>NC_136243.1:18827500-24685000 GCF_053564925.1 Oryzias latipes | reverse complement strand
AAAAATAATGTTTAAACAATGAGCTACGAGGCTTTGTCTGCAGTTTGTTTGTTGCTAGAAAAGCACAGAAAGGATGCTGGAGTGTCTGCATTTGATCTCTTTGTGTGACAGAATGTCATCCTACTCTGCTCACATGCTCATTCTCTGCGCCTGGGGCTGTTTGCCTACGAACAGCAAAGTGAAGGCGGGTGTGTGTGTGGGTGATTGTGCCTCTGCAGCTTTTGCCTGTGTGTCCTTGTCTGCATTCAAGTATATGCAAGGGTGTGCACAACTGAGTAGCGAGTGTGTGGCAGCCAAAACTGGGTCTCAACATGATGTTCTCTGATTTGTTGCCGGGGTTATGTGGCTTTTTTGTGTGTCCGGTTTAGAATAAAAGAGCTTCTACTTTTTCTTGCACCGCTGAGAGATTTTCTTTGTTACTTAGCTGACAGGACACAGCCTCAAAGCTGGCATATCCCCAGGTGTTTGACTGGCTTGTCAGCACTGCAGACTAAAGACTCCGCTCAGGATGATCTTCACAAGAAACAGCCGAGTTTCTTTAGGATGTTAGAGTATGAGCACCAATGATGTGGGAGAAAAATCTCAATTGTGTTTTTAAACCTCAAACCTCAGACAGTTAGCTGTTTTGTTGTGTTTTTGATGGACTTTCAGACCTCATAGTCAAATCAATGGGAAGCTGTATGAACTCAAACGACAACAGGGATAAACAAAAACCTGTCAAAACAAAGAAGACTACCTATGAAGTTATTATGTGTGACTAGTAGTAATTAACTCTGGGCTGTCATGACAACCTGCTTCACCTCTGTCATTTTCAAAGATCTCTACCAAAGGCTCCTTTTTAAGAAAGAAAAGCAGCTGAAAGATAGGCTTTCTGGTAACAAAAATGGGTTTAAGTGGGGCCAAAATGTTTCGTCTTTTGTTTAATGTTCACATATTTATTTATTGTTCAGTGACATAATCAAATATGGTCAGGTCTATATATCCAAAATGTGTTGATAATGAATTCTTTGTTATACAGTTACACCATGTCAAAAATGTGTGGCTCAAATCTGAGATGGTGGGAAAAAGAGGTGGTGTATTACTGAACACTCATGTTAACATTGTTGTGAACTTAAAATGAACAAATCACACAAAGTACCGGTATCATAAATATCTATACCTTATAAAAAATGATATTGAAATATGTTTACAATTTTTGTAGATTACATTACAGGGTTTAAAAAACATCTTAATAATAATCATAAAAAAATAATTTTGTATCAATTGTTTGATGTAGTGGGCTTTACAGGGTTAAAAAAAAATATTGTTTAACTTAAGATTTTAAAGGCCAGGATGGAAATAAACATTTACCAAATCATAAAGAGGGTCATGAAAATCTTATATGAGCAACCTCATTTTGTTATTTTCTTTTTCCACCAAAAAATGTGATTTTTAGGCTGAAAAAAACAAAAATAAACTCCAAGTCTGAATGGGCTTGCTTTAAGAAAGTATTTTGGAAAACGGTGCTGAAGTGTAGGCAGCTGTAGCTCTGTCTTCCTTCAAGCTGGGTACACAAAGATTTATTCCAAAAATAAAACATGCAGCTCTTTCTCTCTCTCTCTCTTTTTTTTTTAGAGTTCGCTGGGTTTGTTGATGTGGAGATGTCACATTTCCATCAGGCACAGCAGAGGTTTCTACAATTATCACATGGAGCATGGAAGCAAACTGCTTACTCAGCAGAGTTGTTACTGAATCACAGAAAATCCAGGCTTAATCATTTCTGTGATTATAGCAAATGCTACACAAGCAGCCTGAAAAAGACACAATCTCAGTAATCTTCAATGAAACGGTTAAAGCTGAATTACTTTAAAAGCAAATTTTGCAAAAAAATGTAACCAATAGAACTGCTGAGTGCAATACATTGGACGGGCACACTATTAGTCTGGGAATACTTAATTCATAGTTCTTTTGAACATTAGAGGGTTAGCAGTGGTGGAGCTACAACATTCAGGGGGGCAGAAGACTTTGGAAAGGAGGCAAATGTGAACAGCAGAGTGAAAGGCTATTACAAATAAATGGATAAAAAATATGAACAAGTAAAAAACATTTAATATACATTTTTTGAGGGGCTCAAGATTTTGATTTGGAAATATTGATTTTGTTATTTTTGCAATGTTTGCAGAAGCTTGTATTTATGATTTCTTAGTCCTAGTCAATAATGATGCTAACATTGACTCAAAAAATGTGGGGGTAAAGTTTTTGTTGGAGGGGCAGCCCCCCAGCCCCCCCCCCCCTGCTCTCCTGTAGATCTGCCCCTTGAAGTTAGTTATTATAAGTGGAAGAAGTCCTAAAGAATTGATGTCAGAAAAAAAAAAAAAAAAACTGGTTTGTGGCATCTTCTTGCCACAGCTAGAGCTGCAATGTTGAGGCAGAAAAGAAAACAACTAAAGAAAAAAAATCATATTTGCTTTCCAAGGAAAACCTCTGAGCAACAGCAGATCAAGAGCTCAGGAATATGTGAATCAAAGAGAGAAAGGAGACTCCAGTTTCAGAGGGAGTCTGTAGACAGATGGCAGAATGCAGGAAGATCTTTTGAGTTGATGTGTTGCTGAGTATAATAGACTGCATCTAGGCCATGCATTGATTAAAAAAAAATCATCCCTTTTATCTTTTTAAAAATTGTTTTTCACATCCAACAGAGAACCTGGTTTATGCCTACTGGTCATTGCCATTGGTATTCTTGCATAACGAGGAGAGAAGGGACAGAAAATGGTGTGTGGATGAACACATCTGGCCTCCTGAGAGGAAGGAACATAAAAAAGCATCGCTGACATCCTTATTCTCTGAAGAATTTAATGAACCTTTCTCTTTTATAACAGTAAGTCTTATGCAGTCCTCGCCTGTTGTCTTTGGCCCCAAACATGTCAGACTGAATCTAATGAGTTCCAGTGCCAAAGAAATGTTTGCCTTCCAGGCTAAGCCCAAGAAATGTTGATGTTTTGGTATTTCTGCAGGGCATCAGGATGTCTGTGCACAGAGAGAGAAATAACAATTCAGCAGATTGATGGTGTATGTGACATGGACTGAAACTTCATAAAAACAATAGATGCTCAATTTGCACAAATTTTGGTTGAAATGTTGATGTGTGGTTTTGGGTAAAACAAGACAGTGAGTTGGTTTCAATGAAAAAGGGAAAAACAAGTGAAGATGTTTCCTCAACAAGTTGCTCAGGTTGACAATAAAAGCAGAAGTCAAGCATCGATGTTGGATGCACATTTTATTTTAAATACTTGTTATCGTCTTGTATTAAAGGGCCTATACCATACAAAATTGATTTTTTGCGCTTTTAAGTGTATTATAATGTTTATTCCCCACGAAAAGAAACCCCAAAGTGATTTTTTTGATCCATTTACGCATTTCTGAGCATTCCTCTAAAAACCTGCGCAGTGAGCACCAGCCCCTCCCAATCCACAAAAACGAACGGGTCCTCAAATTGTGACGTAGACCAGTGAGAACAGTCACATCCAGGAAGAGTCTGCCCTGCCGGCATGCCCCCAGGCTAACACACACACACACACACACCCGCTTTCTCTGCTGAGCTAGCGCTGATCGGCTAAATGCTTTCCTTTTATATTCAGAATATGAACATCCATCTTTGGAAAAGTTTGGATCTTGTTTGTTTCCGTGGGTGGAACACAGACACGCTGCCGAGGCCCACTCTAGATTGATGTCATGAAATGGGCGGCTCCCACAAGGAGCGAAAGCCGGTGCCTCAGAGATCAAGTCTTACTTCTGGTTCAAAAAAGAACTCAGGAAAATCACTGATATTTAATACAAAATCCTTCTTTTGTGTGTCAAAAGTAATATATTATCATAAATATGGATATTGTTTACCATGAAAGGCTTAAGAATAGCATGGTATGGGCCCTTTAAACAAGAGATGTAAATTGTTAATTTACCTAGTAATAGGGTAACATTTTTTGTTCTGATGGATGGGCAAATAGGCCACGATCTCCTCTGCATACATGATGCTATTCCATAATCATGAAATGATAATTAAACAGACTTCAAAAGGGTTGCTATAGATTTGCTCTCTTAAAAAAAAAACTCAGGGACTCCTCTATATTTTTAGGAGCTTTTCTGTTGCACGTATGTACTTGGTTTGAGTTTCTCAATTTCTTATATAATCTACTGTGGCATTCTCCTAATCCCCTAATGAGTTTGTACAGGCAAGTGTCCTTCTAGTGGGTGTACTTTCTGTTATTTTATACCTCTCTTGTCACTAATGGTTTATGTCTTTGCTGTCTATCTCTTAGCTCACCCTTTCCCTCTTTTATCTCAATCTTTCTGATGGAGCTCAAAGTGCACACTGTGTTTCCCTCTTCAAAGCACGAGCTGTCCACCCATCTTTCCATCAGTTTTGCTGTTGGGGTTAAAGGCAATTTTATGGGGATCTTCACTCACATGTGCTCACATTTGCTTCTACAGTCCCTGACAAAAGTTTTGTCGCTTTTCCATTTTGTAGAAACAAAAGCGTATAACCTCACTTTTAATGAATCCATTGGTTTTAGAAATGTCTCATATGAAAGCTAAAACCCTCCCAAATTATATTCAATATACTAAAATAAAATTGTTTCACTGAAGAAAGATTGATCATTTAATGAACACAGAAAGGTCACATTTTGGCAAGACAAAAGTTTTGTCGCCTACAGAGAGTTATGTGAAAATTTAACAAATAATTTACTTCAAAAACAAAAATATGTTGCATAACATCAGTGAATTAAGTAGTGCTACTGTGAGATCCATATTTAATATCTTGTATGACTTCCATGAGCTTGAAAGACAGCATCCATGCGGTTTGACAATGATACAATTTATCGATGAAGTCATCAGGAATAGCAAAGAAAGCAGTCTTACATGCCTGCCAGAGTTCATCAAGATTCTTTGGTTTCGTCTTCCATGCTTCGTCTTTCATTCTACCCCAGACATGCTCAACGATGTTCATGTCTGGTGACTGGGCTGGCCAGTCCTGAAGCACCTTGATCTTCTTCGCCTTGAGGAACTTTGACGTAGAGATGGAAGTATGCGATGGAGCACCATCCTGCTGTAGAATTTGACCCCTTTTATTGTTGGGAATGTAAGAGGTAGCTAATACGTCTTGATATTTTAGGCTATTGATATTGCCTTCCACCTTGCAAATGTTTTGCACACCCCCATACTGGATGTAACCCCAGACCATGATTTTTCCGCCACCAAACTTAACTGTTTTCTGGGTGAATCCTGGGTCCATGCGGGCTCCAGTTGGTCTCCTGCAATATTTGCGGCGGCTGTGATGCAATTTAACAGAAGACTCATCTGAGAAATCGCCCTTCTGCCACTTTTCCAGCGTCCATCCTTTTAGCAGGCTGTGGGCCTTGGCAAATGCCACACGTTTTTTCAATTGCCTTTTGTTTAGTGCTGGTTTCTGGGCACTGATTCGATTTTGAGACAGAATTCTACAAACTGTTCTGGTTGACACAGGGACTTGAGGTGACCAGGCCTGGTGGAGCTCTGCTGCAGTGGAAAAGGGGCTGGCCTTGGATTTTTGAACCAACAAACGGTCCTCCCGAGCAGTTGTCTTGCGGGGTCTGCCGGACCTGGGCTTGTCAAAAACATCTCAAGTCTCTTCAAATCTTTTTCTTATTGTTTGTACTTGACGCTGAGACACATTGAAGGTGTCAGCCACCTCAGCAGTGGATCTGGTCTTCAGCCTCTTGATAATTAACGCTTTGGTCTCAGGGTGACTCTTAGGCATGTTGTCAGAGGTCAAGTTGCAGTTGATGTGAAGGCCTGGTGTGCTGGGGTTCTTTTTATACACACCCACTAATTGATTGATCAGTAATTGATCACAGGTGAGGCTGTGATCTAGGATTGGGTCCATCATATGACAAGGCGACAAAACTTTTGTCTTGCCAAAATGTGACCTTTCTGTGTTCATTAAATGATCAATCTTTCTTCAGTGAAGCAATTTTATTTTAGTATATTGAACATAATTTGGGAGGGTTTTAGCTTTCATATGAGACATTTCTAAAACCAATGGATTCATTAAAAGTGAGGTTATACGCTTTTGTTTCTACAAAATGGATAAGCGACAAGACTTTTCTCAGGGACTATATGTACACTTTTGATCACTAGTAATGCATGTTCGATAATTCTAACAATTCTCTTTATCCCCCTTTTACTTGTGGGAGGATTTAAGTTACAAAGGATGTCTTTTTTCATGTCTTTGCAATTAAATAAAGTACACATTGTTGTTGTGTATTTATAATTTAAAATTATTGTTCTAAAAGACAACAAAGATGTTGGATACATTATAACTCACACCAGTTAGATTAGATCAAGTTGGATCATTGCAGAAGCTAAAGGTTTTACATTGTGCAAAAAAACCACCACCAAAAAACAGTAGGAATTTACCAAAAAAGGTGTGTTACAGTCGTGGTACAGTTGATCTAATCTATTATTTGGATCAGCTTGAAAGGTAAAGTGTTCTCATTTCTTCTCTGGTGCAGCTAGAAGATGGTGCTTCTGGTCACTGCACAGTGTCTCTACATGTTATTTGGCTTGTGCAAACACATGCAGGATGTGGCCCGTAGCCAAGGCCACTGTGTAGTTGTGTGTGCACGTGTGTGTTGGGGGGAAAACCTCAGTGGTCTGAAGCACCACCATGCACAAACACTGTGACATTGTGAGCAGTGGAGCAGGACTTGACTATTGTATGTGGTTGCCTGAGTGATCACAAAGAAGAACTTGAAGCATGTTCCTCTGTGTGTGTCCAAGTGTCTGTCGTTTGTTATTTAGCAACTAATGCATGACACAAAACCAAATAGTTATAGGCTGCATGTTTGTGCTTCGTATTGAATTGTTTAAGTTGAACAAAATTAATAATTGATCTTTTTTAGTGGCTCTTTTATCTGCACTATATTACTGTCTGTCATGTTTTGGTAATAAGAAATGTGGAAAAACAAAACCACATTCTATGGGAAACTGAGGCAGTGTCTAAATACCTTCCCTACTCCATAACAACTAAAAACTATACAGCGTGGGACTATCTCGTGCAATAGCACACAGCAAACATAAAAAAACTGTTCAGTTGCAGAATTACAGCTGCACGTTTGTCATGATTTGTGATTGTTGGAGGACACAAATGCATGGGGTGAAAACACCAGAACACTTTTAATAAATAAACTGAACGTATCCCATATGCCCACCTGTTTTGAGACCCTTTTTTCTCTCCCTGGTTTTAAGGTTTAGCACAACTTATTTGTCATTTTTGGTTGTTCACTGCAAACTCTTTGAAATGATTTAAAACCTTGCTTTTAGACATTCAAGATATCTTACCAGGTTTTAAGTTATTTTAATACAAGTTTTTGTCACTGTAATCAAAATGAACCACAATTAGGTACATCGCTGAATAACATTTAATTTGTACTAATTCAATTTAACTTTTTTTTTTTAAAGATTATTTTTGCTTGTTGAATGCCTATGTGGAAATCCTTGTTTCTGGATTATGATATCTTATTATAAGATTTCTTGTAAAAATAAAATATACTGATTTTACTTCTTTCTAGGATTTTCTAATCTTAGCTTTCTTTTCCCGTTTGTTGGCTATATCTTGTTGCAGTGTTCTAGTTCATGTTACTTAATTATAAGTGTTTGAGTGTTAGCAACCAGTCTGTGTTTCCATTGTTGAGGTCCTCCACCATCCACACGCCATCATCATCATCATCATCATCATCATCATCATCATCATGAATCCAGAGGGAGCCTTTGGTGCCTTTTTTACACTTGACTGAAGCATCAACATTAAGGTCTTTGTTTTGCCCTTATTTGCACGACTTTTAGTTTGAAGCATGCTTTGTCTTTTACTGTGAAAAGCATTTTCATTTTTTTCCAAATCAAAGTTGTCTTTGGGATTGTGACCATGCCTCAGGATCCATGAGCCAATCTTATGTGTGTGGCAGAAATGACCAGAGCAAAAATACCATTGGGATGATTTTATTGACAAATCAAGCAGCAAGTCTTTGACACATTTTACTGCATCCTGTACTGCTAGTGTTTTTTGTTTTTTTTTACAGAAAAGTTTCACATAAAAACATTTTGTGAACTACTTTGTATGTAGTAAGGTTATGTGTTTATATATTTAAGCCTTTCCCTGCAGTGCGGCAGAGGCAGATGTTCTGCTGTCTGTAAGCAAGAGAGAGTGGAAAAGGAAGAGATAGTGAGCGGTGCACAAGGATACACAATACACAACACACTATCAGTAATCAAATATTAGCACAGATCTCCACAGATGTTTGTATAGATGCATGCGGCGTTTGCTGCAGCATTTGTGTTTGCAGCAGCATTTACTTTCAGTGAAAGAGCGGAATCTGAATGCTTATAGGCAGGAGGGGCAAAGTGTCAGTCGACATGTGGAATGTGTTGCTGTGCCCTTCCACAGTGGCCGACAAAGATCCAGAAAACTATGTCCATGTAAGTTTGCATGTCCAGTCAGTGCTGCGTAATCCCTGGAGGTTGTCCCTCACAACTTGATTCAGAACTCCAGCAAAGCTGTCCTGTTCGGCAGAATTGTCATCATAACCTTAATAATTAATTAGTCAAAGTCAAAGTCAACTTTATTGTCAATTCTTCACATGTGCATCACATACAATGAATCGAAAATCCGTTTCTTACTCTCTCGTGTCTGTTCAGGAGAAGAAAAATAAAAACAAAGTATACGTTTAGAATAAAATAAATAAGTAAAAAGAAAGAAAAAGATACAATTTACAATATACAACATAAGCAATTTGCCATAAAAGTGGCAAATTACCTTTACACATAAACAGTTCTTTAAATGCAATAAGTCCAAGTTAATCTTTTTATTGATAATTTAAGATGCTAATAACAGTATTTGTGGGGTGACAAAGTCTCTTTTGTAATGGGAAGTATGGCATTTATTCTTTTTCGGATGCTTGGACTTGGAAAGTGAATCTGTTGCCAATACCCTTGCCAGCCGCTTTGTTAGGCACCTTGCTAGTACTGGGTTGGAGCACCTTTTGCCGTCAGAACTGCCTTAATCGTTGGTTGCATTGATTGGACAAGGTACTGGAAACATTCCTCAGAGAGTTTGGTCCATAATGACAGGATAGCATCAGACAGTAGCTGCAGATTTGTTGGCTGAACATCCATGATGCCAATCTCCTGTTCATCCACATCCCAAAAGTGATGAATTGCGTTGAGATCTGGTGACTGTGGAGGTCATTTGAGTCCAGTGAGTTTATTGTCATGTTCAAGAAACCAGTCTGAGATGATGAGATGTAGTTATAAAAGGATGGCAATGGTTAGCAACAATACTCAGGTAGGCTACGGCATTGTAACAATGCTTAATTGGTACTAAGGGGCCCAAAGTGTGCCAAGAAAACATTCTCCACACCATTACACCACAACCACCCGCCTGAACCGTTGACCATGTCTACATGCCTGAGTGCATCGAGCAGTTGGATGGGTGTGCCAGTGTGTAAATCCTCGCAAAGTAGATTTTTGTTGACAAAATTCCCGTTGTCCTCTGTCATTTTTATTCATGGATCAGCAAACTTTGGTCGGCATGATCAGCTGCTTGTACAGAAATAAAAGAACTATCGTGCATCCAAGGAGTTTGGATTGCCAAGCACCTTTAAAAGGTTATGTGCCGCATCAAAAACACAGTCTGTGTGCCCTCATTGCTTCTTCATGTCAGGTGGCTCTTCTTTTTGTCCTGGGGCACAACATCCAACTGACTGGGCAACCAAATTCTCTCTGGCTCTCCAGATGTTGACCTAATTTACTACGACTCACAGCGTATGTGGCCTATTTAGATGCCATCAGACGTGTGTATTTGAATCAATTCAACGTCAGTCTCTGCCTCAGGTGTCAGTGTTAATCGCACCAAAAACTCCATAATTCCCTAGCTCATTGTTTTATGCAACACAGTATTTTTAGCAATATTCAACATGGGAACTGTTGCCTCAAAATAAACTAATTTCATCCCTCACATTTTTTCACAAGCTTACTGAAATATTCTTATTGGTGTGTCAACATATGTTTTCTTAATTTTTGTTTGCAGACACAGCTCAAAGTCATCTGACTTCACAGGAATTTAAATTCTTGCCCTTTTTACTGATCCAGGACAAATCACCACATCGTGGTGAAGAACACTTTTATTTGAAAACCTCCCAAAACTTCTAGACTTTTCAGGTGAATAGATGTTACTACAGTGCTGTGATGCAAAGTGTACCAGTAGTTCTTCTTAATTTCCCTCCTTTTGTGTTTTTTCCCTGCATGTTTTCCTTGTTTCCTTGTTTTGACAGGCTTGCTTTGTTTCATTAACTTTAATCAAGCCCTACAAGAGCTGATTAAATAACAGTCTTTCAGACCTGGAGTGCAACATTGATAATAGAAACCCTGCTTCAGTTTGTGTTCTAGAGACTTTGATAAAATTGCTTTTGTATTTATTAAATATTATTTCTTTTTAAAACAGGTGGATGTAAAATATTTTGAACCCATTTTTCCATTTCTATTGGTGGTCTTGCTTGCAGGTGTCGCTCCATGGCACGGTTCCATTGGAGCTGATTAGCAAAGGTTGGAGTTTGAGGTGCAGACGACACGGGTGCTTGTTGCCCTGTTGGCACAACATCCCATTCATGTGGCATCAGTGTGAGACACATCTGCACACATCTACATCTGCATCTGCAGTGACCAGATGTGGTGCCTTTGAAGACATGAGAGCGTTGGTCCTTAAGAGTCTGTTCAGGCATATGTGACTATTTTGTGCGTAAGTGAAATTATACTTTTTGTTTTACAATGGATAAAAGAACATGTATTACAGGTATTCCCTAATTCTGCAAGATATCTCACTTAATCCCACTTGTATGATTTTTATTTGATGTATGCAATGCAAATAATTAGAATTGAGCTACTACAAACACACAAGGATCTTGTCCCCTTGTGAGGGGACAAGATGAATAATATGTATTGCGGAAAGCATGAATGGGGCCATATATCATGAGATTTGGGGCAAAATCCTCCTCCTGTCAGTGAGATTACTGAGGATGGCAATGATCCCAATCACATCGCTAGGGCAGCAAATGAGGGGCTATGTAAAAAATATTTAAAGATTATGAGTCCAAAGTCTGTGTTTTGCCATGTGACCAAAACATTCCAGCTCTTGAGAAGATCTGCATGGAAGAAGAGGCCAAAAAAATAAAAAAGCAGCTCTAGTGTTTGCAAACGTGATGAAGACCTAGAGGAAACATTTAGCTCTGGCATTGCCAACCAGGGTTGCATTATAGAGTACTGAGGTGAACCTTTGTCATTGACTAAATACCTTCTCTGCTTCATTAGACAAATAAACAATTAAAAGATCACACAATGTAATTTCCTTGATTCTTATTTTTTACATTCGGTCTCTCACAGGTCAAGTATGATGAAGATTATACATCTCATCTTTTAAATGGAACAAAAACTTCATTAAATTAAGCCATGATATTTTATAACATCATTTTGGTTATGTAGCCAGAAAAAAGGTATCATTCAACATTTTTAATTTTCTGTCTGAAAGGTTTTATGTCCCTAAACTGGAATCTTGGTATATGTTGGTGGAAGAAACCATTAACAACCCCTTTTGTTGTCTAATTTTTTTCAGACGTGTGCAAAATGTTTTATCTATTTTAGATGCTACAAAAATATGTGGCATGAAATAGATTCCAGAGATGACATCCTAAGATGCCAGACTTCTAAAAACTGAATGTCTGCAAACAAACAAACAAAATCCAACATAAAAAATCTTAGAGTGCTGCAGAGGGCAAGCTTTATTTGACACAGGCGGAAGATAAAAGATAACAAAAATTTTTAATTTTTAAAGTAAAGTATAAACAAATTTACATGTGGCCAAAAAAATAAAGCAACAGACAAATTATAACCCACCTGATAAATATTCGCGTCAGCAACAATATTTTTTATGTGAAATCCTTAAGGATCAGGACTTCTTCAAAGATGTTTATCTATAGACGTGAGGCTTACTCATAAAACAAGAGACAGTATCTACGATCATACAATTTTAATAGGACATGCTTAGGAGTTTGCACCATTTTACACTGACTATGACACAAAGGCTGCATAATAACTGACATTTTCACTGAGTCGCCTGAGCAACCCATCCTCTAAAGGCTTGGCATCAGCACTCGAAATTAAAGAGGAACATTAAAAACAAAATAAAAACATGTTTGGCAATAAAAGCATAAATGATGTTGTATTAATGTATGTGGGAAATTCTGCTTGCAAGCTTAAACCTCTCTGTCCACATAGCTAATCGAGTGCGGGAGTTTGTTCTCTGCACGGGATTGTTGCTATGCAATGCTGGGGGAATTCCTATGTTAACATGACCTGGAAGCCTTTGTGCAAATCATCACTTTTAAGTTCCTTAGAGTAGTGGGGGGCAGTCCACAGCTCTGTCACAAAACAACACCTATATCAGTAGGATATTTCCAACATAACATGGGAACAGACATAAATCCTTCTGGCATACAAAAATAATGCACAAAAAAGAGGAATGGAAAAATAGCTTTCTTTAGACAGGGCCAGCCTGTGCAGTTTGATTATGTTTTCTCCTTACGCACAGTTTTTTATTTTATTCCTCACGACAGCCCTTAATTATTCATATTTCGACTTTTAAAGCACATTTTCAATTTGGTACCTAATATTTGTTTTTATATCCTACTGCCTAACTATTGTTTAATACAGAAATAAGTGTAAAATCTTTAGCTGAAAGAGGCAAATTCACATTTATTTCGATATTATGTTTCAGGGCACAGCCTTATCATGGAGTCATTCCGAATACCAGACTACGCAGAAGAAGGTTGACGAAGGGACCAAGAGCCTTTTGTAGAACAGAGGGGATGCCAGTTTATCCATGGAGCACTTGTAGCGGGACATTAATCACAAAGCTGCACCTTTATTGCGACACAAGTCACCTGGCATCACAAGCACTTAAATCCTTATTGCTTTATGGTTAAAAGCGCATACACAAAGACTGCACACAAAAATAACCATGAAGCCAAAGATTTAAGATAAAAACAGCATCTGATCTTTGCTCTGTAGACACTTTAGTAAGAACTACGCATTGGAGGTCGATAGTTTGATACGTTTGTGCAAGATATACAAGTTTTCCTGGAATAATCATATTACTTTGGGATTGCTACATTAGGCAGAAGCAAATGTAAGAAATCCACAGACATGCAGATCTCAAAATCTTCTAACTTTAGGGAAGATTGAAAAAAAGGCATTTTGTTCCTCAGCAAATATATGAGAAATACTGCAATGCTACAAATCTTTATCAAAGAACATTTAAAAGAGCATACTAGATTTTTTCACATTATCAGTCTGTCTCAGGCCAGAGTAACTTTACACTCGTTTATGCCTTTTCATACTAGAACCTTCATAAATAACACTCACCAGTTGTGCAGCTTAAAGAGCTATCTTTTTGTCCCACAAGAAACAACTGTTTCTGTCCATAAAAATATGTGTTTTTATTGGCAGAAACAATTTGAGTCTAGTTCTACCTCCATTTTGTCGCTTCATGATGATTCTTGAGCCTCCTTCCCTTCAAAGCCTGTGGAGCTGCCCTGTCTGCTGCTACATGACCACGCATCAACAACCACTGATGCCGGCTGATGTAGGCTACACTGCTGCCTGTGCAGGAGCCTGTTCCCACTGCCCTTTTTCCTGCTCTCGTCACTGCCAGCGCAGCCAGAGCTAATCTATGTAGAAGCTCTCTCTTGAGGTTTGTCCCTGTATTCCCTGTGCATCTCTCTGTTTTTATCAGAGGGAGAAACCTGTGACGTACCATTTTATACCTCCCATACCATTCTTGAGGGATGTGCAATATTTTGTTAGTTTACTGGTGGTTTCATGCTAAGTTTATTAATGTAGATAGAAAAATAACCATTGAGTCATCTGAGAGGCTTTTACATCACAAGATTAAAACGTCACAGATTGCACATTTTCATATCGAACAAAATCAACACGTGCCAATAGATATTGAAATGAAAGAAATGTAAATACCATTGCATACTGGTTACAGTTGAAAAAAAGCTCAATGGTTAAATTTGGATTGATAAAAAAGCAAGTTGAAAGTGAAGAAAACATGGATGTGCGCTGAAAGGTTCAGGAGAAAGTAGACAGCAGAGTGTCCACCTCTTCTGAGGGGCTTTTGGTTTCTGGGGGGTGAGGGAAGGATTCAGCAGGTAACCCTGATAAAACCATCATGCTCACCCCCCTTCCCCAAAACCAAAGAGGCTGGGGTTGGGAGTCGCATGTGAGGCCTGTCACCCTCTCCACTCACATAACTGAGCAGCTCTTGGTCTTCTCCTTCTTAAAGCTGGAGGAGAGCAAATCTGACTTGCTGGGCAGGTGGAGAAGTCTTTTGGAGAGACGACGAGTGGGGCTTGGCTTTGGGAGAGGCTGCAGCTTGTTCAGGCAGGCCATTGCCGAGGTGCGGAACACACTGTGGATGCTTTTCTCCGAAGTAAACGCTGAGCACTCCAAGTAAGCTTCTGCACCCAGCTGCTTGGCCAAAGCAGAACCCTGTAATGAGAACATTTACAAAAAGTGTTAACAACTAAAAACATACTGTTTAAAACTCTCTTTTACTACATTTTACTCAAAACAGAATACCGGTAGTTATTTATTGGAAGAGAAGATCATGAGTTAACTAGGAATAAAGTACTAAAGAAATTCTCAGAAAGTTTTGATTAATTTTGTTTTTAGCAAACTGTATTCTCACCTGCTCATAAGTGATAGGACTCTGCTTCTGATTGGACAGCTCCATCAGCGTGCAGACATCCGTGCGAAGGTCCGTCTTGCAACCGATGATCAGGATGCGTGTACTCGGACAGAAATCCAGGATTTCCGTTTTCCACTGCAAATACAATCTGACAATCAGCCAAACTAGTTTAAAGTTTAGCATAATTTTAATATGAAAGAGATTTTCTAAGCTATTCTGGCATGTTTTATTAAAAGACATCTAGAAAGAGTTTTCTCGGTTATATTGGCTTCAGTACATTTTTGAAAAAAAAAATACTTTGAGGAGCAGATTTACTAGACTACATTTTACCTGAATCTTCTCAGGTAAGTCTGAGTAGATTCATGTAAAGTAAAACAGTACTCTTAGCCTTAACTGGCTATATTTGTTCACTTGTTTTTACTCGTAACATTTGTATTATTTATATCAGCACATTTTCTATAACTGCATATAATTGCATAAAAATCTCATTATCAGCATAAAGCAGCATAAAGATGCCGATAAGGCTTATGACTATGAAACTACAATGAAGGTATTAATGCATCTGCAACAATGAATGCAAAGGCTTTTGGAATTTCAGAGAGATTGATAATAACATTAAAATGTGGTTTTGCCCCTTCAATGTGGCAAAACGAAGGTTTGAATTCATACATTTTAAAAATATCAGAAATCCCTATTCCCTAATTTCATCTAAGCATTAGTAAAGGCATTTTAGTAACCAAAAACAGTGTGAATGAGGATGTTTTGTTTTTTAATAATCAAAGCTTTATTTGATTGTCTGGAGAGTTTAAAATATATGCAACAATTGGTCATTTTGTATGCCATAATTCACAAGTTTAAAACGCTTCCTCAGTACTTCAGCGTTTTTTTGGATATTTTTCTTTATGATTTTTTTTTAAGTAATGCTTCTTTTACTTGAGCACAGTTTTGTAGAGCTCTACCCACCTCTCACCATAGGAAAGAAATATAAATGTAAAGCAAATCCCTTACCTTTTTGAGACTGCTGTCCACTGTGTCCGGGCGACTGATGTCAAAACACAACAAGACTGCATCAGAGTCGCTGTAGCAGAGGGGCCTCACATTATCGTAGTATGGAGAACCTTTAAGAACAGAAAAATAGCTATGTAATTATAGTTAAAAAACAAAAATGTTAAAATGTAAGTAATTTTTATGCTTTTTATGACTGTTCCCCAGTCTTTAGATGCAGATAATTTACCAGTCCTGCTGCTAAGTGTCTAATGTGCATCATTTTTAATGAGAAACTGCAACAAAATACTTTTCTCCATTAGGAGTTTGCATTGAGTGTTAAAGCCAAATCTGTGTCTATTAAAAACATAATATTATTATTTTATTTTAAAATTAAAAGTTTAAAGGCTAAACATGCACTTGATTTTTTGAGCAGAATCAGTAATTGATTTATTCAAAATTGTAGGTAGGTGGCCATAGCTTAATTGAAAAATATATAAAAATACACACAGTAAAAGACAGCAGACACACAGAGGGAGGATGCAGCTGCAGGGGGAGATTTGTGCAGCCGGCATGACTTCCTCCTCTCCAGTGTCATTTCATTGCCCCTGAAGCTGCTCTCTTCCATGCTCCCATCTTTTTCTAGCATTTCAGAAGGAAGGAAGATGACAATCGAGTACTAAATCCTCATTGATCTTTTCTTGCAGTAGATTACACAAATGGAACGGTAGGGCTCGGCAGATGCTCCCACTCATGCTCAGAATCCTTAAGTAAGCCACCCACCCCCCAAAAATCCTATGCTCGCCGAGCAATACCTCCGGTCCCTCTGTTACCACAGCAACAGTCTTGGAATCCACCATCTACATCAGGCATTCCTCCCACCTCTCTATGAAGGCTTGCCTTAACTGCCAGTCAATCATTTCTAACTACAAGAAGCCCACCCACCTCCTGATGGGGGACATTCCTTCTCTGCAAAGTGGGGAAAATTTAAAGCCCACATTTAGCACATAAAAAAAACGCTTATCCAAGTACCACACCTAATGATACAGAGACTCCCTATCAAGATTTGGATATGGCCAAATCTCTTATCAGATGAAACAGAAGAGGAGCCCGCTCAGTGGGATTAAAGTGTTTACTTCAGACTCTGCATGAATCCTTGAGGGGAATCCATGTTCCTCTTATAGCTACACAAAACAAAAGCAGTCTTTGTACAAACTCATTAGGTATTACACAAGCACACAAATTGATTTGGATTGTGGAAGACAATGCGTGTTGTCAGGAATTAACAGAATACTTTTGCAGAGGCAGGTGGAGTTTGCAGGTGATGTGGGTTAGGGTCATTACGGATTACATTTTCAGGGGTTGGTGATGGCATCAGTGGAAATGGAGGTGACAGTAGCAAAGCTGGTGTTCGTTAAAGACCCACTCCAGTGAAAATTGTGTTTTTGGTGTTTTTACCACGTTCTTGCATTTTTCTCATGAAGGAGAGCATATTTTGAGAAAATTAAGAGGAAAACTGCATTACTGTGTACTTCTTTAATCAATTTGTGGTGAATCAGGAGCTGATGAAAAAAAATGCAGTTTGAAAAAACCTATAGCTATGGGTCAGCTGTTACAAGCTGCCTGCTCCTCTCTATTCTGATGCATCCAACAGTTTTCCTCGTCCAACCTGGCATCTGGTTCAAAACTGTACGGCTGGATGGCTCCATTATTGCTCGCTATTTTTGGTGCACCTGGGGCTGTAAGCTGGCGGGACAGTTAGTAAACGGTTGGATGATGGGAAATTGGGGGTGGGCTTACTCTGCGCCAATAGTCCCGCCCATAACTCGGAGGAGAATTTTCAATGAACTACTGCTGCTTTGCAGAAACCATTTCCTAGAAAACAACATAGGTTGTTTGATTTTGTCTAAAAAGCAGCATAATCAAAATTAAAAGACCACTGGGAATGCTTTTACAATAGATCAAAAGTTGATTGGAGTTGGACTTTAAGCATCCTGAGAGTTTAGAATTAGGAGAACTTTGAGGTATAAATACTTTGATCTTGACTTTGGGAAGTATGACTTGTCATTGATTTTTTAAAACTGAACACAGCACATAGAAATCCTGAGAGGGCTGCCAACAGGGTAAAAGAGGGGCTTTCTGGTCCAAAGGAGCCGGTCACAGGTGACCAAGGAAAGCCTGAGGTGAGTCATCCACCCACCTTTCTCAAACAGGGAAGACACACAAAGCTGTCCTAAGCTGCGTAGCTGCCTAAACAATTGTTAAGCTCCATAACAATGGCAAGAAAACATATCAAAAACCACACACAACATGGATGTGCACATGTAAAGGACCCTCATGAATTCTTAATGATCTTCCACATTATCAAAGGGTAAAGCTGAGTTTGCCAGCTGCTGGATGCTGTGAGGGGAATAATGACAAGCTGCAATGAAATTCCTCAGAACCCAATGTATTGAATCCTGTGAACGAAGAAACGCCGGCATGTGTTATCAAGCTTTTCTATGCACTTCTGACTCAGGATTAAATTAGTGAGATGTTTCTGTTTAAAGACCCAAAAGTGTTTGCTCTTTTTGACAAAGACAACAGATGCCAGTAAGAATGTGAATTGCTATAGATAACACCATTTACCAAATAACTGAGCCAAGAGGCGGTGTGTTTGCTGACTGTGAAAACTGACACAAGAGAGAGTCAGAAACGCCGGCACCACCGGGACCAGCAGGCTGCACGTCTGTTTTGTGCTCTCCGAGGAGAATCTGCAGGGTGATGTTACAATCTTCTCCCGCAAGCGGTTATCACACAGTCAGAAAACGGGATGTGATCCTGCATTAAATGGGCCCTGATCTGCAGCGATTAATAGACAGCTGGGGGGGGGGGGGGGGGGGGGGGGGGGGTTAAAGCTGACAACACAGTCAGGTTTTTTAGCTGTATTTTTTTGATATGCCCTTCCACAGAAATAAATGAAGATTTCTTTTATTATACATTAGAAAGCATCTTTATTTGCACAGCAGAATTTGAAATCCCTCACAATCTCCTCTATACACAGCAGCTCAGTCACCAGCGCGCTGCTGATATTCAAGGATCTAGTTAAAATTTCAGGAGAGCCAGCTATTTCTATCTTTGCAACAAAAATAGTAGAGAAAGCAGGAGTGCACCATACTGACACTCATAACAAAGAATCCCTCTGCACCATTAATCCCTCACTCCCTGCAGTTTGATATTGGGGAGGGGGCAGACTTGCTCACTCTGGTCCCCTCTTCTATGCGTGGCAATAAACCACAGAATGGTAAGGGCAGACAGATCAATGCTGTGCAATAATAAACACAACGACAGATGGAGAGGTTCTAAGCAATGAAACATGGAAAAGAAAGGGACATTGCCCAACTGGAGAGCGCCAGCAGAAGAACAGAGAGAAACTGAATTTCCCCGGCTGAGATGTGTTTATTCTGTGTAGATGCTGCAGAGAAGTGAGAAAGAATAGGAGCCAGTGTGGAAGTACTTCAGGCTTCACAGCTGCTGTTCTTTCATCCCATTAATGATGAAAAGCGTCTGACAATCTTTGCTGAAATTGGATAAGCTTATCAACTACATTTAAATTTAAGAGGTGCAACTCCATCAAAGCGCAAGAGGATTAAATTGATACACCTAGTGCTGACCAAATGTAGAGACAGTACTGCGGTTGCTATTGGACCAATTCTGACAAATATAATGACTGAGTAATAGCTGTTTATTTCTCAATAGAAGTCTATGGGATTTTGGCTTCTTGCAACTAGCGGGTCCTTCCTGTTTGGAAAGCGAGAGGGGAGGAGTCACTCAGTCAAGTTCTCTTGTACAGTAAATGATTTAAACAGAAAAGCCAAAGTTTTTTTTTTTTTTTAATTGACCTTTTTTAAGTCTTTTATGCCAAGTTACAAGGCTTTTTGCAGCCACAAAAATAGATACATTTAATATTTAAATTTAAAGTCTTTAGACCCTGTTTCATTTCTAAAGCATGTGGGAAATGATGTCAGGAGTCATTTGAAAATTGACCCTGCGTGGGAAAGTGTGGCCAGGCTACATATAATCAAAATTTGATGGATTCCCCAGAATCTCCGATTGGAAACCTGCTATTAAAAAAGTGGGAAACCATGAAAACAATCGAAAATTGCTTAAGAGGTAGTATTGTGCTCATATTCATGCAGTCTAAAATGTTGGTGGTGTGTAATTCATTCTTTTTTAGTTTAAAACTTTATGGCTTCATGGTTTTCATAAAGTACCATCCCTAAAGTCACAGGTGTTATGAGTAAAATATAGAGCATCAGATACTTTTTGTAACAGGTGAACTTTTTTTTTACAAAAGAGTCAATGTAAATAGCTTTTTTTCTGAAAGCTGTCCCTAGTGGTCATTTGAGGAAGTTACTAGTAAATAAGACGACTGAGTGCCAGATAATTAAATTATTAAAATTAGTAGTTGGAGAAAAAAAAGGATTAATAGCAAAAAATGTATTCCTAAAATATAATCCAGAAATGGAAAGGGGTAGGATTAGCTACATGGCAAAAAAAAGTTTTTAAACTTTTATAAACCAGAATAACTATAATCTAGATAAAATTTAAACGTTTTGGTATAAAGCTGATCTGTTTTGAACACATAATAATCTACTATTGTGTAAGCCTCCGTTATTTGAATCTGTGTTTGGATGAGTCTAAGTGAAAGGAGAGTCCCTTAATGTGAACACAGATCTTTTTAAAAAAAAAAAAAAAAGAAGTGTAAATAAAAAGATATGTAGACTTAGGTAGATTAATTTCCAACCACTGGTAAAGCTGACCCATCTATTGTTCAAAGACAACAGTGTTGTGTAAGTTATATTAGAAGTTGAATAATTGGAGAAGGATACTGCAATTTTTTCTGCAACATTTTTTACGATTTTGTCTTTTTTTTAGGCAGGTCTAAGCCTTAACAGTCAAGTCATAAAAAGCAACATTAATGTATTAACATTTTAATGCAATATTTAGCATTTTCAAACCAGTCTGTATTTAAAATGCTTAATAAACAGGATTTTGATGCCAAGGCATAAAACACAGCAAAACAGGTTAACCCAGGATACAGCTTTACTGCGCTTGCCTGCTAAGCCAAGTGAGCAACGAGCTGCGCTTTCATCATTAGCAGTCCTCTCACAATGAGAAACCAGGGGTCAGACGGACTAATGATCCAGTGATGGCATGACTCACAGATTTGAGGATAAGAGCGGCTCTGCTCCTCCACCCACATTAAGCTGACTGGAAGCTGTGGGGTTGTTGCAGCAGATAACCACAGACTTCCCAGCTCAACCAAAAGACACGCTACATTGAGTCCGACAGTTGTTGCACATTTTCACATCAGCCAGTCAGAACCACATCTGAATGGCCCCTGCAGGCAGAGAGGGGATGGTCTGATGTTTCTGAGCAACACATCTGAACTGTTAGCAAGCTTAACTTTGACACGGTTAAGGCTGATGACACGTTGGATATTTCATTTGAGTAAAAAAAACGTAAGAAACCCAAGACAGCTTTTTTATCAGTCCATTTAACTTTACCATTACACGTTTTCTGTTTTTCTAAAACAGTTATATCTGCATAATAGATACATGTTATATTTATTAAGCATTAAATCAAGAATTTAAATGTTCAGTTCATTTTAGTGTTAGGTTTATATTATTTTAGCTGGGTTCAGAAAACATTATTTTAACACTTTCAGTCTTTTAATTTGAAAGTCAATACGTTTTCTTTTGTCTTTAAGTTTGAAATAGTTTCTCTGCAATTTGAGTTAAAAGTATTACAAAGTTTACACAAGGAGGAATGATGATTATTTTATTTCTGTTTGCTTTCTTTAAGTATTTTTTGGTCACAGCCATAATTCAGTGCCTTTCACCTGTTTCTAATTCTTCACAACTGTTTTCTTATTTTTATGTTTAGTAGCTTTTGTCCTGTTTTAAGCACGTTATTTTTTAAAAAGTTATAGATTTTACCTCCAAATTTGATTTTTGATGTTTGGGTTCCCCAATAAACCACCAATTCATAACATACAGGAAAGAGTCTATCTCTTTCATCGGAAAAACAAACAAACTGTTTCTAGAGACAAACCCCTTAAAATAATCTTGCAATTATTGGTCAACATTAGTGTAAAATTTCATGGTACATCAAATGCTCTGAACACCAGATAAGCCAAATCTCCCCAGATGTGGTTCCAGCAACTTTTCTACATCTTTACAGTTTAGGATAAAGCCTGCAGACAGAGCAGCATGTGCTAGAAACATTCCTGTGAAAAAAAATCCCAATCTGAGCATCAGCTGTAAACAAGGTAAAACCTGCATTCCCCATCCTCCAAATGAAACCTTTGGCACAATTCTAACTATGAGCAAACAGATGCGTCACTGTTCACTACTTTGACTCCCCAGTCAGAGCCGTGTGAAGCTTACAGGAATTAAAATAAATGAAATCCCTCAAAAGCTGCAGTGGCAAATTAAAATTCAAGATCAACAACATTAAAAGAAAGTAAATCTGCTCTTGATGCTACCAAATCAAACACTGATCTCACACATGTGGATGCTGGGGGCTCTTTGAACAAAAATTATTCCACTTTTACTGCAAGCTAATTAGCCTTTTAAAGTCTCACTTCGATCATATTTTGATCTCTTGTAAAAGCGTTCACTATGTTTTTTAAATCTATGATTGTGATTTTTTTGTCAAAATCATAAGACCTGTTTCATGTTCTAGGACATAGCATTATTTGAACTATCCAGCTATGCAGTTTTGAGGAAAACAAAGACGTACTTGGATCTATCTGTCTGCAAGTGGATGCATTGGAATGGAGTAGAGCAGGGAGCTTGTGGCCCGCCAATTGTAGTGCTCAGTGCTATGAACTTTTTTGAACTCCATCGTTTTGTCTGCTCCTAACGATTTAAATAAAGAAAAACTCAGAAGTGCAATTTTAAGCGGAATTTTTTTGAAATATGTCCTCCATCCTTTTAATTGTCAGAAGAACATGTTAAAAACACCACAAGCTCAATTTTCATTGGAGTGGGTCTTTAACATGATTGTAACAATGACATCCACATCATCAGTATCTATATCAATTCCACCTTTTTGCATTGAAGCTGATATTGAATCTTGATCTAATTTATTCATCCCTCGACACATGAATGCTGAAGTTCTGAAATGTGAAGCTTAATTAATAAATGGAGTGAAACTAAAACTAATTACAAACTAACACCATCATAACATCCTATATCAACTATTTATGAGGTTTAGACAATGGATTGTGTTTGCTTTTTGCTTTTTTTTCTGTCTCCTTCCTGCACAGCAGATCAGATCAGGCTGATTGAAACCGGAGGATTGATTTTAGCCCGTAAATCCATGGTGGAGTTGGAAGACGTAGCATACTGCTATGTGGAGCCCCTGATGAGGTTGGTTCAATCAATGAAGGGGAACTGGAATAATGAGAAGATGCTCAGCGTGGTGGGGCCACAGCGGCACAAGTCCACACAATTAGAACAAATTACAGAGAGGAGGAAGCTGCATGGTGGAACCAACTGATAGGTTTGGTGCTCGTTATCCATTATCAAAAGCCTGACTGGAAAGAAATGAATAGAAATGTGTGTTTGTTAAGAGGGTGCAAAAAGGGCAGGGAAGTGTTAAGAATGTGGACAAAGAAAAAGAGGGAGTTAGATCACTGGCCGAGTCAGAATGGGTGGCCCAGAAGTCCTATTCACGGACTTAATCCCTGGGATCACGCTCTCTGAGTGGGAGACTTCAGGCAGCATATGGAGGAGAATGCAGGTCACTACAGTTTCTTTGCTCCATCCTTTCTGTCTGCTCCAAAACCCTCCCTGCTCAACAGGATGTCTCTGTGTGTGCCCATCATCCCCGGGCAGCAGGCCCATTCCTGCTGGCCAGACCAAAGGTCCACAGTCTGGGATTAAGACAGGATTTGGTCTGGGGAAGGATTTAAATTCACTTTTTTTCACCAGTCTTTGCCACAACGGATGACGAATCCATGAAAATGGATTTAAAAAAAACATTAAAAAAGTACGTATTGCATTTACTTATTTGGATCTATTATGTAAAGAGTGAATTGCATATGGGAAATACAAAAATGCTTTTTTGAACCAATGAGGTTGCAGAGGTCAGACTGGAAGCAGGGAAATGTGCTGGAGAGGAAAACTGCACATGAGAGGGGCTAACAGGTGCTGCAAACGCATGTCTGTACAATTCAGGTCAACACGTTAAACAGCATGTATCCCCGGAGATCTACAATGACACATTGACCCTCTTTTTCAAGCTTAGATTTAAATTAACATATGATGCACAAAATCACCATTAATTGCGAGTGAACCGGAATAATCGCTGCTTCTTTGCCAAGTCTCCAGTGAAGCATTTGCCAAATAAAGAACTTCCAATCCAGAAACATAAAAAAACAGATAAAGGATGATTTGACAAACGTACATTTAAATGTGTCCATATTCAGTGTAAATCAAGACCCTGCCTTTATATCATACAAGCCTAATGTCTGTCATCCTGGGAAAGTCATGACGATCTCAATGTGTGATAGCAAAGAGGAAGACACTCAAAACAGACAAAAGCTCATTAAATTGACAGGTCATTGTGGTTTTTGGCATCTTGCTGTGCTGCAGGCAGATGAAAGGTGGCGGCGGGTTACCTGAGGTGTCCCACAGGCTGAGCTCCACTCGCTGATCTTCCAGCTCCAGGCAGGCTGTGTAGTTTTCAAACACGGTGGGCACATAGGTCTGGGGAGCAATTAGCAACATGCTGCCATTAGAGGGGAGGTGTTATTCACAAGCACCTGATGTGATCCTGTGATTCACTGCTAAACTCACTGGGGCAAAAAAATGCAAATAATGCATAACAGTTGTGAGAAATGTTGAATTTTTAGGTTCTGTGCAGAGGCTCAAATATGGAGAAAATAGTCTATAAGCAGAGATAAATACGTAAAGACAACTTTGTTGGAGAAAATTGTTATGCAACCACATTTAAACGGGATACTCCTTAAAAACATATATATTTTTATTTTTTTTGTCTTTTAGCAAATTGCGTACACAAGCTGCCGGCATCCGCAGCAGACGCACGCTTTTCTCCTGCCGTTTGTTTCCACAGCAGCTCGGACGCAGCGCACGCATCAATGTGCGTGGATTCCCGCAGACATGAGTCGCGTGGGAGCACAGGCAGCCTACCTCTGGGTAACAATCCTTGGCCAAGACTTGCAGCATTGCCGTTTTTCCGCATTGAACGTCTCCAACAAGAACCAGTTTACACCTCACCACCAGCGGCTGTGTGTTCCTCCTTTCCTTCATAGTGCAGAGTGCAGAAGCCTTTGTTTTTTAATCTTCTTCTGGAAATCAAGCAGCCCTTAAACAGTCCCGATAAAAAGCGTCCCTACTTCTGTCTGTCGGAGGATGCCCGCAGTTGATCTGATTGAATTTGCCACTGCGGCTCTTTATACGGGTGAGCCGCAGCCAATCAGAGCTCATTATGCAGCATCACCTCCCCATCCCCTCCCGGAGAGCATCAAGCACTTCTATAACCAACACGATGAGGCACTGACGATGCTAAGGCTTGGTATTGTTTGCAAAATATTTACATTTCTGCACATCAATTTGCGTTAGCAGAAACATTTGTCAGTTGTGTCACTTAAGCAGCCGAAAGCGATTGATTTAATTTTCCTGGCTGGCTGGATCAATTTTAGATCTCTGTAGGGACAGTGTGGCAGACAACTAATCTAAGCTGGAGTAATTAGTTTATTTACTTCCCATGCATCTCAGTTGATTTGTTTAATGTTTTCCTCTCACTAAACAGTTATAGTATTTCGACCAAAACTGTATGTTAACAATTATTTTACATTTTATTCTGAAAGTAATTTCATTATTTTAAGGTAATTAAGTTTGAATTTTATGTCTTCCTTGGATTTATGAGGTATGAGTTATGTTTTCATTTATAGTGTCAACATTTGGACCTTGAGTGAAAACTATTCTATTCTATTCTATTCTATTCCATTCTATTCTATTCTATTCTATTCTATTCTATTCTATTCTATTCTATTCTATTGACACTAAAACACTCTGTGTACCCTTTGTAAAGACCCACCCCGATCATCTTGTGATCTATTGTAAAAGCATTCCAAGCAATCTATTAATTATAATAATGCCATTTTTAGCCTAAATAAAATAAAATAGTCATGTTTTCTAGGACATAGTTTCAGCAGAGCAGCCAGAGTTTATTAAAAATCTGCCTCTGAGTTTTTGTTTGGGACTGTTGGCATGTAGTGAGGCCGCCAACACTTTCCATTATGTTTACATTCTCACTAGCTAGCTTCCATCCCCTCAGAAACCCAACCTAACATTACCTGTGCAACAAAAATGATGATCAACATTGGGGCTTTCCATCCGTAGAATTTTGAGCCAGATGCCAAGACAGATGAGGAAAATAAAGACGAACATGGATCTATTGGTCTGCTAGTGGATGCATCAAAATGGTGCAGAGCAGGGAGCTTGTGGCTTGCTGTTGTAGCTTCTACGTCACACCTACAAGCTTTTTCCTACCCCATTTTTTTGACTGCTCCGGATTTTACAACAATTTAAATAAACTCGGAAATGCAATTTTAGGATTAATTGTCTTAACATGCATCCTCCATCATCAGAAAATTCCCCAAGAACAATGGCGTGGGTCTTAAAATCCCCAGAATTTGCATTGATGGTCCTACAAGTGGCACAGTGGTTCTCTGATCTGACAGATAAACATATGGTTTTGAATAATCATCAGGCACAAAGTGACAACTTCCAATATGGCTGGTTTGACAGAATCAAGGTTAAAAGTGGGGGGTTTCAGACAGAGGAGTCAAGGGGAGAGTGACTGCCAGCAGGATAGAGAGTTTTTTTTTAATCTTGTTATGTGTGGAAACCATCACACTTCAAAATCCACTGACAGGTCTGCTAATTAGCATCAGCACAAGGAGGAAGTGACAACAGATGGCCTCAGGAAAACAAATAATGGCTCAATCAAGAATCAGGAGGAGAGAACTGTGCTGTGAAGTCAGAAGGGGATGTTATCACACAGACTTTAGTGTAAATTTGACACAGGATGATCCAATCTGCTTCTCATACCTAATGTATGACACTTTAAAAAATGTGAATAAAGTTCATTTGAAAACATAATTTACCCATAAAATACAGAACACATGACTTCATATTTTAGCGTTTTTATTCACCCTGGCTTCACATGTGTTATTGAGAAAGATGCACAGATGCACCCAGGACAAAGATTATCATCAGACTTTGCTGGATATCACTTCTTCGTGTAATCTTGTCTGAAGTACTGACACCATCAAATAACTTGTTGAAGACTGGAAGTGCATTCAGGTCAAACTTAGAGTGTTTATTGCATTGGAAAGCATACATAGAAATGATAGTGCAATTTTACCCCATCAAAACTGAGGAGAGAGATTGATAGTCTGAGCTTGTGTCTTGTCACTTTGCATTGTATTTCACTGAAACACACACAATATGAAATAATAATAATATTTATAAAGAAGTTGTGCTTTTTGAAACCAAAACCATAACAACGTTTGGTTGAAAATTTCGGCAAAGAAAATAAAACATAACAGGTTGAAAGTTTTCTCTTGAAGAAGGAAATGTGCTCTTAGTGTTTCACAAGTTGGAAGCATCTGATCTGAAGCTGAAAGCTTCAGAGTAGAGAACAAATGTCAGCGGAAGCCATGTTCTTACAATGGTTCTGGATAATTACTGCATCATTTAAAAATCTGAGAACGCTACATATAAATGCATGCTTTCTGAGGCATTAGATACAGAATTGTATACTTTGCCAAAAGAAAAAAAATGCTCTGAGCTTCCATCATATTTGCAGCATTGTTGTGCAGTTTGTTTACCTTTATTTACAACATTTACAGCTTACCCATAAGAGATATGTAAGTGATAATGCTGATTCACTTTGCTGAGTGACCTGCTCATGTGAGGATGAGCCTAAAAAAGCCCTTCTGATAGAAGCAGTCATGCAGTTATAACTATTATTAAATGTGTGCTACACTAACAGAATCATGTGCATTAGCGCGAGTTAGAAAGTTGCATTTGTCTGATACTTTCAGAGCTTACTGAGATGCATCGGATATTGAGGGGTGTTAAGGTAAATTAGGGAGAGATGTGGTGATGTTGTCACTACGCTGTGGAATAAAATATGTTTTTAACAAAAAATAATAATAACAGAAGAGACTTAATTGTATTAAATGTTTAAAACATAGATATCGGTTATCTAATGTGTTTCAAAACATTGGCATGTAAGATCTTGGCATATAGAAATATGCTTCCCTTTATTGATCTACAAATTTTTATGTCACCAAAATATTCTAAAAGAATCCATTCCCCTTAATAAAACAAACAAATTGTATGACAATACTAGTAAACACCAACATTTGCACACTAATTTGTAGTTTTTGTCTGATTTCATACATTTTTAACATTTATTCAGAAACTTTACAACCCACTTAACAACTGAAGTATTTTTTTTACTTTTACTCAAGTATATAGTGTCATTAATAACCAAAACCAAAATCTGAGATGTGTTTTAAAATCAAAGTTTCTGTTCATGCAGCTTGTATGTAGTATTTTTGTCTTCTTTTTCTCTTCATTGCACATGAATGAATAGGTTTTTAGTATTGTATGCTGTTGATTTCTGAATAAAGACAAACACAATGAAGATATGAGCAAATTGTTCTTGAACCTATTGGCTGAAGATCATAAATTGATAAAAAATAACTTTAAAAAAGACAAATGTTAAACTGTGCTAAAGGCTTTTGAAGCCAAATGGCCCAGGGTTGCATTTCTGCAAAATAGCAAAATGGTATTGTTGCTTTCAGATATCTGCCCTGTTGCAAAAACCAATAATCCGTAATGCACATGGGAACATTTAACCTCATATTTTCATAAGCAGCAGTGGGCTTCCTCATCTAAGGAGCTCATTTAAAATCTGGCAGGGTTTTTTCTTTTTCTTTTTTGGTAGCTTAATAAACGGATCTGGGAGGATTTTTTTTTTTGCAGGTCTCTGGAAAACCTGCTTGTGCCACAACAAACTTGCTTAAACCTATGTGTCAAGATAGTTCCTGTTCTCTAAGTAAAACGCAAAGTCTTCCCCCTGAGGCAAATCCTAAGGGTTTGTGTGTTACTGTTTTACAATGATATGTGATACTGCAATATTTTTTCAAACAAAAATACAAACTTGTATACCGGTAATATCTTTAGCCTCATTTCATCAGAGTTCATGTTATTTGTCTGAATTTAAGATCTGATGTCCAATTGTTTCTTACAGGTAGAAGTAATCATCAGCTTTTCTGTCACGGTGCCTCGGTCAGCCCCGCCCCCTCAGCTCTGCTCCTGACTTCCACCAGCTGTGACCACTTCATCTCATCAACCTGCCTACACTTAAGGAGATCCAGCCCATTCATCGACGCCAGTTCGTTAACTCCTAATGGTGACTACGCCTGGTCAGCCTGCTCAAGTCCCATGTCTTTGTCCTGCCTTGCTCTCATGTTCTGCCTCTCTGTCTCAGGATTTACCCAACGAAGGTCACCTGTGTGGAAGTCTGCCGTCACTCACCTGCCGTCCTGAACCGAGCTCGGAGCACTCCAGCCGCAGTGATCCCTCCAGCCTCGCCACGAGCCACGTCTGGATTCCCTCCTGTCAATGGATTACTCTCAGCAACCCCTCCTGTGATTAAAACTCACTTACCAAGTCACTTACCTGTCTGATCATTCTGAGTTCCAGCGTCTGGGTCTGTCTCGCCTGAAAACCATGACAGAACGAACTGGCCAAAATCCAGACCCAGCTGACTCAGATGATCTGCGCCACGCCGTGAGCCAACAAGGAATCTTCCTGGGACGCCAAGCTGACGCTCTATCCCAAATCGCTTCGGCTCAACAAGACCTTTTTCGGCGTCTGTATGGTATGTCGCAAACATTATCAGAAATCACCAGTCAAGCTTCCATTCCTGCTCCTACAGTTCCGGCCGCAACATCCGGCAACAACCTTTCTTCCGCTGCCGTCATGACACCTGAGAACTTCCGTCTCCAACCGGAACCTTTCCACGGCGACACGGAAGCCTGCGGAGGGTTTCTCCTTCAATGCCAGTTACTTTTTCAGCAAGCACCACGATACTACCTTTCCGATCACAGTAAGATCACGCTAATCATCAATTCACTTCGCAGTAAAGCGCTACAATGGGCTCAGGCTTTCCTATCCGCCAATCCTATATCCCACCTACCTTTTGAACGATTCATAGATGAATTCAAATTGGTGTTTGATCAGCCCCGTAAGCAAGACGAAGCAGCACGCAAACTTCTTACACTCCGACAACGTAACCGCTCCGTTAGCGAGCATATCATTGACTTCCGCATCCTGGCTGTGGAGGCTGGGTGGTCTGACCCAGCGCTCCGAGGGGTTTTTTACCAGTCCCTCAATGAAGCCATCAAAGATCATCTATGTACCCAGCTGGAAGCTAACACTTTTGAGGAATTAGCTGCTGCTGCCTTACGTTCCGATATCAGGCTACAGGAACGTAATGTGAGTCGGAGCCATGCTGCCAAGAAGGCTACTACGCTAACACCCCTCGTCACTTCCATGGACTGTAAACCCGTTCTCCGGTCAGAGACTCCTCGCACTATTCCAGAAGAACCTATGCGTATCGGGCATTCAAAAATCACAGCCGAGGAGCGGCTAAGACGTCGCAACGAAGGTGCGTGTTTCTATTGTGGTGAAACAGACCATCAGATTAACCGATGCTCCCGTCGTTTAGACTCCAGAACCCCTCTGCTAAGAGACCGGCCGCGGGGGGACCGTTCCGCTTCGCTTAAGGATTTTTTGTTTGTCCCGGTCAAGTTATGTCATCAATCCAGAATTTTGGACTTTCAGGCGCTGGTCGACTCTGGCGCTGAACAGAGTCTAATCGATCAGAGTATCGTTGATCGTTTAACTTTACCCACCGAACAACTCCCATCTCCTGTCCATGCTGCTGGTTTAGGGGGACAGCATTTGTCCGTTATTTCACACCGTACCAAACCTGTTTTGCTTGTTACCTCCGGGAACCACCGCGAGTTCATTCAGTTTTTTGTCACTCGCACACCCCAGACTCCTGTCGTTTTGGGGTTCTCGTGGCTTAGACTCCATAATCCCCATCTTGATTGGAGCCGTGGTAATATCATGGGGTGGAGTGACTTTTGCATGGGTCACTGTCTCCAATCTGCGTTATCCTCCGTTTCCACGCCCTTGAGCTGTGAACCCGAAAATATTGATCTTTCTAATATTCCGGATTGTTACCATGATTTAAAACTCGTGTTCAGTAAATCGAAGGCTTCCTCCTTACCACCTCACAGACCTTATGATTGTGCCCTCAATCTTCTCGAGGGCGCCACCCTTCCCAAGGGAAGATTGTTTAACCTTTCGGGCCCCGAAAAGAAAGCTATGGAGCTTTACATTCAGGAGGCCCTAGCTCGGGGTCACATTCGTCCTTCCTCTTCCCCAGCCGGGGCCGGGTTTTTCTTCGTCGAGAAGAAAGACAAATCACTCAGACCCTGTATAGATTTCCGTGAACTGAACCAGATAACAATTAAAGATAAATATTCTCTCCCTCTCATCAGCTCGGTTTTTGATTCCATTCAGGAAGCACGCATATTCTCAAAACTCGACCTTCGTAATGCCTACCACCTCGTGCGAATGAGAGAAGGAGATGAATGGAAAACCGCGTTTAACACTCCGTTAGGACACTTCGAATATCAGGTTATGCCGTTTGGTCTAACCAACGCACCCGCCACCTTTCAACGCTTGATCAACGACGTACTCAGAGATTTTTTGAATCAGTTTGTATTCGTGTACCTGGATGACATCTTGATTTACTCCAAAGATCCCAAGAACCATCAGAACCATGTGCGTCTAGTCCTTCAGAGGTTAGCCGAAAATCAGCTATTCGTAAAGGCCGAAAAATGCCAGTTCCACTCTACCAGCATTCCTTTCCTCGGGTACATTTTTGAAGCTGGCAGTATTCGTCCAGACCCTGCCAAGATAACTGCCGTTTCCCAATGGGAACCTCCCTCGTCACGCAAAAAGCTCCAGCAATTCCTTGGCTTCGCCAATTTCTACCGTCGATTTATTAGGAATTACAGTTCAATTGCTGCGCCCCTCACTCGTCTCACATCAACTTCAAAACCGTTTCTCTGGGATACCACGGCTCAAGCTGCTTTCAGCACCCTGAAGAAACTGTTTGTCTCAGCCCCAATCCTCATTCAACCGGACGTTTCCAGGCAATTTGTGGTGGAGGTTGACGCCTCCGACTCCGGTGTAGGGGCCGTTTTGTCCCAACGAGAGGAGTCATCAGGAAAGCTTAAACCTTGTGCCTTTTTTTCAAAGAAATTATCACCCGCAGAACGCAACTATGATGTGGGCAACCGGGAGCTCCTGGCAATAAAACTGGCTCTCGAAGAGTGGCGTCATTGGCTGGAGGGAGCGGCTCAACCTTTCATAGTCTGGACTGACCATAAAAATCTGGAATACCTGCGCTCTGCCAAACGACTCAACTCCCGCCAAGCCCGCTGGTGTTTGTTTTTTGACCGGTTTAACTTCTCCATCACTTACAGACCCGGCAGCAGAAATATCAAACCGGACGCCCTCTCACGCCAATTCTGTGACACTGAACAGTCCAAGACGACCACCAGCATTCTCCCTGATACCTGCATCATTGGCAATCTGACCTGGGACATCGAAACCAGAGTTATTCAGGCGCAAGGTGAGGAACCTGATCACCCCACTCCTCCTAACGGCACTCTTTATGTCCCCACATCTGTCAGATCTGCAGTAATCACCTGGGCCCATACCTCTCGCATCGCCTGTCATGGAGGAGTCACCCGTACTCTCCATCTTATACGGAGGCGCTTTTTCTGGCCCTCCATGAACAAGGACGTCAGAGAGTACATCGCCGCCTGTACCACCTGCGCACGCTCCAAAACCTCTAACTCTCCACCTGCGGGGTTATTGCAGCCTCTTCCCACGCCTAACCGTCCCTGGTCTCATATCTCCATCGATTTCGTCACGGGCCTTCCCATGTCTCAGGGTAACTCTATCATCCTCACCGTAATTGATCGATTCTCCAAGTTTGTCCATTTCATACCTCTCCCTCAGTTGCCCACAGCCTCTGAAACAGCGGAGGTTCTGGTAAACCACGTCTTCAGACATCACGGCATCCCAGCTGACATTGTGTCCGACCGCGGACCCCAATTTATCTCACAAGTCTGGAAGGCCTTTTGTTCTGCCCTAGGTGCCACCGTCAGTCTAACATCTGGGTACCATCCCCAATCGAACGGTCAAGCAGAACGGGCCAATCAGGAGCTGGAAGCTGCCCTCCGCTGCCTAGCCGCCCAGAACACCTCTGACTGGTCTACATACTTGGTCTGGATCGAGTACGCCCACAACACGCATCCCTCCTCTGCCACAGGTGTGTCCCCCTTTGAAGCGTCACTTGGTTATCTGCCTCCTCTGTTTCCATCCCATGAATTAGACCTCACCGTGCCATCTGTTCAAGACCACCTCCAACGTTGCCAGCGCATATGGCGCCAAACCCAAGAGGCTCTCCGTCGCTCCAAGGACAATAACTGCCGTACTGCCAACCGCCACAGGGTGGCTGGTCCCGCTTACCAACCAGGCCAGAGAGTATGGTTGTCGTCTAAAAACATCCCGATCCAGGCCACGTCACGCAAGCTGGCTCCCCGTTACATTGGACCATTCACCATTGATCGCATCATCAATCCCTCATGTGTCCGTCTTCATCTTCCGGCAGCTCTCAAGGTTCATCCATCCTTTCACGTTTCCCAGATCAAGCCTGTTGTGGACAGTGATTTGTGCCCTCCTTCCGCTTCCCCACCACCCGCCCGGCTCATCGACGACGCTCCGGCGTATACCGTCAGCCGCGTTTTGGACGTCCGGCGCCGGGGGCGCGGCTATCAGTTCTTGGTGGATTGGGAGGGTTATGGTCCTGAGGAGCGGTCTTGGATCTCCCGTTCCCTCATTTTGGACCATTCCCTCATTTCCGATTTCTACCGCGCCCACCCGGACCGTCGGCCTCGACCGCCCAGAGGCGGTCGTTAGGGGGGGGGTACTGTCACGGTGCCTCGGTCAGCCCCGCCCCCTCAGCTCTGCTCCTGACTTCCACCAGCTGTGACCACTTCATCTCATCAACCTGCCTACACTTAAGGAGATCCAGCCCATTCATCGACGCCAGTTCGTTAACTCCTAATGGTGACTACGCCTGGTCAGCCTGCTCAAGTCCCATGTCTTTGTCCTGCCTTGCTCTCATGTTCTGCCTCTCTGTCTCAGGATTTACCCAACGAAGGTCACCTGTGTGGAAGTCTGCCGTCACTCACCTGCCGTCCTGAACCGAGCTCGGAGCACTCCAGCCGCAGTGATCCCTCCAGCCTCGCCACGAGCCACGTCTGGATTCCCTCCTGTCAATGGATTACTCTCAGCAACCCCTCCTGTGATTAAAACTCACTTACCAAGTCACTTACCTGTCTGATCATTCTGAGTTCCAGCGTCTGGGTCTGTCTCGCCTGAAAACCATGACATTTTCCCTTGTATTAGTTCACATAACTATATTTTCAAAAAAGAAAGGAGCAACAATCTAAAAATAACAGATGTTTTAAAAACTCAAAAAGAGGTTTTAAAGTAAGTCGAACGTTTGCTAAATATACATTAAATTTTAGAAAACTGCCACTTCAAAAGAGAAAAGACAGAAAGTTTAATTTCTTTGGCAAAAAAACCCTCATGATAAATAGTTTGCTCCATGAAAAAAAATAAAAATAAAAAAACTAATACAGATACCAAATATGACTTTGTCTAATTTTGTGGGATTTCGGAGAAGAGAAGCTTTTTCTCCAAGCAAATGTAACACTTGGTGTCAGTAATAATTTCTAACCCAATGGACCAGCATTCATTAACATTCACATTTGTGATAAAGATGCATGCAGACTTTGTGCATGTCTTTGTCACACACAGGTTTACATGACTGCTGAGTATAACTACGTGATCAGTTACACTGAGGGCAAAATTATTCGTTGCAGAGGGAAGTGTAGGTTGTTGTGGTAAAAAGGTAAAGATCAAAGAATGAAAGAAGAAAGTTAAAAAATGATTATTTTTCAGCTCACATGACATCAGAATGACTTGTTCAAAGTTACTGTGCCCTTCAAAAACATTTCGTGAAACATTTGGAATGACGGCTCACTTAAAGCTGCAGACATGGAAGACACCCAGAATTGATTTTTCTTCGCTCTCGTCAGCTGTCGGCTTGATTGCAAGGCGGGTGGATCAAAGGAAAAACCCCAGGAATTCTGCTCAGGGAAGATGCATGACAGCTCTGAAATGCAACAGCACCTCGGATCCACATACTCAAACTACAAAGTTGTGTAATCTGAGTAAAGTGTGAGCTGAACGAGGTTTGGACAGCCAACTGTGGTTTTAATTGAAGTAACAGTAGAAACCTGGGCTTAGGTTTTAGATCAGGGTGGGGTGATGTGGGTGGAGCAGAGGGAAAGAGGAAGAAGCTATCTGATGAGGTGGGGAAGGGTGACTGCAGTGCTGTCCTGGTGGTGTTACCAGTGTGTGTGCAGCCGCAGGAAGCTGCCCTGAGTTGTTGCATGAATATGGGAGGAAGGGGGCCTCTGGCAGAGGGGGCAGCAGTGAGGCGGGCGCTCCTCTGCAGGCACCGCCGCTTCTGCTCCTCTCTCTGTTTGCGTCTTTTTCTCCCCCAGCTCACCAGCCTTCTGCTCCTTCTTCTCAGAAACCTTTCCCCTGCTCTCCTTGATGATGCAGGTGTGGCTGGAGAAGTTGGTGGCTGGATGTGGAGAGATGAGGGGTGCTGCTGCCCCCTAGAGGCACCCCAGTCCTTGTCTTTTGAGACTCGTCTTGTCTGACTCCAGCTGACAGGACAAACTGCTCCTACAAAGAAATAAGAGTTCCCTCAACTGTAAAAGCTATACTTTTATCCATTTTGAAGTCATCTCAAGAAAGGACGTCATGTCTACTTACCCAGAAGTGTGGTGGTAATCATTCTATTAGCTCTTGCGTTTCAGAAAACTATAACAGACACGCAAAAGAGGGATGTGGTCAAATAACAGTGGCAGAAAGTTTGTGGAGAACATTGTGAGTCGCACGTTTGCCGTACCTGTTGGCTGGAGTTAGCTGAGGGAGGCGTGATCAAACTTTGATCTACTGAGGGGTTCACTGGGGCAGAACAGGGGAGATGTGTGGCCCGCCAGTAAATCTCTAGGTACTCTGCAAGGTGGTCACATGCATCCTCCAGCTGATTCTCATCAAGGATCACGTCAAACATCTCCTATTCAATCAATCAAAAAAAAGTGTGAAAAGTAAAAGGTACAAAATACATCTGACTTTTCTGTTTAAATCCTAAAAATAAAAAGAGTAACACACAGGAGGACACTGAGCCAGCTTGTCCCCAGCCATCATCTGGACATTGAGGTGTTTGCTTTGTGACTTCCCACGAGATTTAATCAACCTTTGAAGAACCTTTAGAACAAAAACAAGAGAAAAATACCCATATTTTGGAATGGTAAAAAGATGGTTCAGAGTTCCATTTAGACAATCATTTGCTTATAAAGTTATAGATTAAAATTTTTTTTTACTTTTTATGTTTTGATGAATTTTTGCTGTAAACATTACCTGTACAATTTTAAAGAGAAGAAGGTAAATGATAATATTTGTTTTAGCAGAATGGCAGAATCATTAAAAAAACGAAAACATTCAATCTATCTCCTTTGTAAAGTTTCCAAGTACTTATTACTGAGTTAAAAACTGCTTGCAGGTTTTGTGTCAACAAAAAACATCTCTGGCTTAAACTAAAATTGAAACACCTTGAATCTTGTCTTAAAAAGGATTTTGTTGTGTGTGAGTTTCCTCTTACTTTGGGGGAGGAGACTTTGACATAGACGATGATGGGAGCCAGAGAGGTTTTGAGGAGCTGTGCTGGGTGGTTGATGGTATCTGCATCCAGGACAACCAGCTGAAGAGACTTGGCCAGCTCAAAGATTCTCTCTATTTCACTCTGGACCTCAGCTGGAAACACCCAAACAACAACAGTGAGTCTTTGGAGAAGCTACGCTAGAAATCGATCAAAGTCATGTTAAAAGCAGAGAAGAAATCATTTCTTAACACCTTTGGATATTAATTTGGCAAGATAACATAAAAGAAAGCTTTCTCATTTCTCACCCAGGCTGGAGCGAGTGTTAGCTTTCTCCATGATGGCCTTCTTGTTCAGCACAGACCGCTTTGCCAGCGACAGATCAGCAGTCACCCGTGTGATAGTGATCCTGGGTAAAAACTGTCCTATCATATTGTATCCACAGCTGTTCTACTTCCAAGCATGCCTTGAACGTATACTCTCTTGCAGCTAAATATAAAAAAGTCCTTACAAAAGAACCTATTGACTAAAGCTGATGCAGAATGCCACCAATAGCTTCAGCTTTAACTAGGGATGCAACCCTTTTTGGTTTGAATCCAAACCGTCCGTTACACCATTGAACTGAATTGGGGGGAAAGTGAATTGTTGCATTCCTACTCCATACGTTCGCATATGTTCACTATTGGAAGTGTCAAACATGTTATGTACTAAATTTAATACATTCAATATTGTTTTATTACACCAAAATGAAAGTTTTTTTCTTCACTGTTCCTTATTAGCAAATTTAAAAAGGGATTTATCCCAAATTGTAGTTGTTGTTGTTGTTTTGTAAAACACATGTCATAAATCAAACTGAAACAAAACCATGACCCAAAATTGAGTTTTGAACCGAATTGTGAAAAGTGAACCGTTGCATCCCTAGGGTTAATCTCTGAGGTGTGTCTGCAGAGCACAGCTCAGACGCTCACCTGCCATCAAATCTGTGCTTCAGGAAGTCAAACAAGGCTTTCTGCATCATGTCTGTCACCTGAAAGGCAGAAAAATGGGAAAGGGTTAGGAAACATAGAACTTGTGGGGAAAAAAACACAAGCATGATTGTGCTATTTTTCTTTAACTCAACTAAAAGTAGTTTTCAGGAGACTGCTCAGAACCCATCAGAATGGAGGCCATCCCTAAATGTTACACACATTGCTCAGGTGTGTCTGACTTTTGGCACAGGTGGTGAAGTGATTTTTAGAAAACCTGAAATTTGCGTTCAACACTTACAAAACCGGCAATTAAAAATAAAGTGGTAAAACAAATTCATCTCTAATCAGAGAATAAGTTCCAAAATGGCACTGTCGAGTATGAAGCATTTAAAACATTGCAGATGAGTCTTGTTTGTTTACTCTTGTGTTCTACAGTTTTTATTTGAGTATGACTGTAATATTTGGTGTCAATGCTCTTGGGCCAGAATCTGAATTATTTCTGGAGGAAATAATTTATTAAATTAAAAAAAGAAATGCTACTGATTAAAATATACAGCTAAGTACGAGTTTTAAAATCAAAAACTACTTAAAGGTTATTAATCAAAAATCAAAGCACATCAAGTTGAGATTTTATGATTAATTTTTCTAGGGAAAAAAATCACTATTTATTTCTTAAAAGTATTGATAAAATGTTTTGAGTTAAAAAAGATTTTTTAAATTTCTTGCATTTTAAATTTAAATTTATATTTTTTACTGCAGCTGGGAATCGGGAAATTCTGTAAATGAAATACTCTTCCTTTTAAATTTTTATGATGATTTTTAAAAACAATTTTTCAGGCTTCACTAAGTTGAACTTTCCATAATATATTATGACAATTATACAATTAATTTCAAAATCTGAGATGTAAATGTTACTGTCCACCTTCATCCACAGCAGTTCTGGGGCTCCAAACACATCTTGAATGGCTGAACTGCAGCTGACTCACCTCGTATCCTTTCAAAGAAGGACCCACCAGAACCACAGGCCGCATGGAAGGAACTACGTCATATGGAGGAACGTGTTCAGTCTGCACAGACCACAAATACAGAAACAGGCTGGGATATTGAGATGTGGGTAGTGTAGCCAACACACTACAAGTTCACATCGTAAAACCTGAAATCCTTCATCGACATGGAAAAAGAGGAGAAAAGGATTTGTTCGGCACAGTAAAGTCTGTGATCTATAAATTATAAAAAGGAAAAAAAACAAAGAAGAAATACCCACATACCTGTTTCTGCTTCTGTTTGGCTTTTGAAATAAACAGATTTAATTGTAAATATTAACAATTAGTGTCATTATTATCAAATCTAATATAAAATGTAATATTAAATTATATATTATAACGATTCTATATTGAATTTCATCTGAATAATGAGGATTATTTTAGGAGGAAAGTTCCATTTTCTTTATGCTATCGAACCCTCTCTGCTTTTGGAAGATGAACCACAGCTTTCAGTCTCCAATTAAATCGAACCCAGAGAGAGTATGGAGTCCCAGCTGGAAGAAAAAAACTGTAAAACTCAGTTCAGCTCACCTGCAGACGGGGGGGTGGACCTCCAGCCTCCAGATGATGCATTCCCTCCTTTCCTGTTTTGCAGAAGATAGTAAAATTTAACTTACATTGGTGCCAAAAGCTGGCAAAGTAGTGGGAAGACTTAGAAAAAAGGGAATAACACATAAAAAGAAGACATTTTCAAAGAGAATGCTGTGGAGGAAAGATAGAAATTGAGACGTAAAGAGACAGTTATCCCTTGTGCTATCTTAGATGACCCCACCTATACATTGACGTGTTCTCCCTACCATGACAAAGGTGGATAAAGGTGGAAAGATTTGATGTAATCCATGGACACCAGTGAAGATCACAAATCATTGAAGAAAAAAGGTTCAGAGCACTGTCTAGTGGGTCTAGATGACCCAACTCCCAATGTTAAAGTGCCTAGGATAGCACAAGGGTTACAGGGACAAAAGAAAAGGAAGAAAGTCATCTTTCCAAGCTGTGACCACTGACCTTGCTGCTGCCTTCTGCTCCTGTTTTATCCTCATAGCCTCTAGTTTTACTGGACTTGGGATAAAAGTGATATCTGCCCCTTCCTTTACCAGCCGACCAATCCACCAGTCATTGTTGTACTTCTGTGGGAGAGGAAACAGAGCTTTTACTGTTAAAATAAATTAACATTCACTGAATTCTCCACATTCGATGTTAATTGCTAAAAACAAGTCAATAAGGGCCTTTGTTTCCAAGTGACAAGGCTGATGATTTTTTTAAGCCTCTCACCTCTTTTATGTGTAGAAAGTCTTTGGTTTCAAAGTTTATAGCTGCACCCTGGACTGGACAATCTTCATCGATCGCCCCGCAATAGGTTACATTGGTTTTTACTGCAAATGCTACAGGTTTGGACTGTTGAAAGACCAAGAGAGCTACAAATTATCATCTTATTTTTCTAGTTTAAACCAATAAATGCCAAACCTAAATTTTGTGCATAACACACATTACAATCTCACTGCTCTTTGGAGACTGCAAGAACATCCACTTCCATGCTCTCACCTTGGCTCTTTCCAGCTGCAGCTGAGCCTGGCGCTCGGCTTCACGCCGAGACGCCTCCTTGTCCTCCTCCAGGGACAGGTCGGAATCAGAGGGTCGACCAGTGTAGGAATCGGCTGAACCCTGAAGGAAAGTGGAAAAAAGGAAAGGAAAAAGAGGACTTTAAAATTCCTCCACAAGGCAGAGGCAGAGAAAAGATAAATCTTTCATAAGGAAGAGGGAAATTCTGTATTGAGCAATTCAGCAGCTTAAACTGTGACTGTAAATTTCCAATGTCTTTCTTTTTCAAATCTTCATTTGTTCTCCTGCAGTTTCCCAAAGAAGGTCTCTCAAGGGAACATGTTGATGAGTAACATGTGCCACAAATCATCACTAACCCATCTGATTGTATGCTTAGCCCTTTGTTGGCCATAGCCATAAGATACAAAAAGACAATAGTTTGTTAAATGACTTGCTATTCACCTTTTTTTGTGATTTTCTAATCTTCAGGATGGAAGTGCTTTTAGCAGAGGGCACAAAATAACAATAATTTCATATCTCCGCCAGCATTCCTCCATCCTGATTGCTGCAACCCAAGAAGAGCAGAGATTTCCTAACATCCATCAAGAAGTAAAGTAAGCTAAACACAGATTTCTTTCCAATTTCCTTATTTTGTTCTGTGCCACAATGAAAAGCTGTTTTAGCTGATCCAAAACAACGTTTATTTAAATGTCTAAGGCTGCTGCTGGATGTCTATGAGTGGGGAAGGATAACTAATGAAAATGCATTATTTTGGAGGTGTCTCTTTGGCAAAGAAGATTTACACGTTATCATCACCTTAAATACCTACATTTTATTTCTTGACCACAATGCATTACAGTTCGACACTAGAAATAATTACAGACATTAAATATAATAATCTGACTTTAGAACTTCACTCCTTTGCTACACCATTATACTTTGCAACATTGAACAACAACTGTGTTCAATGATGAGAAATGCATTTCAGAAACAGTAGGAATAAAAAAAACATTCAAGTGGTCTTTAGTGAGACAAATGTGTCATATTGCAGAACTTCATGATTATTGTAGATCTTCCTGCTTCTAAACCCACTGAAATCCTTTCATAGGACTGCTGGAGCCAACCCTGCTACTGTGGGGCGAAGGTGTAATCTACCCTGAACCCATCTAACTGTAAAATATTCTAATGTATTAACTTGATAACAGCTGCTAAATGGTGTTGCCTCATTATAATTTTTTTCAGCCATTGTTATGATTGGATCATCATCATACATGCACGACTGTCTCACTTTATTGTTTGTAGTTTTGGTTCCCTAGACGACCCTAAATGAGTCTGATACATTTTTTCACAAGGATAAAACATTGACAAGTTAAATTTTAAACCCCGACATCTATCAATTACTCTACAAGTGCAATATGGCACACATCCATGTTAAAAACCTAATTAACAAACAGACAAAAAAGCACTTCAAAAACAAACGTGAGTAATAAAGAAAATAATTATATAACCTATGGCCTTGTTTGTTATATCAAAAATATCACATACATTGAATAAATGTGAAGAAAATACAAATAGGTGGCAGGACAATCTGTAACAAACTGAAAATGTTGCACACAAAAAAACAAGCTACATCGTTAAAATTAGTCGAGAGCAGACCACTAAAAATACACTCCACTCTTACTATATAATTCTAAGATCGATGAAGGAATCTAATCCAATCCAAGAAACACAAGTCTCAGTGGTGGAACATCATTAATGGCTCTGAAAAACTCACAGCTCTCAGTCTTTTCCCATTTCTGACTTTACACATAGCTGTGACACACTGATTCATCATTTGCCCTGTGAGGGATTGAGACACATAGATGGCAATGAGAAAATCCCTCAAATGCTGCCCAATCCATTAGAGACTGAAACATGAAACAATGACACTGCAGCAGTTGTAGATTTTCACCAGTAGAGGGGAGCACATCCTTATCACAAGCAACTCCCTTACAGAACAACTGTGAATGATGCTCTCACTGCTTGGATCAGCTGTTTTATCTCGATACAATACATTCTAACAACCTGATGCCTTGCCAGGTTGTTACGTTTGACCCGCATATATTAGTATGTAAACTTAAAACGTGTTTAAGAATATGTGAGGTAAAGAATGAACAGATCTGGAGAGCTTAAATGGCAAAGACTAAAGCAACTACAAAGAGATGCTAAGTGACTGTACTGGAACATATAGGAAGTGACCATAGTAAAATAGAAATAAACATATGGCAAGTGTCCCCTAAAAAAGAAAGGTTAAAAAAATAGCAAAAATGATTAAATAGGTCAGAAAATAACTAAAAGTAAACCAATAACACAAGGGAAACCAAAAACAAGCCAAAGTATGATATGATATATTCAGTAATTCAAGAAAAGAAAATGCAAAGTCATGGCAGGAAAAAGATAGAATCATTCAAGTCTGACAGAAATGACTAATGAGTAAAAGAAAAACTATCAGATGAGTGACAATATCAAATATTTGAATCAAAAACTGTTTTTGTTTTATTGCCTCATTCAGTCTGAGTGTTAATTATCCAAAGAATACGTAGTTAGGTTTGTTCACTCGTGTTCTATTCATGGACTCTTTGGCAAATCAAAAACCAAACTCCCTCCTGCTCAACAGATGGATCACCATTCCAAATGCAAACTTAACCAGCAGCTCAAAGCAGAGTTGAAGTAAATAGATAAACTGCACATATAGAGAGCAGAATCTTCAAAGGAGATGGGCAGGAGGATGGAGGGAAGGGAAGGGAAGACAAGTGAGGAGATGCCTCAAAGTAAGTGAACCAGAATAGACTTCTACTGAAACAAAAAAAGAAGAAGAAAAAAACAAGGGAGAGGGGTGCACAGGAGGAGGATGTCTCTGAGAAAACAGACAAGAGAAGAGGCTGAGCTGGCATGCAGGCTGATTCATCACAGAAAGAGGCAGCATTAGCAGCATACCTTGTTACAGATGAGTCCTGTGGCGCTTGAGTCGGAGGCAGACATGCTTCTGCTGCCAGTGCTCTCTTCGCCCCATGGCAAAGAAGGAGAGGAACCCTCCTCCCCTCAGCCAGTGGGGAGAGGGAGGGAGGCGTGCACGCCTAAGTGCTTCGCAGCCATTGCTGCGCTGCCTCAACAGTCGTTTCCTATACAAAATTGATGCCCTGACTGCAGCAGCATTGTGCACATGCCTGCATGCTGGCGGGCTCTTTTGCTTTCAGCCAACCCCTCATGAAAGAAAAGCCTCTTTCTTCTGCCGATCTACACTCCATTTAGCGTTAATCCAGGAGGGATCTCACATCAGCATCCTTCCTTCTTCCAGCTTACATACAGAAACAGTTTAAACTATGTAAAGCCATTAACAAATTGGCTTTTTGTCTTAACTTCTTCTAACAAAAAAAGAATTAATTCAACTTTTTAAATTCCTTTGTGGCCTTTAAACAGGAATGTTAGACCCTGTTCTACCTTTAAAATGTGGTGTTTTGTTCAAGATTTCAGGCAATTCACAATGTTGGGTAAAAGAACATTAAATAGTAAAGAAAGTGTTTTAGAGCAAACAGTAATGCAACTTGACAAGAGAACTCCCTTCCTGTGAATAGTAAATCAGTTTCAACTTATGAACCAAACTCAAAGGAAAAAGTGAAAATCCATAAAATGCTTGAAAACAACTGACAATTAGCACTGATGCTGAGGGTCAGTAACATCACATTTAGACCCAGTGAAATGCTTGGAGTACCATTCCAATCATCTTATGCTCTATTTTAAAATCTTTCCCAGTGGTCTTTTAATTAAAATTATGCTGTTTGTAGCCAAAAGCAAAAAACCTGTCATTTTTTAGGACATAGTTTCTGCAGAGTGGCAGTAGTTTATCAGAAATTCACCTCTTAGTTGTGGGTGGAACGGTTTGCCTCAAGGTAAAGCTAACTGCCCCTTATAACCTCAAGCTAACATTAGCGGTGTAACAAAAATGGTGAGCAATATTGGAGTATTGGGTATCTATATCATTGAACCAAATGCCAGCTCAGACGAGGAAAATTAAGATGTTAAGAGCTCTAGTCGTTTACAAGTGGACGCATTAGAATGGAGCGGGGCAGGAAGCTTGTGGCCCGCTGACGGTATAGCACCTACGACCCCTCACAAGCTTTATCCAGCTGGAGTTGTTGTCTGCTTCTGATTCACTACTTGAATAAAGAACAACTCAGAAATGCCATTTTAGGCTGAATTTTCTTTATATATGTCCTCTATTGTCAAAAAAGAAAAGCCACAAAAACATGTTGAAACATCAATATACCATTTTCATTCCAGTGGGTCTTTAAAGTCCACTGCTCGATTAACCATAAGAATATTTTAATTCCGTGTGGGTAAAAAGTCAGGAGGACACATTTTATTAAATTTCCGAAGTAGCATTTGAAGCTGCCGTTCACTTTCACCACATTTAACAGTTATTACTTTTCCAGTCCCATTTGAGTTGAACACAATGAAAATGACAGAAAGCCATACTGTTATGTTGTACAGGGGCCAGGTATGAGCAGACGAAATGACTTGAGAAGACCTGATGAGAGCGGGATTGTGCCTGTCCGCTTGTTCCATACAGCAGCCTCCTGACAGCAAGGTGATGCATGAGGCATCAGAACAGAGATGCTGCGGTGAGTCAGCAAGCAGCTATATGGAGTCCATCAGACATCCTAATAAGTCGCTGTAGGGGGGAACAGCCTCATTGTTTCTGGCAGGGCTGCATGGCTGCTCGTCAGGTCGCCCCAGGCACCACAGATTCTACATTGGGGTCCATTAATGCAGCCAACATGCATGCAACTCTGGCTGCACAGGAATTAAGTGCACTTCCCAAAGGCTTTTAGCAGAATATGTCTCAGGGCAATATTTCTGCATGACTTTTTAAAATTAAAGGGAACAAACAGTCACAGAAAAAACAGATCTATAGCAAAATGTTACTAATGTCCAACATACAGATACATGGCTGCATTGTATTAGTGTTGTTCATTCAACTATTGTTTAGATAGAAATAATTCAGACGATAATAGAACCATGATAATTTAAATACAAACTGCCCTTTTTCATGCAATCTAATGGTTGTGAAATACTTCCTGAAACAGGAGAAAAAAAGAGTGAAAGAAAATAAAAGAGAAGGACTGTCAGTAACAAGACAAAAGATTAACAGGAAGAATTTTTTTTTCTTTGTTGTGTATTTGCTGTTCACTTGTTCTAAATATAGCTCTGTTCTCCTTTCCTCACACTCCTCCCATCACATACAGGGGGTTGGCAGTGGAGAGAAGATTGCAGAGGATTGTCAAAGTTCACTGAGTTTTGATAAATTCCCACTAGAAAGTGAATGGCATCATTCATCTTCATCTTCTACCGTTTATTCCCTTTTGGGGTCACGGGGCTGCCGGAGCCTATCCCAGCCACTTGTGGGCGTAGGCAGGGGACACCCTGGACAGGTCGTCAGTCTGTCGCAGTGAATGGCATCAGTGAACGACATATTTGAGCCGTTCACTGATGCCAGCTCATCCAGTTGAAAATGATCTCTGTGCTTCTGTGGAAACTTCCGCCAGGCCTTTTTTTCAACAGCTGGCAGCCTTTGGATTGTCTCTGCAGCAGACAAATCTGTCTTTAAGTTTCTTTTGAGTTATATTTTATGTACGTCCATCTATTCTCTGTACCCACCTACATGCTCATACAGGGTTATGGGGTTGCTAGAGCCTAACCAGCACTCAGGCGAAGCAAGGGGGCGCCCTGGATAATTTGCCAGTGCAACATAAAGCATTTTAATTACCTTAACTGATTTTAAGGTAAAAGCTTGCTCTCATCTGCAACCTTGTAAAGTGGAACTAAACTAAACATCTGTGTACAGTAGGAGCTGAGGTAGCAATACAGAGACAAGTATATCGTTTAGACCACAGAGAAATGCAACCAGAGATGGGCAGAGTGGATCAATACATGAGCCACCCAGATTGATGCTCTTTACTGTCCTTAGCAGCTCAAACCGTCCATCCTGTTACTTTACTTGCCTGTAATGTGACTTTTGTCATTCCCACATCACTTTTACTTTGACATTTTACGCCACACTCATTAAGTAGGTAATTTTTCTGACAAAAAAGAAAAAGAAAACAATGAATGTTGTTAATTTGAGAGGAGTGACATTAAATTAAAGAAGTGTTTCACTTTTAGAAAGGAAGATGAGAGGGAACAGGATGTAAGAGGTGAGCGTCTGTCATTGATCCCCTCTGTCAACTTGCTGGCTACATTGTGCAGACGTAAGCTTTCTTCTCTCCAAAGGATTCCTCAACCTGACTTCATCCAACTGCTTTGATGCACAGAGGGAAGTGTTGGAGCTGGAGCTAACCCACATAAAGTTGTAGACCTTGAATGCAGCACAGAGTTGCACAATGCTGCAGCCTTCATTTAATCAGATGTTTTCATTCCAAGCTGACCTGATTCAGACTTTAGGTTTGACTTGGGCCTAATGAAGCAGCTTAGGGAGCTGTGTGAGTTTCAGACTTATCAATATGCAATGATGACATACATATTAATGTACTCAAGTGTAACAATGGGATGCTTTCTTTTATTCTTTCTTTAATGTCTACAGGTATGAAACCTTTTTTCACAATTCCAGATTCTCTATATAGAAAAGTCAGAGATGTTCATTAACACACCAGAAGCATAAATGGAAACAATGCTGTGCACAAATACTTGACAGCACCTTCTTTCAGCAGTTTCACACATGAACTCATAGCTGGATCTAGGATCTCTGGTCCTCTCAACACTGCTGGTTCATCAAATTTAATCAAAGCCTGCACACTGATGCACTAACACACACACAAATGCATGAAAGCACCCTCATACACACAGAGCACTTTGCTCCTCACGGGACAGGCTTTTAGTGCTCTATCTCATGCAGTATTTAATTGACCCCACACAGGAAGCCTAGCGGTCCCAAATGCACTCCTTCCCCTCGACCAACAGAAAAAGCCTCCCACCCATCTTCATCTGTCTTAAAAGTGCTTCCATGCTGCTTTTCAGATCTTTTTTTTTTGTTTTTCTCGAGTGCAACTTAGATTTGTTTTTGACCGAAACCTTACTATTGAGGCAAGAATCATAGAGATATATGTATCTGAACATGGACTTGTTTCCTACTTCCACAGTGGCCAAAGCATTTTTTTTACTTAAGAAAAAAATGTATAAAACCCCAGAGATTTTGAGATGACTTCAAAAGGATCTAAATCTGTTCAGAGTGACAAATCATTTAACAATGCATGCACAAATCTGTCCTCTGAGCCTATAAAAGGGTGTGTCTGCCAATCGCAGCTAAAAGATAACATGTAAAAGAGATGTACTTACTCAGATGGAGGTAGGAGAGTACACTCCCGGTCTCTTTGCTTTCTCTTTTAGTCAGTCATGGTGTGTGCTCTCTCTTGGGTAACACTGAAGTGTGCTGTAGCATGCTTGTAAGCAGCCTTTTCTGTCTCTCCTTCCTTATACCCCCTCCTCTCTTTTTCTCCAGCACTGTCAGTACACGGCCCTTTTGTACGTCACTGAGGCTCTCTCTGCTACACACATCTTCCATCCCACCTTCAATCCTTGTCTCCCCTCGTCCCTTTCATCTCTACCTCCACTCTCCAATGGGACAATGCTTCACAAGCACATGCAGCTTCAGTCATGGCTCTATGGTGAGTAACTGAGGTGCAGCTGATGATGATAATGCATTGCTGTATGGAGGAAAAAAAGGCGTTTTAAACACAACCTAAAAAGAGATTCTGAGGTTATTTCACTGGAACATTGGAAAGTTGTCTGCTTTCTGGAGTCTTTCATTGGATTAAAATGGAAATTGAACACAAGTAACTGCAACTCATATAGACAACAAATGGAGCTAAAATATGAATAATTAGCATAAAGTGACAGAGAGACAGGCTTTTCCTCTGAATACCCAATAATGAGGACATTTTCATTCTTCCTACACCACATTTATAGACAAGACCTTTTCCAACTTTTTCTTCAAATCTTCTGAGCTGATTTGTCAGCTTTCACACTGCTGCTGAGTTGTACCAAGCCCTTGCTTGTTTGGTCTGCACCACCCACTCATTTCAAAATAATAAAAATCAAATATGGTGCAGACCAAAGAAACCTAGCATGAAAATGTCCTAATTATTTACCAGAAAAAAAACATATTTAAGATGTCAATCAAAAAAAAAGAGAGAAAATCATCCAATCAGGTTAGTACATGTATTGTTTAGATGTAATATTTTTCATAGATGAATACAGACTGAGCAGAGAAGACGTGTGCAAGTTTCATTAATTAGGCGCCATCAGCTGATGGAAAGAACTGTTAGAAAAGGAAGATGGTGATTTCTATACCTCCTCCAATTCTAGGATTATATAAATTTGCTTCATCCTGCTATTTTTTAAGCAATTAATTAAGATCATTTTGACAAACTTAATATGCAACGATTTAAACGTGTCAACTACTGTACAGTATGTACAGTATAGGTGCTGTCTATTTATGATTAAGAGTATTAATTTCATTGTTTATACGTGTATGTAGATGTGCGTGTATATGTGTTTTTTCCAGTCAATTCATGACTAATTAACCTAAGTTTGGTATAAATGTAGATTTCAGTTGTTTGTCTTCTTTAATTTTTTTTTGTTTTGATTGCTTAAAATAAACCAGTTAATAGAATCTCCAAAATACAAATGGCAAATTTCATATGTCTTAAAATGAGCTTTATTTGGAAAGTTTCTATAGTCAGAAAAAAGAAATTAAAATAGAAATACTTCAGATACCAATTTTGTGCCGATACAAAACTTTTTTAGTTTTATTGTAGAATAAACATAGCACAATTAGGGAGGGATTAACTAAATTTGTTTCTTCCCTCTCCCTTTCAAGCAAAAAACTTTAATTGATAATCATCATATTTATTCAATCTAATGTGACTTGTGTTTGTACTGTTTGCATAACGGCAAGCTCTTTAGTATAACACTGTCAAAAACATAGCATAATTTTCTCTCTTCGTTTATTTTTCTTTGTTTGCTAAACAATGTTATAATTAGTCTCTGAAAAAGGTTTGAAATTATCTGTTTTATTTTATTTTATTTTGTTATTCTATTATTTTAATGTTTGAAATAAACCAATAAAGTCTTAATCTAAAACATCAAAATGATCTCCTATTGATAATTATTTCCATAAAGTTGAAAGCTTATCTTCTGCAGATGTCTAAGAATGGATGCATCAAAGTGCAAAGAAGAAAATCTGGAAGTTTTTTCTTCTTCTAGCTGCCAAAACCAACCAAAGATCCCACAAGCAGATGAGCCTGCTTCATGTGCTACAGAGGCTTTGCAAAAGATGCAGCGTAAGCTTAACCACATCCATCTTAAAAACAAACCAGTCTGACTCCACTAAACCATGACTTGTGGTGATGAGAAAACCTCTGGCATGGCTGAGATTCATTATTCATATAAGATGTTGCAGGAAACACTGAGGCAGAGGGGAAAGAAACAGAACTAGAGCAAGATAGAGGAAACACCCCCAGAAAATTCTGCATGAGCAGAAGATGGAAATTAAATATAGATGACTGAATGAAAGTTAGAAACTTTAACTCCACTGTGCCTTGCACTGAGGAGCAGAAGAAGGAGGAGGAGAGAGATCTGCACCCAAGCATTAAGTTCAGATGTCTGTCAGTCTGTCCTGTATGAAGTATCTCTGCGGGCTAGGATGCGTCTGGTGCATTATGGATGAGGGGCTATTTTAAGGCACGGCACATGCTGCATTTTCATTTTTTGAGTGGAGGGAGATGACACCTGGCTGCTGCCAAATCCCTTCATGAGGTTTGTACAGTACTTGATGGATCCAGACATTTTGGTACAGAGTGTGTACCAGCGCAGATTTGATCCTTGTTTGAAGCGAACAAGGCAAGAGGGAGGGAGGAGGCAAGGAGACTGGGAGCCACTGAAGTGACTCAAAGTGTCACCAGGCAGCACTTCATACAAAATGCACGTCATGCAGTAATAAACCGCATATAAAGCTTACATAATATTGGCCTGATTGTTCGCTAAGCAGTTCATTTTACACAGAGGCTTTGTTAAACTTGCAAATTTATCGCTGTTTTTCCACAATTCTGATTATTTGTTCACTCTATAAACTAAGCATGACTGCGTTGGTTAAATCGTGTAAATTTACTGTAAAATGTGACAAGCTTCCAAATATGGTTTGATCTATAATTCAGTGTTTTATTGATGATTAAAAATTTCTTTGGCAACAGAAATACAAATCTGAATATTTCATTTGAAATATATAATATTAATATTGTCAGAGTGAAGGAAGTTACACTTCTGAGTGTCATCATTGACGAGGGAATTACTTGGATATCTCACATTTTTTATTTGATTTTTTTATTTGATTTGAAATGGTTTATTTCAAGCAATCAAATAAGAATAATACACAAAAATAATACAATCAGGAGTTATACATTCATAAAATGACGCATCAAACTTAGAATAATTAGAGATAGAATTAAATATTGCTTGAAAGGGAGTGGAAGGAAACAAAATTAAAAAGTCCCACCCTGTTCTACCGTAACCATTTTATTACATGATATATCATTATCCGGTTCCTAACTTTTATCAGACAGAATTAAGAATCCTTAGGTATCAATAAAGCACATGACAAAGATGAAATACTTAAATTATTATGTAAAAAATAACTATTTTAGAAATCAACATGGCAAAGCAGATCAGTTATCCAAAATACATGCAGATGATGTTATTATAAAAATCATTTATATGATTAAAAATAATACTGTATGAGTAAAATAGACATAAAACTGTTTCAAAAATCTTCATAGCAAAAATTGATCAAGTATCAAAAGTTAAAATATGTATAAATTATGTTGCATTAGGAAAAATCGTGAATCCATTTTTCAATTTTTGGAGCAAGTGAAGTTATATCATTACATATCAATCAATTTAACCATCTTTAATCATTGGTGAAGCATTTTTCCTTTATTAGTTATGAATAATAATGATTATTAATTATTCATAATGTATCAAACAAAAATAGCCAAAACAACTGAAGTTTTGCAGAAAGTTAAGTCAGTTCTAGATAACAGCACTGTATTTATTTAAAAATTCCTTGATTGTTCCATTTCTAAATAACTGTATTGAAATTGGGAGACATCCTTAAGTTCAATTTTTATTCTACAAAAAAGGGACTAAGAATTTTATTTGATTGTAATCACAGATGTGCATCTGATCCATTATCCATTAAAGTAAAAATATACAGATTTAAAGATATAGTTAATTTAAAAAATTAAATCTTAATGCTCATCAAAATTGACTAAATTGACAGAATTGACTAAATACGCTTAAAACCTTATTTTTAAATATTCTATACATTGTACTAAGTTTGAAGTTGTTTTAATTTATCTTTGCTCTACAACTTTTCAAGCTTTTCTCAAACTCAGCAACGTGGAGAATTTTTTTTCATTAAGAGATAGGAGCTAAGGAAATTATTATTAAAATAAGTCAAAATTCTCCAAACTCTTGACAGTAGAAAGACCTTTTAATTTGGGGAAGTTATGGTAAAACACAATATATGTTGACAGTTAGACTGGCTTTCATTATCATTATTTTGAAAACAAAAAAAATTGACTTATGTTCTAGGAATAAATGCTAGTTTTAGATTTTCTGAGGATTTATTAGATTAAGCCACCTTGTCCTAAGATCGTGTTCTTCTTTTGTTCACATTTTGTTCTGTAAAAAGTCACTTCCACTTATTACACTGGTATGAGTCACTCTAATCAAAATAAATTTTGTAGCAGAATTATGCGTATAGGATAATATACAAAGTTTTGTTTTTTACTTGTCTTTCTACGTAATGTATGTAAAAGGGGCAGAAAAATTAGTTTTCTTCTTTCTGTTCCCTTCCATTTCCCAGACATAAGATCTTGTGTAGAATCTCTTGTTTCTTTGTATAAAATGTAGATAAATAAATAAATATAAATAAAAATGGAAAACAGAGTGAAAGTGTTTTCTTATAGAAAAAGTTTTGACATTATGGAAGTTTGGACAAAATGGAAGAGTGAGTTGATTAATATTTCTCTAACTTATTTTTTTTCTCTTGTATAAAAATAGTACCTCAGTAAAAACACTGGAGAGATTTATAGCAGTTCAGCATGGGACTTGTACAATGACTGGATCTCCTGCGGTTTTCTACCAAACACACTGAAGCAAATGATGAACTTTTGCCAGTTGGCTGGTTGGCAGCATGGTCAAACTCCTTATTCTTGACTTTTTAGTCAGGTTCAATACAGTCCAGACCCTCTGGGTGGGAAAATGCTTGCCGAGATGCAGATGGATGTCCTGATGGTGTCTAGGACGGTGGATTAGGTCTCAAGAAAGCTGCAATTTTTAAAACTGCATCTTGTGTGTTTAATAAAAAAAGTGGTTCTCCTCTTCAGTGTATGAGAAAAATAGCTGAAACCTGAACTTAATCTTGAGAATCTCTATTACAGGCTGAAAAAATTTGCTTCAAACAAGCTGGCAAAAATGAGAGCATCTGGAAAAAACCCTTGAAAGGTTTGAGTCGCACGTTTTGTTTGATTTGGGATTTATTGCTTTGTAATTTCATCATTCTTCATCAAAATGAAATTATTTTCCCTGCTTTCACCAGCAAAGACCTAATAGATGTTAAAATATGCAAAAATTCAGCTCTTTTTGTTAATTGGAAAAATGGTTTGCATGCATCAACCTTTTTAATTTGCAGCAATTACATCATCAATTGCAACAGATTTCTTATCAGGGTGACAAATGCTGTCACCCTGAAAGAGGAGTTGCTTTAGATAGAGTATCATTTTTGCAATTAAATTCTTTGTAGATAGTGACACTTGCAGTTTTCTGCTCATAAGTGAGCGACCTTGGGAGCATTTCGGTAAGACAACTCAGGCAGGCTTTACTTAGGCCACTCCCCTAGGGCGGGTCAGTTAATCAACTCACTTGTGCAGCATCCTTTTTAAGTCCAGGTGTGTAAGTTGTTCATCCTTCTTTACTGCAGCACTGCGTTCTTTGCCCCACCCTCCTCCCCGGCTTCCACCTGTGAGCTCCGTTAGGGGTAGTTATTACCCAAAGGTTTATGGAAATTTCTCTCTCTTGGAATTGCACGGAGTTTTATGCCAAACCAAAGGAAAGTGAAATGCAAAGTTAAAGGAAAGTGAAATGCAAAGTTAAAGGAAAGTGAAATGCAAAGTTAAAGGAAAGTGAAATGCAAAGTTAAAGGAAAGTGAAATGCTTACTTGGAGGAAAGTGAAATGCTTACTTGGAGGAATGCGAAATGCTTACTCAGAGGAAAGTGAATGCTAACTAAGGAAAGTGAATGTCAAAGAATGTGAAAGCAACAAGTATGTGGAAGCAAACTAAAGATGTGAAAATAAATATTATTACTACTGCAGGAGTTGTCTGACTGAAATGCAGTTTGTCACAACATACTACACTTAACTAGAAGTGAAATGCAGCAGAAAATTTAATTAGTGTAATTGCTGAGCTCAAATTTGTTTGACAGGGCATTTCATTCATTTAATCTCAATTCCATCATTAGATGAGATTGGGATTAAAAATTCTGAATGTAGAAAAATGTAACAATTTAAATACTATTAAAAAATTGAATAAATAAATATATCTGAGTTTGAATTTTTTCAGTTGTTTCGACAACCAGTTATAGTTATTATATATTCAACTTTATATATGTTTGGACAGTTTCAATAGCTTCATTGCAATTAAAAGCGGCTTTAGCAATCTGTCAAATTGTGAAGCAAATTTTCAGGACCTTAAAGAACAGCATGAAAATATGTCATCAGAGTAAAGTTTGGTAATTGAAGGTTGTGTGTTTCTGTTTTGAGAGCCTCAGATATCTGCCAATGGGGTTAGAACAATGGTCTTACCAAAAATTAGTATTTTAAGAAAATATTTCTAGTCACTAAGAGATAATATAATTTTTTTAATTACGATTATTTTGCCATTGAAAAGAATTCTAGAAAAGAAAAGATTTTTTTATTTTACAAGACATAAGACAAGACAATTTTTCTTGAAAAAAATTTCTTTTTACTTTCTTTAGATTCCGCTTTAGCAGTGCATAACAGAAGCTTAGAAAGTACAGTCAGTTTTTACCTTGACACACTTTTGAATGAAGTAGGTCTTACATAATTTCTGCTGATAAATGTTTGCACTCCAGGAATTAATCTGGAGTGGACTTTCTTATATTTAAGTTACATATAACTGATTTTTGTGGATTTTATGAGCTGGTACCCAAGTTTGTAAAACCAAAAAATAAATACTTGAAATCAATTACAGAGTTAACCCAGAATCTATATTTTATGAAAGTTAAATTTTTTGATTGGCATCATGGAATCATTTTAATGTTTTTTCTGTATACAAAGTAGTCCCTAACATATACAGGAATGCATTACAGTATAAAGTCAATTTACAGCATATAAATAGAACAACAAAAAGTAACAAAACACCAAATGTAATCTTAAAGAATGTTTGCAAGACTGATTTCCCATCTGCCACTGTTTGAATTGATTTTTAAAAGTAAAAGTGAAAAAAAAAAACTTTTTAACTAGTGTAAACTTTTACTGAAAGATCACATAGACTACATAAAACTTACCATTTTCCTTTTCTTTAACACTATACCTGCACACAATTCACACACCTACGCTGTAATTACTTTGTAATCTATGTGAAACAATACTAACAGCAAAGTAAAAAAGGAGTCTCACATTTCATCTGTTGCCTTCAGTCAAATAGTTTTTCTTAAAAATGTTAATCAAGCACATTTAAAGTCCTGCTCCTCCGGTTCTAATTGCGGCGGACACTGACACACCAGTGCATGTCATCTTCAGAGGCCAGCACTGTCTACTTCATCTAGTTCCACGAATATGATCGTGCCATCGCAGTTTAAACCCTTCTGAATATTAAGATGGGTACAAAAGGCTAAATGAGTACAATAGGCAAAACGTTCACAAGTCTGGTTTACTGTCTGCTGTTGTTTACATTGATTTTTATAAGTAAAAACAACGAAAAACACTTTACTGAAATTGTATAGCTATACATGTAAAACTTTACCATTGTCCCCTTTTTTATCACTTAAAACTAGATAGTCATTTCTCAGTTAGCTGGTTTTAAAAGAAAAAAATAAGCAGAACACAACAAAAAAACAATGAGAGCCAACCTCATTCATCAAGAAGACGGTTGAATTTGTCTGGGATATCCGCCCTAGGCGAGGATCTCGTTCAGTGCAGACTAACTTTGCGAGATTTTAAAAGAAAAAAAATAGTTATAAACAGCAAGGAGCATCCAAAAGCCCCAGGCTCTCCCCACACAGTTTTCACAGGTTCTCCTCTTCGTGTGGATTTGGTGCTCCAGCAGCATCTACTTGGCGAAAGCTCCACCTTCTGGTTCATGATCGATGTGTGTTCACAAAGCCACGCACATGGACAGATTACAGCCTTCCTGATAAATTATGCAGGAACCGCACTTTTCTCACAGGGGCTTTCTATTTTGGAATATGAATATCATCATTATCTGCAACTTCTGTCTGGCCTGTTGAAAATGTGCCCCATAAGTCATACAGACACTCCAAAACTGCATGCCTTTTTCTTCTGTTTGGAGTCAGTTATGCTTTTGACCCAGATAAGCCTCTTTAAATGTGTTCAAAGTTATTGAAGCCCCTGAAAGCTTAGTCCAGATGATTTAATGCTGGGTGTGAAATGAATTAAATTGAGGCTTTTTTCATGCCGTCTTTTTTTTTTAGATAAGATCTGAGAAGAATAACATTTATGTGAGCAAATGAAACCTTATTAATCTATTTATCAGGTGGACATTGTTGTTCAGACAGTAGTTGGATGCAGATCTCGATTTTCATTGATTCAGCGCTTTTGTATCACCCCACCACCCTGACCCCATTCTATAAATATTCTCCTGTAACCCAGAGACGACTGACCTCTTCTGTCAGGTATATAGAATATACATTGTCTATAAACAAAGACAGTAAAATGTAATTCACACTGAACATGGCAACTACAGTTTTATTTCACAATGTCTACCATTCAAAAGAATGGGACAAATTACAGATACAGAACTAATTATTGCAGTACGAATTACTTCACAGTCCCACTTGGATCATCTTTTGATCTATTGTCAAAGCATTCCCAGAGGTCTTTCAATGAATATTAAGCTGTTTTTAGGCAAAATAAAAATACATGTGTTGTTTTCTAAGTCTGCCCTCACTTCCCCATATCCCTTTGTTTACACCCTCTCCTGCTAGCTTACAGCCCCTCACACCCCCAACCTAACATTACCGGTGCAACAAAACTGGCGAGCAATATTGAAGTTATCCAGTTTTACGGTTTTGAAACAGATGCTAGCTCGAACCAGTAAGACAAAGATGTACATGGATCTACTTGTCTGCGAGTGGTTGCATCAGAATGAAGTGGAGCGGGGAGCATGTGGCTTGTCATTGTAGGTCCTATCTACAATGACAATCATATCTACAAGCTTTTTTCAATAGCACTTTTTCGTCTGCTCCTGATTTACAATTATTTGATTAAGAAAATACTCAGAGATGCAACTTTAAGCTTCATTTTCTTTGTATATAGCCTCCACCATGAGAAAAAAGCAACAAAAAACATGTTAAAAACACAATTTTCATTGAAGTGCCACTATAAACGGAAACACGAAAGGATTAAATCTGGCACAATCCAGAAAGCATCACCAAAAAGATGAACCATGTTGTTTTATTAGAATACATTCTCTTGAATAAAATTCATGCCTACAAGCAATGATTTCAATTTCAATACAATCTATGGAAGTTACATTTAGCTCAAAATGTAATGAATTCATTGCATGAGCTGCATGGTTATGGTGTGGAAAAGACCATAGACATGAAGGACTATTTATTCCAAACTGCTGTCAGCAAACTGAATGTAAAAATATGTCTTTGTTGCATGACTGCACTTGGCAAACATAATTTGCATGTTTGTGCTGAAAGTTTATTGACTGCAACATCTCGTTCCTTTGGAGGACTGTCCTTTTCCAGGGGTGTCTGCCTTTTTAATAAAACAGTATCGAATCATATTCTGCCCGCTTAACAAGGACACGATTGCAGAGAACGTGATGGTGAATCACTGCTGCAAAATGAACCAAACCTTTTTGCAGAAAGAACAGCACAGTAGGATGCTTGAAATGTTTTATTAGCTCAATTTCTTTTATAGTTTTCTCAGTTGCTTTGGTGGATTTCTAAGATCAGAATTGGACTCGCAAAATTCAGTCTTTGTGTCATTGCGTCACTTGTACAGATAGAAAAAGCAGCTTTTTATTTCTTTAAATGAAGAGCAACTTTCTGACAGCTATAACATTAACCATGTAGACTTCTGTATGGTTTCCTTCATTATCTGTTACTTATGTCATCTTGAAACTGCATCATATTGAATCTCTGTTGATTGACCTGGGCTTTAGTACACAGTATGTCTTACATGCAAAATGTAATGCAACTTTGTTTTTTTATGCATTTTCTGATGTCCTCTGAGTGCTTTGTCCCGTCATAATATGGTTAAATTTTTCTTCCCTCCACTCCAGAATTTTCACACAATGTTTTTCAACCCACTACTGGATCTTGATGGAATTCCACTCCCGGAATTTTTTTCTCAGCCAAAAAGATAGTTCCCAAAAGAAAGTTTTAGCTGGCATGGATTAAGATTGAGAGATGATGTCAGAGTAGATGTCTACAGAAGCTGGATAAGATGCACGATATGTGATCCGAAAGATTATTTTCATGCTGCACTATGAGGCTAGATGATTCTTGGGATGTGGAAGAGAAATTTGTGGACCAACTAACAGGTCAGGATATGTTAGGCAGCACAATTCTTACAACTTTTTTTTCTGCCAATTATTTTCCCATGTTAACTTCCCTTTTTTTCTTTGTGCTATGCAGGGCTGCCTTAGCTTTTCTGCATTGCTCTGGTAATATCTGTCAGCAAATCACAATACAAACAATAAAAGTGAACATTTAAGTTTGATCTAGTTTCTTGCTATGAATCTTAACCATCCATCCATCCATCCATCCATCCATCCATCCATCCATCCATCCATCCATCCATCCATCCATCCATCCATCTATTTTCCTAACTCGCTGTATCCCTTTCAGGGTCACTGGGCTGTGTGAGCCTGTAGCGGCTACTGATGGGAGAAGGCGGGGTACCACCCTGGACAGGTCGCCAATCTGTCGCAGGCCATTACAACATCCCTCCAACACAGTTTTGTCTTTTGGATGACACATTCACTGATAAAGATGTTTCCTTTTGAGCGATGAGCTGTGGGTTTTGAGCAAGACCCTGGCTTTTCCAAGAAATCGATGGTGGTTTTATTTTTGCAAAGGTAGTTTTGACAAATGTAATTACTTATTTGCAAATGCCAAAACTGATTTGAAGAATGTACCACAGCAAATGTGAAAATCCTTATCAAATCCTTTGCGTTGTGGCCTTTAAAACTTTGATGCATTATAAATTAAATTCAGTGAATGGAACAAAATGTAAAAACTTACCATAATTTTTCATAAACGTTTACCTCTGAGTGCAGAAAAATGATATTCAGGTCGGTGAACAATGGCACCCACTGCTGGACAAAATGACAAACTTAACAACGCCACATCACTGCCAAAGAAAAATAAGTTTCACACAGTTGCCCTGTGATGCACCCTTCTTTGCAGAGACACCGGGAGAACTAGGCTCCTTAACTCTTGCTGTGAAAGGTGTGTTTAAAAAAATTATTTCCATCTCAAGAGGTTAAATCTAAAAATTTGCTCCGTTGAGTCATTGTTCACCCAGAAAACCGTTGTGTAGAAGTTTCTTACTTAACTTTTGTTAAGTAAAAGGCATATTTTATGGATTTCATATAGATGTACTGCTTTCTTATGATACGACAAGGATTTCTGACAAAAAATACTTTCAAGTATGATTAAACTTTGCTTTATTAAAGTTTCAATTAAACATTAATTTGCTGTTGCATAATCTTGGGAAATGTATCCATGTAGTGTTTACCTGTCCAGAGCACTGTGGGGAATGAAGTCACACAGCGTTTATTTCATTTGATGTGACCTATATACAAGTTTAATTTCTATGGATATGTTACTGAACTGAGAATTAGGGTATTATTTACATTTTGGCCAAATATGCATGTTATCATGAACACCAAATGCATAATTTAGTGGATTAATGTGAGAATAGAGGAGTGAATTTCGTTTCATGGTACATAATGAATGAATAAATGTAAAACTGCACAATTTTGTGTGGGGCCAAGCAATGGACCTGACCTCAGGAAAATAAAATCAAGAATAGAAAATAGATGCATGGATAATTGTGATAAGTGAATTTAATGGACCGCTTTGAGTTTTTAAAGAGTAAATGAATTAAATAGAGCCGCCAAAGCAAATTCTTGGGGAAGACATTTCCTCAAGTTTGTTCTGAAAAAATACAGATGAAATCCTTCAACATCAGTTCTAAATTAATTTGAATGTAAGAGTTAATGATAAAAAATACTTAAGAATAGCTAATGTCATGGATTTTCCACTTTAAAACAAATCACCAACAATTTTGAGTCACTTACCTCGTGATGTTGACTTTTTTTTAAGAGCACGAACATTTCCTGGTCTAATATGTGTTATCTTTAAAATCTTCAAATATGTACCAATATGAAAAAAATAATCTAAACTACTTTAGATGAAATTGTGAAAAGGTGTTGCAGTGTTTAATGTTCCAATTGGGGTTTTTGAAGGTGTGTTCTTGTTTAAAAAAACCCAAAACAAACAGTCTCTGTCAACAGTAGAGTTGCCCTTCAGGTTTACTGTTTAAACCTAATGTGATCTCCTCATGGGTCAACTTTTTTGTTTGTTTGTTTGTTTTTTTGTGTGTATCATTATCTGTTGCAGTAATCCACATGAGTATTTACTTTCAATGTCTGCGTTTGACTGATATTACAAATTTTTCCAACCAGTAGGTGGTGCTACATTGTTTTGTTTTTTAATTTATTTAATGCCTTTTGGTCTGTCAGGGATTATTGTCTTACATTGTTTTTATCTTTTATGATCAAATCCAATTTTTGCCTGAGTTTTTAAGGGGAATTTTTTGCATTATAAATGAGAGCGTGAGTAATGTTGTAAAGTTAAGATAAATGTAAAAGAACCATTTAAAACAAGTCAAAAAAGCCATTCATCATAGAAAATAACGACAACCGGGCTCTAGAGGGCGCCTGGGAGACTGAAAGAGAAAGGGAGGGAGGGAGAGAGAGAGACCTAGACACTGACTGGGCTGACAGGAGTGAGTGTTGTCCTGCTCATTTTGCAGTTTTCCCTCTTTCCCCAAGCCCTTTTCTTTGACGGACAGACCCGCATCTGAACCGCGCCGAGCTGCTGCGTGAGCGCCGGGGTCCCTGCTCCTCTGCGCAGTCAGACTCGTTCCTGTTGGATCTATCGGACATACATGAATATCCGATGGTGAGTACAGTTCCCCTGTCCGGCTTTGAGGGTGGCCAACCGCTCCGCACACTCACTGGCCATTCAGTGAAGGGTAAACTGAACGGCAGTTAGATGGAACAGCGTTCGGAAATAAACAGCCAACAGCTGACGCGTTAGTGTGCAAAGGGGTTTGCGCGTGGAGCGGCCGCAGCAGTTCTGAAGACTGCGAACTGAAACGTTGCCCCACATGGAAGAGAGTGTGAAGAAATAATCAGCCGTTGCTTATTTCGCCATAATATCTACTAATCTGACATATGTTTTGGGCTGTTTTGTTGGGGTTCACGTGATGCCAAATTGTGCATGTGGACCACAGATTTGATCAATTAGAGGCTGGACTGCGCAGCACAGCAGAGCAGAGCACAGATGCGGAGCTTTACGCTGCCAGGGCTGAAGTTGAAAGATGTTTGACCTCTTGTTTTTTGTCTTGGAGTTTAGTGTGCCGAGCAGCAGTGGACTTTTGTCCGGCTCTGTCTCTGTAAATGCTGGTCAAAGAGCCAACATGTGAGCACGGAGAGCTGAGGACTTTCCATGCAATGCCTGCCTTCATGCGTGCAGGCAGGCAGGCTGCTGCTGCTGCTGCTGCTGCTGCTGCTGCTGGCTGCTGCGTCCTGTTATGTAATGGGCTTCGACCGACTGCCCGCAACCAGACCGCGAGGGCCTACACGTGCAAGAGCCAAACATGTTTTCCAATATCACGCCTGATGATGGCTGATAAAGGAAAAAAAAAAAGATAAAGGCTAGCAAATCAAAGTTATTTGTCCATTATATACAGAGTGGCTAATTGATTCATGTGATCCAGATTGAATTCTTGAAAACTGTCCGATTCCTGCATGTGAAGGCTGTGCTACATAAGAAATGTTTGACCTGTCTTGGGTGTGCATAAAATGTAGGCGAATGTGACTCATTTAATTCAGCTTATAACACACACATAACTTTAACTGATTGTCACATTAGTTCATAAGTTGTGTAGTTGTTTAAGTTTAGGTCTATGCATTTCCTTCATACAGAGATTTGTCTTTTAATCTAAATCCTGTGATAGTAACCTAAAGTTACACATGTTCATTTCTCGATCTCTTGACAACGATCTCTTGATCGTTAATGGAACCCTCTCAGTTGGTCTTTCCTGTCAAATAGAGCATCTCTGTACAAATAAAGGTTTCAGTACAGGTAGATATAGCATAAACCTTAGGGGTGTAACGATTATTCGATTTAACCAATGAATCAAATTCCTATTCCTACTATCTAACCAGAGTGATCTGTCTGGGGCAAGTTGTTAATCAAATGGACCAATACCATTATAAAATCTTTCAAAATTAAATGAAGTGATATTGATATTGGAAAATACCATTTAGATTTAGAAATGAGAACTGTATTTTACTATAATGTAAAAATGACCAATTGTACCACAGTGCACAACAGACACGTGATGACAGCAAAAAATGATCAATCCATCATTACAGTCCAATGCGTGGAAACACTTTGAATTTTTAAAGATAGAGTGTGTTTCATAAAGTTCAGCCCATTGTTGTTTTCCAGATCAAAATAATACAAGTGGAATATTATTAGCACATTCTAAAGTGCTAATGCCCGTTCAGTACCCAGGTATTTATCTCTGAGTCACACTGGTTGAATTTTAGGCTATAGATGTCCTGGACCGATTCTAGGTCAGTGAATTGGATCTTTCAAAATGAACCAATATTGACTATAATTGCAATCGCCAACCAAAAATTATTACATGAATCGAGTCTTTGTTAAAATAAATCGTTACACCCCTGATCGCCCTGTTTATTAAATGTATGAAGCTAAGTATGAATATGAAGAAAATCTGTTGCTTAGCGAGTTTTTGAGAAAAGATAGTTTCTTACATGATGGTTTAATGTCAAAATGACAAGTGGAAGCTGCTGCACGACTCATCTTCATGTTTGCTAAACAACATTGCATGCTTTGTTTGTGTATGTGTGTGTCTGTACTTTCCTTCAGGAAAACAGGTGGCTGGTAGAGGTACAGGCCTGTGTATAGGGTTGATACAAAAATAGAAGAAGTGCACTTGAAACACAGACACGTACGTCTCTGATGCCTCTGGCCAGTGTGAGCTCATGGTGCCTGCTGGCTTGGATAAACTAGTGGAGAGGCAGAAGAGTGCTGTGTTTCTTCACACAATAAAGGCCACACAGGTGAGAGGACGCTTATCTTTGTGCTTGAAAGAAACGTTCCAATATGCATTGCTTAAAGGTTAAAAACTCTGCATAGTTTGCGTGATGATTTTTGTCTCCTGGATTTGTTAGGATGTCGTGGGCCAGAAGTCTCTTTGTACACAGAGAGAACCAGCAAAAGTCGACATGGGGAGAACACAATGGCAAAAAGAGGAAGGACAACTCGTCACTATGCAACCCACGTTACATGAGCTGTTTGAGAGACCAAGAGGACTTAGAGAGCCCTAATGTGGCCCCCCAGCATAATTCCTGCAGCGCAGGTAACAGTGGGGGTAACTTTGGCCTGCGTTGTGGTTGGCAGGAGAACCACTATGGAAAAAGGGTGCTTGGTGGCACTGATCTGGACTTTGAAGATGGCGACCTGAAGAACAGCAAGGTGGAGGAATTAGAGGAGTCAGCAGAAGGCAGCTGCAAAACGATGACTGCAGCAGACTGCTGGATGCGTTTTTTGTGGGTTTTCCAATCCAAAAAATTTCAGTCTACCAAGCTGGAACGCCTCTATCAGCGCTATTTCTTCAGACTCAACCAGAGCTCTCTGACCATGCTGATGGGGGTACTGGTGGTGGTGTGTGGAGTCATGCTGACTTTCCATTGTATCCACACAGCCCTCAGTGTGGCCTACATCTCAGTGCTCTCTGTGGCCATGGCTCTCTTTCTAGCAATGATGGTGGTGTGCAATCGCAACGGCTTCCACCAAGACTACATGTGGATCGTGAGCTACCTGGTGATCGGGTTGCTCATGGTAGTTCAGGTCTTTGGTGTGCTCATGGTGTTTCCCCGCAGCGCCTCAGATGGCATCTGGTGCACAGTCTTCTTCATCTACATCATCTACACTCTGCTGCCAGTTCGAATGAGAGCTGCTGTGCTTAGTGGAGCCGTCCTGTCCACCATTCACACAGTCACCGCATGGCAGATTAACCAAGAGGACAAATTTGTTTTCAAACAGGTAAGCAATGCATGCTTTACATTACCTTTGTAATATGAATGTAAATGTACTGGGAGTGTTGCATTTTTGTTGGCTGGGTAATAGCTTCTTTCTTGTGTTTTACATCATATTTAAACATCACATTGAAGTTTTAGGTTGTGGTTTAAACACATTTATGTTTGTCATTTCTGGTCTGGCTCTGAAAAAGTTTTTCAGCTGGGGATGGTACCATTTTTGCAGGATTGCTGCTTTTGCACATTGAATAACTTTCTATTCAAGTGAAGATGCAAAAAAACAAACAAAAAAAACTCTTGATATATTTACTTTTTGGGAAAATCTAAAAGGTAATAGTGGCAACAACAGCTGCCGCTATTGCCTAAAACACTTTTTTCATGACATTGTGAATTACCTACTTATGTACAGCATGTATAAAATCTCTTTGCTGTGAAATAAGATTCTTTAGATTTTTACTGCAAGGCCTTATGTTGCAGCAAATATGCAGGCAATTTTTAAAGCTGAAACAAGTACAAAAAAGAAGTCTATCATGTATTGTACTATTTACTATACAGTTGAGTACAATGTTGTTACTGTATTCACCAGTTGAAATGTCCTACTTTTTGTTCCAACCAATATAGGACAAACATTGTGCAGACTCCTTAGCCACTTTTCCATGTCAAAGGTGTCAAACTAAAAGTAGATGATGTCGTGGAGCTCAGCAGCTGTCAAATGAGATTTTTAATGAGGCTCTTTTGGTGTCACAGGGACGCTACTATCAGGTCTTTTTAGGGGTTTGCATAGGGTCATCTGGGTAGAAAGAGTCTGTTTAGCTGCATTGTGAAGGAAGATCATGATAGCATAATATGGTGCCATCCAGGCCAGAATCCTCCACAACAACGAGACTATTGTAGTTTAATGAAACAGGGTGGGGTGAATTCAAAACTTCGATTGCGCTTAAGATTTTTAATGGAAAACAGAATGTATGCGTCTTCCTTTTGAGCATCGTTTGTCATTGCTTAGCTTGCAGCATAAGATGTTTTCATAGCTTTTATTTTATGTTTTGTGGAGGTTTGCATTTGTTTTAGGATATTGCAGGACTGTGTGAATGAGATGTTTACCAAAGCAGCCTATGACAATAAATTGAAAATTGTGTTTTTAACATGTTTTTTGGCATTATGTAAGGATGGAGGACATATATTAAGAAAATTAATTAAGACGACAAAAAAATGTTTAAAAAAGAGCTTATTTGTGATGACGAAAATACAATGGGTGGGCTAGTAGTTCCGCTCCATTCATGCAGAAACTATTTTCTAGAAAACAACACTTTTTAAAATGAATTTTGACTATAAACGGCATAATCACAATTAATTATCCACTGGGAATACTTTAAAAATAGCTCAAAAGTGGATTAGAATGGGTCTTTTAAAGCTAAAAAGTTTTTGTATATTAATTTTCCTGTGATGATAATATAATATATTCACAAGTTATTCAACATGCCTTGAACTCCTAAAAAGATGATTGTATAGTTTCTCTCCACATAGCCAGACGGTCCTACTATTGTTCTGTTCTGCATCTGGTCTTAGTTTACCCCAAAATTAAATCAGACCCATTGCTAATGATAGTAAAATCTGTATTTTTCAGCAATAAATTTAAACTCCGCGTTCTGCTCGTGTGTTGTGCAGCATGTTTTTCCACCCAACATTTCTTGTCTTTTATTTGATGTCGAATGATAAAATTACAGCTGAGAGCTGCACAGGGAAGTAGTTCTTGTAAGTGTGAGAATGTCTTTGCTTCGTCTTTGAGTGGGGAGTTGTTCTGCTCTTTTTACATCCAACGTGCTTTTTTTTTAGGTCGCTGACCTTTCTGAACATTTTTCCTTCCCCGGTGGAATAGAGTGTTTTAAAAAGAACTGCTGGGTTGAGATAAGTTGAACTGGACTCTCCTGATACAATATTGGATTTGTCACATCTAATCAACCAGGTAAATGTGGAGCCACAATATACAAGGCAATATTGACAAAACTATATTATCGGGTAGCTGAGCTGCTCAAACTAATTTTTTGGTCCTGCTGGTTGTCTGAGCATTTATTGCTTTTACTTGTATTCTACTTTCGTGAGAAAGATAGCTCTCCTCTGTTCTTCATCCTCCTTCAGTGAGGATGAATGTACTGACCTGAGATTTGCATCGGGCATGTGTGACATTGATGTTGTATAAACACAGAACGTTTCATGGTCACCTTCCAAACTCAGTTGGCAGCTTCCTAGGCTTCCAGCTTCTCACACATGTTCAGAATCTGGGAGCTGTATTCAGTTTGTGTCACACATGTTTAAGTCAGCACAAACTCTGTGGCCCCGAGAGCTGCTCCTCTTCTGGGACCTTATCATCCTCCAGCTCTGTGTCTGTTCTGGTCCTTTCTCCTTTTGGTGCTTTCCCTGCAGCGATATTTGTGCATGATCAGAGCTGAGAAGACGTGAAACTAATGACAGCAAGGACAATGCAGTCTTTGTAAAGAACCTCTGTGATAGAATAGGGGAGGTGGGGGTGTGCGGGGTTTACAGTGTTGACAAGGGGACAACACATGGACGGAGAGCATAAAATAAAGAAAAGAGTGACTCATCCTGTTGTAAAGACCCACCAGTATCCTTTCTTTTTATCTCTATTTCTAATTTGTGAGTCATAATTCCATTCTCTCAATCCCCCTCTCAGATGGGATGGCCTTTTACTTTACTATTGGATGACTGAACCACTCATGGGAATTGTTTGTATGAATCCAAGTGTTTCACCACTTTGTGCTTCTCTGCTCTGAGAACTACAGAGACGCTCTGGTTGTAAAGATCTCAGAAACAGAGACCTTTTCTCTGCTACTCTCCATGTAATGTGCGCCCACCACCCAAATGTTTAACCCTCATCTTTTGTGCATGTGGGGGATACTGTCAGGATTTCATTAAAAAGAGCTGCATTTTCAAACTTACTCCTATTGAAAAACTGTCCCTGTTGTTTGCTAATAGAGCTTAAATATTTGACTCTTTACAAAATCTAATTTATCGTATAAATTTATGTTTTTTTTATTCATTATTGCATGAGTACAAAGGAGTTTAAGCTCAGCACTCTGAACAATGTCATTCTAAAAGAGTCTCTTAGACAACCCCTGTAAACCAAACCATGCCCTAAAATAGATTGGAAAATGTTAAAGCTTTTATTGCATGATAAAGGGGCACATGGCAATAAAATTAGCAACTATAATATTAGAATTAAAAGTTCAAGGATAAAGTGAGGGAGCACAATTTAAAGAGGGGGAATGCGTGAAAGTTACTCTCTAAAGGTGGAGGGGGGAATAATCAGGGGTAGCCTAAGAAATTATGATGAAATTTATGTTTCACAAGTACAAAGTTTTGTGGTAATGTACATTCAATAAGATCACCAGCATATTTTTTTACCCTTGTTGTTATGAATCTTTTGTGTCAGAAGTGTTGTGTCTCTCAGAAAACAACACAAAATGCACCATGACAACCTCCTACTTTGGTGCCCTCCCCTGAATTCAGAACTTTGACCGTGGCACCAAAGATTAAGATGTGGACTAGAAGTTGGACACAGTAAATAGCAGATACATTTAGCTGTCAGACACCACCTCTTATATGTATTTGTGTGTTTTCATGTGCTTTAATTGACCAACTTTTACAATATTTAAATCAAGGTTTGAGAGATCTTTCTAGATTTTATCTGCTCCAGTTAATTGGAATCTTAACGTCTATGCATTTTTATGGCTAAACTATTAAAAACTGGTGCTTTTGTCATGTGTGGGGCTTCATTGGAAAATCTTGTCCACACAGCATAATCTCAAAAGAGCATCTAGCCCTTGGTTGGTTGTTGTGTGCTGATCATGCACTAGAAAAACCAGTTCCTGTGCAGATTCCTGGCAGATTCTTGTGGGGGTCAACAAATAGAAGGCTCGTAGAAACATACCACTTGTTCATTCTAACAAAGATTAAAAAGTTACTGATAAAAAGCAATGTCAGAACATGCCTGAGGGAAGAGTAATGCATCCAAAGCTTAAAATTACCTGAACACACACATGGATGCACATGTTTGCCCTTCTGCCATCATGAAAACATTAGATAGACTTCAGTTGATTTGGCCAAACAAATTCCTGATTCTATGATTAACCAGGTCACACCTTATTGCTAAACCTAAGCAGCAGTTGAGAAATTTCATTTACCAAATAAGAACTGATGATATGTTCCAATTAGTCATTTGTAATCCTAATGCTGAAAAGGTTCTTACACATCTAAACTAGCTATTTGGTTAATCGGTCAGTGTTTATTATGGTTTGAATACATCATTTCTTCCGTCTCATTACAGTGGATAAACAGAAGGAGGTTTAATATTTTTGTTACTAGCTGAATTTAACAATGTTGCATTTATTGTCTTAATAACATTTATGTTTTTAGGCCATTTCTTCTTTTTACCCAGATTTACTTAATAAAGCAAATGCAAAAGTAGTAATTAGTAATGCTTTAGAAATCATGAAGATCAGAATGTGTTAAAAAAAATATATGCTCAACAACTGTGTTTACAGACCCACTCCAATGAAAATGGTGTTTTTGGTGTTTCTAACATGTTCTTGTGGCATTTCTCTCACAGCAAGCGACAAGCACCCTGCTCCGCACCATTTTGATCCATCCACTAGCAGACAAATAGATCCATGTTCGTCTTTATTTTCCTCGTCTGAGTAGGCATCTACCTCAAAACTGTAAGGCAGGATAGCTCCAATATTGCTCGCCATTTTTGTTGCTCCGGTAATGTTAGGTTGGGGTTGTGAGGGGGCTGGAAGCTAGCGGGTGAAAGTGTAAACAAAGTGATGATGGGAAATGGAGGGAGGCTCACTCCACACCAACAGTCTTGTCTACAACTCAGAGGCACATATCTAATGAACTCCTGCCGCTCTGCAGAAACTGTGACCTACAAATTTACCGTGTTTTTTTTAATTTTGGCTAAAAAATGCATAATGACAATAACAGACCACTCAGAACACTTTTACAATACTTTTAGAAGCTGTCCATTCATTTGATTTGATTCATTTGATATATACTACCTTAAGGAAATCTGTCATTTAGTGTGCAGTTACTAAATGAGTGATCCTTTTTCTTAGGAGCTGCTTGGAGTGCAGGGCTCCAGACTAACTTTTTTCACTAGGAGCACAGTGGCCCCTAACTGAAAATTTTAGGGGCGCAACCAGAAAATTTAGGGGCGCATACCGTAAATCAACATTCTAATCAAATCTACTAATTTCCACTGTATTACTAATAAATACTTTAATAATAGATGCAGAAATTACAATGTGCTGTTTCTAATTCAGTGTCACATTTTATTCTTCACTTTTGAAAATGCAACAAGAAGGTAAAATGACAGCACCATCGCTGTCATGACAGTACAGATAAGTAAAGAAAACGGATGGAAATTTATCTTTGTGACACCAAATAGGTGCAGCCAAGATGCACAATAAGCGTGTTTCAGATCACCCAGGTGAACTCAACGCTGCGCAGATCACCTGGTGTGTGACATATATTTTTGTTTTTGCTCCAACATCAACTGTCAATCATCACAAAAATATCGCGAGAAAGGGGTGGGAGCAAGGGGCAAACCTACCCGGACACAGCTGGAAACTGAACTGACTGAAAGCTGCCCTACAGACTACAAAACAATGCATTATGGGACATGTGTCCTGATGGTTTTTGTAGTGGAGTGATTAATTAAAACAATTTAAAATACCAATTCATTAAAAAAGGCTACATACATCACAAAACATTAAAATAATCATAAAATATGTAATAACACAGATCATACTAAGGGGGAGAAGAATATTGAAACTAAATTGAATGTTAAGGACAACTCCAATTTCCTGTCCTCCTTCAGTCTTGCTGCAGATTCGCCTTCATCTCACAGCCCCCCCCCCCCCCCCCCCCCCCCCCGGTCTCCCCAACGATCCAGGCGAGGTGCCGGTTCATCTCAAACACGTCTATCGTTGCATTTTCCCCACGTATTTTCAGTGAGTCTAAAACAAATGTTGTTTTTGCTCGAGCGTGTTTAAAGTTCAAGACCCGTTAGCTGTCACGCATGTAGGTGTGGGACATTTATTCTCCTCAGCTGACCCGACTCCCGCGGGAGCGGTGTGCTGCCGTAACGGCCGTGCATAACCCTTTGATGCGCCGCCGTAACCGTAACCAAAACCTAAACCGGTTCTGTGTGACCCAGAGAAAAGTTCAGCACGGACTGCATGTATTTAGAAAATTACGAGCGAATAGATACGTTCTAAAGGAAAGTAAGGAACTCCTTAATGTGGTCCGGGGAGGGAGGGGGCTGTCAGGTGTCCTGCTTTCAAACCCTGTCATTGTCACGCCCCCAAGAGTCATATACCCCACTGTGATTGGTTGGTCAGCTCCGCGCACAACAATGAAAAAGTGTCATTCATACAAACTGGCGGTCTGCAGTAACATTAAACCTTCATATTAAACATTAAACCTTCAAAATATGATCTTGGGGGCCGCAAATAGCCTGCGGGCCGCGAGTTTGAGACCCCTGCTGTACACTCTGGCACTGGTACACTAGCCGCAGGTCGGAAGAATGAATCAATAGTTCGCTTACCCATAGTTCAGACGCACATATCAGGTTGTGATATTTGTCTCTCCGTTTCCTTCCCACAGATGTTTACGCGCACTCGATTATCTCTAGGCCCCGCCCCCTCCACGCATTTTAGCCACTCACAGTGGCTTTCCCTATTCTTCTCACACGCAGTGGCCGCCTCACAGACAGGTATCACGCGAGAGTGTACGTGTTCGCGTTTCATGAGTATGTGCGCGAGTGTGTGTGTCTGCCTGCGTGCGTGTGCGCTCGCGTCTCATTGATTATTTCATTGATCATTGACGTGCCCCTTCCACGTTTAATGTATAAAAAATACGAAGGGTGGGGGAGGCAAATTTACTGGTCGCGCATGTGCGACTGGATGTAAAATTCAGTCGCACACTCTCAAATTTTGGTCGCAAAATGCGACCAATTGCTCGCAGTCTGGAGCCCTGGAGTGGCTTGGCTCTGTGTCTCTGAATGGATGTTGTAAATCTAAATGTTTTAAATCAAGCCTTGTGGTCTGTTTGAAGTCCACATTAACTCAGTGCTAGAAAAAATCATCTCTCTTACAGTAAGAGAGCAATGTGAAAAGACAGGCTTTTTCAACCTAAACCACATAGTGTGTTACAACCACAGGAAATGATACGAACTTCCAAGAGGAAAAATTATTGTTAGTGAAAAATGAAACCTTGGTCCTAAAATATTGCAAGGTGATAAGGTAAATAATAGGCAGCCTAATAATAGCAGTTTGAATCAAGCATAAGGAAATGCTGGCTTCCAAAATTAGATCATGGTACACTAGCACTGGTTGACTACAAGCAAACACACGTACTTAAAGCTAAACTGCAGTGATAATCACCTTGCAAGTATTTATAAAGACCTTGTGAGTTGTGTTGTGTTAAAATATAAACATTCCTTATTGTTTAGTGTATGTTTATTCAACTTAATGTCAATCCTGGAGCAGGTGAGCTGGAGATGACGAGCTCATCGTCAGAGGTCAACATCACACCAATCAATGTCTCTTTATTTCCACTGTTCCACATACAAGCCCACAGCTGAACGTGACACCATAAATCAGATTGGCAGGAAAGCACGTTATAGAAGTGAGGCTGTAACAACATGCTCATTATCAGTATATAAACAGGCAGCACTTTCTTCCCGTTGAAATGTACAGCACTCTGTCTGGCCCATGTTCTCCTTATTGTCAGGGACATTATAGAGCCTCTTTACCCGTCCAAATCTCCACACTGTGTACTTTAAATGGAAAAACAGATCATTGTAATGATTTTGTTCAGATGATATAGATGTTTGTTCTGGCTGCAAAGCTTAGGGGCTGAGCTTTTTGTCTCACACTATGCCTTTCTTGCATTTTTGGTGAATGATGTCAGATTTAGTAACAAGACTCTGGCCTTGTGGCTAGAATTTCCTACACCCCGGGCCCATCTAAAAAGGTGTTTTTTTGTTGTCGTAGTTTTCGTCCAGCAAGTTCTCCCACTGAAAAGCGCATACAAATGAGTGTTGATAATGGATATTACTAATACTGGTATGAAGCTATACGCAGCAGAGTTAAACAGGACAGCGTAGATAATAGGTCACACTGCCAACATTTGCTGTTTGTCTTATTTCTACAATACGCACTGAAATCCTACACTAGTGACTTTTATTCTCATTAACCACTGTTTATATATGGTCTTCATAAACATGTCACGTGACGCCTGCTGATGTTGACCCAGTAGGTGGATTTGTCACATGCATGAGTTCAGTTTCAACTCATCCTTGACTGAGCAGCTCATAAAAACAAGTATTTTGTGCTGTTTGAACTATAACCTGTTTGTGTCCTGGTTATTGATCTGTATGCTTTGTAGTTAGAGCCAATATTGTTCATGGCTGAAGAAAGAGAACAGGGCAGGACAGCAGTTAAAATTGCAAAGACTGTAAACAGACTCTTACGCAGCCAGACAGTCTAAACAAAGCTCTCGTGAGTTTTCATTGGCGTTCATCACGCACGTTAATGCGGTGTAGTTCACTCCCTGAGAAAAGTCACTCATAGGAGTATGGATTATGTGAACATGGAGAAACTGTGTTGCATTGTTTCCTGCTGCAGAGCTGTCTTCAATGTTTACATTGCACTGTTCTGTGTTAAATGTAAATGCTAGCCTTGGGATTCGGCTGTACGTTACGCTTACAAGAAAATGCATTAGCAGCAGATTGAGGAACTCTGGGATTCAGGCGTATGTTTGCTGTTCAAGATCCAGGCAAACCGCTCAAATTAAAAACAAGAGTTAGTGTGGCTTCTCGCCTGGTTGTTCAGGCTAATTGAACTTGTTTAGTGTTCCCTCAGTCTCTGTGCTGTAATTGCAGCTGTGCCTGTGTTGGTGTCAGCGGGCAGGAAGTGGAAGGTTAGTAAGGACACAGCTGGGAGGAGAGTTACTGTGTCCAGTCCTGCCTGTTCCCTCCCTCTGTCTCCCTGACCAGGAAAAGCCTGACCCCACACAACTGAGTAGTTAAGAGCTCTGACAAGGAAAAAGTTAGCAATGTTTTCGATCCAAAAGCGTGAGCCAAAAAGAAAAAGAAAGTCCAATTTCAATTACACTTTTACTGCCTCCCTATAGTTTTTAGAATATGTTGAAGCCAGAACCATAAATTCACATTTGCAGGTGTGCATACTTAAAAGAAGCAACGTTGGTAATTCGCCGGTCCGTAGCTTTCAGTGTGAGCACTGGTCAAAGATACAACAGAGTTTTATGGACAGTTTACAAACAAAAACATTTTTTTTTAAATTACAGTCCTAAATGTTCAAGAAAAAAGTCATAACTGTTAAATTACAAGAAAAAAGTCATATATTTGTGGCTTTAAAAGTCATCGGATAAATTTATGACTTTTCTCTCATAAATTTATGTTTTTTAAAGTCGTACTTGTATGACTTTGAAACAAGTAAATTTACGAGAAAACAATCATGAATGTACGTGACAAAAACACCAAAGTTGTCTGCGTATCTGAGCCATGCTGAAAGATGAAAGATATGGAGCGTTTTGTGAAGCTTTATGTCCAGATAGATTTAAAAAACAAAAAAGTTACGAACTTTTAGACGACTCTAAACCAAATAATTATTAGTGTTGCTGGCTTTCTTGGGGTTCGGTGTGGAGTTTCATAAATAAAATAAGGAGCTCAGAGATACGTTTGGGTGTAGAGGACTGCTACTTTATTCTGCCCTTTTCATTCACATCCAGAAGTCCATTTGTCACCTTACGTCATGTAACTGTCAAGCTCACAAGAAACACCAAAGAGGAATGAAAATAGTGTTACATACGTCCCCTCCTCCAAATAAAGTATCTCGAATCAGAATCTTCATTGACAAGAGGGAATAACTGTATAATGTCCTTCCAGGGGACATGACATTTTAATATATTTTTTTAATAAACATAAGTTAGGCTGTGAGAATTTAATTATTAAACATGATGCAAATCACATGCTTTAAGACAAATAAATCCAGAAAGCCTTTTTCCCTTCCTGTTCCTTGCTTTTGTCAAAGTCTTCATGGTCTCACCGGTCGTATGAGACTAATTTTGGTTTAAACCACGTCTTGACAAAAAAAAAGAATTCTGATTTTAGATGGCCGTGACCCAAGATGGTCAAGTCATGACCCAAGTCATGCACCCCCCACCCATCTTTAAGACATATCTTTATAAGGGAAACCTACTTCCCTATGTCAGTAATTACACATCATATTTACCACCAATTAGGTTGGAACTAGTGCAACAAAATCCCATAATATTTGCTATTTTTACCGCTCCAGTACAATGTTTCAGTCTGTGGACCACAGCTTGGGACATTCATTTTTGTCAGACATTTTAAAAGCTCCAGATGCCTGTCAAAGGTCATTTGCCTTAGAGTAGTCCTTATGTCAAAAGCAGGCAGGCTCTCAAGAGACTTTGTGTTGACTTATGGGATGTAGCACTGTGGCCTTTTAAAGTTTAAACTCCAGCTTTTCTGGCGCTAAGTGTTGTTGGAATGTCTTGTTTCTCGCCTGGTTATATTTTTCTGAAGAAATTAAATCTAAAAGATTTTGGAATGATTTCATTAAAGGCGGTAATGTCAGATATATGAGTATTTAGCTCCTATTTTGTGCATTGTCTCTGTTTGGATATCCGACTCAATTTAAAATCATAAATGTGTGACCTTTTTCAGCTCTGCTCACAGACTGACCTATCACAGTCAACTTGAGTTAGTTATTACAGTGCAGCAAGCCTAGTGTTGCATGTCATTAAAATACATTTTCCCCATTAACATACAGGCAATTGCATTCCTCATTGTTCCCAAATGGATCACTGAATTTGTGCACATGTACATTCCAGCTTGCTTGTTTCTGAGGTTATTGTCCAGTGGGATATTACTAAAAGCAGAGTGGATTTGCTGTGTGTTTACCAAGAAGAGATCTTTTCCATCCCTTTCCTCAGTTTCTCCTTTAACATTCGATCCCTGTGCCTCACTTCATAAACCACCATTCTGTGATCCAGACCTTATAAGCCGATGTTTGGCCTCTTTTCCTTTGCAAAAGCAAAGCTGAGACAAGCTAGCTCCACTGAGGCAAAATCTGCTCAACGAATGGTCAGCAGACATCAATGGGAGATACTCTTAGTCAAGATTAGTGGTTAAAAAGAGAATAAAGCCAACATCTTTGAGGCGTTTCTTCGCACTACATCAATGTTTAAAGTTAGGAGACTGTGCTAAACTTCAGGCTGTAAAGCAAGTTTGTAGTCATTTTTCTTCAAATCCACATATGGAAAATTATGTGAAGGTGTGAAACCCTCCTTGGGGAGATGTTGGAACTTGAACAACTTTCCTTTGGAACCTTAAAAATCAAAAGCTAACCATTTTTAGCTTCACTCATGCAAACCTGTGCTTACAGACTTCCAATTTGACTCAGTCTATACTTTTTTTTTTGTTTATTTGGGCATTTCGTCTTCTCAATTATTCTATTTGCTTAACATATGTGCATCACAGCATACGTATGAGAGATGTTATTTTACTGATGAATTATCCCAGAAATGTACAATAACAGCCTCATGTGTTTCATAAAATATTTTATCATTTTTTTCACCATTAACTTTATGTTATTACAATTTTGATTGATTTCATATTTCGATTGCCAGGAAAAATGTCTTTTTTATCAATGGTTTGCCATTTTCTTTAGACTGATTTTGAGAAAACATTTATTTAAAAATTGCAACCTTTTTCTATAGATTTAAATGTTATTGCTAAGAAATAAACCACACTGTGATTTTTCCTGGAGAGGATGCAACGTTAAAAGTCTTTGGTCTAAATTTGGAAACTAGTTAGCCTGCTAGTTTAACCTCTTAAGACCCGAGCTAATATTTGAGCTAACCCTTGAAATATGCAGTTACAGTGCAATTAACTACTGTGGTAATATGACCCAAAATGTGATGTTCATGCATGTGGACGCCAGGTCCTAAGAGGTTTAAAGGGAAAAAAAGGAAGAAACCTGGGAAGTATGATGACAGTTAAGTGTTAAAAGTGTCTTTATCACAGTTTTTTTGCAAATATATGCATGCGTGTGTTCAGGTAATGATGCAATAACAGTATTTCAAAAAGGCAAAGATGATGTGACAGCTGAACTTTGTATATCAGTAAAGTTTCAGACCACTTTACCTGACAAAACACCTTCAGAACAGCTTGACCTTGATTGTAAAAGTTTCTGGCATTCTACTCGACACAGTAGTAACACGACATTTACTTTTACTGGCATACAATTCCTGAAAAAAGCATTCCTATCAGGGTTGTCTTTATCTTTGGTAAATAGTCCTCATAAAACTCAAGCCAGCAAAGCAGAAATTCTGACTAACCCTCTGGAAAAGATAGAACTCCAGTTTTACATTGGAAATTAAAACTTTTCTTTATGAAGATGTTGTGCTGAGCATTATTACATTCATATATGTTTAGCTTTTTGTGAACATGATGGCAGGTTTTACACTTGTTGGTTTTTATAAAGTTATTTTAATTGCTAAACATTTTAGATGCCAACATAAAAAAGTAAAGGTTTTTAGTTTTAGGATATTAGGTGAAGGGATAACAACATTTGTAGAGGAGCAATTATTATTTATTTAATAACTTATAAATGAAGACATAAATAGATAAAACAATCAAATAACCACTGGGGATAATAATTTAGCCCATTAATTACATATGCTTTGCCTACATAATTACACTCTGACTATTTATCAGAATACAGATTTTTTTTTAAATTGCATTTCAGGGTCTAGTGTTACAGAGATTTTGTTGAACTGTAAAGCTATGACTTGTAGTCTGATTCAACTAGCACATAAATGTCTAAGTATAGCCATCTGCCTGACAATATATATTTATCAGAGAATGGGTAATGCAACCACTGTGGGATTCAGAGCGAGCACAGCTGCAAATGAACAACAGAAGGGATAAAACCTGCTAGATCTGTATGTTGCAATAGCACAGTCAAAGTCCAGATACCAACCAAAACAAAGAAACCTAGATGTATGTTTTATTTTAGAGACTTATTTGGGGTTAAGGTGACCAAGTTACCTTTCTCTTCTTTATCTGTTTGAGCTCCAGTTCCAGTGGTTATTCATAAATTAAAAACATGCTTAAAATCCAACCATCACAGTTAATTTCAGCAGTTTAATTTACTCCTAATTTTATTGAACCACGTGCTTTTAGGTTTAAAGGCAACCAAAACAGATCATAGTCGGTACTGTTGTGATGGTACTCAGTTTCGAGCGCTGGTTGTGAGGTTATCTTCACCCTTGTTTTGACAACAAATGGCGTGTTCTTGTGAATACAGTGTAAACTTTTTTTACAGGACTGTGTGGAAGGCAGTGATAATTCAACAAATTTAATGCCACTATACCATCTTTGCTCTGTACCAGTGTGTATATTCTATAGATCAGCAGCTTTAGTTTTCCTTCTTTAAATGTATTTTTATTTACATTTTGAGAAAGAACTGACAGATCCTTAAAAATAGGCAGGAATTGTACTCATGGAAATAACCATCTTCAATCTACAAACGAACATTTCTCTATGGTCATCCTTTTCATGAACGCAAACTACTGCTCAAGCATGCACACAAACACACACTGGTTTAGCAACATACCAGACCTTCCTCAGACATGATGGTACGAGGTGATAAGGTTTTTCACCTTCTCACCTTAAGCCATAATGCTACTGTTTGGAAAAATATTAATTTAGTCCTTGTTTCGTGTGCAAGCATGTCTTTTTCCTCATTAGAAATGATATCAACTTTGGAGGAAACACTCTGGAGCTCTGGTCATGGGTCAAGTGACATTCCCAGGCTGGAGTGTGTTTCTTTACATGAAGAATCTTGAGTGTGCGCATGTCCGTGTGTTTCTGCGCTTCGGGGAAGCTTCTGATGTTGAGTTTTGGCTATGGGCTAGTGAGAAATTGCTAACAGACTCAAATCACCAGATGGGTCTGATACTTCACAAGCACCCACAAAAAGAGACGGAAAAGAGGAATGCCTTTAAGGTCAATGACTCCACTAAGCAAGCTGCGCTCAAAAGCTAAACCTAATTTACTCAAGGAACAGATAATGATGTTCAGGCTGTTTTTCAAGCTCACAATGCAAAAATGAAGTACCAATGTCTGCTTTTACTTCTGTGCAAGGAAAGACGTGTAAATAAACTACTAATTACATTATCTATGTGGTGCCCACACTTTTTTTTGTTGTTGAGCCACTTTTGAGACGACAAGTTCCAAAAGATCTACATACGTCTGATTTAATTGTGATATTTATGTACGGTACTTAAATACACTGATTCTAAAGTGGATCAGACAATTATTTTAAATTAAATAGATACATTTACATGAAAATGTAGGATTACAACATGACAAAAAGTTCCTGTCTTTTTTACTTTTAACAGCTTGTTGAATTGTCCCAGTGTGTTCGTTGTTGTCATGTCAACGGCGCAGCAGCACATGGTGTACCGACAATAGAAACGTTCTGTGTGTGTTCTGTTTGAGTTTTTTTTTTTGAGCGATTGTCAGTCGATTAGACACACTAGCTACTACATCCACGGTTTAGGAGTCTGACACTGAACGCTCACACCTTTCTGAAATTTGGAGGAAGAAAAACTAGTAGTTAAATGCTGAAATTTAAATATATATATATATATATTTTTTTTTAGTGTTTTAGTTAATTGGTTTTCATGGCCCGCGATCCACCCACCTACCCCATTCGGGATCAACCAGTTGATCACGATCAACGTATTGGGCACTCCTGATTTAAAGTATTGTTTTGCTAGACCATTTAATGTTTTTTTCTTCGAAATCTGTCCGTTTCTTTTACAAGCTAAAGTCAACAATTAGTTCAAATTCCACTCAAATCCATATAATTTGGGATTCTTGTGACCATCTCATCCATTTAGGTATCTTGTTTGCCTTACACAACACAAGCTAAAGAAAATGCCTTCTTGCAGAGCAACCATGCTTATCATCTCCAGCCAGATCACTGCTAATGGCTCCTCAGATGTTTGAGGAATTTTTCGCCTTGCAGTTGCTCTTATGACACCGAATGTTATCAATTTTACTCAATGACCTCACCCAGGTCAGGCCTAGTTCAATGTACTGTTGCGTTGCGACTTGTGCATACTTTGCGTTTTCCTTTTTATGCCGGATCTCACTTGTCTATTTTTTTTTGTTTTAGATCAGCGCCAACATATTAATCTTCCTGTGTACTAATATGATTGGAATCTGCACCCACTACCCCGCCGAGGTCTCCCAGAGACAAGCTTTCCAGGAGACACGAGGATACATTCAGGCCAGGCTACACCTGCAGAGGGAAAACCAGCAGCAGGTACACAGACTGAACACAGACACCTGCAAGCCTAAGCAAAACAAGGCCTGAAGGCAGCCGTGCCCAAGATCTGCTATGCAACATATGACCAATGCAAAACAGGAGCAAATGGGTGTCTCCTTCTTTTACTCTAATTTGTTGTCTCGGTTTTTGAGGCCAGCAATATGCTATGGAGTGTAAACACGGATCCCGGCTTCTCTCTGTTTGACTAACACATTCCTACATAGATACCTACCAGGCTTAATGACTCACCGAGCATTCTGACTGAAAAGGGACAAAAAGGAATGTGCACTGTCGTCTGCCTGCGTGTCTTTCTTAATTTACATCTGTATTTGACTCTCTTAGGAGCGATTACTGCTGTCAGTGCTGCCAAGGCACGTTGCCATGGAAATGAAGGCTGATATCAATGCCAAGAAAGAAGATATGATGTTTCACAAGATCTACATCCAAAAACACGACAATGTTAGGTAAAACGTAACACCAGTACATGTGTTCACTATAACATTTATTAAAGAAGGCACTGCTATGACTTCCCTGTACAGGCAGTTGTGTTATGTGCAGTGTGACTCCAACAGTAATTCCTCTGACAGCATTAGTTTTCCATATTGTTTTGTAGTTATGCTGTCAGAGCCTTAATGTATTTAACTGTTGCACACCTCCGTTTAACATTTTATCTAACCTTTGTATACTCTGCACTGCTGAAACAAATGCTGAAGCTTTGGCCTAAGGTGTAAAGATAAGTTATAGCTACAGTTGGGCAATTACAGGGCAAAGATAAAAGCTTTAAAGCCTAAAGAAAACATCAAGAAAAGTAGAAAATTATCTAAAATTTATTTAATGACAATCTATCCACATTGACTGTATTTTCTTACAAAATGTCAGGTTTGGTTAAACATAAAAGTTTACAGAAACAATTTTATGTTGATGGCAGTGTGCAGATGAGCCAAACTGTCCAATCACAAGCCGCCTAAAATGCCCTCTGAAAACATTATCAAGCACATTGTCAATTCCTCCTCAGCCTAAAGTTTGTCTAATTGCTTATTTTGTGGCGCCATCTGTCAAATCCCACTGGAAATTGAGTTTTGTTGTTTCTTTTATTAATACTTGGAGTAAGAACCATGATTGACATTAGCTTTGATAATAAGAGGGAAAGCTAAACAGATGTGTGGGTTTGAATGTTTTGCACACTTGGCAGACCAAACTTGTCATGGGTGGGAGATATTAGGCCCATTTGACTTGTCCTCTGTTGTACTTGGTGGTGTAGTTCTCAGACTCTTTCTAAGTATTCAGTGGTCTCTGTGATCCTTCCCCTCTCCACAGCATTCTGTTTGCAGACATCGAGGGATTCACCAGCCTGGCATCTCAGTGCACGGCTCAGGAGTTGGTCATGACGCTGAATGAACTGTTTGCCCGCTTTGACAAGTTGGCCTCGGTGAGACTCCCGTGAAACTATTGCCTCTCTAGCCTGTTATGATGAATCTGTTGCTTTTTGTGTTTGTGTGTAGGTTGTATTCTGAAACACCTGTTTACAGAATGATTAAAAATGATGCATCTTTTCTCAAAGATCCACTCTCATCATCTTTGGATTTATTTAAAAAGTTTTACCAATTTTTTTTTTTAAATAATGATTATGCTGTTTTTAACCATAATTAAAAAGAAGAAAAAACCTGTGTCGTTTTCTAGGACATAGGACTGTAGCAACTCTACCCCCTCCCCCTTCATATCACCCATAACAGAGGGCTCTGTTTACACACTCTCCTGCTAGCTTACAGCCCCTCACACCCCCAACCTAACATTACGGGTGCAACAAAACTTGCGAGCAATATTGGAGCTATTCAGCTGTACAGTTTTGCACCAGACGAGGAGAACAAAGATGCACATGGTGTTAGACGTCTACAAGTGGATGCATCAGAATGGAGCAGAGCAGGGAGCCTGTGGCCCGCCTGGTGTACTTTCTACGTAACAAATGCCAATAGCATTTTATCATCTAATTCACAGCAATTTGAAAAAGAAATACTCAGAATTGCAATTTTAATCACAATTTTCTTAATATATATCCTCCATCATGAAAAAATGCCACAAGAACATGTTAAAAAGACCAAAAACACGATTTCCAACGGAGTGGGTCTCTAACACAACAAAGCGCTCGAAAACTAGAGGTCTAATAATTTCTGTGCGTTTGTGTGTCTTTGTCGTACAGGAGAACCACTGCCTGCGAATCAAAATCCTCGGGGACTGTTACTACTGTGTTTCAGGGCTGCCTGAACCTCGGGCTGACCACGCCCACTGCTGTGTAGAAATGGGAGTGGACATGATTGAAGCCATCTCGTGAGTGAATTTAAGAGTACCCTAAATAATCGGTCACTGTCTTTCAGAAGGTTAAATAAAATTATTTTGTGTGGTGTCCTCTTTTGTGTGACAGACTTTTCTAAGGCAAAACCGTGAAGGTGAACGTATAGAATTTTTCCAGACTGCATGTGTATTTTTATCTTTGGATTTTTATGTGCATCTCCAGGCTGGTGAGAGAAGTGACAGGTGTTAATGTGAACATGCGGGTGGGCATTCACAGCGGGCGTGTTCACTGTGGGGTGCTGGGCCTGCGCAAGTGGCAGTTTGACGTGTGGTCTAACGACGTGACGCTTGCCAATCAAATGGAGGCGGGAGGGAAAGCGGGGTAAGCCTTTCCTTTTCTGCCCAGTACCCCTGTCAAGAAAAGTGTCACAGACTACAAAAGATGTCTAAAACTTTTGTGTTTGTTAAGACGGATCCACATCACCAAAGCCACACTGCAGTATCTGAACGGGGACTACGAGGTGGAGCCAGGGTTTGGAGGAGAGAGGAATGCTTACTTGAAAGAGAACAACATTGAAACCTTCTTGGTGCTTGGCTGCAGCCAGAAAAGGGTTAGTGCAAAACACACACAGGAGTTATCTGCTCAACAACTTCAGAGTATCAAACAAGTGCCGTATTTCACACAAACAGTATAATGGCTTGTCACCTGGCTCACACGGCGTTATTTTAATTTTTTTCACCACCAGAAAGAGGAGAAAGCCATGATGGCGAAGATGCAGAGAGTACGTGCAAACTCTGCAGATGGGCTGATGCCGCGTTGGGTGCCAAACACATCATTCACCAGAAGCAAGGAATCCAAACTTTACAACAGAATAGTGAGACACACTAAACCATTTTTCTTTTTAGTGTAAATGAGTGTCTGCTTTCTGTTAGATCAGTATTGTTTTGTTTTTATTTAAACATTTAAAGTCCTCCTCCTTGTGGCCTGCTGATTGTAGATTTTATGGAACAACTACAAGCTTCTTCAAACAGCATGTTTTTGTCTGCTCCTGATTAACAACAATTTGCTCAGAAATGCAATTTTAATATTAATTTTCTTGATACGTGTCCTCCATAATGAGAAATATGCCCTAAGTACATGTTAAAAACACAAAAAACATGATTTTAATTTAAGAGAATTTTCAATCATAAAGAAGGGATAATAATTTGAAACCTCAATTTTATTTTTGATATTTGCATATTGTTGCTTTTTAAGCAAATTTCTAAATGTTTAATAGTAACCATCAAGTGTAAAGTTCTGAGCTGTTAAAAGAGGACACCACAGTTCCTTAGTAGCTGCTTTGCCTGCATTGACTTTGATGGTTTTAGCTAGAATAAGGATGACGTGCTGAGCTGAGTCTACAGATTATGAGCTCAAAATGGCACAACTGCAGTGCAAACTTTCATTCTACAATGAAGTGAAATGAAGGCATGCAGACAGTTTTAGCTGTCTGCCTGATCTGAGGCTTTGCTGTCTTTTTAAAACTGTTTTTGCATTTTTTAAACACTCCTGACAGTTGTTGAATTCTTGTAGAAAATCATAGAATATATAGGAACACAACCATGATGATTTGTAGAATTGGTTCAGTTTAACAAATAGTTTAACAAATTAATTGCTTATTTGACAGTAAATTAATGTTAGTGGCGCATTTGGATGGAAACTTTTGATTTAAAATAAGTCTGACATAAACTGTTTTAATCGGAATTCTTTTCACCAGAAACAGTTCTCTGTTTCAAATGGAAGGACATTGTGAGAGAACAGCTGTCAGCAAGTATTTTAGGCTCTTCTCTTATCTGGTTCCATTACAAAAATCTGAACAAGCGAATCATGTGATATCCTGATTAGCAAATGCCTCAAATATAAGTGAGCATTGTGAGCTTCCCTGCTTGTTTATGCTGGAATGTATGTGTATGCCAACACGCTGACATGTCCACAGAGTTTAGGTAGAATCCCAAATTAATGCTGGAATAGACTACCACGGTCTTATCTTGCACACATGTTTGAGAAATATCTTTGACTGGAATTTGAACCATTTCCAACCAAGAATGGGAATATAAATAGTACTTATTTCTGGAAATCTGTGTTGTTGTTTTGAATGGATGATGTTCAAGAACTTTACTAATACAGGAGATGAGACAATCCCTTAAACAAATCCTCCTGTAAAATGAACTTGCAACAGATCTAACCCTCCTGTCTTAAATCTGAGTACGGCCATGATTTCTATGATAAATGATGTGGGGATCTTCAGTTCTGGCTGAGTGTTTCCCTCTTCTCTGTCATCCAGGGGAGAGCAGAGATTTTGAGTTAGAGTGTGGATATGACCTATTTAATGTTTTAAAAGGAATTTGAAATGAATTATTAGGAGTTCTTGGATTTTTGGAACAACATATTATTCTTTTTGAGCAATATAAATGCTACATTTTACAAATGTTCAAAGGTTTTTTATTACTTTATTTGTAGATCTTTTCGTTTGGTTTTAAGCTTTAATCCTGGTTTTAACAGGCATTGTCTATTTGGGAAAGCCACTTAAATCTTCATTTTCCTCAGCTGTCAGAAGCCATTTTATCAGCCTTAGCCTGGAAAAATGATTCCACAAAACTCTTTTTTGAATTAAAATATACCTAATATTTTTATTTTAGAAGTTTAGGTGAGGCAAACATTATATTTGAAAATCATGGTTTAAAGAAAATACCTTCCCTAAGGTTCAACCTTTCATCTGAACATGTAGGTTTAAAGACCAAGTAGCTCCGCAAATCCAATACATGAAATGTAACATCCTTTCACTTTGACAGGGAAGGATTACAGTCCATCTGCACAAAGCAGCTAGACTAGCTGCTCCCCTGCTCCGTTTTAGGGTAATTTTAGACAGCGCTCTTCAAATGTGAACTTTTGAGCTACAATGTGACATAAAAGGAAAGGATGTGCAGCACTGGCCTGGAAGAGACAATAGAAATGTGAGATAAGGTATTGATTTGTTCCATCAAACACAGCAGTAGTGAAAAGGCTTCCAGGGATAGTTAGTTTGTTATTTACACCCCCAGAAGAGGCTGCAGATATTTTCTGGCCCTTGAGTTTCTTCTCCCTCTCCCCTTTTCTTTTTGTAAAGTCTCATTTCCTTTTCTTTCCTACTCTCCTCCCATCTTTTTTCCTCCCTTGTCCTCTCCCTCTCATAGGGTTTGAGCCCCAGGGGCAAAGAGGGTGTAATTTGAAGCCTCCAAGCATTAATTAAAACATCAGTCTGGCTCACAGGGATTAACTGTTCAGATGTCTGAGTCTGTCTAAAATAATGTATCAGTTTTCTACGCCTGTGTTTTTTTATTTCTTCTTCTAATAAACGTGCTCTAATGTTTTTGCCTTTCCTCAGGGGCTTGTTGCGGCATCCAGCAAAGAAAAGTGAGTATTTTGACCTTAGTTATTGTTGTTAGGGCAGCTTTTGTTATGAGAAGCTGACTGGCAGACTGGATCTGTAGCACTTTGTCTTCAGAGCCCACTGTTAGTTTTATTCAGTTAAATCCAGTGCGGCACTAATCCTACATTAGCTCTGAGCCTTGCTGCCTGTCATAACACAGGCAAAATCTCTCCCATAAACATTCACACAGATATGAGCTCTCAGCATGCAGTTATTTTCTGTTTCCTGTGCCTCACAGTCGATGCACTCAGGAAGTCTTGAACCCTGAAGAAGAGGTGGATGAGTTTCTTGGACGGGCCATCGATGCGCGCAGCATTGACCAGCTGAGGAGAGATCACGTCAAAAAGTTCCTGCTCACTTTTCAGAAAGCTGACCTGGAGAAGAAGGTTGACTTCACAATGAAACGTGCTGACTTGACAAATTTTCTCCTGAGCTGAATCCATTTCTTTCATTTTAGTTCTCCAAAAAGATGGACAACCGATTTGGAGGATATGTGGCATGCACACTTCTTGTGTTCTGTTTCATCTGTTTTATTCAGATGATTATATTTCCAAAGTAAGTGGGCTTTCTGACAAATTGCATCTTCCTAGGTACTAAATTATCCATAGAAAATGAGCTGTGTCTTATGAGCTTGACTTCTTCTTTTCCACAGAACAGCACTTATGCTTGGCCTTTACATCAGCATCTTCATCATTCTCTCAAACATCCTCTTCCTCTGTGCCATCTATTCCTGCATCAAAGTAGGATTCTTGCAGATTTCTTGAGATAACAGTAATTGTTAAATACATATGTCTTCAATCAGCATCATTCACAAAGTCTTTCTTCTCTGATCTCTACTTTGCTGCCTGTATGAAAGCTCTTCCCAGCTGCCTTGCAAACACTTACCGGAAAAATAATCCATTCTCGAGCAAACAGGACATTGGTGGGGGTCTTCACCATCCTCCTCCTCTTTGTTTCGTCTTTTGCTAATATGGTAGGCATTGGAATTCATGTAGTTTTTCAATCACCAAACAGTTGTGTGTAGACATGTTGAAACACAATGACCAACAACAAAAAATAAGAAGGTGGGCGTTGGACGTGCCTGGTTTCTTTGTTTGTCCATATTACATCGTGCATTTTCTGAAAGATGTCTCTTTTAATGTGAAAAAAAAAGGAATTCTGCACAATTTGTGCTTTTAAATTGGATAAGTCGACATATTTAAAGATATGATTATGGAATCCTGTAAATCACGTGTCAAACTCAAGGCCCGCGGGCCAAATGTGGCCCTCCATGTCATTTTATGTGGCCCGCGAGAGCATAAAAGTTTTTAATTTCTTAAAATAAAAAATAAAAATTGGTGTGCATTTATTCACATCTAGGGGCAATTGGACTTGAAATATCGGATTGGGCAACTATACATTAGGACTTAAACATTGTCCATATAACCTAACCTGACAGAATCAAATTTAAAAGGATTTATGCTAGAATAACAAGCAAACATATGTTTTCTATACAACTTTAATTGTAACTTTAAAAAGTTGTAATAAATAAATAAATGAGTTATTTAAAATTAAGGAGTAGTTACGTTTATTTTTCATTACATTTAGTTTCATGTATACGTTATATCTGGCCCTTTGAGGACAGCCACTATGCTGATGTGGCCCTCAGTGAAAATGAGTTAGACACCCTTTCTGTAAATCATCAAATATACTTTTATCAACATCAAATTTATAAATGCACTCGGACTGTAGAAGATAGAGACCATAATCCCCAGTTGCTATATAGACATAAGCAAATTTGTGAAAATTTCACACATTTTTATCTTTTTACCTCATGTTTATCATTTCCAAAATGTGGTCTTAAGTTTTGTTTAAAATAAGACGTTTTATCGGTTTGCTGGTCTGCAGCAGTCTGGTGTCCATTAACAGCAAAAAGAAGGGGGAGTTATAAGCAGGACGATTAGAGAAGCATTTGTTGCTGCTCATTAACCTGGAGCGGCTCATAAAACCGTTTCCAAACAACCAGAAGGTCAGTTTTCTACTACACTGACAGGGATTATTCACAAGTGGAAGAAATTCAAGACAGCTGCCAATCTTTATGGATTGAACATCCCAGCAAATTTACCCCAAGGTCAAAATGCACAATCTGTGACCCTAGAGGCCCCGCTGAGTATGTTTAAAGGTTAAAGTCTTGAGTAGTTATCATTTGTTTGGAAGGATTTTAAGTTTAAATCCTTAATTTTTTATTGGCCCTCATCACCAACCCAATGTTTTACAAAAAACAAAGACAGCATTTCAGCATTCCACGTCAAGCATGGCAGTGGAGTGGTCATGATTTAGGCTTGTGGCAGAATCACATGGCTTGGGAATATTGCAGTTATTCCAATACCATAAACACCTTTGTATACCCAAATATTTTGAATAGATAATTGAATAGACTGAGAAAGTCAGACATAAGAGACTATTCAAAGTTTCTGCAAACAATGACCTAATACTCAGATTTCCCAATAACTTCACTAAAACCAACATTTAAACATTGTATTATGATTTTCATACAAAGATTTTTAATTTACTCCTGTACATGAAAATATAAGTAAACATATAAGGACATTTGAAAAAGAATGAGATTTTTTTCAAGAAATAGAATAGTCTTTATATGCATTTTATTTTCCAATTCTTTTAGAAAACAAACCAAAATACAAGTAGAGGGGTTTAAAGAAAAAGAATATGACATTAGTTAAACAAATAAATTAATCGATCACAATCAAACTTAATTAATGGCCTGAGCTTGCTGCTTGATTTGAATAAAGCACAACCAATTGGAATGCATTCTAAGTATATGATTGACATGTTTCCAAAATGATGTAAATATCCTTGGCTATCATCAAAAGCTTTCAGCTAGAGATAAACCTATGGCCTCATGCTTGTACACATAAAGGTTAATGATAAACCTTTTTTTTTTTGTTAGCTTGTTGGTCATTTTAAACCTGACAGGCTTATATTGGAGAAGTTCCACATGTCAGGGGTCCTCCATAGCTTATTACGCGTAAAAAAAAAGAAGAAGAAACCCCCAAATTTATGTTTATACAGTTTCAATTTTGCTTAAGGCACTTGGTTTATATGGATCATGAAAAGCTTGCACTTCTCCATTTGTAAAAAGATAATTTTTGTACAGCATATTTAAAACTTACCTGTATTTTTAGGATGTATAGTTTTTTTAATCATTAGATAAAATTTTGTTAGCCATAAACTTTGTCTTTATAAAATAGCAACTGTGCGCATGCAGCTTAAAACAACAGACTGTTTTTTGTCTTTTCTTCATAGTTTGCTTGCAGCAGAGAAAAACTGCAGGAGTGTGTCGCTGAAGAGCTGAACACATCAGTGAATCTCTGCGTGCTTCACAACTTGACCAAGGCAGCAGAGGACGGTTTGACTCTGTGTTTACGTCAAACCTTGCCCTGCCATTTCCCTGAGGTTAGGCTTATAACATTTAAGTTTGCAGGTGTATGAGCAGGTCTTTGCTCACGGAGTTGAATTCACGTTTAATTTAAAGTACACTGCATCAAAAACCATGTTGGGATAGCCACATTAAGCCTTGCTCTTCCTCCCCTTTTGTTCTCTCTCTTTTTTGCTGCAGTATTTCAGCTACAGCGTACTGCTGACCCTCCTGGCCTGCTCTGTGTTCCTCCACATCAGTAGCATAGGGAAGCTGGCTCTGATGCTGTTCATCCAGATCACTTTCCTTCTACTGGTGGAGTGGCCTCAGGTTGTTTTGTTTGACAATGCAGACTTGCTGCTGGTAGCTAACACACTGTGAGTCCCTTCACATAAATACCCAGTTTCATGCAACCAACTCCCCTCAGTACTTGTGATCTTCAGTTTGAATATTCCAGCTTATGTTCTGTGTTTCAGATTGGAATTGACCTATTTTGTTTTACAATTATGTTTAGTATTATAGACGACCTATTTTCTCCAATTAAACTCTATTTTTTTTTAACTTTCTCATTCTTTTTCCTTAGGCAATTATCACCTGTCAATGACTCCTTACAAGAGTAAGTTCTGTGTTTTGTTCTTGCCTACATGAGAGGCTAAGCTTCTTTGTTGGGATGACCTTTTTATATCTTTATTGCAGAATTGGTTTCAATGAAACTCGACAAGAGTGGTGAGAACTTTTATTCGTCACATGTTTTTTTGGCTCAGTTAACTCCAAAGGCTCATTTCATTCTCTTTTTTTTTTCTTCAGCCTGGATAGTGTGACTCAGGTACCCCTAAAGGTCATGACCCCTGTAGTCCTGATGGTTTTTGTGCTGGCTCTCTACTTGCATGGCCAGCAGGTGGAGTCCACCGCCCGTCTTGACTTCCTCTGGAAGCTGCAGGTAATTAAAAACACAGTATAATCTAACAGAAGTTATCTTTCACTGGAGGCTTTTGTTTTAGCGTGACATAGAGAGCATTATGGCAAACAAGCCTCGATTCTAGAGTGCCTGTGAGTCACTTAGTCAGTCTGAACAACATGAACCCTGAAACTGAAGAAGCAAAGTAGAATTTTACCATCTTATATTTTACCAATTGTCCTTTCTGCAACTTGTCAGAATGTTTTCAGCATTAGTTTTTAGCACGACTTTATGCTTCTTCATCCCACCAAAGGCAACGGAAGAAAAAGAGGAGATGGAGGAGCTGCAGGCATACAACCGCCGCCTTCTCCACAATATCCTGCCTAAGGATGTGGCGGCTCATTTTCTTGCCCGGGAACGCCGGAATGATGAGTTATATTACCAATCCTGCGAGTGTGTCGCTGTCATGTTTGCATCCATCAGCAACTTCTCAGAGTTTTACGTGGAGCTTGAGGCCAACAACGAGGGGGTGGAGTGTCTGAGGCTGCTTAATGAGATCATTGCTGATTTTGATGAGGTAAAATCTGGAGTCATTAATACAACTCAAATGTAGGAAATGTTTCACGACAGGAAATGTAATCTTGTGTTTCATGTAATAAATAATTATGTATGCTTTTTTTTAATTTAATTATACTTTGATTACATGTGACTAATATTTGAAATGCACTTTTCGTGATATATGCTTCTTTCCATGGTTGTTGACTCTAGATCATCAGTGAAGAGAGGTTTCTTCAGCTGGAGAAAATCAAAACCATTGGCTCTACCTACATGGCAGCCTCTGGCCTCAATGACTCCTCCTATGACAAAGAGGGCCGCTCGCACATCCTGGCTTTGGCAGACTATGCCATGAGACTTAGAGAGCAGATGAAATACATCAACGAGCATTCCTTCAACAACTTCCAGATGAAGATTGGTAAGCCTGGAAGAGAGGGGAAATAGTTCCCTGAAACATAACTCTTTTTTGATAGACTTTGCCTGATCCTTCAAAATAGAGCTTTAGTTATGATGAGACTAATCGTTAATACCTAATTTTCTTTAAATATAATTAATCTGAATCTTCATTGTCCTTCTATGTGTTCTTAGGGTTGAATATGGGGCCTGTTGTAGCAGGGGTGATTGGAGCCAGAAAGCCACAGTATGACATTTGGGGGAACACGGTGAATGTGGCCAGCAGGATGGACAGCACAGGAGTTCCAGACCACATTCAGGTGTGTATATATAATTATCACATTAAACAACTGATAGGGCATTACATTTAAAAGAGTTTGCCAAGTCAGTACAACTTTTTTATTTGTCAACAGTACTTATTATTAGACTATTAACGGAATAAGTAAGAAGGCCCTGGTTAAAATCCTGGCTGCATTCTTTCTCTGTGGAGTTTGCATGTTACTTGGGTTTTTTTCTGGGCAACCCCAGCTTCTTCCCACAGGCCAAAAGCATGATCTTTAGGTTGTTTGGCAATACAAATTTTTCACTGAGTTGTGATTGTGGATTTCTGTGCTATCCTATGATCGACTGGCATACTGTCCATAGTGTACCTCACCTTCACCCACAGTAGCTGGACAGGCTCCAGCATTCCTATGACCCTGCATGAGACTCCTCCAGTTTGGAAAAGGAATACATTACCAAAACAAGGATAAATCGTCAAGTATAAGTACTAACACCAAATTATTCTTCAGAATAATTATTTTATTTATTTATTTATTTTTTACTGAACATTGATTTCTTAGACAACAAACCAACAGCAGTTTCCTTTGTCTAAAATCTGCCAGCACAAAGGTTCCAAAAGCTCTTTTTGGGTGGACAGGAAGCCTTATTTGAATATCTTGCAAAGATCACATGACTATGAAAGCACAAGCATCTTCTGTGGTGATACATTACTCCATATCCCCCGGGGAAGCAAAACTGCAAACAAACATCACAGCAGATGCTGTCAATTATCCTGATAGGAGTACAGCAGATAAAGTCAAAGTTAAATTGAAAGATTAGAAATGCCTATGCCTCCATCTGCAGTACAGTATGTGTCACTACAACTTAATTTAACTTGAATTTGAACGTTTTTTTTATTGTCTAATAACCTGTAAACGATCAATTTTTATACCGTGGTCCGGATGAAGACTCGATGCTTATTGGCTGTCGAATGTCCATTAAAAAGTGATAATAGACACTTAAGAAAGAATTTAAAGGCTGAATGTTCTATTTTATTTAAATGGGGCAACAGAAACTTGGAACAAAGGTGGACATACATTATTCCGCAGTTTACCACAACAGCAAGACAGTAGAAAAGATTTCTGTCCTACAAATGGCACTATGATGGAAATGCCAGGATCTCTATCAAAAATTACAAATAACGACAATGTTACCTTTAATTTTAAATAGTTCGTCGTCTGTCTTTCTGTCTTGCTTACCTTACTGCTTAATAAGGGTTTATAAATAATTTTTATTATTACTTAACAAAAGAAATTATCTGTTGATACCCATCTGACATTCTGAATGTTTATCCATTTCTTCTTATAGGTGACTACAGACTTGTACCACATGCTGGTCAACAATGGATACCAGCTGGACTGTCGAGGAGTCATCAAAGTGAAGGGGAAGGGGGAGATGACCACTTACTTCCTCACCAGTGGTCCTGCAGGCAGTTAACAACAGACCAGCCAATCGCTGGGTGACTTCCACTGCGTTATTTCAGCAGACAAACTGAGAGTTCAGCTTGGCAGCGAGATCTGAGGCATTTTGCTGACACATGGGGACAAAACTTGGCCAACAGAGACAAGCCAGTATTTTGCCACAAACTGACTGTAATTCGCACATGTTTGGTGTGGTTTATGTTTTAAAGCTTTTTCCCAAGCTGCCAGAAAGAGGATTAAACCCAGTTGCCTTAGGATGGAGCTAAAATGGCTTTTGTTTCTGAGCAATACTAGTTTGTCTTGATCTGTATTTCATTTGAAGTCGTTATTTATTTTTATGAAAACAAAGTCTTTCTTAAAAGGAAATATGCAAAGAGCACATGAAGGAGAATAACCAAAGAACAACTGTTTGTTATGAAACACATATTTATGATTCCGTTAAAGTACAAATGACCTTCTTGTGCTATTCCTCTTTTGAGAAAACAGGCCACGGCAACTTCTCTGTCAATGACAGAGACAAATTCCTTATTTTGTGAAATTAATAATGAAGGAGAACACAAATATGCAGCATAAACAAAGCACAATAACCTTGACTTGGACTTCTCTGTTTCTTATCAGGTTTGTCACTTCTAGCTTGTGAATCATGCAGTTTGTGGTCCATTCAAACGAATGACTGAACTCTTGTTCTCTGCAATGTGCTTTAATTCAAGCCAAAAACGTAAAGTAAGAAATGAAGGACTTGTGCTAATACCACGGATATGAAGTTAAACTGCTACGAAACCTTTGAAACAAGTGTGTGTGAGCTCTGTGTGTGATGACGTGTGGACGTGAGCACATGAAGCTGAATGCTGTTTTGGTTAAGGGGAAAACTAACTTTTCACTGTGAGGTTTTTATGATACTGTATGAAAGTCTTTTCCTTGCAAAAGTGGTTACAGTGAGGCATGTTTTATACCATCCTTTAGAGTTATGTTTTTAATTCTTCTTTTGTGTATACATGATTATTTGAGGAACAATGCTACTACTTTGCCTTTTACTGAATTCTGATTTTGACTGATTTCATTCCAAGTGAAATGAGCAATCTTTTTTTTCTCTTTATTATATTACAACACGTGAAAGTAAACTGATTCTTTACAGTTTAAGGCTTAAGTATATAAGAAGTCCTTTTTTTATTTGTAATGTATTGATGATGTTAAACACTGCAATTGTCCACATGTCAAGAAGCAATAATCAACTTTACACTTTTGAATCTTAATTTATTCAATTTGAAAGCTTGTAACCCCCCCCCCCCCCCCCATTTTAGCTGCTTGAAAATATTGTTGGTTGAATGTATGCAATAATGAGAATTTCTGTCATCAGTAAGAGAACAGGGAGATTGTAATGTATTTTATAAAATAATAAGCTGAATTGTTGTTTTGTGGTTGGACTTACCAGCCAAAGGAATATTATTCCCAATGTAAGTATTTTAAGATTTCCGTCCATGTGGACAGCTGTTTTTGAAGGCCTCTTAAAAGATTAGATTTGTCTTTTTTTTAATTCCCTTATAGTCCTTACAGGAGCAGTAAACACTGCTGCATACAGTAGTCCTTTAAAGATAGGTAAGAGAGAAGCAAGTGCAGAGGCTAGTCTGCCCAAACAAAAATCTCCACTTATTCAGAATTAATAAAAGCCTGCTTTTTTTGCATTGCTGTGCTCATTTAGATTTCTGCCTCTTCATATATACTTTTGTTAAGGCAAATTTCTAATCCGCCAATCACATGGCAGCTACTCTATGCATTTCGTCATGTCGATGTGGTCAAGATGATCTGCTGCAGTTCAAATTGAATCAGATGGGGATAAAAGGTGAATTTAGACTTTGAACGCGGAAAGTCTGTTGGTGACAGACGGGCTGGTCTAAGTATTTCAGAAACTGCTGATCTACTGGGAACTTCACGCACAACCATCTCTAGGTAGAATGATCCGAAAATGAAAATACTCAGTGAGCGCCAGTTCTGTGGGTGTAAATGCCTTGTTGATGCTAGAGGTCAGAGGAGAATGGTCAGACTGGTTCCAGCTGATAGAAAGACAATATTAACTCAAATAACCATTTGTTACAACTGAGGTCTGCAGAAGACTATCTCTGAGCCCCCAACATGTCAAACCTGGAAGTAGATGGGCTACAACAGCGGAAGAATTCACCGGGTGCCTCTCCTGTTGGCTAAGAACACAATTCACACAGATTTTTTACCAAAATTGGACTAAAGAAGATTAGGAAAATGTTGCCTGGTCTAAAGAGTCTCCATTTCTGCTGTAACATTCGGATGATAAAGGGAGAATGTAGTGTCAACAACATAAAGGTATGGATCCATCCTGCCTTGGATCAACGGTTCAGGCCTTGGCACACTAGTACCAATTGAGCATGGTTCCAACGCTACAGCTTACCTGAGTATTGTTAGTGTTTTATATATTTATTAAGTTTTCAGTTTTAAAACATAATACAAACAAATTAAAAACCCAGTCCCCAGTCACCAATATCCATTTAGTAAAGAAAATATAAAGGAATAAAATGTTACAAGTGATAAGCAAAGAGAAACATGAATATATAAAATCAGTCACAGTATAGGTGAAATAGCATATAAAATAAAAAAACAATAAGTAAGAGCAAATATATCAATACACGTAAAGTAACGATAGAAAAAGGGGCCTCATTCTGTCACACTTGTAGATGGTAGACTAAAAAAGTTGAGAAATGGTCTCCATACCTTATAAAATTTATGTTCTCTCACAGTAAATCTTATTTTTTCAAGTTTAAGATGGTAAAGCACATCTCGAATCCAATGTGATAAAGTGGGTGGGGCAGCATCCTTCCACTTAAGAAGCATCGAGCTAGAAAAGTTGAAAAGGTAATGATCCTCTGACCACCTGCAAGCAATGTCGGAGCCCCACTGTTTATTCCAAACAAAAATACAAGTGGGTTTAAAGTTAATTTAACTCCCAAGATGCAGCTAAGTGCCTCACAGATATTTCTCCAAAAGCACTGTATCTTAGGGCAGTACCAAAAAGTGTGGATTAATGTGGCCTCTGATGATTTGCATCTGTTACACAGTGGATCAATTTGTGGATACATCTCAGCTAATCTTGCTTTACGGAGGTGAGCACGATCCACAATCTTAAACTGTAGTAGACAGTGTTTTGCACACATTGAAGATAAGTTAATGTTCCTCACAATATTTCCCAGTCTGTTTTACTAATGGTTTCAGTAAGGTCCTGCTCCCAAGATGTTTTAAGGGATTGCATCGAGGGAGACTCCACGGCTGAGATCATGCTAAACAATTTAGACAGCGATTTCCTCCGAGTGGGATTGAAGATCAAAATATTATCCAGAGTTTTTTGAGAAGGTTTGATAGGGAACCCTGTGATGGAGATACCTGACCATGCTCATCCATTTATGACCACAGTGTGGCCCCCACAGTCACCAGACTCAACCCAATAGAGGACCTTTGGTATGTGGAAGAAAGAGAGATTGGCATCATGGATGTACAGACGACAAATCTGCACTAACTGTGTGATGCTATATATGGGTATATATATATATATATATATATATATATATATATAGAGAGAGAGAGAGAGAGAGAGAGAGAGAGAGAGAGAGAGAGAGAGAGAGAGAGAGAGAGAGAGAGAGAGAGAGAGAGAGAGAAATATCTATAAATATATCTATCTATCTATCTATCTATCTATCTATCTATCTATCTATCTATCTATCTCATATTCTTTGTATGACTGAATAGCATGTTTAATGGTGATGTATTTGTTCATTTTCATTTAGCTCTCATGTCAATCAGCAGCCTGCAATCAAGACTGCACTGTATGACAGTAACCTGAGAGACATGTCCTTCTCCTTTTTAGAAAAACACGATCTACGGTTTCAAGACAGCCACACAGCAGGCAGTATTTAATTGCTTAAACATAAATAATACATTTTTGTTGAAGTTATTGCAGTGTTAATTTACAGAGCTCCCTACTGAGCATTAATTAAGTGACAAACATTCCTTCTAATCCCTGTTGAAAAAGCACTAATGTTACTATAATTGATACATGATCCAAGAACATGTGTTGCATTCAACTGCATAATATTCACAGGTGTTTCAAATGTTCTCACACTTTGTTGTGTGTAAGCAGATATGTGCTTCATCCTTTGATGGTATTCCAGTGTGGAACAAAGTACCTCTAAATCTGGTCTTAGTATTAAAGAACAATATAACTATGATATAAAAATAACCAAACTTTTATAGAACATATATTGTTTACATTTACAAAACAAAAAGGCTTCATTGCAAGGATTTTATCCTGTGTTCATAATGCCATCCTCTCCTCAGGCAGTATCAGCTTTCTTTGCAGTATTGTGAGTTGAAAGAGGACATTTAAAAAAAAAACCTGAACTGATCTAAACAATAAAGGGATCTAATGGCTTTCGATAAGCTTTAGGTGTTTTTTAGGTATACCACACATCTCCTGAGAGAGATCAGTCTTACAAAGTCTAGACAAAGTTGAAGGTTCACACCCATATCCTTTAAAAATGAAAATACAATAACAACTATCTTTAGTGATTATTGGAATATAATGCAAACATGAATAGATGAGGGAAACTGAATATCTAGATAATCTTCAAATAAAAATAATATATTCTAATTGTCCAGCTTAACCAAATCTCAGCACAACAAAAGGTAAGTTTAATAATGTTGTACGGTATTTTCAGCTGTCACAGAAATATGAAGTCATTGTTATGGCTGCCCTGGAACACAAAGTTCCCTAGTCCTGTGGTGAAACACAACCATCCATACAAACGCATGCACAAGAGGTATGTGAAGGAGTAAATAATCAGGTCTGTATTTAAATAATAGTCAAATTACTTGATAGATAATACGAAAAGAAAAAAAATGTCTTTAAGGGAAAAGTCCTGAGAGAGAAAAGGACAAAGTTAGGGAGAAGTACCATTTTGCACCCAAAAAACGTCTGTAAAAACTCAAGTAAAAACCCTGTTTTTTTCCCATATATTTTACTATTAGCCTTTTATTATGAGTTTAATAGCAGGTAATAGAAAGCATAGTAAAATGCTTCTATTACTAAATTCACATGTTTAATGAATGCTTATAAAAAAACAAATATATTTTTAGAGTCTATTAATAATAATGGGTTAAATAAATATACAATATTTTAAGAAAATTTTAAACTGTTGGTTTTAGGCATTTTTTTCTTAAAGTTATAAAGTTTACACAAAAAAAATCACGAGTGTTGTACAGCGGTGCAAATATTTGGCAAAATGTAATTTTAAAATGAACGCATCCTCGCCCTCGCGCGCCAAACGCTCGCGGAAGCTTCTGCGTGAGTAACGACCAGCAGGGGACTCACTTTCACTAATTATTTGGAAAAATTGGCACCTGTTAATTCGAAAGCAAGAGCCGGGAGCCCACACTGCTCTCAAATCCAGTTTGACTTCTTAAAGACTTAAGGGCGACGGGTAACCGGCTGACCTGGCAACTTTGTACTGAAGAAAAAAGAGAGAGGGGTGGGGGGAGTTGGAGCGTCTCGTGCGGCAGAGCAGGTGTAGGACACAACCAGGTAAGTGGCGGCGGTCTCTCTTTTCTGTTTGTTTTTTAGGTACATTGAAACTTTTTTTTTTAATGTGTGTTAGTTGTGTCTTCTGTTATTAATTTTTTGGGGGCGTTTATTTCCTTCTTTTGTCAAACCGGTGTTTTAATGGTATTCAAAGTTCGGAGTTTGACACAAAAGGCGCTGATCTTGATCTTCCTCTTTCATTTTTGCTCTATGCTTTTGACTTAATCTAAACCTTTTGAACCGAGATCAGTTTATTAATACATACCATAAACAAGACGGATGTTTCTCTACGGTAGTTTCTCCCTCCTGATCCCTATCACTCACACCGGGATCTGCATGACCCACAGATTTTAATTTTGACAGTTGTGTTTGGAATGTGGTTACCCAGAAGTGACAGTTCCTGTCTTTACGCGGAACTGTCTTGAATCAGGCATGGAAGGCATCCGGTCTGGGACTAAATAAATGTGAAAGATCAAGATAAGGACTCTGGAGGATTGGTGATCAGGTGGGGACTTGAGAACTTTGCTTTGCTGTAAGGCAGGTTGACAGAACAGGAAATGGCCTTTTGTGCAATGGCAGGGAGAAGTTCTGTCATGCCTCAAGTAGCATATTTCATTTCCTCTTCCAAATGGCAGTTGATCATTAGTGCTGGTGTATTTGGTGCTTGTGTGAACAAACTGTCTGCGTGTCACTTATGGAATGGCTTGGTACATGTCTTCACTCATTTGTTGACACATTGGCCTTGGCAGACTGTGACCAGAACAGGTGAACTCAGGTGTGCAAAGAGGGGTGGGGTGTGTTTGTTCCCTCTCACCACCTCCCCTGTTCTTTCTACCTGTCTTGTGGGACTGTCTCCTAAAGCAACCGAGAGGGAGGAGGTGGAACAGGGTTGGCTAGATTACTCACCGCTATGACGCTGGTAGAGAAGCACCAACCGGTTTGAGTAATTATTTTTCTCACTTCTATCATATCGGTCTATGTTTTTCAGGAACAGCTAAGAGTATATACAAATGAGGAGTATTAGTATATTAAAAATAGCTTTTAAAACAATGCTTTTGTGTAGTGATCAGCTCAAACAGCAGGAAGTTGGTTGACCTCAAGAGTGTCTTTCTTTTTTAACAGCCACAAGAGCAGTAAGATCATCTGGGAAATGCGTGTGTTTTGGCGCCGTCGCATGTCCCCGCTGAAGCTGGTGATCTTTGGAGGGACCCTTTTCATGTTGGTGCTGGTGGTTCTCCAGAGAGATGTGGGCTCTGCTTCTGCTGGGGATCCCTGGTTGCAAGATCTGGCAAACAAAAGGGACAAAGTGATAGTCATGGTCAAAGAGGCTGTGAACAACATGGGTTTCCAGATTGGAGCTCCAGAGCCACCACCGGTACAACAGCAGCCCACAGAGGACACTAAATGCCCCACTGGCTTTTACACTCAGCGTGAGCTCAAACCCCACCTGGAGAGACCTCCTCAAGACCCCCAAAGCCCTGGGGCAGACGGGAGGGGATTTCATAAGGAGCACATGAGCCCGGAGGAGGAGAAGGAGAAAGAGGAGGGCTTGAAGCGGCATTGTTTCAACCAGTTTGCCAGTGACCGGATCTCGCTCAGCCGCAGTCTTGGGGAAGACACAAGGCCTCCGGAGTAAGTGCAGATTATCAGAGTTTGTGGTCGGGAATAATTACAGTTTTAGCAAAATTTATGTTAGCTTGCACAACCCACAGATTATTGAGACTTAAATATGACTGCTGTAAAGACTTGTGCTACTTGCATAAGTTTGCCTGACATGTTTCTCTTACTGCAATCATTGATGCATTTGACTCAAAGTATTTGCATGTTCATGAAACAAGCTGCTTGTCAGCGGGAGTTGCACTCTGACCTGTTTAAAAAGGTCTCTGTGAAAGCCTTGTTTTTGCAACAAATATGCTGTTGTGTTCAGCGGTGTACAACCTTGCTGGATGTTTGTTTGATCAGATAACCTTCTCACTCATCTTTTTGGTTTTGCTGCTCCCCCTCCCCTCATGCAGGTGTGTGGAGAGAAAGTTTCCTCGCTGCCCTGCTCTGCCCACCACCAGTGTCATCATAGTCTTTCACAATGAGGCTTGGTCCACACTCCTCAGGACGGTCTACAGCGTCCTTCACACATCTCCTGCTAGCCTCCTTAAAGAGATCATATTGGTTGATGATGCCAGTGTAGCAGGTACAACAATATCACATATATTAAATATTAGCTTCCTGTCACCTGTTGCTCAGCAGGAAGTTGACATTTTTTCCCAAGCTTGACTTTTTTTGTTGTGTAAAAATTAGACAGACTATGTAAAGTCGCACTCCATTTATCTTTTGATCTATGCAGTTTTTAGCTCAAATCAAAGAACCAGTGTCCTTTTCTAGGGTATTATTCCTGCAGAGCAGCAGCAGGAGTTCATTAGAAATTCTCCTTTCAGTTTGGGGTTGGGAAAGTTGGCACAGAGTGAGCCTGCCTTTACTTCCAGTCATCCATCTGTTTATACACTCTCCCGCTAGCTCCCCTCACAACCCCAAAATAACATTACCAGTGCAACAATAATGGTGAGCAATATCAGAGCTATCTAGCTGGACAGTTTTGAGCCAGATACCAGCTCAGATGAGGAGATCAAAGACCTACACATGTAGTTGTCTAGAAGTTAATGCATCAAAACGGAGCGGAGCGGAGCACAGAACTGGCGGCTTGTCGTTGTGGCTTCCACATCACTGCTGCAGGGTTTTTCAAATGGCATTTTTACATCTGCTCCTGATCCACCACGATTTGAACGAAGAAAAGCACAGACATGCAAATTAAACGTAATTGTCTTTATATATGTCCTCCATCATGAGAATAATGCCACAAAAACACGTTAAAACACCATTTTCATTGGAGTGGGTCTTTAAAAAACATCAGCGGCAGTAAAGGCAGTCGTGCAAAAGAGACGACCTTAAGCTGTTTCAACACATGACAGTAGGATGTCACGTGGTGAATACTCGAGTACTCTTTCAGAAACTATGAAGAAGTGCTCATCAACGACTTCCTGATGCCTGTATGGCACAATATTGATTCCTTCTTTCAGTGCTGTCTAAAGAACTAGAAATCTGCTGTGTTTAACACAAATTTAACCCTTGCCCTTGTCTGCAACCTCCTTTCTCACAGGCAGAGATGAGAGATTGTCTCTTCTTTAAAAGGAAAATCTTTAAAGGGACCGTATCAAGATTTGAACCGTGGAGATCACTAGAATACACTTTTTACCCGTTTTAAAAGATGCTCTCAACATGTTGCAGTAATTGGCTAACAGAACAACTGTCATCAATGCTGTTCTCTCTGTCTGTTGGTGGCTTCCAGTCAAATTTCAGTTTTTTAAAGATGTCCCTACTCCTCTGCTACCTCAGAAAAACCTTCAGAAAAATAAATCAAGTCATTAAACAATGTTAAACTATATTGAACAAAGAAAACAGAAAGAGATAGAAAAGGTGGCCTGGTTTACAAGTTTACACTTTGATTCTGTTTAGAATCTAACATGAATACTTCTTTTAATTAATTAAATTTCAATCCCAAACCAAGTGTTTCTCTATGAAAAACAAATTTCACATAACTAATGATTGAGAGGTAGCAAATGTGGAACTTTAGTTATAATAAGAACTAAAACTTAAAATACCCTTCTTCTTTTTTTTTTTCTTAAAGAAAATTGAATTGTAGATTTGATGATTTAATTCTACATTTTTGTGATTTTACAATTTAACAATGAATACAGTTTTGAAAACTCCGCCTTACAAACAGCTGTGTTGCCAAATCCCATGAAAGAATATTTATCTGTGGTGACGCAGCAAAAAGCTTGTTATCTGCTAGATGATTAAAACGTTTGGCTATCTGTTGAACGTGTGCTGCTGAGGTGGCAGCAAGACCAGTCAAACTCTACTTTGTGTTTTAAGTTCAAGTTGTTAAACTTTTGTACTAAATCCATTTAAGAATTGGGCAAATTTACATTACCTAATGACGACAGAGGACAAGCTGAGAAAATAAATGAATGGCTTAACAAAATTGCATTTTGTATAGGTTTTTCCAAATATCTCCCTTTGGTTTGCATTTTGTTTTTTGTTCTTTTATACACACACTTTGCACTTCTTAAACTGGAGGCAAAGAAGATTACTCAGTAAAAGTACTACTCGACAATAGATTGTGTTAGATCTTAGATGTCTAGATCTAGATTTTTTTAATAATGTCATTTTGGTATTTACAAAGCCAAAACACTTTCTTGTCTGTTAAACATTCTACAACCGCAGCTGTAAGCAGCATAGACATTTTTCTTTTTATAGCACAACTTCTCTGCAGCAGCTTTCTATTAGCAGTTTGCATCTTGTGGCTTGGAGTTTCACCTCAATTGAAACAAAAAAAAACTAGTTTCATCTGTCTGTGTTTCTACAAGCTGTCAGAGAGGAAGTGTGGGCCCACTTTATCAGCAGTGTGTCAGTTTCTTTCTTTCTTTTTCTGTTAGTGGTCTGACTGGTAACTTCTTCCTTAAGAATTTAGAATTAGTGATTTTTATTTTTAATGTTTTGATTTTTCTTATTTTGGATTCCTCTTGGAGAAACTGTTGTTTTCACAGATAGGTTTTGTCACACATCTCTTTCTCTATGTGCAGAGCACCTTAAGAGTCAACTAGAGGACTTTGTGAAACATCTAAAGATTGTTCGTGTGGTGAGGCAGCCGGAGAGGAAAGGTCTCATCACAGCCAGGCTGCTGGGTGCCAGCATTGCCACAGCTGAAGTTCTCACCTTTCTTGATGCACACTGTAAGTAAACCCCCACACATGACCTCAGCAGCAATACATACACCACAGCTGGGGCATATAAACCAGCTTTGTCTTCCTCAATAAGTCATATCACTGACAAGGTAAACATTTCAAGCAAAAATACTGCCAAGGGTAATAACTTCTGTTTGCCATTTCAAACTTACCAGCAATTCTAAATATATTTCAGGTAGTAAAGTTTAATGTTATCATGTCTGAAACTTTTTCCGTGTGAAAACAACAGCTTTAAAAACTCTAATTTGGCTGAGCTGTGTTGAAATGGTGTACTCAGTGATTATAGAGACACAATTCATCATAGGTTATCTGTTAACTTTATTATCATTGAAAGTCCCACTTAAAAAGCGTTCCCATTGGTCTTTTAGTCATAAGTATGGTATTTTTAAGCTAAATAAAAAAAACTTTCTTTTCATAGGACATAGTTTCTGTAGAGCGGAAGGAGTTCATTAGAAACTTTCCTCTGAGTTGTGGGTGGGACTGTTGGTGCGGTGTAAGCCTGCCCTCAATACCCATCATTTCTTTGTTTACATATTCTCCCGCTAGCTTACAGCCTCTGAAACCCCTAACCTAATATAACCAGCAAAAATAGTGAGAAAAATTGGAGCTATTTAGCCGTGAAGTTGTGAGCCAGATGCCAGCTCAGGAAAACACAGACATCCACGGATGTGTCAAGTGGATGCATTAGAATGAGGCGGAGCAGGGAGCTTGTGGCCTTCCAATTGCAGCTTATACATCACATCTCCAAGCTTTTTCACATGCCATTTTTCGTCTGTTCCTGATTCACAGCAATTTGAATTTGAATTTCAAAAAATTTGAATTTCAAAATGTTAAAGTTTAATTGCTTGAATTTTAAGCTTAATTATCTTCATACTTGTCCTACATCATCAAAAAATCCCAGGCCTGGGCTGGGTGGCGGATTTGGTCGCCCGGGGGGCGGTTGTCCCCTGCCTGCTGCCGTGTGGCGTTGGGGGTTCAGGCTGCCGCTGCTGCTGCGGCGGGGTCTGGGTGTGGGGGTGGCTGGGCGCTCCTCCTCCTTCTTTTCACATTCCACCATCCATTTTAAAAGAACATAAACACTCACCTGAGCACTGGTGTTAGCTCACCTTTGCGCTAATAGTTTGCATGATTGAATGAATGAAAGATTTCACAGTAGTTGGTTTAAAGGCATAGGTATGCGTGTGTGAACACTATCTGTTTTGTGTACATGTTGACATGTGGACATTTTTACAGCTAGCAGGTGTGTTGATAACATTTCAGTGTGTGTGTGGACGGGCCCCGCCCTTTTTGTACTACATTTGAACCTTACCGTAATGATAAACAACCAGTAAACTTGTCTGCTCTATGCTGCTTCATGGTCTTACCCCCCCCCCCCCTCTCACTATCACCCCCCCCTCTCTAACATCCCTCTCTTTTCTTCCCTTCTTTCCTTTTCCGTCCGCTCCCACGCCAAAGATTCTCAAACATGATTGAAATTAATAAAGTTTGGCCTCAATTACAAAAGGGGTTTATTCAGTCATGCCTTTGGTTTGTCTGAAGATGAATAACCCCTATTGTTAAAGTAAAATATGTCCAACACAAGAGGCCCTCAGCTCTCATCTGTCTGCCCAGCTGTTGGACAGGACAAGTTAAAAAAAAAAAAAGAAAAAATCCCAGAAGAACGTGTAAAAACACCATAAACACAATTTTTACTTGGAGTGGGTCTTTAATATGAACACATAAACCCATTATTGCCTCTGTCTTTTTGCTTATAGGTGAGTGTTTCCATGGTTGGCTAGAACCTCTCTTGGCTCGCATTGTTGAAGAACCAACTGCAGTGGTTAGCCCAGAAATCACCACTATTGACCTCAATAACTTTAATTTTAACAAACCTATTGCCACTAATCGCGCCTACAACCGCGGTAACTTCGACTGGAGCCTGACGTTTGGCTGGGAAGCCATCCCCGAAGAGGCAAGGAGGCTGCGCAAGGACGAAACCTACCCTGTAAAGTAAGAAGGATCATGTTGTTTTCACTTGGAACAAAGAATCATTCAACTACCTTAGGCTTTTGTGTCTTCCATAAATATTTCAGAACGCCTACTTTTGCTGGAGGACTCTTTTCAATCTCAAAGAAGTACTTTGAACATATTGGAACATATGATGACAAAATGGAGATTTGGGGTGGAGAAAATGTGGAAATGTCCTTTAGGGTAAGTCTTTTTATTTTCCTATAGCTTCACATGACACTGTAAATTTCTTTGAGATTTCATCTGAACGTTGTGTGTGCTTCACAGGTGTGGCAGTGTGGGGGTCAACTAGAGATCATCCCATGTTCAGTTGTGGGCCACGTCTTCCGCACAAAAAGCCCACATACCTTCCCCAAGGGCACTGAGGTCATCACTCGAAACCAGGTGCGCCTCGCTGAGGTCTGGATGGACGACTACAAGAAGATCTACTATCGCCGCAACAAGAACGCTGCAATTATGGCACAGGAGGTCCGTTTAGAGACGTGGAAGCAGAGCCATTCATCACATTCAAACATACCAACTACAAATCTCCTGCTGCAAGGATGACATGAAATGTCAAATGTTGGCACTAGTTTTTGGGTTTAAAAAAGAAAAACACTTTTTCTGGTTACAGAAAAAGTACGGAGACATTTCTGATCGTCTGAAGTTGAGGGAAGATCTTCATTGCAAGAACTTCTCCTGGTATCTAAACACAATCTACCCAGAAATCTTTGTTCCGGATTTAACCCCAGAGAAATTTGGAGCAGTAAGTCAAGTTTGGGCTCCAATAAGCCTGTTTGTGGTGTACAAAAAGGGCAATTTGTTTACTGTTTTTCCTGGTCTTTGTTTTCACCAGATTAAAAACCTAGGATCTGATACTTGCTTGGATGTTGGAGAGAACAACCAGGGAGGTAAACCTGTGATTATGTACATGTGTCACAACATGGGAGGCAACCAGGTACAGTAAACCAGAGTCTGAGTAATGAAGAATGTGAGTTGGAGTTCTGAGTTGTGACTGGAAAACCTTTTGTTGCAGTACTTTGAGTATTCGTCTCATAAGGAGCTGCGTCATAACATTGGAAAGCAGCTTTGCCTTCAAGCCTTTGACCATCCGGAGCAGGTGAGGATTGAGCTGTGCCAGCTGAAGGGGAAAGGTACCGATGTGGCACCTCAACAGCAGTGGATCTTTACAGAGGTGAGAAACATCTCGAGTCACGCTTTTTGACAATTGATAAAACCTTCTTTGTGCAGAACACTGTAGTTTTGTGTCAAAAAATTCCTAGATTTCATCTTAGACAAGGATACTGAGGGTACTGATGATCACTAACACGGCATTTATCTGTTCCTCAAACTATCACTTTACCTGGGCATATTAAGCTTTGATGCAGTTTAAACCAGTAAAAAAAGATTTCTCAAGCATCTACAGAAGTCTCTTAGAGACCCACTCCAAGAAAAATTGTGTTTTGGTGTTTTTAACATGTTTTCGTGGCATTTTTCTCATGACGGAGTACATATATAAAGAATTGCATTACTGAGTATTAATTTATTCAAATTGTGATGAATCAGGAGCAGATGAAAAAAAAAGCCACTGGAAAAAGCCTGTAGTTGTTATGTAAAATCTGCAATCAGCAGCCCACAAGCTCACTGTTCTGTTCCATTCCAATGAATCCACTTGCAGACAAGTAGATCCATGTCTGTCTGAGCTGGTATCTAGCTCCAAACCGCACGGTTGGATAGCTCCAATGTTGCTCGCCAATTTTAGTTGCACCAGTAATGTGAGGTTGAAGATGTGAGGGGCTGTAAGCTAGCAGGAGATTGTGTAAACAGATGGATGACAGCATTTTATACCAAACTTTTTGTCCAGCTTAAAAGCTTTGGACTTTTATTTTTTACTTTCAGACAAAGCCACCTTGCCAGCTAATAAGTTACTTTTGGCTTAGTGTGCCTCACAGACATTACTGACCCTTTCATCCCACTCCTCTCAACACACTGAACGAGAGTAATTCGCTTAGGTGTTGCATACATACAAGCATCTGTCTTTTATTCATTTAATCTTCTTGGTTCTGGAAAATGTTTTGTCTTTTTCTGTACAGGAAAATCTTCTGAAGAACCCAAGCAGTGGGAAATGTTTACAGCTGAAAGGAGGCAAAGTATACATGGACTCCTGTAATTCTGCAGATATGCACCAGCAATGGGCCTTCAGCTGACCTCCCAGTATAACAGTCAGGTGGCTTTTAGCACTTTGTACCCCTCTCATTGAAGCTGATTTGACACTGATCCAGAAGGAGATGCTACGGATCTTTGAGAACTTGGACATTTAGCGATGACCAACGAGAAAAGGAATTTTAGAAATAATCATATCTGGTGGAAAGCCCCTAAGTTGGGTTGGTTTTAATTGTTTTTAAATGTATTTATTGGAAAAAAACTTGAGAAGTTTGACCAAGGTGGGGAATTTTAACTACAAGTATGAATTTTGTATTTCTGGGTGGAAGCCAAGTGCAAATGTTGACATGCTTAGACCTTTACACAATTGTTCTCATGTTTCTGCCAATAATATTATTTTTAATTATTTTATTGTTGGGTGAGATAGTGAATGTTTATATGTGATGGGTATGAGTGAGAGATGTCTGTTTATTTTTAATAAAAATATTTCTTTGTTTACAAAAATGGTCTCTGATGCAGTAGTTCTTTTACATCACAGCTGATGTATAATGATAATTTCAGGTTAGAATTAAAACATTTTAAAATGTTAAGTCTGGAACGTTTTTGATACTTTATTATACGAATTCATATTGTATTGGAATCTGCAAGTTTTGGTGTCTTTGTTTTTAATAATGGGGTTTTGAAAATGTGAAATCTCTGACTGTTAGAAGCAAAATGTTGTCAGCCTGGAAAAGCTTCTATGACCTGTTTTGCAACCCAGTTCTGAAATAACAAGGAGACTTGTGGTTGGGAACTGTAAGACTCTCTTTCAGAGTTACCTGTTGTCATTTGCGCAATATTTGTCCAAGGAGTAGTTTATGATTAACACACATTCCTGACAGTTGTTTTCTGCTTCGACAAGCGCTGAAGTATAAAATATACAGGATGTGATCCATTGGCAAAACCGATTCCATGGCATGTGCAGAAATTGTTTCTGCTCTATCGGTCAGTGTGTAAACAAGCTATGAAGCGCCAAACTGTCTAGTTTAAAATGGGAAAAAAAAGTTATTTTTTCTTTGCAGCAATAGATGGCAGCACAGAGTGGCTGACTTTTTCCGCAAAGTAATGATGACTTTTTTTTTACCATTTAGTATTCTGCTGGCTCTGAGATTTCAGTCGTCCCTGTGAAGACAATCTGAGAACAGAAGATGTGTGCTGAGTCTCTGAGTTGTTCTGAGCTATTTCGACAAATCAGGAGGGAACTTTATGGGAATGAGCCCTCTGATCATTCCAACAATCACATTTTCATCATTCTTGGAGCGTCAGTGAGTATAACCTTTGAACTTTTGCTACAATAAAAAAGTGACTTTCTCCTAACGTTTTCATGAATTAAAATTTCCTGTTCCAATATGATGTCGAGGTTTTCTTCAACTCTTGAGTTTGTGCCTGAAGTGATATGAAGCCATTATGCTGTGGGGAAAATAAAACGTAGAGTGGAAAAAGCTAATATTGGGGAAAAACTGTCAGCACTTACTGTTAGCTCTGCCGAGTCCTGTTGATTCCCATTTTTTTACAGTCTACTAAAGACTACAACAACTAGTTGTTCAGTGTAATTTCTCCCCAAATCAGTCCATCTAAATCTTGCACAATGTCTCACTGTTCTGCAAGTAAGTGTATTCTTAAGTTACCCCAGAGTTCTAAAGTTGTTTATTTAAAGTTCAAGGACTCATGTTCCTTTGCAGTTGCACTGATGCAAAGGTTCTTGTTTATATTTTTATTATTTGTACAGGGAGATCTTGCTAAGAAGAAGATCTATCCAACTTTGTGGTGAGTTAAAACAGCCCCAGGCACATTAACCGACTATAATTTGAAGCTGTTGACTCGTGTTTTGTGGAGTTTGACCCCTGACTGATAAAGTTTTGCATTACTGCGTTGACTGACTGCATTGTTTAGGTGGTTATTTCGAGATGGTCTACTACCAGAAGACACTCGTGTTGTGGGTTTTGCCCGATCTAAGCTCACTGTGGAGGACATTAAAGCAGCCTGCCTACCTCACATGAAGGTAGCTCTTCAAAGGCTCCACAGTGGTTATTAGATTTCTATGTAATGCTTCTGTTTCCTGAGGAAAAGCTTGGCTTTGTCTCCTTTAGGTGACTGAGAAAGACAGTGCTGCTCTGTCAGATTTCTTCAGTAAAAACTCCTACCTGAGTGGCAGGTATGATGACGGCACCTCCTTTGACAAACTCAACAGCCTGCTGTCATCCCTGCCTGGTGGAGCAAATGCCAACAGACTTTTCTACCTGGCTCTCCCACCCACAGTTTACTGCCATGTCAGCACAAACATCCGGGACCACTGCACGAGCTCCAAGTTAGCTTCTGTTAAGTTCTCAAACATTAGGAAATGGGCTGCAAACTTTTTGACCCTTATAATTTAACATGAACTTTTTTATGGCAGAGGCTGGAACAGAATAATTGCGGAAAAGCCGTTTGGTCGGGACCTGCAGAGCTCCCGGGAGCTCTCCACCCACCTGTCCTCTCTGTTCACTGAGAATCAGATCTACCGCATTGATCACTACCTGGGGAAAGAGATGGTCCAGAATCTCATGGTGCTTAGGTATCATTCTCCCCTCATGTAGTTTCATCACTCAGTGAAGGCCTAAAATGCCTTTTTCATATTACTTTTTTGAAATTTCTCTTTATTCTTAAATACTGTCAGGTTTGGAAATCGGATTTTTGGACCCATTTGGAACAGGAGCAGCGTGTCCTGTGTTGTCATCAGCTTCAAGGAGCCTTTTGGCACCCAGGGCCGGGGAGGTTACTTTGATGACTTTGGCATCATTCGGTGAGGATTGTCCATACTGTGCATTCATTGTGGCACCGTCTCCCTGGATACCTGCCCTAAGTCTTCCCCTTTTCCTATTAATGCAGAGATGTCATGCAGAACCATCTGCTGCAGATGCTCTGTTTGGTTGCCATGGAGAAACCCGCCTCCACCAGTCCAGATGATGTGAGGGATGAGAAGGTAGCAAGACTGACTTTTGATGGTTTTCTTGTGGGATTATAAAGTCCCTAAAGTGTTTGTTTCTTTTTGTCTTCATTATTCTGCTCTTGAACTTTGTACAGGTGAAGGTGTTAAAGTGCATTGCTCCTGTTGCAATGTCCAATGTGGTGCTTGGCCAGTATGTTGGAGATCCTGATGGCGAAGGCAACTCAAAGCTGGGTTACCTTGATGATCCCACCGTACCAAAAACCTCCTGCACACCAACTTTTGCCACAGCAGTGCTCAATGTCCAGAATGAAAGATGGGATGGTGAGGCTATGCTGAAGTTGTATCCACACTTTATTTCATTCATTCGAGTTATATAATAAAGACATTTTTTTTCTTGCAATTTTCTCTTATCCCTTTCTGCATAAAAACCAGGGGTTCCATTTATTCTGCGCTGCGGTAAAGCTCTAAATGAGCAAAAAGCAGAGGTTCGTCTGCAATTCACAGACGTGCCTGGAGACATCTTCAATGGAAGATGTCAGAGGAACGAGTTAGTGGTACGGGTTCAACCCAATGAAGCCATATACCTGAAGATGATGACGAAAAGGCCTGGAGTGTTTTTCAGTCCAGAAGAAACTGAGCTGGATCTCACTTATAAGAGCAGATACAAGGTGCTCCAAGTTTTATTTTATACTTTACACCCAAAGTTTACCTTTAAATGTGTTACTCTGAATTGTTAGTGTTAACTTTTTTCTATTTCAAGTTTTTTTTAACATAAAAATTAGTTTGTTGGATTGCTCTTAATTTTTTAAAACATTTTTGTTTGTCAGTGTTGTCAGAAATGTAAAACAAAGTTGTTTACTGAACAAAATATATATATATATATTTTTTTATATATATAAAAAATTGGTTGATTGGTTATATATATACATATAACCAATCATGTCTCTTGTAGGATGTAAAACTCCCTGATGCCTATGAAAGACTAATCCTGGACGTCATTTGTGGAAATCAGATGCACTTTGTTCGAAGGTTTTTAGTTTGAAAATATCTATATTTCCCTTTTAATATTATAGATTGTATTTATTTTGAGAAATTTGGTTATATTTTTTTGAGTAGCCATGCATTTTCTGTGTCTGACCTTTCAATTCCAGTGATGAGTTACAGGAGGCCTGGAGGATCTTCACCCCACTCCTTCACCAAATAGAGAAAGAAAAGAGAAGCCCCATTCCTTACAAATATGGAAGGTAGATTCTACTTAAGAAAGGGCATGTTTTGTTTTTTGTGAATTTGATTCAATTTTTTCATTCATATATTTTTTTTTTTCATAGCCGTGGCCCAAATGAATCAGACAACCTTATGAGGAGAGTAGGATTCCAGTATGAGGGGACATACAAGTGGGTGCAGCCCCATGCAACCTGATGCTCATTCTCATACAATGTGTCATGGCCACTGAGAAGAAAATAAATGTTATAACATTCAAAGCTTCAACTTGTTTGTATTTTCACTGCATATACACAGAAGATTGCTGCCTCTCTTTAAACCCTATTCACAAAAATAAGGTAAGTGAAAGTAAAAGCAGTCTAATTTAAAGTTTTCCAACAAAGGTTTTATAAACAAATCTTGAGTCTGAATCCTTGTCAAAAGCATTCATATCTAACAAACATCTGCAAATGAGCACAGATGACAAGAATAAAATATATCCAAACTCCAGAGAGGTTTGTGTCCGAATGGAGACAACAGAAGAGAAAAAATCTATATTTAGATTTAAACATTGATCCAGTTGGAAAAAAAGCACTATAACACAAGGACTTGTTAGATTGGTAAGTAGGTCAGGGTTCATGTGACGACCAAATTATACATAAGAGGAGTAACATTTATTTCTTGATTCAGGTAAAAACAAAAAAATTCTGTGGGCATTTATAAGTTTAAGAGTAAACTTCAACTTTAATAGCGTTGCAATAACTATCAATGCAGTTTTCTTCATCATTTAAGACCTACTCCAATGAAAATCTTGTTTTTGCTGCTTTTTTCTCATAATGGAGGACATAAAGAAAATTAAGCCTAAAATTGCACTGTTGAGTACTTCTTTATTAAAATAGTTGTAATCAGGAGTAATTGTGTAATTGTGACGGGCAACAATTCCACTGCTCCACTCCATTACATTGCATCCTCTTGCAGAGAGATAGATCCAAGTACGTCTTTTTTTTCCTCGTCTGAGCTGGCATCTGGCTCAAAACTGTACAGCTGGATAGCTCCAATATTGCTCACCATTTTTGTTGCACCGATAATGTTAGGTTAGGGGTGTTAAGGACTGTAAGCTAGTGGTAGAGAGTGTAAACAGAAATCAGAGGCAAATTTTGAATGAACTCCAGCCACTCTGTGGATGCTATGTCCTGGAAAACAACACAGCGATTATGCTTAAAAATTGCATAAGCATAATTGAAAGACGCATGGGAACCCTTTTAAAATAGATCTAAAGATGATTGGAGTGGCACTTTAAGACATTGAATTCTTAACTGCTAGCTGCACTGGCTCACATTGGGTTTTGTCACTTAGTTTGCAACAGGTGTGCGCCTTAACTGGAGTCACACATACGCACAACTTTTTGCAAACAAATAAAATATTTAATGACGCTGCATAGATCTCACAACCGTGGGAAGAGCAGCAAACTAAACACAAGTTTGAAGAACTCACATTGCATCTCGTTCAGTAATGTGTTAGTAATTTTACAGCTCATTGGTGAAAGATCAGTGTTAGTTTGTTAAAATAGTCAGAGTTTTAGTTTTTTGAGGGGACAAAACTGTCTAATTGAATTTGCTTTTCTTGACTGGACAACAGACTTTTAAGACTATATTAGAGCAAAGAAAAGAACTGTGATATCTTAAGGCACACTCATACATAATCACACGTGACTAAGAATAAATAGATTTTTTTTCAATAAAAGTGTAAAAACAAAATGAAGACACAGACAATACCCAAATTTTAGAAACACTTTGGCAAAAGCTGACTGGAAAAACAGCTGTTCTCTTGTTTTTCTCTTTTCTAAAACTTAAGGCAGACTTGTTTCTAGCATGTATGTGATATTGCACATGTCCCTCTCCTGGCTGCAGTGGTGAATGGCAGCTTTGTCCTCGATGCCCCGGGCATACAGTCTCACCAACTGGCCATGAATCCTGACAAAGAAACACATTTAAGTTTACATTTGTAAAAAAGTCTAATGTGTCAACTGTTTTGCAACCTTAAATCAATAAAATATTTAAAGATCACAAAAATGTAAGTTTTGTTTGAAGCAAGCAAAAAAATGATTGCAAAATATGATGCAAAACAGGATGAAGGTATGACTATAACAAAAGCAAAGAAATTGTTTTAATACAAGAATTTTAAGCAATGTCATCTAATAATATTTCTTTGTAGATTGGATGTTTTGAAGTTAAAGAAATTAAAAAAAATTAAAATTTGAATTTATCAAAAGCTAAAATGAAGTTCTTCTCCAAAGTAATACAGAAAAACTGGAATAGAAAAACCAGCTAAAGGGTTTTATCGGGTTGGTAAATTCCTCATGCTCACATGTTTCTGTGCTATATAATTAGTTGGTTGGCACACCTTTTCACAAAATGGGAAACACAAAAACAACAGAGAAGCTTCAACGTTTGACACACGTAATGTTAGAATCGCTTTGTTTCCCATAAAGAAATTGAAACTTAAAAAGTTACAACTGTCATAACTTTTTTACACTCTTTGAGGATTAAAATCTAATCATTTTATGCTTGTGAAATGAATACCGTAAGTTAACAAGATAATGCCTTTCTTAACTTTGTTTTCAGCATTTGAAATAATACATAACTTAAGGTAAATTTAAAAAGTTTCTATTAATTTATCTGATTTGGGGTTATGGGCACATATTGGTGGGTCAAAATACTGAGAATTTTCCAAATGTTTTCCTTGCAAACTTAAGCAAAAGGGGATTGGAAGCAGTCTGTTCTGTTGTCTCTTACTTGCAGGAGATGTTAGTAAAAGGCAGGATCTCTCCATCACAGTTCCAAACTGACACAGCAGGAGGTTTCTTGCAGCACAGGCAACATGTGAAGGGGATCACTGTTTTCTTCTCACTTGTCGTCACTCTTCCTGTGGCTTTCTCTGCCAAGTGCTGCTGAGATCCGTTTCTGCTTCCACTCCTCACCTGTCCTCCAGCTTCTATGTCCATCTCATCACTCGGCTCTCTGATTTCTTCGTGTCCTTCCTCTTTTATATCCCCTGCCAGACTGAAACGAACCGCTTTCACACGATGGACCTCCACAAATGGCAGGTCAAACTGGAAAAAATATGAAAAACATGGATTGCAGTTAAAGCACACTTATTTCAACCCCATTTATGCCTTATTTTCTCATTAAAATCCCCTACCTGGTCATCTGTGCTTGTGTGCCTGTAGAGAAACCTGAGGAAGCTCAGAGGGTTAGTGTCCCACACCAGAACGAGGTCTCCTGTTCCGTCTGCCAGGTGTGCGGACGGAGACAGGCCCATGGGGCTTCTGGTACATGAGCTGGACATACAGGTGAGAGACACACACTTGAACCTGCCCTGCACAGTCACCCACTCACCTGAAAGCACAAACGGAGTAAGTTTATGATAAAACATCTGAAAAAAGAATGACCGTGCAGTTGTATCATTCAGCTCATTTCCCATTTTTTATTTCTTTGCAAAAACACTTAATAAATCAACAAAGGAAAATTAGAAATAGTAGTAATTGTTGCTTAGCTATTAAATCTCTCAGTAATTATATATGAAGCAGTAATGTAATATTATTTGTTATTATAATGGTATTTGTAATAGTAACAGTAGCTTTAATATAGGATTTAACAGAATAGAAGATTGTTTAGATTTGTACACGCTCCTGTCAAATTTGATTGCATATTGGATAGTTTTAGCCATATATCAATTATTAGAGTTTTACATTATAATAAACAGGACAGCTGATATAAGTCTGTTGTGTTACCTTCTAAGTCATTATGGAAATGTCCAGAGTAGGAGCTGTAAAGGGAGCCTGAGTCAGAGGAATTAGGAAAAAGTCTCTCTGTGCTTCTGGAGCAGACGGTGCACCTAAACAAACACACAGACTTGTATTTAGTTTACATTCTATGTAGTTGCTGGCCAAACACAAAAGCTTTTCTAATCATTTTCTGACATAATAATACAGACACTCCATTGACACTCAACAGACACTCCTTGGCATGGAGCAACCCCGTCCCCACTTCCCATCATTCCTTTGTTTACAGTCTTTCCAGCTAGTTTACAGCCCCTCACACCCCTAACCTAAGATTACCGGTGCAACAAAATGGTGAGTAATGTTGGAGCTGTCCAGTTTTAAGGCAGATACCAGCTAAGACGAGGAAATACGAAGACATACATGAATCTAGTTGTCTACCAATGCATGAGAATGGAGCAGAGCAGGGAGCTCGTGGCCCACTGGTTGTAGCTTCACACCTACAAGATTTTTTCCAACAGTATTTTTGCATCTGCTCCTGATTTATCAGGACTTAAGTAGAGAAAAACTCAGAAATGCAATTTTAAGCGGAATTTTCTTTATACATGTTCCCCATTGTGAGAAAAATGCCCCCAGAATATTTTAAAAACAGCAAAAACACCATTTTCATCTGAGTGGGTCATTAAGAAGCACCTGACTCACCTTTAATCTGGTTTCTGCTCATGGTTCTTGCGTTTTCTAAGATGCTTAGACCTATTGCACTACCTTGAAATATCATGAGAAGGACCACATGAACACTTTCACTTCTAATTAAAGTGGTTTCTGGTTACAGAAAGTCATCCTCATTCTCAGATGACATCCGTTAGGACGCTTACTGAGAGCGAAACTAGTGTCCATTAACCAAAAAATGCAACAGACTTTTATTATGCATGAGCCTTCCCTTTTTCTAGATGCTTAAGTTTAAGGCGTTCATTCCTTTTTCACTGAGACAGTATTTGTTTAATTAAGATTAAATTAACATGGAGGATACAGGAAATAATTAGAGTTACTAACCCAATTACAGGACAGACAGTGGGTGTTTTGGAAATAACTCCACAAAAATAGAGAAGTAAAGTTAATTTTAAAGTTCCTGTTTGACAACTAAAGATTTGCTGAAACAGCATTTTTCCTTTCTATCTCACTTTTTAATCAAGTGCATTATTCCTGTCTTTATTTGAATGTGTTTTACCCAGACAGGCAGCGTGTGTTGTCTCTTGGGCTGGACAGTAGCGGGTCTGCTGGTAAATATTGAACTGTGCCGGTGTAACTTCTGTTGCTCAAGTACACCATTGACCCTAATATAGAAGGAAAGCTTGTTGGTTTAAAAAAAAACATTTCAAAAATTTGTTTTCTGTACAGATCCCTGTTCCAGACCAGAATAGTCGTATCTGAGCGGTCCCATCCAGCGGTGTTTCTCACTCTCAACCAGTACATCCCCGTAGAAGCCATAGCCGAGGAGAGACACTGAGTAGCGCACTAAAGCAAACCCGTGATGGACTGAACACACATCCAAAGGTTGAGAGTCACCTGCAAGGTATTATGGGAAGTTCGATTAACTATTTCAAACAAAAAGAAAAAAAGGTGTCATGAAATCCTCCAAATCCATACTCACCGATGATGATGTGTAAAGCTGAGGTAACGGGGTCGATCACTCCCACTGTGGCGTAACACACGCAGTCTGTGGATCCTACAATAGGAGCATGAGAATGTGTGTGCCAGATCTCTAAATCAAACACCACCAGCTTATAAATACTTAACATCATTGACCTGCCGGGATGATACCAATGTGAAGCGGGCAAGGCTGCAAAGTGACACCAGGATCATTCTCACAAGTGCCGGCCTCTTGCTGAGTCCGCCCGATCACGCCATGAAGTATTTCACTGAACATGCCGTCGCCTCCCACACACACCACACTGTTCAAATCAAGCACCAGGCCTTTTGTTTATGAGAGCGCCTCTTCTGATGTTTTCTTTTTAATCCAGAGTGCTTCAAGTACCTACCCATCAAATCCCATCAGGTCTTTCTTCAGGAGGTGGTCTCTGGCTTGATTTGCCCGCTCAGTCACTAACAACACAAGGAAGACACAGAAAAGCTGGTTTCTAACCATGCAATTTGTAGTTTTACCATTTTTCTATCAGGAGTTTGTTTGAGAATACTTCAGTGTTACCTATTACATGAGAGCTGATACCAGCCAGCTCAAACAGAGGAGCCACGAGGGAATGAAAGATCTGCCTTGCCATCTTCTTTCCTCCAAAAGGGTTGATGAACACCAAGAGTCTATGTGGACGTAGAGGAGCTGGAAGGTGCATTTATATTTAAAATGAGTTGTACCTTTTTTTGCACAAAAACAGCTTAAAGTCCCACTTCAATAATCTTTTGATCTATTTTAAGGTGGTCTTTCAATTATGATTATGCCAATTCTGTAGCCGAAATCCAAAAGAACCGTGTCATATTCTAGGACATAGTTTCTGCAGAGCAGCAGGACTTCATTTGAAAGGTGAGGGTGAAACTGTTGGTGCAGACTAAGCCTGGCCTGACTTCTCATCATCCCTTTGTTTAAACTCTCTCCTGCTAGCTCACAGCTCCTCTCACCCCCAACCTAACATGACCATTGGAACAAAAATGGCGAGCAGTATCGGAGCTATACAGCCGTACAGTTTTGAGCCAAATGTCTACTCGGATGAGGATAACAAAGGCGAACATGAATCGAGTCGTAAACAAGTGGAAGCATCAGAATTGAGTGGAGCAAGGAGCTTGTGGCCTGCCGTTGTAGCTTCTACATCATAAATGCAATCTTTTTCAAATGTTTTATTTTCCCTGTCTACTCCTGATTCACAACGATTTCAGTAAAGAAATACTCAAATGCAATATTAAGCTTAATTTTCTTTATATATGTCCTCCATCATGAGAAAAATGCCAAATGCCACAAGAAGATGTTAAAAACACCAAAAACATCATTTTCATTGGAGTGGGTCTTTAAAGTGCTCGATGGTCAAATTCACTTCTTTTACAGAAGTTCCAATCTAGTGTGTCCAATCACTCAAACATACTGTGTGTTTGGACCGCTGTCCTGAGATTTTTGATCCACTGGTCCCTGAGGACTCGACTGGGGCAGCTGAACTGGGTCCGGCCCAATCTCCATAGCAACCCACAGGATCCAGTAAAGCTGCTGCGCTTCACATAGAAAACTGGAACATAAAAGAGAAAGTAGTCATGCTGTAAATACAGAATATAAGTCATTGTGCATGCTTTTTACCGTTATTATTTGCCTATTTACTTACTCTACTCTACTACGTTACTATTTGCCTACTGTTACTATTCGCCTCTCTTAAAAAGCTCTCACCGGTAAAATCTTTGTCTGTATCCTCAACAGTCTTGTGGGGCAGGACTTCCACTTTGCCCTCCTCTACCCCAACCAGCTCGGCCACAGGTACTGAAACTTCAAGGACAGTTGAAACATTAGGTGGTGTCCAAACTTTCTGCAAAGAGGACCAGATTTGGTGAATATTTGTGAGGGCCAATCATTCAGCTTACATTCTTTTAACCCTTAGAACACGAAATGCATACGAAAATGTTATTACAATGCCACCCTTTAATTTCTTTAGGTAGAACAGAAAAACAGCTAAATATTTTTTTACCAAAATGACTGTAAGTTTCATATTTAAAGGCCATGTGAAATTCTTTCCCATAGCATGTCTTGTCCTTTAGTGCCTCTAAAATTAAAATGGTCTTACTCATTGTATTACGACAATGAAGCATTCTATTCTATTCTATTTTATTCTACTCTATTCTATTCTATTCTATTCTATTCTATTCATTAGTCTAGATTTGACTATTCATATCAAATCTCCACTGGTCCTGGAAGCGGCGGCCCTCACTGTCAACTTTTTGACAATTTAGAAATGAGCAAGAAAGAGTCGAAAAATGATAGTAGTGTTGCCACAGGTTTAAAAATGGCTTATAATCTAATTTAGCCAATCACAATAAAGAAATGGTACACAGTGTTTTTAGAAGGTGCTAGGGGGTGCAAATTATTGATTTTATGAAAGGAGCCTGTAGTGGGAACTTTAACTTTTCATTCACTGGCGGACTTCGGACATGCCTGCTTTAGAGTATGAAATTTCAACATGTTTAAAACTCCTGAAAGAAAGACAAAACTTTCAAAAAATATATTTATTTGTTTTTTTTTTATCAAGGATTATTGGATAGTTCAACTGAGTGGCATCAGTAAAACGTCAGCTATTTCATTATTTTATCTGTAAGAATGCCAGATATGTTAAGTATTGTAACGACCCAGCTTGCACGTCGCTCATTGGGGGGGGGGGGGGGGGCGAGCTGTCAATCAACTGGCTGCATTAGAGGACTGTCCCTGTCCCACATACAGCACGACTCTGAACAGTCTCAGTGAGAATGAGGCTGACAGAGAGAAGCTGGATGAGCAACCTCCTTTGCGGTATCTTCCATATTTTTTCTTACGTACACACACAACATAGAACATCGCACATGAGTGATCACCCTCTCCCCTTTCCACACCTAATGCAACAAAAAGAAACAAACATAACAGGAAGAATTAACTAAGGGCGGAACAACAAAACAGCCAAATGAAAAGAAACGTGGGCAAAAAGAAACACCCATGCCCAGCTCTATTTTGACCTGGGGACTGCATCCCACAATCCCCTGCTGCCAGCAGACCCAACATGCAGGTGACCGCCACCACAGTATGAATAATGTAGATGTAACACAGATTGTTGAAAGGATAACCTTCCCATAGAAAACTGATGGAAATGACAAGTGTAGACTAGTACAAATGGAGTAAAAGTGCGTTTGTGTTTGGTGTAAAGACAAACCCTCAAACCAGCAGCCTGTGTTGTGTTTTGCAGCCTGTGTTGTTGCCAGTAAACCTTTGTCTTCTGTTAGAACTTCTTGTTAAACTCGTTCTGCGCGTTTTCCGAACGCGGTTGTTTTCAATAAATAAATAAATAAATAGCAAAAGCTCCTTTTGCTGTCAAACAGAATAATATCATGATTGCGCCTCAAGTCACCTGAAGTGAAGGTTGAGACAAAACGTCAGGCGTGTGTTATTCCAGCAGGCGCGCGCGCTCACCTGTTTTCTTGTCCCGACTCCTCTTATCCACTTCGCTCCACTTGAAGTGCCAGCCGGTGAGGACAGCAGCGCATCTCCTGTTGTCCACCCAGAGGCTGGACTCCAGCCTCAAGTCAGTCTCCATCTGCACGAACGCCTTCATGAAAGCACTGAAACGGCTTTTCTATCATCACATGACTGTCATCTTTGATGTAGCCACAGGTGGTTGATTCAAACAGTTAAATAAAAAAAACTGCTAAACTCCTTTCCTTTTCCAGGTAAACATGTCTAAATTTCTCTAAAAAAGATGTATATTATTATTTAAAAAAAGGCTCGGGTAAAAGTGCTGTTGACACCACCAAAGCCAGGGTGTTGTTCTAAAAATACCTGTCCTCTCCACTCCCTCTGTGTGACACCTGCTTGATTTGCATAGGACACACCTGATTGGATGGAAGATTACCTGGGAGATTTTCCCAGTTGATTTAGGATCTTCAACCTATTTTTACTGCATGGAAAAAAACAGAAGGAGTCGCTCTTTTTAACTCACTGTTGATGCTTCTTATCACAAGCACACAGAGGAGGAACTTGTTTTGAAACAAGAAGCTGTTCTTTGTGAGGCATTACTGCACATCAATATATATATATATATATATATATATATATATATATATATATATATATATATATATATATATATATATATATATATATATATATATATACGTGTGTGTGTGTGTGTGTGTTCATTTGTGTGTATATATATATATACATATATCCAACCAGATCAGTCTGTCTGAGGTGAAATGTTAATCAAATCGAATCTAAAGACATTAAGGCAGTTACAAAATCAGCCTATTATCATCTCAAAAATATCTCAAGGATTAAAGATCTGATGTCTAAGCAGGACCTGGAGTAACTAGTGCATGCTTTCATCTTTAGTCGACTTGATTACTGTAACAGTGTGTTTACAGGACTACCAAAAAAATCCATCAGGAAACTGCAGCTTATTCAGAACTCTGCCGCCCGGGTCCTTACAAGGACCAAGAAAGTGGACCACATTAGTCCAGTTCTGAGGTCTTTGCACTGGCTACCTGTCTGTCAGAGGATAGACTTTGAAGTTCTGTTACTGGTTTATAAAGCTTTGAATGGTTTAGCACCAAAATACATGGCTGACCTCCTGACCCAGTATGTACCAGCAGGACCTCTCCGCTCTTCTGGATCCGGTCTTTTATCAGTCCCTAGAGCCAGAACTAAGCATGGAGAAGCTGCATTCACTTTCTATGCTCCACAGATCTGGAATAGACTTCCAGAAAACATCAGATCTGCTGAAACGCTTGGTGTCTTTAAATCCGGGTTAAAAACGTACCTGTTCTCAGCTGCATTTAATTAATATGTATTCAAAAGTTTATGTCCGCACTGTTTATCTATGCTTGTTTTAAATTCAAATCTTGTTTACTATCTTTTAATTTTATTTTAATGATCACATTTTTACTATTTGTTTTTAATTGTTCTTTTAATTTTTTATGTAAAGCACTTTGAATTGTCTCTGTACAGGAAATGTGCTATATAAATAAACTTGCCTTGCCTTGCCCAAACCATAATAAAATTGTTTCAAAATGAAATGCATCAAAATATTGGAAAATACCATTTGGATTGAGACACATTAACCTTATTTTTTACAATTACACAAAGTCCAAGTGTAGCAGACAACACACAAATAAGAAATGTTTGACCTGTCTATGTTACTATGTAGTTAATGTCACATTATTATTTACAATGGTTTATGTGGCTAATGAAGGCAAAGGATTGACTTCCAAGTCATTTTATGTGTTTATAGGCTTGTTTACCACCAACAGATATTGGGTTCTGTAACTGTTTGGAGATTGTGCTGAAACAAAAGCAGGGATAAAAAGAAAAGAAAAAAAATAAAATATATATATATATTATTTATTCATTTATTTATTTTTTCAAACTGAACAAAGTGTGAAGTGCCAACGTTAATTGCTGTGGGTTTCAAAATAAAAGTCAAAAAGCGGCAGAAATCAGAAAGTCAATTGTTCTGACTTTTATTTTGAAGTTTTAGAACAACCTAACCGGAAATCCTAGCTGTCAGTGCCGCATGCGCATTCGTTCCCTTTTCAACGCCAGTTCTCATGTCAGCTAGCGAAACAAGTTCCTTAAATCCCTGGCATATTTATTATGAATATTAAGCTCCATTTCGCATAACACTTTTTTTCAGTTTTTACGCTAAATTAGAATCCAGTTGACAACATGAACATAAGAAATGCAAGAGTAAGTATTCTGAAAATATCCCCGTCGGTCAGTCACGCTGTTTAGCTAAATTAGCTAAGCTAGCCATGATGCACTGCTACCCTCATTGATACTTTTTGCTGTTGCGTGAATGGCATCTTAATACATTTTATTCCCCTATTCTAGCCGGAAGACCTCATGAACATGCAGCACTGTAACCTGCTGTGTCTCCCGGAAAACTATCAGATGAAATACTACTTCTATCACGGCTTGTCATGGCCTCAGGTGAATATAAATGGATGCTTGCTTCCATTTCTTCTTCTCTTCTTCACCGTTTCTTCCTCGCTAAAACGGTCAACTGTTTCCGTTGTTACAGCTGTCATACATCGCAGAGGATGAAAATGGGAAAATTGTTGGTTATGTGCTAGCAAAGATGTGAGTAGTGATTTGAAACAACTTGACCGTTGAGACTGTGAGGAATAAAACATTTATGTTAATGTTTTTGTAGGGAGGAGGACCCAGATGATGTGCCTCATGGACACATTACATCACTGGTAATATCAACCAACAGAAATTATATGACATGATGTTGTCAATGAGACACTTCACCCCTTGTTCTCTTGTTTTTTCAGGCTGTAAAGCGATCCCATAGACGCCTTGGTTTAGCCCAAAAACTGATGGATCAGGCCAGCCGAGCAATGATAGAAAACTTTAATGCCAAATATGTCTCCCTTCATGTTCGTAAAAGGTAAACAAATTGTAATGGCTGCTGTCAAACTACTCGTTTCCTTATTGTTTTGATGATCAGCGAACAGATTTTTCTCTATGTTTGCTGTTTGGGTACAAATTTGCCCATTTTCGTGTTCTCTACTTACTATTTAAATGATTTTCTTTTCACTTTAGCAATCGAGCAGCTCTACACCTGTACTCCAACACCCTAAAGTTCCAGTAAGTTAATTTATGTGCCACGAACGATTTCAAATATTGTTTTGGTTTTTAAGATATATTTTAACTGTTGTAGTAATATGGCTGAAACTTGAACTGTCTCTGAAATATAAAGTGTACCTGGCATGTTTTGTGTTATTGTAATTGGCTGTAATTTAGGAGAGCGCCTCCTTTGTCACCTGCTGAGATATGAGGAACTGGGTTGCAGGTTTGTTAAACTGATGCTTTACTGAGAGTCTAAAAAATGCAGGGACATTTGATGAGCTATTATTTGTATTTATTTTTCTTCTAGCTAAACTTATTTAAAGTAAACATTTATTAATTCATGTTGGCAGCATGTATACAACTCTTTCCATAGCCTTTATTAGCCACGTAAACCATTGTAAATAATAATGTGACATTAACTATGCAGTAACATCTTTCAGGGAGTGCAATCAAGCCAAGGCACATCAGCCTTCTTTAGTTCCTGAGTTGATTTTTCATGTAGAAAACCTAATGAGTTTGCAGTCTCAGAAAACAGCCTCCTTACTTTAAAGGCTAATTTAAAAAAAAAAAACATTCAAAAGCACACCGTTCTTTCTGTATTATGTAGAAAAATGAATAGAAATCCAACGAGAGGATTTTCTAGCATATGTTTTTGTAAACCTTAACTTTACACTTATACATATATTCTGAATGTCTTATATGCAACATTAATGTGTTCTGTGCATTTTATCCTCAAGTAAAACAGCTAACATGAACTTTAAGGAATTCCCTCATTTGCTGTAAATGAACTTTGTGCCATCTGCAAACACTTAATGTAACCCGAAGTGGCATTAACTTTGTGTGTTTCACTGGAGAAGATTGAATGCTGTTACCAAAAACCTTATTGGTCTGTTGTTATCAGGAACAAGGTCCTTCCTTCTTACGACTTTAACTTCTGCTTTGGTTCTTTGAAGCTTAGAGAGTTTGTAAAGAGAAACATTCCATCCAGAAACACTTTAGTTGAATCTTCTTTTGGTGCAACATTTGTGTAAATTACTATTACAAGTAGAAGTACAATGATTTATTGTAGCAACAATTCGATTCATATCATAATTTGTGGTTTCTGAAACGATTCATAGTCGACATTATTAGTGGTTTGATCCTTTTTTGCTGCCATCACATGTGACGTCACTTGCTCATTTTATAGTTGAAAAAAAAAATCTCTATCCAGTATAAAGTCTCAATCCAAATAGTTATTTTTTATCTCTATTTAATTGATTTTTTTCTTTCATTTCGACATAATTTTATAATAGTAGAGGTGCCATTAACGGCTTGTCTCAGACAGATTGAATATAAATCAATTCATCGATTCAGTTAAATAATCATTACACTCTTGTTACTAATGCAAGCATTCAGATTGTGCACTCCTGAGGATGGCTTGCATTCAGATGTACTCTACTATCACAGTTAAACCTGTTTGTTTTACATCATTTTCTAAATTTCCATAGAATGCACCCAAGAATCAATGTAAGCACATAATTACAATATATTTATATTCTTGACTGTGTGTTTTTGCAGGATTAGTGAAGTAGAGCCTAAGTACTATGCTGATGGAGAGGATGCTTATGCCATGAAGAGGGACCTTGCCCACATGGCCGATGAGGTAAATCTATTTTCTCCGGCTCCACGTTTTTCTATTTTCCTTTTACTTTGGTGCAATTTGTAGTTGTTTTTATTTTGTTGGGGACACACTATCTTTAGATTTTAATTTGGATTTTGCCTTGTGTGACTTGCAGTTGAGGAAGCCTGGAATTCGCGTGTCCGGTCAAGATGCACCATCTGGCCACGACCAGGAGAGAGAGAGCGAGAGGGACAGCGGAGGAGAAAGCAAAGAACAGAGTGAAGTCAGCGAGGCAACAGAGAGCACAGATGTTAAAGATTCCTCTTCTGATTCGCAATGACGCTGCAGAAGACATTTTTAAAAGCATCCCCCACTTCCTGTTTTTAGCTCTTTTTGGCTGCATTTTTTGGCTTTGCCAGCTGGCTATGTGTGCTTCAAGACACCAAAACCATTACACCAATCTTTTCTTTCTTTCTACTTTCCTTTGCTGTGATAAAGGAGACTTGGATAGCAAATGGTGTCTTTTGAAATTAAACTAAAATGAAATACTTGTCCTTTTTCTGTTTACATCAGTTTTTTCAATGCCAGAACTCTGAGAAGTTGGACAAACCTGTTCTTTTTAGGTCAATTTAAGCCAATAAAGTCATGACAGTTACTTCCTTTAGGTATTACCAATGAAAATTCACAGAAAGAGCTTTCAAGCAGTGAAATCCCTGAAATATAAACCTGCTGGTAAACATCCATCAAACTCTTGTTGGAAAAATACTTCTATTTAAAATGTTTAAGTGCAGAAAAACCTCACTTTCTCCGGCTTCTGTTTTTGAAGAAAAATGTTTACATTTATTAGAAATCGGATTTTAGAATTTATTGGGTTAATAATGGGGGAAAAAGTGAAAATCCAGTCCCCCACCCCCTGCTGCTGTCAGTGACATACACACCAATATCAATTTAAGTAAAGAAAATGAAATGGTACATGTTATGAGGAGAGAGAAACATGAATATATAAAATCAGTCACAGTATAGATGAAATAGCATATATATATATAAAAAATAAGTAATGTGCAAATGTATCAATACACGTAGAGAAAAGAGAGAGAAAAAAAGGGAGGCATCATTCTGTCACACTCATAGATGGTAGACTAAAAAAGTTGAGAAATGGTCTCCATACCTTATAAAATTTATGCTGACCGTCTCACAGTAATTATTTATTTTTTCAAGTTTAAGATGGTAAAGCACATCTCGAATCCAATGTGATAAAGTGGGTGGGGCAGCATCTTTCCACTTAAGAAGAATAAAAGTGAAGTTTAAAAGTAGAAAACTTTAACTGTAATTTAAGTTAAATATAAAATGTGAGGTAGAAAACCACGCAAGACATGTCTGCAATCTGCTTTTATTGGACTGCCTTAGTGATTGTATCAATGAATTTGTTCATTAATAATTAAAAATATGTTGGAAAATAAAGGCAGAACAGAAAAAATAACTCAACTGTTGCCTGACCAAAGAGTAACTTGTAAATTGTCTTAACAAAACCGTCTAAAACTACAGCAAAGATTCAGGGATAGTCTTTATCGCTGAAAGACCAAAGGTTCTTCAGTAACTAGTGAAGGTAGTTGTTACCATGGACATTATGTGAATGTTTCCATTGTTGGAGTTAGAACTCTCCTGTATTTTCAAAGAAATTTGTCAAATGAATCAGACTCTGCAATGCATCAACTCATGCATTGCCTTGGCGATGAACACATTGTGTTCTGCTCATTTGAACTCCCATAAAACCTCAAAGTTGCAGCAGATTAGTGCTCAGAAACCCAAAGTGAGTAAAAACTTTGGAATGATCACAGAATGCAGCAGAATCAATTAGAAGAGCTCACAGCAGAAAGATGGTTTTTGTGCAAAACTTCAACAAATGTGTGGCAGGAAGCAGCTCCTGACAGATAAGCACATTATATTATGACCTTTGGAATAGCTTTGTTCACACATGTACTTAACATTTCAGTGTAACACTTTTGCCTTTTTGTTTGTTTGAATGCAGTGAGACTTTCCTATGTCAAATTTCCTGTCAGCTGGCAATTCATACATGGCTACTGCTCCCCAGCCACTCCAGAGCAGCTTGTTTTTTATTTTATTTATTTATTTGATCTGTAAAGCAGCTGGTTTCACTCAAAAACAGGCAAAAGAGAAGCTACCAATCAGTGGAAACAGCTGGTGCATGATTGAACTGAAAACCTGCAGTGGAGGGCAACAGGCAACATGAAAACCAAAGAGAGGAAGATACTGACACTAAAAGGTTTTTGCTCGTCACACTTGCACAATCACACTCTGATGCCTCAAGCTGCATGTGAGAGTAAAAAAAAGGGAGGGGGGGCTGAGAGACAGTCGGAGACATGAGTTTCACTCCACCCACATCAATCCATGTCCAATGTGAGGGGGCGGTGAAAGTTTATAGCCTACTGTGCTATCAACCAGCATTATTTAGTTGCCCAACTGAGAGGAGGAGTTCGGTTGATCGCTGTTTGTCATCTGGTAATGCAGTCAGTTTTTGTCTGGAAATAACACTTTTTTTATATTTTTGTGCACAGAGCAAGGTAGGTCCTTTAAATCTAATATTTGTAAAATTGTTCTGTGGAAATCTGGGCTGTCACTCCTAAATCTGCTTTATCTTCTGTCATGTTTTAATTACCTTAATTTTGCCTCAGTACTTTTTGACACCATTTAAAGTATATGTATATTGTTGACTGTTGTGAGGACTGTTGTAAACTTAAGCAAATAACACAAAAGTTAACGCTGATCTAGAAAACTGTTGCAGATTATGATGGTAGGAAGGAATGAAAACATTTACAGCTAATTTTGGGGGGGAAAATATTAAAAATACGCTTCTTTTTTTTTCTTTTGTTCTGACAGCCAGCTAGTTTTTGGAGGTCACACTGTAAATTTCCTGACAGATGGAGTCTGCATTTTAGCCTGAGACTGCTGATGTTTGACTGTCAAAAAAAACTCTACAAAAAGGGAAGTGATACAGTAAGTAAAGGGAGAATGTTAGTACTTTCGTACAAAGGGTTAAGATTAAGCACAAAAAGAAAATTACAGCTCTTCCCTTTCTGATCCTCATGCATTAACATTTTGTCAAGCAGTCTTTCAGACTTCAATAACTAAAGTTGCTTTTAATTTTTCGAATAATAGGGCTACATTTTAAAGTAACTTTTACGCTCTTTAAATCTTTGTTTTTACTCCTGTCGCAGATGGATTTGTTATTATACAAGCCAAAAGGAAGAGCAAGAAAACATGCTAAACTTAGTAATCTGTGAATAATAAACAGCTTCATTTTAGTTGGAGCATGTTTTTTAATTGTATTATTAAAATAAGTTCAGGATTTTCTTTGCGTAACAGGAAATTCAAATGAACTTTTATTGCATCAGTGAGGTTGATTTGTGAAAACACCTGTTGCCTGCAGAGCAGACATCCCCAGAGTTTTATGCCCTATGTTTCTAACTATTTTTAGGTAGGGTGAGATGTTGTGAAAGCTATTTTTATTCTTCTTGCAATTCTGCAGTGTGTCCAGTGCAGCAAGCGACAAATGCCATATGCCTTTTTAGTTGTCTGCTCAGGAAAGCACAGCGGTTGGGAGGACGCATGGGGGGTACTCTTTGAGGGGATGTTACAGTTAGATGAACACGATTCTTCTGTGGAAGGAGGAAGTTGATGCTTAATATAGAGGTTTAGGTGCAAGGTGCCGCATTTGCTTGCAAGACATGTTAAACTGGAACAGCAGGGTTTTTTTCATGCATGGAAATCCCACAATGCCTGTGGAGATCAAATGAATTGAGAATGGACTATTGACTGTGACCCCATCTGGTTGTATTTCACAGATTTTCATCCTGCCGGAGCAACAATGACTTCTCATGTAAAACTCAGGAAAGAAAAAACGGGTACAGTGGACTATGACATACAAATAAAAGGTAAAGTGACTTCTCTTTACTATTTTGCCAACTTCCTCCTCTTTTCGTCCCACCCCATGCAAATGCTCAATACCTGTTTTGAAGAAACTGCCTCATCAAATAAGATTCTCACCCTGCACCCCCTGCTTTCACTATGAGTCATCTTCAACTGTGCTCTGTTCTTTTGGTACTTGGTTTGTCCTTTCCCCATTTAGAGGTGCGTTGCCAGCTTATAGACCAACTGAAGGTGTTGGACTTGCAACTTGAGCAGAAAACACAGCAGCTGCAAGACCTGACAGATTACCTGCGACGACGGGGTGAGATTGAAAACGAGTATGCTCGATCCCTGGAAAAGCTTGCAGAGAGGTTTTCCTCAAAGACTAAAAGGTAAGTTGTGGTCTGCACACATTATTTTCAAAAGTATCTGGCTTTTGGGGTGACTGAGTCAAACCTCTGTGCTCAGGAAGGACACTACCACTAACTCGGTGTCCCAGGTATGGGTTGCTCTGCTGACCCATACCCGTCAAGAGAGTAAAGATCACAGTGAACTCAGTGAAAGCTGCAGCAACGTTCTTATCCAGCCCCTCACAAACTGTCTGGATTACACACAACGCCTTGCTAGGAAGGTATCCCTGCAACCTCAGCAGTGTACAAAAAAAAACCTATGCGTTTTAGACAAGTCTATATATCTACATTATTGAAACCAACTTGACATTGAAAACACAGCCGGTTGATATTTTCTGTCTGTTCGGAGCCACCTGTGATATTGTGTCTTAATACTGTGCTTCAGAGCAAAGACATCTGCACCCAGTTACAAGATGGACTACTCAAGGTTACTGCAGATCTACAGACAGTAAGAGAGAAACCAAACACTGAGTAGTTTCTGCTTCCTAACCATGTACAGAGTGTCATTCTTATGGGTGTCTTTGTGCAGGCATGGCGAACCTACCACCAGTACTACTCAGACTATGTGTGTGCAGAGGGAAAGCTGAGGGAGGCAGAGAAGCAGGAGGAAAAACAAAAGCAGAGCGCTGCAAAGAAGCTGGAGAGGTTGATAGAAAAAGTAAATGTTCTCCAGCCAATCATTATTGTGATGCCTGTTGATTTCGAGGCTTCTTGTTGACATTTTTTACATTTTACAGAGACAAATTAAAGTTCAGGAGTTGCACCTTAAGTGCAGCAAGGCCAGAAATGACTATCTGTTAAACATGGCTGCTGCCAACTCCTCCGTGATGAAGTACTTCCTGAAGGACATCTCTTTTCTCATTGACGTGAGGGAATCCATTTACACTTTGGTGCTTTTGCACAGTTTTGGAAGACTTTTAAAATATCAGACTATTTTTTTTTTTTTCTTCAGTGTGCAGATATGGGATACCACCTCTCTGTGGGCCGGGTGATGCAAACCTACCTGTACAGGTGGGGGAATACCCAGGAAAAATTAGAAACTAGCCTGTTGCAGCTTCAGGAGACTGTGTCCAAACTGGACCAGAGCAAAGACAAAGAAATTATACTACAGGACCACTACAATGCCTTCTCTGTTCCTGCCCGCTTCACCTATCAGCCTCAAGAAGGAGACCAGGTAAGTATTTTCTGTAAATGAGCCGAGAGCATACTTTTGGACCGCTTCTCATGCAACTTTGTGTCTCTCAGGTTTCAGAAATCAGTGTGGAGGGTGAGATGTGTGGTGACATTGAAACCCGATTCAAGCAGATACAAACCCGACTGAAAGCAGTCACAGAAGAAACAGAGGAGGTAAAGGGCATCAAACCATCCCTTATATTGGTTTTTACATGCTTATACTTGCTTTGGGTTCTGACTACTGTAAATCTTTGTGCTTTTGGGTTTGGGTCAGCTGTTAGCAGTTTGTTAGAGATGTGAAAATGTCACAGGACAGGTACTTTTCCAAATGTATTTGGTGACATTTTCAAAAATTGTTACCACAAACAAACAATCTGAGCTGCAAATTCTTGGCAGGTCTGGAGCAGTATCTTCTGTGGAAAGAATCTTGCTGTTAGAAGTTGATTTTTGTGTGCTTTGCAGACCGGTCATGTGCACAATAAGTTGAACTCTCGCAACAAAAAGTGGTAAATCAAAAAAAAAGAAATCTTCTGTTAACCCCTAGACGCCTGAATTTTTCTCCAGGTATGAAAAGCAAAAAGTCACCTATTGTTTTGCTTTCAGGTAGATGCTAATTTAATCTGAATTTGGTGCTGAAATGGTTTGTCGCATATTCAATGAGTGTCAGTGGGTTAAAATGGATCAAGCATTTTAAAGCTCCAGAGTCAGAGCAACCAGAAATTGAGCTGTAATCTCTCTTTCACTAAGATGCATTTTAGATAATTGAAAAAATGGAAAAAACATTGTAATTTAAAAAAAAAAACGTTCATTTGTGCTTAAATTTGTGAACACATCTGAGATGGCCATTTGTGTGCAGACTGGTAGGAGTATGGTAATGGTTCATTCCACCCTGCTGGAGGGCATCGGTGATGAAGATCTGGACCAAAGCAGTGGTCATGGCCTCTCTCAGGAAGGCAGTACTGAAAATCTGTCAGCAAAGTCCAGCATGGCTAAACGCAGAGCCAACATGCAGGAAACAGAAGGCCTGTACTTTACTGTAAGTCCAAGTTCTGTTGATAATAACGGAAAGGAATACTTCACTCTTCCTGAGACTTTCAAGTTAGATGTTTAAGAGCGACAGCACAATTATATTTGCTTTTCTCCACATTTAATTTTACAGAAAGTAAAGGAATATCTTGTTGGAAGCCTATTAATGTGTAAGCTGCAAGCCAAACATGACCTGCTGAAACTGGCTGTGGAAAAAGGTATTGTTTTTACACTGTTTACGTTAAATAAGCAAACTCCTTTTTATTTTAAAGAGAGAGAAAAAACAAAATAAAATCTGTCATTTCTCATGTTTAATCTTATTGTTCATAGCTGTAATTAATAAACTTTTTTTCTACAAGCTGAATCTCCGAAAGAACTCCAAGCAAGGTGTGCTTCTTTTTTTTTTAATTCTTGTTATTTCAAAGCGTTCGTGTCATAAAAAGCAAACGATGAAAATTCCTCTCCTACGCTGTTGTGGTATTTTCTGCAGAACTGCTGGACAGATGATTTGCATCAGAAAGACCCTTTCAAATCCAAACGTGATGCAAAATTATAAACCTTTCAGCAGTGACATGCTGTCCTTCATAAAAGTAATTACCATCTGATTTGCACCATTTTTAATATCCACGAATTTAGTCAAAGTTAATGGTTGACAAAATAGTTTGCTTTCCACAGGTGTCAAAACAGCAGATTCCTCTTGTGGTGAAAAGTTGCATTCGTTTCATCAACCTCAATGGTAAGTTTTTGGAAAAGAGCGAACGGCATGTTTGTGGCTTTCGTTTGTTTTTCTTTATTTTCCTCTGAGTATTAATTTTTGGATTTAAAACCACAAAGGTGAAAGGTTAAACATGGACTCAAATGGGTAGAAATCAACACACATTTTTCTGCATTAAAGCATTTGTATTTGGCGTAGAACGGGGAAAAAAAGCCCTTTATTCTTATTTTGTACAACACCAAATGTCTTCCTTCAGGTCTCCACCATGAAGGAATTTTTAGAGTACCCGGATCACAGATGGAGGTCAACAACCTGAAAGAAGCTTTTGAGAGAGGTACACCTGTATGTTTTTTGTGTTCCTTTCTCTAATTAGGTTTTTTCTATTTTGGAATTTTGCTCACTTTGGAACATTAATAATGTGGGGCAGTGTGTCATTGGTTTCCCCCTCAGGAGAAGACCCCCTGGCTGAAGGGAGGTATAATATGGATACTGTAGCCGGCGTGTTGAAGCTATACTTCAGAGGAATGGAGAATCCTCTTTTCCCCACTGAGACCACCTACAAGCTCCTGGAGCTTGCCGGTGAGTGCATGTTTGCATATGAACATGCTGAGTTTGGACATAAAGCAGGAGCTTATATTTAGTCACATTTTTTTTGTTTGTTTTAGAAATACAAAATGATGCAGAGAGAGCAGCACAGCTCAAGATGGTCATCTCTTCCTACCCTGAACCCATCATCATTGTGATGAGATACCTCTTTGCGTTCCTTCATCAGTGAGTGATCTTTCTTTACAATCAATTTTTCTTTTAAGTAAAACAGGAATTCATATTTGGGTCTGGAAAACATTAGTTTCTGTTCATATTTGATGGAAAAATTACAAACCTAATAGACATGATTCAAAACAGGCAAACAATGCAGCAGAGTTCTGTACTTTGAATGACAAAAGAGTGGAATTTACTCAAACAGTAAATATTAGACACAAACGTATATGAATTTAATTGTAGCTTTTTCTTTTTCTGAGTGGATCTACCCCCACCCCCAAACATCTGAGCTCTCTTAAAACTTAATCGTCTTAGACTCCAGCTCGGCTTTCAGAAAAAACCCATGTGATGCAGGTTTTAGTACTTTATATATTTTGATATTGACACTATTGATTGTTGAAAAATGTCCCAGCTGTCATTAGAAGTTGAAGTTCCATTTTTTTTGTCACTCACCTAGGTGTGTGAAATTTGTTCTCTGCATTTGACTAATCCCGTGAGGGAGCGGTGAGCTGCAGACGCAGCCAGGCTGGGGGAATTTTTTTGTGGTTTAACCTCTCCAATCTAACCCCTAAATGTTGACAAGCAGGCAGGGGGGCTAATTTTCAGAGTCAAATCAAGCTTTATGTATACAGCGCTTTTACAACTCAGGTCACTCAAAGTGCTTTGCATAAAAATATAATCAAATTTAAAAACAAAAGTTCAAGACAAACAAATGTTTTATTTAAAACCTGCACAATGCTGCCCCCCCCCCCACACACACCATGATAAAAAGAGTGATAAATTATGCAATTTAGAAATGTTATGACTCAACCATGATTTGAACTCACAGACTTCCAGTCTCAGGGTGGACACTCTAGCTGAGCTGGTAAAACATGTTTAAAACATTTGTCCACTATTCAAAATACCTTTAAAGAATAAGTGAGTCAATTCTTACCTGAGGCAAGAAAAGATAATTATTCTCAAACCCATAATATGAAGGAAATAGTCATTTCACAAATTTTTTTACTATGTTTTAAACAAATATTCAACGTGGTGGTAAATATAAAATAAAAATAAAAAAAAACACTTGAACGGTAAAATGACCTAAGAAAAGATCATAAATCTGTAAGTGGATAGAAAATGGCACAGAGAGAAAGACGGATCAGAGATCTCGCTGCAGCCTCAGCTGGAAGAAGGAACTGACTGTCACAAAAACTGACAGAGCAGTCATTTTTTTGCTGACACAGAGACAACATTTTGACCATATAGGGTCATTGCAATTTAAGAACCTCCCCTACTAATGGAAATCACGAAGGCTTGGGGGTGTTTTACATGAAAATACTAAAATTTAGAATATGTTGACAGTTTTTCCATGCAAAGCACGCATTACAAGTCTCCAGAAAGTTGAGGTGAGAAAAGATCACAGTAACAATCCTTGCTCTCATGGGTTGTCATCAGAAAAAAATCTTTGCAGTAAAATACCAAAAATGTTTTTATTTTGTTTTTCTTGATTTTTTTTGTATTTTTCTTTTTATTTGTATTGAATATTGTATTTGCTTGCTAAGTAAAAAATCTAAACTGATAACCCAGGATGTTCTTTAATGCTGTAATTATTTTTTGTTCAAACATGATGGCATAACAATCCCAAGTTTTTGGGGATATATGGAAGCCCTAAAATATAAAAGTTAACTGGCTCATAACAAAGTCTTGGCTTTTAAAAAAATAAAAAAGCACTGTATTTCCATCAGTCTTTCATTACTTTTGTACTATGAATTTAAAAAATAAAATAAATGTCCCCCCCCACACACACACACATACACACACACTTTTTCTCTGCACCCTCCCTTATGTCTTTATTTTTGTTCTCCATCTATAGTGTGTCCCAGTACAGTGACGAAAACATGATGCAGCCGTACAACTTAGCTGTATGTTTTGGCCCCAATCTGGTGCGAGGGCCCAATGTGGACGACTTTGTAACTCTGCAGCCTAAGATCAACTTCCTGGTGAAGAACCTCATCATTCAGCAAGAAAGTATCTTTCCCAGTCAGAGTGAAGTACCGGGGCCAACTTATGAGAAGTGCATGACACTTGAACAAGATGACTGGTAAAGTTTTTTTTAAACTGGCAGTGTTATGCATGCTCAGCAAGTGGAAAGTGTTAAGTGAAGTAATTTAAATGAACTCTGCTTTTAGTGAACCTATTAATGAGGAAGGGGAAGTAGAGGATTCCACCCAGCTCAAAGATGGTGAGTGAGTGCAGATATTTTGGAGTTTGATGCTGCATTTGGAGATATTTAAAAAGGGATGTTCTCTGCATCAGACTTGGAAAAGGGATACTCCTCTGATAATGGCACTGGAGTTTTTTTGACACCTGGAAATCCCAAAGAACGACCAAGAGCCAACAGCAGTGGATCCGTAGATGGCAGCAGGACAGCAGGGGGCGGAAGTTCCCTAGCTGGAAAATTGTCTCTTCAAATTCCCGTCGTGCCACAGTACAAACCCAGGAGGACTCCATCCCCTACAAACATACGAAAAGAGTAAGTAATGCCACAAACGTCACTGAAGAAGTGAAATTTCACTGTTTCTATGTTAAATATCTATCTATCTATCTATATACCCAGGCTGTGTCCCACCTAAGTGGGATAGCCTAGACAGAGCACACATTCTTAACTCCCTCCTTCACTTCCCCAAACCCTCCTCCTTCAGTGTGTGTGTGTGTGACTGGTCTAAATATGTACATTAATTTGTTAATTATGGTGGTGTTACTCAAGGAGGACAGTTATATGTGTAGTAAAAATATGGCTGGTAATTTTTGTTCTACATTTTATTTTTTTTTATGTTTAATTGTTCCATCTGTCTGTTTTATATCAACTTATGCATTATTTTTGATCTGATGTTAATAAAAGGGGAAGAAAAAGTATGAAAATGTCATTTAACTGATCCCTTCTCCTCCTCACACACCCTCTGCTTTTGTCTGTGAAATCTGCAGAGTAAGAAAAGTGTTACAAAATGCAAAGCCAAAATAATGCACAACTTGACAGAAATTCTGACTGACTTTTTTCTGGGCTGTAAGAGACCCACATTGAGGCAATCTTAAAGAAAGCAAAATAAAATGAAAAACAACCAACCAACAACATATTTGTTTTGTAGATCTTGTTCCCCACACTGATACTTAAAAAATATGGACCTAAAAATAGTAACCACATCCATTGCACAATAATGCTGAAATGGAAGTGACGATGGAAGGGAATTCTAAATCGTGATAATTTATTGGGAAATGCATCAATTTTATTATATAAAGCTGCATTGAAATAATACAAAACAAAAGGACTATTAGTTTTAATCCAAACAAGTGAAAAAGTAATTGAGTGCATTTGTGAAGAGAACAAAAACTTAATTATTATGATGAAAAGATTTTTTTAAATTAAGCCTACATGTCTGCATTGTTTTGCCACTTTTAGCCCTCTACATTTGTTGAAAGGAAAGCAATTTATTCACCTATCCTCCTTTTTTTTTTCTTGTTTTTCCTTTGACAGATTTCATCAGGATTTATTTACCGAAAGGACAGCTCGTCCAGACAAGGTTTGTGCCAACGTTGCTGTCATTTGAACCCTTTATGAAGCATTAGTCTGTCTCGACTCTAAGAGTTTCCAATTTGTTTGAAATCAACACTAAGGATATTCTAAAATGCATTTCTAACATATTGTCTGAATAAATCAGGTTACTACTCTGAAAGCAAAAGTAACTTAGAAATAAGTCTTAGAAATAAAAAGCAATATTCAAAATTGTTTTCCATAAAGTATACTCTTTAATCATTGTATCCCTTTTAAGGTGGTTTGTATTCAGATGGACTCAGTCTTCAAGGAGCTTCTCTCACGGCGTCCACCGCTGGAACCAAATCCCACTGTTTTCTCAGTTGCTACCAAGGCTCAACCGAAAAAAGGGAAGCGGGATACCCGAAAGGCAATGTGAGCCCAGCCTTTTAAGTAGCAGATCCACCGGACTGAGAAGGCTGGCATTAGCACAGGATTTGAGCAGTGAATGAGAGAGGTGCAGCAAATGAAAATTGAGGCTGTGACAGTGGATTTCAGCACATCTATTTTAGTGAGGAACAATTACTTACCCATAGACACTCTTTGATACTTCAGTGTCCAGTTTCGTGGGTCCTTCAGGATGGTTTGCCTGGAAATCTCCTTTGTCTGCCATGAGAGTAGCTCTGCAGAATGAAATGTATAAATATGTTTGTCTAAATATTTGTGAGCATATTGATGTTGGTATTCATTTTTTCTGTATTTAAATATTTTCGGTTTTTTTTTAGTCTGTGTGCCAAAACACCACAAAATATATGCATGAAATGTTTTATAAATCTATTCATAAAGTGTCATTTTTAAATATTGCAAAGGAAAATGGCTCCAAACTGCATACAAAGACTGTAGTTTTTATCTTGCTGTTTTTTTTTTATTTGTCAACACATAATTTCATAATTTTTCTATTTTTAATTGAAATAAATTATGGAAAATGCATTTTTGTTTAATTCCTAGCATTTCAAAATTTCAACAATAGAAACCTTTTACTTGCTCTTAGCTGGGGGATGTACCTCTATAAAAATGATTCAGTGTCCAAAGACTTTCATTGGGGCAAAAAAAGTAATTAGTTAGCCACTTCTTGTCCAAGTTCTCCCACTTAAAAAGAAAGAGAGGCCTGTAAATGTCATCATTGGTACATCTCAATTATGAGAGACTAAATGAGAAAAAACAAATCCAGAAATTCATTGTCTGAAATACTTTCTTTTTTTTTAAAGAATTTATTTGTAAATTCTGTCAATTAGGAATTTGTTCAGTAACAAGAGTTCAACTCAATATACTTTGTTGTTTGCCAGTATTTTGGCCCATTCCTCCATGCAGATATCCTCGAGAACTGTGATGTTTTGGGGCTTTCTCTAGGTAACAGACTTTCAACTTCCTCCAAAGATTTTCTGGAAACTGACTAGGCCACTACAGGACTTTGAAATGCTTCTTCCAAAGCACGCCTGTGTCACTCAGGCAGTGTGTTTGGAATCATTGTCATGCTGAAAGACCCAGCCACATTTCATCTTCAATACCCTTACTGAAGAAAGGAGGTTTTCCTCAAAATCTGATAAGTGGCCCCATTCTTTCTTCTCTTTACATTGGTCAGACGTCCTGGTCCCTTTTCTGAAAAACAGTCCCAAAGCATGATGTTTCCACCCCCATGCTTTGCAGTAGTTATGGTTTCCCCTCCGAACACAAGTAGAGTTCTTACCAAAAACTTCGATTTCGGTTTTTCTGGTGACCTTAGACAGCTCTTTGGTCTTGGCCATAGTGAAGTTTGGAGTGTGACTGTTTGAGGTTGTGAACACGTGTCTTTTATACAGATTAATTAAAATAAGTGCCATTTAGCTCGTGCTGGTTTGCGGCGCCTTCCGTCCGTGAAACCCGGGTTCGACTCCGGGCTGCTCCCTGTTCCCTTCTCTACCTCTGCCGGTTCCAAGCCCGGTTTGAGAAGGTTGCGTCAGGAAGGGCATCCGGCGTAAAACATTGCCAAATTTACCATGCGACTCGTTCGCTGTGGCGACCCCTGATGGGAGAAGCCGAAAGTGGAAGAATACAGGTAACAGGTGGAGGACAGAGGATCCTCTTACAGAGGAAGTTACAGGTCTGTTAGTGCCAGAAATCTTGCTTGTTTGTAGGTAACCGAATACTTATTTTCTCCAATAATTTACAAATAAATTCTTTCAAATTCACTGTGATTTTCTGGATTTTTTTTTCATTTTGTCTCATAGTTGAGGTATCCCTATGATGAAAATTACAGGCCTTTCTTGTCTTTTTAAGTGGGAGAACTTGTATAATTGATGGCTGACTAAATACTTTTTTGCCCCAACTTTGTAGTTTAGTGGTTGTGTTTATTTTATTGTATGCCCTGAACACGGACTCACTTTCGGACCTATTGGGTTTTAGTTGCAGTTACTGTTGCTTTTGGTCAAAGGGGTTCTCTCTCTCTCACACACACACACGCGTGCGCGCACACGCACGCCCCCCCCCCCACACACACATATATTCTTTATGGCCTACACTCCACCCTACCACCACACTCCATTGTAATCTCAACTTTATTAAAACTTCCTGTGAATGAAGTTTCTAAAAAGCAAAGTATTTAGTATTTGTTAGTGAATATTGTTTACATACAATTAAGTCACAAATGTATTTTTTTTCAACTAAACTAATGATATTAATAGGCCTACATAGGCTTGGTTTCTGCGTTTAAAGATTAAACTCATTGACCGATTCAGTCAATGATTTTTCTTTTTTTCTTTTTTCTTCTTCTTTGTTTGGTCAGCTTTATTGAAAATAACATTAAAGTACATCAAGGAATCACACAGATCATCAGCCGCAACAATCAATGCCATCATTCCAAACTTATTCAACCACATCAAGTAATAAACGTAGCAGAAATATAATAATAGAACTCGCTGATAAGAAAATAAAGTATCTTAAAATATATAAAAGAGAATACAAAAAAATAATGTTTACAATAAAAACTTTTCTTAGAGGAGGGGATTACATATCAAACAAAAAAGCACAAATTGTTCCAGTGTTATTCGCCTTGGGTGTGTTAATCTTTTTGAACTGAAGCATCTCTATCTTAAAAACAGTAGAACTGGGAGTTGTTTTATTTATTCTACACTTATGTATGTAAAATTTAGATTGGAAAGGTAACAAATTAATTAAAAATTAATACTATTTTCTACTTGTTCATCATCAGAATTAAAATATGTGAGGATTTGTTTGAAATTTATAATAATGTTACAGTCGCAAAGGCGCTCTTTTTTTTCAGTCAATGATTTTAAAAATAGTTTCTTTCAGATGACGTGTCGACAACAGAGTTTCCCATAATCCCACGCGGCACGTCCCTGCTGCGCAGGCGCAGAGGTATCCCCGGGTTGCGCTGAGGTGGACTTTCTTCGTTCAAACTCAGTCACTGAACATCTCGTCTGCACGACCTCAGAAACTACACACACGTTTGTAAACTTCACAATGATCCGGATAGCTGCATTTCTGACGTTGCTGGCGGCTTCCTGCTTGGGTAGGTTTGTGGAGACAAAGGGAGAGTTATTTTTGAATGAATAGCTAGTGAAGCTAACCAGACTAGCTTGTTTTGTAAAACGTAAATATTCGCTTTCTCTATGTGAATTAATCACTTGTCTGCTGGTACGCCGTTCAGATTTTTTTAGAATTTCGTAAAATCCAATGTCATCCTATTTTTGTGGTGATAGGAGAAAGCTGCACAGATCCAGTCATCACCCCTTCGGCCTACACCACGTCTGACGCCGTGATCTCCTCTGAATCGGTGTTTATCGTTGAGCTTGGTCTGACCTGTGCCAACGGCGCTCAGGTAAGCGTCCACGTCTTCACACCCGAGTCACAGCAAAACGAATCACGGCTGCACCGTGTCTGACCCGTATTTCTGTAATCAGACTGTGACTCTGTATGCTGATGTCAATGGAAGGCAGTTCCCTGTGACCAGAGGCCAGGATGTTGGCAAATACCAGGTATGAACTCGTAAACAACACCAGTTCTGTTGGTGACAGTGAAGTTTTAAAGTTGGTTTTATAGAGTCTGTTCTCTCAACGTGGTTGTAAGGCAGGTAGAACACTATTCTCACTCAAATTTAAATGGTAAATGGCGTATACTTATATAGCGCTTTTCTACCTACAAGGCCCAAAGCGCTTTACAGTCACAGACCCACTCACCCAGTCACACACACACATTCACACACTGGTGGCGGCAGAGGCAAGGTGGGGTTCAGTGTCTTGCCCAAGGACAAACGATGTTGTTTTTGCCCTGGAGTGTTGATGGACTCAATCTATTTATGTTACATAAAGCAGTTTAACACCTGCTTCCCATCAAAATAGCCCCAAAGTTCTCTATTTATCTCAAAAGCAGAACCAATTTTTCAGACAGAAGGTTGCAGTTGGACAAAGAATCACCTGTGAGAAAGCTGCATAGCACTAAATAATCCAAAGTTTTTTTTTATCTTTACACCAACAGCCCTTAAATAAAACAGTGTTTTAAGTTATTCAGTTATCCTTATACTTCTGCTTAAAGCATATAATGTATAGAATATGTGTTTCAATCGTAAAATGATCAACTGTATCTTTTCTCACACGATAAACTAGATCAGCATAATCCTTCCTCTTTCAGGTTTCCTGGAGTCTTCCTCACAAACAGGCCAGCTCTGGAACATATCAGGTCAAGTTCTTTGATGAAGAGTCCTACAGTGCCCTGCGCAAGGTTAGTGACGCAAGATGTGAGCAGCCAGCTCAGACTTTGACTCAGTCTGAATAACACCTGTGTCTGTGTTGTCCAGGCCCAAAGAAACAATGAAGATGTAAATGCCATCCAGCCTCTATTCTCCGTCAACATTGACCACAGGGTGAGTCCCTTTCTGTTGATTTAGTTTGTTTTGCTCACATTGAATTATAGCAACAATTGTGGTCGTTCCGGCAGCAAATGTCTGAGTCTGCAGCTTTGCTTAGTTTGCTCTTTGGATTTTCCCACCAGTAGTTGCTCTCTTGTTTTGGAATAAATTCACATTAGTCTTTGCTTTAAATATAAAGGTTACTATATCACAATTGTATTTATTGTGACATAAACATTCTGCCTCAAGTCTTGTGTTATTTAGTACAGACAATTCAGTTACTTCAGCACCATTTGAAGGACGACACTGGTGCAGAATCTTTAAGTAAGCAGTTTTCAGAACCCTTCTGAAATTTGTGCAAAAAAAATCCCGTCTTCTAACAAAAAAAAGCTGTTAATCCCACATTTGCCTATTAAAGCGATGTTGAATCACCAGATACAAAAACGTGCTGCTGATGACGAGATACTCAATTTTCCTGGTTATTTAATTATGCACAATGTTTATTTAATTATTCTTGAATTAAATTCTTGAATTATTCTTGATAACTGGATGATTTTGAATTGTTGCCTCTCTTTTGAAAGATCACTCTTAAGGCTAGGTTTAAAAAATATATATTATTGAATTTTACATATTAACTCCATATCAATTTATCAAACCATGAAAAAGTAATTCTTGTAACTGTCCAGACAAAGTACAGCTTTTTGTTAGTTTGTAATCTGAGAATTAATAATTGACTTAGAACTTTTACCTTTGTTTATGTGTTACAACAGTTACGTGACAAACATGACAGAGTATTGGGGCAACCAAAAAAATGTACACATATATAAACAAAAAGTTGTAAAATGATAAGAATTTTTTTTTTTATATATATATATATATATATATATATATATATATATATATATCACAGCTTCCCATTGATTTAAATGGGAAGGTGTGTAACTCAAATTGTGACCTTGTGAACTGAAACCAAATCTTTTAGATATTTCAAAAAATTGAACTTTTTTTTTTAAAGTTGTATTTATTTATTTAGCTTTACACTTCCAAGTTCTGTATTTAACCAAAAACGTTTCAAATGTTTTGCTGCAGGGTGCATGGAACGGCCCTTGGGTGTCGACTGAAGTGGTCGCTGCCCTCATTGGTATCCTGATCTACTATTTGGCATTCAGTGCCAAGAACACCATCCAAGCGTAAAGTGATCCACTTTTTATGGACTGGATTGATAAAGACTGAATGCTGGTGGAGCTCAACATCTTACAACGTTGAAGGAAAACCAGTATTATAATTTTTTTTGCCTCTTGACCAACTTTTTTGGAAAAAGAAGCAAAAAGTTGCAGTCTTAACAACTTTTTTAAGCGTTGTATCCAGACTGTGTCTGTGTGCAATCAGTCTTTTCAGTTTTCACACAAATAATATCACAAATGTCCCTGTTAGTGTCTTTTCTTCTTCTTTTTTTTTTTACATTTTTGATCATTAAACTCGAGCAGAAGAAATGTAGAAGACACACGGAGGTGACAGGATGTCGGTCCTGCCTAAACCCTGTTTATAAATCCAGAGAATGTTGACTCTTGATGACCGTCAGGGACCTGAGGCCGGCCGGAAAAGGCTTCCTGTTTCACAGCTCTGCCAGAAAAAAAAGAATAAATGACTTGTTGGTTCAGCTCCTCTGTGAAATATTTTGTGCCTTCTTTGTTCAAACCTAAATGGGCCGATCTTAAGATTCTTTTCATTCATCTGATCAAACACTGATCTGATCCGAGCATGATTTTGAGTATTAAGTATTAAAGTCCATGTTACAGTCTAAATTTCAATGAGAACATTTATTTATTGAGCAAATGTTTGTTCATTTATTAAGATAAAAATATTGCAGGCAAATATGTATCATCTTAAGCTGGGCTGGGTATCTCAGCCAAACTACTGATTAGATTTGTATTTTTGAATCATAACTTTAAAATTGCATTTTGACTTCTCACTGAACATTCAATTTAAAATCAATTTATTTGTCTGATTTTTATTCTAAAATCAATGTTCGATTCATTTAAACTGTTGTGATTTAAACCAAAGTAAAACCTATAATAAACAGAAAATCTATTAAAATAATATGCTTTAACAAAAATTGCCTAATGCATTGTTAGGCCTGACGGGTTTCTACTTTGAAACACAGACCTTAGGTTAAAGTCTCTGATCATCTTTTCATTAATGTATAAAGTGTTCACGGTGGTCTTTCAATTATGATTATCCTGTTTTTAGCAAAAAAGAAAAGAGAAATTGATTTCTAGGTCATAGTTTCTGCAGAGCGACGAGTTCATTTGAAATTTGCCTCTGATTTCTGGGCGGGACTGTTGATGAAGAGCAACCCTGTCCTGTTGATGAGAGCTCGGAGCATGGAGCTTGTGACCTACCCAACGTGTTTTCTACGTCACAAATTAGGTATTTTTTAAACAGCTTTTCTTTTTTTTTTCACGGTTAGGGTAAGGAAATTTCTAAAATCGCAAATTCAATCTTAATTTTCTTGATGGATGTCCATCAGAAAAATGCCAGAAGAACATGTTAAAAACACAAAAAACTCAATTTTCACCTAAGTGAGTCTGTTTTGAGTTGTGGAATAGTAGTTAATTATCTTACTCAGGACAAACCAGTTTCTTTCATCTTAAAAATTAGTCAACACAGCAACTTTTCATGCACCATTTTCTCTCCCAGTTCCAGCACTTTTAACATGTGATTTTTATTTTTGTGAACAGCCTTTGCAGTTTCACAAGTTGAACACAGAGTGGCAGCTTTGGTCTTTCAAACGGCTTCCTGTTCCTTCTGAGGTGTTGGTAATGTTGCAAATTGCATGCGGCACATTTCCACTTCTCTCCTGTTTGTCGCGTCTACAAACCCTAAACCAAATTTTGCTGATGCCGTCTTGTTTGTTGGAGAGTTTTCAAACTTCGAGTATTGATTTTCTTTCTTGGGGGATGTGAGACATGCAGCGTTCACCTCTCACTGTCCTATGAGACTAATGGAAGTGTTGTGCTTTGAGTAACATGATCTCTTCACCCAAATGTTGGGTGCCATTAAAATAGCACAGGACGTGTTTCGCTTGAGTGTCTGTGGCTTTCTCACACGCAACATATATTTAACAAGACAATAGAAATGCATTATTTGGACAAGATGTGGAGTGAAGGTAAACTCTACCTCATGAAGTAATCTGTTACTGTGGAGGTGGGAGACGGCTGGATGGAGAGATATAAATGGAATAAACAAACAGACCACACAATTAGTGCTGAAAGAAGATTCTTCCTTCTCTTTGTTGTTCAGTTTACTGTGAATTACCCCCACCCTCCTCTCCGATGTCTGCACGCACAATTGTGGGTAAATGTCAGGCTGCACACAAAGTCACAATCTAGTCTCTGGACAATAAATGTTTAGAGAAAAATTTTCATATAAACTGTTTATTCCAACAAATATTTATTTCCGTGTGAGTCATTTTACACATTTTTTTGTTTGTAATAAATATGTTTTGCGTTATTTAATCTGAAAAAAAGGAATCGGTAGGTTATGAGGATAAAACGGACGTCTTGAGTTGAAAGAGCTCGTAAAGACATATGAAGGAATTACAGCCGAATGTGTGCTGTGAGGCAGAGTAAAGTAGCTTTGACAGAGGTGTAGACAACACTAGCTCCAGGGCCAGAGGCTGATGGGCTTAGTGGGAATCAGCAATGTGGAAAGTGGCGTCTTGGCAATGATTCTCGCATGGAGTCACACTTTTCTGTGCGAGTTGTTTTTCTACGCTTTAATGTCCCTTTTTTGGTAAAGTAGAAGAAGTTGTGGAATAGCCCTACAGCCTACAAGTCCTTTTTGGTGCTGGCCTCGTCTTCTTTTGCCGGAACGACAGTTTTTCTAGTTGATTCAGTGAGACATGTTTGATATGTTGCTCCTCCAGCTAAAACAAAGTGAAAATTCACTTTCTACCTTTTTAATCCACTTTGTCAACGTTCTTTTTCCAGTCAGTCAAACCTTATATGGAAAAAAATAGCCTTTGTCTTTGTTTCACATTAGACACCCTTCATCTGACAACAGAAGATCAACAGCCTGTCTTTTTCTTTTTTTTTGTCATTTCCATGTCAGGCGGCTTTGAGATGCATTATGTCACGCAGGAACAGCCACACAACGCTATAGCCTTCCTCCGCTTACAAATACTGCAAACAAAGTAGTCTTTTATCAGACAAAGTCTACACAAACACCTGTTTCAACTGCAGAGAAGAATAAGGACTACTTAGGTTTGTTGAAGTGTGAAAGCAAAGCCCACTTCAGGTGACGGGAAAACCTTTTGTGAGTGAGAGGAAAATAAAAGAAAAAGCTTGTTTGGATCAGCAAATTTGTATTCCACAAAGCATGAGGGGAACGCTTGTGCTGAATCATAATCGTGTATACAGCGAACACGTCTATTTATAGTAGAGGTAAGCCAAAAGAAAGAAAGGTGGATTAGGGAAAAAAGGGGTGCTTTGAAAGTCAAGATGATGCTTTCATGTTTTGTTTTATTTTGTCTCCTCCTCACACAGACGCCGGAGTTGGGTGTGCACGTTGCTTCCCGCCGACTTGGAATGAGCTGCAGCCTCAGCTGTGATCAGGTTTGTGGAGGGGTTTTCAGCTGAGCAATGCAAACACGCTGCTCACTAAAGTAAAGCTGCCGGCTCAGGGCGAGATTTATTCTAACTATAGTCAAGGCTGGAGGGGTCTGCCATTCTTCTGCGCCTCTGGCTGCGCTCTGTTGCAGACTTTAAATTTGTCGGAAAAGAGAAAATGCCCCTCTTCCTCTCCTTGTGAAAGCCCAACCAGGGGGTCATTTATTTCTTTCATACCCCATCGCAGACACACGCCTGGCAGGAAACTCTCCCCTGTTTAAAAATTCTGTAAGGAGACATGACCTTGAGTTTAGACATTGATCGCGCTTTCGCTTGGAAACCAGGAGCATTAGGACATTAACCATAAACAAAAACACACTGTCACCCAAGCTCATGGAAATTTGTGACCTATTCTGCAGAACATCGGTTATACTTTATGACAAGTGAGGGAGGATAGTGGTGACTGGGATCTTCTCCCCAAAGGAAGCAAGGCAGAGACCAAAGGAGATTGACTGCAGTAATGAGTCTATTTTTACCACATATTTAAGCTGTTGTGTCAGCAAATTTGCAATCTTTTGGAGTACATTCATTATTAAGTTGTTTGTGATGCTCACTAATGGCTATGCAGAGCGCATAATGTGCAGCTCCAGCTTTCCTAGCCTCTTACATCGATCTTAAATCAGGACACATCTGAAGCCTGACCGTCTATCTGCAGAATAATCACCTTTGGACTCTTCAACTTCCCAACAAGGGGAGGAAAAATACACAAATACTCCAGAAGGTTTGGGAGAAGTTCATCTATTTCCTGATACAACAAAGTGAGACATGGGACGTCGTTGCTGTAGTCTTTGGTTTGGCAGAAAATCAAAGTGGAGGGCTTGTGTCTGGGGAAGATATGCACAGTAGTGCGCAGGAAGCCCAAACACTGAGGGCACACAGAGGAAGAGGCGAGGTCTCCTTCAACTCGGTGTCGGGACACCTTAAAAGTATTCAAGTATTGTCTGAGACTCGCAGAGAAACTGTTCTGCAATGAGGGAACGTTGATGTTCTGGTTCAGTGTGACTGAACAACATTAAACAAAAAGACTCCACTGTTTAACATTAATCTGAAATGGACAGTTTAAACAGGAAACCCTGATCTTTTTTTTAAACATACAACATTTATACATTATCGACAGTGGCTTATATGGAGTACATCAATAAAAAAATGTCATAACATTAAGTTAATCATGCAGTGGCTTAGCTTAATACCTTATTCTTTTTACAGAATAAAATGCTGTTTACAAACGGTACCTGAATGACTGTAACAGGAGCATATAATGAATGGATGTAGAAAACTTTTATACAACAACAATAAATAAGAGGCTAAATAGAAAAAAATGGTTCACGATATGATATAGCCTAACATTTCCTTTAATGTCTGCTTTGATGGTAGCTCTGTCTAAGATTTATGTGGCTGAAATACAAAGATAATTATGATGGGGAATGCCCCTCTGAAAACATTCACATCACAGGCACTTAGTTTTCTCATGGGTTTCTTTCCCTGTGAAGCGCTCCATCTACAGAAGTTTGCTGTTTGATTTTCGTTGTTTATTTAAAACGCCTATGGTGAATTATTTGTGGGAGTTTGGTAATAGTTTCACTCTTAAGACTTGTGACGTTTAAGGAAATCTTTGGTTTGACTCCTTTTTTTTTTTTTTTTTAAACACTCTGGTGTGCAAGATGTAAATTCAATTTTTCCTATCACACATGTTTAATATTACATTATTAGGTCTATGAAGACTCTCATTCATCCAGATTGATTCCATCATAGTAGTAGGTTTAGGGGCTGTCATCTGGACTTAGTTTTTAAAGTAGAAGTGGTTTCACCTCTTGTCCAAGAGGCTTTGTCAAATCTGGAATTGACAAAGCCTCTTGAATAAGAAGTGAAACATCTTCTAACTAAAAACTAAGTCCATATGACCAGATGCCCCTAAACCTACTACTATGATTACATTATTAGTATATACATAGTTTTTCGTGCACATGGAATGTTGCTGGAAGTTTGTGTCTTCCCTGTCTTTAAAAACCCACTCTGATCATCCCAGTGGTCTTTCAATTATGATTTCTTTTTTCTTTTTTTCTTTTTTTTTAGCCAAAATCAAGAAACTTGAGCCAGTTTCCAGAACATAGTTTGGGCCAAGCACCAGTAATTCATTAAAAATTGGCCCCGCCACCCTTTCCATCACCCATAGCTGAGAGCACTCTGTTTACATTCTCTCTCATTTTCAGCCTCGTACACCCCCAACTTAACGGTGCAACAGAAATAGCAAGAAATATTGGAGTTATCCAGCCAGATTCAGTTTAGAGCCAGATACCAGCTCAAACAAGGAAAACGAAGAAATACATGGATCTATTTGTCTGCAAGTGGATGCACTGCAGTGAAGCAGAGTGAGAAGCTTGTGGCTTACCAATTGTATTTGCGATATCAAGCTTTTACAAATGAAATTTTTTTGTCTGCTCCTGATTCACATTGATTTAAATAAAGAAATACGACAAATTATTTAATATTCATTTTCTTAATAAATGTCCTCCATCATCAGAAAAATGCCACAAGAACATAAAAAACACCAAAGGATAATTTTCATCGGAATGGGTCTTTAACATTCTTTTCAGCTGCAAACATAATTTACTGTCAAGCCTTTTTTTTCTTCTGCTCTTCTTTACTGCGTGAGCATGTTTTATTTTTGTTGTTGCTCTGTGTTGATTCACAGTATTTCATCTCCTTTCTGGGTTGTATCTGAACTCTGCTGGATAGCTCCAAGAGGTGATCTCTGTCTGTAAGACTGGACCAAATAACCATTCCAAGCAAATGTCTCTAATCAGCCTCCTTTGATATAACAATTTTTGTTAACACTGTTAGATTTCAACTTTAATCTTTTACATTCATGGCTACCTCTGTCAGCTTTCTCAGTATTATGTCATTATGAAAAATCCTGTTGCTTAATTCTCTTCATCCTTGTGCATTAGACATGTCAATTGTTTTTGTTTTTTTTAATGTTTTTCTACGAGATGTCTTGCATTTCTCCTGCTCTGATTTGACTGTGTAGTTCTGAAGGTACAGCTTCAAGTACAGCAGTGCAAATCTCCTTTTTGCTGCACTGCGCAGGGTGTTGTCATCTTCAATGACAACTTCCCTCACTGCTAGGGTGAAGCATTTGGGTAAACAGAGATGTCCTGCTGACAGAACAGCTGTCCTTTGTTCCCATAAAACATCTGCTGGAGGTCAGTCTGTTCTTTTGCCTGGATCCTATCAATGGTGGGGTGGTAGCAACGCGTCCCTGAATCAGATGGGTCTACACCCATTCATTTTTGAGAGGTGTGAATGTTTCCATCTCGTGAGCTTGTCAGTATAGGTTGTCCTTGGTGGTGAAGGTGTGTGTGGTAGTAGAGTCATCGTGCAGGGAACCCCTTCGGCCAAGTCGTGACCGGCAGTGTAGAAGGTTCTGAAGCTCTCTGGACACACTGCTGGAAAAAGCTGTGTATATCCAAGGGTTAGTGCACGAGTTCAGACTGGCCAGCAGCATCAGGATGGTGAAGGCCACTCCTGTGGAGAACACAAAGATCAAAAAAGTGGTGCACAAACATGTTAAAGCCCCACTCCAATCGTCTTTTGATCTATTGTAAAAGCACTCCTAGTGGTCTTTTGCTTATAACTATGTCATTTTTGGCCCAAATCAAAGAATTTGGGCTAAAAAAAAGTCGTTTTCTAAGAGATCGTTTCTCCAGAGCAGCAGCAGTCCAATAGAAATTCCCCTCTTAGTTGTGGGCGAGACTGTTGGTGTGGAGTAAATCCACCCTCATTTCATATCATCAATTTATTTACACTTTCTCCCACTAGGTTACAACCCCAAGCTAACATTTGCGGTGCAACAAAATGGCGAGCAATATCGGATATATCCAGCCATATAGCTGAGGTAGACGTCAGATCGGACAAGGAAAATGAAGACGTACATGGATCTATTCGTCTACAAGGGATGCATCGGAATGGATGTTCACAATGATAATTGGAAACATCAGCATGTTGTAATCGATAAGATGGAAGTTCTGTGATGTGTGGGAGGGAGGGTGTGATGGGGGATACCACCACACACTCTTGTAGATGTTGACATAGTGGACGAACAGAGCAATGAGGTGACAGAAGAAAAGATTAAGCTCCAACAACAAGTTTTGATCCACTGACAGCTTTGGGATCTTGCAGTGCTTCTTAGGAACAACTGTTTGTGCAGCAAGTAGGGGGCAGGACATGCACGTCCCCAAGCAGGGAGCTTGTGGCCTGCCAATCGTAGTTTGTACATAACAACTACAATCTTTTTCAAATGGCAGTGGGAATTTTCAGTGCAGTGGGTCTTAAATATTCAGATACGAATGCCAAAAAAAGGAGCCAAGCTGAGGACAAACTCTTCAAAAATAACCATTTGTGCCCCCCCAAGAAATAAAAAACAAGAATGTGCCTCTTTTTAGACAATTAATAAGGCACATTCATGAGTATTAGTGTGGCTTATGTTGTCCCCAGAAATAGTTACAGAATTATGTCTCAGAGGGTTAAAACCTCATGTTTTCTTTTAAAATGTTGTTTTTCTGTTTTTGTTAAATTAGTGTGATGTTTATTTCACTAAACCCAAATGGGGACAGAAGATGAGAGCCCGGTATTTATTTTTGACCGACGCTGATAATGATCAGCTGTGAGTGTTTGTGTGTGGAGGTGCCTGCGATATAGGACCTATTCATATTTATGGAAACTTTCATGCTGTCACGCCTTGTGTATGCGGGGTTGCATGCACACAACACGCTCTGTCCCATGAGTCTACTTGTGATTTTAACTACGTGTGCAAGCTACTGGCACGGACCGCCGCTGATGATATGTCAACATCTGGCTACATTGCAAAACCAGCAGGACATCTCAACAGGGGTTTTTGTATGTCTTTAGCTTTAGATCAGAGGACACCCATTTTTATGCAATCGACCACGACTTAAAGCAGCAGTATACCTCTGCTTGCTCCATCACAAGCTGAAAGAACAAACAGATGCTATTTTTACACCAGAAATGTACAGGAGTCAGCTCCTAGTTGTGGGTCAGAACATACATTGTTTATGACCTTGTATTTCTTTTACAGTTACCTCATCACATCTCGAGCTTCTTCACAGAGGGATAAATTTTGTTTTGAATAAAATAGCTGCAATCAAAGGCTGCTATTACCAATCAAACCTAATTACTTAGGCTATTTCTCTCTGCCTGAAGCGAAAACTAGGTCAAAGTTGCTAATTGAAGGCAATTAAGTGCATTAAGTGGGGCGAGGAGTTGATCTGTTCTCTGGGAAAAAAAACAACAGCAGAAACCTTGTGTGTGCTTTTGGCTGACCTTGGTCTGGAGGGTTGGGATCCCAGGCTGCCCACAGCTGGACTATGAAGAACGGTGACCAGCAGATTGTGTACACCAACACGATGACAAGCGTCATTCTGATCGTCTTGGACATGGCCTTAGTGATGCTTGGAGGTGGGGTGGCTGGAGAGTGGGGGGGGGCATATTCAAGGGAGCAGCGAGGGGAGTTGGTGTGGGGCTCCTGGAAATCGGAGTTATGCAGCGTTTGCTGCTGGATTGGCGATGTTGTTGTCATGCGTTCACCACAACAGCTACTATACTGGAGAGCAGATGGTGCACAGTCATAACACTCCCCCACTTGAGCACTATTACTGTTATTGTGAGGATTATTATTTACACCCCTCAAGAGTTGCCCTTCACTCTCATCCATTGCTGCTTCTCTGGAAGTCTGTGTCTCCTTGGCACGCTCTTCCTCCTTCTTGAAGCCGTGGAAGCGAAGCAGGATGTCACTCTTCTTTACCTCAGCCATCACCGTCCTTTCTGACTTCAGGTAAATGTTGTTGTGAATCTCCCGGAAAATCCTTATCTGAGAGACACAAAAGAGGACGTTTTATGTAGGAAAGCAGCAAGCAGCACTCTGTTGCAGTTTATCTCACTCTGTCTTTTTGTGTACTCTGCTTTTCGCTTGACTACAGCTGGAATAGTCTCCAGCTCCCCAGTGAGGCAGAGCAGACAAAAATGGGTACAGAAAATGTATAGATGGAAAGAAATATTCAATCATTAATAAATGAGTTTTCTTAGAGCTGTTGATCAGCATCAATAAACCAGGTTAGATTTAACCAACATTAAATGAAAAGTTAGGGATTACCGGTATGTTAAATCTTGTTTATTTACCATCTTGTGTCATTTTTCTAAAGATATTGAAGTGAACAGCATTGTCTCAGTTGCTGATGTGTTCTGTTGTGATGTGTTTAGATTGCTGCACTGTATGAGAGATGAATGTGATTGGGTGAGTTTGAATGGGGGGCTCAAAGAGTGACCAAATATGCAGGGTAATGGAAGACTTTGGTGAGTGGATGAATAAATGAGAAAAAGTGTTATGGCAAATTTTTCTCTTTGTTGCTGTAACTGGTGTAGTCGTGGCCTACAGCAACTGTTCACCAGCATTAAAGGCTTTATTGCAGAGTAGGCTGTCTCTGGCTTTTATTATGTCCAGCCTGACGTTTCAATGTTTAGGAAGAAAAAAGCTACAAAATAAGTTATTAAAGGGACTTTTAAGTGTCTTATAATGTTCATTCGCAACGGGGGGGAAAAACCAAAGTGGTATTTTGATCTGTTCACACATTTTTTGAGTATTCCTCTAAAAACCTGCTCTGTGATGTGAGCACCAGCCCCATCCAACCCACGAAAAAGACCAGGTCCTCACATTTTGACATAGACCAGTGAGAACAGCCTCTTCCAGGAAGAGGCTAACACACACACCCACTTTCTCCGCTGAGCTAGCGGTGTTTGGTAAAAAGTCTTTCCTTTTATATGCACAAGATGCAGATCCATCTTTGCAAAAGTGTGGATGTTTGTTTTTGTGGGTAAAACACAGACAAGATGCCGAGGCCGACTCGTAAGTTAACGTCATGAAAAGGGCGGCACCCACAAGGAGCGAAAGCAGATGCATCAGAGATAGCCGTTTTACTTCCGGATAGGAATATTAAATGTTAAAATAACTCATATTTTATAGAATAATAGTTCTTTAGTGTGCCAAAGGTGATATATTATCATATACATGGATACTGTTTACTGTAAAAGGTTTAATAATGGCATGGTATAGGCACTTTAATAATTATTTAGTTAATAAATGATCATTCTATTTTACGTAAGATTACGGTGCAACAGAAATGGTGAACGATATTGAAGCTATCCAGCCGTACAGCTCAGACGATAAAATCCAAGACGTTAATGGGTCTATTTGTCTGTAAGTGGATGCACTGGCATAGAGCAGAGCAGGAATCTTGTGGCCTGTTGATAGTTTGTACGTTACGTCTGCAGGCTTTTTCAAATGGCATATTTTCATCTGCTCCCGATTAACCATAATTTCAATAAAGAAATACTCAGAAATGCAGTTTTAATCTTAATTTTCTTTTCCTCCATCATCAAAAATGCTTCAAGAAAATGTTCAAAACACCAATAACACTGTTTTTATTGGAGTGGGTCTTCACACAGGATTAAGCCTTTTTTTCAGACTTTTTTTATACTCTCAAAACCCCTCTTCCTGGTGTTTTTTTGTGTCTCTTTTTAATAATGAGAAATGTTTGGCACAGTGGTACATTCCATCTCCAGGCTTCAGCTTCACAGGGTCAGCTGCAGTCAGTGATGGACCTCCAAGAGCTGTTTTAATTAGAGCTATCTGGACTCTGGAGACATCCCTCCCTAAATAGAACAAAGCTGGTGAGAGACAAAAAAGTTTGCCTTTCAGCATGCCGCAAAACACCAACTGCAGTCCCCTCCCCATGGGTTAGTGAACAATAGTTGTCATATTCACACTACACTTCACTCCTGCCTCATGTGTCGTTATTGGACGATGTTCCTTTGAGCATGTAATCCTGTTATCAGTAGTGTGTGGATAGTGCAGAGCAGGGGCGGCGCGCCCAGCATCACCTGGCAGATGGTAATGATGAGGGCAGGCAGCAGGAACACAGCCATGGTCATCCAGGTGACGTAGGCTTTGAGCCCCCACGGCTCTGTGAAGTGTCCCCAGCACTCGAACTCTCCAGGAGCCACTTCAGATCGAGAGAAGATGAACACCTGACAGAGACAAACAAAAACAGCTTTGGAACACACCTTTCCCTCACCCAAACCATGTTAACCTCAACAAGCTAAAAATAAAGCAACATCTTGAGCTCCCCCCCTGTAGAAATAAGGGTGTGAACACCCTCTTGAGCTCTCACGTCCTATTTCACCATGTGTTGTTTTTGCGAGTGAGTGCTTGTTCACCCCTCCCTACCTGAGGTATGCTGAGCACTAGTGCCAGCACCCAGGCCACCATGACTGGGGTGTTCCAGCGGGACATTGCCCCGACACGGTAGGCCTGCAAGGGGCAACAGATGGCACGGTGCCGGTCCACCGTCATGGCGACTATCATATAAGACGAGGCGAACATCCCCACAATTTGTAAATACTTGACGGATCGGCAGAGAAAGTCCGGCCCCTGAAAACGTTCCGTAATGTCCCATATCAACTGGGGAAGAACCTGAACACAAGGAAAATAAATATATGCTGTCAAAATGAGTTACTGAGAACATATTGTAGTTTACTTTTTTATTAAAAGAATTGGATGGATGCAAGAGTATGACAATTCTTTACCAGCTAAAGTCATGTTCAGCTTTGCCCATTCTTATTCAAGAGAATGTCAACAAACCTCAACACTGCAGCGAATGACACACCTTATCTGAAATGTACATTTTTAAACACTTCAAAATAGTTCCAACAAACAGACTTACTTATTTAAAAGACATTTGTCATAAATTGCAATACAGCCTTTTGTAAATCTTGAACTGCAAATTGAAATACAGCGAGCATATTTAAAATTAAAAGGAACAATACATTCCAAGTTAGGATGTATGTTCTGTAAGTTTAATTTTAGCTGTGCACAAGCTAATGACAATACTTTAAATACCCGTTTCTGTGTCTTCACAATCATTTGAACTCTGAAAAACTTTTCTTAAATGTGAGGCCTGATTGAAATCTTTTTTCCAGAGTGACACATTTATCTAAGTTTAGTTGACCCAAAAATGCTGAAATGCCATGACAGATGCCCCAATTTAATAAACATTTCTCGTGTTTGGCCAAACAAAACTTATTAACTGTAAAATCTCCAACCATGTTTAATTGCAATTGCAATGTATAACTAAAAATCTTTTCTCAGAATCTACAGGGTCATGGCCATGTTGTATAAACTGCACGGCTGCTAGTTTGATAAGAATTAAGATACATTCTTTTATTTAACATACTTTTTATAAGCTAACATGCAAAAGGAATTATGGATGTTACTTGAAAATGCAATTTTCTTTTTTACTTTTTTTTTGCCTGCATCTCTGCAAGTGTTCTTTTGTCCTCAGTTTAAAAACAAAACTAAACATTTTTTAACAAAACACAAATTCTGTCTAACTATTCAGCTCTCTGCAAGGTTTTACACAAGTCTTTTGCTTCTCCCTTGAAGAGAGGAAACATGTTTTAGAATTTTAAAAGAAAGATCAGATTTGGCTTAATGCAAAAAAAAAGAGTGGAAACAAACACCTCATGGCTTATGAAGTCCAAATGTAGAAAAAGGAATTTCTCCACTGCTGGATAAGGATCTCAAGCCTCTAAATGGAACTCGGCTAATGGTTTAGTCATGACTCTCACCGTCCTAAAAACCTAAATCTACAAAAAATCTTTGGGGGAATCTCAAAGGAGCAGGCCATGCTCCAGCCCTGAATAGAGGAAGCCTTAAACTAAGTTTAATGATCCTTTTTTATAATTTTTGTGTATATTTGTGAAAAAAAAGTTTCCTGTTTGATTTTCTACAGTACCAGCTACTACACAAGTTTACTTCCTTTTTCCCCTGACCTCTAGCATCAACCTAGAGGACTCAGAGAACTGCTGCTCTATGGTTTTTTCTTTGTCTTTCTCTCACTAATGTTTACTCAATCTAAATGGTCACGCATGACCAAAAAGTGCTGATCCCAGCAGATCAGCACTTTTTGAGACACTTAAAGCAGCTTGTCCAGCACCAAAAGTCCTCATCATAAGCAGATCGCATATTTGCATGAATAAGAAGTTGATGATTTCCAGTCTTGTAGCCAGTAAGGACAAATATGTCTTACCTGAAACAGTGCCACCACCAGGTCGGCCACACACAGGTTCACCATGAACAGGTGCATAGGTGCATTGTGTTTCCTTCTCCTCAAAAGCACCCACAAGACAAAGCTGTTCCCAAGAGTGGTGAGGGCCAGCACTATGCCGAGAACTGCAATCTCAGCTCGAGCCAGGGTCAGGTCCCTTATCCTGGGCTGGGGCAGGGCGTGAGGAGTAGTGTTGGAGCCATTTTCTGCAAAGATCCCAAACAGGGATCCTCCACTGTGAGAACCGTTGAAGGAGTTCAGGTCAGACACGAAAAAGGAGGAAGAGTTGTTTCTGTCTGCGCTGTTCAGTGATGAAAGGCTTAAACCGTCCCAGTCTCTCTCCACATTGATGCTTTCCATTCCTGCAAGTCAAACAGAGGGTTCATTTTAGAGCAGCCTAACATCTAATTTTGGCCAAACAGCAGCACACAATGACCGATACAAGAATTATGTGGTCCAGACATAAAGACTGTGTTTGCTAGGATTTGGTCACTTCCAGGTATCAACATAGTCATTCTAATTATCTGTATTCTGAGTTATCATATCAGCTTAAATCTGTTTCTTAAATTTTATTATTGTAATTCTGTTGAAAATTCAGGATCCTGTTTTTTTTTTTCTTTTTGTATAAATAAATGTTGATGCAGGGATTCTTCACGAGCCCCCTTTGTGCATTGGTTACAGACCCTAAATAGATTCTGTTGTGTAACTTGATGAAATTTGACTCAAAGTAATAAAAATAGACACTATGTCAATCACACTGCCATGTGAATACCATGCGTTGGTGCTCTCTCTGAATTTTATGAGCTCTCTAGTCATTCTGTTTGTCCATCTCTTAAAGTTTCCCCTTTTTTGATGCAACTCAAGCCTGGTTTGTTTTCTTTTTCAAACATTCTCAAAGTTTGATCTGACAGCTTTCCACTCGATCCCACCAATTTCATTCAGTCACCTCTGCACCCAAAAGCGCTCTCATCCCATGCTTACCCCCCAACATTCCTGTTTTCTCTTGAGTTTGTTTCCCTTTCTGCAGCGTTTTCTCAGCATCAAGCCACTCCTTTCCTCTCCCCATGCCATGCTCAGTCACGATCTCAATACACTTTTTGTTTATTTTCTTAGCTTCTAAATAAACGTCTGAAAAGAACAGAAAGTTGATAGGACTGAGACGATAATTTAAGAAAAGCAGTCGATGCAGTTGCTGGGGGACAACCTTGCTTAAAAATACTCTGTAAAGAGGGAAGTCTGTGAGGAAAACAAGACGAGCATAGAACGGCAAATAAAGAGTTTGTAAGAATCTGAAAGATGGTTGGAGATTTCTGAAGAATAATGTGCCATCATACAGAGCTAATATACATTTGATATTTATGCATGTATAGATAAAAGGTTGAAAGACATGCAGCAAGATGAGACATGTGACCAAAATGCCAGTAACAGCATCATCTTTTATGGGAGTTGGGAGTTTGGGATGGCAGATGATGTAAAACATCCGGGGTTTATACAATGTATTTCGATGGCTGTCGAGCAGGACAGCTGGTCTTCTCTTTCTGCTAGGGTAGACGTGTGGGTGAAAGGATCTCCGCAAAATCATTTCTCAGAACCACAGGCGGAAATCTTGGAGGAGACCACACACACACAAACACACACATTGGAAAAATCCAGAGCTTCTCCAGAGCCGATCGGAGAGCTGATCTCTACCTTTTCCTTTATGAATTATGCACATTCAGAATTGTTAATAGACAGTGGCTGTTGTGCTGAACATTGTGTCAGACTGCCCTGGGTATGGAAAACACATTAAGCTTATTTTGCAAAACAAACGGTTTAGATTCAGTGGGAGAGGTGAAAAAGTCACAAAGCCTGAAAAGTCTGAGACTTTTGAAAAAACAGCACAAAAGATACAACAGTTACCTTGTCAGCATTTCCTCTTCAGAATTTGTATCTACTTTCAATACCCTTACCCCCAATTTCTATCAATTTTGTTCTTCAGAAGTATGGATCAAAGGCTTAGACATTTATTCCTTATTTATTTGTGTCTTCATCTGGATCTCAAAAGTCTTACCCTCTTTTATGTAGCTATAGCATAATTACAGTGATCTTGTGGACCTTATTACCCCAAACTAATCTTATTTTTCATGTCAGTAACCCATGTGATATCTGATGCAAAATCCCTTTAAATCTGTGGCTCTGGGCAGTCATCTTGTGATAGAGAGTTATTGATGGGAATTCAGAGAATAAGCATTATGTCAAATGTTAGCTGGAAATCGTATTAAGTGAAATAAAAAACAAAACAAAACGTTCACTGATAAGGATGACTCAAGATTTTTTTTATGAAATAATTGTTTTTTCTGCTAAATTTTGCTTTGCATCCTAGAAACAAGATACAATATCACAGTTAGAGAAACCTATGCAAAACCACATCCCAAAAAAAAAATCTATTTAAGCTGAGGCCGCACCAGCCTGCAGGACAGTGTTTAATGTATTCTATGCACAATACATCAATTCTATACGTCCAACAGGCTCAATGTAAAGCCCAAATTCTTCCATCACACTATGCTGGATAGATTATAAACACAGCTTTTATCACTTAGTCCTCTACATTGCTTCTTTTCTTTACTTTAAAGCTTTCACTCTGATTAATGATGGAGTGCAAATACCCCCCTCCCCAACCTTCACCACCAGCCTCTTCTTTCTTTTGCAGAATGTGCAGCTCTTCTTTCCCATGTCCTTCTCTTCTTGCTACTTCTTTCTTCCAGCACACGGGACTCACAGGGATTCAAATGTGATATAAACATCTGCATTTTTGCCTGGAAAAATCTATTCACTGACAAAATGTTTTAATGTTTACCACAGTCGGTCACTTTGGTAATACACAAAATCACGTTTCCTCCACGGCTTCATCATGGTGTTGATTAACTTTGGAGGTGTAAGAAATCTGTTGCATATTTTGGCAATTCAAAAATAGTTGAAGCGTGAGGAAAAACTGGATTGTTCCTGAAAAAAAAATGCCTGACCTGAAGAATTTTTTTGCCAAATAAATTTGTATTTAAGTTTGCAGCAAATGTCTTTATAGGCAACAAGAAAGTAATTCAATTCTAAATAGAAGAAAATATTTTCTTTTTCTAAATTGTTTCTTCTCATGAAACAATACAGGTGTTATTTCATATATTTTATTTTTATTGGGTTATAAAAAATAATAGCTCACATTGCTTTTAATATCATTGAACAATCCTTAAAATAAAATAAAAAAAATCACCTCTTATCTAATCTGTTCATAAATATCTCTGCTTGAAACAAATATTGCATGAGCCCCTGGTCCGCTAATGTGCATTAAAGCTCTGAAGCCTTCAGGAGATGAAACGGAAAAAAAAGTGGCAAAACAAACCCAACAGAACTGTTCAGCAGCTGAAATCCTCCTAAAAAGACAGGGATTGTTTATTTTTCACAACAGCAGCATTTAAGTTGTCAGTTTTCTAATGTTTGCAGTGGGGATGAAACACAGCTGTTCACATTTTCCATTTATTTTTTTAGAATTCGTCAACTATATGTAAAAACGGGAGCCAAGTTTTGATGTATAAACCATTTAGTTTGATTTTTATACAATTGCCAGAATCACAAATCCTTTTTTAAAGCAAAGATCTGTGTTTTTTCTTTAAAAATAAGTCTTAGGAAACAAAAGATGTCCAAAAATAATAATGAAAGTTTACTTTTTCATGTAAAGTACACTGCAGGCCATAGAATCGAATTAACTTTGCTGTACTAGTTACTGTTTATCATTGACGTGCAACCACATCAGTTCTGTCTTCAGGTCTTTTCACTGCCTTCCCTTAAACAACAGACTCGTGTAAACGTGTCTCCATGGCTCATCACCAAAGTACATCTCTGACATGTTGGCTCCTTATTAGCCATCTAAGACTCTGGGAGGCTCAATGATTGGACTTCTGCTTTGCTCAGTGTCCGATCTAAACAGAGTGAAGCTGCATCTCAGTTTGACACTGCTGGAACTTTCTTTCTTTTTAGTCAGATGATGTCCAAGTTCAAGCTGAAAACATTTCATTTTAGATCAGAGTGTTTTTAACTGCACTACTCTTGTCTAATCTTGTTTTAGAGTCATTAAAAAAAAGATTTATGATCTTATCCTTTTAGTTTTAGAGATTTAGTTGTAATTTGACTTTTTTTTGAAGCACCTCACCTTGTGTACGAATTGTTTATTTATGTAAGGATCCCTATTAGTCCTTACCAATAGAAAGACTATTCTTTCTGAGGTCCACTTCTAAAAATACATACATTACTACAACAATTTTGAATAATGTCATGTTTAAGTACTTCAAAGATTCGAAGAAACATTCATTCAATTATTCATCTTCTTCCGTTTATTCCCACTTATTACTCCCACTTATTCCGTTTATTCACGGGCTGCCGGAGCCTATCCCGGCCACTAGTGGGCGAAGGCAGGGGGCATCCTTATGACCTCATACACCCTGGACAGGTCGCCAGTCTGTCGCAGGGTAATTCGAAGAAACAATTGAGGCAAAGCAGTACAATGTATGAATTTTCAAAAATGAAAGATAAATCAGTTATTTAATGTAATTTCATTATGATTGCTTGATTTCTTAAGAGTAGCTTTAAATTACTATGACCGCTGATCACAAATATTTCTTTCTTTTTTTTTTTTTTTAAACTTGTTCTGTCCAACAGCTGAGCAGACAGATTAGAGCTGAAGGATTTTTGTGTTGGACAGGTTTTACTATCACAAAAAGAGGTTATATAGCTTCAAGAAACTAGAGTGTAGATTTGTATAAACCCCTTTTTTTCGTATTATTTTTTATTTATTTGTTACATTTAGTGTGTGTGGGGAGGGAAAGGGGAAGAATGTGAGGGGAGGGTGGAAGAGAGTAAAAGGAAAGAAAGGTGAAAAGGTGGGGGATACAAGCACTGATTTGACTAAGTTATTAATTTAAGCTGTAACAATTATACCAGATCTGCTGGAAAGACGAATGTTACATCCAAGGTGAAAATCTGACACTAAGATGAGCGGAAAAAAATCTGTCCATCAATACACTGTAGGTAAGGAGGAGGGATGAAGCAGACAGGGAGCAGTGTGGCAGTGTGCACGTGCACGTGGGGGTGGAGATACATGCATGCTGCCGACGTGAACCGTGTGTTCATTAAGGGAGCCAGATCCTACCCAGCCAGACCAGGAGAGGGGAGGAGAGCCCCCCAGGCCAGAAGCCCCCCCAGCATCCGGACCCAGGCAGCACGGGAGGGGAGGAGGAGGGGACGCCCACCCCACCAGCCAGGCACAGAGAGGGCCCCCCTACAGGGGCCCCCCCAATGCCCAGAGGCACAAGCGAACCCAGTGTCCGGCCCCCAGGCCACAAGTCAGGAGCGTTTAGCCGTACCAGGCGGCAGCCATGGAGGCCACCGGGCGCCGGACACCGAGACAAAGGCCAGGGACGAACCCAGGGCCCCCGGAACCCATGAGCCGGCCACCACCCGACCGGCGCCCCGTCTCCGCAAGCCAGCCCAGGCACGCGACCTAAGCAACCCAGGGATCGCCCCGCACCCACAGCCACCCCCCATAACCCTACAACCCTACACACTACAACGCCCCCCCCGCCATAATATCTGAGCCCCCCTCCCCAACCCTCTCAGTGCCCTCCCCTCTCTGTGATGCGGAGGGGATTACAAATATTTCTAAAGGCAGCATATTCCAAAATGCTCTATATGTAGATGTTAATTGTATTGCTTTCAGAATCAGAATCATTTTTTTGTCATTACAATTGTAAATTGCAATGAGATTTGAGATTTGTTTGTGGTAAAGGAAGAGTAAAAGTAACAGAAGGTCTTCTTGTGTTAAAACCATGTCTATTACAAGTGGGCAATAACTGTGAGAATAAGCTTGCAATGTCCAGTTTTTATGTGCAGACATAATCCGACTACACACAGGTCTGTCATTGACTTTCAGACCAGTTTATATTAGTCTTAAAAAGACAACCTAGAGCCAGTCTTACCGCCCTATTCCGCACCATCTAAAGTTCATCTGTATACCATGAATTGTGCTATACAGATAAACCTGCCAAACCTTAATTACAAATAGCTTTTTCACAATTATTTCATTAAGAAAAAAGGAAAAAATATTTTATTTCAGGATAATACAGGATCACACAGGGGCCGAACTCTTACCGTGTTCTCATTTGGCAACTATCAGGTGCTTGCACACAAGGTGCTGCAATCTAAGCCTGATTAAAGATCAGTCACTGTGCTGCATGTCTTGATTGTGCTTGTCTGTGCTTTGATTAGATTCTGTTGATCTGACTCAGTCAGTTCAATGGGACCTTTCGGTCCTCATTAGCAGCACAGCATAAATCAGAATAACACATCATAAATACTTCTACGAATCTGCATTTTCTTTTTTTTTTACTTTTTCATTTCTCCTTCCAACCTCTTATCTCCACCTCTCACTGCATCCCTGGATTTGTTATGTCACCAGTCTAACAGCCTGTCTAACCTGTCATCAAAGTGCCAGATGATGTGCTATAAATATATATAAATTTTAGCTGGATTCAGATGAAATTTCCATTAATGAACTTTGTAAGAGAAGACATGGTTTTTTTTTTCCCTTCAAATCCTAGACGGGTGAAGATGAGCATAGAAATTGAGCTCTTTACAAATATTTTCTGATTCTGCTTCCCTCAACAGACCAGGATACTTTACACTTTAATCAATAGCTTCTTATACAATGTAGGCTCACACGAGTCACATGGTCCCAACAGCAAAGCTGTTTTTCATTCCGGCTGAGTCCTGAACCCTCAGAAAACATGTTTTTTTGTTTGATCACCCTTGTATCGGTAAATTAGATCTCTGCTGGCGCACATACTGGCGTGGCAGAAGTTTACCTTCTGGATGCCTCGGTTCAATAACATCAGTTCATATTTATGCATTCCACTTTTCAGCAGCACCGGCTGTACTCATTAAAAATCGGATTAAGCGCTCTCTATTGTTGATTCCTTCCTGCATGTCATCTCTGACACTAGCTGCAGTTGGGTCTGCCCCAAACAAGCCATTAAACGTTAATTATGAGTGCCACTCCTCATTGCACACAGCTGTAAAGTCATCATGTACCCATATCTCAGTCATGGTTGGCTGCGGTGCTACTTCACAGTTGTTTTCTCAAACATGGAGGTGATTTTGTTTTTCCATACCCGGGTCATGGAGCAGAACTCATAAAGTTTGCTTTTGAAGAAAGTCCAAGTCCTCTTATCATGCCTGCTTCATCAGATCACTGTCAGTTGTCTTTGATATGTATCATTAACCAGCCTACTACAAGCAAGCCTGGGCTTTACATAAAAGTAGGAGATCACACGAGTGATGTGAAATTCAGAGTATTCTAGTAAAATGGAAGCACCCTGCAGCGTCAGAAAGAGGTCTGCAGGTTTGTAGCCGATGGATCTCACAACAAGAGGATTCCCTGTTAGAAACCAGATCAAACTGACTATGACAATGGTGTTTGTTTTTTCCTGTAAGAAGCTGCGGTTAACGTTGAGATTTAACTGCAGGAAAAATAGTTGTAATTTTAGAATAATTGAAAACACACAAGCTGTAAAAAGTCAGTTTTCTGTTCCCCTTCCCTGCCGGCAAGTGGTTTATTGATCTAACAGACAACCCAGAGAGATTCCTTTAATTGATTAACTCATGTCATATGTTTGGAAACTGACAAAATTCTAGTCCAAAGACACAAGATACATCCCAGATGATTCTGTGATTATTTTTCTGCCTGTCAAGGAAATGAGAGTGTTGTAATGATCAAATTGGTTAAGTTAATCACCTTTAAGATAATAAATAGGGTTTTAATAATGCCAACTTAAGCATAACACACTTACAATCATCTAATATTAGATAACAAATCTCTTCTGTCATTTAAAGAACCTTTGATTTTCCTTTTCAAACACTGCCAGGACTCGTTCAAAGACAAGAACACAGACCAGTTCCCCGTGTCAGAACGTTCTCACTTACCTTGTTGTCAGTGCATGGTAGCCTTTCACATGTCTGTCCTTTCCTCTGCCTCTGTGCAGGACAAAGCAGCAAGAGGCGGCATTATTGCAGTCCATTAATATTACATGCAGGATCGGATCACATTAACAACAACGGCTTCATTGAGCTTTTTTAAGTCCATGAAAACACTCGGGCGACCGCATTCTCTGTTAGGTTCAGCCACATAAATCACTAAAAGATGGCACAGTCATATGTGCTTATCAAATGTTTTTTTAACATGATGTTAGCCATATCGACTCTACAACTGATGGTTGAGGAAAAGGAAAAAAAATGCCATAGTTGTTGCCTCTGTGGAATATTCCAGTTTTTCAAATCATTTGTATAACGAATAGAAAACCTGCTGAATTTCATTTCACTGTGTGTAGTTCAAGTGGAACCATTTAAAAAAATGTATTTTTTAAATAAAAAAAAGTTATTTTTTAAATTTTGCATACTAGAAATATAAATAATTTATTTGCCACAAAAACATGATGCTTTACTCTTAAAAAAAAAGGTGAAAAAAGCATATCTAAACGTTTTTGATCACATGTAAAAACGCAAAATTGAGAATAACAAAGTATATCAATCTGTTTCTTTACAGATCTGGATAGGATAGGAGAAAGTTAGAGAAAATAATGAATTGTGTTAAACTGATAGAAACTCACAAACAAAGCTTTACAAGCTTCTGCAAAAAAAAAAAAAAAGACGTTTATCTGCCAGATTGTAAAACAACAATCTTTTTTCAGATCTAGAGTGACATCTCACGGTTTTGAGACATTTTAACCAGCGCAAAAACAATATTCAATTAATCATAATTTACAGATGTAGCAAATAAATTTACTTTAATTATTACACATTTTTGCTATCAAACTACAACAGGAAAAAGAGAACTCTTACCTGATATTTACTTCAGTGTCTTGGGATTTTTGATTGACATTTTTCCAAAGACATCCACTTCATAGTAGTGCTTCCATGTCTGAATGAAAAAAAAGCCTGGCAACTTTTTCTTTTGCTTCCCAAAAGTTATGCAAGGTCTGCAAAAAAAACCTTTAGAGACGTCCGTATTACATGATTTTAATATAATCCATTTAAAAGTGATGCGTGTGCCAAGTCCTTCTGCATCTCCATGGGCTTTTTCAACGTGCCGTGCCTTCAACACCACCAGCAGAAATGGATTTCAGCTCTGACTGCTCCCCCACCCCATCTGTCCTCCGCTATCTCCTCCTCCTGGGTCAAACAGCCTGTCCTCTAGGATTGAGGGTGGGGCCAGCTGCCATGTGCAGAGGGAGGATGTAACATATACCTACAAAGTGCATGAGACACAAACACACAGGAACTACTGCATTTAAGTGCGACTGTGTGTGTGCACTCCATATGTGTAAAAATGTGTTTCAAACAGTGTGTTTGTGAAAGAGTGGCACACCCAAGGGAAGGTTAGGAAACTACTTGCCCAGCTTGGTCACCGTCTCGCATCGCTGTAATGATTTATGCCTTGCGTGAGTTGCAAAAAGCCAACTGGGTTGTGTTTTATTTGCAAGCTTTGGCCTGTTTTGTGCCCCATTCCATATCTCCTTTGTTGTTGGAAGACAGGAGCTGGAGTACTCTCACCTCACATGGAATGCTGATTGGCTGAATCGGCCTGGCTTGCAGCAGGTCACACCCTTGAAATGTGCGCCGAAGGTTACACCAAAGAAAATGTTGTTTATCAGTTTCAGTGTCGAGTCTTGCTCCTCCTTACGCATGAGGCGGTAAGAAAATATTGTTGGCATGCGTGCAAACACTCCTGTGTGCACAGTGGGGAATTTGTTAATCTGTGTGCTCACACACCTGGACAGTCATAAATGAGCTCATACATGGACTGAAACACAATCAGGCAACAAGCAAAACTGGGATTCGTGTGAGTAAATTAACAATATTGTCTTTGTTTCCTCCTGCAACTCAAATTAGGAAGAATAACTTTTTTCATTTAATTTTTTAACTTGGATGCCATCAAATCAGATCCATACGCAACAAGAACAGGATCATAAAGACAATGTCCCTCCAACCCCAACAGTTATGATACCTACTGAGGCTGGACTGTCCCTTAATGTCAGAGATAATGACCCTTTTTGCACTGGTGACACCAAGTTCACATCAGATGTCTTAATGTCAGACCATTCTGTCTTCATCTGAGGAGAAGGGCCTACAACATCTGGCCATTCTCCCACATGTTGGGTCTTATTTTCAGCCTCTTTTTGTGCCAGAAATAAAAATGACAGCTGTTTCTCTTTGAGATAGGGTCCCCTGTGCAAAGACCTCTCCCAGACTCTGCTCTGCGACTCTTTGCTTATACAGAGGTGTTGACAAATACAAAAAATCTTGCAGTGATGCTGCATGAATCAAACATGCAGCCACTCAGGAGCCATTCTCAGAATTTAGAATGGTTAGATGGAAACGGTCCTTGAATAAATGAATGGATTCCAAAAAAAAATTTTCACTCATGTCAAAATTTTTAGTCCAAAGTGTTTGGCTTGATCTCGTACTGTTGAAGAGACCACATACATGGCTGCCATCCACCACTACAGAGGAGTTATGCTTTAGGAAGGCATGCCAAGCTGGAAACACTCGTACGTATGTGGTTCCTTTATGAAGAAAAAAAAAGATTTAAGATACAGTAGCAAATTTTGCAATCTCCTAAGAGAGGAAATGATTTTTAAAAAATCGTCAGATCGCACGAATAATTAAGAAAAAAGGGTCAAAAAATCTTGGCATGTAGTCAAAAAACTGTTAGAAAAACCTGTTGGACTCAAGGAGTCATTTATCAATGCAGCTCACTGCCTCCAGGGAAAATGGTAAACTATTATTCTAGTAAATGAAAGCACGATCATATAAACCTTCTGGGAAATCACTGCACTCTCATTGTACTGAATGAAAATGTGTGTGATATTGAATAAAGCAAACATACCAATAGAAAAGCTAAGGTTTCAATCACTCAAAATATTCCAAACATTGTTTTCGGTTCGTAAAATATTTTCAAAAGCTTTTATTTTTACGTCAACACAGAGTTTTTCTCTTGTTTTCCTGACGGTTGAACATCCATGTCCTTCATGCAGCATCAATGTTAGACAAATGTCAAGTGCAAAATTACATAGCAACGATGTCCCTATTTTGCCCATTAATAATGGCACGATCGTCACCAAACCATCAACAGGAAGTCAACCTGTAGAGATTTCTGTGATCAATCATTTGCCAAAATTTTGTGCCAGTAATTTAAAAGAGACGATAAACATTTATCTTTTGTTTGATGATTGTCATCATTTGAAAAGAGTTATTTTCCACATCTCTGTTTTTTGTCCAGTTCTCTCCATTGGTCTTTATTTTCTGCCCATTCTGTCATAGATCTCCTGCAGCTAGATGGCAATGATGGATTATCTGTGTGCACAACAAACATTCAGTGGGCTTAGATAAGGGAAGGAAAAACAATTCAGCAAGTGTATCGACCAAAAAAAAAAAAGGGATCAGCAGAAATGATCCAGGTGGACAAGAGACGCAAACTAAAGAAAAAGCAAATGGCCTGTGAAAAATAAACCTATGGTGGGATGGATAAACAACTGACGTAGCACGGCTTTCATGATGACAGTCCAGTATGAAGATGCTTTTGAAACCTTTTATTTTGATCCATTAATGAGCACTCTATTTAAATGAGTGTCATTTAAATGAACGACCCACACAAACTGCATCCAAAACAGGTTTTGAAGACCACCCACCATTCTTTTTTTTTTACTAGAAATACACTAACGATCCTCTACCTTGATCTTCTCCGTGCTACATCAAGAGGTTAAAAACTGTAGAAACTGTTCAGACCTTTTATTCCATTCAAGAAGATGAAATGAATGTGGCAGTGTGGTTGGTCTTAGCTTCTCCAGAGAAAAAGTCAGCATGAGAAGGAAGCAGGGGGATTCAAGAATAGACAGGAAAGTATCTGATTTGACAGTGGAAGGAGGCAAAAACAACTGCAGTTACATCACAGCCCGACGAAGAGCAGTGCAGGAGAATGATGTGTTTGTCCAGAAACCAACAAGTCTAAGCACAGGGTGATGGATGCGAAATGCAGCGTGGCCTATGTTTACACAGACTGTGTGCACGTGTTAGCAGTCCAGTGTGGTGCATGTTTCCATGCAGATGGAGGTTTGTTTATAGTTGTGTAGAGTTAGGGGTGTGAATGCAGTTGGATTTGCTGATGTGCTGAATAACACTCTTAACTGGAGGAGGCTCTGGAATACACTAACAGTGTCGAGGAGATATTGCTTTACAAAATTCTTTATCTTTCTTAGTGGTGACCAAAATGCATGACTCCATAGGACCTGAAGACATGTTTTCTCAAACTAAGATAGTTTGGGTGTGGAATGTTAATAAGAATATATTCCTTGCAAAATATGACTAATTTTCTTAAAATAAAGGACTTTTTACCCTTTTATGATTCAATTTTTGCATCGAGTAATTGGGATTTCTTCAATAAATGAAGAAGTGAGGGTGGTTTAAAGGTAATTATAAAATTCTGAATACATCCATAAAATACTGTCATAAAGCTGCTAGATCAAAATGATCGACAAAGAACAGATTTATAAAAAAAATGGACAGGGGCTAAATTAATAATTGGGGGGGGGGATTATTTTAATAATTGAAACGGTAACACTTTATATTAAGATTCCTTAACAAGCTTTGTTAACACATTAACAAGCATTATAAATTAATTTATAGGGTGTTAGTAAGACATTTATAAGTACAATAAGTCTAATAAGGTTTATTAAATTACTTAGTTAACACATTTACAAGCATTATTATTAGGATGTTTTCAAAATGCTAATGATGCATTTACTGATATTATAGGTGCCTAACAAATGTGTCAGTGTTAATAAGCTTAATAAGATTTATTAACAACCTTTGTTAACAAATTAAGAAGTATTATTATTGTTTGGGGTTCTAGTAAGATATTTATTAGCATTATAGACGCCTGACACAAGCCTAAGTGTTCATAAGCTTAATAAGTTTTATTAACTAACGTAACAAATTAATAGGCTTTATTAATGTGTCAGATGCTAGGAAGATATTTATTAGCATTATAGATGTCTTGCAAATACCTGAAAGTGTTAATAAGATTTATTAACATCTAAAGTCAGACCATTGTCTTCTAAATCCATATTACTAAACTGCTTATAAGCTTTACAAATGTATTAATTAACTTTGTTAATAGTTTATTAATTGTTTTGCAGCACCCCATCTAAAGTGTGGACGTTTTTTACCACAAACAACCACAAAGCATAAAGATTGTAAAAAGAACTTTATGACATTAAAACAGACTAAACATACACAAATCGTTCTGTAAAAGATATATAATAATTTAATTCAGACAAATTAAAAAAAATAAAAAACATATAATATACTGGTGTTGGATGACTCTAGCATCATAGCTAATAAGGATAAACTATTAGCATCTATCCTGAGTGAAACATTCATTGCAAATCCCATCACCAGGAGACAATTCTCTGCATTCAATGCCAACAGCATTCAACCACTGTTGCCTTGCTTCAAAGTCCACAAGAAAGTTACACAAGCCAGTAATTTTTGAAGAACGAAGACAATAAACCTACAGGAGCCATGCTAAAGCTAACACGCTAACGACCGACCGGTGCAGAATCAAAGATGGGCGGGGCTTTTTTCGTCACCTGTGTGAAAGCAAAGTCTAAGAGGCCATTCAATTGGCTGAAAGTGAGCACGCCTGTTTTGCTGATGAGTTTGATTGACAGATTCCTTAGCCAATGGTGACATTAGTTAACCTGCCCATCTTTGATTAGCTTTAGCATGGCTCCTGTAGGTTTATTGTCTTCGTTCTTCAAAAATTACTGGCTTGTGCAACTTTCTTGTGGACTTTGAAGCAAGGCAACAGTGGTTGAATGCAGAGAATTGTCTCCTGGTGATGGGATTTGCAATGAATGTTTCACTCAGGATAGATGCTAATAGTTTATCCTTATTAGCTATGATGCTAGTCATCCAACAACAGTATATATGTTTTTTAAAAAAAATTATTTGTCTGAATTGAATTTTTATATATCTTTTACAGAACGATTTGTGTATGTTTAGTCTGTTTTAATGTCATAAAGTTCTTTTTACAATCTTTATGCTTTGTGGTTGTTTGTGGTAAAAAAACGTCCACACTTTAGATGGGGTGCTGCAAAACAATTAATAAACTATTAACAAAGTTAATTAATACATTTGTAAAGCTTATAAGCAGTTTAGTAATATGGATTTAGAAGACAATGGTCTGACTTTAGATGTTAATAAATCTTATTAACACTTTCAGGTATTTGCAAGACATCTATAATGCTAATAAATATCTTCCTAGCATCTGACACATTAATAAAGCCTATTAATTTGTTACGTTAGTTAATAAAACTTATTAAGCTTATGAACACTTAGGCTTGTGTGAGACGTCTATAATGCTAATAAATATCTTCCTAGCATCTGACACATTAATAAAGCCTATTAATTTGTTACGTTAGTTAATAAAACTTATTAAGCTTATGAACACTTAGGCTTGTGTGAGACGTCTATAATGCTAATAAATATCTGACACATTAATAAAGCCTATTAATTTGTTACGTTAGTTAATAAAACTTATTAAGCTTATGAACACTTAGGCTTGTGTCAGGCGTCTATAATGCTAATAAATATCTTACTAGCATCTGACACATTAATAAAGCCTATTAATTTGTTAAGTTAGTTAATAAAACTTATTAAGCTTATGAACACTTAGGCTTGTGTCAGGCGTCTGTAATGCTAATAAATATCTTACTAGAACCCTAAACAATAATAATACTTCTTAATTTGTTAACAAAGGTTGTTAATGAATCTTATTAAGCTTATCAACACTGACACATTTGTTAGGCACCTATAATATCAGTAAATGCATCACTAGCATCTTGAAAAATCCTAATAATAATGCTTGTAAATGTGTTAACTAAGTAATTTAATAAACCTTATTAGACTTATTGTACTAATAAATGTCTTACTAACACCCTATAAATTAATTTATAATGCTTGTTAATGTGTTAACAAAGCTTGTTAAAGAATCTTAATATAAAGTGTTACCGAAACATGTATTTTCCTCGCAATTACTTGAGTTTAATGTGCAAGGAACCTAAAAATTCATAGCTATAACTCGGTAACTGCAAATAAAAAATTTTAATAAAAATGAAAAGTTCTAAATTAGTGTGCAAAAAAGTTTTTAAAAAGGTAACTAGCTTTCCTGTAAAGCATATTCATATAGTGCCCCATAAAGGCATATTCATTTAATTTTTAATTTTTATTTTATACATCCCCTTTGGTAGGTGTTCTGTGTATATTATTTTACAAAACAAAAATCTCAACTGTAATCTTTAGATCCTGCCCTAAAGGCGAATCCCATATAAGTACAGCACTCTAAAATAGTCTTAAATTACACCAAACAGTGCAAACTGTGAGAACGGTGACATTCCTGCAACGTAGTAAAAGTTAGCTTTAGCTGTTCGAAGCAAAATTTAATTAAGGTAGCATGTGTAGTGGACTTTGTACCTGTAGACAAAATGAAGGGAACAGTAGAAGGAACAAAGAGAAGGAGGTTATGAAAGCTATCCTAGCATATCTGAGGTCTTATCTGGTGTGGTGAACTCCAACCTCTGCTGTTCTCATGGGCTGCTGATCACTTTTCAAGTTTTGTGTCTGGGTGGTCTTTTTTGACAAGGTAGTTCTTTTCTAACATTTTCCACTTATTTCCTCCTTTAGTAAAACTTTACATGGAGAGGCCTGTCCTTCTATGGTTGTTCTTCATCTTTCCTCTTCCTCCTCATTGGGTTTTTGCTGCCAGAGGTATTCTTGGTTGATACCTTGTGGTATTTTTTCTGATGTACTCCAAGATCTTGTTTTTTTTTCATCTTGGATGGTGGTTTTAATGCCGTGGAGTCCATATTTTCCCTCCTTCTGTTTTGCGTACAGCATTAGTTTGCTGAGTCTGTCTACTGTGAGGGAGTCTCGTGTCCTGACAACAGTGACAACTGATGAATGGCAGGATACTCTAACTGTTGGGCTGGACTTTGCTCTATTGATCTAGAAGCATACTGAAGATCTCACTCTTCAAACTCTCTGTCGTTGTTTGTGGCTGACCTCCTTGCAGCCTCTTCAGAGCTTCTTATGGAGATTCAGCAAACTTCCATATCTAATGTGCGGCTTTCTAGTTCAGCTTCTCGAGGCACATCTATCAGGAAACAAGTGAGCATGTTTTGTGCAAAATCAAGCTGAGGGGTATTGGTGAGTTGACGCTTCACTTACTCCTGGTATTTTTGCCAGGGAAATGGCCAATGATTGCATGGCCTCATTTCTGACACCCACTGCCTCCCCTGCTAATAATCTGAGTGTGGGGAATTAGGTCTGGGCAGAACAACACTAGAGCCTGTGTTTGTGAGGCCCTACAGAGCTGTCTTCAGTCCAAGATAATGTGTCTTACAGTCTTTTTTGTCAGTCCAGGTGAACGGTTTCACATACCGGTACATTTTCTTAAGTCTTTTGGCGTTGCTTTTATCTCCAAATCAAAACATTAGCGTGCCATATGAATTATTTGTCTAACTGTGGAGATCACGTGCTACAGTTCTATAATGAGAAGGTGGTGACAATAGTCTGATTTGTGTCCAGTGGCTAATATCACTGAGTTATATTTTTTATTAAAGAAATAAAGACAAAAAAAGGGACAAATCAAGTGCCCAAAAATCAAACATTTTTAAACGCCACCATTAGCAGCAATAAATGAAAAAAGAATTCCCTTCATGACTGCAAACCTTTTTTTCAGATTGTCACCTTGCTTTAGTTTGAGAACACTTTCTTAAGATAAATGAAAGTCCTTCCACAAAAATGTATGAAACCATCCAACAAATGTTTCTTTTCATCCCGGTAATTATATATAAGGGGTGAAGTTTTTGGCAAATGGGAACAGCAGAGTGGAAGGCCAACCCAAAAGAAATAATCCAAAATACATATTTAAAACAGTTTTATAATCATTATTGATAAAAACATTAAAACATCTTTTTTTTTTAGCTGAGGTGCCATTGCTATTGCTTAAAAAAGTTTGTGTTGTTGATATTTTTTAAGATTATTTGTCTAATGGTACCAATATTGACTCAAAAAGCTTTTTGCTGGGGGCAGCCCTCTTGCCCCCTGTAGCAACACCCCTGAAGGTTAGGCTGTTGTCTTTGTGCTTGTCTTCACAAAAAGTGGTAAGATTTCAAGATCATTGGAACAAATATATGAGGTCCAGGTCCTGTCAATCATGCTTCTTTAGTTGGATAAAAAGCTTTCCTTTATATACATGTAGACGGTTTGCCGTGAATTCTGCAAAGGTGTGAGTTTCATCTTTTTTTCTTTTTGTATTTCTGGACATTGAAAATTTGTGTTCCTGATGCCTCAAAATAACCCTAAATTTTTTTATTTAATGGAACATTGCTAAGTTAAGAACACATAGATTTTTTGTGTGTAAATTCTTTGTATTTGTGTAGGACAGCAGCTGCATCTGTACTATTATTGTGTAGGTGGAAAACACCTTCATATTCCACACTAAAACAAGCACAAAACATTTATTTTTACCTTTCTGCTGTAACAATGAAGCCTGCCGAACACAAGAAGCTCACTGCTACTATCTGTTTGCTCAGCTGCTGAACAGGAATAATTCTCGAATAATGAATATTTACAATATGAGAAAAAAATGGACATTTAAAATCAATAAATAAATACCATTATTTTCCCAGTTTTGCACGCCAGCTTAGGATCAGTTCAAGGACTGAGAATAAAAATCACCCAAAATACAATTTAAATCTGTATAGAACAGAAGCGGTACGTGACTCTAAAAATTGCCCACATTAATTTTTTGCTACTTTAATTTCATTTATATGAAATAAAATGTACATCCTCCATGCACAAATGAGAAACAACAGAAGGGTAAAAACGGTGGCTCTTCATGCAATTGATTTTGAAAAAAACAACAGTGGAGTTTTAATGATCAACAGTAGTAGAGCATAAAAAAGGAATGTCAGCGAGGGAGTGGAGAGATAACCATCAGATAAGCTGCTGCTATTTGTTGAGACAGCTCTCTCTGCATCCTGCACACTCCATTATTTTCAAAAGGACTACAAGCATTGATATACAAACTGGGAAAGACTGGTGAATCGATGCAGCTGGACACATAGAGGTGTATCATAGTCCCTTTGTAAATGCAGTCCAACTAATAGGAACGTTTAATAGAAAAGTAAAACATCAGTAGCAGTACTCTGTTGAACAGAAGCAACATGAACAATAACAGCAAAATAGACCCAAGCTGAAAATCCACTCCAACTGTTTCATTCAAGGAGGTCCTGGTAGATCATAACAAAATGTGAACACACATATGCTATCACTTTATTTTGGTGTATTGTTTTCTATCAGAATTTGCATGGGTTTGTTTAATATCAAGAAAGCAGTAGTTCTCTAAGGAAATTCTGATTTTTGTAAATTATGCATGTTTTCTCTTAAATGATGAAAAACAGAAAGTTCTGAACGTCTGAAATGACCAACGTTGATTGTTTTTATCTACAGACATGGGAAAAAGTGACAAGGGTTTATTATGTGCATTAAGGGGTTTGCTGAAAAGAGAAGAGAAGAGAAAAAGGAAAGTGAATAGTCCTTTTGAGAGGTAAAAAGAGGAACTTGTGTGGTATGTTTACATGTCAGCATAATTCCTCATGATTGATTAGGTATCTGTGTGCTTGAGCCTCCATGTGGATTTCAAACCAGAAATACTTGGCATGCCCTACTATAATTTAAGAGTAATGAGCATAATGACCATTGTACAGAGATAGCTTACTGAATAAAATTCTATTTAGTTGTTCTTGGAACAATAGTTAATGAGCTGTCTTTTGTTGCTAACAGCCGCTGGCAATCGTCATGGCAATAACTTTGTGTAGGATTTAACTGTATGAAATATATGTTAATGATAAATTGAGTATTCAAACCAAAAGTACGCCACCAAAGAAAGCAAACTGGAAGACAAACATTCTGTGTCAAAACTTAAGTATACCCAGCTGTGCACAGTTTGGATGTTTGTTCCTGATTGGCAGATATTCATTGTTCACTAAGCATTCGGATTCGGATGTGTTGCAACAAGAAAAGGAATTTATAAACTTGCTCCAACACATAAGAAAATTTTGAATAACTAGAAACAATGTAAAACAAGCAAGCTTGATTTTTTTGTTTAGAGCTTAAAATCACACACGTAATCAATTTTACAAACTCTGTACCACTTAGGGTGGAAGCAAGCAAACATAACAATAAACCATCATCATCATTGTGATGAAAACCGCAGCTGCTGAAGCTGAAAAAAAATCTATAGCAGCTAACTTAGAAAAAAATAAAAAGTGACGAAATATTCTATGAAATTATTACTGAACAACCACAACCTGCCTTTAGTGCAAAAAGAGTCATACATCTTACCCTTTTTTGTGACATTATTGTCATTAAAATGTTACAAAAGCAAATAGAAGTTTGAGATAAACCCTTTTCCACATAAAAGAGGATGAATTTCAACTGTTAACTGAACACCTGCACTCATAGGTTGATAACAGTTAATGATGCATTTGTGATTTATAGCTATTTTAAAAAAAAGGAATTTTTGAATAGGGTTTTCTAAGTTGTAAATTTATTGTAAATCAAAGGCACCTTGTTTTAACTTTGCATTTACAGAGCTCCCCTTTTTGTCTTTTAATTCATACTGCGCTTCCTCAAAGCATTAGCCACAGCTTTTACTTCCATTTTATTATTTAGGTCCCATTTTTGGTAGGACTCTGCCATGGATAGGAACTCACAACCTTCCAGTCTCAGGTTGGACACTCTACCACAAGGCCACTAAGCTAGTTTATATCAAGCACCATGTATTCTACAGCATGTTGATGAAACCTGCTCTCCAATTGATTGGTTGATCGACTGATTGACTGATTATACCAGTCACGTATAAAACAAGATTTAAAGAGTCAAACGTTATTCTTTAAAATAACAGAAGAAAGGAAATGAAAATGTATAACTTTCTCTAAAAAATACCAGAGATTTTTGAGAAAGTTATTTGATTTGGCTGTCTCGACACCCTGATGGTAATAGCGTCACCACTGTTACCATCAGTGTTTTTGAGACAGCCAGTGATCTTCTGAGCCGTGTTTATCACCCTCAAAAGTGTGTTATTCTCTGGGGACCTTTCTAACTACTGAACCCCAAATTGAAGCAGCGTGTTCAGAAGCTCTCCTGCAGGTCACAGGGAGTCTCTCTTTTTCTCTCTCAGGAAGTCGAGTCTGCTGGTTTACGCAGAAGTTCAGAGGTGTTTGTGTTACAGGTCAGGTCTGAATCTCAGAAGCTGAAAGTCTTTACACAGTCCCCACTGTATAAAATAAAAAAAGAAAGGACTGTTTTTGTTGTCTTTTTTGTTGATTTGGGGATCATCTTCTGTGATGTAAAGAAGCAGGTAGTTCTCTTAATGTCATCATGGCATCCACTTTACCTCATCTCTACAGGCTGCCTCAGAGATCAGCGAGTGGTTGGGGAGGATGTAGAGGGTAGGGGTGTGGATGTATGTTGTCCCACTATCAGTGACTACGATCTGAGAGGAAGCTGCTTATCCACATGGGGAATACACAGGGGATTGGCACTCTAATTATTAGAGTAATAGAAGATAGTGTAATATATATCATGGTTTATGTTTTGAGTTATTCACTGTCAAGATGAAGGTCCCGAGGGGTTCTTTATTGGGTCACCTCTCAGTCATCGTTTTGATTGATTGATGGATTTATTTCAAGCATTGTAGTCAAAGCAATAAAGAATTTACACTGATTTGTCAAACTCATTACAGAAAAGATCAAATGCATAGATAAAAAAGACAAAAAGAAAAAAAAATACACTTAAATCACATTTGCTTAATTGAATATAGTGAATGTTAACTAAAGACAAGTAGAGCTTGATTTATTGCTTGAAAAGGAGTGGGAAGAAGCAAGTTTACACAGAATAATCCCATCTCTACTGAGTTAATTCATTTTATAGTTTTATATAGTTTTTTTTAATCCGGTTCTAATCAGATAGATTATTTTCAAGTTACAAAATTAGTGCCTGGACTTTAAATAAGTAGTTGTAGAGCTTGATAAATTAGTTCTTCTCTATGGGTTCTGGTAAATCGCCTGTCCGTCCTGGGGGAGGATCCCCCCTTCATGTGGACAGCCCTGAGGTATCTTAGTTTTTCTGGAATCCATTTTTTTAGGGGGGGGGTCTAAGGGCAGGAATGTCCAGTTTAGCTTAGTCAGATTACCGTAATTCAATTTAGTATTTTCCTATTGAACTCCATGTATTCATGATCCTTTTGATTTTATGTTTAACTTTTTCAATTACCGATACAAAGCCCATCGAGACGACTAATGTTGTGAATTAGGGCCATACAAATAAAATTGAATTGAATTGAATTAATGATTGATTAGCTTCAGAAAGCATTCATTAATGATTTCAGTAAACAGTAACGGTAACCGATATGTAATAATCATAGATTATTATTAGAACATATTATCACATTAAACCTATTTATATCAATATGCAACACATCTCGGGCTTATGTGTACATCTTTATGCAGATGACAGTCATGTACACCAGTAAATAAACTTTTGTTCAGGGCATTGAATTCTTGCAAAAAGCTGTTTTTAATTCAACCAAAGTTTGTTTTCAGTGCAAACAAGAGAGAGGGTTGGCCCATGATCGTAAGATTGCAGGTTCGATTCCCGCCTTGCACGCCCATGAGTCGATGTGTCCTTGGGCAAGACACTGAACCCCACCTTGCCTCTGGTGGTAGGTTGGCACCAGTGTTTGGCGCGGAGCCACCACCAGTGTGTGAATGTGTGTGTGACTGGGTGAATGGGTCTGTGACTGTAAAGCACTTTGGAACTTGTAGGTAGAAAAGCGCTATATAAGTATACGCCATTTACCATTTAATTCCAAGATTCTGCAATTCATAGTAAGATAGTCTATATGGCAGCAACATAAATGTTGTTCATATGTATATAGACCGTACCTTGACATATATATTGATGACTCCCTCAATTTCAAACCACAGCTGGAGAATCTGAAGAAATTAAGATTTAATTTCAGTTTTTATTTTCAAAATACGTGTTGTTTTTCATTTAGAGTGAAAAAGATGTTTTGTTGCTGCTTTTCAATCTGTATTGGGTTAGGGAGTACAGTTTCTCGTGCTGCTCAATGTCTTCGAAGAGTTGATGCTATTTATCATGATTCTCTGAGGTTCACCACTAATTGTAAAGTAATGACAATTAGTGGGAGATGTATTCTCTAGTGTCCTGACCATTTGAAGGAGGTCATTTTTAGGAGAATGCTTGTACTGTTGTCTGCCTAAATCTGTGTTTCACTGTGACAGAGAAGGACTGACTCTTGTCTCATTCATGCAATCATTTGTTGATAGCTGTTCCATTCACTAAAAGGCTGTTGTCCATTTTGCACTTTGTGTGTGGGATCTGTTGCAGAAAGGCTAAGACTCAACTGAACTGATTTCTTTCAATACTTTTTAAATCCAAATTAAATGTTTTAGTGACAGAGGACTGTACATGTCATGCAGCTGTGTTTAAAAAATTATTGTCTTCCTGTTATTTTTATTTTTTTGTCTGCTGTATTAATGAACTTGTATTTTATGTTTGCTGCAGTGCTTTGGTTTGGATTTCCTTGTAATTTCATTAATAATAATAATAATAATAATAATAATAATAATAATAATAATAATAATAATAATAATAATAATGAATACAAAAAATAGTTTCAAATAATTAAAAAGTTAGTTTAAAAATCCTTAATCCTAAACTCTCTCTATCAAATGCAGAGGGTAATGGTTTTAAACACTGAGCTGTGACCCACAAAGAAACATTTGGACCAATTTCCCTTGTTTTCTCTGGAGGGACAGTGCATCACAAGAGACTGTGACCACAGCGCCCTCTGTGGAACAACTTCCCTTGCAGGCAAATTGATAAGAATCAAAACCTTGTAGTGGAAGAGTTGTTATGTGCTTCCCAACCAGTTTATCTTTTATCCCTGGCAGTGTTGGTGCAACTGAACAGCAGTCATTCAGACTATAAATGAGAGATATTTTGGCAAGAGAAATAAGGTGGAGGATTTTAGACATAGTGGCACAGTGGAGAGGGCCAAGGACTGGTAGAAAATCTTGGGAAAGATCCCAGCCAGCTGTTCTAGGCAGTCTTTCAACATTGGGTCAAGAGCGTCACCTGCCTCATTGGCCATCCTTGGGTTTGTCTGACCTTAGTGTTTGTCTATCACTCTTTTTCTTTCTGAGCCTTCTGCTGCTGTGAGCTGTGTGATTAATCCTGACTCTCTGGTGGCACAAAAAAAAAAACGCACAAAAAAAGCATTATTTCCTCCGTCAACATGGCATCACTTTCAACTGGTCCAGGGTTGGTCTTAAAGTTCATGCTCGACTCTCTACCACCCGTGGTTGTTGCTGTTTAACTAGTTCTCGGTCCTCTTCCTGTTGCTCAGCTTGGCCCATGTGGTGCATCTCTTCGACCAGCATGGTTTTATTGCGGTTTCCGGATCTAATTTAATTCTCCGGCGTCCTTGGCTCCAATAGTTTTTTCCATCAGGATTTACACCGCATAACTCCTTGATCTGGCAGACACTGTAAATCCAAACTTTCCTAGAGGCTGCACTGGCCAGGGACACACCAGGAGAGGTACTGGGGCTGGCAAAAAAATGGTAAAAAATACTTCTACTTAAGTTTGAGTCCATGTCTATTGTTGTCTTTCGTGTGACGTAAATGGCAAGGTTAGAATACTAGGTAGGACTTTTGCTCGTCAGCCACTGAAGTGCGTGCATGTTTGGCATAGTCTGGCTGTGAGTCAGACTCGTCTAGCGGTTGTTAGACTCATCAGGTCTGCCCCTTGTTACCGATTGCATTCAGAACCTCTTCAGACAGAAAATATAGACCCACGTTTCCAGCTTTGTTACCCTGGGATTACTTTCTTGCTTTTTACAGATATTATATTGCTATGAGCCTCATCAAGTAAACACCTCCAGCAGGCAATAAAGCTGATTTGCAGCTTACAGAGATGCAACTTGAAGTAAAAATAAAAATCAACACTACTGTGGATGAGGTCGGTATTGCTTGCCTTCCAATTCATTATTCTATTCAGAATTTTTTGTCTGTGAAATCAGTGTCAAAACGTGATCAGGGCACAAATCTGGAAGACTCTTTTGTAAGGTCATGTCTGGACACAGGTACACATCAATCAACAGGTTTATTCATAACCTTTTATGCAAACATTTATACTGTGCACTTTCCATCATCTGCCTGTGGTCAAAGTCAGTAATTCAAAGACAATTCAGGTTAATGAAGTCTGATCCAGACTATCCTCTAGTGTGAAACTGATTGAGGCATTTCTACATTATCACTTTCAAGCTCTCGAAGGACTTCACGGCAGTGTTCATTTGATGCACGATCTTTAGGACAGGAATGCTAAGAAATGAACCAGTGGATTAAAAAAGAAACATTTCCATTCTTAGTTTGATGAGACTAGTGTTCTGCAAGTTACATACCAACTGTAATAGATTAAAGATTACTTGTTTTTGTTCTTCAATAGCTTATAAACAAAGGATAGGTGAAAGCTACAAAAGTACAATTAGAGGAGCAACCATCAGCTGTTGTCTGTCTATATACCAAAAAAAATGTAGGTTGTTTACCAAAGAAAAGAGAGAGAAACAGAAACAAAACACAAAAAAATGATGCTACCATAGAAACAGGACGAAATGACAGCACTTACAAAAACAGCTAAACAGGCAGTTCTGTCAAAAACAGGAACAAACACTTATGAGAGTCTCAAAAATTATATTAAAGTGTTTCGTTTTATGATGGCTAACATGATATTTTGGCCAGTAGATTAGCTCAAAATGATTTAAAATAAAGTGACTGAACAAAACACCATCAGATTAACCTATGAAGCATGTTTTTGGGCTGTCGAAGGAAGCCGGAGTGCACATAAAAAATGAACGTATGCACGGGGCGAACATGCTAACTCCACACAAAAAAGTCCCAGACGGGATTCAAACCAGGGCTTTCCTGCTGTGAGGTGAGAGTGCAAACCGCTACCCCACTGTGAAAAGTTTCACCTCTTTGAACTATTAAATGTTGGACTGTAAGTCTGCTGTAAAAAGTCGAATCTTACTCAAATTTTATTAGTAATGTTTACACTACTTGGTTACACCAAAGAGTGATATTTTGATGGTTGAAATTACTTTGGAAATGCTTAGTCCCAACACAGATGGAGAACCATAAAGACTTAATTTCCACCACTTTCTGTTCATCCTCATAATGCCATCATGCCTACAGTTACATTTGTCTGTCTCCAAAGGTAATCTTTTATACTCACCTTAATCATAAAAGTCCATGTTTTTTTGTTTTTCTTTTTTTTTCATCCTCATAAACCAATAAAATAATTTTCAAACTAATTAATGAACACCAGATTTAAAAAAAAAAGAAATATATTTTTGGGATTAGGATGATCATCATGGGTAAATAACAGACCTGGGGCCTGTTTCAGAAAGGAGGTTAAGTGTAAACTCTGAGTGCATTAACCCTGAAATCAGGGAAACCCTGGGTTTTCCGTTTCAGAATGGGAGGTTTGTTAAACCAGAGAAAGCAGAGTAAGTCAAACCCGTTTCTGAAAGAGAGGTAACTTCTACTCGGAGTCAGTATCCATGGTTACTTATGCTGTGAACCTAACCTGGTCGGGAGCAGGTTTTATTCTCCAAACTCAAAGTTTCTGCCGGTCCCCTCCCCTTTTTAAAGACGAAGCGGTATTTTTCGCTTTAACCTTCATTGCCCAAATGTCCGTCACACAGAGACGGTCTAAGTGACAAGAATGGCTTGTTCTTTTTTGGAGGACCCAATAGACGAGGAGGCTGCATTAATTCGTAGAGAATTACATTTACGCCGTACGAGGATTTTGAGATGACTCGTTTTTTTGTCATTTCCCCATACGTTTTTGTTTGAGCTTTACCGTTTTTCGTTGCAGTCAATTACATATATACAATGAAAACAACATTAGATATTGCTATGTAGATGTTTCATATGTCAAATATTGTCAACAAAGCCTACATCCATGACATGCTCATATTTGACCTGATTGAATTATGTTTTTATACTTCATTTTTAGCTGCTGCCATGTTCTTGTAATTCCTGCAGGATTGCATCTACATGAAAATGAAATCAGGGACATTGAATTAGATTAATGTAACAATTACTTTTTGGAAAAACAATTTGCTAGCACTGCTTACTTTCTTAATCCCATATAAACCTATACCACTTGATCAATACAAGGGTAGTGTTGCAGCGTGTGTGTGTGCTGAGCGGGGTGCGATCCACGAGAGACAAGGGGAGGGGCGATTGCAGGTGCAGATGGGGGGGGGGGGGGGGGTGAGCACGGAGCGGAGCGGAGGTGTGTGCCCCAACTGTGGTATATATTGTGTGTTCAGAGGGACGGAGCACTTAGTTAAATAAAGAGAAGGTGTCATTCCCAGAATAACTGTTTTTGGGTCATTCTTAATCCGCTCCGGAGGTTGAGGGTTTCGAACGGGAAGTGAACCCCGAAGGAGAATTCCCTTCGGCCCTGAAGGAAATCTCCCCTGCGCTTCTGACCATATGTCGGAAAGACCAGAGAAAAGAAAGGAGAAGTCTTCGCGCAGCGAAAGGTTCAACAGTAGACAAAAGTTCACTTTTAAAAACACAATTGCATGTATTAATATTAAACTGACCAACGTTTGCAAGAGGGGAAGGTTAATAGAAAAAGTCCTCTAAACATTACCGACGTTAAATGCACCCCCCCCCCCCCCCCAGATTGGTTCTGTGCACTATGCAGCATTTCATGCATTTACACCAGGAATAGCACTTCAAAAGTACACCTTAATATCGCCATTTTTTATTTCACTCCTTACGCTATTTAAAAAGTTATTACAGTCAATATTTCATAACAATGATTTAAATGCAAACTTAGGCATTAACTTGAGCAGCTATGTTTTCCACGCTAACTGTCTCTGTTTTGCAGATGCAGCGGTGTTGCTTTTCTTCCGTAATATGTGCTCATATTCACTGTAACTCTGCAGCAGCACGTCAAGTTCAGCTGGCGAAAAATACGCAGACCTCTTTTTTTCACGGTTGCCATGGTGACTCGTGATATCTGCGCTCCATTGATAATGGCTTCTTATAGTCGCGGTGCGCACGCTCACCTCCGAATCAGTCCACTCAGAGTTGATTGATCTAACTCGGATCAGCTTCTCTGAAACAGAAAACTCAGAGTTGTTAATCTCCCGATTGACCAACTCAGAGTTCAAGTTCAACCTCAGAGTTGGTTGAACCTCCTTTCTGAAACAGGCCCCAGTATTTGTTCAGAAGTCAGTTGCTGCTGATCACCTGGATCAGCTGTGTTCAGCCAATCAGAAGCTAAAGTCAGAGGTGGTACAGGAACAGCATGGTCACATGATCCCATTGGTGGTGAACATCAACAACTCATTGCTTGATTGTAGAACAGAAAGATGCCAGCTGGTAAGTCAATGGTTTACCGCCTTTCCTTGACAGTTAATGTGTCATTGAGCAAAACATATTATAAGCCACATAATCCATTTCATAGAACATTTTTTTAGACAATGATTTTTGAAACAGTATTTGATAGTATAAGCATGGTTAAATACATTTTATAGAGCGATATATGATGTGGTTCCGTAAGCAAAGAAGATGTGGTCCTTGCAGGGAGCTAAACCAGCGCTAAGCAGAAAAATGGAAGCCAGTGTCTTTAGCATCGTGCTTACATGGAAAATTAGCTGGTGGCACACAGAGCTGGGGCCTGTTTCAGAAATATGGAGTTATTTCAGTCTCAATAATCAGAAATGCACACAACCGGTTTCACAAATACACACGCTCCGGTTCACAAATGTCATTCTATGCAAACGTGAAAAATAAATTCGGAAATACACACTCTGTGTTTCACAAACACACACATTGTGTTTCACACATGCACACTAAATGTTTTACAAATGCACAATAAGTGTTTCTCACAAATGTGCACACTGTTTTTCACAAAAACATTTTAGACATTCACAATAAATGTATCAGAAATGCACAGTAGGTGCTTCACAAACATGATTTTTAGGTACACATGTGATGTGAACTCACAGATCATTCGAACTGCAGACTGTGCATTCAAAATCCCGTTCTCGTTTGTGAATCTCCCCGTGTGTGTGAGAGATTTTTCTACGGTGAATATTGAGACTCATCTGACGGAGCGGGTCGACTAATCTCACCATTGGCTAGTGAATCTGTCAATCAAACTCATCGGCAAAGCAGGCGGGTTCGCTTTTAGCCAATCGAATGGCCCCTTACACTCTTCACTCTCAACTGACGAGGGAGGGAGCTGTTCAGCACAGCAGTTGGGAGGACGCGGGCGGCAAACATGGCGGAGAGTTCTTCCGAACGGGATCAGTCTCAGCCCGTAAGTAATGCACTTATTTGATTATTATTCCCTCGTTGTACATCCTGTAATGTTCTTGAATACTAAGTTGAAGCGTTCTCCTTAGCCAAGTGACATGTGTGAATGCTTTATAAACATTTCAGCCGAGTCGTTTGCAGAGTACCCCCACCGCAAATTAGCTTAGCTTTGCTTTGCCTGTGCGGTCATAGTTTTTTAATGGTTTTAAAGCGGGGGAGGACTTATGGTTTTGTCAAGTTTTACCAGGTCTTCACACAACACGAGTAACTACAACCAACCAGGGGCCTCGAAACTAGCCGGCTTTCGACTCAAGTTGTGTCTGCCTTTGTGAGTGAACTTCAAGCCGGTTTCGGTTCAAGCTAGCGCCTGTAGCCAATGATCTGTAGGTTCTACCATGATTCAGATAGAACTAAGGGGAAAAGCATGCCGGATTTACAGCAGCACAGAAAGTTTAATAAAAAGTATTGATTTAGAGACGGGGATTTGTTTAAACACTGATGCTATGCTATGCTAACTAGTTAGCTGTTCCGTGTGCTGCCTTTATGTAAACGCGAGCCGGGTTAAAGTTAGACACAGTCTTTTCACAACCCAGACTTTAAGACGGGGTGGATTGTGCAACAAAGTTAATTCATATGACATTCATGAAAACGGCATTTTTTAAATATAACAGACGTGAATCCACTGTTGAATGAAAGAAGCCTCATAAGTTTCTAACGTTAGAACCCGTATTGTGCTGACCAGCCCTGTGAGATTGTGTCAGAGTGACAGCCACTAAAATCCCCTTATCTTTACTTTCAATGACGTAATGACAAGAATCCCAAACATTATGTTTTTAGGCTGTTTTGTAGTCGATAAGTAGTCACAGAAAGGGTGGATGGGAGAAATATGCTGTCAACAGTGATTAGAGTAGAAGTTACTGTATTACACACAGGCTTCCTGTGATCAGTGTCTTGTCTCTGATTGTTTATTTTTAACTCTGTTCTTTACTACAAGCTCAAGTTATCATAGCAAGAGTGTTTTAAAAAATTCCCCTTTCAAATATTTGAAAATGATGTAATTTAATCTCAGACAGCTAAATGATCTAATCCATGTTTGTCGTGTTTTTATTTATTCTCTAGGAATTACTGAATGTGACAGCGTGACAATCTTTTGTTCCTCCTGACATCAGGCAATACAACTCTCTGGCAGGGCATCTTACAAGTAATTTCTTTTAATTTTACCCACTGATTTTCCAATTATTTACCTTTTTTTATCAATCTTTTTATTTTGTGATATTTCTATTTGTAATGCATGTGTGTTTATGTGTTTTTTTAAGATGGCCATTTTTAAAAAAATGTCCTCAGGGATTATTAAATACCCTTCTATTTCATATGTTATCATCCTATTGTATTACTGTTTTACCTATCAATTGGGAATTTAGCATTTTTGCCCCTGTAAATATCTGTCAGTTGAAAGTATTTGTACTTGTATTCCATAGATCTTGTACCTGAAGATAGCAGACAACAACTGTGCAGACACCCACTTGGCCTTCTTCAGTGACGCTGTGAACGTTTATGGCTTTCCTCTGAGGTATTCATGTTATTCATAAAGAAATATTTCATTCACATATCAGGCAGTATAAGCACTTGGTTATTTGTACAAAAATAAAATAACTTTTTTAGACTCCTCTGAAAACAAAGGCAACTCTAAAACTCTTTCCCCTCATGAGCCGCGGTTACATGGGCAGAATATCTTGATCGGATCAATGGTCGGGTTAAAATTCACCCGTGCACATGGGCACAGAAAACCTTTTTCCGATTAGAACAAACGTTCCCATGGCTCATACTCTCGTTCGGAATGAATCATTTGGGCATGCGCAGTAGTGTAAAATCACCCGGATGCGGATATAGGTCCCGTTGTAAACAAACCGCTTCCACAGACATTTATGCAGCAGCTTGGTAACATACGAGACGATCTTCCAAACGTGCTTTTATTAATGTCATGAATATTATGAATTGCCTGTTCGCTCATCGTTATATTTAATCTGTGTGGTCAGTGCTTTTTTTGTGGAAGAATTAAGCTGGACGAAAGCTTAGGACAGGCTAACACGGGCTAACATTATTAGCCTGATGGATGGACACAAAATCCAGGACCGTGCGAGAAACGCAGCAATCTGCAGCTTTCTAAGAGTGACATTTATTTCTGCTCTGAAGAGTTCACACAGGCCGCCCCAAAGCCACTCTGTGAGCTAGCGGCCCGAGCTCTGTTCGAACACGGTTCCTCCTGAGTCCTGCAGCCGCTAACCCAGAGCGGCGGGACGGCTCGCAGTCTGGATTCTCCCACACATAACAAAACAACAAAACGCACACGTAAAAAAGCCCCCCCCCCGACACAAAATTATTAATCCAGCTGCTCTGCTCACTCGGGTGCCAGTGGACCAAGTGAGCGTCAGGGGGCACGAAGCGCTCCTCCTCCGAATCTCCCCCGTGAGGGGTGTAAGAGAGGGGAGAGCCAGCGGGGCGAGAGCGGAGCGGCGCTTTTCACGGGGCGTCCGCAGAGCCAAACACCGTCTATGCATGACGTAACCCAGAGCAGCAGTGACACACGATCGGAATGACCGTTTACATGCTCCACGATCGGATAAACGATCGGTATAACCCACCTATCTCGATCGGAAAGAAATTCTGATCCGAATGAGTCTGACCGGGGCAGAGTATTCCGAACGGCGCGTTTACATGACGCATTTTCTTTCCGATCAGGCGTTCATTCCGATTACTTTTGCCCATGTAAACGCGGCTATGGATAACATTTTACCCCCCCCCCCCCACCTAACAGTTTCTCTCACCTCAATGTTTCCCCCAGAGATACATGTAACCCACTCCTGCAATTTATCTAACCTAGAAATTCTACTTATTGGCATCATACATAAGAACATTACATTTTAAATTGATGTGTACCCTATTGGCGATGCATTTGTAATTATGTGTTTGAGACATGATTTTCATGTTATTGTCAGGGTGAGAGGAGATCACGGAGGAGAACATGTGGGCATAGCTGAGTTGATGCTCACAGTACGTAGAACTGACACAAACAGCTTCATTGCAGCAAAAGTGTACACACAATCAACGGTGAGTTGAACCTAGTTTTAGACGCTTTAATATATACATAAAAGTGAATGATGTATTAAAAATAAATCTGACAATATGATATTTCTTTTTGCTTTTTTCCAAATACAGGATTGAGCCCCTCTGGTGTGATGTCTTCATGAGTGTTACTGGTTTATATTACAACATCCTGCAATCTCCTGAGGACCAAGACTTGCTCAATATCAGTCACATCACGTATTCTGCTGCCACTATATTTTCCTACCACGCATTCAGGCCAGTTTGGATGTGTTTAGTGACGCGTGGGACAGCCATCCAATCAGGACGGAGCAAAGCATGACACCAAATCAGCTGTGGCAGTTGGGCTTGACCCAAAACCCTGTTTCTGATCCCCGGGTAAGTGCTTTATTTCAGTGTTTTTTAACCTTTGTTCACTTGCTCCACGGTCTGACACCGGAATCTGTGGAAAGTTACACCGCTAAAGACGAGCTTTAGCTGGTATTTTTGTTAGAACTGAGAGACTTTACCAGCAGAATTAAGAACAAGGAAGTGAAGACTTTAACCACTTCTGATTGTCAGACTGATGACATGTGATTAAGCCTTCAAGAATGATTGGCGGAGACAGTTAAAGGGGCGGGACTTTTCCTTACACAGTTATAGCTGCAGCTAAATCGCGGCACCGTCAACCTTATCAAAATGTATTTTATAGAATTAAATAAACACAAAGAAAAAGTCATTTTAAGATCTCTCATATTCTTAACTACTCAGTGTTTTATCAGTGCCTGTTTGGATGAACAAAGAGCTGATTTCCTGGAGATGGGAAATGGTTTTAGATCAGTGAAGTAGGGCAATTCCCCACGGCACACTTGACCATCTCCCACGGCACACTATTGTGCCGCGGCACACACACTGGTTGAAAAACACTGCTTTATTTAATCTCACTGTACTGGACAACTGATTTGTGTGCAGTTCGACTAAAGTGGAAAGTATCAAGAACAGTATGATGAAATCACAATGACTACAAGGAATTTTCATCAAAAATGAATGAAAAGTATTATTGTTGTGTGGTGCAAACAATTTCCCTAAATTGTTTGTTTGTAGGAAGAATAGCACATCTGCAAGTTCAAAATGCATCACAATGCATGGCATTATGAGCCATCATATGTACTAATGTCACTACTTTGTTAAGGATCACTTATTTGCAAATTATAATCAGTTATGGAGATATGAGGTCTGCCTGCCAGCAACAATATAAGTTATTATTAGTGGGTGTCTGTTCCTACATAATCTAAAACACAAAAAAAAAAACAGTGCTGTTCATAAACAGTTTTTTTTTTTTTTTTTGTCAGGGTATGCTGGTTCCAGAGATTGAATGGGAGGAGAGTGGATCCATGGCTGAACCTCATCCTGGGATCAATGTCCCGGTATGGGACAGTCCCCTTTTGGGTCCACAAATGTTGGAACTGCAAGACGACATCAACCCATTGTTTAATTCAGACCGTTTGGGAGTGGAATTACATCTTTACTGTCCCGTTTGTTTAGAACTTAATTTAGGCGACATAATTACATACAGAAGAAGAGAGACTGAGGGGAGGAAGACAGAGTTCAAATCAATACTGCTGTATTGTTCAAGGGACTTCATTGTATCTAAGGAAGTTATGAAAATTAGTTCCAGTTTAAATAAAATTCAAATCAGTAGAGATCCCACATTTGCTTAAATTTTGATGTTTTAATCTGTCCATGTTTTCTCTGAATTTTACTCTGCAATAAAGGGTGAATGTTTGCACTTTGTTGTTCTATGACCATCTTTTGTTGTGTAGTATTTAACCAGCTATAAAACCCAGAGAGATGAGGATCTTTTTTGCAAGGGTGACCTGGTCAAGAGGTGTATATGTATATGGTTACAATATAAAATCAATGACATTTGAGTTATTAAAAAAATACAATTAAGGTCAAGCAAAGTGACTTCGGGCTGAGCAGGGGAGGTGTATTGGGTATCTGTGATTGACAGTGAGATGAGCCTTAGGTAATGTAGTCCCACTGCGTGGTACGGAGCAAAGTGATGCCAGTTTCTCCACAAAACCTTCTGTGGAAGTTGCAGATTTTTCTCCTCCACCTTCATATGATCAAAACCGAAGGGAACCGTGTCTGAGTGTTGAAATGACGCTAGCATGAAAGCTAAGAGAATAACGTACAAACGATCCCGAGTGAAACGTTCATTGTAAATCCCATGACCAGTACAGAGTTCGATGGATTCTATGTCAACTGCATTCAACCACTGTTGCCTTGCTCCCAGGTCCACTGAAAAGTTGCACAAGCCAGTCATTTTTGACAACCGAAGGCAATAAACCGACAAGCCATGCTAGGGCTAACACGCTAACGACCGACTGGTACAGAATCAAATATGGGCGGGGCTTTTGCCACCTGCAGAAAGCGTAGAGAAAGTGTAAGGGGCCATACGATTGGCTAAAAGCGAACCCGCCTGCTTTGCCGACGAGTTTGATTGACAGATTCACTAGCCAATGGTGAGATTAGTCGACCCGCTCCGTCAGATGAGTCTCAATATTCACCGTAGAAAAATCTCTCACACACAGGGGGAGATTCACAAACGAGAACGGGATTTTGAATGCACAGTCTGCAATTCGAATGATCTGTGAGTTCACATCACATGTGTACCAAAAAATCACGTTTGTGAAGCACTTACTGTGCATTTCTGATATATTTATTGTGAATTTCTAAAATGTTTTTGTGAAAAACAGTGTGCACATTTGTGAGAAACACTCATTGTGCATTTGTAAAACATTTAGTGTGCATGTGTGAAACACAATGTGTGTGTTTGTGAAACACAGGGTGTGTATCTCCGAATTTATTTTTCACGTTTGCATAAAATGACATTTGTGAATCGGAGCGTGTGTATTTGTGAAACCGGTTGTGTGCATTTCTGATTATTGAGACTGAAATAACTCCATACAGAAAGGAGGTTCAACCAACTCTGAGGTTGAACTTGAACTCCGAGTTGGTCCATCGGGAGATTAACAACTCTGAGTTTTCTGTTTCAGAGAAGCTGATCCGAGTTAGATCAATCAACTCTGAGTGGACTGATTCGGAGGTGAGCGTGAGCACCGCGACTATAAGAAGCCATTATCAATGGAGCGCAGATATCACGAGTCACCATGGCAACCGTGAAAAAAAGAGGTCTGCGTATTTTTCGCCAGCTGAACTTGACGTGCTGCTGCAGAGTTACAGTGAATATGAGCACATATTCCAGAAGAAAAGCAACACCGCTGCATCTGCAAAACAGAGACAGTTAGCGTGGAAAACATAGCTGCTCAAGTTAATGCCTAAGTTTGCATTTAAATCATTGTTATAAAATATTGGCTGTAATAACTTTTTAAATAGCGTACGGTGTGAAATAAAAAATGGGGATGTTTAGGAGTACTTTTGAAGTGTTATTCGTGGTGTAAATGCATGAAATGCTGCATAGTGTACAGAACCAATCTGGGGGGAAAATGCATTTAACGTCGGTAATGTTTAGAGGACTTTTTTGTTAACCTTCCCCTCTTGCAAACGTTGGTCAGTTTAATATTAATACATGCAATTGTGTTTTTAAAAGTGAACTTTTGTATACTGTTGAACCTTTCGCTGCGCGAAGACTTCTCCTTTCTTTTCTCTCTTCTTTCCGACAGTGGTCAGAAGCGCAGGGGAGATTTCCTTCAGGGCCGAAGGGAATTCTCCTTCGGGGTTCACTTCCCGTTCGAAACCCTCAACCTCCAGAGCGGATTAAGAATGACTCCAAAACAGTTGTTCTGGGAATGACACCTTCTCTTTATTTAACTTAAGTGCTCCTCCTCCGAACACACAATAATTACCACGCACACACCTCTGCTCCGCCCCCCCCCCCCCCCCCCCATCTGCACCTGCAATCGCCCCTCCCCTTGTCTCTCGTGGATCGCACCCCGCTCAGCACACACATGCTGCAACACTACCCTTGTATTGATCAAGTGGTATAGGCGTATGTGGGATTAAGAAAGTAAGCAGTGCTAGCAAATTGTGTTTCCAAAAAGTAATTGTTACATTAATCTAATTCAATGTCCCTGATTTCATTTTCATGTAGATGCAATCCTGCAGGAATTAAAAGAACATGGCAGCAGCTAAAAGTGAAAAAAAAAAAGAATCGAGTCTTCTCAAAATCCTCGTAAATGTAATTCTCTACAAATTAATGCAGCCTCCTCGTCTATTGGGTCCTCCAGAAAAGAACAAGCCATTCTTGTCACTTAGACCGTCTCTGTGTGACGGACATTTGGGCAATGAAGGTTAAAGCGAAAAATACCGCTTCGTCTTTAAAAAGGGGAGGGGACCGGCATAAACTTTGAGTTTGGAGAATAAAACCTGCTCCCGACCAGGTTAGGTTCACAGCATAAGTAACCATGGATACGGACTCCGAGTAGAAGTTACCTCTCTTTCAGAAACGGGTTTGACTTACTCTGCTTTCTCTGGTTTAACAAACCTCCCATTCTGAAACGGAAAACCCAGGGTTTCCCTGATTTCAGGGTTAATGCACTCAGAGTTTACACTTAACCTCCTTTCTGAAACAGGCCCCTGACTTGCCACAACTTTCTGTTGACCACCACCCCACCCCCAAAGCCACTCCAGTTACAGCCTCCTGGAAAGGCAATCTCCTGTTTCCTCCTTCCTCGTGTTGCATGAGGTCATAGCAAAAATTAGAAAAATGAAGCCATATGTTGAACACACGGCTTATCTTCAGCTTGGATTTTTTTTCCATGTTTTTCTTAGGTTTTACAGTGATAGCAAACCTTTGATAATAGACATGTGGGACTCGAACTTGGTGGGGAGATGGGGTCACTGAGACATTTGCACTTGATGGACTCATGAAAGAAACTGTGACAGAAATAGGACATATAAGTCTATGATTGTCTAAGTGTAGTTTTACAGCCAGTGAAAGCCAGATGTTAGTGAAATACATGAACACCAAGGATCATATTTTCAACCATACATCAATCATCAAAAGATCTATGGAAAATGTACTTTATGTGATCATAAGAAAGTTTTTCAACTTTACACTTCTCTCATCTTTCTGATCAGAAAATGTAGTCAGGCATAGGATAAAAGATGCATTTTAAGATGAAGGCTTTTAGTTTAAAGCAAAAAAAGATGAAATAAATTAAACTGACTGTCAACATATCAATGCAGAATAAACTAAAAGGAGTAACTTTACTACTTTCTGTCTTCTGATTTAACTCAAATTGACTAGAGATATTAAAAGATTCTAAGACAAAACCTTAATATAAGAGCTAAACTATGTTTTCATATCTTCACTGTTCCTGGGGGTTGTGCATTGGGTCACATCAATATGTGACTGATTAGATGTCTTCAGACCCAGATGCACCTTATTTCCAGGCCAGCTCACAGATTTTCAGCTGCATCCCAACTATCTAAGCAATGGATCGGATCTTCAAAGGGAATGCTTTTTTTTTTCACTGCAGACTAAATTCGCCATGCTTTTGTCTCAACAAAAATCCACAGAAACCAATTTAGGCCATTTTTTCCCCCCCTTTTTTCATGGGCTGTCATAGTAAGTGGTGAAACATAATCAAAGCTGAGTTTTCTGGTGGATTTGCAGAAATCTGCTTTCATCAAAGATATTTAGAAATGCATGACCTCAGGAGAAGTCCAAACAATACAACACTGAGGAGGGGGTCAAAACATAAAAATCCGGAAATGATGGTCTCACATTTCATAAAGCAGCAAAAGAGGTCACTTTATTGAAAAAAAAGTTTAAAAAGAGAGAGAGAGAGACAGAGAGGTTTTTTTTTTTTTAAATTGTTTGTCTGATTTACAAGTTATATTACTAAACAAAAGTAATTGTAATGTGGCTCATTAAAGTGTGGTCCTGTTTTATTTACTCATATATTAGCAGATTTAGATTTATTTTTAATTACTGGAGGCCTTGTCCCCCAAGTTTTTATTCATTTACATTTAAAACCTAGTTAAGAATGTTTGTGTTCATAGATTTTTGTCTCTACCTATCTAAAATACTGCAAATGTCAATTCACCCAGGGATGCTCTGCCATCTCTGAACAAGCCACACGCATTTATTAACACAAGCTATTCAAACAAACGTACTTTTTTTTAACCTTTGTGCTATCCTAGGCACTTTAACATTGGGAGTTGGGTCATCTAGACCCACTAGACAGTGCGCTGAACCTTTTTTCTTCAATGATTTGTGATCTTCACTGGTGTCCATGCATTACATGAAATCTTTCCACCTTTATCCACCTTTGTCATGGTAGGGAGAACACGTCAATGTAAGGGTGGGGTCATCTAAGATAGCTCAAGGGTTATGAGAGCTAAAGACAAAGAAAAGACAAAGAAAAACAAAGAAAAACCCAGAGGTGCATCAGGAAAGCATGGAAAATTGAGTTTTTGGTGATCTTTCAATATGTTCTTGTGGCAATTTTCTGATGACGAAGGGCATATTTAAAGAAAATGAAACTGTAAATTACATTTTGGAGTATTTCTTTATTTAAATCATCATGAATCAGGAGCAAATGAAAAATGTCACATAAAAAAAATACTCTCAAAAAGTGCATGGCTGAATAGCTGCAATATTGCTGGCTATTTTTGTTGCACCGGTAATCTTAGGTTGGGGTTGTGAGTGGCTGTAAGCTAGTAGGAGCATGTAAAGAGCTCAGCTATGGGCGATGAGAAGGGGGACAGCCTTACTCCTTGCGAATGGTCTCTTCCACAACTCAGAGGCACATTTCTTATGAACTCCCGCCGTTCTGAAGACACCGTGTGCATGAAAAGGACACACGTTTTTTTATTTTTTTTGGCTAAAATTGTCATGATCATCTATAAAAGACCACTGGGAATGCTTTTAAAATAGCTAAAAAGATGATCCATCTTTAAAGCTGCACCCCTTTGCCTAGCAACTCCAGTAAAGTTTATACTCTGTAGAGTTGCTGTGACTACCCCAAAAAAACTAAACTGATACATTTTGAATTGGACAAAAAAATCCTGTTCTGCTGTTCACATTTACTCCTTTCAAAGGTTGTGTTTGGTTTGTTGATTATAGTCAAAATCTGCAAACAGATTAACAAATTAGATAAAGAAAGGTTGCAACAGGCATTGTTCTCTGGGATTTTAATTGATTAAACTGAGACATCTAATTAATTTGCAACTTTGCAAATAGATTTTAAACAGTGGTTGTGTTTTGCACATTTTTATTCTATTTGATTTATTTATTTTTGTTTCTTTTTTGATTCTTGGGGATGATTTTTGTTTGGCTTTCCCATATGTTGCTGTGCATTGTTTTGGAGCCTTCTACCTTTTTGACAGTTGCATTTTGCCCTACAGAAAACAGTACTTGCAGCAGATGGTTTTGGTTTGACTGGGGGAGACGTCCCCTAAGCTGCAAGCTGAGTCACAGAACAGGCAGGGGATTCATTACCAGATTCTAAATGAGCGTCATAGGAATAAGAGTTTTGTTTTAGCAACCAAAACAATACACTTTTTAAAACTTGTGAACATGAAGCTGGAAAATGGAAATTTGCTAAGAGACAAATTGGTTCAATTCCACTGGTGGTGGAGTTTCAATGACGTCAGGGCAGTGTAAACTTGACATGAGTGCTGGATGTTTAGCTTGATGTAACACAATTCTGCCAAACCCCGTGAACTCGCAGCAAGGAAAGGACAGAAACACATACACTGGAGACGGTATTTATGTAGAAGAGTGGAATGGAGCGAAAGGAAGGAAAGCGCAGAAATCCTCTGGCAAGAAAAGACAGAAGTTTTCAGACATAAGAAAGAATACATCAATATCTTATCAGTCACCAGCTGTAGAGTGTGCCACAACTTAACCAAAGTGTTTTTTTAGGATCAGAGACAGCAGAAATCTCAGCATGTATGTATAACCAAACAGAAATAGCTCAATTTAGTTCCTCAGTCTAAGCCAAGAAGCTTTCACTGCCAGAGGGCAGAAATAAAAAAATAAAAAAACTTTGCATGAAATGTATTAGGAAAAGTGAGTAAGACAGACAGGATCTTATTTAGACACAATGCAGTAATGCATCGCACTCACGAGGTCACTGTTGTCCAGGCAGAATTTACTCCACTGGACCGCTGACAGGTCAGAATACCAGGCATGGGTCAACGAAAGGTCCAGTGGGAGTAGCAGGTGGCTTCAGTAGGAAAAGTGCATGCAGATATAAACACATGTGAATGCACTAAATCATGCAGCATGCACATCCACAAATGCAGGACTAAGCTTGGATCCTCAAGTCCCCTCCCTGGGGCTGAAATCAAGCCCATTGTGGATTTTCAGATCTCATTAGCATCGGCACAACAAAGGTATGTTGGCTCGTTGTTATGACTGTAAGCCCAGAATCAGTGACACATGGTATCCGTCCTGTGCTTAAAGCGGTGTTAGAGTAAGACCAACTTTAAAAGTGCTACACTATTTTTTGGCCTACAGGTGATATTGCTCAACATCACGTCAGTCACTAAACAGGGAAAATGTCAAAAATGACGCATCAACGAACACCTTGAAAATGTTGCTTTTGATGTTAGACCATCCCTGTAAAAATAAAGGAGTCTGACATTTGATTTGACTTTTTGTAGAAGTGTTGAGCTCTGAAATATAAGGAAAAACAAAAGGTGTATCAGATATAAGTTGCTCTATACATTCTTTATTTCGTCTTCCAAAACACATTTGTACTGTCCCATTTATTCTTTTAACCTTGCTACATTCAATTTTTGTCCCAAAATTTTTTTGAACAAAACCACATTCTGACCCTCTTCCATAATCAGTGCTCAGGAAAACATGAGAAATCTTTGCAAGGGTAAAGCCAGGAGGACAGGTCGAGACCACGAGAGACATTCAGGGAGTTTTTCATAAAGAATAGTAGATTGTTGATGTGATGATAAGCAGCTAATGCATACCTGCTAAGGGGGAGGGAGAAAAAACAAACCCAAGTTGGCGACTAAAGACAGCTGTGCTTACAAAAACCTGATCAGAGAGAAGATGATTGATAAGGATCACCTGAACTGCACAAAATAATTTATCAATATACCGGTAAATTAAACTAAAAGTAGCTGATGCAATTTAAAGGTTAATGTGGATATTCAATTATGATGGATTATTTCTTTTTGGGTAACAAACAAACCACACATCACCTATAGATCCCAGTTGACTGTATAATATTGGTTTAGGGTAAAGAAGCTGAGGAAGGTGAGGGTTATGTTCTCTGACGTAAGTGTTAATAGACAGATGTGATCAAAAACAAAACCAGCGGAGTTCCTGCTAGATGTCACATCATAAATCATGAGGCCAGTATCACAGAATATGTGAGACTTCTATTGTTTCGGAAACCTAGATTAAAAACGTGAGGATGAACAGAGATTCTCCCTATGTTTAGTCTGATGAAACTTTTTTTTTGTTAGTATATGGCCTAGTTTTAAAAAACAGACCTGCTTGATTAAAACTGGAAAGTTTTATTTGACTCATAGTTTACTAATTTATTTTAAAATGTATAATGTTGGTTTTATTTTAAGATGATTATGGTCTATGTGGGAGTGCTATAAATGTGATACTTTTTTGGGGAAAAATATATAAACATGTATTTTGCGCAGATTTTATACACGCCTATTTAACACATAGTATTTCCAATTACCGAAGCAAAAAGCCTCGCTAGGATAGTTTATTGTCAATTGCAAGATTTAATTTTGTCTTAAAAGGGCAGAAAATCACATGGTATGTCAAGAAATCTTACCAAGACAAATTCTACTTGTTCCATTGGCAATTCTTTTCACTTTTAACAAGGAAAAACATTTTGCATTTAACAGTTAACTTAGTTTAGAGGAACAGAGAAGCCTTTTTTTAAAAAGCACCTTTTCTTACAGGTCGCTCCTAAAACTGTCAACTCTGAAACATCCCCTCACACACTTTAAGTGCTGAAAACACACACATTTTGCCATAGTCAAATGTTTTTTCTTGAAATGTAATTTTTCTCTTTATTTACAATAGTGTTTCATAGATTTTATTTTGTCAGTGGGTTGCTTAAAACTTTACAAGCCAAACAAGCAAAACAAGTTGTGAGACTGTTTTAATGCACAACCAGTTCATTAGAAAATATCAAACATACAGTAGCATGTAAATACCTTTTTCTGTTTGCTATAGCAGCTCATGGAAGGCAGTGAACATGTTGGTTGTTGCAGTATCTCCTGCATTAGTAAAATACCTGTCCATCAGCTTCTTGGCTCACTTCCAGTTGGGGGAGGAATGGTACTGCAGCTCAAAAGGGGGGAGTGTGAAGTTTGTAACTTAAAGACATGTAAGGCACGGTTAGATAAATAAACTGCTCGGGTTTGGAATGGAAAGGTCCAGAAGAGAGCAAAATAAACCTACTTTAAATCAGTCTATGAAGAAATCTGTTTTTAAGTAATAAATAGCTACCAGTAATATTAATTTCAAAGATGAATTTTTTTTTTAAAAATGCTTAAAAAGAGCTGTTGGAATAAGCCCAAGGTCTCCCCAACTATTTTTTTCTTTCATTACATTCAAAAGAAATTGCATTTAATCACTGATGCACTAAAGCAACAAACTCAAAAACAACAGATTTCTTCACTGGGGGATTTTTCTGCCCAGAATGCAAATGTATTGAAAAGAGTGAGAAGTCTACAACTTTCCCACACAGTCAGCCCCATGATAAATTGAACAGTATCATTACAATCAGATGTGGCCTTTAAACTGTGGCCCCCCCAGATTGATAGAGGTGATCTGACGTATTAGTTTGACTTATCTGCTGCGCAGTTCTTCGCATGATGACTGTGTGGTCCAAACATTTGGTAAAAAAGTAAATACTGTTTTGTTTTTTCGGGTGAAACTGTGATAAGAGGATGTGAAGCTATTTTAACAGATGAAAAAAGAAGAAAGTCTTGTAGACTTTTTCTGAGTAAAGTGTAATCTGAGACGGTGAACCCCCACTCCTAAAAATGGCATGAGCGTAATCATGCTAATGGTTCCACTTATGTGAAGCAGCCCAGGTGCCTGAATGTATCACTTATAAAGAATTGCTACAGCTTTTATTTTTGGAAAGCTGCAAAAATCTTCATTTGACCCTAGAACTATTCCGTATTTCACTCCTTTCCCAGGAAAAAATATTTATACTCATCAGCTCAGCCTGTTTTAGTCAAGATGATATATATTTTTATAAGGTGGTGTCACCACCTAGTGGTGGATATTAAAAAAACATTTTCCATGCATATGGAAGAATATTACATCAAAATTACACTTATTATTAAACTTTTTCCCCTTTAACCCCTGTGCTATCTTAGATGACCCCACCCTTGCATTGACATGTTATTCCTAACATGACAAAGGTGGAAAGATTTCATGTAATCCATGGACACCAGTGAAGATCACAAATCATTGGAGAAAAAAGGTTCAGAGCACTGTCTAGTGGGTCTAGATGACCCAACTCCCAATGTTAAAGCGCCTAGGATAGAACAAGGGTTACTTAGAAGGAAAAATATTCTTTAAAACATTTTTGTTTAAAAGTAAAATTCTTGCTGAACAATTGTTATAGAGCCAATGTGTTGTTTTAATAGCTGTTTTTATGCGCTTGAAAGAGACAGCCATGTCTGATGCCACATTTTGGACCATCTGGTTAACTGACATGCAAGCTTTTATAGTTGAACTTGTTATCGACTATCGAAAGTGGTCAAATGCTAAACAAAATACCAAATTCTAATGCAACAATGAGTAATTAAATCCCTTTAAAAATATGAAACTCAAACCTTTTTTTGAAGAATGTTTATTTAAGCAGTATTTATTGATTGATTGGTTTTACAATGAATTCGACCAATGAGAAAACATGTTGTGTTTTCATATTTTGTGTATAGCCCACTTTGACAGTTACAACATCATTACAGAAAAAGCTTTGACAGAAATTATCGGTGGAATCACTTTATGAATTCAAATAATTTTTCTTTGCAAACTCAAGTTAGGCTGATAACATGAGAAAAAGCATGAAGGTGTGTATCAAACACAATATAATAAAAAGTTATGACCTGAAATGGGTAATGCACATTTTGCATGATTACAACAGTAATGTCATTACTTTACAGTGACTTTATCAACTGACGGATGACCGACTTGAATTAAAAGATTGTAATCGTTACAATAAACAAGACACACTGGTGAAAATAAAGTACACTTTCCACTGTGAAATAATAAGTCATGCATGATTCCATGGAAACAGACATGTTAGGCTGTATTTGTTGCACCTGAGCCACCACAGATTTGGCTATGAAGGTGCATGTTATCATTTGAAAGCTGCTTAAAACTCGGCTGTGAGCTGTCCCTTGCTCTGGATGACCCTCATGACAGACTGGACCACCTCTAAAGTGGTGCCCTGACCTCCAAGATCAGCTGTGTGCAACTATAGAGGGAAACGATGGAAGCAATCAATCAAGGAACATGATGAAACACCAGAAGACATTGACATATTTAACCCGTGTGTATTTGTGAAATAGGTTGTGTGCATTTCTGATTATTGAGACTGATGTAACTCCATACTCTCACGGTGGAAAAAGTATTATCTGAGCTTCTTCATCCACTAAATCATCTTCAAATGGACACGCCATGCTCCTTCACCTCTCTGAAAACAAACTAACCTTCAACTAAACCTGCTCCAGACCAGGTTATGTTCAGAGCATCCGTTGCTATGGCAACCTGACATACCCTGAAACATAGCTCCATTTTTGGAAACGAAAGCTGAAGTTATCCGCTTCCTTAGCCTCAAACTTACCGTGGTAACTCATATAACCTGCTTTTTGGAATACCTCCCTGGTATTAAAGAGTTAAATGAGTATGTCTCGTTAAATATATATTTAAATGAAAATATATTCCAACACCCATCTCATCCCCAAGAATCAAAATGAAAAAACATTATAAGTAAAACAGCATATCAAACTTAGAAACTATACCAGGTAAAATGTAAAGGGAGATTGAAGATAAATGTCCAAAACGTAAAACAAATTTGTCTCTAGTCTTTTTTATCTAGTGAGAGTATTGGCAGTTATTACAGATGAGAGTAAATACCCACCAGTGACTGAAGACTTACCCTAGTTTCATTCATTGTAGTGAGGACAGCATTCCTGATCAAGGTGGCATAATTATAAAGCCTAGATAAGTACAGGAGAAATGCTGGTCATTAAGGGGCCTCACATTAGCAAAATGGCTTTTCTTGTTAAAGGATCAGGAAGTGTTTGCTTACTTCAGGTGGTCCAGCATCATGCAGCTAGCCAGCAGCATGGCTGTGGGGTTTGCAATGTTTTTACCAGCAATACTTTTCCCTGTGTTTCTTGTGGCCTGAAATGCAAAAAAAAGAAAGAAAAAGAAAACACACAGCTGGTAAAATGAAACAGATTGGACATACAAGACCAAAAGTATTTCCAGATTTTAAACGCAAGAGGAAACAGATTATCCTGCTAGTTTCCCAACACTCACCGTTTCAAATACAGCATAGTCCTGACCATAATTGGCTCCAGGCACAAGGCCGGGGCCTCCTACCAGGCCAGCACACACGTTGCTCACAACATTTCCATATAGATTAGGCATCACCATTACATCAAACTGCTGTGGTTTGGACACAAGCTGGAAACACAAACAACAGGCCAATAAATCATTTAAATATACGCAAAGGGGGGGTGTATCTTTCCCTCTCACATTATTCGATACGCATCTCAATACATGATCCATGAATTGATACATAAAAGATTCAGCTAATTTTGTAGTGATAAGAAACAGTCCAATTATTTTACCTAAATAAATACAATCTAGATATACATTATTCATTTAGTATTCAAAACTATAAATGTAGGGAAACTCTGTTTTTTTTCTTCTTACTGGCACTTTTTAATTTGAGCGACAAAATGGAAATGTTTTTGACAAAAAAATAATAATAATAATGGATTGGATTTATCTGCGCTTTTCAAGTGACTCAAAGTGCTTACAGTGTGTCCATTATTCATTCACTCCTCATTCATTCTTGGTGATGGTAAGCTATGGTTGTAGCCACAGCTGCCCTGGGGCAGACTGACAGAGGCGTGGCTGCCAGTTCGTGCCTACGGCCCCTCTGACCATCACCGGGATCATTCGTACGCATTCACACACCAGTGGAGCCACACTGGAGGCAAGGAGGGTGAAGTGTCATGCCCAAGGACACAACAACAGTTGGCTGGGGGGAGTGGGGATCGAACCGCTGACCCTTCAATCATTGGACGACCCGCTCAACCGCCTGAGCCACTGCCACCCTTCCACTAGACCCTCGTTGTTTACCTTCAGCCAATTGTAATTGACCAGACTTGGTAGAAGCAAGCTTATGATTGGACATCTTTTTGTTTGCTTTGCAAGTACATAAAAAGGCAAAAGCAGCAGATACACAACAGGAAGACAAACTTGCCATAAACGAATTATTTACTTCCAGATCAATTTTATGACTTTTTACCAACGTAATCTTGTTTGTATCTGTGGTTTTCAACCATTACTGTTGATACTCTCATAACTAGATTGATTTTTCACAACGTATCGGTGTCCTTAACATCCCTAATGATTGCCCATAAATAAATCTTACACAGATCATTTAATTTATTCAAAATGATTACCTGCATAGTGGTGTTGTCCACAATCATGCTGTCAAATGTAATGTCTGGGTATCCAGAGGCCACTTCCCTACAGCACTGCAGAAACAAACCATCACCAAGCTTCCTGTGGAATAAAAAAAAGCCTATTGAGTGTTCTCCATGCAGGACTAAAGGATCTTTGATAAAGAAACATTCCACTCAGAGATGCTCACATGATGTTAGCCTTATGCACAGCAGTGACTCTGCTGCGACCCTTCTCCCTGGCAAGTCGGAAAGCATAGTCGGCGATCCTGAGGGAATTGTTCCTGGTGATGATCTTCAGACACTCCACTACCCCGGGTACACTCTGAAAACACACCAGCCAAGGGAATAAACAATTAATTACAACTGCAGAATGTTCCACAGGCTAACCGCAAACTGTAAACAAGAATACAGAGGATACACAGCACCAAGTGCATTTTAGCTCTTAACATAAAACTTTCTGCAAAGTTTACAAAAACAAATCAAACAAGATGTATATTTTAAGAAACATTTGTTTTAAAAAGCTATTTTAAATACATGAATATCAGTTTAGTATCTCAAACCTTCGGGAAGATTTTCAAAACAACTATTTTACCAAAACAAATAAAAAAGACTATTAAGAAGCAGTGCAGTTCAACATTTCAGTGGCCTCACTGCCACATTAGTCACTTTTGATAAGACCTCCGAACTTTTTGTCTATTTAGAATTGCATGGGTGGTGTGAAGCATTTCTACTCCAAGCTCTCCAAAGGTGACCAAGCTTCTCTATCTCTAAGGGAGCGACCTACCACCCTACGGATAAAGCTCATTTCAGCCTGTAGCCAGGACCTCGTTCTTTCGGTCATGACCCAGATCAGTCGCGACCCGGTCCCACGGACGGACGGACGGACGGACGGATGGGTGGGTCGTGTGAAATTGTCCAGACACCAGTACAGTTGAGCTCAAACGAATGCAAAAAGTGACATTGATTCTTGTTTTTGTCTAACCTCGTGCTCCAGGCTGCTGTATTCGCCCTCCGTGTTTTCTCGGATTATCATGATGTCAATGTCCTTGTGGCGAGTCTGGACACCAGGGAGGGACTGGCAGTGCATCACATTAGCATACAGATCTAAGGTTGTTCTGTTGAGGGAAATCGAAATCACACATTTCAACATTATATAAAACCAGGCTATTTAAAGAAGAAGACAGGGAATTTGTAGACAGAACCACATTTTCTATTTCCACTTACCGCAGAACATTGTTCCTGGATTTGACAGATGGTGGCAAAGTATGTTTGGTCTCAATATTACCTACAAGTGGGGGAAAAAAAAACTGTTAGTAAGCGAAATTCTATGTAATGATATTACTACAATTTGCACACCAGTAACAGTTTTTTTTCTTACTTGTGTTGTCATCTCTTCATCATAAAACAGACAAACAAAGAAAAAAAAAGCCGTAATTTACCTTTAAGGGCAACTCCGTTTCGGCGGATCGCAGTGATGGCATCCATGATGTCATCTTCACTTTCCATAGCAGAGTTGACCTGCACCACCTCAAAGTCAACAGGCACACAACTGAACCTGCATTACAAACAGAAATTGCTTAAAACATTTTTAACCGATTGACCTTTTTAAAGAGAAATTGTTGAATGTTTACATCTAACCAACCTGAAAACCTCTTTGACATGACTTAGGAGCTCTGGACCGATTCCATCTCCAGGTATGAGGGTGACGGTGTGCCGACCTCCATACTTAGCAGGAGGAGGCTGTGATATTGATATGTGACACGCGTCACATTAACCTTTTTAGGCTTGTGATCTTTCATCTAATCCACAATGTTTTCAATTGGACAAATAATGTCAACTTGTAAACTATACAACAGCTCAGCTACTTACAATGTGTTCTCTCTGTGTATGAAGATGAATGGCAATGAAAGCAGAAAGATAAGAGTCAGTTTGGTTTGTACAAACAAAATATGTAAATGCAAACTAACAGACAAATAACCTCTTATCTTCCGGTATTGTGAAAACACGTGACACTTAAAAATTAAAAACACATACACACATATCTCCAGAAAAGTGTAAAGCAATATCTAACAACAGAGATAAAGAAAGAATAAATATGATTTGTCACTAACAGGGTGTCAAATGACCATAACGGGAGACCGCCTGTGTTTACTTACAGTGAGAGTGGCTTTATTCCGATGGTTTGTAAAAGTTGTTCCAAATATCTGAGGAACAGAAGGGAAAAGTATCTAAAGCTCGTGTTATTGGAAATAATGGCTGAAATGTTAGCTCGTTGTTTCACATACTGACCACATGACCTTGCGCTTAGAAAACAAAATGACTTGAAAAACACGGGCGTAAATGTGGGGTAATAATAGCAAAAAACATTGCGTGTGAGCGTGTGTTTCTTACTTTTACACTATTTCCCAGAGGTCCGTTCCAACGTGGATTTATACTTTTGAACACGGAGAGCAGGGAACCGTGGGCAGCCATCTTGACTCTGAGACGCCGAATAAAAAAATAAATTAAAAAAATCCTAATGTTTTTACTGTTTAATTTAATCATACATTTAAGAATATTGTATATATTAATATTTTACGATGTGAGAAAAACTAAAACAAGCAAATAAATATACATATATATTTCTTTTAAATCTAAATGATGTACTTCTGGTCACGTGACTTGTCGCGCAGACTCTCTATGTACAGTGGGTGCAGGTACATCCGGACGACAAATTCAGACAACCTAAGTTTATTCCATTTGTGACGATCTGACACTGGCGACACATTTAGCTCCAGACTGTCTTCTTACATGGAGATCATTTAATCCCAGGCCGCTCCAGTGAAGAATCAGCGCAGGAAAAAGTAACAGTCTCGTGGACAATTGTTGGACCGAGAGCTCGTGCCCCTGCAACCACTTCCGTAGAATAGAAATTGGGTCCCACAGACAGAAGGGCGACTAAAGACTGACTTGTAATTTGTGAATAGGGGAGGTAAGAGAAGTTATATTGGATTTTCAGATGAACTTTAAAACTTGTGCAGGAGTGTCCTTCATGTTAACCTCGACTTAACCAACATTAATGTGAACAGTCATGCACTCCTCCGTTTTGTACTTCTCTTAGATCATCTATTGATACATTCATACACACAACATATGATTGTAGTTTGATTTTGTACCATTATCAATTAGAACGTTTCGTCATTTGACCATTGGTTGACATTTTAATATTCTGATTGACAATAAACCCATTTTTGATCATACAAAGCAATGTGAAGGGCATTTTCTTTTTATTTTGTTATTAATAGAGAGGACAGCATCTTGAATCAAGCTGCCCCCAAATGCTGTTTATTTGGGTCTTAAATTATTTGATTTTTTTCTCTTTGTTTTTATTATGAATTAACTAAGATAAACCCAAGGAAATATTTAGAAAGAATAAGTGCTTCAACTAAAATAATCAAGCAGGGATTGTTATCTTAAGTATTATCTTAAATGTGACACGTGTTCTTTGTCACAGCAGCCTGTTGTGTCAGTTTAACATGTTTGGTTTCTCCCTTGCTGCTGCCTGAGGGAGTTAAAAAGTCAAATTCTACTGTTGCAAATTCAACGCCACTACAGTTACATCATTGACAAGTTAAAGTTATACAAGGAAGCCTCGCGGGAGAATCATTAGCAGATAGATGGTTAAAAAAATGTATGTGACATAAAATGAAACCATTGGTGATCACTGAAGTGAAAAGGCATGTTTTACCAATAGGTAAATTTTGTAGCATTAGTTTTGTAAATCAAGTCAAAAACTTGAGGAAAGTCTGTTTTAGACCTTTTTTTTGTAAAGCTAATATATATATATATATATATATATATATATAATCTTGCTATTTGAAGAACTTTTCTTATGTAACTTTTACTTGTTTCTTTTTTCCCTTATTTTCTCTTACTTTTTCTTTTTTGAAGGGACTTGGAAGGCAGTATATCATGAGGTTGACAGGTGAGTTCAGGTTCAGCACTGCTACTTTGTGGCCGTTTTTCATCTGAAGCAGGTATGTCCTGATCTTCCTGACAGGGCCCATGCGAGCTGTAGCAGTGCTGCTCATGGTTGGGCTTGTTTGGCTGCTGGTTAACAACTTTTTCGGAGGAGAGAGTGTACATGTGCTGAGCTTCTTAGGTGGTAAGCCTGACCTTTCTCTAATAATGAGTTGATTATCTGAACCAGAAAACATTTACTATTGTCGCTGCTTTTTTATCATAATGCATGTATTCATGTTTCTCTCTATAGAATTAATGCATTTGCTGTTTTAATGAAGATATCAGAACTTAATATGTATTGTGGTGCAAATGGAATGTTGTTATTCTTTTAAGTTTTGTGTAAAATACTAACATGTCACTGAAAACCTGTTTCAGGGTCAAGTGAGCAGCCGACACCTGGTAAGCAGAACATGCTGTGGAGCTTAATGTGGCCCTGTTCTTGTCTTTTGCCTGCATTGGCGGTGATGAATGTGGAATGTGTTTCAGGTGAGCCACGTCCCCGAAAGTATAAATGTGGACTCTCGGCTCCCTGTCCCCCGAAACACTTGGCTTTCCGTTTGGTGTCTGGTGCTGCAAACGTCATAGCCCCCAAAGTTTGCTTAGAAGACCAGATGTGAGGTTTAGTTCTTAATAGTTGTCTTCTCATCTATGTCACTTGTTTTTTTTCCCCTCTTTGTTTTTTTTTTCTCCCCACCCTAAATGCTTTCCCAATCAGGCTTGTAAAAAGGCAAATAACATTTTAGTTTCCCTTCCCTTTCTTTGTTCCATTAAAGTCTTTTTGTCTTTACATTTTCTTTTAATAAAGATTTGTCTGTCTTGTAGGATAATGAGCAGTGTAAAGAATAATGTTGGGAGAGGACTGAACATAGCGTTAGTAAATGGTGAGTATTACGTTCTGAAGCTTTAAAAAGTCAAAACACATCTCTTTATTTAGTTTTGATGAATCTTTTTTCTTTTTTTTTTTATACAAATGCCTTAATGTTTTTTGTTTTTCGTAGGAGTGACAGGCGACCTTTTAGAAGCAAGGACATTTGATATGTGGGCAGGAGGTATCAAAACCTTAAAATGAAATCTGCTGCAAAAGTTGATAGACACAACATTTGATGTGTGTTATTCTTTTTAAATATTTCCAGATGTGACGGAGCTGCTGAAGTTTCTACGGCCGCTTCATGAAGGAACTCTTGTCTTTGTGGCCTCCTTTGATGATGCTGCAACAAAGTAAGAGTTTGTGAAAAGTTGTGTTTTCCACTCTTGTTGTATTATATTTCAGCTAAACCAAGTTGTTTTTCAGTTACTGTAAGTTTGTCTCTATTGGAATTTTAAAACATGTTTTTATGTTTTTGTTCAAGTTTTGTAAAAAAAAAAAAAAAAAAAAGTCAAAGTAAAAACCTGATTTGCAATATTTTTGTCGTTTATTTCATGGAGGAATTATTTTTTGGGCTTCACTGTCATTATAGAGGCATTTGGTTTATGCCAGTGCACAACTGAGGACATCTCACAGATCTAAACAAAAAGCAAGGCCCCCCTGGTTAAACAGTGACTGTTTAAATTGTTAAGCTTGTTTAAAACTATCAAAAAATATACTTTTAGCTTGTTTTTACAAAATACTTGGTTACTTCAGTAAGTACTATTTCAGTACTGCAACACTTTTTTTCTCCTAATCATGGGTTTAAAAATGTTTTTTTCATTTTATTTTTATTATTTTTAAAGTTTCATAACTTTTTTTGAATTACTGTACAAAACATCAAAATACAATAATTCAGTGTCGTTTTATAGAAAAATGATAACCACTGAAATAAGCTAAGCTGTGTGCATTTACCCTTATGTGTGTGTTTTCTTTCTGAAACTCTATCACCTTGTTTGTTACAGGATGAACGATGAGTCGAGGCGACTGTTCGAAGAGCTTGGCAGCACCGCAGTGAAGGAGCTGGCCTTCAGGGACAGCTGGGTGTTTGTGGGAGCCAAAGGAATAGAGAATAAAAGTCCCTTTGAGCAGGTATGTTTTTATTATTCATTTCCTGATGGACTAGTTCAGGGGTGGACAAGTTTGACACCAAGAGCCGAATTTTTTCACTGTGAGAGTCAAGGAGCCACACACTGACCTGCCAAGATGTACACACACAAACACGCAATTAAAGCTGTATTATTTTCCATAAAACACTCCTCTCCCTATAATTCAACAGCAAGTATTGTACTTGTGTTTATTTCAAGGAGAGTGTCCCCCCTCAATACACACATCAAATGCAGCTTAGCCAGCGTTAACACAGCGACTACCCTGGAGGTCAGATACCCCCTCCACACACACACACACACACACACACACACACACACACACTCTCTCTCATCTCACGCACACACACACACTCTCTCTCTATCTCACTCTTTTCTCTGCCTCTCTCTGACACACAACAACTCAGTGACATGCAGTGAGGTTGATGGCTGGTGAGGCACGGACTCCTCTGAAGTCAGATTTACGATTGTAAAAACGGAATATTTCACCGTTTATCCAACAGTATCTAACTGTTAATTCTTTATATCTTATCAACATTCCTCTTTCAATGACCCTTACACCAACAAATACACAAAAATCTGGACAGAGCATCCTTCTGGTGTCTGAGTAATTCATATTCACAATGAACACATTATATACAGTCAGGTCCATAAATAATGGGACAGCAACACAATTCCAACATTTTTGGCTCTATAAAACCACCACAAATCAAATCACAAGTTGTTGCTTCACAGTCTTCTCTTTTTTTTTGTTAGGGCTGTGTTTACCTAGTTTGTAACTGAAGTTTACAGTTAACAAAGACTGAAAGTCATTTAGGAATGTGGAAGGTTAACATTTTCTTTTTGTTGATGTCAGATAAATATTTGTAGATTTGTATTTAGAGATGTGTTTGAATATTTGCTTACTGGTTAAAAAAACCCCAATCTTAACAAAAATTGAATTCTTAGTTCTTGTATTCAAATATGACTCGACTTTACTGACATTGTTCTGGAAGAATTATCAACCAGACATGGTCTAGTGCAGGGGTCTGCAACCTGGGGCTCCAGGGCCACATATGACTCTTCTACCTGTATACTGTGGCTCTGTGGCTGAAGAAAAGTAAAATGATAGTCCTTTATCAGTGGATTCATTTCTATTCAGGTTTATGAGATGGTTAATGGTTATGAAGTTCTTAGAAATATTTATGATATTTGGTTCTGAACTCTCTCAACCCTATAACTACGATACAGATGCAGTAATTTTTTTGCACAGTTGCAATAATATTTAAACTATTTTTCCTTGTTCAATATTGTCATAAAAGCACTTTTTTGAGTTCATTTGGAAATTTGGAATTGGCACTTCCTGTCAAAATCATTGTTGATGAAAACGGAGCTCTCAGCAACAGTTCAATGTAAAGGCCCTGTCACTCTGCCGCTACGTACAATTTAAGCTTTGTCCACGGATGAAAACTGGAAAAATGTAAGAAAAGTTGTGGTTCTTAACGTGAATTTTTAACAAGTGTCTCACGAGTAAACCAAGCAAAGAACACATAAACACGCACTTTATTGAATTTCTTTATTTTGAACTTCTGTATGCTGAACAGAATTCACATCGCATCAGCACCATGGTCAGCGCCCTTCACGGGCCCTAGCAATGCTTTGTTTTAATCAAGCAGTCGGATACCAGGTGTTCTAATAGTCAAGGCCGTGTCACACTGCTGGTATGTACACTTTGCACATTTACAACAAATGAAATATCAGGCTTTTGTGATACATGCGTGATGTGCGTAAGTCATAAGTGTTTCTTGCGTTAGTCATTTGTCGATGTGCGCCGATGTCTGTTTCTTGACATGAAATCCCTTTTGAGCCATTCAAACTTTTTGGTTGGTTGAGAATTACACAGTTCGTGCACTGTTTATGCAGTTGATACACAATTGTTCTGGGCATTACACGTGTTTGATTTTTGAAAGATTTAAATTTGTGGCTTTCCACAACCATTCCACGTACGTCTTTCACGCATTAACCACTGATATATTACTTTATATTTTGGGTCCACAGCAGGGGCAGGGTACAGGCCGGTTTATACTTATACTTCACATCCAGAATGCTGCGGCCTTGCTCATTGTCTTGTAGGCTGGTTTTGCTTACAACTGTCCTCTATAACTGCGATGAAGAGGACGAGGTGTGTTTGTCAAACAGAGGCAGGACATACAGAGGGGAAAGAAATTCAACATATATTGAAGAAAAGGAGCGAATTGTAGTCTCTAGTGCTGCAAGATATGATAGAAGAGTAACTTGCTCTATTTTCTGTCTGTTTGTCTGCTTTCTCTGCCTCTCTCTGTCTGTGTGTATTTCCTTTAACTTCTTCAGTTACGTTTTCATCATCTTCAGTGTTAGCAAGACTTAAATGACGCTATTTGGACGTTATTACATACGAGCGTAAAATTCTGGTCGCAGTGACATCACCAGCAGGTGTCAATCTTATCAGCAATGGCTTTTAACCAACCCTGAAACCAATGCGACGAAAAATCACTTTGAAGAAAAAGAACGCCCGTATGGCGGGCGGGGCTGCGACTGTGGACGCGCGCCAGGATCTCCCCAGTTGCTCCAGCCAGGGATCCCGCGTCTCTCGGCGGGAGTCCATCCGTTCACCTCTTCCAGCCTCCAAGCCCCAGGAGGACAGCCTTGGCTGACAGCTGACTTAGAACTGGTGCGGACCAGAGGACGCCGACTGTTTGATTGAAACAAAGCATTGCGAGGAGCCACAGCGGGCGCTGACCGTGGTGCTGATGTGATGTGGTTTCTGTTCAATGCTCTGAATGTCAAAGTGAAGAAATTCAATAAAGCGTGAGCTTACGTGTTCTTTGTGTGATTTTATTTGTACTTGTTCTGTGGTTTCAACATAGTTCCTTCGTAATACATCTAAAGGTTTCATGTTGCTACAGGACCGCCCCGCAACAGACTTACACGTGAACTGCAACTGACCAAAATCTTTGAACAGCTCGTGACTGAATTCACGTACAGACCTGTAAGCTTAAACCCTCACCTGACATCTGCGCACACCGACGAATGACTAATCCAAGAAACACATGAATTACATATCATGCATGTATCATCAGGAAGACTAAAAATGTCAAACGTGGCCAATCCGCAGATTGTACGTGCTGCAGTGTAACATGGCCTTACAACTCAGGGGCAAATTTTCTAATGAACTCTTGCTGCTCTGCAGAAGCTGTCTAAGAAAACGACAAGTTTTTTTGTTTGTTTGGTTTTTTGTGTCTGGGAACGCTTTTACAATAGATTTAAAGATGATCGTGGGACTTTAACATGTTTTGTTTTCTTTCTTTCTTTTATGTTGAAAAAGTATGTAGATTGCTTCTTGAAAACAATGAAGCAATCTAAATGCAGAAAGGAGTCTGTCCTAAAAGGTTTCTAAAACGAATCAAAACTTTAAGGTTTAGTATTTTTCTCATGTACACGTTCTATTGTTTCGATGCAAAAGCTGCTTTGAAATTTTTCAGGAAAAAAAATTTTTAAGGCTGAAACAGCAAAACTGAAAAGACTGAATCCTATTTGGCAGAAGAGAGTGGATTTCAGCTGAAGCTGTTGCTGTGGGAGCATTATTCCAGTCTGTTATGACTTCAGCTCTGTTTTGCTTTTCTTGTTTCCATTAGCGAATGAAGAACAGTAAGAACAGCAACAAATATGAAGGCTGGCCTGAGTCCCTGGAAATGGATGGCTGTATTCCCCTACGACCGCCCCTTGACCATTAATCCTGCTTTGCAGCTAGCAGTGGGGAAGAGGACTCGCTGACTTACTGCTGAACTGCCTCAAAGGCGACTGGAAGCTTTTGATCTCCAAATAACACATTCATCTCCTTCCTACTGGCAGAAGGTTTCTTGGATGACTTGATCTTGGAAATTGGTTTAACAGGAGTGTCTGATTAAAAATATCAAGGTGGACTTTTGAAATTGAAACAACATTTTGTTTTCTTTATATATATCTTACTGAGGGGATCTTGACACTCCAGAAATTTTAGAACCAAAGAAAAATCTTAGCAGGTGAATCAACACGACTGAAGCAGATCTTCCAAAGCCGTCATGGAAACTTGAATCCAATGGAATTTGCTTCTTAAAAATTGCCTGTGGAGAGTGTATGTGGGTGTGTGTGTGCTTGAATAGCAAAAGAAAGCTAAATAGTTGTATCTTAATGAAAAAAAAAACGCTTAATTTATTCTACATTTAAAAAAAACTTTAAACTGGTTTCATATTAGTAGATGCCTGAGCACCGAGTCTGTGGATAGATTTAATATTTTAATACTTTATATATTTTGAACATTGTGATATTTCCTAAATACTTTGTCCAGAGTTACCTGTCTTAATATGCATACAGCAATCCACAACAGTTGTTTACGATGTGCTTATAGATTTTTTTTGGACTTTGGAAAAACAGAACTAAAACAACAAAAAAATTATTTATTTTTATATTTTATTTGGATAAAAAAGCAAACAAATTATGTGTTCACCAAAATGCCTTGAAATGTTTTTAATGTTGTTTCAGGCCTGCAAACTGTTTTTCTAATTATCACTTTGTATATATAATGTATACAATGTATACATAATGTATTCATAATGTATACGTATATAAAATGTTTGTTTTTTGTGGGGGGGGGGGGGGGGGGTTCTGATTAATGAATGTATTCATTTGGCCTAGTGGTTAGAAACAACTAAAAGAAAAATTGTTTCATCCGTTTTTTTGTTTTGTTATCATTTGTAGCTTGTTATATTATTATTAAAACAGGAACCAATAAAAGATTGTAAAAACCCCATAATAAAAACGTGTTCTCTGAATCATTGTGCTTGCCGCTAGAGGGCGACAAAGTTCAGCGTCACGAGGGTTACTCGGTACATTCTGCTCTGGGCATTAGCTTCTCTAAACATATGTTCAGGTGGGTACAAGCGGTGGACTGAAAGTAGTTTGTTTCTGGATGAACAGCTAATTCACTGAAAGCTTCTACTTGCTGCTCTCACCGAATTTGTTACCCAAATTCCAATGCTAAATAGCCAATTGTGCTTTTCCTATTGAAACATGCTATGCGACCTTCAGGGGTTGTTGGTAAAACTGACTTCTCAACCATTGGTTTGTAGCCAAAAGGAACATGGCACAACATGGCACGGTTGTTAGGGGCACTTTTGTAGAGGTATTTTTGTCTGGGTCTCACTGTCATTGTAGAAGTAATTCATTTATGCCAGTTCACAAAGCATGGAGCATCGAAGCAGGCTAAATAAATTACATTTATAATCCTAATCAATCAAGATGATGTCCAATTTAGTCTAGATTGTCTTTTTAATTTTTATTTTAGAAAATATGATGCATATTTTTAAAAAGTATACATTAGAGCAGGGGTCGGGAACCTTTTTGGCCAAGAGAGCCATAAACGCCACATATTTTGAAATGTAATTTCGAAAGAGCCATACAATAATGTAGTGTCCCTTTCCCACACTGAGGCACGGAGACTTAACCTCTTTTAAGGTTCTTTATTCGGGTTACTGCAGACCGCGACAAACGCCGAACAATTAATTCAGCAGCTCCTGAATCTCTCCCGCCGAGACGAGAGCGCTTCTCCCAACTTTATATTCCCCTGCTCCCGCTGCAGCCCTCCCATTTCCCTTATTCGGCCCATAGCTGAACCCCATTGGTCCAAACTACCTAACAACAGGCTGAGCGACAGAACTGAGAGCCAATCAGATCTCTGCTTGACGCGTTCAATGAACTCCAGAACTTTTAACGCGGCCCAACAGCCATCCAACTCAGTCCGCGACAATATGTTTAAAACTAAAATACAAGTGAATGTGTGCATTTGATGTAATTTCAACCTTTTTAAAGTACAGTAAGTCTGTGGATTCTTTTTAATAACATTGTTATTCTGTTTCTAATAAATGATGAGTATTTCTCGTGGTAGTTTTGCTGATGGTCTAGTCTGGTTTACGTGGTGAGTTTCTGCTTCATGCAGGCGTTGAGACTTTAAACGTGATCTTAGGTTGGTATGAATGTTTTGTAGATGTGAGACAGACTGATCACATGCAGACCTGGAGCCAAACACACACTCACACGCTGCAGTGAGTGACAGGCAGTGGGTTTTACCTATTTACAATCCCTGCGCGATTCACCTGCTGCCTGTCCCCACAACACCTCAGCCCCACCCTCTGCTTTCTCCCTCACACATCCCGTCCCCGCAACTGCGCGCTCTTTCTCAGAGACGGGAGCGCGCGGTCTTAGGCACGGCAATTCACAGGTTTCCGGGTGGTACAAACTCTGTGAATTAATAGACAATTTTAAACTTATACTAGTGCTGGCGCAGATTTGTCTCTCCAAGCACCGCTACTACTGCGCGCCTCTGCCATCGCATCGCGCACGAGAAAGACTGGTCTAATGAAGAAAAAAAATTTGAATTAAAGATTTGTCTGCGAGCCACATGTGACCATCAAAAGAGCCATATATGGCTCGCGAGCCTTAGGTTCCCGACCCCTGCATTAGAGTAATCCATATACCAAACAAACATTTTTTAACTGGAGTGGAATATTAACAGTATAATTAATAAAATAAATAAGGAGTTTGATGAGCACAACCAGACTAAAGTTAACCATCTAACCAGAACCCGTAGGGGGCTAAGAGGACAAGAGACACTTAAAGACCAGAAAGCTTGAAAATGTGTTCATTTATTCTTCTTCTAAACCCGTTTTGTCCCTTTCGGGGTCACAGGGCTGTCAGAGCCTATCCCGGCCACTCGAAAATTTGTTATAAAATAAAACTGATACATTAACTACGCCCATGAAAGAAAATTTAGACAAACTCAGTAACTTGAGGCTCCAGAGCCACACGCCCTCCTTTGTGGCTCCTATAGGCTTTGAAGAAATATGCTAATGATTTATTTAAATATTGGGTTCAGTAGTTCATTGTTGCCACTTAAGTTTATTTTTTTTAAATGAGGGGATCTTAAAATCTTTTTTAACCTCTCCTCACATTACACTAATTTAAGAAGCCTTGTGTGCTTTACCAATCCTAAATGCACACGTCAGTGACCAAGTAAACTGATGGATAAGTCTATTGTCAGTACTGATTATTATTATTATTATTATTATTATCTTCAGCAGCACAACAGTTCCATTCAGAGGCAAAGTTCCCAAGTTATAGAATTAAATTAAAATAACTGCAAGTAAACAGACTGCATCAGGAGGATCTTTTTTCACAGTGCATTTTATTTTGAAAGAAACTTTTATGTGCTGCCGTCATACTAAAACAAATTTTTGTTTTATATTGAAAAAAAATAACTGTTATAATTGAATTATTGTAAATATTTCTGAAGCTATACTTTATAAATGAATGGCCACAACATTGAAAATAAAAAGTGATTTTTTTTTTTTAAATGGTGAAGTGGGACTTCCTCACTCAGTTTGGGTCGGTGAGGAAATTAAAGTTTGCAAGCTTTCGATTTTTAATTTGACATTTCTTTTAAAAGTTTTAAAAACGAATCGCTGTTTAATCTGAACCAACTGGACAAATTCATGGTGAAAAAATGAAACTTATCTAATTCTTGATTCATGTTAAACACAAGTTTGAAAGACAAGATTCATGGACATGCAATAATTATGGACGGTAGGTGTGTTCCAGCCCGTAGTGGGGCTTTCGAAACACCATTTGCATCAACTCCCACTCTGAAAATAGAGTTTACGGAAGGCTTTCAAAGGCAACATTGAAGCCTCAAAACAAGCCGTTGGCATGTAGAAATAAAAACCGCGCTGCTGCTGCCCTCTAGCGGCGGCAGAGTGCAGTGTTGGTTTTGTTTCTCCTCAGGATGGGAATGATGACGCTCCCCAGCAGGAGCGAACGGACAGCCCGCGCGCTCGCTCCCAGCACGCAGAGTAAGCCCTGGCTGCAGCGTTGGAGTAGCACACACGCGAACCTGCTGGAGGCCGTCACAGTCATCGCTTCCGATGTGCTGATATTTGTCGGGGCTCCCATGAATGGCGGACTGTACAACTTGTAGCCAGCAGCGAGGGAAGACGTGTACAGACGAAAGCCAAGCATCGTTTGAGCTGGAACACGAACGAAACGGCAGGCGCTCGCTGGCTCTGCCTGTCGCACTCAGACCGACGCTCGACGCCTCCGGTGGGGATTTGCGAGCCGACAACGCCGCGGCGACAAAAACAGAAAACAAACGGAGCTGAGACTTTTCAGAACGAGGGCTTTTTAGTTTGTTTTTCAGTCAGTGAAAAATAAATATATAGACCAAAAAAAATGTCAGGAACGTTTGCAAATATGTAATAAAATGTGTCAGCTTGAGTTTGCTAGCTGGAGCTGTTCTTTTTGTCAATAAACCACAAAACGACCGAGGACCCGTGAAGTTGCGTTGGGTGAGTGCTCTTTTATTTTTATTTATTTTTTTATTTATTGGCGTGACTGCAAGATCATGTCAGACATCTATTTCTCTGGGACATAAACACGACAGATTCCCTCCCATCTTACTCCAGAAATCAAACCTGTCAGCTGGAGAAATGTCAGATCCAGGCCCGGATTTAGCCAGCCCCACCATGGGGTGCAGCAGGTAGAATATCAGAGAGGGGTGGGGGGCTGAGAGTTTAGGGTGTCAAATCCCTCCGAACCCCTAATGCTTAGAAAACCAGCATCGGTTCATCTGTCCATATTTCTCCTTTGATCATTGATCTATTTGATGGCTCTTACTGTTTAATGTTAAACGCTCTTCGTGGCACTACTGCATTTACCGGACTTGGGACGTGCACAAGCAGGACACCAGATTGTGCCCAGTGGAGGCTTTTTTATTTCTTTAGTTAATATCTCTATCCAGCCTTGGTCAGATCGCTGCAAGCAGAGCGTCATGATTGGAAAACCTGCTCCGGGTTCTGTCTTCTGGCATCTCTAGGGGGGTTGGTGGTGTTGATTTGTGGTGTGCTGTCAGTGATCTTACTCACTTGCTTCTTCCTAGTATGGTGTCTGTGCCTCGCGTCTTGCGTGGCCTTTTCTGGAGTCAGCTGAGCTATCTGTTCTTCATGTACCTGGAACATCCAAACATCAGCGCGCTGTCCCTGCTGTAGCCTATAAATAACGGACGTTAACTTCTCAAGAGTCCGTGAAGGCACCATGACAGTCCACATCATGCACTCTTTGCTTTGGGGGTATTTTCTTGCAATGCCAATTAATGTGCGTGACATCCTTAACTTCGCTAAAGTGAGTCGGAGGAGTTTCACTTTCAGTTAGAAGATCAACAACAAAAAAATGAAGCTCGTTCAGTAAAATGTCTTTCTGATAATCACCATGGAGCCTCAGCGCCCACCTGGAGGAAATGGATTCTTTGGGATTGGATGTGTCAGGAGGGGGAGGTAAAAGTTAACAATACCGGGAGTTAGATAACAAATATTCCCCCTTGTGTCTGTGTCTCTCAGTGAACAGTGCTCCATGTGTGCTGCTACCTACACCGACTCTCCCATGCTTGACCTGGATTGGACAAAAGTCCCTGTTGGGTTTTCAGCCTTGAATTTCCCTGATCAGATGAGAACAGCCATTGTGTGTTTGATGTTAGGGGGCCCCAGCATCCATCTATGCTTTTTTTGTCTGCAAAACAACACAGAGGGTAGTAATGTGCTAGATTATTAACTGCTGGGGAAGGGAAGTGGTTGTTGCCTGATTGATCCCTTTTTCTCAGCCTATAATTGAATGTGCAAAGTTTTACCATCTAGTTTTCATTTATTTCAATTTTTTATAGATATATAAAATAGCTTTTTTTGTATCATGACACATAGAACACACAGAGCATCTCAAAGTAATGTCCCTCTTATAGCTCGCTAGTCTCTTTTTTTTGTGCTTGCTTTGTGACCAGATAAGATGTAACGTTCAGATGCGACCTGTTATCTGCAGTCTATGCTTAATGTGAAACACATTTAAAGCACTCAGGGTTGTTTTTATACATATATAACTGCCCCCCGGTATCTGATCAGCCATCTCCACTGTGAAATCTCTGTTGGAGGCTGAACTGGAGGAGAGACTGGACCAGATAGATTCAAGTGCTGGATAAATAATGTATGGATGCTTGATGTACAAGAATGCTCACATTCTTGAAGAAAGAAGAAAAACATTCTTGTTTGTAGTAGTTTTCACATAAGTATGATTAACTAACTCTTAAGTATAGTTTTGTTAAGTTTACTCCGTCACAGGAGAGGGGAAGAAAAGAAGCAGATAGTTGAAATGAAAAAGACTGAAAACAAACATAATTTACATAATATCATCACAGCTAATTGATGAAATGTGGATGTAGGCAGAAATTCTTTGTAGTACTTTATTTCTTGTAACAATATTGTCAATTGCTTATTGTAAAAATTCAAAAGTATCAAATAAAAACAAAAAATATGCACAAAATTGGATATTGGTGAACCTATGACCCTATTCTTTTTTAATGACTAAATGTAATTAGGAAATGGAATAATCAAACCTGCATTTTTCAAAATAAAAGTCCCATTTATTTGCCAAAAGACTCACTCCAATGTAAACATTAACATGGTCTTGTTGCATTTTTCTCATGATGGAGGACATATGTTAAGACAATTAATCTAAAATGTGCATTTCTAAGTATTTTTTTATTCAAATTGTTGTGAATCTAAAACAGATGCCAAAATGCACTCTGCTTTATTCCGATGCATCGGCTTGTAAGTCTTCATTTTCCTGGCTCTAAACTATACGCCTGGATAGCTCCGATATTGCTCACCATTTTTGTTGCACACCGATAATGGTAGCTTAGGGGTGTGAAGGTCTGTAAGCAAGTGAGAGAAAGTGTGAACAGATGGATGCAGGGAAGTCAGGACAGGCTTACTTCACGCTAACATCTCAAAGGCGGATTTTAATGAGCTCCTACTAGTTTCCTGCAGAACCTATTTCCTAGAAAAAGACAGGTTTGTTGGTTTTGCCTAAAAACAACATAATCATAATTAAAAGAACAATGGGAAGATTTTTAAAGTATATCATTAGACGATTGGAGTGGAGCTTTAAATGCATAAAGCTGCAAAATTACATTTCTTTAAAATGTTGTGGACTTTATTTGGTGCATATTTTAAAAAAAAGCTGGATCTTGTGAGCATGAGCTTCTTCTAATGGTGTACTCATCTTATATTTTCTCCTCCCCTCACTCTGCGTCCCTCCCCACTTTTACAACTGCAGCTGCTTTTGTAGTCACTGCTTTCATCCTCACAAACATTGACACATATTTTATTGGGGAGAACAAAAATCCCTCCTCGCCCTAGCCCCCCTCCTTTACAGCTTAGCTACCCTTTCCTCTTTATCTCCCGCTTTGTCATTCTCTTTGGGTCGCACTTTTCTTTTTTTTAACCAACCCTTCTGCTAGCATGCCCCTCTTGCTCCATTTTTCTTAATTCTCTCTGAAACTCCGCTGTGCTCCTAAATCAACCAATTGTCCCCCACCACCACCATATTTTACACCCCTCCTTCCGCTCACATCACTCTCTCTCACACACACAATGCTCTCCTTTGGTCTGCAAATCTAATTTGATGGTTGTAGTTCTGTTACCTGGTGTGTCTGGCAATATCCAACTAGACAGCAGGTTGCACAAATTGTGCAGCCCTTCTTCCGTTTTTCATGTTTTGTTTTGTTTTTTAGATATTTTATGGACACTTTTGCAGCTCCAAATTGTGAATAATAAGTGAGTTGCAAAGTTGAGTTTTAGGTTTTAAAAAATGTAAGTTGATAGAAGTAAAGGGATTGGGGTTTATGGTTGATCAGTTCAGGAATTGAAGCATCCGCAGGTTTTCTTCAAGCTTCCCAAAGGCCTGGAGGGCAGGCACAGTGCAACATGTCAGATGTTCAGCTCTCAGGCACTTAAGCACTCATTCAGAAATGAAGAGACAATGATTCCGACATGGGAACTTGATGTTCATCGCACTCATTTTGCTGCCCCAGCAAGATGTCACATTTCAGCTGCGGCATTGGTTTTATTATTTTCAACTTTGATTTAACGCGTTTGCCCACATGAGCAGTTGCTTGGTTATTTGGCTGGTGTCAGGAAATTCCTCTGGGCATTCTTTCATTGAAAGGGGACGCGGTTTGGACGCCAGGGACGGTTTGCTTTTTTACGAGTGTCTGTTTTTGTCTGTGTATAAAAGGCAGCGAGAGTGTGAAACAACAAAGTTTGTTCTGACTGGCTGGTGTGTGTCGGATATTTGTATCTGTGTGTGAATGTGTGTGTTTGGAAGGGAAGACCGGGTGGGTGTGAGAGAGACGGCATAGGGCCGTTCGTGTTTTATGTACTGTGATAACTCTGTCCGGTATGTGGGTTTCCTGGGAACTCCTTACCCTAGGGACATGCACCAATAAGCTCCTGTTTAAAGGGCAACTTCCTTCTCTGTGTCATCTCTGGTTTTTACCCTTCATGCTCTCTACATCCTGTTAGGCTTCACCTTTACTGAGCTGACTATTGTGCATTCCCCTCTGCGTTGCCATACCGCTGTCATTTGCTTTTCACTTGAAGCTTCATAAATCAGTAGTCATTTTACTTTTATTTAAGTACTATTCAAGCTTTACTGTATAAATTAGGTGGGAGGAGAAAGAGATTGAAATTGAATTAATTCTAGAACACAGATCAAACACAAAAGCAGACTTTTTTTTTAGCTCAGTCTTTCCAAACTGAAAGGATTTTCCACTTTTCCAGCTATAATTTAAAATTTTGGACAAAGATCTTTAATAAAAACCCTGAGCAAATACTGCAATAAACTAGTTTTATCATTTGTATTGGATACACACACAAAGTCACATGAGAAAGGCTTTTACTTACATTGCTACTCGTGTAACCAGTTTTTTCAAAGGTTATCACGTTGTACTATAGGAGACCATTAGCTTAATAGTACAGTTCACTCACTTCGCTCATACAACATGAGTATTAAGTCTGAGGAATGCCACTGAACTAGAATCTGTTGTTTTCCTTTAGGAGTCTCTCAGCAGTTGGCACTATATTGTATTGTATTTTGACTGACAGACTATATAATTGTATGTCAGACTTGTTTAATGTGATTCCAAAGACACAATAGATATGAAGTGAGAGTTATGAGACGAAACACTGGAATGGTCTGAACTCATCAGGCTGGGCTTTGCTAAAATGGGTCAAATTCCACCAACAACACTTGTCTACATGAACCTTTTTGTTGCTCAGACACTTTAAGTGCCTGTCCCCTAAGCGGAGGGAGAGAGCCAAAGGCAGTAGCCCTGAAAAGTTCCAATATTCATACATAAACTCACATATAAATATAATTTAACCCATTGACTGTATAGGAGAACTGGACTGAGTGAGTGCGACATTACCCATAGAACATGCCTTACTTCCGGCTTCAACAAAATGAAGTCAGTTAAGTCGCCTTTTTTTGCGATACGGTCACTCCCATGTTTGAGCCAGATGTTGTCAGTAAGCAGTGATTGGTTCAAGTTGGTCTTTTAAAAAAAACAACAAAAAAACCAAAAGGTTTCTATGGTAACCACTTTCGGCTATCAGGAGTGAGCTTTTTTGGAAGTCCACACCCCAATCACTGAAAACAGGCTGAGAAGAATCTGTTAATCGAAGGTTTTGAACGTTCGATGTGGGGGCCAGTAGACACCACATAATTTTATTGAAGCATCTGATTGGTCAGTTTTTGACTTAAATCACTTGCACTGCAGAAAACAATATTGTGAAAAAGTAGGATTAGCAAGAACACGTTAAAAACACGAAACAGAGCAAGAATGATTGACAACTGAGTCATACCTGTTTATTTTTCAATAGAAGTCTGTGGGATTTTGGCTCCTTGTAACCAGCAGGTACTTCCTTTGTTGAATGCGAGCAAGGAGGGCTCACTCAGTCCAGTTCTCATATACAGTCAATGATTTAAGAGGTTGAGCTGTATGTAAAAGGATGCTCTGACCTGGATTCCCCATTTTCTTTCCATTCACTTCTTCTTTCCGTTGAGATTACTGAAACATTCAGGTCATACTATGCATCTATAGGTTAGTTGGGCTACTATGTAATTTTTATTTCTTGAGTTGAAAAGATAAATTCCACATCAGAAAGATGTCCACTAGCCTTTGCACACCAACCTCAGCAGAGGATTTTCAGAAACAAGGCATGCTCTGTTCCATCTTCTTCTGAGGAATCTCCTCTGACTACTTAAATATTTGTTGATTGATTCATCCAATTGGCAGCTATGATTATAATTACAGCAATTGCTGGGCATATTTATGAGCCCTCCTCTGCAGTTGTAGTCACTCTAATACTCCCCAGCATTCACTCTGCATATAAATTATTCAGACACTACTATCCAGTGGACCATCAGCTGTGTTCAATGGTTCAAGTTGTGCTTTTCTCTCTGCAGCTTTCTATTGACTCATTGAGATGTTAAACACAACAAAAGGCAAAAGATTCTAAAAAGTATCTTCTGGATAATTGATTGGACATTAGCAAACATTTCTCACTTAAGATTATTTAGAAAATGTGCTTTGAAGGATGTTATAGTAATTTACTGGTCATATAAAATCTTGAAATCTTCCTAAATAGTTTCCTGCATGAGGCCACTTAACATTTTTATAGATCCAAACTGTTGATTTGGCAGTAAACCTAAATATATATGCTTTGTTTTATTTTTGTTTTACAGGTTAACTTGAAGATGATCATCGAGCTGCAGTAAGGAACACTTTGCAGTTCTCCCTTACGTATTGAAACAACTTCAATCTCCTACCTGCCTGCTGAGCAACAGAGATTTGCTTTTCAGTGATCACCTCTTTACAGGTGAATGTAGCAGATGATGAAAAGGAAACTGGGACTTTTTCTTCAGTAGTTGAGCTCTCGAAAAGTCCAAGTTCAGATCACAGAAAGGAGACCGTTGCCAGTTAGACCTTGCTCCCAACAGCCGAACTGGAAGAACAACCTAACTGACGTAAAAGAGGTTACAACAGTAAGGGAGAGACGGGGACTGACAGCAGAGCAAAGGTTTGGAGGAGGAGGAGGTCAAGGAAGGTCTGGAAAGACCAGACGCGATGGCCACTGATCCAGGAGAACCCACGGGTACAGATGAGTCCTCTGAAAAACCGGATGGACACAAGAAGAACCATTCAGAACAGGAAGGCAGGGCTGACCAAGAAGCGGAGAAGATGTGTAGCACCCACTCTGACCTTAACTGTTCTTGGTCTCAGAAGGAGAGAGACACAGGAGAAGATGATGGAGGGATTGGAGGAGACATAGGTGGAAGGGGAGACGGTGGAGGAGGAGAGAAACAAGCATCCCAGGATTATGAGGAATCACCGGTCTTTTCCACTGCGCCATCTTTATCTTTTGAGACTGGACAGAAGCCTCTGAAGCGGGAAAAGCGCTTCTTCAGGAAAAGTGTGGACATTTGTGAGGAGGATGATGGGGTGGAGATATCTAATGTGGCCCCTAACAGTGCCCCCCACCTAGAGCTGCACTCCACAGAATCCGGCTTTGGCAATGCTCAACAGAAAGGGGTTGTGGCACCCTTTGCAGCCTTGGGACATGATGTATGTCAGGGCAACGAGTCTGGTAAATATGCTCCTTCAAGTGCACCGACCCAGAATGTGAAGGAGAGGGACTGTGAGCAGGAGGAGGAGGCGGAAATGAAGGCTGTAGCCACCTCTCCTGGTGGAAGATTCCTCAAATTTGACATTGAACTGGGAAGAGGAGCCTTCAAGACAGTTTACAAAGGCCTAGATACAGAGACATGGGTGGAGGTGGCTTGGTGTGAACTTCAGGTAAGACTTCTATAAACTACAGTATGCTATTGTCTTTCCATGATAAATATTATTTTTTAAGAATCTGAAATTACTTTAATTAATAAAGAAAAAGTCACACTAATGCACAACGCAAATAAGAGACAGACTTAGCTGGATAATAAAATATGTTTATTGGCTCAGTGGAGTTAAAACAAAACCGATAAGTGTTGCTTGAGGGGACCTCAGGATCTTCTTGACCAGCGGAGCAGTGGGGACACTAAAAAAGAAAGGTTGGTGAGCAACCATTCTCATTAACACCAAGAAACTTCAAGGTAAAAGGGGTTGCTCACTCAGTGGTGATGGAAGGAATATCCAGACTGATGTTTCAGGAAGAAGCTCAAACAGGAAGTGTCCAAATAGAATCATGATCAGTATCCAACACCAGTCCAACAGTCAAAATCCAAATTCAGGAATACAAAAACAATTAGGAAATAGGACAAAACTCAAAGGTTAGGGCAGAAGAAGTCAGAATGTACAAAAGGTACACAAGACTTGGCAGGCTGGCAGAAAAGGCCACTGGCAATTTACACTCTGGCACCAGAACTACTTAAGTAGAGGAAGCTACAAGTGAAATGAGTGAAGCAATTAGCAGAAACAAAGAGCAGAGAAAAAGAGAGCAGCAGGAATGACAAAATGTTGAATTCTCCATTTATGGTCTGATGGATTTATGCTTTCAAGTTCTTTTTTGGTTACAAAAAGTCACGCCTTTGCATTTTATACTTCTAAAGAGGGAATACGTTATCCCTTTTACATTGAAGCTTTAACTCCCTGTTTACATTCTTTTGACTACCGTGAATCTAACCGTGTTCGCAATTAACGTAAGTCAGCTGACTCTGTCATAGAGAAAAGTGTCTTTGTGCCGTTTTGCAACACTTAAGGTTAGTAGTGTTCTCCATATCAGTTAGTAATGTTTGTATCGTATTGCATCTCAGTGCAAAGTGGCTATGAAAGGATGATTTCTACGCATCAGAATCAGCAGATTCATGTTGATCACGTGAATGCTACGTCAAACGTGTTAGACGTTCTCAGTCACAACATCTAACACAGGGTTTTAATTGGCGAGTTAATTTTCATTGATAGTCTGTAAAAAAAAAAAACAATACCTACCAATTACTTGATTTATACGTACTGTCAGTAAATTTGAAATCAGTTAAACAGCGTAATTTTTAATAAAACATTAATTCATTGGTATAATTCTGGTCCTCATAAGGAATGTGCTATAAAATGTGAACTTATACTGTGTACTGCTTTGTATTGTAATAAGTCTCAACATATCAGTTAACAGTACTGTTTTAAGTTCTTTTGTCTGTTGCATTATGCATGGCGGTATGGTATTAGTCATGTGACTGAAAGCTGGAACGAGTATTCACTTTGTGTTGGATGTTGCAAACGTAGGCGGGACATCAGCAAATATGACTCTTTTTGTCATGTGTTGGCATTGCAGAGGATAACAATGAAATGCAATTGTAATAGTGATTTTTGCTCAATGGCTTATGTCATGCCACCAAACAGACTTCATTAGCTCCTGAATTAATGGGAGACATTGTTGCATGGTCTGAAATGAACTAAAGGTGGGAGACAGATTGGCAGAAAACAGAGGAAACTCATTCCTTTGACGCTTAGCCTCACAATGGCGAGCAGTGTTGTGCTAAGCCAGCTGATTTGACTGCCGGCTTTGTGTTTAAAAAAAAAAAAAAAAAAGGGGCGGTCGGTCATGTGTTTGGTTTGTAGCTAATTCCAAAAACAGAGCCCTGGCTAATCCTTGACATCAGGTTCAGTGTGTTGGAGTAATGAGAATCGAGTCCACATCACCTTTGCTGTTGGTACGCTAGCTCGCACTTAGTTAATCAGCCTCTATTCAGCAAATGATCCAGCTTTTTTTTGTCCTAATGAGATACTTAGTGGGTTTTTTTAATAGCCAGCCTTGCAAAAGTGTCACATTTCACCTGGAATGTGTTTTGGCAGATCAGGGCTATACCTGCCTTGCATAAGCAGTGATGAAATTAGCTTCATACGTAACCAATCATATCTGGACTACCTTATTATTTACAAAAAAATAGAGGTACCAAATCTGTTTTACCCAGTTTTGTCCTCACAGAGGTCATGTTTGTTATTTAGGCCTGTAAAGAAAAACAAGATTTTAAGGACTATTTAAAAAATGCTGAACAAATACAGTAATAATAAAACTATTACTAATATCTAATTTAAATAAACACAAGAGGTTGTTTTTGTTTCTGAGGAACTATTTATAATATTAATTTTTAAAAACTGTTAAGTAAATTAAGGGAAACTAAAATAATTTTTACAAACATCAGATCAGCCAGAAGAGGAGGATGAAGGCAGAGTGGGATAAGGTTAAAACAAAAAGCATTAGAGTGATACTAATTGAGAAAAAAAATGGAAACTAAGATAGAGACAATCAGCCAAACAGGATTAGCATGGCATCCATGCCAACGAGCAAGCCTGTAGCTATTGCAAAGTTAGCTACATGCAGGGAGACCCATGAACAAACACAAACATGCACACATACGGGGGCCTCGTCACACGCCTGTAGATGGATCCAGGGCTGCAATCAGTACAACATTCTAATCTCTCAGGCCAAATGATCTGTCCTATTTAAACCACTTTACCAAAGCATGTGCACAGTGTCAAAGTAACCTCAGAGCAGCCAACAGTGATCGGAATAATAATGATCCATTGCTTTTATTTTAATGACAGACTTGATTCTATGAGTGCATTAAAGCCATTAAACCCTCCTGATAATGGATTCTATAAAGATCAATCTTTTTGAACGGCACAGTGATATATTATGGGCTTCTCAAAATTGGGGGAAAGTGAATTTTTAACACCCCTGCAATATTAAAATGTAGATAATCACCAACATGAATATAATTTATTTTGACACTAAAACTTATTGATGACGATCAGGTATCTAGTTAAGTAGGGGCTTTGACTGAGGCTGAGATGACAGAGACATGACTATCACGAGTTTGCCATTATTTTGGTGAGCAGTGAATGTGAACCCTCTCTGACCTAATTACTTTATAAGATTACAGATCACACTTCCAAATATTATTTCAGTGCATCTAAAACTGAGTCCCTATCATTCTCTCTCAAATCTAATTAGAACGTTTTTTTTTCAGTGAACACACATCTATCTAAAGTACTAAGATTAGAGGCGTAATGATTCATTTTAACAACAATTTGATTCATATCATAATTAGTGGTTGACAATCTGATTCATAGTCAACATTGATTCATTTTAAACGATCAGATTCAATCTGATTCAGTGACCTAAAACCGATCCAGGACATCTTTAGCCAAAAATTCAACCAACGTGACTCAGAGATAAATATTTGGGCGCTGAACAGTGGAGGGGAAGTTTTCCATTCCTTGGATTTCTTGCAATATAATCAAGTGTAAATGAAATATGTGTAGAAACAAACAAGTAAGCAAGAATTACTGGTATATCCATTCATATTTTAGCTTAATAAAGTTCAACCCGCTGTTGTTTTTCCACACTGAATGGTCATATGGCTAAATTCAAAGTGTTTCAGCATACTGGACTGTAATGATGGCTTGATCATTTTTTGCTGCCATCACATGTGTGTTTTCCACTGTGAAGACACTTGGTTGTTTTTACTCTATCCAAATGGTATTTTCCATTATCTATATAATCAATTTATTTAATTTTGAATTGATTTCTGTGGTATAGGTCGATTCAATTCAATTAACAATTTATTTGAGACAGATTTATCTGGTTGGATAATAGGAATAGAAATCTATTGATCATTACACCTCTATTCTTTACTGTATTATCTTTATTTTTTCAATAAGCACTTAAACTGTTGTGTATCTTTGTGGGTCATTGTTTTGTTTTTAATACAGCAACTTAGCAACTTCATTATTTGTGTGAGTCAGGCATCAGACATCAGCTTTTTTAATGATATTTAAAGATGCTTAAGTTTTATGGTAAACTGTTGCTCAAAAAAGTTGTTAACTGTAGCATTGAGAAACTTATTTGATTTAGGAAATTTCCACACCTCAATTAATGACTGTTCAAGTTTGGAACATCAAGCTCCTGTCCTCCAGTGACCAAAAAGAGAGGTAAGCCAGTGGATTAGCTGTGGAAGTGCAGCTTGAAAGTGTAGTTGTTACAGATCACATTACAGAAACAGTCTGTTTTCTTTTTGCCATTTCTTACATTTGAAGGCGTAGGGCTAAAACTGGAAATTTGTTTTCTATGTACTACATCTGTATGTGACCTGTTGCTGCTTGTCTGCAGGAGTCAGACATGCAGTTTTTTGTCACATCAGTGTCTCTGTTTCTCTATCGTTTCAGTCGTCTCTCCCCCTTCTTTCCCATCTCTGTCCCTTCACTTTTTGTCTGTTTGAGTGAGCATGCAGAGTGATCCCAGGAGTTAATTACAGTGGGTGTCTGTTAGGCTGGAACAAAAACCTTGCACAGACAGCACAACTCAGGCGGCAGAAACCAGACCGGTTCAACCCAGTCCTGCCAGGCTGGTCCAGCTTGGGTTGCCTCGCTCACACGATGGAACCACTTTTAGAACGGAAGTTATAATAACAAGAACCTAAAATGAACATTTTGTACCTTGACTTCAACCTTTAACAAAAAAAAAGGAAGGAATCTACTTTCTCCAAACATTTTGCCATATTTTTGATGGTACATTAGCATCAAATGAGGACATTTCTTTTTTTATTATAATTCCATGACTTTGGTTTTATGAATAACAATAAACAGAGTTGCTAGGATTAACTTGGTGGCGAAGATAAATGATCAATATATAATGTAGTGTAATTCTAAGCTGCTTAAATTGCTTCTGTGTATGAAAGAGGCTGGATAAACAAAGCTGCCTTTTTTGCCTAATATTAGTGGAAGCTAATTTAAATAGATCACAGATGCAATGAGCAGATTGGACGGGAATCAGTCCAACTAAACTGGCTAGACACATGTTCATCCAGGTCACTGGCTAGTGCCCCTGAGGCTGGATGTTCCCACCAACCAAGTTTTTATTGTCTAAGTAGCAAAGGGGGATTTTATTGGTTACAATAAGTGGCTGACGACATTACCCATATAAAACATGATTAACACAGAACACAGATGCTACTTATTTTATGGATGAAAGCTAAACATTGTCAATAAGAAGTTGTCAATACCTATTTCTGCGCATTAATGTCCTTTTTTTTCTTCCAAATAGACTAGACTAGTCAAAGACATCTGGGTTTTGAAGTTGGCCCGCTGGAACTATAATCTGGTGGGCAGGCCAGTCTTTTCCAGTAATTTATCTTGTTAGTCAGAGCTGTTGTGGCTTACAGTAATCTAATCCTTGCCATCCGCCACCTTGGATTTTCAAATGCTGACACACTTTACTATTTCACCGCACGACAACATATCTTTCGTTCCACCGTACAATTGTAGAAAAATCTCCTCACAGCCAGAAAGACACTCTTCTATTTGTTGACAGGGCTCTAAATCATCTCTGTTTATCACAGCATGGCTTCCTGAGGCAGGCATGTAACCTGAAAATAATTCCTAGGATATCTGACACTTGTGCTGCGTTTGGCAGAATAAATGTTTGAAGGCTCACATGCTTTGGTAGTTACTACCCAACATGCCAGAATGTCATGCATGCCATGCCCTTTCTATTTACCTAGTGTTTAATTAGGCTAATTGATAAACAAGAGCTTGACCTTTTTGGCCAGCTGTATCATTTCAAAATAAGAGAAAGAACCATGCTTTGCTTTAGCCTTTCGTAGTATGTAGTTACAGACCTTTATTTCTTTCTTTTTATTGAACCTTTATTTATTATTATTATTTACCAGGAAATCCCACTGAGAAATGATCTCTTTTTCAAGGGAAACTTGACATCATGCTGTAATACATTTCCAAGGTTTTGTAATGTTTTGCGATTATTTTGTGTTTTTTTGGGATTTTCTTTGGCATTGCTTGTCTTGGCTTTTTCCATCTGAATTCTGTTTAGCCCTCTTTTCTGCTCTAATTTCAACCGTAAATTAATTACAATTCTCAGAGCTCTACATGCATCTGTCACTCGAAATTATGTGTGCTAATTGAGGTTCATTTAGCATCAAAGAATCCCTTGTCACTATTTTCATTTAGTTTTTGTTGATTTTTAAATAAAAGCTTTGTTTTTCTATTAAGTTAACTTTTAGTTAACCTTTTTTTTTTTGCATTTTTGTGGCACCTGCCTGTATGCTTGTGAGGCATTTTCCAGCTTGGGTGTGAAAAGAATCTTTAGAAATTATTGTTCAATTCTGACAGGACAGCTGAATCAGGCTATCCTAGATATTTTAGCCATGGGCAACTTTAAAGCAGGATTTCACTATAAAGAATAACTATTCCAAACAAAACAGAGTTGTTTTGTTAAATTATATTTTTCTCCCTTTTCTTCCTGATGGTATAGTTAGCATGTTGGCTGTTGCTTATCATTTATCAGTCTCCAAACATCTCCCAACCACTCGAGGTAGAGTGTTTTTCGTCTTGTAGGTGTTGTTTTGTTTTACATTGTTGTTGTTTCCTATGGTTGTGGACATTCATTTTCAACATATAAAAGTTGACAAAAATGTAGAAAGCATATTTTTAGTCAAAATGTAAATAAAAACTGTGGCTTTTTTGGAAATGGGGTGATACAAGGTTTGAATTGGTCAAAAGCTTAATTTAGTTCAATTTCAATTCAATTTTATTTGTATAGCCCAAAATCACAACAACAGTCATCTCAATGGGCTTCGTACCGGTAATTGTAAGGTAAACATGAAATCATAAGGATCATGAAGACATAGAATTCAATAGGAACATTCTAAACTGAGCTAACTAAACAGACTAAACCAAGCTGGGCATCCCTGCCCTAAAACTCCTAAAAAAAAAAACGGATTCCAGGAAAAAAAAGGTGCAACCTCAGGGATGTCCACATGAAGGAGGGATCCTCCCCCAGGATGGATAATTGTATCCAGAGATAAAAAGGACCAACTAAAATATTTAAAGTCCCACTCCTCTTTTAATCGTGAATGTCGCTTTTAGCCAAAAAGTAACAATAATTGTGTTGTTTTCTAGGACACAGTTTCTGCAGAGCGGCAGTGAGTTGTGGGCAGACTTTTGGCGCAGTGTAAGCCCGTCCCCTTCCCATCATACAGTTTATGTGCTGTCCTGCTAGCTCACAGTCCCTACCAAACATTACCGGTGCAAAAAAATAGCAAGCAAGATCGGAGCTATCCATCCGTACAGTTCAGAGCCAGATACCAGCTCAGACAGGCTCCATTCTGAGTGGATGCATCAGAATGGAGCAGAGAAGGGGGGCTTGTGGCATGGCATAGTAACTTGCACATCACATGCAAGCTTTTTAAAATTACATTTTTGCATCTGCTCCCGGTTCACTATAGATAAATAAATACAGAAAAATGAAAATTTGAGCTTAATTTTCTTTAAAAAAGTTCTCCATTATGAGAAAAATGCCACAACATGTTAAAAACACCAAAAACAGAATTTTTATTGGAGTGGGCCTTAATGTGCGGGGGCTTTTAGACTTATAACACAATTATTTTGTAAATTGTGTCCAGGAAACTGTGTGAGTACAAAACAATGCATTAGTCTACAAACACAGACACAAGGACTGCAGCAACTGTTTTTTCTAGCTGCAAAGGAGATATATGACTTAGTTCCAAGATTTAAAAAAATTCAAATCTATTTACCAGCCATGGTCATTTGAGTAAGGAAAATATATGTGATTACAAAATGTCAGGGTATTTAAAACACGAGACATGCTCAATGCATATATACCAGGCAACCACTACCCTATCTGATAGAATTCATGATTTATTATTTTATTATCCTTATTGCATTTTGACAAGGTGTTATGATGGCATAATGGTAATTTCTGTTGTTCCTTAAAGGTATTAGTCTTTTAAGACCTAATAGGATTTTTTTCAGGTTCAGCCACACAAGACGTTGAAATGTGTGAAACGGGTTCTTCTACTCACAGGATTCTGTGAGAGAGTTGGGTTACAGGAGAGAGTGGGTTGTTGTGAATCTGCCAGCACACAAGTCTATCTTACTGAACTTTAGATGATACTTGCTGACCTTAGGGTTGCTTGATCCAACACTCAGCAACACAGAATTGGCAAAGAGAAGGGCTGCATACAGAAGCAGCATCCCTGTCTCCATCTGTGCCAGACGAGATGGGAAAATGATGCTCCATGTAAGGAGGGAGACAGACGTGGTGCACATGAGGAAATTTAAAAAAATGTAGAGACAATCCTCACTGTAGACATTAAAGCCTTTATACCAACATGCTTTTTTTATTTTTAGATAGAGTCAAAGGGAGGAAGTGTTCACTACTGACTGAATAACACAATTTTAGTCCGCACAAAACAAAAATAATCTAACTTTTGTTGACAACCTCTATGATGAAGTTGGGGAAGTGGCCTTTCCAATTGTATTCCATTAATCGTATAAACAGCAAAAAAAAAAGTTCCAAAACACAAATTCAAAGGGGGAGAGTAAAGGCTGCTAACACTGGGACAGCAAAATGGGAGAATATTGTATTAGACACATCAAATCTGTCTATTTTTCATCCAACGACCTGCAGGCCCCAGCCTCTATTAGTTTAGCTTTGTGTTAGGCATAAAGCTTTGCATCAATGAAATCGATCAGTGGAAATCTAGTTTTTATGACTGCTATTTTTAGTGAGGTCTGTGACAAATCAATGGCTGCTGTTACATTCCCTTAAAAAAAATTTGTCGATCAACTTTTTCATCTATGTGACTTTACCTTACCGAAATAGCAAAAATAAACCTAAAGCAACTACCGGTAAATCTTAAAGTATTTAATTAAACTGGTATACAAATTTTTATTCTCTCAATCAAAAAGGCTTTAGGTTTGCAAAACCTAAAAAACTATAAAAATGAAATTGTTGTGAAAACTATGGTAGGCAAGAAGAAATTCTTATGACATCTACACCGCAGAAACAATTTTCACATGTTCTCAGTTATATTACGTCGCCTGTTTACATGCTATTTTTAACCCAAAACATTTTTAATGACATAAAAGACATGTGCATTTTATTTTATTTTTTGGTATGAATTGTATTTATTAAAGCACATATGATTTGAGAAAGAGGAAGCTATAGATGTAGATAGTCATTACATAATAGTTAGCATACATATCTTTTTTGTAACACTTCAACGTACACCAAAGGGGGGTAGCTGCATGAATTTGTATTTTATATGAAATCAAAAGTAGCTTGTGAGCTGTGACCCTGCCTGCTTTCAAGGTTTCTATGACCGTCAGTGAACTGGAATTTTTCCGCCTCCATTCTGTCGCCATACTGGGGATATGTGGCAGATGCAGCAGACATCTGCTTTATGCTGCTATAGCTTGGGTGTTGTCTTAGTGTTACTTCAATTCAATGCTTCTACTTCCATCTAGTGGCTGTAGTGATTACTGTGCAGTCATGACTGAAGAAAGAACTTTACAGTTGAATCCTTTCTATGGATAGAGTGTGGAGGCACTCTTATGTTCATGAAATTATCTCAAATTGCTTGTGGCTATAAAAGCCTGAAGTGGTAAACAAAAAAGTGAAGCAGATGTTAAAATAGCAATATCATGTTTCACATACCTCTCGTTTTAGGACCGCAAGCTGACCAAGGCTGAACAGCAGCGCTTTAAGGAGGAGGCTGAGATGTTAAAGGGGCTTCAGCACCCAAACATCGTCCGCTTTTATGACTCCTGGGAGTCTGTTCTGCGTGGAAAGAAATGTATCGTTCTTGTCACCGAGCTCATGACATCGGGAACACTGAAGACGTGTGTATACTTTTTTTGTGTCAGCTTTGTGAAGTTATTTTTGTCTATCTTTGTCATATTGTTTTTGCCAGCTAGTATAGTTTTTTAGCCACTTATTTTGAAAAACACTTACTGTTTATAATTAATTTTTTTTTATTTACTGACATTTATTTTTATTCTACATAGTGTCAAAAAATCATGCAAATCTTTTTTTTAGTTTTATTTTTAACAAAAAATGAATGTATTTGTTGAAATGGGCTTCAGTTTTTAAACTGCATACTTTATTTCCCTAAAATCAAGTAAAATATTTTCTTCATGTTTCAGAGTGACGTAAACCAGAAAAAACTAAATGCTAATACTTCTTATGTAAAGTTAACATAATGCTTTATGTAAAATATAAGGGCATTTCCATAAAGTTACACAATTGCTAATCAAGTTATTGTTAGATTATGTTGTCTCTTATATTGTTGTGTTTGCATTTATTTATGTTTATTTTGTCTAATCTTTTTTTTCTGCGCATAGCTATCTAAAGCGCTTTAAAGTGATGAAACCCAAGGTCTTAAGAAGTTGGTGCAGGCAAATTCTGAAGGGCCTTCACTTCCTTCACACGAGGACTCCACCAATTATTCATCGAGATCTTAAGTGTGACAACATCTTCATCACAGGCCCCACAGGATCAGTCAAGATAGGGGACCTGGGACTTGCTACTCTAATGAGGACCTCCTTTGCAAAGAGTGTGATAGGTACGCTACAGAGGAAAGCTAGTTGTTTTTGTCAACTGCAGAAAATCATCAGCTTTATCTAAACCTTCTCTGCACCCAATGTTCTCACATTTTTAAATTGTTTTTATATAGTTTATATATAGTTTTATATAGTTTATATATAATGTACTATTATATGAAAGAGAAAATCAATGTAAAATGAAGTACATTTAAATGTCAACAAGATTTGTAAAATGTAGCACACTTTTGGTACTGTTTGTAAAATTTTAGCTTGAATCAAAAAAACAAAGTGATTTTGCAGTGGATGAGGCTTTTCATAAGCAAATGTTTCATGATTTTATTTGTTTGAGTGGATGTTAAAGGAAAATAACTTTCTTTTCTAAACAGGAACACCAGAGTTCATGGCTCCAGAGATGTATGAGGAGCATTATGACGAGTCTGTGGATGTGTATGCTTTTGGGATGTGCATGCTGGAGATGGCAACTTCAGAATACCCCTACTCAGAGTGCCAAAATGCAGCACAGATTTATCGCAAAGTTACTAGTGTGAGTGCTATTAATATCATTTACTGTCCTGAAAACATTCGTTAAGCAGATAAATGAAGTCTAATTTATACTTTGTTTTGTTAGTTTCCTTAAATATAATTTCAGCTGTTTGGCTTGATAGCATAAAATGACAAATTTGTGTAAGTTTAGCATTTATGTCTATATAAACTTTTCCGTATGTACACTTACATTTTCAGGGCATTAAGCCAGCCAGCTTTGATAAAGTAAATGACCCAGAAATTAAAGAGATCATAGAAGGCTGCATTCGTCAGACTAAAAGCCAGAGGTAAACAGGTTTATTTGCAACATGAGTGTCTCTTGTAGATGTACAGTACTTGTCATCTTTGGGACTTTTTTCACTCATCAGACTGTCTATACGAGACCTCCTTAACCATGCGTTCTTCGGGGAGGACACTGGTGTTCGGGTGGAGCTTGCAGAGGAGGACACAGGCATCCAGGACTGCCTTGCTCTACGGATTTGGGTCGAAGACCCCAAAAAGTTAAAAGGGAAGCACAAGGACAATGAGGCCATTGAGTTTAGCTATGACCTGGAAAACGATAGTGCTGAGGAAGTGGCTCTGGAAATGGTGAGGAACAAGATGACTGATGATTGGAAAAAATAGTTTAAAAGTCTCTGCTGTAGTGTATGGTTGACCTGGAAAGAAAGATCAGGGTTGGGTGGGGAAAAATCATCTTCTCAAATGGCAATAACTTCAGAATAAGTAGAACTGACTACAAACAAGAATCAGCACATTATCTCATAATGAGCTTATAAAAATCATGTGCTTCAACTCAGGAATAAGACATCACGCATTGACATTTCTTAGATGCACAAACTATTTCTAAAATAAAAACAGTTATTTAAACATCAGGTTAACCCCTTCCTGCCACAACTTATTTCCAATTATATAAAAAAATGTTTTGGTCTTTTATTTCAAATTCAAGTTAATGGTAAATTAAGTGGAGTCCTGGTACGTTGTGAATCTGTGAAATATGGAGTGAAGAAGTTAAAGACAGTTTTTAAAAAGCACAGTGTTTAAAAGAAGCTTAATTCAAATTTCCAGCACAATTACATACTTACGGTTGAATATAATATTCTTAACAGTTGTTCTGGGGATGACACTTTATAAACCTTGTCATTTTGATTTATATTTGGCATCAGATTTGTGTAGTCTTTCATTTGGCAAGTGACTGTCAAACTAATTCCAGATAATCCTCAGATTTCAGAAGGTCTTTTGTGGATTAGTTTTTAGAGCATACTGAGTTAAAAACCACCAACTCCTTCTTTCTCACATTCCCTTTTTTCAAAGGTCAAGTCTGGATTCTTCCATGAAAGTGATGCTAAGGTGGTGGGGAAATCCATCCGGGACCGAGTAAACCTAATTAAAAAGTCCAGGGAGCGTCGTCAACAGCAACTTCTTCAGCAGCAAGTCTTTGAGAAGGCAAAAAACTCTACTCCCCCCTCATATCCTTTTTCTCATCCTTCTTGCCCATCTTCACTGCACATACCATCTGGACATGGAGGAGGTGGAGAGCAAGGAACTGGAGGAATAATGCAGGAGTCTGAAGAGCTCCCTGAGGCAGACCAGCATGTACAGCAGCAAAGTGTGCTCAGTGGAACCACCCTGAGTCTGCCAGGTAATGCATTTTTAGATTAATATATGATAAATGTTTGAATAAAACACTTGATATGGTCTAGCAACAGGATCAAGAAGAAAATGAAGCATTTTATAAAAGAAATATAATTAACTTTTTGTTTACACTGTTGCTCCGAATGTGAAGATGAGACCATAGGGCGTGGCAGCTGTGACTCTTCTACAAGTGGACAGAGCCAGGCATACTCTCTCCATGGGGAACCATACCCTCTTTCTCATATTTCTCTCCCATCAATGACATCTGTGAGTCTATGCTTTACTTTACTCATAGTTTTTTAGATGTAGGACTTACTATGTATTGTTTGAATTTGTTGGATCGTTTAAAATTAACAATGTATTGTTTTCTTTTTCTTTTTTCAAGAGCAATGGTGCATCATCTAATTCTCAAATGCTGCTCTCTGGTGAAAGTGGAAGTGCTCCAAACATGCTTCTTGGGCAGAGTGTTGGTATGTCTACCATGCCTATTGGCCAAAGTGGAGGGGGAGCCATTGGTCAGATCTTTATTCAGCCCACCAGCGTGGTTTCACAGGTATCAGTGAGTTTTTTTAGATGAGAAGGAAAATGTACATCAAAGCGAAACGTGCTTTTGATATTTAGTTAAATTGAAAGCATTTTAGAGAATCCTTGGCGTTTTTTGCTAATTGCAATATTTCTATGAGTCCCACTAATTTCCCACATTTGGGTTCTTCTCCCCCGAACTAATAATTAAAACCATGTAACAAGTCATCCTCAGAAGAATCTAAGATTGATCATCTGTTGAACATTTGTCAAGATTTCCACCTGAAAGCTAGTTTCTATAGTTATTAAGGTGGAATAAACAGTAAAAAATCCCTCATTAAATTACATTGCAACCATTTTTCTGCCCATTTTATTTGTAATGTGGTAATTTCCTCCCTTGATGTGCATTAACATTTTCCTATCTAAGCTGTGCCTGTTTGGTGAAACATTACTGATTGACTTTAAACATTGTGAGGAAATTTTGTTGATTCAAATTGTGTGATCATTATTTTATTTTCTGCTGAAACTTATTCCTAAACTAATTTTGTACTTCTTTCTTTCTCTCCTCTTTCAATTCAAATCCTCATTTTTCCTTCTTTGCCACTGTGTAGTCACAAACTTTTGATTCAGATGCATTTAAGCTGGCTGCCACTCAGTCATACACCCTGCCAGTGTCCCCACAAGCCCCCATTAACGTTCCTACCACATCGATGCCAATCAGTGATCCCACTGGAGTGTCTGGGACCATTGTGCCCCACATGCAGCATGCCAACCCCACTGCCACTCCCATGCCAATCACTGACATCATCCCTCATGCAGTTCCCCAGCAAACACAGCCTATCATGATCCCGGAGCAGGCTGTTGTCCCAAATCAAGCCATTGGAATTAATTCACAGACCTCCACATTTCAAAAGCAAATGGAGGCCAAACAGCAAGAACTTAGTGCTGCTCAGTTGCCATCAGAAGGGCATCAGCAGAGTATTTTAGCTGCAGCTGTTCAGAAACCTCACTACGAGTCTCTGCAGCAGATCTGTGTGCAACATCCTGTTCAGCAAGTCCATCCAGCTTCTCAACAGGTGACCATACAACCAAGCACAGAGTCTCAAGCTATGTCAGTCCAGCCAGAAGAGTTGACTCTGACATATACACAGCTACAAACAGGTGATCCATGTAATCAAACAAGGGCCCAGTCACAGCAGCTGCAACAACAACTTCAGCAGCAGCAAGTTCTGTTGCAGCAGCAGCAACAGCTTGTGCAGCAGCAGCATGCTCTCCTCCTCGAGCAGCATCAGTTGTATTTCAAGCAGGGGCTAGATCAGCAGCAACAAAAAGAACTCCTTCAACAACAGCAGCAAGTCCAACTACAGCAACAGACAGCAATGCAACACAAAATACTGATTGAACAACTGCATCAAGGTGTGGTTCCTCAAGAGAAACCTCAGCAATCACTCCTACAAGATGTCGCTTCAAAGCAAAATCAGCAAAGTCAGTTTTACCAACTAACCGAGCAACAAAAAGGTGGAACAAAAACCGAAGAAAATATGTTGCTAAACAGGGAACAACTACAACAAAAAGTTCTATGTCACCAACAAAATGAGCAGGTTCAGCAGCAAATCTTAATCCAGCAGTTGGAGCAGCAACATCACCAAGCACTAATGCAGCAACATTTGCAACATCAGCTGATTTTGCAGCAACAGCAGTTGCAGAGTCAAGAGCAGCAACAACTCCAAGGAAAAATAGAACAGCAAGCTCTTTTGCAACAACAGTTAGAACAACAGCAACAAGCAGAGATGCTACAGCAACATGCTTTCCTGAAGCAGCCTGTTCAAGAGCAGCAGAAACCCGCTGCCAGCCTTCAGCTTCAGCAAACAGAAATACCAACGGACAACATTGCTATGCATATTCATCAGCAGCAAGCTGATGTGCAACAAGTGTGTGTCCCGCAAATAAAAACAGATCAGTTAGTGCATCATTCCACTCCGCATCACATAAAAGAGCAACAGCAGTCGGTTGTACAGCAGCATCAAGAATTCGTTGAACAGCATCAGCAACAATTCTCAGTGATGGACCTTTGTCCTCCATTCAGCGTTGATACAGAAGTAGTTCAGCATCAAAGTCACAGAATCTCTCAAACCCAAGTCCCAATGGCAGTTCAGAGTACACAGATAACTGCCCTGACATCTCCTGCAGTCATCAAACAGCAGGGGCAAAATGAGTATCATCTCCAGAGGCAAGACCAGGCCTCTCTCCAGTTTTTAGCCCAGTCAGCAGCCCAAGCATCTCAACCTGTGGCTGAGGGTTATGTGCTCCCCCCACAAGCTATGATCCAAGGTCAAGTACCAATCAGTCACACCCAGCCGGTTCCTTTGCAGACCACCTACACTGGACCTGTAGCCATCACACAGAGCCAGAGACCTGCTCAGCCATCAATCCATACTCAACCTCTTCTTGCATCTTTTTCTCAGTCCCAGTCACAACCGGACCAAATACCAAATCTTGGTAACCAAATGATGGGCCAACAAAAACTATCTGTTGCTCAGCCTCCAGTTGCTCTTTGTTCTGATATTAGCATTCAGCAAAATGTTCAAACACCAGAGCTCATCCACCTGCCTCAGTCCTCCCACCAAGCCAAACCATCTATACCACAGAACATTGCTCAACAGCTGGAGCATCACAGACTGGTCCTACAGTATCAGCAGATGATGGATTCACACGTCTCTGTTGGAAGTGCTGGAACTCTAACAGACGCCCTCTCATCAGTACTTGACTCTAAATCCCTTAATGCCCCTCTTCATCCTGTGCATGCTAAACAGTTTGGAGCATCAGGCCAAACAACACTATTTCCTGCTCAGCACCAGTCCGCAGGAAGCACTGTTGACCCTTTACTAATTCCGCCAGTGTCCCATACATTGTTACCTCAATTAAATGACCCAAGTCAGCAACATTTAAATAACCCTCCTCAAGTGCAGCAGCCATCAACCTTACAGATACCACAGAGCCAGTTGCCCCTCCAGCTCAGCCCATCACCCATCCAGCAACCACCTCTAGTTAATTTGGCTGAAACCCAGTCACAGAACAGGGCTCTGCCCCTCTGCAGTCAACTAGCTGCAGGTGCCCCTGCTTCTCCACAACATGAATCAAAACAAATCTTCCCAGTTCACACCTCAAGTCAGGCTGAACAACACCTTCAAACTCATTCACACAATCAGACACCCACAGACAAAGCAAATTCTGAACTGCTTGTTCTGTCCCATACTTTCTGTCCTGCTCAAACTGTCAGCCCTTTGTGTTCCTCAACATCCCTGACATCCCTCCCACCCCAACAATCTGCCGCTGCTGAGCTTTCCACGTTTCTGCCAGCAGCCTTGTTAACCTTGCCAGGACAGTCTGACATTACACTCACCTCTCCACCTGTCACTACACATCACTCGCTTGAGTCTAATAACCCTAAACAGCTCCAACCCTCGCTGCAAGATTGTGACCTTTCCTTACTGGGGATTTCTCAGGTACATAGAGAATAAAAGTTTCTATTTTATTTTTGAATTATTTTATGTTGTTGAAATACAGCTGCAGAGAATAACAATAATATCAAAATATCTGACTAAACCTTTTTGGATTCAAACTCACTAACCCACATATTTTTAAATGTGTAGATTTGATGAAACATGCGATAATGCTCAGAATTATTGGCCCCCTTGAACAAAAATAATATTGTGCACTAGACATCATTATTGCCAATTTGTACCCATACATTACATTTTGAGAGAACAACAAAACAGAACATTTGGCATTAATGTCTGCTGGTAAGCATAGGCTTTTCTAGAATAACACTGTTATAGTACCAGGAATGGTTTTTCACGTTGATATTTTATTTAATTGTACCCTTAAATCAAGTTACTGCTTTATGAGTTTGTTTTGTTAATGACTTTAGCTTCATATTTATTTTCTTATCTTATATTTATCCACCTACAATTTTGCAGGATGGTCCAAATGTGACAAATGCAGAACATCATTCTTCAACAGGGTATGTATCATAAATTAAAAGTGAAGAACCTAAAATGGTAAAAAATGTAAACAACCTAAACACATGTTTTTTTTTACCCAAAGACATTTCTGATAGAGTTCTTATGTTATCTTCAAATGAAATAATTGCAGATGTATTATTATGTATTTAGGAGCACGATATTTGACATTTTTGTTTTTCTCAGTTCTGTTCCAGCAAATGGAGAGGATACCGCCCAGTTATTGGCAAATGGGAAATCGGATAGATCCAAATGTCAAAGGAGAGCTTCCTGTCTGAAACCAGAGAAAAGTTCACAGCAGTTTCAGATGAGCATGCTTCAGGTAAAAAAAAAACACTAAATAAAAATAAAAAGAATGTAACTGAACAATTTAGAACAAGGTTTTGTTTTTTTAACCCTCATAGGTATCTGGAAGTGGAGACAATATGGTCGAATGTCAGCTGGAAACTCATAGCAACAAAATGGTGACATTCAAATTTGACATCGAAGGCGACGCACCTGAGGACATAGCAGATTACATGGTACTTTATAAAGGTGTTGCAACTATGTTTGTTTTTAATTCATTATTATTAATTTATTTGGTTGTGTATTTTAGGTGGAGGAGGACTTTGTCCTGGATGTTGAGAAGGAGAAGTTTGTCGAAGAGCTCAGATCAATTGTTAAGAAAGCACAGGAAATCCTTCAGACACATTCAGAGGTATGATGATTTCTGTCACAGTCTCCTCTTCAATGTTTACATAGCTGAGTAATTATATTTTTTAATGCTTTCCTTTTCTGTCAGACCGGATCAACAGGCCAGATACATGTGAACACTCCCACAGGCTCAAGTAAGTTTATGAATGGATGTCTTTGACGATTCTTACAGACCATACAAGTTATGTTCTTCAAGAGAACTTCTTTTGATTCCTCTGCTGTTTTGTTATTTCTCCGCAGAGCTCAAATAACCCTATTTAAAAGAAATATTACCATAATGATGAGTTATGATGTAATGTGCAACTAATCCAGTTTTCTGGTTTTTCAGTGGACTTGGTACCCTATTCTTCTCCAGTTGGACGATGGCGTTTTTTTATTAACCAAACTATTCGCCACAGAGACTCTCTTTCCAATCAAGGGGCAGTCACACCACCTCCCACTGCAGAGTCAAAACATCCTCAAGGAAATACAGGTAAACTCTTTATACGTTTCTTGAAATCTTTGGTTTATTAATGACCCTGGCAGCAGCATAACAAAACTAACTGTGTTTTCTCTGTAGCTGTGGAAAGTGAAGGATCCCAGATTTTGGAGTCCTTAACTGGAATGACTTCCCCTTCCTGCAGCTCCCCATCTTCTACCTTGCCCCCAGCCCCCACTGTCTCAGTCAATGCCTCAGTAACTCCATCAGCCCCAGCCACCCCTGCTTCTGAAACCACCTGTGGTCCAGCCTCTTTATCTCACATCGAACTTCAAGGGCACACTTCAGATTGTGCTGAGCAAAACCCCTCTGCTTCTTCAGCCTTACCAACATCAGCTGCTGCTAACATCCCCACTGTGCTTCCTGCAACTTTCCCATGTCCCTCACCCATAGCCGTTCTTCCTGATAATGTCACCCTTCCTTCTATAACTGCATCTTCCACCGTAGCTTCAAGTGTGGGAGATGCAGTATTCACTGCACTAAAGCCATGTACACCAATAGTGTCTCATTATCAAGCTGCTTTTTTCTCACCACCTTCTGCCACTATTGCCACTTCTGCATTAAGCCCACATGGTATAGAACCACAACAGCCTGACGGTACATCAACCACACAGCAGTCACACCTGCAGCCTGCGCCAGCTCTGCAACAGCAGCTGCAGGCGTGGCAGTTTGAACAGACACAGCAACTTCACCAAGCCTACCAAGATCAAGTTCAGCTGCAGCAAGAAAGAGCTCTGCAGCAGTCTGTCCTCCAAGTCCTCACTCAATCCAGTCATACAGAATTGTTGCAGCCATCTGTAACACAACCATATATTAGCTCAGTACCACATCAGCAGACTTCACAGCAAACCCCAGTTCCTGCTGAGCTAGAACAACATGTACAGTCCCAGAAAAATATGCAGCATTCGGAGGAACAGCACAAAATGGCTAAAGGCATGGACACACAGTACAAACAGCTGCAGTTTTCACAGCAAAAGCAGTCATCTTTACAGATGTCAGAGTCAGAGGTTTCCACAGGAGAAACAAGCATTACAGAGGAAACAGGCAGCTATTCGGCCCGTTTTCCTGCTTCATCTGATTCTTCTGTACCGCCTCAACCTGCATGCTCAACTGAAGGTATTTTATCCAATCTATCCTACAAACTCACACCATCCCCTGCTCAGCCCTCTTCTGTGGCCGAGTCAGATAGTGAAGGCCCTCCCAAAATCGAATTTGTTGACAACAGCATGAAGACTTTGGATGAAAAGCTGAGGAACGTTTTGTATCAGGAGTACAACAGCGGGGTGGCATTGGCTGGAACTGCCTCTTTTCTCGCATCAACTGCCTCCACAACAGCAGGTGGTGATGAGTCATCTGAGGCCCAATCAATCCACAACTTACCTTTTGGCCCACCTGCCTCTTCCTCAGATACTTCCCCTCATTCCTCATGCTCTACCACGTCCTCTCCCACCTCCCGTTCTTCTTCCACTTCTCCTGATCCTGAGAGATGTGGACAGGGAAGAGAACCTTCTTCAGAAGCGCCCAATCCTGTGGAGCAGCAGCCTGGGCCATCTCTCCCCTCTACCTCTGCCTCATCTGCCCTTCCTACCTTCCCAGTGTCTCTCAGTCATGACAATCCTGCTGGCTCCCAGAAGCCACCTGGAACAGGAACCCCAACTGTTCTTGTGAGTAAATGCCACGGAGAGATTGTAAGATAACTTTCTCTCTGTACCAAGTTTATTTTATTTCAATTAACATACAGTATTTAAGAAAGGAAATGTGGCTCAGTTATGTTCTCTTGTAAAGTGTCTGTGACTATGTATCATATTTAAATGTTAAACTCTATCTTAAGTCCCTTTTTCATGTCTCATCTCCATGCAGTCGTTTTTAACTGCCTTAACTGTTCTAGGCTGTACCCTCACATTCTGAAACCAGTGCCACTGGAGATGCGTCTTCGTCCCCCAATCAGCAACCCCTCTCCTTTCGGCATGGACAGCAGCAGCACAATGCAGGAGGTGGATATTTTGGCCTAAACCTGACATGTCCTAGTATCAGAAATTCTGTTAGCAAGAAATCCTGGACTCGAAAATTCAAAAACTGGGCATGTAAACTGCGCCACTCCACCAGCTTGTTCAAGAAGCCCAGAGTTCCTCAAGGTAGCGTCCTTTTAGGGATCAAGAGCGAAAGAGAGCGAAAGAGAGAGAATGGATTGTTGGGTCATGGACCTAAATCTAACGCCTAATATTAGTGTTAACATAGTAATATCATTTACCTTTAAGAATTAACAAACAAAAAAGTTATTGGATTACAGTGAAGTTAGATAAAGACATTGTTTTATTTTGCCAGTTGATCATAGTCCCCATGTAAGTCATTGTTGACGTCAAAACACGCAGGTGCATCTCAATGAATTACTTTATTTTTCAGTAACTCAATTTGAAATATGATACTCAAAAAGATGCTAAACGAACAGAGATGGCTGCAGCTTATGATGAAGCTCATTCAAGAGTTAAAAAATGAACTGCTGCTGGATTCACTACTATACTGCTATGTATGGACATATCGAGAATACGGGTTTGGAAGAGAGCTACTACGCCAGATGCTATGCCTGACACAACCTTGTATTTTCATGGCACAGGGAGGCCCAGATAGGCAGCAGCACAAAGGGTCTTGCCTAAGGACCCACAGTGAGCTTTAGCTTATTGCACGCCCTGGGAAGCAAACCAAGGTTTCCTGCACGTCAGACCTACACTTAGCCAACTGAGGGTATTTTAATATATTCTATAGAGACCTAATTAAAATGCAGTACCGTAAATAATAAACTGCAAGACACCAAACTCAACAACACAGAAAAATTAAGTTTGCTACCAGAGCAATCAGAGTTTCCATAACACCCCAGCAGTGCCTCAAATGAAAACCCTTCATGATCTGCCACTCTAGTTCAACCAAAAGGATGCTCTAAGAAGGATTGAGGAGCTGTCCAGACTTTTCGTTAGTCCGATGCTTCTGGGTTAGACACTGGTTTTGTGTATTTTCATTCATTATCACAAAAAATACAGTACTTCATCAAATATATGTTTTTCTGTAATAAGGCTACAATAGAAATGAATTTAATTTCTTAACTTCAGTAATTAATAATCATCTTTTGAATAAAATTGTAAATGATTGAGATGCACCTGCAGGTAACTGCTTGTTTATTTCTGCGTCTAAATTCCTTTTTTCATTTTTCATTAATTTTTATTTTATCTTTGCACTATTTATTTAAATGCAATAATTATTGAGAGTAGCAGAGGCTGCAATATTGGCACGCTTTAAAAAAGGTTTGCATCAGATTTGACAGAAGCTCACTGTGTCCTGTGTCCAGAACGTATCCCTTCCCTTGTCACCCTCTGTCATTGCCCCAAACCCACAGGCACGACTAACAGCAACACCCGCACGTCCTCGTCACGCCGGGCGGCTCAGTGTAGACAACCCCATGCAGGACACGTCTTTACTCAGATAGGATTGGAGCGGAAAAGCTAAGCTGAAATGTGTCCAGTCACAATTCAGAATACATGTGCACTTTTTGAATAAGCATGAGCAGTTCAGCATTCTGCTGTGAGATTCCTGTGTTTAATCTAGTCAGAGCTGAATCCGCTAATATACTTATGTATGTATTAAAAAAATAACAATTCTTATTTAAACTGTTTATTTTTAGAAGTTTAAGTTTTATTAAAAAAAATCATTACATTTAGTATAACCCTGTTTCTAAAGATTTGTCCTATTGCAGGAAATGCAAATATTTGCATTATCCAATAATGTTGCCAGGTATGCATTTTAAAGTAAATTATCAAAAAACTGGGAAATCCTCATTGTTCAAAATGTAAAGTTGACATCTGAACGTTAAATCATTTATTTTTTCAGCTTAAATTTATTGAACATCTTTTGAGCAAGTTGGATACGTAATAACCTTCAGATAATTCAAGGAACTCCTTATCTTCAGTTACTTTTAACACACATGGTAGGAATAAATGATCTTCAATAGCATCAGTAATACTAAATGAGCAGTACTTCCAATTGTGCATCACTTTAAATATCTTAACTACAGACATCAATCAAGTCAAAAATATTCCAAATTAGTATATATTCCGAGAAAAGACAGTTTGTCCTGAAAAATAATGAGATTCTTTGGTAAAAAGAGGATTGTTCTTCATGCAAGTAGTATGAATCGAGCAGTAAAACTACTCATAAATATGTTTTTAGTTATGTTCCCTTGAATAGCTGCCTCATATTACCAATTTGTTTACTTTTATCATTTTGTTTGTTGTGTTGGTTCCCAGTCAGAAATGTGGCATAAATAATTTGCAATTCACTCCTTTTCTGTTTTTATATCTACTTCTTTGATCACATTTTTGGAAACAGGGTTGTTGTTAGCAGTACACACTAGTCAGGGCCTAAAGGTTGTTCCAAACGTGTCTATTGGTAAAGTTTTTATTTGTCTATGCTTTTTCATGCTGTTGCTGTATTCATCACTGTTGCATGTCTTTGTGTTTTTTATTTGTGTTGCATGTTTAGCAGCAGCTTAAGATCCCATATCTTATTATTTGTGTTTTATCTTGTCTTCTAAAAAAATAACTGCTTACAGATCTTAAACTAACCAGTGGAAGACAGATTGATTTTTTGTGTGTAACTTGTATAATTCTGCTTTTAGAAATTACTTATACATTTCTTAAATGCTAATTATCAAACTTTTTGGTCTGATGCTATGCTTTGTTTGCTCTGTGTGCTGAGTCAGTAAGAATGAGTGAGTGGACCTATGGGTGGGATACATTGTGTGTAACATCTTTTTCACTGTTTGATTTTTTTAATGCAATGGCTTTAGTTGTTTTACTTTTTTTAAACAAGCATTTCCAACTATTTCTCAAAAACATTGCAAGAAACTAAGTTGATGTGTGATGTTGATGGATGATTTTAACAGTCTTTTTGTGTTTGTGCCCCACTTTTGTCTGTATGCATTTGTTTGTGTTGCCTTCATCTCCATCTTTCTGTGTTGTGTTTGTCATTCACACACCATCTTTGTGCATTTGTGTCTGCTTTTTTTTTTTGCATCTCTTTTTTTGTTTGTATTTCATCACTATTTCTTTATCAGATGAACATTCAAACAGTCAGGCTCTTGAAGATGAGAAAGAGGCTTTTCAACCAAATCTGCCTCAGACTTGCAAAGGACGCTTTCAGGTACTTGTAAAACATCATTTTTTTCTTTATTTTACTTTTTTAAAGTTTAAAAATGCAGCAATCATCCCCTAATCTTCTGTGATCAGGTGACTTTGGTGCCGCAGAGCCCACCCCCAAAAGAGGTGGCATCAGACCGTGTTACTACTCACAGGAAAGTGGGACGATTCTCTGTGACCCAGACTGAGACTAAAAAAGATGACAGGCAAACTGACAGCTCACCCGTGTCTCCTGATTTGGAAAGAGAGCGAAGGAAATTCCGGGCAAAAGAAGGTGATAAAGAAGAGTGTAAGAGAGCTCCATCTATAGCCCACCTGTCTCGGGTTCTTGGCCACAGCCACTCACAGCTCAGCAGCAGTGATGATGATGTTGAGAGCGAACTGGAGAACGAGGAGCTGAGAAAAGAACTGCACAAGCTCAGAGAGAAGTATGTCGCAAAAGAAAACGCTGTTTACATAATTATTTCACAAAACACTGTCTTTTCATCATTTTAGGTTTCCTTTTTTGTGTTTCATATAGCATTCTTTGGTCTCTATCAAATGTTTTTGTCTGTAGGCACATCAAAGAAGTGGTTTCCCTTCAGGCCCAGCAGAACAGAGAGCTTCAGGAGCTGTACAGAAAACTTCGATCTCTAAAAGACCAAAGACAGAGTCTGCCAGCCTCCCTGTCCCGAACACCCCCTCTTTCCACACTTCCCCCTGTTCTATCTCAACGCAGACCCAAGCCAACCAAAACTAAGCTTCGACCCCGGCCTCATTCTCTGATGGATAATAACGGACTTCCTCACTCTGGTCAGTCTTTGTTGTTCTGTTTTATTCTTACATGTTTTCTATATTTTGGATAATGACATGTGAGTATGTTTTGTTTTATGTTATCTTACTTTTACTTGGAACAATGCACACTGATAAACTATAAAAAATGATTAAAAAAACATGTTAGTTAAATGAACTCATGTCTAATTTCCAACGAGATATTTCTGATTTTTTAAACAATTGTTTTATATCATCGACTGATTTCACTAATAATTAACTAAATTTAGTAGCCAGGACTTCGAGGTTATTGTCCAGCAGATTATTGAGTTTCACCTCTAATGTATTTAAGACTCAAGGTCTATTTTCTTCAGTATTTTCTACTGAATAATCCAATCCAAATAATTGCGTCATTGTCATTTGCAGTCATGAATTCTGTAAAGAGTTTTGCCTCGGTTTTACTTTAAAAGCAGTTTTGTTTTTCATGAAGCTTAATCTTTGACTAAATATGACAAGAAAATGATTTAAAGTTTAAAATGATTTTTTAACAGTTCTGCATTTATCTGTCATTAAGGGAAAATTGTAAACCTTTTTTGCTGTTTCCTTTTATAGCAAGGGGTTTCGTAACTTCTTTAATTTTGAAATCGAACTGCTAGGAGCCAGTTTCAATAAAAGTGAGATAAAGATCATTCTACTGTAAAGCATTCATACTGTTCTAAATAAATTTTGTTATTTGTATTAAAAGTATAATGATTTTGATTGACATTTTAATTGCAATTTAATTTGGTAATTAGTTTTTGGACAAACAAATATAACATTGTGATTATATAGTTTGATTGTTAACAATTCCTTCTAGTTTTTTATCTTGGGTTAGAAGTTTTATCAGTTGCATTTTATTGCAATACTCTGTAAATTACTAAAGAGTTTTGATTATTTTTGACAGAAGCCATTATTATTAAGTTATTTTGATTGTATTATTAAGAAAAGGTTTTAGTTGTTGATGTCACATTTTGTTGTTTGCTTTCTCTAAAATACAAGCAAAAAAGTATAACATTGTGGGAGAACGTAAAATCATCAAACCAATCCTCTGTATTGGACTTATCCATTCTGTATGTTCCTTTAATCCTTCAGGGTTTCAACAGTCAAGTGCTTTTTCGGGCAGTGCAGAGGGAGAACTGTCGCCCCTCTGCAAACCAGATCAGTGCACATCCCTACCCCCTAAAAGAGGTAAAAATTATCTCAGAGCTGCTAATCCAGAAATCTTACAACACAATTGGTATTAGGAGCTATTTTATTTTCATCACAGATCACAGTCCTTCAAAGAAAAGCACATTCACAGATGAACTACACAAGCTCGTTGATAACTGGACCAAGGAGTCAGTGGGCACTGCTTCTCCCAAACCTTCTCTGAATCAAATCAAGCAGAGCCAGCAGGAGCAGGGAGGTTGGAGCCAGTCATCAGAGGTGAGATTCGCCTTCATTAAAACCAAAATAATTGTCCCAAAGAATAAATGTGAATTTTACTTTGGTTTCACTTTTTTTTTTAAATAGTATTACTGTACAAAGTAACAAAATAGAGTCAGATACATTTATGTTGTATTCATGTGTAGAGTGAGAAAAAAACAGAACATTTTCTGGATGTTGTGATCACAGACATTTGTTTAAGAAGCTAGAAGTTGTTTTCCATCAGTATTCATTAACATAATGATTCCAGGGGGCTCCACCGGGTTGGTTTCCTACAGGACTGCTTAATCCTCCAGCAGGACCAAAAGCGGGAGAATCCTCCCATTACACAGCTGGAGATAACCTGCCCTCCCCAGGAGCTGCACCCCTGCAAATGCACATGGCTCCAGTTGTGCAGCAAAGCATACACCACCATCAATCTCTCCCCCTTCAACAGATGACTTATCAGCACTCCCAGCAAATACTGCAGCCCCAGATGCAAACTCAAATACACACACTGGCACAGACACCAACAGCTGCCCAGCTTCCCTTCTCACCTAATTATAGTCAACCTTTGCTGCTTTCCCAAACACCTACATCACCTGGGTCCACAACAACATCTCTGCTGCCTGACAGTGGTACGACAGTGTCGAATGATAGCACCGCTTCCACAGCAGGGCCATTTTGTTCCTGTTCCTTGTCGTCATCTACCTGTTCTCCAACTTGCCCAATTGCTGCTCTACCTTCCAGTGCCAAAATTCAACAAACAAACCCCACCTCTACCCTTCCTCTGTGACAGAAATGAATACAACGAAACGCAAGATCCACATGAAGGTCTTAGGGAAATTGCCCAACGGTTAAGGATACAAAGCAGGCCATTTATTTAGTGCCAGATGTTTGTGTGAATGATCTGGGACTTGGATGTAAAAGACAGGAAGCAGATGTACATACAGTGATATTTATGAAACTCAGTAGCTGGGGTTTGTGAATGAAAATGTTTGGATGTCTAAAGTGATAAACACATGTATATGTGTCTACATGGTGTGTTTGAGTGTGTTTTTGTACAACATTTGAGTACATATCACTTTTTTTTCATTCAAATTTCCAAAAGCAGAGAAAGATAAAATATTTTAATGTCGGCCTTTTTGTTTTAATTTGTAAATTGTAGCAACTAAAGGACAGAGTTTTAAAAGTGCAATTAGTGATGGTGATCTAAACTGATCAGCACATATTGATTTGTCTGTAAGACATACCGTTTTTGTACAGGGACTATATCCAAAAGGGATAGCAATTTTTTCATGCTATTTGAAAAAAAAAGCATGTTTACAGGAAAGGATGCTTCTAGCAAATTAAACACTTACCTGAGTACATCTGTTTCCACAGTACAAACAATATACAGCAGTGTTGTGTATGATCCAGCAAGTGCTTTGGATTGTTTCATGTTTTTAATGGAGATTAACACAATCAGAAAAGTTCCTCTTGTGACAGCAACATGGAACATGCTGTCTGTGTTCAGCTGATATATAATTACACTCAGCCTTAGACTGCATGGCCTTATGACTAAATTTACTGGCTGAAGAAGAAATACTTGCACTTGCTGTATTTTCATGACTGTCACAGTGACTCCACAGCAGACTGCAGAGATAATCAGTCATGGTTCAATTTGCTGTCAGTGTTATGTGCATTCATTGGCTTTGGGATTTAGGGAAAGCCTGTTCAAGCTAAGACGAGCTTCAATGCTTATTTGACCCAAAACAGAAAGAAATACATTTTAAAAAAAGTATGACTGAACCGTACTCTTTTACACGTTGCGTGTTTCCTTTCTGTCTGAGCTCAGCAAAACACGTAAATTAAGAAAAAGTTTAAGCCAAGTTATTACTGACCGAGTAGACCATCCCTGTTGCCTTTTCAGTTGACAGCATTGTTTGCAAGTGTGAGTGTAGAAGAGTTTTATGTGGTAGTCTCATGGTGTATATAATCTTGAATTGAAAAATGGTTTCTTTTCTTCAAAGCAGCCTCTCAGATGTCACTGTATACTGACGGAAATGTTTACTCTTGCTATGCTCTCAACATGCTACTTTAAGAGACAAACATGGGGATTTTATATCTTACTGTTTGTAAGTTTGATGTTTAGCACTGCTGTGAGATCCTCACATGCCTAGCTAGAAGCTTTTTTTTTGGCATTCCTTCTTTTCCTGTGAAATGTGTAGTTTTTGACCATCAGCCTTTTACTGCGTGTGAGCCATATCCGTGCTGGAAACACACATCTAAAATTTTTTAGTCTTTAGTTCTTAACAAATTTGTAGACAAACAACAGAAGTTCAAATTTCAGCAACAGATTTGAGTAAAATTCAGTTCTTGGCTTATAAGCTAATTTAGCCATATATTTGCTTGACCATTGATGGTCAAGCTATTTGTTATAATAGCTTACAGTCAAAAGGAGCATTTCTGTTTGATTAGTTGTAAAAGCATTTATTGCAAAACAGAAAACATGAGACGAAAAACATAAACTAATGTTTCTTTTCAATTGGAAAATTTGCATGATTTAAGAATAAAATTCTTCAATATTCTGTACTTTCTTTTCCTGAGAAATTTCACTGATTACAAGTGAAGGTGAAGCACCATCCTGTCATGTCTGACACTGACTTTTATCCAATAAGCTACACTGTAACTGTCAGACTTATGAAGCTGACTTTGTCATTAAAGTGTTACCAAAATGTTATCTAAAAGATGACACTTATTTTTGTATTTTGGAATGAAGTTGTACAGATTGTAAAATTCTGTTCCCATCACTTTATTTCAAAGGTTATTTAAATTAGACAACACTGGTCTTCATCTGTGTTTACATAGGACTCCCTGTCTTGATATACCTCCAAAAGATTGGCAGAAAAGGTTTTTATAGTTCTTTTCTGATAATTAGTCCCCATTTTTTTTACAGTGATGCTATTTCAAAATTATATAAGAGAATGTCACCAGCATTCCTGCTGCACTACTCGGCAAACACTATACTGAAATGAAAACAATAGTAATCTGGGGAGTCCTACAATGGCATTGCACATTGTAAACCATTTATATTTGAGAATGAAAAGAAGAGAAGAGATTAAAGTATGTTGCTGATGATTTAGCCTATGTAAATTGTAACTTTTTTTTGTAACTAACCAAAATAAATGCTTTGGCAATGGGGTGTGTGTGCTGTTGGCTTTTTGTCAGATATGGAGGGTGGAAAAGCTTGTGAGAAATACCTGTGTTTTTTTGGAAGTTCATGGTCTCTAATGGCCTTAAAACTCAACTCCATACTCTGATAGTAAACATACATCATTACGCAGACAGTAGTGTAATCAGTTTGACACAAACAGTCCGACCTGCAAAATTACTTGTATTTCCAAATGGGCCTACTGTCTGAAGTACTGAACTGCATTTATTTATTTTTTGTCTTGTATAGAGATTTCCACATATAAATTCAGGGATATAAATAATAAAAAGCAAATAAATGAATTTATTGGTTTCCCTATAAACATACAGATAAATTACTTTAAAATTACTAAGTGGTGACAACAAGCACATAAGGGCAAAAAGAATGGTTTTATAACTAATAAAAATTACTTGTGAAAAAATAATTACAGTACACATTTGTTTTTATGTTGATTTTAAATTATCAAATATTTTATTTTATATATATTTGCATGTTTTTTCATGATATGTGTATATGTATAGTAATTCAACAAGTGATCAAAAATTTGTCTTTGGCCTTCTCCCTCCCCCATGTGCTCTTTCAGAATGTTAACAACTTTATTGTTCCTACAACGGATGACAGAAGCGAACAACGGTCTGACGTTATCCCCTTTGAAATGGCGTTGATGGCCTCAAAGGCGATGTTACTTTTAATCATTGCTGTCGTTTAGACTGCTTCAGCTTTCTTTCTTTTTAGCTTCAGCGTCAATATTTTGATCAGATTTTATTATGTTGGAATTTTTAAGTTTATAAACAAAAATGTGGTAAAGCAAATTATTGATATTTGGTGTTACATAATAAGGCCGCAGCTGCCCCAAGCTTGCGTAGAGATTACAACCGCCTTTCAATGCTAGGACTAGCATCAAAGCTACATATCGGTGAGTTTCTAGTGGTTAACTTTAGTCTACACTTCTTTAGTAACTGTAAAGGAGCTGTTTTTACTTTATCAGATTAATCTATCTCAGTTTGTAATAAAAACATTTGTTTTAAAATGTAATATTTCGGTAAGCTAGCTACATTGTTTGCTAACTTGGCTAACGTTAGCTTGCTCGCTGTTTATGTCGTTTAACGTTGCCCTACAGTGTGTTTACAAACAGCCATGTATAGATACACCTGCTAATTCGTGAACATTATTAACTCTTAAGCTGAACTCGCTATTCATATGAGTGAACTTTGCAGTTGTGTGATATAGTTACTTCGTTGTTGTGTTCTGAAATTATTTGTTGCAAATTTATTTCTTAATATTGTAGGACTTTATCAGATTAGCATTGTTTTGTTGCATTGGTTCTTTTTGTTATGAGCGAAACAAATTTTAGCCAGATTTTTATAGAACATGGATTATTCATGTACTCTTTCACGTCAAATGTCCAGCGAGTTCAAATATGTTTGTTTTTCTTCTTGCCAGGTTCTGAAGGAAAACGAGCTGACAGTGGCTATACATAAATACTTTTCAGTGCATTTGTATATTACTGTTAGATTCTCTGACTTGCCACTCTCCTGAATCAGATTTGGAAACCATTTTTTGTTTTATGTTCTTTTATATTTTATAAATTCGTCCTTAAAACATGGCATCAGTGCCAGTGTACTGCTTGTGTCGACTCCCTTATGATGTGACACGATTCATGATTGAATGCGACATTTGTCAAGACTGGTTTCATGGAAGGTGAGTTATTTTCTAGTCATTATAATTACAATGTCTTACTAAGACTGACATTTTTATTTTAAAGTAATATTTTTTTATTGCTTTATTTTCTAAAATGTAATAGGTGTTGATCTAAAATTTGTTATTCAATTACCTAGTGTGGCTAAATATCTTTTGTGGGTTTTCTGTGCAGCTGTGTTGGAGTGGAAGAGGACAAAGCAGCTGAAATTGACCTGTACCACTGCCCAAACTGTCAGGTCACACACGGGCCATCTGTCAGTAAGTGTCTTTGTTCTTTTTCTATGTGACTGAGAAGTCGTTTTCTTGCTGTTACACCACAGTAGTTTAAATTATCATAATTGTTAGACCTGCCCAATCTGTGTGTTGTCTGTTTTCTAAGTGCGCAAACGCCGTGGCGGCAATAAACAGACAGATGGAAGTGCTGCAGCATTAAGAGATCCAAGTCGGCCTGTAAAGACGGGAAGTCCACAGTTTGTCAGAGAGCTGAGGAGCCGTACATTCCCAAAGTAAGACTGTGTAAATCAGTTAAACAAATTTGCGATCCCAAATAAAAATATATATAAATGCATAAATAAAATGAACACTGGATTTCTTATGTTTGGTTTGATTTTTTTTTCATTTGATTATTTTTTTTATCATTATTGATGTAATGAATTTAAGATATTTTTATAGTTGTACCCAAATGTTCCCTATTCATTTAACTAAAATGAATGGCAGGTAAAAGCTACTTGAAATGACTGAAAAACAACAATAAATTTCCCTCTGGATTATTAGAGCACGGTGATTCGATCTGATTGATACTTTGGCAGTTGTTGATTTAACTGGTCTTCCTACTTCATAACATTTTCCTTGTTAATGTATCTTTTTTAAATTGCAGATTTCCACTTGTTTGCTGGCACTCATTGTCTCCCTTTTTTTGTGTGATGTGGTTACAGTGCAGATGAAATCTTGCTAAAGCCATCAGGGGCACAACTGACTGTGGAATTCTTGGAAGAGCACTCATTCAGTGTCCCTGTCATGGTCTTGAGGCGCGATGGGTTAGGCATGACCCTTCCTCCAGCTTCGTTTAGCGTTTCTGATATAGAGCACCACATTGGTAATTTTTTTAACATTTATGTACCAGATTCAAATTAATGGCTTGATATTGTTACATTTTTCTTTGTGGCGTGGGTGTTGATATTAAATCCTCTTCATATTTTTCTAAATCCTCTTCCATTGCAGGTCCAGATAAAGAAATTGATGTGATTGATGTGTGTCGGCAATGTGATCTGAAGATGAGACTAGGAGACTTTGTTGAATATTACAACAGCCCTAACAGAGACAGGGTACTCAACGTCATTAGTCTGGAGTTTTCTGAGACTAGGTGCACATTTTTGACTTTACTTATCTGATATCTTGAGAAGCACAATGAACATTTAAATGAACTGGATTACAATTTCAGTGTGGAAGCTGAGCTGTTGAAAACTTAAGCTATGCATTTACTTTTTAGGCTCTCTAACCTGGTAGAAACTCCCAAAATAGTGAGGAAACTGTCATGGGTGGAAAACCTCTGGCCTGAAGAGTCTGTTTTTGAGCGCCCTAATGTCCAGAAGTACTGTTTGATGGGAGTAAAAGACAGCTACACAGACTTTCACATTGATTTTGGAGGCACCTCAGTATGGTACCATGTCTTGAGGGTAAGAGAAATATGTTTAGATTATATCTTTTAGTTTTAATCCTTTATTGTTTTGTTTTTTTACTTAAAGCTTTTCCTTTGTGTTCACTCAGGGGGAGAAAATCTTCTACCTGATTTCTCCAACTCCAGCCAACCTGGCCCTATTTGAACAGTGGAACTCCTCTTCTAACCAGAATGAGATGTTTTTTGGAGACCAGGTTGATATGTGCTACAAGTGTTCCGTGAAACAGGGAAACACACTGTTCATACCAACTGGTAAGCAGCACATGCTTGTTTTGACAACTATTTGCAATTAAACATCCTTTAAAGTCTACCAACTAGATTACCGGTATATGGATTAGATCTGTGTTAAATCTTGAAATAAGACTAACAGAAGTTGACAGGATTTTTATAAATAGAATAGATATAGAATAACAGAATGATGTAAATTTCTTCCTGTTTGATAAATAAAACATGCACACATTTCTAAATTAGGCTTTGTTTTTCTATGTATAGGGGGAAGTAGTTGTCAGTCACAAAATCTGCAAATTGTCTCACTTTGAAAAAATAGATATATAATGTTCATCCACGTTACACTTCAACTGTGTGAGACAGAATGTAAAATCAAACTCCAGGTAATCCCATTGTATGATAATTCAAGAATTGATTAACTTTACAGAATCTTTTAAAGTGAGACATCCTGCAGAACCAGAGACAGTGAAATACTTTTTTTTGCCCCTGTGTGCTTGGTTAAAGTACATAGTATATTAGTTTGCACTTCACTCAAAATCAATGTTTTGAGGCAGCACAGTTTTAAGGTTTACCAAAAATAAGATACGAATAAAATACAAAGAGAATTCGCTCAGCACTCACAGGTTGCTGCCGTTATGACTGCTAGAAGGGAGGAAGAGAGAAGCGGACAGAGCATCAACTTAAATAGACTTGACGCACTGAGACCAGAAGACATACAAATGCCTCTGATGCTGATATGAATAGGTAAAGCAGTCTGCAGGCAACTGTACGAAAGGGGAGATGCAGATAAAAGTAGTTTGGATTTTTTGTTTTGTTGGATATTGGAATCTGTGCAAATGCTATCATTCATCATCTGAGCTCTTTTTGCCAAGTAGTCACAATAAGAAAACATCTTTACAAAAAATATAAATATGATTATTTTTTTTATGCAGTGCTGTATGACCTAATATATATGTTTCTCTTCAGGATGGATTCATGCAGTGTTGACTCCAGTTGATTGCCTGGCTTTTGGAGGAAACTTCTTGCATAGTCTCAACATTGATATGCAGATCAGGTTAGTTTCTTCAGAAGATCTTGCACTATGTATTAGAATTTGAATTGACAAAAAAGTATACGATTTATCCAACCATATTTTCTAATGCTTTAAGCTTTTTGTTGTGTATTTTGCTATTACTGAGCCTTCATTTATCGATAACAAGATACATATTAATGGTTAATTTTGAAGTCACGGTTAACTAATATTCTCTTGGGAAAAAACTGATCAGTTTTTTTCTTTTCTCTCTTTCCCTTTTAGGGCTTATGAAATAGAGAAGAGGTTAAGTACAGCAGAGTTGTTTAAATTTCCCAACTTTGAAACAGTTTGTTGGTATGCTGGCAAACATCTGCTCGATACCTTAAGAGGTAAACATTGTATTACCTATGTTTGTGTTCATATTAAATTCTCATATACTCTTTAATTTATAATATCCTAAGTTTAAGTCAAATGAAATAGCACATTTGGGATTCTAACATCATTATTTTTATTCTGTGGTATCTTTCAGGTCTGAGGGAAAACCGGAGACACCCTGCGAGTTATCTCATTAATGGAGCCAAGGCCTTGAATAATTCCTTCCGCTCCTGGACTCGTAAAGAGGTAAAAAGTGCTTCTCACAGTTCACACTTGTGAGTGGAATGGTCAGCTTGAGTGTTGTCCAGCTCCAAGCAGTCGTGTTATTATGGATACGTTGACAGAATGGTGTTAACTTTCTTCGTCCATTATTTGTGTTGAATATAACAGACGCATTTTCACAATATAGTCGGTAAATTATGTATAACAACTTATTGTCAATGGCTTCATAACTTAAGTACTTACAATGTCTTGGTGGATGTGAAAATATCAACAAATGAATCATTGTTTAGGCCTTAGGAGACCATGAGGTGGAGATTCCTGAGACCATCAATACTCAGACACTCGTGAAGGACTTGGCCAAGGAGATTCGCATGGTTGAGGTACACACACCCCCATACCCACACACACACATACTTTTACTACACTAAGCGACAGTACTGCTAGGATCCCCCTTTGCTACAAGGTTTAAAAGTTATTTTTAACTGCTAAATTAAAGTTGTAAATATGAAAATTAATTGAAATATAATTTACATTCATATTAAAGAAATTCAGAATTTAGTTTTTAGTTAAAAAGTGTGTAATTTCACTTTTTACTGCATACCTGAACAGCTAGTTTATCAAAGTACTACATTCAAATTCAACATACTTTTTTCATGGTGTTGCAAAACATTCCCTGTTATTTCTATTTAAACATGAAAGAAACAAATGCAAATGTGAGACTATTTATTTATTTAATTTTTGTATACATTCAATTAGCGGCCAGCTTTTCATCAAAGTAATTTTTTTGGGTGTGGTAAGCAAGGGCCTTGACTTTTTATGACCAAGATGGAGCACACACTCGAGAAGCTTGAACAAAACCATTAAAAAAAACTGTTACTCAAAGATGATTTTTTTTTTTCACAGCTCTCAATCATATTTTATTTTTCAGGACATCTTTCAACAGAATATTTCCCGCTCTGGGTCTCAGTTTCCTGGTGGACCAATCTCAAAAGCTCCTCTGAGCACCTCTCAGAACTCTGGACGCCCCCCTGGAAAAAAGAAAGGGCCAAAACCCAAGGATGCAACGGTGGTTCTTGGGTCCCCAGCAACCAAAAAGAAGAGTCAGAAGGGTTTAACTAAAGTAGAGCCAGGAGAACTCGATCTTATTGAGATTCATACCAAACATACTCTCAAAAAATTTCAGCCTGGAAAATCCAAACACAAGAACAAGGTATGGAATCTGTAACAATGTAATAACAGTTGCACATGTTTTTATTTTAGAATCTTTTTTGAAAAGCTTGATTTGACTATTTTATTTAACAGTTGGAGCTTCCTATTGATGATTTTGAAGGGAACCTCAAGAAAAGTAAACTAAAGCTTGTGTTGACAAATGGAAAAATCCAAGGGTAATTAAGCATTGGAGCAAGTTCTGATATCTTTCATTTTAATGCCCTACAAAACATAATGTTCTTGTCTTCTTTTGCTCAGTAAAAAGGACGGAAGTAGCAATGGAGCCGGAAATGCTCGGAACTACAAGCATCTCGCCACAGAGGGCTCCAGTCTTTCTGATTTGGAATCAGAGGAAGAGTTGCAGATTGATGAGACCCCACCTCCACGGCGCAAGTCTGCAGGACTTGACAAGAAAAAGAAACTAATCGGCACGTATTTGATTCAGTTCAATCACATGGTTTGAAGCCATTCAGCTACTGCTAACTGCAATTGTTAAAATGATTTTCCAGGTCTTCCTAGAAAGTTACCTCGAGCAAAACCGTGTTCTGATCCCAATCGCATTAGAGAGCCAGGAGAAGTTGACTTTGATATTGAGGTGAGGGTTTTGTTTTTTTAAATAAGGATTTATTGAGGCGTTTTTAATTGTTTTCACGTTTAGGCTCTGTTTTCTTCTTGTTAGCCACGTTGCACAGTTTCAAAGGGTGCTAAGATTATTTCATCATTGTTTAGTAGCAATTATTGACACTCGTCAATGTTGGCTAACTTGACAAGTTGCTGCTTTTATGAGGACAGGAATTGCATACTAGAACGGTACCATAAGTCTAACATATTTATGTTTGTGGCTTCAGGAGGATTACACCACTGATGAAGAAGCAATGGCTGCTCATGGAGTGCAGGGAGGTGCAGGAGGCATCCTAGACTTATTAAAGGCCAGCAAGCAAGTTGCCGGCTTAGATTCTGCAACACTCAGGTTCCATTAAGGCTTGAACTTGTTAGCTATGTACATTTGTAAAAGCATAACAATATTTTCTTTGTAAATTATTTGTTCTAATTTTCATGTGTTTTTCTTTCAGTGAGGAAGCCCCAGCCTCTCCCAGCACTCGAGACGCGATACAGGGTATGCTTTCTATGGCCAACCCTCCTTCCTCGTCATCCTCCTCCTCTTCTTCATCACCCGTATCTATTTCTGGGGGCCTAACAGAAGGATTAGGGGTCATGAAGGAAAAGGGAGGTAGAGCCATTTGGGTAACTGGAGGGGTAAAGAAGACAGCAAATCCTGAGAAAAAACCTGTCATCCAGCGACCTGGAAAAAGGACGATTAAAAGGCCGGCGCGTCATCTCAGTGATGAAGACAGCCCAGATGAGCAAGAGACATTAGGAACCTGTTTTAAAGATTCTGATTATGGTAAGATTCACAGGGATTTCAATTTGCTGCTGTACAAATAATGAAACGCAATTTAAAGTATGTTCTTAATTTAATAACAGACAAATAATGTATATTGACTATATACATATATATATTTTTAAGTGTACCCTTCCTTGGAGTCAGACGAGGAAGATTATACCAGCAAAACTAAGATGAAGCGTAAAAAAAATTGGGACGACACACCTTGGAGCCCAAAAGGTACCCGACTGAAGCAGAGCAAAAAGTCAGATCTGATTTTGTTTAACCTTTGTTGGTTAATCTCTCAATCTGTTTTCTTTTTTTCCTTTCTGTAGCACGAGTAATGCCTACTCTTCCTAAACAAGACAGACCACCCAGAGAAGGAGCTCGAGTTGCTTCCGTAGAAACTGGCCTTGCGGCTGCTGCCGCCAAGTTGGCTCAGCAGGTAACTTGGGCAAAAATTGAGTGTGGTCTTGAAAGAATAACAGGAATTTAAGTGCAGTTTACAACGTCCCTTTTTGTGATTTAGGAGCAACAAAAGCCTGCGAAAAGGAAGTACAGCAAAAGACAACGGCCTCCACCTGTTGCTCCACCTCCTCCTGTGCAGAGTGAGCCTGCCCCGCCCTCACCTACACCAGTTTCAGAGTCTGCAGAAGATGCCAGCCCTGACAGAAGGATGGATTATTACTCTGCCAGTCTGCTAGACCATGAATACACAGCTGGACCAGGACCTTTTGGCTCTGGAGGTCCACGAGGCAGCGGAGCCATGGCTCCTGGTGTGTTTTTAACTTCTCGAAGACATTCCCTGTCACCTCAAAACACCAGTTCCCATTCAGGTGCATCCCCTGCTGGTTTAACCAGCCAAGGGGTAACAGGAGTTGGTCAAGGTAGGCACAAGCTTTGCTAATTTTTCAAATTAAAAAGTTTTGTATTTCTTTAACATTGTTTCCTTCTTTGTGATACTAGGCAAACGTCCAAAGAAAGGACTTGCCACTGCAAAACAGAGACTTGGAAAAATTCTGAAAATTCATCGCAATGGTAAACTACTCCTCTGAGAGAAATGGGATTAAAGACCTTGTACAAATGAAAAAATACCTTTTTCAAGTAAGCTTGAAGGATATAATTGTCTATATTTTTTACTTTTTATAAATGTATTCACTCTTTTTAATTAATATTGAACTCATATCTTGTCCTTCACTAGTTACTTTGTTTGCACTTGTGTTTAACTTTGTCAAGGCATTTTCAAAGACAAATATGACATTTAAAGGGCTCTTACGCACTAAACCAACATCAAAAAGTCAGCTAACACAACAAAAGAATCAACAGTGACTTGTCCTTTAGGGATTAATTACAAAGATGTAACTTGAATCTGGTAAAAAATTTAAAAAATAACTTAAACCTGCTTTACTGTAAGAAAGCACAGTTTCGTTGTGTGCTAGAGGACAGAGTTTTGTGCTAAAAATTGAGATGAAGTCTGTATATTGTTTTTAGGTTAGATAACATGCAAAACCAATAAAGCTTGTAGTTCATTTAATGTTTTAATTACAATTAGTTTTTTTTAGCCAATCAGTTCAAATTAGCTTCATTCTTTAGATTTGTATGGTAAACTTAATCTGTTCTTTATGATACAAGTGAAAAACATTTGGACTATAAAACACTGTTAATGGAACTTCAACACATGGATATTAAAGAAACGGTCAAATATTTGGTTGAAATATATTTGAAAAAGTTAGCTTATAGTTTTGATGTTTTATTACAAACCAAAGAGAGCAAATCACCAACTTTTTTTTTTCAACAAATAATTGTTGGCTTGGTGTAAAAGGCCCAGGTAAAGAGTATTTTTTTTTTGTATATTTGTGTAGTAATTCATTTTAAAACATTTGAAAATTATAAAAATAATTTGAAAATATGTGGATATTTTACATTTGTTTGTTTTTTTTATTTCATTTTTTTCTTTTTTGTTGGCAGTGGTTATTTTAGAGCTTGTATTTACATTGTACGACACGTTTGGCAGTTTTTAAAGGGAAAGAAAACATGTTGGACTGAGTATGTCTCTAGGTACTCTTTATTTCGTTGTAGACCATATTTTTATTTACATGTACAAAGTCATTGTAAAGAATGATTTCATGTGGATCTAACTTTTACCATTTTATTTTTTATGAGTGTTAATGAAGGGCAAAGAAAAGGTAGCAAAACTCCACTTTATGCAGACAGATCTTCATTTTGGGAGCTCTAAATGTGAGACCACGCTATCAGAATTTTATTTATTTTTTTCATATTTATTAACATAGAGTTTTTGAGGTATTTTTTTTTGTTTTTTACATGTTTTCTGTACTGTAATTATTTTTAAACCAATTTAAACATACAAATTCCCACCCATGACAATGTAACATGTTTTAACAAGTTCTTTGATTGTGATTGTAAATATTTGTAAAAATATATAGATATATGTGTATATGTAAATATACTGTATATCTTCTTTGAAGAACAGTTTTTTTTAATTGGTGGATAATGATCATTTTTTTCAGCATGTTGCCATAATTGGAGCATTGAGTGGCATTGGCAGCACCCTTGGGTCAGATGTAATGATTTGCTTTCCTATTATAGAATGTACTAACCATAAAATCTTGAATGAAACAACAGTCAAATGAATAATTTCAGTGAGGATTGTAAATAAATGTTTAAACCTCAGTTTCTTTTGTAGCTATAAAGAACTTTTCAAAATAACTTGTACATGACACAACACTGTAATAGGACTCTTTTTTTTTTTTTTTTTTTTATACATATTTGTATGCCGTCACTGTTATTCTTTGTTCATGCTAGTTAGTGTAATATTGAAAGTTTGCTTGAAAACAAAATTGCCCTTGATAAGTTTAGTTAATTTAGTTTCCTGATAGTTTTTTATAGTCTCATTTGTGTTGTATTACCTGTATCTGAAACAATATGTTTTTAATATGATTTGGAAAAAGATAAACTTAAGCTTGGGCTAAATCTGCACATCTGAGTTTTTTTTTTATGACAAAATACCCAGAAATGTTTTAGTGGCTACGTCAGGGGTGTTTAAAAGTTCACTTGGCGTATCATTTTTTATATATATTTCTGTAAACACTGTAATGTGTCTATAAATATGTATTTGTACCATAAAATTATTTGTTTTTGTATCAATTGTTTAACTCAATTTTACAAAACAAAATGAGTCAGTTTAGTAGTTAATCCTAAACGTTTGATGAAAAAGTTGAGCGCTTTTAAAACATTTTTGCAACACTATATAGATCAACTGTTTTTGTTTTTTTGTGCAGACATTCAACTATATTATTTAAGCAAAATCATGAGGGTTATATGAGACCAAAAAATACTGCCCTTTTGTCCAAATCTAAACCAAAACTAAGGTCTTCTCAAAATCATGGGAGTGACCCATGTTAAACGACATCAGGTATTCTCGCGAGATCTTGAGAACCCTACCACACGCTAGTGCAAGATGGAGAAGCAGATGTAATGCAAAGTGGAGGTAGGCTAAAAGCTTCGTACCACACGTAAAAGTTGGATTTTATATATTAAATGGGAGATAATTCATGATCCATTGTCCATAACTGACAATCGCCTCTGTTCAATGGAGCGTATGCCGCGTTTTAGCTTTATTTTACGGGTAAAGTAAGACTCTTCTGCAGTGTGAACCGCCATTTTTAATTTAGCCGTGATCTCGCGAATGGAGCATTGTGCGCAGCTCTAATTGCTAGCCTCTGTTAGCTCGAAACAAATAGCCGGACGGAGCCACAGTTTTCACACGTTGATGTTTTCTGTGTATAGGTATGTGTGCATTTATACGTTCTAAACCTTCTAGTCGTTCAGCAAAAATCTTTAAACACCGTAATGTCGAAACACAAATGTTAATAGTTTAAAACCAAAATGTTGACTTTTTTTATCTGCTAAATAATGTTAGCGGTTAACGCTTCTATCAATCCGAAGTAACGAACGTTAGCGCAAACTGCTAGTAAACCTGGCTAACGTCATGCAATGTTAGCGCCAGTTCTAGCTGCACTGCGCAAGCATAAACTTCAAAAGCGATAAAAAGTCACTTTTTTTAATCCTGCACCAAGAGAGGTAATGGAACGGTTGTTCTATTTATTCATTACAACTCTATGGCTGTGATATCTAGTCTATGGTTCAACATAGTTTATAGCTTCATACATTATGGTTACGACAACCAACCTGCCTTGCTTTTGGCCGGAACCTCATGAATATGTTTACAGGTAGCTTAGCTAGCATGTGTACTTGAAGAATGTGAGGCACGCAGCCAGATGTAAGTAAGAACAAGCAGTGCTTTGAAAATACAATTCATAAGCTACTCGCGTAGCAGTAACCGCATTCAGGCATGTGGCAATGACTAAAGCAACCACATTTACTTAAGTTAAACTAAACATAAATTAAGGAAGTACGACAAGGGTTAAAAAAATGTTACAGCTCTCATTGGATGCGTCAAACTGGTTTAAGTCAGATGTTGCAGATTTTTTTTATCTACTCGTCTAAATGTGCATGTTAAACAGTGAAGTAGTTGAACATCACATTTGCTAAACTGCAACAAAAACAGTTTCTGAAACACAGGAATGTGCTCATAAACACTTTGTTTCATAAACACTTTGGTATAAAGCTGCCTTTAAATTTCGGTATGCTATCGATGTTAAGACCCTTAATAGCTACTGTTAGCAAGAAAATGCTTTATATTTAAGGAGGAATTTGCAATAACATGAGTTTAATATGCTAAATGACTTTTCTTTACTTTTACAATTTTTGGGACTCAAATTATATGGATGTGGGTGTAAAGATCCACACAGAAATCTGATTTGTGTGAAAAGAATTCTGAATCTTTTCTATCACAAAAGTTCTACCATGAAATTGCAATGAAAAGTGGCCATTTTTTTAAGAAAATTTAATGTAATCTAATAGAGACGTGCATTAACTGAGAGATTTGTTGGCGTTTTATGCTGCATTTTAAATCCATCAATTGACTTGCACATAGACTAAAAGAATGAAATGTTAAAAGAGGACCTGTCAGTTTGATATTTGGAAAACGAGTCACCTCCTTTAGCTTCTTTCACCTGATTTATTCCCCTCAGAGAGGCAATTGTAGAATACTGTTATTAATTAAGTGGCATATGTACATAATTAAATTGACTCATCCATTGTTTAATTTTATTGACAATATTACAATGGACATGTGCCCTTTAATATTTTTGGAAGCAGGGAAAAGGTTAAAAACAAAAAAGAAATAACATTTGCTTTGATGGAAACCCCTTAGTTGCATTTGGAGGTTGGAAGATTTCTATTAGAAAAAATAGTTTCTGTGATATATCGCAATATTTCATGTGCCGATACTTGTATCGATTCAAAATGCTGTGAGGACAATATTTATTTAATTATTTATGAGCCTCCTTCAGTGTCAAGGCCCGTACACACCGGGACGAATATTCGCCAGGCGTTTTTCGCCAGCGTTTTTCGCCACGTTTTTCGCCATGTTTTTTGTGTTCACACCCAGGCGATTTTCGCTGACGATGAGCCGAGCGAACATGCAATTTCATTCCCTGACATTTGATGGCGCTTAATGTAAACAGAAATACTCCTGTACACAAGGTGGCGCTGCGCAACTTTACGCTTCTTAAAGTCGCTTTTCCCTCAGAAGAAGAGAGCAAGTATTTACGTGCTTGTCAGAATCATACAAAGAAAACATGAATATTTCAAGCACCAGTAGCTCCAACTGGTGCTTGGTTCGGGGATATTTTAGAATGTCCGTCATTATTTCTTCACGGCAGTGTAGATGCAACTCGGCGTCTATCTTCTTCGCTGGTATGTGTGCTCAGCAAGGCAGTTTTGTGTTTGAGCGCCCCCAAGTTGTGTTTTACTGTAACTTCAGAAGCTCCAGACACATGTGCAAAAGCGCCATTCTCATTGGTCGAATAGATTTCGACGCGAGGCGTCAAAAAAAAAAACGAACCCGAGGCGTTTTTTTTTTTTTTTTTTTTTGACGCGTGGCGTTTTTTCGCGTCGGTGTGCACACTCTCATTGGTGCCCTTTGTTTAGTCACGAGGCGTTAAACGTCGGCGAAAATCGCCGGCGAAATTCGTCCCGGTGTGAACGGGCCTTTAGACTCTTGTTTTCCACCTAAAGCTCCAGCCACTAGTTGGCAGCACCACAAACTGAGAGTCTTTGAACAGCTCTACATCGTACAAAAGAACTAGAAGATCTCAGAGAAGCAGCCTGTTTTGTTGTTATGAGACATGAACTACTTAGTTTTTACTTAAGATGGGTATCAAACCGAAACTCTGTGCCATGTTGCTGCCAGTAACAAATAAAAACGCGGATTGCGGTGTTTTGTAGCGGCTCAGATAAGAACGTGTGAAGCAGTGCATCTGCACAGCGGCAAATGCACGTAGCATTGGAAAATAGCTAAATGATATTGGCAAAACCAGCAACAGTCTTGCAGAATCTCCTAGCAATAAATTCTAGTTTGTACATCAAAGGGATGTGTAAAACTCTCTAAAAAAAAAAAAAAAAAAAAAAGGCCAACTTTGTGGCGATGACCGGTACTAGTTAACGTCTGCATGTGCGAAAAAGCGAGGCTACAGTGTTGCAGTGCAGACTGTCATGTGAGCAAAGCATCTTTGCCACATTAAAGCACTCTCCTTCATCCTGTTATGCTGCCTCATCATCACACTTAATTGTTTCTGGAAAGAATTGTTTTTTCCCTTTGTTTTTTAAGCACCATTCAGGCTCGTGAACCATTTTAAAGTACTGGAGAAGCTACATTAAGCAATATTGAAAATACACAACACTTTATTTCCTCAATCATACTTTTATAACCTCATTGGTTAAGGCACATTCATTCCATTTTTTTTCTCTTGTACTGAAATATATTTTTTTGTGGAAATCAGACAATGTTGACTGTTCCCTTTTTATATATTTTAATTTACCAAAGCACTATGAATTTGCTTGGGTAAAAGCAACTTGTATATGAAATACAGTTGCAGTGCTAAATATTGTGATCATTAAATAAATTGAATTTGACAATTTTATTACAATTGAAGACTTATTGAAATTCAGGTAGATTTTTTTTTCTAAGTCACATTTTTTAAAAATAAGAAAGAAATGTATTCCGATACAATATCGGGATACATATCGTATCGCCAGTCTTGCCAATAAACACCCCTAATTTCTATGGTTTGCAGGTTTAAATCGGTGGTTAGTTTTCTTATGTGGGTTGCAGGATTTTAAGATTACTATTTAGGAAAAAAAACATGGAATTAGGCAAAGTCTTTGTGATTGCCGTCATCAATTTTTTAAGTTAAGTAGTATGGACTATTTTGATTTTTGATTTTGAAAGTGTTCATTTAAAGCAATCAAATAAGAACAATTCACAAAAATGATAGAATCATCTGTTATACATTCATACAATGATGTGACTTTCAAAATCAAAGGGATCAAGCTAGTTTGGATCTAGGTGCAAGTAGGTTATCAGTATTGCCTAGAACATACAGAACTTTACATTAACTGTAATTTTTGTGTTTTAATAGAAATTATATTATGGATTTTCAAGATAGGGTTGTAATGCATATTTTTAGTGTATGTGCTTAAACATCCCTAATGCCGTTACTTTTACTTTTTAGATTGTTTCAGAAGCTGCATTGCAGACTGAGAAAGAGGATGTTGGAGTTGTTGAGCCAAAACAATTTCTGGTATGGGCTGCTGGCATGTTTTCTTTATCTACAAGTAAATTGCTATGGTTATGTGGTACAATGCTTTAACATATGAATTATAATTTGAATTAAGATTTATAGGCATGTATGTAAAGACATATATGGAATTTGTTTTGGCATCTGGAACTGCTTGTGCCAAGAAATAATTCCTACCTGAAAATGTCCAAAATTCTATTAAATAATAAAAACTATTTGTAGGGTGCTAATATTGTATGAACAAACTAAGAAATGTCTAATTTCTATATGCTGTACAGACAGCACAGCTTTCTTGACACAGATTATTTTCACAATTTTATTTTCAGATTTTTGGCATCATTTAAAAAAAAGGCATCCGTGTACAATTGTGTTTCTAGTTTAATAGGTTAAAGTGAATGTTATTTTATTTTTAGATTGTAAGAAAAATATTGAATGGGTCAGGTGTGGAACCTAGTTAGTAAAATACTAGTAAAAGATTAGTGATATGTATTTGCTGTTGCTGATTTGTTGTGGGATATGAGAAAAACATGCACATACTTTAGACTTGATGGACAACTTTGGATTGGCATACTGTAAATTGTGACAATTGGCAGCATTTCTACAATGGTGCAAGTAGTTTATTACTTCATATTGTGTAGGATTTACTTGTGTGCACGTGATGCGCCTCCCTCCCCCCACACTGACATTCATTTCGGTAGACCCTATTAATGCTGCCTGTAGGACATTTTAAAACTCGTGCACAAGTTTCAGATGTGTGCTTGTTACTGCAGAATGGTTTGGCGTTAACGTGATGGATTGCGCAAATTACTTATTGATCAATATGCATCGATTTAGACAGTGGTGGGTATTTATTCCCAACAGTAACGTTTTTCACTTTTTGTACACAACCCAGTCATGATGACTGTGCCAACTGCTAGTGTGAAGTACTGAAACAAACGCAGAAATCGCAACACGGCGGAGGGATGGATACATTTCGTATTTAACTCGGTACCTTGTATTTAATTTCTTGAAAAAAAAAGAACAAAATCAAAAGTCTTGTGTCACGTTTACAAGTGTGAGAATGATTCAGCTTGTTATTCAGTGTTTCCGCTTGCTAGTCAAACCAATAGTAGCTAAGCTAGCAATCGTGCTAGCTAGCGCGTGCCCGGTTGTGTAGCTTCAATGCGAACAGACTTAATCTTAGTTTTAAAGTGTTTAATCGTTCGATGTATATTTAATACACCAAAGCATCTGCCGCTTCGCACTAACTTTGTTGAAAAGGAAAGGGAGGTTAGTACAGCGTTTGGAAAGTCCGGCTTTTGTTGCGGCCTGTAGAGCCCCGGTCTAAATTAGTCGGGTATTACTTTAACTTGATAAATCTGAGTATGTAGTCTGACAACTGTGGCACATGTAAGTAGACAAATGGTCTTAACTTGGTTGATATCCGCGCATGCATGTGCTGTTTACAATGTCTTACATGGGTGGGATCTGACGGTGTTTAAAGGTACAATGAGTTTGTATTTTATAGCATTTGCTAAATTACCGGTAGCCCAGTGTTAGCTGTTCAGAGGTTAAAATATCACCCGCCGCAAATGGTTAAAGCGAATTTACAGTTATTTGGGGATTGAAATGTGTCTTTTTTTTTAGTCATTATGTTAGGTATTCACAAAGGGAACGTTCGCAACTACCAACTGTGATTCTGTTTGGGAATAGTAACTTGTTTTTGTGAGGTAAATAACGATTTGCTGTTGGCTAGTCGTGTACTGTTGGCTAATATCTTCTTTAGAAGAACGTTTGTAAGTCGAACCGATTTTAGATTTGGAACATGGTTGGTTAGAATATAAATTTTCTTAATTCTTCTCAATTCTCAAGTTTACGTGTCGTTTTAGATCTGTAAATTGAGCTCAAATTGGTTAAATTAATTTTCAGTTACAGCTAACTACTAGCAAATGTACTGCATTGAAATGTGCTGGTGACTATACATTTTCATAAAGTACTATAAATTCCGTTTTTCAAGCATGTGGCAAAGACATTAGTTGCTAGATATTTTTAGGTGAATTGTACTTTTGTTTTTTGGTTAACTTGCAAAAAAAGTCATCGATATTTTCTTTGCAAACAAATCTTTGTTTTTTTTTCTTTTGTTTGCTATATATATATATATATATATATATATATATATATATATATATATATATATATATATATATATATATATATATATATATATCCCCCCCCCCCCCCCCCCCCCAGACTACAAGATGATTTCTGTGTCATGGTGCAGCTTGACATGTTTAACTCAAGCTGCTATTTTTAAATATAGTATGGCTGATACATGTCTGGGCTTTATTTTCTATTGTAGTGTTTGTTTTTAGATAAACTAAAAGTTATGTTTTATTTGTCGTTCTTTGCATAAAAGGAGCAGAAAATAAAGATCATCAAAAATGAAGGTTGACAGAAGCAAGTTAAAGAAAACCCCTACAGAAGCTGTAAGTATACACAGTGTCTGCTTTCCTGTTTTATTTCAATATAAATTCTCACCAGTCTCTGTTATTAAAAGATGGTCCTCTAGTTGTGCTTACAGTGAGATCTCCTTTAAAAATGAACAATCGTATTGTAAAATTTCACTTGCAGGCTAATAAAACATATTTACATAGCACATATTGTAGATTAAGACTTGTTTAAGAATGTTTGGTAACTTGATTTCTTCTGATTGGTTGTGGCTTGCTTTTCGAATCTTACATTGTACTAAAAGCAGTTTCCAAACACAAACTGCTGTTACTTTTCAGTATTGGTAGTGTTGTTTTTATTGTTGTTACTTGACAAAATCTATCCAATAAAGTAAAATGACTATCATATCCTCCTATAATTCTTTGCTGAAATGTTATAAGCTAATATTTGACAAGTAATTTATATATTACATCAGAAAAAATATTAACTTCTATCCAAAGTTTCATTTAAAAGTCCAAGATTTTTTTGTATTGAGTTCTAACCTTACCCTTCTATCTATGAATCTGTTAGATGTCCTTGAAAAATACTTAGATGTTGATAAACAAAAGTTGTTTGACAGAAACAAGTGGGAGACAGGGGTTCTAATAGAGATGTATTCATCAGTAGCTAATCTTGTGCTCACAAGTCAGTTTTGCCTTTTCTCCCCATCACATTATGAAGTATAGCAGACTTTTCATATAGCGACAAACATATTTATACACCTACAAGATTATTGTGCACATGCCACTGAGATTAAAAATGGCTCCAAGTATTGTTTACAAAATAGAATCATCACTAACTGATGTAGGAGAGAAAATCTTAAAAATGAAGATAGATATAAGAATGTTCTCAAATATTATAAGCTTTTACTGTTGGAGTAAAGAACCTAAACACTATATCAGTCATAATGGTTAACTGTCATTCTTTGATGGTTACTGTCTGATTCTTTTTAAACTTCAAACATGAAAAAACATAGAGCACTGATGTTGATGTTAAATTCTTTTTGTTTTTCTTTTTTTAAAATGTCACCTATCTGCTTTTGATTCAACAGCCGGCTGACTGCAGGATACTTATAGACAAGCTCAAGGCATGCAGTGATGACCAACTTCTGGTTGAACTGCAACACATCAAGACCTGGAACATTGGCAAGGTAAGCAGCAAAGGATAGGTTCATGTTTAAAGTGCACTCTCAGTTTTTTGTTCTTTGAATAATTTGAAAGCTCAATTTTTACTTTGTTGTTGTACTTCACCCAATAAAAAAAGAAAATGTTTGAAAATTGCCTTTTGGGCTGCATACTGAGGGAAAATACTAAATGGATTACTGCAAACGTTAGAGAACCTGTTTGACAGGCGTAGGGTCTTACTCCAAAAAAAGAATTTATATATATATAAAGTACACTTAATAGATCTAACAAAGACTTGAGACTAAAAATCCACCATTTCATTTGCACTTTTTAGTCTTTAGATTATCTTTAAAATGTAGAATTCAAGTTTCAATATACTAATTTCTCTAATGGAGCAATGCTAGGAGTACGTTTCATGTTACCTTGTGACATATTTGTTCAAGTTTTCAGGGGTCTGACAAGCCACTGTCACCTTGAATGATTTTTTTTTTTAATCAACAGTGTGAGCTCTACCATTGGGTGGATTTGCTTGATCGCTTTGATGGGATTCTGTGCGATGCAGGCCAGACGGTGGAGAATATGTCATGGCTGCTAGTTTGTGACCGTCCAGAAAATGGACAGCTCAAAGCTTTGCTTTTGGCAGTTCTCAACTTCACAGCTCTGCTTATTGAATACAGCTTCTCTAGGCATCTCTACAGCTCCATAGAGGTAAGCCATACAAGTTGTAGAACTTTTCTCTAGATTGGTTACTTAAAAAAAAAAAAAAGTGTGACAACATGCTAATTTTGTCTTTTTTTATTTCCACCCCCTTTTTTTTTTTACAGCACTTAACCAACTTGTTAGCCTCATGTGACATGCAAGTTGTCCTGTCTGTTCTGAACCTACTCTATGTGTTCAGTAAGCGCTCCAACTATATCACCAGGCTTGGGTCTGATAAAAGGACCCCTCTTCTGGCCCGTCTGCAACACCTGGCGGAGGTTTAGCGATTGTTTCCATTTTGCAAAAAATCTAAATGTCCCTCAGGAAATAAAACTCATCATTTTTTTTCCTGTTGCCTTCTGTTATGCAGAGCTGGGGAGGAAAAGAGAATGGCTTTGGTCTTGCTGAATGCTGCAGGGATCTGCCTTTGGCAGTAAGTGTGCGTGTACAGTGTGTGTGATATCTTTGATTGATTTGTCATCATTTTTATGAATGACAATATTAAAAAAATATTTTCGTTTGCTTGTTCATGAGCAGAAGTATCCTCCCAGTGCCACCACGCTGCATTTTGAGTTCTATGCTGAACCGGCCTCAGAGGTTAAACTGGACAGAAAGGTAAAAGCCAAGATATTTAGTTCAAGTGCAACCTGCATGTTATCATGACAAGCTACTTCATCTTTTATGAAAATTTAGCTAATATTTTTCTAAAATACCTAAATTTACACTATCACAATACCAGTTTTCATTTTAGGCTGAAAAGGGTGAGCTTGTTTGAAAAGGTTTAGGACCGCAGTTAAGCTAAGAAGGCTTGAACTAAAAAGTTGATTGACACAGCACTTTATTTGAAAGGTTTGAAGATTATGTTGCCTTTGGTTTTTGGATATTTGTATCATATATTGAATTAATGTCAAGGCTAATTGTGAAATGTTATCGCTAAAGCATCAGTTGGTTGCAATTTTACATTTTTTATAATAAAGTAAGAGTTGATACTTCACAAGCTTAAATATAGTTTTATCTTTATACTTTAAAATGCACCTGTGCTATGTTGGGGTTAAAGATTGATCTTTTATACACTTGAATGGAAAAATAAGAATGTGAATGTCAAAGAAAGGGGCCTTTTAACATTATCATTAAGTTATTTTATTTTAAAATATAAATATTGTCTTTCTGTAAACTTTCAAATATGCATTCATTAAAGCAAATATCTTCAGGTTGATGTTTCAGTTTTAACATTTTAATATCCCACCTTCCTTTCGAATATATGTATTTTTTAATTCTTATTTACTTTATTTTTTCAGCAGTCAAGTAGTAACACACTACACTATATCCACATTGAGCAGCTTGACAAGGTACAGTAAAAATGGTCATTACCAGGTCATTTACCACTGTGGTTCATGTTCTTATACATGGATTTCTTTACTTTTAAGATTTCAGAAAGTCCATCTGAGATCATGGAGTCGCTGACGGCGATGTATAACATCCCCAAAGACAAGCAAACCCTCCTGTTCACACACATTCGATTAGCTCATGGTTTTTCAAACCACAAGAAAAGACTACAAGCTGTTCAGGCTCGTCTACATGCCATCTCTATCTTGGGTTAGTAGAACCACTTTTTATTTATTTCTATTTTTAAATCTTCTCAGAGTTTTCCTATAAATGTAAACCACTTTCTTTTTAGTTTATTCAAACGCACTCCAAGAGTCAGCCAACAGTATTCTGTATAATGGCTTGATAGAGGAGCTGGTGGATGTTCTACAGATAACAGATAAACAGCTTGTGGTAAGGATTATTTTTACTATAATTGTTTGAATATAATACCATTCCCCCAAAAATGTACTTATTTGTTACTCAATTTTTTTTTTTTTTTTTAAGGATATCAAGGCAGCATCTTTGCGCACTTTAACTTCAATTGTTCATCTTGAGAGGACGCCCAAGCTTTCCAACATTATTGACTGCACTGGCACAGCATCCTATCATGGATTCTTGCCTGTGTTGGTGCGCAACTGCATACAAGCAATGATCGGTGAGAGTGTGTTTTTTATAATATAATTTACCAGGAAAAGGAGGTAAATGTAACAGAAGCCTTTTCATCTGTGTCTGATTTGTTTTTAGATCCAGTCATAGAACCCTACCCGCATCAGTTTGCCACAGCACTTTTCTCATTCCTTTACCACCTGGCAAGCTATGATGCTGGAGGCGAAGCTCTCGTTTCCTGTGGCATGATGGAAGCTCTGTTGAAAGTATGTGCCAGTATTTGCACTATCACCAGGCAGTGTCTTCTGAGAAATAATTCTATGGTTTTTGTTTTTTTACTTTGAAGGTGATCAAGTTTTTAGGTGATGAGCAAGATCAAATCACCTTTGTGACGAGAGCAGTGCGGGTTGTGGATCTGATAACCAACCTCGACATGGCTGCCTTTCAATCCCACAGCGGCCTTTCAATTTTCATCTGCAGGCTCGAGGTGAGTTAAAACACATGTACCCGTGCTTTACTGACACAGCTTTTAAAAGTCTTTAAAAAGCCTTTTGTCTACCTAATTCTCTTTCGTTCATATTTCTTATTTAGCATGAAGTGGACCTATCACGGAAAGAGTGCCCTTTTGTTATCAAGCCAAAGATCCAAAGGCCCAGCGCCGCAGTTGAGTCAGAGGACATGGACACAGACATGGACAGTAAGTTCAATAAAAAAAAAAGGAAAAATTCTTGTTTTTATACATAAAAAGCTCGTAATGTCATTTTTGTTCAGAATAAAGTTTTAAATATACACACACAGACAAGTCACTCCTAACATGAAAAGTCAGTTGAATGACCACCGTAGGTAGATCCATTTACTAGAAATGTTGTTCTACCTCTGAGGTGTGGGGTTTTTTTGTTTTGTTTTTTAAGAACCTCCTTCTGAGAATACAAAAGATCAGTCTCAAGATCATAAAGAATTTTGGACTAAACCAGCAGTAATAATCTGGTTTCAATAATTTCTTATTTTTCCAGGACACTGTTCCAAGTTGATTAGCCTTTAACTTATAGTCCTTTGAACATTTTGAAGTCAGTTCATACCACTTAAATAGAAAATAACCATAAGCTCTGTGCATTTCATTTCAAAATCAATGTATGATAATTACTAAAGATTCAATTGCTTTTAATGTCCTTTTATTGGTACTTATCAAATCCTTCATCTCTTAAACACTTTGTTTGTTTGTTCTTAACTACAAGGTTGCAAAGTTTGCTTTGATTGCTGTCGATTTGTAAATAAAATTGATGCTCTCAGTGTCCGAAGTTGCCATGGAGAGCAGCCCAGGACCATCTACTTCTTCAAGTTCCAGACCAGAGTCAGACTACCGAGCACAGAGCAGCTCCGCTAATGCACCTCGTGCAGGTACTTGCATGGGAACTCACAGGAAAAAAAAACCTCTGTTCTCAGTTTCACAACCTGCTGTCTCATTTATATAAATCTGGCTCCTCAGGTATACAGTGTATCCCCCAGAGAGCAGCTCTGTTGAAGTCGATGCTAAATTTTTTAAAGAAAGCCATTCAGGACCCTGCCTTTTCTGATGGCATTCGCCATGGTGAGTTATTTTTCCCCACTTGAAGCAAAAATGGAAGATTGTTTGCAAATTTTTTCTTTCATGTATTTAAATATGTGCTTTTTGTATTCTAAGTTATGGATGGATCATTGCCTACCTCACTTAAACACATCATCAGTAATGCAGAGTATTATGGCCCTTCACTGTTTCTCTTGGGTGAGTTCAGTCACATTTTATCTAAAGAGGTGTGGTTTGTTATACTTTGAATTTAACTAAGCAAGAATTGGAAAAGCATTCTGTCCGACTCTAGCTAATATTTTCTCTTGTTTTAAATTATTTATCCTGTGTGTTATAGTAATTTTCTAATTATTTGTTTTCTCTGGACTGTTTTTGTCTTTCAGCCACAGAGGTGGTGACAGTTTTTGTGTTCCAGGAGCCATCCTTGCTCTCCTCTTTGCAGGATAATGGTCTCACAGATGTCATGTTACATGCCCTCCTCATAAAAGATGTTAGTAGCGTGTGTAATTATTCTTATTTTACATTTTAGTGCAGTGTGATTCTGAGGTGTAAACTGGTTGGAATTAAACAAAATAATGTTTTTCAGGTTCCTGCCACCCGTGAGGTGCTGGGTTCCCTTCCCAATGTGTTCAGTGCCCTGTGTCTGAATGCAAGAGGCCTGCACTCTTTTGTTCAGTGCCAGCCCTTTGAGCGTCTCTTTAAAGTGCTTTTGTCCCCTGACTATCTGCCTGCCATGCGACGGCGTCGCAGCTCTGACCCTTTGGGTGAGTTTATCTCTTTGCACTTCTTAATATTCTAATTTATGACACTTCTGATGTAACGGCTGTTTTTCGCCTCAGGGGACACTGCATCCAATTTAGGCAGTGCTGTGGATGAGCTCATGAGGCACCAGCCTACTCTGAAGACAGATGCCACTACTGCCATTATAAAGGTAATGTGTTTTTATTCTTTACACTTTGTCAAGTTTCACCACATTTGCCCTTTGAATTGCATTAAAATCCTATTATTGTTGCAGTTGTTGGAGGAAATCTGCAACTTGGGCCGAGCTCCTGAGTACATCTGCCAGAAGCCGTCCATCCAGAAGGCAGACGGCACAGTGGCCGTTCCACCAGCACGCTCCAGTCACGCAGCCGAGGAAGCTTCAAGTGAAGATGAAGAGGAAGAGGAGGCCCTCCACACATTCAGCCAGCAGCAAGGAGAACCAGAGAGCAACAGACAGTCAGTGCCACTTGAACTGTATGATACTAAGTACACAGTACAACAGAATAACTTTTTCTTTCTTTTTTTTAAATTATATATTTTTAGTATACACTTTTTAAAATATAAATATTAATGTACTAACCTTTAATAGTTGTTGTATTTAGGATTGTTCGTAATATGCGTGTTTTTGCAGGGTGGTAGGCACTGAGGAGCGAATCCCCATTCCCTTGATGGATTACATTCTGAACGTGGTGAGTTACAAATCTTTGACATAAATAGCCTTTCTATCAGCACAGTATTATGTTTTGACTATTTGAACTGAAAGACTTGCATTTACATTGTCATACATGTGCGGCTGCAGCTTATTTTTGACATGAAATTATTTGCATAAGATTGAAATTCATTTAAAAAAGGAGCTTTTTATTCTATATTGAAGTATTTCGTTCATTGCATACCTCCGTGTCAAATAAGTAATGGAGTCTTGTTCTGGTTAACTGTATTGCTGCTCCTGTGTTTCACAGATGAAGTTTGTAGAATCCATTCTAAGCAACAACACCACCGATGATCATTGTCAGGAGTTTGTCAACCAGAAAGGGCTGCTTCCTTTGGTTTCTATATTGGGGCTGCCCAACTTGCCCATAGACTTCCCAACTTCAGCAGCCTGTCAAGCTGTTGCTGGTGTTTGCAAGTCCATTTTGGTGGGAATAGAAACTTACTACAATATAAATATCTATTTTTTTGAGAATGCTACACTTTAATAATGCTGTAATGCTTTCCTCCTAAATTCTTCCTTATAGACACTTTCACATGAGCCTAAGGTACTCCAGGAGGGCCTGTGTCAGTTGGACAGTATTTTGACATCTTTAGAGCCTCTTCATCGACCAATTGAGATGCCTGGAGGCTCTGTGCTCTTAAGAGAACTGGCGTGTGCAGGCCATGTCACCGATGCCACATTGTCAGCCCGTGCTACTCCTCTTCTACACGCTCTGACTGCAGCTCACGCCTACATCCTTATGTTTGTCCACACTTGCAGAGTCGGACAGGTAAATATACATTTTTTAAATCATGATTAGGCCTGCACAATAAATAACAAATTTACCGTTATCGCTATATCAAGCTGTGCAATATGCATATCGCAAAAGACGACAAAATAATGGTAACCTTAGATGTGCTAAAACAATCTTTTGGCATCTTGTAGTATTTAATAAATCAAAGCATTTTATGCATTTGATCAATCAGTTGGTTCCCCTCATGTTGTTGACCAATCACACTGCGCTCTTTTATGTTAGATGCCTACTTCCTATGTAGACGAGGGTCACTTGGAGTGTAATTGTAGTTATGTTGACTCTCATTCAAATTAAACTTCTGCAGTGAAATGGAAATTATGTTTTTAGTTTTGCTATCTGTTCATGTATCCCAAGTTACATCTTCATCGTAATATTAATTAGTAATTTTTTACTCATATTGTGCAAGTCTAATAATGATGATTATTTAATAATTCCTATATGGGATCTAGTCTTTGATGATGATATTCCAATTATTTGACAATTTGACTCCAACAATGTCTTTCTTTGTGGAGGATGATTCTGATGCTTTTCCACGGATAATTGAAATAAAGTTATGTGATTATGTCAATGAAAGATGAGTGCAATTGGGGGAGGGAAGGGGCCTCTCTTCTTGAGTTTTTTTGTCAGACTTTATAAACAAAAACACGAGTTGAGAAAAATACTCGAATTAACATTGTTGTGGATTTTTAGCTGTAATTTACAATAGAAACACCCACTCTATAACTGTTCTTTTTTTCTTTTTAACACTTGCTGTATACATTTCTTATGCATGCTTAGTTATGTTAAATACATGCAGAAGGTATGACTAGGTTTTGTTTTTGTTCTAGAGTGAGATCAGAGCGATTTCAGTCAACCAGTGGGGCTCCCAGCTGGGTCTGAGTGTTCTTAACAAGCTTAGTCAGCTCTACTGCTCACTGGTGTGGGAGAGCACGGTGTTGTTGTCTCTTTGCACTCCCAACAGGTTGGTCTAAAATTTTCTCACCTTCACTTGAACTGTACATTTGGCAGTATTCCTCTCAATAATGTTTTTGAACAGTCTGCCTCCAGGATGTGAATTTGGTCAGGCTGACATGCAGAAACTTGTACCCAAAGAGGAGAGGCCATCTGGCACTACCGCTTCTGGTTCTAGGAGAACTGGTAATGGATGATAGTTTTCTCAAATTTTCACTGCGTGCTGTAAAGCACATTTTTCAATTACGGTTTGTGTCATTGGCTTGAACTTAGCAGAAACAGACTCCGTGTCCCTGGATTCCTCTGGCGGTGGTCTGTTGGAAGGCATGTGTCTTGATGGGGACAGCTTGGCTCCTATGGAAACGGATGAACCCTCAGCTTCTGACCAGAAGACTAAGTCCAAGCTGACTCCAGCTATGGCCACTCGCATCAAGCAAATCAAGCCTCTACTCTCTGGTGAGTTTGGATCCATAGTGCATGCAGCAACTTCTTACATTTTCGTTTGAAAACTGCTTTGCTTCTCTTTTTATTTCTAAAACAAAATATTTACTATATTTCTGAACTGCTTGGGTATTTGCAGCTTCATCTAGATTAGGTAGAGCTCTTGCTGAGCTTTTTGGTCTACTGGTGAAGTTGTGCGTAGGCTCTCCAGTGCGCCAACGTCGCTCCCACCATGCCACAAGTACAGGCACCACCCCTACACCTGCTGCAAGGGCAACTGCTTCTGCCCTCACCAAGCTGCTCACAAAGGGTCTGAGCTGGCAGCCTCCACCTTACACTCCCACACCTCGCTTCAGGTAAAAAAAAAAGTTTGTTTCTTCCTGTTTGCTTATGAAATTATAGAGTACTGAATGTTTAATTTTTTTTCTGGCAGGCTGACCTTCTTCATCTGCTCAGTGGGCTTCACATCTCCAATGCTCTTTGATGAGAGGAAGTACCCCTACCACCTCATGCTGCAAAAGTTCTTTTGCTCTGGAGGACACGATGCCTTATTTGAGTAAGCTTTTGAAGTTTAAAACAATGCAACAGTCTTCCTGTACCACTTCTTTACCCATTTAGCCCCACTACACTGTGTGTATAAATTGAACCATCACAGCAGGTTGTTATATTCTGTATCATCTCATTAGACAGTCAAAGAGCCAGGAGAGCGAAAAAAATGAAGAGCTTGCCTTTCTGATGAAGTTTTGTTTGGAATAATCTTATAAGGTTTATTTTATAATAAGCATAACATCACCATTTGGCTTAAAGCTGCTTGGCCTTTTTGCTGGCAATGATAAACTGTTTTTATTCAGATGAAGTTGGGAAGCAGGGGGGGGAAGCAGGCAGAACTTGACATAAAACCATGTTCTAAACTATTTCTGACGGGTACAAGCAAAATTGCATTCTTTGCTCCTGAGTAGGAATCTGTTTGGCCCTTTTTTCCACAATTTTAAGTAAAATAGTTTGCTGCTGTGAAGAACATTGTGCAGTGATGTCATCTGCTGTAATTGTATGTTTACGGTCTGAAGCCGACCTCACTTTTGTTAACTGAAGGAGGTATCGATCCTCCTGTTTTGATGGAGGCCTGCAGGGATAAGTATGAAAGGAGCGACTTGCAAGAGAATTGAATGCAATCACAGGTTCTGTGAAAGTGGGAAAAGGTATTGATGGTAGAAAAGGATTGGAACAAAAACACATATTTTCTTCCATTTATGGCTGATAGTGTCTAGTATGACTTTCAAATAAATGCCTCTAATTTTGGAATTTATATTAAGGATGACAAATTTAATAGTCACAGTTGAGGTGAATGTTTTAAAGTTGTATATTCAGCTGTTTTAAATCAGCATAACAAACTGTCAGTGTTGTGACAGCTGTCTTCTCTGATCTCAAGATATTTTAGAAATGCAAATTCATTGATTCTCCTTATTTCGTGTAGAACATTCAACTGGGCGCTGTCCATGGGTGGGAAAGTACCCGTCTCTGAGGGTCTGGAACATGTCGATCTACCAGATGGGACTGGGGAGTTCCTGGATGCCTGGTTGATGCTGGTGGAGAAGATGGTTAATCCAAGCACTGTGCTGGACTCTCCTCACTCCCTGCCTGCTAAAATGCCAGGGATCACTCCCACCACGCCCCAGTTCAGTGCTCTTCGCTTCCTTATAGTCACCCAAAAGGTCAGTATTTTCAAACACAAGTAGACTGAACTATTCCTTGCAATTTCAAATTATAATACTTGCAATAAGTATTTACTTACAAATGAATATTGCACCAAGAAGAGATATATTTTTCTTAATTATAGAACCACGGAACTGATGTGTTGTAGAGTTTGATGGCTGTGACAAAGATTTTAAGTAATGCTTTTTTTTCTTCACTGAGAAAGCATCTAAAAGCCAACTAGCCTCCTCATCTCACTGTGGTATTGGGGTTGGGTGGGGTTCTACATATTAGTCAGGCATTTTCATATTGCCTTTGACTGCTAAAATGTGATGGTCTGGTACAGAGTACCCTTTAATAACAAGCTTGATGAGTTTCTTTTTGCCTCCGTCTATATTGTCTTCTGTTCTGCCCAACGCACAATGGTGTTGGTGAAGTACAGAAGACACGCTGTGTCACAGAAAAACCAAAGCGTCCTCCATCCACCAAATCACCTAATTCTTCTAGGAAAAATGCTAGAATTTCAGATTTAGTAATGTATATGTAATTTAGCCATATTGACATTTTTATATTAGCAAGACATTTGCCGTTTTAATAAAACAGTTTCTCTCTTATTTAGGCTGCATTCAGCTGCATCCGGAGTCTCTGGAATAGAAAACCGCTAAAGGTGTATGGAGGCAGGATGGCTGAGTCCATGCTGGCCATCCTATGTCACATTCTGAGAGGAGAGCCGGTTATCCAGGAGCGCCTGGCCAAAGAGAGAGAAGGGACAGTGCGGCCAGATGATGAAGCTCCCCCTACTGCCCCTTTGGCAGCTACCGGCATTCCTGGAGGCTCATCAACAAGTGGAGAGGCACCAGCGGTGACTGGAACCAACTCTGCAGCGCCGACAGGAGGTTCCGTCGAGGATTCCACCAATGCGACTCCTCATCGTGAGCCTCAGGTTAACCAAACTCAGCTCACACAGGTATGTGGGAAAAGTATATTAACACTGTTGGAGTTTTCAGCTTGTTGAGTACATTAGTGCCAAAAACCTTTTGCCTCAAAATACTTGTTATTTGCATTTTTTATAATGTCCTCTACTTTTTGCGTTGCTGTAGCTGATGGACATGGGTTTCTCAAGAGAACATGCTATGGAAGCTCTACTGAACACAAGCACAATGGAGCAGGCCACAGAGTACTTACTCACACATCCACCACCTCTTCTTGGTGGAGTCGTGAGGGTAGGTATCTTTCTTAATATACAGAGGATTTAGATCTTCATAGTTTCCCCTCTAGTCAGAATTATGAAAGTAATTATATGTTTACATTCTATTAAGGACATGACCATGTCAGAAGAGGACCAGATGATGAGGGCAATCGCCATGTCACTTGGGCAAGAAGTGAACATGGAGCAGCGCTCAGATTCTCCTGAGGTTATTTATTTTCGCTGTTGAAATTTCATTTTAAATAGGTGTAATATGCGTTTTACTAATTTAAGCTTAGGAGACGTGCTACTTACTAGTTTACTTAGCTTCTGTTGAGATCAGCCATGTATCTGCTTCAGGAAGCAGCACGTCGCCGTGAGGAAGAAGACAGAAGAGCCAGGGAGCGGGCAGAAGAGGAGGAGGCGCGATGTTTGGAGCGCTTCATGGAGGCTGAGCCTCTGGATCCTCAGGAGTTGCACACTTTCACTGATTCCATGCTTCCTGGCTGCTTCCATCTGCTGGATGAGCTCCCTGATACAGTCTACAGACTTTGCGACCTGTTGATGACTGCTATTAAGAGAAGTGGTCCAGAATACAGAGATTTAATTCTGGGCCAGGTTGTCCACCAGGTCAGTGGATAAATGTACTATTTGTAAAATGAAATGCTTATTCAAAAGCCTGAAAGTTGTGAAAGATTTTTGAGTTCATTATTGTTTGTTTTTTACTTGGATAAGAGTTATGGTTTTGGCTTAGTTGAGTTAGTAGGTTTCCCAAAATATGGAGCACTAAAATGAATCTTAATAAAGGACGAGCATCTAAACCCATTCCAAAATTGCTTGTTTACTTTGTGTGTTTAGGTATGGGAGGCAGCAGATGTGCTGATCAAAGCAGCCGAACCACTAACCACCAGCGACACAAAGACTGTGTCTGAGTGGGCAAAACAGATGGCAACTTTGCCGCAGGCCTCGAAGTTAGCAACGAGAATTCTCCTCCTCACACTGCTCTTTGAGGTACTACAGGGTTTAGCCACACAGTTGTCCATAATAGTCACATGATCTTTGGCAGAGGTTATGCCTCTACTGCAATTTCTATCTGTTCTTTTCTACAGGAATTGAAATTATTGGGTGCCAGAGTGGTTGAGAGCAGTGGGATTCTTGATCTGCTGATTAAGCTCCTTGAGGTTGTTCAGCCCTGTCTGCAAGCAGCTAAAGAACACAAAGACATTCAGACACCAAAGTGAGTGTCTTCAACTCATAGACCAGAATCTTAAAATTGCTGTTTTACAGTCCAATCATATTTCTCTTGCATCTAAGTTATGAATTAGGATTCATTCTAAATTTTCTTAAAGGTGGATCACACCTGTTTTGTTGATCATTGACTTCTATGAGAAGATGGCAGTTTCCTCAAAGCGAAGAGAACAAATGAACAAGGTAAGACATGAGATCAGAACCACAGTAAAGATTAAAAGAAAAACACATCTGTCCTTTTCTCCCAATTGATAGATAGCACAAATACTTATATGCTTATTTTTCTTCTTCTGCTTCTGAATTATCATATCAAGAAATCTCAATAGTTTCATTTAAGCAACTCACTTTCTCCAATCAAAGTATGTTTTCAATTTAAAAAAAAAAACAACTCAGTCATTTATAAAAACGGATGAAAGTACAGCATACAGTCCAAATAATGCAGAAACACTAATGCTGTTTTACCAAGGTGCAGGCAGTGTTATGTTTTTGTTTTCAGATAATGTTCTTAAATATTCCAATTTGCAAAAACCACTAATGGTCAAATGTAATTTTTTACAAGAAATGTTTTACTATATAAGCCATTTACTAAATGTGCTGTTCTTTTTAAATGGTTTGTTAATTGTGTTTTTCTTTTTTTTTAGTATCTGCAGCCGAATGGGAATAACTGGCGTTGGTTTGATGATCGTTCAGGCCGCTGGTGCAGTTACAGTGCCTCCAACAACAGCACGATTGACTCGGCATGGAGGGCTGGGGAAAGCAGCGTCCGCTTCACAGCTGGACGACGGAGATACACTGTGTTGTTTAACACTATGGTGCAGGTATGTACATCCAGTCCCTGTGCTTCCAGAAGATATATAGGCAGATGTTTTATAGTTTGTAATTGGCTTAACAAGATCATTTTGTTTGGCAGGTGAATGAAGAGACTGGGAACAGAAGGCCTGTGATGTTGACTGTCCAGAGAGTTCCTCGAATTAGCAAGCCTCCAAAGACTGGCAATGTTCCTGACTCTGAGAGATCAGAGGGAGACAAGAGTAAAGTAGAAGAAACTCAGACGGATCTAGACTCTGGAGCTACAGTGGAGATCAAGTCTAAGGAGGATTCAAGCCAGCTGAAGGAGACCACTTCTGGCCCCTCATCCACTGTGGAGTCCGTCTGGTCTCAGGGAACCGACATTGTAGTTAAAGGCTTGACTGATGACATGATCACCGTTCTTATTCGGGCCTGTGTCAGCATGATCAGTGTTCCAGTGGACCCTGATACTCTTCATGCGACACTTCGTCTCTGTTTACGTCTTACCCGCAATCATCACTATGCAATGATGTTTGCTGAGCTGAAGAGCACTCGAATGATTCTTGGGCTAACACAAGGCTCTGGTTTCAATGGATTCACCCCACTTGTTACCCTGCTGTTCCGGCACATCATTGAAGATCCAGCTACACTACGCCACACCATGGAAAAGGTTACTTTTGTACTTTTCTGTTTAAGATAAAGAACAGTTTAGTTATGTCTTCTACATACTGTGTTCCAAAATGTATGGCTGTTAAAAAAAGTATATCCTAAGTTTGTCAAATATGTTTTCAAAGGTGGTGAGGTCAGCTGTGACCAGTGGGGCAGGTAGCACCACCTCTGGAGTTGTGTCCGGCAGTCTTGGTTCCAGAGAAATCAACTACATTCTACGTGTGCTGGGCCCTGCAGCCTGTCGAAACCCTGAGTGCTTTATTGAAACAGCCAGCAACTGTATCCGCATTGCACTGCCTGCACCACGTGGAGCTGGAACAAGTGAGTGCAGCGATGATTCCATTATATAAAGTAGCTTTTAAACACACAGAATCATGCAAGTAGTGCTGCAAAAATTGTTTTCAGTTAGACTTAAATTTTTTTGACCATGACGTATTACTTTACTTATATTATACTTCCTTGGTTTTCACAGCTTCTGATGATGAGTTTGAGAACCTACGGATTAAGGGACCAAACGCTGTGCAGCTGGTGAAGACTACTCCTCTAAAACTCTCTCCCTTACCGTCCATTCCCGACACAATCAAAGACGTCATATATGACATGCTCAATGCCTTGGCTGCCTACCATGCTCCTGAAGAACGTAGGACATTTTCACAAGATCCTACTAGTTAGTCATAATGGATTAAGGTTTTGTTATTTAAGGTTTATTTGTGTCTCTGTTGCAGCTGAGCGTACAGAAGAACGTGCTTCAGCCGTACCTGGTGGTCAAGATTTGTGCCAGATTTTGCAGGATGTCGGAGACGATGTCTACCAGCAGTACCGTCTCACACGTCAGGGAAGTGACTTTGATTCCCAGTCAGCATTTCATATTAACGTGAGTCTCTGTGACAATTGAAATGTATAATTTAAATAATAAGTTCTAAAAACAATGAAAATAACAGTTTATATGTTTATAATTGGGCTTCATTTGTTTCTTTAAGGCTCAAGTCTTTGCTGCCGATGGGGGTGTAGCTGAATCTTCCCAATCTGCCATGCCGCAGGGAGAAGGTGGGGTTATGTTTGTTTTATCTTACTGAATTTATTACTTAACTGAAACGATCTTTTCTAGTAGGAAGTTTTACATCAAATTTAAATCATTTAAAATCTGTTTGACTTATATCAGCTTCAACACCAGAAGAGATGCGGGAAGAAAAGAAGGAACAGGAGGGAGACAAAAGTACCAGCTCAGAAGAGAGCAAAGCAGCCAAAGTAAAAGCGAGCAAGCCTTTAATGCCAGTGTCTACCATCCTGAGACTTCTGGCAGAGTTGGTACGCTCCTATGTGGGCATCGCCACACTAATTACTTCCTACTGCTACACCGCTGGACAGTCTGAGCTCATTAAAGAGGTGCGTAAAGATGATCTTTTTTCTTGAATGAATTTTTCTATCTTATACTTCCATAATTCATTTCCCTTTACCTGTTGGGTTTGTTCACCTGTGAACAGGACTGCAGTGTTCTGGCCTTTGTGCTCGACCACCTGCTGCCCCACACACAGAATTCGGAGGACAAGGACACACCGGCTCTGGCCCGTCTGTTCTTAGCCAGCCTGGCAGCTGCCGGCACAGGCACTGATGCCCAGGTTGCTCTGGTGAATGAAGTAAAAGCTGCCCTTAGTCGTGCCCTGGCAATGCCAGAAGGTGCTGAAAAGCATGCCAGGTAACAGAAAAGTGTTAATTGTTGTTGTTTGTAGCATGTAGCGTTGTTGCTTTTTGTATTGATCTTAAGTAATTAACATGGCTTGGTTGGAGTTTCTTCTCATTCTTACCTTTTCACGTTGCTTTTACAGGCTGCAGGCAGTGATGTGCATTATCAGCACTATCATGGAGTCGTGTCCCTCCACATCCAGTTTCTACAGCACAGCAACAGCCAAGACACAACATAATGGCATGAACAACATCATAAGGCTCTTTCTGAAGAAGGGATTGGTCAATGACTTGGCTCGTGTGCCTCACAGCTTGGATTTGTCCAGGTAAGCTTTAAAAATTAAAGAGAAAAAAAGGATGAGAATCTGTAAAAAATAAAGGGATTTCTTTTCTGAAGTAGTGGGAACAGTCACTATACCCAACCAAAACTCTGCTGGAATGTTCTTGTACTTAGTTTATTTTTATATGTAGAACAAGAATCCTATTTAAACATCTGTTACATGGGTGTCTCTATCATGGGTGAGCTTAGTCCTAATGAACAATCCAAAGATATAGTTCTTATAGAAATAGTTCTTATTTTAAGCAAAGTAGCAAACAAGCTGCTTGGAGTCTGAGCCCAATTTATAACAAATTATTTTAATTTAAAGGCTAACCCTGGGTCTAAGAGCCTCGTGTCACAATATTTATCACTGTTTTTCTGACATCCAACTGAGTTTGCAATTATTTATGTTAAAAAGGAAAAAGGTTGTCTCATCTAGGAGATATTGTGTTAGCAGGTCTTGCCAGGCTTTCACATTTGGATAAAATAACCTAAAAAAATAACTGAAACTGCATTATTTTTTAAAGGATTTGATTTGTCTGAATAAATGTAAAATATTTATGTGCCAAAAACAAATCAACCTAAAAGCTTGTAATGTGCCAGAGTGTTTATACTGTCATTTTATTTAATGTTTCTTAAATCATGTTTTCAAGTTTGTTTGTTTTTTGTTCTGCAGTGTAAATTGATTGGAAACTGAAACCGAAAATATATTTAAAGAAGTTCTGGTATTGTTCATTGTAACACCCCCCCCCATGGTGTTTTAAAGACTGTGTCATTTTTAATACTATAAACTACTTGTAGCTTCAATTCAATATCATTGAACCCTAAAATGGTTTTATATAGTACACGCGATGATGCTGATAAACAGTGGGTTTGCTAAATAATTACATGTTAACTTCCTATTCTCTAGTCCCAACATGGCCAACACGGTGAATGCTGCACTGAAGCCTCTGGAGACTCTTTCACGCATTGTTAACCAGCCCAGCAGTCTCTTTGGTGGCAAAGCCGGTTCCAGTAAGACCAAGACAGAGCATGACACTGTGGGCACTGCCAGGGACAGCAGTAGCAACACGCAGGACCAAGGTTTGTTCAAAAATGAAAACCGAGGGAATGCAGTAGCACTCTGCGATGTGATGGATGCTAAATTGTTGTATCCGTCCCAGGAGAGTCTGGTGAGACTGAGCCAGTGGATGGCAGCCACAGGGTTCAAGGAACAGACGGTGACTTGATGGATGGAGAAGCAGAAGGAGACACAGTGGTTATCGCTGGTCAACCAGAAGTTCTGAGCACACAAGCTATGCAGGCATGAGATGAATGAAGCACTCATAAATATTCAGCCAGAGCTCCTTATCTCTAATTTCTGTTCCATAATGTGTAAAAGATAAATGTGACACACTAGACTTTAACAGAGTATGAATGACTCTTTCCATTAATACAGGTTGAGAATGAGTTGGTGGACCTTATTGATGAGCTGTTGGAGAGAGATCCTAACACAGTCAACAGTACAATCATTGGTGAGTTAAGAAAACAAGGAAAGAAAAGGATTTTAAGTACATCATAAGCTGTGCATTTGTTTTCCTGAAGCTATAGAAGCAATGTTGGAGAAGAGAAATGTATTAGCAATACTGCAGTTCTTAATGCTCAATGTCGGTGTTGTATATGCTTGTATTGCAAACCGCTTACAGCTCAAAGCACGCACCTTATTACATGGTTTTTAATATAGTGGGAACTAGTGGAGAAGATGAGTCACAAGAGGATGTGTTGATGGATGAGGCCCCTTCCAATATTAGCCAAACGTCAACCCTTCAGGCTAACCGCGAAGGTACATGTGCATCATAAAACACAGCTCATGAAGCTTTCTAAATCTAATAAAACAGAAAACGTACTTCAGAAAGAATGAATGTAATAAAAACAGACTCCAACACAGCATATTTTTCGTTTTTACATTTTTCTCAGACTCTATGAACATTCTGGAGCCAGAGGATGAAGAGCACACACAAGAAGAGGACTCCAGTGGTAGTAATGATGATGAAGACAGCCAGGATGAAGAGGAGGAGGAGGAAGAAGAGGAGGAGGAAGACCAAGTATGATTAATCCATTTCAAAGATGTTAAAAATGACTTGATTTTTTTTTTTTACTGCAGGCTCATTTCTCTTTGTGGTTTCTAAAGGATGATGAAGAAGGAGACGAGGATGATGATGAAGGATCTGAGATGGAGCTGGATGAAGACTTTCCTGACATAAACACTGCCCCGCACATCCGCTTTGAAAGATTTGACAGAGATGATGATCTTATTATAGAGTTTGACAACATGTTTTCCAACAACTGTAAGCAGGATTTCTTAAATTTATTCAAGTCAACCTCCATGTTTATACAAAAATGTAGTTTATCTTAATAAAGGACTCCTATTCATTCTTTTATAGATATATTTATTTAATTGTAGATCATTCATTCATCTTAGCAATATACATTGTAGAAGGCAAATGAGTCAAATGCATCATCCTTAAACTCTTATCGGTTGTTTTAATCTTTCTTTCTAACATTGGTTTTGTTTTTCTCTGTCAGCTGACATCCCTCCATCTCCAGGCAACATCCCGAGTTCACACCCACTCATGGTGCGCCATGCTGACCACAGCTCCCTGACTTTAGGAGTAGCCGGCACTAGCAGTCGTTTGGCACAGGGTTTGGGCCGCAGCCAACGAACTTTACGTCAACTCACTGCAAACAGTGGACACACTATCCATGTCCACTACCCACACAACCGCCAGCCCAACCCCCCTCTGATATTGCAAAGGTGAAGCTCTTGAACACTTTGGTGCTGTGTTAAGCAGTATGTGTTTTGGAGCACCTGACTAATAACCTTTTGTTTTTCTATTGGAATAACAATAGAATGTTTGTTGTCTTTTATTTTGTTTTAGACTGTTGGGCCCCAGTGCTGCTGCAGACATTTTACAGCTGTCCAGCTCTCTCCCACTGCAATCCCGCGGTCGCGCCCGACTCTTGGTGGGAAATGAAGATGTGCATATCATTGCCCGTTCAGATGACGAACTGTTGGATGACTTCTTTCATGAACAAAGCAGCTCAGGGGGCCAAGCAGGCATGTTTACAATGATCATTTTGCAATCGATTGATTTATAGCGTACTGTTCAAGATGTTGAACATTGTTTGATTTCTTTTAAGGTACCCTTTCCAGCATTCCCACTGCCTTAACTAGATGGACAGATGAGTGCAAAGTGCTTGATGCTGAGAGTATGCACGACTGTGTTGCAGGTAATTACAGTAAACTATAAACTGATTTTCATTGATTTGCAAGTTAATTTCTTTTTCCCAATGCGTCCTTATGCAAAGCAAGTTTGTATTGTTAGTATTTAATAGCTTTTTAGTTCTGCTTTGGGGTTTACACAACACTCAAGCCCACACAACTGTACTTCAAAAGTACTTGTTATAGCTCTGAATCTAAAAAAGAATGAAGAAACGATAAAGAAAATGCCGTCTCCCTTCAGTTGTGAAGGTGCCCATCTTGCAACACCTGGAAAGTCTCAGAGATGAAGAGCTGGAGGAGCGTAGAGAGAAGAGGAGAAGGCAGCTGGCTGAGGAAGAAGAGTCCAAACAGAATGACAGAAGAGCCTCTGGAGCAGAACAGGCCAGGGAGCAAACTCTGCAGGTTGGAGAATATTGCATGCATGTTGACTCTTTCTATGAAGAATTATGAGATGTATAGCCTTTCTAGTTGCAGAGAGTTTAGATGGAACATGTACGGGTTTATGTTAACCTTATGGCTCGATCAGTAATGCACCTTTTTTTTGTGCGTCTCCAGAGTTCTGGACTGGGCGCAGTGAACTGTGAGAACGCAGCAGGTACTGATATTTTTAGGTTTTTCTTTTTAAATCTCTAAACTCTGTGACCAGATTTGGATTTGACAGCTCGGTGAAGGCTACCCAGGATCAAGCAGCCAGCCTGCTGTGCGTGCTGTGGGATGAGGTAGTAGTTTGTATAGTTTTAGGATCACACCAGATCTGGGAGATAACTATACAGTCTACTGTCTTTCTTATAGCAACGCCATACCGGCTAGACTATCAGCTTGATTTGGTACAAAAAGAGCTGTACATATTTGATTGTGTCTGAATTTACTTTTTCTTGAGATTTATACATTAAAAGAAATTCAATACTATTTATATTTCTGACCTAATGTGGCTTTATTGTCCTCCTCAGAGGAAATCATTATTGGATTAATATTTTATTTTATTACATTGTAGATGAAAAGTGCCTCTTAAAAAAATGTTCCTTTTGGTGATATTTCTTGTTGAATAACTTTTAGTTAACTTAAAAGAAAAAGGGGGGGGGAAATGCCCACAAAATAATGGAATGTCTCCATTTACTCCACTATTGTAGCAAAAGTGGCAATCGTGTAATAATCAGACTTTTATACCGAATGGGCAATGCTTCAAAAATGTTCAATTAACTACAGTGTGTCTCCATAAACTGATCCAGGTTAGTTTTTAACATATTGCCACCACCTGCAGGTTGCAGACTGGGTGTCATCCTTTTTTCAGATTCGTGACTCAACGTCTGTTCATTTTTAGGAAGAATAATTTCCTAAAAATCTTTAACAACACAACTGTCAGCTTATTGAATGCCAATCATTTCATCAAGTATTGTTTATTCTCTTCTCTTTGAGGGCTTCCTTGTTTTTATGTTTTATTGCAGCATTTTTAACCTTTAAGAGGTCAACTCTTCAAAATGTGGATTTTCCCTCAAGTGATATCTTCAAAGTATCTTTGAAGTATCTGCTTTGCTTCAGGTGCCTGTTCTGCGGTGAGGTAGTAAGTTGTGTTGTTGTTGGGGATCAAGTATGTGCACCCCGCTCAGGAGATAACTATACAACTTACTGCCTTCCTCAGTAGAGGCCTAAAGCATCTGTGTCAGAAAGCGATAATACTCTCAAGTGTTTCTGTTTAACTTGTCTTGTTTTTATTTGTCATTATATTAGAACAACAAAGCTGTGTTTAAATGTGCACCTCTGAATAAAAGTGATAACTTCAGACCTGTACTACTAACATATGCATTGGTATTTTCTTTAAAAATATAAAAGATTTTCGTGTTTTAAGTTTTTCTTTTATTTCTTCTCCCTGGATGTTACAGACCATGATCAGGGTCAGGGTGGTACAATGTCATGTCTGGACCCTCCCAGAGTCTCAGAGGGCTTTCTTACTGCTCCCCCATCTGGAGAGGTTACTCCTACAACACCGGCTCCTCATGAACAGGCCTTAGTCTCTTTGGAGACTGCTATAAGTCAACAGGTCCACCAGCCAATAGCTGACCTGTTGCTGGCAGAGTCGCACGCAAGCTCTCTGGCTGCTCTTTCAGGGGCTGCCCTGCCGTCACTGTCTGCAGCCGAGAGGGCAAATGGTGAAGCAGAAGCATCTCAAATGGAAATGTCTCCAGCACCCACAACCGGTGAGAGAGTCGGAGGAAGTGGCAGTGGAGGAGCGTTGGATGAAGGCAGGGAAGGTAGACTTAAGTTTAAAAAAGACAAAACTTTAAAATATCAGCCAGCTAAAAAGTCCCTGCATTTAAAGTTGTGGAAATATTGAAATAATACAAGTCAAAGCTGGAATTAGTTATAACCTTAAATATTTTTTAAGATCTGGTAATCTATCACTCTTTCTTCATTCAGCCTCTCTAAGTCCAGACATTGTAGAAAACTCAGAGCCTACGGTGGTTGGCGTGTCACAACTCGAAGGCTCCCCGATGGATACCAGCAGCCCTGCCTCTGCTACTCAGGAAGAATCTGCTCCCAACCCTCCCCAAACCACCCAGCTTTCTCAGGAGTTGTCTGGCAGTAGAGAGAGTGGGCTGACTGACAGACAGACTGATGCTGAAACAGGGTAAGTCTGTCCATGAACTTGAAAGTCTCCTATTGGTGAAATTATTTGTATACTTGTCTACCCTATTCATTATTGACTTGTTGATTGGAGAATAGTTGTTGATTGGTTAATAGTTAATAGTTAGTAACTTAATAGTTTATTTGCTGAAATAAGACATAAAAACATGCTTATACAAGACAAAACACGCAGTCTAATTAAAAAAAACAACTGTACCATTTCCACAAGGAAAACTAGGCATTCCTGGCCTAGTGGCCAGGAATGCCTAGTTTAGGTCAGTCTGTTTAGTCAAAGTTTAGTATTTTCTTATTGAATCCTATGCATCTATGATCCTTTTGATTGTATGTCCACTTTACAATTACGGGTACGAAGCCATTGAACCGACTGTTGTGAATTTGGGCTATGCAAATAAAACTGAATTGAATTTTTATTTAATTTTCTTTAGATCCACATCTGTCTCATCCCCTGGGGAAACGATGCCAAGAAGTGATAGTGCTGAAAGTCAATCCCAAGTCATTCAGGAAGAGCCCCTCCCATCCACCAGCAACGACGAGGAGGATCCTCTTGCAGGTAAGTTACCTTTCACTTCTACAATTTGTTTTGTGCACAATAACATGCATAATATCTGTACGTTCTTTCATGATAGGCATAAGTCTGCCAGAGGGTGTAGATCCCTCCTTCCTAGCAGCTCTTCCTGAGGACATTCGTAGAGAAGTCTTGCAAAATCAACTTGGCATCAGGCCACCTTCCCGTCCTCCAGTAGCCACGAATTTACCCACCTCAACTGCACCTGTGCTAGGAGGACCAGGGGTCACTGAGGTCAGCCCTGAGTTCCTGGCAGCCTTACCCCCTGCTATTCAGGAGGAGGTAAGACATATTTAAATGTAGCTTACCGCGCTCAGTTGCAAAGTATCTGTTTATGAAATCTAACTTACAAGCAAATAAATTCTAATCAGGATTGTTTTTATTAACGATGCCTTAAAATGTCCTAGGTTCTTGCCCAGCAACGAGCTGAACAGCAGCGAAGGGAGCTAGCCCAGCAGCCTCCACAAGGAGACACTCCTTTAGATCCAGTCACCTTCATCCAGACGCTGCCCTCAGAGCTTCGCCGTAGTGTTCTTGAAGACATGGAAGATAGCGTCCTGGCTGTCATGCCCCCGGACATTGCCGCGGAAGCCGCCGCGTTACGTAGAGAACAGGAGGCACGTCAGCGACAACTGATGCATGATCGGTTCTTCAGTCACAGCTCATCTTCAGCACTCTCAGCCATCTTGCGCTCGCCAGCTTTTACCAGTCGTTTAGGGAGCAATCGTGGGGTTCAGTACACTCGACTGGCTGTCCAGCGAGGAGGGACATTTCAGATGGGTGGAGGAACAAATCACAGGTAAAATCAATACCTTAAGATCTTGCTTTGAGTGCTGCTTTTCTGTATAAATGTGAAGTATTTTCATATGTAAATGCTAGTTATGTTGCAAAAAAATTACACATTGTCTTCATCAAATAATACAGTACCTCTGATATCTTGAAAGTTAAAGTCAAGACTGAATAATAGGATTGTTCTGTCTCATTAGGCCAACCAGTTCAACTGTGGATTCTTTGTTGCGGCTGCGTGGACGTTTGCTGCTAGACCATGAAGCCTTGTCCTGTCTCCTGGTTTTGTTATTTGTGGACGAACCGAAGCTCAACACCAGCCGTCTCCACCGCGTGCTCAGGAACCTCTGCTACCATTCTCAGACTCGGGGGTGGGTCATTCGCAGCCTGTTGTCTATTCTCCAGCGCAGCAGTGAGAGTGAAGTCTGCGTAGAGACATCACGTCTGGAAGACTCTCGTGGCAAAAGGAGCACTCAGGCGGGCTGTGGAGGGAAAGGGTCAACCTCTTCCTCCCTCTCCTCATCTTCATCTTCTTCCTTAGAGCTTTTGAACAGGGTTGAGTCTCGTAGCTCCAGCCAGCTTTCCTGGCTCTCCGTCTCCATGGATGCAGCCTTGGGCTGCCGAACAAACATTTTCCAGATTCAGCGAGTATCAGGTAGAAAGCATGCTGACCGGCATTCAGCTGGTAGCTCTGCAGGATCTGGAACGCTGGGAGGTGGAGTGTCGGGTACTGCATCAGGTGTTGCATGTACAGGTGGAGGAGGGTCTACAGTTCACATTCACCCACAAGCTGCTCCTGTGGTCTGTCGACATGTATTGGACACGCTTATTCAATTAGCAAAGGTCAGTGTTCTTGAACTGTCGAAGTTTATCAGCTTTTGCTGCGAGTTGTGTAGCTGAATCCAGAAAATTCACTTTATTCTTTTTCTTTTATTACTGCAGGTTTTCCCTAGCCACTTCACCCAGCAACGCTGCAAGGATTTGTTGTTTTTATCTTCTGATATCGATTCTCGCCTTTGTTCAGGCTCCTCCGTGGGAGGAAGCGGAACTGGAAGCTCGAGGCCTGGGTCTCAGGCCAATCCCAATGCCTCAAACACCCAGAACTCACTGATTTCTTCTGCTATGACTGCTCAGTCTTTAGGCATCTCAACAGATTTTTGGGACCTGCTGGTAAAGCTTGACAACATGAATGTCAGCCGAAAAGGCAAAGCATCTATGAAGTCAGTACCCCTAGGGGGCAGCGCAGAGGCAGAGGGAGCCCAATTTAGTCTAGAGACATCACCACTTGGCCAGCTGATGAATATGTTGTCTCATCCTGTAATCCGACGGAGCTCTTTGCTCACTGAGAAGCTCCTGCGTCTGCTGTCCCTCATATCCATTGCCCTGCCTGACAACAAAGCCACTGAGGTACCTGCAGGCCACCCTACTCCACAGGCGGTCAACTCCAACACAGCAAACTCAGGAGCTACAGCTGCAGCACAGGGCACAGCACCACTGGCCTCTGTGCAGCCTGCGGTGACTGTCCCAGCGGCTTCTGCAGGAGTTGCAGCCCAGAGTACATCCTCAGGAACAAGTGTACCATCTTTCGGGGCATCCTCTACTACTACTACAATCTTTATACCTACGCCCACTGGAACAGCTTCTACAGGTACAGTGGAATAGCTCAGATTAATTTGAACCTGCTACACTAAGTTTTATTAGTGAATAATGGTCAGTTGTGTGGTTGGATGTTAAAACAGGAAAGCAAAGGGGTACCACTGGAAATGCAGAACTTGACAAGATGGCTTCCGCAGGTTTAACAGAGAAACAGCTTCAACTGTCAGTGGAGGTATGTTGAACAAACACCTTTTATCATGGGGAAGCAATTGTGTCTTATGTAAAAGAAAACAATAGTTTTGTTTCTGTCAGAGTATGAGCTTACAGTATTACTTTTCTGATATGTTTTTTTTTTTTGCAATTTTGTTCATATTCCTTTTTCTTTCTTGTACCTCTTTCAAAGGTCTTGACATCTCACTCGTGTTCAGAAGAAGGTCTGGAGGATGCTGCTAACATTCTGCTGCAGCTCTCAAGAGGAGACAGTCCCACTAGAGACACAGTCCTCAGATTACTCCTGAGTGGAGCTAGACACCTTGGATACACTCTTTGCAAACAGATCGGTAAGTTTTAGGAATTTTCTTTTCTTTTTTGTCTTACTATTGGTAATTTTTTTATATTAGTACACTTTCCCAACAGACTTTAAACCATTGTTTTCCATCTCTCTGCTCAGGCACACTATTGGCTGAACTTAGAGAGTACAACTTGGAGCAGCAGAGACGGGCACATGCTGACTCGCATTCACCAGATGCACCCCCTGATGATGCTTCTATATCAGCCAAGTTGAAGGGCAAGATGACCAGCAGGTTAGCGAGTGATGTTTTGGAGTAGCCAGTACAGTCATTTCACACAGGCAAAGATAACGAACTCTTTCTGTTTTTGTGTTCTAGCTGCATTGTTTCTTAACTTGTGTGCATTTTTGTTGTTTAATAGGTTTGATGGGTCTGAGAGTGTCGTGATTGTAGCTGCACAAAAGCGCACACTTGGAGGCCGTGAATTGCAGCTTCCCTGTATGAGCTCACTGACGTCAAAGACTTCAACACAGAAGTTTTTCCTGCGAGTTCTGCAGGTTATCATCCAGCTACGTGAGGACACCAGACGTGCCAACAAAAAGGCCAAGCAGACTGGGCGATTAGGTAAAAGCTAGATGACCGCAGTAGTTTTAATTTGAGTGGGCAGTATTTTTGTGGCTACATTGCCTCTCTCATGACTTCGTCCCTTTATTTTAAACCAGGCTCTACCAGTTTGGGCTCAGCCAGCAGCATCCAGGCAGCAGTGCGCCAGCTTGAAGCAGAGGCCGATGCCATCATCCAGATGGTGAGAGAGGGGCAACGTGCCCGGCGGCTCCAGCAGACACCATCATCTAGCGTCTCTTCTGCCGCCGTGGCTGCCGGCCCCTCTGTGGCTGCCTCCCATGCTCCCACTGGTGCTGCTACCCCTGCTGGCACGGCTGCCGCCGCTACGGTTAGCATGGCTACACTGACAGCAGCCATACTCTCACCTCATCATTTTTACCGCAGGAGGCCATTGAAATGACGAAAAACTTTAGATTTAAACAGCAGTGGTCACCTGCTGGCAAAAATTGGCTGTAATGTCTGATTTGACTCTTTGTTGAAGTCTGTTCACTGTAGGGTCTTTAGAAGAGAGTTTAACTTTTCTTATCCAGTGTTGCAGTGTGCTGCCATCCCCCATTTGCTAACTCAACTCTTGCTCTGTGATCGGATTTATGTGGCTATTATTACCAAAACAAAGAAAAAGGTGCTAATGAATCAGTGTTTTAAATTATTTATCTGATATATCTCTGCTGTTGCCTTAGGTCTAACTTATATTCTTGGAAAAGGTTGTAAATCAAACAGCATGCTGTATTTTTCTGGATGCAATTAATTATTTTAGGTGTAGTAAAATTTATGATCACCAGCAAGAAACTGCCTTCCAGCAGTTTGTTCCTACCACAAATCTGAAGGCATCACCTGACCCCCAAGCACTGAACCTGATCCAAATTCATGAATGAGGTTTTAATAACTCGACATTGGACAACTGGCCTCTGATAAGCTTTATAACTAATGATAAAGAAGAAATATTTTAAAACGTATTATTTAATTCTTTATAACCTACACTTGTGCTATTTGTTATGATGGAATTTTTTTCAAAATGGTATTTTCACCCATGCAAAGCCACAGCTTAGTTGTAAATTGGAAAAAATCTTTTTAAAAGCTAGAAGGAAAAAAAAATGCTACATTTTCCTCTAATGACTTCAATAGTTTGATCAAAGTTGAAGAATAAAGCTTTTAATTAAACTGAGGTCGTTTGACCAGCTGTACACCAAATATTGGGTTGCCGCCTGCACTGAGGATACCGGTTTGCTGTCTGGTTTTGCTTCATGCTTCTCCCCCTATCTGCCCTTCCAAATACTTCCCCTGTCAGTGGATCATGGGAATGTGATGTGCATGGCCGTGTTTGCTTGAACTCTTTGTAGTTTTTCCTCATTCATGTCTGGTTTGCTCTTTTTAGTCTGAAGTGCAGTCATTGCCGGAATCCCAGGCAGCGCAGAGAGACGATTCTCCAATGGATGTGGACCAGCCGTCTCCCATAGAGCAGGACTCTGCACCTCTGGGTATTAACCATTACCACTCAGCTTATTAGTAATAATGTAAAGCCCCCGCTTATTTTCTGGTGTGTTTTTCCGTTTCTCTTCCCATCATATTTTGTACATGAATCCATAATTCCACCATATCCACTTAAAACAGTTAGTCAGTCTCTATCTTTATATATTTATCCTAAAAATTGTAAATATTGAAGTAAAAAAAGTTAACCTTTTCAATAGCAGATCTACAACAATCAGATGGCTTGTTTTATTTAAAACGTGATACGTGACGGGGTGAATTGTTGCATACAATTAAAAAAAACAATCTGTTCTCTAGATGAGGAGGGAAACAGTCAGACTGAGGCTGAGGAGAGACTCCCAGATCTTCCTCTGCTCAGTGAGCAGCTGCTGTTGGATGAACTATGGGACATGCTTGGGGAGTGCCTAAAAGAACTGGAAGAGTCCCATGACCAGCATGCTGTACTGGGTAGGTGGCTTTGTTTTTGAAAAATTATTTCAAACTATCTTGTGTTAGTTTGTAACTTGATTGTGTTTCCATAACTGATTGTATCCTTTTGGTGGTCCAGTTCTCCAGCCCGCTGTAGAGGCTTTCTTTCTGGTCCATGCCACTGAACGTGAGAGCAAACCTCCTGTCAGGGACACACGGGAGAGCCAGCTGTCGCACATCAAAGACGAACCCCCCCCTCTGTCACCAGCACCTCTCACACCCGCCACTCCATCATCCCTTGACCCATTCTTTTCCAGAGAACCATCCTCCATGCATATTTCTTCAAACTTGCCACCAGACACTCAGAAATTCCTGCGCTTTGCTGGTGAGTGTGATGCTAACTGGAGAATAAATACACCTTTTACTTTTTAAAGGCATTTTCTGTTTACAATGAGGCTCTTTCTGGTTTTTAGAAACTCACCGTACAGTCCTCAATCAAATCTTACGGCAGTCTACCACCCACTTGGCTGACGGGCCTTTCGCAGTTCTGGTTGACTACATTCGCATTCTGGACTTTGACGTGAAGAGAAAGTATGGGGATTGTTTTTCAGCTCCACTTTGTGTGTTGACATCTAGATCCTGTATGTCGCTTATGCTGTGTCACTCCGCAGGTACTTCCGCCAGGAGTTAGAACGGCTGGATGAAGGCCTCAGGAAGGAGGACATGGCTGTGCATGTGAGACGAGATCATGTGTTTGAGGACTCCTACAGAGAATTGCACCGCAAGAGCCCAGAAGACATGAAGAACAGGCTGTAAGCTTCATTGCTTTTTTTTTACTTTAGTTTCTTCTGTTCTAAATCACTCACAGAACTTTACTCATGATCTCTTTCAGGTACATTGTGTTTGAAGGAGAGGAGGGCCAGGATGCTGGTGGTCTGCTGAGGGAGTGGTACATGATCATCTCCAGGGAGATGTTCAATCCTATGTATGCTCTTTTCCGCACTTCACCTGGAGACAGGGTCACCTACACCATAAACCCCTCCTCTCACTGCAATCCCAACCACCTCAGCTACTTTAAGTTTGTGGGCCGCGTTGTCGCCAAGGCGGTTTATGACAACCGGCTACTGGAGTGCTACTTCACACGCAGCTTCTACAAACACATTCTGGGCAAGAGTGTCAGGTATTTCAGCAGCTAGCAGGTTTTGCTTATATCGATGAATTGAAATGTTGTTGTGGGGTGGTGTGAATTAATTTATGGGCGTGGTCTTGGTTTCATCAGGTACACAGACATGGAAAGTGAGGATTATCCATTCTTCCAAGGTTTAGTGTACTTGCTGGAAAATGACGTCTCTACACTGGGCTATGAGCTGACATTCAGCACTGAGGTCTGTGCTCCTATTTTCTTTCAATATGCAGTTGTTTGATCACATGACGAATCTGTTCAGCGGGAAAGGAAATCATTGCTCATATTTTGTTGTTTTGCAGGTCCAGGAGTTCGGAGTTTGTGAAGTGAGAGACCTGAAGCCAAATGGAGCGAACATTCTTGTCACAGAGGAAAACAAAAAAGAATATGTTCATCTGGTGTGCCAGATGAAAATGACAGGCGAGTTTGTTTCCATTTCAAGTTTCACATGTAAACCAATAGGATGTGCTCATGCAAATTGTATTAATTACTGGTTAGATGAGTGTTTTCTGTTTGACTGTTCTGAAGTGTGGCAGTAGGTGGCAGCAGTCTTATGTCAAATATTTGGCACAGAGATGTTTCTGGAACCAAACGGCTTCAGCTGTACCCTTTAATGAAGCCGTAGCGCTTTGGATTTTCCTCTCCGCAGTCTTAATTAATACTCATTTAAAGGAGTAGCAGTTTTATGCCAAATGCTAATATTTACACTTGGATTTATTTTCCAGGGGCAATTCGCAAACAGCTGGCAGCCTTTCTGGAAGGATTCTATGAGATCATACCGAAGAGGCTGATCTCCATCTTCACCGAGCAGGAGCTGGAGTTGCTCATTTCTGGCCTGCCCACCATTGACATTGATGATCTGAAGGCCAACACTGAATATCATAAATACCAGTCCAGCTCCATTCAGGTATGATGGGTTTTTTAAAACCTCCTAAACTAGTACAGATTCTTAATTGATCGGTCTAATTATGAGTCAGCATTTAGTTGTTCTGTTACCCAGTGGCTTTGAAACAAAAAAGGTGTTTATGTTAAACTGGCATCCAGTCGTGGAGTTCAACTCTCAAGAAAAGAGGATCAATAGTTCTTTTATTTGATTACCTTTATGGATAGAAGTGCCGGTCTTGATTATGAGCACAGAATAAAAAGAGGAAATGTGAGGAAAAACAAAATTAAGTTTATTCATAAGAACTGCTAAGCTGTAAACTTTAAATTACATTTGTATTGCTGGTGAACTGAATCCATACCCTTTTGTTTATTTGAAGAAGTGGAACTGGCATCGTCTGGTTTAGTTGTAAAACATTTTAGCAGACCTGACTGGTAAAACTTAACTTTGGACATGACTTGGCAAAGCTTCACAGAATTCGGTTCCTTGGGGCAAAATTTACGCCCAGTTGCCCTGAAGATTAGAGTCCTGTCATGACCTGGATGACTGAGAATCTCCATGGAGCTCTTGGCGGAGATTTAATGCCATGAAGAAGCAAAACGCCAGACTTGATTTATTCTGCTGGTTTTGATTATTTGTTCGGATGTTTTTTTTAACAATTTCTTTCATTCAGAAAAAAAAAGTATATTTTTCTCATTTGTACTACTTTGTTTCTGCTTCACATGTTAGATCCAGTGGTTTTGGAGGGCCTTGCGCTCTTTCGATCAGGCAGACCGGGCCAAGTTCCTGCAGTTTGTCACCGGCACATCCAAGGTTCCACTCCAGGGCTTTGCTGCGCTGGAGGGAATGAATGGCATTCAGAAATTCCAAATCCACCGTGACGACCGGTCAACAGACCGTCTACCATCTGCTCACACCTGGTAAATGTTTAGATGGTTTAAAGCAACCTGACAAATGCTGCAACAAGCCATAAATACAACAACTTTCTTTATTTCTTTCCCTTCAGCTTTAACCAGCTGGACCTTCCAGCCTATGAGAGCTACGAGAAGCTGAGACATATGCTGCTGTTGGCCATTCAGGAATGCTCAGAGGGATTCGGATTGGCTTAAACCACAAGACTCAACAGACGCAGACATGCATACACCTAATTTAGATTTGCCTATTCCTGATGCATTGACACTGACAGCCTCTGAACATTCACCCACCATTCTAGACAGTTCTGGATTATCCGTTGTATGGCCTAGTCTTGCTGGTTTCTACTCTATATAAAGCAGAAAGGAATCAGCAAGTGAAATAGACTGATTGACATGCGAACAACACAGAGCTTCATTCTGACACATTTGTGTCTCCCTTCCCAATTTATGGCAAATGCAAGCAAAAAGGTTCAGAGGATAAGACATGGACTAATATAAAATGTTTTCTTCATTTAGTTTGATTTATCTGTACAAAAGGTTTGGGAGTTTATTATGTAAAATCTTTTTTGTTCTCTGGCTGTGTAAAAAGAAAAAAAAGAATGTTTGAACAGGATGGTTATAAAACCTTTGGGGAAAATTGTTGTGTTTCTTGTTGCAAATTTATGACCTCGCAAGCCTTGACATTTTTATTGGGGGGGGGGGGGGGGTGTAAGAGCAACAAGCTTTGGAGATATTCAGAAAACTGCACTTTTTGAAGTTTTGTGGCATTTTTAAGGAAGGATGGAACAAAAATATGAAGAGAAAAGCTGAAGGTGATTTTAAGAAAACTAACCACAAATCCTAGAGTATTTTTGGCTATTAAATCGCTGACTCAGCCCTGAGCCTTTGAATCAGAGTGGAATAACTGACATGAATAAATGCATCAAATTTCATATATTGTCTCTCAACAGTGTTTCAGCTGGTTTCTGCACCCGATTTGTCTCATCCAAATTATCCCGTTACTGCATGATTGGGAATTCTGTCGGAAAAAAGCCCAACAACAAAAAAAGTATTTTTTAGATATGTCGTACTAGATCGTCCGGAGCTTTTTTTTTAAAGCAGTCACTGGAACAGTAGCTCACAGCAGCATCACTTCCTCCACACTGATTGTGTTGTTGGTGTTCCTGTCTACTTTGACTGATGTGGCTGTTCATCAACACGTGACTGAACAGAGCAATGCTGAAGCATTATGCTAAGCTTCTCGAGGTAAGATTAGTAAAGCAGTTTCTTAACACATCCTGAGGGATAAAGTGTAGCTGTGGAGAGAGATGTTTCTAAAGTTAAAGACAGAACTTCTAGCTTGATTCTGCGAAAAATGAAACTGGTCCAAATGGGCTCATTAGGTTTTAGCGTTTCTTCAGCTGCATCTTTGTAATTGATTCCAAACATTATTTGTATTTCTAATGCCATCCCAAAATATTCATCCCAAGGGTCCCTGAAGAAGAAACAGTCACACATTTAGCAAAAAAGCTCTTTTAAACTAATGAAAATTCATAGGAAGTCAGATTCATCATTGATTTTTCATATTAGAACGATTTCTATTAGAATGGGACAATGTGACGGTAATAAACTATAGCAACTGGCCAGGTTGACAAACAACATTCAACACAAGAACACTGAATAATGCAACACACACTTAGTTTATAAAGAACAGATTGGGGACCTGTGTTCACATCATTGTAGCAACATTGTAAACCAATTCTGAAAAAGAAGCTTCAAATCTTATCAGACAGGTTTAGGTTGTCAATCTGCAGCTAAAATGGATTTATGGGAAATACTGAGGCAGAAGAAGGAAAGGCGTCTAAGCAGTTTATATGATTTCATCTCATTTGTTATCCCAATTGGGAGGAATGAAAGATGCAAACCTCTATACATTTTTAATTTAGGGAACAGGAACATCCAAAACAGTTTAAATTCTTCTAAACCTTCCTGTTGTATGTTGCACTGCAGATACTGTATTGCTGTAGTAGTACATAAAATAAGGGTACACTATACATTATTTTGAGGCACCAATAAGCTTTTACAACCAAACCAAACAGAATCCACGGATTCACCGAGTCTTCATATGTAGTCAGTCTAGACAGAAGGGTGTTTGGTTAAAAACTCATTTGGACTTTTTCTCTACTTGATTCAGGTTTCCAAAACTCACAAAGCTTCAATTTTTAAACAACAAAAATTTATGAAAATTTCTTCACAGCCGTGCTCAACAAACAACCAAAAAAAGAACTGTTCAGTGGATTTTTCTCCAAAAAAAAGGGAATTTATTAAGGTTTGAAGATAAATGTGTTCAATCTGCCACGTGTTTGGTTCAAATTAGTTTTGAAAAGGATCATTGTTATTTTTACAATGATGTAAAAATCTACTTTTTAATACAACTTCTCTAAAGAAAAACTTGAGTCTTAAAAAAGAAAAAGGTAAAATGATCCCAAACTGTAATAAATTAAAGATCACTGATTATTTGAAGTAATCTCTTACTTAAAAATATTGTGATTTCAGATTGATTACAAATTAAATTACCTAAGAATTAAATTTAAAAAAATTAAAAAGCTTCAGAAAGACTAACCACAGGCAGAAAAAGGTTTTCCTTTAATCGCTAAGGTCTTGCTGCTTTGAACAGTTTTGGGTCGTTAGTCTTGTAATTATGAGTTACTCAAAGTTTATTAATGCCTACGCTGTAACTACTTCTTTTGCATCAGATTGTAGGCCTAATTATAAATGAATGAGTTCCTCAGGTTGTCACATGTTTTTTAATTTTGTCATTTTTTATCAACAGCTCTAAATATGACCAATGTTTTTGGGATTTATGTTATTGCAGAGCTTAAATATATCCCATAGCTGCTTTCTGAGCCCACAACATAGGACGGTCAGATAAACTGACAGGACAAGAAGAGACCTTAGTATAATGAATACCAAAACCTACTGGTACCATTTCCACTCCCCCTGCTATTCAATTATTCATCCTGCATCTTTAAATCTGTCATTCCTTCTATCTCCCCCCGTTTGTCCATCTTCCTTCACGTGCTGATTGATTTTCTTCCACTTGAGGACCCCGCCCTAACACCACCTCCCCGGTGTTCTGCTGCCTCTTTGACCCTCCCCCACGCGCTCCTCCTGGAAACCTGCAACCAGCAGAACAGGGAGCCTCTCCGTCTGATTTGCTGCGTGCCGAGGCGTGATAAATGAAATTACAGCGCTTTCATGTAGAGATTTCAGCCCCCCTGGTTTTTCACTGAGTTGGCCAGCCTAACCCCTTTAAGATGGGGAAAAAAACATCACTCAACAATGCAACTGTTGCGTTGCATTATGCTGGTGTTCTGTGGAAAAAAATGCACCCTACCGTGAAAAACGTCCCCCGTTTCTGAAGCCCACGTTCTTCTGTGACCTATAAATGTCCAATAATGCAAATATTTTACATATCATTAGTGGAAGATAGTTTACAAAAGGTTACTTTATGACCTATTTGTTGATTTACATTTTTTTAAAGAAATTTCTTCAAAAAAGAAGTTGCATTGTAAATAGGGCTGTATCTAAAAAAAAAAACATCAGGAAAATGCTCTGCAAAAAAAAAACATTTCTATATTATATAGGAATATATCATTTAAAAAAATGAATATATGGTATAAAAACAGTCAAAAGATGGGTCATAAGTGTTCTAACACCCTTTATATCACTGCATTAGTTCTGTCAAACCACTCTTGAACCAGAGACTGTAGCAATATTGTCTTTCTTAAAACTTTGGAGCCTTACATTTCTAAATGAAATGCAAAATTTAGTTTAATAATCTGCAAATGGGACTTTTTGGTTTTGTGCAGCAAAACCTGTTCTTTTTATCCTTGTTCTTCCCATCTAAAGGTTCTACTTTATATTCACAAAAGGACCAGTTAATGATGGGTATTAGCAAATGTACAGATAATTAAAAAATAAAGAAATAAGTAATTTTATTTTATTATTGTTGTTATTGTTGCTTTTATTATTCCCATGACTGTTTTTAGCACGATTACTGTAGTAGTAGTAGTAGTGGTAGTTGTATTATTATTCTTGGTATTATACAGTCAATGCACAATTTTTAAGAACATTTTTGTACCACAAATGTTGTTTCAATATGTAGATTTTGATTAGATTTGATTCCAAGCATTACTTTTCAGTCAATACAATAAAAAAAATCACACAGGTTTATCAAACTCATAACAGAAATAATGTAGTGCATAGAAAAAAATCAAACAAACAAAAACACACTTTAGTAATATTTGATTAATTAAATATAGTGATCATTACTTAAAGTCATATAGAGCTTGATTTATTGCTTGAAAAGGAGTAGGAAGAAGCAAGTTTATATAATCACACCCCTACTGAGTTCATGTAGTTTATTGTTTTTCATAGTTTTCATGATCCGGAGACTATTACGAAAAAAAAAAATGTTATGTAATGTTCTGTTAGCCCATGCTTGACCTATACAGCATCCACACGTCCGGAAATTCAGTTTTTCAGACCAACAGAAAAGAAAGAAGTTTGGAGACTCACCTCCCTGCTGGCTTTAGCTCTCCTAACCCAACTACAGGCTTTGTTCCTCTGTTTGCTCGCCTTTCAACCATTTTTTCATATAGCCAGTTTTTCTCACTGAAGTATATATCATAAATTTTTTTGCCATTTTTTTTTACTATTTGTACTTTTTTCTATATTCATATTGTGTCATTTCATTTTGTTTATTTTTCTGGATATGTTCAGCGGGGTCCAAAAGGGCAGAAACTTCACCCTAAACTAGATCGCATATTTAACAATAAATAGATCTCAAATCTTGAAATAGTAAAAAAGATTTTTTTTTAAATTGTTCAAATCATTTTTTTTATAGATGTGTTATTAGTAATTCCATTATAAAAAATGCTTTGGGAGGTACTTGCAGAGTAACAAATGTAGATTTTCTTTTGTAGACATCTGCTATTTTTAAAAAAAATTCCAACTTTATTCTAGAAAAAAATTTTCTCTTTCTTTTTTCTTCATAATTGGGTGTCACTGTTTTTCTTCCAATGCTGAGTTATTTGGCTTTGGTAGCAACAAACTAAACTTTAAGGAGTATTTTGAAGTTTCTACTGTGCATTCAATGCCCATTATACATAAACAAAATAGTACTTTTCTAGTCTCACTCCTGAATTTTGATCCCTCATCATCCTTCATCCATTCATCTTCTAAACCCGTTTTGTCCCATTTGGGGTCACGGAGCTACCGGAGCCTATTTCTGCCACTCGTGGGACATCTCGGACATTTCGCCAGTCTGTCACAGGGCCACAAATCACACCCATGCACTCTCACACTCACACCTATAGGGGCAATTTAGAGTGACAAATTAACCCATGAAGCATGTTTTTGGCTTTAGAAGAAGATGAATTTAGAAGAGTGGGTCAGGAAATGAAAAAACTCTTGAGTGCTGTCTTGGACTGGACATTTTCAGCCCCACCCTTTAACCCTTAAGGACTGGGAATAAGAAGTCAAACTATGATTCAGCTTTAAAAGTTTTTTAGATTTATTACGTCAAAAGAAAGTAATAAAAAATGTTATCTGTGCATGTAAAAGGAGAATGATTATTGCTGTCAGCGTGACCCCTTGATTGCTTTTGAGTGCATTAAACTGAAACCTTCGTTGCTATTTTGATCCATTAAAACATTCATGAAAAAGCGTTTGATAAAGAAAAGTGCAGCTATGATGATTTACCTTCCCTGGATGCGGAGCTGTGGAGGATATGAGGGCTACTGAAGTTCATTAATGTTGACAACTTAGTGTAGGAGCCGGAAAGCTCTTAGGGTAATATGTTCTACTCCTGCGGCCTTCGGCGGATGTGGGATAAATCACAGCGGTGAAGCAGTCACAAAGCAACGTAATAAAGTGCTTCTTCAGAGCAGATCTCAAATGAGCAACACACGTCTTTCAGTTCATTAGAGTAAAAGGTCTGATCTTTCTATTTAGTGCAGAGGGAGAGAAATTTGAGGACAGTTTCCATTTCTGTCATTTGCAGAAAACATTAAGCACTTACCCAATCAAAAGGGGCAGCCCAGGAAATTAATGCATCTAATTAATAAAGATGGCTTAATTTGTATGAGAAACCAGCTGTTATTTACACGGTGTCTTGCCTGGTTTATTCCCTGCAGACTTTTCAAATGCAAATATCACAGAAAAGATTTAGAATTCAATGATTTGTGTTTTCTCACACTTCTCTATTATAGGATGTTCTTGCAGAAAATGTTGTGAGCTTTAATAGGTTTGGAAGAAAAAACAGCCTGATGTATCAAGGTGGACAGGAGCAGCCCAGAGTTTTGACAGCAGCCTGACAGCTTAGGGAGGGTGTTATGTGCTGTTTGGAATCTGTCAGGTTTTGTCATCACCTCCAGATTAGACTGCCATCCCTGCTCAGACGAACTCTGACGAGGAGGGCAGCAAAAGTTTGTCGCACAGCTTGTTTGTCGACTGACTGGTCTTTTTTGGCTTTTTTCCATCCTTCATGAGCCAACATGGAGCATTTGTGTTTTTCGGGGAATAAGGCAAAGTCCACATTCATACACAGAAGTGTAGAGGCCAGACATCCCGCACACAAACAGGAAGTGACAGTCAGGCTTCTGTAAAGGTCGTAGTCTTTATTACCTCTCCATTTCACATCCCCTTAGCCTCACCTTTGCCTCCCCTCTGTGGGACACCAGTGGGCACCTTGTGGCATTTTAGAAAAGACAAACCAGTATTTCTAGAAAAGTCACCTTAGAGATCATGCAATAAGGTCGACCACTGAAGGTTATTAGTTGAAGAAGTAGGGCTGCTGAAAAATAAAATAAAATTAGTGAGCAGCAATGATTGCAAAATGCTAACAGGTTATTCAACAAACATTCCTGATGGGATCTGACTTCTACGTAGAGCCTTTAAAAACGTGTAAAAGTAAGCCTAATTTTAAGCATTCATAAAACAAAAGATTCTGCAGAACCTTTTCTGTTTTTTTTCTCTCTAGCAAAGGTAAAAGCTACTGTACCTTTGGTAAACCACACCTCCTTTGTCTGAGGTTGACCCATAGCTATTAACATTTGGCAAACATGCTTAATAAGGTATGCTGTGCTGACTGAAGTGCTGGTCAAATCCTGCACCCAGTCGTAGCATGGCAGGAAACCTAATTACTTATTTCCCTTCAGTTAGTGAGTGATTAGCGCCAGGTCAGAAGCAGCTGCGTGACCTTCTGCCCACCAAATGACTTTACACAGATCAATGGATCTTCAAAGCAAGCAGCATCAACAATTAACAGTGCATCTGCAATGTGGGAGAAAAGAAGCGTTCATTTCACATCTCATTTTTCGTCCTTTAAAACCTCCTTTTTATGTCACCCATACTTTCTACCTCAAATTCTTTTTTTTTTCTAAGACTCTCAAAGCAGTTGAAGACTAAAGAAGACTAAAATTTTAAATTATTTAGCCAGACGCAATCCAGAAATCTCAACTTTATTTGATTTGAAAAAAGAAATCATAAAAAGTTGTAAAAAGGTGTCCATGAGTGAAGAAACACAGAGTTTTGAATTATTTCACCAATTAAGAGTTTTATTTTAATCTTCATCTTCAATTTTAATTTATAACAGAAGATACAGTAGTAGTTGTTTTTTGATCCTAATCCATTGGAACAAACTGATTTTGGTATATTTCTACATGGCGGAGAGCCTATGATGAACTTTGCGTAAGCTTGATGAATTAGCTGAGAAAAGGAATCCTGTCTTCATGTGTGCATGAATATCTGTACAAGTACAACTCTATAACTTACAGCTGTATTTGTAACTATGTGTGGACTATTGATAATGTACCATCCTTCTCCCACTAGCAGCTTTAATGCCTTGTGCTTTCCATCTCTGTGCTCCTCTTCATCCTGGATGTCCACACTCTCGCTGCAGCCATTTGCCATACACTCCCCGTGTCTCTTAGCTTTTTAAGCTGATGGAATTGTTTCCCTTTCTCTCTTTGTCTTTTGCTGACTCAATGTTTTTCCTGCAAGTCAGGCCTTTAAGTTGTTCTTTCGGAAGTGCCGCACCTCTCTCCTGCCTCATAGATCATTCCATCCCTCCTGCCAGTCTGCCAGCTGACTCACTTACGGTTCGGCCGAGCACAAAGGAGAGTAAATGGCGAGCTCTTTGAAAGGAGAGGTAGCACAAATGTCTCTTATGAGAGGGGTTGTTAGTAAAAGCCTGGCCAGTAGATATAATGGAGTGACTTCTAAGGAAAGGTCTCCTCTCACAGATTCAACAGACATGCAAGTTTTCTGTGAGGAGAGAAAAAAGGTCGATTATCTCAACAGATCAATTTCAGAAAAATTTGTGTCCATTTTTTCACATCTTCCACTTACAACTGAGTTTACTGCAGCACTGACTGCTCTGAACAGAAGCAGTTCTGGATGAAATTACATGTAAAAAGCATAATTAGTGTTAATTACTCTCCAGAGAAAGATTTTGTTGAGGTCTTTTGGTTTCCATGGTAGTCTTTCAGAACGTAGCAACATTTGTCCTATTATTATATGTTTCATTACATTTGCTTTTTCCCAGTTTCATTGTTTGACCTTAAAGAACCCCTCCAATGAAAATGGTGTTTTTGCGGTTTCTAACAAAAGAACACCAAAAACATGATGGCATTTTTCTCTTGGTGGAGGACATAAATGAAGAAAATTAAGCTTAAACCTGCATTTCTGAGTATTTCTTTGTTCAAATCATTATGAATCAGGAGGAGAGGAAAAAATGCTGTTTGAGAAAGCTTGTAGCAGTGATGTTGAAGCCACGAACTCCCTACTCTGCTCCATTCTGATGCCTCCACTTGTACACAAATATCGTTTTCCTTGTTCGAGTTGGCATCTGGTTCCAAATTGTACGACTGGATAGCTCGGATATTGCTCGGTATTTTTGTTGCATTGGTAAAGTTAGGTTGGGGTTGTGAGGGGTGAAGAGAATGTAAACAAATGGATGATGGGATGTGGTGGCAGGGTTACTCCTTGCCAATAGTACTGCCAACAACTCGGAAGAAAATTTCTAACAGACTACTACTGCTCTGCAGATCCTAGAAAACAACAAGATTTTCTTTTTAAATTTTGGCTAAAAACGACATAATTATAATTAAAAGACCAATGGGAACTCTTTTGAAATAGATCAAATGATGATCGGAGTGGGACTTTAACTTCTGAACTTTTGTTTAACCTTCAAGCTTCTCTAGAAAAAAAAATGTCAGTCTCACCTTGATGGCACCATCGGTCATTTACATCATTTGTCTAAATGCCAACGAGTTCCTCACACAGCAGTAGCAGATGGGCACACTGGCCCCCTCAGGCTAAAGAGGTGCGGGAACAACCAAGAGCAGATCATTGGAATGGGGTTTCCTGACTGGACTTGCAGCTGCCCTAGTTTTTTAGCTTTATTTTAGGAGCGTTTAACTGCGCTAATTGGTTGACTGCGTTTGTTGACAGAGACTTTTTATTCTGTGTGAGATGATAAAACGCAAATAAAAGACAGTGTCTAGAAAACCCATAAAAGGTTACTTGTTCACTGAATATTCTATTCATGGAATTCTTCATTGTTTATTCATATTTGCTCAGGGGCTCTACAGACTCAAAAATATATCTACTATAATTGTTAACAGTGGTAAATGGCATCTTAAAAACAAGAGATGTAGAATGTTCAACAGTCTTCATGCAATGAGTAAAGAAGGTTAGTCTTAAAGTTTAAGAGTGTGAAATTGAGCCTGGTAATTGTTTAGAGGATCTAAAGGGTTTTTTTGGCGGAAAAAAGGAACCGAGACGCGTTTGCATTAGAAAGTCCCGGTTCACAGGCACAGCTCTTTCAAAGCAAATGAGAGCTGAGTTTTGCATTTTTGAATTTTGGATGAGCTGCAGGCGAAGCACAGATGACTGACAGAAACATCAATTACTATTAATCGTAGTGCATGACATAAAAGCATGTAAAGTAAAAGATCTCTCTCATCCTGTGTGCTGCCCCCCCCCAGCTTTCCAATGACATTTAACAATTGGGTTATCTTGTCACGACAACAAACACGGACAATCCCGGGACTACACAGCTCTTTATTACTCTGATATCAGGGCATCTTTGAGCTGTGTATAAACAATCCTGACACATATTTAGTCAACAGTTATATAACCTTCATCCCAATGAGACCATTGATTGTGTTGATAATCTAAATTTTTCATAATCCAGTGAATTAAAATTCAAACCCATTGAAGCTTATAGATATGAGTTCCACTCGAGCTATTGTTTCTTCCATTAATTAACTCCTAGAATAGAGTGGCAGAACAACAGAGAAGAATTGCTCAAGGGCAATGGGCAACATGCCGGCTTTACATTATTATGCAAGACACTGCATGAGTGAGAGTGAGAATGGAAAAAAGGAGCTGCTGGACGTGATAATCCTCCATGTGTGCAGGAAAAAGAAAAAAAAGAGAAGGCACAGTACAGCAATGGTCAGAAAGCAAGGAGAGAAAGGTGAGGAGACGGAGAGGGTGGGAACAGAGGAGCCAGGAGGAGAGGCAGGCAGAGAAAGAGGGGTGATGTCACCTCCAACGGGCAGCCAATAAGAGTCAGGGAGGGAGGGAGAAAGCACAGCTGAAGCAGGGTGTGTTTTTCTATCACTGCAGCATCAGCAGAGAGAAGAGGGGCGCAATCAATTTCACAGAAAAGAGGAAGAAAGGACACAAGTAGATAAGGAAGGGAGCAAGGAAAGGAAAGGTGCTGGGAGTCGTCAGAGGAGAGGAGGCTCATCGTGGAGGTAAGAGGATTTTTTAGGGATGACACGGGGCAGTTTGTCATTAACTGAAAACAGAATGTTAGTGAGGGAATTAATTAAGGTGTGAGGTTGAGGTGGCTTGTCATCTTTGGCTTAAACGAAGGTGTGACCTCTAAAATTCACTTAAACAGCTATTGAAATATTATTAATCTTAAAAAAACAGAAAACAATCACATTTAAAATGTTTGGGATGCTATAAATATTAATTATTTTATGATAACTACTTAAAATAGGCTAACCATAGCATATAACCTGTTGGAATGAAGCTTTAGAGAGCAAATGCTTTTTTCTTGTTCATGGATTTGTCTGCATGCAACAGGGTCTCCTCTGACATTAATATTAATATTCAGCTGAATATTAATATGTGAGAATTCTGATGGTTATATTTTCCGATTAATAATAAACATGTATGTGTAAAACATATTTTAGAGGTTTTAAAATTTTAAAGTTGACTAAAATCTTGTGATCATTTGTAAATATTAATATCTGCAGCATCCTTCCTGCTGCATTAGCCTAAAAAGTTAAATGAACCTTCACCTCCTTGAGTTTTTTATACTCTTCCTCCAGAATATTTTAGCTTGATATGCATCTTTTCCTCTCGACCAGTTGTCCTGCTATAAGTGTGGGCTTTGATTGTGATGCTCATGGAGAATTTTTCATTTCTCCGGCGCATTAAACTCAGCCTTGTAGTGCTGAAAACAGCAAACCAGACCACAGCAGTTTCCTGACCAAATGTCTTTCAGTTTTGTCTCCTGTAGCTGCAGTGAGTCTGTTCTTTGCCATTGTAGCATGATAATATTAATCTCAAGAGTTAAAAGGAAAAGGAAAGCAAATAAAAAAGCAACAAATGAGGAGATGAAAAGGAAATATGGGCTTTTATATTAACAGGAAAAGTTATCTTTATTCTGAAGATGTCAGGGGTAAAATTATGGGTGTGGCAGCACACAGCAGACTGTAGAGGTGTGCCAACGAGAAGGAGGCGCTCACCTGGCTTTCTGCCATACAGATGCTCGCTGTCAGGCACTATGGCATGTTGGATGTCTGTTTCTACTTCAGATGAAAAGAACCTTCCACCAGTGGTGATAATGATGCACAAACCTGAAGCTTTTTCTGGAACCTGGGGGCTTGGCCCATCCTGATGGAACATGTTTTATAAAAGAATAAAATTGTCCTAACAGGATTATTACAGATAGCACAATGACTCAATTCAGTCCATACAAGTGCTCAGAGGTGGTGAGCATGTTCTTCCTCCCTCCTTCCCTCCGTGTCTCAGTTGCCTGGAGCTTGTCCCAGATGAACCCCGTCAAGGGAGTTGGAAGGGAGCGGAGAAACTGTGCCTGACAATGACTTGTTACCATCTGCACAATATCCATAAACACCCTGTGCTGCACACAATCAGATAATGGATCAAGATATGGCTACTGCTGAGAAGGGTGTGTTGGTGTGAATGACTGTGTGTGTGGATTCTTTGTGCAGAAAGAACGCTCCCAGAGATCTGCTGCTGTGCACATTATCATCATGTTCGCACTGCTTTATGCTGCAGCGGCGGCTGAATTTCAGGACTGTCAGCGGAGCCACTAGTGTGGCGGGAATTCTGATGTAAACCAGACTTCAGGTCCATGATTACTTTTGCTACAGAATGGTGCAGAATGTAACGTTCCCCCTTTGATGGGATAATTGAGCTGTTCCATCAAAAAGATGGATGGATGGAAACAGGGATTTACGTATGTTTAGCAGGAAAGAGCGACTGGGATCCTGAAGGAAAAAAAGAGGATTATTGAGTTGGCCGTGTGAAAAAGGACAGAAAAGAGCAGCATTTATGTCCATTGGAGAGGTAAAGCAATTTGAATATTTTTACACATATGTCTAATAGTATTGACTAGGGCATATGGTGAAGGGTCAAGGTCAAAAGAACATCATCCACTGCAAAAAAGATTTCTAGAAGATATATTTCCTGACTGAAAGTCGGATTTTGACATGAAAATGATTAACACTGAAAACAAAACTGCACTTTCCCTTATCTTTTGATCTATGATCAAAGTGTTCTCAGTGGTCTTTTAAATGTAATTATGCTGTTTTTAGCCAAAATAAAAAAAATCGTGTCATTTTTTGGGACATAGTATCTGCAGAGCGGCAGGAGTTTATTAGAAATTCACCTCTGAGCAGAGTAAGCCCACCTCCACATCCCGTCATCCATCCGTTTGCACTGTCTCCTGCTAGCTTACAGCCCCTCACATCCCCAACATAGTATTACCAGTGCAAAAACTGCCAAAAAAACCTGTTAAAAACACAATTTACACTGGAGTTAATCTTTAATGCCAGCTCAGATAGATCTGTTGCTCATTTTTACTAGGACGGTACTGTTACATACGTGTTGGTTCCTTCGAACCTGTTTGTTGTGTGTTTTAGGTAAAAAGCTTGCGTTGTGTTGGAATGAACTCCATGCAGGAGCTCACCCATCGCTCATCAGCCATCTGTCATAGCCCCAGGGCGTTTTGTCTGTCATCCTGCTCATCAAACACAGAGATATGAACAGAAACAAACACAAACAAATCTGTGTGTACCCTGCCACACAAACAGGAAATAAGCATAGATCCCGCCGTGGTAAACCCAATTAAAGATCCTCTGATGCTGAGTCCCTGAACTCGTTACTTGAGCGTCTGCTTCTGATCAAAGACCACACTCAGCATTTTCAGGGGAATCAGCCATAAAAGCAGCAGCAGCAGCAGAGTAAAATAAGGGTTAAGAGGAAGAACTGGCTGCCAGACAGAAGTGTCAACAATAATACTTTTGTGTCTGCTTTCCTTTCTGTTCTCTTTTGAGGATCACGGTGGTGAAGTTGCAAACTCACAGGTGCAGAATTTAACAGCTCCTTCTATCAAAAGTGCATCTTTTGGTCGTGGTGCATGTGTGAGGTTGAGCTGCAGGAACCTGTGCTCCTTCAGGAAACTGTTAGTATGGAGTGTCACACCCTCAGCTAGGCTTCAAGTCCCAGACTGTTTGATTCAGACTGTGCGGATAAGGGTCATCCCATTCGGTGTCTAGGAGGGGATCATGTAGACGTGCTGTCAGGATTTGGAGGAGAATACGTTGAGTTGATTTGGGGAGTTAACCATTAGAAAGATTGACAGGTCTGCTCTTGTAAGTAGAAGAGGGTAGAGGAGCCCAAAAATGGGAGACTCAATTTTACAAAAAATGAACAGGTGGGAAAAAAGATTTAAATAAAATAAAAAAACACAGAAAACCTTACTTCTTAAACAGATGGACGAAATGTACCCTTTAAAGTTTCTTTTCATTTACTCCATGTGTGTTTATGTCCCTTTTATTAACCCGATAAATAGTTTAGAGTTACCTTTGACCTCATATAGTAGACCAAGATAAGATGGTTGTGGCCTCAATCAAAAAAATGGCTGATGCTCAAATTGACCGCTCTAGAACGAGAACTGGTAACAAAGACTCATAAAACAAACCTTGTTATGAAACTGAATCTGCACTGGAGAATAGTGAGTAAGCAGAGGGATCGCATATAGAAATAAATTCAACTCAGAAAAGTGAATTATCTCATTACGGCTCTCAGTGTGATTGACTGGATGAGACAGAATTCCTGCGGGTATCAAATAAGATATTGGCTGAGTAAATGATCAAACTCATGACCTGCAGTGGAAATTGATTTAAAACCTACAGAGAAAATCGTTTCTTCATACAATGAAGAGGGACATTAAAAAAAAAGAAATTTAATAAGACATTTTTTTCCTTAAATTAAAATGTCTTTATTGGGGTGCTGATGAAAAAATGTCAAAATGATTGAAATATAATTTTGATGAGATCCTTGCCTGCCTTCTGGTCAGGGGCGGAGCTTGAACATTTTATATTGGGGGGGAACAGTAGAGTGGAAAGAATCAAAAATATGCATTTCAAAGAGTTGTATTATTGGTGCTGCTGTTAATATTAAAACAGTGGTTCTTGTAGCTGAGGTACTTTTACTAACGCCAGATTTACACTGGTCCTTCGCGGTGCGTCTCCCTTGGGTTGCGTGAGCAATCCGTCTCATAACCATCAGTTAGTTAGTTAGTTAGTTGCCTCTTGGCCAGGTCTCCCTTGTAAAAGAGGTTTTTAATCTCAATGGGACTTTCCTGGTTAAATAAAGGTTAAATAAAATAAAATAAAAAATAGTTTATATTGTCTCCATTGCGTCTCTGGTCTGACCCCCCTCCTCTCTGGCTTCCATAGGAGTGGTTTGTCCTGCCACCCCCATGTCGAGTAATTTATCCAAAACTTTGGCAAAGCCCCATGCTGTCTTTTTCCTCACTAAGGCCTTGTAAAATGAATGTATTTTGTTTCATTAATAAGGTTATGTTTTTGCACTTCCAAAATTAAACTGTCATCATCCATAGTGAAAATGGAAACCGATGTTATCCACTGGCATGCGTTATTGTGTGTCCACGTCACCTAAAATATAAAATTAAATTTGACATATTTTATTTTTATTTTTATTTCCTGTATCTCCTGCTTTTTGCTGTGACATTGACATGTCAACAGAGTGAAAATAGAATTCCTGTGTAACGCTTGCATTGTGTTGCAGAGGGATGAACATCAGACGCAGACACGATGGAGACATGACAGAGGCAAAGTAAACATTTTGACTGATGAATGAATGCTCCATTTCTTTGTGTTACTGCAATAGACACAAATGCTGTAAACATACCAGGGGAAATCAGCCCTAATGCTTAAAGAAACTTTTATTGATGACTGCTAATGACCCCAAAACTGGTGCTTCTGACTAATGTTTAGCTGTGTACAAGTGTCTTCCCGGATCACGTGTCAAGACTTCTAAAAGTGTAAAAGCCTTCTCTCAAATTTCAGGACAGGTCAGGGTGACATGAAAAAATAACTGTGAAGTGAGTACATTTTGAATTTTTAATTATAGACTTTAAAACTTAATCTAATCTGGCCTTTTGGTGATCTGAAAGCAGCCATCACAACATTGTCATGTGTTGTACTGTCTCACTAATGGTAACTTTGTGATCTAAACCAGCTCACTTTAGCTTCTCTAGATTAATCTTTACGTTAACGTTGACAATATTGTTGACAATATTTCTGACACCAGCAACCACAGTTTGCTTACTCTGGGGCTCTGGTGTGTTTGGTCCATTCCAGCTTTTGTTACAATTCACAGACTGTTTATTAAGGGGACACCGCAGAATTGGTTTACTAATTTATTGATTTGTTGCTAAGAGGCTTGCTGAATTTTTAATGAAGCCTGGGGGGGGGGATGGAAGTTGTATGTTAGGATTGCAGAACTGGTACTTGACTTTGCTTTACTGCTGAGGTTTTGACAGAGGTTTTCAGTACGTGGTGATTTATAATTCATCTGTAGTAAGTGTTTTTATCGTCAGTTTCCACTTAAAAATGTTGCTGACTGGCTTTGGTTTGACATTTATCCCTGCTCAGATTTTTTCTTTTGCCTAAAGTTCGACTTTCATTCATGTTTAATTCATTTTTTAGTATCGCTCTGGGACATCAGTAAATGAGTTGCCACCAATACCATCAGGTAATATCTTCTCTGTTTGAATTTGCGGAGCTTTTAGTGATCAAAGCGAACACAGAACAGTGTTGATTAGGCATTTGAAGCACACGTCATTTGATTTGATTTTTGGCATTTTCTCACCGCTAACTACTCTTTTTTTTTTTAACAAACCTCAACTGAAACATATAAGGCGTGAAAAAGCGATTTCCAGACACTGACGCAGCATCCTCAGACAGCTGAAGTTTAGAGGATGTCTCTGTTTGTCTCCTTTTCATGTGGAAATGATGTTGGGACGAAGGAGCCTTGCTGGCGGTTTTATCTGCTGTGTCAGCCATGATGTATTCATTAGAGCTGGATTACAGAGAGAGGGAGGGGATCTGGTTTGGAGTGGGTTGTAATCCCCGTACACTAGACTAATTTAATCTCACCTACTGTGCCATCCTATTACACACTACACCCACAACAGGCATGCAGGCGCTTGGTGGAGGAAGGCAAACAGGGGAGCAGACACGGGAAAAACAGGGCAATTTCAGACAAGGAAGCTGAAAAGCAAAGACTAAAGGTCACAATGACAGAATTTCAAAGAGTGGAAAATCAATTATGAGCAGAAAGAGAAAAAATCTGCAGCAGAAAATGACAAAAAACAAAAATACATAAGAAAGAAATGTTGGAACTGAAATGGAGTATAAATATATTCACATATGTTTGAACACAGTTGCCAAAGACGTTAAAATATTTTTAAACACAAACTTTTTTGTCAATAAGAAGAAAAAAAAGATAATTTTTTTTACAAACATGTCTTGGTCATATTTTGTCTTTATATTTATATTTCTGTTGTCTTTTTAGCAATATTGTTACAGTTGGGGTTGGGGGAGTACCCAGGTGTAGAGGGGAGGAAGCAGGGGGTTCCAGGAACAAGGTCTTTAATAACTAAAAACAAAACCACTGCAGCAGGCCGGCAAACTTGAAACACTAGAAATGGGGAAACAGCAAACTTTGAATAGTTTTTTTTTTTTTTTACTGTTTGGTTATTGGCTGGCTCGGGACCAGAGTTACTACTTTCATTTCAACCTATGGTGAAATGGCAATAAAGGCCCTTGAACCCTTGAATCAGTGCTGCATGATGGTGTAACGTGCTTCATAGGTTAATTGGTAACTCTTAATTGTGCATTATCATGTGTTCATGTGAGCAAGCAAGTGTGATATTGTGAATCTGATTAGTTTAGTGTGTATTCCGCCTTCGCCCAAAAGTAGCAGGGTTGGCTCCAGCAACCCTGTGACCCCAAAAGGGATACAGCGGGTTCTAAAGATGGATGGATGAATCCTTGAAAACCAACAAATAAATGAGATTTTTAGTTTCATCTATGCCATGTATTTGTATATCAACAGAGGATAGAAACTAGTTTTTCTGTAAAACTTTTAAATAAGCTTTGAACTATTCAATAAAAGAAAAGTGTCTCTCAAAACAACTTATACTTATTTTCCCTTTTTTTTTTTTTTTTTTTTTTAGAAAAATCTGTTTTCCAATAATATATGTTCAATTAGCTAATCAAGCTATAAAAAAAAAAGAAAACTTTTTTTGGGATGTCCATTTACAATTTTTTTAATAACAATTTTAAAACATGATTTCATATAAAAACCAAACAAAAAAAAATATACACGATGTTGAGATGTTCAATTGTATATTATTGTTCCGTCATTTCTCTCATAGTACTGTCCTCATCTGTTTTCTGTCCTCTGCTAAATTACATGTTTGTTTCAGCAGCACAGAGAATTCCCCTGATCTCTCAAAGCAGCCCTACTGTCCACATCAGCTATATTTAGACTAAACCGACCCTGTGTTTCTCCTCTGTACATGTCTGTGTTTGAGAAATCCGGTTTTAAAATATGCCCCTTTTGAATTTCTGTATTAAACAGCAGCCGCAGAGCTCTGGATGAGAGGAATTAATTGTATCAAGTGAAGTTGTGGGTTGCAGCATTTGCGTCTTTTCCCAGTCCTCTGTTGTCTGTCCTCAGTAAAATAGCATCTTTGTTTCAGAAATTCAGAATTCTCTTAGTGTCCACATCAACTAAAATTTATACTGCACTGGCGATTGTAAAAGATGCTGCCCCTTATATGAGAGTCAATAAATTATTCAGCATTCAGGATGAGATGAATTAACTGTGCATGAGTTGAAATTGTGAGTTATTGCTTTTTATCTATGAAAGCAGTGAGATCATAGGAGGGTGGTTGTAAAAATTCAGCTGCTCTCAATTCTGTCCACATGAACCAAACGGCTTCATATTAAAAAACACACATTAAAATGGTCTGCTATATGTGAAAATGAAGTCTCGCTACAGTGCAGCTTCAATATGGCTGACTGTTGGTCTAAGGGTGACTGAATGTGTTGGTTTTGGGGCCAAACTGGGTCTAAATTCATCTAAACACTGAACAAACATAAATTGGTACTAGAACGTTGTTGGTTGTGCTGAAACCTGCCTGATTATCTTAGCGTGCTGTCAAATCTATGCTACCAAATATGAACACAAAATGGAAATAAATTCCTCCATGTTTCTTTTTGTTATGGTGAAGTGTTGCTTGAAGGCATAAATATAGGCTACTAATTATAGAAAACAACTGAGTATGGTAGTTTGCTGTTTCCAAGGTTACTTGCCTTTCTTATTTCTATGTGGAAGTCTGGGCATGCAAATTTTATTTTTCGCCAGTTTGGAAGTTGACACAAAGCCGTGAGAGTTTAAAGGGAGGGTTTCCATGAGCCGGCTTCCTTTGATTTCTTTTTAATCAATATTCCTCACATAGTCCAGCCTCGTCTGCTCGTAGACAGAATACATTAACCGCTACCTCATGTCATCTTCCTCGTTTAGGATCTTGTGCATCAAACTGTTCCTGTTAGCCTTTTGTCACTTTTTGCTTTTAAATCTACTGGGAATTGTCTCACATTGCTGAATTAATCAGAGGTAATCAGGCATGGTGATGTACAGACTCAAACGGCAGCAACATTTGGCAACAGAGCTGCAGGCTTGTTTCTCATATCATGCTTTGTTGCACTGCAGGGAGAACCGAGCACTTGTTGTGCGGAGACCTGTATGCTGCACTTGTTGGGCCCAATTTTACAAATTTGTTGAATTGTTTTCTGATGAATGGCTGCATGCAGCAACATGCACGACAGGCCTGAGCTCTATTGTTACTGCGTTGAAGAAGATGAAAGGGGTTTTCCCAGGAGGAAACAGAATGCCGGAGAGAAGAAAGCAAACAGAAGGGTGCAGATCATGATAAGAGGAGGAGATTGGGAACAAGCCCAATACAAAGGAGAAAAGAGGGAGGGGCTTGACATCCTTGACAGGTTAAATGATGCAATTATGCAGACAAGATGTGATTTTCATCCTGCAGATCTAGCATTGTGAGGCAGGAAAGAACATCTTACAAATTTAGTATCAATTTCTTAAACATCCGCTTGGAGGAACTTTCCCTTTAATATGGAATGCAAAAAGTGGGAATTATTTCTTAAGTAACAAAAACATAAATTCCTCAGGGCTTAAAATGTCAGGGCACTGTACAACTATAAGTGACTTCCACTCCAATCATCTTTTGATTCATTGCAAAAGCACTCCCAGTGGTCTTTTAATTTTGACTATGTCGTTTTTAGGCAAAATCAAAAAATCGGTGTCATTTTCTAGGACATAGTTTCTGCTGTGCTGTAGTAGTTCACCGGAAATCTGGCTCTGAGGTTGTGAAGACATACATGGATTTAGTTTTCTACAAGTGGATGCATCTGAAGGGAGCAGAGCAGGGAGCTTGTGCCCCGCTCATTGTATTTTCTACGCAACAAAGACTGATTTCCAAACTGCATTTTTTTTCCGTCTGCTCCTTATTCACTATGATTTGAATAAGGACATACTGAGAAATACAATTTTAAGCTTAATTGTATTTATCCATGCTCTCCATCATGAGAAAAATGCCACAGGAACATGTTGAAAAGACCCAAAAATATAATTTTCATCGTCTTTAATATCTGCCTTGTCCATCTCTTAATAGTGTGTATGGAAGAAGTGCTTCAACCAACATGTGGTAGAAGGAGAACAACTAAGCAAACAGTAAGTGATAGTGACGGTCTTGTTAGCTGTGCAGCAGTCACACATGCTGTTCTCCGTGTTCTGTCCTGTCCGCCTCCACAGGTGTCAGGAGATATGCCTTCTCCTCCAAGTAAATAAAGATATTTGAATTGCTGGAGAAGTGTTTTCATGTAGAAGCTTTTGTTTGGCTAGTACTTTCTGGCAGGAGTTGCTGGAGTGCTGTGTGGGTGTCCTACATGTGAAGCTGCAGAATCAGCATGTTTTTAGCTGCACTATTGTGGGACGGAGATAATTTAGATATCTGCCACTGTAGCAGAAGTTTAGTCTTTCAGGAAGTAGCCTCTGGTCTATTTTCTCTGAGACTGTCTTCTCCAGTGTTCCTTGAGACATTAATTACAGCTCAGTTTGATGTTTGTTTTTTTTTTTTTTTTGCTTTTTCTGTAGCACCTTGTGACAACCTTGGTTACCATCTGCTGCATGTTTGACAATGTTGTTTACCTGCAGGCAAAGGTCAGAGGAGTTCTGTCTCTGCCCTCAGTGTCTGCGTTCACTTTTCACTGCTTCTTTTTCTTGCTGGAATTAGATGCAAACTCTTTCTGTCAGCTCCCATAACAGCAGTAAAATGGGCAGAAAAGAGACATGGTCACAGCTGGAGTGTCAGTTTAAGGGCAATACCCTGGCAGCAGGATTATGTGCTGCAAGAGGTGGGGAGTGAAGAAAGAGATGAGCACTGAGGCGTTTTTGCCTATTTTATTAGTTTGCCTGCTTCAATAGATACTATATTGCCAGATATCTTTCTGCCTGAAAGGAGATGAAGCACACGCACACACAGGCGAGACGGCACAGACTGAGTTTATCCTTTCATACAGTTCCTCGCTGAAATTTGGAACATGCTCCGGAAAATGTCGTGTCCTTGATCGCTTTGCACCGCTAACAGTGTGGTGCGTGGAGGGACTGGAAGTGTGTGGAAACATGGGGAGGGGGGATTTGCAGAGAGGGGGTCTGCAGCAGAAACAGGGCTGTGTGCGTCAGATAACACCACCGCCTTTGATGGGGTTTGGCCTTTCTCTGTTGGAGAGTACGAGCTGCTCCGCCTTAAATGCATCACTGCTACTGACTCGATTGGTAATGATTGGATTTAGTTACAGAGAAGAAATGCTTTCTTGATGATAATGATAACAAATGTGAGTTAGGGAGCCACTTAGGGTTCGGGGACTGTATCAGTCCAGTACCAGCCTGTAAATTTCCCCTTAGACCAGCCTGTCTTTCTCTGGCCTCATAGAGGTTGATGGCAGAGGTTAATAGAATGTTACCTGTAATTGGATTGTGCATTATCTTGGCTGGATGGTTGTAATGATGCTGCATTGCAGGACAGATGCGGTTCGTGGTTTTTGTTTTTTCTGGTTGATTACAGAAAGACAGTGAGAATATGCAGGTTTTTATTCCAACTGCGAGAATCACTTAAGATTCTGCAGAGAAGCGCAAAAAAGATAGAAATTTGACTGAAAGAACCGTGAGGAAAGAAGGCTTTCAACTGAGTAGCATGCAGACGCAAGAGTGAAACCGGAGGAATACAGACGCAAGAAGGGAGGAAGACCCAGGAGACGTGAGATAAAGGTAAAGAGTGAAGATATTTGACAGAAAGGAGAGACAGGGAATGGGGGGATGGGGCGAGGAGGATGACATGTGGGAGGGGGCAGGGAGGGAAATATTTGCTGTGTGCAGCTAAGCGAGAGTCAGGAGGTTGTCATGGTGATTGCGAGGTGAGAGAAGGGAAGGAAGGCTGAAGCATCGGCACCTATACAGCCGCACACACTCGTTCTGACACAAACACGGTGAGCTATGCAGAGCAACGCTGACCTGTCACACCCCCGACTAATAGCTCTAGCACAAACGCACACAGGTGGAGTACAGGTTAAGCTCAGGCCTTGCATGCATGCAGACCAGAAGCTGTATTTTGATGCAGTGTTTCTCAGCTGTCTTTGCTTTGATGGACAAAACAGTCATTATATCAAGAAAGTTTTTTTAATGGCAAAATAATCTTTGTTTGGGATAAGAATATTTTATTTATTTCGAAGGTGTTTGTTGTTGCAGAATGCCATTTAAAACTAAATTATAGCTAAACTCATCAAACTGACTCTTCTCGCTTTAGAAGTGGTCAAATCTGTCATTTGCTGCAGGATGCATGATTGTTTTTTAATTATCATTATGTGTTAGCATATCTAAATGTGTTGTGCAGTCAGGTACCAGTTCTGGTAGAAGGTTATTTACTTTATTGTATGTTTAAAAAATAATAAAAACGTACCCAATATAACAGATAATTCTATTGAACTCCTTCTTAATCGGACTTAGATGGATTGATAGATGATGATTTTATTTATCCCACGATGGGGAAATTCATGGTGGCAACAACAACATTCATATATAACAGCAAAAAATGGACATAAAAAATGAGTGTAAAAAGACATTCTCATTATAAATAAATACAGCTACAAAAGTGACGTGTGATCCACTGCAAACATGTGATGCAATTTTTTTTTTGTATATCCAAAAATAAATAAGTAAAAAAGTACACACCAATCAAACAACCGTTTAGGAAAAAGTACATTTGACAACAACTACAACAAAAGTAAATAAATAAATGAGTGAATGAAAAACACTAATGAAAAAAACCACAATGAAAAACACCCGTGGGACTGTAGTGTGTCACCGTAACACGGTGTTGTACAGTCTGATGGCTGTGGGGAGAAATGACCTGCGGTAGCGCTCCTTCTTGCACTGTGGGTGTAACAGTGTTGTGCTGAAGGAGCTGGTCAGGGCCTCTACAGTTTGGTGAAGGGGGTGGGAGGGGTTATCCATGATGTCCGCCACCTCCTCGATGGACTCAAGTGTGCAGCCCAGGACAGAGCCGGCCTTCTTAACCAGTTTGTTAAGCCTCCTCATGTCTCTGCCTGCACTGCCACCCGCCCAGCACACAACTCCATAAAGGACCACTGAAGCCACCACAGTGTCATAGAAAGTCCTGAGCAGCTGTCTGCACACGCCAAAAGACCTCAGTTCACCGGTGGGTGTGATGGTGAGGACCTCCTGAAGTCCAGGACCAGCTCCTTCGTCTTGCTGGTGTTTAGCAGAAGGTGGTTATTTTCACACCAGACAATAAAGTCAGAGATGATCCCCCTGTACTCCTACTCGTCCCCCCCGATACACAGCCCACAATGGCACTGTCATCTGAGAAATTCTGCAGGTGACAGTGGTGGGAGTCGTAGGTGAAGTCCGATGAGTACAGGGTGAACAGGAATGGGGAGAGCACAGTCCCTTGAGGTGCCCCCGTGCTGCAGACCACATCAGACACACAATCACGCAGCCTCACAAACTGTGGTCTGTCTGTGAGATAACTGATGGTGCAGGCAGTGAGATGTTGGTCCACACCTGCAACCTCCAGCTTCCTCCTCAACATTGATGGCTGGATGGTGTTGAAAGCACTGGAGAAATAAGAAAACATGACTCTCACAGTGCTCCCAGGGGACTCCAGGTGAGACAGGGCCCGATGCTGCAGGTAGACGATGGCATTATCCACCCCGATGCCTGGTCGATATGCAAACTGTAGCGGGTCCAGTGCTGAGCTCACCTGGGTGCGGAGGTGGCTGAGGATGATCCTCTCCATGGCCTTCATCAGGTGGGAAGTTAAGGCGACAGGTCTGAATTGATTCAGTTCTGTAGGAAGAGGTACCTTTGGAACCGGAACCAGACAGGAAGTCCTCCAGAGGACTGGTACCTTCTCCAGTCTGAGGCTCAAATTAAATATGAACAGCACCACCTCATAGAGCTGGTCTGCACCCCCCCTGAGGAGCCTGGAGGTGATGTTGTCAGGGCCTATTGCCTTCCTGGCCTTTGTTCTCCTTAACTCCATCCTAACCTGATTCAGGGTGAGGCATTTTCGGAAGACTATGCTGTAAACAGGGAATATTACCCTGCATCTTGTAAATGGAAAGAATTGATACATTATGGATGGAAAAAAAAAAGTTTGTTTAAAATCCTTCTTAAAATGCTGGTACATTTTCAATTTGTGTGATTTGAGTGGTGCAGTGTCAGTTTGAAAAGTAACATTGAAGGTATTTGGTATGTTATAAACCTTCAAAAAATCCATCCTTTTCCATTATTTTTGCAGACATTTACATGCAATCATCACGCTCTCCTTTACTCCCTCCTTGCAGACCTTTATTGGTGGTCCAGGCATCTGACATTTTGTTGCTTATACCCAGAAGACCTTGAATTTGATTAAATAAGAGGCCCTATAAAGAAAGTGCTGCTTTTGCAACTCTGAACAAAGACGACGCGATTGCAAGACATCTGACCTGTGAAAGCATTTTAAGTCCTCTGAGCTTTCCAACTTCACCTCTAATGGACATCACATTTTGAGTTATATTACCATTTCTGCTTAACTGGGGGCCTGTGATGACACGTGTCTAGGGTTAGCAAAATATTAGCTTTGGTCTTATAGGAGGTTAAACAGTTCAAGTCAAGTCAACTTTATTTATAAAGGGCATTTAAATTCAGCAGAGGGTGACTAAAGTGCTTAACTGTGAAAGATTAAAAAAAAACAAAAAACAACAAAAATCTAAACCTCATTGAAGTGGAGAAAGTTAAGAGCCATCCAGGCTTTTAATTCCCCCATGCACTCAATTAAAGGGCTGATTGTGTAGGCATCCCTCTTGGACAATGGCACACATATTCGGCGGCCGTGGTGCAGCGGTAGGGCGGTCGACCCATGATCGTAAGATTTGCAGGTTCGATTCCAGCCTTGCACGCCCATGAGTCGAAGTGTCCTGGGCAAGACACTGAACCCCACCTTGCCTCTGGTGGTAGGCGGGCGCCTGTGTTTGGCAGCGGAGCGGCCACCAGTGTGTGAATGTGTGAGTGAATGTGTGTGTGACTGGGTGAATGTGTCCGTGACTGTAAAGCGCTTTGTCCTTGTAGGAAGAAAGGCGCTATATAAGTAAACGCCATTTACCATTTATATCTGAGTATCATCCGCATAGCAAGGAAAAGCAAAATTGTGCTTTCTAAGAATCGAATCCAAGGAGATTAAGTAAAGGGAGAACACCAGGGGCCCAAGGACTGAACCCTGCGGGACCCCGTACAATAGCGGAGCAAAGAAAGACTGATGTTGCTTTAATTTAACAGTTAAACTAAAGCAACATCCCCTTAATTTAAATTTGTCTTTATTTTTCATTTGGTTTCTCTCTTAGCTGCAGTGAAGCCCCAAGTGCATGTGGTTTGAGGATGGATGCAGAAAAGTGCAAACAGTTTCACTTTTTTGTTTTTGAGTCTAACTTGCTTCCTCCTGTTCTTTGATTTTTTATGAGAGTGAAAACTGAATCAAGCTAAAGCTTTAAAATGTCAGCATTCAAAAATTCTCATATGATGTAGTTGGCTAAATTTGAATCACTGAACATTTTCAAAAAGTTGTTTACTCAAATCAATTGAGGCTGTAAAACTTTTTATTTTAATTCCTTAGTGTAAATTGGGAGGTTGAGTCATTTTGCTGCTCACTCCTGTAACAGATGAATGTTTGGTTAAATTAAGGAAACAATGATGACATATGTGTTTTCATTCATCCTGTGACTTGTGAGTTTAAAAAGTGTAATAAAACCTAAAAGGATCACATCCATTTCCCCCAAAGTCATTAAGTAGCAAAAACCCTTCATGAAGATGTGTTTGCAGAGTGCTGAATGACCTTACACTTCCTGCCGTCCATTTCCATGAGGCGATAGAAAAGATAGGATTACATGCATCTTAGAGAGACCTTGGAAAATGTTCATGAAGAAAAAAGCTAAGTAAAATGGTGGAAAACTCTCCTTATAAAAATATGATTACATCAATCTTTATAAAATGACCTGTGTTGGGCCTCCATTTGGCTTGAAAGATATTTTGGTGGTTTCATTTCTGCCTTCCGTGATGTTTTAATTCAAATATATTTGGGTAAAATATGGAATTCCATTCATGGAAACATTTTTATGTCGTTTTGAAATGGAATTTGGTTTTCAAGAGCACCTTTGCGTTGATGCATAATCCCTTAGCTGTCTATAGTGTTAGAAAGGAGGTCATCACACATTCAGGTTGTGGCGTGCCTGTTTTCCCTGCGGGTGCTGGCCACGTGTCCTTGCATGTCACAGGAGAAGCTGGCAGCTGTGTCTCATAGCGCTGTATTGGCCACTTATCACTGGACTCTAGGGACCACTCCCTCCTCTCTGTCTGAGTGACTGGCCCTCCTCAGACATCACTACCTGCTACAGCTAGCACTACCCCCCCCCCCCTTCCCCCTACCCTGCTTTTGTGAAGCAACCTAGATACCCATACAAGTGAAAGCAAGTGTTTCCTACAGTATCTAAGCAGCACAGCTGTGATCTCATTAAACAACATTCATATTTCTGCAAACAACCAGCGATTTTAGATGTTTGGACTTTCGTTTGCTACTAATCCAGAACCCAGACCCATTTTTTCTTAATAATAAAATGATGTGTATTTTACCACAAACCAAGCGGACCACAGAATCCATTTCTGATATTTTCCTGGTACACAGACGTCACCATGGGTTCTTATGGGTTAAGGCTTCATCTGAATTTCTTTCGTACTCCCTTTAATAAAACTAGATATGTGGGGACTATCAAGTGTCCTGGATTTTAAAAGCAATTCGGACACCATGCTCACTACTTTTTTTTTAAATGACAAATATTCTTTCACTGATTTCCCAAAGTAAAACTCTAATAAATATCAACATTTTATGAAGACTCGGATGTTTAGTACATTAAAATATTTTTTTTCACATGAAAGTTTGTTCGAATGCAATACATTGTGGTTTAATTAACCAATCCAGTGAGAATCGATGCCCAGTGGTTCTTCGCAGAGACTTCTGGGAAATTTTCTAGGGCACTGAATTTTGAAATTCTAGATCCGGACACCTCAACGAAATAGTGAATGCACTATACATAGGGCACTAACTAGTGAAGGAATTGGGACACAACCTGAGTATGAAATTCACCAGCAGAAAAATAAGAATTATCTCCTTTAATATTTTGAAATACCGGTACCCACTTATGACAAAAATTTTATGTTAAGCAAAGGATGCCAGTTTTGGTGTGTTTTTTAATGGATTTAGTTTTTAACTTCATAGTTGTACTTACTAGAACACACATTTAGATGCTCAACTCTATCTCAAATTCTGGTAATTTTCTATTGTTCAGAGATGCCATTTCTTTGAAGTTATGCCATCTGTCTGAAGTTACACATTAAGAAATAGACATTTGATGAAAATATTAGCTTTTTAATCTACATTTAGTTTTGGAGCATTTTTCAGTCCATATGCTACAAAAGTAAGTCAACTTACACCTATCTAACATTGACCGTGAAATTCACTGTGGATCCTTGGGCAAGACTTTTAATGGTACTGCCTAACCATGTAACCACAAGGGGGCCCAAGTCTGGGTGTCCCTGTGCCAGTCCCCAGCCATGATGAAATACAGGGTTGTGTCAGGACGGGCATCCAGAGTAAAACTCTCTGCCAAACCACCTGTGCGACTTAGTGGAAGATGATTCGCTGTGGCGACCCCTGAAGGGATAAGCCAAAAGGTGAACAACAATATATTGACAGTGGGGAAAAAAACACATAGAAAGTACACCTCTGTTGTTAAGATTTTTTTTCTTTTATCTTCAATTTTAGCATTTTAGAAACTAATTGAATAAAACACACAAAAAAGGTGGCAAACTTTTTTGGAATAAATCGACACACATTTTGTTTTTCAAATATCCACTCTAATAAAAAGTTTGTGTTTTAAACATGTTCCTGTGAAAATTTTCACATGATGGAGGACTTATATAAAAGAAATTAGACCTAAAATTGCACTTTTGAGTATGTCTTTATTCAAATCGTTGTGAATCAGGAGCAGATGAAAAATGCTGTTGCAAAAACCCTAGGCGTTCCTTAAAACCTACAACGGCAGGCCTCACATCTTCTACTCGCTCCATTCTGATGCATCCACTTGCAGACCACTAGATCCAATAATATCTTCATTTTCCTCATCCGAGCTGGCATCTGGCTCAAATCTGTACAACTGGGTAGCTCCTATATTTCTTGCTATTTTTGTTGCACCGGTAATGTTAGGTTGGGGTTGTGAAGGGCTGTAAGCTAGCGGGAGAGAGTGTAAGACCACTGGGAACGCCTTTACAATAGATCAGAAGATGATCAAAGTGCAAATTTTAGTCATCAGGTTTTGTGAGGATGACCAGATATGTATTTAGTTGTTATTTTACTACCAGTGCTTGTTGATGTATCCACTGTATTTTCCAGTCTCCCTTTGGCGCTGTTTTTCGTCACTGCGGCTGGCCTGTCATCTCCAGCTTGGCTCTCCCGTGTCTGGTTTCAGGGTGAACACAAACAGACACGATGCTGATGTCAGATTGTTTTTACAGGCCTGTCTGGCTCAGCTTTGATCCCCTGCAGGCTTCACTCGTCCACGCATTTAAAAACTTCTTCTCATCCCTCTGATCTCCTTCTAATTTCTCTCTCAGAGGGAGGAAAATGGTTGCGCACAAACATGTTTACAGTTTCCTGAAACTGGCTTTGAAGCTGCACACTGCCACAAAGGAAAGGAGAAAAGAAAAAGTGGTGGGGAAGGTCAGAACAAGGAGAACTACAAGGAAAGCTAGAACTTTAAAGAAGAAAATGTCTGCATCAGATAAAAAGAGAGAAGGCGCAGATGAAAGGAGGAGACGAAAAAGGAAGCAGAGAAGGAGGGAGAGGAAGGTCGACACGAACAGCTCTTCCACTTAAATTCATAGCGACATGATTGCTTTCATGACTTGAGCCAGCAGCATTGGCAACCTGCTGTATGGGCCAAACTATCCTGCCACCAGAAACATCTTTATTGCTACGTACTATGCTGTTCTCATATCCCCTTAAGATGAATGAAAATCTTCAAATTACTATGCAGATAACTTTGTTCTGAAGAGCACAGAAAGGCAAGAGAGCAGGGTTGGTTGTCACACTTCTATACTTGTGTGAACTGCTTAAAGACCCACTCCGATCATCTTCCCAGTGATCTTCTAATCATGATTATACTGTTTTTAGCCCAAATGAAAAATAAATGGTAGCATTTTCTGGGACATAGTTTCTGCAGAGCGGCAGGACTCAGAGAATTCAACTCTGAGTATTGGGCGGGACCGTAGGTGTGCAGCAAGCCCACTCCCCTTTCCCATCATCCATCTGTTTACACTCTCTCCTGCTAGCTTACAGCCCCTCACAACCTTAACCTAACATTACTGGTGCAACAAAAAATAGCTAGCAATACTGGAGCTACCATGCCGTACAGTTTTCACCCACATGCCACTGCATCAGAAAACGTATTTTTGACACTTTTTATTTATTGACTTAAAAAATAAGATTAGTCATGTAAGGATCCAACAAAACACACTTTTCTTCTCTTCCCTCTCTGGAAGAGGAACATCCAGGGCCGTGTTAATTTTTTTGGAAAGTTTTGCCCAAATTTTTTGAGATAATAATAATAATAATAGATTGGATTTAGCTGCGCTTTTCCAGACACTCAAAGCGCTTACAATGTGTCCATTTTTAATTCACTCCTCATTCATCCTTGGTGATGATAGCTACTGTTGTAACCACAGCTGCCCTGGGGCAGACTGACAGAGGCGTGGCTGCCAGTTTGCGCTTACGGCCCTCTGACCATCACCGGGATCATTCATACACATTCACACACTAGTGGAGCTGCACTGGAGGCAAGGAGGGGAAGTGTCTTGCCCAAGGACACAACGACAGTTGGCTGGGGGGAGCGGGGATCAGGAGGAAGAAGTTTAGTCAAATGTGAGGTCACAGCATCCTGCTGGTTGGCTGCATCTTGCAGTGGGAAAACCAATGCCTTTGTTAGGCAAGGATGTTTGCTGTGTGGGGGAGTGTTTGCATGCATCACATTCTTATGTTCTCCGTGACACTTTGGGTGTGTCTGTAATTAGCGAGCATTGGGCTGCAGGCACAAACTCTGATGTTAATGAAGGGGATGCGGTACACAAGCAAGAGTGCAGGAGTGCATGAAGGGTTTGTTCTTATGTGTGTTCATATCTACAGCCAACATGTGTTTCATACAAGAAACAATAGATATGATTCCTTTTTGTCAGATTATAATCTCTGATTTTGTCAAAACATTACAGTGGTTCTAAAATCAACAACAAAAGGGAGCAGAAGAAGTTTTATTCTGAAACACAAATGTTATGTAAATAACTACAGAAATCTCGAAAATGAACAACAAACATCAAAACTTGTTATAAAATTAGTTTTACAATCTGCTGTGTTTTATAAATGATGAGGTTTACATTGATGAGTTTTTGTTGCTGTTGTTTTGTTTTTTATTTATTGCTGTATCTCAGTGTTGATGGGAAATCTTGGGTTAGTGATAAGTTAGTTTCTTTAAACATAAGACAACGGTTTACACTTTAAAGAAGTTTTGGTTGGTGTAAATTAAATTATGTCAATACTGTTTTATGTTCCACTGAAGTGGGCAGACTGAGAACTTTGTACTTAAAACACAAAGTCCCCGTTTGTGGTGATTTTTTTATAGCTGAGCAATAAAAGCTCAAAGGCCATGTGCTGAAAAAAGCCAAGACTCGGGCGCCTCTAGCACCTTTCATTTTTGGATTTTAGGGCACTAATGTGTATTATTATATATTATTATCTGGTCTGCATATGACAACACAATCCTAAATCTCATGGATGATAACGTTTTTAACTGGGCTGCTGTGTTTCACCAAGAAAAGGGGTTAAAAAACAGATAGTGAACTCTAAAATGCCTTGAATGAAACTCATTCCATCCAGTTAAAATGAAAAGCTGTATAACAATCTAGCTGATGCCTCATCACCTCTACCCAGGGACAGATATAGGAGTTTTCCTGGGGTGGTCTTGGCAAGGTGGCACTAGTGGATGGCACCGAGGTAAAATCCAACAATTATAGATTCAATAAATGACAAATCGTTTTTCAAACCTTTTTTTAGACACATTTATGATAATGCACAACAGGATCACTACTGCTGGTAACCCGTGCTATCCTAGGCACTTTAACATTGGGTGTTGGGTCATCTAGACCCACTAGACAGTGCCCTGAACCTTTCTTCTTCAATGATTTGTGATCTTCACTGGTGTCCATGGATTACATGAAATCTTTCCACCTTTATCCACCTTTGTCATGGTAGGGAGAACACGTCAATGTAAGGGTGGGGTCATCTAAGATAGCACAAGGGTTAAATCGACTGAAGTCATTGTTGAAGGTGGTTATTTTCCTACCTGGACTCATTTGATGTCTGATTTTTTTTATTCACCTCTCACCTACATTTTAAATCTCAGTGAAATTCTCCATGTTTTCTCAGACTTTAAAATCTTTATCTTAACTGACTGTCAATGCTGAATGTCAGCCAAAGTTGTTGGGCTCTTTGACCTTTGATAACTGTAAACAGAACAGTCATCAACAAAGCAGGTCCAAAGGTTTAAACATCTAAAAATGTGTGCAAAATGGTGGACATAAAACATGTTGAACTTGATTTACTGACTTGATTGCATGCATTAAATGGACAAAATACATGGGACGAAATACAGAAATAACTAAGGGTCAGATGCAAACAGCTTGATTTGCACACAAGTGTTGAAAAAGGATTGTAGGTGATGTTTTGTGTCTATTATTTGGAAAGGCACACACAAACTGGCACAACTTACTAACTTCAGGTTTTGTTTCAAGAAGGAGTTAATGCGAAAAAAGGTGAAAAAGAGAGTGCATCTTTTCTGTTCTTGTAAAAATGCTGGAATTAGACTAAAAGACAACAACCATTAGAACATATTGCATATTTAAATGTAATATTTGTGTTTTTGGGTGACTAGTCTCCTCCCATCACCAACATGCCCCGAACTGTAAAGTTTTCATCTTCTTTTAGGATGCTAACATTTTATCATAGGACTCAATTTGATATGAAACACAACATTTTAGGAAGCAGTTTGATCGGGATGTTGACCTCACGCAGTGACAGAAACCAAACATTTAAAATAAGCCCCTAGTTATACACAATTTAAGATCAAAGCAGTTGCAGCATTGATTGAGATTCATGTTGAATATTTCTTTACTGCTTGTTTTCTGGGGCCATATGTCTTTATTTTTCTGTAGATAGGTGACTGACAGACCATAATGAAATGATCTTATCAGTTGTGGACTTAAGTGAGCAGCAGCTATCATACTAGAAGCAGAGAGAGCTGGAGGCAGCACTCCATCTGCAAGACTGGCTCCATTAGCTGACAAGAGAGATTAGCTGACCTGCTGACACACAGGCTGATCTTTACCGATAAACTCACTCGTGCACAAACACAGAAACACACTAACAAGACGAACCTGATACACCATTACAATGGGGTAACACCCTTTTTTGATCACAGAGGTTGCACTCACCATATCTATTATCTCTGATTTTTTTTCCTCTGGAAGCCAAATCCTTCTTCCCACCGTCTATGAATTTTTCATATTTATGGTGTTGAGTTTGCTGCTAACGCCTCGCTCTGATTTATTGCTGCTTTGTTTTGTTTGTCTTTTGTTTGTCCGATTTCCTCTTGAATTCCATCTTCTGGTTTTGTCCTTCCTGACACTTTAATCAGTCTTGTCTTTTCTTCCTGAATTATTCACAATGTTTCTTTTTCCCCTCCAACATTTCCAGTGTGTCTTTGGGGAGACCATCAATAAATAAATAAATCCTGCAAGAGGTGCTTTTGCTATCTGGTCATAGAATCTTGAAGATCAAAAATCTTGTATTTTACCTTTTTTTTCTCCAATTCATCTATTTATACACATAATTCATATTTATCCACTTAGAAATGACGGGGTGATTGCAGGGTTTGAGTTGGTCTGCACTGGTGCATGAGTGAGTACGTGTGTGAGCATATGTAAGTGATCCTGCAAACCAGTTAGTGACCATGTGTTTGAATAACTGAATTTGTATGTGTAAAAGGGCGCTGCTGTGTGGGGATTGTGCTGTCATGGCAACCAGGGTGGAAAGGGAGTGGGCGTCTGCCCTCATAGCTCCCCTAAAAAACCTTTATTTTCTCCATCTTTGTGCCACTCTGGTATTAACCCATAACTCTTGTCAGACCTGCAGGGTCACGGTATTGTGTGTCCTCAAAAGAGGGAGAATCCTTTGAAATCGAAGGACTGACAATTTCTTCTGCTGCTTTTAGCACCAGTGGAAGCAGCAAAGCATCTGACTGCAAAGCCTATGCTAATGCCGGTATTGATGAATGTGCAGCTTGTAGCTCGGTTCCTGATAAGCTGTAGCTCTGCACCGTTTTTCCACTGATGAATTTCCATTTGAATTTGGCCATGCATCATCAGTCTCCTAACTAATGTTACATGGCCTTTAATAACAAAAAGGCACCAACAGGGCCAGATATTAGCTTCCCGCTATGCTACACAGTGAACCCTCTTTTCCATTAATGTTCAAAATATTGAATTAAGCCACAACAATATTAGTCGAGCTGAAACTGCTACTGCAGCAGTTTATCAAAGTAATGTATAAAACGTGTATTTAAAAACCAGGAAAGTATATCAGAAAAATGATTAGTGAAAGAAGAAAGCTTTTAGTGGCAGTTAAAAAAGAACTGACAGGAAGGTGACAGGATAATGACATGCTCATCTTTAAGTTCCTGCTATTATCGTGGCAGCTCCAGAACACTCATGAAATGTTAGACAGAGCTTAGAAAATGTCATCTACACACCAATAATATCTGACAAATGACTGTGTTAAGAGAAGAGCAGATTTGATTTTTGTCCTGGGCAGGAGACTTGTCTCACTGCAACAGGCTCATACATTAAGTATGACAGTGGTGGAGAGAGGACAACTGAAGTGAATATGAAAGAATCAAACAGCCATGCTGAGCACAGCAGGTATGGATGGTCAGTGTCACTCTGGTCCATAAATGAATGGGGCTTGGAGCAAATGAATAATGAATTTAGGTGAATTTAGGGCAAATAGTACTGACAAGAAGGGGGATTTTTATGAATAATTCACTGTGTATGCAGCTCGATCATTTACCCCCCACCAGGATCACCTTATTTTTCACACACCATCAATTTTTTTTACTTTTTATTGATCTCTTCTTGTGTGACCCTGACCCAGAAAGTCCTTCTTATTTTTAGTGCCAACTACCTTTGATTTTAGCTAAATCACTACTTTCAATTTCGCTCCATCTATCTCTTAACGCCTCTTCAGACAGACGGACCCTGGGGGAAGTGGGGTTTCATTTGTTTTTCTCCCCCTCTGCCTCCTGTCCTGCATCCTCTCCTCCTACACATCATCACAGCTCGGGGTGGTTCATATTTAAAAGCAAGGCATGACAGGACACGAGATCTGCAGACGTTTGAAGCCGCATACACAAGCCTGATGACTGGCAGAGATGTATGTGTGACATCATGCCATTACTGTGTGTGAGGCTAGTCAAATGGAGGTAAGACCTCATGTAAATCTTTTAGTTTGATTTAAAACTTCAGGTCTAATTATGCGGTTTTTGTTCCACCTTCTACACCGACCAGGAAGCCTATTAAGCTTTGAAGTATTTTACAGAGAAAAGAAAGGGTGTGATTGTCTACCTAAAGGCCTGAACATAAAAAAACACTCAAATTAGGAATTCATGAATAATTGACATGTTAGCAAAGCGGACAACATGGCTTCTTTGAAACGTCTTGGCAGACTAATTTCCTGCATTCAGACAAGCATCCACGCCCTCTTCACTCAGTCTGTCTGTGGCTGAAGACTTCTGTTTGACATCAGTGATGACAGCTTTTAAAAGCACCAAGACTCACCGTTGGGTCACCTCGGCTTTGCTGTTAGCAGGCACCACACATGTAACCTTTGACCCTGTCCAATGAAGCAGGTAACGGCTGTGATTGGATCACTGGCAGCTGTGCAGCAGTGACCCAGAAAAGGTGGAATCGGGCATCTGCTTGCGTGTCAGTCGCTCACCCCTGTGATAATGGAGCGAATCCTTGGCTGCATGCCGTGCACACAGCTTGGAAAATGTGACCGTGTGGGTTTCTCTGTGGCTGGGATTGCTTTACAACACTCTGTATCCTTTGAGTTCCTTCTTAATTTCAAAGACCTTGTATTTCTCCCCTTCTGAACAATAACTGTGCTTCTCTTTAGTGCTGCTTCTTAGCATCGCTAAAGTACACTGAGGCCAGCCTCGCCTCCTGTCTGGAGGCTTTTAAAACAGGCCGCTTTTATCTGCATGATCTCCTGTCACCGTGTCAGTCCACTTAAAGGTGTGTGTCAGTCTCACAGAGTGGCTAATCACAGCTTCACCACGTTCACTGGTGGGATACTCCTAGCTTCAAGCCCCTTTATTGACCATCATGTCACCAGATGGACTTTGTGTTTTAAACACTGAGAGGGAAGGTGCCCTGAGTGGGTTCATAAACAAATGTGTAAATAATTAGTGAAACAGATTTAGAGGAGAATTTGGAACAGAGTGTCTTAACATTGAAAAATCAGAACTAAGAACTGTCAACTCAAGGTAAAGAAAACTGAAGGCAGTGTCCGTTGTTTGATTTGTAGCAAACAATGGAAAATTTTAAAATTTAACATGAATAACACACCTTAAACCAAGAGTTGTTCATTGTTGTAACTAGACTACTGTCTCTGAGCAACAATTAACTTATAGAGAACTACAGAAAACTAAACAACAAAAAACAAAAAAGAAAGACGGAAATGAAGAACTCAAATATGGGCTAAAATTAAGCTCTGTTATGAATACTGTAATGTTGTTTCAACCATTTTTGATTTAATCTTTTGATTAATCAAGCTATCTATGTGAAATTTTCACCACACTGAAATGTCTGTTTAGGACATGTGCAGTGTTTTTTTCCACTAACTTAACCTAAGTTTTGCCTAGAGAGCTTTTATTTTGAAAAAAATGTTTTTTTTCTAATTTAAACAAATTAGTAGGGAGCAGTATTTTGTATTGAACAGTTTATTTTAGTTGATATCAGCTATGATGTGCCGGGTTGCAGACTTTTGAGTGGTTAGAATTTTTTTACTTTTTTTCTCTCCATTGCTCCAACAGTACATTGACATTCATTCAAAGTTAATTATGACTGGTAGTTTTGTTTAAGTACTTTTACTAGTAGTAGGAGAAATCTTGCATTAAAACACCTCTAAACTGAACATTGGTCACTTTAGCCCTCCTGGCTGTCTAACTAAACTCTACAGTCTTCTTCGTGTGTCATTTCTTATTGCGGGTTTACTGGACCGTTGTTGGGTCAATTTTGGCACACAAAATGATAAATCACACTGCTGTTCATCCTTAATCAGAGTATTACTTAGTTTCACTGAGGGATCCCGCAGCATCAGTGTGAATTAGTGGTTCTTGGAAACTTCCACTTTTACTTAAAACAAACACCAGAGCTAATAACCTAGTTAACTACACTGATTTTATTTTTCTATAAGAACTATCAGGTGGGCCTGTTTAAGATTAGTGAGCTTCTTGTCTCCTAAGATCTCAACTAAAGAAGTCTTAACCTGATGGAGATACTCTGAAAGAAAAAGAGGAGGTGAATGATGCTCAAGGAATAAAATATTTTGCATGTGTGTTTTTGTGGATGTATACCCAAGTAGGTGGAGAGGATTAGCATCCCAGTATTCCCTTTGTGTAATCCCTCCTCCTATGGTTCTTTTTCTCTACCTTGATATGTCTCTATCCCTCCTTCCCAGTCTTTTATCTTCCTCTCTGCCCCAATTCAATCCCTCTTATAACTGTTTATCTCTTCTGAAGTCTTTTCCCATCTTCTAAAAGGGCAAGTGAGCTATTACAATGGCTTACTGGCTCATTTAATCCTACAACTGTTGGTTTAAACAGTCTTGTTAAGAATTCAGCTCTTACTTGGTCTTTAATCTCATGTAAAGTGGCTCGTCAGACGTTGCTATTCACGTTCCTGTCCTTTTTTTTAACCACTGCTTTTACCACTGAGTAATTTATAAAATCAAATGATGACAAATCATTTTGCCAGCCACTAAATTCATAAAAATACCTTCATGGCTGCACTCCATGTTCTTCCCACCCTCCAGGTTTCATCACCATCTTTCTCTCTTCTGTCACCCTGTCAAGTCAAGGTCACTCATCGCTCTGTTATTTCACTGCCAGCTACGGCGACGGATTGGACCAAAACTCTTTCAGCTGGCCAGCCCAGCTGCCAGCCTCTCCTGTTTCCTCTGTCGATGTGATTTTCCTTTGTCTCCCATGTACATCTTAATCACTGTGTGCCGTAACAGCTCTTTGTGTGTGATATTGAGTAGTGTAAACAGTCAGCGGGCTGCGCCACGTGGTGCCGCGGGGGAGGATAGGCTGCTTGTTGCGGAGGAGACCCTCTCCAATGGTGCAGATGGAGAATGGATAGACTCCTGGGAGGGGTGGTTTGCCTCACTCACCATGAGTTATAGCATCTTTATCGTGTCTTTATCACTGTGATGTCATCCAAGCATGCTAAGAGCACAGAAAATGTAGCCCTGCAGTCTAAATAACAGCCAATTGTTAGATTGTCTTTATACTATTATTGTATTATCATATGTGACATTTTCACCAGTCTGGGTTTGGCTGGTTTTGCCCCTTCTGGGATGCATTGCTCCCTTCTTGTTATGGTATTCTGTCCATCTGGACTGCCGACTGGCCTTTCCATATGGGCCATTGATCATGTCAGTAAAACCAAAGAGTGGTTGTTTTGTTTGTCTGGGTTCATGCACGACAGGTTTTCTATTGGGCTTTCGTTTGTAAAGACTTTCTTTATTGTTCGTTCTTAAATAGTGTGTAAAAGAAGGTCAGTCTGCTGGTTTGACCACATGGTGCACAGCACATCTTCCACCATTCTGACACATGGCGTCTCTGCCCCCTCCTTCTTTGTTCCCCTCCCACCACCATCTCTTTTTTTTTATCTTTTAGACAGGAGACGTGCAGCAGGGCGTGGACCTGATTACAAAGGAGAAGGGACAGGGATCAAGACGGACCAAGAGCATATGAAACAAAGCCACCGTCTTTAGAATCAGGCACACAAGAAGACACGTGCTTGGTTGGAGTTTATGTGTGTGCGCAGACTGTGTGTGCGTTTGGAACTGCCTCTGTGTGCATTTTCTGTGAGCAGGTGGGGCTTTGATGGGACAGTGAGCAATGGCTCGCATGCAGCAACAGCAGGTCTGCAGTAGGGGGCAGCGCTCCTCCCACCTCCCTCTTGCTTTCCTCACCTTCCTTTGCTTTGGTGCCCAACATAACCAAGCAGTCATACAAATACCCTCCAACTGTGAGTACTGATTCAAATTACATTTCCCAACATAAGCTCAATGTTCAAAGATCCAAGTGTTGTGTAATTTACTCTGTGAATTCATCAGAGCACTCTGATATTGATCTTTAATCGTGAATGATTAGGGTAAATGGGCTGAACCCACATGCGTTTCTCCCATAATAATCTCAATGTTCAGGGATAGAGAATATTTAACTGGAAATCCTACTGTCAGGGGTTTCATTAGATGGCGCCCACTTTGTCTTGTGGTGTGTCTAATTACTTTGTAAATTGTTCTCTCACAAGAAATTGATTAGTCTCTCTATTGATCTGAATTCTTGGTGAAAACCACAATCTGTTAGAGGAGATATTTAAAAAACAAAAAACAAGGTAGTAAAGCAGTGAAAATATGGTGAATCTTTTCTCTGCCCCTAAGTCCCTGTCCCATCTCTTCAGTGCAATATCTTGGCATTAAAAATAAAGCTGAGCTTGCTGCCCTGCAGGGAAATTGATCTTCATCTCTCTCTGCAGTCGCCCACAAAGCTCCAGTGGAGGGAAAGAGCTACTGTTGTTGTTCATGCGTTACACCTAAAAACAATGTGCTTTAACCTATAATTCTTTCCCATATGCCTTAATGAAGGCCCCTAAACCCAGACATTTTATGATAATTCATGAAAAGCAGCAATCCTTTTCATCTACAAGATCAGGGTCACACAGAGGTGAGAAGGCCATCATGTCTGAAGGGAGAAGGATGATGAGAAGGAAAAAGAAGCAGGGCAAAGATGGAAAGGGTCAAATGTTCCCTGCATTCAATTAGGGACTCTCTGACATGTTGATTAGACCTACTGAGACAGTGATCAGGATCAATAAAGAGGATGAGTCAATGCATAGTTAGAAAACATTTTAAATTCCATTAATTTGCTGTATGTGCTCTGTCTTTTAAATGTCCGCCTGTTTTTGTGTCCTTCTTGATATCTATTTGTCTAAATAAACTGAAATGTTTTCCTTTACTGCTACTGCTCCGGCCAAATCGATGGATTAACAGACCACATAAGTGATAGTAAGTGCTTTCAGCTTTATTGATGTGTTTGCCATGGTAATGCATCTGATGTTGGTTCTCATTGTAAACACAACCATTTTCCTGTAGACATTATGCCCCATCATGCAACTGAAACACTCCTGATTCAACACTCACATGAATCTTGCATTAGTTTGCATTTGGGGTTTTATCCTAATGTGCTTTTTTATGAATGCATGGGATGCAAAGATGTCCGCTCATCTTTGCAGGAGTGTGTTTTACTGACTCCATACTCCAGGTTATAGCTCTCTTAAAGCAAGGAGGAGAGAAAGCTGTCTGTAAGGATGCAGCAAGGCTGTCAGATCAAAGACATGAAGAAATAAAGAGGAGTTAAAGCACTAAGCACCATTTCCTCTCCTCCTCCTTCTCCTTTGCCAATAATGGAGCGGCCCCTAAAGCCTAAACTTCAATTTGATCAGCTGAGAAGAGAAGCTTATTTCCTCAATCATTGGGAATTCTTTCATTAAATTTCACCACTCTCTTTCTTTTCCCTCTCTTCCCTCCTTTCAACATCTCCTCCAGCTCGCATCTTGTTTTTTTTTTTCTCCATCTCTGTCTCCTGCAGCTCTCTTCTTCTTTGTTTTGCACATTGTCTCTCTGCACTTTCATCCTTCCCCCAAGTGCACTCAAGAGCTCTCTGGCTTAAGCACCTTTTTGTCACACACTGTAGACCTCCAGTTGTCCTACTTTTCTCTCTGCCCAGTTAAAAATCATACCTAACATTAGCTGTATCCCTACTTCAACAAGAAGGCTTTACAGTTTTACTATTTTTATTTTATTTTATTTTTTTCAGGTTGATTGAAAATAGTTATGAGAAGAAAACTGCTACACTACAGGCAATATTTTTATGTATAAGAATAGCATTTTTAAATATGCATGTTTAGCATATTTCATTATAAGTTAAGAAGTTTTTATTTTTTTGTCATAGCAGTTGTTATATATTTCATGGACATAAATGGCAAAAATATTAATTTAGGTGGTCCTAACATCATATTCTTTGTGTTTGCCATAATTTCCCTTTAGATTCTTCCCTCCATTTTTCTGAGTTTTGGTCTCACTGGGACCACAGTGTGACACATTACACTGTATTAATTTCCACTCATCCCAACCTATTTTCTCTCCCTGCTCTCTTGCTTTTTCTCCTCTTCTTGCCCTGTAATCTCTTCTCCTGGGGAGTCTTTTAAATGATATTGACTAAAAATACTTATGAGCAGCTGGTTTGTTTTTCTGTGCCATTTGCCGGAAAAAGTGGCTGTGCAAATCATCATTGTTGTTTGATTTATATGCACCTTTGAAGTTTTTTTTTATGGCTATTAAAACCAGACATTTTTTAAAAAAATGCTTGCGGTTGGAGGGTGATGACGGTGTATTAATTGGGATTTTGGTTCTTTTCAGTCAATAGTTCTCCTGTGATCATTAATCCTCCAAAGACCATCATAGTTGTTGGTGTAGAGGAGTTCATCATGAGCTGCGAAGCCTCTGGAAACCCTCAACCCAGGTGAGTGCCCACATGGTAATCTGCATGTAGCTTATCTGTGCTTTTTTGGAACAACTGAGAGTCATCCTCCTTTTTGAATTAGTATAACATGAAAGTATATTCTCTTTAGTCTCAGATCTAACCTCAGGATGATAGAAATGTGATTAAATCCTGGAGGAAATCTTCCTCAAAGTGTCTGTCTGCTCTGACATAAAAAATTACTTTAATTGTGAATGAAAGAATGAACATCCCAATTACACTCCAAAGGACCCGGAATGTGGCTGGTTCACCATGTGTGACTTCTTCATTCATTCTTTAGGGGCTTTAAATTCAGGAAAATCTTGCATTAATTAAGCACTTCTGTGAGGGACATTGACAGGACTGTGTGACTTTAATTCCCAAAGGAGCCGCCAGCAATGCCAATGATACTGACCTTTCTTTTCTTTGTTGAAGTTTCACATGGACAAAGGACGGACACAAATTCGACCCACGCAGTGAACCGCACCTGAAAGTTTCAGAGCACCCGGGCTCATTTGAATTCAAAGCATCCAATGGTAGCAACATGGTCAACCTGAAGAGCTACCAAGGCAAATATGTCTGCTACGCAACCAACAACCTGGGGACAGCCATGTCAAAAGAGGCCACACTCAGCATTGATGGTAAAGCCTGAGGAGAATTTATTATGAGAAAAATTAAGTTCCTTTTTTTTAAGACAACATGACAAACACATGTTTGAGCACATATGAAACATGTAGATTAAATCATATTTGTAAGTCACTGTGAATATTTTTGTGGTCAAGACTGCAGGTTTCTGTTGTATATTTTTAAAGTTATTTAAAAAAAAAGCTGCATGGTGCTGTTTTCTTGTTTGTAGAAATCAGTCTGGTGGGGGAATAAACCTTTTCCCTGAAGCTTAGACCTCATTTTTACATATTAATATGAAGCAGCAGATCTATAAACTGGTGTGCAAACCCTGGGGAAAAGTAAAGAGCACCTATGAATATCCATGCACCTGTGTGGCTGGCTCTCTCCTGGGCAACCTCCTTCCTTCACTGTTTCCCTGACAACAGTTTCCCCAGAAACACTCTTGAGTTGATGTCATGTGAAGCACTCTTCAACAGCTCCTGTGGGGTTATTAACAATGGTTCAGTGGGGAGGAGAAAGAGAGGGCATTTACACATGAGTCACACATCACAGCAAAAACATAAAAGAAACAGAAACTGGACATCTTTGTTAAAGTTACTCCTGTGGAAAACTTTCTAACAAACTTCTCATCCTCTGCTCTGTTTGTTTAAAATATTTTGCCATAAAGATCTTTCTGTGTTTTTACCTGTTGTGCTCTTGTTTCTTTGTTCACCTCCTTTTAGGTCTACCTTCTCTGCAGAAAGAAAAAGATTCCATTTTTAGGGCCACTGAGGGATCCAATATGACGCTAAAGTGTAATCCTCCAAAGAGCTCCATGGTGCCCGTCATCCACTGGATGGACTGGAGTGAGTGGATCATCTTTCCAGTCCTATTTCCATGAGATACTTTCTGTCTCCTTACTGAAACTGATCCTCAGATCTCATAAACTTTTTTTTTTGTTTGATACTTTCACAGGAAAATAGGGGAGTCAAATTTATATTTGTAAAACGTTTCCATTAATGTCTGCTATGTAGGATTTGGAGTATACATACTTGTATCTGTTTTTAAATACCATATGTAGACAAGAACATTGCTCTTTTAGCCTTTCTGTTAGCAGTTGGATTTTTTTCATTACTTTTTCATCCCACTGTTTTATCCAATTGCAATTATTTATTTTATTCTTTAATGTATTTTCTTTAGAATTACGTCACATTGAGCTAAGTGATCGTGTGATGGTGGGAAAGGACGGCAACCTATACTTTGCTAATCTGAAGACCACCGACTCCAGGGATGACTACATTTGCAACCTCCAGTACATGGAAACGCGCACGATTCTGACAAAAGACCCCTTTACCCTTGAGGTCAAACCCTGTAAGTTCTGTTAAAGATCAATATAACCAAGACTAAAGTGTTGATGGTGGGAAATGTTTTAAACATTGTTTGAAAGATTTACACAAAGAAGTTATGAAGCCAAGAGTTCAGCAGGTTTGGGGCTACAGTTTATTTTACAAACTATGTGTGAAGAAGACAATGCCTAAAAAGTTCCTGGAGTGTTTTCATCCTTGAATATGCTAAACAAATGAGTGGCATCATGAATCCTCAGACTCTTCAGTGTTTGTTCAAGGAACATTTAATTGAGATAGAATCAGTTACAGAGCTGAAAATTATTTTTTTATATTTACTTTTGGTCAGTTTTAAAATGAACTTTGCACATTTAAAATGTAAACAAGGATAAAAATATTGGTAACCTCTCTGTCGATCAAAGAAAAGTGAATGCCCAGATTAAAAGCGTAAAACTGACAGTAGTATTGAGTAATTGAATAGAAAAAAAAGCATAAATATAGGACAATTATATGATAAATGGCATATAATTATACAGCACTTACTACCTTCTTAGAAGGCCCAAAGTGCTTTACAGTCACAGTCCACTTTTCACACACATTCACAGTGGTGCCGGACACTGGCGCCATCCTGTAACCACAGGAGCAGTGGGGTTCAGTGTCTTGCCTAAGGAAACTTCAACACATGGGCAGGCAGGGCAGCAAGCATAACTGTGATCTTCTGATCATAGATCAACCACTCTCCCTCTGCACCACAGCTGCCCCAAATTACATTGTTGTTTAACAAAATGATCTTTTATCAGTTTGGCATTACTTTACTGCAATAACCAATGATGTACACAATCTTCTTCCTCCATCTAATTACTTTAAATTCAATCTAAAAAGAAACAATGTTTCTTTCTTTAAAGCAAAGTTCTTGGAAATCAAATTCAGTGATCAGACTAAAATGAAGATGTAACCACAAAATCTTTGTAAATATTATTAAAAAATTTCAGAAAGTTCAGATTTTATTCATCTTAGCTGTCCATTGAGATGCAGCTACAGCCTCACAGAGTTTTTTTATCTACAAACACTTCATGCTAAGATTTGTATTAAATTGGCATGAGAAGCATGTTATGACGCCCCTTAGTTAAATCAAAGTCACCTCATCCCCATGCAGTAGCGTGTTGTGCTGACCAAAGCAGTAATAGCAGTATCTGGTGGATGTCCCATTGCTTTTGTGGGATCCATCACCCTCTTAGCCCAAGGCTAATGAGATACGACTCATGCTGAGAGAGGGCTGCCGCCATCTGTGGCCCAACCAGTGGTTAGAAACACAAGCACATGTTGACATGAGACCTCTGTCTGTGTCTTTATTTTTTGTGGGAGAGATGAACCTCCCCCCACCCATTCAACCCCCTTCCTGTCTGCTCCACACCCTGTAGGAGAATGAGGGTTTTTCTAAAGTAGTTGCATTATCAGCAGCACAGCAATTGGAAAATTACTCATAAATATGTATGAGTTCTGCTTTGTCTTTCCCGTGTCCAGCTAATTCTATAGTGCACAATCGGAGACCTCAGATGGTGACTCCGACTGGATCCTCGAGCACGTACCTCGCCCTCAGGGGCCAGACCCTTGATCTGGAGTGCATCGCACAAGGCCTGTGAGTCAAGGAATAAAGGCTACCTTTTAAAATCTACCACTCATCTTTCTTTCATTTCTGTTACTTTCCAACCCCACGTAATGTATTTACAATCTATTCTTTACATAATTCAGGTTTGTTACATAAAACAACAAATTTGCCCTTCTCTATGCATATTCTTCTTCACTCCCTGCACATCTTCACTTTTGTCCTCAGTCCAACCCCTCGAGTGACGTGGTTGAGGAAAGACGGCGAGCTTTCGGAATCCCGGACTGTCAAAGAGTCTTTTAACCACCGCCTACGCTTCCTTAATGTCTCTGAAAGTGACGGGGGAGAGTACCAGTGCATAGCTGACAACACCCAGGGGAAAGCCAAACACACTTTCATGTTGACTGTGGAAGGTGTGTATTACTCTCTGTCAAACACACAGAGCCACAAAAACACACAGACAGCGGCATGGGAAGTAAATTAGAGAATCAACAGTCTCTGCTTTTTAGTGTTCTCTTTTGACTTAATCTTAGGTTGTTCCAATGAATGCTGTGGTACAGTAAATTTGAACTACAACTCAAAAAAAATATTGAGATCTTGAATGCATTTATAGCATTTATGAAAGCAAAGCAATAACCTGGGAATCTTAAATACCCACTCCAATGAAAATTGTGCTTTTGGTGTAACTTATGGCCTTTTTGTCATAATAATGCAATTTTAATTAAACTTAAAATTGCATTTCTAAATATCTCTTTATTCAGATTGTTGTGAATCAGAAGCCGACAAAAAAATGCAGTTGAAAAAAGATTGTAGCTGCAGGATTCATCCATTCTGATGCATCCACTTGTAGACAAATAGATCCGTGTACGTCTTTGTTTTCCTCGTCTGATCTGGCATCTGGTTCCAAACTGTACGGCTGATTGGCGACAATACTGCACACTTTATTCGTTGCACCGTTAATGTTAGATTGGAGTTGTGAGGGACTGTAAGCTAGCAAGAGAACGTGTAAAGAGATGGATGATGGAAAATAGGGGCTAGCTTACTTCACCCCAACAGTTCCACCCACAACACATTTCTAATGAACTCAGCAGAAACTATAAAAAATGACACCAATCTTTTGATTTTTGCTTAAATTAAGGCATCATCATGATTAAAAACTTCTAGGAACACTATGTGTAAAATAGATCTAAAGATGATTGGAGTTGGACTAAAATACAGTATTAAAGAGTTAAAAGTACTGACTAAACCAAGAGGAGTTTTCTTAACCCTTGTGCTATCTTAGATGACCCCACCCTTACATTGATGTGTTCTCCCTCCCATGACAAAGGCGGATGAGTGGCTGGGTAGCTCGGTTGAGCGGCTGGGTAGCTCGATTGGTAAGGTGGGAAGCTACCATGCAGGAAACCAGGGTTTGATTACCGGAGGGGAATGAGCAATGGTACTGGGGGCAATTACCATATCAATGGCGAGCAATTAACATCACCCAGTGAGGGTCCTTAGGCAAGATCACCAACGCTACCGCCTCCTGAGCGTGGCTTCAGCTGCAGCTCACCGCTCCCCAAGAGGATGGGTCAAATGGGGAGAAAGAATTTCCCTTCATGGGATAAATACGATGTATAAAAAAAAAGATAGAGGGGGAAAGATTTCATGTAATCCATGGACACCAGTGAACATCACAAATCACTGAAGAAAAAAGGTTCAGAGCACTGTCTAGTGTGTCTAGATCAGTGTTTTTCAACCTTTTTAAGCCACGGCACACTTCAACCTTGACAAAAATCCCGCGGCACACCGGCGGCATTCAAAAAAAAAAAAAAAGGAGAAACTCGGTCTGTATTGTACGACGGAGTATTAGGGCCACAAAAAAAAAAAAAAATTAGAGCCACCAAAAAAAAAAAAAAAAGTAAAATTACGAGATTTTATCTCGTAAATTTAGGAGATAAAAACTCGTAAATTTAGGAGATAAAAACTCGTAAATTTAGGAGAAAAAAACTCGTAATTTTAGGAGATTACAGTGGAAGTTAGCATGCAGAGCAGCAGGTGAACGCCGTGCAGCCGCAGAGAAGACCGACTAAACTTTGTTGAACAGGTGAGCTGAATGTTTATTGATAACGTTCCAAATGTCTGGAAGGTCATTTGTTTGATTTACGATTCATTAAAGTTTTATTTATTGATGGTTGGTTTGCAGGATCTCTGCAGCCCGATGAAGCCGTCGTCGGTGTCCCTGCAGCTGTTTGCTTGAATCCTTTCTTCCTCCACCAAAGACAAGACTCTACGTTTGTGTGACGCTTCCGTCACACAAAAGGAGAAGCACTTTTTTTTTTTTTGGCATTTTCAACGTTCCAAAGCCAATATAAAACACTATTTTCATTCCTCTTTATTGTTTTATGCTGAAACGGGACATTTCATCTGCAGGAGGGGGCGTTTGTAAGACTGTTTACTTCCGCATTGGTGTTGGGATGACAGGTTCATGACGTAATGAGACAAATGAACTTCAGGATATGTGAATGAAAAGGAGAATAAAGGCTGCAGCGATTGTCTACACCCAAACGTGTCTCTGAGCTCCTTATTTTATATATTAAACTCCGCTTTACTGACACTGAACCCCGGAAAGACTGCTACACGGAAAATAATCTGATTTTGAGTCGCCAAAAGGTTCAGAATCTCTTTGTTTTACACCTATAATAATCCGGAAATGAAGCTTCACAAAAGGCTCCACATACTTCATCTTCAAGCTAGGTTCCGATAAACGGACAACTTCGGTGTTTTTTCCTTAATCTACGACTTTTTTCTCGTAAATTTATGAGATTTGAAGTCGTAAATTTATGACATAAAAAGTCGTAAATTTACGAGTTTTTATCTCCTAAATTTACGAGATAAAATCTCGTAATTTTACTTTTTTTTTTTTTGGTGGCTCTAATTTTTTTTTTTTTTGTGGCCCTAATACTCCGTCGTAGTATTGATCAACAGTCCCTCCATGATCTCACATGCATTTTTGTGATAATTGTGGCAGAAAAAGCTGGAAGCTGCACCTGTTTTTTTTAAGATGTAATAAAAGTTAAGTTAAAGGATTTAAAAACTGTTTGATTTGTGGTCATTGTGGTTTCACGACGTTAAGAGGAGAGAGTCGTGCGCCCAGACGCTCACACTGTCACTTTGACCCAGTGCATCATGGGAGATGTAGTTCATTAATCCGCCGAACGCAGACAGACTCGCGTCTCTGAGCTTCATTGTTTTGTTCATTTGTTCCACGGTCTGACATCGGATTCTGTGGAAAACTACACCGCTAAAGACGAGCTTTAGCTGGTATTTTTCTTAGAACTGAACGACTTTTTCAGCAGAATTCTGAACAAGGAAGTGAAACTTTAACCACTTCTGATTGGTCAGACTGATGACATGTGATTAAGATCCCAAGAATGATTGGTGGAGACAGTTAAAGGGGCGAAACTTTTCCTAACACAGCTGAAGCTGCGGCTAAATCACGGTACCGTCATTCTTATCAAAATGTATTTAATAGAATCAAATAAACACAAAGAAAAAAGTATTTTACAATCTTTCATATTCCCAATTTCTTAGTGTTTTATCAGGGCCTGTAGGGATGAACAAAGAACTGAAATCCTGGAGATGGAAAATGTTGTTAAATCAGTTAATGAGGGCAATTTCCCACGGCACACTTGACCATCTCCCACGCTAGTGTGCCGCGGCACACTGGTTGAAAAACACTGGTCTAGATGACACTCCCAACGTTAAAGTGCCTAGAATAGCACAAGGGTCACAAGCACATCCAGTCAGATCAGGGACTTTTTTTAAAAACATAAAGTACATAAAGGACAAAACTTTAGAATCATATCATGAAGTTGAGCTTATACTAAAGAAAAAATAGTATATATACTATGTGACATTGTTAACTTCTGTACATTTTTTGACTTCTGTAATCCTGTGGTTGATGAGCAACATATGGAACATAGAGCTTGATCTTGATCATATTTTTACTTTCATTCTTTCATATTTAGTTGTGGTTTAGATATTCAATGCTTGGCAAATGTTATATGCTATGTTTTTTTCCTTTAAAGCTGCTCCTTATTGGATCAAAGAGCCAGTTAGTCAGCTGTACGCTGCAGGTGAGACTGTCAGATTAGATTGCCAGGCAGACGGCACCCCCTCTCCTACCATCCGCTGGACCGTCAACGGGGCCCGCCTTCCAGGTTAGAAAATCATTTAAAAAACATTTCATGGGCTTCTCAAAAGGCGCTGACAGTGTTTACGTTCAACAGAAAACTCTAAGCGTATCAGGGTGGAGAGTGGGTCACTTATACTTGAGCATGTGGTGTTTGAAGACACTGCCGTCTACCAGTGCCTGGCCTCCAACAAACATGGAACCATCTTCACCAACACGCATGTCTACGTCATCAGTGAGTGTTCTCCGAAAGCCACTAACCTCCTTTGAATTTACCTTTGGGTTTATTACACATGTAAATGTTTTTTATTTTGTTTTCAGATCTGCCCCCTCAAATTCTCACTAAAGACGGGGAAATCTATTCACATATAGAAGGTCAGAGGGCTTTACTGCAGTGTGAAACCTTTGGTTCTCCTAAACCTAAAGTCACATGGTAAGGCAGGTCGCTTTCTGTGGTGCTAACTGTCCTAATGTGGTTTAAAGATAATGCTTTTTCATAGGTAACCATACATTAACAAATTAAAAGCTTTTGGCTTCACGTGCTGCTGTGAATGTACTCTTTTGGTGAAGCGGGCATCCATAATTAAAATTTTTTTTTTTTTGCTCCGTGTTTTTTCCAGGGAAAGAGAGGGGTCTTTGCTTCTCGCTGAACCAAGAGTTAACCTGCTCACCAGTGGGGCTCTTGAGATCGCCAATGTCACCCTCGATGATAAGGGGCTCTATAACTGCAATGTGCAGAACAGCAACTTGTCAATCACTGCCGAACTGGAAGTTTTCAGTGAGTGAGACACACATACCCACAAGCAACTTTTGATTTTTTCAGGGGGGGAGCTGTCTTACCTTGTGACCTTGATTCCCCTCCAGACAGAACCGTGATCCTGTCTATGCCACAGGACCTGAAGGCGCAGCCTGGAACCAGCGCAGTCTTCACATGTAAAGCCCTTGTCGATCCCCATTTTAGAGACCCTCAAATTCAGTGGAGGAAAGACAATCAGAAGCTTCAGGAATCCATCAGCGATGAAAAGTGAGACTGAACCTAAATGGCAGAGGCCAAACATTATTGTTTTGTTTGCTAAACATAGCCTTTTTTTATTGCACAGAGCCAGAAACAAATAATCAAAACTGTTTCTTTTTACTATTGATCAACTTATTTGTGTAATTTTTATTTTTTCAGACAAATTTGTAAAATGGTTTAAAGAGGAAGAAGGCATCTTAGTAACTACTGTGAGTTATAGAAGCAATAAAATGGAATAGGAAAAAAATGCTGTTTTTCTTTTCAAGGTACACATTTGATGAATCAGACCTCATAATAGCTGATGTGAATGCAGATGATGAAGGGGTGTACACCTGTGAAGTCATCACTAGCCTGGACATGGCTAAAGCCGACGGCACTCTTACTTTAATTGGTAAGATTGCAGGCTTTAAATAGTTACCGTTTATCAACTGATGAGTGAATGAAGAGTAAATCTTACAGATAATTTAAATCACCCAGATTTTTTGTATTATTTAAGATCGCCCCGACCCTCCCAGTCGCCTTCTGCTCGCTGATCCTGACAGTCGTGTTGTCACACTCAGATGGACTCCTGGAGATGACCACAACAGCCCTGTGAAAGGTTCAGTATAGGGACACACACACATTCAGATCCTCTACAATATTGCTCTGTTTGGTTGTTTAAAAAGAATTATTTTTGGATTTATGGGGTTTGCAATGGGTTTATTGTCTCTTTTAAGATGTTAGTGCAGCTGATTTTACAGATTACTTCTCTATCCAATATAATTAACTGTATAACTTACAACAGCTAAAATTGCTGAGGATTATCATAACTTTATGTCAGATATCTAGGCTTAATGCATAGAAAATTTGGCTCATAAGTCTTATTGATTATAAGTCTTGTGGTTTAAAACATGTGACTGATTCCTGTGAGACAAAACAAAAATCAAAGAAAGAGTTATTTAACCAACTCAACTGGTTGCTTCAGTGTACAAACAAGACTATGATAAACGACAAGACAGGTTTAACTAAATTCTGAGCTCTTAACAATGAGCTTTTAGACTCAACTGATGATTTTAAAAAGTTAAACAACCTTACTGTATGAACTAAATATTTAGTGTCTCTGTCTTTGCCTTAGTGAAAGACCCACTCCGCTCATCTTTTGAGTTACTTTCAAAGCATTCTCAGTGGTCTTTTTACTATAATTATGCTGTTTTTAGCCAAAATAGAAAAATCTGTCGCTTTACAAAGATTGTCCATTAGAAATTCACCTCTGAGTTGTGGGTGGAATCGTTGGCATGGAGCAACCCCACCCCCTCTTCCCCTCAAAAAGATCTCTGTTTACGTGCTATCCCACCCGCTTATAGCCCCTCACACCCCAACCTAACATTACCGGAACAACAAAAATGGTATCAGAGCTATCCAGCCATGCAGTTTTGATCCAGATAGCAGCTCTGACAAGGAAAAAAAAGATCTATTTGTCTGCCAGTGGATGGAATGCAGCAGGGAGCTTGTGGCGTGCTGATTGTAGCTTTTACGTCAAAACTACAATCTTTTTCTAACTGCATTTTATGTCTGCTCCTGAAAGATTTGAATTAAGAAATACGGAGAAATGCAGTTTTATGATTAGTTTTATTTATAAATGTACTCCCTCATCAGAGAAATGCCACAAGAATATGTTAAAAACATGATTTTCATCAGAGTGGGTCTTTAAATATTTTTTGTGTGTGTTTTAATTACTTTTTTTTAACTCGCTGTTAAATTTTCTGCTGCAGATTATGTGATCGAGTTTGAAGATCAAAATTTAAAGGAAAGAGGTTGGCAAAAGCTGAAGAAAGTCAAAAGCAACAAGGACCATGCCGTCCTTTCACTGCGGCCGTACATGTCTTACAAGTTCCGGATCAGTGCCATCAATGAAGTTGGCAATAGCGGCCCAAGCCAACCATCTGACATCTACAACACAAGTGCTGAAGGTTGAGACTTTTCTTTTTACTTTTTACCTGAACCTGTTCACTCTTTTGTAGTAAACCCATAATAACCGCACATTGTCTTTTTTACCTTATACAGCTCCAGACAAAAACCCAGAGAATGTCAGGAGTGAGTCTGTACATCCAAACACTTTGGTCATTGCCTGGAAGGTACGTAATCTATTGTGATTCAAAGCATCTCTCAATAGGTTGCTAAAACTGAAATTCTGTTTGACGGTCTGACTTTGTTCTTATTACAGGAAATGGAAAAACATGAATTCAATGGCCCTGACTTTCACTATAAGGTGATGTGGAGGCGAGCAGTGGGCAGCGGGCCTATATGGCACGAAAACATAACAAAAGTACCGCTTGTTGATTTTGGCGATGTCGGCAGTTTTGCGGCATTTGAAGTCAAAGTTCAGGCTGCCAATGAGAAGGGAGATGGACCTGAGCCAGACCCTGTCATAGTGTATTCAGGGGAAGACGGTAACTGTTTGTCAATTGATTTATTTTACTTTGGTGGAGAAAATTTGACCTTGATGTTTGTCATAAAAACTATTTTTTTCAGTTCCACTTGAGGGTCCATTGGTTGTAGGAATTGATCTGAAAAACAGCACTACAGTTGAAGCGAGATGGGCACCTATTGATAAAGAGAAAGTCAGAGGACACCTGCTTGGATACAAGGTGAAAACATCATCAATGGATTTTCGGATTTTTTTGTGTAAACATGGATATTTATGTGCCCAGAGCTTGGCCTAAAAAAGCCTCTTTAGCTATTTAACTATTTTATTTTAGTACTTCTTTAAGGAAGCCTGTACGTCAACATCAAGCTCATTTCATGCAACGGCATAAAGTGCTCAGATAAACAAGAAAAAACTATTTTAAACTTTTTGTATTTTTTTGGTATCAGATACACCTGACCTGGAAGGGTTACAGATTTCATCATGGTCATGGATCCACAGATAGTGAGAACACTATAGTGGAAAAAACTGAACCTAATGAAGAGAGGAAGGTCATCAGTAATCTCAGACCATTTTCAAAGTATGATCTGGCTGTCACTGTTTTCAACAACAAGGGAGAAGGACCTTATTCTGAGACGGTGCCCTTCATGACCGAAGAGGGAGGTGAGTATAAGTAAAGGGAGTGGCGGGGGGAACAATAGAAGACAAGGAAATTTGCAGGCATGGGAAATGTTATGCAAAGTTGGAGATCATCCAAAAATGTTTACTTAACTAAGAGTAAAAAAGGTTAAAAAATCGGCATTAAGTGAATTTTTCGTTTAGAATTTATGAAATGAATAAATAAAATCGTGGAATGCAGATGATTGGATTGAATTGTTACTGATTATTTCAAACAGATATTTTGTAATAGCAATGACCTACCATGCACCACTACGGCTTTAAAAGCAAATAGCAAAGTTTGTCCTTTTACTTTGATCTCTAAAAATCTCTCAAATGTAAAAGGTTTAAAGTCAAATCTGCTCCATGTATGTGCAATTTAATTGCAGCAATCTATACTCTGTAATGTCACGATACCTTTTTATGCAGTTATGTGCTGAAACAAATTTTCGAGATTCCAAGAATAAATTGTACAAATGGAACTAACTAAATACAGCAAATAGTTGCTGAGTACTTGGACTGCATTATAAACCCAGTGAAAATAAAACATACAATGCAGTAAAACTACTGAAAATTTACTTAAGTAAATGTATTAGAGTAAACCTATCTCTTTTTCTTTCTGCTTGGCTAATACTATAGTTATTGGCATAAATCCTTTCTCATGTGAGTGCAATTTCCATTTTTTGTTCTTATATGGCAATAGTACCTGGTCCTCCAGCGTTCCTGAGTCTTCGCAGCCCATCAGAGACAGAAATGACCATGGAATGGAAACCTCCTGTCCATCCTAATGGAAATCTCACCGGATATGTGCTGCAGTACCAACAGAGTAAGCTCCTTATTTTCATCCCGGTCTGTCCCTTTGTAACTCATTTAAATCAGGGGAGTTCTGCACTGGGATGAAGATCATTTGTTTCAATTTTAAATCAGTTACATTGTGCAAATTCAACTTCCTGTTTATGAAACTCATTGACGTGGTGAATGATTTTTGATTTTCTTTTTTTCATCAGTAACCGAGAACGATGATAGCCTCATAAAAGAGAAAACAATAGATAACCCTAAGATCACTCATCACACGCTGAAAGGTCTGGATCCTCACAGCAGCTACCGCTTCTACCTGAGTGGGCGTACAGCTGTTGGAAATGGAAAGCCAATCATGAAGACGGGTGCCACCAAGTCAGATGGTGATATCATTTATGCTTGTCATTCTCATTAATTTTGAACCCACCTGAACGTATTGCTAAAATTGTTTTTTTAATTTCTTAAACATTAATATTCACAGCCCTACCTATGAATATCACACTGTCTGTGGGGGAAAACTTGGTTAATATCAGCTGGGCGGTCAAGAGGAAACACCGGCATACTGATTTCCAGATACACTACCGCGATGACAGTAAATATTTACGCATTCAACACCTTTGCAAAACGTTTCTGGTATTAATTTTATGACTAATTTATTTTTCTTATTCAGATGAGAGTGAATGGAGGAAGACAGAAAAGCTGAACTCCTCTCAGTTTTTCTACCAGCTCCAGGGACTGACCCCTGGCTCTAATTATCAGCTACACTTCATCTACCAAAAAAATGCATTCTTCAAAACTGATGTTAACACTGAAAAAAAAGGTACCTCTCCAGCATCCTTCATTCTCTTCCCTCCTGCTCTCTCCTCTGGGTTCACCATGTCTAAATATAAAGCTAGATTCCTCACACAGAGAAGGAAGGACACGTGCTGTTTTTTCCTGCTCCCTGTGAGGTGCTTTGAAAGATTTTTCAGAGAAGAGAGCATGGCTATCCATATAAAGTGCTCTATTACTTATAAACATAAGTTTGCTGTATTTTTTTTTAGCATATCTCGTCGGTTCCCTGTTGTCATGCTATTCTGTCAAAATGCTTCAAACTCAATCTGCCGTGCTCTCCAGCACATTCTTTTAACCTGTGCCCTCTGCTTTTAAAAATATAGTTCTTTTATTATTTATTTTAAAGTAGTTTTCTTTTTTTACTCTCTCATTTCAATCTTTTTTTTGAATGAGTAGCAGCAATGCAGCAAAGCTTTGCAACACAGGGCTGGTTCATCAGTGTTGTGAGCGCCGCCGTGCTGCTGCTGCTGATCCTGCTCATCCTCTGCTTCATCAAGAGGAGTAAGGGAGGAAAGTACTCAGGCAAGTAAAGTTCAACTTTAAGAAAGGTTTGGGAATCATCAAACCCTTATTTTAAATCATTTCTTAGCCATAATACACCCAGATTTGGGTAGAAAACGACCAAAGGTTCATTTCAATAATTGTTCTTTAATTCAATAATGCGCATTATGTGCTTTTGGTGCTTTAGCAAAAAAGTGATTTTATTAAAATTAGGCCTACAGCTATTGCACTATGGGTTCAAAATAATTTAAATAAAAGCATCAATTCAAATCAAACTTTGTTTATAATCCACTTCTAATACCTTATTGACATTATTAAAATAAGATTAAAATAAGATTAGCAAGAAACACAAAGTCCTTCACAGAATGAGAACATCTTTCAAAACTGAAAAACAAAATCTTTAACAAAAAAGAAAACAATTATGAATTAGGAAGCACACACAATGCAATTAACCCCCAGACCCCCAGACCCCCCCCCCCCCCCCCCCCCCAAAAAAAAAGTGAAATATTGAAACCACTCCTGAGTAACCAGTAACTAGTGAGCTTATTTGAACTCCATGCCCCTTCCACTTGAAAGTGAGATCAGGAGAATTTGTCGATCAAATGTTTTGAACATTGAACAAAAAAAATAGGATTAGCAAGAACATGTAAAAAAAAAGGTATCAAAAGAAGTCTAGGGATTTTGGTTTTTAGCACCAACGCGTACTTTCTATTTGGAACCCGAGGAGGAGGGGTTACTCGGTCCACTTCTCGTATACAGTCAGTAATCCACATCAGCACCCCCTCCAATCATGATCACAGAGAACGTCACCATAGGATCCCTCCAAAGGATAGAAAGAATTTAAATACTCTGTATAATGAAATCATGTTTTATGACAGAATTACATTTCTATATATTCATTTCACATTCTAAAACAGAAACAAATGTATTTTAATTACATTTCTTTCTCTATTTCCAGTGAAAGATAAAGAAGATGGACCGATGGACTCAGAAGCTCGACCGATGAAAGATGAAACCTTTGGAGAGTACAGGTTTGTCTGCTGAAATGTGCACTATATTTGAGTTAAATGTTCAAAATCCTGAAACAACCCCAGTTCCTTCAGTGCTGTTTGGTTTTCCTAACCCTTTGTGTTCCATTCATTTCCCCTTTTCTTTCTCTGATGCCTGCGTCTTTGCAGATCTCTTGAAAGGTATGCAGTGAGGTGTTTTCCCAATTTTTTTTAGTTATTACCGTTATTTTTTTTAACTTTTGAATTGAAAGCAAAACCACTATGAATAAAAACGTATATTGGAAATGCAAAGAAAACACAAGAGGAGCTCATGAAAAAAGTGTGTGGAGGTCCATCAGACTACAACCCCATCTACTTGATGACTGTACAGCAGTCCATTAAAGCTCTATCAAATGTCTATTGTCTATCATAAAATAACAGTAAAAGCCCAACATGATACATTTATACCTCAAAATAACATAGTGAAAATCCCTTTAAACTGTTTATGATTATAGTCCTTGTTGTCTGTGATTTCAGCTTAGTTCGTACTGACCTTTGTTTGTAGCAGTTTTAAAATCAACTTGTCATATTTTACTTTTCTTTTTTTTGTCTTTTTTTTAATGCTGAACATTGTCATTGTGCTCCCCGTTGCTGCAGTGATCTTGAGGAGAAGCAGACAGCCAGTCAGCCATCCCTGTGTGATGACAGCAAGCTGTGCAGCGACAACAACCTGGACTTTAACGGCAGCAGTGTCGTCACCTCTGATCTCAACCTGGATGAGTCTCTGATCAGTGAGATCAGTCGTCCAAGTGCTCAAGAGGGTTTCCACAGTCTGCCACAGAACTCCACCTTCAACCCTGTTCCCGTCTCTTCTGCCACCAATGGTGTGTCCAACTTAGTCACCATCCCTGACTAACTCCAGTCCAAGCCATCAGGCCAAAACATGTCAACACATATGTGCCCATACCATCATGCCCCTCTTAGACTTTTCATGTTTTTGATTTCCAATACACAATCATATGCTGACAATTCAGAAGCTCTGGCGGTCATTTGACTGATTGGACTTTACTAACCAAAGCAGTGTCCAAGATAGTGGACTGTGTGACAGAATACTGACCGCCCCCCCCTACTTTTGTTATCTTGTGCAGTCAAATACAGTTTAAGATTAGCATTTATACTGTTCTCTTTCTTTCTCCATGCAAACAACACAAGGAAAAACCTTTAGACAGAATGTTGTGCATCTAGAAGTATCAGGGGTTTTAGATGTGGTCATGGAAGAGATGCAGAGTAACACATATCCCATAAATCAACGATTTCACTTAAATCAACTGAAGCCGCCTTTCAGTGGAACTTGCTCTGAAAATAAGGAGTAGCACCTGGTGTATATAGCTGCATCCATCTATTCAGTCATATTACAGAACTATAGCTATTTACATGCTCTCTCTAAGTTCGTGTGGCTGCTGGGTCTGCATAAAACTAACATAACAATCTCGCCTTCCCTCCTCAAGTGAAACGTCATTTACTGGAATGAAACTGTCGTTTTTGTGCCGAGACCTATTTGTATTGCTCTGTATCTGTCTTTGTCTCTTTTTACATTGTATTAAAGCACATTCTTTTTGTACCTTTCCATCTCACATTTCCCTGTTGAATCAAGAATCAGTATTTATTACAGGTAAGAGAGAGTGCAGTCTTGTGGTCAAACACTCTCAAGTTTTATTTTTCGACTTTTATCAATGCAAGCTGGACATTGGTGAGCAGATGGCTGCCAGTTAATGTGTGATAAAGGCAAACTGTTGGTATTTATACAAGAGAATGTATTCTTTTCAGGGCAAGTTTAGACGTTGTGTTAACATGCTTTTAATCTGAGTAAGAAGTTTCTGGGGAAGAAAGTTCCCTCCCACCCCAACAGAATGTAAATAACCCTTAAAGAACAATGTTTGATAGAAAAATGTTAAAATGTGCAGGTTTCAATTTTCCAACTTACTTTTTAAAAACGTCAAGTTTGAATTCCTTCTTTTAGTTACTCACACTTTATGATTTTTGCGTTTTTGATGACTGATACAGTCAGATTTGGGTGTAGAAAAATAGATATTAAACAAAATGAAAAAAAAAGCTCCACATTGTTCTGTAGATGTTTGAAAACATATCAAAATTTGATAATCAAAAAACTTGTTCCTAGTGTCATTTAGTGAAAGTAGACACATCACACTAAAAGTTAGGTTTGTCTTCATGCACATAGTAATTCATCAAAGAGCTTCAGTTCAGTGAATATCTGTGCTGCTTGTGTGTGCAGGAAGTCACTCCTTGTTTAATCAAAGCCTTCCTGTTGGCCAAACGTTGCTGGAAGAAACATCCATTCGCTCCATGAAGTTGAACTCAGGACAAATCTTAAAAGAAATCAATTTTCAGTCAGGAGTGAGGACAGAGACAACATGCCAATATCGTAACACAGAACTCTGCCTGTAAACATCTGCCTTTGTTGGTGTTAAGAGCAAATGTTAGTTTTCCATGATCAATAGGCATCCTTGCACAGATACTTACTGGACTGCAGCTCATCCTGATTTATGTGTTTCAAAAGGAAACCGAGTGCCCCCTCCTTCAAGCTTTGCTTTTCCACTTTTTGTTGCTCTTCTTTGTTCTTTTTTATAAAAAAAAGTGTTAAAATGAATTGCTTTATTTAAAAAAAAAAAGCTTCTCTAGATTTCAAACGCAGTCAGATTTGACGATAATGCCAGACGAGAGAAAAACTTTAGGAGACACTGAAATCTAGGGAGTGTGTGTTTCACTAGGACGGGTGCCTCTTTTGTGGAGAACAATTGACATTGAGGTGATGTCTGTATGTTTCCTGGTTGTTTGTGGGCACCACAGATGGGACCAGTAAAACTGTAACTGCTTTATGGATCTGCCAATGTAACTGCAAATATGACAAATAAAAATACCTGAAATGATTTGTTGCATTAATTCATTCTTTCTGTTAGAAAAAACAGTCACAAAAATGTAAAGTAAATTTGAAATTATAAATATTTGTTGTAAAAATTTAATCATTTGAAGATAACAGAATATCAATGCCAGAAGTCTGCGTTGATCAGCGAGAGCTGGTGTTGAACTGGTAAAAGTAGTCTTTGGTTGGTTTATTGGTGTAAAGTTTCTTGTTCAGGTACTCCTGGCTGGAGGAAAAACATCAATTTACACACAAGAATATAAAATTCCTTGTATAAAATGTTCCATCATCTAAAAAAAAGAAAAGTAAGGGAATATTATGGTATACTAGTGTGAATTTGCAGTGCTTACTGTGCGCTTTGCTCCCTGGCCAGCTGCATGTTGTACTGGTCCATTTGAATTCTCAGTTCTCTCATCTTCTCAGCTTTTCTTCTCTCCTCTTCCTCTGCTTTCCTAGACAACGTCAGCTGCTCCAGATTCCAAGCTGCATCCTGAATCTTTCCAGCGTCACATTGCCTCTAAATGTCAGAAATAATACACCTAACTGGTACACGAGGAGACTTAAACTGTTTCGATTAAAAATTGAATTAAAGTATTACAGATTTACATATTGGCATGTACTCATGCATTGTTTGGACAATATATATTTAAGGTCCTAATACATTTTTTCCTTCACTTAATCAAAAAATTGTTTTTTTTTTATTAAATTAGGTCAATCATAAACATGTATAGTTGATTTACGGTAATTCCAAAAAGAAAAGACAACAAAATCTCTTTTAGCTTTATAAAGGCATTTGATGCACTGAACTAAAATAATATTTTTATTAATATTTTAACCCTCTGACTTTCTAACTCTCTCTTACTTACTAAAGGAAACAGCTTTTTATCATCACTCATTGTTAATTTGCTTGTGTAGCAGATGTCTTGGCTGCTACAGGTCAATTTAAAGATGTTGGTCCATTTTTCATTGTCAATTAGATTCTGCTCATTAAGTTAGAATGGTTTGCCACATACTCTCATGAGGATTGAGGTCTGTGCTGTGGAAGGCCACTCCAGGACTTCAACCGTAGTCCAAATGTTTTCAACCAATTTTGATAGATGTTTAATCTAGAAAGATTTATGGCCATCAGAATTCTTTTAGAGTATTCATTAGATTGGGACCATTGTGAACACAATCAAACCTATTTGGAGAAGTCAACACTTGCATCATCGGAAACCACATGAAAATTGAACTTTTAGATAGTCTGCATGCACCCTCTATGGAAAAGTAAACTCATAAAATGAAGGAGAAAAAAACATCCTAAATAAAGATATAGAAGAACAGTTAAAGCATTTGTAGAACTGGTTCGTGTACCTGTTTCTGTTGGCACTGTTGTTCTCTATCCCTTTGAAAGGAGCGCAGCTGCTCCGGGCGAATCCCCTTCCACCTGTCTGGCAGAATCTGTGGTGGCTTACCTCCTCCCACATCTCTTTCTCCTGCATCTGCACACTCTGTCAACATGTCAGATGTCATTGTATGCCACATCTCTGCAAGGTTCTCTGTTTCCTCTCGCCTGTGTTGCTCTTTAAGGCTCTCTGCACGCTCTGCAGCCTGTGGGAGCAGCATATGGTGAGGCCTTACCACCCACCCAGGGAGGGTTCAGTGATTATGCTCTCAATGATGGAAACAGCAGGAGTCTTATAAACTCGAGAATGTAGTTACTTCTCACAAAGAGCCAAGACTCAACCATATGCTGTATGGCCCCCAGAGAGAGTCACTCTGCCAATTGTGTTTTCTTGCACTTCAGGCGCTTATTAGGGAAATCACACACTGTCGTGAAAAAAGTACCGTGACCTGAAAGATTTACAATGATCTATCCCAATGGGGAATTTAGACAAGTGGGCTCAGGAAAATGAGGGAAGAGTTAAATAGGGGCTTTTCAAAACAGACAGTTTCCATGCATACATCAGAGTGGTTAAGCCATCCATGATGCTTGCTACTAAATGATATGACTGCTTCCATCATGTGTAAAGTGTGTACATGCATCACTTAACACTTTCAGATTGTTCTTTCAATTTTAATATCCCACTGAGATCTCTTTATCAGAGCTCAAACCCCCGCTGGATTTTGCATCAAGCATTCATGTCAATGGTTCCTTCATGGGCATGCACACGTCTGTCTGTGTATTCTGTACCTGAGCTTGATTAAAGCTGTGGAGTGCAATGCGGGCAGCCTTCCGACGCTCCTCCTCCATTGCAGCCTTGTGAAGCTGCTCTTGGTTTTGATGCAACAGCTCTTGCTTCTCCAACATATCTGTTGCACATGTATATACAGTTATGGAAAATTCCTTTGTAGTTTTTGATTGTACAAAGATCTTCAAGGACACATTCACATCTACAATATAGTTTTTGGGATGAACATCCATCAATGTCTTTGAGAAAACCAGCGGTGCATGAGAATGTGTTATTGTTTGTGCAAGTAAGCATAAAGCATGAGTTTGATTTATAGCAGGTGTGATTCACATTGTGTAAGCTCACTGTTTTGAAGTTTTTTTAACTGTGTTTTATGTTTAATGTCTTTGTACCTTTGTGATTTTCTCTCTCCTGTCTTCTTATATTTTCATCCATCTGTCCTTTTAAAGCTCTTTCTGTCATTCGTATTTGTTCTCTCCTCATTTGTTTCCAATTAGCATCTTCCCCCTGTGTGTTGAACACAATGATTTACGAGGAACATTGTGACCTACTTAAACATTCACATCCCTTTACTGTCTCTGGTTTCTAAGCAAACAACCATTCCACCTCACTCAGTAAACCTACCTGGAATCTCTGCATACTGGCAGGTCCCAGTTTGGCCTCCGGAGTGGTGATGTCAAACGCCCCCTTCAGGCCATTCTGTAAACCAGCATTTTGTGTGTCTAATCGCTGCTGAGTGGCCCAGTAATGAGTAAGGTCCTTTTGCAAAGCTCGTCGTTTTTCTTTTTCATTGTTGTCTTGTTGTAGTAGTGCTTCATCCTGACTTTTTTTCAGTGTTTCTACAATGCAAAAAAAAAAAAAAAAAAAAAAAAAAAACATTTGTAGAAAGGAAAAGAGATCATTCTGCTGACATCCGCTATTTTAGAGACAGAAGCTGTCTTCCCATCATTTGAAATACAAGCAAGTAAATCACATGGTCATAGCAGGTCCATCCTATTGCATATTCATTGATTTTTAGACGAATTGTAACAAAGTACATTAATTGCATTTGTTTATCAAGAGTTGAAATTAGATGGTATTACGACATAGAACAAAAAGATTATTGCTTTACTAGATAAAGTTCCTAATTTCTTAATAGTGTAATCACGTTTCTTTACCGAGAGCATTGCTCTGTAGTTTTTCCAAGTTTTCTTGTTGCAGTTTCTCTTTAACTTGTTGGTTCAGAGCATCTAAGTCAAGGCCCATCACACGTAGTCGAGTGTTGAAGATGCGAGCTTTGCGGGCTGCCTCAGCAGATCTTCGGCCTTCCACAGCTTTTGTCAGAGACTGGTCTTGTCGGGCGTCACCTTTGAACATGTTTGGTTTCTAAACTGTCTCAAATCCTGGTGAGAAGGAATTACATATATTGGTTTATGAAAGAAAAAACAGAATGGTGCTTTCCACTATTTAATTAAATGATGAAAGGTCATGCTGTTTATAATTCCGAGAGAGTAGTTTGTTAGATATACATAAAATGATGAAAGAAAACTATCTAAATACTAACAGTAGTTGTTTTCAGAGTAAGGTTGCTCTTGGGAAAAGAAAAAATACAAAACAATACCTCATAAACTATTTGAAAATATTAACAGTAGTAATTTTCAGTGTTATATTGCTCTGGGAAAAACGAAAAAAAACTAAAAACAAGACAATACTCACCTCATAAATAGGCCGCGCAACAACAGCTAATCTCAGTGTTCAAATCCAACAAGCAGTGTTTGGAGGGGGAGCATTGGTAACCAAGGAAACGTCTTGTAGTTTTTTTTCTCCAAGAGAAATGGACAAAAAATAATTACTGCTGATGTTAAAAATCGTGAAAACGAAAAATATTTAAAATCATTTCTTAACCAAAATTTATGTATTTAATTGTGAAAAAAAATGTTAAAATTTACAAGGTACAAGGCGTATATGTATATGACTACAAATCCCAGTTATGTCGATGCGTCGCGAGAACGCACGAGATTAGGCATTTCGCGCGATTTAGTATCTTCCTGCGAGATTGTAAAATGGCGCTTTGTTTTCACTAATGCACCGAGTTTATTTGATAAAGATTTTATCTATATGATTTTGTTTACGTAAACGTACTTCTCATAATGTAAATTTCTACTGCTAGCCATCGACCTAAAGCAACTACTTTTTCATTTGCGAACGCATGAGTCTGTAGCATTAGCTTACTAGCATTTTTTCTTCGCTAAGCTAACATTGACCGTGCAGCTGTTTTCCCAGTCTGCTGCACAAATAAAGAAAAATGGGTTATTTAAAACTCATTGAGATCGAAAATTTTAAATCATATAAAGGAAGGCAGATTATTGGACCGTTTCATAAATTTACTGCCATAATCGGACCCAATGGATCGGGTAAGTTATGCCCAACAGTTCAAGTCGCTGCTGCTAACGGAGAAAAAATATATATTGCTGTTATTATGACGGTGATCTAACCCTAAATTTTATTTTGTGTTACCAAGCAGCTTTTGCGAAGAGAGTGCATGTTCAGACCATTCCTACACTTTCATTTGCACTTATTGGTCCTATCTTAAAGCCCACAAGATTTGGGTTATTATAAAATAATTACCAATTTCCCACAACTGATTCTGTAGAGTTTTCTTATTTGCAATATTTTGATTTTTTTGAATTGATATTTTTTAACCACGAGAGTAAATGAATTACTAAATTACAACATACATTACAAATTAATGTCATACCATCAAAAATACTGTTGCGTATCTGTTTCTCTTTATATTTTACTCAAAGTACACGTCTTTTGATACCCTAGTTTATGTGAAAACACAAGAGAAAATTGATTATCTGTATTTCTAAAAGTTGTGTATTTCTGTAAAACTACATTTTATTACAACTTCTCTAACTAGATTGTCTGTATGCTTTTCCCAAAGGAAAATCCAACCTTATGGATGCCATCAGCTTTGTGTTGGCAGAAAAAACCAGTAATCTGCGTGTGAAGACTCTGAAGGATCTAATCCATGGAGCGCCTGTAGGAAAACCAGCTGCAAACAGAGCCTTTGTCAGCATGGTTTACCAAGAAGATAATGGCGAGGAACGCACCTTCACGAGAGTTATCATAGGTAAAAAAAAAAAAAAGAAGAAGAAAAGAATAGTATTATTAACACATTAATTCTTTCAAATGCTCACCTATTCACATTTGTGTGGGGATTTTAATAAGCAAAACATTATCTTTGCAAGTAAATCACAAATAATAAGTTCAATACTGTTTTGCTGTTGTGTAATATCAGCCCTTTTGTCTTTGTCTGTCTGCTTTTAGCTGAGCATAACTGGGATATTAGAATTTTTGCAAAAATACATTTACTTGTCACTTGACACAGAAAAAGTTTTTATTTTTTATTTAACTTCGCATGTGTTCATCTACTGGTTTTTGACGGAAAAATCTGATTCTAAACAATCATATTGCCTTTCTTTGAAATATTTTATTATGATTCAACAAGGAATAAAAAAAAAAAGATTTATTTGAATTTAGAATTTCTTTTTTACGTGACTACATTTGGGGTTTTGTTGCAGGTTCTTCTTCTGAGTATCGGATCAACAGCAAAGTTGTGGGTCTGCCAGATTATAGCGAAGAGCTGGAAAAACTTGGCATTTTGATCAAGGCCCGGAACTTCCTGGTTTTCCAGGTGAGACCAAATGCATAGCATGCCCTTTCTATGACTGTTGACTGATGAGACAGTGTTTGTACTGACGGTTGTCTGCTCCATTACGGTATTTTTTTTTTAAACACATCCACTGATGTGAATCCTGTGAATTTTATTTTTCTTCTCTTAAAACAATTTTGGATTAAATTGGTTTGGCATTTAATTTATTTCTTCTTTTTACTAAAAGGGAGCGGTAGAGTCTATTGCCATGAAGAACCCCAAAGAGCGCACAGCCCTGTTTGAGGAAATCTCCCGCTCAGGAGAGCTGGCCCAGGAGTATGATCGAAGGAAGAAAGAAATGGTGAAGGCAGAAGAAGACACACAGTTCAATTATCATCGGAAAAAAAACATCGCCGCAGAACGCAAAGAAGCCAAGCAAGAGAAGGAGGAGGTATGTCTCTGTGACGATAAAATAATGTGTACACATTTTTCTTGAAAACCTTTTTTTTAAAGGAATTGAAAAGCATTTTTATTTTGTTTGCCCGGAAAACTGTGTAAGATTATAACACATGTCATGCCTTTGGTTTGTACCTGTTATTACTGTTCTATGGAGAAAGTTGAACTCCAATCTGGAACTTTAATTTGTGAAATACTCACTAAAACAAAAAAGCTAAATTGCTTTTATGGCAGCATAGTTTGTTAATTATAAGATATGGTGTAAACCAAATAAATCCAAACAGCGTATATTATTTCATGTAATCATTTTTAATATGTGGATTCTATTTACAGAAGACATTTTAAACTAAAGTGACCTATAAAAGATGGACGCAGTGATGATGGACAAAACTCATGAAAGTTTTGTTGTGATCATGTAGTTTGTGTCTTTTGATCTCTCTTTAAGGCTGAGCGTTACCAGCGTCTTAAGGATGAAGTTGCCAGGGCCAGTGTTCAGCTCCAGCTCTTCAAGCTCTACCACAATGAAACTGAGATTGAAAAGCTCAACAAAGAGTTGGGCCAGCGGAACAAGGAGATTGACAAGGACCGGAAGAAGATGGACCATGTGGAGGAAGAGTTGAAAGACAAGAAAAAGGAGCTGGGCAGAATGATGAGGGAGCAGCAGACCATCGAGAAAGAAATCAAGTCAGTTAGCTCCTGGTGTTTCTACATCAATTATCTGGGGTTAAATTCTTAATGAAATGCTAATCATATCATTTCGCTCGCAGAGAGAAGGATTCTGAGCTGAACCAGAAGCGGCCTCAGTACATCAAGGCCAAGGAGAACACTGCTCACAAGATCAAGAAGCTCGAGGCGGCGCGAAAATCGCTCCAGAACGCACAGAAAATGTACAAGAAGCGCAAAGCAGACATGGATGAATTAGACAAAGAGATGAGGGCGGTGGAAATAGCAAAACAAGATTTTGAGGAGAGGATGGAGGAAGAGGCGCAGAGCCAGGGCCAGGACCTCACTCTTGAGGAAAATCAGGTGTGACTTTTTGATAAAGGTTTTCAAGATTCCTTAATTCTAATTTAAAGTGTTTAAAAAATGCAAATGTCATTTCATGTTGCTCAGTTAAAACATAATACATTTTTATTTCTTTAGCTTCTAACTCGTACAGACATAATAGCTTTCTTGAAAATTTGAATGAACAAACTATTATTACACTAGGCTGGAAGTTTGCTATGAGCTTGTATGAGTGTTTTTTTTCTCTCCTCCATCAGGTTAAGCAGTACCATCGCCTGAAGGAGGAGGCCAGTAAGCGAGCTGCAACTTTGGCTCAAGAGCTGGAAAAGTTTAATCGCGACCAAAAAGCTGACCAGGACCGCCTTGACTTGGAGGAGAGGAAGAAAGTGGAAACAGAGGTAAAAAGGATAAACTCAATCAAAAGTTCTGTGCAAAGATCAGAACCAATATTTATCATGTTTGTTCTCAGGCCAAAATCAAACAGAAAATCCGGGAAATTGAGGAAAACCAGAAGCGTATCGAGAAATTAGAAGATTATATTGCCACCAGCAGGTATGTTTATCTTTTAGATGTATTTATTTTTTCAAATGCTCTGGAATTATTGTAGATTTTTATTCTATTAATCTGTTTTTTGTTCTTTTCAGGCAGTCACTTGATGAACAGAAGCGCATGGAGGAAGAACTGACCGAGGAGGTGGAGATGGCCAAGAGAAGAATTGATGAGATCAACATGGAGCTTAACCAGGTAGGGGGTGGGGGGCATCGATCTGTTATCTTACCACATGGAGTTGTTGGTGTTGCATTTTTTTATCCCTACATTAAGGTAGACTCAATATATTTCCAACGATGACGATTCTTTAAAATGTGGATGCTAGCAACTTCCTTTTACACTGCAGATAATCCATGCTGGCCAGTTTTCATTTTATTGTAATACCAGCAAACTAAATCATCAGCTGTGCAGAGTTCTTCTATGCTTCTTTTCATTATTGGTTTTGCTGTAGGTTATGGAGCAGCTGGGAGACGCCAGAATCGACAGGCAGGAGAACAGTCGACAGCAGCGCAAAGCCGAGATCATGGAGAGTATCAAACGGCTGTATCCTGGCTCTGTGGTAAGCAAGCTTTAAAAGCATTACTAATTCTGTAATGACTTATACAGACTTAATACAGGGATATACAAATGAACAGGATTTACTATGAAGTCATTCTTGGACCTTTTCTTGTTTTAGTACGGCCGTCTGATTGACCTGTGTCAGCCCACTCAGAAGAAGTATCAGATTGCTGTCACCAAAGTGTTGGGCAAAAACATGGATGCCATCATTGTTGACTCTGAGAAGACGGGCAGAGACTGTATTCAGTACATCAAGGAGCAGAGAGGAGAGCCTGAGACCTTCCTTCCTCTCGACTACCTCGAGGTGAAAGTGATGACACAGATGAAAGATAAATGATTTGAAGTTTTTTGTCCATATCAATATTGATGAACAACAAATATACATTCATTTGGGTTTTCAATGCTATATTTTTGTTAAAGGTGAAACCGACAGATGAAAAACTCAGAGAACTGCGAGGGGCAAAGCTGGTGATTGATGTGATTCGCTACGAGCCGCCCCACATCAAGAAAGCTCTCCAGTACGCCTGTGGCAATGCTCTTGTATGTGATAATGTAGAAGATGCACGAAGAATCGCTTTCGGAGGCCCTTACAGACACAAGGTACTTTACATGAGAAGAAATGATTATGCCTATGGAATTTTTCCCACAGGTTTAATGTTCAGGTTCACTGTTTGTCGATGACTCTCAATTCTATCTGTCTGCCAAACCTAATTCCATACTTCCACCCCTCTTTCTTACCAACTGCCAATCTCACACCTTCAAACCACTAAACAGTGATAAAACTGAGCTCTTGCTCATTGAAATCCCATCTATTTCCTCCAAAACAAAGTTTTTTCTCAGAATTCTGATGGTTCTTCATTCTCCCTTCTCTTTGGGTGAAGTTTAGTTGAAGTTTTGTTCTTGACATTACGTTATCTTTCCATTCTCACATGAGCAACGTCACTCGGACAGGTTATTTCCACACATGTAATATCAATGTCTCAACCTTGCTACTTCCCATCGTGAGTTTTGTAAGTCCCCCATCTTCCCCAAAAATCTCTCCATAAACTCCAGCTGGTGTAGAACTCAGTAATGTATATCACAACAATAAACCCTCCTTTTCACTGCTTCATCTGTTCGACATCATCTGCTTTGGCTCCCAGTTTTTCAAAGAAAAGAATATAAAATCCTACTCCTCAACATCCCACTCTTCCAAACCCTTTAGAATTTCCTCCTCATTTCCATTCCCTCCTGTTTGTCTCAGGTACTCCGCCTCCATCACCTCACTGTTCCCTCTGCCCCCCTCAGAGCCTTCAGTTCTTCTGCTCTTTAAATCTTGAAGTCCAGAACATGATTCAGTTTTACTTCAAGTTGAAGTCTCAAACTCCCCCATTCCAGTTTTCTCTCTGTGATTTGATCTGCACCGTCTTTGCTTTGTTTTGTGCCGAATTTTATTGTGTGTTGTACGTGTTCATACTCTTTATGGTATCCTTGGGCATTTTAAAATCTGCTTTTGAGTATAATAAATTATAATAATAACTAAAGTTGGTCCATCTGAGGATCCATTTGTGAAGACTGCTTTTCTCCTTTTGTCTACTCCTTCCAGACCGTCGCTCTGGATGGAACTCTGTTCCAGAAGTCTGGAGTCATCTCTGGAGGAGCGAGCGACCTGAAAGCCAAGGCCAGACGCTGGGATGAGAAGGCAGTCGATAAACTCAAAGAGAAAAAGGAAAAACTTACGGAAGAGCTTAAGGTTAACTTTTAGTCCTGCAAGTTTTTATGTTTGATTCCGGGTGTTTTGGGTGTATTGATCCAGCTGTGAACAGCTGTTGGACGTTCTCACAGACTTCAGTTTGTCAAACTTTAGATCTCATCTTTCTGTAGGAGCAAATGAAAGCAAAAAGGAAGGAGGCAGAGCTGCGACAGGTGCAGTCTCAAGCTCACGGGCTGCAGATGAGGCTGAAGTACTCTCAGAGTGATCTGGAACAGACGAAAACTCGACACCTCTCCCTCAACATGCAGGTACACTCTGGTAGTGATAAAGTTTGCATTGTTTGCACGTTTACTATTGGTGTTGCATCAAACTCTCTTTTTTTTGTGTGTCCTGCAGGAAAAGTCTAAGCTAGAGAGCGAGCTTGCAAACTTCGGCCCTCGCATCAATGACATTAAGAGGATAATCCAGTCCCGTGAGCGTGAAATCACAGACCTCCGCGATCGGATGAACCTGGTAAGGCTAAGAGACTGAAGTTCACTCAGAAATCCTTTTGGAAACATGCAGAGCACCGACTTCTTTGTCTTTGATTCTCAGGTGGAAGACGAGGTGTTTATTGAGTTCTGCAAAGAGATTGGAGTGAGGAACATCAGAGAATTTGAGGAGGAGAAAGTAAAGAGGCAGAATGAGATTGCCAAGAAACGGTGAGTTCTGTTGTCCCGTCAGTTCTGTGGATGATCAGCTGTCCTGATTCCTTCTTTTAATCTGACACTTTTATTCTTCAGTCTTGAGTTTGAGACCCAGAAAACTCGGCTGGGCATCCAGGTGGACTATGAGAAGAACCAGCTGAAGGAAGATCAAGAGAAGGTCATGATGTGGGAGCAGACTGTTAAGAAGGATGAAGCGGAAATAGAGCGACTAAAGAAGGTAGCAATCTTTAGTAAAAAGTTGAAATTGTCATTTATTCTGCTAATAGATTCATTTGAACTTAAATGTGAAATTGTTTTGTGTGATTTGTTTTCAGGAGGAGCACAGGCACATGAAAATCATCGATGAGACAATGGCTCAGCTACAGGATCTGAAAAACCAGCACCTCACCAAGAAATCTGAAGTCAACGATAAAAACCATGAAATGGAAGAAATTCGCAAAAAACTTGGAGGCGCTAACAAGTTTGTAGCTAGATTTAGCATTTCCTCAGTGTGAGAATGTTATTTTGTATTGCACCACAAACCTTTTCTTTTTGTTTCCAGAGAGTTGACCCAGCTCCAAAAGGAGGTGACAGCCATCGAGACCAAACTGGAGCAGAAGCGCAGCGACCGCCACAACCTGCTGCAGGCCTGCAAAATGCAGGACATCAGGTTGCCCCTTCGCTCAGGAACTATGGATGACATCAGCCAGGGAGAGGTACACGGACATGGTCTTCATTCTGTCACTTTAACTGGATTTGAGAAAGAGACGGGAAAACATTGTTTTTGCTCTGCGGCTGCAGGGAAGCTCTCAGACCGACGAGTCTAGCAGTCAGAGGACATCGAGCAGCGTTCTGGCTAAAGAAGCTCTTATTGAGATCGATTACAGCAGCCTGTCTGAAGACCTTAAGGTAAAACGTCTAAACAGTGTGTCTGTGTGGAGCCAAGACACTCATTCTCCATGCCAGCACATTAAATCTTATTTATTTGTTTATGGTGATTCTTTTTGTAAATTTCACATAAACACGCATCCTTGCACCCCGTAGGATGCTCTGTCAGAAGAGGAGATCAAGGCGGAGACAAACACACTCCAGCAGCGTCTGAATGAACAGCAAAGCATCCTGCAGAGGATCAGTGCTCCCAACATGAAGGCCATGGAAAAGCTTGAGAGTGTCAGGGACAAGTTCCAGGAGACCAGTGATGGTGAGAGGGAGTTGTCAGATTTTAGACTGTTGTCAAATAACTTATGGGAAAGGGGATACATTTGACTCATTTTGTTGTTTCTTCTTCAGAGTTTGAAGCTGCTCGTAAGAGGGCTAAGAAAGCTAAGCAGGCCTTTGAGCAAATCAAGAAGGAGAGGTTCGATCGCTTTAACACTTGCTTTGAGTCCGTGGCCACCAACATTGATGAGATTTACAAGGCACTGTCTCGCAACAGCAGCGCCCAGGCAAGTTTCCTTAGAGCACGCAATACATGATTCCACTCGTACAATACTTATACTCGTAAAAAATACTTGTAAAACAACGTTTTTTCCTAAATCTTCCCCTGTAGGCTTTCCTGGGCCCAGAAAACCCAGAAGAACCGTATCTGGACGGCATCAATTATAACTGTGTGGCTCCAGGAAAAAGGTTCAGACCCATGGATAATTTGTCTGGAGGAGAGAAGACTGTTGCTGCTCTGGCTCTGCTGTTTGCTATTCACAGGTGATTGAAATTGAGAATCCAGAAACACAGAACATGTGTCATCCTCTTGTAAAACAATAATCCCCTTTTGGACGTCCTTCCCTCGTGTCTGCAGCTACAAACCGGCCCCCTTCTTTGTCCTGGATGAGATTGATGCCGCTCTGGACAACACTAATATTGGCAAGGTCTGTTCATGTTTGATTCACTGCTTTCTGCTTCTTATTCAGTGTTGTTTCTCTTGAAACTTTTCATTCTTGTTGCTCATCTTGAAGCTGGGATTTCTTTTTATCCTTAAAGGTGGCAAATTACATCAAAGACCAGTCTGTGCAGAACTTCCAGGCCATCGTCATTTCTCTGAAGGAGGAGTTCTACACTAAGGCAGATTCTCTCATTGGTGTCTATCCAGAGGTGCGGTTTTTTATCATTACTTTTCAAATAACTAATGCAAATAGATGAGTGCCGTAGAGCAGTGCTCCCCAACCTTTTTCAGGCCACGGACCAGTTTGATATCAGAAAATATTCTCACGGACTGGCCTGTAGGAGGCTGAAGTAGTATCCAATATTTTCTTAGCCTCCAGTTTCCCTCAATTTTTGAGGGTAAATTTTATCTTTATCCTTTGTAAAATATCTGCAGCTGGTTTCAACTTTAGCCAGTAGCCGATGGCCTTTTGAGATGTGATCGAGCGACTTGAATTACGCTAAGAATGAGTCGGATGTGGTTGGGAGAATCCAGTAGTTTTCCAAAATAAAAATTTCTGTAGAATCATATTATAAACAAAGCAGATAAAAATCATAAGTTGTTTATTTTGTTCTCTCTCTGCGGCCCGGTACCAACTGTCCCATGGACCGGTACCGGCCAGCGGCTCAGGGGTTGGGGACCACTGTCACAGAATGATTATTTTAGAGGCACTGCATTAAGCAGAGTTAATTGCTGTTACCTTAGACTAAAACCACAAATTACATTTTCTGTCTGTTCACAGCAAGGAGACTGCGTCATCAGCAAGGTGCTCACCTTTGACCTCTCCCAGTATCAGGATGCCAATCCCAATCCAAATGAATAATTCAGGCTTCTCTATGTAACAATTTTGAAAGTTGGATGTTTTGCTCTGAGGTCAAATCATGTACTGGATTTCTTTTCCTGTTTTTTTTCTTCCTTTTCTGTGTTTTTTTTTATATATGCTAGTGTGATAAACGTGTCTTTTTATTGTAGGTATTTTCTTCGTAGGCAGTAAAAATCAACATGTACATACATTATCTTAAAGCAGCCCTTCTTCAATTCGGCCATAATGGTTTAACCAAAAGTTATCATGAAGTGAAATCCAGCTCCAGAGTTCTGTGGTTAACACGTTTGCAGACTTTTATACGGCTTATGGCGCCGAATTTCAGTGATGCTCCTGAAATCTCCTCTATGTTCTTGTTTATACCAGCAGGCATTTACATTTCATGTGTGCTATTTTTTTTCTAGTGCAGCAGAAACATTCCCTTGTGATAATGAAATAAACATTTAATTAGCTTCAGCTGGCAGCCCTTGAATTAGATAACAAAGCTTAGCAAATCTGCATAAAGCAGACATTAAATATGGAGAGAATCTTCCAGCTGGACGATTACCACAAGTCTTGTTTGTGTTTGAGGAACAGCGAGTCAGCTTTTGATAAACAAACATGTCTGCTTTGATTGATTGCTTCAATAAATATAATTTGAATAATTTAACCTTGTTTTCGTGTATCTGTTACTGCATTACAATTTAATTTAGAAGGGGAAGTCTCATTAGGTTTTATTCATAAAGAACACACAAACTTGTTTTTTGTTTTATGTTTTGCGTGTGAAAGCGCAAAAGTGACATCAAATGGCACAAAGTGAGCCTTTATTAGGAGGAACTGCTCAAAGCTAGCAGTATTTCCAGCCAAACGGGCACAGTGGCAGACAGAAAAAAACGACAAAAGCCCTGCTAACTGGTCAGCATTTCAGTACCAAAGATGAAATGAGTGCAAAACATTTTTCTCAGGCTACTATAAACAACTTTATTTGCTCATATTACATAAAAATTACTAGTTTTCTGCAGAGGAAACAAATTTCAAGTTGAAAACATCCTAACATAAGCACCACGTCCCCTCTTAGATTTCTTCCACATTCATCGTAAAACTTTTCCTCAAAGTGCAGCTCATTACAAGTTGCTGACTTTTGTAGAAACACTCTAAGTAGACATTTCTTCACTGTCCTGCCTCCCTCCCTGAGTCTTCAGTAAGACGCCGTTTTCTCATAATTGTCTCTTCAGTGGAATGAATAAACCTAAATGTTTACTCCAAGAATAAAGGTATAGTTAAGCTCTCAAAATCAGAAGGAAGCTTTATCAAATTTCTACTTTATTGAGCTTCTCCCATGTTTGTCCATCTGTCTTTCAGCCTTGAGCCAGGCTAACGAATACAGACGAGCAATGGGACATCAAGCTTCGTAATGTTATGAGTAGAACTGTCATCAATTCAACCACACTAACATAACCAGCCTCTAAACTGCAGAATCTGCGTCTGACTTTTTCTGGCAAGCAGTTGTGGGAATTGGACGTTTCTTTCTCCGAACAGCCGGATCCGGCGGACCTGTGTGTTGTGCAGCAGCAGCAGGTGCTGTGGGGGGGGCAGGGACAGGACGTCTCTTTTTCTTGGAGCGTTCCATGACGACGTCCTGAGCTGTCCCTTCCATTTCATCTGCAGCCATCTCTTTCTTTGTTACAGAATCAAAGCTTGGGTTTCTGGCCAAGGAGTCAGCACCTCCTTTTACAAAAACCTGGGGGAAAGCAGGCAAACAACACTGGGATTCACACCTTTTTCTTCTTTTCAAATAGTAAATTAAGCTCAAACTCCTCCCACAAATGTCAAAATAAGAAACAGAAGTGGGAAAAAATTCACCTCCTGGAAGAGTTGATCAGCTGCTGTACTGGAGCTTGGATTCTGGGTGTCTCCGTAGCTGTGATCATAAGGAAACTGCGACGAAATCACACTCATGAGTTTGCCATTTTAGTTCCATAGAGAAATCAATCTGCTTTTTTGTTTGTTTTTTGTACGTTTACCTGTGTTCTGTCTGAGCTGACAGGAAATCTCCAGGAGCGTCTAATGTCTGAAAAAGGAAAACAAAAATGTGAATACGATTTTTAAAATAATAAGAGATTCTTTATACAAACATTTGGTTTCATTTTACTTTTTAGGTCCATTTGTCTTTACAGAATCTACATCTTAATATTCTGTGAGACTTTATTAAAGAAATTCATGAGTGGAGTCCAAAAATAAAAAGCAGAAAACTGATGTTTACCGGTACATCAATTTTATAGAAGTGATCATAATGTTTCAGCGTGTTTCTGAGTCACACCTGGCTCTGTATCCTCATACGGATTGTAGAACTCTTCTGGACTGCCTTCTCTCTCAAAATTAAATCTGAACAAATGAGTAGAGAACACAAACTCGTCATGTAAAGTCAGGCGATGAAGTGGGCTGAAGTGTGTCAGCAGTCAGGCCTCACTCTGCAAAGGCATTGTTGTTTGTGTTGCTCCCTGGTGCTGTTGTGGGGAAGAATGCTGTGTCGGTCAGGAAGGCAGAGGAGTTTGGAGGAGACTCGGGTTGGCTTTCAGAGAACTGCAGGGGCCGCTGGCTGGTCATCTGAGGTTGCTGAGCGTTAGCCGGCTCTTCAGAGAAGGAGTCCACTTGGTTACCAAAGAGACCGTGTGAGCGCTGGAAAAAGCAAGGCCAAAATGTCGAGAAATCATCATTTCTATGGAACAGATTAAAGTTTAGGACAGTTTTGTTTGTCTGCAGTTTCAGATGTTGAGCTTATATTTTAAATTTTCTAGTGAAGTTCATGCTTTGTTTGTTAGGTGTCATTCACTGCGGAGCATCTGTTGCACCTGGAAGATGGCTTCCTCTCCGGCCCCTGCTAGAGCCCGATCCATTTCCTCCTGGTCCTGCAGGTCTCCTGAAATGGTCCTGTGCATCTCTGGAGCTGCCTCTTCATCTATACTCCTCAGGCCGGCCTGGAAAACCATGTCAGGTTTAGCATTTAGCAAGATAAACAGTTTATTGTGAGGGCAGAAGACACAAACTCAAACTGAATTAAAAAATATAATAAAATGTGATTTAATTTAATTCATTTAAAAGGCACTAGTTCACAACCAAGGTTTTCTCAGAACAAGAATTATTCAACAAAGATTTATTAGTTACGATTATAATAGGGGTGGGATCATATAAATATTCTTCTTCCCACACCCTTTAAAGCAGTTAATTAAGCTATTATTAAATATTATTATTAAATATGTACATATGTACGTACATATATATCTATTTATGTATGTACGTACACACACACATATATATACATACATGTTTATATAAAATATGCCATCATTTTCTTTATTTTTTCGAATCCATTTATGAATTATTATCTGACATTTATATGAATTTTTAATAATCTTTTTCCCTTTTTTAATTGTTGAAATTGCTTGAAAAACAATGAATAATTATCCATATCATTCCCAAAATTTTGCTGTTTTTATCAGCTTAAACAATTTAGCAGCAAATAACATTGAAGGGTTTTTTGTGTTTTCATACTTATTAGCAAGCAAAAGACGACAGAGGAGAGAAAAACTCCTCCTCAAAGAAAGATTTAGGAAAGAAGCTCCAGCGGAACAAGATTCAGCTTGTGTCTAAGAGGACAAGAAAAAGACAAACACACAATACACAGGAACATCTGTAGTAATGTGAACACAGTAGGTTAGTGACTGCTGCAAAAAAGAGAACAGGAAGCAGAGGGACCAATATAAAATCCCTGAGATATTCATTCATTCATTTTCTTCCGTTTGTCCCTTTCGGGGTCATGGGGCTGCCGGAGACTATCCCGGCCACTTATGGGAGAAGGCGGGAGACACCCTGGACAGGTCGCCAGTCTGTCGCAGGGTTCCTGAGACATTTGTTGTCATTTTTACAGCAGTAAGACACCAGAAAGCAGATGAACACAAAGTCACTAAACATCTATTTAAAGACAAGAGAAATGTTAGAGCAGCAACAGCGAGAGAATAAAGCTACAATGAAGGTAATATAAAATGCAGTGCACCTGTATCTCTGGGCCTGAGGCGCTCTTCTTTGATGGACGGTAGCCGTAGTACTCCTCCTGACGCTTCATGAATTTGCGGAAATGGTCTTGAAGCAGAAAAGTGGAGTAGAACTTCCCCACAGTCACCTCATCATCTGTAGGGTACAATACCAACACCAGTGGGCTTTAGTTGAGTTATAATGTGACTCACAGTTCTTGTAGTAATAGACTTACCTCCTATAGGAGGGATGACCTGATCCAGCAGCTTCATACTGGTGCGTTTCCAGATCTGCTTTATAATAGCTCTAAGCTCCTCATTGGCCTGCTCAAAGTTTCCTGTGTGGAAGAATCAGAGGTAAGTTAAGAACATTACGTTAACCATAAAGACACCAATTGTGTATGGTGTGCTGTACCTTCTGTTTTGATTTTAAGGGCAGTCCTGACCAGAGCAAACAGGGTAGCGTTGAAGGTCACAGTTCCATCACTGTTGAGCGGCATGTTCATACCAACCAAGCGCTACAAACCAATTCACAGCGTTACACATCTTCTGCCCTAACTACAGGATGGTGTTTGCTTTCTGTGGTGTACCTTGCATGCGTCACGGTGAGGACAGAACTTTCCAAAACCCAGTGGAGGCTGGATCCTTCTTAACAGAGTTACAACGTCCAGATGCTTGATTCTACCTCTGATAGATCACAGACTTCCACCGTCAGATCACCTTAATTTTGAATATCAATAAATGTTTGTCATGACTGAAAGGGTTTAAGCTCACGTGGCTTCCGGGTCATATTCAGCCCAGATCTTCTTAAACTCATCCAAATGGTGTGGACCAAGAAGAGACCAATCCCGTGTCAGATAGTCAAAGTTGTCCATGATGACAGCTACAAATAGATTGAGGATCTGGAGACAGATAAGTACCGTTTTTTTTCTGATTTTTATAATTATTATTTAAAATATTTGCATACTTTAAATCCCCCAAAAGCCAATCCCTTCATAGTCTTTTTTTAGCAGACGGATGTTTCTTACCAGGAAGGCACAGATGCAGTAAAAGCTGAGGAAGTAAAAGACAGCGAAGTTGGACCCGCAGGTGTACTCTTCTCCTGGCAGGAAGTCAGACTTGGGGTCACATTTCTTGCCATACATTGAGGCCATCATTACCTCCTGCCAAGCTTCTCCAGTGGCACATCTGGACAAATAAAAGCATGTTGTACAGTCAGACTACATTTCTTTAGGTGCTCCTCTATTCTTTAAATCCTGGTTAAGATACTCACCGGAATAACATCAGCACAGCCTGTGGGAATGTCTGGAAGTTGTTGTTGCGGTTGATTTGGGTGCCATCCACTAAAGCGACCTTTCCAAAGATCTGAGAGATGAAAGAATTAAATCATTTGGCCAATCACCTTAGCAGAATTTAAACAGTCTGAAGTTCACTGCACCTGCATCCCAATGACAGCGTAGATGAAGAATAGCATTATGATGAGCAGAGCTACATGAGGAAGAGCCTGTTGATAAAAAAAAAACACTTTTGTCAGAAAAACAACTTACAATTAAAACTAAAAAGGATTAAAGTCATGATTAGTGTGAGGACCTGGAAAGACTTGATGAAGGTCCACAGAAGATTACGAATGCCCTCTGAACGGTTCAGCAGCTTCACCAGACGCATGACACGAAAGAGTCGGAAGAATGTGATGGAAACTGAGGCATTTTCAGACGCCTGTCAGCAAAACCATAAGAACCGAAATGGTCTTCAACGTTGAAATGCAGCAGATCTCAAAGGTTTGTAGAATTTGAACTTACCGCAATTTCTTGCATTGGATCTGTCTCCTACAAAAAGAAAAAGTCAGTTACTTTACTTACATTTATTGTACTAACGACTTTAACTGGATTCAGATGTGACCATCATCACAATGTTCAAATACAGGTTATTCCAGCAATTGTATTATTTTAACAAGCTGACCTGTTGTGTTTTGTCACCCATGCCAAATAAACAAAATGCACATGTTGCTGCTAGAATATTAATTTTTTAGTCGGTGTGGCCATTACAAGGATAATTGTGTTTAGAGGTGAACTTTGTTTTTATTCAAACAGTAAGTTTTCATACTCTACAGTCTAAAAACTGTAGAAGCACGACTGCTTTCATCAACAGGACGAGCAGCACTGGACTTAGTACAGGTCTATGTTTCAGAGGAGAACAGAGCGTTCACACAGCAAGGCTCATGCAGCAGAGCAGATATTTACTGCACAGCCATGGAGACAGTACAGTCCTCCACTGGAGGCCAGGGCAGTCTGTGGAGGATAGACACATGAGGAGTGAGGTGCATGAAAGACAATGAGATTGGTGAGGAAATAAATGCAAAAAAAAAAAGAGTATCTGTTTTTAAACTACAGATGTTTTGAATGGAGAAACTGTGACACATTTGAGCCTGTGGGTGAAGCACAGCAATGCAGTGTAGCAGTGGTAAAAAAAAAACAAAAAAAAACAATGAGAAAAAACGTTCCTACCTGATATCATCCTCATACAATAAATATAAGTAATAAAAAATTCATTGAGATTAATGAGACATTTTGTGATGGAAGTGAAGGGCCAGGCAGAATGTGGTGGAGTGGAGGATTGAGGCAAATACATTCATGTAAAAAAATTAGGAGACCCTCAGTAAATAATCAGCTGTGTCTTAAAAAATGTTCAATCTTATTTTGAAAAAAAAAAAAAAAAGAAAGTAAATGTGATGCTAATAGAACTAAAACTAAAATTGAACTTACAGAAAAAAGATCTGTACAAAAGTTCACATTTAATGGAGGTCATAGTTAGGACCTCCTGCCTCCTATTAGCTACTTTTGCTCCTTCAGCTGAAATCACGTCATTGAGAGACTTTTTTCTGACATCTATCAATCCCTTAAATGTGTCTAAACTGTGATTGGTTTAAATTTAAACATAAGCAGACATTACATTCTTTTGAAATTACATTACCATTACATTACTAAAAAAACGAAATATCAGGTTATATCACTTGAATCATTGATGTTCAAATTCATATTAAATGTGTATAAATTTATCCAAATATACAGGCTTTCATAAGGTGTTCTAATTTTTTCACATTACTGACTCTATTCTCACTATTTTTGTCTAAACAAATCCAATTTTGACGTCATACAGATCCTTAACAATGACTACAATCTAATAAAAAAATAAAAAGTCTTGTGTTTAATAAATGTACTTACATCAACTTCACTAAGGATGACATCAACAACGCTACCAATGACAATAATGAAGTCAAACACGTTCCATGGGTCTCCAAAGTAGCCCTGCACAATAGAATAGTGCGATCAGACTTGTGAAAAAGATAGATGAAGTAGTGGATAGATGCATTAGGACAAAGAGCAACAGAGCATCTACCTTAGCTTTGAAGGCCATAAGCTTGAGTATCATCTCCACTGTGAAGAGCACCGTGAAGATCAAGTTCAGAGTGTCTGATAGCTTGGTAACGTGGTCTGACTGATTGCAGTGCTGTTGGAGAAAAGGTTTTAAGCAGAAAATGCATTTTTTTATTAAAAAAATTACAAATCCTTAGCATGTGAAAAAAAAAATAGAATTCATCGCTTTCAGTTACCGTATTCTATTGAGCAAAAATGACATATGAGGATTTTAAACTGAATTTTTTATTTAAAGTTTTTTTTTTTCCAAGGAAATAAATTGTTCTAAACATTCATCAACCTTGGAGTTTTCCCGCTGAAGTAAATTTCAAAGCTTTCTAAAAATAAATCATCTAAGGATAAAATTCCAGTCTGACTCACTATAAAATGTGTATGTTCTTGGGCTGTGATTTACATACCTGCATACCCAGACACAACGTGTTCAGCATAATTAGGAAGAACATCAGGTACTCAAAGTAGCAGGACGTTACAATGTACCACACGCGATACTGGTTGGGATTCTTAGGGATGTAGCACCTCAGAGGGCGAGCCTTTAGAGCATACTGCACACACTGACGCTGAGAGGAGGCATGAGACACAGGCAGGAGGTGTGTGTTAAAAGAAAAAGGACAAGGACCCCAACCATAACTTGAGTCCTGCTTTTTAGTACCTGATTTTTGTCCAGCTCACAGTTTTTGTACTCCTGCTCGCCCTGCTCCTGGAAGGTGACGATGACGAAGCCCACGAATATGTTCATCATGAAGAAGGCTATGAGGATGATATAGATGATGAAGAAAATAGACACGTCAACGCGGTTGTTGTAGACTGGACCAAAGTCTTCTTCAGATGAATCAATGGCTCTGTATAAGAGTCTGAAAACAAAAGTTGACGAGAGGAAAGATCAGGGATGAAAAACTAGCTCCGACTCCAATGAGGAAGTAAACAAAATTACATAAATATTCTTTGAGCTCACTTTGGCCATCCTTCAAAGGTGGATACTGTGAACAGAGCCAGCATCCCGTTAAGCACGTTGTCAAAGTTAAAGTCACTATTGATCCATTCCCTTTTAGCCAACACCGTGTCTTTAAGGGAGTTCTCCATGGGCTTTATGAAGTATCCTCTGTAAATCCAAACACACATTAGCAGCAAAACGTTTCTTTTTGAGGAGGGAGATGTGGAAGGGTGACTGACTTACTGACAATCTTCTGCAGTCATTTTGGATGGGTCAGTGCAGCTGTAGAATTTGCCCTGTGAAGGAGAGGATTCATGTCATTTTCTTTATTTGGGTTTAAGATCAATGACCATATACAAAGAAAACTACCTTAAAGAGCTGTACTCCTATGCAGGCAAAGATAAAGTTGAGCAGCATGGTGACCAGCACAATGTTTCCAATTGTTTTAATGGCCACAAACACACACTGGACAACATGCTGTGGAAAAGAGAACAGCGATAAGTACTGAGAAATGGAACAGTCAAACGCTTTAAAAGTATTTTCTTTCTGTTATAAGGGCCCAAAAATAAATGAAAAATCTTTGAAAGAAGACAAGAGTATTTTTAAAATATCATTGTAAAAGTGTGTAAAAGTTTTATTTGTTCATTATTCATCAGCCGTTCTTTCCCATTACTCGTGTTCAGAACGATCTTTTCAGCACTGCTTGACCCCAAGCGTTGGTCTGGTTTTGGAAGCATTTAGATTTTGCTGTTTGAAAACCAGAATCTGATAAGACTCAAATAATTAGTCAAATATGATATGAATATTACAAATCATTTTTTTAATTTAAGTTGCCAGAAAAAATGCCTATATCATAAAGTTTCTAAAGTTTATTGAGCAAAACTACAATGCTTTTTATTCAATGACCTTTGGAGAAACACAGCATTTCATTTCACTGTGCATGGCGGTGGTTGGTTGATGGTTTGGGTTTTGCAGTCCTTGGATTGGCTGACAATTTTTCTAATAAACTACTTCAGAACGCAAAACTAAAGTTTGGGAAAGACTAAGCCATGGAGCAAGACTGTGATCTAAGAACACCAGTACCAAATGTGAACTAAAAGGGATATTCAGATGTTCTTTGATTCTTTATTTATGCTCCCCAGCTTTGATTTTCCTCCCACTTTTTTTGTAACTTTAGGGTATTCTATTTTTTCTTTTACTTTGCATGTATTACCTGTAAAAACCTATTTAAAGCAGATCAGATATCAGCCCAAAACAGCAGCAGAAGAAGACTAAAGTTGAATGATTGATTATTGATCAGACCCTTCAGGTGTTTTATATACATTCTTTAATGTGTGATGACAGCAAACAAAGTTTTGTTCTGCTTCCAGTAAATCAAGGCCAACTTTAAGCGTGAGATATATTATTAACTGGTACAGTGAATGTTTTGTAACTGCTGCAGTTCTGACTAGTGCCAGACTGTAAAATAATAAGCGACTGCTGCTGCAGGAGCTGTCAATTGTTACGCAAAAGGACAGGGGGGGGGGGGGGGGGGGGGGTTAAATCAGACTGAGGTTTTAGTCAGTTCTACAGAAATAGAATACTGACATTTGTTCATGAATGCATGAAAGTTATTATAGATGTATTCATTTATCAGCCACCTACATACAAGGTGGAGTTCTATGCAAAATTTCCAGTTTAAGTATCTTACTGATTGCCTGTATACATAATTTTTTTGAGCAGGACAGTCGATGCATGTCTTGTACCTTCAGTCCTTTGGCTCGGTTGATGGCTCTGAGAGGTCTCAGCACTCTCAGCACCCTGAGAATCTTGACCACAGAAATTGCACTGGACCTGCAGGCAGTACATAGTAAAAGCAATAATCATACATGTGTGTTTTAAAAATAAAAAATAAAAACATGTATTTCAGTGAAAAGTGACAACAGTGTCTTGTGTGATCCTGAAACTCACTCCATTCCCATGGACAGGAGCGACACTGTGACCACAATCAGATCCAGGATGTTGAAAGAATTACGACAGAACGAGCCTTCATGCATGAAAGCGCCGTACACCGTCATCTGTCCGTGACACAATAAAATAAAGTTACACTTTATATATAATTTTAGGTCTGCTTTTGTCATTCGGTTTGTTAGATAAAGAATAAACCAGAAACATTTGGATAGTTTCATCTTTATTTAATCACTACCACTATTACTACTACCTGCCTTTTCTTTTGTGTGAAATTTAGATTTGTTCAACCAAACACACAAAGTCAATAAAATACTAACTCCGTATATTAGTAAAACTAAATCTCTATAAATAAACATGTTATATTGTAATACCGGTGATATTCATTCCTCTAAGGTTAAAACTGCAGGATTCGCTGAACTGTTTATTTTTTTATTTTAAAAATGAAAACTGAGTAGCAACAAAAAGAGACGACACAAAACAACTGATCTCAAAATAGTTGTTGTTGCTTGTTGACCTTACCTTGAGCACAATCTCAATGGTAAACATGGTTGTGAAAACAATGTCAGCATAAGCCAAGATCTTTAAAAAAAAGAACAAAAACTAGGTTAAGTTCAGAGCTCAGCCTCTTGCATCCATTGTTGTCCAACATGCTGAGTCTGACTCGGCTTCCACCTCGTTTCTGTAGGACCTTGGATCGATGGGGTCCTCAGCTGCCAGCGATATGGAGGACAGCAGGATGAAAAGTAGAATCAAGTTGGTGAAGGACGAAGCGTTGATGATCTTGTAGCACAGTTTACGGAACCTGGATTGCAAAGTACAGACATGAGCTAGACAGAATTTACACATCTTTATCTTTGAAACACTTCTTTTATTATCTTACTTGTTCTGAGGGCCAAAAATATAAAACGAACTGGCTTCAGGTAATGGAACCGCTTCTTCCTTCAGCTGCAGGTCTGCCATTGGTCGAGGCCGAGGGCTTAGGGGGATTGCAGGTTCTTCCTCCTCATCATCACCTAAAAAGCAGAAAAACAGACTGCAGAACAATACCAGCACTTCAACTTGCATTGAATAAAACACTAAATCAAAGATTGGGGAGAGGATTTTCAGACTGTACGAATTATGATGGTTGTCACTCAATGGACTTAAAAACAGCTTTAAAATTCTCAGCACACAACCCAAGGAGCTGGTTGAGATCAACTGCCCTGATTTTTACCTGTCAGCAACATTAAAACAATAAATGAAGAGGAAGACAAATGAACTGGTTTACCTGGAAAATCATCAGGTGGAAATGGATCTTTCACTTCATTGACATTGGACTCAAATTCATCGACTTTAAGCTGAAAACAAAAAACAGTATAAAGTTATAATCCTTTAGCACAATCTACAGTGGTATGAGAAAGTTTGGGCACCCCTGATAATTTTCAAAATTTTTCTTCATAAATCATTGGTTGTTTGGATCATTAATTTCAGTGAAATATATCATATAGCAGATGAACACAGTGATACTTGAGAAGTGAAATGAAGTTTATTGGATTTAAAGAAACTGTGTTTTAATTACTTAAACAAAAATAGGCAGGTGCGTAAATTTGGGCACCCCAACAGAGACATGCCATCAATATTTAGTAGATCCTCCTTTTGCAGAAATGACAGCCTCCAATCGCTTCCTATAACTTTCAATAAGGGCCTGGATTCTGGTTGAAGGTATTTTGGACCGCCCGCTTTAAATCACACCACAGATTTTCAATAATATTCAGGTCTGGGGACTGAGATGGCCATTCCAGAACATTGTACTTGTTCCTCTGCATGAATGTCTTTGTAGAATTAGAGCAGTGTTTAGGGTCATTGTCTTGTTGAAGTATCCAGCCCCGGCGCAACTTCAACTTTGTCATTGATTCTTGAACATTGTTTGTAAGAACCTGCTGATACTGACTGGAATCCATGCGACCTTCAACTTTGACAAGATTTCCAGTACCTGCACTGGCCACACAGCCCCAAAGCATGATGGAACCGCCACCAAATTTGACTGTGGATAGTAAGTGTTTGTCTTGGAATGCTGTGTTCTCTGTTTGCCAAGCATACCGCCCCTTGTTATGTCCAAATAACTTCATTTTAGTTTCATCAGTCCACAGCACCTTATTCCAAAATGAAGCTGGCTTATCCAAATGTGCTTTAGCATACCTCAAGCGACTCTGTTTATGGCATGTGCGCAGAAAAGGCTTCTTCCGCATTACTCTTCCATACAGCATCTCCTTGTGCAAAGTGCGCTGAATGGTTGACCGATGCACAGTGACACCGTCTGCGGCCAGATCACGTTGTAGGTCTTTGGAGCTGGTCTGTGGGTTGAGTTTGATTGTTCTCACCAACCTTCGCCTCTGCCTATCTGAGATTTTTCTGGGCCGGCAACTCCGGGCCTTTGCTTGAACTGTGCCTGAACTTCCATTTTCTCACTATATTCCTCACAGTGGAAATTGAGAGCTGAAATCTCTAAGCAAGCTTTTTGGATCCTTCACCTAAACTATGATGATGAAATCTGACAGCTGTTTTGAGTATGGAAGCGATTCTGTAGCATAATTAAAAATAAAAGTCAAAACCAGAAATGCTTTTTCATTTTCAAAATGACGCTGCATTTTTTGACCCAAAGTTAAAATGAAAAGGCATTCCTTCAAAATGCTTTTTCCTTTTACAACCATCACAAAGCCGTCTCCTCTGCTGCTAACACAAAGCTCCACTGCTCCAAGCATCTCTGTGTCTCTTAGCAGCCGGACAGACGGAGAAATCAGTGACGTCATCGCCCTGCCTCCTCGCTGGAAATGCTTTTTCGAATTGAATATTTGCGACAATGTTCGCAGGGTGGATGTTAAAATGAAAATGCAATCCCCTCTTTGTATTTTCGTTTTTAATTATGACACAGAATAAGCGGAATTAAAGTTTAAAATGAAAAAGCATTTTGGTGGATTGCTTTTTCATTTTAATTTTGAGTCATTTGATGGAGTTACATTTTGAAAATGAAAAAGCATTACTGTTAATCCATTTTAATTGTCAAATTAGACATTTCTAAATGAATTTTGCTACACATTTACCAGAGAACTTTTTGAAAATGAAATGTCAAATACCATTTTCTTTATCGTTTTAATTAAGTGACAGAATAATCAATGTCGAAGAAGAAACTGAAAAAGCATTTTAGCGGATTGTTTTTCATTTTAATTTTGAGTCAAAAGTTCATTTTGAAAATGAAAAAGCATTTCTGGTTTTGACTTTTATTTTTAATTATGCTACAGAATCGCTTCCATAATAAACTTCATTTGCTTTCTCAAATATCACTGTGTTTTGTCTGCTATATTATATATTTAATTGAAATTGATGATCCAAACAACCAATGATTTGTGAAGAAAAATCTTGAAAATTATCAGGGGTGCCCAAACTTTTTCATACCACTGTATGTTTTACAACATCACCCAACACCAACCTTGGCGGTGGTGGGCATGCCCTCCAACTTGGCCCTCTGTTCTGCCAGTTTCTTAGCAATCCTTTCTCTTTCTTCGTCCGTCTTCTCTGGCATTTTGGACCTGGGTGTAAATCCCAAAAATAAATGAAATTTGCCAATGCAAAAACATAACTCTTCCTTTAACTTGTGTTTTAATTGTTTAACCACCTCAGCAGCTTCTTCTTCATCTTCTCTTCTGCCTTTTCCTTCTGAGCTGAAGTCAGACTCTCAGCCTCTGCCAGGTTGTCAACGGCGATGGCCAAGAAGACATTCAGGAGGATATCTGGTTACACTGAGTTCAGGAAAATTAGAACCGTGGCCATCAAAAAAGCTGCCATGCTTATCATTTTTAAGTTTGAAAAGAGATTTATGACTAATTCTCAGGATACAATTTCCACAGACGAAAAGGATGATGAAAAAAATGGAAACCAGGATGCCAGGTATGACAGGCCCTCCGTAAGCCATAATACCATTGTTCATAATGATGGTCCATTCTTCTCCAGTCAGAATCTGAGGGAAAATTACATATTAAAAAACATTTGCAAACTAAAATGACTTTTGACATTAAACTCTATCTAAAAGATCTACTCCAGTGAAATTAATGTTTTTGGTGTTTTTAACATGTCCTTGTGGCATTTTTCTCATGAAGGACACATATATATGAAGACAACTAAGCTCTAATTTGTTTTTCTTATTATTTCTTTATTCAAATAATTGGGAATCAGGAGCAAATGAAAAAATTGCCATTTGATAAAGAGCTTATTTGTGATGTAGAAAATATAATGGGCGGGCCACAAGCTCCCTGCTCCGAACTCTCAGAAAACAGGGAGGGGAAGGGGGGCGGAGTTTCTTCACACCAACAGACCATCCCTCAACTCAGAGGCGAATTTCTAATGAACTACTGCTGCTCTGCAGACAACGTCCTAGAAAACGATACAGCTTTTTAAATTTTGGCAAAAATGTGCAAAACCATAATTAAAAGACCACTGAGAACACTTCAACAATAGATAAAAAAGATTTTTGGAGTGGGGACTTTAAAACCAACAAAATAGTGTTCAATGTCAAAACACTGTCAGTCTTCCTCACCTGAAATACACTGATCAGTGCCTGAGGGAAGTTGTCAAAGTTACTGCGAGCGGGTCGGTTGTGATCAAAGTTGAATTTCCCTCCAAACACCTGCATTCCCAGAAGGGAGAAGATGACAATAAAGAGAAAGAGGAGGAGGAGAAGGGAGGCGATGGAGCGGACAGAGTTGAGAAGAGAGGCCACAAAATTGCTCAGAGAAGTCCAGTACCTAAAAATTGTAAACAGATGTTACATATTAACACATCAAAGTATAAAGGGAAAACTGTAGAGGAGTCTGAACATGTTCAACTTCTGCTAAAATGTCAAAGAGTTCGACTTACTTAGTAACTTTGAGGATCCTTAGGAGCCGTATGCACCTGAGGACAGAGAAACCGAGCGGAGCTACTGCTCCTGCAGACAGCATGATCATCTCCAGGATGCCGCACAGCACCACAAAGAAGTCAAAGCGATTAAACAAGGACATGAAGTATGCTCTTGGTCCGAGAGCATACAACTTTACAGACATCTCAAGGACAAAAAGCACCAGCAGTCCACGACTGGCCACATCTGTTGGGATGAAAGAGGACAAGAACAACATGAAACTGAGATGGGAGGAGATGAAAAGGGAAAAAGGTGTCCGGTAGTCCAAACACCAACCTTGCAGAGTAGTAAGAGATTTAGGTTGATGATGATACTCTGTGGCAATAGTCAGAGTGTTGAGGAAGACGAGGAACATCACCAGCCAGTAAAAGCCCTTCGTCTTCACATACACCAGACATTTCATCCTGAAAAAACGATTCCAACGACGGGCCAGGCGGCTAAACACAGAAAAAAAGCAGCTCATTGTGGGGCTTTTTTTGAGTTGGTCTATAATATTCCTGCTCTCCCAGTGATGCACACATTACTTCTGTCTTTAAAAGACATCAATGACTTTAAGTTTTTCTGTTCTAATTCTGTGTTGTTATTGTTGTTGAAGTAACTAACATATCAATTGTCCAATAACAGATAATCCAAACAGGGATTTGGTATCATCTGCTTCTATCCTCTCACTGCTGCAATGAATAATTTATCTTCTCTGCCTAATACCAGACGTAAGTTTGTCAAATATGCTACATTTGGTATTAACATATGTCTTTTAATTTCTAACAGATGTTCAGTGACTTTGTATTCACGCACTTCCTTATTCCTAACTGCTGCAATGACTAACTTATTTCCTTTGCAGATTGTTGCCCTACTGACCTTTGTTTCACTGAAGGACAGCCTTTGTAATTTTCCAAACTAGGATTTTTTTATATCTCTACTGTCTCCTTTTGTTAGCTGATTACAGGGACTCCATCAAAATTCCTTCAATGTAATCGGTTGGTCACTCATACAAGACATTAGTATATAAGTGAGATAATCGGTCATTATTTGAATTATCTGGATTGAACTGGATTAGAAATATTACATAGAAAAATGTTTTGTTTGATGTTTTTGGTGTTTTTATCTAATATAACCTTGGTTCTGAACTGGAGCGTTGTTAAAAAAAAGGGGGAAACAAGAATCTAATTGATTTTGTATTCTAACTTGTGTATGATCACAGAACAGAGGACTCACTAGTAGTAGATGATGCGACTTTTGCCCTCCAAATCATACAGGCTGTCTGTTTCAGAGTCTCCGTTGGTCAAAGGTAGGAGACCTGAAAGACCAAGACAACCGTTTTTAATCTGATGCAGTGTTTGCATTAGCAACAAGGGTGCTGCTGTTTGCCTACAGATCTGACCTTTGCCCTCCCTGTCTGCATCCAGGACTTCAGCATGGGTGATCCATTCCATGTATCCATGGAGGTCCTCGTCCAGCTGCTGTCGCTCCCGCAGTTTCTGGAACTCTCCTCTTGACCTGGCTTTCTCTCGCTCTTTAGTGAACTCTCTGAGTGGAATCGAGTGGTAAAAAAGCATGATTCATTTGTTTGACTGGACAACCCACAGATCAGAACAGTTAAGAAAAAAATAACAGCAGTCTTACCCGCTGAGCACGCCCAGAACGAGATTGAGCACGAAGAAGGAACCAACAAGAATGAGAGGAACAAAATACACCCATGGCCATTCATTTCCTATGGCATCATTAACCTGAGAAGATATTTAAGAACATCAGCCAGGAGCTCACGACTCACATCAAACCGAACACTAGTAAAAACCTGTACTAACCCAGTAGAGGACCTTGGTCCATCCCTCCATGGTGATACACTGGTACACAGTCAGCATTGCAAAACCAATGTTATCAAAGTGGGTGATACCATTGTTGGGACCCTCCCATCCAGGGCGACACTCTGAGCCGTTGATGGAGCAGCGGCGTCCGTTACCAGCCTGAGCGCACGGAGCAGGCAGCTCCCCTTCCGCTGTGGCATAGATGTCTGTGCACAAAAGAAAACAACAAACACTGAAAACAGGACCAGAGTGAGCATGTTGAGGGAAGTTCTTCTATACTTACTTGTGCCTGTGTAGTAGCAGGTCTTGTGCATTTTGCACTTAAAGAGCTCCAGCCCCATGATGGCATAGATGGTGACCAACAAAAAGACCAGCAGGGCAATGTGCACCAAAGGCAGTGTGGCTTTGAGGATGGAGTTCATGACCACCTGTAGGCCTTGAAAAGGGGTTATTTAAATTAAATGTAAATCTCAGTAAGCTTTGATTGCAAAGAACATCCATATGGTTTAGATAGTACAAAAAAAGCAGGGCCAGTTTTTGGGAAAAGGAGTGCAAGGTCTTACTGGGGACTCCAGAGACAAGGCGAAGGGGCCTCAGCACCCTGAAGGCTCTTAGAGCCTTCATGTCAAATCCTCCACCCTTCTCTGTTGGTACTCCTGCGATCATATTGATGGTATCCAAAGCAAAGGTGAACAAGCTGCCCAAGTGAACAAGCAAGCACAAAAGACAAAAAGAAGGGAAGTTTTAAAGCTGGCACTCTCAGAATCCACTTTTTTTTTTTAAATTTCAAAAAGTGGCTCTGCTCTTTGGCATTAGAGTCCTCTAGCTGCAGCTCAGAGCTCAGCTTACCCCATGAAGACGATGACGAAGTCCAATATGTTCCAACAGTTCCGTAAATAGGCCCCTTCGTGGAACACGAGCCCATACGCCACAATCTTCAAGAAGCACTCCAAAGTAAAGATGATCAAGAAGATATACTCCAGACTCTCCTGCCGCAGGACATATCGAGCATTTCAATTTTAATGAAAAAGTTCTTACATTCAACTCTCAAATTTCCTTTTTCCCCCTCTGGTCAAGCATCATCTGTTTGTATTATTTTCAGTCTTTACTTAAATTTAAACAATATGTGAATTTATTATCCTGAAAGAAATCAGAACTATGTTCTCCTGAGTTACAGTTCTGATGTTCAACAGGAAATTAGATGATCGGTTGTACTAAATGAAATAAATAAAATCTAACACATATTACATGTCCACACATATTGTATTTACTTAAAGCCTATAAATGGATTAAATTCAGTGGTGATACGTGAAGCAACCATTCCTCCAATCATCAACTTCACAAGATAACAAACAGATGTTTCCATTCCTTTTTTAGAGGTAAAATAAAAAAAAGAAAGAAAGCAAAAAGTCAGACAATATTGAAAAGAAAAGGATTACTGCAAATTCTGTACATGAAATGCTGTTTCCAACACGTTGAAAACCAATCAGGTCTAAAACTTTGACCCATTTAGAGAATCCATCTGCACCCTGACGGTAAATCCAATTCACTCAGTCTGTAAGCCAATACGGCTGTAAAATTACTGAAAAAAAGCAAGCATCTGTCAGCTTATGACCCATCTCAGCCTTTCTGTAAACAGGCCTTGTCACACCAATGCTACTGATACCGCCTTGGCTGACCTACATCTGACAGCAACAGAGGAGTGAACCCTCTCTTCTTTCATTTTCCCTTCGAAGGAATGTCCTGTAATGTGTGTAAGAAAGCTTTGGGGGGCGGGGTTACAGTAAAAAGAAATGTCTTAATGTGTTTATGGTTTTTATTTAGAACAAAATACATCAGCTGATATCTTATTATTCTGGACTTTCTTGGCAGACAAAGACAGAAATACAAACGATTTCCTTTACAGCAGTGACAGAGAAAATGTAACAGGATGTATCCCGCATGCATTTAGTAAAATCCCATAATCAGAATTTGCTGGATCCTTTGACAACAGTGTTGTCAAAGTTTCAGTAACTTGCTTTTCTAAAAGTAGGGTTTTGTTTTGGTCTTCCTAAAAAAACTTTACATTACATACCATTTCTCAATCAATTGGTAATCTTGTGGTTAAATCCCATTCTTAAGTACATCTACTATAACTGAAAGTGACTTTTTTTCTTTTCTTTTCTTTTGCATCTGACTCATTAGTGTGTGCCATGGGTTCCACCAGAGCTTTCATTAGACGCTCTCGCATTAAAGTCACAGCCTTGTCCCACAACCAGGTCACACAAACAGAAGTAAAAACGTGCGTTTCTTTGTGCGCCACAATTCTCGGTATAAAAACCAAACCGTATGTTACACCATAAAATCGAATCGAGGGGAAAGTGAATCGTTGCCTCCCTACTGCAAAGCAGTATGTTTATGTTGAAAGTGTCAAACAAACATGTGTAAAGGTTTGAACTGAGTTATGCACTGCAAAAACTGAATCATAATAAAAATACCTTTGTTTCAAGAAAAACTGTGTTATTTCCTGTCTTGCAAGAAAAATAATCTTATCGTGAAAGTTTTTCAATAGCAAAAATAATCTTAGTTAGAGAAAACATGTCTTAATGACGAGAATTCTCTTCTTACAATAGTAATTCTAGGTAAGGCAATTTTTCTTACCTATTTGACAGATTCTTTTTCTTATTTAAAGAAAATCTGCCAATAGGGTAAGAGTTTTTGACTCATTTCTAGAGGGCATGTTTTTGCAGTGTGGGAAAAGTGAATCGTTGCATTCTACTAGTCATTTGGATAGGAGCAGGCACTAACATAAATATTTTGAACATGTTTGAATGAGTCAAAGTCACAAGAAAAGTTCCGCTAAACATCTATAAAATCGAATTATGCAGAACAGTCTTTGCTGTAAGCAAATGCAGAATGGTGATTGGTTCAAGCAATCCGTATTGACAAATATCAAAATATCGACTCTGCAAAACCCAAAAAACTGTTTTCTTCTGGGCTTTTAAAGTTAACTTTACATTTTTTGTTTGTTTGTCCGATTTGGGTAGCAGTTATTAACCAAAAAGTATAATAAATATATAACAAAATCAAAAAGAAAAAAAAACAGCAACCAAATTTGACTCCACGGTTTCTTCAGGGTTAAAATAAAAGCAGTTTTTTTATATCAATACAAGTTTTAATTTCATCTGTCCATAGCCTGTTATCTCAGAATAACTGAAATGTATATAAATGTTATTTTTTTATTACTAGTTTGGGGTTATGTCTTCCTTGATATTGAACCCCTCTTTGATTAATTAACAAATATGGCCACAAAAATAGTCAAAGATCACAAATGTTCCCCACTGATTTTCATTGAAGCTTTAAAATATTTTACAATTTACTCCAATGCGTCCTTAGCATTTCAAAGTAAAGAAACCAATGTTAAAGTTACAACATTGAGTTTTATTTGTGATGCTTTGCCAGGGGTCTTCGTCTCCAGGACTTGAGGGCCAGCATCTAGCTGGTTTTTAAGAAATCCTGTCTCGTCTGCTGCTGACTACCTGAATCAGGTGTGTTTAGCCAATAAGGAGGTTCGATGACAGGTTAGTTGGAAAACATATAGGAAACCGGTCCTTGAGGTCTGGAGTTTAAGTCCATCCTTTTTGTCTGCACCACTAAAAAGGATGAACACTAAAAATTCATGGTCTTTCTGTGTCCTTAGAACACCTCTCACTGAATATTCCACATCATATTAAGCTAAAAAAATTAAGTAACCTTTGACCTTTTTTTGCTTATTTTTTCAATGATGTGACATCATAATCCTTAGGTTTGTGTCCTTGAAGAGTCTTGGTTAGAAAATGATGACATTTAACACCTTAAGAGTTCCTCACCACAACAGAAAAGTTATCAACGTGTGCCAGACTGCTTAAATAGGAATCCTATATAAGCACTAAGTTATGTTTGAGGGGATTTAAAAATGGCTTTCTAATCACACAAGTGAGCAGCTGAAACCCTCAGCTATTAAAGAGCAGGCTTTGTCAACTTTTAGGCATCACAGCACTCAGCAAGTGAACATGACTATTTATATTTTCTGATCACTGCTTGAAGGAGGAGTTATTATGGACGTTTGCATAAACAGGACTGAATATGACCGGTTTTCTTTGGGCTGTTGGCTTTCATGTACGTCAGAGAGGGCCATTACTCGCACTTACCAAACGTATGTTGGTGTTATTGCTATCCTCTTCAGGCATGGGCAGGAACACTGCTAAAGCCACACAGTTCGCAAAGATGGTCAATAAGATGATGATCTCAAACGTTCTGGACGGAAAAAGTCAAGTTCATAACATTACATATGAACAGATGTAAAACATTTTGGATGTGTGAGAGATTCTAAGTGAAAATGATTTCAAAAGTGCAAAAACCTTTCGTATTATAAAAATGAAAAGCATCAACTTAAATCCTGTCTGAAACATCATCCCTAAAATCACCCTCAGGGTAACAGACAACACTCCTAATGTAATCCTGTCTGCTCCACTTCCCCATTCTCACCTGTAGGGGGCTCTCTAAAAGAATTCCCCTGCCAGGTCAGCATCATGTCGCTGTGATGATGAGGGACAGCTGCAGGACCCCAGAATATGACAAACCATTTAAACATGGCCCACTCATCAGGGAAATTTTGCTCACTTGAACTGTAAGATATTCATGTGATTTGATTACTAGTAATGTTGCTCTTTATGGTACTAAGCGCTACACTAGAACAGCGAAAATGAGTGTTTCCTGCTGCTATTATTCCTTAGGGTTAGACAGAAAATCATTTTAAAACTTTACAAAACGTTAAATATATAATTGCAACTTTCCTCATAATATTCAGTTTTATAGATTCAATTTGTGTATTTAAGCTGAAAGGGTGTCACTATTTATGTATTTTTAAAGCCCCTGGGTACATGTGGTCAATGAAACTCATCCATTCTGATTTAGAAAAATATGTTATAATAAATAAACAAAACAGGGTTACCACAGGAAAATTCATGCCTTAGTTTCATCAACAAACAGATGCTTTGAGAAATTCTTCTGCATTTAATCCATATTTCCTAACTATTTAAGACCTAAAAGATGAAAAGGCCATCAATACTTCCCTCCAACACTCCCAGACAGAGCTCCAGCTCAACAACAAACACAGAAACAATCCGTAGAACCAAACTAATATGTTTATACTTCAGTGAAGGTTTAATCAGATTTCAAATAAGACTTCAGTAATTTTGTCACAGATGAAACATAAGTCACTGCTCAGCAGAAATTCTGTAGGTAGGAATGCATGTGTGTACATGTGAATGAAGTTTATAAAGGATACTTCCACTCTACAATGTTGGTGCAGGCCTTGCGGAAGGGATTTTTAAGGGAGAAGAGGAAAAGGGTTCTTGCAGGGCGAGGGTTTCCTCCTGTGGCCTGGAGCTTTTTCAGCTTCTCCCTCTGCTTCCTCTTCAGCTCTTCCTCGTTCATGATAACCGACTTGTCGCCTCCTGCGTTGGAAGCCATCCTGAGGCCTCAATCTGACACCAACTCCCAATTCCAGAAAAACGTATGAGCTCTCAGCGTAAAATCCACAACACAGGCGCAGCTTTCCTCCCTCCTCTCATCGGGCCTCTGATCCCCAGACGCCGAGCTAGTGGGTTCCCCCGCCCCTCGTCTCCCTTCTCCTCCTGACTCTGTCTCCCTCACACAGAGCCACAGACCTCCCCTCCAGCCCAAGGAGCTCTGACAGAAAAGTTCATCTCGGCAGAGAGAAAAATAACAGGGGCCCAGAGTGGCTGGAGGAGCAGTTGGCCCTGCTGTAGTTTAAATTTAGATTGGTAACCAGTGGCAGGCCATGCTTGGGGATGGATATGGGGTGGGGGGCAGTGACAAGTAAAAGGGCCAAGTAATAATTTTACTGAGATCTGCTGCAGGACAGGAGCTACAGGGCCGTTTCAACTGAAGGCCAATGTTTGACTGGCATCTAGTTTTCTGAAGAAATCTCTTGTCTTGTCATGTCTTGCAAGACATGAAAAATAAATTATAAAACCAAGTTTCTGTTTTTTTGCGCATTTCTTTAATAAGGAGCTTCCACTCCAAATTCTAAGATTTGAGAAGCAATTTGGAAAACGGCAAGAGTAAACTTTGTGTGTATTTCAATCTGCAAATGTAATTTCCTTTTGTTGATATAACCGGGAAATAGTGGTAAATTACAAAATGAAAGCAATTCAGTGAATTACAAAAATGTCTCAGTCTTCATCTAAAAAGCCAAAATTACAATTGTGGGAGTAATCCACTGTATAACAGGTGGAGATGTTTATTTTAAGCTTAATGATGTATCTTTAGCAGTAATCATTTAGTCAATATTTAAAGTAATTTTTGCATTTAACTGAGGCTGTTCCCAAACTGGAAATATATATTCATCATATTAGATTTAAATATAAAACGGAGACTTTGAAAAAGTTTAATTCTAAATATCAGGGAGCTATTTTTGTTTTGAATATGATTCAAGACCATTTCAGTAAGAAAACATTTAATACGAAAAAATAACTGCTTCTTATGCCTCAGTGCAACCATAAGGTTTGTTTGTAGTAAATTGTTGTCTAATAGTACTGGTAAATATAAATGCTATTTTACACACAAAGACAAAAGTGCTGCAAGAAAGAAATCACAAAAATCAAATAGAATTAAACAATATGTTTTTCTTTATTTGGCACTGAGCTAAACATGGCAATTAAGTTGATAAATTTCTCATTTTTAGCTAAAAGAAGAATGGAGATTGGAGCAGCACTGAGTCACTTTTAAATAATCAAAACAGCTTAATTGTACATCTACACAGCCCTCCAAATGTCCGTAAAGTCTGGAATTTCACATTAGTTCTTCAAATTGTGCTCAGCAGGTTGACATTTGTTTTCCCCTTTTTACTGGGTTAAACCTAAGACTTTCTTTTGTTCTTGTAAAAACACAGAACTGCAGTAGCTTCTTAATAAACATTTGAAAAGTAGAAGAATACAGAATTCAAGGAAAGATTCCAAACTATCACCTATGTTGCACAAAATGACAAAGTTCAGTTCTCTTTCTAAACTAAAATAAAAACATTCTCAAAGTGGAATTTTGGAATATATTATTTCATACAAGTGCAGAAACAAAATACTTAAATTAAAGAACAATCCAGTGATTTTGAAGCTTTTTAGTGCTGGTATTTCAGTCACATCTTTTTTGAGTCCATTCGACACATTTTCCCTCACAGAGAGAAGGGAAAAGACCCAGAATGAGGTTAAAAAAGATCAGAAAGGAACTCACGGTACTGCAAAAAGAAGATGCTCACGTTTTTACATAAACTATTTCATATTACTAAGCTTGGAAGAAGAAACGCCTGGCAACTGTCTAAGCAGGCAAGCTGAAATGAAACCAGTGTACCACTTGTGAGGTAAATTTCTAAATAGAGCAATAAGCAAACTGCCCAATATTTACTAGTTATTAAAAAGTTAACAGATGATCTTCAAACTCAAGCATTCATTTTTACTTTTAAAGTGCGCAAAAATGGTTTTAATTTTTCGACAAATGAGATTAGTTTATATTCCAGCCTAAAGCCCATTACATTCAAGTCTGTTAGAAGTTCATGCTAATATGTTTCTTGTTGTCAAAATACTGATCCAGAGGATGCTGTGCTGGTTTGTGATAGTGCCGCTGGTCTGAGCTCAAGGAGGTCATTTACTCTAAACCGGGTTTTAAGCTCAGGCTGACAGTTTAACTTAGCAATTTGTGGCGATCGAAAACGGTCTTTCGCTGCTCCTGGACCTGTTTCTTCCAGCGCTGCTGTGCTCCCTCAACCCGCTCCAGCACCGTGTTTCCTCTGGCCTGCCCGCTGTCTGCCTGCGGACGCATCTCCTGCAAACGCAGACGTATGTTAAAACCGGCGGCATTCATAATGTACACCAATACATGTGATGTTTCTTTGCATGATTACCTCACTGTCTTCCTCGTTGTGCAGAGGCTGAGTGTAGGGGTCATGTTTCCGGATGAGAGGATCAACAAGGAGCAGGAACAGCATGTAGAGCAGCAATGCACCCACAACCGACAGGTAAATGATGATGGTTACCTGGAACATTTAGCAAACGGGTCACATAAAGATGTCATTTTGCAGCACATCACAAAAACAGGACATAACAAGCATTTCAATTTTATTTTTAGTAGGGGGGTGTATCTTTCCCACAAATCAATAAATGACAGGTTTTGTGGCAATACAATACAAAACGCAACAAAACAAAGATAAAATGCTTCAAACAATAAAAACTGGTATTCTGGGTCTTTTGGTTAAAAGGTGTCATAATAGGTATAGTTTGAAGACCCCAGCAAATCCGTTCAGGGGTCGCCAGCGACTCAGCTTTCACTGTTTTGCACACGTAGTCTGACAAAGATTTTTACGCCGGATACCCTCCCTGACACCAGCCTGTGTTTTATCCGGGCTGGAAACCAACATAGGGGGACCCAGACTTGGGGCCCCTTGTGGCAACACAGTTAGGCGGTAGCGCGAAGGGTTTTGCCCAAGGAATTTTGAAGGACGTTTGCTTTGAGGGAGGATACTGTAGGAGACAAACCACCGAAATCAAATGAAAGCCTGTAGTACCTTGATGGTGTTGCTACTTCGCTCCTCATACTTGCACTCACACAGCAGACAGTAAGCTTCTACATCATATCCAGGAACTGGCATCGGCTCAACAACATGGAGGCAGGTACTGCAATGAAAGCAAAGGTTTTCGTTAATATTTATACCTGCAAGGTAAGATTAAAGTGTGTAGGGCAACCTCATGAAAATGCAGACAAAAAGTCAGCATTTGTGTCAATTAAGTAATAAAAAGTAACTAAACCAATTCCCAAACTGTTTCTAAATTGATATTATTTAAATAATAGTAAATACATTTTAACAAAGTGATCTTACCAATCTTTCTGGGTAACATTCCTGTTATAAATGTTCCCACTGATGTTTCTGTATGGTGGACAGATGCACTTGCAGCGAACATCTTCAAAGTTCTGCAACATCAAGGATAATAAGAAGAGAGTTTTAAATCCTGGTTCTGGGCTGCATGTGAATCTTATTTCCCTGTTCCAGGCTGCACCTGATTCAGGTGATTAGTTCTTCATCCGGGTCTGATAAAGCAGTCAAAAAGATCGGACTTTGAAACAAGCCACGTGGGTTTATTTACAGTTGTTTACAATACAGCAGAAAGCATAATCAGAACTGAAGTGTCCCTGATTTCATTTATTAGACAAATTGATTTTAAAAAAAAGTATGGATTATCATGTAAATATTTATGATAAAAATATGTATTTTGCAAACACAAGAAGTAGTATCCAGGATGATTGTCATAGGATATGATAAGCTAAAACAACACATTTCCCTTGTTTCACCTTAGCGTCTGCAACAGCACCAGCATCCAGAAGAAACACAGTCACGACTGTAGCAGCTAAGAAGCTCAAAGGTCCGTATTTGTCAAACATCTCCCTGCTGGATCGGAAAGTTCTCCACTGACGCCCTGTCAAAACACCAAATGCTAGCAGTTAGCACAGCTAGCATCTAGCTACGGTGTAAACAACGACGGAAACGGCTGGGGGGGGGGGGGGGGGTGACAACCATTTATTTTTGTCGCTTTTTTTTGGTAAGAAATCGTAAAATACAAAACAACTTTGGTCAATTTTAAAACAACTCGTTAACTCACGTGTTCACAGCTCGTCAGCAGCGTATTCGTGTTGTGCATTCAGGACGCAGCTCTAGCACGAATCGCAGAGCTTGAAAAAAAAGCTGTAATTGCTGAAATGAGCTGTTCTTCCTGGATCCGGACTATCGTCACGGAACTGTGGAACTGGACCGACAGCGCCATCTGCTGGACAGATACGGAAGGTCCCTTATTATTCAGAATTGCACATGAAATGTCGCCAATTCAGCTTCTCCTTTGTTTAACCCTTGTGCTAACTTAGATGACCCCACCCTTACATTGACGTGTTGTCCTACCATGACAAAGGAGGATAAAGGTGTAAAGATTTCATGTAATCCATGGACACCAGTGAAGATCACAAATCATTGAAGAAAAAAGGTTCAGAGCACTGTCTAGTGGGTCTAGATGACCCAACTCCCAATGTTAAAGTGCCTAAAACAGCCTTGCTTTAACCCTTGTGCTATACAAGGGTTAAAGCAAGGCCGTTTTAAACAACAAGCAAATTAATTATGTAACTAAAATTATATTTACCTTTTTTCAAAAATCAACTGAATAATAAAAACTAATTGCCATTTTTAACACTATTTTTTAGTTAAGATATGATGACAATGATTTTTAAAAGAATTGTGATATTTGAATGACTTAATGTCCCATTCCAATCATCTTTTGATCTTACGTAAAAGCATTCCCATTGGTCTTTTAGTTATGATTATGCCATTTTTAACCCAATAAAAACAACTGTCGCTTTCAAGGACATGGTTTCTGCAGAGCAGTAGTAGGTCATTAGAACTCTGCCTCTGAGTTGTGGACAGGATTGTTGGTGCCCTCATTTTCCATCATCCCTTTGTTTAGGTGCTCTCCAGCTTGCAGCCCTTCACAACCCCAACCTAACATTTGTGTTGCACAAAAAGTGGTGAGCAATATCGGAGCTATCCAGGCGCACAGTTTTGAGCTACATTTCAGCCTGGAGGAGAAAAACGAACACATACTGTATATGGATCTATTTGTCTCCAAGTGGATGCATCAGAATGGAGCAGCGCAGGCAGCTTCTGGCCTGCCGACTGTAGACTATGTCACTGCTACCTGCTTTTTCCTACGGCATTTTAACGTCTGCTCCTGATTGACATCAATTTGAATAAAGAAATATGCAGAAATACAATTACAGCTTGATTTTCCTTATATGACCTCCATCATGAGAAAAAATGATACAAGAACATGTTAAAACACCAGAAAGTATATTTTCATTGGAGTGGGTCTTTAACAAAAATCATGAGTAGTCTGGATGGTCCACTATCTGTATGCTAAAAGAGACATTTTTCATGTTGCAACATAAAGTAATCTGTTATTGTTACAGTATTTTATTATTTTCACAATTGACATGATTCCCATGTCCAATTTTCCCCCTTTATTTAAAACCTGAGCCTTAGTGTCTTGGTGCAATCGATATTCCCATTTCCAGGTAATCCTGCCTTCATGCCTCTGTGTGTAGTAAGATACTCTTACCGTTAATAAACCGTCTAAATCAATGAGTTGCAAGATCAACCTGAACCACTTGGGTCTGTTGCCATGCAGATCGATTAAAACTATGACCCCCCACACCCTCCGCAAGCAATGCTTTTAGCACAAATGAAAACATACAGACAAAAAATTTAAGCAATCTTCGAAGCAACCATAGGAAAACAGCAATAAAATGATACGAAAGAACGTTTTCTTAAAGTTTTTAAAAAGCTCAAACTAACACAGGTGACAGGTGCGCCTAAATGACGTCTTAACTAACCACGTGACCAAAAAAGGAATTATAAACAAACGTGATCGTAGTGAATACAATAATTGTTAGTTTAAATATAAAAATAAAGCATCCTGTTTGTTTATTATTTTCAAGCACACACAATGCGTGTGCATATTTGTTCAAATGCACATTTTGGAAGATGTCAGTCACTTTATTAATTCAAGTTATTAAGTGAAAAAAAACATTTATTTATATTTTAGACATTTTTAATGCACGAATTTTCACGTTATTTATTATCAGCAGTAAATAAATGTTGTCAATTACATCATCTGAAGATAAAACAAATCTCTTGATTTGCAGCACAAGACTGCCCTTTAAACCCTTAAGCCCATTATAGATTGACCAGAGCTCAGTGACTGATCACAGTTCAATAGAAAGACTAAAAGGTGATCATTACATTTTTATAAAATGTTTGACAGAAGAGAAGCAAAATTTGTTGGAAATCGAATACAAATCTCAGCATAGATTAAAAAAACAGATTTCCCAAAATCTCAGAAACACGCAGGAGAAATATCTTACCATCCAAACACTAACTTTAATGCAAAAACTTTTGTTATCAGATTTTCGGTAAAATACGTGCAGGCAGATACTTTTTTTTTTTTTAATTCTGAAATCGGTGTAGCGGTACGACCACTAGGAGATGCTATAAGGCCTAATGTAAAATACTATAAGTCCAACCAACAAACATGGTAAAAAGACAGAATTTGATGAATGCAAAATAAAACAAAGGTTTTTAAATCAAACTGTTAAATTAAAATAAAACATTGTTTTTCTCACAGCTTGAAATATTATATACAAAGCATAAAAAAGCTGATAAGAAGCTTGTCACACATCAAAGAAGCATTCTGTATCAGTAGAGCCGATATGCTGCATTTTCTTAAGGACTTCAGCTGAACAAAGTGTAATATGTGAGCAGCTTTGCCTTGATACCAGTTTGCATCTTAATTTTCATGTTTTTTTTAATAAAGCAATTGTTGCAGCAAGCTTCTTTTTGACCTTTATCTAATCATTTCCAATGTCTCACTGCACACTTCTTCTGTATCACGCTTTGGGAGAGCACGCTGTTTGAATAACAACACCATCTTGAGGGAGGTGATTCTTATCCTTTCTTCTCCTCTCCTCTCCGTTACTCTTCTCTCTGCTGAGGTGATACATTGTGGGCAGCAGAACTATTCTAATAGACACACATGGTAATTACAGTTGTGGGAGGTAGCAGACAGTAGTGGTCCAAGGGACAGCACAAAACTATAAATCACAACTCCAGCTTCTGCCCTCCTGAGTGTAGCCGATCACGCTCAACCAAAAAGCAATTCTGCCAACATGTGTTTGTGCATTTGTCTTCATCAGCCGCTGGCTTGTTTTGGGCCCCCTTGCCTGAGTTTTCCTTTCCCATGGTAATCAAACAAGGACTACTTCTCCAGTCTTTGAGTCAAAGTCTTCCACATTAGGCTTGAAATACTTGTAACTTGAGCTGCTTGAAATCACTCCACAGATTTGTGAAATTTACTGTGAGCAGAAGAAAGATATATAACAGCGAGGGTACGGAACCACAACAGATATTAGTTTAAGCAATCCTATTTTTTTTCTTTTTGACTTCGGACGCCTCAGTGAAAGGTGTTGAAACCAAAGGGGGGGTGTCAATGGCAAAGGTGTTAAAACAGTAGTGATGGTGATACAAGAGTACAGTGTGTGTCCTGTTCCGCTTTATAAGTACGGACAGCTGCCTGTCAGCCAGCTGAGCCCGTTCAGGGGAAGGTGTCTGCTGAGAAGCTCCCGTCAGTGATGGTGGGAACAAAACCCAGCAAGTTGAGCTGAAAAAATGGAGGCGGCGGATAGAACGTGTCCTTCCTTGAAGAGTCGCAGATTCTCAGCAAGTCACATAAGCTGCTGGGGTGGGGAGACTGAGCTCGACACAACATGGAAACCGAAGGCAGCCATGACACATGACAAGCAGAAACGCAAGAAGATGAGTTGTCACATATCTGCAACCATCCTAACTCAAACTTTCCTTCATGTGTGTCCAAAAAAAACAGGAAAACACAGGAAAAGCAAAGGGAGATATGAGCTGATATTGCCGTAACGTGACCTTTGAAACATTGCATTGCTTTTTTTTATTTTGCACAGTATCTCTTCAGAGAAGTTCAAAACAATAAAAACAGCTTCCTAGCTGTCATTGGTAAAAAACAAATGAAAATACCTGAAAGCTGGCAGAAATCTATATACATTTTTCAAAGGAAACTGGTGCAGACAAGCAATAAACAATAGGAAGAAATTAAGAGTGATGTAAACTGAAAGGTAGATAAAATGCTCCAGGGGAAGAATTAGGTTTGTTGTTGGAATGAAAGAATTCAACAGGCTTTAGTCTCGGAAAAGCTTCAAGTTGGTCTAACAAGAGTTGGCAGACCAGTCAACAGATGTCAGCCATTAATGCCTGTGTGACTCTGGAATAGAGTCTGATTTGTATATTCAGTGTTTGCAAATTTGACTTAAGAATAAAAGCACTAGACGAAAAGTACAAATCAAGTGAGTAAGCAAATAAGAGCATACCCCTCCTTTATCGACTTGGTAAGGAAGCAGTTAAAGACCCACTCCAATGAAGTGATGTTTTTTGCAGTTTCTAACAGGTTCTGGTGGCGTTTTTGTCATGATGGAGGACTAATTTAAGAAAATTGAGCAAAAAATTGAATTTTCAAATTTTTCTTTATTCAAATAGTTGTGAATCAGGAGCAGACGAAAAAGGATTGTTAGAAAAAGCTTGTAGTTGTGATGCTGAAGCTACTACGACAAGCCACAAGCTCCCTGTTCTGCTCCATTCTGATGCATCCGCTTGCAGACAAATCGATCCATTAACGTTTTCATTTTCCTCGTCTGAGGCTGGTATCTGGCTCAAAATTGATAGCTCCAATATTGCTCACCATATTTGTTGCTCGGATGATATTAGGTTGGGGTTTGGAAGTCACAGGTTTGAGGATTTCTCTATTTCACAAACTATTTCACACCAAAAACTGGTTTACTACCATTTTGTCTGTGGGCACGAGATATACTAAGGTATAACTTGGGAGAAGAATAGGTCAAGTAGAGGTCAGAAAACTGTTTAGATCTGACTGGCAGTTGGACAGGAAGTAAAAATGTTTTGAGAGAAACTTTGCTGTTAGGAAACAGTCTTTCAGAGCCAAGTTTCAGTTTGTTGGGTCTTCTTGAGTCACCATGATCGAGTCAGTGTCACCTCCTCTCTCCGTCTCGAGCAGCTCCCTTGTTGTGGCAGTCTCTGATCCACCTGCCCCAGCTTCAGGCTTCATGGACCTGGTCTGCAGGGGCTGCTCTCACCAAATGCCAAGGAGAGTCAGTCTTCACTGTTTTGGCATTTGCTGGAATCTGACATGGCAGCTTAGTGGTGTGCCCCGATAGACCGCCTCTGGCAGTATAACAAACACAGCCCTAAACCTAAGCAGTTTAAAGATATAAATGTTAAGAAAAACACCCCCCCCCCCCCCCCCCATGAAACAAATGCAAGGAAGTATTGAAATTTTTGGCCATTTCTCTATTTTCTTGAGGCTTGCAGTGATACTGATACAAAGAGGGGGATGTGAAAACAAACATCTTACAACAATCATCTTACGGTATCAGAAATCAATAATACCTCCTCAGAATGTATTTAGAAACAGGTTGGGCTGATGTTGAAACTGAGGTAACAGAAGAAACAGACTGTAGTAAAGGCATAGAAAACTACTAGAATTAAAAATAAAATCCTAAATAAAAAAAAGAAAGAATAAGGCATGGTCTTTTCATTCAGTATATATTTCTTTTTACAGTTGGTGGGTCCTTTCAACTATTTATCCCCCAAAAAAGATATAGACATAGACGTGCTGCATTTTTTTATTGCCTACAGCATTCTAAAAGGGGCTAAAAATCCCCCCAAATCATGGTACATAAAAAAGTACTTTCCCCTTTGGGATAAATCTATTGTATCTTTTGTTCTCCCCCCTGTTCTGTGATGCTCTCACAATGTCACAACTGTCACCTCTTTTAAACTCCCCATCCCTGGATTTTATTAATTCATTTTTCTTTATAAGCATTCCAAGCATCCTCCCTGCTAGGGCAACAAGCAACCTTGGAAGAAACGTTTACATCTAAAATTAGTACCCTTCCTAAAGTCCCACTCCAGTCATCTTTTAAACTGTTTTAAAAGTGTTACCAGTGGCCTGCCCCCCCCCCCCCCCCCAAGAAAAATAAACAAAAAAATAAACATACCTGTATAGTTTTCTAGGATATAGTTTCTGCAGAGTGGTAGGAGTTAATTTGAAATTAACCTTCAAAATACACCTTTGTTTACAGTCTTTCCCACTTACTTACTCTACATTAAAACTTCAAGATAAAATTGGTGGTGCAACCAAAATGGCGAGCTATATTGGAGCCATCCAGCCATAATTTTGAGCCAGATAACAGTTCGAACAAGGAAAACAAAGACCTACATTTGTTTGCAACTGAATGCATCCGAATGGAGCAGAGCAGAAACAATACTTTTTGTCTGCTCCCGATTCCCAATGATTTGAATTAAAAAATACTCATAAATGCAATTGTAAGCTTATTTTTCTTAAATATGTCCTCCATCATGAGATAATTGCTAAAATAATATCTTAAAAACAGCAAAAACACAATTATCTTCAGAGTGGATATTTAGTTAGTAGGCGGGTATAGTTGCGTCATGCAGTCATGCAACCTAAAAGGACATGCTGTGCAACAAATGTTTCTTTCTGATCTCCATCAGTAACTCAACATTTTGTTTCCTTTCTGCTATTGCAAGAATATATGTCATAAATCAGATTGATTCACCCCTTCTCCCCCTCTGTTTTGAATCCTATGACTGTTTGAAACTAACCCAGACACGTTTCTGGCACGTTTTGCTCCAGGTTGGGGCTCAGTAACCTTCATCAAAAGGGCTCTCCATTTCAGGACAAAGAGAGGGACAGTTGGACACACCTCGAGGCAAAAGAAAAAAACAACTGTTGGTGAAAAGACGCAAAGTAAGAGAGATGGGCAGATTGAGAGAACAATCTAGAAAGAGAAAGAAAAGAAAAACAGACAAAATGGGAAGTGGTGGAGTTAGAGGGAGACGCTCCACTGCCCTGCTGACAAACAGAGTCCCTCTAGAGCCAGGCAGATGAGAGGAAGAGGAGGAGGAGAGAAGGAGAGGGGTAAGAAAAAGGAGGGGAGTTTGATGTGGGCAGTGAAGCCCACCATCCTCTACAGCCCCCTCTCTTCCTCTGACCCCCACCCCCGTGCAGAAAATCTATGCTTGCTCTCTTAGTATTCCGCCCGTCTCTTTTGTGGGCTCTGCGGAGGGGAGACAGAGAGGCTGGTGAGACCCTGTGTGATGCTATCTGGGAGATTTCCCCTCCCTCCGTCTGTAGATAGGGTGTTTGTTTCTATTTGACAGGACTATTGGAGAACCTCCACCAGGGTGGTGCACCGGTCATCCTCTTCATGTAATCCCCCCAATCTGGTAGAAAAAAAAAAAAACAAGATGCAAGAATATTTAGCAACAATCATGTTTCTTTTTCTTCTGTGCTTTGTTTATAGCATTAAGTTTGAAGTCATGCAGTGACCAAGTACAGACAGACTTTTCCTCTGATCTGGTTCTGCCTTGGTGAACAAAGGGCATCAGAGCTTCCAGCATGACTGGAGGTTGTTAACATGCATTCCAACATAAACAAGGTTTTGTCAGTTGTTTTTAACAAAACTGACAAAAACAAAGTGTAAAAAAATGACAAAAAAGCCAGAAAAAAAGCTCCATGAAGTGGTGGGCAGTAATTTTGTTTCAAAGCAAATGTCTTGGTTCAGACCTCTGTTTGGATCTTTCTGTGTGAGGGTTGAGCATTTTCTGACTGTTCTGGTTGTTTCAGACTACTGGTAAATGTTTGATTGCTACCAGGCAGTCTTTAAGACTAAGTTCAAGCATGATTGTTTGTATATTTGTGACGCAGCAGTAAATCGGCTCTTGCTTTCTATTATTCCATGTATGTTTTACCCAGGGACGGAACTATGGGGGGGGGGGGGGGGGGGGGGACTTTTAAGTCAAAATTGATGCCATTGTTGAGCATTGCAACAATAGCAAAAGCTATTTTTTTAATGAGTTCTTTCAAGATTTGAAGATTTTCAAGAATTTCTGCACATTTTAAAAATCTGTAAGTATCTGAAAGTAGTAGCAATATATTTAAAAAGGTATTTTGCTACTACTTTCCATAAGTAATAGCACCTGTTGAGATGTGATTTCCCATCCTAGAACGTCACTCTGTGTTAATTCCATAAAACCCTACATTTATTCAGTTATTTTTTTTTTATTTTTATTTTTTTAACTTGTCCTGTCCAACAGCTGGGCAGACAGATGAGAGCTGAGGGCCTCTTGTGTTGGACATATTTTACTTTAACAAGAGGGGTTATTAATCTTCAGACAAACCAAAGGTATGTCTGAATAAACCCCTTTTGTAATTGAGGCCAAACTTTATTAATTTCAATCATGTCTGAAAATCTTTGGTGTTGGACCGGACGGAAAAGGAAAGAGGGGAAGAAGAGAGAGGGATGTTAGAGAGAGGGGGGGTAGGGGGTGATAATAGGAGGGGAAGGGGGATAAGACCATGAAGCAGCATAAAGCAACAAGTTTACTGGTTGTTAATCATTATGGTAAGGTTCAAATGTAGTAAAAAACAAAAAAACAAACAAAAAAAAAGGGGCGAAGCCTGTCCACACACACACTGAAATGTATTAAACACACCTGCTAGCTGCAAAAATGTCCACCTGTCGACATGTACACAAAACAGATAGTGTTCACACGCATACTTATGCCTTAAAACCAACTAGTGTGAAATATTTCAGTCATTCAGTCATGCAAACTGTTAGTGCAAAGGTGAGCTAACACCAGTGCTCAGGTGAGTGTTTATGTTCTTCTAAAATGGGTGGTGGAACGTGAAAAGAAGGAGGGAGAGTGCCCAGCCATCCCCACCCCAAGACCCCCACCGCAGCAGCAGCGGCAGCCGGAATCCCCCCAATGCCACACGGGAACCGGCAGGGAACAACCGCCGCCCGGGCGACCAAGCCCGCCACCCAGGCCAGGGCCAGCAGGGCCGCCGCAAGGCCCCCAGAGCCAGAGGCCAGGGAGGCACGGAGGGAAAGAGAGCGCCGCCCCAGCCCAACCAGGAGAGCAGCCCCCCCGCCACGCCGGGAGAACCCAACGCAGGGCCCCACCGGAGAAGGACGCCCACAGCCCCAAACGAGCACCCCACCACCACCCAGGAGTTCCGGGCATCCCCCCGCCCCAACCCCAGATACGAGCCAGGACCCCCCAAGGGAGACCCGCTCCGCACTCCAGGCAGCCATCCGCCCGGCCCACGGTTGGTCCAGGGAGGAGCGAGGCAGGGGCCCACCGCCCCCGCCCAGGAGGGGGGAACCCCGGGGAAAAAAGAGGGCCCACAAGGGGTGTTGTAAATATGGCCCGACCAGGCTCGGCCACAGTTGGAAATTTGGCGGGGCCCAGCACTCAGGAGCGAGGACCAGAACCCACCCCCCAGGGACCAGACACCCCCGGCTCAGATGTAATGTGAACCCCCCCACCGTGCGGAGAGAGCACCGCCGGGCCCAGGAAGCCGCCACCCCGGGGACACGGCCGCCGTTACAAAGGGGCCCGTACCCCCCACCAGGGAAGAGGCAGGGGACAGATGGACCCAGGTCCCACCTTCCTTGCAAAATGTGTGTGCGTGTATGTGTGTTTGAGAGGGTGTGTGTGTGCATGTGTGTGTGTTTATGTTGGGATGTATATATTGAGGGGGGAGGGGTGTGTGTACTAAGGGGGGTGCAGTTAAAATTGGCGGGTAGGGCTATTCAGTTATTTTCTGTTCGGAAATTAACATGTATATTGACATTAATAACAATTAATTTCTTAATTGACATTAAACTTCAGATTTGTACAGTTTCCTCCAACTTCATACTAAACAGCAGTTCTTAAACTCTGACTCAGTTACTGTAATAAAATAGAAATAACCAGGTGACTATAAAGATATGGCTGTCAGTACATGTCTCACTTTTGTCTAACTTGAACACCTGGATTTGATTTATTGCTTTTACACAAAAGGATTTTTGATGTGAGTGGCAGTAATACTTGAGGGAAAAAAAACATACTGATAGCAATTGGTTTTATGATACAGAAGAAAAAAAAAAGGTACAGAACCTTCCAAATTCTTTAAATTTACAGTTCACATATTTTCAGAAACACATCTGTCACAAATAAATATCTAAATCAGGAATGCTTCCCTTTTATTTAACCTGACCACATTTAGAAAAAGTATTCCTGGGCAAGTGGGGAAAACAAAAAGGGGCCCTATTTCATAAATATACATTTTTTATATGGCAGCTTTAGCATTGGGTTATAAGATAGTTGGTGGAAAATGACGTTTTCTGGTTTTAAGTTACCTGAAATGGTGGAAATGGAGGGATGTAATGCCCTCTCACCCTTCAAAAAGGCAAACAATTCAGAGCAATTGAATGGCAAACAACATAAGAGTGGTTGAGTGTGTGTGAACAGCAAAACTCATTAGCGGTATGTGAAGCAGCATATGTGCACTGCACCCTAAAACGCATTTACACAGAACGTCATGGTTCTCTGACATAAATTAAAGAGTTATTGATTATTTTTGTCGACATAATCTCCATCACCAAACCCACATCCTGGCTGCTAAACTGCAGATATGTGGAATTTATCCATATTTTCCTCCAAAATAACCCGTTTCTCTGTCACCTTGAGCCTGCTTTGTCATGCTTGTGTGGTTGCTCTAAAGGTCACAGCTTGTAGCTACTGTCAGTAGCTGTCATTCTTGCACACTTCCTCCCTTTTTCCTGCTCCTCCTCTCCTTCAAGTCTTTTTTTGTCTCACATTTCTTTCTTTGGCTCTGGAGCAGGGATCCGAGTAGTATATTTTTTTTATTCTGGACTTTCAAAGGTTAAATAATAGAAAAGTAGTTCAGATGCAGTGTATATATATATTTATCTATATATGTATACATATATAGATATAGATATAATATAATTCATAGTTTTGATGCCTTCAGTGTGAATCTACAATTTTCATAGTCATTAAAATAAAGAAAACTCTTTGAATGAGAATGTGTGTCCAAACTTTTGGTCTGTACTATATATATATAGACATATACATATATATATATATATATATATATATATATATATATATATATATATATATATATATATATATATATATATATATATATATACACATACTATATATATAGAGAGAGAAAAAGAGAGAGAGAGAGAGAGTGAATCAAGTCAAGTTAGGACACAGTCTCTTTTCAATTACAACATTATCCGACAGTTTGTCTATTTGCTTTTTAAGGCAAGACCCATCACCCACCAGAGACCATGGATACACAATCTGTTTCAATTTAAGGTCAACTAATTAACAATGTTTACATTTTCAGTTAGAACGAATTAACTGCTTTAGGAAAAAGGAAAACAGGAGTAAATTTTGTTAATTTTCAAATTTTCCTTTAATGCCCATTGCAGAGCGTATAAAGAAGATTTGAGTATCAGTATGAGACAGGATAAATAATGAAACGTGCTGCATTTCACCACACAAAGAGAACGGCCTGACATGATTTCAGGGATCAGGTTTGAGTGAAAGGAAAGACAAAGAGAAGACTTACTAAAGAGACAGCAAACACAGGTGTGCCGTTTAATCTGTTGGGGAGGTGTGGGGTAATCATGGCAAACTTTAATCAGTTAAGATCAATTATTCATGGTCAGGGGCATAGCGAGCTGATTTCTAAAATGCCCCTTCTCCCTTTCTCCCTCTCTTCCTCTGACAGCCCTGTATGAATTATTCAAGCTGCATTTACAAAAAGAACTCCATCTCTGATACCTGATCAGTCAGTTAGAAACATTATGCAACAGGGATTGTCAATTAAAAAACTAGCACAAAGTATTTCCTTGTTTGTAAACAATAAAACAGAAAATGAAGCATCAATTAAAAAAAGTGACAGGAAAACCACAAAAATGTGCTTCAAAAAGGAAAAAATCTTCAGTCGACCAGGATTAGTCAGGATCATAATTGGTGTTTGTCAGCATGTCATCTCATCATCCATCGAGCCGAACCTATGGTGTGCTGGATCAGAGCAAGACTTTAAACACGACCCACTGCAATTCTTTTTAGTGTTCAGGTCATTTCTTGCTAAAACAAAAAATTATTCAGAATACGTATGGGTTTCATTTCTTTGTTGTCTGTTTACGCTCACTGCTCCATCACAGGGTGCTGCAAAACATTTACTGAATCTTCAAAGCACTATTAAAGGACCCCAAATCCATGACTGGAGAGAAATACATGTTTACAAGTACAGTACCTAATCTGACAAAAGATGGAATCTAACAATGATTTCTGCACTGAATTCAAAGGATATCTCATTGCTGACATCACTTAACAGAAACTGTTCGGTTTCCTTATTTCCATTTTATTCGTTAACACATTCTGACTTGTGGTTTTTCCTGTATTTTTTAATGCATTGCCTCCAAAAAACAGTTTATAGTCATATCTGGGTAAAGACAAGGAATATTTTTATTTTAGACATGCTTGCACATAATTAGAGATTGATCACCTCTGCCACGTCTCATGCTAGCACGTCACTTTGAGTCCTCCAGCTTTATTTACAGGATCCATGAGGTCTCACAGGTTCTCAAAGATTGAAACCACCAAGTGAAAAAGTAAGTCCCAAGAGTGACTTCTTCAAATACTATCTCCATGTTAAAAAAAAAAGAACTAAAAAAAACTGTGTTCACTTTGTGGTTAACCCTTGTGCTATCCTATGGGGTCCAGATGACCCGATCCTTACATTGATGTGTTATCCCTACATGACAAAGGTGGATAAAGGTGAAGAGGATTTCATTTAATACATGGGCACCAGTGAAGATCACATATCAATAAAGAAAAAAGGTTTAGCACTTGTGGGGTCCAGATGACCCTTCTCCCAACGTTAAAGTGCCTAGGATAGCACAAGTGTTAAAAATCAAATCCTAATTAACTGAGGGTCATGAAAGTGCTGACACTTTCAGTACATCTTATCTTTTCTATGCCAGAGAATGTTTTTTTGCTTGCCACTTTGTAAAATAATTGGCAATGCAGGCAAAAGCCACAAAGTGCCCTAATGTTGTTTCCGTATTGTGAACCATGTTTTCCGTTGCAAGTATGGGCATTTATCTTGGGGATTTTTATCTTACTTTAGACAAGTAGTTTAGGTTAATTTCTGCCTGTATAAATAGTTTAGCATTAGTATAAATGAATTCGTGGCTCATTTGAGCTCGAACCTCGCAGCATTTTAAGCAATACTTGAAGAAAACTCCCTCAGCCGAACCCACTATTGTACATTCACCCAAAGCCCCTTTGAAGCCCGTTGAGAGAACTGTGTTGTAAAACTGGGCTATATAAATAAAACTGAATTGAATTGAAATCAAAGAAAAAAACCTCTCTTGGGTGTTTGTTACCTACGGAGCCCGTGTCCTGACATTAAGATATAAAAATATATCTTGTTCCCACAGATTAATATCTTGTTCCCACAGATTATTATCTCGTTCGCACGAAATACTATTCCGTTCCCACAAGATACTATTGCGTTCCCTCAAAAAACTATTCCGTTCCCTCGAAATGATTAACTCGTGCGAACGCAATAATTATGTCGTTCGAACGCAATAATTAATCCGTTCGAACGCAATAATTATTCACATCATAAGTCATTCACGCGGATATGCTCTCTGTACGCCGGCAAAACTAAGCCGCTTTCAGCGGTAACTTCCGTGTCTCTGTGACCCATATTCGTTCAAAAAAGGAACATGAAAAACAAAAATGATCACTTTATTACCGTCTCAATGAATATAAGAAAAATATCAAAAGATTTATGATAACTAGGCTGCTTTGTCATACGATAGCCCCTGCTAGGCTACCACTAGCTCCGCCGCAGAGCTCTTTGATGTATGCCGGCATTTGGGCAACTGGCTGGTCTGTTGTCAGACAGCTGATATTGTAGTTTAGGGTCGAATAGGAATAATAATATTCAGGACTTGTCTTTTATTAACTTTAGCAGTCAGTTGCTTTACATTCGAAGGCTATAAGGATACATGCTAACTGACAAGCCGATCATTGATCCTGTTATTAATTTACGTCATAGATTTACAGCAGATACCTTCACATTTCTGTCTGTGTGTGTCTCATTACATTGCATTGAAGACACGGAGGATGTTTAGAGAACAGATTTATTTATTTTAAAAAGCACAGAAGCATCCATCGTATTCACGTTCACATCATCTGGTACGCCCTCCGGTCATCTTGCTGCAAAAGCCGCTTCCTGCCTCTACTTCCGTGTCTCTGTGAACATTCAATAGGGGTAAAAATAAAACGTTTCCCAGGATGCTTTGCTGCCAATCATTGGCCAATCACCGTGTCCCTGTGACCAAGGTCTAACAACAAGACCAATGATTCGCAGCAAAGCATTCTGGGAAACGTGACGTACTGCTATTGTTGTTATGCTACGAGCTAAAGGTAAGTGCTTTAGGCGAAGCAGCCAGCTTAATATGATATTTTTCAGATTTTCATTGAGACAATAACAGATCGACCATTCTTGCTTTTATTTTTACCCCTAAAGTGATCATTTTTGTTTTTCATGTTCCTTTTTTGAACGAATATGGGTCACAGAGACACGGAAGTTACCGCTGAAAGCGGCTTAGTTTTGCCGGCGTACAGAGAGCATATCCGCGTGAATGACGTATGACGTGAATAATTACTGCGTTCGAACGGATTAATTATTGCGTTCGAACGACATAATTATTGCGTTCGCACGAGTTAATCATTTCGAGGGAACGGAATAGTATTTTGAGGGAACGCAATAGTATCTTGTGGGAACGGAATAGTATTTCGTGCGAACGACATAATAACCTGTGGGAACAAGATATATTTTTATATCTTAATGTCAGGACACGGGCTCCGTAGTTACCTGTATCTGTGAAAGAGAAATGAATGAGGAGAAATGCCTGTTTTACATTTTTAGAGTTTTTGTAGTCAAGTTTTCTTTTCATCTGCTTGAGGCTGTGGCACAGCTGGGAAGCCAAAATGTTCTGTTGTTGGGTTCTGCTTGTTGCAATCCACTTTAAAAAACAAAAAAAAGAGAGCACACAGAAACCCATTCCTGATTTCGTTCCCGTTGGCTTTTTACAGTCAAATCAAGGACTGCAGTATTGCCATCAGACTAATTAAATAATCAGAAACAGTTACTGCCACTTATCCAAGAGACCTATAGGAATTATTATCCAGCAAGCTATCGTTTCTTTACATTTTCCATTCATCTTTTGATCTATTGCAGTTTTTAGGCAAAATAAATAAATAAATAAATAAAACCTGTGTCGTTTTCTAGGACATAGTGTCTGCAGAGCAGCAGTAGATCAGTAGAAATTCGCTTCTGAGTTTTGAGCGAGACTGTTGGTGCGGAGTAAGTCTGCCTTCATTTTGCGTGATCCCTTTGTTTACAGTTCCTCCTGCTAACTTACAACCCCTCACAACCCCAACCTAAAATTAACAGTGCATCAAAAACAGCGAGCATTATTTGAGCTAACAAGCTGTACAGGTCTGAGCTAGATGCCAGCTTGAATGAGGAAAACGAAGATGTACATGGAACTAGTCGACTACAAGTGGATGCATCAGAATGGAGTGGAGCAGGGAGATTGTGGCTTGGCGTTGTAGATCCTTCGTCACACCTACAAGCTTTTTCCAACAGCACTTTGCCTCTCCTCCTGATTCACAACAATCTGAGAAATACTCTGAAATGCAATTTTAGAAAAATGCCACAAGAACCCATAATTTCCATTGGAGTCGATCTTTCAGATGTTTTTGAAAGTTTGTTATGGCAGTTTCAGGAACAGTTTTATTCCTGTGCAGCTGTTACTAAAATAGCTTTTTGACCAAATAAATAGTGATTAAATCATTCATATTTCCAACATTAGAATATATCATTTTTAGTCAATAGAAAAGGACACATTAATTTTGTTTCTATGTTTTTGCATACTTTTTCCCCTTCACAATATAAGAATTAAACAATAAAATTTGTCACAAAAAAGGGCTTAAGGTGTAAGCACTGCTAGAGAAATGTAAAATATTTGCTTGTAGATTTGGGATCCTGAAAAAATCTTGCGTTAATACATAAAGTAATTTGGTGCCATCTTAAATGTTTGGTGTGTTATCTTCTACAAGTGTCTACTCAATGTTATTTTTTGTAAAAACCAGGCCTTTATTGGTTGTCACTAAACTCACATATGAATAAGATACTTTAGTCTGTCTACAGTTTCGTACCTTCCAAACCTTCTAGACAACCAGCTAAAAGACCGATACTGAAATTGTAACTGGCTGACATATGTTCTTACACCTTCCTTATTATAGGACTGCTGAAGGCAACCCTTAAAAGTCTGCCTGAAAACTCACTAGTGCAAGAAAAGACGAGAAAATGGAATAAGTGTTCAATAGAGTCTGGTCAAGCAGAAAGAGGCAGATAAACACTCAGCGGAGGAATGAGAAGGTGTAATACATGCTCTGTACATTTCATCAATCTGCGGCAGACAACCACCAAACATATTTCACCAAATGATCACTCACAGCCATCAGAGGGATTTCTCATGTCCTCCCCTCCCTCCCCCTGCCCTTGAAACACTCTCTGAAGGCTTGAGGTCAAACCACATGTTCGCTGACTCCCGAAGTTCTGGATGGTTGCAGTTTTACCAAACAGCAATTAACTGACCAATTGAATAAATGGACAGAAAGAGCAGAAAAAAATCAGTCTCTCAGTGACCCAGGACTGGATTGATGGCATTTCACAATTGACATCTCAATGAAAATCTCCTATTGCACTGCAAATGCACAATTTCAACTTTCAATCTTGTGTTCTTATAATATTTTCTATCTTTAGAGTTTGTGCTTTTTGTACTCGCATTGTGTCACCAAACTGGAAAAATAACACCAAATACCGGTAGGTTGGTTGATAAAACCTCTGCTGAGTAAAACAAATTTACAGATACACAGGTAGACAAATTAATAATTTAAACTCAATTTTTCTGGATGTATGAAAAAGGCTAAATATAATTGAAGTGAAGGAGGAACTGAGGGAGCCTGAAAGAAAAAAATGAGCCAGATAAATGTATAATCTCAAGCACAGCATATGTGTTTTGGTTGGGATAGCCAGACAATCCATTCGTCCTTGTCATGTTGCTGTCACAACCACACGGCAGACGAGTGATGACCACCCTTGTCAGACCAAGTGCAGTCAGTCCCTCTCTGAATGATGGAAATGTACCGATGGTGGGATCAATTCCTTTCACTCTGTCCTCTTCTTCTCAGTTTTTTTTAAATGAGTGTGATAGCTCCGTCTGTGGGAGATTTGTGTGGGATTTCGGTATTATCTAAATCTTGATCCATACATTGGTGAAGTTTTCAAACTGACACCTGTCTGTCCTGTGTGTCACTGTTCAACCTTTTACCTGTGTGAGTGTCCATCATCTCTTTTGTTTGTCTGACCATGTGTGCTATGTGGTTCTTTCACAGTATAGCACAGGAGAGCATTGTCTGCAGCTTGGGGATGCTCTGAAAATGTCATTGTTTGGTTGTGCTGTGCTTTATGACACAGTTTATACAGCACCAATGATTTCTCTTCCCCAGCGTGGCCTCCTGCTTTGTCTTCCTGGAATCATGAACGGTAAATAAGTGGTAATGGGAGTGCATGTAAGGAGAAGTCAGCCGACATCTTTCTGTCATCACTTTATAAGGTTGTGACCCTAAAGCATGGTGGCACAGAGCTGCTAAATTATTCAGGCTGTGTCTCAAGCTCCGATCTCTGGAGAAGACGGGCCTCTGATTGCTGTGAGCGAACTGACTGACATTTGCACATGAAAATCGCCTTTGTTTCCCCCCCAAACAGCAGTTCTGCTGGAAGAAAACAGTGGAGGGACCCCAGCTGAGTACAAGAAGAGCTGGTAAAAAGCTATTACACAGCGGTGGAGACACAGCTTTTCAGGATAAACTTGAGACAAAAAACTCTTACAAATTTAGCATAAAGAAAGTATTCTAGAGGAAAAAAATGACAAAATTTAGTTAATCAATATTCAAAAAATAACAATGTAACAAGAATAATTGTTGGAAATGGAAAGACAGACCAAGAATATGGTGATTGGCTGAATATTTAATCAAGTTTCCACGAAGATCGTAGGTCTTATCAGCGTATGACAATCAAGCTGGTTGTCTTTTTTTGTGCTTTTTTCTGTTTCTGGTCAGTGCTCATTTTGGACAATACTGCCCCCAGATGAGAAGTTGTTGTAACTGCATGATGATTCCACATCTGTCACAACAAGTTGAACTGAGTGTTCTAGCATAAAATCAATCGTACACGACAGCAAATTTTTTTTTTTGGATGAGGAAAGTCTGTGCATGTTCCTGAGGATCTCTGAAGACTATCCAACAAAACTGCTAAACTCACTCTTAGTGAAACAGTAAATCAGACAAGGTTTGGATTAGTTGTAAACTGTTACAGCTAGGGTAACAGTGAACAGAATCCAGACTGTTAATAGTTATTTTGGCACATTAATGCTGGAGAGCTTTCATTAATCAGTCTTTACGGAGTTCAGCTCAAGTATGGGCGTGAACAGAAAAACATATCTGTGTGCTGAACCATGTCTCTGGGCTTAGAACTGATGGAGCTCGCATTGAGGGTGGGAGGAGGTGGAGGTAGAAAGGTGCAGGGGGGTAACAGATCCTGTGGGGAAGAGGGGGGGGAACAAAAAACAAGGCAGGAAAAAGAGAAAGAGAGAGAAAGAGGGTGAGCAAAAGAGAGGAGGGGAGGGTTGAGCGTCAGACAGATGACAAATTGTGATTAATAAATGTGGTTCAGGACGGCAGTGTGGAGGGTTGTTATTAATAGAGAGAATTAGAGTGGCTGTGCAACTCAATCTGCACACTGTCACTCTGCATCAGGCCCCATAATCAGAGCCTAATGAAACAGCACCGCACCAGGATGTAGACACATTCAAACTCGTGTGGTCCACATATAAATCTGTACCCGGTGATACAGTAAACACACACCCTCAAGTTAAATGAAAGAAATGCAATTCTTATCAGAGTGGAGAATTTCTATAAGGATATTAAAAAAGAAAGTACAAACTTTTATAAATAGTGAGTATTAAAGAAGTTATTTTAAAGTCCCACTACGATTATCTTTTGATCTATTTTCAAATTTTTCCCAGTGTTTTTTTTTAAATTATGATTATGCCATTTTTAGGCCCTTTTGAAAAACCTGTGACAGTTTCTGCAGGAGTTTATCATAAATTTGTCTCTGAGTTGTGGAACTGCCTGCCTCCTTTTCCCATCAACCCTTTGTTCACACTCTCTGCCGCTACCTTACAGCTCATCACACCCGCAACCCAACGTTAGCGGTGGAACAAAAATGGCCAGGAACACTGGAGGTGTCCAGACGTGCAGTTTTGAGCCAGATGCAAGCTCAGACGTGGAAAACAAAGATGTGTATGGATCTATTTGTCTGCAAATGGATGCTTCGGCACAAAACAGAGTAGGAAGCTTGTGGCCTACCTGATATACCCTATGTCACTGCTACAAGCCTTTTCAGACAGTATTTTTGTACACTCCTGATGCAAGATGATTTAAATAAAGAAATACTCTGAAATGCAATTTTAAGCTTAATTTTTTTATATATGTCCTCCATTATGACAAAAATGCTACATGAACATGTTTAAAACACAAATTTCCATAGAGTTGGTCTTTAATAAATATTGCATACGTGATTGCATAGTTTTAAATCTGACGTGGACCACACAGTGCATTTCTTTTCTTTTCTTATGATTGCAGGCTCGCTCTGTAAATGCTGCTGTGGATGGCTGACCTGAAGAATTTGTGGTTTAAAAAGACCATGTAGGCAAAACAGTCATAGCACAAGAGAAATGGTCAGAGTAATGCGGCCATAAATAAGCTTGTGTTTGTCTTTCTCCTGTTCAAACAAAAGACAAGAGAGAAAAGCTAGAGCTAAAATTATGCAACCATGCGCACAAAAGAGATTTATTCCCAGTCTAACGTGCTACATCAAATTATTTTGGACAAAACTAATAATTCAAAAAGTTGAACATTTTCTCCCATTGGCCATTTACCATAGTCTGTTTCAGTCACACTAAATATGCAGGTTACACGAACAAGGGAATAGCAGTGAATGCAAACAAGGTGAATTTCATGAGCACAACACAACATATTTCGATGTAGGAATGTCTGAATTTTATAAGGAAAAAAATCCAGGATTAGATGGGGGGGCTAAAACAGACAGACAGACAGGCAGGTGAAATATATAAGCGATTTCAATATTAATCACCTCAGTAATATTTAAATAGGCTCTAAAAATTCAATCCAGAGCATATTGCCTGTGATGGTTTGCAGTAATTATCTGAGCCATGTTTTAAGAACCTCAGAAAACAATTTTAGTGAACCAGATTAAAAATCTACAAACTGAGGCTAACAGGTATTTCAACTTTTTTGTTGTATAATGAGCTACTACTAAAAGCTACACATTCCTTGATCATCTCGTATGGACTATTTGCATTTTTGAAGCCCTTGGAAAGTCACATTAAAGACTTGTATCTGCCTCTGCGAGTCTCTAGGGATTACTGTGGATGATTGCTACACTACCAGACGGTGGTCATCATAAATGATGAGAGAGGTCAAGAGGGAGGTGGATAATAAAAAGGGAATCATTAATATTGTATGGAGACCCTCCCCTTTGCTATTGTCATTAAACTTTAACACTGCAAATCTGCCAATTTGATGGTTAGAACAGTTGGTGTAAAACTTAACAGACTAAAGTATTTAAATGATACTGAACTAATATGAGTTTTGGTTTTGGTCCTTTTCACTCAAATCAGGGTAGTTCTATTAGTTTTGGTCTAATGGACTTTATACCAGGCTGTTTTAAATATTCTTATCCCCATAAACCCACTTTGTATGGTCAGGTTCCTTTTTCTTCCTTGGCCATCATAAACTATTCACAATATTGGCTTCTACAATAGTATTTTAAAGATCCTCCATGAAGAGCATGGCCCCAATATACATTTATATTGACTTTTGGGTGGTTGGCTCTTGCTTTCCTGCTTGTGTATTTGTTTTCCTCTGTTGTCTCATGTGTTTTTTCGTCCCCTTCACCCTCAGTCACCAAAGAGTCCTGGATGCCTCTCGTTAAGTCTAGAAGGGGTCAATGCACTCCACAAACGGTGTCTAAAGGGACTTTTAACGATGACATATGACCGATCTAGCACCTGCAGTGCACTGAGATCCAAAGACTCCTCATCACTCTCCAGATCCTTTTCCGCTTCTTCTCAAAAGGTTAGCACGTGCTTTCCCTACTCCAGCATCAGGATCTTTCTGTTTCACCTGATCCTTTGGTTACCAACCCTAAAAATCAATTTGGTTCCAAACAATCGTCGAACCTTCAGGCAAACCTTCTCTGCAGCATCTGTTCAGCCTAATGCTATGTTCACAACAGACATGCAATGCACATTCAATAACATCCTGAATGCGAGTTCTTTAATGCGTTTTTAGCACACGGTATTCACACAGGACTGTCGCTACCCGAAACTAGCGTATCCACTCACAGTCGGAAGAAGCTGCAAATCGTGTACGTCTTGCTCCAGGCTTTTTCTTTGACAGCTCTATTCTGATATATGAAAGACTTGGTATCATATAATTACAGCCAGACTAAAACCACAATTATTAATTTCTTCTTTATGATTACTTTTTAAGCGGTTGGCACTTCTGTAAATTAAAAAGGGCGCTCCCCCATGTAACTCACTACTTGATACGAGTCCCTGAATGGTCAAATATCAACTGGTTTAACAGATTTTCTGTGGCCACACAAGTAAAGCTCCAAAATAGTCTTAAAATTTGCCTAGTGACGCTTGAATGCAAGAGTTTTTAAACATGGAAGCCCAAAACATGCATATATGTGTATTTACACAGACTTTTCATTGGAAGTGGTCGCTTGCAGAGGCAACATACTTAGCATAACAGCTACCTAGTGAATCTGTCTGGCAGACAGAGGTGCTGCTTTGCAAAATTCAGAATGGGGACCTAGATGAGAGGGAGTCCCTTTAATGGGTGTCCTACTTTTTGGATTCCTGGTTAAAGTTTACCAATAAATGATCAGAAGTGGAACCAAGTTAGCTCATAAAGTAACTCAGGGTGTTTGGCCAGTCAACATTCACCTCTGTGTGAATTTGTACCTACTTAAAATTAAAAATATTAATTAATTGTAATTAATTTTTCCAGGCACAACATTAAACACACCTTTTTACTGTTCCCTGTCTATATCTGAAAATATATTTTTAGACTGACAGACAAGAACGTATAGAAATGGAAAATTCTAACCCTGACATCATGACAAATCCCCTAAAATCATGCAAATATCAGGATTTTGAAATACATGAAGTTTTGCACCACCGTGAGTCACAAATGCATGTCCTTTCTCACCTAATGGTCTGTCTAACGTGACTGTGCATGCATGTGTGTTTGCTCCAATGTGCAATCACTGCATGTGCTTGTGTGTAGGATTTTTTTAGGTGAAGAAACAAAAAGAGCTGCACAATGTCTGGGGCAGGGTGTCTCACTAATGAGGCTTTATAGCTGTGGGATGCGAGTCACACACAGAAAATGGTCTGGGGAACATTTAGCATCTCCTCTCCATTCCTCACACATCATGCCAAGGAAGCTTTTACTTAGAAACCCTCCTATGTCCTCCCTAGCCCGGCATACAGAAGATGAAAACAAAAAATTCTGTCTCCGTCTCACAATACGGAATCAAACATTTGGCTCGCTGGGAGTTTGTCTCTAACAACAGGTTGAATGTCAGGCTAACGAGATCCAGACAGGAGACATCTGTGAATTTTAGCCATTAGTTTACTCAGAAATAAATGTGAAGATTTCAAAAGCTAAACTTATTACCTCAAAAACTAATAAAGTGATTATAACAACCAGTAGACAGAAAAGAGAGACACTATTTGAACAAACTATGGGTTAAAGATCGGTGGGGAAAATATATCTGCTGATATGACATAGTGATATGAGAGAAGGAGAGACGGGGGAGAGAGGGAAGGAGGGTGCAGGGGGCTGGGGGTGGAGAGATCTAACAGGTGTAGACCGGGAGTGAGCGCGTGGACCAAACGCTTGGAGACGCGGAACAGCGGACAGACGCATCCCGGACTGCCGCGCTTTTCTTTCTGGAATTGAATCAAAAAGTGCTTCCCTGCATTTAGTCTCTATAAGATTAATTCCGAAGAAGTTCAAAACGTTGAGTCTTTATTTTCCTTGCGCAAAAAAACGATACGTTAGGCAGGAAAAATTAAGCGCATTGCGCTCTGATCACGCATCACTTTCTTGGCAACTCTTGCGCGTCCTGTTGGCTCTTCACAGGCATTTTTTTGGAGCGTGGAAAAAACTGAGTTATCCCTTTTTGGATTATTATTGAAGGAGGTAAGTTGCTTTCTTCTCCCAGAATAATGTCTACATAACTCGTTTTAAATACTTTATGAAGTTAGTTAATAGAAAATGATATAAATGTGAGATTAAATGATGTTTTTAATATTTTTTGTCTGATATAATTTAATTAAAAACCTTAATTTGATTTAATACAATCATGCACATTTTATCTTTTAAGTATTTTTAAGTAAAAAAAAGTACATTCATATGTTTATCTTAGACCTTTTTGTTATATTTTTCAGATTCTCTGGCCTGGGAGGAATTTTTCTGAAGTCCAGTTGAACAACCTTTTGAAAAAACAAAATCAGGACACCCGCCAATGATTCTGTCAGGAAAAGATTTCTGATTATCCTTTTTTTGCACTGTCACAGCACAAACCAAGACATTTTTATTAATTGAAGTTGGGAGCTCTGTAGTGAGACCTAAAGGGGTTTTTGTTTTGGAAAAAAGTAAACAAACATAAAGCAGTAAATTGATTGAGGGGCTGAGCTGAAACGGACTTCAAGTCTAAGTTCAAAAATATATTAACACATTTTAACACTTTTATTCTGAAACTTTGCAGAGTAATTCAAAACTGCAAAATCAAGACAAAACTTTGAAAATACATTTTTTGCTGTAGGTTTTCCATTAAACCTTTTTTTCAAAGTACATTCATTCCGATTAGATGACACTATTTTTAAAATTAGTTTGGGCCTATCGGACTTTTTCTTTTTTTAATTGACCCCTTGGATCTTCTCTTCCATTTATTTATATTTCTGACCATTTGCCCTTTTCTTCCACGCTTGTTCAAGAATCCTGCTGACCATCCCCATACTTCTTGTCAGCTTTTCATAACAAACTGATTCTCTGAGAGCCTTCATCCTGGCCGGCAGTATTCCCGTCAAGGGGGAAGAGGACTTCCTCACGCTGGCCGTGTCGCGGCTCAGCCAAAGGAAACGTGTCATAGGAGCTGCTGTAGGTGTAGCCATGGTTCTAATACTGTTGGTGGCCATTCCTCTGCTGGTCCACACAACCAAAGGGGGTACCGGAGGAAGTTCAGAGAGCCATTACGAAATGCTTGGAGACTGCAAGATGGTGTGCGATGCTTACCCTACATTCCAGCCAGGTCAGGAGCTGTCGGCTGTGTCTCCAGCTCCCCAGGATTACTCTGGAAAAAAGATAAGGTCTGGGCTTCGGGGGCCTCCAGGCATCCCTGGACCACCAGGAGAACGTGGACCCCCTGGAGAGCCAGGCAAACCAGGGCCACAGGGGCTCCCAGGTCCAGGCCCTGGAGGCTATTCTCCTTCAGTCTACACCCCCAAAATTGCTTTTTATGCAGGGCTACGAAAGCAGCACGAAGGCAATGAAGTACTGAAATTTGATGACGTGGTGACCAATGTAGGTAACTACTACGAACCGAGTACTGGAAAGTTCACCTGCCCGTTGCCTGGTATCTATTTCTTCACCTACCATGTTCTTATGAGAGGTGGGGACGGGACTAGCATGTGGGCAGACCTGAGGAAGAATGGACTGGTTAGTAAAAGTGAATATTTGTGAGTGAGTGAGTGCATGCATGAACGTCCATGGAAGATACCAGGTGTGTCAGCATACAAATATAACCATGTGGCCACGCAGCAGATTTTCGTCAAAGTTGATCATTCTGTTTCTTCATTGACTCACCTCTTCCACGTTGTATTCATAGCACATTCAGCCTCAAGGGTGGCAACATGACTGAAGAACGAAACAGCCGCCCTTTTATTCATTAAAGGGAATTCAAGCTATACAGACCAAAACTGCAGCACCAGATATTTGCACTCCCTCATGCACTGTGGCTACATGACAAGTGGTAGAATGCAGGCATAGCTTCAAAAAAAAAAAGAGCGGTCTAATTAGTAAGTATCATACACCCAGTTTGATTATCGCCTCAACAGAAGTGCAAAAGAGCACAGTAGAAAATGTCTGTCAGAATCTCAAGGAGTCAGTTTACACTTCAGCTAAATAAATAATGAATTCATATTGACAGTCCACTCATCCCCTCTCTCCATCCCCAGACACTAATTAAAGACAGAGGGGCTGCTGGTCGAAACAGGAATGAAGAGGTGTGATAAATCACAGGGTTTCATCAGAAGAGCCCAAATTCACCAGACATTCTTCTAGTGGCTTTTTTACACTCATTCATTCATCAAGGTCTCAAAATGCAAATGCTTTCTGCTTAAATCTCACTTTCTGGCCAAGCTGAGTGTAGGAATGCGCTCACAAATGTAACCTGAGCTCACGTAGTGAATCACCACGGTTACACAGACGCAGCCATGGATGTCATCAAAGCATGCAGATACATGTCAGGCTCCTGCCTTTTGTGCTGTGTTGTCATTCAAGTCAATTTTATTCTGCTAAATAATTTATTCATCTTAAATTGGATGCCCTGGATACCCGTGATACTTTCCTATCCAAACCCTATCCCAGCTTGTTCATTGATTCTCCGTTAATTATCTTTTTCCCTCTGCTCAATTATTCAATTTCATCTAGGTCCATATGACATCCGTCATGCAGCCCCTTTGAACGCCTCTGTTAAATAGAGTGCCCACTTAAAAGGGATCTATTTAAACAGAGGTGCTGGTTGATGAAAATGAGTGTAAATGAAATTCTGCAGAATGCCTGATCATGTTTGGAGTTATTGAAGCCCTAAGGCAGACAGGTACTCTGCCTGAGGCTAGTCAGTGGCTGGGGTTTACTAAATGGGGACTATGCTTGCATTTTTGACCAAAGAATCAAATAGAGTTTTTTTTTCTTTAATCATAGCCGCAGGTGCTCAGGCTTTATTAGATAGTTGGTCCCCCAGCTGTGATTTTTTTAAACCACTTTAAAAGGGTCATCAAAGGGTAAAGAAAGTAAAACAAAGATAATTCCTACTCCTTTGTTTATGTTGCAAAATAATTAATTTTTAAAACTTAAACAATTAATATTGTACTATTATAAGGAGCAAAATAATTTTAAATTGACTTGGTAAAGAGTATTCAACAAAAAAGATTGGACAGATATATGCAAAAAGGTTCTCCTGAAGATTCTCAAGGCAGAGCACTACAGGAGGACAGAGATTATTTCAAGACTGAGGTGGGGCAGAAGAAGACAGATGACTTAATGGAGGTTTGGAGGCAGTGGGCTGGTAGACGAGGCACCTGGGAGGCTGGCGTTGAAGGCTGAGATGAAAATGGGCAGGTCTTGGCTTGACAAATGATCAAGGTCAACCAGAGAAAAATATATTTTTTAAATCAATTTTCCATTCATCTGTTGAGTGAACAAAGGGGCTTCCTGAAGATATCTTAAAAGCAGTTGACTTGTTTGAAACAAAATCTTTTTTTTTTAACTCTAAATTTCTACCTCTGTGAAGCGAACGTTGCATGAAGCTGAGTCAAGATCTTAGGAGGAGGTGCTAACGGCAACAAAGCTTCCCTAGGATCTTATGGATCCAACATCCATTACTGACACTAAATCCCCACTTTGTAAAGCCCACCTTCTACCCCTCAATCTAATGTTCACAAATCATTGCAGCACAGCGTCGTACCAGAGCCAGGGGAGTCGTGATTGAATGCTGTTGCACTTCAGCTCTTTCCATCTTTATAATTGAGCTGTGGCATTTTGATTGACAGTCATATGATCTCCTTTGGCAGATTAACCACCTGTGTTACCTCTACTGAACATGCACAACTTTATTTGTGATCCGATTTGAAAAAAACGCTGGACATTTTTTTCCTCGTGATTCTTGTTGATGGATAGTTCACTTAGCCGTCCTTAAAATTAATCAATAGAAATATTTTTTGCTGTAATTGGAATTATAAATGCATTTAACCAGAGCATGCATCAATTGCAGTCATATATATGTGATTTGTGCACAGCTTCATATTCCAAAATGGTTATTATTACGGCAATGCTGGCCTGCATCTCTGGCTTTGAAGAGTGGTGATATGTCAGGTGTATCTTTTCTGCACATCATCTCCTGTAACTCTCATTAACTCATCATCAGGCTGCTCATCCAGTCATTTACATTTTTACCTTGCTCCTGTGTGTGCTAGGCATTCTCAATGCAGCATTCTATGTAGACAGATAGACTCGGCCTCAGCTCACTTTAATCTCTCCCATGATTTCTCACCTGTCCAAGTCTCCTTTTAATAGCTCAGCAAAAGGTCAAGTTATTTCACACAGTAATGTTAAAATGTCATCACTTGCTGTAATGACCTGTATTAACTTTCCCAGGAAGAAGACGTACTGTAGATGTGCTGCAGGTGAGATAGACGTATCTCTCAGAAAGGCAAAGTGTTAGATACACAGCAGACCTGTAGGAACAAGAAGCTTTTGTTTTTTATAAAGGTTCAGGACAGATGTAAATAAAAATGTGGGTGTTATTTTAGATGATAAGAGAAGCTAGTCTCTTCATGTTGCACACAGGTGTCATAGACGGCAGGCTTTAACTATGAATGTCAGGTAATAGCAATCTCAGGCATGGTTCAATGCTTAAGCTGGTGCTGCCATGTAATCCCTGGGCTCCCGAAGGATAGGGAAAACCTATTCAATAAATATTCTATTTCCACAACATCACCCCAACCCTTTCCCCTCCCTCCTGCCATGTGCTGGAGTCCCTTAGGTAAGTTTAACAGCTACTTTCCTATTGTCTCCACTCTAAGAGGTCAGTACATCACAGTGAATGAATCCTGTCAGTTTTATTACCACTGGAGCAAAGCACCCCAGATAAAAACAAGACTTCATATACCCCCACATCTCCTAGGTCTCACAAAATAGCTTCGCTTGATCAGTCTGTTACACTGGGGCCCCCCCACCTCTTTCTTCAACTCTTCCACTCCTGTTTACCCTCCCTTTTCTTCATTTTGTCTCCCCATGTCTGTCTTTTGCGTCGCGGCTTTGCTTGTAGACAAAACGACACAGCAGCTGCACCTCACACCACTTCTTGATTCTCCTCGCCTGTGGCCCTCTGCTCCCAGGCGTGTTAACAGGGGGCTGTATAATGAAAGGGCTAGGCAGAGACAGAGACAGCCACAGGCAAGCCCTGGGGGCCCTAGCCGCACGTCTCACAACCCTTTCCAACTGCAGGATCAGCGCTGTGTGCTGCCTGGTTCATGCGGATCAGTCGGTGTCCTCCAGCCGTATCCATCTCCTCTGTCTGCTTCCTGTCCTAATCCCGCCACGGCTCCCTCATGCCTCTCTGTCTGCTACCCGCATTAATGGATTGCTAGAATTATTTCTTCAAGCACACAAAGATCAGCTCAAGCATCAATTCATTTTGCAGATAAAGGAAAATAGGTAGGCCAAGAAGAGAAACGTAATGTTACAGCATGGAATAAAAAGCATTTTTGATAGGGCGGATCCTCTGCCATCTCTGTGGAGTTTGGCCAAAAGTAATGAATAGAGTATGTTTCCATGCTGTCAATAAAGAGTCACAACAATAACTTCTATGTCAGAAGCAGCCAAAGATGTAAATGTGATATTAGCTGTCACTACACATGTCAAGGACAACAACGTAACCTTTGCAAAAGCCAGTGCTCTGGGAATCTTCCTCAGGAACTAGTCTTTCAGCTTCATAACAAAAGAGTAGAGTAATTAAAAAAAAAAAAAAAAAAGCAAAGCAAACTACCAAGTTTTTTTATTTTTTATTTTCACTCTTACCTAAAGTAATTAATAAAAAAAAAGTTAGAAGCTATGCTCAAACCATCATTTTTAAAATAAAAAATTTCAATGAATCTAATTTTCATGTAAAAGTGTTCCCAACATAAGAGCAAATCAGAGCAAATCCTCAATACATAAAGGTAAAAAATGTTTGGTAGTCAAACTATAACTAGATAGCCCTTAATAGGGGTAAAAAGAAAACAATAATTCATTTTTTGGTTTGGAGGACAATTTGTAATGATATTGAACAGAAATTTACACTTAACAGTAGCAAGCTCACTGTTTTGAGTACAAATTACATATTAAAACATAAAGTTCATTCAACGTATCAACAATTCAGTTTTCAGTCTGCTCACTGAAAATATTAAATCCTTTCAGAAAACCGAACAGAATTAAAAACAGCCCTAACAAGCAAAAGTAAATTATTTAATAATGAAATCCGACAAAGGAATGTTCAATTACAAAAGCAGCCAGTTGCAGTAGTGAAACAAAAGCTGTGGTCAGTTTAATCGAGTAGCTTTTAAGCTTTTCACCCCTGGGAGACCTCATTCTGTTCTTAATTAAATGGGTAAGATGTGGAGAGGACTCAGGCCTGCCTAAACAACAGGCCACTATCAAGGCGTATATCTTAGAAAAAGCATCCAGTAGTTGTCTCTAAAACACCTTGAATATTGTCTCGACAAAAAAGGCTGAAAATGGTGGAGGTGGTGGTGGAGGGGGGGGGGGGTACTCCAGGGTAAATAAATGGTAAAACGATATGTCCAGACAAGGTAAAATGAATTTACCCGGAAGGTGGGTGAGCAAATTTTTTAGCTACAGTAATTCATGCTCTGCTGCTCAGCAATTGGCATTTTCAAACTGATGCACGCTCATTGGGGAGAAAGGCTTGTCAGGGACGTGGCTGACATGATGGTGGTTGAGTTGCAGATCATATTCAGGGGCTGTCAGGGAGAAATGGTGGCCTGCTCGAGCGCTGACATAGATTGAGTGCTCCCAGCGTGAACGGACACTGAGCCAGACACAAGGCCACTGATGGCTGACATATGCCTAATGATTAGAGCCGCTGCACCAGAATTATTGGCACATCCGATTCATTATTGTTTTTGTTAGTTATCATTATTCAAGTAATGTTTCTTGGTTTTAAAAAGTTGTTAGATTTTAAAAAACTACAATTTGAACAATTGAAATTCCTATTTTGTGCGAAAGCCCACTTGGCCTGATCACAATTAAAAACAAAAACAAACAAGAAAAGATTTACGGTAGTGTTGTTGAGTCAATACCACCAAACTCATGCAGAGCATGCATAAGTGAAACTGTCTCACTGTGGCACAGCCACTTAATATCATACATATTGAGTTGGCTCAGCATCAACAGCAACAGGTCGATGGGTGAGGTTGGCAGTGATGCTGCTTCTCGGCCGAGCTCACTAACCTGTTATCCCCTGGGAGCCTGCTTATCTCCACAAACCAATCAGGTGCTCCCCTCTCACGCCTCATCTCATCTTTAGCTGACCAGTGAGAACATGGCTTGCTGGAGTAGTTTTCTTCATTACAGGGGTCACATCTCCACTTTATGAGTTTAATTTGAAAGTGTGAAAGAGTTTCTTACTAATTAGTGCTTTTGAAGTATTCAGCTATTAAAGTTTTTTTTTTTTTTACAAAAAAATTAAATATGAAAAAATATGAACAGTTTTATCTTGCAACTTTGTCATTTTTCTTACAGTGTTTGTCCTCTCTTGGTGACAGGTACGAGCAAGTGCTATCGCTCAGGATGCTGATCAGAATTATGATTATGCCTCCAACAGTGTAATCTTGCATTTGGACGTGGGTGATGAGGTGTGTGTGCAGCTGGACGGAGGAAAGGTCCATGGAGGAAACAAGAACAAGTACAGCACCTTCTCTGGATTCCTCATCTACCCTGACTGAAATGGAAAAATAAGAAAAAAACAAAAAAAACCCTAATGTTTGTATGCAAACTACTGCTCATTTCCAGATGTGCAATCTATACACAAAAAGCATCAACACACAGGCATGCAAGCAAACATACAAACGACATCCAGGATGTGAGATCTCGATAGATTGCAAAAATGACAAGTAAACTGAGTAATACTGTATGAAATTGAGCCAACTCTTACGTGCAAGTTTGAATTTAATATGTACACTGTATGAGCAAATAATGAATTGCTAAGGCTTAAAAACATTTGAAATACAATCCATTTCATTTTTATGGAAATTGTTATCCCAAAAGTATCAGATGTGCCACAATACTTTGTTTTTATGCATTCGTTAAATTTCATCTACTTGGAAAACAAAATGGCAATTTACTCTTCACGTCAAATGCTTATATTTTTATCTTACAATGGGCTGCTGCTCTTCTGCAGTTTAATGTGTGACATGTGAATTACAATGCAAAATCAGAGTTTGATGGAGGACATTTGTTAAATGATTGTTATTTGTCTCTTATGTGTGTGTGTGTGTGAATGAGTGTATAAAGACTGTAAGATACAGGAGGAATAAAACTAATATATTACACATTTAAAATACCTTTTTAGTTAAGAGTTGCCTGAGAAATACTGTACATTACGGACATTTTACAACAATTTACACTGCCATGTGTATAGTACGTTTATTTTTGATGGAACCCGGCAAAGTGTCATAATGTGAACCAAACCCAGCAACTTTGAAATGGGTTGTCTGGCAAACAATAAGTGGTTGAGTGGCAACATTATTATTAAAACATCTACCGTGTACCAACCATTCTTGTGTACTTTCCTGTTGTTTTAAGAAGGTGAAGGTCACGCTGAACACATTGGGGAGAATTTTAATTGAAAGAAACATGCAGTCCCCGTGTTCTGTTTTATTTGACCACTTGAAGTGACGGGTGCATCGGATATAAGACACTTTGTAAGGTGAATGCACAGCTCAGATCGAAGATGACTGCAGCCACCGCCTGATATAACATGGATTTCCAATATTTCTTAGAGTCCTAGAAAAAAAAAAAAAAAAAAATATATATATATATATATATATATATATATATATATATATATATATATATATATATATATATATATATATATATATGGCCATGTAGAACTCCAATTACAAACAAATAAGTGAAATGTTTGCCAAAGCCAGGCATTGCGTTTTACAATTGCTTAAAAAAAACGTTAAATTGGAAAAAGTACTATTTTTGAAAGAACTGAACGATTTGAATATTAAAAAAATTACTAAATGATAAAATACATTATTGGAACCAAAATATCTTAACGCCTTGATGCCTGAATTTATTTCCCAAAAAATAAAAATAAAAAAATCTCTTGAGTTTTTGCTTTCAAGTAGATGCAAAATTATGGTAATTTAGCCGCCAAAGTGAACCATCAACAGGCAACAATGGGTTAAAAAGAAAATTATAGCAAATTGAGTCTAAATACGTTTTGAATTTGTTTTCTTTACAATCTTACAATTTAAAAATTATATTTGCTTTCAATTTTAAATAATTGGGATTGTTTCTTGCATTGAAGAACCAAGTTAAAGAGCTGATGTCATTCCAGATGTTAAGGATTGCTCCTGCGCAAAAAAAAAGAGCAGAGAAGCTGCATCGTAGCCGGGCCCAGCCTAAGGCTTTCTCTACTGGCAGATTCTGGCTGAAAGTTAATTGGACGGGGAGAGGTCTGAGACAGGATGCGTTGAGGCCCATTAGCGATTCCCCTGTCGAATGCAGAGCCACGAGGATCACAGACTCACAAATAGCAGGATTAAAATAATCAATAGCCTTGACATCTATCGACCACACACATATACACACACCCAGTAATTAGTGGACAACCTATTCAGGAGTGGACTACAACACCTTCCCTAACCCTACCTCACATATAAGCTCCACACTCCAATGGCTGAGGTGCCTAATGAGGGAAAATAGTTGTGACTGGTTGAGAGGAAAACGAAGGAAAAAAAGGTCAGGAAGCTGCTAAGCAGCGCTATACAGCATCTATGTCAATGCTGCCTTTATCCTCAAGACAAAGAAAGAAACCATCTACATTTTAAAGAAAACTTAAGGTTTTTAAAAAGAGTGATGCAAATCTAAGGAAAAAAAGTATTTTAAGTATTCTAGTAGCAATAAAAAATGACTCATAAGCCTGAAAAGAAGATCATGGGCTTTATTTTGACAGTGACATGGTGGCAGCAACAGTCAATTCCAGCAGCAACACTGCCCTCTTGTGTTGAAGGATATGACAGCAGGGAACCAGCACACCAGCTTCTCTCAATATATCAACAAAATTGCCATAAATTGTAACCATGGAGACTGATAACTCATCTGTAAAACTCTCAAAAGTATGGCTTTTGATACACAGATTTTATTTTTGATCAAAAACAAGTTTCTATTCTGCATAGGAATAGAATTGCTAATGACACAGATGGTGTTTTCTAAAGGGTTTTAAACATTTATTAAAGGTCTTATCCAATGCTGACAGTGATATCAGATCAATATTGTGACCACTGCTCTTTATTTGGGGGGGTGGGGGTGTAAAGGCACTTCTTAAATTAAAATAGCAGGACAAATTCATGGAAAGTTTTACATGGGTACTGAGAAAGCTAAATGCATAAAAAAAAATAAGCAAGAAAAGGAAAGAAGACAAAAACTTGAGTGTTCTTCCTCTTCACCCGCTCATAACCATTCTGACCAGTTCTGCAAGAAAGACAAGGAAAAAAAAAAGTGAGTTTCACTGTCAAAATCTAGGAGACCCACTCCAACTACAGCATGCGGGGCTAAGGTCCTTTCGTCTTCAAGCTTTGGTGAGCCTTGGTGGGAGATGCTGCATTTGGAGAAAGATCCCCCATATTCTGCTCAGACAGAGCAAAGGCGGTCAAGTTAAAAGGGATTCTGAGAAACAAGGGAGGCATTTATTTCTATTTCCCATTCAGCCAAAGCAGCTGGCCCTCTAAGATCCTTAGAAAGTTGGTTAGAGAAGCCATTCTCGCCGTTTGCCTTCCTCTAGCTGAGAAGCAGAGAAAAGGGAAGAGGATCAGTTGAGCTACAGTCCAGTCAGAGCGGCCAGCTAAAACTCTCCATCAGTACAGAGTAGAGAACAGTCTGCACATCTGTTAGTAGAAAAAGAGGACCGGTCCACTCTCTCAAATCTGGTGGGTTTTAGGCTATAAAATGTCTAAAAGCAAAACATCTGTAAAACGAACATTTATATTACCTCGGAAACCAGCATATATAAAATCTATGCACTATAACCAACAGCATGCATTAAGAATAACCAGCACTCCATGTTGACAGTGCCCACCCACCAGACATTCCCTGAATAAGACCGGAGTCCTCCCTGTGTGTCCACCGCCTCCCCCACTTAAACCAGGGGAGTCGGACACACGCAGAGACGCATGCTGCAGCAAGGCAGAGGCTGCAGGAGAGGGACAGCAGCAGGAGGCCAAACATGTGTCAAAGCCTCAGGTCTGAACGGGACGGAAAACACCAGGCTTTCCCACAGTAACAGCTAAAAATCTATGCCAACTACTTTACAAGGCCACATTGTTCCTGTTCACACGTGTGAACAACAGTACAAGACATGACAGAAATCAGGACTAATTTGTTTGGGTTATTTAGCAACAGCAGGAAAGCCTGGAGATGCCATCCAAAGGTAAGGTAACCGTTATCCTCGAGGGATAAGTTTGTTTACATGTTGCCCATACCGGCCCTTAGCCTGACAGGATGTGGCGCACAAATGCTGTGGAGGAAGAAGAGTTAATACACCGTCAGCAGCTTACACTAAATCACACCTTCTTAAAGGACACCATGAAACAGGACTGATTAGAAGAGGTTATTAAGACGCAGTCATGAAATGTAGTCAAAGGGTCTTGTTTGGTGTGGTGCTATAATTTCCTTTCTCTGTGATCTTTATTTCAGACAATATTGTGGTCAAGTTTGATGAAAAGAATTAGTAAAAAAATAAATAAAGACATCCAAAAATGAAATGACAGAAGATACCACAACTTTTGTGCAGTGATGTAGTTTCTTTTGTTTTTATAGAGATTCACCTCTTCTGTTAGAGTTTCTAGTACAGCTAGGCTAATTTAGCCCAAATATTTCATTTGTGTTAAGTAAAAGTGCTACCAACATACTAGAGCAGCTCAAATGTGTAATTCCAACAGCATTTCTGCACACAAACGCACAAAGAACGACATTTCATGTTTAGATGGTGTGTTGCTTTAAGTCAAACAAATATAGCCTGAAAATAGGCTTTGATTTTCCAGAAAGTGCAAAGATCGAGCTTTAGGAATGTAAAGTCCGGTTGATGGAATGACAAAGCAACAGGGGTGACCCGTCACGACGACCATCTTCTGTGTAAGCCTTGCGGGAGTGAGTGACAGCATGGATGTTGGGTTACCTTAAATGGTTATGTTTGATTTTTCCTGCTGTAACGACTGCAGCTATTTACCCTCCTAAAATAGAATCTTTTAGCAGGTTAATTTAGTAAAACTAAACTGACGCTAAAGGCACAGTTCTTGATGGAAGGATTCTTTAAATTGTCCACTGCTGTGCATGAATGATCACATCACTTTACTGTGTGGTTTAAATTCCAGATCTTTTCTTAATTAACAATCAAATGAGATGAGTTTTAGATCAATAAAACACTTCAGTTGAAAAATAAACAACTGCCTTTTGACCTACATGTTTTTTGTCCAAGATTTTTTTCTTTTCTTACATCAAGCAGTGAGTTTGTTTGCAAAAATCTTTTTTTCTTCATTCATGTTTAATATTAAGCAGCAAAACAACACTTGCATGGAAGGCCTTTAATAATTTTTCTTATCAGGGCAGATATGCTGAAAACAAAGAAAACAAGCCAAGCTGATGCTTGATTCTAGTCAAAACTCTCTTTTGTCATGTGTGCTTCCTTTAGTCCTCACCTTCATAATTGATGCATCCATTTGCATCTTCATGTCCTGCCAACAGCGTCTCAACTTCTTCCTCTGTCATTTTCTCACCTAAAAGCAAAGGGGACAAACCTCAATCAATAAAAAGATTTAAAACTTACTTAAATTACTTTAAACTATTGAGTATATTAAGTTTAACAATCATTAAATCTATGCAGTGTAAAAAAGTAAGTTCACGTTATTTCCTTGTGATTATTCTGGCAATCTTTACATGGAAACAAAAGTGGTAACTTGCCTAGTGTTGTGAGGACATGACGTAGTTCTGCTCCCATTACTGTGCCATTGCCTTCCTTGTCAAACACGCGAAGTCCCTCAACAAAATCCTCCATGGAGCCCTGATCTTTGTTCTTTGCAATGGCCTGGAACATGGGCAGGAACTGCTCAAAGTCCAGCATCTTGGTGTTCATCTCTGCATGTAAGAAAGGGTTTTTACATAAATGTAAAGTCACACCTGGTGTCAGCAGCATTTTAAGTATTAGTTTTAAATAGTGTTTTAAAGCTACATAAAACCTCAGTTTTCACCTTCAGCCTTTGGGTTGCCCAGGACTTTGAGCACCTCGGCGTTGACGGGGTTTTGTCCCAGGGCCCGCATTACATCCCCACACTGGCTGTAGCTGATCTTGCCATCTCCTGTTCTGTCAAACAGCAGGAACGCCTCCTTGAACTCTGGAACACCGACACATTTGACTAATTAGGGCAAAACAGCCTGATTTAGAGAAGAAACATCTCAGAACCACAATTAAATGGAATAATAAATGAAAACAGATTAGAAAAATGCATTTATCTTTTTAAAATAATAATTAATAAAGATTAATAAAGTTCATCTTGATCTTGAAATGATGAGGAAGGTTTTGAGAGTGAAGAAACACACCCAACAAAGCATTAGGGCCAAATAACAAAACTTACATTTTAAAATGTATACTTAACCACATTTGGAATATTTGCAGTAGGGCATGGCATAAAATGCATACAGTTTGTCGTTTCCTAATAACTGCCATTATGCTCAATCTCCTCTACTTCCTTAATTTAGTCAACGGACTTGTTAGTAATCTGACTTGTCGTTGCAATTAAACAGCTTCATATTAAGAACACATCATGCGTAGCTGTTTTGGATTTAAAGCACAACATGCCATGAGTTGTGTTTAAAAAACAACTAGTTTGTCTAGCTAGCAGAAAGAGCTCCGAGACATCTGACATATTACGTTCAACCAATCAGATTGCTTATTCCTTTACATTTTTTTAAACGTTCAAAAATCTGTTGAAACCCAACAACGTACAACTGTTGGACTCATTTTCAAAAAAACAAGATCAAAGGCAACAAATTATTTTCTCACTAATAAAATATAAATAATTATCAAGATTTATTTTAGCATTTTGATATACAGTACACAAAACAGACTAATATGCTGCAATAAGCAGATTTTTTCAAGATAAAATTTGATTAAGGCTTCAATCTTTTTAAAAGTTTTCTTTTCCAACTGTGCGATTTCTTTTTACAAATTTGAGCCTTTAAATAACCTAATCATTAACAGCAAGACAAGAGAATCTATTAATTGCAGTGTTATCGTCAAGTGAACTTTTAAAAGTCAAAACTATTGCACTGTAAAATCCCTCTATTGAAGTCATATGAATAAAGTGCTTTGCGTCTTACTAGGAGTAAGGGTGGGCATGAAGATGGATTATGCAATAACTAGGCAGCAGGGGTTTCCTAATGTTATGCAGTGAGCTGTTCACCAAAAAAGCTCAATAGCTGCTGGGAGTTTTGCTTTCCTGTTCTAAGGAATGTGCCTCTTCCTTTCAGGCTACTAGTCCTTTTCCCAACACCATATTTGGTATTAGAGGAGTGGAGCAAAGGAGGAGAGTGAAAGCAGCCATGGCCCATTATGTCAAAGAAGATTAAACAAAACAGCTGCATGATCCACCCCTTTATCTAGCACCAAAAATGGGCACGCTTCAAACCAACTGGAGGGAATAAAAACGTATTTGTGACAAAAGCAGGACTCTGGAAAAGCTCTGGTGGATCTAGACTTATTTAACAGAGAAGGACACAAGCTATGCTTAAGTTTATATAGACAATGGCCAGACATGGCATCAGAACAACACACGATTCCAGACTCATAATGCGCCTCGTTCGCGTTTTAAACAGGTTTTAATTCTGAAACTGACATGCAGAACACACCCTGCACACTCAGTCAGACCATCCTGTGTTTTTAGTGTACGACGACCCTGCCTCACCCACTTACCGTGAATTTGGTCCAGGTTAAATTCAATCTGAAAGGGATAAGCAGGAGCAAAGGGGGTAAAGAGATGAAACGTGTGGAAATAAAGAAGAAACCAGCCTAAACCACGACTTCTCTGCGACATGCAGATAACTAACAGCATACAGACAGTAGTAGAAACACAGGGCAAAGTCAGTGCCTTCACTGCTTCAGGAAAGAATGGGAGCCAAGCAAACAAAAGCCGGGTAAAATGGAGATGTCAAGAAAAAAGTTCAGAGAAAACATAACAACTTACCAATAATTTGGTCTTCCGAGAAGTCAGACTGTTCAGGAATAAAATGAAATGGGATGAAATGTCTGCGCTTATTTATCAATTAGATCGGTCAACTCAGCCAATACGGTTTTATTGTTAATTAAATGAACTATAGATGCTATAGTCTCTAATGGTGTTGGTCGTATAAACTGCGACTTTATTTCTAACGTAGTTTATCGTTACATCGCTATTATTATTCGCATAGAGTAAGCTAATGCTAGCTTAACAAAGTTGCACTTCCGCTTACTGGAGTCGCGAGCAAATTCGGACAATCGGGTCCATTTTGACGCATTTTACGAATTGATACGGTTTTCTTAAAACACGAACAACCATCTTCATGGCTGTGGCACTTCCGCCAAGTCAAACTGAACCTATAAACCCACCATTATTGCGTTCGTTGAGGTTCGCCCGGGACGAAGGGAAGCCAAAGAATGCACAGAGATGAAGAGAGAGGGCAGGGTTTAAAAAAATGAACTGCCGTGCGCCGTTACGTAAATGACGTAGCAAACGACGTCGGAGCTTCATGGCAGCCAGAACTGCTGCACTCCATATATAGAAACGAATGAGGTGTCCTTTGTGTTGCAGATTTTGTGCTTTGAACATACAAATTGTACACTTTTTGCTGAATAAAGCGAATATTCACATTGTGTCACAATTTAGTCTAATACTATTTTTGACCTCCACCTTTAAGAAAAAATATGCAATTAAGTGACTTTGCTACAGTTTTTCTTTAATAAAGTAAATTTTTGCTGAAAGTACGATTTAGTTGAAGGCAGTGAAACCATGAAATGAAGCAGATTTCTATTTTTTATTCCTCTGGAGGGAGGCAATGTTGGCCTATATAGCTTCTCACCACAAGCTAAGGAGGCCAGCCTGCAAAATGATGCAGTTAATCTAATGATCATGCAATGAAGGTGCAAGCAAAGCTGAAGTGCCAACAAAGCTGAAATAATGTTTATGTGGGGCATGGTCTTTGGTCAATGGGAAGGTAAAAAGCTTCTCATTCCTTTATATTTCACAAAAAAAATTAAAAATAAAAAAGTGATTTCTCATTATGACAGTGATCATTTTATGATACATTTTCCCTAAGACTTCATCTTTTTTAATTGTTGTCACTTAAAACTGATGATTTTAGAATAGCACCACATTGCTCTTTGTAATCAATGCAACTTCAGGAGCAGGCCAAGTAAAGATGAACCTGATTTCTAGAAATTGTTGGATCAGGCAACATCTTACTTTCTTTATGGAACACACTAACTTATAATTTCCAACAGTTTTGTAGAATCCTACACATTTTTTGCCCCATATGACATTGAGTCAATCTAATGTTAAAGCTGATGGAATTTCTGCTGGGTTTTTGTGCTTTTCTTTGCCTGTAGCAAATCATTTGATCTGACATGATAGGATTGCTCCTTATTGTTCTGAGAAACTCTAAAATCTTTTTGCTTTACTAATGTAAATACCGTGCATGCATCAATGCTGCTGGTATGAGCAGTGACCTAAAAACCACAGTGTAGTTACAAATAGTGAACCAAAGGTCTGAAAAATTGAGTATTTATTTACTATTTGTATTTTAAAAAAGTCTCATCTTGTTACACCAAGTACACATTAGTATATTTCCCTATAATTAGACTGTTCAGAGATTGTCTGGTAAACCAGAAAAATAACAACAATTGAAAGAAAATATTTGTACAGGATCATATTTATTTTTAAATAATTTATTTTTAGATCTTATATTATTTATTTTATATTCATATTACCACTTGTATTACATTTCTATTTACTTAATGTATTATTGTTTTATATTTCTATCATTATTTTACATTTATTTATTTCTACATCTTATTTATTTTCATTTGTCAAGTCTTCAGCCGTGAGACTCTTATAAAAAACATTTTTAGAGGACATATTACCGTACTCTTTTTCAGTCTGCTTGTGAGAATTTTGAAAAGATAATACTTTTTAGGAAATGGACAGCATTTCTCATGTTGGAAAAAATCAGTTTGAGCTTTAGTCTTTTCTCTCTTTGTAGAAAAGAAATGGCTCACACTGCAGAAGGAAATAACCCTTTTACAAAGCAGGTCAGTGACTGACAGACTGACAGCAGCTGCTCCCATTTCTACACTAAACTCTGCTGTATCTAAAATCTCTGCAAAAGGTTGACAGAGAAACTCCTCATCAATACCCATATTCTTGAATCTGCTTTATTTAATACCTTTCATAATAAAGCAAGCAAACAATTTTAGTTTAAGCACTAATAATCAAACATATTAGAATTGGTTATTCATAATTTCTGACTAAGACACGCATGTACATAGGCCAAGTAATGTGTTTTAACGCCATATTTAATAAATGCCCCACATGAACATCATTGGAAATGTAAACTTTAGATGAAACACTCACCTCCAAAGTGCTGGGGTCAAATGGTATATCTGAAGGACGCAACATCCTTGGTTTCTGCTCCTGAACTGGTTTTGGAGCTGTTGTGACTGCAGGCAGAGAGGGGAAAGGAGGACCGAGTCTGGGTTGGGTCACAGGTGAAGAATCCTTCTTAATGGAGGGTTCTCTTTTAGGAGCCATTTTCCATATTATGCGCGATTTGGAGTTAGTAACAGATCAGTGCAAAAGCTGCAAAAGTGTCTGCTACAAGGGGAAGTATCAAGCAACCAAAGTAAAGTATGTCAGCTGTGTGAATCCCATGGCGGGGAGGGGGAGGAGAGCAAAGCTGTGATACTGATGCTGCTCAGAGACTAGTCGGGTGGATGAGGCAGGGGTGGATGTATGGACTAGTGTGTGAGTGAAAGAGCTAGGCAAAGTGTGGGAGGAAGAGAGCAAGAGAACAGGACAAACCAGGGACAGATTTAGCCAGGTATACCCTACAAAATGTTGGGATTTGGTAGAAAATTTGTGTGGGGGTTTGTTTGGGATAAATGGGGGTGTGAGACGGATTAGAAGTTATTTTAGATCCACTCACATCTTACATCTTTTGTCTAGGTAAACGGCTCAGTGGAGAACCCAAGAACATTAAGTGCTTGGTCTTTTTGACAGACTCCACCTGAATAATCCCATAAACGATCAATGGTTGATATCAAGATTGTCCTGACCCACAGCAGTGATAAAACCTTTGCTTTGGTTTTTTGTTGCTTTGCTCTCTTGAAGACCTCTGATAGTTCTGAGCTTATACAGACATTCACTGTGACATGTAGTAATAATCTATTTGCTTTGGACCTACCACCCTTAGATTTTAGGCCTCATTATGTTTGAGTAATTTCCATTTACCTTCAACAGGAAACTATTACAACAAATCTACTAAATTTGAACATTCAGATGTCAAGAACATGTTTGGCTGGTTTAACCCTTGTGCTATAGATGACCCCCACCCTTGCATTGACGTGTTCTCCCTGCCATGACAAAAGTGGATAAACGTGGAAAGATTTCATGTAATCAATGGACACCAGTGAAGATCACAAATCATTGAAGAAAAAAGGTTCAGCGCACTGTCTAGTCAGTGGGTCTAGATGACGCAACTCCCAATGTTAAAGTGCCTAGGATAGTACAAGGGTTACTATCATTGCATTTCATTTAAATTAATTTGTAAATTGCTGGTTTACAACAGTGGTTGTCTCAAAGCGCCACACTAAAAGCAAAAACATCAGAAAGGGCTTTATTAATTCTTATTGTTATAATCCAAGACAGTTCAGATAATCTTGTTAAAAACAGATTATCCTTCTTGTATATTAATGGCCTATAAATGACCAACAGATTATTCAAAGAGGTTTACAGTGTAATTCCTATACATTATACAAGCAAAAGGCAAAATCTGTCTACTGCATAATTGCAACACCTGTAATAAAGTCTAAACATTGTCAAAAAAGATGTCGCCCCACTCCAAAAACTGAGCTATAATAAAAGATGAAGCTGGCTGCTCCATGCATTGTTTAGCTTTTCTAACTACTGTCTGTCCGTAAACAGGCAGAGGGCTGGTCCCAGATACAGCAGGTTTATTAGCTCATCTTAAAGTCCATAAAACTAAATCAGGGTCAGGCAGGCAGAGGTAAATAACAAGCATGGGAAAGGAAACTAGAGTCAGGACCCAGCAAAGATTCGGGGCACATGGCAGGGAAACAGAGTCAGAGGCAACAGGGGCAGGAAATCAGAAGATCTGATTCAGCTATAACAGGTGGTACTGCAGACAGAATGGTACAATTAATACTTCACACTGAGTGAGTCGCAGTGCAGTGCTTAAATGAAGTGTGGGTGATTGCACATGAGAGTTAGGTGTGTGCGCTTGGACTGCTGGGATATGTAGTATTTTAACTCTGGAGATAGTCACCGCCAATGACCAGAGGGGGAGACAAAGCTTTGACTATTTACAGAAACACACATTCATGGAACCAGGACATTATAATAATAGATTCGTGTTTTTATGAGAATTAAGTTTGGCGTGGCATCATAAACACCATTGCACTCTAGTTGTTGTTAGAAATTGAACTTGAAAATAAAAAAAATCCATCAAAATAGTTTAAGGTTTCTCACAGAAGGAGTTCAAGAACCAGAATAATGCTATCCCACCATATTGTGACTGTCATCTGTTTCTGTAAATTCTATTTATCTGATGCTTTGTGTAGATTAAATGTTTATAACTAAATACTAACAGGATATCTTGTCCTCCTGCTGAACCAAAAAAAAGTATTTTGCGTGGTTACCACTAGATGTCCCTGTCACACAACAAAAAGACTTAAGTATTATTCAAGCACTTCAACTCTATCTATCCATCTATCCATCCATCCATCCATCCATCCATCCATCCATCCATCCATCATTGATTGGATTAAAATTTTGTGAATGGTAAAGGACAGATTAACATCTTCCAGCGTGGTTCTGCTCCCTTGTTCAGTGCTTATTGATCCAGTCAGCAGATTCTGGGGACAATTCGTTGCTTGTTCAATCAGCCTTGACATAACCATGTAAGTGTGTTGTTGTGCCTTGAGACAATAGTGATCTAGGGCTCTTGCTGGGAGACTAACGGTGCTTCTGCTGGTAGCTCAGTATCGCAACCAGCAAAGTGTTGATTCAATTAATTAAAATGAAATAAAAGAAAATCTCTACCACTGTAGTGTGTGTTAGTCTGTCTGCAACTTTTGTATTTTTGCAGTTGACATAGCTGCTTGTAAGTCTGTTGAGTTGACAGCATAGTGTCCAACAGTTTAAGAGGATTAAGGGGACCTCACGTTTTCATCATCATTTCCAAATAATCCACCACAAAAGCCTAAAACCACAACAGGCTAGTTATGGGGCTATTCATGCCATCACCAGTTTCCCACAGACTTATTATGAAATTAGAACAATCTTCTGTTTGTGTATTTCCAAGTGTCTTTGTACAAATGTCTTAACTGAAACTTAATGAAATATTCAACATTTAAATAATTTCTCTGAGCAGTTCACATATTTTCACTTTGGTTGAAAGAACAGATTAAATTACTTCAACTTAAAGGAGATTTTTCAACAGACATTTGACTTTCCCAAAATGATTAATGAAATTATGGCAGCTCTCCCACTTAATGCCATTCAGACCCCCCCTTGCAACAGCAAATCTCCAAACCACCTGATTTATTTTTAATGATATTACACCCTCAGTCGGCTGTGTCATGGTAATAATCGAGGCTGCTCCAGCTGCCTCTAGATCACATTAGCCAGGCTTAATATTGACAGTGCCAGGCCCACTAAACAATGAAGCTATAGGAATAGGGAGCTTAGAGGCAGCCTAGCCAGTGGGTATTCTGCAGGAGGTAGAGGAGGTGTAGGCCAGGATGCTCCAGTTCCTTATGCCCTGGAGGATGGTTACCATCATTAAGCTTCTCTTATAGTTCTAGGGAGCTTTAAATCCACCTCTAACAGATCTAGGCCCCACCCAGTCAGACCCATAACATCAAAACCAAACCAATGGGGGACCATGAAACTAGTGGCAACTTGATTCCCTGCTATTATCTCACCGCGTGGTGAGACTTGCCAAGATGACAGCTCAGCCCCCCCACATGGCGTAGATTCATGCTGTGGCAAAATGTTTCAATACGGTTCAGGGAAAATGCAGACATCAGATTAAAGAAGCTATTTTTCTCACTCATGCGCTTAAAAAAATAATTTCAGTGTGCTCTAAAAAATCCCACTTCAGTGGTTGGAGCTGATTGGAGTTGTGCTTTTATGCCTTTGACAAATGTGCTTTACAGGCTGGTTCCTCTGTTTTGCATAATGGTCACACTGGGATTCAGACTTGGCCACTTGTGGGATACTTGCACCTGATCATGTATACCGTGGTTCTTGTAGACTATCACACCTTCACAGTTAATTTGCCCAATTAAAGATCACCTGTGTTTATCGCATCAGGTTGTTCATTAAGGAAAATGTCCTTCAACGGTGAGACTTTATCTTCTATGCCAAATTGTCGTTTGAGTCAGACAGGGTTTTGTATTGTGGCCCACAGATTAGCGTCGTTGATTAGTGGTTGGGTGTAATCCTTTCAGGCCCCCTCTCTCCAAAACACCCCTGGGATATGCCTATCTCCCTGAGGACTGGCAGCATGGCAGATGGATCCTCCTCCCCCCTCTTGTGCCCCCTCCAACAGCACACCCAAAAACAGTGTTGATGTCCTGGGATGTAGGTTGTAAAGTATCCTGAATATGAAACCACAGGCACCTTTGTTTAGTGGCTTTCTCCCCACTTAGTAAGAATTGCCCTCAGGCCAGATTTCTATTCTGCAGCCACATTTCTGCTCAACTGGAATGTTTTCCAAATGCATTAGCCCAAAGGAAGAGGAATAGGTGTCAGACAATCTGCTCTTATTGTCAAGATGTAATGCTTCCAAATTTTACCAGAATTCTTTGTGCAGTTGAATGTTGACTTAATACATGAATACACAATGAGTTTTTAAAACAAAAAGCTGTTGTTTCACAGTTGGAACAAATAAATACATTTATATCTGCAGTTTTTGTTGACTAGACTCAAACACAATCTTCTTTTTTTGTTTAAAAAAATTGCTTCTGATTAAAAAAACTAATGAACTGAGATTTGTTGTTCATTTTTAATTTTTATGTTTCTAATTGGATCAATAACTGTGTGTCTGTGATGCGCAACCATCCTTCAATTAGGAAAGCATGGAAACTAATCATATTCAGCATCAAGAACAACAAATGAAATGAAACACAACTTCCAAAGAAAAGCATACAATTTAAGCTCACTTGAACGTCTAATATATTTAACATTCATTAATAAAACAAGAACTATAAAATAAGGAAAATGCATTAATTCCACAGAGTCAAACTTTACCAAGTTAGTCTGACAACAATACAGTGTCAACTTTCCATTCTGTGTCACGTTGGCTCCTATGCCTCCGCACACCAACTTTTTGCACAAATCCAAGCTCAGTACATCTTTTGTGATCACTACAAGGGGCTCAGCTTTCTGAGGCACACCAAAGAGCCTGTGTGTAGAGGTTTAATTCCTATTGTTTTCATGCAGACTTGGTGTTTGTGAGTGTGTCTGTGTTTCAGCGAGAGGGAGAGGGAGATATAGATGAAGAAAAAGACAGAAACAAGGACCCATCTGTCAGCGTAGTTCACCAATCCCTCCCAATCCACTCGGAGTCCTTGGGGACAGCAGTGTGAGACAACTCACTTGTGGCACCACTTTTTTCTGATGCAAAAGGGTTTTCCTATTTGCAAAATAACTGCTAAATACAATACTGACACTCTTTTGGTATTTTTTTTAAACAAATGTGTTACAAAAATTCATGTGCAAGTTTCAGCACAATAACACCTTTAAAAACGTAGGAACCTTTAGCTGATGTCATGGTCGATTTGTTAAATTATTATGAAAAAAAATCCAAAATAGTTTAAACCACTTGATTTAAAATCATGCAAACTCATCACAAATAGTTTTAGAGGACATATTCACCATGACCTCTTTCACAACGTTGGTTATCTGTTACTGCTGAAAAATGGGAGCAGGCCAATTCCCTCTCCGTTACTCAGACAGTCATTTGGGAAACTGATGGTGACCGTGGGAGACAGGGAAGCTCCAATTCCCCATTCAGGTTGCAGGTGTGTTGAAGCCATTGGCGCACTCATGAGACAGGAGGTGTGTGTAGGATCCGTGTTTGGGGGTAGAAGTGCGCGTACCTGGGGACCTTTGGGCACATCATATAGCCACGCGCACACGTTTACGCGCCTAAGCACAAATGCAAAGGCTAATCTCTGCCCTGACCGAGAGCGACGGAGAGCTTCAGCCAAGTGGATAAATGTTGTTTCAGCACGTGATATCATCTTGTGCTGAAAGCGTGTGACGCTTGCTCATCCAAGCAACAGATGCCCCCCACCCCGCGCTTCCTATTTTGGACCATCTGTTCGGTTGTATGCTCAATAAATCTTTAGAAAAATGGTTTACCTGTTTTAGCACGTTTTATAAGACATGGAACTAGATTATAGTCTGAAGATCAATAGGAGACTCAGAACTTTGAAAAAAAAGCCTAAGCGCGTCTTTGCGTAATCGCGCGCACAATGGACTGATGCGGGGGCACGTGCGACTCGCGAGACCCCGGCTGTCAGTGGCCGGTTGTGACAATAGACTCCCACTGTGCACGAGGAATGGCGGGCTTTTATGAAACTCTAACATATGCAAAATAAGTTATGCGATCAACGTGGCTGCACAACCAGAGAAAAAAAGCAAAACAAAACAAATAAAAACTTCACAAGAACATTGAAAAACTGCATGCGTAAAAGTTCCAATTTGGGAAACTTTGTTTTCATTATTGCGCCCCTCGATTCAATAATCTGATTGTCCTTCGGGGCAGAAAATGACGCCAAAATGCAACACAGAAACTGCATGACCGGGTGAGTAACGCACACACCTGCTCTCTGCGCACCAAGCTGTCAGAATCACTTAGATGAGCACGCAGGGAAGAGCGTCTCTTAACTCGGAGAAGCGCATGCCTACACCGAGTTTAATTAAGTGGAACATTTCTAATCCAACCGCCTAATGACGAGATAGACAATCGATTAAAGTGGCTCTTTGTTAATGCACACCCCAACAAAACTGAGCAGTGGAACTTATTATGCTCGTGACAAAAGACCCAATCCGTTTTAAAGTTTTAACAGACGTAAAAGAAGATATTTAATTTTTTTCTTTTCGTTATTTATTTATTTATTTATTTGGATGGGAACAGTTTTTGTGATGCCCGTGGTTAACAAGGTAGAATAAAAAATAAAAAAAACAGACATAAATCATAAATTTGGAAGTCATTAAATACAATCATAGAGAAAAACAAACGTTGACACCTAATGCCTCCAGAGCAAATAAAGATGCTATCTTAGTTTATTAAATCTTCAAAAGATTTTAAATTTTATGATTACATTTGTTGTCCGATTACAAAACGTTTATTTTGTGTCTTGACAAACCTGGTGTGTCGTTTAACATTCGTAAAAAAAGCGAAATTGAATGTGCCTTCACCTGAAATCGGGAACATTTTTACATCAGTTAATCTATTAGATTTGAACAAAACATGCGATTCTAATCAAACAAAGACACAAAATGAAATGATTGGCAATTCATAATTAAAGTAATGTGGCGCGTGGCTTTTGTGGAAAAAACCCTTTGTAAAGAATGCGTTTCTTTTTGTATAATTTGTTTATGACTAATTTGTTTGTTCATTTTAATAGGACAGAAGAAGATAAGAAAACTTAACACAAACATAAAAAGTTTTAATAATTCAATATATGAATAATTACATCTAATTAAAAGGTGTTCATTTAAAAAATAAACTGCAGATTTAATGATTCATATATTGTGAATATGCAATGATCTGAAATGAAATGATCTGACGTTTTATTTTATCATTTTAAAATTTGGTAAGTCGACAAGGAAGACCCAGAACCCAATTCAACCTAAAACTACATCAAAGCATCAAATCATTCTTGAATAAAATCTTTCTAATTGTTTTTTTCCTCTAGTATTTTGCGACTGCCAACCCCTCAGTCAGTGCTCCCGCACCTCCATAAAGGAAGGAAGGCTCTGCGTGTGCCGGAGCCCTCTCCTCCTGTGTTCTGCAAACATTTGATGAGGTGGAACTCTTGGTCACGAGCCCGCCACGCGCTTTTTGATAAGTTGGAGATGGGTGGGCGGCACAGGGAGGGGCTTGCCCCTCTAAAGGCTGAGCAAACTCTGCCTGGACGAGCCAGTCAGATATGAAAGTTCTGCGCGCTCATGGCTTTCTGACAGAGCAGAACGGTTCGGGACAGAGGCGGATGTGCGCTGATACAACCCATCTTCTTTGGGATTACAACTCACTTTGCGGCTTTTCTAAAATCAAACCATTTATTTTGTTGGCAAATTGGAGCAAATCGACCACTGGACCCCAAAACAGGTGAGTTTGCACGTGTGCAAGTTTTAGGTTCAAGTTCGATGCAGACGAAAATACGAATTTTAGGAACTCATAGTCACACACATTTAACTTAACCACCGCGAAGATTCACACAAAAATATAAATCTACGAATCTAATTTCTTCCCCCAATTTAAATTAAGTTAAAATAGTTTAAGTATGGAGTTCATTCATTTCTTACATTTAAACGTCCAAATTGTTGTTGTATACTTTGTGCCCCATATTCGAACTATTCTAACAGCGCATAAAGCCTTAATCCACTTCTTTTAAGATTGAAACAACAAATTCAATACATTGAATGATCTGGTTCCCTTTTTTTTATTTTTTATTTTAGTAACAGTCCAAAAGAGACAACAATTAACTCTTGTTCTTTTATAACCCAAGTGGGCGTGATGTTACATGTTTTTTTGATTGTGTTCCAATTTAATCTCTGACCTTTGTATGCTGAGTAAATCCCGCCGTGTCCCAGATTGGCAGCGTCGCCTCAGCGTGCGCAGCAGCGGGGGACGAGCAATTCAGCACTCTCATCCCACCACAGCTCCAAATCCTTTTACATGAGAATGCCACTTTACTGCACAATAATTATCAAATGGATTCTTAAAAAATGTAGGGAAAAAAATCAGTGAGAAAAGAGCAGTGAGCTGTCCACACTGCAGTGCTGAAACAGGCGCTCTTTCCATTGCATCTGAGACTAAAAATGCGCAATATAGTAATAATAACAGATAAAATTGATTATTTTGGTTTCAGTTCAAATTTAAAACCAGTTTTTTTTTTAACTTTCAGATAAAATGATGACCAAACCCTTTGGAAAAAGTGGGGATATGAACGATCTTGTTAGCTCCCTTGGATGGCTGGAGGAGGATGGCAGCTCGCAAGATGGAGATGAAAGTCCAGAGATGAGGGGGCGCCATGGCCTGAATGTAGGGGGCCGTGTCCACTCCTGCACAGAACTGGGGAGTGAGGACATGGATGAAGAGGATGATGATGAAGAGGTGGGACCAAATGGTGAAAATGCTCCCAAAAGGAGAGGTCCGAAGAAAAAGAAGATGACTACAGCTAGAAAGGAGCGCTTTCGTGCCCGCAGGATCAAGGCCAATGCCAGAGAACGTTCTCGAATGCACGGACTGAATGATGCTCTGGATAATCTGCGCAGAGTCATGCCCTGCTACTCCAAAACACAAAAACTGTCCAAGATTGAGACTCTACGGCTGGCCCGCAACTACATCTGGGCTCTGTCTGAGGTGCTTGAGAGTGGTCAGTCCCCAGAAAGTCTTGGGTTTGTTGAGATGCTTTGTAAAGGTCTTTCACAGCCTACCAGTAATCTTGTGGCTGGTTGCCTGCACCTGGGGCCCACTCCAGTGATCCTTAACAAGCTGGAGGACAAGAGCGGAGGCCCAGGAATGGGTGGTGTGGTTGCTGGACATCCACTTAGCTACCCTTCCCCAGGCCTTCCCAGTCCACCTTACGGCTCCCTGGAGGCATCCCATCTCCTCCATATGAAGGGATACAAAGGCCCTGTTTACGACAACCCCTCACCAAATGAGTGCAGCTCTGGCACCCCTCCTTATGATGGGCCCCTCACTCCCCCCCTCAGCATCAGCAGTAACTTTGCCCTGAAGCAGGAGCCTTCTCCCCATGAATCCGAAAGGAACTTCACATCTCACTCTGGCCAGCATGCTCACTTCCTCCCATCCCACCATTATACCAACTGCACTGGCAGCCTACCAGGAGGGCCTCAAGGCCACCAAATCTTCCAGACATCACGATATGAGCTGCCTCTGGACGTGACCTTTGACTCCTTTCCTCCCTCTCACCTGGTCACTTCTCAGATGGGCACCATCTGAATGGGACAGGAACAGTGAGTGACTCTTTCAGAAGAGAAGAGAAGAGAAGAGAGGTGAAGAACTGATTGCTGATAACTGCTGTAAAAAGATTCTTTTATAGAGAAAACAGTTTGCATTCATGCTGTTTGGAACTCTGGGAGAGCTTAGAATGCTCAGAACGAGAGAGTCTCAGAATAATTTCAACTTAAACTACCTGCTGCAAACATGCACCCTTAAAATGTACGGTCTTATTTATTCTTATTTTTTATTGATATTATATTAGGATGTTGTTTTTAAAAAAAATTAAAGTAGCTCCCTCTGTTGTTTAAGAGTGGAACTGAGAATTAGTTGGATAAATTGTTTGGAGCAGCTTGAGTTCAAATATGAGAGCTTTGATACAACATTTGGAAGTTTACATATCAAAATGATCAAAAAGTGAATTGATTGAAACTGTGCACTGGGGTCAACTGTCAATGTCCTGATTTTAAGAAAGCAATGCATTATTTATAAATGTATTTATTATTTATTTCAACACCATTTAGATTCTTCTCAGCGCTGTTTTCATTTTACTGTCTTCTTTGTTTGTTACCATTCTTTTTGTAGCTTTTACTTTATTTAAGATATTTATTTGATGTATTTCAGGTACTTATTTTATTGATGTTTTCATTTTTGTCTCAGTGTACTGTCAAAACTTGGCTCTTTCGCACTTAATTGAATAAATATTCTTATACTATATGCTATTTCCATAGTAACAAATGCTTGCCACGAGTTTCAATACTTTCATCTAGTTTTTTCGGTAAATTTCAGCATAAATGCATCTTGGTCCCATTGTTAAAGTTACATTTTAAGTTACAACTTACTTTCTGCACACAATAAACTTGTTACACTGATCAAATGAATTAAATGAAAGACACCCCCCCCCCAGATGTTATTAAAAAGACAGAAAAAAGTCAGAAAAATAAAATTATAATTCAGTTTTTTGTATGAAATAATTGAATCAGATGTTGCACTAATTTTCTCTGATTTTTAATAGATGCAATAAATATAAAATGATTAATAGAATGATAGAAAAACACTAAAGAATTTAAATATTATGAAGCCAGAAAACAACCACACTAAACTTTTTCGAGTGATGGTGGAAGACTTTTCATACAGCTAAATTACATTAACTTCCATAAATTTGCTTTTAAAGCACAATTTTTTCAACACATTTACTTTAACTCACATTTTAAACTAAATCGATAAAACCTATAATGCTCTGAAGCTTTTAATTTAGCTTAAAACGAAAAGAAATTTCATTGTGTTGAAGGTGACTATTGCATGGTGTGTGCAGTCTGTGCATGATGCCATTTGAGGGCTTGCGAGGGGTTTATATGAGGTCATGCATGAGGCAGTTGTGGGCCATGGGAAAACAGCTCTGGGGAACAGGTGAATGTGTCACAGAGGCTTTTCTCGGTTTCTGTCGTTCACTTTCTCGTGCACATGTCCCATTTCCCCATTGAGCTCAAGCCAAAACACTGCAGGGCGAGGACTTGTTTTAAAATATCTCCATAATGGGTAGAAAATGTGTGGGTTTTCTGCTAAGAGGAAAAAATAGGCTTTTTTAAAGACAAGCTCTCTCCTGGAGATGTCTGAAATATGTATATCGGTCGACTATTTACCAAAGCATCGCTTTTGACTTCTGGGTTCTGAAAAAACATGATTGCACTTGAGAGGAAGAACATCACAGCAAAGTGCAAACACAGAGTCTTGAGAGTGAGAGCTGCTGTGTACCTATGTATTTTTTTTCCTTGTAGTCCTTCAGACAATTAAATGAAGTGCCCCCCCCCCCAAACTCTCCAAAAGGTTTGTCTTTTCCAGTTCTGGAAATAGTGCAGAAAGGCAATGAAAGAAAAGAAAATGATTGTTTTAGCGGGCGCCGCTGGCCCATTGTGAACGCAGCCTGTTCTTTCTCTTGACCTGTGACCCGTTTTGTTTTGCTCTTCTCGTGTGGGGAGGGCAGACAGCTGGGGGATCTGCAGGGGGCTGATGGACAGCTGGGCCAATTTGGGGAGAAAGAGGAGTGTAAGAGCATGAGAGAGGAGGATGAGAGAGGGAAAGGGGGACTGTGAGGTGGAGGGAACAGGAAAGGGCAGGCGAGGTGACAGAGTTCCATGCTCTTCATTCAAAAGTTTGTCCCAAGTGCTCCTGCATGTCAGCTTTGGGATGTGAATGAGACATAACGATACAGACGTTTGGTCTGTGAGAAAGTGCTGTCAGAGTTAGCTGGCACACAGCCTCTTTGTGCATATGCCACTTTGTTACAACAACCCTGGTGGGGGGCAGGGAATGTAAAATATCCACGAGAATTCAAAACACGAGTTGGTGGAGATCATCAATGGTTCCGACAAAATGCAGCGGCTAAATTCGGCTAAAATCTGTGGAACTAAGAAGTCTAGGCACTGAATACTTGATTTTTATTAAAATTCTTGTTTTTACTTTTAAAGTCCCACTCCAATCAACCTTTGATCTATCTTAAAAGCATTCCTAGTGGCTTTTTGGATCATGATTATGCAGTTTTTAGGCAAAAATAAAAACCTGTCTCGTTTCATAGGATATAGTTTCTGCAGAGCGGCAGTAGTTCATCAGAAAATTTGCTGTGGAAAGGACTGTTGGAGTAAGCCTGCGGTCATTTCCCATGATCCACTCTCTCCTGCTATCGTACAGTCCAGCAACGCCCCAATCTAACAATAGCGGTGCAACAAAAAAGGCGAGCAATATCTGAGTTATCTAGCCTTACAGTTTTGAGCCAAATGCCAGCTCAGATGAGAAAAATGAAGACACTCATGGATCTAGTCGTCTACAAGTGGATGAACCACAATGGAGCGGAGCAGGGAGCTTGTGGCCCGGCAACTGCAGTTTGTATGTACAAACTACAAACTTTATCAGACAGCATTTCTTCGTCTGCTCTTGATTCAACGCGATTTGAATAAAGAAATACTAAGAACATGTTTAAAAACACCAAATATACAATTTTCCTTGGAGGGGCTCTTTAAGTCACTCGCAGGTACTGCAATTTTCTAGTTTTCCTTTGAAATTTTTCTCCGGACTAGCTTGTGCCACTTGTTCCGAGAACCAAATGGAGGTTTGGCAACAAAACATTTAAATCCAAGATTGCAAAATACAAACAGGATATCATCATAAACTCAAGGTGAGTTGAAGTATGAATTTTGGGATGGGACAAGTGCTTCTTCTGTGATATAATGGAATAAGTTTCTTGTAATTTGAAGTCCTTCATGATGACATCTTGGCTGTGCCAGCGGGATGCAACTTGCTCACGTTTTTTAGAGTTCTGTTTGTTGGACCAAAAACCAAATAAAAAGATGACACTATTCTGAATCCCCGAAAAATCCTTTTAAAGGGTGCAAAAGCATAAAGTTTAGATGTTTGCATGAAACCACAGTATACCTTTTATTGAAGACAAGGCTGATACCACAAAGAGAAGACATAATTACAAATTCTAACCATGTTTAAAGCAGGATAAAGCTGGTGCTCTTTTCCTCTCATTCTCCTGTGTTTACGCTTTAGTTTCTGTGTACAGCAGACTTAATCCATGAGCCAAACAAGAGTGGCCCAGACTAAAATGAAAAAAGGGCCTGATCTGTAGGAGCTCGATGCAGGGATAAAGCATTGTGATTAAGACTGTATTAATGGGGCCATGGGAGGCTGGAAGGCTTTAATCAGTGTCTGTGTGCCGATAATCCCCCTGCCTTTAAGCTGGGGTGAACACAGCGATCCTCCCACCCTTGGGTCTCAGCATGGAGGCACACAACACTTGTGACTGGAGGGTGCATGGGGTCATGGGTGCCCAGGTTGAGAGGTGGAGCACCCTGGATAGGGAAAAGTCGCTGGTTGAAGATACATAAAAGACATGATGAAAGATGGCACTAAAAAGATGGCAAGGCTGGTGCTGAAAATGCGACTCTAAACCAGATTTATGTTGAAGTAATGGAAAAAATAAATACATACAACATTCCACAGTCCCACTTTTGGACAACTTTAAAAATACACATTTTCCTCAAACACGAAATTTAATCAAGACAAAAACCTATCAGTTAAAATAGAAACACATACGAAAATGAAACAGAAAGAATAAAAATAAAATAAAGAACAAAAATAGCAAAGTCAAAAGTGTGTTTTAAAATATAATAAAGGAGAAAAGAAATGAAGAATTCAAAATATTAGGTTTATTGTTGTCATTGTCAAGTACAACGAAATTTAAAAATGTTCTCTGGTCAGTCCATCATTCATTCTGTTTTTAAAACATAAAAACATAACTTATACCTAAGAGCTTTAGATTTAAGTAAAAAAAGATGTGTGATAAAATAGTCATTCAAAAAGATTTGCTTTCTCAAACAGTAGTTTGAATTTAGGCGTTAACTTTGTTGATTTCTAAGTTTCTTTTTTTTTTTTTAAACATGTGCTTCATTTGTAAATTGACTTTAGTTTGAAATACAGGTTTATATTTGATACAGCTTTCTTTTGCATATCCTAACCATTTTCAGGATGTTTTATTCTAAAAAATAGATATCTACTGTAGACGAAAGCACAAAACCGTTTGGCAATTTTATATGTACTTGGGAACGGACCGAATGGAAAGTCTTCCAGGTTCATTACCTGTGGAAGTGGGCGTTAAAGGTGATTACCTAAGGATAAAGGGGAGGGAGACCCTCCCCACTCAAAGTTCTTTCAAAGTATTAGGGTGTAGGAGTTAAAGAGCTTCTAATGGGATCTGGATGCTGACGTGTTTACCATGCCCCCCACCCTCTGCAAGCCCAGTGCATTGTGGTAGTTTCGGGGCTTTAGGACACCACAATGGGCCGAGTGAAGGGACAGATGGAGGTCTTTTTGGAGGAGGGCACACATGCACAAAAAACAGGGGGAAAAAAAATTCACAGAGGTAGGAGGGTCATGATGTCTGAGAGAACAGGCAGCCGGCATACCCAACTGCGGACATGGGAGAGCATTAGAGGTGAAGGGGGGGGGAACAAAAAACAATTTATCAGTAAACATATGACTTTGATATGTAGTCACTTTGAGAGTTCATCTGTCTGCCGACTGCCTTCAATTTTAAGCCAATATGCAGAATTTCTTGAGAAAAATTAAAGGCTGAAATTGAATTTTTAATATAAACAACCCTAAAAAGCTCATGTTCACTGCAAAATTCTACACAGTTTTTTCTGCAATTTTAATATGAATGCAGTAAAAAGCCATTTAACTTGAAAATATAGAAGGCATCAAGTGACTGACAGATTCTTGAGAGGAGACTCCAAGCCCTGGAGGAGGGTATAGAGGGAGGAACTGGCGGTAGGAGCAACAGATGGGGTCTGATGGATAGCTCAGGTTGTAAAGTTTCTGTTTGTAACATCTGTCCATTTGTCCATCTGCTACACTTGTGTATATTTTGTTTAGCTGAATCTCATTAATTAGAAAAGTACACTTAAGGTCATGATGTAAACTGTCATGTTTTATTAGATCGGAAGAGCCAAAAGTTCAATCGCGTTAGTTTAAAATTTTGACTCATTTCAGTTTTTATACCACTAAGTGTTTACCGTTAACCCATACCCATGGTTTAATGACACTGATGTCACCCATGGGGACATCCCATAGGTGACATCAGTGTAACAAAATAATCAGAAATGGATTCTGTGGCCCACTTGGTTTGTGGTAAAATACACAAGTCTATTTTTGAGAAAAAAAAAACACAATGGGTCTGGGTTCTTACGGGTTAAAACTGACAGGCCAATTACACAGCTATTTTCTATACAATGAAGTGGATTGGGGATTTATGTGATTACTACAAGACTTAAAAAATAAATTAAAATCCAGCTTTGCTTACTTGATCAGTTCTCTCAATCAAAAATGACATGTTAAATTTTCCCTTACATTGCATAATGCATTGTTGCTTTGCATTTACATCATGTATTAAACAGATTTTGCACCAAAATTCACCTTTAGAATGACGTTTCAAAATTGTTCAGTTTAAAAAAAAAAAAAGACAGTTTTATTAAAATTGTTGCATCACATAGGAGTATTTTACTTTTGTCTAAAAATATTCTCTTCAATCCCGTTTGCATTGAGCGGATAAAGGAGAATTAAGCAGCTGATCTAGGCTCAGTGGCCAGAGTGTTACATTAGACGTTAATCCAGAATAGAGGAACATTGGAGAAGGAACAGCATCTTTAATCAAGTACTTTATTCATTTAACTCATACATGACCTGAAGCCAAAATGGGGTTTCTGCTGCATTCAAAATACATTCTTCCATAGCTTTGGGAAAAAAAATTTAATGTTAAAAATTCAAAAACAAGTGTAGCAGCATGAATATTTGTTGCATTGTCAGCTGCCCAATCACTTCCAACGTTTATTTTTATTTTATTCTTAGGTGTTTATGAAGTGTCCGGGCAAGCTCTTGGTCCACACTGTCCTCTATATGTAACAGATGTTACTGGGGCAACAGTTGGTATTCAAAAGGAGGGGCTCCAGGCCATCTGTCCAGGGTCAAGGTTTGAAAAGACATTGTTGAGATGGTGGTACATTCATGAAAATGGTGAGTCTTTGGTTGGGAAAAAGGAGGAATATACCCTTCAGTGTAATCCCTCCCAATGTGAATTTTCGTTTTAGTTGGAATTAATTACAATTTTAAGTGAAACTGAGGACACCAAAGCCCTTTTAACGTGACCAGATTACAGTTCAAGATCTAAAGCACCATCTTGTGGTTACAGGTGGTACTACAAAAAATGAAGCAATGCTCTTTTTCGCTCAAAATAAATTCCTGCAGGATCAGGAGTTTCGTGAAGAAGAAAAAAAAAAAGAAATAGTAAAAATCATAGGGTTTCTAGCTGAGATTTCAGCCCTTCAAGAACATGATTCATGTCATCACGCAGTTGTGCCATCTTCTTGTGACAGACTTTCCTCTGGATAAAAAAAAAAAAGACAAAATAAAAAAAAAGTCATAATTTTCTAAACACTTACCATACTTATTTAAACTGCATACCAGTTTATAGGAAAGATTCTTACAATAAAGACTTTGAGCCTTTCTTTTTCCAGGATAAAAAATTCAGACACTGTCAGCTCATTGAAGATTTTCTTCATGGATAAGAATCCACAGTTTGGGGAGCGTTTTGCATGCTCAGTCCTGATGGCATATTAAGAATAAAAACTGTTCATACAAAAATGACCAAGGTTTGTTCTGTTTTGTTTTTGCACAGTTTAAATAAACAGTTATTTATAAACTCATCCCAACATGCTTCTTACCATGGATCGTCATCTGGTTCCCAGCCCTCCAGCTCGATCAGGCAGAAGAAGCAGCAGGCAACATCAGGTTCATTCTGACTGGGGCAGTGGACAAACCCAGCTTTAGCCATCTGTAAAGGCAACAATAAAGACATAGCATAGGGTATGAATGTTTCTCATTGCATTGTAATATTTCTGATGTACTTGGATATTGGCGGTCTCGTAATGACAGCAGCAGAAGATTCTGTGAATAATTGTTACCCTTTTTGATCATTTCCAAATTAAATTAATGAGTTGTGAACGATATTTCACTAAAAACAACTTATGTTTAGGCCACAACATAAGTTTAGACATATTTCATCATTCAGTTAGTAAGCAAATGTTGCTTTTATATTTAGAAAAATGAATCTTCAATATTTATGGCTGCCGATGCTAGTCACTATTCAGTCACTGAATATGAGTGGGGTGTTCGCTGCTGTAGACAAATCCCCAAACTAACCTGCAACTTATTCGTATATCATTTTTTAATCATCATGTCATGTTTTTGGTAGAGTGTGCGTGTGTTTTTATTTTGTGAAGTACTGTGTGTTACTATGCATGAAAAATGCTTTAGAAATAAAGTTTAATTTGATAAAGTTTAGAGGCCCGCTTACCTTTTCAGGTGTGCAGTTGCATTCTTCTCTGAAAGGCCAATCAGCAAAGCTTTGTTCCCTCAAGTCCTGACAGTACATTTTCTCATGTGTGGAGAATCTCTCTGTCAACACCTCTATGCTTGCCATCCTTTCACTCTACAAAAAACCCACACAACTCAACCCAACAAAAGTAAGTTTCACCACATCCCTCTGCTGACATTCAAGGCTGCAGGGAAATTCTTCACAGCATTTTCCAATTTTGGCTGATTGCACCCAGCCCAGCTTGAAGTTGCTGAAGCAAATGTAGAATCATGATTCAAATCTGTTGGTTGTTTTTTTTTCACAGAGTATGTACAGTAATGTAACAGTTTTATCTGAAACGTTCTGCTCTTAATAGTATTAATAATAATAGCATTCCTTTTGCCACAATACTTCAAAGACTATCAAAAGAATAATGTTTATTTTTATGCATCCTTAACAGAACAATAGCGAATCACCTTTTGAATTTAGGTATTTTACCCAGACAAAAAGCCATAAGGCGATTCAGTTATTTTTTCTAACTTGTTCCACTCAGCTGAGTGAGACAGGAGCTGAAAAAACGTTAATTCATTTATCTTCTAAACCTGTTTTGTCCCTTTTGGGATCACAGGGCTGCCAGAGCCTCTCCTGGCCGCTTGTGGGGGACATCTTGGACAGGTTACCAATCTGTTGCAGGGCTACAATCACACACCCATATTTACACCTATAGGGGCAAGTCAGAGTAACCAATTAACCACATTTTTAGACAGTGGGAGCAAGCCAGAGTTGTCAGAGAGAACCAACGCATGCACGGGGAGAATGTACAAACTCAACACAAAAATGTTCCCCATTGGTATCACCCAGGAGTTGAACCAGAGACCTTCTTGCTGTGAGCCAAGAGCGCTAACCACAGCTCCACAGTGTAGCTTCTCCTTAAAGAAAGAAAGAAAGAAAAAAAAAAAGCTGAGATAATAAAAAGCCAGAAATGTAACCTGAAATATACAAAAGCAACATGAAAATCTATTATTTATTTATTTATTTATTTTAAGTCGATTTTTTGTATTGCTTTTGTATTTTTCAGTTTAAAGTTCTGGCTTGTTATTAACTCCTTGGTTAGATTAACAATTCTCCAAGTAAATATTTAAATAAGCGTAATTTATTTTATATAACTATCAAGGCTGGACTTGTGGCATTTAAGTGGATGAGCAGGCTTGATGTGTATCATCAGTCGCCACCCATTATGAATAAGGAAGGGGTTTGATGAGATCATGTCTAGCCAAGATAGGAGTTTAAAAATGGTCTTTAATTCAAAGACAGTTTGACCTCACATTGAGTGATCTTTATAAATGCCCTCCAAGGAAGACACTATGTAAGGAATCATAAGGAGAGGAAAATACTTCCCAGAAATTACAAATGTCAGACATGCGTTAAATTTTTAATGCTTAAAATCTTCTTCTTTTACTTTTGGCTTTTCCATTCAGGGGTCGCCACATCGAATCTATGGAAGCAATTCTGTAGTATAATTAAAAATAAAAGTCAATACCAGAAATGCTTTTGAATTTTCAAAATGAAGCTGCATTTTTTGACTCAAAATTAAAATGAAAAAGCAATCACTCAAAATGATTTTCCTTTTCTACTTCAACACTGCTTATTCTGTCACTTAATTAAAATAATAAAGAAAATTGTATTTTATATTTCATTTTCAAAAAGTTCTCTGGTAAATGTGTAGCAAAATTCATGTAGAAATGTGTAATTTGACAATTTAATGTATTGACAGAAATGCTTTTTCATTTTCAAAATGTTACTGCATCAAATGACTCAAAATTAAAATGAAAAATCAATACCTCAAAATGCTTCTTCATTTTGTTCTTAAAAAAACGCTTATTCTGTGTCATAATTAAAACGAAAATGCAAAGAGGTGGTATTTGACATTTTATTTTCACATCCACCCTGGGAATAGTGTTGCATAATTCAATTTGACTTAGCATTTTCTCTCCTCTGGACATAATTTCCCCATAAAGATGTATTCCCCACTTATTTATGTGGATTTTGGATGTTTCTCTTTATAGTAGGTTAAACATCGAACAATGGGGCACTTGAAGTTATTATGATGACTAAACCACAATAGTAGTAGGTTTAAGGGCTGTCATCTAGACTTGGTTTTTACAGTTGAAGACATTTCACCTCTTATCCGAAAGGCTTTGTCAATTCTGTCAATTTGTCGAATTGACAAAGCCTTTTGCATAAGAGGTGAAACGTCTTCAACTTAAAAAACCAAGTCCAGATGACAGCCCTTAATCCTACTACAGTGATGGAATCAACCTGAAAGAATGAGAGTCTTCATAGACACATTTTAATGACAAAAGATAATTGATAAAATACGGTATGTAAAGGTAGTGGTATCACTAGTCAGGAGTGGAAAGAATTTGACTTGAAATTAATAGTCATTTTTTTACACTTATAAAACAAGTTAGGAAAACTGGAGCCAACCCAGCTACTGTTGAGTAAAGGCAGGGTACACTTTGAACAGGTTGCCAGTTGCCACACACTCACATTCCCAAATAGGTGAAATTTAGAGACACCTATTGACAAATGAAGCATCTTTTTGGACTGTGGAGGGAGCCAGAGTGCCTGGAGAAAATCTGCATAAGCACGAGGAGAACATACAAGCCCCACACAGGAAAGACCTAGCTGGGATTTGAACTCAGACTTTCTTACTGTGAGGCAAGCATGCTGACCACAACAACGCCGTGCAACTGGCTGCACAATACTGCATTGCTGGATCTCTCTTTTCCTGTATCTCTTTATTACTAAAAGATGTGTTACAAATCTTCGCTTATTTAACTACATCCAGTGCATCGAGACACAGCAATTTGTTTTAGTTCAGATTTTAAAGCACTAAGCTACAGAACTTTTGACAATTTTGAAGCTTTGTACTGAAAGAAAAATACAACATTTAAAACCGTGAAGAAACAATTTTTTTCCTTTAACTAAAATTGATCTGTTGGGGGAGCCGGTTTAGCTCGTGCTGGTTTGCGGCGCCTGCCGTCCGTGAAACCAGGGTTCGACTCCGGGCTACTCCCTGTTCCCTTCTCTACCTCTGCCGGTTCCAAGCCCGGTTTGAGAAGGTTGCGTCAGGAAGGGCATCCGGCGTAAAACATTGCCAAATCTACCATGCGACTCGTTCGCTGTGGCGACCCCTGATGGGAGAAGCCGAAAGTGGAAGAAGAAGAACTAAAATTGATCTGTTAAGGTCAAATTTTTTATTTGAAGTAAATATATTACTGGTACATTTATTTTGCTCATCCCAAGTGGGTTTCTCTGTAAAAAACAAACACTTTCAGATGTTGCCAAATGGATGTTTCTGATTTGCATTTCAGTTTTCAGATGCATCTTAGTAATTACTAGGACTGATGATTTCCAGAAAACCAATTCAGTCATTCAGTCAGATGCTGTGTTGAAACATTTCCCAGTGTGCTTATTACAGTGAGAAACGGGGACAGCCATGGTCTGCTGTGTGTCTCTGTAACACGACCCCCTTCTGGCTCCTGGGTGTTGAAATGTGCTCACAGCTGTACACTGCTGTCCCTTTTACCCTTCTAACCTTATTTTTCTGGAGACTTCCCACTGAGGTGCTGAAACTCACTGGAACTGCTTATAAGACAGAGAGAGCATGTTTGTTTGTCACACTTCCAGTGGCCAATACTTAAGGTGATGCAGAAAGAAAAGACTCACAGAACAGCACGTCTGAGGTGAGCCGACCATCTCAGCTCTGAGAAGCTTGTATGGTGGTGAGTGGCTGCCTATTGCAGACACTGCAGGTTCGCATTTATGCATGAACTTCGGCATGTGAGTGTTACTGTAGACAGTCTGCATTTTGTCAACATTTTCACAGTTTTTCTAATTTTTAGTTTGACATAGAGGCAAAGATCAGCTGTTCTTGCTCTATGAGAAGCAGCCCACATTCTAATAACTATAGAATATAACAAACATTTACTTTGCTAAAGTAAATATTTTTTTACGTTAGCTCATAAAACCTCATTTCACTTCTTATGCCACCTCTGACACTTGACTCCCTTTCTATTCCTCTTCACCTTCCTGTTACAAAAATAAATCTGCTCTTCTTTATTCTAACACAACTTTGTTCATTTATTAATGTCCACAAAGAGAAGCTTTTAGAATCTCTTGCCCCATCTCTGTTTTCACATGGACCTGTCAGGGAGCAGAAGCGAAAGAGGGGAGGAGAGATCCAGAGACGGGAGGGAACTGAAGCGATGTGCGCACAGTTTTATTCCTGCACTGCTCCTGACATTCTTTAGATGATTGTAACTGTAAGCGTTTTCCCCCCTTCTTCCAATAAAGAGGCTTGACCAGACCCAATGGTAGGAGAATTTCATAAAGGCTCCAATGGCACCTTGTAATGTTTGGAGTTGATTCAGTCGGTGAGAGAGGGAGCATTTCAGGTACAACTAAATGTGGAACACAGGTAAGTCATGTTTGAGTTATGAGTTATGTTTGCTTCCATTTAAAGTCCCTTTTATGTTGCCTTTGTGCAGATTATATTACAGGATCACATTTCTGTAAAAGTGTTTTAACAGTTAATGTATGAAATTCCCACAGTCTTGTGCAGCTATCAGGCTGGCACATCTGACTGTGTTAGTATGAGCTAGTCTGCCTTCTCACTGTGCATGCGCACATTTGCACCTTGAGCTGTGCAAATTGTGTTTAAGTTACAGCGCACCTTTTATAAGCTTATTTGTTTAAAACGTCATAAAAAAGAACGATAAGCTTTTTCGGAGGGAACACGTTTATTCAGCTGCAGAGATATGAGGCTTGTGTTTTTGCTGTGAGCTGAGAAATGCCTGAGCTTCAAATACAGATATGACAACAGAAAAGCTCTTTCAGTTTGTTAAATTCTAAACTGCAAAGCCAAATACAAGCTGCAGCAAAGGTTTTCAAAATGACCTCTCATCCCTGCAGTTGTGCTGCAAACGCGCTATTTGAGTATGTCTGGAGAGAACGACAGCCTCTCCTCTGTAGCTGCTGCAAAAATGTCAGGGGTGTGTGATAGTGTGACAGTCAACATCAACATTCTCCATCTGTGTAGGCAAGTGTGGATTCACAGGATAGACACACCCATCTGTGTACACACATCTACACATATCTGCACACCCATGCATGGGAAATTTTGCTTGTATACCAGTTAGACTAAAAACAAGTTACCTTGTAAATCAGCATTGTAAAGAGAAAAATTTCCTAAACTATTAACATCCCCTCTTCTTTTTTCATCTGTTATGAAAAACCTGTAGTGAGGAGAGCTCCAGTTTTATGAGTAATCATTATATCAGAGCATCCTGAGTGATCGATAGTTTACTAAAGGAGAACGTGAGCACAAGAAACACACTGCTGGCCACATTTCCTGCCCACGTTCACTGCGGATCAATACTCTAAATTTAGTGAGATGATTATCCCTCGCTGTGGCAAAATGATATTCTTGTCAGACTTGCAGGCTCAGGCCTGCTCAAGGGGAATGCAGAGGTCCTTGTGTTCAAGCTTAGCCGACCAACATGTTGCCTGGCCAAATGATCTTTGACCTTAATGGAGAGCCTCTAAATTCACCACCTCAGAGCCAGGAGACACCCAAACCTTAATAAATGGCTTTGGTGTTCTGGGATTTTTATTTTCACCGTGATTTAAATCTCCAAAATAAAATAAGGAGAGCTAAGTAACATGAAAATCTCGTGATTCTTCATGGTGAAAAATTGAAAAAAGTCAACTGATGCATTTTGAGAGTGATGTTAGTTCATTTTGAGAAGATGAGTTGTAATGTATTTGCTAAATTTCCCACCTGTAGATTTGCTTAGTTTCCCAACAAATTGAAAAAAAGCATACATCTTGAGCGTAAAATTTTGAATGGTAGAGCTTACAAATCTAATTTTTCATGTTTTTTTCACCCCTTGGGTTGGTGGAGCAAATATTAAGATTAATGCTTATAACTCTTTATACTCTCAATAAAAAGATCAATAAATGTTTTTCAGGAAGATTACCAGCCTTAACAACTTAATAACAGTTCCGTTGAATGGCTTAAATAAGGCCTTTTAGATACTGTCAGACAGACAATCAATACTGAAACCAGCCGTGTCTCATGCCAGTCAGGTCCTGTAAGTGTTGACATGGCTTCAAGAACAACCTTCTCAGTTTACATTCTGGCATCATTTTACATAGTGGAACCTTTCCAGGCGGCTTTCTGTGTCCACTGGGAGCTTTGAACAGAGCTGAGACAAATATCCTGTGTTGACAAGGCTATTCCAACAGAGGGCAGCAAAACTACTTACCACAAGCAAGTCTGAGTCTCCTTTGAATTCAGCTTCAATCTAATTTAAGGAAATGGATCTAGATTAAGTTTTTATTTTTGATTGAGAAGAAATTATGGTGTTAAGATCAACAGTTCAGCTTTTCTGAAACTCATGCTTGGCTACATAGTTGAAATCAAACTAGATTAAGTGCGAAACAGTGTAACATGCCGCTTATAAGGACAAAGATAAGGGTTTCTTGCCATTTGTACGTGTAAAACAAGTAACTTGGACTTTTTCACTGGCAGCTCTCAAGTCAGAGTGAATTACAGAAGGACCACAAAACAAAGAATAAATAAATAAATAAATAAATGAGGAATAAACTTTAAAAAACAGAGATGAGTAAAAAATATGAATGACTTGCAGAGAGACATAATGCATTCATGACCAAAGGTTACTGCAATGTCTCAACCTTTTTCTATATTGCACGTTTTGTCATGTTTGTGATATTGTGGTTCTTAATTGTTCATTGTTCACGTATTGTGGTTGTTAGTTGTTCATTATCTTTACTTTCAAATACTGCTATGTACAGTAAGAGGAGTGCAAGCACAACACCTCAATAAAAGCAAAGCCAAACATTTTGGAAACCATCTGTGCAACAAGAACATGTCAAAGTTCTTAGGATGATCTTTACTGTGCTGTTGCTGGAGAATAAAAACCTTATGCCATGTTCATATGGGGGCATTTCTGATTGCGTGTTTAGCCCATGGTGTTCACACTGGACAACTAGAGAGGGGCTTCACCTTCTTCTTGTGCCACTGTTCACTAGCACATGTATGCACCTGTAGTTAAAAGCGGCATGAAATGTCAAAGAGTAGCAAATATCCAGAATCTTGCTCCAGACTTTTTCTTTCACAGCTCTATTCCGATATATAAAAGACTTTGTGTCATGTATTTACGGCCGGGCACAAACCACAATTGTTAATTTTTTTTTAAATTTCAAACAGTTGTCACTTCCATGAATTAAGAGAGATGCTGTCCAAAAGTCTCTACAAGATCCGAGTCCCTAATTGGTCAAAGCTTGACCTGGTTTAACTTTAAAAACATGTTCAATGGTTGCACTTTTTGTATGTGGAGTCAAAAAAGAGTCTTAAAAATGTGCGCAGCCATATTTGAACTCGAGAGTTTTAAACATGAAAGCCGGAAACCAGCATGTACATAGACTTTTCATTGACATCCGCTTGAAAGCATATGTTAGCTTTAGATCCAAACAAAACCGAGAGCCGTTCATAACTACTGCTATCACTTGTTTTTGTAGGTTTTTTGTACATTCTGCCCGACGTTTAGTCAATTTTACCTTGAATTTATGTTTTTATTTTATAAAATGCAAACATTAAGCACACAATTTTTTCTCTAAGTTTCTAAGTTTCAGAAATAAAGTGTTTATTGATCAGATTCTATTTTATTATTTGTTAGGCTTCTCATACCTTTTCATTCTCAGTAAGTAACTAAAGTCACTAAACAGTCTTTTGTAAATAATTAGGGGCTTTACTAGTAGGCTATATTTTCAAGTCAGCATGCCAAAAACTGAATGGAAGAACTTCTTACTTTGTTCAGACACAAAAACAATTGCATAGGCTTCATATTTTACCTGAACAAAAAAAATGGGAAAAAAAATTCTAAATTGTCCAAATTATTAGACATTTTACATAAAGTCAAGTATTTTTTAAATACGGCTACATTGTATATTCTATATTGTTCCCTCCTAATGCCTTATTTGACCTATTGTTTAGAAATCTGGGGGCATAGTTACAAGTCAAATACAAAACCTATTTTTATTCAGCAAAAAAAGCAATTAGAATTGTAAATCACTCTTCATACAATCAATCCACAAAACAAATATTTCCAGAATTAAGGGCACTAAAATTTTTGGATTTAGTTGATCTTAGTACTGGAATTTTTATGTTTAAAGTTAAAAAACAATATGTACCTGCCAAAATACTGAGTTTGCTTGAAATTAAAGTTAATAATTATAATTTTCGGGGTAAAGATATATTTAAAAACAAAGTGGTCAGAACTAATGCAATTAGGAATAGTATTTTTGTTCAGGGGGTCAACATGTGGAATTTATTATCCGAAGATCTGAAGACTGCAAACTCTATAAATCAGTTTATGAAAATGTATACATTTAAAATATATCAAAAGTACCTTCTGGACTGAGAGACTCTTGTGGTTGGGAGGTAATTTTGAGAAGTGTTTTTGTTTGTTTTTTCCTTTTCTTTTTTTTTTTTTTAGGTTCTATCAATTTGTAGGTAGATGTTTGTAATCAGGAAATAAGCCTTGGCTTCACCCGACACATTTTTTGGTTAATTTTGTTCAATGTTTATGTTTGTGTGTTTAACATAACCGAAATAAATGTCTCTCTCTCTAAATTAAAGATAACACTTTTAAACATCCACTCCTTTGAAAATTGGGTTTTTGGTTTTTTATACATGTTCTTCTGGCATTTCCTCATGGTGGAGACATCTAAAGAAAATTAGGCCTACATTTTTGATTTTTTTTTAATTCAATTTGTGGTTAAACAGGAACAGATGAAAAGTGCAGTTTAAAAATTTTAGTAGTGACGTAGAAACTACAGTCAGTGGGTCACAAGGTCCCTGCTCTGCTCCATTCAAATTCATCCACTTGCAGACAAATAGATCCATGTACATCTTTGTTTTCCTTTAGAGCTGGATAGCTTAAATATTGCTCACCATTTTTGTAGCACCACTAATAGGTTGGAGGTGAGGGGCTGTGAGGCAGCAGGAGAGCGTCAAAAAAAAAGGATGATTGGAGGTCAGGGTGTAGGCTTACACCCGCCAACAGTTCCACCTACAACTCAGAGGTTCTAATGAACTACTGCTCCTCTGCAGAAACTATGTCAGATTAAAACACAGGTTGTTGTTTTTTTAATTTTGGCCAAAAACCGTATAATCATAATTACAAGACCACTGGGAACACTCTTACAAGAGATTAAAAGATGATTGGTTCTTTGAAGTAACTCTAAGCAACTGATAAAGTATTATCACTTTAAGTATCTTTAGAAATTCAAAATGTATAGTCAAAAGACACTGTCAGCTCATTATTCATGTACAATACATTTTGACCTGTCCTTTCTTCTTTTTTTCCAAAGGAGACAATGGTTGGCACATTATTTTATAGCTGAGTGGCTTTCCCTGGTGCTTTCTGTTCTACATTTGTCATCACCTTGGTGCTCATGTAGACATTTAATGTCATATTTCCTTTTTCAGAGGCTTTCATCTTCCCGTGTCCCTTCACTTCCCCCTCCCGTGTCTTTTCCTCCCTCCTTCTCAATGATACTGGACCTCGGTGCTTCAATTTCACCCTCTCATCATGACATCCATTAAAGTGGCGCTGGGCCCTGGGCCCCCGTTGGCCTGACAGCACATTAGCACTCGCTCCATTGAACGCCAACAAGGGCCAACTAAATTATTGATACCAACACAACTAATGAGGAAACCCTATCTCAACTTTTTTTTGCAGACAACCGTTTACACTAGCCGTTATGGAATGGCCAGAACATTAAGCCACTGTCTGTTAACGATAATTACTGTGAAATTTGCAAAAAGTAATATATTGGATCCACGGTTCATTTCCTGCAGACACTGCGTTCCTTTATGGTTGACTTCAGAACCTATGAGCTCCATCTCTTCTGTCTGTCCTCAATAACTAGTGTTTATTCTACAGTTGTAACTCCATTATTCTAGGCCTTAAGTTGTTTGCTTTTATTGTTGTTTAATGTGTCATACCTCTGTGACAGCTGTTAAAAAGGAAAGGTTTGTAAATCTCCATATGCTCCATAATACCAGCAGCGTTTTTCCAAAGGATTCTACACAATCTGTAAGAATCTGAGTAGGGATTTGTGATCTATGTCAGGCAGTGTTTACATACATTAGCTTGGATGTATGCATTGGAGTTGTGGTGCAGAGAGGTATTGGAGACGTCAGCCCACCTCCTTAGTATTCACTCCAACACTGTGTGACTCACAGCCTCAGCCTGAGAGCTTGAGAAGGGTGGTGGAGAGAAAGGACAAGAGGAGGCTCCATAAACATCAAGCCGTGTTTTCTGTAGCCTTGGGCTCACGTGGTTCTGTCTGCATGCAAGCATGCCCACCCCAGGGGATTAATTTCTTGACAGCTTTTTTAAGCCATCTCCTAAGCACTCCAGCTTCTCTAGAACATCATGGCTGTGTGATTTTTCAAAATGTCTCTCCCCAGCTATCCTGTCGTCCCTTTTTACAAGTGAAAGTAGAGGCAGACTTTAGCGTTGGAACATGACAGCAGACATTATTGGAGAGGTTCCTTCGTGTGGAGGAAGTGGACCATAAAGCAGCTGGCTGTGAAGCTCCTCTTTAATTAGTGACTCTGCAGCCCATCTCTTGCATGTGTCCACTTTTCTGTCCTTTTCTCGACACTCCATCCTTCTGGTTGTCTCGTCTCCTCACTCCATCTCGCTTTGTCCCTTTGCCAGTTTGTATTTAGTTTAATCTCCACCCCTCCTTCTTTTGCCTCCTCCGCTCTGTCGCTTTCCATTTCATCTCTCCTTTCGGTGCACACCCCCCACCAAAGCAAGTCTGACTTCCGTCCCTGTGATGAAAGCGCAAACATTGATAAAATGCGGAACTTTTCTTTGCAGGGTTGTGAGAGGCAAGGAGAGAAGGACAAAGTCACACCGATAAAAGGTTAATCCTATAACAAGTCCACATATATGTGGAGTCAAAGGACAGAGCAGGGGGGGGACAACAACAAGTGCACCCGTCGGATCTGCCTGATGGGTTTTTTGACAGAAAAGAAAAAAGAGGCGAGCATCTGTAATGAGAAACACTAACAGTGGTGTTGGAGACGGCATTTTCAGTCAAGCTGCATCCCTCCTTCATGACTTCCACTCTGCATGATGACAAGTGTCAGCTGCTGCTCCCATTGGTTGAGCCTGCCACCAATCAGAGCAGAGGCATGGAAGGCGCCTTTAGGTTATTCCCAAACCCCCCACTAAAAAAAGAAAAAAAGAAGAAGCAGAGAGAGGCAGACAAATCTTGAGTGGGAAAAAGAGCATGTGCTTTTAAAAGAAAGACCAAAGCAGCCACTGACTTGAATGCAAACTTCTGTTTAAAGCTTTCTGTGAAATGACATATTTTAGGTGACGCTGCTCATCAGCTGTTTGTTGGAGACCACTGCATTTCCTACTCCTGGCTGCTGTGGAGGAGATGATCTTGGCTGCATCCACCTTCCCCCCCCCACGCGAATGGCTGTCACACTTTAGGCTCCCCCTCCTCTCCCTTTCTCTCCTCTTGTGCTCTCACTCCTCTGCCTGCAAGCACCTCCATACTGTCCTCAGGCTTACCTGAGCCACCACTGCAGAAACACTGGATTCCCTCCTTCACACACACACACTTTCTCCTCCTCCTCCTCCTCCTCCTCTTAACACATAGTTTTTTACCTGGAGAGGGCAGGCACAAGGGACGGCATGTGCAACAGCCGCAGCAGAAACCTCTCCTCACATCAAACGCTGCTTCTCTGAGTTTCCTCTGTCTGGAGAGAAGAGGGGAACTCTAAATTTTGGATCATTGTCTTTTAGCCGTAGTTGGAGAGACGGGTGCAGTGAGGGAACACTTGTCTATCCAGAGACACCAAAGGCAACACACACACAGCATGATTTTGGGTGAGTTGTCGCTTTTTGTGGTGCATGGGATTTTGGAGAGGTCAGGCATGTTGTTGTATCACTAATCCCTACTTAAACTTGGCCAGCAGCAGCAGCTCCTGATTAATAATGCGCTCTGCTGAGTTTTTATTCCATGCAGACATCTGTCAGTGCGGAGCTCTGGGATGAACCTTTGCATGATGGTTACTGCTTGTAATGACTGCAATAATGTACCATTACTGGTAAGGTGTGAGTGATGACGAGGAAGGTCAAAGTGTTTGGAACTGGACTGTATTATTATGGGCTGTTTGGTCACATGACCAGACTCCACCATTCTAGGAGGTGTAGTGGCCTGGCTTATTCTTAACTTAATAGATGATGTGCATATTTACCTCAACGGTTCGTAAAAATGTACAAGTTAGCCATCAGATTCTGTCTAAAGCTTTGAGTAAGCTGCTCAAACAAATTCAATGATGTGAATAAGATTTGTGATTGTACGTTAGGCAAGTAAAGAAAAAGCTGCTCTGAGTCAGCTCCGGGTTTCTTCATTAGTATGCTGGTCTCATAGCAGTCATGGTCAAATGGGGGGATTCTGTGTACTCTGCAGTGTTAGTTTGCACATTTATATAGAAGAGGACTCCAGTGATGTGAACATGACCTGTGTGATGTGAGAAAAGCTTGTGTGTGTTCATAAAGCAGTACAGCACCTGTGACTGCATCCCAAAGTCCTTTGTTTGGGGCTGTTTCTCTGAGACTGTGAGTGTGTTTTTCTAGTAAATGTGCGTTTGAGTGTGTTGCTATGTGCTCTGCCAGAGAGCACGCTTTGTTTTAACGCATGCCTGGACTGATTCAGCCGCAGCTCGGCTCCTCTGCCCTCCTGGCAGGCATGTTTTTCAAGAAGACAACTTTAATGATTATAGGGAGTCGTGTAGTCTCAGTTGTGAGACTTTGAAATGTTTGTGACTATATGCCAGTAATGCTCACACTTAACATTACTGTTTAACTTCAAACCTTTAATGTAAAAGAAATATATATTTTTAAATCATGGTTTTAATGGGAATAGTCCACTGTTTAAAAAAAAAAAAATTTAGGTTGAGTTTCTTAAGGTGGTTAGAAGCGAACAATTACATGACTTGAGGCTCTTAAAGCAGTCAGGCAAGTACTGTCTTGAGTTTGTTGCAGGTGGTGGCAGCTGTTTTTAAATGATATTCGACCTGGACATGTTAACACCAACACAGCTCTACCAGTGTAATGGTTTTAGTTTAAGGTAGCGTGTGTCAGTTTCCTCTGTCTAATACTGCTGGCGCCTTGTGGGGAATACTAAAGAATGCAGCTCCTGAACTATGTGCAGAAACAGTGAATGCTTTCTAACATATATACTCTTTTTAATGACTTCAAACAATTATAGAGGGCTGAAGCATTAAAATAAGTCACATGTTTTGAAGAATGATACGTATTTCAATTTTTTTTAATCACATTTGCCAAGAAAAAAAAAAGCTGGCCTGGACCTCATTCTGTGAATTTGTTGCTAGTTTCTTTGGAAAGAATACATGTTTCCACCTTCTGTCACAATTTCTAGTTTTCCTGATGATGTGGCCAGTGACTGATACGGCATGTTGGTCTTTTTATCGTCTGAAAGTGGAAATGTTATTGCAATGACCTTTAGTGTTGTGGCACTGACGGATCTTGAGCTGCCACCGGCAAATTCCTTGATTTTAAGCTGATAGGTTCTAACTACGTGGTAAAGATATTTAAGTGTGTTTGTTCCGGTTGAGGATGCATGTGGAAACCGTATGCATCACCAACTCTGCTGCGTAGCTTCCAGTCTTTTCTTATCCTTTGTTCTCTGACCTTGACAGAATAACCATTACCCGTCCTGCTCTGTCCTGTCGTTGTGATCGGAAGTCAGTCGTAACTTGTATTGAAGGCATTATGAGGTCCTGACAGAGGACTGTGACTGCAATGACAGTGGTGACAGTATTGATGTAAATAATGGCAGTGGAAGTGTATTGGTGCTGCGCTTCACAAATCCATGTGTGCATCACCGAGGTTTGGCGCTGCTGCAGTTGAGAAGGATTTCAGTTAAAGTGTTTATGGCGCAGTAACAGACAATTTTATTGCTTGGCTTCTGTTAGCAACTGTCTTTCAACTCCCCTTAGAATTTCTGTGATCATCCAAGACACCATAAAAAATCATCTCACATGAGTAACCAAAATTTGGATAAATATTACTTTTTTGGGGCACTTCAGTCGTGTCTCATAAAGAGTTGTTTTGTGCTTCATCAGTCACATCCATTTGCGCTGAGGCTGACTTCCTGACCCCGGGGCCAAGCAGTCTGTGTCTTTGTCCTGGTAGATGTGGCTAAACTGGTCTCATCTGTCCTCAGAATGCCCATCTCTGTGTTGACTTGTCTGTATGGGTGTTAATCATTCCATTTACCTAACCTTCCAACTCCACATTCTTTAAAGTCTGCATACCTGGTTTCAGGGGTCAAATCAAGGAGACACAAAAGAGCAGCTTTCTGAACAAATCAGCAGTTTTCTATCTTCTCTAAGACTTAATTGCTCTCTTTTTTGCTTAAAGTGACAGGAAACTAACAGTCCCTTATAGTCCGATTCCGATCATCTTTTGATTTCATGTTAAAGTGTTTCCAGTGGTATTTTAATTATGATTATGCAGTTTTTAAGCAAAATCAGAAAACCTGTGTCATTTTCTAAGACAAAGTTTCTGCAGAGCAGCAGGGGTTCACCAGAAATTTGACCCTGAGTTGTTGAGAGTAAGCAAGCAATAGTCAAAAAATAGTCTGAAATGCCATTTTAACCTTATTTTTCATTAAATGTGTCCTACATCATAAGAAATATACTACTAAAACATGTTCAAAAAAACACCACAAACACAAATTTTATTTGTGTGGGTCTTTAAATTACAGATTTTGCATTTAAAAAAATGTGCAATTCTCTGCTTGTTTCAAGTTTGATGTTGTGATTTGTGCCTCAGGGCTCCAGAACTCCTGGCTTCAGGTATCTGCTTGTTTTTTCACAGATCTTTCTGGCTCTCTTCTATCAAAAGGGGTTGTAGCTATAATACAATAATGAGTTGCTTGCATGCTGCACTTGACCCACCTCACCCTGCAATCATTCCTCCGTGTAGAATGAAAAGACTTATTCCCGTGACTATAATTAAAATAGGTCACACATCTCAGGTGTGACCTAGAGTACAGAATTTATGTGGCCCTCCTCTGAGTGGAGATCCCCTTAAGTGCATTTGAAACCAGTGTCCTGTGCTCTTATTAATGAAGCACTCTTTTTCTCTTCATGTCCATCTGAATTTTAAGTTTGTGAACAGATTTCACAGTAAAAAAAACACTATAACAGCTCACTTCACTCATTCCCTTCCTTCCTTGCCCCACACTATTGCTCCATTTGTTTATGCTGCAGTGACTACATGTCAGCAGGCTGTCAATATTGCCTGTAAGAGTCTCTAATGAATAGGCCTGTTATTGGACTGGTGGGAAGGCAACCTATTGTGTCTGTGAGGGCATCAGTTTGTGTGTGTGTGGTCAACCCAGTGTGTGTAACACTGCAGAGCAGAGGGAGGAGGAGGTATGTGCTTCTCTGACGCCCACAGCTTCATTGCTTCACTGCAGTGTCCTCTGTCAAAGAGCATGCAATAAAACTAAAGGCAGCGTCATGCAGGAGATTCTCAGTGACTAAAACTTCCAACTTTTTTTTGCCATAAATAAACCAGAGTGCCAACATATTGAATGTTTTTGAATAAACTGGAATGTTTATGTATTCAAAACCAGGGCAGCCACCTGCCATCACCAGAAGAATGCCACCGCTGCTCCGTGAGGCACGGTGGTTCACCTGAGCGTGATTGTGTGTCACATTAGTGCATTCACAAAGGCAGCGGGGCTTATTACTGACTGGGAATCCCAGGGCTACAAGACACCTGGGAGTTAAAGCTTGGAAAATGTTCTGTATGCTTCAACAGTCTCTCTGATCACAAAGTGGAAAAAGAAACAGACGAGTCTTCTCACTGAGACGCCCTGCTCTTCACAAAGATGCACAGTTGTTTCTGTCATGTAGCTGTTTTTTCTTTCCTTCCTTGCATCTCTTCACTTTTAAAACTGTATTATTTTATTTAGACAATTTATCAAGATCTCTTTTTTTTTAGCACATATGTAACACCATCTGCTCTTTTATCCTAAAACTTTTGCACTTGAATTCATGTTGGAAGAATTAATTCTGTCAACTTTTGAACCACTTTAGCTTCAATATTTGCCTTGATGCTAAATGCTTTGTTGTTTTCACGGTGGCTTGGCCCCTATTCATATCCGAGATTTACTATTTTTTTAAGGTGCAGTACAAAAGCACGCTTTAGGTTATTTATTGTTTGTTCTTTGTCCACATATTTTATTTGCACAGTCTAAAGTCAGATGCATTTTTACAGAGATCCTGGTGTAGTAGACTAACAACAAACATTGTAGATGTACAAGACAGTAAGAAATAGACACCCTACAAAGAAATATGTTGATTTTATTCAGAGAGGGTACAGATCAAACTACCACCCTCCTAAAAATTGACGAATCAAAAAAGATAACTCAGTAATTCCATTCAAAGACGAAGACCCACAGCCTCCCAAATGACAGTCAAGTGTGAAAAGGTCATGGAAGCACATTTGGCAGCAACAAATGCTGCATTACTTGTGTCTGCTTTAATTCTGTAGGTTTAGAGGGGAAAAAAAGGCTGAAACCAGAGAGAAGAAGAGACACAGATAAAATGGAATGAGAAGTATCCTCACAAAAGAAAAGATACAGGTCACTCCTGTTCTACAAAGGGGAAGAGGAAATTCCTGTGAGTGCTGTTGAGATAAGGTTTCACACAAAGCCCGAATGAGAAATCAATTCACCTTGAGCCGCAGCAAGGTCAGTTTATACTTCCACGGCTATAGACGAGAGGCTAATGAGAATTGAACGGATAGAATAGGTGAATGGAGAGAGCAAAATGAACAAACAGTCACACAAAAAGGCTAGCAGTACCGGATTGCGAGGCATCTTAGCTGTAAATTGCTTACTTGCTCGCTTCCCTGCCTGCTTTGAGCACAAAATTCTTGGATTTGACTCATGCAGTCAGGAAATGCGAGCAGTGTGGTTGTGGCACTGGTTGGTTATTGTCCTCTTTTTACCTTAGCCACAACGGTTCGGTGCTCTGTGACCTTGTCAGCTTAAGCGACCACTGTTTAATTGCTATAGTAACAAAGTCATGCTTTCACTTCCAAGAAGCTCCAAGTTAGCTTTTAATCCTTTCTGTTACATAAAGGGCTCAAAATAGCTCAAATCTTAACCCTGAACACCCTCCTTTCCTCCAACTAATTCTCATGCAGTGTATTTTAATGGTCTAAATAACAACTTATAGAACGCCAAAAACTCTAGTGTTAAAAGGTGGCAGTAAGCGGAGCTCAGACTTGCCCACTGTGGTATCTTGCCCATAGATAACTACTGTAGCTGCAGCTTGCAGAAAGGATCGGAGTAGCTTTAGCTCAGTCTTGGAAGAGGGCCGGGGAAGCTGCAATTGTTGGTAGTTATGGGATCCGCGTGGCACTGGGATTAACGCAGGCGTCTGGTATGCACACCTGTCTTCAAACAAGCTCTCCATTTAACAAGCAACCCTACCCCACAGTTAGCGAGAAGCAGCAGGAGGAGCTTTGCCAGAACCTGCACTACAGCTCCCTGCCCTTGCCTGAGGGGGAACAGGTACAGAGAAGAAGGGGGTGGGGGGTGCCAGAGGTTTGATTATACAGATGTAAGGGACACAGAGGTAATAAGGTACCTCACCTCAGGTTTAACATTCATTTGTATATTGTGTACATTCTTTTCATGTAATTTGTCAAAGCGTTAAATATTTTTTTCGTTGAAAGATCAGAAATAGGAATGACTCGGTTTCACAAATATCTAGATGTTTAAAAATAAAAAATAAAATAATGCAATGGTCTTGAGTATAAAAGTTTGCTCTGGATGATTTGAAACTCTTATTTTTGTGTGTGCTTTGGAAAAAAAAAGATTTTTATTTTTTTATTTTTAAAGAAATCTGCAGTGTTGAAAGGATTAAAACAACACATTTCCATAAAATTAGCATTGTCACTATAGTGTGGTTGACCCTGTGAGACAGGAATAACAGCAAAAACATAAGAAGCTTCACATTGCATATTTCACATTCATCTTCTACTGTTCATTCCCTTTTTTATGCATGGGGCTGCCAGAGCCTATCCCAGCCACTTGTGGGTGAAGGCAGGGGGCAGGCACCAGTCTGTTGCAGGGTAGAGTGTCCACAATCACACACTGACACCTAGGGACAATTTAGATTAACCTATTAACCTATGAAGCATGTTGGGAGTAAGATGGAGTCCCTGGAGAAAGCCCATGCATGCACGGGGATAACATGCAAACTCCACACAGAAGGGTCCCCCATTGATGTTCTGGTTCCAGCCGGGACTTGAACTGGGGACCTTCTTGCTGTGAGGCAAGGGCAAGGGCACTGACCACTGCGCCACCATGCGGCCCTAATATTTGATATCCGGAAAAAATAAAAAATAAAAAACACATATTTCAGATGCATATTTTTCATCTGGAAAAAAATGTGTGTTGCCTTGTAGTGGTTTCTCCTTTCTAGTAGCACAGATGCCTTTTCAGCATGTGAAGGAGCAACATCTGCCAGCACAGAGTACATCAACATGGCTGGGTTTCTGTCGCCATCCTGAATTTTCTCATTTTGCCAGTGATGGCTTGTGCAAATGTGAGAGATTGTATTTACTGTTGCACTGAAGATGGTTTTTGTGCCTGTGCTGGGCCAATAATCACCAGCCAGCCCCTGCTACAAATCTTCATTAGGGGATTAGACTGCTGGGTGACAGCTTGTGTTCTTTTGCTTTAACTGGAGTCTGTACATCCAAGGCTTTCTGTCCGAGACTGTCTAAATGCCTGTGTCCTGAACTTGCGGGCATGGCGGCATCCAACCCATGTGTCAGAAATTCATTCTGTGGAATAGCAGCAAAGGTCTGACACTGTTCATCAGTGTTTTTGTTTCTGCGTTCTTTTTTAATTAGATGTGTTAGTGTTAAATTTCAACATATTTTTTTTCAGAAATCCTTAATCTAATTTTTTTTCAAACTGCTCTCTGTCTGCAGAAAAGGTTATTACTTGTGAAAATTGAGATTATAGGACATCTTATACCGTTGTAGTAACATTGCAAAGGACTCAAGTTTGTCATGCGACTAGAAGACAAAACACCTTTTTTTGACTAAACTTGACTTCTCCTTTAGAACTGGTAAGTCGTTAGTGAAGATTCAACCCTGGATCTAAATAGGAGTCTAAATGTACATTTTTTACACTAACAGAAGCAGTGACCCCAGTGACCCACCAGGCTTAATTTGAACATAAACACAAGTGGGACTTGACTGTAATGTTTTTTTAGGATTTACAATGTACCAAAAATTGTGCATGAAAAAAAATAAAAGGAAATAATAATATCCACTGTCAAGGGATTTTATTCAAGTTGCACACAGAAGTGCCAGAAAAACCTTGTGACTGATTGTTTTTTTTGTTTTTGTTTCTGTTAACATTGTCTAAATAGTAAAATAAATAGTCAAACCATGAAGGAGAGAAATGATTAACACACAAGACAAATAGCCCAACAAAAAACTAATGACAAAATTAAATTAAAAAATTGTATAAAACATTTTTCTAGTTGTTTTGCTTTATTAAAATGAGTTTAACAGTACAATCCATAGAGTGTTTGTTTTATTGTTTTTTTTTTACCTTTGGTACTCCCAGAAACTATATTCTTGTTAGGATTTATGTTCATTTTTTTGACTATTGGACACATTTTGATTTGCTGTTGTTAGGAGGATAAAGTTTATAGATAAAATATATATCAATATAAAGTGACTGTAATATGCATTGGTAATTCATGTTTGGTGGCCTTCATCATCATCATCATCAACTGTAAAAGACAGAAGGTTAAAAAAAGAATCCAGGAAATTACAGTGTTTGATTTTGAAATAACTAATTTGTATTATGGTGCAGACAGGTCAAATGTTTTGAGCTGGTTTTCACCAGGTTTGCAAACACTGTAGCTGCTATTTTTGCCTAGTATTGTTTTAAATAATTCTCTAACAGACATTCCTTTAAAAAAAAGTTTTTGCAAATGTCTAAAATGAGGTGGAAGAACTTGAGGCTGTTGGAGCGAATAATGCCCCCTCCTTGTAGGTTTTTGTTCACACCAAATGTATTCTCCTGTGCATAGTTTTATTTTTTCATTAAGCTTAAAGCAGAGCGTTTTAAGTATTCACATGCTGTCATCATTTTCCTTTGAGGTACATCGGCCGCCCGGTGGGAACTTACACTCAAGACAGAATAAATTAAGGTCACAGCGGGGAGAGCAGAGCCAGCAAAGGACAATGCAGTCTGCCAAGAGTGTCTGCTAGTGGGCATACTTTTTGTGTATTTTCTAACCTCTAAATAGTGGCATGACACCAAATTAGTCATTGTCAAATGGGGCGTGTAACACTCTAAACAAGTATGTTTGAAGGCTTTTGTGGCAGCATGTAATAGAAATGACATTTCTTCTTTTACCTTGTGTGTCATCTGGGCTTGTGTCATACCTAATACAGACAAACTTTCAGTGGTTGGGAATTGTTTTTCCATGTATAAATAAATTGATTACATACTTAATGAAGTTATTCAGATTTCACTTTTGTAAATGTATTGAGGTTCAATTTTCTTTTAATTTCAACAAAAAGCTTTTGTTTGAGACTTTAAAGTACCACTCCGATAATCTTTTTAACTATGTCAAAAGTGTTTCCAGTGGTCTTTTAATTATGGCTATGCAGTTTTTACCCAAAAAGCTGTCGTTTTGTACACCCTAGAAATTATTTACTTGACACTGAAAAAAACAAGGCAACATTTTCCAAGCACTTTTTGGTAGTCTACTGAACAAAGTGGTATTTTGAGTGACTGAAACTGAATATTATTGACTTTTTTCTAATAAATAATTTCAAGTTAGGTCAACATGAAAATTGAGAAAAAATGTTGGTACTTGTAAAACATTTATAAATTTGAGTAGGTATGACCTATTAAAACTAGGTTGTATGTAGCAATTTGTTTTTTTTTTAAGTAAAATTTTTATTAGAACTGAAAAGAATTTAAAAAATACTAAGATGTCCTCCAGGACATAGTTTCTGCAGAGCAATAGTGGTGCATTAGACTATTGTGGGGAGGGCTGTGGGAGTGGAGTAAGCCCACCCTGACTTCCCGTCACCCATCTTTTTCTCATTCTCCCACCAGCTAACAGCCTATCACATCCCCAACTAATAGTACCGGTGCAGCAAAAGTGGCGAGCGATATCAAAGCTATCCAGCAGTACAATTTTGAGCCAGATGCCAGCTCAGATGAGGAAAATGAAGACTCACATAAATCTGTTCGTCTACAGGTATATGAATCAGAATGGAGCGGAGCAGGGAGCTCGAGGCCTGCCAATTGTAACTTCTTCATGAGAGCTACAAGCCTTTTCCAATCTGTTCCTGATTCACAAAGATTTGAGTTAAGAAATACTCAAGAAACACAATTTTAAGCTTAATTTTGAATATATATTTACCTTATCATGAAAAATCGCCACAAGAACATGTTAAAAACAAAAAAACAACCCATCTAATTTTCCACATTTTGAAAATTGCTGCTCACCTCTCAAAACTAAGTCTTGGATTGATACCATTCTTTTTTATGGAAATGTCAAGAACATTTGGGCTTTCATGACCACTCAGCTTGGGAACCTTTAAGTCTTTCAGGAGTTCTGTGAAATTGTTTTAACCCTCTGTTTTCTTTGTTACAAGTTCAGGGTGAAACTGTTCGTATGCTTAAAAATGGATGTTTACTCAACACATTAATGATAAGGTGAAAGTGCTGAAAGCAGGCTGCGGGAAGAAAGCATTCAGAAAATGAGGATGTCATGATGCTTCGTCCACCTTTCTGCACTGTTGAGGCATCCATGTTGTCACTCTAGTTTAAATGGGTCCAGAATTTCAAGAGGGCTCCTCACCGTCAGCCTTGGCTATGGACCTCCCCTCAAGGGCAGTATCATATTTTGCCTGACTCTGCACGTTTGTGTAATCCATAGCTGCAGGGACAGTGACCTTCACAGCACGCAGTCCCTTAGCAGGCTGTGATGTAGTCAGAGGACAACTGGCCGAACAAAAAGGGTGCGTGAGCAGCAGACAGCTTTATCCAGACAATGAGCCTTTAATAAAGACTCTTAACCAGATACTTTATCGGATAACTTTACTGAAAAGTATTGATTTTGAGCATTTTATGTACATTTAAATAGTTTAAGTCTTTTACAAAGGTGAAACTAATGGATGTGCATAGTCACTGCAATATTACTTCAATAGGTCTTACCTTAAAAAAACATGGGTTGACAAAGGAAAATCAGTTTTTTTCTTTTGAAGTTAAATTTTTGGGATTCTAAGGGAATTAACTGTAATTTTGACGCAAACATTTGATCAGAAAAATTTACTTCTTGGTCACATTTTCCCAAGCATCCACTGCTCTGTTCGGGTATAGGAGAAAGAACCAGAAAAAGCTGTTGGCAGTTATGTGAGATGATGACGCAGCCAAATAAGTCGAGTCCTCGCTCATGAATGATGCATTTCCCTACTAGCCCTGATAGAGAAAGACGGAGAAGCTGGATGAGGGTGTCATGTGTGCATGGTGCAGAACAAGGTGAAGCTTTTTATGGTCTCTTGCACTCTCCCCCACCCACTTACTGCTTTTGATTCCATACTTTGATCTGTCCATGAACAAATCTGCACTGAATTATGGGTTATTCGTTGGGACAGTTGCACTTTCTAGTGTATTGGTAGCAAGTCTACCCATATAGTTGCTTAAAGCCTCTTTCTGCCTTTCCTCCACTCTTTTTTATGCTTTGTCATCACTCCAGCACCTATTCTCTGCTTTTGCAGTCCTTCTGCTTTTGTTAAAAACAATCACTGCAGTTTCCATTTCACTACCTGATGCAGCCGCAGTTTGAGACGTTGATCGCAGGATGTAAACTGAGAGTAAAGCGAGTGGGAGTTGGAAGCTGCAGCATGCAAGGCATTAACGGGAGAAGCTAATGGTTTGCTGAAGTTGTCACTGTAGCGTCACATCTGTTGATGTCTTTAAGCCTCAGCCAGCATGCCAACGCATCCTGTCAGCAAGACCATTTGAGTGGCCTCACAAATGCAGCATACAAACAAGTGTAGAAAGCTGCATCACAAAACATCACTGAAGCTGAGGGTCAGCAAAAGTATCCGCCACACCGTTTTTGATTTTATTTGCCATCAGTGCACAAAATATAGGGTGGAGCAGAAAGAAACAGAAAAATAATGTTTTTAAGTCTTCTGAAAACTGCTGTGCACCCACTGTTGTTGACACTCAAACCCTGCACTTAACAGCACCTTTGGGGACTGCTAATGCAGCATGTTTAATATAGCTTAACAATTTCAGGTGAAGTTTTGACGTAAACTTTTCTCTCATCTTTTGCTTACTTTGGCAGTAACTTTTTCATGTGTGGTCAGAATCAGCAGAAAATCAGCCATTCACGTTTATGCCACAGCTTTCAACTGGATGTTGATTACCTTATGGCAACATGCAGCGTACCTTATCAAAAGAATTTGCATTAAGGCTTTCCTTTTGAATTTATCGTTTGTCATAGCAACATCAGTTTTTGCCCGGGGATTGCATAGAGGATCATTAAATCTGAAACTCAGTTCTTTTTCATTTGTTTACCTCAAGACAACGGAGCGGGTGTATTAGTTGGAGGTTAATTGATCCGCATAAAGTGTTTGGTTAGGGGCAAAAGCCACTGTGATGGATTGCAACACTTTACCTATGAACCAAGCAGGCAGCTGAATAAAATGTTATGCATTTAACAATATTATTGGATAGGTCGCTAATGTAGTCAGCTGTGGTTAAAGGGTGTGCATCACTAAAGCAAACACATCATGTTAACTAAACTGATCCCATGGCACACCCACATGGACTCTCAATTACATCTTTTTCATTATATAAATGCATTCTTTTTGTTTGTGACAATAGGGAAACAGAAGTCATAACACATTAGTTATAGCCCTTGTATCACTGTAGAGATGTGTCGTTACGTCTCACTCTGCTTTGCTAATACAGCCCTGGATGTGGATCAGAGACGAACAAAAGATTACAGTGTTACAGAATGGGTTTTTTTTAGCAGAAAAGTTCGACCATTGACTGAAACTTGAGAACTGGACCAAGTAATCCATCCACTGTTAGATTCTGGAAGTACCCACCAGCTCCAACAAGCCAAAAAAACCATAGACTTCTATTGAGAAAATAAACAGCTATTACTCAGCTTTGATTTGTCAGAATAACCATTTTAGCTCCGGGTTTATGCAAATCATATTTATTTTTCTGTAGTGCAAGTTGTTCAAGATCTAAAGTGGGCAATCAGATGCCTTAATAAAAGCATGTGGTCTCATGTTATTCAAAGCGTTTGATTGACAGATTCTCCAAAGTCCATTTTCAAGTGGTAGGGGTGTAAACTTCCAAAAACCTCCCTCCTGATTGGCAAGAGTGGTTGCCATAGAAACCTTGTCTGAGACCGACTCAGACCAATCATTGCTTACTGACCACGTCTGGATCCAACGTCTATATCACGAAAAAATGGGGACTGAATTGGTTTAATTTTGTTGCCAGAAGGGAACCTTTTTCTAAAGGTGATGTCACACTCACTCACTCCATATGGCCCTCTACAGTAAAGTCAGTGAGCACCACAAAGTCACTTTAGAGTTGGACTTGAGCAGCTGCACAACAGGGAGTAAAGTTTCAAATGTCATCAAAAGTTCATATTGTGTTCTGGGAAAAAAAACAAGGAACATATAAAAGAAACAATTTACCACACAAAGATCTGGTGAGAGAGAAGCTGCTGCATAGTCATTAAGAAAATCAGCAAATGTGAAATTTGACCTTCAACTATAATTTGCATGTATACAGCTTAAGAATAAAAAAAGATAAGTCTTTATCAAAGACTTCCATTGACACACGTCTAAAGCGTCTGCAGAGAAGCAGACGCTGTTCATCCACCAATTTTACAACCATTAAGATGAAATATTATGCAAATGCATCCCGAATGTTAGTTTTATTGGTGCATTAGTGAAGTAGAAAGTGCCAGAGGGTGTAAGGACCGTGTGTGTGTGCATGTTTTGCACATGTGCGGGGTGCTTAATATTCAACTGCTATTCTTTTGTGGCAGAAAGCTGACTGTTTTTAATTCATGTCCCTTTTTTGTCATAATTGATGATACTTCTTTAGATACATATAAATATTTCTAAACGATCATGCAGAAATCATTTGCACATGGGATAAAAATATACTGAAAATTCTGGGCTGAAATTTGGGAATTTGAAGTTGAGAGAACTGTAATGTTTGTTCCCAAAAAGGCACAGAACCACACTTTCAGTCCTAATTATTTGCAAGATGGACATTACCTAGAATATATTCAACATGGCAGAAGAAGCTCATACACAATATGTGAAAAATGAGTCACGGATGTTTACTTTTGTCACAAAAATGAAATATCAGGCAAAAACAAATGTTGATCATAAAAGATCATAAAAGAATTGCTTTATAGTACAAAGCAATTCTTTTATGATCTCAAATGGATTTTTGAAATAACAAGTTAGCCTCAGAGATGAATGTAAAAATTTTTTACAGAAAGAGAAACATGTTTTTGTATTTACAGTTAAAAAGTTCAGCAATAATTCGCACCTTTAAGCTCCCTCCTTAAAAAAGTGCACATTTTGGATTATCGTTGCACCCAAAATTTACAATCTTGTTTTCTGAAACCAGAAAGTATGGTGACAAACCATTAAAGCTTGTAATGAGTACAGTAGCATGTGACTTACTGACAGTTATTGTCCATACAGTTCCAAAAATAATGAATTTTAAAATGACTGCAATATAAATAAAAAAAGAGGTTGTCTCTGCAGATACAGACACTTTATAACTCATAGTTCTGTAATAAGTGAAAAACATTGAGTCTTGCTTTAAATATTTTTTTGGAGGGGAGGGGGTATTTGTAAATTATTGTGAGGTTTATACAAAATTCCACTTGACTTATTTGCCACTTTTTCTGCATTGGAGCCCCTCAAAGGGCTTTATGTAACTAAATCAATAATATTAAAAAATAGTTGTTAAAAATAGCAACTGTAAAACATTAAAAAACCAGACCACTCATAGACATCCTGCAAAACAATCAGTCATTAAAACCAAATGTGGATATGTAAAAACTACTTAAAGGCTAAACTAAAAATTAAAGTCTCTTTTTTCTTCTTTTTCTAAAAAACCTCTAAAGTGAATTAAACCCTCACATTCTTCCACAGGTGAGGTCCACAGTGCTGAAATGTGGTGTCACTGTGTTTTTCTTCTGACTTTTGGGACCACCAGCAGACCTGCACCTGGGGACCTCAGGGTGATAACAGTAAAATCTGATAGAAATGAATGTCCAATCCCATTCAAACTTTTATAAACTAATAAAAGAAATTGGGAGCCATCAGTGCAAAGATTTCAAAATTAGAGTAATGAGCTCTTCGTTAAAAGGGGTGCAGCCAAGTGTTGAACAAGCTGCGGCGGATTAATAGTATTCTTCTTAACGCCAGAAAGAAGTGCATTACAATAATCTATTCTAGATGTTATAAAAGCATGTATTAATATTTCAGCACTGGCACCAGCACAGACATTCAGACTTTTAGGGTGATTTTTGTTTTTAATGTTTATCTCTATCTGAATATGGAAATATTAGTGCTTATAACATATTTTTTTATATATTTAAATTATTTAAAACATATCATATTAGGTTTTTGCAACCAGATTGTATATTACAATATAATAATATTTCTATGGTAAGAACTAATGTCTTTAGCAATTTGTTTGTAACAAAAAAATAGTGAGCAACTTTTTCTCTCAATGAGGATGTAAAACTGTGTACTAATGATCTTGTACTCTGTATCAAAAATATTGCAGAAAAATTGGTAATCATCCAGTATTAAGATACATCCTAAAAGTAGTTGGTATTCCAGACATGTTGCTGCTTGTAGTTTGTAACAATAAATTCATTATTTTGGCTTATTCTTGCCAAGTAAACTATTTGGTTCAGATGTACCCACGTTCTCAGCATCACCTTAGTTTTCCTATAAATGGACTTGTATTTCTTTCATGCACAGACACAGATGTTCACATGCAAGCATGCTGGCCTTAGAATATTAATTTAGGGCTGATGACGACGATGGTGCACCACCGTGGCACACTGTCGAGCAAGAAAAAATAATAAAAGCAAGGGAGACTGAGGTGGTTGGGATCAGATTTGGATGCATCAGAACACCCACCTTTCCTGCAGTTCTCCACCACCTTTTCTACTGCAGAGAAAGAGAGGGATGCAAGACTGAAAGCTTAACCAAATAACTGTTTAAATGCGTATGTGCTCAAATGGCTTTCACAAAAACATGGAAGCACAACAGACTCAAACTGCAGGAATACATATCAATAAATGTGTGGAGTATTGCTCTGCTGGTCCAAGACCTCTGTTATGAAACACTACTGGAGTTTCTGCTTTGATCGTTTTCCTGCATATTTAATGTGATTTAAGGAAATATACTAAATCAAACTCGATTTCCTGCTTGGCATGGGGTCTGAACTACACCAAATTCAGATATACAGAGATGTGTTCCAGTGCACCAGCACTCTTATTTATTTTCTCCCTGTTTCCAAAATCCTCACTTTTAAATCCTAATCCTGCACCAGTATCTTTTTGCACGTCGACTTCCACTTGCTTTATCTTCTCTGTCTTACTTACTCCCCCAACACCCCTCCGCTTTGTTTCCCTCCTTTTTTCCTCCTGCAAGCTTTTGGTCCAGTGTATGAAGCAATTACAGAGATGATATCCACTGTCAGTCAGCAGCTCACAGATGAAGCTGGGCCTCTTTAACATGCTAATGGAACGCCAGATTCAATCAGGGCTTTGTATGGCAGAAGGGAGGGCAATGCTGTTCATTAAGAAGGGAGATCATAACAATGAAGCCCAAGCTGCAAAAACATGCAGCACCTAGGTTGGTACATGAATCTCTTATACCTGCTTTTTCAAAAGACTCTACACCCGTCCAGTCCCCCTCTTCAGGTCTCGGGCTAAAAATGTAAATAGAAAATTGTGTTTTTGTTTTTGAAGATGATCAGAAATATGTAAGCGCAAAATTATCTGTGCTCGATGAAAAATGCAGTCAGTCACAAAATATTTTAGTTTAAGGAAGGAAAGCCCCCTCATTTACTGCTCTTAACATTGACTTTGCAGCGTGCAGTCTTGATTAGGGGTTTGTTTTCAAAATATGAGCTATTTATTACATTTTTACATTTTAATGGACCCAAAACAAGTTTGCCATTAGAATATTTCCATTGTAACAAAAATGTGCCACTAATGTTGCATTAGGTTTACAAAGCAGTTTAGGACTGCAGATGCATCGATCGGCCCAACAGGCTGAATATCCATGTGGTAGGTGTTAGAATGCCTGTTTACATTAGTTCTTATTGTGGAACACAGTCTTGAGTGATGATAAGTTGCTACCCAACAACTTCCTGAAATTAAACCACTGAGATGTTTCTCTCTTGACACTTATCCAACCAGTATTTGCTTTCCCATCTCATAAATTCCAGCCACTATATCCCCGTCCTCCGTTCTGCATGTCAGTGTCACACTAAGCGATTTCATCACAATAGTTATTGATCTGATGTAGTTCAACCTGTCTCACTCTTGGTCCAGTGAGTGGAGGCCATTACTCTCCTGCCTGCAGTCATACTCATGCTATATGTACAGAAAGTGTCTTTTGGTAAAAATTGAAGCTTATCTTTAGAAGAAAAAAAAAAACAATTCAAGTGGGTATACCTGTTTCTCAAAAATATGACTTAACTTTTCATCAATAACAATAAACTTACCAAATTAAGAAATAACTCCCAAAGATCTTGACACAAATACATCTTCATTTTTCACCCATTTACATTTTGGCTGCATCTGACATCACTGAACCCAAATCCAAAGATACATCAGTTATTTAAGAAATAAAGACAAATAATAAGGTGCAGTTCTGTAAGATATACTGAGATCAAAGTAAATATTTTTGAAGTCTGACAGTAAAAACGTCAGTTTGTTTTGTAGGTTTGAACTCTTCTGGACTGAATAGAGACTAAACTGCTTGACAAGCCTGGCGAATAGCTACTCGTTGACTTTACCTGGTTTTATTACTTTTGTTTTGGAACAAGTTGGGGACTTGAAGTTTCAAGAACTTCCCTTCCTTGACTGAGCTGACAATTTATTTTGTAAATCTATTTCTTTATCTAAAGGGGAAATAAAAACTTGGAAACATTTAGACAAACTGATTCTTCAAAAACGTTCTAAGTTCCACTAAAGCTTCAGAAAATTGTTTGTGAAATTAATGGAACAATTTTTCAAGCTGACTCCTGACTGTTCTGCTGATTCAGCTGCAGCGATGCATAATGCTTTGGCTGCAAACTGTCAGTCTTCAGCCGTCACCGTTAAATGTGGATTATTTTAGCAGCATGGCCAACTACTTAAAAGGGGGTCAGAAACCTGGGGGAATACTATTTTTTTCCAAAACTGTTTAGTTTCATAAAGGTTTCTCTGTGATGCAACACAGCTGTCCATTTTAACAAGCTTATTGCAGTATGTTTGGCTTCTGATATCCTCATTACTCTTATTACCATGATGCTTTGAATAGCATTTCAAAAGCCAAGCGCTTCTTTCATCCATGCTGTGCCTTGTTGAAGATCTCTCTATGGAGTTGTGATTCATGATCAGCTTATTCATTGTGCATCAGAACCGGAGAAGCCAGGATTCTGTGTGTTACAGTGATCGGTTTGTGCTTCATGCATCTACAGACCAGAGATTTAGTACAGCCTAGACCAACCAAGCTCACTGAATAATGCATCAGTAACTATCATGGAAAAATATGCTGAATATGCTTGGGCTGGCTTTCAAGGTACAGGAAGTTGTATGAAGAAGGATAAAGCTCGCTCTTGGCCTCAACAGCATGAATGAGACAACCAAATGAACATATTTCACTTCATTTGAACAAATAAGCTCAGCTTTAGTTCAAGGAGGTTTTCCTGCTTCATTAATAAACTATGAGATGAATATCAAAGGGAGAACTTTGTAAATCTTCATTGCTCCGACCCTGGCAGCCTTCTCCAGCCGAGCATTTTATCTAAATAAATTACTCATTGACTCTTAAAGGCTGCAAACTTTCATTGCTGCTCGGATTTTTCATACATGAGGTGAGGGACGCAGAAAAAAACGAACCATCATTTGTGGTGACATCAATGACAAGCGACATTATAGAGGACATCTCCCAGCACTTTAAGAGATTGGGCTTTAGATGAACAGACACTGATGCGTTAAAGGACATCCCAGTTTCAGTACACGCCATGTTCAAAGACAATAAACTGAGGACCTGATGTGAAAACAGCTTGTCAACCCCCATGACTCTTCCTTCCCCTCTCCACTAGACCAATTCTATAAAGCTCAAAACCCTCAAGATGGTAAAGAAGGCAAAGACATAAACTGGGAAAATAGCAGGAATGTCAAAAAGTGTTTTGGAGCACAGTTTCTTATGGTTTTTTTCTTCTTTAATCCTTTAACACATATTTCTTCGATGCCCCATGGCTCCCCTTTTAAGCTTCCCTTCAAGCTGGGGGTCTAATCTCACAAAGGATCTGTTTCCTTTGTTGCGCTCCTTCCAGGTGTAAATAGGCTGATCCACCAGTTTTTTTTTTTAAGTGATAGAATTTCATACCTGGGGCCACTGGCATGTGGGAGGTGCCTGGGAACAAAATCACCAGCCATTGTTGCACCTGGGTGTGTGATCAACAAGGGACAAAGATGAGAATATGGGGGAGAATTGTCTGCCTGGGTGGGGGCAGGGTGGAGGACATAAGTGGGAGCAGATTTGAACAGGCGGTGGGGAGGTAAACAATGCACAGCAGAGAACAGGTGGAAAGAGGAGGAGCGATGGAGAGATGGCACATAGTTTGTTGTGCTGTGTCCTTTTTGACAACCAAAGTCACCTTGTTCCTTCTACTTTTGTCTCCTTTCAGTTGTTTTTCCTCTTTACTTCTAAATTTTGTTGGAGTGAATTGTCCGTGTTCTTCTTCCACTCTAGAAATGAGTGAACCCTTCTTACTGTGGTGAATTCATTTGTCCTCATAGCAACCCCACAATCCATCTATCACTGACAAACATTGCCTACAGTCACCAATATTCTTGCACATTTAGGAACAAAAACTATGATCATCTTTCAGACCTTGGTACCTGTCAGCTAACTTGATAGCATTTATGTCAAAAGATAAGGACCAAAAAAGTTGGAAACTTGAGAGCAAAAAAGAGCAGAGAGTAGGAAAACTGAAGCAGACCAGAAAACAAAGAGGGATGGAATGTGAACTCTGTTGATCAGGTTTTAAGGTGTTCTTGTACAAACATGTACTGTTTAATAAAGTGAAAAATTAACCTTGTGATTTGCTTTCTTTTTTACTTTGAGCTGCAAGGTAGTGTAGTGAAGCACTGTTGTTTTACAGCAAGAGAGCCCTGGTTCAAACCCCAGCTGGGTTCTTTCTGTGTTGAATTTGCATGTTCTCTCCTTGTATGTGTTAGTTTTCTCCAAACACTCCAGCTTCCTCCCGTAGTCCAAAGAAATGCTTCAGAGGATAAATGGTGACCTTAAATTGTCTCTTAGGAATGGCCAAGTGTGTGCGGCCCTGCAATGGACACGTAAACTGTCCAGGGTGTACGCTGCCTTTGCCCTAAGGGAGCTAGGATAGGCTCCAGCAACCACCAAGACCCTGCAAAGGACATAGTGAGAATAGAAAATTGATGTTTTAGTTTTACTTCATAGGCATTAACACCATAATGGCCCGTTTTTAGAGTCTGAGCAACCTTCAATTATTTACAATTTGAAATATTTTCAGGATTTGATGTAGATTTATCACAGATGGAAAAAAAACTACAAAGGTTCACTCAAACTTGATTCAAGGCTGCTAGGACTGGGTAAAAAAAGGGTTGAACTGGGCATTAAAATGAAATACTGACAATAATGCAATGCTCTATGGGTGGACATAATTTAAATATATTTTGTTCAAAAAAATCAGATGTAGATCTCTTAAACATATTTTGTGCTTTAAACTTGCAGTTTACAGAAGTGTTGCCATTGATCTTTATATACAGTTCAGAGCTGCACTATTTGCCCATGACAGTTATGTATTGATAAATCCATACTGGACATACTGGATTTGATCATGTTTTTTTAGTTATGTTTTTCTAGTTTCTAGTTTGTGAGATGTTTCAAAACCATAGCTTTGTGTGCTTGACTATCCTCGCTGATAGTGATGATCAGGCAGGAGAGCAAATTTATTCCTTGAACTTGAACACAAATTTTCCATGGCAGCACTAGCAGAAAGGAGCCATACAACCTCAGATGGAACATTTAAAAATTTTGTAGACTTTTGTAGTTTTGTATTTCTTTCAGTGCACATATTTCTCTGTGGCTGTAATGAAACATGTCCTGGCAGGGATTACAATAATTACTAAAGGTTAAATTTGCTGTACCAATGGAAGTGTTGGCGCAAGTTTGCAGCAAGCCTAGGTCAAGTACTGACTTGGTTACCTGCAGAAGAATGTGTACACTTTCTTGTGTTTGTTTTATGCTCTGATTGTGACCCTAGCTCCATGTCTGCCTCTTCTGCCTGTGAGAAACAACACAGTCCTGTTGCTCTTCTGTCATCAGCAGGCCTCGCTGTCCCCTCCCATTACCACTGACAATTATTTATCTGTCATTCTTGACCTCAAAACAGCATAAACACTCACTGTCACCGTCCTTTACAAACTCACAGATGTCATACTTGCTGAGTCTTGCCCCACAAAATATTATTTGTACAAGCCTTGTACGTCAGACTTAAGACCTGATTTACTGAGATTCCTGATGAAAACCTCAAACGTGTGAGCAGAGAAAAATAAATGCTGTTAAATTAGGATTAGCACATAATCAAATTGCACAAAGGATAACAGGTGCTAATAGCAGCTTTTAAATCATAATTTAAAGTGTGCTATGGATTGCACACATTAAGTCAATGCCATAGAGTAGAGAAGATGGTCAAGGACTCCAATGCTGCTGAATCAAAACAAACGGTGTGCCGCCCCCGATGACTGTCTGGCATCTATTACAAGGCCCTGCAGTTTTCTGTGACACACGCTTTACTGTAGCCCAGACTCGACAGCCAGTCAGCCTGTGTCTGTGCTGATGATGGACAATGATGGCTTCAAAAGAAGGATCAAAGATGGAGCATAGGTGATGATGTCAGCTGCCCCAAAGCGCATCAAATGAAGCTTGGAGAAGGTTAAGAACAAAGGAGAGATGTGCAGCGGAGGAGACATTTGACTGAAATTAACGTCAACTTTAATCAGTACGACCAGTTCCACATCAGCCCTTGAGTCACCTGGAAATTCCAAGATCACAAAGCTCGAAATGCGATAGCCTTTGCCTCCCGCATTCCAAAAATTTTCAGATGAAAAGACAAGATGCGCCCTATGTTGTGCCAGTCTGCCTCTGTCTTTCAGAGGTACCAAATATAGATTTAAGGCAGAAGCTAAAACCCTGCTTAATTTTTGATAATGCTAAATAATCTATTTGCATCTTTTTCTTACGGTTGTAGGTGCATTCTGCTAGAAACTCCCTTTCTGCTTATTCAACAGAAGCAAACAAAATGGATTGTGTGAACTACTTTGCACATTTAACAGAAACGTTCTGGCTGGTAAATGAAGTGCAACCTTTATTGCATGTGCTGTCAAGTTTGCACATATTTTTAGCTCACAAACCTTTAGTAAATCAGGTCTTAAGTTATGCGTTACTTCTAAATCACTTAAAAGTCAAATGGGGACAAAAAACACATTGGAATGTCAAGAGTTAAAAGTCTATTCAAGCATCTTTTTGTCAAGTCTTACAATCCTTTATGTGCTGGTAAACATTCAGTTGTTCCATTATGGATTTATTATCATTTAATTGATTTAAGACAAAACAGTCACAGACAGTCGAAGTCAAGTGGAACGTGCCAGCTATGGGTTGTTTTATGCGCTTTTACTCCAGAGGTCCAAAGAAGGGAAAAAGAAGAATTCATGCTTGCAAGGCTGAATGAAAAAAGACAGAGATCAAGATCCTTCTGCCAGATGAGCATACATGTAGGTGCACGTCAATGTTTGAGTGCCAGTCTTTGCGAACATATATTCTCTAACTACACAAGAAACTAAAGTTCACTAACTGGATGTTTAGAAGCCAACCAGAGAATTATCTGGCGGATTAAAGAGGTGGTCATCTGCTGCCAGGTTTCAAACTTGTTTACCAACCAGCTTGTGTATATTCTGGAAAATTCTGTTTGAGGGTGTGTGTGTGCATGTTTGTGTAACGTCAGCGGTAGGTAGGGTATCAAAGGCAGACTATTTTCATCACATTCCAACCCATTATTTTTGCATTACACCTCCTCCCCTGGTGCTCATCTTTCTTCCCCCATCATTCAAAGAATCCACTATGTGTGTGTACATGCACGTGTCCACCAAACAGTCAGACTGGCAATTAAGTCTTCCTAGGCTTCTTAGAGGAGATCAAACCAGAATCTTTTGGGGGGTCTTTTAAGGCCTGCCGCTGTCATATTTCTTCACACAAGGGTGTCATTACCAACACATCCAATCTCTCATTGAAGGTAATGTTTCCCTTCTGGAAATTTGAAAACTCTTCCTCAAGTCTACCTTTTGTAACCTACTTCTACAATAATACCAACAAAAAAGTCAGTAAACCAAAAAGAAAGTCAAGAATATGTCAAGTATGAGCAAACAAGAAACACATGGACAAAAATAAAGAGTTACATAAGCCTAACAATCTAGTATGGAGACTTTTTTTACATGGGGCGAATGTGTTCTTGAATATCATATTTCAATCATGTTTGCAAAAGTTTGGGTGACCCACTTTTATTTTGTGTGATATTTAGTATATTCATCTTTCAAACCCATTGTACTCCAATCCACAGTGCTATAACAAAACTGCTCAAAGTGGAACCAAACATCTTAATCCATAGACAACAGAAATTTTACAGAACAAGCAACTGAGCAAAACTCACAATTTTCACCCAATGCTTTGCATATGTTGAAGTAACATTTGAAATCTCCTTGTTGTGCATACATTTGCATAAAGCTGCCACAAATCCAGAAAACATGGTGGAAGACTAAGGCACACAATTGAGTGTCATTTCTCAGTTACTAATCTCTCATAAAACTTTAGACTATTTACTGAAGCACACAGTTAGTTAAATAGTTACTTATGCAGTCAGAGAGGCCAATAATTATATTTAACAAACGAGTTTCAACTTTCCCAGCATTCCTCTGCATAACCAAACTACTAAAATGAAGCATAACACAAGCGTTTCCTGAAAGCAAATTAAACAGATCTTTATCTCAACCAACAGTCAAGTATGCATTTTTTTTAATGTTAAAGGGAAGCTAAAAAATTCACATATGATGATGGAAAAAGCAAGATAGAGTGAGCTTTTGTGCAAACTTCTCTTTTTTTTTTCTAACAATCATTTTAATGACCAGAAAATGGTTCAAAGAGCTCAGCAGCACACTCTTGTGGTTGCATGTTTTCAAATTGCTTGATGTTTTGTGGTTTAAAAATGGAAAAAACACGTGTTGCTTTGTGGTTTCTCTAATGAGCCACATCCCTACCTGAGAAAGAGTCTTAATGGGATGCTTCGTACCTCGGGGAGAACAGGACAGCTGTTTGGAGGTGGAATTCTGCAGCAGTCTGTAAAACTGTCGTTGATCCTAAATCTGTTAGGTTTTGCATGCCTGTCTGTGGAAGAGATAGACAGACGTTTATATTTTACTTGCCCTATGATTGACAGAACCTGAAGCTGGTTGGTGTAACATATAAATCACAGAAATGTTTTCTTTATGTCCTCTGACTCAAATGTTTATCAAAAAAAAACAAAGTGGGTAAGTGGAGGTGACACTTTGTACTGATATCTTTTAAACTTTGGTCTTCAGTGTGTCAGATGGAAAGAAAACCTATGTAAAATATTACTTATTTCTCTACTGTGTGCTGGGTTTCTGGATGAAATTGTGACGCCAATCTACCCCTGGTGATAAAGTGACAGAATGTCTCAGGGCATGTTTTTGGCTATTTTAAAAGTGGTGGTCTTTTATTTATGACTATGTTGATTTTAGTGAAAATAAAAATAAAAAAACCTGCATCGTTTACTAGGACAGTCTGCAGAGCGTCAGTAAATCATTAGAAAATCTCCTCTGAGCTGGGATGGGACTGTTGGGACGGAGTAAGCCCACCTCCATTTCCCATAATCTGTTTACATGCTCTCCCAGAGCTTACAGCCCCTCCAAAACCTAACATTACAGGTGCAACAAAAATGGCGAGCAATATCGGAGTTATCTAGCCATGCAAATGAGCTTAGATGAAGAAAACAAAGATGTACATGGATCTGGACGTCTACACGTGAATGCATCGAAATGGAGCAGAGCAGGGAGCTTGTGGTCTGATGATTGTAGCTACGTCACAGCTACAAGCTTTTTCAATGGCATTTATTCATCAATAATAATTGTGAAGAAATACTCAAAAATGCAATTGTAAGCTTAATTTTCTTGATATATCGCATCCATCGTGAGAAAAATGCCACAAGATCATGTTAAAAACACCAAAATGATCATTTTCATCAGAGTGGGTCTTTAGGTTATTGGTTTGCCAAGACTGCTCAAATCAACATGAACAGCTGTAACCAATTCATTTTCCCAACAACCATGTTTTCATCTCAGCCAGTGATTGTTAGCAGTGAGTCAACAACTGGGGACCCCTTAACAACACAGTTGAAAGTGTAATCTAAATAAAAGATGCCTGTTATTTAGCATCATTTTATTCTGTTATTGTTCCAGCTCAAGCCACAAAAGCATCATTGACTATCTAATCAATGAAAACACTTTAAAGATAAATTACTGATCCGTTTCATTACTGAAACTCCTCCATAAGTGTGACCCATGATCAGCTGCTTAACACACGAGTGACGAGAAATCACATTCATCCCTAATAAACTTGATGCACGTAAAACATGAATTTGACGAAGAACAAAATGTCAGAAGCTCTGACCAATTTGTGTCTGCACTGTGTAACTCTACCTCCATGCTGAAATTAACCGGTCATTCCTTCACACAAGGCAAAGCTGTGTAGGCAAAGAATTCACTCTGGACTTCACATGAGGGCAACAAGCAAACAATCTCACTGACAGATGAAATAGAGAGCTGTAAACACAAGTATGCCCCTGTGAAGCCAGGGAAACGGAAAAGAGTGGCAGTTTTACTTAAACACTTAAACTGGAATGTACAAAACATAACAATAATGATCAAAGCATTCAGTTATTGCTGAACCAGAAATGCTTTGAAATCATTTTTGACTTCAGCTCCCTGAATATAACATCGATAATATTTTATGTAAACTTCAACCTGTCTCTTGGATCTGATTCCCACCTGTTTGTTTAAAGAGATTTGCTCTTTATTTGATATACATTAGATATTTGGTATTTGTATATGTTCTTATTAACAGGTCACATTGCTTTGGTTTAACATTGACAGCCATTAATCCCAACGTTGTAGCTAATTACATATGATTTCACTTTGGTTTCTAAAGTTTTTGAGAAATTTGTTGCAGATCAGTTGTGTGGCTATTTAACTATTACTGATTTCCTTGAGGAGTTTCCGTCAGGATTTAGGTCATATCAAAGCACTGAAACAGCTCTGCTGAAGGTGATCATAGATGCAGACAGTGGACTTGTGTTTTGTTGGTCTTTTAAATCTCAGTGTGGCTTTTCACATATGAATATACTATTGCATTTGCTTTAAGGGATTCTATTTTTCTTTTACTAAACTCAGATACAACTCAGGTTTTTGGTCCTTGAACTCTAGTGAATCATTTAGTATGAATGTACCAGTGTATCAATGTCATTGGAACAAATTACATTATTTTGGTCACCAGTTCTGCTGTCAGTATTCTTGAAATCATTGTTAATGAGCATGTGACTTTTAACTTTCAAATCAATCAAATTTTTAAAAGTTTTTTTCTGTTACTGCCACATTTTAAAAGACCCACTCCAATCCTCTTTTGATCAAGCGTTCCCACAGTTGTCTTTTGATTATGACTATGCCATTTTTAGCCAAAATCTAAAAGACCTCTGTCATTTTTCTAGGACATACCGGTAGTTTGTGCAGAACAGCAGGAGTTCATCTGAAATTTGTCTCTGAGTTGTGGGCGGGAAATTGTTGAGGAGAAATGTTATCTTTCACTATTTCCTTAAACGTATTCTGTGGAAGCCACTTTGGGTTTCAGGTCTGTTTCTAATCCTCCATTTTGAAGGATTTCCTTTCCTTTCCACGGTCACCTTTTGCTGGTTTAGTAGGTCTACAGGGAATACACAAAAAAAAAAATCTTCAATGTTATTTGTTGGACACCTATAAGCCATTAACCCACAGTAAAGATAATCTTTATTTGAATGATTGAGATTCTAACAATTATATCTCTAGATCATAAAAATAGTTGAGATCTATCTGATATTTTTCATGACATTTTGAGACAACCTTAGTTGTGAACTGGCACTTTATAAATTAATTAAACTAAATTTCATTGAATTGAATTGATGTTAGCTAGATCTCATCCTGGTTTTGGCTTTGGAAAAAGCCTGGCAAGCCAATATAAATCCCACAAGAGTCACTCAGAATGTGGGCAACAGCCATTTCAAACTGTCAGACTGTGACTGAGGAACTGCCAGTGGTGTTTCGAGTGTCGAAAACTGTGAGCCAAAGGCGAAAAAGGACCCAGACGAGGTAGATTTTAGAGAAGAATCTCCCATGATTGGTTCTGTTTCTAAGTCATCTCACTAAATAAAACGTCCTCCTCCTAATATTTGCATAAGCCTAAGGCCAGGCTTTGCAGAGGAAGCTGTTACTTTGATGTTTCAATGCACCAAAAGTACCAGGAGGACTGAAATGAATCACAAACATACTGGAGATTTGTCACAGCACAAACTGCAAAGTTTTAAGAAAACATGCATTCCTCATTTGTTATTTTATTAATTCGGATCTCTTGCCATGCATTTGATATTATTGGCACATCTGGTTCAACATGAAGTGCATCATCAACAAAGACTGTAAAGATAGTATGCAGTGATGTATTTTCATTCCTTTGGCTAATGTGGAGGACAGGTGCAAGCTGCACAGCCCTGCAGAGAGGCAAGCTGCCAGCCTCGCTGTTTCCCTCCTTCTCTAAGCTCCGACTGCCAACAGTGCTGGCACATCTGCACTTGTCCGGCCTGGCTGGTGCCTCCTACTGCTCCAGTTGTTTTCCTGAATCGACCCAATGCCTCTGGAGAGGAAGGTTGAACACAATGTGGCACAACCTGCACAGCCTGTTGGATCCTCTTCAAAACATGAAAAGATTCTCCTCATCTAAAAAAAAGATTTTTCATCCCCTTATGCTGTGTGAAATTAACAGATACTGTTGCTTTCTCATGCAAGATTTCAAATTTCTTTTTTTTTTTTCAGGAGTAGATTGTGGCTGACAAAACTCTACAAATATTACTATGATTATTGAATGTTTGAGTATTTAAACAAATAGAGGGGATTTCAAAAAAAGGTAGGGACATTTTACAATGTAATATATTAAACTGTTCTCTTGCAGACTAAAAAGGAAGTTAAAAATATTGTAAACCAGAGGTCTTTTACATTGGATTTTCCTTTTGCGTACTGTTATAGAAAAAAAAATATTGTTTTTTTGTTTTTGTTTTGGGTACATTGTAAATTCTGAAATGTAAGCACTAAGACAAAAAATAGGCTAACAAATTGTAGTTTTGAAAATATTGTTTGTATAAGATTTTACCCTTATCTTGTATTTGCTGAGTGGAGACGGAAGAAGGAAAGTAACCAATGGTTAATTTATTTTGGTGCAACTTAGAGAATGATATATATTTTTTATGTTAGTCCCCTATTAATATATGACATTTGTAAGCCAACTTTCCTTTTAGTTGTTCTCCTCAGCATGTGCTCATAGAGAGCAGGCTTTGCCTTCTTTTATTTGGTTATATTTGCCAGTAACCCCGGTCCATAATTTTATTTATGACCTTCCACTATATAGTGTATGTCAATATTTAAATGAAAATTCTGAATAAAAATAATATTTTTGAGTAGGCTGCAAAGGTTATAAATGGCCTTCTCATGTATTTAGAAGATAACCTGTATTTTAGACCAGCACTGGCTTCAACAACAAGCTTGGCTGGAATGTCTCTTCATCTCAAACTTCCACTCAAGTTCACTCAAAGAAAAAAAAAATCACTATGATAAATTCAATATTCTTTTATTAATATATAGGCACTAAAAGCTCCAACTGTGTTTTCCCATTCAAATGCATTAATTTACACTCTCAAACATCTAACATTAATATTTCTCTTTTAATGCACAGCCCTACATGACCGTCTGCAAATAAGAAAACTGTGATATAAGATCACATTCTTAAACTTGATTTACCACTTTCTCCTGCATTATTTCTCTTTTCACACTGAATATTTCTGAAGACATGGTGTGCAGTAAGAGTATTTTTTAACAGTTTTCTAAAGAGAAACATTTAGGCAGCAGTTTTAAAAGACACAAACAAGAAACAGGAAATTTGACATTTCAACAACACCAGTAGTTCCTTTCTTTGGAACCTGAACATTTTTGTAATTTTACATTTTAAAGCATTTATTGTAAAATTGCTGTTTTGCTGAGGGAGATTTTTGTCCTCTAATTTTGCATCAATGAGCCAGAGACTGTTTGTGCAGCAGAACAATAAAATAAAGGCACAGACTAACATCCCTTTTTTACTTACTTTCATATTCATCTCAGTCTGCAACGAATCAGCAGCAGGTATGTGAGCCCTCACACACCTGCTGCTGATTAACTAATCAACAAACAAGAACAGAAAATGAACACAAATATAAAATAACCCATACATAAAACTTAAATAAAAAAAAACTGTGCTTATTATATACAATTAATTCTGTGACTGTCGATTTTCTATCTCATTATCCTGTAAAATCCTGCTAAAGAAATATTGGGAAATAGTAAAAAAATTATCCACTTTTCCCAATTAGTAACTCACTTTGCATTATAGTAATACAATATTATATTTAAAATGGTTCATCTTTATTTATTGAGCTATATTTTTCTCACTCATTCTTCATAGGTAACAAAAATAGTGCATTTTTTTGTTGATGGTGTGCCGACTTTTTTTGATGTATGAACTAAGTCATGCAATTTACTGATGACACTCTAATGTTTTGACTTTGCGTTTTGACTGCCCCACCCCCATCTCCCCCTTTCTAACCCCTCATTCCCCATCTCTAACGTCCCACTCCATCTCTATCTCTCTTCTTTTCTTCTGTCAGGGCCAACAAGGAATGCATACTAATGTAATTATCATACATAAAGATTAGCCTCAAATACAAAAAAGGTTTACAAAAATATACACTCTCTTTGTCTGAAGATCCATAAACCCTATTGTAACAGTAAAATCTGTCCAACACAAGAGGCCTTCAGCTCTGGTCTCCTTGCTCAGCTGTTGGACAGGACAAGTTAAAGAAAATGTTGTCACTTTACATTCAGTGTTATTTATGTGCTATTGCTTCTGTTGCCTTTGGCAACAAAATCCAGTCAATGTCAAAAGAAAACTCTTAAGGAGAGATTTATTTCATGGGGTAATTTAAGACGTGTACACTGGGAAAACTCACTTTTGCATCCGTCCCAAGAGCACACTTGTCCCTGGTGGGTCAGACTCTTTTTTTTTTTTTTTATTCTCAAAGGACAACTGCGCTCCTCACTCATGTCTTGTCCCTGAGCTCCATTTACTTCCTTAGAAATCAGGCTCTACTGGTGCAGCAGAGACATGTTGTGTTCCCCTCTCAGACAGTCTCTCTGTCTGCCTGCCAGACGCTGCTTGAGCCACTGCCGCTGCTCAGGTGTGGGCTCACCATGGAGCTGCAGGCACCACTGCAGAGCATGTTCAGCTTGGAATAACCCTTTCAGGCAAAACACACACATACTTGTAAAAAGAGGCAAACGCAGGGAGAACATTACTTCCTCTCTGCAAACAGCATTTCGGAAGATCTCATATAAAAACTGCATGATGGTTTTTAATTCCTTTTTTTTTTCAAATGAAATTGTCAAAACAGTAATGTTTATTGTTTAAGATTAGGAAATGCTAACTACTTTGTGAGATAAGACTCGAGGGCGGGACTGCATCAGCCACTAGCCAGGAGACACTAAACTCGCAGTGGGTTTTGGCGTGCATGAGCATGGTTTTGTGCACTCATAAATGTGTTTGCATTTCAATAATTTGGTTTGCTTAGTGGGAGAAGCTCTCATGCTGAACTAAAGGTAATGATGCAGTCCTTTTTTACCTCGGGGTCTGCAGATGTGCAGCAGAAGGCAGCTGAGCTTCAGCTGAGACAGCACTTTCACTTCAATTCAACAAAGTCAATCCCTCTATCCCTTCCTCTAATCCAAACTTTTCAGACTCTATCTAGTTCCATGGTATTCGTCCATGCAGCAGTCATATTATGCTCTGTGATCATTCTCAGATGGCGTTAAGCTTGTAGAAAATGCGAAGGTGTCAAATAAGGCTCACATTAGCATGTTAAAGTGTGGAGGCAGGTGGAAGTACATAGCAGTGGAGTGCAGAGCAAGAGAACGCAAGTAAATAAGCAGAAGAGCAGCTTACAGCAATCCCGAAAAGGAGAGGAGCACAGCTTTAAGTCTTGGAGGAATTTGAAAGCCACAAAAATCCAGTTGCGGATATTAAGAGGCTTAATCTAAGAGCTTGCCGAGGCTGAGTTTTGCTGTGTGGGCCCCATCACTATCATCCTTGACAGAGGTTAAAGAGGAGACATAGGGGAATAAGGAGGAGAAGAAGGCAGATTTGAGGAGAAAGGCAGTTGATTATCAATAAGACTGTTTTTTTTGTTTTGTTTTTTAAGACTGTTTATATAGGTTTTTGCAACAGAAATAATTGCAAGTTTAGTTAAGAATATGTTCTCTTTGTGTGTGAATCAAGTTCTGCCCTGTTAACCATGCTATATCTAGGCCTTGTTAATAAAAGCAACGGTTGGAGATGATCTAAAGCAGGGAGCATGTGTCGGGCATGAGCACAGGAATTAGAGATTCATGACTTATGATTCATTAAAACCATAATTAGGCTTAACTAAGTAATCCAACTGTAGTGCACAAGTCACAATGATATAGAGTGACGGGCTGAGCTGAAACTCATTAGGCTAAAGCTGCAGATGACTCCCAGAAGATATAAATGAAAACAAAGCAGACGGTTGGGCAGGTGGATAACAGGTTTTCTCTTTGCCTCTTTGACATTCTTTTGCTCTTTCTTGGCAATTGTGCTTCATGTGATGTGAATCCTACATAATGTCATATATTCTTTTTTGCAGACTTGTGCACTCATCAGAACAACTTTAAAGTCCTTGTTGCATGTTTTTCTCGTGCTTGCTTGAAAAGCTTGAAACTGTTTTTTTTTTGTTTTGTTTTTGGTACCCCGAGTCTTAATCTTGTAACAAAGAGTTTATCAAATTATTTCAAAGTATTTTTCCTTTGAAACAAGCTTTAATTATGTTTCCTTGGTAGAAAATTAAATAGAACTGTTGTGTCTGTCTTTCACTGCGTTTAGGAAGTATCAACAGGGCTGGTGCAGCAGTGCCAACATTCCTCCGGACCCCCACGGTGATCCAGCCCCTCCTGGACATGAAGCCGTTCCTGCAGTTCCCCATGGAAACGCCTCCTCCTCCACACAGCATGAACCTCTTCCACAACTTCAACACAGTAAGAGCGGATGCTGACACAAACATTCAGAACTTATTGCTACAGCGATGAAAAAAAAGGGATGTCCAAACGTTTCAAATGTATCATCCTGGATAGATTAAATATGCTATGACTTTACATTTCATCTGTTTCTGCATATTGAAACACTTAGGGGACACGGGACACTTAGGGTTATAAACAATCATAGTGACAGAGACTGCAGCACGACATTAACACACCCTGTGCCCTACTCTTGAAATCAAAGGTCACTAATTAAAGAGCAGCTCTGCGGCCAACTTTAGAGTAACATTCCTCAAGCATCATGGTCTTTGTGATGTGGTATATTTATTTTTTGGTTTGATGTTTTGTTAACAGAGAGATCTTTTTTGTTCCCTCTTCTCTGGACTCAAACAAGATGAACTTCTAGAGACATTTTCCATCACAGCAGCTCAGTATAAACCTCCACACAGTCAACAGCTCTCTCTTCAGTAACATGTATAACCAAACAATTAGTATGGACACTACACAGTCACTGCTATGCCTGAGCTCTGTCTCTATGTGTCATCTCAAATATTTGACTGGAGTGCTGGAAGGCAGCACACCATTTGCCTCTGACAAATTGTATATGTCTGCTATGTGCTTTTATCATTCTGGTCATGTCACTGTAGGCGCAGCAGCAGAAATGCAGACATTGGGACCATAAAGTCACTTTAATAGCCCACAGTGGGTATTGGTTTGAATGAAAGTCTTTTGCCTGCCAAACGGCACTCAGTCCAGCAGACTAAAATTATACAATCACTCTGCTACCACGCTTGCCTCTGTTAGCACTGATCCCTCTTTCTTGTTCTCTTCATTTTGTCTGCAGCAGTCCTTTAGGGTTTAGCTCTTCTCTTTTTGTAGCATCCCTCTGCTCCTCATCCTTAACAAAAGGTTAACTATGTCTCGGGTTCCACAGGGATACTGTGATCGTTAATAGATGTTGTTGCTGATGGCTGAGCAGCAAGAATGTGTTTTACAGCCATGTGGCCAGGAGATGGGGCCAAGAGAGAGGTTTGGAGGACAGACTGACCTTACAGATTTCCTATATGTACTGGTCCATAAAGCAGAGGCAATGCTTCTGCTGTACTGTCCTGAAATCAAACTGTTGTTTGATTTAAAAGGCTAAAAGAAGATCATTCGTAAACCACTTAGCAGAACTGTAGCCAGTGTTTGTGATCCTGGGATGGCAGAACATATCAATTTGGTTGTTTTAGTTTTAACCGTTTTCTGCTCTGTCACTGGCATTGCTGTATCAGAGGCTTCTCTCTGCATGCGTTCAGATAAACACACTCTTTTTAATTAGGTCACTGTATCATTGAAATGGGAATTGTTAGTGCACTGAGCTGGCAGCTGGTTGATCGTTTTTCCCCTTTAATCAGCGATGTGCTAAGTTTGTTCAGTCTTTATGAGAATCTATTTTACATAAAGGGCTTTTAGCCCAATAACAAAGAAGTGGCCTCTTTCAAAGCCATAAGCAGCCTTAATGACACTCAAATGGTATTTGTTCTTTTCCTGCTTGCCTCTCTCAATGTGCCTGTAGACAAGTGACAATACTGAATTGTTGATCCGCAGACGAGAGGATGTCCAGACAGACACATGTATTTTGTACACCAAGTAAGGCCACTTTAGCACAGGTTGCTTCGTTCTGAAGATGTACAATCTCACGGAGGTCTCCCTGATTCTTAACATGACTTGTGGTGAAGCCCTGATCATCTGACTCAAGTCTCAGAGAAAACATTTGCGTCAATTTATAGTTACAGTGTTTTTTTATGTGCTTTAAACAGCATTTTTGTTCAGTGAGATGAAAACATCTCAATTAATCTGATGGAAAAACATAAGTCACTGCTTAAAATCATCTTCTGTGTTCAGTTTTTGCCCAAAGACACTGAAATCTTGAAGAGCTGAACATCACAAACGTCACAAACATGAGCACTTACTGTACTCTTCCTAAAGAAATTCCTCTGAGGAGTTCGTGAATGGGTTGACATCATGTCTGTAATGGTCATTTGTCTTGGACCATGCAGTAGCGTGAAGGTCATTTCACTGTTCTTGTGAAACAACAAGATCGTTTTTTGGTTTGTGATAAATGCTTGGAATGTGGACGTTTGCATTGAAGAGAAGTGAAAATACTCATTTCTGGAATTAAAATCTTTTATCAGATGCTGACATAAAACAAACAAAAACACCAACTGTCTTGTATTGGAAGGATGCTTGGAGCCACAAATACGAACTGCTTTGCAGCTTTTCTTGTTCAACTTAAAAACGTGGCTTTAGCACAGCAGAGGCTGTGTGAACAAACTTTATTTTCCTTATAATTAGGAGAGAATGAAAGATTTGACTCCTAACAGATCTGGTTTATTTTAGAAAGTGGAGAACATTTAGATTAAAAAAGCACCTTGGTAGATTTAGTCAGTGTACATGAGGAGAAAGGAAGAGAGTATAGAGAGAAGGGGAGGAGAAAAGTGGGAGAGAAGGGAATAAAGGGAAGCGAGAGGCAGGAAGAGGAAAAGAAGTAAAGGAGGGGAGAGGAGGAGACTGAACAGAAGGGACAGGCACTTGTTAGGTCCTGCACTCTATAAAGAGAGGGAGAGATTTTGTTCTTGTTTTGAACAAGAAAACAAGAAAACTATATCTTACTTGGCAATGAGACATATTGCATGAGCTTTATTTTTTGCATTTAACACTGACAAACTGGTGGACTCAATGGGTGAGGAAGGTGCACCACATACCCTCACCTTCAATCAGGCTGAGACCCAGACACTCTCAGGAGGATCAATGCAGCTTCAAGCTTCTGCTGACACAGAGGAGACAAGGGTGAGTACCACAACACAGAGTTTCTCCCCTCTTTTCCTTTTTTTGTGGTCACCCATCCTAATCCGGGAATAACTCAAAAGTACTCCAGGAGTTGTACTTCAAAGGCTGCTTTGAATTGGCATATATTACTTAGTCTGCCAGAAGGATTCTACTGAGAGTGCAGAGCAGTGCACTCTTATTGTGTCAGGAGGAGGTTGATCAAACATGGAAAAGAGCACTGATGAAACTATCCAGAGGACAAAGACTAAAGTGAGAGGTTTTAATATATGCATCTATTGACCGTGTGAGGCTGTTGACATGATCACTTCCTGACGACGGAGTCTGTGGTTTTCCTCAGATGTGGCACATTTCCATTTAAATATTTTGCCCACCAGGTCAGGCTAGCTCTCTTTTTAAGGTTTTGGTGTATCACCACACATTTCTTGTGAAAACAAGACAAAGCAAAAAGCACAATTACCGACTTAAGCTGAAGTGTGAGTTTTGGAAAATCCCTGTGCAGTCACAGAGCTCCACTCCGGTTTCATGAGAACATGTTTTTGGAGCGCATTAGAGAAAGAGGTTACGTGAGCTGCTTTCCAAAAAGCTTGTTGGCAGCTGGGTTTTTGACAAGTGGATGAACCAGAGCTGACTCACGCCCAGCACACTGGGCCGACTGGCCGGAGAGAAACCCCATGATTCATGCCTGACATTCACTCTACACCAGGCCTGTTCAGTTTCAAATTAAACTTGAGCAAGAAAGCAGAGGTTCGCATTCTGACTCTGGGAGCTTTGATCTGAAGGAACACTTGACAAAACCTGCTGGAAGTTTTGCTGTGACTTAAAAGTGACACAAACAAATATTTTCTTGTTTGTTTTCTGGTGATGTAGTATTTACCAGGGCAAGAAATCTTTAATTTTGTTATTTATCAATTTGCCAAAAGAAGCAATAAAGTAGCTTTGTCTGTTTGCAAGGAAGAGAAAACAATGAGTTGTGAAACTTTGGGAAAAGAGCCAAAATAAGATAAGAATGAGCAATGTGAGGATGTCCAGTCAGTCTTATTTTCCTCTATTTATTTCCCATTTTTCATCCTTTTTTTTCTATATCTTTTCCAGTTAATCTTTATCCACTGTGTCTATCAGTCTAGGTACGTTACAGTACTTCAGAATAATGCAAAAATTATTTTTAGCTTAGGAATTAGGACTTTTTTCGTACTTGTAACTTTCGTTTTGTACCACTAGCTTATGTTTTGTAAGTTATCCTGTTGAGACCTGGCGTCCACATACGAGGAAATCACATTGTGGGTTTTATTACGACTGTAATCATCTGATAAAGACCTGTGACTGAAATAAAAAAGGCATATTAAACAAGAGCTTGGATCTCAAGAGGTGATGTTTTGTAACTTACACACATTTTAAAAATACAAAACAAAACCGTCATAATTTTTTTTTTACCATATTTGGGATGCATGGGTTTGTTTTGTACCTGTAGCCTGGAACATGAAACTTGGAATTTGTATTTTCAAAATGTGTGCAAGTTACAAAACATAACTTACAAATACAAAATGTAAGCTACAGGTACAAAACAGAAGTTTCAAATACAAAACTGAAGTCCCAATTCTAGTTTTATAAAATCAAATAGATATAGTCATGCAAGCTAAATAAACCCTTTTCCTAAATCAGTGCTTTTGCCTTTGCATTGAGACTTCCTTTCTATTTTTTTCAATGCATTTGTTTATTTTGAACTGATCAAATAAAAATAAAAGATCATAAACAGGAGTATAACAATTAATGACAATATTGCAAAGTTCAAAAAGGGCTTTTGATCATGTGTAACAAATTATTGAGTCTAAGCCCTTTAAATCATGCAGTTAAAAGTCAAATGAATTCTTCATGAAAATATTAATGTGGGGGAAAATGGGGCACATTGCTGCCTCTATGTCACAATTTATTTTCTTTGAAGCTTAAGTAAGCACAAAATGTCAGCTGTAACAGATGAACAGGGAAAAGCTGTGTGATGACAAACTGAGGATGCTACATGTCCAACTTAATAACTCCAAGTAAATCATAGACTAATCAATTCTCCTCCCATGTTTTTTTAAAGTCTTGTTAAAAAGCCTATTTAAAGCCTAGCGTGAAGCCATTCAAACTTACCAACTCGTTGTTTTTATCCGATGGGAGTTTTTGTTGTTCTGCCTCCGAGAATGCATCAACCTCCCTCATTATTTGTTTTCTTTAATTAAAATATTTTTCTATTTTCGGTTCTGTTTTTTCTTTCTGTCACTCCTCATGTAATGGGGTCATTTATATCTTTGATGGGACTGTGGCTGTTGGGTGGCACTCTGTGAGATAAGGAAAGCTTGGCAGTCAGCCTCACAGAAGGCAGTAATGAACTAAACTTTTGTTTTTCAAAGACTGTTGAAGAACTGTACTGAGCATTCATTCTCTCATGACCTCTTTAGCTAAAACACCATGCATCAAAGCGTATCAGTCCTGCCAGCCAGAAGTTTATTGTTCCCTTTTTTATTGCTCCTGCACTCCTAGACATTCATTTTTATAAGTGTTGCTTGCTTCGACTGCAAAGACGAATTGTCTCCAATGGAAATCTTCATCATCCATTGAGTCCAAATTAATTCTAAGGTAAACTTACCACGATTCCTGGATAAATTTAGCTTCAAACACAGATAAACAATTGGAAAGGAGCCATTTTACTTCAAACCACACTGGGTCTTTTGTGTCTAGGCTAGATTTATGAAGGGATTATACAATGACATGTACGATGTGCTGCTAAGTGAGTTAGTTAAATTTATACAAGGTGCTTAACACCAGACGAATGATTGACATCCAGCCTCAAACAATACCCACAAGGACAGCGGGAAGCTGCAGCTTGTCCAAGATCACAGTCATAACTTTTGGTTAGAGTGTCAACACTTCAGCTTTACACAAACCTACACATTCAGCGAAGCTTGGGAAAATACTGTAAACATTCATGTCAGACTCCGGGAAGGATGTGAATTTAAGAGTCCAAACTTTATGAGATGTACAGCTCACTTATCTTTTCCCTGTTATTTTTGTATCTTCATCTGTCAGATGGACCCTGTGCAGAAAGCTGTCATCAACCACACCTTTGGAGTTCCTCTGGTAAAGACCAAACGACCCGTCATCTCTTGCAACGTCTGCCAGATCCGCTTCAACTCTGAGGTACAGGAACATGAATCAAAAACAATCATACGCAGAATTACTCCCATTTGCTTGACGTTGTTTCAATGGATATAAATCTACTAGAAGGAAGTGTGTTCCTCTGTGTTTACCCTAAGGCAGAATGACAAGCAGAGAATGTGGTGCATGTTTTCCTCTTTGTTTCCTCTGGATTTTTTTTTTTCTTAGACTCCACTGGAATTTGTATCAAGGCAGCTCAAAGTGCAGCTGGGTCAGCTGCGATAACTTTCAGTTAGATGGTAAACATGAACATCTTTAGAGAAACACATCTCGAGGAAATAATCATTTTAAGAGTCTCTGTTGGGGTTTTTTAGTTTGTTATTAAAAAAATCATCTGTTCCTCCACTTGGATTTCTTTGTGTAAAAGGTTTATGTCATCCAGAAAAAAAAAGTTCAAGTATTCATAACTGAGGAGTCACACACAAAAACAAAAATGGCTCAAAAGTATTAAATTTGGAGCCATTTCAAAACCCCTCTTCTCTTTGTTCCAAAGACAGACAGGATGGACACATGGCAACATCAGCTCTAAATGTCATGTGTGCAGTGTATAATTTGGCTGTGATTCTCTTAGGTCCAGAATTCAAAGCCGGGGCATGCATTTATCTACATTACACAACATTAAGGAGTGGATCGGTGCTATATATAGTCTTCAGAGCTACAATCATGGTTTCTGTGGGGCCAGGGAGCTGCAGGGCTGTAATCTTCTCTTTGGAGAGTTCTCTGGGTTGTATCTTTACAGGCTGCAGGAAACGGTTAAACAGAAATGTTTATATATAAAATACTTTGAGCCCCACTGCTAGAAATAAAGTACCAACTTCTTTAGTTTATTCGTCTTGCAAGTACAAATGATCAAAGTGTTGGAAAATGTTGAAAAGTAATTCATTTTAAGTCCAAAGTATACAAATAAGTCACACATATATTACTTCTTTCCAAAAAGAATTTACGTTAAAGGAGCACAGTAATTTAAATCAAAGTTTGAAGGTATTTAATTGGATGCCCAGCCTTGCTGTGTCACTTCTTATCAACACCTCATTATTTCAGCACAGTTTCCTGATAATAAAGTCAAATTCTACTCATCTTTATCTCAAGCAGACTTTATATTGTGCTACTGTTTCTGGATCTCATGAAGCAAACCTATAATTATGATTTTTTTTAAATCCACACCCTCTGGGGCAAATGGGTGGATTGGAGTGTGGTGGAGACTTTCAATGTCCTCAGCCAATGGCAGCAACTTTAAAAAGAAATATCTGTTAAATTTCAGTTTCATCATTCTTAAACTGATTCCTTTTGAATTAAAGAAAGACGGTTTGAAAATAATAACTCAAACTTTTTCAGATCATGCTGTGTTATGGAAAGAGGGAGAGATCAGATCTGTTCTGTTCCACCAATATAATCTTCTTCAACACTTTATGGGGTCAAGCAATTGTATTTACTTTGTGTGCTTTGTTACTAAGAGGCTGCAGGGAAAAAGAAATGCGATTTAATGTGGTTAATTATGTTGAGGAAATGAAAGCAAAATGACAAACACAAAAAAACTATTCAAAGTTAAATCAGTATAAACATTGATTTAAATAAAAAAGAACCTTGGTTTCTTTATCACAAATGTTTAATGGATGAAATCTTCACTCCAAAGAACTTTGAGGTGCATATGCTGTTTCTGGGACATGTTTAGACTTTGTCCTTTACCAGGTTGTTTTGTTGTTGTTTGTGCGTTGACACACTTGCTGAAAATCTACGTTTTGTCTTTACCATCTAGCTTTGCCCTTTAGTGCTGTAGCTTTGTCCTTCCAGCTGTGTCTGTCCTTTTCCTCAGTCTGTATCTTCCTTAGCACCATCTTCGTCATTCTGCTATCTGTCTGCCTCTCTCTCTTACTGCATTATTTACATCATGAAAATGCCTAAATTTGCCTGCCACTAGCTTTTGTAAGATGCATTCATCAAGGGCATGGATTAGTGTCTTCCTCTGATGGGCCCCAGTGAATCCTGGGAAATTGGTGGAAAGGGACTTGGAGGGGGAGGACAGGAGATGATGAGAGGGGGGATTTGTGCCCTCTTTTTCCCCTGCTGTGCGGTTGTGCAACGTGCTACAGCTGTTTTATGCAGAATAACCTTGGCGTACTGCATCAGTGGCATCAGGGGCTCGGTGAAGCTGCATTGAACGACGTCACAGCCGCTGCAGCAGAGCAGGCTGATGCATATCGTATTGTTCTTTCTCCCGCTCTCTTCTCTTCTTTCCTTTTCTTTGAGTTTGCTTCTCGATTGTTCCCCTTTTCTTTCACTTTGTCTCAGCTGAAGATCCATTTTCACACTTTGTTTGAGTGCTAAAAGATTCCCTTGAGGGTGATGAATGAGTTTTTCCATCTGCAGTCTTTTAGACATTGCAACACAGTCATGTTCTGGGCTCTCTGATAAATTTGCTCTTTTTTACATAAACCCCGTTCCCCGTGCAGCTTTTCGAAACAGTTTTTTTAAGTTTCCTGAGTGGGCACATAGTGTGTTTCTTCCTCATCCTTCCATCCAACCTCACAAAACAACCCGTTTGGCACTTGATTCCCTTCAGCAGTGAAGGTAATGTGAAGAGATTCCGCGGCTGCCATGTCACGCATTACTGTCTCTCTGTTTTCCCCCATTCAGCTGGGAAATTCTCTCAGAAGTCCTGAAACTCTGTTCCCTGCAGCTCCCCTAAACTTGGTCTGCAGGCTTTGCAGAAGACAGTTCTGTAAAGCTGCTTTGATGGAGAAAAATTATCAGCGTGATTTAGCAAAGTGGGATTCTCTGACAGGCTGCAGGCTGTGCTTTAAGTTCTCCGTGACAGCCCAGGCCATTACACATGCATTCACAGATACCAACATGAGGAAAGCACGAACAACTGAGCACAGTAACATTACTCATCACCCCCTGCCTGCTCTGCTAAGCTACATGATCTTCACATGTGAGCTCTTGATCAGTGTGATGTTCCAGGTGTCAGTCAAACTGTCCAGACCTTCAGTACTCAATGTTACTGCAGTGTGTTTTTTTGTTTTGTGGTGTTGTGGACTGTGTGTGGCTGGTCAAAATAGACAGAAAGCACATTTCCCTCAGTCCTAAACAGTTTCTATCCATCAGCTTATAAAATTGTTGCAACTAATCATGACTTAGAAAGCTAAACAGCAACACAGATCATGGCACTCCTGTGCATGAGTCAAGTTTGGTGCAGACAGAAAGAGTCTGCGCCTGCATGGAAGCTGTCTTTTGTTATCGAAGGGCACATTAACTAAAGTGTGTTTGTTTACTGCCACCCTCTGTGAAAGCTGGACTTCAGAGGACAGCTTAGTACGAGGGCCCTGCAACTCATTTAGTGCTGCTTCTGACTCACATACCTCTGTGCAAAGACACAGCAGATCCCACCAATGTCATAGTGGTCTCTTGACAGATGACTCTGAACAAACACATCATGAAGCAGTTTGTCTGTCATCAAGAGATTAGCTTCACCAGCATACATCTCTGCATCTCTTTATTTGCTGGAAAGCAGAACCTCCAGTCTTAATGTTTTCATCCTGGTGCATAGACTGTTCTACTGACTTTTACCTTTTTTTTCACAATTTGACCAAACAAAATCAAAAACATACATTTTCTTATCTGAAAATGATTGCATTACCATGCATCAACTAGCTCCAAATTAATGTGTACTGTTGTCACAGAACATCTTTTAGGGAAAAAAAAAGCCTTAAGTCTGGAAAAGAGAATTGGGTCTTCAAGCACATGGGGTATCATAATGACTCTGAGTTCAAATCCTGTTAGCACGTCTATCAGAAACACTTTTATCATGAAAGTTGAGTGCTGTTGGGGTTTTCTAGATTTTTTTAAAGAGCAGAAATTGTTTGGTGGAGCATCAACATTCTTTGAATATTGGCTAATAGGCTTGTCTGATTTCCTCTAGCAGTGAAGACGCATGCAAACAATAAAAGAGGTTTTTGGAGAAAACCATTAAATATAGACATTAAAAAAATATGCATCTTTACTATGGAACATTCTAACAAAGTAACCTCAAACATTAAATCTAAGTTGTTTTCTGTTTACTTATCACCACATTAAAGTTAACTTATGGTTATGTTCTTGGGTGTCCTTTTGCCTGCATCCAGACATGAATTCTAATAAGAATGTGTAGAGGAAATCAAAGATCAGAGTGTTGGCAAAGAGATGTTCTTTTTTAACAAACAGATGGAAATAGTTAAATGGAGAAGGATTCCAAAATCTGAGAGCATGTAAAGAACTTGTAAGCAATCATGAAGATTGATTGTTGTGACAATACAAAAAAAACGTTGATTAAGTTTCCAAAGCAGTGATTTTCATCCTCTTAAACAACATTTTTTCAATGGATCTTAGCATAGAATAAAACGGTAGAATAAACAACCTTGCATGATCGGCATGACTGTATTTGTTTTCTGGCATAACTGTTCTTGTTCTTTCCTTCCCAGAGCCAGGCAGAGGCCCACTACAAAGGAAACCGCCATGCCAGGAGAGTGAAAGGCATCGAGACCTCCAAGAGCCGTCCGCAAGAGAGGGACAAGCTTCACAGTCTACCCCCCACTTCATCCCCATCTCCCCCTGGAGCCCCTGGAAGTGCTACAGACAGTGAACCCAGCAAAGGGGGTAAGTGAAATCACTGCAGGAGGTGGAGACAATATATATATGTATATATATAAATATGAAAGTGTTTGTTTGAGTTGAGTTGTAGAAACAAAAGTCTCATTTCTCACAGGAAGTTTACAGTTTAGTTGAAAAAAAATGAAAGCCACTCCGGGTTAATAAAAGCCTGTAATCACAGCAGCTGGATTACAGGCTGTGAGCCAGGAGCTGTGGGAAAAATGCTCTCTGTGTGGTCTGTAGCAACAAGAAATGCCATTTGTTTTTGTAGAGAATCTAATATTTCTGCGTTTAAATTGTTGTGAATCAGGAGCAGATAAAAAAAATACCATTGGAAAAAGCTTGTAGTTGTTATGTAAAAACTAGTCGGCAGGCCACAAGCTCCCTGCTCTGCTCCATTCCGACCTGACGTTTTGTCTTCCTCTTCCGAACTGGAATCTGGCTCAGAACTGTATGGCTGGATACCTCCAATATTCCTTGCCTTTTTTTTCTTTTCGCTCTGCTAATGTTCGGCTGGGCACATGAGGGGCCAGTGGGAGAGTAAACAGATGGATAATGGGAAGTTGGAGCGACGTTGCTCTGCGCCAACAGACAAAATTCTTTTTCTTTTTTTTTTATTCTGGCTACAAACAACATACTTATAATTAAAAGACCACTGTGAACGCTTTTAAATAGATCTTCAGATGATCGGAGTGGGACATGAAGGGTTCCATACAACAGTCAAATGGAAAACAGCCTGAGTGTCTGACTAGTTAGACAGGTTGTGGGTAAAAAAGAACCTTTGTGTGTCTGTGTGTGAATGTGTGTTTTTTAAACTGGCCTGCTTCTTGATACCATGTAATTTGCCAGAGAGCCAGAACAAACAACAAGTCTCCCCATGGTGTTAATGAGTATTTAGACTAGACAAAATAAAGATGACACCAGTGAGGAACAGTCTGATAAACCTGACTGGAAGCCAGATTTGGAAAAGATGTAGACAACAGCTGAACTGATTTTCTTTTAGAGTGAGCTAATTGGTCAGAAAGAATCTAAAAAATTTCAAGCTTCAGACTCTTCAGCTGTAGCCTTGTTGTCTTCCGTCAAATAAGCTGAATGAACTCGTCAGACGCTTGTACTGGAGTCCATTATTTTCAGTTTGGGTGCATCTTTTGTCCTCTCTCTTCGTAGAACAATTCTATCCACTTACTGTTACTGTTACTGTTTTTACATCAAACACCAGAGAATAAATGGATCAGCCATGTTAAGGTGACATTTACAAAGGCTTTTGTGGCTGGCTGAACGCCTGACATTTACATCATATCGATAAGACGCCAAAAAGCAAACAACATGTATTAAAGGCAGCATTTCTCTGGTTTTCTCTCTAGAAATGTATTTCTACTTTCCCTATTTTGAAGCCCAGTCCTTAAAGCCCCACTCCAATGAAAATTATGTTTTTAGTGTATTTAACAGGTCCTTGTAGCATTTTTCATGATATAAAATATTTATAAACAAAATTCAGCTTAAAATTGCATTTCTGCGTATTTCTTTATTCAAATCAGTGTGAATCAGGAGCAGACCGAAAAGGCCCATCGGAAAAAGCCTGTAAAAGTGACATAGGTACTGCAGGCGGTAAGCCACGAGCTCCCTGCTCCGCTCTATTCTGATGCATCCACTTGGTTGGTATTGTGAGGGGCTGTAAGCTAGTGGGAGAGCCTGTAAACAGATGGATGACGGGAAGTAGGAGTGGGCTTAAAACTTAAAGGCAAATTTCTAATGTACATGTGCCGCTCTGCAGAAACTATGTCCAAGAAAACAGCAGTTGCTTTTTTAAAATTTTGGCTAAAAACAGCATAATCATGATTAAAAGCCCACTGGGAACGCTTTTAAAATAGATCAAAAGATGATTGGAGTGGGACTTTAATCAGTCTATGTTTGTGTATCTTCCTGACACAAACTCCAAGAACATCAGGAGCCCAAAACAAGCCTGCCATGAAAAAGATCTGAAAGTAGAAACATGTGAAAGAATGCCTTTTTCCATCCAGGCCTCTTTCTCGTGACCCTGGAACCTTTCCTCCTCCTGATTTTGCTGCATGGTTGCTTGTGTGCACACCCGTTTGTGTGTGCTCGTGCGCATGTTCTCAGTATGATCTTCAGCTCCACTGTAGGGAATCAGATCACTGAGAGCACACAGCTGTGTGTTTTCTCGTCTGGGGAAAGAATAGTCTGGGGGACAGATACTATGAGGTTTGGACTTTACCGCCTAAGGCGTACTTCTCTGGGGTGTTTACCATGAATGTGACAAAGACACATTGGGTTACATGAATAATTCACTATACAAACAGTGTGGTTTAGCCCACTCAAAATACACTAGAAGAAGTAAGTTTCCCACACAAAGTAAACACCAGCAGCTGATAATTCCTGTAGGTGGTTTTGGTGATTTCTGATTTTATGCAACAAGACTTCTGAGATATTCAGATATTTTGCAGAGTGTCATTGTTATAGTGACCTTGATATTTTATGGTCTATCACTTCTCATTAGGATAATAAATGTAGTCAGAAGTGATAAGCATAAATGTGACATATTGAGACCAAGCTAAAGGCTGATAAAGTAAAAGGCTATGGCTTGCTGTCTGTCAGCTCTGTGGTATTCAGGAATTTTACAGCCCTCAAACAGTTAGTGGTTACTGTTGCCCCGAAAGAGAAGGTGGTGTGATGAGGGTTTGGCTAGGCCTGCGGTTAGTCAGTTGGACAGCTGTTATATTGGAGAGAAACTGTTCCACCCTCCCTCATTCCCTTGTTCTCTATCCCTATGTTGCCTGACACTCCCACTCTAATGAAGGGCCCTGTTAAAACCATGCAGATATAATAGCACTGTGTAGTCCACACAAACACTCATGGGCAAGCACACACCCAAGGTCAATTAAACAGATGACTTTCATGTGAGAGCTTGAGTTGCATGGCTGTGGACCAAGCATTGGATCAGATTACACAGAGCTGGTGCTCCTTTTTTTGCTGTATTTATGGGTGGTCTTAACATTCTCTGGGTATTTGCTAAATCATTATTTCTGCCATGAATTATTTTAGAATTCTCCATGAGACAATGATGCCTGACAAAACATTATCTGCATGACTGTGCACGTCAGGGTTAGAGCACAGGCCGGGATGAGAATAGCAGCCAAATACATTATAAATGTAAGAACAGCATTGGGTTTCGTGGATCTTTAATCATTAAAATTGGGCATAGTGGACAGACGAACGGCAGACAGAGACATTCTGCTTTATACCCACACACACATAGAAAGGATCTCATCGTCAAACTATCATCTGCCGTGTAATCATATCCCTGATTAGCCTCTTAGCATTTTTCCTTCAACAGAAGGTCATGTAATCTATTTACTTTTATGCAGCATACATTATTACAGCAAACCCCTGCATGTTCTGTGTTGGATTTAGTTATATATGCATGAATTTTAAAATTACATTTAAGAACTTTTAGGGAATAATAAGGAATAGTAAAGGATGCCTTCTCTTGCAGAAAACTTCGGTAGTTCTTGTTGTGCTGAACATGTTTTACCTTGGAAAGTAGACTTCACAGGATGTAGCTTTAATTTGCTGAAGTGGATGAAGGAAGTATATACACACCAGGCCACAATGTAAAGCATCTGGATTGAGTTTTCTCCTGCTGACCTTTCTCAATGAATAATACCTTCTTCTGTTTGACTATGAGGTCAGCTAGCAGCCAAAGCAGCCAGCTAGCTCCTTTTTCAATGATTCATAGGACTTACAGAACGGTCATGTGGGAGAGTACCTACGTTTACAGAATCTGAAGGCATGAAATGTCAGCATGATATCTCCGATCTCTCATGGATTTCCCTGATATTGGTCCTGAAATGATTCATGACCAAATTCTTTGGTATATGTCATATGTAATTGTAAGCTAAATCACATTTTTTGCATGATGGGGAGTCTTGTTTACAGTGCAAGAGTGAAAAGAACTGCCATGTGTATTATTCTGGCTATTTGCTGTTGGGAGAACAAGTTCTGCAGTTTCTCAGCCTCCTGAAAACTGTCATATTATGAGTCAAAAAGTCATGGTGCATGTAACGTGAAACAGCTCTTTGATCTAATGAACTCCTTTATGCTGCATGGTATCAGAAAAAAAAATATTCTTTTGGTTTTTATCCCAACATCTGTTTGACAAATGCTCCTAACAGCCACTAGATCTGCAGTGGAAACTTCCAAAATGCTGAGAAAAGGAATTTTCACTTTGGAAAGCAGTGGAATGGAAAGCACGCACAATGGCATCTTCAGCACAGATGATGTGAAGGAGAAAGCAGTCCAAAAATAAAGGACGCCAAATGTAAAAGTTCAGCGAGTTAATATTAGCTCACAGTTTCATCAGATTTACCCAACTATTCTCACATTTGCCACATTTTTGATCACAGTTAAATCTGAAATTACTGCAAATAAAAGTGAAAAATGTTAAACGTAAGAGAGTTGACTTAAATCAATATATTTAAATATGTTTATGTCCCAATGTTGAAACATTGAAAAGTACTATTTCTATTAATTAATTACACTTATAATCCCTTTTAAACTTTACATGTCGTATTTATACTTCATATGCAAATGAAATATTATTTTATGTTTATTATTTATCTTTGACACTGAATTGAAAATTTCAATTTAGAGTACACAATTATATTAACATCAAACATTCACTTTTAGAATTATAACATTAAATACATTTCTGAAAATAATCTGATTTACCAGCTCGATTTGATTTTAACATTTAGACTTAACATAAAACATTTAAGTTACAGATCAACATTTAAACAAATGTATCTAACTTTAGATTTAGAATAACAGTTCATCATACACTTAGATTCATTATACAGGTGTATATCTAAAGGTTTTAATTTATATTTAGAAGTTACATTTAGATTTATAAGAAATATATATATATATATATATATATATATATATATTTATTTATTTTCTTTCATTCAACATAAAGATTTACATATACATTTAATATTTTTGTTCAACCCTTTATATCATATGTTGCTAAATTGCAACAAATTAATATGTCCAGGACTCAACTTAATTTAGTGTCACCTTGAACTTAAAAAAACATTAAAAGATATTTTTGTATATAATTGGAAATAAATACAGGCATAATTGGGTTAATATATATGTTAACATGTCTTCTTACCATTTAAATCAACATGCTTTTAACTAACAGATAATATTGTTTTTAATCAGTCTGTCCTAAATTTGATTAAAAAAAATAGAGCAAATGTGAGAAAAGATGGTTCATCAGATCAAACTCTGAGTTAGTTGTAATTAGTTGAGTTATCACAAACAAAATACAGACATTGTCTCATAACATATAAAACAACCAATTTGAAAACAAACAAAAGACAGCAGCGCTCAGGTTACACAATGACAATGCATTTAGGAATCCATACAAGGAATTGAAGCAGTTAAAAGTCAATATTTGTTTTCTTCCCAGAATACTGCATGGTATCCATTTAATACCATAATCCTGTGAGACTTTTCCACTGCCTGCCCTTGGCGCTACATCCTGTGGAGTTTGGAGGAAGGCAGTCTTGTGACTGTTTATGGACGAGACACTTCGAAATACCCCACCCAAATTTAGGGAGTCTGTTTTCAGCCAGCACTATTTAATGAAATACAAAAGGCTTTGCACAAGTAAGCGGCTGAACAAAAAAAAAAAAAAAATGCCACAAAGATGGACACGAACAAGCTGTGAGATGAAAGCTGGTGTTTACACTTTAAGGCAATGACGAAGGAGAACTGAGTAAAAAAAACTTTAATCATTTTTTTTGAATGGTCAACATTAAATTGTGGTAAAGCCAATGTCAGCGTTTTTCTCCACAGGCCAAAAACAGCAGGTGTGTGGGTGGGAGTCAAAGCACGCTGCTAATTCTTCTGGAAATATCTCCATACCAAGACAGCCCTTTAATAAAACAAATCTCAAAACGCATTTGGCACATGCCACCACTTAAAGGCTGTGTTTTCCCTCCTCAGACCACTTTATTTTTAACCTCTCGTTTGTCAAACATAACATACAGCAGGGAAAAGGAAAGGTAGTGGTTAATGCTGGCTTTAATTAATTATGCTTTTCTGGTCTTCCATCCTCAGGAGGCTTTTCTGTCATAGTTTTCCTTTTACTGGATGCAGAAATAAACTACTTACAATGTTTTAGGAAAGTATATTTTCCTTTTTTTATCAGTTTTGTTGGAAATAATTGGATGCAGACGTATAAAATCCCCAAATAAATGTTTTCTACTACCAAAAATGTAAATGACTGCCAATAGTTTTGTAAAAAATTCTCCTTGAAATTATTATAACTCATCAGTTTGCAAACTTCTTTTCTGTGACCTTTTACCCTTCAAACTTCGCCAAATAGAGGTTTGCTCCTTAAATGTTGAACGTTTACATATAACTCAGACCTGTTTTAATACAGAAAAACGTAATTGGTCAGTTTACTGCTTTAAATTGAAATCCAGTGTCACCACTTTTTTTTTTTTTTTATCATTTTATAATTTTGTGACTTGTTTCATAGGGGAGATTGTGTTCCTTTTTTCATGCTGCTCGTTTTCTTTTTCTCTTCCTTTTTCTTTCATCTCTCTTTGTGTAGACGAAGTACAGTCTTTATCACACATAAATGGGTCCCTACTGACTTCAGGAGCCCTTTCTTCATTACCAGCCTCACCCACTCCACCCATGGACTCCCCTGTGCCATCAGTGTGTTCTCTCCTTCCGGCGCCCACTCCACCCCTGAACCCTCCGTCCTCCTCCTCCCCAAACTGTGGCAGCAGCAGCACTAGTTCTGATCAGCCAGGATCTGGACCTGTGGTTGCAGCCGCTGCTGGCACCCCGACCTCCAGCAGCCCGTCTAACCCAGAAACAGAGGACGACAAAGCCAAGAAGCTGCTGTACTGCTCGCTGTGCAAAGTGGCTGTCAACTCCTTGTCACAGCTTGAAGCCCACAATAAAGGTAGGTGAGCTCAGAGTTTCTGAAAACCTGCAATCTAGAATTGTTTTCCTGAAAATAACAATTAAATAATTAGTTGTGGATTAAGTAGTAATGAGTTACTGAAAAGTCCTTATATTTTCAGATGCAACTTCAGTACAGTAGCTCAATTGCACTGTTTATGTTGGAAACTCTACATGAATGCGAGTTTGGCAAAGAAAAACCAAGGCAGAATATTCATGATCATTACATCACATTAAAGACACACTCCAAAGAAAATCACGTTTTTTCAAAATGCTCTTGTGACATTTTTCTCATAATTGAGGCTATATAGAAAATTAAGATTAAAATACCATTTCTGAGTTTTTCTTTATTCAAATTACTATGAATCAGGAGCAGACAAAGAAAAAGTCATTCGAGAAAGCTTGTAGCTGTGACGTCGGTATAGTCGGCGGGCCACATGGTCCTCGCTCCATTTTGACCCATGTCCCTCTTCATTTTCCTCATCTGAGCTGGTATCTGGCTCAAAACTGTACGGCTGGATAGTTCTGATATTAGTCGCCATTTTTATTGCAACACTAAGAATAGGCTGGGGTGTGAGGGGCTATGAGACAGCAGGAGAGCATATAAACTGGGTGACGGGGAGTGGGGGCAGGCTTACTTCACGGCAACTGTCCCGGTGAATTTCTGACAAACTACTGCCGCTCTGCAGAAACTATGTCCTAGAATATGACAGGTTTCTTCTTTTGGTCTAAAAAAATGGCATAATCATAGTTAAAAGCCCACAGGGAACACTTTTACAACTTATCAAATGTGACTTGAAGACATTTTTGCCACAGATCCGCAGATTAAGTTTCCTTGAGATGAGTCACAACACAGAAATAAATTCACTCAACACAAAAAAAGCTTTCACATAAACTTTGATGGCTTTAGACATTTCTTTTCTCAAAGATAATCCCATGTACCACCTGAAAAATGCAGCTGATTTACACCTGATAAATTTAGCTTTCAATTCAAAATATTACATCAATCAAGCAGTGTCTATCAGGACTAAAACAAATATGAAAGAAAGTTCGGAAAAAAAGTATAGTCTCTCCCCTGCATATTCATGAACTTTTTACCAGAATTTTGTTCTTTTAACAGTCTCAGAGCACATGTACGTCTGACTGCAAATGTTATTTAAATTGGCAGTGCAAACAAGCATGGTATATGTAAACTGTTCTAGATTTTATTTTAGCCCATAACTACAACCACTACACCAATAAAGGGTAGAAAAACTGAAACATGTTTCTGCTTTTTTTTTTTTTTTACATTCATAGCCGAATTAAAACTTTTTTGTGAAATTAGTTGGGATTTCTTTTTTACTACCTTAGATTTTTACAAGGAGGGTCTCTGAATTTCATCTATTTGCGGTCTTTGATAAATAAATGACTTTGTCAGTGTCTCAGGTTAAGCTAATAGAATTGGGCACTTAAAGGAACACTGATAAACAGATAAATGACCTGTTTGACACTGACATTCCTGGCCTCTGTAATCTAGAGTACTGTTCTCCTATGGTTTCAAAAGGTTTGAAAGGGTCTCACTCTGCTAACTCATGCACACAAGCGGTTAGCGCACTCATAAAAGACAATTGTATTTTCTTCTCTAAACATTAAAACAGGTATGTGTTTTACTTCTGTTGTAGACATGGAAATTAAAATTAATGTAAAGGAAAAAAATATTTCCCATCCTATTATAATGAGACATTTAGCCCTTATGTGTCCTTAAATGAAAAAGATAATTAAATCCTGGCCTTTTTTTAAAAACAGATGAACAACCTTATGTTTGATTAGAGTAGATTTTTACTGAATCTAAATGGGATTGAAACTGATTGAGTGGTTTTCTGACCTTAGTGGTGTTCTGCTCTGCATTTAGCATCCCAGGCTCCAGTCTAGCACCTGTTTCCCATCACAAAACCAGCGAGTCTGTAGTTCAAAGGTGCTCGTTTGATAAAAGACTTTCCTAAATCCAAATTTCTGACTATTTATTGTCTTCTGCTCAGCAGATGACTCCATCAGCTGTTGCAGAGTTGACTATTTTATTGTAAATGTGTATGTAGTTTATTGATCTTATCTAGGTGAAGTTATTTTCAAAAGCTGGACATTTTCCATTCAAAGCTTCCTGACCAAAAAAAGTTTCCAGCAGTTTTGCTAAGATGATGTAATATTGTTGTCCAAATCCTGACCCCAGTCTCGTTGAAATGCACTGTCAGGATATTGCAGAGAAATGTACAGCAGCTAAAGTCGGACTGATAAGGCCATCAAGCCTCAAACTTGTGTCAAACCAATGATGTCTTGCGTTGGTATTTGTATCTTTTTACCTGTTGGTAAAGCTGAAAGGAAATAAAGGATGTTCTAATACTTTAAAATATAAAAAAAACAGAATATAGAGAGGGTTGCTTTATCTCTCATGGATTTCCCTGATATTTCCTTTTTGTTTTTTTTGTGTTTGGTAATTCAAACAATAAGATTAGAATGCAAACAAATTTAAATTACCACAATAAAAACTATGAACTGTAATTATGCACCGTTGCTGATTCCTGGCAGCCTTGAGCACTGAGATCCAGCTTCCTTGGCCAGACATGACAGCACCAACAATAACTTCCTAAGAAGTCCAATCAATATCCTTGCAGTAACTATCTCCATATTGGGAGAAGGACAGACATCCCTGAGTGCCGTATGTTATTTACTTTTGTGTCTGCTCTAATTAAATCCACGTTATTTCTTTTAATGGCAAATCAATGACATTTGCCTGTTTGACCTTTTTTACTCTGGGTTTGTGTGTTCGTTTAAAAGCTGTAAAACTGCCAGGGTTGAGATCTCTGCTCAGAGTATACTATCAGCTGCTTAGTTTGAAAGATCAAGCCCAAAAGAAAAGTTAGAGCAGCTGTGAGTACTAAAATCTGGAAATAATCATATTCGTCCATACTTTCACTTCAAAACTGTAGATGTTTGCAAGGATTAAAAGTGAAAGCATATGTCATGCAGATATCAAGGCGTAAGCAGTGTACAGGTAAAGAACAGACTGCCCTTTAACAAAGGAAGGAAGCCGAAAAGATGTTATACCAACATTTGTTCAACTTCCTAAAGTAAGCTGCAATACTTTTTGTTGGTACACACAAATCAAATGTGTTTTATTTTTTTCATGCCACATAATGTTTTTTTTTACCTTTTATCACCACATCTTTATTAAGAGTTTTTAAGGATACATCAAACTCAGTGCTAATAATAGATTACAGATTACATACAGAGGTCACTTTAGTGACTATTTTAGATATAATCTGGATGAGTAAAGATACTGACCTTATATTATGGATTAAATAAATAAACAAATAAGAAATATATGACTGCCAATATCTATTTTTATTTTTTAATTAATGTATTTTTTGTAAAATATAGCTGCTTAGTCTGTGTATTTAAATAACTAAAAAATACAAATTCACAAATAAACATTTCTGTTATTAAAATTGGTCTTTGTGTTCAAGAAGCCAATTACCTGATTTGATCAAAGTCTTTCATTACATTAAACAGGGTCTGATAACCTTTCACAGTTTGTACAATATTTGTTTTTTACAAAAGCACTTAATGATGTGTGATTGTAAACATTGATGATATTTTACTTTAGGGTGTAAAAGGGTGACCCCTTTGAGAAAAAACCCGAATTAGTAAAATTAAGCTATTTAATGTATTTTTTTATTTTTTGTTGTTTTTTGTCAGAGCATAAGCAGTGTGTTCTTACAACAATATCCTTGGACCAAATGTCAAACATGTGAATTAAAAGAGCTAAAAAAATATTATTTTTTCCCCAAAATATTTGATATTAATTAAAAAAGAATGCAGAATCCAGCATTCTATGGTGAAAATAGTAAAGCAACAAACATTCTGAAGCTGTTTGCTGCTTGATTACTGCCCTCTAGTGGTGAAGATTTTACCTTACAATTTCATTAGCAACCTCTTGTTTCTGTCCTGATTTTGCTTCTCCTTATCAGATAATTCAGTCAGTGATTTTTTTTGTTGACCTATAAAAAATAAAATTAATTCTAAAGCAGAAATCTTTGTTGCAACAAGATGCTGTCTAATTTCAGGTTGATGGAAAAACACAAGTTCTCCAATCTGCCTTTTCAGGCTCTGTATTAGCTTTAATTTTGTTTTATCATTGTGGTTATTATAATGTTACTGATTTTTATTTATTTATTTTTATTTTCCTTTACATGAAATAATTCTCTGCAGGTACTAAACACAAAACTATCTTGGAGGCACGGAGTGGGCTGGGCCCCATTAAGGCATACCCTCGCCTAGGCCCCAAGCCTAATGGAGAGCAGGGAGGGGGGCCAGTGGACCCCAACACTCAGGAAAGAACCTTCCACTGTGAAATCTGCAATGTTCGGGTGAATTCTGAACTACAACTCAAACAGGTAGGAGATCAAAGACATTTCACAGACTGATGATGAACGTACTGTGAAATTAAAAGTTCAAATCGCACAGATCCTGTAATATCAGCGTAGTAACATCCAGACACTTCTTGGTTAGTTTTTTCACATATACAGTTTTTATGTTTATAATTTTGTACTCAATGATCTACAGAGACAGATAAAATCTCTTATCTGCTGGTTGCTCCAAAAGCAGATCTCTTCTGCTCTCATGGACAAATCCCTCAACTAGTGGAGTTCCCAATGTATCATGGATACTGTAGGATTTGTAAATTGCGTTAAACTATCCACTGAATTTTATTCCGATTAAATGAATTAAGTAGAAAAAGATGGCTGTGACTTTGTGCCTACAGACTTTTCATTAATAGCTTTTTCTATGAAACACATGAGAAACCGTATTTTCCGGACTATAAGTCGCCCTTTTTTTCATAGTTTGGCAAGGGGTGCGACTTATACTCCGCAGCGACTTATATTAGAAATAAATTGAAATAAATTCATTGTTAACCGTCCTGTTATGTTCATCTGTGAGGAACAGAGATGATGTTACTGGGTCAATTTGATGTATGAGGTATGTTAAGTGTTAAGAGTATGTTAAGTGACTCAGAGAATCAGCAAACCTTTTTTTACAATAGGATCTTGAAGGCTAAAAACAGAATATTCTATTTTCCAATGATTTCATAGATTAAGAAATGCAATAAAAATGACAACTGTTTCTACAAATACAGGATGAAAACAGAGTATTAGTTTGCCAAAGATGCTTCATGAAAAGAATAAATAAATAAGTATGAGAAAGAATTACTGTGAAATTATGAGATAAACAGTCTGCTATCATTGTTTCATATGAGGTTGTGAAAGTTATTAGTTCTTGGTCTCAGATTTTGTCAAATAAATTTCCAGTCAAAATGCGACTTACAGTCCAGTGCGACTTATTTGTGTTTTTTTCTACTTTATAATGCATTTTTGGGCTGGTGCGACTTTTACTCTGGAGCGACTTCTAGTCCGGAAAATACGGTATATGAATTGAGGTGTTCTTTGTTTGCAGCACATATCAAGTCGACGGCATCGGGATGGTATGGCGGGAAAGCCTAACCCCCTCCTCAGCCGACACAAGAAGCACAGGGGAGCTGATCTGACGGTAACCTTTCTATGTTTCTCTTTTTTTTAATCAATTTTAAGACATAATTTTACTAAATCAAGTACAATGCTTCACACTTGTGTCTGCAAAAGGTAAATTAGGCTGTGACAGTAAAACACTTCTAAGAAGTGTGAACTGTGAAGTGTGAAGTGTGTTGGTACCGATGTTACCATTACTGTTTACTGAAATCATGAATGAATGTTTTCTAAAGATAACCAATCATTACTAGGCACTGGATTTTGCTACTTGAAAAGAATCTATCGGATCAGAACCGGATTACAAAAACTGTAAAACTATAAAATGACTTAACTCAGTAGGGGATTAGATAAATTCGCTTCTTCCCACTCCTTTTCGAGCAATAAATCAACCTCTACTTGACTTTAGTTAATGCTCACTGTATTTTATTAAGCAAATGTGATTTAAGTGACTTTTTTGTTTTGTTTTCAACATTACTGTAATGAGTTGGTAAATACGTGTAAATTCTTTATTGCTTTGACTACAATGCTTGAAATAAATCAAATCAAATCAAGATAGTATGCACCATTTAACATTTATCAATGAAATCTTGAAACACTGGAGGAACTAAACTACTTTTGTAGAGTTTTACATCAGGTCCTACACTGTGTGTAGATTGTTGGAGAAGCAGGTAAAAGCTAGAATTGGGGTGTCTGAGTCCAGTCCTCGAGATTCTGCATCCTGCTGGTTTTTCAGAAACCCAGCTGTACCTGCAGCTGATTCTCTGGATCAGATGTGTTTTTCCAGTGAGAAGCCACAGTGGCAGGTTAGGTGGAAAACACGAAGGACATGAAGGACATAGGCCTAAAGTTTGACGTATGGGAGCCTGATGATAGGTAGAGGGAGGACAAGCTGGTTGGACACTAGATAGAACACTATTGTGTGATGTCTGTAAAGAAAATGGTAAGAGTGTAAAAGTTAATTTTAAAACAAAAAGTAGCACTTGAGACCACTGAACTACTGCTAACCTGTTGTAAATGTTATAGTTGAAAACTTAACTGAAATGAACTTCAACCCTTTTTTTGACTTTACCTGGAGCTAGTATTCTATTTCAACTTCCTCTCTGTCTTGTTTTTGTGATTTATTTTAGTCTTCTTTGAACTTCTCCAAGGATCTCACCAAAGCTTTGGGTGCAGGGCTGTTGCCCAACCCTTTGGCTGTTGCAGCCGCAATGGCTGCTGCAGCATCCTCAAATCAGCTGGCTATGCGTGCAGCTGCTCCTGGGCACCATCCGCACCCTCATCACCTCTTACAAGGCCACCATCTGAGCCACGCTATCCTGAGACCGGCCCCCGGGCCGATCCGCACCACCCATGGGCCGATCCTCTTTTCTCCCTACTGAAACCTCACCGTGGGATTTTAGCCAGTCAGGAACATCCACTCCAAAAGCACACTGTGAAGCTACAAAATGATCAACAAACAGCAACTGACAGGTGGAAAACAATAAAAAATACTATCATTTTCAAAACGAGGGAAAGCAGCAATGAAAGGAGTGTTACACCCCTTTTTCCCTTTACCTGAAACTCTCCATTCACTCTGTATTTTTCAAAAACAATTTTAGGATCTGCAGGTGGAACAAATGGAGAGATAAAATACTTATGCATTGAACTCCCTTTTGCTTTTCTCACTTCCTTGGGTGTACCCTTGAACTGTGTTCCGAAGAAATACGACAGACCTTTCTTGAAACTTCAAACCACGCATAGTGCAGCAACATTGCTAATCCGGGCCAGGCTGCTTTCCTCTGTCACCACGACATCAGCGTGTTCTCGTCCTATGCACATCAAAAATCAAGACAGTGATGTTTTGTCAGTAGGGTAGCAGCTTTCATCGGTATTTGTATGCGCCACATGCAGCTGAGGCAGCCTCCACGGTACTGTACATGTCCTGCTCCAGAGGTCAGCTGCTCTTCCATTTGTGAGACTACATTGCGAAATGCAGCATGACTTTGGCTGACGAGCAGGTGGTACTCATGTCTGACAGGATGGTTATGAGAGCAGAACAACGACTGGGGGGGGTTACAGTCCTTTATCATTTCCGGAGAGGTGAGGTGAGAGAATGACTGGCATGGGTCAGTGGATGGATTGACCACAGGCAGCATGCAGTCCTGAGCTAGTCTGCTATTTAAAATAGACTGTACCAACAAAAGCCTGCTGGAGGGCGTATCTGCCAACCTCCATAACAGTCAGTCTGGGCTCAGCTAATTCAAAAGGGGATGAAGAAGCAGCAGAAATCAGTTACTGGTTACACTCTATGCTTCTGTATTTATAAACTGGTTTTAATGTTTAGATTTATTCCTTTTTCAGTGAACAAATTCTCTATTAAAGTGCAACCAAGCACGGCAATATAGAGGGCATGGGTAATCTCTTTGCAATGTCAAACAGAGTTGACATCCTCACCTCGTCTTGGTCTTCATTTTCAGGCTCATTCACTCTGTAGATGTGCAGGTATGACTTAGATGTGACCCTGTGTTCCGATGGATCTTCTTTTCCATACATCTTCCTAATAAGGCTCTGCAGGAACAGGATTTTGCATCACTGTGTTGACCCCTCCCATTCTTGTGCAGCCCTCCTACTCCTCACCTAACTGGCATCCAAAGGTCATTTAAGTCAATTATAGAAAGGCAAATGTGGCAACTGGCAGAACATAACAGTGAAAGAAAACAAATTGTATCAAGGGAGATGAAAGCCAAATAGATTCTAAGAAAAATGATCTTGAGCTGGAGCGACAACCGAGCCAGAAGCCAAGGGGAAGCCACCCCGAGTGGGAGCCGAGACGCCAAGCTCAGAGCATCTCTTATTACTTCCTGTCTTACAACTGAAAGCCATGAAATGCACCATGATTTGTTTTAGCTTTACAAAGAATGGTAAGCACTTTGTTTTTATTGGTTTGGACTGTTGGTCTGTGTTTATATCACACATAAAATTAGCAAAAATAATAAATACATGAATATTTTTGTAGGTAGCAAATATTATTGTCATCCATGAAAATAATTAAAAAGTGGGGGGTGGGGGGGGGGGGTGGAATGATTGTTATGTGCTCTGTAAGTAATCCAGACAGATTGTTAAACATTGGAGAGCCACAGAAACTATCTTGACTGACAGCTTGACATAACAACCCCTTCCTGAAAAGGTGTACACTGTGCCCTTTCATTGAGAAGCAATGAGCTCTTATGTCTTACCTTTGTTTGAATATTGCAATGCAATGAGCAATTTTTATCAGAGTGACTTGTTATCATTGTGACATGTTGTGACATGTTGTCTGGAGTCATGTGTAAACCTGGAGCATGCCAGCAGACAGACTTTTCCGTTCTTCCATGGGGAGTTCAAGTCCTCCAGAGGGTTGAGGGTGGGGGGGTGAAGCAGCAGATGGAGGGCTAGCTCGACACAGGGACCGACCCTTCATATTAAAGGGCCTTTTAACAATGGGAATCTCTGCTTGGGGAACAGGGTACAAAAAACATGCATCAAGGGATCTGAGGCAGATGACCTGTTCAACAGGATCAATTTTGTTTGCATTTGTTTGTTTGTTTTGTTTTTTTCTTTGTGTGAAAAGTGTCTCCAAGTGAAAACCCAGTGGAACATTACTAACGCCATTGCTAAAAGAAGAAGTTGGCTCTGTCGCCCGCTTCCACCATTGTGCTCTTTCTTTGTTGCAGAGAGTCCTCTTTAAATTCATTTTGTGAGTGAGACAATATTCCAAGATTTGTGCTTGACTTTCTGTTGGTGTGTAAACTGTATGTATTCTGGTTTGTGCTGCTCTCTCTCCTTCTCCTGAAGAGAAGAGGCAGCCTGATTCAATAAAGTGGCCTAACACTAAATCAAAAATCAGAAATCTGTTGGCTTTAGAGAGGCTAATCAGCTATCAACGGCTCTTTCATAGTACTGCATTGTGGTCCAATCAAGGTGGGTCAGTCAGCACCAGAAATACGTTCATATTGTCGTTGACATGTTCATCACGTGGTAAATGCCAATGAGTCATTCTCATTATGCACATTTGGGAATTAAATGTTAGACTCCTGTTTTATGAGCAGGTACATCATGTTAGCTGTGTTTAGGCTCCTAGCCTTAGCCTTATTCTGCCCTCAGTCTCAGAGAGATGAAGAGGCTTTGGTGTAATTTCATTTTGCCAATAAAGTTATTTTTGAACTTCATTATCTAAGGGATGACAAGTTTGTATGGCGAACTGTAGCAATACCTGAATCATTCTGGCTACTATCGTTTTTTGCAATAAGAAACTGAAATGTGTATGTGAGTACAACATTATAAATGTAATTTAAGTGAAAAAAAATCTATGGGTCTCAAGAGAAACCATGATGGTAAAAGTAAATGTCAATAAAATATTCAATGTTAAAGCAGGTTGTTTCATTTTTGTCTCGGTTGTTTTGTGAACCAGTGTAGCCAAGTGGATTCTATCACTAGGGAGAATTCTTTGGGTGCATGCCGGATTTGCACATGAAAGCTCAAAGCTGTTATAATTCAAATTGACGGGGCCTGATTCTGCTAAAAACAAAAAAAAACAAAAAAATCAAGTTTGGCTGTTTGTGATGTTGCAAAAATACATTAATAGAATATATGGTTGAGGTTGTCTATATATAAAATTTGTACTGTTACATAAACCATCACTATACTCGCTTTTCACTAACATTTTAGCATTTATGCATCAACATCCGCTGTTCATTATTGTGATGAGCTCCCACGTAGAATCCTTTAGTCATAGGTGTAGTAGAGAGCAATTGCATGGTTTCGTTTATGCCAGAATAATGGCTGCCTGTGTATCATTAATGTTCACTGAACATGTCTGATTGGCAGATTGAGCCCGAGGTTAATAATCAAGTTTATTTTTGTCCTTATGTAATGCAGGACAACACCAACCATGTGCAAGCTGCATGTGCACTGAACTGGATGCTTTATTTTAATCCACAGAGTAGCAGTGTACAGACAACAGAGACAAACTATTTTTCTTTGTTTTGGTTTTTTGGTTGTTTTTTTCCCTTTTACAGTTTTTCTTCTTTGACAACACATCCCATGCCAAGAAAGCCGAAAACAGTCTACTGTAATTTACCAGAAGGAAGTTGGACTCTTTCCATGTGTTTCAATATCTATGCATCAAGAGAATTTCTCTGGACTTGCATTTATGCATCTGTGATCAGTACATTATGTCCACTAGATGGCGATGTTTGGAAGCCTGTTAATTTGAGTTTCAGTTTAAAAAGTCTGACAATATTTAATTTGAAGAAAAAAATGAGCTTCACATTATTTTCTGTAAGCATTTTATTTAGCATAGAGTAGCACTTCACTTGTAAAAATAGCTTTAAAATTGTAATATCCAGAGTTCAAGAGGAAAGAAAAATGACCCCAATGGAAATAACAATTTTTGTGTTTAGTCTCATGTTTTTTAAAGCACATTCACCTAATATCACTGAAGATATTTATTGTATTTTCTTTTAAAAGTTGGCTTTTTAGTAAAGTCTGCTTTACAGTTCATGTTCTTGCAGCTGTATAGTTCAGTTTTTGTTCTAGTTCCATGAATCATAATCCTAAGATTATTTATCATGTGCAACAACAGCTACAAAAGCCGTAAAAAAGTGGGATGTTAAAGCATTTTTTAAAGCAAAAAAACAACAACAATAAACCCCTGAGTGTACACACCCTGACACCCATAGAAATGCTGAGGGGATTTGTGCTCTGGGCTGAGGCAATCACGACAGGAGAAGAGTGTAAAATGAAAACTGAAGAGGCAGATTGGTATCACTAAACCTATCTCTGAGAAAGGCAGTCATTTTTTTGTTTCTCCCCCTTTTTTTCCAAATTCTTTCAGTTTGTTTATTCATTGCACAAGTTTTCTGTTTATTAGGGATGTTAAAGCCAGAATTCTTTTAGTTTCTTGAACTCTTTTCTTTAATGGAACACCAATAAAATTTCAAACATCTGATTCTATCCTTAAGTCAGTATTCCTAAAAAGTAAGGTGGTCTCTTTTCAGAGTCAGGCTTTAAAAAGTTTAAAATATAAAATTACATTTTCCTGTCAAAGTTTGCTGTTTGTCTCAAATGCAAACAGGTTTTCTTTTTATTTAAATCAATTAACTAATGGATTAACCATCCTGCAAAACCCATTACATGATTTTAAGAATTAGAGCTCTTCTGAAATTAAAAAGTGGCAGGAGCCAGGACAGTTCACCTAGTGACCACTAGATGGCCAGACAAGTACAAGTACAAATAAACTAAAATAAACAAAGAAGCAGCTTTGTTTCAAAATCGGTTTCACCTTTCTGTTTAGGGTTCATCCATAAATTACAAAATTTTCAAGAACATACAAATGATAAACGAGGGTTAGGGCCCTGCACATCATTTTACAAATTGTAAAAAAATGATAAGTGAATTTGAATAGCATGCATTTTGACTAATCAACCCAGACTGTCATTGTCATTAATCAAAATGCAGAAAGTGAGAAAAAAACGAGTATCAAGGACTTTTTCATCCCTCACAATGTATTTACTATGATGATGGAACGGCTACTGGTGCAGGAGAACACCTTCTTCTCATGTATCGTCTGTCTGTGTGTGTGGATGAGGCCATCTCCGCACATTCCAACATCACCATACCTGCAACTGAGCCTGCATTGCACAGAAAAGAACGCTCCATACTCACGAAAACAATGAAAATTATGGAGGATTCCTTATTTAGTACTTACTGGATGACAAGTCTAAAAACAAAGCAATGATTACATTTCTGTATTTATACTTAAATTATTTTATGTTTGGACATTGTTTCAAGCATTTACTGGTTCTGTTCCAGAACTTCACAAACTGAAACACAAAATCTTTTTTTATTATTTGTACATGCTTTATATATGAGAAATTAATTTTTTTCCCTAAAATTGTATTTTTCCTCTCTTTTAATAAATAACCTGTGGATATTCTTCGGTAATAAATTGTTTTCTGCCTTGAATATTATTAGAGCGGTACAATACTCTAGATCATAAAATTTGAGTAATTTTGATTGTATGAATAATTTGTTTGTGTGCTCAAAGTAATTGACTTTGTGTATAATTCGTCTTGCTCTCTTTTGAAGTATTGAAAGTGAATGTAACGTTGTTTTATAGTTGTTCCCCCAAACCTCTACACAATAAGAAAAATATGGTAAGACCAATGTACAGTATAACATGTGGAGTGATTTGTGGTCCAGAACCAGTTTTGCTTTATTCAACACAGAAATACTTCTGGATATTTTAGTTTCTAAGTACCTAAGATGTGCTTTCCAGGTTAGTTTTTCATCAATTATGACCCCAAGAAATTTATTTTTATAAATTCTTTCAAGTTTCACCCCATTTATGTCCATGCCAATGTTAATATTTTTTTACCGTTATAGTGACCAAATAACATCATTTTTGTTTTACTTAAATTTAGTGAAAGTTTATTTACATCAAACCACATGTGATGAAAATTGAAGAACTCGATATGTACAACGAGGATTATTAAGCACTTTTTGGCAGTCAAGGTTGTTCTTTTTGAGATATTTCAGGGATTCAATGAAGTATCCCAACAAAGAAGAATAAGAATTTCCCCTGATATATTAAAGTAATTAGAAGGCAGAGTTTCCAGTCAAAGCAGCCTTCTTTATAATGCAAAATAATGCTGCATGACAAAACCCAAATTTTGCCATTGAGAATTTCTGCAACACACACATCTAAGGTCTCAACACCAGCACAGACCCTTGACTGAAGAAGAGACATGACCCCTTTCACATTCCAAAGACACTTTGTTTCAGCCAGAGGTAACAAACAACACAATGATTGATAAACATCAGACAAAGACAGGAAAAATATTTCTATTAAGGACATGGAAAACCTCCAGAAAGGTGACAGAGTGAGAGTTCAGCCTTTAGACACATAAAACCTGATAAAGGGCAAATTTGATTATAAAAAAAATAAACAGTTATAGGTGTTAAAAGGCTAAAACTGCTATCTGATTATGTTTAAGAGAAGAAGCAACAGCATAAACTATCTCAACCCAAGGTTAAGTACAAAGTTGTCCATCTAATTAACTGTATGACCAAACTAAAAAGAAGGCTAAAAAATTATTTAAACAATTAAAAAAAATGAATAAAAAATGTTTTTATTCAACAAAGCACGAAAAGCACGACTTTTAACATTTAGGTCACAACTAAAATAACATAATAACCATGAATGCATTATTAAAGATGTAATCTGCAATTCTTTGGTGTAAGGAATAAAAACACTTCATCAGGCTCCAAATGTATTTTTCTCTAACAGATAAACAGAGGAAATTACTGAGGGCTTTGTCTGCCTGGTTGACTCCAGCATCTTCTGTCAAGCGGCTTTAAGTATTGGAAAACCCACAGAAGGATAAAGAAGCCATCTGCAACAAATGAAAGAGACCACCTGAGGAGCGATTGTGCACGATGTCGTCTCACAGATATGTCAAAATGCCTTTTTTCACAGTAAAAGGGAACAGTTTTTCTGCACAGATGTAGAAAAGAACAAACGTCCTTTGTTGCTGACTGTAACAGCACGCTTGATTCTCATTTTTGTTAGATAAAATCCAACATCTTTTGTTCTCTTTTTCGAGTAGAGCTGCACACCTGATCAGAGAAAAACACAGCACAAAGGGAAGCAAACTTAGTCCTTCTCAAGAAATACCAACCTGGAAACATTGTACAGCTGTCTTCATATTTTTGATGAACATGTCTTAGCTTAATCATGAGGCAGAGTTTTTGAAACCTAAATCCTAAGAATATGTACTGTGTAAATTTCCCCCCAAAAAAAGCTTTAACTATCAATTTAACACGTCCTAAACTCCATAATTTAGGTAAAAAATGTCTACAATTTGTGTTTTGTGTAAGACAAATAACCTATATACGTTTGAGCTTTTATCTTAAGTCTGCTCTGCCGTTTATAAAATGTTGCATTACAAATGATTTGAATGTGATTACTTGTGCAGTACTTTTAACCATGCTTGAAATGTGACGCAGTTTCCAGCTGAGGCTTTAGGCCGTTTCCTTTTCTGCAGACACTTTTTCAAATATCTTGCTGTGTATAACTTCGCAGGTGTGCACAAATGCACCCTCATACCGCAACTGATACTGGCTTTTGTCCATCGGTTCTAGCCTTTTTCTTCAAAAGAACCCTGGGTTTTCAAAAAGGAAAGTTAAACTGTGATTCACCGGTGCACTTAGTTTCCTGTATGACTTCAGTCAACCTTCAAAAACCCTCAGCCAGAGAATATAGCTGTACATCTTGATCTTGTTTATAAGTTGTACGTTTGCCTTGCTTTATACCCTGTTAATTGCTTTCGTTTGGTTTTGAAAATCTTCCCAAGAACCTATATTGACCTTCACTGCAGGATCACCATCTGCAACAGAAGAGAGCCGTGCAGAGATCAAGGACACAGAAAATTGGATTTCAGGCTCGTTCCTTATAGACGTTTTTCTTTAAACTCTCAATACTTGGAAGATGATAAAAATGAAATTAAATAGTTTGTGGGGAAACACTCTTCTGAAATAGTTTTGTTAATGCTTAAACCGTGCCCCCTCTAACAACAAAACCCTTGTGTTCTGAGATGCTCATTTATTCCACATGGAGTTTTTTTCTGATAATGCATTCAAACTGAGATATATCTTGTCAAGGAATTACACAGAAAAACACCAAGACCTGCAGTTGTTCGCATCATAGACACCAATTAGGAGCAACAGAACATCGGTAACATAAAAACTGTAAAGACTGATGTCAAAGCCATGTTGTGAGAGACTACAGGTTTGTGTGCACCGTAATTTGTTTGAGGTGTTGAAGACATAGCCAAGCAAATGAATCCAAAGATTTCATTTCCCAACACAATTATAGTACTGTGTAGCATAGTTGCATGCTGTGTGTTTGTCATTTACTGTTGCTTTGAATGCTTGTGCCACAGCTTAGTTTTTCTCAGAGTTTCAATCTTCTTGGTGGCAAACAGATGTTTGTCATCTGTATTAAAGGCTATTTTCCCACCTCAGTTCCAGTCAGGCTCTTCATATGTTTGTATCGCTTTAAGCAAAACCTGGCAGTGTGGAACATTTATCATGGTAGAAATCTTCAGACAAGTTATAGTAGGATAAGTCCTCTGAGTAATGATTTGCCCTTTTCAGAGAAAATAAATCACTTCTTAGCAATACATGCTACAGTCAAACGGCCATTTTTGGTCAAACAAATAACGTTCCAATATGAGCTGCAACAAAAGGTCAACAGCATTGTCCAATAAGTTGTTTTCTCTCAAATAATGGTAAAGTGACATATTGCTGAAATTCCACATAATTTTATGATTCAGCAAATCCCATGTGGTGACAACTTAGATACAATGAAGATCTACTAAGTATATAACATCAACATACAACCCCATTTTAAAAATGTAAACACAAAGCCTGGTACATTTGTTTGGAGGAGCAGGAAAGACTCCACTGTAAATCAATTAATTTAATAAAAAAGGTTTTCACAACTTAACCTTTGCATAAAATCTGTTCAATACAGACACATTTACATTTAGTTGTAGTTTAAAGTAAAATGCAATTTCTTGAGTTTCTTGTGGTAGTCAGTTTAAAGATTTTGACTCTGTACATCTTTTGTTTTGTTTTTTTATTCAGTTTACCATAAACTCTTTCCAAAAAAATACATCATGGAAAAGCATATTCATTTTGATAATTCCTTTCAGAAAAAACAAAAAAAAAAACTTTTATAGAATATTAATTTAGAGCTTTTTTTGTTCATTCTAAAATACATTTTGCAGGATTTCAGAAAATTAGAATCTTCTGTAGAAATATGCCCACATTGTTTTGTTTCTCTGCAGGAGTTTTGGTGACACTGTGGAGTTAAAAAAAAAAAAAACAAAGGATGTTAAATAAGTTCTGCAATCTGGCTGACTGTCATTAGGTAAGTCAGGTTTGAAATAGGCATTTAAAATTCTGTTAGATGACTTTATAAAATCTGAATGAAGGCAATGACACAACACAATATTATCTGATGCGGCAAACATCATCAAGACAAAGGTCATTCATTTACTGCCTGGTATTCCTTGACTACATCTCACAAATGGCCGTGGAGACCATGATCAATGGTTAAGACGTCAAAATCAATATATATAAGCAATAACAACTGTGTAAAAACATGAATTAATGATGAGCAAGAATGAAACAAACAAATCAACTTAATCGTGCCCCGAAGATTAGAGAGAAAAAGTGATGGAAGCTTGGACGTTTTCCTTTTTTTTTGGGGGGGGGGGGGGGGGGGGGGGGGGGGGATATGTAGTAGGACAGACACAGACATCCATAACACTGTTTCTGCTGTGTTTTAAAGTACATTTACAAATCTTGACATAAAACCCTTTTTTATTACCTGGATTTGGAAAAGTTGATTTGCGAGTCTCTCTGGTTGGGGATACTTAGCTCTGGTTGTTACGGTATATCAGAATGGCCCAGATGCAGGAGCAGAAGACACGCCACAGTGAGAACTAAAGTATTTAATAACAAAACCCATACTACAAAAATCATCAAGCAAAACTAGTGCTAGAATTGAACAAGCCACACTCCAACACAGAGTGCTGAAACAGAATCACTTAAATACAGCTCTAACAAATTAACCTAAAGTGCAGGCAGCTGTGTGCAACTCCATGGAGGGCCACCAAGGAGGGGGCGGAGTCCTCCAGGAGAGCCACAGCTAACCTACACAGAGGAACACAAGTGTGATGAAGGCAAAAAACAGACTGACAGTGTAACTGGTATTCTTTATTCTGGATTTCATGATCTGTGAGATCTGTCTTTTTTCTCCTGACTTTTATCTTGTAGCCTATACCTCTTTGGTTATTTGTGCCTCCTCACCTTCCTTTTAATGGGAGTTTTATGGGCTCCTTTTCTACTGCTTTTGCAAATCAGACTGTTTCTACTGAAAAGTAAACAGCAGACACTAAACCTGTTGAAACTTTTAAATAGCTGCACTGAAACGTTTATGTCTCATTCTGAACCAAACCATCTTTGGTTTAAAAAAAGCTCAGTCTGTAGGAATCATAAACCCTTCCGGTTTGATCAGTGGATTTTGATGCAAGAGTTGCATTCTAAAATGAACTGACAGATGTATCATGGTTCAATTTTTTTCTGTAAAAAACAGAATTCAGGGATGAAGTCGGGCTAAAGTTGTCAGCTAGTCAGTTAGCTCAGCCATTTAAATATTTGCTTTAGGGCAATGCCTCTAAGAAAAAATGTAGGTTAAAGCTTGAATTAATGACTACTGTACTTCCTATTTTTACTTTGAAGAGGCTTTTGCAGAACTACAGAGAAGGTCAGAAGAAGCTGCATCGTGAATTTACAGATCTTGAAAAAATCTATGACAGTACACACAGAGAGGAGCTGTGGTTTGGCATAAGGCTGGAATGGCATAGAAGTACAATGGAGTTGCTCAGGACATGTATGGAGCTGTAAGGCAATGGCGAGATGTGATGTAGGTGTGACAGAAGAGTTGAATGTGGAGGTGGGAATGCACCAAGGATCAGCTTTGAGCCCCGCCTTACTTGTTGTGCTGATGGACAGACTCATTGATGAGGTTAGACAGGGATCTTTGAGGACCATGATATTTGCAGATCACACTGTGATCTGTAGTGAGAACAGGATGCAAGTGGAAGGAAGAAAAAAAAGGTTGGTTGGAGGTTGAAGTTTGCTTTAGAAATAAAATGAATGAAGGTCAGTCACAACCAAATTGAGTGCCTGTGTTTAAATGCAAGGAACTCAAGTGGAACGGTGAGGTTACAGAGAGCAGAAGTGACGAAGGAGGACTTTAAGTACAATTATTAAATTATTCAAGGGTATTTAGGTATATGTGTGATTTTTCCCATCATCCCTACAAATCCTGAAGTAGATTCTGTTCAACAATTGATCCAAGTATCCCAATACATATATATATATATAGTTTGAATTTTATCAATTTCCAAAAGGCAGTTACAGATGCTCTATCTATGATAGTTCAGTTTATTGTTTTCGAATATTTAAGAGCGAACCCTGTAAATGGGGGACAGATGAAAATGAAAACGATGGTGGTAAAGGGAAGAGACAAGAGAAATAGTGACACTGAGGTTTGATGGCCAGACCCTGTATATAAACTGAAAGATGGGGTGCCATTTTTAATTAGAAGATGACTTGTTGAAGGAAGGAAACAAATAAACTTGTCATTCAACAGTATCCTGTTGTCACTTTTGTTCACTAATCATCCCTTTCTCCTCTGATGCATTTGTCATCTTTTAAGTGGACATTAAAATGTTACTCCCTCATATATAATCTATACTGTTAACAGTTAACATATGCAAAGCACATCCTTTGGTATAATTTCTCACAAATGAAGATATTTTATTTGTTTTCTGTTCTGTCTCTGCTCTCCTCCTCCATCAAGTCCAAATAAATAATAAAATAATAAAAGTCCATCTCTGTCAATCTCACTGACAAGCCAAGACACCAAAGAACAAACAAACACGGAGCAGCTCTCAGACTCCAGACTGCATGCCTTCTATCTATCTATTTATCTAGCTCTATCCACAGTGAATGAATAACAATCAACAGTGACAAGAACTCCACATGTCCCGCTTTCTGAGTTTCTCTTGTAGATTTTTCTGAAAAAATAAAAATAAAAAAACATTTTTATAAATGTCTCAAGTTAAAACAAATACTTCCAAAAAGGATGTTTTAACAGAACTTGTTGCTCAAAAGACAAGCCATATCAACAACAGCTTCACTAATAAAGATCCAGACGTCCAAACGCTGAATAATGACATTCTTTAAACAGTAAAGCAATGCTCGAGCGGCATTCTCTAGCTGTCACCAGGACTCAAAATAGATTTTGATGTGAGGAACTGGAGAATGTGTCACTTTACTTTGAGAGTTGTGCAATGTTTTACCCATCAGTTTTACCATCATAGGAGATAGACAGTTTATAAATATACTTTTAGAGAAGCACCTTGGTATATAAAAATAAATAAGCCTGTAACTCACAAGTGTACCAGTCTGTTATATATAACATGTTCTTGTATAATTTTGTTTTTATAATGGTGGACTTATGTGAAGAGTATTAAGATTAAAAACTGAGTATTTCTCTAATTAAATAGTTGTGAATCAGGAGCAGACAGAAAAAATGCAGTTTGAAAAAGCTTGTAGTTGTCAAGTGCAAACTACAATCAACAGGCCATAAGATCCCTGCTCCGCTCCATTCCGATGCATCCACTTGCAGACAAATAGATTCACGTGCGTCTTCATCTTCCTCGTCTGAACTCGCCTCTCAACTGTACGGCTGGATAGTTCTGCTATTGCTCGCTATTTTTGCTGCACTGGTAATGTTAGGTTGGTGTTGTGGAGGGCTGCAAGCTAGCGGGAGAGCGTGTAAACAGATGGATGATGGGAAGTAGGGGCAGGCTTACAACTCAGAGGCAAATTTCTAATGAGCTCTGATATTACTCGCCATTTTTGTTGCATCTGCAATGTTAGATTGGGGGTGTGAAGGGAGCTAGCGTGAAGCCGTGTAAATAAAGGGATGATAGTAAGTGAGGGCAGGCTCTCCATATCAGCAGTCCACAATTTAGAGGTGAATTTCTCATGAACTCCTGCCGCTCTGCAGAAGCTGTGTCCTACAAAGCGACACAAGTTTTTTTGGTTTGGCCCAAAAACAACATAATCATAATCAAAAGACCACTGAGAATGCTTTTAAGTGGAGCAAAAGATGATCGGAGTGAGACTTTTAATTTTGGGTCATACCATCGCAAATGTTAAACAATGCCTCTTGTGCACATAAAACTGTAAGATTTCATAATTACTCTGCATAATGTGCCGTCTCTGTTGTGAAGTAAAATGAGTTTAAAATTAATTACTAAAAACTATTTGAAACTACTTATAGACTTTTCTTGATGAAAGCCGCATTTTCATTGATCATTTTAAGATGTTTGAGTACTTTTGAAAGGATGTGAATCACTTTTTTGGATGGATGTTGGCGGCATTTCACATAGTAATTCTCATATTTGTTCAATAAAATGATCAATTGTCTAAGGGGCTTCTCCGTACAGTTGCACACATACATGGTACAAAATAATAATTACAAATCACAGTAAAATTCTTAAAATCAGCAGATGGCACTGCCAGATAAAAATCACATTAGACAGTTGTGCCAGATTTATAATGAATTATAACGCATGAGATTATCAGATAGTCACATGTAATGAGTTTATAACGTCCCCCCAGCACTCACAACAGACTGTAGGACTCCTCCTTCCAGCATCTTATCAGTTTTTATCACACTTGGCCTTATTTGACATCCTTCCACTTAAACAGTCAGTAACTCCAGTAAGTGAGGTGGAATAAAGATGCGGTCCATCTGCTATGCCAAGGACAATCTTCTCTTAAAACTAACCTTAAACACAATCAGCAATTCTACACAGATGAAGCAGCCTGCCCTCATCTTTAGTTTTATAACTATGGTGCCAGCTGTGTTTACCAGGACATCTTGTGTTACAAATGTAATCACTTTACCATCCCCAGCCTGTCTGTTATGGATAGCGGTTGTCATTTACACAGGGCCCTGGGCTATTGGTCATGTGCATGTGTGAGTTTGTGCTCGTGTGTGGGTTTTGTGAGGGTGGGCTTTGCAGGGTTGTTACCTGTCTGTTCGACACTTCCTCTATGAGCTCCCCTTCCCCTCTTGGTTTACAGGTTTTCCTGCTCAAATAGAAACTAGAGGTTGTAATTGTTGTCTTCTTGTAAATCTTTGCTTGTTCTTCCTTTATAATTAAGTTAAATGGGGAGCTTTTGCCTAAAAAAATAAATAAATAAATACTAAAAGGTGCATCTCAGTGCAGTCACAGAACCTTAGCACCTGACTTATTGTTTTTGGACTTATAGAGTTTGACCATTCATTTCAGAAGTAACAGAAGAATCAACAGATTGTGGATCAATGCATTGTGTCTGTTATGTGTCTAGGTGGTCAAAAGTTCACACTGCAGCTAAAGAGCAACAACCACATTAATCCAACCCTATTATAAAAATACTCTGGGAATGAAAATGGTACACTCCAGCCTTCAGACATATTTAACCCCATCACTACCACCACTATAAAAGTGTTTTAAAAATAAACTGCAGGAAAATTAAAAATTAAACAGAATACAAGTGCACATTTCTGGGAACTACTGTCAGACCTTTCAGGACAATGCAATGCAGAAGGAAGGCTGTGACTGTGTTCATACCTGTACAGGCTGCCTGCTTTGTTCGGTTTGATCCAATTTTTGGAAAACAACTGAAGTTTGTACAGTATCATTCGCTTATTTAGTTTAGTTCCATGATTTAATTTCAGGCCGGATAAAAGGAGGGAGACTCAGCTAGTGACAGAAGTAAAACATTAACAAACTTAAAGAAAACCATAAAACATGGATGACAGCAGATGATTAAAGAAAAAGACCCAAACTTTTGTTTGGACTGTGTGATATTTACTAACTGAGGACAGCTGTGCATGATAGGAAAAAAAAAACAGGTCATACTTGATGTGTTATGTAGGCTATCTGCTTTCCCAAAAAAAAAAGGTAAAATGCTTTATTTCATTTTATTTTAATTACTATGAAAAATGAAATGTACAATTTGATAGCATATTCTGAGTACAGTAGTTAGTAAATTTATCAAAATATATGCTGATCCAATAAATAGTTTAGGTGGCCCTCCTGTTTTGTACATTTTGAATATTTTTAGTCTTTATCATAGAGATCTCCACATCTGGTTTTATTTTTTTGTTTATTTTTATATGACTGAATATTACAGAAATAAAAAAAGAAAAAAAATAGCTCAGGCTCCGTTTTCTTTTGTCGTGTTTGAGTTACATTTGACTTTTTTTCTATTATTCATTTTGAATGGTGGTTAGTACGTATACTGAAATTTTGTGTTTTTTCCATACCTCATAAATATTGCAAGCAAAACTGTTTCATAAGATCAATTATTAATTATTTTCAAATTATGTTGATGTGAATAGTGGCTGCAGCTTCATTTCCAGCAGAAATGCAAAAGCTTTCATGTGTCAAGACTGATCAACAGCTGACCCTTCACACTATGAAAGCAATAACAGTTGTTTCTTGAAGGCAATGACACCAACAAATTTGATGAGTGCTCAATGAATCATGTGTGCCATTGACTTCTGGTCTCTTGTGAAATGAGACAAGATCAATGCTGCAGGCCACTCATGGATAAAGGTTTTATTGTCTCTGAAATTGCTTTTATGTAGGATTCCCCTTTGATCCAGGTATATAATTGCTGCAGTTTCTAAAGACACTAGTCTTTTAGAGCCTGTAATTAAAAGCTTAAAAGAATAATCAGTAAGTCTTGGGTCACACTCAATCTTTCATACTTTATTGTTGAAATTAATGACCCCATATGAAGAAAAGCCTGAAACTGCCCCTAAAGAATAACAGAAAAAGCTTCTATAAAAAGATTTCTGCTCCCAGTAAAGGGTTTCCAGGTACTCTCATAGTGTCTGTTACATCACAGATCTTAATTAAATGTTACATGATTGTGGCACTTATGTGTGCATTCATCCTTTATTAAATATTGGAGCACCCTGATGCCACGACATCCATAAACAGATTCATACATGCAGGAGTAAAAGCATATTTGGTTAAATAACAAAAAAGGGCAAGTCTAGAAATTTCTACAATGAAATGTTCATAATTAACAAGAAGTTAAGTCACACGGCCGTGAAATGGTTTGCGCATAATGTCTCGGACGTTCAGTACTTTTTCATAATCGCATTTGACATCATTTCAAAAGCAGAAGGAATTAAATGAACCTAACTGAGAAGTCTGGTCATAGGAAATGTCTAAATATGTCTGTGTGTTAGGGGTGTAACAATTCATTTTAACAATTTGCTTCATAATAACAATTTATGGTTGATGATCTGATCCATAGTCGAAATTGGTTAATTATGAGCGATCCAATTCACTGACCTAAAATCGATCCAGGACATCTTTAGCCTAAAATTCAACCAGTGTGACTCAGAGTTGAATACCTGAATAGTGCAGGTGAAGTTTTCCAGATTCCTCTGATTTCTTGCAAGAACAAACAAGTGTATAAACAAACAAGAATTCATCTCAAAACCATTCCTCATTGAAACATTCTAGCATACTGTATGGTCACATGTCTTTGCTAAATTCAAACGGTTTCCTCACATTGGACTGTAATGTTGGACTGATCCTTTTGTGCTGCATCACATGTGTGTTGTCTGCTGTAAAGCAATTTGTCATTTTTAACATTATAGTCCAACAAACTTCCCATGAATCCATATAAATAGATTTTTTCCAATATCACTTATAATCAATTTAATTCTTTTTAAATAATTTTTTAATGGTATACATCAATTCAATTAACAACTTTCTTCAGACAGATCCATCCGGTTGTATCGTAGGAATATGAATCAATTGACTTTGATTAATTGTTACACCCCTACAGTGTGTTTCATTCATATTTTCGGAAACGAAGAATTCCAATATAAAGATGAGATGGAAATAATCTACATTTTTTCAGAACACATGTTTTTGACCAGTTAAAACAAGGTTAGATTTCTGCCTAAATTTACACCTTTCTGCTTAAAGGTGTAAATTTATTTTGCTTTTAAATAAATTCAACAGCAAAATCTTTCAATACTATTAATATGAGGAAAATTTGAAAAAAAATGTCCACACTGGTCTTGAATCATTCATTTGACAAAATGAACTATAGAATTTTAAATAAACATATAATTCTTTTGAACCAAGCTCATTGTCATCCCAACAGTCCATGAATCTGAAAATACCAATTGTAGCAACCATAGCATCTGATTTTCTCCTTTTTGTCCAGTGAAGTGAAGTGCAAATACAAATACAATGACGAAAGAAGGAGGCAGTGTGAGAGAGACTGATTGTGCCTGTGATGAATAGGACGCTAATGCTTTTTTGAGTTGTCACACTGCCTGATGAGCAGAAAATAGGCAACACTGTTTTGAAACAAGCCAAAAAGAGTCAGCAATCTGAGAGAGAGATTGAAGGGAATGGAAAAAAATACATATGAAAGTGATTTGGTTTTTGGTGACGCCACCACTCATGGCTCGCTCACAGCATATCAGCATCCATGCAAGCTTTAAAGAAGCAGCCATCAAATTAACATTTAGATGGAAGTGACACTTTGAGACCTTGCGAGTCAGAGATCATGGAAAGGGGGGGCATTCAAAACTGCATCCATCAAAGTCATTTTGCACGCCCAAAGGAGGAGTATAACGTGGAATCTGAGTTAACATCCAACCCCCCCACTATATTAGGGACTATTAAGTCAATTATTGTCAGGTGTGTCTCATGATCTACCGTGGAGGGGCTTTGAATCCAGATCTGTTTATTTTAGCCTTCATGTCGCCAGAAGCAAATGCGATCTGTAAGGATGGTTGCAGAGAGAGTGTGACAAACGCTTTTTTTCTGCAAAGGCGTTCACACATGCAGAAACCCCTTTGGACTTGTTAGTCAGGGATCCTATGCCGTGTGTGCAACATAAGCCATAGAAAAGTTTAATGGCTCTTACTCTCCTCACGGTCGGACTTTGCTGTTCTGTCTCCCCCTGGCTATTCACTCTTTCATAACACCTCTCCCGCATTGGAGCTGTGGCGTCACGATCCCCACCAAACTGCAGGGCCCAACTTAACACATCTTTTTCGCTCCCAGGCCATCAAAGTCTGCACAAACGGATGAATGGAAGTTCAGCTAGAGAGACAGATGAGGAATAACAGTGTGGCTCTACTCCGGGCTCTATCTGCTGCTCTCTTCTATTAGGTAAACAACTTTATTGTGTCCAAAAAATGAATGTGAGCAATTGAAACAGCGAAAAGGAAAATAGTAAAAGCATTGTTTGCTTTACAGTCATTTCTGTTTAAGCTTTTAACAAACATAGTAAAGGACCTGGTGACATTTGAGTGCGCCAAAAATGGTCAAAAAGAGGGGGGTGATACCTAGAAATATTTCACAATGGACAATGCTTATGCTAAATGTATACCTTAGACTCTTAGCTGACTGTGTTGAATTATAAATGAAGACGGGAGGAACAACCTACTTCCCTCTGTTAGAACATTGTAGATGGGTCGTGGCGGGCTCTTCCAACATGACAATGACCCAAAGCACACAGCCAGGAGTGGTTCCATAAGAAGCATGTCAAGGTTCTGGAGTGGCCTAGCTAGTCTCCAGAAACTCAATCCAATAAATTATCTTTGGAGGTAGCTCAAACTCCATGTTTTTTAGTGACAATCCAGAATCCTGACTGATCTAGAGAAGATCTGTATGGAGGAGTGGGCCAAAATCCCTCTTTCACTATCTGCAAACCTGGTGAAAAACCACGGCAAATGTTTGACCAGGGGGGTATTCCAGGAAGCATGTTTAAACTACCCTGAGACCGGATATGAGTTGGCGTAATTACGCTCGACTTGGTAAACCTGGGTTAATCCACGTGCACAGCAGGTACATAAAGACATTCTCAATAAATCGCCGATTTCTGGAGTCACTATGGAAACGCGTGGTGAAAAAAAAGAAAGCGCTACACTTGAGTGAGACGGAGTCTGAGATTTTAATGACGGCGTAGGAAGATTATACGTCCATCAAAAAAGTAACACAGCTGCATCAGCAAAAGAAAGAGTTTCTGCTTGTAGTAGGAGAACAGACAAAGTAAAAGCAGGAGTTTCTGATCTTATTTCCATGTGACGCATATATAACTTATCCAATTTTGCCAACCTAAATGAATAACTTCTATTGGTAACAAATAATTGAGTTAAATTTATTCAACCTAATTTTTTACGTCTATAAAACTCAATAATTGTTTATACAACTCAAATTTAAGTATTTATCTAACTAAATGTCATATTACTCCAATTCAATTAATCTTTTTCAATCTTAATTAATTATCTTTCTTGAACTCTCATATTTCTAAGTGTGAGCCGGCAGATATGCTCATTTTTATAACAATAAAAAGGACGGGGGAAAAAATACACAGAGGGTATGAATTCTGAAAAAACACGACAAAACACAGTAAAACAGCTAAACAACTAAACACATTTGGTCAAAAACCCACCCTTAAACCCAAATCCGTCCAGACAGGCAAACAACATCCATATTTGGTCTTATCACCCACTCTGAGCTTCTCCATCCACTAAATCATCTTCAAATGGACACGCCATGCTGCTTCACCTCTCTGAAAACAAACTAACCTTCAACTAAACCTGCTCCAGACCAGGTAATGTTCAGAGCATGAGTTACTATGGCAACTTGAAATATCCTGAAACATACCTCCATTTCTGGAACCGAAAGCTGAGGTTGTCAACTTCCTTAGCCTCAAACTTACCGTGGGAGCTAGCATAACCTGCTTTCTGGAATACCCCCCTAAGTAATCACAAACAAATTGTACCAAATATTAACATTGATTTTCTCTGGTGTTCAATACTTAGCTGCAGCAGTAGCATACAAAGACATTCATTCATTCATCTTCTAATCCGTTTTTCCCTTTCGGGGTCATGGGGCTGCCGGAGCCTATCCCGGCCACTTGTGGGCGAAGGCAGGGGACACCCTGGACAGGTCGCCAGTCTGTTGCAGGGTAGAGTGTCCGCAATCACATGCACTCTCACATTCACACCTATGGACAATTTAGGTTGACCAATTAATCTATGAAGCATGTTTTTGGTCAGTGGGAGGAAGCTGGAGTCCCCGGAGAAAACCCACACATGCAATGGGAGAACATTCAAATTCTAACACAGAAAGGTTCCCCATTGATGTTCTAGTCCAGGTCCAGGTCCCCCAGCTGCCTCACAGCAAGAAGGCTGTGAGGCAAGAGCGCTAACCACTGCGCCACCGTGCAGCCTACAAATATATTGTTTAAAAAATCATGCAATGTGATTTCCAGATTTTTTGAAGTCTCTCTCACAGAGGACCTGAGATTTAAAAAAAAATGTCAGCCATCCAAAAGTTCTAAGTGGGAGACCTTGCAAAATCACAGGGTGTTCAAATACTTATTTGCTTCACTGTATGTTTTTCTTCAAAAGTGTTTCATGTATGGTATTAATCATTGAAAGCTGGAAACATTTCAATTTTTTTTTCCTATTTAGATGCTACAGGGTTGCTGCTACAGGGTTGCTGCGAAAAATCATTTGCCTCCATCTAGTCCTATCATCTGCATTCTCCTTACTCACACTAACCACTCTTGGGTTAGTCCATTCACAAAACCTCCTTTCACTTTCCATGATCTTGTTAAACAGCCCACCCAGAAATTCTACTGCCACCACTTCCATATTTCCACAGGTACAGAATGTTGTCAGGGTCAGGTGTCTTTCCACTACTCATCCTTTTCACTGTTTTCCTCCTTCAATCCTTACCGATCTTTACTTCCTGTTCTAAAACTCTCACATCTTCTATTCTGTGCTCTCTAACATTTCCTCATTCATCACTTCTTCCATCTTTCATTCACAGTTGTGAATCCTGTAAATATATTTTCATTCCTGTCCTTGATCACTCTAACCTGCAGCTCATCCTTTCATCTCTGTTTCTCTGCCGTCTCAACCCATACAGATCCACTTCTCCCTCCTATATGTGTACAACCTGTCAGACAACTCCTCATTCCGCAGGAGGGAAGGTCCTTTCAGAGTCTAACTATGTCGAGTCAATCATTTCCTCTTAACACACGATGAAACTTCTTCATTCACTGGCTCGTACCTGGGGTTGGGGCGGGGGGGATGCCCGGAACTCCTGGGTGGTGGTGGGGTGCTCGTTTGGGGCTGTGGGCGTCCTTCTCCGGTGGGGCTCTGCGTTGGGTTCTCCCGGCGCGGCGGGGGGGCTGCTCTCCTGGTTGGGCTGGGGCGGCGCTCTCTTTCCCTCCGTGCTTCCCTGGCCTCTGGCTCTGGGGGCCTTGCGGCGGCCCTGCTGGCCCTGGCCTGGGTGGCGGGCTTGGTCGCCCGGGCGGCGGTTGTTCCCTGCCGGTTCCCGTGTGGCGTTGGGGGGATTCCGGCTGCCGCTGCGGTGGAGGTCTTGGGGTGGGGATGGCTGGGCACTCTCCCTCCTTCTTTTCACGTTCCACCATCCATTTTAGAAGAACATAAAACCTCACCTGAGCACTGGTGTTAGCTCACCTTTGCACTAATAGCTTGCATGACTGAATGACTGAAATATTTCACACTAGTTGGTTATCAGGCATAAGTATGCGTGTGAACACTATCTGTTTTGTGTATATGTCGACAGGTGGACATTTTTGCAGCTAGCAGGTGTGTTTATAACATTTGAGTGTGTGTGTGGACGGGCCCCGCCCTTTTGTACTGCATTTGAACCTTACCATAATGATTAACAACCAGTAAACTTGTTGCTGTATGCTGCTTCATGGTCTTATCCCCCTTCCCCTCCTATTATCACCCCCTACCCCCCCTCTCTCTAGCGTCCCTCTCTCTTCTTCCCCTCTTTCCTTTTCCGTCCGGTCCAACACCAAAGATTTTCAGACATGATTGAAATTAATAAAGTTTGGCCTCAATTACAAAAGGGGTTTATTCAGACATACCTTTGGTTTGTCAGAAGATTAATAACCCCTCTTGTTAAAGCAAAACATGTCCAACACAAGAGGCCCTCAGCTCTCGTCTGTCTGCCCAGCTGTTGGACAAGTTAAAAAAAAAAAAAAAAAAAACGAGTAGAGAGGCGGAGGAGGGACTTAGACTCACTTCTTATGATTCCAGAGCCCACAACAAACTAACTGCAGCTTCAAAAAAAAAGAATAAATACACAAATGAATTGTTTTCATTCATAAAATTAATATACTTAATTGGATTTCCTGGTTTTGTGGAAAATTTAAGGGCAAAAAAAAAGGAGTCTACATCAAAGTGAATTTGTTTCCATCATCTCACTCATCTTATCTCTGGGTGTTTGTCAGAGGGAAAAGTCTATTCAAGGTTCTGGAAAAATGGACAAAAGGCAAAAGGAAACATCAGGTGCCCACTTTACAAAGAAGAGGGAGAAAAATACTCCATGGATAAAGAAATGCAGGCGGTGTCCAAAATTCCCACTCGCCAGGTGCACAATGTGACTAAATTTGCTGTTTGAGGAGGTTAATAAAGTCAAATAATTAATATATTTTGTTCTTGTGATTGTATGTACCCATGCTTTAAGTTATTGAGGACGGGGCTGGAAAGAAATCTGTGCAAACCAAAACCACTTTTTAACATTTTCAACATTTTGGACACACACGGACACTTTCCACTTTTGTGACCTTAAATCACTTAATACTGTATAATTGGCTGCATTGTCATATATGAACTGTCTTTCATATCCGGTCAACTATCTTTAATCCTTTTTCGTATTTATTATTTTTAGGCTTATTCTATGTTGGACAGCCATGCAATCCATTTCACTACATATGTATCTACAAATGTATCTGAACAAAATGTATGTGACAAGTAAAAATAGAATTTGCATAATTTAAATTTTTGGCCTGTCCTACTTTTTTTTTAACTAAGGTGTATTAATTTGTTATTGGGACCTGATTATGGTTTACAGAATTATAGTGAAAGCTAGCAGCCATTTCTAAGAATAATGATGATTTAATTTTTCTCCCACACAGCCTTTCACCCCAAGCCTGTCTTGCTTTTTCATAACTAGGGTTGTACTTCACCAAAGCATCTCAGTGTCTCCATTCAGCAAACTGACGCATTCAGCATCCTACACGTCTCTAGTGATCTTTTGGGTTTTTACTTGAATGATTTCATATAGAGGATAGTTGTCTCTTTTTTCACAATAGATCACCTTTAACTGACGACCACTGTGGAGCCAATCATAAACGTCCTGCTGATCTGTCAGGTTGAGAGATTGGTCGAAAACCTCTGCAGCTGCGTGCAGCTCTGAGGGGACCACATACCAGAGTGCAACAGATGTGATGGTGAGTCAGGTACCAGGAATAGATGACACCACAACACTGAAGAGGGAGGAGACGCACGTCATATTGTTCAGATGTCCAAAGGGCATGTGACTACCTGTGATGTATAGCAGGATGTTAATCTCAGCCTGCAGCATGTACACCTAGTTGTCCTTGGTTTAGATGGAGTGATTCCTGTCCTATGCAATGATATAGATAAACAACCTGTGGCTGTTTCCCTCTGTATGTGATGCAACTTCAGAAAAAGAAGAGTTGTTCTGCTTACCGGGGGAGATTTGATTAAAAAACCCTCATCAATAATGTAAACACAAATTTAATGACTTCCTCACTTCTATCAGATCTCCCATCCCTAACCCCTGCTTTTATTTATCACCCCCTCCCTGACTTTGCATACAGGAACAACACATATATGGAAGAGAGGAAGTCGTTGCTGCCAACAAGTTGTGAAATGCGCAATTTGAATTCCAGTCTTTTGCTTTGTTGTTGCTGTGTGGCCCCATCCTCTGTGTGGCCTGGATCTGCAGAGGCCACAGCGAGAGTTATCTGCTGTTCACTTCCACCTGCCAGTCACACAGTCATGATGCCAAACGTTCCTCAAATATTCATGCCTTTTTGCATTTTAAATGTGCGCACAAACACTGACATAAGTGTAATTGCTTGTGTACTTGCAAGAAAAGGTGAAAAAAGGTTTAATACAAACGTTTTTGTGTTGTTGGAAGCTGCTGATAAATTTGATGAAAATCTTATTTTTTTATGATAAACAAATATTACAATTAAAATAAAATTTGACCAAATTCAGTTTTACAGGTTTATTAACACATACATGTGCATCTGCAGAATTATATTACAATGTGCACCTGATCTGTGGCTGCCGTAAACATAATTTAAGTTGAGAAAACTTTTTATTATTAGATGTGGTAAAAGATGCTTGTGAAAATTAAATTTCAGCACTGGCTCTGTTATAACAGTGACTTGAATTGTACTTTGGTGAAACAGACAAGTGAAGAGTAAACCCCTTCAGAAAACTTGTTTCTACCTGCTGTTAAAAAAGTAAAAAGTTATATAAAAAACCAAATCTTTGTTAGCTGATAAGGGTTTTTGTTGTTTAAGCTGCAATGACATGCATGACAATGCAAATTTGAGATACATTGTATTTTGTGAACACTTTATTTGAAGATGGTGGGCTTTAAGGCAATCCAAGAACTGCTGATGATCACAAAAAGTAAAAGAGTTATAAACAAACAACAAAGCATTTTTTAAAAAGCTGCTTCATCACTTTGTGAAGTGAAAAAATACGGAAAATAAAAATAACCTGAAAGCAAGAGTTTGAACAATAAGATTAAAAAGTCTTAAACCACTTTTGCACAAATGTGTTCTTTTGTTGTTCAGAATACTGTAAAAGCAAAAGCTCCTTTCTTACTTGGATGGGATTCAGAACGTTCAAAAAATGATTTATAGATAAATAGTGTGTATGTGGAGTAGGTGGGTTTGTTTTATTCTCATTGCTCATTTGCATTTTCTGGCTATTATCATTCCTTGTATAACTTGACCTTTATTTTTAGGAATAAAATTAAGGAATCAAATCGATTGTAAAATATCTCCACCAAGAAAAAAAAAGTTTTGTTATTTTATTTTTGCCTTGGGAAAATAATATACCAAAGAAATGCACATAAGAAATTTGTTTTCAAAATGTGCTCTGCTATTTGATTTGCAAGCAGTTGAAGGATAAACACAATAACCCACATTTAGTTTTACTGCAATTTAGACAAATAAAAGAACAATCAGGCTAAAAAGAAGCACAGTTTGGGGCATATATTGCCTACTTTCAGCCAACAGTAGCTTACAGCTGATGCCAGGTTTTAATAAAATATGATAGTGAGAGAGTAATGGCAAACTCTTTCCTTTTTGTGTCCTTTTAGGGCTCCAGCAATATACATGTGTGTGTTCTTTTCCAGGTGTTACCTTCTTAGCTTGTTTTGTGCATTCATGAAAAACCTTTTCTGCCACCTGCTGATGACACAACGCAGCCAAGTTGAGAACTTCCAAGATTTTATTTGGAAAAAAAGCCTGGTCTTAGGGTTGATTCCAGTTTTTGGGTGGAAATACAGCTACAACCATTTTTGAACTTCAATATTATGAAGTCAATGATTACTTAAAAAGAAGTCCATAAGAAAATAGGGATCTTTCAACTAAAGAATAGCTAAAAGTCTCAAAAGACATACAAGAAGGAGCATCATTTTATGCATTAGAATTTCAAAAATGATGGAGCCATTCAACTAGTAATAAGAAAACACAAATAAATCCAGAAACATACATTATTTAATTAAAGCGAACCATTTGAGGAGGGGAATACATATTTGCAACATCTAAGGATCAAAAACCTGCTGGAAACCGAAACCTCGAGTTCCGTTCTCTTCACGGAGACTTTTGAAATTGCCTGCGTGTTATTAGATGTGGGAGAGAGGCGGAATCTCCCAGGAACACTGTAACCATTATCGCAGTCTCGGAGACAGTTACGCAGGCAGGCAGCCCCTTAGAAAGAAAGAAAACTGAAAAAAGAGGGAGAGAAAAAAACTGGACCTGTTGCTCCACCTCCGCTCCAGCTGCTGATTGGCGCTACGCAGGTATCTGTTCGTTATTTAACGCCGCAGAACGAAGCGTCCAGTTTAATGTAGGGAGGATTTGGACGCATCTGAAGTAGTATCTCCTCTGCGCCAGGACGCACGCAGCTGACTCTTCCTCTACATTAGAAAACAGGTAATAATAGACTTTTTCGTTCGTTTGAATGTTTAGTTCTGTTTCATTCACTCTCTAGCTGCTGGTTTTTATTTTTATAGATGATATTTTAAATTATTTTCGTTTTTTGTCCCTTTTTTCGGTGCCATAATTGTACATGTAACGATTTTTATTTATTAACATTTGTTTTTAGTACATTTATTGACTTTTCTGAAGCCAGGGAAATGTTTGTTTAGATAAAAAAGGAAAGACAAAATGCGTATTGTTCGCCGAGCAATAAACTAAACACCTAAAAAAAGGTTGTGTTTTTTATGCAGGAAAAATGCGATCAGGTTTGCTCCTGGTGACTTTGTTCATCTTTGTGAAACTTCGCTACAGCCAGTCGAGGTGCGAGGAAACCGCCTCGCGCAGGTCAACACTGGGGGTAAATGGAATGTTCCTTTCTGTTTGTGGGGTGTTTTGTGTGTGTGTGTGTGTGTGTGTGTGTGTGTGTGTGTGTGTGTGTGTGTGAAGATGGTGCTATTCTTGTTTTTTTTTTCTTTCTTTAGCAGCCTATAAGTTTGGAAGAATTCAAGCGGAACCTTCTCAGGAGGTACACTGACCTGGACTATGACAGCTTTGTAGGACTGATGGGCAAAAGAAACGCAGGTAAGTCTTCTCCACCAGCGTCTAAATCCTTCTTTGTTCCATCATTGTCACTTTTTGCCAACAACAACCAACATTTTCCCCTTATTTTTGTTTTCTAGAAGAAGAGGCTGTGCAGTCACAACCAAAAAGTAAGACTTTATTATTTAATTCCCATTTTCTAATGTTGCATCAAATGTAAATCTGTAATTATTATTTAGGAGACATGGATGATATATTTGTGGGTCTTATGGGAAGAAGAAGTTCAGAGCCTGGTGAGTATAGACGTTTAGGAAGGAAAACCGGAGTTCAGTCTGCTTTAACCTTGTAATGTCGGATTTTTCAGAGAATGGCCCCTGGAGGAGAGACTATCCAGACAGGAGAGGCGTCTTATTCAACAAGTCCAGGCTGAGGTGAGCATATCCCTCTGACTGCCTCCCTGCTTTAAACAAGGACATTTAAATTAAAAAAAAAAAAAAGTTCTCAATTACTTCCTTTTTTTCGCAGGTTCCTTCAAGGACTGTAGACTTTCTCACAGAATCCACGTATTATTTGCTGACGTTGACAGAAGATGCACCAGAGGAACATAAATAACCGTCTGATGGAAACACCGCTGTTCACGTACCAGCTGGCTGACGAAAGTAACCATAAATAAAGCAGATTGTACTGTAATGAGTTTATCAAAAATGAATAATCACAATTGATCATCTTAATTTCTTTATTATGCATCTTTTTTTGTTGAAAGTTCAAAATAAATGTAATTTTTTTATACTTATTCTATCGATTTAAATATTGCATTTTCCTGTCGCTGTCTGAGTGATTCTTCCCTGCTGGACATGCAGCCTTACGAGCTTTGCCAAAACAAAGGGGGTAACATTACAGATGCGTTTGGTTTTAGCGTCAAATGATGACCACGACCACCATAAGAGCTTTTCTCTTTTTAAGGTCACAAAAAATATTTTCTAAGGCAGACTTGTTATGTAATAAAGAACACATTACTTTGGTGTGTTGGGTTTGAATATTCCATTAATTCTTGACCAGTAAAACTGAAAAAAAAATCCAACTCAAACATAAAAAAATCCCAGTGACCTTAAAGGTACTTGTATCATCCTGTTTAAACTGAAAAAAAGATGTGTACAGCAACAAGACCAACATCATAAAAGTGGCTATTAAAAGGACAAACAGTTCACGGCTGTGACAGGAGCTGCTGCCCTACAGACAGAGGAAAAACATTCAATCATTTGTGGTGTGAAGTATCTTCATGGACCTTTCCAATTCCCTAAATTTAGCCACCTAACCACATCCAAAGTGTCTCCACCTTTACTGCAAGTTCTTATTCTGTGATCACATTCAGAAAGTTTTATCATCAGGAAGAGCGACCAATTAGCAAATAAACCGCACCGGGTAGAGGACTTCACCACAGACGGCGCGTTCCACCACTGCTATCACCTTGTCATGGGGTGAGAGAAGCCACAGGGGCCTCTACTGTCAATTCTAATGTAGATCAGATAATTGTAGTTATAATGGCACATTCAGCCCCAGCTGAAAAACAGCAGTGATTCAGCCGTGAGTGTTTTGCGTCACTGCATTTGTGCTCCTAACAAGGTTCAAATTGTCTTTTTTCTTCTTTTCCACTTTGGTTTGGTTGCTGGAAGCAGAATCTGCCGGGCTTGTGTGCTTCTTTCTGTCCGTCAGCTCCTGAACGAGTCCTGTCGTCACGGCTGCCTGGGGAGACGCCACGCTGTGGTTCACAGAGGGCCGATAGCGCGGCACATAGCCATAAGCTCTCAGGTAGTAGGTGTAGTACTCCAGCGTGTGCATCAGCGTTGCGTCCACATAGTGGAAGGATACAGCCAGGTCTGAGCAGCACTGTGGACCCTGAAGAGAAAAATGTCACAAGAAAGCTCCAATAAATACTTCAACTTCAATAAATCTAAAATTAATTATTCATTTCGATTTAAAACCATTAGCTTTGACTTAGAATCATTCCACTAACAGGTAAATAAACAAAAATTGACCAGTTATCATTCGTAAAACTTAAGATTTGTAACATTTGCAATTTGAAAGAAAAATGGATCCCTGGATTAACATAATTTGTTCATTTAGGACATGATGTGCTACGTTTTGGACCTTCATTTTATTTTTATCGAGAAGGTTGCTTTTAGGTACAAATTCAGATTAATGACATATTCTCTTTGGATGAAGTTAGTTTGACCAAAGATGGGATAAAAGCTCAGTGAGTTTACAAATGCTTAATCAAGCATCAAGTCTTCATGTGAAAAGTGTCGATGGAATTTGTCAAACACCTGCAGTGTTAATACTATGAGAAACTTGACACCTATCCTCTATCTTTGCTTCTATATGGCCTTCTCTGAATAGGATTTATGCTGTTTAATTAATCAGAAAAGCATATTCCCACGACAGTTTCTTCTTTAGGGTAGGACTGGCATACTGCAGTGGATAGAAACATAAACCTACACAGCTCCTTAAATTCTACTGCTCCCCATTCATGACCTAACAACTAAATTATAAAGACAGTAATGAATGAGTGCAGATTGTTCCCAGTTTTCTCAATCATTGCATACCAATTTATACAGTTGACATTCCTATAACAAAACTCGAGTATCTCAATACTAAAGGCACGTTTCTGCTTTTGTGGCCTCAAAAATCTCTTTACAGACTGACAGAATCTGTATTGAGTCTGTCTCATTTGAATTATTGGATGCATTCTCTCACATAAGTGGAGCAGTCTTCCTTTGTTGACAGGTCAGTGCTGCCGCCAAACACAGTACATGTGCCTTTGACTCACATCATGTTCTCTAGTAAGTATTCCAAATTTAAAGATAAAACTCTTTTATGCGTTTTTACAATAAAAAAAGAACACTTTTGAGTGAGAATGGGGGTTTTACTCTGATAACATAATGTGATTTTTAACTTAAGACTCAGTTAGCCAATCAGTGAGCTTTCCTTACCTGACCTGGACTTTGCTAATAAGGGTAATCCACTCATAGGATGTCTGCCTAATGGGGACTATCTTTACTCAGGTTTCATGCTGATTTGTTTGACTTCTACCAAGACAAACAATTCAGCTTTACAGAGAGTAAATAGAAAATTGTGAAGGGACTTGCCTCAACAATTGGATAATAGCAGTAGCTCCAGTACCAAAAGGTCTTGGAGAACTTGGTCGTAAGATGGTGCTCTGGCACAAACGGATGAAAAGTCTCTCGATGTAAAGTGTCTCTGGAGTCGCCTGCAATCACACCCATCTTTTCCAAACACTGACCCAATGCCAAGTCTTCCACAGGAGTGGTGTGAGTACATGTACCAGTCCGAAAGCCTTCTACAAACCTCTTAAGGGCCTCCTTACTGAGCACATAGCCCGCTCCACCACTCATGTACCCTTGTTTAGTGTAAGGCTTAAAGCGTTTCCCAAAATAAACTGGCTCGTCTGGGGTGTGGTTGGACAAAATCCAGCGCAGGTTGTCCACCACCACATATGTGTCATCATCTGCCTTTAAAAACCAGTCTGCGTCGCTTCCGTGGTGTTCATAGACGTAGTGAAAGGCTCGGATGGTCTTCCAGTACAGCTGGTCACGGCCCTCTTTGGTGTCCAGACCCACCGTGGGAAAGTCAGGATCCCCCACAGAGCTCATGAACACCACAATGTTGCAATGCCGACTCCAAGTGGCTCTGACGTGGCGGGCTCTGCTCTCCAGGTTCTCCGGCCCTGTCATCACCCAACAGAGAACACGCACCTTCTGGAACAGCATGTCTGCTACCCGGCTGTTCTCACCTACAGAAAAGAAAGGAAAATGAAGAACAATGTACAATAAAATGCAAATGTGGTTCCTCATGTAAAATGAAATGAAATGAAATTCAAACACAAGGTTTTCCTGCATTTTTCCCACATTTTCATGGCTCTTGCAGCCATGAAAATGGAACGTACCATTGTTGTGAATCTGGTAAGAGTATTGTGAAGGATTTGGAAGGCTAATGTAAGTTACGCGCACTTTTGATGTACGGGTGATGCTGTCGTATGGCATCTATACGCCACACTAGTCGTTAGTAAGGTGTGCGCACAGGTTGTGTAGGTGATACATTAGGGCCCATAGGATGCCTGTAGGATGCACACACAAACTACACAGTCTTCCTTTCTAAATTCTACTACTTCATCCTTACTTTCCTTAACAAGTAATTGCTAAAATCTGCCACTCGCTGCATGCCTGTAGATAATTTGCATGAACATTTTCACTCTACGGGTTCACCAAGCGATCTACCACGTTGATATTTCTTTTGGGCCACCTGCACAGGTACAGGTATCCACCCATAACGGCAGTTGTGTGACTAAAGCATAAGCAGGAGAACTTTGATCTGATCATTTCTTCTGTGCTGCAACATTTGAGGAAATCCATTTGATCAAAAAAAAAACAAGTTGCCACATTTTATATTTTAATTTTTATCTTCAACTTGATCATATTCTTTGTATTAACGTGTACATAACTAGGTCAAAATTAGAAATATAAATGACTAAGCTTTCATTGATAAATTCAGTGCGTCTTATATTTTATTTAGATCGTAATGACGATAGATCTTTTGCTTATGTACCTCATTAGCATAAAAGTGTCTGCTAAACAATGAACTGCATTATACAGTTGCTGCATACTGATATACAGGTCCTACGAATTTGAATTTTCACAAAAGTTTAATAAGAAAGTGATTTGTTCTACCTGATTAGACATTTAAAATTAATGTACATTATAGTAAATCATTTAGAGTAACTCCAAAAGGGTAAAATAGGTGTTTGCATTTAAAAAAAGATAATCAAAGTGATGTAGTTACTCATATTTCTCATGATTTGTTAGAGTTTACCTGCATGGTGTGGGTGGAGCAGGTTGATCAGCGAAGCTCCCTCTTTCTTCCAGCTGGTTGGTGGTTCTCCGACAGTCGGGGCTCTTTCTTGAGCTTCTGATAGCACTGGGTAACTTCGCTCAAACCACACCTGGCGCAGGAAGAAGAACATGCAGCAGGCGCCCACCAGGAACCCTAGAAGAAACGTCCACCTGGAGACGGTTCCCATGATCATCCTGACAATCTCTGCAGATCTGCGAGGACTGTCTGCAAGAAGCCACAAAACACTGCAGTGAGTTTGACGTGTTAAAAAAAATCCTTCAAAAGCTTCACCTTTACAAAAACAAGAATTACCCTTAACAAGTCCCAATTCAATTTAATAGCACATGATCTCGGCATAAACCCGTCAGATTAGTCTTTAATCGAGTAAATCACAGGGCAGATTAAACCGTGGTTACATCTTGTTTTGGATGATAATAAAACTATCTTTAAAAACAGCCAATTGTATTACTTTTGTGGTAAATGTAAGGCTCCGTCTATCATAAAGAATGGCTTTATCGACTTTTAGCTGCATAAAAAACATGCTGGAGGCTGCAGGGGCAGCGATACTTGGGAGAAAAGAAAACAAAAATTCCATTGTTCTGGAGCTAAAGCTAAAAAGAAAAGGCAAATATGTGCAGTTTGTAACTACAGAATATAAAAGCGCATATTTTACCGTCGTAGGGGGACCAATCATTGGTAAACTAGCGGTTATTTCCAGCCACATGCTCCTCCAAATCCGAGAAACCACACGAAAGCCTCCACCTGTCGGACAGCTTGCTCTCATCTATCCGGTTTTTTTTAATCTAACTTTATTAACAACACTGTTCGTTAACACGGAACAAAATGTCTGGAAAAACACAATTTTATAGATAATTTCTGAAATAAATTATATTAACTTAGATTAAATTAGAGAAGTTTTTGATTTGAATTTTTTACAGGAAAAATACATTTTAAAATGTTTTGTTTAACTACTTCTAAGCGTGTCTTTTGTGCATGCCAGCCTACCAAATGGGATGTTTTTATGCAAAAATTGGATGGTGAATAATATCTTACTTTCTAAAATTGATTTCAGAAGTTAACAAATGTATTATCATTACTATTACTATTATTATTTTTTAACAATTTCCTTTAACAAATAGACATAAATATCCTGTGATGGGCTATGCTGAAAAATGGAACAAGAACCAGCTTTATTTTATGTTATAATTTTAGAAGCATATCTGGTGGTTTTAAATGAGGTTTAAATAAAATAAAAAAATTTAGATTTTTTTTTTTTTTTCGAAACACAGGCTATATTTTTCTGCCATGCCACTGGGTGGCAGACTAACGCCTCAAACTCATGGAGTTAAAAAAATGCAGCTAGACTTTTTTATTCAATTACATTTAGTTTATTAACTGTTCTCTAATATTATTTTGACTTGTATTTTTATATTTTTGTTTAGTTATCATAACTAAATCTAGATTTTTTTCTAAATGTGCTATTGTGTGTTTATGTATTCATTTAGGCCGTATTGTAGAACAGTATGCATGAAGCCTTGAAATAATAGGCTTGATGTTGGCTTTTCATAATAAACATCATGAATGTTGGGTGCATGTTTTGTTGGGACCATCCATCCAATCATCCAAACACATGCATAACAGCTTCCACATTCTCATATTTTTAGGGATTTTCTTTCAAGTAATGAAGCAGAAACTGTTTTTTTTCTTCTCCTTTTTGTTAGATAAGAGAAAATATGTCCCTACACCTCTGCTAAATACAGCACAGGGGTGTCATGACAAGATCAAATGAATCCTTATTATGATAGTTGCATCCTGATTGAGAGTACAATACTTTGATGAAAAATGCTTTTGCTAATGACCTTCATCATACTTTTCACTTGATGATGGTAAAAGTCCCACAAAGCGCTTTGAGATTTTACCTAAAATGTAAAGTGCATTCTAAATAAAATGTATTATTATTATTATTATTAAAGGCACAGAAACAAGCTAATCTGAGCTATCAGGTGGTTTTTCTTCTTCTTCTTTTTTTTAAGTTCTTCTTTTGTGGTTGATAAGACTTAAGAAGCTGTTAACCCACTTAAGTCCAAAGCAACTACTAAAATACTTTAAAGTAACTGTATACTTTTTTGTTCCTGCACCTGGAACCTTACACAAATTTTCAGACTTTTTGCACAATGAATTTATGAAAATTTAGGTGTATGTCATCAGACAGTTTTTGCTTATAAAAACAGACAAAGAAGCATTCTTCTCCTTCTTAAATAGAAAAATGGTGCCTTATAACTAAGGTAAAAAAACAATGAATGAATTACAAGATGTACCAACTGCACAAAAGTTGTGTACTTGTAGTGGACAAACACATATAAAACACCGGTCTATATGGAAATAAAGAGGGGGGGAACACCTTCATGTTGCACCTGTATGGTAACATTTGCTCAGTGTAGATTTTTTTAATGTAAAAAAATAAGAAGTGGCTATAAATAAATATATGAACAAATAAATAAATAAGCCATATAAGATGAAGACATGTCCATAAAAAGAAAGCCTACTTCTTTTCTAATCCATACTGATGTATGTTATACCTCTGCAGTGAGTCTTTTTGTTTTTTTAGGAGATAGGTTGAGATGTTAAAACATATTGGAGTGGCGGTCACGTGCATGTACAATAAAAACAGTAGTTTGACGTGAACGGAAACAATCCAAAACAAATTACAAAATGAGGCTTATATATGTTGTTCTTTCATAAACAAATATGTCTAAATCTAGAGTTACGTCCAGTGAAACGCTGACAAACCGCCCAGCAGGCTCTGATCTCTGTAGTACTTTTCCTTCCCACTTTGATGCAAACTCGGAAGCAGAGAGTTGAATGCCAGCGTCGTGTCTCAGCACGGATCAAATAGGAAGGTAATTAGTTCTCAATCTTTATTCTTGGCGTTTACTGAGTTTGTTTCTGTGTGTGTTTGAGCGCTAATTTGTGGTTTCTGGTGGATTTTAATTTTTTGTCCTAAATGTTTTCCGTGTGTACAAAAAAAAACATGGATGTTTTTCTACCGACTGACTCAACCTTGATGACACTTAGTCCTCCTGATACAATTTTAAAAATGTAATATCACCAATCAGAACTTTCAGAAACCCCCTGCTGGGTTTTATATATCTTTAAAATAAACATTAGCCCACGTGGAATTTTTTTGCATATATTTGCATAGTCTTAGACGACGCTGAAGTTGGCTTCCGATTCACAGCTTCCGATTCGCGAAGGCTTAGCCATACATTTGTGTCAATTTTCTTTGTTTCAAAGTAACAAACCTACTTTTTTTTAATATTCTTACTTATCCTGTGTGGAAATAAGTCTCCTTACCTACATATTTGACCTGCAATAAAATAATTAAGCTTTGAACACTTTTTTGTGCCAATCGGAATTGATCAATTTACAAAGCATCTAACTTAAGAAACGCACTTACACTGCTTCCTACACACACACACACACACACACACACACACCCACACCCACACACACACACAACTACACACACACAATCTAGTCCTTAGTAAGGTGTTTCTCTCTCTCTCTCTACATACGGAATAAACTATAAATAAACTATAAATATATATATATATATATATATATATATATATATATATATATATATATATATATATATATATATATATATATATATATATATATATATATATATATACACACATACATACACACACACACACACACATATATATATATAGTTTATTCATCTTACTCATATTGACTTTGTACAATAGTAGAGGATTTTTCAGTCAGGGAGCTAAGGTTTTCTCTCTCACAAAACAAGATAGTTTATTTTAGCATGTGACACAGCAGTCAGTCATAACAATGATCAAACTTTTGACCATAAACATTTTCTTTCTTATAGCAAAAAGCATGGGGGACAGTTTGCAGAGTCAATGGAAAAACTGAAGCATTTTATTGCTGGGTGAGGCTCTTCTTGCAAATGCTGTGTACCTTGAATTTTGAATAGGCTAATGGCCTGTGCAAAGTGGCGCTTTTGCCTTTTATACTATCACTATAGTGAAGGTAAAACATCACACTACATTCTGTGGTTCTAAACTAGAATGAGCCCTTGACTTCTTCCATGGTAAAAGTTAAGACATTTGAGTTGACTGTTGGCACAAAGTAACCATCTGCGGCTAGCCTTTGTTTACACTTTCTCCACTAACTTACAACCCCAGCTCAAGAATTAACGGTGCACCAAAAACAGCGAGTGATATTGGAGCTATCTATCCTTTATCTTTTGAGCCAGATGCCAGCTGAGGCGAGGAAAACGAATGTCAATGTATCTATCCAACCAGTTCGCCCACAAAGCTAATAGATCAACTGAAGATGCCATAAACTTCACTCTCCACACTCTGCTGAATCACCTGGAACACCAGAACATTCTGGAGACCAAACTCTCTGACCTCTGACTCCACCCTCTCATCTTTTCCTGGATTAAAGACTTCCTCACAGACAGTCCACAGACACTCAAACTCGGACCCCACCTTTTCTCCACCCGGACTCTGAGCACAGGCTCTCCACAGGGATGCGTGCTGAGCCCACTCCTGTACAACCTCTACATTGCTGCCTGCAGACCAGCCCACACCAGCAACACTATAATCAGGTTTGCAGACGACACAACCGTGGTGGATCACGGGAGAGGATGAGGGTGCATACCAGGAAAAGGTGTGCAGGCTTTCTGCATCATGCCAGGCCAACAACCTCATCCTAAACCCCACCAAAACCAAAGAAATGATCTTCGACTTAAGGAGACGCAGCAACAACATCTCCAAATCAGTGGCGTGTGCGTGGAGAGGGTCAACAACTTCACCTTCCTGAGCACCACCATATCAGCTGACCTCACTTGGTCTAAGAACACCAAGACCATTCTAAAGAGGCCCAGCAGCCAGCAGCACCTGCACTTCCCGTGGGCACTCAGGAGGAACAACATCAACCAGGAGCTGCTGGTTGATGTCCTACTGCAGAGAGGAAATAACATCCCCATGTGGTTTCTTCTCTCATGGAAGCAAAATGGCAGAAGATCCAAAGAGTGGTGAGTCAGCAGACAGAAATTTCTGCCACTCCTTCCCCTCCCTGACAGGCGTCTGCCAGCCTCAGCAGAGCGATCTGCATCACCAAAGACTGCACCCATTCGGCCCCCCTTCTGTTCAACGTACTGCCCTCCGGCAGAAGCTACTGGTCCATCAGGAAAAAAACCTCCAGACTAAAGAAGCCTTTTCCCTCAGGCAGTCGCCCGACTTCATGCCCATTAACATAGGCACACCATACTCAAGTCACAGATTCCTAGTTTGAATCTGGCTTTTTCAGTTGTTACTCCTTACTTTACTCTTTCTATTTGTGTTATTTATTTCATTTCAGTTTTTTATACATTACCTTTACCCCCTTCTATTAATAAACTGCATTTTTGCACAATTGCATTCCTGTACATTTGAATATTTGTACTTTGTGTCAACCTCCCATTTTTGCACAACTGACATCCTCTGTCTATTTTAGAGCTGCTCAAATCTCATTACCATTTAAAACTGTAATAATGATAAATGATTCAGATTCAAATTTGTCTGCAAGGGGATGTATCAGAATGGAGTGGAGCAGGGAGACTTCGGCATTTCAGTTGCTGCGTCACAACTGTAAGCTTTTTTAAATGTTAGGCTTTTATCTGCTCCTGATCCATAACAATTTGAATAAAGAAATCCTCAGGTGTGATGCTTGAAGTTTAATTGTCTTCATTTACATCCTCCATTATGTGAAAAGTGCTACAGGACCATGTCAAACAGCAAAAACACAATTTTCATTGGAGTTAATCTTTTTTTTTCTTCTTTTTTTTTTAAACTTGTCCTTTCCAACAGCTGAGCAAGCAAATGATAGCTGAAAGCCTTTTGTGTTTGACATCTCTACACATTGCCCTGCCTCCCTCCTGGAAATGCTAACGGTATTGAGTTTTGCTTAATTTTTTTGCAGGCTGGATGTGAAAATGAAAGTGCAATCCCCTCTTAGTATTTTCGCTTTAATTATGTCACAGAATGAGTGCTGTTTAATTAGAAAATGTAAAAGGATTTTAAAGGACTGACATTTAATATTATTTTTGAATAATTTGATGCAGTTAGCTTCTCCCCCCCAAAGTGCATCACAGGCTGACCCCCCCCCCCCCCCCATCACCCTTTGGCAACAAAACTCTTACGAAAGGAAAAATAATACAATGCATAGTGAGTTGATGAATTTTTCAAACACACAAAATAAACTTCCCCACATGCCACTCTTCAAAAGAATCTGAGAAGAATCAGAGCCTTCGTTACCACATTGCTTGGTGTTTTTTTGAGAGAAAAAAAAGAGGAAATCTGCAAATCTGCACTAACCTCAACGAGTTAATGTTATAGCTTGCAAGATAGCTAAACATGCCTACAGTGTGGTTTTGAAATGTCTTCTTACTTTTGCAGTTACATTTTTTTTGTCTATGACAGTTAATATATACTGAGAAGGAATCTTTACAAAACTTTTTTTTTCAGGTTGTGCACAGTCCCACAAATGCAGATTCAACAAAAAGTGTCACACCATATGAAAATAATAAATAGACTCCTTCCAATTATAAACATTGTATTCCTAAACAGCGTATGTATGAGACAACCAGACCCATTTTATATACCATATTTTTTGGACTTTGAGATGCATTGGATTAAATGGGGTGAAAAAAACAGTCAAAACTACAAATCTCAGTATAGCACCATCAAACCATCAAGTGGTGCGGGTTTGTAGTTAACTAAAGTGGCACTAAAACATTTTGAACTTTTTTTTAGCTGTGTTTCAGAGATGACTGGTTTGAGGTCCTTAACCCTTGTGCTATCTTAGATGACCCCATCCTTACATTGACGTGTTCTCCCTACCATGACAAAGGTGGATAAAGGTGGAAAGATTTCATGGAATCCATGGACACCAGTGAAGATCACAAATCATTGAAGAAAATAGGTTCAGCGCACTGTCTAGTGGGTCTAGATGACCCAACTCCCAACGTTAAAGTGCCTAGGATAGCACAAGGCTTACATACAACCAGAATTCATGCATAAGGCATCCAAGATTATAAGCCACAGTATCATAATTGTCTAATACTGTATTTATTGTAATATAAAGTGTCAGGGACCCAATGGATTAGCAAAGCAGGTTGGGAAATACAGAATGATATTGAGAAATGTCTTCTAGTAAAAGAGGCAAAAATGGGTTACTATTCAGAGAATGGAGTTGCAGTTATGTCATGGAAAGAAAATAAATATAAGCAATTTGTCTACAGTTAGTCTTATTAAAAACTGGATTTAGAATAATTTTCCTAACTGATATTTAAATGAACCAACATTTCTGCTCCATGGTTGTGGAAGGAACAAATGCTGATCTCCTTCCAAAGGGGAATTAAGATGCAATCATACTTCCTCTTAGGAAGTTTTAGACTGTGAATAACTGTAACATCCTACCTGCTATCTGTTTTATTACGTACCGTAGTTTTGTACCATGTTTACAAAACTGAAATGTTGAAACATTTCAACAGCTCTTTAAAGACCCACATGGTCTTGTGGCATTTTTCTCACGATGGAGGACATGTATAAAGAAAATTCATCTTAAAATTACTTTGCTGAGTTTCCTTTTATTCAAATCTTTGTGAATCAAGAGCAGATACAAAAATGCCATTGTTAAAAGCTTGATTGATGTACAAGTTACTATGGCAAGCCACAAGCTCCGCTTCATTCTGATGCATCCACTTGTAGACTACTAGATCCACGTACACCCTTTTACTCGTCTGAGCTGGCATGTGGCTCTAAACTAATGGCTGGATAGCTCCAATATTGTTCGCCATGTTTGTTGCATCGGTAATGTTAGGTTTGAGTTATGAGGGGCTGTAAGCTAGCAGGAGAGGACATAAACAGATGGGTCATAGGAAACTCAGGTTATTTGATTTTGGCTAATAACAGCATAATCATAATTAAAAGACCACTGGGAACACTTTTTAAAAATAAATCAAAAGATGATCGTCGTTGAACTTTAAATCCCAGCGCAATAATCCTCAGCTACTTGCTTGTGAAACACAACATTCCCCTTCCTTGGTTCAATAAAGTTCATAGTGTCTGTATTTTTAACTGACTTCTTAGGTTCTTCTATTATCAGACAGGGTGGTGTTTTTTTCCCCCACATACCTGACATGTTTCAACGGATGTCTTTCGTATTCGTCAGAGTCATGTCTGATAATAAAAGAACCTAAGAAGTAATTTCTCTTCTTTGCTTGTATCTCTTTAAATGTTTTTATCATCTTCTTTTTAGATGAAAGTCATACATAAGAAAATCATCAAAACCATTGTATTGTCAGCACTGCTTCTGGGGGCGCTGTTTCATTTCTGGAACCCGTGGGCCAGTTTAAGAGTTGACATACGACCAAGAGGAGGGGGTCCGATACAAGAACTCCTTTTTGGAAAAACTGCAAACCTCATCAGGCTTTATCCTGATGTTCCCTCCCACGTTAAAGAAGTTGTGGCACAGTGAGTCAGCGGTCTGTAATACATTGTTTGTCTTATGAAAATGTAGATGTACATTTTCATCTAATTTTGCATATTTCTCTCTGCAGCCATTTGGCTCAAAACACATGTGTGTGCAAAGCAGATGAGAAAACGTTTCACTTGCCTTTGTTAAATCATTTCCTCCCGGGTGTTTGGGCCCAGAATCTACAAAAGGCTTATTTGGAAAACCACCCTGACCCTGAGAGTGTGAAGCGCCGTAGGGCTCAGGAGTACGATAAGTTTAAGATCAGGTAAACCTTTCATTACAACTCTTGGTTTAAACAACAAAAAGCTGCTTTTGAACTACTCCGTCATAGGTTTAAAAGCTTCTATAAATTGTGTTTTATAGTAATATTTCTTGGGAAAAAGTGATATCTTCTGCTAAAATCTCAGTTTATTTCTCAAAATTTGTCGGCGTAATTATCACCAATCAGCTTTCTTTGTACGGCATTTTTCATACAAAATTCACAACACAAAGTGCTTTCCAAAAGCTCAGTGTTATTCATCTTCCCACTTAGAACTGTACATATGTGCACACAACAGTTTGAAAACCATACAGACTACATATCCCGGCCACTTTATTAAGTACACCTTGCTAGTTCCAGGTTGAAACAGAGAGTTTGGTCCATATTGACATGATAGCATCACACAGTAGCTGCAGATTTGTCAGCTGAACATCCGTGATGCCAATTTCCTGTTCTTCCACATCCCAAAGGTGTTCTAATAGGTTGAGATTTGTTCATTGTGGAGGCCATTTGTGTACAGTGAACTCATTGTCATGTTCAAGAAATCAGTCTAAGAGGATTCCAGCCATGGTGCCTTATTTTGCTGGAAGTAGCCATCAGAAGATGGGTACACTGTGGTCAGCAACACTCAGTTAGGCTGTGGCATTGGAATCATGCTCAATTGGTACTTGGGGGCCCAAAGTGTGCCAAAAAAATATCCCCCACACCCTTACACCACCATCAGCAGCCTGAACCGTTGATACAAGGTTCAATGGGTGAATGCTTTCATGTTGTTGACACCAAATTCGGACCCTACTATCCAAATGTGGCAGCAGAAATGGAAACTCATCAGACCAGGAAATGTTTTTCCAATCGTCTGTTGTCCATTTTTCTTTATTTAATTAGTTAATATTTATTTGACCAGAGACGGTGCACATTAATGAAAATTTCTGTAAATGTACCAGCTTTAGCTTCAAAGTTAATTTTCAACTGTAGTCCCTGTGGAAGGTGTCGGTTTGCCTACAATAAACACCAAAGACACATCAAATCGACAATAAGAATGACTAATTTCCTGTTCTTAGCTGACAGGAGTGGCACTTGGTGTGAATATCTGTTGCTGTAGCCCATCTGCCCTTGTGCATTCAGAGATGTTCTTCTGCAGACTTCTGTTGTAACCAATGGTTATTTGAGTTACAGTTGCCTTTCTTCAATTGGAACCAGTCTGGCCATTCTCCTGTGATCTTAACATGGCATTTCCAAACAAAACTGCCACCGCTCACTTGATATTTTCTCTTTTTCAGACCCTTCTCTTTAAACCCAAAAACCAAAGTCACTTAGATCACCTTTCTTCCCCATCCTGATGCTCAGTTTGAAATGCAGCAGATCGTCCTGAACCCTGTCTACATGCCTAAAAACATTGAGTTGCTAATGTGTGTGTGATTTGCAGATTTTCAAAATTTGCTTTAATGAGCAGTTGAATAGGAGTGCTTGACAAAGTGGCTGGTGAATGTAGTTCGCTACATGAATCAAAGATGAGTCAACAGAAACCACAGAATATAAAAATTACTAATTCAGGAAGTGGTTACTCCTCACTTACACAGGCCTTCTGCTCCCCCCACAAATGAGTGTTTTTGAGAAATATGACACCATTCTTTAGACTTTTCTTTTTGGTTTTAGACAGTTTTTGTCCAAGAAGCAGTATTTTAGCAAAAGAATAATTTATAAAGTGCAATTGTTCTCACTTTTGAAAGCATAGAGAAGAATACATTTCTTTTTAAATTCTTGTTTGTATTTAAATACAGAAATTATGCGATTCTCATTGCACACATGTGTTGAAGGTCTTCAAGTCCTGCAGATTTGCTGATTGTGGCTGAGGCCAACAACCCCCTCCAGTATCCTACACAAGGAGTGGAGGTTCAGCCCCTCAAAACCATCATCATTCCTGGTAATGACATATTTTGCATGAAACTACCAAAATATATATATTTTTTAAAGTTTTTATTGTTTTATCACTTGTCAGTTAAAAGGGGGCATAATGTTTTTTTTTCCAAGATAATTTACTACAGTGTTCAAAAGGCCTATCAACCTTAAAACGCTAGCAAAAGCCCAGTACTGTCGCTTTATTTGGGTTCTGCAAAGGTTTGGATTTTGCTAAGCAGTACAGATGTGCATGGTGAAGTGGTATTATAGACCTTTGTTTTTTTCACTTCTCAACCAGTTTCACATCATGCATCATTTCCTTGTCCTTTTGAAATGACAAGTACAAAAAACTATTAACAATGACAAATGCTGAAGTGGCAAACAGTTAAGTAGTACACGTTTGCAAAAGAAAAAAAAGACATCATGTTTCCCTTTTTTTATTTATTTTATTTTAATCATCCTTCTTTATTACTCTGTGATGACATTTTTTTCCTACTAACTGTTCTCTCTTTGTAGGTTTGAGTCTCAAGCTGAATAAAAGATCTAACTATTTGGTGGTTATTTGTCTATTTACAACTTTGGATTTCATATTATGTTTGACTCACAATGAATTAAATGTTTTTTTTTTTTTCTTCTTTCAAATAGGTTAATTTGACAGCACAGCTAGGGACTTTTGATGTGGCTGCCACAGTGGAAGGAGTGTCCCTGAAGGGAGAAGGGGAGAAGCACATTACACTTTCAGGCACCCACCTGTCTGCTCTGAACCGACAGCTACAGTTCGTTACCTATACAAGCGTCGTGTTTCATCCCAAAACGGCAGACTCAGGTGATCATACAAATCTTTTTTACCACTTATAAAAGCCTTTTTGTTGTTGGTTGTTGATGTTGAAAAAAGATGCAAATATTTTAATAAATGATACAATAATTCACTTTATTTCAGACTCAGATGCGAACCATAAAAAAAGACAGATACAGCAAATAATGATAAATAAACAAATAAAAAATAACAGTTTACAGCCATTTAAAAAGACTATAATCTCTGTGCACAGTTTTCCTCAAGGTGGAGGTGTAGCGGAATGAGCTTCTTTTGGGATCATATTTAACATACACCATAACAAAAAAATGGGAGGGGTGTAAAGTGAATGTTTGCCAGCTAAGAGTCATGGTCAGACTCATCGTTCTATCTCTCTGAGCTTCTCAGTTTCTTAGACTATAAGATCAAATTTCATTGGTTGTCTGTAACATACATTTTGATACTAGAGGTGTTCTAAACAATAGGTCTCAAACTCTGGAACCCTCTGTCTCTACACTATTGATTTGGCTGCGGGTTATAATACTCACCTGAAGGTCTGATTTGATTTGACAGGCTTTTTCCTAATTGAGGGGTATTTATAAGATTTTGTAATTTTATTTTTATTCTGTCATTGCAGTAATATGTTTTGTAACTCATTTTATCCTGGAAAATGTTTATATCATTTTGACCTTTTCTGTTAAGTACTATGTGATCATTTCTGGGAAAAGTGGCTTTGCCTTTACAAAAACTTGACTTACTTGCTCACTATGTCATAGGATTTTTTGATAAACCTCCAGGTGATAATTTCCAAAGAAAAATGAACATTACATCAGAAGAAACTAATTTGTGATGGAAATGGTTACATTCTAAGAAATGGAGTAATACAAATGTTTAAAATGTAGTCAAGGATTGGATAGAAATTTTATTCAACAGTTAAAAAGCGTGACAAAGAAGTAATGCATCATTTAAAACATTTTCAAACTGTCATTTTTGGTGATTTCTCTTTTTGAATCACAGCATCTTTTTTTAAGTTGTGAAATAACCTCCTGCTGTCTTGACTTTGCATTTATTTTGGGTTTCTTTTTGTTCCACAGTTCAGTTTGCAACTGAAGATTATCAGGCATTCTTTACCATCAAAATTGGACATAAGACCATCCCAAAACTTTACAACTCTGGATACAGTGGAGGTTTGTGAGCACTTTTTATAACCCAGTTGCAAACTATATTACCAAAAGTATTTGCTAACTTGTCTTTACTTGCATATGAACTAAAGTTCCATCCCATTCCTAACTCAAAGAGTTTGATATGATGTCGGTCCACCTTTTGCAGCTATTACAGCTCCAACTCTTCTAGGAAGGTTGTCCACAAGGTTGAGGGGTGTGATTCTAAACATTTTTGACCATTCTTCCAAAAGCGTATTTGTGATATCACACACTGATGTTGGTCTCTTAGTCTCCACTCAAATTCATCCCAAGGCTGTTTTATCGGGTTCAGATCAGGACTCTGTGCAGGTCAGTCAGGTTCATCCACACAAGACTCTGTTACCCATGTCTGTCTGGACTTTGCTTTGTGCACTGGTGCACAGACATGTTGGAAGAGGGTTGGGAGCATGGAATTGTTCAAAATGTTTTGGTATCCTAACACATTCAGAGTTCCTTTCACTAGAATGAAGCCCAAGTCCTGGAAAAAAAAAACCTACACCATAATTCCTCCTCAACCAAATGTCACACTTGGCACAAAGCAGTCTGAAATGTACCGTTCTCCTGTCAACCTCCAAATCCAGATTGCCAAATGGAAAAGCATGATTCATCACTCCAGAGAACGTGTCTCAACAGCGCTAGACGTGTCTCAACAGTGGCGGCGTGCTTTACACCACTGCATCAATTGCTTTGCATCACACTTGGTGATGTGTGGCTCAGCTGCTTGGCCATTGAAACCCATTCCATGAAGCTCTCTGCATGCTGTACTTGGGCTAATCTGAGGGTCCTATACATTTTGGAGGTCTATAGCAACTGACTGTGCAGAAAGACGGGAACCTACCGATACGAAGCCCATCGAGACGACTGTTGTGAATTTGGGCTATACAAATAAAATTGAATTGAATTGAATTGAACCTCTTTGCACTATGCGCTTCAACATCCGCCGACCCCTGTCTGTCAGTTTACGTGGTCTACCACTTGGTGGCTGAGTTGCTGTTGTTCCCAAACTCTTCCATTTTTGTATGATAGATCTTACAGTTGACAGTGGAATATTAAGGATCAAGGAAATTTTCACGACTGGACTTGTTGCACAGATAGCATCCTATGACAGTTCCACGCTGGAATTCAGTGACCTCCTGAAAGCATTTTTACAAATATTTGTTAAAACAGTCTGCATGCCTGAGTGCTTGATTTTATACACCTGTGGCCACACCAAGTGATTAGGACACCTAATTCTGATCATTTGGATGGATGAGCCAATACTTTTGGTAATAAAGAGTATGATGTGATGTCTTGCTGTGCCGCTACTGACATTTATTTGTTTTTTTATTGTTTTTTACTTAAGAGTACAACATTACTGCTCTGGTTACCATTGCCACCAAGACCTTTCTGCGCTATGACAAACTCAAAGATCTCATCGACAGCATTCGGCAGTATTATCCCACTGTCACCATAGTGATCGCAGATGACAATGAACACCCTCAGCCAGTTACTGGTCCTCACATTGAACACTATATTATGCCCTTTGGAAAGGTAAAGAGATTGCATATATTCTATTTGTGTCTTTCATTCTGATATTCAAGCAGTGAATTTGAAACGTGTTGCCCTTCCCTTTCACTGCACAGGGCTGGTTTGCAGGGAGAAATCTGGCAGTGTCTCAAGTGACTACCAAGTATGTGCTATGGGTGGATGATGATTTCATCTTTACTGCCAACACTAAGTTGGAAAAGATGGTTGACATCCTGGAGAGGACCACTCTGGACCTGGTGAGAATATTGTTTAAGCAATAGTCAAATGAGAGGAGGTGCTAAACACTGCAAAAAGTTTAGCCATTAGACCACAGTTTAGGTCACATGACTGCCTTCCCAATACTCACTTATTTAAATCACACCTACTGTATATTTGCATTCTTGCAAATATATGAAACACGACAGACAGTACCTGTATTTCTCAAAGATTTTATTCTTCTCTAGCTCACAGGGAGAATCAACGTGCAGCTGACAAACTGTTTAGCTAGTGCAAAACTTTACATAAAGAAGTAAAGGTCAGACACTACCACCACACTTTCCTGTTAGAAAATAAAGCTCCTCTTATCTAGAGAAAGATTTGTTTCCTGTTTTTTTAACTATTTGTGATGCAACAACATTTGCTTGGCCAAGCAACAGTCTTATCTGAGGATGAGGATGTTGCCTTGGTTGAGCTGCTGTCTGCAAACACAAGTCATATAAGCATAAAAAGACACACTGAAATATTTTGTCCATTTTACTAGGTGATTAAAAAATGTAAAAAGAAAATATTTTTAAAAAGAAGGCTCCTTCATCCACTACAGAATGAAGGAGCACTTAAAAGCTCACCAATTCATCACAGGGCAACTTGTAGGATGAACTTTACATGATGGTTAGATTAGGTAACTCTGCAATACATTTCAGTCAGACAACTCATGCAGTAAAGAAGATTTATTTCCATATTTCTTTTAGTTTGGTATAAGGCTCTGTTCAGATAGATAAAACAAAGATCTCCATAGAAAACTTTGGGTATTAAACTACCCCTAACGGAGCTCAAAGGGGGAAGCCGGGGAGGAGGGTGGGGTGATGAACACAGAGCTCGCAGAAATGGAGAAGAGGGATTGGACCACACACCTGGAATTGAAGTAGGACGCTAAACAAGTGAGTTAATTAGACTGAATCGCCCGCGGGAAGGAGTAACCAGGTAGACGCACTGCTCGAGTTACCTGCCTGAAATACTCCCAGGGTCGTTCATGTATGCAAAAAGCTATTAAAAGTGTTCTGCCATTAAGACAAAAAGAATCAGCTCTTAGACTAGCAAATATGCATAATTATATATCTCTGAGGACCTTTTAGATCTCGTTTTTTGTAAATACCCAATCTTTTAAAAATTGTGGTTTTTGAGTTTTGAAAGATGTACTTGTGCCATTTTTCTCAGAGGCTAATATCTGATGAACTACTGTCACTCTGCAGAAACTACTGGTTCAGTTGTGTTGATGAACTTGTCCAACTACCAACCAGAGCAGGGTCACTTGTTCTACAGTTTTCTGCAGCAAGGGGTTAATACGATTTTAGTGAATGCCATGTGACCGCTCAACTACTAGACCACATATATAAGCTTGTGCACCCACTAGATTTTGCAAGACAAAGTTTCAAGTTGAACGGCACCAACGACCAAAGTTTACCTCACCAACATCAACAGAAGTTTGAAAATGGCAATTGAGCAGGACACAGTCAAATTAAAGCTCTGTTGGGTTTACGCAATAATTCTCTGTAAACAAGCACAGTTTCATCTCTAAAGAAAGCATCCATCCATTCATTTTCTTAACCCACTTTATAATGCCGAACCTTGTCCTGGACACCTGGACAGGTCGCCAGTTTGTCACAGTGCTCTAAAGAAATCAAAACAGCAAATTTATAAAGTATCCCCCACACCCCTAGAATTTTAATGAATAGTGATTAATTGAAAAAGAAAAATAATTTTAAAATCTTTAGGAGCCACAATGAACATCAATTTATTAAAATCAGACTTTTTGAAATGGGAGTCGATGGTGACTTGCTTTCTGTAACTTTCCCACTGTGGTTTTTCATGGAAGTGCAACGTCGGATAATTCCTGATTTGTGTCATACTCAGAAATTAAGAGAAGGGCCTGGAGCTAGACACACTCCTGAGACTGTTTGTTTGAGGATTCCAGCTAGATCCTTCCTGTATGGATTTTTTATATTCTCCCTGAACATGCATGGTTTTCTCTTACTGATTCATTGGTGATTCTTTTTTATTTATTTACACTCTGTCTTTTTTTACATTAAAGGTGAGATGATTGATCATGTTCTATGTGACTAAGTAGTCCACCAGTTCTCTGTAATTAGCCTCTTAGAAACCACTGATGTACTCAACGAAGGCAAAGGGATTCAAAATTTTAAACAGGTTTTATGTGTTCTGGGTAAAGGTAAAAAGAGAGCACAACCTCCTCAGCAGCTTCTATGATGCTAACCAATTTCTCAGTCTTTACAGATTTTTATTCTCACAAACTGGTTTATCTGTCACTGACAGGGATCTAAGCTGGAGGAGGAGGGCTGATCTTTGCATTATCTGGCAGTTATTACTTGGAATCAGATGTTGCAACTAGGCGTTTCCCAACAGGATAAGCCTATTTCGCCATTTTTACAACACTTCAACAGCCAGTGGTTGTGTCATCATTACTAAATCAACAAACACACATGACTAGACTATTATGACCTCCTAAGGTTCAAAAACATTCAAACCCTAAAAACATTTGGTTCCTTGTAAAGTGAAAAAATATCCAAAGTAAGCAGAGCCAGCACAGCTAAACACCTTAAATTCTGTGTCAATTACTAGTAACCAGAAGAACAACATTCCAATCCCATATGGAGGTAAAGATGACCCTCCTCAATTCCATCAAATGCTAACCCAAACAGTTGTTATTTTTGATGTTTCCAATAGAAAAAAAGGATTTCTAGTAATAAAATAGTTGTAAATGATTGTCGTATTCTCAGATGTGATCTTTGACCAAGGCAGACCACTACGACAGAAAAAAAGTGCTTTTTGTGGTATGTGACTGAATATTGTATTGAATCAAATCATGAAGTCTCATATATGAAAACAGGTGTCTTGGTTCAGGTTTGCTGCTCACATTGACTTTTGACTGAAAATAATCCCAACATGATCCCAACTTCCTCAAACGTAATTACGGTAGTTTAAAGAATCCTCACCTTTTTTCACTTTTCAAATGCAGAGGCGTTTTCTTCAGCTCTTTCGCTATTGGTGCTTAGACAAGTGCATCTGTATACAGCCTAACATTTTATTGTAAAATAAAAAACAAAAAGAAAGTAAAAGAATGCTGTTTGAATGGCCCAGTTCATAGAAGTTGCTCATTCCTCGTTTGAATCCTGTTATTTTTGCTTGTTATGCAATGCTCAATTACTTTTAGTTGATTGCCCGCAAACCCTAACCAAATTACACGTGCAGCATTTGTGTGCACGTGTAATTTTGCCCTCTTTATTAGGAATCTTTGTAAATGTGGCCCTGTGTCTTCAAAATACTTGGACGTGATTTCTTTCAAATAATTATTTTATTCGTATCCTAACGTTTTTTTTTTTTTACTTTTATTTTTTACGTTAGGATTTAAACATTATATTTATCTTTCCTATTTAACATTGTCTATCGTGTCTTCAGTCAGCTGTCTGCATCAGGGAGGCTGTCGGTTCTGGCTGTCTGATCCCCTAATCCCCACTTTTTTAATCTGTTTAATTAATACACGGTTTAGATTGTTTATAATGTTGCACTAAATTAGGTGTTTTTGCTAGGTTGTGGTTACTGCAGCAGCCTCATTGTGGCCATGAGAAAGAAACCGGGCTTCAGTTTATGCGATTAGGCTTTAAAAACTCTGTGCCTGCTGGGATAGGGTGCAGAGGGGAGGTGGCGAGTAAACAGTGGGTGCGATACTTCATAGGTTAATTGGTTACTCTAAATTGTCCATAGGTGTGAATGTGAGTGTGCATGGGTGTGTGATATGTGTCCCTGCAAGAGACAGGATGTCCCCTGCCCTCGCCAACGAGCTGTTAGGATAGGCTCCGGCAGCCCCGTGATCCTGAAAGGGACAAAACAGGTTTAGAAAATGAATGAATGCTGAAAAAGGATGAATAAATAAGTGACATTGTAATGTAAGAAAACTCATAAAAGCATAGACAAAGTAAAATACACCAGCAGAGCCTGGCTATAAAAAGGGTTTTTAAGAATTTTTTTAACAAGAAGCTTTTTCTATTTCAATATTGAAACTGTGCAACATCATTTTTTATTATTATTCTAATTAATTTAGTTTTGAAAACACTACAAGTGGAAAATATTGGCCAGAGAAATTGAGTGTTGGAACTCAACATAGTTAAAAACTGGTTTTCACCTAGTTAACCGGTTTGTTTGCAGGTTGGCGGCGCCGTGAGGGAGGTAACTGGATACTCTGCCACATTCCGACACACCATTTCAGTTGACGAAGGAGGACCTGAGGGTGACTGTTTGCACATACGTCTTGGATACCATCATGTCATTGAGGGATTTCCCAACTGTGTGGTCGCAGATGCCGTCATCAACTTCTTCATGGGACGGACAGACAAAATACTGCAGGTTGGCTTTGACCCCCGGCTGTCACGAAGAGGCCACTTAGGTAAGTATTCTCCTGTCAAAGGAACTTGACAGGAGAAAGGAACTAAAAGAGAAAAAAAAATACTAAATGATTATAAATAATTTTTTTGTTATTTCAGAGTTTTTCATTGATGGACTGGGCCTCCTCCACATTGGCTCGTGTAGTGATGTCATAATAAACCACGCATCTAAGATTATCCTTCCTTGGAAAAAAACTGACAAGCACAAAGCGTATGAAAAATTCCGATACAGTGTCCAAAATAATATTTCCAATGAAATCTTTTACTTTAAGTACAGATTTCAGTGCTTGACCAGTCAGTGAAAGCAAGCCTCAAGAGTTCTTGATTTTCTTTGTTTTTTTACAAATCTTTGACAGACAAAAATACAGTTTTTACCGTGTAAACACCAAGAGCTGCCCACTCTTTGCATGTGTCTGTGGTTTTGGAACAGCACTGTGCATTTAGTCAAATAAATCACTGAAACTTGATTGCCAGAAGAAAACCTTGACAGGTTTTAAAGAAGGTTATATAAACCTATTCTAGGTCCATCAACTTTTCCAAAGTCCATGTTGTATGAAACCCTGATATATAAAGTAAAAACAAAGGTGTAGTTAAACAAAAACACTTTTCAGTTGTTTTTTTTTTTACTTTAATTAAAGTGATTGTTTTTCTGGAAAAAGTAAATATCTTCAAGAAAAAAAATCCTATTTTAGAAGTCTACATTCAGTCAGGCTGTCATTGCAAAACTTCTCCACAAGATGGAAACATAACAAAGCAAAAGCACACAATTTAAAAAGGCCTCAAATCTATTAGAAAAGGGGAACTTCCTGTTGTGATTAATTGTCCCTGAATACATATGTTGTAGAATACATTAAAAAATTAACCGTCGTTTTTGTACTATTCTATTGTAATGTTGTTTTGTTAACCATTGTTGCTGTAAATGGAATTTGCTAATGAGTCCATTTGTGCACCAAAAAGCTTTGCTTTTGTCTTAGGTGTAAGCACATTAGGTAGGGAAGCCTAATTTTTGTGTTTTGTTCAAACAATAATTGTAATGAAACATTTGCGGTTTAATAAAAGTCTTTTACTTGCTGACCCTGATTGAGAAGCTTACTGTTTTTTTTTAAACATGCGCCTTTGTGTACTTGTGTTTGCAGGCCAGGCTGTAGCATCTGGCTTTGTAGATATTTGGCCAGATCCACACACACCGTGTTCTAATTGAAGTGGACTATTTCCTGCCAATTAGTGAAACACTCCTCAAGCTTTAAAGGCAAAACCCAAAGGGTATGGTGTCTGGAGGCCTCTTTGAATTATGCGCAGGAAAAAAATATAATAATTTGGCTACCTTCATAACATCAAGCAAGGAAATAATTAGATGAGTTTTTATATTTATCATATTTTTCCTTGTTTTGAACTCTTCTTGTAGTTTATATCAGGTCAAGGTTTTACAGTGTTGAAGTGAATATTCGGAGGATTATCAGCTGCTGGACTGCAGGGGGCAGCATGGGATTGTACGTAAAACATCAGGTTTGATTAATCCAACAGATTTTTTTTCATCATCAAATGTAAATTACTACATATACCCGCAAACTATTGTGATATTATTCCTTATCCTAAAACTAAAGTGTTTCATTTTTTGTTATTTACATAAATGCACATTTACAGCTTTTCACCTTGTTCTGAAAAATTCAATTCAATTCAATTTTATTTGTATAGCCCAAAATCACAACAACAGTCGTCTCGATGGGCTTCGAAGTAAAACATGAAATCAAAAGGATCACGAATACAAAGAGTTCAATAGAAAAATACTAAAATGAACTAACAAACTGACTAAGCTATACTGGCATCCCTGCCCTTAGACCCCCCTTCGCGGTAAGGAAAAACTCCCAAAAAAACCGGATTCCGGAAAAAACGAAGAAACCTCAGGGGTGCCCACATGAAGGAGGGATCCTCCCCCAGGACGGACAGGCGATTTACCAGAACTCTTAGAGAAGAATTAACTTATCTAAATCTACAACTACATATATAAAAGTCCAGCAGACGAGCTTTATCCAGCCGTGGTTGTGGGGACAGTCAAAGGCGCGAGTCGAGCCGGAGACAGGAACCACAGCCAGGTGTAGGAGCAGGAGCAGAGACGAGGTACTCGGTCAGGCACAGAGCAGAGACGAGCCAGAGATGAGCCAGAGGCAGGATCCACAGCCAGGTGTAGGAGCAGGAGCAAAGGCGAGGTAAACGGTCAGGAACTGGAGCACGGATGAGCCAACTGGAGTCTGGAAGCACTCCCACTCCCCAGGAGGGGAGAGGAAAAGAGGGACAATACATGAATCGCACTGCACCAAACAGAGGCATGGAGAACTAAATAATAAATTATGATCAAGAATAGAGGAGAGGAAGGGTAGAAGTAAAAAAGGAAAGAGGACAGAACCCCAGTGCACCATAGTTACCCCAGCTTCAACTTCTAGCAGCCTTTTAAAAGAAATAGTTTTTATTAAGTTTAATTTAAACAAACTAACATTAAGTTAAATAATCTCTGAATACTAACTAGTCTGACAATAAGCCTGTCCAAAGAGGAACGTTTTCAGTCTAGCTTTGAATGTAGAAACTGTGTCGGCCTCTCTTACATGAGCTGGGAGTTTATTCCATAAGACAGGGGCTTGGTGGCTAAACGCTCTACCTCCAACCGTACTTTTACTAATTCTAGGAACCACAAGCAGTCCTGCATTTTGCGAGCGAAGTGTTCTGATTGGTTGGTAAGGGACTATGAGGTCCTTAATATAGGACGGGGCCATTCCATGTAAGGCCTTATAGGTTAACAGGAGGATCTTGAACTTAATTCTAGAATCAACTGGGAGCCAATGGAGCGAAACTAACACAGGAGTGATGTGATCTCTTCTGCTGGTTCCAGCTAACAATCTAGCAGCTGCGTTCTGAACAAGCTGGAGACTTCTTAAGGAACTCTTAGGACACGCTGCTAACAAGGAGTTACAGTAATCCAGCCTCGACGTAACAAATGCATGGATGAGTTTTTCAGCATCACTCTTAGAAAGTATATTTCTGATCTTAGCAATATTCCGCAGGTGAAAAAAGGCAGTTCTACATGCCTGAGATATGTGAGCCTTAAATGATAAATCCTGGTCAAGTAAAACCCCAAGGTTTCTAACTGTGGAATTGGGGGCTATACTTATACCATCCAGGGAGACTATCTGAGCAGACAGAGCATCTCTGAGGTTTTTAGGACCAAGTATAATGACCTCAGTTTTTTCTGGGTTCAAGAGGAGGTAATTAATTGTCATCCAGGTCTTGATGTCACTGATGCAGGCGTTCAGTTTCTCTATCTGGTCATTCTGGTCAGGCTTCATGGATAAATACAACTGCGTATCGTCGGCATAACAATGAAAATTAATGCTGTGTTTCCTGATTATGTTTCCTAGGGGTAACATATAAAGCGTAAACAGGATCGGTCCCAAGACTGAGCCCTGTGGGACTCCATAGTTGACTCGAGTCAACTATGACTAAAAAGTGCCGTACCTCACATTCGTCAACATGTTTCGCAAACCCCAAAAAAGAAAGAATATACATTTTAAAAGGTAAATCATGTACCCCTAGTTTCCATAATTGTGGTACATGATATTTGGATTCATTCATTCATCTTTTAAACCCGTTTGTCACTTTTGGGGTCACGGGGCTGCTGGAGCCTATCCCGGCCACTCGTGTGCAAGAGCAGGGGACATCCTGGACAGGTCGTCAGTCCGTCGCAGGGCCAAAAGTCACACATCCATGCACTCTCACATTCATACCAAGAGACAATTTAGAGTAACCAGTTAACCTATGAAGCATGTTCTTGGATGGTGGGAGGAAGCTGGAGTACCTGGAGAAAACCCACGCATGCAGGGTGAGAACATGCAAACTCCACACAGAAAGGGCTCCACAGTGGCGCTGTGGTTACCTCTCTTGATTCACAGCAAGCAAGAAGACCCCTGGTTCAAGTCCCAGCTGGGGGACCTGAAACAACACCAATGGTGGACCTTTCTGTATGGATATTTTACTTAAAGGAAAAATACTCCAATCCTATTTTTATTAGACACATATACATATCCAAGCTCTGCTTTCAAGTGCTGTAAATATCAGCAACACCAGAATACAAAAGTATTTGTGTAACATAGAAAGAAATGTAATAAATATTACAGTGGAAACATGTTCTTATGCAAAAAAGCATAAACAGTAAAAGGGAAAGTATTTGGTTGTTGGGCAATATGAGAAAATGTGTGTTTTGTCCAATAATTCAAGAGCGTGTCCAGCAGCTGTAAATGAAGTAGTAACACTGTATTGTCATAGTTGCTAATGCTTCTCTAAAATCAGAACAGGCTTAAAATGCTAGAATGCTCCTCCTGCACACTTGATAAACATCTTGGCTGATATCCAGTTTGCCGTTGTAGTCCCACTCAGCCAAAGTGAGCAAACGAGTCCTCCATGTTCAGACCCAAACTGTTGAGGTGTTCTCTGATGGTTTCTCCTACAAGACGACAACACCGATTTGTTAAATGTTTCTGACAGTACATTTCTGTTGTTCTGTTGCTCTGGGAGAATCTCTTAAACTTGACCTTCTGTTGTTGAATATACGTCACAGCGTCATGCACTGTGACAAAAATATGTTGAGGATTCATGTGGCTCATTAGGCCGCTCGATGTCATGATCTTCAAGACATTCTCTGATGGGACAGAAATGCTGCTGTAAGTTTTTATTTGTCAGGAAATAAATTATGCTAAACAGTGTCAAAAAAACTGTAGAGAGAAAAACATTTTCATAAAACCTTACCATTGCAGTTTGCCAAATACACAGAAACGCCAATGTTCTGGCATTGGGTGCACATCTGAAAAAAATGAGAACAGAAATCAAAGGGCATTGAGAAAGGGGGAAGCGTTTGTAGAGGTGTAATCTTGTCCTTTTCTTTGCAGACTAACCTGTGTGAAGAGCCTTGCTCCAGCAACATCAATGAATATGACACTGCTGCAATCTATCAGAACAGCCTCCAGATCGCTTTCTGATGCTTCTGCTTAGAAACAAAAAACTTTTGCCTTAGCAGAACAAGAAAATCAGAAACGGAGTGATCTAGCTCGATAAAAAGCTTTTCGGACCTGATTTAAAGAAGTCACTCACAGAGGAAAATGACGTATTTGCAATACCCCTCTCCTAAAGAGAAAGATCAAGAAAATATATAGTTATTTTAGTTTTGATTTACATTTTAGTTGAAGATACTGAGTGATTGCAAAGTGGTACCACGGTGCAGATGACTGTCTCACTCTCTTGCTTCTCCAAGGCTTTCTTGGCTTTCTCCCTCCTGCGGATCTTCTCCGGTGTCAGACCCAACAGTTTACTCATTTGTTCCCTGAAGAAGCTTCGGTTGCCATAGTAAATGGGGCCATTGTAAGTCAGGATCTTCACTCCAGGCACTTCATAGCACTATAGGAGATACAGTATGGTTAAAAGCTGCACTTTTCCTCAAATAGTATAAAGATTAGAAGTCATTTCTGGAATAAGAGACTGGAAATGTTCCTTAAAGTTAAAACAAAAGAATAGTTTTTATTTATTATTACAATGAAAAACCAATAAAAAAAAATCTTACCTTATTATGGTTCTCCAAAGGTCTGTATATTTCTGTGTTGCTGGCGCGTCCGAGAACTGAGCAAGCAACCCTGTTAAATAATTATCATCAACAATAAAACTGACACAAATCACGAAAAATGTCATGCCTGTAACTTTTTCTTTTTTATGCTTGAATGTTAAAAATTATTCCAGAAGTGTAAAGTATCCTCTCTGGAATAATGATTGCTTCATTCTACAATAGCTGCAGTGCAGATGGACAGAAACACATACCTTTGTGTGCGACAAATGATTGTCATCATAGAGAAAACCACTCCGATGGCCAGACCAAGGTCTACATTGAGGACCACCACGGACAACCAGGTAACAATCCAGACCATCTGCACAGACACCATTGCAATAATGTGTTGCTATTTTAAGTTTCAAGCTATTCAAGAAGCAGGTTGGTGTCATTCTTAATGTTAGAATGAGAGCAAAAGTTCAGTAAATATTTTTGCCTGATGTTCTATGGGCTCCAAATCTGATTAAAAAATGTCAAGTGGCTAAATTCTTATTTGAAATTATGCCTGAATAAACCTTACAGTTACTTAAAGATTGACATCTCCCCTTTACTAACAAACCTGCAAAAATCTAAATAATTAAAAAACTCAAAGACCATCACTTCTCTTTTAACACTTATTTCAGCATCTGTGCTGCGGGTCCTTACAAAATCAAGCTTGCTGATTCTCCACAGTTCCGGTAGGTCTTGGAACTGCAGGAGCATTTGCCTGAGGCTTGTTACGTTGATGCATGCCAAAACTGCCTGAGGAGAGACAAAAGCATGAGTGAAAAGGCCTTTTCTCCCCCGTAGTGCGTTCACAGATCTACACACATGAGCACACCTTGGGCAGGAAGTAGAAGAGCGGTCCAATCAGCAGCAGGACAACAAGGACAACCAGACTGGTGAACAAACCACAGAGCTGCAGGAAGAGGCATGTTAGTATACAGACTGTGGTCAAACATAAATATGATTTTGTCTCTGTTTTGAGTAGCGAAATTAGTTTACAGTGACAGTTTTTATCCTCAACTTTGTTAAGCATCATTCCAAGTACCTGTGTGTGTCCTCCAGCACTCTCTAGTATGTTAGTGGTGGCCAGAGTGGCTGAGCTGGGGAAGCAGGTGAAAAAGGCAGACACAGCGTTGGAGATCCCATGGGCCAGCAGCTCCTAAAAATATTTTTTTTTACAGATTTATCCCCAAATGATGAAAAAGTTGAAAAATCCAACTTGTATGAATCAAGAATCCAGGACATTGCTGGATTATACCTGGTTAGGTTGAATAGAATAACCATGTTTATCAGCATAGATCATAGCCAGGGAGACAGACAGAGCATATCCAACGAGGGTGATTGCTACTGTGTCTCCAGCAATGGCAGGGAAAGTGTTGATGGCAGGAAGTTGAGGCCTTGGAAAGCTGAAAGATGGACAAATGAGTAAACAAATATGTCTCAGCACCGATTTCACTTTTAGTTTCCATTAGTGATCATGTAAGCAAGTAGTTTTACCCAGCAGGAATATCCCCAACAATCTCAATGTTGTAGATAGAATCCAGGGAAGAAGCATACACTACACACGTAGCAATAATCACCTGGACAGAGGAGTAAACACACTGGTAGTGATATTAATGCACCTCAGCTGCTTCAGAAAGCTGCCGACTCACGGTGAGGATCTCCACGGGGATGGGCGTACGAAGACGATGCCGAAATCGCACGTTGATTTCCTTTACAGGAACCAGGACAGCCAGGGAGACCAGTGAGATGATGAGCTCCGCTGTGTTAGTGTGAGGCAGGTTCTCCATCACTGACACCAACGTCTGAGCACACAAACCGGCGACAAGACTCTTTAGCAATCTCTTTCGGATCAACCTCCAACTTGCAAAACTCTGATCACCTTGAAGAAGGAGAAGTTTCCGGTGTGGCGAGGGAGCCGCAGCCCCAGCATGCTTTGCAGCTGGGAGATGGTCACATGAAAGGCAGCAGCACTGATGAAAGCCTTCACTATCGGCTCTGACAAATAGGTGGAGAGGAAGCCCAGATGAAGGGCAAACATGCAGATCTAAAGGGGACAGGAAGAACAGGAAGTCTGATGCTACTAGCACAGAAAAATCTACCTCTAGATAGATATTTTGAACGAGGTTTAACAATTTATTTTAACAACAATTCAATTCATATCATAATTTGTGGTCGCTGATACGATTAGTTCATTTTGAACAATCCCCTTCACTGACCTAAAATCAACCAAGGACATCCTTAGCCAAAAATTCAACCAGAGTGACTCAGAGATAAATACCTGAACAGTGCAGGGGAAGTTTTCCTTGTAAGATAATCAAGAGTAAATTAAATGTATACAAACTAACAAGTAAACAAGAAATAATTGCAACTATTTTTAGTCTTATTCTACTGCACAGTATGGTCACATGTCATTGAAAATTCAAAGTGTTTCCACACACTGGACTGGAATGATGGCTTGATCATTATTTGGCGTCATCACGTGTGTGTTGTATGCTGTGATGGTACTTGCTTGTTTTAAGGTTACCTTAAAATAAATCTGCCATTTCTCAATCCAAATGATATTTTCCAGAATCAATGTAATCGATTTATTTCATTTTTTAAATTATTTTATAATGGTATAGCTCGTTTCGATTAACAACCTGCCTCAAACAGATCGATCTGGAATCTAAATCTATTCTTCGATTAGATGATTCACCCCCTAACATTTTGTGTTTCTGCATGCGCGTTACCATGAAGATCCCAGAGAGAAGTGCTACAGCTGAGGCCACTCCAATCCTCTGAGCCTCAAATCCTGCTGCTTCAGGTGAGCTTGAGTTCATCTCAAGAGGAGTGGGAACCAACTGCTCCACTACAGAGCCGGTCATGAGACTCACCACAGCAAAGGTGCCTGAAAAGTCAACGTCTCCTCAGTGACAGCGGTGGAGAGAACAGCAGGAAAATGCATACATTTGGACCTCTGTCATTTATTTCTACATGGAGAAATAAAAGCAAACCAATGTGTGTGGCCTCACCTGTGGACACATGGTGACCTGTGCCAAAGATCATGTATAGGACCACAGGGAAGAAGGAGGTGTACAGACCGAATATTGGAGCCACAGATGTGAGCAGAGCAAACGCCATACCTGTTCAGACCAAACCATGTATTTATGTATCGTATCAAATATTTATTGTTATTATTATTAATAATAATAATAATAATAATAATAATAATAATAATAATAATAATAATAATAATAATAATAATAATAATGAACCCCTGACTGTACCTTGAGGAATATGAAGAATCCCCACAGTCAGTCCAGCTATAGTGTCTCCTAAAATCCATTTCCTCAGCTTGTACCTCGGCAGCCACCTAAAAATGGGGACTCTCTCCCTCAGCAGGTGAAGGAAGGCCTCCCTGGAACACCTGCACCTCCCGGCCAGCCTGTCCCGGAGCCTCACTCCTCCACCTGTGTCCTCTTCGGAGCCGTAAGCCTGCTTGAAGCGGTCCTCCGTGAAAATGTCCCGGTACACGGCCACGGAAGCGCTCATGCTGTCCCCCCTTCAGAGCTGCCGACTCGACTCAGGTGATTTCCACATGGATTACATTTATAGCAGACTCTGCCCTGAACTAAGGAGCCATTGTATTTTCCTGCGCGGAGACTCTCCAGCCAATGACATGGCTCACATATCAACTTTTTTTCTACAGTATAAAGCAACTTTTTTTTTTTTAACATCTTTGAGCTGCCACAAGTTCGGTGCTTCACTTATATCCTGCACAGATCCCCGGGGTCCTAATGCTAAAAGTGTTTTTCAGACAAGTCATCTAATCTGGTGTCCTTCTCCCCTAATCCCTCCCTCAAACAAACTCAGATGTGTATAGACTAGGGAGACTAGGAGGATGCAGAGTAGAGACAATGTGCTGCACTGTGAAATGCCCACACAGATCAAAGTGGTATTGTTGGTGTAACCTCAGAGCTTGTCTGTTCATTTCCGAGTGGGATGGATGTCTGTCATGGGTGGGTGTTTAAACTGTGTAGTCAAAGGGAAAAGGCTTGATAGCCGTGCAGTTTTGTGTAACTCAATCACACATGAAGCCTGGTTGAATGATCAAACTACACCTCATCCTTGATCAGAAATGATCTGTGATGACAGATGTCCTTTGTTGGAGAGGAAGATGTTTGTGTGTTTGTACTACAAGAAAGCTGCGTGTTGAACGTGAAAAGAAAGCCAGTGTTGCACTGTGGAGCATCAGTCAAAGGAAATAGACATTTTTTTCTGGTTCAGACTCTGCTTTTGATTGAATAACTTCCCTTTTATTTGGTATGTCTCTCATCCAGCAAGACTACGTGAGGAAAAGCAGGCAGTGCCCCTCTTTTAAGTATTCACAACGGACAACACCCAAGTTTTTTCGGTGTGGATGGACCAAAACATTCAATGAATGGGGTCATGGGTGTAGGCTGAGAAATCAAAAAACACAATATCTCAGTTAGAGGCACTCCAGAGGATTGTGAGTGTTTACTGGGACATTGTTGTGTACATTTGAATTTCCATTTAAGGTTGTGCACAAAAACCAAGATGACCTCCAAAGAAGAATCATAACATCACTTCGTTCAGGTTTCCAATCAAAATAAGGTGCAAAAAGAAGCAGACACTATAAAAAGCATACTAAGGTGATGCATTTGCAAGGATAATGCAAAGGTAGAGTGTTTGACCTCTACATAAAGGACTGAAGTTTTGGTTGCTGCCCATGTGTTGAAGTGTCCTTTGGGATTTCTAAAGTGGTAGTAAAACGCAATCAAAATATTAACCATTTAGCACATTTGTGGCTAGAGTTAGATCATTTTATGAATTACAAGAATAAATCAAATTGAATTCTGAGGTTTTTGACTAATAATTGTTTAGAATTTGTTTTAGTAAAAGGTTGAAAAATAAAATAAAATTGCAACATCATACCATGCTAAGACTTTGCGAGAAACCACTTCAACTGAAGTGGTTGAGTAAAGTTAAGTAAAAGAATGCAACACATAAGGTTGTCCAAATTAAATTAAATTAAATTAGTAAAAAAAAAGGATTGAATCGGTAGCAGCTCAAAATTTCAATGATCAATCTACGTTCACACCGTCTTTTGCAACGCATGTTCAAGCGGCCACTTTCAATAAAATGCATTAATGAGAGTATATGCGCATTTCGGGCTTCTGCGTTCAAAACTCTTGCGCTCACCTGTAGCTATGCAAGTTCCCACGACCGTTTTCGGGCTATTTGTACAAAATGCATGGCCATTGAATAAGCGTTGAAACCAGGTCGAACTGAGACCTATCAGGGACACAGATTTGGTATTGACGTATGGATGGCGTCCTTTTTAATTCACGGGGATGCCAACCGTTTGAAAATTGATCATGGAGAAGAAATTAATAATTGCAGTTTATTAATTAAAGGGCACAAATTCTTTCATACATGGGAAAAGAAGCCTGGAGAAGATTTACAAGATTTGTCCCACTTTGTCATTTTGCACCAAGCCTCTTCCAACTGTAGGTGCCAGAACATGTGGCAGTAAAAAAAGTAACAAAAAATCAAGAAAAAGGAGCCCCTCCCTGCTTGTCCAGTGTGGAAACCATGGACTGAATGCACGTTCAAGGACTCACATCTAGCATGATCTCAAATGTGGCTCACATGTCTGCTGAGTTCATCGCTTCATTTTGACTTTGGAAAAAGATTAACCAAGGTTTTTCTGTTTTCTTTTTTTGTGAAAAATGTTCTATTTAGATTCTTTTCCCAAAATGATTTTTGTTGATGCTTCCCAATTCTTTGCCTTTCATTATAATTACATTTACTCACAGCAAGAAGGCCCCCAGTTCAAGTCCCGGCTGGGGGACCTGAAACAGAACACCAATGGGGAACCTTTCTGTGGGGAGTTTGCATGTTCTCCCCGTGTATGCGTGGGTTTTCTCCTGGGACTCCGGCTTCCTCCCACCGTCCAAAAACAGGCTTCATAGGTTAATTGGTCACTCTAAATTGAGGTGTGAATGTGAGTGTGAATGGGTGTGTGATTGTGACCCTGCGACAGACTGGCGACCTGTCCGGGGTGTCCCCTGCCTTCACCTGAAAGTGGCCGGAAAAGGCCCCGTGACCCCAAAAGGGATAACATGGATTAGAAGATGAATGAATATTTTGTTTTATTTGAGGTCTTTATTAGAGGCCTGCTGACCCAAAGTTCACACCGTAGAATGTAGAGATAAATAATATGTTCAAACTCTTTTAACTAATTTAGGAGGTATTGACCATTAGATTATTTATATTAACTGTTTAACAAAACATTTTTGGGGAATTTTGATGTTATAGATGTGAGTCTGCCTCACTGCTTGGTTTCACATCATCTCAGAGGACACTCTTTAGCAGAGAGGGGCTGATTGGTGTTCCCTCACACATATCAGTTTTCTGAAATAAATAGATAATAGCTGGCTCCAGGCTGTTCATTTGGAAATCTAAAAAGGAAAACATCGGCGAGTTTGCGCCTAATCTTCCCTTTGCTGTCTTTTCTCCTTGAAAGTCCAAGGATGTGTTGCTGATGCAAAGGACTGCATGCACTGTTGCTGATAAATTACTGCCTTCTAATTTAAAAGAAACAAACTAAGATCCACGAGGAGACTTGTTTTTGTTCTTGAGTCATATTCCTAGAATTTCTGTATCTCATGTGGTGGTGGGGGGTGGGGGGGGGGGTGCAGTGATATAAGGGACTTCCTTCAAACGGCAGGAATGTGGCCCATTGTGTTGATTAGCTCCAGAGGATTTATAAACACACCAACGGAGTGATGTGTCTGCAGACTGTTTAAACAAGATATTAATCTGTGGTTTTAGGAACAATGCTTTCAATGGAAAAGGATATGGAGAGTCAACCCTAAACTAGATAAACCACCCCCCTTGCACTTTCATAACAGACAGTTGGTCAAGTGTTCATGTTGTGCAATGAAAGTACCTGAGAAAAACACTAAAGCTACAAGCTCAAGGCTGTTTTTAATCAGGTGGCCCTGAAATGAGTTAAGATCAGTGTACACCTATGAGAACACAAGACATCTGATACCAAAACTGTTTTGCATGCAGATGTAGGGCAAACGATCCAGTGAAATGCTTTCAGGGTTAGGGTACAAGCCCACGTTCTGCAATTATTAATTTCTTCTCCATGATCAATTTTACAAACAGTTGGCATCTCCGTGACTTAAAAAAGAAGGATGCACTTTTCCAAGCCAGAACAGCATCTTCACATTGTGCAGCTTCATAGTCACTACAGTGCTCTTCTGCTTTCCCATTTTGGTGTCTCGAGCAAAGACGTGTTTTAAGCACAAAGAAGGAGTACAGAGGACTTCAATTACCCTAAGAACTGTCTTGACCTGCTCATTTAAATGTTAGTGTTACTTTTTTTGAAAGTTTCATTTTGGTGTTTCTACTCTTCAACACATTAAAACACTTCAACATAACAATACTCAACCTAAACATTTTGAAAAATATAAGCTTTTTAAGGGAGTTTGGTATTGTATGGTGGTTAGTCCTGTGGCCTCACAGCAAAAAGGTCACAGCTCAAAATCTCTGTTGGGTCCATTACATGTGGAGTTTCCACGTCCAACCCAAATGCAGTCGCTTTTCTCTGGGCTTTCAAAAAAAACATGCTTCACATAATGAATGAATGAATGAATGCATGAATGAATACATCTTTATTTCTATAGCACTTTCCAACTCCATCAGGGTGCCTAAAGGTTTTACAACATTAAGAGAGATAAAAAGAAAATGTTAAAAATGCGAAAGACATTTTTTTTTAAAACAATAAATTGAGCAAACAAATTTAATTGCACAAATTAAGATACATTTTCATCAAACAATAGCAAAAAATTACAAAAGGCAACAAAATAGATGGAAGACAGATAAGAATTCCTTATTACAAGTAAAATTTAAAGAAGGTACCACTTCTTGTGGCATTTTAGTGTTTAGGTCGTGCACAGTTCTGAAGGAATATTAATCTACAACTGGCTGCCGGCAATGGAAAAAAAATCACTGTTACCCCAGTTACAACAAAATTTGTGAGCAATATTGAAGCTATCCAGCCATACAGTTTGATCCAGATGCCAGCTCAGACGAGGAAAACAAAGATGTACATGGATCTATTTGTCTACAAGTGGATTCATCAGAATGTAGCTGAACAGGAAGCTTGTGGCCTGGGAATTGTAGTTTGTACGTAAACAACTACAAGCCTTTTTAAACTTTATTTTTTCATCTGCTTCCAATTCGTAACAATATGAATAAAGAACTAGTCAGAATAGCAAATTTAAGCCTAACTTTCTTTATATAGGTCCTCCATCATTAGAGAAATGCTACAAGAACCTGTTCAAATCACCAAAAACACAATTTTAATTTGAGTAGGTCTTTAAACTTCACGCAGTGCAGGGTGTCGGGAAGAAATATTCATATTTTATAGTAAGAAAACACTTTTCTAAATTGTAGTTCTCTGTATTTCTCTCGCTGTATCTTCAAGCCCTGCATGACCTCACCTTTTTTGAATTTTAATGTATCATCCATATGCGCAACCAGTGTTGCTTCTGTAGTATTTATTTGTATTTTCAATGTTTAAATTGTGGATGTTTTATAAGAAACACAAAAGAAACAGTTATAGAAGTTTGTACTGGATATTGAGAGGCTTCTCCAATGTGTTTGGCATCACACCACACAGTCTGTCTGTCCTCTCTGCATTTACATTAATTGCATTAGAAGAAGATCCCATCCACTACGTCCCCCTGAATGTGTGCCCTAATTTTACCAGTTCTTTTAATTATTGTCTTTCTGAGAGAGTCTCCAGTTACTTTGTGGCCTACAGTTCCTGCAATTGTTCTTTATCTCTTTAATGGGATGTCTGCCCCGACCCTCAATAGAATGCTTTTCTGGAAGTGACCTTGTCTATGAGGTGACTGCTGGAAGTCAGGTCTCTCCTCTCCCAGCCCTTTCCGTTTTTCTGCACCTCTCAATCACTGTCTCCATACAATCAAATGGTTAAAGTTTTATTCAATTACCCCTCACATAAACACATGACACTTTGAATTTCTTTTTTTTTTTACATGATTATAAACTTTGTGGGATAAAGAAAATCAGGAAATTATCAAAAGGGGCTTTGATGAGCCATTTCTTAATCTTCTTAGAAGGAAAAAAGTTGCTCGTCGTTGCATTGTACCCGTTTGTCATTGTCATTGCAACTGTTTTTTTAAAGATTTGTCTGAACTTGGCTTCTACCGCCTCATGACCTCTGAGTCAGGGAAGCAGTTTGTTAGGCATCAAAAAATTGTTTTTCACAAAGGGGTCTTTAGTTGCGTGAGTACAGGAGACGTCGGAATTAGTGGCGAATATCCTGTTCATTCCCAATGAACACCTTCTGACCTCAACCACACCTAACCAAGTCAGGTCCATTCATCAAACATCTGGGTCGTGCATCTCCTGGGCGGGTACCCGCATACATCCTCAGGCTCCCAAAGGGCTGACATCTGACTGCGTGCACACGAAGCATCCTTCGTTAGCTGCGTACTCATTAAGGCAACAACAAAGAGGAGGACTTAACGATGTTGTGTGTTTCAGACCGTGTTGTGCACATAATCAAAATTAAACTCCCATTAGATTAAAGCAGACATGAACCAGCGCACAGTAATGGTTACGTCTCCTGGAATCAGGCTTTGAATAGCAATTTCTTTTTTCTTTGCTCATCCATGTTGGTAATCAGGTAAAACAAAAGAGGCGTAATAGGTCAGTGTCTCCTTTCAGGAGCCCTCGCTCGTCTCTGCTGATTGTCACTGTTCTGACTTGCTTCTGGGCCACACATGAGAGAATAGAACATTCTTGTACATTCAGCAGCTTTTCTTTTATTATGTCGGCATTAACAATAAACATTTTCCTGCAATTGTTTCTGAAGTGAGGAGATGTTTGGTTGTAGTCTTCATTGTGCCTTTATTTTAACAAATGTTTGCACTTTATCACAGAATAACATATTAGGTAAATAGTGCGGCTAAGGTGTTTGGACACACACACAGCTCGGGCTGACTAAAGGGTCTGGTTGTGGGATGTGTCATTTCCCAGCCAGTGCCAGACCATTGTCCAGCTGAAGTACAGAGCGGCGACACAGCCTTGAACTGCACTGTGAGCGCCGCCACAGCATTGTCTGCTTCAGCTCAACATTTCTTTCAACTCCAAATTCACGTTCAGCTGCAGGGCACTCAGAGCAGTCCAAACCTCTGTTGACATTTGAGACTTTAAGCAGAGCACTAAAGACAGCAAACTAGAAAGCAGAAAAAATGATTTTGTCTTTTGAAACATGCAAGTACATTTCTGCATAGATGTCTTTATTTTGTGCCTTTTCTTTAAAAAAAAAAAGAAGAAAATGCACCAAGTGGGTTTAGCCACAGTGTTAAAGAGAGTTGATTTTGCGTTGATTCACTGAAGTGACTCCAGCATTTCATCCTATGAGTGGGACTCTGTTAAAGTGGGTCCTTGAGAATCAGCAGAGCAGCAAGTTTCCTTAAGGTAGCTTTTTTTCTCAAAGCGCTCAGTTTGTTAGTTAGCTTTTCTTTTTTGATAGTTTCTTTTATTCAATTCAATTCAGTTTTATTCATACAGCCCAATATTACAAGACAGCTATTTCAATGATTATACAAAACAATGGCTGATTGCTAAACTAAACTAAACAGACTAAGCTAAACTGAGCATCTGTGCCCTTAGACCCCCTTCTCAGTTAGGAAAAACTCCTAAAAAAACAGATTCCAGGAAAAAAAAGAAGAAACCTCAGAGATGTCCACGTGAAGGAGGGGTCCTCTCCCAGGACGGACAGACGATGTACCAGAACTCTTAGAGAAGAATTAGCTTATCTAACTCTATAACAACATGTTTGAAGAGTGTAGCAGATGGGCCTCATCCAGATGGAGTTGGGGGACGGCTGGAGGCGAGAGACGAGGTCCATGACCAAGGACAGGATCACAGATAAACCAACTGGAATATGGAATCACTCCCGCTCTCCCAGAGGGGAGTGGGAAAGAGGGACAACAAATGAATCGCACTGCACCAAGCAGAGGCATGGAGAACTAAATGATAAATAGATGATTAAAGAGAGGAGAAGTAGATGAGAATAGAGGACAGAACTCTGCTGCACCACACTTTCTCCAGCTTCTAACTTCTAGCAGCCTAACAACTAATTGCTATTGTTAATAAATTTAATTCAAACACGTTAATAGTAAGTTGCATGCATATTTTTAGCATAACAATATTGATACAATATAGTGTCGATTTAAGCAGGGGGAATCCTAAAATAAAATTATATCACATTTTACACACAATGGATGATTTTAAGCAAAACACTGTTAAAGTTTCAGTTAAGTGTATGCCAACCACTGTGTCATTTCTGATCTGATCTGCTTTACAAACACATGAAGTAACCTCAACAAACATAAGATAAGACCTTAGAACAGATCAAACATCATTTCTTCTTTGTGACTCATAGAAAAATGCTTCCATTCAAAGCAATAGCGGGGTCAAATGTAAATTATTCAATGGCCTGCAGGTGCAACCCACTACCATCTTTTCACCTCTTTATCTGTCCTTAGTGGCTGAGCAGCTGCTTCAGGCCCCTCACTCTTCCGTTCTGGTCAGCTCTACCCTAGTCAGAGCTGCACATCACAAATTCATGAAACACATTTTTTTCAACGTCAAAGGTCAACAAACCTTAGGTTGTGGTTGTAAACTTTACATTGTGTGAATTTTTGTAAAGCGAAGCTTGAACAAGTTTTTTCCCCCCCCATATTTTTGCAAAATTTTGAAAATTGGCATATTTTACATTTTTCAAAAAAATGTCCAAGCTTTAGGTCCTGCAACCATTCAATGATAATTTCAAACCTTTCTTGCATATGCTGAACACATATATTTTGATTTATTTCTTTTTTTTGAACCCCATAACAAGTTTTTGTCCTATTCTTTTTTTTTTTTTGACAGACTCGCTCAGGGAACGGGGCAGCTCACCAAGCCCAAATTTTATTTTCACCGGGTACTAGGCGCATGCAAATTTTGGTGAGTTCTAGAGCATGTGGCGGGGGGCAAATTTCCTCTCAAAAGCAAAGTAAGAAAGAGAAATTGCTAAATCAATATGGTCCTTGCAGTCCAGGACTGTTTTAGGTCATAATAAAAACCGCACAGACTTGCAGGAATGTAATTCCATCACGTCACCAATGATGTGCTGACCCTGTTTTTCATTTTGGTTTTCATATTTTGTGTTTATGACAAAAAATACCAGATAGAAATGAGAATTTTAACAAAGAAAATGACTGAACTGAAAGGTTTTAGGCATACATGGTTACTGTTTGGCAACGGAAGCTACCCTGAGAGTTCACATAGGGCAGCTGCAGCACACTGCTAGTGCAGCAAGGTGGAGCTTTGTTACATGTACATGCTGAACCAAACCGTCTGCATATTGAAAAAGACCCTCCTACTAATGTGTGCAATCCCTCATGCAGCTGCATCTGAAACTTATGATCGCAATGAAACATGAAAGAGGGGCTTTGTTTTACTTCACATTTCAAGCAGCATTAGGTTTGTTTTCTAAGCACGACCTGTATCCATGAATGTTTTCAATGTTAACACTTCTCATTTCTTCATCTTCTCTTTTCTTTCCTCTTACTTCTCTTTAGCCCTCAATGACTTTAACCTTGCTCCCATGCTCATTTTGAAGAATCAAAAGGCGCCCGTGCTCTGGCTGGGTGGTTACACGCTTCTCATTTCCTCCTCTGCTCTCCAACCATTTAGCACTGGTGTGCTCCATCAGGGCTGAGCAGACCCCGGGGAGCCCACCAGAAGCCTCCACAAGCGCTCACCGCCACTTCCTGCTCATTTAAGTGAGCCCGTGGAATGGAGAACTATTGTCCTCGTTGTTATCTGGTGGCCCCACTCTACAGAGGGACAATGCTGAAAGCCTGCCACCCCTCCTCCTCAGCTGCTATTTTTAAAGCTCTCTTGAGATTATTCATTCATTTAGCAGTTAATTCGTTCATTCCTAATTCTATATACAAACACAAATGCACATTTTCTGGCCACACAGGTCTACGTCCAGAAAAGTAACTACATTCTCAAGCTTAGATCCAGTCGTGAAGCATTTTGCACATTTGAAGTTTCAACGACCCAAAAGAGCAGGACAGTTATAAAAACAGCAGAGCAAATCAAAAGAGAGCATACTTTTTTCATATAAAAAATGTTCTTAAAAATAACTTCTATTCTTACATTAGGAATGGATGTGCTGTATTAAAATCAAATTTGTTTGACTCTCACAGTGGCTGAAGCAGATACCCCACCATCAATGCAATTAGCACTAAAAACAACACATCAAAGAAAGTGATGTGGGTTTGCAGCTGATCAGTGTGAGAATATACCATAGGGAAGAGTGGACATTGACATTTTTGTAACAATATGACAATATGATACAAGTTTGTTATGCTTTTTATCAGTACCTTAAAATTACAGGAGAAAAAAATAGAAATCAGAACATTTATCTTAAAAGTTCCATCACTTTTCTCTTCTGATTTTTTGGGTTAATAATTTAAAATTATTTTCTGGCATAAAATATAATTTCCTGTAATCTCAAAGGACAGTTGGAATAACTACAAGAATTTATCAGCAAGCGATGCAGCTGAAGTTATTGTTTTACTGCTGTGAAAGCAAAACATAACACAACAAAACATAACTCAACTTTTAAATGCCTGTTCTTCTCAAAATTTTACTGCCAAAAATAAAAAAGTTAGATACTTTTATTTAATATTTCAGTCCAAAAATTATAACCTTAAACTGTGCTCTTAAATGTATACTTTAAAAGCACTTTGTAGTCTACAGAAAAAGGAGTGCATTCATTGTTGAATCCAAGAAATTATTCAAAAAGCCTAAATATTTATTTTATCAACAGATTTTTATTTTTCACGTAGAAGCAAAATGCCAGTCTTGAAGGGTAGGAATCTGCTATTTTAGGCTTTTTATGTGGCGCAAAAAGGATTTTTTAAAACAAAGACATGTATCATTCATCTCTTAAGATGACAGGAATCTTTTTCTAGCTGTTTTTAGTGGAGCTAAAATATATTTCAGTCAGAGAAAACCAGTGACTGCAGTACGTGAAGAAGCATGGCAGTAGCGCCCTCTTGTGTAGATGCTTGGAAACGCAGAAGCAAGCATGTCCGTCTTTTGTTTGGAAAATGTTCTGTTTTTGTCACTTTTAAATTAATTTTTCTCTCTCACATTTATTAAGGAACTTTTGCGTCACACACACAGAATTTGGGGGGGATTCCTATAGAGACACCATTGTATGCTCTGCATCAAAGAGAGATTTGTCAAAGGAGCTTTGGTGTGCTGTGATATCACCAACATCAGTCAGGATTACCTGTGCAGGTGGTTAGAACTAGCAGGGAGGGGAGGGGGCTGTAAGTGAGTGGACTCTTTGCCTTCTCTAATTTCAGAGACTTCTGACCAAACAGGAAGGCTTGCAACCGTAGAAGGAAATGAATCAGAAAGGAGTCTTGTAAGGCCTGCTTTGAGCAATTCTTTCTTCAATATAAATATAAGGCTATATGGCATCTCAATAGTGATATTATATTTTAGTATAGTATATTTTATAAATTTACTTAATGTCCTATGTGTTTTACCCTTTTACTTCACACATATGTGTCATCCTCGTCGTTACTCATTAAATAAAAATATTATTTATCACCATAAACCAGCTTTGGGTGTATTTTTTGAAGGGTTTGCTAATGTTATGGGACAGATAGAAAGGAATTTTTTTGTTTGAAAAAATATTAACTTTGAGTGTGACTTTTTAAAGTTGAAAAGGGAGTCTAGTGGGGATGCCACAACTCTGTTTAAAATCGAACCGGATGTCACACCATTGAACTGCATCATGGGAAATGTGTATCGTTGACATGTGCTAAATTTAAGGATTTATTATTTAATGTTTTATTAAATTACCCAAGACTTAGGTTTTTCTTCATTGCTTCTGTTCTTGTTAGTAAATTAAAAATATTGTTTTTCTAAATATATCTATTTTTGATTTATTTAAACGTTTTACAAGCAATGTGAGGATTAGTCCTTTGAGATGGCACATCTGGTTTTCGATGGGTTCCTCCTTTTAGATTTATAATAAAAAAAGGTGATAAAGTAGAATTAAGAACAAACAAATAACGAAAAACAGACAAAAAAAAAAATACAATTTATAATACAGCTCAGGTATTTAACCAACACAAATATACACACATGCACACACACGCACACAAAAGCTCTCACTTTTACCTCTCATCGCAATACAGTTTTACAGAACATATGCAATCAAAACACAGAACATAAATGATATTTAAATATCCTAAGAAGGCCTGTTATGTCCAGCCTTCATCACCGGGCTTGTGTATCCATAGCCTGAAAATATGGAAGAACATCCAGTTTGGTAGTGAGTCTACATGATTTTTAATTAGATCATTTATTTCATTTATTAATACAAAACAGAAAGTTGAAGTTAAATAAAAGTTGCATCAACTCAATTTATCGTAGTGATTCAGGACAAAAAATTTAATAAAAAATGTTTTAATTGAACTAAAAAAAGGTTGAAATTGGCAAAATAGCTCTACCTCGTTTTAATTTAACAATAAGTTAAATTTAACTTTAAAAATTTCCAGTCAAAGTATTATGACACTGTATTGATAGTTGCATCTTTAAAGTAGAATCTTTTGGTGAAGACATTGTGATGGTGAGGACTAATGTCTTCATATCTGAAAAATGTCTTACTGGGATCAGCCTGCATAGGAATTTATTTTTACGTTTATTTTAAACTTTGGGTGACTATTTAACATTGGAACAGAACATTCAATGTGTTTATTTCACCGTTGAAATTCACATATACTGTTCATCCCCTTTCTTTGTCAATCAGGGTGTTCCTCCTTACTTTTGTGATTGTTTTTTAATCAGGCACTTCACAAATTGTTGTTGGTATGTTAAAGATAACTCATGAAACCAGGCAAGCTACTCGATTAGACATAATCATTAAGACATCATCAATTATCAAACATCAGTTGTTGTTTTGCCTTGTGTTAATTTGTTTTTTGTTTTGTTTTGTTATTATTATTAATACAACTTATTAAAATAGTTCCGCATGAAACAATAGATCATAAAGATAGCTGTAAATTCTACTGTCCATGTTTAACTTTAAGAAAAAATAAAGCAATTTTCTTTTTGTTTAAGCTGTCGCTGTGCACTTTTTGTTTGTTTTTTTATTTTATGAACAAAACCTTTGCAGAACCAAACACTTACAACATACAGTACATTCTAAAGGATCACAGTGTCAGTAAAGATCTTGTAGTCTTGACTGTTCTGTTAATTGCATCTTTTAAAAAAGAGCTTGTACTTTCATATGGAGCTAAACCAGCAATTTGCTGCCTGACTGATGGGCAACTTGTAGCATCAATAGCAATCTTTTTAGCTTTAAAATTAGCTATATTATTAGTTTTAAAGCTGTCTGCATTTGCTCCATATTGATGCATGAACAAATCTTTATTTACTGCCATTTTCTTTCTTCAAATACCTCATTATTACTATTCTAAACATTATGACTGTTCTTTTCGCTGATGCGATTGCTGACATTTGTTTCATTTCAGCCTTTAAAGTTTGGTTAGGCTGTCCTGATAGAGCAAATTATGATTGGACGGAACTGCAAAATAATATTAAGGAATACAGGACTTAGATTTATTTTATTTGCAAGATTTATTACAAAAAGATAAAAAGCATCAAAATTCAGGCATGTTTAAGGCCTTCCTTTAAATGTTAAACTTGCTGTTTTCTCTAAGAAGTAAATGGAGGCAATAAATTAACAATATATAAGAAAATTACACGGAGAATGAAAAAGATTGCCCTTCAAACAACTAAAGAAACGCTGTAAGTAAAACTCATTCAACCGTCAAGATTTCTGTGCTTTTTTTCTCCCTTTTTTCGTAGATCAAGCAATGGCAAAAAGTTGAATATTTCTGCCTCTTTGATCTGCACGCACAAGTGAGAGTTCATTTCCATTTTTGATTTTTTTTTTTCTCTTCCTTTCTGTAAGAGTGCCAGCATCAAGATTTACCTTGGTGTGCAAATGTGCTGGAATAGGTTAAAAGGAAATCTCGCTGCTCTCTCAAAGCACAAGTGCAGATGTTATGAAGTTAATTAAAAATTTAGCAATTCGTTTCTCCCGTCCCAATTTAGACTGCATCAAATGGAAGAAAACAGACAGAAAAATGACTTATGAGAGAGCTTGGTACAGTCAGTGTTTTCACATGTGACACAAAAAAGGAGCAACAACCTTATGAAGAAAAAGCTCAAGATGATACACAACTACCGTTCTTTTTGTGTCTTTTTATGTATCACGAGGACAAGAATGACAGAAACAGTATAGATTCAAAAAACTTTATGTGATGTTTATCACTTTTGCTTTATGATTTTGCTTATTCTGGTCCAAATCCACATGTTCTGTGGGATTTTACTCAAAGATCTGAAATGAGTCGACACAATTCTCACAGCCTGTTTCATTTAGAAGACAACAGCGACAAACATTCAGCCTTCCCCCTCCGCCATCTCCCCAACAGCTAACCTAGCTTTATCCGTGTTTACTGCAGTTGCGTCAGTATGTTGACATAGGCCCCATATCTTCTCCTCCAACTCTTCCATCTCCTCCCAGATAATAGTGCCATCCGCAGAAAGGATGTCAAGTCTCAAGATGCTGCCCACCCCTCTCCACTCCCTCCTGAGTGGATGCTGCTCCAGGAGGGTAGCAGAGGGAGGGTGGAGCGGCGGTGTCTGCACAGGTGCTGCAGCTGCATTCGTTCATAATTCCTTTCTGTGTGGAGACGGCTCAGTGTTAGCCTCTATGCACTGTCTCCCCCCCATGGGACCCCTCCTCTACTGAGTGATATTACAAGCGGCAGCCGTACGCCTCTGATCTACATGCGCTGGGCTCCCTCCTGGTCCTGAGTGAATAGCGCTTGACTTGTTCAATTTGTTTAGAAGCCGCGTTCGATGCTTTGAAGCCACACATTTTAGCATAAATCATAACCTGTCTCCTTGCTCACAACTGCTTTGAAATGCAACATCTGTTTTTGAATCCCCTGCTTTACAATTAGTTAAGCAACATCAATAGAATGACTCTCTATAATTTTTCTTGATAATGAACTCCCATGGACACACACAAGGGCAACAGTGGTGGGCCCACTGGACGTATGAAGGCCAAAGAAGGATCAATCTTCATCAATCTCACTGTGCTGAGACACCGAACGTCCTAAAGTTTGTCAGCATGTTCTGTGAGCAATCAGACGCACGTGTTAAATTAGGTTACCCTCCACGGTAACCTACTTAGGAAGTGTCATGGTTGTGGGGCATGTTACCGGGCCGTGTTGTTTACTCTTTCATCACACTCTTCAGGATCCCTGTTTGTAGGTTTGTTTTGTAAAGCACAGCCTTCTGTTCAGCTGTGGGAAAGTGCGGAATCAAAACCTGGGAGAGCGGGCGAGTGTTGACATTGATAAGCTCGCCCTGTCACTCTCCGTTTGTCTGAATGACACTGATGCTCAGGTTGGATCTCTGGAGGAAGTAGTACATACACAGAAACCAGGTGCACATAAGGCTTGCTGCTGCAGCTTGTGGCATAGAACCAAAAGTCTTTTCACTCCAACTTTGCTCAATGAAGTTTATGCTCCTCAAACCTGTAGTTATTGCGGCAAATGAAAGAACACACACAGATATGTGCTGTGACTGTTTGATAAACTGTGCCAAAGTTAAAACTCTCCAAAATCCATCAGTTAGAGCGCTCTCATCAAGTGCATTAAGAATTCTTTTTGCCGGTTGAGACGGAAAATAACAATCCCAAAGATTTTATTTTCAAAGGCAAGCATTTGATCAGTAGTCATCAATTAAACTTACCGAGGTGCAAATTACACCACAAGGATTAGATGAAAGAGCCTCTGTGTCATTTCCTCCCCTCCTCCTCAAAGCTTGGCTTGATTCGCGGCACACACAAACAGCAGGCTGATCCCTGGCATGGCGGTGACAGGGTGACACTTCCCCTCACATTACGCAGGCTGAGCTGACTGAGGGGCTTAACAGATAGTGGCATCACAGGCGTATATTTACAAATAAATCTACAGCTCTGGTTGTGTGGCACTCCTCTGCACACGTAGCCCTTGTATCACTGCTCCTGCTTTGCATTTCAGCTGGAGCCCTGCCACATTACTTGGTTGCCATATTGACATCAGTGTGTCTTCACAGATGGCACAAGGACTTCCTGGTGCTATATCAGTGAAAGAGGATCCTTGATCCTTTTTTTGATTTAGAAACAGAAGAAGAGAATCTGCATTGTTGGTAATTGGTATGTCGTATAGTCATCAACTACTTGTGTTCCAACAGGGAACTGCTTTTACCAACATCTGTGTGACAAGTACTCATTTCCCTCAGTCCTCAAAAAAATCTATAACTGCAATTGACAGAAATCTCTGTACTTGAATACCAAATATACTTTGATGGATCTGAATGATACTCCCATGTGTTTCAGCAAATTATTTACCCATGTTTTTCTTCACATGAACATGTTTGTATATGGCTCTCAGATGATGCTCCTATTCTTTCATTTCTCCTTTTGTCTTTTCTTTTTTATTATTCATTCGCTGTGGCGTTGTAGAGACAGGCAGTTGTAGGGAATTCATCTTTTTAGGGAATTTGCACAGAGAGTCCTATGAATAAACAATTCCTTTTTTCCCGGTAAATTAGTTATCATCAATTTTAAATGCTATGCCAGGGAACAGAATTACCATAAACCCATTGTGCTCAAAAAGGGATGCAGGAGTGGATGAAACTTTAACTGGAAATTCACATAGGCTGAAAGGAAGACGATAGTTGTACTGATGACTTAATCGTGTCGTCGTGTGGTTTGCAATTTGGACTCCAGGAAACCAGAAATATTAACTTTGATGATATATACATAAATATATCATTTTTTTAAAAACCAAAAGAAAACTGATATTCTCAGCACTGTGCTTGTCTTTAAAAGGCAAATACATGACCTGCTGTGAAACAAAAAATGTTGTCTTTACAGATGTGGAAGTTACAATAAAAGCAGCGTTGGAAATGTGTCGTAAACGTAAAATGGAATTTAGTTTGCACAATTTAAATTCAGCAAAAAGGGAGAGATTACATAAGCATTATAAGAGTAAACGTGATCATGTACATGTGCATGTGGATCCACATAAATGGAGATGCATCTCCTTTTATTTTTAGATCTGTTTATTCTTTCAATCAAGACACGACCAATGATCTACATACATATAGATGCATTTTTGTTTGTTTGTCTTCTTTAGTTTTTTGTTTTTTTGATTGCTTGAAACAAACCAATACCAAATCCAAGTTGCACCACAGTTAAAGAGCAGAAACCTGCAGTTGGCATGTTTTGTTAAAATGTATTTTTATGGCTCCTCTAGCTCCCAGTAGACACAGCAACCATCCTTAAAGATTACTTTAGCATGTTGCAAATTTGGAAATTTGTAAAAGAAAATGAAGACAAAGAAAATAAAAAGTTTGATTGTGTTCTTGGATTTGTTTTTTTTTTAAATTATAGATCCTAGCAATGTTTTGTGTTGTTCCCTTGTCAGGCACTTTTTTTTTTTAACTTGTCCTGTCCAACAGCTGGGCAGACAGATGAGAGCTGAGGGCCTCTTGTGTTGGACATATTTTACTTTAACAGTAGGGGTTATTAATCTTCAGACAAACCAGAGGTATGACTGAATAAACCCCTTTTGTAATTGAGGCCAAACTTTATTAATTTCAATTATGTTTGAAAATCTTTGGTGTTGGACCGGACGGAAAAGGAAAGGGGGAAGAAGAGAGAGGGACGTTAGAGAGGGGGGGGGGGGGGGGGGTGATAGTGGGAGGGGGGGGGATAAGACCATGAAGCAGCATAGAGCAGACAAGTTTACTGGTTGTTTATCATTACGGCAAGGCTCAAATGTAGTACAAAAAGGGCGGGGCCCGTCCACACACACTGAAATGTTATCAACACACCTGCTAGCTGCAAAAAATGTCCGCATGTCAACATGTACACAAAACAGATAGTGTTCACACACGCATACCTATGCCTTTAAACCAACTAGTGTGAGATCTTTCATTCATTCAATCATGCAAACTTTTAGTGCAAAGGTGAGCTAACACCTGTGCTCAGGTGAGTGTTTATGTTCTTCTAAAATGGACGGTGGAATGTGAAAAGAAGGAGGAGGAGCGCCCAGCCACCCCCACACCCAGACCCCCGCCGCAGCAGCAGCCGCAGCCGGAACCCCCCAACGCCACACGGCAGCAGGCAGGGGACAACCGCCACCCAGGCCAGGACCAGCAGGACCGCCGCGAGGCCCCTAGAGCCAGAGAGCAGGGAAGCACGGGGGAAAGAGAGCGGCGCCCCAGCCCAACCAGGAGAAAAGCCCCCCCGCCGCACCGGAAGAGCCCAACGCAGGGCCCCACCCGAGAACCCAAAGTGCCTTGTCAGGCACTTTGGGTTCAAGTTACCGTCAGTGTATTTAAATCTTCACGGTCAGGTCATTTGCTTTGTCACCCTTTTCTTTTTCCATTGGGGTTTTTGTCACGTTCTGGAATTTTTTAATGTTTATGTTTTCTGCCACCAAGCCTGGTCTCCTGCATATTGGGTTCTACACCACCAGTTCCTGACAGAACCAATAAAGAGGGTGAAACTAATGAGAAGGTGTCATCAAAACTGGAGACACCATTTGCAGGGCAAATGTGGAAAATGCAAATTTATTTTAACAGACAAGAAAAAACACTTGACCCAACTTACATCTGTATCCAGAAAACACAAAATGAAGAGCTTGAAATGTTAGTCAAACTGAAGAATGACAGTCATTGATTATTTCTATGCCCTCCGATAAGAAGCGCTTCCTGTAGAATCTTCAAAGCTGAAAACTCGGTGTTTGAATTGTTAAAATGATTGTAAATAGTCATAAAAGTAAATTTGACAGATTATCTCTGTGCTCCTTCGTCACAGCGATATTTTTTGCCATACCTGAAACACAAAAACATCTGAGATCTCCTCTGTTGAAGTGTGGGTGAGGATCTGTGGATCCTATCACCTGAGAATCTCTTTAATATTTGTCAACATTTGTTTTCTATAATGACAGTCACAGTTTTAAAAAGCTGAAGCAAAATCCCTCAGCAGCACATTACCTTTGTAGAGTTAAAACCATCTCGGTTGTTTTTTGTAAAACACTTCTGCAGAGGTGAGTGAAGCCGTGATTTCTCAAAGCCATTTCTTTTACTGTACTTCACAAACCCCCCTTTCTCCCCTGGATCTTACTCTCTTTCCACTCTCCCCTTTCCTCTTTCGTCTTTTGGAGTAAGGGTGCATGTCGAGTGATTGTTGAATTGAAATATTGATGTAGAGTATCAAAGCGTGGCGTAGCACTCCTGTGTTTCCAGAACTAACCACGAAGCGCTTTGATCAGATACTCCTGTGATCTGACTTCTGAAGTTGTTAAGAGTGCTGGAAAACAAAATGCAAACAAACTTCAAGTGCTCTTGGTATTGATAAAAGTTTTCTTTGACAAGTGGAGATGTGTGCTGTCTGCCTGTGTCTCCCCAAGACTGGAGGTTTTGGGGTTTTCATACATGCTAATGGACATGAGATGAGGGAATTATTATAGTTTTCTGTTTCTCTCACACCTTACCATGCAGATCATAGTAGACTGGTGGGAATCCCTACACAGTGGAATAGTAGTAATTACAGTACGGTAGTTCTATGATTTGTGTAAATTAAACTCCTATTTTGAGTTTTGGAATTTCATTTAAATTCTATGTCAAAATGAAGATTTGAATGGAGACACATGCAAACATGAGCACCTTAAAAGAGTATTAAAACTAAGAAGGTAAAGATCGATTAATCGTCTTGGATCATTCTGGAGATATAGATACTTTATTATTCCAAGTGAGTTAATGAGGTGAGATATTTCTTCAAGGTTCACCACTTCTCTGTCATGTTTTACAATGCTGCATGTGCACACTCACCGGCCACTTTAATAGGAACACCTTGCTAGTACCTGGTTGGACCCCCTTTTGCCTTCAGAACTGCTTTAATCCTTAGTGGCATAGATTCATCAACTTTCTGGAAACATTCTTCAAAGAGCTTAGTCCATATTGACATAGGTAGCCATCAGAAGATGGGTACACTGTGGTCATAAAGGGATGGACATGGTCAGCAAAAATACTCAGGCAGTCTGTGAAACCCCTGATACAAGGTAGCAGGGATCCATGCTTTCATGATGTTGATGCCAAATTCTGACCCTACCATCCGATTGTCACAGCAGAATTCGAGACTCATCAGGAAACATTTTTCCAAACTTCTGTTTTTCAATTTTTAGTGAACCTCTGTGAATTGTAACTTTAGTTTCCTGTTCTTAGCCGACAAAAGTGGCACCTGGTGTGGTCTTCGACCATCTGAATCAAGGTTAGACATGTTGTGCGTTCATAGATGCTCTCCTACAGACCTCTGTGGTAACCTGTGGCCATTTGAGGTACTGTTGCCATTCTATCAGCTGGAACCAGTCTGGCCATTCTCCTCTGACCTCTGGCATCAACAAGGCACAGAACTGCTGGTCATGGTCGTGATGGTTATTATTTAAAAGAGAAAAAAAATGATATTGACAGCAATGCACTTGTGTCTAAAAAGCAAAACATGACCTGCTGCAAAAGAAAAACTTTGTCTTTACAGATGTGGAAGTTACAATAAAAGCAGGATTTCTGAAATACTCAGACCAGCCTGTCTGTAACCAACAACCATGCCACGTTCAAAGTCATTTTAATCACCTTTCTTACCCATTCTGATCCTTTGTTTTGCCTGCAACAGATTGCCTTGACCATGTCTACATGCCTAAATACACTGAGTTGCTGCCATGTGATTGGCCGATTTGAATTATTTACATGAGAAGTTGGAGAATTGTGCCTAATAAAGTGGTCAATGAGTGTACATTTATTTCATGGTTGGATTACAAAAGGGAAACAAACAATACATGAATTAAACGAAAGTGCTCCTTAATGTTAAACAACTCATTTATTTATTTATTATAACTTTTTAAAGTGACAATTACAGTTGCATAGAAAACATATGTTTGTTTGTTATTCTTGCATAAATACTTTTAAATTTGATTGTCAAGTTAGGTTATATGGACAGTGTTTAAGTCCTAATGTATAGTTGCCCAATCCGATATTTCAAGTCCAATTCCCCCTAGATATGAATAAATACACACCAATTTTTATTTTTTATTTTAAGAAATTAAAAACTTTTATGCTCTCATAAAAGGGCCACATAAAATGACATGGCGGTGTGGGTACCGGATCAACTCGGGCTGCCACATCTTCTCGGGGTCCTTCGACCAATGCTGACGTCACCCTACGGCAACACCAGTTGGACAAACTACTTAGCGATTTTACGTTTCCTTTTGTAAAGGAACAGAACAAATGTGTTCTGTTTATGTTTTAAAGAAGAAACAATGGCAATATAAACTTATTTTTCCAATTTGAGCAAATGTATGACTGTATGAAAACAATATTTATTTATGGTGTGCAGTCTGGTTTAATTCTCCCAAATGTCAGTTTTCCTTTTTTTTTTATCTCAGAAAAAAACATTGTCATATTGATAACTATAATCAAAAGGAGCAGCCTACAGTCCTAAGCATTAATCGAATTCCACACTATGGAATTACAGAACTTCATCGGATTTAACAGTTATGATTGCAAAGTTTATATTTCCCGTTTAAAACTTGTTGAAAGCATTAAAAAACGAATTACAAAAAACAGCACTTTTTTTTGCTCAATTTTTATTTTTTCTTCATGTTTTATCAAAACAAACAAACAACCAAAGCATTTTTTTCGATGTAATAGTCATCCATGTTTCTCACGAATATCGGAAAATTATTATAATATTATCGTTCACCGTAACTGTAACTGACCAATCACTATCGTATACGTCATCGTGCCAACTTACAGCCAATCAAATAGTGTAACATCATCATTGGTCGAAGGACCCCGAAGGACCCCGAGAAGATGTGGCAGCCCGAGTCGATCCGGTACCCACACCGGGCCACATTTGGCCTGCGGGCCATGAGTTTGGCACATGTGCTTTAGATAATAGGTTAACTGACTTTGAAAATCAGCCTTTACATAAGCTCCATATTCATTAAGTGCCAGTACACATTTATTTGTAACTCAAGGAATAAAGAGCAGCTTGTTTCGCTCCAGCTGTAAATTTTTGTTTTAACACTAAGAGATAAAGAACAGAGGTAATCATGAGCCATCTTTGTCCCGTCTCAACTGTTGAATCTTTAAAAGCAACTTGCTACACTTAGCAGCAGGTTTTTTACGCTCTGGCTGTCTGTCTCGTCCATTAGGCCACAATTGTCACATAAAGGCTATTGAGTCAGCACACTGCTGTAAAACTATCTATTTGACATGGCCACCAGTACAAAGGCTGCTCTCCTGTGAGGGGGGACCTTTTCGAGTGCAGATGGTCAAGACAGCTGGGACAATTTAGTGATCTGAGGGGTTTAAACTGCCCCCCAGGCATGATAAAGAAAAAACAGCTTGAGCACCCACTTGCATAATCTATACCAAGAACCTGAATGCAACATCAAGGAACGCGAGGACCGAAAACTCCTGCAAAGTTGGAGGGTCTCGTGAACAAACACTCCTGCCGATTTTCTACTTTGCTTTTTTTTTTATGTAGGTGCTGTCTAGAAATAGATGAATGAGAACATCTGCATCATCTTGTTGGGATTTGGGTCTGTGTCAGTTTTGAAGTTGCTGGTAGCCACCCAGTCAGAGCAACACGCAGCGCATGACGAAGTGGGCCTGATTACCGGCACTCTCACCAGCTGTTTAATGAACACAGGGACCTCTTTCTCTGGAAGTGAGTTTTCCCTTGAATACTGTGGAAGCCTTATCCAGGTCTATTTAAATGAGCTAACATGGGGAAGGTAAGCACCACCACATGAGCATTGTTTTCACAGTTCAAAGTGAGGAGAGAGTACTTTGCACTTCAAAGACACTCATCTGGGAGGCAGTACAGTGGGGGTGGGGTGGCGTGGGGAAGAGGGGACAGGAAATAAGAATCAGGGTAATTAACAACTTCTGCTCGGTAATAAAGCTCAGACATGGTGCACCTATGCCTCCGAGATACGCCGGTGCCCCCATGTCCTCCACTATCCTGTCCTCAACCTTTTCCTTTCATCTTAAATGTCAGTGGTACCCAAAAAATCTGGATGGTTTCAAAGCATGGGGATGAAGTTTATCATTCTTTGCCACATTTAAATCTGTGTAGGGAATGTAATATTTTGCTTGTTACATTAAGGAATGAAACATTTTAATCATTGCATTTTGAAAACATCCAGCAGTATTTTAAACCAATAAATACATATATATAGTATATCTAAATCTAAATATTTTCAAAGCTTTAATTCCTGGTGGGGTGTGTTTTTTTAATGCTCAGAGCCTGAAAAACAATGACAAGCTGATAAGTAAGGAAGCAGGCATTTACATGAGAAATATGTTCCCAGCCTGAGTTTAAACCCTTAACATTGTAATGGTGAGTAGACTAACAGAATGAGATTAGACCTCAATCTGCATTTAATTGAGCAGATCTTAAGCGGCCTTTACTTGAACTCTGAAATGTGAGAATGTCACACAGGGCAGCCTGTTTGACATGTCACCTACTGGTGAGAACTGTGGAATCTTTGATTGAGTTTTATCAATTAGCTTTGTGAATTTGGTCAGAGTGTGTGAGCCTCAATCTGCCAAAACCAGCTGCAGAGAGACCTTAACTGTAGAAGTGAATCTCATTAAATTAACCCCAAATTGACCCCTCTTTGTGTTTATTAGCCTAATTCATGGGAAAAGTGGGAGAATTTAACAACTATAAATTTGTGATTTTTTATTTGTTTTTGTTTTTTCTAAATTTTTATTCTTTTTGTCACTGATGCACACATTTCTTTTCTTTTCCTTATTTTATTTTTTTGCTTTAAATTCCCAAGAAGGACCTGAATCAGCACACAAACACTCCCACGTTGAGAATTGCTTTCTTTTTCTGTGTCTCTTAGATCTTTTAACAGAGTAAGCGTTTTGTTCATGCACAAAAAGTCTGTCCCTAAATACGGAAAATAGCTGAAATTAAAATATGATTACTCCTTGAAATTTTATTTTTACTCACATATGATAAAAGCCTGCGTGGGTTTATTTTGAATAAAGTGGGAGAACAGAAATCAGGTAAGTTTCACTGTATGATACTCAGTTAAGTATCTTTTTTGGGGGACAAAGGAGGAGGAGTCAGTCCGCGGGGTCAGCATTTGGTTGAAATTGAGTGAAATTATGAGTAGCCCACCCCTTCACCCAACAACCCCCCTCCTCCTGCCTCTCCCCTCCTGACGGGCTCGGCTGCATCATGCTGGAGACCCCGTTGAGAGGATCTTTTCTCTATAAAGAGAAGATGCGCCTCTTAGAGGATCGCATGGATTAAACTGCGCGCCTCTTCAGCTGCTATTCAGGACTGCGCACACTCTCCCAGGTGGACTGTGGGACTTTCCCAGACCGAACAACACCTTCAATCCCGCACATCCTGCAGAAGACGGATGTGAGCATCTTTTTCCCCGCGTGCGTCGCAGCCACTCAGCGCATTTGTGTCGCAGGCGCGTGGAGAGGGAGCGCGAGGACAGATGGCTGCGCTCACGATACAAAGAACTGACAACTTTTTGCACACCTTTTTGCAGGTTTGTTACTTTTTTCTCTGTTTTTTAAACTGCTCTTTCTTCAACAAAAAATATTTTAAAAGCAAGAATAATTCTTTAAATATTTAAATTTGCACTTGGTGTAAAGTGTGTTTTAAGCACCAGTAAAAAAAGATAAAAGGTGGCTTTATTTATGGAACACAATTCATACAGAAAAGCATTTTAAGATGCGTTAGAGACGCAAAAATTAGATGTTAAAATCAAATACAGTCAAATGAATAATAGTTTTTAAGGAACATTTTAAACTAAAAGTGGAGGATTTAAAACAAGAGAAGAAGTTTAAGGTTTTGCCTAAATATTATCAACAGAAGTCAGATATAATTTTATTTATTATTTTTGTTACTTTTAATTGCTCTAGTATTATTTCTATTAATAAAAAATAGTAGAATTTTTTTTTTAAATGTAGAGATTCTATTTAATGGTGGCATTCCTGTGTGTGTGTTTTACCACACAGGATCGAACTCCCAGCTCCTCTCCAGAAGGAGCACCGAACGCTCTTTCCTTCCTGGCCACCACCTGCAGCCAGGCTTGGCAGGTGGGTGGCACCATGGGCTCAGAAGGCTCCCAGTTCCCCTATGAAGGCACGGTCAGCTCCACATCTGGAATGTTTCAGCTCTGGAGCAATGACATGGCACCGAGTTCAGCCCTCAGCACGCACCAGATGACCTTCTCCATGCCCAAGGTGCAGTTCCCTGGACACATGCAGTCTGGCCTGAGTCATCATCATCATCATCACCACCATCATCCCCATCATCACCATCACGAGCTACCTCTCACCCCTCCAGCTGAACCTGCATCAACCTACTCCTTTGAACTCTCCCCTGTTAAAATGCTGTCCTCCCAGCCACAGGCCAGCAGCCCCTATTATCCTCAGCATAACAGTGTAGGACAAAACTTCCCCAGCTTCCTGCAGAATTCTTCAGCCCGGCATCACCTGTCTGGAGGTCATGTGGAGGAAGGACAGCAGTGGTGGAGCTTGCCCCAAAGCAACACCACCCCTTCCAGTCATCCCTTCACCCTGGGCAGACAACTGGTTTTGGGTCACCAGCCTCAGATTGCTGCTCTTCTCCAGGGCACCTCCAAGGGTCTGCTAAGCTCCACTCGCCGTTGTCGGCGCTGCAAATGCCCCAACTGCCAGGCAAACGGTGGGGGGTTGGAGTTTGGGAAAAAGAGGCTTCACATCTGTCACATCCCAGAGTGTGGCAAAGTGTACAAGAAGACCTCTCACCTGAAGGCACATCTGCGGTGGCATGCCGGGGAGAGGCCCTTCATCTGCAACTGGCTGTTTTGCGGTAAAAGCTTCACCCGTTCGGATGAGCTTCAGCGACACCTGCGCACACACACCGGGGAGAAGCGCTTTGGATGTCAGCAGTGTGGCAAAAGGTTTATGAGGAGCGATCACCTCTCCAAGCACGTCAAGACCCACCAGACCAGGAAGGGCCGGTGTGGCCAGCCGGCACAAAGCACAGAGCCTCTGCTCACCAACATCAAGAGAGAGTAACCTCTGTGGTTCCTTGATTATCAGCAACAAAGACCAGACTGTGTGACTTGCTTACTGCTTTAGGTTTGCACTAATGGGAGAGGCGCTCATACTCCCCTCAAATGTTGTTGCTCATCAAAGTCCTGCTTTTGGATTTTTAAAAAAATAAAATTGTGAATTATTCGAGTTAAACAAGTGTGTGCTGTTAAAAGAAATGCACCTTGAAAGGAAACTTGAAGCCTTTTTCTTCAGCGATATTGTTTAGCAGCCTTCAGTGTGATCTTCAGTTTAACCATAAAAAGAATAAAAATAAAATCAAAAACTTTCTTCCCCTTAAACTGCTTTTAAAACTTGATGTAAGAAATATTTTTTTTTCAAACTACATTATGCAAATAATTTATCTATGTGAACATTTTAATTTGGTGGAGAGAAAAATTCTATGTTTATGTTGACAGATCGCTAATATCATCAGGTGGATTTTTTGCCTTAGTGCAGCTGCTGTTGATAAACGTTGGTTTAATAGAGAAAAAAAGCCAACTTTGCTAAAAAGATTTTAATTTGTAAACATCTGCAAATATTTTCTGCTATTTTAGGATCTATTCTGAAAGGAAAGCCGATTTTTCTTTTTTGATCTCTTCATACTCAGGCGGCAGCCCAAAGCCCCAATCCTAATTAGCAAACACTTCAAATTTGAAAGGTCTTTGTAAATACTGTACAAATATGATGACGATTTTATTTGGGTTTTAACAGCATGTACATTTTAATAAACATTCTCATGGAAAACAGTTTTTAAGAGTTGAACTTTCTGAAACATTCGCAACGGTTTGTGTCCTGATCAGTTTCAGAGGCTTTAGTGAATTTCCTCTCTTAAAAAAATTAGGACGTGAATTTCTGACAGAGCGTTAGAAAGATCTGAGGTTTATTTAAACGGTCATTTGATTGCTTTCAGAATACAAATGCCGCTCATTGTGATGTGGGTGTGAGGGAAGCAGCTCCGGCAAAAAAGACCAAACATGGTGGGCTGTTCAAAGATTTTCACACCTCAAAGTAAACACTCGTTCCATTGAAGAGGCTGCGTGTCTCGCCTGGTGCAATCAAGTTCACAGTCATGTGGCTTTTAATGAGTGTTTTCTTTCTCTCAATGGAGAAGATTGAGTCAACAGATGCAACAGAGGGCACTGGAGAGGAATTCCCTGTGAATAGGACCCCTGTTGCCGAGAACCCCCACTGGTGACAGGAACTCCCTTTGATTTTGCACCCTTGTGAAAGTTAATACCCCTCCCACCCCAAAGCTCCATATATCACAGCAGTGTTACGATGGGTCCTGTTTTACAGCCCAGAATGAAGCTTTATTCAAAAGGCAGCCAACCAGATGTCTGCTCATCCAGGGGTTTCTTCTCTTTGTTTTTGATCCCGTTTGAACTTCTTCCAGTAGGATGCAAAAGCAAGATGCTTTGTCGGAGCCTACTATGGTGAATTACTTAAAAGGAAATAAGAAAAAAAACTTTCCTTTTACCACCAGCTCAACTGAGAAAAAAGGCATGTAGAATGTTGTCAAAACAGCACATCTTATTTAGGCAGACGCTTATCCGACTGTCTTTTAAGTAAATACAACCATCAATAATTTTAAGAGCTAAAAAACAATCTAAATTTGCAGAGGCTACTAAAAAAACTTGTAAAGAAACACACAGCATTGAGTTCAAATTCCAAAAGATACTTTTTTATTTGATATGATACACTTATTTTCTGTTCACCTATTACCAAACCCTTTCTCAGTCTTTCTGTGCTCACATTTGGTTCTCTGTAGTGGTATTCCTTTGTGTTGCATGCAAACCTGCTCCATCAGAAATTTAATTTCCATCACCGGATCCCAACAAATGTGGGATCGGTCAAAACTGTAAAAATCCCTTGTCAGACATTTTGGTTTCCTTTAAAAAAAAGACGGATGCTTTTTTTTAAAATGTTATTTGACTTTTGTACTTTTGGGTATTATTTTTGATCATCAAAGTATCTCAAAGTGAGCTCTGAAATGCTCTTGATCTTTGGTGCAGCTGCAAGATCCAAATGGGGTGGAGGTGAAAGCATTTCAGCGACCTCTACTGGCCACAGGCAGGATAGCGTCCTTTTGTTCTCCTTTGTCACTCAAGGTTTAAAGATCAAAAGTGAGAGCAGACACAGCCACTTACTCTTAAACAGTAGATTTAATCTAAACTATGGAGGGATCTGCCGTAGATGTTGGCACTGGTGCAAAATATTACAGATTATGGAGGCAACTAGGTGGAGATTTTTCAATCTCAGTTGGGTTTTCTTTATCTGTCAAGAGTTTTGTGGGATACCTTCACTTAGTCCATGATGGCAAAGGCTATGAGGTCTTGGTGTAGAGCCTCAACATGATAAAAAGGGATGAATAAAATAATTACTTGTAATCAATGTGCTATTGGACACCAATCTTTTACATATGTCAGGCTACCTAACCTGGGAAAGATCACCTTTGCAAAGCAGCCTTGTGTCAGGCAGCCACAGAGGAGATGTTGCATACAGCACTTTGGTTCATCGCAGCGGGCCCTTTGAATGCCTCCTCAGGAGCTGCCTGAAGAGTAAAAAGAAATCTGAGGTGACGTCATACCCACAAAGAACCTCCAGAGGGCTTCCTCATGCCTTCTTGTCCCGATCAAAGGGAGCCCAGTCAAACAGAATATCAGAGCACACGGAGGCTCCAAACACTGGCAACAAAGAAAGTTCTTTACTTTCTGATGAAATCGGAGATAGAAGCTTTTGTGGCATTCTCACATCAAGTGTTCTGCTGTTCCCGATCTTGCTGATATAAACAGCCAAGTATTATGTCAGCAGGAAAATAAAGAGTCATTGACATGTTTCTGGACGTATCTTTAGAGTGGGGCATAAAAAGAAGAAAACCCAACAAAGGGAACTAAATGAGCCACCACCACTTCCTGCATGGTCACATGCACACAGACATGTCATTTTATAAACACACATTCAGGCACACACATAACTCCAGTGACTGCCCCAATAAGGAATGGAATTGTCAAACAAATTCCACTTGTACTCTCAAAGAGAGAAGAACAGGACATACAAGCTCTCAGAAAGGTACAATTTGTTACATCGCAGAGTTTTTTCAAACTCTGAGCCCAGTTGCGTCCTGCTGGGCTCCGTTCAGATCCGCTGAAGGTAAACTAGGCAGCGTTCTCTTCCTTTTGGTGGGTCTTAGGAAGGGGCCAAGCAGTTTGTCTGTCTGCGATGCACGCCGCCTTCAGCGTTCCCCACCATCCTCTGGACGGGACAAGAGAAGGATCCAACATGAGGCAAGCAGACCGTCGACTTGTGTTCTCTTCACAGAAGTAGCATCAGTTTCTATCCGCTTGACCCAGGAGACACGTGAAGCTCAAAGGTCATCCTCATCCAGCTGGGTGAGGTTGCTGGGTCGCCGTCCAGCTAAGGGTCCCGACAAGGGAGCCTGACTTCCAGCCTCAGCAGCCGATGCCCTGCGGCTGCCCTCTCCTGCTCTCTGCTGGGAAGACAGGGTTCATCGTTCACACCAATGAAGAACATGCATGCCTGTCATGTTTCTGTGCCAATAAAAGCAAACAAAAATAACGACGTGTTTTGAACCTGCTTGTGCATTCACAGACAAATGCTAAAATTGGTGTTTTCAGCCTTATTGCCTAAAAAAAGGGGTCTGCAACCTGAGGCTTCAGAGCCACATGCCGTCAGTTCAGGTAAAGAAAAATAAAACGTTTCTAAATTTCAAAAAGTAAGAAGTAAGTGAAGTGAAAAAAAGTAAAGTATACAAACTCAAACTTTATTCTTTATGTAGTTTATTTAAACTTTATTTAGTCACAGTTGAAGCACAGTGCATATCACTCCACAAGGCTTCTGACTACAGTACCCATAATGCTCCAACATCTGAACCCATCAAACGGTTCCACTTCTTAGTTTGACAAAGTAGGACTAAAATATTTTTGACAGACTTTTGCGTGCACAACCAGATTTACGTTATACTGGATTGTAAGGCAGATTGTCTATTTTTGATCAAATCCAAGGATTTTATGTGCATCTTGTGGTTGGAAAACACAGTAAGAGCCAATTAATTAGCTCTGAATTCATTTGAGTTAGTTAGATTTACAAATTTCTTGCTGAGATGTCGTAAAATAAACTGTGCATGTGTGCTTTTAATCACTGTAGACATTACACCACCTACTACTGCATTTGCTGCATTGAGACGATCCTATATATGGTACAGGGTGTCTTTTATTTTGAAAGTGAGTCATATGAATACGGTAGTTATAAACTGTCATGTTTAGAAAAAAAGCTATTTTCTGTTTTTCTTTTATGCCAAAAAAAATAATACAGCATAATAGTAAGAGCAATAAAAATCCAAATCAATGTCTTATTTTTCTAAAGGGTGAATTAAGACTTTGTGGCTCTCACTGGGTTATGGTCAATGAGAAATCAACCCAAATTTAGGACACAATTAACTGATTTTTGATAAGCTTCTTCTCTGAGTGTGACTTGAAGTACTTCCTGTTTGTTGTATGCAAACCCAGCCCAGCCTGAACAAACAGAGACAGAAGAACACAACAACAGTGGGTCTCTCATCCCAGCCTCTCTAGAGACCAGAGATGACAGGAAACCCTGGAAATCTGCATGGATCTCTGAGAATGTCCTCCTGTAACCCTTGTGCTATCCTAGGCACTTTAACGTTGGGAGTTGGGTCATCTAGACCCACTAAGATAGCACAAGGGTTATTTCCATAGAGAAGTGACTTTTAACCCTTGTGCTATCCTATGACCCCACCCTTACATTGACGTGTTCTCCCTACCATGACAAAGGTGGATAAAGGTGGAAAGATTTCATGTAATCCATGGACACCAGTGAAGATCACAAATCATTGAAGAAAAAAGGTTCATTGCACTGTCTAGTGGGTCTAGATGACCCAACTCCCAATGTTAAAGTGCCTAGGATAGCACAAGGGTTAAATATAGAACAGCTTTTTTGTATTTTAGAAGTAATTTGAGTGTGGAGTGTAGTGTTTCCTTTTTCAGCCAGTAGGGGGAGAAATAACTCTTCTTTTTACTTGACATCCAGTTAAATGCATTACTCATTGCTATTTTATTTTTGCATTCATGAGAATATCTGTATTTCCATTCAGTAGTTTAGAGTTGTGTTTATACATTATCGCCTATTTTTTTCTCATTGTTTGTTTTGTCAATGACCTTTTCTATGCGGAACCATGAACCCTTAGTTAGTATGGAGTTCAATCTTCAGCCAAAAGCACAGCAGTTGCTCTTGAGTGTAACACTGAGGCTGTAAATGTGTGAACGCATGCGGGTACACTACCTGTGTAGCTTGTGTGGTTGAGGAGAACAGCCCATTGGACACAGCTTGACAGTTTGGCTGGTCAGTAAAGCCGAGTCGGATGTGTGATGAAGAAACAGCGTGGGGGTCAGCAGGACACGGCTGGACCTCTGTGGCCTGCAGATGCAGGTGGGAAGAGGTGGGTCACTCAGCACTGAAGTGCATTTGCACAATGCAAATGGCAGACTTCTGTTTTAGCTGCCAAAGCTCAGACGGAAACAAGAAGGCATAGAGGTACCACAGGTGTCTTACAAAGAGAAAAACTGCATTTGAGTGTCTGAAGGAGAGTGTGTCTGTGCACTGTGACACCTACATCCCTCAGTGAATAGTTCTCGTTGAGTCCTTGACTCTGGGCTTGGCTCGGCAGGTAGAGCGCGGGCAGAGAGGTGTTGTGAGAGTGGAGGGAGGGCAGCTTATGGCGGTCTATGGAGGCAGATGAATGGGGTCTCAGGGAGCTGGTGGCAGACAGAGGGGGCCTCATGCTGCGGCCCAGACTATTGGACTTGCTTTCGCGACGCTGATACTCGATAGGCGACTGCAAGGCTAGGAAAAAAAAGAACAGAGAAAGATATTATATTCCTCCACCACTGACTGCTTTCTTGAGTACTGTGCAAAGTCAGCTTTTAACAATTTGAAGGGGAAAAATGCACAGCTTAATAAAAATCTCTTTTCCAAGGACGGATTGGTTTTCATTGCAGGATTGTGATGCTTTTTAAAATCTTTAAACAACTGGGAAAAATCTGGATTTTAAAATAGGGTAGTAAATGTTTGCAACAACAATACAGGAAACTAAAGTTGATCAGGTCATATTTAATGTTAATGCCTGGCTCATGAGCACTTTTGAAGCAGATAACTGTGCAATGATGCTGCTTCCACATACAAAATCTTGACTAAGTGAGGAAAGAAAACCAAAACAAAGAGAATCAGAATTATCTTTTTTCTAGATTGTTTATGGTGGATTAAGGTAAAGAAGAAAAACGTGTCATTGTGTGACTAAAAATACTACAATTCATCGATAAATCAATGAATCGATTTATATCACTAAGATCCAACCAGACCGATCTTTCTGAGACATGTTAGTTAAATCGACCTATACCATTATAAAATTGTTTCAAAATGAAACGATTTTAATCGATATTGGAAAATACCATTTGGATTGAGAAACATTAGGTTTATTTTACTAAAATGTAAAAAAATATCATCACAGCTGACAAAACACACGTGATGACAGCAAAAAATGATCAGTCCATCAATATAGTCCAATGTTAGAAAACACTTTGAATTAGGTAAAGACGTCTAACCATACAGTGTGTTAGAATGTTCTAATAATATTCCGTTTGTGTTATTTTGATGTGGAAAAACAACAGCGGATTGAACTTCATGAAACTAAAATGTGAATGGATTTGCCATTCATTCCTCTTTAATTGTTTATTTGTACAGATATTTAATTTATACTTGATTATCTGACAAGAAATACAAGGAATCTGGAAAACTTCCCCTGCACTGCTCAGGTATTTATTCCTGAGTCACACTGGTTGAATTTTTGGCTAAAGATGTCCTAGATGGATTTTAGGTCAGTGAAAGGGATCGTTCAAAAACTGTGTTCAAATGTTTTTGTTTTTCTTATGTTTCTTATATGTTTGAATTGGTTGTGTTAGGTTAGCACAGTCCCTCTGTTTAGTTAGTAAGTCTCATTCTCACATTGTTAGGCTTTCTATTTTTGCAAAGGTACTTTTTTTATTTGTGTCATGTTAACTTTCCTACTGATTTGTTGCTATTTCTTGCCCTTCATTTTCACTCCCTTGTCCCTGGTGAGGTGTCTCTTGTGTTTCCTGTTTTCCGCTTGAATATAAGAACATTTCTGTTCCTTTCAAGATTGAAAGCTCCGGCTGTTGTGTTTGCCATACAGAACATCTTTACAAAACAGCAAACAAAAAAAAAAGACTACTGAAGGAATTTTCTGCTATTTTTACACAAAGTCCTTTAAAGGTGTGACGTTTTAACAAGGCTGTGGGCTTTTGTTAGGATTGAAATGCGTGATTAATGTAAATCAACCAGAGACAAAGTTTAGTAACGTTTAAATTGTTGTTTCCTTTTGTGGATTGTCTCAATTCATTTTTATATGTGGTTGCTTTTTGAGAAAACAAATAAAAAAACAACTAAATATCAGGTTTATCCATTAAGAATGGATGTTTTTGTGTATATCTTGTGTTAAAATGGTTTTAAAATGACTGAATTCTGTCTTTTTTTACATTTTAGACATTGCCTTGTTTTGGCTTCCGTTTTGTTTGGTTCATAAATCTATATGTTTAGTTTTTCAATACATTTGGGAAAAAACCTGACAAATTTCAAAAAGGTATTTTTTTTAAAAGCAAATACAACAAAATACCAGACTGATTCAGCATTTGCTTATAGTGCACCTAAGGTAAAAATGGATAACCAGAGACAATTAAACTTGAGAAACGAGCTGAAACATACCATTTAGGAAGTTCCGTTGACTTTCCAAGATCTGAAGCACATCACTGACCCAGGATCTGCAAATTTCAGGGGAGGACGCCTGCAGCTGGAAGCGGACCACGCTTCCATCGGGATTGCGTGAGGTCAGAACAAAGCGTCCGTCATCACCATCCAAACTGGGCTCTATCCCAAGGCAGCTCACCTGGAAGACATAACAGATGAAAGCACCTGGAAGGAGTTCTTCTTACTTGTTAAATAACACATGTGAGTCTTTAAACACTACACACTGAAGGGTTACATAACTGCCAATTAAGGCATGACCAAGTCGGCTGTGAGTCATGTGCAATCGCAACTCTGGAGTGTATTTTTTCGCAAAAACTAAATAAGCACTAACCTTAATGCTGTTCTTAAAGATGTATCCAGGCAGGGAGAAGCCTTTCTTCCTATCGATGGGCTCGCTGAAGATGACCAGCTGTTCAAACAGAAAGACTCGTCTCTCTTTTGCTCGAGACAGGAAGCTGCTGTCCTGTTCAATCACTGTGAAGGTGTCTTGCTGCAGCAGCTTTCCTTGAGCGGTGATCTTCCCCTGGCACAGACACAAATTCAAAGAGAAAGCGCGGTTACACTTGGGTCTTCCTTAAAAAGTCAGCGTGGGAACGGATGTGGGGGAGACCTTCCCGAGTTGTACCTCAAAGCCTTGCAGTCGGCCCACATTCATCATGTCGTTACAACGTTTTGGCACAAAGCACATCACTTCCACTGCTTTCTGTGTTCAGGATAAAAAGAGGCTGTCATCAAGAGTATACAGCACCACTTTGTGACATAAAAAGCCTCATTAAAGCTCATCTATATCCATCAAGGCACCCACCTCCAGCTCCTCTGTATCCATCCCTGCTTTGGTGTAATACTTTAGGAAGTCCTGTTGAAATAAACAAGCCAGTCAACAAGACATTCAAGGTTTACTGCTCAGCATGAGGGAAGGCCATCTGCTACAGTTTAAAGGTTTTGACATGAACCGTTCATTGGAGTGCAAAGAACCCGAATTTTATTACTTTGGCAAAATAATAACAGAGGATATCATTTTATGATGCATTCAAAGGCTTTATTTGTTGTTATTTTATAAATCTTCTGGGGAGGGACTTCAACTTGTTCTCTTGTGGGGAGGGATTTTAACTTGTTCTCTGAAAGTAGAGCAGCCTGAGCGGAGAACAGTACAGTGTGTGTGCCATGAGTCTTTGTAGGTGTTAAGCTTGTATGTTAATGACACCATGGCAGACCCAGTTGTGTGTCTGACAGCTGCTCGGTTTGTGTACATGTGCAGGTTCGATGTCTGCAGCACAGCACAAAGCTATTTTTTTTTTTTTTTTTACCTTGAGCAGAAGCTGGTACTTCATGATCCTCTGGACAGGCTTGATGAGCAAGTCATTGAGCTGCAGCCTGTGGCCCAGCTGCTGCCGGATCTCCTAGCAGAGGGACAGCCATACAAAACATCCGTCAATATGACAACCACAGCACAAAACACAACTGTTGATGGATAACATAAATTCCATTAAGACAATAACAGCAGGATTATGCTGCATAATTCTAACATTCGTCTTGTGTTTGTGCGTCTGGAGCTAAAAACACATCAGATATAACATGAGTGTGTGCATGACTGAAACAGTTTTGGGGTATAAAGAAAAGACAAACATTTCTTACCTCAAAATACGTCTCAATATACTCTGAAACGATGTGTTCTGACTTGGGTTTGTTCTGACAGTACACAACGTACATGTGCAGACGCCTCTCCTGCAGCACAAACAGGCATCACTTTACAAAACAAATACACACTGTTGGAATAAATGACATATGTGCTTATGGAAGACAAACTACCAAAAAAAACAACTTTAAAAAACACATAATGACATTGTGGAAGATCAAAGTTTTTCTTATCCTCTTGTCCAAAAAAGGATTTTTTTTGTAAATGTTCTGTAAAACTGTATGCTGATGCATTTTACCGTTCACTGACATTCTCTCTGAAAAAATACAATTATAAAAGACCAGAATGTTTTGAAAAAGAAAAAACAAATGTCTCTCTCTCTCTCTCTCTCTCTCTCTCTCTCTCTCTCTCTCTCTCTCTCTACATATATATAGATATATCTATATATATCTATATATCTATATAGATATGTATATATCTATATATATATGTGAGATTTTGCATATATATATATATATATATATATATATATATATATATATATATATATATATATATATATATATATATATATATATATATATATATATATATATATATATATTCAAAATCTTCTGTTTTTGAAATGTTTACCCAGAGGAGTAAACATTTGCTCTTTTAGATCTGAAATGATGTGTTAGCTTTAGCATGGCTTCTGTAGGTTTATTATCTTCGTTCTTCAGAAATTACTGGCTTGTGCAACTTTTTTGTGGACTTTGAAGCAAGGCAACAGTGGTTGAATGCTGTTGGCATTGAATGCAGAGAACTGTCTCCTGGTGATGGGATTTGCAATGAATGTTTCACTCAGGATAGATGCTAATACTTTATCCTTATAGCTATGATGCTAGAGTCATCCAACACCAGTATATATGTTTTTTAAAAATTTTTATTTGTCTGAATTAAATAATTATATATCTTTTACAGAACGATTTGTGTATGTTTAGTCTGTTTTAATGTCATAAAGTTCTTTTTACAATCTTTATGCTTTGTGGTTGTTTGTGCTAAAAAACGTCCACACTTTAGATGAGGTGTTGCAAAACAATTAATAAACTATTAACAGAGTTAATTAATACATTTGTAAAGCTTATAAGCAGTTTAGTAATATGGATTTAGAAGACAATGGTCTGACTTTAGATGTTAATAAATCTTATTAACACTTTCAGGTATTTGCAAGACATCTATAATGCTAATAAATATCTTACTAGCATCTGACATATTAATAAAGCCTATTAATTTGTTAAGTTAGTTAATAAAACTTATTAAGCTTATGAACACTGACATATTTGTTAGGCACCTATAATATCAGTAAAAGCTTCATTAGCATCTTGAAAACATCCTCATAATAATGCTTGTAAATGTGTTAACTAAGTAATTTTATAAACCTTATTAGACTTATTGTACTAATAAATGTCTTACTAACACCCTATAAATTCATTTATAATGCTTGTTAATGTGTTAACAAAGCTTGTTAAGGAATCTTAATATAAAGTGTTACCAAAAATCTGAATGATTAACTATTTGCCACCAATGAAAAACAATCAGATTTTTTGGTTTATCTTGTGGGGCTTGTTATGCATTACTTGCTGAAGTCTGAATTTCTGTCTTGCTTTGAAGACCAGGGTGGGATAGGAGATAAATGTGCACCTCATGAAAAAACAGATTGCTTAATATCCTTGTGAGTCCATGGAAATGCTCCTGAAAGTGAGCAGGGAGAGTTGATTCCAGCGTGCAGTGTCTCTGGTAGCAGTTTGGGATGAAAGGAAGCAGGTTAATAATGCTTTGTCTGAGAGTGCAGTGCCTTTGAAGCTGACTCTGTCTTGTAGAGCCTACTCTTCTGTGACTAATTGGTATGGGAGTGCAGATGTGGCAACCAATGCAGGCCCATGTAAATAAGCTTAAGGTTATGTATAATTTACCCAGGCTACCCTCAGTGTAACCAGAGCCTTTTACTGCAAACTGATGCTAAACTGCACCTAGCAACAGGATGCATGGTTGTTTCACCTAGAACACACAAACCACTGCTGACCATAACTGCAGAAACACAGTTGTCTGTATAGTAACAAGTGTATGTGTGTTCACATGTTAAATGTGCATTAACAGGTGCACAGAAGCATCTTGAGCTTTGTTTTTCATTAGAACCATGTTCCCAGTTTCCTTTTTCACAATTAAACACAGTATGTAGATTTAATTAAAACAATTTTCATCCCACAACAGACATTGAAAGTTAATTATTGCTTTTTAAAACTGTTTCATTTGGGGACAGGAAATAAAGCAAAGAGAAACATTTTGATTGTTTAATTACTTTGAAACAAGAGGCGAAGCCGAGTTAGTCAGATTACGCTTCGTGTCTGTCTCGTCTGCATCTGGCACCACTTAACCAAAATAAGTCAATCTAATTTAGCTTCATGCACAAGTCCTTTGTGACTTTCCATTGACCCAGCAGCAATTTATTCAGACAGGAAAACACCAAACAACCAGCAAAGTTTCATAAAGAAAATGTGTAAAAATATATTTTGTTTTACAGAGAATCATTATTATGCTCCATATTATGATTGCCCAATATTTTTTTTTTATTAATTTATATGCTGAAAAAATAAATATGCATGCTAACTTATAGATTAACTTTACAATTTCAGGGCTTTTATTTTAAAACTATGAAGGTATTAATGTTCCAAAATGGACGAGCTTGTATATTTGATTTGAGAACTTGTAATACAGAATGTGAATACTTGTGCAAAAAAAATCTGCATCTGTGTGTAAAAATCTTCTGCTGTGAACTGACAAATTTCCATTTGCATGTGTTCATTTAGAGTTACAACTTCAAATCTGTGATTACAACTGCTCAAATGTGCTTCTGCGTGTGCTCGAATCTGCTGGCGCAAATCACAAGTGCGCTACAACTGCGCTCTGAATTCTGACACATTCCTTGCGAGAAACTTGTGTCAAAACTGATCTGTGTCCGAAAATGGACCTAGGGGGGGAGGGAGGGTTAGAGGAGGCGGAGTCAACCAATCAGAGTGCAGGATTCGGAGAACTTGGTAAAGTTAGAAAGAGCTTCACAGAGTCGGACTTCCTGCTTCAATAACTCTTCTGATAAACGCTCAAATGTGACAGCAAGTCTCTCAATCATTTTTTATTAACACGGAGAGTGAACTACAAATGCATTTCTAAAGAAAAAAGTCATTTTTTTCCTACATTTTAATGAGAAATTATCTCTTCGTGCTTTAAAAACTGCTATGACTGGTGGTGTAAACACATGTTCTAGAGGTCACTAATTCAATATTTTAGACAGAATGTGTTGAGTTAAGTATGTCTGCGTTCTGCATGGTTGAAAAGGTTTTACTATGAAATTAAATCAGATTGTCTTTTTTATCTGTTTTTTTTTTTTTAAATCTGAGGCTTCCTGTGCAGTTTGACATGTGTGACCGTGTCAGGGGCTACGGCTAGCAAAAAAGGCTCAGACATATCAATGACAGGAACATGAATAAGGCTACATTAACAGCAAAATAGGAAGGAAAGATCAACAGTGCAGAAACAGGAATCTGGTGCAGTTCTACATTTGTATTTTCATTAGAAGCAGCACAAGGAAGCAGACCCAGACACACCCACTAGAGAATTTGTGTGTGTGTGCTTTTAAGGGATTTATACTCACATGTTTAATGAAGAGCTGAGCCAGCCTCTCTGGCTCTCCCAAACACTTCTCCAGCTCTCCCAGGAAGTAGCTGGACAGACAAACACACACACAACCATGCATACAAGCATCCCCCAAAGAGGAAGTGAGGATTTAGCTCTTGAACTTTTGTCCCTTCCTTCCACCATCAGATGCAAACACAATACTCTTCAGCCTCTGATTTGCCTTTTGTCTTAGACCACACTAAGACAAGACATCATCAGTGGACAAAAAAAAAAGCACGAAGGGAAGAAAAAAAGAACTCACTCTTTGTGCCAATCAAATATTTGATGAATGTTCCCAAAAACAATCTTGTCTTTTCCCTTCATGTCCTCCGGAACACCTTTAGAGCTCATTGTGCCCATGTAACCCTGTGATGGAGAGGCTGAGTTAGATAAGGGTTTGTATTTGCACATCAATAGAAACCTGCTAGGTAGTTCAACTTTTTTTTTTTTTTACCAGAAGTAGAATTCCTGCTACTTTTCACATGACAATAAGTCCTCTCTGAATTAAAATATTTGCAGCTAGTTAAAGCACTGGGAAATAACACTCCTCAAGGTTTTATTCAGAAAATCTGCTCAATCTGGTTGTTACAGAGCAAGGCATGGAGTAGAGTGTCCTGGTTAGCATGTGGAGCTCTCCCTGACAGACTGGGTGGATGTCTGTCAGTGCAGACTGTGTACTCTAAACTGGAAGACAGAGATTTACCTCAACTATGTGTGCCAGGTCTGCCACATAGAACTTCTCAGTCTCAATGAGTTCCTTCAGTACATACCTATAAAGAAGAACAACAGTACATGTTATTTTAATCCTTATGAACGCACTTCCACTTCCTCAGGGTGATGGAAGGAGGCTGTAGAATACTCCATGGAAGGGTCATATGTGGTACAATTTATGTTCATGGATTTATTTGAAAAAAGATTAAGACATTTGTTTTTGGTGTTTTTAACATGTTCTTGCGGCATTTTTCTCATGACGGAAGAGATATGAAAAGAAAATTTAGCTTAAAATTAAATTTCTGAGTTTTTCTCTATTCAAATTGTTGTGAATCGGGAGCAGATGAGAAACTGCTGTTGGAAAAAGATCATACTTGTGATGGAGAAGCTACAATATGCAGACCACCAGCTCCCTGCACTGCTCCATTCTGATGCATTGGTAGCCAGACAAATAGATCCACACATTGTTGTTTTCCTGGTATCTGTCTCAAAGCTGTACTGGATAGTTCCAATATTTGATGCAAAGGTAATGTTTGGTTGGGGGTGTGAGGGGCTGTAAGCAGGAGAGCATGTACACAGATGGATGATGGGATGTGGGGGCGACCTTACTCTGCACCAACAGTCCCGCCCACAACTCAGAAGTAAATTTCTAATGAACTCCTGCGGCTCTCCAGAATCTGTGTCCTTGGAAAAAAACACAGTTTTTATTTTGACTGAAAATAATCAGAATCATAATTCAAAGCCCAAGGTAAATGCGAAAGTGTCCTAAACTTGTATATTTGTACTTGAATAAAACAAATTGTGGTTCTAGGTTTGTAATCTTGGTTATTTTCATTTGCTGCTTCTTCAGAGAAACACTCACCAAAATATGAAGCCTCAACGAAACTTAAAGTGAAGTAAGCGGAATTTCAAATTGTCAGGTAATCCATTATTGTAACTTGATTCGCAATTTTCCGCTTTTGTCAAGCACTCAATGTTTCTGGAATGTCACTTACAAACCAACAGATGTATAGCACAAGATGTCCTCCTTTGCACAAGTTCTTAGGAAATGCTTCAAATCTCACTGAGGTATTTCTGGCAACCCAATGAGTGCAGTTTGTGTGTTTATTTACCAGTAAAATTATTGAGAAAGATGTTATTAGGACACATCCAATGCCAAGTCGGGTTAACCTAATTTGCTCCAATTATTGCATGTCAAGGAATATACCAATTGCTCTTGACTTGTTGTATGGTAATGTATGGTGATGTATAAGACATCTCCACTTTTTGGCTTTGCAGAAAAGTCTTCATACCAAATCAATGACACTGTATGCCTTTGTCATTTGGATGGGTGTATTTATGCTCCATATTCCTCTACAACTAGAAATAACTGGAAGTAACATCCTTCTGTTCTATTTTGGAGAACTAAAACCTGAAAAACCTTTACCGGTTATTATAAAAGAAAGTCTTGTACACAAAGGATTTTGCTTTCTATTTTATCATAAACTACCAAGCAAAACATATCGGTAAGCTTTGTATTACAACTTTGCTCCAGACTGAAACATTGCTTCATTTCTTAAGTGGCACAACAGCTGTAGGTGTCTTTGTGACTCTGATCATTCCTCAATTCTCTCTAACAACCTTAAAACAGCCAGTAGCTAAATGTGCAAAATGTCCTTAACAGCCTTTGTGGTTGAGCCTTCTCTGGGTGATATTTTGCAGCTGCACTCCAGCGTAATGCTGCTCATGCTGAGACACATTTGTCATGACCATGCATGACAGCAATCATACAAAGTGAATAGTGAGAGATGAGTGATGTGAACAAAAGGATGGATGTTTTTACTGATAAAAGACATACATGCTTTTTTCTAAGGCACTTCTCCTCTCCTCCTCAGTGTCAGCAGCTGCCGACCATTGACTGGAGGTGTCGTCCATCAAGGTGGACACGCTGTCATCTGGAAAAACACCAGTGGACTGAGTGTCCTGACGAGGCGGAGACAGACAGAGAAATTATTTATCAGTCTGGGTCCACAATTGTGAATCATTCCTTGAATAAGGTAAACAAAGGGAGATAAAAAGGAAGCGAGCAATGCTAATGATGCAGGTTGCCAAGGTAACAGGGAAGAGCGAGCAAACACAAGGAGCAAAGATGGAAAGATAAAGAGATCCGATTTAGATTGTTGTTGTTGATGATTGGAGCAGTGCCACACAAGAATAAAAGTTCATAAAAGGAGAAAGGAACTTTTTTTTTAAAGTAAAAAATTTGTAAACAAAATGTAATTCCCAGTTTAAAGTAGTTGAAAGTAATCTATTGACATCACATTTTTTAAACAAGAGACGTGATATTTTAGGACTGCTAAGGCATTATATTGCCTTACATTACATTATTACATTACTTATGAACTTGTAGCTAATATTTTATACGCTGGTATATCATTTTATCGAGTACAACAAGCATTCGTCGTGTGAAACTACTGTCAGCTGAAAATTCATTTTCATATTGAAAGCATCTTGTGTTAAACTTTGTTTTTGTACTCTGCAATGTCACAAGCACATGGTGACTGTTGGCATTAGACACAGTCAGGAACCCAAGGTTACTGCAGCCTAATCAGCTCTGTTCATCGCTTTTATGGGCAACCTTCTCAATTTTTCCTGTAAATGATATAAATTCCTTTGTAGGGCTGCTGGCTACACTAGATCTAGCCTTTCTAAAAATAAAAATAAAAACATCCATAATTCATACTTTGTATCTACAGCGGTTAAGTTTGGGAGGCCTTAGATTTCTTTCAAAATAAGTGCAATTATTTCCACACAGATGTAATGACTCATGACAACTCTTCCATGAAATTATGTCCTCTTATAAGGTGATTCCATATATTTTTAGCAATGTTCCTTTAGCCATTTGTTGTCTTTTCACTCTCTCCTGACTAAGTAAACTCATAGAGGCAACCGTCTGTCCTTATATAAATCCCTCTCTCCTTATGCCCCAGCCGGCAGAACTTCCCCACCTTTCACAAAACTGCACGAGCAAACAGCTAATCCCTCTTGCTCTTTTAAACAGATGGTTGCCTTACATAAAAATAAATAGTTGTGGGGATAAAGACACATAAACAGAAAAAGTGAGAGTGAAGGTGTCTAGTTTTCTTCCCTGCCTTTATTTCACATACGCTCGCTTTGATGATTTTGTTGGCATCTGTAGGTATCGGGTTTTCTTAAATGGAAGAGACAAAGCAAAGAAGACAGACAGGTTTGAAATGAGAGACGGAGAGGCTCCAAATACGCCTCACTCCCCCTGCTCATCTTGCCCCACTACTTGTATTCAGCCTGGCTGACAGGTCTCCCTGGCTGTGTGATCACTTCCAGATGTGCAAAGCCCAGAAGAAAAAAAATCCATCTCCCTCTGTTTTAATTCCCAAAAAAACCCGAGGACAAAAACAAAACGACTGGGCCAGAAGCAGGATAGTTACTGAAAATGTTAAACATTTCATCTAAAATATTCTGTCAGTTTGGAAAATAAATGATACAAAACATGGAAAAATGACTGGACAAAATAATTTCATATTTCTGCTGCTATGAATTCAAAATACAAAAACACGTAGATTATTTTAAGCTAATATTTGATCTAAAATGTAACAATGTCTTGTAAACTGTTGAAACACTGAGTTTTGATTTTAATTAGGGGTTGGTTTCTGTTTTTCATTGCATTTTTTTTTTAGTTTAGACAAAAAGCCTGGGACAGGGTTATCGAGTTACTGGAAAATTATTTAAAGCTTCAAAATGCTAAGGATTAAAACAGTTGTGTGAATTATCAAGCAAAGATTGCTAGAAGGCCTTTAAATAAAGGATAGAATTTAGTTATTTCAAACATTTTCCTTCGTGGTTGATTCTTTTTAATTGCTGATAGAAAACTGTTCTCTATTAAAAGTAATTTAATTAGTAAAAAGACTCCTGCTTTTGACATCAAAAGCAGATTCTGATCATTTTCCAAAGAATAATGGTTTGCAATGTGTTGTGAAGGCTCTGACATGGATACACTCACAACTACACTTGTTCACCAGGAGGGGCTAAATGAATGAAAGCAGTGAGTGAAATAATGAACGAAAGCAAAACCTGTAAGATTCTCCCTTCTTCTCCTCAGTGTGGCTTCAGATTTGTCTCAAGGCACAGCAGTAAAAACACTAAAACACTGACCTCATCCTTCTGATGTAATTGCGTTAATGGATATCGATCCACTGTTGAGAATCAGATTATAACTTTAGGTGTGGATTAATGAGCAGGAGGAACTCCTCCGGGCTGGGATATTCTATTTGTTTGATATTGAAAATGTTCTTATTAAAGTTAAACTTCTGCAGTTAAAATGAAGCTCAGTTCCTGGTAAGCTTCTGTTTCATGACCTGAGTATCACCTAATACTTCTCCTCAGTCAAATACCTACCAAAGTTTATAGACAAGAAAACAAATCCACTACTATCACTCTTTCAGCACATCTACATTTTCCTGTTTCCATTTATCACCATTCATGTAATTCTGTCAAACATTAAACGGGACTCATCTATCACCCAGGTTCTTCAGAGCTTCACCACACATGAATCTTTTTCATGTTTATATCAGCCATCTGTCCTGCCAGTAGTTTAATAAATGTACAGTTTAATGTATATTGTGAAACATAGTGGTCCTCTGTGTGCTCATATCTGCATTCATTTGGTCTGATCTAATCATTCTCCTGTCTGCTATAGGAGACAAAGAGATTATTGATGCTGCTTCTTTAGGAGACAGTTTTTTTATGAACTCAGAAGCAAATTGAATGAGTGCTATTTTTAATTCATCAAACCAATGTGTTTTGATTCAGTGCAAGGATATACATTGTGTTACCTATGTCGATCACATAGTATGATCATTGGTTTTCACTTGAAAGTTTAGTCGTAGGATCTAATGTTGGCACACCTGGGCATTGGGTAGTGACATGCAGCCAGTCAGTGACTCATTCATACAGGTGGGTGGTTGAAGTGACCCTGGGGATAGGTCCTCAGGGCTCGCAAGGCCATCTTTCCACTCCTGCAACCAAAACACACAAAAACACATGGCTAAACTGTTAAAGTAATGCGATGCCACTTACAACATCTGTCACATGTTTTTTGATTTAAAGATGAGGAAACATGTTAAAGTCCCACTCAGATCATCTTCCATTCTGTTTTAAAAACTTTCCCAGTGGTCTTGTAATTACAATTAGCTGTTTTTAGGCCAAATCAGAAAACCTGTGTTGTTTTCTAGAACATATTTCCGCCAGAGCAGCAGGAGTTCATTAGAATTGCGCCTGATCCACAATGAACCGAATTAAGAATTCTCAGAAAGGGAATTTTCAGCTTCATTGTCTTTACATATCTCTTCCATCATCAAAATAAAGCTACCAAAACATTTAAAAAAAACAAAAACACAATTTTTATTGGAGGGGTCTTTACAGAAGGTCAAACCAAACCCAAACTTGTGTAAAGAGCCACTCTTAAATGATAGTGAGGCTATAGTGTGGCAAAAAAAAAGAAAAAAATTGGTTATTGATCGTTTCACAAGAACAGGCAGATGGTTGGTTGCAACTGGAACAGGTTTATTAGCTCAGCCAAAAGTCCAAAAAGCTAAATCTGGGTCTGCCAGGCAGGGGTCAATAACAGGCATGAGATCATCAGAGGAGAGACGGGGTAGTCAAAATGCAAGCGAGAGTTGGGGCAGGCAAACAGAGTCAGAAACAGGATCAGGAAACAGAAGATAAGGTCCAAATACAATAATGAAGGTACAGTGGGACAAACAATACTTTGCACTGAGTGAGGATCAATGCAGTGCTAAAGTAGACTGTGAATGATTGAGTGGATGAATCAGGTGTGTGGTATCCAGAAAATGCATGCCGGGGTTGCTGGGAGATGAAGTGCAGTTGGAACTCTGGAAATGGTTCCCTTTGGTGACCAGAAGGGGAGACAGAGCTCTGACTTCTGACAGATCAGTTCTGCAAGTTGGCCCACTCAAAGTGAGGAGAGGTGTTTAATGTTCATCTTTGGTAAACTTTAACTGTCAGAGAGAGACAGCAAAAAAAGAAGAATCCAGAGTTGCATTAAAAAGTACAGAGGCAAAATTTTGTTATTGACTAACTACTTATTTTCTCCACCTTTATACAAGTAGATTTAGCAAATACCCACACAGCGTGACAGGCTGAATTCCCTTTTTCTTCATGTATCTCTGAAAGTATGAAGAATATTACAGACCTCTTTCATCTTTTTAAATGGGCTTGACTTGCAGAATTATTTTCCCTGCCAAATACTTTTTTGCTTTGCTGTTATTGCCTCACTTGAAAATATATCAAACCTGAATTTCTACTGACAGCACCAGAAGTAACATGAGGCTGTGTTGTTTATGCTCTTGGCTGCAATTTTTGTTTATATAAGACAGAATGTCTGTGTTTACTTCAGAACTAGTCTTCTCTGAGGATGGAGTGAATGTAAATTTGGTTTGTAAGTTTACTTATAAGGCGGTTTATCTCATCTTGGATCAAAAAGCCAGTATGCAAAATCTTGTTTGCATAGTTCATGCGACTAGAAAAAAGGGGTTTGAAAAGGAAAACATATCTTCTTCTTACCAGTTCTCTGTGGGTGACAGGTAAAACGGTTAGCGTTTCATCAAGCCTTGGGGGACTGTTGAGATCCAGACTCTGACTCAGGGATGGAAGAGGTGGAGGTTTTCCTTCAAGTTTTCGAACCTGGCGTTCCGCTTTGCCAGCGGATCCAACGCTGAGTTTTCTAACTGGGTTTGTCAGCCACTTTTTCAGGGTACTAACGGAGCGCCTGGAGCTCGGGGAGCTGGGGGCTGAGCTGCCCGACGGCTGAGGGGGCAGTGACACCACAGAGGTGGAGATGCTGCCCTCGCTGCCTGCTGCCGAGTATGAGTCTAAAAAGAAAACATTGAGAAGAAAAAGAAGACAACAGCTAGATAAAGGCAAAATGGATCAAAGTGCAGAGTAAATTTTTTATTTACTCAATGAGTTAGAAACAAAAAGGAAATTAAAAACAGATAGCTTTTTTAAGATAACATAATGTCTGTCGTGTGATCAGGTGAGGGTAGACGTGCAGGTCTGCCAGAAGACTAATCAACACAAAGAAGAGCAAAAGTCAAGAGAAAAAGCAAAACAAGAATGAGCATTTTCAGTATAATTAACTTCCCAAAACAAAGCTGCTTCATGAAGGACTTACTGTTCTCTTTTTGTCAAGCAGACAGCATTTGATTTGACTTTTCTTACCACATCAAGCTGTTCATCTGAGCACATCATCATCACATGCTACAAGCCGATACAAGAAGGAAGGCAGAGGTCAAGATGATTTGATATGTAAAATACTCCAAAGCATTTCTAAGATGTCTGAACAGTGATGTCAAGAGGACATGGGAAGTGTGCTTTAGTTGGAGCTGAGACCGGACATCCACTTTAATCCTTTAGAGAGGGGGAGATCCTTCCCTGGAAATGTTTGTTTTCCTTTATTGTCCTCCAATCCGATCGTGCCTCATCTCCAAAACTGCTGTCCCTTACCTCAGTCTTTCTCAGACATGTCAAGAGATTTCTGCCCCTTTCTTCTCTCAAAAAGCATCCAACTTTCATGTCTCAGAGCTCCAATCCTTATGTATAACTCATCCTAAAAACTTGAGTTTCCCTCTAAACTCACGGATTTCAGTTATTCCTTCACCTTAGTCATCACATGCATGTGATAAGATTCATAGAATGACCTAATCTCATAATAAGTCTCAGAAGAATGCACTCTTGGTGAAGTTTATATTAAGTCTACAAATTTCCACTACATTTTGTTTACAAAGGGACAGAGCATCCGTTGTGTGAGCCACAGAGTGGGCTCTTATCACAGCATTCAGTAGTGAGACCCAGACAGCAGACACAACGTGGCTACTATTGTAAACAAGAGTAAATTCAAATTCCTTCTCAGATGTCAGATTGAAGGGGTGTCCCAACTACTCCACTCACATTTTCAGTTTATATCCCAAAGAAATATAACAGGAGACTCTGTGGTGATCAATGATGGGAATAAAACTCACTGTTTTTATGGCCTCCTCAATCTGTTACTTCATTAATAACACTTAGATGAAACAGATCATAAAAGGAAATTGCAAACAGTCTGGTACTGCATACCCCCTCTGAATGTCCCAAAGTTTTCTCATAAAGACGGCATAATCTGAAATTGAAAGGATGGGGGTTGAGCAGAGGAGAAGTCACAGCAGAAACCCACACTGACAAGAGGGACCTCTAACTGCCTCTGAAAGCTGTTGTGTTCATGTCGGAAAAAGTAAAGCAAAGGCCATATGTCAGATTTGGCAGCAGGAGGGGAAAAAAAGTTTGAAAGTGCAACAGTGATTGTTGAAACCGTCAAGTCAGTTGATTCAGCTCATGTGAAGGGTCAGAATTACAATTCAGTGTTAAAGTCAGTGTTTAGGACGTGAAGTGCAATGATACACCTAAAGACTGTTGGTCTCCAGTAAACGGCTGGAAAAGAAAAACTCTGCAGGCTGGTAATTTGGGAACTGTTAAATCTGACTATAATACACAAATTGTACATTTGTACAGGGTTTACCATGACATCGACATGTCATTCTGTGTGTTCAAGAGACCAGGTCAAGAGTAAGACTTACACACTGGAAGTAGGTTCAAACAGGTACAACATGGTGTGGCTGGAAAAGGGATGGATGGGAGTGATGCTGAAGGTGGAGTTTGCTAAAAATGTCTGTAGGTGAAGAGTCTCAGATGGTGATGACTCTGAAGCTGGAAGTTGAGGAAGTATTGTTAAAGGCTGTCATGCCAGTGGGTATGCCCCCAGGTAGGATGTGAGTTAGAAGAGAGGGAAAGTCTGAAGAGAGATGAATAAGTTGATACAGGTGATATCGCTAGAGGGGAGAAAGGGGTGATTGGGCCAGACATAATGCATCAGTGAGGAAAATGAAGGGAATGAAGAATTTATACGTAAGTTTAGTGTTCAGAATAGGAATGCAGCACAGATGGTGTCGGACTTTGCTAAAATGATGGCAGTTCAGAGCACATTTTTACAGAAAAAGAGCATTAGGCACAGTGTGACGCTGCACAAGGTGAAGGTGGAGGCCAAACTAAGAAAATGTGAGGAGTTGTATAACAGGTTAGTCAGGGTACCAAGAAAGGAGCTGCGGTGTTGTATTAAGAAGTCTGAAGTACCAGTAGTACACTTATTTGTTCAGAACATGTGTGAAAAAAGAGTGTCAGCAAGAATGGAAGCAAAGTTGTGGAAGACTGTAGTTAAAGCAGTTGTTAGTTTGAGAGACAAGAGGCAGAGCTCCTCCACCTGTCAGCTGAAGGTGCTGAAGCTCTCTTCATCTCGCGTTAGATGTTTTGGAGATAAATGTAGGAAAGCAGGTTAAGATGGTTTGGACCCCTTCAGAGGAGGGACAGTAATTCAAAAGTGATCAAAAAGAGAAAAAATGCAAAGAATCAAGAAAAAGCGGTCAGCAAAAAATACGGCAACCCCGCTCACCCCCCTTTCCATCTCACACAGGGACAAACCAAAGGTGAGTTAAAACTACTTTATGTCTCCACCCACAAACATGTGACCACCAGGTGATTACCAACACTAATACTATAATCAAGACAAAAACGATATACATTCACCATAATAAAGACCACAGTTAATTCATGGCACCTACACGTTATGTTGGTGAAAGGAAGATGAGGTTAGAGCTACCGAGAACGTGGCCCAGAGAAAGACCAAAGATGAAGTTCATGGATGTAGTAAAGCAGAACATGAGGGTGGTTGGTGTGAGCCAGGAAGATGGCAGAAGATTCACTGTGGCAACCCCTAAAGGGAGCAGCCGAAAGACAAAGGACAAGAAGATCATGACAGCCCCTACACCTGTCACTATGGCAACACTGCATCATCTGTCTGCAGCCTTGGCCAGTTAACCCTTACAAGTTCAGTATGTTCTCTGCACTTTCTCTGAACAAGTCACTGAGGAAACATATTTTTAAGCTACGAGAAAAGACTGACACAAAGGAAGAATGATGAGTTTTTCCTCTAAGAATCCTGCCCCCACTCTCCCCACATGCTGTCAGTTAAGCGGCATTGATGTCGTTTCACACCTACAAAAGGAAAGCTAAAAAACAGCAAACCCACCCACTCTGTCCCTGTTTGCTGCACTCTCATTGTGTCCCATGGCATTTATCTCCATATCCCCTCTGCAGGAAAACACTTACCCCAGCCTTTTTAGTTAATGCAACTTGACTGTTGTTTAGGTAGTTACAATAATTATCAATTGAAGGCAACTCAGCTGCATTAAGCTGGCCTAGATCTAAGGAGATTTGTTAATAAAGGGCTTTCACCAGTCGCCTACTCACTGTCTGAAAATCCCATAGCCTTCTGGGCTCGGAGGCTCATCCAAAAGAGCTGCACTGTGTAACTTTAGAGCCAAAACAACTATCTGCTGAAAAGTAGTTCCAGATTTTTTCTTAGTGTTGCTCACTCAACTGAAATCTGATCGTATCATTAAGGGCAATGAAAAAAGGATCACTTGGCGGTGTGCACTCCGAATATCTTTCTCCTGAGTAGTTACTTTTGTCTAGCTCAAAATCTTACCTAATTCTCCATTAAAAGACAATGGCATCAGGTGACTTTTAAGCTATTTGTTTAGGATTGAACAGAGGGATTTAAATATAACTGAGTTCTGAGAGTCTAAATCTTGAACTGTCACTACTACAATTTTAGCAGCAAAGAAATACCCAGTGATCATCTGAATCTAATCTTTCACATTCATGTGCTTATAAAAAAATATTTGGTAGGGTTTTCCAGCAAATTCTTTATTAGTTTAGGGTGTTTTATTTATTTTATTTTTTATGAAGAAAAAAAGTGGAAATAATTAAAAGAAAAGAAAAGTACATAAAGAATATGATATAGACAAATGATGTGGATGAATATGCTTCGAATGACAATCCACCAACACATTTCATATTTACTTGATCGATCAGCTGATGAGTGAGAGATGCTGAGCCGACACATCAATATAAAAGCCTTGGCTGTAATGGAGCACACTTGTCCACAGCCCCTCTGTGTCAATCATATAAGCTCTCAGACCAAAGGCAATTTACTCATTACTGGATTCCATCAATAGACAAGTAGACCAGTATGCAAGTGTCCTAAAACTTCCAGGTACACAAAAATTGCACATTAGCAAATTGTTGTAAAGGTACAGAGTGGCTGTTTACTTGAAGTATTATAGTCTTTCCATTTTAGGACGACATCCTGCTGGTCATTCATGTTAAAATATGCTAATTGTTCAGCTGCGTCTTAGAGAAAGTGTCAGTACGGGGAATCCCGGAAGAGTGGGATGGTCCACACTCATCAGGCTCTTTTTTCTCTGGACTCTGCACAGCACCCTGCTTACCATGTTCAACTGTTCTCCCTTTCATCAAAGGAGGGGCCACCATTTCTATTTTAAAAATCAAATCAATCTTTATTTATATTGAACTTTCCACACTGAACGTAACACAAAGTGCTGTACATAATAATAAGTATAAACTAGCAAAGTATTCTTTTCCTTTGAGGATTTTTTGAACCTTCAGGAGTTTTTTCCATCGTTGCCAAAACAATATGGTCCTTGCAGTCCTTGACTACTGTGGGCCATAATAAAAACAAGCAACATTGTATGGCTCGAAGGCATTACCCGCCCTCTCTGTTCCAGCTTTACCCCCTTTTTGTTAACCATGCCCAGATTCCCAATATGTTCATATTGTGTTTCATATCATTTTGGTCAGCTTGAGCCAACAAATCATGTATTACATTTTCACAATATTTCAGTAGAAAATTTGCGAACAACAGTAAAATGCCCCGTTTGCAAGCTTGCCATAATTACGCTGTTCTAAATCAACAACTTCTATATCCAACTTATCCAAGTAGTTTGCCAGTAATGATTGAGGAGTTATGAGGCGATAGATTAGCCTCCCTAAGTGTTTAAAATAGGCGGGCCTAAAGGGGGATTTTTTTTATTCAAGATGGCTACCTCTTCCAAGGGTCAAAGGCCAACAAAACTTTGGTGGTGGTTACAGACATGGGTGCAATGTGTGTGACATTTTGTGAAAAATGCTCGAATTTAAATTTTTCTTTTCCTATGTTGTCGGAAAATTTCACACTTTCCCACAAGATGGCCCCCAAGCTGTAGGTAATGTGGCCATCCCACAATAATTTTAAAACTTCCTTTGGACATCCGTGACATGTGTGTTTTGGTTTCTTTGGTGGAATTTGAAATAAGGTTTTTGTCCATCATAAAAGATTTTGGCTACATTCTTTTTTTGACAGTTTTCCCCACTGTGATGTCATCTTTTTATTAATTTTTTTGTGGGGGCTTCACTATGAAAAAAACTCATTTTCACCGGGTACTAGATGTGAAAAAATTTTGGTGAGTTTTTGAGTACGTGGCAAGAGCCAAATTTTTCTCAAGGGGCGCAGTAAGAGAGAAAGATTGCGCAAACCATCTGGTCCCTGTTGTCCAGGACTGACAAAATGATGCTGGCAATCACTCAATCCGTCCCTGAAATATATCTTTGTCTTTAATCCCAAACTGTTTTTTTTGTGCAATTTGTTTGTCATTTTGTTGTTTTATAAATCTGAAAGCTTTTTTTTGTCCTCTTCATTTTCTTTTCATCATCTTTGCACTCTTCTTTGCTGTGACCCTCTGTTACCCTTTGCATCTGAGAGCACTGCTGCATTTTTTCACTATGAAGCTTAGGGATCAGGACACACAGCTCTCTCCTGCCATGTATAACTTTTCCTTTCTCTCCCACAAAGCTGCTGAGAGCAGCACGAGTTCATCGTACAAAACCAGTGAGAGCAGCAAACAATGATACAGATGAAAAAAAAAAATTTAAATTCCCACTCGGATCTTCTTTTGATCATTCCCAGTGTTTTTTTTTTAATTATGATCAAAAGTATTTTATGGCCAAAATCAAAAAACCTGTGTCATTTTCTAGGACACAGTTTCTGCAGAGCAGCAGTAGGTCATTAGAAATTCACTGAGTCATAGGCTGGACTGTTGTCGCAGAGTAAGCCTGACCTGACTTCCCATCATGCCTTGGTTTATACACTCTCCTGCTAGCTTACATTCCTTAACAACCCCAATCTAACATTACAACAAAAATGGAGAGCAATATCGGAGCTATCCAGATGTACATTTTGGAGCCAGACGAGGAAAACAAAGACGTACATGGATTTATTTTACAAGTGGATGCATCAGAATGAAGTGGAGCAGGGATCTTGTTGCCCGCCGATCGCAGAACTCATATTACAGCTACAAGCTTTTTCCAACTGCAGTTTTTCATCTGTTCCTGATTCACAACAATTTGAAAAAAGAAATACTCAAAAATGCAGATTTAATCTTATTTTCTTACTATATATCCTCAATCATGAGAAAAATGACACAAGAACATGTTAAAAACACCACACTCATTGGAGTGGGTCTTTATGGCAATGTCTCATTTTGAGTTCTTACATTATTTGAAACTCAACATCCAGCCTTTAAAAATCAGAAAAATCATTCAACTTCTTTTGGCAGACAGAAAAGAAGGTTCAGCAGGGGATTTAATTTTTATTTAACCCTTGTGCTATCCTATGACCCCACCCTTACATTGACGTGTTCTCCCTACCATGACAAAGGTGGATAAACGTGGAAAGATTTCATGTAATCCATGGACACCAGTGAAGATCACAAATCATTGAAGAAAAAAGGTGCAGCGCACTGTCTAGTTGGTCTAGATGACCCAACTCCCAATGTTAAAGTGCCCAGGATAGCACAAGGGTTAAAGAAACACGGGAACAATCACACAACTTTTGTGGTTTACATCTGTGTGTTTTTGCATCCAAAAAATAGTACACTACAGTCAGACTAGTGACCAGTGGTTTCCTGTCCTCCTCCTGACCTACTTTATGGAGACACACACATGCACTCGCTGCTGTGATTCCAGGAGCACAGGAGGAAATACGTGGTAGACAGATAAAGTGACACACAAACAAGCTTTCAGGGTCGGTTTCCTGCAGTCAGCACTCACAGCCAGACTCTGGCTTATTTTTCATGACTGTAAAGGATAAAAGCAATGTCGGGTAGCAGGGAAATGTGCCTGAAAGGTGACACTGGCATTAATCCGGGTGTCTGTGGAGGGCCTGTAAAAACTAACATTTAGACACTTTTGTTGAACTTATAAAACAACTTGATTAGATGACACAGTCAAGTCTTCTTCTTGTTAAAACAAAACATTCTGAGTTGAAACTGAGAAATGTGTCATTTTTTCCAGCATCCACTTTGCATTTGAACTGAATTTTGCTTTCTTTAAAAAGAGAAGGCATCATCAGCATCAGCAGCAGCAGGCGGTCTCATGACAGGCACTGCTTTTTCTTCTGCATCCTCGCAGTGACACGTTTTGCGTTTGTGGTTATTGGGCTTAAAAAATCTAGACATTCTTTTAGAACCATTCAGAGAGAGTTCCTGGCACTGTCAGCATGAGTGAGCTGGGGGCTTTCAAACCCACGCCTAAACATAGTCAACAAAAGGAGGCTTTTTGACACTTGTGCTGGTTAGAAACATCTGCATTTTCTGAATATTATTCACATTTTCAACTGAAAACCCTTTTCTACAAATAGGCAGGTTGACAGTGGCCCATTGATGCACTTTCTCCCAGGGATTGGTCCAATGAGGACAACTAATCATCCATGTTTGTGACAATTAGGACTTCTTTTTTAACACCAAAAGCTAAAACATCCTAAATTTGAATCTATTTTTAGAACAAATTCATAAAAACTATTCCCCAAATGTCTGGGTGTTTATCAGTCATCTTTCCTGGCAAAGGCAAATTCCACTTTCACATTTTCTTTAATGTTGCAAGTCTTTCAAATTGGAACCATGAGTGAACTATAACCACAACTTGACACGTTTTTTCCTTTTAAATGAAATGTATTATCTGAAAACAGAATTTAGCCACCAAAATGTAAACATATTTGAAAGTTTAAAAGTGAGTGTTATGGCTGAGTTTTTCATAGCATTTTCAGACCTTGCTTGCTGAATTTCCAAATTTGCACTTTTTTAAAGAAAAGCCAAATAATACATGGGCAAGTTAGAATAATAAGAAAATATTAATAACTTTAAAAATTTTTATTAAGGGTAAGTAAAGAAACAAATTCTGATCTGTAACGATGTTGTAATACTAGAATATTGAATTTTTCTTTCTTTATTCTCCAAACTGATAGAGAATCAACTGGGTAAAAACTAAGTTTCAAGTTTATGACATTAAAAAGTAAACTGCAAAAAAAAATTGCCTAAATCCTATTTAACCAGTGCTAATGAAAACACCCTGACCAGTTTTTTGATCATCCTAGTCTTGTTGGCCAATTTAAAGCAACTTCCTTTAAACTTTTTGTATTTGTATATTTTACTTATGACTGATAGTAGAAACTAGGAGATTTGTTCCAGTGTAAGCTAGAACAATGATACATTTTGATAATAAATGTTTTTTTAATTATTTGCAAAATGGTTTAATGTCAAAAGGAGAAAGGTGTATATGTCAATTAAATTCAGAAAAATATATAAACATTTGGAGAATTAAAGTTACTATAAATTGAAACAAAACATTTGTCTTAAAGACAAAACTAATATTTATAATTTGGTTTACTTATGGAGTTCATCAGTAAATAAAGTGAAAAAATTAAAATATTTCAGTAAAGAAAGGTTTATCCTTGTTATTTTTCTTGTCTATCATACTTTTTTTTGTTTGTTTAGAGTTTTATGTACATATGAAACTTGAAATATAAACATCGAAAATAAACATTTTAACACAAACCTCTTCTGAATTCTGCTGCAAAATAAATTCACGGATCTAATCAAAAAAGGGTACTCATCAGCATTTTTCTTTTTGAAAACATGGAACGTTGTTTTAAGTTTTTAGGTTGAATGTGAATCGAGATCATCATAAAGAGCGTACTCGCGTCACTCCTTTTGTCTCTTTAGCTGTGGGCAGTTCACAGAATGGGTTGATCATCGCCATGATTATGGGGGCACACATCCACAGGAAACAGGGGAAGTGAGAAAAAGGAAAGGCAGACACTCGTGTTCATGTCTAAATAAGGATACCATTAAGTGTGATGCTGCTGAGCGCTAAAAACGGTTGCAATTTGCATTGCAGCAGTCAGAGGTTCTGCACGGAAAGCAGGAGGTAGATCTGTGGAGCCTGCTGGGCTGTAGGGATGTGGAGCCTCTCCTCCTGGCTCCTTTCTGCCTGACAGCTCTGCAACTCCCAGTTCAAGAGTCTTGCCATTTTCCACACATCCCATCCATTCACAAGAGTTAGAGAAACCACACATTTGGTGCTTCTTTCATTCGGATCCGGTGCACTATTTAGTCTTTCACAAAAATCCGCTGGCTTAATGATTCTCTGTCAGACTTGATGGTCTTTCCAGGCACATATTTCTATTCCTTTCTGTGGCTCTGCATTTCTCCCCACTCTCATTGCCATAGCAACTGAACCCAGAAGAAGGGAGAGTGAGGGACAGCCGCATAAAAGATTACCCATCAGAAAAAAATCAACCTACACAATTGGGCATTCACACTAAAAGTCACAAACAAACAAAAAAAAAACATGACACACGAACGCATGAAAAGCAGTATATTAATTAATATTCATTTGCATAAACACAATCATGCAGTAACATGCCAGAAAGTATTGTCAAGTCCTGTGGCTATTTGTAAGACAATGCCATACACACAAAGGATGCCTTTGAAAAGCTAATTCCACACCAAAAAAGGCCCATCTGCATCTGTCAGCCTTTGTCTGTGTCCGATTGTGTCCTTTTAATGTTCCATATGGCCATTCAGAGGGTGTTGAATACACAACATCTTTGCGAGTGCTGCAGAATAACATGTGGGAACTGGTTATCTGTCATTAAAAGGCTGTTACAAAAGTCTGTTTTCATCTTGAGGTGTTAAAAGTGATTTTTAGCAGCTTCTACAATAAAGTAATACCCTGACAAAGCACAAGTGAACAGCTGGATGTTTCGTCTGATCAAATGATTCACCAAGGCAGCTTGTAAACCTTGAGCATTAGATGCAACAGACTAGCTTCAGGCTACCTCTGGATTCAAAGCTGATGTCTGTGGTAACAATCAATGGCACCTGTGGATAAGTGACAATCACTGTGTCATCTGCTGACAGAGGGGAGGAAAAAGAGTCAATTTCATTCATTTAAGTTTAAATGTAAGGGACCATTAAGGAGAAGCTGCTCTTTTGAACCACTCCCAACATCCTTTGATCTGGTCTTTTTTTATGATTATGGTATTTTTAGCCAAAAAACAAAAAATCTGTGTTCTTCTAGGATGTATTTTTTTCTTCGACAGAGCGCTGTAGTTTAGTTGAAATTTGCCTCTAAAGTTGTGGGCTGGACAATTTCCGTGGAGCAACCACGCCCCCCTCCCAGTTGTTCATGCATGCACTCTCTCGCTAGCTTACAGCCCCTCACACGCTCAACCGAACGATAGCAGTGCAACAAAAATGGCGAGCAATATTGGAGCCGTACAGTTTTGAGCCAGATGTCAGCTCAGACGCGGAAAACTAAGAAGTTAATGGGTCTATTTGTCCAAAAGTGGATGCATCAGAATGAAGTAATAATAATATTTGCTACGTAGAAGCATCTTTTTCAAACTTCTTTTTTTCGTCTGCACCTGGTTTTAAATTTTAAATAAAGAAATTATCAGAAATACAATTTTAATCTTCATGTTCCTAAAATAAGTAATCAAAAACACCAAAAACTCAATGTTCATCAGAGTGGGTTTTAGAAATTTTGCTTTTCTGTGCTTCATTTCATGTTTTTAGACATAAATGTCTTGGATCTGTATATATTCATTCTCACTTTAGAGCCTAATAACACTTTTTTAATGCTGTAGCATTTTTACATCACGTTAGAAAAGCTCATTTTCACTTCAGATCGCCTTTTAAATTAAATTCGAAGAATAGATCTAGCTGTTTGTGCTGTTTAAATAGGAGGGTTTAGAACGAATGCCCTGCCGTTCAAACTAAACGTCTGTTTCTACAGGTAATGTGTACTTTTAAGGCTTCCTTTAAGAAAAGTTTTAAGGCATCAGGCTGTGTTCTTATAAGCACTATTTAAACATTACATCAGAAAAAACAATCTCACTGAGACAGATTTTTCTGGATAATCTAAGGTGGAAGTGGCATGCTCAGCTCCATTATGCTGCTTAAGGAACAACAAACCACTCTCAGTGTTGTCACTTTCCATTGTTTGCTTTGCTTTGAGCAATGTTTTGGAAAGTTACTCAGTGAGGCCTCAATCAAGTAAGCTCTGGAGAGAAACCTTAGAGGAGAACGTCCCAAATCAGTCTTTTTCTCTTCACCAGCAGCCTGATGATCCTCCTAAACCATCAGAGCTGAAATCAGTGGATTCCCTGCAGTTACTGGCTTGAAAGTCAGACAGAATCGCAGTGCCGTGAGATTTATGAAACTGCTTTCAGTCACTTCATTTTTAGAACTTGGAGAGTACACTGTTGTCTACTACAGTGAGAACAAACAAATGCATGGTCATCTCTGAGGAGAGCGTTCATAAAGAGAGCCATATGGGCTCAAAGTGGGGGTATAATGAAAGGGGAAGTGGCTCCGCTCCCCCTCTGCGCTGGTGGAGAATTCTTTCTAAAGAAGGTATGGAATGCACTCCTGTGTTTCATAATTTGTTCCCTCATTCTTCTCCTCTGCACGTTTACAAACAGACATCTGAGGAAGACGAGAAGAAAGGGGGGAAAAGTGTGGGAGATGTTAAAGGCGACGTGGATTGGAGCTCTGGAAATATGTAAGGGTCGCACTCTTCAGCGGAGCAAACAGGAAAGAACAATCTACGAAGATGATGGAAATTGTAAAATGTGAGAAAAAAACATGATTAATGACTGGCTGTGTGCTAGACAGACTAAGAAAGAGGGAGCCGGAGGAGAGGAAAAGCAGGGAGGAAGAGAAGGAGAGAAAATGAGAATGCCGCAGGAGAGATCTTAATGCTCCATTTGGTGTTCACATTCCAACCCAGCAGATCATGCAACATTCAGCCTCAAACTCCGTTTTCTCCATCCATCTGGGGGACCAGGAATGGTGGGCTGACCCGACTCAACTCTGTCGTCCTCCTCCCCTCTATAGCTTTTTCTTCTTTTTTTTCCTTTGCGTGTGTCAACGAGAAACAATATGGAAACTGAGGTCCCCAAGTCCAGAAACAGTACAAGTTTGGGTGGGAAGGCACAAGAAGATGAAGAGATGGAGGGTGGGCTGGAGTGCAAAGTTTAAAAATATCCCAGACCGTTCAACACATGGCTGGGCTACAGCAGATCAGCATACCTCCAGTTTCAGCTATTTTTGTTGTTTTTTCCATAATGTCTAAAGTCTGCCTTATAAGCTGAGGACAGAGGAAGTTCTCCCGCTAATACATAAAAAGAAACACCCCTTCTGTCATAGCAGTTTGCTCCAGTAGTGATCAGTTTTCTCACAATAAGTTTGACTTCTTGTCATGATTCATATTCATGCATCATGGAGATCACAGTCAATGCAAACCTCCAAAAGAGATCCTTTTAGATGACTTTTGTAGCAGAACATTGTCTGTAGCACATAATGTTCTCTATGACTGAACGGAAAATTCTCTTTTACTACAAACTAATCAGTCATGTTCTCCACAATGGGTTGCAGCAATCAAAAAATAAATGTATGCTTTGGCCTTATACGCCTAAAGGTATGAAATAAACAAGCAAACAATTTTCAGTTTGATTGTTTTTTTAGGAGTTGGAGAGGTCAGTTTCCCATGCAGCATTTGGTTTCCCCCCTTGCCTTTTACTGTTCAGCCATGTAGATATGTGAGTATGTCAGGGCTGTGGGGGATCTTTGTCCTTACTCACAGCATGTATGAGTCAACACAACCCCCCATTTCACACAAATACTCACACACATGAATTGCACACAAATACTGTACAGATGTAGACAAAAAAAGACAATATGTTTCATGAAAAAGTTTTTCATGATGCTGTGTTATTAGTTCTAATTGCGTTTCCCAAATTTGATCAGTTAAGCAAATTTCTTAAAAACACGACATTTTCTAAAACATTGGTACGTCTCTTGCTGAAGATCCTCCAAATGCCTTCTCCTATCTCTCTCCTCTTGACAACAAAAGGGTGCAAGACTGTAGAGGCTACGAGGGGAAAACAGACCAAAACAGAATTGAGGGACAGTGAACTCGATTCTAAGTTTTATATTTATCTTTTAAGAAAAAATGTTGGTCTGTAATGGCATACAAAAATTAATGCATGGTGCTTTTCAATATAGATTTAAAAAAAGTTGTGATTTAAACTCTCACTCTGATCATTTTTCCAACGATTTTCTTTCAAGTGTTCCCAGTGGTCCTATAATTATGATTTTGCCGTATTTAGCCAAATTGCAAACAACTAAGTCGTTTTCTAGGACGTACTTTCTGCAGAGCGGCTGTAGCTCTTTAGAGAGTTGTCTCAGAGTTGTGGGCAGAACCGTTGGCACGAAATAAGCCCCTACCTGTTTCCCATCTGTTTACACTCTCTCCCCTTACACCCCCAAGCTAACATTACCAGAGCAACAAAAAGGGTGAGCAATATTAGAGCTAACCAGCCGTTTGAGCCAGATGCCAGCTCAGAGGAGGAAAATGAAGATGGACATGGATTTATTTGTCTCCAAGTGGATGTATCGAAATAGAGTGGAGCAGGGAGTTTGTGGCTTGCCGTTGTAGCCTCTATGTCAGAGCTAAAAGCTTTTTCCAATTGCATTTTTTCGTCTGCTCATGATTAGCGAAGATTTGAATGAAGAAATACTCAGAAATGCAACTTTACATCATCATCATGTCCATCATGACAAAAATGCCATCAAAACATGTTAAAGACACCAAAACACAATTTTCATCAGTGCGGGTCTTTAAAGTAAAAGCTCTCCATTCATTTGACATATTGAATATTTACACCATTCACATAGTTCCCATATGCATTCCAAGAATATTAAAGTAATTGTACTAAATTAGTGTGAGGATAAATAGCTGCAGTGTAGGAGTGTAAATAGATCGTGCAGAAAATTGACATTGCAATTGTTGATACCGCGTGTGCTTAGTTGTCATTCTGGCTATTTGTGCACCTTCCTATTTTTGTAACCTGTCATGCTGTTGTAACAGGATGTGCTAGAAGTGAGAGTACAAGCATCTCTGTAGCTACAGGCATCTGTACAGCCCACTGAAATACAGAAAAGGACAATTATAGATAATCTGGCAAATCATTTAAAATATTAAAAATAAACAATAAAGACACATGAATAAAACTAAGTAAAACTTTTCTAACAATTATTTACTTTATTTTAATTTTATTTGTTCAGTTTGTTTCAGTACAATTCAGTAAAAATCAGCCAAAAAAATGATTTACTAAAGGTCATTATAAAAGCTTAGTTCAATCTAGTTTTGCTAAATTTAAATAAATCTAATTGCTACTTGTTTTCTTTTAGTCATTATGATGCAGGTCATTTCCACCCAGTTTAAGTTGTAGCATAAAATATACCAGCTTTTATTGAATGCAGATTAATAAAATATAGCCAACTAATAAAAAAGGAAATAACTTGGCTTAAAATTTTTATGACCAAAATCAATAAAATACTGTAAAAAAAGACAACGTTAAAGAAAATAGGCAAATATTTGACATGTAAAAGCATAGGGAAAAAAACAGTGTGACACTTTAATTATGTAGGTTCATATTGACATATTTTAGTTCTCAAGCAAAGTTGCAAAAATCTCAGGTTAATCAGCTCATAAAATGTACCATGCCTACCATAACTACGCATTAACACATTCAAGTCTGTTAGGATTTTTAAAATAAATTGAACGAGTTTATGCATAGTGTTTTGAACATACTTTCCTTTTCTCATATCCTTCCCAGGATTTTTCTATCTCCTTTTTTCAAAGCTAAATGTGTGAAGCCTTTAAACTTGACCTGTTGCTGTATGTTTAAGCCCATCACAACTTAGAAAATGGTTTGTCAACACTTGACAAAAAAGAAGTACCGAAAACAGTCTGCTCTATTTCTGAAAGTTGAGTCACACTGCACAGTGCACATTCCCAACAGAGAGATGCAGTAAACAGAGTTGAAAGGTCAACTTTATTAGACGAAAACTTCAAGAAGGGTGAGACAAGCAGTGAGACATTTTTAACATTTCCTTTGTCATAGCTAAATGTGTGAAGCCTTTAAACTTGACCTGTTGCTATAATGTTAAAGCCCACCACAACTTAGAAAATGGTTTGCCAACACTTGCTAGGAAACAGGCCCCAGTCATGGCCCATGGGCAGTAAAGGCCCCTACACACCTGGACGAATATTCGCCAGAGTTTTTCGCCACGTTTTTCGCCACGTTTTTTGTGTTCACATCCAGGCGATTTTCGCTGACGATGAGCTGAGTGAACATGCAATTTCATTCCCTGACATTAGATGGCACTTAATGTAAAACAGAAATACTCCTGTACACAAGGTGGCGCCGCGCAACTTTACGCTTCTTAAAGTCGCTTTTCACTCAAAAGAAGAGAGCAAGTATTTACGCGCTTGTCAGAATCATACAAAGAAAACGTGAATATTTCAAGCACCAGTTGCTCCAACTGGTGCTTGGTTCGGGGATATTTTAGAATGTCCGTCATTATTTCTTCGCGGCAGTGTAGACGCTACTTGGCGTCTATCTTCTTCACTGGTATGTGTGCTCAGAAAGGCAGTTTTGTGTTTGAGCGCCCCCAAGTTGTGTTTTACTGTAACTTCAGAAGCTCCAGACACGTGTGCAAAAGCGACATTCTCATTGGTCGAATAGATTTCGATGCGGCGCGTCAAAAAAAAAAAAACGAACCCGAGGCGTTTTTTAAAAAGTGACGCTTTGACGCGTGGCGTTTTTTCGCGTCGGTGTGCACACTCACGTTGGTGCCCTTTGTTTAGTCACGAGGCGTTAAACATCGGCGAAAATCGCGGGCGAAATTCATCCCGGTGTGAACAGGCCTTTAATCTTCTGATGTGCTCTGCAGAGCATGATGAAATGATTGACCATTGTCGCTCGTTTTTCGTTCACTTCACCTATCTTTCTTCCCCCTTCTGTCACAATAGCTACCGTACTTCTGGCTTGGTCAATAATCTCGTCTATCTCTTTAAGCGTTTAATATCACCTAATTCCTCTGCACTATCCTATACTTCACAAATCATTGCTGGCATGATTATCCAAACATCCATTATAATTAATAAAATAAAAACATTTAGTAAAAATGTGAAAAGGTGTGGGAAGATAGACTATAGAAATGTAGAAAAGACAGTTTTGTGCCCATATTTAGGTCATGCAATCTGAGTATCGTCCAGTTGAAAACACTCAGGTTTCAAGGCGTGTTGATTTAGGTGAGCATGTGGAGGGCATGCACACTTTAAGGGTGACATCATGGTTTGGTGTGTGTCATCATCAAGCCTGCAAGTAAAAGGCTTGATGCTTAGGCAGGAAATAAATCATGCAGCACTGATTTCTTCTTGTCTACTGAGTGCCCTGTTTTTCAGAATAAATGAATGATGGTATTTCATCAGAGACAGTGGTCCAGTGCAGTTAAGCAATAAAACAATGACAGAAATGGCCTCAGAACTTTTCTATTCAGAAAAATGTCAGTTTAAAACATTTCTCTAAATGTGTTGGGAGAGGTTTTTAGTTTTGTAGATTGGATTTGCCAGAATCGGGCTCCAATCAACCTTCAGATCATTTGAAGGAACTGAAGACCTTGAGTCTGTGCTCTTTAGCATTTTTAACCATCTTTGCATTGTTTCAGCAAAATAAATCTGTGTAACTTCAGTGACACATTTACAAACAAACAAAAAGTACAGAAAATAGTCAGCTCTGTTTCTGAAAGTTGAATGAGTCACACTGCACAGTGCACATTCCCAACACGGAGATGCAGTAAACAGAGTTGAAAGGTCAACTTTATTAGACGAAAACTTCAAGAAGGGTGAGACAAGCAGTGAGACATTTTTAAAATCCAGAGCAAGAGCTTTTTGTCGCCCACAGGTCAAGTCAAGGTTTAAAATATGTCTTGTCTTTGTGCTGTTTGGAAAAAAATAGATATTATCAAGAGCAGGAATATCACTCGTCTATTTGTAGATTAATGGTTTAAATCTGATGATCAGATAATATTCTGTCATCTGGAGACATTGGGGAGAAGATTGGAGATGAGATAACTTAACTCAGTCAAATTAAAGGATTTAATCATATAATATAATTTTTGTTTTTGGCACAATGCTCAAACAGTATTAGTGATGTCTGTTGAATATTAAGTCTTTTCAGCTGTTATGTAAATATCAGTGATATTGCTCTTATTATCTCTCATATGATGTGACAATATAGTCTATATATGAAGCTACATTCACATCACTCTTTGCAACACACGTTCAAGTGACCACTTTCAATGAAAAGTCAATGTAAATGAGAATAAGGCTTCTGCATTTAAAACTCTCGCGTATATGCTTTGTGACGCCACTTTTTACGATTGTTTTTGGGCACTACATACAAAACCTGTGGCCATTAAACGTGCCATGAGCATTGCCATGAGCCTGATGACATTTGTGTTTGTTCTTTAAAGAAAGATAAACCAAGGCGACTCTCCTGACATGATGGTAATCTACATCCACCATTGCAAGGATGCTAGCAATGAACCAAACTGTTTCCGTTTTTCAATTCGCACCAAGCCTCCTCCAACTGTAGGTGGCGGACATGTGCTAGCAAACAGTTGAAAAAGAAGAGGGCCCTGCCTGCTTGTCCAATGTGAACACCAAAAAAAACGAAGAAACCTCAGGGGTGCCCACATGAAGGAGGGATCCTCCCCCAGGACAGACAGGCGATTTACCAGAACTCATAGAGAAGAATTAACTTATCTAACTCTACAACTACACATTTAAAGTCCAGCAGACGAGCTTCGTCCAGCCAAAGTTGGGGGGACGGAGATAACAGAAAAGACGCGTTTGAGCAAGTGGATGCTTCTGTAACAAACACTACAAAGGTGTCAAAGCTAACAACCAAGACCAGTAAAAATACTACAGAAATACTGTTATAGCTTCTGTTTTTCATATGGCTTCCCATGAACGCATCGCCGACTGATCTTCATCTTGTTCAAACTAATGAAGTAATTTTCATTAGTGAGTATTTTCTATATAATGAGTATTTTCTTTAAAATATGGAAGACCTCATTTTGTCATGTTGGACAATCAAAACGCTTTCTCTGGACTGAAAAGATACTCTGGCAGTTTATTGAGAATTCTTCTATTACAAATATTTAATTCCAATCTCTGACATATAGCATTGTCATGTGAAGATCTACATAACACCGCAAAGAGTGAAGTGGCGGGCTGCCTTACATAACTTATGGAATCTGAGGTAAGCATCCACCGACGCTGACCATTAATAAAAAAAAAAAGCCCCCCCTCTTAAGCACAAAGTCTCAAAGTTTAGCTCCACTCTACTGTACACGCCTTTGATGTAGGCTTGTAAAAAGGGAACAGAAACACAGCGTGGCACCCCCACATAAACTCTGGCAGACTTATTAAATGCTTTGTTTTTGTCTTGGCTTTTGTTCCCCGGAGGCACAAGTTATGCGAGAAGTTTTCAAGACAGCGACAGGAACAAAGTAACTCCAAGAAAAGGTTCATATTGCCAGCAAAGGATTTACAAATTCTCACTTTTCCAGTTCTCAACCCACTGTTTCAGCAAGTCCTGAGTTTAGTATAAACTCTAAACACTCTGTCCATAACTGCAAGTGCTCACCTCACAAGTTGGTGAAACACACAAACCACTCCAATTTTCCTGAACCACAGCCTTCTAATGAACCGTTGGTATTTATGCTGCGCTTCATCACAACAAACAGGTGATGTGGTGCCTGTGTGGGGTTTGGGGATTACTGTCGTATCGTTCCACTCCCACAGTTTTGGGTAAAGTGCTTTATCCCCCACACACACACCACCACCACCACCACCACATGTGTCTTGTCCGTCCACGTGCTGCACATACACTAATGACACACGCTCATCATGACAGAAAGGGTCACTTTCCACACCCTTTCTGGCTTTAAGGGACAGGTGTAGAATGCAAGATATGTTCGCCAACTGTGTCTCACCTGTCTTTTTGTGTGTCACACTCATCTCAGCTGGACTAAAGATCCAGCTTTAGCTCCATATTTCAATGACTGTCATGTTTTCACAGAAAAAGACTATGAAAAAGCAAGAGATGAGTTACTGGAGGTACTCCTGTTCTCAGTTTGATCCAATCCAAACAAAATATAAAAGAATGCTTATAGACAGATACAATTTTTTTTTTTCTGGGTGAATGAGTGGCACTGACCTCTGACTCTGGCATAACAGCAGCCACACTTGACCAGGACTTTACGGAACAAGTGCTGGCAGCCACAGCCTCGGTGGTGGCGATGGTGATGGTGGCCCCCTTTCATGATGATGAACCACGAGCAGACGGGGGCATGGTCCAGCACTGTTTCTTCCTCCCCCGCACCTCTCCTCTGGAGGCTTACAAGTCAAAATTGTAACCCCCCCCCCCTCAAAAAAAAGCAGTCAGCTGATTCTCCTCCTCCTCAGTTGACTGCAAACAGCGTTGAAGCCCACATTTAAGACACAGAAGTCCAGAAAAGCAGCACCCAAGGAAAAGTCCACACCTTTCAACAGCCCAAGATTGATTCCAGACGGTTTTTTGTCAAACTAAGCATGCACAAGACGTGGTGTCTCTTTTTTTTGCCTCTGCTTTCTCTTTGCTGCTGAGCTCTCGCCTCCATGAACCGCCTGGTCAAATGACAGACTGGGAGACTGCTTTGGAGAAAGAGATAGCAAGGGAGAGATAGAACGAGAGAGTAAGGGGAGGGTGAGAAGGGTGGAGTCTGCAGCTCTGGTTCCTGGCTATTCCAGGATAAGGTTCCCACTCCCCTGTTTTTTTTTCTCTTCTTGTCCTCTGCTTCTCTGCCTTTGCTCCTCTCAGCTGTTTTTTTCTGCTCCCCCCTTTACTCCCGTCAGCTCACCCCCCTCCCCATTTAGTCTGTTATCCTCTTTTCTACATGGTTGAGTCTCGTCATGGCATAGGTAAAGCTCGCAGTGGCTCTTAGACATCCAAATCTTTCACCAGAAAATGAAAATAAAAAAGAACGTGCTTCCACAACCCTAGAAATAGCAGCACACTCCATTCTGTAGTGATGCTATTTGCAGAGCACAACCCAAGTTATGCTGAATGTGTCATGCATTTCCTGGTTAAGTGTTGCACTGTCTGAATGTGTTTTTAAACAGTTTAAAAAGTCTGTCTCATGGATTCGTGGATCACTGTGAGCTTTCCTGTCTGGGACTGGCCCAATAAGTTTCCCTTGTGTTTCCATGGAGCAAAGAGGCTGTCTCATATTTCACAATGTTGATGCTGCTGGCGTGGTTGTGTGTGTGGGTGTGTGTGTGTGTGTTCATTGCTGTATGCAACAGTAGCCAAGCAGTCTCATGATTCACTGCAGCACACAGTGGGGCAGTCGAACCAAAAAAGAGCAATAAAGTAGGGGTTAATGCCTGTAAACAAAAGTTTAAACTTGAATTTAAAGACCCACTCCAGTGAAAATTGTGTTTTTGGTGTTTTCAACAATTTCTTTTAGAATTTTTCTCATGATGAAGGACATATGTATGGGAAGTTAAGCCTAAAATTACATTTCTGAGTATTTCTTTATTCAAATCATTGTGAATCAAGCGCAAACAAAATTATTCCATTGGAAAAAAACGGTGTGACGTAGAAGCTATGGCAAGCTTCCTGCTCTGCTCCATTCCAATGCATCCGCTTGTAGACTAATAGATCCATGTGCGTCTTCATTTTCCTCGTCCGTGGTGGCATCTCTCTCAAAACTGCACAGCTGGATAGCTCAAATAGTGCTAGCCATTTTTGTTGCACCACTAATATTAGGTTGCTGGTGTGAGGGGCTGTAAGTCAGTGGGATAGAGCGTAAGCAAAGAGATGATGGGAAATGGAGACAGGCTTATCCGCATCAACAGTCCCACCCAAAATTCAGAGGTGAAATTTTAATGAACTCCTGCCGCTCTGCAGAAACTATGTCCTAGAAAGCAACACAGGATTTTTTATTTTAACTAAAAATGGCATAATTATAAATAAAAGACCACTGGGACAACTTTTAAAATAAATGAAAAGTTGATTGGAGCGGGACTTTAAAGTGAAACTTCAACATGTCAACAAATTCTTTAATTAACGATTTAGGCTTCAGTTTCTGATTTTTATAATTTGTACACTATTTCATTCAATTTAATTAGTCCAATGTCAGTAGCCCAATCTCACAACCCAGTTGTCTGAACGGGCTTCACACCTGTAATTGTACAAAAGCAGTAATGTAGTTCTGAAGGTAGATCGACTAACAGTGTTTTGATTCTAAATTGGAAACTGACCACAAATATTTTTATACAATTAGCTTTCACGTTAACCCCTTAACTTTTAAGCAAACCAAGATAGAGTTCATGTGCATCACCACTACTGTCTAACCAAGAAGTTTGCAAGAAGCTGAAGAAGTGCAAATCTGTCAATATACTTCTTTGTGAGAGATGATAGGCCTCCTTGACAAAAGTATTGTTTCTTTTACAAAACTATAGTCACCCCCATACTCTGAGATCAGTATAATGAACAAGGCAGCAAATAGGATTTAGCTTTAAAACGTGTGGTGAGGGGGAGCATAAAAGCAGAATTGACCATTTTTTTAAGACACTAAAATGGAACATTGCAAAAGTGGACAGTTTTAAACACACTGTCTTTACTTTAAATACATCCACCCACATCCTGCAGTGCTTCCAACAAAACTTCAACAGGGAAAGCTAGGACTATGCCAGGGGTTTGTAGCTGAGAAATAAAGCGTCATTTTAGTGGAACATAAAGAAAGGTAAAGGTTTCAAGCAGAAGTGTAGTCACGCCAATTATTTTAAAACGGAGAAATAGGAGTTATGTCCATTAAAAGATTTTTTTGGTTCATTAATTATTAATTTTGAATGGACTTTTGTTGTGCCGTTAGAAGCAACATAAAATACACCAACTACCAGAAGAGATGTTAAAATAAAATAGTTTTTGTTAAATATATTCTGTAATTCTTGGTAGAGAAAGTAAAGGAAGGAAGAAAAAAAATCATTTAAAATTGGAAATCGAATTTGGTGTGAAAAACTGCTTTTATTTTCTTGGCCATTTTTTGGTTTTAACTTTAGATGTCATTTTCCAGTGTCTGTATTATCTACTGAAGTGTGGTGTGTGGTTGTGTAGCTCTGAATAGCGCTTTGAGCCACAATCTGCATGAAATTGCTAAAGAAAACATTGCTTGATTGATCGTAAAAAGACCTTGATTTCTGGTGTCATACGTGTGAAGAATTTCATTTGAATTGCTCCACATTTGAAAATGGTGCAGTGTGACTGATAACATCAAGAATGCATACGAAAACCATATCTCCATGCAAACTTTAACGGCAAAAACACCCTGCAGTCAATCAATATTTACATTATTGTTGTTTTTTTTTAGACGAGTCTGTTTACTTTTTATGTATAAAGTATCCAATCAGGCCGAGTTAAAAACTGAGTGACTTTAGGTAAACTGAACCTCTGCACTTATTTTCTGAGCAGCAATCAACAATTTAGAACTCCCTAAAGCCTCTAAGCTCATAACTCTATCCCTTTCACTTTCTAGTATGCAGCAAGTCAGTGCTCCCTTCAAAGGCTACAATCCGGATGCTCATAAATCATTACCTGATTGCTGCTTCAAACACATCACTTCACCCACTTAGGGTTGCTCTTTGGGGGCATCAGTAGAAACAAGAGATGGATCATTTTCTGCAGGAACTGAATTACTGTGCACACACAAGCAAGCTGTGGGGAGTTTCTGTGGTTGACAGGATTGTCCATGCAGCATTCATCTCTCCACAGGGACAGGGTGGTGGCAGTTTTGTGTCAGGGTGTCTCTGTCATCTTCAGGGCACATTACAAGCGCAGGAGCCTGCCTGCCTATCCAAATAGCGTCACAATCAGAGCAGAGGCAGAAGCACACTTGCAGTGCATGCTGACTCTGGGCTTTAATTCTTTTACAAACAAACAAAAAAAGCAAATTCCCTCCAGGTTTTACAAGTCCTGCTCAGGAAAAGCTTCGCTGCTGAACTTTAGTTGTTTCAACACATTTAAAACGCTTCCTCATAGCAAAAAGCATCCTCCTCTTGTCTTTCCTTTTAACTTCAGCCTTCCTTTCTTTGCTCATAATGGATGCTTTAAGTAGATGTAATTGAAGGGACAAACCACCGCAGGAATATTGAACAGCACTGTTGTCTCCATTTTGTCTGAGAACGACATGGCTGCCAAATGATGCAAAGAGAGTTGGAAACGGCAGAAATGACGAGAGCAAAGTGTTTTAAGGCAAACAAGGAAAAACAAAAACACTAAGGCAAACCTCACAGTGCAGAGCATTATAGATTTAGTGAATACTGCCTTTGCTGTCACTAAGAAACAAGCCTAAGCCTTGAGCTGAATTCAAAATTCATGAAGAGAAGAATGTGGGAGACACTTTTCATGTATTCTTCTTAAGACAATGAGGTTTAGGAGTTTTCTCCTAAAATATATGCACATTTGCTTGTTTTTAACTGTGTATGTGTGTATCAGCTCATGAGAAATGCAGCACTATAATAGAATGAAGCTTTTAGAGAGAAAATACAACACAACAAGTTTGTAACAGTAAACAAACCATTCTCCAACTTTTCTCACTCTTTAATTATATAATATTTTAGCCAAAGTAGTGAAAGAAACAATAATGTCCCTCTCTGATCATCTTTTGATATATTGTAGCGTACCCAGTGGTTTTTTCATTTTGATTATACTGTTATCAAAAAACCTGTGTCGTTTTCTAGGACATAGTTTCTGCAGATGTACATGGATCTACAGTACAGACCAAAAGTTTGGACACACTTTCTCATTCATTTGAATGAGAAGGTGGTAGATATATCAGAATGGAGCAGAGCAGGGAGCTTGTAGCCCGCCGACTGTAGCTTCTATGTCACTGCTACAGACTTTTCCCAACAGTATATTTTTGTCGGCCCCAGATTCAAAACAATTTGAATAAAGAAATACTCAGAAATTTAGTTTGAATCTAATTGTGTTCATATACAGTACAGACCAAAAGTTTGGACACCCTTTCTCATTCAAACACCAAAAACACAATTTTCATTGGAGTTGGCCTTTAAAAAAATGACAATAGCTTTGTTCTTTATTTCATATGGGGCATTTCAAAGAAAACTCAAACGTACACAGTGATCCTCACATTTAATGAAACTGAATCTGCAGAAAAACATGTTTATGTCAGTTCTATCATTTTAAGCATCTCACTATAATCATTTTACAGTCTAACTGGATAAATATGGTGGTCCTACAGCACACCTCTGGGCAGGAGTGATATCTTTTGTCACTCCTGTTTATTACTCATATATATTTTTATTAATTTCAACTATTTAAATCATTTTTTTACACCATCAAGTCTTAATATTGACTATAGGGTTTTCATGACTAGCTGCCTTTTTGCAGCATCCCTGAAACTCACCCTGAATCACTGTTCCAATAAGGAATGAAGCTGTTCGATAAATGAACAGAGAAATTAGCCCTGCAGACGTGCAGAGCTATGAATGTTAGGAGAAAAATGGCAAAAATGTTCCTTCTCTGGCTTGCAGTGTAGAGTGGGGGATGTGAGGTGAGGCTTGCATTAACACACATTCGTCTCTCTTCTTTTATCTCCCTCCTTCAGTCCTTCATTCCTTCCCTCTCCCACACACACACACAAACACACACGCACACCGAAGATGATTCATCTGCAGACGTAGGCTTGTGCAGATCAGTATGACTGAAGAAATCTACACATGTACATTAAAAATGGACAGGCTTATGTGGAGATTACCGTTAATAAATAACTGGATATGAGGTCCATGAGATTTTTAGGATCATTTTTAGCCTTTTTATAAAGATAAATATTATTTTCTTAACTTCTTTTGACTTAAAACACATAGAAATGCCATACAAGCAGTTGAGATTAACTTCTCTCTTATGTATGCAATCGTAAGCAAGAAAAGAGCTTGTGAGCTAAAAAAGGTGCAGTAAAACATAAGCCTTCCTTATTCACATTGTGTTCCCCAACCCCCCATTGACATTAGCCTTTCCTCACCCCAACAGCCAGCTGAAATCCTGCCAAAATATCCTCCCTTACATTTCATTTTCTTACCTCCCTGTCTCTTTTGCCTTCTTTTCCTTCATAGTTCCTCTCCCTCTCTGCTTATTTCTCCCTTCCCTTTTACCCTAAGCTGAGCGCCAAAAAGCCCAAGTGCCATTCTGACATTTTGAACAAGCCATCATATGGTGGAGTTTTTTCTTTTTCTTTTTTTGGATCAGGTCCCAGCAAAGAGAAAAAGTCATGGATCGACTTTTCAGTTCAACTCAGCTTTGCAGACAGCTCCACTTTTGGTTTGATAGTCTTAACCAGTGGTCCCCAACCCCCCGGGCCGTAAAACCGGTACCGGTCCGTGGGCCACTTAATACTGAAACGCAGACATAAAAAAATGCATGCACTAACCTCCATAGCATGAGTGTTTCTTCATTCAAATTGTGGTGAACCAGGAGCAGATGAAACAATTCTGTTGTAAAAAAGCTTGTCTTTGTGATGTAGAAGCTACTAGCCACAAGCTCCCTGAGAATTTTTCTCATGATGAAGGACATATTTATGGGAAGTTAAGCCTAAAATTACATTTCTGAGTATTTCTTTATTCAAATCATTGTGAATCAGGCCCAAACAAAATTATTCCATTGGAAAAAAACGGTGTGACGTAGAAGCTATGGCAAGCTTCCTGCTCTGCTCCATTCCAATGCATCCACTTGCAGACAAATGGATCCATGTTCGTCTTCATTTTCCTCATACAAGCAGTCATCTGGCTCAAAACGACATGGCTAGATTGCTCCAATATTGCTCACCATTTTTGTTGCATCGGTTAGGTTGGGGCTGAAAGCTAGTGGGAGAGAGTGTCAACAGATGGATGATGGGAAATGGTGACGGACTTACTCTGCACCAACAGTACCGCCCACAACTCAGAGGGGAATTTCCAAAACAATTCTGCCACTCTGCAGAAACTATGTTCTAGAAAACAGGTTTTTTTTTTGGGCTAAAAACTGCGTAATCCTAACTAACTAGGAACGCTTTAAAAATTGATCAAAAGATGATTGGTGTGGGAATTTAAAAGTGCATAAACATGCACTTTTATGATAACATGTTTTTCTAATATAAAACCACCACTTTTTAATTAAAACAAACTTTAAGGATTTTTTTTGTATTTCCTCTTTTTGACCCACAGCACCCCCCTTCATTTCCCTTTTAGACCAAACCAGGAGCCGTAGCCGGCTCTTGCATAACTCTTTGGGATAACTGCTGACTGTCTTCAGGGTTTAAATATTGTTTTAAACTTTAACATTTCATGCGTTACAAACATTAAACAGTTTAAGCAACACTGTAACAAGATCTTAAACTTTACCACATGCTAAAGTTGTGTACAACTTAAGTCTGCATAATAAAAAGAGGTAGGTTGTTATCTCTTAAATTTCTTAAATTTTCTTTTTAATCTAACTTTGTGCTAAAAATTGGTTGTGTATTTTTATGATGTAGGCTTGGCTGTCCTGCACTGACCTTCTGTAACTTTCTCTGCAAATAAAAAGGGATTTGCAGGTTTTTCCAAGATACAGCACTCTCATCTCTCATATGCACACTACCAGGAAAAAACTGCCCAAGAAGGACTTATGCTCTTTAATTATTTAAAGTGGCTAAACATCTGTCTTTGTTACAGAAATATTACAGGATAACCAGAAGGAGACATCTAGTAGCAGTTGATACATGTTCTATGTGAGTTGCCACCTGACTCTGGAGTTCCTTTGTGACTTTACAAAGGCTGAGTTTCACCTGATCGCTTTAACTGTCTTTGCTTCTCCAGTTCACTCTCACCTCTCATGTTGCATATATTCTTCCTGATTTCACATTCTCAGAAAAAGCACTTAAACCCCACTGAACACTTTGTCATCGGGAACAACAAACATAAATGTAGGAACGAGCTGCTGAGTGTCTGGAAGCTAAAGAACCTGATGTTTCCCCGGAGAGGCAGCAAAAACATGGCAGAGGGAGGAACAACTCTGGTTTATTCACCAAAAGGGAGCTGGATCTGTGAGCAGTGTTATTGGATTTTTTCAATGCTGTTGCATTTTGATTGACCCCAAAATGCCTAACAATTTTTTTTTAAATATACAGTAATGGATTGAGTTAGGTCATAACTAGGTCATATCAAATAGTGAAAGTCTCTTAAAATGATTTAATCCATAGGTCAAAAGTCAGATGAAGAATAAAATGTGTTTTATTCATGCGATCAGGAAAAGGAGGTTTGCAATTCTAAATAAAAGATAAGAAAAATACAACATTTTTGTTTAGGGTGAGCCGATAATCTTGACTTCTTATAAGCAAAAGCATCCCTACGTTGTTTGAACAAACCAACATGTCGACTGAAATTGTATATTATTCACAGGCAGTGCACTGAATAAAAAAAATATATTATCTATTTAGCATAACTAATAAGGGGGAGTGGCTGCCTCCCCAGATAAAGCAGAGTGTTATGTAATCCCACTTCCAGTGTCCTCAGAAATTCTCATTTCTCATTTAAAACAGACAAATCTTTTTGGATTTCTAACAAAGAAGACAGAAATGCTATACAGTCTGTGAGACAGGGATTTAGTACAACTGTAGTCTGAAAAAAGTAAGGTTTATGGAAAGTGAGGCCTTTCTGAACAAAGCATTTAATACGTATGATTTAGTCACAAATGAAATCTGTCTGATTTGATGCTGAGTGATTGTAGTTGAAATTAGGGACAGGTTAAGACGAGTAAAGTTATTCAAAAAAGTACAGAAAGTGGTCAATCAACAACTATCGGGTGTTTTTTTTCTATCTGATCAGTTACCCCACCCACCCCCAACAATCATAAAAATTCCATTTTAGAAAATCTGTGATCTGTAACCTTTACTCAAATAGCAACCACAGACATATATTTACAAATTTAGAAGATTCTTGGGAAACCATTTTTGTAATGTAAATATCTGCAAATAGTTGGCCATGCACCTGTGTGAAGTGAATTCTATCTAATCTTTTAGTCTTGCAACACAGAAGGAGGCAGCTTCAGGGTGATCTTTGTCCATTTAAGGTCATACGCACACAGATGAGTCCCTGGGTCTTTGGGATCTCCACTTCTCCTTGGAGGACAAGCACTTCCAGTCTCACACAAGCTCAATATAGACAAAACTTTTTTTAATGCATCTGATGTTCTGTTACCTAAATAGGTAAATAGTTGTATTATGAGCCTTTTTTAAATAGAAAACATAGAGAAAACTTCTTAAGAATGATTAATATGTTTATGGTCTAGTTTGCATAAATGGCTTGGTTTTTGTCTAGAGAAAATAGCAGCGTTATGAGGGAAACATGAATTAAATGATCCGAGTTTTAAGCACCACCTTCTATTGAAAAGAAGAAAATTAATCGCAGTAATGAGAGACAAAAAAAGAGCTAAAAGATGAAGACAAAATAAACAGAAGGTATTTGAAGAAGAATTTATGACCAGCTCAAATGGAAGTTGAGATTTACAAGAACTTTATTCCAGAACTCTAAAACCCCCAAAATACAGCAGTTAGTGTGTGTTGTTTGGGGACTCATTTGAGACTTACACACCCCACCGAGGAAAACACAAAGGCAAAAGAAAGAGAAGCAAGTGAGATTTCCTGATAAGAAGATGGAAAGATGAACAACAAATGCTTCGAGTAAGAAATTTTAGGGAAAAAATGAGAAGTGAATGGAAGCTGGCTCAGCACGGTGATTCCAAGAAAGCCACGGAAGCATCTTGTTTCTAACACAAAACAGATGTTTCTAAGTACACTGTCTCTCTGACAGAGCAGAAGTAAATCCTCTGCCCCCTCACATGGCTTTTATTTATATATTTGAAGCTTCGTTTTCTTGGTTGAAGATAAAAAAAACAACAAATAATTAAACTTAGCATTATCCTACATTACTGTATGTCACAGACATGAATTTATTTTTGCCTCTTTTTTTTAAATCCAGATAAGCCCTAAGCTCTTATTACTGTTTCTGCAACGTTAGCACCAACTGTAAATAAACCAAATAACAACTTTTGTCCAAAGCTATCGAAACATTTGGAAAACCTATTAGTTTCAGCAATACAAAAGGTTAATATTTGTGATAATAAAACAAGGCGCTAAACAAAAGGTTGTACAAAAATAACCATAAATATACATCAATGAGCTTTGAATCCAAATGACCCATCATTTTAATTTGAATTCCCTCATTTCCAGATTAAAGACGTTCAAAAAAATTGACTGGAATTAAGTTTAATCAGTTCAGTTCTATTAAAGCTTTTTCATTTCCTCCAAAATAGGCTCTACACAGCAGTACTATACAAAGAAGCTTATTGCTTATTCATTGATTTATTATTAATGCATTGCTGCACCTAATCTGGTCCAGGAAAAACACAATTTTTTTCCGGTTTGATGAGTCTCTTTGATTTTCCACATAATTTCTGATTAGAGGAAATTGGGAAATGCACAAATTAGGCTTACGGTGTCAGTGTGCACGATTGAAATTCATTTCAGTTGGCTAAATCTCTTTACCAGGCGAGTTTTTTCTAATTTTTCTAATTGTTTTAGATAGTTGTTGATTTATTTCTTCATTCACATACTGATTTTCCATGCTTTAAACTGCGTCCAAAATGATAATTTTAGGCTAAATTAACTTTAACAGCACACCTGATTTGAGTCAGAGACCATAACAGACCAGGGTCACTGACAGCTTCCCCTAGCCTCAGTCAAGCTTCTTCTGTACGCCATGTTCTGTTCTGAACAACAGTTAGTGGGAAAACCACATGGTGCACATCACTGAACCTCCCATATGCGCACTCCTGCACACACGCAGTCGCCTTAACCCAAACTCAGACGCCACAAAGCGTCTTTTGTTCCATTCCTCTCAAGGAATATGGCAACACACGCAAGTCTTCACCAGAAAAACGAGAATAAGTTCAGAGATAGGGCAGAAAGGGGTGCCGCTGAGCCAGCTTTTCTTGCCCCATCTGGAAAATATTGCTTGTGTATGAGTGTGCACACAAGAACTCTTTCTCTTACCCAGACACTTATGAATGCTGGTTTGCAGCAAACGTTATTTACTACCATCAGTGCTAATAGGGGATAAAGAGGGTGGAGTAGAGCCAAAAGTAAACGACAAACACCAAGGTGCCTCCAATTTAATACTTTCCCTGAAGTTATTATCGCTAAATGGTCACAATCAGATTTGGCAGATGGGACTCAGCCCTGTTTTGATCTTCACACGCCTAACATGCAAAAACAAGCGGAAATCAGAGTCTAGATGCTCAGGCTGCAGAAAAGTCTGACCCTCCCAACTCTTGATTCAATGCGCAGCAGTCTGCGGGTTGTGACCAAAAAATGCTGATTTAGGTTTTACAACACGAATGGTTGAAAGTTTTCTGACAAATAAAGGCATTTGTGTGCTGCTGCATCTCTCAGCTCTAACTGGTTGGGTAAGAGTGGATGTTTGGACAGCTTTAAGGTCACAAACTGTCCCAATCAGAGCCACTCTTTCTGGTATTACCTGTTTTTTCGCTTCCCTCTGGAGTGTCTTTGGCTAGTTGCTCCCACTCCAGGCCTTCTTGGTCCCACTGGTCTTGCACAGACCCCTTTTCCTCTTTGCTTGATGGGAGGTCTGCCTCCCCCTCCTCGGACAGCTACACACAGACACACCATTGTGAGCATTGGAGCCATATTTTCAAGGAGGAAGTAATCATAAGGTACAAAACACTTTGTGATCAAAGGACCACTAAATTCTATACCACTGGCTGTTTTTTTTCCCTCCAGTTTCCTGCATCTTTTTTCAACATTACACACTGAACAAGAATGATGAACAAATGTTAAAGCAGCAAGTTTATCTCAAAATTGATTTAATCTAATTTGCATCTCTATTTTGGACAGATACGTTTAAAGTGCACTAATCAAAAACTCCAAAGAAAAGCATTTCAAAGCCTTGTTCTTTTGAAGCAATTTACAAAACCAGATGGCCCATGATGTTTTTTTTCCATCGTTTATTTTAGTGGTGCCAGAGTTTGAAAGGTAGAAAAAAAATAAAGGTAAAAGGCGAAAAAGAGCAGATTTTGCAATACAGAACCAATGCATTAGACCTGCAAGACTTTGTTTTGGGTCAGATGGTTTAATCAGCACCACCCAACTTCCTGCTCTAGAAAAAAAAACATTCAAAATTCCTTAGGAATAGCAGAGTACAAAGCGATGCAAAACAAAAACGTAGTGTGAAATGATGCAGACGAGAGATACGATGAATGTTATGCTCTGCGAGCCTGAAAAATATCTCCATATGTGTTGATTCCACTTTGAGTTTGTGGTATTATAGTTTTGTACAAACAGAAAGTACATGCAGAGAATGATCCACAACAGAGCTACAACTCACCCACTGTTGACTGGGCATGGCCACAGATGTAAGCACATCAGCCATGGCTCCCAACATCTGGTCAGTGCGGCCCTGATTCTTCTGTAGAGCCTTCATCCTCCCCGACAGTCAAAGAAAACTCCTTTTTGCTGTTTCTAGCCTTTCAACTTTGACTCTCCTTCCACAATATGAGGCGGGCTGTTCTCTCCTGACACACAGGAAACGGCAACCACAGGAAAAATCAATCTGGGAAGAGGAGGGCTTGTGCCTGTCTGGATCTGTGGACGTGCACAGGAGCCCTTAGCACTTGCCTCTTTCAGTCAGCATAGGCAGGTGAGCATCCTCCACTTTGTGCTATCGCTAGAAGCTTCCCCTGGAAACGAATTTCCTTGGAGTCAGCACTCCTCTTACGTCGCACCATAAAAAAAAAAGGCAGTGAGGAAGTATTTATTTCTGCAGCTGGCGACCCTCTGTCTTCTCAGAGTGCTGACATTGAGTGTGGCGACCAAGTGCACCACTCTCCCTAAAATCCTCCCTTCTTGTTCTTCATTGGCTATATAGAATCACCACCCCTCCCCAAAAACCTCACCTCTTCCCATCAATCTTCGTCTTCTTTCTTTTCTTACTCTCTGCCTCCATAACCTGACTTTCTTCCAAGTCTCACAGAGACTCAGCCGTTCTTTATCTTCCGCCTTGAACTTTCTTGGAACTGTACCCTAAACACTCTCTTCATCTTTGCCCAAGTCTCAGGCATGGAGTGTGTGAACTCCTGAGGAGCAGGAGTCAGCCCCAAATAAGGCATGAACACACAGTCCATGGGGAGAGAGGGTGTCACCAAATTATCAAACATCAACCTCAGCTGTCTTTACTGCTGAAAACTCAATCATCCGAAAATAAAATTCTGATAGTTTCAGATTAATTTGCCATAAAAAATGAAAAATTGCATGACTGAGAGCTTGTGTGGCTTTCTCTGTGTCTGCGTGTCACAAATGTTTTCTTTTAATTTAAGAAGACTGCCCACATAAACTCAATTAATCTTAAAATTTTGACTCTGACGTGGCAAAACAGCTGCACGTCTTTTTAAAGTACTCAATTCCTGACAGACAAGAATGGGTGCGGGTTACTCTCATTAAAACAAAGAGGAAACATACAGACTATAAAGTTGCCCCCGTTTCATTTCTCCTTATCAATACTCATCCAAGGACTCAGCACAAACGTGGAGGAGAATTTTTTCCACAGGACTTCAGGGAAATTTAGTTTATAATAATTCATGAAAAGCAAAGTCTGGAAAACAGTTGAAAAAAGAACATAAATAACAACTGAGTAAAAACAAAACAAGGACTCTTAAATTGCACAGCCTTGTGTATAAACTTGCTCTCATTGTTTGAGTCTCTCAGGCCTCTGCGTTCTACAGGTCACTGCGCCGATGTATTCTTGCCTTTCTGTCCTGAAGCCAAACTAAATCACATTAAACTGTGATTTTAAAAATTTAGAATGAAAAAAAGTCACTTTTTTCCTTATTAAAAAGGTACACCTCTTATAGTGAAGGCACCTTGCATTCATTTTTGAGTCTTTCTGCTCCTGAATACGATCCTATAAACCAGAACTTTAATTTAATTCGAAAACATAAACATTTTGACACCTTACATTTTCTACTTGAAGAAAATTTGGGGGTAATGAGGACAATTCACTTTCTAATGTTCCTCTTTACAGTAAGTAGTTTAGCCACTTAATTAAATGTTTATTTTACAAATTAAGCCTGAAAATAAAATGTGGTTTGCAGAACAGGTATTTCAATTAATCTATTTTATCTAACTTTTTTGATGTATAATTGTGATTGTTTTATGCATTTCAAATAGTATTTGATTGTTTAAAGCATTTTCTTTTTTATTTTATTTTTTTAACTTGTCCTGTCGAACAGCTGGGCAAACAGATGAGAGCTGAAGGCCTCTTGTGTTGGATATATTTTATTTTAACAAAAGGGGTTATGAATCTTCTGAAAACTTAGAGGTGTGTCTGAATAAACCCCTTTTGTAATTGAGGCCAAACTTTATTTATTTTAGTCATATTTGAAAATCTTTTGTGTTGGACCGGACTGAAAAGGAAAGGAGAGAAGAAGAGAGAGGGCTGTTACAGAAGGGGGGATAGGAGGGTGATTATAGAAGGGCGGGGGGGGGGGGCATGAAGCAGCATAAAGCAACAAGTTGCTGGATGTTTTATCATAACAGTGAGGTTCAGATGTAATACAAGTCTATAAGGGGGGGGGGGGGGGGGGGGGCTGTCAACACACACACTCAAATGTTATAAATATACCTGTTGGCTCCAAAAATGTTCACATGTTCACATGTACACAATACAAATAATGTTCACACACGCACATCTATGCCTTCAAACCAACTAGTGTGAAATATTTCATTCAATCAAGCAAACTATTTGTGCAAAGGTCAGCTAACACCTTTTGGTGTATTTAACATGTTCTTATATCATTTTTCTGATGAAGGACATAGATATAGAAAATTATGCTCAAAATTGCATTTCTGTTTATTCCTTTGTTTAAATTGTTGTGAATCAGGAGCAGATGAAAAAAGGCCATTTGAAAAAGAGCTTATTTGTGACGCGAAGCGAGCCATAAGATCCCTGCTATGAGCTCCCAGCAATGGGTAGGGGAAGAGGGGCGGGGTTGTTCCACGTCAACAGACCCCCGACAACTCAGAGGCTAATTTCTATTAAACTTCTGCCGCTGAGTAGATACTATGACCTAGAAAACGACACAAGTTTTGTTTTAACTTTGGCTAAAAATGGCATAATGTTCCATAATTATATTTGAAGGACCGCGGGAAACATTATGAAAATAGATCAAAAGATGATCAGGATGGGACTTCAAGTGAAGTCTCTTCAAGCTTGAGTGGTAACAGAGCCCACTTCTGGTGATGATAAAATGTATTTCTAATCCATTTAAATCATAGAAAAAAGGAATGAAAAGTCATCTTCAGAGATGTCCAACAACCAACACACAACTAAAATTCATGGTAAAATGTGAACATTAGCCGTAACAAGGCAAAAATTCACAAAGTTATGATCTACTGTTGGAGTAAAACGAGTAATTCATTATTATTTTATTTCATTTTTTAAGTATATTTTAGAAGAGTTTAATTATTAATAAAAAAGGATTTGTGTTGATTTTAAGTAGTAGCTTTTTTCCATTTTTTAAGTATAAGAAATACAATATTTAAAATAACATTTTTAGGAGTGAGTCCGTGATATTACAACAACATGTGAACTTCCTTAGTAGTTTAACTAGCAATAGTTCAGGGTTGGGGAAAAATGAAACAAAAAAAGGCCACTTTAGCACCCACTTGAGTTTAGCCAAATAAATTTTAAACTCAACCATTTGACTCTGCTCTGAAGAAATCACATAACCGTCATTTCTGCACCACAAACCAACTTTCTTTTTTTTTTATCAAGCTCCAGAAAAGCAAGAACCTCACATGCCTCCATTTTTTTTTCTTTTTGAAATCCCTCCTAAACCATATCACCCTAAATCTCCTGGTTTTGCATGACTGAGTTCAGCTCAGCTTCCTTCCTGCTTCCTTCGATTCACATGATTGTTGGAGGCCTTCAGATGCTTTCAGAGACATAATACATGGAATGTGTCCGAAGCCACATAAATGGAAATCCTTTTGCTCACAGGGTCCCAATAATGTGCTCATAAGCCCAGTCTTGCAGAGACGGCTGCCAGTGTAATATTAGCAGAGCACATGTCTGTCTTTGCAGTCAGTCACTAAGCTGGCTAAACTTAGTCCAGCGTGTCCCAAGCCTCTTTTGCTCTACAGCTGACTTCTGCTAGGTATTGGGGTGTCTGGGAAAAAGCTGGACAGCCTCTTGCAGTGATGAGTGACTGTCTCAGTAAGGAATTTTCATTGGAATAAAATAACTTTGACCATAAAGAGAAAAGTCTGGCTGCTATTATGAAACAAGATGTTCTCCACCTGTTACTCCAAGTTTAAAAACTGTTTGCAGAGTTTAGTTATAAAAGAAAATTCAGAAGTTTGGATTTGCATAAACAAAAACACAAAAATCAACATATGTGCTGTAGTGCCATCGTCTGGTAAAGCAACTTGATTGTACTGGAATTTTGAAAACATAGTAAGATAAACATCCAAAGCACACACATGGTTTCACTGCCCCTCCCTGTTCTGCCACAGACTTCCTTTTCCTCTATTATTTCCGGTCAATTTTGTTCTGTTTTGGTCGCAGAGGCTGCAATCTGTACCCCCCTGGAATGATCTTTTTTTACTCACCCTGTGATCCACACCAGTTCAAAACTTATTTACCATCTAGAGATTGAATTTACAACAAATATATATTTCAGTTTAGCACATAAACTCCAGCTGATAAAATGAAAATCAGTACATAAAAACATATTTTTGTTTGTTATTCATTTAAAAGTGATATGCAGCTGAAACCTTCAGCAATCACTGATGTCATACATTTATCTAGTAAAAACTTCACATTTTTCCTGATTGACAAAACTTATTGTAGCATTTCTCATTCTGATCAGAAGGGGGCAGTCTTTCTCTCCCTATAAAGCCCAGCAGTTGTCTAGCATCAAATCCACAGCAGGTTTTAGCATGGTCCTATTATATTTTATATAATAGGACCATGTATATTTCATATATTTTTTATTTGCATCTTTCCAACCTGAGACACTGAGGCTATAATTATACCTACTTAAACTAGGCACGTGTCCATCATTTGGGATTCATCACTGTCTTATAATAATAATAATGATTGGACTGGATTTTTCTGTGCTTTTCCAGACACTCAAAGCGGTTACAATGTATATCCAATAGTCATTCAATCCTCAATCATACTTGGTGATGGTAAGCTACTGGTCATGAAGATTCAAACCATATTTGTAAAGAATAGCCTTTATCTTTGCAACAACAACGACGAAAAATGGCTAGAAAAGTTGTTGTTTTTTTGCAATTATCTGTAAGTTACAATAAAAAGATTGTTCAAATAAACCATTTAAAAGCAAATATTATAACAGAAATTAATTATAAATAAAAAAAGAAAGACACTAAAGAATGTCAACTTTTTTGACACCCAAGTCATCCTTGCATAGAAAGAAATTAGCACCACGGCCCTCCAGAGTACGGTCTGTTTTTTTCCCCAGCGAATGAATTTAAAGCAGGCCCACGACTCTGACCACCATCTAAAAGATAAACTGATATAATTTAATCACAGTGTCTTCTTCAGCATAACAGATCTTGGAACCATAGCCTCAATGAATCAGTCACAACCCTAACCAGAGAGGTTTTCTCTCACATGACAGATGGGCATCACAGAGCTGTGAACGGGTGGATTCTGAGAGAGCCAAAGAGTGAGAAAAAGAAGTCAAACTGAACAGAATGAGAGAAGGGAAGCAAGGTTGGCTGTTGCCTGTTTCTTTCTATTAATCTTTAAATCTTCAGTAATCGGGATGAGAGGGCAGGAGCACGTTGCCCGACTTAGGACAGCGAGTCTATGTTAGGACCGGGCTGATGAGGCAGCATAAGTCGACAGCAGAAATGGAAGGAGAGAAAAGACAAGAGGTGGAATCCGTTTGGGGAACTTAAACAGTTTCTGCAAACAGAAAGAGTGGAGTACAGAGTAAGACTTCAGCGGAAAAAGAAAATTCAAAGACAGAAAAATGGTAAACAAAAGTCACGGGTGGATTTTATAAGGTAAGGTTTTTCCCTATTTTGTTTCTTTTTTTTTAAGTTTCTTTCTTAGTTACACTTTGGTAAAAATAGTTTATTCCTTTACTTTATTTTTTTAATGCAACTGAGAAATTTTTAGAATCCAAAGGAAGGATGAATGAAAGGTGTTTCTCAGCAGGAAGTGGCAGAACTAAAATAACAAGTCAGCAATGTTTGTGCAGAGGAAGGAAGTGAGAGGAAGAATCCATATTGTAATAACCTCTCTGTCATGAACTAAAATACAACCAAATGCTGCTTACACATGACACTAACTTAGAAACATTGTGACTGCACCCTTTTCTGAGAAAACCTATGCTAATGTTGTATAGTTCAGTCAGGTATGCAGAACTAGTTTTAGAGTTTGAAACCATTTTTTAAAATCATTGATAAATATGATTTCCTACCCCAATCTTCAATCTGAAGAAAAAGACCTTCCTTCCTTTTTCAATGGTTTACACTAAAAATGAAGATTAGAAGACCACTGGGAACCACTTTTGTCTGACCAAGCAGTGTGACACTGTTAAGACACCAAGACAAATTTTTGCTTGCAGCTCCAATTGGTCTTTCTCAGCCCTGCTTTCACTAGGCCCTCATCCACATCACTTTACAGTTTCCTCAAGCCTAAGGATTCTTTTTTTTTCAAGTTTTTACATCCTGCAATGAGTTTAGGGGAAAGAAACAAATGTAGAAAAAGAGTGGAGGAGTGTTGGGTATTGTGTAAACCAGAGACTTACGGATCACACACTCTGATAAGAGGGCTGAGGTAAGGTAAAGCTCCTCATCCTCTTTAGGCATCATGTCTTTTGGTCAAGGCTTCTCCAGGTCATCAAATCTATTTAACACAGTACTAGTTAGTCCTGCAGTGCCAGAAAGCTATTCTGAGTGCCAGAGAAGCTGTACGTTCTTCTGAAGAGCTACAACAACACAAGCAAAACAGCGGTGCAGGATTTACATCCAAATAATGACAACTGTTGAGTACACAAATGTATGAAGTCTTCATTGTTCTTCTAAATCAAAACAATAGACAGAATTCCTTTCAAGGTTATGACCCAAACTTACTATTTATTCAAGATACGAGTGACATGCAAAACTCCATGTGTGATCCCAGTCTGAAGGGGTTCTGATGGCAACTGCAAACGACGACCCGCACCTGGGCGCCGGCCCGTCAGAAGACTCGGAGATCCTTCTGGATAGCTCTGACTCGGGGAGCATACTCTCAGATGACTCTGTACTTCCTGAGTATGAAACAGACTCCAAATATAAGGAACCAGCTAAAACGCTGTATGAAGCCTGTTCAAGGAACGAGTCCACATCACTGAGCCGAATGCTGGAGAGAGGAGTCACACAAGATGAGGTCATGGAGCTTGACATCAACGGCAAGGTATGGCACACACCAATACTTCTAATAACATAAAAAGCTTCGGTGACCAAATGGACACGCATCTGTTTTCTCATCAGACGGGTTTGATGGTGGCTGTAGCCAAAGGTTTTATAGACATTGTCACCATGCTGCACAGTTGCCCATATGTGCACATTAACCACCAGGACAATGATGGTAACACTGCTCTCATGATTGCTGCACAGGCAGGTACGTCTGAACACATCTCTCAGTTCAGCATGCTCTGATGGCACTCTTAAGATATTACCAGAAAGTTTTCTGTGTTTCAATCAAGGTTTCATCACCATCCTTAACTATATCCTAAACTATTACACTGGTGTGGACACAGAAATCAGGGATCCTCGAGGATTCACCGCCCTTATCAAGGCAGGCCTGCAGGGCCGAGAAGACTGCGTTTCTGCTCTGCTAATGCATGGTAAGTTTGAGAATTTCCCTTAAAACTCCTAAGCCTAACCTTGTTGGAACCCAATGTGCCGTTTCCTTATAAAGTCTGAAAAGGCTTTGAGTTTTAGGTTGGAACAAACCAAAAGGCCCATTAATGATTTAACCGTTAAAATGAATGTGTCATGATAAGGGACAGGAGTGTAATTGTGTGTGATTTAAAAGGGTAAACAAGGACATTTGATCTTTGAAAGAAATCAGCTTTTTGTCACGGCTGCAGGGATTAAAGCTGCAGAAATTAGCACAACTGCAAATTAAGCAGAAGTAATTTCCATCTGCCTTTTGTTTACATCAAAGTCACTTCATCATTTATGTCATTAGCTCCACCACTTTTTCTTAAAACAACTTCTGTATAAAAACTTGCGTAACAGAAAAATCTGACAACATATGGCAACAAAGCAAATCTGGCAAAACGCAATATATTACTGCCTTCTAAGAATAGCTTATATTGTTCACCACCATGCTGTGAAGTGGCCTGATTTCCTTCTGGAAAATTGATGCCAGACATCAAATCAGTTGTTCTACAAAAGCAACCACATGGTGGAGATATTATACTGAGTTGTGGGAGCAAACTGTTTACTGAAACACTGAAAACTAACCTCTTGCTCTGTTTGCTGTGTATTTCCCACTCCTTGTGGGGTGCAGGTGCAGACATGTATGCAATGGATCTGGTCCAAGGGAGAGGTCTTAAGGACTGGGTCCTTAGGACGGGAAGATTTGAGACGCTCAACAGAATACGTCGCCTGCAGGCTCATCCTGTTGCAGAGCAGTTTTGTGAAAGTTACAAGCCTGAGTGGCCTGAGCTGAGGCAGCTGGTGGAGAAGGCCACCGCCCCAAAAACAGCTAGTCAAAAGTTGAGACAGCGTCTAAAGGAAAGCCTTACTTTTAAGTTTCCACATGATCCCCAAGACAACGGAGTGATGGACCATATGGTGCGAATAACTACAAGCATCCACAGCCCCCTGATAATTACAGGCTCCCGCCCCCTCTGTCCCACCAGCCCTCCTGAGATTGGAAAGCGTCGCTTTGCCGTATCTGAACTGCTTGAAAAGCACAGCAGGAAGGAGCTAGAGGAAAGCACTGTGTCCCACACTAACGGATCCATCACCTCATCTTCTCCCACTGCTATGTCAGCCAAGTCTGTATCTCTTACCTCTTGCTGCCAGGATCCAGAGAGAAGGGGAAGCTTACCGTCAGGTGGCATGAAAAGCTTTGTCCCACGCAGCATGGCACACAGGAACAGCATTTTTCCCTCAGGCTGCGTTCCTAAGATTGAAGTAACAAAATCAGGAGAGCCCACACCAAAGAAAGAGAAAAAAAAGAAGAGGCAAAAGGGTTACCTGGAGCCTCCAGTGTGGAAGTATAAGGAGGCCAAAGAGGAGAAAAAGAGGGAGAGAAAAAAACAGGAGGCTGAAAAAGAGAATGAGAAAAAATCAAAGGGGTCAAAAAAGAAAAGCAAAAGCTGAAGAAGAATATGTTCCTGCGATGATGGAGGATGAATATGTTATAACAACAAACGCAAAAAAAAAAAGAAAACTTTAGGGGCTACCATTTGACATCAATGGATTTTAACTTAGCCGGGAGGTCATGAGATAACTGGGATGACTTACATTAGTTCCTCCCGATGTATTATATTCCTTTAAGGGTCAACGGTACTGTAGCTGTCATGGCGTCGTAGACGTAGCAGACCCAGATGCTGAAACCCGGAAGAAAACTCACAGCAAGGATGACTTTAAATGGATTTATTTTAGAGGTAAATAAGTTTCTGAGGGGATGTGGACGTATTTCCTCCGTGGATTGAACTTGGTGTTTCCTTTGAGCTGATGCAGATGAAGGGGAGGGGGCGACACGAGGACGCGTCGAACTGTGGATCCAGAGGGAGCGAGGCTTGGGCGCTGAGGACAGCGGGACCGGCTTGAGGTAAGGCGTGGACGCCGAGGACGGCGGAAACCAGCTTGGAATGAGGCGTGGATGCCGAGGACGGCAGGACCAGCGTGGAGGGGAGGAACCAGCGTGACCAAGGTAGGAACCTGAAGGTGAGCACAAGATGTGGTAAGTATGGAGACAAGATAAACTTAGCTGAGACTAAGAGGCCAGGCATAAGCACCGGAGTGAGTATAACAAACTGGCGTAGAATTCTGGTGAGAGCTCCCTTATGAAGACCGGCAGGATGATGAGAAGATGAGGATCAGCTGGTTCCAATCAGCAAGGTGGTGAGAGCTGTAGGAGGGGGGGAGGTGAACTGACAGGCACCGTGACAGTAGCTTCCTTTTTGGGATTTAAAGATGCATCCTCGTAAGTCAAGCGCCATGGATCAAATGAAAACAACTTCTGGAGTGCAAAAGATTGTGTGCAGGGATAATCAATGCTCACCTTCCAGCACCTTTGTGAGAACTTATCAACCTCTGTTTTCAATCACCTTTGAGTAGTGTGCCATCATGGTATTTGACTGCAAGAAAACCAAATAGCCAATAGCCTATACTGTGTGTGCACATATATATGTGTTGAAATGCCTTGAGAACCTATTATTATTATTATTATTATTAACAAACTTAGGCAAAAACTGTCCAAACTATGTCCTGTTGTTCACGTGTCATGGTTTAACGTATGCTTGTAGAGATAAAGCTGCAGAAAAGACTATTTTGTGACAACGTTTGAGCCTCCCCACATTGCAAAATGTAGCATTATACAGTTTGTTGCAGAATTCTGCTCAGCAAGTTTCACTTTCCTGTCTTCTCATGCAGACGCTAAGGAAGTAGCCGAGGCGTATGTCTGTTCAAATACCTCATATGGAATAAATATTCTCATCTTTTGAGTTTTAATGTTAAAATAAGGTTGTATTGGTTCGTTATTTCAGAAACATTACTGAGGTTTAAATATCCTGAGGTAGCAATATGTATAGATATTACATTTGTAAATCATTCTAAAGTTTTTTTATGGAACATCATATTCAGTAAAAATGAAATTTTATCATAGTTTAAACTTGCCAGAATGGAATGTTTGGCATGGAACTTTGATTACTCTTCCATAATTAAGTAACAGTGAGCGTCTTAAGGCAGCCCATAAGGTTGGTGCGTGGAGGAACTGGATTGACATTTGAACCCTGGTTGCTAGTAATCTTTTAATCCAATGTGGATCTTTACGCAACAAGTATGTTTAATCAACAATAATGAGAAATTCCATCTTTAAAAGACCAGGTTTTAGCAGTTTACATAAAATTAGCTATGCTGTTTCCTGTTAATATCTTGAGTTTCATTTAAAAAAATATGGTTGCAAGAAAAAAAAAATCTTTTATTTGTGGTCATGTGAAAAGAAGAACTGTCATGTTTTGTGTTTAGACCACTGTTCCACACTTCCTCTCCACTAAGAGGAACCTTGGTGACCTCAAGTCAGCCCTCAAAATATAAACCTCTCTGAAATCACTAAAGACAATCGAGACTGTCATGTTTGAATGAGAGAAATTCACTGGTTTTTGTGGCAGCGTATGCTGTGTGTTTGACAAATGCTGCTCTGCACATGCAGAGACTGAACTGTTTAACTGAATTATAGAACAAGACTATTATGCAGTTTTTCAACAATTTCCTGTTATTTTAGGGTCACTTAAAACACCAGTTGCTTAACATGGCGAGAATGTGTTTAAGTCAGCCTTAACACTAATGTTATAAAAAGACCTAAAGGCTGATCCATTCACTCTTAACCCAGCAAACCTTTCCATTCCACTTTGTATCTGATATAGGCAGAGGAAATCTGTCTTGACTGAGGCTAAAATAGAGTAGTTGTTGTTCCTCTATTGGCCTGTCCCTTTAGGGGTCGCCACAGCAAATTAGCTTTCACTTTTCACACAGGTGGTTTGGCAGGCAGATTTTAACCGGATGCCCTTCCTGACATAAAGCTGTATTCTAGCCGGGCTGGGGACCGGCACAGGGAGACTTGGACGCCCTTGTGGGTACATAGTTAGGCAATAGTGCAGGGGTTCTAAAAGTTTTTTTACTGGAGGACTAAATTAAGGTTATTTTGGTTAAAATTTTTTGGTTAAAAAAATGGATAAACAGAAAAAGTTGTTTTTTAATAACTTTTATGACCAAGTGTCATATGTGAAATTAACCAGGCCCTCCAGATGTTTTCCCGGAGGTTGCTGCCCAGATCTTCTACTCGTCTAGTAATTGACAGACTTATTTCTTCAAACCTTTTATTTTGCTCTAGACCAGTGTTTTTCAACCTTTTTTGAGCCAAGGCACACTTTATCCTTGACAAAAATCCCGCAGCACACCAGCATCCAAAAATTAAAAAAGGAGAAACTCATAGTCTGTATTGATGTACAGTCCCTCTACAATCTCACGTGCATTTTTGTGATCATTGTGGCAGAAAAAGCTGGAAGTTGCAGCCGTTTCTTCTAAACATTGTAATGAAATTTAAGTTAGTTTTCAATAATAAGTTTCAACTGAATTATTTAAAATTTGACCCTGGTAGTTGTTTTTTCCTTCAGTTTGCAATTTTATCCAAATTTTATGCAATTCTTTTATGCAATTTTTTATGCAATTTTATGTAACCTCACAAAGAACCAAATATATTCTTTCTAAATAGTGATTATTTTTTAAAATATTTTTTAAAGGATGGTGCAAAGGCAACTGTGATTTTTGAACAATTATATGATCACATTATGTTTGATAAATTTTACACAAAAAAACTAATATATTTCTGTTTTCTGTAGCTACACAAAAAGTGAACATGTTGAAGTTTTATTAATTTTTCTTTTGTCTTAATCAAAAATGAAGTCTTTGAAGACTTTAACAAAAATGTTTTGAATAGATTTTAAAACTGTTTGATGTGTGTTCATTGTGGTTTCAAGAGGCAAACAGGGAAGACTCATTGTGGCTCATCTCACGGCACACTAGTGGGCCGCTGCACACCGATTAAAAAACACTGCTCTAGACAAACAATGTCAGCTACTTTCAGCATACATTCTTTTTATAATTCCTGTCACTTCATCCTTGTGGAGTCCAGATGACCCGATCCTTACATTGACGTGTTCTCCCTACCATGACAAAGGTGGATAAAGGTGAAGAGGATTTCATGTAATCCATGGGCACCAGTGAAGATCAAATTAAAGAAAAAAGGTTTAGCGCACTGTCTTGTGGGGTCTAGATGACCCCACTCCCAATGTTAAAGTGCCTAGGAAAGCACAAGGGTTAAGGGCTTGCTACATGGGGCCATTTTTGTAAACATCTGGTGTGCAGCATAGCCTTGTTGTAGTTGTTGGAGCTTATGTTGCACTCCTCGCCAGTAAATTTGTCATAGTTTTTATGTTTTGTAACATAGTGACGATTTATATTGAATACTTTGAGCATTGCATTTACCTGCTTGCAAATCAGGCACAGAACTTTATCAAGCCCATGAGGTACAACAAAGTAAGTAGGTAAGTAAGGTACATCTGTGATTTGTGCCATTGGCCCCCGGGCCGCACTTTGAGAACCCCTGCAATACTGAAAAAGGGTCTTGCCCAAGGACCTACACTAGATGAAACTTGTGCGCATTCCGGGAATCAAACCCTGATTTCCCATGTGTCAGACCTGCGCTTAACTTACTGCACCGCTACTAATACCAACATTTGTCAAACATCACTTTTATTTTTGATTTAAAGAAAATTTTTAAAAAGAACATGTTTAATTCAGCATTGAGGTACTGAAATAATGATAAAAAAAATTTCTTATATATTAGGCAACAACTGGGAGTGCTGTGTAGAAGCACAAGAAAAATAACCGCTAAATGAAAAAGAATGACTGATGTATTTTTTCAACATGACAGTTTGGACAGTTTATGTGAGTGCTCCCAGCTGTGTCTGCAACCATAAGAGATAACAGAGCCTGAGAAGCAAGAAAAATTTATATGACAGGCATCTGGCTTCACTGAATGTAGAGTTGTCTCACAATGCAAGTTCTCTGACAGATGTGAGTATACAAGATACACACTGACAAATGACAAACACTCTTTAATTATTCTGTTCCTTTCAATACATCAATCACCAAAAAGTCCAAATTTAATGGGATGAAAGTATTTTTATAAAAACTAATATGTATTTTCAAATTAAGAATAAATGTACAAAAAGTGATCAAATTATATTTGCAACAATTAGAGAAATGTGTGGAGGGTTGCAAACGTTTTCTATTGTTTTGCAAATCAAGAAAATAAGCAGAGCTACTTTATTGATGTAACTAAAATCAGAGTCTAAAACGGTAGGGAAATTTTTTTTTTAACGTGCTAGTGTTTTATGTAAGCTACAGCTACAACAACACTCATTTAAGGTTCCAAAGGAAACAAACACAACATGCAAATATGAATGTCAAAACTGGAAGATACAAATCCCAAGAGGCAAAAACAAAAGTCTAATGCTATTTGCACGTACTTACATGCGACCACAAAAAGTGATGGAAATTCATGTTGGGCACTGTGCTAACATTTCAATTGTACTGAATTGATTTGAAGTGGAAGTAAGATTTTAATTGTATGCAGATGTGCCACCAATCCTCGGCTACTTAAAAATATATTTTACTTGTCAGAGGTCAGAGCTCTGTCTCTCCCTCTGGGAACTGGCAGGAAGCGTCTCCAGAGTTCTGACTGTACTTCATCTCCAAGCAACCCCAGCGCACAGTTTCTGGATGCCACACACTTGACTTCCATTAGCAATCAGTCACCGACTTCTACTGCCTCACTCAGTCTACTGCGTCACTTTGCCTGCATTACCAAGACCTGATCTTCTGATTTCCTCACCCAGTTTTGTTTCTAACTGTTTGCCTGCCCCCTGCCCCGAATCTTGCCTGGATCCCTATTCTCGTTGATTCTCTGATGCTCCCATGCTTGTTATTGACCCCTGCCTGCCTGACTCTGTTTTAGCTTTGTGGACTTTTAGCTGAGCTAATAACCCTGCTGCAATTGGATCCAGCTGCCTACCTGTTTTGTGACAACACTGAATATTTAGACATAGTTTTATTTGCGGACCTTAACTTCAAGAAATCTTTTCTAATTGGACCTCCTTAAATTTTAGTTGAAGACCCCTGACCTATACCATTACAAAATGGTTTCATATTGAATTAAATCAATTATATCAATATTGGAAATTTAGATTGAGGTACAGTAGGTTTATTTTAAACAACCAAGTGCATCACAGCAGACAACACAGATGTGATGGCAACAAAAAATGATCAGGCATCATTCCAGTCCAATGTGTGGAAACACTGAGTTTTCCAAAGACAAGTGACCATAAAGTCTAGTATAATAATATTCCATTTGTGTTATTTTGATGTGGAAAAACAACAGTGGACTGAACTTTATGAAACTAAAATGTGAATGGATTTGCTATTTATTCTTGTTTACTTGTTTGTGTGAACAAATAATTTGTTTATGTTTCAAGAAATGCAAGGAATCTGGAAAATCTGCTCAGTAAACCAGGTATTTTTCCCACTGGTTGAATGTTTGGCTAAAGATGTCCTGGATCCATTTTAGGTCAGTGAATCAGATCGTTCAAAATGAACCGATATCAACTAAGAATTGGATCGGCAACCACAAATTGTGACATGAATGGAATAGTTGTAAAAATAAAACCTAAAAGATTTAAACCAAAATTAAAAATATATTTACTAGAAAATGCATAAGGGTGTATTACAATAAATAAAATCTTAAAGTTAAGAGGCCATAAAATTTACAAGAACTCATGTTCATATTAACATATAGATAAAGAAATAGCACAATGTTTGCTTTTCTAATTGTTGTCTTCCCTTGAAAATAGTTCAATATCGACTATGAATCGTTTCATCATCCAGCATATGAATGGAATCGCCAAAAATATTAGTTTCACCCCAACTGCTTATAATGAGTAAAAATCCCAAATGTAGATTCTGTGTATGAAGTTAATATTTTTTTATGCCCACTGCCTACTTTTGGCACAAACGGAGCCTCATATCTCTGGGTTCTTAAACGAATAAGTTTGCGAGAAGATTGGAGCGTGCACGACGCGCAAACGGTGCTTCTCTGTGCTTGTGAGGTTTTTGGCGCACATTCCTGTCAGTGCAGTGCAGACACAAGTCCACAAGGGAAAAGGAAAATGAGAGGTTTAGTAAGCAACAGGAAAACCGCTAAGAGAACGCATTCCAGAGCAGACTCGGTACGGGACAATAAGGGGTGGGACAAAACTCTCTATACTATTTAAAAATCTCTAATCTTGCCTTTTAATCTCAAACGCGACAGTGTTCTTACTTTTACAAGAAGTTCCTGTCACTTGTGAAGAAGGGAAGGCGGAAGGAGAGCCGCGACCATGTTCATGTTGTGGGTTTATCAGCGCAGATTTAGACCGAGATGAGATAGGCTTCAGCTCGCTGTTCCTTCGACCTGCCGGGACCCAGACGGCCGCCTCTGCTCCTTTATTTCACTCACGCACCAGTCAAAGCCTTAATTTAATGTGTTGTTGTTGCTGCTTCGTGGACTTTTTTCCTTGACTGAATGTTCTTGAAAACGAACTTTACGCAGAGAACGCGTCAGTGGAAGAAGGATGTGAAGAAGCTCTCTGGAAATGCATACAAACTAAAAAGAAATCTTCAGATTTTCTCTTCTTTTTTGGCGGGGGAGGACAGAGGAGCGCTTGTGTGCCTCTAATATGTGGCGTTTACGTCTGTCAAGTTAAAAAGGAAAACAGGTAAGCCTGATCTAATTTGGTTCATATGTGGACAGCCTAACATGTAATTATGTCCAGAAAACACTCTAAGTTACCTTTCACATCACTCCATGTGTTTGGAAACCTCAACAGGTGTAGAGATCACCAGATCACCCTTTTTACCATTTAACACATCCGTTCTGGTGCTTTTTCTTCTCCTTTATCAAAACCAAAACTCTTCCTTGTTGCCCTGTGTGCAGGTAGTTAGTTCGGACCCTGCCTTCTTGAATAAAAGCACACAAATTGACACAACCTTTTATTTTACATGTGTTTGTAGTTTATAATAAGTGTTTTTACTACGTTTTTATGACATATTTCAAAACAATTTTTGGTAATTTTGCTAACGAATACTACAAAAAGTTTTTATGGTAAACTCAAGTGGGGTTTTTTCTGAAATGATGATAAAATTTACTTTTTTTTTTACTGTTAACATTAAAATGGACATATTTTGTGGTCATTTAGCTGTCATCTTAATAAATAGTTAAATAAAAATAAAAGCACACTGATATGATGAGATACACAATAACCAAGTTATATGTTCACATTTTTATTTTAGTTGGTTATTCTAAAGTGTCTGTTTGTTGACAGTTTTGGTTTAGATTGGGGCTTTATTTCTAACTTATACTGTAATGTGTTCAGAAGTGTTTCCATGTATAGTTAAAATTAGTCATTTTACTTTGAAACTCTTTAAATCTTTGCCAGACTTTGCTCCCACTATTTCTGCTTTTCTCACCCATCCTCCACAAACATATACAAGGCGACATTTGGCCTTTCAGGTCATCATGCTTCCTCTTTGGCCAGATAATCCTGCTGCAGATGCTTGTCAATCACATTCCGATTTTACCACTTTTTGTTTTTGCTATGTTTTGGATGGAAATATGTTTGCCTAACATGTATTTTGTGTCATCTTTGTCATTTCCATTCTTTGGAGGGATGGTGCACGTCAAAGCTTGCAGGGAGCAAGTGATCTTTATCGCTGTCATTACACTTGCAGATGATCATAGGAGCTGAAGTGCAAATTTTTGTTTTTCTTTTGTAAAATCACTTGGCATCAGCTTTTAATAGAAACATAGAATAAATGTGGATTCATTTTTCCCAGAGAAAGACTAAAAAGAGTTTGTTGGTGCACTGAGGCCCTGTAAAGGGGCGGAAGGAGACAGTCGTGCTGTGGCATGGCCCTACAATCCACCACTGTAACCACACAGTCATCATGATGGAATGAGAAATCGGCCTCCCAGAGTGCAGCTGTGTAGATGAGAGGAAGAGATGACAATGAATCTTCTCCCTTGAGTCCCGTCCTGTTCTTTTGAACAGAGGAAGACTCAAAGTGGAAGGACTCTTCGTATAAAGTCCGGCCCCTGCTGCTGCTGGATGTCTGTACACTTTCAGAGATGAAATGATACCTAACAAAATGAGCTGCTCTACAGAGAATTCATTCTGTGGGTGGAGTTGTGTTTATGCCGCTCTTCCTACGGACTCCAAGATTCAGATCACCACTGATACAGAGGTTTTTGAATCAGGAAGCTGTGCTGGTTTATAAAATATGATACTTGGGGTTTACTGTAAAATGGGCTTCTCATCTGCTAGACTCAAACCACATAAGTCAGTTGTCCAAAAGGTGACTGTTGACAAATGCTTTTGTCTGAATTTTTACAAATTTAAGCTTTATTTGCCAGAAATGTTTGATTTTATTTGTCAAGCTTGTATCCCATATCATTTTCATTGTCAAGACAGTAAGCTTTGCATGTCAATCTACATTCTGAAGACAAATAATTAGAACATCAACACACTTTAAAAGATAAGCTCATGATGGTTGTTTTTAACTACTTCTATCAAATTATTAAAATAAAAATAGGGTCTACTTTTGTTTGGATTTGAAATATATGAGTCAAGTAGCTTTATTGACAGGGCTGCATGGTGGGGTAGTGGTTGGCACTCTCACTTCACAGCTGGTTCGTAGGTTGATTGGTAAATCTAGATTGTCTGTATGAGTGTGAATGTGTGGTTGTGTGGCCCTGCAATGGACTGGTAAACCATCCAGGGTGTCACCCACCTTTGCCTGACACAGGTTAGGCTCCATCATCCCTGTGATCCCATTAGGGATTGAGCAGGTTTAGAAAGTGGATGGATGGATGGATGGATGGATGGATGGATGGATGGATGGGTTGCTATATTCAGAAAGAATGTCATATTTAGCTTTTGCTAGGCCTGGGCAAAAAATCGATTGAATGAATTGATTCAAATTTTTTGTTACGGGCGATTTAAAAAACAACTAAATCGAGTTTTTTTATAATGGAGCGTTTTTGGCTCCCCGGAGCTTCCGCAGCGTTAGTTTCACACGGCAGTATGGCAAGCGACAAACTAGAACATCATAGCACACACGAAACAGCAAGCGACAACATGGCTACCGGTGAGAGTGGGAAGTTCCCAAGAAAGGAAAAAAATCATCTGTTGTTTGGAACTGGTATGGGTTTGCTGCCACAGACGTGGAGCAAGAGACCCCACGCTGCAACATTTGCCTAAAGCCCATCGCAGTCAAAGGCAGCAGCACCACAAACCTATTCCAACACCTGAAACAGAGACATCCAGCCAAATATGAAAAATGCCAGTCTCTCCGAGGCGAACAAAACCGCAGTGACCAATAAAAAAACATAGCTAAAAAACAGCTAACTGAAGCCGAATCCTTTGCACAAGGCACCGCACATGACAGGAAAGGGGCACTGTGGAGAAAAGGTAGTCGCTTTGCACATAGCCAAAGACATGGTACCCATATAAACCGTGGAGAAGACGGGGTTTATTAATTTAATTAAAACTTTAGACCCCAGACATGAGCTGTATTGTTAATCCTTTACAAAATGGTGCTACTCTCAAGGTGAATGTTGGTCTCCTTTTAGTATAGACTACAAAGTGTGACTCAAAACACAGCTGGGACTTTGATACCAAGAGTCTGTTCATTTATTTATTATTCGTCACAGAAATGGGGGTTGCATTTGTCTTGTGTTTGATTAAATAAAAGCAAAATTTGCTTTAAGTTCTCTGCCGTTTGTACTTATTGCTTTCCTTAAGTAGGGGGGGGGGGGGGGGGGGGTCAGGGAAAAAATCGGAAATCGAATTGAAAAAAATAAAATCTGAGATTTTATTTTAAGGCCATATCGCCCAGCCCTACTTTGTGCTGACATTAAAAAATAAATCTGACTACTTTGTAAGACAGTGAGAACTTGTTTTGTCTAAGGACCCAAAGGCCTTAAGAAAACCATTCCTATACCATCTAATATAGCTGCATTATAGATCAGTGATAATCTGTGTAGATATGGGAGCCAAACTGTCCATAATCTGTAGACTACATAACTAAATGATATTCGAATCTGCTTTTTCCTAAACTAAATACAATGAAGGAAGCTTGGTAGAAGCTTTAGCAACTTTAGAGACAGTTTTTCTCAATTTCCAGTCAGTGTGTAGTGTTGTGTAGTTCACAGCTCTATTGTGGACCTTTTGTGGGATGTTAAACTCAGAATAATATGAAACTAATAAGAGCTAGGGGTCTACTCTGTCTACAAGCATGAGCTGAACCATCACCATGGTGTTACTCCGAATTTAAACTCAGTTTTATGACATTAAACTCTTAACACATGCTTTATATAGTGAAGCTTATATATGTCAAATTGTTCCCCATCTAAATGTTTCTTTAAAAGCAAAAATTTGCGAGTCTTCCTGTTTTCTGCTTTTCACAATATGTCAAGGTAAAAGGACACCAGCAGGTAGTCATAAGAAGTGATAGCTGCTGTCAAAGTCTGAAAGGGTTATAGGACCATTTACAAGAAAGAGGCTATCATTCTGTAGAGAGAAAAATTACTAACAAGTGGGAAATATCAGAGGTAACAATCTTTTTCTTTTCGGAAAAGGAAACGGAAACATCCCAGCAAGAATCTACAAAAATTCTAGTTTTACTATCAAACTCTACTTAACCTTAAATCCACAAATCAACTCTAAACAAATACGACCTGCTTGCCACCAAGAAGAATTTTTCCTGGCAGCTCTGTTTGGGTTTGTGCCGTTCCATCAGAGCAAACCTGAAGATTTCTTAGACAATGCCCTCTAGCCACACATACCAGAGTGGGCATGTCTGGCTGCCATGCACAACACCACATTTAGCAAAAACACAACACAGCTTATCAGCACAATCACCTCATACTAGCTGTCAGGCACGGAGGGAGAGTGGTGGTAATTAGGACATTTCACAGCTGGAGGACCAGCTAAACAGAGGACCGTGAAGTTGTCTTTTTCCTATATGACGCATTCTGGACTCAAGGGTGAGGACAGTAATCCTTTAGCTAAAACAAGTCTGGTCGGGGATAATGATCTTAATTGCGGGATTAAACCCATAGGTGAGTTTTAGAAAAAAAAAAAGTTAATCATGAGACGCTCACTCAAATGCTCTGGCATGAATTAATGCTTTAAATCCTTCATTTACTGAAGCTATGTTAAAAAGTAGAGAAAACGAAACATTTTTTTTAAATGAACAAACCGTTCAATTTACTGTTGGCAAAAGTAGTTTTTCAAGCTGTTTTCACTTTTTTCTCAATTGTTTGTATCTTCCAAAAAAAAAACATGACATTTCTGTTGAGCTTTTTTTTCCAATTCAATAGAACTTACAAAGCAAGACCTCGTTTTCAGAAAACTTTAACAATTTCAAAGCACAGACAATGGATTAATAGATATTTGTCAGACCTTATTGTATTTATTTATTTAATTATTTTTTGTGTTTTTGTATTTAAACTCTTTGAATACACACATTTTGAAGTAATTATTGAAACTGGTAATTACTTCTAACTCCAGCTAAACTGTGTAAACCTTTAGACATCAAGATGTTTTACCAGGTTTTAAGTTGTTTTGATTTCTAAGTTTTTCTCAAAGTCATCAAAGTTAAGAATTCTTTGTCTCATTAAGAGCTAGAATCTAGAAATAAGGAAATTTTTATTCAAACGAGTCAAAATCATAATGCTTCAAACTGACAATGAAAAACCTGATCTAATACTCAAAAATTGCATTGTCATTTTTGGTTCAACTTCAAGGAAGTTATTTTAAATTTCCATAAATGTTGACAGGTTGGACTGGCATTTATGCTCATCATTTTGGAAACAAAAATGTAAATGTATGTGCTAAGATTAAGGGCTAGTTTTAGATTTTATGAAGATTTATAAGGATGGGCCAACTTGAACTAAGATCTTATTCTCATTTAGTTCTAAAATGAATAGTTCACACTAGTTTTTTTGTTATTTTAATAAAAATAAACTATTATTAAGTACATAAAAATGCAAACCATTGGCTTACAAGTAGCACAAATATGCATCATTGGGCTGCATAACATTCCGTTTAAGTAATTCCATCTAACAGTAGCTTTTTTAGCTTATTTTTAATTTTTTTTTAATCGCTTTTGTGGAACTCCATGTTTCTACATTTCAATATCTTATTATCAGATATCTTGTTAAGTAGTTTCTCTGTTTTCAAATAGTTTAACTACTCTCTGGTGTTTAACTCTTGAAATGAATGTTCTTTTGCTATTTTAAGGCTCTTTTTGCAGTGTAGGACAGCTGCCTTGTATGTGCTGTTTTCTTTTTTCTTTTTTTTCCTCGTCTTGCGTGACTCTGAAGACTGCAGCCCCAAACAATGAGCAGACGCGAGTCTGGTTGGCCAGCCGGGTGGGGCCACTCAATGGCAGGAAGCATAGCCAACAATATTTACTCTGTAAGCAAAGTAGTCTTGGAGTCATCAGGCCTGGTGTCTGGGTAGCACAGCGCCACATTCAGTCTGAGCGCACAAAACACAAACACACTGGAGGGCTGTTTCAGGCCGCTTCCCCGTAGCCCCCTTTTTCCCCACCCAGAGCAATTACTGCAAAGGCAGACAGGCTGGACCCTCCAGCTGTTGTTTTTGACCTTATTGTTTCCTCAAACCCCTGGTTTGAAATGTTTTATAGGCACCGTCATTAGGTTAGTATAAGCAAGCTGAATGGGAGCAGATTATTATATGACCAGAAATAAGATATTGATGGTTTCTATTGAGGACAACAAAATAGTGAGAAGAACTGATAACTGTTTCTGTGTTTCACAGAGATGGGGAACTGTGCTCTGCTCACATTGGTGCTAGCTGGACTGTTACTTTGGATTTCTAACACACGTGCAGGTGAGTTCCGTTTACATGTTTAATTAGTAAACCTAATGTGATATGTTAGACTGATCTGGTTTAGAAAACCACCACAATCATTTTAATTATCATTTACATTTTCTTTATCAATAAAACAAACAGAGTCCAACTAACAAGCTTGGACATGATGTCTGTTTAGAGGTGGTCTATTAGGAAGAGGCGAAGTCAAGTTGTCTAATCCAGTTTAAAAGCTGAGTAAATCAGGCTTTTTGACCCTCAGTCCACAAGAGGCCGTGAAAGGTGTACCTATGGCATGCTACTGCAGAGTTTTTGTCAAGAGGCTGTCTGCAGGAGCTTATGCCATTCTGCACACACAATCAACAAGATCTGTGGTATTTCCTCTGTCCCGAAAGGGCAAACCATCTGGAGATTAGATTAACTTCATTTTAATCCAAAAATGAACAATGATTTAATCCAGAAGCATTTGCTTTATGCATTTAATTTCCTTAATTACTACTTTTAAACTAAAGTCGTCACAAGGATGTGATGATGCTTACTTGATGGAGTTCAAATTTAATAATGACCAATACAATTGCAAACGTTTATTTTCCCCTTTTTTATTTGTAAACTCTAAGCTGTTTGTCTGCTTTGTGCCTTAGACAGCAACGATGATGCAAATGACAGGAAGCTGCTGTGCACTTGTGAGAACACTAAAGGCACATGTCAGAATGGAACTTGCACCGGTGACTACTGCTTCTATACGTGGGTGCACGGCGAAGAGGAAAGGGGGTGTTTCTCTAAGAAACACTACAGAGAGCAGTGCTCAGGCTTCTTCAAGGGATTTTTTGTCAGTTGCTGCGAGGAAAACGAATGCAATGCCTTAATGACACCGCCTCCAAATATAAGTGAGTACTCAAAACCACTGCTTTCATTTGAAAATAACATTACTTGATGTGAGATGAATACTACTATGGAAAACTTTGTGCGTCCTCTTTATATTTCAATAGTAGAGTATCAGCAGTGAGAAGCTTCATATGATCTACTGCAACATGGACCATCCACCCACTCACAATTACACAGAAGAATCTTAGAGAATAAGTTACTTAATTTCTACTTTAGGCAAATAAGTTATTTCTTGATTAAATAGAAGTTCTAATTTTGTCCAGCTTGGAGCACAGTCATCCCACAGTTCAATGCACTTTGAGACCTTACACAAACCTTAAAGTAGGGACTGCTACCCCCTTGTGGTCAATTACTGCAAGTTCATACAAACATTTCCTGTGGCATGTTTTGAAGAAAAAAAACATCATCTTTTCATTTGGAATTCTTCCAAGGATAAAACACTTTCTGTTTTCCCGAACATTCTTCTATCGTTATTCTCTAGATGGGGAGCCAACAACAGTTTCACCTCCAGAGCCTCTCCACCCAGAGATGTGGATCAGTGTGTCTTCCCTGCTCCTACTCACAACCATAAGTGTATTAGGCTTTGTGCTTTTCCTGCGCTTTCGACATACACCCTGTAGACTAAAAGACCCTGAAGACCATGACACCACCCTGATCAAAATTCCCACTGGAGAGGACCCATCATATGGAGTAAGGGACACTGGATATTTGTTTATTATAGAGACTCATATATTTATTACATATCTGCATCTCTTTCTCTTTCTTTAGGATATTTTCAAAGAGTTTTGCACATCAGGAAGTGGGACAGGACTTCCATATTTGGTTCAGAGGACTATGGCTAGACAAATCTCACTTGTTGAATGTGTTGGTCAGTTTTTCTCTTGACACGGTTTTTTCTTCTTTTTAAATGATGTCTGTAGAACTTGGCAACCGTCTTACTGTGACCCTTTTGTTTCCAGGAAAAGGCAGATATGGGGAGGTGTGGAGGGGAACGTGGATGGGAGAAAGTGTAGCTGTCAAGATTTTCTCCTCTAGGGATGAGCAGTCCTGGTTTAGGGAGACAGAGATCTACAATACTGTTCAGCTACGCCATGATAACATACTTGGTACTGCAAATAAACCTCCAGAGATCATTTACTAAAAACGACATATCCTCTTTGCACAGAGTCGCTCTTTAACAGTGCCTTTTTTTCTGGCTTTTAGGTTTTATAGCCTCAGACATGACCTCCAAGAACTCCAGTACTCAGTTATGGCTTGTTACCCACTTTCATGAATTGGGTTCATTGTATGATTTCCTGCAATACAGCAGCCTGGACCCAGAGAGCTGCTTGAGAATGTGTCTCTCTGTGGCCTGTGGCCTGGTCCACCTCCACACTGAGATTGTCAGTTCCCAGGAAAAGCCAGCAATCGCCCACCGTGACCTTAAAAGCAGAAACATCCTTGTGAAGCGGAACGGACAGTGCTGCATCGCTGATCTAGGTCAGAATTACTCTGGAGATTACACCAGTTATAGTAAATATATCTGAAAACATTTCCTATTTTGGTCAAACATATTTAAATAGGTCAACCAAAAGCTTCCACCTGTGCTCCTTAGGTTTGGCTGTGATCCACACTCAGGCTCATGATTCTCTTGATGTGGGCAATAACCCTCGGGTTGGGACCAAGCGCTACATGGCCCCTGAGGTCCTGGATGAGACCATTCGTGTGGACGTCTTTGAGTCTTACAAACAAACTGACATCTGGGCTCTGGGCCTGGTATTTTGGGAAATATCCCGCAGAACTATTGTCAATGGTGAGGTGACAACAGTCTTGTAAAAACGTTTTGAACTAGCATTCATCAGCAGGGAGGCTTGGAAAATTTTTGTTGGACACAGGAAATGATTTTATCAATGCATGCATCCATGAATCCCACAGAAGTGACATATTTTCCTTCAATAAATGGTATTAAAAACGTATTTTTTGCGCCTCCTACCCTGTAAGCAAACACATTATAAGATATCAGTCACTCGTCTTTCGTCAGTCCTCTGCTTTTCTAGCCTGGTTTGTCTCCACCATCCTCTCATGATTAGCGCACCAGTAATTATAAACAGTCCTATCTGGTGTCAGCACTGACTACTACATAGTCCAGATATCTATGAACACATTTTGATAGATTCAAACACATAACCGAACAAATCTATTCCCATACAAGAGTTGATGCAGATGGCTGCTTGTACATGTCTGTGTGTTGTCTTTAGGGAATTGATATCTTCCCTGCTCTTCTGTTTAGTCAAGCATACTTTACCAAACTCCCACTACAGCGTCAAGCTCAAGTGTTTGTTTGATTTATTTATTTATTTTTTATTTATTTTATTTATTTGAATTAGGACAATGCATATTAAACAATGTTTCAGCAGCTGCTTTAACATAAATATGCCAGAGTTAGCACAGGAGCTAAATTTCATCTGTTGTCCTAGGACAGGATAAAAATATCAACACTTACATTTACAACACAATGAAATAGCACAATATTAGAGGTAAAAATATTTACAAAGGTTATTACAATAAAAAGCAAGTCTAAAAATTCCAAGACAGTCACAGAAAAACAACAATAACTAATGTTTGCAGGACTGGTTTGTTTTTAACCATCGTTTAAGAGCTGTTTGGAAGGTAGGGTAGTTTTCCCAGTTCCTAATGTGCTGTGGCAGCGTATTCCATAGCTGTGTGCCTCTAATTGAGACCACTGTTTGGCTGAATTTAGTCCTGCGCCTTTGAACATTACAGTCCCCTCGAGTTAAAGCCCTGGTGCCTATTCCAACATTTGTTTTTTTACTTATAAAATCTAACAAGGGGGGAGGGGCCAGCCCATTCAAAACTTTAAAAATGAGACAGGCATCCATGTACATTTTATAACTTTCAAAGTCCATCATGCCATACTTGGTTAGAATGTCACAGTAATGATAACGCAGAGGCTTTTTGTCTAAAACTTTCAGGGTTCTCTTAAACAGAGACTTGAGGGGTTTCAAAGTGCTTTCGTTTGTCTGGGACCATGTAGTAAGACAATAAGTTATATGACTAAAAATCAATGAATGCATGTAAACCTTTGCAGCCTCAGTAGTTAGAGAAGACCTTATTTGTTTAAAATTTGACAGATTAAATTTAACAATATTGGATATTTTCTTTACATGATCTTTAAAAGTTAAATTTGAATCAAAGATTACGCCAAGATACTTAAATTTTTCTACAACTTCCAATCGCTCCAGTTTAAATGAACAGGAAGATAAAACTTCTCAAATGCCTTTGTTTCCAACATTTATGGAAAAAGTTCTAAGCTTTTATAGAACCTTTTAATTGATTGCACTGAAGTGTTCTTGCTAGGTTAGCCCTTCCCACACTTGGAGGGGACAAAACTACATGTGTATGTATGAGTTTGTATTCTTTTTGTTTTCTTCAAGGGATTGTGGAGGACTACCGTCCTCCTTTCTTTGACCTGGTGCCATCAGATCCCAGCTTTGAGGAGATGAAGAAGGTTGTGTGTGTGGATCAGCATCGGCCCAGTCTGCACAACCGACTCAACTCCCACCCGGTAAATCATTTTTCAGCACACAAACTCTTAGGCTTCCGGTAATGCCTTAGTCACAACTGCTGTTACGGGTGGATACAGGTTGTATGTGGGTAAAATCCAGGCAAATCTGCATGCAGGTGACCCGCTTGAAATATCAAAGTTGTAGACCGCTCAGCGAGCCTGCAGGGTAAAAAATGTTCATGAACATTTTTTCTACAGGCATGCTGCGGGTGTGAAGTCATGGCAAACACTTAAACAACATGTAAGGATAAGTAAGGGTGGCCTCGCTGTTAGAAGTTAGGAAGTTAAACAATCCGAGTGTAGTTTGTGTGTGCATCCTCTAGGCTTATTACGAGCACTTATGTATCACCTGCACACCTTGTGCATACAGCATTTGCGTGAAATCAATGAGTCAGTACATGCACCTTGCTAACTTCTGAAGTAAGGCTATCGGACAACACATCATCCGTACGCACATCATTTTTATGACATCCATTAAGGTGGCCGCATGAGCCTCAAGGAAACTGCAAGACACACCACACCAGCACTCCTCTTACGATCCAAAAAAGTAAAGATCGATCTTTTATGCCTTTCCTTTTCTGGTCACCTAACGCATGACAGCAATAAAGCCAAAGTCTAGTAGCTTGATGCCAATGTATAATGGAATTTCCCATAGGACGGCTAATGCTAACGCTCGTTCAACCTAAACATACATTGCTGACTAAATGATATACTCACAGGCAGGAATTTTCCAAAAAAAATTTAAGGAAAAAAAATTAAAAGTAACCTACTTTTAAAAGGTTCCTTTTATTGGCAAAATCTTCTGCATTAAAGTATAATGCTATAGCAAGTTTACTTAATTAAAAACATTATAAAAACAAAATTATTGGATATACCCACCCCTAGCAGCACCTATCAGGTCAACCCCCATATGGGTGCATGTGACTATGACATAAGCTAACTTTTTTTAACTTATCTGTCACCTCCACCATTCATATGTTTCATTTTTTGCTTCATGTTTTGCTTGTGTCCAGATCCTGTCAGCTCTTGTGAAGATCATGAAGGAGTGCTGGTACAAGAACCCGACAGCGCGGCTCACAGCCTTGCGGGTTAAGAAGACTCTCTCCAAGTTGGACCTTGACAGTGACTTTAGTCTCAGCAAAGTCAAGCAGGACATCTAAGATGATCTAGTACCAACACTTCAAACCTTGCAGACTTTGCATCAATTTACAGCAGCATAAGCAGCAGATGATTAGCATAGAAGGATCTACTGACTCAAACAGTATTACCTTTATATGAAAAACAAGACTGCATCCACTAATGAACTAGTTTTCCTCCGCCATGTGTCTGCTATTCCGGGCAACACCAGCTCCATAGCCAAAGTTTCTCCACAGCCTTGCTCATTACTGTCAACCCCCAACCCCGAACATGATGACTAAATGGAAAACCTGAAATTGCACACATTCCTCCAAAAGGGAACCTTATTTACAGAGGAAAACTTTTGACCAAAACCACTGAGAACCACATCGCACATGAAAGTTTGGTTAATTCTCTTGACGAATTCTATGAAACTTGTACAGAATATTATGCTCACAAACAGCATGTTGCATATTTAAGTTAAATAAAACAAGCATTTACTAGCAGCCACAAAGGCAAAGTTATCTGTTAAGTTGTATAAATTCAATTGACCTTAAGACTGTATGGATTAAATGGTTATTAGGAATGTTTTATATTCTAAAAGGGTTTTTGAAAGAATTTTTTTTTGTAATAGTTAAATATATTTTCCATACTTTTTGGACTCACGTAGATTTTTTTCTTTTTACAATTTTTATAAGCTAAAAATGAACCATTACAATCACCTTTGTCTGTAAAACAACTCACAGAAACCTGATGTATTTACATTTTGAATAAAGGAATGTATTTTTTAAGTGTCGGTGTGATGATTTGGCGTTTTTGTGGCACCAAACTATGCAGGTTTCTTACCGGCCAACAGAGGTCATCAGAAAAGCCTTAATGTTGGATTGACCTAAATGTAGGCTAGAAATGTTTATTATGTACATTTAGATTTGATCATTTCTAGAATTGAAATGAAAAAATGAACCTAATAATCTGTTGTTCTATTTTACAAAATTATAAATTAATAATTGATTTGATATCACAAAAGGGAAAGATAAAACATGTGCTCAATTGATAAAAACACAGAAAAGGATCCCACTATTAACCCAAACATGGGTTTTTAAAAACAACAGTGAGCAAAACAAAAGAAATGGTAAGGTGGGGATTTTTTATTGAGGTCATGGATATGACTAGTGCTTGAATGTCTAATAACAGCGGAATAGCTTGAAGATCATTTATGTGAGTATTTTTTTTTATTACAGCAGTCATGTTAAGTTCCTAGAAAAAACAACTCTTAAGTAGTCAAAAACCAATTAGTGTTGGATTGTTTATTTCTCAATTTATGCCAACAATTCTAAACAAGAGAAAATTGAATTAACCTCAAGGTTAATCAACAATTACTGAAGTTTTTATGTTCTGTATTTTTATAACCTTGTTTTTTTTATATCTTTGATTTCGTTAATTGAGCTTTAGAAATCACTCACATCTGCTCTTGTTACAGACTGAGCCATCACTGTGCCGTCGCAGAGACCAGCTTCAGCTATGCCTCAAGTTTTGGTAATAATATTTTATATTTGACCTTCAAACAATCTTTTTGGGAGATCCTCATTATTTGCTTAAGCACTTTAGGATGGAGAGGTAATGTGGCTGCAAAACAAGCCTTGTTTGTCCTACATTGATCCAGAAATCCCAAAGTTTTTATATGAAATGTGTTTCATGGATTTACTTAGCATGGATGTGGGTGCTGCAATGCTTGTTTATTTTGTTGTGTTCTTTAAAATGGTAAGATGTCATCTAGAAATCGTTATGCTTTTCTAATTTTCTAGCTTGTAGCTTTAGCTTCTGAAAAAACAAGTTTTGGTGTTTTTTTTATTTAGTTTTTTGTTTTCCAGAAAAATATTGTGAAAAGTATGAGGTGAAAGTAAGAGTATCCGGTTTGTCCCCTCTGCAAGTCTGCATGCCAGTGTTGTCTTCCCGTATCAGTTCTTCTTGCTCTTTTTTCCGTGCATGTGTGCGTGCGTGAGCGTGTATGGTCTCTGTCTGCTTGTTGAACAAACTCCGGAGAGATAATACACCCTGAAAGTCCCAGTCTGTCTGGTCAGTCAGACGAGGCTATTTTTAACTTAGTGGGGGGTGTTGTTGTTAAGTGTCAAAGAAGTCAAGCTTTTCATCTGTAGGTAAAGAAACCAACGGTGAATGTCATCTTTTTACATCCTCTGTGTATATTTTTTCAAGGTGGAAAGCAATGACTCATATAAGATGAAGAGATTTTTTGAGCTAAACATTTCCACTGAAGAAAAAGCAGAGACAGATGGAGCAGCCTTAAAACTGACAGAGTATAAAGATGCAGAAGAAATAGTTTCTTCTGCATCTTTAAACTCTGTCAGTTTTAAGGCTGTGGACATTTAAGGCTGTTTAAGGCAGTTTTAAGGCTGTGGAGGTTTGTGGACATGTTGGGGCTGAAGAATAGACCAACTTGAGGACAGTTGAAAAAAGCACAGGAACTTTCCTTATCCTGCACTTCTTTTAGACAGATAAATGTGCTGGTGGGACTGGGCCAGACCGGCTCACCAAGAAGTTTGGCCTGAACACCTTTTCCTGTTTAGTCATCAGGGCATTTCACACATTTGCTCTAAAACCTGCAAGAGGATGTCATTTTTCAAAGGCTCCTGCACTGACTTGCGATGTTAAGTAATTTGGAAAAACGAAAAAATCTTTAAGCTTTAAAGAATTTGAGTGTTAAAATGAGCTGTATTGCACAACGAAGGTTTGTTTCATGATTGGATATGGATAGATTTATGACTGTACGACCACATTAATGCGTGTTCCTCTGCACTACAAAGGAAGACAATGAGTCATCTGCATTTTTAAAGCCCACTATCTCATCTTTTTCCTACACCCCTCTAACCTAATATCATCACAGAGGGCAGATCTGTGGTCTTCTTCAGGGTAGAAAAGTTTTCCATTTGTGTTAACAGGCTTGATTTAAGCATTGTATGAGTTTTTTTTAAATGTTAGCACTTTTTTTTTTTACAGCAAAGCAGTTATTTGAAAAATTGGTCTAAATGTATGTTTACCTAAACCATTAACTTCACCAGAGATATTCATTGGTAGACTGGTTTTGGGATGGGGAGGGCAGTTATTATAATAATGTGTACCACAATTAGTCTTGATTGCTAAACTCAATGTGGGCTTTTTAAAATTTCATATAAAGACTAAACTGATCATTCACAGACAAGACGTGGAAAAAATACTTAACATATCTATATTTGCAAGGGTTTTTATTTATAATTTTACATTGTATATTTTAATCTTTTTTATGATTTCTAATGGTTTGCAATGATGTCAGAGAAGAAACAGTAATTTTATTTTTCAGAAAAGGAAAAAAGGGCATTAGAAATGTATTTTTTATTCTTTTTTAAGTAATTGAGAACTTCTTGTCATTTCTTAAAATTTATGGTTTAACATTCATGAAGTTTCTGAAGAAGAAGGCGTCATTTGTGACGTCAAACTTCCTCACGCATTTGCAAAATACACCACCACAAAGGTTTACTCATTTGTTGAATCATCTGTACGGTCGTCTGCATTTTAACCGTACATTTAAGGCACTATTGGGTCAAGTTGCAATTAAAATAAAAAAACTAATGGACTTTTTGAGACTCCATATTTTATGTTGCACTAAAAAATGCATCTTCTCAGGAAACAAGGTCAAACAACAAACATTAGTTTTTACATCAAACATGTTTTGGTTTTTTTAAGCTCCAAAAAGTGCAAGAAAGAGCTTTTTTGGGCCCCTGTGCACAAGTACGTCTACAACCATTCTTTGTCTCGTTAAAAGTTAAAATGGATTGCAAATCATGAGCATGTTATAAAAAATGCCAAGAAATCCTGTAGGGACTGGAACATCAATAATTCATATCATAATTTGCAGTTGCTGATACAATTCATAGACAATATTGGTTTATTTTGAACGATCCGATACACTGACCTAAGATCTATCCAGGATATCTTTAGCCAAAATTTCAACCAGTGTGACTGAGAGATAAATACATGGATACTGAACAGTGCAGGTGAAGTTTTCCAGATTCCTTATATTTCTTGAAAGATAATCAAGTGTAAACTAAATATGTGTATAAACAAACAATTAAACAAGAATGAATGGTAAATCCATTCACATTTTAGTTTTACAAAGTTCATCCCTCTGTTGTTTTTCCACATCAAAATAATACATTATTAGAACATTCTACCACACTGTATGGTCACGTCATTGCAGAATTTAAAGTGTTTCCAACATTGGACTGTAATGACGGCTTGATCCTTTTTTTGCCGTCAACTGTGTTGTGTTGTCCGCTGTGATGAAACTTGGTCATTTTCAAGTTACAGTAAAGAAAACCTACCATGCCTCAATCCAAAAGGTATTTTCCATTATCCATGTAATTGAGTCATTTCATTTGAAAAAACATTTTGTAATGGTATAGATCGATTTGAATAACAAATTGCCTCAGACAGATTGGTCTGAGTGGATCGTAGGACTATAAATCGATTCTCCTACAGAGGTTAAAATGACAACACCCACCTCACAACAAAAAGACAGACAGTTTTCATGTCCTCTATAGACTTGCTCCTTTGAACATTTACATTTTAGGCAGTGAGTCTGTGCAATACACAAGACACTAGTAATGTAATGAATAAAATATGTTTGGAATAAATATCAGTAATGCCTCTGTCACCACAAAAAGTACTTTTGTAATGTGTTCATTGTTAAATGATTTGTTACACATAAAGAGTATAGATGTGCTGTGTTGGGCGGAGCTTCGCTGTGTTTAATGTAAACGGAAGTGTTGAGGAATTGTCTACTTTTTGTGATCAAGGCTGAAAGGAGAGCTGTTATTCATCCTGAACCTTTGGTGTTCTCCTCCTCACAGCCGTGTCCTCGCTGTCAGTGGGGGACGTGCTGCACGCAGCCCTCACCCTTTAAACTTCCTCACCCCTCCCTCTAGCGCGTCACCGGCTGGCTGGCTAGTATCTGGCGGTGTGGTGTGTGCGGTCGGACTGTGGTTGTGTTTCAGGTCTCGCCGCCTTGATAACGACATATTTCGGGCGCATTTCACCGCGTTGCGATGGGAATTCTGAAAACATGGCTCTAATACGATTGGCTGTAACGCTGCTCGCCCTGCTCGGGTCGGCGGCCGTCGGCGACGGTAAGTTTGATCCCAGCATCTCCCTGGCTTTTGTCTGTCTCGGTGTGTTTTCCTGGAGTGGGCATCGCCTGTTGTCGCTAATCGTCATGGCGCTCTGGATCGGCTTGTTGGCTAGCCCTATGGCTAGCGCCGACCTCAAAACCACGGCAAGTGTTTGGTCTGACCAAAATAAAAATGCGTGTTTTTGTGTGTTGGAATTTGTGGTGACCAAAAAAAAAAGAGGGATGAATCGCCGGTAAAGACGGAGCTAACCACAACAACAATGGTGGAGCTGCTGTGTGTTTCGAGGCGGCTGCTAACGTTTGCTAGCCAACTGTGTCTGAACTGAACAATGTTTATAAAAGTGCCGACGTTTATCAGATAAATAACCATATAAATTGTGTGTTTATATTTTTTTAAATAACATTTAAATTTTGTTTAATTCTCAGCATAGCGTTGAAGTTAAATGTTATCTCTCATAAGCTGATATTCGGTTTTTATTTACAAAACAAGCTTCTTGGTGGCTCGTGCCTGCTTATCATTGTATTGACTGGAACTCAGTGCTGTGATAGCTCGCTATAAATATTTATCATGTTTTTATTCACGTGTTTGTGAGCTCTGGTGGTTAAAGGCGCACAGAGAGGAGGCTGTGAATGGAGGTCGGCATGTATTTGGCGCTCGTAAGCTGTTTTTCATGGGTAAACACAGCCATTTGTCGTCGCCCCCCACCCCACATGCATGCAGTGAAAAGCTTGCGTAGTGGCCTCTCGGCAGAGCGCGAATGCTGGCATGGGGAGGGGGGTTGACAGCAGCCGCTCTTTCAGCCGACCCAGACACAAGTCAAAGTTGAAGTCTGGGTTCATTGTCATGGAAATTGTTCGGTGTGGTCTTTTCAGGCGCCAGTTGTGTGTCTGCGATTCCCCTGACCTGCAGGAACAGCTGATGCCTAACCTCTTGTATGACCACATGCACCCTTGCATGACCACATGCATGTTTATGTGATTTCACCTCGTTTTGATTTACGGACAGTTTGTACGGTGGCCCTTGCAGCAGTTTTCTCATGATGGATCACATAGATAGATAAAGAAAATTAAGCATATGATTGCATTTCTGAGCACTTCTTTATTCAGATCAAAGTGAATCCGGAGCAGACGAAAAAATGTAGTTAGAAAAACCCTGTAAAGACCCGTACACACCGGGACGAATATTCGCCAGGCGTTATTCGCCGCGTTTTTTGTGTTCACACCCAGGCGATTTTCGCTGACGATGAGCCGAGCGAACATGCAATTTCATTCCCTGACATTAGATGGCGCTTAATGTAAACAGAAATACTCCTGTACACAAGGTGGCGCTGCGCAACTTTACGCTTCTTAAAGTCGCTTTTCACTCAGAAGAAGAGAGCAAGTATTTACGCGCTTGTCAGAATAATACAAAAAAAACATGAATATTTCAAGCACCAGTAGCTCCAACTGGTGCTTGGTTCGGGGATATTTTAGAATATCCGTCATTATTTCTTCACGGCATATAGACGCTACTTGGCGTCTATCTTCTTCGCTGGTATGTGTGCTCAGCAAGGCAGTTTTTGTGTTTAAGCGCCCCCAAGATGTGTTTTACTGTAACTTCAGAAGCTCCAGACACGTGTGCAAAAGCGACATTCTCATTGGTGGAATAGATTTCGACGCGAGGCATCAAAAAAAAACGAACCCGAGGCGTTGTTTTTTTTTTTTTGACGCGTTGCGTTTTTTCGCATCGGTGTGCACACTCACATTGGTGCCCTTTGTTTAGTCACGAGGCGTTAAAAGTCGGCGAAAATAGCCGGCGAAATTCGTCCCGGTGTGAACAGGCCTTAACAGTGACGTAGGTGCTATGTCTTCGGGACAACAGATCCCTGCTCTGCTCCATGCCTATGTATCCAATTGCAGACAAAGAGATTCATGTACGTCTTCACTTTCCTTGGCGGAGCTGGCATCAAAACTGTACTGTTGGATAGCTCCAGTATTGCTTACTGTTTTTGTTGCAACTGTAATGTTTAGTTGGAGTTGTGAGAAGCTGTAAGCTAGCAGGAGAGCATGTAAACAAAGGGATGATGGCCGGGCTTACTCCACCTTAACAATCCTTGAAAATGACACAGGTTTATGGATTTAACCTAAAAACAGCACGATCATTATTAAGACCACTGGGAATGCTTTTAATATAGACCAAAAGTAGATCCTGGTGGGCCTTTAAAGATCACGTCAATTAAAAAGGCGAAACTAAAACACAATTAAAAAAGACAGGTTTGGGAAAACAAAAGTGATTTGTAAATATCAAAATGAAATGTTAAAAAGCGAAACAACAAAGTTGGAAAAGGTAGGTACTGTGGGACATCATTGAATGGACGATGACGTTAGAGTTTATTTTGTAATGCGTCTTTAATGTCCACATACCTATACAAGTTTGATGATTAGTATGGAGCATAGTCAGTGTCGCTTCATGCCAAATATTTTTTGATTGATATAATTGACAAATGTCATCATCTAGCTAGTGATGTCCCATAGTAACTACCTTTTCTGGTTTCTTCCTGTATTTTGTTTTTTTAGCATTTCATTTTATTTTTTAAATTATTTTTGTGTTCCAAATTGTACCGTTATTATTATTTTTAAATTTTGTTAAGATTTCTATAATGTAATGTTGTTTTTGTTTAAAATGTTTTGACTTTGAGTGATTTGTTGGTGTGATTTGCATGTTGGGGCTCCTGTGGGTTGGAAACGGGGAGTGTGGTGGAGGCTATAGAAACCCCGGTCTGCTAATATTGTCATCTCAATTTGTTGACTTGCTTCAACTTGCCTCAGATAGACTTGCTTTAAAAAACCTCAACTGTCAAGTGTAGATGGAGAGTGTTTGTCAGATCATGCATTTTGTTTTCATAGTTGAGCCATTGTTGAAGAAGCAATAAAAAAATACTCTTAGCTTTGAAAAAACAAAAAAAAAAGGGTGCAGTTCCTGAATGCAGTAGTGTTAGACCTACTGATAAAAATGGTCACACTTGCATGACTTGTTTATTTGACTTCCAACTTTTAAGAGTGATATGTGAGGACAGGGGGGAAGGGGTGGTGGGAGTCCGAGGCAAAACTGACACGGGATAATGATGGATTTGTCCAGCTGGTCGGGGTCTGGCGAGTAAAAGAGGCCCCCTAGTCTGTCTTAAGACATCATTTCACACCGTATAATGGATTGCACCACGCTAAGGCTGAAACCAGACTAACCAGAATGTTGCTACAGTGGAGAAAATTCCAGACGTAATGCATGTGTGCCTTTGTGAGACTTCACGGAAGTAATAGGTTTTATAAACTTGTCACGTGTTGTTGACTTCATGCAGATTAGCAGCACTGGTGTTATGGACATTGTGTGTCTGCGTGATGCAGTCATTCTGTGCGAACTGCAGTGACTATTTTGCTGGCAGCAAGCGTGCCACCCTCCTTCTCCCTAAATAAAAGTGCTTTGTCAGATATGGATCCGGGTATTTTCTGATTGCTTTTTAATCCAAACCTGTATAAATGTGTTTAAATGGAAATGTGATTTGAAATGTTGCTCCTTCGGTGTCTTTGTCTAATGTCTAACATAGACTGTTTAAGCTGTTGGCACCTTTTCAAGCTCCTAGTAAGCTCAAATGTGCTTTTTAATATCACATTTAATATATCACATTTAATGTGGGCTAATATCAAAGAAGCTTGAGAAATGAAATTGCAACATGTGCATACCTGCCCATTAAGTCAAAGCTAAGGGAAAGTTCAGAGACAGACTGCTATTTATTAAGTTCAAAAGTGTCTAAAAGTGTGTTGAGTTTTTGGGTTTTTTTCTATTGTCTTTTGTTTTGACAATTTTCAGCTTCTTTTTTTATTTTGCACCAATTACAAACATTTAATCTATGTGGATATTTTTGTGTTACATAATTGTGCCACAAAATTTAGTTGCTGCAAATCCTCTCCAAAAAAATAAAATAAAATTTATGACCATGATGTGTTTTTGTTTGTGATTACTGTTGCCCCCATAATTTCTAGAGTGTAGATGAACCATTTGAGGTCATGTCAGGTCTGGTGTGCTCTAGGTTTTTTCCCTTGATAATGAAAAATATAGTTAATGATGGCCTGGAGTCACAGAGTCCCGGTTGCTGAAGCAGACGCCATAGACGCTGTCTGACCTGGCCTTGGTATTACTGATGTTAAATCACGTGGGACCACTACCTTTGCAGCCTCTTTTCAGTTGATGCTTTCTAAAGTAAGATTAGTTTAAATGATAACAATTAAAAAAAAACGGGCAATTTGGGAACATTTTTGTCACTATAAAGGATGAATGAAGTCTGATCCTATTAGGGGAAACTCTGTAAACAGTCTGGCTTGTCTTTAGGGAATCACTGTTTTTTGTTGCATTATTTGACTGCATCTTTTTGTCACAAATATATACTAATTTCTACAGTTTTTAGCATTTTTCAACTGCACATTTGCATTCATTTGTCTTTAACAATGTCGCTGACGTTGAATAATAAAGATTATCCAATAATCTTAGACATTTTATATGCATATAAACATGTAAACTTGGTTGAAATTGGGCTAAAGTCAAGATTTTTGTAGTTAGTCAAATGTATCTGAATAACACAAGTTTTTATTGTTAATCATTGTTCTTGGAGCTCATTTGTCCCAGATGACAATGATATAAAGTCCTGTGGCAGGACTTTGGCCCGATCATAAAGCAGTAAATTGGTAAACGAGTTAAGAAGCTGGTTAAAAGGGTAATAAATACAGAATAAGAACTAGAGTGGGTAGCATAACTGGTATTTTCTTAAATTCTTTGTAGTCGAGGCTGTTGCTTATCTAACCATTAGTTCAGTTGTCTCTTTTTTTTTAAAGGTGTATTGTTTAACAAGCAAGTCAAAGAGGGGTCAATGCTTAAAAAGTACTGACTTAAATGTAGCTGACATTCCATCAACATTTTAACTGCATGTTTACTTAAAAAGAATATTTTATATCTTCAACTTTTGATTTCTTGACAGTTTAAGTACTAAAATGTTTTATGATTGCTTGGGTTACAAAGTTAACTTTGGAAGCATTTCTAAACACAATCTTAGGTCTGACTGGTTTGATTGGCTGTTCCATTCCTGTATTATTTTCGAATATCTCTGGGTTTTGTTTCCATCCAGCATGAACACCTGAAGTGTGATCAGTTTGGCACCTGCAGTAAACCAAAATGAACCCACCTTCTCACTTGTCTGCCTTTGATCCTATTGAGGACTACAGACAGGATGGGACGTAGCCTACAGGGTGATAGTGGTTAGATATTGTAGAAGCAGCCTCATCCCTGAAGGCTTCACATTAGAATTAGATCAGTAACTTGACCCTCAGATGCAGACAAAGGTAATGACTTTCCTGCTTTCGCTTGCATTGATTAGGACACAGTTGTGGCATGTGCGTGTTTGTCTGTGTGTGTTGCTCTGTCTAGTGGCGTCTGGTTGTCTTGATCAGCTCTCAGTCTGGTATCTGTATGGATCTAATTTCAGGCAGTGCATTTTAGTAATGGGCTCTCCCAGCACCTACTGACTGTTGCTTGGCTAGAAAAGTGTTTGCGTGAGCTGCTACAGTATAATACGCAAGTTCGGTCTTTTAGCAACATTCTGATATATATTTTTTTGTTTGCTTTGACGGAGCAGTTCAGTAGGCCTGAACACGCAGCTAACGCTGTCACTTTTTCTTTTTAATGGGTGCTTTTGTTTGGCGTAGGACCACGCGGCGGTCGTTCTGAGGTCCACGTTAAAGCATGGCTGTTTATGGCAGTGTTTTACTAATCCCTTCCTCACTGCGTCTGCCATTTCCTGTCTTAACATGAACGGAATGATAAGAACTCCACGTAGTAGAAACTCAAAGGAATGGCTTTTGTGCTTTCTTTGTTTTCCTCTGCCGTTCCCTTCCCCTGCTGCCTCCTGTAAGTCAAAGTCTAGACTGGGTTTTAATGACAGTCGCAGCTGGTCATTTCATACTGGTCACAGCTGGGGGGGGAGTTGAACAGAGTTGAGGGGGGGGGGGGGGGGGGGGGGGGGGTTTGCTGTGATTCCTGCTTGTTACCCCCCCCTCCTCCTTTGTGTTGTCCTGGCCATAAGGGACCAGCCCCTATCCTGTCTAGTGCAGGACAGCCCCCCCCCCCCCCCCCCCCCCCCCCCTCCTCACACCAAACATTGGGGCTGTTAATAAACCCAGTCTGTCCCTTTTGCTCCACCCCTCCCCCCACGGGGCTTCATGCAAAAGTGCAATCTGCTCTTTGTTCCTGCTGGGCCGGCCTGGTCCCCCCTCATGTCGCCTTAATCTCCACACAAAGAGCCAGTGTAAAGACCACCAGTTATGTTGGTGCAAAAGCAGATCCCAAAACTCTGCATCGCTTCAGGCCTGTGAATATTTCAGCTTCATTTTTGTTCCAGCTAAGCCCCCCACCCACCTCTGATCAAGTGGATATGCTGCAGAAATCTGAAAATCATAACATTTGGCTAAATGACAAACACCCTCCAATCCTTGACTTTCATTCATAAAACACTGTTTACTCTTCACTTTTTATCATTACTTTATGCCTCTTTTACAACTTTAGTTTTACGTAACTAGAAGGACCACCAGCACTGTTTCATGACAGAATTAATGGATTAGTTAGAAAATGTGGTTTGTACCACTGCACTGGACAAAAAGTCCCAATCTACCTCTTTTTTTAAAAAAAATTATTTTAATCATTATCCTAAAGTGATTTTCTTTTTAATAGGAATTCCACTTTTTTTGGACTACCCAGCAAAGTGACCTGGTGATTTTATGCCAAAGGATTATCCGTTCAATGCAACAGATCTGCTAGAAAAAGACCTCAAATCAACAACCTTTAAAGTTTATTAAGTAAAACTTAAAATATTTTTGTTATTAGAACAATTTTTGTCTTGCTCTTGCAGTGGTCATTCTTTATATAAAGTTTTCTTTGTTCTGAATTCAATTTGTTTATAGAGTTTAGATGTTGATTGAGGAACAAAGGATGCCCCTCAGTCCGTGCAGGATGCACACTTACATTTGGGGGGTTATCCTCTCCATATGGTCACGTACGATGACTTCATTAGTATACGGACCTTAAAGGCCCATTTGACCATCACTTTTCTTCTTTCTGTCTTGGTTTTTATTTGTGGGATATTTGTCAAAAGCTTTATCATAACTATTCAGGCTGAAGTTGCTCATCTGTCTAAAATGGGTTACCTCACATTGTTGCCATGTTTGTTATAACAGTGTAAGTAGGACAGGTTGTAAGTGTGTTCTTTAGATTGATCAAAAAAGTTTTATGTCTGGCTTCACTTGCTGTGATGGAACCCTTTCAGTGAAGCTGTAAAACTCAAACCTGCAAGAAAAAAAAGACTAAATAAAAATCGTATGGATGAGGCACAGGAAGGGCTTTGAATTCGATGGAAAAGGAGTGTCGTCCAGCTTTTATACATTTAGTCCTGTCATCAGTTTTATTTAGCTGAACTATTTGCTCCATTAATGCTGCAGCTTAGTGTAATGTGCTGCTGCCAGAACCATTTTTTTTAAGTCTTCATCAGACCTAGCCTGCTTTCACCTCTGTGTAATCGGCAGGAAATTCCATCTGCATGCAAGTTTCAGTGAATTTTAAACACACTTAGCCCAGAGTTCCTGCCACTTTCTGAGAAACAAAACTCCCACCAGCACTGAAAAGATAAGAAGCGTTCCCTTCAAATGTTGCCAATTTCCAATAATCATCAGTGAGTTGGTGTAGAAGCATCCGCATCACTCAACAGGAAAAAAAAAACCACACTCATTATCATCAAGAGTTAGGCTTCATGGAGACTCACCCCTGTGACAACAGGGTTTGTGGTTAAAAGTCACATTGTGCAATGAGTGAATCAGTCTTCTGTTGTTGTTTTTTTTCTTCATTGCTAATTCTTTTAGATAAATTCCTGTATTCAAATCTGCAGACACTTTTCGACCTGCAGGGATGACAACTGAGCTCAAAGGATCAAGCAAGCTCCCAGCGATCAGCACCTGAATCCTGACACTTTTTTAATGCTTTTGTTTCCTTTGCAAGGTGGTTTCAGTCTGAATCTGAAATGCCCCCCCGCCCCCACTCTGAATAATTCTTCCCCGTCTCCTGTGTGGTTTTAAACTTTTGTCCCTGTTTGTTAATGTTTTTCTGTGCTCAAACAGGAAACGCTATATAGTCTCCGTCTCTACCTAACCAGGTCCTTGTGTGCTCTGTGGTAGCAGAAACCCTCAGAAGAAGGCCTTTGTGCTGACCTTGGGTTAAATGAGAAGCATGTGTGCTATGACTCAAAATCAGATTTCATGCCAAATCTAATCAGTTTGCAGTTTCCACTCCTCTGCATTGCCCGCCCAGCACTCGTGTTGTTTTGGATGTGCGGGCTTTCACGCGCTAGATGGACCGCCATGCTTTGATTATGACAGCTGACCTTTTCCTGTGTCACTAATAGGTGCATTCATGAAAGTGTTCTGTGTTTTAATAAAACTTGTCCCACTTGCAGCAGCAGCAGCATCACTCGAATGCTGCATTAGGGATTTGGCAGGAGTCCGCTCACCTTGTTGGGTTTCACTTCTACGTCCCTTTGGGCATTTTTGTCTCCACCCTAAATGTTTGGGTTCATCTGACTTCCAGGGTTCTGTGCTCACATTGAACTGTACCCGTGTTCATTTTTTTAAAGTTATTTCTTCATCTAAAAAGTTGTTTCTTTTTTTCTCCAGCTTTACGTTGTAACTGCACAAACTGTAAGACCAGCACTGAGTGTGAGACAGATGGCGCCTGCATGGCCTCCACTTTCTACAACGAGGGGAAGGAGAAGCACATGCGCATGTGCATTAACAGCAACGAACTGGTACCCCCTGGACAGCCTTTCTACTGCCTGAGCGCTGAAGGATTCATGAACACTCACTGCTGCTACAAGGATTACTGCAACAGCATTGACCTGCAAGTTCCAGGTGGGGCGACATTCTGGAGCAGCAGAGCCTCTTCAGCTCAGGAGGGCCTGGCCTTTGAGTCTGTGGAGTGTAGTCAATTCTTTTTGTCTTTTTTTTTCCTAGTTCCAAGAACGGCTGGCGACTGGCCGGAATCGGGGAGCAGCTGGGGTCCGGTGGAGCTGGTGGCCGTCATCGCAGGGCCAGTATTTCTGCTCTGTGTCCTGCTGATGGTCGGCGTGTTCCTGTTCCAGTACCACCAGAGAGCTTACAGCCACAGACAGAGGCTGGAGGTGGAGGACCCCTCCTGTGACCACCTGTATTTGGCTAAAGACAAGACCCTACAGGACCTCATCTATGACATGTCCACCTCAGGATCCGGCTCTGGTCAGTCAGTGCCGTCTAAAGACATTCAGGAGAAGGTCACAACTGTGGAGAAATACTGATCATTGATGATGTTCCTCTGCTTCTCCTTCAGGCCTGCCTCTGTTTGTGCAGCGGACAGTAGCCAGGACCATCGTGCTGCAGGAAATAATTGGAAAGGGTCGTTTCGGCGAGGTGTGGCGAGGAAAGTGGAGAGGAGGGGACGTTGCGGTGAAGATCTTCTCGTCCAGAGAGGAGCGCTCCTGGTTCAGAGAGGCTGAAATCTACCAGACCATCATGCTTCGGCATGAAAACATTCTAGGATTTATCGCAGCAGACAACAAAGGTGAGAAAGACATTTGACTCATTCTTTTTAGCACAAGATATGCACTTTTATTTGAAGTTAAAAATCTCTCAACAGCATATTTTAATGGCTCTTTATTCATCTCTTCTTTATAATCTTCAGACAACGGGACGTGGACGCAGCTCTGGCTGGTGTCTGACTACCACGAGCACGGCTCCCTGTTCGACTACCTGAACCGCTACTCCGTCAGCATCGAAAGCATGATCAAACTTGCACTTTCTGCTGCGAGCGGCCTGGCACATCTGCATATGGAAATCCTCGGCACTCAGGGTGAGGCGAACCGTCATCTGGAAGCGGCTTAATTCAATGAGTAAACGGTGGAACTTGTTTCTAATGCATAAGCAATGACGTGCTGTCTGCTGCAGGTAAGCCAGGCATCGCTCACCGTGACCTCAAGTCTAAAAATATTCTGGTTAAGAAGAACGGCACGTGTGCTATAGCTGACCTCGGACTGGCAGTCCGCCACGAGTCCATCACAGACACAATCGATATAGCTCCCAACCAGCGTGTGGGCACTAAGAGGTAAATGCTTTTTCTACTACTCCGCTCACTTCCTTTCATCAGTTCACTCCCATTGTGTTTTTCTGTCTCAAGCTCATATATATTAGCAACAGGAAGTTGCATCTGCTTCTGTGAATGTACACTTTTTTTTTATTATTATTTTAAATGCAAATACAGTAGACTGTCTTGTTGAATTGTAAGAAGCTTATTTCTACAAACTCTACCTTAAAGAGAATTATGGGATCAGTTGGTGCTTTGTGTTTTTGCTAATTAGCTGAAAGATTAGTTGTAGTCTTTGTATTAAGAAGTTAAAAAAGTTTTCTAAAAGTGTTTATCTTTATGCTTTTTTGAGGATTTCCAAAGGCAGGCATTGAAATTATTATGGGATGGCTACAGGACCTACTGCTCAGTGGAAAAGTGTGAATTTTTTCCCTCAATATAGTAAAAACAACAACAACAAAAACTTGATCTCAAAAGTGATCTCAATATTTCACACGGACGTCGCCAGCTTAACGTTTCTTTGACCTTTGACCTAGGGAAGAAGCCGTCGTCTTAAATAACAGATTTAAACTCCAGCTAGCGATTTTGATCTATGACCTCCTAATTCCTTCAGCATCATTAGGAAGGAAAACATGTTGGTTCTAAAGTTTGTAGAGTTTGAACATCGTTAGTGTGGCGATCTCCCAGTTTTACTTTTTCCGGAAAGTCGTCAAAATGCAACGCATGAATCTTTAGCTCATAAAGTGATAAGACATATGGAAAAAAAACCTATTAGTGATGTGGCCGTGGTTTAAAAAAACATAGTTGCTGAGGAAATCCAAAAAATGTATTTTTACTAAATCATCTTAAAATGACAGACCTGTTGGTCACCCACAAAACAAAAAGGTTGCTATGGAGATAAAAAAAAAAACAACAGAAAACCCACCATTTTGAGAAAAGGGTTGTTTTTTCATGACTTTGTTGTATGCAGCTCTGACCTGGGTGGTAAAGCTGCATTTTTGCTATTTCAGAACATAAAAACATAAAGGTTATAAGAGAGGGAAAAAACAAACAGCTGTTCTATTTCACATTTATTGCCTTCTTGTCCACACAGGTACATGGCTCCAGAGGTCCTGGATGAAACAATCAATATGAAACACTTTGATTCCTTCAAATGTGCTGACATATACGCACTGGGGCTGGTTTACTGGGAGATTGCTCGTCGCTGCAATGCAGGAGGTAGCCAAAGTCATCAGATGGTCATTAATGCTTGATGTCAGAACAAAGAACACTCATATTTTGTCGTCATTACAGGAATCCATGATGAGTACCAGCTCCCCTATTATGACTTGGTTCCTTCTGACCCATCCATAGAGGAGATGAGGAAGGTGGTGTGTGACCAGAAACTGAGGCCCAGTATTCCCAACTGGTGGCAGAGCTATGAGGTACCAGTCCTCCTCATGACTACAAGAACATTTTATTCAAAGAATGTTAGGATCCTGAAAGACGTTCTATAGATTCTCTTTAATGACATGAAAACTTTGAGTTACAGAGCTTTTTTAAGATCCAGAATGCAAACAAATTAGCCTAAATTCTTTCGTGAACGTTGCAAGAACCTCCAAAACGTTGTGGTAGACGAGTACTTCTCTGGTCTAACGCATGTTCTCTTTGCTGCACAGTCTCTGCGTGTTATGGGGAAGATCATGCGAGAGTGCTGGTATGCCAACGGAGCCGCCCGGCTGACCGCTCTACGCATCAAGAAGACTCTGTCTCAGCTCAGTGTGGAGGAGGACGTCAAAATGTGAGCAGCCCAGGAAACGGAGAAGACGCGTCAAGACGCACAACGCGACCGCCCTCTTTTAGGAAACAAACACTAAAGACTGACTGCAAAAGAAAACCCTGCCAGTTTCAAAGCCACACTCCAAGTTGTGACAAGGCCTACCTCACCTTTCTAGCCAAAACTACTGAAAACCCTCCCCGGCCCCCTGACATCTCTCTGCTGCCCCTTTTTGCCCCCCCCCCCCCCCCCCCCCCCCCCCCCCTCTTCAGACCACAACACACTGCAGCCCTACCACTGTTAATATCACGTTAGTGTTCTTTCATTTCCCAGGGCAGGAATCACTACTACTGTACAGGATCTGGACTCGTGTTTTAGAACAGGCTCAACTTTAGCAGAAGTTAGGTGTGATGCGGGTTTGAGAACATCACACACTGTTTGACCATGCAGCATCTTGTAGTTGCTGTGTGTGTGTGTGTGTGTGTGTGTGTGTGTGCGCGCGCCACGGCGTAAAGAGGCTGAAGCACTGTTTCTATTGTAACAGGTGTCTGAACTAGCAGCACGTCCTTTGATATCGGCTGTAGTTCAGCAAACAAAAGAATCCAGATTCTTCTATCGATACCCCCCCCCCCCCCCCCCCCCCCCTGGTGGAGGGACAAACGAGTTGCACTCAACTGTAGCTTCCTGGCACGCGAGACCGACAGGTTTCAATGGATGTGCTCAAGTCTCTGGGTTTTTTTGTGTGGCAGGGATGATGTTTGGGATGATTTCATTTCTATTTATTTGTTTGTAGGTGATATTTCTTATTGATGAACACTGTGAGATGAGATGCTACAAAACCAGAGTCTAGCTGGAAAGCAGGGCGTTGTAGTTCAGTCCAAGTCTTCAGATCTTTGGCGAAAGGGGCTCACTGCATTCATTTTGTGAGAGAACAGTGCAAACATGAACGCAGCCGGAACCCCATAGGCGGCAGGCGGCGATGCTGTGCACACGGAGCAAATCAAAAGGGTGAAATGGCGAAGAAAAAAACAGTTCTGTTGTGTTAAGTATAGATTTTAAATGTTTTCTGGACAGTGTGATGGGTTCCCTTAAAACTTTGACATTAGACACTACTGACGATGGGTACATATGATTTGTATATAAAACTTTATTTGATTTCCTTTAATGTCTCATGCTCCAGTGTGACCATCATTTTGTTTTCTTTCTGTTTTCGTGTGTTGAACGGTACTCATTGTAAACCTCGGACACGGTTCTTACCTGTGCTGAGAAATCTATAACCTGCTGGGGTTTGTTTGGTTGTTTTTTTATCACTCCACTCTTGTCAAAAATGTTGGTACTACTGATCCGTGCAGGTCTGTTTCTGCACATGTCCTCCGAGGTGACGTCGTCTTCTCAAAACACTGGAAAACACGAGCATCCCAGAGACCAAGTTATGCATAGAAAGACTGACCCGCCGCAAAGTGAAACTGCATGTTTTTTCTTTTTTGTTCGACTTCTGCAAACTCTGAAAGTATTACACTGATGCGTCACCTTTGGGCTCCGCACTGTTCCGGCCTCGCTCCATCCAGAACCCGTTTGGCGTCCGTCTTGCATGCTGTATCAAACACTGGGTCCTCCATGGTCTTTCTCCTTCTCCTGTAAAACCCATGTTTCTGTTTTCCTTTTTTTTTTTTTTCCTGACGTTTCGAGCCATCGACTGTTTTCAAGAAATGTTGCTGCTACTGTTTTTTTTTTCCTCTTTTTTTTCTTCATGGTTCAGCAGGCAGAGCTCGGCTCACCAGGGAGATATGAGGAAATGGGAGAACATCACCAGATGCACCAAAACTGTCAAAAACACTCCTGTCCGTGTTTAGTTTGTTGCCATGGATATTTGACCATCGTGATCATAGGTAATATTCGCGGTTTAAAGATAATATTGTTTGGATGTTTTCTGAAATGCATTCATAGTGTACATAGATAATATACAATAAATTCCTCTTTTTCTTAAAGCGACTTCAACTGAGATTCATTCCAGAGGTTAAACAGTGTTTTACCCAACAGTTGTTGCAGAATTACTCCTAATTTCCATCCATCTACATGTAAAACAGCTGTCAGTGTATTCTAACATAACTATATCCTTCATTCAATTCAACACCTTTCCTGTTAGTGGGAAAGGATGGAAATGGATAAATACTTGGATCAACTTTATTCCATTACTTTTTATCTCACTTGAAAGAGAAATGTTGAATTAAAAAAGTATGTTTTTCCTAAATGTAAATATAGTTTGGATTGAGCATGAAGTAGGCTTTACTTTCAGGTAAAAAAATAAGCATTATTTTCCCTCCAGATCTTCTATCTTATCGTCTAATAAATCCATTTTTTTAGGTTTTACTGAGTAAAAAGTGAGAGACTTCAAAATAAATGGATCATAATGTAAAGGAAGTTCATCTTTTGGAATCTAAGGAAAAATTGTTCATATTGAACTTTAACTTGACAAAAACTCAAATGTTTAAACGTAAAAAAAAAAATTCTTATTTAAGTTTTTTGTTTTGCTTGTTAAGCCAAGATTTCACCCATAAGAACCCAGACCCATTGTTTCTTACAAATAAAATGTGTATTTTACCACAAACCAAGTGGAGCACAGATATTTTTCTGTTACACTGATGTCACAGTGGGTTCTTGTGGGTTAAAACGGTTTTGGAGCCTATTCTTTGGGGGGGGCTATTTTACATCAAGAGTTTAAAAGCACTTTGGTTGCTTCTGCTTAAAAGGTGCTATACAAATAATAAATTGAAGAGTAAAGGCTCTTTCCAAAAAGTCCAATTAGCTGTCTGCCTGTTCTCCACATTTGACCCACCCCCCCCCTGGAGGGACGGGTCCTGCGCTCGGAAACCATGTGGTTTAACCCCGTAATGCTGAGCGTCAAGCAGGGAGGCGTTGGGTCCTATTGTTTGACTTCAGCACGAGTTACCTGTGGATTTGAACTCATGACTTTACAGTTTCAGAGCAGACGCTCTAACACAAGGCCACTGCTTAAAAGTATGGATATTAATAAGAAATGTATTCACTTTCATAATTCCATTCAAACGCTTTAGAATGTATATATTCTACTGTTTGATTATTTTTAAATAAATTGATTAAACCCACAAATCCAGGATTACTTAAAATCAGGATACAGTACTGTGGAAAAATCATTTTACTTCTCTATTTTTACAAAAAGACAGACGGATTATGATCAAAACATACATTGTAATGTAGAGGCGCTTTACCTTTTGTGTCAAAGTTACTTCTCACTTTTTTTTTCTTATGTCTCTAAGGAAAAATGCTTTTTTTAACCTTTAACTTTGACCAAAAACTCGTGTAGACCTTAAAACCTTAAAAAAATGTTAACTTTTATTCTCTTGAGGGTTTCCTAGGCAACCACAAACCTAATTTTAGGAACAATTCTTTTGTTATGGAAAAAAAAATGTTAACCAAATTTGAAATGAACACCTATTCCAAAATGAGTACAGTAATCCAAAAAGGTATTTTCTGGTTGGACAAGTTCACATTACGAGTGAATGGAGGCTGACCAACTTGTGAGGCCACCTAGTGGTAACTAGATGAACTGAGTTGAGCTCAAATCCCCTTTTCTTTGATCCACATGCTTGTGAAACAGCTTAACTCACTGTAAATGATGGACACACAAGTCTGAGACTAAGGACATATTTAAAATGCATTTTATTTTCCTTTCCGAGAAACAAAAGCAGACAAATAAGATGAAGGGGGAAAGGAAAGCGGGAAACCAGTATATAAAGAGATGCAACCTCTGAAGTCCTGAAAAAAATCTGTACAATTTGAAAGAATATTCTTACAAAACATGCCACATACAATAAAAATGGTCATATTTATTCATTTCCCCTAAAAGTATCTCTGCTGTACAGATGCAACATCTTTCTAAAAAGCTAAGGTTAAAAAAAACCTTCAATTTGAGCAAAACTTTTTCTCTTTTTTTTTCTCTCTTTTTTATTAAATTAGAAGATATGCAGAGAACTTAAATTAAAGATTCGGCGAAGTTTAAATTATTCACGCTAAAATCCAGTGAGCATCATAAGGTCTTGTCCCGGTCTTCCTTCGACATAGAAACTTATCAAAAAAAATATAGAAGTTTGGATCCAGATCTACCACTTTAGAGAAGTTCTCCGTAATAATATGAGTGCAATTCATTACCAGGTTAAGTATAGGATTAACTTGAAGTATTACATAATAACATATATTAGGCCAAGTAACCATTTCACAAGGTTTACCAACACGTTCACCTCTATAGGGAAGATATCAAGAAAGCAAACCACTAACGATATTGTCGGGATTTTTCCAATGAAGACTATAGTAATCCAATTGTGACAGATTAAGGGACACGTTTTGGTAATCGACAAGCAGTAGCATAAATAAAACCAAAAAATAAACACAAAACAATATTACATAAATACAAATGCTATGCACCATTGTACTGCCTTTTATGCAAGAAGTGAATTTTTTTTCTTCGTTTTTTTTAAATGTCTAATCCACAACTCCCCACAGACGGTTCGGTAATCCCCTTGGCGTTTTGTCATGGTTGAGATTTTTTTTTCCTCATATCCATTTCAACAGACTTTTCTCTGAGAGCTTATAGCAAAAAACACTAATAGAAAAACAGGTAAATGCAAAACACTCTGGTTCATATACATAAAGATATTAGTTTGCCATTTTACATATATTTATATTTATGTACAGTTTGTTAAAATGGTATCCAGTGGTTGGTTTTTTTTTTCCCTCCAATTTTTTGAATTTGATTACAAAGGGGTTGGGGGGGGGGGTTGGATAATGAGTCTCCTAATGCATATACTATATTTACAGTTTGTACAACTTTGCATTTTTATTCATGTGAGGTCATAGGTTAGGGGAAGAAGGAATCAAAGTAGTTTGGGAGGTTGGAGTCGAAGTAATGCTCCCTTTAAAGATTTCTGTTTGTTTTTTTTCCATCTTTGCACAAGAAATAAAACAAATGCCCTTTTATTTTCCGAGAAGTCTTTACCTGCCATCAGCTCAGCCTTGTTCAGACAGTACCAGCACTAGAAAAAAAGCTCACTAGAGGGGAAGTAGGCTGGATTTTGGCAGAAGACCCACTACAATAAAGAGAAACAACAGTCTATTAAATAATACAGAGGAAGATGCATGATCAAAGGTTGTGGAAAAGAGTTAGGGGGTTTAAAAACATGGGGACAGTAGTCGTGCATCCACTGGCTCCATTTCAACAAGTGAATGTATAAAGCAAGCATCTAAAGGGTACTTGGTTCATTTTTATTCTTCATAATCCTCATTCATCAAAGACCATATCTGGTCTTGGAACCGTTGGTTTAGATCTTACAGTCTAAAGAAACTCAAAGCTGGATGTTATTGTGCTTTCACACAGTGTGATTTTGAGATGCAGAAGAGAAAAGAAAAACCTAAAAAAAAAAAGAAAACATCGATATCCAGGATGTTGGGCATGAATGATGACCTGTAAGCGTCTGATTGTGATTTTCATGCAGTCTCTTATCAAAACGGTCATATATTTCCTCTGTATAAATAATTCATGTATAATAATTATGCGGCTCATTATTGTAAATCAAACTCAGCATAGAGTAGAGAGCAAACCTGCTGCTTTAGATTCCCTGCTTGTCCGAGAGGGCTAAGCCCGTTTAAAAAAACAAAAAACAAACAAAAAAATAAAAGCTCCCGCCCCCTACAGAGCAATTCCACAGTAGCAGTTAGGATTTTATACAAAGCAGTCATTTCCCGCTAATCAGTGAGGTAGACCGGGTCAAGCTAACCCACCTTAGGACTCCAGCATCTGAAGCCACAGATGAATACCTTTGTGATTTTCTTTTTTCTTTTTTACCTTTCGTCTCGTGTTTCTTTCCATCAATCACACACAGTTCTTATACAAAGCCACATCAAGATTGTCTTGCCAGCCAATATCTGTGTTGTCGTCAATGAAGGAAAGTGCTTTTTCTGGGAGGTGGTGGAAGGAGAGGGGCGGGGGGCGTGTGACGGAACAGGAAATAGGTCCGACTCCAAACATAAACAGCATTCTGAGTTCATTCTTAGTATTTTAACATGGCTTTTTGTCGAAGCTCCAGGCGAGCTCTGCACACACACAGATTGCAGAGGGTGGGATTATTTGGTAGATGTTGAGAATGGTGGAACAACCACTGCAAGCTCACCCACAGTAAAAACAGTCACGGGGGACGGGGAGGAGGAGGAGGAGCGGGGTTGGCTGAGAAAACAAGTTCATCCCACCATCGAGCTGCTATTGATGTAAGGTGGTTTAACTGATTAATGCTCTTCAAACCTTTGGCTACAGGTGTCAACACTTTAGTCTTCAACAGCAGAGGATAGCCTTCCTCCACGTCTTTCAAAACAGCTTATTCACTGGCTATGTAGGATTCAAAGGCTTTGGCGCAGGACTGTTCCGGGACCGGCGAGGGACAAATCCGCCATCAGCCGGTTAGTTCATCCACTTCCGACAGTTCCAGGCGCCGCAGTGGCAAGGGATCTTGTGCTGATCGTCCTCAAAATCAAACTGGTAGTCATACGTCAGCTGAAAGAAGGAAAACCAGTTACCAACGGGCGTGATCACATGAACAAATCCAAAATGCTTTGAGGTGTACCGCACCTCTTCGCCCTTGGGGATCCTTCTGCTGGAAATGATGATGATCTTGTCTTCTTTGTCAAATGTTACCACCTCAGCGACACAGTTGGGGGCGCAGGAGTGGTTGACGTAGCTGGGAAAAAGGAGGAAAGTCAGGAAAGGTAGTTGTAACCAGGGAAACACTTGTGAACCAACACTTACCGAGCTGGACCTCCTGTGAGAGTGGCATCAATCACCTGCTCGTTGTTGATGCGGAACATGTAGATCCCCCGGTTCTAAGCAGATAAAAGTCAAAGTTTGTGTCAAACCTTTTAAGTGCAAGTTTCTAGATGTTTTGCAGGTTTTTTTTTGGCAATGAACCCTGTAAGGTTTTCCCTTTGTGCAGGACTCACCTGCAATTCGTAGATCTTCTCTCGCCGATTGGCCACCTCGTTGCGTATGACGGTGCCGATGTACTCTATGACCATCGTATGCTTCTCCAGATCCTTGGCCGCGTACAGCCCCAGGCCCTGGATGCGGGAGCGAGCCAGATACACGTTGTTCTTCCACTCGGTCTTCAGACGGCGGTACTGGGAGGACTTGGAGTGAACAAACTGCTTGCTGTACGGTGTGTTGAGCTCTCCGGTGAAGGTGCTCTGGTAGGCCTTTGACACACTCGTGCTGTTTAGAGTGTGAGGCCTTGAGACAAGCAGAAGAGAATCTGAACTAGGACCCTGAAGAGCTACAAAAATGTTAAAAACAGAACTTTGCAGAGACAAGTTATGTCTAAATTGTTTCAGTATTCAGTAGGGATGCAGGGAGAAATCAATTTAGCGACATTTGGCGATATTTGTATCTATTTTAAATATTTTGTTGTGGAAATCAGACAATGTTGACTCTTATCGATACACACTCCTACTATTCAGTCCTTAGAGCACTATATAGTCTGTTTATCGTTTTGTCGGGGAGTCTGAATCTACAAGTCCAAAATCCAGTACAAGTCTTTGCAAAAAACTCGTCTGCATCGATGCACACTAGATTAGGGAATGTAGACCACAATGCATTGCATGTCACTTAAAAATAAATAAATAACATTATTTTTTAGAAATCATTATGAGAGTTTATCATCAGAACATAAATAGTCTTGGTAAAAGGTTTATATTTATAAGGTTTTTACTTCGGGAAAATCGCTGATGTTATATTTGCTGTTAAAAAAAAAAAAAAAAAAGTAGTGAGCATGGTGTCCGAAGTGCTTTCAAATCCAGGGCACTAGATAGTCTTTTAGGGGTTAGGGATTGAAATGAGTGGTAATCTACCCAACAGTGCACAGCTAACCACTTAGATTTTTAACAATAACTATAAACATTTTAAATACATTTTTAATAATTCTTTTAAAAGAAACAACAAACTCATTAAATGTATGTTTTTTTTTTAAAACTGGACTGTGTTTCTGCATCATCAATCAATGTTTCCTGCACAGAATGCTTTTAGTTTGCCAGTTCCCTTCATCTCTGCCTGTGATCAGATTTTTGTTCTCATTCTATAAAACTGGACGTATTTTTCGTCAAAGGGTTGAAATGATAAGAGAAAAGTGTGAAAATGTCCGTGTTTGTCTGAGAAAAGTGTATAAAGATGGGGTTTACAGCTTTAAAAACATCAATAATCCTCCTTCTTTGAACTACAATATTCACAAGTTATCTGCCAAAAGCTCCCACAGGGATTTTTCTGGGCTCGGTGATAAAGGAGGCTTTTACCTCTTGCACTGTGTGGAGACCTTGGGCTCGGAGCGAGCGCAGCCAGTGGGGTTTATCATGAGAGGGAGCTCCATCAAGGGATGTCGGCCGTATCGAAACTGGTAGCTTTGGCAGTTCTCCACTCCTGGCAACTGAAAGGCCAAAGAACGCGGCTCAGGTTAGTTTTTCCGATTCCTCTGATTGATTGTTAGATGTTCCGTTTCCTTTAGATGAACCAACAAGGACAGGTTCTTACAGACTCAGTGATCCGCATGACAGCGTGAATAGTGAGGCCAAACATCTCCTCTCCCTTCAGGTTTTCGGTGAAGAGCTTCAGCATGGATGAATCAGTACGGAGTTTAGCCACCTGCTGCACAATCCGCTCCCAAATCCCTTAAGATAACAGTAAAACAAAACAAAGAAGTGGTTAATGAAGAGCGGCTTTGAGACACGCTGCAGATGACCGTTGAAAGATAAGCGCTCTTACCATCTGGAGAAGCGTCTCGATAGTGCAGATCCTCCATGCCGTGCTCCAGAACGCGAACCTCAAACAGGGGGCGGCCATCATCCTCGCTGATGCGGCAGCGGTAGCGGCACCGCTTGTTGGGTACACGCGTGCTCCAGTAGATACGCGTGGCCTCGTAGCCAACGGGGAAGATGGCGGTGGCCGAGTGGAAGTTGGCCATTTGGGAGGGCAGCAACTGGCCAACGGCGTGGAAGATAAGACCGCCCACGCGGAACAGGTGTATCCGGTCACCCCTCTGCAGGATGCTGGCAATCTGCTTCACCTCGTCACGCTCAATGTAAACACGGCGCAAAACGGCAAACGTACTGAGTTCATCCTCACTGGGGCCCTTCAGCTTATGCTGCGTGCACAACATGGTCTTGTCCTTGAAGAACATGCACCGCGCTCGAATGGCACACGCAAAGTGGTAGACATTTGGACAGCGCAACCGATTACAGCTGTTGGTGGCACCGGTTTTCTGGCAGTAGGCGCAAAGAGTCCGCAGTCCGCGACGCAGAGCCACTTCCACGTTAATCAGCGCGCCCCCTTGAGTCTCATACACCTCTGTGGACCACAAAGCACAGTTGAGATGCACCCACAGATCCACGTCGATGTTCAGCAGACGTGCGGGCCCGTCTGTGGACCCGTCCCCTTCCTCGTGGCAGAAGCAGCATTTGCGCTTGTCCCGGGGCAGCCTGTCCGGTCGAAGGGTGATGCGCAGGCGTTCCATCAGCTCAGACACCTCTCGGCTGCTCTCCTTCTTTGATCCACCCTTTCGGATTGAGAGGACGATCTGGAGACGCTTCCAGCGGATCCCCTTCCATCTCTTCATCTTAGATTGAACCATTTCTTCATCGGGGGAGAGAGGCCTCTGCTGCTTAACAGCCCTAGGGGAAGACTCCATGATAATGGGAGAATCTTTAGGGGGTTGGGAGGACTCAGTGACAGAGTCCTCCTCCTTGATGCTGAGAGTTGGAAGATCTTCAGTAGACGCAGAAGGATCTGAATGTGCAGCGGCAGCTGTTGGTTCAGGAACCAACTCCTGAGCAGGAACATCACCTTCTGCGGTATTAGCACATCTAGCATTTTCTCCAGAAGTAGCAACTTCCTGATCAGGGTCAATTTTAGTCTTGATAGTGACAGGACTCAGGAACGCCGGGCAGGGAGGTGTCACGTTTTTGGAAGACTCAGCTTCACTCTCCTTTGCATGCAAGGATGGGGGAGGTTGAGGAGGCAGTGGGGACGGAGGTGGTGATTCCTCCACAGGTATAACAGGAAGGTGGCGTACGTCCAGATCGTTTACTTTGGTTGTGTAACAATGCTGAACTGGTTTGTCGTCTGTCTCCTGGAATTCCTAAGAAACACAAGATTATTTGCTCACAAATGATTTAAGGAAGAAAAAACACAAATAGATAAACAGATTCAAACAGGAAAGTACTAACCCGTTTAACAAGAGCCAAAATGTCTACTTGTTTCTTCAACGTGCAGCCCGGCAACGAAACATCAAACTGCCTCAGCCACTCATCCTGATTGGATGCAGCGTCGTCCTTTGAGCACAAAGCCCCTGGAAACCATGGCAACATTAAAATGAGCTTTGATGTATGGACTAATCGCTCACGGTTGGTCATAGCATAAAACACATTTAGCTTTGAAACAACAAGTTTAACACTGAAAAACTTCATATATGAATGACATTCTTGTCATTTGGTCTTTAAACGCCCACCTGACTGATCAGGTCCTTTTCCGGAACCGTCCACTGCAGACATATCGGTGTTTTGTGAAGGAAAGGTGATGTCATAGGAACCCGGCATCCTTATGTTAAGCAGCTGGGCCATTGCCATCATTACATTGTTAAGTTTCTGTGGAGGAAACAAGTGCGGAGATTAAAAAAAAAAAGTGCAGATGAAGTATAAGATTGAACAAAGCAGTCATTAAAGTGTGGCTCGTACCTTGGCTGCAGCAGAGGACATTGTAAAGGTGACAGACACTTCGTTGCTTGATGACTTTTCCCAGTTGTTGGACGTGGAAACCGCCCTCCCATCAGGATCAGTCTGCTTCTCAGGAAATGCTGTGCAAAAACATAAATAAAAATGTTGGTAAGAGTTAACTTGAAAGAAATTGTGACAGGTAAAATTGAACTTCTTCAACTCCCACCCTTCATGACATATTAACACAATGATAGTTATTACGCCACCTGTCACTTTGGATGCTGCAGAAATACCTGGGATGGCGGTGCGCGGTATGAGGGGTATAATTGGAGAAATTGCTCTGTCAGTTTCCTCCTCCTTAGGCTCTCGCAGGTGAGGAAAACGGGGCGTTTCATCTCCCACGTTACTCTCAGGGGACGATGCTGGGATGATGCTTTCTGGAGCATCTTCATCATCGCTCTCCATCCTGTTAAATAATTAATTCCCCTCATTTACAACCACTGTATCCACACATACTTCAATTTTTTGGCAATTTAAACCCACCTGATGTCTTCACTGTGGTTGTGAGGTGGGGTGGGCAGGGCTGCTAGGATATCCACACTCTTCACCTCCTCTGTAACAGATTCCGCAGAGAAATTGATTTAACAGGAATGAAGGAACCCGCAGAAAAGCAGCAGGTTAACACACTGCAACAGAATCGAAGATTTACCCAGAGGCTCTTTGGCCGTCTCTGTGTCTTTCTGGCCCTCAGAATGTTCCTCCCCTGGAATCCCTCCATTCAGCAGCTTGTGCTGAACGGATGGTGGTGGAGTAGGTGGCAGAGAAGACGGGGGCGTTGGAGGGTTGCTAAGGTTACTCTGTAAAAGTACAAACCGTTCAGAACTTTTTACACCGTTGCAGACTTGGATTGCAAAACTCAACACCCATCCTACATGTGCAGTTTCAATGTACCTTAGTGAGTAACTGAGAATAGTAGTCTGGTATGTTCTCTAGCACTGCATTTCCAAATGATCCTTTGAGCTGGACTTTGCCATTAGCCGGGCTACTTCCAAACGGGGCAAACACATCCAGGCTGGCAGTGATTGACGGCTCCATCAAAGGCAGTAAAGAGAGGCCCTGGAAGATGACGTTTTTTCAGGTTTAAAAGGAAGAATTGTGTAGCAAAAAGGCAGATAATAAAATAAGAAAATGTGTATCTAGATGAAATTGTGGCACTAAAAACAGACACATTGACTTTTTTACCTGTTTGATTTGTTTTATTAGGGTTTCAGCGTTTTTCCCAACCTCGTCTTTCTTGCTCTTCTTCCGTGAGATCGGCACTCCGTTTGCCTTATTTGTGCGCTTTGGTTTTTGCACAGGAGGTCTTTTTGTTATAGACTGTAAATCCTGTAGAAGTTAAGAAGACGAAATGCTTTATAACTAAAACCATTACAAGATTAGTTCAAAAAAACATTGAAAAATATACCTTTACCTCCATATTGCGTGGAGTCCCTTGCAGTTTTTGTTCAAGCATTGCCAGTTTGCTGTTGATGTGACCATTGATCTCGCTGTGGATGCCCTCGGAGGGCCTCGGAGCGCCAAGCTGAATATTTTTAGTTTTTAGGAGCTTTTGTAGAAGTTGCTGTCCTGTCTCTGATCTAAGCCCTTGGCTTTCGGGGTTATTAGCCAGGTTTGCAGATGTAATGGAGCTAGTGTTGTTCTCTGAAGCACCCACTTCACAGGCTGCCTCTCTCTTTATGGCTCCAGGACTGGCCTCTGCTGCTCCGTCACACTGAACTTCTCTTGGTTCTTGTTTTATGTTCTGAACCGTCAGTTGACACAGCTCTGCTTGCGTTTGGCCGTCTGTGACTTGATGCAACTGTTGCTGAAGATTCGGGCCTTTCTCTAACCCATTAGGAATGAGTGAGGCGGTCTTAGAAGCTTCACTGCCTGATAGCAAAGTTTCTGTTTTCAGTGGCGGGCAATCAAATGGCGTCCTGGACTCGGGTGACCTCAGTGGGGAGGCCTTGACTTGGCTGTATGGACTTCCCCTTCCAGCTCCAGACGGTGAAGAAACGTGAGATGAATGAGGAGAAGATGGGTGGACTGGGCTCATGCCAAAAGGAACTCTCGGAGAATATGCGTGAGATGGAGAGCCCTGCATGCGCCCTCCAGCAGCTGCCATTAGTGTTTGTTGTTTGTTTTGGTTGGGAGTGGGTGAAGGCATGGCTTGATTAAAAGAGTGCCGTTGTGGATCCCCGGGAGAGTTGGCTAATGCGGTACGTGGAGAAGCTGAACTCATCATCCAGCTTTGGTCCATAGGAGAACGGGGTACCTGCTCTCTCATGTGTTGTTGCATCATCTCCCCTGTTGGTGGGGGCTTCTGGACAGGGACCATCATCTCCTGCTGCATTTGAGGAGTAGCATTAGGCTGCTGGCCAAACATGCCCGGTGCTTGCTGACTTACCGCTGCTCCTGGCGGCACCGCGCCTCCATATGGCATGTGACGTCCTTCCATGCCCATCATCTGCTGCCCAACCGGAGGTCCTTGTGGTCTCATCTGACCTGGCTGGCCTGGATTCACTGACATTCTAAGCATCTGACCCTGATGGAGGTGCCTCTGAGCAATGATGGCCTGTAAGTGCTGGAGCTGTTGGGGTTGAGGAAGGTTGCGGAGCTGAGGATTCTGAGCAATAATGGCCTGGATGTTGATGGGGGTTCGAATCTGTCCTGGTGGAACCATGGGCCTCTGCATCATCATCCCCTGCTGCTGAGCTCTCATCATGCCCATCATTGCCTGTTGCTTCTGCTGGGCCATGAGGGCTTGCTGCTGTGGATTAAGGCCCATTGGGGCAGACTGTGGCTGGCTGGGATGACTCTGACCCATAACCTGCTGCTGCATGGTGGAGCCATGTGACTGCTCTGCAGCATTTTGAACGCTTTTCTGTTGAGCAATGAAATCAGCTGGTTTGCCTTCTTCTTTTATGGTCATCAGAGCAGGTTTGTCAGCACTAAGGGAAGCCTGTCTCTGCTGAGTCAGGGGAACTTGATACAGCTGTTCCTGAGACACAGCCATATGCACGTTTCCAGACATTCCTGTCTGCTGCTCGTGAACAGACTGGGGGTTAGGCTGGTGATGCTGGGTAATGTGCACCTGGCTTTGATGTTGCTGCTGACCCAAACCAGGCAGGTTCTCATTTAAAGAGGCTTGTTGAGACATCTGAATGGGAGTGGATGGTCCACTGTGCTGCGGGGTTCTTGCCTCAGGACTGAGGATGCCACCTTCCTTGGATCCAGAGCTTTGACTTTCAGAGGAACCGTGCTGCTGGGGAGTGTTGCTTCCAGCCGCCGGCGGGGAGCCGATCTGTGGGGTGGAGGGTTTGGAGAGCCCCTCTTGCTCTTGACTGGACTGACCGATCATCTGTGCGGGGTGGCTTTGCTGGGACATTTGCTGCTGTTGAAGAGGGGTCAGGTTGTTTGCAACATTCTGTTGCTGCTGAGATGCCAGCATGCGTTGGGCTAGAATGTTCTGCTGCTGAGGAGTCAGATGAGCCCGGGGTCCCCTGAGCCCGGGCTGATGGGGAGGACCCACCATACCCTGCTGCGCCATCATCAACTGAGGTCTGAGCTGCTGTGCTGAGTGATTCCCCATGACACCTCTCTGGGGCGCCATTGGGACTTGAGAATGGTTGTTAAGCTGGCCTCCAACAAGGTTCTGTTGTGTTGGAGTCCCAGACTGACTCGACACGATTCCTTGCTGGACCTGCACCATGCTTTGCTGATTAGTCTGATTAGCAAGCATTCCTTGCTGACAGTTAGCCTGTTGTTGAACCATAAGTTGATTTCCCATCATAGCAGACTGTGGCTGGGTGATTAAACCAGCCTGCTGGTTAGGGTGTTGAACCTGCTGTGGCATCGGCTGCTGACCCATCATCGCCTGCTGCTGTTGCTGGAGCTTTGCCATCTGCATCCGATGCTGAAGCTGTCTTTCTTGAAGAATCCTGGGATCTGCACCTTGGATTCCAGGTGCTTGTGGGAAGAAGCCTGGTGGAGCTCCAGGACCTGGTACCCTGGGAACGTTGGTTCCCAGAGCAGCAGGATGCTGAGGCTGTGCTCCTCCAATAAAGGGCTGTCCTTGTGGCATTCTCAAAGGCACTCCACCTTGGGCCATCATACCAGGATGCTGGCCCATTACTGGAGTCCCCTGCTGGCCCATCACCATCTGACCCGGCATTTTTGGAAACATGTGAGGCGGGCCGCCTTGAGCAGAATGACCCGGAGTAAGAAGACCAGAGCCTTGTTGATGTTGCTGCTGCTTACTTCTGTACTCTGCAATGAGATTGGTGTGCTCCTTCTGCTGCTTCCGCACCTGAAACAAATCATTACAATTATTTTTATTGACATGTCAGATGCAGGGCGTTGCAAAACAAGGATTCGACAGCTGCTCTTAAATGTTTACACACCTGATCAAGTTGTTTCTGAATTTTGCTTTGCTCTTCTGTGACCAACTTTAGTTTTTCTGCGTCTGCTTCAGCAAACTCCCTTCCAGCTTTCTTAGCGGTGCGCTGCTTGGCACACAGGGCCTTCCGGGACTTTCTGTGAACTCCAATCTGCTCTTCCAAAATCTTCAGCTGCATTTGGAGTAACTGCTGAGTATGAAGGAGCCATTCCTCATATTGGTGCTGTTCTGCTTCATCTGACACGGACAAAGAAGAATATTAGATCACCTTCAAAAGAATAACGGGCGTAACACATTTCCAACTTAGTCGGGTATTAGAAAAAACCTACTGATTATTCCTTGCACAAACTGAGGAGGATTAGGTCTTGACTGGGAAGGATCGCTTGCTTCTCCATCCTAAAAACCAATAGAGCACACTTTAATCCATTGGCGATCATTTTCATTAACAATGGTTTTAAAAACCAGTTTCATACCTTTGATGGTCCAGCTGCACCCTGAGCTGGATCTGTACCAGGACCAGAAGCCAGCCTCTGAGCAAGCAGGGAAACCTGTTGCCTGAGGAACAAGAAAGAAATGGATTCAAATCTACAGGTTAAGTAATAAAATTCTACGGTGAATTTGATTGTGAAGCATTTTCTTACTAATTCTAAACAGAAAAACACAAACACGGTGCGCATTTACAAAGAAATACCTGTTAATTCCAGGCGTTACAACCATCGGATCCTGGGTCAGCACTCTCTTTATACCCTTAAGCGCCACCATCTTAGCCTTGGCAATTGGATCCATGATATCATCACCAAATTTGTCCAGATCTGTAACAAAAAAACAGATTTACTGGTCAAAGTGAGAAGAAAAAAGCATCACAAACAGTACTGATTGTAGGAACGGCTGCTGTTTTTACCTTTATCAGGGAAAAAACTGTTCACCAAAGGTGACTGTTTGACCACTGCCTGCGGTTGATGAGCAAGGCCTGCATGGATCCCAGGCTGTGCTGCTCTCATCATGGCCTGCTGTGGAGCCATAGGCATGTGAGCCTGAGGCCCAATTCCAGGAGCCATGAACCTCTGCTGATGATGCTGTTGCTGCAACATGTTTGGAGCTCGAGGAGCCAGTCCCGGCTGTGCCATCAGCCCCTGCGGTGGAGGACGATGTTGGTGCTGCAGCATTAGTTGCCCAGGTACTTGTGGGTTTGGGTGTTGACTGGAGATGCCAGGAAAATGGGAAGCCATTCCTCCATGATGAAGGGAGCTCAACTGTTGTTGTTTCTGTTGTTCTTTCTTCTCGTGCTCCAAAAGATCTTGTATTAGAAGAGGCAATTCCCCCTCTAAAGAGCTCTCAACCTTTGCCAAATCTACTGCTGGAGAACCCTGGCCTCCAACATCTGGCAGTCCCAGTGGATCGTCACAAATATCTCCATGTGAGGCACCAGCAGGAAAAGAATCCCGTTGGCCTGGCAAGGGATATGGAACTCCACCTAATCGAACAGAGCCGAGAGAGGCGGACTGCTGTTCTGCTTGTGGTGTTTTGGACGTTGGTGTGGTCCTGCCAAGGAGCACCGACACAGCATTTCCCATTTCATCCTTGACCATAGTCTGTGCAGGCTGAAGCTGAGGGGTCAAACCTCTCCCCTCTGTCTTGATCTTGGACATATTTGACATTGGTTTGGTTAAAGACTTCCCCTGCCCCTGCTCGACCTTGACCTCCAGCTTCACATGGGTAGGTCCAGACAAAGATGAAGGTGCTTCACTTTCTGCTTCCACCAGCCTTAGCTGGTCTGAGAACGCATCTTTAGGGTCACCTTGGTCCAACGCGGGGTCAGTGTAAGCAAGCAGGTCAAACTCGTCACTGTTAAGCAAGTCGTCTAAATGTGGGTCATTGGTTTCAAGATTGCCCAGATTACCCAAGTCGTCATCTCCTTTATCAGGATCCAGGTCGAGGGCCAGATCATCCTCATCTTCCACACCCTCATCCCCAGCAGCCTCCCCCAGCCCCTCAAGATCCGGCTCCGGTAACTCCTCGCTGCTCTGTACAGCTGCAGGCTGGTGCTGTGGCCCTAAGCCTGTCCGTGCAAGTGGATGCTGCTCGGCACCAGCTGCGCTCGAGTTGGAAGAAGTGGCATGATGCTGAAAGTGAGGCTGTTGCGACACAATACCAGCAGACTGCTGAGGCAGCAAGACTGGCAGACCACCCTGCGGCATTTCCAGCTTGGAGCCACCACCTCCCTCTGTTTGAATGCCACCAGCTTGGGCTATGGGGTGTTGCTGAACATACGCTGCATTCATCTCTTGTTGTGGGATAAAGAGACGTTGTCTTGGCTGAGGTCCACGGGGTATGAACTGTGGACGCAAAGGTAGTCTTTGTGCATTGTGCCTCAGCTCGATGAACTGTGGTGGGGGACCTTGACCCAATGGCTGTATGGTCTCGCCGTGTCCTGGCATCATGGAATGAGGGTTACCCATGCCTTCTACCCCCTGGATGTTAACACCTGGGTTGAGATTATGCCTTACAGCCATCGAGTCCATGCCAGGCTGAGGAAACCTCCTTTGACCAGGAGTCTGGCCTTGCCATTGAGGATGGAATGGTGGACGAGGAAACATGCCTTGAGGTCTTGTAGGGCCCTGTTGCCTGAAAATAAAATTTAAAAAAAACACACGTTTAATACACTAAAATATTGTCTTCAGATGTTTACTTTGTGCTAGACGAGTCGTTAAATCACACAAACATTGGTGAAAGAAAGCGTATACCTCAGGGCAGCAGGATCCATAGCAGCAGGTGTGGTCACCAGTGGTGGACGAATGAGCTTTTCATCCATACCTTCTATAGGCATTGGCATTTTCCCCGTAGCAGAAGTCTGACCTCCAGAAGCAGCAGCAGGAGCACGATCCTAGAGGAAAAAAGAAAACAAACCTGTTAATTCCTTGGTTATTTAGCTGTCCCTTATTGTCTGGGGGGCAAACATGCAGCTAGTGTGGTGTAGACACTGGTTAAGCTAAACATTTATTCAGAAATTACATATGTGCCACTTACACAACTTTCTCCTCAAAGTTACATTAAGAAGAATGGTGTTGTCGCTGATGTGATGTTGGTATTTTAGGTTTGCAAATATCCTTCAAACAGTGACATGAAATTGAATGAACTGTAAAGCTGCATTGCTGCACATATACCTGTGGATAAGGTGGTGGCGCTCTGTGGGTCTTCTCTTGCCCAAAGGATCCCATTTCTCCTCCAGACCAGCCAGGTGAGGTGTTTCCAGCAGCAGCAGCAGCAGCAGAAACCGCTGCGGCCTCCCGCTCTTGTCTCATGGAGTTTTTCTGCATTTGTTGCCTGATAATGAATTCCCGAAGTTTCTGGCGCTAAAAAGCACACAAAGCAGTAATTACAAAAACACATCAGATCTGTATTATCAAAAGCTTTAGCCACGTTAGACAGCTATACCTGTTTGTGTTTCTCCAGCTCTGGTGGGCTGAGTCCCACTAATGAAGGGTCCTGTGCTGGAGACATATCTGGCATTTCTTGAGAGACTGGCTGCTGAGCAGAGTCAGGGGGATTGACAGATAGATCTTGAGATCCAGAAGAGGGCGCCCTAGAGCTGTGAGTGTCCACTCCTAATGTGACCTGAGGTTGTGGAGACTGACCCTGTGTCGTCTGCACCTGCTGCTGGGTAATCTGGAAGTTGCCTGCAGTGGGGCTGCGACTGAAAGCTGGGGGGGCTGACGGTTTCCCAGAGAGGGGATCTCCAGTGGAAGTGTTGGCAGAGTTCGATGAAGGTGGTTGGTGGGGATGAGGTGAGGTTTTGTAACTTCCAGCTCCTTCTTGAGTCTGAGACGGTGTGCGAGGAGGTTTGTGAATGGAAGTAAAAGGATCTGTGGACTGCGGCCTCGACGGTGGCTGAGAACAAGGGTCCGGGGAGTGAAAACGAGGGGTGGCAGGAGATCTGGCATGGTAACCATCATTGGACATGCCACCAGGGGTGTGGGGGGACTGGGAATTGCTCCTGGACTGTGGACTTGAGGGAACTCTGGCACCACCAAGATCCTGTTGAGCTGCTGGGTGTCTTTGGGGCCCAATTGAACAGTTATCAGCAGACTGCGGTCTGGGTGATGGAGCGTGAAGGTCAGAGAGATTGTGGGAGGGGGACTGTCTATAGCCCTCAGAATGACTTGGGGAAGCTCCAGGATGAAGTGGCCCACTTTCCCCTTGATGCATTCTCGGTGTCATAGGAGCCTTGAATAAACCATCCCCAGACTCCAGACCTCCAGCTGGAGAATCAGAGGAAAGCTCGGGTCTTCCAGCAGCAGAAGAGTGTGGAGAAAGTACACTCAACTCAGCCCTGTAGGGTCCTGTACTTGCAGGTGAAGACGGTACAGCAGATGGAGATGAAGATGAAGCAAACTCTGCCTGACCTATTCCCTGCTGGGTTCTGAAACAGTCTCCATAGTGGGTATTTTGAGATGGTGAGAAAATGGGTAAATCCACAACTCCAGGAGCTCTTGCATGGTGACTCTCATGAGGTCCTATGGACTCCTGAGAGCCTTGCTGTGATTGCTGCTGCAGCTGGGATCGGAAGTAGGGGTCAACCTGCTGAGCCCGTCTTGGGGTTCCAGGAGTTCCTGGTTGCATTTCAAAAGAGCCAACACTAGCTGACCGTCCCTGAGGAGGACCCTGAGGGCCACATGCAGAATAACCTGAGGAAGAAGCCTGTAAGGGGCTGGCCCCAGCATGAGAGAATGGTGTGGATGGATATGAGTGAGAATGGGGTGACTGAGGAGGAAGTTTGGCCAAGGGATCAGCCCGAATTTCAGCTGATAACGGGGTCTTACTAGGTCCATCTGAGAAAAAGACAGAGGATGATCCCGAATCTGGAGGAAAAGGAAACGGGCTCTCTGCAGAGCTGGGCTGGGAAGAAACAGATGCACATCCAGAAGGCGGAGGGATCTGGAGATGCAAGTTGGGGCGTTCTCCCTTTGTACGGCCTGGCTCTGTCTTGATCGGCCTGCAGACCTGACTTTCTGCCTGCTGTTTAAAAGAAAGAAGAAAACATCAACCAAAATAGAGTATAAGAAAATGCAAAAATTGGATAGAGAGGGGACAATCATATTACTTTTTGCGCCTTGCTGATCCTCTGAGCTGCCCGATTATCTTTGGCCTTTTGCTAGAATGAGAAAAGTTACAAACATTTAATAATTCCATTTGTCACAAAACATCCTTCTAAACACAATGAATCAAATGTTAATCATTATCAAATGTCCAAATATGACATATTGAATGCTTGACACATAGTCTGTTTAGATGGAATGATTCAGCACTACTCACTAGATATGGAACCTTGTCAGCAGCTGACACTTTCCTCCAGATCTTCATGATCTGCTTACAGCGGCTCGCCCAGTCTGGAGCAGAAGAAATGTTAGGCAGCTGCAACAAACGGATAATAGATTCTGCACAGGACCATGACACGTCACACAAACCTGGGTAATCCTGTTTCAGATTCGGGAAATTGGTGTTAGCATAAAGAACAGGGGATATGGTGGAGAACTCGCCCAGCTCCTCATCTTTTTCCCAGCGCTGAAGGCTGCGCTGGTTGTAGGAAAGCCCATCGCCTTCTGCCTCTGTGGGAGTGGGTGGGGAGGAGGGGGTTGCAGGAGTGGAAGGAGTGGCCCATGGGCTCTCCTCTCCCCCATCTGGACTGAACAGTCCTCCTCTGTCCCTGTACAACAATAAAGGTTACATTAAATCTTCACAGAAAAAAACAGAAGACAAAATATTTTCAAACTACAAAAATATGGAGCAGTAAAATTGGAAAAAAAAAATCAAATATTGATCCTACCTCATGTCAAAGAAGGGAGGCTGAGAGAGGCCAGGAAATCCATCCATCATTCCAGCTGAGGGCAGGGAGCCTGGAAGAGATCATATTTGTTTTTTAAAACAAGCCTCACTTGAACTTTATTGAAGTTTTTAAGAGACAAAGCCTACAAACAAGGCTTTGATCAAAAATAAATAAATTAAAAACTGTAATTTAACACCTCATGTCGTCTTTCTTTCATTTAAAAAAAATTATGCATTTTTTTTTATACTGTATATCTTCAAGTAGTGGCCGGTCTCTAACTGACGCCGGGTTTACTAGGTGCTCGTTACTTCAGACGCCGGTCTCCAATAGTGGTCGGGCTCCTTTAAGAGACCCCCCCGCCCCTACGCCGGGTGTCTGCGATCGCCAAGAAACGCTCATTTGATCTAAACTTTGTGCTGTGGCAAACGCCAAACAACATTCTGGTGAGGAATCTGAGCGGTATTTTGGGGTGGATTCTAAACTTTTCAGGGAATGGGGCAATCAGATGAATGATGTAGAGAAGACACTGCAGAAAAAGGAGCAAACGGATTGGAAGAACTGGTTTGAACATGGATTATAAAGCAAAGATTTTTGATATGGAAGTTGATGATGCTTCAGAGTAAAGAAACGTTCCCTAATTAGAACATAATACAATGTCATCATTTAAAAAAAGTCTTGAAATGTTCATCTGGTGGTGTTGTTTGCATTTTGTAAGAGAATTTCCCCCCAAAATGAACCCCTTAAGCCATCCCCATTCTCTCTGTGATGGAATAAACAGTTTCCAATAGACGCCCGTCTCTAATAAACGCTGGGGCTACTGTTAGAATATATACAGTATTTTTTATACAAGCAGTCGTTTTCCACACCTGCAGGAAGGATTCTCTGTGGCAGGGAACTGCGATTTAGGTCTCCTTTACTGCCTTCCAAGATGGGCTTCATACCCCCTAAAGAAGAACCATCAGGAACTCCGAGAACCTTCTTAAAGAAGCGCTCCGAATCTTCACTCTCAACTGTGTGTGGAAGCCCTGTTAAGCAAAGCAGCAGTTCCAGCGATTCTTTTGAGTTTTCTGCTGCATGTTTCACATGCATGTGCACCTATCAACATGTAAAGAACATTACCGTCACTTTTTTCTGCATCGCAGTCTTGAGGATCAGTAGACATCTGCTCTCTTGAGGTTGAGGATGGTGTCGAGGTTCCTAAAAACGTCACAGTTTAAGCAGAGTGATGACAAAAACAGGAAACCAGAGGCTTCAATACTGAAGCCAAACTTACCTCTGCAGTCGCCAAGAGCCTGTGGGGGCTCGCCCCCTTCTTGTTTAAGGGGCAAACCGCCTTCCACCATAGAATCCTTGGGGTCGGCTATAGAGACAAACACAGAAGCAACGTGTCTGTCTTTTCCAGAAAAATGCATCACAAACATTTGGAAGCCCGTGGAGTTTCAGTTCGTGTTCTTACTTTCTGACGTGACATTTCTGACTGCTGCTGGTAAAGAAGGGCGGACAGGGCCTGCGCCTGGCCGCTGCCCAGGGACCATCATCACAGCTTTCTTACTGAAATCTATTAGTGTCTTCCCAAAGAAAGCTTCCTGTAAAAGAAAGAGAAAAGAGAAAATTTAACTCCAGGGAAATTTTACAGCCTGTTTGAGGAGCACTCTGTGAGATCACAAACCTGCAGATACGATGGAAACATGTCTTCAAGTTTGCCTCTCTTTCGGCCCCGGCGCTTCTTGGCCTGCTCCTCGCCTTCTGCTGCTTTGGGATCTAAGATGTTATCTATGTCAGGGTGGGGCCCTAAACATACAAAACCATCACGTTCAATTACCTATTCTCACAATAGTATCCTAAATTGTAGACTCTAAATATTCAAGAATGATGAAGACATCCAAACATGAATATTCTGGATTTGAAAGCATTGAAAGATTAATTTCAATGATTAATTCCTGTAATCATTGATTACAGTTTCATCTGAGTGACTAAATAACTGTGGACATTTTTGTTACGCTACACTAAAACCAGTCAGAGAATTTTAATATTCTGTAGCTGGAAATAATATGAATAAAGCTAAACGCTGACTATTAATGAAATAAAACTAAACTAATGAACGCATAAGTAAAATTGTTAAATACAGTTGCTGTCACCAACCTTCTTCGATGGTTCTTTCTATTGGCTGTCCATCTAAAGTGGTCTCTCCGGCCAGCTGGGCAAAGAACTCCTTCTTCATTCTCGTGTGACACTTCCTTTGTCGCACCATGAAGCCCCCGATCCCTGAGGCAATATGCAAATAAACAACCTGTGAGCTTTTTTCAGGAGCCTTAAGATGACATTTGTTGATGTTGCGGTAGGTTTACCAGGCCGGTATGGTTTCCTCTTCCTTTTTTTGCTGTCTTCCGTCTCCTCTGCTCCTCCTTTGAGGCCCTCGCAGTCAGCCATGCCTTCTGCACCTCCTTCAGCCCCGCCATCCCTGTCACCCCCTTCTCTGTCAGGGCTCCCCGGATGATCCATTTTGGACTCGCATTCCATGGGTTCCCCACAGCCTGGATGAAGACAAATAAGTGATTGATCCACATTTGAAACTTGCTCAGGAACCAGTGAATGCGCATAAAAAGTTCTAACCTTTTCCCTCCTCTCCTTCCCCTTCAACCTCTCTTAGATCCATTCCGTCAGAACCTCCTTCACAACACAGAGTGCCCAGACGGGAGCGACGCTGACGTCTCTTATGCAGAGGAGACATGGAGATGCTGCGAAGCAGGGACATGCCCGACTCGGTAAGCCACACACCCTCCAACCGATAGAACTGGGGTTCTGCGAAGTGACATCAAATACAAAGAGCCATTTTTAGCATGACAGAACAGGCATGAGACCAGATCATAAATAAGGAAAAGTCCCTTACCCGGCTCCTTAATTTTTATTGACGCCATAATGGCCGATTCCACTGTTGTGAGCAAGTGCAAATGTTATAAAAGGATAATTAGGTCACCAAAACAATCGAAAAATATCCAAAGCATTGGGGCTCACCAGCTGGTTTTGGAGCATATGGAGTGCAGGATGTGCATGCAAAGCCCTCATCAGAAGCTTGTTCCACCTCATCCTCTGTATACAGACTCTCACAGACAGCATGGACCCATCTGGAGGGAAACAAATACAACTTTACGGCTAGAAGTCATTCTTCAAAGAAAAAAGGGGAAAAAATGTAAATCAGCGATCTTTTCCGTGCCTAATGCCCGTACCAGCCCACTCATGGATATCTTATCTAATATAAGACATGCACTGACCCATTTTATTTTGGCTTCAAGCACATATCATCAGCAGTCACAGTGAGGATTTGGTATTAAGGTTTGCCTTGAATTCTTTGAGGTATTTTGCATATAAAACAGTAACCATAATAAGCAAAACTCCTTCAAGAAAAGGCTCTAAATTGGCTCTATAGGTGTTATAGGAAAAATAAAAACAGTTAGAAATGATAAAAGCTTAAGTCAAATGATAAGTTAAAAGTGAATTAAAGCTGTGATATTAGCCTAAAAAAACTTAGAACAGATGGCAAACGGTTTCCTTTCCATTTTCTATTTGAGCACCTTTGATTGTAAAAGCTTGGCACCCACCGATCGCAGTACTGACACTGCAGTAGCAGCTCTTCCTCCATGAAGTTTTCTCTGCAAACTGGACACGTAACGAGGCTGGCACACGGACCACAGTGAGTGTAATTGTTCTGCCACTCACAGTGGAAACCTGGTGAGTTGGAACCACACTGGACACAGCACACACACCTAGAACGAAGATGAGAGCATTCAACAAAAACATTCAGCCAAAGTGCAAAAAAGGGGATTCTAAACAGACGGGAAAAAAACATGAGCTTCTGAATTGTTCATGTAAAGTTGAAGCACAACCAATCCAGTATTTTACATAGTATGCAAATGTACATGTTCATTTTCATTTGACCCATTTCAAAGCTACAAGGCTGCATAAAATGTTGCATTTATTATATTATAGAGGAAGGGGGGGGGTTACCATTTGCACTTCCAACCCCCCTTTGGTACAGTGTGCAGGGGTGGATCCAGGCAGTAAGTATGATAGCTGACATCGCAGTCGTCACACAGCAGCAGACGAGAGGGGTCGGAGGCTTCTCCGCACACTTCACAAACAATACATTCCAAACAGCGCCAGCCCTTACGCAGCATCGTCTTGGTGATCTGCACAAGAGAGTCCCATCAAGCACTGAGGAGAAACACAGCGCTCAAAATGAAACTGGAGATGACAATGATCTTACTTTGCTGTTCACGCAGTAAGGGTGATAACACTGAGCACACTGAGCACAAGCTAGCAGCTGACCCTCCACACCCTTTCCAAAGCTGCCGCACACAACGCACATGTCCTGAAACAGAGGAGAGAGCGAGAGTCAAACAAACGCTTCATTTGCATTGAATGAAAGTAGCAACTGCAGGCACTTGCAGAGCAAATTGATGCAGATGAGTTTCCCTCAAAAACAGATCGTTCTGTTTCAGACACTCCATGGAAACAACTGATGGCAGCATTACACGAACCTGAACACCCCGAATGCCTTATTTTACTGTTTCGCCTAAATTTACATCTTTGTAAGTGGTTGTTATCCTGAACAGAATGCGGCCAGGTTTGCAGTCGCCCCATTGTTTTGGTCATGACAGTTTTGCACTAAGGTTTGGTCTTTCTGTTGCTCTCTGTGTTTGTAGTTAACCTATTTACAGGTTAAAATGCTAAGTGCTTTAAAAAATGGTTATTCCACTGCAATATTGTATTGATTATGTCTTAAGAAACACAGAGTAGTGAATGTAATGCATTATAAAAGGGAGGAGAAGAGGAGAGCACAGAGTGATGGGTTTAAACAAAGCACAACATGCAGTTTTGCATTAGGAGATTTCATTATTTTTAAGAGTAGAAAATAAATAGATATGTGGGTGGATTGCCAAACACTTGTATGAAGAGTTTTCTAAATCCAGTTGGTCAGCTTAGTTATTATTTTGTATGGAAAGCCTGAGGTTAAGAGGTCAAAACAAAGGCTGTACCTGGAGCAGGACAAATTTATCCGTGTTTGAGAAAAGCACCACGGTGTTCTGCATGGTGTCATCTTCCTCCTCCTCTTCCTCCTTACTTAGTCCAGTGTCTGAGGTCATGCTTAGCTGTAAAAGGAAAAATAAACAAATAAAGAGTTATTCTGTTAAGTAAAGTGGAATTATGGAATCTATAAGAATATGTACGATGGCAAATGAAACAGGAATGTTCCTAATGCTCTGCTGAGTGCTTTACAATGACCTAAAATGGATCTGAACAGTGCATTAACCTTACCAAGAAGGCATCAATGCAGGAAGCCATAGCTTTGAGTCTGGACCTCCCACCACGCCCTCTGCCGGCGCCACCACCGCGAGGTCGGCGCTTTCCAGGAAAACTACTGCTTCGACCCTTCAATTCAGAAGATTTAAATAAAATATATGTCAAACGTTGTTTTGTTTTTCTAAATCAGAAACAAACCAAGACACGAAATAGCAGAAGACTTTAAAGCACAAATGGCCAAAGAAGAATTCACCTGTTTGACCCTGGAGCGACCTGGAGATCCTCTCCGCCTTGCCTTCTCTCTGTCACTTCTGAACGGTTCAAACGGAAGCGAGTCATCGGTCTCTGTGAGCAAATTATCACCATGAGACCGACTACCAGGAACAAGGCCGGGCTCCATAGACAGCTGAAGATCAGGTTCCCCTGGAGAGCCCAAGAAGCCACTGCTGCTCTCATCCCCATGGCTAATACTGGACATGTCATCCAGCAGCAGCTCAGACTTAACCTCCTGCAGGTCCTGCTTTAAATCCACACCGTGTCTTTTAATTAACTCGTCATCCTCTTCCTCCTCTTCATCCTCAGATTGAGGAAGTAAACTTCCTTCTTCCATGTCCAGAGCAGAGACTGCTTCCTGGGTGTCCACCAGATTAGGAAACTGGGAGTCTGAGTCTGGGTATAGACTTCTCTCCTGTGTATAATTCATGGACAAAAGTTCTGTTTTGTCCATAGATACAGTTGGTGACTTGAAAGACTCCTTTCTAGATGGTTCCACGTCACTCATGTCCCCAGATTCACTCTGTGGGGTTTCCTGTTTAACCGTCTGAGTAGCCTCTAGGTTTTCCTGCTCCGTCTCCATCTCAACGTCTCTGGGATCTTGATTTAACGCTGGTGTTGGTTTGAGGCCGTCATTAGATGGGGATTCCACTTTGGGGCTGATAGGAGCAGTGGCTAGTCGTGTCTGGCTGAGAGGCTCTTCTGGTCTCTCATCGGTGGCAGGAAGACGCGGCCCCCTTTGCTCCGTTGTCGCACACTCTACATTTGGGGTTAAATATATGCGACTGTGAGCACCATCATCCTGGTTATTTTTTAAATCTGCTTTTCCACAATGTTTTCTGGGTTTACCTGTGGACACAAGTGGTGCAGGTGAGGTCTGACCTTCCATTGTCACGCGTAGTTCCCTCTCCACGCTTCTGTCCTCAATATGTGGTTGTGTAATAGGAGAAGATTCCACCCCTTAAAAGACAACAAACTTACCGAGTGCTCTTCAAACGTAAAATATCCTCAAACTACACTTTACGTACAACTTTACATGATTTTCCTGTAAGACCGATCTGCCTCAAAGTGCGAATTCAAACTTACCCAAATCCATGGGTGTCTGTTTTCCTGACTCATCTCCTGACTGAGCCGTCTCCAAGGTTCCTTTCTGTTCTGGCTTCTCTTTTACTAAATCCTCCCCCTCTTCAGGGACAGTGTCAGCACCTGTTTGGATTGTCGTCTCCTCGTTGGTCTGCACCTCCATCAAGCAGATTTTAGCCACAGGCTGCTGATCCTCTTTACAAAGCAGGCAAACTGCCTTGGCATCGACACCTTCCGTGAGTGAAGAGCATTCGCTGTGCATCCATCTAAGAGTGATCAGTTTGATCAAAACATGTACAATAGATACACACCGTCACACTGGCAACTCTGACTTCTAGTAAAAATGAAAAAAGAAAAAAAGCTAACCTGTGACAGAGGCTGCAGCACTGGAGGCTGACAGACGGGTTGTCAGGTTTGCTGCAAACGCAACAAATTGAGCTGCGATGATGCTGGCAGCCCTCGCACAAGGTGTAGCTCTCAAACCACTGGGCCGTGCCGGGCAGAACCAAACCGTGAACACCGCACTCCATACACACACGGCAACTCTGTCAAAATACAAAGGTTTGAAATTTACTAAATCACCCATGCCTGTTTAAAAAATAAAAACCTACTAACACATTTACAAATCCTGCTAAGGTAAACACAGATAAATATGACTTACTCTGCATTTCCAGCGGTCAGAGGGCACAGAATCCATGGCTGGCTGAAGACAGAAGGTGTGGCATCCTTTCTCACAAGAGTCACACACCAACATTTTGGAGTCTTCTCCTGGTTGTCTATAAAAAAAAGAATATAAGCAATTACCAAATAATACCACTAGGTGTTTAAAGAATGTAAACATTGTCCAAAAGGTTTGAGAAATTGACTTGTATTTAACTTATTATTTACTTAGAATTAACAGAAAGGACAAACCTGCAGGTCTGACACACTTTACACTCTGGACACTGCCATCCTGCTCGCAGAATTGGTGTGGCACCAGTGTCCAAACAGGTTGCATGATAATGTAAGCCACAGCCCGTGCAGAAAAGCAAGTCAGTGAGATCACCTGCAGAGTCGCACACCGCGCACCAAGAATCCTCCCCAGCTGCAAACACAACAAATCAATAGGTTTACAAAGCTGAACAGCAAAAACAAAAAAGAACATTTTGCACTTTTTCCGCAACACGTAATAAGGACAAGATTTTCGCAAGTCATACGGACATAAAAATTCAAGTATTTTTGTGTGGGATCCGCTGACCTAACTCCTCTGCCTTATTGAAGTGCTCCGGACAGAGAAGGAGCAACTCTTTCATGGACTGAAAGGATCCGCTGGCTGCAGAACAGGGGAAGTGGTAGAATCGAGTGCAGCCCTCTATGTGGCATCGTATAGTTGCACCAAACCTTTTGCAATATTCGCAAATCTGAAAAGAAGCAAGTGGTGGAAAATTACAGAAGGGTAAAGTTTTAGAAAGACTTCAGTTTTAGCTTTCATTATTTATTCCAAGTCAGAGAGTAATAATCGTACTTGTTGAGTCCCTGAGATAATAGCCTTATCCACATTCTCCAGTTCCTCATCCTCTGTCTGATTTACCCCCTCTGACCACGCTGCACACCAATGATGAACCCAACAACCACCTGGTAAAGATGAAGCAAAACATCAGCAAAAAAATAAATAAATAAAAAGATGAAACAGAGTATTAGAAAACATGTCTTAAGTTTAACCTGAGTCATCAAGGAGTGCTCTCAGACAAGGAGAGTCAGAAAATCCAATGGAAGACAGGTCATCATTTCCAGGCTTTGGCAGCTGGGAAGCTGATCTCTTGTGGGCTGGCCGCTCAAACGGCAGCTCAAAATATCTCAGTTCCCGCTGTCCGTGTAAGCTGCGCTCCAAACAGTTACAAAGCGCACAGACACGGACACTCTCTCTGTATGTATAAAAAACAAGTACAAATTAATAACCAACAAAAGCCTTCCTTTACCATCCAAGCAAAACTTGGTTGCCAACTATAAACAATCAATTGGGGATCATGCAAAACCCCTTTCTGATGTAAGAGAACAACTTACAAAGATGAGGCAGAGGAGACCGCCTTAATGTCAGACTCGTGAGCAGCAGAGCCTTTGGACAACTCCTCAGGTAAGACAGGCTGCCTTGCAGAAGCACTATCATCAGCTAGAGAATTGGAAAAGAAAAAAGTTAAATAAAAGCTATTTGAAAGAAAAAAAATACATCAAAATCACAATTTTTACTTGTTACGTTTATTTGTTTAACCTGTCGAATAATCTAAAAGAAAATGAAATGCATGTCCTTCTCTGTATTAGAAACGGACAATCCAAAAAGCACTTTTACCTGTTGGTTCAGAGTCATTCTCTTCGCAGTTTGATTTCTGCTCATCCATTCCCTGCTGCTGCTTTGATCTCTTTGGCAGAGATCTGGAAAAAAAAAAAGAATAAATACATCACTTCAAATTGTGAATTTTATCTTAGGAAATTACCTTGTAAAAACAAATCAAATTGTCTTAAACAACACAGTGAACTGTCATTTTATTATATTATGATTTTAAAAAATCTGTGTTTTTTTAATAGAAATAAAGAAAACGTTAAGACTTGTGTAGTATACCGGCTGATGTTCATCGTGAAACAACTCGATTACTTTTTATAAAATTATTTGTAGAAAAAAAGGGGAAATCAAACACTAAACTTCCAGCGATTGGAACTAGCCTTAAACTATTTAAAAATCCAGCCCAATAATGCGTCAACTAAAAATCTGGCACAACTATATCTTCACTTTAGATTATATCCTATGATCGGACGACGATTAGTAGAATGAAAACGCAAACTCAATAAGTAAGCGCGAAGGTTACGTGCGACCGAGCGCTCGAAATGTGCTTTATATATTCACATCTTTTACCAAGCAATGCATAATCCAAATAGTTGAGGTCTTTGAGGTCAAAAAGCCGGTGAACTATGCAACTATCATTATATTTTTTCTAAATAAAACAACCACAAATCGGGATACACAAAGGAAATTCAACTTCCGTATGTGCAGCTTCCTGTTGCAGCAGTGCTCCCTTCGGGCAGAACCTCGTCGAAGGCTATACAGTTCCGCTACAAGATTTGTGCAACCAAATATGGATAAACAAACACTGTATGTGTAAAAACACGAATTGGCTTTTATCGAAAAAGCAAAATAAAAAATATATATATATATATTTTTTTTTAATCCGGGTCCTCGTAACACGCAACATATCAGTCGATTCGCGGGTACACTCTGCTGCTCTTACAGCCTCGCCAGTATTTGTTTACATGGTTGTAAATCCCGTATGTAATCCCGAAAGTGAAAAAGAGACCGAGAAAAATTACCTTTCTTTTTACAGACTATAGTAATTACATTGTGACTTTTCTATAAAAAGAACTCCTATTCCAAATTCCTCCTTCCCATTTATTATAAAGTAATTAGAAAACCAAGCAGTAAAACTAGGACATAACAGATTTTTGATCACGGTCCTCTTTTTTTCTGTCAAAAGCAATTTTGAAGCACAAGATTAATTCTATAGTTTGTAGTCATTGTAATATAGTTTTAGATTATGCATATTTAAGCATGGAGACACATTGTACGATGTCACTTGTAACGAGAAAGTAGCAAGCATGAAACAATGAGAAGGACGGTGTGATTTGGTGAAAAAACATAAAAAGCCTTACAAATTGAGCCAGTTAGAACTACAGTAACTCGGCATCACATCGTTAAAAATAGCAAGAATACAAATGTAAAAAGATCTAGAGTAGAAAATGCAATATTATATCCAGCACATATTAAACTAAGGAATAATCTGGTGTCTTTTTGGGGGCTTGTTGTTCGTTCATACTAACGGCACATCCTAAATTACCACGGTAATGCTGCGCACAAAAGCGCGATTACAGTGAATTAAATGGTTTGAAAATGAAACCATAATGGATACACAATACAATGGCGATGTTTTAAATATACATGTTTACAACTCCGAAACATTGATTATATTTTTAGGAGTAAAGGCTAATTCACTGTGTTTGTTCTGACATTACGCGTGTGTTGTAAGCGCTGATCTAAACCGTTTTTGTGTCATCTCGTTATTTACACAGACATTAACTGCGAGCGTGTCCTGAAATTATTTTTAGCAAAAAAATAAATTGACGCTATATCATGATTGTTAGCACACGAGATCCTAGATATAGTGTTGCGACCATACACACATAGTATTTATGAGAGTTAAGACTTCAGTGTTAAAATCCTCTTTGCTTGTTTGTGTTATGTACCAAGAGTCGTGTGATTCGTTCAAGTGCCAATGTTAGATCTGGTAAGATTTTACATCCAAATTAAGTCCGTGCTAAGCACGACTATTCCTTAATGTAAACATCAACTTCAAGAGGTTTATTCAAACCAGCAAATAGACATGTCCATGTTACTGGCGACAAGCTGGTTTTGAAATGCTAACACAACTACATACAGTGACGTAGCATCAAAGTACAACGAAGAAATAATAAGACTGCATGTAATAATTCACACAGGTAGGCTTTCTTTTCAAAAGTGGCAGATGGTCAAACGGTGGATGAAAACGTCGACAGAGTTAACGCGAAACAACTACAAGTAAACGCAGAAGTAATTTAGCTAGCGCTCCAGCAACTAGATACCCCCCCTCATTTGGTCCAGACGAGTAGTTAAATGCTACCAATGGCAGAGCTAACAGCCGGTCTAAGGTCAGTCCTGATGTCTCAATCAAGGCATCATGTATGATGCAAAAAGTTCAGAAATGTCGTAAATGTGCCCGCTTACCTCACACAAACGGTACCGTCTCCTCGTGCATCAGCAAAATCCAAAGAGCCCCACAAAGTCCAGAATTGCGGATGGTCGCTTCATTTTAAGTACCGGACTAACGCTTCGGCTAGCCGGTTGCTGTGGGAGTGGGGGAAGTGCAGCACGGTGGCGGAAGGCAGGCTGTGCTAGCTCTCCAACCAGATGGACAGTCACCAACCTAACCAACGACCAGCGCTCACTATCAAGTGGTTGTACAGCGTCGGGGAACTGTTAAGCACAAACACATGTCGAAAAGCCAATCCACCACCTACAAAAACGTTTCTAGGCTTCAAGCAATGGCTCCGTGGTAGTAAATTTAGCTTGAATGCTAACATCAGTTAGCTTTAGTGCTGTTCTGGAATCTCACTGGCGAGGTCGTTGAGGCAAGTTTGCACGAAAACTGGGTTTTCGGAAAGCACAGTCCCAGACTTTGTAGCAAGCGAAAGAAAGGCCGGTTTCTTTGAGTTATGGTGACCGACAGGATACTTATCGACCAACATTCGCAGCTAAAGTTTACATGGATATCCTCGTTTGGGTCACTTGCATCTCTTCACTAAACTGCGCTGCGTCCTCACTCGGTTGTTCCGCTAAAGTTGCTAGCCGTGTTCGACAAAAACAACTACGTCAAAATAAAACACAAGTCGTGTCAAAGGAACAAAGAGAAAAGCCATTCATTTTCGGCTAATCGCTCAACTATTCTGTGGGATAATTACACAGTGTGCATGAAGCATTTTAATCTGGCGAATCGATAGCAGCAGCAAATGATGGTGGATGCTAAATATTAGGTCATTAGATTTTCGGAAGCCATTTTTATTAAATCGTTATTATTGGAACTTCAAGGCTGTCACGGTGGCCGCTGAGCGCTTCTACTGTTAAAAACAAGCTGCCTTCGAAATTTCGACGTCTTTTTTTGCTTTATTTTTATGTATACATTTTTTCTTTCATTATTCACCAAAAAACAAATGTACAGTACTCTGCTGCCTGTATAATGTATTTTTGCAATCGTGAAGTAATCCCGTTTTTAACCATGTTTCTGTGAATGTACTTTGCATTTAGGACATTTAGGACATTTGTTATTGAAGAATTATAAATAATATCCTTGAAACTTAAGAAATTCCTTATACAGTCCTCTCAAAAATAATGGAAAAACCAGATTTCATCTTTAATTCTTCCACAAATTTGTCTTGTATTTGAAGATAGTAAAGTATTCTGTAGTTTGTGGTAGTTATTTTGCTATTTAGGGCAAAACTACCACTAAAACAGCTGAGGAATGAACAGAATATGGTGTTTTTTTAACATGTTCTTGCCATGTTTTTCTGACGATGGAGGACATTTCTAAAGAAAATTAAGTTTGAAATTGCATTTCTGTGTGTTTAATTCAAATCATCGTGAATAATGAGCAGAGGGAAAAAATGCAGTAGAATAAAGATCATATTTGTGATTAGTATAGGCGGGCTACAAGCTCCCTGCTCCATACCATGATGCATCCGCAGACAAATAGATCCATGTACGTCTTTGTTTTCCTCGTCTGAGCTGGAATCTGGATCAAAACTGTACAGCTGGATAACCCTGACATTGTTCTTTTTTTATTTTTTTAACTGCTAATGTTTGGTTGGGGTTGTGAGGGGCAGTGAGCTAGTGGGAGAGCGTGTAAACAGATGGATGACGGGAAGTGGAGGTAGACTTTCCCCTCGCCAACAGTCCCACTCACAACTACTGCTTCTCTGCAGAAACTATGTCCTACAATTGACAGCGTTTGTTTATTTTTTTCAGCTAAAAACAGCGTAATCATAAATAAAAGAACACTGGGAACGCTTTTAAAGTGGATCAAAAGATGACTGGAGCGGTACTTGAAATAATAAACTATATTTTTTGGAAATCATGCAGAAAAGATCAGCCCAGATTTACTATTTATATATGGGTTTTTTTTGTAGGTATCTTTCACACAATTTGACACAAAAATATTTTCTTATTGTTGGTTTCTACAATCTCTGGTTCTGTAGTGACCAAAGCAACAACCACCCCCTGTCATCTTTTAATAAACCCACAGTAAAAAATAAAAGGAAAATTCCCCTGGGGCAGTACACCTATTACAGCAGGTCTAATGTCATTGAGGTGATACTATGAATTTACAGAAAATGAGGTTGGGTAAGCATTGCAAGGAGGTCATTGATTTAATTCATATCAGGTCCTGACATACCTTAGAAAAGAGCACCTGTTTGTACCTGGATGTAAGTGTTGAGAGAGAAGAAACTGTACTAAAAGCATTAAATATGAAGTGAATTTTGATGCTGACACTTTGAATTCTTCCTTGTCTTGCTGTAATTAAGCACACAGTGGATTAATGTGAGCAAGCAGAAGGTGTTCATACGTCAGAGACGTACACACATTTATTTTCCAGATTTACACTTGCTAAAGAACATCGGATTGACAAACCTTAACTTTCATCATTTTTTTGTGCAAAACATTTGTATATAAAGATATAAATGGTTAGTCAGTAGAAGACAAACCAGTTACATTTTTTTAGAGCTTTTTTCATAAATTTCTTCCAGAAACATTCATTCAAATCTGTATTTAACTAATTTTTTAAACAGAAAGAGAAGTTGCACCATTCTTGTGAACAGAAAGACAAACAAATACCTTCATTTCTATCATTTGTTGCAGTTCTTACCAGATAAAAATTTTTACCTGCACTTGTGTGTGTAGAGGAAGTGGGGATCTACCTTCCCCCTTCAGGAAGTCAGGCCCTTTGATTTCACTAAATGTGATTATGGTGTGTTTCATTTGACCGCAGTGTTAGAGAATCACTTTACCTGAATGTGGGGTGAGCACGTTTTAATGTTGAAAACAGGTTATTACAGTTCCAACCAGCAGGATTACTTAACTCTCCATTCAGCTTTAGGAAAATTGGATTAGATTTTGGGGGGGCTGAGACCAGTTTAGAAAGCAGCAGTTGATTGGTCAGTGGATGTAAATAGAGGGTGGTTTTATGAGAGCAGGCCGCTCCTATTGGTCAGCAACTGAAGCCAGTGCTTTCCCATCTGGCTCCTGTGTTTGTAATGATAATCCCCTAGAATACCTTCACAGATGTTTAAGGCAGAACACAAACCAAAAGAGAACACACATTTTTTAAAAATAAAGATTTGTAATAGATTTGTAATAAAACCATAAGAGAATAAATAAAAAAAAATAAGTGCATAATTAGGTAATTGATTGTTAATTGATTATGTTAATATTATGGCTTTATTTTCAGCTAATTGATTTTTGACACTGTTTTTAAATTATTTTGGTAAATATTATGTTTTTGGTTGTCTTTGAAGACAATCTTTAGTAATAAAAAAGACTCCCATACTATTCCTAAATATAACTTACTACCACAATAGAACTACTTGATGTGTAATTATCGGTATTACACATTAAATCAATGTTTAGAAGTCATATTTTATGGATTACATTGGTCTGCAACTGAAATTTGAGGGTTTTGGCATTATCAGATCCTCCACTAGAGGGCGCAGGAGTTAATATTTGTCCACAGCTTTCAATTCTTAAGAACTTTAAAAATGTAAAGTTTTTTTTTTTAAGTAAATCAAATTTTGGAGTGTGAGACATTGAACAAAAGTAACAATCTATGAGTGTGATACTTTAAAAAAGCAATCAGCTCCCTCTGACATTCTAAAAGAAAAACTAAGCTAATGAGGTGAAAAGGTCTGAAAATGTCAAAGTGGAGCGAAAGTGAGGGGAATATTAAGTAAGTCTTGGCTTCTCATTAACTTGTAAACTCTTAAATTTGCCACTGGGAAATAGCTGCAGTGAGTTACATGCACCAAACAGGAACTCGTTGTACTTAAAATGGTTACAATGTCTTTATCAAGGACAATAGGTTACTTCACACATTGAAAACAATTGGTGAGTTGCTTCATTAAAATAATACTTTTATTTGTTTTATATCATAACACCATGTCAGTTCATACAATACAAGTGGTGTATTTATAAAAAAAGGAACATATACGCATATATTATTCAGAAAGTACAAAAATAAAGATTCTGTTGCTATGGAAATTCATTCTTTTTCTATTTGAACAACATTTATCCCTTTTTAAGTGAAATACTTTCAAAAAATGAGTGATGTACAAATGTAAAAGGTCATTTAAGCATTGTCTGACAAGCTCTTTTGACGTCATGATGTTGTTAGCATTTTTTGTATTATAATACATTAAAGTACTAACATTGCACAGAAATGTATTTTTTTTTGTTTCAGGATTTTAAGGATAGAATAAATTGGAGTCTAACAAGACCCATGCAAATCTGTACAGTAACCTGGCATACCAGTGAATTTTTGACAAGCGCTTCTCTTGAATTTTCATCCTGAAAGGTTCAGTAAGATTATTATGTTTGTGTAGAAAACCCTCATTTATACCTTCTTTCTTTATGGTCAAAGTGCTAAAATGTGACCTAATGTTTGTCAGAGATATTGAACCAGTTGTGGTTTGATCTGCTGCTTCTGCCCAAAGTAGCTCCTTCAAGGAATAAAAGAGTCTCAGAGGTCCAAAGGCCCAGTGTGCAAGTCTGTGATCCTCCACCAGTGCATAGCTGGAGGCCAGCACCCTGTCAACAAACAAGGTTCCAGCTTCTGTCAAGGGCGCATACACTCCCACACTTTCTGCAACTGAAACCGAGACGATGGGGGACGGCAGGGTTTGACTGTCTGCTGTGCTGATGAGGACACAGTCTCCCGTTTTGGCCCTGCTAGCAAAACGAGCCTGGTACTCGCTTATGTCATGTCCGCAGTTTGGGGCTAAGAAGACTAAGTGATGCGGAGTGAGGACCAGTGTGTACCCCTCTTCGGTCTCCAGAGACAGAAACGTAGACACGCTTTCCTGGTCCTGGTGAAGAAAGGAAAGGACTCGAGTGTACACCACCTGACCCGTGTCGGACAAAGCCATGACCCTGTCGCCAGGAGCCAGTGAGGACAAAGTCTTCTGCCTTCCCCCAGCAAGAGTAACCCGGGCCCAGCCAGGGAAACAGCCCCCTCTCTCCACAGCAACAGAATGGTCTGCAGGAGGATGAGCAGAAAAAACATTATCCCTAAAACATATTGGCTTAAATAACTTCATTTACTGAAGTTGTTATTCTTAAACCTACCCGCCTTCACTGAACAATGAACGTGATACTTGGACTCATAGTGGACCCAGTCGAAGCCGGCCTCCACGGCCAGCTGGGCCAAAAGGCCGTACTTCTCGGTTTCCCTGTCATCAGTGGTTATATCCACTGCCCGGCCTTCGTAGTGAAGAGAGCCTTGAGGGTGGTGACCATCTTCATCCCAGGCCTCTGTCACACGCAAGTGAACCCCAGGCCACTGGTTCATCACTGCAATGGCCAGCCTGTTCAGGCAGTCCTTACATCGCTGGAACAGAAAGAGCAGCAGACGGCTTGAGTTTGGCACAGCGAGGCACAGATTTGTGGACTGGTTCCACGTGCAGTACACCGGCTTCAAAACACAATAAAAAGGAGTGTAGAAAGACCTCAACTTAACATATTTGTCATCTGAAAGGTGGAGCTGTTATTGCGCTTTACCCTCCCAATGAATGCTGCGGGGGATATTCTAGCAAGACGTGATTATGGATTTTAACAGATTCATTTTATCTGATTTATTCACGTCTAAAGTGTAGAATTAAAAAGAAAAAGCATTAATTTAATCTTTTGTTTGTTTCTATAGCTAAAAAATAAGGATAAAAAATGCAGATTTTAATGTAAAATAGAACAAATCAGACCTATTTATTAAACAATAAACATCCATAGTTTTTTTGAGACTCATAAATGGGTGTAATTTAAATGTATCTTTTCTTTATAAGGTTTAACGGACTACTATTTAACAAGTTAAGGGTGGGTTCCTGGTTTCTATTCATAGGACAGGGTTTATGAGAAGGTCACATTTTCTTTTGTGTACTTTCTTAGTCTTTTTATTTATTTAGGGCCAATCCTCCCATCTTTGGTCACTTCATCCACACCAGATGGTATGCATGCTCTGTGGGCCAGATTCTGCTAAAGAAATGGGCATGTTTAATCGTTGATTAAAAACAGGAGTTTTACCACCGCCTACAATGCAATGGGAAGGTGCACCTTACAGACGGCTGTCAGGAACACTCAGCAGAAGAAGACCGTCATTCCTTAGTGCCCTCATTGGCTCTCACCCTAAGACCTTTTGTCTGCTGGCATCCAAACACACAATTTCTCCTCTACTCCGCTAAAGGCTGCCTCAACCTTATTCAAACAATCAGAGTGCAAGAAGTTTCCTACTGTAGCCAGTTTTGCGCATTCTTTGGCCTTTTCAACAGAGTGACAGAATAATCAAGGCCATTCTCTGCCTTTCCAGATTGTTCCAGGCTTGAGCTACTTGTTTTCACCCCAGGGACATTTGATCAAATATGCGCCCAGTGACTCTTAACACCCCCGTGGGCCATAATGTTACAGACTGTGTCAGCATTGTCGCAAAAGTGGCAAGTTGGAGAAGAAAACGATGACGTCTGCATCTGAGGTGATACAGTCGTCTTCTCCCGTATGCGTTTGCACTTGTGACTGGCAGCGCAGCAGAATTTGTAAGCTGATGGCGTGAAAGTGAAAGAAGGAAGCAGCAGAAGAACGTGTGAGCAGGAGAACAGTGCAGAAGAAGGCTAAGGTTGAAAGGATAGAGCAGGGCAGAGGGGAAGAATGTATGGGCACAGGCTTGGGAATGTGACAGCAAGAGTGAGGGACAGAAAACAAACTGGGTAGATTTCTCTCGCAGTGTCATTGAAGAGAGGCGCTTCATTGTCACAACTACAATAGTTGCCTTTCCAACGGTGCCATTACTTCAGCAGGCGGGAATTTTGTATAGGCGACCCTTTGGAGTCACCAAACGACGCACAAAGAGCGTCTTTCACATCTGGGCAAAAAAACAGGGGGCACATGCACACATATGAGGGCACACATGTACAACTACAGATTTCCATCAAATACAATCACTCTGGGAAGGAAAGAAACACACATTTTAGTCCCGAACAATCACAATCATTGCTGAGCTGATGGATATTCCCAAGCATGTTGGTGAAAAAAAAGCAATCAGAATAGAAGTTTCAGGGCATCAAAGCATTGTGAGTGGTCACCTATATGCTTCCTCTTGGAGGCCAACTGAGAGTCAGTCCTATGAATGGCTCTATTTCTAGTAAAAGATTAAAAGAGTTCTAGTTGAGAGACTCAGGTTCATTAGGGGGGCGGTGTTTATCTCTGGGAAGGGAGGCAAAGTTTGGTTAAAACTTACACAGGCTGCGTTGAGCATTTGTTTCATTTAAGAGCCAAGCACAGGCAGGTAAGTTTAGAAACATGAAAGAAAATCATGAACTTTTTCCATGAGGCTGTCAGATACCACCAACTCCTGTTAAGAAGAAGTTAGATTTTTTATAAATGCAAAAATATGTCATTTTTGGAGAAGAAAGCTTCTCTTAGTTGATCAGGTTTCCCCATTTGATGCCCAAAAAATACAATTCAGTAACACCTGGGTTGTCATAAGAGTTAATGGAATTGAATGATCCCCTGTTCTCACCTTAGTCATGAGGCGGTCTGCGTCGGTGTTCTCCTCATCTTTGAAGACAATGTCTGGATTGTAGTTGCACACCAGTTCATTAAAGCGCTCGGAGTCGCGTGTGATCTTGCCCTCTGCTCTTCCACTGGCCCCGAGGTTGTTTTCCGAGAAGTTTGGGAAAAACTGCTTGTAGTGCATGGCTGTGAGTTTCCTGGGCCTGGAGCGGATGCCATAGCCAGGGCCTGGTCCGCATCCCTCAACCAGCCACACACAGGTCCACGCAGCAAGCAGACAAAGCTGAACCAGACGGGCCCAACAGAACTGCTTCATTGATGAGGATGAGGGCTCCCAGGACTCAGAGGCTCACAGAGGCTACAGGTTTGTGATTGCAACTGAATGATGGTCAAATCTGGGTCCATTCCAATTCATGGATTATTGATGCTGATATGTTAATGATAAAAAATTACAGAATAAAGTTTCTGCTCAATAAGACACATTTTGTTTTTTCATTGTCTGTCATTGAAATGTAACTGTCCTTATGTATGTTGATTACACACAAGCAAAAACTGTTCAACAAGGATCTGATTGGCTGAACCGCTTTAGAAGTTTGGTCTCACTTGTTGTAAAAACAGAATCGTGTCTTGCAGCATTAGTTTCAGCAGCAGGCTGTGAAACTGGGAACTTCCTGCGTCCTCCAGAAGGACCTGCACGGTGACAGGTGGACGTTTCTGCTCACTTACCGCTTCTGTCTCCACGCACTTTCAAAACCTGACGCGCACTGGAAGCCAGATGGCTCCAAATTCCCCCCCAAAAAAGAAAAAGAAAAAGAAAGGAAAAAGGCAGCCGCTGCGCTCTGAGAGTCCCGCTCACATCCAGGCGCTCATGCTGACTGCTCCTCTAATTTTCTCCTCTGTCTTCGCCTCCTGACGCGTCCCAGCGCTCCTGGCCACCTTGCACCGGCCATTGGGTCTTATTAGCGTCCGGACAAGATTGCCCTCCCTTCCTCTATGCGCTCCCACCGCGACAGCACACGCCTCTAATTCAACCGTACAAAGAACATGTGATGCTCTCACAATGACCCTAACACCCTCCAGCTATTCACCTACTATTTTTGGCCAGATGACACTTTCATCTTTTTGGGGGGTTTTCCCAATGTTTTCCTTTGACATTTTACATTTCTGCTTAAAGTATTACAATAAATGAGAAAAATGGTCTCATTTGCTTGTAGCACATCCTTGTTTTGTCTACACCCATCTGAGTCACACTTGAGTTATAATCAGGCAGAGTTGAAGGTGAGGACCTAAGATTGAGCACAAGTGTCCAGCCTTGACACATTTGACCATGACTTAGAGTGCAGCCTTCCTGTCTTTAGGGAACAAGCGTGACCCTCCCCAAACCCCTCTTGATACCCACTAACCCCTCTAAGACCTTTTTTACTGGAAACACCCCATTTTTTTACGTTTTTATCCAGCTCCAAACAATGGCTGTGAGACGCATAAATAGTGTCAGATAATGCTAAAGAGGCAGCAGAAGAGGAGAATGTAAAGGGTGGGACATTGTAATCACGCAAGGAAGCTTAAATTAATGGCTGATTGAAGGTCAGAGTGCAACCGTGTTATCTGCTGCTTCATGGAGAAGACAGATTTCAGGGTTGTTGGATTTTTAAAAATAGTTTTTAAACACAGAATGAATATAAAGTTTTGGATAAACCTTTAAATTTCTCATATTTGATCAACTGGAGGTCACAGAGCTCCATACAGGCTTTGTGGTAAGTCATCCTTTTTCAGGGGGAAGTTTCCAGATGATCCCAGGATGTTGTGAGGAGGGGTTGCACCCAAAGCTGCATCTTCCTGTCCTTATGGTAAACACAGAGGAGGGTTCAATCTCGCTCCAGCGAGGCAGATGAGAGATGTCAGCCTTCGTAACAAATGCAGGGAATGACTCAATCGAAAAAAGCAACAAACACTTTGGCATCTACAATTACCCACACCAATGTTTCTCTTCAAAGGAATTCAAGAAAAAAGAATTTCCATCAGGCATAAAAGGGAAAGGAAGGAAACTGACATCTGTGGGTTTGAGATGGAAATAAAGTCATTATTAGTTTTTATTTTGGTGCCCCTGTCCTCCTCCCTCCCCCTGACTCTCTTTTGACTCTTAGTGTTTTACTCCCCCATTTCAGGATGGGAGTACATGGCTGAGTGAATGGTTTGGTTTCCTGCAATGCCTCAGCACAGAAAACGAGACCTTTCCTGCTCGAGTTGGCTCCACCTCCAAGCCGTTTTTAAAAGCGTTCACCTGCACTGATGTTCAAATACAGGATGAACCTGGAGATTAGACTTTCTTTGATTTGTAGAGACGTTAATGACTTACAGAAAGACTGATTACTCACTTATAACTGCAAACCAGTGTGCTCTCTCCAGCAAGTGCGGTCAAGGATGACATTAGGAATCTCTTTGGAATGCACGTGTTAAAACGTATTCTCATATTGAGAGCTGCTTTGTAATCTTTTGTGACATGTCTCAAAGGGCTGAATACACAATCTGCAGGCTTCACGTCCACAGATGGAGGCCACCATGAGGGTACAGAATAAAGGAAAGTCAGAGAGCTGCCATTTCCCTCTTCTTTTCCAGTCCACACTCACATTCTTATTTCCAGCCACAGCTGCACCACCCTCTCCACTGTGTCTTTTACTGAGCAGGAAGAAGTGTATTCTGGTGTGTATTGTGCAGGAAGAGGCACAGCAGTGTATTCTGATGCTGCCGGACAGTGATTATGTAGAATATGACCAAATAAATGGCGCATTTTTCAATTAAAGTGACTTTGAAATACGTTTCTGCATCAGGTTGCAGTCATCCAAGTCAGAGGCTGGCACCCGCCAAGCGTGTGAAGCAAGTGTGCCGTGAGTGTGTGCACAGGATGGCAGCAGCATTGGTAAACGGACAGTGAAGCCCTTTATCAGTTGATTAGCAAGCAAGTCTCGCCTTTTCCTGACCGATTCTGTATTTCAAGTGTGGAAAAGAGGGAATAACAGCCCTTAATGCACTTTGGCACAAACTTCAAACGGCTGACTGTCAGGAAGGCTAATCTGCGTCTTTTTCCCCCCTTCATTCTTGTGTTTTGACAATAAAGATAGCATATCACATTTCATTACAAGCTGCCAGCTTCCCGCCTTGTCCCTATGTGTCCGACGTCTTGTCCCAATACCCAATAGGACAGCAGGGACAGCTGCTGAACTGGGTTTAACCTTTACTGTGGGCTGCCAGGAAGGGCACCCTAGTTGTGTTTCAGTCCAAAAACAAGGAATATTTAATGCTTCAGATCATAAGTATTAGCACCTGAAAAAAGTAATTATTGAAACATACGGCTGGAGTTTCCAAAAAGACATCAAGCTCAGGTCAGTTCACAAAATAGGACCTATTTTGTTTTTTTAGAACAAGTTGTAGTGTTTTAACTTTCTAAAATTGTTTAACTTGATTTAACAAAAAAAGGTTTAGCAGTTTTTCTCTCACGTAAGCTCGTCTTTAGTATCAGTCTCCAGATGGGGACGTAAAGTGACAACACCGTTTGTGATCAAGAGCTTTTTCGGGGAGAGGAAGCGCTGTACAGAAAAACAAAAGCTCAAATCAAGTAAGCTTCATTAAAACAAAACAAAAAAATCAAGTGGGAGAAAATTAATCAGAGCGGGACTTTTTCTTCAAGACAAAAAAAAAAGAAGAGGAAATGAACAATAGCTGAGGAAAAGGAATAGAAGAAAGGAGGTGGGTGGTTGAGACGTCAAAGAGCAAATGTGAGTGAAGCCCCGTCCTCCTGATTTACAGGCTTTTTATCGGGCACTTGCATCGGAGAGGGGAAAGCGTGGGCCATGGCTGTGGTGGCGTCCGCTGGTGGACACCGCTGACAGACAGGTCAAAATATGGCTTTCTTCTGCTGCTGATTAAAGACGTGCAACAAAAGGGTGGAGGGGAGGCAGAGGATAGATGACCTTACCAGACGCAAACACCCACCGCATGGCACAAGAGACACTTTTGCAACATTTAATGAAAAACGGCAGCATCAAAGAAATGGTTTCCAGTAGGAGGTCCACCACCAAAAAAAAAAAGACACAAAGAAGTAACAAACTCTAAATATTTTTATTGCTTTCAGGTCACAAAACTGAGGAGAAAAATAATGATTTAGGTAAATGTGAGCCACTGAAGCAAATTAAAGTAAACAAACTTACAAAAGTGACAAAAGGCTTTTCTTTTGGCTCAAATACATCACAAAAAAAAAAAAAAAAAACTCTGAGAAAGTCAAATGTAATGTATAGACCCCTAAAATGCCCATAAATAACAATAAAACCACATTAGAAAACCTCAGTTAAAAAATAATCCAGAATAGCATTCCCCCAAAAAGTCATTTGTAAACTGTGTTTTGTATAAAATACAAATATAAACTTTTTGACCATAGAAACTCACAACCAAAAGACTGGTTGGAATTAAGAAACACCGTCCTCTGCTGGTCAAAGCAGCAGGACAGGACAGCAGCAGAGTGAAAGAACACTAAATCACCAACACGCAGTAAATATTAAGATAGAATCGTGTGACCATCAGAAAACAAACACTAGTGAATACCACGAGGCTCCTCAGTCACAGCTTAGTGAAATATTCAAGAAATGACTACAACCATGATGCTGAACATAGAGAAAAGACTGACATGAGAACATTTTTGGTAAAGTTTATATCAAATATTGCACTTTCCCAAAAAGGTCATATAATTCACAGTTTGATTGTCAAAAGTTCCTGCTAATGTGTGTCATGAACGCCACACTCTAAAATACTGAGCATAACTAGTTAAGCTTCTTTTTGAACTTTTCTGAAATAATTCCTGTGTTTGTTTGTTTTATTTAAACAAAAAACAGCAGTTTTTTTTGGGGATTACGTCAGAAAACATTTGTTGCTCCTCTTAAAAAAAGGAGCTCAATGAAGAACTATTACATGCATCTTGTGTTCCCTGTGTAACCCACAGATTCACAGATAGACACATCTTAAAATGGTGGCACACTCCTTAAAAAAAAAACAAAGACAAAGCGTTCAGGCGACCTAAAAAAGGAAAGAGGAAATGATGTCACAGCTAGAGTGTAATATTTCAAAATAACTGCCAACTTACACGTGTCAACAAAACAACTGCTTTATGAGGCCATGTCTGTTAGGTGTTTGGAGGGGCCCCATTGGTCCTAGCGATGGCGAGACCCACCAACAAGGTTTGAATGCCTTTTCTTTCTTGTCCAGTAACCTCCACAACAGGAGCTCCAATCTGGACCTTCTTTAAAAAAGGTTCAAACCCAGAACATGAAGCACTGGACTGAGTGCAGACGAAGACTCCAGGTCCAAACTCCTGTGCCAGCCAGCCAAGAATCTACTGACTTCCAGTGCCGTCGATTCAGCAGAGGCACATTAAAACTGGCTCATCTTTTTAAAAAGGTCAAAAGCCTCAGTGCTGAGGTTAACAAAGTCACTGGATTTTAGACAGACCACTAGCCAGGAGGAGTCTGAAGGGCACCGTGGAGCGTGACACAGTCAAAGGCAACCTGTGGAGTCCTGCAAAGAGAAACAAACATTAAAGTGGTGTGAAACACTAATTATTGCAAAGCTTATATGACTTTCGTGGTTTGAAAACTATTAATCACTGTTGAAAAGTTAGTTGTGAGGTCATGGGAAAGTGTGACAGAGCTGCCATGTTGTAAAGACGCCATCTATACTTTGAGGAGGGTGATGGTGAGTGTGCGTGCAGCTGCTGGGCCCCTGCTCCCAGCGCTTGTTTGTGTTGGGTGGAAGTTTAGAGGGTGTGTGCACTCAGAGGGCAATGTGCCTGAAGGTCCCCAAGGGGGAACCCGACTCTCCTCTTGTCCCTTTAAAACTTCCTGAAAGAATTGTATTCTTTCTATCTGAGGAAGAGGGACCAACCCGTCGGGAAGTAAGGGCCAAAGGTGGGGAAACTCGTGACACGGCTGTCCAAGCGTGAAGTCATTTCAGCCCAGCACAGCAACAATTTTCCACAAGCGTTCAAACTGACCAAAAGCACGGATGAGCTCTCTCTGCACGGCCCAGGTGACGGTCTTTATCAGGGACGCTGAGGTGAGACCAGCGAACATCATGTTGTAAAGGAAGACGACGTAGAAGTTCCCCAGCCAGTTGTATCGGCCAAAGTCTCCCAGCAGGTCAAAGCGGGTGATCCCTGACGCAGAGGAACAGAGGCGAAAGCAGACGTTACATACAAATGCACTGCTCCAGCTAAAACACTGTGGGAGTATTTTTATGATGTGCACATGACATCTTGTGGATAACATTAAAACTACAAGTGATGATTTAGCACAATTCAAAACTTGTGTAAACATCATTGTGGTCCATGACACTTAACAGAAATGTTTCTTATTGAGTTTCTGTAATAAAGATCGATTGCATATTTCAGATTGTTCATGACAAAGTCCATACGTTCAGCCGTAGTTCAAAGTCCAGCCGCTGAAGCAGGGAGCTTAGTTTTTTGTACTGTCAGTCTTTTCTGTTAAGACGCCCCCTAAGCTTGCTTCAGCAGCCAGAAGCTTGAGTGAGCGGATAAGCATTTCAAATGCTGTAATCCAGTGTTCAGGTTTTGATGAAGCAAAAACATGTTTCCATCTAAAATGTAATCCAGCATTTAACTACCACAGCTTCGGACCAGTTTGGAAACTTTTGAAATGAGCCATATTTCATTTTTAAATTATTTTCTAACAAAGTAAGGCAACACAATAGGACAGAACTTAAGCTTTTTTCCCATTACAGTTTTAGTTAAAACTGCACTTTATCTTTCATTTGAGCAGCTATGAATACCTTTAGAGTTTTGAACTGTGAGAAAACCGTGTGCCTTAACTTTATATTAATGCATGCACAGCACACATGTGAACCAGTTTACTGCTCAACACCGCATTTCCATTGGACTGTAATCTTTAGTAAATGTGTAAGCCATGTCCTTACCAAGAGTGCGAGAGAAGACTGGCAGGGCTGAGCTCAGAATAAGCAGCGAAACACAATTTGCAATTATCTGAAAGAAAGTTACATTTGGATATGACTACCAATTATAAACAGAAATGATCTTTAAATGATTTGTCAGCACCATCTTAACCCGAGGTAAAGGTCATGTGGTGCCCAAATGTTCGATACCTGTGTCAGGTTGGTGTCTTTGGCCCGAGGAAGGAGACCAGAGAACAGAGAAGAACTGTAGAAACCAACGACTGAGGACAACATCAGGTAACTGATTTCTTTTTAAGGACAACAGTAAAACAAAATTGACTGAGCACCACATACTGACTTTTGAAGAGCAATTTGTACATCTGAGTCAGAGGGAAGTCATACTTGTAGTTGAGTACCAGTTGAACTGTCTGGACTCACTTCACTGCCAAAAGACTCTATTGGCTTTGCTAAAAATGTCATTGGGTTTGTGGATTTGTTCAAAAGTGTGTTCTAAGTCAAAGCGAAGGATTATACTTGCAGCAGGAAAGGCTTTGATTATGCTGCAAAACTGCATTTGAGTTCAGTTAAGGTGGTGAAAGGATACAGGATGAGAACCACTTGAACTGCAGCACCTAGTGAACCAAACATGGAGAAAGAGGCCATTCCCAGATGAGGGTCCTACAACAAGACACAAAACTCATCAATAACACAGAGTACTGATTGTCAGGCACCAGGCAGGACATGTTTATTAAGTCTTCCAGCAAGTTTCTTTACCTCCATTCCTCTGGGCAAAGCCGTTTCATCCAGCAGTAACTCCAGTACATTAAAACAAACCATTAGAACACACATCACCTGAAGAAGAACAGGATATACACCAATATTAATAACCAAATTCAAAACATTAATAACATAAATTCGCATCAAGTGATGTGTACCGTCAGTGCCAGGAGTGCCATCATCACCAGAGGGTAACCCAGGTTCCGCTGCCATGGGGATGCTTTCCTGCGCATCTCTATGGAGGAAACAAAAAGTATTAATGAGCGTATGGGGAAATGGCTGGCATCACAGAAGATTTGAAATAGCGAGACATTTTTTTTTAGTCCAAGTTACCCAGTGCTACACGCTTGGTCCGGACTGTTTGATACTCCTGTCTCAAAGCCTCCATGTTTAGTTTAGACCAACACGACTTGTTTCCACCTTCAACCAGATGTAAACAAAAATTTAAAAAAAAAAAGTCCGCCAAAAAATAACAGGAGGGATTAATACACAAACTTACAGTTAAGTTTCCTGCGAAGAGAGTTTTCCTCAAACATGGAGCAGCTCAGAGTATCTTCTATGTCCTCCAGCAGCTTGATAAAGACAGAGAGTAGTTTTTAGAAAATATCAAAAGAAATATCTACATCCAAAAATCCTATTTGTGTCATACATTATAGAGAAAACTTGATCAAAACCAGTAAGGTTTTTTTTTAAATAATCGACTGTGGTTGACTGTTCAGTTAGATAATATGGATAAACACCAGCAGAGGTTTTTTTTTAAAAGAGAACTTCATTTTTTTACATTTCTTTTTATTGTTGTACCAAATAATAATTAACACAAACCTCCATATTAAATTTCAGATGTCTTCTAATGATTTTTTCACATGTTGTTGACATTACTACATCATAATAGTAGTTTTAGGGGCTGTCATCTGGACTTAGTTTTTAAAGTTAGAAGACGTTTCATCTCTTATCCAAGAGGCTTTGTCAATTCGCTTTATCAATTCCCAGAATTGACAAAGCCTCTTGGATAAGAGGTGAAACGTCTTCTAACTTTAAAAATTAAGTCCAGATGACAGCCCCTAAACCTACTACTATGATGGAATCAACCTGGATGAATGAGTCTTCATAGAGACATTACTACATATTACTCTATTAGAGCTCTGATTTGATTTAATCTCATTTGTGCAAAAACCATACATTTATTTTACCCTGGATTCCTTTTTTTAGTTTAGATTTATTAAAATAATTTTATTCTTAACTTTCATTTTAATAGAAGTCAATAAAATTGAAATCGTGTGCTAAAAAAGGAACAGGGAAAATAGCCGGGGCTTTATCAGGTAAACAATGGGTTTTAATTGTGCAATTGTGCTTTCAAAATGTAGAAAAAGATTCAAAACGTATTTTTTCCAAGTATACATTTTTTATAGCCATTTAAACCCACAGCATATTTTAGTTGCTTTCTGTGTGTAGGCAGAACGCCATTTTTTTCTGCATTAGTAAGTGTGATTAAAATACCGATTATGCATCACATCGCTTATTTTCTGATTTAAATACAACAAATTAAAAATCTGCAAAGAAAGTCACGAGGATTTTGAAAATGTGGAATGAATAGCTGTGATGAAAAGCAGCCATAAAGAGTGAGGCTGCAGACATTCAGTCTCGGTTATTATTGTAAACATTCTGTCTGTGACTCACCCGTGGTTTGACTAGCAGGCTGCCCGTTACACTGAACATGCGAGATAACCCAAAAGGGGTGCACACTGAAAAGAGAGAACACATGAGATGATCTGCAAGAGTCAAAACACAATTCTTGGAACTCCTAAAGGTCGTTGAGGTGAACTTACACAAAAGCATCAGCACTCCAAACAGAGAGATACCCGAGTACAGGTAGGGAAGGTAATATTCCCACAGGTCTGCAATTGAAAAAGAGAGAAGAAAAGTGAAGAACACTTGCTAAACTGTGTGCCAAGTTTATATGAGAAGTACAGCTATAACAGAAATGACTCACCATAGAGGCTCTTTCGAGCTATGTTGTCATGGAGGAGAGCTGAAGCCACCCACACAATGCCCAGCACAAGCAGAGCCAGCAGCAGGAGCAACACAACCGCTTCATACACTCTTGCCATTACTCCCTACACAGCCACAGAACATAGATACACAACACTGCTGTAAGACAAGGGACTGCCATATGCAAGGCAAGAAGAAATGCTGTACCTTTTTGGACCCTGCAAATCCCTCTGACTCGGTAAAAAAATAAGCAAAGGGCATAAGGAAAACCAGGGACAAATTGGAAAAAAGAAAGACTAGGTTCCACAAGCCTGAAAAGAGGATAAAAAAAACAATTTAGCACATTTATTTTCATCAGTAACATTCATTTCAGTTTGAGTTAAAAACTGATAGTGCCACTGTCTACCACTGGGAGGCCTATCCCTGGAAAATAACACAGGAATGCTCATACAAGCCAACACAAAGAAAAGAAGGTTACTCCAAAAATCAATCTCTTTAGTGCACAAATACCATTCCTCAATAGTACCTACAGAACATTACTTTGACTCAACTCAGCCGAAAGCTCATTAGGAGACAGCAGCAGTTGAACAGAATAACTCCAAACTGTGAGGTCAAAGCTATTCTGATCCATAATAATTATCTGTTGCACAGAGTCCTGTTTTATATTGATTTAAATGTTATCACAGGAGCAGCGCTGCCCTGTGGAGTTTAACTATGCTCAAAAGAAGCTGATACTTTCAACTGTGCGCTAACATGTTGCAATAAAGCATTCCGCTGTACCATGTATGAGAGATCCATTGAGCCACTGCATGTAGTAGCTGTGCGGAAAGGTGAGCAGGACTTCATTTGACAGAATGGAGATGGGGAGAAGCAGCACAGCACACACTGCGACAGACAGGGTGAACGTGCACAACCACAGTCTGCAGGAAGAGAAGACGGAACATGAGAGCAGCCTCTGATTAGGTTCTGTGAAAGAACAAATCAGCAGGTGGAACACTAATGCAGCCTCGACTATCTGCTTCAGCATGAAAGGACAATGAGCAAAGGGACAGTGAAGTCGTGTGCCAACATACTGAACATGTAAGACAATAAATACACTAATGGTCTCTACATGTCATTTTGATAAGCAGGTTTGGGAAATATTTCACAGGTGTCTGGTAGCCGTTAATGGAGGCTTTTACTTACGCAATTTTATTGACTGTAGCATCTTCAATATCATCTGGAAGAAAGAAACAAATGGATAAATGAAATGCTAAACCTTTGTCCTTTCTAGAAGAACCTTTTGTTTTTTTAGAATAGTTTTTGCAGGGCAGCAGTAGGTCAGATCAGAAATTTGTCACCAAGACGGGGCGGGACCATTTGTGCAGTGCAACTTTGCCGCCCCCTCACACCCCCAGCCTAGCAGTGCAACAAAAACGGCAAGCGAGCCAGCTCAGACGAGGAAAACAAAGACGTACACAGATTTATTTGTCTGCATCAGAATGGAGCTTGTGGCCGACCGACTGGAGCTTCTACGTCGCAGCTACAAGCTTTTTCAAACAGCATTTTCTCATCTGCTCATGATTCACAACAATCTGAATTAAGAAATACTCAGAAATGCAATCTAAGCTTAATTGTCATATTATATGTCCTCCATGATGAGAAAAATGCTACATGTTAAAAACACCTAAAACACAATTTCATTGGAGCTGGTCTTTAAAGCATGCAAGGATGGAGAGAATGAAGTCTTTATGAAGGTGAAGTCCAGCACTCAAAGAAGGGGGTGGGTTGCAGGCCTGCTTGGAACATTTTGTTCAAGAAAGGCCAAGAATCCAAATAAATACAGAAAACACACAAAGCCTGAAGACCCTTCAGTTGAAGTTAACTTCCTGTTCAACAAGTAGAGTAGATACCCACATCAAATGTTTCAGTTAGTCTTCCTTCATCAGGCTGTGTTTTTATTTCATAAATCTCTTGTGTGAAAGTTGTTGCAGAAGGAAGTAATCCATATGAAGCAACAGTCAGCTCTCGGCTGCTTTGTGTCACAAACAACTCTGCTGGATGGAGTTGCACAATCGTCATTTGGTTGCAGGGCACAACTGTACTTCTGTCCTCCATGACTTGTATAGGAGCAATTACAAAGCATGGGTACACGTGCACACAAAGTGTCTCCCACCCACTGTGCCGACATCCTGGACACTTCAACAGTTCACATCTTCCTTTTGAAATGGTTTTAAATAGGTCTGCTCTCTCATTCCAGTGCCAGTGGAAAACATAAACTGCATTATGGAAACAGAATAACTGCATTAAGACAAATTGCATTACAATGCTAGTCATTATAGAGTCTGCTTTAATGCCTTTCAGGTGACTCAGCTTATTCTGCAGCGTTTTCTACCACCCCTCCTCCAGCCCATCTACATTGGATACAAAAACCACGTATCCTCTTCATCTCCAGAGCCTCTTTTTTTCTAAAATGTGCATGTAAATGAAAGTTCATTAAAAAAAAACATTCCATATAGGAACACGTTTCTTAACACCTGTGGGAGCTTGGATACAGTTGCCAACCTATTCTGTGGAAAAGACATTCCAAAACACAACGTAATCATTGTGCCTGTTAACACTGCTCCCTGAAGGCAACTTCCAATTAACCTTTGATGAAAAGTTTTCTCACAAATATTCAACTCACCTGTGAGGAACTCAGCAGTCTTCTTGAAGTGGGTGAGAACAAGGTAACACACCATATAGAGGCATGTAAAGAGGAGAATGCAGATCTGCACAAGAAAAAACAAAAACAAAAGACCATTGAGATTTCTACAAGCAACATGTTGGAGAGAGTGAAAATTCAAGTGTGTGAAGAACAAGTTGTCAACAATTTGTGCTGCCAACTAATGAATAATTCATCCATTGAATCTGATTGAAATCGGTTTTGTGCAGTCTAACAGGTCTTTAAAGAGGGGTGCATCCAAGAAAAATAAAAGGGACAAAGGGGGAGTGAATGTGTGCAAAACATCCAGTCCTTCACCTCATCCTAAGAGGCAGATGGAGCCTAAAGATTATGTCTCTGTCAAAAACAAAGAAAATGAGGTCAAATTGTTCTACTGAATTAGATTAAAGGGGGTTCATGGACAAACGGGCCACAACAGTGAGGGTCACCACCATGCTGCAGCTTGATGTATTAATCCAAAGTTAACTCCAACCAACACACACAGGACAATCTGTCTGTAAAAGAACATACAGCTTAAAGAAACTAACTGGTAAACTGAAGGTTAGTATCTGATAGTTTAAGCATTTTCAAAAGATGTTCCAGTTTCAGTTCCCTTCATGTTCAAATACAATTACACATTTCAGTATATTCTGGGGAAGAAAAAGTCCATATCAAATATCAATCTCTATCAACAGTTATAATAAAACAACTATAACTATAATAAAAATTGACATTAACAGGGAATATACATAAAAATGTTTCTGTGGAAGTTCAGCTGTAGCAGCACACTCCTCCACATTCTTTCCTAAGATCCTGCTGCTCCAATCCAGAACACACACACACACACACCATGTACCAGTATACTCAGGTATACAGCAAGTTCACATTATTCCTCTTAGTTACTCAGTACTCTAAAGTGAAACCAAAAAACACAAAAATGGAGCAGTATTAGGCAAATATTTGGGACATTCACTGCAAAATTCTAGAAGCAAAGGAATATGAAAATTAGAGGCTAACTTTACCACATTATGCTAATGAACTTCTTTAACTAAAACCAACATTGCTGGTTTTAGACATGACAAATATTTGTGTTTGATTTATCATCTTACAGGTCAAAACCATATTTATATGGTTAGATTTTTTAATTAATTATTTTTATACATATTCTGTATTTGCTCGACAAAAAGCTGTGATGATTTGTAATAAATGGCTAAATGTGTTCATCAATAAAGCATGCACATTTTAGAGTTGTTCCAAATACAATTTAAAAACTTCCAAAGTATTACAAGTAACACATGTTCAAAATTCCAAAATACCTGCCCCCCCCCCCAACAAAACCAGTACCGGTATATACAGTTTACAAGCAGAAACCAAAAATGCTCAAGTACTGCGAAAGCAATAACATCTTCAGATTATAGTAACCTTTTTCAGTGTAAACAGCAGCAACACAACTATTTCAGTATAAAAAAAAAGGGAATTTACAAGAAAAAACACAATTGTTCAATAAAAAATAAGCTTTAGCTCATAATAGGGTACTTTTAGAAATATAGACAGATGTTATTTTCACGTTGTAATATTGTCATTATTTTAAACTAAACTAAACTTTTAGCAACTTTGTTTTCTTTATAAAAACTAGAAACCAACCAGCCAGACTTTATATAATGTTTGCTCAACATGATAAATCACGCTTGCAGATTCAACCAAATGTTGCTAAGAAACATGAAACCTCTAATTATCAGTCACACTTTTTTCAGCACAAGTCAGCTTTTTTTTTTGAAGATGTAATCACTAGATTTACAGCAAAAGGAATCTGGGGGAGATGTTTATCAACCCTCTTTTTTCTTTTCGGTTCAACTCAGACGCTTACTGATCCCGGGGTTGAGGGAGCATGCCAACATGAACTCTTTACGTTATTTCTCACACATCTCACAAAGCTAATTTTGTTCAAGTAAGTCTTGTTCACTTGCCAAATGCTGTCAACTAGGATGATTTGCAATCACATGTCAACTTTAATGACAAAACAAAAATGTCAGGGGTTGAATTTTTCCTGATGCTTTTATTATTTCCTTCTTTATCTGTCAGCATTCACTGGCAGTTATTTTCTGGCATATTCACAAGTGTTTATACCTGCAAAAATAATGCATGATCTGCTTATTAAAGTCTGTAAAGTACATCTATTCTATTAGTAAAGACTATGCAGCCTCCAGATTTTGAACTGGGCCTAATGTGGCAAAAAATAATCTGACTTTCGGGCTGTGTCCAAACTGGAGGGCTGAGTTCTTCCTGGGCTGCATTTGTGGGTTGCTTACGTCAGTCACAGTGCCACAACCAGTGCTGTCCAAATTGCGGCCAACGAATATGGCCTTCTTTTTTCCCAATTTCAAGGATTGGTCTGGTGTATCCTTCTATGCTGTCCATATCCCAAGATGCATTGCGGCCGAACTCAGAGGTTTTCTGACAACAAAAGGCAGACTGGACCGGAGCTAGAAATAATTACACATCCAAGATTAAAAGTTGGATCAAATAAGCCAGAAGAATTTTGTGCTTCATGGCTGGTTCACTACTACTCTCTGTTTGGGACTCACGGTTGCCAGGCAACAGGACATTTGCCGATGTAACGGCTGGAATTATCTAAAGACTAGACTAGTCCAAATTCACAGCCGTTGACATCCAGCCTACCCGGTGGACGAAGGACCCGGCCAACATCGACCGGGAAGGCCGCGGCCATTGAAGGATGCAGCCCTCCAATTTGGACACACCCATTGCTTAAGATGCCAATAATGCTAACTATGTTAGTCATGCTAACGTGGGAAAAAGTAATCTCACTCTAGCATAACTAACCCTCTAAATCAATAGGACTTGAACTAAACAACATTGTTACTATGGTGATTTCACACACGATATTTCTTCCTGATTAAAATACATAATATAATGATATTAATATATAAAAAAATAATCATTTCTAAAATTACACTCAAAAACATGGAAAATTAAGTTTAAGCAAAAGTAGCATCAAACAAATGTACAGTCGGCTTAAAAAAAACCATCTTCGCAAGTTTTATTATCAGGTGGTGATTTGGGCTTTAGAAATGTCAACAAAACAGTTTTCTGCAAGGAGTGCAGTTTAAGCATGTTCCAGAAGGCAACACTGAAATCCAAAAGGATTTTTGTATGAAACAGGGAATTCTTCAAACTGGCCACATTTCCATCGACACAGAAAAAAAACTTTAAATGAGCCTCAAAATCCTCCCCACATGACAAAGAAAAAAAATCCCACAAACATCTTCCCCTTTTGCCATTATTGTTTTTGTATTACTGTCCATTTCAAACAAGATCAAGAAAATAATACACTTTGATTGACATGATTAAAATGCACTTCCAGAATTCTTGTTAAATATATTTTCTTTAGTTAATATAACTTTTGAGTTCTCCCTTTGGAGTCTGTCTTTTAAAAATATTTTATTACCAATAACACTGATATCACCACTAACATATATGCGGAGAGGATGCACTTTACTTTGGGTGGTTTTGGAATCATCTTTATAAAATATTTCACTTCATTTGCAATATTATTTTTAGTTTCCCAATGTTTATGCATCTTAATGCCCAGTTTAGCTTTACAGCTCCAAGTTTAAAGTGGTATAAAAAAGGTCATTGGAAAGAGAAAGATTATTGATCCAGAAAAATCGATTTCAATTGAGTTTCTTTATTTTCAATAGAGACTTTTTTCCAGATGTTTTCATGAAAAGCAAATTTCTATTTTATTCAGTTAAAATCTTGCACAAATCATCTAGGGTTTCTACTTTCACCTGAAATAAAATACCTGCTCACCCGGCAAATGGAAACGCGGATTTAGCTTGAAGTAGCCAGGGCACTGAATACATTTGCTTTAGTAAAAGCATTTGGTAAATATTTCAGTGTAAAATGGTTACGTCGTTTTGAAATACATGTAAACACCCTTTCTGAGACGGCCTCTTTTAATGGAAGCATTGAGACTTTAGTTTTTAATTTTAACAGAATGAAAACGTCGAAATCCACAGCCTTCGTCTTTGTGTAAGCGACGTGTCCTTTACGGTTATATTTTTGTTATCTTGTAAAGGGCTAGACCCACATTTTATTAATTATCACATCGATTATCTGACATTAGGAACACAACTTAAATTTTATTAGTTGATATTTGTCTAATTTTTGTAATAATGAGGAACTAATATTGGCTGTTAGTTATTTTATCATTTGAAAACCCTCTGAAAATGATTGAAATGATTTAGTCTACAATGAATCCAATGCTGCATTTTACGTAAGAAAGTGCACTTTTCATGCATTATAAAAAGAAAAAGCTTTAAATCGCTTAGATTTATTTCAGCACTCCTTTTTTCACCAACCTAAAATAATAATATATATTGATTTGTGTGGCTCTCACTTCAGCTAGTTCACATACATGCATACGCGCATGAAGTCCAGAATGTTGATCATTTTTAATAACTTAATTCAAGTCCTTTTCAAAAAACAAGCTAATTTTGTTAGGAGTGAAAATATAACAAGGTAGCCGTCTTATTATTCTGTGAGCATTCTTTAGAAGTTTCCACAAAATGTATCACATGAGTGGAAATGAGGAAATTGAGGTAGATCTGTCGAGTGGTGCCCCTTGTTTTTGAAGGCAGTGTCAGTCGGCAGTTTGGCTTCTGTCAAATTGCTGAAGACAGAAAATGAAAAGATTGAAATTACATTGCAAGATATTCAAATTCAGAATTTTGGAGCCTGTTTTTAAAAGCATCCCATGCATGGAGATGTTTTGAAGTAAAACAAAAAGACTTTAAAATATCTAAATCACTAATCTGTCAGGACTGACAGGAGGGCAAAAATGAAGAATAAAAGCTACCGCTGTGACCCATTTTGGAAAACTAATCTAAGCCAAAGGTGCAAATAGACAAGATGTTTAACATTTCTGCTGCCTCACAATTATCTCAGGTGAGGAGAGTTCAGCTGACACCACGTGCTCAGAGTTCTGTTCACTCTAAAAAGTTCTGTCCTCTCACCTTCACAATCAGCATTTGGTATTCTTAGACACGCATACTATCCTGCATTTATCAAACTACAATTCAGACTTACTTACTTTGTTTGTGAAAGGGTTTACAAATTGAATATTTATTTTAAACGTAACTGTCTAGTTTTGTTCAAAATATGTTTGCCCTTAAATGACTTCAGATGGCGAACTGTCAAAAAGTGATAAGTTGTCCACTTTGGACACGCCCATAGGATTAGGTGAAAAAGTCTGAGAGTACACATTGTTTATGCACGTAAACTGGCGTCCGACACTTTTTTTTTGCAACTGCTTACAGGGTGTAGGCCATCAGAACGCTTTTACCATTTTTTTCCCTCTTGTTTATTGCTTACTTAAATACACTGTTTCTTTAATTTAAAAAAAATAAACTACTAATTTTATGAGTCTTGGCTTCACATGTAATATAAATAAAATATGTAATATTTGTGCTTTGTATGAATCAATTAAAATTACCAAGGAAACTGTGTCTAAGAATAAACATTAATAGCTAGAGCAGCCCTTAATCCTTTTGAATCTGAAAACTAACAGCAGCTAAAAGAATGTAAAATACATTCAAATAGAGCCTGAAAATACCCATGTTTACTAATTCAAGTAATCACCAATTGTCCTGCTGCTTTCTAATAATGATCATATGGTTTTATTGGCGAGTCATTAAATTTCCACTTTAAGCAGGACTTTAAAAAAAAACATTAAACTGTGACAGATCATCGTGCTTTCCTCAAAAGCTGCAGCAGAGTCTCCCATTCAAATATAGAATTCTGTCTTTTTCCTTTATGTACTGCTTTATCACAGCTTTAGGAACTGGATGTTATTATGAAGGTCAAAGGTTGGTATCCTGTGTCTTGTTGTAAGAGGGCAGGTCAATTTCTTCCCCAAGTCTGAAGTTCAACAGGTATTAATAATTATTATTTTGACCAAGCTAGTTTAGGCACAGAAGGGATACTTTTTTAAGGCATATAGTGTCAAACGTTTGTTAGCTGCAAACTGGACGATGATAAAGCAAGTATTTATGAGTATTTTAGTCAAACCTACCAATTCAGTTGCTGGAACAGTGACAACATTAAACAAAACCTTACCTCTATAATTTAACAGAAAACTCGTGTTGGAAAAGATCCCTAACTTACTGAGACTGTGAGAGCGTGGCTTTATTGTTGGTGACCAGTGACCAGACACATTTCAACCGACGGCAAGTTCCAGCCCGGCGTTACTTACTATAGTTTCCCGGACGCGGTTGTGAAAAAGTTGCTCTCGAACCGACACGTCGTCCGTTTCCATCCTGGGAAACCATACCAGTATCCTCAGGCTCAAGGCACTGAAGTCGGTTAAAACTTTGCAAGACGGCGCATCATTTTCTCCAGAGGCTGCGGCGGTCGCGAGCTTTCGCTAGCAGTGCCCTATTTCAACGGCTAATCCGCTCGTGCGTTGACGAAAAACCAGCGGGGAGGGGCCCTCCAGGGGCGGGGCTTCACTCATGAGCGGTGCGAGGGCTGTCAATCAACACTTCAACACAAAATTAAACCCTGATCCCCTTCACAGCTTACACCGAGGATGAAAATAAAACTAAATATTTACATTGTACATTTCTGTAACTTTTTAAAAATTGTTCATTGTTCATGCAAAATTTAATCTATAAAAATATATTTAATCAAGAACACCACATAAACAGATTACAACTTTCTTTAAAATAGACATGAAAATACAAAACGTTTTACCATTTTAATGCATATGTACACAATTTATACTTACATTCTAATGTTGTTTTTAACATATTCTAGTGGCATTTTTCTCATGATGGGGGACCTGTATAAAAAATGAATATTAAAACTGCATTTCTGAGTATTTCTTTATTTTAATTGTTGTGAATCTGGAGCAGACAAAAAAAAAAGCTATCGACGGACCACAAGTTTCCTTCTCTGCTCCATCCTATTGCACCCAGTTGCAGACAAATAGATCTTAGTACGTCTTTGTTTTCCCCTGTCTGAGCTGGCATCTGGGTTAGAACTCCACTGCTGGATCGCTCCAACGTTACTTACACTTTTGTAGCACTAGTACTGTTAGGTTGGGGATGTGAGGGGCTGTAAACTAGTGGGAGAGATTGTCAAGACATGGATGTCGGGAAGTAGTGAAACAGTCCACAACGTTTTCCACCTCTGAGCCCACAACTCAGAGATGAATTCCTAATGAAGTACTGCCACTCTGCAGAAACTATGTCCTAGAAAAAAACTAAGTTTTACATTTTTTTAATTTTAGCACAATCATAAAAGTAGATCAAAAACTGATCAGAGTGGCACTTTAAAGTAAACAGACTCGTACTTGTCACATCCATCCATCCATCCATCCATCCATCCATCCATCCATCCATCCATCCATCCATCCATCCATCCATCCATCCATCCATCCATCCATCCATCCATCCATCCATCCATTCATCCATCCATCCATCCATCCATCCATCCATTCATCCATCCATCCATCCATCCATCTTATCCGGGACTGGGTCACGGGGGGAGCAGTCTAAGCAAAGATGCCCAGACTTCCCTCACACTGGCCACTTCCTCTGGGGGGACCCCGAGGCGTTCCCATGCCAACCGAGAGAGTAGTCTCTTCAGCGTGTCCTGGGTCTTCCCCAAATATTCCTTTCTCGGGAAAGCATTTCCTTATTGTAGCTGTTGATGTGATCGATGGCCTTTGTTAAGGCAGATTGTGTGTTGAGAGTGTAATAGAACTGTCACAATCCAAAGTCCGAGTGTTGCAACAGCATGCACTAACTTCTACTATCGAACGCACTTGAAAGGATTTCTCTGGATTTAGATTTAAAAAGAACTGGATTTAGATTTAAAAAGAACAAATGAGTAAGTAAATCAGTTTTATAATGCAAAATCAAATGTTAAATTTTTGTATGGACAATAAATTAATTATTTCTGTATGGAAAAGTTTTTTGCTTTAGTTTCTGACCTTTCAGTCAGCATGTTTTTTTTGCGATTCCCTTTAAGCATTTATAAGCTAAAGGATAATGCTTACCATCAGCTAAATCAAATCCCCTCTTATATAATATGTTATTTAACTGCTCTGATGGATTGCAGAGATTAAAAATCTGTTTGAATGTTCTTGCCAAAATGATTTAAACACATGAGTCATCACAGAGCACGGAGGTAGTTAGATTTGAAATTGGAAGGTAACCATTTCGAGAAATATGCAATTAACACACTGACTTTTAGATTAGAAAGTAACTTTTTCTCTGTTTACTGCAGGATGACTGCTCATATCTACAAGTACTGATTCACAAAATGGTAAAAAGCGTTCTGGTGGCCTACGCCCTGTGGGCAGTAGGTGGACCTCTAGGCCTTCATCATCTCTATTTAGGAAGAGACAGTCATGCTCTGCTGTGGATGCTGACATTGGGCGGATTTGGGTTTGGATGGATCAGAGAGGTCATCCGTATTCCGGCATATGTCAGGGCAGCCAATAAAGATCCAGAAAAAGAAAGAAGAAAGGAAAACAACAGGGTGCCCCCACCTCCCGGCCCTGTCCGGTTTGCTGGACAAGTGTGTGTCGGGATGTACTTTGGTGCTGTGGCTCTGATAGGACTTAACTCCCTCAGTTTCTTCTACTTGATTGTCCTGCCGTTGAGTGTGGGTGCAGGGGTTCATCTGGTGTCCAGTGTTGGTGAACAGACCTCAGACCTCAAAAAAACCTTGACAGCTTGTCTCATGATGTCACCAGTGTTCTATGGCAGCACCCTGTCCCCACTTCCCATAAGCCTGGCTGCTAGTATCACTGCTTCCCAGCATCGCAGGTTCAAACCTCCACAGACAACCAGCAGCACACAGAAATTAGGTGAGCTAAGATTGTCCCCTTTATTACTTTGACTACCTGAAAATAGGAGCCCGTCTGAAAGCTGTACTAAAAATGTGTTTTCTCAACTTTTTATTCAGGTCCAAGACTTTATAAGCTCGCTCTTGCCTGGCTTGCCTTCTCTGCCCCAATAGGTTACTGTATTTTTTACAACACCACAGCCACTCTGTACTACATTTCCGACTCTATTGCAGCACTCCTGGATATTTTCTGGTTTCTGCCTTGGCTCAGGGGGTTGCTGGAGTACATTCTTTTAATTCCCTATCGGATTCTGTGCGCACTCACTGGAGGGGGATACCAGGAGGAAGCTTGGAGAAAGATTCTGGAAATACTGCTCAAAGAATACACGGAGAAGGAGAAACAGGCCCTGCAGGTGGGCAGTGCACAATGAAACATCAAAATGGCCAGTGTACAGGAACGCGATTTTCATAAAGTGATGTGTTTGTGCTTCAGGTTTTTTCATTAAAGTCAGATGCCTCTCTTGAAGAAATAACTCGAAGCTATAGGGAGTTGGCCAAAACATGGCATCCAGACCACAACCCCAGTCAAGAGGCTGAGGCAATGTTCCTGAAGGTTCAGGAAGCTTATGAGGTCCTGCTGCGCTGGCACAAGCCCCAACGATTCCAATAATGTGCCCGGATTCCTCACTTTTCGGATTATTTTAAAGTCAGGACTAAATTTTTCTTTCTTAAATAAAAACTACAACTTCAAAAATATGAATTGTCTCCGCCCCTTCCTCACACCTAAGACTGTCTCCATCCTGGTCCACAGCCTCATCATCAGTCGTCTCGACTACTGTAACTCCCTCCACTTTGGCCTCCTTCACAAACTTCTCCATAAACTTCAACTGGTTCAAAATTCAGCAGCTCGGATCATAACTAAACACCCCCTCTCCCACCAAATCACGCCAATACTCCAGCAGCTGCTCTGGCTCCCGGTTCCATCCAGGATCTACTTCAAAATACTATCCTGAATACTTTCAAAGCCATCCCTGACCTCGCCCCTCTCCATCTCTCCAATTTGATCCACATTACAATACCATCCCGCTCCCTAAGACCAACATCCTCTCCACACCTGACTGTTCCCTCTGCCCCCCTCAGCACCAGTGGGTGCAGAGCTGTTCTGCCCCAAACTCTGCAACTCACCTCCACTCTACAATATGAATAAAAACTGCCTTCCTTCCTATAAAACAAAACTCAAAACCCAGCTGTTCAAACTATCATATTACTAGTTGTCTCCATCACCACCTTTTTTTTTTGTTTTTCAATTTATTGCTTTTAATTGTGTTTTTATCTTGTCTTAAAACAGTGTCCCTGAATGGTGCTTTTAAATCAAACATATTTGAATTATTATTAAAAATAGGGCTGCACAGTGGCGCAGTGGTTAGCCCTTTTTGCCTCACAGTGAGAAGGACCACTTCAAATCCTAGCTGGGACCCCTTTCTGTGCGGAGTTTGCATGCTCTCCCTGTGCAGACATGGGTTTTCTAACTCTCAACTGGTTTCTCCTCACAGTCAATAGACATGCTTCATTGGTTGATTGTTTATTCTACATTGTGACTGAGATGGGTGTGTAATTTTGTGGCAGGCTGGCAACCGGGTGTACCCCGCCTTTTTCCAACAGTGGCCAGGGTTGGCTCAGGGAGCCCGTGACCCCCAAAAGGGATATAGTGGTTTAAAAAGATGGATTTTCAATAGAACATCGTTTGCTTCATAACCTGTTGCTAACCTGATGCACTTTTCAATGGAAAAACTAATTTTTAACCACCTGATTTTCATTCAAACTGCAGTTTGCTGCCACCTTGTGGCAACACAAAGGTACTGTCAGAACAAACCATTTTCATCATGGCAAGTGAGCAGCATTTAATATTTGTGCGGCTAATTTCAGGAGATTTTTTGTTGTTTTTAGTTACTATGTTAAACAAAATTAAAAAAAAATCATATATATACAGATATGCATCTATTTTACATGAAGGTTAGCAGATTTTCTTCTGGATTGCAGCATTATAGTCTCAAAACATATTATTTGGCAGCATCACGTGTTGTTTCTTGTTCAAAATTTGTTCAATTCATCTATTCTTTGCCCCGGAATAATCTTAAATATCGATGTGTTCGACAATCCCTGGATCAGAGACTCTGTTGTGCACGGGCCCGGAAGTTGTTGGGATACGGATTCCCAGGTATAAAAAAAAGGAGGAGGAGGGGGGGGGGGGGGGGTTGGAGCGGGGAAAAAAAGGAAAAAAAATACCAGAGATGCTGTCGTCGCTTGGGAAAACAAACGGCCATCCAGACAATTAGAGAGGAGAGCAGCGATCGGTGGGCAGGTAAAGAGGAGGCTCGCGGACGGCGCCGCAGCGCTCGGTGAGCCATCGGTGTGGATGAGGGAGACAGACGGCATGTTTTTGAATAGTTGGGTAGGTGAATACCGTTTGTCGTGTGGTCGGGTGCCATAGCAACGGATCGTGAGAACTGCTGTAGCCCGCAGCTCAGGTCAGTTTGACGTGCTCAGCGTTGGATGACAGCTCCGTTCATTGCAACTCTCCTGCAACAAATTGCCTCCCCCCGCGTGTCTGGCCGCCGTCTGGAGCGTCCATGAGCTTAAAGGTGTCATAGCGGAGCGAAGCCACCGACTGAGCGGCTCAGCCAAGTCGCCATGGATGCGCCGGCGAGGCACGAGGACTGTTTAGAAATGTAGATTTGATGTCATGCGCGCGCGACCTTTTCAGGGTTTAAAGGGTTTCAGTGAAGTGTTTGGGCTTGCTTTTTTTTTTCTTTTTGAACCCGGGTGCCCTGGTGTGACTGGCGAGTCTCCCGGCTGCATCAGCAGCGCCTGTTGATCTCCATGCGCGGCCAATGCCAGGATATTCATTTTCCCTTGGATGTGTTGTCTCCGCCCCTAAAGTCTCTTATGTCCACTGCTGTCATCCATCTAAGCAGAAGGTGCAGTCTTATCTTGGTTTTAACGCCGTTTGAATCGTGTAAGCTGTTCATGTGGACTAAAATAAAAGAGGCTGGAGGATAAAGATACTGTTAGTCCGCCTGGATATGCGCTTCTCTAATTATTTACTGCTATGTATAAGAGCCTCCTCCGTAAATATAGGAGAATTAAGAATATACAGAAGCATAGCTTCATATTATTATGACATAAAACAATTGGGTTATTTCGTCAATCCAGTTTTGGCCTTATTCATGCATGTTGGGAATGAGATATATTTTTGGGTCACTTTTTGGAAGAATTATACATTTTTTAAGTTTTGATGGTTTAATGTTTACCCAATTTATAGAATAGAATAGAATAGAATAGAATAGAATAGAATAGAATAGAATAGAACTATCGTTGTCACTGTGACACACTCAACCAAAATTTAGGGTTATTTTACTGAGTTAAAATATGGGAACCCAGAAAAAAGTTAGTCCTCTCATAATAATAATAATAATAATAATAATAATAATAATAATAATAATAATAATAATAATAATAATAATAATAATAATAATAATAATAATAAATAATTATAATAATTATAATAATTATTATAATAATAATTATAATTATTATTATACAGATATATAAGATTATAGCTTTTGGGCTAATTTCCATCTTTTGTCTCCAAAGCGGTTGATGATCCCTCAGTAAAAAGACAAGTTCAGTAAACAAAGACCGAGAAGACAACAGCAGACACAGATGGGGTTGTCAATAGCAAGAAATTCACTAAAATACTAAAACCAAGCAACAAAAATGGAAAAAATAGAAATCCAATAATAAATAAGAAATCCAATTTAAACAGGAGGGCAGATGAGACAGAAAAAGCAATAAGTTGGGGTAAGAGGAGTTTTTAGTGTTTATAAATGATTAAAATGAACACATTATTAGTGTTATTTTATAACAATTTTAAGTTTGTGTCTACTGAGTGTGACTTGAAGTTTTTTGCTCTACCCACTGAGGCTCTAACTCCTCCTTCAAAGCTCCTGTTTTCATGTTTTCTATAAATCTGAAGCCCTTTATGTGTTTTTGCTGACACGAGGAGCAGCGTCTACAGGAGGCTAAGCCGAATTAAGGTTTTTCTATATTAGAAAAACATTGAAAAGTCATTGCTTGACATTCTATACAGATTTTTTTTCTGTTGTTGCCACTACTACTTTATATTTTATTTAAAAGATACATGTTCTTTTATTTTGAAATAATTTGTTTTTGTAATCGTATTGCCATAAATAAACAGAAATACTCACAGTTTGCCTTTGAAATCTCCTCTTTCAGGCATCTGGTGAGATAATGAATGCTGATGACTGCAATGGACGCTCATATGCAAAAGGTAAGGTAAAGTTGTGTTTGGATATGTTGTTCCCACACTTCAGTGTTCACTGACACTGGAACATTTTTGATTTTCAGGTAATGGGGGAGACTCATCAGCTGAGCAGGACTTATATGGCAGCTTGCAGGGCCCTTCCACGAAATCCCCCAGCAGTCGGCAGTCCTCACCGCGCCGCTCCCTCAGTGGTCAGCTGGAAATTCATCAGTTGCTGCCATGATTTCTTTACACCGAGTGTAGAGTTTAACATGTTTCACTTTGCTTTCCACTGAAAAAGCAAACTCCATCAAGGTTGAGATGTGCAGTGATGAGGAATCATCAGGTGCTCCCCAGCCGGAGATCAAAGAAGCCGTGAGGGTTGACGGCAGGAAGGATGACCGACGGGACCCCACGGAAGAGGGGGCTTCTGAGTTTGCTGGTGTGAGAAGAAACAGAGCAAGCATTTACAATGACCTGGCCAGTCCCAACTCCACCTCACCAGGGCCTATTCGGCTGCCTAACGGCAAACTTCAGTGTGAAGTGTGTGGCATGATCTGCATTGGACCCAATGTGCTGATGGTTCACAAGCGCAGCCACACAGGTGAGAAGACAGCGAAGGCTGCACTCATGAAAGCAAAAAAAAAAACAGGTTTATGCAGAGATGGACTTAAAATACAGATCCGAATCACATTTAAGTCTGACAGTCAGGGATTTGAAATGTGACTTAAACCTTCAATAATTTAAGTTTGGAATATATTAACAACATAATTTCATTTTTTAACATTGTTTTTTAACTCCAGATCTGTCACATCTAACAAAAAAGACCCCCTAACGGGTCCCTGCTAGCTGTTTCCTATGATGACTTGAAGTCACTTGACATGGCATATAGGACTCGTGAGACCCTCTGCATGAGGGCAGCACAAAGGGTTTTGACTCAAATCCTTGTGTGTTCAGGGGAGCGTCCGTTCCAGTGTAACCAGTGTGGAGCCTCTTTCACTCAAAAGGGGAACTTGTTACGCCATATCAAGTTGCATTCGGGAGAGAAGCCCTTCAAATGTCCCATTTGCAATTACGCGTGTCGTCGGAGAGATGCTCTGGCTGGACATCTGCGCACGCATGCAGGTAAAGTAGTCCTGAAGTCATAAAGGTAAACGTTGAAGCTCACATTTGTACCCTGACTGACTGACGAGCAGCTGAAGCCTGGAACTGAAGGGACTGGTTTGTTTTAGAAGACATAAAACGGCTTCTGTTAAACACGTTTTAATGCTTAGTGCTTAGTGAACTTAACTGTGATTGTGATTAAAAAAAGCACCTCTAAATATAATTACTCAAAATAAGGTATTTATGAAGCGTTTGGGTTGCTATTTAAGATATATTTGCTTTCTAACTGCAATATTCAGATGCTGATTTGTGATAAAATCATAAAGAGTTAGTATTTTATCTTACAACAAGATTATTTATGGCCTTTCAAGCGTTTCTGGATGTACTTCAGACATCTACAGCAATGTTCCTCTTGTTTGTGGCTATTGTCCCAAAACTGTAAGAGTTTTAGTAGTGCAGCAGATATTTGGGTTTTATAAATGTGGCTTGCTTTTAGAAATATCTTATTGTAAAGTTCAATGAATTCAAATGCAAATTAGTTATGTGCATACAAATACATGTAGGGAAATGTATTGTACGAGTGTAAGAGCAGTCGTGATGGCGGCCAACCTCATAGGTGCTGGTTGTTGATTACACTTAGGGGGAAATATTCACATCAAGTAATGTTGGTGGCTTTTTGGGTGGTTAGCGTCTGTTCTCCCCATGCATGGCTGCATTTTCTCTTCCTTCCACACTCCAAAACAAAACAACAAAAAACAAAAACAACAACAAAAAATATGCCCTTTAGGTTGAGTCAAATTTTGCCACTTAAATGTGGTTATTTTGTCTCAACGTGGCCCTGCGGTGGACTTGTCAAGTTTTTTCCAAGAGTAGCTGGGATAGGCTCCAGCAACCCCTGTGACCCTGCATAGGTTCATCCATTGATGATGGATGAATGTTGGCATTGTATACATTCTTATGGTCTTTTCTTTTGGAAATTGGGCTTTTTATGTCTATTTCAGTGGTTGTTCAAATCTGAAAACTATATTACCTTTTGTATTTGACCTTTGTTCAAGCAGTTTTTGCTTTTGCTTTGGTACTTTACTTTACTTTACTTTACTTTACTTCCAAAATGTTATAAGAAAAACACCAGTCAAATCATTACCCCCACTAATAACAAAAATCATTGTCAGCCACAGAATCCTCTTCAATTAAAGGAAAAAAAATATTTTGACAGAACCTTAGAAATATGATTTGATTGAAAAGGTGATAGTTAGATGCTTTGTTTTATTACTCCTTGATACTCATTCTACTTTGACACAAAAATACAATACAATAATTAAAAAAAAAATAAACTGATGGGGGTTTAGCAATCACCATCAAGTCTTCTTCATTACAATCATCATGGGGCTCAGACATCAACAACAGCCAATGACTTCATCACTTTTATTTATTGAGTTTTGATGTAGAGACTGAAACATTTCTTTGTATCTATTTTTAAATGGACTAATGTTCACATTGTTTTTTGACATTGTTTTAGTTCTGAATGTAGACCATTCCATGGTTTTACTCCAGTTACTGTAATGCTAATTCTTTTAAACGTTGTTCTAGCTTTAATCATTCAAAGTTCAATGTGCCTCTATACCTGTGTCCTCCTCTTTCAAAAAACCTTTTTGAGGGAATCGGAAGCAAGTTGCATCTTATTTTATATAGAAATTGAATCATCTTGAATGCTATGAAGTCAATTTAATATCTTGTTTACAAACAAATTCTTTTAGCTATTTAGCTCCATCCAATGAATGATTTATTTTGCATGAACATACTTTTGGGCAGCGTTCACCCTCCTCAGATAATTGAGCTAGTGACTTAAAACCTTTTAAAATTATTTCAGCTTTCAATATTTCCTCTAGTTTACAACCAAATATCATTATTTTTAGAGAGCAGTCTTCAGGTTCAAAAGCAGTTGAGCAAGAAATACATTTTTTTATACTGTCAGTGAGCAAAATTCATGAAACTGTTCAACTGTGAAAGCAGTAAAGTCATAAAGTCATTAGAACGGTCCATTTCATTTCTTTGAATCTGACAGGAAGTAGGTCTTCACTGAGAGAATCTTCTGTACAACACACAAAAAAAACCATGACAAAATATGACATTTAACAGTTTATAATAACAGGAAATCCTGCTGAAGATACATGTAAACAACAGGTGTTCAAGTACAGTCTTGGTACAGTCGATCTTGGTGGATGTCTTCTGGTCTCATAGGTTCATTTTCAGAGAAATGATTAGTGCAAACTGAATTTCAGCGAAATGACGTGAGTCCTTCCGGCATCGCGCTTAGATGGAACCGAGCAGTGGAAGGGTTAGGCTTTTTTTTTTTCCATTTTAAGCCACATAGATCAATTTCAGGAATTCCCAATCAAGGGGGGAAATCCAAAGTTTCAAATTTAGCCAATAATACAATGGCTATATTATTTGAAACCCCTCAGGGAAGCAATATATATTCTAGTATGTGTCTTCTTTCAGATTTTATTAGCAGTGATCTTCCTACATATTTTCTCAAGTTAACCTTTCTGGTGACTTTTCAGTCTCTTCTCCGACGGTGGGAAAACCTTTCAAATGCAGCTACTGCAGTCGCAGCTACAAGCAGCAGAGCACATTGGAAGAGCATCTGGAGCGCTGCCATAGCTATCTTAAGACTCTGGACCCCCAGACAGCAGTCAACAACCAGACATCACAAGGTAACCCATTAAACCTGGGGATCAGATATTTAATAGTTCAAGCCGTTTGCCACGTGTGACCTGGATTCTCCTTTGTGTCGTTGAAGAGTCAGTTAATATGGAGACAGTCTCTAAACCAGTACTGCAGCCGTCAAGTGAGAAGATCCACTTTGTGGATAGACTGTCTGTTAGCATAACCAAACGCAAGAGGTCAACACCACAGAAGTTTTTGGGTACGTTTTTTTTCCCCCTACGTTTTAATCTAAGGAAAATAATGCTGTTTATGTAGTTTCTTTTCAAAATGATTAGTTCTAAAACAAGGTTTATCTCTTTGTTGCATTTCTGTAATAAATAAAAGATCACATGCTTGACGGGAGGCAGTAGTAGAAACAGGGTTTTTTGCATCAGAAGTTGTCCAGCAGCGGGCATCTTCGGTTAGATCCCTGGCACACTTTCATCTAACATTGTACTGATTTGTGACCTGTCCTCATTTTTCCAGGTGAAAAGCACATGCACCTTGATCCACCGGAAGCACCTTACGAACTGTCCTCTGGCTCTGAGAAGGAGGGGGACCTCATGAGTTCGCATTCTGCTGGAGACTCAGCTGGACTGGCGGGGTCACACCCCCACTACATGAGTGGTAAAGGTGAGAACAATGAGTCAGCTGCTTTGTCGCAGCTCCATGCCGGCATTGTGGCAGAGCTCCGCACAGTCGTGGGCTCTATCAACAGCAACCTGACTCCTCACGGCCCTCGGATGCACAGTGGAGGTGCTCTGGCCGCGATGTCTCTTGCCCTGCCCGGGCGGGAGACAGGTGATGACCAGCCCTCTGCACACAGCCATACGACCTCGCCCAACGGTTGTCCGGACTCCACAGACACAGAGAGCACAGCAGAGGAGCACAGCACAAGGGCTACAGCTCCTACAAGTACCTCCAACCACCACCACCTCCACTACCAAGCCCCAATTCTGCCCCACTGCCATCCAACCTCCAGCCCCAACCAGGCCAAAGACTTGGATACATTATGGGAGAAAGGGGGTTCTGTGCCTCCCTCCGTGGTAAAGAGGAGCCCCGTCTCCCCCTTTTCTCCCAGGGACTCTTTACAGGTGTTAGACAAAGGTGGCAGGTCAGTTCGCTCCTTCTACTGTCGGCACTGTCGCATCCTTTTTCTGGACCATGTCATGTTCACCATCCACATGGGCTGCCACGGCTTCCGACAGCCGTTTGAGTGCAACATCTGCGGCCACTCCAGCCAGGACCGCTACGAGTTCTCATCTCACATCAGCCGTGGAGAACACCAGGTGGGCTGAGGACACTGGATCATTTGCATGCGGACACCTGTTGCTCTCCTAAGTTTTGGGCTCACGTTTGTTCTGCACCAGATCGGTTCCTTTAAATCCTGTGTATAGGTAAATGGATTTTTAATTTTTAATGTCAGAGATATATACAGAAATCGAATTTAATGCACCGCTTTAGTTCAGTGGAGGCAAATGACATTTGACCATTGATTGCACTCCCAAACGAAATGGCAAAACTCTTGGGTTTTGCGATAAAAGTGCCTTTTTTGCGGATTTCTTTTCACAAAAACTAAAAAAAAAAAAGGATACAAAAAAGATAGAAAAAGGGTGCTTACAAATCTCAACTAGCCATCTTTTTCCTAATCAGTTTTAAAGTAGTTAGCTGCTTTAAAGATCATGTTCACATGCAGTTGTGGGATGAAAAAAAGTTTGGTTTGCTTTTGTTGCTAAAGAGGTTTTTTTTTTGTCTCGTCTGTCTAGTGTGTCAGGTAAGCTTTATATGCACTGGGAGCTTTGTGCCTCGGGGTGGGAGAGAGACTTTGGTCTTAGACGAAGCACAGAAATGGGTTGCCTTAACTCCTACCGTATGTAGGAATACATACTGTTTACAGCGTGGTTTAACTGTGTTTGATATCAACTTTAAAGAAGAGTGAGCAGACAAATCATGCAGAACATGAGGGTATCAGGGGCTCCAATCTAAAGTTCCTTGTTTTGGATTTTTAAAGTGAGTCTAAGAATACTGGTGCAGAGCAGACCATGAGTCAAGTCGTGCGTACGATCTCCGACTGAATCAGCCAGGGGTGCTATACCTCTGTGTTTTCGGGCCCCCTGCTTATAATCTTCTTTTGCTGAGGTACTTAATGGCTTTATGAAATCATTTTTTTGTGGTTGTTCTACTGCACTGATCAACGACATCAATCACAATAACAAACAGATTTGCAACAGCAGGACATTTTATTGACAAAGCCGGCCTTCTGTCATTCCTCACGGCGCCACGCTGTGTGGTTTTTCTGCACTGGAGTCTGCTGCAACGTGCGATCGAGATCCACGTCGGTTTGACTTCAAACTGTTCTTTTGTCGTTTTGCAAGTTTTGAACAATTTTCACAACGTAAGTGTGTTTTAAGAGGTTATTTAAAAGCCAACTGACAAGAAATCAGTTTGGAGTTGTTCATTTATCACCTGTGATTATCTATTTGGTGTTGTTTGTTTCAGCCTTGGTGTGAGCTTTATTCCAAATCTTATCCAGCATATTCCTCAAGTCCAAGAAATGTTACCTCCTGCTTCTTTATAGCACCCAAATACCTTATTGCTACAGTTTGGTGAGTTTTTTGATAATGTTGATATTAGGATTATGAATGAGACCAAACTCAGTATTCTTACTTGTTATTATTGTGGGTTTGCTGCTTAATAGTTCACCTTGAATTCCTTTAATAGCAAGCAAAATGTACTTGAAACAGTAAAAAAAAAAAAAAAAAAACTAAGAATGCACTTGGGTTCTGTAAGTGGAGAAATGTGTGTGTGTGTGTGGGTGGATGTGTGCACAGGTGTGTGTGTGCGTGTGTGTGAGTGTGGATGGAAAACTCGGCGTGTGCTCGTCATCTTCTGCTTCTACCTGACTTGTGAATTATTTTTGAAACGTGGAGTAATTCTAAGAAACGAAAAACGAGGCATGGGTTTCTGTCTCCTTTTGTGGAATCAATGTTCTGAAATATTTTGTTAATGGTGTGACATGAAGAAACACTTTACCTCAAAGTTCAAGATGTACAACTGCCTCATTTGTTCAAAAAGTCACGTTGCTTTCTGAGATGCTTTTGCAGTTTCAAATGCGTGCCCCTTGATATTTTCAAAACTTTTTACTGTCAATAAAGTTACATTTATTGTAAAGGCATTCTCTTCCTCTTTTACTCATCATGCAACAATCAATATAGCCAACAGCAGCAACAATAACATTGAAATATTTATTTTACTTACATATCATAGGAGAATGAATTTTACATATATATGTCAAATTAATGTTCTAAATTGTAAAGTTTCAATATACTACTAATTGTACAATGTCCTTAATTGACTAATCAACAAATCAAATTTTACTATCATATCCATCTCATAGAGTTTCTATCTGCACAGCAAAATGTACAGTAAGGCCGTCCGGCTGTGGTTTGGTGGTACATTCACCCTAATCTGCCAGTAACAGCTCAAAGAGACTGAAAATAGTGTTTTTACAAAGTATATTTTGTACACTTCCTTCTGTAAATTTTTGCTATTTTGGCCTCGGGTTAGAAGCCAAACAACATTCCATTACCTACACTTATAGATCTGTAATGAGCAAAAAGTATTTTGATCTAATCTAATAAAAGCATAATCTTATCCAAAGAAGGCTGCATGACATATATTTGTGTTAATTTGACTTCAAGACTTAGTTACCTTTAGCTCATAATTGTGATCAGACAAACTCAGTATATCAATCTAGAATGTTTAGAAAGCGTAGGACATAGATTATATCATTCAAATTATTGCTTTAACTTAAATAAATAACTATATTTTCATAAAGTCAGCAAATACCAGACTCCATGCATTTTCTTAACCGTCCAGTTGATTAATGCTGATTGCAAATACACCACTGTGCAAAAAGATATTTTACTTGATTTACCTATTTGTGAATTACTTGTGTGGTATTTCACTTGATGAAATGTTTAGATTTTGCAGAAATATTCTTTCTTTGAGTAAAGTTTAATTCTAAACCATCTTTGTGAACCAGCTGTAGCGTGTGCTGGTAATGAAGTTAACCTGAAACCCACATCTTTGCTGCTCATTTGACCTTTATGTTGAGACTGAAAGTCCTTTGTTGTAACCGTTTCTGGTTAGTTTTGACCTTTTTTTCTTCTTCAGCGGAAAATCTCTTTTTTTGCACATGCAAGTACAATCCAGATGCTTTTCATCATGTAGAAATAAACATATAAAGCTTATGTGCACATTAATTAACATGATGCATGAAACCTTGTTTTAATGCCTGCCCCTCCTTGTCTGATCTGTCACCTTTGTGTCTTTTATATTTGTTTTTATGTTTCTCACTGTGTGCATGTTTTATGTATTTTAAATGATTGTTTATTGTACATGTATATTTTCTATTAATGTATTTAATTCATGCTTTGAAGTTTTTAGGTTGACGATTTTAACACCGGTCCGGGGACTACAGATGAAAAATAGCCTTTGGGCTAATTCTGGCGCATTGCAGCCATGCTTTTAATGAGCACTGTCCCTATTAAATAACTTAATAAATTAAATAGAATTGTTTTACACATTTGCTCTAAAGAGTAAATGTTCGTGCTCAAGATTCCTGGATGACATTGTCTCAGTCAAGGGAGCTATTAAAGTTTTTGATTTTTTTATATCAAAGTCACACAAACCAAAATAGAGTTATTAAGCCCTCAAGTAAACACATGGACTATATAATATTAAATGAGAACTCACTATTACTATTAAATGTTTTTTTGTGTGTTTAAACCTTGGTATATTGGTGCTCAGATTTTCATTTTTAACTTCTCAAAGGATAAATAAAAAAGTTAGTGTAATGGAAAAAGGTGCAAAGTAAACTCCAGACAGTGAAAATGTGGCCTTTGCCCTTTGTAACCCTTGTGCTACCCTAGGCACTTTAACATTGGGAGTTGGGTCATCTAGACCCACTAGACAGTGCGCTGAACTTTTTTTCTTCATTCATTCATACATTCTCCTTAATTTAGCTAAATGATTAACTATTCCTCCAAAAAGGCATTTAACCAAACCAACCGTTTGAGATTGTAATTTGTAACGGTGTCCACTAGATGGCAGTCTTTTACATGTTTTCCTACTGATCAGAGCCTCTGCACTCCGGTGTCTAAGGCAAAGTGAGGTCAGTTATCATTTGAGGACACACAATAACACACACTAATAGAATAATACAATACCTAGAATTAATTACAAAATCAGCTGATATTCTTTCTATAGATGGTTTATGAACATTTGTTGAGTTATGATATATTGCATTTTGAAATGAATTTGTTCAATAATCTCGTTTACTTCTGTATGAGAAAGAATGTCTATTTATAGGTCTCGTAAAATCTTTTAAAGAACTCAAAAATGTTGGAAATGTAGGTTGAGCGTAGAATATGTTTATGTCAGAGTTAACTTTCAGCCGATCAAAAGTAAATGAAAATCCAAGGTGATCAATACGTCACCGAATTAATCAATAATCGCCACGTCATTTTTCCAGGTGAGCACTTACCAGCATTTATACTGAATTTTATCATCCACAATTATTTTACCTTCTTTTTTAATTCAAAAACCCAAATGCAAACCTCCCCTCACGAAGCCAAATCAGCTTTGTTTGAAAAACTACAATTATTCTGGCTGACCAACAGATCTATTATTTTCATGAATAAGACATCCAAGTGGCTCCTGGATAATTAAGATGCCAGAAAACATCATGACTAATAGCCAGGATGTCTTTCCACATACTTGTTTCTATTTTTTCATATAGATGCTCTCTACAGCTGTACCCTGAAAAAGCCACAAGATGCACATTGAATTTAGGAATAAGCATCTATTGCTCAATATGTATTTTACAATATCATTAACATTGAACAGTATAAATAAGCTCTTATTACTTTTGAATTGCTCATATTTTTTCAAGTTGATTTGTGAAAATATAACGGATGCAAAATCCTAAAAAAAAAGAAAAATGCTGGCACTTTTTCCAGCTCTGCCTCTGGAAGTGATTATGCCTGAAAGCTTGGGTGAGTACACTGCAGGGACATGGGCGGGCGGGGGCAACATCTTGTGTGTGTGAATGTGAGCAGGACACTAAGAGAAACCGTGTTTTTGAGAAACAGTCAGAAAAACAGGCCAGAATAGTCTTTTTTTTCGTACGCGAGCAGTTCTCTGTCTGCATGTGGACTGGAAGACGCACGGCTCCTGTGGTTGGCTGCCCCCTGTGTCACAGCCTTTAAAAAAAACACATGCCAAGAGAAATGTCTTCTTTACAAGCTTTGGCTACCAGATGCGGAGAATAATGGATAAGAGTGCTGAGGGAAAGACAGGGAGATGTTCTTGGCCAGCCAGCTGCAGAGACATCAGCACATATTAGCGCACAAACGTGCACAGTTTCTGGGCAGGGTTCCATGCAGAGCTGAAGTTAGGGGTGAATATTTCGTCTTTAAGTTACTACACAAATGCCACACACAGATTGGAAGCATTAGGCCTTTGGTTTCCCAGAAAGCCAGCATGAGTGACCAGACCATTTGGGAAGCTTTTATCCTCCAGAGGTTGCACAAGGGGTCCACACAAGAAGATATCAGCTTTAATGCGTTTGCAGAGCAGAGAATGGCGCTCTCATGTGTGTCTTCCAGCAGGAGAGCTCGTGAAGCAGGAATGTGTCACAGTTCCTGCAAGCCACTCTGCAGCAAATAAACATTCCTCCACTGCTGTGTCAGTGCTGAGTCCTAGCCCGCTGTCGCTGTAAAATACTGTCTATAATTAAAACCAAAATCGAAGAATTTCTCTTTTTGCTCCTAGCAGTGTTGCTGGTGTCTGCTTAATTGTCGCTCCGATCAGCGGTTTTCTGAGCTGAATATTGAAAGACAGTCAAAAGTAAAGGTGAGTGAAGCCACTTTTCCATGAAATGTTTCTTTTTTTTCTCATCACAATATATCAAATTGATTGGAATAAAAATAGCAAAACCCATTTTCTCCAACAGATGACATTCTCTTGACTTCTACCCGACATCGCTCTCTCATGTCACACCGATCCCTGTCGCTCTTTGCTGGTTTCTCCAAAAATATTGTGTCTCTCCATCTTCACAGCTCTGTTTACAGGAGGCCCTCCAGTGTTTGTGAACATATCCTTCTCTCAAAAATATATTGTGGCTTAAGGTTTCTCTGTGACGCTTTGTTTTCCATCCAAACCGCTCAATTCTAGTGGGACCCATCTAAACCCACCACCAGTTGGTTGCCACTTGTCTGATCTCTGCTGGTAACATTTCCCAGACGTGTAACTGGGCAGATTTTTAGGTTTTGTATCACTGGGTTATCATTTTGATAGATAACTACTGATACAAATAGGAGCAACAATAGAGTAGGAATAGTATTATTCAGCTGTCACCAGGTTTTGGGAAATCTTTACATTTCTTTCACCATCACATTTTTTTTCTCTCGTCGATGAGTGAATGTAAATGTGTTCAGAGTGCATCCTTGTTTTTTTTAAATTATTTACTAGTTTTTATTTTTATTTGTGAAGTTACTGTGTTCACAGGAGGACGAGCCCTTTGCTGTGGGTTGGGATTTAAACTCTTTAGATTCTGTTTCTTTGCTTTTGACAAATTTGATCCTTTGCATTTTCTTTCTTACGGCAAATGTCACACTTTATTGCTTTTACCATATTTTTACTATTTGCAAAGAGGTTTCGGGGAATGATAAAAAGTGAACCTTGCATGCATTCATTTTTTAAATACTTAAGAAGTATAGAATAAGAAGCAATACAAATTATCCTCAAAGTAAGTTTCCCTGATCTCACAAACAACTTATTTACAAAATTATAAGAACTCAAACTTTAGACTATTGAACACTTTAAGTAATATTCAAAGCAGAAAACAATGTATTACCATAGAAAATATGCAGAAGTTATTTATTAAAAAAAGAGCAAAACATCAAAAATGTATATTTATTGTGAACAAGCCATACACAAACAAAAAAACGTTTATCCATATGTGGAGCAAGGTTGAACGGAATCTCTTTACACTTAAAATAATATCCAAACATAAAGGATTTTAAGAACAAATTTAGAAATAGGATTATTGATAAATATGTACAAAACATAACATATAAACATATCTCCAGTGAGGGGATCCATTTGGGTGTGGGGAGTAAGCTTTAAATTGAACCAAAACAGTGTTTAAACATGACAGATGTGGGTTGGATGTTTCCATGTCTTTTTGTTTTATGTGTATATTTATCTTTATGTTTATTTATATGTGTATGGGTATCTGAATGTGTACTCATAAGAGAGGAAACAGGACTATGTTACATAGTAGGTGCACAGGGTGCGGTTTAATCATGTTCTATGTCTCTCTTTTAAAGTACATCTCTAAAATAAAATATTATCATCATCATTATCTTCACCATCAGGGTGTCAGGGTGTGACGCATTTGATGGGACTTCTAACTATTTGTATGAGCTGCACAATGAGGTTTTTTTTTTTTTTTTTTTAGGTAATGTGACATTACTGACCGAATCTACCCAGCATTATAAGAAAAACACAAGGACATGAAACATGGAATTACAAAAAACTCGTGTTGTGTTTGAGTATCAGTCTATTCTCTTCAAGGTAAGCAGCACCAACTCTTGATTAACCCTTGTGCTCTCCTAGGCACTTTAACATTGGGAGTTGGGTCATCTAGACCCACTAGACAGTGCGCTGAACTTTTTTTTTTCAATGATTTGTGATCTTCACTGGTGTCCATGGATTACATGAAATCCTATTCACCTTTATCTTCCTTTGTCATGGTAGGGAGAACACGTCAATGTAACGGTGGGGTCATAGGATAGCACAAGGGTTTATCAAACTTTATTGCTGGTATCTGATTGCTTTTTGGTTGGATTAAGCCATTAACCCTGTAAAGCCCACTCCATCAAAACTTGACAAAAGAAATTCATTTTTTATTTTAGTATAAGGATTTTTATTATATCCTTTGATAAAACCCACAAAAAATATCATATCCCTTATTGAATGAGATATAGATGGTATAAATTATGATGCATTGGGTGATTTTGTAAGTTTCTGTTCACAACAATGTTAGGTTGAGATGCAGAAATGTTGACATGAGTGTTTTCCCACTGTCTCAAATTTGGTACAACCAATTTTAACATTAAGTATCTTTACTATAAATAATCTTTCATCAATAAATTTAGCATTTTTGTCAATGTAGCAAGTAGTCATTTAAGAAAATCGTTAACAATGGATTAGTTATTCTCACCATAAAGTTTTGAAAATAAGCAAAACCTTTCCTGCCAAAAGTGTTTTTGAGATTTCATGGAAGCAGACATTTTTAAATAAGGAGGAATAGCCCTTCTACTGCCCCTAGTGGAATGATGATGAACTACAGGGCAGAAAACACGAACCAAGTTAAACAATGGGTTTTTGAAGAAAGTTTGGATCATACTGATGAGATAGGAGTCACTGAAATGTGTGTATCAAATATGATAACAATGGTTATAAAGGGTTAAATCACCCGTGTGATTCTTATTTGTTCTAATCTTTACACTTTTATGAGTTTGTTTCCCAAAGGTCAGACTGTGCATTGTCACTGAACTTGCAAAAATCCCCCAAACTGCATCTCAGTTACAACCACAAGTGTTAAAGTTCATGACGGTGAAATTAGAAATAAGAGTTCATAAATATCACTGGTTTGGACCAGTTTCCAGGGGGAAAAAGGATTTTCTCTCAAAAACTGTCAGATCAAGTTTACAAAGCTGCATCTGAATGAGCCACAAGACTTCTGGAAGGATGTTCTCTTAATAGACAAGACCAGGGTGGAAATGGTTGGCGTTGAAGCACAGACATGACTGTCGAAAAACCAAACAGTAAATTTTGACACAGATTCTTCATACCAACTGTCAGGCACAGCAGTGGAGGAATGAAGCAGCACAACCTACTTCATTCAAATAATCTATCCTGGATATAAGATATTTAAGAAGATGAACGTTTAATTGAATGTTACAAGTCAAATATAAGGCATGAATTGTTGATGCAAACTATATGAATAACAAGGGCAACTACTATAAATGACTGAAAAAAAGAGTTATTGTGAAAATATTTGCACGTTTAGGCTTAAAGGTCTGCAAGATCTTTAAGATGCTCCTGCCAAAATTATTCTGTATAATTGTTTACATGTACAGAAACACTGTGAAGAAATGTATCATTCACTGCTACAAAATAAACCACAAAATATCAAATGAAAAAAAATCACTTTAAGTCCTGCAGCTTTTTCATGAAGTAAAAACTGACACAAAGCCATTTGTCATGTTTGTCTGAGGTTTCAGTAAACTAATTTATTACAAGGCAACTTTTAAAATTCATCATAGACACATAAAACTTTAGAAAATAAAAACGTTTCTTTTGACAATATGTCATACTGAAAGTTCACAAACCGATTTGCAGAATGTGTTTACTCCAATGTTGTCATTTTTTTCTTGCAAAAAAAGCTTTCTTTCACATGGGAGAACACAGCCCGACCACAGACATCATACTGATTGCTCACTGCGGTTAAATGGTCTATGTTCAACCCAACGTCTGAAGACATGAACAACTCAGTGCTGAGATTGTCCTCCTCTGATGAGCTCTGCTGGTCCCATGCACAAAAACTTCAAACCCTTAATGTCTAGCAAACTCTCGGACGAAAAGAGGTTTAAAACCCCCAGAAAACCTCCATTTGCTTGCCTCTCTCCTGTGTGACAGGCGAAGGCAGGATGGCATTATGAAGCGATGGAGATGTTAGAAGGCCATCGACCATTGTGACGTTCTGTGCCTGTTACGCAAAGAACTGCCATCTGCTAGAAAGGTCAGTTGCTAGGGGATGATACTTCTGGACCGTGTCTGCCTCCCAGCTGCCATGCACACACTAACACACACACTTGGTGCACAAACTTTGATGCAAAAAAAGAACCCCATCTCTTTTCATATTTTGTTAAGCACAAATGAAAATTTGACCCAAAGTAAAATGGAGATAATTAGCTTTTCTTTGTTTTTATGAATCATAATATGTGTAATTAGGTCTAAGTGAAATCTTATTAAACACAATTAATGTATTAAACATTTGTGGCACCAAATACCTGAAAATTTTTATGGATATTTAGCTAATTTTACATCAAAAGACTTAATAATTTATGCCTGTCTGGGGATTATTTTTCAGAATTACAACAAAAACAATTCTTTGTGGCTCAAATTAACATAAATTGAATCAACTGTGTACACATTTCCCTTTTTGTTTTATGCACCATTGTTCTAGATATGAACTCTGCTCACTTTCATTCCACTTCTTTAACCTCATCATTGTTGTGGAGTAGGAATTTAAAAAATGCTGTTGCGTTTTTATGATGACAAATTCTGTTCCTGTCTTGGTGATTATTCTTTTGTCAGTATTATCATAATACCTCAAGCCTATGTACTTTTTTAAACTTAATTCTGGCTGAATTAGTAGAAAATTGAGCTTTATCTTGATTTGCCTTTCTCAGGCAAATGGACTGTAATGTTACGTTCAAACCAGGCTCGGAAACGTGCCTTCAAGCAACCACTTCTAATGAAAAGTGTGTGTAAACGCGGGTAAATGAGCGTTTCGGGTTCAAAAGTCTCACGTTAAGCATCCCTATGCAAGTGTTAAAGTCTGCTTTAGGGCCCTACATACAAAGCGTGCAGATATCAAATACGTGTTGAAAGTCAAACCAGTTGAATTTTGACCAATCAGGGACTTGGATTTAGTAGTGGCGTATGGATGCCATCCTTTTCAACACAAGGAAGTGCCAACCGTATGAAAATTGATCATGGAGGAGATTCAATAACTGTGGCTTGATATATCGGAATACAGCTGTGAAAGAAAAACCTGGAGTGAGATTCAAGAGATTTGCACCACTTTTGGCATTTCGCACCAAGCCTCTTCAAACTGTAGGTACATGCGCTAGAATCGGGTGGCGACAGTCCCGCGTGAGCACGGTATGGTAAAAGCGCATTCAAGAACTTGTGTTCAGCGTGTTCTATAGAAGATGGGTATCGGTGTGACATCCCTGTAATTAAATTAAGACAATGCAACCTCATGAGCGAACTCTATCCGAATGTCAGTCATTATTAATGAATGTTAGAAATGCTACTAAACATGACAATTGTGCTGCATTATCACATTCATTCATGTCACTCCCTTCATGCCTCTTAGCTCCAACCTGCTCTCCTCCATTGGAGCTCCATAAAGACTGACTCTTGTGCTGTTGTTTTTGTTTGTGCCCCTCTCACCAGGCCTGCCTGCTTGCCGCCTGGCAGCCCCGTGTGTCAAAGGTGGCCGCAGCAGAACAGACTGTGGGAACAGCCGGTTGGCCTCGCTCGGTCTCCCGCTCCCCAACCGGAGGGGCAGCCATCAATCCCGCTCTCCCCCTGCACACACACCCACACTGAACCACCAACACAAGTAAACTCATCCTCACACAAAAATCCCACTACGCTCACACCCTCTCCCAGTAATCCTCGGAAGCAATTTCATCTCGACTCGGGTGGCGGCCCATTGTCGCCAGCCCCTTCAATCTTTCCTTATTAACTCTCGCTTTGTCCCGCATCCGAGCTTCTGGACTCATCTCTCCTACATTCCGATCAATGCTGCTCTCAGCACTCCCAGGCAACCTCCATTCGCTAATCCCACTGCCTCCCCCACCAGCATCACCGCCCCTAGTAGCTCTTACTGTTTTTCTTTTTTTTCCCCCAAACCTGCCGATCACCTACTTGCAGACTAGGTATGGGCTTTAACTGCATGAGTTTTTCTGAGGGCAGAGCGTAAAGGCGGGGTGGGTAAAAGAGGAGGCGGCCACAAAGTGACTCCAGCCCAAACAATTAGAACAATGAGCCGGGCCAGTAGGGGGCTAACTCGCTGCGTCACGCCTGGACGGTGGGGTATTTTGTCAGTTTAATGAATTGTCCATCAGGCCAGGGCCACATCGCAGGCTGCGCAGGGAGAGGCCAGCAGGGACCCAGACACTAAGTCGGTATTTATTACACTGCCTTTGTCACTAATTGAGCTAATTATCACTGACTCCTTAGCACTCCCACAGGTTGCTCCCCCTTCATTCAGTGTTTCTAACAACTCTCCCACCTCACTCTGATGCCTGGGATTTGAACTCTGCCTTCCCTCTCCTTTTTTTAAAAATCTGCCACTTTTTTTGCCCTTCTTTCAATCCAGGCTCGTTTCATTGTTTTGAGATGAACCAACACCTTACTTTTTATGAAATCTCAGTTATTGCACCGTGCGCTGGCGTGTCTTTGCTTCACCTCAGAAATAAAAAGATAGAACGTTAGTTTTCCTGTGACTAGAGCCAAATTTTTAGCAAAACAGAACAGTTTACTCACTTCTTCACCTTTTTGTGATAGTTTGACCCTTGATTTGTGGAATTTCACCAGAGTTGCCAAGATTATCAATGTGATGGGATCACTGTATTGATTTCCTTTTTAGATATTGTCCTAGAAATGATCAATTTTCTAAAGAAACAACCATAATTTATTGGTAGATTTACAGTTTTTTCAATTTCCATATGTGTCATCCCAATAACTACACCTTTTTTTTAGTCTACCGGGTCATGCGAAAAATCCTCCAAATTCTACCATTTGGAGGATTTTTTGGTTTCTTACTTCTAGGAAAAGTCTTTGGTATGATCTTCTACTCTGTCTGATACTGGGCTTGTGTCTGGATCAGCAGGGCCTGTCTGTGGTTGGGAGCACAGATGCAGCTATGTTTTGTGAGCTGAAGAAGGAGGCTGCTTTGTTGGTAGTAATAACAGGATTAGGAAAGGGACACCCATGGGCAGGCTTTCATGCTCACTTAGGGTTGTCAAAATCTCCAAAACATGGACTACATCACACACACATAACACCATCTCTGAGACATCCAGGAGCACGCTTTAATTGAAAATAGACTTTATTGTTCTATCATACAATAAAAAAACAGGAATCTAAATCTCTTAACCAAAATCTAAAAACATCCTTTGCGATTTTTCAGTATAAAAATTCATAAATTAAATATTTGGATTTACATCAATAAGGAGGAAAATATTCAGTGCATGACCAAACACAGCTGTGTTTTTAAACAATGAACAGGCAAATACATTTTGTTTCTAGTAACTTTTGAAAAAAGCTAAGACTTAAGAAAAATGTCCTGATTTGACATATTATTTGGCAAACATGCACATAACATTTAATGATTATTTTCTGTTTGAACAGAGAATTTTGGTTATCTCAGCTAATAACCAGTCGGTTTCTTTAAGTCAAACTTAGAAACATTTTCCTGAACCCATAAATTTAGGTTTCCCATAATTTGTGACATTTGACATCAAGTCCGGAAAGACTTCTGCCAGGTTTCATGGTGCCTTGACTGCTGATTTCTTTTTTTGCCTTTTTAAACTCAGATTCTTGTTTGGTCAACTACAAACTCCCATGCTTTGATTTACAGTGTATTGATATTATGTTCAAATTTTGTTGCCTAACTGAGATTTATTCAGTTTCTGTTTATCTTTTGTGAGTCACGTCTTAGTTATATAAAAGCGGGAACAGGCTGTAATTCGGAGCCACAGATCAAGGTCTAAGGCTTGTTTATCTCTGGAGGAAAATAAACAAAGCTTAACAAGAATATTGGAAGTGGTTGAGTGGCATCACAATAACTGAGGACACAAGATGGGAACAGGTCAATTTCTACCAATCAACTCCTTGTAGATTAATGCGGACAAAAAGGAAATTGCTTTTTTATCATAATAAACTTCTGCTTCACCTACAATTCTTCACCAAAGTATGCAATCTCATGTGTGTCTTTGTCTTTTTAGCAAAAAGTTAAAAAAGTCCTCCGCCATGTTTGTTTTTTCTGCTGTTGATAGATAGAAATGTTGTCTGTTTTGTGTTAATTATAAGCTTAAATAGACATCGGCAACATTGTCTAAAGGGATAGAGAGTCTTGGGTGACCCTGTTCACATAGTTGTGCTTTTTTGTCTCCACTCATGTTTGAATTTTTTTTTTTGCCACAAAGTTCCCTGCATGCTTTGAAGCTTCTTTTTCTGCTTCTACCTAACATCTCAAACCACTTGTGTCAAAGTCCTTCTCTTTTTTTTTGTTTTGTTTTTGTTTTATGAACACGTTTTTGTTGTGCTTTATGTTATTTTCAGCATCTGCCTGGATGTCCGCCTGTCATCATAGACACTGATGCAATGTTCGTGTGCTGGTGCAGTTCAGACAGCTGACATGACAGCACCAATGGAAAGTGCAGTGGCAACGTTCAGTCACAGCCTCACTCCGAGTCTTGAACCCACGCCCACAGCATAACAACTCACACCCGTCCAGGCCTGGAGAGGAACTGTTGCACGTTCTTCCAGAGGTTCCTAAAGTGCCGGTTTTACTGTTGTGGGAGCAGAAGTTTGGTGACTTCTCAAAATAGACTAGGTCCATTGTGGAAGGAGGCTTGTGAGCTGGGTTTTCTGGCTCTAGATGTCTTGGGTCAGCTCGGTGAGAGGCCCGGTTGCTGCCCTTGTTGGCATAAACAACTCTGGATGCTCCGTCAAAGCGGTCCTTGAGGAAATCTCCCACTGTGCGAAAGCTGGGTAGGCGCATCCAACATGTGCGCACGGTGCAAGAGCCTGACATGCCATGGCATTTACACTCCTGATGCATCTCTGTTGACACAATCTGATGAGGGGAGACATAATAGCTTAGGACTTCATCAGTCTTTCCTGACAGTGCCATGGTAAATGTTAAAGCCTTACCATTCTGCCTGCTTCATTGTTGTGCAGGTTGGTGAGGTAGCGCAGATCTCTGCCCCTCTCACTAGAGTCCACAAACTCACGGCTGAACACCCGACCAAACTCCACGTTGTCACTGCAGCCCCCCCAATGCCAGTCTGGCCCACCGGGACCTCGACGACGATAATCGCATGTACACGACTCAATGGAGCCCTCTGAGCAGGATCGGGCCACAGCATGGGTCACTCCTGCGCTGGTAATGGCAAATACAAATGCCGTCTCACGGCAACCTGAATGAACAAGACAGACATTTCCAATCTCATTGGTGTCCAGCCTTTCAGAGTTGGATTGGCCAACTTTTGCCCAAAACACATTTACAGACAAAGCCTTTGAACGTGTTCATGAGATGCCATTGGATCCCGTAAAAAGTTGTCTAAGTATTGCTTGTTAAGAAAGACAAAAGAGGCTCACCACGATTGACAATTTTGCCAAAAATTGCCGGGCTGTGGGTGGTCGGGCAGTTCCAGCGGCGGTTGCGGAACTGCCACTTGCACTCCTTTATGGCAGCGTGCAGCCCAGCGGCAATGGCGTGCAAGATGCCAGGATTCTGCCGAATTAGTCGACGCTGGCGACGACTCAGTAGAGCGAGGCTTGGGTCCAGGACCAACTGCACATTCTTGGAATTGGTAAGAAGGTTGGAAGAGGAAGCCACATTGACAATACCCCTGGCACAAGGACAACAAGAACAAGGGAAATCAGAGACTGGGAGCTGGCAGTTCATGCTCATGATGTGACCCTCTAAACTCTTAAACTGGTGTCTCTTGGCATCCCATGAGTGTTGTGCTTTCAAATTACAGTTTTCATTGTGCACTGCAATAATAAACAGTGGCAGATGATGTTCCAAGATCATGGGGAGACGGTAAGTCTGACTCACAATGCATGCTAAAGACTCCAAGGACAGAAATAATGAATTATTTTGCTTCTTTATATAAAAACTAAACACAACTTGCTATTTTCAAAACTGAAATGTAAAAGCACATCATTTTAAAACAATTTCTTATTAATTTGTATTTAACGTGCTACTAAAATATGAGCTGGATGCCCACTTTTTATAAAGTGACAAAAGCAGAACAAGGTCTGGTTTAGGAAAACGTTAACAAATAAATTGAGTGTCCAACGCAAAACCATTCTACTTTTTGAGCTTTAACGAAAATAATATTGAATCTACATTTAAGATCTCCCTTTCCCTGTGTTTGACTAAAAGGCGAAAAGCACAAATATATGATGACCTTAACCTCTCAAGACCTGGCGTCATGGACATCATGTTTGTAGTTATGTTACCACTGTAGTTAATGCTGCTTAATGGGGCCCTGTGAGTACATGTAGAGGGAGAGCTCAAATGTTAGCTTGGGTCTCATGAGGTTAAATGACAGAAGAATTATCTGTTTTGTGGGGAAAATTTTAAATAAAATCTGTTTAACTAATACATAATTTCTCAGTTATTGCGACAAAAAATAATTTACCACATGCTAGAAATGATCCAGGCTGACTATAATTGCCTGCATACAGTTTAAAACGAATTCTAAACAGAATTGCATTTTAAGCACTTGAAAACCCAGGCTGTATAATTTTCAATTTTATTCCAGTTGGACTGATATTGTTGCTTATCTGGCCTTTAAAAGGACGCAGCCTTGAAAGCTGGTCCAGGGCAGGGTGTTAGTCTCGGCCTGTCAAAATGTTCAACCCAAACGGTGGTGAGGTGAAGCCTGGGAAAAAAAAAACAAATCCTTGTGATCTCTGTTTTTTGAGTGTTTTCTCTGATTTCATAGCAGAGCTCCCATTTTCCAGTTGTATTCATAGATTGAATCTTGTTTTAAATATTTGAATATGAATGAAATCACAGGCCACCGCAAAATTCTGTCGTTATATAGTCTCCCTGCCCGCAAAGAAGAGAAATTTTCTTTCTTAAAATATGTGGGACAATATGTGAGGATTACAGATCCAGATTTTGGATGTGGAGATGTGGTTGTCTGTTTTGGATTTAGGCTGCTGTACAGACCGGAATGTGCAGCATTAGATCAACACTGAACAAGATCTGGTAAAAATAAATAAATAAAATATGATCAGAACTGAACCAAAATTTAATTTAAATTCAAGGCTGGATGTTTCATGCCACACTGTATAAAAACAAAAGTAAATAAATGTAAATGCGTCATTGTTTGGTCTTTGCAAATCAATATTTGGGAAAATGCGAGTAAAAATACATTTAAAACAATAAAATATATTTCTTCTTTTAGGTCAGGTGGAGACATTTGGGGGGGAAAAGAGCAAATCTCAGAAGCATTTTAATGGATCGGTTACGTGGCAATGCGTTAGAGTGCGGAGTCACGGAATGTGTAAACCTCCGTGACTCCACAGCAAAGCGGGGTCTTCCCTGCTAAATTGCGGGGTTTGAAGTATCAGGCTGAATCAGTGCATCCCCTCACATCTGCTGCACTCACCACCACCGGCCGCTGTTGTTCACGGCCCCAGTGCCTGACAGCGAGGACACCAGCAGGATGCAGGCGGCTTTCACCCCCAGCAGCAGCACCAGACTCCTCATCGTGACTTCAGGTCAAACACCGAGAGAAAATCCCATTTTAAAATCTGAATTCTTACTAAAAAAAATCAAATTCGTTTTGTGACTTGAAAATATTTCAAAAAATACAAGCATCTGGAATGATCAACAGCATGCATGGTGTGGGTTTATGTACTCACAGTCCGGTGAGAGGACCTGCAGACTTTGGCAGCCCTAATTGACTTAAATGGATCTTAAGTGGAGACAGGTTGTTGAATGATGTGAAGTGTCCTGGCAAGATGCTGCTGCTCTAGATGTCCTCTTCACTCTGTCTCTCTCCGCGATGCTTTGCAAGGCGCATTGAACGTGTGGGACAGTCCCGAAGACTTGATCCCCTCGGTGACTGATAGGCAACACATTCTTCTCTTATTGAGCGCTACGAGGGGAATAAAAAAGGGATTTGCAGCCCTCATCTCCCTCTGTTTTTTCTCTCGCAGTCTTTTCAATAGGATTGGAGGGAGGGATAGTTAATGCTCTTCATAGGGTGCACAATGAATAAGGAAACACAAGAGAGCAAAAAAGTGAAAGAAGGAAAAAATAGGGCAGTCCACAGTGTTGCGCATATTATTTGTGGAATCTCACGGTCATCACATAATCCGTGCGTAAAAGTGTGCGTCCAGGAACATTTTCCCACTGGCCGTGCGCTTTCTTCCGTGCGCCCTGCAGCAGATGATACAGATGCTGCGAGTGCACCCGCGTTGGTTCTCGGAGTTGGTGTCACGGTGCAATACAGTTACAGCGGAATATGAAACTGCCCCCACCACCACCACTTCTTTTTTTTTTCTTTTTAACGCGGTGCTTGGATTAGCCTACTCCCTGACCGCATCTCCTCCTCTTTCCAAATGCACTCTGCAAATATGTGCATGACAAAGTCAGTGGCCACTTGGTTTTTACAGTAGAGTCCTCCTTTAAAACAAGATTGCATTAGGATTACATCAAATTACCAACATTTTCTAAGGTTTTCCTTTACAAGGCAGTAAAACCATCATCGCCGGTCTTCACAGACGCACTGAAGAAGACAAAAACGAGTTGTCCCATTACTCATGCCGCCTGCTGGGCTTCTTAAATGTTTTTTCTAACGCCAGAGATAATTTATGGTCTACAATCAGAAGTTTGATGCATGATGAACAAGTCAAAGAGGGGTATGCATAAAAAATAAGAAGCAGCCCCAACATCTGGCTTGCAGACCTCCCTCGATGACACGCAGCGCAGTGTGATCACAGTTCGAGCCACTTCGCAGCATCTCCATCAACCTTAGACACTGAGAGGGTTTAAACTCCTCCACATTTGATCCCAAAGTAATGTTTGATGTATTTTTGACAGTTTTTGAACAGATTATTCGTCCTGTATCCACCGCAGGCTGAAAAATCTTCCTCCATCTCCTCCTCGCCTCTCTCTCTCAAATGACAGTGAAAGGAAGTGGGCTTTTGTCAGAAAGCTTTAATGACAGCCATCCCTGCATTTATGCTCTGGTCTTATATGAAGGTGCTCAAACGGGTTTCCTGGAGCAGTCATGCGACACCGAGCAGATTAGAGCGAGCTTCAATTCGGATAAAGGGAGGCCTTTTATATACAAATCAACTTCAAATCACTTTTTAAGCCACTTAGATATACACACCAAGGCAGAATGCTAATGCACTTTTCATTGCTGCAGCTTAGGGAATGGAAGGAGATTAGATGAATTGGTGTCACTAAGCGAACCGTGTTCAAGGGGGGTTTTAACTTAATTTTATGAAAGTAGCACACGCACCTTTGGGTTGCATTTGCGGTGTTTGCGGGTTTCATTGAGCTTTATTTGGATTGGGATCAATTTGTTGAAAGATAAAATGCCAACCCTGAAGTCCCGGGCAACTGCTGTCCCATTCAAACAAACATTTAATTTATTGTCCAAAACTTAATTTTTTGACAGACCCCAATTTATGCCAATCTAGGAGTGACATTGTTTATTATTATTTTTGTTTTATTTTGAATAAAGAGTTTAGATTGACAAAGTTGTTTCAAACACAACAATGAAGAACAGACGCTCTCATGGAGGTGGGAGGAAGGGGGGACCGCATGACCAAAAACAGTATTGTTGGAGGGTCTGTGAACGGAGCCGCTTGCCTGCTGCTGCCTCCCCGTTGTACAGTGTAAGCTGTATTTACCCCCTCCCCCTTTATTATTTAAAATAATTCATCCCTTTATGCATAAAATGTTACTTAACTTTCTCCTTCGCATTTTTTCACTTCCTCCTGGGAGGAAATACTTTACTCTGTTTTAATATAAACTTGTTCCGAAGCATGGAATCACATTCATTGATGGTTTCCATTTTGTCAAATATAAATATACGACTGATTCGTGATTGTGCCAGACCCCGCTGCTTTCCAGGCGCCCGTGCGTAAAAGTTTGGAACCGTGATTTTACGCTCCTCAAATGAAACTATCTCCTGTTGATGCAGCGCTTCATATTGGCCAATATTTAGCAAACAGTTGCCTGTAGAGGCATCTGCTCCCCTCCCCTCTGCCCCCCACCCCTCCACTTTACTCTCGCCCCCGAGCTCCTCTGTTCTCCGTCTCACTCCTCGGTGGTGCATCGATAATAGGCAACTCCACTTTTTCACCCTTATTTTTTTAACATTCTTTCTCAACACTGGACCTAATCACCAGTGTTTTAATGTCACGTCGCGTTAGAAGCTTAACAAAATGGAGCTTTCCAACAAACTCCGTTGGGACCAATTCCTGATTTTGGCAGCAGCACTTATGTCACCTGCATTAACGTAAGTGTACTTGAGGCACAGGAGAGCCGATGTTTGTTCTGCACCTGAATGTTTATAGTTACTAAAATTAGTTTTTCATAAAACCCAAAATTTTGCATATTTGGTTAAAATTTGATGACTTTAAACAAGCAGATTTGGAAATGGTCTGGCTCTCTGTGAGTCCATTCATCACACCGTTGTGAATTTGTGATAGCCTAATAGAACTTTTGCAATTAACATCAATAAACATGTTAACACATTAAAACCAGTTGTTTTTATTAAAAACATTTCTGTTGATACTTTTTTAAATAAAGACCATGAAGCACCCTCCCCCCCCCAAAAAAACGTATTGTTTTACTTAAGATTTTTTGAGTTGTCTGGAGGATATTCTGAATTTTCTCACAGCAAGATTCCTCTGAATGATCAGCCTCTGACCAGTTCGGATGATTGCCCCCCTCCTACCAACCCTCTCTTCTTCTGCAGTGTGCTGTGCAATGATATTCTCAGCCTAAAGATGGCAGGAGATCCAGTTCTGACCCCTCACTCTGTGTGTTTGAGGCTGGCAGGCCTCAGCAAGCGTCAGATGCGGATGTGTGTGCGGAATCCAGATGTGACCGCATCTGCTCTGCAGGGCATCCAAGTGGCCATCCATGAATGTCAGCACCAGCTCCAGGATCAGCGCTGGAACTGCTCCTCTCTGGAGGGCTACAGCAAACTGCCTTTCCAGACCACCATCCTCAACAGGGGTGAGAACTTTGGATAAAAAGACATTTGGCAGTAAATGATCTGGAGCTTTTCAAAACGTGCCTGTCTTCCATCTAGGTTTTCGCGAGAGTGCCTTCTCCCTGGCTTTGTTGGCAGCGGGTGTGGCTCATTCTGTGGCCTCAGCCTGCAGCATGGGCAAGCTGCGGGGGTGTGGCTGTGAGGCAAAGCGCCACCAGGACGATGACAAGATCAGGCTGAAACTCACCCAGCTGCAGCTGCAGACTTTACAGAAGGGAGGGGTAGGCATCGACATGACCAGGTCACTTCCCTCAGACTTAAATGGCCACCATGGCAACCTGGCCCCCAACCTACAGGCTGTACATGCCTCTGCCTTTATCAAGCCTTTATCAGATGAATTAAGCTCAATGCAAGACACCTGGGAGTGGGGGGGCTGCAGTCATGACCTACGTTTTGGAGATCGTTTCTCAAGAGACTGGCTTGACTCCCGTGGATCTCCCAGAGACATCCACGCTCGCATGAGGATACACAACAACCGTGTGGGACGACAGGTGAATAATGTCGCTGTCCCTTGTGTTCATGTAGTGCCTCATTTGGATAATGGGATCACAGTTTGAGATTACTTTGCTCACGTTATGTTTCTTTGTTCCACAGGTAGTAACTGACAACATGTCCAGGAAGTGCAAATGTCACGGCACATCTGGGAGTTGTCAGTTCAAGACCTGCTGGCACGTCTCTCCAGAGTTCCGTCTTGTGGGATCTTTGCTCAAAGAGAAGTTCTTGTCGGCTGTCTTTGTCAACTCTCAGAACAAGAATAATGGCGTTTTCAACCCCCGAGCAGTAAACAGTGCCAGCGGAAACCCTGAGGGGTTCAACGGGGGCCGTCGTCGAAGCATGTCCAGAGAGCTGGTGTACTTTGAGAAGTCCCCAGATTTCTGCGAACATGACGCATTTTTAGATTCTCCAGGAACGCAAGGACGCATTTGCAACAAAACTAGCTACAGCACAGACAGCTGCAGCTCGTTGTGCTGTGGCCGAGGACACAACATCCTCAAACACACACGAAGTGAGAGGTGCAATTGCCGGTTTCACTGGTGTTGCTACGTGTTGTGTGAGGAGTGCCGACTGACAGAGTGGGTCAACGTGTGCAAGTAGATTCCAGTGCTCCTAGTTGTGGCTGCTTTTACCCATCCAGGATTCAAGATGGCTAGTCAGTCCTTTTGCCTATTTTTTTAGACTTTTGTTGTCCTTTTTTGTGTGATTCTCACAGAGAAACTGTTTATCCACCCCTTTCCCTTTTTTCTTCCATCATCTGGGATCTATTTTCTCTTTGTAGCCGCTGTTATTCTCAAAATGCCAAGTCAGAGATTGAAGAGGTGACTCATGTCGTTTGTCTTAGCATGGCCTGTTTAGTCCTGCATTCAGCCAATAAAACAATCTTCTCTGTCCCACCAAACAGGAGAGCAACCACAGGGAAGCGTTTCTTTTCCCATGTGCGCGTCCTCTTTGAAATCTTTTTTGTACAGTAGCTGTGTATTTTGTTTTGTACATTTCTTATTGTAAATGAATTCTGATTAATGTAATTATCTTAACAGATTTTGTCTTTATTTTTAATGGTCAGAAACTCAACAGAGTTTCAGCACAGTTTATTACAACTTCTACCTACTATTCATGTACTAATTTTTTATCATTTGTAACCGTGACTCAGACTCATTGATGATTTTTGTTTGGGTCAGCTTCAAAGACTCTCAGGGTTTTATTAACTAAAAGGTATTTCAAGGAGATGTGAAGAGCATAAAGGGATTTTATACTAAACATGCACTTTCAGGAACTTGCTATATATTCTTGTAAAACTCAATTTTTGATGCAAGAGTTCAGCCTTTCGTGTATTTTTGTTAAAACATCAACCTAACAGCCAAATTGCTAAAGTATTATATAAAAAGAAAACGTGTGGGTGATTTTGTTTTTTATTAACTCCTATAAAAATAGAAGTGTGCCCCTTTTCTGATAAATCCAAAATGATGTGGTGCCCTGTCTTTTTGTGAAATTGTATTTCAGGTTTTCATTATTGGGCTTCCTTTTTCTTCTAGTAGACTTCAAAGCGGACTTTTTTTTCAATCTAGAAATGAAGCTGAGGTGTGTGTACCTGTGGCTCAACAGATGGGGATGGTTGTGGGAGGTGAGCCCAATGCACTGGAAAGTTTTAGAGGTGAGAGTCTTTTTTGTGGTCCCTTGAAATTGGGAGAAGGACATTTTATGGCTGCGGGATATTGTTTCCTTAAAGTATGACTTTTATTACTGGTGAGTCGCATCAAGAGTGCAGAGACTGGGGGTGATTATACCAGTCTTTACTGTGCAGAGAGCATCTGAGGGGATCATCCATACAGAGTTCATAGCCGGGGACAGAACTTGAACCATGTGTTGCTGGGACCTTTGAATGCAAGTTCCCAGGGAGACAAGTCTGCACAAATATCAAATTATGCACATGAAAATATGCTTGTGTTTGTGCACAAAAGCATTTGTATGTTGAAATACTGGTACAAGTGCACAATGAGAAACATACACATAAACTGAAGATTTAGCAAAATGCTAATGTCACCGCATGGCTCAATTTACGATAGTCACATTCCTGGATATTGTGGATAATCCAGGCTGTCTCTGTGTGCAGCATACTGGGAATATCTTTTCTGCCACATAGGATCTAAGGCAAAGATCCCGTTAGTATGGAGTTTGGTGCATATCGCTCCACATCAAGGAATGACTGGCTGACTATTCTTCTGTGCTTTTTTATGTGTTGTTGAAGGGGGAGTAAAAAGGAAAACTGTGAGTGGTATAGAATGATAAGAGGTTGGATTTCTGGTTTGCATTTCTTCATTCCTGTATCATTTCACCCTGGAGCTGTTGCATGAGAGAATTTCCTGTCACTGTTTCTCCCATGTGTGAGACAGAGGTTGGTGGACAGCTTAGGACTGCTTTCTTTTTCCTTCCTATTCTCCCCCCTGTAGAAAGAGACAGATGCATAGCAACACATACACTATCCCATGAATAATGACATCCAGACTGGGTTGAAATTAAAGGGAGTCAGGCAGAAAGAGGAAGCTAGGAGAGATAAAAGTTACCCACTGACTGGCAGGGTGATTATATGTGTAAAGTAAGAAGATTTAGTGTGTTTAGTTGGATCTAAAAGTGTGGGGGACAGCTCCACACTCGTCATGCAGCTGAGATGCAGAGGTAATGGACTAATACTTTACGGAGAAGGGGCGAATAAAGTGTTCTGTATATAAATACATGCCCCAAAACATCTGCTTCTCAACTCCCCTTTCATTTTTTGATGTGGGACAGGCAGAGGAGGAGAGCAGGAGCGAAAACACAAGGAGCCAGCTACCCAGAACATCAAAGCCCCTGCCCTCAACGTGCAGGCCCTCATTAGTTCAGCTAGCAGAACCAACAAGACTTGTGATTGTGTTTGCTGGGGTGCACGCTGGCAGACACTTCAGAGGAAAGGCTCCCTTAAGTCATAATTCCCCACCCTACCTCTCCTGCCACTACCCGAGCCCGCTGTAACCCCCCTGTAACCCCCTCAGAGCTCCAAACTCAGCCTGCTCCCCCACCAACCACTCCACCCCGTAATCTGGTCTGCAGCTGCAAACATCTGTTCGCCTCTTTATTCATCTGTCTCCACCACTGGATTGATAAACACATCTATTACTGGACCAGTGAATGACATGCAGCAAAGTCGAATGGCAAGGCATTCACCTTTTCACCAGCTGGTTTTTGGGGTCTTTGGGGTACTTCTTCAGAAAAAAGATCTCTGATTTGTAGTTTTCATTCTGGAATACACGCAGGTGGCCCATCTATAGGTATCTGTAAAGAGTCTCTGATGATTTCACCCGACGACAACAACCAAACCTCACAGAACGGATCAGTTATGGTAAATACAAGCCTAAACAAGCTACAAAACCAAGCCAGTTTTTGTTTTGTTGCCTCCTGTCTGTGACACAAAAGTGGCAGATGCCAGGAAGTATCACTGGGCATCCTATTACAGTCAACCATTTACTTATTCATGAGGATGATTCCTGTGTTAATTATTCACGTATCTTTGCCTGCAGACTCTCTGTTACAGTTTACACTGGTTTAGCTTATTGGGGTGTCTTTGTGATAGTATAAAAATGACTTCTTTTTTTGGGAGGGAGTCTGCACATTAAGTTTGCAAGTGACAAAACCTATTTCATTGATAGCTGGAATGAGTTATTTAATAAGCACAAAGAAATGCTTTATAAAGTGAAAAAATTCCACGAATTTGAACTAGGTAGTTGAAAAAGTTGAACTTGGCTTAATTATAACTCAGTATGTGAATATTTGTGAAATTCAGGACTATTTTAGATTGTAAATCTACATGGTTTTTTGAAATCTCTTTTCAAATATTTGCAAAAATATTTCTGTTGATACTTTAAAGATCACTAATCACAGGCATCAAGAGGTGTATTTTGCAATGCATTTAAAGCTTCTGTAATAAAAGATTGATTATTGATTATGTTTAAACTACTAAGGTGAAAAAATAAAAGCCTCAAAGCGGTTTAAACATGCAAGGGTGCCCGGTATTTTATATTTGTCCATCAGCTGTGATCTTGCTATGAGATGTCACTGAGACGCTCACAAAAATCTCAGGTATCGCGGGACCTGATGGCAAGACCCTCAAGTTATCGCGAGACTATCATCCAGTCCTCTGCCTGCTGAATCCAGCTGGTACCCTGCCTTCCGAGGACTGGTAAGTGTGAAGGAGACGCAAATGTTAACAATTCTCAAGGATTTAGCGATCAGAAATCAGGATTGCAGTGTGTTAATCCAAATTTTAACGTCTTTGTCTTTTGGGTAAAAGAAAAAAAAGACCATTCTTCGGCGTTAATAGGCCGTTTGTTCGTTTTTTTTGTCGTGACCGTCACCGTGCGCTGCCTGGAGGATCATCATAAGACACGAGTCCAGCATCGGACATTTCACTCTTAAACACAAAAAATGAGCAAACACGTCGCTTCAGTGACTTTGATGCGGCAGTGATGAGAGTCCTCTGCTGCTGGGACTGCAGCATCTCTCCCTCCCGTCATGACTGATGTCTGTGGGGACACCGCAGCTGACAATGGCAAGCTAGCAGCTCCAGCATTTTATGTTAAGCTAGGATTTTATGTGTGAACATAAAAAAGCTTCTCACGGGAGGGATTCCTGTTTGCTGGAACAGCACAGTTGTATTTTTTTTCCCATTTGTGTCCTAAAACTTGCTCCTCATTTAGGATGTAGGCCTGTGAAGTTTCTTCTCTGCCTCAGACTCTTCTAATCCTCCCTGATCCATCCCAAATTTGGACCTTCAGGTTCAGTAAAGCATCTTTGACGTGAGCGCAGCCTCGCAGCTCGAGTGTGAATCAACTGCTGCAAGCAAACGGCATAAAAAGTGGTAACCTTGCACCGCATGAAAGCCGATCTCCATGACAGAGATCCAGTATGGCTGTCACAGTGTAAAAGCAACAGTCAGGTCAGCTGGCTGGCGAGTTGCAAGGTCTGCTTCCTCCAGTGTCACTCTGAAATGACTTCATGAAATAATGAGGTGCGAATGTTCAGATTTGAAAAGCTGTTTCCTCCGTTGGATTGGGGATGTTGTGAGTGTGGTTTTTGACTTTTTTTTTTTTTAAATCCTCTCAGCTGTGCTGAGACCTTCAGACGTGATCTGGATTTTAGTTCTCTTACAGGTAAGGTGAGCCACAGACGATCATGGGAAACATCTTTGGGAACCTGTTGAAGAGCCTGATAGGCAAAAAGGAGATGAGGATCCTCATGGTGGGGTTGGATGCCGCTGGGAAAACCACCATTCTTTACAAGTTAAAGCTGGGAGAGATAGTCACTACCATCCCTACAATTGGTCAGTGAGTAGGATTCTGAGGCCAAATCTCAATCTAACCTAAATAAACTCCCATTACTCATTTTGATTCTTTTTTTTTTTCAATGGATAAGGTTTCAATGTAGAAACTGTGGAGTACAAGAACATCAGCTTCACTGTTTGGGACGTGGGTGGCCAGGACAAGATTCGTCCTCTCTGGAGACACTACTTCCAGAACACGCAGGGTGAGTTGAGACAGCAGCTTGGTCCGTGTGGAGTTAAAGTCCCGCTCCAGTCACCTTTCAATCTATTTCAAAAAGTATTACCAGTGGTCTTTTAATTATGATGATGCCACTTTTAGCCCCAAAAAAGTGTTGTTTTCTAGGACGTAGTTTCTGCAGAGCGACAGCAGTTCATTTAAAATTCGCCTCTAAGTTGTGGTTAAAACTGTTGCCGCGGACTCCTCCCCATCCCACCCCCAACTTAACATTACCACTGCAAAGACAGTGGCGAGTAATATTGGAGTTATCCAGCCGTACAGTTTGAGCCAGAGTCCAGTTCAGACGAGGGAAAGGGAAACGTACATGGATCTATTTGTCTACAGGTTGGAGCACAGCAGGGAGCTTGGAACCTGCTGATTTTAGCTTCTACGTCACAAGCACCATTTCCTCATTTGCTCCTAATGCACGATGATCTGAATAAAGAAATACTTAGAAATCCCATTTTGATCTTACTTTTCTTTATTTATGTCCTCTATCATGATAAAAACACAGTTTTCATTGGAAGCCTCTCCATCCTTGCTGCACATACTGCATCGCACAGTCACCCCCTAAACATTAGAGCACAGCTGACTAAGACTTTGGATGAGGTCATTGTCATAGAGGCTGTTTCACATTAACATTTTTTTACCATGTGGAAAGCCCCTATAGTTATGTGATGTATTTGTTTTCTACAATAATTTAAATTCTTTGTATATATGTGTGTATTGTTTATTTTATTTTTGGTCTGTCTCTTAGCATCTGATGTTCTGAGGGATGTTTTAGCAGTGGGAACAGATGAAGGGGAATTTACACGGACACTTCTTCTGGAAACAGAAAGCCTTGATGTATTGTTTCCTGTTTTGCAGGTTTGATCTTCGTGGTGGATAGCAATGACCGTGAGCGGGTCAACGAAGCTCGGGAGGAACTGATGAGGATGTTGGCCGAGGACGAGCTGCGAGATGCGGTTCTTCTTGTCTTTGCCAACAAACAGGTATAAGGATGCTGTCTTGGGCTGTTTCTGTGCATTAGCATCGTTCTATCGGTGTTTCCTCTGCCTTTGCTTCTTTTGTTTACATTTTTTTTTGGGTTGTAGGACCTCCCCAATGCCATGAACGCTGCGGAGATCACAGACAAGTTGGGTCTACACTCCTTACGTCATCGCAACTGGTACATTCAGGCCACCTGCGCCACCAGCGGCGATGGTCTCTACGAAGGCCTGGATTGGCTGGCCAATCAGCTGAAAAACAAAAAGTGAGGCACCTGAACAGTAAAAAGGGGAAGAGCCTGGGTCCAGCTCCAGGTAGTGTTTTTAGTGGGTCTAATGTGTTTACATAGAGAGACAATGCAGAAAAGCTCCCAGGGGGTGTTTCTCAAAGGCTGTTCTCCCCAATAAACCTTTTTTAATTTATTTTCCTTGCATATTAAGAATTGTTTGGAACTGTGGTGAACATTTTTAATCATTTGTAAACCAGTGGTGTCCGACTTGACCTCAGTGATTTCCACTTGAAAGTGAACACAGACTAAATACTGAATATGATTAGCTCATACTTTATTTAGATATATTTTTATTTATTGAGTCGGTTTTAAGAAAAGGAAAAAAAGGTTCTGGTGAAATGTATTTATTTATTTATTTATTCATGAATTTTCATTCTGTGAGTGTATAATGGAACTTAAATACATTAAACTGCAGTTTCCATTTAATGTTGCTGCTTAAAGACGAGAGAAAAATAAAAAAAAATCATTAAGAAGCCCAAACACGACTGTGCATCAGTGCTGCACGGAGACATCTCCACAGAGCTGCTGCTGTAGATAAAGGTTTGTTTTTATTCCACTCACCTGTGTCTGTAAGGGTTAAAACCAAACTGGCATCAGCGGAGTGGGACATCCAAACTAACACAGACGACAGGACAGACAGACAGGCAGGCAGGCATACTCTACTCTGTGGATCGCGACGCAGCACAACGTGCATCTGGTCGTTTTCCAGCTCACACAGCTTTGAGCGTTGATTGTTTCAGATTAGTTCTGTGCTGTTCTTCCTCCATCAGAGCTTACCGGTACTTCTCATCCTGATCTATTCATTTCGAATGAGCCTGACTTTACACTTGCTTCTCATGTTACCCAAATCTCCATGCATCACGTTGCACAAAGTAACTTACTGTAGTAAAAACGTGCGTCTTTCTGTGAGCCGTTTCTTCATCTTCTCATTGATTTTGAATGTTGCTGACTTGACCCGACAGTTCCGCAGAGTTTCTGTACTTAGATAAGAAAACGTGAGAGGGGGAGGATAATAGTTCTGCATCATACGGCATGTTAATACTGTACAAGAGCTGTAATGAAAGCGAAAAATACTGCAATAGCCTGTTTCCTGAGACTATATTTGTAAGTCTGAATTGCTGCTGCTGGTTGGATCAATGCTGTACTAATAAATGTCAAGGGTTATGTGCAAAAGTTTACAGAACAACCTCCCAATATGCAAAAGCATGCTTTTCTATGTCAGCGCAGCTGTAAATATCTATATCTACATCTTCATGTAATAGAAGTATACCATGGTACTGTTTGACCTTACTGTAGCCGGTGGGGTCAGTGTGTTGGCAGAGAACTGACAGCAGCTTGTGTGTATGTGATGTATTACCTATCACGTTCAGTTTGGTGTGAAAATCAGTTTTGTGGCCTTATTTTGCCGGTGGTTCTTTTTCTCTTAGATACCAGGTTTGTTTGTAGGAATGTCTCACCTATGATCCGTGACAGTTTCATGGAAGGAAATCTTGTTTTGACTGATTGTTGACTGACAGGAATTGGCAAGCGACGAAAAAACAAAGCTGCTCACCATTCCAAGAAAGGATGTGGGTTTTTTTTTCTCCGTAAGCTGTCAAATAATGTAACTAATTCCAATGAGAAATTAGAAAATTATTAATATATTAGGAGTGGGAAGGAGAAGTCGCCCAGACTGGGTGAGTGTTGAATTATATGGTGATATCTGGCACTTCATTGATCAATAAAAGGTCAAAAAATCCTTTGCATCACTGGTGTTTTTTTTTCTTCTAATCACTACCTTAGAGCTCAGTCTTTCACTTAATTAAAAAGCTTTACAAAATCCCAGCTATATTTACACCAAAAAAAACAACCCTTTTTTATTATGTGCTGCATCAGGTTTTTATTTGTTATATATGATATTATAGCAATAATTCTACCAAATTGCCTGAACTAGCAGTTATCAGTCAATTAGAAAATAAGCCATATAGTTTCCTCCCCTGCAAGTTGCCAAGTAAGTAAGTTAGAAAAAACAATTCACTATGCTTTTTACGTATATTTTGACAATTGTTGAGATGGATAATATGAAAACTTAAAAAAATAAGGTTAAATTAGGAGCTTTGCCAGAATCAAAGGTAGGTTACCTTAAAATATTTTTGAGGGCATTTGTCCTCTGAATTGGTCTTTTTTGTAAACACTGCAAAAACTGGCACCTTCGAAATAAGTCAAAAATTCTTAAAATATCAAAAATTAAAAAAAAAAATTAAAAAAAATGGGGTCAGAAAAATGGCTTTACCAAGAATTCTTATTTTTAAGAAACAAATTCTAATCACTAAGACATGTTTTTCTCAAACTAATATTATTTGCTATTGAAAATATTTCTTGATAAAATTATTTTTTCTTGAAACAAGGGTCTTTTTACTTTCTAAAGATTCTGTTTTTGCAGTTCAGAATGTTATCATATTCCATTCTCATATACACAGTTCTATTCAATTGCTCAGATAACTGTTACATTTGAAATGATTCAAAATGTTAAAGAACTGACTACATAACTGCAGTGGATGAGGATGGAGTGGGTCAAACAGGTGGGAAGAACGCATCTCTGCCTCACTTCTCTTCTGTTTTCCTAACTGTTGCCATCAAAAGAAGTTTGGCCCAGTCAGGTGGTTTTCCTGCAGACTCACTGCTCTCTGCAGAGTCATTTAGTCTGAGCCCATCAGAGGGGGGCATGTTGGGGAGAGCGTGTCTCCAAGGGTGTGACAGCAGTATGTGCGGTGGAGCAGCTCCCAGGGCCACCAGCCCCCAGGGCCCCCTGCAGGACGGCTACAATAGCAGCCCCAGGGCGGATGCCATTGCTGAGATTCCCACCCGTAACCGGGACACCTTCACCCGGGGTACAGACACACTGGCAGCAGCCGCACAATCAATTCATCAATCTCTGAGGAGAGAGGACACTGCAAAAAGGCCGCGGCGGGCCCCGCTCACAGCTAGCCCTGTACAGCAAAGGGCCACCAGCGCTGCTGCTGCTGAGGTTTTCTGGAAAAACCAGAAAGAACAAGAAAATTACCTTTCTTTGCAAACTAGGATGTGCATTGGCTGACATGGAATGCTGAAAGACGCTGAAATATAAACACTAACGAATGCCAATGTAACTGCAAAAACATCCAAGTAACTTGCTCAAGGCTACATTAGCAGAATAATTTAAACACAAAAACGTAAAATAAAGTTTATTAATACCAACTATTAACTAAAAATATTTCCAGGCTAAATTAAAGAAGCTGAATCAGATAAAGAAGGTAAAAATGGTTGAACAGTGCTAAATGCTAAGTTAGAGGGACACATTTTCATAAAGTTTCTTCTTTAACAAAATAAAGACAGATGGAAGGCTTAAAAGGCATTCAAGGGGCTAAAAGCAGTACAATAATTGTTAATTAGTTGAACATTTGATTTTAAATCTGTTTTAAGTTTAATTAATTCATTATTTATGTTTTGTCTTTGTCTTATATTACATTATCTTATCTTATTTTATCTCATATTATATTATTATATTATTATATCACAATATTTAACAGATATCTAAATTCATCTTCTTGTACTGTAACAGCTGAGTCAAACTTTTTGAGCAAATTTCCAGAAAAAGCCCCTTTACTTCCTTGACATTAGCACTGGTTGGTGGTCATTTTATTGGCCAGAGATTAGAGACTGAACCAAAGCCTGCAATTATATAATCCAGAAATGGATGTGCACACTGAGTCCACCTACTGCTCAGAGGCTTTGCAGCAGCTCCGAGGCCCCAGAGGCCAACACTCAGACTCTGTCTCCTCCTGCTGGACATTGAGCTGCTCACCAATGTGAGACAATAACGCACAGGTCAACCATATATGGTGAAGCCAGTGGCTTTTCTTAAAATCTTTATCTGGTTCTCTCAGAATTCTTTGGTTTCGGCTCTTTCTTTAAAGACCAAGATTAATAGCTTGTCGGTCTTCAGCATGTACAGATATCCATCCATCAGAGTCTGCTTGTTCAGGTTTTGTGCCACCGTCTCAGGAATTCAGTCATCTCCAAGGCAATTTTCCTAAATTAAGTATGCTCTTGTTTTGGGTTCAAAAGTCACTTGACTATCCAACAATGAGGCTGTTGTGGCAGGCTGCTCCACACGCATCAAAGAAGTGATTAAACAGTTGACAGGCCTGTGTGGACAATACTGCTCTATAGGGGGAAAACAGTGCGGCCACTCAGACTGGACAGTCACTGAGTGAGAATAACACTCGCTCCGCAGGCAGAGACTCACAGCACTGAAAGACAACAACATACAGGATGGATGCTCTTTAAACTGATAAACATAGATGAGGCTTTTAGATTCTTTGATTTGTTCAGTTATATCTTTTATTGTGCAAAGTTTTAATCATTGTTTTTTTTAGACATTTCTTTTTTTGCAGCAAAGCTAAATACTTAAAAGAATTTATTCACTTTCAAATATTCAAGAGAAATGTTGGATTTTTCTTTACTCCCTGTAAATAGTGATGCTCCAGCTCTGTTGGAAAAAGAAGACGGACCAGCTTCTGATTGGTGAAGAACTCTGGCTTTGGATCCATCAGACAGCCTACTCTTTGGGAGGGAAATCCCAGCATCTGAGTAATCCACAGCGTCTCGCTCTGTTGCAGTCTCTGTTTTGACCTGAGCGATCTTGGTTTTCACGTTTCAAGGAAGGAATTGAATCATTTAATCATTTTCCATGGACGGAGGAGGAAACTTAAGTTAATTTTTGCAACCATCTACCGAATACCTAAGAGAGTTTCACAGATGTGCTGACGTTTCAGTGAAGAAGTTCAGTGTCAGCATGGATCAGCTGCCAGTCATAATACTGTTAATGGTTTTCTCATGTGGGATTCAAACTGAGCTGTTACAAACACATGAAGGTAGGAGAAATCTACTTCCATTTGAATGACCTTGTTTTCAGGGTTTCTGCTGCTGTGAACATTTGTCTTCGCCTATTTCTTTTCATTGTAAAGACTCAGGTCCTATATTCAGCAAATGAAGGAAGATAAAGAGAAGTGGTGAAAAGTTCAAGGAAACACTGCTCTCTATATCAAAATTTCCAAAAAATAGTTTGCAAAAAACTTTGAGATGACAGTCACGTGCAACAGGGATGTTATTTAATATTCATCTACATTTAAAATCAGTCAAATGCACTGTTTTACTATTGCAAATAGGTTTTTGTGTAGCTACATTTAAAGCTCAATTATTTTCAAACCTTGAATGGTTTTCGAATCAATTAAAGACAAAACTTAAGGTACTGTATGATAATGGTTTTTTGTGGCAAAAAATGGTGTAAAAAGTGTAAAAAGACTTCACCAAAAGATGCTTTGCTTCTCTTGTTGATACGTGCGAGTTCAAAATGAAAACAGGAAATGGTATTTACTGCTGCGGGTTGCTTATCTTTGCACACGCAGAGCCAGAGCCTCACTTTCTGTTGTTGGTGTACATCTCCTTCCGTTCATTTGGCTTCCCTCTGCCAGAGGGGCCTGCTCACACATGGCCCATTGTCTTTTGGTATGATCTCAGCATCACTCACCCTGCAGATGCACACGCATGCACACATAGAAGCCCTGTCTGTCACTGCATCACTCTTCACTCACTGGAACACTGTCTACATTTATTGCTTTTTCACAATGAGGCACTTTGTCTGAGATAAAGACCTTCTCCCTTGACCCTCTGCCTCCTCTCCATCACCTCAGGCCTGCACTGTGACCCTGGGTTCCAGCCCGCCTGGTCTCTGCTGCAAACGCAGCATCATGGAACACAATAATCAGACTTCATTTCTGTCAGTTCCAGGGTGTACATAAAAGATCTGATGAAGTGAATCAGTGGCAACCTTTAGGTCACATCAGGTTTGCAGAAAAAACATGATGGAAGCGTTTGCTTGAAAATGTTTCTTCTTCCCTGCTGGTATCAGAGGTGTGTCCTGGTACTCAGAATGGACTGAGCTCCACCGGCTCACAGCAGAATCAATACAACCTGATTAAAGAGCGGTATGAAGGCTGTGAGATTGTCATGGGAAACCTGGAGATTACTCAGATTGAAAGCAACTGGGACTTCTCCTTCCTCAAGGTAAAAGCTGGTGCTCTCCAGCTGATGATTTGTTCTGATGCTGTGAACTGTGAATCTGGTCTCATTAAGTCTAGAAAAATCCCTTTTTTTCACTCCAGACGATCCGAGAGGTGACCGGTTACATCCTTATTGCGATGAACCACTTTCAGGAGATCCCCTTGGGTCAACTGCGGGTCATCAGAGGGAACAGTTTGTATGAAAAACGCTTTGCCCTGTCAGTTTTCTTCAATTATCCCAAGGATGGCTCCAGTGGCCTGCGGCAGTTAGGGCTTGTGAATTTGACAGGTAAGAAGAATGAGATTTAGAAATAAAAACTAAACAAAAGGCTATCTGGATTAGAATTAAAGATAAATGATCACTAATTATTTTTTTATTTGATTTGATAAACTGTTCCACATGTATCAAAGGTTTGATACATGTAGATGAAAGGTGTTTTTGTCGTTTCACAGAAATTCTGGAGGGCGGAGTACAGATTATCAATAACAAATATCTCAGTTATGGCCCCTGGATCTTCTGGCGAGACATTGTACAGGACAGCACTGCGCCAATAGAAATCCAGTACAATGGAGAAAAAGGTTTCTACTCAGATATTCTCTAACTTCTTTCCAGACTGTCTCTTTCCTTTTTTAACCAGCTGTTTTTTTTTATGTTACCTCCCTCCAAGGCTCCTGCCACAAATCCTGTGGAAATTATTGTTGGGGACCAAACGAGCATCAGTGTCAGATCTGTGAGTTCTCTGTTACTGGTTTCCTCACATAAAGACAGATCTGAGAGGTGCGCGCTGAAGGTGTTCAGATTTTCTCTGATCCAAACTGCGTCTTTTCTGTCTTAGTGACTAAGATGGTGTGTGCCCCGCAGTGTAATGGCCGCTGCTTCGGAACCAGCCCTCGGGACTGCTGTCACATAGAGTGTGCAGCAGGATGCAGAGGCCCTCTGGATTTAGACTGTTATGTAAGGAGTTTGGCTTTACTGCTTCAATCAAACAGGTTTTGACTTACTGCAAAAATTTTGCACAAACTGCTGTGTAAACATGGTGGAAAAAAGGGAGCAGCAGTTTCATAGCTAAACACACTAACATGTGCATATGTTAAACACATGAATAAAAGATTTACATTAATTTAAGCATGACTACAGCTTGAAAAATAACATTTCGTGGCCACAGACTATTTCTCGGCACAACCCCAAACCTAATTTAATATAATTCAATTTCAATTTGTAGTTGTGACTGTGATGATGCAATTTTTTTTGGTTATTTGTTCTGAGGCGCAAAGAATTTGTTTTTGAAATGTTGTGATAAGGAGATGCGAAATCCCAACCAGGAACAGGAGTTTAACCCTTGTGCTATCTTAGATGACCCCACCCTTACATTGACGAGTTATTCCTACCATGGTGGTACAAAGGTGGATAAAGGTGGAAAGATTTTATGTAATCCATGGATCCCAGTGAAGTGAAGTGACAAATAATTGAAGAAAAAAGGTTCAGCGCACTGTCTAGTGGGTCTAAATGACCCAACTCCCAATGTTAAAGTGCCTAGGATAGCACAAGGGTTACAACTAACTTTACACACACGCAATATGCCAGGGGTGTCCATACCTTTAGCAAAAAGGGCCAGATTTAGTGAGGTGAAAATGTGAGAGGACAAACCTTCGGCCTGCATTCTTTGAACCTTTATAATAAAATAAAATGCAAATGAACTATTATATCTTTTTACAATAGAATCTTTTCATTTTTTTACCATAGAGCAAAAATAAATGAAAATACATTTTTACTAAAATTACTATGAATTTCTGATTTAAAGAAAAAGTCTGTGTGGAAAAAAACTTTTGTCAACATTAAATCTGGGTTCAAATGAAACATTACTCATTACTCTTAGTTGAATACTTAAAGTGAACATCGAAATTTAAATCATGTGAACAGAAAAATAACACAAAAAGGAGTCTTATTTTGATCCCAGAAGCATATAAATTTTGTTCTCCTTATTTGACCCTTAAAGCTCTGAAGGTGAAGTGGCCACAGGTTGTTGTCAAAGGTTTACAATGGATTATGATGCGTTTACAGTGGATATGATGTAAATTATCTAATCAAATGAAGAAATTGCACACACAGTTGAAAGTGCTGGGGGCCAAATATGATTGATTTTATGGTAGGAGCCTGAGGACCGGTAGCAATTTGAACGTCAGCCATATTTGGCTCATGGGCCGGACTTTGGACATGCCTGCAATATGCAGGACAGCAGTTGAAATGTACACAGGTATGCTTTAAACAACTGTATAGCCCCTAATAAATACAATAAATAAAAAAAGGAATAGGTGTTGTTACATCTTAGAGTTGGTTCCAAGTTGAGATAGTCTTTCCAGGTCATGTCATATTCTTAACATAAGAAAGAAATTAAAATTAATAAACGTTTCAGAATGTATGCGATTTCATCAGTAGGACATTTAAATTGATTGCCTTACTGTACTGCATTTTCATTCCATATCCGTTTTAAAAAAATTGTTTTTGGTTTTTTAGGTAGACAATTTTAACATCTGAACAGATGAAAAATAGCCGCTGGGCTGATTCTGGCTCATTTTAGTAATGTTTTAAATGTGCACTGTCCCTAAAAAGGCAAAATAATAACAATTACCATTTGAAAATATCATTAACTGTCCGCGCATTGACTTGCATTTGCATGTTTAACGTATTTTTTGTGAGAAAATGCTCTAACCTCTGTCTCTTTTTGTGCGTTTCTGTGAAGGCGTGTCGTCATTTCAATGACTCTGGAGCCTGCGTATCTCAGTGTCCCCAGTCTCTCATCTACAACAAGCAGAAATTTCAAATGGAAACCAACCCCAATGCAAAGTATCAGTATGGTTCAATCTGTGTGTCTCAATGCCCCAGTGAGTGGTCGGTTTATGGATTCTGCTCTAAACCATTCTCTGAGATACTTATCAGCATGTGTTGGATCTGTTTTCCCTCCCTTTAGCTCATTTTGTGGTGGATGGAAGCTCCTGTGTGAGGGTCTGTCCTCCAGACAAAATGGAGGTGGACCGAGATGGTCAGAAGCAGTGTGAGCCATGCAGTGGATTCTGCCCAAAAGGTAACAGCGAGACAGCATTTCCTTCTTCTGGATCATTTCTCACTTGGCTTTTGTTGCCTCTGTAGTTTGTGAGGGTACAGGTGCAGAGCACAGGCAGACGGTGGACTCCAGCAACATCGACAGCTTCATCAACTGTACCAAGATCCAGGGCAGCCTTCACTTCCTGGTCACAGGAATCCTCGGGTAATTCTTGACACCAGTAGCAGAATCTGTGAAAGGCCTGGTGCAGTCGGCATGTTCATGTTTCTGTCTTTCACAGAGATGACTTTAAAAGCATCCCACCACTTGACGCGAAAAAGCTAGAAGTTTTCCACTCTGTGAGGGAAATTACAGGTAAGGACGGGGTTCGTTTCCACATAAATAAGTAATTGTTGCTCTCAAACGATGGGATTTTTAATGGTTTTATTGTTTCATTCCCAGACATTCTGAACATCCAGTCGTGGCCCGAAGAACTGAAAGATCTTTCTGTATTTTCTAGCCTTACCACCATTCAAGGGCGGTCGCTCCACAAGTAAGGCTAATTTTGCAGCAAAAAATCCCATTTTGAGTAGGAAAATTGAATTTATTAATGGGTTTGATTTCTGGGTTCATTCTTAGAGCTTTAAGGGTAATTTTTATTCTTTTATTGTTGGTTTAAAACTAAAGCAGGACGTGTTGCTGTGGTTTAGTTAAGAACTATTTCGAAATAGTTCTTAACCTTTCTTCTTTCTGTCTTAAACCCCTCAAAACAAAAGGCGTTTCTCCCTGATGGTGATGCGCATCCCCACTCTGACCTCGCTGGGTCTGCGCTCTCTCCGGGAAATCAGTGATGGCAGTGTGTACATCAGCCAGAATGCCAACCTCTGTTATCACCACACTGTGGACTGGACGCAGCTGTTCAGAGGCCACCGAGTTCGAGTCAACAGTCTGAACAACAACAAGCCACTCACAGAGTGTGGTGAGAAGAGTTTTCAGTGTTCACTTTTTAGGCTGGTGCATGACATGAATTGAAGCTCAAATGTGTTTGCAGTTGCTGAGGGTCACGTGTGTGACCCTTTATGCTCAGACTCGGGCTGCTGGGGTCCAGGCCCGCAACAGTGTCTTTCCTGCAGGAACCACAGCCGCGACGGCACATGTGTTGGAGGCTGTCATTTTTACTCTGGGTCAGTAGTGATGAGGAGATTGTCTTGTTGCTAAACTTGCTCCTATGCTCCTCCTCCTCAGTGGATAAGTATTTTCTGAACTTTGTGTCTGCAGCACTCCCAGAGAGTCTGCAGGTTCTGATGGAGAGTGTGTCAGCTGTCATCCAGAATGCAAGCCTCAGCGGGGGGAAATCAGCTGCACAGGACCAGTAAACAGATAAACTCCTGATCAGAAATGTCTCATTACGTTACCTCACAAGTAGCTGCATAGATTTCGTTTGCTGGATTTTACTCTTCCTTGTTCAAAACTAACAGCTGACTCAAAACTGTCTAACTTTACAGGAGAACTATTAAAATCAGAATTTTATCAAAAGACTTTACACTTCTTAAAACTTCTAAAAGTGGCATAAACGCTAAAATGCCTTCTTCAAATGAAACTGGTAAAAGATTTCATGCATTTTCAATTCCCAAAAGAAGTTCCCAAATATTTAATTTATTCTTCCGCTTCTATTGTATCCTTGCTCCCTGTGTGGAGTGTCTTTATTAAGCTATTTATCTCCACATCTTTTAGGGGGCCAATGACTGTGTTGCTTGTACCAATTTGCGAGATGGTCCGTACTGCGTGTCCTCCTGTCCCTCTGGAGTTAATGATGGGCAGAGAGGGCTGATTTTCAAATATCCCACTAAGGAAGGTCTCTGTGAGCCATGTCATCCAAACTGCACACAGGGGTGAGACGTAGAGAAAAATCCTTTCCTTGTATGTGTCATTTCTCATTTTTGTACAGATTTAGGGCTATCGATCATTAAATACCACCTATGTTTGTATTAAAGATGCTTTGGCCCGGGGTTAAATGACTGTTTAGAGACATCAAGGCTGACAGTGAGCAGGTGAGTGTTTCAAATATGCTAAGAAGAAAAAGTGAATGTAAAAATTGTTGTTTAAAGTTTTTAACCCCATTGATGCCTCTTCTTCTTTTCCTTTCGGCTTTTCCCTTCAGGGGTTGCCACAGCCAATCAGCTTCCTCCATCTAATCTTGTCTTCTGCATCATCTCCTCTAACACCAGCTACCTTCATGTCTTCATTCATCCATAAACCTCTGCAACCTCTTCCTCTAGACCTCTTGCCTGGCAGCTCTACACTCAGCATCCTTCTACCAATGGATTCACTGTCTCTCCGCTGGACTTGTCCAAATCATCTCAGTCTGGCCTCTCTCTGTATCTCCAAAACCTCTAACATGCGCCGTCCCTCTGATGTACTTATTCCTGATCCTATCGATTCTGGTCGCTCCCAAAGAGAACCTCATTATCTTCATGTCTGCTACTTCCAGCTCTGCCTCCTGTCTTGACCTCAGAGCTACTGTCTTTAGGCCGAACAACATGGCTGTTCTCACCATAGTTTTGTACACCTTTCCTTGCATTTGAGCTGAAACTCTTCTGTCACACCTGATACTTTTCTCCACCCCTTCCAACCTGCCTGCACTCGTTTCTTCATTTATTTTCTACACTCTCCATTACTCTGGACTGTTGACCTTAGATACTTCAAATCTCCCACCTTCTTTATCTGTTCTCCCTGTATCCTCAATCTTCCATTGGGTCTCTCTCTCATTCACACACATGTGCTCCGTCTTACTTGGGGTTGCCTTCTTTTCCTCTCCTTTCCAGGGCAAACCTCCAACTCTCTAGCTTCTCCTTCACCTGCTCCTGCTAAAAATCACAATGTCTGCAAAGATCATAGTCCATGGGCATCGATGCCTATTGATGCAAATATGCACCAAACCCATGCTGCTCCAAAATTACCTTAATCTAGCATCTAAATGAAAGCAAAAACACAAGTGACATTTTTCTTTTCATTGCTGGAAATAAACTCAAACTTCAAGGGGTTAAAGGGCAACAGCAAAATCATCAAATTCGGGGGTAAATTATGTTTAATTAACAAAAACTAATTTTTTGTTAGGTTTGTGCATTTAAGGATACATAGAAGATTACTGTATCTAATTCTTGTGTTTGTGTTTTCTAATTGTCTTCACAAATTTTATTTCCTTCATATATTTTAATACTTTAAAGGGCTGGGTTTTTTTATGCAAAATAATCGGAAATTTGTTTCTCTTTTCTTCAGCCAAGTTTTTCTCTGTTTAAATGAAAATGTATGAATTTTATTTGTAGAAACTGATATTTTTTCTGGGAAAAGCTTTCTGAAATCCACAAATGGAGAAGCCTGATGCTGAGTGTCTGTCTACCACGTGTTTTGTATAAACTTGTTTTCCATCACCTCCTCTGCTTGGCTCCTCAGCGGCCAGATCACTGGCATTGCTTTGGGGGTCCCATCTGGCTTGATTTTCTGCCTGGTGTTGTTTTTCCTGGGAGTTCTGTACCACAGGGGCCTCGCCATCCAACGCAAAAGAGCCATGAGGAGATATCTGGAGAGTGGAGAAGTAAAACTCTACCAGCTGAATTTTGCTGATTAATCTTCTGGGTGCAGCCGTTTGACAGAGAAAAAACAGAAATAACTGTGGGGTTATTTTCACAGAGTTTTGAGCCTCTGGGTCCTGGAGAAAAAGGGGCCAAAGTTCACGCCCGGATTCTGAAGCCATCAGAGTTGAAGAAAATCAAAGTCCTCGGCTTTGGGGTCTTTGGCACAGTGCACAAAGTATTTTCTTCTGTTGCAAGAAATTTATCTGTTAGCCACTGATTTTTGTCATATTCTTACACAATAATGTTTGTATTCAAGGGCTTTTGGACTCCAGAGGGAGAGTCTGTGAAGATACCAGTGGCCATTAAGACTATCCAGGACATCTCAGGCCAACAGACGTTCACAGAGATCACTGATGTGAGTCTCCTGAAAAACAGAAATTAAACTGAACAGGGTGAGGAAACACCCAAGTAGATGAATTTCTTAAAAGACTAAATGAGTACAACTTTTTTGTTGCAGTACATGCTTTCCATGGGCAGTCTGGATCACCCCTACATCGTCAGGCTGCTGGGAATTTGCCCTGGCGCCAGCCTGCAGCTGGTGACGGCGCTCAGCTCTCAGGGCTCCGTACTGGAACACATCAGGCAGAACAGGAGCAGCCTGGACCCTCAGCGGCTGCTCAACTGGTGTGTGCAGATCGCTAAGGTGAGTGCGTCTGAAATCTTTCTTGTCGTGAAGTAGGAGCAGTAAGAGAACATGAGCTTGTGTAACAGGGTATGTTTTACCTGGAAGAACACTGCATGGTTCACAAAAACCTGGCTGCCCGGAACGTCTTGTTGAAAAACAACTACCAGGTCCAGATCTCGGACTACGGCATGGCAGACCTCCTTTATTCCAATGACAAGAAATACATCTACACAGATGCAAAGGTAGCTGCGACTCACTACGTTTTTGCCAAATAATTTTAGCATCTCTCTTCTTACATCATTATTCTCCTCTTACAGACACCCATAAAATGGATGGCACTTGAAAGCATCTTGTTCCGGAGATACACCCATCAAAGCGATGTCTGGAGTTATGGTGGGGGGCTTTAGGGAGCTTGCTGGTTGTTAAACTTTAAGAGCAGAGTTTAAACGCGGCTTTTCGGCTCTTGGACAGGGGTGACGGTGTGGGAGATGATGTCCTTCGGGGCTGAGCCGTATGCCTCAGTGCAGCCTCAGGATGTACCCGGCCTCCTGGAAAAGGGAGAGCGTCTGTCACAGCCTCACATCTGCACCATAGATGTCTACATGGTGATGGTTAAATGTGAGTAGAGATGCTCTGACCCCAAACATACCAAAGAAATATGCGCGACGATCCATTCATGTCTTTTGCTGTTCAGGCTGGATGATTGATGAAATTGTAAGGCCGACGTTCAAAGAACTGGCGAGTGACTTCACAAGGATGGCGAGGGATCCACACAGATACCTTGTTATGAAGGTGGCAATGTTGGTCACTCATTTACAACAAAGAATTTTAGAAATGATTTCATGTTTTAAACTGAACTACTTTGCATTATTTCAGCTGGAAGGAGAAGATGCAGCTCCAAGTGAGATCTGCAGAAGAGAGTCTGAGAGAGGACTTCTGGATCCAGATTTAGAAGACCCAGATGAGGAAGGACTGCAGGACGCTCTGGCTACTCCTCCTCTTCAGCACTCTCCATCCTGGAGTCTGCCCCGTTCCCGCATTAATTCTTACAGGGTAATACATAACAACATAGATTTATTAGGCTCATTGTAAATGTCTGCCACAATTTCTAAGCAAGATCTTTCAGTCAGTGTAAAACATATTTTTTCTTCCTGACCTATAGAGTGGGACATCTCAGGCTACACCAACTGGATACCTGCAAATGACCCCGAGCCCTGTTAACAGCATCCGCCAGGTGTGACACACACACACAGCTGCTGAAGCTCAGTATTTGGCAATATTATTGAAAATTAATTAACAGAAATGTACTGTATATTGTAGGGGTGTCACAATTAATCGACTTAATTGATTTACATTCCTAAAATTCAACCAGATCAATCTGTCAGAGGCAAGTTGGTAATTGAATCGACCATACATTATAAAAATAATTTCAAAATGAAATAAATGATTATATTGATATTAAAGAACGCCATTTGGATTGAGACACGGTTGGTTTGTTTTAATATTACGTAAAAACGACCAAGTGCAAACAACACAGATGTGATGCAGCAAAAAACGATCAAACCCTGATTACAGCCCCATGTGTGGAAACACTTTGAATTTAGCAAAGACATGTGGCCATACAGTATGGTAAAATGTTCTAATAATGTTCTGTTTGTGTTATTTTGATGTGGAAAAACAACAGTGGTCTGAACCTTTATGAAACTAAAATGTGAATGGATTTGCCATTGATTATTATTTGCTTGTTTGTTTGTACACATATTTAAATACAAGGAATCTGGAAAACTTCACCTGCCCTGTTTAGTAGGTGTTTATCTCTGAGTCCCACTACTTGAATTTTTGGCTTAAAATGTCTTGGACTCATTTTAGCTCAGTGAATGGGATCGAATCGCATTGTTTAAAATAAACCAGTATTGACTATAAATCATATCAGCAACCATAAATTATGATATCAATTAAATCGTTGTTAAAATGAATCGCTACGCCCCCATGCTGCATAAAAAACTCTGAGTATGCGAAAAGGTTGCAGCACCAGTATCTCTTTTTTGGTTTCAGCTTTGGTTTCACCGTGCCCGTCTGAGCTCAGTGCGCACGCTCCCAGACCAATCAGATTTCAGGAGAAGTGGTAGGGAGGCAGAGCTGCATGTGGAGGGTTTACCGACTGGGAGAGGTTACAGGACAAGGTTTGACTCGGAAAGAAGTAATCTTCGTGATCCCGTTGGCCAACAAAGAAAGCTTTCAACTGCCTCAAGTCCATCCTCTTACAAAGTGTGGACTGCAGGGGAAGAAGAGGAAGAAGTGGACCGCCAGGGCTACGTTCTTCCTGGGTCACTAAGCAACTCAGACAGAGGTAAGTAGGTTGCAGAAAATGATGACAAGCAAACATAACTGTCCATTAGAATTATCCTCACCCATGAATTTTCCATATTTTTTCCTGTTGCATTATCTCACAGTTTTCAGGATCTGTAAGTCTGGACAAAGGAACTCCAGGTTGAAAAGTAACCTGGTGCTTGTGGTGACAAACCCCCAAGAATATGAAACCATGAACACAGGACCAATTTCTTCCCCCTGTTTAACCAGCAGTGAGTCACAAAATGGAGATGGCTTTCTGGTGACGTGTTGTAGTGATGCAGCGTTGCCCTCCCCAACACTCATGGCCTTGTCACATATGGAGGACACATCCCATGAAGAATCAACTAGAAGTAATGAAGTCTACTCCAGCAAAACTGCAAACAACCAAAGAGATTCTACAGACGCAAATCCGGACATAAACGGCCAAGCAGAGACAGACCACAAGAGTGGCAGGTATGAATACATGGAGATCACAAGGTCCAACTCTTCAGACGAGTTTGATCCGAAGTTGGATGTGAATCAAAGTCAGGTGTTGGCTGTAAAGACAGAAGAAGCAAATCAAGCAGTTGAGGTTCTGAAAAACCAGCACAAGGAGGAGGAAGAAATGGCGAAGAGCCATGACCCAAACCATCAGTCCACTCTTCCAGAGGATCTGAGCTGTGGGGTCACTCATGCACCAGATGTGCTGGTAGCTGGAGGAGGCAAAGTGGAAGAGTATGAGGAGATGGTTTTTGGAGTGGTGCCTGCTGGGTGGGGGTGCACAGATTATGAGAATCTCCCAGTGAAGGGAAGGGCTTTTACTGAGAAGGCTGGGGATTACATCAAGGTGTGTTCTGGCATGAGGGATGCAGGCAACAACACATCCTTTGATAACCCAGACTACTGGCACAGCAGGCTGTTCCTCAAACCAGATGCTGTGCTCACCTAACAAAACTGCTGCAGATACACAATTTACAGACGTAAAATGCTGTCATACTTGGTTAGACTAGGTTTGATGTTGTGCTACATGTTTGCATATATTTTTTAAGGATACATGTTTTTAAGTATGCTTTTATTTTGTAACTATTTTGCATCATGTTAAAACTGCTAAAAAATGAAAACAAAAAATATTGCAGATTAATGGGGACACATTTGAAATTGCAATAATCTGAACAGGTAAACATAATCTGCCTAAGTGAAATGGCTCCTATAAAATGCTCTCTGTACTTCTCATATACATTTTATAATTTGTGCTGATTTTTTTTAATCCAGTTTGGTGTTATGCAATCTTTTTTTTAAGTTCTGCCTTTTTTTAAACTTTGTTTTAAAAAAGAGAAATCATTCTTGTATTTGTGAATGTACTTTTTATACCTTATAACTATATAAAAAAAAACTAAAAAGAAATGAACTTGCATTTAGTAACACTGAAAATGTGAACATCCTAATTAAGATCAGAAAGGTGGCACACAAACGGTTTAACACAGAGAATTTTATTTTAAATATATGTTTATTCTACACAAACAGTGATTTTTTCAAACAGCATTGAATCCTAATTCTACCATAATATACTGGTAACTGCTAACTATGTAATGACAAGGTGGCCCAAGTCTGTGTCACCCTGTATTGGTTGGTCCCCAGCCTGGATAAAGTACAGGGTTGTGACAGGAAGGGCATCCAGCGTAAAAATATATGCCAAACCACTTGTGCGAATCAGTGAAAGCTGATTTGCACAGGTGACCCCTGAATTGATGCTGTAAACCCCTGAATGGCCATAACAGCATTTGCCATGGCCAAATACAATTGTGGCCAAAGATGAATTTATAAAGACTTTAAGGGTGAACTCCAGAATTCAAGGTACATCAGTATTACACACAAGGATATACATAAACTGTGACAACAATGATATGATGTCACCTCTAGGATTATGAAGAGCAAATGCCTGAAGTGGGTGGAGCACTTCACCTGATGTTTACTTTGCCCAGAACACCAGGATTTGGAAAATGGGTGTTTTGGGTGGGAAATAACACCAAATGTTTTGATGAGTCTACCAGTTAATAGAAAAACAAAGATGTTATGCATTTGAACTCTTTAAGGCTGGAAAATAGTTGCTGAAATGTCTGACCCTTAAAATGGGAATTTGCTCTATTTTCAAGCTGCGCTCCAGCAGTCATATAAGTAACTTCTGATTTGCTTTAAATGAAAGCTGAGGGCTTGACACCAGATCAGATCATCCATCACTCTTTAAGCCAAAGTTTACTTTCGTTGGCTAAGGAGTACACCACAGTAGGATCTTTTTTTTATTATTCCAGTAATGCGTATTGACAAGTCACCAGGTTTTTGGGAAAGTTTGCTTTGGGCAGATTACATAAAATTACTGTTCTTTAGCAAGGCACATCAGGTCTGTGTTTACAGAATGGGAAATGAAGTGTGCCAAGAAAACAACACGGTCTTCACTGCAGAACATGGAGGATGGCCAGTTGCGTTCTAGGGGTTGTTCCGTTTTTCTGGTATGGAGTCAATCTGTGCATAACACATAATCAAGTCTATAAAGACATGTTGGAGCAGTACTGCCTGGTGTCAGAAAGCTTGGTCTCATTTTCAGGTGACATGTTTTGTTTTTCAACAGGATAATGATTCAAAAACAGCCAAAACATCAAAGATTGGCTTACAACAAAAGATCAGAACCAAGGTCACGAGGGGCAGAAGTGTACTTATCTGCTATGATGAGAACCTCAAGACCAATCCAGTCTTTCCAGAAAGACTGAAGAAAATAAAAAAATTTTTTGAGCCTTAGATTTAATCCATGAAGTGTTACTTAAATAATTATATGATGATTCATCTGAAGTTACCAATTTACGCAAACTGCTGCCATTTTTAATATAACCTTTCTTTTAAATATAAGGCTGAATAAATGTTTTAACTGATATAAAGTTAAAAAGATCTATCTATCTATCTATCTATCTATCTATCTATCTATCTATCTATCTATCTATCTATCTATCTATCTATCTATCTATCTATCTATCTATCTATCTATCTATCTATCTATCTATCTATCTATCTATCTATCTATCTATCTATCTATCTATCTATCTATCTATCTATCTATCCTTTTTGCGCCTCACCAAACGTGAACCATCTTGACGTCAGTGTGGCTCTTTGACAGAAGGCGGGATTTGTCGCTCGTTGTTTTTCGGCTTCACTCGGGCGGGTCGTTGCTCAGCGCGAAGCAGCGTGGTCCACCCTGACACTCGCAGGGGAAAAGTTACTCTCAGTTCGCGGTCAGCTCACTGCCAACATGTCTGGAGATGACGAGACACAAGAACAGACCATCGCCGACGACTTGGTGGTCACCAAGTACAAGATGGGAGCCGAGATTGCCAATCGTGAGTGGAAACGCATTTTTAAGCCTCTGGTTCGACCCGGGTACCCTATGCGCCGTATGTTTGTCAGCTAGCAGTGTCAGCTAGCCAGACAGCAGCTGTGCCATGTGCTGCACTGGTAGTGGTAGAAGCCGCAGCATATATCAGAAAGGGAGCAAATATTTCAAGTGAACTGGGCATTTATTTTGTGGACTTTTAAGAAAAACATTGTCACAGTTTTACGCATAATTTGATTGAACGGTACACCACTGACTGTCACGATAGCTGTGGGTGCTGGTAAGCTAGCTATATGCTGGAGCTAACAGGCTAGCAAGCATTTAGCTAGCTTTGAGTACTAAACTTGCAGGGACTAGTGACTGAACGATGACGTGAGTTTACCCTTAAAATTAAGAAATTTAAATAATATATTTAAAAATATTTGTTGTTGGACATTCGGTTAGAACATGATTTGATTAAATAAAAAATAATATATATATTTATAAGTTTTAACTTAAGCATGTTTGAAAACGAAGAGAATAACTTCTCCTGAGGTGACTTGTTGAAGTTTTTTTTTATCACGATGCATGTTATCAGTTTTTTGGTGCCAAAACTAAATACTTTACTGTGTAATAAATTTACTCTAAATTCAGATAGTGTGTGTGTATGTATGCATATATATATATATATATATATATATATATATATATATATATATATATGTATATATATATATATATATATAAATATAAAATCAAGAAGGTCAGCAAGAAGGCCCCAGAACATTAATGGGGGACCTCCCCGACCCCTTGCTTGCGTGGGTTCTCACTGGGGACTTCGGCTTCTTCCCACCGTCCAAAAACTTGCTTCATAGGTTAATTGGCAACTCTAAACTGTCTATAAGAATGAGAGTGAATGGATGTGATATGTGGGCGACCTGTCCAGGGTGTCTCCTGCCTTCGACCACAAGTGGCCGGGATAGGCTCCAGCACCCCCGTGACCCCGAAAGGGAAAAAATGGAAAAAGATGAATGAAAATTGCTTTCGTAGTGTTATTGTTGATGTATTCTATTGATATCATTTGTTTATTGTTAAGGATAACTGGACAATAATTTTGGGGAGGGGGGGGTTGTCTGTTATGATGGGGATTATATCTAAAAGTTTAAGACAACTTGTCATATTCATAATGCTAAAATCTAATGAAAAGTTTAAATTTATATTTGTCACCGCTAACTCATGAGTGAATTTACACTGAATGTTGAAGAAACGTGTAAATAAAAATCTTTTTCTCTAATCCTTTGAATTTATAGCTTTTAATGCCTTTGTGTCTGTTTTTGCTTGCTTTGTATCTACTTCGTACAGTAGTTTGCTAAATGACTGACTAGCTTTATTTTCTCGTTGCATTTTCCTGCAGAGGCCCTGAAGGCAGTAGTCACAGCAGCCACAGCTGGCGTCTCCGTGTTGAGCCTTTGCGAAAAGGGGGACGCTCTCATTGTTGCAGAAACTGGAAAAATCTTCAAGAGGGAAAAGGACATGAAGAAAGGTATTTTTTTGCTTTTCATAAATCTCCAGAATGTTCCCATCTCACACTCTGTAGCTCACAGTGTTTCCTCCCCAGGCATTGCATTTCCTACCTGTGTTTCTGTGAACAACTGCGTCTGCCATCACTCCCCTCTGAAGAGTGACCCTGATGTCATTCTGAAGGATGGAGACATTGTCAAGATGTAAGCTGCTAACTTTCCCTCTGCCCTCTCCATAAATGAAGTTTTGTTTCTGGAGTAGTGTGTGTTTTCTCTTAACACGATCCTTTTCTACAGAGATCTGGGCGTGCACGTTGACGGCTTCATCTCAAACGTGGCTCACAGCTTCGTGGTGGGAGCGACCAAGGTGCGTCTTCACTCCTGGAAGACAGAATGTGTTGTGTGTTTGTCTCTAACTTGACGTCTGGGAATCCTCAGGACAACCCTGTCACAGGGCGGAAAGCTGACGTCATCAAAGCAGCACACCTCTGTGCAGAGGCTGCACTCCGTCTCGTCAAGCCAGGAAACCAGGTAAAGCTCTCGTCTCTTTTAAAAAGAATCGCATAGTGTTTAACGGTTCAATGACTTTTCCTGCAGAACACACAAGTCACAGAAGCCTGGAACAAGATCGCCAAGTCTTTCAAGTGCTCCCCAATTGAGGGTGAGTGTTCTGCAAACATCTGGCCCCCTGTAGATATCAATCTAGCACCGCCCTAAAATATTCAGGACACACTTGAGTCATTTTAAGCTGCGATGTGTGCAGGGATGCTGTCTCATCAGCTTAAACAGCATGTGATCGATGGGGAGAAGACAATTATCCAAAACCCAACGGACCAGCAAAAGTGAGTGGAGTTGGCAGACGCACGCCGTCACTGATGTGCTTTCAGTAAACTGAGGATAATGATAATTTTGTTATTGTAGAAAAGACCACGAGAAGGCCGAATTTGAGGTGCATGAGGTGTATGCAGTGGATGTGCTCATTAGCACTGGAGAAGGAAAGGTGAAAAGATGTTTTAGAACCCCTTTCTCTCCTTTTTTTCGTTCTAATTTCTCTCAGATATATTTTAAACGCCTATGTCTTTGTTGTATGGTTTAGGCAAAGGATGGAGGTCAGAGGACAACCGTTTACAAACGAGACCCCAACAAAGTTTACGGCCTGAAGATGAAGACATCTCGCACATTCTTCAGTGAAATGGAAAGGCGGTTTGATACAATGCCTTTCACGCTGAGGTAGCCTCTTTAAAGTGGGTGTGTAATGTTTCTAAGTGATCTCAGCTCTAGCCCACTCACATTGCTTTTACTTCAGAGCGTTTGAGGATGAAGGCAAAGCCAGGCTGGGCGTGGTGGAGTGTGCCAAACACGAGCTGCTCCAGCCGTTCACGGTGCTGCAAGAGAAGGAGGGTGAGCTGCAAAATGACACCTGGAATGAGTGTTTTCCATTGAGGGTTTCTAAACAGTAAAGCAGGCCCGTGTTGTAATCATTCTGGTGCTAATTCTGCTGTACACAACCTATTATGGCAAGAAAAACGCATCACATTTTGTAATTCTATCCCTGCAACACATAAGCAGGCCGTGAGTCCTCAGCTGCTCTTCACAAATGTCTCTGAGCTGCTGCAGCGGTTAGTCATAACAGGGGTCATGCATTCAGTGGGTCGCTGCATAAATTGGCTCCTCTGCTGTAAACAAACTGAAAGGTGTCCATCAGCGGCATAAGAGACATTCTGGATCTGCAAACATGCAGATGGTATGCATTTACACCCCCATGACAAGAATGGCTATAGTTAAGCCCACCATTTATCAATATTTTTATTTCTAAAAAGTTTCTGTACAAAAAGGGGACGCAGACCCATAGTGAATGAAACACTATTACTAGATTTATTGATTTGATCATTTACAATCAGGAGATCATCTATATCATACATTGATTTTGCTGCATGGGCTGCAGGTCTGTTAAACCATCTTTATTGATTGATGTTGGATGTTCATGCATATGATCCATGTTTTTTTGAGTTATAAAGTTTTTCTTTGGAGAAAGAGCTTTGACCTTTACTGATTTCAGGTTTTTATTTTATAATAGCTTAAATAAAAAAGCTTTAGAAATGCTAATGGTCATGTGTTCGGTAGATCTTTCTTGCGTGTTCACAGTCTAACCTCGTTAGCTCTTTGGTGAATGCCATCCTCCCCCTCAGTCACAGCTGACGAAGGCCCCAGAACGCTTAAACCTTTTCGTTGTTGCTTTAAATGTCACTAATGTCCTCATTTGTCTCATCTTTTACTTGTTTTTGACTCTTCAGGTGAGTTTGTTGCCCAGTTCAAGTTCACTGTTCTGCTCATGGCAAATGGACCCCTTCGAATCACCAACAGCCTCTTTGAGCCAGAGCTTTACAAATCTGAGCATGAGGTCGAGGACCCGGACCTGAAGGTAGGACCGGGAGTGAAGACCCAGCTTTAACATAACGGAAACTGTTTCTTCCCATCTTCAAGGTTTTTTAGGGACCAAAATGACCACATTAAAAGGAACATAACAAAATAAAAGGGAGAAAAATTTAGCCAGTGACTAATATAGTATTGAATTTTGTTATATTAAAAAAGAATGTTCACCAAATACAATACAGTTTTTACCTTATTTTAAAGTGGAACCCAATTTCCCTCATGAAATGAAAAAAGTATCTATCAATAAACATTTCTAAATCTTTTTTTTTATGCCATTTATCACTAAAAATCCCTGGCCTGCTTAAGAGGAAACTCTGTCCTGTCTATAAATCCTTTAAGTTTATGAAAGCCGTCTTTTACAAACTAATTCATCCAAATGATGGTAAATGCATTTTCAGACAGCTGTGTTTCATTTTTTGTAAGTACAAATATAGAGAAACATTGACAGCATAAGAAATTATTACAACAGACACATAAAGGTTTATTTCTAAAACAGAAAAATGTTCACCTGAAGCAACTTAAAACTATCAGGCATTAATTATACTTATATTGATTACTGATCATGTAAAAAATGTATTTTACAAAAAAGGTTTTTGTAAAAGATGAAAAGAATAAGCATATAAACTGGTATTTATTTATTTATGTGGTTTGATTTAAAAAGGTTTCTTTTTTTTAAAATCACCTTAAATGTACATGAACTTCCATTGTGATTTAATCAAAATATTAAACTATTATTTTTGAGATATTACATAATTTTAGCCTGAAGTTGGCTAACGTTAGGGTAGAAGATGTTCATGATAGAGTGAGGTGGAAAAGGATGATTCGCTGTGGCGACCCCTGATGGGCAAAGCCGAAAGAGAAAGAAGACATAATTTTAGCCTGTTCTTCTCAGTAAAAACCACTTTTGTCTGATTTTTCTACAAGCCAAAAGGTTCATGAACATCAATGTCATGTTTTGATTTTTTTTCTGTAGTTTATACGCATAAGAGGTTATGTGCTGCGTTGCTCATGGGAATATTTGTGTATTTGAAGGCTTTGCTTCAGAGCTCGGCCAGCCGGAAGACTCAGAAGAAGAAGAAAAAGAAGGTGATTACATCACAGCCTGTCGGTACAAAACAACCACTTATGTACATTTTCTACTTCTCTGCTTTAATTTTATTTTTTTCACTCGTCTTTTTAGGCCTCAAAGACTGTTGAGAATGCAACAGGACAGACGATGGAGACGGAAGCTGCAGAATAGATTCCGATAAGCAGCGAGAGACATGAAGACCCAAAGAACTGACGTCATGATTTCTTCTGTCCCGGCTGTCTGAGGCACCTGTGGACATTTCCTCTGTGAATACCTCTGAATGTGACATCAGTCTGGGATGATGCTGCTTTTAAATCCTGTCACTCCATCTAAACCTTTCACAAGTAATCATAATAAATTCTTTTTTCCTTTTTATTTTTTTCTTGATGCATCATTAAGAGTGGCTGCACTTCCACTGGGCAGTCATATGTCAGTTAAGGTTCTCACATTTCATCATTCTACAAGCTGTTTTATCTTCTCTGATTCTTGTGAAAATTAAAAAAAAAAAAATAAGTTTGACAGAGCAGCTGAGGATGAGAAATGCATACACCTCAGTGTGCAACAATGTGACGTTTGGATAAGTACATTCAGTGTGCATCACTGAAGCCATTGCAGGGAGTATGAACTCACCTTGTGGTCATCCTAGTAATTACTGATGTATTCAACCCAATTAATGCAACTGCTTAGGTCTGTGATCCAGTAAATTGTGTATGTAAAAAAACATCTGCATTGGAGAAACCTGCCCAACTTCAAAAATTGATCATTTGAGACTGTTCCTTTGAGTAATGTAACTGAAAAGCTTCATTACTTTTCCTCAGTGGTAAATGCTTTGAACTTCTTTCCAAGGGGATCATGGTGTCCTTTGGTGTCTGACAGTCTCTGTTTACGGAAAACTTCCATACCTGTTAGACGTATGGATGCTTTTGTAAAACAAATCCCAGTTCAGAGACTATTTTTTGAAACATTAAATAAACACCTGGCGTCATTCATGTATGTGTTGTCTTTCTTTTTTCTGTTTGCATTTCTTCTTAATAGTATTTATTCTAGTCTTGATGTTAGAAATACATTTGTCTGTATATTTTCAGTCTTTAAAACAAGCAGAAAACATCTAAATCTAAAAACTTAAAAACATTTATTTAAAAAAATAAACAGGAAAACTAGCAAACTTGAGGATACAGCCTATTCACATGCAGATAAGTGGATTTTGGGTCAAATATACATGAAAAGTTCATTTAAGTCATTTTAATTTCCAAACATTGCGAATTAAGTTGTAGGCAGTAAAAATAAACTATCTGAACAAACAATGTCTTAGAAACAGATGTAAACATAACAGAATAAAAAAGATTCCATTTTATAATTCATGAATCTTTAAAAAAATTAATCTCAAAGCATCATTTGGCTGTAGGCATAGACTTGTGCTTTTGAAAGGGTTTGACAAGCTTTGCTTTAAACCTCTAATTTATTACTTCAATACACTGGTGAACAAGGGGTGGTTTAAAGATATTTTTCAAGAAGCCAAAACGTTTCTTGAGATGTGCCCATTTGTACAATTTAGAATTATGCTAGATATTCCTTCAATATGTTTGCTGAGGGAAAATTCATTTGTGAAACCTTTAGTGTGCATTTCCAAATTTAAATTGCTCGTTTGGATAAAATGACATTTGTGAATTGAAGTGTGTGCATTTGTGACTCAGACTGTGTGCAATTCTGAATTATGAGACTGTTCTGGCCTCATACAGAAGTCATTGCTGAGACAAAACATGCAGAACAAAACCAAAGCACTATAAAGTAATTTAAATGGATTGTACCAACTGTAGTAGTACAAAAGTAATTTTCAGCCCTATTGTTTGGTTGTGTCTCGAATATAGAATATGTAGAAACATTAATTTAAAGCAGTAATTCTTTTTTTCCAAGACACATAATGATCTTTTTTGAAACGCCAAGGATCATGTTCATAAACTCTCTTTTTTTAATTTTCTTGATTAATAAACAGTGATATAAAATTTGTCTTTTGATGAAACAACAAAGTAACTAAAAATCATTTTTTCTAAGACTTAAAAATAAACACGACTATCTCACGTTAATCCCAGTAGTTCCTTTGTTTTTAAACTCGATTTCCCGTGATGTTATATCCGTCCACTGTCTATGACGCAACAACCGGCCAATACCGTGTCGCAAAAGTTTGACGAACTCGCTGCGGGTGAGTTCTCAACTGTTGGTACGTTTATGTGTCTAAGGACAATCCGTGTCAATCCTCAAATGTTTTAAGTGGGACAAATCAGATTTTGACATTTTCTCTCCTTTTTCAGCTTCCCCTCCTCGATATGAGAGCCAAGGTGTGTGAATCAATTTAATAAGTTTATAAGATGTACTTTTTTATTATGCTAATGTCTGCTAGCTTAAAACATGATTTTCCGGAGCTTATTTGTCGGTAATCGATCATCTACTGTCTTTCCCTTTTACGAATAGTTGACATCCGTTTTGAATAGTATTATTCATTGAAACGCCTAATAATTCTCATGAAAATATTTACCCTCTTTGCAGTGGCGAAAGAAACGCATGCGCAGGTAAGCGTCCATTACAACGTGCAACGATGAAAGACCTCAGATTTTCGTGTGGTTTAATTTTGTGACTTCATGTTCAGACTGAAGCGTAAAAGGAGAAAGATGAGGCAGAGGTCCAAGTGAGCTGCCCCCTTCCTCGTGGCTGAGTCGCGGCTCGCGGTCAGCATGATAACAGCTGCTGAACCGGAACTAAGACGATTCTCATCTGACTGAGGCCAGTGGCGTTCACGCCTGTCCAAGTCTGTGGAGGAAGCAAACCTGGAGGGAAGACCACATGCTGGACATTTGTTTTGCGACATTGTGAACTCTACATTCTCTAACTTTTGTCATGTGTTGTTCTTTATACTATGATTAAAGTTTTGGTTTAAAAAACAAAAAAGCATAATTGGCTCATTTATTTAGACAACCTGCAGAATTTGACAGCCAAACTTAAGTTAAAATCCCATTAAAATGATCTAAATCTATTTTAAAGGGTTCCCAAATGGTCTCTTAATTACGATTAAAATCTATTTTTATGAGTTTCTGCAGGGCAGAAATAGTTTGTTAGAAATTTGCCTCATTTTTGGATGGGACTTGGCTCCTTTCCCATCTTTTTGTATACACCTCCTGCTAGCTTACAACCCCTCACAACTCCAACCTAACATTTCTGATGCAATAAAAATGACACAGTTATGGAGCTATTCAGCTGGATAGTTTTGAGTTGGATTCTATAGCTCGGATGATCAGGAAAACAGACTTACATGGATCTATTTGGCTACAAGTGGATGCAGAGCAGGAAGTTTGTGGCCAGTCGACTAGCTGCTGCATCAGGCTTTTTCCAACAGCGTTTTTACATCCGCTTCTCATTCACAATGATTTGAATAAAGAAATACTCAGAATTTCTATTTTAGGCTTAATTTTGTTTATGTCCATCAGAATAATGCTACAAGAACACGTTAAAAACACAATTTTTATTGGAGTGGGTCTTTCATTTCTTCATTGAGGGAAGAATAAATGCGTATCTTTATTGACATACTCCTACCTGTCAAGAGGATCATACTGTTAGACCAAAGGATCTGCTTGGAGCAGCACATTTATAAAGCAACTTCATGTTGGTCGAAAAAGCTGAGAAAGCCAACCCACAGACATGAGACCCAGCTGTGACTTTGACGTATCGAGCTGTTTGTATTATTTCAGCATCTCATAATCTTGTGACAGCAGGCAATTTCTGCAGCAAAAGAGCTGATTTCTGTTTTAAACTTGGACCAAAAAGCATAACTTGCCACCTTTTGAGACTCAAAACTTATAAGTTTAAATGAATAAATAAAAGACTGAAAATGTCTAATTCACTAACACATGGACTGATAAAATGAGAAACGTTTTAGGAAAAAAAAACTTCATGAGTAATGGTATTGATCATGATGATATAACTTAATCAAGAGACCACAAAAAGAGGCCTGTTGGCACAGAAATCCTGCTCTGATGCTGTTTTTTACCAACCTTAAAAACAAAATTTTAAAATAGCTTCAAGATAACTGAAATAATCAAATAATGTGATACAAGCACATCAAAACATATAATAAAAGAAACGTGTTAATGTCATTGAAGGGTCTGGTGAACATAAATTCTCGGAAGTCAATCTTGAGAATGATTTACTTTACATAAAAAAAGAAGAAATGTCTTGAGATTTCAGATTATTCAAATAATTATGCAAACACGAGGATTGGATATAAGATTCTCTGCCGTCCAGGGGTCATGAACATATTTAAATGAGCAGTAAAACCCCCACTGGACAACAGCAGGTGCCCTGAAGAACAGAACCCAGTGAGGATCTAATACCCTCCATCTGATCATTATTATTATCATGAATTATTTCCAAATGTGATTTTTTTTTGTCCTCACGAGACACCACCCATTGTCAATTTTAATACTGGGTCCAATGTTTTTTAAAAATAAATACATACACAAATACAATTATAAAGTAAATTGACGCCTTGTCAGGGTATGGTAACATTTTTTTTTTTTACATTTATTATCTCCCCACGTGACTCCTGAAGCACTTTGACAATCTGCTTAATCCGTCCTGCAGATCCTGAGTCTGTCCCCTCTGAGCAAACAGCCGCAGTTTCCACGCAACAGTCGAGCGATTTCAAACCTGTCCGCTCCAGTTGTCACATCCTCGGCTGCCACTGACAGGCAGCAGCCGCTCATGACAAGATGCGAGCAGAAAGTCTGATTTCTTCTCAGATGTTTTCGTTTTACGCGTCAGTCAGTCAGGAAACCTGTGATTGTTAGCTGCTGCAGTGGGCATCAGCGCCTGCGCGCGCACGAGGATAAAGCACGAGCGTCCGAGTTCAAAGATAACGGGTTTATATTGGACGTCACCTTCCTTAAAATGGACATAAACATGGCCCTCGGCTCTTCCATTTTGAAAATGTTCAGATTTTAGTTGTGTCTACAAGACTGTACAAGTTAATTCGTGGGGTTTGAGTTTCCACTTGGTTGCGTGTTAAGGAGGGTAAAAAGCAGAGCCCGCCCTCCCGGCTCTGACTGAGGCTCTGCTCTGCCCCACTCCACGAGAGCAGCCGTTCACTCCTGCAGTCATCAGACGGCGGAAGATGCTCGCAGCTGATCGATGATCCCTGGATGGTTCCTGCAGGACTCCGGCGTTGTTTCACTGCGGAAGCGGGGAAGTTGAAGGCCAAGTTCGGTTAAGCTGAAAAGCCACGCAGTCTCATCATGCCAGGCGCGGATGCAGAGGTGGTCACGGCACCCCCGGCTGAACGCGCCGTGGGCGCGCTCTGGTCGTTCGCGAAATGCCTGGGCGCGCTGCTACCTGTGTACCTGGCCGGATACTACGGCTTCAGCATCAGCCTGGTGCTGCTGGGGCTGATGCTCTACATCGGATGGAAGCACGGACGCATGGAGAAAGTGATGAGACTCAAGTCTGCCATGTACCTCCTGGAGAACGAGAGGGAATTCACCACGGAGAAGGTTTTCCGAGCCAAAAGGGATTTACCCCCGTGGGTAAGAGACACGGGGGGTAGGGGGTCGAGCACCCTTCTCTGCAGAGGCTGTTATATCTGTCATTTATGGAAAAAACGTTCATGCCTTGCTGCTTAACAGAATTGCTTTTTTATTTGCACCAAACCTTCAAATTAAACGGGTACCCTTCATAAACTGTGAATTAAGAGCTTATACTATTTTCCAGTATATAAAAAAACTTCCAGAAGAAAAGGAGAGTCTTAATGCTTTCTTATATCAGAGATTAAATTTAGAATCACAGAATGTTTTGTTTAAACTGATAAAAATGAATATTACATTATTTAAAAGCCTTACCAGTAAATTCAACAATATGACTGCCTCCACTCTGTTAGTTTCACTTCAGTGGACCAATTTTTTTTCATAAAAAAAACAAATTCTATGGATTTAAGAAAGGATAAATCCTAATCATCTCCAGGAGCAGAGAAAAGCTCAACAGAATCAATATATCTAGTTAGAGAGGAACAAACTGTGCCAGCTATGTATTTTTTAGTTGTCATATCTGATGAGGTCACATTTCCTGAAATGTTGTGAGCTGCAGCATTTGCCTAACTTGGTGTGCTTGTTTCTTCAAAAATTTTGTGGTTATGTCGACCAGCATATCTGATTAAAAGCAACACTGAAGTACAGATAATGTTTTTATTTTATTTCTTGTTAATACCAAATTGAATCCAGCCTGTTCTCTGAAGGTTATAATTTTGAAACATGCTGTATAATAGCAAAACATAAAGCTGAAGGTCATTTTATGTTGTTTGGACTCATCATCAATGATGCACTTTCTGTCTCACAGGTTAACTTTCCCGATGTGGAGAAGGTGGAATGGGTAAATAAGGTGCATATTTTCTTTTCTTCTCTTTCTAGCTTTGTGTGCATGCAGCTTGCGGTTCCCTGCTTGGAGAGCACCCAAAGTGCCACATTCAGCTGAACTCTCGACAAATCGATAGAACCACCAATTATTTCAAAATAAGATGTTCACCGTTCACTTATGTTAAATCAGTATCAATAACCGCATGTGATAGCATATAAAGTGCGTTTTGGGACTCGCAGTTGACGGGATCTCGTTGCAGCCCATCAGAGCACAAAATCTGCTGGGGTAATTAAGAGGCAGAGGAAGCAGCGCAGATCATATCACACTTTCCTTTGTCTCTGTCAGTGCAGTAACCTGAAAGTAGTATGGGAGACTGTGGGGATGAATACTAATATTCCGAAGTGTCATTTTGAAGAAAAACATGTTATAAAGCTTATAAAAGAATCTTAAACTGCAGGAGAGAAAGTGAATATATATAGTATAAATATAAATTAGAGTCACACTTGCAGAGATGCTGCACAGGAGAGTCAGCTTGTTTGCTCAAATCACCGAAGGAAGCCTTTTGAATAGTCATCTTCTCTCTCATGCAGATCCTGCAGCAAGCCTGGCCTTTTATAGGCCAGTATCTGGAAAAGTTGCTGGTGGAAACCATCGCTCCCGCCATCCGTACTTCTAGCATCCATCTGCAGACTCTCAGCTTCACTAAAGTCAACATAGGAGACAAGGTTGGTCATGTGTGCAGCAGTGAAAGGAGTGTTTTACAAATGTGTCCAAATCTGGAACATTTAATGGAGCCAAGGTTAATGCAGTGCTGCTAAATGGTTTGCAGTTTGTCTGGGGATGGATTGATTCACTGCAATAAAGGACTTTTCTTTGGTATTGTTAGTAGAGTGTTAGTTTGTGTAACTGCAGCTGCTGTGTTCACAGGCTTTGAAGGTGGTGGGTGTGAAGGCTCACACTGAACACGATAAGAAACAAGTTATGTTGGATTTATACCTGAGGTAATGCATCACAACCTTTCCTGTGACTGTCATTTGATTTTTTTTAGTCAAGACACCGGATTGTTCTGCATGACAACACCTTGTAATACCCCTCTATGGCACAGCAGAGCTCTGTTGACCTTGTACACACACTCACGCAGTAAAAGTAGTCCGTCATGAGTTCCCTGTTTGCTTCCTCCTGTTAAACATTTATCTTTACATTTATTACTGCTCTTTTATTGCAGCTATGCAGGAGATGTTGAAATAAATGTTGAGATCAAAAAGTATTTCTGCAAAGCTGGTGTAAAGGGAGTCCAGGTACTTCCTGCAGTATTATTTGCATAATGTTTTTTGTTATTTAGACAATTTTCAGCAATTTTTTTTTTCTTTGCAGCTTTATGGGAAGCTGCGTGTGATTCTGGAGCCCCTGATTGGAGATGTGCCCCTGGTTGGAGCTATTACAATGTTCTTTATACGCAGGCCTGTGAGTGTTGTATCAGTTTTGCACTACACCTACAATAAGTACTCATATTATATATATATATATATATATATATATATATATATATATATATATATATATATATATATATATATATATATATATATATATATATATATATATATATATATATATATATATATATATATATATATATATATATATATATATATACATATATATATACATTTTTCCTCTCTTTTGTAGAAACTTGACATCAACTGGACTGGACTCACAAATCTGTTAGACATCCCTGGACTAAAGTGAGTTTTTAGTCTTTAATCTCCTTTGTTTGTTCTAAAACCTGTGCTCAAATGACAAGGTGGTTGAGTTTAACTAATGGAGATGCTTAAACAGTTTGACCTCTCTGTACACATAACAGAAGGTGTGTATAGTGTAGCTAGAACTCTTTAACATCTCCAAAAAACATAGACAGACATAGCTTAGGTGTTCATTTGCTCTGATCTGTGTGCTGAAATGCTTAAAGGGTAAAGATACATTCTTTCATTTCTGGTTTTAACGTTCCTCAATGTTAAAACCAACTCCACTCCTTGAATATAAACAAGCAAGTAAGTTTTCTTCTTCTGTTTGTTTGGATTTAGATGTATGTTTAAAAGCTAGTTAATGTTGATCCATGGTGATGCTATATGAGGTGTTCATTTACCACTAACACACCTTTTTATTTTGGTTGACTTTCATATTAAATGACCATTGTCCAATGTCCATAAACTGGCTTTAAAACATGTAGCTTTATTCTTCACAATGCTTTTTAAAAGCACATCAAGGGATGTTTCTCAACATGATCCTGCCGCTCGTATCAATATTTAACAGGCAAGTTTTCTGATAGGATTCATTTAGATATGTTTTTTATGAAAGGGGAACTATGTTTTACACAAGTTTGAGATGTTTATAAATAATTGCATAGAATATGAAGGTAAACTGGTGCTTCAAAATAATGTAAAAATTTAATTTTTTTTACCCATTCCTTACTGGACACATTTAACAATTTTGAAAAGTCTTCATAAGCATGAATGTTTAATCTTTTGCTAAAAAAAATATAAAAATTTCATAAACGTTTAAACATAAAACCTGAAACACCACTCTATTCAATGATAAACGTCTTTAAAGTCCCACTCCAATCATCTTGATCTATTGTAAAGTATTCCCAGTGGTCTTTTAATTATGATTATGCCGTTTTTAGCCAAAATCAAAAACCCTGTGTCATTTTCTACGACATAGTTTCTGCAGAGCGCCAGTGATTCTGTAGAAATTTTCCTTTGAGCTGTGAGTTGGACTGTTGGCGCAGAGTAAGCCCACTCCTACTACCCGACATCCATCTGTTTACAGTCTCTCCCGCAAGCTTACAGCTTCTCACATCCCCAACATAACATTACCGGCACAACAAAAAAGACGAGCAGCAATGGAGATATCCAGCCGTACAGTTTTGAGCCGGATGCTGGTTTTGGATGAGGAAAACAAAGACGTACATTGATCTATTTGTCTGCAAGTGAATGCATCACAATGGAGCGTGGCACAGGGCTTGTGGCCTGCCGTAGTAGCTTGTACATCACAGCTATAAGCTTTTACAACGGCACTTTTTCATCTGCTCCTGATTCAAAACGATTTGAATAAAGAAATGCTCAAAAATGCAATTTTGAGCCTAATTTTCTTTATATACTGTACAGACCAAAAGTTTGGACACACCTTCCCATTAAAATGAATGAGAAGGTGTGTCAAAACTTTTGGTCTGTACTGTATGTGCCACAAGAAGATGTTAAAACCCCCCAAAACACTATTTTCATCGGAGTGGGTCTTTAAGATTGCTTTTGCCTGCTAGATTTCATTAAAAGCTGACCTTGTCTTTGACCTGTGGGGTCCTTCTTGCTGGTTTTGTTGCTGCATTTGTGTTTGTGTGTCCCCAACATCACCCTTGCATTCATTTGCAGTTCCATGTCGGATACTATGATAATGGATGCAATAGCCTCCCACTTGGTGCTTCCCAATCGTCTCACTATCCCCCTGGTGGCCAATCTGCACGTGGCACAGCTCCGCTCCCCTCTCCCAAGGGTAACTGTCTCAGTAATAAATGGCCTCCTGGAGAAAAACAGACCCACACATTCTGCAGCAGATCTTCTTGAGCTGAGTAGCTGCACGCATGGCCTTCATACAATAAGTTTTATGTTGTACTGCTATGTGCATCAAAAATATGTTTTGTGGATGTAGGTTGACTGTCTTTTGGGTTTGTTGAATGTTTTCTGGTTAGGGAGTTGTTCGCATTCACCTGCTTGAAGCTGAGGACCTGACTGCCAAAGACACGGTCATCAAGGGGTTAATCGACGGGAAGTCGGACCCTTATGCTGTGATCCGTGTGGGGACGCAGATCTTCACCTCACATCACGTGGACAGCAACCTAAACCCACAGTGGAGAGAAATGTATGAGGTGAGAGTGCAGAAAGAGGAAAGTTTACTGCTCTGGGTTCACGCTAAAGGGCTGCACTGGGAAATGTTCCAGTTGCTGTTTTTGCTCTGCAGGGGCTGTATGAAACCTTTATTTTTGGAAATGTTTTTTTTTTTTTGCTATAGACCTAAATTATTTTTTTCTGTTTCTGAGAGAACAGGAAGTATCTGTTTCTGCGATAAAACCCTGTTTATGAGGAACACATTTATCTTTTAGTTTCCTTTTTTCAGCTTGTATACGAGCACAAAAATTATATTAAGTTTCCTCATCTACTTAGTTGTGAAACATACTTACCATTGTGGTTTGTTCGCATGCCTTTGTGTTTTAATGTCAATTGTGTTTGTATCTCTACTTGTGTATATGTTGTGTGTATTGGGCATTTTCCCATTCTATGTATGTGTGTGTCAGGTGATTGTCCATGAAGTACCTGGTCAGGAGTTGGAAGTGGAAGTGTTTGACAAAGACCCAGACCAGGATGACTTCCTGGGGAGGTAGCTTACTCATTTTCATTCGTTCTCTTTGTTTCTCTGTGCTTATCGCGCCATAACCATTACTGCAGTAGAACATTTTCTATTATGATTGTTCTTCACTTTGGAGCCAAATTTCTTGTTATTTGCTATTCATAGTTTTATTGATCATCTCTTTTTCTATTTCAGGGTGAAGGTGGATCTAGACATTGTGAGGAAGGCTAGAATTGTGGATGATGTAAGTGGTAATGCTTCAAAGGTATTAGAGAATAACAATCTCTTATATGACTCTGCATTTTAATTTCTCTTGGATTGCAAATGAAAAAAGTGCAGCTGTTATGTTGTGTCTCTAAGACTGCTGTAGTCCTGTGATCATGTGACACTGCAGAAAAGCATGCGCCTCCTCGTGATCTGCTCTGGTCTCGCCACCTACAGGCCCTTACAAGGCTAGAGAAATTCTGCAGAAATGCCTTTTGTATTGTATTAGTGTTTTTTCCCCCCGCAGTGGTTTAATCTGAAAGACGTCCCATCTGGCAGCATTCACCTGCGTTTAGAGTGGCTCTCTCTCCTGTCCTCTGCTGACAGACTGAGTGAGGTGAGACTCTTGGCCGAGGAGGCTAATTCTAGCCAGTGTCTACTTTTTATCAAAGGATAGAATTAAACTGCAAAATTTGGATGGCCTAATTTTTATTATGTTAAAAAATAAATGGGTTAATTTTCTTTGTTTATACATGGGCATGCTTAAGCAATTCCAGTTGTTGCTGTAACTTACATCTATCGCATGTCCAGATATTAAAAAATAAAAATATTTATGAGCCAATATTTAATCCAACATGATTTCGTCAGATGTTCTGTTGTTTGTTTTTGTTAGGTGATTCAGAAGAACCAGAACTTGACCACCAAAACATCTGATCCCCCATCTGCTGCCATCCTTGCCATCTATCTTGACCAGGGTTTTGAGCTGCCTGTAAGCTTGACAGCCATCCTCTTCATGTGCTGTGTAGTCAGTGTCTCATCTGCTTTCTTCTCCGATGTGTTGATAGATGAGAAAAGGTAGCAAATTCCCGAGCCCCATGGCTCAGATTTCCATTCAGGATACCACTAAAGAAAGCAAAGTAAGTGGTGAGAAGGGCTGTGTTTTTTACTGTATCATTGGAGGATTTTACTAAAAGCCTTTGTGCTGCCTCTTTAGACTTGCTATGGGAGCAACAGCCCTGTGTGGGAGGAGGCATTCACCTTCTTCATTCAGGATCCTCACAAGCAAGATATTGACATCCAAGTAAGTTATCGTCAGTTAAACCCTCAGTCCTTGTTTAAATAAATTGAAGTTCTGATATTTAACGATTCTCTTTTGCTGCAGTTCATGTCATTCATTGTCCTGTCTTCCTTTAAATCGATTAGGTGAAAGATGATGATCACTCGGTGCCCTTGGGCAGTCTAACAATCCCTCTAAACCGCCTTCTGGAGACTTCTGACCTCACCCTGGACCAGTGGTTTCACCTGGAGAATTCTGGCACAGCCAGCCGTATTTACGCCAAAATTGTGCTTAGGGTTAGTATTTAAATGTATGCGCTGTTTTACCTACAAACAAACTTCTGGATTTGAAAAGACTGCTTTTTAGCTGTATGTTTGTCTCAGGAAACATTAAATTGACCTTTTAATTCCTTAAAATGTAATGTCATGTGGCTCGCCAGAACAACAAATAAAATCAGACTTTAAAAAGGAACAAGTGCAAAACCAATATAAATGAACTCATATGACTATCACAAGGCATTGTTTTGTAATTTTCTGCTTGGTATTTGCTCTCATAAGCTTCCTTTGTGCCCGGCTAGATTTTGTGGCTGAGTGATGATGTCACTCCCACGACTCCGTCTCCTCGCCCTTCAGGCTCTGGGTCTGAGGTAGGCCAGGGAGGCATCACGTCTGACCTGAGCCCCGCAGGGCCTGGTGGATTAAACAAACCTCAGCCTACTCAACCGCAGCACACCACACCCGATCCAGAGTTTGCAACTGAGGTAAGTTAGGAATAGCTGAGTTGCAGCAGAGCTGTGTGTCTCTGAGAATAGGCTAGGCAGAAACAGTTCCTGTCCTGTGCTGCATTCAGGGTGTATTACGAATTCACCTGGTGGAGGCCCAAAACTTGATAGCCAAAGACAACTTCATGGGAGGGATGGTGAAGGGAAAGAGCGACCCCTACGTTAAAATCAAAGTTGCTGGGATAACCTTCCGCAGCCACACCATCAAAGAGAACCTGAATCCTGTCTGGAACGAACTCTATGAGGTATTGTCGCTTCTTTGGGTCAATAAAACCTTATTTCACTGACTTTGTCTGATCGATTTATGCCCTTTTTGTCCTGATTTCAGGTGATTTTGACTCAACTTCCTGGTCAGGAAATCCAGTTTGAACTGTTTGACAAGGATATCGATCAGGATGACTTTTTGGGAAGGTGCACTTCAATAAAAATAAAACTTGGACACAAAATAGTGTCCAAAATAGTTTCTGACTGATTCCCATCTTTTGCAGGTTCAAGCTTAGCCTGCGGGACATCATCAACGGGCAGTTCATTGATTCGGTGCATGAGAATAGTCTTAACAGATGCAAGTTTTCATAACTTTATTAATATTCATGTTGGAAGGCTCATTTTTTGTGTTGTCTTCATTGTAGTGGTACACGCTTAATGACGTGAAGTCAGGACGAGTTCACTTAGTGCTTGAGTGGCTGCCCAGAGTCTCTGACCTCATCAGACTGGAGCAGGTGAAACTGCATTTTTCTTTCTGTTCACCATTTATTGCTGCTGCTTTGATTTCTTACTTTTCTTTTCTTACTTTGTCTTTTTAGAAATGAAGGATGAATGAAAAATGATGTATTATCAAGTTTTGTGGAGTCTGTCTTGTGCTCCACAGGAAAACATCAATAGCAGAAAAAATACCTCTTATCATGCACCAGTAAATCAAATATTATCAGTTAGACTACTTTGTGTACCTAAACATGTGAAAAAGATGTGCGTTAGCAAAACACTTCTCTTTTTAGATTAGAATAGAATAATCCTTATTTGCTTTCTGATGAGGTCATTTTTCCGAGAACTTTATCCTGTCTCACAATAGGTTTTGCTGTTTCTTGCAGGTGCTGCAGTATCAGTCCCAGCAGTTGTACCAGAACAAGGCAGTGCCATCAGCAGCCGTGCTGTTTGTTTACGTGGAGCGCGCCCACGGCCTTCCGGTGAGACTGCGCCTCAAAGCCTGAAAATGTTAAAGGCAGCACGTAAGCTACAATGAAGTCCCTTTTGTTTGGTATTTTAGCTCAAGAAGAATGGAAAGGAGCCAAAAGCTGGAGTGGAAGTTGCATTAAAAGGTGTTTCATTCAAAACAAAGGTATGAGTGTCATTTACCTAAAGAACATTAAAAGACAACAACGTTTGCCAAAAAAATGACTAAAAAGGCTTCCTTTGGTTTATCCCAAAGATATGTGAGCGATCCACGTCCCCTCGTTGGGATGAAGCCTTTCATTTTTTGGTTCGTGACCCCACAGATGAAACACTGACAGTCAAGGTGAGAGAAATCGGGTTTTTGACCCAGAACTGCAGGGCAGAAACCTTTTAGGAATTGACCTATCATATGGATAAAAGGTGTTGGTTTATACAAACTGTTTTTGTCCAGCTCTCCCACAGCTGGGGCCAGGCTCTGGGGTCCTTGACACTCCCTCTGAAAGAGGTGTTGTCTGAGTCTGGTCTGGTGCTGGACCGCTGGCTCAGTCTGGATGGAGCTCTTCCAGAAAGTCAAATACTGCTGAGAGTTACGCTGAAGGTAAACCTAAAAAGAAATAAATGCAACATTTCAGTAACTCATGAAGTAAAATTACTACTATCTGCAGTCTTAATATTAATAAACTTCTTTGCAAACATAGAGAAAGTACAGTCAAACCATGAACGTGACATTAGACAGCTCCGTTAGCCTAGGCCTTCCAGCATCAAAGTAAAGTTTTAAACTTTTCTAAAATATAACGTCACTTTTGCTAGATCCACAAATGCATGATATACTTTAATCATGATGTTTTAAAAAGTCACTCTACAGCTATGTTAATATGACAGAAAATTGTTAGATTTCATTTTTCTCCTCACAAGAAATTTCTGTCTGTTTCCTCTTTAGTTTTTCTGAGAGCTTGTTTTCTTGCAAACAAATTTCAATTTTTTGTCTTGAAAACATTACAAGAAAACTTTTATATACTGGAAAGTGGCCTGTCCAGTTTTAGAAAATCACTAAATGAAGGACTTTGCCATACGTGCTGATCTGATTTACCATTTCTGGAACATTTTCAATTATTTTTTTTTTGCTATTCTCCCATTTGTGAAAGTTAAAAGTAGTTTCAAATGTGCTGACCTTTTTTGTTTTTTGGTGTTGCAGGTTTTGGACACGCAGTTAGCAGTATGCCGCAGCGGCCCAGTTGGAGCAGCAAATGATGCTGATGAAGAAACAGTCTTCCCCAAATGGGATCCTTCCCACTTAGACCTCAGACGCAGAAGTAGATTCTCCGTGTGAGTTTCATCAGTTTCCATCAGTGCTCCACTGTGCTGTCAAAAGGACAAATATTAGGATTTGCTTCGTTTTTTTTTACCCTTATATATAGTTTATATTAAACTATATATATAGTTTATATATATATATATAGTTTATTCGACCAAAAAGTTGAAATTCAAGATTGTACAAGTCTCTATTTTCAAAATTGTCCTTGAAGTTTGATATGACTTTAGAGCAGGATTGCAGTTTGGGGTCAAAGGGACCAAAATGTAATTTAACGATTGTAAAACAGTTTTTTTTTTAAATAAATAAATGTCATATTGTGATATGTTTCTTTAGTGTGAGTGATAACGCAAACACAGCCGGCCAAGTCAAGCTAACCATTGGCTACTCCACTGAGGAAAACAGGCTCTTCATCACTGTTCACTCTTGCAGGTTTTCTACATAACATTCTTGGAGTTCTGGTTAGTTTTTTTTCACCCACAACAGTAAAAGAACATGTCACATTGTGTCTAAAACCCGCAGAGGCCTGGCCCCTCGTTCCAAGGATGGAGCCGATCCATATGTTTCCTTTATCCTCCTCCCTGATAAGAAGGCAACCACCAAGAGGAGAACCACCACCAAAAGGAAAGATCTCAACCCTGAATTTAACGAGAGGTGAGAGGAAAGGATTTAAAGGTGGAAAAGAAATGTGAGGATGGTTTCTGACTTTCTCTGTCTCTCATTTCCACTTTCTAGGTTTGAATTTGATTTTTCTCTGGAAGAGTCCACCCAAAGAAAGTTGTATCTTTCAGTGAAAAACAGCGTCTCCTTCATGAGCAGAGAGAAAGAGCTTATCGGCAAGGTACGTGTGTTCAGCCAAGCATCTTCACAACATTTGAGTGGTTTTTGTAGCATTTGGGCTACTCACAGAAGAATTCATTACCTTTTTTTTAATCACCACACTCAGCTGCAGCTGGATCTGGACCAAATTGATCTGAAGGCTGGTGTTGCACAATGGTAAACATTTTAAGTGCTAACGCTAAGTTCTGAAAAATAGTTGGCTATAACTTTACATACTTTATTTCTTTGTCTTTTTTTCCTAGGTTTGATTTGGTAGCAGAGACCAACTAAAGAGAAGACTTCTGCCTGATTCTATTTACCATAAAAGCTGCAGTACTTCTGTGTTCTGTGATTTGCTTCTGATCATTCGGCTTATATCAAAACATCCACTTTCATTGCAGAAGAAAAAAGACAAATCTGCTCCACATTTTCACAGACCTTGAATATTTATAAGAAGGAAAACTTTCCATTTTGCACATCTTCGGTGTAAACTGTGCTGAATCTGTTAGTTTTACAGACGTTTTAGTAAAGTAGATATTTTACAATTACGCAACTGTGTTGCATGATAAATCAATTTTGAAAAAAAGCATTTAAAAGTCCTCTTTAAATTCTATTTAAAAAGGGCTAATGCTATGGTGATGATGCATCCATGACTATGTTGTGTAGATTGTTTGGGTTTACAACAAAACACAACTGAAAGAGATTCCTTTAAAAAATTAGAGTGTTTATATAGATATTTATGTTTAATTACTGCCTTAAGTATTACAAAACTGTGCACAATTTATCAGTGTTTATGAAATATTGTTTAACATGAAATTTTCTATGTTATTAGTGTCGATTTCGTATTTTGAAAATGACTCCGAAAAGTGACCCTTCCCTGGATCCAGGGGTTTGAAACTGTAAGCAAAGTCGAGATCACTGTGCTTTTATGAAGACAAAGCTTTGTAGATAGACGTCGCTGCGACCAATCCCTGCTGATTCAAGTGTTTGTTGAGCTGATGCTTTTAGCCATGCGTGTATTTTTTAAATCAAGCAATGCATGAGAAGCATGCTGAAGTTCACCACTGTCATCTTTTAAAAACAACACATGGCTTGCAGTAACTCAAAGCAAAGTGCACACTGTCAGAATAAAGGAACCGTGCTTCGACATACTTATCATTGTGTATCTGCTTAAATTGCTAATTAAAGCTTGCAGTCTAAGAATCTAATCTGTTTTGTGATATGATTGATATTCCTTCGGTTTTCACCTGAATCCCAATAGCAAAGAAAAGCTTTATTATCAAATAAGTAACTGATTTAAAAAAAACACTTTAACAATTAATAAAAGGATTTTACAACAAGTAAAATAAATCATAAAAAAGGAAAGTTTGAAAAAAAGTAGCAGAAACAGAAATGTCTTCAGTTTATTTTTGTGTATCAATCAGCTCCTGTAATTGTGCAAAAGAGCAATTTATTTATTGTACTTTATCCAAAGCTATGCTATTGCATGCACACACATTCCAACTGCACAGAAGTATAAATACACATTTGTTTATAAGATACTTGTAGCATTATCTTTCAGTTTTCACCTGAATCCTAATGGCAAAGAAATCATTTTATTGAGGTTTTGTTTCCAGAATAAGATACCGATTGAAAAAAATATTTAAAAATTGAATGAATGCATTTAATAACAAATTAAATGAAAAGTAATTGCCAGTAGGTGTTTACCACAGTCACAAAGAAAACTGTGTAAAGGAGAAATGTCTCCAGTTTATTTTTGTGTCTCATTTGGCTTCTGCAATTGTGCAAAAAAGCCATTAATTTATTGTTCTTTATTTAAGGTATTTGTTTTTTAGACACTTTACACCATAATTTATTAAATTAATCTAACTGACAGTGGAGTTTCTCTAGATGCTTTCTAAATATTTAAATGATATTTATTTGTACAAAATGATTAAGCTTGGTTGTATTATCTTTTTTTTCCAGATGCTTAGTCTGAGCAAACTTCTTTAACACCATTCAAACAATTCTACAGTTGAACTACTATACAGGATACTAAAAAAGGGGTGCAACGATTGATTTTAACAATGATTCAATTCATATTATAATTTGTAGTTGCCGATCCGATTTAGACGACGTTGGATCATTTTGAGCGATCCGATACACTGACCTAAGATTGATCCAGGATATCTCTAACCTAAAATTCAACTAGCATGACTCAGAGATAAATACCTGAGTACTGAACAGTGCGGACGAAGTTTTCCAGATTCCTCGTATTTATTGCAAGATAATCAAATGTAGATTAAATATGTTTACAAACAAACAAGTAAACAAGAATTAATGGCAAATCCATTCACATTTTAGTTTCAGAAAGTTCAGCCCACGGTTGTTTTTCCACATCAAAACAATACATTATTAGAACATTCTATCACACTGTATGGTCACATGCCTTCGCACAAGTCAAAGTGTTTCTACACATTGGACTGTAATGATGGTTTAATCAATTTTTGCATGTGTGTTGTCCACTATGTTGCACTTGGTTGTTTTTACGATATAGTGAAATAAACCTACCCTGCCTCAATCCTAATGGTATTTTCAAATATGGATTAGCAATTTATCTAATTTTGAAACGGTTTTTTATGGTGTAAGCTGATTCGATTTGATTCGATAAACAACTTGCCTCAGACAGATCAATTTGGTTGGATTGTAGGAATCTAAATCGCTTCATCAATTAATCGTTACACCCCTACATAGACTTAAATACTATTGTTGTTTGCACTCTCAGATACCTAAAGTTATGTTTGTTTTCTTTATTTGTTTTTCCTTTTGCTGTGGGATACAACGTTCTTCTTAGCTTTGAATTCCTGTGATGTAAAAAAAGGAAATAATAAAAGTTAGAAATATTTTTTTAAAGTCCCCTTTTTTATGATCTACAGATGTCTTTTCAATGCCTTACCACAAGGTGGCGGTGTGGCGCATGCCATCAGTCATCTGTCCAGCTGCGATCTCAATGCTTACAGATGTGAGAAAAGGATCCACGATTGACAGCTCTTCAAACCAATGGAAGCTACGTCTTTTCCGGTGAGGGCGGGACTTGTGAAGAAAACTTGCACTCTGAGTGGAGGTAGCGGCACAGCGCTTAATGAGGGTCATACAACAGTAATGAATGGAAATACAGCGGAGCCAAGAAAGTTGAGCAGCATCTAGAACTATTACAGTGAGTAGGCAGATGAAAAAAGTTAGCTTCAAGAGTGAAACAAACCCCGTTTGAAGTTATGGATTGGCCGGGTAAACCAGGGTCTGCGAACTGGAAGAAAATACAGCTGTATTTTTGTAGAAACTTTTGAACTTTTTGTTTTTCTTTTGAAGGGGAATTTCATCTTAACTCACGGTTGTGGGTAAATGGCATTTTGCGACGTTAACTGGACTCCAAAACGTGGATTATTTGAATTCATCCTTGAATGAAACAACTGGAATACTTCGAAAACTCACTGCTTGGATTTTTACCACAGAGACGGACGCTTTGTAGTTGACAGCAAAGCCATGGGAAACATAGAAAGTGTGGACGGACAGTCGGAGATGAAGCATCACATCATGCCTCTGAAGGTGCCCATGCCCGACCCCACCGAGCTGGAGGAGAAGTTCGCCATTGTTTTGGTGAGTTTTAGTCAAAAGTGGAGCAAAAGTTAGCTTCAATAATAAATTCCATCTTAATCTGTTTTCATCTTCGAGTTGCTGCTAGCTTAATTAGCTGAACTAACAGATTAAAAGATGGCTAACAACACTCACTCACTGGGGTTTGTTTGTGTCGAAAAGTACTGTCGCTGTTTTGTCTGTCTCTGTGTGTTTGTCATCACACCTCTCGCTTTAATTGTCCATCATGAACCGCTGCTACATTAACCGAATCCCGCCCCTCATTCTGACCCGCTCCTGCGGTTCTTTTGTCTGCTAAAGTCACACAACTTGGCTCAAAAAGTCTCCGCGCGGCGCGACGCGGCGTGGTGGTGGGTGTGGGGATAAAAGACGAAACCCTCAGATAATGGCTTAACAGAAATAGGAAGAGTAACTGAGGATTTTTTTTATATAACAAACACAACACTTTTCTGTAAAGACTTCTTTTTTTATGCGGCAAACTTTCTTTGAAAACAACATTTTCTGAATTCCCCCAAAACTCCCACATCCGAGGAATCCTCCCCTCCCCTTCACCTCCTTCCTCCCCGCACATCAGTCTGCTGCTGAGCGGAGCCGTAGGAGCGCTTTGTTGGAAGGAGCAGACACCTACCGCCTCCTGTCTGCACATCCAGGAAGAGGAGGAGGAGGAGGAGGAGGAGGAGGAGAATGAAGCAGCGACGCTCCTGTCATCTCATCTTCAGCGCGTGCTCGGAATCTCCCATGCGCCTCTGTTGTTTTTGATGTTGAGCTCTGATTCCACCCCAACATGTCCTCATCAGGATTTAAAAACATTATTTTTAATTGATATACTAACAGAATACACCCAAGATGCGTCACTCCATAAGTTTTAGTGCCTTGAAAATCTAATGTAAGTGTTTCAACACAGTTCGAATTCCCTTTGCTCCATCAGTTTACTAAATGGCCTTTTTCTCTATGCAACTTTTAGAATGGGTGTCCTTATTCAGACCCACAAATTTTTGCTTTTGATTTGGTTTTCCTGCTTTAATATTTTAATATTATATATATATATATATATATATATATATATATATATTTTTTTTTAACTTTCGGGGTCTTTACTTTTCAGAACTTGCTATATAAGGGCGAGGCAAACTGATGTCCTTAAATTTTGCCCTAAAGTTGCTAGGCAACCACCTAAAGCCTTGCAATCTGTCAAATGAAAATCCACTCAGATCATCTTTTGTAAAGTGTTCCCAGTGGTCTTTTAATTATGATTATGCCGTTTCAAGCCAAAAAACAACAAAAAACAGTGTTGTTTTCTAGGACAGTTTCTGCAAAGCGGCAGGCATTTAGTGGAAATTTGCTTCTTGGTTGTGGGCAGGACAGCTGGTGTGGAGTAAGCCCGCTCCTACTTCCCATTATCCATCTGCTTGCATGCTCTCCTGCCTGCAAGCCCACAGCCCCTCACAAATTCAACCTAAAATTAGGTGGTGCGACAAAAGAAAAATGCCACAACAAACATGTTAAAACCACAACAAACACGATTTTCATCTGAGTGTTTTTTTAACAAGCATTATCGGATTATCATTACTTATTAGCATTATCATTACTAATAATGAGGCTGTGTAGAAATAACTGCTCACAGGACTTTGATGTAATTGCTGTTAAATAGGGATCACACCTAGTTTCTCTATTTTAAACTTATCCTGTAATTTGGCAGTCATAGCACTATACACCCAGTGAATGATTGCAATGCTGTAATATTACCGCAAAGGTTGGGATAAAAGTGTTTCATCAAATCCAAATTTTAAATCCCCAAAACTACATTCTGTTAGTGTTTATAATTAGAATTTGGTCAATGTTCTTATGTGACAAATGGTATCCTTAACAAAACACAATTTTTGGATTGACATATAAGGAATAAATCTATTTTTAAAAGCCATTTAAGTGGCATATTTTTGCACTTTTTTGTCTTTTGATTTGAAAGTTCTGTAATATCCGTTTAATCTGCTGCTTTATCAGAAATACACAAGTTTCAAAGAGACAATTCAAAGGGTTCCTGAAATACAGGCAGCACCGCCCGTCTGTTCCTTGATCATTTTGCCCGGTCATTTTTCACGGGTGCTTATTTTGTGTGTCTTCACCCCACATTTCAACATAACCACACCCCGCTCTTGGGTTTTAGCCGTTTATGTCCTTAATTACAACACTAAACGCCAAGGAGCTTGGATCTTCACAGCATTTTTCAAGTAGTGTCACATCTGAACACTTTGTGGGTGCTGCATGTTTCTGGGACAAAGCCAGTGTTTGCTTGCCAGAGCCATTAGCCACAAGTGAGTAAACACAAAAAAGATCAACAGAGGGAAAAAAAAGCCATCAGGAATACTCTGACAACTTAAGTCTATGGTCTGCATTCGGATAACTTCTTCAGCTACGTTGAGGTATTATAAGAACGTCTTTGAACTTGTGTACTTTTCCCATGAGGAAGCAAAAGAAGGAGTTGTGTATTACAATTAGGATACATCCTGGCTGAAGCAGAGTGGCCTGTCGTTGTTCGAGTGCCCGACAACATCAAGACAACCCCTGTTATTATGCTCAACTGTGTAGCGTGTGGATGATTTCTATGCAGCGAGTCGTAGACTCAACAGTTCAGTCATAAGTGGGAAACGTTTTCGACTTCTCTTACCCCACCCGCTCTTCTCCATAGCACCAGGTTTCCTTTACTTTGTAGGAAAAAAACAACAACACTGTATATTTTAGAGTCCTTATCAGACAATGGCTGCTTCTGCTCCTTTAGCCTCTTGTTTGGAGCTACAGGAACACCATGGCATGGTGATTGGGGCTCTTTAGGGAGATAAGGTCATGGCTGTGCTGTCCCAGAATCCTGTTAGGTCTGGCCACTGAAACATGTAGCTTTTTCTCATCTTTCTTCACTGTTTGTCAGCAGAGACACAAATGGCATTGTTGCAGCCTCAGCTTTCCATAAATGGATGTTTTGAAACGGGCCACATCTTTTCCTGTGGAGTTTCCTGTTGCAAGATGGCTTGCTAGTGCAAATGTCTACCTATCCATTGTGATACTGCCCCCCCTGCAGAGCACACAGACGTCCCATCGGACGGACTGCAGCCCATTATGATGTCATGGGCGCAGCAGCTTCTGCCAGCGTAGCAATATCCCAGCGCTAATGACTAAAACAGGGTTGCTCTACAGTAGACAGTGAACGGTAGTGGAGGAGGGGCGAGGACCCTGGGTTGGTTGCAACTACTTCATGCGGTCCGCTAATAAAATGTCTTGGTCAGGTCTGGCAACATGTGCTAAAGACATCATTTCCCTCTTGACGCTTTTGTCCTAAAGAATCTACAGACTCAGCTTCAGCTTTGTGGATGGAAACAGCTGCCTGGCATTTTATTCCTTGACTTTATGGGGGAAATTGTTTCTCAGTCAGTGGTTGTTGTGGTTGATATAGTTCACAATAAGATGTGTGTTCTTATTAGTGGCTGCTCATGTGTAACCTGATGTGTACATATGGATGCCTTTAGACCTCACTGATGCACATAGATAGCTTTAAAGCCACACGGATGACTTGGGTCTTAGTATGTGCTGTTTTTTAGTCGACTTGTACTTATCCGTGGCTTTGTGTCCTTACAGATGTAAATGGAACCAGCCAGCTTTTCCTGTCTCCCTTTTCCCCGAATTCCCTCTCACCGTGGCCTAAAAAATGACCGTCTCCACATGATTCTGTTCTCAGGAAAACGATGAGAGATGAGCCAGTGGTATTTCAAAGCTCTGATCCGCTGATGGATTCCTGTGGGCTGGTCTGAATTAAGGCCTCAGAAGAACTCAAAATAAGGAAAATTCCCTTTGAACTGGCAGCCTGCCACTGTTCTTGGTTGTAATAGATTTACCAACGGCTCACATGTAGCTTTTTACTCTATTGGATTGCACCAAAAGACTCTTCTGAGGCATGGATGTGTTTGAAAGAGATGTCACAATGAAATGGGAGCACGTATTGGGAAAAACTACAAATAAAGCGGTTCAATTTCTGCCAGTGGTGTCAAACATGCTGACAGTGTGACTCCGGCGCTCCGTCTGACATCAGTGTATTTTAGCTTCCTGATAGATGACTCTGAAGTGAAACTAATGCAGTCAAGCTGTGCAAAGAGTTTAAAAGTGTAAAACCTAAATCATTTTTGATCGGTTAAACTGTGTCTGCAGTTTTTTTCCCTGGCTTTGTCTGAAAGCGCCTCTTTTCTGACAGTAAATTTGTTTGTTGGTAGTTATATCACTTAAGCGTAAACACATAGCCGGCCCAGCCACATATCAACGCACCCCAGGAAGAGGTGTTTATGGGAGCTGAGTGTGCAGAGTGCAGTTAGTCTGGGAGCAAAAGTGGGTCAGATCAGGCCTGCACACCTGGCTTTCTCAGAGTACAAAGATTCAGGAGTCTGGGCTGAATTTTATTTAGAGGTTCCTAAAAAATCATCTCCCTTCCTTCTCAGAAATGTTAGAACATAAAGACCAAGCCAAAGAACATGACATAGACATGCATGAGGTTCTTATTACCTTTACTTGGTTTTAGCACATCCTTTGGAACACATGCTCATTGTTACGGCTGATGCTAGATCAGGAGCTCTTCAGGATCATACTGTATATGTGAAGTAAGAGACTGCTCAGTTTTGTTTTTGGTGTTTTTAACAGGTTGTTGTGGGATTTTTCTGAGGATGGAGGACATATATGAAGAAAATTAAGCTCAACATTGCAATTCCCGGTATTTCGTTATTAAAATTGTTGCAAATGAGAAGCAGAAATAAATGCTGTGTGAAAAACAGCTTGTTTGTGACTGAAACTATTCTGGGTCCACAAGCTCCCTGCTGCTTGCTCTTAGCAAAGGGGAGGGTAAGGAGGGGCGGAGTTGCTCTGGCCACATAGTCCCGCCCACAACTCAAAGCTGAATTTCTAATGAACTACTGCCGCTCTACAGAAGCTATGTCCTAGAAAACAACCGTTGACAGTAAAATATGAACTGGACTGAACAAACCCTCACGTTCCAAATTGGAAGTACCCGCTGGTTCCAATTTCCCAAAAAGCAGAAATCCCATACTGAGAAATAACAGGTTTTATTCAGCCATTATATCCTTCAGAATAACCATTCTTGCTATACTACCTTTTATTAACATGTTCTTGCTAATCCTAGTCCTTTTTCAGAAATTGTTTTGCCATAGTGCAAGTTATTCAAGTCATAAACTGACCAATAAGATGCGTCTGTTGAAGTATGTGGCGTCGCGTCGAACGTTCAGAGCATTTGATTGACAGATTCTCCTGAGCCTGCTTTCAGTGGTAGGGGTCTGCGTTCTAAGGTGCTCACTCCTGATTGGAGAGAGTAGTTGCCAAAGAAATGTAGATGAAATTTTACAACGATTTTAGATCAAAATATGATCAGAGTTGGCCTTCAACATATAAAAACATTGGGGAAAAAAAATCTCTTTTTATACAATAATAAATCTCCTGCTAACAACCAAAGTATAAAAGTCAACAGAGTCTTAGGGCAGCTGTTAACATCTGCCTTCAAGCTAACTTTACCAGCTGCTGTCTGCACATTCATACTCAGAAACACATTAGGTATAGGTATGTTTGCATGCAATTTTTTTATAAAATCAGAGTTTGTCTTTCTGTGTCATTTTACCACTGAAATATTTATAGGTAGCATCTTATTTGAATAGCACACTAATTATGCAGGACTTTTTTTTTGGTATGTGTGCAGCTGAGCGTTTCTCTGGGGGCTTCAATGCAGCTGCAGCAGGTCTGTAGGTTTAAGAAGTGGTTTCCTCTTCAGTACAATGGGGACTCTGTCAGTCAGTGTTGTTTTAGTAAGGGGGGCCTCATACCCTGGTGCCTTTTGTGCTGCTTCACTCTTTTTATTTGAGTGCTCAGAAGAACTGCTGTAAGCGTGTTTAAGTAGCCAGCAGGTTGCTAACGCTGGTGAGCATTATCAATGGCAAGAAGTTCTCTTTTTCCTCCCAATAGTCTCTGAACTTCTGCTTTTGTCTTTTTAAGGTCATTCTTGGGGTGAATGAAGTCATATTGGGAACTAGTGGGGGATCTTTTAAGATGTGTTACTGGTGACATAATCTGAGAGCCTGGGCTTTCTTTCAGTTTTCCTTCCTCTTTATTTTAATTTTGCTATTTCTTTTCAACAAAACAGCAAAACATTCCCATAGAGAGCTTTGACGTTTCTCCTTAGCCCAGCTGATTTGTTGGCCTTTCACTTTGTCAGACCTTAATCTTTTTTAACTGGGCGGTGTGTCAAAAAGCCTGGTGGACATGAGTTATTGAGGCATTTGTGGACCTGCATTCCCAACATTCCCCGTGCATATCGTCTGCCGGCTGGGGCTTCCCTGGGGTCTGCATGGACTCACAGAAGGGGAAAAAGCAGGATGTCTGCGACGCAGGAATGTACGCGTACCTCAGATGGATGATCAATTGTAGTGTCTCCTTCGAAAAATGCCATCCATGCTTTCAATTGTGTTAGTATTTCCTTGATACGGTTTGTTAAAAAATGTTTCCGCTGCAGTTTTGTGTCACCATTGTTTTTGGAAACAAATCACAGATAAGTACGTGTAAACAAGCGCCCATTCTTAAGTTCGCACATTTTTGAGGCTCCGCAACATTTAACTTCACAAGGCGCCCTAGGCCTGCGGGGCATTTTCCTTCCTTATCTCAAACTGTTGGTTCTCCTTCAAAAAGACTTTGGTGATAAGCGCCTGTAGTTTGTACCAAGTTATCACTGCTGTCCATCAATGATGCTTCAAACAAACAAACGGGCTCTTTGACTGATGGAGCGGAAGGAACATTTCACCACCTTCCTGTTGTTGTGTGGAATGTCCATGTGGATGTGCTGGAGAGAGCTGACAGGAAACTTTTCTTGTATGCTAACACTCAGATTTATGGGTTACATACAAAAAAGAGCACAACTTGGATTGAGAGGAGAGTGTGTGTTGGAGAGGATTTTGTTTTGCATAGATAGTTCTGTGTTCTAGCATGAGGGCAGAGGAAGCAGAAAAATCTCACGTCACAGCTGGGAACTCCTGATTTACTGTTGGGAGGTTACTTTGGGAATGTTAAGTCGACTATAACAAATAATAGGATTTTGTGAAATCAAGTTATGAAACAATTATCGAATTGGAAGAAAATACATCAGCAGCATGTCAGAAAATAGTTACAATTTTTCATATAAAAGTAACAGATTAATTCCAAAAGAGAAAATTAGACTATAAGTTTTACACAAACACAATAATATTGTCGGTCGGTGTCAATAACCAAGACAGGTTCCAGAGCCAAACCTCCTTAACCCTTCTACTATCCTATGACCCCACCCTTACATTGACGTGTTCTCCCTACCATGACAAAGGTGGATAAAGGTGGAGAGGATTTCATGTAACCCATGGACACCAGTCAAGATCACAAATCATTGAAGAAAAAAGGGTTCAGCGCACTGTTTAGTGGGTCTAGATGACCCAACTCCCAATGGGTTACAGCAGATTTTCCAGTCGGAGGACTCATTGGAAAAGGGGAAAACAATAAAATAATTCAAATATTTATAAACAAATGCAATTTGAAATCGGCAGCAATTAAATACTAATGAACAACATTTTAAACTGAATTGACAAAGATATGATGCAAAATAAAAGCAATTATCACATTTTAAATATATGAAAGTAAAAATGTCTATAAAAATAATTAAAGTTTTGGAAAGTGTTTTTTTTTAAAGAAAACAAAAAGCTACATTTTGAGAGTGATTGGATCTTTTTACTACTTTCTTACTAAAATGACTTTCCTGTCCGAAGTGTGGGCAGGAAAGCCTCCCTATCTCAAGGTCACTTATCTGTCTGTGAGAGAAACACCCTTTGTTCCTGTAGCTTTGTTTGCAGCATTTGTGGTGTGCTTTGTGTTGGCTTTTGCTCCTTCTACACTTTATTTTTCCCTACATTGTTCTATTTACAAAAAGGTATGCGGTGCAGTCCTTGTATTTCCAGTGGACAGAAAGATTCCTGCTGCTTTCAGATCAGATAGAGATAGCTATATTTAAACAGTGTTTTTAAAACAAGTGTGACATCCACATGACAGGTTGGGATTTCCTGCAGAATCATAGAAATCCTTCTGTAACAGCCCATGCTCACATCCTATGTCCTCAATGTGCTTCAGTATCAAGGAAAAGGAGGAATCCACCCAACAGCAGTGACAGCAATGTCTATTAACAGAATTCTATGGTAATGTTCCACTCTCTGTCATAGCCTGATTCACACTTGGATGTAGCACAAATTATGTCATTTAAACAGGTAATCTCATATGATGAGCTCCGCCCCCTCGTGGACTTCTTAGATCCTCTAATCCATGGAATGAATCGTGAACAGTTTGTCAAACAAATGCCCAGAGCTTCTCTAAAGTTCGCGTCTCTTTCCCTTCTCTCCCAGGGCTTGACACTGTTTTTTTTTCTTCTTTCCTGAGGAAGACGTTTATCTTGAACCGTCTCCAGTTATTTCTGGTTTGGTAGGAACTGCAGCATTGCTTTCCTTTCTAAATTATGCTCTGCTAATTTACGTAGAAAAACAAAGGCTTGCCAAATCCCCATATTCATTGTGTTTTCTTTGCCTCCTTGTTGGCTCTGCTTTCGCAAAACTTCTGAATTTTTCCAGGCTCTACTGACAGGAGGAAAGATCTGCAAACCCTTGTTGACTGTTCCCTTGTTTTCCATCACCACAGCATTATTAAAAGCTTTACTTCTCAAATGGAGGTGTAATGTTTATGCTAATGCTTTTGCTGTAATTTGGATTACAGAAAAGAGGGGAACAGAGAAAGACAGGATGGCAGATAACCGGCACAGCATTTGCCTTGGCTTGACACTGCCGATCCAAATGGAAGAAATCTGGGTCATAGAATTTGATTTGAATTGAAAGGCCTATTTATTTCTCAACACGGGACATGGAGTTCTATTTAAAATCACTTGTTTAATGGTTGTCGCTTTGAAGCTTCACCTTTTTTTAAATTTATGAGGTGACATAATGAAAAAAAACACCAGCAGAAAGCAGCAGACTGATGACTGATATACATAATCTCCAAATTTGATAATTCAAACCTAAACAAAGGGAGAAATTCACTTGATTCAGGTAGTTTTTGGTTGATTTGAGCTACGGGATCCCACTCTGACAAGTAGAGATTCCTGATGGCTTTGAAGCGCTCTGTCCAGCACCGAGAGCTCTTTGGACGCCCATGCCTTTCCCAGAGAGGTGAAGTTCACAGCCTGTTTTATCAAAGGAGATAAAAACACTGACGTGTTCTGCCATTTAAACACATCAGTTTGGGTGCAGTAGGGACGATGAGATATATGCTGGATTAGATGGATTATTATTATTTGTTTTAAGGCATAGCTTGTCTTATTTTGCCTTCACCTCCTCATAGGGGAGACATTTCTTACTGAGCTCCTAAAAATCCATCCCACTGTCTTTCATCCCCATTATGTGGTTCATCTGGTAACAAGTTAGAAAGCAACAGCCTCATTAAATTCTGCAGACACAGCCATAAAAGCTGGGCTCAGTGGGGTTATATAGCTTTTCCAGTTCAAGCCTAGAGCGTGAAGCTGGAAGTCACCGTTCTCCATTTGGACCTCTTAGGGTTTCTTGCTGCAGTTGTCGGTCATAAACTCAACTCCAGGCAGATTATAAATCAGTTCGGATTAGGCGGCTGTCCATAGGAGGGCAGATGGAGCTGCCCCCTGGACGTGGTTGTGGGGGTCTGTGTGTAACTTAAGTGCCCCGCTGTGTCCTCGATAGCTTCCCTTACCCCCCTCAGGAAACCCGACCCATGATCTACTCCAACTGTTGAGCCTTTGAAACCGTCATTGGTGAGAAGGTTAAATGTCCCTGTTTTCACAATTGACACCCTTGTGCGCTGTACAATAGTTGTACCACACCACGACCCACGTTTACCCTGCGTTTGGGTAATGGGATCTGTTTTTCATGCAGCTTACCATTACCTGTTCATCACAAAATGTACCCATAGCTGTTAGTTAATCCATTAAGACGTGTAACACTAGTTTAACACATATCATTTCCAGTGTGCCCCTTTAGTGTTTGTGTTGGTTGATAAAAGGAACTCTGATTTGAAAGATGATAGAACCAGTTCCTCGAGTTCTGCAAACTATTAGATTTTGCTCTTAAAAGCACCAGAGAACAACGGACCCTACCCACCTGTCATTGTCACAGTATTCTGTGAGGGGAAAATATCTCAAATGTCAAAGGATGGGAATGGTAGGACACCGAATCAAAACAAAAGCTCCACACTGAACCCTTTGTCAGGTCAAGGAAGAATGGCTGTGCTGGAGGAGGGCAGGAGCAGCAGGAACAGCAGGGGCAGCAGGGGCAGCGACAGAAGCATTACTGGCAAATTTGGGCTGTTTGTGTTTTCCCCTGAAACGGGCAGCTGAATTCCAAACCATGAAGTTCCACTGCTGCTTCTCACACACACAAAAAAACTCTTTTAGCTTCTTATAAACACAGGAAGTGAAAGATAGCATCGCTGTGTGAGAAAGTGAAATGGAATTAGCTAAATTGGGTTACTCAGCTCAAATTACCCAAACCTTTTCAGAAATTGGACCTCCTCTGCTTTCTTTCCATCCTCCATCGTTCTGGCTAATGTTTTTGTTGTTTTTTGACTGCTGCAGATCCGTCCTTACCTTTGTTTGTTTACAGGACCTGGGGCTGCACATGGCAGCTGGCAAACACCCGAATCTCTGGGGTTGCTGTCATTATTCACAAGGCTTTTCTTTTAGAACAAATCTGTAGAAATATATTATCATACAAAATTTTATTTAAATTTTAAAACTGTTTTAACCTTCATTGTAAATCCATCATATATGCTGCAGCAATGATCTGGTTTTTGGCCTTTTATCAGCAGATGAGTATCTGCGTGTGCATCTGGTCTCCATGCTTTCCTGTAATTCTGAATTAAATTACCACTAAAGGAGACCTTTCTGTTTGCCCCACAGTTCTACTTTGGTATGCATGACTGCCCGAGAAAACAAAGAGGTGCATGCTCATATGCTATGGGCGCAGGCAGATCCTGCAGGAGGTGGAGACTCGCTTTTCATCAACTCTTTTGGAGAGTAAACGTCAAAATAAATGACTTAAGGACTAAAAAACATTTAGCAGCTACTTCAATTGACTTTTTTGCTGTAACAAAACACAAAACCATTTTAACTATTTTTAACACTTTATAAACACTTAATTAAACTAATAGTTTTTTTTTTAAATAAAATCCAATTATATTTTGTTTTACTGGCATAGAGAAAAATAAGGTTTAATTTCTAGGAGAAAACTTTCTCAAATTTGGATCCTTTGGGTTTCTTAGGATGGTCATCCATTGAAGGGCATGAGCTAAATTGAGACTTTTTCAGAATAAAAGTGGCCGTACCCCTCCAAAAAGTGAATTGTAGGTTGATATTTCTCCCTTGCGATGCAGAGGGGTAGAGATGTGCTTGTGGGTCGAACATGAGGGAAGATTTGCTGCCATAAACTACTACTACTACTATAAACACGACACATTCCTTCCGTAATGTCAAACATCTGGTCATTTCTCTGCTCTTTTCTAAGCACGATATTCAGTCAAAGACACCTCAAATGGATCTGCTGCGCAGCTTTTCTTCCACAGTCATGTTAGATTTGAATTTCTTTCGTGTGCTTTTAACGGTTCATTGCCATTTAATGTGAAATTTGTGCTGCAAAAAGACCGTCACATCTTTAAGTGGAACCTGAGCAACATTTGTGATAGGAGCTAAATTTACAACGTTTCTGTGACTAAGACGTGGCCGTGGAACAGCTGTGTAGCCGTTTCTGATCAAAACAGTTTGGTCTGTTTGGACAGGTTAGCGGGGCAGGGCGATGAGTTCTGGGCAGCAGGCCGACTTGTGTGTGTGTGGGTTAAAAGTCAAGCTGATGGGCAGTTTTTGGATGGTGTTCCTTTGAAGAGATTTGCTGAGATGATCCGTTTTAGGGAGAGACATTCTTCATCTTATTGTTGCGCTTCCTTTTTTTGTTTCTGGCACATTTCCTCACTAGTCCCCCTTTGCTCACTGAAGGAAACATTCAGTCAGGATCTCATTTTGATGGTTTTGTTTGTTTGTTTGTTTGTTTTATCCCATGCATTTGTCATAAGGAGAAAGCGACTTTATTGCATGGTCTCTACAAACAATATGGGGCATTTATGGTTTAATTTGAGCTCAGTAAAAATGGCCGCCCCAGGACATCTCATGTGGTTCTGCAGTGTTTTAATGGCTGCTTCAGACAACATGGTCTGCTAACAGCCTTCGGCTCTGATACATTGTGGTTAAAAAACCAAAGTGTGAGCTGAACGAGACTCCGGAGATGTGGTTCATGTCTTCTGACAGGATGCTCGTCGTCAACTCAGGAAATGACTTAACACGGCGAGTCCCTGAAAATTTGTCTTTGCACTCATGCTTGACTTCCAACAGCTATAAGTAAATTGACAGAAAAAAAACAGGGTTATATTCTATTTTTCTGGCACTGGTCTTCTAACCATTCCAACTGTAAAAACCAAAACCTATGGAGAGGCCTCTCTTCATCGTTATGGCCCTTGTTTGTGGAACAGAGGACCTGAAAGCAGCAGAGAGCAAAAATGCTTTTTAGCTCATTTTGACTACTTTTATTATTTTATTTATTTTTAACTTTTGTATTTATTGATCCATTTTATCTTGTTTTATGAATTTACACTAGATTATTACTGATTTATTTTAATTGACCTTATTTCAATGTATTATTGTTTATTGCTTTTATCAGTATGTGTACTTTTTTATTCTCAGTTTCATGTCCAGTGCTCCCTCAGTTGGACCCTCTCCCTCCGGGTCGGCTGCTGTTCAGCCGCTGCGGCTCTAGATGGGGACCTGCATCGCCACTTAGCTGTGGTGGGGCCGGTCCCCGCCTGTGATGCTGCATTTGGCTGGCTGTGTGGTTATTCACAGAGAGGGAGGTTCCAATTACTATTAGCCTTTCCAATTCCAAACATTTTGTTTTGGTGCTCAGCCTATTTCTCATTGTCTATGCGCATCAGTTAGGGGGGGGGGGGGAGTGAAAGGGGTGGGGGGACTGTGTGTAGGTATGGGGAGGGGGGGGCTCTAATTTAATTTTCGTGTTTGTTTTTATATTATTTATTTTGTTTTGTTTTCATGTTAAGCACTTTGTGTTGTGCTTTTATAGGAAAAGTGCTATAAATTAAGTTTGATTTGATTTGATTTCTTTTTACCAGTTGCATTAATTCTGGACCGTTGTATTTACAGAACTCAATGAACTTGCCTCCAGACAAAGCCCGGCTGCTACGACAATACGACAACGAGAAAAAGTGGGATCTAATCTGTGACCAGGTGACCTAGCACATCTTCATTTGAAGTCCTCACACGCTGCATAGAATGTGCATGACAACATGTCCTGTGTTCTGCATCTGCAGGAGAGGTTTCAGGTGAAGAACCCACCTCACACCTACATCCAGAAGCTCAGAGGATACTTAGATCCAGGAGTCACACGAAAGGTGGGGTTGGTGTTTACTGAAAGCCAGGCTCTAGCACTTGTGTTAAGATGAAAAACTGAACAAAAACCTTTTTTTTTTTTCCCCCAGAATAGTCTTAGACACCTGGAATTTTCTGACGCATGTGCTCTAACTGGGCTGTTGCTTTCTCTTATAGAAGTTTCGTAGGCGTGTTCAAGAATCCACAAAAGTCCTACGAGAGCTGGAGATATCTCTGAGGACAAACCACATTGGGTAATCCATTTTTATTGGCTTTTTTTTTTTTTAAGAATTGCTCCAGATGTTCTCACTGGTGAACAAAGCCTGAAATAAGCACTTCATTGTAGTCATGTCAAATATTCCTTTGTGGGTTCCTGCTGCTGGACAGACGTAGACCTTTGGTGCCCAGATCTCTTCTATTGTTCTAACCTGCCAAACCCTGCAGTTTAACCCAGTAGAGCTGGTCCCTATAATGCCCAGATGGTAGTCATTGTGCTGCTTCATGAACACCCCCATCGTGTGGAGAAGGAAGCTTTGTTGTGTGTGCCAGAGGAACAGGAAGCCCGGCTGACCGTTGCGTTGCCATAGTCGGTGGAGCGCAAAAAGAAATACAAGGGCTTTAACAATAGATATTCTGCAGAGCACATCTATTATTTTGTCGTTTATTGTGGCAGAGCTGTCAAGTGTGGATGGTGGTTTGGACTTATTTTGTTTGATATATACATAAAAAATTGTAACACCAACACGTCAGTCATTAAAATGATCAGGATCTGATTTTAGCAGACGTCATCCACAACGTGCATCTCATCTCTTTTTTCCATAAAATAACAGAAAAGCTGTTTTTCAGATGGTCCTTGGAGGCTGGATTTATTCTAACAGATTTATTTGCTTTTTTTGTTCCTTTATGTGAATTTTGGAACTTTTCTGTGTTATTCTCCAGATTGCCAAGAAACCTGAAATAGCATGGTGGAGGGACAGGAAGAGGGGGCAGAGCACGGATTTTCCGCCTTCCTCCTTACATTTCACTTTCTTCTGCTCATCCTCACTCAGTCTGTTTTTGTGTGTTTCCTCGCCCTCCTTCGTTTTATTTCAGGACTTTCTTGGTCGGTTTTCTGCATTACTTTCTGTTGGGCTGACAGCAGCCTGTAATCATAACCATCATTTCAAAGCTATTTTAAGAACCTTTTACCCCAATCTTTTGCCCCCCGGAGTTTCCTGAAGAAACAGAGAAGAAGTTGAAGGGAGCATGTGGGGGAGGCGGACCACAAAAACTGTTGAGTGTTTGGGCTTCAACCTGAGCCCCGTGCTCTCAGCCATATGCCCTCCACATTCTTTCTGGTTGCACTGGGAATTCCTTTGTTTGGAGCTGTTTCTCTCTGTAGAAAACTGGTGTTAAACGGTGGAGGAATCTGAAGCCTCTCCCTCTTGGACTCTTCCTTATGTTTTTTTTAGTCAGGGAAAAAAGGAGTCCTTCAAAACCAATTTTATCGCTCTAAAAGTAACTTTAATGATGACCGACTAGCTACAGTTTTAAAGATCACAACCAACGTTCGGCTAAATTATGAGAGTAAAAGAGCAAAGGAAAACTTTGTCAGCATCGATTGTCTTGCTGTATAATATTGATTTAGAAGATGAACAAATGAAAACCTATGTAAGCCCGTGATCATGTTATGTTCCACGTCTGAACTACTTCAGTGTTCAGATATTTCTTCACCTTAAAGCAGAAAACGGAAGAAAACTTGGGAAAAAAAACAAAAAAAGCCCCCACAAACAATCTATTATTTTTGGTTAATGTATGACTATCCATGCTCAAGAACTAATCAAAAATATCATATATATGTATAAGGTGGTCTTTTAGTCTGCAAAAACCCAACAAAATAGAAAAACTGACTAAACGGAATGAATGTGTTTGCTAATTCTTCTGTGTTTCCTTACGTCATAGGTGGGTGAGGGAGTTCCTCAATGATGAGAATCGGGGTCTGGATGTCTTGGTGGAGTACCTTTCCTTTGCCCAGTGTGCTGTCATGTAAGTCCACAAGTGTGCACGTACTGTTCTGAGTGGCTGTGTTTAGCAGCGCCTGCAGTTAGCCGCCTGTGCATTTCTTGAGAAGCTGCCTGTGTTGGGATTGTTGCTGGACTGAAGTTATGTGGCTCAGTGCTGAACTATGCTTTGCCTGATTGGGTCTGATTTCTGTGCTGAACTTTATCTGCAGCTTCATGTCAGTTTCTTGTGGCAACCCCAGGCTTTGTACCGAGCTGCCTCGCTAACCTTACCTCCTCCATCCCCCTCTTCTCCACCTGTGCCTCTGTGTTGGCTTGTCTGTCTGTCTGTGGCCCAGGTTGGATTTTGATGGGATGGAAAATGGGGAGGAGGGCTTCTTGGACAAGGCAAAATCATGGAGCAGGTCCATAGAGGATCTGCACCATTCGAGCGCGCCGCCGTTCTGCAACACACTGGTGCGCTCCGCCCGCCAGTCTGTACTGCGGTATGTAGCTTCCCTGCTATTGGCTACCCCTGTGATTGCCTCGCTCTGCTAACCTTGAGTGCTATAAAGGTGTTAGCATGCTAGCCTGTTGCCTCAATGCTGTTTTTTGCTCTTCTTTTTTTTTGATGCTTCAATAGGTCAAAGAAAAAGTGACCTGGGTCATGGTTGTGGTCTGGAAAAACTCAGTCAGACTCAGCATCTGAAAGCATTTGACCTTTACTGTCTTTGTTTATGGTCCTCATTCATCCGCCCAGATGTGCATCTGCACTGTCTACAGCTGAGAGGCAGCTGTGAGGAGCAGTCCCCTTCTTCAACTCTGCATAAACAGGAATCAAAGTTGTAAAGAAATGTAACGTCACAGCAGAAGAGATCACACTATCATGAAACATTGGTGTAACTGTAGGAGCTTGTTGTACAAATGTATGTGACCGAGTTGTCAGGAAGTGTAGAACTAAAATATGGTGTGCACAGGATGAGTGTGCAGGGCAATTACATAACAGCCGTGTGAGGGGAAAAAAACCTTTGGTCTGTTGACAGCAGCAAGGAAACCAAGCTCTTCACATGATGCATCTGGAACCTCCAAAAGTCTTTTGCAGTCAGGCCTCATACTCTGTCATTTTCTCTCTTTTTAAGAGACACACCTATAACAAGAGTCATGGAAATAACAGCTGGAAACCAGAAGTAAAAGAATGCTTGATCATTTAATCACTGGGCGATTTCCCCTTCTCCCTTTCTGCTGCAGCTATGGAACCGTGTCAAACAGCAGAACCATCAAAAACTCGCGGCTCGTGAGTCAAAAGGACGATGTGCACGTGTGCATCATGTGCTTGAGAGCCATCATGAACTATCAGGTATCAATCAGCAACACCAACCTCAGACAGTGGCAGAACAAATACAAACTAAATAACAAATGGGACACAGAAAAGAAAAGTGATTTTCCTCGCACTCAGATCCTACACCAATTTTCTAACCACATCCTGTTCTCTGCCTTTTTCACCCTGCAGTACGGCTTCAACATGGTCATGTCTCATGCACATGCTGTCAATGAAATTGCTCTGAGCCTGAACAACAAAAACTCACGGTAAGATCTGAGGACCTCACCCTAATAGAATCAGGGCTGGGTCAGACAATAGGGAAAGCCCTGCAGCAGCTTCATATGATATGCTTCACATTCTCCATGACTCTCTGAAGCTGAAGATCAGAGGCACGCATGCAGTTAAATGAATGTTTACTAAAGGGACGTTAGTGGTAAACCACTGCAACTGATCACTTTAAAAGAAGAGCTAAAAGGGCAAACACTTATGAAAGTCTGAGTTATGACTTTCACGTTTGAAGGTTTGTGAGAACAGCAAAGCATTCTGGGTTGTATACCAATAAGGATGTCTCCTTTACTTTCAGGACAAAAGCGTTGGTCCTTGAGTTACTCGCTGCCGTCTGTCTGGTCCGAGGAGGTCACGAGATCATCCTTTCAGCATTTGACAACTTCAAAGAGGTGCTCAAAGGAAATATGAAACACTTCTAAACTGCAGAAACGCTTAACTCGCTGGAAAAAAAGCCAAATAGAACATTTTAAGTACAAGAATCAAATAAAAGGGAGAAAAAAGTTTTGTGTAGAAATGAAAACTGAGCTGATCAGATTTAATGTGTACTAAAAGTAGACGCAACGCTGGATGATGAGCCGTCTGAGGTTTTTCAAATGGATTAAGAAACCAGATGTGAGCCAACCTTTCACAGGGATAAAGATCAGCTCCCCTGCAGGAGCCAGCAGACATTTGCTCAGTGTCTCGCTTTCTGTCTGTTAACTCAGGAGAAGCCTGTTCGTCTTTAGAGTGAGTGAGCCCACAGTGGAAAAAAAAAAGAAGTCATTTCTTGATGGTATTTTCCAAAATGACAAACCTGTAGGTGTGAGTCATCGATGCTGTTGAAACAACAGTTAAAGTTCCATTTGGAGTAAAATATACTTTTAAAATTATTGGGATGTTTAATTTATTTATTTGTTTATTTATTACCAACATATTTTAGTGCAGGAGATTATTTCGTTATAACTGAATTTGGCTTGAGATGTATAGAAAATAAAACACATTAAAAGTAAAACAGTTTTAAGTCAAGATTTATTTAAAAAAATATTATAAGCTTGTAAATAAATAAAAAAGACATTTTTCAGTCATTGTCAAACCATCTGGTGGTGAATTTCAGATTAAAAGTAGTGTCTTCTCCTTCAGGTTTGCAAGGAGAAGCACCGGTTTGAGAGACTGATGGATTTCTTCCGCAGTGAGGAGGGAAACATTGACTACATGGTAGGACAAACGTCATGTCATTCGATTTCAATTACCCATCTGTCCACTCACATACAAGACTGCAGTCTGCATCTTAGAACCTGCATTGACAGACTCATACTTTCACTGTCAAGGTGGCTTGCATGCAGTTCATCAACATTGTGGTCCACTCAGTGGAAGACATGAACTTCAGAGTGCATCTGCAGTATGAATTCACCAAGCTGGGACTGGATGATTATCTGGAGGTTTGGGGAGCAGTTTTCTGGCTACATTGTTTTCTTAAAAAAACATTTTCTTCACAGCCCCCCCCCTCCTAATTTATGTCTTTCTCCCTGCTGTCAGAAATGCAAGCATACAGAGAGCGACAAACTGTCCGTGCAGATCCAGGCTTACCTGGATAATGTGTTTGATGTGGGTGGCCTGCTGGAAGATGCAGAGACGAAGAATGCGGCCCTGGAGAAGGTGGAGGAACTGGAGGAGCACCTGTCCCATGTAAGTGCACCACCCAGTCTAGACCACCAGCACTGCTTTTAGCGTGCATTTATGAGATTGTTGTGGTTCACGAGCCGTGTACTTACCATAGTGGTTTCCACATAGTGATTACAAATCCACTCTGTTTGCTTTTTCACAAGTGGTTTACGATAATAATTGGGTGGAGAATGCTGGAGAATACTGTGTGGAACAGTCTTCGTATTGTTCTTCCTGAGCCGCTGCCTTTGTGTACCACAATGCTTTGCAAAGTCCTTGCATACATGGAAAGGTCGTAGGCAGCCCTGACATCATCTGAGGAATTTCATGAGCAACTCTGGTGTCAGGGGTCAGGAATGATGGGGGAGGATCAGAGTGAAGATTCTCTCTGAATTCCTGAGCAACATGAGTAATGTGGATCAAATCCAAACTAAAAACCTGTGGTGGCTTTGCTGCGTCACGCTGCTTGATAGTTGAATTGTGCACCTGAATGGGACAGCAGAGAAGAGTGAAGCAGGGGATTCATCCGTTTTTTTTAAAAATCTGGTCTGTGACCCCTTTTGCTTGTCATTTTGCAGGTGACAGAGAAGCTACTAGAAGTTGAAAATGAAACAATGATGAAAGTTGCAGATTTGGAGAAAATTCTTCTCCATAAAGACAAAGAGTTGCAAGTCATACGGGTAAGCCACTGACAGCGTGATGTCGTTTCCATTTCGCTTCTCCAACAGGAAAAGGTTCTTTGAGCGTCAGCAAAGATCCGTTTTAAAAAAATCTTGTGACTAAATGTATGTGATCATAAATGAGGTCATGAGGAAACAGGATGTTTCTTTAATTTGTGAAGTCATCACATAGTGCTCTTTATCGCCCCCTGGTGAATGCTCAGGAGACGTACGAGTCGACCAACACCCAGGTCCACACCCTAAGGAGGATGATCAAGGAGAAGGATGCGGCATTCCAGAGGCACTTTAACATTGAGAGGAGACTGCTGGAGCTGGAGCAGCAGGGCACCATCCGCTTGCATAAGAAAGCTGATGGGGAAATCACCATCGAGCCTCTGGGTGTGGGATGCGGAGGCAGTGGATTTGGAATACCTATAGGAGACATTGGACAGCTGTCTTTGGGTTCGACGGCTGTGCTAAGAGGACCTGGAGGACCAGACCTCAGCTTACCACCAGCCAGCGAAGCTCCGCCTCCCCCACCGCCTCCCCCACCTCCACCTCCTCTGCCGTCTGCTTCAGGTGACCCACCATTTGTCAGAGCTGAGACACAACTTTTTAGGAAACAGGTTTCATTTGTTTATGTGCACCTGCTGCGCAAGACGACAGTTCATCCAACCCACACAGGAAAAGGAAGCACCCACCTCTTTTACCCCGAACACCCGCATGTGCAGAACACCTGCAAAGTGTGTCATCTCAGTTTGAAAACGCTTAAAAATCTGTTGATTGTTGTACAAGCACAGAATTTGAGAAACACTGAGGCTTCAATTTCTTCCTCATTGCAGCAGTGCCGGTCCCACCACCTCCACCTCCACCCCTTGCACCCCCTCTCCCAGATGCTTCTCCATCTGTCATCCTTAGTGTAGGACTGTCAGGTGAAGGTTTTTATTACATTTTACTTCACTATACTCTGTGCAGAACCTTTTCTAAATGATGTATTCATATCCCAAACACAGCTATCAGGATCAAGAAGCCAATCAAGACCAAGTTCCGCTTGCCTATTTTTAATTGGACGGCTTTGAAGCCCAACCAGATCAACGGCACAGTTTTCAATGAGATTGATGATGAGCGTGTGCTCGAGGTGGGTCCACTTCACGAGGCTCTGCTGCTTTTACTCATGCTTGTGCAAAAATAATGACCAGGATGTCGGGATCTGACCAGAACAAACCGGCTTTCCTGGTCTTAAATCAGTCATTTACAAGCCCTGCTGGGTTTAAAGCTCTTTCTCGTTCAATTCAAACCTCAATAGGAAACCAAATTCATGAAAACGATGTAAAATTTATAGTAACAAACACCAACCCACAGGTGAGTGAGAGACTAAAAGACAAAATGAATAAAAGACTTTCAGCGTCTGTGTTTGCTGAAAAGGTAATGAAACACTTTGGTTCTTCTCTTAAATGTCACCTTAGAGGGCTAAGCCTCAAGAAACACATGTAGTTTATCAGTACAATTAAAGAAGGGGCTCAAATTTTTTAGATAATTACAAGTAAATTAAACAGACTAATAGGTAAAATCAATCAGTTATGAAATCCCGTATCCAATTTAGGTGATGTGTTTGATTCTGTGTTTGATTCTGTCTGATTTAAAGTGGAATAGATCTTTTTTTCGATAAATAACATCTTGTTTACAAATTATGTGTAACTAACTAATGAACCAACCACCTAAACCTAAGTTCTAAACAGTTGTGTCAAATATGCTCCCTTGCAGGAGCTGGACCTGGAGAAGTTTGAGGAGCTGTTCAAGACTAAAGCCCAGGGTCCAGTTGTGGATCTTTCCTGCACAAAGAACAAAGTAGCTCAGAAAACGGTCAATAAAGTTACTCTTCTGGATGCTAACCGCTCCAAGAACTTAGCCATCACGCTGAGAAAAGCCAACAAGACCACAGAGGAGATCTGCAAAGCAATAGAGAAGTATGCACCTGCTAAAAATGCATGTTTTTGTTTAGTCACATCTGTAACAATTACTGACTCCCTCTGACTGCAGGTTCGACCTCAAGGCCTTACCTGTCGATTTTGTGGAGTGCCTGATGCGTTTCCTTCCCACTGAAGCTGAGGTGAAGGTGCTCCGCCAGTACGAGCGCGAGCGGCGCCCGCTGGATCAGCTGGCAGAGGAGGATCGCTTCATGCTGCTGTTCAGCAAGATAGAGAGGCTCACGCAGAGAATGAACATCATCACCTTTGTGGGGAACTTTGCGGACAACATCAGCATGCTGACGCCGCAGCTCAACGCCGTCATCGCCGCCTCTGGTTCAGTCAAATCCTCACCGAAGCTGAAGAGAATGCTGGAGGTGAGAAACATTTATTGACGGGATAAATTTACTAAAGAAAAACGATACTCATTTGTTTAAAATGTGTTTGTAGATCATTCTAGCCTTGGGGAACTACATGAACAGCAGCAAAAGAGGCTGTGTTTATGGCTTTAAACTACAAAGTCTTGACTTGGTGAGTCAACACGTGAAAAAAAAGCTTAATTAAAAAAAAAAAAAAAAGATTGTTCATCTTTTGTTCATGTTTTTTTCCTTTCCCAGCTGCTGGACACTAAATCCACAGACAGGAAGATGACTTTGCTTCACTACATCGCCCTGATTGTGAAGGAGAAGTACCCTGAACTGGCCAACTTCTACAATGAATTGCACTTTGTGGACAAAGCAGCAGCAGGTGGATTTACATCTGAAATGTTGTTTTAATTCAGTCCCTCAACAGAAATGTTCTGTTGCTTCAGTTTTGACACAGTCACAGCACTAACGTTGCTCTCTTTGAAGTCTCTCTGGAAAACGTGCTGCTGGATGTTCGAGAGCTGGGCAAAGGCATGGATCTGATCCGGAGAGAGTGCAGCCTCCACGATCATCCGGTCTTGAAGAGCTTCCTCCAGGGCAGCGATGCACAGCTGGACAAGCTGCAGAAGGACTCCAAGGCAGCTGAGGTATCTGGCCGCCATTGGCCTCCCAAACCTTCTGCCCCCACATTCAGCTACACACACAGACACTCTTTACGCCGCAGAGGTTGCAAGCAAACTCTTCTATCTCCTAATTCTAGGAAGCCTTCAACAGTGTGGTGAACTACTTTGGAGAGAGCGCGAAGACGACTCCTCCCTCCGTCTTCTTCCCAGTGTTTGTGCGCTTCATCAAGGCCTACAAGGTGAGGACAGAAAGCGTTCCTCCCCTCCTCTGCGCCAAGAGCTCCCTCTGCTGGTCGTGTGGGAAGCTCCCTGCTTCAGATGGAGAGGAGCTGGGCAGAACTTGGCCGCTTCGGTGCCATAGGACGTGTCATGAAGTCTGAGGCCAATAACAGGAAAGGCCAGCTGGGGCTGACTTTTAAGCTGCAGCTGCGGCGTTTAGACTGCCTCTCCCACCTCCTCCTCTTGACCCCCCCCCGGACGACCGCACCCTACCCCACCACACCGCACACTTCCTGACATTGTTCTCTGTCTGGATTTATAGGATCTGCTGGAGGAAATGTGCGGCACAAGGATTTCTGGCTTTGTGTCAGATTGTGACATGAAAATGACAAAACCCAGAGGAGCTCTGGAGGAGAGAGGCAGACTTTCAATCACTCAAGAGTAGAAATAAATTCACTGAAGCGAGCTCAGCAAAGTTTCCACAAAGAGAAAGCTACAATTTCAAACTAGTCATTTGGTCGTCAGAAGAAAAAAGAGGGAGAAAATCAGCTGCAGACAAAAATATCAGATCCGTTAAAGAAAATGACTTCATGTAATGATAGATGAAAACTCAGATCTTTGTTAACTCTAGCAGCATCCCTGTCTTCTAGTAATGAGGACATAAGACAGCAAACGAAAATCTTCCAAATAAACTCTTAGCAGGTGATTGTGCAGCAGGAGAATCTCAGTTTAACCTCAACCCTTTCACGAGGACCATCTATCCAGGCCTGTGTAGTAAAATATGATGGTAAATCTATGCTGCCATCATTTAGGTTGTGAAGCTTTTGAAAATGCTTCCTGTTGTTGTAGCTTTGCAATTCTTGCAGGAATGAAGTTCCTTTCATGCAGTTCATTTTTCTTATTTTAATTTGTATATTTATTCTACTGAACTGTTTTTTTTTTAAGAAGAAATACACTAGGCCTTCTCTCCAAGTAAATATGAGCTAAATCCTCACGATAAACAACAATAATGAAAGTGGATCATACTATATGGTCTGGATTTGTTCTTTAAGTTGTTTTGGTTCATAATTAGGCTTGTTAAAACATTTGGCATGAGGCCCCAAACATTGCTCTGTCTGTTGGGACATTCCTAAACGTAATCTCTGTATTAAAAAAAAAAAAAAAGAGTGGCAGTGTTTGTAAAACAAGACTTTCCTGTTTATGCTTAACTTTCGGCCTGTCTCCTCTATTCTTAAGATGACCACACAAGTGTGTTGACTTGGTTTGTTTGAGCTTCGTGTCCCAAACTGCTTACCGTTCCCTTCCCTCCCAACAGGATGCAGTGGAAGAAAACGAAATGAGGAAAAAGCAGGAGGAAGCAATAAGAGAAAAGTTGCTCGCTCAGGAGGCTAAACAGCAGGACCCCAAGGTACAACCCAGCCGAGCGTGTTTGCTTAAAGCTAAATAAAGCCTCTTACAGAGAATCGAGCTCACATCCTCTCTGCTCGCACAGGTCCAGGCCCAAAAGAAGAGGCACCAGCAGCAGGAGCTCATTGCGGAGCTGCGCAGGCGGCAGGCCAAAGACCACCGGCCCGTTTACGAGGGCAAAGATGGCGCTATTGAGGACATCATCACAGGTGGGCTAGAAAGAGCCTTTAGAGGATCCCACGTAGGCGCCGGGGCCCCTTGTGCTCCCAAGCTGAGGATGACGGTGGTCATTGACTGCTCCGACCCTTTGAAGTGCACCTTGTGCTATGTAGTCCAGACACCAGCTCAGCTGGAGCGGGCTTCACAGGACATTTTGTTCAGCCCTGAGACGTAGAGCCGCCCTGAGTTTCCCTGTTTTCCAAAAGTTTGTCGAATTAAAGGAAAATAAATATTTCAATTCTCGTTTGAGGTCATTAAAAACCCACTCCAATCCTCTTTTGGTCTGTTGTAAAAGCGTTCACAGAACTCTTAAGATGATGCTGTTTTAAGCCAAAATCGAAAAACCTGTGTCATTTTAAGGCATAGTTTCTGCAGAGCGGCAGGAGTTCACCTCCATCATCCATCTGTTTAGACACTCTCCCTCTAGCTTACAGCTAGACCCCCAACTTTACATTACAAAATGGCGAGCAACATCAGAACTATCCAGCCGTACAGTTTTTAGACCAGATGTGAGGGAAACTGAGACGTACACGGATCCATTTGTCTGCAGGTGGACGCATCGGAATGGAGCGGAGCAGGGAGCTTGTGGCCTGCCAATTGTAGCGTCTATGTCACACCTACAAGCTTTTTCAAACGGCCTTTGTGCGTGTTCTCCTGATTCACAATGATTTCAATAAAGAAATACTGAGAAATGAAATTTTAAGCTTTCATTTCTTAAAACGTATCCTCCATCATGAGAAAAATGCCACAAGAACTTGTCAGAAAGCACAATTTTCATCAGAGTGGGTTTTTAAGCCTCAGTTTAGCCCATATGTATGCAGACTTATGTGTCGACCATTGATCCCTAACCACATTGAAACTAAAACTTATTTTATTTAACGATTAGCTTATCATGTGATGTTGATTGTACCAATGGCTGATGAGGACAGGTCCTAGACCTGAAACGTGGATGTTTTTTAAACCGTTGCCTCCATAGGTTGCAAGTTTTTTCAGGAAGACCGAGTAAGGCAATGTATCCGGTGTAACGTGTCTTCTCCTCCTCCCCCTCCTCCAGTACTGAAGAGCGTGCCCTTTACAGCTCGCACTGCTAAACGCGGCTCACGGTTCTTCTGTGAAGCCAACCTCTGCGACGACGCCAACTGCTAGCCCCTCCCCCCTCTTCCTAACGCCAAGGTTATCCAGGTGTCGCTCATATGCCTTGTTACCCCACTGTGCATGCAGCATGACTTGTTCTGCACCCCTAATCCTAGCGTGTCGACTAACTTGGGGCCATCATGAGTCGCGCTCTACCCGATTTGACTCCTATCAGGTGTTTGGTGATAGGAGTCAGCCAAACCTCTTTGCTCGGCTTCTTGGGAAAAGTGGCTGCACTCAGGCCCAAAGATGGGAGATTTTTTCTGAATGTGAGAAAAAAAAAACACAGAGTTGACTGTGATTTAAGTTCATATTTATCATGCATGGCACAAACAACTGGACCGTTGTCCCTGAAATCTTTGGGAATTGAACTGAAGAGGTTTGGCTATATTCCTGGTACCTTTTTGTTTTTACTAACCTTTGGTTGCTCTGGCTAACATTACTCTGTTTCAATCAACCATAACGGTTTGTTCTACCCCCTCCAGCTGAAAAGAAGATAAATGACAGTATTTGGCACTGCTGACAGAGGGTAAGGAAGGTAGTCTGGCTGAAAGCGGCCTGCTTGGCTCTCAGCTCCTGTGTGCTGCTACAGTAATGTTAGCTGCTTCTGCAAGCACTTTGAAGACACAAGCTCTGCAGCTCTGCCATTCGTTTGAGTACACAACAGAACAGTGTCCGCTTTAAAGATTCACCTTTCAGGAGGCCGGACATCATCTTGCTGCAGAGAAATGACCTTTTTCTAGCTTTTGAGATGTTTTTTTTTATGATTCATGTGGAGCAAATGTTCTTTAATAGTTTAGATGTATAGCCTCAAAGTCCATCCTCTCTTTGTGTTTTTCATGTCTTGCATGTTGTCCAGTGTTCATTGACTCCCTCACCTGTCCAAATGTGGCTTTGTTTGTCTTTGTCGTTGCTCAGTGTGTTTGGTCAACAGGCTTCAGAAGGCACACGCCAGCAGCGTGTGTTCCAAATTATAACCAACAGTTTTTAAGGGACTGGTTTTTTTGTTTTTGTTTTTTAAATGGGGGAGCTTGTTGACCGTTTTTGGTGTGAGGTTTATTTGTGTCCTTGCTGCTCCGGCTGCTCTCCCAAAGCCTTGAATTTCTCTCATCGCTAACTCTGCTAGACGAAATACAAGGTTATGGGAATTTGGCTTTGTGTTGATTTAAAGAATAAACCTCAGTTGGCATTTTCTTTAAATAACTTTTGAAAAATGATCAGTTTTCCAAAAGGAAATCTTGTTTTTTCATCCTGGCATTTTTAATTGTACTTCTTAATTTCATCGTCTCCACTGTAACAAAAATGCGAATAAAATAAGATATAAGCCTCTTCCTTATGTACATCCAAGAAAATGGGAACTGAGTGTAAATCCTGGGCACTTACTGCTTTAAAATTCCCAGCCCTGCCAAAAAAATAAAATCATCTTTAAGACAGCTGATGCATTTGACGTTTTTGGTCCTCTAACATGTGTGTCCCTCCTGCCCCCCCTCCCACCTTCCTTGCCTACTCACAGATCTGCGAAACCAGCCCTTCCTGCGAGCTGACGCACTGATCCGGAGCTGTTGGAAGAGACCTTAAACCACTTATCTGTCACTTATCGCTGCCCTCATAACCCTCGCTCCCATGTGTCTGTGGTCAATGTCAACCCGAGGCTGCAGATGAAGGAGGGACGGGATGGAGCTGCTTAATTTATTTATTTATGAAGGCCCTTTATAGCCACTGTTAGGTGAGCGTTCACCATTACAGAAGCACGGCAAAGCTTCACTTCAGACGTCTTCTGGGGCTCTGTGCTGGGAGAAACCTGCAGCACAGGTGAGAGTGGCAGAGACAGGGTGAAGGAAAGAAGGGCCCTTCGCCGGCATGGGGCGGTTCCCGTCAACGTCTCTTGCCCCTCAGATGGAGCCGTGAAGGCAGGACTCAGGACTGGGAGGCAGCTGGGAAAAGCTAAACCTTTTTCCAAACTGGGAACCTTTGCAACATGTGGATTGTGTAACAGCAGTCAAAACTTTACATTGAGATTGTATCCTGAAGATAAAAACAGTCACTTTAACCATTTCCTTTGGACAAGCTATTTAAGCCAAAACGAATTCTTCGTGTCAGAAGTGCCTTTTGTGTAAACAGTGTTATTCGTTTGTCAGCCGTCATTTTTTTTGTGCTTGTTTAAGATTGTATTTTTGTGTTCTAATATTAGCCTTATAATAGGGACAATATGTAGATACAAAGCTCCAAACAGCTGCAGTCACAGATCAGCTGTTGCAGTTTGTGCCTCGACATCCTTTCCTGTCACAGCTTCAGTGACGCTTTGGAAGCAATATATGCATGAAGAGGAGACTCCGCCCCCTACCTGCCCGCCTGGTGCCGTTAGGAGACACTTTGTAATGTTGGACTCATCTTCGCTGTAAATGTTTTATAACACATACGTCTGAAAATGTTGATTAAATGAAAACAAATGTTTCCTCCCAACAAATGTTTTGCCACAAAAGGAGCATTCCCAGTTTTACACTACTCCAATTTGGGAGACACTAGTTTTTTAAGCAGAAATTTATACCAATATTCCTTAAATTCAAGAAGTCTGTAAAAAAAAACCTCAAATATACTTTGTATTGTCTTGAAGATGAACATTTCTTATTAATAAACATGGGAAATAAACTGTTAAAGGACAGTGATTCTATGATCAAACAACCACCAAAACACTCCATTTCTGAAGGTTTTCTGTGTTTTATTTCTTAATTCATCGTTTAACTAATGTGGATCTGATATGTACCGCAGTAAAGAAAAAAAGAAATGAGTTTGCATCTTTTCAAATGACAGACAAGCCATTGTAAATGTCTACTATAAAAATCAATTTAATTATATAAAAAAAAATTAGAATCCAAACAAAACCACACGCAGACGCAAGAAACATGATTGCTGAAACAGAAATGGTCACTTGAAATGTTTGAAGATAAAATTACTGTCAAACAAAAGGGAACAATAGAGGAAGAAAGTCTGAGTTTCCTCCTGAATGAGACTTGGCTGATCAGTGAACAGAAACATCTTCATAGTGACTAAAGCCCAGGCTGGAAAGGATTCAAGAAATAAAAGAGTCATTAGCTGACCGGTCTCCTTCCTGGAAATGCAATTAACACTAATAAACCTAAATTACAAACAGCTAAAAAAAAATAAAGACAAGTTTCAAACTCTCACAGAAATTTGTACCATCAATCGGTCTCCCTGGCCTCTCCTGAAAGTACGTTTACAATCTAAAGACAAGGAAAACAAACAAATTGTAACCTGCTGATTACAGACTCGTTTCCCTCGAGGCTCGCCTTCACTCCCAACAAGAAGGCAGCTTCCCATCTCCTGAGTGGACCGTCGCAGAAAACTAAACCAAGGCCTCGGATTTTCCATCCCAGACTTCTTCTCCTGGAATGGGGACTCGATTACAATCATCTTCATCCACTCACTGCCATTCACCGCCGACACCAAGCATGTCGGTTCCACCACCACTTGTGTTTTGTTATGTTAAAAAGTACAGACTGGTTTGTTACTGATGCTTGTATTCCTGGGTATATTATCAAGACACTTTGTTAATTGGTTCATATATATGTAAATATATATTTATATATATATATATATATTTTTTAACTTTAGTCTGTGCAAGGAGGTTGAAGACAATCATTTGAATGCAGTTGCCGAGTCCTCCGTATGTACATGTGCAGTTAAACATCATTGCATTCCTCTGTCAGCCTCCCTTTTAGACCTCCAGCAGCAAACGTCCCGTGGAAAGACTGAGCTGAACCAGCATCCAGGAAGAATTCATAGTAAGCACGGACACTTCTCTCAATAACAAACATCTACAGGCTTGGCAACTCGCTTTTTCTCTAGGGTGCAACAATACTCTCATTTGTTCCCTAGAAACTATACAAAAAAAAAAAACAAGGCATTTCTTGTTCCTCTAAACCTTTTCCATATGCACAGAGGTAGTGGCTTTATGCGTGCGAGAGGAAGGAAGGACGTGAGATTGTGAGCAAAATTAAAAAGAACTGAATACTTTTCTATAAAAGGTTTCTTTTTTTTCCATCACCAGAAGTGTTTCTGTTTTCCAAAGAAAAAAATATAATACTGCAATCACTTTAAAAAAGTAGTCCCTTCATTTTTATACATTTTGTACAGTGTTCGTGCTTCTGTTCCCCCCCTTTTGTTGCTTTTCTTTTAAGTAGGTAAAGGCATAAGATGAAGGAGCGTGTCGGCTCAGCACGGGGTCGGCAAAGGCGGGGCAACGTGGCAGAGTTCAGGCCACGCCCAGCTCTACACCAGCGGGTCACTCATGTCATCGTCGCCCGGGGAGAGCAGCTCCTTTTTCTCGTCAGTGCTGGCCAGAGAGTTGCTGCTGTTGTGGGCGCCCATGTACAGGGTGGCGTACACTGGGTTGGTGAAGTTGGTGGGCTGTGAAACAGAGAGAAAGTGACTCAGAATGAGTCTGGAAAATAATAAAATTTCAGGTAGTAACAAAAAAAACGTTCATCATCGTTTTGGCAGATGAGGAGACTAATTTTAAAGTTGATCTATTGTAAAAGCGTTCCCAGTGGTCTTTTAATTACAATTATGCCATTTTTTACCAAAATCAAAGAACCCGTGTCGTTTTCTGGGACATAGTTTCTGCAAAACGACAGTAGTTTATTAAAAATTCATATCCGAGTTGTAGGTGGAACTTGTTGATGCAGAGTAAGCCTACCCCCACTTCCCATCATCCATCTCTCCTGCTAGCTTACATTACCTCAGACCCCTAACCTAACATTACCAGTGAAACAGAAAATGGAGAGCAATATTGAAGCCATCCAGCCGTATAGTTTTGAGCCAGATGCCAGCTCCAACGAGAAAAATGAAGACATACATGGATCTATTTGTCTGCAAATGGATGCATCAGAATGGAGAAGAGCAGAAAGCTTGTGGCCGGCTGACTGCAGTTTCAGTGTCACACATACAAGCTTTTTGCAATGACTGTTGTTTTTATTAATGATTTTCAAAGCTCAAACTTAGTTATAGCTCCACTTCAGACCTACGAAAGTCAGAAATGACAAGTAAGGAAAAAAAATAAGGTTAACCTTAATTGGAAAAGGCCTGATTAAATCAATATTCCATGAAAAAAAACGAATTAGGCTATCTTTTCAATATTATCCAAAATTAAATACAAATAATGTCTGAGCAGTCAAAATGAATATTATGGTCATTCTGGTAGTTAAAATACGCACCGAAGGCTGCAAATTTGATTGTGTTTTTCGTTGTCGTTTGTAGCAGACTCACCTTGTCTGGGTCCAAAGCAAAGTCTGAATCTAGCAGCTCCCCAGCATCATCATCCGGATCTCCCTCATAGATCTTATAGGCGGGGTTCCCGATCTCCACATTCATGGCTCCGTTTGTCATTCTGTGGTGTTGGAAGCCCTTTGCACTGCAGGGACACACACAATGTTTCATTAGCCAGATTAAAAACAAACATAAAAAACTTATTTACAAAGTCTACACATCCCAAGACAACAGATCAAAGGCTGTCAAATGAGCCTTTGCATGAAAAGGCCATTTGACCGAGCCCTCAGATTGCTCTGCAGCATGTCCCTCAGGGAGAATGCTGGATTTTCACGTTGCAAATATTCGGCTCATGGCAGGGTTTCTTTTTGTTTAAATGCACAACAGTACATTTGACTCTGCAAGCACAAACTGAGAACCTAATATTTACAAACTTGAAAAAGAAAAAAAGTATGGGGATGCAAGGAGGACAGTAACAAATCCACTTAAAAAAATTAAAGTCAGCGTTTCTCTAAGTTGCTTGGGAGGGTGGGGGGATGCCAGAAGAGCTAAACTGACCAACAGGACGACAAAGGGTCTGACAAAAAGCATAGCCAGTCTAAATGATATATTCCTATCGAGTTACCGCGAGGACTGAGATTTGCTCTGGAACAAAGACCTGGGAAACAGGAGATAGACGGTTATCAAAAGAGGGAGAGAAAACGGTTCAGGACTTAAAGAAGTGAGAGTTCTGAAAGAAGCAAAACTCACCCTCGCATTCTCCTCTTATACCACAAGATGGCGCCAACAACAAGCACAGCCAGCACCAGCAGGAGGAGGAGTGGGACAATTATGGATGTGTTACCTGCTACTGAGAACCAAGATAATTAGAGGAAACCAGCAAAGTAAATGTTTTTTTTGAAGAAAATTATGGTCTGGAATGATGCGACTTACTGCTGGTGACAGGAAATTCCACTGGAGCTGCAAACTCACATTGATATCCTGTCCATTCAGCAGGACAGCTAACACAGAAAGATAACCAGTAACAGTTTAAAGTAAAAATCAAACCATGTTCCCTTGGTTTATGGTTGTGGGCGGGGTAAAATCTTACCTGCACTGAGGCAGCAGAGTGCGAGGGTTAACTGAGCACTGTCCGTGTGTGCAGTAGTTCAAACAGGAGAGGCAGCTGGGTTGGTTCTTATCATTAGAACACCTAAACATGCAGATAAAAACATGGATTTGCATCCCATAGCCTCACTGAAGAAGTGGATGGGGGGCAGGGCTCTAACAGTTTTCATAGATACATTTTTAGAAATTCAGATTTCTGCAGTGTCCGGGTTCACAGCTCCCAGCATGCCTACCTGCAGGAGATTTCTCCTGAAGAGGACGTCAGGCACTTGCCGGTTCCACAGAACTGACATTTGTTCAGGTCGCACAGAGGTCCGATGAACTGATTGGAGCACTGGCAGAGTTTGGTGCCGTTTGCAGTTTGCAGGCAAGTCCCGCCGTTTTGACAGAAGCCTTCACATTTACCTGAAGGACAGAAGACAGGACAGAGGAGTTCAGTTTGAAGGGTCCTACAGCTTTAAGTTTGTAAAAAAAAGTTACAACAGCAGGGGGTTTAATAATAAAGTGAAGAGTCAGAGGTGGGAAAATATCCTTACAGAACCCCACCTTGACTAGAGAAAAACTAAAATCTGGAACTTCCTAACATTAGAGTAAATCCAGACATGGATTTGAAATGTTTCCTCTTAAGACACTTTATTTAATTTGGGCAAAAAAAGTGCATAATCTAGCAGAGTTTGACACTCACTGTACTGGCACCGGTCTCCCTGAAACTCTGATCTGCAGCTGCAGATCGGCTGGTTCCCCATGTTCACTGAGCAGTTGCCTCCATTCAAACAATAGTCCTGACAGGATTGCAGGTTGCAGTTTGGACCAGTGAAGCCTTTAGGACATCTGCAAGTTGGAGCACCTACAACGCAGGTCAAACATAAATAAGGAAACAATAGTTTCAGATCATTTCTCTACCAAACTTTTCTGTTTACAATTAAACCTGTTAAAATTCTGGCTTTTACACACAAAAAAAAAATCCGAAATATACTCACAAACTAATGGAAACTAATTTAGAAAAATACATATTTAAAAAATATATACAAATAAATATAGATAAAAAATTATTAGGAATAATTGAATTTTATTTATTAAAATATTGATTCAAAATGCTATGCCAATTTTAAGTTTACAATACTTAACTAATTATATTTTTTTCTTTTGACAAAAGGAGAACTAGAGGTTGATAAAAATGTTGCACAATTACTATTAAAACAAGAATTGGGGGGAGACGTAAAAATTTAAAAGTGAAAGTATCCAATAATTTAGCCTTAGTTATATGATAAAGGAGCCAAAACACAAGTCTAAAAGAGTGTCTTGTCAATTTTGGGTTTTTGAGTTTTAAGGTGCCACTGAAGTCACAGATCCCTCTGCAGCAGATCCTTTGGTAGCGTGAGCCCACCTGTGTGAGAGGCAGTGCAGGTGCCTCCGTTCCTGCAGTAGTCTCTGCACTGATTGACCTCACATCGCTCGCCAGCGTAGCTGGGCTGACAGCGACACTTGGCCACCCGATGGGCATTGAGGAAGCAGGTGCCACCATTCTCACAGTGAATGTTGCATGGTCCTGATGGCGGAGCTATGGAGATGGGGGTGGTGGTAATGAAGCATTTGAAAATAGGGCGGGACCAAAGTTCCATTGAAAAATTGAAAAATTAGACTGTTAAAAGCTGTAGAATAAAATGAGTTTTATATTCAGGCTGCATGTCTGCAAACTCACATATAGGGGACTGCGTGGGGCCCACCCGCTCCACACAGTTTGTCTGTGTGGCGTTGTCTGCCACATAGTTGTTGGGGCAGGCGCAAACCGGCCCACTGGGGCTGAGCAGACACAGAAATTCACACTTCTTCTTGTCACATGGATTAGCCACTAAGACAAAAGAAAATACACTGGATAAGAAAATCCATTCTGCAAATTGATATAATCAGCTCATGTGATGCTAAAAGCTTCTTCCTGAGACACAGAACACGGAGCGCTCACTCTCTGGCTGCTTGTAGCGGTGATGCAGGACAATATCTGTAGCGTGGTTGATGCCTGTAGTGAGATTCTCCATTGGGCCTTTGCCAAACTTGTTGACCCGGAAGACAAAGTTGTTCATATATGTGACCCCGTATATGTAGTCCTCAAAGATGTCTATGCTGAAGGGGTGGAGCAGGTCTGGAAAAGAAACGACGAGCCACTTTAAAACATTTCCCCGTTCTGACAGTTGTAGTATCCTGTGGACGAAGCAGAAGGCACTCAACTGTTTTTGATGCCAGATACGGCAATGACCGGATCAGAGCCATCGAGACGAACGCTGCCGATGACGGACAGCTTAGCATCGGACCAGTAAAGGCGCTCGTTGAAGTGGTCCACCGCCAGACCTGCAGAGGAAGAGGGGGGTGTTCAGCAGAGACGTGCTGGAAATTTGGATGCAATATGTCATGACGCCGACCTGTTGGCCACTGGATGTTTTCAAAGACTAGAATTTGTCTAAGAGTGCCGTCCATGGCAGCTGTCTCAATTTTAGGGTGGTTTCCCCAGTCGGCCCAGTACATGGTTCTGAAGGAAAGCAACATTTAAGAGCACGACACAAAAACCCAAGAACCTTCAGTAGTTCTGAGTCCAACTTCTCCTTACCGCCTCTGTGGGTCCACGACAATAGCATGAGGCTCGTCTATCATTCTAGAGATGAGGGTCTTGCAAAACTGGCCTGAAAGCTGAGCCACTTCAATAACATCTCGCCCAGAGTCGGTCCAGTACAGGTTGTTCGCAACCCAGTCCACGGCGATACCACGGGGCATTTTCAGCCCTTCAATCTGGAGGTTAGCAGAAATGTGGTCACATGCTTTTCATATTGTTGTGACTGACCCTCCTGCATATATGTGATCAGGGTTACCTGCAGGTTGGTGACTCGGCCCTCGCTCAGCCGCCGGTTTCGGTGAGAATTGGATGAAATTGAAGACGAGGACGTGCCTGGAAGCTCGTAGGATGAGATTTGGCGGGTGTGCCAACTGGTCCAGAAGATGCGGTTGGTCTTGATATGCAGATCCATGGCATCGATACGCACACTGGCATCGCCCTGGAAGGTCTGCTCGTAGCGCCAGTGTGGCATTCCAGGGTCCAGGCTCCGGATTTCATTATCGTCAGCTATGTAGAGAACCTGTTGAGTGCTGTTTGTGTCTAGAAAAAACCGAAGAGACATTTCCTGATGAGGCTTCTGAAAACAATCAAATACATCCTCAAAGACCAGGCAGAAGTCTAAAGCTACGTTCACACCGGACATGTAAAGCGCATTCTTGATACGCGCTTAGCCCCATGGCGTTCACACTGGATTGTTGCTTCCCGATACTACCGCATGTCCGCCAACTACTGTTGGAAGAGGCTTGGTGCGTAATGCAAAGCAAACCTCGGGAATCTCACTTCAGGCGTTTTCTTTCACAGCTCTATTCCGATACAGTGATCCCTCGCTATAACGCGGTTTACTTTTCACGGTTTCGCTACTTCACGGATTTGCATCGTGCATTGTGTTCTGCATTCTGATTGGCTAAAAAGTCACTCCGCTTCTTCTCTACCTGTGCGTCAATAACGTTGCAGTTTAATATGTACACGTACGTAAATCAGCTTGCCAAATTTACAACACGTACGTGCAAATCATCTTGCAATTTCGTAGAAAAAAGAGCAACAACTGCCTATCACTGTTCTTCTTCCGAGCAAACACACCTGTACCGCGGGCTTCAAAAGAAGAAAACACTGCAGAGCAGAGTTTGAAGAGCAGTGAACTACACCTAAATCACTGTTTGTCCGACTGTACTTTGTATTTTTTTCATAATCATTTTACATTTTCTCTCGTTTAATCCAATTACTCGGGTCGCGGTGGGCGGGGCTAATCTCAGCAATTTGAAGCCTTCTGTTCACATTGATGATTAAAATTATTATTTGACAGTACATTACAGAAGTTATTTGTTGAAAAAAACGTTTCTAAATTACTTTTATTTGTGAAACAAATGCTTGAGCCTGTAAAATGGTTTGTTCTTTCTTTTCAATGTATAATAGAGTATTTAATTGTATAATAATTGTAAAAAGGATAGAGGTTTCTACTTCACGGATTTTGCCTATCACAGGTTCTTTTTGGAACGTAACCTTCGGGAAAAACAAGGGTTTACTGCATACGAAAGACTTGGTGTCATAATTCCAGCCGAGCGCAAACAACAACTATTCATTTCTCCTTTGTGATCAATTTTCAAACGGTTGACACTTCCATGAATTGAAAGAGAACCCCACCATAAATAAGTTACTACCAAATCTAAGTCCCTGATTGGTCAAAGTTCAACCTGGTTTAACTTTCAAAAAGCGTTCAATGGCCGCTGGATTTGTACACAGAGCTCCAAAACAGTCGTAGTAACATGCAAGTTTTGGACACGGAAGCCTGAAACTTGCATAAACGAGGTGCTTACTGTCAGCCTTGCAGGTGTCATTCATCTTGGTGAAGTGTTTGTGGCAGCTGCATTTGTAGGAGCCCTTTGTGTTGTTGCAGATGTGTGAACACACTCCAAACTCTAGACATTCGTTCACATCTGGAAAACAAATCACAGAATGAATCCTAGCATCTCTAAGAAACTCGAGCAGGAAATCGTTGACGCGCCACAGGGTTACCTCCACACGTGCGGTGTCCAATCTTCTGGAAACCTGGTTTGCAGGAACAGAAGGAGTCCGTGCCGTTGGTGACGCAGTGGGCCTCATCTCCATCGCCGCACTGAGTCCTGTTATTCCGACAGTCGTTCAGCTTCGTGTCTGGAATTGGTCGGTCAGATTTAGAAGTTGCGTTCAAACGTGAAACATTTCAGAGCAGTGCTGGGTAAAGACGAACCGGTCTTGCAGTTGATCTCGTCGGAGCCGTAGTCCTCACAATCGTTGAAGAAGTTACATCGTAGGGTGGAGCTGATGCACCTCCCACTGGAGCACAACAACTCATCCTTCTCACATATGGGAGGAGCTTGAGTGTTGCCTGTGGAGGAAACAACAGTCAGCATTTGCCCTAAACCAGGATGAGTAGAACAGATTAAAACTTGAGTCAAGTCCACAGTTTACCACAGTTCAATTCATCCGAGTTATCTCCGCAGTTATCAACACCATCGCATCTCTTTGAAATCTGCAGACAGACTCGGTCGTTTTGGCAGCGGAAAACTCTGGTGGGAGGACACTGGAACCTTCCTGAACCAAGAAAAACAGCAGCAGCAGATAAAGAGAAAAGAATGCAAACAGAGGGACAGATGGAAACGAGTGCTCACGGCATAATTCAGGATTCTCGTCTGAGTTGTCTCCGCAATCGTCTTCCCCGTCACATTTCCAGGACAGCGGCTTACACAGAGTGTTGTTGCACTGAAACTCATCCGGGGGGCAGTAACGTCCAACTGCAGGGAGAACCACCTCATGGAACCAGATTTCTGACTGGATTTTGCAGTGAGTTTCTAGGCAAAGGCTCATCCTAAACCATGAGTTTTTTCAAAACAAACAGACCGTCTCCGCCACAGCTTTCCTCGTCGCTGCCATCCATGCAGTCGGGGTCGGCATCACACTGCCAGGGAATGGGGATGCAGTGTCCATTCTTACACTGGAACTGGTCGTTGTCACACTTCAAAACACATCCGTGCTAAAAAAAACAAAAACAAAAAACCATCATAAACCCAAACAAGTTTATTGTAACATGCACATTTTGTTTTACAAACATTTAACAGCCTTTTTTCTTAGTTGACCAAAATAAACTAGATTTAAATTGGAAATAAAAGGCAGCAATGATGAAAACATGACAAAAATTCTGTTCAAAAATGAACACACACTGTTCCTCCTCATAACAACCTTGGTTCACTGGGTCAAAAAAGTACAAAGGATCTTATCCCACTCATCAGAAACATAGACATAAGACTTCGAACATGGCATAAGCTTCTTGCACCTCATCAGATCCATCGGCACAGTCGTGATCGCCGTCACACTTCCATCTGCCCGCGATGCAGCGGCCGTTGGTGCAGGCGAACTCGCTTTCTGAGCATTGACGAGGCGCTGCAGACAGAGGAACGGCTGTTCAGCATGAGGGATGCCATGTGGGCTCCAACCTAAAGCTCTACGCACAAACATCTAAGGGCTTGATGTGGTCATTCCAGAGGGTTGATGAGAGACTGAAAGGAGCTTCTGTTCAGATTATTTGAATCTTTATTTGGGCACACCAATCAGACATTTTGCAGCTCAGCTTGCAGCCTCTCACAGGTCAGGGGTCATCACAGGAAAAAAGTTGGACACAACAGAGGGTGAAGACAAAACAGGGACGTGGCACTAAGGACAGTGGATGGTGGACTAACTTACCACTGGCTCAAACCAACAGGACAATATGGAATGAAACAAATACCAGATGAAGTGAGATGCTCCAGAACACAAAATGAATTTGATAAGTGAAGCGACATTTTAGAAGTAAAAAGGTGCAAAAGTGAGAATATTATCATCAGACAAAACATGAGAGTTGGTGCAGCTGGATGAGGTGGGATCTCAGATGGAGACCCCATCACAGACACTCACAGCACTTCTCCTCATCAGAGTTGTCCCCACAGTCGTTGTCATAGTCACACTGCCAGCGGCCTGGTACACAGCGGTTGTTTTTACAGCGGAACTGGTACGGCTCACATGTCCGCTCAGCTGTGGGAATAAAAAAAAAGGTAAAGAATGCCAACGAAACCATCTGATAAAGTGATTTTAGAATGAAATTATTTCAAAAGTTCTTACCACACTCCTCTTTGGGTTCATCGGAAGCATCTCCGCAGTCATCCTCGCCGTCACACTTCCAGCGAGCGGGAATGCAGCGCCCAGAGTCTTTGCATCGGAACTCGTCCACGCCACACGTCATCTGGGCTGGAAACAGCAACATTTGGAGGCTCAAAGACAGCCAATCAGGACGGGTCAGAAAAATGTTATAAAGAAAGGATTAGCCGTACTGCAGTTGGCAGGCTCATCAGATCCGTCCACGCAGTCATTGTCACGGTCACAAACCCACAGGCGGGGGATGCAGCGCTTGGTGATGGCACACTGGAACTGGGTGGGGGCACACGTAACCTCCGCTGTTGGAGCACAAGAGGTGTAGTTACCGTGTAATGCAATCAAAAAGAAAGCGCAGAGAGCCAAACTCACGGCAGTCCTTCTCATCCTCCCCGTCTCCACAGTTGTCCTGGCCATTACAGCGGAAGATGCCTGGGATACAGCGGCTTGGGTGGGAACATTTGAACTGGCTGGGCAGGCACACGTGGATATCTGGGGAGCAGCACATAAATCAAATCAACCGCTAGCACCTCTTGGAGGCAATTTATGATCATTTGAGCATTTCTTATCCCACATACCACAGTTGGCCTCGTCGGAATTGTCTTGGCAGTCGTTGTCTCCATCACAGATGTAGGCGGGGTTGGTGCAGATGCCCGTGCCGCACTGAAACTGTCCCGGCCTGCATTTGAATTCCGCTGTCACATAGGAGACAAGGAGATAAGACTGAGTTGAATTTGTTGTTTTTAACCCAGAAAATATCTATATTACGACTTTTCCATTTGTTGTTTCATCTGGATCTTCATCTCCACACAGGTGAAACTTACGGCACTCTGCTGGCTCGTCTGACCGATCCCCGCAGTCGTCCTCCGTGTCGCATTTCCACCAGAAAGGAATGCACTTGTCATTTTTGCACACAAACTAAAAAAGGCAGGATTTATAACGAGATTAGAAAGGAGGAAAAGTGAAGCTGAAAGGACAGCAGTAGTGATGACACATCTTCAGTCCTCACACCTGACTGGCTGTACAGTTGGATATGCAGGTACGCTGATCGCTGGCCAGGTAGAAATTGGTGGGACAGGCACACTTGTAGCCCCCTCCAGGCGAGAGGAGGCAAAGGTTACTGCAGCCGCCATTGTCTGTCTGACATGGATGGTTGAGCACTGAGGAGGACACGGACAGACAAACAGCTTTTAACACCAAGTGTTTCCCTGCGACCCAGAAAGTTTGTTTTTTAGCATCAGTAACAAAAACAATAAAATTAAAATATATATATATTTTGTTGAATAATAAGTTCTTTTCAAGATTTTCATTATTTTTTTTTTTTTTTTTTTTTTTTTCTAACTTGTCCTGTCCAACAGCTAGGCAAACAGATGAGAGCTGAGGGCCTCTTGTGTTGGACATATTTTATTCTAACAAGAGGGGTTATTCATCTTCAGACAAACCAAAGGTATGTCTGAATAAACCCCTTTTGTAATTGAGGCCAAACTTTATTAATTTCAATCATGTTTGAAAATCTTTGGTGTTGGACCGGACGGAAAAGGAAAGAGGGGAACAAGAGAGAGGGACGTTAGAGAGAGGGGGGGGTAGGAGGGTGATAATAGGAGGGGAAGGGGGGTAAGACCATGAAGCAGCATAGAGCAGACAGGTTTACTGGTTGTTTATCGTTACGGTACGGTTCAAATGTAGTACAAAAAGGGCGGGGCCTGTTCACACACACTCAAATATTATCAACACACCTGCTAGCCGCAGAAATGTCCACATGTCAACATGCACACAAAACAGATAGTGTTCACGAACGCATACCTATGCCTTTAAACCAACTAGTGTGAAATCTTTCATTCATTCAATCATGCAAACTATTAGTGCAAAGGTGAGCTAACACCTGTGCTCAGGTGAGTGTTTATGTTCTTCTAAAATGGATGGTGGAATGTGAAAAGAAGGAGGAGGAGCGCCCAGCCACCCCCACACCCAGACCCCCGCCGCAGCAGCAGCGGCAGCCGGAATTCCCCCAGCGCCACACGGGAACAGGCAGGGAACAACCGCCCCCCGGGCGACCAAGACCGCCACCCAGGCCAGGGCCAGCAGGACCGCCGCGAGGCCCCCAGAGCCAGAGAGCAGGGAGGCACGGGGGGAAAGAGAGCGCCGCCCCAGCCCAGGATTTTCATTATTTTGGGGGAAAGTGTCACCTGCTGGCTGGCGGTAGGGATGGTAGATGTGAATGTCCATGGGTCGATGCAGGGTGGAGATCAGGGTGGTCTTGTTTGTTCCCAGAGTCTTATGAGCTCTGTTGATGGACTTGGTCTCCCAGTCGGTCCAGTAGATGTACTCCTCAAACAGCGTCATGGCAAAGATGTGAGGAATGTCCTGGTTAAGAACTGTGAGAAGCACAACATCAAGCCCAGTTTCAGCTATAAAACCACTCACAAAGTTTCCATATTTCAATGTTTACGTTTCATAAACAGAAAAGGGAGAACATTTAGCCAAACATCCTGACAGCATCACCATCGGCTTAATGATAGCATACAGCAACCTAAACTTCCTGTTCGCCTGATGAATAAACACGCGGGGAAGAGAGCCTCCGTGCATTTTATGACGGGATCCTCACTTCATTAGGTTTTACTGTAATTGTACATCCTGTAGCCTCGTATACATCCATGCACACACATTAACACAAGAGTGAACATCCTCGTTTAAAACAGTAGTTGTACAGTCTGAGCCTCATGAGGTTGTATGTCGTAGAACAGGAGTTTATCAGCAGTTTCCCTCTTCCAGCGACGAAAGTTTTATATTTTTAAAAAAACTAACTTTTTTTTATTCGGTTAGCTGATGATTCAAAAGTAAAAAGGTAAAGACAACCAAAGATTTTGAGCTTAAGCGATTTTCTCTAGGTGGAAACAGCTGAGTGCTAAACAGGCAGCATACGGTCAAACTCTCCTTATAGTGTCTTAATTTTATCCCTTGTAATGGAGATGCCTCACAGCGGCAAATAAAGACAGAAATTTAGGAGAAACAAAGTTAGGAGGAGGATTAATCAAAAATCTGTTAGAAAAACTTACAAAAACAAAAATAAAGAACAATAGAAAAACTGTTCCTTTACAACCAAACATTGTGTTTATTTCCCTGATCTGCAATAAACCCTGTTGCTGCTTTTAGAGTAATACGTTTAAAGATATTAAATCATTTTTTAAAAACTTGGATTAATTTTTAACTCATGAGCATTTAAAAAGCTATGAATTTAACTTTTTGCCTCCTTTATTTTTAATAAACATTTGGAACACATAAATTGTATTTGATTAAAGTCCTTTGTTTTTATCCTGTGTTAAAAGGCAGATACCCAGTGATTTTAATTCACACCAGATGTGCAGAATCTCAGATTTTTTAGGTGAGTTTTAGGTAAAGTTTTTCATTTGTGGACTGCTTGTTGTCTTCTGGGTCTGCTGATGTGAGCTGGAAAAGGGTCTGGGCTCTCATGAGCTCGGTGGATGCAAAACACAAATGAGTTTCATTTGACCATTTCCAGATCTATGATTGGAATTGGTCACCTGATGCCAAAATCATTAGTGGAAAACTGAGCTATATAAAAGAAAAAAACAACAAAAAAAACAACAAGAGAGTAGATTTACTTTTCTGACATTTTCAGCAAAATCTTGTTTGTTAGAGTTAATGAAACCATAAAACACAACTCCTTGACACAGCATGTTGTTACCTGTGTGTCTGCTGCTGCCATCCAGACTGGCAAACTCAATATAATCCTCCCTGGCATCAGCCCAGTAGATCCGGTCGTTGATGAAATCCAGGGTTAATCCATTGGGCCAGGTGATTTTATCCTTTACGATGACGCTCCTGTTGGTGCCGTCCATCCCAATTCGTCCAATGTGGGGGTTATCGCCCCAGTCAGACCAGTAAAGGTATCTAACCAGCAGGTGATGACATTGGTGATGACGACATTGCTTCAAAAAAAACTTTTTTTTTTTTTTTTTTTACATAAATCTTTGAAGTTAGGTTTCTCACCCATAGCGGACGTCCACAGCCACGGCCCGCGGCTCCTTGAGGCCGCTGTTGACCAACACCGTCCGGAAGGCGCCGTTAAGCTTGGACACCTCAATGGTGTCCCGCCCTTTGTCACACCAGTACAAGTTCCCACCTACCCAGTCGACCGCCAAACCATCAGGATTGCTCAGGGAAGTTCGGTGCAAAACCTGCACCAAAACACAGACATAACACAAACATGTTTACATAACAAGTTCATGTGTTGTGCATTAAAAACAAAACCCCCCCCAACATATTCAGAAATCCCTACTGACCTCCATGTTGCTGCCGTTCATATGCATGCGGCGGATCATGCTGCCCTGCGTGGTCACATCCGTCCAGTAGATCATCTGCTCGGCGTAATGGAAGTCCAGAGCTACTGCATTGTTCAGGCCCTATTTTTGGGACAGGAAGTCAAAATAAATACTTAATTCTCACAAGATTGGCATTAAATATTTCCTGGATCTTACCTGCTTTATAAGCGTGTAGTTGGAACCGTCCAGGTTGAGTTTTCTCAGGTAGTAACGATTGGCAAAGATCAAGTAGGGCTCCACGTCTTAAACATCAGACAAAAACGGTTATGTCGAGAACTGAGCTGGGCATCAGTCAGGAAGTTGTTACCAAACTGCTTTACCTGATGTAGACTTGCAGAAGGTAGGGTCATTGGGGCTGAGCTCAAAGCCGTCCACGCAGAGACAGTGGAAGCTGCCGTGCGTGTTGAGGCAGTGCTGAGAACAGGGGTAGGTGGTTGTGCACTCGTCTATGTCCACGCACGTCTTCCCGTCCCGCTTTAGCTGGAAGCCGGGGTGGCACCTGCACTGAAGTGACCAAGAGAGGAGTTTGGTTACAATCAAAATGAGCCACTTCTTACTTCCATTTTCAATTTCTTTTCCCCAAACCTCGCTGTTGGACTTTATAGAGAATTTCTTCATTTATATAATAAAAACTTAAAAACAACAGCTAATGTTTAATAAACTACAAAAGTGCCTGAAAAATATAGGAGAAAAGTAATATTTAGATACTTTATCTAAACGTTGATAGCAATAGTCACCAGCTCAGTTTCAGGGACCCTCGAGGCTCTTTTCAACGCCTGGTTTTCAGAAGAACATCGCTTACCTTGAAGCCAATCTTAAGGTCGTCGCAGAGCTGTGTGCAGCCACTCAGCTTGCTGTTGAGACACTCGTTAATAAAGCAGTTGAACTCGTCTGAGCCGTCCCCGCAGTCATCGTTGCGATCGCACAGCAGAGTCTCATTCAGGCACTTCCCGTTCCGACACATGAAGGCAGACTCATTACACTTTCTCTCTGCAATCACAGACAAAGTCCACTTTAAAACACAACCCCCACCTTAAGGATAAAAAAAATCGGATCATATCTACAATAAATTAGGCATAAAAAATATTTTCTATGGATATATATATTGGTTAGGATCCAGCAGTTTTCAGCAGAACTCAAGGCTGTTAAAGAACTATGCTTTAGTGGCTATGCTTGACAAAGGCCAAGATTCCTTTAATTAAATCAATGCATTTTATCTTGCAGTTAACGTGGCAAGCATCATTAACTCCAAATAAGAAAGGTTCAAACAAGAATAAATCAGCTATAAAACTCCAAGATAACCCTCTGGTCAATGCTTTATCTGAATGAAAACATCATTCTTTCCTGAACACCCTTAAAAAGTTCTCTGAAGGCTTTAGTCTATTTGCATAAATATATTTTACATGGTTTTTCCAAAATATAGCAAGCTTTCTCTTTGAACTAAACTCTTCCCAGAATGAGGAAAACTAAAATAAAACTTCCAAAAGACTAAACGGTAGTAAAAGTAATTAATTATTTGTGCAAAAAAAAAAAAAAAAACGCCCCTAAATTTGACTAAAATGTGCTTAAATTGTCATTATACTTTGATATAGATAGATGTGCCTTTACTGTCATTGTCCAGACCTACTTATTAAGCAGTTAGCCTCCTAGTGCAAAAAGCAAATACAAATATAACAAACTATATTATAAACATGTGCAAAACAATATATGCAAATATAAGCATGTTTGCTATGTGCATGGACCAGGGATGTAGGAAAAGTGTTGACATTTTTGAATTGGTGTTAGCAAACCTCAGTTTAGTTCAAATTTTTCTCTTTTAGAACACAGTTTTTCTAAGTAGATGATTATCTTAGAACACTTCACCATAATTAGTAAACTTTTGAATGAATGAATGAATGAATGAGAACTAATGCTAAACTAAGACACCGATCACAGTCGTACCAGTGTGTGTGCAGCGAGCTTCATCGGATCTATCCTGACAGTCGAACTCTCCGTCGCACACCCACTTCTTCTGGTTGAGGCAGCGACCGTTGGCACATTGAAATTCCTCCCGACCACACGGTGGATACTCTGAACCAAAGGTAGAGAATAACATAGGAGCCCCAACGGCTTCAACGCAACTGATGTCAGTTCCAAAGAACACTCACCACACTCTGGGGACTCATCGGAGCCATCGGAACAGTCGATGTCATGGTCGCACACAAAGTGCTTGGGGATGCATTGTCTGTTCTGACACATGAACTCATTCTTGGCATCGCATGTGTTGTTGGTGTACACTGGAAACAGACACACGTGTTCACAGATGTGCAATTCTAGATTATAAATGACTTTTTTCTCTGCCTCACTCACTGCAGCCAGCTTTCACACTCTCATCAGCTCCATCGGGACAGTCCTTATCTCCATCGCACTTCCAGCGCTGAGGAACGCACATGAAGGATCCTGGACACTGGAAAGCTTCAGGACTGCAGTTCTCAGTTTCTAAGAAAAAAGGTTTTAGTTACCGTACATGACACCAGAACCTGCTGAGCATGCAGAGGAAAGGTAGACGTTAAAAATATGAATTACTGCATTTCTGGTCTTCATCAGAACCATCGCCGCAGTCATCGGAACCATCACAAACCCAGTGCTGGGAAATGCAGTGGTGGTTTGCACACTCAAACTGGTTTGATAAGCAAAACTTGTCTGCAAAAAGAAATCAAAAGGGTGGATCAAAACAATGAAAACAAGATGTTCTATTCTTTGAAAACCTTTGTCTTAAAGCATCTTTGTTAAAAACTGACCGCAATTCGTCTCATCTGCTCCATTCTCACAGTCGTTCTCTTTATCACACGTCCAGCTCATGGGAATACAGCGACCGCTGGGGCAGGAGAAGAAGTTGACCGGACATTTTAGCTTCCTGTTATCTGCAGAAAAGAAACCAAAAAAACAAGGAAAAACACAAAGGTTTGACAACAAAACACTTCAAGTGTGTCAGAAGAAAAAACGTTTTTGAAGAAGCGCCAAACCTGGACAGTTTCTTTCATCTGAAAAGTCTCCACAGTCGTTGGTGCCGTCGCACACCCAGGAGGGGAGGTAACACAGGGTGGTCTTCTCACAGCTCTTGAATGTGGCTTTTTTAACTCCAAGACGGAAGAAACGGGAGCAATCGGTCGGTTCTGAAAGAAGAGAAAATTATTTGTGTTGCTGTTTTTTTTTTTTGCTTAAAGTAGTCCCATTTAAAAGTTACAAAGTCTCAAAGCAGTGTCGGCGAAAGCAGCAGCTGGACCACACAACATGAAATTTATTTTTTTCCGTCTTTGGCTTTTGATTGCTCCCTTTAGGGGTCCCACAGCAAACATCCAACTCCTATAATATGTTTATTTTCTAAACCCCCCCCCCCAAATTTTTAATAAATCTGAAAATAAAGAGAAATAAAACTCAGCCTTGATGTTGCACCCTCAAGATCACCCTCTAAAAATAAACGAAAATCCCTCTTTTAATCAGAAATCCTGGAACATTTGCTCTTGTTATCCATTCCAGGGTGCAGCCAGACAAATTTCCAATACAATCATAGAAGAGATACAAGTGAAGATTATTATTTTTGATATAGAAAAAAGTGATCTCAGTTTTTAATATGAAGTCCCTGGTGGTCAGTAGTTTTTAATTAAAGAAATTCTTGAAATTCTAGCGAGTTACGTACGACAGTTCATCTCATCGCTCGCATCCTCACAGTTGACCACCTGATCACAGCGGCTGTGGTTGGAGATGCAGGTTCCATCTTTGCACTGGAACTCTCCTGCTTTGCACAGTGTCACTACAATCACAGAAAAGAACATTTAAACTTTTGTTTTATGGCATTTTAAGTGGCTGTTTCTGGAAATAACAATTTTGCAAAAGTTAGGGGCTAATAAGTCAGGATTTTTTTTATCATATCAACCCTTAAAGTCATAGATTGAATTTTATCCAATCTCACAGATAACACGTTCAACAGAAAGACGTTTTTTTCTAATTCAATGTCAGAACTCCTTTAATTATTTTTTTCTGTTTGTTTTACTTTTTAGTTTTGTAAAAACTGTTTTCATAAGCAATAAAAATACTTCTGAATTAAAGAACAATGGTTAAAAGAATCTGCTTTAATTGACACGTTAAAGCAATCATGTGCTCAAATGCATGTAATGAACTGGCATAGAAGCTTTGCTATATATAAAGATACCACACTTTTAATACCAACACGTAGAGAAAATGCTTACTGTTGCAGGGTAGTTCATCAGAATGGTCACCGCAGTCATCCGTCCCGTCACACCAGAACTGGTGACCAATACAGCGGCCGTTCATGCAACGCCTGTAACCCTTCTTACAAATGCGATTGGCTGCAGGGAAAAGTTCATCACAGTTAAGCCTGGATCCCACTTTGCACAAGTGAACTTTTTTTACTTTACCAATTATTTCTTTACGACATAAGTTTCCAATTTTATGCTTTCAAATTAACATTTCACCCTTCCTGTGTAAATACTTGGTTAGTGTCACCTTAATCGATCATTTCAAAGTAAAACCCTTCTATTTGAATGCTTGCTTGTTTCTAAGTGCTAAAAAAGTCTTTACCACAATAGGATTGTTTTTCATCAGACTTGTCCTTGCAGTGGGCCATCCCGTCACAGGTAAGGCTGTAGTTGATGCAGTCCCCGTTTCCACACTCAAAGTCATCCACGCTCCCACAGGAAACATTCAGAGCTGAGGTGGAAAAAAAGATCAATAAAAACAACATCATCAAACAAGCAACTTAATATTCGGAGAAGGAGGTCAGCTTTATATCCCTACAGGAGCATGTGTAGTCTTCCAGCAGCTGTCTGTCTCCACGGCAACTGCAGTTGACCCGTCCGTCAGATGTGGGCAGACACAGGTCTTGACAACCTCCATTGTTTGCTCGGCAAGGAGAAAACTCACCTGAGAAACACAGGAGCAGTAACTATTGATTAATTTGATTAAAACTACAAAACTTCTATAGAATTCCGAGGCTGACACAAACCTATAAAGTAAATTCTCGAGTTTAGTGATTGCTGTGTCTGATACTTACAGCTGTTGGTGTCGTTGGCCAGTGCGATGATGCCCATAGGCTGCTGTGGGATGTCTGCACGCAGCACTTTCATGTCTCCTCCTGTGTATTTGTCAGCCCGAAGGACAGCCCTCCTCACCCAGTCAGTCCAGAAGATGTAGTCTCCATACACAGACAGACCAAAAGGATGGACAGGTTCATTCTTCAACAGGACCTGAAGCACAAAATTGCAGTACCATTTAAGAACATGAGGTGTGGCTCGGTGTCTGTATCGGGACTTGGAGCCTTACGTAGCGGTTGCTTCCGTCATACTCGCAGCGCTCGATCTTGTCCAGAGTGGCGTCAGAGAAGTAGATTTTTTCAGCCCGGTGGTCTATGGCTAGACCGTTGGGAGTTTTTATGTTACTGCCAACAATAGCAAGCACATTGGCTCCATTCAGAGATGCCCTCATGATGCTGGGAGCCTGCTCATTCCAGTTGGTCCAGAACATGAGACTGGTAGGAGCAAACCAAAGAGAAGAATGGGAGAACTTCAAAAGGTGACAACAACAACAAAATAACTTTAAATTATATACTTAGATATAAAAAAAAGACATTTAAAGCAACAATAACGATCTTTGTGCCTCACTCCTGACACTCGTCCAGCACAAAAGCTCTGGGGTGGTCTTCTCCAGACATGGTGACGACTGTGTTGCGGTTATAGGCCACGGTGCGGCTCTGATCCACAGTGTGGCGGGTGATGGTGGAGGTTGTATAACTGGTCCAGTAGAGCGTGTCCCAACCTCTGTGGTATGCCAGGCCCTCAACTGATCCAACATCTGCCAAAGAGAACGAGGTGGACCCATGATGATTTCTAAACAATGTGAGTTTATTTTTAATTACTCTTTCAACGTTTATGAGAAAAAAAACGGAAAAAAAAATGTTTCCACCATCGGCAATAACTAGAGCGAAGACTTTGCCTTTTGGGTTTTAACTTCTCTGTGAACCCTTGAGGAGAAATCTGCCTCCAATACACAAGCTCTAACGTGAACGCAGTCCAGGTCTGAGCTTTTCCTTCTGAGAAAAATATTACGTTAGGAACAACAGCAGTTGCTTTTAGCTGATGAAATTGGCAATGGATGTCAAACTCAAAACGACTTCTTTCAAAGTCCCTTCACCCTTTGACCTGGAACTGCTATCACATAAAATAGGAGAATTATTGTTATTTGCTGAAGCGATATGATGCATAACATAATGAAAATGGACACTAAAGCCCAAAAGGCTCTAAAATGTCTTCATAAATAAACAAACAACCACATTTATGAGCACTTATGGAGCCTAATATAAAACCAGAACCTCTGTTTGCTTATAGCCAAAATTATATAGTTTCCATTTATTTTATTTCTTTACTGAATGCCAAAGCGCTGCACTCCACTCTAATGCTGGATGTTTTTGAGGCAAGGTGCCAGGATTGTTGGCAATCCCGCAGGTCAAAGACCAGTTCAGGCAAAGCTCTGAGTTTATTACATAAAGCTCGCCTGCGTTTTTAAAGCTCAGCCATCAAACTGTAAAAACCAGAACGGAGAGAAAAGTGAGCTTGAGTGGAAAATTGCTTTAATTGAAGGAGAATCGCACACAGAGCAGGGATAAAAGTGTGTTCAAGCCAGCATTATGCAATGAGAGCCATTGCGGTGCGTCTTTCCATTGGCTGGGAAAGGTTAACCCCTGGTTACTAAACAAACAGTTAACAGAGTCGGCCAGGAAGAGCATTACTGCACAGATCAGAACCTTTTAGAGAATCAAAGGAAACCTTGTGACTCTCAATGCTCTTTTTTTTCCAACTTGGATTTTTTTATGCTTACCGGTTGGCAGCTTCTGAACTGAATGAATCAAGTCTGAAGAGCTCCTTTAAGGGACACGATGCCTCCTTGCCACGGCTGCTTTTTAAAGATGACTGCAAAGCTGATGAAAGATGCGTCTGATGGCCCTTTTTCTTTTGTTTATATGATTCCAAGCATACTTGAAGGGATTAAAGGAGATGTTTTCTCAATGAAGAAATCCAATTGATTAGTTGGAAACCAACATCTGGACTAATTGCTATCATTACCAAAGTACTAGCTGCCTGAATGGAGTGTAATTACACTGGTTACTGTGTTTAACTCTAGCCAGTGGCTCAGTCTCAGAACACTGCCCACTGTTTGGATGCTCATGGCAGCTTTCAGGTGTCAAACAAACAGCAGCCTGGACCAAATAATAATTCAAAATGGGGCTTTACTTAGAGTGTTAGTACCCATCTTGGATAGTCTTATTTTGGTGGCTGGATTCGTCGGCCAAACTCTGGTGATTGTCATCATTACTGGACGGCGGAAGAAACAAAACCAACGGCTTCACAGTACCGACACTCTACTGCTGGGACTGAGCGCTGCTGATCTGCTGCTCTTACTCTGCCTGCCCTTCCACACCTCCGCCATTGTTCAGGGGTGCTGGCCATTCGGCAGCTTTCTGTGCAAAGCCATCAGCTTTCTGGGCACTGCCTGCTCGGCGGCCTCGGTGTTCACAATGGCAGCTTTGGCCGTGTTGCGCTACCTAATCGTCGTTCACCCCACCTGGGTCTACCGGCGGAAGGTGCACAAGTGGATTAAGTTGACTGTGGTTCTGCTCTGGATTCCTGCTTCAGCTCTGGCAGCGCCACAGTTTGCCTTCCGCACAACTTCCTTTCACAGCACCAAATACTGCTTCGCCTTTCTGTCTAACGTCAGCCAGGTGGTCTACAGCGTCACCCTGTTCCTCTTCGGCTTCGCTCTCCCCCTGGGCATCATAGTGCTGATGTACACCAAGATCTTCCATTTCCTTCAGCATGCACGGCAGGTAGGAAACGCCCCCCAGCTGGAGCGTTATCAGCGTCAAGTCACCCATACGTCAGCCCTCTTGGTCCTGATCTTCACGCTGCTGTGGCTGCCCTCCTACATTCTCATGTTCTCCAAAATCGGAGGAACTCACAATACCCTGAGCAGGTACAACTACATAGCCATCATCTTTAGACTGATGTCCTCCTCTGTTGCAGCGGTGAACCCTGTGCTGTATGGACTGATGTCTCAGAAGTTTAGACAGGACTTATTTGAACTAGGCAGAAGACAGCTGGGGTGGTGCAAAGCCTTTATTCCCGGCTGCCCTCTTGTGACGAGCAGAGACGCAGTCCAGCCCATTGAACTAGAAACAACGTCGGAGAGAGGTCCAAACTGACAGCTTTACCCAAAGCAAACTCTGTTACCATCCAACAAACTATCTGATGTTTGACTATTGGAAATACTTCCATTTCCTACAATAAGAACAGAATGTAACCCTACATATGTAAAGTAAAGCTGTAGGAGTATAATGATTAATAATTTAATTGATGAATTGATTTATATTCCTACAATCAAACCAGAGGGATCTGTCTGAGACAACTTGTTAATCAAATCAACCTATACCTTTAAAAATACTTTCAAAAGGAAATAAATAGATTATAAGTGGTACTGGCAAAAATCCATTTGGTAGATCAATTTTACTATAACATATAAATGACCAAGTGCATCACAGCAGACAACAAACTTGCGATACAGAAAAAATAATCAATCCATCATTCCAGTCCAATGGGTGGAAACCCTTTGAATTTTGCAAAGACGTGACCATACAGTACGATAATGTTCCGTTTGCATTATTTTGATGTGGAAAAACAACAGTGAACTTTGAATGGATTTGCCATTAATTCTTGTTTGCGTGTTTGTTTTTACATATATTTAATTTACACTTGATTATTTTGCAAGAAATACAAGGAATCTGGAAAAGCTTCACCTGCACTGTTCAGGACCCAGGTATTTATCTCTGAGTTATACTGGATGAATTTTTAGCTAAGGATGTCCTGGATCGATTTTAGGTCAGTGAAAAAGATTGTTCCAAATGAACCAATATCGAGTATGAATTGAATTGTTGTTAAAAGAGTTTGTTGCCCCCCTGTAAAGTTGTTTGGTTGATGAAACTGCTTTGTGATTAAACATTTTGCCCCACAGCTTATTGCATTAAATAAATCTGTAAATCCTGAACAGTTTTACTCTTACTTTGGATTACCCATCATGCAGTATAATAAAGTTCCTGTGGGTGCATAAATAGTTTAATTCAGTTTAATTCCATAATTTCTGTACTGTTTTAGGTTAAATAGTTCAGTCATTTGAATTTTGAATTAGAGAATTTTAGAAAATGTGTCTATTAAAACAAGTAAAAGTCCCATTTTTCATTTTTGTTTTGTGTGCAGTCATTTCTTCCAACACCCACTTTAAAAAGGCTCTGTCTCTTTAAAATGATAGAACCTACAGTTGTTTAAGAACACCAGATCCTCCTAATCTCACATAAATCAAATGTGTGATAAGGTCTACTGAAAAGAATATGGAAATTCAATCATAAATGGAGAGAAATCAAACGTCAGAACTGGTAAATTTACAAATTAATTTCAGAAAGAGGTTTTTTAGGAAACTCAAAAACACCAGAGAACTCCGACGGTGATGTTGCAACACTTACTGTCCACCACAATCTTGCGATCTGTCCCATCGTCATTGATCTGTTGGATGTTGCCAAAGTGAATATCACTGAAGAAGATGCGGTTGGTCCCCTTCCCTCCGCCGCCGTGGTAGTCGAAGCTGAGGGCGATCACGTTCTTCATGTGCTCGGGGTCCTCGAATGGCTTGATGGGCGCATTTAGGTTGGTCTCGTCCGATAGGTGGATGCTCTTCAGTATGGTGCGTTCTGAATAAAGCAGGTATCCGTCATAGTCCCGGCAGCTGCGGTTATCTTCTGCCAGCATGCCGTGAGCACATGCGCAGGTACGCTCGTTGTTGCCACGGTAAAGACAGAGTTGTTCACAGCCACCGTTGTTGGTTTTACAGACGTTTGTACCTGTGTGTGTGTGGGGGGGGGGGCATACTTATGAGCTGAAACTGGTAAACAAACAATGGTTTCTAATAAATCTAAAGACTAGAAGATGAGGCCAGCTTTATGCATCTTTTTACCCAGCTGTCTGTCTCTGTTGAAAACCTTGATGTCCTTCAGCTGCACACCAATGCCTGTCCTGAGCTGCACAGCATCCGTCGCGTTGTCTTTGTTTCCTCTTTTAATGGAGCCGTTGGCATGAGTCCTGACAGACAGCAATAAAAGTGAGTAACAGCCACATTTACAATGCAAAAACTTCTCTGCAATTCATTTAGGATAATGAAAAAGCTAACCTGTCACTCCAGTAAATGTATCCCTCAAACACAGACACAGCAAACATGTCCATGTTTTTGTTGCCCAGAACCACCTCCCTGTTCTCTCCGGTCTCTAAGTTGATCCGCTCGATCTTGTCGGTTCTGGCATCACACCAATACAGCAAACCCTCCTAAAGTCCAAACAGCACATTCCGAGTCAAAACAATTGTAGAATGACACAAAGGGGATTCCATTTGCTGGTATTTACTATGCAAATGTTGAGATTCTGGAGAACTTTTAGTGCTTTAGTGTCCGCTGTACAGAAAACACTAATGTCATATAAAAATAATAATAAGAGCTAAAAATGATCCCCTTGGCAGCTCTAACTCTAATTGAAGCTTTTTTCCATTTCTATATATTGCCATTAACATATAGAAAACAGCACTAATAACAAAAATAAAAATTTATCTAAAACTAACAAAGTTGCTAAAAAGAATGAAAACATTTAAAATTTATAAAAATTCTAAAAAATAAAGAAAATGATGCACAATAGAATCTTTTCCGTCATTATAACATATTAATAATTTTGGTTAAAACATTTAAACAAATATCACCACAGCAATTATTTACCATTAGCAAAACAAGCATTTAAACTAGAGTTGCTGGTTCTGGTCCAAACAAAGACTAATATGCTACAGAGGATGCAGAACACAGCGAGTCTTGGTTGATCCACACCTCGTAATCGATGGAGATTCCATTTGGCCAGCTGATGCTCACGTTGACCAAGATCAACCTTTGCGAGCCATCCAAGCGTGAACGTTCAATACGAGGATACTGACCCCACTCTGTCCAGAACAGATACCTGTACACAAGGACATGAAAGTGCAGGACGGGGAACTTCAGAAATGTAAAAGCTTCTTGAAAATGACACTGGAGGTACCTTAAAGGGAGTGTTATTGCAAAGGGCAAGTTTAAACAGGTGGAAAAGAGCCTTACCCTTTAACTGGGTGGACGGTTATAGCTCTGGGTTTGTCCAAACCCTGAGAAATGACTACATAGCGGAATGAGCCATTCAGCCTGGCCACTTCAATCACATCAAAGCCCTGGTCAGTCCAGTAAATATTTCCTGGGGGGAAAAAAAGAAAACAAGAGAAAAATCGACTCAAATCAGCTGTTGTGCTTTGGTGTAGTGCGGCATAAAGGTGCAATCTGACCAGCAAAATAACAAAACCTGCTATCCAGTCAACAGTGATGCCCTCCACCCGACCAATGCCGTTGGTTACCACATCTTCTCTCCAGGTCTGATCCCTCTTTGCTCTGCTGATAGTGCTCAGCCCCATGTCCACCCAGTAGATGGTGTCATTTTCTGTAAGTAAGACATTAAAACATTAAAATGTCACTTTTCATCCATCTGATCAGTTTAAGAGTCACTTACCAGCATGGAAGTCTATGCCGACAGCTAGTGAGGTTCCTGACACCGGCACCAGAGCATCTGATTTGTCTGCTGGGTCGAGAGGAATTCCCCGAATTCCCTCGTGAACGGAGTAGAGCAGGAAAGAGCCCATACCTGCTTGGAGCCAGTAACGTTAGTTTGTGCTGTCGAGACCAAAACAGAAGTGCACGCACAATTAATAAAACAAAGCACTGTCTCACCCTCACAAGACTGCTCCCCTGATTTGAGACTATATCCAGCCGTGCACATGCAGGCCCTGGTTGATGGAGACGTGGGCAGACACAGCTGTGAGCAGTCACCATTGTTGTTGCTGCATAGGTTGACACCAGCTAAAAAAAAAGAGAAAATGAAGGGAATCAATGAGACAAAAGCTAAATCTTAATCGAAATGTCAACAAAAGCTCAGGCAGCAACATTTTTCCATACTTTTCTGCACATCCTCATCATAAATCTTCATGTGCATCATCGGAGAGGTGTGGTTTCGCAGAACTTTCCACTGTCCACCATCTTTCTTGTCACACGTTCCAATTTGGTCCGTTCCCTGGTCAGCCCACCAAAGCTTGTCTCCTGTTGGAGTGAAATTTAGTTTTTTCATTTCATCGACATTTTAATCTGGAATAAAGAGGTCGACAAAACATCCTACTTTCATCTCACCCATAATGGCCAACGTGGTCGCTTTGATAAGTTTTCCTTTAGCACCTTCCAAGATCTCCAGATTAGATCCATCCAGCTGGCAGCGGTTGATGGTGCTGTTTCCTGAGCTGATCCAGTACAGATGCCCCTTTTCATAGTCAATGGACAAACCTGGGTGGATATGATGTTATCACATTCTTAAATTTGGTACACCTCTGTTCTCCATCTGTGCATGAAGTTGAAGCAGATAAAAGAGTGTGAATGTTTCCACAGGAAAGGGTTACATCATCTCACCTACTGGTCCTTTTTGGTTGGTGAAAAGCAGGGTGTGGTTATTTCCATCCATGTTCGCAATGCTGATGTTGTCACCATCAGTCCAATAAAGCTTCCTGGGGAAGAGGGTAAAGAACGGTCAAAGATTGTGAGAAATACAGAAACCCTTTAGACTAAATAAAAAAAATTCTTAAAAGGGGGTACAATGACAAATTTTTGTACTCAACATCAATTATTTTATTGATTCTTAGAAGAAAAAGGGTTTTGGATAAAGATCAATCTTGACTTTCCAAAGAGATGACTTACCCTAGTAGAGGGTGCACCACCAGACAGTGGGGTTTGTCTAATCCCTGAACTACTGCATTCTTGAAAGATCCGTCTAATCTAGCCACATTTATCTGCTTCTTATTGGCATCATAGCTGGTCCAGAAGAGGTTTCTCGATACCCAATCTACTGCTAACCCATGAGCGTTAGGAAGATCTGTGACAGAACACAAAAGCCCTGGTTTTTCCTGGCATTCAAGCTGTATAAGAAATACATCCGATCCTTGTGATCATTCTAAGACTTTTTTTTTACCTGCAGACACAACAGTCTCAACCCCAGTGCCGTTAATGAAAGCTCTTTTGATGGTCTGCGTTCGCACATCTGACCAATAAATGCGATGCTCCACCGCATCATAATCCACCGCTGTCACATTGTCGATATCCGGGACGGTGAATGAAATGATGTAGTTGTAGTAGGGGTTGTCAATGTCTACACCTCGGATCTCAATCTGACGTGCATAAAGCAGGAACTTCCGGGATTCTGAGAACCCAAAAAAAAAAACAACAACTTAATTTTGGGGAATTTTCATTATAAAAGTTTGTAAGTCACTGTTTTGCATAGTAAAAATCCATTTGAAGTAAAACGAATGGGTAATCCTTTTTATAGTAGTACTTTTCTTTTGTAGTAGCATACAAATTTGCCTGACTGTAAATCCTTATGTATTGTTTATTGTATTTATTTTAATTTTAAATTTTATATGTTTATTTACATCTTATGTATTTAATTGTAACCCATTTCTTATTATGAATTTAGCCCCAGTGTTTCCCTATAGGGATCTTCTGTGTTAGGGCATGCCGCCTTGGTCTGGGGTTATTGTTGCAGTGATGGCCCTTGCTGGGGTGGCAGGGGTCCAGCTTTGCAGCCTCACAGCTGTGGAATGGACCCTGTTGCTGGCAGTTTATTGTGTGTGGGATCATGGGATATATGTGTTTTGATGGAGGGGAGTAAAAAGTGGGTTGGGTTTTTATTTTAATTTTGGTGTCTACGTTTTTGCTTTTAATTGTAAAGCACTTAGAGCACATATGTCAAACTCAAGGCCCGGGGGCCAAATGTGGCCCTCCATGTCATTTTATGTGGCCCCCGAGAGCATAAAAGTTTTTGATTTCTTAAAATAAAAAATAAAAATTGGTGTGTATTTATTCATATCTAAGGGGAATCTGCCTTGAAATATGGGATTGGGCAACTATACATTAGGACTTAAACACTGTCCATATAACCTAACCTGACAGAATCAAATTTAAAAGGATTTATGCTAGAGTAACAAGCAAACATGTGTTTTCTATGCAACTGTAATTGTCACTTTCAAAAGTTATGATAAATAAATAAATTAGTTGTTTAACATTAAGGAGTAGTTACATGTATGTTTCATTACATTTAGTTACATACATAAGATATATCCGGCCCTTTAAGGACAGCTGCTATACTGATGTGGCCCTCGGTGGAAATGGGTTTGACACCCCTGACTTAGAGTATGAGAGGTCCTTTTTATAAATAAAGTTGGATTAATTAAAGGTGCTTTTCTTTGTAAAATTCTTATGCTCCAATCCTGTTAATGCAATTATTCCTGCATCAACCTGCTGAAATGAGGGTTGCTTTGCTGAAGATTTAGGAAGAAAACGTGCACTCATCCACAAACAGCTCTTAAGAATCATAAGTAAAATTTCACTGTGGTAAATTATTTTAAAGGAAAAATTACGGTAACTAAAAATAAAAAGTGCAAGTGTTACATCACAGAGACTGAGGTAAAACGCACGCAAGGCGCAGTTTCCATCCTTACCTTTGCAGGTGCGTTTGTCTGGCTGCAGCTTCATGAGGTGGGGGCAAGCGCAGGAGAAGGTCTGGTTAAAGTTGATGAGACACAAGTGGGAGCAGGGGCCTTTACCGTCACTGGTGGCACATGGGTTTGGAGCTAAAAGAAAGAAAACATCTTGAGGACATTTAAGAGCAACAGCAAGTCAAGTGAACTTTACATCATAGTGATCAGTGGTAATTTTTTTTTCCATCCGTAGCTCCTTCAGAACAAAGGAACAAGGATCAACTATGTAAACGATCCCTGTCATCAGGATTGGTACAGGCTGTCAATCAGCTGTCAGACGACATTTCTTTTTCTGTCACTCACACACTCCTGATCCTAAAGAGCACTGCAGTCCTCTACATTACGATGTAATCTTATTGTCATCTTGACAGTGATGTGTTTCCATGTAACATTAGTGTTGTGCAAGAAGATTTCCCCCCCCTCATCACGCCTGCAAAATGACTACAACCTCTACAAAGCAGCGGGGCGTGTACACATTGCTGCCTTTGTGAGGACAACACATTTCACAGCTCTTAAAGGTCAACCATCTTTGGGGAAAAGGAGCTGTGAATAATACTGTCAGCAATAATCTGCGAGCTCATACCCAGTCTCTAAATTGAAGCCCAGTTGTGCAGCAAAGCCAGCAGGTTAAATGTGAGACTCATAATGTAGAAGATCTTACCCTCAGGTTGTCTGGATGGGTGATACACCTGCAAATCGAAGGGCTGGGTGTTGGTGCGCTGCACTACAGTGACATTGTGTCCAGTCCATTTGTTAGCTTTGGTCAGAGTATTGGTTCTCCAGTCAGTCCAGTACACCTCTCCTCCATACATGGTGACAGCAAAAGGGTGGGCCAAATACTCGTGACCCCGCAGCACCTCAATCAGTCCAGATCCATCATACATGGCAGAGTAGATGGCATCTGACCTTAAGAAGCATCACAACAAAGAGACGGTTAAAAGCAGCTGGCATTCCTTACTATAGTGATCCCTCGTTTATGACAGCAGTTTCATTCAATAATAACCCAGGATAGGTGAAATCGGCAGAGTAGCCAATATTGTTTTTTACTTTTATTATTAATGTTTTTAGGCTGTAAAATCCCTCACTACACACTTTATACATGTTGACAGACGTCAACATTTTCACACTTTTATCTCTGTTTAAACTCATAAAAGTTCCAACCGTCATAGAAAAATAAGTCCAGTATTATAAAAGGAAAACAAAGATCTGCTTGTGATAGAAAATGTACACAACTCTGGCAAGCAGAAGGAGGAAATTAATTGACAATGACCTACAGCCAATATGCATCCAGAACACACTGCGCGGTTTAAAAAAAAAAAAAAGCACAGCAATTGCATTAAAAATATCTGTGAAACAGCAAGACCGCAAAAGGTGAACCGCTGTGTTTCAAACTATGGTGATAAATATAAAACTGGGAAACAGGAGAACAGACTGGGAATGCCAGGGGAAAATGTAAAGCAGTAGAAAATCCTACCTGGCATCAATCCAGACGATCCGTCTTTCCATATAGTCCACAGTGAGCCCGTTGGGCCAGCCGCCACTGCCAGTCTCCTTGTGGATGGTACGCCTGCCTTCACCACTCATGGATGCTGCTTCTATCCTGGGCAGACTGGCATCCCAGTCAGTCCAAAACAGAATACTGCCAACAGAAAGTTATCAGGGTGAAGGCTTTCACAGACATTTTCCATGATCCACAGGAGTTTCTGGAATCTTCAAAAAAATTATTTGTTCATGCTTCCTACCCATCACGAGGATCTAGAGCGATGGCTCGAGGATGCTCTACTTCTCCTGCTAACAGAGTGGTTCTCATAGTGCCGTCCAGTTTTGCAACCTCAATCTGGTCCAAATTGCTCTCCACCCAGTAAATGTTTCCTGCTATCCAGTCCACAGCCAGACCTTCTGGGGTTGCCAGTCCATACTGTATGACCACCTCAAAACTGGTAAGTGCTGACGGACACAAAGACACACAATTTAATGAAACATTTAGCTTCAAAAACAACAAAAAAACGACTAAACAATTTCGCCCCAAAAAAAGTTTTTTTTTTTTTCTCTTTTCAAGTGTCAGTAAAGGAGAAGAGGTACTTCTGTGGTTCTGACATTATCCTTCTGCTCTAAATTCTTTATTATTTCCCAGAAGCTGATCCAAACCGAGTGTAAACCAAAGTGTCGCCTTTGGCGAATCAAGATTATAAGGCCTCCTGACAGAATTTAGGAGACAGGCAGCTGAACACTGATGCAGCTTGCATTAAGGAATGTTGGACTTAAAGCTGTTGGCACAAACCACTTGGGCAAATTGGACTCCATAATGAGCAGCAGGAGCTGATCTATGAGCTGCTACGCTCCTGCTCAGCATGTTTATATTTATGGAAGACTGTAAGGGTGGATGAGTGGAATTGCAGAGCAACATCGGTGTTCTGGCAACGGTCACGCTCTGTGAGTTACCGAGACAAACTGGAAGAGACAAAGCCTTCCGTTTGCCTTCCGGGCTGAGCTGGGAACACAAACCTGAGGTTTCTGAGCAAGAAAGGCTGACTGTGACCTGTGAGGTTCATTCAGGGTCACAGAATGCCACAGACTGTTGGTAGACATATTTTTCAAGTTATGCCCAAACAACTTACACTTTAAGCTGCTAAGCACCTCCTAAAGTAAGACTTATCTACCCTAATATTTATGGCTTCATTAAAAAGTTAGAGTGAAAATAGTCTGCCCTTCTTTTAATTTGTGCTCCTGCAACAGTTCATTTGGATCCATACAAACTCACCTCCATTATCAGACAGTTTTCCTCGATAGATCTTGTCCTCTACAACATCAGTCCAGTACAGGGTGCTTTGGTTGAGGTGGAAGTCCAAGGCAATGGTGTTCCTTAAACCTGGCACCAGCACAGTAAACTCTCCCTTATGAAGGTCAATCCTTCTGATCTCGTGGCGGTTGGAGAAAATGATGAAAGGCTTGAAGGGATCTGAAGGAAATGAAATGTCCAACCACATCTCAACACAGATGCTTCAGTCGGATCACAGCTGTTAAACCAGAAAAAAAAACAAGTATTTATATGGTGTTAAATGCAGTCACTACTGCTTTCTTACTGGTGCTTTTGCAGCTCTCCATATTGGGTTCCAGCTCCCAGCCCTCATAGCACGAGCACTTGACGTTGAATTTATCCTGTTCGCACTTCTGGCTACATTTCAGGTGTTTGGCACAAAAGCTTTGGATCTGGCAGGTCTTGTTGTCAGCTCCCAGTTCCATGCCCAGGGGACAGGAGCACATGTGGCCCTCCCCAGGAATTATGCTGCAGTTGTGACTACAACCTCCATTGTCCAAAGAGCACAAGTCTGCAGAAAAGAAAAAGTTGAACTAGAGAACTTAAGACTAAAAGGACTCAGCTGCTGGAAATAATGGTTGGGTTTTCCCGTTTTACCACAAAACTTCTCATCAGAACTATCCGGACAATCGTTGATGCCATCACACAGCTTCTCCGCAGGTAGGCAGATAGAATCATTGGAGGCACACATGTGGTGAGACAACTTGCAGACCAACGCTTCGCAGTTTTCCTCATCGGAATTGTCCTCGCAGTCACTGTCGCCGTCGCACACCCAGGCTTTGCTGATGCAGCGCCCTGTACAAGACAGCAAAAAGAAAAGATCATCATCAAAAAAAAAGAAAAGAAAAGAAAAGATCAGCCTCCATTTAAACCATTTTGGTAAGAGACACTTTCGGCTTCACTGTGTAAATACAGACTTTAAACCCACAACACAGCTTTTCAATTCTATTCTAAGGGTGACGTTTAATTTCAGCACAGGCAGCCATTATTTGTGACCCCAGAATGAGTTTAAAAACTAATCATAGCCTCATAAAAAACCATGCACAATAATTTAGGTCATGTTTTGAAAAGCAAAAATGTTTTATAGATTCTAAAAATGTACTCAGAAGCTTTTTTGAGCATTTGAAACAGCCCTTACCAGAGTCTCTGCAACTGAACTTGACTGTGGGGTCACACATGTGGGTGACTCCTTCGCAGTTGTTCTCGTCGCTTAGGTCCATGCAGTCCGTATCCCCGTCACAGCGCCAGCGCATGGGAATGCACAGACCGTCTACTCGACACTGAAACTCGTCCACATGGCAGCCGCCTGGCGGACGAGTGGCTGGGAACAGCAAAAAGATTCAACGTTAGACGCTGCAGCCACAGCTGAGGAATAAACGGATTTGGTGAAACCGGAAGAGTGTCTTCAATGTAACCCTGAGGCATCATTTCCCTGACGCATGTCCAAAGGGAAGATTAGAAGCATCAATGAGGTGAGAACATTAATAAAACTATGACCTGAACAAAAACTTGAACTTTTAAATGTAAGACTATAACACACAGTGTTGCTTTTTTGCTCTAATAGCTTCCCAACAAGCAGATTAAGTGAGCCCACAAAAACCCCAGAGCCGCTGTTTTTTTTACCCCTCCACACACAAAAGAGCACAGATTGCACATTAGACCAGCAGGTCACGACGGGCCCCATTTCTGTATGCTGGGGTTGAAAGCAGCGTCCTACATTTTATGTTTGGCCCGAACAGAACAGCACTGAACCACACTATACAGAAAAGCTCAAGGTTCTGAGCAAATCAAAGGAAACCAAAGACAGACTGTAACACTCATGAAACCATCTAAAATCAGTTCATCTGAAAATAAAAACCTCATCATAGCAACCTGCTATTGAAATCTTTAAACGTAGATCTACACAGCAACAGCACAGTCAAAACATCAGTGAAACTCAAACAAGACCATGAAAGTGTTTGTTATCCAGGCGAAAAATTATTCCTGAACAGGAAACAGAAGTGAGTGATAAACGGTTGCAAACAGGCATACACCTGTTGAGAAGGAAGGAGATAAAGCTGCCTTTTCTGCCGCGCCATGACATCATCCTCCAGGGAGCATGAAAGCAGGGCAGATTTAATATTCACATACACAAAGTACCGCTCCTCACCCTGGTTGGTGCAGTTGGCGTGAGTCTCATCACTGTAGTCCCCACAGTCATTGTCGCCATCGCAGGTCCAATACTCCGGGATGCAGCGGCCACTGTTACATTTGAACTGCACACTGGAGCAGGAATGGCTGCAGCCTGCTTCATCACTGTTGTCTCCACAGTCGTTGTCTGCACATCAGCAAAAACATCATGACACCTCAATGATCTCACCTCACTGCTTACTGGATCTTTTCTTTATTTTGAGGAAGCTGAAAGGTGATGATAGTCACCGTTGTCACAGCGCCAGTTTATGTTGATGCAGCGACCATTTCCACATGTGAACTGGGTCAGAGGGAAACAGGTTGGATAGGCTGTCATAGGGGAAAAACAAGAGGTAAAGAAATGTCAGCTTTTTATATACATACATAACGGCAATCAAGGTAAGGCGAGAGGAACAAAAGGACTGAGGACTCACCACATGTGTCTGGTTCATCTGAGCGATCGCCGCAGTCATCGTCCAAGTCACACATCCAGGAAATGGGGATGCAGCGACCACTAGCACAGGGGTACTGGTTTGGTGGGCATGTCCGAGCTGAAACCAAGTCATGCAAGTTAAATATTTTTTCTTATTTTGAAATTTAATATGGATTTTTCCACCGATGTGATTCACATTTCAAATAATCCAAAAACTGGTCTGATTGCCAGAACCAGCCATTATTTAGATCTTATTCCTTCTTCTAATGAAGCCCCAACTTAATCTAATCTAACAATTCAAATTGCATTCCTAAATAAAACTGATTTCGGATTTTGGCAGGGACGGGCATTTATCCAAAAACAGTTATATCGCCTGCAAACAAGCTTCTAGATCAACCCTAAAAGGCCTCAAACCACGCTGCAGGGATGGTTGAAGCAAATCAGCTGGGCGCATTAAGGGTTCCATAACACCTGCATTTGAGACATACCAGAGCATGTAGTGTTGGATTCATCTTCATCATTGCCGCAGTCATTGTCACCATCACACAGCCACCGCAGAGGAATGCAGCGGTTATTCTGGCATTTAAATCGTTCAGCTGGGCAGGTGTGTTCATCTGGAAGACGAGAAAAAAAACATAAAATAATAACATTTAATTATGCAAAAAATAATAATGTAAAGGTTATAGTAAACACAGCTGATGATGGTTTACGTAGTCCTTTCTGATGCTTTTGATCTGCACCACTTTAAATGAGGAATAAGAAAGGGGAATGTGCCAAGAGCAACATGAGTCCTGCTTCTGGGAATCGCCTAATGAGGACAGAGTTGACCGCTGAAATGCAGCATCATGCTGCTCCGTAAGAAATCATGGAAACTTTAGTTCATGCTGTGTCACTTTGTTTTAACCAAACCCTTGAAGCAGAATTTTGTTTTCCAGTGTGTTGCTCAGTATCCATGGCGATGCTGCGGCTCACTCACGGCAGAGGTCAGGGGCTTCATCGCTGTTGTCCAAACAATCATTGTCTCCATCGCACTTCCAGCGCTCTTGGATGCAGCGGTTGTTCTTGCAGGCAAATTCACCCGGCTGGCACTGTGGTGGGGGCACGTAGGAGGGGTTGGCTGGAGAAGTCATCAGACGTGAGAATGGAAACACACCGGTCATTCAAACATTAAACGAAGACCAAAATGGGGAAAAAAGGTTTTCCTCTTAAAATGAAAAAGCAGTTTTAAGATTCTCCACGATATTCAGAAAACCTCTAAATGCAAAGGTTTTAATCACCTCTGCAGGTGACGTTATCCACATCAAGGATTTGATCATCAGCACACGCACAGGACCTGCCGTTGGGTATAGCAAGGCACAGGCTGCCACAACCACCGTTGTTTGCTCGGCATGCATTAGTGCCTACAATACAAAAAAAAGCAAGACTATTACCAATACATTCATAATCTAATGAACAGAATAGGTGAAAAAGGGGACAAACCTTGCTGCTGGTGTGCATCATACACCCTGATCTCAAATATGGGGGGCCTTTCGTTGCGTAGTAAAGTCACAGTCTTTGTGGTCTGGTCCAGTTTGAAGATGCTGCCTCCACGGTATTCATTCCAGAAGAGAAATTGTTTGTAATGGCACAAGCCAAAGGCGTGGTTAAGCTCCTGACCCGTGTAAATAACCTGTTAAATTGGAAAAACACAAAGGATTACAGCTAGAACTAAAAAAAAAAAAAAAAATGTTTTTGTTTCCTTTAACGAAAGAGTAAAAGTAATGTCCAAAAGATCCAGCACATCCAGCACCTTTTTCACATATGTGTATTTCTAAAAAAAAACGTTTTGTTCAAGCTGGTATTATTTTGAACCATTGTCATTAAAAAAAAAAAAGTCTGACACACATTGAATTGTAGGGCTGTGAATCCTTTCTTAAGTGGGAATTCAAATTGATTTACAAATCAAGATCAACGTTTGACAGATTAAACCACAATTCTTACTATTTCATCTAAATTTGTCATAACGGTTGCTACATTTGTGTCTTTTTACTGCATGAATGAAAATTAAAATAATATGCATTTAATCACCATAATATATACCTTTATTTCGAGGATCATTTTTTGTAAACCAGATTTAACAAAAAAAAGATTTTAAAAGAAAGAAATTATATTTGTCCCCTTAAACAAACGTTTTTGTGTCAACTTCCTGGTTAACTTCTTCAGCAAAGAAGACATACAAATCACTGTCTGTTGCTTTGGATTATTTTATAGAAGTAATAGATCACAAGAGTTTCTTTATATTCCTGAATTCACATTCATCATATTTTTTATTTTATTTTTCTGTTCAATTTTTTATTCTAATTTATTCATACCTTTTTTCTGTATTTAAAACAAAATCATTTTTCAGAACTCAGTTCAGTAAACTGAACTTGTGTCTTTTTTCATTTACAAAAAACCCTTATTTTGAAAACAAGAAGCAGTACCAACATTTTACTTTGAAGATTTATTCATGTTGACAGTAGTACATCCTTTTTTTAACTTATGCACTTAAAATCCACCATTATTCTTCATTTTAGAACCATAACTACATAGCCTGAAGTGTAGTTTTACTTCATTGCATTATATTTATAAAGCTCACAAATCAGCTATCTTGGACATTGCTAAGGTTCATTCTAGTATTTTCAGGAACAGATTTCGATTCGCCGAGTATTCAAATACTCTGAATTATCAGAATATTACCAACCTTTCGCTCAGTGGTGTTGAGGTAAACCATCTCTATCTGGTCATAGTACGCATCCACCCAGTATAGAATGCCCTGAGGAATGTCCAGACTCAAGCCGTTGGGCCACAGCATTGTTTTACCGGTCAAGAAAACCTGATGATGTGAGCCATCCATCCAGGCCTTCTTGATCTTTCCTCTGTTGCTCTCTGTGGGATCCTCCTCCCAGTCAGTCCAGTACATCCAACTGAGAAGGAGGAGAAAAAAAGAGCTGACGCGCTTTCAAAGGCGTTGGAACTATAACCTGACTGAGAGTGAAAAGCACATCATCCAAAAATCCACTACAACTTTGTTGCGTGAGTTTAAATAGAGGAACAACTTTTAGCAAAAGAACTGTTCCACTAAAGAAAGCTGTACGAATCCATTTTACCAGGAACACTAGTTGTCTCTCTTCAGTCTTACCCATGGCCTGGGTCCACAACAATGGCACGAGGGTGGCTCATCTTTCCCTCAATCAGGGTCTTCCGGGTCTGGGAAGCTTTCTCCAGCCTGGCGACACTGATAGTCTTCTTAGGTCCGTCGTCTGTCCAGTAGAGATTACCTCCCATCCAGTCGACCGCTAAGCCTTCTACTGTGTGAATACCTGAGATAAGGCGGAGAAGTCCGGGTGAAAAGCTGATTATTAGAGAATCCAAAAGAATAGATAGTATAACACAGCTGAACTCCCAGCAGCTCTAAATTATTAGACGTAGCAGGAATAAAAATAATTCCTAAGAATTCTTGGCAAAGTGATGGTCTATAGCTTACCCTCCTTCAGAATAATCTCTCGTTCTCTGTCGTGGATCTTCTGCCGACCGATAATGTAGCTGGTGGCATCGGCGAAGTAAATGTATTCACTGGCAGCATGGAAATCCAGAGCTCGTGGGTTCATCAGGTTCTCAATGGGAATCATGTACTCATCAGGGACTTTAGCATTCATGTCCATGCCCCGGATTACTCCAGGACGACCCTTACCATAAACCAAAAACAACTCATGGTCTGGTTCTGCAAGAAAAAGAAAAAAAATAATAATGATAAATGAGGTCATTTTTACTGAAAGTTTTATGTTCTTCATTACTGTCCAAACCAGTATTTCTTTGGATACTCACTCTTGCAGGATTTACCATCACTGCCAAGGCTGAACCCAGAGTTACAGCGGCAGGTGCGCGTCTTGTGACTGTTGCTCAGCAGACAAATGTCAGAGCAACCTCCAGGCTTTCCAAACTGATCCAAAGCACAAGCATGGCTGCGCACTGAGGGCGAGCAGGACAGCACATAAAAGCAGTTACGAAAAAACACAAACATTTAGATGAACTGAAACAGCTGCTATGTGTCATTAGATTGTTTCGCACCTTGAGGTTGGCGTCTCTGGTGGTACACATGCAGAGCGGAGCCCCGGTCCAACCGGGTCACCACCTGAAAGTCTGAGCTGTTAAAGCGGTTCACTCGAATCACACTGGTCTTTGGGTTTAAGTTGCCTTCATCGGAGTTCGTGGCATAGAGAAAGTTCTCAAATACAGTCAGCCCATTCAGGTGTTCAATCTGGAATACATGGAAGAAGACAGCAAAGAGGATCATTTTTTATTCGTCAGATAAAAGAAATAATATCAAGTAAACAGCTCGTTAAAGACCCACTCCGATAAAAATTGTGTTTTTGGTGTTTTTTACATGTTCTTGAGGTACTTTTCTCATGATGAAGGACATATATAAAGAAAATTAGGCTTCATTCAATTTGTTGCGAATCAGGTGCAGATGACAAAATACAGTTTGAAGAAAATTGTATTCGTTACATAGATTATATGATAGGCGTGCAACAAGCTCCCTGCTCCTCTCCATTCTGATGCATCCACTTGTAGACAACTAGATCCATGCACATTTATGTTTTCCTCGTTTGAGCTGGCATCTGGCTCAAAACTAAAAGTTCCAATTTTGCTTTCCATTTTGTCGATAGTGTTAGATTAGGGGTGTGAGGGGGGGCCATAGGCTAGCAGGAGTGGGAGAGTGACAGGAAGGGGGGCGGGGTTGCCCCGCGCAACAGTCCCGTCGACAACTCGGAGGCTAATTTCTAATGAACTACTGCCATTCTGCAAAATCTGTCCTTGAAAATGACGCAGGTTTTTGGGATTTTTGCTAAAAACTGCATCATCATGATTGAAAAAGCACTGGGAATGCTTTTGCAACAACAAGTCGGAGTGGGACATCCAATCGATAGTTATGCTGGTACATATTAGATCCAAAATTCTTAATGGCAAATCTTAAACTTTTTATTGGTAATATTTCCCAGTATAACAACAGATGTTTCTAAAAATTTGATCAAATGTGCTAAACAGAGAAAAGGAAGAAGAGGAGAGAATGCTTGTGTAAACTTAGCAAAGAGCAGGAAAATGTCTTGTTCTCAGAATCTGCTGTCAAACGAAGAAGGACAATTTACTTTTAAAGAGCACATTTAGTGCGGACCTCCTTTTCTGTCAGAAAGATGTACGAGTTTAGATTAGATTACCTCCCTCCGTCCCTCACACATAAACATTACGGTCCCACCACAGTCGTGATTTTATTAGGAACATAGACTTCAGTCCTTTATTGAACCAAACTGAAAAGTTCAGAGAGGCACTGGCCGGGAAAAACCACACATTCTGGAAGTATTATGAATGAAGGCAATTAAATGGGCCTTATCCCTAGGGAGGCATTCTTTCTTTGCTGTAATACAAAGAAAGCAAAAATAAATAAATAAAATGGACTGGGTCCAAAGATGGGGTACATTTACTAAAGTAGACAAATGACCAAGCATTTTTTGTTTTGTTTATTTGTTTAAACAGCACCGATGCTTCAGCATAGATCTGTGGTGATTTTTGTGAAACTAGGCTGATTTATAGAGTGCGTCAACTTATCTACAGTTATAAAAAAGCAGACTAAAAACCAAATATAAAACTGTGAGAAAACTAAAAGGTTTTTCTGTAACCAGTTAGCTAATCTGTGAAAATATTCAGCTGTTTTTTGTGCTTGAAAATTGAAACTTTAAAAGACTTAAGTTTTTTTTATAACCTCATGCGATTGGTTTTGGGGTTCAAATACAGACAGGAAACATCAGAGTCTCACATGTGGTAAGCTAAAAAAAAGAACAATTCTAAACATTTACCACACATTCCTAGAGTGGTGAGTTTTTATGCTACAACTCCACTTTTGAGTCATTTTAACCTCTTGAGACCCAAGCTCTTGTTTCATATGCCTTTTTTTATTTCATAGTCACAAGGCCCAAGGTAATCAGAGTCAACTGAAGTGGTAATAAATCCCACAATGTGATGTCCTCGTATGTGGACGCCAGGTCTCAAGAGGTTAAGCAAACCCCACCACATATTTGGTGAGAGGACTTTTATTGCCATTTCTGAAAAGTACAGGGAGATTTTTAAATAGCTGCTGGGAAATTTCTTATAAAAAAGATGTAGGACCAAAAACGTGGCTCACTGGGACTTTTCAGTCAGACACAAATGTGTGCTCTGCCCTTGAACAGTTAAAACTGAAGTGTTCACTTTCAACATCAAACACATTCTACATCTCTCCATGTGTGAGTGATGGGGATGCATTTGTACAAGAGGAGTTCCACAGTTTGGGAACATGTCGAACTGAAGTTGTTGGTTTGCTTTGCACATTCAACCATTTTTAAAAGCTCACCTGCAGACCCTGGATGATGGTATGCCGGTTTTTTCCCTCATAGTCTACCACCTCGATGTAGTCCAGATAAGCATCGGCCCAGTACACCAGTCGGTTCACCAGGTCCAGTGTGATACCGTGGGGGAAGACGATCTTGGTGTCAACCAGCTTTGTGCGGTTTTGGCCATCCATGTCACAGCGCTCCACCCTCGGAGTAGACCCATAGTCTGTGAAGAAAACCTTACTGCAGGAGAAGAAGACAAAATTGAGATGAGGATAACGAATTATAAAAAAGGAATTTCCATTTTCCAATAGAAAATGATATCACTTCATCATCTGACTGACTCTGCGTCTTTTTTGCTCAAATTTGTGCGACAAGTCTCAACTCGGCAAAAACTATTAGTCATAGCACTTTTATATGACTTAAAAACATTTATACAGAACTGAATCTCCAAAAAAAAAAAACGGAACAACATGAAGGCTCATCTTCTGGACATCAGGAACCTAAACCTGCAACCGTTTCTTAATTTTCATGTCTTTGGAGGAAGTGATTTGACTTTGGCTAGCCTGCTTAGTCAGCAACTCATCTGATCACAAGACAATGTCTTCCTCTACAGGATTGCGTAAAACATTTGGGGTGATGTTGGGTCAAAAAGGTCAAAAAGATGCACAAACCCCATGGCCGGGTCCAAGGCAATGCCTTTGGGGTTGTACAGATCTTGGTCCAGCAGAGTCACACAAATCTGACCGCTTTTGCTGCAGACAAACACTCTGTCGTCCACATCGTCAACAAAGTAGAAGTTTCCAGTTAGCCAGTCTATAGCCATCTGTTCCACATCTGAGAGATGCCGAGGAGGGATAAAGGGACAGGAGAGCACAAAACAGAGTCATTAAGAAAAACGAAATGACAAAGTCGTCCACAGCCATTACAGTGTTTATTTCAGCATTTGGACAAACTTCATTCTTATGATGACTTAATGTTCTCATCTATTGATATGCAAATATTAAAAGCATTAGACTGAATAAAGAAAAGAAACCCATAAGCATCTAGAGTTAAAGCTGGTGTGTGTGATAAAGTCTTCAAATTGAACTTTAAATTGAAAATTTTAGGAGTCATGCCGAGCAGAATTAAAATGACAGGATAAGGGGGGATGCACATCTCATTTAGTTTCGGCTAATAATTGCAATTAAATAATAAATATCGATTAATTCTGTTAAGACCATGCATTCATGATGAGAGTGAAATAAATAACATGTCAGCCGAAGAGGAAGCAAACGTGCAGTTTGTACTGCTTGTAAAGCAGCAGGGATATGTTGCAAACAAACAAATTCAACAGTACAAATTTATAACTAACTCCAAAGTATAGGAACCAAACCTCAACATAAAAAAAAAAGGTTTAAAAATGCTTGAAGTAATGTCGACGAAAACCTGATGACAACATTTTTCTCCTAGCATAAAATAACTCATTCGTCCATTTTCTGAACCCACTGAATTTCCTTCAGGGTCACGGGGCTGCTGGGGCCTATCCAGCTACTTTATGGGCGAAGGCAGAGTACACCCTGAACAGGTCGTCAGTCTGTTCACACCTAGAATCATCAATTAACCAATAAAGCATGACTTTGAACAGATAAAATAAACCTATAGATTTCATTATGTTTTAGCCTTCATGTCATCAGAACAAAGGCGTTCAGTGCTGCTCATATCAATGGCAACCGTCCAATATCCGTCTTACTTTCACTAAAATTTAAGTTGGCAGGTTTTGAGCACCATTATTGACTCAATTAAACTTTAGGTCTTTCATTCCTGAATGGGCCAATACTGAAGCTTAATTTTCAAATAACAGCTAAACCCAATCCAAGCTGAACAAACTGCTACACTGCCTTTCCTCCAACTAAAGGTGTAAATCTTTCCCTACAGTAGCCAAATCAAAATTAGTCATTTAAATGTGAACGCATTTAACCTCTTAAGTTGTGTAGGACTTTCACGTGTCCATATTAACCATTAAACCCTGACCTGGAGGGATTGCAAAACCTCTGACTAAGCAGCTTGCAACCCCGGTCAGCAAACCAGACAGATGAAACCCGTCAGATGAAGACCTTTACAAAAAAGGAGAAGACTTATTATAACAGCTGCAGTCCCCAATCTCAAAGGACAACTACACAAACTTTACTCCATCAAAGTAACTCATTCGTGTCTCTCTGATGTTAGGATGGATGAAAGAGGTAGAAAACCAAAGACGATGAGCTGGCAGTCTTCTTCTGAGCTGGAACTTGTCACAAAGAAATGCCTGTAATGGAACACCCAACAGAGCAAATTGAAGTTATGCAACAAAACACAGACGCATCTGGGCTCAATTCAGAAACCCCTAACAGTCCTCGCCAAGAACAACCAAAGCCTAAACACACAAGTGCAATGTAGTGCTTAAAGCATGAAGTTCCTGCCCCAGTCTGGTAAAAGAACAAATGTGAAACAATATCAACAGTGATCACCAGAAACTCAACTTAAAGCATAACCTGTTATGCTTTAAGTGCATAATTTATGCTTTTACTGCATAAACATGGCTTTTTAGTGGGAAGAAAAGCTGTGCAAACCAGTGACTACTGTGTTATGCATCAACCAAGTGGACCCCATTGTCCAGAGAGCCAGCCGGTCTGTTGCCATCTTCACTCATGCAGCTTCTGGGAAATGGAAACTTTGCTGGGAAAATGAACTTTTTTCTTTCAGCTGGTAACACTGCTCTGTAGGAAAGTCTCACAAACCGGAGAGATGCTGCACTCCCGCACAAGTAAAACAGGGGTTAGTAACACCTTGATGCCTAAGCTAATAAGGAATGACACCATTTGTGTTAAGATATACACTGATACTATTACATGATGAAGCACAAAAGAACACACTCAATTATCCAGTACCAAGATGTTTCAATTAATCTGTTAAATAGCCCTTGTCCAACCTACAATAAATGTAATTTTAGCACCTACGGATACATCATTGTATTATTGAAGCTAAAAGGCTGTAATTCTATTTACATTGCTGACAAATAAATGCGAGCTCTAAAAGATAAAACTAAATACAGTTTGTTTGAACATAAACGTTGGGCTGCTTAGACAAAGGTAAGGGCTGCATCTAACTAAAAGTTTTTATGTCAAAGCTCTGCTGAAATTTACTGGGGTTTTTTTTTTGGTCCCCCCCCCCCAAACACAAAAACAGAAAACCTAAAACCCTTTCCACCCAAAAAAGTCTAAGAACCAGTAATAAGGTCCAATTACATATTTGCAAAGCCGTTCTAAGCACTGATTTATCTGTGCTCTGGAAAGGCAAGAAAAAAGAAGATTTGACAGCAGACAGACAGATGTGGGAAGAGGTGCTGGTGCCTGCTGAGAGCTTCCGTGCACACGGTGGAAAAGACTGAACGGGCCGGCCCAACTTCTCTTTTATCTTCTCTGTCAGACAATCGTGCATGCCGACAGAACAAGCCACATCTGGCACCTTCATCTGCTTATCTCCCCTGCCGTCTCAGCCTCTCAGAAGTTTTAAATCACAATGTTTGCGTGAGCCCTGCCTAAAACCCAAGCCTGGAAAGCTAACTTTTACAAACACACCTGAGCCCTTCTTGATTTAAAACACAGAACAGACTCTGAGCACAATTTATATGGCCACATTTTTGGAGAATTTTGTCAAGCAGAGAAGAAAATAAGATGTTACTTAAGATTAAAGTTGACTTGAGGCCTTCTATATTAGTGGAGGATTTATGTTAATCTCACGCTTTAACAGCAAATCTTGATTTGTGAAATGCACGTTACTGAATAATTGTTGTATTTAACACAAGATTGTATGAAAAGAAAAAACACTAAATAGACAGAACCAAAGACCTCCAAAGGAATGTAGAATCTATTCAGAACAACATAACCCACCAGAAGAATGTAAATACCATCAGCATGACCACACATACACACCCTAAAGGTAGAGCAAATCACCATCATCTTTCTCCCTCTCATGTCATCATTCCTGGTGGTTGGCTGGCTTTTCTCTCAGGGTGTTCTTCTCTTCCAGCCCACAACCCTCATCTGTTCATCAGGCCGCTTTTTCTCTGGATAAGTCTGAGCATACTTCCCATGTAGATATTAGTGATTTGTCTTGATTTCAGATTTTCTTCCTCTTTTATTATTTTTGAAAACATTTGACAGAATATATACATATTCTAAGTTCTGCAACTTTAAGAGATAATAATTTGCTGCCATCTGGTTGCATGTATATTTGCAGCCAAGTTTCCACTGAAATATAATTTGGGAAAGACGAGGATTGAGAAGGATAGTGAAGCAAAGATTAACCCCAAGAGGCCCTAAAAAGCACAGAGAAATGTGCTTTTCAAGTTCCTTTTAATTAACTGCAACAAGTTCCTTCAGGAGTTTCTTGGTTTTCCTAGCTGTCGAGCAGTGACAGCAGCTACACAACTTTCTAATGAAGTGGGTTGGAATGGCGTCCCAGAGTCGACATTACACAACCAGAGTCTCCGCTGTTGGTTCACACGTCTGCTGGAGGCTGACTCTCAAGGGAAAGCTTCCCATGTCCACGCACACACACCCACGCCCTTACGCCTTTTTTTGTTTTGTTTTGACTATGTTTCTGAAGTCATTTTCAGAGAGTAGAAGCCCTTTAATCCAGACAGATAAGAACTAAACTTGTCTGGTTTGTAATCGAAGATGAATGTCAGCAATGCATGAACAAGAACTTCGAAAAGTATCAAAACACCAGCAGTGCATGTTGGTTTGTTTGTCTGAATTGGGCGTTAATGCCACACTTGCACAGACCAGATGTCTCACTTACTGCCATTACTCAACACAGAAAAATTTGTTATTTGAACTTCTTGTGCAAAACATTGAGCCCTTGAGGAGATCTGAAATGGCAGAGGGGATCTTTCTGGAGAAAGCCAGCATCATAGCCATTTTAATTGAAAACAAGGACACTGCTGAGACTGAAGATGGGCCACGTCAGCCTGTCTACAAAGTTTTGGATGAAGCCTTAACTGAATAAATCATGAGTCAGAAAATATGTAATACGTTTTAAAACACATCACTGACAGTTTTAACTCCAAATGACAGAATGCTTTTCCAGTCATTTGTCCCTGACTTATTACGGTGTGCAAAAAGAGAAAATTCGCGACAAACTCTTAGACCTAATGAAGTTTAAACCATTTGATGCAGTCTAATTTTTTAAAGCATAAATCCACAACTTACGGTGCAAGCTGAGGGTGATGTTGATGGTGCGGATGTTACTGAAGCCCTTTAGGTCTTGCAGGCTGGCACATTTCAGCTGCGTAGAAGTAGGAGCGTCGCCCACATCTATCCAGCACACAGTCTCCTCAGCATAGATGAAGTCCATAGCCATTGTCTGTTTGGTGGGGATGGAGGGGAACCGGGATGTGGATCCACTCAGGGAGGTGCATCGGATGTCATGGAGGTTAGCGATCAACAGAACAGGCAGACGGTCCACCGGCTCTGCGTTTTACCAGAACGTAGTACACAGGAGGTTAGATGGGAAAAAGAAATGACAGAATATTTGGGCAGTGGAAGAATAAAACTTTCACAGATCAAAATGAAAATAGGTCATGTATTAGTTTAAAAAACAAAACAAAAAAACAAACAACAACAAAATATATATAGAGGGGTAAAAATGTTTTTGTTAAGTCACCAAGTCATTGCACTAAAAAAAAATTAGAGAGCTGTGTTTTGTTTATTATAGAACTTTAAGAGACAGAATTAAAAAAGGAATCCAGGAAATAACATTGTATGATTTTATAGAATGTATGTAATGAATATAATATAAAATAGTGCAAAAAACAAGTATTTGGTCGATAAAGGTTCACTTCAACAATTTGAAATGTACCGCTGGTTGGCCATGACAGGGAAACATTTTCTGTAGGTCTTGACCAGGTTTTCACACACTGAAGCTGTCATCTTGGCCCATTCTTCCATGCAGATCTTTTCAAGAGCAGTGATATTTTGGGGCTGTTGCTGGACTTTCAACTTCCTCCACAGATTCTCTATTGGATTGAAGTCCAGACACCAGCTGGGCCATTCCAGAACCTTAAAATTCTTTTCATGTAGCCACTTCTTTGTTTTGTGTTTGGGATCATTGTAATACTGGAAGATCTAGCCATGTTTCATCCTCAAAGCACTCACTAATGGAGGGAGGATTCTGCCCAGAACTTCTCCATACATGACTCCATTCATCATCACGGGTCTGGACATGTGCTGGCCTAAGCAGGGCAACCTTTAGAGGACTGCTGGATTTGACCCATGATGATAGTGTGTTGCTAACAGTAACCTTTGTTATTGTGCTCCCAGCAGGTCGTTAATCAGTTCTCCCCATGCAGTTCTGGACTGTTTCTTCACTGTTCAAGATCATTTATAGCATATACCACCACGTGAGTGGAAGCAAAGGTGTAGGGAGATCGTCAATGATCTAGTTTTTACTCCATTTTATAATATTTACTTAAACAGATGTTCTCATTATGCTGCTTATAGCAGATTGGCTCATCCTAGTCTTATTCGGGTGTAGGAAAAAGAAGTAACAGGTCTGCCAGGGACATAATTCCTGCTATTTTTGTAGATGCTAATTACTTACATTCTGCATCTTTATGCAAATAAAGTTGGTAAAATAAAAATGGTTAAAAATCAAAACAATGTGATTTCCTATATTTATGTTTAACATTCTCTCACAGCTGAAGTGTCTATGATGAATATTACAGACTACTTTTTTTTTGGGTGGAACAAGTTATAGAATCTTTGACTGCCAATTTCTTTTTTGCCCCACTGTAAATCAGCTATACCCTTTTGGGGCTCTACTGTAATCTTTTGCCTCTCATCTTTGGGAAGGGGTTGTGTTTGCTCACCATTTTTGGCTTTGCAGGAGCGATTGTCTGGCTGCAGCAGGTATCCCTCCACACAGCTGCAGGTGTAGCTTCCATCAGTGTTGGAGCATGTCTGACTGCACGTTCCATACACGCTGCACTCATTGAAGTCTGTGAGGCAAAAAGGCAGAAAAATGTAGAAACTTTCCTTCTCGGAAAAATCCAGGCGTTTGCATTATATTACGTTTTGGGTTGACCAAGCCAGAATAAGTTGGCGGGAGAACCGCCTACCTTTACACGTCTTTCCATCTGCAGCAACCTCGTAACCATGTCTACAGTAGCAGCGAGGCCCATCGTGAGTCACTGCGCATTTAAACTGGCACCCAAGGGAGTCACAGTCTGGTGCTTTTTCTGAAGCAAAGAAAAACAATGAAAGCAAAGATTTAGGTTCTGCAGATACATCAAGACAACTTTGAGGGAGGGTTTCACCCAGTGCAAAATTCATAGAATTAATACAAATTATAATAATCCTACATGCAGCCTGAATTAGGGCTCGAGTTTAAAGATGGAGAGGGGTGTCATACACATGAACTTGTGTGTTTTTATCTGTAGATGCAACAGAAAAGTGGATTGGAATGAATGACGGAGGACCTTTGCTTTCCCACCAGAGGGAATTGAAGGAAATGAGAAAGAAAAAAAAGGAATGTGGGGAGTGCACACATCTACTCTCCTTGCAGGGTGTGCATTTTGCATGCATATGTGAGTCTTAGCTAGGACATTATGTAGAACGCCTACTTTACTTTGTTGCTAAATTCAAGACAATATCCAAAAAGGTTGCTCTGTCCAAATGTAAATGATGATTTGCATCTTTTCCTCTTTCCTCTGTAAATATTTCTAGAGCAACCTTCCTAGATAAAACAAGAATTTATTTGAACACTATTTACTGAGAATGTCAAGAAACTACGACAATTTATACATTTTAAATGTGCACCAAAATAAAAGGGTCAGTTTTAATAGAAACTTGACACAGACTCCGAGTGCGAACAGCAGCCAGTAGCATTATGGTGTAAAGAGCAGAGACAGAAGCTTGAAGGACTCTTATTATATAAAGCCTGTGGCACTCTGGGACATAAGGACCTTTATTGTAGCCTCACTGAAAGGAAGAGTCCCCTGGTTTACACTGCGGCCCATGTCAAATCTATTCACAAAGCCTCACACAGCGAATGACCACAGGCAGCAGGAGAGCTAATTTTATCCATTTTTTTAAGAGTTTTTGTTTAAGTGCCTTGCTGCAAGTGAAAGATATGTACAATCACCACAAGTAAATCTTTTAGATCAACTAAATTGTAATAAATGTAAAGAGTTCACCTTCCAAACTTAATAAAAAAGAAAACAAAAAAGCTAAAAGTTTACACATCTAGTTTAAAAAAGAATTATTGGCAGAAAGGTACTGAAGTATATGAACTATTTAAAACTGTGTTGATGTCGAATCGATTTGAATATCAATTTGAAAAATATTGCATTTAAAGAACTTCAAGCTTTTGTCAAATTGCTACCATGCAATTATTTTCTAAACTCCAAAGAAGGATAAAAAGTAAAAAAGAAAAAAAAGGACCATGCACTTCAGGTATTTGCTTATTCTCTGATACAAACATACCTTATGATCTTTAAAAACCAAGTTAAATGTATTCAAAAACAAAAAACCTCTTCATTGTCAAATAATACAAAATATGCAACTTTTCTAAAAGTTCAACTCTGATCATATTTTGATCTATTGTAAAATCATTTCCAATGGTCTTTTTATTATGATTATGCTGTTTTTGGCCAAAATCAAAAACTTTGTCATTCTCTAGAACATAGTTCCTGCAGAGCGGAAAAAATGTAATAAAAATTTAGCTGAGTAAGCCCGTCATCCAACTGTTTTGGCTCTTCCTCTAATTTACAGCCCTTTAAAACCCCAACCTAACATTACCGGTGTAACAAAAGTGGCAAGCAATATTGAAACTATCCAGCCGTACAGTTTTGAGCGAGATGCCAGCTCAGATGGGGAAAACACAGACGTACACTGAGCTATTTCTCTGCAAGCGGATGCATCACAATGGGGCGGAGGCATGGAGGTTGTGGCTTGTCAGTGAAGGTTTTACGTCAAAGCTATAAACTTTTTCAAATAACATTTTTTTGTCTGCTTCTGACTCACCTTTAATTTGAATATAAAAAAACTCATAAATGCAATTTTCGGTTCAATTCTCTTTATATATGTCCCTCCATCATTAGAAAAAGGCCTCAAGAACATGTTATAAAACAGCCAAAACACGACTTTCATCTGAGTGAGTCTTTAAAGCAAGAAGAAAATCTTCCACACTAGAAAAAAAAAATCTCCAGTGAAACAGACAACAGGACTAAATAAAGAAGAGCATGCAAACAAAAACAGCAGCAGCCCGTCACAGATGTTTGAACAGCAGTTAATGAATGAAGCAAACAAATCAGACTACAGGCCTTCAGTTACTGCACTGATGCTGGCAGACTTTAAAAGGCAGCTAAAAGCCATGCAGGTAGCTATGCTTTGATGAAAGGCAGCCACTACAATGAGGGGTGTAACAGGGTGACTCAGGCTGGCTAAGGTTGATTCATTTTCAAAAAAAAGTGAGGTTGGATATTGCAGCTCACACATCACCTTGCTTCAGTTTTCTTCCTCCAAATAATAGACAGAAAATTATCTTGCAATTTTATGCATCAAGTTTATAAAGAGGTTTTTCTTACGCTGGAAAATCTTAAAAGTGAAGGAAATTCCAGCCTTTATGCGCACACCGTGTAGAAACAAGTTTACACGTGTTGATTCTGAACAAAAGGCCTTCTCTTTCACAAATGCACAGACCTTTCATGCAATTATTCATTCATCTTCATTCATTTATTCATCTTCTGCCGTTTGATCCCTTTCGGGGTCTTGGGGCTGCTGGAGCCTATCCCGGTCACTTGTGCGAAGGCAGGGGACACCCTTTACAGGTCGCCAATCTGTCTCGGGGCCACAATCACACACCCAGTCACACCTATGGACAAGATTAACCAATTAACCTATGAAGCATGTTTTTTGGACAGTGGGAGGAAGCTGGAGACCTCGGAGAGAACCCACTCATGCACAGGGAGAACATGCAAACTCCACACAGAAAGGTCCCCCATTGAGGTTCTGGTTCAGGTCCCCCAGCCGGGACTTGAACCAGGGGCCTTCTTGGTGTGAGGCAAGAGCGCCAACCACTGTTCCACCATGCAGCCCTTTCATGCAATTAACTGAAATAAAATTTTACAGTTTGAACTCATGAACTAACCCTAGCGTCATTCCTGAGGGACAATGCAGTGTGAATGTGCAAAGTGGAGGGAAAGCCGCAGAAGACGACATTATCAGCACAAAGTATATTTACAGGAAATGCTTTGCAGGCCTCACTATCAAAGAGGGCAAAGTAACCATTTGGAAGCATGCAAAGGAGGAGCGGTCTGAGTAATGAGCAAACAGTATCGAGCTTATATCCAAACAGTGGCGACACGCTGTCCAGATACCTGGAACTAAACTCAAACACAAATATATAAATAAAGTCACAAACGGGGCTGACCAAAAATCCATTCTCAGAGCATATTCCATGTGAATCGTTCAGAAAAACAAAAGAAAATAGTATCTTTCCTGGAATCGTGTGTAAAGACGGGCAATAAAACAGGTCTTATCATCCGAGAGACCTGTTGTAACTGCAGGCGGCTCGCTTATTTAGGTCGAGACCCACAGTTAAATGACTCTGATCATCTAGTCATCCTGCAGGCGGCTTCAGATGATGAGCATTTCTCCATCCAGTCAGTACATTTCCACACACTATTTGATTAAGCGTTGGTCATTTACCTCCCTGCTGCCCTTATCCCAGTGCACAAAAACAAGACGAGAATCTGTTTGCATGCATCTGAATGCATGTCTGGGTTGGCCGTGACAGGTTGTGATACAAGTCCTTTCATGTTATCAGCATTAGGTCTTTTCTGGCTGACAACAAACTGGCGCCAAATAAATTCATGGCGCACAACATCTATTATTTTCACCCCAAAATTGACAAATTTAAGAGTAAACACACGTGAATGGCAGTGGCATTTAACATAAAAGCAATATGAAATTCTACAGCTCTCTGTAGGCCCTAAGTGCTTCGAAACTTTCATAATTGAAACATGGAAATTCTCCAGACTGCTCAAGGTACATGTTATTCATTAGAAATTTACAGGGATAAAAATTTGAGTAAAAGTTTTTCTCATGATCAAATGGCTTTTCTACATTCCACTTTCAAACCATTCGTCAACAACTTTGGCATACATTCTTCATACGAACTCACAAAGTGAGCCTTGAGGTATCAGCAGCCAGATATACCTGCACAGTTTGTACAAGCAAACACTAGGGAGCTTGTGAAACGATTCCCAGAAATAGGGTGAACTCACAAAGAGCAGAGCCAGAAGTTAGGGACACTCGGCAAGTGTGTTTGTAGTTTGTGTAATGGGCGTGTTTGGACACATGGTCAAACGTGCGACTGTGTATCTGTGTTTGCACATGACGGCACATACAGGCTTCAACAGAAACGCACACATGCAAGCATGATTAGAGCGTGTTGACCGCTGCCTCTTGTGGGAAACAGCTGAATTTCTCATGACTTCACTGCTGGGCTGCAAAAAGCCGTGTTTGGCACTGATGACTGACGTGATGACAACTCATGAACCAACAAACTAAAGTCTTCTGCTCAAAACTTATGAAAGTTCTGTCAAATGAACCAAAACACGTTCAAGACAAACAGTGTAAAAAATAAACTACTATGTAGATGACTTGACTCTGTGTTTGGAAGTGTGGTTTATTTGAAAAAACATGTGTCCAAAAGGAAGGAGCAGCTGTTAATGAACATTAAATCACCGGACAATAGAGCGTGAGCCATGGGACTCTTTAATGCCTTTTTAGAATTTTTCGTTTGGTGAAGCTTTGGTTAGAATTACAAATTTCTATAGCAGAGGCGTGACGTCTATTCAAGATAAGAGGCATTATTAGAGAAAACTTGGCAGACGCTCCTCCTTTAGGACTTTGTACCGTCAAGACCTCAGTGTTTGCAAATATCTGACGTTTTTCTTGAACCGGGAAAAGCTAACATATGTTTTTTTTAAGTAAAACAAATCTTGATAGGTATCTTTAAATTTCCTACATCTTGCTTTTAAGAGGTCTCTGACCTGTGTTAGAGGTTCATATGGGATTCATTCCTTTTTGTATCTTATCTGACTCCTCATAATTCCTGCAGAGGGGGAGCCGGTCTTATGGGATTAGATGATATATTTGCCTAAATGTTTCTGTTTCCACTTAAAATATGACTTTTTGTCTGAGCCAGGCCATGAAAAGTCAATAAAATGATAAAATAGAGAGTTGGGAGGCTTTTTGTAATTGAATTCACCAAAACCTAGATAACATTTTTTGCAAGCGCATTTTCTTTTAGAAAAACAAAAGGAGAAGACAGCTTTACCTCTGCAGTGAGGACCCTCATCCCAGCCATCAGAGCAATCGGGGACACCGTCACACAATTTGCTCATATGGATGCAGACATCCAGGTCCAGGCAGCCGTCCTCATTGACAGGACATTGGTTTGGTCTGTTGTGTGTGCCTGGAAAAGAAGTAGAAAGAAAACATGTCATGGAATAGCAGTAGAAAGATAGTAACATGCACACATGTACTAATGCCAACCATGGAATTCTTTCAACTTATTTATCATATTTCTCTATATGTTCAGAATGTGATGCCTTTGAAGTTGAAGTTTTGAAGTTATATTTTTTACTTAGGTCTCAATGCACATAGTTGAATTCTTTATTTAATTCAAGACATTGTTTTAAGAGAAACAATTGGAACTGATTAGTTGGAAGAAATGGTAAGAAAATGAAAGAACAGTTTTCTAATCCCTTTGCTTTTTTAAAGGGAATGAATGGTCTTCAACCATTAAATGCCTTCATTTTAATGATGATTTCCAACACCAACTACAGTCAAACTAGTCACAGCTTATGAAATCTGAATGATATGATAATCAACACTGTATATTCAGTTGTGTAGCTCTTTTAAAAATCAAAATAACTGTTAAAACTGGAAAAGGTAAAGAGATCAAGTTTTTGTTCTCCACTTTTAACTCATTTTATTTTTATGTAATCAGACATAAGATAATTGTAAGACAAAAAAATGTAATAAAACACTGAATACTATTGATGCTGGTTTCATGTCCATGGCCTTTTTCTGATGATGGAGTACATGTACGTTAGATCAAAAGATGATCGGAGTGAGACTTCAAAGGCGTGACTAAAAATAAATTTGCTTTAAGAAAGGCTTTAGTGGGTGAAATATCTCTTGGCACATTAAAAGCCAAATGTTTCCAGCACAACCAACAAGTTTGCACCTATGCAGCTGCTATGTTTTAAATCATAAACCTGCTTGCATTTAGAACAGACTGGGAGGGGAAAGTGTTCAGACAGAATCTCTAAAATGAGATCGTTTTTCAGGCCGACGCCATCCGAACACAGAAGATGCAGTTTCTTTCAGTCGCTCCCTCCCACTCTTCTCTCTTCTGTCAGCCCACACTGCAGAGCTTTGCCTTCTTTTTCTTCCTCTTACTCCCCCCACCTTTTCTTCTTTTTATCTTCTAACATCTGCTGACCCATTTTCATAAAAATAAAGAAAAACACTTGTTCACCTTCACATGAAAAGATCTGTGCTGGTTTGTTAAGTTGGGTTTTCTACACATTCATCCAAGCCTCCAATCTATGAATGTGTTGCTGCTAAATGTAGTGAGAGTTCATTATAAAGCAACATGATCTCACAGAACATCTATCTGGAAAATAAAAAAAATCTATGTAAAACAGGACATTTTTCTCTATAAATAACAGTGTGGACTTTAGAAAGAAATTACATAAGGGACTCAAAATAAAAGTGTTGACATTCTCAACAGAAACCCACGAGCATCCATCCAAGAGATTACTAACCACCCAGAATACAGAAGCTGATTCTGTAAAAACAAGTGCTTAAAAGTGACATGAGCCTCCATAATGATCCCACCACAGCGGCCCGGGTGGAAAACGCGCCACACTGGAACACAGAATTAGCTTTTAATACATTTAGCTCAGAGACGCACAGAGAGAGGAACTCTCCCATCGGAGTGATGCTAGCATATTAGCAGGCCTCCTGCAGATTTAGCCTTTAAGCTGGCCCGATTTGTATTCACTAAACTGCCAGCATGGCAATTTTCTTCCACCAACTGCCGTACCAAGAATAAACTGCCATGCACAATGGAAATAAAACTCCTGCCAAGGGCTTTGCATCCGATTTCCGGGGAAAAGCAAGTTATAGACTAAAAAACATCAATCTTACTCAATGTGGAAATGTGGGTCTGTCTAACCATGATCCCCGTAAACCTTTGGCACAAACCGTGACACAGTAATCCATGCAACCATAGACACGGACAAGTCAACATCAGTTTGACACTCCAACAACAAGCTCTCCTCCCACACATGATCTTTCATTTCCAGGCAACAAGCGCAACAAGTTCTGGGTAAAAAAAAAATAGCAGTGCTGCCCATCAGTCAGAGCCGTTTGGGTCCCAGATTCATAGTTTGGCAGCTAAATAGACAGAACAATATCAGGGATTAAGTCGAATTACAGTGGAATAAAAGAGAGGAACACAACACTTCCTGCTTCAGGGTGGGAAGTTACTGAAGGAGTATAGCAGCGTCTTGTATAGACAGCTGCTGTCTTCTCAGCCATCTTAAGAAAACTTTTTACTCAGACAGTAACTTGTTTATGTGCATGCAGTGATCAGGTCATATTTTAGTGGGTGTTTAATGAAAAGAAAACTTCTGGTATTAAAATATTATAATTTATTTTCATATTCTCTTGAAAAAGGTATCACAAGACAGTGCCGTGGTCTTAAGGCCTTACTCTTTATACAGTTAACCCTGACTTTTTCCTCAAAGCACAAGCTTCTCACAATACTTTAACATCTGCACATAACTGAAATGAACTGATCCTAAAAAGCATTTGATGGGAATCCATTCTACTGTGGAGTATTAGTGACAATAGCCAGCAGCTTTCAGGGTGTAGTTCTTGCTTCATGATGTTTGAAAACGTTAATCTAAGATTCCATTTCCTGGTCAGACTAATGGTTAGTGGTCTTTAGACAGATTAAGCAGCTCCCACTGTAACTGGATCTCTCAGGGTTGTGGTTTACAGCAATCTACAATGAACGTAAGCATACAGGGAGGTTTCTATAAGGCTTTGATAGAAAAAAAAAAGCTTTTGTGCTGCAGCGTAGAAATGTATTCTTCTAAACAGAAGGGTCTTTTCAATGTGTTGATCAAGTTTTTTTCAATTATGAGAATAGTAGACTGAAATCAGCAATGCAGAAAGCTAAAACATAACATGTAAAATGTCATTTTCTTAACAAATTCAGAGCTGATTTATTTCGTTTAAAATTTCCAGTAAAATTTGATTCCATTCAAAAATTTTAAAAAATTAAGGGCCTGTAAAACATTTCAAGTAGTTAATTTATTTTTGCGTTTAAGATTCATTCATAAAATTAATTCATTCAATTCATTGTTGAAATTCCATCATTTAAAACGTGCCCCAAAACATTTTCTGAAAAAGTATTTAAAACATTGACTATAAAAAGTAAAATGGGCTTTTACTTTTTTATTCTTAATTAAAATATAATTTATTTACAACTTGAAATATGGAAACCAGTCCTCACACACCACTGCCGCCCAGGTATTTATTATGTATTGGTTCTCCTGCATTCCAGATCACTTTAAATTGAATTTTATTAATGGGTTTTAAGCAAGGGGATCAGAAGAAAACAAACAGAACATACATCATTATTTCACAGTTCTTTGGGCAACACAAACCAAAATACCAATGGTGAGAAAAAGGAAGCATGTTAATAATACTCAACTCTCAGTATTCAACCGTTGGTCTTATTACAGCAAAGTTGTACACACAAAGCGGGAAAACAACCCGTTTGCATTTGCTTCAAATCCTTATATCCAACTGTGACTTTCTAGGAATAGATCACTTCAGATTTATCAGAATTAAGACTGCAGTAATCCAAGTACTAAACAAAAATTGCAATGAGAACTAGAGGGTTAAGCCATTGAAGTTGAGAGCAACAAGAAAGTTAGCTGGTTGCAAACCAAATAAAAAAGGAATGGCGTGATTTGAACTGTGTAGGCTACAGAGGTGGAAACAGCGTGCCTTCATGGAGGTTCTTGTAAACACTGAAGGATGCCAAGCTCTGGGGTTTCATCCATCCAGGAACATGAAGAAGCTGCTTGATTTGTGCGTGAAGATGACTCAATGTGAGAAAACAACTCAATTTACACTGGATTGATTGAGCTCAGACATGAGTATTAAAGCTCTAATTCAAGTGATCTAAACGGGCTTCAAGCGACAGAAGCTGGAGCCAGTGAAGACTTCTGCAGTAATGTGAGTAAGCTCTTTTGGGTTCATTAAAATCCAGATGTGCTGCTGCACTCTGGGCCATCTGTAGAAGCTTCACAGCAGATGCTGATGCCAAGTGTGGATTGCAAAAGTCAGGCCAGTAGACAACCATGTTGTAAACTGTTGCTGAGTGGATCTGCGTTAGGTAAGGCCGGATAATCCTTATGGTAGATCATGCAAATCTGATAAGTGACACAAGCAATATGATGGACCATGTATGGATACCAACATTCGAAAAAAGTTCTTAACACCCTTAACAAACAGAAATAAATACTCCTAAAATACAATTTTGACTTAGCCTTAATTCTATATCATGGCTTACATTGCATAAACAACTAAATAGTATCAGAAAAGTTGCTTTTCTAGAAGGATATACATTATTCTGTAGGATAAAGGGGACACATGGTAATAGAAATGTCATTTTGTAGCATCTTTAGTCTCAAGTTAAATCAACCATGTGGGTTTTTGGTTTTTGCAGAATCCCCACAGCTGCATCGCCATGTTCCTAAACCAGAGAGCAGATAAATTTAAACAGTCTTTTCAAATTTGGAACATTCCAGGTTTTGTGTTTACATCTCTTACATCGGCTTCTGCAAAAATTGACTATTTGGTTGCAATCTCCTTTTTTGTCACTAGATGGCACACTGGTCCTTAAGTGTAGAGTCCCTATGCAAAAACATTTAACGGCCTGGATAATTTCTAAGAAAATAGAGATATTAGTGCTCTGGTTTAAAAATCTAACAAACCATGCTTTTGCCCCCACCCCCATCCTTAAGAGCCTAATAAAACAGCCTCATTATGACAATGCTAATATTCTCAAAGGAGTCAGATAATGTGTAGGAATGCTGTCCACTGGATTATACAAGTAACACAAAGACCAATAAAAACTTTTCTACCACTACTAACTACAATCAGTCATTTTCTAGAAATGTTAAGCCCATGTCTTAACGTACACATGTGATTGTACACATATAGTCACATGAAATTCACATTTGTCCTAGTTTAATTAGGATTGTCTCACTGATTTTGTAGGGTAACTTCCTTTATTTAAAAATCTTCTGACAAAACACTCAAGCTGAAAAATATTTGAACAAAACTTTAAAAGCTATTCAAAGTCAGGGTTTTTTTAACAAAAGGCTGTAGAAAAAAGTGGTTTACACCAAATCTTTCCATAAAAAATAACATTTTGCTTCAAGATGTTACTTTGTTTTAATTTTACACAGATGGAATACTTTAGCAGATTAATTTGAAGTCCAGATTCAAAGCGTTAAAATCATTTATAAAACAAAAGACGTGTCAGAGTTAAGCAAAAACTATTAACCTGCTGGAAACCAGGTAAGAAATGAACCAAATTCATAACATAATCTATACTTAGACATTTCAGAATTCTTTTATTGTCATATCTACAGCTTTTATACTGACATACGATATAACATTCCAGTTCAACTCGAACAAGATCAGACATACAACAAAAACACACATACAGTTCAAAGTTGACTTAGGCGCAGCACTGAAGCGCACCTAATTTTCAAGTAGTTCTGAAAAGAGGTGTTGCTTCTGCCCACACTATTTTTACAACTGCAGCCTACATTAACAAGCTAATTTTACACACTATGTATAAAACATCTCCCCTTAAACATTTATGTTTGGTCATAAATGTAATATGTATTCATGTGCTTTGAAAGTTTTTTTATTTTATATAACTTTTTAAAAAGTTCAGACCTTTCTGGAGTTTGGCTGCAGATTGGTTTCAATCTAAATTCTTCCAGCCAATTCTGCACAACTAGCTGTGTACCAGCATGTTGAAACAGCGGTTTTCAAAGCATCTGAATGAAAAACAATAGATGGCATTCAGCCTGGAGCATAAACCATCACTGTAAAAGTCAAAAAGAGAAGGACACGGGGTCACTTGAGTCTAGTTTTTCTGTCTGAGAGGAAGACAAAAGGTCACAGGAAGAAAAGAAAAAAGGGGAAGAAGACGGGTTGAAGATGAGGCAGAGGAAAAGAGGAAGCAGACACTGCAGCCTGCTGAAGGGTGGGTGAACCGGAGAAAGACAGCTTAAAAAGCCACAGACTGGAGGGATTTAAAGGGCTTCTCTCCTTCCTCCCTAGAAGTGCGTCAGCCAGTCTCCAATGATGTTCTTACCCCTGCTCTGTGCCCCCAGCTTTTACGTATGAAAGCACCTCAGCACAACCAACAACTCTACTGTAAAAAAGGCTGTCTGCACGGCGATAAGATCAAAGCTTAACAGAGCCATTTACATTTTCTTCCTCAGCCTAAATGCTAATCCACTCATTTTCTGCCATACAAAGGTTTTCACTGTAGATTCACTCCTCCCACCAATCATTTTGTGCCTTCTTCCACCCCACAATCTTTGCATTTGACTCTGTTGTCCTGGAGAGGCTACTGAGGCTTGACAGCAAGATGGGAAAAGGGACCAGACTGGCAACCGTCCAGAGGGGGCTCAAGGACAAGCGATGGACAGATAACTGTATTGTGAGGACCCCAGTTGTCTGCTGTTGCACAGACATGATAATTCAATCTTCTCATCTGACCTTCCCACTGTTTTAACCCCAGGCCGCAGCATGCATTGACATGGACAAATCTGTGTGTGGGCCAAAGGAAATGGTATAGCCACCTACTGGGAGGTTCATTTTATTGTACTATGCAACTGCTGTATGACTTTCCAACGTAAAAGAGCCGTGGTGAACATTTCCTTTATGATTGCATCTGCTCCAGGCTCTGGGTTTGGGTTGTATTAAACAGCTTTATCCTCTCCAGGCCCCAGTCATCAGGTTTCATTATGAAAGTACATTCCAAGGAACATCCCCTCAAAATGAATCTCTAGACAGAATAACAGGTCAATTTATGTGTGTGTAGTTTTCACAGAGGAGGAGACCTTTATAAAGTGACATCAAGAATCCCAGTGATACTAAAACATGAAAATAAAGCAAAGGACTTTGGCTATAAACTGCTGTTTTAAGCTTTTCTGTGTGTATGCTTAAACAAAGCTAAAGCTACACATTGTTACACGAGGAGTTTATTTTAGGTTGAAAGGCTTTCCATCAAGAAAGCGCCTCTCAAGATGGAGAAAGTGCTTACATGCAAGCCACATCTGCTCTCTGTTGCTGGCAAAACCACAATGAATGTGGTTCATGCAAGAATTCTAATTGCACACAGGCTTGACTTTTGAACAGAATACGTTTGTATCTTTCGTAGAAACTGCTCCATGAGACATTTGAAGTGCAACTGTAAAAAAGCCACAACAACGTCCTGAAATATTGTGACTGATGAAAGATCAGATTCTAAAAACATTTAGCAGGAGAACTACCCAGAACCATATCCGAAAAATCTAAACTGGTGTGATATCTGCTTCATTTGAATCCATTAACCACCACTCTTTTACTTAAAAAAAAGGCTAAAACTGCAATATTATATCAATTCTTAAAAAAGAAAAGATGTGTCACTGATGTAAAACAACAGTGCTAATGACAAAAAAATGGAATTCCATAGCAATACATTTAGGATGTACTGTTTTTCTATTCCCCTTTATCAGTTCCAGATGTACAAAGCATAAATTATGAAAATCCTGGGAGCATTTATGTACACCTCAATGACCTACGCCTTATGAGTTTTCATATTTCCATTAAAAAGTTTTTTTTTTTAAAGTGGGGCAGAGATGACATACTGGGCTTGCAATGAAGAACTCTCAAACCTATAAATAAAATACTCAACACCACTTCCACCCGCAAATCCAAGCCTCTAACCTCTCTGATTCCAACTTTGAAGCAGACCGAAGTGTAGCAAATGTTGCAGTTTCTCGAATGACCACTGGATGGTTTCATCAATGCATTTCTTTATTTCTAGAGTAAGTGATCAAATCAAAAGCAAACTTCTTATTGACTCCCATGTTTAACCTAAAACAACTGTTTTTAAAGGATGTTGTTAAAAACTTTGTTTTAATGCCATTTGCTTCATTTCCTTTTGATAACGATTGTATGTGTGAGTGAGACGTGTGTTTGGAGGATAATTAACCTATTGATTTGATGCAATTGGAGCTCAAATTTCTGCTTTATTTAAGAACTCAACTATAGTCTCTTAACTATATCTCACCAAGTTCCCAGTTTATAGGACATTAATAGGTAGGGGGGAGTAAACACCAGTAAATAGGACCGTCTATACTTTATGCTTCATTTTCACTGCTCAGCATCCCATGGATGATGTCAGAAAGTATCTGTTTAGTTTGTATGCATCTATGATCACACTTCAGCAGACAATTTTATTAAAAATCAATTGCAAAGTTTGCAGTTTTAAACGAACAATGGCTCATGACTTCTACAAGTAAATTGTAATCAGGAAGACTCGCTGTAATCCAAACAGATTGTGTTGTTGTGTCAGTTGCACCTCAAAGATTCTCTTCCTGTCATCTTTCAGCTACATAAAAACAACCCGAACCCCGGTGAGGCTAACATGAGCTACGCCAACAAACAATGAGTAAGAGACCGGACATTCAAGCATTTTTCTGCTGCACTAAAGTCTAAAACAAGTGGAATTAATTCCTAACTTCAAATGTTTGTTATAATGTGCTCAAGACTGGTGATGTGAACAGTTCGTCCTCCTTATAACAGCTTTTGGTCACTTGTGAGATACAGAAGAACAAGGGTGTCCAAACCTTTTGCAATGAGGGACAGATTTGATGGTGAAAAACCAATCAGCTTGGGTTCTTTGAACCCTTATAGTAACAAATGCAAATTAACTAATACATTTTGTTTTTCAAATGGGATGCTTTTCATTTCTTCACTTAGAACTAAAAACATATAAAATACAAGGAAACAGCTCTCGCTGTCAACTTTTCTTTTTATTATTTATAGTCGACATTTTAAGAGTGAGCTAGAAAGTGTCCAAGAAGGTTCCTGTGTTACTGTTGCCACTGGTTTACCTTGGCTAATAACAGAATTTAGCTAATCACGGAATTGTACACACAGTTTTAAGAAAGTGCTGGGGGTCACATTTTGATTTGGTGACAGGAGTCTGTGGCCCTGTGGATATTTGAACGTTGGCCAAATTTGGCCAACAGGCCAAACTTTGGACATGCCTGCAGTAGAATGTCACAACCTGAAACTGAATCAGAAGTCTGTTTTCAACCTAAAACTGACTCAGAAGTCTCTATTTAACTCCTCAACACAATGACAGTCTGGGTGAAAGGTTTGGAAGCAGGAGGCCATTAAACCTTCAAACAGTATGATACCAGGGAGCGCAGTTCCTTCCAGCACAGATAGCCATGAGGGCTGGAGATCAAAGAGACAAAAGCACCCGTTTACAACGGCGGCCACACTGACAGCATGCCAATTGCTAACTGCTATGAAGAAAACAGGTGGCATTTAGGAAAGAAAAACTGGTGCTTAAGTTCAATTAGCTTAAACTGGACATTTTTCCATTGCAAAACTTCAGCTTCAGGGAGAGTGGACTGACTTTTGTTTACACTTCTGATCAAACAACCCTTCAAATTATGTACATTTTGTGTAACAAAAAAACATAATGACAACACTCAATGATTATCATGTTGAACAGACTGTCGGGCTACACCACCACCTGGGACAAGAAGATGGTTAGAGAAATCCCAAAAACAACAAAGAAAAGGGGACTTTGGGACTTTCATCTTTATACTTGGCAAATCTGCACTCAATTCTCTTAAACACATGTCTGGAGACAGCACTCCACTTTATATAATATAATTATAGTAGGAGACAGTGCATTATTTCCTAAAAATGTTTTCATGATAGATTAAAGTAGTTGTGGGGGGGCGTGTTGGAACAAAAGAGGCAAAAACAGAACGCAAAGTTTGAGTTCCGAATTCCCCTTTTTCTTAAAGAAGAGCTATAATTTAAGGGAATTTTTTTCAAATCAATTTTTTTTTAAAAGCCCAAAAAAAAAAAAAGACTATAAAACTACATTAACAGCATATGTTTACAGTTCATGCACATCTGTGGACAGGCTTCTATTTGCAACTGTTTTGGGTTAGTTTGCTCCATGTGATATTTCCAGACGTGAAGAAACTGGGCCACTGACCTGCAGATGTTTTCATCCTATGAATGGAAAGAACTGGAGATAGAGAATTTTCTGTTTCTGATTCACAGAAGGATTTTTAGTAAGTTTCAGAGTCAAGCTGCACTCTGAACTCTCCTGCCTCTTTTAGACCCTTTTGCTCTCCAGCTTTATCTGCAGCCCTTCCTTCTAAACACCGCTCACATTTAATGGATGGATCAACATAATGACTGTGGATAAAAATTACAGCCTGGCTGTATTTCAGTGGGATATTTAAAAGGCGCCATGTTTTTGCCTCCGTTTGTTAAACTGCAAAGACAGAGCTGTATGCTGAGAGATCCTAAATTAATAACGCTGACAGATATTTATTATCTCTGCCTCAAAATCTAACCAGGAAGGAGAAATATCTAATCTTCAAAGAGAGTTAAGCCTTAAATAAAGGTAAAATGACAGGCAGTGCAGGGCCCATGGGAAGTGGGTAATTGAGCAGAACATATCTTGATGTTCTGGTAAAACACTGCTCTTCATTCCTCCCTGCAGAGGATGAATCACACCATTGTCTGTATCAATAAATTACATAAGTGCTAAAACATTGCAGAATACTCACTCGCTTCAATTGCTGAGCAGAAGAAAGTCTAAATTGGGTAACCACTGCTGTTTGAATGAATTAAGTGTGGCACACTCTAGTTTGATAGAAAACTGCCAGAGATTGCTGTTTACACAAGTAAACGAATTTCTCTCCCTCTTTAATAAAAATCTGGAAGACATTTTTACTAAATGAACTGAATTTGAGAGGAAGAAAGCAAAATCAAGCCTGTGAGAAACAGAAAATCAAAAACTATTGAGCATCAGGTTGCAGCGAAGGATTCATTTCAACTTTCTCCATGTTGTCAACACAGCAACATGATAGTTCCTCTCACCCATGATCATTTCAGATATGGCCTATCCAGCTTAACCATGTGTTAATTCAACAAACTACACAAGGCTATTCATGTTAGCCGACAGCTGATGTATCTGCGTACCAAACTATGGTGAGAACATTTGTCACATGACAGAGGGAAGTTGTGGTCAAAAGTGCCTGCACTTGAAAGGAAAATGGGGGGGGGGGGGGGGGGGGGGGGCTTCAAGAGCAAGAGGTGGACAAGCTGACGAAGGGTGAGGCTGTCTGGAGTTTGGGACGATGTCTCTCAGGAACTGAACAAATCCCAAAAGCTTCCAGACAAGACAAGACCAAAAGTAATCTGAGCGTTTAGATTAGATGGAGCCACATAACAGGAGGCACAACTGAGTGCAGCCGCTCCGTTAGCACAAAGGCCACGGCCGGAACTGGTATTTTTAATACCGTAATTTTTGGGAAACTGGAAAAGGGGAAGCCACTAAAAAGTTCCGTCAGTACATCAGTTGAGTAAAACTCAATCTTTTTATCCCTCTCCACGGCTTTAAGGGAATGGGACAGAACACAGAGCGGAGCGTTTTTGCAGCTATTTATGTGGGCGTACTTACAGATGTCGGGCGATTCATCTGAGCCATCTGGACAGTCCTTCTCTCCGTCACAGCGCCAACCTTTAGAGATACAGGTCACTTGGTCCTTGCACACAAACTGCTTTGGGCTGCAGGTTCTGGGTGGGTTATCCGGTTTGGGAGCTAATAAAAAGAAAAGCATTGTGCGTTACTGTCAAGTCTTTAAAACCTAGTCAAAATACAATAAAAACATTAACAGGGAACTTTGTTCATGCTTGTTTGTGTTTTGTGTTTATGTCAGAGCAGAAACTATGCAGGAAGTTTCCGGTAGATTTGAACCCAGCAGATAAAGTAACATGTGAGGGTCAACTTGTGTTAACAATGATGTTTTTTGTGTCAGAAGACACACAGGCACATTTAAAAAGAAACCCAACAGGTTATAGCTAACAGTAGTGCCTTGTTTCTGGGTTTGTTTGTCGTTTGACTCTTTTTTTTTTGCCCTTTCAAAAGTCTCGAGGCATTTCTCAACCCAAACCACAGAGGCCCCTTCATGTGCCACAGTTAGGACATAACTGAGCATTCAATCACCGTCTGGTCCATGGGAAACTGCAGAGTTCTGGGCAGAAAGTCAGCACAGATTGTTGAGGTGCACCACAGCAACACTGGTGACCCACCAGAACCCAAACACTGCTGACATGCTCCAACTCAGAAAAGACCGGTCAGAGAGGAGCTGGGCTTTACACAAAGATATGAACTTATTGAAAACCTGAGTCCATGCGTCCTGTTCTACTTTTCAAGGTTTTGGTGAGGGATGTAAAAGATACAAAGATGTATCAAAAGAAAATTGAGCACTGGGAAAACAACACATACATAAAAGGATTATGCTAATAAAAAGGCATAAAAAAAATTGATCAAGAAGTAAATACCGTTAATAGGTTTCTGGAAAACTGTCAGCTTCTCTGTCTGTTTTGATCTCTACTCTCTACCTTTTTATGTACATGTGATGCAAGCAAAAAGTGGTCCTATCACAAGCTTGCTTTTACAAAGTCAGGTCAATTCCAATTGGCCGAAGGTGAACCATATTGAGGGATGTGTGTTTGCACTAAACATTTTTTTTCACAGCATTGCAATTTGACTGACACACAAAGAACAAAACAGTCTATAAAGGCCTGTTCACACCGGGACGAATTTCGCCGGCGATTTTCGCCGACGTTTAACGCCTCGTGACTAAACAAAGGGCACCAATGAGAGTGTGCACACCGACGCCAAAAAACGCCAAGCGACAAAGCGTCAAAAAAAAAAACGCCTCGGGTTCGTTTTTTTTCGATCTATTCGACCAATGAGAATGGCGCTTTTGCACACGTGTCTGGAGCTTCTGAAGTTACAGTAAAACACAACTTGGGGGCGCTCAAACACAAAACTGCCTTGCTGAGCACACATACCAGCGAAGAAGATAGACGCCAAGTAGCGTCAACACTGCCGCAAAGAAATAATGACGGACATTCTTAAATATCCCCTTACCAAGTACCAGTTGGAGCTACTGATGCTTGAAATATTCATGTTTTCTTTGTATTATTCTGACAAGCGCGTAAATACTTGCTATCTAAATCTGAGTGAAAAGCGACTTTAAGAAGGGTAAAGTTGCGCAGCGCCACCTTGTGTACAGGAGTATTTCTGTTTACATTAAGCGCCATCTAATGTCAGGGAATGAAATTGCATGTTCGCTCGGCTCACCGTCAGCGAAAATCGCCTGGGTGTGAACTCAAAAGACGTGGCGAAAAACGCTGGCGAATAACGCCTGGCGAATATTCGTCCCGGTGTGTACGGGCCTTAAGACCCCAAATGCCAGGTTTTAACAGTTGACGCCACTATATCAAAAGTATTGTTTTTTGTTGCTTAAAATAAAAAGTGCCAGTTAGGGCTGCACGATATGAAGAAAACTCGCGATATGCGATATCAGTGATTAATATTGCGATAACCATATAATTTGCGGTATATAAAAAATTAGCAAAACAGCCAAAAATATTATTCCCATTCCATTACAACAGCTTAAAAATTATACTACAAATGACCCTTGTTGACGCAGGAGGCGAACATACAACACAATAGGGCGCCATCCGATTAGTTAACAACATGAAGGGGTCCATCTGATTGGTCAAATGCAGAAAGGCATTCTTTCAATCCATTAAACACTTCAAGCTGCTATAAGATTGTTTGGCCACATATAAGGTAACCATTTATTGCAAATTTGCTGTCTTTTGCGATATGCACATTGCACAGCTTGATATTGCGATAACGATAAATTTGCGGTATATTGTGCAGGCCTAGTGCCAGTAAAAAAAGGGTTCTCTGTTTAAGGCATTTGCATTCATAGTTTTGAATACCAATTCAATCTCGATTCTAGATCGATTTAGGTCAAAGAATTGGACTCTATTGCTTTGTCACAAAATTAGATGACTCTTTTAGGTATCGATTTGTGGACCATGAATTAAGATGCTGATCGAGTTATGCTAGAGGGAAAAAGACACACCCCTAGATTAGATATATATTTTTAGATTTCTAATATCTTTCAAACACAAGAAAATACTAGACTGGACAAAAAGTTTTAATAAAACAAGAAAAATAACAGATTCAAAGTTTTTAGAACATTTTTAAAATTGTTTCATCAAATAACAGTTTTTTAAATAGCCTGACTTTTTTTAAAATAAAGTTTATCTTTAATAAACTTCATAAATGACAGATTGCACAAGCCTTAATTCATTCAATAATGTTTTTGTCAATATATGTGATTTTTCTTGTACAATCATTTCCATTCATTTTATTTATATTATTTGGTTGTTGTTTTTTTTCTATAAATGATCTCACAAAAACATTTTCTGTGCTACGTTTGCTGAATGACAAACCCAAATAGTTAGATTCCTTTGTCTTAATTTTTTAAAACTCAAACAAGAAAATAATCAGTGAAAATAAATTCTTCCGCTCGGGCCTCCACATTTTGCTTGAATTTGTAACTTTACAATCATCGACTGCTAAATATTTTTCAGCCTTCAAAATAAAAGAATAAAGAAATTATTTGGTAAAAAATGTCCTTAATTAACCAAAAAGGTCCAAGAGGTGTTTTCTAATTACAGAAATTCCCTCAAAACACACACACACACACACAAAAAAAAAGAGTAAAATAACAAAGAAAAAAAGATGGATGCACTGGACTATTGTGAAGCATGATTCTGGAAAGGACAGTCCCAAAGGTCTCATTATAATTCCCTGCAGAGACTAAACCCTCACTTGCACTGGTTGACTTGCCTGCCTCTGTACTTGGCAGGCAGGGGGGTGATGTGGGTCGGGGAGTAGAAGGGTGTACCGCAAGAGGGCTGGGATGTGACTGAAATCACAAGAGGGCATCTAGCTGGACTATCATTGCAATCACGTTCTTCTTCTTGACCGTCAAGCTACAGTGGTTCCACGCTGGTTTTTTTTTATTTACATCAACCATGGAAACGTGGCTTAAAGAATACATATCATGAAGGACATTTTGATATTGAGGAATCAGATTAATTGAAAGCACAAAAGACTGAAAAAAAAGGTTTACAAATTAGACTTCACTTTAAAAAAAGATTGAATTTTTCAGTGTTATCATTGTACTTATACCTTGGAGGTTTCCTTCTCTTTTGGGGGTTAGTGTTGCGGTTATGAATGTCAAATGTAGATGAGGCTCATAAAGCTGTAACATCATATTCAAAGATAAGAGGGAAATCTTAAAGGAAGGAACAGACAGTAGTACCAAGAGTAGTTATAGCTTACGGCCAATTCACTCAAATAGCTCTGTTGTACATTACCAAAAATGTGTAATATTTTCAACGGTGCAAGGTTCACTTGGCTTACTTGAGCATATGTGCTGGCATGTAATCTGTCACCATTAAATCTGTCTTCTGGGCTCTGAAATGAAATAAGGGCGTTGCAGCTTTCGCCGCTTTGGACACTCTGCTCCCTGTGCAAATCTGCGAGGCTGAACCACTTTTTCCTCATGATCAGACACGAAACTGCAAATATAACATTTTGGGTCATCGCTTTACACACCAGAATTAAATGACTGAAGACTGTTTGTCCAGGGAGCCTAATTTGAGGTTGAGGCTGCAAATAAGTTGGAGACTTTCCTTCAGCAGCTCTTTCAAAGCCTAGTGAAATATCTCAAACTGAGATGCGTATTGTTAATTCAGCTTGCAGAGGCAACGTTTTTTTTTCCAAAGTTACTCCAAAAATGTTGACAGGTTTGTTTGGATGTTCATTTTTAGTTACCTACACCCAGAAGATTCATCTCTTGTCATTAAGATTTTTGTAATGCAAAAGGCTTAAGGCTTTTGGAAGATTTTTTATTCCAAAAGGCTATAAAAAGGGGCATCTGATTTTGCCTTAACATTTAAATAAATGAGTGAAAATCCATCATCTTGAATAAAAAAAAGCTACAACTATTTAACTGTACATATATAAAAATATCTGATTAGTAAGAGAAAAAAGAAAATACTAAGTTAATTTCCCTTTGAGTTGCTGTAATTTTAAAACTTGAGGAAAAAAAAGAAGAAGCAAATTTTCCTATCCTTATAAGGAATTCAAAAGCATGTGCAGTTTGCCAATTTACTCATGTTCCATTCTATGAGCTGCTGGCATATTAATCTGTGCTCCAGAGTGCAATGCTTTCTTGGCACAGTCAGGCTTGCCTCATCATTTAATCAGGAACCCACTATGCCATTGCAGCTCTGTGCCTGTTCTCAGCTGACTGAAGCAAATTAAAAGTTAGAAAGTTGAATCAACAGTTTTTGTTGCACAGGTTGCTGTAAGAGGACACTTAACTTGAGGTGCAGTGTTGATAAAGTTTAGTTTGAACATTTTATTTCTCTAATATTCACACTTAAGGTTCCAGATGCTTTCAGCTTTACAACCTTAAAACATCAAATTCTAGTTTAAATCCTATACTTTAATTTTAACTCAGTTTTATTCATGTGCTCAAGTATGACCCTATAAATTGTTTTGTTTTAAACCTGCAATGACATTTACAGACAAAAGAAAGGATGAGAGGGATTTATTATAAAATCAATTCATAAAAAAATATAAAAGAATGTAAAAGACATTCAAACAGGGTAAACTGCACAAAGTTTTTACTGAATATTTGCCAACTAAATGCTTCAATTCTGAGTTGTCATACACAAAATGCAGTAAAAGCCTGAGTTATTTCCTGGCATGTGGATCTCCAGGCTCTACTTGGCTGACTTGGAGTATATGGCATGCTGCATTGAGCACATACTGGATTTTTACTTGTGCATGGTTCTTCAGACCCCATATCTTTTAAACAGTGCACAATGAAATGACCTGCAGCTCTATGAATAGCAAAGAGTAATAAAACATACAGGAATAAGGGGGGTATGACTGCAGACAGGCTGGCTCTAATAGAAACCTCTTTAGAGCCTGACAGAGCTGCTTCAAGCCCAGGAGAGCATTTTAGAGTCGTTCAGATTGGATCTCCTAAAGAAAGAAAATGAAATAAAAACTAATCTCAAAGCTAGACCAGAACTACTTTGGGATGAACACGGGTGAAGCTATGAGTAAATGGAGTTGTCGCACTGTATCACCGGCCAAGTGATGGAGCCATTTAGAAATCATCAACATGGGACCTAACACTGACCACATTCCGCCTCCATCTGCCTTCCTGAAAATGGCCATCTGACTCTCCAGATCAACTCCAGATCCACACCGCACATTCCAGCAGCTTCTAATTGGTTTCATGTGTGCAGTTTTGCCTCCAAAGCACAATCCATTACCGACAGACAGACAGACAGACAGCTGGATTTTAAACAAACCAAACAGATTTAAGTAGGAGGTTAAATGATCCTTGTTTTGCCCAAAGAATGCTGGGAAACTTAACACAAACTGAGAGGAAATAAAAAAAACACTTGTTTTCTTTTAAGCAATTTGAACTGGATGCTGTTGAAAATCTAACTACACTGTGATTGAGAATGTTCACCAAGGTCTAAATTTTAGGAGAAGCAGATCCTGCTGCTAAGCAAACACTCACTTTATGTCATTGTGACTTTTGTGGGTTCTAGAAACTGCAACTAGATATAATTCTACAAATGAAAGCTGAAAATTAGCAATAAAAGTTTTCAAAGTAGAAAGGAGAAAACAGTGCCAATAACTAAAGGAAAATTAGCTTTTCTCTCCATGAAACATTCCAAATCTAGGCCAATGCCATGCCGATAAAACCTTGTTGTTTTTTTACAGCCAAAAACAAAAAAGGCAGTGAAAAAAAAAGGAGTAATTTTGCACCGAGCATGTGTGTAAGCGGAGGAGGCAGCAGTTAACATGTTAATGTTTGGAGTACTGCACACCAACACAGGAGGAGCAAGAGTGAGTTCAGAAAGAGAGCATGGAGTGCAGCAAGCTGTCAACACCAATAACAAAACTAAAGGAATTCAGTCTCCAAGTTTTATACCAATCACGTTTTGTAACAGCAAAACATGAAAGTATGTGCACGGGGAGAAACAGAGATTTGCAATGTAAACCTCTTATAAATGTAATTCTGCTTTTATAGTTTATAGTTATACTTCTACCTCAGAACATGAAAAGAAATGCAAGTGTTCTATTTTTTATTATTTTTTATTTACTAATTAAAATTACATTTATTTATTGATAGTATTACACAAACCTATGGAGGTCCTGAAGCGCAAATCACACAAACAAAACATGAAATCCAAAATAATATTAAAGATCACAACAATTTAAAAGACTGAACAAAAAAGGAGAAAAAAATGTGGTTAACAGATTTCCAGAAATCAAAAGAAAAAAAGAAAAAAGGTGATTGGATGAAGACATTTGTCCATCATTTTAACCGAAAGTTATTTAGCTTCAAGCCATACTGGATGTGGTCCATTGTAATCATAAACATTATAAATCATCAATATTTAAACCAAATCAAACTTTATTTGTATTGCACTTTTCCAACTAATGTGACTTAACCATTTTCCAATTTTAAAAACCAAAGCAAGACAAAAGACAATAACACAAAGAAAAAATTATTAGTATGCGAACATTGAAGACACATTTGAAAAAACTCAAGCGTCAGAAATCAAACATTCAGAGTAGTATCTACCTTTTCCAGTTTCCTATTGTGTTTTGTTTTTCAACATTTCATTCTTATTTCTGAAAATTACTTTTGTTTTCTGAAATATTTCCTTTGTGTTTTGGTTTCTATAATGTAATGTTTTTCTAATTTGTTTGGCTTTTTTTTAATTGTCGTGTTCTTTAATGTGTTTTTGGTTGAGTGATTTGTTGGTGTGATTTCCACTTCTGGGCCACCGTAGAAGTCACTATGATTTGTTTAAATAGTTTTCCTAGGAGCTAAAAACCTGTTTATTACATAAAGGTATTCATTTGAAAACAGCTGTAGCATTATAAACTGCACAGTTATCAATACCTTTACCTAAAAATAAATAATAATAAAATATTAGGGCTCCATCTCATTTTAGTGCCACAAAACACAGTATCGCAAATCAATAACAAATAGGTAAAGAAAAAAATTCAATTAAAATCTTTAGTGAACATTGTAAGTTTGTATCCAGAAATCTCAAATCAGGTCCAATTATGGCCACACTAGTTTTATACTAACTTCACCCCAGTAAATAAAATATATATTTTATATAAATTCTTTATAAAAATATATATATATATATATATTTTACAAGAAAAAGATCCATTGCCCAAAAGCAAAACAAACATGGATTAAAGGAAATATCATGACTAGAAAAAAAAAGGTCTGCTTAGATTTTATTTTTTTAATTTCCTTTGGATCCTTGTTTTGTGGAAAAAAGTAATAAAGTTCAGTCAAATGCTAATTTTAAGTCTTCTGTTGGCCATTATTGGAACCTTTGAAGCACCCCTGTAATACAGCTTAATAGTTGTGGAAACTTTGCTTTGTACAAGCCAATTCACAGCCAGGCGCTTGCTCGATTAAACCACACAGCGGTTTGTAATTTCTAAATCTATTTTGGTTCTAAAGAACACTTAGAAATGAGGCCAAAGTCTGTAGAGTTCAAACTCATGCCTGTGTTAAAAACTTGTCTGTCAAATCTCACACAAAAAAATATGACACCTTTGACATTAGAGATAAACTGATGACACTCAGACCAGATCAGCAGAATGCAATGAAAAAATATGATTTACGAAGTAGGAGTATGACTGATGAGCACAAGCATAAATCAAAATAGGCTCCCAATGCGGCAAAGGAGAGCAGCTCCACATTCATCTTGCATGTCTGCTTAGCACAGCAATATGCAACCACAAAGAAACAGTCAACCCAGATCTGAGCAGTTATGAAAACAGAAAATGGGAGCCACAATACAAAATCTGGATATATAAATTGAAGCAGAGGGGGGAAACCAGACATTTGGAAATGCAGTCTACTAAAACTAGCAGAGAAAAAGCAGGAATGAGGAACTCATTCCTTCAGTTCCTATATGAGATGAATGACTTGAGGTTGGAGCGTAGATAAAAGAGGTCTAGAGGAAAACCAAAGAGGACGTATATGGATGTAGTTAAGGAAGACATGAGGGTGGTTGGTGTAACCGAGGAGGACGCACAGGATAGAGTTAGATGGAGGCGGATGATTCACCATAGTGACCTCTAAAGAGAACAGTTGAAAGAAGCCTTGATATAACGCATGTTTATCACTGATTAAATTGCCATGCACTGAAATTAATGCATCCACACTCATTCAGTTCTCTCCATTACTGTGAAATTTTACTTTTGACCAAATAATACACAAATTAGTTCAAATCTACTTCATAGTTTGTTAGATTCTCATGGCAGATTATAAATGTTGACAATATGAGAAAAATCCAATTTTTGAAGTTCTTGTGAATCTGAATACAAGCTTTTATTTAAGAGATGTTTACTGCACATATTATTCAACAGTAAGATACTAATAATGATATGTTAGATTGTTTTTTAATTATTTAACTGGCTGAAAATAAATTTTTAGAAAGGTAGATAATTTTAAATTTAAAAAATACATTTTATAAGTAAAAAAACACATTAAAATATGAACTAAAGAGATGAGCCCAGAGTTTCAGAGAACTTAGATGAGTTCATATCATCTTGTTTCTTTCATACCATTTAAAAGAATTACGTAATGGAAAATTTTTCTGAAGACACCATTACACCAAATAAATTATAAAACGTTCCTTAAAAGCCTCTTGTTAGATGCCATATCTTGTTTATTTTTTTATTATTTTTTGTCTACTAGCTCTTCCAAAAGCTTTACTTCCTAAATTGTACTGTTGTTGTGCTCTTTTAGTTACCAATTTTTTTTAGCTTTGGTCTTTCATAAAACTAATTTTTTGCCTGATTCTTTAAAAACAAACTAGAAGGTGTTATGGGATTCTTTCTCAAGTCTTTTGTGAATTTCCAATAACAAGTATTGGATATTTGTTCATTTCCACAAAATGCCCAACTTTCTTGTCGCGACTTGGTATCCAGCTCACTTGCATGGATAGATTAGCTTCAGCAGCAATATTCCTCCCTGTCGCTGTAATTGTGGGTTGTGTACCGCTGCAGTGAAAGCAAAACGCAGTGACAGACATAAAAATATCTGATGTGCTGCAGGAGCTTAGCATATTCGATTCTATTGCAACATAGCAAATGTTCTCTGCTGGTTGAGTGTGAAGCAGCCGCAAGTCCAAAGATCAGTTGACTCTCTGGCCAAATGGGACGCCAGCAGCTCCAAGTACCTAGAAGGGTAGATGTACAAGTGTTGGCAAAGCCTGGCAAAAAAAAAGAGGAGTCCACTGTTGCGTAAAAATGGAAAAACATATGCCAAATTTAAGGTTAGTGTCAAATATAAGGTTAATTATCTCACTAAAAACCCTCAAAGCAATGCAGGGGAAAAAAATACATAAAAGTACAGCGAATCTGCTTTATCCTGACCAGTACATTTTACTCTGATCATCTTTAGAGCTACTTTGAAAGCGTTTCCAGTGGCCTTCCAATCGTTATTATTCTGTTTTTAGCAAATTTAAAAAAGCTGATCAGGACATAGTTTCTGCAGGGCATCAATAGCTCATTAGAAATTTGCCTCCAAGTTGAGTCCGGCGCTGTTTGCACAGACAACTCGTGGACACAACCTCCTTCCCATCACCTATAACTGAGAGCTCTACATGCTTTCCCGCTAGCTTACAGCCCTTAACATCCCCAACCAAAAATGGTGAGCAATATTGGATCTATCCAGCTGTACAGTTTTTAGTACATGGATCTAGCAGTCTACAAGTGGATGCATCACAATGGAGCAGAGATTCACAATGACTTGAATAAAGAAATACTCAGAAATGCCGTTTTGAGCTTGATTTCTTTATGTCCTCCATCATGAGAAAAATGCCACAAGAAAATGTTAAAAAAACAATTTTCCTCAGAGTGGGTCTTCAAAGGGAACTCAAACTCACAGTATTGACTAACCCTAACATCAAATTATTTCATTTTCTAAAGGCTCTGGGTCTAAAGCAGAAATATAGAAAAATAGAAATCCTCCACATGTCATAAACACTAATGTCTTCTGGCCACAAAAGCACATTGGGTGAGAAAGTCTGTTTACCTGCAAGGTTTCCAATTAAATGAGTAATTACCAGTAATTTCTAAATAAGGAGAATGCATACAGATGTTCCACCAGATGTTCTGGTGACAGATCAGAGGAGAAAGCCTCACTAGGGTCAGGCAAACTGAGGGACTATGGGATTCAACTTTTTCATCACCCCAAAACATTTGGGTAACTGAACTGCACTTTTGTTTGTTTTTTCCAAACCAAAGGAAAGAGATAACACTCAAACAGGGTATGCAGAAACAGAGATCAGTTGAAACATTAAGGCAAAAGTATCTGCAAAAAAGAAGTAATGGAAAACAAAAGCATTGTGGAAAAATGTTTTTTTTTCTCATTATATTATGATGCATTGTTACCGTTAGCTACTTTTTAATTCAAATAAACCCAAAAAACAAGCAAACAAGCCAAACGTTCAAAATCACCTTATGGTGATCAACCAAAAGGTGAGTGGGATCTACTAGTGGAGGAAAAAGACGGACAGACTCACCCAAACATGCTGTGAGAGTCTGTTGGGAATGTTTGGTTAAACTCCCACATCCAAGAGAGCTTTAACCAGGTACTGAGGGAGGTAGGGCTCACCAAGTCTGTATAAACCTTGCTTTCTACCTCCATTGCCATTGCAGCTGTTTGAAGCTGTGGCGTAAAGGTATCTGATGCCTGTCAAAGGGGAAGTCCACTAATTTGGTGCTGGTTGGTAAAGACTGCGATCAAATGATAAGACTCCTATCTAGCCTGGCTGGCTTATGGAACCACCAAGATAGCCGACTGGTGTCAGCAGTCCAAGCAGCATGCAGCACGTGCAGTTACAGAAGCAAAAACTTGAGTCTGGGAGGAGTTTGAGGAGGTTTTAAGGAAAGTTGACCTCAAAGACCTTCTAGCAAATCATTTGGCACCTCAGGAGGGACCTCAACTAACTGGAGGAGTGGAAGGAATACTATGAGGAGCTCCTGAATTCTACCAAAACTCCTTCAGTTGAGACAGTATTGGTTGAGGACGCGTGTGGGTCAGTCCATCAACCCAGTTGAAGTCATCAAGGTGATCAAAAAGCTCCTCTATGGATGAGGTCCACCCTGATTAAGCGATACTAGGCTTTAGTGACATCCCGTGGCAGTCAGAGACAGTGCCTCTGGACTGGCAGACTCGGATGGTGGTCCCTCCTTTTCAAGACAGAAGACCAGAGTGTGTGCTCCAACTACAGAGGGAAATCACAATACTCAGCTGTCTAGTCACAGTACCACCATAGGTCAAACCAGTTTCCAGTGCATGTTGGATTCTACCAGGGATGCCCTCTGTCACAACAGCCAGAGACAAGTGGGACTCTGGTTTGTGGACCACAGGATATTATCTCAGCTGTTTGCAGATGACAGTCCTAATGAGTTCATCATACCAGCTTCTCGGATATTCACTCGGGGGTTCACGGTCAAGTATGAAATGACTGGAATGAAAATTGCACCTCCAAGACAGAAGCTGTGGTTCCCAACTGGAAAAAAGGCGGTTTGCCCTCTTCAGAGATGAAGAACTCCTCCCTGAAGTGTGGGACTAAGTATTTTGGCGTCATCTTCACAAGTAATGTTAGGATGGAGCATGAGATTGATAGGTGGTTGCAGTAATGCATTCACAGTACTGTCAAGAAAAAGCAAAACTGAAAGCCATAGGTCTGAATTGATTGGTCAGTCTATGTTCCTACCCTCACCTATGGTCATCATTACCTAAATCTCATGACCAAAATGACAGGATCCCTGATACTAGGAGCTGAAATGAGTTTCCTCCACACAGTGGATGGGTGCTCCCTTAGAGATGGGGTGTGGGGTTTGGTCGCTCAGGAGAAGCTCAGACCTTGCTTGTCCACTTCAAGAGAAATCAATTGAGGTACCTCAGGCTCTGAAGCCTCCGTGGAGAAATATTCAGAGGCACGTCCCACTGGATGAAGGCCCCGGGGAAAACGATGTTCTCAGCTAATAAGGGGGGAGCACAACTTGGAGATGCCCCAGTAACTGGAGGAAGTTTGAGCATCTGTACTTGGACTACAACCTTTCTGGCATTTGATAAGTGAAAGAAAGATGGATGGACAGAGAGATAATGGGGACCAAAATATGAACTTGAGTCAAAACCAAAGAGAAGTCAACTAACTGGACTTGGTTTATCTCCAAATACTGATGATGTTTCACCTCTTCTAAGAGGCTTTTTCAATTCTGACATCAAAAGGTAAACCAAAGAAATGAAAGAAAGAATCTAAACAAATAAGTTGATGGACATATAAACAAACTATGAGTTTAAAAAAATATAGCATTCATACAACCATTTTTGTTTGGGCTTTCAATAAGCAACGTCAACTTCACAAGACTTGTTTCTTGTTTCATTCCTCTTTAACTCCAGGTTTTCAGTCAATTCTCAGTTGGATTAATGCTTTCCCTGTTTCCAGATGTTACATGCTGATGGAGGAGGAGGAGGAGGGAGGAGCTTGCAGAGTCATGCAGCCTCAGCTCTCCCTCTTAATAAACACCAACTTATGTAAGATACTTTCAAATCCTGCAGGCCCATGTGTGCTTTTTACATTCATATAAGGAGGGAGACTAATCCCAGTGAGTTCAAATTTTAATGGGTTGATTCCCACTAAAATAAATGGTAAAAGATTTGAATCTTTGACTGTGCATGTCAGGGTCCTAATTTTCAAATCGGTTGAGATTTTGACTTTGCTCTGACTTTTAGAAAAGACTGAGCAAAGCTGCGCGCTCAACAGGTCTACAATATCACCATCAGAGCAGTGGTGCATTTGATACCTCATAATTACCGGCAGGGATTGGGGGGGGCATTAAGGAACTCCCGGGAGGTAAGAGGATAACGCACACCATTGATTTCACTCTCAGACGGAACCTGGCTGTCACATAAACTGTAATTTCTAAGCAGCCACCAGCCTGACACGTCGAGACAAGCTGGGCCATTGGGGAGTAAGCCCACCACTGTTGTGTTTGCCTGCGCCCAAAATAAAGAGATAAACTGCAAAGAAACTAGAGTAGAAAAAAAAAATGGGGGGGGGGAGCCATTTGGACGTGGAAGTCACCGCGTTCTGTTGATTACCTGAAAGGCAGCAGGTTTGCGTTGAGTGGCTATCAGCCATTCAGAAAAACGGGCAAATATGGGAATAAAAGCATGAGAAATGGGGTAGATTCGTGTAAACGGGTTCATTCATGCTGAATGTTGAAACACTGAATACCCTCAGTGTCTGCGCTCCGAACAGGGAGGCCCTTTCTGTGCGCTCACTCACACAGCAGCAGCAGATTTCAGGAGGCCGAAAAACGGCGTTTTTGGTTGGATACTTTCTGCAGGGTTCGCCTTTCAGGCTCTCCCACCCTCCCTCCGCGCAAAAAGACACGCTTCTGGCGGGGTTATGGAGCCCAGGGTTTGAACCCACGGGCCTGCGCGCAGATGTTTCGCAAGGCAATGAAAGTGCTGGTGGAAAATGACAAAAAGCACCACAACAGGCGTCTTACCTCCGTCTGCACCGTTAGATGTGATCTCCAGGCAGAGCATAAATCCCAAGAAGAGCCATCTCATCGCCATCTCCACAGCAATGCCCCGACGGGGGTAAATGAAAAGTTGACTGGACTTGCCCGTTCCGCCGCCTCATCCAGCGGTCCGGGTGCAGCTATCCGTGCACCCTTGAGTCAGTCCCGCACGGGGGGCTGCTTCACGCAGGCTCCTGCAATCACCGACAAAGTCGCCCACTGAGGCTACATGCAATGTAGCAGCTCGACCTCAAATGCCGCTGAATGAATATTCAAACATAATGGACCTCTATTCTCCCTCCGCCTTTAAATCACCATGCCACCAGAATGCTGTTGGTTTGCACAAAAGAAGAGGCGCTGCGGGCAGAAAGCCTCCTTCCTTTTCTGCTTGCTCCTGTCAGGTTGAGAAGAAAAAAAACGGAATATAAAAAAGGTGAAACGGCGTCTCTGTCGTCGTAGCTCAGCGGTCTCCTCGCTCTTGTGCCTGCACGAGTCTACGGTCAGTCTGAAATCTCAGCACGGTGGACGAACCCGTGACGTAACGCTCAACTCTCCACGATGGACCACCGGACCGACTGCGCATGCTCCTGTACACCTTTTCTCCTATTTCATCTGCCTTGATTTATTTTTTTAGCACTGGAGGTGCAACTGACGCTACAGTAGTAGCCATGACGGGTCAATATTTCTACGGATGCTATGATTTCGCACATAGAAAAAAACGTGAGGTTTGACCATTTTATCGCGGCTATTAATGCTTTTAATAATTTTTGCCCTTCATTTGTTTACTTTACTATAGTATAAATAGTTTTAACATTACCCATGTATGTTATTTATTTAAAACTTGCAAAACCTTTGAGTTTACATTATTTTAATAACTATAAAATATTAGGTTGCGACGTTCAACTTTTGCTTTTTTTTAAAAAGCACGCCCTCTAGTGTTGAGCAGAGATATCGCTACCTGACAATAAAATTAGGCCGCTTTTTTAATTGAACAATTAGAATATTACAAAACAGAGTAATTATAACATAAAAACATGGAATAATTAGAACATTAAAAAACATGGCTTGACATTATAAATCAGAAATATTTGATTACAGAGGGAATGAAAAAACTAGAACTAATATAATAACGACAAAAGGGAGCAGAGAAAGGCAAAATGACAATAATAATTTTTTATACAATTATAGAAAAAAGGTGCATTTTAAATCTATTTTTGAGGGGGGGGGGGGTCGTATATTACATTGACTGATTTTTGTGTGAAAGTTGTTTTAAAAAACAGGAGGTAGCTCAGCTATAAATGGACATTAAAATCACCTAAGTATATTATAGTTAATGTATTGTTTTAAAAAATGTTTATGATACAAAACTGTCTTTAACTAAGACTTATTTCTTCAGAAATAATTTTTGTTGGTCAGATAACATTTTTTATTTTTCCTTAAAAATGCTTTATACTATACTATCCTTTGAAATGCACATTTTATTGTCAGTTGGCATTAAAAATACATCATGTAGGAATTTTGCATCTAAATTTAAAAGAAAGTGCTCTTAGGCTTCCTTATCTACAAAATAAATCATGAGTTCAAAGTTTTATGAAATTTAATGACGGCTTTTTAAAAGAAAATATCTTGTTTTTTCTTATAAGTTGGTACGAAATGTTTGCCTGCAGGGGGCGCCAGTTATTTACATAGCAGAAGTGGATGCATTTTAACTTTTGTTTTAGAAGGCAAAAAAGTAATACAAACAGTTAAAATGAAAAAAAAAATGCTGCTTTCCCCCGGAAAACAGACACAAGATGTTTGATTATATAAGATTTGTATATATTCAACTGAAATCAGACATGCTAATAGAATTACTTTCAGAATATATGGAATATTACATCCATTTAATAATGACACACCACACAGAGTGTTGAGATCAAGTATTATTTTAGAACTTTCCTTTTCCTTGGTGCATAAAGGAAGCACAAAGTCTGTGAAAGTATAACTTTGAAAAGATTGGATCTTTGTGCAATCTGAATACTTTAAATGCTGTTTTAACCTTAAGATTTTCACTTTCTTCTTTTGGATTCTTACAGTGCTTCCCTTCCTGTGTAAGTTATTTATTTGACATTTCCTTTTTTGTCATCCTGTTTGTCAACACAACAAGCTCAAATAACTCACGGTGTCACCTCAACCTGAAAATGCCCCCCTAAAAGGGCGAAGGCTTGAGCATTATCATCTGAAAAGAGACAGACGCCAGCATGCTGTGTGGGAGACAGCTTGAAAGAGAGCCAGCGTAAACACTCTCAGACCACATGTTCTCCCAGGGTAGAGGGGCTGGCCTCTCTCCAAGCACATCTGCACACAATCCCTCAGCTCTGGAAGCTTTTGGCAAGCCAGCCAAGGAGACGGAGGGCAGGGAAAAGAGGGAGAGGAGAAAGTAAGAAAAATGTTCCCTAACAGGAAGAACCTGCTTTTCCTTTTATCTTATTATATTAGTGATATATGTGACATAATTGATTAAAGTTGGAAACTTAAGTTGGTAAAAGGATGATACTCCCAACATAAAGTAAAAAAACAACTGCCTGCAATGCTTTAATGCCCAGATCAGGGGTCTGCAACGTTAAACAATAAAAGAACCATTTGAGCTTCTTTTCTAGTGAACAAAGCCTAGTATGTCTTTTTTTATAGCCTTTAAGAAAATTTGATACCGCTCTGCATTCATTCCATTGCTTTTTTTAAATAAAAAAATACAAATTATATTTCTTTTTTGACCTGAATAAAAACAGAACTATAAAGGGAAACTATCATTTTACTATTTACTTCTCTCTCTCTCTCTCTCTCTCTCTCTCTCTCTCTCTCTCTCTCTCTCTCTCTCTCTCTCTCTCTCTCTCTCTCTCTCTCTCTCTCTCTCTCTATGTGTGTGTATGATTTTTTTTTTTTTGCCAGAGAACCACTATTGAGAGGTGAAATAGCCACACGTGGCTCCGGAGCAACAGGTTTCAGACCCCTGGCCCAAATATTCCTCTGCATGCAATTTTGTAAGAATGAAATTATGTAAAAAATTAATTTGACAACCTTTAGAGTCTCAAAAGGAGTTTTATAACATATTTATGTTTGCTTTATTAGAACAATTTGAAAAATAAAACACTAATATCAATTCTACATATAAGTACAGCTACTAGAATATATATATATATTTTTTTTTTACTGGCCTTTGGTTGTCTCGCAACATGTGGCTTATGCATATTTTCTCTGAGAGGTAATTATTGAGCATGCCATGCTGACAACACCTGAGGAATGTGAAGAATGCAACAGCAGCCGTCTCCTTACAACCACCCCCAACCATTACCCCACCTCTGCTTTCCTTCCATCTTAAACCCTCCCCCCAACAAAAGACCCCTCCAACCTAAACTTTACTTTGACATATTCACAACAGTTTGAAGTTTATAGGTAATTAAGTTCTTTGAGGTATTTTTACTGCTTTCTTTCACTATAGTTCCAGATCAAGCTGACTTCATCCCAACAATATGGTTTTTCTTTTGCTGTTTTTTGTGGACAAAATCATTTGCCAGCTCCCAGAAGGCCTCATTACTCCCGTTACTGGTGAATACGCTGTGTGTTGGCTGGCAAAGGCCCTCTGCTGACTGAGTCACTCTCTAAACTGGCCTTGAGCTCTCAGGAACTCACAACTCATCTGCCTAAACACTCACACACACATGGAAGCACTGCATTGGAAGTGAACAACTCGGGGGGAACCAATTATGATCTGAAGATAGTTCAGTGACATAAAATAGTGTCAACATTTATCATGACATTTTCTACTAGGAATCCCAACTGAATGAATTTCTGGATGCTGGCTCTGGTATCAGAGTTTTGCAGTAAATGTAGGATACAAATATTGGGGTTAGACCTAACAAACTGTCTGTATGAATAAATAATTGCATGTATTTTAGTTACATGTGGGACTAATCAGTCTGGATCATTGAGCAACTCCACAGAGGGGATTTGGTTGCCAAGCAACCCCGTGGAAACACATTTTTATGTATAAGATAAGAGCTGTCAGAAGGTGTGACAAATTATGAAAAAAACAAAAGCATGAAAGGGTGTTTTGGCATTTTGTTGTTAAAATGTTTTTATTTGTAGGATAACTTAATTGAAACTGGCACAAGTGTAAAACACAGTACAAATATCAACTAAGCTTTCTACAAAATAATAAGATTCCAAATGAACTTAAACATCTTTATTTTGAATCTTAACAGACTAAGAATGACACAATATAGATCATTTCTGTTTTTCTAGTGAATTCTGGTGAAGGTTTTCTTTTTTTTTTGTAAATTTCATTTACTCTTTCTTGTCCTTTTAGAAAATAATTAACTTTCATAACAAAACAGATGAAATATTAACCATATATCAGATGGATGTAATAATAATCATGTTCTGTTTGATAACATTTTAAACTGGGTTAAATTCTTTTATTTTAAAAAGATTTTTTATGTCAATACACAAAAGATAGTGTTCATAAAGGCTTAGATATATAAAAAAAAGAGTTGATAAAATAGACCATTAATTGTTTTGTTGGGCAAAAAAAATGGAAAAGGCTGGTATGTGGTAGGGTTTTTTATTAATAAAAAGAGGGATCAAACAAAAAGAAGGTTAAACGTTTGCACACAAAAAAAACTTTAACCATCATATTTGCAAATATGCATCAAGCAACGTCTTCTCAAAACTTACATTAATTTTGCAGCTACTTGAAAGTGAAAGTACAGGTGATTTTTTTTCATGGCTGGAGTTAAATTCAGGCATCAAGGTCCAGTTGTTCAAATGTAAGCTGATCGGATTTTGGTGATCGGATTGGATCAAATCTTGAAAATGGGTTGTTCAAAAGGGAAAGAAAGAATCTGAAATCAGATTAGATCACAGAATCCAATCCCAGTTCTAATCTGGATCAAACCTTCAGTTTGTGTTGTTCAAAACTTGTCAGTAGGATTTGGATAACTTTGATCCCAAAAAAACTGGATTATCCTGATCCCAACAGGGAGTAGGATTTAAAGGTGGATTCCAGGATGGAAATGTAGAGAAACTTTAAAGTTGGTCAAATAATACATTTGTTTCATTTAGTGTTTACACTTTTATTTATATTTTGCACTTGACTTGTGTAACCGTTGTAACAGTGATGAAGTAGATACAGTAGACATAGGCTACCAGTTAAGCTATTCAGTAAAGTAAAAACAACCAAAGCAGAACTGCAGATCCGCCTCCTAAAAGCAGAGCTTGGAAAGGCTGGTCTCTCCTCCTCAGATTGAAAAACTCCCTGAACATTCTTTATTTTATTAACTATCGGACATTTAGCCATTTTATTTAAGACGTTTTCAAAATATCCACAATGTATTTGTTGATGTATATTTGTTTTTTTATTTTTTGTGACTCAGATAAGGGGTCATAAAAGAAATTATGAATGGAAGTGGATGTTTGTTATTTTTGTGTTTTGTCTCAGAATAACAAACTCTTACAGTGACCCCATGTTGGCTCTTCTACCTGTTCTTTACATAGCTGGTAGCCCGTGTTGTGATACGTTGTCCCATTTAGAGCACAGGTAATCTGGATTTGGTAATCTTGAAAACTGTGTATCTGGATCAGGGTGATCCAGTCCAATGTTGCTTTGAAAAACCGGCATAAAAGTAAGACGGATTACCTGATCTTGCATAGGAAAAAATGTGATTTCCAAATCCGGATCATTTTGATCCAGATTAAACTTTTTGAACAACTGGCCCCAAGAGGTTAAAATTTAGGTGAAACCGTTTTATTTTTCCAGTTACTGGATTGGAAAATTGTCATAGACACCTCTGCTTTCATGATATTTGAATTGTGTTTCTCTCAAGGATTTTAATGGTGTTGCTCTCAGGAAAAGAACTGCAGTGATTAAAACTGACTATCAGATCACAGGAAGGCATAACTGCTTTTCATTACAAATATATATTTTTTATTTTGATGCTGAGCTTTCTACTACGTTTGCCAAATAAAAAAAAAGATTTCTGTAACTGAAAGTGCAAAATGCCTGAGCTGCCTTTACCAATTATAACCATCTTTGCTGAGGAAATTCAGTCAGTTAGTGTTTCAATTAATATTTCTTTTTTGACTGCTGGAAAGTTTGTTGTTTGGTTCTCAAATTTTCTTTCACCAAAAACAACAAAACAGCAGGAAATTACTCTTTTTGTTCTTCAAAGTCCTTTAAGCTTGTCATATAATAGAACCAGACAAACATCCCTTTGCTAACTTAAGCACCACCAGATATAAGACTCGTCACATATTTGTCACTCCAATGTCCCACTTGGTTTATGAGCTCCGCTCTGTGCTGCTAATGCTGTAGAGAACACCTTCTGAAGAGATCTCTACTGTGTGGTTTTCAGACTGAAACTCAACTGTCACGGTTGACAAAAAATACAATTGATAATGGAGGTTGAATGTATAACAGAAACAGACTGCTTGTGGCCCGCCATGTTATTTTATGTGGCCCGCGAGAGCATAAAAGTATTTAATTTCTTAGAATAAAAAACTAAAATTGGTGTGTATTTATTCATATCTAGGGGGAATTTGACTTGAAATATCGGATTGGGCAACTATACATTAGGACTTAAACACTGTCCATGTAACCTAACCTGACAGAGTCACATTTAAAAGGATTCATGCTAGAGTAGCAAGCAAACATATGTTTCTATGCAACTGTAATTGTCACTTTCAAAAGTTATAATAGATAATTATAAATTGGTTATTTAACATTAAGGAGTAGTTACATTTATTTTTCATTTCATTTAGTTAGATGTATAAGCTATATCTGGCCCTTTGATGACAGCCACTATGCTGATGAGGCCCTTGGTGAAAATTAGTTTGACACCCCTGCTCTATATGATCATTCTGGTCAAGTTTATTGGATACACACAACTGTGTATCATTTGCATAGCAAAAAAATGAATGCTCTGTTTCTTATCCAAACACATCATTTGAAGGTTTATTGGTTACTGTAAATTGTCCCTAGGTGTGAAGGCGAGCATGTATGATGTGTGATTGTGGCCCTACGTCAGATTGGCGACCTTTCCAGGGTGTCCCAAGCCTTTGCCCACAAGTGACCGGGATAGGCTCCTGCAGCCCTGTGACCCCGAAAGGGACACAACGGGCTTCAAATATGGATCGATGGTTTCCTAGGACATACTCTGTAAGGCATTAGTTCATTAAAAATTCGCCTCTGAGTTGTGAGCGGGACTGTTGGTGCAGAGCAAGCCCACCCCCACTACCCGTCATCTGGTTGTCCATTATACATTTTCACCTCCCCACATCCGGTCCTCTTAGCCAAAAGTTTGGACAGTCCTGCAATTAATAAACATTTATATTTGTTTAATTGTTCATCATTGGGTAAAAAGTTGTGATCTGAAGTTTTAAAAATGGCACTAAGTGAGATTAGGCTATTTATCGTTGTGATTAAGGTCTAATAAATGTCCCCTTGACGCAGTGTTGTGATCTAAACTATTCCTCTTCGTCTGTGGCGTTATTGGCTCGGCACGGCACGCTGATGAGATCAATTCTAAAACATAAGCGCATATAGTGTGTGTGTTGAGCGGAGTCCATCAGAGCGCTGGGCAGAGCGACTCCAATCCCCGCCGCTGCTCCTGACTCTGTCTCCCTGCCTGACGTCAGCTGAGTCTCCACTCCCGTGGACACAACAGCGCGTAAAAATGCTGCTCTCTGCGCCGCCAAGGACGGGAATCAACGCGTACAACGGCTACACCGGCAAAAACAGCAAAAAGGTAAACAACCACATCCACTCCACCCACCCCCCTCTGCCCTCAGCCTACTTCTGTCGCCTTTAGCTGAAACTAAGCCATTCTGTCGACTCGATGCGCTGTTGTTCGAGCTGTGCCTCTCCATGAACGAGCGGCGCGGCTGTTTAAGCTGCAGTGTCCTTGAAAGTGATTCTCTGGCGACGTTCAAACTCTCCAGCTGCTTTGATCTTTCTCAACCTTTTCCCGCGCTGGACTTGAACTGTTGGCAACTAGAACTGGACCCGAACCAGCCGAACCCGTGAATGATTTAAGCGGCTTTCGCTCCTACACGGTCGAGGCGGTCTTCCTATATTATATCCAGCCTGCGCAGAGTGGCCCACACAGCTTACAAATGAGCTCGAGATGTACACAACGTTCCAAATTAGCCCCGGAGGCTTTATGTTCTCCAACTTTAATATGAGGTAAATTCGGTGTGTGCTCACTTCAGGGATGTTCTCAGGAGTTTTAAGTCAAGTTTGGAAAGTTTTTTTTCCTTTCTTTTACGCGTAGCCATATGCCCCACCCCGCCAGTAATCATTACTGTGAGGGGCTTTCACAGCAGCTCTATAAAGAAGAGAAAAATGTCTTCATATCCAGATGTTTTCAATGGAACAATGACTTCAAGCAACAGATAACATCTGTTATCAAACCTATGTTCCATTCTTAAAGGACCAATATTTGATTAATGACTTGGATTTCTTAGAATCGTGGATCCAATTTTTTTTTATTTATTTATTTAAATAAAACTCACTTTTTCTTTCACACAACTCTTATTTATCAAGGCTCCAAAAGTGACACAGAGGGGAACTTGTAAATCCAGCATCAAGTGGTAACCTCTGCTCTGTGTCATTTACTGTGAGAAAAAGGATTAAGAGGCGCCCCTTCTTTCCTCTGCTTTTCATTAACTTCTCATCTTTTTTCCCCTCTTCTTCCGCGTTTTTCACATTCCTCGATTCAGTTGAAAACAACTCCTTTGAGTGGGAGATGAAAGCAGACCTATTAAGGAGAAGAGGAACCAGGAGGTGTCTGCTTAAAAACAGAAAACATGGAGAGTTGTTACAGCTTTTACCATCTGAAGTCTTTTCTTTGGATTTTCTGGAAACCGGGGTTCAATATAAAAAGATAACATCTTTAATAGTACTGTATATCCTGCAGTCCTTATAACCAAGCAGACTCTTAAAACATACACTTCCTGTCTAATGGAGACAGTTTTGTTTATGACTGACATACAGGATGAATTGTGAGATACTGAAAGGTAGAATAATATTAACAATGAGGACAAACTAGCCTTTTTTTAACCAAATTCTTATGATCCCTTTTTTTCTAGTTCCAAAACAACAAAATAATAATTATAATGTTAAATGGCTGCATTCTAACTGTTTTAGCTCACATTTTTCTGTCTAGCTTGAATAGTCCTTGAGTCACCTGCACTCCCCACAGACTTCACCTCCTCTGCACACAGCTGTAATCGCCTCGTTGTTCTTCGGCTGCTGCCTGGTCCACACTCCAGTTCTGTCTTTGTTGACCACGCTTATACCTCTTGCACAATCAGAATCACTTGTGCCATTGGAACTGCCAAATCTGTTAGACACGCAGATTTGAAGGTTGCTTAGATTTCCAGCTTTTGGTATAGAAAAAGAGCAGTGATTTTTTTTCTTTTTCCCTTTCCCTGATGGGATTATTGCATAACGTTGAATGTTTTGCTTTGCTTTTTGATCGAACGTTGCTTGTGAGCCTCTGAAACCAATTACAGTAGATCTGTGATGTTGCCGGGAAAGTGAATCAATTTATTGAACTTGAATATTGAACCGACGTTCCCTAAAGGTCTTTGTCTGCCCTAATAGAGAACTAAACATTTGTTCAGAGGAATGTAAAGAATACACAAAGATGCCCCTGTTATGGGTGAAAGGACATGTGCAAACGCATCTGTATTATTGGTACACATGTATGACTTTCCCTCATATAGATTTACTTAAGCTCGTTTCATGCCTGTGATTGTGCCTTACCCTCAGATATTCTATGTGCCTGCTAAAACACCTTGATCTGGCACTGGTGCGCAGATGGGGGGATGACTCCCTGCCAGCCTTTCTTCAGATGAAACCTAACAGAGCGGTCCTAATGAGATGCTACCTTCTGACTAGAAAGCACATGAGAGGGATTAGCACGTTCTACTAACAAACTTAGATCCCAATTAGACAGGCCCCACTAGCCAGGCTCAAGCCTGGATTGGGTCTCCTCCTGTCCCATCTCTCCAAACTTCTGCAGGTGAATCTGATCGCGGCTACGGTGAAGTGGCTTCACAGATGAAGAATAGGCTGAGATTGTGAGAAAACAAACAGCGCTGGTGATGATGAAGAAGACAAGATTGGAGATACAAGTGTAGATGAATGTGGCAATTTTCTGAGCTTCATAAAAAAAAGAGACAGTCTTTAGGTAAAAGGCAGCTGTGTTGAGGTTACAAAAAACCTTACAATAGGCAGTGATGCTCATTGATGCTCATTTCACTTGTGTATGTAGGGATCGAAGATCCACGCTAAGAATATGTTATCGTTTATCTTTTCAGATTTTTTTTATTCATAGCTCAGCAGTTTAAGCCACTTTAGAGCTGTTTGTGTTTATTCGGTTTAAGGCTGGGAATTTAAAAAAAAGGCCACAATCCAATCAACCTTTACTTAAAAGTAGTTGTTTGCTTTCATCAAAAGCAATCTAAAGATTTATTCCAGTTCAAGGCAATGTGGGATTGAGTAGCTTGGTCACAATGACTGTCAAACCTAAAATTTGAACCCTCAACCAATCCATCAAAGAAAAGCTGCTTAAGCACTAAGCCACAGGCATTCACTCGTACGATGCTAATTTTTTTTTAACCTGTATAGCAATTTCTTTCATTTTTTTCAGACACAAAACACATTTTTTAAAGTTTTTTAAATGAATGAATCAATAATTTTCTCAATAAAAGCACTAACCGTTTAGTTTAAATTGCAAGTTTGGTGAAAACCTTTTTTCACAACAGCCCTTAATGAGTTTTGGAAAAAAATGTTAAATAAAATTTAAATTGTGAAGGTCTCTGTTTTTAGTGGAGAGTTCTGTAATTAGTACGTCTTATTACACAAACTGATTCATGTATCAGAATGCACAGGAGTCACAGGTCTTTTCTATCCATCCATTATCAATACCTGCTTTGTCTTATATGGTTGTATACTGGAGCCAATCACACCTATGATGGGGAGAATGCAGGCCACACCCCGAACAGCTTATCTGTCCATCTCAGCCACACACAGACCGACAACCACACACAAACTCATTTTCAAAGGACAACTTGTAGTCACCAATCAACCTGCAAAACATGTTTTTGAACTGTGCAAGGAATGCAGAGAGGTCAAAAACCCTACAGGGTTTGCATTCACACATAGAACATGCAAACTTCACAGAAGGGACCCAGCCAGGATCCAAACCCAGCAAACAGTGCTACCCCACTACACCACTTTACAGCCCCAACTCATAACTCCTGACTTTTTATTTGAAATGAAAGACACACTCCAATAATCTTTTAAGCTATTTTAAAAGTGTTCCCAGCGGTCTTTTAATTTTGATTATGCTGCCAAAAAAAAAAAGTGAAAATAAAGTGTGTTGTTTTCTCAGACATATTTTCTGCAGAGCAGCAGTTCAATAGAAATCTATTCCTGAGTTGTATCTGGGACTATAAGTGCGGAGTAGGCCCGCCTCCACTTACCGTCATCCATCTGAACACACGCTCTCCCGCTAGCTTGCAGCCCCTTAGAACCCCGACCTGACATCACTGGTTCATCATAAATGGTGAGCAATTTTGGAGCTATCCAGCCTTACAGTTTTGAGCCAGATGCCGACTCGAAAGAAGAAGACAAAGGCTTACATGGATCTTGTCGTCTACAAGTGGATGCATCAGAATGGAGTGGAGCAGGGAGCTTGTGGGTCGCTGATAGTAGTTTCTACGTCACACCTACAATCTTTTTCAAAATAAGTTTTTTTCATTTCCTGTTAAACAACAATTTTAATGAAAAAATACTTAGAAATGCAATTTCAAGTTTAATTTTCTTAATATATCTCCTCCATCATCAGAAAAATCCCATAAGAGCATGGTAAAATCACCAGAAATTTTCTTTGGAGTGGGTCTTTAACAAACTTTTTATTCTCTTCGATTAAATGTACTCATCCACCTCTTAAATGTAACCACTGTGTCAGTTTTCTGCCAAATAAAAATTAGTAATAAATATAAAACACTAACAATACCAGCCCAGTTTTAATCCAATAATGGATTACCAGCTAATTTAGTGGAATCACTCACTACTGCAAGCAATTCCATTGTTCCCTCTGGTCTGACCTACTGACCTGAACAAATCAAACAGTTCCTCCCTCTGGAAGGGGAAACAACAGGACAAGTGTAACTGGCATTGTAATCTTCAAACTCTTTGGTGAAGCAAGAATGCATGTGCACATTTCCCTGTCTGTTCACATTCTGCACTTTTTGTTGCCTTTTTTTTATTGAGAGAGCATCTATGCAGAGGCAGACAGAGCAATCTGATCACAAAATTTAATCATGGAAACTGATACTCTGATAAGGTATGTAATCTCTCCAATAGTCTGTTTTTCAGGGTTTTTGAAAGAAACCACCCTCAACCCAAAGTTAAAAACTTTTTATGAAGCCAAGTCTTCATGTCTATTTTGACTATTTCCTTAATGTGATACACTATTTAAGAGAGAATGCAAAAATAAGAAATAAAGGTTAAAAAACATAGATAGACAACAAAGAAAGTTATTTACACTCAAAACAGAATCTGCTGGTGCTTTCAAAAAGTACCTTACAATAACAGCGTCAGTCATTCAGTGTGTGTGTGAAATGTATAAACAGAAGCTAAGCAGTGTTTGGCATTAGTTTTCATATAGTCAGTTCTGTTTACAGGCTTGACAGTACAGTATATTCTGTACAGGACAGTCAGTTACGTCATAGAACCACTTAATACTCGCTTCCAGCAAGTCTGCATGGAATGTGGGCTGATTCTGTGTTCTTCTATTTTCCATATAGAACACAGGCAGAATGTTCTGACTTGTTTTTGAACCAATTTTTTTTTGCATTTCAGTTTTGTTGCATTTCAGTTTTGTTGCATATTTTATAAGTTAGCTTTAATAATGTCAGAAATTTAGGATCATTGGATGAATGTTTGTGTAAGCAAAATTCAAATGGATCAGCCTTTATGGTCAAAAAAAGTGTGCTTTCTACTTGACTATTGACATTTCCACTTTTTTTGTGCCTGGCTTTTGAGAATAGTAGTCGTGTATGTAGGTTGGGTAAGTCATCATCTGTCCAACTCAAATTAAGTCATATATTTCCACTGGTGCACAGACACAAGTCCCACAGTCAGTCTTTCTGGACTGTTGTTTCTATCCACTTTCTAAATACCCAACGTACAAATAATGCAATCTGAGCGCTGAAAAATAAATGTCTTCTGGTTGTGTTTTTCAGCAGACATATGTGTCCCCCTCCAACCATCAGATGGCTCCCCCAAGCCCCAACAATAACAACAATATCAACAGCGCCACCATTAGTAATGGCAGCACCAACTATGGGGGAGAGCAGCTCAGCAAAACCAACCTCTACATCCGCGGCCTCCACCCAGGAACTACAGACCAAGATCTGGTCAAACTCTGTCAACCGTAAGTTTCACAAAAAAAAAAGAATTGCATCACTTTCTCTTTTCTCACCCACTAAATCTCTCTCAAGCAGGAGCCTAGTTGGAGTAGTAGAGCGGATTCTGAGTGATTGCTGTTAGCGGCTGGCTGGGAGGCCGAATGGTTTGCATGTCAGCGTGGGCTAATACAGCAGATGGATGCCTTCCTCACATTTGTGAAAGATCATCCACGGCAAATAAAAATGCAAATTCTTTTTTTATGAAAGTAAATCCTTCTTTTTGTATTCTCTGTAGGGTTTTAACAAACACTTTTTCTTTTCTGTTTTGTCTTTAATTCGCCGTGATGATTACCTGGCCCACTGCATGTTGTTTAAAGCCCAGTTGTGTGTGTCGAGCAGCTTCATTATAGTTGTGCATGTAGTGTCTTCATCCAGTCCATCTGATATGTTTGTTGGGCTTTCAGTAAAAGACATCAAAATACTGCGGGCTGAGATGAACGATCTGCTTTTACCTAATTGAATTGTGGAGCCCGGTGATGAGAACCAGAGGAGCAGAGGAGAGGAGTGAGAGAAAGGGAGGCAAAGGAGGATACAGTGACTGAATAAAGGAGAGAGGGAGGGTGAGGCCAGTTATTTTACAGCTGTCTGGAAGATATGGCCCACATGAGCCTGCCTAACCCTACAGGAAATGGCGAGCCCAGGGAAAAGGGAAAGACAAACAAGGCCTATGGCGGCAGAGGGGGCTGTAGAGAATCAAAGGAGAAGTGAATGGAGTTTCTTATGTCAGATAATGCTGGGTATTTTTCAAATTTCTTCTTTTAAAGAGCAGATAAAATCACTGCTTGAAAGCAGCAATTATTTTAAAGCTAATGGTGTTTGTTTTGACTGATATTTACGAGGTTGTGGATGAACCATTGAAGGAGCAAAAAGAACCAGCTCTTGGAGAAAAGACAATTTTACATGTTTCTACAGTCAACGTGCAAACCACCAGGACAGAAGTCCTCACACCCCCTCCCCCCACACTTGGAGCTGCTGCATGCAAGACTTGAGATTTACTATGTAAAGGATGAGTAGTGGAGAGGGGGTTGGATCTGCACATCCAGCCCCTGCAGTTGTGTCTCTAGGTGCTTTGCTGCTGCTTCTGCTCTGGTTTTTGCCCTCGTCTTGTGTCCGGTGGCCTGCGTTTTAAGGATGATGATTGTGCATGGCTGACTCCTTCAACTTTACAGCGACAAGAGCAAAATCTAACAACTCTACCATGTTAGCTGCAAGAAGCAGAGCTTAAATAGCAAATCTAATGAGAAGTGAAAGACTGACCGGATTGCTGTTAAAAGAGCAACCCTCCAGATCAGCTGATGACATGTAGTTCTAAAGAGTGCGTTCTAAAGACACACTCTAATGAAATTTGTGTTTTGGTGTTTTGGCATTTTTTTTATTTCATGATGGAGAACATATAAAACGAAAATTAAGCTTAAAATTGAGTTTTGAATATTTCTTAAGTCAAACCGTTGTGAATTAGGATCAGATGAAAAAAAAGCAGTTTGAAAAACAGCTGCGTAGGATACAGTTGGCGGGCCACAAGCTCTCTGCTCCGCAACATTACGATGCATCCACTTGCAGACGACTTCATCCATGTACGTCTTTGTTTTCCTCGTCTGAGCTGACATCTGTCTCAGAACTGTACGGCTGGATAGCTCCAATGTTGCTTGCCATTTTTGTTGCTCCGGTAAAGTTAGATTTGGGGTGGGAGGGACTGTAAGATAGCAAGAGAGAGTGTAAACAAAAGATTATGGGAAGTCAGAGCAGGCTTACTCCGTGCCAAGTCTGCCAACGGTCCAGTCCATAACTTAATCAAATTTCTAAAGAGTTACTACTGCCGCTCTGCAGAAACTATGTTCTAGAAAACAACATGTTTTGTGATTTTGGCTAAAAAGGGCATGTTCATAATTCAATGACCACTGGGAACGCTTCTGAAAAACTTCAAAAGATGATTGGGGTGGGACTTTGTGGGAAAAATGCAAAAGTGAACAACTTTGTCATTCTAATGTCAAGCAAACAGACAAGAAAAACAGTGTTTTGTGTAGGTTGTCATTATGTCATTTATTAAGCTGACCTGTCTGACAGACAAAGAAAACATGTACACTTCTTTTGTTAATAGAATAAAAAGACACAGGGAAAGATTGGATTAGTTCATTGGATTCACTATCCATCAAACATTTCTTGGGTCAACATGCAGAAAAACAAATTCTGAAAGTGACCAGCCCACATGGAATGAAGCAGCGATGCAGTACTGGAAAGCTGGATAGCAGCGTGGTTCTTTGTGTGCCTGTTGTGTGTGTGTGTAAATGAGTACATGGCTGTGAGCCATCATTGGACAGGACAGTCAAGGAGAGGCGTATCAGATTACACTGCATGCACATGCCCGGGGAGATGGGAACTGATAGACGCTGCTGCAGAAAAGCATTTGCTAAAGTCAAGCTCCATCCTTCCTGTCCATCTGCGCTATTTACATACAACCGCTGGTTTATTTACATTTTTTTAATGTGGTGTTTTGTGAGTTTATCTAAAACTGCAGCAGGATATGAATTGATGTGTTATTGACACTCATTTATTTCTGATACCTCTTCCATTTAAACATTTGTCTGTGGACATCATTTATCATCAAGTTCTAAAGTTTTGTTCAGTGGCATAATATCTGGAAGGTGATCTTTTACTTTTCAAAAATAGACAATGTCAATAGTTAAGTAAAAAGCACACTTCCTCAATGACAAGGCTAGACAATTATTTGCATTTACTAAAGGATGATCTGAAAGCATGACTGTTTTTCAGATATGGGAAAATTGTGTCGACCAAGGCCATCTTGGACAAGACCACAAACAAATGCAAAGGTGAGCCTTACTCTGAAAGATGGCTTTGTATGGAATGTTGGATTCAAAGATAAGCTGCAGGATTTATCTAAATCATACGCCCGGTGAAAGTATCTTCAATCTTTTGTAATTTACGATGCTCACTGAGCCATGCTGTCTAGTTTTATGCCTTTTTGGTTCCCACAGCTATTGCCCAATTCCTTATTGTGCTTGTTAGACCGTATTTTTCTCTAAAGATCTTTTTCTATCATTTGAGGTTTTTTGTATATCAGGAAGAAAGAGATCAAATAGCATCACATGTTTAAACAAATGTGACCCACTTTCTCACTTATGTGCATATTAGACTGTGGGAAAGACTGCAGTTATAGCCTAAATCCCATTACTTTGTGACTATTCCATGGGACTGTCAGTTGTGTTTGCTCAGTGTATTACCAATTGTGTTGTATAAGTCTACATAAATCCTCAATAGATGGCTGTAACAGTGCTTTATGAGTTGAAATAACCTGCCCGTCCTTCAGTGTGCATCATATCTCATTGTCATAACTGTTAAGTTTTGTTGTATGTTTTAAACCCTGCAGGCTATGGTTTTGTGGACTTTGACAGTCCAGCCTCAGCTCAGAAGGCAGTGACAGCACTGAAGGCGGGTGGCGTGCAGGCTCAAATGGCCAAGGTAAGACGATATGGGGGTTTGTTTCAAGCTCATCAAGTTCTGTTGACCAAATGCAAAATCACAAATTCAAAGCAGCGGAAACTTCTTTAGTAGATATTTATTTCTTTTGGTGCGACAAACATAAACTTAGCTCAAAATGAAGGGACATTTGAGTTTGGTAGACTTCCTGTTGTAAAAATGCATCTTCCTATGACTCTGATATTCCTGGAAAGGCCTTTTCTCTCCTTGTCAAATGCTGGCACGCTTCTAAAAAACAAAATTTTGTGGAATGAGCTGCACAGCTGAGCATGTGAGTCACACCCATATAAAATTTGGCAAGTCTTATATGTTACTGCCAAACAGTTTACACTGCTGACTCTTGTTTGGAGCTTCCTGCACCATTAGCCTGGGCTTTGTTACAGTTTGCTCCAAGAAGAAACATCCTACAAATTGACTGATCTAAATAAGGTTGGTCCAATTGAACAACTTCAAGAAGGGTCTCCTCAAACCCAAGTGGCAGCATTGAAGACCAAGGTTGATTTCAGAGACAGTCCTCGGAATGTGAAGCCCCATGAAGCCAACGCCCTAGGAAAGTCAGCATTTGGCTGGCGTAGTTTTTTTTTTTTTACAGATTTGCTGTCACAGTTTGCAGGGCAATATGTCCAGATGATGGAATTTAGACTGATATATCATTGCCAGAGTGACCAACACAGCTATGCTGGCCGACTTGCGTCAAATGCTGGTTAAATAGAATCCCACAGCAGCGTGTGTGACTAGCATGAGGAGGAGGGGCAGGCTGTTGTGGCTCTGTGGTTATTCCACATGCTATTTCTTCTATTCCTTTCGGCTTTTCCTGTCAAGGGTCACCACAGCGAATCAGCTTCCTCCATCTAATCTTGTCTTCTGCATCCCCTCCTCTAACACCAGGTACCTTCATGTCTTCATTCATCTATAAATCTCCTCTTCGGTCTTCCTCGAGACCTCTTGCCTGGCAGCTCCACACTCAGCATCCTTCTACCAATAGATTCACTGTCTCTCCCCTGGACATGTCCGAACCATCTCAGTCTGGCCTCTCTAACTTTTTCTCCAAAACCTCTAACATAATGTGTCCCTCTGATGTACTCATTCCTGATCCTATCCATCCTGATTAGTTTTAAGAACCCATTGTTAAAAGCTAAAATGTCTTCTAATCATCTAATCCACCACACAAGAGTCTATGACAGAGCGCATGCTTTGGTGGAGTAGGTGGGGAAGATTTACCGTTTTTTAGAGCCGTCAGTTCTGCTATTTATCCTAAAAATGCACGTTCCTTACAAATGAGGCACCATTTCAGATGAATCGTGACAAAGACTTAGCATAGGGGTCATCAAGAGAATTCAAAGTTTATATGTGAGTTTGCTGCCAGCATCCAAAAACAAGGGTTTTGCTTTTTTTTTTAAAGTTTTCTTTAGAACACAGAAAGGATGAGATTCTTATACCAGAAGTCAAAATCTAGCTGCCTCTAATTTGCTGAGTGGTGTGAGAACTTTTTTAAGACATGCAAAGTCCCATAAATACAAATAAATATTAACCTGCATGAATTTAAAAAGGTGTTTGTGGACAATTTCACATTTGGATAGACCCCAGATGGATTTGGCTCTGCCAAAATACCAATTAGTGCTCCATTATTCAGAAACTTGACAGCAGAAGAGTCAAGGTGCCAAAGGTGAACAGGCGCTACAGAAATACCTTTGAGGTATTTAAAGGAGATAATTGTGCAACACAATCTCTTGCCAAAAGAGTGGCTAAACAAAGCCTGTTTTTGAAGCACATTTGATCAAAAATGTACATTTGAATTCTTTTTTTAATATAGGAGCTCTTATAGAACACCTTAAGATAGAAAGAAAAATCTTGCCAAGCATTTCTGTGATGTCGAGAAAATTTGTTTTGGCTTTTAAGCCAATTTACTTTACTGTCTGCTACTGTATGATGTCCTTTCTGGATGAGTGACTGATCCGTGTCTTCCTGGGTTTCACTTTCACTGAAGACTCTTCATAAGCAAGAACTCACAGGTTCATATGTGTTTATATTAGTGGGAGCGTTAAGGGAGCATATCCCAGGGCCTGCTTTCTGCACTTGCTGTACAATGAAGCTGTCTGTTTACCCTGGTGGCATCTGACTTATTTTCTCAGCAGCTTCCCAGTCAGCAGGGCACAGTGCCCCGCTGTCCACCCTGTCAACACACACAGTGCAAATGACAGTCAACATGTACTTACAGGCCATGCTTTAAACCGATAATGTCACACACACACCTCGGGAAGAATGACCTCACATTAAGCCAGATCAATGACATTCCTACTTCTTTATTTTGCTGGCTAAATATCTCTTCTCTCCAACTGGCTTTGCATCAGAGTTTTCTCTGACTCACTCTGACTCACGTACAGTGGAAATGTGGAGCAAGTCTCCTCTGCAGGCTCTCGGGGCTTCGGCACTGGTTTGTATTGTTGTGAAGGAGAATGAGAGGGAGAAAGGTGAAGGAGAAACCACCATCACACATCCATTATTCATGGGATGGATATGAAGTCACACTGCTTTTGCAGGTTTTTTTTGCACCCCAGATGATGAATATGCATAGTGGCTTGAGGGTGGTGCAGATTGGATATCATGCAAAACACTGTAGGTCAAATTTGAATGCGTTTGGGCATGAAAGAATGAAGAGTCTAGTTTGAGGAGCTAAAATATCCTTGTTATGGTTTCTTTCACTTTGCTTCCTAGTGTTTTGATTGCAAAATAAGTGTGGGAGAGCTGCATAACTTCCCTGATTTTTAAAGCCTGTGCAGGCATATAAGAACAGGATTAGCACATGGATATAGGAGCCTGAATCCAAGCAGCATATTATCACGGTAATGCGGGAAACGTGGGGATTACGTTAGCATTCTGGAGGGCCTAAAACACGACGGATGTTCTCTGAAGTCTTTGTTCAGAGACGTCACAGCTTAGCTTTCACCATCAGAGGCATTTTGTCATCTTGAAGATCCAAATGGAATTATTCTCTGGTGTCACATTACATGAAGTCTTAGACTTTCTGTTTATTGAAGAGTCGTCTCCTTTTTCTATTAACTCATGTAAAAAAAGAAAATTGTTGTAACATTCATTCAAATTCTGTGAGAATATGGACTGTAGATCTGGTGAAGAAGCTATAGGCTGTTCAGACCTCAGACCTCTTATGAGTTCAAAACTTTTTGGGGAGCTTCTCATGTACAGTTTTCCTCAGGACTGTTTTTCAGATCCTCATTAATTACTCATTGCCTGATCAGCAACAGGAACAGGACCCCACCAACCTCTACATCTCCAACCTTCCACTGTCGATGGATGAGCAGGAACTGGAGAACATGCTGAAGCCCTTCAGCCAGGCCATTTCCACTCGGATCCTCCGTGACGCCAGCGGAACCAGCAGAGGAGTAGGCTTTGCCAGGTGAATGGTCACTTTTGAGTTGGTTCTTAAATTCAGAGTCTCTAGCTTTACATGTGTTAGGGAGCCCCCTTGTGGTTCTTTCAGGAAGACGGTTGCTTTAAGGAATTTGTATTCAGCTTTAACGGTTTTTGACAAGCCCTGCTTTTTTTATTTTGCAGGATGGAGTCAACAGAGAAATGTGAAGCGATCATCCAACATTTTAATGGAAAATTTATCAAAACTCCCCCTGGTGTTCAAGGTAAACATTGTTTTTCTTTTTACCATGTAAGAGCTGCCTTTTGAAAAATGTGTTCAAACTGAACTCAGCCTTCTTGGTATTTGCTTCCTGCTTTTAAAAAAATCCTGGTTCAGGCCCACCAGAACCCTTGCTGTGTAAATTTGCGGATGGGGGCCAAAAAAAGCGTCAGAGCCAAGGAAAATATCTGCAGAGCGGTCGACCCTGGACAAGAGACGGAGAGTCTGTACGTTTCTTCATTTCAATTTTCAGTTTAGTTTAAATAACTAGTGACACTCATTATTTAAATGACCAAATGGTTCCTGAGTGCTCCTTCTGGCTCCTAAAAGGAGAAGAAGTTTGCCACACTCTGGTGTGCCAGCAGGTAGTACTTCAACAATGACCTTCTGCCTTGTCTGCTGCCTTTAGGGAGGAATGACCCTCACTTATGACCCCACCACAGCCTTACAGAATGGGTTAGTATTTTACCCTGTGTACTGCCAGAAGAAAGAGAACACATTGCTCTCACTAACAATTCCATCTCTGTTTAGGTTCTACTCCTCCCCGTATAGCATTGCCCCCAGTCGGATGGTTGGGCCAGCCTCCCTTTCCCCGTACATGCATTCCCCTGTGTCCACTTATCAGGTAAGGGGGGCTGAAAATCCCCACATTTGCCTTTTTTTCTCTAATATGGATATCTGACTGCCTGTATTATTTTTCTCCTCCTGCAGGTACATAACCCATCCTGGATACATCATCAGTCATACATAATGCCACCCACAGTGAGTATATTTGAGCTGCGACCTCTCTGACCTTGGAACCCTAATCCTCATGCATTTGAATATTTAGTTTTTACAAAAAGGAACAGTCTTTCTTTGCCAGCTGCTTAGATGGCAACTGCTAACAGCATTGTTTTGCCGCAGGGAGCAGTCTTGACGTCAGGAATGGACCACACCATGTCCATCCAGCCGACCTCCATGATAGGACCCCTGACACAGCAGCTCAGCCATCTCTCCATGGGCGGCAGTGGCACAGTAAGCAGCCTGCAGACAGTTTGTCCTTGAGCTGATATTGTTTTTAAATGCTGAGATTTTACTAGGCAACTTGACAGATTTGTGGCCCTAAGTAATAGCAGGAGATGTTAAACTGTTCTTAAACCATTTTGCAATTGTATTACCAAAGTTGCAGAGAAAAATATGATCTCGACCTTTCCATAATTCTCTTTAAGCTCATGTCCTATCTGAAGACTGTAATATTTTTCCTTGACTTTACATTGACCGCAACAGCTTCAGGTGGTGTTATCCGATTGGGTGGGTTTCCACCTACAACTTTTTTTGTCTTACTTTTTGTATTTTGTTGTTGTTTTTTTTGTTTTTTATTTTACATTTATGGTTTTGGTCTGTGTCGAACATTGGTTTAAACTTGTTTGCCAGTGGTAAAATCCTTTACTGTCCTTTTCTGTTAGCCAGACTTCTTAGTATTTGCACTCTGCCTTTACAATAGTTTAGTATGTTTGGATTGCCTGAAACTGACGTTAGATGCTGTGAAAAAAATAAGGTCGTGGTATTTTCACATTCATGTGAATACCAGACAATATTCAATCATAAAAAACTGTCCAAGAGAAATCCATAGAAGCAGTTTGAAGTGAAAGCATCTTGGATTTTCGTTAAATCAGTGTCTTTTCAGACGCTTATTGTAAATTTGGTCTGTAGATTGACGGTGAAGCTTTGATTCTATTATTGAACTACATCCTGCTTTTCCCTCATGAACTCCTGATATCTGCACCCTTTTATTGGATTATGTTGATGTTTTGTATATGGATGCCTTCGGTCTCTAAGCCCTGTGTATTATTGTGCTCTGACGTTCGTAAGTCAGAGTCTTACACGCTACTGTGAACTGAAGACCAGAGCAGAGTGGTTCATTGAGTACGCAAAGGCCTCTCACTGTAGGACTCAAAACTATTCTTGGCCTAGTTCCAACTAGTTTAATTTCTTTTCAAAATGATCAAGAAGTCATTCTTATCTTAGTTGAAGTCATTTGTTTGGGTCAAACAAGCTTTTTAGTTCAAACTGAGATGGAACTTTCCAATTTTATTGCTCTTAGTACTTTTCGTACCATTATACTTCTGGTCTTTCCCATGTGTTACTCTTATGGTCCATATGTATTGTACTCTTAAGTGCCAATTTCTTTTCAATTTTTATTTTCTTTTTACTTTTTATTAAACTTTCTGTTTGTCTTTCTTCTCTTGTTAAACTCTTGTAAATGCTATTGATTTGTGCGGCTGACCTCGTGGCCAGTTCGCCCCTGCGAAAGAGATCTCAATCTCATTGGGTCTTTGATCTGGTTAAATAAATGAAAAATATGGAGTTAGCTGGAATTTACCTTTTTCTTGGAATGGAAATCGTGAATGAGATTTGGACCTTTCCCTATGACTTTCAGAGAGCTTTCCTACAGAGCCTTTTTTTAATACCTTGAGTGGTACAGGAGACCTCATTATATCATAGTTCTTTTTAATATAATAGTTCATAATAATAATCCATTTTTTTGGTAAAGAGAAATGACATCATATTCTCTCCTAAAGTAAATTTTTTGGCACTTTTCTTTAAGATAGGAATGGTTTTGACTGTAATTGTTTTTCTCCAGTATATACCTGCAAACACATCCATACAGGGAACATACATACCTCCATACACCCAAGTGCCTGCAACCAACATCTCAGTTGAGGTAAACTGGATTTTTTTGGTTACACCTCCAAAATATTGTCATAATAGGTAGATTTAATGTTCCTCGTCTTCCTCAGGAAAGTGCTGTCCAGCAACCTGTTGCCATAGAGACCCCTACCGAACACTCAACGTATTCGTACCAGCATAACAAGTGAAGAGGTGAGTTTTTATGTTGCTTCATGCAGATGCATGTGCGTTTCCAAACACAGGTATAATGCAGAAGCCTCTCTTGTTCCTAATTGGAAGGTTTATGTGTCAGATTATCCTCTGGAGGCTGGGCCGACTGTTGGGAGACGGGGCGACGGCTAAAGTGAACTTAACGTGAACGGACCAGAAAAGATGTTTCTATAAACTAATGTTTTAAGTCTTTTACTCCCAAAAAAGCGAAGCTGGAGACAAATGAGAACCCGGGAAGAACAGAACAAGGAGCAACTTTGTTGATAACAATCAAGACACATGAGTCACATGCAGTACATTCGTGTCAAAGGTCTTTTGGACTTCATTACATCTTTCAGAATACTCCAATAAGGAAGAATGAAACCAGGTAAAGAACATTTCAGCATAATTTTTTGAGTTCTTTTGTAAAATAGGTTGTTCTTGCTTCCTTTTTTGTGTCATTTTCAGGTTTTGAATTGCCTTGTGTACATAATTGTTTTTTTTCCCATTTTTTTGTCTTGATTGGATTCATTGGTGCAGATATTTGAAGAGACTGAATTTTTTAAAGGCATAGCCTACCGCTCTCATCAAGCAGACGGATCTTTGTAGGAAACCTGGTCGGGGGGTGGGGGTGGGGTGAGGGTGGGGGTCCCCAGTACTGTTTGGCACTTCCTTATATGAAAGTCTCACGAAAGCTTCAGACAATCAAGAGATCACAAAGACAAGAGGAATCTCAAGAAGAACGTTTCAAAGGAGAGGACTACTTTAAAAAAATACGTTTAACCATTCCATATAATGTGGCGCGCAAGTCTTTTTTAAAGACCTCACTGTGAGCAAAAGACAACATAATTTCCAAGACAAAAAAGTTAAATGTTGTAGATTTTAACATTAATTCGTTTTAAAGTGGCTATTTTAGCCCCATTTTCTTCACTTTCTTGATCTTTCTGTTAGTAGTAGTGGAGCTGTTGATCAGTGGTGTCTATATGTATCCAATGAAATCTTTTTTTACATTTAATATTTTCTTTTCTAGCAGTTTGTCATCTTTTTGTGAGATGTTTATTAATTTTCCTTTTCAGATAATTCTTGAACCTTTTCTGTTGCCTTTGTTACTTTCTCATGGCTTACAATCATTTTTTTGCTGGCTTGTTTTCACAAAAAGCTTAAGTTTATCGGTTTTGGGGATAATTAATAAGCTGAGTTAAATCCTCATAATTGCACTTAATTGCCTCTCCTTTTAGTTTGTTCTAATTGTTGTTTTTTTAGTGTCAAAGGCAGGGGAGTTTCCACTTTGAAACTGGCTTCATAGAGTAACCTGTGGTGCTGCCACCTAGTGGTAAACATGTCCCGGAGCTCAGATCTTTGGAAGTTTCCCCCTTACACCACACTCAGTTCAAACATTCAAACAAGTGTTTCAGTTTTAACTTTTGGTGTTTTGGTTATGTGTTGATCTTCTGCTCACCAGACTGATTATTTTCAACAATCTTTTGCACGTCACTGTAGGTTTATCTGAGACGACATATTAGGGTTGCTTTGAGCTGCTCCACCTGATGGAATCCAAAGTTGCAAAACAGGGATCAAGAGAAAACTCAGTGGTGCCTGTAAATACATCAAATTCATGTGTTTAGATGTTTTCAGATAATTCGTGAGGTCATCTTCCAGTCCATTCAGTAACAAAATGAAATCAAATGACATTTCCCATAAAAATGTATTAGAAGGAAGATCTGATTTTTTCCCCTGAATCTACAGAAAAGGTTTTTCCGAAGCAGGACCTTTAGTACAGTACATAGATTTGACGAAGAAAGCATGGCGATCAACTGGAAAATGACCTCCTAAAGTGGTTGAAATGTGATGTTATTAACGGTCAACGGTCAGACTATTTGTCTGCCTTTTTTTACCCGCCCTGCTCACCTTTTTTTTAAAAAGTTATTTAAAAGGTTTGTATTTTTTGTTTTAAAGCTTTGAGATTGATCATATTTTTTCAAAAATGCTTTGATTTTATTTTTGATAGTGTGTTGTGTGCAGATATAAAGAAATAGATGATAGATTCTTTTTTTTAAAGCAGTGATTATTTGTATCTTGTTCTGGTTTCAGTGTTTATGTGAAAGAAGCTTTAATGTTTTTTCTTTTTGATTGGCTTGTGTCACAAATGTTGGCACTTTATGATTCCAGATCACGGATAAAACATGTATGTTCGGTTCCGATGCCAAGTTACAGTCAACCCATAACGTTGGGATTATAGTAGAAAAAAAATGCTCAAAAAAACCTCGATTTACCTCATTCTGCCAGAACATTGTAGATTCAGTTTGTCTACAAGTTCTCCAATGTAAAGACCAACTATACACTCTTCACAGCTGGTTCTGTGTCCACATCCTTCAACTCTTCTGTCCAACATTAACCAAACACCCAAGGTCTGGAAATCTATGCAATTAATTTATATTTCAAGTAATGCAATAAAAATATTAAGAAAGCTAAAAAAATGTCAGTAAATCACACCATAATGTGGCTTTAATCTTTTGTTTTTCCAAACAAATGGATATTTTGTTTCACTGTAGGTTTAAATTCTAAATTTAAAAGGGAATTGTTTCACACTTGTCATGGGACAGCTGTGGCTCATCATCCAGTCTTTTCTTTTTGTTAACTCTTGAGAAAATCTAACTTCACTGAAATGCCTTAGATTTGTCTGGAGGAATAGTGAAGAGCAGCCTTGTTTGTGGGCTTAATCTCTAACTGGATTGGTTTAAACTCAAGATATTTCCTTTTACTGGACACAAATACTTGTGTACAGGTGTTTTGCCGTTGTCAAAATTCAAAAAACCTGAAGAAAAGCTGGGTTCTGGCATGAATCTCAACACCTACTGCTGCTAACCTTAAAGAGCTATGCCCTTATCTGAAGGTCAATATGTCACTTGGTCAACTTCTAATTCACATTCAAGGTCTGAAGTCTTTTTTTTTCATTACCTTTTAATGTTTGTGCCATCCTCTCTGTTCTCTTCTTTTAAAGAAAAGATCTTTACTTTTTTTTAATAAATGTTTTTTTCCACTGTGTTTTTGTTTTTATTTCCCAAATTACCAGGATCTGTTTTGACCAGAAAACAAAACCAGACACTGTAAAACCTTTTCAGATTTATCAAATGTGAAGTCTTCACACAGTCTGAAAGGCTGAAAAAATACTCAAGCATCACTATATTTGGACCACTTTATTTGTAAAACATCCTTAGGCCAAGATAAAATAAAAAATGTTTATTACATAGTAGGCTCTATGTTCTACGTATGTACAAAATATAATGTATATGCCCCTGAACCGTACTGCTGAACAAAGACTGATACATAAAATATACTTTGAAACTCCATTTACAATTTTAATAATAATAAACAAGAAAATGCCAACACTTTTTTGTCCTGCTGTGAGGGAGTGAAGGTCAGACAGCTTTACCTTTGAATTATAAACCAGACTCTGATGCAGCAGCTTCTGACAAAACTGAGGAGTGCTTCCGTCTTTTTCATGTCAGTCAGCTACTGTCTATCAAAAAGAAGCAAATGCTGTCATTCATAAAGTGACCAACTGAATATTGGCAGCCCTTTTGTATTACAAAAAAAATTCTGTAAATCCATAACAATACCGCCACACATCAGGGGCTTGATTCTTGTTAGAAAATGCACTTCTGTAAAGAGCTGTAGGTCAGCACAACGGTGAACTCAGAACCAGTTCTGTCTGAGTTGTACAATATTGTAGACTCTTTTTTTTGCCGACACGCAATGTCCTACTGGAGGGCTGGGAGGCAGTGACTGGAAACATCTCATCTCAACAGCAGCCGTCTGCTGAGTGAATAAAAAAAAAACAACTGGTTCCTGAAAAGAGGAGCTGGTGTGCAAGTCTTTCCCAGAAAACAAGAACCATCTCCAGCAGATCCTCCTGAGAAAGAGTTCATCCATCTCACGAAAAGGTGAGCCAGCTATACAGGTGACATCACAAGAGTTTGTGGTTTAAAATCTCCCAAACCATCCGCCTTCTGAAGTAGGGCATGTGTTTCTGTCAAGAAAAGAACAGATTCTCAGAGAGCAGCTCATGACAACAGAACAAAATGAGGAGTGTTGCTGGTGGTTGAGGTCACCTGTGTGAATGTGATTGGCTTGTCTTTGGTAACGTAGTCAGCATATTTACATGTGAACATTCCACAGTCACTGCCATTCATCTGCTGAGGGATTTCCTGAAAGCAAAGGGAGGATGCAACCGTTACTTTAAACACACGGTGTCTAATGCTGAAATGTTCCATGGCCTGAAACCTCAAGAACGACCTCTGCAGGAAGAACAGCAAAAAAGACTTCAACTTTTTGAGTCCTCCTTTTGAAATCCACCTTGCTTGTTGCCCAGTCTGGAACTAGAACTATTGTATGATCGGGATTCAAGAGGGCCGATTCAGAACCTCCTAAGAAACTATTTGGAGTTTACGTCAGGTCGCCATCTAACTTGGAGAACCAGTGGGGAGTTTCTAAGACTATCAGCAGACTTCTTTATGCAAAACTTTTAAAATTGAATGTAATTCTTTTTTTTAACCCTTTAACGGCAGTGCTTTACCTCCAGTGTTTACATTCTTTTGACTAATGAACCTCTTTCAACCATTTATCAAACTACCATAAATCCAGCAGATTGTGCAGCAGAAAAAAGCAGCCTTGCACTGATATGCAACACTTTACAGTAGTGTGGTGCTTATACTCTTAAAGTAAATCAGTCAATTCTTTTGCAAAGAAAAGCAGCTTTGTGCTGTTGTGTTGCATATAGTCGCACAGCCGATATGAAAAGCCGCTTTTCTGTGTCAGAATTAGACGATTCAAACAATTTAAGAATTACTGTAGGTCAAATAGCCAGTGTTATTTAGGCGTCGCTGGTGAACTATCAGGTGTTAAAGGCTTTTAATAAGGCTTCTATCTGAGTGAGCACAAAAAAAAAACCTCAGCATAATAGTCCTGCCACCATGCCTCACTGGGGAAAATTAGTTTAAGGTTAAAAACTTCTCTCTTCTTTAGATTACAATGTAAAATTGAAAAAACACTGACCACATTTATTATGCAACGCTTTTTACATCTGATGTCATTTTTTTTAACCTGAACTGCACATATAGATCCTGTACAACGATATCAGTAAATAAATGATAGATCAAGTGTATAATAGGTATTTAAGACACAATTAGCCTCACGCAAAGACTGATGCTTTTTTCCCATGATGCATCAGCTGTGGTGGACTTACTTTTGACTCTTTGCTGTGCAGAGTCCAGCCTGAGGTAGCCAGTTCTTTGCCTTTCTTGTCCTTACTTTCTAGTTGCAGGTAATTACTGTGGAGTGGAAGGAAACGATACAAGTACTCATTATTGCGTACATGTTGTTTTTCAAACATTTCCACAACACACCAGAAACTTACAACAATGCCTGGCAGGCTTTTTCATTTTTCCCACCCATAGAATCAAAGTATGTTATGGACTTTTTGCGGAAATCCACCACCTGAAACAACACAAAAACACAAAAGTGGTTTAAATGACTTCCTCGTGTTCAAATTCACAAGTTACAGGTAGTCAGGCTCACCGAGAGGCACCAGTGCATCCCCAAGTGAATGGGAACCAACAGAATGTCTTTAGCAAAGATGTCCATCTTTTTGGTCCAGCGGCGGACAGCATAATAACCGTTGCTGCACAGCTTCGGGTAAAAGAAAGTGTTGAAGGTGTTGACCGATGGCAGACTGGGATCCTTGCTTCGTTCAACCAGCAGGTTCATGTAAAAATTTATAACCTGGAATAATAAAAAGAAGCAAATACATTTACAGTAACTGAACAAATTAATAGAATGTGAACTAAGAGCAATGCATTTCTCTATACCAATACATGGAACTCTATTTGTGATTTGGAATTTGGACAAATTACCTACAATTATTTTGTTTGAAAAGGTTTAAAGTGTCTCCTACCTCATCATTCAGCCAGTTGAGATTGCTGAGGGTTTGCAGATCTTTTCGTGTGAGGCTGAGACCAAACCCTTCACTTAATATTTCGTGAGGATTGCCGCCCTTAAGTGCCCTGCTCACTTCGGCCTCCATGCTCTATAAAAAAAGCATAAAACAAACATGAAAACAAACTCAGAGGAAATACCACATTCCCCCTGAACGTGTTCAAATAGTTCTTTTTTTTTTTATAAAACTTCCCAAAGTTTAATGTCTTTTTTTTTTTTAAATAATACAGAACGGCTGTCTTTAAATTGTCAACATCTTCTTGGCCCATTCTCTCTGACAGAGCTGGAGGGGAGCAGTCATGTTTAGCTTTTCTGTGCCCAAGTTGAAGCTTTGTTTGGCCGATTTTGAAAAAATACTGATATTATTTACCACGATTTCTTTAAACATGATTATGTCTGTTTAGAGAAATGCATAGATTCCTCCTGAAGCAAAGCAACGCTACCACTTTATCCCTTGATGGCAGGTTTTCTGTTCAGAGGTTTGCAAGCTTCCTCCTTCATTCTAGTCTTAAAGCAGTACACTGCAAACATTCAACACTGTTTTTCATTTTTGAATGAGCATTTACTCTGCAAGTCTATTTTTGGCGGTTCACATATTTAAACATGATCAGTAAATAAAGATTCATGATGTTTGAATAGACAAACCTCTGTAAGTTCAGGAAACTCTGGTTTCTCTTTCAAAGGCTTTTCTTCCTCTACGATCGTCAAAGGAACCTCCTTTTCCAGAGGAACTCTGACTCGGACCTCCACATCTGGACTACGCTGTTCTTCTTTAGACAAGCGCTGGTTGCCATAACAACAACATGTTAAATACAGGGATATAGAAACCAGGCAGAGGTAAAGTTGACCACAGAAGGTGAAGAGTTACCTGCCGCAGCAACCGGGCGGCCAGAGCTTCCTGTTCCTCTATTTGTCTTCGTCTTTCTCTTGCTCGAGAATCGTACATACTTGTCCTGAGAACAGAAATTGATTATAGAAATTTTTTGTCTTCAAGCACTTCAAATGCAATGCCAATAAAAAATATAGCCCAATAGAAAACGTAATGTTGCTTACAATTCTTTGATCCATAACTCAGCTTGGAAGCATGGCACACTATAAAATTTAAACAGAGATAAAGTTAAAAGTTTTCAGAACAATAACAGCAAAAACATCATGAAGAATTGTTAAATATAACTGGAAGGGTATTGGGATAGCATGGAAACTACCCCAGCTATAAATCACAGCTTCATCTGATCACAATCGAAGATTCTGGTGAGGATTGGGGACTGTAATCAGATTACACTGCAAGTAGTTTTCAAGCGCAGCCATCTCAAAAGTTTCACCTGAGATGTCCCTGCCTTAAAACCTCAGCAAATACAAAGACAACTAATATATATTCATGACCAGAATTCCATAAATATTGTTCCATTATTTTGTTTCAATAGGTATGTTTGATTAATAAAGTTTGTTAAACAAATGTATGTTTGAACAGTCAATTAATTCCATATGTATAAAAATATAAAATGAAATCTTATAAAAACATTAAAATAAACTCCACTTATTTTTGAGTGTGTGAGAATGAAGGATGCCAGTATTTTCATATTTGCAGCCAACGAAAAAGGAACATGGGTTCATGATAAAAATGAACGATCAAGGTTAATTTTTTAGAGGTTTAGAGATAAAAATGTAAGACAAGGAGAAAAAACGTTACTGCAGTTTCACAATTTTTTTTTATAGACCTGATTTACCCGACAGACCTGACAGACATATTTGTTTCTGATAAAACTAACCTCAACAATTATTGTGTTTTTGTTTCCTGAACAAGGTTTTCCTTATAAGACAATCTGCTTCCTCTACAGTACAGTCTCGATTTGAAGAACGCTGTCATAATCTTTGTTATTCCTCTACAAATGAGATCAAAATCCCTCCCGATAAATTAAAAAGTACAATTCAAGTCCAATTCGCCCTAGATATAAATAAATACAGACCAATTTTTATTTTTCCTTCATAAAACATTTATGCTCTCTCAGGCCACATAAAATGACATGGAGGGCCACATTTGGCCAGCGAGTTTGACACATGTGTTTTAAAGTAAATCTGTCAATTCTGTTGCAGAGAAAAGCAGCTTTGTGCTGTTGTGTCGCATAAAGTCGCACAGCCGATATGAAAAGCAGCTTTTCTCTGTGTCAGAATCAGACGATTCAAACGCTTGAAGAATTACTGTAGGTCAAATAGCCAGTGTTATTTAGGCATCGCTGTTCACCTCTCCGGTGTTAAAGGGTTAATAAGGCCTCTATCTGTGTGAGCACAAAATAAAAAACCTCAGCATAATAGTCCTACCACCATGCCTCACTGGGGAAAATCAGTTTAAGGTTAAAAACTTCTCTCTTTTTTTAGATTACAATGTAAAATTGAAAAAACACTGACCACATGAACTGAACTGCACATATAGATCCTATACAACGATGTCAGTAAATAAATGATAGATCAAGTGTATAATATGTATTCAAGACACAATAATAGCCTCACGGAAAGACTGATGCTTTTTTCCCATGATGCATCAGCTGTGGTGGACTTACTTTTGACTCTTTGCTGAATTGAAATTCAAAGCATCAGCACAGCAATAAACATGCCTGTCAGTTTTGAGATCCAATCATTCTTTTTGGTATTTTATATTTTCTAAATAGGACAGATCAGCATCAACAATGTTGTATAAAGAATCTAGACGTGGTCTTTATAATAAAAGTACATTTAAAATAAAAAGAAACCATGATAAAAGTAGCTTGATAAAAAGGTTACTCTAAACAAGAACAAATACTAACCTTGAGCTGTCTTGTCTTTTACCCTTTTGTTCATTAATAATGATAACAGAGTCGCTATCTTGAGCTGCAAGATAAGAAAAATGCAAAAATTTCAAGATTTATATTTATAAAAAGGAACCCACAGTTTTACTCGCTTTCATTTCAGACTCCGTCAAAATCCTTTTTTGCATAGCTCACCTGATGACTGTGTGTCCTGAGAGGTATTGTCCTGTAGAGATGATGGAGACGGAGCTGATGAGAGAGCGGCTGGTCTGCTTGAGTTGGTGTCCGGGTCTTGAGACCACGTTTGGATCCCTGGATGCATGGAAGTCCCCTCTGGACTGGGGATGTTGCTGGAGCACCGGCTGGCTGTCGCCCTTGGGCTGGGAGAGTTACTGGGTTCCTCTGAAGTTCCTCCTGCTGCAGACTGAGCTGGAGAGGAGAACTGTAGCAGTCTTCGGCTGGTGAGGAAGCTGGTGCTGCAGAAACAAACCAGGAACACGTTGAAACTACAGACAGAGCCATGAACCATCTCAGTAAAGGGTGTTTTTTATGTAGACTAAGGTCATAATTATTTTTGATAAAAACAAAATATTAAGACATTAGAAATGTAACACTATTATTTAGACAGAAAAGTGGTACATTTGAACTTTCAGTTAAATAAAGGAAGGTAACTTAATGATTTGGTATTAAAAGCAATAGAATACTTTTAACCCCCCTTGAAGACCATTAAAACATTGCATTTAGGGTTTTGGTTTTTGCATACGTACAAATCTCTGTGCGATCTCACAATGCTGTGTGAGCTGCCGTTGTGAAGGAAAGACGACTGGCCACCAGTTACAATGGTCAGAAGCTGCCGGTAGATCTCCTTCTCTTCTTCACAAATGGACTGAGGTTAAAGAGAACAAAAGGATTTACACACAGAACAGTGGAAACAGTTTCATCAGAGACAATGATGGAGTCTCGTGCTGATGTCTGACCTCTTGTGCTGTACAGTGCTGTTTGGTCCTTGGTAAGTGGCTGGAAGAGGTGCTGTGAGTGGGGCTTTGAACCAGTTTGATTGGAAATGTCTTTTCATACATGCCGGTGCCAGAGCTGCTCGCCGTGCCCACTTCACTAAACGAACTAGAAACAGTTGAGAAATCACAAATCATTATCTGACACACTGCACCAAAGGCAACTACTGAAACCCAAATAAACCAAATACCTTGATGTTCCATGAGCTCGGAAATTCAACGGCCTGCCTAATCGAGGATTGAGATGAGATTTGGGGGTGGCCAAGGGCGGCACGTTGACCGAGTGTCCATTTGTTTTTGGCACTTCACGATGGGCAAGACCCATGCACATCTGCCGCCGGCAGACCTTTGACCCTTTGACAAATTTCTCATTGCGCAGTAACTCTAAAGCTGAGAAAAGGAAACATCAAAAGGAAAAAATATGTTAAAAACCTGGCAACCCTTAAAAGGATATACATTCTATAGGGCTTTGCAGTTTAATCTCTGAAACTGAAAGACCACAAAAATGGAGAAACTTATTTGCATGGAAGAGTTGGATCCTCATCCATTAAAATTGGAATCAGAAATTGCTTTCCCCCTATTTTTTTAGTGCGCAAAACCACATCATTTTCTTTGAAATTTTTATCACACAAATATATACTACTACCTCAAATGCTCTGTAACATATTTCCTGAAGTGTTTGATAAAAAAACGTCCAATAAACAGCAAGCTTGATGATATTTGCTATATTATTTCACAGATTATTACAATTTAGGAGGAACCGTTAAATTATAATAATCTGTGAAATAATATAGCAAATATCATCAAGCTTGCTTGACAATTTACAATTTAGGAGGAACCGTGGGCTGCATGGTGGCGCAGTGGCTAGCACTCTTGCCTCACAGCAAGAAGGCCCCCGGTTCAAGTCCTGGCTGGGGGACATGAAAAACACACCATCAATGGGGACCTTTCTGTGTGGAGTTTGCATGTTCTCCCCGTGCATGCGTGGGTTTTCTCCGGGATCTCCGGCTTCCTCCCACCATCCACCAACATGCTTCATAGGTTGATTGGCAACTCTAAATTGTCCATAGGTGTGAGTGTGAGAGCGAATGGATGTGTGATTGAGGATATTCTACCCTGCGACAGACTGGCGACCAGTCCAGGGCATCCCTTGCCTACGCCCAAGTGGCCGGGATAGGCTCCGGCAACCCCGTGACCCCCGAAAGGGAATAAACGGTAAAGAAGATGAATGAATGAAAGGAGGAACCGTCTCTGCACTCTGCCAGCATTCACGTAAGATGTCTTGGTTGCATTCGTTGGAAAGTATAGTCTCTGAACACACTTCTACATAAAAAAAGGTTATTTAGCTAAATTCAAGAAATGACTCCCCTGCAGTACATCCATGTCCGACTGGAAGTTCAGAAAATTGCTCTGACCTCTTCAAGACAAATTTATAATACATCCAGCAATCAACTGATCTTTTTAGTGTATAAACCCACTGTGCAATTTAAGTACCTCTCTGTGCTTGAGCTTATAGATTTAACATAAGAATTCAACAGCAAAAGGAGTGGAAAAACAAGCTCACACATTTTTAAAATTTGCCTTTCACTTTCCACAGAGGATTAAATAAACATCAGTAGTATATGTACTTGCATAAACAACATATTTTCCAACATAAAATTACACAAGAGGATGCTTTTTTTCAACTAAAAAAAGTGTAAGGCTGCAGTAGGGCTGGGAAATGTGTCCTAAAAACACAATTTCTAATTTTTTCACAACAAATTCCATTTCCAATTTTAATCAATTTTTGCCCTCTCTTCTTTTACTTTCTAAAACAAAAATTACAAATAGCAGAATATATTGAACAAAACCATTATTTTAACAAGCTCTTCTTTGTTAGTTACTTTTTAATGTCTGTGCGTTGCGAGATACGGGTGGGCTGACCTTCCTCCAAACAACGAAACCCCAAGACAGCAGGATGCTGGAATAAAAATCCAGATTTTCCCAAAAATAAATCTTCTATAAAAGGTACATTAGAATTATTTCCCAGTCCTAGGTTGCAGTGAATTGAGTAGAATACATTTTGTATATCACTTTAACTCATACAAAATCCTCAGAAGTTTGTGAATTTCAGTTTTACCTGATTTGGACGTTTTCCATTCCAAAGTTGTTGAAGGAGCAACAAATTTCTTATTCAATGTATTCCTGTCAGCGATCTTGGATCAAACACAAGAGAGACACTAAGAATTTTCATTAAGAAAAAATAATAAAGAAAAAAATAAATAAATATATTTGTCATTAAAGAAGTTTTGACAATGTATCAAGGGGAAACTAGGAAAATGGAAGCCTTACTGGTCTCCTTGTCAAGGCTACTGATGATGTTGAAGGCTGTGTCTCTCCAGAAGGCAAGCCAGGGGAGGTAGGGAGAATATTTCTTAGAGATGGGCTTGCATTGTTCTTCATCCAAGTTGACACAAAGGTACTGTGACTCTTGACCCCTTCGGCTGCACTCTTGACTGAATCAATAAGTTCTCCTAATAAAAACGCACAAGGATGTCTTAGTAAAAGAATATAATAGAACTGTATACCCAAACCCACGCATATCTGAATGTTGTATAATAAATGATGATAATGCATGTACCCATCCGTGTTCTCTTAATCATCAAACCATCTTGATCGATGTTATGGCCATCTTGCAAACTTGGAGGGAAACACAAACAACAACATTACAATTACAGAAAGAAATATGTCCAACAACACGCATTAGACGTAAGTCAGCTTAATTGTCAACTTGTTCGCGCTACCTATTGGCTTACAATGTTTAAATCTCAAATTAAATAAATAGCAATCAACCCTCTTACCATTCAACTGTTCTTTTTCTTCTCAATTCGCCGATAGACGCTGACTGGTCTTCGCGTGAGTTTTGCGGAGCTGGTTCCCCGTTTCGAAGATTGGCAAAGCTTGTCCCTACCCATTCGTAGATTTTATTTAACATGGCTCAAAAGTTTCAGAAATTATGCCACTGGCTTAAAGTTAAATAGTTATAGCTGCTCTTATTTTGCTTAAATCAAAAGAAACTAAAGCGCTTCATTCAACTGAGGTAGGTTAGCTGATGTGGTTACAGACGCTAACAATCCGAACATAAACCATTATACTTCCCCCGACACAACTGTTAGCTCGTTAGCCTGGATTTGGCGCTGTTAAGCTAACACGCTAGCTAGCGTTGTTAGCTACGCGGCTGATTAACTGTCGCGTGATTAAATTCTAAACAAGAAGACGTTAAGTCACTATGAGCTATGTCGGACGTTTTGCTATCATTTTTTGTCTCAGCCCAACTTATTTACAAGACATTATTATGGCTATATTTGTAAATAAACTATTTAAATAACATCTCCCGCTTCTTCCTCATTCAAAACCACAACATGGCTGACTCTCACGCTGCAACATCCTGCGTTCCGATTGGACAGCTCGATGTTGGACAATCAAGTTTACACTAAATTAACTGGCGGACCACAGATCGGAAGTAAACATTTAATTTGACGTCAAATCCGGAATCAGTGACCCGTAGATATATATTTTTTTATTTTATTTAGTTATTTGATACAACAATGCCAGTTATAAAAGTTTATAGATGTAAATTTTGTAAACATATATTTAATAAATTGTTTATTCAAATGTGGGAATTTAATTATGTTAACATTAGTAAAGAATAAAGTAATCTAACATTTGGTGTTTGAGAACAATTTATTGAAACAAGGAAGACCTATGACCAGTTTTTTAGACATGTCTTGAATAACAGCAATTCTGCAATGATATGTATTAGTCACTTCTAATGTACAGCAATCAAGTAATAAACCAAGTAAAAAGTTGTTTATACCCATTCTTTTAAATCAAGCTTGCAATTTATTTATCTTTCTTTAAAAATACTGTACTTCATACAAAATAAACATTTAAATCTGAACAATAGCTTTATCATCCTTCCAAAAATATGTTATCAAAACATATAACAAATCTGTTTGTTTGGCACTGTTACGTGTACAGTCATAGAATTAAAAGGCATTTGTAAAGTTTGATAAACAAACAAATCCTAAAATATTTCAAATTCATTAAATACTTTTGTTATACTACTAATAATACTAATACTAAACAAGCTCGAAAACAGAATGATTACAGTGAATGTGAGGTCTGTTAAACTGTTTAGACATAAACAGCTTTATAAAAATTAAATGGAATAGACAGACAAGAAAAAAAAGATGAGTAACATAGTCCTTAGGCCAACAGAAACTTAATAAGATTGTCTTTTATATTTCAGAACAAACTTTTTTTTAAGTGTTACAGTACAGAGGAGGTTTCTTGAAATTCACAGTAACAAGACAAGATCAGATGTAAAGAAAAACACAGGATAACCACTAACACGTTTAAAGCTATTAAAGATAAACTTGTGTCTTCACTCGTGAAAGCAACAGTTAACACTCATTTTTCTAGAGATGGAATGACCGAGTTCAGCATAGAATATCATTCATAGCACTCATGCATTTTGTTTTATAGATTTCAATACATCCTAATGAGACTCTAAAGCTACAAGTTTCACATACATAAACAGCTTTACGTCATCACTGCCAATGTAGTTTATCAACTATGAATGGAAAAAGATGTAGTGATTTCAGTTGGTATAGCTAATTTGCTACCTTGAGTTACAGGCTTAAATGTGTCCTAACTTCGGCTCATAAAAGAAGGTTTTGACTTTGACTTTAGTTTTTGCTACTCATGCACCAACTTACGAAGTCCTTTGGATAAAATTAACTATTAATTTTAAATGGACAAGGATTTGTGTGAATAGATGTGTTAATACATTTTTTAAAATGCAATTTTTTTTGTTGTAATAATGAATCAATTTGTATTCTGATTAATTTTCCATAAAAATGCCACACTGGTATGCCACTTGTAGAAATGTGTTTATTCCCGTTTGGTGCCAGCGATTTGAAGGAAAAATGAGAAGATATACACAATATCAAGGTAGATGTTGAGAGAGGCAAAGATGTATTCCTCTGGGCTCATGGTATATCGCTTGTTGCCCATTAGGAGCTGGGTGTCAAATGCTAAAAACTGAAACAAATAAAAAGAAAAAAAAAACATTTGCATTATTTAGTTTTTACCAATACGACATGTTTGTATCCAACTTGCTTTGTTATCACTGTCTTGACTGTATTCTTACCATAGTGAATAGAATAGCTCCAAGCACAGCATATACCGAATCCAACCAAGGTACCTGTTTTGCAAAAAATTGCAAGTTAGAAATGATTCTCCAAATCTTGCATGCCGACAAAAATCATGATAAACTGAAACGTATGTATGTCGATCTTTTCCTTATGTGATACACAGTTCTTCAAAAGTTAAAAGAAAAAAAAAGGTGTTCCTTTTTTACAAACAAAGCTAACACACCTCTGTTGTATATGATGTTATGTAAGATAATATTTTGTTATCATGTCAAATTCTTTTGGTTGATTCCAGATGGAGTAGGCTAAAATAAAAGCACTGGTGTCCAGTTGAACCTTTGTGGCTGAACTTTTTCTTTATAATTTATAGTAGGATTAGCCTGATTAACCATCAACCATGCTTTTGGTCTATTTACATGTGTAATTTTAGCAATACCTATCTTCTTCTTAATTTGTTCTAAAACAGAATTTTGGCCGTTTGGCAATAATTATTTTTATGTGGTTAGCAAATGGCAAACTTTTGTTATATCAGCATTTATCATATATGATGGTGTAACTTTCTTGAGGTTCCAGCAGATCAGTTTCTTATCTTTAAATCTACTGATGCTCAACTTCTCAGCCTATGGTCATAAGAGCTGCAGATCATGGCCGCTCCTTTATAACTTTAGTACTGAGACATTTTAACTTTACCCCATAGGCCATCTAGACAGCCTCAAGACAAGAGTCACACATCAACTATAATTGGACATATTTACATGATGATCATTACAGAAAAGCCAATGTTAGCCTAATTTTAAAAATACTTTAAATTACACAAACACACTTTGGTTTTTGGTATTTTTTTCTATCACAGGTTCATTTTGTGACCAATACCAACTTTGTAAGAATGTCTTTCCATTAGCATTTGGACACAGCCTCCTTCTTAAGAAGTCAAATTACAACTGTATCAGATTTCTCTAAATTGAAAAATGATGCCAAAGGGCCAATTTGTGCCTTGAAAACGGATGCCGCCTAATCCTGACCTCATGCATATCCATGATGAGTCAGGAAATTGAATATGATCAAGGATAGGACTTGAGAAAGCTTGAGTGAAATAGCGATCTCATTAAGTTTATTCCTAGTTTCTCGGAACAGTTCCATGTTTAGATAACATTTTATTTCTATCTTCAGTTTCAACGTTTATCTTAATCTAGCAATTATTTAAATGATACTTCATCAAAATCATCTTCAGTATTTTTCCTTATGGAATAAAATCTGACTTACATAATGAAAAGGGAGGACAAAAGCCAGGAACAGTCCGGAGATGAACATAACCATGCAGAAGATACAGAGTACTCCTTGATATGAAGTAACATCGATCTACAAAAAAGATAGAAAATCATCATTTGTAGAAAACATGAAGAGGTATTTGATCTGAATGACTACTGTACTTTTATAGCTACATGCTTTTTTATTTTCTCACCTTAGTTTGGAAACTGAAGACTGTGACCAGGAGACAGACTACTACTGTGATGCCTAGGCACATCACAACTGACTTGGTGTTATAGAAACTGTAAAAAGAATGGATATGCTACATTTAGCTTCTCTCATTGACAAAATTCCGATAGAAAATGTAGGATTAGAAGTATCAGACACTGTCGGAATTTGCAGACAAATAGAATACGAGTAAGAAGCCACAAGGCTGCCAGATAAATATAAAGAATGATACCTGGACAGCATCGATGTCATGTAGGCCAGAGAAAGAGTCTGTAACAAAGTAAAGAACACTCATGCTCTTAACATGATTGGTTGTGTATATTTTTACATTGACTTGTGAGAGAACATGTCTATAAAGAAGAAGTAATCTGTCAATCTACTTTAGCTTTATAATTCAAATAACAGTCTGTGTATTTAAAACATGCTTTTAGACAAATAGAAACTAATGATAGTTTTGTAACAGCTTTATACTTACAAAGATGGAAAGTAGAATCAGATTCCAGGGAAACCGTCTCCTGCAGGAATAAAAATGAGACATTTTCTTAATAATCAGGGTGATTTTTCATCCTTTCTTTTAAATAAAAACTTCCACATGTTGTTGTGTTATTGTTTGTTTTTTTGTTTTGTTTTAAACATTAAGAGCTTTATCAGACAGATTAAAAAACTGATTAAAAAAACCCTAAAATGTTCATGATGGTAAATCACTTCAGAATTGTTCCATTACCTTGGTGCAGAGCAGCATGACAGAGTCAGGTAAGTCACAAAGAACACAGCACTGTCAAACAAATAACATTATTAAATGCTACATTTGGGGATGTTTGACACAAGAAAAATCAAATTTTCTGTTTAAATTAGTTACTTACTATGATGCCCAGTACCACCCAGGGTTTGTTTGAATGTAATCCTTTACGGGGTCACTGAAAGACAAAGCCTTAGGCACATCAGTCACTGCATTTTTACTGAATCACATGGATCACAATCTAAAATAACATGAATATTTTCAAACGAAGGTGCAAAACTCACCAGAATGTAAAAAGAGCCACAATAGCTAAAGTCACCAGTAGCTGGATCAACAAAATGGTGTACACCTTATGGGAATAAATGTGAATAAATAGTTAATAAGTGGCTCATCTGAAGCCAAAAGATTTACATTTTTTACACTAATTAAATCATAAACACTGCACTGTCATTAATAGTTTAGATAATAAACCTATGTTGTACCTTACGGATGAAGACTCTCCTGATGTTGCGATCATCCCAGGTGAATTCTGTAAGCATCTCCACATCATTGTAGCATGGAGCACTGATGCCTAAAGATATCAAGTTATCTAATGAATGCAACACTATCAACACTACACACATTTATCACCAAAAAAAAAAGAATAATTTCAAATGTTTTGCTAAATTAGATAGTTAGTTTTAGGAGTAAATTTAGGCAAAATTCACCCGTACTTTCTGTAGCTTCCTCATATGTTGGAGGAGATGGTGCCACAAAGGCCTGTTCACTGGAGGCGCCCTCAGTGGACTTGTTAGCAAGTGAAAGCTGCTTGGAAAAAAGACATTTTAATTAATCTTTCAAGAGTCCTCGGGGAGATAAATCAATGTTGACGTGACAAAAAAGCCTGCCTCACAGCTGACCTGAACTTAAAACCGATCTAAATGTTAAACACATAAAATCTTCATCACCACCTTTATAAGCAAACTTTAGGCCTGTTCCCAAAAAAGCACATATCATAGAAATAAATAAATTTAACATAAAAATACGTAGAAATTTAAATAGTAAATTTCAGCAGATATTTTTTGCTATCTGAATTTACAGCATAGATCAGGTAGTTTTTCCACAGAGCTGCAGTTTAGTTAATTTAGCAGAGTGTGAACAAAAGATGAACTTCCCAGCTAGGCCACCTGTTATCTTGGACATACAACCCTGCCTATTGATATCATCACCATCAGACATCTGTCAGTAATGAAGAACCCAAGATACTTTAATATTGCCAGGTGGCATCTGTGCTGAGGGGACAAAAATGTGTATATATATATAGTGTCATCTTGTGTTGATCTATAAATTAAAACAGCACTCTTCCTGGCGTTAAAAATGAGATCAAATTTTATTCTGCATTCAGAACTCACCAGCTGTTAAATGTAGCTCTGCTCTTGGATAGACTCACCAAAACATCTCCAAAGATAAAGTGGTTGACCAGACAACACGGTCTGTTCTATAGACTAGCTGTTATTCTGAGAGTTTATTTGTGTGCAGATTGAATGAGGCTGGTGAGGGGAGCACCCTCGGTTAACCCCACTGCTGACCCTAAAGAGAGCAGGGAAACTATTGCTCCACCTGACTTGGTTTCTATTAGCACATTATTCTAATAAGAATGTTCCTGTCAGCTCATTTTTGAAATCGTTTTTGCTAATTAATTTGATCAAATGTATTTGAGGCATCACTCAGTCCTAAAATCACAGAAGGCTGTCTTAGGTACGTTTGAGTAACTTCTTTCAAAATGAGTCATTCACTTTACCAGTATTATTTTTTTTTGTTTCATCTAATTATTTATACATGTTTCTGTTGAGTTACTTTTATTTTGAATGAAATCTGTCATTTTTCTAAATTAGTTTAGTGACTTCCACATTTTCCTTTTAAAGTGATGCTTCCAAACCAATTCCCTCAGATAAATTCAGCTGATTTCTCTCCATATTCGGCTTTTAGACTTCATTTTACTGCTTCCAAAACAGCTGTCACAACTTTTACTGAAATGTAACTCTAAATCTCAACCAGAAAAAATTCTCCACTGTAATTGCACTGTAGATCTTATATTTTCTCATTAATTTTTCAAGTCACAGTTGCTGCATAATATTTTGACAGGCACGTTGGAGAGTTTATCTTTTAAAGATCAATGATCAAAAAGGTTATTTTAAACTGTCAGCACTGTAAAGAGAACATCAGGTCTTGTAACTATTTGATGAGAAAGGGCCAATTCTAAGGGTTAGTCTAGGTCAAACCCATCATCTATAAAAAATAGGTCGTCATAGGGACACTACTACTGACGCACTTTCCTGAGCATCTCTTTCAGCAAAGAACAGGCTGGAAATATTGCCTACCTCTTTTGTAATAACGTGGACGTATGCATAAATTCTGATCAATATTTTTCTAGACAGATTTAATAGAGAAACAGACATGACATATAAACAAACCAGTTCATACCTTGCCCTGTGTCATGATGTCAGCCTTTGTTCCAGTTGGTCGTCTTGATTTGTAACCAGTATGAGAGGATCGAGTGTTTCCCTCCTTGTTTTAGTAGCTCTGAAATCGAACCAAGGCTTGGTGACGCAGAGACAGGATCTCAGATTTTGGTGTCTTTCTTGCCTGCTCCGAAGCTTCTCACATGTGATGTGATGTAATCCCAAACAAACGCAGTTTAAAGCGTGCAGATGGCCCCCCTCCCTCACCTAAACAGGGATGTTCTAGTAGCATCCAGATGACGCAGAGCCATAGACAAGACCTAGGACTGTACCACAACACCAAAAAAAAAGGGGGAGGCATGGTACTGAATCATTTGTTGCAAGGACATGAGTCCAGAAAAATCAGGCAGATTGCAGCAGATTTAAGGGAGCCGAGGGAGGGGTTGAGAGAGTTTTAACGTTTGAGAAGTTTCAAGATCAATCTTACTAGACATATTTTCCATACCTAAAGATTTACCTTATTGCAGGTCTCCTAAAACACTGCCAACGTATCTTTTCTATGATATTCTCACTAAATGAAAGACCCTAAACTGTTATTTTTAGGCAGTAATGTTCTACTTGAGCAGTATTTAAGTAATGTGCTTTTTTTGTTTTGTTTTACAAATTCATCATTAATTTAGACAGCAAAAAATAAATCCGCATTTTTAACAGATATCAGGTGCATATTTTATTAAAAGTGTGATAAACATTTTTGCAACAAGCAAAGTGCACAAAATATTCTGAAGTTGAAAAAGAAAAAATCCCAAACAAAACGTGACCTAAATGATTGTAAGACACTTGAAGGAATAACTAAAATAACAGATATTGAAGTGAAGGCTTGCTGGGATTTAAAAAAAAATTAAAATAGTCTCTGAAAGACATTTAAAAACCTCTGAACTGATTACCCTATAGAAAATGAATGAATTACATCCCATAAATAACACCATCTCCATATATTCAGTCTGGAATGATAAGAGGAATGGTTAAAAAAAATGGACAAGTTTCCAGTTTCCTGGTTGAATCCCAAGTATTTTGCTTTACATGTGTTTACAGTTTTTCTTAAATAAAGAACCAAACGGTAACAAGTGATGTGAAATAAAATGTAAACTAACCCTATAGCCTTTTAGGAGGTTGTCAATCTCCTTCTTTGGCAAAATACGAACTTACCCAACATATTTTCTTTTATGTTTTATCATCAAAATGTGCCCTTCTGAACTGTGGAGTCCAGGTTTTGAATGTTTCCAGTTCTTAAAACATCTCCCCATCTCCTCTGGTTCCTTCAAGTCTCAGGTCAGCATCGTTTCTACCCAGAGTGAAAAGACTCACGACAGCCATCAGTGCTGCCAGCATCATGACGGCACAGCCTCCAAACATATGTCTAGTGCCACCCCCGCCTTCTCCTCCACCCATTCCTGATACTTCCCCGTGGAGCGCCAGGAGTCCCAGGCAGGCCAGCAGGTGCAATGGCAACCGGAACCAGGCCAACACACCGGCTCGCTTTTCCTCTGGAATCACTCTGCCCTGCAGAAAGCTGACTGCTGGGAAGTACAGACCACTGGCCAGCTCCAGCAGGAGGAAGGCCAAGAAAGATTCGTGTGGTCTCGGCTGTCCTGGTGCAGTAGAAAAGGTTAGCATGAAAAAGGAGAAGAATGCCATCAGAACAGCGAGGCAGAGCACGTGACCAGGCTGCAGATGGTAGTGAGTGGAAGTGGCAAGGCGGTACAGCAAGGAGCCGACCATACTTGCAGCCATCAGGGAAGAGAAAACTATTCCCAAAGGAGGCCCATGAGGGTCTAGAACTGGAGTCCATAGAAAAACAAAGATGTAAAGAACACTTTCAAACAGAGCTTGTACTCCACCCAAAAGGAGAACTCTTTTGTCTGACAGCAAACAACGCAGCCCTTCATGGCAGCTTCGCGAGAACCTGCCTTTTGCAGTTAAACGGGGACCACCTCCATTTTGAGTACCAAGTAGTAGAGTCTTTTTGTCCCCTTCAGGACAGCCTTCAGCTTCCTCCTTCCCCCAGTCTGTTAGCACCACCCAGCCACAGCAGCCCAGGCAGGGGACAGCCAGGAGAAATGGAGCCACTGGGCCCAAGTGGAGCCACTCAGCCAGCAAGTTGGCCACCAACCCAGCTCCCACAGCAAGGCCGTGATTCCAAGTAGCAGCTCTGGTGAACGTGCTGGGGATCCATTCCTTTGGAAAATCCTGGACTTCTACATGCTGGTGCACATACCAGGCTTCAAATGTGGTAGCAAGCAGGGATGTGGACAGGCCCCCCAAAATACGGCCCACAATCAAAACAAAGTAGTCTCTGGAAAGCTTTGTGAGGCAGCAAGCAGAGTAGCACAGGCAGAAGAGAAGGCAGGTTTGTCTGCGGCCCAAGGCTTGAGGTAGCCAGCCCGAGAAGGGAGCAAACAAAACACACGAAGCCAGGCCACACACGTACAAAATGGCTATTTGGGACTCCAGGAAGCTGTAGTGGCGATAGAGTTTATAGAGATAGGGGCCCTGGAGCCAGTCTGCCCACAGAGCCAAAAGGTAAGCCCTCAGGAAGATTTTCTGGAAACGCCGGAAAGCTGGGTTAGCCACAGCTGATGGAGTGGACTCAGGCGGTGTGATGCGGCGTGCTGTCAGCTCCAGGCCAACACACAGGGCGAGCAGGAAAATGACGGCGAGATAAGCTGTGACCAGCATGGTGGCAGAGACTGCATCCGCTTGAGGTTAAAACAGGGAAACTGATGTGGTTCCAATTCTATTCCGTCTGCTCCTCAGCCCCTACAGGAAGGGAAAATTAAACATTAGACTTGAATGTGTCTTTATGACCCACTTTAATCATATATTTATCTATTCTAAAAGCGTTCCTGGTGGTCTTTTCACTTTGATTATAATGTTTTAGTCAAAATAAAAAACCTGTCTTCTTTAAGGACATAGTTTCTGCAGATCAGCAGGAATTTATCAGAAATTCACCTCCGAGTTGTGGGCAAGACTGTTGCCGCAGGGTAAGCCTGCCCCCACTTCCTGTCATCCATGTGTTGACACCATCTCCAAGTAGTTTACAACCCATAACCTAACACTAACAGTGCAACAAAAATGCGGAGCAATATCTGAGCTATCCAGGTGTACATTTTTGAGCCAGATGCCTGCCCAGACGAAGAAAACAAGACGTACATGGTCGTATAAGGGGATGCATCAGAATTGAGCAGAGCAGGAAGCTTGTGGCCCGAAAGTATCAACTACGTCACAGCTAGAGGCTTCGGCATTTTTATCGTCTGCTCTTGATTCACAACAAATTGAATAAAGACATACCCAGAAATACAGCTTTAATCTTCAATTTCTTACATATCCTACTAGTAGTCCATCGTGAGAAAAATGCCACATTTTAAAAACACCAAAAAAAACAAGATTTTTAATTATACAATGCAGCGCATAATTAAATGTGGATTAGCTAACCTTTACTTTAGTTGTCTATGACAGTTTAACACTGACAATTTCGGTAACTTAAACACTGCTAATTAATTTAGAAATTGAAAGAAAGTAGTGAACCCCGACCGTTTGCTATTAGCTAACGTTAGCTGCATGCTAGTGCAAAATAAGTTGACTAAATGAGTGGCACCGCCATCTTTAGATTTCTATCCCAATACAACATTTTCCAACGTAACCAGTCCTACCGTGATTTTTGACAGCCGTCCCATATCAAGCAAGTCCCCTTGCAAGCATCAGCTTTGAACGAGAAGGAAGCAGAATCAGTACACACGTTAAAACATTCACTTCCTGGATTTGGTGCTTACTACTATTACGCCACCAGGGGGCAGCCGTGGATCTTCTGTTTGGTGTTCTGTTGGTGCTTGGTTGGAGAGCAGGTGCTTGACGCCGGTGAACACCCATTTCCTAGAGATGCAATCATTGAATACATAACTAATAATATCCTCTATCGTATCATTTTAAACATTGAAATGATGAAATGGAATACAGTATTTATTCCTGGAAAGTTGTGTGTGTTTTGCTTTTGTTTGAGACGCATGCAGATTCTATAAATAGAAACTTTCATATTCCATGTGAATAAAATAGCAATTTTCAAGTATACTCAGACTACTTGGTGACAATTTTAAACGGTTTCAGAAACCTTCATGCACTTTTCTCACGTTTTTTCTGTTCCATTTTTGATCTTTAGGATATAAAAGGTGTGTATTTGTATTTAATATACAGTACAGTACAGTTTGGTCTGTACTGTTTAATATGTATTTCTGTATATATATAAATTCTTATATAGGCATATTGTACTTGTTTTAAGTGTTGGACTGAATATAAAAGGATAGAGGAATAAAGAGAGGAGTTATAGTATGTTGTATGTGTGTGTGTGTGTGTGTGTGTGTGTGTGGGTGTGCGTGGGTGTGTGTGTGTGTGTGTGTGTGTGGGTGTGCGTGTGTTTGTGTGTGTGTATGGGGGAGCTGTTCACAACAAGGCAACGCTAAAAATGGGGATAGAAAAAGAGGCATAAAAAATTGCTAAATGTTTATCATTATTGCTAACACAGATTAACCAAAGGCTTTTTATACTCAAGCACACACCCAAACGGCACACAAAACTGCAAAAACCATCATAAACATGTCAAACTCATTTATATTTTGGACATACAGAAGAACTCACGCACATTGATTGTATACACGCACACACAGAGACACATGCAACACATAATGTCATACCTGTGTGCATGCAAATGTTGTGCAAGGGTGAGCATGCGGGATGCTGAGGTGGGTGTGTTGTGTACAATGATGTTATGTAATGGGAATGTGGAAAGAAAGGTAAGAAGCTCTACCATTTACTCAAAGCCCAGAGAATGCCAGTCAGAGCCTTCCAGATGCCCCCTGTTCACAGAGAGGCAAATCACGGGACAACCACCCTCAGACAATCTGACACCAACTATCCTGAAACAGGGCCAGGAACCTTAGGTGCAGGAGAACACATGCAGAAGCCCCTGCCTGGGCACAGAGTAGATCGTCCTCCTTTCCCTGGGTTCAGTAAATAACCTCAGCCACCCAGAAGCCCCTCCAGCCCCAAATAAAAGGCCTGCCACCAGTCAGGAGTCCTGAGCGCCACAAGCTCCATTATGACGTGAACACCCCCCAGTTCAGCTGTTTTGTGATTCCTGATTCATGGCATGACCAGAGATCTCAGGGCTCCATCTATCTGTGTGGAGAGAGGACTACCAGGCCTGTGAAGCAAAAGCCCAAGGGATCCAGCAACTACCATCATGGCAGTTACTGCCCCCCCCCCCCCCCCCCCAAAAGGAATGGAGTAGAGGTTTCAGGTTCAATGGCCACCACCCTCATTGTGCAATATGAGTTTGTATGACTGTGCATTATGTGTTGCAATAAGGCTCACATGTACTAAAAGGTGTAGTTAAATTTGGGGGTGGGGGCAAAGTATGGATACATCATGTGTGTTAGCAGTGGTATCCAAGCACCCTCCCAACAAATGGACCTTTATGTCTGATGCGCAATCAAAAATCAAGAGGGGCAGATCACAGGACTGTCACCAAGGGGAAAGCTTATGCTACCAAGTAAACCAATCTTCAAAGTGTGTCACGGGCCCACTTCCTCCCCAAAGACCCTAATGAAATGTCTAAAGAGACCAAAGGATAGATGAGGGGCAGTTGTCAAATTTCTTAACATTGGCTGGATTGTGCATTTAAATCTGATCTTATATAAACAATGTGTGTAGCATTATGATAATGTAATGGAAAATGGATTCAAGTTTTTATGGGCAGCATGGAATAAGTGATGATGTAATTAGGATTACAGCAATTAATAGAATTAATTAAATCACTATTATTAAGCGGCTGGATGCATGCAGGACAAGCGCATGGGAAACCAGGGTTCCATGAGCTTCATTCAGTGTGGGCCCTTTGGCAAAACCCTTCACAGTACTGCCTAATCATGTAGCCACAAGGGGGGCCCAAGTCTGGGTCTCCCTGTGCCAGTCCCCAGCCAGGATAGAATACAGGGTTGTGTCAGGAAGGGCGTCCAGCGTAAAAATCTCTCAAACCACCTGTGTGAGTAAGTAAAAGCTGATTCGCTGTGTCGACACCCTGATAGGATATGCCGAAAGGTGAACAACAATCAATCAATCATTTTATTATTTGTATAGCACTTATTAAAGCAGAAGCAACCAAAGTGCTTAACATAAAATCACATAAAATCAGAGACAATATGATACAATAAAGAAACAATAAAAGCAATAAACCAATAAAAGCAATAAAACAAAAAAAACAACAAAAGAATAAAATTAACCAGCTGACCCACTAAATCCGCTCATTGGAGTTAAAAGCCTGACTAAAAGTTTTAAAAAATGACTTAAAATCACTGACGGTTCTGGCTGACCTCACAGAGAAGGGGAGAGCATTCCAGAGTTCAGGAGCTGCAACTGAAAAGGCTCTGTCTCCCCAAGTCACAAGCCGAGTCCTGGGAACCATTGAAAGCATTTGATCTTCAGATCTTAGGACTCGACGTGGACGATGCACATGTAACGGCTCAGAGAGATACAGAGGTGCCAGACCATTCAAACATTTAAAAACCAAAAGTAAAATCTTAAAAGTGATCCTAAAAGACACAGGCAGCCATGGAAGAGAGCGTAAGAGTGGAGTGATACGCTCACACTGTCTAGTTCCCGTTAACAGGCGGGCCGCTGAATTCTGAACCAGCTGGAGATGGCGGAGCAGAGACTGGTCAATACCACTGTACAGAGAGTTAGTCAAGTCTGTTCCACAGCATGAGGAGGAAGATATGGCTTAGCTTCGCTTATTAGCCTCAAGTGATAAAAACAACAAATCCTTAATTTTCTTATTTTAATTAATTACAAATATACAAATGTAAAACTAATGCAACTACAAAAATAGGAAAAGTGAAGCATCTTTAAACTCACATGCCAGTATTTTTCTTTTCCTTTTTTTGTAAACAGGTGAAGTGAAGACTGCTGTCAACACCAACAGCTATATACTGACTAGTGTGACTGTGGAGATGTGATCATTTAAACGTGTTTTGCAATGACGACACCTGATAACTTTGCAGTCATTTCAGCAGAAATGAATAAAGTATTGTAGAGTCAAGAGTGTTTCTCTTTAAAAGTTAATGAAGAGACAAAACTGGGTCATGCAACTGGACAAGAAACACCAAAGAATTTTAAAATAGGTTAGACAATAGACAATATAAAATGGTGTCACTGTAGTAAGACCTTCTTCTTGGTGGAAAACTGCTCTGAGATTTAAGGGAGGTGCACATGAATTGACACCAAATGAACTGATGTACTTTTGTGAGGAATGTGAGCCAAAATTTCTTTACAGCTAACAACCTACCTTACCTAGAAATGACTTTTAGGTAATGCTGCTAAGCATGACTTGTCCTAATATTTAAGAATGCAAACTATTTTCCTTTGTTTCAGCATTACAACTGTTTGAATGAGTGGAGGCAGAGTTTAGTAGGTCACGTGTTCTTAACAAGCTGACATGATGTTAGTTACATTTTTGTCCTTCACATACCGGTATTTAACAAAAGAAAGTAAGGGTTTTTAGGTTAAATGTGTTAAATTTTTTCTTTGTTCCACCTTGCATACCTTTTAGCAGCAAAAGCCACTCCTCAAACAACAAAACGGTCAAAACTGATTATTAGAAATAAGCTGTGTGCATGTAAAAACTGCAGTCCAAGTGCTTTACTGCATTTTGTGAGAAGTGATTCAAAATAAGGACACAGAAAGAGAAGAATTTTTCATTTTGCCTTTATATTGTTATATTATTTCAATTAGGAAGGAACAAAATACAAAATGTACAATATGTGCTCAATCAAAAACAATCAAACAAGCTTACAGTGAGAGCACCAATTCAATCGATCTCCCACCGAAAGATATCTCTTGAGTTTGTATGACAAACATTGAGGGCTCAGGAAGGGTGTGTGTGAACCAAGTGCTGGTGATTTCAAGGATTATGCTGGTCAGTTACTTTATCTAACTGCAAGAAGTGTGTATATAAGCCATCTGAAAATCCCTACTACACATTCTGTAATGGAAAGACCCCCTTGGCATAGCCAGACCCTCTCTAGTATAGAGAGGGCTGTACATTCTTCATTTTACTAAACTCAAACAGTATGTCTGATCCATTAAATCTCTTCAGCAAATCATACATAGACATTTGGGTAAAATAATATTTACAGCAACAAAAAATAAACTTTAAAGTCCCCCTTAAATAAGTGCATGCCGTTAATCCAAAGGAGACACAATACAGTAACACACGCACAATGTTTTCATGAATTAGAAAGTTGCCACTGATTTGTGAAGTTGTTATATTAAAACCAGGTACATCGAATGTTGGTAGTACCATTATAAAATGAATGAGTGACTGAACACACCCTGACACGATAAAATACCAGTCTAGCTCTTGTCCCAATGGAGATGGTATGATTGTGACACATTAAGTGGCTTAATATTTCACTACTTATTATATACAGGTTCCCTTTTTCTTCAAAAGAAGTTGACGTTGTTATCATGAATGGTCCCAAAGTAATGTTTCTCCATGACCTGCTTACAGCATCAAATTGGGATGATAATGAATTTTTTATGGAATATATAGATTTTCACTTGATTTTATTTAACTTTGATTTTGTTTACATTTAATTCCATGAGGTAAGCAAATGAACAGTTTGTTAGCTGGAAATGTCAATTTCTTCAGAAACATGGTGTGCGCTTGATGTCTTGCAGGAAGTGCTGAGGTTTATAAATGTGCATGAGTTTTACTGAGTATTTTCTACTTATTGTTTCTTCAAAACAACATATGACGAACATAAGTCAAAAAGATCTTCAGTTCCTTTGATTTTCCCTCTCAAAAACGAATCCTTTGATTGCACAAGTCCTTGTTCATCAATGTTAAAGGAAGTCCTGCTCTTTGAAGATAAAGTCTCATCAGTGCGCAGTTTGCTTGAATGCTTTCCATGGATGACCTCACTCTTCATGGATCTATGCGAAAAGCCAACAGTTTGTCAGAGTGCAGGTTGTTTAGGGTTCGCAGGTCTGGCAAGCGAAGGAGGAGTTTGGGGAAGATGGCAGAGTCATCTGGACGACGACGGGTGATGAGTGACCTGAGAGCTCGGATCAGACCCTCCTGCAGCTGCTCCACAGCTTCCATGTCTGAGATTCCAGAGCGGTCTGAGGAGAACGGGAGATACTTGTGTGAGTGAATGTTGCTGTTATATTATTTGATTTAGAAAAAATCCCCACTACTTTGCATGATTTACACCAATCCCCCTCTCACCTGCAGACACCAGCACCACTGCCATGAAGAGGGCCATCTCATCAGGCTCCAGCCCCAGGGAACCCAACTTCTCACTAAATTCAAACATAGCATCTAGGAGGGAACCCATACCCAAAGCCCGTAAGGTGGACAGAGGGTAAGTTTGGCCGTTCAAGAAGGTTACAGTGCGCTCTTGAGCGTTGAACAACGTGCAAAACCTCACCATGAGAACCTAAACACAAGAAGAAGGAGAAAAAGAAAACAATATGTAAGATAATACAAGAACAAGACACATTATAAAAAAAGCAAAATAAAGAATTTGAGGTAAGTTTTACCTGGAAGGTGCCAGACTTGAGCAGCAAAACTTGGTCCTGTTGGCTAAGTTCTTGGAAACCAGGGATGCCTTTAGCAAACTCCACCACTTCCTTGACAGCTGGGGTGAAGCACTGGGAGAAGGACTCCCAAATCTCCTGGCTGGTACGCTCTGCTCCTGATACAGGGCACGCATTGAGAGGACAGGCCTAAGACAAAACAAAGAGAACACTTTTGTTAGTCAAATGAAACGTTATTGAATAAATATGTAATAAATGATTCTAGAAAGTGGGTTGCAATTACCAGGACTTTAGCTCCTGGAGGCAACTTCCATGGGCAGGATGGATGGTTCTGGATGTTTCCTGTATTCGCATAACTATTATCTATGGAACTTCCCCTTTGATGTACCATGTAGTTGGCCTGGCCATGATTCTGATGTGTTGACGCTGAATACGAATAGTGGTTGTTGTCCACATTCTGACTCACTGGTTGGTTGTCCTGAGAGGCAGTGGAGCATGTGCTTGCACGGGCAACAGGGCAGTAATCATGAGCAGGAGTGGGATTACATGAGACTTGGGCAAAATTGCCATCCTGAGAAAAAGAATTTGTGTTGTTGTTTTTGTTTGTGCTGATGTTGGTTGTGCTGGTTGATCTCTCGCAGATGCTGCTGCTGCTCGTAAAGATGTCGTGGTAGGCTCTGGAGATGGCCCCAATGGCCTCTTTTGAGTTGCAATCATCTGTGCTGGTGGGGCTGTCCCTCACTGGTGACTCCACGTCCATGGCAGCGGACTCATTCAGGCTGTTCAAGTAGCTTTGCATCTCATCCAGGAGACGCTGCTTCTCTCTTTTAGGAATGCGACCGAAACGCACAGCTGTAGAAACACACAAAAAAAAAACATCAGCTTTCAGGAATAGTGAAAATGTGAACATTTACTTTGAAAATACGTTCTCTGGTATTTTATTAAAAGTGTAGATAATGGAAAAACCATTGAAAAATGGCTTTTTGGTTAGTTTTTTTTTGTCATGGGTGATAAAAAGGTCAGACATAAATGATAAAATACACTTATTGAAGCATAAAAATCTATCACTAAAGCTTTAAGTCCTCTACATCTCCTTTTATGTGAGTACATAACAAATTCATATGAAATGACATTGAGAAATTTCAAGATGAGTGCAAGTTGGCAAATGAGACAGTCTCTTTCCTCACTCGTGTCCCCATCCTCAGAATCCATCATCTGCAGAGGCTATTTATAGACCCCTGCTGCCATCTGCCTCATTCTCCCTCCCATCCACCCCTCTCTCCTGCCTCCTTTTCTCCCTACCACCTTATATAAGTAGGGCAGTGGGGCAACGTGAGCATGATGTCAGTGGATTTGAGAGTGTTAAAGTGAGAAGGATGAGAAAATCGAGCTTGAGGCACATAAATTAGCTGTGGAGAATGCAGTCAGAGCATAAAAGGGTTGAGAGGAAATAGCAGAATATGAGATAAAAAGCATCTGCGCATAATTTTTGGGAAAGACTCAGTTTTATGAACAGAATGTCCTCACGATTCAAACTATTTGACCTTCAAGTTTAGTTGAAAACTAGGGTAAGTGGTTGAACTAAAGGTTAGAGAAGGCCAAAAGGAAATTAATGTAGGTCAGTGCAGTAAGGTGAAGTGTGAATATGTGCGTACCCGCAAGACTGGAGTTATAGGTCGGGGGAAAAAGTTGAGCTTCATAGACTTTTGCAAGAAAACTACAGTTTTTAGAGGTTTCGTTGTAAATCTGCATTGATTGAAGCAGGACTTTTGCAAAACAGTGCACCATGACATGATTGTTTCACAAGCAAGATATCTATAGAAACACCAGAGGAGGTTTACTTATTGATGCAAAATGTCACTTTGTTTAAAAACTATTTACTGTCATATTTTATATTGCCTTTAGGGAGTCTTGATGAAGATGCATGCGATAATGTGGCATCTACTCAACCCCTTTATTCATGGTTCAAAATTTGAAAGTGCTTCACTTCTTACAAAAAAGTTAAACTCTAGTTCGATAAAGAAAAGTGTGCCACCCTGATAACAGATTTCTGTTGAATCACTCAGCTGCCTTTGGTGAAAAATCAGGTTATGGTATTTATTGTAAGTTATGGGCTGCAGGCAGTTGCAAGTGGTTTTCCTGTTTTCAAAACTGTTGAAACAGATACAAAAAGGGGTTTCTAGGTTGTGGTCCTTAGCTCTTTCGAAAACCTCCCCGTAGAGGGTCGGCCTGACTGAGCTGCGTTTCGCCAGCCTATTTTCTCTGTGCACCAGAAGTGTCAAGCACATGCAGAAATAACACTAACCTCTTTACTAGATTAGGCACTGCAGAGTGCTGGAGGGTGGAGATAAGCAAAAACCATACTGAGAGGAAGAAAACAGGCAAACTACACCAACTAGGTCACGATGCATGAGTACACCGTGGGGACAATTCTGTATTGTTTTTCTAGGTCGACCCAACTGTTCCTTTCATATGAGATGATGGGTGATCAATGAAGGCTCAGCCCACAGAGCTAAAACCAGGTGACAGCGAGGTAGAACATAAGGAAGTTTGTCACAGTAACGTTTTCTGCAGTCCTTGCTTAATTGTTGCCCTGTTTCTGAATAATTGTAGTAAGGCGTTCTGTGCATGCACAATGTAATCAAACCGACCCTGTTCCAATTTCCCAAAATAATTACTGACTTTGCTGCAGTTTTCCAGATGATGGATAGCTTTAGGGACTTTAGAGCTCCTTTCCTCATAAATCACTGTCTGCACTCAAAAAAAGGAAATTACCAGCCAATTAAGTTAACGAAAAAGTAACTTGTGATTTCAACAAGAAAATTTTATGTTTGTAAATCTTACGTGAATGAATCATGTCGATTGTACATAAAAATAATCCATTTAAAAGTTACTAATTTCAATCACGTTGATCCAACATGATACCATTAAATTGGATGCATTAGTAATCGCAAGGAATTGTGGGATACCATTTTCTTTGTCTATCTGGGCAGATTGTGGTCTAAGTGTGAGTTTTTGTCCATGGGTTTTATTGTCTAGCTGTTTTACTCTGTTTTAACTAGTGATTTAAACTTTTATGTTTATTCTTTTTGCACCATGAGTTAAAGTTTGGTAGAGGATGATGACCAACCCCCTTGTGTGGCAAACTGTTAATGTTCCAATACTTAACACAGAGTTCGCGGTAATTGAGCTCCTGTCTTGTGATGGACTTGGCTGGATAATTCATGTCTTTGATGTGAAAATTAAAAGACCCATTGGTTGTAAGTTTGGAACAACATATCAATTACAGATGAATAAATAAAATTAAAGAAATAAATAGAAATTCAAGTTAAATAAACTTAATTTACTTAGGTGACCAATTGAAGTGATTCAATTAAATTGGATCAACTTTTTTCTTTTTAGAGTGAGCAACAATATCAATTTAAAGTTGGGTGCAACTGCTCTATTTAAATTGAATCAACTTAAATTTATTAGTTTGAACCTAAATACATTAAGTTGAGCCAACCTAAATACATTAAGTTGAGCCAACCTAAATAAATTAAGTAGGACCAACATGATTCATTTTTGTTCAAGTAACGCAATCTAATCATGTGGAAATCCTTTCCATAATTTTTTTATGTTCATTCAAAGTGAACGTTTTTTGAGTGTGAGGGGAGAATGTAAGGGAGCTGAGGGAACACGCTGAAAGAGGAGGGGATGAACCTGAAGGTAAGGATGCAAGGGATGGCAGAAAGGCACAGAGGCGCGTGTGAAAGACACAGAGCCAGATGGTTTTGTGTGGTAATACAGTGACTAAAGACTAAACCAGAGGCCAAAGCAGGTGCAACTTCTCTAGTGACTGAGCCACTGGCATGATGACCTCAAAATCCTCTCTGCATCACATTTTTTCACTCAGACATCACTACTTGTTTCTGTCTGTCCAGTTCCCCTGTGCTTATGCTAATCAGAAAGCTGAAGTGCTCTGACAAGGCTGCTTTTCATTGAGAAGACACAAGTATGTCTCACCATCTCTTGACATTCCAACAGCCAAGCATTTCTTGAAACGGCAGTGCTGGCACCGGTTACGGTTCATCCGCATAATCAAACAGTTCTCATTCTTCACACACATCTTGTAGTTTATGTTCTGCTGGATGCTGCGGCGGAAAAAGCCCTGGAACACACACACAGACATTCATTTAAGCCATTCGACATAAAAATCAACACATCTTACAAACAGTCTAAAGCATTTTTGTGGTCAAAGCCTCACCTTGCAGCCCTCACAGGCATGCACTCCATAGTGGAAACCAGATGCAATGTCACCACAGACCTTGCAAAGCAGGACCATTCCTCCTGTCTCTGTCAGGAATGAAAAACAAACCGGCAAGCCACCAAAAATTTGATGAAGGAATATTTATGGTGAATGCACATATTGACAGTGAAGAAACACTAACTTGTGAAAGTTCCCGCAAAGCCGCAGGGCTTCTTTGCTGCGATGGGGTGTGCATAGGAATGCTGCGGAGTAGTTGCTGCTGAAGGACTGCTGTAGACCTCCGGAAACTGGAACACCAGTTTGGAAGAAGGAGTGTTGCATCCAGATGTCCTGCCCTTTTTCAGGGCGCCAATCTCTGTAAAGGTAACCTCTTCTGGAGATGAGGGTTGGGAGTGCGAGGAGGGCGACTGGGTCTGGTACCCACTGGAGGGGCTGCCAGGGCTTGGACTTGCACTGCCAGAAGACCCAGCATACAGGATGACCCCACCTCCTATAAGAATGATATCAAGTTAGAAGGGAGATTAGTAAATGAATTAATAAAGCTAAAGATTGCACAGAAAATAACTACAACTGATTTGGCAAAAGCCACTGACTTATGAAGCTGGGTGTGCGTGCTTCCACAGAAACCTTTCAGCTGAAAAGTTGCCTGAGATGCGATGTAATGTTGCACATCCAGCGCAGAACAGCTCCGAGGATCTGCAGCATCCCGAGCGTAACAATGGTAATGATGCGCTCAAGCGGATAAAGTGCGCGGTAAAAATATGTTGGCTGCCTAGCAACCAAACAATCAGATCCACCTGACAGACCCTAATTTGTGTTATTGATATTCCGCTTTACTTTTACTATATTAAAAATCAGTCTTTGTTTACATTTATTGTTTAGTTTCGCCTCCACTCTTTTTTCTGTGCCCACGCGTCCAGTCCATCGCTGTGGATGAGCGGAGACACGACCTCACGTGTCTGTGGGGGCTGTTGCCTCCCCCGCTCCAATAATAGCCTCACTCCCCTGGCGCCATGCCCAGCGTCAGCTTGCAGAACGACACCTGACCGCCGCCTCACATGTATGGACTCCTGACACGGTTCCTATCCGCGCCAAATCCGCAGTCTCGTGCAGAAAAACACAACAGTCTGAAGACAAAGCTGCGTTTATAAACACATGCTGGCTGGGAGTGCATGAGCTTGTATGAAGTCTGCAGCCTCAGCTGTCATGCACGGCCAACAGTTAAATAATGCGAGTCACGTTTCTGCAAACAAACAATGTGGAGTGACAGGGAGACACTTGAGAGTGGACAATTTTCTGCAAATGTAATTCTGCATTATTGCAAATGTTTAGTCTAAACTCAAGGATTGACTCATGTTTACAGATGAGCAGTTCATACCACTCAGCTTGACTCAGTTTATAGTTTGGGCCTGCATGATCATCCCTCTGCTGCACGAGGTTTTGTTTTGCTCAGATGTTTTTTGTGTGTTTTTTTTTATAATCCCAACCCCAGCACGTGTTCCTGGATTTGTTGACTCATGCCAGAGTCATAGAAAGATCCAGCAGCAGCCCTACCTCTTGCTGAGCTTACATTCAGTCTGTGCCCAACCTCCCACTCCATTCTAACACATTGCAAGTCCACCTGAAGGCTCACATGTACAGCTGCACATGCTTTATCACTGACCCTTAAAGTCAACGTGATATGTCAACTAAAAATCCCTTTAATACCAGGTTATTTTAGCAATCAAAGGAAAATGTCGACATAGAATTTCACAACAAATCATCCAGCTTTGGAGTCATTTCACCATTGCTTATTTTGAGTTTAAATAAACATCTGAGCCCAATTTTTTGATTTATTTTTGCGGCAAGTGTGTCAAATTGTCTTTTTTTAATGAATATTTATTTAGGGGAAAAGTGTAATGAAAGCTGACACCTCCAAATGAGCTTCTATTTTTTGCAGGGTTTGCCTCCACTTCTTTGTAGGCAATCATAATGTGCATATCAGTGGAGGTCAAATATAGCCCACTGCTGGCGCTTTGATTGAAGAGTCAATCAGTCTTAGGCTGAGCTTGCTCGTGCAGACACTAATCTGCCTGCTGGAGGCATGGGCAGATAAACGTGAGCAGTGAGCATTGCAGGGTCTCATCCTGGTTCTTCTTGTGTTTGCACTTTGGATGAGAATGATGCTCTAATTCACTTTGATCACATAGAATCATTTTACCAGAAATATATTAAATGTGCCAGGCTTGTGGACATGGAAAAACACGAGAGCCCGTGAGTGCAGTAACTGAAGTAGGTCAATATCACAGGAACTTGATGGAACTGCATCAAACCGGTGACCGTTTTGGCACAAACATCAAAAGCTGTCATTAATTTTCAAAAATGTTAGAATCCTAGTATAATAAAAGAACTGTTGGTGCTTTCAGAGAGAGCATGCCAGGGCATGAGGATGCATCGAGTCACGTTCTCATTGAAAAGCATCCAAGGTGGATGTATGTACCCCACAGCTCCTGTTGGAGCGCGCGCACAAAAATGGACTCCATTTTTAAAAAGGAAAGAGGTGGGAGGGATAGCCAAAGCAAACTGTGCATGAGGCGGGAAAACGTGACCAGAGAGGGAAATAAGTTCATGCACGGAATCGCTGACCCACTGACCAGGCTCTGCCTCGCCATCACCAGCTCACAGGCGTCCGTGAGAGCGGAGGGAGGCGGCAGGGGAGGTAGAGGAGGAGGGCCCGGGAGCCTCACGCGCCGCACGCGGCTTTGCAAAGGAAGCCACGTGAGAAGGCTCTTGACAGAGCGCGCATTAGGAAGACACCAAGCTGCGTCTCAACCTCAACCCGCAGCCTGGAGCCGCACAAGCGAGTTAAATAGAGCAGCTGTCATGCTTTGCGTGTTTTGATGCTCCGTTTAAAGCGGGGGGAGGGCTGGGGGTGCAACTTCTGCATGGTCCGCTCGCTGGCAGTATAGATAAATCAAAAACCACTGAGCAAGTTCCCTCCATTTGTGTAATATTTCAACTTTATCCGCAGTTATAACCCTGTAGTGGAAGTGTCTGATGTGAATCACGCTGTTCTGTGAAAAAAACGCCAAATTTACGCGCACCCTTCAACTGAGATGCAGTTTTATGACATAATAGATCAAAGATGTTAGGAAAAAAAATAAAAAGTATGATATTTTCCAATTAATCTTACTGGGATGTTGCTCTTCAAATTTCGTACTCTTTGCATGGAACCATGTCCATTTAATATAGCCTATGCAGAAAAGCCTGCCGTGGAGTTTCAGTACAGATTGTTTGCAACACGTGATGTTGTGCGTGTATGCACAGAAAAGTTTGACTCAGAACGTCCAATGTTGTTGGTACTAGTAACTAATCCAACATTTATGACAAATTAAACACAACAGCCAAAAAAGTGGAAAAAATCAAATGGAAAAACAATAAAATTCAAAGAAAATTGAACTAAATCATAAGATCTTATCATCTTTTCTTTTTAAGATCCCTGACTTTTAAACATAAGAAAAGAACATTTTAATCTGTTCATTAAACATTTTAACTGAATTGGAGCCAAACAACCACTATTGAGGACATCAACAAAACTGTCTTGGATTAATCATTTCATTCACCAACTTGTTCGGGGAAAGCACGGGTCCTCTTATCAGTAAACTATAAATACAACATGCTGATGAGAGTGGCTCAACCCGGTTTCCACAGTTGAGCAGCTCGTGTTGACAGAGCGCAGGGTGCGCCCATCACCTGCGCGGGAACGTGATGGTCGTTGTTGTAAATGATTCGCCGTCAAGTGAAGGGTTAGGAACATGTGACTCTGGCTGACCTCGAGAAAACGTAGTTTAATGCCTCTAATTGGAGCGGTTATCAACTTTTACACAGCCGGTGCCTCACAGATGCAGCCTAGATAGCGCCAACACGCCCTTTCGGAGCTGAAGTGTCCTTTTGCTTTGACAGATGACTGCGCTGCGCTGACAGCCTGCTTACTGTAGCTCCACGTGAGTTTGTTTTCATGAAGAGAAAGAGGAAGTGACACTCCTCACTACACTCATTAGCAGGGGTGGCCGTGAATGCAGCCAAACTAGAAGTTGACACTTAAAGGCAACACGGCGACTCCAGATAGGATTCGCGAAATATTTTGACAGAAAAAAAACAACATTTTGTGTGACCGAAAGTTGCAAATATAAAGACTGAACGTTTATAAATGTGATATACAAAAGTGACAACAGTACGTCATACAAACTTCCAATTTACAAACAGCTCAAAAATAATTTGTAAATCAGAAAATGTGACTTTTCCAAGAGAGAAAACCGCTCATATTAAAAAAGGGACCAATGCAACACATGCACGATAGAGTATAAAACATTTTAGCAATAAAGTTAAAATGGAATTTTTCTTTGCAAAAACACAATCCTTACTTGATTTCAACACTTTTACACTTTACATGTAATAAAATGTATACAAATACAATAATATAATGATAATAAAAATCTAATAATATCAAATAAGGCAAGCAATATTTAAATGTCAAATTGTTGACTTACCGCCAGGACTGTTATCCATTTCGCTTTTTGGAGTTTGATATTTGGATGAACCTTGAAGGATGACTTCAGAAAAACTAAGTAAAAGTCTTGGGAGTTCAGTAGAGAAAATCAGAAATGATCTTTGCCGACAACCCCTGTTCCATAAAACGTTGGAAAAATGCGTCCAGTGCGCGTCAGGCTCCTCCAGTAGACTGTGGTAACCTGAGAGTTCTCTCACAGGTGGAGATCTTACTGGTTGTTCTCCTCAAAGGTATCTGAGTGCCTTCTGCGCTCTGGATACTGCATCACCAGGGTCGAGCACGCGTGTTGTTGCACGAGCGAAGATTAGGCGATGTTCATGAATTCCAAGAAAGAGGAGTCAGCACATCCAGGCGCAGTGAGAGAGTGGCAAGCATGACATACACACCCACTGATACAAACACCCACATCAATCACGTTTGTAGGTGAGTAGGAAATGTGACAGCCTCTCCGCCTGCCCCAACTTCTGTTGTGTCTGTATGTGTGGGATTCGGCTCTCTCTTTGTATCTCACGGAGTCTTTTTCTGTCCCCCTTTCTCCTTCACGCCTTTGTGCGTTTTCATTGGCGAGGATCTGGAGCTGGGGGGACTTTGATGCGCTTATTCGACTGTGGTATGCGTTCTGTAAAGCCACGCTGCATGTGCGCGCTGCATGTGCCGGGAAGAGCGCTGCCCTACTGATACACATTTTATGCAAATCGCGGAGCGTGCTGGGAGGGATGGAGAGATTGGAGGATGAGGCACATGGGCAATAGGCGTGGCTCACCGTGACTGCGTGTTCTCAGACGGCCAGAACCACAAACGGATGGTAAACACCAGCCCATGCCAAACATCATCGTGCAAGAGGCGCCTTTAGAGCTCAGATGGAAACACAAACGGAAATGACACAAACTTGGCGCGTGACACGCCAAAGTGCACAACTCAGATAGTCTAATTTTGGCTAATCCTGTCTTCTATTGGTAAATATTCAATATTCTGTGACTGTCACCTTGTAAAATATTTTATATATCCCAATATGTATCCTGTAACAAAATGTATAGGTCACTGATCAGGTGGCTGAAGCGCCCTCTTGTGACAACTCGTGGGAACAACAGTTGATGTAAAATTGTGAATCCTCCTTTATGAAGAAAACGTATGGAAATAAAGCATTCAGTAAAATTACAGCTTTCCTTGATGTGCAGAGCTATGCTATGACCAACATGTTTAGTCACAATTAATTTTCAACAAAAATTCTTATACAGAACTGAAATGAAATGTATAAAAAAAGTCTCCATTTAGTGTCAACTTTTTCAGTCGTTTTAACTCATCTCAGTAAACTGTTTCAGCTCATTTATCTCAGGGACTGAATAGTATAGTGTAGGTACTGGGAGAGTTTTGTCACAATCCCAACCAATAAAGTGACAGAAGAGGGAGTCAACAGCAATTTGACTGAATTACAAATAATTAAATCACAGAAAAAATCAGTTTGAGTCTACATGGAATCAGAATAAAAGCCACGATAGATTGGTGGAAAGTATTTGAAGAAGTCTAGGTACCAACACGAAGACCCTGAAGGGATCAGGACCCCTGATTGAGAGCTCCCAAAAATCTGTGGCTTTACCCCACCATTGTGGCTCTCTGGTTAAAGAAAAATGTTTAATTTTAAGAAGTCACTGTGAAGTAAAGAGTAAATAAAAAAGTAAAAAGTTAAGGAAATTAAGACTAATTTTATTCAACCCATTTACAAACAGTTGAAGGACAGTAAAGGCGAACTAAATCAATTTACCAGATGTGTGTACTGCAGTAAATTCAATAGAAGGGTCAGTAAGCCCAACCAGATATCATATAAATCGGACACTGGATTATAAAGTGGATTTTCTATTTTTGCACAAATTGAGGATTTTAAGTTCACCTTATGGTTTGTAAAATGTTGAATTAGCTCTGATATGATTTAAGTTTGATAGATTTACAAATTTCGGCCGGAGATACCCCACAACTGGTAAAATTGCAGGCCCCTGTCCCAAGCCTTTTGCTGGTGGATCTTATAGGTGCAGGTGAGCAACCTGCACACTTTTCCTCAAAGGAAAGAACAGAGACCACACATGACCAGCAGGAGGCAACAGTGGCCTCGGGTTGGGCCATCACACTTTTAGCTGGTTCATGCCAAAACAGCAAAAATAGGTTAGTGGCTTCCTGCTCTGACACTTGACATCAGAAATTAGATTTGGGTTAAACCACTAAATGATTCCTAAGTGCAGCTGTGACTATACTTCACTGGTTACACACGAAGAACTAATTCTACATACTTTGTATGTGACAACAATGGAACCTTAATTTGACAACGAGCTCATTTTCACGTTCCCCAAATGTTCTGAACAAATGCTGGTGAGACAAAAGTATAAATAGTGAAGATTGCATGGGATTTTTCCAGACATTCCAGAACAAAATCCTGCTTCACAGTGAGTGGCTGTTTGTTTCCTACCCTGAAATGGACTGGCATTTGGTCCTCCTGGGTGTTCCCTACCTCCAGTGTATAGTTGCTGGATAGGCTCCAGCATCCGTGTGACACAAAACGGGAATGAACAGATTTATATATATAATTATATATTTGATTATGCATTTTTGAATTCCATTTCTAATTGGATTTGTTAAATGTACCAATTTGAGTCTTATTTAAGGCTTTTCTTTTGAGCTCTTTGGTTTAATGATTTGAACTTTGAGGAGGTGGGTCACACTTAGGATCTACAACTTGTGGAAAGACTTCATGGTCTTTGAGTGAAGATTTTTAGAGACTTTAAGAACAGCTGCAAGAATTGCTGGCAAAAAGTTTCCCCCAAAAGGGGGGTGGATGAAGCTCATCTGCTGGACTTTAAATATGTAGTTGTAGGGTTAGATAAGTTAATTCTTCTCCAAGAGTTCTGGTAAATCGCCTAATTAATATCCCAGTCATACATCTGATAATTATGCCCTTGTTAACAGTCTACCTTACTCTGGATTTTAGGATGGCTTTTAGCTTTTTCTCAAAAATTGCCCTTTAATATTGCCTTTTGATTTGCAGGTTTTAGCCAAACTCAACCATAGAATGAACCTATCTTTGCTTTTAAATTCTAACCCTAACCCTAATCTGGTATATATTACTTTTGTAGCCATTTAAACAGAAATAATCTCTCTGAGGAGTTTCAGTCACGGTTTAAATCCTATCAAAGCACTGAAACTCCACGTAGCTGCAGGCAGGGAACTTGTATCAAGTCTGGTATACTTTTAAAGTCCCAATCCAATCATTTTTTGATCAATTGTAAAAGCATTTCCAGTGGTATTTCAATTACGATCATGCTGATTTTAAAGCTAATTTTTTTTTTAAAGTATCATTTTCTAGGACATGCTTTCTGCAGAGCGGCAGTAGTTAGAAATTCATCTCTGAGTTGTTGGCAGAACTGTTGGTGCAGAGTAAGCCTGCCCTCAGTTCCTGTCATTCAACTGTCTACATTCTCTCATGTTAGCTTATAGTCATTCAACATTACTGGTGCAACAAAAATGGCTAACAATATTGGAGGTATTCAGCCCTACACTTCTGAGCCAGATGCCAAAGGAGAAAAACAAAGACATTAATGGATCCATTTGTCTGCAAGAGAGCTTGTGGCCCGCTGATTGTAGCACCTATACATCATTGTTCATTCTTTCATCTGCTCCTGATACACAAAGATTTGAATAAAGAAATATTCACAAATGAAATTTTAAGCTTGATTTGCTTCATACATGTCTTCCACCGTAAGAAAAAGGCTACAAGAACATGTTAAAAGCACAATTGTCATCAGCGTGGGGCTTTGAATTTCAGTAATGCTTTGGACACAATTGATCAAAACATCTTTATTTGAGTAAGTCTGTGTTATTGGCATTACACAGCTGCATTATACTGGTTTAAGTTGGGTTTACCCAACAGATTCATATTTGTTCATTTAAACGACAAAGCATTCGCAACTTGTGTAAAGTATTTCTGATTCAGATTCTAAAATAGTATTTTGTTTTGAAAATCACATTTATCGAATGTCTAAACATCCATAATAAACAAATTAAATAAATAATCATTTATTCCTTTAAAAATGTTTTAAAAAATGACTGAGAAGTTATAAATCTTATTATTTGGTGCAAATAATCGGTTCTAATTTACATGAGAAGCGGGCAAATGTTTTGACACCTCTCCTTTGGGCTTCTGTTTATTCAGTTCCATCGTTCGCCACTAGAGGGAGTCACTGCGTCATGAATTTGCGCTGGGTGTTTGATAAACGCCCAAAAGCTGTCGGCACAAAGTGGTCTGATCGGTTGGCAACAAACAAAAGCAACTTGACAAATGACTAAAATGATCAGTGAGGAAACACTGAAGCAAAGGAGGACTCCTCTTCAGGCCCAGTCTGAGGCGCGTCCGTGACTCCACGTCGATCCTTCCACCGATAAGTTGGTGTCCTTCAGACTTGAGCGGCGTGAACTTTCGCAGCAGACAAGGAAGGTAGGTGGATAGGTCGGAGTTTGTGCCTTCCATGAATCATCTCCTGTCGTTATGAATTGAAAGTGTCGTGGAATGAACACAGCCCGAGCCGCGTCATTTTTTGGGCGTGCGTTAATTTACGCACTTCTCCCTGGAACACGTTATGACAGGGCACGGGTAATTACAGACTGCTGAAGCTGCGATCGGGACCGAGGGCAACAGAAGCCTCTGCCAACAGACGCACCTGCGCAGATCTTTCTCTTGCCGCAGGCTTGAAAAACTCTCACCAGAGTGCGTTTGTCTCTTTGTCTGCCTAGCTCCTCATATTTTTTTCCCCAGCATGTGCGCTTCGTGACACTTTTGGTCCTTCTGGCTCAGAAAAGTACAGCAAAGTGGCCTAAAAAGTTGCACAAAGCTTATTTAAATTCAGCCAACTTCCTGAGAAATTTGCATTCAAACTCTGTCATGTTTCAGTCCCAACATGACACCCCAGCAAGAAAAACTAGTTTTTGTCCGTCCACCCCCACCCCTCCTCCTCCAGTTTCCCTTTGCAGAGTTTGGTGCCCAGCTTTCTTATGCTTTCAGTGTTATGTGCAGGGCAGAAGGCATGGAAAAGAAGAGCTTTCCTTTTGAGCTCAGAGATTTGCAGTAATTACAGAATCACTTCCATATGTAGCTCTCTGGCTGCCTTCTTGCTGCCCCCTCCCTCCCCCCACCTTTTATTTCTTTCTTTTTTTTTCACCCCCTCATGCATTTGCATTCTCACTCATCTCTCATTTTTCTGCTTTTAGTTTTTTGGCCCCTGTTGATGCATTCACATCATTTTGTGGTGTTTTTATCTTAATTTTAAAGCAGCTTATACAGTTTATGATTATTAGAACATCCTGGCATTTTTTCGCCGTGCAGAAAATCGTTGAGACAAGGACCAGGAGAAGAGGAAATGTTGAGGAATATGGAAAAAAACAAACAAGAATGGGAGCTCAGTGAAAAGAGAAAAAGCGGTAATAGAGTGCGAAGGAGGGAGAGGTGGAAAAGAAAATGAGGCAGAGAAAGAGAAGGAGGGTTGGAGTAATGTTTTTTGACGGAGGTGAGTTCAAGATGGGTTCATGGTGACATCATGGCTGATTTTTTTAAGAGTTTTTTTTTTTTTTAAGGAAAGTATAGACAGGAGAGCCATTCACTTTTCATTGGACACACATGTTGGGAAAAGAGGGCTCATTTGCTGGCAAACACACTGGTAGCTGTGTCCACAACCTCTGAGTGCACCCCAAAATTTGCACAAAACGTGTGCGCACACAGACACGTTTTATTTCCTCTTTTCCCTGTAGTTTCGAGTGCAATAAAACAGCGTTTGGCTCCGGGTCTCTGTTCCCAGGTTTGTTTTCGTTGAAGTGGTGGTATATGCCCTTTGGTCTCTCGCACGTTTCTACTCTTGCCTGCCATGAGTATAGCTCATTTTCCTGCGAGCTGTATTCCTCCGTGTATATTTGTACTTGAAGGCAGTTGGACTCTAAATGAGCGCACTTTGCCAGGTGGAATGAATGCGCCCCTTCATTTTACAGGATGTGTATATAAGTCTATAACCAAGAAAGTGCAAGGAAAATGTGTGCGCATGAATATATTTTTGCTTGGTGTGTGCATGCCAGACACTCTGGTGTGTGTTTTTGCCATGTCTCAGAACGGAATGACATCAATCTAAATGTGGGGAAATAGTGATCTCATAATGGGCATCTAGTTACTAATTGAAAATTGTCCCCACCAGCATCAAGCATCCACCCCTTTCTCTTTCTATTTTACACCTCATTCATTGCCGGTATCACTGGCCCCTTCACCTCCTTCTCTCTGTAACCTGACTAACCTCTTCTCCTCCTTTGCCATTATTCCCCCCTTTTCCTCTTTTTTTCTCCCCTGCTTTGTCTCACTGCACTGCCAGCGAGCTCCAGGCCTCCACTCTGTTGCTCTGTGAATGCTAATATGATGAATCTAAAGTGGAAACACACGACCGAGTAAGATGTTGCCATGAATATTTCATAATTTTATAAACACACCCAGAGAAGCTGCAGAGCTATGCTCTCAACAATGCTGGTGTTTGCCGGATGACTTCCTGGGAGGAACTGCCGTTTTGTGTGTGTGTGATTTTTTTTCGTAGGAGCGTACTGTGTTAGGATTGATGTCAGGGCAGTACGTTATGATGTCACCGGCTGAAGTTAATGAGTCGAGAATGGCGGGGGCCATAGGGCACGTTTCCAGTGGTGCCCAGAGACAGAGATAGCACCCTGATCCGTCTTCATTATCCTTCACTCTGCAGCCTCCCAGATACAATGATCATAAATCTCTGCCTGGAGCACACTTCACTGACACTGAAACACAAACACTAGTAACCTCTGACCTTCTCACTGCTGCTACTGCCTACACACACTCATCCAGTCTCATGCAGACTTCTGCGTTTCAGCCACAGACTGAGGATGAGCACTGTTCAAAGCACAGTTTAACAAGGACAAAAGCAGCGAGTGGACCGTGCACTGACACAAAGACCATCATCGTGCACTTGACTGCACATTCTGATTCGAAGACACTGCCTCAGTCAGGCTCATGTCTCCATGCAGTTCCACCAACAGCTGGGCTCACCACTCTACATAGTTTTCTGACTACCACCTTCTTCATTTCTGTTACACAACTGACTGTGTAAACATTCAGGGGACTTTTATTAGCCTTAGTGACTTTATGAGGAACCCAAACATCAAATAGCAATGAGATAAAGATCAGCCAAAGGGCTGTTAGTAGTGCTGCTCAGATCTGTGCTTCCTGGATCTAGCATTTCTGCATAAAAGCAGCAGTCCCTCTTACTGCTTATCTATTCATTTACTCAGAATACGCTTCAGTAATTCCAGCTGGAAACCTTTGGCGTTCCTCGAAAAAGAGAAGCTTCAGAATAAGTGGTTCTTATTTAGGGTAATCTAAATTTTTCTTGCTGAATTTTGCTTGGTTTGGACAAAATGCTGTTTGTATTAGTGGGAAAGAAGCTCACGCGTGTGTGTTTGCACTAAGGTGTTTTTGTGTGTCCTCCATTGCTGACGCCACAAGGAAAAAAGTGTCCTCTGAGATGCCAGTTGAGGTGTGCCTACTCCTCCCAGTTTTGAGGTTTGAGGTGCTCCTCGCAACCTAAACAACTTGAGAAACATTGCATTGAGTAAAACAGGGCACACACCCAGAACCACAAACACACATCTGAAACGTGTGTTCTCATAGGGAGAGAGGGGCACATTTAGGGGCACACCCACATCTGTCACTCTTGCCGATGCTGCCGATATGCCAACCCAATAGTTTTGACTAAAAGGCCAGTGGCCACAAAAACCTGCCATTTAGGACATACCCTCACTTTTAAGTCCTAATTTTTGTTTTTTTTACACTTTTCTTGCATTTGGTACTTCAAACAGCTTCATGCATCAAAAGCATTTTTTTTCTTGGACTATCATTAGCAAATTAAATCTAAGTACCTCCACCAAAAAGTATGACATTTGGTTCCCTCACTGAATAAAAAGACACTGAAATTCATTAAAAAGATTAAACGAATGACTGGAGGCGACACATAAAATTATGGCTGAACTGACTTGTGGCTTTAAACTGATTCTGTGTGCGTTTTAAATCAAAAACAGCAGAGGCAGTGTTCTGTATTATTAAAGATCCTAAAACTTCCTCTCCCAATAAACCAGATTTAATTCATTTTTAAGGAATGTGAATGATCTCTGATCTCGAGCGTCTCACCATTTCGACAGGCGTGGATTGAGCGCAAACTTAAGCCAAAAAGTGATTCACCCGAGAAACATAAAAAAAGGCAGAGAGAATTAAAAGCAGAGACGGAAGCTCAGTGGGCACCCCCCTCCCCTCCAGGCATTTTGCGGTTTGTGAAAAGATATATCTGAAGTTTAAGGGTCACATGACAAAAAAAAAGCTTTATGAATCACAATATAATTAAATCTCAGGGAGACAGTGGGTGCATGGATTTGGGGAGGGAAAGAATGATTTGGAAAGGTGGCGACTAAGAGAGGAGGAGATGGAGGAGGAGTGGAGTGCAGGAGGGGAGAATGAAGGAGAGAGCCAGAGGCTCACTGCCTCTCTGTCTGCGCCGTCAAAGGGACTCTTGAACGTCTTTTCCGACCTTTCATTGGCTTGAGCTGCTCAGCAGATTTCTGTGTCAAGGTCCTCATCTGTCCATCGGCACCTTCAGTGAGTTACTTTTACTCAAATCAGCCACCTTTGTTGGTTTCTGTTTCCTTTTTTTCAGCCTGTTTAATAGAACATTTTTATACTCTAAGGCTTGAGTTTTAATTGAAAACAGAAACAAGCGTGCAAGACTCTTGGGAGGCTTGGGAGACCATAAATCACCTCGGAAAATGTCACGTGTAAACAGCAGAGTATCCCAACACACATGTTTGTTTGCATGCTTTGCTACAGTTTGTTTGCTTCTCTGTTCTTTATAAATGTGAGCGTGACACTTGGTTTATGTGAAAACTTCTCCGGCCGTGTGTGTGCGTGTGCCTGTGTGCGCACATGTGCTTGTTAGTGAGTGTTTCAAATGCTATCCAGTGCCTGTGGAGCTCTTTATTATTGGCATATGTTTGTGTGTTCCTGTGTACACGTTTGCACATGTTTGGTGTGTATTCATGAGAGGAGTCACCAGTCCTTGACCTGCTCTTTTTAATATTTAGCATATGAGCACTTGGAGGAGAGAGGCATTGTTTTTCGTGTTTTAAAGCCGCTCTGGCTGAGTCCTGCAAAGTGAGGCCTGTTTGCTGCTCTGCTCTTAGTTTACTTGGAAGCTGATTCACTTTGCTCTCCTGGCAGTTAAGATTATTTTAAGGATTTTGGCACGTGTTCCAGGTTAACAAGTTCTGCTTGTTATAATTTCGTAATTACGTGTCGCTGCTGTGCTGTTAAGTTTTCACATGCAGATAAGCACCTGCAATTAGAAAGTAGTGTCTTCCATTTATTGCTCCACAAGTGTGTGGTCAGCAGACAATGACTTCAGCTTTGCACCTGCTGTCCACAACTTTCTTTTTTTTGGGGGGGGGGGGGGGGGGGGGGGTTGCTTGATGTAGAGTTACTCTGGAGAAAAGTGTGACTGAAGTGAATGGACCGAGTGTGGGATTATATTCCAAAACTAGCATTATCTTTGGAACTTTCTTCTGCCATCTGGTTTGACATTGTAACATCTGGATTTGAAGCTCATCCCGGAGGTGGAGAAGCATCCGTGAGTTTTCCTCCTCCTCAGAACAAGCACCTGTGGGCTTTACTAGAGGCATGGCTTTGCTTCTTATGGGGTTACTTTCTGAACTAATGTGGCTGTTTAGATATACATTTGAGCTCATCGTGCACACACAAGGACTAAATCTTTGTGTGTTCAACTGGCCAGAAGCCTCGCTGCTTCAGAAGCACTCTCCCATTTTTATTGTATTTATGTGATTTAAAAATTATGGGAGAAAAACCGTTATGAAATGCAGGCATCATATAATATTTATGTGTAGCGGAATTTTTTTAGTTGTTATAAATTGTGATACATTTGGGAGCTTAAATATAAAGGAAAAACATGCAAAATGACAAGCACAGACTATAATATCAACATCAATAATCATTAGTTTGTCAGAATCATTTATCTTGGAAATTATTCAACAGCCGTGGGTTTGTTGACAATTTTTGCTTTTACAAAACTCCTAAAACAGCAGCTTATGTCCATTGGAGCGTCTGCAGAAACTTTTTTCCTTTTCTTAGAATCCTCTTAGTTGTTAATCAGGGAGTTGTTGATACCTGTCTAGTGCTGGAATTTCTGTAGTAATTGTGCCCAAGTGGTGGGGAGGGGTAAAGACAGGTGATTTCAGTGTTTCACTGCACTGTGATTAACAGGGAAGCTATTTGCACACCATTTCCTGAGTCTATTTTTTCAGGTGTGCCATTGTAATTGGGAGGAATTAACTTTTCTGCCTGCTTTGAAGCCCACGCTATAGGAACTTCTGGCACTAGTAAGGAATTGACTGTTTTGCGTGCTGTACTTGCGTGTGTGTGTTTGGACCTGCTTGTGCTGCTCTGACTCCTCCGGCAAACGGCTGCGGTGGTGAAACCCATCTGTTATGCTTCGCTCTATACTGGAAAAAAAAATGTTTTTCTCTGATTTGACTTCCCAGGACCTCCCATTTGCCTATAAGGAACCTTCAATATTTCATTACACATTCATAACTTTTTCAGTTGTTGCAACATTTAACTTGCTCTGACTTTGCTATGCGCCATTTTTCAAATTTTTACAACGTCATCTGTCTTGTCTTCTCCTGTTATGGTGTTTACTTGTTTTTCTCAACCATCTGGTCTAGTTTCAGTGTTGAGTTCTCCAAGCAGCTCCTGTCAGGACAACAAAAAAAGTTGCTTGTCACAAAATGTTTTATGCACTTCCCTGTGAGTATTGCAACAGCTCTCTCCACCTTCACAAGTCTGCATAGCTTTTATTTTTGACACTAAATTGAAGCAAAAAGAAGTAGGGATTAGCCTTTAACGATGTAGAGATAGTAAGATGGCGTCACCGCACCTTCCACGGACACACCTTTGAAAAAATAAGAAAGAAGACGTGGAGAGACACGTCGTCAAGAGTTGTCTCCTTGCATTGTTGCCATAAGCAAATATGTGTTTGTGGGATGCCAAGAGCAGGCATAAGTCAAACAAGTTTCAGGTAATGGAATGCAGGTCTGTTTGGAAACAGCGGAGCGTCTGTCACTCTGTCTCTCTTTCGGAGCCATTAACCCAGCACTTGTTGAAAGACTGGAAGCTGTCAGCTCTGCATCAGATAATAGTGTTGAGGATATTGTTTTCAGAGCCAAAAGATAATGCTCTTTCTCATGATCGTGTTTCACTTTGAACACTTTAATTCGCGTGTATGAGTTCTGAGGCCATAAATCCTTCTGGTGGCTCTTTGTGGTGTTATTAAGCAAAGATGAGCCACAGTTCAGAGAACACATGGAGTTTGAATTCATTGTTTAGCTGTGACTTCAGAATGACTTCATGCACAAACCAAATTCAAACAACCCTCTCTGCTTCAACTTGTTTCTTTTAAAAAGTTGCTCAACACAAATCATTTCAAAAGCTTGACAGATGTAAAATATAGGCACTCAAAAAGTGAACCGGGAAGATCACGCTGGAGATGGATAAGAATGGCACTTTCCCCTGGCAGTGCACAGTGTGTAGATCATTAGTTGTGACTGTCTGAGAGTTGATGTCTTGTGCTGGCAGCATAATGGTTGACAAGTTTTTATTTTGCAATTTGTAGTGAGGCTTATTTTTCCATCTGAGTGAACTCTGCACACACCCATGAAGTCATTTAATTCTCGAAAACAGGAAAAAAAAGGCATCTGCAAAAGGCGTTTTGAAAAAATAAAAAATGAAGTAGCTGTCTAAACAAATAATGTTATATATATGATTCATCAACATTAAAAAAAGGCAGGATAGTTGTGGTACCTGAAACCAGGCTCAAAAAAGGTAATCACTGACGGTTTCTTGTGCTGACAAAAAAAGCTGTTTTTCTTGGTTGCATGGTGCAGAGCTCCATGAGATGCAATGATTAATTGCCTGTTTGACTGCAGTTCTTATTGCCTGAAGGGGCTTTGACTCTGTCACAACTCTTAAGGCACAATTGTTTTTTTTTGCCCACTGAGGAGTTGAAACCCTTTGTTTGGCAGATAATCAGTCACTGGGAACTGTTTTCCCCCTCTTTCTGCCTTTCTCGCTCCTGAATGATTTATAGTTCCATCTTTTTGTTGAAGTCCTAACTCCTCAACAAACAAGAGAATCTCATTCTCTTTGAGCGTGTCTCATCTTGTAGTGCTGTCTCCAAATTGCCAGCTTGATCGAGTACAGTTTATAGGCCAGGCGAAATCGTGAGCTGATAAAATCAGTGGATTATCTCGGGAGAAAAACACTGAACCTTATTCTGCTTTGTGGACTACTGCGAGACGGGACAGTCCATTATTTATAGAAAAATGGAAAGCAGAGTAAACTGGTAAACTGTTGTCCTGTAAGCCACAGACAACAGTGGAAAGTCCCTGCAGAAGCAGCAGTCACTGCAGTAGTCATGAACCCGTTGCTGGCCCCGGTGCACTTTGCCTGCCTGCTACCTCCTGTGTGCCCCCCAGGCTCAGTGGAAGTGGGTAGGCCGTCCATGCCCATTTGGCCCTGGCAAACAGGGGATGAGGTCACTCCAAATTCCCCTCATCCCCTTATAGCCCCAGACTGGCTGGCAAAGTGATCATACCACAGGACCCAACATAAAACATAAAATGACACCGTAAAAAAGCTGCCGGGCTGATTTGACTCATTAAAAACACTGGCGCCATTATTATTTTTTTTTTATTAATTCAGTATTGTGTTTTGGGAGTTTTAACGTAGAGTTCAACTTTAAAAGGTTTGCTTAGTTTAAAATGGAGCCTTTTTAGTTTCGCCCTTCATTTCAAGTGGGTGAAACACGGGTTTTAAAGTTATTTTAATGAGCAAGTTTTGATGTAGAAACAGTATTCACTCAGGGAGAATACAAAAGTCACATGTGTTTTGGTGTTTTCCTTTCCATCATTTGATATTTTTTTTCTTTCCTTTTTCGTTGCCAGGTCTGCAGACATTTTGTGCTGTCTTTATGGGAGCTAGTTGAGTTCACAAAGGAGATATCCAAATGGGCCAAACACTAGCCAAGCACACACTCTTAAAAAGTCATGTCCATATTATCAGCTCACGTTTTTCTCTGTCTCTACCTCTTCTCCCATTAGTTCCATTGTGAAATGTTCTGTGATGTTTTTGTGGGTTAGCCACACAGTGGAACCATGCGCGGGGGTCATAGAAGCAGAATAAGAGTTCGTGGGTTGTGAAGGGGATACAGAGGTTGGAAAAGAACTTGGTATTGGAAAATGGTCAGACAAAAGTATATGAGAGGGAAGTATTTTGGGTGAGAAAGGAGAATGTATAAAGCAAGACACAGAAGGAAAGGGAAAAAAAAAATAAAGAAAGATGGCAGGCTGTGTTGGCAGGATGGGGGTGGGTGCCTATCGGCTGGAGCTCCTTCCTGAAACGTGGCCACCCGAGCCTGCCTGGGCCTTGGATGCACATGTGGAACAGTTTACTGTAATGGAACTCTAAATTAGTGGTGGTTTGAAGCTGCCTGCAGCAGTAGGGTGTAATTAACTAGCTCTGTTGAAAGAGAAAGAGGCAGTGAGGAAGCCAAAGCCCTAGAAAAAGGCATAGGGCATAACAGTATGTTTGTGTGTGTGTGCGTGTGGGTTACAGGGTCCTCCAACAAATGTTTCATGTGGATTTCTTTCAGTGTTTGATCGCAAATGTATCTGTTACAGAGTTTGCAGTACATGTGTACATCTTAGACAACTCTCTTTTCATCTGGGGCATGGTGCGACCCCCTTAGTGCCCCCAAGTGCTCAGGCTCTGTCACTGACCCTCCTTTTTTCTCTCTTCTTTTTCATGAAAGTCAGCAGTTTGGTGGTTCTGCTTTAGACCCTCACCCCCCATTTCTTTGTTTACATCAAAGTCATTGTCAAGATCTTTCCCCCTGTCATTTTCTCCCACATTCACAACCCACAGTAGTTTGTTGGCTCTTTTTCAAAGTCGTATTTAAAAGCAGGATGATCACTCCACCCGCTTACGAAATCACTCTTAAGGCAAACAAGAAAGCTTTTTTTTCCCCCTCCAGTTTCTTTAGAGGACATAAGTGAAGCCTTGTCCACCCCAAAGCCTGAATTCGCTGTGGTTATGTGAGGAGTCAAAGTGATGAGCAGACAGCAGGAGGTTAGAGCCTGAATGTTTCTGTGGTACCACAGGCTGACCTCAAGAGAAGCTAGTTGGAAGTGACAGCTTCGGTTAGCAATCAGTGGATCTCATTCTCTCTACCGTCCGCCCCCCTCCCGCCCTCCCATCTTCATGCTCCGGACCCCGTGTCTGGGCCTCTGGTCCTGGGGGAAAGAGGCAAAGAGGTAGGCTGCTGTGCTAGGCTGGCAGCAAGAACAGAGAATGTCTTTATAGTGGAGTTCTGGTGATTTAAATCATATGGCATAGCCTGGAATCACTGTAGAAGTCTGGAAGCTCCTCAAAACTGCAGGAACAAGAGTTTGCTCTCTTCTCTCACCATCTATTCTTCCTCATTAGAACCTTTTCCCCAAAACTCTTGCTTTACTGTGTTTTCCCCTCACTTTCTGCTAACTTTACTGGGTATTCCTTACAGTTAGATCACAGAGAACACTTATTTATTCTTTTTTTTGTTTGGTTTGTATCTGATTCTTCAAGTTTTTTTCCCCTCTTCTTTTTTAAACGTGCCCATATCTATATCTATCCTGTCTTGTTTTACATGAAATTTAGAAAAAATACAACCTTATCAAGGAAAGGCAATGAATGCAGTGTTTATGATCATTTAAATGCAGCCACACATTTTATCACCTTCGTCATGATGATTGGAAATATTCACCCTTTCTCTTTTTGAAATAGATCAGTAATTGGAAAATAATTAATTGCTTTGTCTCTTTTTCCCCCCTCAGAAAACCACCTGGATAACCCTCTAAAGAGGCCTTCCAACCTTTTGGAATCCAAAAGATTCACCCTTGAGGACGCAAATTTGAACTTTGAGGATTTCCAGGCGTCACTGGACACTAAGTGCCTGCCACGGACCCCTGGGTTCTCCGTTGCTATGGCTACCAATAGGGAACAGCAGGTGGGTCACATGACCAGCTTCCCACCTGCTGTCTACCCCTTTCCCTTCAACTCCATGAGAAGCCACTCCCCCTTTGACCTGCTGGCCAACAGCAGCCTGTTTGGGAGATTTGGGGCTGACCTGCCCAAAGAGATGGCAGCTCTCTGTAAGTTATTTTCTTTTCTAAGTGTTTGATTTGTTTTGACGGCACAGAAATGATTTGTGATTTTTTTTTTAACATAAATCAAACCATACACACAATGCAGACCCATTATATTGATTTTTAGGTCAAATCCCACCAAACAATTTTGACATGAACTAGAGAAACAAAAATATGGACGCAAATTGCCCTTCATTATGAGTAATTTTGTGGAAATGGAAAACTTTACTGCATGTTTGTGATATAAAATGAGCAGTAGAAAAACAGTCTTGCAGAAAAACCATAAGAAGAAAGTTGTCTCTCATCAATGCAGTGCGTACTGCTCTGGTGGTTTCTTCGTACGCCTGACGCTTGCAGATGATGTGGTTATGACCACAAACTCTGGCTCTGGCTTCTCTAGTGTGTGTGTATCTGTGTGTGTGTGTGTGTGTGTGTGTGTGTGTGTGTGGGTGTGTGTGTGTGTGTTTGTGTGTGTGTGTGAGATGGCAAGCGTCTTGAAGTTTTTTGAGACAGCCCACAAGTCTGCAATAAGAGACCAAACAACATTCTTTTTTTTCATTGCACTTTACCAAGCAACAACAAATATAGCAAAACTAGTTACTTTTAGTCTTTTATTTTAAGAATAGACTATTTGTGCATCTGTATGTGAAAGGAAAGGTGAGGTGAAACTAGAATCCAAACATGAAGTGCCTACTGTTTTAGAGTTGTATTTTTAAACCTGACCACTTGGGGTGCTGATGTACTCTCAAACTCTGAAGTTAGAGGATGTTTGGAGCACAAAGGGGAGATTGTTGGTGCTCCGCAGTGTTTAGTGCCTCTGAGAAACCATCCAGATTAGAGACATGCTGCCGACATGCATGGCTCATTGTTAAAAACACCTGTTTGTCTGAAAACCACTAATCAACAGCAGGATTCTTGGACTGGGTGTATCATTGTGGAAAACCACTCCAGTATAGATAACTGATAGGTGGTCAATGTGGGGGATAGAAATTCTAAAAGAAGCAAGACAGAATGGAGACTTTGTTGAGGTAAAGGTGAGGAGAAGTTATTTGAAATCTGATCTGAGAGCACTGCTAAGAAAGAGGTGGCAGGTGGTGGTGGGTGGTAGATGGTGGAGGGGTAATAATGGGTGTGGGTGGCAACAGCTGAGAGCATAGCCACCCCACCCCACCCCACCCATCTGTGTGCTCAGTCTTCTCTCCCCTCTCCGCAGCATGCCTGAGCACCTCTTCAGCCTTTCACCTGTCAATCACTACTTTTTCCCTCCCTGCCCACCTCCTCTTTCTCACCAGTGATTCCCACCTAATCCTCAAGGTATTTTCACAGAACCAGAGTGCAAGGGAGAAAGAGCACCTGTGGGGAAATGTCCCGGTGTGGTGGAATCTAAGAACACACCCTAAAGAAAAACACACACACACACACACACACACACACCCACACACACACACGTGCACTCTTCCAGTCAAATAGGCAAACAGAGACATGCTCACTACAAATTCCCTTTTTTCTCAGAGGCACGCACAAACACATAAAAAACATGTCTTTCATCTGAAAACTAGAAACATTCCCCCTGATGCTGAGTCAAATCCCACCGCACTGACAGATGGGTCCGTTTTGGTTTTTGTGTTGGCATGACTTAAAACAAAAGTATCAAAATGCAGGCGGATACAAACTAACCAAATGCACCAGTCCTACATACATGTGGTATCATGGACAAGGTGAAGGAGTGCTGATATTGGCAGGGATAGGCTGGGTGACAGACAAAATCATAATTAGTGACAGATTTAGCACATATTTAAGTGTTCATGTTTTTTATAGTATGCTCTTAAATCTGTTGCGTCCAATTCAATTTTCTGTTAGAACTGGTATGGATAATATTCTAAAATTTCAAAAAGGCAATAAATAACTTTGATTATTTTCCAACTGCTTAATGTCTTGGTGAGCACTTTGCTGTTATTGTAGGTGTTTCAGGTTGTTTGACTTCATCTCCCAGTTGAAAATGAATGGATTTATTAGTAATTTTTAATTTGATTGAGTGAATGGGATTATTGTGTGAGATATTACTGTACTGTCATAAAAGCAGGTTAAAATTGGAAGAATTTTTGATGTTTTTCATTTATTTGTTCAAACCCTACATATTCAGCATATTGTTTCCAAAAGACATGTTCAAAATAAAAGCAGAATAATGTTATTTTTGGCCTTGGGACTTTCGACAATACATCTCACTAAGCCAATTATCATACAATGGAAATCATATAAATGTTGTCTGTATATTGCTATTTAAAACTGTAGATAAGTCACAACAATTTCATTAATAGTTCAAAATGCTGACTGAATCTTTAACTCTTATTCCTAAACTTCTCCCTTCTCAACTCTTTCACGCAGGATTTTCTCTGGTTAAACTGCAGCTGCTCATCGGACAACTATGCTGTTTTTATTTGCCTGTAAAACTTCCCATTGGAGTATTCCTTGACAGGGAATTTTAAAAGTCCTTTAGCTGACAAAGGTCTCATTCCTCACTCTTTTAAATATTAGTGGAAGACAGGAGACAGTAGTTTTAGACATTCCCCAGACTATTTTCTGCCTCCTTTTCTCCATAACTTGACTTTAACAGTCTTACTTTTCAGGCCTAATCTGTATAGAATATGAATGATAAAAAAAAAAACTTTCCATAAAAGCCTATACTACTAGTGTTCCTGATTATGCCCTCTCAGTGTCTCTGAGCTGAAATTGTTGTTGGCAGAAGCTTCAAAAAACCTGCTTGTGTTTAATGTGAATTATCTGCTGACCTGATGGAGAGCCTCTTGTCACGGCACTCTTTTCTGGCACAAGTGTTTTTAGAAATACCTGCTTTGCACAGAGGTGGGGAGAGATGGGAGTTGAGAGGGATGGTGTCAGCTCACTGCTTAAGATGTGACATTGCATACTTGCAGGTAGTGACTGCAGGAGTGCTTCTCTTCAGCTTCAAGCCTTGGTCATTGGCAAATAAATGGCAAATGTGTTTTCTCATCCAAGTGGAGCTTCTGATCGTTCTCTAGGCAGCTGGGGCTGTTATCAGTTAATCCTTGCCATTATGAAAGCCTTTCAAACAAACATTTGGAAGCCTATTGAGGCTACTTACAATGTGATAACATCGTCACTGAGCCCTGAAACACCTCTTTAAGCTTTCACCAATCAGGAGTAGGGCTCAGGCCCCAAAGGCACCCAGAAGGTTGTTTAGAGAAGCTAGTAGGTCATTTCCTTCAGCTTACAAGGCCTGTTCTACAATCCCATATCTGTTACTTTGCTTGGACTACCCATACATACCATAATTTGTTGGACATGTTGGGGAATGGATGCACAAAATTCATAGTGGATCAAATGAAAAAAAAACAAACATATCAATAGAATTGAAGGAAAAACATGTTGACACTTGTGTAAAGCCTCCCTAAGTCTGCTCAGATCTGCCTCCGGTGGACAATTGAAAGGCAGATTGTTCAGCATGATTTTAAGCACAAAATAATAACCTGCACAGTCAGCAACTTTAACATACTTACCTTATGTGTGATCGTGAGAACACTCAGAATCATGCACAAATGCCAAAAAGAACAGAAAGAAAAAATTACCATGTGAGAAGTGTCATAATTAAAAACAGTCACTGATTCTTAAACACACACATACTCTCCCAAAAAGGTCAAGTTGGCTCAGGGAGCTGTGGGAGTTGCGTAAAGAAGCCATTTTGGTGGGAAATGTGGTATGAGAGGGAAGGTGAAAGGAAGCCTTTAAAATGGTGGAGAGGGACAAGTGAAGACTTCTCTTCTGGGGGCTAAGTAGAGCACAAACAGCACATTGTACCACATTATTTATTTTCATAAGTGTTGGGTTTGAGCCAGCCATTGATGGAGGTATTTAACTTGTATGTGTTTTTTTTGTGTAGGTTTTGTTTTGTCTTGTATTTAAAGAAAAAGACGGATGAGAAGAAGATTCCTGTTTGAATGTGTAAACAAAGTCATACTGCTGCTACTTTGCAATTTGATGAATGTCAGTGTCCATTTATTGAATGTGGCTGTGTTTTAACAGTGTCATCACCATTCTTCCCATTGTGGTCGTTTGATGCGTTTGGTCAAGTCTGACTGTATAATTTCTCTTAAACTGTGAGGGCGATGTTAGATCTGTCATATTCAAGTTAAGTAGTTCCTGGAGATGTCTGACAGACAAGATCAAAAACTCACACAGTTGTGGGGAAAAAATGAACAGGAAGGGTCAAGTTGAAGGTGGAAGATGACATTATCCCTGGCTATTTCTTCTGCGTTTACTGTGCACATAGCATAATCATTAGAATGGATCAAGCTAACAACCCAATTAAGTTTTTTATTTTTATTTCCTAAAATCTTTTTAAAGATGAGTATTTGTGATAAACTATCCATCTGGACAGCTCAGATGGGATTCAGTCTTGACCCTGACAAATCCCTTTAAAATATAGATTATCAACATATTTTCAAACGATGGTGATTTAAAAAAAAAAAAAAAACAACGTTTGAACACCACTTGCTTATGCTGAAAAACCAAAGTTGTGGGGAGCCGGGAGACAGAGTGGCTATAATTTAGAAATAGCTTCACACTTCCTCTCTGGTGACAGGTGTGGATCTCAGCTACACCGGGCCACTTTCGTTTCTGTGAAGGTGTGGAGTTTTGCAATGTCCAGAACAAGATTTATTACAAATAATTTATTAATTGAGAAAGACATTCTCCAGATGATAGACGGTCAGATGTCAGCAGTGTTGGGACTTTACTGATGTACACATCCAATTAACAAAACCTAGTTTCCTTTTTCTCCATTTTAAACTGCAGAAGTAGATTCAGGGACAATGTGTGGTTTTTCCTTTCTGTGTCTATTTTGAGAGCAGACTGCAATTTCTAAGACTAAAATTACTTTAGTTCTGAATCTCAAAAATGATTCATTTTCCCTGAATATATTTTATAAGTTTGCACTGTGGAATTATGCAGCCATTTCATGCTTTTGATTCCAATTTGGTTCCAGTTATTTAGAAACAGTCGTGGCATCTTGAGATTTTTAGGTAAACACATGTTTACTGACTTAAAACGTTAAGTAGCGTCAAATGAGCACCTGATTTTTGAATGAGGAAGCCCAAAGCGCACATACCTGCGTGTTTGCGTAGACTTTTCATTGGAGGTGGTGGCTTGATCAAGCATTTCTGAGCCCGGTGTGAACGTAACCTAATGGTGTAACAAAGTAGTCATGCTGGAACATTTTGTGTATGATGCCAGTATGTGCAGGACTGTGAGTTTGGCTATTTTCTTTAATAAAAAACTGACATCTGACATCTCCACTTTTATCTTCCTTGGCGACCACTAACTTCCTGATGTCAACACTTTGAGGCTCTCTGTTGCATTTTTCTGGAAATCCCTTACTTTTATTGTGTATTTTAACCAGTGCTGGTATGTAAATGGAAAGAGAGGCTCACCCTAGTTGTTCTGACATTTTATACACTCCTTAAAGGTTTTTTCTCTGAAGCTAATAGTGAGTGGAATATCTATTCTTCTCATAAAATCCACTTTAGCCCTGCTGGCTTATTTACTCTAGAGCTCTTTGTGCTTTTCCTTTGCCTCATTTTGATTCTCCTGAGCTTTCACCTTGGATTTCCTCTCGGTGTCCCTCCCTGCAAAATTGAGCCAATTTGATCCAAGTCCTGGAAACTTTTTGCAGCTTTACATGTATTAAGTGTAGTGAGCCTGTGTGTGTCTGCATGCCTGTGAGGATGAAAAGTCAGCAAAAGTTGCTGGTAAGCGAGAGGCCACAGAGTGTATTACAGCTCTGACATGATGACAGATGAAGATTAAGAGGCTACTATTAAAGGTGGGCAGGGTTCTGTTTTCAAATGGGTCTTTGTGAGGATGTCCAAAATGGATAGTGTTCAATTGCAAGAAAGGACAGTTTGGTCTGTGAGAAAGAGATGGAGATTTGTTTTGTTTTTTTGTCTAAACCACTATGAGATCTCCTTTTTCCCCCCAGATAACAGGAGTAGCAGAATGTCATGACAACATAGATAGAGGCAGAGAAAGCCAGAGTGGAAAAGACCTCTCTGAAAGATGGCCAAAGCTGATAGTGCTCTGAAAAGTAGCTCTGTTATGCCTTTGGTGAGACCAGCATGTGAACAGAGGCAAACATAGCCACCCATAAGTACAGCGCTTTCTGTATTCTGGAAAAGTCATGCCTCACTTTTCTCACAATCCATGTGATTTCATTTGTCGACATGATGTGAGAAAGAATGTTATTTTTATGTTACCCCGAATAAAACCGAAAAAAGGAAATCCTTTTGAACAACAAGTAATTTGTTGTTGCAGAAAGCAACATAGTAAGGCCATGAGACATTTTATATGCTAGGTTATTGGTTTATTGTTTAAAGTAAAATGCTAAATTTAAATAAAAAAGGCTCCAAAGTAGGAAAAAATAGGGAAATGGATGCTGTGTATCATAGCTAACATAAACACATGTTGATCAATGAAATCAATGAATAGAAGTACCATGTTGGAAGCGTTTCTCCAATGAAAATAGAGTTTTGGTGGTTTTCTTTTTGTTGAAGCATTTTTTTCATAATGGAGGACGTTTACAAAGAAAATTAGGCTCAAATTGAGTATTTCTTTATTCAAATTGTTGTGAATCAGGAGTAGATTAAAGAAATGCAGTTTGAAAAAGCTTGTAGGTGTAACATAGAAGCTACAATCAGCAGGCCACAAGCTCCATGCTCCTCTCCCTCCGATGCCTTCACTTGGAGACCCTATCTGAGCTGGCATCTGACTCAAAAACTGTATGGCTAGATAGCTTCAATAATGCTTGCCATTTTTTTGCCCTGCTAATGTTTAGTCATGAGGGGCTGTAAGCCTGCAAGAGAGCATGTTGAGAAAAAGATGGATGATGGTAATTGGTGGTGGGCTTCCTCTATGCCAACAGTTCTACCTCACATCAGCTCCAAATATGTGAATTTCAAATGGACTACTGCCGCTCTGCAGAAACTATGTCCTAGAAAGGTCAGAAACGGAAAAATCCTAATTAAAAGACCACTGGGAACGCTTTAAAATAGATCAAAAGTTTATGAGAGTGAGACTTTAAATAGAAAGGGTCAGATAAAAAACAATGAAAAAGGATATCATGGATAAATTCCCTAAATATTAGGGAAATTTGTAAGTCTATAAACTTTAGGGTCAAAGCCCAAATGCAAAAGTGGAGAAGAAAACTGCCTCCAGTTGGCAAAAAGGAATGAAATTGTCAGTCCAGAATGCTGTACTTGATCGTCATCCACGTATGACGGGACTTATTTCCTTCTTATGGCCAGTTTATTAATGCTGGCAATGGTAAACTCCTCCATTTTTGAACTTACAAAAAAATACAATTTAATTTTTTAACTAGTAGATAGATCACCTTTATGTCAACATATATTCTTGAATGGCGTATGGCATTTGTAAGAGGAAGCTGTGCGGACAGGGAAATTATCTTCTAATAAAAGACAGCAAAACAAGAAAGACAATCGACAGACATCTCTGATTAAATAACCTTCAGCATAGTCATAAGCAGTCAGTGAGAATAAAAGTATCTGCGATGATATTTTAGGTCTAGCCTCACTTACTGTTGGTGTTCAGTACAATAACATATTTTTTTGTTTTAAGTAAGTACCGGTATATTAAGGATTTAACAGTAAGTCTTTAAATATATTTTAATCATTGGATGATCTGTAAGGATTACAACAGATTTATTGTTCAATATAGTTTGAGTCAGCTAGACCACAAGTTGGTAACGGATATAAAAATGCCTCAAACACAACCCATTTTCTGCTCATGATTAGTCATGATATAGTTTCTAATTAATTTAACTTAAAACTGTTGAGCCAAATTTTCAGTTAGGCGTCATAAACTCACATGATATTTTTTTATTTATAAAAAGAGTATTTAGTCCTGTTATTTCAAAATCAACACGTTTTTCTTTTGTTGGCTAAGCGGAGTCATAACCTTCTTTAAATGGATAGTTTTCTTTTAATCTTGCTAAAACACAAAGCCCCCAGCTTCTCGCTTTTTCCTTTTTGTTTTGATTTTTCTAATTATATAAAGATAATGTTTTTATTAATTTTTAACTAAAGAAACTAAAATTTAGGGATTGTTGCTCCAATTGTGCTTCCTGCACTTTCACTTCATCATAACCAAACTATATTATGAAGTCAAATGTTTTGTGGTACATTTGGGACCTTAGATTATGTTCTCTTTTATAGCTGTCATTTAAAAAAAGCTAACTCGAAAGTATTTCAGGTGTCATTTAATAATAATAATAAGGCATTGGATTTATCTGCGCTTTTCCAGACGCTTAAAGCGCTTACAGTGTGTGCATTATTCATTCACTCCTCATTCATACTTGGTGATGGTAAGCTACTGATGTAGCCACAGCTGCCCTGGGGCAGACTGACAGAGGTGTGGCTGCCAGTTGGTGCCTACGGCCCCTCTGACCATCACCGGGATCATTCATACACATTCACAGGTAGGCAGTAGCGTCAAGAGTCTTGCCCAAGGTCCCTCACTGGGTGGTGTTACGGTACCATTACCATTGCTTGCTCATTCCCACCGACAATCAATCCCTGGATTCCTGCGTTGCAATCCTTCACTTTACTTATGGTTCTATTAACATTATTACAACAGTAATAGTAAGGAATAAGTAAGAATTTACTTTAAATGGTCTTTTGTAATGGATTACAGTAACTTGCACAACATTGTTTACGACCACACACAAGATTTTTGTCACGATTACACCTTGCAAAAAGAATAACGTGTAAAAACACACACAGTAAACTACTACAACATGTTACACCAGTCAAATATTTTGTTGTGTAATTATATCAGTCATCTGAAACAAAGTGAATAAACAGATACAGTTTTTCTTTTTTGTGTTTCTTCTAAAGACCCACTCTGGTGAAAATTGTGTTTTTGGTGTTTTTAAAATGTTATTGTGGCATTTTTAGATGATGGACATATATAAAGGAAATTAAGCTTAAAACTCGTTTCTGACTATTTCTTTGTTCAAATTGTTGTGAATCAGGGGCAGGCGAAAAAATGACACTGGAAAAAGCTTGTAGTTGTGACGTAGAAGCTACAATCAGTGAACCACAAGCTCTCTGCTCCGCTCCATTCGAATGGAGTGGAGCAGTAGGCAACAAGATGGACAACTAGATCCATGTACGTTTTTGTTTTCCTCGTCTGAGCTGGAATTTGGCTCAAAACTGTACTGCTGGATAGCTCCAATATTGCTCGCCGTTTGTGTTGCACTGGTTGGATGTATGAGGGGCTGTAAGCTAGTGGGACAGAGTATAAAGTCCCACCCACAACTCAGAAGAGAATTTCTAATGAACTTCTGCAGCTCTGCAGAAACCATGTCCTAGATAACAACACAGGTTCTTTGATTTTGACTAAAACCGATATAATAATATTAAAAAACCACCGAGAACACTTTTACAACAGATAAAAAGATGATCGGGGTGAGACTTGAATGTGTATACTTGTTTGGCGTAACCTTTGCACTGCTTTTAGCAAACGACGAGATAAAAAAGGAAATATACAATGTTTTACCCTTTTGAATTTTGCAATCTAAATCCAAAAGATGTGTATATTTATCATTGTGAATATTGACAACATGGCTATGATTAAACACTCCAATGTAAGAACAGAATACATGCTTTGGCACTCTAGTTTTACTAAAGATTGACTAAAAGCTTAGGTAAAGCATTGTTTTCAAAGGAGTATATTACGTTAACACTGAGTGGAAAAATATAAAAAGTTATGCAGCCAGTGGGGCATCAACTTATTAGAAACATAAGCATGTTTTGTTTTTAGATTTAAGCATTGCTTTCTTTAAATTAATGTAAAAATGGCATGCCTTCAGATGGGGTTGCACTGCATATGCATCTTTTCTGTAACCGGAATAGTGGGTGGGCAACAAGAACTCATGTTCAGTGTCTCTATCATCACCAGCAATCTGTTTCAGCATGTCCACACACTGTACATATGCCCACATCAGAAATAGGAAAAGAAAAAAAGCTACGCATTCCTTTCAAGATCACCATGCTGTGTTCAGTGGAAAGGCTTTTCTTTATTACCTCACACAGTACTGCGTTGTTGACACTTTGGCTGGAACCTGAATGACTGTATACAGAGGAAGTGGCAACAATGTGTTGTATACGTCTTATCTGTAATCGGCATCAGAGCGTCAGACGGTAGTAAAGCCTAGTTTTTCTAAGCAATGGCTCACGTGATGCTTTAATAGATCCAGCTTTAGGTCATTAGGTGTTTTTCTTTCTGTCTTTCTCTCTGATAGAAATCACATAGGAATTAGATAGGTATTCAAATCTTTTGTAATTCTCTACAATGTCATTGAAATCAGCAGTAAACCTCGAAAATTGGCAATCACTAAAAGAAGATGTATTTCCACAACCTTAAAACAAACACATTGAACTTGGTCAAATACAATAAATCACACAGTCAAGGAAAAATGCCCATAGGGAACTTAATGAAATGGAGACGGTATTTGCAGAAACGGAGGGGTAAAATTTTTTTTTGAAAGAAGAACGATGTGGAGACTTGTGAGCCACAGAGTCAGGGAGAGAAGAAGGGAGGGCAGGATAAGTTTTGGGGGAAAGTTAGTGGCCCTGTGGGGGTTTCTTCTAGAGTTCAACCTCTCTGGCTGGGGAAGGAAAGGGTAGGAAGGAGGGGAGGGATGGGAGGCAGAGACCAGCTCGGGTCTGCAGCAGTATGGACTCTGCAGGTTAGATGTATTAAACTTTCTGTGCAAACCCTCCAAAGCCCTGAAAGTTTAACAACTTCTACTGCTGCTTGCCAGTAAGTGCAAAACCTGTGATGTTAACTCTCCAAGTTATAGTTGCAAAATTAATAATAAGAATTGTATGAAGTCAGAAAAAGGTTGAACTTGCTCCAAACTTTTTAAAAGCTGAAGAGAAACCAAGAATTTCTGAGTTTATTTTGATTTTTTTTTTGCAGCCTGTTGGTCCAAACAAGTCCATGACAAACAATATTGATGCAGCAAAAAATTTGAGTGACATGGGATTAACTAGTTTGCTGTTTCCAGGATGAAGAATGAAACTAGTATGGGTGGGTGGGGGGGGGGGGGGGGGGGCAGGAAGGAGAAAAAAGACAGTGTGAGAAGAATGCATGTGGATAATAAAAACATGACTCCAGGCAGTGATGATTTAATCTGAATTCCATCCACAGGCCAGGACATTTTTTAAATTATTGTTTAAATTGATTCAGATGTGCAAAATGAAGGGAGATTCACTTTTAACAACCAGACTCTTGTGTTGTCTCATTGAAAACAAATATCCAGTGATCTATTTTTGCCGGTAGGATCACTTCGATGAGTCCTGAAGCCGTTTGATGCAACAGAAAAGCTATTACACATGTGTTTGTGTGCAAGTATATACATTTCAAGCCTTGGTTTGTGTTTGCCTGTGCTTTCATGTATGCGCCAAGTTGGAAAAATAAACTTGATGTCTCAAGCGGGAGAGTAGCTTTAGGTCAATAAACAATGTAATGAAAATAATTCTAAACAGTCAGAAATGTGAAGGCTTGGGTTTTTCATAAAACAGGAAAAAGTGAAGTGCTAGACAGAAGTGGTGGTGAGGGCAATGTGTGTTTATGGAGAATGTAGCCAGCAGCACAGATTGACAGGAAATGGTGTCTTTTTTGCCTGCTGGGTTATACCACTTGCTTTGGTTTGACAGGGGGGGGGACATATGTGCTCACTGACTCGTGTTGTTCTATTTTCAATCATCTCCCTCTCTGTCTGGCAGCTCGCTGCCGTCCAGCCACTCTCTCCATCTGCTGATCAACTGTTAAAAGTACTGACAGGCTTTTAAATTGACCTCGGGGCAACTATTGATTTTCTTTGATGGACAGTCTCGGTCAGCTCTTGTCAAGAAAGTATTTTTCAATCTACAGACATTCGTAGAAAAATAAAGCATTCCAAAGAAACAACTATTTAGAATTTTATGAAAAGAGACTCTTTGGTAAACATAAATCACAACTTCTCCCTTCTAATCTGCGCCTCTGCATCTCTTACAGACGTTCTGCAGATGTAAATCACAAACAAGGTCAAGTGAACATGTGAGAAGTGTGTCCAACACATGGTGTGTTTGTATATTGGAGGCATTTGTCTGTGTAAATTCACTGTGGGGATTGTGCAAGGCAGCCCTCATTTGTCACTGCTGAAGCACTTCCAGGGGGAAAGACAGCGAGTTACTGCCCATCTTCTGTTCCCCCAAGCAGACAGAGAGGAGGGAGGGTTTTATCCTGGCATCTGGTTACTGGGTTCAAGCACAGCACAATGTTCTGTCTCTGGCTCTCTTTCTGACATGCACACACACACCCGGCCAGTGGCTGAGCTTTAATATGGTTATGATTAGAGACGGGGGGCTCAGAGGAGGGAGGGGAAGGGGGCTCACATTTACTGCATAGAACTGGGGGAGGTGCAAGGCAGAAGCACGACAGGGACTAGGTCCTGATAGGAGACGGAGAGGAGACGTGTGACTGAATTTGGAGCTGAAATATGAAACAGAAGCAAAAGAAGAAAGTGCGTAAAGAACGAGAATAAAGTTGACTTTTTCTGAGCAGATCAGTTCTTCAGGCTCTGCTGGACAGCCCCTCTCTTCTCCCCCCATCTCTCCTCCCCTGGGTTTCTCTCTTTATCCCACCCTCTCTGGCATTCTCCGTGGCTCTCTCCACCCCCTCTCAGAGTGTTATGCCTCGGCAGTTGGTTCGCTCCGCTGTGTCAGGTCTTCAGTGAGCGCTGTGAGAGGCTGTTATTCAGGTCTGTTACAGCAGACAGGGAGCAGCTACCCAAGGGTAGGTGGAAAGTCGAGAGTCACGCTCAGCTCAGCCCAGCCAGGCAGGAACCAGATCTGCATTCCAGCTGAGACGGGAAAGAAGCAAACTCGGCATTGGCAGGAAAACAAAGCACAGTGACAGTTGCAGATAAGTGAACGGAGGCAAAGGAAGGTCACTAATCTAGATAGCTGTTGCTGGTGTGTTGATCAGCGCAAGCAGGGCAGGACACAGGTAACTGAGCAGGATTTGACTCGAGGCTGAGGAGGGTGAGGGATAACATGTTTGACTGTATGGAGGCTCTGGGAATGGGCCCCCATCAGCTCTATGATGTCACCAGTCGTGGGGCATGCATGCTGCGCAAGGCGAGCCCCTTCTTTCCGAGGCTGGACCCCTTCGCCTGGACGAGCAGTGCCAGTGTTCAGTGTAAGTGAGTTCCTGTTTGCTTTTCTTGTGCGACACAATCATGCCAATCTGAGGCTTTTTCTCTCTCTGTCTCACACACAAACACACACACGCCTTTTCTTGTTGCTGGCTTGTTTTACCCCCTCGGGGCTCTGCCAAGGGGCTTCTGTCACTGACTGCAGAGCAGCACAGGAAAAGACTGCGACAGACTGTCTCCTCTCTTTTCTTTTCACAGCGAGCTCATTCTGTCTTCAACTTCCTAAAGAAAGTCTTTGCTGAGACATTCACTGTACTTTTGGCTGGATTCATGTGTGTCTACTTGAAAGTGTCTGCTTGTGTTCCTATCTTTGACTCATGAGGTCTCAGCCAAAGTCTCAAGTTTCAGTGACAATATGAGCCACCTGAGTTTTCATCTGCCAGGAAATTCTTTCTAGTTAAAGGAAGAGGGAGCACTTTGTGAAGACACTCTTTCACTCATACTCCTGTTTTAACTGAAAGTTTAGTTTCTACTGACAAAAACATGTTTGTTTTTAGTTCAGATACAGGTTTTGAATGTTCTGCTGCAGTTTTTGTGGCTTACATTTAAACATGCCTATGTATGGAAAAAAATATGATGATATTGCTCTTGAGTGAAAAGCCATAAATTAATAAGTAGATGAATTATTCAGTGAATAAATTCATTAAGAAATGGGAGAGCATACAAAGTCCTTAAAAGCCTCAGGATTCTCTGGCCAGCTTTTTTTGAATTTTTTTTTTACCCCTAATTTTTTTTCCTTTGCATCACCTACCTCTAACTTTACATGGGCCTCTGACTCTTAACTCCACCCGTGGCCCATTTCAGCGCTCTCTGGGGGTACTGCTGCTGTTTCTGTGCTGTGTGTGTGTGTTCGCAAAGGAAGAGTGTGGATGGAGCCGAACCAGAAACGAATCAAGAACATTAGAAAAGATAAAGCAATGAGAAAAACTTCTTATATGATCTTTTGTTGTTGGGGGGGTTGCTGCGTGTGAATTTTTATTGTCATTTTTTCTTTTTTGTTGTTGTTCAGTTGCCCATCCTGCTGCTTTTTGTTCCTTGTTACTGCCTCTTGGGGGGAGTCATCTGTCTTCATTAATCGTGAAGACACCAGCATTTCAGTGGCCGTCATGCACACTGGCTGAACGTTAATGAAGACAGATCCCCTGTCATTGGAGGCTGAGGCCAGAGGGGAATCCAGCCAGCCCAGTCTGCTCTGCTGAGCTAGAGGAGCACTAATGATAACAAGATCAGATTTGTTTATTTAATCAATCAAGCCTCTATGGGCAAACTCCTTATAAACCATTCACACGGATGCATACATTAAAAATACTGCACCACAGTTTTTGGGACAAGCGCATTTCGCTTGCGGAACTTTGTTCCACAAAATCAAAGATAAAGGAGAAGTGCTGATAAGCTTCCCCAAGGGTATGAGAGCTGAGTGTAGCAAAGCAAAGTGGAGGATGGAGTGGTGTACTGTTTCAAACTCTCTCTGCCCAGTAACCTTTGTAAACACGGCTGCCCTTCCCCTTTGCACAAGGAGCCATAATGCCTCTCTTTACTGAGGTAGTTGGCCCTCATTAGCCGCGTTTACATGGGCAAAAGTAATCGGAATGAACGCCTGATCGGAAAGAAAATGCGTCATGTAAACGCGCCGTTCGGAATACTCTGCCCCGGTCAGACTCATTCGGATCAGAATTTCTTTCCGATCGAGATAGGTGGGTTATACCGATCGTTTATCCGATCGTGGAGCATGTAAACGGTCATTCCGATCGTGTGTCACTGCTGCTCTGGTTTACGTCACGCATAGACGGTGTTTCGCTGAGAGAAAGCTTTGGAGCGCATACGGGACCGACCAGCTCTGCGGACGCCCCGTGAAAAGCGCCGCTCCGCTCTCGCCCCGCTGGCTCTCCCCTCTCTTTCACCCCTCACGGGGGAGATTCGGAGGAGGAGCGCTCACTCGGTCCACTGGCACCCGAGTGAGCAGAGCAGCTGGATTAATAATGTTGTGTCGGGGGGGTTACGTGTGCGTTTTGTTGTTTTGTTATGTGTGGGAGAATTCAGACTGCGAGCCTTCCCGCCGCTCTGGGTTAGCGGCTGCAGGACTCAGGAGGAACCGTGTTTGAACAGAGCTCGGGCCGCTAGCTCACAGAGTGGCTTTGGGGCGGTCTGTGTGAACTTTCAGAGCAGAAATAAATGTCGCTCAGTCCTTAGAAAGCTGCAGATTGCTGCGTTTCTCGCACGGTCCTGGATTTTGTGTCCATCCATCAGGCTAATGATGTTAGCCCGTGTTAGTCTGTCCTAAGCTTTCGTCCAGCTTAATTCTTCCACAAAAAAAGCACTGACCACACAGATTAAATATAACGATGAGCGAACAGGCAATTCATAATATTCATGACATTAATAAAAGCACGTTTGGAAGATCGTCTCGTATGTTACCGAGCTGCTGCATAAATGTCTGTGGAAGCGGTTTGTTTACAACGGGACCTATATCCGCATCCGGGTGATTTTACACTACTGCGCATGCCCAAATGATTCATTCCGAACGAGAGTATGAGCCATGGGAACGTTTGTTCTAATCGGAAAAAGGTTTTCTGTGCCCATGTGCACTGGTGAATTTTAACCCGACCATTGATCCGATCAAGATATTCTGCCCATGTAACCGCGGCTACTGTCCTCATCAGGGAAGCTGATGAATTGATGTTTGAGTCTGATATCTCATTAAGCCTGGCCAGCTGCACAACAGAGGGTACCTGCTCAACTGCTAATGCCACACTCCAAGAGACACGCTCTATCTACCGCAAATTAACTTGAGTTTGCAAATACCCACCATGCCTTTTCCATGATACTGACTACTCAGTTACAGTGGCTAAAGCTTTAACTAAAATTGCGTTTTGTAATCATCAGCTTTTTTATTTCGAAATCTTTGCTACTTCAAAAATCGCATTGTACACAATAAATAAAAAGGCATCTTGGTGTTTTTGCAGTAAATATTTTCCTGTGATCAGTGTTCCACCGTTTGACTGTTTGCCAGAGAGAATCAGCTGACTGAGGAGTGTGTGGTCAGTTTTCCTGTTTTTTTAATCACTAGTGAGAGACCTTAATGTCAGAGGTTAGTCAGAGGCTACGGCCTGGCCAATGTCAGATCTACTGCATGTGTGGCGGCCTTGTCAACCTCCTGAAAAGGAGACCTTTTCAACCAGCTCGGCTAGCGTAATGTTCCTAAGTGCCTTATGCCACAGAGCTGGTACTATATCTGAGCTACCCCACACATAAGGATAATGGACACTGATTTAGTCATATGTCAATGAGAACTGAATTAGTCAACTGCTAGAGAAGCCATTTGAGAGAGGCTATGCAGACCAATTCTCTCTACGTCAATGTTCATTTACCTAGAAGAATGAGGCAATTATGTTTAGCAGTTGAAGAGGGTCAAAAAAACGGAGGGGAAAGTAATCTTATGTCTCCAAAATAAATTCTTAGCTTGATGTTTTTGAGCAAAGTTTTGTTATCAGCTGTGATCCTAACAAATGGGAGAGCAGTGAGGGATTGCTGTGATTGTTGCAGTTTGCAGCGCGCAGCCACGGGCACAGGCAGCCGCCTCTTTGTTTTCCCTTAATGTGCTTGTTCAGAGGTGACTTGAGGAGTTAATTGAAATGGGAGTATAGATCTCAGCTGTGGCAGAGAAATAAGAGCTTCCTGTGACCACTGGCACGTTCTGACCCTATCATTTTCTCCCTGATAGAAGTCCACAGTTATTTCATTATAATTACAAAAGATTCAATTAAAAGATTAGAATGCCTGGGGGTGGGGGACAGGAGAATAGATAGGGTTATTTTGGATAGAGTGTGTGTGTGTGTGTGTGTGTGTAAGAGCGTAAAAAGAGATATTTAGTGCACCATTATGAGAGAGTAAATACTTTTCTACAACAAACAGCCCAAAGAATTTGTTTTTATTTCAATTTATATATAAAAAAAGAATTTGGTTGCATTTTCGGTAACCAGCACTAAAGTATTACGAAAATTTGTTACTGTATAAAAGAACTTCTTACTTTTGTTTAATGCCAGTGCTAATATTTGCTGTGAAGTAAATATTGACTAAATCCTATAGTGAGAGTTCTCACAGCACTTAATGACATATGCAATAACTGCTGAATCACTCTGACTTTAGTGAATATTTTTAAATGGATCTATTTTTGAGTCTCCACTCTGTTCACAGTTTTCTTTCAGTTATAGCGGAGCCCCTTTAATTGGCAGTACGGTCTATAAGTAAAGAAGCTCAATCTCAGCGTTTTCTCACAGTTTTATGCTATAATCCTCTTTTCATGTGTGGATTCTTCTATGCACAGTTAAGAAAGTGGCAGCCAGTGATTGCATGTGTGAAAACTGTGTTCTGTTTAGGTATCTGTTCAGCTCGCTTTTGGCAATTAGACTACTGTGTCAAATCCAGAGACAGACAATGTGCCAGGCTGGATTCCTCAGGCCCGTGTTGGAATCCAACTCTGTGCTAATGGCAGTTTATAGCCTCTCAGCAACGCCAGTCACACCACTGTGAATACAACTCATCAAGCATCCCATGGAGACGGGAGCTGCCACCTTAAAGTGTTTTTTCTTTTTGTTGGTGATGTTTTTTTCCAGCAAAGCTGGTAGTGTTTTTAAGATCAGACATGTTACACTTGTTGTTTTAAGGGCACCAGATTGCACCAGCGTATCAATGTTAGCTGGGTACTAAATCTGGATTTTTCTCCTTTCACAACAGTTTTCAGGTCACAGAGGGGCTGTGGCTGCCCTCTCCAACACCGAAGTCTGGCTTCTGCCATTGTAACTGTTTACTGAGAACTGCTCACTGGCTGCCAGGCACATTTTCTCCTAACAAAGGCGTGGGTAGTTGGCAAACTATGTGTGAATTTGTGTTAAGGCTTCTGGAAAGCACGCATCTCAGTGTTTCACTGAGATGCAAGAGGTATTGTTGTCAAAAGGACTAATAGAAGCAATGGTGTTGAAGCTCAGAACAGTTGGAGCTGAATGTGAACAGAGCTGCCCCATCACCACCATGTTATTGACTGACGGCTTGGCTCGAGTGTTGCTAGGGGCTCACTGTTATGAGAAACTGAGGTCTTGGTCAGCCAGGCTGGGGCTGCAGACCCAGACGAGCCCGACTGTCCGCACTCTGTGGATGTGTGAATGGGTTGTGTTTACGCAGCAGATCGTGTTTGGCAGCGAGTGTTGAGCGGCTGGTGTAGTCCAGCTATTATTTGAGCTGAGGGGTGAAGAGTGATGGAAAGGGTGTAGGGTGGGTGGAAGGAGGGGACAGAGGCCCGCTGGTGTTGTTTTTCCTTGAACATTAGTCAAATTCTGCCCTTGCGAGTATGCAACTGCCATGACCATCGTTCTGGTAACACAGCATTTGCTCATTTGTATATACTGGCATTAATCCATCTGTTTGTGTGCATACATGCTCATTTTTCTGTTCGGGTGCCTGTGTGGATGTTTTGGCTGTGCCAGGTATATGTGTACTGACATGACAGTACATGTGCGTGCAGATGACAGTTTGAAAGAGCACACACACAGAAGATTAAAGACCTTGCAGATGACTTTTCATGCATCTGTGAGGGTTTCTACTCACACGTGAAACCATTTAGAAAATGTGGAAAATGAAATTAAGGTGGTAAACAGGAATGTGTTTACATCCTGAAACCTTTACACGCAAGACTGTTAACAGTTACCCTTCCATTTTATTATGAAAGAACTGAGATTCAACACATGTGCACATGCTCTTGTTTTGAAAATGTGTTTTCTTTTAAGTGTTCATTTTATATAGAGTTTCAGCAGAAACTAGTGGTGAGGAACCAAAACACAAGTGTACTAACACAACGGTGGTCTAGTTACTGGTTGAGTGGGCCTCAGCTATGGATGTTTTGCTCTGGATCTGACACAAGACGGGCATTATCACAGACACATGACACACGCTCACAAGCAGGCATGCACTGACACAGAATAAAAGCACACGCTCTTTGGTGGCCACAAACAAAGGGATAATGTCTCCACTGTAGCAAGGACCTGTGACCTAAAGCGAGCTTTCTGCAACTCAACTGTAACTTTGTGTTTTGCTGCATGATTTGTCAGAAAACCCTAACCAGTCAGACAATTAGACAGGAAAAAATCTGGAAGATGAGTTATAGACTCCTTAAAATAGTTTTTGTTTGTTTTTTATGTGCAGGACGTGGTTTAAGGACTGAGGGAACAAGCTGCCAACCATACCTTTCTCAGACATCTACTTGTGCTCATAGTAAATACCCAAATGAGTCACAATTGCTTCACATGTTCGTCTTACATGTAACTTCCGTCAGCAGCACCTCACAAAAGGAAATGAATCATTGTGTGGCTTAATTGTGAGTGTCTAGTCAGTGCTCTGACAGCCTCCGCCCTGTCAGAGTTGGGCAACCGGTTGGCAGTTGGTTGCCAAGCAAAAGTGGAAAAATTCCCAGATGCGTCATTGCTTGACTTCACCACTCAAAGCAAAAGTTTCTCAGAATGTGATTTACATTTAACCAAACCACGGATTTTTGTGCCTTTTTTGAGGGACTGCCACCTCTCCAAAAGTCATCACATAGGGGGAGAAAAAAATGAACTGTGTTGCTTCTCTGTTGATTTGTAGTTTTGAAACTCTAGATTTCTTTTTTCTGGGTTCTAATGTAATCTGTAAATTCTGAGCTTTTTAAAATGATACAGCCTCTTGATAGAACAGTCTCATGATAAAAGTCAGTGACTCAGGCTTAACAAAAACAACAGCAAGAGGAACTTTGTCTGCAACACCTTCTGTGTGAACATGTTCAAGTTTCGTAAGAATGAGCTGTGTTCATCGTTTGCTTGCTCTGGCCTGCAGTGCTTCACCAAAGTGCTGGAGTGAATAGTAGTGTTGTTGTTTATGTTATCCTCCTTTTCCCTGACTTCCTCTGACAGAGTGAAGCTGCAGCCATGGCTGGGCTACTTCTACTTTTAGAGGTTTCTATTGTTGTGGGGAGGAAGCAATAGCAATTGAACGAGCGCTAGTGGCCTTGCCAGAGACAGACAGGTGAGAAGCAGGGTACAGATGGTGGGAGGAAGTCTGGGAGGACAAGAAACAACCCAAAGATCAAAGACTTAGGGTTTCCCTCGATTACTATTCTCTCCCCACCTTGCCTGTCTGCTTCCTTGCCTTCCCATGCATTGTCCTGTCTCTTTGGTATAATCAATGGACAGGAGCTGCGCTGGAGTGGCCTGCTTCAGGTTCAAATCTCAGTCACTGGAGGTGAGTTGTCTTCTGGTGGGCAGATGAAGAGTCAGCTGGGGCTCACAGCAGGTATGAGTGGGCATATTTTTTCCGCAGCTCTGGACTTAACTGTCTCCCTTTTCCTGCACTTGTCCTACATGGCAACTGACACAAAGCCTTTCACTTTAACTGCATTTCCTTGATTTTTTTACACCCGCTTTTTTTCTTGAGGCTTTGTGCAAGGGCATTTTTAAATGAAACTTGATTTGCTTGGTTCATTAGGGCAGGCAGGTTGATGGAAGCCAACTTTTTTTTGTTTTGTTTTTTTGGTTCAAAGGGATGAAGAAAAGGGAAAGTAGTGTGTGTGTGTGTGTCTGTGTGTAAGAGAGAGGGTGCTGGCTGCCAAATGTTGACTAGGCTGACTCCATCAAGAACATATCAAAAGACCTTTTATGAGGTGCTGTAAAGACGAAAGGGTGTTAAGAGAGCACCACTAGACTGCAGGGGTAATTCCACTTTTTAAAAATCTGCTTTGAGGATACGTGTTTATTCCACCTGCTGCTTTTAATACAAAACTTGTACTTGTACACTTTTTCTTTGAGGGGGAGGCCATATGAGTTGTGTGTTGGCGGCGGTGTGTGTTACGACACATTGTGTCACACCCCCACTACGCCTGGCGCCCTTGAGCAGGATCCAAAATATTTTTCATAGGTCAACATTATGGATGCACTCCCCGGCGTCAGTCTCTGTTACATGACTGGCTGTTGGTTATGACAGAAGGGTGTCATTTTTTGAAGGTGTGTGTATATAATGTCTGGCCAGTTTGGTGAATGTTCTCTACTCCTTGCTTGCCCCATTTTTTAAGGACTTGTTTTTAGTGGTGGTTCCTAACAGGAGTGTCAGTGTGAGCCCAGGTAATAAGCTCTCAGACAGCTGTTGACAGCCTTTCTTACCACTCATCACCTTTAATAAAAGCACCTCCCCTTGCTCTCTGTGAACTCATTCAGGAATTTTCCCCATTACTCTCCCAGCTTTTGATTTTTCTATACACTTTTTTCTAAGCTGCAAGCCTTTTTTTTCTTTTTCACTTTACTTTCATAATGATACTTTCCATAAATAAATCAAAATAAACAGAGAAAAAACTTGATAAAATGGTGCAGGACTATTCTTGTCTGGGAAACCTACAGTGTGTTTAACAGAACTTGGAAAAAAACATGAAACAGCAAGGGACACTAAAGTAACTACAAAAGCAATGACGGAGATCCTCCGGACAAACTGAAAAAAGGAAGGAAACAAGGCTTTTGTGTGGGGCCTTGTAGCAGAAGACTCAACATGATGACAGGAAGATGTGGGCAGAAGGAAAGTTACACAGACTGGCACTACTGACAGGGGTGTGGTACTTTCTTTTCCTCTTTCTTGAAGCTCACTTCTTTATGAAGTCTTAACGGTACACCGATGATCACTTAGGCAGTATCCTATGGCGAGGCGAGACGAGGGCCAGAGCTTTTCTCAGCCCTCTGTTCACCACCCTCTCTGCAATCTGCCATCCGTCTGCTGCTGCTGTCTGCCCACTACCAAGCCCTTTCTTTTTTTCTTTAGAGCACTACTCTTCTTTCTTACTTCTCCAAAATCTCAAATTTGCTTAACAAGTAAGAAAATATATGTAAGCTTTTCGAATGTTTTAATGTAGATGGACACAAAGAAAGAGTCCTCATGAGTTTACAATATGTTTACAACTTAAAAGAAAAGAATGACCAACAACCCCAAAGAAAATGGCATTTAGAAAAGAACTGGTAATAGTAGTATCACTGAGCTCCTGTCATGCGGCTTGCGTACTGTGAATTTTACCATTGCAGAGGGTACAGGTAATTGTATTTCTTTGAGGTACTTTTATGTCTGTGTATGATTTTTTTTTTTGAGAACCAAAAAAGGAAAAAAATATAGTGCATGCATATTTCGCAATGTTGAATCGCAGCTATCAACACAGTAACATGTATTTGGGAAGTAGTCGTTGATAATCAGATAAAAATGAGGATATTGAAATGCCTTTCTTTTCTATGCTGAGCTGCAACACTGTATTAGTCTCCACAGACACAGGATCTCTGTACATTTGCTCACACATTCCAAGACTTTGGATTCAGTGTTTCATTAAAGAATTGTAAAATGGCCAATTGTAAAATATGTGTTGCACTGCCAGAAAGTCATATGCTGCTCAGTTAAAAAAGGGTGTTGCAACACAAAACAGGAGCTGCAAAGTCATGCCTTTCCTCATATACATTACAAACACTCCCCTTTCCAGTTGGTTGAACTGAAGGAAGCTATAGTGTTGCATAAAATCCAGTATTTTATTCAAATTTTTTTTGCATTGCAGGCATTAGGATTCTTCCTTCTTACATCTTTTATATTCCATCTGTTGATCCCTGTGGGAGACTGAATGGCTTGGTCAACCTGACCTAGAATTCAATGCAATTAGCCTAGTTAATGACACCTTTAGGTAAACAGCTATTTCTGTCGTGTACCACAAATAACACTGAATGTGAAGCATTTGGGGCTCATCAGTAACATGTTTTAAAGTGTATGTGCTCAAGAGGGACCAGAAGATGCTACTTGTACACAGAGCATTACAGCAAGTAAACTGGTCCTTGGCAAGAAACAAACAGAGTGCCCCGTGATGATCTAACTATCCCTTTTTAACTTTTCTCAACCCCCCTCTCCCCCAAACAACAGCAGCCACTCACCTATGCCACTCCTCTCATCTCATCTGTCCATCATCATCTCCTCGGCCCTGGGCGGCAGATTGTCATGCAAATGAAGCTCCAGGCCATGGAGCGCTGATAAGGAGGGCCTCTCATTTCACAGGGCTTTGTTTTCCAAACAGAGATGAGCTGAGTTGAAGAGACAGGGAAAAGGGGCTCTGGGTGGTAGCCTGAATAGGCCCTCTCACTGTGGCGCCTTAGGGTAAGTGGTGGTGGGGTTTTTGATGGAGCAGGCTGAATGGAACTCATTCTGGGAGGTAGTTTTTGGGAGTCATGTTCTCTGGCAAGAACCAGGTTCAGTGTGTTGACAGAGCTTGATGCATTCTCAATTGCTGCCGTTTTGATTTTTCTCCAAGATGGACTTTCTCTGTCTTTGCCCCCCTTCAATTATGCATTTAGAGTCAGATTTGTCCCTCACTTGACGCCACATATGGTTTGTCCTTTGTAAGGGGTTGTCAGCGCTTGGTCTGGAGCCTCATTTGCTGATGTTATTATTGCATAAACAGTGGTTCACAGCGCGTTCAGAGGGTTTCTGCTCTCCGATTGACCCTGCTGCTTTGTTCAGTGCTGGCCAAGGATATATGATAACTGCTGTAGAAGCATTTAGTGGGCGTAAACTTCAGTTCTTAGATTGATTTGCACATTTGGCTTTGGGAATGCTCTAAAAACTAATGGAAAACATATTTGCCTCAAGCAATGTAAGGCTTTCAAAGAAGGTATTTGAATGTGGACTCTGTAGAGTCAAATATAAAAATACATATGAAAACCAGATGTTCTCACCGTTAGCAATAAATGAAAAAATTCTGTCAAACATTTCTGTTATTATCATGAATGGAGAGGTAGTATGCCAATCACAGCAGCTGTAAATAAAGAGTGAACGTCAACTTGGTCTTGAACAAGAAAACAACTGTGCCCACACACAAACACACACTAATTCAAGCCCAAACCCCTTTCTTCACTCTTCTGTTTTTATTTTTTTCTTCTAACGCCCCTTTTTTCTTCTTTTTGAAGTCTCACTTCTCCAGTAAAAAGGCTGCTGGTTCTTTCCTCAGCCCTGAGTGGGAGAAAAAGGAGGAGGGATTGACGGTTCAGTTCAGACTAGCCCCTCTGTGTTTTTCATTGAAGATGCTGGGGGGGGGCAGTAAAAGTCTGAATTTTAGAGCCTCCCTGTTTTTTTTTTAATTTTATGATTGGCTTTTTCTTTTATGGTCTGGGAGATGCAGCTGGTGGTGTGAATAGCTGCCCAAGGTGACCGAGTCCCAATAAAGTGCGGGCCAGCCGGGCTGGGGCCTCAAGTCCAGCCATGGGACTGCCTTTATAGGCTGCGTTACGAGCTTAGGCCTCTGTTAAAACCTGGCAGGGCTACGCTGAGGAATTTAAGGCCAGGAAACAAGAGAAAAGTAGGGTTTGTGTGTCAGGGGGTGGCGGGATGCAGACTTGGGGGTTGAATTTAAGAGTGACTAAGGGTGAAAGTGTTTGTGTGTAAGTGTGGGGTCACATGTGTGGCTTTGAGTCTGTGCAGGCCAGAATGTGTGACCATGGTCTGGTTCTACGTGTTTGCACCATCTAATGTTTCGCAGGCAAACTTTGTAAGATATACTTTGCACACAGGGTCTGCTCTGAAATATAATGAAGTGGAATGTACCATAGCAAGTATGTGACACGAAAATACACCAATAAAAGAGCTGCGTTCCCGTTTGAAGGTACAAAAAGAGCTTAACACTAGTTTTGCGAGCCTCGCTAATTGTTACTCTGTGCTGGACAGGATGTTCATGAGTATTTGGCGACATGTGGAATGAGGAGCAGCCAGTTTTGAAGACCACTCTTGGCTCCTGTAATTGTTCTAATAACTATCCTTATCCGACAGCCCGTCAGTCACACGGCTTCTTGCACACAGCAGTGAAAAATCTGTTTTGTTTGACCTGTCAAACAGTCATTATTCACTCATTTCTCTCTGTTTAGATAAACCTATCAAGTCTACAAATGTTCATCTCATTCTTATCTTTTAGGATGGTAATTAATATCAGTAAAGTTTTGCTTCAAGTTTGTCTTTTATGTATTTCTAAGGTACTGATGTTAGTTCTCTTTTACAAGGAGATGAGCTCAAATGGATTGATTTATTTCGATTTATTTTCAGGTCACAGCTTACTTCTTTGAAATGTGAGAAGTGCTGTCTGGCAGACTTAAAGGAACTTAGTTACGCTGTCATGCAGTTAGACACATTCAAGTATCCAAATAAAAAAGAAATAACAGTTTGTAGGCTAACAGTAGCCTTATGATAAATTCCCTGCTCATAGGTTCTCCTGCTTTCTCTTTTTCTACAGCGGTGGAGACCCAGAGTACCAGCTCAGAGGAGATGGTACCCAGCTCTCCGTCTCCACCTCCTCCACCTCGTGTCTACAAACCCTGCTTTGTGTGTCAGGACAAGTCCTCGGGGTACCACTATGGGGTTAGCTCCTGTGAGGGCTGCAAGGTGAGAAGAACCTTCCAGAGCCCTGTGTTGAGTTTTGATTAATCTCATGGGTCCATAAAATGTCTACTTTTTTCAGATTAGTTAAAAAGGAAAGAGCCTTGTAGACAATGAGCATGCTCTTGAATGTCACATCCTTTTTTGATAACTATTTGACACTAACTTTTTCCCTCCGCCTATCCCCTTTTGTTTCGGGCTTCCTGATGCTTTAGGGTTTCTTCCGTCGCAGTATCCAGAAAAACATGGTGTACACTTGCCATAGAGACAAGAACTGTCAGATTAACAAAGTCACACGCAACCGCTGTCAGTACTGCAGGCTGCAGAAGTGCTTCGAGGTCGGCATGTCCAAGGAAGGTGAGTCCTCCATTATAAAAGAGATTAAGAGGGCTGCTTAGAAAGAAAGGGTGTTTATTTACTCTTATCCACACCCAAGATGAATTCTTTTTTACAACCTGGTTTTTACATGCCAAAACACAACCATTTTTTTTTAATCTTTAAATGCTCTGTTGGAGACTCTGGGGAACTGAATCAAATAGACAGAACCAGAAGATGAGTCTTGCAGGGGTGGTGATCGGGGCAAGACTGGGCACTGTACCAATCATATGACTAATCGCTTTACAAAATGAATCTGACTTCCTGTTTCACCACAAAACCTCCCCCGCCCCCTCCCTCTGGCCAGGAACAGACACTACTTTCATTCATGAAGACAAAGCAGGAGAAAGGAGGTTTAAAGTTATACAGAAGATAATTGCAGCAAGATCTTTGCTGTCTGCAGGTTCAAAGACCCACATTTGGTACCCTCCTTTTTTAATCCTTTGGTATAGCAAAAACGACAGCCTATATATCCTGTTCCCCTTACGGAGCTTGAATGACGTGCGTGTATGGGGTGAAATGTTGGTTTGGGATGTGTGTTAAGACCGGGATCACATTGTGCCTCTGCTATTACTGGATATCCTGAAAGGAAGGAAAGTATGGGAGGTGAAAGAGGGAGAGGAGGCAGAGCAGGAGGGAGCTGACTGGCTTGTGTGCATCTGGGGAAAGATGGATTGACAAGTGGGTGATAAAAGGAAGACAAATAGTCCTGCGTTCAGCTTGAAACTTCTTTTTGTTACAGCTTTCCTGATCTGTGTCCATTTCTGAATGACTCTACCAAACTCTTACTGTGTGTATTATCTCTGAAACCTTTAACGTTGTCTTTATGTAGCAGTACGTAACGATAGAAACAAAAAGAAGAAGGATGTCAAGGAGGAGATGGTGCTTCCCGAGAGCTATGAGCTTAGTGGAGAGCTCGAGGAGTTGGTCAACAAAGTCAGCAAAGCTCACCAGGAAACCTTCCCATCACTTTGCCAACTTGGAAAATACACAACTGTAAGTCGCTCATGTCAATGTGTAATTTTTATGTTCACTCCTGGAGTATGTGGCAAACATTCTTGCAACTTTGCTGTTACTGAAGACTCCTCAATTGTATGCAAAGATTTCAATTCACCCCAAATTTCCCAACATTGTAGTTGTCTCACTAATGCAGCTCACCACAAAGCCACTGAATGATTGATGCAACTTGTGAATTGATTTCTTTTCATTTGAGTGATGACAAATGCAAATGTGAGGTGTTCTGGTGCACACAGCACTATGCCTATTTTTTTTTTAATGTGAATTCTTTGTGATGCTTCCAGAACTCCAGCTCAGACCACCGTGTTCAGCTGGATCTGGGACTTTGGGACAAGTTCAGCGAGCTCTCCACCAAATGCATCATTAAGATTGTGGAATTTGCCAAGCGGCTCCCAGGTTTCACCACCCTCACCATCGCTGACCAAATCACCTTACTCAAGTCAGCCTGCCTGGACATTCTGGTAAGGAACTTTTTTTATGCTGACAGTTTTCAGGAGAATAATCAAATATATGAAGGAATTGTGGTTATTTTAAATTGGGGATATGCTGGCATCTGCTGGAAAGAAATGGTAGTGTAGTGAAGTCAAACTGACAAATCACTCGATGCTCCTTTCCTATGGAGTCCTATCCTGTTCATAATTAAATAAATAAATATTTAATTCAATAAATAAATATGACCTCATGCAAATACACAATCAACCAATAAATCTCTCATAAATATATAAAAAGATCATGAAATGGTTATTGGTTGGTTGTGTTTTTGCATGAGGTCATATTTATTTATTGAATTAAATATTTATTTATCAGTGATGAAAGTCTTCCGGGAATTCCCGGAAATCCGGGTTTTTGAGCAAACCGAACGTACTTTCCGGGAAATAAAGACCTGATCTCTACGGACAAATCGCTTTCCGGATCAAAAAATGGTCTGAAATCAGCTAATTTTAGCTTTATTTTCTATATTTCTCCGCAGATCGCTTCCTCTATGGTCGTGGCCATCTCTCGTCTTCCCGGCCTAATTGACCAATGACGGGACGTTTTAGTTGCTTTCGGATGCGTCGACGGGTCTGATTGGCTCTGTCTGCACCACGTGGTCAGCGTGACTCGCTTCCCTAGAGACCAAAACTGGCGGACCCACGCTAAATTTTCACAAACACATCTGAAGAGTTTGCGATCAAATTTGTGTTAAAATAATGGCAGGCATCGTCATTATTGAGCGTGGTCACGACCTCAGTTGTGAGAAGACGATAAAAAACAAATTGAAGTGGTCTTGGCTGGAAAAAAAAAGATTTTTAAGGTAGTGTAGGTCAAATACTTTTTTGTGTAAAATAATCTCAAAACCACATTTTGAAATAATTTCAATTTTAGTTTTGAGTTTCAGTTTTTATTTTGAATACATTTCTCTAATTTATTTGTATTTCCTAATTACCATGATTTAGTTCAGTATAGTTGACATTAATTATAAGTATTTGATGGTTTGGACCCACACTCCCTTAAAAAATAATGTTTACAATGTTTAGTTTAGTTTTTATGTTTGTTTTGATATTTCCCAGATTACTTAGTATTGGTGTTAAAGAATTGATGTATTATGTTATAGAATTATAGTTTAAAGCAGATCCCATATTTTGAAGTAGTTATAGTTTGAGAAAACAGTGCAAGTGGATGTTGTACATCAGTCATTTCTAAAGCAGAAATAATGTATAAATAACTGAGGTATTTTCATAGAATATAATAGTTACTGGTGTTCTTTTTGCCATTTGGGGCTTTGATGTTACTATATTTTAGCAATTGTATGTTTTGCAGCTTTAAGGAAAAGCGTAGATTGTAGGATTGTGTTACTTTGAGCAATTTTCCAAATTCTTTTTTGGGACCAGCAAGTCCTTAATGGAGAGTCAAACTAGGGGTTTGAATGACAAATCATGATGCTCCAATTAGTCTTAGTTTCTTGATAAAGAAGTGAATAACTAGTTGCCAGAATGCACCAGAATGCATCTAAGACCACGTATTTTTCCAAAATTTCGCTCTGTGCCCGCCATATCGCTCAAAGAAAAGTTCAGGGATTTTTTCCTTGCCTGACTTTCATCACTGTTTATTTAATTATGAACAGTATAGGACTCCATACTTTCCATCTGTTCATTTTAATAGAAGAAATTTTTGCTCTCCAAAGAAAATATCAATATACGTATTTGAAATCATGTTTAGGTAAACCCTTAATCACTTTTTATGCTCTCTTCTGATTGTAGATGTTAAGAATTTGCACACGCTACACCCCAGAACAGGATACCATGACCTTTTCTGATGGCCTGACCCTGAACAGAACTCAGATGCACAATGCAGGCTTTGGACCGCTTACAGACCTGGTGTTTGCCTTTGCCGGCCAGCTTCTCCCCTTGGAGATGGATGATACAGAAACGGGTCTCCTCAGTGCCATCTGTCTAATCTGTGGAGGTACTGCAACTTGCACTCAACACTGACTTAATCAGTGGTAGAAAGGATGTGAGCGATCTGTTAGCAAAGATGGTGTTTTCAAATAAAAACCAAACTGAACTATGAACATGTCTGTTGTTGGTCTTGTGTGAAATTGTGAACATTTTCTTCATTCCTCAGATCGCATGGACCTGGAAGAGCCAGAGAAAGTGGATAAGCTTCAAGAGCCTCTACTTGAAGCTCTTAAGATCTATGCCCGGCGGCGCCGCCCCAACAAACCCCACATGTTTCCCCGGATGCTGATGAAGATCACAGACCTCAGAGGCATCAGTACTAAAGGTAAGTTTTGTTTTTTTAGAGGAAGATAATACCAAACTTCAATTTTTTAATCAATCTTTCAAACGTGATGGTTCCTGGTCGTACTTAGGGTTCTCAGTTTTGTGGAATCATAGAAACTGTTTGTCTCTGTTTTAGGTGCAGAGAGAGCAATCACTCTGAAGATGGAGATCCCAGGGCCAATGCCTCCTTTGATAAGAGAGATGCTTGAGAACCCAGAGGCCTTCGAAGACCAAACAGAGTACAACGAGAGCCAGACGCCCCCTCCACCACCTGAACCCCCAGCAGCACCAACACTGGTTGTCAAGCAGGAGGTCGAGGACGAAGATGACAACTGGGGCACAGAGAATTTCAGCGAACCATCTCCAGAAGAGGAGGATGAAGACGATGAAGACGACGTGGGAGATGAAGACAGGGACAGGGGCTCGGACAGTGACGGGGAGCCCTGGGGAGTTTTGGATAACTTGGATGGGTCGAGGAAAGGCTTTGTTGGCAGAGCGCAGTGAACAGAGCATTTCATGCACATACTTATGAACAGGTTCAACACACATACAGACATGCAGTCATACATCAACCCCCCCTCCCCCTACACACACCTTTAAAACAAAAATACTGGCCTTCACTTCCTCTCTCTGTTCTCCTTACTGCACATCACCGTGTTCTCTTCTGCAGAGAGCAGCACAGCCTTAAATCTACAGACACCTTTAACTCAGGCCACATGCTCCAGGACTAGTGAAAAGCAGGCATAGCCATGAGGGGAGCTGACATGAAAGTACTTAACTTCTCCACTGGTGGTGTTTCTTTTTAATAAAGTTGGGGAAATTGTCCAAACAGACACCAGAGATAAGCAGTTGACTCCAGACCCTACAGTTATCACATTACAACAAAAACACAGGGCAAAACCAAATTGAGTATGCTAATCTTTTGTTTTTGTGCTTATTGTTTTTGAATAATGTTTTTGTTCTGTTTTTTACGTTTATGAATAAGCCCATACATATCTATATACAATTATATTGTCTTTTATGTGTTATTGTGGTTCATATATGAGTTCTTTAGTTTGTCTTTGAGGAATTTTCCTGAAGAGATATTCAGAGAGAAAGAAGGGTAAATACATCTGGCTTGGTCTTCCTTATCATCTCCATACATTTAGTTTGGGGCTTCTCTGAGCACTTCGGCTCACTGTGGATGTCGATGATAATCAACCTATAGGACACTTGTGTTGGCTCCATCAGCCATCAACTAGTATTTTTTTCTGCTTTGTTGTTGCTGCAACACCTAACATACGCTGTCAGCACAGGAAGAACCTTTGTGCCAAAGTTAGGAAATTAAAACAATTTTTTAGCTTAAGTTTAACTTCCGTCAGGGACTAAAGCTACAGTCAGGAATCATCAGTCTCAAGCACAGTGTGAGCTTACTGTGAACACATTCATTCTGCTCCTCAGTCATAGCACATGGCTGACATGTTTGTACCAGGTTTTAAAGTCAGGTAATTAAAAAAAAAATGAAAACAACTTTTTTTAAAGCTAAACGTTGTCAGTTTTTGTTAATCAAAAGCAAAGAGTTGCTAGCATGTTTTCAACCCCCTTTTTTCCAGAAACACCAATGTTTCATTTGTGTACAGGTCTGGATTTGGCAACCCTTTACTTTGTAGTCAGTGGCTCTGTTTTTTTTCATTCGTCAAGTCTTGGCTGAGCAGTAACATTTGGATCTGTGTTCTGGCATTTGCCGTATAGTATCCAGAAGAGTTCAGGGTCAACTGCCAAGTCCTGTGGCAACTAAATAAGCGCAAGTATTTGCTCTCCTTAGACAGTGCTGCATAGCTGGTCTGGTGTTAAGACTGATTTGCTGTTTGTTTTTTTGCCAGACATGTGCTTTGCACCTTTATCAAACATTTATCCCTCTGCTGTTCAAGGGACATTGTTCCAAAAGTGTTTTTATTCAGAGTTATGTCTCTCAAATATGCAGTCCTCTGCAGGGGAGATGATGTGCTGATTTAATCACTTTTTTTAAGTGAATATGCTAGCCACGGCCATTTAAGTCTGAGGTGCAGCTCCTTAAGGTTTCTTGTTTATCTGGAGTCAATCCTGTTCTGAGTTGAGAGGGGTCCATCTGTCTTTCTGAGAGGATTGACAACTGTTATAAACCTGTTATCTGACCTGACAAAGGTTTTAAGTTTAATTATGATATTCATACTTATCAGTTAATCAATTGTATTTGGTTGTTCCACTTCCTGGTTGCTTGTTAACATCCAGAAATCCAGTGAAAGTGTTAAGGCAGAGCTTAGTTTTTCAAATTCTGACCTATTTTGTGCTAAATGAAAAATTTTGTAAAATAATGTGCCTGTCATCTGATTAAAAAAAATCCTTTAAGACCTGGTACAAAACAATGTTTATGCACTTTCCCTTTAGATAAGTTTAGACTGTACAGATATGTAGCCCAGTTCTTTTAAATGAGGTGCATCATCTTCCTTTAAGATTTGAGCCACAACCTGTGAGCAGATGATCCTGTTAGTGTGCCATAGCCGATTGCAGCATCGGCATAATCAATATAATCAAACGCAGAGCACTCCCCCGTGATGTCTGTAAATAGTACAGCTAGCAACACAAGGCACAAGCTCCTCATGATGTAGCATCACATGCATTAACACAGTGACTAAAGGCATATGCGAGGCGAAAGCAGGAATTCTTACGGAATACATTTTGGAATCGGACTCAGGGCTTTTCAGTAAGGACCAAACCCTAGCTGCTTTTTTGGGCATGCTAGAAACAGGCAATATTTGTGCGTGTATTCCTGATTTTGTGTGGATTGTCAAACCCAACTGTTTGTATATTAAAGACGCCAAGTCTAAAAAACCTCATGGGTGCCAGTCTTGTCTCCGGAACGGGGAGGATTGACCACCATCACCTCCCCTGCACTCATGCCAGCATCCATACAGCAGACCCCCTTCTCCTCTTTAAAGCCATTATGTCCTCTTGTCTTCTTGTGTATAGTTTGAGAAAGAAAAGAGGGTGGTGTATTCTCACGCATCTCTTTGTTGTTGCCAAAATGTTGCAGTGATCAGTACGCTGCGAAACGGCAGCTGAGAAACATACAGACGTTTTTCTGTCTTTGAAGCAATATGACCATTCTCTTTGTTATAGTGAGTCTTGTCATCTGAATAAGGGCAGGGCTCCTCATTTTTGTTGTACTTTGATGAGTGCATGTGTGTGTGTCTAAAATTTTTATCATTGTTTTCCAGTTATGGGGTGGATGTCCTGAAAACGGTGCTGTCACACTTGTGATGACCTCCTCATTTTCTCTGTTGCGCCATGTTGTTAGTGGTGGTGATACTGCCAGAACATTGAGATTATGTTGTTGCATTTTTTTTTTTAACTGACGTGGCCAACATGTTGCCGACCCTCTGTTTATGTCAACTCTTGTCATACAAAGAAAAGCCATATAAACAGTAAGAGGCACAATAAACTACTTTTGTGAGATAACTGGACTTTTTATTCCCTCTCGTTTCTTAAATCTACATTTTTTGTACAGCTGTTTAAAAAAAAAAGCTGGTGAGCCACACAATTTAGCACTTGCAGTGCTGAAGGATTTGAGAATTTTACATTTTTTGTTTTTATTTGAAAAAGTTTTATGGTAAGGGCCAAAAAAACTAGCCAATACCTCAAGAAACCAGTAGAGGGAGCCCCTGCACTGTGGCCTGAAGGTGTGCCATTTACTTCAGAGCGTCCTCCTCTAAATTATAGCCTCATCCACACAAGGACATCAGATAAAGGTAAGATCCTCAGAATTGTTCACTTGGCTGTTAAAGAATGCCAAGGACTACAAAACAGGTGATTGTTGTGACGTTTTTTCATTGCAAGTGGTGGTTGTTAGTGTTTTTCACCAAACTCTGTTCCAGAATTTAATATGAAATGCTGAAACAGTTCTGTAAATACATGTAACCCTTGTGCTATCCTAGGCACTTTAACATTGGGAGTTGGGTCATCTAGACCCATTAGACAGTGCGCTGAACCTTTTTTTCTGTAATTGATTTTTGTGAACCTCACTGGTGTCCATGGATTACATGAAATCTTTCCACCTTTATCCACCTTTGTCATGGTAGGAATAGCACGTCAATGCAAGGATGGGGTCATCTAAGATAGCACAAGGGTTAAATAAATAAAAAATACCCTGAAATAAATTTAAATGAAATGCTGTAGAATGGTTCAGTATCAAGGCATCCCCAAACTAATATATACCACTTCTCATTATCATCTTATCTTCATCCAACAGGAGTCCTCTTAGCCTGGACTTCTGATTATAAACATCTCAGTTTCCAGGCACTACTGTTGAATAATAAGTCTTCCAACTGATTTTACCATCAGAGGATCAAAAGAGGAATAAAAAACAGAGATGAGATTCTTATCAATTATATGATTGCTTTAATTAACTATCATTAAAGGAAGATCAATAACAGCACACTGGAATTAAAGTAAGACCCATACATTATACACTATTTTACAAGAAACAATCAAATTGCCTCATATACTGTGAACCCTCCAAAGGGTTGCCCTGGTAACCCCTGAGAGGACGTGCTGGCAAAAATTTAAAGGAGCCTGATAAGGTTCCTCCATGTTGATTCTCACATGGGAGACACTTCTCAGAAAGGGTGTGTGTGTGTGCGTGTGTGTGTGTGTGGGGGGGGGGGGGGGGGGGGGGGTAGTGGTGGAAAAAAATGTAGATATGAACACCTGAGGACACAAAGAAAAATGAACAAAAATCTTCCTTGCAGTAGATCAAAAGCCCTCTACCATCAATTTTTCACAAATACAGTAAAGAGAGCGTTAAAAGCAAGTCAGGATGATAAATCAGTTTAAATATTTAAAACCAGGAAGAGACCCTGCTCTGAACTGGAGCAGTGGTGCTTAAGTCAACACACTGGAGAGATAATGGAGAAGCATAGGCTGCAGTTCCTCTGAGAGTGATCGAGAGGATAAAGCTCAGTGAACCAAAGTCAGGGAGCGAAGTTAGAGAGGCTGAGTCCGGACTCAGGCAGCGAAAAAGGCGAGGAGCACAGGACCTGGGCAGGAGTTTTATTTTTCCATGAATGTATGGGTTAGGAGCAGGGCCATCAAGGCTCATAAAGTGGTTAAGATCAGTCAGAAATGGTATTTGTCATGTGCTACGCATACATCAATCTGCAGGGAGCTGAGCATCAGTGGAGAGAGGAGAGGTGAGGGGAAGGTGAGAAACATTTTCAGGTGCAATGACCATAAATTTAACACCTTCGCCGGTGCAGGGAGGAAGCCAAAACAGCCGAGATGGAAAAAAAGTGATGGAAAAATGGAAAAAGGTGTCTGCAGATGAGGGTGCAGTATGTGCCGCAAGGCAGAGGAAATAAACAAAACCAGGTAGAGGGAGCGGTCTGAGGAAAAGGAGGGAACCTTGTGCAGGAAAGCATCGGGGTCATAAAAACTCAGAGATGTGTTCTGGCCTCTGGGTCTTCATATCTTTTACATTTCTAATTAAAAGAGATAAAGAGTGAGGGAGTCATCAATCCCACAGTGATTTCCCAGTTAAGGTTTTAGAGCAGGCTGTAAACTAGGCAGCCCAGCATCATTGATTTTATAATTAGCTATCGTCACCCCGCTCTTAAGATGTGTGGGGAATGTGGTGGGGGGCAGGAGAAAGACAGGGGCAGGAAATGCCCGAGGACTGGGGAGGCAAAAAGAATGGAGACGATGGAGGTCAGCCCTGAGGGGAGCCAAAGGTGAGAGAAAATTCCAAATGAGAAACGTCCATCGAACAGGCAATGGGCCAAACGGGAATACGGGCTGTGTGGAAGCGTGCAAAGAAATTGGATAGTTAATTACCAGGGAAATGTCAAGTGAGGATCAAAATGCTGCAATAATCTCTGGCCAGGAAAAAAAGCAGACACATTAGTCTCAATGATGGATACTTTTTATTATGCCGAGCCTCACACAAACCTCCACTTATGACTGGAAAGTAAAAACACTTCAAAACAAAGCTCTGCAGATCTACAACAGGGTCATAATTTCTGTTAAATGACACCAAAAAAAAAAGAACTTCACTGTGACACTTCTAGTTTAAAGTACAAGAAAAACGACATAGTAGTGTGCCATCTTCTGAAAACAGACTTGAAAGGAAGTAAAATTGTAGTGTAACATGACAGTGACACAAAATAAAGAACAAAACAGACAAAAATGTTACCAGATCCTCATTTGAATTTACCTTTTATGTTTATTCTCCCTTAAAAATAACTAGATGAAATCCCTTTCTTTCATTAGCACCGAAATTTGGTAAAAAAAAATGAAGCCAAAAAAAGTTCATGTCTGAAAGCGAAAAGGTAGATTATCAAACATTTATAAAGTACAAGTAAAAATGACACAAGGGTCTATAATAAGAACAGAAATGTTCAAAAAAATAAACTGAGCATCCATGGATCCTTGTTTAATCTAAAAACACTCCTAGAATAAAAACAGTGTGCAAAACAGCAGGTAAAATTAAGCATCTAGGCATCTATAGTCAGATTTCTTAGCCTAGCAAGGAAGCTGCTGTTCCACAATCCACGCACATCTATTACAAACCTAACCTGAATATGCTTTAACTGCAGCTAAACTTTGACTAAAAAACATTAAAAAATGCATAAGGTATTGATTGAACACAGGCAACATTTCTTAATAGGCAGCGCATCGCCTTAAATCCGGCTTACAGCTTTCGGCACACATCTAGAACTGCATGGGTGAATCAGTGAATTAAGCTGAAGTTAAGCATTCAAATACACACCTTAAGGATTGTAGTAGTTGTTAAAAGAGTCTCTTTTATTAACAAATATAAATTGCATTTGATCTATAGCGAAAGGCTTCTAAGATCATTTTGATGTGTAAAGCTGTGTGACGTCTACAATTACACAGTCAGCTTAGGAAGCTGTGGTTCAAAACCCCGTCCACTTCTCTTAAATCACTTCTGCTGCTACAATCAACTACTTATGCCTTCAAGAAAGTGCATATCAAATCTTGGTTCTGAAGAAAATAAGAGAGAAATATGGTGTCTTAGATCAACGTTATTGCAGTATATTTAAGCATGACGCGGCATCATTACTTCACGATGCTTTAAAAAGTGTCTGAAGGAGCCGTACAGAATTTAATGCTGGATTCTTGTGATTTTCACCGAAGCCGGTCCTGCACAAAACATTGTTATTACAGTGCCTGTCGCGACTCTTAATCACGATTGCCATAAAAATGACATAACATCTATCGTAAAGCTCTCCACATAACAATGATTCAACAATAATCATTGTGCTACGGTGTGCAAACTCTCAAACGACAGGGTCCCAGCCCCGGAGCTGGTTGCTCCGGTTTCTTGTGTCAACCGTAGAAAATAAAAAAGCTCACCTGACACCACTGGCAAAAAGAGCCAAGGTAATAACACAACAGTTATGAGGGAAAGAAAAAGGAAATCTGAGAAGTTTGATATGTTGGAACTGCAGATTAAAACCTTCGTTTTGAACGAACGGGGACTATAAACGGACATCAGAGGAGAAGAAACTTGAAGTCCGGATGCCCATCTCCTGTGGTTGGCTGTTACCATAGCAAAGTGTCAGCCATATTGCTGGAGAAAGACACAAAGAAGAAAGCGTGCATGTTAAATAAAAAAAAAAAAAGGGAAATAAACCCACATTGTGATTGAAAAAGGATGAGAGGCTGAGTGGGAGAGGGAGAGTCTTAATGATGCTGAAAATTGGCCCATGACTGCGGTCCACCTGTCAGGTAAATCATCACAAGAGCTCCCTGTCAACTTGTCTGTCCCTGTGTCCTCCCATCTTTCCCGTCCTACGCCCCCTGTCTAAAACGGTCTCCCCCACGTCACCCTGACTCCACTTCTTTTACAACCACATATTCAAAACTTCCATCTCCGAGCCACAGTCACCGTAAATAACGGGTTGCATTGGTGTGAGTGCATTCAAAAGCGTTGCCTTTTTCTGAGCGCAGAGATGGAAAGTGACAGAGGACTCGCGTACTGTGCTTTGTGAGGTTTAAAGTTTCTAAATTTGAAAGAGATTTTTGCTTCAACTTATCCACATCCCCGAAAAGAAGAGAGCATTTCTTACTCCACTCCATTTAGAGGGCGGCTTTGTTCTCAAGATGCTCGCAGACTTAAAAAGTGTACACACAAATCAAGTCACGAGCTCATAAAATATGACACGTCGCTGCTGTTAAAAACCAGCCACCGTGACAAAGGAGAGACGCTAATTGTCTGACGTCAGGGAAGTTTTCAAATGCAAATCTGAATTTCTCTGAACACTAAATCTTCACCTGTGTTCAAGGTGTTGCGGTCATTCCAGCTCTGCGCCTGGTGATCCTTCACTCTTTATTGAGGGGAATATCCTTCAGCGTACTGAGAGGGCTGACAAGCCATCCTTTCTGCCTTTCAGAGGCTATAACACTAGCAGCTTATGAAACTGTTAGATCATTTCTGACATTTCAGCATTCATATGCTAAAGGCTGTGCTTAAGAAATAAATGAGTAAGTAGGACTAGAACAGTCTACCTATAGCATTTAGAGTACCTCTAGCTGTACTGCAAGAAGAATGCCAATCTACTGTAATGTTTTCCTAATGAAGCTTTTCTCTGCAGATAAATGACTTTTCAGTTTGACATATTTTTTTAATTTCTTCTTGTGAAGTATACTATTTTAGTCACCTGACAGTGAATTTTAACCATCATGTGATGTACTTTTAACATTATTTATGGAGCATAAATGAAGTTTAAGATGGATATTGGGAAGGGGGCGGGGTTGCTCCATGTCAACAGTCCCGCCCACATCTCGGGGGTAATTTTCTGATGAACTACTGCTGCTCTACAGAAATTATGTCCTTGAAAACAAGATTAAAAAAAAAATCTTTAGCTAAAAACAGCATAATCATAATTAAAAGATCACTGGGAACAGTTTTACAATAGATTAAAAATGACTGGAGTGGGACTTTAATGTTTAATTATAAAAAAGAGCAGAATTGTTTCCTTTTGTTTGAATAATTGTAGGGTAAAGTTAAAATAAAAAGGTCGACAGAGGAGTCATTTCTTTGGAGGGTTGTACCTGAGAGCGTCAGTGGTGTGCTGGGACAACAAAAATGATGTTTCCTCTCTGTACTCCTTCCTTCCATTCTGGACTGAATCCGATTCTTCCTCCTAAATCCCACAAGAACACACACATACACACAAACACTTAACTCGAGCAGCTATTACAGTCTAATAACTTGCAAACTAGGGACCTAATTGCTTCCGCAAGATAACGTCCAAATCAAACGACCCACTGCCCGTGTTTAACTGGTTTGCACGCCTATCTGCATGACCACGTATAATGATGCTGCTATGAATGGCTCTGATGAATTGGAGTTGTGTGGGAGAGTGCCAGCACTGGCCTGATGCGGCAGGGAAAGAGGGGCTGGCTGGCTGATGACCACTAGTCTCCAGTTCGCCTCCTTGGGGGACTGAGGGGGTGTTGCAAGGTGCAAGGAGTCGGGCTGGCCGTGCTCGCAAAGGCTGTAGTGTCCAACGTTTTGGGGTGGATGGTGGATTTCTAAAGGCTCCGGGCTCTCATCCTCAGACTCAGATGGCACACTGGCAGGACTGCCTGCCACATAGACAAAAGGAGAGAGGTCACCCATCTTCACGACACATGTCCAACTGAGCTGCATTTAGTTCAGTTCAAGATAAGATATTGGTTTTGTGCGCAGGTTAAACCAGCAGTTTAAGTGCTGCTCAAACTACCTGAAGAGGCGAGCGGTGCAGCTTCCCAGCTGGTACTGGCCGCCATTCCAATCTTCTGCTCCAGCTGACAGATGTAGTCCATCAAATCCTGCAGAGCAAAAGAACACAGGCTTCACATCACAAAGCAGGGCAGTACTTTAATCATGAACTCAGCAGCCATCACCCTTACAGGCCTGATGATTTCTGACTTTTTTAGGTGAAAGCCTTATAAAACTGTTGAACATTAAACACTAACAAAAATCAACATTTATTATGAAGCAAATAACATTATCTCTTTACAATGAACGGGTGAAATTTTGTTTTATTAATACGACACCGCAAACTGCCTGCCATGCTCCCATATGGCGAATGTTAAATTGAAGCCAGACAATGATTTTCTAAGAAGTACAACATGTGCCCGTAGCTAACAAATGTGGTGCAGGTTAGACAACAAAAACTCAGCAGGCACATTAACAACCACGGTGCTGACTGCCCTAAAATTCAGCTTTTTATGCCACACCGTAAACAATTTATATTACACAATAACAAGAGGGCAGCAACAGAGAGAAGATTCCCAACACTCTGGGTTTTCTCAGTCGATGTATGGCAGCTCCACCATCAGTCGATTTTAGCATTTTATCAGACTAGAAGCTAAATGCAATACAATGCCTGATACAGAAAGGAACTCGTCAGAGAAGATTGAAGTTTTGACCTGCTTCTCTGCGAGCAGCTGCTCCTTCTCTTTATGGGAAACTCTCAGGCTCCCTTTTAGCTCCTGAAGCTCCCTGCGGGTTTCGCTCAGCTGGACCTGCAGGCCAGATATCATAAAACAGCAGGATTAAAAAATAAATAAAAGGAGTATCAGAAGCATTTTTAAATAAGGATTAAGAAGGTTTTCTGTCATTTTGCTATGGTTTTTGACATGTGCCTCTTGTTAGTGTCAGATTCAAGAGCGCCAGCTGTTACTTAAAACAAACCACCTGCCACACAGACATTATTCTCTTCTTCTAACCCGGTTGCAATCTTTTTCTCTTCCAAGCTCCACTTCCAGCTTCACTCTCTCCATCTTTTCCTCTTGCAGCCTCTCCTCCACTCTCAGCATATCTGAGTTCAGCTTCTCCAAACGATCATGGCTGATCTGTGGGAGTCACAAAAACAGTGTGGCAAATGGATCCTTGTAGAACCCTGAATCAATTCCATATCAGAACCCAACCTCTGCAGCAAGCTGCAGCTTCTGCCTCTCCTGGGCCCACTGGGCTTTTCCTTCCCTCAAGGCCAGACTTGAATCTGCGAGCTGAAGGGTGAGTTGGGCGGCTTGAAGACGAGCCTGATGCAGTTCGGCCTGACCGTGATCCCTCTGTGCTATCATGGCACTGAGGTCACTTTTTAAGCCCTCTGCAGCCCGCTCGCTCATGTGAAGACGCTCCCTCAGACTCCTCATCTCCTTCAGTGAAGCCTCATTCTCTGTCTGATGTCAAAAAACAAACAGAGGTAACATATTTAATGCTGCAGGCAAAACAGGTTAAGAAATAACAACATGCTGAAGGTAAAAAAACACATATGGCGTCTTGAAAACCTTTAGGATGGATTGATACATAATTAAACTTGTATACATGCAAACAAAATAACTTATTATTAACAGTTTTCAATAAATGATCAGATCTATCTAGTAAAATGGATATTAAATGTCATGTCCTTTAGCTAATAGATACCGTTTTCCCCTAAAAGAACTGATTTTTCCTGACGTGTTTCCACCTCTATATAATAGATATGATAGTTTTACTGCTCATTTGTGTATAAAATGCAGGACATGGAAGTCACGTGTGACATAAGACTAGCATTAGATAACAGCAGCAACTGATGTTTCTTCCTTGTGGAGTACATATTTAAACTCCCTTGTGATGTTTTTTTTTTTGTTTTTTAGCCATTACTTACAAAATAACTCAAATTCTGGCCTCCCATGTAGACCACCATTTTCGTTTGTTTCTGATTACTCTCAGTCCTCCAATTTTTAGAGTGTACAAACAGAAAAAATGTCAATAAGTATTTATCTAATATAAACAATATTTATATTAGGTTTGATAAAACATTATGCAATCAGCCTGGTGAGAAACGTCAGACCTCCTTCCTCTGGGCGATGGTGAGCTTCTGCGTGAGCGTGGTGATGGTGTTCTGGAGCTGCAGGACGCTGGTGTCTCTCTGTGCAAGGGAGTTCCTCAAACCCTGAAACTCTTTGGACAGACTTCTGAGCTCTGCCTCTGTCTGCTCAAACTTGACCTGATAGACACAAAACACCCAGATCCAGAAGCATCAGACACAGAGGAAAAGATCAACAGCGTTTCCATTCTTAAATGGTCTTTTTAATGATGATTCTGAAGTTTTAACCCAAATAAAAAAAACCTGTGTGGTTTTCTGACAGTTTCTGCAGAGCGGCAGGAGTTCATTAGAAATTTCCCTCAGAGTGGTGGGTGGAAGTGTTGGCGCGGAGCAACTCCACCCCCTTCCCCCTTCCTGTTGCTGGGAGAGGGGAGCTCGTGGCCCGCCCAGCATACTTTTTTACGTCACAAATATGATCTTTCTCAAACTGCAATTTATTGTCTGCTTCAGATTCACAATAAGACTCAGAAATGTAATTTTGAGCTTGATTTTCTTTATGTATCACATCTTTAGTGAGAAAATGCCACAAGATCCTGTTAAAAACACCAAAAACACAGAATTCCCCGGACTGGGTCTTTAGTACTTTCACCCACCTGCAGACTTGTTCTCTCACTTTCCTCTTCATTTTTAAGTGCATTTGCCCTCTTGGTTCTTTCCTTGATCCTACAATCACACATTTGGTGATGGAAAATTAAAACTATTTATGACATCCCAATAAAAGAAAAAGATGTAAAAGATCCAACCTCTCCAGCTCTGCCTCTCTTTCCACAGCCCTCTGAGTCAGGGTTTTGATGTTCTCTTCAAGGTCTTGGATTCTCATTTCACTTGATTCTCTGGCCTCCATTAAAGAAGCTTTCTCCTGGGTGAGTGATTGACCTAAAAGCTGCTCCTCCTAACAAACAAAACGCTTTTTGTGAATAACTTTCATTTATAGGTTACTTTGAATATAAAAATACATTCATATTTTGAGCTAAACACAGATAAGTTGATCATTTATACTTTTTGAAAAGTGAAAGTAAAGTACTAAAACGGTAACAGCTATATCTATTTTCATTATTCGCCTCAGCTCCATACACCACCTCCAGCCTTCTCTCCATCTCCACAATCGTCTCGCGACTCTGCCTCAGATCTTCCTGCAGCCTGCTGATATCACGTTCCAACCCTCTCCATCGTCTGTCCCAAGCCTCCTTAGCCCTCCAGAACTCCTCCTTCTCTTTCTCCCTTTGCTTTGTTGTCCTCTCCTGCAGCTGGAGCAGCTCTGCACGCTCCTGCAGGCATTCCTGCAGTCGGCTCTGACAGCAGAACAGTCAAAGATGGTTTTTGAGAACCAGCATTGTTTTCCAGGACCGTCTTCTTAAACTTGGACTCATTGGTGGTGCAAAGAAAACAAAAAAACCCACTTTAGTTTAAGTGTTTATGCTCACCTGCAGAAGTTCAGCCCTAGGTACAACCAGCAGCATATCTGTGCCTTCCTCCTCTCCATAAGACTCTTCCTCGAGGGTCACCAGATCTTCAAGCGGCTTTGGTGCACAAAAAGTGAACTTAGGGCTGCGGGAGCACACTTCCCCCTGAGCATCCACATAGACAAATTCATACTCCTGGGAGCTGGGCTTAGGTAGGTAGGAGGCTAAAATGGGGAAAAATGGGATTTCAAAATTAATAGAATAAAAAAGAAAACAATATATAAATATACATATTCTTACCGTTTCCCTGTTCTTATTTGTTATGGTGTAAGAAAGGGAATGCAATGATTTGAAAAACTTGGCATTTTTAATTTATGATGCATATAATTTCAGTAATTTGGCTTCAAGTCTGCAGAAAAGTCAGTTCTGAAGGGAATTCTGTAACCAAACTGCCAAACAGGTAAATCTTAGGTTTTAGGTAAATGAAAGAAACAGGACCTGTACAACATAACTTAAATTATACTTCAAATGACCCTAATCCCTATGAGGCAAATATCTAAAATGGGTTCATCCAGTTGGTCAAATGGATAAAGGGATTTATTTGATTTGTTAGATACGTCAAGCTGCCATATGAATGTCTTAGCACATTTAAGGTAACCATTAATCGCAATTTTCGTCTCTTATGGAATACGCATGTTGCACAGTTTGATATCGCGATAACTATAACATTTTATTTTGCAGGTCTAGTACACACCTATGCATATAGGTGTGTGTATGTGTAATATATATATATATTGTTTTTTTTTTAGTAGTTTCCTGACATGCAATTGGTTAAAATGCAGAACTTTTTACTATTACGGGTATTTACTACAATTAAAACTGTATTAAAACTAAGCAATATAAAATATCAGAACAGTATTAAAACTAGTTTCTGGGTTTACAATTTAATTATCAAGTTTTTGTAATACATTTCTACTCAAACGTAATTTCATTTGGTCATAAACATTTTTCACATATTTAGTGATGCAACTGAATAATGACTGAATTTTCTTCACTAAGACGATTATTCATTAAGTGAAAATAAAACTGAAAGTTGTTTTACAAGAAATCATTGATTTAATTCATTAATATTGTTTTATTAAGTAAAGATAGTTCCTTTATTTTATAAACCAGCCCTAGTTTATCAAAAGATAAAAATGCAGTTTTGCCTTTTATTTACTAAATCACTGGCAGTCGGGAGTCATTAATGATTTCTCTTGAGTTTCAATTCTGCCTTTTGTGATAAATAATTTTGATTCTAAATGTAAGCTAACTTTGCAATAAATCACAGTGCGATGGTTCAATCCCCCACCTGCTGCACACGTGTTCCTCCCAGAGAACAAGAAATCTTGACAGACCCTGACACACACAACACCATTTTCCGGTGAGTACAGCAGGCTCCAGCCCACTGTCTTTGTCATCATCATCATCATGGCCTCCTGCTTACTCAGTAATGTTATTCTAACCAAGTCACAACTGATCAAACAAAGCAATTATTTGTCTTTTGAAATGACCAAAGTTCCCCCATTTTGGCTTTGACCCTTTCATTTTTACTGAAATACCTCCAGCTGGTAAGTACTTGAAGAAAAGGAGCCTGAGTACCTTGGAAATGCACACAGCAGTTGACATCTGCACCCTCTTGATAGTCAACTGGAACCAGAGCCCAGACAAAAGTGTGGTAATCCTTCACTGAGGACCATCCCACCTGAGATAGAAAACACACACTTTTGGTTAGCTTGCAGCCGCATTAACAGTCTGGGATCGCATACTTTCAGTGAAACATGTCAGAGTAAAAATACCTTGAAGAGCCCAACCCAATCACTGCTGGCCCACTTGTGCTGTGCGCTTAACGTGAAGTGGCAGTCAACTCTGCTCTGAGGGAAGTAACTGCATCCCACGTTTCTAAACTCCACCTGCCAAGTGTTGTCCATGGCAGCATGAAAAAAAAGACCTGTGCAAGAAAAATCAAACCGATGGCAGTCATTATGGTCCCATAGATTAAAGCTGGCACGAGGGAACGGAGCAATTGTGAATGGGAGAGGGGTGATAGCAGGCAGAAAATAGGAGCAAGCCAGGGGTACATGAATATTTACGCAGAGTAAGAAGATAGCTTGACTGAGAGTCCAGTGGAGGAGTGGAAAGCTAAGCCTGAGTGACCCGTCTTTGAACAGAACCACCCACTACAACTCCTTTACTGTGGCTATTTTGGTCTGAAGAAATCATTTGCCGCTGTGCTCCATCAGGCAGATCAAGGTGTCCCATCAGCATTGAGAGGGAGGTTGGAGGGATCTCAGATTTCACAGGCAGGCGTATTTTTGGAACATCTCAGTGTACTTCTTTTGCTGACAGAAAGCATTGTTAATTTAGCACTGAGTGTCATGCAACCTTCATGTGGATGACACCAACCCAGCTTTGATAACGGAAATGGCACATCTCTGTTGCACATGTGTACACAAAACAGCCATAAGAGTGCAACACTATAATTACAGGATGTTCGGCAAGTGCGCATGTGCTGTGTCATGAGGGCATATTGACCGACGACTGTTAGTTTTCTCTACTTATGTGTGTGAAAATGTTCTTCCTATGACCCCTGGGTTGTATTAACATGACAAAAATGCACTGTATAAATGCGTGTTCACTCTTGTCGACCCGGTGGAAAAATCACAGCTAAAGGGAAAGAATTTGCAGCAGTTCTTTGAGGTTTCATGTTACACATGACGAGGCTTGAGGCCCTGCAGCAGCACATGTCGAGGACGCAACTCTGACATGCAGGTCGAGGAACATTTCGGAAACAATCGTTCAAGTACATTCCTATATACAAACATTTTTAAGATTATTTAAAGATGTCCGATTAAATTAGACAAACAACAGCTTTGTTTACAAAAAACTAAAACATCTGCGCACTGACATTACCTCCAAAGTCTCGCAGTTCTTCAAGTCAGAATTCTGTAAAAGATGACAACAGATGCTGTTCATTAGGACTTATCAATCTATTTTCAGTAAGAAAATGATGACACCACGTACAGGACTGTCGTGCTTTTTTCCTTCACGCGTCCGGCTTCTCTAGTAACACGAAACAATAACAAAAAGAGGGGAAAAAAGCCAAAGCAAAACACAAGCGCGACAGCATCACCACCCCGAAGAACTCTGGGAGTTGTAGTTCACCGGTAATGGAAAACCTAACAGATTGCACCGAATTGAACTTCAACTCCCAAGACTCAAAGAGATTGTGGAGAGAAGAACGTAGGATGACGCATGTAAGCACACGCCGTTGCTTTTCCGCGTTGACTTTTTTCCCGTTTTTTTTTCATTTTCTTTTTTTTTTGTTTTGTTTTGGCTGTACCGCTCTTCGATCTTCAAGCTTGTTAGCTAAAGTGGATAACAAAAGCAGAGTTATTGGACGTTATATATACTTTAAAATGGGATAAAAACAGCCATCTTGTTTGTAATGTTCTTGTCCCCTCCCGGCCTATAATAAACTTTAAATAGAAATCGACGCAGTTGTTGATTTCGCTTAACCTGTTGTATTTGGAGGGATTGCTTTCCTCGCGTTCTAAAGTTGTCTATGATGCTCTGCCACAGAAAAAGAAAAACACAACTCATTGTGCAGAATATTGAGATTTCAGGATGGAACTGTTCTTGTCAGTTCAAGATTTAGACGTGTTTTACTTTTTTAAATTCATGATTACATTTTTGTCAGTGTTGGAGCCTGAAGATGCTGTAATGCTGGCAGCAGGTGGCAGCACACCATCTTCAAACAGACACTTAAACATTTCAGGTTCACATACATGTAAGCTGTATCCACCCAAACATCCTCAAAGCACTTCTATATGTTTTTCTGCAGATTCCTTGCCCTTCTTCTGTTTTTCCAAGTTAAAAAACAGAAATTGGATGGAAACATGGATATCATATGTGACAACCAAACCACACATTTTTACTGTTGGAAGAGTAAACAACATTAATATTCCATAAGTTAACGCACTGAGAAAGCTCTTTAAATTGTGCACAAGGCTGTTGGAAATTGCACAGAATAAGGAACCCTTACAGCATTAAAAAATATAGCAAAAATTAAAATATAAGATCGTTATGGTTCAACGGCGGTACTCTGTGTGATATTTATCATATATTAGTGCTATCACATTGTCCATAACTGTCTTATTGATGAATCAATCTAGCCAAATAGTACTTTACTCCTCCTTCAATTAGTGGGGCTAGTTTGGCTAATTTAGTCCGTTGACGACACTACAAAAATGCTTCATGTAATTTTATGCCGAAGGACAGTCAATAGTGAGACCCTATAAATTGTGTTTAAGTGGATTAATAGTGAGCTGAGTCTGTGTGAGCAGAGTAGAGATAGAGGAGAAGTAGTGTCTCTCTTGAAGTAGCATAATGAAATAAGTTGTACATGGCAACGACTATCTCATACATTACCCAATGTTTACTGGAGACAAGGCTATCAAGAGATGCACATAAAAATGACTTCTTCATTTGAATTTATTATATAGAAGTACAGAAATCTCATGATGGATCCTTATCTAGGTGGGACTTCTGTGAATCAGTGTAAAGGTCAGATATGAGTAAACATTGCATGATAAATTGGATTCCACCATTTTGACTTTGTTCTTCTTTATATAATTTTTTATTGGTTCATAAACATTTCTGTCTGCTTTCACTTGTTAAAGAAATTCAGACAATCTTTTGCTCCAGCGGCACGCCCACCTTTAGATTTTTTATTCACATTATTTTTTTTATAAAGAGATGATGGCATTAAGAAAACACCAGAGCATGGTGTCAATTGTCATCTAACTATTCCACTGGGATTTAATTCTCATCATCCACTGATTCCTAACAGCTTGGTGTAGAATTCCTCTTGACATAAGACAACACTATAGCTCCTTAGTGCTACTGCAGTTTTATTACTTGAGGTGGTTTGTCTGAAAATAGTGTAGCACATGTCTCATTCAGCGGGAATGGCAGGTATGTGTCACTAGCCATAAATTCCAACTTGCCTTCAGCAGTAATCAGAGGAAACCTCTAATGGGATTATGACCTTCTGTTGTGTATAGGCAAGTAAACTGTTAGAGTTGTCAACATGCAGGAGAGGAGCATAAAAGATTTATGTCGGAAAACAATTTATTTTCTCATCAAGCTAAATGTAATGTGTCTTGGGGATAAAAGTCCTGCGAAACAACTGAGAGATACCATTGTTTAGTAAAGATATTAAAAGCAATATAAGCATGTTAAATTTAAATAACAATTACTCTAGGTTGAGTGGTGTAATCAAAGAGTCTGTGTGAGAACATAATCAAGGAAATGCATAAGAAGGGTAGAAAAGAATCCAAATGCCTGGAAGGAGGGCAGAGTGTTGTGAGGGCAGAGACAGAGATGAGGAGGTATGTAGGGGGGGTGGGTGGTATTTAGTATGCACGGCCAAGCTGCCCCATCTGCTTAGCGCAGCAGTCCCTGTCGTATAACTGTCTGCAGGCTGTGGGCCACATAAAGAATGTCTCAGATTTGATGTAATTCTGCAAAATTAATGACAGCTTTACTCGGTATGGGCCGTGAGGGAATGATTAGTGTTTGATCGTCCATCTGATCAGTTCCCTTGGTTGGCTACAGTGAGATGCTCCACTATATGCTGGTATGCTGCCTGTGGCGAGCACACATGCACACACCTTTCTCAGAGTGATCTTTGGGACATTGTGCTCGAGTTTATTCGTGAGGGTCTGGTTTTACCTCGACAAAAACATCCAATATCTTGTTAAAATCTCTGTGGTGTGACACCTCGCATCAAGATGAACGGCCTCGGCAGGGCTGGACGCAGGTCCCACTGGTGGTGTGATTGTGTACACAGCCCTTTTATATCGGACTGTGTGGTATTTCAAAGGAAAGTGGGCCAACCAGCATCCAATTTAGAGAACTCAGAGGTCACACTATGACCTTTTACAAGACAGGCTTTACTGCGGCTGTGATTGGGTATTAGTTTTAAAAGAGACATAGAATGGATTGGAAATTTGAGAGAGAAAAAAATTGATCCCATAGATAGATGGTTGGAGTTGGGCATGCGGGATAACACTCCTGCTTTTAATTCAGCCCTGGTTCAGAGGACCCAACCCCCCCCAGCTCTTTCTTCCTCTAGGGCTGTTACGTTTACAAGCGAAGGGGGTATACTGTTTTACAAGTGAGCTTGGTGGGTCTCGGCATGCTAGCAACATTAAAATTGAACTGGTCTTATCTGTGGAAACCGTGAGGCTTTACATCAGAGGCTGTCGTGCTGCTGCCATGGGACTCCTGTGTGTTTTTATGTAATATGGTGCAGTCAAAAACCCTGTGGACAATTAAAGTGAGCTGATAGATAGAGAAGCCATTGAAGACCAGGGTGCTCATTTGCCAAATGCTCCGAGGAGTTGGAGGAGGCTGATTTAGAAGTTTGTCTGTTAACAAATCCAACACATGACATGTGGAACTGGGTAAACTGGAGAGAAATGCTGTTCTCACAGTTGTACCAGTTTTATTCTCTCCATGTAACCAAGCACACTGATCAAATACCGAACATGAGGATAAGGCTGTGGTTCTGCCAAAACAGACCATTGGACAGATTGGCAAGCCTCCTTCCTCAGCCAAACTGTTGACCATTACAACAAATGACTTGCAAAAACACAATTAAAATAAACACAGAACTGGTTCCAGTTCATTTGCAGCTCAGATCATTATCTGCTCAGTTTTTCTCTTTTCTCTGTGAGTTTCCATTTTTGCACTCCCATCCATAACACTGTCTTTCCGAATGACTTGACTGGTTTGCGCCCACTTGGGTCCTCCCCTCCTAGTCGACAGCCTCTGATCTTCTTTCATTTTGTTCCATCTTGACTCACCCCTCCTCCTCCAGTGCTTTCTTTTTCTCCTCTTCATTTTATATTTTTGGCTAAGCAGAGGACCTTTCCTGGTGCAGTGACCTTTCTGGTTTTAAATTAAACCCCACTGCGGCATGTCTCTCTTCATAGACCGCCAGTTATGAGTCTTCAGAGAACCGCAAAAAAATAATGATTCTGATGAAATGGCCCTTTTAAAAAGCTCTTCCAAAATCCTTTTACATTTTTCCCCCTCCTCCCCCTTTTCTGGTTGCATTAATATTCACACTAATGAGGAACATCCTAAAGATCGGACAATGGAATATGTGACACGAGATCCATGCACAAGTCCATTCACATGCACATCAAATGCACACTGTTGCTCCTTGCTAATGGGGCCTAATCAAATGCCATCTCGGTTTGAAGTGATTTATGAAAACTGGGCAGTGGATGCTTGCAATGTGATTGCTTCATCAAAAGGGATCATTTTTCAATGGGTAACAAAGTTTGTGGCTTTTTAAAAGAGATCATGTTTTACATTACCTAATTGAATGAGGTCTGTTAAATTACATTTAGATGAAAAAGTGTTTTCCTTCTGATATCAAGCTACAGGTAATCCTATACCTCACATATGTCTAAGTTCGTGGTGCAGCACTAAGACTAAGACTAATACTGTTCTAAAAATCTAGGTGTTCACAAATATCATACTTTAACTGTGTTGGGCTTTCTATTAGTTGAGATGTAAACTTTATATTCTTTTTTTCTCATATGTGTGCCTTGTGCAAAAGACTGCCTCATCTTAAACTGGCTGTAGTTTTTCTTTTCACAACTTGCCTCCGCTGTCCCACAAGTTGGTTTATCTCAGATTTTTTATGCATCCTTTTTCGTGGACCTTCCTTAAAGTGATAAAATAGGTTTGTTGTGTTGGCATAAGGTGTTTGAATGGTCTTCTTGCATTGTTTGCATATTGCAGCGACATGTCATAAAACCACCAGACTTTTTTTCTTTTTAAATAATTTTTTTTGTTTTTATTTCCACTTACCGGTATATACATTTGGATTATGCATACTGACAAGACAACACTTATGCAATTGTCTCAAGATATTTATTGATATATTTGTTATAATAATTGATCAAATTAGGTTGGAAACGATAGAAACAATAGAAGAGAAATGAGACACTTTTCTATTGTACTCACAACAAGTATCGTCATGTCGCCCTGCACAAATTTACAGTATAACAGAAATTTATCTTAACACCATTATTTTCTTAAAATGTGGAATTAAACTGGCGTGCTTAAAAAAAATCCCTGTTCGAAATGTGGAACATCAAGTTTTTCTTCCCTTTATGCTGACTCTTGTGAAAGCATTTGTCCTTGTGTTGCATGCTGCTGGGCACTCATGACTCTTCTGTCACCGTCAGCCCTGCCTCTGCACTCAACTACTGCCAGATTGTTGCACCACCCAGGATAGTGGACAGTCGTTCTCTTTCTGAGAGAGCAGAGCCATAGAATCACTCAACTTAGTTTAGATTCATTCTAACCTGCCATCACCTGTTGTTTCTCAGTCACTTAAGGACATTTAATTCTGATCTAGCTCCTCAGTGGACCCAGCATAAAACACATATTGTTCAGGGGCCAGTTCAAACATTCTTTGAACATTAAATGGATAAACCATTATCCAAGGTCTTTCTTTGAATCTTAAAACCGTTTAAATGGAAGTGTGTCACTTTATTTCAAGCCAGACTCTATTCTTAGCTGTTTATTATACCAATATGGGTCATAAGGAAACATCACTTACAGGAAATAAAAAACTATCACCAGTTAACACTAAGAACTGCATGTTTCGTAGAATAAATGTGTTCTTTTGGTACTTCCCTCTATTTTTTTTTAATATGATGCATTGTTTGATTGGAATTTATAATGCTAAATTAGATCAATTTTTTAACTCTTCAACAATCCAACTAAAAGAAAATTCAAAAACTAAGTTTTTTGTTTTGCCTTGAGTAAAACATACAATTTAAAAAAATGTGTTTTTAAAATGTGCTCAACCGTTTAGTTTGGCAGGTAGATAAAGGATTTAAGCATATGTGACAACATTTTGTATAAAGGTTAGGAAATTTTACAGTTTAAATAAAATAGGAATGCAAATGTTTTTGAACATCTATCTACCCCTTTTTCTGTTACAATAGTTTAAAACAGGCATATAATATATATTTTTTATCATTACATGAACAATATGACAAATAATATTAGTATTGAACCATCTGACTATGTACTGTAATATAAAATTCTCGGGACATCAGTTCTTGGGGATATAACTTTCTGCAGTGAAAATCTAACTATAGAACGGTGAAATTCAAATGGACTGGAAATGGTTTTATATCCTCCTCCCGACTAACATGTTGCAACATTTTCTTTTATAAGACCACTGTTGCATATGATTCTCTCTTGGAAAATCCTAACCTTCTACTGGTGATCAGTTAACTAAGACCTGAGGAGAATACTCTAACTCTAATCATGGGGAAACAGTTTCATTTTGTTAAATAAGAAGAAGGCAGAACAAAATTTCACACCTTCAAAAGAAAAGGCACAAAGAATTGTCGAGCAGTTTATGCATTCAACTTTGTCTGTCGTTCCGCTCTAAATGAAGATACTTCACAATTTTCCCAGAATCTGCTGGAGCTTTTCAGTCATCAATTCCTCTCTATAAATTCTGGCTTTAATACCAAGCTTTGTTTGCCTCATGTTTTACTGCTGTTTGCTTAAAGTGCTGTGTTGCTTTTTGTGAATTTCGTCATTATCAGGATATCTTTATGACAGATGAAACCCCATGTGATATATATATATATATATATATATATATATATATATATATATATATATATATATATATATATATATATATATATACATGTGTGTGTGTATGTATATATATGTATATATATATATATATATATATATATATATATATATATATATATATATATATATATATATATATATATATATATATATATATATATATATAGATGTACGTATATATATATACATACATACATACATACATACATACATACATACATACATACATACATACATATATATTTTTTCTGTATAAAAACAGTTTCCTTTTGAAATTAACGAAAAGTTACTTAGTCCCAGTCTATAGAACTGTGATCTAGTGTTTTTAACATGTTCTTGTGGCCTTTTTCTTATGACATACATCAAGGAGATGAAGCTAGATTAAAAAAGGTAGTCACAGATCAAAGGATTTTTGTTAAACTATCACATGATCTAAAAGGAGGTCTGTTAAATTATATTTATAAGAAAAAGTATTTTCCCCATTTTGATAAAATGCTACAGGTAAGCTTTTACTTCATAAAAATCTAAGCTCTTGTTGCAGTAAGACAGTTAATATTAAAACTGTCCTAAAAATCTAGGCGATGACAAATAGCGTACTTCCACTGTGTTACGTTTTTCACTTGTTCAAAAAGGGAAATAAAATAATTTTACTTTTAAGACATATTCCAGTGAAAATTGTGTTTTTAACATGTTCTGATGGCATTTCCCATGATAAAGAAAATTAAGCATAAAATTGGATTTTCTGAATAGTTTTTTATTCAAATCATTGTGAATCAGGAGGAGATGACAAAATGCAGTTCGAAAAATCCTGTAGCAGTGATGTTGGTGCTACAATCAGCGGGCCACAACCTTTCTGAACCGCTCCATTCTGATGCATCCACTTGTAGACAAACAGATCCATGTACGTCTTTGTTTTCCTCATCAGACGTGGTATGTGGCTCAGAACTGTACAGCTGGATAGCTCCATTATTGCTCATCATTGTTGTTGCACCAGTAATTTTAGGTTGGGGGTGTGAAAGGATGTAAGCAAGCAGAGGAGAGGGCAGGCTTACTCTGCGTCAAGAGTCAGAGGTGAATTTCTACTGAATTCATGCCGTTCTGCAGAAAATATGTCTCAGAAAATGACAAAAGTTTTTTTATTTTAGCTAAAAACTGCATAATCATAATTAAAAGACCACTGGAAATGCTTTTACAATAGATGATTGGATTAGGACTTAGTTCTAAGTGTTCTAATGCACATATTAACCCTTTTCATATCAGAAAAGCACAAAGGTTCTCTGAATATGAATTTTCTCTCTATGAGAATTGCATCTAACAAGATACATCAGTGATTTCTGAGGCCTGTCTCCTTAGCTGCTTCTGGTAGCCTTGGTAAACCTAATGAGTTATGGGCCAGCCTAGTTACAACATGTGTGGTATTACCCCATTCCCAGGGTGTGTCCTCCTGGGTGCCTATGAATCACCAATCTCATCAAACTGGTTCTCTATCTCTGCGTCTCTCTGCTCGTCTCTTCACATTTCTTTCTTTGCTCCCCTCCCCCATTTGCTGTGACAGTCCAGTCCCCTGGGGCGTGTGTCTTGGATCTGCTGTGCACATCCGTAATGAGAGAAAAAGGCTAACTGGAAATCCTTACTGGCTGTAAAAATGACCAGGAAGGGTGGGGGAAACCTGCACTAAGCCTAGCAGCCCCTGAGTAAATCCACGATATTTTAGCAGGTGCACGCTCACACAAATGCACGCAAGTGCTCGCCTGTTAAGTCTGTTATCTATTTGATGTCATGGTATCAAAGTCCATCTAACTTCACCTAACTTTTTACTGTTAATTCGTTACAGATTATATGTTTGCATAGAGTAATGTAGATCTCTAACTGGGGGGAAGGAGTCATTCTACCCTTTTTGTTTGCATCAGAGTACTCTATTTTATGAACTTAATTTTTCTAACCTGCTCAGCTTTTAAAGAGAGAAGTAGAAAGGTTTGGATTAATGGAGAACTAGGAATCCCTAAATGAAAAAACTAGTGCTATTATTGTGGATTCATTTAAATCAAGACAGAGATTAAGACCTGAGATGATAGCACAGCTCTAGACTGAAATGCAGAGGGCTTCTTTCTCAGAAGGCCGTAGATTTAGAAGCATGTGATACCATTCCATACACAGAGACGCACACCCTCCCTCCCCTTATCTGAGAAATAAGCATTTTTACAGAGTTTGAGCTGTAAAAGGAGAGGAGCAGATAGCCCATAAATCTAGCCATAAAAACGTTAAGTTGTCAGAGGTGCCATCAGCTATCAATCGTGTGCGGCAAGCTGATGAAGGGGAAATAGGTGATAAAAAACAGCATTTTAGGGAAATTATGTCCAGTCTTCCATTTGCGAAGTGCTGCAGTCGCATCACTGCAGAATCTTAATCACTAGCTGGTGTGGCCAGGGACTGTTCCTTGGTGTGATGGTAAAGAGGAGCACACTCTAGTGGGGGGGTGGAATATGGAGGAGGTAAGGCGAGCTATAGCAAAGGGGGAGCAGTGTTGTAGAAAATTATACAACTACCATAAATCACTTCTACACTACCATTTTTTCCTCTCTCGCTCCCCACCATCCCCTTGTGCACCCTTTGCCTTTTTCTCGGTTTTTTCTCCTCTTCACGGCTGTACATCTTCCTCTCCTCATTTGCACTCCTACTCCGAAGATTTCTCTGGCTTTCTGCCTATTATTCTCCTTTCAGCCCCTTGCTATGTGCTTTATTTGAGGTGCTGCTAGTTACCCTTACTGCCCCTTTCTCCATCCATCTCAGCTTCATTTACAATGTGGTTTGTTTACATGCTTTCTTTATTGATCTTCTTTTTGTTGCCTAGCAGTGATTTATCTTGATTCCACAGGACTGTATTAGCAAACCCAGAAATTGTAGAAATTGACCTGTCTGTCAAAGATGGTACAGATACAGTTATTTTTCTAAAAGAAAATACTTCTGTGGTTTCATCTTGTTTTTTTTTCATGTTCTATCGTGGAACTCTGTGAGATGAACTTTGTTCTATTGGAAAATCAAATTCGACATGCTAGAACATTAATAAGCAAATTAGAAAAAATAGTTGCATATTTAGAGAATTTTACCTAAAAAATTAAACAGTTTACATTGACATATGTTTTAATATTTTAAATATGATCCCTTTCAATGTGAATAACTCCCAGCCAGTGGTGAGATGAAATCACTTTCAGCCGTGCTTGCCAATTGAATTGATAAATGCCTTCAGCGTTTGATCTGTGACTTCCTTTTAATCTAAGGTCATTTGTTAATTAATTTGAATAGCCTTGCGGTCTCTGCTTGTGCCAGCGGGATTCCTGAGTGATGTTATGCTCTGCATTGTGAAATGAATGTGTATTAATCTGGAGTGGTTCCTCCATCAGAATCTGTCCTGTGTCCATTTATCAACAGATGGAGAACACAAAACATTTCAAAAGAAAATAAGGTGGTAAATGCAAAATTCTGTATCAATCCTGTGTTTCAAATAATTGTTGGAGGAGGAATTTTTGTCATGGGTAAGTTTTGATAAGGAAATTCAGTATCTTATTTTACTGACACAAGTGCCTCCCTGCAACTGTAATAATTTATGTTCAAAAGTTCAAAATCTCAATATTCTAGTGCAATATTTCAATGCACTGAAAGTTGTGATGATCAGTTAGCAAGTCTCTGTGTCAGGGTCTGTGCTGCCACCCTTAGTTAGACCTAGGTACTGTAATGCAGTATCTTTTTTCTCATTATCACTCTGCAGTTCAGTCACACAGCAGCTCTTTGCAACAGAATGTAGTTTAACAACACACCGAACCCTGCTGCATTGCAACCAGTGTGCCAGTAAACATGCAGAGTTGGAGTAAACTGGAGTCTTCCACATATTGTCTGCTGCAAAGACTGAGGTTGAGTTCTTTAATGCTTTAAAGCAAATCAACACTCTTGTCGGTAATGTTGCTTTTCTTCACGTAAACAGAAACGAAACAGCTTTATTTAACCTATAGTAATGAATGGCTTGTTTTCTTTAAAGTGCAGTTTTTGGCTTACCTGACAGACAAACCATACAAAATCTATGATTCTAATGTCAACAACATACATGTGGCCTAAGGAACTTTCCTTAAACATTTTATTGTTATTTTAAACAAGTGACACAATTTGACTTATACTATCCTATTAGTGACATGAATTACACAATTAATATCTAACAATGTGTGTTTTTCAGGTCAAATGCAAACCAAAAGAAATAAACATCAGACACGCAGATAGAAAGAAAGACCAATGCAAGATAGATAGACAGATAGATAGATAGATAGATTAAAATGCTATCATTTGACACAATTAGCAAACAAATAGTTGAAAATATGTAAAATTCCACTTTACATACATTTCATTCCACATCTAATCCCCCAGGATAAACCGATTGCATGTGCACTTTGTTTGCACCTTTATTGTTTCTAATCAGTCGAAAATGGAGCTTAAAAGAATGTTTGTGACATTTTCATTTAATGTAAATTGCAATATTACAATTTTAAAAATACATTTTAGTCCTAATAATACAGTCATATTCCTAAAAGAAAAAAAAAGCTTTGCTGAACAGTACAGACTAATTATGCCCAAGAGATTGTTTGTTGTTATAAAATGGTTGTTGTAAGGTTTTACTCTATGAGCTGTCAAAGCCAAATGACGAGCTGTAATTAATTAATTTTAACAGGCTATTACAAAAGATGCAGTTCTTTAAAAAAGGGTAAAGTGCTTCTGTTTACAAATGTAAATTTGATGAGTGCATTTAAAGTTTTTGAAGAGTTGATAGAATACAAGATGTTTAGAAAGCATTATTTTTTTAAAGTATCAATAAATTTCAGCAACAAAGAAAGTGTCATGGATCCAGCATTTTCTTTGTAGGGAGTGGTTTTGCTTTTTTAAAAAAAAAAAAAAAAAAAAGAAAGATGAGAATAAAAAGAAATCTAAGTGCTGTTACAGTTAGGACTGCCAGGGGGCATACAAACACACACATAGAGGCAGCAGTGAGACACTTGTCTTTGCAGATCCCCCCTTTTATCCTTTATGTAAATGTTTCTGTTTATGATCTTAAGTTGAAAACTAAACAAACGGTTGATTACTTAATTTCACTAAAAAATTCTTGCAATTAAGGTTTAAAAAAAAAGCTATTATGTCTTTGAAACATTTTGTTATCAGGGGTCCTTGCTAATCTATATCTGAGATTAATGCCCCTCACATAACCATTAAACCATTTTACATGAGGAGGTCAGAGGAGACAGAATGGGGAATAAAGTGTAGATTATATCTATGAGCATAAAGTGGAAAAAAAAGAGCAGTATCGAGATAATATAATTTTCTGTCAGAGCATTCAGAAAAGTTGAAACAGCACATATAAAGAACATTTATACACTTTTCATAATAAGCTTTGCAGCAAAATGAAGATAAAATATGAAGCCATAATTTTGAACAAGTAAAACTGTTAGAGAAATGTCACTTTATTTACCGCTACCCATTTATCTTCTCCAGCCATTTATGACCATCAGGAAGGGATGCATTAATGTTTTAGTTTTTAGGTTTTAGTAAACTTCAATGGAACAGAATGTACTTTTCCCTATACAATTAGATGAATGTGTAATATAAATCTGACCAATAATTTAGGAGCAGTTTTTCTGTGTTTAACGTCAGGCTTTTGTGCATTTATAACAGAAAATACACAGTAATTACAAATAATTTCCTTCCTCTCTTTTAGTACTTTCACTGTTGGTGGGTTGACAGCTTTTCTAACCCTTTCTCAGCGGGTATGTGCAGAAAAGTATGTTAATTACAATAGTATAATTGCATTGCATGCTGTGTACAGCTATTTGTTATTTAGCTTTAAAGCTGAGCTCATCTCAAGTTTTAGTAGGTTTGAACGTGTTCTCTAAACTTAGTGTCATCCGTGTTTCCTTCGCCCTCCATGCAGAAAAGTCATAAACTTTGTCTTTCTTTTTTTTTCTTTTTCTAGCTGCCACATTAAAAAAGAACACCTGTAATTTGACGCAAAGACCTCTCTCCCCAAATACCCACAGCAGCTTGATGACTCACAAGAATGGTTATGCATGGCAAATAGGTACTTTTTGAACAAACCTGTCATCGAGTGAAGCATTCTGTTAGATTCAAACATTTGCATGTGAACAACATCTGAACAGAGGCCATTTTGGTTTGGCCTTATGTTTGCACAGTCCTGGGATTGTGCAGGCACTGGTGGGGGATGGGTGGGTGGCTGCAGCTTCCCTGCAGACTCCTGTTAATGTTTTAGTCATTCTGGAGCCTCTGGGCTGGAAGACAGATTCAGGCAAAAAGCATTTGAGCACCCTCAGGTCCTTGGAGGGATTTACTGTGTATTTGGACTGTCAACAATTCTTGCAACTTGACGTTCTTTCAATGTCTGCATCTCTGCGTTTGCACAATTAAACCTTTGGGAATGCAGTGTCATTCTGAGTCACTTCCTGTCACATTTTCCTCTGCTGTTTCAAGTCTCGCCTCTTTGTATCACCTTAAACCGTCTGCTCAGGTCTTGGCCACACCCCTCGCCTAGCCACTATTGCATGCAACACTCACTTCCATGTTTCTGAGCCACCTCATGCTCACCAGCTGGACACATCAATCTATGAGACAAGTGCTTGTCAGACTCCTTTCTAAGCAGCTTGAAAAAGAAGCAAAGTCTTTGCCAGTTTCATTCTTTGCCAAGATAACTTTGGCAAAGTATACAATACATTTTTATCCAATGCTCATCATCAGCAACAAAACAAGTGTAGACAACATTGTTATGATGGTACCTTGACAAGTTTTATTTATGGCTTTGTTGCCAATGGCAGCCATCCTGAGTTGAGTGAGGAGGAAAGCTGTCAATGGTCATCAATAACAAGTCTGCATTGTGTGGGTGGTGCAGGCTGTGTGGCATGTCCTTTAGAAGTGATGGCCAGAGGCCCTCTGTCTCTACAGAGCAGAAAATATGGTGTCATTAGCATCGGTGTCTCCATATCTGCGACTGTGGCTGAAGAGGCCCAAACATATCTGGTATGCAGTGTTTGGGAGGCACACAGACGGGATAATTGCTGGGCTGAAACTGTCCGTAGCTCCAGACTTTCAAGTGCTCATTGCCTTTGAGCATTTTACACCCCGAGTGGTTGAATAGCCCCGTGGAAGCAAGGTCTCCATTGATTTATAGCTGACCCTTAACTCCTTTGTGTCTTAAGACCAAGGACAACTTAATAAGCAGGCCAAGCCTTAAAATAGAGTTGGAATATCAATAATGTCTGACGGACTATTTGTTGCATATGGGAATCTGTGGAAAACTGGTGTGCTTTATGTCTTTACTCCTTCCTGGATCACTCTGTAACATGTTTGGCTGTATTTCATAACCACAGCGTACTTCCTGCCAATACCAGTGAGTCAGGACAGGAACAAAGTGTTCTCTTTAAAGTGGAGTGGGATTTTAATTGTTTTCAAACTGAACCTTGAAAAGGAAAAAGAGAAAAAAAACGTGTAAAAAACTATTAATTTTGACCAGCAACAAGATGTTGCAACATAAATGGTTACAATCCCCATTTGGTTTATCTACGTAAACATTTTTCGGTGTAAATTAATACCACTTTTTGACCACGGCTTAGTAAAATTACAGCCCAAACATTCTGTTATTTTTCCCTCTATTAGCTTTTGTTCAGTTCTTTTTCAAATGCACTGAAAGATTCCATAATCAGACCCACATGCCATCCACCTGGCATTGCTATTTAATTTTACGCTGGACTGAACATCTTTACAGTCAAATGTTACATTATGCCATGAAGATATAGTACTATCCAACACTTGTGGAGATGCAGTGATTTTCAAAAAACTAAAGAAAATGGGTGATGTGGCTGTTTTTACAATAATAATAATAATGTGGTGCACCCAAATATGTGCATCCACATTTGGTATTTATTTAAAAATTAAAAACCATTATTATTATTATTTTGTAGTAATTAAAATAATTATTTTTGAATGCATTTATTAAAAATAGTCTGTGAAAAAAAAGAAGATAAAAAGGAACTATATTATGAGTCTGGTAGGCGGAACCTTTGACACTCGCAGCGCCTCCAAGTGGCCGAAGACGGATCAACTTCCTGTTTCCGTCAGAAGTGATTTGGAGAATGAAAGAGTGCTCGTGTCGTTTCTGCTCTGAGACTCGTTTTATATTTTCACAGGTTAGTATGTGGTTTAAACCCAGCAGATGTAAGCCCTAAGCTTTGGTCTACTTCCCAGATGATTTTCAGTGTTGTTCAATTTGTAATTGTGATGTAAACTGGAGAAGTTTAATTCAGTTTCGGCGGGAAAAGCCAGGCCGGAAGTAGCGGGTGTTATCGCGCTAGCTTGTTTTCACAAGACAGGATGTTGTTAGCTCGCGCTAAATGAGCTTGTATTGCCATAGCAACTATGCTAACTAGTTGGATCCATTACTGTGTTTGTTTTATTAATTTTGTAAGATTCCTGACGTGACTTTAAACATGTTTAAAAGCAACAGAAACAATTATTTTTGTAACAGTTGTAAAGGGATGAAAGTTTACAGATTTATTGTTCTTTTATTATTATTATAAGTTTATATTTCTAACAGTGCAATGTCCAGCATTTATAAGCTAAAACAATATGCTAAAGTAACAAAGACAAAGAAGTATTTCCTTTGTTTGTGCAGACTACAGAAGTTAAAGTCAATTAAACTTATGTGATTCTTTTGTTTAGTTTTGAAATTTGAAATGTAATGTATTTGAAAACAGAGAGTAATTACTGATGTGAGATATTCGTCAGATATTTAATTTAGACTTGATTAGGAGGTCAGATTGTACATTGGACAATTACATGCACTGAATTGAAATTGTAAATGTGTTGAAACATTTAAACAGAAGTGATTTGGAGAATGAAAGAGTGCTCGTGTCGTTTCTGCTCTGAGACTCGTTTTATATTTTCACAGAGACACAATTCTTTTTGTTATTGTGGTCGCCGCACTCGGGACCCGTAACAAACTGTGGGGGCTCGTCCGGGATCTCTCCTCTTCAGTCGTTGAGGAGCAGATCCAGTGATTACTGAACCAAGAGACTTCCGAGACCGGACCACCATTCAAGTCAAATCAGTCGGTGAGTGTCCAAGGAGGGAGATCAGGGAGCAAAGGATCTTCACCTCAGAAAGGAACTGCACTGCTGAAAGGAAGTAAACACATACGTGACAGAAAACTATAACAGAGCGCACAGAGGAAGAATACAGAACCCTACATTGACAACATGTCAACAGTACGCAAAGAATTAGTGTGGGAAATTAGAGGACGCTTATTTACACTCTCCACCACAAATCTCTTTGAACTGGCAAGAAGCATCGCAACAGACAATAGCGACTCCACACAATTCAGTCAACATGACAAGGAAAGCTGCATGGACTACATCACCTCTTATATACAATCAGACAGCCTGCTGGACCTTGAGGATGAGGGGATGAGCCACCTGCTCATGTTGAATGACCTAATAAGCCAAGCTATTCAAACTAATGATCCAGAATCTCCAGTTGATGCATCCTCCAAAGCTGAAACACACACTATGCCCAGCTCACTGCAGCCTAACATATTACCAGACCCTCCGGACAGACACCTTAGCACAAATACTAACAAAGAACAATCAACAGAAGAACTAAGGAGAATGTGTGAGGAAATGATTGAGAGGCTAAGGCAATGTGAAGTTACAGCATCACAACCTGCCACAACACCAAGTCATCACAGTCACTCACAGTCCCAAAACAGACCACAACAAAGTCCAGAAAGACCCGTAACTCTGAGAGACCTTTCCTACCTGCCTCGGAGAGAATTCAAGGTGTTTGGAGGACAGATCGGAGACAGCAGCTCTGACATTAGCTACAACAGCCTCACCAAACAGATCAGCGAAGGAGCTAAAGAAGGGTTTTCTGAAGCGGAGATTGTTAGAGGTGTACTGAGAATTGTAAAGCCTGGTACCTTCAGGGACATGCTCATGCACAAGGATGAACTATCTCTTTCAGAACTACAATGCTTCCTCAGGTCTCACCTTGGAGAAAAAGCTACAACGGAGATGTTTCAGGAGTTAATGTGTGCCAAACAAGCCGAACATGAATCACCTCAACAGTTTTTGTATCGCATGATTGGACTCAAGCAGAAATTAATCTTTCATTCAAAACAGGCCACCTCTGACATTTCCTATGACCCCAAGACAATTCAGGAAGTGTTCCTTCACACAGTCTACCAAGGCCTGGGAGTTAGATATGCAGACTTGCGCTTAAGACTGAGACCCCTTACCTCAAATCATAACGTCACCGATGAAGAGATACTTAGCGAAATCACAAAGATAATCAGCGATGAGAAAGAACATCAGCGGAGATTAGGCCAAGTATCCCGCCAGAGAACCGCACAAGCTCAAAGTGCAGTAATTGAGACAAAAGAAACAAAAATAACCAAAGATCAACAAACGGCACAAACAATCAAACAACTCACAGACCAAGTAGAGACATTAACCAACCTGGTGGCTAGTTTGATGGAATCAAAGGCCACAGGGCCATACCACTATGCCCCATCACCACCGACCCAAGCCCAGACTCATGCCACTACACCTTCGCCTTCTCAGTCGCAATACTGTCAAGCTCCTCAACCCTTTGCTCGCCAAACTACAACCCCATTGAAAAGAACATTCCGCTGCCCAAAATGCAGTGAGCAAAACCTGCAGGACTGTTGCCATTGTTTTGTGTGTGGTGAATCAGGGCATCGAGCAATTGGATGCTTAAAGCGGACCAAGTTTCAGGGAAACGTGAATCGGCCTCTGTCGAGGGACAGCCAGAGACCGGTCCAGAGCTCCAGTCCCAGCCAGTAAAACCTCCTCCTGCAAAACTGCATGCAAGACACAACAATAAACAGTCAAGAAAACTCCCTCAACACCATCAGAGGAAACCCTATGAGAACTCCAATCAAAACATCACAAGATGTAAAGTTCCCCTTGTCGGTAAGAAAAGTCTTTTAAAGTGTTTGATCAGTGGTTATCCTGCAACAGTATTATTTGACTCTGGTTCACAAGTGAGTATGGTAGACCAACAGTGGGCCAAGAAGTATATCCCCAGCTATTCAGTGAGACCACTACAAGAACTTCTTAACGATGGGTTTGAAGTTTACGCCGTCAATGGCCAAACAGTCCCCTACGACGGGTGGGTAGAACTCACAGTCACACTCGCTGGTCACGAAGATCCTAATCTCACTGTGCAAGCACCATTCCTCGTTAGTAGATTGTCACTACCCCAGCCATTAGTGGGAGCTAATGTGCTTGGAGCAATTATTGAAAGACAGGAGTCTGATGAAGAAGCCAGCACAGTTCTATACAGCCTCCTTCGTCAGGCCTTGGGAATGGATGAAGAACAGGTAGTTGCTATGGTGAACTTCATTCAAACACCAAAAAGTACTGATGGAGGCCCAGCCACAGTAAGAACTGGCAGAGACAATGTAACTATCCCTGCTGGGAAAGCAGTTCAACTATGGTGCAGAGTCCCCCAGAGCTTTGACATCTCTGACCCCCTGGTGCTGTATGAACCTGCAGAGGAGACCAATATGCTAAGACAGTTAAGCGTGGGTGAAGGACTTTTAGAGGTCAACAACCCCCAAAGACCCTATGTAAAGATCCCCATTTCCAATCACTCAAAACATGAAATAATTCTGCCAAGGAAAACAATCATGGGTACCATCCAAAATGTTGCTAAAGTCATCCAACCAGAGACATCAGAGCAGCCCCTAACCCATCTCGCCCAAGTTGCAGCAAATGCAGTGGAAGTGAACAAATCCTCCGCTGAGCCCTGGTTGCCGCCTGTCGACCTAAGTCACCTGAGTCCAGACCAACGACAAATAGTTGAAAAGGTGCTGGAGGAAGAGTGTGAGGCGTTCTCCCGCGACAGCAACGACATTGGGTGTATCCCCTCACTAAAGATGGAAATCAGGTTGAAAGATGACACTCCAGTACAAAGGGCCTATGCCTCCATCCCAAGACCTCTTTATAAGGAAGTAAAGGAGTACATTCAAGAACTGTTAGTGAAAGGATGGATTGTAAAGTCCCAGTCCCCTTATGCAGCCCCTGTCATCTGCGTAAGGAAGAAAGATGGGTCATTACGGCTTTGTATTGATTATCGCCTTCTAAACAGTAAAACAGTTCCAGACAGACACCCCCTCCCCCGCATCCAAGACCTCACAGACTCACTTGGAGGCTACAGTTGGTTTTCAATCCTGGATCAGGGTAAGGCCTACCATCAGGGTTTCATTGCTGAAGGGTCAAGATACATGACTGCATTTACCACCCCTTGGGGCCTTTATGAGTGGGTGAGGATACCCTTCGGGCTGTCAAACGCACCTGCAGCTTTCCAACGAAGCATGGAGGAGATGCTTGACACACTCCGTGATGAGTGTTGCATTCCCTACCTCGATGATGTCCTTTGTTTTGCAAAGTCTTTTGAGGAACATGTTCAGGTGCTTCGTAAAGTTCTGCAAGCCTTACAACACCATGGAGTGAAGCTAAAGCCAGAAAAGTGCGAGCTGTTCCGTAAAGAGGTTCGATATGTTGGCCGTTTAGTGTCTGCAGAAGGAGTAAGAGTGGACCCAAAAGACATCGAGGCTGTGCAGGCACTCAAACATAAAAGACCGCAAACTGTTGGAGATTTAAGGCAACTCCTTGGATTTCTGAGCTATTATCGAACATACGTGCAGGACTTCTCACGAATTGCCAAGCCTCTATACGACCTACTCCAGATAAAACCAGACACAGCAAAACTCAAACCAACCAGAGGCCGAGCTAAACATCCACAACTGTCCTCCCGTGCCCCAATACAATGGGATGAGAAACACCAAGAGATTCTGGAACGCCTGATTGACATGTTAACCCAACCACCAGTGTTGGCATACCCAGATTTTACCCGCCCCTTCATATTACACACTGACGCTTCCCAGAAAGGCCTCGGGGCAGTCCTTTATCAAAACCAGGACAACAAAATGAGGGTGATAGGGTACGGGTCACGCACACTAACACCTGCTGAACAAAACTACCATTTGCACAGCGGAAAACTAGAGTTTCTAGCCCTCAAGTGGGCCGTCTGCGACAAGTTTAAAGACTATCTTTTCTATGCACCCCACTTCACTATCTTTACGGACAACAATCCCCTAACATATGTCCTAAGCACAGCAAAACTTAATGCAGTCGGACATCGTTGGGTGGGACAACTGGCAGATTTCCATTTCGATATAAAATATCGGCCAGGAAAAGCCAACATTGATGCAGACGTGTTGTCACGTTGCCCTTTTGACATTGAGACCTTCATGAAAGAGTGTTCAGAGGAGTTACCTGAAGAAGCAGTTGGTGCAGTCTGGGAAGGGAGCAGAAGAGCAAAGTGTGGAGATGTACCTTGGATAGCTGCCCTCACCCTTGCCTCACCAAGCCACTCTTTTAAAGAGCCTCTGCGAACCATCAGTCATGAAAGCCTAATTCAAGAACAAAGAGCAGATCCAGCTATCGGCAAAGTCTTAGAGATGAAAGAAAGAGGCAAGACACCTACAGATAACGACAGAGAAAAAGTGGACATCAACACAAAAAGACTATTGAGAGAGTGGAGTCGGTTGCACATAGAAAATGGCCTTCTCTACAGAAAGACGACAGAACGAAAACAACTAGTTCTACCGGCTGTTTACAAACAGACAGCTCTGATCCACCTTCATAACAATGTGGGCCATGTTGGAGTGGAGAAAGTATTAAACCTCGCCCGAGAACGATTCTACTGGCCTTTCATGAAGAAAGAGATTGAGGAGTACATCACCAGGAAGTGTCTGTGCATAAAACAGAAAAAGCCAACAACACACGAGAGAGCACCTATGGGCAGCTTAACATCCAGTGAGCCACTTGAACTTGTCAGTATAGACTTTCTGCATTTAGAGTCCTGCAAAGGTGGGTTCGAGTACATTTTGGTTGTGGTGGACCACTTCACAAGGTACGCACAAGCGTATGCCACCAAGAACAAGGCAGCCAAGACTGCAGCAGATCGACTCTTTAATGATTTCATCCCCAGATTTGGATATCCATCCAAACTCCATCACGATCAAGGTCGGGAATTTGAAAACGAACTGTTCAAATCCCTCCGACAGCTCGCTGGTGTGGGTCATTCGAGAACATCACCTTACCACCCACAGGGCAACCCAGCCGAAAGATTAAACCGCACTTTGCTACAGATGCTTCGGACATTGGGTGAAAAAGAGAAACAGTGCTGGAAAGATCATCTGCCACATGTTCTACATGCTTATAATTGCACAAAACATGAAGCGACAGGTTTCTCCCCGTATTACCTGTTATATGGCAGACATCCTCGTCTACCAATTGACATCCTCTTTGGCCTCAGGACCGAAGAAGCAGAAGAAACGCCACAAGGATATGCCCAGAAATGGAAAGTAAAGATGACTGAGGCTTATCGAATCGCAAGTGCAAACAGCCAACACTCAAGTTCCAAAGGTAAAGCGAACTATGATAAACGATGCAAGGGAGTGACACTACAAGCTGGAGACAGAGTACTTGTACGTAATCTGAGTGAAAGGGGTGGACCTGGCAAACTGAGACCCTACTGGGAGAGTGCAATTTACATCGTGCGGGAGCAGATTGGAGATAACCCAGTCTATAAAGTGAGTCCAGAAGCAGGAGGTCGTCCCATCCGCACCCTCCACAGAAACTTGTTGTTACAAGTAAATGACCTGCCAGTAGACATAGTCCAAGACTCAACAACCAAGCCACAAAAGAAAAACAGAAAGACACCAGACAGATCAAAAACATCTGATCAACCTCAGAGCCCTGAAGCAAGTGAATCAGAGGATGATATACCTACCTACTGGTTCCGAGTACCTAACTGTCAACCACAACATGAAAACCAGCACTCATCCAGACAATTTCACGATGTGTCACAACACTTAAGACCGATCGGGACAACTTTGAGAGAAAAGGTTAACATCCAGCCTGAACAAAGAGAAGACACAGCCGTCACTGAAGAGGAACACACTGATGGAAGGCAAGATACAGATCTTGGACCTGATGGTAGTCAGGAAGAACAGCGACTCCATCACGAAGAGGATCCAGCAAAGGCAAGATCTGAACCAGCACCCAATACATGTGCAGAGCTGGAGCTAAATTCGTCAGCTGAGTCACCAGTCCGTTACCGAAGATCCACTAGGGAGAGACGACCAAACACTATCTTCACTTACCCATCCCTGGGACAGCCAGCATACTTACCTCATCCCACGGTGAACTCCATGAATGTCCAGCCAGCATACTTGCCTCGTCCTACAGAGCATGCTGAGAGAACCCAGCCAATATCATATCCTTTTATGGTGTACCCTCATCTTTACTCTCAACCCTTTAACCCATACTTACCTTTTCCATATCCAGTTACATGCTTTTGAACTTCAGAGAACACTGAAAGAGACATGGACAAGCCAGTTGACAAGAGACTTTAGTGTTATATGTGTTTAAAGTTTAACAGTTTTAAGTCAAGTGTCAGGAGCCACTTTTGTTGTTGGGGAGCGTGTGGTGCACCCAAATATGTGCATCCACATTTGGTATTTATTTAAAAATTAAAAACCATTATTATTATTATTTTGTAGTAATTAAAATAATTATTTTTGAATGCATTTATTAAAAATAGTCTGTGAAAAAAAAGAAGATAAAAAGGAACTATATTATGAGTCTGGTAGGCGGAACCTTTGACACTCGCAGCGCCTCCAAGTGGCCGAAGACGGATCAACTTCCTGTTTCCGTCAGAAGTGATTTGGAGAATGAAAGAGTGCTCGTGTCGTTTCTGCTCTGAGACTCGTTTTATATTTTCACAGGTTAGTATGTGGTTTAAACCCAGCAGATGTAAGCCCTAAGCTTTGGTCTACTTCCCAGATGATTTTCAGTGTTGTTCAATTTGTAATTGTGATGTAAACTGGAGAAGTTTAATTCAGTTTCGGCGGGAAAAGCCAGGCCGGAAGTAGCGGGTGTTATCGCGCTAGCTTGTTTTCACAAGACAGGATGTTGTTAGCTCGCGCTAAATGAGCTTGTATTGCCATAGCAACTATGCTAACTAGTTGGATCCATTACTGTGTTTGTTTTATTAATTTTGTAAGATTCCTGACGTGACTTTAAACATGTTTAAAAGCAACAGAAACAATTATTTTTGTAACAGTTGTAAAGGGATGAAAGTTTACAGATTTATTGTTCTTTTATTATTATTATAAGTTTATATTTCTAACAGTGCAATGTCCAGCATTTATAAGCTAAAACAATATGCTAAAGTAACAAAGACAAAGAAGTATTTCCTTTGTTTGTGCAGACTACAGAAGTTAAAGTCAATTAAACTTATGTGATTCTTTTGTTTAGTTTTGAAATTTGAAATGTAATGTATTTGAAAACAGAGAGTAATTACTGATGTGAGATATTCGTCAGATATTTAATTTAGACTTGATTAGGAGGTCAGATTGTACATTGGACAATTACATGCACTGAATTGAAATTGTAAATGTGTTGAAACATTTAAACAGAAGTGATTTGGAGAATGAAAGAGTGCTCGTGTCGTTTCTGCTCTGAGACTCGTTTTATATTTTCACAGAGACACAATTCTTTTTGTTATTGTGGTCGCCGCACTCGGGACCCGTAACAATAACAATACATTTTATTTATGAGGCGCCTTTCTGGGCACTCAAGGTCGCAGCACAACATGTATACAGTATAAGAAATACAATAAAAACATTTCAGTTCATTTTTTTCATAATCATCAGACAAAATTTCAAATTGATGTTCAGTGTTAATTGTGATTCAATTTAGGTTTAGGTTCCACTGGTTGAGCTTCCATTGGTTGAAGCAAGCACAATCTATGATAGTTAAATTCAACTATTCATGCACTGGTTTTATACTGGACGATTTCTGCCTATTTCATGATACAACTTATATTTTGAACTGGAATATTAATCCATTTGAGCAAACCACTACTTGCCAACACTATAAATGCACAGATGTCAGTACACAAGCAAATGCTGACATGAGGGAAATTATTAAACCCACTAAAATATTCACTATAAACTCAAAACGACAAAAACTACTAAGAGATGAGGTTTTAAAAAAGCTTCTATTGAATGACGTGAACCAGAAGGGCCAGAGCTACTTTTCAAAATAAAAGCTTTTTTTTGTGTAATTTCCATGGATCCTTAACCCCTAAGTATTCCCCAGAAGAATTTAATTAACTTTTCCCTTTTTTGGTACAAAAAGATCTTCTTTACATAAGTTTTAACCCTTTCAATATTTTTCTTATATTTCTATAAAGTTATGGTAATGACAAAAGAATAAAATGTTAAGCTGAATTTTTTACCAAGTTATAGAAATATCAGGATTTTTTTGTGTGTAACTGTTTTCCATTTTTCTTTTCTTTTTTATCGTTAAAAGATGAGTGAGAAATTCAATTTTTTTTAAAAGTCTGAATACCACAAAAAACAACATACTCCACCTTTATTTACTACAAAGCAAAGGGTTTTTTGGTCCAATTAAAAATACTGCTTTTTTTTTTCCTTTGCAAGGATTCCACTTGATGGTAAATGCATATGTTAGTGTGATCATTTAGAGCGACGTATGAAGACTCCAGACATGGGTGTGTGCTCATGCAGACATAGAAAACCAACTGGAGCTAAGGAATAAGTGCTTAGATGAAGAGAATTAGAGACCATGTCAAATGACGCTTAGTGGTTGACTTTGGAGAAGTAGAAGAAAGAGAGAAGTGAGCAAAAATATGAAAAGATACACCAATTCAAGTGATTTTGTCCCACAGCTTTTACTGTTTAGGAGAAAATAGTAGACCGATGCCAAATCCTATCATAAATAAACAGACAATGTTCCACATAAAGTTAAAACAAGAGATTGAAGTAAAATGTATTCCTATATTTATAGCCTAAGTACTATAAACAAACAAAAAAAAGTAAAAAAAAGAAAAAAAAACATAGCAGTAAGTGACTGTTAGGCAAAATAAAAAAGAAACACTTTATTGACTGTAAAAATTCTAGTAAAAAAAACCTTTATTTTGAGTTACAATGTGATGAAAAAACCAGTGAAAAGTAATGGCTCATGAAATACCTATAAATACTCTTAATGTAGCCTAAATGTTGTGCAGTAACTTTTGTTACACCTACTTTTAAACAAGAACACACATATTCCATGCACCAAGTGTCAGTCAGGATTTAACAAGAGAACATTTTAGTCCCGGGCGTGAAATATTAGTGCCAGGATTTTATGACACATTTCTACTAAAAATACTAAACAACCCCCCACCCCGTCCCCAAACATGACGAGTAATTGTCCATCTAATTATAATTGCTTCTAAAGCTGAAATTAAATAAGAATAAGTAAAATGTAACATTTGTGCTCCATATAATAGATGTTACCATAGATACACCTCATCAGTTTATCACAGGGTCCCAAACGGTACATCCACTGTGGACTTCAGAAAGTATGTTACACTGAAAAGAACAAAATTCCCATATAAACGTTCTTAGCAAGACTTAGAAACAAAAACAGATACAGAATTTCTTTTTCCAAAACCATTTAAAAAAATGTTTTAAGTTTGCTTTAAATTGTTAACTAAATGCATTCAGTTCAACTGGTATTGATAATTAATGAGTAAACACCATTTTTTTCAGAAAAAACAAAAACTGGTTTCAGTTTCCTTAGTTGTGAGTTTCTATTGAGGTATCCCACCTTTAAGGTTCCATGTGTTTAATTTTTTATAAATTGATAATTGTTTAAAGAATAATGGCAGTAAGGTAATATAACAGTGCAGAATTAACAGATAAAAAAGCAAACAAAATCCTAACAAAAAATATATACCAGAGACAAATGAACTAAGAGTAAAATGATGGGAAAGAAATACTAATGAACTGAGAATCACTTGTAACAAATCTAGCTAATAGTCTGTTGTTTCCCTTTCGGCTTTTCCCATCAGGGGTCGCCACAGCGAACGAGTCGCATGGTAAACTTGGCAATGTTTTACGCCGGATGCCCTTCCTGATGCAACCCTCTCAAAGCAACCGGGCTTGGGACCGGCACAGAAGTAGAGAATGGAACAGGGAGCAGCCCGGTGTCGAACCCTGGTTTCACGGACGGAAGGCGCCGCAGCAGGCACGAGCTAAACCGGCTCCCATCTAGCTAATAGTCTAAACTTTCAAAATCAGAAAACAAAAGAAATGAAAAACTGTGCAAATTTGCCGTTCTAAAAAAATATTTAAATAAAATGTGGAATTACCTGAATCAAAAGGAACATCCTTGTGTTATTAGTTTTGTTTTGCTACAACATACTTCAATTTACGTATAGAATAAATATATATCACACAATAATGATTCAGTGCCAGTGTCCAATATGCTCAAGCATGTGTAGGCTGATAGCCATTCAATATTCAAAATTAAGCTATTTTACCATTACTTTTACTATTGATAAATGTCTTTCGTACTGTTGTTCTCCACTTTTTGTTACTTCGGATTTGTTTTATTTATATAAAAAAGTACAAATAAATGTATTTAATTCTTACAATTATTTCTATTCTAACACTTTGAGAGAGCTTAAATGCTGAAAACGTCTTGCCTTTAAGAACTAACTTGTTTGTGTCTAGGTGTTCTTTGTGCTGGCATTTTTTTCAACATTTTGCCTCTTTGTATTTTATTTTGTTAAAAAAACGTAAAAAAAATTCGGCTGTTCTAGTTTACATGATGAAACATGGACATTTTGGGTGTAGATCCCTTTCATCAAGTTAGCACGGCTTTATGTGACTTGGAGTGATCAAGATGACTTTGGAGTGTTCAAAGTTTTTATCAGAGCTTAGACCAAAACCTTTCAAGAAAGCATTTCTATCAGTAATATAGCTTTCGTTTTGACTAAAAAAATCAGTTGATTTGCTGTTAAAACTTCTATCTCACAATGAAGGATGAAAACAATTTTAAGAAATGCTGTGCTTCCTTTAGAAAAACAGTGGCAGCATCACAATCCCATTTCCTTCCATTAAACTTAGATTACATCAATACAACCTCATTTACTATGTTAAGATCGGCAGCTTTGCCTTCAATCCTCATTGCCCCTGTCGCTTTTTAGAAAATAATTTCATATCTATAAAAACTGATAATCAGTGCACAAACTCACTGTCTTCTGTGGTTTTCTAATCCTAAGAAGACAGCAGATTGGAAGGAGACGGGGCTTCTATGACACGGAAGTCAATATGTTGCTTGCTTGTATTTTCAAGCAAGCATGTTAGCTTGGACAAATGTTAGGTTTCAACGTTGCCTAAAAAAACTTATTTTATATTTATTGTGTTAAAGGTCCCTGAGACTGTTTAGATATTCGACACAGCTGTTGTAGGTGCCATGAATTAAGTGTGGTCTTTTTTATGGTGAATGAATATATATTTGTTTTGATTATAGGCCATTGAGTAGGTAAACAATTTTGTGCACATTTGATTCGGTTCTTTTCTACCATGGAAGCTTGCAGCTAACACAATAGACTTCTAATAACTGCATTTATTCTGTATGTATATTATTTATACTCCTGCCGTATACTGTGTCCAAACAACTTTATTTAAAGATCAAGAAAATGTTCATATATAGAAAAAACAATGTACACATTCATTTCGCATCTATTCAGAAGTGTTGCAGACTAACATAGCAAATTATTTTTCACAAAACCCCAAATAAAAACTAAACTTAAAGATGTCCTTTACACAAGGAAAATAATCTAAGCATGACTCTAAGATTCATTGATCTAAGATTAATGCTTAGATGCATGTATTTGAAACAAAAAATCCATAATCTTAAAAAAAATAACAAATAGAAAGTTCAGTGTTTTTTCGCCTCTCTTTATTCTTTCTGCCTCAATGCAGAACTACTTTTGATGGCGGAGTTCTGGTTCCAGCTGTAGATCATCACTCACCTCCCCCATGCATGCATGGTTACTGCACTTATAAACTGCTTCGCTATAAACTACTAAACACAATCAGTCACTGCATTTCCATGCAGTCTTTAAAGGCTCTATGTCTGTAACTCAGCTGAACTGAACCACAGTTTCGTGATTTTTGCCCACAACACAAACCAGTTCATCGGTTTAGTTGTTTACCACAATTGTTGGAAAACTACCCACTGCCAGGCTGGGTTTTTCCCTTCAAAATATATTATGCCATACATTTAAACCATAAAGAAAAGACTGAGTTTGTGATAAATAGTGAGTCATGTTGATCCGTGAGCTGGAACGGGACATTTCTGTGATGAACCTTTCACTTTTACTAAACAGGGACAAATACTGTAAACTCTTTCTTTAGCCTGGTTTTGTGTCTGCAGATCAAAGTGTTGACAGGGAAAAAAAATCTGTATTATTTTAGGCACAAAAAAGACATAATAAAAAACAATTTGACCTCCTGAATTTTCTTGGTCTTCTTTTCAGGACATGAAAGGTTGAATCCTCCTCTTCCTACCCCATCCCCGCAATTGCAGTTAAAGTTAAAGATTTGTGTATTTTTTACAATTTTGGTGTAACCAAGAATGAAAAATACAAATTTAAATCATATGCTGGCTTGGCATTGCACAGGAAATTCTTTTAATTTGCACATCACATTTGTGCTTTGAATTGTAGATTTAGGGAGAGGAATTAAACAGGTGATGCATTTTCTGGTTGTAACAAGTTGTTTAAACTTCTGGTTTCTAAATACTTGTGACTGGATCTCTGACTTGTTTGCAGGACTGGCTTTGTGTTCATTTGCCAAGGCTCTAACTCCCTCATCCAGCTTGTCTTGGCCCACGTGTCTTATTCATGCCATCATATTGCACTTCTGCACAGATCTCCATCCTTCCATTTTTTTTTTAAACAAAGTGATCACGAAGCATCTGAATCCCAGAGATGATGACAGAGGGAATGCATGTGTACAAGCTTGGCAATTTATTTTTTTGATGAAAATCACTAACAGGGAAACAGCATAATGCAAATCAGGTCTCAGTAAAACCCTCACAGTTTTGGGTCATGCAGGAACAGAAACACTTTTGTGTCTTTTGGAGTCCAGCAAATGCTGTTTCCTGATCAAAGGTTTTTCACTTTTAATACCAATCACCTACTTTGACAAACAACCAAATTAGCTGTTTACCATACAATTCATAAACATATGACTCAGAGTCAGATTTCCTCAGCCTTTTTGTCTCAAATTTCTTCCAGAACCTCCAATTTCTGTTCAGGGAATGAAAGAGTGAGTTATCAATGTGATCGCCCGTGTTGCATCATTGTTGTTAGGCTCGGCAATAAGAACAAATATGGCATTCACTTCAGAAACTGAACCCAACAGCTAGCTTCCACTAAGCTACATTTTAGTCTTCCCAAGCCACGGCCTAAATAAGTTTAAAATGCAGCAGCAGTGTGCTGCCTGAAAGACAAAACTACTGAAACTATTAAAACGTTAAATAAAAGTTTGATAAATAATTAAAACATCAATGTGATCAATGGCTGGAAGGAGCTGAACAGCTTTTTTATGTCTTGGACTAATCATAAGTTACATGCTTGAGCAGTTAAAAGATTAAATTCTCATTAAACAAGGTGGGCACTATTCTTTTATAGCTTTGGCTTACCATAAAATATCAACCACTTGCTCAAAATTTGGAAACTGATGCTGCTATAGTATTGTGGAGGAGCCAAGGTGCAGGAGAACCAGAGTCAGAAACTCGAAGAATTTATTAAATACACTAAAACCTCTGAGTAAAAAACTAGGGAGCTGAACCAAAACGTATAGGAGGCCAAAGAAGGGACAAAACTAAGGATTAGGTTTTGAGCGACCAAATTCAAACACTTTATGTAATTAACTATGTGACAGTTATATATTCACTTAAACTTAGTGCGATTAACTGGCAGAGGCTGAGAAGAACCCAAGCTGGGGACATTTAAAAAAATCTAAAGGCAAAAAAAGAACAGTAAGCCAAAATAAATCCAGTAAAACACCCAACAAGATGCTTTATTCTGAAGAAATTTTTTTTCACTCAGGACCTGGAAAGTGGGCTTTTCTGACTCAAGTACAGTTGAATTAGTCGATGAATCTTCTTACAGTAATTAACGTCTAGTAGGTGTTAAACTATGCCAAATCTTGCAATTTGTTACAGCTAACATTTAATTTATTATTCCTCATTTGTGGGGGAAAATTATCTTAAAAACCAAAACATTCTGGAGCCTCTATTTTGACTTTTTGGTAGCCTTATTCTGTCATCTGAATTCTCTACTGACTCTAAACTGTGAGATTCCCCGCTGTGTGCTGCAGAGTATAAACTATTCATAGACAGCCTCAAAGTAGTGTGAAATAAAAATGTGAAACTTATGCAGCAACCTGTGGACAGAGAGTGACCTTAAATATTTTTTAACATGTTATCAAAAAGCTTGTAGCTCACTGACCATTGCTGCGTTAGGGCACCCGCCATCCAATAAAAAATTAATGAACCAGTTACATTTTCTCAGAGATGCAGCCCTAAAAATCATTGGTGCTTCATACCTGCCGGTTTTACAATGTAAGTTTATCCCTTCATTTAGCCATAAATGACAAGTTTCCTAACAAAGTATGTAGTAAGTTACTTGACATAAAGGTGCGGTCAAAAATAAGATGACAATTTTCTTATTCTCCTCTATATAATAGAATGGAAAACTTTTCTAGATAGTTTCTGGAAATAACCAGATTGTTTTTAACAGAACTCAACCACAGTTTTCCAAAACAAATAATTTTTTTCTAAAAAATAGTAAACAGTGCACTTTGTCTGAATTTAAGTATTGGCATGGTATTACTTCTTATTAACTGTTAAAATTATTCATGTTGAATCATGTGTTTACTTCACTAAGCTGTGCATATTTAAACATAGAGATAAAATTAATGTTTGTTTTAAAAAATAAAAATATTAAGCAATATATTATACATTGTTTTAAAAAGTGTTCTTTAAAAAAACATTTAAAAAAATCTAATATTCACTTTTATTTACAATATGACATTTCTGCGACAGCTCACATAAAAACATACACAACAAATAGAACCATGATAAAAATCTTTATAAATATTTAAAAACTGAAATGATATCTTTGATTTGATTTGATTTATTGATTTATTTCAAGCATTGTAGTCAAAGCAATAAAGAATTTACACATATTTATCAACTCATTAAAGAAATGTTGAAATGCATAGTTTAAAAAGACCGAAAATAAAACCGAAACAAAAAAGTCACTTAAATCACATTTGCTTAATTAAATACAGTGATCATTAACTAAAGTTAAGTAGAGCTTGATTTATTGCTTTAAAAGAAGTGGGAAGAAGCAAGCTTATATAATCCCACCCCAACTGAGTTAATTCATTTGATAGTTTTACAGTTTTTGTAATCCAGTTCTGATTAGATAAGAATGTCTTCAAGTAACAAAATCCAGAGCTTTTTGATGATTGATTATCTTAGGAAACATTCATTCACGATTTCAGTAAACAGTAACGATACTGATATGTAATAATCATTTATTATCAGTAGAACACATGATCACATTAAACCATTAATTATTGCTACACATTGCAGATCAAGTAAACAAAATGGATAGCTTATTGATTGTATTTAATAATCATTATTGCACATTACACAATGGAATACTCATTGGTTGTAATTAAAAGATCTTTAAATGGGTCACCACAATCAAGTTCACACATGTATTTGGAATTATTCAAACACCTGTTGATCCTTAAATCCTCATATCTTCATGTCCTGAAATCAGAGTTTCTTTATACACTTTCTTGAATATTTGGATATTTGAACAGTTTTTGACCTCATTACTAAACCCGTTCCAAAGTTTAGTGCCACACATCGACACACAGAAACTTTTCTTTGTGGTTCTTATCAGTTTGATCTTGAAGTTCCTACATCCCCTCAGTTTGTAGCCACCTTCATTTTCTAAGAACTGTTTTCGGATATTGAATGGTAACGATTTCCCACTGGCTCTGTATAAAAGTTGCGCAGTGTAAAAATCCACAAGGTCATACAGTCTTAAAAGTCTAGACTGATAAAATAAATTGTTTCTATGATCAAGATATCCGGCTTTATGTACAATTCTGACGGCTTGTTTTTGAAGTAACAAGCGAGGATGTAGTGAGCTCTTGTAATTATTCCCTCAAATTTCTATACAGTAGGTGTAATAGAGTAGTATCAAAGAACAGTACAATAAATATCTACTGTTGTATTCTAATATATGTTTAGATTTATTTAGGATTGAAATACTTTTTGAGACTTTAGTTTGTATGTGTCTGATGTGTGGCTTCCAACTTAGTTTGCCATCGATAAAAAACCCTAGAATTTTATTTCTGTAACACTTTCAATCAAGACATTATTTATTTCAATTGAGAGCTCTTTATTTGCGTTGTACTTACCAAAAAACATCACTTTGGTTTTATCTAGGTTCAAAGATTATTTGTTGTAATCCATCCATAATTTTATTTTGTTTAACTCTTTACCACATTGATAAGTTTCCTATGATTGTCTGTAGAATAGAATATGTTTGTGTCATCAGCAAATAATATGAGGTTCATAAGCTTTGAAACGTTGAATATATCATTTATGTAAATTTTGAATAGTAGCGGGCCCAGGATTGATCCTTGTAGGACTTATCCCTTTGGTTTCTGATGTAAATTGATCAATCTTGACAAATTGTTTTCATCCCGTCAAATAGCTTTTGACCCAAGTTAGCGCTATTCCTCTTATCCCATACACTTCCAGTTTGTCAAGTAGGATGTCATGATAGAGCGTGTCAAATGCTTTTTTTAAGTGAATAAAAATTCCAGCTGCATATTTCTTTTTGTCCAGAGCATTTGTGATTTCCTCCACGGCATTAATGATAGCCAATGAGGTTGATCTATTTTCTCTAAAACCATATCGGTTTTCATTTATGATGTTATATTTATCAATAAATGTAACCAATTTATCATTGAGTATTTTTTCTAAAATTTGAGAATTGTGGAAGAGGAGAGACAGGTCAATAGTTTGCAAATTGGTCTTTGTCTCCACTCTTATAAATAGGAATCACTTTTGCATCTTTAAAATTGACTAAAGTCAAAAACTTATTGTAAAACTATTAAAGCACACATTTAATTAATTTCCATATCAGTCTGTTACATTGGCAGTCTATAGTAGATCTGTATAGGTCTATATTACTCCAGTTTATCCTTCTTTATTCTCCTCCCGACCTCCATATAATTGCAGTCTGACAGCAGGTCTGCTACAGCTTGAAAGCAGCAGTTTAAGCTTCCAGAAAACTCCCTCAATTATAGAAAATATAATTCCAGGTGGAAAATATGACAATAAATCATCTTTTGTCCAGTTTCCATTTTTATTATCTCTGGAAAAGAATAAACAGAAGAACAAACAACTGATCAAACACATGATGAAACCGGGAGGGGTTTAAATCCTGAGCCCATCTGGCTTTCAGGCTTCAAGTGGTTTAATAAATAGTGGATTGAAAAAAAGACAATACATTCACAGTGCTTGTTTTTGAACTTCAAGACAACATTTACCTTTGTCTTCAATTCAAAATTGTCTTTAGCACACATTAGTTTGACATGAGGGTATAAGACATGGAAAAAATTACATTGCTTTTCAAAAAATGCAAAATGATGCAAACGTAAGATCAATACAGGTTTTTCCAGACTTCACATTCATTACTTAAGGAGTTTGCCTTTGAAAGCTTCACACTGTGGCTCATTCTCTAATTGCCTGTTTGGAGAACTGACACTTTTATAGCTCTCTCTAATATCATTGCAAAGTATTACTTCAATAACTGGGCTTGGGCCTTCCCTTTAGAACACAGAACAATGGTAGTCCGCATTTACCATTTTTAGCATTTTTTTGTTTGTTTGCCTTTGAATTTTTATAAGCTTGAATATCGTATATCGGGATGGCGAAGTGATTCTTGAAATAAATGGTGGAAACAATTTCTTCTGTGAATAATTGATGAAAATGTTTCTCTTGAATTGATTTTGGTTTATTTTCAACAGGAAAATATACTCGTATAAAATAAAAGATTAATTCAATGAACACAAATGTCAGGGAATATAAACTTGACATCATAAAATCAGAGTTGGTATGGGTTAGGGGCTAGAACATAGAATGGAGTGTGTTCAGAGAACTACAGAAGTGTGTCACAGCAACAGTTTTTAACTGGGGTAAATAAAATTACTGCAATCTGACTTGTCACAGTGTTACAGCCCTAAGAACAGTGAATCACAACTCACAACTCTTACAATCATATGACTTATAAAGTACAGCTTCACTTATATTGTATGGATCAAACCATATTAAAAAGAACAAAGTGGACTTTACTGACTCTCAAAAGATTTTAACTCCAAATTACACATTGTATTGTCAATATTTAACGAAAATGAAACCGAAATGCTGACCGAGTGTAAGAAGGTCTGACCTTTTTGCAGCAATACCTTGAACTAAGATGTTCCTATATTTTACCAATGCCACATGGGAGCAAATTCTACCCTTTTAAAATTTCTTTCAGACTATTAGACCACTGGTAATTAATGTTTTTATTCATTTCATTTTTTTATTTCATTGTTTTCATTTTCATATTTTTTATATAATTTTTGCACTTTTAATTCAAGCATCAATTAGCTGAGTCACAAAATCTTATTTTGTTTATATTTTATTTAACTCAACCTTTTCGTTTGTCAATCAACTTTATTTCATGTAAACATTCATGGCAAGAAATGCTTTATATGAGACAATGTGCAATGAAATTCAAACACATAAATAATATACAGAGCGAGTAAAAGGATTCCAAATGAAAGAAAGAAGAATGAGAATGAAATTTAATAAATGACTGAAAATGCTGTTGTCAGTAATAAAGCAAGAAAATATGGAAGCGTCTTCTTATTTTAAATTTAAAGGCCATATCAAAATATTTAAATCAAAGGAAAATAAAACTTGTAAACTTGATTACAAAAAAACTTATGGAATGTATTTAATATAATAATTCATAAAACAGAAATAAAATTGATATGATAAATCCAATAAAACAAATAACAAACGTAGTTTAAATTAAATATAAAAACATGGAAAAGAAACATATCAAAGCAACCTGATAAATATCAGTTAAACATTACAATACATTAAGCCCTCGCTAATTCAAAGCTTATTTTCTTTGTATATGTCCTCTATCATGAGAAAAATGCTACAAGAACATGATAAAAAAACCAAAAAACACAACTTTCATTGGAGTGGGTGTTTAACAGTTCTCCCAAAAGCAGAAGTCCTCAGGTCATGAAAGAGTAATGAGGTATTATAGTTTTATTAAGAGTGCCAGCCTCCAAGCTTTTTTATCGTCCAGAACATTTTGTAAGAAGTTGAGGAAAAACTTTTCAGGTACACTTGCGTTTCTAAGATATCCCTTTGTGGAATTCTTTTGGAAATTGCATACCTAAACATACCTAGGTCTTGTGTTAAATCAGTTAATGATGCAAAGACTATTGCATGATACAAAGAAGTGGGGAAAGGTTATGGTACAATGATAATTGAACAATGGTCAATGTTTATGTCATTTCCAGAGTATAATTACCAGATAAAATACCCCACCTTACCTGGCAGACACACCCAGAAGGTTTTACAATGATGATAATTCAATCATGAACCTCTTAGAATTGTTAAGACATCTTCTGATTTTATATGGCTCTAATCAGAAGAAGACAGGAGACCAAACGTCCTCTAAAACTGTCTATTGTTAGCATTGTAGTCTTTACATGTTTAGATGCTTTTCAACAACTGTACAGGATACAATTTTCTGTGTTTTTATTTGTTGATAACTCACTACGACTTCCCCAGTTGACCACGACTCCATGTCACAACTTGACTTTATGTTTTGCTCATTAATGTAACTGATAAGTTGTGGGTCATGGCCCTCAGTGTATTTCTGCATGAGCACTTTCATCACATTTTGTGCTCACAGCACTACTGGACAGTTGTGGAGTGCAGAGAATGGTGCTGAGGGTGGACACCCCTACTGACAGGCTGATAAATCTGCGCTCGAGAGCGAGACAAGAGCAACTGCAGTAACCAAATCAGTTGTACTTTGGGGGACTGATCTACTCTGAATAAAATGGAGTGTTGAAAGTAAATTTGTGATCTTCTGATTACTTTTAGAAACTGAGCTCATTGATTTCAAAAGTAGATGAGAAATCACACTAGAATTTTTCAAACTCCAATAAGAGAGAAAAAAAGGCTTGCGTTTTTTAATACACACTTTGATCCTTAATATCAACTTTGAGGAGTTATTTCAGAAGACATGTGTGTGCACCTTTAGGTAACCCTTTGTGCTCATTTATATTCATGGACTTTTGAAGAACCAAGTAGAAAGGCAGGAGGACACAAAGATGTTTTATGGTTGGTTTGATTTTTCCTTAACCCTTGTGCTATCCTAGGCATTTTAACATTGGGAGTTGGGTCTTCTAGACCCACTAGACAGTGCGCTGAACCTTTTTTCTTCAATGATTTGTGATCTTCACTGGTGTCCATGGATTACATGAAATCTTCACTGGTGTCCATGGGTTACATAAAATCTTTCCACCTTTATCCATCTTTGTCATGGTAGGAAGAACACGTCAATTGCAAGAGTGGGGTCATCTAAGATAACACAAGGGTTACAAAGGAAAAAAAGGCAAGCTTGTTATGTTATGCAGACCTGCATAACATAACTATACTATACTCAAAATGGGAACAGAAACTGAGACTGTAAATTAAAACTTAACTCAGCTAATAGAGATGCAAAAGGCTTAGCATGGTTTGATCAAACCACCTGAACACAAAGGCGTAAATCAAGGCAACAAAACACTAAATAAACCACATCAGGACAACTCTCCCCCTCACATCAGACTGGCACATAGTAAGGGCTAAAGAGCTGACTTTATCTTTGGTGTCAGCTGCAGTCAGCCTGACCTTTTAAGAGCACATGTTTTTTGTATACAAAAAAGGATTTGTCAGAACAGAAGAGAATAGAACCTCATATCAATTTGAGTACTACTTTTATTTACAACAAATACATTTTTAACAAAGGCTGTGATGACTAATATGTCTAAATTAAACGAGTAAATCATTTGACCATATAATGATGGGATCAAGCACAAATTTCTTCCCTAAAACTGTGAAATTGGTGCTGCTGGGCTAAATTGCCATGGAAACAAAGGAGATCCATAACACATTACCCACTTTTAAAAAAAATATATATCATTTTTCAAATTCCTTCTAAAATAATAAAAATGCAGCGTTTTTTGTTGTTGTTTCAGGAAGTAATAAATTTTAGTATTTAAAAAAACTAAAAGATCATAAAGAAGATGACCTACTTCCATTTTCAATAGAGCATGAATAGTGAACACACCCTAACTAACCTTGCTAGAAGGGAAAAGTCATGCAGCCATTGCATTGAGTTTTTCTGTTCCATCAGTTTCTGAATTTCTTAAATCTTTCTGAAATCTTCTTTCCTTTGAATTTTTTTTCTGAAAATGTAAACCTTTTAATTTTTTTTTCAAATTTATTTAAATCCTTAAATTTCCAAACAGAAAAATGTTATGTCCTGAAATATTATTTTTTCTCTTAAATAGTTCAGGGTTTTCAATTTCAAGACTCATTATTTTAATGGCCCAGAAATTCAATGTAAAAAAATATGATGGGAAAATTTTTGCGTCTACCATCTCATCAGGATAACTAGTGAATCTAAGAACACATTGATATTCAGCCAATCAAACCATGACACAGACGTGACGTTAGCATTTGATCAGTTCTATCGGAGCCCAAGATGGCAGCAAACCTGTTGTATGAGTGCTATAAAACAAATCAACGATACCAGAAGTCATGCTGCCACACGGGAAACAAATTCTCGCAGGGGAAACATATCTTGGCACAACACTGGAATGACCGCACAACTTCATCGTGATAAGCATGATTATCATCTTACCACAAAACACATAGTTAGCAATTGGATGAACATGTAAATTGTTGGTGTTATTTCTTTTGTAATCCCATTAATGCATAATATATGGAGATGCAGTTTTCCCCACTCAGTCGCGTTTCAATATTTGTGGGTTCACGCATTCGCAGCTTTTTTTTAGTTACGTGACTCTTCCAGTTCATCACAAAAACTCAGCTCAGGATGCTTGTATGAGGCTTTCGCATCAGAATGAGGTGCTGCTGGGGAGAAGGGGAGTGGAGATGAAGAGCACGCTGGCCCATCGGCTTCCTAGCTGACTGCTAAGAAATATTTCAGAGCTATTTCCACCAGTTCCTAAATCACTATAACTGAGTTTGGAGAAATGGCATTAGCTAACTCAGAAGCGGCCTGAAAATATCCTGATACACTGATGAACAACAGAACATAGCAAATATTGATGTCAGGTCTGTGTCATGATTTGATCCGCTGGATTTCAGTGTGTTCTTTGATTGACTAGTTATTCTGATGAGATGGTAGGAGTGAAGTTTTTCCCATCTAATTTTTTCACATCGAATTTCTGGGCCATCGAAATGTTAAGTCTCGAAATTAAAAACACTGAAATATTTATTAAAGAAAATAATAGGACATGACATTTTTGATGTTTCAAAATCAAAGTTTAAAAAAAATTTCAGAAAGAAAATTTAAAGGTTTAAAAACAATTCTGAAGCTGATGGAACAGAAAAACTTCCATACTACCATCGGCTCCTCTTCTTAGGACAATTATGTTGCTTTACAAATGTGTGAAATTTAACCAAACGTGTTTTTTTTATGTGTAAACAGTTTCTTTTTGTTCTTTTCTTTGTCAGGATCCCAGATATTCAATCAGTTTAAACTTAGCCATACTATTTCTGTTCTACTGCATTCTTGAAATACAATGGCTCACAGATTCATGGACATAAATCAGTTATAAACTGGCTGGAAGCACTTGGAAAAACCCAGCAACTGAATGTCAGTTTTGTTTTTAAAAAATTATTTTCTTGGGAGAAAAAAATAAAAGAATTATTGTTATTTTCCAGGAAGCTTTAATAATTAGAAAAGAGGCAGAGCTGTTGAATGATCCCCCCCCCCCACACACACACATTTGTTGTATAGGTGCACAGTGAGATGGACAAATGAGGAGTGTGGGCTTGTACAGCTTTTTGGAGGAGTTCAGTGAAATACAAGAGGACAACTCTGTGAATGGCCTTGTGCGTAAAGAGCAATATATTGTAGCAAATGAGACATGTGATTGGGAGGCAGTGGAGTTTCTGCAGAACGGCTGTAGTGTGATGGGTAGCTGGGGTTCTTGTTTTAATGTAGGCTGCTGAGTTTTGAACAAGCTGAAGTTGGTGGAAGGTTTCCTGTGGGACACAAAACAGTAAGGAGTTGCAGTGGTTGAGTCTAGAGATGAATCTTAAGAAAATAAAAGACCTTTCTTAAAACAAAAATTCAAACAAAAAAGACCATTTTATTTAATGCCATTGACAGTTTTTTTTTGCTAATTTAAAGAAGATCTGCCAACGGAGTAAGAATTTTTGACGTATTTCTAAGGAGTCTGTTTTTGCAGTGTGACAGGACAGTAGGACAGTACACTTTTCTCAGACAGATATTAACAAGTTCATACTTTTCTCTCTTGTTTAAACTCTCAAAGTTCAAACATTCACAGGAAATAAGTCCTGAAAGTCCTGTCGCAATTGAAGATGAGTGTAAATGTGAAAAATTGAATACAACCTGTGCATCTGCAAAAAGAATAGAAAACACACAAACAGTGAAAAACATTTCACTGCCACAATCAAACCTTCCAGACTAATTAAGCTGGGGATTTATTGACAAAGTCAACAGCCAATTAGGACGCAGAACATGGTGCCGCGTAAAATAGGCAAAAGCAAACAAAAACCCCTGCAAAATTGCATTAAAAAATCTTTGAAGCAGCAATACCACAAAAGGTGAACCGCGATATAGCAAGAGAACACTGTATACAAACACAAAATAATTCATGCAGAGGTGAGCGGGCCAGTGAATTCAAGGAGTGTGTGTTTACTTGAATGTACCATGATGTTACTCCATGTAGATTGGAAGGGCCCATGGTGGGCGGTGAAGGTCAAGGAGCCTAGATGCCCAGGGTCCAGTCCAAGGCCCCACCATCCCCTGATGAATTCCGACATTGCCTGAGCGACCCCCATCATTGTCCCATGAGGTGCCCAAAGCCCTCCCCAGTGGGAATTCCAAGATAGTAATGAAGGCAAGGGGCAAAAAGGAGTTGGGAATTCCTGGGATTATCCTCACAGGGATACTATTGGGCCCATGGACCCAATGCAACTGGCCTCTCTTACAAGGGATGATTTTGGGACAGAGCATCACTGGTGACTGCCCTCTTTGTGTAGTGAGAAACACTTTCTCGCGATCTACAGAGCCAACAGTACATTTATCCTTTTACCATCATTTATCTTAGTATGTGAAGTTAGACTGTTCTGGAAGAATCATGAGGCTCACAATGATTCGTGATTAAGTCTAATGCCAACACAGGTCTAGAAATCGTAAAAAACGATATTCTGAAAAGATCACATTATTCTTTTTTTAAACTGTGGCAAAATCTTATTGATCTATATGAAAGGATGAATGGGTTCCATGTCAACATGGGTGAGTATGTGGGCAAGATTGACATGTATATGCCATTTTTATATACATTAAGAAAATTTAATATATATTTAATTCTGATAATAACCACTAAAGGACCAGTTTGGGCAGAAGGGGAGTCATAGGGAAGACAGAAAATTACATTTCTTTATCTTCTGAATGCCATAAAACCAATATCTCACTGCACCACCAAAAGCTATTATTCAGATAATTTAGCTAGGACTGACATTGCCGTTCACATGGCACTCACTGACGGGAGTGACAAAAACCAGCGAAGCCGCAGTCTGTCTCTATGACAACAAGTCATTTAGGTGCCTCACGGTTAGTGTATTACTGTTTACAATGGCAATAGCTTGACAGGTGGACGCTTTACGACAACAAAACAAAAATGATGGATTGGAAAACATGCTTGCCAAACATCAGCTCAGCAAACAAGCACTGAAGCAAAAATCCATATCACAGCAAACATGACTTTTAGGAGAACTGCAATGCTATTTCTTGCTGGAACCAAAATGAAGCATAACGAACATGCCTCATAACAAACAAAAACGACCAGGGCAACAGATGGTACCTCCTGTCCTCCATGGGCAGTAGCTGAACTGGTACAATGTTAAAAGAACATACTAGCTGCTTGTTAACATGTTGACGTCACTAAGTGACTCAAGGAAATTACGAAACCACTCATTCAGAAGCAGTTAGGTGTTATTATCTAAAATAACCTTTTTTGTAGCTAGTGCACTGCAGTTTTACTAAAGTATCTCCCAATTTTGTATGCTCATTTATAATAGTTAATCACTGTCTTTGTCATCGCTGACAAAGATAAAGAAATCATTAACAGTTGCTTCTTTAAGCGTTGCAAAAATAACAAAAGCAATATTTTTATATGACAATTTGAGGAGTAGTTTCATGTATTCGAACAGGTCCGGGCCGTGGAGAGTCATAGAGAGGAGTGTACAGTTCAAGACTAATTTAAGGACAGTCTATGTGTATCTGTCAGGTAGGGAGGGCTGGTGGGCATGAAAGACCCAAAATGCAGAGACGGGAGGCACACGGTTCCAGGGCAAGGGGTTTATTAAACTAACAAAAAGTGCTGCAGAGCAGGGAAACAAAACTAAACTAAACTAAACTTACTGTGGGTAAACCATGGCAGAAGACAGGGGAGAGACGGTGTGGACCAGCACAAGAGGAAGGCAGAGACAAGACTTAAATGCAAACAGGACTGACGAGACACAGGTGAACATCATCAGAAGAGAATGGGACCAGGGAAGTAAAACTCAAAAGCATGACAAAACAGGAAACCTTCCAAAATAAGACAGGAAACAGAACTCAAACATGACAGAAACCAAATGAAGCAAAAACTAAGGCAAAGACATCCAAACCATGACAGTATCTTGCAGGTCCCTTGAAGCTTGTTGAAAGTGAAATGCAGAATAGTATCATGAAGTAGCCATAAGATCAATGTAAGCTGTACATACTTATGATGTGCGAGGGACGTTGTCATGAGGTGCCCTTACGCCACACTCTAGTTGTTTGTAAAGCATTAGTCACAGCTGTGCTTTCAGTTAGCTACCGGCTGTCTGTAGACAAAAATTGGGCAAACTTGTTTAGGGCACCCAAGGAGCCCCCACACATCATGTGAACAGCACTTATGGGCCCCTTGAAGTCTGCAGGATTTTGTGGGGTCTACAACCTTGCTTTTTTTGTGCAGGCTACCTGCCTTGTCCAGGTTTGTCCATTTTTCACCCACAGATATCGCATATCAAGCTGTAATGGCAGTTGGGACTAAGCCATAAATTGGGAGGAACCTCATGTGTCATTTACAACACTTGTACACCTCATTTTTGGATTACACTAATGACACAGAACATTAAAATCCCTGAGGTTCAATCCCTCACCAAAGGACAGCCCCTTTTGTTTGTTTGATATTTTATACACATTCATTTTTCATTTTGCACAATATGTATCTATGGAATTCACCAGTTAACCTCTTGAGACCTGAGCTCTTGTTTGATATTTTCTTTTCTTTTTTCAATTTCGTAGTCACAGAGCCCCAGGTAATTAGAATAAACTACAATAGTAATAAAACCCACAATGCGATGTCCACGTATGAGTACGCCAAATCTCAAGAGGATAAAAAAGGATGGATAGGTTCGTCCACCAATCTGTCATCTGATGCTTGTCAGAAAGTTGCATTAGTTGCTCAACAGTAGATATTGTGACATCTCTTGAGACATCTGTTCTGCTTTATTTGCTGAGATTCCGTATAAACTTTTTTCTCCTTTGAGACGTTTTTGACTTTTTTACTGCAATTACCTTGTCACAAATAATCTTCTATATCGAAATTGGGCTGACATTTAGATATTCTTGCTGAACTAAACAATCTTTTATTCATTTATTTTTTGCTTCTTCCTCTGGCATCTCTATTTCCATGGGGCTAAATTTTATTTTGTTTTTGAGATTTTTCTGCAGTCGTACTTTTTCCATGGTTAAACCAAATGCTGATTTGAATACTGCTATTTGCATCTGGAATCAATGGTACATGAATTCTTTGTAAATCACCAGCACATATACAGCTTTTCCAAGTAAACCAGGCTCTGGTCCCAAGAATCCAAGTTTTGACTCAGCTCCTGCTCACTATAAACTGTCATTGAGCCTGTATAATGATAGATGCAGCACCTTTCAGCCTGTTGGCATCAATGTCTTTCCTTTTCTTGTTCATTAGCAACGTCCATGATATTTTCACTACTCCATAGAGTAATAACTCATTTTCGACTCAAAGTAATTTTTTACCCCTAACTCTCCTTTGGGCAGCTTCAGCAGCAGGCTATTCCAGTGAGGTCAGGGCTCAATGAAACTAGCAGGATCAGGCAAACTATGTACAAAAATCCGACCCTCAAACTGCACCTCTCCATCTTTTTGCAGCATAGAGAAAATTTGAGGTGTCACGAGTGGCATCAGTTTTGTAATATTTTTCTCCATAATTGACACAAACTCTAATTGAATGGTAAGTGAGTCACAACTGAGCAGGAGATTATAACCCCCCATCTTTTGATGGTCAGTGTTGAGCAGCCAGACCTTGGGCCCTACTTCTTTTTGGTTTTGATATGAGATCACTAAGAAATCGGTCACTGGAAATAAACTCAATATTAGCTCACAAAGCTTTTTATTTTATTTGTCTATCTGAGTTGACAGAATTACGCCAAAAATCAAGTTTCCCAGTGACTCAATCAGAGAAACCCTGATGACAAGAATTAATCAATGTGATTTCTGTCAACATGAAAGCAGCTTTCTTTAATGATGGTCTGATAGACTCCCACCAGCGGCTCAGGCATCCCAAACTCGCAGCCTAAACTTGGGACAGATCCATATGGACAGGTCATATGCCTTCTGCAAGTGTATGTGGATAAATTACACAAAATCTCATGACCTGTTGAGGACTAGATCTGAGTTTAGAGGTACTGAAATTCAATTTTAAAAAGTGGTTACAGGGTCAGGAGTCTTAGGAACAATGGGAAGGACCTAATTTTCACCTTGAGCACTGCTGCAGAGAAGGCTAAGTAACCTGAGCCCTGGCAGTGGACAACTGTTCTGAATCTTCAAGCTCTTATTATGTTGGAAGGATTGAAACAGTGGGTAAGTCACTGTTGCCTATCTGAAAACTCAGTCTGTCAGTTTTTTCCTTAGGACTTTTGGAAGAGATTTCCAATAAACCTTCAAACACTTGAGTGCTTCTGTGACAGAAAGGCCACAGCCCATACTTGGTCCTAGAACCTCTGTTTCCACAATCTCACAAGATAACTGGAGCCTGTGGGACTCCTTCAGCTTAAGGGCCTTTCCAGGGCTGGTTTACAACATTGAACGGTCATGTTGACAATATGGGCATGGAAAACATTATCTCTGGCTGAGTTTTTCCCTTCCTTTACTGAAATGTTGCAATAATTTTGCTGATCAGATTTTTCTGATCAAATGGCTGATGGCTGATTGATACATTAGTGGGCACAAGATAAACCCTGTAGATTAAAGAAAAGACTATTATTTGTAAAGTAAAATGGAAAAATAAACTTTGGACAGATTTTTTGAGGATTTTCTATCATAATAATTGTATTGTAAAAAAATTATCTTTAGTTATTTTTTTCTTTCAGCTCTGTGAATTCTGAAAACAAGACATAATGTGAAAGTAAGTTGTGCGTTTTAGATATTCCACAGGCAGAGAACAACAAAAAATTGTTCTTGAATTAATGTCCACTGATCTAATTTTACTGTAAAAATAAAATATATTGTAACTTTATTGTTGTTCCTAATTCAAAAAAAGGAATCTTGAATTAGCAAGTATAACCTCACAAGTTTTACATGTGGGCATGCTTGTAGTCAAACTAAATAACTCGACCCAACCTTGAATGAATCAATCTAAACACGGAGGTGATAAACTGGCAACATCTGAGCTTATATGAGGTCAGTTGCAGTTGATGAAAATCCTTGGATGGACAGCAGAGATGAAACTCTCATTCACTAGATCAACATCCAGCCGGCCAAAATGATTCATCTTCGACATGATACTTACTCAGTCACATTCCAAAAAAGTTAGTTTAATCAAATATTTGTGAATCTGAACTTAATCGTGGATAAAGCTGAATATAATAAAAGTGGTGCCAACATTATTTAAAAAAACACAAGTATGTGTTTCTCAAATATTGAATAAAAATGTTTTTGTAAAGACTTAGATTACACATAATTAAAAAACAGACTTAATCACCAAAACATTTTAATTAACCAAGGAAATGTTATTTCATCGTTACTATTTTTTTCTCTTTTTTTTGTTTTATACCAACTGTATAACAACAATTTTTTTCATCAAGTAATTAGCTGTTATTTAGATTTATAGTGATGCAAAGATGTGATTAGGCCAAACTTTCTTTCCATGGACAAAAGCGATTATTTTGTTAAAAAAAAAATAAAAAATTCCATACAGACAGAGAAGACACTGGAACAAAGGCTGCTTTCTACTTCAACAAGATAGGCTGGAATTCTCGTAAATACACAAGTTTGAAAATAGACAAAAAGGCTCTGGGTTTGGAAACAATTATTGGCTTGAAACTACGATTCCTGCAACAAAACTGACTAGCCGCTCATTTCTTTTGCTTTAAATTTGAAATAAATGCTGTTTCCCCATACTGCACATCCCCAAAGGCTCTTGGAATGGATGTTACAAGATTCTCAGCTGATTAAGCCAAATGTTGATGTTTTGTGTTCATTCTGACCTTGAGCAAAGTCTTGGCCGTGAATTGTTTTCAGGATTTCACAAGTAAGTGCAGGCATCATTTATACTTGGGAACTGTGTCAGAGGAGGGGTCCTGGACCACCAGGATTTGCTATGAAAAAGGAGATCATTTATTAGAGCAGTTTATCTCCATTCTGTTCTCTCTCTGTTTATTATTTTTAATCATGTCACAGTCTATTTCATGTGTGGTTGTATCAAACCTTTATGTACCTAAATAGATGCTTTTTGCTTTAGATTCCGATTTTCTGTTGTTTTGTTTTGATTTTGATATTTTATGTTTTTAATGTAAATTTATGGAACGACGGGATGGAATTTAACAAATTAAACTTTTTGAACTACACAGAAACGAAATAGAAAATGTGGAAATCGTTTTTATTTATTTATTTTTTTACACATGTATAATCATGAAAATAAGGTTTGAAAACAATAACTGGGTCAAATAACTCATGAGCTCAATAAATCTTTCATGCTTACTAAATGATGCGTTGATAATATTTTTTCATCTCCGTTGCCAAGATTGGGACAGTGTTTACGTCATAAATTATTTCAATTGAGAAACAACAATATTTTTCGAAGGAGTCTGTCTGTTTTTGTATCATTGTGGAAAAGGGAAGACTTGATGGCCTGATTTTGCGTTTTTTCTCACACTTGGGGTTTTTCTCGGAGCGCTTATAACGCATGCATCAGTTGGGCACAAGTCACTAAAGCTAAGCAGGGATGCATGTGTCCACTGTCCGCACTTGAAAGATGTGAAGTTTAAGAATTTGTTGTTTAAAATAATCCGCGGTGGTAAGTGAAAAATGCCTAAAAAAGGGGTTCTCGACGGCTTTGGCCCCTGAATATATTTTATTTTTCTTAGGATTTTAAACAGCTCAATTTTACGCACGGGATTATTTCGATTTCAGAAATATAATCTAAAGACTGTTGTTTATCTTAAGATAGAAGAAGTCAAACAGAAGTCAAATAAGTGGTTTGTTCAGTTGCCCGTATTTAAATGATTGCATTTGATCAAAACGCTGTGCTGTAGCCTAAATGTTAGTTTACTTAATCTCCGACTGTTAAAATTGTAAATAAATGACTAGTTTATCAATATTTAGATTCTGAAACTTCTAGAGTTTGAATTATGTTTTAACATTTTCTCTGATAAGGAAAATCTTTCCGCAAAGTCCCAGTTTAAACCTAAAGAAACCAGTCGCTTTAGGTTAAAATGACATTTTCCCAAAGAATTGACTAAATCCTTAACTTCTTTCTAGTTTTGCTTCTTTTCCTTGTTTAGTATTCGAAATAAATGGGAAAATGCACATCTTAGATGTTTGTCTTTACACCATAGAGTTTGGACCTCGCCTATGCGGACGTTTGCTTTTTTTTAAGTTTATAAGAGAATGTTAGTGGGTGCGTTGCGTTTTTCTGAGCACATCCCACTCAGGCTGAGAGCAGGGACTTTGAACTTGAACTTCGCCTTGCTCATAATGTTTGCAGCGCACGCAAACGAATAACCCTAAATTAATTTGCACAATTCTCGATCCACCGCAGTCTGTGGGCCGACAAAGTAATCAATGATGAAGAAGAAGGGCAGGAAAGAAATTTGAAGAGCCGCAGCCTGATGGCGTATGCTAAAAAGCAGCCAGGACATCAATAAATGTATTGATTAAAAAGATCTCAAAAAAGCTTAAAACAAAAGTGGCAAAAATATGATTCTATATTTGTAAAGTCTTAAAGGGGAAAAAAGGTTGGATTTATTGGAGTGATACGTAAACAATGCAGAAATGAGACAGTGCGCTTCGATTCACTTCTTTCCGTTTGATTGAGAAGTTATTTTGTTGATTAAACTTAAAGTGTCAGTAGATGCCCTGATATTTATGTTTAAAAGAGTAGTCCTTGCTCTTACTTGTTACTATAACAATATCATACCGATTTATCGTTATAGATCCGCATGTGCACTACAAATATAGAGAAAACCTGCGGGGAAAAACACTAATTTGTAAACATTTTTGTACTGTCTTCCTTAAATTTTGTTTCAGCATTAATTTTTTTCTTTTATGTCTCTCAACATTTTTTAAAAACCTTCAAAAAAAAGATTCAAATTTAGCTGCACGTAACTTGATAAATCTTGGAAAAAGAATCCCTCATCAGGGATGAAAAGCGTTTGGATGGAAGAAGCCACGCTCCTTCTGTGTATCATGGAGTCAACCGACCTATATCCTGCTGCCAGCTGAAACGTAATCGATTCAGTACTTTTCCAACGAGAAGCTCTCGTTATTTGTTTAATTAAACCCAGGTGACGTCTTTGTTTGCCAGGCGCGGTGCGTGCGTAATGCAAACACACTACTGCTTGTCAAAGAAGAATTTTAATCTAAAGGAGCAAATTCTCGATTAGTGAAAGATTTGAAGAAATATGATCATTTAAAAATAAGTATTCTTGAAACTCAATTTAACGTCAAAAACGTATACGTTGTGCTTGATAATTTGTTTTCCCAACATAACCAAATGCGCTCACTACAAAGATTACACAGATTAATCTGTTTTTGAGAAAATGTTGCTCACTCTGAGCACATGAAGAAAAAGAAAATGTCCGTTTCGACTTTCTTATCTTCTGAATAAAGAAGATACATAAAGCTTATTGTGGAGTTGCGTCGTTTCTGTCCGTCTGTGTGGGTTTGTAACAAAACCCAAATATATCAACAGTTTAGACCTTTTCTCCCGATACCTCTGACGCAGTAAAGCTCCCAGGGTTTGATTTCATTCCCAGATTTTTTATATCAACTGGCATCCAACAACAAGCAGGTGCTCAGGTCCTTCAACACTCCACGTTTTATAAAATTACATTTGAGCTTCTTCTCATTTTTGTTCTTGAGAGAGAAAGAGAAATGAAGCCTGTTTAAATAGTATCTCACATTTTATTCAACTGGAGACAATTGGCTTCACCGAATCATTGCTTTCAGCTCTTATATCTTATATAATGTTGCTAATGCAACATTTTGTTAGCAAAAAAACGTGTTATGACCTGCGGTTTGCTGTGCAGACAAATAAAAGTAGATGCAGAAAATAAGACGTTCTGTTATCAGAAAAAGTCTTTTTTATATTAAATGTTTTCATGTTAAATCATGGAAGAAAATAAAAGGTCACATTGAAGCAGCTCCAGTTAGAGAAAGTTGTTGGAAGGAAAGAAAAGTCAGGAAGGAAGGAAGAAAAATGAGCGAGTGGAAGAAGTTTATTAAGAAAAAGCTGGTGAAGCTGGTTTGGGGTTTTGCGGTGCAAAGATCGCCTGTGGGCTCGTTCTTGTTGCATATCCTCATTTTTTACCATACGACTAGGCATCAGCCACTCATTTTAATTATTTACTTTTCTAGTTTTGAACAAGTGCGTTCAAGTTGATGTACAAACTGATTTACAAAACCTGGGTCAAGATTTATATGTGAAAAAACCTTTATTGATTTGTTATTTCCATACTAAATAAGCAAGTACTGTTTTTGTCGGGTTAAGCCGAATAACTTTTAAAAATCAGTTCGTGCTAACTCAGACATTAAAAATATATCTTCAATTTTGGGAGAAATAAGCATGAAATCAAATGCATATTTATTTTATCTCCTTGTCACAAGTTTTCAAACGCAGGAAAGAACCAAACGACATCCGCACATCTGAAGGCCTGTCTTGTTGGACACCAGAGGTGATTCATGGTCAGTCTGTGCGTCTTTTGTTTTGCTGTCTGGGTGGATGGAGTGACCGCCTCTCTTAACTTGAACTTGGACTTCCGACGAGACGTGAAATGGATTTATTTTGTCTCTTTTCCCAGCTGTACGCCGCAGAACGCACCAGTTGCGAAAGTTCTGTGTAGAATTTCCAAGCTGCTACTCATACACAATCAAAGAAAAATATTTAATGCCGGTGTCTGCTCACACAGCACGCAGGTCCAGACCTGCACTATTTAACGCGTGAGAAAAGAAAATAACTGTACTTCAGTTTTTAAAATGTGAAAATGCTGACTAAAGAAGACTTTTGACTTCACTTGATGCCTTATTTAAATGTAAATTCGTTGCCAAATATGATAAGTATGTCTCTTGCATTCTGTGAAAGAGTCGCTCTGGTTATGTCTCGAATTTTGTAAGCTTGAGAATAAATTATTAACATTTTTAATTTACTTAATGTTATTTTTCCTTTTACTTTCCATTTTTTTCAGAGAAATGTGCGATGTTTACTTGTGTGTCCACAACACTTCCTTATTCGAGCTGCACTTCTTCAGTACGGTTGGTGTTTTGGGGAAAAGTGTTCGTCATTTGGATAAAATACCATTAAATAAGAAGGATGCGAAGGTTGTTATGTTTTGTTTTGTCTTCTCTCATCTTGCAGTGGTTCTTTCCTCTGCGCCGTGGGCGCGGCTGTGCGGCGGCCCAGTTTCATTTTGCGGGTTCAGCCACAGCCATCCTCTAAAGAGTCTATCTGCTTCTTGGTGCGGTTGAAGGACTCGCATTCAAAGTAAATGATGCTTAAGTGCTGTGTATTGTACATGGTCCACATTCTGATCTTTTATTTTTATTTATTTATTTATTTTACAGACGAAGAACATGTTCAGGCATTAAAAGACGACCACTGAGAACTGTCGGGATCACCGGCCAAGAACAGAAATGAGATTTTCAGACACCGTGTTCTTCATCTGTAAAGCACAAGAGTGGTTTAAATTAACATATTGAGTTGGTTGGGAAAATGTTAAAGAGTGTCAGGGTTTGAGGTGAACATTTGTGCCAGCACTGGAGTAGATTGGGTCTCAAATACGCTCCACTGCACAAACTCCACACTTTTAGTTTCAAATAAAGTTCTTTTACGTCTCGTATGACAAGAATTCAGATCTCAATAGATCTTTGAAATGTCTCTCACAGCCACATACACAAAATGAAGCCCATTGCATTTGTATGCTGTATGCTGATGTTGGACAGCACGAGCGCGTAAAGTGAGCTCTTGGAAATCCTGGGTCTTGATGGCCAACTCGTGTTTGTCACGAACTGACTGCAGTCTTCCTGTATTTCCGACCAGCAATTATGATTTTTCCCAAAGGATATTCATTTTCTTTTAGATGTCTCGGAGCTTTAAAAACACAGAGCTTTTGGTCTTAGTGATCAGGAGCATTTCGGGTCATAAAACAGACTGACCCATGAGAAAATCGTGCAAACTGCGAGGATGTTATCAAAATGACACCGCTTTACTTTTGTGCATGCTGAGCATCAGCCCGCCTCCTTTTACGCACACGGGCGTAAGGGAACACATGCACGTACGCACGCACAGGCAAACTGAGACACCCCCCTTTTCGAAAGTGGTGTCAAATGAAAAGTTAAGATTTTGGCTGATTTCAAACTGGGGAAAGCAAAAGTATGTTTTAAGCAGCAGTTATGATGCCGAATGGGCGGGCAATAGTTTTGACTCAATGCGCACAGTGTGCTGTCCTAGTTTCGTTGGACATTTACGTCAATGAATGCCCAGATTCTATGCAAATAACCTTTGAATTTCTTGACAAAGAAAATTTGCTGCCACACAGAAATGTTGGTTGTTTTTGTTTATGAGTCAGAAAAAATTGTTTTATTTTTTTACTGTCAACAATGATTCCATCTCTGCAAATTCTCAAGCTGCGACTCATAAACATGAACCAGATTTCTGCACGTATATGAAGCAGATGTTAACCTGCAATATGTCAGATATTTTGATGGCTGCATAGCCTTTTTGGCTGTTTCATGCTCTGAAATCTGCTTCTGTTTTTACATCCGAAAGATAATATTTGAATATTTCACTGTCATCCAAATTTTGTCATTCAAATCACATAGGAAATCTGCACTTTAAATGGATTGTTTCCTACAGCAATGTCTGTCATTGTGTCACCTGCTTTTCCAGGGTTGTTTGAATGAGACTCAGGCCGAATGTGGTGCTACAGAATTTGAATCGTGACGCTAAAAATGCGCGCCATGTAGCTCTGCGCAACCTTTTTGGAACATTATCTCTGTCATGCTCTCAGTTTTATTAAGGTGCAGGTAAGCAACTATGGTATGGGTATTCGTGCTTCCCCCTCCCCCAACAAAAGTCCGCATCAGACAGGCTCTCTTCCCGTCTAGGGTCTGTCTGGAAGGACATGATGTCTGGTTGTCATTTACAGCAAACCATCATGGCTTCTCCGCAGGACCCACCTCTGATTGTTGCTTCCATGAAAGCTTTTTTTTAATAGCTCTCTGCGGCAAATACAAAATGATAAACGGGCAACATACCTGATTTTGAAGAAAGACAGAGGAAAAAATTAAACTAAAAAAAGGATTTTAGCGGAATTGGCTTTTCAGAATCACATAAAATAAACAATAACCACTTTAAGTTTTTCAAATAGAAATATAGTTTTAGAATTTGCAAGATATAAAGAATAAACATTGTTGCTCTGCACGTGTGCGTGCAGGCACGTTTCACCTATAAATGAGAGATTTGGACCTCTCTCTGCATCGTTCTCATTTCCTCCTAATGTCCGACCTTTGAGATTTGTGCAACAATTAGAAACCATAAAACACCCTTTTCCATTAGTTGTAGCTTGTTTTCCAAAAAAATAAAAATAAAAAATTGAAATATGTGTTTCAGCTTTTGGGATGACAGCTCATCAGCTATGTCTGGAGATGTTGGGCTTATATGTTAGCAGAGACAATGGGAGAACGTTAAAATGTAAAATTCTGGGTGTTGTGTATCAGAATAAATTCAAATGTAATACACAAGTTTTGTGCATTAGATTGGCTGTATATTAAAAAGCTGGGCATTTATTTCAAAACTCGTCTGAATTGTTTTCAGTACGTTTCAGACATATTCATGGAAATGTTATGTAAATCTTTGTGGAGGTTCATAATACCTTTACAAAACCTTGCTAACTAGTAGTGTTTGGAAAAGATACAATAAAAAACAAAATAATAAACTGCAATTGGTTCACTCACACTTTTAATTTTTATGTCAGATTTCTTCCGTCAGGAAAATGGAACAGTGACGAAAATTTTGGGGAACTTTTAGATGAAGTTTAACTATTTTACTTTCATTCATTGTCAAACGTTTTCACTGCGAACTTTTTGCCCAGTTTGACAAAAGCCACGTTTTTTAATATTCACAAGGCAACAAACCCATGTCCCAACGCTGAATTGTACAGAATTTGACACTAAATAAAGCAGTGCAAAGCATCACCTCACCATAATTGTAAATTTTCAAACTTTCTAATCTTTTTTTCATTATTATTGTTATTTTAAAAAGAAAACTACAAAGTTTTTTTCCCTCCCAATCTACACAGCCTTTTTTTCTTCAGATGGGTTTCTCTGAATTACAGCCAGTTTGCATTTATACTCTAGTGTGAAGTTCATCCTTGTCTGTCTAGACTCTCATTACGACCCTGTTTGTCTGCGTTTTTTTACCTTGACCTTGGACTTCCGTGCAGCTGCCATTTGGATGGACGATTCTTTCCTTAGACAAAAGAACTAGGTCTCTGCTGCAGGAGCGACAGAATCCAGCTTCCTCAGAGCTGGTTCCAAGAACGAAAATGCATTCTTAAAGGCAAGTCAGGAGTGGAAAAATGTTACTACCCGGCGCTGCGTTTAAGAAGGGCAGCTTGCGGCCTGCTTTATGAGTGACTCACTGGAAATGCATCTAAAAGCAGACTTTCTGGAAGGAAAGTCCCACCTGAACTTTTAAAGCTTAGACATTATGAAATGATCAGTTAGACAAAAAAAAGCTCCAGAATGTGGAGTAATAATTGCAAACGGGTAACAATGTGAACACAAACACAGGTTTGATTTTGGTCAAGAAATGTTCGCAAATAGCCGAGTGACTTCTTTGAGGAAGCTCGTCTGCATTTCAAGCGAGGGCTCTAATTAAAGTGGAGTGTACTCACTGCGGCTCCTTGTTCTTTTTTCACCTGGGAGCGTCAGGAGGGAATGGATGGATAGCTGAGTTAAATAGCATCACTTGCTTTCTAACTCTGTTTAAATTTATTATTTCCGCTGCAAAAACTAAACAAACAAAACGTTTTTTTTTATTTAATTGCGAGAAAATGTGCCTGTTTTTATAGTTATAACACCATTCTGATTAAAATTGTCTTGTAATTCAATCATCTGCGCTAAAGCAAAATCGCGTACGAACTGAATGGCTGCGTCCTACCTGGAAAAGTTTGCCTGTTTTGTGACACATGCAGCCTTCGTGCATCCACATTCACCAAACACGCTCAGCTTTGCTCTTTCTAATCTTCTGAATCACGCACACGCTTAAACACGCAGACATGCCACAGCATCTTTCCTATATGAGCGTATTAAGAAGTGGACATATAAGAGAATTATATTATTTGCTTAGGTTCTCAGGGTTAAAATATGGCTGCACCGTGAATTATTGGTGCAGCTTTCCTGTTGGAAAAAACAAACTAAAACTCTATTTTTAAGAAAAATCGTGTTTCTGTTACAAGGACGATACTGATCTAAATAGTTGAGAATTTGGATCATTTTACAGATAAAGGTGTCAGTAGGCCTATTTGTTAAATTTTTTTGCAAATTGTTTTTTTTTTTTTTTGCACCCAATTCTGGTTAGTAAGTGAATTATTATTCATACTAAAAAAACGAACAAAGACGTGATTAGTACTCCAGTTTATTCCAGCAACATATTTGCTTGCGCAAAAATATGCAAGAGTTTGCGCACAGGGCGCATGAGAGAGGTGGGGGAACTAAACTACAAAATAATATTTCTTTGAATTCATTTGTTAAATTTTTTACCCAAAAAGTCTCCTACTGTGACATGTGTCAAAAGCTGCTCTATCTTCTTGCAGCTCCAGCAGTCGGCAAAAATTCGCAGATTGTTTTCGTTTGCCCGACTCTAAACGCATTCAAACTCCCCTTTAAGGGTGTGGGTCTCTAAGATTTAAACCAATCGTGAGTCTAGGTGTTCTGCAGGGGAGCGCGCTGACATGTGAGGCTGTGGGTCTTTAAAGGGCTGCTCCGTCCATGCTCACGAGCCCAATCTCGCAGGACTTGTTAGCGTATCACGTGCCAGAGTCTTAATGAAGTGGACACAGTGGGGCCTGGTGTGCGCATGCGCTCGGTGTGAAATGTAGTTGGAAATGAGGTGTCCGTCTTGGAGTAGTCGACTTTTAAAAAGCATCGGCAGCCCGTGATATGACGACTTCGCTGGTTCTGCATCCACGCTGGGCGGACACCTTGATGTACGTTTATGAAAAAAGCCCGAATGAAAACAGCCAGAATAAAAGCCAAACAATGGAGGGACTGAGCGGTAATTGCCCTGCGACCCACTGCAGGGACCTGATGTCGCACCCTGCGCTGGGACGACATTCTGGCACCATAGCGACCCACCAGGGCTCCGTCTACTCGGATATTTCCTCTCCAGACACCGGCCGCCAGTGTCCCGCTCCGCAATCGTCTTCTAGCGCGTCTCTGAGTTACGGTTATCCGTTTGGAAACCCATACTACGGCTGCAGGTTGTCTCACTCGCACAACGTAAACTTGCAGCAGAAGCCTTGCTCGTACCACCCCGCAGAGAAATACGCCGAGCCCAGCACAGCTCTGCCCTCAGAAGAACTGTCATCCAGGGCCAAGGAGTTTGCTTTCTATCCGAGTTTCGCAAGCTCCTATCAGGCCGTTCCCGGATATCTCGACGTGTCGGTGGTGCCCAGTATCAGCGCCCATCCTGAACCGCGACACGACGCCTTGATTCCCATGGAAGGCTACCAGCACTGGGCTCTATCCAATGGATGGGACGGACAGGTGTACTGCTCCAAAGAGCAAACCCAATCAACTCATCTCTGGAAATCACCTTTTCCAGGTATGAATAATATTCTTTCATGACATAAACAACCAGCTTCAGTTCGTGCACTCGACAGTCCCGTTGGATTTAGTCACAACCTGAAAAGAGAATTTAAAAATAGTATGCATTATCTGTCCAGTTTTAATGGTTATTTTCTATTCTAGCATTCTCAGAAATTATTTATCCTTTTTTCGTGTTTGTGTGTGTTTTTGTGGGTGTGAGTGGGCGTGTGTGTGTGCATTGAAGTTTCCTGCAGACTAAACTGTAATACAGTCAAGAATAATGATCAGATTTGTCTGCATTCTGTCGTAAAAGTAAACAAACTTTCTTCTTCCTAATTGTTAAAGATCGACTTTTTCAATACTCACATGTGCTTCTGATCAAAACATATTTACAGAAACAGTATTATTCATATAAAACTGTGTTAGACAGGAAACTGCATTTGTAAATATGTGGATCTTTTCAGGACAAAAAATGTTAACTTGTATAATTAAATCAATGCTGAATAGAAAAGAACGTCACAGGATGTCTCTTGTATGACAACCAATGAAGCAGCTCACTGTCTTTGGTTTGTGGTAACACATTTCAGCGCACCACAATTCATATTTTGTATGTCCGGATTCATTCACAAGATTAACATCTCATGCAGACACCGCTGTCAAAATAGATAGGATTTTGCATTCATTTACGCATTCCAAGCGCTTTTTTGTAGTAGCCCTGGTAAAGAAACAGACCTGGCAACGTAGAAAACTATTTATTTTCTTGTGATTTTTTGAATATTCTAAAATTCATAGATTCTGTTTTTCCAGGTGGGGATCCCCCTCGAGCCTCCAAACCCCCCTCCCCCCATTTTTTTATATAGCAAATGCCGAGAGCAAGCCACGCAAGCAGTCAAATAGCGCGCACGTGCACAAAGCCACAAGCGCGCGCTGTTTACGTTTCCTTAGTGGCACGAACTGTGTGTTTCTCTTTTTTCACACAGATATTAATGAAATAAATGCACGGCACTGTATTGATAAACTTGTCCTGCCTCGTTCTTTTAGGGGATGAATGCAGTCCAATAATTCAGGCCTCAACATATGGATCAAATATATTTGTGAAAACAGGATATAGAAATGGAACATTTCCTATGGGTAAACTTCAAATATAGATCATTTATAACGTAAAATTTAGCATGTGTAAATATGTAGTTTCTAAATTGGCTGATATGCAGATCCTTTTGTGCGCTTTACTCACCAGCCTTACCAACATGGTCAATATTGAAATAAGAAGATAGATGATAATTAGGCAAAAAGTACACACATTTCTGCAGAAAAAAGCATAAAAATGACGCCACAAACGATGTCTAACTGCATTGTTGTTGCAACATGTAATGAAAGAAACAGGTGATATTTTTGACGTCACCAAAACTAAAGAAATTTCACAAACCGAATGTAAGAGAGGCTTTAAAAATAAACCATGTGAAAACTGATCTTATCATCTCTCCTGTCAAATGGATCTTGTCAACTAAACCATGTGTGGGGTAACGCACCCGCGCCTAATATTACACTTTCTTCTTCACTTCTTTTTTGTTTGTTTGTTTTAGATGTCGTCCCACTGCAGCCTGAAGTCAGCAGTTACCGTCGCGGGCGCAAAAAACGCGTCCCTTACACCAAGATTCAACTCAAGGAGCTGGAGAAAGAATACGCAGCCAGCAAGTTCATCACCAAAGACAAGCGGAGGCGCATCTCGGCAGCCACCAATCTTTCTGAGCGTCAAGTTACCATCTGGTTCCAAAACCGGCGGGTCAAGGAGAAGAAATTCGTCAGTAAATCCAAGAACACTCATATGCACGCTACTTGATGGGATGAGCTCACTATCACACACACACACACACCAACGTACCTTCCAAAACAAAATGCCATACCAATACCTCTGCATTGAAAATCGCGGTTTATTGACATGCTGGCCGAGTGCTTTCTTACTTTTTCGAATCATTGAAGCTCCATCAACTTTCTCGACCACGTCAACAAGACCCCTGCTCCCAGTTTAGAGAAAATGCTCTAAAAACTGTGAAAATGTTCAAATCGCTTCACAATTTTGTTTTATAAGAATGTACATATATAAATATATAATATTTAAAACGATATCTGTATTTCAGACAAGTTATTGCGTGCTTTTTCTGTGTTTTCTGTTCATCAAGCCAAATCTTAAAAAGAACTAATGACATTTCCAAGTCTTGCATCGGCGTGAGGAAAAGCAGAGGAAAGAGTTTGTGCTCATTTTATGTTTTCTAATTCCCCCCCCCCCTCTTTTTGTTTATTTGTTTGCAAAAGCAATCGCTGTATGGACAAGAACTGTGGTGGACATGTGATATGTCGAACTTGAGATCTGAATAATTGTCCACAACAGCTGCAGAGAAAACCTCTGCAAGAAAAAGTGATTAAAAAAGAATCAGACTGAAATAGGATGAAAGCGTCCTCTGTATGGGATTTGATCTAATTAGCCTGGGATAAACGAGGCTGCTGTTAATCTGTATAGTGCAATGCCTTCATTATTTAATTCATATTATCGATTATGGCGGAACTATAAACTGGAATTTCACAATTCTGTATGTTTTCCTTTACCAGTGAAGGACTCTGTCATGCAACTGGAATGATTGTAAACCATTAAAGTCAGTGAGTATTACATATAAATGCACAATCGTTTTATTTGGGTCTGACTTTGTTAGTGTAGAATCGGAGCAGATCACTTGTAACAAAGCCTGTAATTTCTACTTTGGAACAGTGTGTGAACTGTATTGTGCTGTTGACTTCCGTACTGGTAAACGTGTTTCATAAATAAATGATGATTATGAAAATGCTGGAACATCCAAATCGATTCGCCAACCTGCTTTTACGATTTTATTTCGTTCATTTTATTTTATTTATATATTTAATTTTTGTGGTGGGTGGGGGAGCTGAAAGTTTCGCCTTACGCGGCCAAAACCTTAAAGTTTTCATCCTGCAAAAGAAAAAGAAAAGCAAATGTTAATTTACAGATTTGGGAGATTTTGACTATTACATAGGCAATATTTACATTTAATGATTCAGAAGTGCGCAGTCGATGTAGTCCAAAGCTAGCATCTGTGGGAGGTGGGGTACATATAATAGGTGCATTTATATTTTTAATTTCGTTTTTGCAACGATAATAGCTGATTTTGTTGGGTCATGTTAATAAAAAGTAATTCTAGGTGGGAAGGAGTCTCCGTGGGTGGAACAACTCAGTTCTCTTTAACCAAAACAAAAGCGCTTCAGAAGAGATTGTACTTTGCGCTGTGGATTTGAGGTTAATCCTGCATAAAGGTAAGTTTTTCCGGAAACATTTAACACGTTTTATTGTTATTGATCTAATTCATACACAAACTAGTTTAATCCTCACTCATATCTTGCCTAAAATAACTGAATCGTTTAATTTGCGCGTTGTAGCGCAATACGTCAGTTTCGTGGAGTCGGGTTTAGTTTGTCTTCAATTTTGCGAATTATTTCCAGTTGAAATTCAAGGAACCTAAATATTTATTTTTAAAGAAAGCATTAAAATAAGTAGATTCATTATCCAGGAAAAACGATCACGACCCAGGAGACGCTAAAGCTGCAGTTATATCTGCTCAGCTCTCAAAATCAGTATTTTAATTAGGAAAACGGCGAATTTGAATTATTTCTAATAAAGTCCAAAGGTTCAGGGGGAAAAGTTAGTTGCAATATCTCAACATTGACACCAAAACATCGCTCAAGTGAAGCTGATTTATTTAACTAAATAAAAGATTTTTTAATAACGTGCGCGTTTTAATTTCCCCGCGTGCCTGTCTGAGCAGGACTTTCGCTCCTTCGTGACTCTTTTTCGCGTCTCTTCGTGTTTTTATTTAGTGTAAGAGCTGTAGGATTTTTGTTTGTCTGGATTTGAGATCCTCGGAAACTTCTTAGGTCTCCCAATTTACCCTTGACCATGACTATGCCGTCACTTTGACCTTGACATCACAGTAGATTGTGAATAATAAATAGGGGGCTGGACATCAAGGCTTTCGGGTTGTTTGTAGGCAAACAAGGTGTTTTCCTCCTGTCTAGACAGCCGGGCTTAATGGCATGCCATAAATTAATAAAAAGGGGAAGTGTAGCGATATCCTCTGACCTGCTTTGCTGACCATCTCCAAAGAGCTTTGCCTTAACATTTGGGCTCTTCTCTCTTTGCTGAACTGCCCCAGCAAAGAGTTCTGGTCAAGTCTCTGAAAGCGCCAATGGTTTCATGCACTCATCACGAGGTGTGTGTTAATGACCACGCAGAACAGGTATGGGACTTTTGACGTCCCACACCAACAACAGTCATCTGCAGCAAGAAACTTTACTGTGAACACAGCAAGAGGAAAATATAACACGACGTTGCCCGCAATATAACAATTAAAGGTATGACCGTTTTCTTCCTACTTTGGTGAGAGACCGACATGGACTTTGTTTTATGGCTTTTTAGCTCACAAAATAAATGCTGCACAGACAGAACCAACGCGCAGGAATGTGACAGATAGATAATATGCAGTGTCAGTTGTAATATTTTCTTCTGAGGGTGTGTAACAGAGGTGCATGGAAAAACGTTTCATATGCGTATTAAAATCCTCAAGAGGAAATGTTTTTGTTGTCTGTTTTAATGTTGAAGGAGCGAATTGTCACTTGGTGTGATTGTAAACGCAAAACTTTGTTTTGTCAAAAACAAATAACATAAATATTTAAAATAACATATAAGCTATGCTGTTAATTGACATTTGGGAACACGCAAGTGTGGGCTTGTTTGTATTTTACTGCCACACATTTTCAAATTATGATAAGAAATAGATGTACAGATTAAAAGTATGCGATGAAGAGAAGCTTGAGTAATGTTTTACTCTCCTATAAGTTGTGAAGATGTTTGTAATCAAATAGTTCCTGATTAACTTTTAACTGAGGAAAAGTCTTGATTTTTAACGCACCCCAAACAAATAGGAAGCATTCTTTTACCTTAATGGGTAAATATGGTGACTCTTTACATACTTCTTGTCTTGTGAAGGAATAAACTTTACTTAGTAAAATAACAAAAAAGGAGTGTTTGGTTGAGTGCTAAGGCGTCAAAGTTTCAGGCCGCCGACATATAGAGACATGAGAAAGGGGGCTGATAACCTCTGGTGGTGACCAGAGGAAAATATCAGGAAGTGCTGCAACTGTTGCTAATTTATGGATCTTTTGGCTCCCCCAATTTGATTTATTTTAATGTAAGCAAATTTGGCTTTTATTGCTGGAAAACATTTTAAAATATTTTTTTTACATTTTATTTATGTTTATGCAATTCCTTACAAATTCTGCACTCACTCACTCAGACACCCAAAAAGCCACGTCTGCCCTAAATGGTAAAGTTTATTTTTTCCATTATACTATCTTCATTTGCCTAAAATGTTATCATATTACAGTGCATAGTTTTAATATTTGAGATTATTCAAAAGACACGTCATCTTTAAGAGACTGTGTTTAAAATAAAAACAAGATAGAAATATTATTTTAATGTACAAATATAGCAAATTAGGACGCATGGCATGCCATTTTTATTTTACCCTATAAATTAATTTTCTTAAATTGTTAAATGTATTTTACCTAATATAAGGAAAGTGGGTTTTATGTGGTGAAGCAATGATATGCCACAAGACAGAAAATACTTATTTTTAAATAGCTCTTATATTTTTATATGACCAAAATCTCCAGTGAATAGCTAAGCAATTTAGGAACGCTGAAAAAAATGTAAAGAAAAAACTAAAAATATGTATACATAAAAAATACATTTAAACTTACTTCCTTTTGAATGCACATGTAATTTTTACAATTTCAAAAAAGGCAGACACAAAGAACGGATGCCTGTTATACACTAAAATAATTTATTTCAGGCGTAGTGAATAAACGTTTGAGTTTGTTGTTGCCGCGCCGGGCTCATTTTTATAGCTTGATGGTCAAGTTCAAATGTTTGTAGTTGAATGGCGCAGAGCACTTCTCTTTGACTTTGTTTTGCCAATTCAAAACAAATTTTTGGATGGACTCGTGTTTTTTCTTTGGTGCGCTTTTTTGAAATTTAAATGTACTATACTTGATTTAATTGAGATTAGCAATATATGGCCAGATTAGGTGCGCCCACGTGTCTTAGGTGCATATCTGAACATAAACTAAATCATATGAAAAAACTTCCACGTAAAAGTCTAACTTTATGGATACTTTGAGCTTCCTTCGTTGGTTTGCTTCACTTTTTTTCAAAAGCTGTTTAAAGCTTTAACTGTGGCATCCTGCCTGCAGAGAATCAAAGCGAGACGGGAAGAAAAGGTCTTTGTTTAGACTATTGCCTTGTCTGGACGGGGCACAGGATTCCAGACGGCTGATTTCAATACTGCGCAGACGGTGGACTAGACAGTGACCTTGACAGTGCTCGCTTTAAGTTCTTTTGGAAAAGTAGATTTAGCTGGCGGCCCGCGGCTCGAGTTTTTACGTTGCAGCGTTGCGGTGAGGGGATGACTGAAGGTGAAATGCGGATCTGCGGCAGCAGTGGATCGGAGGAGGGACGAGGCGAGGAGGCGCAACACATGGCCTCTTTCTGCAAGGTAAATGCACTGCTTGATTCTGAAGATTACTCAGTGGTAGGCCATCATACGTCACTGCTTTACTTTTAATGCTACAATCATCTGAGGAGCTGTGAAGGCTATCAGAACTCTCTGATCAGAGTGAGACCTCATATTCTGCATACTGGATCGATATGCTGCGTTGCAAGACTCACTAACGAGATGAAATGTGCAGTGATAGGGGAGAGAGTCAGTCCAAGCCTCAGTGGATGCCTGTCTGCTTCTCCGGTTAAAACATTTCATATTTTCCTTCTATTTAAGGGCAGAGAGAGCTGCGGTGTCTTTGCTCAGGATACTTGGTCACAAGTGACAGATACGGCTCTCAAATATCGTCTGTGTTGCAAACCGTTCTCAAGTCTGTGTTTAAATGAATCCTAATGTTCTCACATAACACTTCATTGGCACATTTTCTTGGCACGCAATTTCTGCCATCCGGCGCGCATGCACGCCAGAGCCCCTGCAGCCGTGCGTAATCCCTAGACATGCATTAACTAAAAGGTCTTCATACGAATGTTTTACTTTTTAACTGTTTTTTCAAAGTGCGTCCATAACCAAAAGCGGGGTATTTTTTAATTTTTTCAACACATTTTTTTCTGGATTTATTTAAACAAGAATGAATAATTGCTTATTATTTTTGACACACCAACAGTCTGTGATTTGACTCATTTTTTGACATTCTTTAACTTTTGTTTTAAATTCAGTTCAAGTTAGTTTTTTTTCTGCCTCGCAACATGTCAGAAGACAGAAGTCAGATTTTTGTTTTACTGACACATGAAGCTTGTAGATGAGTTATGATGACTTTTAAAATCCATAAATTGATTTTCTTCCCCGTGCGCAAACTAGATGACGCTGGTGATAAAATGTTAATTTAAAATTTAGAATTTATTGGAGAAAAAGGAATAACTGTGGCGGCTGCAGGCCAGTAATGGTCAAGCAGATATTAGAGCCAAAAAATAGCAAAAATAAATACAAAAAATATATTTATTGCGTTTTTTTTATAATTCCATTTTATTTATATTTCAGGAACAAATGTCTTTCAGAAAATCCGATTAGATATTGGTTCACTAGTTTTCCGAAGTGTATACAAATCAACTAATTAGTGAGGTATAAAGCAGGCTGATTGAATCCGTTGAGTGCCCTCTGATATCTTGTAAAATTCATATAAAAGAAGTGTGAGAGGTATAACTAGCCCACCAGAGTTTGGCTGCGAGCGTTTATTGGAGTTATCTGTTAAAGTTGCTCGTGTGAGGTGTACAAGAGAATATTGTGTGAAATACACCCTCTTAAAGTAACCTTGTAGAATATCGTCTTCTTTTACAGAGCCAGTGGTTTCAACCTCCTGACCTCCTTACTGTAAATACGAGTGGTGTGCGGCAATGAGCATCAGTCTTTTCTTAAAACAAGCTTGTAAATTGGCACATCACAGCTTTATATGACGTGAAATTCAACATTAATTTGCTCGAAAACAAGAAGCCGCGCGCGCCCACTCCTCCACGAAAAACACAGTTTTCATAAGGAAGAGCATTTTAAAAACTTTGGCCAGTTTATAAAGATATTAAACGAGGCCGTGGACACTTGCGCTACTGTAAAAGTAGAAGCAGCGCGCGCTCCTTTTGGGCTTAGAGAGGCTCAAGAGGAGAAAATAAGATTGTACATTTTTAATAAAAGCTTTATGGTATTTTTAAAAAGCATATAAACCGGTGTAATACAGAAGTTAATGTTTTGTTTTGTCTGAGGGACCAAGTGGGTGGTACTATGTGTAGCACAAGTTGGCCGGGCCACGTGGTGTGGGGATGGCCAATCAGGAGCAGCTCCAGGTTTAACTATGTTAAATGTCAGATTGCAATAAACTAGAAGCTGTTGGTCGGGCCCGCGGAAATGGGCGAGCATAATCTCCTTAATCCAGGGTTTGTGGGACCTTTGGTAAACATCCACACAGGAGACACGTTTTACTTTCCGAATTTTAGAGCCTCGGGGGGACAACTGGCGGGGATTCCGTCTCTTTCTTACCCGAGAAGGGACAATGTTTGTTCCCTCCCGTGGAATCCTTCGGAGCCGTGCAATGGATACTCTCAATCCTACTTTAGCAGCCCCGTGTCTATTAACCCTTCCTTCAATCGGTCGTGTGAAATCACCAGAGCAGAGGAGGGGAAATGTTATTACAACAGCGCGAACGGGAACAGAGAGACCTGCTCAGGTGGAAGCAGCCTGAAAAGAGAGGAAAGGGCGAGAGACACATCATCCCTGACATCCGATCACGGGATGCACGGTGGAATTGGTGCCGGCTTTCCCAAATATGATTATGGGAGCGAGCAGCTAACGCAAGACCCGCCGTCCTGTCAATCCATGGAGTCCGACTCCAGCTCGTCTCTGCTCAACGATGGCAAGCCCTCATCCAGCGACACGCAGACCCTGCTGTCACCGGGAAGCCATTCAAGCACCATAGCAGGAGGAGGAGGTGGGTGCAACCATTTTCACGTTATTTCTCCATTTGATTCACTTTCATTCCAAACGCACGCTCGTTTTGTTCATAGGTGAGCTGGAGTTTGCATCTATATGTGTATTTTCTAACCCGACCAGAAAAGGTTGCTATCCTAATGCACAGCTCTCAGCATGCAGGGAATGTGCGTGGTGCGCAAACGCCGCTAGGGGTTGCCCTAAAATACTCCATGCAGCTGGTGGTTGCGCAGTCCCAGATAACCTCAACAAACCATAATGGCTGCAGCGTTTGACAAAATAGTCAATGGTCTCCCTGCATTTTGCTATTAGAGTCTCTGTGGCGCAACGTGTCTGATTTTGCTCTGCTCTTTACGCACAAATTAGTGCCGTGATTTAAAGGGGTTTTGATCCTCTCTGCTTGACTGCATCAAATGGAGAGAGTTTTCTTTTTAATGACTCGTAAACAAAATTAATATCTGTCACCGAGGACCCAAGTCATTTAATATGCTCTGAAAACTCTCAAATAAGTAGGGGGATTTGCAACCATGGCTTAATTATCGCGTTAATGCTACTTTAACTGCAACAGTAAAACTTCCTGTGACAAAAGCAGTGGTGGTCTCTTTGAAGGATGAAAAATAAAAAAGGCAGCACCTTAGAGACAGAAAGTGCAGGAAAGTAGGGCAAATCTTGGGTTTGAGGTCATATGTTTTCAATCAGACAGTTTAGATTGAACTGTCCCCCTGCATGGTCTTGACTTCTTTTTTTATTCAAGTTTTAATAAAAATGTAATTTCTTTTTTTAATTAGTAGAATTAAATAGCACAAAAAGTTGTATAAAAGTGGTTCATTCTTTGTTTTGGCATATTTTCCAAGGGTATTTGAAAGTCTCATAGCTCTGTAAGATAACTCCAACTTGCTACCGACAGCTGATGCCCACGTGGGTCAACCATAACCTTGGATGTGACCGTGATTTCTCCAGTGTGATGACTAATCCGCTGTGCGCCCCCTCCTCCTCGTTTCTTCCCCTCCAGGTGCCCCGTGGTACCCGATGCATACTCGGACAAGAAAGAAACGCAAACCCTATTCCAAACTCCAGCTGGCTGAGCTCGAAGGTGAATTCATGCTGAACGAGTTCATCACCAGGCAGCGGCGGCGGGAGCTCTCCGATCGCCTGAACCTCAGCGACCAACAAGTCAAGATCTGGTTCCAGAACCGTAGGATGAAGAAGAAAAGACTAATGTTGAGGGAGCAGGCTTTGGCCTACTTTTAGAGATGCAGCAGAATCGATGGGCAGTAAAAGCCGAGCCTGGTGCGTTCCCCCAAGTCTTCTTTGAATGCATGCACTCACCTCTCCATCCTTTACATCGCAGGCTTCCCAAAAAAATAAAATAATTCCCGTTAAGTTTAGTCGTCCAAAAGTTGGCGGAGAAAGGCCTAAACAATCTGTCATCCGATGCTGCATTACACGTCAGAGAGCCTTCATGTTTGGCACAAACAAACTTGAACAATATGTTTCCTGTCAAGGCTGGTTTTCCTGATCTGTCACACGATATTAGCCCGCGCGCCCTTGATGTCGACCAGAAGAAAAGAAATGTGTCTTCACGGGCAATTTCGTTTTGGGAAGACACTTCCCTTTGTTTCTCTTGTATCAGAGAAAATACTAGGGAGGAGGGGGATAGATGGAGTTTCAGAATAGAAGTGAACGGAAGTGATTAGACAAAAAACTTAAACTCAAAATTCGCAACGTATGAGCACGACAATTTATCTTCCCTTATTGAGCGACGCGGAATTCTTTGCTGCCATTTTTTAGTCTAAAGCCATAAATCGCTGGGTAATATAAACATTTGCTTTCAGTAGTTTTCGACACGTTGGCGTACATGTTCACGGTCACGGGCAGGGTATCTGTTAGTCTGGGAGAGGAAGGTCTCCAGCCGTAATGCAGCCCGTGTCAAGACACACCTCTAAAAGAAATACAAAACATTTTTCTTTTTGTTCCGTTTTTTAAATGTTCTTTCAAATCTTTTCTTACATTTTTCTGTCTTAACTTTAACCACTGTGACATTGCGCGGATTTTGTTTCTCTTAATTGTGACATCACAATTTAAAAACGGGTTTGAGCTGCTATTAGAAGTCCAGACTGTACCAGTAAACAAATAAAATATAAAAAAAATACATTATATGATCCAGGATGGAACGATTCAGCTATATAAACCAAGTCAGTCCAACGGGGGAGCCGCTGCAGTTTTAAAGAGCGGCTTTGAGGCCTAAACTCGGTGCTCACAACGAAAAGCTCAGAAGTTCCTGTATTTTTGCCCCTTTAAGTTGGGCCAGTGGTGCATTATTTGTCATGTATAATGAGTAAGCTATGGCAGTGAAATGTTTGCAGCATGTTCTTGATGTGAAGTAGATATGACTCATTTTCTGTTTTGCGGGCCACTTTTTATGCAGGTGACCCTTTTTCTACTTTTTTTTCACTTAAGTAAAATATAAAAGCAAATAATCTAAAACATTTTAACACCAACGTCTTCACAGAATGTATTATTATTATTATTATTATTATTATTATTAGGCTTGGAGGATGCGCTCTATACGGGCAGTGCGCCGGTTTCCCTCCTATTTTCTTTTGTGTATAACCTTGTAAAATAAAATCACACAAATTAGTATTTGCATCCTGATTAAGGATACCTTGCCGCTATATAATAGTGCTTTATGTTATTGATCGTCTCGTACAATATGGCATTCCATAAACCAGTCTGTGAGTGTAAGAAGTGGGAATGTACGCAGAATAAAACAGCCAAGAACGGGTGTACAGAACAAAATTGAAGAAACTTTGTTTGGATGTAGCTGTCTCATACCGTTCTTTTTTGTCGCCCACATTGTATTCCTTTCTTTGCGCTTGTAAGACTGCTACGTTGTCTTGTAAAAGTAATAACGATATGAATGTATATGCGTTATGTGTTCAATAAACAGTATATGGAAACGTTTATGAGTGTTTTACTTCTCTGTGTTATTATTAGGTTACCTCTTAAATGTTCCGCCTGAAAATCCGTTTTTTTGGTGATGATTGTCAGGATAATTTAACTAGATGTGACCTATAACACAGTTAGAGTTACACTTAATTCCACTGCAACAAAATGAAGATATTGGCACACTTGAGAGAGTTTCAATATGCTTTTTTTGTAAGGATGGATGTTGTTAGATTTAGCCACGAAATGTGCGATCATTGTGATCTGGAATAAATTATTCCACGCAAGATAGTGGCCAGATGCACACCCAGAACCTGAATATCGTTTTAATTATTTTATGGGTACATCATCAACCTTTTAACTACATTTCTTTTCAACAACAACCCCCCTTTGCTGTTGTTCTTTAACCTTTTTTTCCTTTTAAACCCTTGAAGTTCGACCTAATCAATGTCACCACTGTGCTACAAGCCTTTAACGCTGCAGCCAAACAAGCAAAACAGCTCTGTAAAGCAGTAATAGGGTTACACCCCTGAGCTCCATATTCGCAAGCCTTTTGGACTCCATTTTGCTCGTCCATCCTCTGGATTGCGTTAAGGGCTTTGTTCGCGCGATAATTACGCACGGAAACATTCACTCATATCATTTCTGCGTTGTCTCTCTTTAGGCATACACAGTTGCAAACTGCACTGACGTTTTTTTAATGAAACACTTGCAAAATCCACAAGGCTCTCCCTGCTGGCAATGAAGTGTAAAGCCACGCAGCTGTGCGGTGTTTTCCTATCAGACAGCCAAGCGAGCGTCAGTGCGTTTGTCTCCAGCAGCTTGCAGTCGCAGTTAGGTGAAGTATGCTCTCTGGAACGCCTTGTGCTCTCTCTGTGTTAATATCAGATGTTGCTTTTTCAGTGACGCGTTGCTATTGCAACTTATCTGCTCATGAGACTCATGTGTTTTTTAATTAAATGTATGAAGATGTGCTCATTGGTTCATTTGCTCATCATTATTTGGTGTTTTTATTATGTTATGGATGCAGATCTAACAACATTTAGGAAACATTGCAGAAGTAAGCAGTTTTGAACTGCAATTTAAAAAAAAAGTTTGCTTCTGCTGCTTTAAGAAGCTGTGATTATTTGTTGCTTCACGAACAGACACCGTCTGCAGTTTGGCTGTAAACCAGAAAAAATACCTCTAACATATTTATTATCACAAAGACAACGTCTCAAAATGTTGTCAGGACTGTACAGACATAAAAATGAAAATACGATCCAAGAAATCCGCAGTGGAATGAATAAAACAGGCCTATCTGGAGGCGCTCCTTCCTTATTGGGACACAGCATCACTTTGAAATGTACAACTCATTTTGCAAAACGTTTTGGTTTTTCTAAACTGGTTGAGTAATAAAATTATAATGTCATTTCAATGTTTAAAAATATTTTGTCCTTGGAAAAGAAAATATTTGTGATTTTACCACACGGAAAGCAGTCCATTTTATGCATTATAACTGTGGCTGCAAAACAAATTTAAATGAGCTACTGTATTCACTTCTGAGACATACATAACAACAAGTATCGTAAAACTTACAAAACTGTAATAAAGTTGCATTAAATTCAGAGATACGGGCGAAATAACTGATCTTTTATGCACAGAGTTTGAGAGCGTTTTTATCAAGGAAAGGACAAAAAAGGACGTAAACACCTTTGTAGGAAACATATTTCTGCAAGATGGTATCTATTTAAAAAAAGACAAGTGTTGATTAAAAACCACATTTACATTTTTTATTTACAGAACGTCCTTTTTTCACTTTATACGCTGTTGATAGTGACATGAGACATAACTGTTTGGCTTCAGAGGATAATCACTCTGAGAGTGTGTCGACGAAGCGTCTGTCTTGCTGCATGACTGAGAACAGAAACAATCAAATATCAGATGGATATCACAGAAACAATAAGGAACGCCCTTGATATAGAGAACTTTTTTTAAAAACAGTTACTGATTTATCTTTTTACATTTGAAAGCGGGGTATCTGACTGTCCAAAATCTTTCATTGGTAACAAGATGTTACCAATGATTATTTGGTGAATGCAACGCTCCTCTGTAATCATTTCCGTAATTTGCTCATTCAAAAGCAGTGCGGCTGTGAGGAAATGACTGTTAACATCTAAACTCAGCGTTAAGCTCAGCGTGATCGTGCTCGCCGCTGCGACTTAATGACGCAAAGGCTGCTTAGTTTCATGCTGGTAATGTGAATCCCTAATAAAACGGTTGGATCATTTAGACGGAATAATTTGGCAGTCTTATCTTTGATCAGAGCCAAGCAAACCATACAACATGTTTTCATTGCGAGCATTGCTCTAGTCATCGTGTTGTACCAGAAACGCTTTTCCTGTGAAATAAACGACTTTACCTGCAATCCACCAGAGCCTAATCTAGTGTTTCTGTATCCACTAATCTACTTTTTTTTTTTTTTTTTATTTGCCATCAGCAAAAATGACTGAAAACAATTCATACGAGAATGGAAACACCTAGAAAGCTTTTGTCTGTTTACGGGCACCCTTCGGATATTTGTCTGCAAGATCTTACAAAAGGTCTCTCTGCTCTAGAACACTTTTGACTTTGAGACTGGCTAAATCTTTTTATGGCGGCCTGTCTCCGCGTACCAAAGGTCAGTGAGCTCCACGGTGCACTTCGCAGAGAACTTGTGTGGCATGTGGTCTGCGTCCCCCGCCACCCCACTGCCGTTTATGGCACAAAGCTGGTCTGAGAAATAGAGAACACTGTTATTCCTATACGAGCAAGCGGTGTGTGCCTGTGGACGTGGGTGAGAGTAAGCATTAATGTGGGGCTTCAAAGGAGAGTGTTAATGTGATAAAGAGGGCATAGGCAGGAGGCTTCATATGAGCGATTCATATCGTTTGACTTTTTCCAGAACTGCTATATATTGATTTTGACATGATTTGAAATGGGTTCTTCGTGAGGTCTATTTTTCTCTCCAAGTATGCCATCTTATCAATTTATACTGGCGCCTTCGCAGGGCATGAGGTTAAAATTACGTCCTCAAAGCAGACGAAATCCCCTACAAACTGATTGTCCCCGTGTGAGAGGGCAGGAAAACATTTTTAAAAATCGATGCTAAGGTCAGTCTTTCAAAACAACAACAACCAGTCCTTTTTAATGTGTTAGAATTTTATTCCTTTTTCCGTTCCTCTATCTTTACGCTGATTTCAGGACTGATGTCAGTCTATTAACGCACATTTGTACTTAACAGGATTTATTTGGACCAACTTTTTTTGGGCCTTTATTGGTGTTTTCATGGTAAAATGTATTTGTTAATCAGTGAAAAAATCTGTTGCGCAGTTTTTCTTGAAAAGAAATTATGATAATTTGTGCAAAGTTCAGCCACTGTTGAATAAGTTTTTAGGAGAAAAATCGTCCATAGTTATGTGAGCATTGGTTTAATTTCACTTATTTCTAAATGTTCAAGCAAAAAGAGCCGATTAAAATAGCGCATGGCACTGCAAAATAATGCTCACCGGGGCAGGCTCGTCTGCATGTGGGAACTAAAAATGTTGCTCTGATGAACAAAGTGCGCATAATATTTAAATAAACAATTCAAAACTTTACACACACACATTTATGCCCATATATTTATGTCAATGTGTGTATGTATGTGAACATAAATACACATAAATACTGACATACACATGTATAAATGTACTGTGCACTTGCAAAGCTTTGTAATACAGGCCGCACCTAAAAATATCTTAGTAAGTGTATAGGCATGTGACACCCCTGAGTCTGAAGGGCCTTCGTGGGTCAAAATCCTCTTTGTTCTGAATTCTGTAGCATGACCTGGACCGTGAAGCAAAGGGCCCCTCCAGCTGAAAAGGAAACACAAGCTCACTTTCAGCGTATCTGGAACATTTCTGACATCCACTCTTCACTTTTCCTCTTCCTTTGCTCCAAGCACTCCCAGGTTTCCCCACAATAACCCGCAGGAGCTTGCGCCATAGAAGACTCTTCACCGGGTGATTTCTTGTGATGTGAAATCATTTAATACTTCTAATAAAAAGTTAACACATTGTTGTGAAAGCTTTATGTCGGAGAACGCGTAATGCACTCTGGAGATGGCTCCAAATCTAACAATAACATGCCTTTATCTTGTAAGGCAGTTGAAGGCAACACATTACGCGTCATGGCTGATGCGTTCGCTGAGATCTATGTTTAAAAAAAGCCTCTTTAGTGTTGCTTGAAACAGTTTGTAGCTCATACGGCCATGCTTAACTGCCCGACTTACATCCAATTAAACTTATCTAGGCCAATAGGGGACAGTAATATGATTAGACCGGCTTCCCGCATTCAGCTCAGACTCCAGTTTACTGGGCAGCAGTGTCTCCGTGCCCATTGTCAGTGTTTTGGTGTGTGGGGAGAGTTTGTATCGTTTGGAGCAGGATTTATCACCACAGAAGCAAAACACCATGATTTTCAAAGTTTTCATCTCTGTTTAAAAGACGATGACACTTGGTTTAAAGATTGTAATTAATCTGCTATAGGTTGCAAACACATTGCTCAAACTCTTCAAAGCCGGTTTTAAACCTGGTGCTTCAGCAGTGATAGTTACGCAGGAAAAACGAAAGCAAGCAACGGATTGTTGCGACCTGCACACTAGCACTGCATTGTTAATCATTGCACGAGTCTTTAAAAGAGCCGGATAACGCGAATGCACACAAGTTCGCCCTCAGTCTCTGCATAGGCCTGCTGATTTGGTGCAACATTATCAAACTTTCCTGGGTCCTACTGCTCGAAGCATTTCAGCACCACGTCCCTTCAATGAATTAACGTTGTCTAAAGTCACAATACTTGACCCACACAAGCACCTGGACTCTCACAGAGCAGATTTGGCTCGGTGGTGGACTTTGACATGTCACATTTTTTGCCGCAGTATGACACGCTGCGACATGAATACAGGAAGAAGCGACGTTTCCCGACCTCCCAAACGCCTCATTTTGACCGTTCGTGAAATAGTTTCCTTTTATTTATTCATCCTAAATATAAAGAACAATGGGATCTCAATTATATTTGTGGATTGTTTAATTTGTATACACCAACTTCACTGATTTATGTTTACTACATAACCAAAAAAAAAAGCTTATATGGAGGGGAATTATATCAGGTACATTGTGTTTGGACGAACATGTCCTTACGCCTGCCAAAGTAGTTTTTTTTTGTTTGTTTATCATTTATTTCTAGATATAAATTACACTATTATCAATCTTGACATTAAAATAATTCCAAACCACAGAATTACATTAGTTCCAAAACGAGCAAATAATTTGCCGTTTTTGATGTTTCACATAAACTCCGTGCGCTTGAATCTTTTAATGACAATGTTTTCTATATTTTATTCGGGTGAAAAAAGGAAATGTCACTTTAATGTGAATGTTATGTTGGTGCATCTGTGATCAAGCAGCAAGTGCCGTGGATGACTCTAAACAGGCCGTAGTGAGTTCATACACATATTTCCATAGCTGCGGTTGTGATCAGGAAAAAAAAACACAACTTGAGGTTGAAGAATGAAACAATTAGTTACGCAGCTGCTTTTCAGTTTAAAAATTACTTTTCATTTACCACAGTTTTTTGTCTTTAATGAAGTGACTGAATAGTTTTAAGAAAATTTGAAATTAGCTTGTTTGTTAAATATATTTAATAAAAATGCAAAAAAAGCTGAGTTTGGGTTTTTAACGGACGAAACAAACTACTTTTTTTCTTCCTTTTCCAATTTTTTGGTATAGAATTTCTTGTTAGAATCGAAATTCCTCCCATTCTCAATGTTTATGGTTTTCTCTGGAAGAAAGGGATTTAGCGTTACTACAGCCATTCGGGCTTTTATGATGGACACAGAGAGGATTTTAGTGGTCAAATTCAAGTGCTGTGTCTGGACAGCTGTCTGCTTTCTTTGTACTTGGGTGCAGGATGCATCTTGGGAGACAACCTTTTGTTTGCAAGGCGCAGTAAACAAAGTAATGCTAACGCCACGTTTTCATAAATGCCCATGTTCGTGTCCAGCGCACGCAGCCTATTTTCCCCACTCTCTTACTTAAAGCAACACGTGTGTCTCGTGGCTGACTGTAACCGAAAGATTGTGTTATTGGAATATTGGGAAACAATTTGAGAGTCCATTGCAACATTTAGGAAGCAGACCATAATCGCAAACAATGGGCCATTATATTAATTTTACCTTGTAATAGTATCAGTTAGTCTATAAAGTTTCAAAGATGGGCCTCAAAAGTACAATTAAAAGTTTACAATGACGCAGGAAATCACACACAGTCGCAGCTTTCCTCCAAGCGCTTCATTTTATTACAGATTTTAAAGGAACAAATTTCTGGTCGTCTGAGATGAATGTCAACATTCTAGTTTAAAAAGGCCTAAAACATCAGCAGGAACTTATTTGATTTAAGATGAAAAATGTAGACACATGCTTTGGCAACAAGCCAATATTAAGATGCCCCTCATTCTCTGCTTTGAATCTTAGATACAAAGAATTCATACACAACATGTAATCTAATAAAGAAGGGAACACGGTGACACATTATAATAATTTTCGGGTATGAGGCTCACATGTGTTTGCATCAAGGATGCAAGAATCCGCCACAAACTGGAGCAATCCAGCTGTTCTGTGGATAATGTTTTAAAAGCATGTTTTCTCTTCATTCTTCTGTAACTGAATGAGGTGCGTAACGTAAAGGCTTCGCGGATAATATTACTGCATCAGTTTCAGCTTGGGCTGTGGGTTGCGCACTTGTCTTTCACGCAGATCCTGTCAAAACCCGAGGTAAAGAGAATAATGACAGTGGGCCGGTTACTTTGGTTTGCTCAGTCAACATACATGCTGTGAATCCAGCTTTGCCCCAGGCTCGGTTCAGCTGCACTTTACAACATATTTATAGTCGACCACCGCTATACCATCAGCACAGGAGCGAAAAGCTGACGTGTCTCCAGTTGTTGATAGAGAGGAAAATCTTCATGAAATACGCCGAGCCTTGAAATATTTCAGGTAGATGACTTTGCATCGCTTCTGTTTCTTTGTGTGCACACGCCTCTTGTCAAGAGGTAAAAAGGGGAATCTTTGCAAAACTACTATGAGCAGACATGAGGCTTGCTTGGTGTTTTTTGTTCAATAGTACATTTATTTCTCAAACAATGAAGCAGCAAATGAGAAAGTCTAAAATAAAAACTGCTGATGCAGTATTTTACTTTGTTTTGTCTGAGTGATAATAAACTATGAAAAAGTAAAAAATTGTGCGCAAAGTATCCGAGTAACCTATGAATGTATAATAATAATAATAATAATAATAATAATAATAATAATAATAATAATAATAATAATAATAATAATAATAATCTTACCTGCAAATGCCTGATTAGCACTATAACATTCATGTCATTGAGTGAACTGTACAGTTTGTGCTTTGGAGCACATGAGCTGCAGCTGTTTGCTAGCCTAGCAGCACTACATAAGGATAAACACACCCTGCACATATCTCTAATTGCCATAGCAAGCAAACCAGAGTCTGTTATTGGTTTTCTGCGAGCACCCGTGGTGTTTGAAAATTATTCGTTTCAACCTCCTCGATCTTACCTAAAGCCAACCACTCCTACACATCCAACTCTTCCAAATTGATATATGACAATATCTACTTTCGATCACGTGTCTGCGGGGCGACCTAGACGGATTGCGCGTCATCTCGCCTTCCCAAATTTTTCCCTTCTGCAGCAGCTCGAATCCAAAACATCTATCTATAGTCTTGGGTACGAGAGAGAGAAAGATGTTTAACTCAGTGAATCTGGGCAACTTCTGCTCGCAGACGCGCAAAGACCGGACATCCGAGTTTGGAGACAGGACGGGCTGCGCTTCCAACATCTACCTCCCCAGCTGCACCTACTATGTCCCCGAGTTTTCTGCCGTCTCCTCGTTCCTTCCACAGGCCCCGTCCCGGCAAATCAGCTACCCTTATTCCACAAATCTGTCTCAAGTACAGCCGGTACGGGAAGTTTCCTACGGTTTGGACCCTGCTAGTAAATGGCACCACAGAGGCAATTACGCATCGTGCTACTCGGGAGACGATCTGGTGCACAGGGACTGCCTTCCACCTTCCACCATGACAGAAATGCTCATGAAGAACGAAAGCGTGTACAGCCACCACCATCACCATCACACCCACCCGGGCTCCAACCACCCCTCCACGGGCTTCTACTCCGGCGTGGGGAAAAACAACGTCCTTCCGCAAGGGTTCGATCGCTTTTTCGAGACTGCGTACTGCAGCAGCACGGATCATCAGTCAGACAATTGTTTACAAAAGAGCGAGGGGGGGAAGCCGGAAAGTGACTCCCAGCAGCAGCAGCAGCCCACAGCCCCAGCCGGAGCTCCGGAGCAGGAAAAAGACCCAGACGACCAAGAGGAACATACAAATTCAGGTTCTTGTGCTTCTTCCACCGCGACAAGCAAGGACGGCAACCCCAGCAAGAGCAGCCACACGAGTAGGTATACCGAAGCAGTAAAATGGGGGGAAGGTTAAGGGGACCAGCCCGGTGTTTTGTCGGTCAGATTTTATGTGGAGTTTTATAAGCATTCAAAGGATTTTATTATAACCCTACAAAGCTCTTTCTTGCAACGAGAAGAATTTTTACGATGGGAAAGCGCTTTGAAAAAAGTGGGATGTTATATACAGACGCCTCAATGGTGAGAGTCTGTGAAATTTTTAAGAGAGAGCTATTGTGACAAATGTTAACTTTGATCGTGAACTTGCGTTTGGGCGATTTAAAGGATTTTCTTGTGGGGTTGTCGAAAGTAAAAACCAATTGGGCAGAACATTGCTTTTGGCGTTTTGTGATTTTCTATTGGCTCTGAGCTTTTTTTCTGCAAAAGGAAGTGATTATATCAACCAATCCATCTATCTATCTATCTATCTATCTATCTATCTATCTATCTATCTATCTATCTATCTATCTATCTATCTATCTATCTATCTATCTATCTATCTATCTATCTATCTATCTATCTATCTATCTATCTATCTATCTATCTATCTATCTATCTATCTATCTATCTATCTATCTATCTATCTATCTATCTATCTATCTATCTATCTATCTATCTATCGAACATTAAACAAAGTTTGAAATGCCATCTGTAGGATCCATGTCTCTCAGAAAAGGTTTAGTACCTGCCGTTTATGCTGCCCTTTTACGCTTTGGTGCCAAAACCCAGACCAATATTCTCATTTAACGTCAACAATGGATGAAATGTCGTGTTTGATCCTGGAAGGCTGAAATGCTGCAGCACTTAGGTCATGCACTAGCATATCCAGGCTAACTCAGGCTGGCGTTCGCCACTCACACACTCCCACAAAACTATAAAAATATATATACATCCCATGTCGCCTGTTTGATAAGAAGTTATGGGGCCATTGCGGTCTGCATATGTGAGTGTGGACGAGTGCAATGCATTTCAAGTCACTGCCAAAAGATTGTGTAAATTGTTAGTTTAGCTTCAGAGGAATGTGGCGTACATAATGCATCAGTATACTTTAGTTGTTGTATATTTATAAGAGATAAACACGTACTTAGATGGTGTAAGTCAATATTATTTACTCCAAAGAATTTTGGATATTTAACACTCTTAATGGCGGGTTTATCTGATAGCCTCAGCATAGTTCGCTTGATGAATGTGGGCTGAAATGTTATCATTGCTAATGCCACTGAGACTGAATTCTTTGCATCTGGGAAGTCTATCGTTACTTCATATGTGAAAAAATATGTGAAAAACGTATTTTCCCCACTTTTAATATTTAATGTTGTTTTGGATGCTCTTGAAAATATGTTTTTTTATCCTTTCTTTTTTTTTTCAGGCGTTCCACGCACAAGGAAGAAGCGCTGTCCGTATTCCAAGTTTCAAATCCGAGAACTGGAGAGGGAATTCTTCTTTAACGTTTACATCAACAAGGAGAAAAGGCTTCAGCTCTCCCGAATGTTAAACCTCACCGACCGCCAAGTGAAAATTTGGTTTCAGAATAGAAGAATGAAAGAGAAGAAGCTGAGCAGAGATCGCCTGCAGTACTTCTCTGGAAACCCCCTGTTGTGAGCAGGAGCAGAGTCACAGTCTGGGACACTGGCATAAAGGCCTCCTCTTATCTCACTGAGTTGTAATCGTGGGCATAATCATTTTCTAAAAGAGCCCATAACACCAACAGTGCAATGTTGAGCGGACATGAGAACAAAATTGGCCTTCGGTGGATGAAATGTGCGATTTGCTTTTGCGGCGGTGATGCGTTCAGGCTCAGAAAGGCCCCTTGAAATGAAAAAAAAAAATCCTTCCTTTGCTGTTCTTGAATATGTCCTATTTATCATCGGTTATGTTTATTCTACTGTTCATATTTGTAAAAGCATCAAATGTAACAAAGACCGCTGGAATCACGACTGCGCAAACAACTTTGAGCTCTTATCCCATCCTCTGTATATAGCACATTTATATGAAAATATTTGGCGATCAGAGAATAGTCGAGTCCTTGGAAATTTCAGGGCTGCATTTTTTCACCTTTGAAAACTGTGATGTACAACTTGTGAAAGTATATACCCCAAAATGTACAGAGTATAGCCTATATGCAATGTGCATTTGTAAATGTAAATAGGCGTATGTTGACCCCCCCTCCCCTCCTACTCCTATCCCCGCTGCTATATTCATCACACCGCCCATGTAACTCCAATAGCTTTAACGCCACCTCTCGTTAAACATTTGCTTCAAAAATTGTTGGTGCTTTGGATTTCAGAGAGGATGGGCAGATCGTCGCCCTGTGTATCACGAAGAAAAAATAAACAAAACTCATTTAGGCAACGCTCCACGGCTTTGTGCTTTTTGTGCAAACATGTTTACACATTCTGCACTCACGCTTTACACACGTAGGGTCTAAGAAATTGCAGCATAAACGTGCGTAAAACCCGAAAATTATTGGCCTTCAATGGCACTATATTCATCAGCACGCTTTCACCTCGTGGTTATGGCCTCTACATGAGGATACACTTTGATATGACAGAAACTATAAACCGAGAGCTTGTTTCTTCAGGCACATCACTTGCCACGTTTCTGGATCTTTTAAAGTCACACCACTTAAAAAAAGGCGTGTGAATGTTTAGCCCGCGTCTTAAGCCGAGATAGAGGCCACTTCTTGGACATTTAGAGAAAGGAAGTGGAATGGTAACCCCTTTTACTGGCCACTAAATGGAATCGCCACTCTTAGTCTAGACACTGCCATAAAGACACAGGCACTAAATGGCTATTTTTTCCTCTTAATTGCACCGTCTGTTCTGGGGAAACAGCATTCACTTCCGCAGTAAACAGTAAACAAGAAAGTCTAAACTTACCAAAATAAATTAATAGATAAAATATATATGTATGAATACATTATTTTTATAAAGCAAAAATATTATTAATAATAATATTAATAACATTAACACCGTCGAAATATTTAAATAATGTGTCAAACCTTAAAGAAAAAAACCAGTGTGTGTGTCCGTGTGTGTTAAAGTAAGCGTATAATTTGCATGCGCTGCTGTGCATATGCGTACGATGATTGCGCATGTGCATCGAGTAGGATTTATAATTAGTCTTTGAACTTCAATAATGTCAAGGCCCCCACCTTTAACCTGCTGCAATAAAGTGAAATCAGGGAGCCCGGAAATGTGCTGAGAGGCAGAAGGAGCCAATGAGAGTGGGCGGGAGGATCGTGGAATGTGTACGACACCAACTTTGACCCTTTGCCTTAAACTGCGGCAGGTAACTTTACCAGTTTTAGCACACCCAGTAAATACACTTTATTGTCCTTGTAAAATGTATACCTTTTCGCGCATGAGGCATTTTAAACCGAGTTGAAATTAACTGTAAACTAGGATTAGTATTTTCTGAGGACAGAAAACTAGTTGGTGCAGGGCTGTGGCAGCGTCCTTCCTCTGCCAAGACTGATTTAGTTTTTAAATAATTTATGCCAGGATGTGCGAATTTCAATGATAATGTTCCTCTAATATCTAGAGCTTTATTTGTTCCAAAACGTTAAAAACGTGTTACTTTATTGATTATTTTTTAACTTTAGTAAATAAAAAAGATCCTCCAGGTAGATTTGTTTTTATTCTGCGTCTTTTAGCCTCTTATCAGGGGGGACAGGCAGTCGCTTTGACAAAGAACGACACAGACAAGCAGAGATCAAGGGTATTAGTCGCCCCTTCTTTTGCCCCAACCTTGGCCCTGGGACGGTGACGTGGGTAGTTTGTAGATTTCGCCAACACCCAACGTCACTAGAAGAGAGAGGGTTCAGCCTCTTGTAAGTGTTGCCCATCAGCCACACGGGGGCCGCCGAAGTCTGCTGGCCTTTGTAGTGTTTTGTTTCCTCAGTGGGACCTTGAAAACGCTTCCTCACATATATGCTTGGATGACGCCAGAGTGGGACTGTTCCTGAAGACGTCCTGTTGGGAGCAGTGGTGTGTAACAGAGGGACAGTCTGCTCTGTCGGAATGCTGCTCTCGCTCCGTCAGCTGGGTGCACTTGAGTGTTGCAGTGCAGGAAAATGGCGGCTCTTTTATGTGAATGGAAAAACCAGGAAGGGGGAAATGCAAAATGACCAGAATTATATGAGAATGGAAATCAACCTGCAAGATATCCCCGATAATTAAATAAAAAGAAAGCATGGATAAAACAATATTCACATAAGTAAAGACATGATAAAATGTTTGTTTAGGTTTGTACACATCATTATTTATTCGTGAAAATATTGCGTCCATCTTTTAGTTTAAAGGAATTTATTGGTAATAATTTGTTATTCCTCAGCAGATAGTAATCAAAGGGTTACAGGCTATTGACTGGTTTTACACCACAGTGTCTCAGCACCTAACCTGTTCCATTGGGCAATAAAAGAGCTCGTTGCAGTAAAAAAAAAAGACTCACCAACTGACTTTCAAAGTCGTCTGTTAATCCCTTCATCGGCGCATCTTACAGAGCCAGCTACAACAAACAAGTCTTCCTAAAGTCAGTAAAAGCTTTTAAGTTGTGGTCTCTGTTAATAATGTAGCTAACTGTGCTGTACTGCGACCTTGATCCTGACACCATAAATTTGCAATCGCACATGCAGCAGACAACCGCATGGAAGAAGACACAAAGCTCAGCTTCCCCGCGTCTAGCTGAAAAGATATTTCAGAGTGACTGCCAGGAGCAAATTAGTTGTGTCGGCCCTCTGACTCTTGGTTTGAAGCCTTTAATAAGGGGAGCTATGCCGCGCGCCTGCAGCATTCAACACCTTTACCTGTTTGCAGCATGATAACAGCCTCCAGGTTTGCAATCAAGTGGACGATAATTTAGTGGGTAGAGCTGGCTGCAGTTTAGACAAGTGCAAAGACCACGTTAAAATACAGGCATGGTTAACTGTGTGTTTGCGCGTGCGTGCATGCTGTTTTAGGGAAGCTTTAAAAGTAGCATGTACAAACCTCTGCGACATTCTGCCACCCCCATTTCAAAGTGAGCATTTTTTTCTTGAAAATCTTTGGATCAAGGTCAAAGTCGACAAATGACGTGTGCCGAAAGAAAAAAAGGTTTTTGCGTAATTCCACGAACTATATCTGGATAGATAGCTAGCCAGTATATATGTAGTCACGAAGCTAGAAAATGTACTTTTTATTTCTGAACATTTTATGTCACATACTTTATTGCTCTCGTATTTGGTTAAATGAGTTATTTTAAAATCTTTTAGAATATTTTATTGTACTTTAAAAAGTAATGTATAAATCTTTTGAACGTGCGTAATTTATGCGCGTAAAGGTGTTGCACTTTGTTGTTGCTGGTGGTTTTTTTGGCCACGTGCCATCCTGATGAGCAAGAAGACTAGAATTTATTTCACCTTCATAACAGACATTTTCCTCGCAGTTTGACTTGTAATTTCGGGAAACCATCACTATTTACTTTTTATCCATTTGTTACATCCAGCGCGCGCAGTCCTGCTGTCACGAAACTTGTGGTTAATCTGCTGTCTAACATTCCGCATGACAACAATTGCCCCTATCATCTCGGGTACACAGTGTAACACTGCATGTACTCCACTTCCGCAGAATTTCGGGTCTCTGTATTTAAAGTATGTGTATAATTAAACTGTGCTGTTGTTGTTTAGTTCTTGGTCTGCAGTCATGTCTTTGTGAATTTAAGCCCTTTTTCCGGTCCTGGGTATGATTGAAGCTGGCCAACCCCTTCAAATGTGGCTGCCATTGAAGTGTACAAAGGACAAAGAATTAAACATGTCTGTTTCGTAATTTCTCATATCTTAAACCTTTCCTGGTCTGACATTGTCAGACATGCTCCCCAACGGAAGCTATTCAACTTCAACAACATTTTGTGTGTATTAACTGCGGGGAATCTGTGGTTAGTGAGGATGACCGCAGAAACACCGTTCACTTAGTTACTTCCTTTGAACCAAGGGCATTTACTGCATAATGTGAACAATCAGACGGTGCATACTCACCAACAAATATGCAATCCAGCATACACAAACGCGAGCACACTCTCACAAACAGGCTTGCGAGCACAAACCCAGAAGGACAAAAGTATTTCTTCATGACTGCCGCATATATTCTTTTTTCCTCATTCTGTTTATACCTTACAAAAATAAAATAAAAATTTTAAATCTGACCATTTAACAAATCCTCAGAGCTGTAGTCTCCACATTTGAGAAACGTTAAATAAAAAAAAAATATGTATAATTTTCTTTTATTTCCAAGGTGAAAGTAAAGTTTAAAAGCACCCCCCCCCCACCGAGGGAGACTACGTAAAAGGTATTTTGTATAAATTAAAAAAGGGAAGAAAAAAATCATGTTGTTCAATTGTCTTTGATGAGGATTGGAATTTCATAGGAAACAGAGTTTATGCACTGTTTATGTCCGTCACCAAAACTGAGCCTATGTTTATATTTAAACCCATTTACAGGCCTCGCGCAACATCCGCCGACGAGGTATCTCGATACTGAAAGAAAATGACACACAATATTTGTGCGTCACACTTTGTACATCTCCAAGTGACAAAACACAAACGTATAAAACACACAGTTGAGGCAAACTGCACAGAAACCTTAATTGTTTCACGTAAATGTGTAAATATAAAAACTATATATTTTATTTTAGCTTTGAGTAGCCAACTTTTACGATTATTTTTTTACCATATTTAAAACATTTTACAGCGTTTAAAAAAAGACTAATATTGTTATTTTTTCCTTACGTCTCTGACATACTTTTTTTAGCTCTAAACTCTTATGTGACCTAAAGCGAAATGCAAGCACAAGAAAATGTTTTAAGATTTTAACCACTTTGAGGCGAAAACAAAACATCAGAAAACACTAGTTCTACAAAAAGTGACTTTGCGTAAATGCGAAAATAGAACATTGCGTAGAGTTAATTTACTTAGTGCCGAAACAGAATCTCCTGACAAGACACAAGATGGCTTCTAAGCCTATTTTAAATTCATAACGCATTGAAACAATGAGCATAACTGTAGGGCACCTCAAATATTCAGTTAATTACCCGGGAGTATTGTTTGACTACAAACAATACTGTTAAATTGTTAGAATCGTAAGAAATCACAACTCCAGTTATGGTACGCTCCCAAGCTTTCCTCAGCCGTTCCTGCATGAGCTGCGTTATGCTTGCTGCAGTATGGTTAACATTTGGAAGAACATTTGGTGATCCTTCTTTTTGGGTGTTATCCACGCCTCTTCTTGGTAACATGAGAAGAAACACATAAATCCGAGGGCTTAAATTAATATCAGGTTGAGATGCTTTTAATTATGTGAAAGCAGAACTAAATCACATTTGTTAAATATTAAATTCACAAACGACCAAGCGAAAAAAATGGCTGTTAAACTCGTTTGATCAGTTTGTTTTCTATGATAATCCACCTTCAATACTTTGAAGTTCAAAACCAGACAATGCTCACCTTTTCAAATTTGGTGGCAGAAAAGTGCAAATCGATGAAAACAGAGCAAAAATCCATGAGTAAAAACAGCAACAAAATTGTTTGTTTGAAATCAAATCCCCCGCATTCACAGCTCAATCACAGCTGATAAAAACATCATGTTAAAAATAACTAAAGTTTAAGTTTTGTGGAGTTCAAATTAACAGAAACCATACATTTATTGTCCACAAAAATCCGTCCGAAGCAGCAGCAGCAGTCCTTTGTTCTTCCTGATGTGGGCCTGCTGATTTGGACAATGAACGGTCATTAGGTGGCGCTCTTGCTCCACGGAAAAGCCTTCGGTTTTTCCAACTTGACCGCGCTGACGTCACTTCAGTCTGGAGCTTCAAGGCCACTTCCACGCCGCTATTGGTCTGAAACTCACATGACATGTCTCCGAACATCCATAATTATGTTACTGATATTTTTGCACCCCCCTCTAAAAGATGTCAGCATCCTACTATCCCCTGTCTCCCGATTACATCTCATAGCTCAGAGCAAAGCAACACACCCCGTGATTATTTGGTTGTCTAAAGCAAATATGACATGTCCGAATAACTTAGCGCCTGGTAACTTCCTGATGGATTCGCTGATGGGAGGATCATCTTCCTTCAGGAGTGAGGGTTATCCCAGCAACCCTGGAATGTACATCCACTCAGCTGCAGAGTACGGATATTCAGTGATGAGAAACTCTGGAAAGGTTGGACTATCTACACTTTCCAAAACAGACGATGTTGCTCCAAGCGGTGTGTCGCTCGGCGGCTTCCAGGATGCACCCTACCTGTCGTCGTGGACCCCGGTCTCCAAATCCAGCAGGGACGAGCAACCTGTTGCCCAGTGTTTACAGCCCTGCTCGCTTCCAACAGGGAGCGTCAAAGAAGAGGCGTTTTGCTGCCTCTATCAGGATGACAGCAATAAGGGGAAGCAGACAACAGAGCCAACCACCTACATCCGGCTTGGAGACAATGGCAGCCGGCCTGGGCAGACTGTCGCCTCTTCAAGCCGCTGTTTCCAGGTGTACAGCGGGGACAGGCCGCAGCGGGAGGAGCAGCAGTTCCCCCCCGGTTTCTCTTTGACCCACTTGGCGCCTTCTGTGGAATCAAGAGCAGAATCCACAATAAACTGCAGCACATCTGCGCAAGAGACAGCGCCTTCAAATACAGAGGAGAGGCAGAGCAGGAAGGAAGAGAAGGCCAAGACTAGTAGCTGCTCAGATAACTCGGACGCAGAATTAAAAGGTAGATTACAATACGCCCCCTCACCCCCTCCCTGCGCGTGCATATACACATGCACCTAACCTGTCTTCTTAAAAATGCAATTGCGTGCACGTGCATGTTCAGATTATTTGCAAGTAGTCATTAAATCCATTAAATACGTCTGGAGTTGCATGTTGAGCTAGTGTGCAGGCTCCTTGTGTAGGCTCGTTGTGTTCCGATTGTATCCGGCCTTGCAGAGGCTGCGGGGGCCATGGCATTTAACACCTCCTCATTAATGTGACAGTATCGGATGAGCACTTATCATTGAAATAAACACGCTCGCTTACGAGTACAAGAGCCCACATACAGATACTATTCTGGACACTGAGACACAGTCAAGGCTACTCTAGGACGCGCAGTAGCTCCTTGCTGTCTTTAAAAGTTTTTTTTTTTTTATCCGTCAGAAATTAGCGTTGATAGGTTTTTTTCCCACAAGGTTACGATGTTGTTTAAAATGCTTTTTTAAACAGTTTTTTTTAGGAACATTAGTTGCTATCTGTGAGTATAAAGTTGGAAAAATAGCTTAAACAAAAATGGCGAATTCTCTCTCTTTCAACGATTTTTTTTGACAAAATTGTTATTGAGAAATAATGCAAAGAATAAAGAAAGTTTTTATGATTTCCCTAAAATGTCATTGAAGTCATTCGTTTAACTCGTATACTTTATTTATAGTTTTTAATTAATTACATTTGTTGATTTCTATCTATCTATCTATCTATCTATCTATCTATCTATCTATCTATCTATCTATCTATCTATCTATCTATCTATCTATCTATCTATCTATCTATCTATCTATCTATCTATCTATCTATCTATCTATCTATCTATCTATCTATCTATCTATCTATCTATCTATCTATCTATCTATCTATCTATCTATCTATCTATCTATCTATCTATCTATCTATCTATCTATCTATCTATCTATCTATCTATCTATCTATCTATCTATCTATCTATCTATCTATCTATCTATCTATCTATCTATCTATCTATCTATCAATATTTATAACCCTTGAAAAACATAAATGTTTTATATTTGGCATTTTCATCTATGGTGATCTGGTGTTGTTTAAAGTTAGGGATTTGTTTATATTGTTCTTTATTCCTTACCTGAGTTTTTTTTTTCTTTTCAAATTCATGAACCGTGTTTTGTTTTGTTTTTACCTCGTAATAAAGTTATTTTCCAGATTCAGGAATTTCTTTTTAATTCTTGTTTTATTATTAAAACAAGAATGTTAGCATTTAAGTGATGCATGAGGTTTTGCAGTGTTACTGTGTAAATGCGTGTGTGTGCGCGCAAGTGTGTGTGATATTATACCCTCACAATGAATTAAATGTTTCGGAAATGATTAAATGGTGGCCACACGTTGTGCGTTCACGTTGCGTTGTTTTGGCTCCGTGGACCCTTTACACTAATGAAGAGACTAACAGAAAACGCAGCTGAATGTGTTGTGTGTTTGGGTGTGTGTGTGTGTGTGTGTGTGCGTGTGTGTGTAAAGGATGGTTAGCTATAAAACGCCTTAAACTCTTGTTAATAGTTTTAATCAAATAAAGGCCATTTTTTAATTATTCATTTTAAATAAATAAATCCCCAAATATTAATTAGGCATCTGCGTTCGGTGGCAATATTTTTTTATGTTAGTCTGAGGCCCAATTTAGGAAGAGGAAATCGGAACATTCCTCAATTTGATTTGATCTAATTACAGTTTTTCATTACACAGAAAATTATTTCTAAATCAGCTGAGGTTTAGCTAAAGCCAGCAGTGTTTTTCTTTTGTCAGTGGGAGGGAAGAGTCCACCACACCCAGGTAGTGTTTGGCATGAGACAGGGGCGGTTACCTTGAGTTCTTAGACTGAGTATTCCTTGTTATGTGCGCTGCTGGCCCTCATTGTTGTGTTTGTCTGGCCCTAACAGATGACTCACCCGTGGAAAAGACAACAGAAAGCTGGTTAAAAGCCAAAAGTGGACGGAAGAAGCGCTGTCCCTACACGAAGCATCAGACGCTAGAGCTGGAGAAGGAGTTCTTGTTCAACATGTATCTGTCTCGGGAGCGCCGCCTGGAGATCAGCCGGAGTATCAACCTGACCGACAGACAGGTCAAGATCTGGTTCCAAAACAGGCGCATGAAGCTGAAGAAGCTGAACAGGGAGACCCGTGAAAGGGAGCAGGGCGCAGTTTACAACTACTCCTGATTTAACAAGCGAAATGACACTATTACGCACATGCGCGCGCATAGGTTCACTTATGGATTACAACGAACATGCATGCGACAACACGGACATCCACCCACACACGCACTCACTCACATATATACACACACACGCACGCGCTCACACCTACTGTGCCTTTCTAGATGAACAAAACATAGCAAACTGCACAGTGCGGCACTATCATTGTGATAATTCCACCTAAAAGTGAAACAAAGGCAAACAGGTCACAGTCTCATCCTGTAAATAACTGTTGGCATGTATGCAGCTTCACTTTGTTGGGCTCTAATGAATGTCTTGTCACTTGTGTGCTACTTCCTCGTCGGTGTTTGTGGTGTCTCCGTGCAGTGTAAGGTGCATGCACAAGATGACATTAAGAAAATGGCTAATCGTGCCCAAAACAATAAAAATGAGCAGAAAAAATAGGAGCTGCTACTAACTTTGTCCTTCCCCTGGTACAGTGGTGAAAATGAGAGGGAGGGATAGACACTGCGGATGGGAGAAGAATATCATGGCGGTTTTAATAGAAGTGGGAGACCATAACGTTGATTTAAATATTATCCAGGTGACCACAGTAAGTCAAGGTCATAAAATTCTAATGTCAGGTTCGCCCTGGAAAGCGTTGGGGGTGGATTTTATGATCTGCAAATATAATGTGCTGCAGCAGTAAAGATGCGTTTAAAGGTGTGTGTGGAGGAGGGCTAATCCACACAGCAGACTTCAGGACCAAGCCGAGGCGCTGGGGCTGGAGGGAGTATCCGCCTCGCCTCTCTGCCCGGAGATAATGGAGCTTTGTGGCAGCAGGGAGATAAGAAAGATGGTGGATAAGAGGACTCAAACTGCTGGAGACGCAGGAGCAATATTCGCTTCAACAGCACGTGGATAACCCAGGAAGGCGACCGCGTGGAGGCAAGCGCAGGTAGGACTAATGCTTTTATTTCCTGTTTTGGATCGCGTCCCACAGCTGTCAGAGGAGCATGCTTGACAGCTCGAGAGTCACGCTTTCTCTTGTTGATAGTTCATATCAAGTTGTTATGCATCTGCAAACATGCTGCTGGTTATTGTTGCTCTTGTTGAAGTGCAAATGATCCCTTCTGATTAGTATTTTTTAATTGTTTTTAGGTTCTATTTCCGGTGAGACTGAATTCGATTTTTTTATGCTTGTCTGACTGGACTGGGATGCTACATTTCTTTATAGATTTTTGCATGAAATCAATGATTTAATGTATATTGAGAAATAATTAAAAAGGCAGAGTGACTGAAGTGCAGTTATGCAGTGTGTGTGTGTGTTTGCTGGGTTGTGTTGATCCTCATGCTTTCCCCCTCTTTGAAATGGATTTTTAACCCCTTTTGCGCGAAGCTGGAGCGTGGTTTAGGTAGTTTCATGTTGTTGGGGTTGGCTTCCTGGCTCGGCAACAAGAAACTGCCTTGATTACGTCAGTTCGTCTTCATCAAGGGCACAATTTCCGCTGAATTACCGCTTACAGTCAGTCACCCAAGTCCCCGTAAATGGCATTGTAAATGAACTGAGCAGCAATACCTTGGACAGAGACGTTTTCATTCTTGGCTGTTATTTTTGTGGTGGGCTGTAAACGCTTCTGGGGTCCTCACGAGGAGAATAGGCTGTAAAGAACCTGGGGTAAAGTTTTAGACTGTATTGTGTTGCGTGAGCCGTTCCTGCACGTTTGGTATTCTTTGTGGTCACAGCTGCTATATTTGAAGCAATGGAAACACAGACTACGTGGAAAAAATTAACTTGAGGCATTCGGTTTCCTGCAGAACAAGTCTGTGTTTTCATAAAAAAATACCGTTTCTCATTCCGCTTCTCTGTTCGCCCTTAAGTCTTATGTCTGTCAAAGTTTGAATGTTTAATTTAAAAGTTGTATGCATCACGCTTGAGACAAATGGAATTACTTTACATTAATGCTGTGTAGCAGAATTTTAAAACCCTTTTAGAAATGAAAAGAGGTTACTTATATTTTGTTTTTGAGTTTGCACATGCTGAATCCATTTTCTGCAGCGTTTTTGCGCTTAAGACTTCCCCTAAAAAAGACGATGGTTTAGTGTAAAGTTTGAGGTTAAACTTTTTTACTTATTTCATCATGCAGGGGGTCTGCATCTCGCTCCTCCCAATTATCTTCAGATGTGCACATCAATTTTAAACTTGTGTTAGAAAATTATAATCTCTTTCCTATAAAGTTTATTTTTAGCTATTGGTGGAGAGGATAATAAAAATACATTTTATATTTAACAGTGAAAAGATTTATACTCTTCAGCAGTAGTAAATAATGAAGTTATAGGAAAAATAGAATGTATCTTTACAATGTACCTCTCTTGTAGAATTTCCTCTTTGGTCACAGTCAGCATCGTTCATGTGGGAGCCCAGTGTTTGTGTCTGTTCTCCATTTCGCCTTGTTTTCTCAGCTCCCTCATTATGGCTTTAGTACCGCTGGAAGACAGTCTAGAATCCAAAGTCACTTTCATTCAGGCCCCTGAATGAGTGTCTCCCTTGGAATGCATCACTCACAAAGACTTTACAGCGCTGGAAACAGGCTGTAAGAGCAGCACAGTTTCACCCTAAAACCATATGCACATAAAGTCATTTATTTCACTTTGTTGTGGCGCACAGGAACTGAAGCCGCAGGACAGACACTTTCTCGACGCAGCTCAAGATGAGTTCCTCACACTTCTGTGATCAGACAAGAACCAATAATTGCTACTGTCTGTTTTTTTTTGCCTTTTTATTTTTTTACATTCATTTGTTTTTTCTTTTTATTTAATTAAACGTGAATTCTGAAGTTAATGAAAAAAATAACTTCATACAGAAGAAAATTTCTGTATTAAGTTCTTTAGGTGTAGGACAATATCTTCATAATTTACACTCGAAATTATTATTTCATCAACAAAGACAGCTATGTCTTTTTTCGGGTTACACAAGAACCCAGCTAACAAATATGCTTTATGTTTCTCTTTCTATATTTACATGATTTTCTTGAAATATTTTAAAGTTTTCATATTTTAAGTTATCCACGCCATCTGATTTAAAGAAAAAAATAGCTTTTATTTTAAACTGACCGAATGGGTGACTGTAAAAAGTTTACTATCTCCTCCAAATAAAGTTTCAATCAAATCCTTTTTAAGAAAGTGATTAAACCAAAGGGGGTGTTGAGCTGATTAGATTGTAATTTACATCAGAAATCAAATAGCAGGTCTGAAATGCGCATCATTAGTGCTGCTCAAGGTGAAGGAAAACAACCTAAAGGGTTGGATCATAACTTGATGAAACACTTTGATTAAGAATCTTTTGACACGTTGGGGGGGGGGGGGGGGGGGGGTAAAATGAATGAAGCCTTTTTTTTTAAATTATCTCCAACAAGAAGCTTTTATAGAAAGCTCTTTACTGCAGCGAAGACCATTTCAGGCCATGAAGGGAATCACACTGAGATCCATCTGTGTAGCCTGTTCAGCACATGCCTTTTTATAAATAACTCGTGATGTTCCTGATGTTCCTTTTTAATTGTCCATAGTCCTTAATATGCAGACTTTTGGTGGAAAATGTCTCTAAAATATCACGCTCCTCTCTGATCATGGAACCCCAGTTCCATCTGTGTTTGTGTGTGGGACAAAGGCTGCGTTTGATCTTGAATTTCACTGGTTTAATCAGCTGCTGCCTGAGGTTAGCATCAATTACATTAAGTGTAGTTACACATTGCTACCTCAGGCACGTTTTACTTCCTCTCTTTAATATGATATTTTTAATTTTATTTAATTTTTTTTCCATAAACAAACACACAAAAGTTAGACATTTCCCTCAAATATTGGCAGGATTGTGTCAGCCTCCGTTTTCTGCTGGATTTGTTCCCTGAAGCCATAAGATGCTCCAAGGTATCCCCATGACTCTTTAACATCGGAATGACAATGTTAATTTTTTGGAAAGTTTAAAAATAAATTGTGAAAGCATTGAGACTGATTTAGTCAGTATATATAGTCAAACACAAACGGAATTTTCCGAAATCTCCCCCGTGCACCATTGCATCCATGCCCATGCAGACTGTGGCCCCCTGCTATGTCAGGTGTTTGTCCCTCAGCGCCCACTTGAAGTCTAATTTGGGATTGCTCGTATATTAGTCGATTTCTATGATAAACAAAAAACGGAAGTGTATTCCTTAGTGTGCGTAAACACGCAGCCTATTGGACATCGACCAGTCATGTTTTGCGTCAGTCATTGGCGACGTTTTTTCCATTGTTGATTTAGAAGCTATTCTTGTTTTTTTTCCTTTAGCGAGCATTTTCTTCTTTTCAACATTAGAGCGTTGAGTTGTTGCTGAGCCACATCAGTGCAGTTCGTGTATCTTCACGAGAAAAGGTGTGTTGTAATTCGAAAAATTATTGTTGGAATTTGTTTTTGTTTCAGAGGTGTTTTTTTTACTTTCTTTTTTGTCTCCGTCTGCCTTCAACCCGCCATTTAAGGTATTTCTGTCGTGGGCCCTAATGTTTTACGAAGTGCATGACATTTGTCATTCACAGTTTCACTGAAAATGTCAATATTAGAGAGAAATATTTGGGTCAGTTGGGAAAGAAGGACAACAGCAACCCCGTTTCTTTGCATTTCACATATGCAAAGATTCACTTTCCGTCTTCCCTTAAATATTTATTTGAAAGATTTTAAATATTTTTTTCTGTATGTGGATAGCTTAATGGATGTTAAAAATCATAATGTGTCAAAAAAAAATCAAATGACATGGCTCATTACAGAAAATGTTAGCCGTAAAGCAGTATTCTTGAATGCGGGTATAGACTGTAGTTATGTTTAAAATAAAATAATGATAATAATAATGAAATCAAGACCAGTTCATCTGATGACAACACATGTTTTTACTGCGAAATATTAGTAAAAATAAACATATGAGACGTGGGAAAACAATTTTTCACATTCCATTAAAAACATGAAAGGCTCTGATTATTATACACGTATCCAGCGCATGCACGCGCAGGTGAACTGCACGAGGAAAAACAAAAATGCTTCGCCCCCCACCAAAAACACATTTAATGTAAAGTTGTGTATTTCGCTTCATGCATTTTTTTTAAAAGATAAATCTGCCTGCAAGACTAAAAACTGCTTCAAAATTGTATTGAAAACAGTTAATTCTCACAAACGTGGTGAAGTATTTAGCTGCCTCTAACTTGCACATTTCTCAGCGCGCACCCGGACACCGTTTGATGTCTGTGTCTGACCTTTTAAATTTCATAGTTGAATCTGAACTCAGCAGCGAGGACAGAGATGACCCGAGATTATGCATCCAAAGAGGAGCGTCAAAAAGAATTTATCAACGTTAAATTAGGTCTATATTTAGCTGTCAGTGACTTTGTAGAATACCTTTAAACTGTTTTTTAAAATGTTACAACTGTTCTACACACAGACACGCATGCGTGTGCACACACAGACATGGACGCACACACACGCGCGCGCACACACATGTACTTGTGGTAGCCCTTATCATTTTGGCTGGGATTTATGCACAGTTCACATTTTAGTGTCGTATTTTTAAATTTATGAAAGCAAATATGAGCTCATTTTACTTTTAGTACAGTAAAGAGGATTTTTTCTTGGCCCAACAACAATAATTTTACTTCTGCACGCAACATCTGTCAGGCCTGCACACCCTTATTTAGACTTCTTTTCCTAGTGTTTACACTTTTTTTGACCACGCTCTGCTTCGTTCAAAAAAACTGTGCTGCAAAGTAAAAAATACAAACAAGCTGCATATATTTTACAAAGAGAGATTTAAACAATGAAATAAAAAAACAGAAACATAAGTGAGGTAGAACGCATGTACACACATGTATTGAAATCTTTTTTGGGGAGTTTTAATAATTGATAACCTATCTTATCATGTCATCACAAGTCCATTTCACTCTTCAACATGAGCTGCTTAAATGTGCAGAGTGGAGCTTCTCTGATTTCACTGCTCGTGATCATATTTCGTGATTTGTCGTCCAAGTAACACGATAATTCTGCTAAATGACAAGTGGACAAAACAGTAAATACGTGCTGCTGGAAACAACTGTAGCCTCGCCTGATTTCTGTAAATTAAGGCTTTCGTCGAACCTTTTTTTTTTTTAGCAACTCCTGTTTTCCTTTTTCCTGTTCCTGTCCCGCACGGTCTTTCTGATTTCAGAAACAACAAAAAGTGTGCATACAAGGGTGGTTTTATCTGCGCGCCGATCTTTTGCCCATATTAACGGCACGTTTTTGAATAATCAAATGATCCTCGTTAAAATTTATTGTTGGGTATAAAAAACATGAATGGAGAGCTGTCGAATATAGTGCGCTGTAGTGGAGCTGCTTTCCATGAGACAGACAAATCCACAAATCCTATTTTAAGGAATGTTTTGATCTGATCCACCGTAAAATTATGCAGATCCCTGTGTTTTGTACTTTTCAAAAAACACTTTTTTAATGAAAATGCGTTCGTCCTCCACCAGGCCGCCGTATTTTTTTATAACCATGTCTGTTCGGACATAAAATGAACTTTTTTTCTAATCATTTTTTGCTTTAGTAAACTTAAAGCTAAACAAAAAGAAATTCAATTAAAGCTCTAACAATGCAATCTCCACTGTCACTGCTTGGAACTATGGTAGACTTTGCTTGGCAGAGATGGATTACACCATCAAATAGTTCCTCGCTTTCAGACGGAATGCTGCGCATGTCTGCACTGCGACTGAAGGAAAGCCCATCACTTGCTCCAAGGAGGCGTCATATCTTTATAAAAGCGACATTCGTGGTCGAAGTTTACCTCTGCATGTCCAAAAAAGGGGCAAAAGAGCGCATTCATGAATCCCATTTATGTGCTACGTATCCGAGGATGAGTGGCGCATTGATCCACTGTACAATTTTTGTGGGGGTAAATATAATCACGTGTCAGCGAGGCAGCCAATAGGAGCCCGGGAAGCTCTGAGAAATAATTACCTGCCTTGATTGTTCTATGGCCAGATAAAAAAGTACACATACACTCCATATAATAAACGGATGCATGTAAAAGAGTCGCGGAGGCTTCGACATGTCGACCACGGGTCCCATAACTAATTATTATGTGGATTCCTTGATCAACCATGAAAGCGACGATGTCATCGCGGCGGCTCGGTTTTCGGCGCCCGGTTCGCACCCAGCTGGCCCTCGACCGACGTCCTTGGTGCCGGAGTGTGGCGATTATCCTTCCTGCAGCTTCGCACCCAAGCCTCCCGTCTTCTCCTCCTCCTGGGCCCCTGTCCACTCCCAGTCATCAGTGGTTTACCATCCATACAGTCACCAACCCCACTTAAGCACAGACTCGCGGTATATGCGCTCATGGCTGGAGCCGATTTCAGGCGCCGTGCCTTTCCATGGCTATCCGGGAAACGGCAGGCACTATGGACTGAAGCCCGACGCCTTTCCGGACCACAGAGCCGGCGAATGTCTCGGCACAAATGGAAGGACCTACACGGATTATCTGTATTGTTCATCCACTGACATGCGAGACAAGACGCAGCAGAATGCGCCTTCTCCAGAGTCGGAGCTGCTGACTTCGGGGAAGCATAAAGAGGAGAAGCCGGAGCTCGATCCCAGTAAGTTCAAGCTCCTATGTGTCTTACAGCCAGAGAGGAAGCCCTGTTTGGATTGTATAAAAACAGCTTTTGCTAAGAGCCATTATATCGTCCTGCGTAAAATGAAATCATAAGCTGTTTCTTCCTCCCTTTGCAGCTTAGCTCTAAACCGCCTATGCTTGGGGGAAGCTTTAGGAACTATAAAAGACAAATGCTGCTAGGCTAATATTGGGGCAATAAAAGCAGACGGGGTTGTAAACATGGACTCAAACCCAGAGCAGGACGTTGAATTTGGCTGGATGGTCCATAATGTTAGAACATGCAAGGTGCTTTTAATGTATTTGTTCTTCAAAAAAGACAGCTTTATTAAGATCAATTAAACGTCGTGAGTTTTTTTTAGGTATTTGGGGTTAAAAAAACGCACATTTATTATTTTTTAACCCAAAAGACATGACAAATCCATACAATTCTGGGATGATTATAGACACACAACTGACAATTTACTCTTCTTTATTCGACCAAAGCAAATTCACATGACTCTTCCAGCCATCTTGAGGAATGTAGGGAGATACTCGAAGACTTTCACCACGGACCTGTAAAGGCTTGAACCACGGGCCATTTTATGGGCCAATAAAGTGAATAAGCGCATTGAGAATTTTACGACGGTGTTACTCACAAGTTAAGAGGACAAGGAAGCAAATCAAGGAAGGGTTGGTCAGTGTAAAGCTCAGAATATGTTCTTTAAATGTTCAATTCTTTGGAGTGCATCCTCTGATAAGACAATTCACAAGGTGTCTATTTTTTATTCATTTATTTGCTGACCCTGTCTATGTTTTTTGCAGACAACCCTGTGGCAAATTGGATACATGCTCGTTCGACGAGGAAGAAGCGATGCCCATATACAAAGTACCAGACTCTCGAACTGGAAAAGGAGTTTTTGTTCAATATGTACCTAACCAGAGACCGCCGATACGAGGTGGCTCGGGTTCTGAATCTGACCGAGAGGCAGGTCAAAATCTGGTTTCAGAACCGGCGAATGAAGATGAAGAAAATGAACAAAGAAAAGGGCGACAGCAAGGATCAGTGATAGGACTGCAGCGACAGAACAACCACATTAACCACTATATTCACTTGGACAGCACAGATGTACCAAAACACCCCCCACCCCTAATCCATGTTCTCATATTTATCACTTTGCTGGATTTTGTATTAACCCCAACGTCCAGACTGTTAAAAGCTTAATATAAATGTTTTTTAGTTTACTTATATAATTTGTCCAGCGTTTGAAGAAAATAGAGAGAAAATAGACTTGTGTTTTGACTTTTTTTGTAATAAAAAAATAAAAAAGAATAAAAACAAGCGCAGTTTGGATACAAATAACTTTCCGAAGATGGAAACTTGAATTAATTTGAATTAAAAAAAAAACATAATTTATGTTGTGAACGGTTCATGTTTGTTTCATTTGTACACACACTGGCGCACAGGTGTGGTCTTTGAGTAGAAATAGGGCATCTACGAACCATCCGTTTTTCTTGTATTTTGTGGTAGTTGTTGCTGTATAATTGTGCATTCTTTTCTTCTTTAACTGTAGCCTTCGAGTTTATGTGGACAGTAGCTTTAGAGCTCTGTAAATATAACCATATTCACCAGTGCTTGCTTTCTGTTTTCATTTGGGAACATCTTGTAATTTCACCGTGGGGTTACATCTTCACATCAGAGTATTATTTTATTTTTTTATTGTGAGAAATTCACTTATCTGTGCAGACTGAACTGCATGTTTCAAGCACAGGTGTTAATGACACAAATGTGAGCTCTGTGCAAAATGGAAAACGCTCGAAGCAATTTATGGCCCATTTATATTCAGTTTGTTTCTGGTTCACTTTTCTTGATCCGCAGTGATGCTATCTAAACATGACATACTAATCTAATTAATGGGCCAATTAAATAAAACAAAAAGTTTCCCACAAATGTTTCTAGTTTGGGTGTGTTTTTACAAGATCATCAACAGTGGCAACGTTTATTTGCTTTCCAAAGTTTTTCTTGTAATATGAAGGGGAGAAAACGAGCGAAAAACTATATTTTTGTTAAATACTTTGAAAAAAATTGGCCTTTTGTTTGGAATAGAAACAAATGTGTCTAAATGTGGAGTTTTGCTGCATTATTTACAGTCAGGCTGAGAGTTTTGGCAGAAATTTGAAAAATGCGCACTACTAACATCCAAGTAAGAGACTATTTCCCATGTCCCGCGTTTGCTTCCTGGGATAGGTCTAAATTGCCTTTTTGTGGTGGCAAACAATACAAGCAGGATGCCGTAATTTCAAAGCCCAATCCCGTGCATTTCCGCTCATCCCGGACAAAAATGCCAGTTTTACGGCCCCTGTTGGAGCTCGGCTGTTGGTCTCAAATGCAGACGAACAAAGCAAACTCGACTAACTGGCTAGACGTCTGGGCTAAATTACTTTATGGTTTTAATGGACGGTAGTGGTGGAGTCGTTCAAAGGAGAGTCGTGTACAGCGTTCATGCGGCTTTTTCCTGCTTCGACCACTCCTGCACTTCATGTGAGTGAAAGAATCAGCAATCAAAAGATGTGGAAAAGTCGATGGTTGGAGAGCATTAATTTGGAAAAAAAAATGTAAAACGCAGCTGTTACCAAAACAGGAAATGGTGCACCATTACAAGGTTGCTTTGTCTGTGACGGCAAACAAATACAACAAAATTATAGATTTTGATTTAAAATAATGCCTTTTCCCCCTGCAACGTAAACATCAAATGGAAGGATTTCGTTTCACGTTGAGGAGGCTTCTGATTGGTGGGATGCTTCAGGTGCGGCGGAGGTCAGAACACTAGATGACGCTGTTGGTCCGTGTTTTGAGCGAAGCCTGACTGTTGGCGGACTTTTTTAACTGCTTTGTGGCTTGGCTGAAGAATGAAAAGTAACCTATCGATGACAAAGTGAAGGATTTGGTCAAGCATCCCATTTTGTGTAATCGGCCACAGAGCAGCACTTTAGAACGACTGCTGATATGAGTAAATGTGCTCATAAATACATGTGTTCGTTTGATTTCTCATGTTTTGCATTGCATTTATTAATCAATACCTTTATTTGTGAATGCATATTCGTTGCTGTTAAAAAGAAAGATAGGAAAACATGAGGTGTTTGGGGAGATAATTATTTTTTTCAAATACTGCACAAAATAAAATAAAGAATACATTTTTACCGATATCCAAACACATTTTACACCTTAACCCCGGTTCTCATTGAAATGAATGTTTTGATTAATTTTTAGACAAATAAATAAGTAAATCAAAAATGTTCTCAATTCATTTTAGTTCACTAAAAAATGGTTTAGAAAATGTGGGAAAAACAGAAGAAAACCTAACAAAGAAAAACTCAGAAGCATTTTAATTTAACCAAAAGTTTATTATTATTTATTTTAATAATGAACAAGTACAGAATTCAATAAAAAAATCTATATGATGAATAAACAATAAACTATAATAAAGACTGGAAAAAGAAAGACAAATGGGCTTTTTTAAAACGGATGTGACTATTTATATGAAGGGAGATTGTAAGGTGTCAACATGTATAATGCTTCTCTCACTATGTTTTATAAAAATGCGTAAAAAAACGCAGGGAACCCCAGAAAAACCACGCAAGCCACCGCTTTTGCATGTCAGGAGCAAAGTTGTGCTGAGCAGGGAGCTCCGCAGACTGCAGCTAAACATCCAATGTTACATTTTATGAACTCCCGTGTGGGAGATTTACTGCGTCTCCTCGCCGGTTTTACGGGGTCAGTTAGTGGCACACGGTATTCATAGGTCGTGTTTATATTTGCGTATGACGGGATTTTAAAAGCACCTGGCGCAAGTGCGTCACCTTGGCCTTCATAGTGGTGAATATTAGGGGAAATATTTTTATTTTCTTAAATTCAACATTTCCTTACAGGTCTGCGTTTTACCATAGTTTCATTTGATGGCATAACACTAACACTAGCACCCTCACAAATGTGGAAGCTGACCTCATGAGTCCATCAGATGGGATCTGGACAGGTACTTTGAGCTTGTGCATGGGCCCAAACTCCAAATTAAAATGATGGTTTATCGTGTATATAAGGGGAACATTCCCCGCCTCAAACTCATTTACTTTGTTGAGTTCACAAATACATCATCCTCGCTTTCATATTCGACCCACTGCTCAGTTCCGGTGGTCAGCGCGTAACAAAGCTGCGTGATAAACACAGCATTGATCATGTTTACAGCCTCTTAGATTGTTGGGTTATGATTAGTGAAGCTTTGCTCAAGGTGGTAATACGCAGGGCCCGCGTCTGACCGGTCATGGAAAGATGAAGGGGTGGGGAAGGTGGATGAGGGTGGGGGCGGTTGGGTGGGAAGCTAAAAAAAAGGGAAAAGAAAGAAAAGAGCAGCGTCCGTGACTGTGCCGGTGGGACAATCCAGCTGTAATCGCAGCTTACGTACATGCAAACTCTCACGCCATGAGCTGCTTTTGAGACTGCAAAGCCCGAAGAAGAACGCGCACGACTGCGAGAGAAATCCGATGAGAGGGACGACTCAGAGAGAGTGAGCTGCCGTAGATTGTCCAAAGGGGCAGCGTTTTCCTAGTTCCGGTTTGTCTGCCTGTGCGCGCGGTGCGAGTTGGGACCCTAAACAAAAGGCTGCCATCGTTCTTAAGGAGATATTCTACTGCGGGAGAGCACATACTTGATGCTGACAAAACATGAGCTCCTATTTTGTTAATCCTCTTTTTTCTAAGTACAAAGGCAGCGAGTCACTGGAGCCAACTTACTACGACTGCAGGTTTCCACAGAGCGTTGCCCGCAGCCACACGCTGGTTTACGGACCCGGAGCAGCAGCACCGGGCTTCCAGCACCCGTCCCATCATGTGCAGGACTTTTTTCACCACGGGACCACGGGGATCTCCAACCCCGGATACCAGCAAAACCCCTGCGCGTTGGCTTGCCATGGAGATGCAACGAAATTTTATGGATATGAAGCTCTTCCAAGGCAAACGCTTTATGGTACCCAGCAAGACGCAAGCCTAGCGCAATACCCAGACTGTAAATCGTCGAGCAGCTCTAACCCCGGAGAAGGACAAGGCCACTTAAATCAAAACTCCTCTCCCAGTCTTATGTTTCCTTGGATGAGACCCCACGGTCAGAGTCTTTATTATTATCATTATTATTTTTACTTAGAGAGGCGCCTGTGCGCGCCTGCGTGCATCTGTCCGGTTCGTGTTCTTGTGCAACGTGAGTGCATTCTGCTTGAGTATGTTTCTAAAAGGTTGAGTAAAATAAGTTGCAGAGCATGATGGGGCATATACAACCTGAGTTTAAAGCTGCCATGAGTCTGCAGCACATGTCCATACAGGGCCGCTTTCAAACGTGCTTTTAATGTCGAATTACTGATCACAACTCAAACGCCACGCTCTTTGAAGTCAATCACCGTTTCACTGTAGATATCTGTGGAACTCTATAAAGGAGAGGGGGGGGGGGATTAGTCATCGGTTGGAACGTGATGAGACCCTGCAAAACCATCAGCCTTCAGAGTGGCATGAGGGCTAAATGAAACACAACGCACCCCGATTATCCAGATTCCGGGTTTTAGGAGTAATTTGACCCAAAGGCCCATGGTGGCTCAAACTAAAAGAGCCATAATCGTGAAAGCTTAGTGGATATTATATTCCATCCATTGACCATTTTGTTCAGGCTATCAGGCTACAGTGACTCCACACAGGTGTAAGCTTTATCTACTCACAAAGATATACATCATCAGTCTGTCTCCATCTTTCTGTTATCTCATCTCAGCTTTTTTATACTGTACCTCCTTATTTTCCTCCTACATGCGTCTGAAATAGGATAGTTGTGTGTGTGTGTGTGTGTGTAGGGGGGGGGCTATTAGACTGTTTTGGGCCCCTGATTTTAACTGAGGGAATCATACAAATTTTTGATGCTGTTTTTGAAGGATAAAACCGACGAACCAGAGAAATTGGACATATACTTTTTAAAATTCAAAGAGAGTGCCATTCAGTTTTACTAAACTTTTTACAGAAGTGAGTATAAAAACTGCAGCTATACGTCTTAAATTGACTCTAAGATCGGTTGGTTTCTTCTCAAACATGTAGGAGCACATGTTCAACTACTTATATATTTTTGTAAACAAATTCCTGTTTTATTTATTAATTTGGGGAAGGGGGTCCATCCAGCTAACATCTGGCTTTATTTCATTTAAGCCCCAGGCAGACGGAACGGGAGGCAAACCTACAGTCGCTACCAAACTCTCGAACTGGAGAAGGAGTTTCTCTTCAACCCTTACCTGACCCGCAAGAGAAGGATCGAGGTGTCCCACGCCCTTAGCCTCACCGAGCGGCAAGTCAAGATCTGGTTTCAGAATAGAAGGATGAAGTGGAAAAAAGAGAACAACAAAGACAAGTTTCCGGGTCAGAGAGGGGAGGCTGAGGCAGAAGCCGAGGAAGAGGGCAACGAGGACGGTGAAGGGGAAGAAGCAGAGGAGAAAGAAGCGGAAGAGAAAGAGGAGAGCAAGGAGTGATTTTATTGTCCTTTTTATGGTTATATGGCTGAAAAGAGAAAAAGAAGGCTCCCATAAACAGAGCAAGAGTCACAAGGAGGCAGTGAGCGTCAACTTTATGACCACCCTTCCATTTTGTCAAGAGGAATCCCCCCTCCAAAAAAATAAATAAATAAATCCTGCTTCATAAAAAGACTAAAAGGCAAAATTTTACCCCCCCCCCCCCCAGGGAAAAAAAATCACGAAGCCCATCCGCATTTGGGGAGCTTTCCCACTCTTTAGCAATTTTTTTTAAATAAAATCAACCTTGGCACAAAAAATAACTTTAAACGCATGTTAGATGGAAAATGGCGAAGCTATTTTTTTTTTACTAATTTGCAAAAAGAAAGACGAAAAGAAACTAATTTTTAAATCCCAGTTATTTTGTAAATACTTTCAAGCTTCCATTAAAACATGATTTCAGAGGTTCTCCAAACACCCCCCAAATGCGTAAATGTAGGCCTGCTTCAGAGAGTGCTCAGACATCATTACAGCAGCTCCACATTGGCTAACAGCCCATGTATAAACCACACGTCCGATTATCAGAATTGTGACTGTTTCAGTTTGTTTTCAGCTGAAAGAAACTTTAGCCATCAGACATCAGAATTTTTTTCTAGGATTACCAGGGAAACGCAACAGTTTGAAATCCTTTGATGCTACCTAAACCTGGGGAAATTGCAATAGAGATTTCTGAATATAGAGATTTCATATGGTTTAAAACATTTTTTAGTGTTCTATATCAATCTTTTATGATTAAGTTATGTGTATGTAGCTTTTACCCAGTATACAATAAACACTTGTTGAAGACAATTTTTTGGAGTCTTGGGAGGACAAGTAGCTGAAAGCCAAGCGAACAATTGAGAGATTTTACCACGGCACTACCTAATCTCAGAGCTTTGCCTTTGCGGAGTTTACCTTCCGCACAAGTGCGGCATCGCTCCGACGTGATTGCAAGCTATATTTCCCCAACAACTAAAACTGCCTATGACGCACACTTATTGCGTACCTGCTACAATTACAACGTCTTTAAAGTGAGGTCAATTTACTTTAATGTGTTGGTGATATAGCGTAGTTGTTTTGCACTGAATATAATCTTTATGTAAGTCTTGTTCTATATTGATGTTAACAATATGCTCGTTTCCTGTTGTTTCTCCTGTGAAAGACGGAACTGTGTGCCCCCGCCCCCTCCCCTCCACCGTTGTTGATGTAAAATCACAAATAAACAAGATGGCTCACGTTAATTTCTGCTCTTTATTGATCACCCATCACACACGTACAACACGTTTGAAATGTGCATATTCACATGAATATCCTGCAAAGCGCACATGTGCACTTCAAGATAAAAAAAATTATCCCAATTAAAACAGTTTAATTATAAAATGGCAAAACATGCAGAGGCGCTTTCATTAACACGTGCTGTTTGCGCATCTCTCAGCCCAGAAGGGCAGAGAAACGCGCACGCATTTAAAGCCTCTTGAGTAAACTCATTTAGTTACCAACTTAAAAAAGAAAGTATACACGTAGAGTTGTATTAATTTAACATTTTGGGGAAAGCTGTGAGTCCCTCTCGCAGCATGCCCACTTTTCACAGCCTAAGTCATATTTGATTCATCCTTTTAATAAGAAACACCCTCTCTTTTGGGAGAAAGTCAAGCATTCATTAATGAATCTCGGGATGAGTTATATCACTTTCCGATGAGACAAGCAAACATCCAGGGTGTTGCCTTAATAATCAGACTAAATAAAGGCAAAGCATTAGGAGGGACTGCATTTTTGTTCGCCGCGGAGGGTTTTGGGTCCAGATAAACCCAAAGATGCGTCGGGGTGCAGAAATGAGGAGGGACAGGAGGCCAAGTGCATGTAGGAATCTCCTGAGCGCTGTGTCGTCCTCACCGTGCTCGTAAGATGATCTGGATGACACAGAAGATGTGATCAGGACACATAACAACAAACACAGCTCAAATATGCTGAGTTCAGCAATTCACCCTTTCCACTTTAAGGCAAAGGTAATCAAAGCCAATCAGAATGAAGATGTTATGTTAAAAAAATCAAAGTCAACCCAGTTTTTCTTAAAGTGCCAACAGTATAACACTTAGAGGCAACGCACAACTTTCATAGTTATTAGTTATTTTTCATACTTTGCACAAATTAAATTTTTTTTTACCCTTACTGCCGTACAAAAATGAAATAACTGTGGTCAAACTTCGTCCGCTCAGTTGACATTTTTGAATACAGTGTGTGCAGCTAACGCTGTGAATGCAAATGACGAGACACGGTTAGTGCTGCACAATGTTATTACACCTTATAAATATAGATGTGTGTTTATATATATATTCTTAATAACTACATAGAAACAAACCTTTTTTTAAATTTAAAATGAAATCTTAAATTCAAAAGAAATGTTTAATTTCTTTCATAGACAGACATTTACACTGAGTCAATTTACGCAAAACAAATTCGGTGTTTTACTTTAAATTGGACCAGCATTTAAAGTGTATAGGTAACAAATGAAAAAAAGGTTTAGAAAATGAAAAACAGACTAATCAAAAACAGAGGTTTCTTTTTTTGTTGTAAATTTCAAAAAAATCTTAAAGAGCCGGTTTAGCCTCACGAAAGAAAACGTGAGGAACAGGATGTGATCACATTGTAAAATCCCCGACTTACCTGAAACCCAATTTTTAGCTTTTTCTTTGTCCTAAAACTTAATACTGAGCAAATAGAGACACTTGTGTATCTGAAAACCTACAGGTTTTTTCTCCCTTTTGTTGTCTAATTTCTAATGTCTTTCCGCGTTATTCATAAAAAAAAAAAAAAAAAAAAAATCCCAGCTAGTCTAAACCTGCACATAGATCCATCTCACCGCTTGGAGAAATCCCTCTCGGTTGTGAGTGTGTATATACTTTTACTAGTGAGTTAACATTACCAATAAAGTTTAGTGTACCTGCAGTAAACTTTATTGGGGTGTAAAGACATGGGTCACATGGCTCTGCGTCTTTTGTCTCCTTGTGGCTCTGCTGTTTGCGGGAAAAACGGCCTGCGAGGATTCCCCGCATTTCTAGTGTTTGACAGTTATGTTTCTTTTTTGTTATTATTGCATTCTTAATACTTGCTTTAAAATTATATTTCGCCACATCAACAAAATAATTCCTTAAAAAAAGAGCCAGACTGCGTACAATCTGCCTGGTGGGTTTGGATAAAGCATGTGTTGTCTATATCTTGGATACCATGAAACTAATGCTTTTAGCATTACATTATATGCTTGCAATTGTTTTTACCATATGAGTGGAAAATGCACCAGGGTTTCATACTCATCCAGACACCGCTGATGACGCAGGAACCTATTTATATTGACCTCTTTTTTAAAAAAAAGTCTCTAAAAATGTTTCAGTTAAAGTGAATCTTTTACAGACTTTCTATTCTATATAGCTTTATTTTCTTTCCTTTTTGATCTGTGTAAAGATGTGTTAGAGCTCCACCACCTCTCCTGCATGTGGAGCATTTCGTTGATGCAGGGTATGACGCGCAGGTTGTCGACGCTTGGAAAATCAAGACAATAATCAATTGAGGGTTTTCATAGTTGAATGAAAAAATTGGGTGGACCTAACTGTCAATTATTGACTCAAACGTATTTGTCAGTTATTGACTTAGACTTATTTGTCTACAGTCGCTGCTTTGGCTACGTCATGGTGCACACCTTGTCTGGCAGACTCCACGTTTTGTGTAACACCGAGGATTTTGTCGCATCTTGTTGTGGTGCGGTCGTTGTTAGTTTTTTCTTAAGAGGAAAAAGCGGAATCAAAAGATGGGTGCAAACATTCCTGGTTGTTAAAGGAGAGAAATTTACAGCTGAGTAATAAAAGTTTACGACTGAATCCTTCCTACGATTGGCTGCGGCGAGCCACGTGGCGCACGCTCTGTGAACATGAACTTTATGCTGTTGTCTATTCCCTGCTCCTTCCCTTGAATCAGCAGCAGACTAAGCCGCAGAGTAGAAACGCCTTTTTCCTCTTTTGTGGTGGTTAAAAATGTTCCAAAGCCACTTTGCTTCATGACCGGATTCGATGCAGCGCCGATCTGAGACTTCCTGACAGATGGATCTTCCGGACAGTTACCGCCTCTACAGCCGCAGCCAGCCTCATTCTCCCCCTCTGAACGCAATTAAACGGTGCGACTTGGAGAACAGCAGGCGATCCCGACAGAAAAGTCTTTCCACAGCAGACAGAAAGTCCGATTCTAGTAGATGCCCTCCAACATGAGTGAAAAGAAGCAAGAGACGCGCGCTATGTTGATAAAACTCTGCTGCCATTATGACCCCTCAGCTGCTGCCTGGAGCACCAGAGGCAGCTCAGGTAGGATCCAATCTTCTCTCACAACTTCTTGACGCACTTTTGTTGCTGGCGTTGATCTTGAGCGTGCATGGCGTAGAGAATGTTTAAGGAAGTTTATTCCGTGGGGCTGACCTAACCTGTAGCCTGTATATAGATATGCTGATGCTGGGAGCGGTTGTCATGGTTCCTCATTGTTTGGAGCACCTGCGTGCGGCTGGCATCGTGGGGAAAACATTTCACAAGAGCTGTGCTAATCTGTTGTAGTAAACTGCACTCTAATCGTGAACTTTCTCATCACTCATAGGCCCTTGTGACCAGGCAGTGACGAATTACAGTCAGTGCTGGCTGACGTAGCTCTTCTGTGCGCTGGCTTTGTTGACTGTTATGTTCTTGCGTGTCAGCAAAAGTGCAGACAATGTGAGCTGCATCATTTTTATGACAGATATTTATTTATACATGCACATTTTTAGTCAAAATAACAGACATATTATTGGTTTGTATTTTTAAGGCACAGAGATGGCCTTAACAGTGCCCCCTAGCGATCAGACAGGTTCACGTGAAGGTGGGCGGGTGCTGAGCTTTGTTGTTTATGGCTGGCTGGTTGTCGCCGGAGGTTCACTGCGGATTTCAGCTGACCCGGCTGATAAACTGCAGCGAGCTGATGCCCAGGAGGTTTTTGGGAATTTGTGATTTGTTTTGCTCTATTTTTGTTAATTTGTATTTTCTCTCTTTTTAAACATTCTAAATTCATTTCTCCAAGTAAAAACAATTATTTGTGTTGCTTATTACATTACCAGTGATAAGGGAAAAGGTAAAAATTTACACTCTTAAAGGAAAAATACAGAGAGAGATTTTCTTCAACATAATCAGGAACATCAGTTATTTTCCAAAAATATTGTTTTTTATTGGAAATGTAAAACAACGCGACCGTTTTGTAAGAAATCAGGCACAATGAGACTAGCAGGATTACATTGAGCCTTTATTATTTTGATAATTATTGTTATTATTATTGTCATTGCAATAATTGCTTTAATTTTAAGACTGACTTTTACCATTTGAATAAATAAATAAATATGCAAATTATTTTAAAAAAATAAAAAGGCAAGAAACCGAAATTCCTCTTCCAAGACTATGTTTGAGATGTTAAAATACAAAAATTTAATTGCACAAACAAGTGAAAATGTTCATACTTGAACCTTTTTTGCCATTGATTTAACATTGAAACAGGAAATGGGGTGTGTGTTTCTCTTTCTCCCTCTGTGTGTGTGTGTGTGTGTGTATGGGGGCGACAGAGAGCAGCACTTTCGGTCCATTTAAAGTTGTTTCATTTTAGGAATTACCAGTAAGGCCCACGGTGTTCTGTTATTTTCATTCCAGAAAGAAAATTCCGCTTAGTGAAGCGGAATGCTTTTTAGCTCTTGTGGCAGCTTTGTTTTATCTTTTATTAAGAAGTATGGCAAAGCCTCTTTTTGTGAAAGCCCTTCCAACCTATTTGCTTTTCCCTTATGAAACGTTGCTGCTGCAGCACGTTTATTTAGCCAGCAGAGAGAAACAGAGAGGAAAGTCCATTAATAAACGACTTGTTAGGTAAATCTCCTTTTAAGATTAAGAAGGGAAAATCGCGGGCCATTGTTGAGCTCTTTAGGATTTTAAAAAGCAGAGTTAAGCTGACATCAAACTCCATGAAAGTCGTGAAGCTGTCTGCGTCACCACATTTAGAAACTCACTTACAAACCCCGACAGGACAAAAATTTTCCCCAAACTAATGGTCATAATTTATGACGTGCGGATCAACATGTGCTCATTGGGCAGCAGCTTCCTGAGTGCTTAACGAGCATGAAGTCGAACACTTCCGGACATTAATTGGACTAGCCAGCGATGGTGAAGTGCTTCTAGAAGAGCTTTACATTGTTAGTATGTGAATTACTCCTCATTAGAAGCGCGGGAGAGGAAAATACACCAGACTTTGCCTCTTTTGTGTGTTTTTAATCATGGCTGATAATGCAGGAATTTTTAAAGGTTTCATGCAAACACTGAGTTATGTTGTGGCGTCAGACAACGAGGGCTGTCTTCATCTAAAGAGGACTAACAGGTTCACAGACGTACAGACGGGCCTCGTTGCAGGTTAGGCCTTCAGCACTGGAACTAATTAAAGCATAAACACATGCAGGGCGACATGTTAATTTTTGCAAAAAGAAAAGAAGGATTTAAAAAGTGGAAATAATAATTGTATATTGTATATATAGTATAAATAATATTTATGACTACTTAGCGTTACACTATACTGACACTTAAAATTTGGCAAATAAAATACGAACAATAAATAAAAAAATATATCTATTAAAACACCATTGTCATAATGAGTAAAATCGATAACTTGTAGATTTAAAAAAATGTTGTTCCAACGAATATTTTCCTATTTTAGTAAAGGAGCTCTGTTCCACTCCCCCTTCTCTACAAAAAAGCAGAATCGTCAAACGTGAGGCAAACGGCTCCATCCCTTTGTGCATCCAAAGCTGTGTGCATGTTATTTGCCTCACGGGCCGCCATAAAACACTAAAACTCTGGGGAAAGAATGACCTTTCTGATGCTGCACACGGACACAGCCTCTGCTGCATTCCAGTCCACACATTGGCTTCACTGTTCAGCTTTTATTTACAGCCTCCACTTTGAGGACGAGCGGGTTTTCGTGCGTGTGTGTGTTTGAGAGAGAAACGAGCCTGAAAACAAAACACACATATTTGCTTTCAGTTTTCACACTTTTGATTGTATTATTTGTTTTATACATCCATAAACAATTTTATATATATTGATGTATTTAAAATATATTTGACAGCAAACTAGAATTTAAGCACTGATTTTCTGCTTAACGCAGGCTTCAATCTGGTGCGTATTTGCTCGGAATCATGGTGCGGATGTCACAGGCGGTCACCAATAGGTAAAAGGAAACTTTTATTGCACCACTTACTTCCTCCTCTTTGTTCTTTTGTCTTTAACGGTATTCAGGATTCCAAGCAACTGACCAAAACAGAGTTGCATGTTTAGGCTGGACCACTTCGTAGTACTGAAAAAAAAGAAAAAAAAATCAATGCGTTTAACCAATTGGCTGCTGCAGCACAACAGCGTTTCGGCAGACATTTCCAATATCTGTATCGATTATTTTATTGGCATCTATTATGGTGTGTTGCAATACGAAACGAGATAATGTGAATTGTCGTTTCCAGCGCATATATGTGCGGTTTAATTTTTCATTCACTTTAAAAGCCTTTGAATTGGGGCAATGAGAAGCTATTAAGATAAAAACGCTGTCTCCTTTGTCATAAGAAAAATAATAACACTTCAGTTAAATAAATAAATTGTGCGGCCTGTCGGATGATAAAAATAAATAAATCACAAGAATTACAAATTTCAGTGCTGCGCCAGTATGAACTTTTGCCAGTTTTTCAATACGCCTCCAAAGTTAGTTCCAACCCCGCAATTAGCTTCAGAGATAATTATCGGTTTGTGTTTCCTGTTTGAGTGTCAGAGGAATTTCGAAGTGAGATCAGAACAACACAAAAAGACAAACATTATGGTGGGGTTATGCAGCATTGTGTTTGATCCTACAACAGAAGACCGGCCTGAATTTTCAACGGTTTTGGAGCATGCACTCAATGTGAACCACAATGACTTTTGGCCAATTTTTTTACTCCTTTGCACTAAAGCACTTAAGAATATTATTAAAGACATGAAAAAAAATCAAACGTGAAGCAGTTGTTGCGTCTGTCTCTTGATTGCCCTCAAATGCTGCCCTGCGCTTTCATCTGTGCGTCCGGATGATAGCCTTGAGCTGCTCCGCTGCAGAGATAGCTCTTGGTGAGCTGTGGAACGTTACTTGTTTTATTGCCCTCGCAGAAAAGAGACTATAAACGCATTCTTAACCCCCCCCCCCTGCCCCCAAAAAGCTGTGCTCACTTGACAGATAAATCATACACAAAGGACACATTAACAGTTTGTTGGAAACTCACTGATATGGCTGAGATAAACTCTTCCAATATTCATCCAGTCCTCCTGAAGGGCACCAAGCGTGTAACTGTTGTGAAAACAGCAATGAGTGCAGGACACAAACACACGTCAGAATTCCCTGTCACACTAAAAGGACTGTTTTGTGTAAAATTATTTGATTCAAACATGTCATTTTTATTTTTTGTGCGTTGGACTTGGAGAAAAACGTGATTTACTGGGTTTCCACGCAGATTTCCTGCTCCCCCCTCCCCACTGAACATGGTTAACAGCTCCGTGTCTTCCTCTAAAACAAATGCTTCTAAACTTGAAGTCCAAACTTCCCATTGCGTTTAGCTGGACGGTGCGCCTCTCCAAATCCACGTTGTGTTTATCGGCATTTAGCACTAATGTTCAAGCTGTGAGCTAAAAGCTACAGTTTCGCCTCAACTCCTGCGCCTCAATTGGCTGAGAAGGGTCAGCTGACACTGTCATATTGTCTCTCACCGAGCCAAGCCTCGGCTATAACACTCGGGTTTGCGCGTCTTAACCGAAGATTGGAAATTAATAATATTCAATCGTCAAAGTAGCTCAAGTCCACTTAGGAAGGCAGAAAGTCGAGGAAAAACAGAAGATCCTGGAGAAAGGTGGAGTTGGTTGACACGGGCGATAGGGAGATTTACAGGGAAGGAGATTGAAAAGAGACCGATAAAGAAGTGGGGAGAGTTGGAGAGAGGGTTTCCAAAGCAAGGCATGAATTCTTATTTTGCAAACCCGTCGCTTTCGTGCCATTTATCCGGTGGCCAAGATGTCCTGCCTAACGTCCCCTTAAACTCCACCACCTATGACACAGTGAGACATTTTTCGTCGTACGGCGCAGCTGTGACCCAGAATCGGATATATGCACCTTTCTACTCCCCTCAAGATAATGTGGTGTTCGGCTCCAGCAGGGCACAGTATGAGTATGGATCAAACGTGTTTCTTCAGGACAAGGAGGTGCTGCCCAGCTGCAGGCAAACTAACATGGGACTCAACACACAAAGCCACATTGCTCAAGAATACAGTCTGGATCAAGGAAGAGCAGGAACTCAGGAGCAGAAAAGTAACATCCCGATCTACCCGTGGATGCAGCGAATGAACTCACACAGCGGTGAGTTTTACTACGACAAATAAATTAACGAAATAGGCCAGTTTTACGATATGTCTTGCCAAGAGAGTAAGTTACTTTTTATGGCCCCATAAAACATTACTGTATCCCCTCGACTTGTAGATGGGCCTTAACATGTGCAAACAAACAGTTTCATTTTAAGAATGATATACTGGCCGTATTCGGTAACATGAGACAGACAAACAGTGTGTTAGGATACCTTTGCATATTAAAGCCAAGATGTCCTTAGAGATTATGTGCTTTTGTCAGACAGGTCAAATAATTTTATTGCACTTCCAGATTTAACAATGTGACCAGCCACTTCAAAGTGGAATAATAGACCGCAGGCAGAGGTGTCCTGTGAGGCGCGACTCAATGAGTACCTTTACTTTGTATTTCAGCAGGAGTGGGCTACGGGACAGACAGGCGCAGAGGACGTCAAATATACTCTCGTTACCAAACACTAGAGCTGGAGAAGGAGTTCCACTTCAACCGCTACCTGACCAGGCGCAGACGCATCGAGATCGCCAACGCGCTTTGCTTAACGGAGCGGCAGATCAAAATCTGGTTTCAGAACCGCCGCATGAAATGGAAGAAGGAGAGCAACCTGACCTCCACGGTGACTGGAAGTGAACAGACAGGAGCCTCGCAGGAGAACGAGCGCAGTGGCGCAACGGAAGAAGGGAAGGAGGATGACAAGAAGAAAGAATAGTTCACAATAAATGGAAAAGCGGGGAATCACCCACTGACCGTTTCAATCCAACATAACTACCTAAAAAAACTACCTAAAAATGTATGGACTTGAGTGCGACTTCACTGCATGATGGCTTCCCCGCTGCTCTTTATCTCTTGTTGACCACATGAGTGTGGAGCCACATATCCAAATAATCTACAGTTTTGTCCTTGTGACATTTGGAACATTGAGCTTTTATATATCTATATATATGTGTATAGTTCTTATTATTATTAATATTATTATTATTGCAGTTTCTCATTCCTACCATAGTGTTCTGTTTTCAGTTTCCGTCCCTGGAAATCTGTGTATTTACCTCCCACACCACATTCATCACTGTGAACTCTTTGATCACCTCACTAAATATAGTGTTGGCTTAACTTAGCTCATTATAGTACATGCACATTCCACGGCATTAAGGAAAAGAGCAGGCGGACACTTTTTGAGTGTTGACCAGTACTTGAATCTCCGAAGAGAAGTGCCCTGTTTTGAAAACAATGAAGTTGCACGGATCGTGTCCAGTCCTCACACAATCACAACTGAAATGCCTGTATATAAGAAATGCAACATTGTAATGTGTAAGTCACCACCTATCCGCACACTTACCCGATTTGTTAGGCGTTGCGTAAATGAAAATAGCGCCTATCACCTCCCTTTTTTTAAAATAAAACTAATAATAATTGACACCTAAGCTTTTATTGTGAGAAACATTTGTACACTTGCAATTCTTCACTTTTGTTTGAGAGTTATACATTTGTGTTTTGTCATAGTTGTGTATCATGAAATAAAATCTTTGTCAAACTTCCCTTCTTGTCATGTGTTTTTCGCTGAATTGCGCGCGAGAGCGCAGATTTCACAAATAATTTTGTGATACATGCGTAAATTCTGCGCGTAATGGCAACGCAACTTCTTAATATTTTTGACAATTTTGGAGCAACAATGTTCAATGTTTTGGTGGATAAATAAATAAAATAAGTCTAAAAATACGATTTATTTGATTTAAGTTGGGGAGGTTTTTTACACTTTGTAACATTAGACAATTCCAAGAGTTCCCACTTAATACATAGTCAAATACTACAACTACTGGTTATAACTTTTATTATTATTATTATTATTATTATTATTATTATTATTATTATTATTATTATTATTATTATTATTATTGTTGTTGTAGAAGGTGCGTCAGTAACGCAGGGCTGTGCCCGTCCTGCTCCATTCCAGACAGCAGATGACGCTCTTGTCTAACTGTCCTGCCCTATTTGCGCCAAAGAACCCTGCCTGGCCCCTAACAACTAACAGCTCAAAGTTTACCGGACACGTTTCTCCTATTCATCAATATCCCCATTGAGCATCAAGCCAATTTATGACTGGCCAACACGTGCACGTGATCACATACAAATACTCCATATTTGGGCAGCGCAAGCCGGATCAAGAATGCAAAAAAAAAAAAAAAAGATAACAAAGCTCACTCCACCTATAAATCCGGGATTATATATATATATTTTGTTGGTCCGACAGCTGTGAATTTTCCACAAGGCGCCACAAAGAAAAGCAATGACCTACAAAATTAGGGAAATAACCGCAACCCACATCCCGCAGCCTATGTAGTTTGAAAAGAAAGTGTCGCTGGTGGTTGAAAATGAGCTCACGTGTTGACGCCTCTGGTCTAGGGCAAACAAGCGAGACAACTTCTCTCAACAAAATGTATAGCTTCGATCTATCTGGGCACAGGTCCAGCCAGTATGAGGGCGTAAATGTTAACGGAATTTACTCCTGTCCCGTCCCCACGACCTCTGTGCAACGGGATGAGATGAGAGCCAGCCTGCGTGGCCAAACGGATACTCCTTTGCTGTCAGGAACACAGATAACCATGGTCTCCAGTAGCTCTTCCGTGGACGCAAGCGGGCTAAACTACGGCGACCGAACGCTGCTGGGACTAGGGGCAGTTGGAAACCCGGACAGGACCGCAAAATCCAGCGGCAGCAAGAACCAAGAGAGTGACAGAAACGCGGATAACACGCAGTCAGTGAAACGAAACACAAGTTTGAACCAGCTTCAGGAAAGTGAGCAGCGGCCGCAGATTTATCCATGGATGACAAAACTGCACATGAGCCACGGTAAAGTTTGTCTCATTCCTAATAGTGCGACTAAAATGCTTCCCCTTATTCACTCTTAACGAAACACCACTTCTCTTTGCTCATTCTAGTGTCCCTCTCGAGTTTTATAGGCCTAAAGAAGGAAATAATAAAAACTAGAGGTCATAAATTTTATGACAAAGGCATCCATTGCTCGTAAACCTGCTCTGTTACGGTGACGAGGTGATCTGCGGTGTGATTTACTGTGGTATAATTGGATAAAAGAACGGAATTGTGGGGAAAGTATGTCAAAAACAAAATTCTCATGTTGCACTTTTTGGTTTATTTAATTTTAACCTTTTTTTTTTGAAGATTTCAGTTTTTTTATTTTTTACATCAGAACGGTGTATGAGGCTTTAGCCTCAAATTGAACTCTGCAAAACAGCGATGCCCTGACCCACTGATGAACTTTTCACCTCTAAAAGATTTGAATAGGCAACCACTTTCACGTCTTAAACCCAAGGGCTATTTTTTATGCTACAAAGTGGAGCATTGACCACATTTGGAACAACGTAATAATTAGATAAATTAATAGTAATAAAAAAACTCTGTAACACGCAAACAAAAGATGATTAAATTACTTTCTTGTGGTAAACACAAGCCTTTTGATCTCAATTGAAGATGCCTCTATTACTTTGTAAAATTAAAACCCATTTGTTTCTTTTTTCCCCTCTTCCTCACTGGGATGCACAAATAAACTTTCTATACAGTTTCCCATTTTCTTATGTAGCTAAAATATACTAAGACGTCATTATGGCTAAATTATTTTTGCGTGACATCACAATTCTTTTTGTAAACTTACGTTTCCAAAAGCCTAAAAATACAATACAATAAAATGAAATATTTGAGGGACTAAATTGGGAGTTAATATCATGTTAAAAAAAGTTTTCAGTAAATATGGACTGAAAAGGTAGACCACACATTTTATATTTTTCGTCGTGAGGTTTATGCATGTTCAACCTACTTTTTTATTTTTGGACTTTTTGTCTAAACTCTGTAATGTAGCTGAAAGCTAACTCCTTTTAATGCTACTTCAGAATCGGAGGGTAAGCGGTCCAGGACCAGTTACACCCGGTACCAGACTCTCGAACTGGAGAAAGAGTTTCACTTCAACCGGTACCTGAGCCGCCGCAGGCGCATAGAGATCGCCCACACTCTGTGTCTAAACGAGAGGCAGATCAAAATCTGGTTCCAGAACAGACGGATGAAGTGGAAGAAGGACTCAAAGCTCAAAGTGAAGGAGTAGAGATGCTCGCGGGGAGCACGCACGCAGCACCCCACTCTGCAGAGCGCACGCGGAGCGCAGGAGTGCCGCCTGACCTTCAGATGAACCGCAAGGAGCAATGACATCATGACACCGCTCTGTGTGCTTCATCACCAATTATGTGTCACTTGCTGCAGTTTGGGACCTAATGTATTGAATATCATTCACTTTGATCAATCGGTTTACATTTCTAAATTAATTTGCTGCCCATGCGATGATAACCCCACTTTACTGCGTGTAAGGAACAGGAGGTTGAGGGGAGCTCGTCCCCGAGAGGCTTGGCTCTGCACTGCACTCACAAGATGCACAATATTAATAATCCGCTTATGGTTAAGATAAGAGGTCACTGTGCGAGGAATGAAGTCATTTCCAACTCTGCCAGTTTATGTTTAGAGTTCAGTGAATCAAATAAAGGAAAAAGAAAGTCGTGCTGTCCTGAAAGGGTTAAGATCCTGTTATTTTATCATGCTTGGATGTTGTGGAATGTGTGTGGACTGACCAGTGTGCCTGTAAGTGGATTCTCCGTCTGTGTCTGTCATTCCTCGTGGAAGTGAATCATTCTGTAAACTGTATTGACTGTATGTTAAAATATTGTAACGTGCAATGAAGTCGTTTCTCTCCTGACGGTGCCTGCTAAACACAAGGCCTCAAAAATCACTGAAAGATAGCCTGTTTGTTGACTGTCATTAATAAAGTTATTCAAAATGAGGACATTTCAGTGTCAGTGTGCCCACGTCTGTTCCCCTTGTTTACACACTCATGTCATGAAGTTGGAATTACATAAAACAGTAGTATTATCCTTCTTCTTGGTCTTAAAAAAACACAGAATACTTCTGATTTTGTCTGTTTGTTAGTCTCTGAGCACCCAGAATTTCAGTGGCAGACAAACGCGCTGAGAAGTTTAAAGCCCCCCCATAAAACTTTATTGCCCCTTTTTCCATTACTCCGCAGGCACACTGCGCTTCCTGTTTTGCCAGGGAAGGAAGGGACCCACAATCCTGTAATAACAACACACATGGACGCAAAACGTTGGTTTCCTGTGTGTACAGACTCACGCTTGGTCACTGTAAAGGCCATATGGACACTAAGTTATATGGCCTAACTGTAATCCTCTGTATCTAGAGCGGTGCTGTCAAACGGGCATAAAAGAATTTGCTGGGTGTCTCAATTCAACAGTAACTTTTCCAGAAGTACATATGCAGCAGAATAGCCCAAGGTTATGAGGTAATTCTTCTCTCTAGCACTACTTAAGGAAAAGAAAAAAGACTCACCTCTCAAACTGATAGCTTCCTACTGAGCTTCCTTGATGGTTATGTGAAGCGGTCAGCACCGCGTCCACTTTCTTTGCGCTCTGCTAGGCCTGACCTACATGTGGAGGATGTTTTCAGTCCCTTTTTGTGCGTCTTTCTTTTATGGGTATTTTAAAGTTTACAAGGTTACATATGCCAATTGCCCCAAGCAGGGCCTGTGAATGGTGCATGGGGAGCACGTGGTGTCATTTAAGTGGGTTTTATGGCCTGGAAGAGCTGACAAACCTTCGATATATACACATCATATATAATCTTAACTGTCCGGAATCGCAGCTGCTGGCTTCCCCTCATCGGAGGAAGAAAGGGCTTTGTGGTAGCGAGGCTGCAGTACCTTTCAGCGGGCTGTGGAGTAAAGCGGTACAGAGACCTGCATGCGAGCTGCTGCTGTAAGTTGATTTTAACTTTAACTCTGGCCTCCGTTTGCTAAATTGGAAAAAAAAAATCATATTTTGGTTCATGTAAGCATGGTACATAATAGACGCGTCTATGAACGTAAGACTATTTTCTGCTGTTAATTTGATCTTTATTTAATTTGTAAACACTTGTTTGACGAACAGCTGCATGTTATGGAAACGACAAATGTGGATTATATTTAATGTTCTGGTTGTTGTTTAATGTTATCTTCTGGCTATTTATCACATTTTAATATAAGAAGAAATAGGAAAAAAAAAATCTTTAAGCATTTTTTAAAGCGGAAAAAAAGTGGAATCCTGCAAAGGTGCGTTTATATTCAACAGTTTGCCTTAGTCCTGTCAGCGGGAAAATACTTACGAAGGAACGATGATGTAAGAAAACGGTAAAGGGGGTAACAACAATCAAAAATCATCTGGCACCCTGAGTCACCATCCACCCCACCCTCTCCCACCTTATTGTGTCCCCAACACACACTTACAAGACAAACCCACACACACGCGCACTGGTGCAGTCCCAGTTTGATGAAATATTTAATTTCTTTTCCTATTTGTGTTGCAAGTAAAGTTTTTGAAATTTCAAGCAGGCCGAACGTAAATAATATGTTTACTTTAAATTAATCTCTCAACCAGTGAATTTATATTTACTGCAATAGAAATACCGTGATTATTAAGTGGACTCCCCCAGGACATTTACATGGATGTTAACATTTTAGTACAATTGCGCAAGCTCCTTTTCAACCTGATTTAGAGGAAAAATCTGTGCGCAAAAACGGTCCTAATTTAACGCTTGTTGCCATGAACAAACAAATGTGCATCCTGTTTGTTTGTGTGAACGAAAAGTGCCCCCCCCCCCCACACACACACACACTCCGCACGCTTAACCTAGTCCCCTTATTAAACAATTAGTTGCTGGTGGATTGATCAGTTTTAGGCTGAAACGGATTGAGCTTTGAACCTTCGTATTTTTTTTTCTCTGCTCTGATTTTTTAATTAGCAAACAGTTCGTAGAACAGTTCTAATCAAGGTGGGGAGTTAAAAAGTGTAATATTAGATCTTTTTTCCTGTATGAGCTTTAGCTCAGCAGACCAGGGGATGTTGTTGTAGACATTCATTTTCTGATTGTGATAAGCAGCCAATCAAGCGAGATGTTCCATTTACAGCAAATGTAATGGTTATTGGTAAAGTAAATCTGCTCTAAAGTTATCTGTTTATTGGCTTGTTGATAGTTCTGTGTGTGCAGTGCTTTTGTAAGGTGTGATGATCAAATAACTACTTTCAATAGGGGGCACTGTGTGACGCGCTCCATGTGCGGGTCGGCAACGTGTTCTTGTCACAGCCTCTTCTGATTTTCAGACCTGCAAAATGTTTGTTTTTCCCGTTTTTAAATATGTCTTCGTCATTTTAGATGCAAATATTTGTCTATGGTCGTTAGACTGCTTTTCCTGCAGGATAGGAAGAAAAATATTGCTTTGCGTAAACAATAAATACCTGCGTGGGTTTAAAAATTTCCTCTACTGTTATCAGATTCATAAATGCCGTGACCTTTATTCCAAGTTTAATTCACAATTCAATTCACCCAGTAATCACGGTTAGACAGGGACGCTGCGGTTTCGGCCTAAAAATGAAACAGTGTAAACTTCCGTTTTCACTGCCACGTTCTTCGTTCTTTTTCTGTTCCTTTCTCTGACCTGAGAAGCTGACACCCTAATCATTCAGTCCGCAAGGGTCATTTCCGGGTGAACACATAGTTCCCCTTTGTTTGGGTCCAAACACATTCAGTTTCAGGGCATTTTTATCTGAACACAAATAGAACTCATTTCTTTATAACGCGGGAATTAAATAGGTCCTATCGTCAGTTTACTGAAAAGCTAAGAAATTCTGACTTTTCTTTTGGTCTTGTTTATATTTAGGTTAAAAAATGGAAAAGTCATTTTACTTGATTTAATTGACCCAAATGACTGCTGCGCATTTAAGTTCTGCAACAGCCGCGCGCCTCCCGAACTTCCCATTATTGCTGGTGGCAGAAATAATAATTTTAAAATCATACCTTCCACTCAGAAGGCTATCTTTTATTCTCTTTTTTATTTTTTACCATTGGCGTAAAAAGGGTTTACAATACCCCCAACAATAATATTTCCTTTTATGGTTAACTTTAAATTCATTTGATCTAAATTGATAGGTTATTAGAGCAATTTTACACCGAACAAAAACTCAATTTAATGCACCTCAAGCAATTTCGCTACAAAATTATTCCAGAGTAATTTTATAATTTAATTATCTACATGCAAAAGATTTAAATATAGTAAATAGTAAATAAATTCAAGATTAATTACTTGAATGCAGATGTTTTCACTTATAATAAACTTTTTTTTAAATCAGTCCTAGTCAAAACATCTATTTCCTTTTTTTCTGTTGAATTGAACGCGGCCTTGGATTCATCTATATTAAGTTACACTTCTCATTCTGCATTTTTCTGATTATATTTGAAGCTGAATGGTGAATTTATTTATCTTAAGTGAAGCAGATGTCTGTGAGAATTCATGATGTTTGTACAATTTGCATAATTTGTGAAGAAAAAAAAAGATCTTATAAAACCAGACTGTCATGCTGCTTGAAACGTCTGCGCAGTCGTTAACAGAAAAGTAATTAAAACCTTCTTGTGGTCCAGGTTAGTTGTATTTATCAGCTCAGAGCCCCCCCACAGCTCTGCACTAAAACACAGTCAGTGGTTTATGTGGCGAATGCAGTTTTTAAAACCTCTGCTCCCCTAACTGCAGCTTCCAGAGAGCATTCAAACCCTACGAGTCTCCAGTCTGTCTGCACACTTCATTAAAAACTTTTTTTATTTTTTATTTTAACTGGACCATCCAGCTTTATTACACCTGGGGAGGGTAAACGCGAAAAGGCTATTAGGTTAAAGGGTTTGATTAAAAGCGCATCGTTACCATTTTTATCAGGGGGCGGAATATTGCTGCTCCTTCTGCGCGCACATCAAGAGTCCGACCAAAAGTTACCAAAAAAGGGGGGAAACGAATCCTATAAAGATGTTTGGAACCGATTTATTTTGTTTACATGTGTGAACACCCTCAAACAGCTGTTTTTTTTTTCGGGTGGGGGGTGGGGCGCGGGTGCAAATGAAAAATCGAATTAGTCCGCCTGCGGCTCTCATTTTTTGTACTTCTACATTATAACTAGTTATTGAACTAGGTGCACGATCTGAAAGCCATTTGTGGGGAAAAGAATTCATTGCTGTCTCTCCATCAATAATCCTTGGCAGTGAACTATTGGAACCAGTCAAACGCGAGGGGTGAAACGCGGGTCAGGCTGTCTAACTAATATTAAAATGCGTTCGCCAGAGCGCATGGGGCGAAAGGGGAGTATGTGATGTGCATGCAGAGCTATCACAACGACTGAGCACAACAAACTGCATGTATATAGATCAGAACACAAAAACCAAAGAGATGGCAATTTTTGTTTTTTCACCTATTCCATGTTTTGCTTATTAGTTGGTTTTCTTTGTTTAGAAGCTTTTTCACCACGGTGTTGGTTCGTCCAAACTCAATAAAACAAATCCATCAAGCTGATATACAGAATGTGGGCAGAGAAATACATGGATAAAGATGTTTTTGAGGACCCCTGTGCATCTCTACTCTTATCAATTCCATCGATTCACAATCTGAGCATGTTTGCTGGCTTTAATAACTTCCAAACAGGTTGCATGTCCGATATTACATTTTTCATCCGAGGCTTTTCTCATTAGCTTCCAGAGTGGCAGGAAAAAAGGTTACGGCGCGGTCAGTATGGTAATGGCAGTCAGGAGAAATGCTTGGGAACAAAAGAAACTTATTTTTCATCTGCGCTGTCACGCATCCCTTTTGTATCCGCCGTGTTTGTAGCTGAATATTCATACAGAAGATACCTCAAAGGCAGAGGGTGAATGTAGAGAAAAGACACCCTCTTCCCTCTGTGTTTGCATATGTATAAAGAAAAAAATATGCAAGCTTTCAGCCTACTTCTGCCTCATAACATAAACAAATATATTTTAAAAACTATCAGTTTGGGTTTAAACGCGAATCTTGTGATTTTTGCATGAAGGATCACCTTTCAGAGTCAAATCCAGATCTTTAGTTGCCTATATGTACCCTGTAGAACCGAATTTGTGTGGAGTACAAGCATTCGCAAATACGTCTCTACAGGAATACATGGGGAACTGAAATACCACGCCAACAAAGGATGGCTCTGATTGTTCTTCATCAGCCCCTCCTCACTCGCCTCTAGCTGTTTTCCTTCGTCCCCTCCTTCCTCTGCATACAAGCATCAGTAACGATGCGTGCAGCTCACACCCAGGCACCAGCAGTGCTATCTCTTTCCCCTGCAAACGCTTTCACATTGCAGATAACCCCTTGGATTGTGTTTGTAGGCCAGAGAGGCTAAAGAAATGTGTGCGGTTCGCGGCTACTACTGTGTCAGAGCCTGTAAAACACGTTAGGAACCAGGGGTCGTTTAAAAGTGACTGATTTACGGCTTTTATTGCTCTATAAAACGCCTCTAACATCCTCGCCAGGGATAATAGAAATGTCGTGCTGCATTCTTTACAAACAAGTGCAGCCAGAAATATGATATGCAGTTGCACAGTGTGTTTTTAACCTTGTTATGTAATTATAGCTGTGAGAATAAACACTTCGGCTGCAGTGTGCTGTAGACCAAAATATTGAGCTAAGTGCCTTATTGCCTCTTAAATAACAACAACAACAACAATAATATTAATAATAAGGAAATAATAATAATGATAATAATAATAATAATAATAATAATAATTTTGCCTGTTGGTCTCTGTGTCCATGAATTTGGCTGTCCCCTCTATGTCTGATAAGGGGGTCAAACTTATGTGACAAGTTTCTATATCCAGACAAAATGAGTTTACAATGGTTTCCAGAGGTTTCCTCTTTCCCTCTGTTTTTAGGAGTTTTTTTCTTACTGAGAATGAGGTTCTAAGGGGGATCCCCAGTTTAGCTTAGTCTGTTTAGTTTAGTTTAGCCATTATCTTTTGAATTCTATGAATTCGTGCTATTTATGATTTTTACATTTATTATACAATTAACGATATAAAGCCCATTGAGACTACTGTTGTAATATTGGACTATATATACAAAATTCAATTGACTTAAATTGAATTAAAGAAGACAGGCTAGCCAACAGCTGCTTATTTGAATGTTAACATTTTTTTCTCATGTGTGGAGGCCATGTTTGAAACACATTTCAAAGGATGATGTAAACACACGTGTGCAGAAACAAGTTCTTTTTGTGTACTCAGAGTATTGATGGCTTGTTTACAAATCTTCCTCTGCATTTCCTTTCAGAGAATTTGGCTTGCAGTTGCTATTCAGTGTCTCCTGTTGACTGTATACAGCAATCTTTACCCAGATAGATGCTTGTTTCCTCTAAAGCTTACAAAAGTGGATTTAGCTGTGCTGAAAGAGACAGAGCCCTTTAATCACTAAGACCTGTTTTTTTTTTCTTTGTTTTTATGAGAATAAGTCTTTAAAGTCCAAGGCCTTTTTTGTAGTTTCAGGCCTGAAACTACAAAAACTTTGATACTAATGTTTGCAGTGAGTCAGCAGGTCATGGTTCTGACTAATTTTAATGGCGTTATTGGCTGCACAGTGGATGAGTGTCCTCACTGCAACTTTTCATTTTGATTGTTTCTCTTAATGGTTTGTGCTTTAGATGAACAAAGATTAATGAAATTCAATTGAAAGAATTTTGGTTCTGCTTTTTTCTTCAAGCAAACCACAAAAATCTTGGTTAGATTGTTTATATTGTAAACAAACTGGCTTCAGCAAGTGAAACACTGTGAATATGTCTACTTTCCACTGGAACAGCCGTAACACAGAGGTATAGCAGTTGACCTCTGATTGGAACATAGCAGGTTCACCTTACCTGTATATCCAAGTGTCCTTTAGCAAGACACTGCACCCCACATTGCTCCTGGTGGTTATAGGTTGGTACCGGTGTTTGGCAGCAGCTGTCATCAGTGTGTGTGTGACTGTAAAGAGCTTTGGGCCTTCTACAAAAATAGTAAAGCGCTGCATAAGTATATGACATTTACTTTAAATCAGTCAGATATTTGTTATTTTCTGCACTAATTATTATTGCAACATGCAAAATATAAAACTGAAAGTGAAAGCACCTGAAACAGGTAACAATTTTACATAATTGTGGATTTTTTTATGTCATCCTGTCCACTTTAATTCAACATAACAAAGAAAACATTTTTGTATTTTTTATCTCCAGTTTTAAACAATGGGGCTTGAAGGGTTATGGGAGAACACATTAACTATGCAAATCCACATATTTGCACATGTGTATTAATGAGCCCTTATCCTTTTCACATTAGCTAAGGTGCTGCTAAAGGAGTGGCTTCATATATTAAAACAACCTCTCTGGCCTTCACACTAACACAACGATTGGTTCTCTTTGGCGGTGCCCTATCCTTGTCAAGCCATTGTCCCTTTGAATAATTGGAACTGGTAGATTTTGCCTGTTTTATATTTTTTTCCTTGGTCAGCAGCAACTAGTTTGTCCCCAAGATCAATTGCTGTGGTAACACAACCAGAGAAAGGGAGGAAAAGAGAGGGGGTGATGGGGGAAAAGGAGAAACACAGGAGGAGAGAGAGGGAGAGAGGGAGAGAGACAGAGATTTTTGCCCACAATGGCGACTGTAGGTATGCTAAATACCTCTGGTTCCTTATCCGGGAACTACCTCTTTCTCTGCTATTGGGCCATTGGGTCACGTGGTTAAAGTAACTTTACAGGGCTGCTCGCAAGTAGGAGGGCTTTATGAAGCAGAAAAACGACAAAGCTAGAAAAATTATTTTCCACTCCAGAAATTAATGATCATGAGCTCGTATTTGATGGAGTCTAACTACATTGATCCGAAATTTCCTCCATGCGAGGAATATTCGCAAAATAACTACATTCCCGATAGTCCAGAATATTACAGCCGCGCGAGGGACACTGGCTACCAGCATCACCACCAGGAGTTATATCCTCCGCGGGCGAGCTACCAGGAGCGCCAGTATAACTGTGCAAGCATCCCCGAGCCTGACACGCCAAGGGGACATGGAATACCCCATTCTGCGCACCTGCTGGCAGGAAAAGGGCAACCTGCCTCATGTGAAACGCCACAGTTGTCCATGTCCCCTGCCACCCCACCGGCCGCTGCCTCCGCCTGCAACCAAGCTACCCCGGAGCATCCAAACAGCACAGCATCCTCCAAGCAGCCGGTGGTGTACCCATGGATGAAGAAAATTCACGTCAGCACTGGTAGGCAACTTGTGTGTTTATGTTCCCTGCACTCCTCGTGCTCCTGTCTTCCTTTCCCTCCCTTTATCAGTCGCTCTGACTCCCATCTCGTTGCCAGCCCCTGCTCCGATAGCAGGGAAGCCTTTGAAATGGCACAATTGAGGCGGATTTACGACTCGGCATTGGTAATTACACCCACCATAAATTTTATAGCCGAGGTATACTCAGGGCAGCCGTATCACCATGTGGCTTCTGCTGTTATGTATTGCGCGGCAGTGAGAGGGGGGGGGGGACGAATAAAAAAAGGAGAATAATTGAGCTTTGTAATCTTGCATTAATAATTTAGATCATAGTTGGATGTTAGTATCCTCTCGTTACGCACAAAAGTTCTTTCACTTCCTTTTTACATTTCTCAAAAGAGCTAAACATTCATGTCCAATAAATCTTTCCAGCCATATTTCAGTTGAGGCCATTCTTGTTTACCCCTCCTTTCCTCCTTTCTCTGTTTCCCTTTCTCTCCACTTCTCCTTTCTCCAGTGAACTCCGGTTACAATGGGACGGAGCCAAAGCGGTCTAGGACAGCATATACCCGCCAGCAAGTCTTAGAATTGGAGAAGGAATTCCACTATAACCGATATTTAACACGGCGGAGGCGCATCGAGATTGCGCACACCCTGGTGCTCTCCGAGCGACAGATTAAAATCTGGTTTCAGAACCGCAGGATGAAATGGAAAAAGGACCACAGGCTCCCGAACACCAAAGTGAGGTCGTCCTCCTCCGGGTCCAACACAAGCTCAGCAGCCGGCGGAGTGGCCGCTGCCTCGGCCACTAACAGTGGGCCCGACGAACTCAGTGGAGCACAGCATGGCGAGGATATTACCAGGTTATAAAAGCAAGATCGAGGGTAGACAAAGAACTGCTTATTTATAGGACAATTCTACATTTTGTTTTCGTAGCTATCTTGTGCGGTTTCCTTTAAGTCCAAAGTTATATAAAATGCATGTTATATGGCATGGATTACTGCGAATACCGATGAATTATTTTTACGTGACACAGGGTTTAATTTATTTGAAGTTCAATTATGATGTTTTTTTTATTAAAAACGTTTTGAATGAAGGTGGAAAAACAGTAAAAAAAAAAAAAAGACATTTTATCAAATTGTTATTGTGGGCCATTGTTTTGCCCTGCTGCCCAATGTAAAATGCACAATCTATTTATTTCACGCAACACTGGAAGGATACACTATAATGATAGTTATTTTTGGTATTAAAAAAAAGCTGGAACACACCATTGATCTTGAACTTGTCTGTTTAGGATAAGGTAAAAATGTGTGAATTACCTCGTGTATTTCAGATACAGGTTTTGGTCTTCAGTTTAGTTTTTCGTGGTGTTGATGTTGTGTTTAGACCGTCAAAAGCGGATTATTGTGAAATGCAATAAACGGACTTTAGTGTATTTGTGCTAATCATATTGGTCAATAAAACAGTGAGTGTCTACTAGTTTTAAACACGTTTTGTCGGAGTTTATTTGAGGAAAGATAACTTGGAGGCTTTTTGTAAAACTGTACAGATGGGTATATTAAACGTTTTTAAGTGATGTTTTCAGATTAGCGCAATTATTAGTCCCATATTTTTTTCTTTTTTTTCAAACTCGTCCTTAAAAATGGGAATTTGTCCTGACAACATCTGTGTAAAAGAGAATTTGTGTGTGAACGACTCGCTCATAAAGCTCTGAAGTCATCCCTGAAATCTGACGGAAAAGGTCGCCAGCACGGAGCATCACAGCAACCTGAAGTGCATGAAACATCGAGGCCCTCCAGTTCCCCTTTTGCACTGCCTCGGATATTACTTCAGATCAAAGATTCAAAGATGCACGAGATTAAATTAGAAAGTGTAATTTCTTAGGTTTTATAGAATGTTAAAAATGCACTCATTTAATTGGTAATACAGCAGAGGTGCCCTGCTTTTTCTATTTTTCACACCGCAACAAGACTGGGTTTTTCTAAATGTGACCACAAAAAAAAAAGGAAAAAAAAGGGAAAAAAAGAAATGAATAATAAAGTCTATGTAATGCATCATGTGGTGTTCGTTAACTATCACAGTGAGGACAGTAATGTAGTTAAATTTGTTCACAGGCGTTGCAACAGCGTCATGGCCATGAGGAGGAGTATACTGGTGCTTTCATGTGTGCTCAGTCTCTGACTTGAGGTTGTATAAACACTTCGCCCGAATGCTTGCTGACTCCCCAGTGTGCAGTTTGCCTCCATGGTACGCAGCAGCTCAAGAGAATGTAGAAAGCTGAAAAAAAACCTCTCCAGCAGCAATCTGTAGTGCGCCTTTCTTTGGGCAGGAGGACCAAAACACAACAGGACTGCTATCTTCTGTAACCCTGTAGGACTGAAACAAAAAGACAAAGCTTGAACAGAAATGTCTTATTTTTTATCCCTGTCTTCACACCTTTTTTTTTTGGACAGATGGAGTTGAAACATGACTTCAACTCAAAGACGCGCAAGAATTTGATAGATTATTGAAAGTGTGACATGAATAGGACGAATAAAATGCCTCGCTTAGTGGGAGGCAAAGGAACACAAAGAAGAGAGGTATTTTCCATCATCAATCTTTCAGCACAGACCTTTGTATTAGATTCTGGAAGACGACCTGGATGACGGTCAGTTCTGATGTTATCAAATATTGTGCACCAAGCTAATTCCTTTCTCATTCTCTTTAAATGTCCGCTTGAAACTGGACTTTAGAGAACCGTTTTAGCTGGACGCTTCACTTTGAAACCTGCTCTTGGGACGCAGCTTTGGAAAGACACCATAATGGTGGTTAGACGGGGCTGAAAAATGAATCCAGAAGCCTTTATGTTGCTGGACAGATTGGAAAAATTAATGTGCTCGCCACAGTCGCAGCATCCCTTTAGCCCCCTTTCTAGGGACTGTCGCCTCCATGTCGCGCAGCTGAAAAGGTAGTTCATTGAAGTTTGGGGGCGAAATGGGAGAAGGCCGAGTTCACCTCGAGGACACATTTTCTGTCCCATTAGGTTCATTTCAGTCTGGATGGCCGACCTCTCCAACCCTGTGACCTGACTCACTCTCTATTCGTGTACCTTCTGTGTGCGCCCTCGCTGGTCCCCCTTGGCCTCTGCTTTCTTTGTGGATTTTTCTCCATTTCTCCAACAGTGGGGCCTGTGGTGGGGCATCACTCAATGTGTTGCTCCTTTTGTTTAACAGGGTGCCATCAGACAAGAGTTAAACTCTCAGACAGCCCTCCTCAGCAGGACTCTCAAACATTCACTGTCTTCGAGTTGACCTGATCTGCATCAGAGGGATTTCCAAACTTTTTTCTTTTTTCAGGACACTTGCGCCAACTTTTACTCCGGTCAAGTTAGTCTATATTTTCCTATATTAATTATTCATTATTTTTTGGTCCAAAATTAGAAACAAAATAAAAGCCCTTCTTGTCTCAGTGATTGGTTGCAGTTCCCGAGGTCTACTAAAATGGCATGGTAAAAATAGTTGCACTTTGTCAGATCATGTGACTCTATTTAGGAGACTAACTGGTCCCAGATTACCTTCAGCTGCCAATTATAGCTGTTTTTTGACAGAAATGGGGCACTTTGTTTTAGTGGTTCGCTGGACAACAGCATAACCTTTTTTTTTTGCTCACTTTTCAATAACACATTTCATAAGACTTATGCAAATGGTATGTAGATAGGTGGCCTGCGCATATTTTGCAATTTAGTTTTAATTTAAACCATTCCCGTTAATCCGCATAATATTGAAAAAAGTTTCAGTTTTTTTGCAGCTTTTAGTTTGTTTACTCACTTACATTCCTCGACTTCCACATTTCTTCTTTTGGCGATGATGGACCATGCAAGCTTTCGAAGATAAGCAGCTGACAGTGAAAGCCAAACTCCTGTCACTGCTATGCAGAGTAAAGCTCAAGTTACAGAGCAGCAAAACTGTTGTTGCAGCTTTTGAAATGTGACGTTTGAGTACAGAAACAGTTATTAGATAGAAGTTTGACTCTTTTTTTTCAACTTTTGGTTTAATGATTGTTGTTGTTATTGCTTCTTTAATGGGTGATAGTAACAGGAATGTAATATTTAACAGCGTGCTGTAGATAAAAGTGCACTTTTTTCAGACACAAATCAGATTTTGTCAAAAGTCAGCAAAGTGTTTCCACTTTTTTCTATTTAAACAGTAGCTTTTTATACATTATGAGTATAACATATCTAATTTAAGAATAAGATGTGCTATTTTTTTCCTTTAGGAGGGTACACTTTGAGGCTTTACATGATGGACGAATCATGGAAAAAAATCTGATATATCCATTTTATTTTGAAGGACAGATGGCAGGAGGGCATTTTTGTGCGTTCAACTTATGTGCCTACATTCCTGCAATGGCTTTTTTCTCTTGCTTTCAAACTCTTGAGTCAGAGTTTTGAGCCCACACTGCAGCTGCAGGATCCACTGTGATTTATGGAGCACCTGAGGTGAAGCCCATCTCCCGGAAAAAGTAAAAAAGAAGAAAAACCTGACTCAAATAACCTAAGAAATGTTTCACACAAGAACCAATTAGATTTCATCAGTTGTGAATGTCATATACCAGAATTACCAGTGTCTGCAAACCAGGTTAAGCAGCTGCATATTTGTCCACTCTAATGAAAGCGTTGGTTTTACCGCGATGTTGTGCGTAAAAGTGTTTCAGAATTGGTCATCGCACTTGCATAAAGGTTGGGAGTTGAAACAGGGGTCACGCTGCTATTTTCCAGGGATGGGGAGTTATGCCTCACGTGGACCAATGGTGTCATAAACCTGTAAATCTCCTTCCTGTCCGTCCACGCAAAGAAGAAACCCCGACTCCAGTTCTTCGGCGTGTGCGCCACAGTTCCATTTATTAAAGCTCACTACAAATATAAGATGATGGAAAAATTTACTATCTGCATCTTGAGAATCAACGCCTAAACCTTAATTTGAAGGCAGAACTTTACTTATCAGAGAAGAGAAATATTTATTTGTAAAATCGGAGAAACTGCAGACACTTTGCTTGGTGGAGAGTGTCTGCAGAAGACAGGGCACTCATTAGAACCTGACTTATGGTTATGTTATTCACTTTTCATCAGCAGAGGTGTTCTCAATATGAAATCCCGAGACTATAGATCTCCGATTATGTATGGGCGAAACAATCTGATTTACAGTCGGAGGATGATTCCCTCGGTATGGAGACTTGTTGCCTCTCTGCTGCATGCAGCAGTCTCAAAATTATTTTTCAGACTTTTTGCACACAATTATGCACACAAAGAATGTGATTCATAGTTCAGGTCACCCCGTCCTCATCTCAGTCTTAATAAAATAGCGCTAAACATGCCGGATGGTTATCTGCTGAAATGAGAAACCACGATATGATTCTTGCACTTTTACTTTCCACGCATCACAAAGCATTGCTTAGGTGCACACATTTCAGGTCATTTTATGAAAAGAAGAAGTCTGTGTTGCAAAAATGGAACTATAATCCACGTTTACAAACTTTCCAACAAAATAGTGACGCTTTTTAAAAACACCCGTTTTTTTTGGTTAAAATAACTGTCCAAAATAATCCCATATTGTTCTTCACTGATGTATCATAAAAGGTTGTGATTATATAAATTCAGTTCATAAATGTAACATAAGATTGTCTTAAGCAAAGTGAAACATGCCTCATTCAAAGAGAGTTTATTTTACAATTCAAGCATAAGTAATGTTTTATTATTACGCACTAAACGGCGCTGTTACAGTTTGATGCATAAAAACAAGTTTGGTCTGTTTTATTATTAAGCACGAAACGGCACTGTTACAGTTTGGTGAACTAAGAACTAAGTTTGGTACGTTTTATTATTATCCACCAAACTTAAACTGTGCAGGCTCAATGTCGAACTCTCTGCAACATCACTGCCGTCACGTGGTAATGCATCATTATTAGTTGAGGCAACACTTTGATACTGTTTTCATGTAACCAATTGGAGTGTTTCAAATTACACCAATGCATCTGACAATTGACCATAATTTACTATATCTCCAAAGCTTATTTTTTTCAAACAATGCGTCACCTTCAAAAGCCTCAGGATTAACGGTTGAACGTCCTCTTCAACAGACAGGCCAGAATCTACGCGCGCTGCTGCATGCAGGCCCAAATTAATACTGCGCATGGTTCCCCAAAAGTCGAAACCTGTTTGGAAAATTGAAAATGTGCGTCTTCTCTTTACTTATGAAGAGCAGTCTGCAAACTCCGGTGCCTTCATTTTACTCCACATTGTTTACAGCAACATAGGGCAACGGGACTATAAATCTTCCTCTTGCCCCACCAAGACAGCGTCATTTGTATGCACCGTTTTAACCGACAGCATCCTCTGCCCATTAACATCTCCTCCACAGCTCCCAGCCTCCTCTGATTTGCGCATCTCTTTCCCCTGGACATGCATTAACTGATCCGTGCTATCTATCCCTGAGCTCTAAAAAACAATCATGTTTGAACGGCGTAATGTATACTTTATGGAAGAGGAAAATAAAACCAAAGCGTGTTGTTTTCACCACATTTCCCCAGATACTTCCCCATTCCCTATAGCACCCTCTCTCTTGATTATTTGCGTGAAAAATAAAGGTTTATCGACAATTTCCTCTGCTGTTTGTGTCAGCAGACGAGAGAGCGCAGAAGGTAAGGAGGAATTGTAAAAGGGTTGACACCCAGAGCGACCGGCGCGCTTTTGTGTGAGAAAGAAAAATGATGTATTGCTACAGAGACGGTTCAAACAGAGTTCACGGAGAATTGTGGTGGAGGCGCGTAGGAGCTAAATTATGGTCTTGCTGAGCTAGTATATCATATGTTCTATCTCCGATTCAGAGAGTGTGTTCAAGAGTGTGAGGGAAGGAAAACAAAAATTAATTTAATAACTTTCCCACAATTTCAGCCATTGCCCCCTCAGAGCTTCCATTATTATTCCCAACGACAATGAAAATTAGACGGGGTGCTGTAACTTCACATTTTGCTGAACATATAGCAGAAACATGTAGTCGATCCGTTTAAAAAAATTAAAATAAAAACGTTTACACCACCAATTAAAGTCGTTTAACCAGTATAATAAAAGTCCATTTACTAACCACTTGAAAGAAGACGTGTGTTCCATGAAACAAACTGTGAGGGTTTCAAATGGCTGCATAGATATAAAAGTAATGCATTTAAAGAAAACTGCAGTGACATGACGATGTACCCCCCCCCCCCCAGGGTTCAGGCAAAACCTCGGAGATGGTTTGTAGAGGGGGGCTGAAACGGAAAAGGAACCCTGAGTGCATAATCCATCACCTGTGAGACATCTAAAGAGGGTTTCTAGACAGCTTTGTTGCAGCAAAACACCAAAAGGAACCGATTTCTGAAGCGTATACTGCAACCAAGATTGATACTAGCCCAGAAAATACAAAAATTATTTTGGAAAAAAGTGCACTTACAAAAATAAAAGTTTGAGATTTATTGTTATACTTATTTGCGCATTTTGCATAAATTTATGCTTTCTTGAAATTAAACAACTTTATGAGTTTTTTTTCCTTCCACGGTTTAACTCATTTAGGCCAGAGTTGATGGAGCCCTTTGTAAAATAATTTCTCTCCCCCAAATATTTATTATGGACTTCTTCAAAATTAAGTTGAAAATTCCATGTTTTATTTAAATATATTGCTTTTCCAAAGCAAAGCTGTTTTTTCTCCTCCCAAGTCCCTGGTGGTGTGTTGTGCGCTCAGCATTGGAGCTGCAAACAAGCGCTCCTTTTGTCCATTCAGCCACGCTGCAAGTGAGGTTCGGCCACAAAGAAAATGTCCAAAAGCTGCCAAACGATTCTGTACTGTCTGACTAATGCAGGTCATCCTATAGGAAAAAAATCTGTAATGATTGCCCTCCTTTGTCTTTGTGTAGCAATGACTGTCAAGCCTTTGTTTGACCACTCCCATTGAATCCTAAGCTCCACTTCCCCTACGACGATTCTAACCATATGGTTGGCACTAAAGGAAAGCCCGCCGATTTATTATGATCAAATAAGTTTGCTTTTGAAAATCTCGTTATCTTAAATAAACTCGCAGGTTCCGTTCGGAGAGCTAAAGTACACGTTATTGGAGAGTGAGCATCCAGCAATATGAAAAACGCTACCCAATTTGTTCTCATCCGTGTCCACTAAAAACGGTGCAGGGCGAAATTTGTTTTTAATCACTTTAAAATGTGTTGCAAAATCACGATCCGTGCGCAGTCGGAGGACAGAGACGAATTTGACGCAGATGGAACTCTTGGAGTTGTTTTTGGACGAAGAACCTACCACCAAAGAGTTTAGGGCGCGCGGCTGCAGGCGGTGCGTCTTTCAGTTCTTGTCAAAAGATTAAACAGATTTAACAAGGAATCAGCTTCTCATCACACGTGTGATCTTTGTCTGTCTTGCACCCCCCCTCCCCCCCACGCGCAAACACTGACTACTGGTCCCTTCTCTGTGTCTCCCCCACTCTGGTCACACACTTCTCGGCATCTATTCACATTTCGTTTAATGGTTTCTCTTTAAATCCCCAGACAGAGAAAGGCAGCGTGCTCGTAGAAATGTCTGAAGAAATATGGCAGGAGCTTCTTCTGGCGTCCCAAGTTGCCTGCAACTGCGGAGCTCGGCCATTGGCGGAGGAGCACACGTGACTACGGCACCCTTCTGGTAAATATTATTCAATTGATCCACATGGTTTACTTCAAGTCATCTGTCTTACGTGTCTTTATTCGCTCAGGTTAATTGTGATCTCATATTAGACTGAGAAAAGTGACGTCTTTACTACTGTAGAGGGACTCCTTGTTTTATTTGAGACAGTTTGATTGCTGGGTTCATGGACCCCCAACAGCCTGCTGCCCTCCCGCTGCAGTTGCATGGCAACAGATTTGCAACGAGCTCTGGACAACTGCCAAAACTAAGCGCGGGACCCAGGGAAAGAGGAGGAGGAGGAGGAGGAGGAAGAGGGCAACATTGGGAGCAACAAAAAATGACTTCCCTCGCACCTGTCAGTTCCAGGTTGAACCCACATGGACAGTCTGAGTGCCTGCAGGAGCCTGGGGTTCACTGCCATGCCAAGGGTAAACTGGACAGTAAGAGGGTCCTCGCCATTTGGCACTCAGGGGTCATTTTTCCCTGGATGACCCTTCGGACAACTTACTCCAAAGCATCTGGTAAACCTGAGCTTTATGTTTATTTAAAATACAAATGGAGTGCATGAACTAGGCCTAACTTAGGTTTCTCAACTTGTTGTTTTGGACAAGAACAATGCATTATATGAAAATAAAGCTGGCTGCAGATGATACCTGTTTACTCACAGTCTGTGACCAAGTTTCATTTTTGCTGCACAGTTAAACAAATGTAGCGTCATGCACTGTTTGCTCTACATCTCCAGTAGGCAAAGCCATGTCAAAGCATGGATATTTGCAGCACAAAAGCTGCAAATTTGCATCTGCAGACTTGGTTTGTTTTTGTGAAACATGTTTATTTTTCAAATAATCCCAACTCACAACAAGATCCACAGATATCAACTTCCAAGTATGACAGCTTCATTCTTACAATCACACAAGATTTCAGTCTTGCTGTTCTGACATTATTTTTGGGGAAAAATATAGATGTTATTCTTAATTTACTTTTAACATCAACAATATCCTTTTTATAAAATTCCCAATATCAAAAGATAGTTTTTAAAAGAAAAGACTCTGACTTATTAGGAGATCTGCTTTCTCTCTGAGGTACTCACTATAGACCTTATTAAACGTCAATTAACCCCTCTGTGTCATGTTTTTATCAACAGGGCCCTGATATTGCTCATATACATGTCAAATTGAATCCCTAATGGTGGTTATTTTCAGTGGTGCTCCCCAGGTACCTTTTAAGAAAGCGAGATGGGGATCTGACAGGTCTGCTTCTCTGTGTGGCTCTGATTAATGCGGCCTGTCAGGCAGTCGTAGTGGCGTCAGATGTTTCCCCCAGTCTGCTTCCTTGGGAGGGAACTTTCCCCGAACACATGACACACCAGACAGCCAGTCTTGTATACTGTCTCAAGCCTGACTGAATCAGGGGTGAGGGCTCCACTAAGTCTCAGGTTGATTAGCTGAGAATTAACACAGGCCTCTGTTGGCACCTGAAGGCTTCCTTGTAGAGGTTGTCTGTTGGGTTATTGGAAGTGTGGCACTTCTTTTTAACACTTTCCCTTTATTTGCTTTCCTCCATCATTAGTCAGTGTGGAGCCGAGCAGTTCAGGAGCGGCAGTGAAGAGGGAAAGAACGGCGTTCACCAACTCCCAGCTGCTGGAGTTAGAGAAGGAGTTCCACTTCAGCCCTTACCTTTGTCGACGCCGGAGGCTGGAGATGGCTGCTGGACTGCAGCTCACCGATCAACAGGTGAAGATTTGGTTTCAGAACCGCAGGATGAGACACAAGAACAAGAACAAGGAAAGAAAGAATTTTTCACAAGGCACTTCCTGTAACCTAAACTCTAACTCAGACCCTCATGCATTCGCGTTTACTGTCTCTCCTTTGTTTGGCGACAACAGCGCGGCTGGTTGTATTCACCCTGGAGACATGTCCCATCGAAACTGCATGTTTCCATCTCTTGCAAATGGTTCTCAACTCTCCTCCATGAGTGTAGGTGGTCATCATTATCCCGGCGTTTCCAGCTGGTCCTGAGGCCCAGTAATGATCATCCATTTAAAATACTCATTAAAAGCTCAATCATACATTCACAAACACTTACTTTTTAGGCACCAAAAGATGTTTGATCAGCATTGGAAAGCTTGATTTATTCTTTCATCATCACCAAACAATACGGCTAAATACAATTTTTCATCTTTATTACTTTGGACTAATATGTTTTCATATCTCCAGAAGACTGTTGGTCTCTATACTTGCTGTTCTTATTTTTATAGCATGTGAGACATTTTCTTGAAATGCCTGTGCTGTATTTTTGGGACTTCAATAATATTACATTGCATGAATAAGGATACGAGTAACTTTTTGAGTTCTATCTTGTTGGAAACTTAGTCTGTTTTTTGAATGGCAAATAACTGTTTTGTTTGTGTAGGTGCATTTGTGTAAAATATTTTAACTGTCCCAAGTTGAATTATGTTACAATTCTGTTTGACACTAAATCATCCAGCAAGTTTTTCATATCATTGTTGATTAATTGGGGTGTCATAAATTGTACATACTTAATAAATTCGTTTGGGAAAAGTGTACCTCTGAATTGTTTACCCTCTTCCCTGCTGATAAGAACTGCATTTTTTCCTGTGGCGTTTTATGATTAAAGGTTCCTGGATTTGATCCCAAAAGGAAAAAAAAGAAGGATTCTTTGATCAAATTAAAGCATGTTTTAGATTCTCTGAAAACTTCTGCACCGTTGTGTATTCAGGTTGCACAATCCTGCCTCTCCCTTTCCTCTGCCTCAGAGTTCCCGACCATTAATCACAGAGACAAGGCAGCCTTTCCAGCTCTCCAACCACAAGCTCTGAACCTACTGGGCACCATGACAAAATCTTTTGCCTCCTCCTTCACATGCCTTTTAAAAAACCAAGTTGTAGAGCTGCAAGTCAGGGCTGGCCTTCTACCCAGGGGCATGAGGAGGGGGTATGTTAGTCCTTGGAAGAAGCCCTTCCAGTGTGCAACTTGATGGCAGCTTATTCACTGGTGACAGTAGTTAATCTCAAAGAAAGACATGATGTTGTTTACAGTCATCTGCTGTGCCAGCATGGAGTAGAATTCTCCACCCAAAACAGGGTTTAGAAAATGTCGTGCTTTTCAGAAAGTGTTAAAAACCACAGAGGAAAAGGGAAACATTTGACAGATTTGGGTCAACTAGTGCTGGAATTTAATCATCTGAGAATAACAACTACATAAAATGAATGATTGAACCTTCTTTTAAGCTTGATATTTTTAGTCTTGGTATCAATATTCCAATCAGCATTATACATATGGTTTGAGAACGCTGACAGATTTTTATTGACCTTTCTGCAAATGAGCTGTACCGAAAAGCCACAAAACAATGTATAGCAGCTATATGAGAGTCTTGCATGTGCTTTCTGATTTATGATTCTGGAGATGCTTAGGGTTAGAAGGACCTTTACCTCAAATTCTTCAACAGGTTTTCCATCCAGACACTAAGAGCCATGGGACTCCACACACTGGAGTGTGGTAATTCTGTGGATGGGGTCAAGGGGGATCTCCAGAGGTCAAGGGAAGCCTCCTCTCAAGGGCCCCTCCGCACTCTATGTCCATCCCAACATTAAGTTAGACAGCTGTTCTCACATTCCCAGCTATCAACTAAAGTCATTATGTCCAATTTAGTCACTTGACTCCCTGGACTTCTTGATTTGACAAGTGTCAGACAAGACTAAAGATCTGCAATAGCAAAAAAAAAATTAACACAACAACATTGCCAGAAAATGTTTCATAAAATGCCTGCTTTGATCACGGATAACCAATAATTTAAGACCATACTGATCTTTTCTATTTGTTCTTCAATTTTTTTGACCCTTTGATATTTGAATTTATTTTCAGCTACGGAGAAAAAAAGCATTCACTTATTTTTTATGGAGTCCTATACTGTTCATAATTAAATGAAATATATTGAATAATATAATGGATAATTTAAAATCTGTGTGCAGGTTTTTCACAATTTAATGATCTTTTTATATATTTATGAGAGATTTAATGGTTTATTGTGTATTTGCATGAGTTCATATTTATTTATTGAATTAAATATTTATTTATTTAATTATGAACAGTATAGGACTCCATAATGTTTGGGCATTTAGTTTTAATTCCGAAATATACAAAAGAAACTTTGCGGAATAAAAAAAACCCTCAGTTGGCTAAAAATTGAAAATTTGTGTGATCACAACAGAGAAGGAAGTTCAAAAACAACCCGAAAAAACCTAACAAACTTAATGTGACTGAAACAACCTAAAGAAACAAGAAAACCACTGCTGGTTAGATAAAACCCCATGACACTTACACTTTTTTATTGAATTAGTTCACTGAAGGACAAAGGTTCTTGAAAAGAGCATCTTTTATTTATCAAGCCATCTTGTGGACAAAAGTATCAAACAGGTCAAGCAGTTACCTTTGGTAATTGTGACTTAAACCAACCTAAATCTACTTTCACAATGTCATTGAAAACCCGTTGCTTCTGAAAAAAAAACCTCCCACAATGCATGGGACTTCCATTTATTTCATTTCACAGAGCTGCATCCTCGACAAACATCAGAGAACTGCAAGACTCCCTTTAGTGCAAATTGCACAGACAGATGTTTAGTTTTTAGGCAGTTGTGAAACAGATGTCTTGCCAAAAAAGAAAAATACACAAAGCACCAAAACTGCTGCAAAGATGGCTGGAAACATCAGTTAAAGTTTGCTGCAAAATCTGTTCTGCACTGGCTGATCACATTACAAGGTTTAGTAGAGATCCATGTGGGGAAATAAATATGTATCACACCAGGCAAATTGGCTGAAACAAAGCTTTTATATACAGGATGATGTCCAAAAACCACTGCTCCTTTTCACTAGAGGCTTTAAACTTATTTACTAATCAACACCAAAGAACCATCCACAGTAAAGCTTAGCTGCGATACACTGCTATCGTTGAAAGACTAGTCAAATTGTGGCCCCTGTTTTCTCTACATATTTAACCTTTTTCATTAAGGTGTTGTTTTAAGTAAACAAGTCTGTATCGTAGGACATGAGGAGGTGTATCTTCCTCATTAATGAGTGATTAGGAATCCACCTACAGAGGAAATAACAACACAAGTTTTGCGTTTGTATTCCCCAAAGTTTGTTTTCAAAGTTGTTGTTATTTTTAATTAAAGTTGAATATTTTACATAAGGATTTTATCCATGAAAATTGATAGAAAAAAAACAAGCAGGTTAAGTTTGTTTGTGTGTTTATTTTAATGAACTCAAGTGTAAAACAGGGGGATGGACTGGTGATCTTTCCTGGGTTGCTTGACAGTAGCTGAGGATCCCTATGACCCCGAAAACGAATAAGCGAGTATAGTAAATGGACATATGGATGGATGAAGGTGTAAAACAGAGGACGGAAAAAAAAAAAACATCTAACTACTCCCCAGTGGTTAGAGTTTGTAACAAAATATGTCACAATGCAATTTTAAGAGGATGTTGCAGAAACTATTCCTGACTGTTTTGTTCATGTGTTTGTCCACTTTGTGTGTGTGTGTTTTTTTTACAGTTTTTATCATACTGTGATCTTGGGAGTCAACAATTATCTCTCTCTCTATGTATAGATATGGTCCAATATAATATACATTTAACATCTATAGTCATACAATTATTAAGAACATGTTTTGTGTCATTGTCTGTGATCCACAACATGTTCATTGTGGGTTAACTGCGGGAACAAATGCTCATACAAAAACAAAATGACAACTGGCACACAATATTAAAGGACAGGCAAAATTCAACTCTACTTTTGAACAGAAACATCTTTTTAAGTGTCACTAATTATAGAATACCTCATTCATTTACATGTTCAGAAGCATTAAATGCAGGAGCATTCCCGAATTGCAGGACATTTGGGCTTCAATTTTCATAAAAAAGTAAACCCGCACTTTTCTGATTTTCTGCTACAATAATAAGTATTAAACTGTCAAATGTTTGATCAGCTCAGTTAATGTACAATTACATTATAAATTTGATGATTACAATTTTGTAGGTAACAGCATTGAAAATCTGTAGTAAACAGATTTCCCTCAGGAGTAAAGCTAGTTGTTTAGATTGCTGCCACTGATGACCAAGAGGACAAACTTACTTATGTAAATACATTTAAAAAAAAGCAATTTTAAAATAATAACAGGTCTTATTCTGATTATATGTGTAACAGGGTTGCATGGAGTAGAGTGAGAAATTCAATCTTGGCTAACTTTGCTATAAAAATATAAAAAATAAAGGATACTCTATCAATTATTTTAGAAAACTGTTTGATGATGTCAAGTTCCACATATCTTGTGATTCTCTGCCAGATTACTATTCTATCGTGCCAAAAAGGTTATGCTAACTGAGTTGCGTAAATTTTGGCTTGCAAGACACAAGTTCCATTGATGATAATTATTAATAGAAAAATCTTGTTTATCAGAACAAATGTTTCTACAGTTACAAGAGACACCAATGAAACAAACAATGCAACAAAACAAAGATATTTAATTCTAATTGTAACTGTTTTATTTAAGATTTATTTGGACATTGGGAAACTTTCATTTTAAGGGGTACTCCAAACTTATTTGGTATTTAAAAACTTTTTTCAAGTCATTTTTTCCTAACATGCTTAATAGGTCAATTGGCAACTCTAAATTGTCCCTAGGTGTGAGTGTGAGAGTGAATGGGTGTGCGATTGTGGCCCTGCGACAGACTGGCGAACAGTCCAGGGTGTCCCCTGCCTTCGCCCACAAGTGGCCGGGATAGGCTCCGGCAGCCCCGAAAGGGACAAAACGGTAGAAAATAAATGAAAAAAAGGATGAACGAATTTTTTTCTCTTAGTTTTTATAGAATTGGTCTCAGGACAGGTACATTTGAAAGTTTTGAGTATTTTGTAAGTGGAACATTTAAAATGTGATGGTTGAGACATAAAATGTCCTCCAATTGTGGAATGACCCTTCAATTCAGTTGAATATGACTATTATGTGTGGATCACAACATTCTATTTTGACCCTGTTGTAAATAAATGACAAAGCTCTTACACGGTGCATTCACCACAAATTAAAATGATGGATTTTCATGTTTCATCAATAAACTCATAATAGTACAGGCAAAACAGGAATTTCAAAAATGGTTTTATGAAGTTTTATGTAAAATGTATTTTTATTGCACGTGTGGTAAATACTTATACATTATCTACCTTCCACTGACGGCAACCTCAACTACCAGGAACAATGTTAAAGTGCCCAAGGACACTTTAACTTATGGATGGACAAGGCAGGATCCAGGTCTACAATCCTCTGATCAGAGGTCATCTGCTCTACCTCTGCACCATGGCCCCCCCAGCTTGGTTATTTAAATTAATGTGCATTTTTGATGTGCAAATGAGAAAATGTAAAAACTGAAATACTGAGATTCAATAGTAATGTGTGTTCACACTTTTTCATTGTGTTGAGTTTCTGTAAATATGAGGACATGTTTGAAGTCGAGGTAACAGAAAAAGACAAGTGTGTCAAACTATCTGAGAAGAACAGCTGCGACTACTATACAGTGAAGTGTAGGCTAATTTATAGCCCAAAATTAAAGAAACAATAATATTTTACCAAAAAAACCCCATAGAAAAATGCTGTGATTAAAATATCCTATTTCCTTTTAAAACATTTAAATTATAGAAATTTTGACAGCTAAAGCTTCCCGGAAATGACAAAACTTTAGTATCTATAAAGTAAAAGACGGAAGTTTTATAACAGGCCTTCACACTCAAAAAACGTTCACTTTGAATGAACATAAAAAAATTATGGAAAGGATTTCCACATGATTAGATTGCGTTACTTGAACAAAAATGAATCATGTTGGTCCTACTTAATTTATTTAGGTTGGCTCAACTTAATGAATTTAGGTTCAAACTAATACATTTAAGTTGATTCAATTTAAATAGAGCAGTTGCACCCAACTTTAAATTGATATTGTTGCTCACTCTAAAAAGAAAAAAAGTTGATCCAATTTAATTGAATCACTTCAATTGGTCACCTAAGTAAATTAAGTTTATTTAACTTGAATAACTATTTATTTCTTTAATTTTATTTATTCATCTGTAATTGATATGTTGTTCCAAAGTTACAACCAATGGGTCTTTTAATTTTCACATCAAAGACATGAATTACCCAGCAAAGTCTCACATACAAGACAGGAGCTCAATTACCGCGAACTCTGTGTTAAGTATTGGAACATTAACAGTTTGCCACACAAGGGGGTTGGTCATCATCCTCTACCAAACTTTAACTCATGGTGCAAAAAAAAAAATAAACATAACAGTTTAAATCACTAGTTAAAACAGAGTAAAACAGCTAGACAATAAAACCCATGGACAAAAACTCACACTTAGACACCAATCTGCCCAGATAGACAAAGAAAATGGTATCCCACAATTCCTTGCGATTACTAATGCATCCAATTTAATGGTATCATGTTGGATCAACGTGATTGAAATTAGTAACTTTTAAATGGATTATTTTTATGTACAATCGACATGATTCATTCACGTAAGATTTACAAACATAAAATTTTCTGGTTGAAATGACAAGTTACTTTTTCGTTAACTTAATTGGCTGCTAATTTCCTTTTTTTGAGTGCAGGAGGCTTTGTTCTTTCAATGACCCAACAACCTTCTCATCCTTTCCTCCCTCTGCAGTAACTGCTGCCCTGCAGTTTCTGCCGGTGCTTGTTGCTCAAGATGATTGTTAAGTATCAATTTCCTATGTCACCTTTATGGGTTTTATTTATTTGTCTGGTCCTTCGTGCGGAACAGAGCTCGAGCATCACTCAGATAGATGGATTATAACTCAACTGCTACGACTCATCAGTCTTGAAAATTTGACTTCCTGAATCTCACACAACTGTTACTGTCATATTATGGCGCAGCATTATCAAGATCAATGACATTTTAAATGCTTCCCAGTTAAGAATGATCAGTGACAATAAAAAGGTAAGTTGGTGATGAAAATGTCTTGGCTGTGGTGAGCCGAGCCAAGCTCAGCGAAGGAGTTACCTGAAGCGGCTGGCTTCCCCTCTCTGAACAGCTCTGGTCAAATGAATGAACTTGTAAACACAACAGTCAGCCAGCGAAATGTCACATGTTGACTGGTATCGAACGCTCACGAGTTATACTCCCAATGACTTCATCACATGAGATACGATCAATATACACTTTTTCCTGAAAAAGGAAAACATTTTAACAAAATGTAATACAAATGGTATTCACATATACTTTTTTCAAACAGTCATTAAAGGGTTTTTTATAGCTATGAGATGTTCAAACTAAAAGTTTCCACAGAGATTGTTTGGATACTCACTGTTTTCTTTATACCTCAAAAAATAATTTCCTCCCTAACTGAAGGTTGAAGTTTTTTTCCGTAGCTTCTTAAGTAGAAGATATTGCTTTATTACACCTTAATAAGAGTGAACATCCCCACTTTTTTTTCCAACAAAAGGTTTAGTTTGCACTGTGCTGCAAGTATATTAGGATTTAGATGGAGCTGGCACTGAAAAAAGCTTGTGAAATTGTTTTGTTTTTCCTTTATGCTCCTAAAGTTAATTTGTCTTTTGGGCTTTATTAAGGAAAATACAATGAAAATTCAAATTATAAAACATCAAGGAAAGCTGTGAAAAAACTGAAAAAGTTTAGTTAAACATTGCTCTGCAGCATTTTAAGCAAAGCAAGCCCTCATCAAGGTAGGATTAATGGTGCTGTTTTATTAGAGTGCATTACTTTGGTCTTTTAAATCAAATAAACGGAGTAAATAAGATTACATAGCATATAAAACATGAAATGTTTACTTTTTCAGTTGCAGTAATTTGGCTTTGTGTGGTCCTGCAAATATGTTATCGCTTTCATCAACAACATCAACTTGGTTTGAAGCACTGGGGAGATTAATCAAGCAATTTCCACATGCTGAATTTAATTTTACATGTATTTAGGGGTAAATAAAATGATAACGTATGTCTATTTTTAAGTTAAAAAAATGGTTTCATGAACACAGGAAATCCCAAAGGCAGTTAAAAAAAGACAAAAACTGATGTTTGTTTTACTGCCTTCACTGAATGTCTGGGTTAAAACCAAAAAATGTAAAAGATGAAATTCTAAGAATTTCCCACCTTTTCCTCTTAAAAGTTTGATCACATACTTCAACTGTAATAAAGAAAACAGTTTTTTAAATAACCAAATATAATTCTTTTGAATTTATTTCAAATGCCACTCAACATAAAATGCTCAAAAATGCTACAAACAATATGTTTTAGTTTCAATTGTTTTTCTTGTAAACATTTAGCTTTCAGTGTCTCAAGCTGACACAGACAAAGAATTAGTGTCAAAGAAAGACTCAAAGCAATTTCAACTGCTTTAAAATGACTCAATGGTATCCTTGAAAAAGTAAGAGGCTAAACCAATATGTTCATATTATGAATTCAATTTTTTTTCCTAATTCCGGGTGGAATCCTTCTTAACCTTTAGCATAAGATTAATGGCCTATTAATAGGGTTTCATTTGTCTATCAAGCATTTATTATTAACAGTGATTAGTATGCATAGCAAACTGCTGATCTGCGTTGTGAACAAGCAGGGGATATTTGAGCAAGAAAAAAAATATATTATAAACCGCTTCTTCTCTTTCCCTGCAGCTAAAACAGAGCTGCATAAGGGAGAATATTACAGAGTGAGCTGCAGTTGTGATGAGCATTTCCTCCTGTTTCATGTTTAACCTCGCTCATTTCCCACAGTAAGAACTCCGGAAACACACAAGTGTGCGTAGCAGCTTGGGGGAAAGATGAATGATGACTTGTCATGATGTTTGGGATTCTGCCGACTCGAAGCCTCTCGGCTCACTGGAGCTGTGAAGCTGCTCACATACTATAGGCTATTGTTGAAGAGTCCTGGTATTAGCGAGATATTGCTTCATTGTCACACTGTTGAGCCTGTGCAAAGTGCAGCTATCTGTATTGTCCTTGGCTATTTGCACAGTTGTTGTATTGGAATAATGATGATGATCTATGAACTGTGACAGGTTTAATATTATTCAGAAAGGATGCAAAGGCAATTATTAGCATTCCATGTTGCAAATAGATATTTTTCTGTTTAATTATTTTGCTTTGTTCTTTTTTTACTTTTAAATATTGGTTTGGTATACATTATTCTGTTTGGTTATGTTTGTTTTGGTGCTGCAGTGGTATTCCCTAGACTGTGGGTGGGATAAGTGCACACAAAGGTAAACCTCACATCTGACATCACAATTTTTCAAAAATGTCAATATTTTGAAAAAAAGTAGACATAGCTCATTAATCACAAAGGTAGCTATCATTCAGCTGCTCATTGTGTTTTATTGGTCGCCACTTCCTCTCCGACTCTTTCTTCTCACTACGTATTTTTCTTCACACTGTGTTTCTTTGTCCATCTGCCATATTACAGCTCCAGCACAATGTCTGATGAGGCTTCACACCATAAACCAGGCATCGATGGCCTTCATCTTGTTCTGGAACTGCATTATCTGCAGTGACCTGTCTGGCTGGTGAAAGTCGTCTGTCAGTGCTGGGTAGTTCCTAGTCTTGTGAGACTCAAGTTCTGATCCATAATGAGGCCTGACAGTGCTGCGGGGCTAGACAAGGGTCCAGTGTCAACAGCAGAGGCAGTATCCTGTCAAATGAGGGCTCAGGGTCCTGAGTTCAGCCAAACTGATCACAGAGACTTGATATTGACACACATGACAGCATCCAAAACAAATTAGTGCAGTCAATATCCTCCTGTTCTCATCTTGCTGCCTATGGCAACAGAAGAACTGCCATGTTTTTCCACATCTGGGTATTAAGAGGAAAAGGTGAGGACATGATATTCTCCAATACAATTTGCAGTTAAGGGATACAAGCTGTTGAGGGGATGTTTTCCCAGGCTAAATATCTCTTTCCTGTTTGCATTAAATTTGTAACTGTGGCACTGGGCAGTGATGTGGAACAGCATCTCATATGCTAATCACACATATGGTGCTTTCAGGAACCACAACACAGATGACTGCTCTTCTTCTTTTAAACAAAGAGTTTGAATCTGATTTATTTATAAATTTGTGTATTTAAAATAAAAATAGAAATTCTAAGCAAAGACTGGATGACATTGCTCACACCTGTTTTTATTTTCCCCTCTCTGCAGCCCCCACACGCACCCTCCTCCCGGAGCTGAAAGCCATTACAGAAATACAATTTCTAATACCTCCGCACGGATCTTCGATCGACTGCAAACAAATTTATATTCAGGCGGTAAACAGAAAGCTGCAGAGATTTATTTATTGAGTGTGGAGGAGAGAAACAAGCTAGCGCGTGAACCCTGAGTAACCTCCGAGCTGACATGAAGATGGATCAGTGCACCATGCAAATGCATGGGGAGAAGGGATTTATTGCACTCAGTCATTCAGCACATTGCTGCCTTTAGAATCCTATTAACTCCCACAGCTGGGACCATACTTGTGCGTTGTAAGAATGAGGTTAGAAGTTGTTCATTACGCTGAATTATTTTGTAATTACAACAAACTTAAAAGACATATAAACAATATAAAAATATATTGACATATAAAGAATAGGAATAGTTTCCGGATTTTTTAAGGAATTAATATAAACTGAACTTTGGTGAGCTCTTAAAATGAATATTTGCATATTTGATCATTGTGTTACTAAAATTGTGTTTTTTTCAACTTTTTCAGTTAACTTTATTTTTTGCTATTAATATTTTGCCAATGTAGAGAGTGAAGGGAAAATAAACAGCTATAACCCTATTTTAATTAAATTATAGTGAAAAAAGAGAAAACATTAAAAGAAAATCTAAGAGGAAAACTGAGTGCAAAATATGTTTTGATTGGTCATGATGTAAAAAACTGAAACGACATTTAAAAGTATTAAGACATTTTTTGTGAATTTCCAGTTTTTTGTCAGAAGTAATGATATTATGGACATCGTGCCTCCTGTTATTTTCAATATGATTTGTGTAATACATTCACGTTTGTGTTTCTGGACTGCAAAATGTAAGTCTCTCCCACTATTTCTGCAAATTACTTACTCTGCATTTTTTTTTCTCAGCATTTGGCTATCCTTGGGGACAACATTTACAAAAAGAAAACATAGATATATTCATTTTAGATTGCAAGTTTTTATATCATGGATAGTTTCTTTTTTCCTTTTATTTAATTTTTTAATATTATTATAATAATTTTAGTGGAAATTATTTATTTGTTTCAATATAATACGTCACAACTTTAAAACGCATTTAACTGGCATTTAGGGTAAATGATAATAATATCTTTTTTTTTTCTTTGAGAGAAAACGTTTTGAAATATCCTAGTTTTACTAACTAGTTTTAATGTGCAAATGTGCGTGTTGCTATTACATTTTTCCTCACGATCTCATAGTTTCGGCTGAAACTATGTTGATGGTTCCATAAGGACTAGTGTTTTGTTTATTTATTTAATTTATTTTTAACATGGCCTCCTTGTTGTTCTTGGACGACATTAAACTATTGACCTAAAGTGAGTTTCACAACTTGCTCGAGCGGTTTAATCGGTCTTGTCCTCCCTGATGACAGAGAAGTCCAGTTATTGGTCGAGACCAAGAGGGCACGTCATCTCCATCAATCAGGGATCTCCTCTGAGGAATGCCCCATGCGCTCTCGTCCAGCCGCCTGACCACGCGTTGCTGGATGCATGAGAGGCCGGGCATGAAGAGCAATCCCGCCCAATGATTATGCAGGGGGAAAGGTGATAATGACATCCTATCAAGAGTTAACGGCCAAAAGCAAGTGCAGCCCGCCGTTAAAAGAGGTCATAAACCTGGACCCGGGCGGCAGGTCTCATCCTGAAGTCTGCAGTCTCCATGATAGTTGGAGGCAGGAGGTGGAAGATGGATTTTATTCTCCGTATTTTAGTATGTGCACCCTTTCGGACAGTCCTCCTCCGCGGCGGGAGTGTGAGGGCTTGCTGACATCGGCCTCCCTCCACTCATCCGGAGTCCCCTGGCGGCGCAGGGCGCAGACGCAGAGCTCTGCAGGACGCGGATATTCAAAGAGCAACGAGGCACGACACTGGTGTTTTGGCCCACATGCAGAGCCACTTGAAAAGCCACTGTGAGATCCCCACAGTGGGATTCTAGGCCAGAACGGACAACTTTGGTCTTTCAGAGAGGAAGAAAACTTTTGAGCAGATGGCAGGAACATGTGCATCAAGGAGTAAACAGCTGAGGGGTACGTTATTTGTTTCTCCGTCGATACTGACCAGTTCAGAAATTGAACTAATAACTAAAGTGGCGCAACTTTTCTGTAAACTTTTTATAACTCACGAGGAAAGAAGTTTATGCAAACTTTTTTTCTCAAAAAAAACAAAAACAAAAAAAAGAACGAGTGGGTGACGCGCTTTGTGCGTCACGCGGAGCACTTTTCGCTTTCACCACTGAAACAAATGCCAGATCAGAATACATACAAATCCGATCAAAACGTTTGAATGGCAGCAGTAACTGTTTCCAACATGGCATATTTGGATATGCACATGAGGGGTCGGTTAGTATTTCCTTAACGGTTCCATGTTGTTCGGCAGTTTCGCTCCACCTCCTGCTGAACTGTACAGAGAGGGAGGGAGAAGTACAGCCAGATGCCTGCATCCAACCCAGAAGGCGATCAATTATTTACCCTTGCCCTTACTAACCAGTACATTTTGAATAATGCAACAGACCAGTGCCTGTCGACGCTCACAGGAAGTTGAGTAAAACTTACTCTTGTGAGCTGGAGTGCTCCCCGACTATTGATTAGTTGTCTGTTTGTAATGAAAGCCCCAAGTGCATTGATTTCAGTTTGCAGCACCTTTACATGTGTCCACCTTTTTAACATAATTGCTGTCACAGATCATCATTCCACTGACGGATGAGTTCTGGGAAGAGAGCCCACAGAAGAACTCATATCCCAGCCTTAAAAATACCTACTGGGAGAAATTCCTACCAATCCTAAATTTTGTGTGATTTCTGGGAGCTTTTATAGATCTTTCTTTTGATTAATGATGTCAATTCACTGACTGGTCACTGTGCATAGATTGGTTTTCATGAATTTGAAGTATGAATTACAAAGTCTTGATGCTTATCCAAAATATGTTTTATTTGACTTCTTTTCACTCTTCCCTGGGATGAAATACTCAAAAATATTAAATCTAAATCTCCAAATGAGTAATCAAAACTAAATGAAAATCTAATTGTTTGATGCATTTACTCACAACTTCGTGAAAAAAGGAAAAAACAAAAACAAACTCAAAACACATTCGAGCTTTTTAAAGTTAAAATGTAGCAAATAATTGTATTTTGGGGATAATCCCTGACTGTTTTATGGTCAGGAAGTTGAAAATGGCAAACGCAGTTGAGGCTGCACTCAGAATTTAACATGCAAGCTGCTCATTTGATCCACATCCATGCACTTGAAAAGGGCATTGACTCCCACCCAACCATGCCGAAATCTACTTCTTCACAGTTTTGTTATGAGATCATCTGCAGAAGTAACTAATCAGTGCTAGCATGTAGCATTTAAAAGAATCATTAGTGAAAGTGGTCTTTCCTCCCCAGATTGGATTGTTTTTGGCACAGAAAAAGCTCTTGCACAGCCTATTCCTCCATGCTGAAAGACCTCCACAGACCTCCTGTAACGTGATCTCCTGGCTGAGTGTACACGCTCCCTGTGCGTCATTCTTCAATTATGCTTTGACAGCACCTGAATTACTGTGGGCTGGATGCCCAGATGACTGCAGCAATGTGTATTGATCTATCCCTTTTCTTCTTCGCTCTCCTTGGCTTGGAAGGCCTTTCCATTGCCTTTGCTGGCTGGCTATTTTTAAGCGTGCAAGTCATTCCTCAAATATTTAGTTTGATTCCTTTATGCCTGCTGGCCAGCATCAATTCTATTATCTTTGCACTCATTAATCAGAACGTGAATGTGATTTGCACTCCTGAAAGTCGGCCCTCTTAATTGCAATGTGTATTGCTCCCTCATATTTGCTGCTTTCTAATTCTCAGGCTTAGTTACCTTCTCATTCGTTTTCTTAAAACACAGATGTTGACATTTATCCTATAACTGACCTTTCCATCTGACGTGCTTTCCCAACTGGCTGGAGGCCCGTTAACCTTCCTCTCAATGAATTGTGGTGGGAAGCAGTGCTCTACACCTGGCTCCATTACCCAACAGCAGCAGCAGGAGCACATTTTCTCAGAGGCAAAGAAACACTGACAACAGCCCACAAAGTCAGAAATAAAAAATAAAGATATAGCTGCGATTCCTGTCATTCATTGCACATAAGTAGCTTGGATGATTCTTTAATGTGTAACCCAGAAACCTCAGAGGACAAAAATGGGGACGTTTGTCATTATGCACTGTTTGAAAAGATTTGTAAACCGTTAAAGTGTCATTGAGACAGAGAGGCCCACAGGCAAATAATTAATGATTCTGATGAATACAGTTAATGGACTGTAAATGCTACAAAGTTGCCAAACATTTTGATGGCTACTTTCAATGTGCAGCACTGTTTGAGTTACAAAAAACAGAGTTAAGATGAACATAAATGTAAGATTGTAAGTTAGATGTATTTTAAGGTGCGGCCAATTTTTTAAAAGTTATTTGTAATGCGTTAAACTTTGCTTTTTTTTTAACTTACATTTTTTTTAACTATTCTAAATAATTCTTTAGTGTGAGAATATGCTAAACTATTTTTTAAAAGACGACGGTAAGTTTGAGTAAAAACAAACTGACTGGGCCAGTACCTCACAATATGCTTCAATTAAGGCCTGTTTAAAAAATTTTTTTTAAAACAATTAAAAAGAAAGTTTGTTATTCTGTGTAATTTCTAGTACATCAAATTGTCAGAAAAGTAACAAAAGCTCAAAATGTTTAGTTTTTTTCTTTTTTAAATTTCACATGTTTTTTCCCGTTTTTTTCCTTTTTTTTTCTTTTTCTTATTTTGCAAATTGAAGTTTTATCTGAGCAATAAATGAACGTCCTTTCCAGTGAGTCATTTAAAGCTCTTGCGCCTCCTTTGTTAACAGCTTCATTTATCTCTATGTCCTCGTTTCTGTTCCCAGCTAAGACAGACGCGGCCGTGGGTTCAGTGATGCTGGTCAGTGCAGACGAGGGGTTGCATCTCTGCGCAGACGGTCACTGCAACGTGAACGTGGCCCCAAGATCCTGCAAGCAGCGGACGGCGCGAGAAAAGAGTCCAACAAGTACTTGAGGGCCAGGCGCATGGAGACCAGCGCCCTCCGACCCACCCAGACGCAGGTGAAAATTTGGTTTCAGAACACATGCATGAAACTGAAGAAGCTGCAGTGGGACGGCTGCGCTTCGGCCGACGGGCCGTGGCTGCGCGCACACGAGGATCCACTGGACAGCTGCCCCTCTGCCGGAGCGACCTCGCCAGTGCACCTGCCCTCCAACTCCTACACGTTAGACAGCAAGGGCGCCAGACTGCAGATGTTTTGATTCGCCTTTGCATCACTCTCACTCAGGCTTTACTTTATTTGTTTACCTCCATGGACGCTGCTCGCGAGAAGCGCAATGGCAGTTTTCTCCATGCAAGAACGGGCGATATCCATTTGTCATCGTCCCCAGCTTCAGGCTGGCGCTCTGATTTGAATATTAAAATCCAAGTCATTCCATTGCGCTCCTATCTACACAATGTAAACGAAGATACAAACTAATTTAATTGACCGTATAAGCTGAAGAAAGCTATCTGTTTATTTTACATGTTTTTCTTTGCTATTTTTTATTAACTGCCTTTGCTTGAATATTTATTCGAAGAAGCACCTCCATTTGCTTAAAAATCTAAAAGTTATTGTTAATTCAGATTTATTTATTATTGCACCACAAACTTATTTGACTATTTTTTAATTATCCTTCATAAGCAGATGCAAATTGCTGCAAGTTCTGATTTCAAGTTTAATTACCCCTCCATCAGCTTAAAAGAAAAAAGATTAAAATATTGTAATTGACTGATAGATTTATTGACAACGTATTGGGAGCAGGATTGATCCGTTGTGGTCCATCTATTTGAGGCACAATCCTGGGAGCTTTTGTCATGATATGTAAGTGCGCGTTAATGGCACGCAAAAACGTCACAATCGGGAATTGCTGCGTCCTTTATTACACGCACAAGAAAATGATTATTTGGCTTGAACACCCATGCGGGAGAAAAGAAAATGAAAGGATGTCTGAGCCGTTTTGCAGATCAACCAATAAAGAATGTGGCCCCAGCAGCTCCAGCAGCTAAACACTGCTCCCCGGTTCACATTTCATATAAAGTAAATGATTGTGAACACGCTCCTTAAACACTTTTCTGTAACTGTGTGTTTCTATCATGTTAATGTCTATTATAACGCCAGGCATATGGCCCATCAGCCACATTAATTCTCTGCAAGGGAACATTTGTGTTTGGCTTTCAATTAGCATATTTTCCATGCATATGATTGTTTCTTTAAAATCATAAAAAGTGGAATGAATAAAGCTGAAAAAAATAGTTTGTTTATTGCTATATATGAACTTTAGGCAAAAATCTGAAATGTTTCTGATGTATCTGCATAGGACAAAAGAGTGGGCTGGAGGGCTGCAAGGCCAAACTAATATATGCAGTTACACCAGAGTTCAACTCTCACCTCCTGACCCTTGTCTTGCCTCGGGACAGCAATGACCCGGTCAGTGGCTCACACAGAGTAAGATATACCATTAATTTGGGTGACCTCCAAGTCTGAACTTTTTCTTTCATTCCTTTTTTTTTTCTGTCGAAGAAAGCGCTCCCATGGCTTTTGTGTGAATCACTGTGTCTAAACAACAATATTTCACCAAGCTGAATAGTAAAGCAACAGGCAATATAAGGCAATATAATCTTTCATATTATAATTTCCAACCATAATGCTCTTCTTTTAAAAAATGTTTTCTAAACTTGTAGCTCTCTTGTGTGTGCTCCTATTTTAATAAGGCAAATATTCCACTTTATAAGCTGGATGAAAAAAATCTTCTCACCAAATGTGTTTTTTAATATGAACAAGAAGGACATTTTTAATCATAACGTTAAAAAAATTAAAATAGCTTGAGCATTAAATGTGATCGCTGTAACAATATTTGCAGCAGCCATTCATTAGTCTGCCCTCAAATTTCACACATATTTTGCTTGATAATTTTTGAAACATGCATTAATTCTGTTCAAGAAAAACGCTTGGTGTTTTTTTTTCTCATTAATATTTTTAAAAGTCTGAGGCGTGAACATTTAGAAGTGAAAGAGAGCAGCCGGCAGCTTACGATTTTTAATGCTTTTTTAAATAAGCGATTAGAGACATTTTACACGAAAGCACGATCGGAGAAGTGCCACACTCAATTTATTCTTTGCATTTACATTTAAGCAAAACACACAGTCAGGCCTGCATTTCTCTAAGCAAAATAGCACAAAGTGAAATGTTTAACAAAACAGACAAATGTGTGTCTCTTTAATGCAAAGTGTCGTGTCAACGAACAGGGAGGAGAACGCAGAAGGCAATGATTTTGAAACACAATGATTGTAAAACCTTCGATTTTAAATCGTTCCTACTGAGAAGTGTGTTAGGTTGACCTTATTAGAAACTCTTTTATCATCTTAAATATGTTCCCTTTGCCACAGGGCTTCAGGTTATAATTCATTTCCGGCTGCCGGCAGTGTTAAAGTATTTACAGTACGCGCTGGCTTCTTTATTCTCTCACCTACATCATCATACAGTTAATACCTAAACTTAAAGAGCAAACATATAATAAGAGAATAAGTAACTGTATAGCATAAAGCTGCGTTTAAGGACAGAAAAACAGCTTCATTCATTTAGGCTGAGCTGTCACTCTAATTTCATTCTGTGACAGCTTCAGCATTTCCTTCTCAATTGATGAAAGCAAAACCGCATTGTTTGTTCAGACCTGACATTTACTTTGAAAGCATTTAAGTGTGAACCCTTGTCTGACACATTCCAGCTCTTCTCTATTTCCTCCCAGTGACACACAGTTTGTTAATGAGACTGAAAGCTGTACGTACACTTCCTCAGACAACGTTCTGGAAAAACTTGGAGGAAGCTAAGTAAAAACCAAAATAACTCATGTTAGAATACAAAGCCATCACAGAAAAAAGGCGGTGTTGACAGTGACCGAGTAACCATTTCCGCTTTTTTATTTTTTATTTAACTCCTCCCTTTCTTTAAAAAAACGATTTCTCATGATAAAATCCTGGAAATCTATTCATTCGACTCATCCATTTTCATCAGCAAGAAACACTTGAATAATTAAATGGTAATCACTGTTTATAGACAGAAGCTTCCTGTTACACTTTGTTTTGATAGAATACCCCTGAACCCACAACTGAGACATCAAACTATATCCAGTGATGCATTGGTGCATGATGAATGAACCTATTGACAGTCTCTATTTTCTTCTGTGATTTTTTTTGCAAGTTAACTAATGTGGGTAGCTGTTGTAATTCTTCAGAAGAGTACCAGAGGCAGGGAAAATAAGGGAACATATGTAAGATACACAATACCTCAGATTAGATGAGGAAATATACATTTGTGAGTATGTTCTGATTCATTGCTAAATTGTTGTTTGTGAAATACTCCAACCAGAGAACACAGATCGTTTGATTGCAACTACATTTACCGGTCTAGCCTTGGCTTTGATTGCAATCAGGTTATTTGACTGCTCTTCTCCTCTGAACTTTTTCACTCATCTGATTTTACTGTCTTTCTTCATTTGCAAAGACTTTCATGCACGATTTGTCTTTTTGATCGGTCTCCTTCACATATTTGACTACCAAACAATTTCTCCATCAAGAAAGATGAAATGAAGTGCACCTGTCTGTGACTTTGTACTCAGATGCCCTGTGTACAATTACACAAATATGTGTTTTGTTTCCTAGGTGCTACTAATAAAGAAAACACAAGGATACAAAGCCCTTATTTGAATAATTGTCCCTTTGCACGTGCGTGCACTCCCATACAAATCCACGTATGAAGCATTCTGACGGAGCCCCGCTCGACAACATGCACGCACGTCCAGCCCTTGCCTCTCCTCTCATGCTCCACTCCAGGGAGCAGATGTTTGGGGACAGCTTACAGCCTCAGCGAATTTCTTTGTACACAGCAAACAGCAGCACTCAGCACTTCTGGCTGCAGTGGGAAATTTGCTCTCGGCGGTGATGGGGTTGAGGTGGGGGGATTTGAGTTAGTGGAAGGTATCAGGAAGAGTGAAAAGGAGGGTGCACACAGAGGTGAAACACTCACAAGGTTGTGTGCTGCACTGGAGAAAAACCTCCAGAGAATGTGTGTTGGAATGCTGCAGGAGAGATGTTCAGGTACAGGATGTCTCTGCCACATCATGCAGCTTGAGAAAACTCAAGGTGGCTTTGCAGCATATCTATGTCATTTGTGACCTCTCTTAAGTGCCTCTGCCTTCTGAATGCTTTAGAATGCCCTTTCAAAAGTTGCAGACAAGCACAAATTAAAAGAAAAAAAATGCAGAAACACAAATTAAATAAGCCCTCAGAGAAATTGCTGATATAGCATCTGAGACACCAGCTGTAATAAGGTCCATTGCTAATGATTGTACGGTGTAAATAATAGTGGAATGAAGTGAAATGTTGCCTCCTTCTACTTTAACTAGCATAAGGTTTAACAAATTAAGTGTCGAATAAAATGCCATTTTGTTTTTCTGTAGTGTTTACCATGCATCTTTAGCATAAATATTTGGCCAAACGTTGCAAAAACGTCTTACATAAATAGGCTCAATATTGTATAGGAAGGAGAAGTCATTCCCACCCCTTGTCAGCGGATTAAAATCCCTAAACAAACCGTCATAAATGAGCCCTGCAATGTCTATTTGTCTGAACGAAAGCAACACCCTACTTCTCTGCCCCCAGGGTTGGGTTGCCATGGTGACAATTTTGTAGACATATGGAGAGAGAGGAGAAGAAGAGTCAGGTTAAAAGAGTGGAGGGAGTACAGAGGAAAGGGGAAAGGCGTTCTGGTATAACGCACACAATCTTTATTTTTTGTGTTTCACAGATTTCCTTTTCACCTGTCAGTCAGCGATGTGTGACACTCCATCATCACTGAGGGACCGTCAATGAACTTTATTCAGTCAGACATATATTTATATATAGATTTTTTTTTTCCCGGTTCCGGGTTACAGCACGGACGCGTGTGGCTCACGGCGGCTACACAACTATCTTCAAGTGACTTAAAAGTTGATTTTCTCCACAAAAAAAAGATCACCATGGATTGATATTCCAGGATTCTTAATTCTGTCTGATACAGTTATGAACCGCATAATGATAAATCATGTAATAAAATGGTTACGGTAGAACAGTGGTGGGATTACATATGCTCGCTTCCTTCCACTCCCTTTCAAGCAATATTTATTAATATGTCTAATTATCCTAAGTTTGATTCATCAAATGTATGAATGTATAACTGATGATTGTATTGTTTTTGTGTATTATTGCTATTTGATTGCTTGAAAGAAACCATTTTAAATCCAATCAAATATAGCACATTCATGCTCAAGAGAAAGAGGCCACATTTTTTTGTCTCTATTGTAAAGCCAAAAACAACATAGATTGTTTAATATTTACACATTTTTTAGTTTCTGCATTCTTGAGCTGTTTTTTTTACACTAAAATGCCATGATACTCATGAGAACAATTACATGGTTGTTTTTGTTCCTTGCCAAACAGGTTCAAAAAATGTGATCAACTTTGTAGCAGACCTGATGTCAGCTTGGCACAGCACAAGGGGGAAAAAGGAAAGATCAGGGGTGAAAAAAAAAGTTAAGGTTTAAATATTTAAACAAATCCAGGTGCTTAAGAAAATTTCTTACCAAAGCCATTTAAATTAAAAGCAAAGATTGGTTGCTTCACATAACCTTGTTCCCACTGTTGTATTTAATCTTTTCTGTGCTTCTCTGCACGGAGGGTCTGTCTGCCTTCCCTCCACCCTTGCACTATCCTTTTCTTCTGCTCCACTCTCTGTGGGTCATTCGTCTTCTCTGCCTCTGCTGCCTGCTCTCCAACTGATATGAGAGGGTGACCCCTTGGGCCCTCAGAGGTCAAGTGATACAAGGTCATTGGCAGGTCATCTCTGCTGACTGGCTGACCTCTAAAAGGATGTCTGGAAGTGGCCAATCAGATCCTTCGCCCTTCCCCTTAAGGCGGATCCTCCTCTCCAACTCATCAGCAGCCTGTGCCACATGACCAGGGTGAGGCGTCAGAGAGAGGATGATTAATGATGCTTTTAGTACCTGTTTAGAATGAAGCTGTCCACACCACACTGTAATTACCCACTCCCAGGCGGCAGCTGCCCAACGTAATTGCTTTTTGTTTGTTGACCTGGTTTATTGAGGAAAGAAATGGCTTTGGCTGACTAAGATGGTGCTTCATACAGTATACAGAGGTGAAGATATATGTGTGTCAAAAATTTTGGTGGCAGGGCACGGGGGAGATTTATGGAAGCCACAAAAGAGATTTACACCTCAGCTATGTATGCACACGGAGGAGATATAAATGACAGAGAACACAACTGTGCTTTAAGCTTTACGTTACAAAGTAAAATCAAAGTAGGCTTATGGCCGTGCGCACAAAATGTCAGCACAACGCTCCAGAAAAGGTCAAAGACAGCTGCAGACCTCTCATGCAAGGCTATTGCATAATCCTAAACACACAACATGCACAGGCTGTCAGGAGTAATTTATGACAACGTCAGGAAAACACAAGCTCTGTGTTATCATGAAAATTTAAAAAGAAGTTCAGAGGGCTACTGCACCCAGAGATTCCACCTCCCCTTTCTTGTTTGACTGCACGCCTAAGGCAAACATGAAAATTTCAGTACCTGCAGCACAGCGCCACGAGAGCAATGACAATGAAACTCAGATAAACAGTCCCTCATTTGACCTGTGAAGAACATAAATTTGCCGCTCATAAATTCCTGAGCATTTGGCACGTTTGCAGTGCCTTATACCCAGACAGAGAGAAGCAAGTGTCGGATATCAATGCTTCTGTATGAGCAGCTTTCATCTTGCTGCTGGTTCTCACATAACTCAGTGTTGCAACCTTTATCACCAGCTCATAAATAACTACGCTATCGCCTGATAATGTCCACTTAATGCTTAGTCAATAAAGCTCACAGTAAGAGGGCCCTTTTTAGCCCCTCTCCTGTACATAAATATAAACAGTGCAGTAGATTGATGTGATGGGCAGGCTCCATCCTCACTGGAATAAAAGGAAGCAACGTGTGGGCTCAGGATCTGAAGGTGGGTTGTGGGTTGCAGGTGTTTAGAGGAGATAGTGGGCTGTAATGAGGGGGCTGTGAAAGAAAGGCTGAGTGGATAGCCTTGACTGATCACCTGTGAAAGGCACATGCACACATATACACGCAAATGACAGCACGCAGACACAAACGCACACTGGCACATTTGCACGCAGGTGCCGTCATTCACACACCAACACACACACTAATGCCATCATTAGTTAACTCATTGGTGGAGATGCCTGATGCACAAAAGCTCATCCTCCCCATTTGAAGGGCATAAAGCCACTTGATAAAGAGAGGATGAACTACTTTTGGATCTTGTTAGCATCTTTTCTTTATCTTGTCACGTGCCATTACAACAAAATTACATACGGAGTTGTAAGTTTTTACTGACTTGTGCACGTTGCTTAGACAGCTATTGGCCATTTGTGCTGGCCATCAGATTGTCTCATTTCAGTGAGGAGCCAGGGGCAGCTGTAGCCTGTGTGATGACTGGAATGGGATCAGCTTAAGCCTGGGAAGAGAGGAGAGAATGACAAGGATGTTCTTGTGTGGAACGAGGGGGTTGATTGTGATCCATGAGTTTGTCGCTGTAGCAGCACCTGGACTTGAAGATGCAGCTGGGGGAGATGGGCAGGAACACCAAGGGTGCTGAAACGAAGAGGGATGATATAATCTGGTCTAGCTGACACACTTTTTGTGCTACTGTTGATGGTTTGGTTGAAATCTATGTTAAATCTTTTCAGTCTGAAGGAGAATCTTCAGAGATGCAACAAGCTGTAAATTTGCCTTGTACTTTCACAATTTTTGTGAACTAGTTTTCTCCAATGTTTTTAAATGTTCTTTGTTTCCATAAACAAATTAAAACCCTTCCATACATGGTAGTTAAAGTAGAAAAACCCTCATTGATATAGCAAGAGCCATAGAATCACCTTAAAAAATATTCAGTCTCCATTCATGATCACAACACTGGTAACTCAAGATGACAGAAGTAATGTCAGCATCAACTGACGTGGGAAATTACTTTATTTAAAATATTGAACTCTCTATTTGTCTATGTTTAAAAATATAGTGTTAAAGACCAACTCCAATGAAAATGTTCTCGTAGCATTTTTTATGATGGAGGACAAACCGTACATTAAGGACATGTGGATTTGAAAAAATATGATTTTACTACTGTTGTTGCCGTTGTTCTGTGCTCATGTAAAAGGAACTGATCGTTTAAGAATAATTTTTCTGCTCTCTGCTCCACTCCATTCTGATGTATCCACTTGCAGATAAATAGATCCATGTCTTCCGAGCTGGTATCTGGCTCAAAACTGTACAGCTAGATAGCTCCCATATTGCTTGGCATTTTTTTTGCACCGGTAATGTTAGGTTGGAGATGTGGGGGGTTGTCTATGTCCCATAGAATGACACAGCTTTTTAGATTGTTCCTAAAAACGGCATAATCATAATTTATAGCAGCGCCAAGCCAGACATTTTCTTCATGCTGCAGTTCTTCGTTGTTTTACAGGGTTCTACTGGGAGAACTGGGTGGGTGGAGGGAGGAATCTGGTGAGGGAGGGGTCCCATCTGTGTGTGATTGTCCTGTGTTTTCTGTTTTAAATAATTTTCGTATTTTATGACTATTTTATCTGCTTTTATGTTAAGCGCTGTGTATTTTTAACCAAAATGAAAGGCGCTATACAAATCAATAAAGTTTGAAGTTTGAAGTTTGAAAAGACCACTAGGAATGCTCTTACAATAGATCAAAAGATGATCAGACTGGGATTTTAATGAGTAAACAGTTTTTGTTTTGTCTTTTTTCTGATTTTCATGAATTGTAAGTGGTTTAATTAAATGCAGAAAATTTAATTTCCTTGTTTCTGACTGAGTAATTAGTGGTGTGGTGGGGTTGGTTGCAGTTTAAAAAGGACACCTCAAACTGCAAGAACGCTGTCTTGTGTTTGTGGTTAGCCCACCATTCTGTTGATAATAACGCATAACTTCTGAAGAACCAAATGTAATGTTTATTAACCACTCCATTATTTGGAGTTAAGAGAGGCAAGGATGATTAAATAACAGTTATTACTTTTCAAACTATTAACTCTGAATATAGTATGTTTTTGTATAATCAGCTGTTTTGGTTCACTTGCACCTTCTCCCCAGAATTGTATTCACAACACAACCCCATATTCAAACACACAGGTATATTTCTGTGTGCGAACATAAAATATTTAAACTTTTATTTATATTTTCTACATCTTCATTTATGATTACTAAGAAAAAACAAAATTGAGTTTGTTCAAAAACATTGTCTTCACAAAATATGAAAAATTTTGTGGACCTGTTTAAGCTTTGACATTAATAATAATGTGGTGTCAGCATGTCTGCAGCAGTTTACTAAGGGACCAGATGTTGTGACACTTCAAGTGGACTGCATTCCAATTTTACTGGTTATTTTTTCTAAAAACTTTATATACCCTACACACAAAAACCTGCCATGGGAAATTATATGATAAAAACAAAACCTATTTGAAACAGCGCCCCTTAAAGTGCATAGACTGATTAGTGACATTCAAAACAAATGTTAAAAAAATTCACTTTTTAATCCTTGTAAAGGCTGGTTTGTTTACTGATTTATATATTTTTTAAAAGTAAGACACTATCATGACATTTCATCTCATTAAAACTTACAAGGTATAGTAAAAGAGTATTTTAGATGAGTGGCTACATAGAAAACGTTCCACATTACCACGCAGATTCAGTTCCTATTGTAGAAGGGCCCATGAAGGTATGCGCATGAGAAAACAAGGGGAAAAAAATAAATGCTTATCTTCAGATTTGTTTAATGTTAATCAGACAAAGGCGAAAATGTCAACAGTGAGAGTGAATTTTAAGCAACTGATGTTGTTATTTATAAATAAAATATATAACGTATTAAAACATACTGAAATACAAGTACATTATTAAACCACATGCCAAAAAATAACAATTAAACAATCTTTTATTTTATATACAATGTCCAAGGTGGTGCATTTGAAATTATGACAGACCATCCCACCTTGATGTCGCGGGAAAGATCATTTCCTCAGTATGGAGATGCTGGATGCTCTTAGTGTAGCTCCCCTCTTAATATGCTCTGCAGTTATCGCCAGTGCAGCAGCTATTTTTCAACAGAATGCAAGAAGAAGGGATTATTATAGATGAGTTTCCCTGACTCCGGGTAAGTAATACAATAAACTTATTTGATAAAATGTTGGCTGTACTTAAATGCATTACACTTAGTGTGTCTGCAAAAGCATCACTGTCATCTTCTCCTCATACTGGGCCTCATTTATCAATATTTGCTGTGCTGCACAGTGCTGAAAATTCTAGTAAATAGCGGCGTAAAACAATGAATGTGATGTATACCATTTCTGGCTTTAAAAAAGTCGATTTTGGTTTTGTTTTTCAGGACAAAATGTATGCTAAAATTTAGGAAAAAATCTTAAAGGTGGTAGGTGTTGAAGCAGAAATCTAATTACCTATTCATCTAAACATTTTAATTTGTTGTGTGGTGTCCTGAGGAAAGCCCCAAAACTGGTCAAAGTATTGCTCCAAACACTGCCGTAAATTGTTCTCTCGGGTAATGCAGACAGACCTATTGCAAAATCAGGAGAGACATTAACTGGGGTATCAATAAATAAACTTCTAATTAGGAAAAAAGATCTGGAGCGAAGCAGCAGCAGGAGCACAGGGGGAGCATATCAATGGCATGCTCACATCTGTATGCAGTCACAGCTCTCTGCTGAGGGACTGTGCCTCAAAGGGTCTTTAACGATGGCACTGCTCACCCACCCACCCCTGACTCACCCTGGTGGAGAGTGTGCCCGCTCCTTGACTGTGCAGTGAACCCATCCCACCCTCCCCTCCCTTCAAGCCTCCGTCTAAACAGCTCTAGGTTTTCCACCTTCTCTTTTCTATCCAGCTTATCCTCGCAGTGCCCTGAGTGTTCCTCTGTGCACTGTGACTTCACCATGATTGATTGCAGTGGGGGTCCTGCACTCCCTCGGTGAGACAGAAAATGGAGTAGGGAAAACAAGGGAGGGTAAGGGAATAATAGGCAATGCAGAGAAGCCTGTAATTCTGTGATTGGTAAAACGTAACATGTCTTGCATGTGGATTCACTCGTTCTTCATTTAAGATTTGCTCCACGTTCATGAAATGCGCTCGTGTGAAAGACAATGAAGATTTTTTACATCAAAATGCAGGTAAGTAAGCAGGCGTGTTGGATAAAAGCTAATTTGGCTGGCAGAAAGCTTTGACTTAGGTGCTGCAGGCAGCTGAGGGCTGAGGGTTGCATGGCACTGACCGCTCCCTGTCTTTCCCCCTCTGTTCCCTGGAGGGTAATAAAGACTGATGACACTGATGCTGTGCCATCCGGCTCCACAGTCTCCACTGCACAACCATTTGCGCCATCATTTATTCCCCCCACTCCCTCTTCTCGCTCTAATTCTGCTTTAATAACCACCAGCTCCATTCATCAGTGTATTGACGGGCATGACAGGCGGTGCGGCACACACTAACTCCCTGCCCTTTACTCGCTCACGGCTGGGGTCAGCATGAGGTCACACAGTCAATAATCACAACACTGCTCACTGTCACCTTGGAGCGACTGCATGCCCTGCATATCTATCGTCACACATGCAGAAGCTCCTCATTTGCAGCTTCGTGAACATTTGCTGTTGTATTAGATGGGCAGTATCAGGGTGCCAAACATTCATGGCCCAAGGATTGTTGCTCCGCATTTGTTCTGAGCATGTGACTGGTGCACAATCAAGAAGATTTACCAGATTATCCCCAAGTTATGAACAAAAGTCTAAAATCATAGAACATCCCAGTTTACTTCTGTATTTCAGAGGATGGGCTTGTTTGGGAGGATCTTTGAATGGGCAGGCATTTTTGTCCAGGTGCAGAGCCTTCTCCTCCTTTAGCATTCACATCTTCATATTCAAAACATGTCCTGTCCTCCTCCAACTCTAGCACAGTTTGCTGCTGTGGCACATTTTTTCTTCATTTCAGCTTGACAGTGACATTTATGTTCATTTGCTCCGTGCAATTGTGAAGCATCTGGAGAGGCCGTTTGCCTTCTCCTCCCTCACCTCTTTCCCTTTTTTTCTCATCCTGTAATGACAAAAATATCAATTCACATTTGCATGCCACAGTGACTAAGCTTTTCACAAAGAAAGGAATTTTTAAAAACACAAATGGGGGGAAAAAAAACACCCCTGCAATTAAACAGAAGTGGAAGATGTGGGAAATTAGATCTACTGATTACAGCACACATGCTAACGAAGGACATGTGCAAAATCATAGGCAGGTTTACTGGAAATGATATTTAGAAACAGTCTGTGATTCTTCTGACTCTTGTAAATGTGCTTTATGGGATGGACTTACACAAAAAAACTCAATGCGGGTATTCCAAGCTTGTGTGGTACCATGATTTATTCCAGTGCTTTGGCACAATTTATAGTCTTATTCAATGGCTCTTTTTACTCACACATACCACCAAAGACAAACACTATAGAAGAAACAAAAGAAACCCGATGAGGCACACTCACAAAGATAAAAAGAACAACCTACATCAGAAAATGGTTATATTCAACTTGCAACACATACATATCTCCACTTGTGGCCCTTGGCGGGCTGAGGCGGCAAGTCAGGGGTGTGGGTGCTCTGTGCTCTAATCTGCAGTGCAGGTCCCATTGGCAAGGATCATTGAGCTAATTAATAATGTGGCACAGAGAGGAATGGCAGTCATTATGGAGCCACGGTTGTGTGTTCTAAGATGCTGTGGGTTTTTGTGTGGCTGTGTGTGAGATTGTGCATGGACTTGTGTGTTACGACGGCATGCACAATAACAGAATCTGCCACACAATCATTTAATTCCTAACTTGTTTCACTGAGAGGGTTAGCAAACATGAAAACATATCAGAGGCACACACTCAAATGCATAGGTGCATGAACACAGAGCACACACACACACAGGATTTTCTGAAGCGATCCTTCAGGTAGACAGGAATTTCTCTCTGTGTCAGCCAAGGTGCAGCAGGATTTCCTTTTCCCCCCACAGCCAAGCCAACTCGAGCAAATAACTATGTGACTTGTAACACTATAACAACACTAAAGTAGACACAGCCGAAGCAGAACATTGCACTGTGGGGCTCTGTATAAAACAGTACTGCACCAGCAGAGCCTATCATTTCCAGTCTGCTGCCATATGTTAGGAGGCACTGTACACATTGCCAATATTTACTATAAGCAAGGGGACCAGAAGGCTAAGAGCACTTAGTTGAGTGAGGCAACCCAATAGCTCAGGCTGGGCTAATGAAAGGAAACAACAGGAGCAATTAGCAATGTAAACAAACAGCTCGCTGAGGCCCCGGTCTCTGGCTTCCCCCCTGACAGCAAAGGGACTGGCAGCCTGGAGTAAGAGATAATTGGGGGAGCTAGGAGCCAAGACAAAATCAATGGCAACGCATGCACGAACCCATGTGATTACTCACCACCGCACATCTGAACTCGTGGGACACTATCATGACGTATCACAGCAGGTCTGATCCTGAAAAGTTCTTTATGAGACTAGAATTTCTGCTTGACCAGCCAGCTGAACTTACAAGTGCAATGGTTAAAACAGGCAGAGTCAAAGAAACACATGGGCACATGCTGACAGCTGATACAACACAGCATATAAGCATTGCACTTTGACCACCAGCCATCCAAGGGCCTAACGACCTTTCTCTCAGTCTAATTGATTTCATCTTGGTGCCATTTATGTGTCTGCCTGTACACTAATGTCTCCTGCCCACTCACTCATTGGGAAGCATCAGCGTCTACAGTGCGACCGTGTGGCTGCAGCCAGCAGACACTCGCACAAAAGCAGCAGGCTTCTATGTCTCCTCCTTTTTCCCGAGTGGAGCCACTGGGCATAGGAGCATCACTAATGCAGTTGGCTGACTGCAACTTGTACTCTGCAGGGCAAATTCTGTTGCAGGCATGAGGCTTCTGGTGTCTAAGTGCTGGCCAAGACCTCAATCAGCACGGTAGACTTTCCTGCAGAGTGTTACAAAAGTCTGCCACACATCCATGACAGGATAAAAATACAAGTTTTGTCATCTGCTTGCACTTTTGTAAAGTTTGAAAATACACTGGCAAAAACAGCAATGTGAGCAGGATGTATAATTAGTTTGCAGACTTCTCTGAGTACGCCACTAAGAAAACAAAGTATATGTCAATGTTCATTTAGCTTTTAGTTTGCATTGTCATGACTGTGGAAATTGTAGGTTATTTAAAGTAACAAGACACAATTATCAATCCATTCAGTGGTTTATAAAAAAGTATGTTTCTCTATCAGGTGATTTTTGGCCTGTAAGCACACTACTGCATCTTTTACTTTATGAAAAACAACTGAGACAAACACTGCTCACCTGCATTATGGGAACTACGGTGGCCCTGAAGTGTAAATCACATCAACAAATCATTCGACACAAAAACATTTTGAAGATCACAATGACAAACAAAATAGCTAAAAAAATATTTGACATCTTCTAAATTTGCTTTTTAGAAAAGAAAACCAAATTCCAGAAACCAAAGCATAGAAAAAAACAAAAAAGATTTCAGGGAACAAAGGTAATTTCCAGAAAACAAATTGAAACGTTAAAAAATGAAACACAATGTCAGAATTCCCACCCTAAGGTCTAACTACTAAAAAACTATATAGTGTGGGACTATCCAGTGCCCTGGATTTTAAAAGCAATACAGACACCATGCACCACTGGCACTTTTATTTAATGACGTCATCGATTTCACAAAATTTAAATCCAATTGAGATGAGCATTTTGCGATGACCATTTATGAAGATAAATGTCTTCTGAAGATAAAAAATTTGTCCAGACGCAATGCATTGTGGTCTATATTTGCCAATCTAGTGAGGATCGATGCACACTGGTTTTTTGCAGAGACTTCTGGATATTTCTAGTGCACTCGATTTTGGAATTGTAGATTTGGACAGCACTACAAAATGGCGAACGCTCTATATAGTGCACTATGTAGTAAGTAGTGAAGGAATTCGGACATAGAGAAATGAGAAACCAGAAAAGTTGGGTATTATGAGACACTGCTGATTGGATTATGAGATCTGGTATGGCTACATGCCAAATAACTTTCAGTTGAAATGTTGCACAAACGTCATCATCCAAAAAACATGTATTTGGGAGACGAAGCAAGAGAAAACCCATGTAGACAAAGGTACAGCAAACTCTAAACAGAAGGAACAAAGCTAGGATGTGCGCCTTAATGCTGTAAGATGAGAATGATAGCCACTACTCCACCATAAAGCCCAATTTCCATTTTGGTCCAAATTTATTCAAATGAGACCACTATGTCATATGTTTTATTAATGATATAACAATTTAAATCCACCTAGTGTCTGTAGAATCCCCTGAACTGATTGTGCCTTTGAACAACTATGAAGAGAGAACCCCCTTCACCTTCAGAACAAGACTTAGTATAGGGGTGTAACGATTCATTTTAACAATGATTCGATTCATATAATAAATTCTGGTCACTGATACGATTCATAGTTGATATTAGTTCAATTTGAACGATCCGTTTCACTGACCTAAAATCCATCCTGGACATCTTTAGCCTAGAATTCAATCAGAGATACCCGAGTACTGAACAGTGCAGGGGAAGTTTTCCAGATTCCTTGTATTTCTTACAAGATAATCTAGTGTTAATTAAACATGTGTACAAACAAACACGTAAACAAGAATGAATGCCATATCCATTCACATTTTAGATTCCTAACGTTCAGCCCACTGGTGTTTTTCCACATAGAAATAATCCAAAGGGAACATTGTTAGAATATCTTACCACACTGCATGGTCACATGTCTTTGTAAAATTCAGTGTTTCCACACATTGGATTGTAATGATGGACTGATCATTTTTTGATGCCATCACATGTGTGTTGTCCACTGTGATGGCTCTTTGTCATTTCTACGTTACAGTAAAATTAATCTACCACGCCTACTAATCTACCACGTCTAAATTGTATTTTCCAGAAGTGATATAATCAAGTTCTTTCATTTTGAAACGATTTTATAATGGTATAGGACAATTTCATTCAATTAACAACTTGCCTCAGACAGACTGATCTGGTTGTACAGTTACAGTCCTACTCGGTAAGGATGTCACTGGGTCAATTCTAGAGAAAGATAGTTAGGAACTGGAGAAATTATATGTATGAAAGTAAAATTAGACTCCACAAAACATAATAATGTAAATGGTAAAGAAGGATATGCCTTCTAGAACAGTAGTTTGACTGAACTTGTGCTTTGGACAATCTTGATCACCCTAAACTAGGCAAGGCAAGGCAAGTTTATTTGTATAGCACAATTCATACACAAAGTAATTCAAGGTGCTTCACAAAACAGAAAAATGCATTAAAATCACAATACATCATAGAAATAATCAACATAAAATTTACTTTAAAAGAAAAGAAAAATAAATAAATTGAAAACTGATTTAAAAATAAAGGAAGGAAAGGAAAGAAAAGTGCAGATAGGACCTTTCAGTCATATACACGGCTAAACAGAAATGTTTTAAGTCTAGATTTGAACATGAACACAGAAGAGGCCTGTCTTACGACTTCAGGGAGGCTGTTCCAGATTTTAGCTGCAGAATATTGAAACGCTGATTCCCCTTGTTTAGTTCTGACTCTGGGAATCAACAGGAGGCCGGCCCCTGAGGTCCTCAGAGTACGAGATGGTTCATATGGCACTAACATGTCAGAGATGTACTTTGGTGCTCGGCCATGGAGAGACTTGTACACAAGCAGAGCTGCTTTGAAGTCTATTCTTTGAGGTACAGGGAGCCAGTGCAGAGACCTGAGCACAGGACTAATGTGATCATACTTCCTGGTTCTGGTCAGGACTCGAGCAGCAGCATTCTGGATGTACTGAAGCTGTTTTACGGCTCGTTTTGAGAGGCCGGTGAGCAGGGCGTTACAGTAGTCTAACCTGCTGGAGACAAATGCATTATTAATGAACTATGTTTGATTAACAGGGTATCAGGGTTGTGCTTTTACATGCATTGCAATTAAAGACACAAGCATAATGCGACAAACTTAAATAATCTTTTCTCTATCTGTGCACTATAAATGTTTTATTCAATTAGTTTAGTAAAATTCTAGTTGCAGTAAAGTTTATTAAAATCAACATCAGGGCCAGTGAATTGTTTTTCCTAATATCTCCAAACCCCCTCTATGTCACAATATGAGCATGTGTTTCATCCTATAATTAAAATCTAAAAATCTCCTATATTAGCAAAACTCAAACACTAAAGGCAGTAACTCAAAAAAAGATTTTACACTGTCATTATTGTTGAGCTCATGCGGAAGCTTAATCTGGATCCAAGAGACTTATTTAATCTTTTATGACTCTGAAAATTGGAGGGAAACATTACATCCATCACTTTCATCAGCTGCATTTTTGATTTAGTGGTCAAATGGATTGATATTGGCTCTATTAGTCCTCATTATTTCTGTAAATTCGGCAGTACCGCCAAGTTGGCTTGGTAGGGATTATGGACCATTATTATTTGAGTGGAGGCAGGAAAGAAGAATGTGTTCAGACTCCAGATAATGTTAATACAGGAGACAGAGCCATGACTGGTGTGCAAAACACTCCCATTCAGTTATACTTAACAACATCCTGTATAAGAGCATCCGTTGGATTGGACAGCCAAATGTCTGGATGCAAGATGATACACACACACAAAAGCAAAACGCATCCCTCCTAAATACCAGTGCATTACTGCCATGGCGCTCATTGACAGAGCTGCCACTCACCACAAAGATAGATGCTCCTTCTGGGACCATTCCAAACCTTGTTCATTATCCCATTTGTATTGCTGATCTAACTACCTTTGAAATCAACTCTGAGGTAGCTACTCTCTAAAAAAGGCAACCATCAGAAACATATTCATATTTTTCCTTTAGCTTATGACCACAGGTTTTTCTCATATTAACATTGGCCAAAACACCATCACTAACCCTGAATCGAAACAACTCCGATTGTTTTTTTTTTCCTACCACGTATCTGCATTATATTTAATCCCCCTACCCCCATCGTTGACATGCCACAAAGATAATTCTTGTTGCTCATTTATGCATATTTCCTTGATTAAAAACATGTAAATGACTGATTTTATACCCCACTTTCTCCCAGCTTTATATTTATCTAAAATAGAATTTCCAATTTGCATTTTCATTTGATTTAAAAAAAAAAAAAACTACAATTTTTCAGCACCCAGACTGTGTGCAACTTTGCATGGCTATAAAAACCCCTCATTCGACTTTGTTTCCACCACAGACAAAACGCACTTCACAGACTCGGCTGCATTTATCACACACTCGCAGCCACGTCGATAGTCGCCTGGCTGAGCAGGCTCATAATGAATTTGAACAGTTGCGCGCCTATAGCAAGATCATTTACTTTATCGGCCCAATAAAAGGAAGTGATAAGATAGTGGATTGCCACTGTAAGAGTATCATCCTGTTATTTATCTCAGCCAGATCTGCAAATGGCAAAGTTCATTCTTCAGCCACAACAGCTTTTATCTAATATCAAAAACAAACATGGCTTATTATCTCATAGGTTTGTGACTCTATGAAGGCCACCGTATTTATATCATGATCATCAACCTGTGCATCTTATTTTTGTGCTAAAAGGTTGGCCTGGCCTCTCTGCATGTTTTCTGCTTCAGGTTCAGGAACGGCTCAGAGAATCCAGGTGCTAATATGATTTAGGCCTGTTCCTCTTATGAAGTTGACCCCTTGTAATTGACACAGACACACTGGCAATTTGATTAGCTCTTCCTATTGCTTGAGGGCATTTGACCGTGGCGTCTTCATTGTCTGATTCATGCATGTAGCTCCACCTATTGGTGATGTCAGGGAATAACGTATAATACAACCTTTTTCCATCTTATACTTTGTGATTTTTAATACTGGAAAAAAATCAAACAGGTAAAATAGCAGACACCCATCTCAGAATGTTTGTAGCATAAAATCATCTATATTGTCAGACACTCTCCTAACATGTATATGAAATCATACATATAATTATATTTTTGTTTCATCATTAAGACTTTATTTTAAAGTCATTGTCTATGTGCTCATAATTTTCAAAGCATATCCACATTTGCAAGCAAGAGCCTCCAGTGAGACTGTGTGTGTGTGTGTGTGTTTGTGTCTGCAACTATCGTCTGTGTTAGCAAGGTCACGTGTCCGATAGAGGAGATCTCCTAATTATTACAAAGAAAACTGATAAGAACCTCTTGAAGCACTTGAAAAAGTTTGCTGGCTTCAAGTACGCTGACATTGGCATCAAACAGGCAGAGATAAGAAATGCAAGCCAAGATGAATGAGAAAACCACACACATATTCACTTGCTGGCAATTCAATGGAACATTCATTCACAACACTGAGTAAGTACAAGCTCAATAGTAAAACAGAGTGTCACATGAAGTGAAAATTACTGTAGATCAATTCATCAAGAGGCGCCATTAAAGCTGCCAAACATCAAAAGCTCTCTGATCACAGCTCATTCTTGAGAGCGACACCAATAGCCTCGTTTATCATATTTGTTTGAGCAAGGAGAGGTGGAGTAAAGGAGAGAGAAAGAGACCAGAGAAAGCACAGAGAGTCAAAGAACGGAAAGTTAACATGAGGGAAACTGAAAAGTGATAAGAGTGTGTGCAGGAAAACCTAATGCAAAAAGTTTTTGAATATATGAAAATTGTTTGGAAAAAAGAAGCAACAGAGATTCTAACACCTCTGTTTTGTGATGGGACACCACCTGGACTGATTCCTGGCCCCAAAGGGCCTGCAAACCAAGCATGCTGGCTCAGAGCTTCACACCTGCACACCAAAAAATGTGCAGAAAGTGCAGTCTCCTCCTCCATCATACTTTTTTCATTACTCCATATCTTACCCTCACCTTTACATGACCTCAAGAGATGTCATTCAGTTCAGTGCAGATTTACTATCGTTTCTCATTTTATTAACATGGGAAATATTTTGGGGGTAGATTTGATTGCTAATTTCTATCCAAATACTCCTTGTAAGAAGACATCTTTAAAGTTTATTCAGCTCGTGATCAAATGGTTTTTATATATCCCCAGGCTCTTGTATTCTCCAAATTGCTTCAATAAATAACTTGTAAGTCTAATTATGCAGCAATTAATTGCAACCAACACGTAATGGCCATCAATCTTGGATCGTGAAAAAAGTATTTTCCAGCACAAGCTGGCAGCCCAAATAAGAAATTTGATTAAATTTTTCAAGCACGTATGGAATTGAGTATGTGCGCCAGTTTGTCATTACTCTGTGCATGCCAGTGTGACTGTGGACATGTGCAAGTGTGCATTTGCCAGTGGAGGTTACAGCCAGATCACAGAAGAGACAGCTCCATCCCAACGACTTGGCTCAGTCTGCTCTCTCCGTCGTCTTGTCCAGTTGCTATGGCAGCAGCAGTGAAGGCTGTATCCATGGCCAAAGGAGGAAGCTGGCATCTCCCAATAACAGACCTCCTGTCCCCTCTCCCCCCGCCAGGCTCATGACCTGCTGGTGAACCTGCCTGGAGGTCGGAGGTCAATGGCTTAGAGCTGCAGAGTGACAGTGAGGGATGATGAGGGAAAGAATGAGAAAGAAACGAGTTACACCACACAGATGGAGAGGAGAGATGAGAAAATGAAAAGATGAGACCAAATTTGATTATTATCAAGAGGTGGGGGTGTGGGTGATTTTGCATTTCAGAAAATGGCTGCTGTTTTGCTCAGTGCATGTAAAATGGAGATGGATTTTCCGGCGTCTCTTCCTCCGTGTGTGTTTTCTGTTGACTGTGCGGGTGTGGGCTGAGGTGAAGGGTGCAAGGGTCTAAGACAAGACGACAGCAAGAAACATGAAGGGGTGAAGGGGCAAGGTAAGATAAACTCACCCACTCTCACTTTTTGTTTATTCTTTCAGTGAATGTGTTTATCTCTGTGTTACACCTGTCCTAGCAAAGTGAAGGTAAAGAGTCTTCAATGTAGAGTTAAAGAAGCTAATATAAATTGGGAAGAGGGCAAGTGAGTTGACCCTTTCCTTCTTCACCTATAAGAGCTCAGACAGTAACAGGTTTGCACGAAGGACAACTTCCTCACCTTTGTGAGTGTGGTTCCTTTTTTCTAGCTGTTAATACGATCTGATGAAGATATTTGTCCAGTCATAAACATGTTCTATCTATTTCAGGTTCACTTACTTTTTTGGGGGGGTCTCTTAATGGAATGATTAATACCATTATTAATAAACATTTTATGCTCATTAAAAAATTAACAAAAATTAACAAAAAAGGCAGCAATACCTTTTATTCAGAGATTGAAGTGTGCTGTATAATCAATCAGATATTTTTTGAAACATTGTTTTTGCTTCAACTTGCTTCAACTATCTTTTCTTAATTTTTGTGTTTGTGTATTTTTTGATTTTGAAACACTTTCTTATATTATTATAAAAAATACTGAAAAGATTTAAAAGAAAAAACATGTGAACTACTGGGTCTTTAGACATTTCGTCATTTGAGTATTTTCATGCAAATGTTGGTTTTAAAAATGTTTTGTGGTTTTCTTTACCTAAATGTGTCTTTTTTGTTTTTTTTTGTTCAATTTTTACATTTGCCTCTGTATTTATATTTTACTCTGCTCCTTTTTTTAAATGTTGCATTTTTATTATATAGTTAGATTTTATATGTGCCATTTCTGATTAGCATGAATTTTCCTTTTTTTTTGGCTTATTTTTTGCTTGTTTTTTGTTAATTTTTGTCTTATTCTTTTTTTTCACCCTGTGTGTTGTGTGTGCATCCCAATGAAAAATGTTTTTTTTTTTCAAACAAGCACCAGCAAGATTCACCCAGTGCTGTGGCTGTGGAACATTATCATCAACCCTGCAGCCATATGGAGCTGGAAGTCACCACTGCTGTCTGACATTGAGGTAAGCCCTGCAGTTTCATTCACTAACACAGTGGCTCCTTTTAATTCTGTGAGAGTAACATTACCCCCCAGTGGCTGATACCAGGTACTGCTCAGAGCTGGGATGCATTACATCAGCCAGGTGCTTTATCAATCTCCATTTTCAACACTTTGAGGCAAAAAAAAAGGTATCAATAATTCCGGTAATTACTTTTGAAGCACAAAAATGTCAATGCAATCGGACACAAGTGTGTAATTTTCATAAGCAAATTTCAAGACCCAGTGGGTTTTGACTGTCTGCCAAGAACCTGCACAGTAGCCGAGGGCAGGGCAAAGGGTGCATGTTTGCTTTCCGCACACTCACTTTAGGCTCTGTGCAGACACTTTACGCAGTCCAGCTCTCTGCTGCATTCTTTTTCTCATGCGTGTACTCCAGATGTTGTGTCCTCTTTGTCACCCCGTTCCTTCGCTTCGCTCTGCTCGGTTCTCCGCCTGGAGACTTGTCATAGTCCCTAACCGCATCAGTAGCACTGCTAGATTGGATATACATGATCTGTTCATCCATCAATGGGGAGAAGGAGGGAAAGAGTAAAAGCAGTCTATTTGTGAAGAGTGAGATAGAGACAGAAGGAATGGTAAGCAAAGAGGCCAAAAAAAAGAAAAGAAAGACAAACTCAAATGATGAAAACAGTCTAACTTATTTTATGTCCGTATCTTTGACGTGGAATAAAACCGCAACATCCTGTTTGTTCTCTATATTGTTATATGACTGGTCACTATTTTAGTCTGTGCAGAACTGAATAGCACACAGTTACACATCTGTGTTGAAAAATTGGCAAAAGTCCTCCTAAAGAGTGCATCTTAGTCTTGAGCAACCTTGCATTTGTTAAAAATTTGGACGATGATGCTGAATCACCCTTCCCTGCACCAATTTTTTTGTTTTTGTGCAAATTATCTATGAATATATCCTCAGGGAGCTTAGCAAACATCTGTGTCCGCACTTTTGTATCTGCAGGTGTTTTAGCATGATTCCAAGTTGAAGATCTTGTTCATCATAGAACGATAAGCCGGTTTGTGAAATACAAGTTATGTTGTCATGGCATCCAGAACTCTTTACACTACATGCTGTGATTTCCTTAGATATTTTTGATTATGAATGAACAGACTGAGGTATTGTTATTTAAAAGTGTAGTCTGAGAGTAAAGATTTTTTTCTATAATTATTTTGAAACAAATGATTAAAGACAAAACAAAATTAAATCAGAGGAGCTCCTGTCATTTCCAGTTGGGATGTTTCCTCCGCTGCTTCAGAAAAAGTATTGCCATGATTTACTTGATAATAAATATTGTGCATAAGGAGGGTTCAGTCTGAGGTTGCCTCTCCATCCCTCTGTAATATTCGCTCCATATCTCTGCAACCCGGTTCTAAATTTCCAGATCTCCCTCTTTACCTTTCTACCTGTATCCCTTTCTCTCCTTACTCTATACTCATTCCCTCTCCTTTCGTGTTTTTCCCAATACCTTTACTTCTGTCTTTTCTTATCTTTCTTTCCATTTTCATCACCCCCTCCACACAGACAAGCACACATACACACATAATCCTGCATCCTTCCATACCTTTCTCTCTGTCCCCACTCCTTTCTTTCTCTCCCTGTGTTCTGATGAATTACCTTCCCCTCCCGGTGAACTCAACCGATAATCCTGGGGAAGCAGTAAAAGACCATCGATCAGCCCTGCAGACAGGCCCACAAGCCACAGCACAGGAACAACACGCTAACAACAAGCCTCTGCACTTGGCTTCCAGTTCACATGTGCTTGTATGTTATAGCATGGTTTTGCATGAATTCAAGACTCTTCATACATATATGAAAATTCCTTCTATAGAATAACTGTCCTGTATTTATTATAATCAAAGAGGCAACTGTCATAATATTCTCCTTGTCTCTTCACACATCTCACTCATTTGTAGCAAAGAGCTAAAGAAAAATCTCTATCATTGCTTATTGTATTTGGCGTGCTAAGTTTAGCCCGATGTGTCATTACCATAATCACCACACAACGGAAGACTTTCTTGTGTGCATCCTCACGTGATCCTTCTGTGATTCATCCTTCATGGAATGTGTGCGGGTGTGCTGCATGCAAGATTGTGTGTGTCTGTGTGTGTGTGTGTGTGTGGCTCCATCAATTTCTGTGTGTTTGCCCTCCAAGCGCTCATGTTTGTCAGCATGTGTGTATAGTCTTTATATATGTATGCAGCATACACAGAGGCCATAAATCATTTGGTATTCTCCAGGCTCATCTTGAAGGGGAAGGCAGAGAATGCACATGATCCTGAGCAAAGCCTGATAGCTTTGAAATTGACCAATTGACTGACTGAAACAATTAATTTTGCAGCATGCATTTATGGCTCGGAAGTCAAGCAATCATTTGTATGCACCAAGCAAGTGAAGACAGCTGGATTGTTTTATAATTTCCACTAATACATGTGGAGCAGAGAGCCAGCTCCTGCTCCAGATTTAGGATAATGCCAAGCTATTGCCCTAACTTAAGATGATATAAAACTCCGGACTGCACAAAGTCACGTATGAAGTTCATTCATCTTCATCCTCCATTTTGCACCGAAAAATAAGCCAACCTGAGTGATTCAGGCCCAATGAAGTCAATGGTCATTATTCTATCTGCTTAAACATGAAAAATGGAGGACTGCTTCAAGTGAATCCCATTCTTTACATGCCATATTACAACACTCTGCTGTTTGCCAGTATGGAGGAACTTGATCATAAAAAGGCAGTTGCTTGGGAAATAAATCTCCCACTTTGACACCCCCCGAACTGCTTTTTACTGAGGAGATCTGCCATTCATATTTTATCTCCCCTTTTGTTTTGGAACTGTTTGCAAACTCTCCTTCACTGCCTTTCTCTTTGCTGCTTTTGTTCCTAATGTACTGGCAAGACTGACTTCATTAAGCCCTGTATGCGGCAAACACATTTATGTACTATATATTCATTTTTTCCTATTTCGTTTTGCTGTGATACACCACAGCACTGCCACCACAGCGGAAAATAGAGCCCCTGCCAAGCTGAAAGCCTTGAGCTCTTTATGGATAAAGTGACACCTTGTGGTAAGAGCTCAGAGCTGCAGTAGCAAAGGAAAAGAACACAAATGCAAAACAAAGGCAGCTGACACGCAGTGCAAGCAGCTGGTTCCCGCCAAAGAACTAGCCTGCAGTTATCAGCAGTTCTGAACTAACAAAAAGAGCTGAATGCAGATGAAAAACAGGGCACGCACAGACACCTACAGCAGTTATCTGAAGCATTTCACAAGCACCAGAAGGCGGTTCTTCCCCTGATTCTCATGATACTTTTGAAATGACTTAATGTGAGGGTGTGTGTGAAAGAGCGGGTGTCCTTGCATGTTTTCCTCAGAGAAACGCCACCACAGACGTTGACAGATCACAGGGGAATGTTCAATTGCAGGTTGTTTCGTCCTGCTGTCATTGGGCTCATCTGTCACAGGGCAGACCTCGCTGGGAGGCAGGGGGAGGCAGTGAAGGGCGTCACTCTACCCAGAGATGATGATCACACCAGAGCGCCTGCCAAGCAGGCTTCTGGCCCTGTCTTGCTCCTGTGGTCCCTTGGAATTTTTTTCCCTCACAGTTGGTTGCAGAGCAATAATATAACAGCTCTAACTGAAAACAGTGTGGACAGCAGGACTGGCGCTAAGAGGGATTTTCCCACTTGAATGCAGTACATTTCTGTGACTCTATTTGTCTAACTTTGCCCATAGTGAAGTGTTGACTGCTCCCAAACTTTGTTGAGATACATTTGGCAACTTGGAGTGTTGTTTTGGCTCAAAGTTGGGAACTCTCCAGCTACAAATGCCACACACAGATGCTGTTCTTCTGAGTCAGCACAGGGCCCTGCAGCAACACAACTGATCAGACTTGCAGCGGAAAGTCAGAGGCAGAACACACTCCAGTAACCTCTGGTGTGTCTCTCCTCTATAAACATTATTGTCCCATTCCTCACTTCTTTCTTGTGTTGAAAAAATGAAAAAGAAAACTCTTAAGTCATTCTTCATTCACTGTTCACACGTGCACCCTCTACAGTCAATGCCAGAAAGTGACTTTGTTGTTACACGAGAAAAGATACACAAACAGGATGGCCAATTACAGCCTAACAGTCATCTATCTGTCAAGCAATTGACAGGAACATAGCAAAGCCAAATATATGACTCCCTCATAAATCAAAGCATCTCACTCTAACTAGCCTGTCTTGTGTGAGTAATTAGCAGTATCATGAAGAAGCATTTTGGCATCCCAAAATCCCATTAGACCATTTTACTTTTGATTTTCCATCACTTTCCTACAAAATCCACACACTCAAATAGCCAAATGTTCCTGAATATTTTAAGCATAAAACTGATTTAGGAGGCACTCACAGAATCGATCATGAAACAGAATCGTTTAATGTTCAAGGAAGGGCCGTGTGATTTGTGGATGTTGAAACAGAGTTCATATTCTACATTTAGAGATTAAAAATAAGGCCCTGTATTTTCATAGTGAGCCCTAACAACCGTGTTCCCCTTGCAGCAGTCCCTTGCAGAGAACTCCATTGCTATTGCAGATGCTTTATGACGGGCAATTTAGCTTCAGCTGCTATCTGAGCCATCTCAGGAACAGCTCAGAATCAAGTGTAATAAAGCAGAGAGGAGAAGTGAGAAAAGAAACTGGGGGTGGGAAGAGAGACACAAGACAATCTTGTCTGCACATCCCCTCTGGTCAAAAGCTTTGGAGGCAGGGTTGTCTTTGGTCACACACAAACACCAGTTCCCCTGCTACTTGGCTTGTGGACTAGGTGTCAATTCCACTATGTTTTCACAGGAGTTCCCAAACAAAGCATAGCGTGGAGGAGAATGCTAATTCAGTATTCTTCAAATGGTCCCGGGTTTCTGTATCTGAAGAACAATTTGAGATTGCAACCTCAAGTGAGCTTTTTGCGAGATAGGCTGCTTTGAGAGTTCAGGTTGAGCATTAGAGCTCAGATTAGGATTGCAGAGCAAGAACATTGTGATAAACACACATTGCGTGCGTGCGTGCTTGCGTGTGTGCGCGCGCAACATTTGGTCCGCCATATTGGTCTGCCTTTGTTGAGTTTGCTGAGCCCCAGGAAATCTCCTGAGACGGGGAGACAGATTTACGCCCTTTTCCCCAAGAGGGCTTTAAAGTCTGGGACATTGGAGCAATGGAAGGGCCAAGAGCACCAAGAGAAGAACAGCTTGATGAGACAGACAGGGAGAGGAGAGGAAAGAAGGGAAGGATGAAACGAAAGAGGACAGATGAAATATGGCGGAGACCGGGGTTGTGATATCGATGGAATGCAACATGGCTGCTATTTTCCTTGCTGCCCTTCACCTTTACTCGCATACCCTCTCTGTCTTGTACCTTATGTCTCTTGCTCTCAACTCATCCCGGCTGCATAGAGGCACACATTTAAGCAGAGGCCATAAATCTGCCAAAGACTGCTGCTGGGATAGAGACACCTAAGACAGGGCCTATGCTGTGTTTGGAGAGAACGCAGATGTACCTGCCTCCAGCGCATCATCTTCGTCCCTCGCCTTAATTTTCTTCCACTCTGTCATTTTATCCTTTCAATCTCTCTTCAGAGTTTTCTGTCTCGTGCTCTTAACCCCTTTCAACCTTAACTCAGGTCACATCTGATCCACTTTGTTTCTAGCCACCCTTTTCTTTGCTCTCCCTTTAAGAATAGGTGTTCCCCAACTTAGGAGGAACAAATCAAATTCCAAGGCTTTGTGAAGCGAGTCAAAGGACTGACAATACTGCAAAAAATGAAGGGGAACACAGCTTTCTCTGTAAAAAAAAGAAGTGCCTTGTGGGGAAATAAAGGAAACATATACAGGGTCTGTGCAACCTGTTAGCAGCAGTTCCTCTGTCTGAAAGCCACCATCCATCATCCTGTGACAGGTCTAACTATGTGCAGAATGACAGTGATAGCTGTATTCACAGTCATTCACCTATACGTTATACGTCTGGCATAAAGACAAACAGGGACATCAGAAAAGAGACAGGAAAAGCTTTGAATACTTTTCATGGTGGCTCATAATGTAAAATGGTGACAGCAGGTGGACGTATTGAGGGGATCCATAAAAGGCATGTTTGTTAGTCCGACAGCATAATGCTGCTGTTTAATTCCGTCTGTACCAGACGTGACAGCCTCCAAACAAACTGCGACTGCAAACACATGCAGCACAAAGCATTAACACTTTTTCCATGACATTATCACAACCAAGACTCTCACAGTCTCTGAGCAAAAAATAACAGGCCATGAACAGGCACACATGCATAAACAGACACTGCCCAAACAGATGTGGCCAGTATGACCTGATTTACAACGAAGTAAACAGTTTTAGTCTCCCATCTCACTCCAACACCTAAACACCTGACAGGGCTCTCATAAATAAGGCTGGCCAGAGACTCCCTGATAATTTACACCGTTTTTATCTGCTAAGCTAACATGTAACAGGTCTCAACTCTATATTTCATCACCTACAGCTTTGCACTAAAAGGAAAAGCTAGACGTGCAAAAGTCTGTCTGTGGGAAGGGGTGAGGGAACTTCAAAAGCTTAAGAGAAAGAATTCGATTTTGAGATGTGGTGTGGATCTGGAGTAATGGGTGCGCATATTGGGTGTGTTTACATGAATGACCCTGGCCCAGGGCAAATCCTAGACTAGCTTAACCACGACCCAGCTTAGATAAAGTCTCATAGACAGGAGTTTGACTTTGGCGTCCATCATCAATCGTCCTTCTGTTGTCTGTTCTCTCTTTCTCTGGCTGAAACTTATCCTTTTCCATTAAGACTGATGGATCAGCAGCTCTCAGATCTCTAAAGCCTCTAAGGTTATAGGTCTTTGCAAACCTTGTACTTTTCTGAAGATAGGAACAAATAGAGAATTTTACACTCATATCTTCCAAGATTTTCCCTAAGCAGGTTGGTCAGGATTGTGGAAATACGTGTATTTGTAATAGATCCGAGTGGAGAAACATTTAAAGTTCAGTTGTTTCGTCAAAATAACAGTTTATTATTTTAAAAAATTTTTTAACTGCTATTCAGTTTTTTCCTACGTTCTATGTAACAGATTGTGTGCTCCCTCTGGTGGATCATTGCTGCAATGACCACTTAATACATTTACCAACTTAACCGTCATTAGAAATTGTATATAAATTGTATACAAATATTTATATTAAGAATGCCCCAATTCTTGGTTTAAAACTGAACCAAATCCTAGGGACAGTCAATCGTTGCATTCCTACTGCACATCAGTGTACCTTTAAAGTTTCAAACCTGTATTTTGCTAAATTCAAGGAGGATTTACTGTTTTATTACATGGCACCAGGCTTTGTATAAAGCAAATGAAAGGTTTTCTTCACTGTTACTTGCTTATTAGAAAATGTAATATATATATACTTAAATATATATATCTTCATTTTTGTTTTTTGTTTTACAATACACAAATCATAAATTGAACCAAAATAAAATCATGACCCAGGTTTAAACCGATTCCTGGGTAAAGTTAACCGTTGCATTCCAAATTCTCCTTTATATATTTATAAATCTAAAAAAGACAACAGTTTATAAAGAGGTGATGTTGTTTTTAACCCAGCTCTGAGGTTAAAAAGGGACACATTTTTCTGTGGTTTTATTTTAACTCAGGAAAAAAGAAAAAATTGGATAAAATTAAACCATTGTAACCCATAAAATTGATATTGCCCAAGAAAGTAACCCAAAAACGTATTTATGTTTTCTTCGAAGCACAAGGTAGTTGCTTTTGCGTGAGATCTTCCAAACATGTCACAACAGCAACATGCCTTCATCAGCTGCATGTGCAGAGGTTCTACGAGTGGGTCCAATGCTTTTAACAGCTGTGTTGCAATAACGCCCATTTTCTGTGATTTTGCATTTTGGTTGTTGAAGCAAAGGTTCATGAGAATACTTAAGGTTTTGATACAAAAATAAAATATAATAATGTCAAAGCCAATTATTTAAATTACCTATCTGCTTTTAATGTATAAAAGCAAAAAAAAGGTAATTAAAACAGTCGAAATCAATTTTAAATACTTACATTGGCAACGTACAGCACATACGAAATAAATGCATCACAAAATACATAAAAAATATTAAATACATTTCCGCTCTATGATACAGCAGCTGTGAGACAGGTGAGTGACGTTGCCTCCTGGTGGAGAAAGTACAACACTGCGGCAGAAACACCACACTTCAAAATCCCTTCTTTGACCTGGTTTCTTGTTGAGCACAGTATTTGTACTAAAAAATATTGCGTTTTATTTCACTAATTTAATGCGTAAAATCTGTGTGTCAAGTCTGTGTGTAGCGCACGTGTTGTTTTTGAAGGAAAGGCGGCTTTTTACTTTGGAATGTCAGTCTAATGCGCATGCGCGTGCCTTTACCGGACAGCGGAGTCACATAAAGCCTGGTAAATTGCACTAGGGCTGTAAAACGGCAATAAAATGACAACAACAGTGCATTAATCCATCACCAGGGAGCGCTGGAGGTACTGTAAAGCGCTCTGGTTGGACTCAGAAATGATTTCTTGGTTTATCAGATCAGGAGTGCAGTCCTGTTCAGTTTGCCAGGGGGCAGTGAGGAGCAGCAAAGCTGCTTCCCTGTGGATCAGCCTCAAATTAATAACTGGTAAGTAGAAAAAAAGCAATAAAATGATGCAGCAATTTTATATTGAATGGTTCATTTCTTTTAATTAAAATTCTGAAATAATGAAGTTGTGCTTTGAGCCATCAGGGGGCAGATAGACACTCCCACCTCTCTGCCCATCTCAAGCCGCTCTCAGCAGCATTTTTCTGTCATGGGCCCTCACGCAGAAGGCAGGCTGCTGGGTTTTGGTGCAGCTCTTTCAGCATACAGCCTCCCCTTTGATTCCCTGTGGTTTGTGCGAAAAAAGAGCTTTATTTAGGAGCACCTGATTTATGTGGGGGAACCAGAAACAGCAGGTGATGAAAATTGCTGGCGCAGTAGGTTGGCTGTGGCCAGGGGGTTCTGGCATGGTTGTAAGTGGGCCCAGTGGGTCACACAGTCATTTCCTGTTTCTTTCCCTCTTAGCTGTCTTTTACCATCTTTCTATCCCAGCCTGCCTTCATCTGCTGCTGCCTTCCTGCCAGCATCACTTCCTCCAATAGGAAACAGATGAGGAGATCAGAGTCGGAGGTGGCCGTGATTTGCCCTTACCATTATCAAGGCAACACATCTGACATACATTTTCACATAGTCTGGGATAAAGTATGCCTTTAAAATGTCATTTTAGACCAGAGCAGTCCTTGTAAAAAAAAAAAAAAAAAAAAAAAAAGACAGGTACTTATTTGACCAGGAAATATTCATTCAGACTTCCCTGTTATGCAGCCAGTGTGCAGGTAATGTTCTGGAGTCTCACGCACAGGTTACTTGTCTGTTATTTTATACATCAGCATTACTTTAGTATTTTATTACTGACATGACAATGCAGTTAAATGATAAGATATCCGTTTTTTTTAAACATGTGTAAAGAAATTCCTTGAACTTCCACTTCCAGATAAAACCGCAAGCCAGCAGCTTTTCCACAAACAACATTCTAAACTGAACCAGGTGTGTGCATACCAGAGGAGAAAGGTCTAAAGTGGAAACACATGACTGGCTCTTTCATTTTCCTCCAACTCTTCTTCTTTAGTTAACCTATGCTTGTTAAAATAATGCATATTGTTGTTAAAAATTCTTTACAAAGTAGTAAAACGAATGTAGGTTGATGCCTGGTGAACACATTTCTACCCAGGCTGCATTTGTGTGGTGTGATCCCAGCGTAAGGGAGGGATGGTAGGGTGGAGTGCACGAGTGATGGAAAGAAAGAGAAACTTGGGGAGTTGGTGGCGGACAGGCTGAAGAGGACAGAGGGGGTTACACTTAGGAGGTGTCTGTGTTGCTGAAAGACGTCTGTTTGGTCTGCTCTGCTTCCCACATCCCACCACCCCCTCCTCCGCCCGCTGAATCACACCGCCTTGCCTGGATTTATTTCTGACCTGCAGTTGAAATGAAGGACTCCGTGTTTAGATGTGAACTGTTTTGACGAATGGGGCTGCACATGTCCTGTAAGTAAAGGCTTGTGTCACTGCTCCTTCAGAAGGCAGACATCTAAGAGCCTTTGTACTTCATCAAGATCCAGTTATGAATCAGCGTGCTGATTCATAACTGCCTCTATCTGCCTCTATTTCACTAAGTTTTATGACAAAAGTGTTTACTGCTAATCAGTGTAATGGACTAGACTAATAGCACTTGAATATGTGTTTAACTTATATATTTCGTGAACCTTTGGAGATGACAGGACCCTTGCAAGCATGGTGGTTGTAATATTGAATTATTAAACCCATTCAAGAACCTGTCAGGAGCCCCTTTATCCTGGTTGGAGTAGCAAATGCGCCTTCCTTTATGTGTTGGATTTGTTATGCAGTGTGGCTTTATTAAGTATTTATCAAGGCTTTATAAGATACTAAAATCCTAATCAGTTCACGCCACCTTCAGTCACTCAGCAGCCCACACTGTAAGCCTGTTTTATTCTGAAGTCTGAGTAAGTCCTGGAATATTGTAGATCCTGGCAAAATGATTCCTTACGGATTTGTTTATGCTGATCTTCCCATCTGCTTTTGAAAGACATTCCATTAGAGAGGATCTGAGGGATTTCTTGGCCTCTATGAACCCTAATCCTTGGAAAAAAAACAGAAGACCTAATTTCCTTTTGCATTCTAAAATGTACATTTTCACAAGTGTTGAGTTTTGCAGATGTGTATTTTTCCTCTCCTCAGTAGAAAATGAGTCGGCCACAGCTGGACCATTACTCCTAACTTGGATTTAAACCCTTTATAGTGTACCTCAAGCGTCTAAAACTGCATTAATATACAGGGTAACATTAGATAGTTTATGTCTCTGCATTATGTCAAGGCTGGCTGTGGCTGGGAGCACAGGCAGGAGAATGTCGTGGTCAGTGGTGGGTCAAAAAGACCATCAGAGCTCAGTCTGGCAGGAAGCCAGCCTCTGTACGTGTCTGCTTTGAATGTAAATGGATTAACTCTCAATGCACATACAGCCAGACTCGGGAAACTCAAGACGACTTTTAACGTGAAAGGCCGCCAATAAGTCGCCATCGTAAATTCAGGGACCCATGCTGTCTGTACTTGCAAGACTCAGTGGCAAGTCTCCCCTGTGAGGGTGGTGCTAAGCGACTGTGATGGGGGAGCAGGTGGGCTCTGCATTGGCTGAGCTCGTCTCTCAAACCCCACAAGATCTTAACGAAGAAGGCTGGAAACTTTGACCTTGCTAATCAACACCTGAAGTATCGTGTAGTGCAGGTAGATTAATGCAGTTTTTCACCCCAAAGCATACTTTGTGGTCTCCCTAAATATGTCTGTTTGCTGTTTTTAAAGTCTCACTCTGATCCATCCAAAAAGCATTTCCAGTGGTCTTTTAAATAGGATTAGGCCCACCCTGATTTCCCATCCTCCCTTTATTTGCACTCTCTCCCATCATCTTACAGCCCCACACAACCCCAGGTTACATTATCAGTGCAACAAAAATGGCGAGCAACATTGGAGCTATTCAGCTATACAGTTTTGAGCCAGATTCCGGCTCAGATGAGGAAAATGAAGACGTACATGGATTTATTTGTCTGTGAGTGGATGTATCTGAATAGAATGGAGCAAATTGTTAACACCTATGAAACAGCTACAGAACACACTTTGTCAAACAGCATTTTTTAATCTACTTCTGATTCACCATGATTTGAATAAAGAAATACTTAGAAACGTTATTTACATTTTTTTTTAATAATTTTCTTTATATACGTCCTTCATCATGGGGAAACGCCACAAGACCATGTTAAAAACACTAAAAACACCATTTTCATTGGAGTAGATTTTTAAACGCAGAATGGGTTGATTTAGAACTTTCCGTCACAAGGGAGGCCCATGTGGTAACATCCATTTTCTGTAAATTGCTTTTAAGTGAGCAACTTAGGCTTGTCTAATGCAAATTCTCTCGTGGCAAAGAGCTGTAGAGTGGTGCTCAAACAGCGTGCATCGAAAGTCTCAATCACAAAGCGTCATTTAACAGCAGGGGACAACAAACTAATCTTGCAGGAGATCTTATACTACCAATTTAAAATCAATAAAGACACATTACGTTTTTTAGAACCAATACTAGAGCTTTGCTGTAAATAAGGGCTCGGTTTTGAAGCACACACAGTTGTCGCCTGCCTGCCTCTGTGGGGGATCATTTCAAAACCACTGATGGATTTGGAGCCAATTCCATTGCTACATTTCACCAAACATTTTGACACTAATATACACAATTTTTTCAAATTATTTTGTTGTTGGGCTGCAAGCAGTTGGGTATAATTATGCCAATGGGTAATTTTTAGTCATGTATTGATGAAGCGACATAAAAGATCATTAGCTGCATGGTTTTAAATAGTTCAAAGGAAGTTAAGTGGCATCTTTTTAAGAAAAAAGGTCATTTGTAATCCTGTTATCCTCTCCTGCTAAATGAAACGCTGTGTTGTGGTATTCTATGATTTTCTGTCTCTGATCATTGCAGACTCAGTTAATGCCTTCGGTTGTATTTTTTTAAACTCTCCCTCGCTCTGCAAATTAATTTATGGTCTAATTACAAGACAAGCCTCCACATATGAAAGAACACAAATCATTGGTCCTCACTAAATGGCAGAAACATGGTGCAGGATAATTGAAAATGTAGAGGTGGATCAATATTTAGATGCCCAAGGTTACGTGAAGTGTGACACCAAAATTAACATGGAAATATGATGCATTACATCTGTGGGCAAATTGGTTTATGTGAGGGTGAATGAGTAGGGACTTTGAAAACGAGCAGCTCTGATTTCTGGCCACACCCACGCAGTCCAAATGTTGCAGACGTGTACTGCTGCAGTTGCACGTGCTCTCTCTCATGCACTATGTTTCACTGTTAGTGGAGTGTTGTGTCGGTCCTGAAGTCTCTTTTTATGACACGGTGTACCAGGAAAACTCAAATCCCGACTGTGTCCCGGTGCATCAGTGGCCCAACCCCTCACCTTTCTAGCATTTACATCTGGCCTGTTAAAAAATGAAATCAGCTTGTGGAGGGCAAGCATTTGCATTTGCATTTTATTGGAAGAACAGAGATTTAGAGCAGAGGATATATCAGCTCTGAGCAGACAGAATTAGTTAACAATGCATTACCTGCCTTTTATGGCAGCTATAACTCTTCCCCCCCTGGTGGGGAGAGGAGATGAAGGAAGGAGTGTGGAGGTGGTGGGGGGTATCGAAGGGGAAACACAGCCAGCAGAAGGTTGGTGGTGGGAGCTGCAGCACATAAGTAGGGGGGGGGGGGGGGTATTGGAACCCAGAAGGTTTGTCTGTGGAGCTTTACTGCTCATTTAGTGTGATAGCTGCACAAATTAGAGCTTCACGCTGCAATCACCTTCACACAGATCAGTGCTCTGTGCTGGGAGATGACAGGCCGAACGTCACTGCAGACATTTTTATCCGATTGCAACAAGAAAAAAGAGAGATGCAGCTGTCGGGCAGCTGTGCTCACATGATCACAGCAAAGAATGCAACACCAGATTCCACCTCACTGTGATACTCAAGACTTCCAAAAAGACTCTGAACAAAATTAACGGGTGTAAGAGTTTGCATAACCCGTTGCACATATTTGTTGTTTTTGTGGTATCCTTGAACAAGCTATATTTTTTAGTAGACCCTCTGCGGCAGTCCCTTTCTCACCCAAGCTGCACAGTGGCTCCCCCAACGCTCATTAGGTGTAATGTGCAGCATAAAGACCCACCTCTGCTGTGCGTAATACCCCAAGGAACTAATTTGTACAAGAAGGTACAGGTAAAGGGGAATTTTCTTTTCTGACTTTTGATTGTTGCAAATAACTAAATACATTTACAGCAACACATAATCACCACTGAGACAACTATTTCCAACACAAGTGTCTAAGAAAATAACCAGTGAAACCGCAATGCAATGAATCGACTCTGTTCTGAAAAGCCAACACCTCCCAGGTAAACGTGCCACCAACTGCTCCCAGTTGATTCTTCCCAGGTACAGCACATTCCTCTCTATCTGCACAAACCACATTTTCTTCAGAGCTTTAACCCCAGTGATGCTTCGCTCTGTATTCCCACAGATAACATACCAGGAATGAGTCTACATCTGTGCTTGCCACACATGGCTTTGGCTGAGCTCCAATGAGCACCGCAGTGGTTTCCCATCCAAACCCACTGGCCTGCGTTTGTCAGTGGAGAGCTCCAGGCTGGATACAACAGCTCGCTGCTCCCCTCCTTTCACCCAGCTTAATGGTCCCAGGGGCTGGATATTTACTACTGACCTTTGCATTCCATTTGCAGAGTAAAAGCTCTTTTGTGAGGAAAATTCCATCATTTTCAACGTAACCCAGCAGCACTTTGCAGATGTGTGTGTGTATGTGTGTCAAGCAGAGGGTCTAAAAGGCACCACCAAAGCGAAAAAAATCAAAGACAAAAAAAGACTCAAAACATATTATTTTAAGAGCATTTTTATTATTATTTTAAACATGACTGGAATTCACTTTACGGGGAAGTTAGTCATTAAGGATTGCCATTTTCTAATTTTAAAAATCTAAAGTGGATTTTGTACTATTTCTATAATGTGCATTAAATCAATGGCAAAACCTTAGCTGTCCAATTTGACATGTTTCCTCACTGATTCCTTTGCCGCCTTAGAAGAAAGGCTGCCTTTCAGTGTTAAGTTGTACATGTTTTACAGGGTGTGCGCCGTGTTTGCATGCAACATGTGAATGTCAGAACACAAAATGTGCCCATAAAAAGTTTCACAGAAAAATTGTACACATTTTGCACACAATGATTCTACTGGAACCTGAAGAAAAAAAAAAACACTTTTGCGTTGGAATTGGTTAATACTGCCCTCTGCTGACAAACGGCAGTAAATAGGTTTTTGATGTGTGATTCTAAAATTGCATTAAATCTATAAAGTATATATATATATTTTTGTCAGTTTGCAGGGTAATGTTATGAAAAATGTAATTTATACTGTAAAACGAAGTGAACACATGAAGACCTTGAAACACTCAAAATGTTTATTAAAGGATGCTACTATACATGTATACTTGGAACATTTCTCTCACACAATAAACTACTGACTTTAAAAAATGTATATTGTCAAAAGGTAAATAAAACCCATATTTACATTAAAAAATGTGCTGGCAAGGAAATGTATGGGTAGTATCAAAAGGAAGATGACAGCATTTCTTATCAGTTAAAAACAAGCAGTCTGTGAATCTGCAGACATTTGGTCCAATGCTTCTCTGCAGGCTGCAAAACCAGTTTCAATCTTCAACAACAAACCATGTATTTATCAGGGTTAGTCACCTTAAAATTCAAACTAATGAACAGGTGATAAGGAGCTATTCAAACAATATTTTTTGTAATTCATTAAAACTACTGAAGCTTTTTAGCAGGGGGAGCATGGAAAAAGAAATGCAAATAAATAAATCTAGTCTTTATTGTTGACCACAGTATTAATTTCAGTTATCAAAGTGGCAGCTAAGTTTCTCCTTTGAATGCTAGCTGAATTTTATTTTGAAAGGGCGCAAGATCACACAATTCATGCAAATTAAAAGTAAAAAAAAAAAAAATCATTCAAACAATGATTGGGATATGATTAAAAGTACAGAATGGAGAAAAAAATGTCTTTATTGTATTTTTTCTTCTTCTGGCAACACTGTCAAAAAAAACAGAAAGAAAAAAACCGCAAAACAATCATTTGACGAAACAGCACAAATTAAAACCAATATACATCACTACACAGACGTGCACCTACATGACTAAACAGGTGCACCAGTCTTCTCAACTGCAGGCCAATCCAGCTGCCATGTCATTAATTCAGCTTTCACAATTATCATAGTTTTTACATTTAAATTTCATGAAGGTGATCATGTCCCTTTTGAAGCATGTTATGGTGATGGATGTCAAAACATGAAACAGATGAATGCTTCAGGAAGATGAATGATCAATGGAATCCTGAACATCAGATCAACATCTACTCATTGGGACAAATATTTAGGATTTTTTTCTTACCTTAATCTGAAACAAAAATATTAAACTACAACAAAGAGAATTGATGGCAGAGTAGACGTCATGATCAAATGATCGCACATGTTTGAGCGTTTGGTGAGAGTGGCCCTGTTAAAAATTACCGGTTACAAATATTAAAAAAAAAAAAAAAAATAGAAACAGTGGGGAAAACGATTATTAAACACGTTTAAAAATGAATCAGGTGTGATATCTGCTGCCTAAAGGGGTAAAAAAAGAAAGATAAGTGAATAGCTTCAACATTTTCCTGTCAAAGAAAAGATGTGCACTGTTTACAACACAATGATGGGGATCGGGAATTCCCCCCTAAACCGTCAAATCTGGTACTTGGGTCTGGATTTGCAACTTTAACAGATGGCCACCAGTAATAGTTTCTCCAGATTTCTTCCTAGTAACATTTTTATGCAAGCACTTTAAAAAACAGGGAAAAGATAAAGACAAAAATGTTAAGATATTACAAAAAAAAAAAAAATCAATACAAAAACAGTAGAAACATTGCCCAGTAGCATATCACCCAGGTCCACTAACAAACAGCTTTCTATTTGATGGATCCTTTACAGAGTCTGGGCCCTTGTGCTCAATGAGGCATGAGTGGAGAAAACAACAAAAGGGATGCACTGTTTTTGTTTCACTGTTGGACAAAGTGAGGGATGGAAGTTTGGGAGAAGGAAAACAAAAAGTCCAACAGAATGTTTTCCCTGCAGTGGAGGTTTCCTCCAGAGGTGTTGCACTCAAGCACTGACAGCATCCTTCTCCTTCTTGTCACCGTCTTCGTGCCAGGTGAGGCGCTCCTCGTAGAAGGCTATGACGATTTGTGGACACTTATGATTGGCCTCCTTGGCAAGAACAAGATCCGCCTCGTCTGAATCTTTCCTAAAAGAGGGTAAAGCTTGAAATATTTTTGCACCACACTTCACTAACTTAAGTCCAAATAAGGCATTGTGGGATTTCATAAACAAGCTGTAGGCGGTTGCACTCTATCCTAGTCTCTGTGAAATGGCATTTCACTGTTATATTTCTAAGAGGTTCATTTACACTGCAATTTAACCATGTATTGAGACAGCATCAAGTGTTCTATCATAAAACCAAATAAAATGGGTAAGTTGGCAAGACAAACTTTTCATCTGGTGCAACAAAGGTATAGTCAGACTTCATCACAGGTGTTTTTATTTGTTCTTTCGCTCTAGGATTAAAACTGATCACAGAGAATTTTCTATAAATCATAGCAAATGAGAACAATTCTAAATTCATGATTATTTTTATGGATTTGTAAATTTATTCAAAGTAAAAGTATCAAGTCTGCAACTCAAATATGAGTCCAGAACCAGGCATGAGTGATGGTGCACTGCGTATATCCATCTAGGTAATAAGAGATAACATTAATTTTATGGTTTGGCTTCCTGTTCATCTATGGACAGACAGCCCGGTTACTGAAGTTTCTAATGGGTGATTTGCCCAGTTAACCGACACAGTCAAAAGCCTTTTTTTTTTAAGAGTCATTCCCTTCCATGTTGCAGTCAACAGTAAAACAGTCTGTGGTGATTGCACCTAGCGGAGCAGCAATTTCACACCAGATCATCATAATCATCATCATCCCAACAACAAAACTTACCATTTCATGAGGAACATTAAGTCTCCGCATGAATCAGTGGCTCCAATGATTTTCTCTGGCTCAAGTCCTCTTTCAAAGCCACGGGCTACTAGAATTTCCTCCTGTAAGAAACAAAGAAAAAAAGTTCAAACCTGAGGAAATGTTTAAAACTGTTTGTTTTTGTCTTTTGATTCTGTGCTTTAACCTCATATTTACACTTTACTGCTCTACTGGACAAATGCCGTCAGATATTTTATTGAAATTCCTTCTGTGTATAAACAGATTAATACTTTGCTTGTTTTTGCGGTAATCATTTTCAATATGTCTTATTGGTTTATGTATTATAAACAATTTTTTAATCCATGTCTAATTGATTTTAGTTTCTTTTAGCCCCCCAAATATTACTTTTATTGGATTGTATGTAGAATTGTGCTGAAAAGGCTGATTATTTGTACAAGGTGCAAAATGACAGAAGTAAAGCACTGAACACATACAGACAGATTGAGCATGTTGACATGCACATCAACTAGTTGATCGCCTGACTTATTGACCTTTTGTAATTTTCAGGACGCCACAAAAACAGGATGCGAGATCAAGACATGTGGATTTCTCAATGGTGAAGTGTACTGGCACATATCAACAATTGTATCTTCTAAAAATAAATAATTATATGTCTAAAACGTGTGTTTCAAACTTAAAGGCCACGGGCCGCATGCAGCCCGGCATGCAATTATATTCGGTTAGCATGATCGTTTTATATTATTGGTAATTACGGCATGGCGATATGAAGCGCTGGTAAAATTCAACTACAGATCCCACAATGCAGCGCTTCAGCTGCCTTGCCGAACACTTCCCACGTCAATGAAGTCTAGTTTATGATGCTGCAAGTGATAGTGAAGCTGGCCCTCTGTCGGTGCAAAAGTGAAAAGTTAATCCTGGAAATGGGCTTTTCAAACTGATGGGAGGCAGAATATGTTTACTGACATTGTTGATAAATTTATGCGTCTCATTTGTGGAGCTAATGTGGCTGTATTCAAGGAATTTAATCTTTAGACAGCACTATGAGGCAAAACATCAAATCCGTACTTTGCTGATAAACTGAGCGCATCAAGTTCGACCGGCCCTTTGGTGATTATGAATAACAAAAATGAATTTTTGAGTTGCTTCACAAACCATTTGCCGTCTATGTTGAAACTGCCCCTGTACAGATTCAGATGGAGCAGAGTGAGCTGCAGAGTGAAAGCACACTGAAGGCAAAGTACGACACTGCAGGACCTGCACAGGTTATGAACGCCATTCCTGCAGAAAAGCAGTTTCACCCTTGTGCGTGTTTGGTAGCACCTTTCTGTGTGAGAAGCTCTTCTCAGTGATGAAGACTAATAAAACAGCACGCAGATGATGTCTCACAGATGAGCAAAATGTAAGTTTTTTATAAAGTCATTCAATAGTAAAGAAAACTGAATGTTTTTTTTTCTTTTAACATTTACTGTTAAAAGAAATATATTTGTCATATTTATGTTGAAAAGAAGTTTTAAAAGTTTATAAAGTACAGTGTTATTGTCAGCGACCTAAAGTGGGTTTTGGATTTTTGCCCATCCTGTGCCATCAAGTTTGACATCCCTGGTCTAAAAGAAACTAGGGAAACGAAAGATAAAGAATTGACATGTACTGTTGTAAATATCTCTCCCTTGCTTATTAACATTTCGTTATTTAAATGTAGATCTGGAAAAAATAAAATAGATAAATTCTAAGAACCTTGCATAAAGTACAGTAACATCCTAACAAACAAACTAAACTTTATTATAAAGGGGAAAAACAACAAAAACTCATTTTTCCTCATTTATCTTGACAGCCTAGAAAACAGTGAATCCAAACATTGCATATACATAAATCTCACCTCTTTCTTCTTTTTAGGTTTACTTCCACCCTCTTCGTCTTCCTCCTCCTCATCATCTGAACCTTTTTTCTTTAAGCTCCCGGATTCTTTGGAGCGACCCGATGATCCTGTGTTGACTTTGCTGGAACCAGTGCTAGGTGTGGCACTCCCACTGCCTGGTTTTTTGTAGGTTTTCATGAATTCTGCAATAAGCTCAGGGCAATCCAAGTTCTTCTCCGGCTCCCAGGTGTTGTGCTTCCTGTAAAGGAAAACCATCCAAGTAACTCAAGACAGTTGCATAATCACAATAGTAACAAACAAAGAGAAAACACACCCAAAATAAAAACATTAAAACCGCGGTGCACACAGCTACATAACCCTTAACATTACATTGCACGTCTTTATGCGGTTTAAGTAATATTGTATTATTGCAATTACAATAGAATTGCTAACAGATTGGCGTTTTTTGTTTTTTACTTACTCTGAGTATCCTTTCCACTTTAGGAAGAATTCAACTCTGCCTTTCACGACTCTCCTGTCCAGCACCTTTTCCACGACATATTCTTCTTCGTCAGACGATGAGGATTTCTCTTCGCGAGACTTCTTGCCCATTGCAAAGTTTGGTATTTATAGCACGCTGTCACACACACAGGCCGTTAGCACTTCCTTGATCCAAAAGAAGAGAAGCCAAAGTTTAAATAACAACCGATCATCTTGGCACAGTATTTCCAGATGCGTTAATACGCACAGATCAGACGTAAATAGATAATTAAAAAAAGGATATACTTTGAATCAGAAAAGAAGATATGATAATATACGCGTTAGCATTTGATCGACGCTAACACAGAAATTGTCGTGCATAACACACTCGAGCATAACAGCAACTAAATTATTATACGAATAAAAATCACATCTGCAAGTATTTCACATAACACTTGTTCTTTTAACGAAGATAGCCCTAAGATTACAACAGGTAAGAAAACAAAACAAGCATGGGGCACGACGAACTGAGCTCTGCTAACGGTACTAGAAGCTAGACAAGATAGCATGTAAGCGAACCCCAAGCTAACTTGCCACTTTTACAGTTCAAATCACGAATCGTTATTTAAAGTAAAAACACAATATCGATAAATTAACAGTGCGATTACTTTAGGATGATCGGGCCGTCAGTTTTAGTGCGTTTTTTGCAGCGTTATCTTGCGTCTTTTGTGCAGCAGCTATCAGTCTACCAGTCTACCGGAGCTACGTTAGCATGTAGCTTAAATCACATAAAGGTGCTGAGCGGAAAAAGCGCGCGTTAAAAGCACACAATGAATGAACCCGCCTCCCGGTCAGCTGATAACCAAGAAACCAGGCAGGTTAGCAGCAAGGGTCTCAATCCATGGTATTTACTTACTGTAATAGTAATGTGTAAAATTATATGTTTTGTTATTAGACGTTTAATGTACGCTGACAAAGAAACATAATGCCTTACATATAAACAAAGCTCCAAACTATTAATTAAATAGCTAAAAATGTAATAACAAAAGTGTGTGTTGTGTCCTTTAAAATTTGTGTAATTCTTTCTTTATACTTTTTATTTTGTTTAGATAAAAAAAGTAGCTGTACGACCATTCAAAACTAATCTAGTTTAATGTTATGATGGTGATCCAAATTGATGCGGTTTATTGGCCCCAATCTATCATTTCATTTTTATTCAGATAAAATGTCACTATGTCTGCGAAAGCATCCTGTTTTCTCCCATTCCTCCTCCGTTTTTACACACTGCATTATCCTGCTCGGGGATTGGATTAATTGAATGATTGATAGGACGTAAGCCAATCAAAACTCACCTTTCTCTGAGGAAATACTACAGCGGGAACAACTGACCAATGACTGTGTAAAAAGGGGGCGTTCCTTTCCCCATTTTATCCTAGCGTTTGACTGCTGCCTGATCTTGTCTGGCGCAGATCGCTGCGTGGTTGTTGTGTCACTAGGAGTTTCCGACAAAATACAGCAAGATGTCGAAAGATGTAAGTCTTTGTATTCTGAACGATTCAAATTATTTAGCTGGTCCAGTTTCGTCAAATGGCTTCAATGGTTTAGATTTGGGCACGTTGTCTCGGTCGAAACAGCCCGTCTTCGCTGCAGAAGCTTTCTTTTCCTTATGCCGCCATTTTGTAACAACTGGGCCTCGTGGCCTATTGTTGGTTACAGGTAAACGAAATGAATCGAATGATATTAATATGAGTCACTGGTTATCGTTATTTCGATTAACCGCAATATTAACAACCTTAGGCGAACATATTTTTGCAAAAAGTCGAACAATCTGCAATCGTTGATCGCTAATGGCGGCGATGTCTGCACCACCCAACCCTCCTGCTGTTGTTGTTTTTGACGCTGGATATGTTCTGGAAATAGAGACGAAAGTCAATGAGTGGACTTTCGTTTTCAAAAATGTGTTTTTAACTCATAGTGTTTGAACTTGCGGCAACCTCTTGTTGACGTCTTCATCTATTGTTTAGGTCCCACGTGAGCCAGAGCAGCTTCGCAAGCTCTTCATTGGAGGCCTGAGCTTTGAGACAACAGACGAGAGCCTCAGAGCTCACTTTGAGCAATGGGGTACCCTGACAGACTGTGTTGTGAGTCATTTTCACAAGATGTGATTGCTATCATCCAAATTGAATTGGCTTTAAAGTATTTCATTTTTAGGTGATGAGGGATCCAAACAGCAAGAGATCCCGGGGTTTTGGCTTTGTGACCTACTCCTCTGTCCAAGAAGTTGATGCAGCCATGTCCGCCCGTCCACACAAGGTTGACGGACGGGTGGTGGAACCCAAACGAGCAGTTTCTAGAGAGGTATATTATATGACTAGACGTAAATCTGATTTCTTGTTCAAAGTATAACAAATGTTTTGGTGTGCAGGATTCAAATCGTCCAGGCGCTCATATTACAGTGAAAAAGATCTTTGTTGGAGGGATCAAAGAAGACACAGAAGAGTCCCACCTGAGGGATTACTTCCAACAGTTTGGCAAAATTGAAGTCATTGATATCATGACTGATCGGAACACTGGAAAGAAGAGGGGCTTTGCCTTTGTCACCTTCGACGATCACGATTCTGTTGACAGGATTGTCAGTGAGTACTAGTGGTATCTGATCTAGAATGGGAAAGCCCTGTAAGATTTTCATAAAAATTGAAACATGCCTTTTTATTCATAGTCCAGAAATACCACACAATCAATTCCCACAACTGTGAGGTGAGGAAAGCCCTGACCAAACAGGAAATGCAGACTGCTGGAATGGGAATGAGAGGTGGCCGCAGCAGTGGGAGTGGAAGACCCTATGACTACGACAGAGGCTTTAACCAAGGTAATGTGGGTTGTAGTATTTTTTTTTTAAATCATTGGGTCTGTAAGACAGCCATAACAAGTTTTGGGTTTTCTTCTTATTTTAAGGTGGACGGGGCAGATATGGAGATGGTCCTTACAACGGCAACGGAGGCGATGGCGGTAAGTGCAGCATACTAGATAAATTGTTTTTTTATTTTTAATTTACGAACATCTGAAGACTTAAGGTTGTTTGATGCAGGTTATGGAGGTGGGCCCGGTGGTCCTGGGGGCTATAACAGTGGCAACCGTGGGTACAACCAGGGCTACAACCAAGGTGGTGGAGGATATGGTGGAAATGGTTATGATAGCAATGGTTATGGTGAGCAACAACAACCCCGTCCCTCCACCCCCCCCTTTTTTAGGATGAGGTTGTCACTAATCATTTTTATCTACCATTTTCAAGGAAACTGTGGCAGTGGCAATAACTACAACAACATGGGTCACTATGACCCGCAGGCTTCCAACTTTGGTCCAATGAAGAACAACTTTGGTGGTGGTGGTGGAGGAGGAGGCAGAAACTTCGGTGGGTATTTGGATTTGGTGAAAACACACCAACACAGAAGTATTTTAACCCTCACCTTGTGTGTTGATTGTTTTTCTGTCTTCCAGGTGGATATGGCGGTGGATCAAACAATGGCGGTGGCTATGGCCGTCCTGGACGATTTTAAGTTTCTAAGGGGTAAGCTTCTGTAGACATAAACTTGCTGTTACATGTCGTAAAACCAGAGTTTATCATTTTAGGGAATGATTAAGTGTAGCTAACTTTAAACGAATTCACTCTGGATGTCAGGACTTATGAAGACAGTGCACAGTTAACAATGTTGTTCCATATTGTTCAACAGGACTGAGTACTTAGGAGAGGAGAGCAAGGAGAGGAGAGCAAGCGAAGTGACAGGGCAGCTGCAGGTTTACCTCCTAAATCTGCTCAGCCAAACAGTTGTGGCAGGTTACAGCTGCTACAAGAAGAGATGTACAGTAGATAAATCATGGAGGGCCTTCATTTAAAATTTGTCTTCTGTTTTTCTTTCATCATATGTGTTTTTTTTGGAAAGCAAGCATTCCAATGAGGGTTTTATGTTTATCTTTAAGTCTGGTTTTTATTTGTAACTGCATCAACTCAATCTGAAATAAACCACCTTTCAGTTTTTTATAAAGTCTCGTTAGCCTCTTTAGTGGTCTGGGTGAAGGGAGGGTTGACACTTAAACGGGGAAAAGGGCCACTTTTTGTCAAGCTCTGGAAAAGGCAATTTCCCAGTGGTGCGCAAATGTTATCTTCAAAAAGGCCGTGACTTGGCTCAGACAACTTCGAATTCTGCAAAGATCATCTCGAGGAGGCTAGCTTACATGCAAAGTCTATGAGGCTAGCCATGGAAGCAAGCTAAGGGAGAGAAGTAGCAAAGCCATCGCCAGGATCATTGAAGCAGGGGAGAGTGAGAGCAGAAGCCTGAGGCTAGCAGGCAGCAGCTACCAAAAGGCTTAAATGCTGTCTGTAGGTAAGACCAGACTTTCAACTACTGATGGTGTTTTCTCTTTTTGCCTTTTAAGCTGGTAGTGAGTTTTGTAGCCCAGTAATGACATGGCTAAAAAAAATACCACTTGATCAAAAATTGATCTCTTGCAGTGCAAAGAGGTCCACTGTAATTTGCATGCAGTCAATACAGGTTACCTTTGAGCAATGCCTTATACTTTTATTTTGTTTTGCATTTCAGGTGATTTCCAGCGGTATCCAGCACTACAAAAACATCATTTCTGTGAGAATGGCCCAGGTACAAGAAAGTGAATCTGCTGGTTGGTTTGTGGCAATATTTATTGAACAAAGATTATTTTCTTCCACAGGTTAGCTGAACTGTCGTGCTAACGCTGAAGTATTCTTTTTAAATTTTTTTTTACAGTGCTTAAAACTGCTGTGCAGTTTGATTTTTACTTTTTTATTCTTTTTTTAAATAAAATATTTTATCAACACTTTGTGTGTTTTTTATTATAAACATTGGTCTTGTGTGTCACCGTAAACTTAGTTTAACCACAAACTGAGATTGGCACGAAAAGTAAAAACACTTCCAAAGCACAGACGAGTCCTTATATTCAGCACTGATCTCTTGCTTCCATCGTATGAGGTACCAAATAAATTTTCCCATCGGGTGTTTGCTGGAGAGAATACTCATCTATTGAGTAAGGTTGTCCATCTTCGTCTCGCAAGTGAGAAAACACTTCTGCATAAAGGTCTCTCAGACGGCACTTGACAAAGCCCAGGCTGCGCTGGAACTCTAGCCTTTCCTGTGTGAGGTGTTCTCTTTGCACCTGCAGCTGGTTCAGTTCTCTTTCCAGATGAATGATGCTCTCCAGCTTCCTCTTCCTGCAGTTCTGAGCTGCCACCTTGTTCTTTCCCCTCCGTCTGATGTCTCTGACCAGTGCAAGTTGAGTGTCGGTCAGAGTATACTGAGTCAGCAGCTCGTTGAAATCATCCACTTGTAGATTGATAATTTTATCCAAAGGGAAGGGAATTTTCAAAGCCATGGCCCTCCGCTCATCCCTGCTAAGTGGAGCAGAACTGGAAAGGCCCGTGTGTGGCTTTGAGTACTTATGCTGAGAGCTCCCCCTGCTGGTTAATTCATTATACCGTTCACATGAAGCAACTGTGTTGTGCTGCTGTCTCGCTGAATGAGTTGTGGCACATGGCTGGGAGTGAGAGGAATTTTGAGAAGAAAAATACGGATTTACACCTGAGTCAAAATATGAGTGATTTGGACCTTGGTAGTCCATTGAATAACTGATATGTGCTCTCCTGGTATGATCATTAATGTTGCCTGAGTTAACATCACTGTAAGGCACATTTATTTCTACATTATGGTAACCTTGTGCAGCACCCACTGGATTTAGTGGAGATGTCAAAGGTGGACTTGATCCCAAAGAAAGACCAGCCTCTGACTCCAGACCATCAGCCATGCGGCCATGCATGTTTTGGCCATGTGCTGTCCAAAGCATGTGTCGACTTGAACCCGGAGAAAGACGGGCATTAGTTCTCCTGTGTCCATGACTTGTCCCCAACATGTTTCCAGGAGACGGCAGAGTTTGAGCGGGCATGGAGATCATTCGCTGACTAGTCTGAGAGTTTTCATATGTTGCCCTGCCGCCCAGAGGATGGCAGTGAGACACTTCTTCAGAGTAACATCCAGCATACGTCCTGGCAGTGCTCAGCTCACAAGTTGCAGGAGGGGGTTCAGAGTGAGACTGAGCCATGCCATATTCTCCTGTGGGGTCAGTAGTCTGGTACTGAGTTGCTTCATAGGAGGCATCAGTTGGTACTTCGAACTCCTGCAACAAACACATCCAGGTAAGAATAATGGAGAAAAACCACAGTGCGGACAATTAAAATAGCTATTGATTTTATTGATATATGTTAAAAGCAGAAGATATTATATTCTCTCCCCACACGTCATTTGGTTTATCACTAAGCAGAATTTGCCCTTCTTTTAGTCTGCCACCCACAGCTTACAGAGGTTTTCCAAAGACGTGATCTGGTTTCACTTTTTAACAGATGGCTATTGTGCAGCGCAGGGGGCCAGAAGCAACTTCCAGTATGTCCCTTCTCACATTTTCTTCATCCTGCCATCACTCAAATACACTATTGTGACTTGCTTTACTCTAGTGTAGCTTAGAAGAAGCCATTAAAATAGACAGAGTACAACAACGTAAAAACAAGGCAGTTTTTATTTGCTACCATAAATATTTGAGTGTCAATTTCTCTTTCAACCAACGCGTCTTTTCATTTTTTGCCTCAGCTCTGCGGTTTGTGCTCATTGACACATGTTTTGCCTCATATTAACAAGGGAACATCTAGTTTTGTGCTAAATCAGCAGTTTGTAACCATCTCTGAAGTGGAATACAACTTAATCACTAAAAAGATTCCATAAGCAATTCACTGTTCAAAGTTCTCTGTCTTGTTTTATTATCCCTTCAGAAGTTTTTTATGTCATCAATTTTATCGTAAACACACAAAAAAGGATTGAAACAAAAAGTACAGCCTTGCCTTTACAGCTCTAAATATGTGAACAGAATTATGCATCTTTTCAATAGGATTTAACTTGTGACTTTTTGTTGTTGCATGTGATCTGAACAACATAGAAATCCTTTTAAAATCTTATGCAGTCTAATGTTTTATGATGAAAAATTAAATAGTTTTACATTTTATCAAAACAGAGGTCTCCCAGTCTATCTATCATTGTTACCTGCAGCTCTGTTATTGCCATCAACTCCTGCCAAGCAACATCCATTTCGGCGTCCTGCGGCTGTCCATTGGGCCTATCTCCAGGGAAATTAGCTGAAATGGACAACCCCCCACATAGCCTGCCAGAAGTAGCCACTACCTGTGTGAATGTAAAAATAGAAAACAACTGTTATTATATTTTTTGACTGGATTCTGTTGAGCATCTTTTTTTTCCGTTTTCAAAGCAGACTCACGTCACAGTTTCTCCTCAGAGGGAGAATATAATTGACCGTTGAACACATTCAGAGAAGTCTGCAGCAAACAATCAACCTGGAGAAACAGAACAACTTGTAACTATAACTCACTATTCTGCATAAAGTACACAAATCTAACAAACAATTTCAATGTCTGTCAGTCTGTAACTCACAGCTTTTCTCCACATATACAAATCTCTTTCATAGCTCTTGATTTTCCGGTGCTACATTAGTGACTTTTTGGGTGTTTGGGAGTTCTTTTGGAACTCATAAAAGGATCAGTTCAGTTAAGATGACTCCTCCCATCAGCTGTTCCAGGCTGCAGTTATGCCAAGCCCTGATAAGACAATCTGGGGGAAAACAGAGTCCTCTGAAAGAACAGAGTGGGGACTTATGACCGCTTTGGGAAATTTTGGTTCATTAGTTGTCCGTAAGTTTTAGGTTCTTTGGAAAAAGTCAGACACAAAACGTTAAATTGTGCACTTCTTGTTGAAATTTTATTTTATTTTTGAGTCTCAAAACCCATTTATCGGCAAATAATGTAATTATGTGTGAGTGTGCACTCACACTAGTATACTGACTATTATGCATGCCGTCTGCTGCCTATTTATAACCTTGGCAATATAAAAGATGTTTGTTTCAAAACTAAATTAAAGTGCCATGCAAGGCTGCAGTTGTGCATCAGAACACGCATACACCTGCTTCACTGACCCTGAATACATTTTTTTTAATATTTGTAGACAATTAAATATTTTTTCAAAAAACCTCAAATTTTGTATGCTCTAGAATTGCTTAAGGCAATTTTTAAAACTTTCTGTTAAACATATGTTTAAAAAAGAATTGTTTAATCAGCACAATTTGCAATAAAATTGTGTTGAAATTAATTGTTAAAACTATTAAAAAAGATTTTTTGTACAGGCAAAACGAAGTACATACTTTTACAAAATACTTGAAATGTACTTTGAAGAGTACGCCTTTTAAACTGGGTGAGTATGTTGTTATAAGTTATATTTATTTCATATCAAATGTATTCAAAACCATGCTTTTTTATGTATTTATTCATGTGTTATTAGGGTTTAATTCTAGCTTAACATTTCTGAAACTCTGTGTGTTTTTTGTGCTGGAACTTATTAAAAGCATCATCAGTCACCAGTCTTCCGAAGAAGTATGCAATGTCAACACAAAAGTACTAATAGAGAAGAACGTACCTGAGCAAGAATCTCCGCATCTTCAACAGTTGATAGGTAAAAATTAAAAATAAAATCAGGTGTTCAGCAGGATCCTTTTGGTTTGAAAAAATACAAGGTAAAAATGTTAGAGCCGTTCAAACATAGTACAGGAGGGTACAAGGCTCAGGGCCTCTTGCTCTGAGTCCTATTCAACTCTGTCTCTCCCTGTTAGGCTTCTCTGCAGCCACCAGCATAAATGGGATGGCTCTGTGCAGACAAACGCAACCTTCCTGTAAAGCACCCACACCATCTTTTTTTCTTTTTTTTTTTTACACTATTGTATCCTTAAGCTTGCACTCCAACCTCCAAATTTCCCCTTTGCCCACATTACAAACCACAAACCAACAGTCTGGCACACACCACAAAAAATGTCTTTCCTCTGAGAAAAAGGTAGCTGCTTACAAATTCCCCCAAAACACTGTAAATTATTTGGATTCCAGTTTTCTAAAAACAAAACAGGTAAAAAAGAGATTTAACGCTGAAACGTAAAGAACGTAAAGAGAAGCGAGCCAAATGGTTGTCTTAGAACCGGCCAGAACAATGTCCTTCCAAAAGAGTGTGATGTGGAGCACCTGGAGTCAGAGCAAGCATGGCAGTGAGGGCCCTGCTCAAGCAGAAGTGGCTTTGAGGCAGGATTGAGTCTTGGTTTAGCAGGGATGGAATGTACACCCTCCGACAGGTAAGAAAGACCACATTGTTCTTCTATTTGGCAGAGCAACTGCAAGGGAAGAGAAGGAAGGGGGAGAATGAAGGGGAGCGTGTCTTACATAGCAAGTGATCATTAAGATCCATCACCAGGAAAAAAGAAAAAATTTGATTTGTCCAGATCTGGAACTCCAAACAGGGAATCTGCATGTGTTCAAATGTTTTAGTAAATGTATTTAATAAAATATTTATTCATTATTTTCAGCACAATAGCATCACAAATAACAGTTGCAACTTTCAACAGGGATAAATTAAGACCACAATGGATTAGATGAGATTTTCTAAGTGTCTTGCTAGTCAACCAGTTGGTACCCGATTTAAACGGTTTACTAATAAAGTACAGTCAATTTTTTGTAATAAATTAATTTTAAGTTTCTATTCTTTTTAACCATCTGTTTATTGAATATTTCTAAAAAAATAAAGCTTATTTAAAGTATATTTTACTAAAAGAGTTTTAAATGTACTCAAATAGGCACGGAACCAAACCGAATTTTTCACAACCTCTTCTTCCTCTTGTTAATTTACATGTCAAAAATTTGATTTTGACATGAATGCAAACCAATGTCTTCTATAAGGGATTCTGTTTAACTCGATGTTTTGTATATCCTTATATCATCATATATTTACACAGGTGCAAACGTCTGTTCTTTTTTTTAAATTTGGTAAAGTCATAACTATTTCCGGAAACATGACAACGTGATAACGTCTTATTTATCCAAATGTTTTCTCTGGCATTTTCTACACATGGAAAAGTAGCTGACAAAGTCAAGAAAGGTGAACGTCTAACAGGAATAAGAAGAAGGGACTTCCCAAACCAAGTTCCTAGCACCCAGCCCCTGACTCAACCCCTGCCACAGCGAGCCAAAGACACCCTGTTATTACTGCAACCACAGTGGTTTTAACTCTGGACACAGTTCCCAGATCAACGCCCACATTCCCACCATGTGTTCGCTTGCTTCAATTAGTCTTTGACATCTCTGCTTTATGGCTTCTCTGAATCTCCCCGGTCTGTCATAGTTCAAATCTTAAGCACCTCAGCCACTTAACCAACTTTACTTTAGAAGCAGAGGTTAGTCACTGCCCTGCAACAGCCGACAGCTGAGTCCCGTAGGCTTAATGACCCCAGCTCACATAAGACCATGTCATAATACAAGCTGACCTGCATTGTTGAAAACGTGGTTACTTTTTCTTGATTTTTGCCACACATATGAGCGATGACATATGTCCCCAGCTGCTGATGTGTCTACTCAGGAGTTTTGGCCTGTTTGTTTTTTCTTCAGAAAGCTTTTTTTCTCAATATAGGAGGAAATACCCACTCCCTGCCACACTAAACCAGTGTTTTCAGTGAGCTGTGGTATTAGAAAGGGAATGTTTTGAAGTTTGCTTCTGGGAAGTGAAAAAATACTGGATTCCAAATGCTGGTTAACTGACCTTTTGTCATATAGTGAGTTTTGGAGTGGAGATATTAACCTGGAAGATATCTCATTTGTTATTTTAATCATTCTGGAGTGCTAATTTTTATCTAGACAACACATGTTATGAGGGTAAAGAAAACCTACTGATTATGTTGTTTTTGTTTCTGTATTATTGTTAAGAAAAATTATTTCTCTGGAACACGGACCTCGCCAAAAGATCAGATCCAGAAGCAGACAGAAATGAGGCCTTTGCTCTGTCGACTGTTTTTCGTGATGGTAACTCATTAAAATGCAACCACAACCTGGAGACAAAATGAGGAACCTGAAGATGCAGCATCATTCTTCAGAGTGTCCCAATAAGGCCCGCTCTTATCTTGAGATGTTCAGATTATGAAGATGTCTTGCAACACCAGTGTTACATGTCTGGGTTACTTTCAGATAACTTAAACTGTGGTCTACTTTTTTTTTGACATTGACATCAACCTTTACTTAGTATTCCTACCAATGGTGTAGCAGGAAAAACTGTTTAAAAAGTTGTAATAGCAATATGAAATGTTTGGAGTATATCCACACTGAAATGTGTTAAGTGTGTGACAGTAATTATGGGTGTGAAGAATGTTCATTGCACTAAAAGTGAAGGTGGCTTAGTGGTTCAGACAGAAAAGGAAGGCATGGAAAGGAGGATGTTTGGTTGGCGGAAGCTCTGCTGAATGCTGATAAAAGAAGTACTTGATTCTTAGGAAGGGAACTGCTAACTGCTGTGGTTGCTGGCATAAGCTGGGAAGAGGGTAGCAGCCCATGCTTTCAAAATATTGAACATACATATTAAAATGATATTTTCATCTTTTTATGACATGTCCTATTGTAGGGAGGATTTCTCATCCTTTTCATTCCCATATCGACTTTGAATTCACTCACTGAGTCTTAAATTAACGCATCTGCAATTATTTTGCAGGAGTTATAAGGGATAGGTAGGTTATTATTAATATTATTATTTTGGAAAAACTTAAATATATTTTGCCACAGAGCAAAGTTTTTGGAGTTTTGTATTTTGCATTAGTTTAATTTTTTTTTAGCAAATCTGTTGTCAACATTGTCACTCTACTCTCTTTCAAAAACATGCTAGAGAAAAGCATAAAGCCATGTACAATTTTGTGTGATTCCTTATATCAAATGTCTTGATAATGGTGCCGAAAAGTGTTTTAATATTTAGATATGAGTGAGTTCACAGCAGCATATAGTTTCCTCTGAGCTTAAAACAATTTCAAAATCTTGGTGGCTGAATTGTGCAAACATAGTGTGCTATTGCAACATTTCATGGCTTCCCACAGTCCTAGAATGGGTGTGCTTCAAACAAATGTGTGTTTCTATACTCAACGTTTGCTGCAGAAGGCAAATAACAAACGCTGCAAACCCTTTTTCCCAGCTTCACTTGAAACTCAAAACTAAAAATATAAAACACTTACGCCAAGTGATGTCATTTATGGAATACGATAGAGGGAAATCCCCATCAGCCATGGATTTTAAAACACTTCCCAGAAGAATGAACTAAGATAATTGGAGTTGGTTAAATGTGGGAGGATCCTGGAAGAAATAGAAAAAGAATAGATGCTGATGGTGTTGACTATAAACTAATTTAAACTACAACAAAAATAGAATTCTAATCTCGGCACAGTGTTCTATGGAGAGGTGGTAATATTTACTCTGATACATTTTTTGAGTACTTTAAAAAAATACACATCTTAAAATGATTTAACTGGATTGTGGGTTTTACTTTTACTTGAGTAAATGTCCATCCATCAGTCCACTTTATAAACTGGCTAAATTCATTTCAGGGTTTAAGAGCTGCTGTGTATATATATATATAAAAAAAAACAATGCCCCTCTCACCCTATGCGGGTGGTTTCTCCTCCAAGCTCGGGTCCTCTACCAGAGGCCTGGGAGCTTGAGGGTCCTGCGCAGTATCTTAGCTGTTCCTAGCTCTGCGCTTTTCTGGACTGAGAGGTCTGAGGTCTTTCCAGGTATCTGTTGTAGCCACTCCTCCAGCTTGGGGGTTACTGCCCCGAGTGCTCCAATTACCACAGGCACCACTGTCACCTTCACTTTCCAGGCTTTCTCCAATTCTTCCCTGAGTCCCTGGTATTTCTCTAGTTTCTCATGGTCTTTCTTCCTGATGTTCCCATCGCTTGGCACTGCCACATCCATCACAACGGCTTTCCTCTGTTCTTTATCCACCACTACAATGTCTGGTTGGTTTGCCATTATCATCCTGTCAGTCTGTATCTGGAAGTCCCACAGGATCTTTGTTCTCTCATTCTCTACCCCTTTCAGAGGTGTTTCCTATTTTGACTTTGGGGTTTCCAGGTTATATTTTGCACACGAGTTTCTGTATATTCTTCCAGCCACTTGATTGTGGCGCTCCATGTATGCTTTCCCTGCCAGCATCTTACACCCTGCAGTTATGTGCTGGGTTGTTTCAGGCTTCTCTTTGAACAGCCTACACCTTGGGTCTTGTCTGGTGTGGTAGATCGGAGCCTCTATGGCTCTGGTGCTCAGTGCTTGTTCCTGAGCTGCCAGGATGAGTGCTTCAGTGCTGTCCTGTAGGCCAGCCCTTTCTAGCCATTGGTAGGACTTCTTCATATCAGCCACTTCAGTTATGGTCTGGTGGTACATCCCATGCAGGGGCTTGTCCTCCCATGAGGATCTGTCCTCCAGCACTGTATCCTCTGCTCTCCATTGCCTGAGACATTCACTGAGCACACTGTCATTTGGGGCCTTGAGCTTGATGTACTCATGCATCTTGGATGTTTCATCCTGGATAGTGGCTTCTACGCTCACTAGTCCTCGGCCTCCTTCCTTGCGGTTAGCATACAGTCTCCGGGTGCTGGATTTGGGATGGAACCCTCCACGCATGGTGAGAAGCTTTCGTGTTTTCACACCCTTGGTCTGTATTATTATTCCTGCAGGGCATCTGATAACTGGCAGTGCGTAGTTGTTTGTTGCCCAGGTCTTGTTCTTGCCATTGAGCTGGCTTCTCAGGACTTGCCTTACTCGTTGGAGGTATTTAGCTGTTGCAGCTTTCCTTGTTGCCTGCACCAGGTTGCCATTTGCCTGCGGAATTCCAAGGTACTTGTAGCTGTCCTCAATGTCTGCCATTGTTCCTTCTGGGAGTGAGACCCCTATGTGTGGACTACCTTGCCTCTCTTTGTCACCATCCGGCTGCATTTTTTCAAGCCCGAATGACATCCCAATGTCAGTACTGTACATCCTGGTGGTGTAGATCAGGGAGTCAATGTCACACTCACTCTTAGTATATGGCTTTAAGTCATCCATGAGGAGGTGACTGATGTTGGCCCCATTTCTGAGTCAGTATCCATAGCCAGTCTTGTTGATTATTTGGCTGAGGGGTTCAGCCAAATAATCAACGTCTATCTCTATCTACTCTCTCGAAATGGACTAGATATATATGGACAAGCAGTAGTGGTGCATAGGGGTAAAGATAAACAACATTTATGAGAGAACAAACTATTTTATACTTTAAAATACAATAAAACTAGTATAATATCTTTGTAATGGCAAGGTACATTTTTAATATCAGTTATCATGATAGCCCGACCCAATAGGAAAATAACAGCATACACATAATGCATGCTTTTTTAAAAGAAATTCTAGACACTATTTGAGGTCTTGTGTTGCTAGAAAAAAAAATCAAGCAAGGTAAACTGTCCCCTTCATTTTTTTTTAACTTAAATGTTTCAAGATCTGAAAATTCCAGAATTAGCATATTAGGTATTATACCCCCCCCCATTCCATAAATCTAAAAGTCAATGTAAATAATGAATGAATGAATGAATGCTATTACTACTTTAGTACAGTGCTTTTAGGCTTTTTGTCTAGAGTTCAATTTACTTTTATAAATTGCCAACCAATGGCTTTCTAGTCTCATAAAAGTGTGTTAAAAAAGGAGAAGAAAAAAACGAAAGGCAACCCCCCCCCCCCCCCCAAAAAAAAAATAAGCTTTAGGAAATAGTTTGAAAGATTTTGACATCATTAGTTGCTCATCTTTTATTTGCCATTTGAAAGTGGCTATTTTCTTTGCTAATATAGATTTAAATTTAAGGTTTGCTGGATAATGGTAAACAAATCACTCGGATAACAAAACAAAAAACATTGTGGTTCAGATGTGATCGAACCTGTGCTATTAATTTTATGTACTTAAAATAACAAATCATAATTGATCAATTGCTGGCTTAAGGAAAATGCAAAGTCAATGTTGTAAATAATTTCTGTAAAGACCCCGAGTGGAATTGAACTTTGCGTTTGCGCGTGACGTAAAATTCCTCAACTCTACGTATTACGTAAGTTAGAGCTGTGCTAGCCTGCTGTTAGCTGGTGAAGATGGATTCTCCCATACTGGTACGACTGTGTTTAAGTTTCCTCTTCAAATATAGTGTCGTTTAAAAAAATGAAAGACTATTATCCACAGAGAACTATTTATTGAAAGGCGGGTAAGGGTGTGGTTTACTGTACAGCGTTATCCGGTCGTCTAACTACCGTAAGAGTTGGCTAACGAGCTAGCTAGACCCTGCAAAGTTAGCCTTATGTGCCACTTTCTTTTCTGATGATGTGGAAGTGTCCCGTCTTCCTGGTCACACTGGCTAAAAATGAAGCACTACTTCGAATATTGTTTTCCACTATTTTGTGATCGTTACAGTTAGTCCCATTTGTCACAATGTTTGTTCTGCCATTCTGTTAGACATTTTTCGTCGTTCGCGTCCCGATTCGATTGTAGCATATGTTAACTTAATGTTTATATAAATTGAATGAACATAAAACGTAGGTGATTCTTGTTGTCATTCCAGGAACCATCCTTGTATACAGTCAAAGCGGTTCTCATTCTGGATAATGACGGAGAAAGACTTTATGCCAAGGTGTGTGTTTATTTATTTATCTGTTAAATAAAAGATTATGTCATATAATACATGACATAAAAACAAAGATAGTTTGTGTTTGTAGGTCAGTTATCCAAATGCTAGATCAATGAAAAACAAGAGATGAAGTGTGGGTAGTTGGAAACATGATGCTGGAAACACTGAATAAACCTTAGACCACCTGAAGAGGCATCTTAATTAGTCAGAATTCACTCAAATGTCCTTTATTATGTGAGGTATTTATATTAAAAGTTGTTTTTCCTTGAAAAAATATGTTTCATTGTCAATTTTAATAAACCGTGTAATTGTCAATTAGTAACATTCAAAGTGCATTTCCTATAAAGTTGTCTTCAAATAATCAGGAAAACATATGCCTTCCTAAATACTAAATATATTTAAGCTGTACTATAAGTTGTTTAATGCATTTGCAAGTTCAAGTCAATCCAAATTGCTAAATTAGTAGCTTAGCTTAGTGGGGAAACGGCATTTTCTGATCAGGTTTTACCATTGCCCACGTCTTTTAATTATTTTACTTATATATGTAGAAATTTATTGATTACTATCTAGTCATTAATATGGTTTGATCGGATACAATAAATTGTGTATTTATTAAAAACCTACATTTTGTTTACTGATGTAGAGATAGTTTTTTTTCAGAATCTTTTGTAATGCGATTGTATTTTCAGTATTACGATGACACGTATCCAACGGTGAAGGAACAGAAAGCGTTTGAGAAAAACATATTCAACAAGACGCACAGGACGGACAGTACGTGATGTTTTACAATCAGTAAATAAAGACTTAGCATGATGCTGTTTAAACACAAAAAGTTTATTTTGTTTTTCTTTTCTGTCCACTCAGGTGAAATAGCTTTGCTGGAGGGCCTGACTGTTGTGTACAAGAGCAATATAGACCTCTTCTTTTATGTGATCGGGAGTTCACATGAAAATGAGGTAATTGTTTTAGTTGACATTAAAACATAAAATTGACATTTAATGATTTTTAAATATTATAATAATACAGCTTCATATTCAAATACGTTTTAAGAAACCAACCTAAGTGTGAATACATATTTCATTTACACTGGTAAATGTGTTTTCTACTGTGATCAATACTGCTGATTTTTTGTTATTTCAAGCTTTTGTTTTTAAAATATTATTTTGGGTAGATTTTAATATGACACATTTTTAGAACGTGGATTTCTGCCGTTTCTTAAGCTCGTCTACTTGGAACTAAACTAGTTCTCCAAATTCACAAGTTCAAACTTAGTTTATGTTTTTAATGTTTACTTTTCATACGTTGTCTTTGTTTCAGCTTTTTATCTTGAACGTTTTAAATATGTCTTTGTGTTTCATTTCAACAGCTGATGCTTATGGCTGTTTTAAATTGCCTCTTCGATTCCTTGAGTCAGATGTTGAGGTATGCATTTGTCTGCAAATATTTATAGCACCTTAAATGGTTTAAAAACGTTTCTAATATTCAAAGAGTTTCAGCTCTAAGTTTATTTCTTCATAACTTTTTAGGAAAAATGTTGAAAAGAGAGCCTTGCTGGAGAATATGGAAGGACTCTTCTTGGCTGTGGATGAGATCGTAGACGGAGGGTAAGAAATGAGAAGCATAAAGCGTCTTGAAATGTGTTCTTTAGGGGAAAAAAAAATCATACGTTACTGTGTCTTCATTTTGTTTCGTAATCGTTACTATGACTCCTCACTTTCAGAGTAATCTTGGAGAGTGACCCACAGCAGGTTGTGCATCGTGTAGCCCTCAGAGTAAGCTCCGCTCCGCTCCTCTTCTCTAAAATATCTCCATTTGATTGGACAGTAAATGTGCGAGCTGTAAATACAATGCATTTGTTCTTGCAGGGAGATGATGTACCTTTGACAGAGCAGACAGTCACCCAGGTGAGGACAACATCCCTACTTTACCCCTCACTCTGCTGTGGAGTTTAAAGATCTATTGAGTGTTTAAAGTCATTACTTTGAAGTTTGAATATACAAGGGTACTGTTATTGTCATTTTCTTTTTCTGTATGATTACTTGCCTCCAGGCTGACATATTTTGTATCGTCACATATGCATAAGTGTGCAAATGATCACTGATTATTCAGTGGTAAGGTGGTAGCTAGCCAATAATGGCTTCTGCCATTTAGTGTCTAGATGAGTCTGTGTGTGTGTGGGTGTGTGTGTGTGTGTGTGTGTGCGCGCATATGTATATACATATATGTGTGTGTGTGTGTGTGTGTCAGGGCTCCACTTGATTAATGTTGTCATTTAAAAGGTCTGGTACTAGCTTCTACCATTCCTCCTCTGGCTATGATTAATGTCTGTGTCCAGCCATCATACTTTATGGTTATGATTTGGCCTTCATTCAAGAAATTAAGATGATTAATTAGACCGTGCGTATTTCAAACACCCTTTTTTTCGGTTCAGTATTTAAGCAGCAATTTTCAACTTTCTTATGTTTTAAATCTTATCTTATTTCACTTTATATCTATTTATTTTGTTTTTGGCCTTGGGATCATATCATCTGATTTCCTTTAATCTGGTGACATCTTAATGTATTGATGCTATTTTTAGATGTTCATAAAAACATTCAAATGACAATTGTAATTCTAAATGTAGAAAATGGTGATGCATTTGACTTTAGACCAACTGTCAAATAGAAAATGCTGTAAATATCACCTAGTTCGGAGTTTTCTGCTTCTCTTTTCTACGACATCAGTTATTTGCATTTTCTTTGAATTGAGGATATTGAAAAAAGAGAATTCTTCTAAAAGTGATTGAGGTGCAGCAGAGGCCATATTATTATCTTTACTCTGCTCCTTTACCTGCTCTCTGACCCATAATGGGAGGTTCAAATTGAAGGATTGTACTTTGTAGGTAAAGATTAACTTTTTGATGGCATAATTTAACCTCATCCGAAAAAGTTTTTGCCCTAATGAATATCACTTGTTTTTAATTTTTTACAATTTATTTAATGTCCACAGTGTGGACAACTCTGAACTGTTTGTTCGGGTTTGTACTGGAAATAATATCGTATGTCAGTGTAAAGCTGTGCAAACGACAATAAATGAAATGAAATGATTTTTGATAATTGAATGATTCTCATTAAGCAAACTGAAACTGTTGCCTTTTTATATTGTTATTTTTTTTACGTTCAGAATTTGATCTCGTATTCTTTTTCTAAAGAAGGTTACAATAAAAAGTCCTTTTCTTTCACAGGTACTGCAGTCTGCCAAAGAACAGATCAAATGGTCGCTCCTTCGATAGTCCTGTCCAGCAGTGAGCCGCTGTTCAGCACAGACCACACGGCACTGATCATCATACTCCCTTTTTTTTAAAACTTCCTCTTATCTTTATGAAGTTGTGAGGAGTATCGCTGGCTGATCATTCTGGACTTCGGTTTGAAAATGTAATTTCTGTGATTTTTTTATGTTCTGCCTTTCTCAGTATAATCAAAGTGAAATGTATGCATTCCAGTATGGACAGGCTGGTGTTGGTTTACTGTATCATTTATGAAACCTTTAATTGAAGCAGAATTTCCACCCGTGGAAGTGAAATACTGAAGAACATCATTGTCCAGCTTGTGACCACATTCCTTGTGTCCCATGTTCTCAGATCTGTTTGAAACGGTATTGTTTTGTTTCTTTCTGATTAGTGTGCAAAGAATAGAGTCCTTTTAAGTTCAAATGGATGTTAAAGAAAACGTCTTCAACCACTATCACTGTCATTCTGTGATCTACACAAATATGTTCAACCTTTTTTTTTTTCTTAAATAAATTTTTGTCTGGACTTGTTTTGTCATCGACATAATTTAATACATGTTGGCTACAGTATGGAACCAGCAGTGGCATGTTGCACAGTGAAACATTTGTGTTTATTTCAGCATTCTGTATAGAAAGTATGCTTCACCTGCAGTAGTCCTTGCACTTTTCATTCTGTAATGAGTATTTTTTTTTAACCAGAATATGTTGCTTTCTTTTAAGAAAGAGTAGTTTCTCACCTTAAATCTAACCTCCCTTTGTGACTACAAAAATGGATGTGTAGGTACAAGGGCTCCACCTTGTGGTGGTGTCAAATAACTGCAAGGTTAATTTACATCATAATTCTGGAAGAGGAAAAATAAACCACTCGTTTAATTATAATCTGAACCAGACATTTTAATGAGTTCTCTGAAGTGAAAATGAAGGTATGCTTTTCTGTAGATGAACAATAAATGCACAGTAAATTCATGCAGGAGAAATAAGGATAAAGGAGAAACTGCAAATAAGGATACAAATACCACTATAACAAGCTGGTTTCTGCTATGGTACTGCTTGTAAAATCGAAAAAAAGTAAATTTATGTAGCTATTTATGCTTTTAAATATATGGCAATACCATTATTAGTAATATATATATATATATATATATATATATATATATATATATATATATATATATATATATATATATATATATATATATATAATTTTGAATAAAAATAAAATAATGTTTTAGGTCTATGGAGCCCTTTTCCTAAATAGCCATTAAAATCAGAATGATCTTATAGGAGTAGAGTTACCAAATATGCGCGTTTTGGATAAGTTTTGATTTACATAGTTAAAGATAATTTGAAAAATAATCAATTTGTTGAATATCACAGTATGACTGTTCAAAGTTTTGTTTTTGATTTATGTTGCTGCTCTTACACCTCTTAATAGATTTTTAAGCAACAGTTCATATTACTATTTGCCAAATTGTTTTTCTTCCTATTTAATTAAAACTATGACATCAAAGTGAAGAAAAGTAAACCACATAAATGTACAGGTGGCTGTGGCCTAAGGAGGTTTGCTCTAAGGAACAACTGTCATACATACTAATGTTGGAATGCAACAAACCAATCAAAAATGTCTTTCATCCTCTTTTTGGAAACAATGATATATTTTGAGAAAATCTTTATTAGTGCACTGAAACAAGTTTCTAAGAAAGCACCCAGTATAGAAAAAGAAGACTTTAATTCATACTTAAGCATTTATCTATCAGAAAACAAAACTACTTTTATTGTTTTGAATGATCTTTTTCTTCCCTTTAATCTGTGATCTACTCGTACCATAAATGACAGCTACGATCCCAAGTATTTCACCAGATGAAAAGCAATATAAAAAGTAATTATTATAAAGCGACTTCATTATCGCACGAGTGTACTGTCATCACACCAACTTTCAGATATAATGAGGAGGCTTATCTCTGTGTGTTTTGTCAGTGACGGAAGCAGGGGGGGATGAAGGTTAAAGAGGACGAGCCTCGTAGAAGCAGGCAGCAGTAAATGTAATTAAATGAAATCCCAACGAGATGCACAGCAGGAGAAAAGAGAGGGCTGCACCAGATCCCACACAAGACGCCTGTCCAGACACTCACTTTTCATCTAAATAACCCCGCAGCACCATCGGCAGCTCAGTGGCTTGCTTTCATCCTCTAATTACAGTTGCACCGTCATAAAAACCAGCCAGGTAATTTATATTAATTATACAGGAATGAGTCTAACGGTTAAAAACTCCATGGCTTGACATACTGCACATAACATGCAGTAAAATTGTCAGATGTCTGGGTTAGAGCCTTGTAATTGATCGATGCATATATTGAAAGAGTTGCTCTCCTTCCTGTGTGTGTGTGTGTAGACTTTGTAAATTAGAGTCAATAAATTATTATCATCTGTAAGCTTACAGAGTCTTTATGTCATAGTCGATGGGCCCCCGCCCGTATCCAATGGCTTGTCCAGCTAAACAGATGCAATCCTGGATAACAATAACAGCGTGCTGGATCCAGAATGGTTGAGATCTTTATTGAAAGACGAGCTATTATACTGTCTGATTAGAGCAAGACCCACATGATTTTTAATCAACCACTCTATTAAAATGAATAAAATAGCTACGCCTGCTATCAACTATTTCCCCGGAATATTATAGGATTCATTCTAAAACAATTCATATGGCTGAAATAAAATAGGAAATAAAATGTAGAACTATAAATAACAAGCACATATGTTCCACATAGTTTAATTTTTAATTAATAAAAAAACAAACAAATCATAAATTACAAAGTTTTTTAAAATAATGCTACCCTCCTGGCAGTACCCTGGTTTTGAGTCTATTCCAGGTAATGATGACATTCTATCTAAAGTCGCATGAAAATACAGGTCATAAACATACTCACTGATGGTTTGTGGGTATATGTGCTGTAGCTTGCAATATTTCACCTTTCACCCACTATTCTGTTTTGTATTTAGAAACAGACGATGTTTATGTGCAGGAAGACTCTGATTTCCATCAGAGGACTGAATCTGTCACACAGCATTGCCAGAATAAAGTCTAGATTAGGATCTTGAAAATAAGATTTACGATAGCCCGTGCACCTTTGACAATTCCAAAACTAAAACTAAAAAACAAATTAAACCAGGCAAGTACTTGGTAGATATTTAAATACAAAGGAATAGGTATTGCAGTGCTACTCTAAGTGAAAGTTGTTGTGCTTGTGTGCATGCAGTGACAAGAAGAAATGCACCCAGGCCTGCTCCCCTTGCTGCAGCAGCAGCAGCATTGTGGCAGCCTGACGTGGTTTATGACCATAGTTGCCCCTCTGGGTCTGTTTATGGATTCCCATAGAAAAGAGAATCATGGCCACTCCAAGGAAAGCCAGCCAAAAACAACACCTCCACCGTTGCACTCTTGCCTGCTTTTGCCATAACTCAACCAGCTATTTATGTTTCTGAAGATGGGAGGGAAAGAGAGTACATTTTCATAGTAATGACATAAGATGACTGTAAATTCTGATGATAATGTTTAATTTTTTTTTTTGTTGATGAAAAATAAAAATGTCACTGCAAACGTGTTTAGTTTATTGGATGTCGTTACAAGTTGGTGAAAAAAATCGGCGAGATTTGTTTAGGGACGGACTTGATTTTTTCTGTGTAGCCTTCAAAAAGGCCTTTTTTCATGAAGCCTGGAAGATTTATTGTATGAAAACGATAAACTTTGATAGGATAATGAAAGCACACCGCCATGGGAATTGTGAGCTAAAGAAATATTCCACCTGATACATTTTTTCCTCTGCTGTTTTCCCTACAGATCTTGCGTAACTCTTCATTTGAAAGCTTGCTTTATAGGAGAAGCCGTGGAAGCTAACCAGCGGTGCTCGAGCATAGATGTTTTGGGTTAGCGTTATTTCAGGAGCTGATACATCATCTTCCTCTAAACATCTGGACAGTAAATGGGCTTGGCTGGATTCTGGTCTTTCCCATCTCTGGACCCTTACAGACAGGCTATAAAGGTATGCTACTGATAGTTTGAGGTTATGAGAACTAGGAGTGACATTGGTTATCAAACAGTCAGTATGAAGTTTTTGTGTAATAATAATAATCCAAAAGACAGTCAATTAGGAAATCCAAGAAAATTTTATGAGAGTATTTACTATTTTTTGGTAGCTTTCACTGCAATAGAAGAAAAACACTTTTTAAAAAGAAAATAAGTCTCCAAACATGTTTGATTTTTTTTTAATTTACTTTATTTTGAACAAAAATTTCATACAAAAGTGAACTTCTAAAACACAAACAAAAGCTTTCAGAGTTTCAAAAGGGGTTTTTGGATGCGTTTTAGGAATCTGTGGAAGAGTATTTTCTTGTGGCATACCTCCACACTCATGTTTTCTAATCTACTTTCCCACTTTCTCTGCTCCCTCCCCTTGGGTTCCCCAGCCACACCACAACACCCTTAACAGAGCAGCCCTGGCAGATTTACGGCCCTCGTCTTTCCATTGGCCGCTAGCGTGACAGCCAAGATTTAATGGCGCCTTCTTATTGGCCAACACTTGACAAGTTAATGTATGGCTGCAGTGTGATTTGATGCCTCTCGCCTTTGAAGTGAGTTACTGCTCTGTCACTTATAGGACACAGAAACGGTGTCAGGTTGCAATCGTAAAATCTTATCCCTGAAGGGAAATGGCACTGGAGTATAATAGTCCTTACATCATGAGAGCTTCTCACAAGCACAGATGTAGAGCTGTGAGATAGCTAACTACTGGTTGTCATCTGAAAATGCTTTGAAGAAAACGTTATATACTCACTCCAGGAAATAATACTGCTTCAAACTAGTAGAATACTCATCTGCATCCATCCCAACCCATCCTAGCACATTCCTGGTCCTGTCATAAATGTTTTCTCCACAATCCCCATCTTTCATGATCAGCAGGTTTTCTGTATGACTCTGGGGTCAGAGGATCCTTGATGACTTTGTAAATCACATGATCGCAAGCCTGATCTGCAGCAGCAAACTGCCAGGACCACTTTCTACCTCACTAATACATCTGCTCACAGCCCCAGTGTTCAAGGAGTCTTATCATCTATCTGCTGCCTATCTCTTCATCAGCCAAACAGTCTTCTCTGACAAGCTCAAGAGTAGGCTAAGTGTGGCCTTGTAACAGCCTCGACCTACAGAAACATCCAGGGCGAAATAGCATGGGTGCCCCTGCCCTGTCCATCAACCTCTTGTGAATTCACACCCTGTGTCCCTTCCCTATCCAGTCCCTCCTTCCACAAGCACTTTAAATTTTAGGTTATCTGCTACACAAGAAAAATTGCCGTAAAAATTGCGAGGCTGAGGAAAGCCCCGGATCTGGCTTTTCAAGTGAGATTGTATGATTTCAAGAAAATACCCTCACCTGAACTTGATAAGTCGGGGTTACACAGCCTGCCCCGTGACAGAGCGCTATGCAAAAGAAAGAAAACAGGTTTTACTTTGAAACAGAAATGATCCCTCTGAACTCTAACGGTTGATGGATAGTGTGGCGGCACGTTTAAAGGAGCCAAGACAAATATACATGTTAAGGGGTTAACTGTTGCAACGCTGCAATGAAGTCTTTCTTGTAGAATCATGCTTCGTTTAAACCTTTGACCTTGTTGTTCTGCTGTTGTGACCAACCAGATTGTTTGCACATCAGATTTTCTGTTACTTCTATGGGACAGGGTAAAAATGTTGAGGAAGAGCGTTGTATATTTATTTCTTTGGTTAAATTATTAAGTTTGTTTGCTTCATAGGTTTATGGTTTGTAGAAGGTGACAATGATTGCTCTGGGAGAATTCTGAGATGTTCTGTAAACTACTGAGAACTTCCAACACAACTCTTACAGTGTTTTTACCCAAAAACAGTTTGTTTTTTGTAAGTAGCTTCTGCTCCTCTTTGGTAATTTCTCACAGACAAAACAAAGATGACACCAAGCCAAAGGCTGCTATATCTGCAGGTTATGAACTCTGAGCCCCCTCTCTGCCTCTTTACTTACACACAGGACGCTGACGTGCAACAAAGACCAAACCGTCCTGCCTTGAAGTTGCGTGTGAGAGAAGGGCTACAATGTCAAGGGATCAGAGCAGTTGTTATAACTCATGATGAGGTCCATGTGAACATCTTTACCAAATGTCATGCAGGTTTTAGCTGTTGGAACAATTCATTCGCTGTTCAAAATGTTTTCATTGTACGATTGTAAGAGAAAATGTCTCTGGGACCACCAATCTCAGAGGAACATGATGGGTTGGAAAAGTGGGTATGAGGAACGTCATTCAGAAAAAGTTGAGAAATGGCTTAAAAATTAGACAAAAACATAGCTCTATCAACCAGAAAGATCACCACTACAATCATCGAAACCTCATTTCACTACCACAACAACAAAAAAAGACCTGTTCAGTTCAAAATATATCATTCTGCTGGAAAGGTTAATATTCCCATTTTGCTGAACATTTCAGAGGCACTGCAAAGAAGGTAGCCGAAAACTAAGGAAAGAACACTAATTTTAAGAAGAAAATCACTTGAAAGTGTTACATTTAAAAGTAAAAGCAAGTATTTTTACTAATCGAGAAATCTTACAATAACACCAAAATCTAAGAACAAGGAATTCCAAAAAAAAAAGCATTCAATAAGAGAAAAATTCTAACTTAAATAGAATAGCTTCAAATTGAATGTTATAAAGCCCAATAATTAGTATTTTGTTGCTAGTTCTAAAGAAAGGGTTGGGATTTTTAAAAAGTGTTGTCCTTTAATTGTTGTTCATTTTGTCTACATTGACAAACAAATTGGTGTAATAAACTGAAATGACTCATTTTAGAACAAAATGTGAACAAAAATGATCATAAAGTCCTCATAAAATCTAAAACTAGTACTAATCTTAGAATATAAATCAAAATTTTTGTTTTCAAAATGATGACCATGAACGCCAGTCTGACTTGTGAACATTTATTGAACATTAAAAATTGTCTAGTAAAATATCCTATTTCTAAAAACAAGGTTTTACATTTTTTCAAGGGTAAAATAGTTTGCAGTTTGATTGTTTTTTTGAAATGTTTTTTATATTTTTTCTATGTTTTTTTAAACAAAAGATCCCACTTTAGGAAGGATTATGGACACAGGGGGTAAAAAGGTGTAGGTTATTCAAATCTTTACTTTTATGTACTATTATTTAGCATGTGTTCAAATACTTTTTTTAAATCATTTGGTAGGGAAAGTGTGTCTGAGCGTGAAGAGACACGACAAACTCGGAGGACTTTCCACTCAATGAATGGGTTCCATCATTATTTTGGTAAAGGTTTGTGAAATCATTTGAATTTTAAACGAGTGGTAGATTTGTTTTAAGTGCTGTTTAAGTTTATCAAACCAAATGAAACACAAATATTGCAATCTTGTGCCGATCGAAAGATGGAACTTTTCTCTTGCTATCACTCACAAGGGTGATAACTTTTGCATTCCATGTCCTCTGTGTCAGCTCACTGGTCCTGGGTGTGCTGTGGCGATGCTAATTCATCTTCCTGAGTTACACTAATTGGAAAAGTGGTGACAGACATTTCAATGTGGGACACTCAGAGGCATGGAATGACAGATTGTTCCCATCAGAAACATTATGGGAGGCAGCTAGTTGGTAGGCGTCCCACTTGTATTTCACCTGATCGTTTTCTTGATTTTGGGGAAAGTAATATTGTGGCACCCAGTGGACGCTAAACTGAATGTGTACCAACTCAAAGCCTTTTTAGCAGATTTCACGTTGGTGCCAAATGCTTGACTTTCCCTATATTGCTCTTCATCTGACCTAGCTATTCTTTCATTTTATTCTTTCAAAATCCTCATTTTGGTGTTTTACACCTTTTGGGTGTAAATGGACAAGAATTCAGCTCCTTTAAAAATTTATCTCTTAGTAATAGCCCCCAGGTGTAAGAGAATATTGCAATATTTGGTAATCATTAATAAGTAATTCAGTCACATTTTCTCTGCTCGTTGTTTGATGAGAACTTTGGATTTATGGCAAATTATTCCATGTCATTTCTCATAATTACTGAGCGAGTGTGATAAGTCAAATTGATGTTTTTACTTTCCTGCTGACAAAGTGGATTTGAATGCATGAAAAAGACAGATCACCAACACGGTTGACAATTCCTTTAATTCAAATTTTTCACCGAAGAAATTCTTAATCCTTTTGGTCTGTGCTTCTCAAGTAGATCTTCTGTGAGGTTTTGAGGGGAATGGGGGGTAACCTAGACAGGAAAATTGAAATTTTAATGATCAGCGACACAGCCACCACGCTGACAGCCATGGAACACCTCCGACAGCTTAAATATCACTGCTAATTAACACGGAGAGGTGGGCTGTCACAGGCGTGATGGATGCTCAGAACGGGCAGATCGTTGCTTTCAACCAACCAGCGATTCCTTTATTAATCAAAGCTGAGATGAAAAGGCTCTCCAACACCTCAGGGAGAGGGAGATAGCAGGAGCTATTGTTGGGAGGGTTTCAATCATTCGCAGAGAGGCTGGGATGTGTTTGATCTTTGCATGGCCAAACATTTGTTGCAGACTGAGCATTGATGCTGCAGAGCACTTGTTTTTGTAAACCTCTGAACCACGCATGTGTTTGAGGAGCCACTATGTGCACAGGCAGCTAAGATTTACTGGTTGTTGGAGGAATTTGTTTGGCGGACATCTTCCTCCCTCATCTATCAATAAAGGTGAGCACGAAGAAGAAGCTTCTTCCTGATAGTGAGAGTCATGCCCTCCCACTCTCTCATTCTGGACCCACTCTACGATCCGTCTCGCTCAGATGATTTTGACCCTGGATGATTTCAGCACTTTGTGCTCGAAGATGGAGTGTTATCTCCCCACTCTGATCTCCTCCCCATCTTCCTCACTTAAGAAGTTCCATTGTAAAGAGCTGGGGGCCTTTGGGTGCTGTAAATCAGGCTGTGGAGGGGAGGGCAAGTCTCTCAAGGGAGTGGACGCACACTCCCAGAAACCTTCAGGTTGAGCTCATCCCACCTATTCTAATGTTGGAATTAAAGCCAGAGTCAGTGTCAAAGAAGGAGGCTCCAAAGGCCACGATCTCCCAATACTACCATGTCATCAGTGTGGCAGCACCTCCACAGGCAGGATTACAGAGAGACTTTTTTGAACCTCTGCAGAATGCAGCTTTCAGCCTCACACATCCGTGCATCTGTCACTGTCCACTTCCATTAGATTAATGAAAATATTGTATTTGTGCAAAATTATCAACTCAATGATCACACAACTACAGCCAGATCCAACCCCCCTACCACCTAAAACTGTCCCTTAAGAGAAAATGATGCTGTCCAAAGTAAGATTAAGAAAGCTTTTACTTTTAATTTTTTGCTGAAAGTGCGAGAATAAACAGGATCTATTTTAATTTACATATTATTTAACTGCACCACCCCTTTAAATTGATTTTTTAAAATGTAGTTTTTTTAGTTTTTGTGCACATCCTTGACCTAAAGAAGAACTTAATGTTTATCTAAAACTTAAGTTAAAATACTTGTACTCGCACTTAAAATGAAACAATGACTGCATTTCTCACTAATTCAAGTCACTTACAACTAACATTTCAGATGATTTACTTTAATGTTCACACTCACAATCTCCAGTGGAATAAAATGCTTTGTCTATTCTATAGACTGATTTCTAAGGTCATGACTGCCATCTGCTGGCATAACTGATGTATTACCAGTCTGTGAAGCATCTGCACAAATATGCTAAAAGACAAAAAACAAAAACTGAAATCTGCATTGACACAAAATAATTTATGTTCAATTTGTTGTAGATTACATGAACAGCATGGTCACAGGTGACAGAAAATAGAATAAAATAACACGACCCTTAAAATGCCACTCAGCACTAAATTTCTAGTCAGAATTGACTTCACTTCAGTCCTGAACAGAAAAACTGGTCGATGCTTTCATAAAAAAATCAAAGCAAAAAAAAAAATCTACAAGGATCATTTAAGAAATGCATGCAAATGATAAAAATACAAATAAAAATAGAAACAACTAATCATAGATAAAACACTAAAAGATACAAGTCGCAGTTTTTGTTTTGTTTCTTTCCAAAGTTGATGTCCATTTTTTTTTTTAAGCTGTTGGGAAGAAAAGAAGATTTTAAGATTCTAATGATGTCAAGACTGGTTTACTTTCAGAGGTCTGGCAAACTATTTCAACAATTGGAAAACATTTTTTGAAAAACATCAAAAACTAAAAGGGCAGGTCCCAAACTCCCTACAAACAACCGAAAAGCCTGATAGCAACAGTGCTACTTGTCTATGATTTATTAAAAAAAAGAAAATGGGGTCTAAAAAGGAAAAAGTATAAACGAAAATAAAACACATTTAAACTTTACAACCGATCTGAGTGAATTCATTGTTTACAGTCTGATTTAACTGCATGCAGGCCTGCACTTTGTCTCTACAAACAGAAGTCATCCATATTTACTGAAAGCAGTTGAGTTAAATGAGACATGAAATGAGGTGGCACTGCAGTCTGATCATGTTCAGTCATGGATAGGTCAGCGCTCCAAACGTATGGATAAAATCTATGTTGGCTTTTTTTTTTTTAAATGAATAGGATTTATTGGAGCCACTGTCACAGTCTCGGGATTAAAACATAAAGAGGTGGGAAATGTTAAATATGACAATTGATTTCTACATTTCTCAGATTTAAGAGAGCGTGCATTCGGAGTATTTCAAGTCTGAATACTATGCTCATCCGTTCCCCAAGTACTTCACAAAGGAAAAGGAAAAATAAATCTAATCAAATATTAACTGTTAAGAAAAAAAACGAGCATACAGTGGTTTAAAGGAAAAGTTACAGCAAAAATGGCTTTTATGATGGTATTCATTTTACAGAAGCATGTCAGGGAAACACCTCATTCTACAGGTGATTCCTACATCCACTGACTAAAAAAAAGGTCACTATCCACCGACTTTATAAAATCTGGGCTTCTATTAAACCTGTCCATCTTTACATTAATACAACTAACGGTTTTTGCTAATAAAAATCAGGACTAAATATCTTTAAAACAAAGTAGATTTCTGAGTATGTGCGCAAACAGGAGCTACACAACTAAGTAAATGCTGGATTAGTTGAAACCTTTAGTGTTTTTTTGTTTTTTGTTTTTACTATTTACATATTATTGATGACTGTTTCTCCAGTGATTAAAAGGTAGGAGGTTAAATTCATCGCTGAAGTTTTTTTTACAGATGAAAAAAAAAGAAAGTAATATCTATTCAAAATGAGACACTATCTGAAATCTTTCTCTATGACAACAACTTGGAACTGTAGATCTGTATACATTCATGTAACCTTAACGGGCGGGGTACTTTTTTCTTAAAGGTAGAACGTACCAGGAACCACCTACAAGCTTATTGCCTTCCAGCAGAAGAACAGAGGTGACAACCAGGACTTCACGCTAAAATGTTGGATGTTACAGTGGGTGCATCCAGATTAGAAAAAATACAAAAAGGGGGCAAAAATGGGGTTGAACTGGGATTAAATACATATTACGTGCAGCTAAAATCTTTTTTGGGTAGCAACTCCAAACAGATGCATTTGCAAACTTTCAAAACACATGTCAGTCCAGTCATTTCAGTTTTTGCTGTTGTAACCTGCTGTCCAAATTATTCCATCCCCTCCTGTTTGAGACATGAATTAAGTAAACAAAAAAAGAAAGAAAAAAAAGTACAAAGATCCAATATGAAGCTCCACAACTGAGCAGGTGAAAGCAAATTAAAGTTTGGTCGCCCTTGGATTAGGCTTTCTCTTTAGGTTGGGTGACTGTGTTGAGATGCAGACTGCTGTCAGGAAGCAATCAGACAGTCAGACGGTTGCTGGAGGGGTGTAAGGGACTCCAGGAAGCTGTATGGGTAGGAGCATCCTGGGAGTACTGGTTTTCCTCTTTGCTGACCCCAACTGTGCACAACCGTCGGTGTCTCAGCAGGCGGTCTGTCCGCGAGAAGTTCTTCAGTGAAGCAAAAAATAAAGTGTGATTCAGTTAGTGCTGTATTTTATAAATGGAGATTGTGCTAAATACAAACAATCCAAAAAAAAAAAAGTAGACTGACCTGATGGCAGCGATCACACTGGTACGGCTTCTCTCCGCTGTGCACCCTCTTGTGTCTGTCTAAGTGGTAGCGCTGAATAAACCGCATTTCACACGCATCGCAAGCAAAGGGCTTTTCCCCTGTAAGCAACCACATGTGTGGACCAGCTTTTCAGTTTTCGCTCAGATTTTAGTTTAATCTCATGACACATAGGAGCAGTGACAAAAAAACTAGATATGTTTTAAATCCCATGTACACAAAGCCATTGTTGGAGGAAATTATAAAGGTGACACTAATCTGTAGTTTTGCAACTTAAGCCTTAGTCACATGCACCCGTATGGGAAGGGGGGGCACCCGTACGGGTGCTGCAGGTTTTTGGGTTGAGAGAGGTGCGGTTGTATCTTAAAGGGAGAACAGGTGTGTCTTGCAGTTCCATTGTGGCTTGTGTGACCACCTTAAGGGACATTCATAAAAATGGATCATAAGGCGTTTGTAAAAAAACATAATAAACGCACTTATGATGTCCAAGCCCCAGATTGACCAAGGGCAAATGCTTTATACATGGGTGATACGCAAGTGACTGTAGGATCTCCCCACAAACTAAACTATCTTATTTCCTCATTTCTAACAGGTTTCCAGGCTGCACAAAGGGTGCAGCCTGGAAACCCTTGAAAAGCATTAGCGGGCTTCCTGCGCAGTGCGCAGCACTCGGGGGGAAAAAAGGAAAAATCCGTAAGACACATCTGCGTCTCCCCTACATCTCTCTTTTTACCCTTACATGTTGCTTAAGTTTTCACTACAACCTGCCTGTAGACAAAAAATGTCCACAAACAGTTTGGCCTCATGGGCTCACCGGGTTGTCTACAATCTTACATTTTTCTACGTCCAGGTTTGCCCATTTTTCACCCACAGACAGCCCGTATCCACCCCCAAAGACAGTTGGGACTAAGGCTTTAGCCTCACTGAATATGTGGAAGTGTTTAACCTTCAGCCACACTCATGTGAATCAATGTTCCTCAAGTGTTCACCTGTATGCGTGAGAATATGTCGCTTCAGGTGGTAGCTGCTCCGGAAAGCTCCATAACAGTGATCGCAGATGAAATTCTTCTGGACTTTCAGGGAGTTGTCATCATCCATTACAATCGGCGGCAGGATATGCTGCAAACATGAACACAACAAAGTTAAAGAAGGAAAAAAATCAAAATCACCTGATCTTGAGTCCTGGATTTGGAAAAATACTCACCTCCACTTTCTCTTTCACCTTGTTGGAGGACCCAGATTTTTTGTGCTTCTTCTTGGGTTGCATATTCTGGTTTGTCTGCATATCTTTACTCTCAATTATCCTTGATGAGTGATAATCTCCGTCTTTTCGGATTAGCTTTTGGGAAAAAAAAAACAGAACGTTAACTATTGGTACATAGACGGCTGAGAGAACTTGTTAGAAGAAGTTGATTTGTTGAAATAGCATCCAAAGTGTAATCACAACTACCAACAATCCATAACATTTGTTTTCTTTGCCATAGCCTCTCCTGATCAACTGATTAAGATCATGTATAATTGATAAAGTCTAGCGTTTTAACTGAAAAAAATGAGCTGATGGAGCCATGCTTCTCACCAGAGGTGGGCAGCTCCCGCCCGACTGGTTTCCCATGTGGCTGTGGTGGCCTTGTCCGTGGTGAACCTGGTGGCCGTGGTGGTTGTGGCCGTGCTGCGAGTGGTGGCTCTCAGGACTGGACCTGTGGCCCTGACCCAAGGATGACATCACCTTCTTCTGGCCTGGGATGTTGTTGGCCTGCATCAAGGCCATACTGGACAGCACCGCCTCGCAGCCCAGCAACCCAGCCTGGCAGCACAAACAACGCGTTAGAGCAAATAGAAAGGGGTGGAGGGGACAGGACTCCTACCAGAAACAAAGGGGGGGGACTTGGAGGTGAGGCTGAGCAATGCGAGTGACAGATTAATGCAACCATGATGGTGATTCTGGAGATGAAAAGACTTCCACTGACCCATTTCATATGGTCTCGAACTGAATTGTTGGAATGGTGTGTCATCGCCGAGGTTTGAATGCGTGTGTGTTTGAGGGGACAGGGGGGGCTTCGCTCAGGATGAGGGGAGACAAAAGAGATGAGACCACCCCCAAATCATCAGGGGCCAAAGCCTGAAAATAGAGGCATATGGAAATATATAACCAGATGTTGAAGACCTGAATTAATTTCTTCTGTCAGGTCAGAGAAAAAGATTGGCGCATGTCTCCTGTTGGTGTGTCTGACAAACACACAAAAAATGAATCAATTTGATGAAGAGTAAAGAAACCAAACAAAACCTAACATGAGAGCAGCAATGCTATACAATTTAAAAAGCTTTTTTTTATTACACATGAAAAAAAAACAGACTTAATTTGTGCCAGAAAATTATCATATCATCAACCCTAACCCCAGATATAATTATATATAAAGGTAAAAACCATATTTTGCTCTAACAAACTATATGGGGAAATGCGGAAACTGACTTTCACTGATTAAAAAAGTCTAACAAAGCTATCAGATTTAAACTAGAAAAACTGAAGGTCACTTTCCTCAACCCATCACCAGAAACTGCAACAGATGCTCAGCAATTCAGCTCTGATCAAAGAATAATACAAATTTACCACATAAAAACGGTCGACATTCAAAATCCTATCGCTGGGGGACTCCATGTCTAACAGAACATTCCAATAGCAAGGAATGAAGACCCTTAATATTTAAAAGGACCATGAAACTGCAGAATCTGACGGGTGTTTTATTTTTAAAGGCATATGGTCAAAGATACAATACCATAACATCAAAACTGATCTGCAAGAATTGATAGCTTGCAAAACGTTTGTCGTGTGAAAGTTAAACTTTGGTCTTGGAAATCTCACACACGTTTGGTGCTCCAACAAGTCCTGGAGAAGCTGTTAAAGTTTATGAAAGAAAAGAAAACTCTGTAGCCGAATGTTTTTCTGTCTGCCCAAGTATGTGCCTAACTAAAGTCACACATTTGTAAAACGTTAGATGTGCTGATAACAACATGAAGGCAATCTTGTGCAATGATGAAGAATTGTTTGTAAGGCAGTTAACATGACGAAATGCTTCGTCACAAGGTGCACAAACAAGGATGAAAAAACAATTTAATCATCAGAAATTGCTTTTACATTTGATATTTGGAAAAAAATACCAAGTCATTTAAAAAACGTCAACAACAAAACAAACAAAAAACAAGAACAACCAAAAAACAATCTGTTACTAGGGGAGAACTAAATTGCAAACTAACAAAAAATGAATATGATCAGTTTAAAGAAAATGTTTAAAATCAGACATAAAAAAAAGATGTGAGTGAGGCTACTAAAGAGACACATCCTGCTGAAGATGTTTACCACCTGAGTACTGAAAATATAGCAAAACACCGAGATATGATTGTAAGATGTTACACTTAACAATATAGAAGCTACACTAGTATTCAGATCTGATCCCAGAGCTGACAGCAAAACAAAGAATATAAATGATCTGAAAGTTTATTTTACGTATCTCAGAATTTAGGCTTAAAACAATGCTAATAACTACGAACTCTACTACATTTGATTAAACATTACGTGTGATTTCACGTGCAGCTTTTTCATAATTAATTAATATGGGGGTCGTTCGGTTTATGATTTTGAATTAGCAAGCACGATCAAACGGCGAGCTTAGCTTAAGCCTAGCAAGGAACAAATCTTCGGCGTTTTTGGCCGAAGAGAATAAATTTAAACACCTCAGGCTTTCGCGAGCACCTTCGGAAAACCACTTTACCAAGCCGACTGGACCCGAGCGGATCTGGATAGTTTTAGAGTCAGAACACAGACAGCAGCTAGCTAGCTAGTAGAGGTCTTGGGACAACTCTTGCATGGGAGAGCTGCACCCCCACCCCCACGCCAGACAACACAACAACAGCCAGCCAGGGCGTGCGAGCTCAACACCGACCTCATTATTAAGCCTCTCCGAGGAGGCAAAACCGTGACGAACGGAGGATTCAAAAACCTCTAGAAAACAGAAGGTCAAATGCGCTGCAATGTTGCCCGTTTACCTTTCGATTCCAAGTCCACCCAAAATACTATTTCTTGTCGCACTTCCAATTTTTTTTCAGTTTACAAACAGTGACAGGAAACACTAGCACCGGAAGTGCTCCCCAAGAAGAGTCCTAATTGGTCACGAATCCAGACACGTGACTAATGCAGACTCACCCCCATTTGCCAGGAAGGCACAGAAATAAATCGCATATTTCAAAAAGAAAGATTTACTTATTGTCTACAGTGCACTAAATTTGAAGACAATATACTAAACAAAATTAAGCGTTACAAAATAATTAACAATAATTAAAAACGAGTTTGTGTCCCTTTATGTAATGTTTTATTCATATTTTCAGGCAAATATAATAACAATAAAATCTTTACACGAAAAAATGCTACTCATTTACATAACAAGGCGAATCATTTATGGTATTTAAAGAGCAGCCTTTTAGAATAAAAAAAACACTTTTTCTGTCTTTCTGACTGTTGAAGAATTCGGATTGTTGTCAATATTGTATACTGTACATATCTTTGAGCCCTTGTAGTGTTCATTTAATCAGTAAAAAAGAAACTTTAACGAACATTCATGGAGCTCATAATATGAAACTTATTTGTAATTACCCTTTCTTCTTTTTCTTTGCCCTACACTTGATTAGTAATTTAAATATTCACTTATTCGCTCAAAGACCTTAATTAGTCAATATAATTAGCTATTTTAAGGAAAAAGCCATATTATCTTTCTAAAATGAAATTATTGACCTATGCTTAATTTCTGTTTTTCAGGTGTTTAACTAACACGTATCAACATATCTATAATTGTAATTTGATTCAAGTGCATAAATAGAAAAGGTGAAAATTAGCTATTTTTTGCGAACTACTCCCTTCCATTTTAGTCTAATTTGCAAAGGAATTTTGAAATAACTGAAATTATTTTGATAAAAACCACAATTTTAAAAGAAAAGGTTTGCGATTTTCTAATAGAATAGTTTTGTGCAATTTTTATTATTCTACATTTAATTCCATGGAATAATAACACAGTTATGAATGCATACATTGGATTTTCTTAAATCTAATTCTTAATTTCATTACTAACGATGTGAGAATGGTCATGAATATAACACTTTTCTACCTTGATTAAGACCCAAAGTGCTTTACAGTCACAGTTCCAGTCTCTCACTCACACACACATTCCCACACTGATAATGATCACAAACATTTTCCAAGTCGTTCTATTTCATCAAGGAAGAAGTCCATGTCTTTATGGCAAATATGAGGAGAGAACACAGTCACACGGAAAAAGTTCCCTAAGTCTCCGAGAGGTTGGTAGCCCACCATCATTGTTCCCTCTTTCATCATGCGTTCCTTAATGACTGGAGCAACCTTAGCAAAAACAAACAAAAAAAATGGATGAAAATTTTTTTTTACACAAAAGAGAAACTCTGAAAAACGTTACATTTAGTGTGTTTCAACATAAATGCAAAAACTTTAAAGTAGGTGATAATTAGAAATATTGCAAATGGACACCACTTATTTTGCTTGTGGGTTTTGGATACTTACTTTTGCCAATTTATCCTGGTAATCAGCATTTCCCTCCTTCCCTCTCAGACTTGGTGGTATGAACCAGAAGCACACATTTACAAACTCTGGCTGCTGTGAATACAACACACAACCATGGGGTTTCAGCATCTAACTAGAGAAAAAATACACTGTATACACCAAACATTGACTTACAGTGCTCACAAGCTGGAATCCATCTCTTTTCTTCATCTGTTCCAATAAATACCTGCATAAACAGGATTTACTTTTCCAGAGGAAAATTATGTGTTGAACTTACCTAAATTAACAATCTTTTTAATAACTCAGACTTAAAGAAATGTTTGAGCTGTATTTTGCAACAGACAGTCGTTGCTCAGTACAGTTTCTGGGTGATGTTTAAAATTGCTTGTTAGAAAGTTGAGAACTTCATATTTGTTAGCAATGTAAATACTCTCAACTCTTGTCATTGGTCATTTTTTTTACTGTGATAACTAATAAACAAAGATAACAAAGATAATAAACCAACATACATTTTAAAAGACAGAAATTCTTTACTTACCTCACATGAAGAAAAGCTTTATCCACACGATGCTCTAAGCCAGTGGAGCCGACAGCTTTCCACATCAACCACAGTTTCAGACAATCCACCTTGCGGCTGCACTGCACAGACTTATCCCCTATGTCTAGGTTTACATCGTAGAATTTGTCCTGCTGGAAGAGGTATGATGCGTTGGCACAGTTGCATCGTTTCAGGAGATTCTGGTAAACACAGAACGATCAAAAATTACAAATCTGTTTAATGAAAAACATGAAGGTTTATTTGCTTTACGGTGCAAAAACAAACCGTGGTATCCTGCAGCAGAAAGGCAGAACACTGGAGGCCGGCCAGCAGCATCTTATGAGGATTCCATGATACAGACTTTGCTCTTAAGCACACATAGATATACATACACAAAATGATCACATCTGCTGATCCCTGTAGATCTATTCTTGTAAAGTACACAGATTATATTGTTTTGGCCCACATTACCTCTCAACTCCTTTCATTAGGTGTCTATGCTGCTTGGAAAAGAGCACGCTTCCTCCCCACGCAGCCTAAAACAAGAGACGACAACAACAGAAATACACAGCAGGATTCTATATAACACATCAAAATGTGTATTTTTCCAATGGAAGACTTACATCAACGTGCATCCAGAGCTGGTGTTTGTCACAAACGTCAGCTATGCAATCCAGGGGGTCAAAGGATCCCAGCACTGTGGTGCCTGATGTGCAGCTCACTAGTAGTGGTACGAAACCCTTTGACAGCAGAAAATCACAAGAACACTTAAATTCTCAGATTTATAGTGCATTTAGTCCACTTCAACACCTGACATTCTTGAATTACCTGAGATTTAGCCAGCTCTATCTTTGCATCAAGATCCTCTGGAATCATGCGACCACTAAGAAAAGGGGGAAAATTGTTAAATTCACACAACAAAAGGGTTGAGTTTAATTTACTGAGTTTGATTTTGATCATTTAGAGCAAAGATAAACAATGTTTTTGTGTTCTTTAAGATCTCATGGTTATTTTTCCAACAAAGCCCTTTGCTTTTATAGTATTCTTATAGGATTTCCAAAACTATAATGGGAGTTGTAGCTGGTCTATATTGTGTAATTGGGTATTTTCTTCACACTTGGAAAGGAAACACTTAAGTCATTGTGAGTTAACACCATTTAAGTAAATGGAACTGAGGTTTTTAGCATGCTCCATGTATTTACTAAAATAATAACAACAATAAATTTGATGCAAGTTTTAGTTGACTTAATAAATCATGAATTGAAAAGACAATAACAATAATAATAAGTTAGAATAGTCTAAGAGCAGAAAAGGTAATCTAAGCCTCTGTGCTCTTAGCTTTCAAAAAAGATGTCTCTTACCCATCATCCACTTTTACTAAGATGACACTGTCTGTTCCAAAACCCAGATATGAAGCCCCTTTCTGTACAGAGTAATGGCTCTGTAAAACACAAGGAAACATTTGCTGGCATAAATCTTACAAAAATACAAAAACCTGTTCATAACATTTCTACAGATCTAACAGAACATGCAGGACTCCATGACTGCTCTGACCCCTGGGGATGAAAAGATGGCCAGTCGAGGAAGAGCCCACAGCCCCTTGGTCTTGACCTCTGGAAATAGTTTGTAGCGAGCAAGGTTCATGGCATACATGTTGGAGGTGGACCCTCCTGGGCAAAAAATGCCATCACCATCCGTCCATCCCACCAGCTGACGCAATGCTTTGAGAACCTCAGTCTCCATCAGCACAAAGACAGGTGCCACTTCGTAGGTGAAGCTGTCGGTCACAACAACATGTGAAAAATTACTCAGGATTTCAGTACTAGTGTTTTGGTAGATTTAACTTCATTCAAATTGGATTTCAAACAATCCCATAGGGGATTATGACTTTTTCTTTATAGTTTTTTTTCACACGAGACAATGCATTATAACAACCTATACCTACCTGAAGCAGTTACAGCATATTTTCTCTGAGATGGTTTAGATCCCACATAGTTTTACTTGAGACAGGTTTTATATACGGCTTTGTTTTGAGAATTTCAGTTTCCGATTCTAAGTCAGTCTTTGAATAAATCATGTCTTTGGGGCAAAAACAAACACACACTTGCAGTGGAATATCAGATACATAGATTTGCTGTTAGTTTTACTGATAAACTAAAATGAAAAATTCTGTTGGAACTGAAGAATAAGGACAAAACCTGCCCTGGGAAAATAAACTTTTTAAAAGTTGGAAGCTATATTTTTATCAGTCTTATGAATAACAATGCAGGACTGATACTGAAAACTGCGGGTATTGCATTTTACAGATTTAGTTAAAGCATTTGGTTTGTTATCTTGATCAGTGAAGTGATGTAAAGGACGAACACCTGTGGGATGACTCTGCTGAACGAATACTGTTATATAAGGACCTGTTAAGACACTTGAACTTTGTGTTTCTGCCTTGCTAAGGAATTCCCATCAGAGCTGCAGTGGTAGTGTACAGTTCAAGGCTTACCACTCAGATCTCCTATACACTAAAGCCACATAGAGTCTTCAATTTTTGGGGTTTATAAACCATTTTGTTTGGATTCTGATTATGCTGGGAAAATGTAAAGCTTTACTTTCTTTTCGTAAACGTTTCCATCGTTAGAGCTTGCAAGAGTGAAGGTTGTGTTCGCTCTGCAATAACCGGATTAGAAACAATCAAGTCTGGCATCAAAAAACAAAAACACTTTAAAAATGTATCATTTAAAACTGGCTTTTATTCAAAGGTTTCGACTATCAGTTACTGACATTATCAGAAATTTTGAAGCCCTCCATAATTTTAATGACTATTTACTGATATTTCTTACAGGTTAGTGTTGAGGGCCTCAGTAAGGAAGCGTCCAGCCAGAGAATGATAATCCACCCCACCAAACTGCTGATTGAAGAAGTGTGGGTGACCTGAAATATACAATAAAACAGAGTCATCAATCGAAAAAGAAGAAGAAATAGAGCTGACTTTATTTTGCAGTTACTGTGATTCTTACTCGTCTTAATGCTGTACTTTGCAACATCTCTGACTCTCTGCAGGAGCCTGTCTTGTGACTCTCCCGTGTCTCTCAGCTGCAGATCCAGCAGCAGAGCCAGACTCTCAGGCTCTCTCCACTCACACACCTGCATAAGCAGTTCATGGATTACCAGCTTTGCTCCCAACGGCAACTGTAACACGATCCGTAAGACACTTAAAAGCTTCAAAGGGCACCTTTTCTTCAGCATCTGTTCCCTTGCGGAGCACCTCTTCCACTATAATTTTGAAGGCCTCATTCAAGAAGAGCTGGCCTTCTGCGTGATCAATAAGAGGCTGAGTTAAATCCCGGAGGGCTGGTTCCAAAGTCCCTCCATCTGCTGTTGATGCAATAGTTTAAACAGAAACACTTAAGATTAAGGGGCTGCTGTCCAACATAAACAGGCAGATGTTACACACTGTACTTACAGGAGAACGGAGATGTTTTTGCCATCGGTATGCTCTAAAATGAGTCCAAAATCTCTGCTGCCGTTTGATACCAGCCACACAGATGGTGGAAAATGGCTGCAACAGAAGAGTGAGGAGTAGGCTGGACTCAACCTTTGTCCTGCACCAGAAGTTAATTAATGTTGTCTGACACGATTGTAGAGTGTGGGAAAACCAAACAAGAATGCTGTGATTCATTTTGAAAGGGCATTAAAAAAAACAAAAAAACTTATTTTAGCTAACTAAGTGAAGCTTTCACTTTCATGAAGAACCAAGAGCATCTTAGGAGCCGACACATTAAATTTCAGAGATGAAAATGAGTAATTACTGTGACTACATTACAAATACTTTTGAATTGTACAGTTGGAGTGAAAGTACTAGTGCTTAAGACTTCCTCATATCCTGATAAGGACCAAGATGAAGACACATTTTTCAGGGCAAAAGCAAATATGAATCTGTACAGGTTGGGATGTAAAATAAACATTAAAAAAATATAAAGAAAGTAGAAGTGATCAAATCATGACTGACTTATTAAAAACCCTAAAAAATATTAAATCTATTGCAAATAAAAACCAGCCTGAAAATTAAAGAAAGTTGTAGTAACTGATAAAGGATGTCCCACAGTTTGGATTAGTCATTGGCTTGAAAGTTGCGATTAAAAACAATATATTATCAAACTATCATTGATATCTTGTTCTTTTGAACCCTTTTTTTATTGAAAAGTGAAAGATTTAGTTTGGTGTACAATTTACTTTCATTGTCTATATTTCCTCTTTCCTAATCTAAATTTTTTTAAAAGTTATTTTGATTTGAAAAGCAGGACTTTTTTCTGATCACACACATCTTGCAATGCTAAATAGAAACTTTTCAATAGTGTATAAAACAGTTATATGAAACTCACACACTTGCAAAAATAAAACACAATTTATTCCTCTAATTAAGCAGTGATATCAAAAGGAAAACTTTAAATGTAGAAAATTGCCTGTAAAATAAAGTTTTATCATACAATCTTTAATTTTGTACCCAAAACAATACGTAGAGAGAAATTACGACTTTCATGCATTTTCAATGCATGTATACAAGTCGAGAAAAATGTCATAATAAATTGTATTCTAGCAAATGTCAAGTAAGTAGTCTGGTGAACTTCTGATGTGAAGATAAACATGATTTCTCTAAACATGTTCTTCGTCTGTCTCCAGTAGAAAGGCGATATTTTCAGGAGCGAGATCGAAGTTCTTCTGACTGAGGAGGGAGTGCAGGCGAGCAGCGGTGGCCTCCTCTCTTTGACTGTGGCGCCAGTAGCGCAGCATGTGGAAGACTCGCTCCGAATGCTGAGAATGGTCCTCCTCTATTTGCTCCAGCTTCACAGATGGGACGCCCAGAGCCAGTCGTCCAATCTCCCTCCAAGACCTGCCGATGGCTTGAGCGACCATCATCAGCTGCTTCTCCTTCACTAAGGCACAGCCTGTTAGAGGGACAGCAACGGAGATTGTTGGTGATGGTTTTAGCATCAAAGAATAACCTGATGAAAGCATATCTCACCATTGCTGCAAATCTTTTTAGGTGGATCTTGTGATTCAGGAGCTCCTTTTCGCCTTTTTGATACGTTGTTTTCGACTTCTAAATCAAAGATTTATTCTTTTAGGACGAAATATGTATATTTTTTTGAAAAGTGGCTGGTAAAAATAGGTAGATCTATATTTGTTGGTACCTGGAGACACTGAGTTGGCCTGCAGCTCCTGAACAGAGGCGAGCAGTGGGAAGGTCTCCTGGAGAGCCTGATCCTTCAGCAGCTCCAGCAGACCTTGTGCTGCCGTGGGACCTCTCTGGATGATCTGATCCAGAAGTTCTGTCACCTTTTCACTGGGAACACGGCAGGATTTCACCAGCTGGTATCCGTGAGGAGACAGCAGACTGCGAGCGTCTGCATGCTGCAGAACAAAATCTGCATCTGCGCTGAGAATTTCGATCAGCTTCACTTTAAGGCGTCTGATCACTTGGACTAGTGTTAGGGGTTCTTCACTCATGGCTCAATGTTTCGGTGTTTTAACACCCGATAAGAAACGTTAGATTAACAAATACCTGTATATATATATATTTGTCAAGAGGAAATATCGTCAGCAGAAACTCTTAGCGAATGTCAACATAAAGGATGCAGAGTTTTGCCACTTCTTCGGGTAAGGGGATTTCACTTTACTTTGCTATGAAAATAAGCATCGTTAAAAAAATAAAAATAGAACTAAGTTACTGCTGTATGAATATCCACGTTCACTGCATCATTTCACACATTTATCTAAAATTGGTCGAATTACATGTTTTCAGCTCCACAATATCATCATCATGATCCTCATTCTTCAGGAGCGGTGCGAAACAAAACACGTAATCGTGTTATCGTCCACCTCCATAAACATTTGGTCTCCTGGAATAAGGACGGGGGTTCTTTCTAAGCGAAATTAGCTTTCAAAATAAAATCTTACTTCGCTAAAACATCATCACTTTCGTGTTTCTTTCTCCCTGTTTTTCCGCATACAGCGTCCTTTCTTTTTCTTCTTCGCGCTCCGCCACACGTCCCAATTGTGTGCTTCCACCTAGTGGACAGATGGATTCACGGCATCAAACCTTGGCGTTTTAGTGACATCTGGTGGGGAAACCGATAAACTGCAGGTTGGAAATCTTTAAAATTTTATTTAACATTTTAGACCACATGAAAAATATGTCATGATGACATAATATTACAATTTTATTAAAGGTTTTTGTTAAGTTTTTTTTACAACTAGCATCTTTGTGGAGCATTTTTATTTCCTTCAGTGGAAACAATGGTTTGAATGTCACAATAAATGTTTGACACTTTTACTCTTTTCGACTGAGAAAAAGAAGAGTCACTGCTTGAATACCAAATATATATTTCTTGTCATCTTCCTGTGTGTGCAAAATGTCAGATTTACCATATATCCAAGTTTAGGTTCTTTGACTCTAACCGTGTAATACTATCAGAAATCCGTGGTCACGTCTGCTAAACCTTTTTACTCAGGTTCAGCAGTGGGAAATGACAAATCAATACCTTTTTCAAGGACAGGTATTTGCTCTGAGTGAGAGGAAAGCCTCTGGAGCCCATTTTATCCACACACAGTATATACTGTGACTCACTGTGTGTATTAGCTCTATGAATAAATCCAGCTTCCTCTCTGCCCACAGTGGGAGGAGAAAACAACGATTCATTTATTCTTGTTATTTATTTTCCCCACCCGGGCAGGAGTGCTGTACAAGAGAGGAATGCACACTTCATCTGCCTTTATGACCTTTATGCACTTCTACTGACTTTATCACAAGATAAATTTGAATCCCACTCAGTCTTTATGTAGAAAATGCACAGGGCTGAAGAGAAAAGGCAAAAATGCGGCAGTCTACTTCCATAGGAAAATGTTTTCAACTCCACATGCTACACTGAACACTCAGCAGGCATCATATTATTGCAGCCCAAGTGGGGCATGTTCTGCACAGAACATTACATTGAACTTAGTTAGCAGCTGATCAAGCAGAATCCTACTCGCAGCCTTGCTTCCATCCAGGTTTCTTTTTTTTAATCTCCCCTCGTACTTGTGAATGGCACAATAGCTCACTCTCTCAGCATGTGGTGATAGAGAATGATGCATTTTCTGGGTGAGCTGCTCAAACTCCATTTTCCACAGAATCTGCACCTGGAAAATTAGGATTTTTGTTTCCTTACACAGATGGGTGTGTGCACATGTGTGCCCAACAAAGCATGTGTACAAGTCAAGAGCAAGCCAGTGTAGCATGAAAAATAGTGTCTTTTTTGTTGCTGTCTTTGGTTTGAACAAATAGAAATTGGTATTATTTTGTGAATCAATTGCAAAAACACACAACAAGAATTTGGGTAATAAAAAATAAATAAATAAATAAATAAGAAACCTGCATTAAAATGTGCCTATCTGAAATAAAAGATTCATACTTTTACCATAACATAAATTTTGCATATATATTTTATTAATTTTTCTCAGATATGACTCAACATTTGCAGGAGTTCTGAAAGTCCCACTCTGATAATCTTTTTGATCTATTTTAAAACCATTACCAGTGGCCTCTTTATTATTATAATTATGATTACATAGTTTTTAGATAAAAAAACCCCAAAAAGTCGTTTTTTAGGACATAGTTTCTGCAGAGTAGTTCATTAGAAATGTGCCTCTGAGTTGCTGTGAAGTAACCCAGAATCAGAATCAGAATCAGAATCAGAATCAGAAATAGAATCCTTTATTGTCATTGTACATGGTGACACAATGAAATTGTAGCAGCCTTGGAGTGGTGAAGATAAGATAAATAAAACAAAACAAAACAAAATAAAATAAAATAAAGTAAAATAAAATAAAATAAAATAAAATAAAATAAAATAAAATAAAATAAAATAAAATAAAATAAAATAAAATAAAATAAAATAAAATAAAATACTGTAATTCACATCTCTAATCAAAAAATGTACAATATGTAAAGAAAGAATTAAATATTAAATACGTATGAACAAAATAGAATGGAATGAGTTGAGTTGCAGTGAGCGCATTGTAATAAATATTGTGTGTTACTGCACAGAGACCCAGTTATTGCACAGAAGTCAGTTATTGCACACATGCGTAGTAGTCAGTAATTTAGTGTTTGTAAAAAGTGTGTGTATTCCGTATAGTGATTGACTGTGGAAAAAAGCTGTTCCGTAGTCTGTTTGTCCTGGTTCTGATGAACCTCTACCTCCTGCCAGAGGGCAGCACTTCAAACAGGGGGAAAGCAGGATGGGTGGAGTCAGTGGTGATGCTAGTTACTCTGCTGAGGCAGCGTGACTGGTAGATATCCTTCAGTGAGGGGAGAGGGCAGCCGATGATCCTCTGCGCTGTCTTTTCCACTCTCTGGAGTTCTACCATTCTGCTTCAGTGCAGTGGGAGAACCACACTGTGATGCATTAGGACTGGATGCTCTTGATGGTTGAGCGGTAGAAGGTTACCAGCAGATCCTGGCTCACATTGTTCTTCCTGAGCCTTCTCAGGAAGGACAAGCGCTGCTGTGCCTTCCTGATGACAGCCATGGTGTTGATAGACCATGTGAGGTCAGCAGAGATGGTGGTGCCCAGGAGGGTGAAGCTGTGGACCCTCTCCACACAGTTTCCGTTGATGTAGAGTGGAGGTGGATCTGCTCTGTTCTTCCTGAAGTCCAGGATGATCTCCTCGGTCTTGGTGGTGTTCAGGATGAGGTTATTAGCCTGACACCACCTGGACAGTTTCAGGACTTCATCTCTGTGGCCCGTCTCATCATCCCCTGAGATCAACCCCACCACAGTAGTATCGTCTGCAAACTTCACTATAATGTTGCTGACGTGGGCTGGTCTGCAGTCTGTTGTGTACAGTGTGTACAGCAGAGGACTCACTACACATCCCTGGAGGGAGCCTGTGCTCAGCATCCGGGTGGAGGAGAAGTAGGGTCCGAGTTTGACTGTCTGTGGTCTGTTTGTAAGGAAGTCCTTGATCCAGGAACAGGTGAGTGGGTGGAGTCCTAGGTCAGACAGTTTGCTGACAAGAATGTCAGGAATGATTGTGTTAAAGGCTGAGCTATAGTCCACAAAGAGCACCCTGGCGTAGGTGTCTCTGTGTTCCAGGTGGCTCAGCGCAGTGTGGAGGGTGATGGATATTGTCCATTTGCTTTGTAAGAAAACTGGTGGGGGTCGACGGCTGGAGGAAGGCAGTCTTTGATGTGTCCTAGGAGCAGCCGCTCCAGACACTTGGTGATGACAGGTGTGAGTGCAACTGGACGGTAGTCCATGAGGCAGGCTGTGGATGACTTTTTCAGTATTGGAATGATGATGGATGACTTCAGGCAAGCAGGGATGAAAGCCTGTGCTAGCGAGAGGTTAAAGGTTTTTGTGAAGACCTGGGAGAGCTGGTCGGCACAGGCCCGCAGAACCTTCCCAGGAACTCCATCGGGTCCAGCCGCTTTCCTGGGGTTTACCCTGCTGAACATCCGTGCCACGTCCTGTGTCTGCACAGTCAGTGGTTTGGAGCTGGAAGCGGAGTGAGGATGAGGTGTGCAGTGGTGTGGTCTCGAACCCAACTTCCCATCATCCATCTGTCTACACATTCTCCTGCTAGCGCACAGCCCCTCACACCCCCAACCTAACATTACTGATGCAACAGAAATGGTGAGCGAAATTGCAGCCATCCAGCTCTTCAGATTTTTGAGCCAGATGCCAGCTCAGATGAGGAAAACAAAGACGTACATGGATCTATTTGCCTGCAAGTACAGTAGATGCATCAGAATAGAGCGGCGCAGAGAGTTGTAGCATGCCGTAGCTTCTACGGGGTTGTTCGAATGACCTTTCTTGGTCTGTTCATGATTCACAACTATTTTTACAAAGAAATACTCAGAAAGAAATTTCCTTCAATATGTGCTCCATCATCAGAAAAATGACACAAGAACATGTTAAAAACACCAAAAACAACATTTCCATCGGAGAGGGTCTTGTAACAAAACTTGCCTCTTCACTCGTGTGACTTCGTCACCCGGGAGATCCAACTCAGATCATAGTGTGACATTGAACCTTTTCTCCCCTTCATGAACAGTTTGTATGCGACACAGCTGAGTGGGACTCGACCGGGCTGCACAGGAACACCTCAGAGACGTGCCCCCCCCTAAATCTGCAGCGTGGGGACAGCATGCATCTGAGTAGTCCGACCAGTCTGTTTGTTTAGCATCCATTATATATGAAAGACCAGAGTGAGGGTGGATAAAGCGTCCCAGCAGGGCAGTGGAACAGAGGGGGAGGCAGACAAAGAAAAGGACACTGGGGGAGATTGAGAGAGGAGGGGGCAAATTCACAGCAGAGCCAAAAGCAGTCTGTTGGAGGAAAGTGTCAACACTAAGGTGCTAGATGAAGCATTTTCTAAGGCTAAGATGTTATTTTACTTATTTTTATGGATAAGAAGATTGCATTAACGTGTCATTCAAAGTTTTATTATACGGCTCAAAAATAAATACGACTTTTATTCCTTGTGGGTGAAGGACTGCAGAGGAGGATAATGTAATTGATGGATCCATTAATGCTAATAGAAGAGTAAATTATTTAGGTGCGTGTCCCATAGCAGCTTAACAGAGAGAAAGATGGCAAATGAGAAAGGCGTTTTCCTCCCTTTAACACGCTGAAACATATCAAAGGCTGTGTGTCTGCGTGACAGAAGAGGTACATTTATCAGGTTCCATTAGGGCTACAAATGAGCTGCTGGAGGAATTGGTTGAGTGCAGTGGGCAGTGTGTGTGTGTTTGTAGCTGTAACACAATTGTAAGATGGACAGGAGGAAAGTTTAAGGACGGAGGTCAAAGAGGGGATTGGGGAAAAGGTGAAAAGCACAGCATAAAAAGCGGCAAAATTGAGTTAGTTTGCAGAACGATGCTCCAACTTTATGAGATCATTACAAGTGAAATCACCTGCAGAAGCAGGTGTCAGCTGGTGTCAGAGTTTAATACGTGCTATAATTCAATGAAGCCACTGCTCTGTGTGCTCTGAGGGGATTGGCTTGAGGTTATGAGGTACCAAGTTGATGCGCATGTTGCCCGCTAGAGGGAGCTCTTATCGTTTTAAAACGCCTTTCTCTTATCAGCTTTTCACTCAAGAAAATATTTTTTTTATGTGAATAAAGAAGATAAAGATAAGACTCTCTAAACTAGCAGAATGTCTGTTTTGCCCATAAGATGATGCAGAGACAGTCTCAATAAAAGAAGACTGATATGCTGAAAAAAATGATTTTATTATCTGAAATATATCACAGAGAGTTTATTGTTATTATCTGGTGGAAAAGAACAATTACAACCGATATCTTTAGGATTGTCGTGGTTTTATTAGAGCATAAAGAAAAAAAAAAAGAAATCACTCAAAGATAAACCACCTAAATCTATCTGTCCAGAGCATCGTCGTGTTGTTTTTAAGTTATCCTTTTTCTAAAATGGCTTAGATTCATTCAGATTTTCAAAACATTTGAGGTTTAATGTCAGCATTTTGGAAATCCTGTTTAGTGCAGCAAAACAGAATGTTGCACTTCTTTCCAACAATAGTTATCTTTAAAAATATATACAGTTATACTGCATAACATAGCAGGTAGCAATTCATAGCAAACAGAGAGCCCTCAGCCATATTATAACAACCCGGAAAAACAGCAAATGTTTTTTTGTAATGAAGTCCAGTGAAAATGCTTTTCCAGGATGTGGAATTTGAAAACAGGATGACTGGTATCTAAGACAGATTTACGGTGTCTCTATGTATGTATGCTGTTAACAAACAAGTTCTTTAAGTGCATCTAATTTCTGTCAATTGAACAGTTTTTTCAGTCATTAAAAGCTTGTAACATTAGAAGTCTCTTTAAAATATAATACAAGCTAAACATCACCTCAAAAGCTTTTTTTTAGGAAAAAAATGTATTTGGAAAACTACATAAAAGTCCTGGGTGCTGTAATGTGGAATCAATCATGTTGGTTTTCATGCCCCAAAATATTTATTTCAGTGCAGACATGCTACTATATTGAAAGTTTTTATTGTCAATACTTACCAAAGTATTTTAAATTAAACATGAATGGAAAAGAGATGCTTTCTTACTGTATTTCTTTGAAAAGTGTGGACATTTTTTAGGTCAGACTAGATGTCAGACAAGTTTATTCTCGATCATATGGACCTGCAGTATGTCCAGAAAATGAAATAAATGTATTTTAATGAGCACAACCTCCTTTTTTTAGCTGTACATGGATAAAGACAAACTTTAAGTCATGAATGATGACTTAATACGAAAAAAAACAATTCCTTTGTGAAAGAAAATCTAGTTTGGGAAGGGTTATTTTTGCAAAACAGTGACTGAACAAGTGACTGATTTTATAAAAATTGTTTTATAGGTTTTTTTAACATCTTGTTGTGGCATTTTTCTCGTGATGGAAGAAATATATAAAGAAAATTAAGCTTAAAACTACATTTCTGAGTGCATTCCCTGTATTTCTTTATATAAATTGTTGTGAGTCAGGAATTGACAAAAATTCAGTTGGAATAAGAGATGTGACATGAAAGCTACAATAAGCAGGCCACAAACCTCACCTTCACTCCTTACTGCTGCATCCACTTTTAGACAAACAGAACCATGTACGCCTATGTCTTATCTTGGCTGGTTTCGGCTCGAAAATGTATGACTGAATTGCTTCAATTTTGCTCCAAATTTTTGTTGCACCGTTAATGTTAGGTTGAGGTTTTGAAGGGCTGTAAGCTAGCGAAGGGGAGTTTAAACAAAGGCATGATGGTAAGTGGGGGCAGGCTTACTGCTCCTTGCCAACATTCCCACCCACAACTCAGAGGCAAATTTCTAAAGAACTACTGCCGCTCTCCAGAAACTATGTCCTAGAAAACGACCCAGGGTTTTTGATTTTGATTAAAAGGACATAATGTTAGTTAAAAGAACAGTGGAATAGCATTTAAAATAATTCAAAAGATAATTGGAGTGGGACGTTAAGAGACCTGATGTTCTCTTGAATACCCAAAAATGTAAATCTACTTATATAATTTTGAGCTTTCTTGTGATGGTTCTTCTCATGTAAAAATATTTTGTTCAGCAGACAGCTGTAAAAAAAACTCATTGAAGTAAATTTTTTAATTTTTTGTGGGTTTTGATAAATTCATCGAAATCAATCAACTCACTACTTAAAATTTATTGAGTTGCAACTTACGTTTTTTGAGGATTTTACTATAAGAACCATTTTTAATGCCATATCAAGAAAGTCCTAACCAGCAGAACTTGATATTTCTTGCTACAAAAACTTCAAAATAAATGTCAAAGTCGAGGCATTTCTAAATATGGAGATTGCATTTTTTCCCCCCAAAAGCGATTCTTTTTGCTTTTTCGTCTGGTATTTACTCTGGTTTCTGGAAACACATTGATGAAATAGATTAAACTGCAATAACTGTGAGTTCTCTTTCCTTTTCCCTCTACCCTAATGCAGGAAGTTGTTGTTTTCAGCCTGTTGCACATGTAACTAGATTTTAAAAAGATTACCTGACAGGAGGTTCTGTTATCTTTCCAAGGCAACAGCAATTATTCAGTGCTTATCACACAGGATGAAGACTAGGCTGTAATAATTTGGAAAAATATGCAGATAGAGTCAGATGTCTCTGTTTAAACATGTTCCTGTACTGTGTGGGCTTAATAATAGAAGGAAGGCAGTGCACGTGCTGTTCAAATAGAAAATCTGCCATAGTTCTTGTGTCTGTATTTGTCTAGAATGGCTGCATCCTTTAGACTCCTCTTTCCTATGATGTCACATTCTTATTAATAAAATGCTTAGGTTCAGGCTCCATGGACCACCAAGGCTAGACAGTCATTTTGTGCCGACTGCAGCCAGCACGCCCACAGCATGAAGTACTCCTTTCTGCAACAATGTGCCTGCTTTAGTCCATTAAAATGCCCTCAGTCAGCAGAACTGGCACAGCTGCGTGTGCTGATTGGCCTGGCCCTGTGGTTAGTAGCGGGATGATAACTGCACGCTAATTAAAAAGCCATTCATTGGAGTGAAAGGACAATTAAAGGCCTAATATTTGATAATACTCTCCGTTCACTCAGCAGCAAGCCCACCTGGGAAGTATTTATTAAATGTTAATGGAGACTGTAATTAATATCCAGAGCGGATTAACATGCTACTGAACAGGAGTCTCTTGCATCCAAAGACTGAGAAAGAGCCAGTGAGGAGGACAGGCAGAGCGCTCACGAGGTGGAGGCAGACGTGTGACCCGGTGTTGAGATCCAGAGCAGCAGGTTGACAAGAATGCGGTTCAGCCCTCATCTGTCCCCAATGCAGAGCTTGCCACGTGACAGAACAATTCCTGTTTTCGAACAATTCAAATGCCTTTTCACAGTTCTCGTCTCTAAATATAGATACTGGTACTTGTTAGATCATGATAATTGGGAACTTGTGTCAGTGTGAACTGATATCCACCGTGATGTGACCTGCTAGTATTTTTAGAGTTGGTACTTTCCAATCATCTTTTTATGTGCTATTATCTGAAAGTATGATGCACATTTCCAGGGTGAAGCACATTCATCACGAGCTGCAACATAAATAGGAACATGTAAAGATACATAAAGATATTCATATAAACGGATGGTTATGCATGTCTTGCTTGCCCCATTCACTCCGTTTTAAAGACTCACTCATTAAATAGAGGGGGGGAGTGTTAAAGTGTCACGGGGGAATAGGGGACGTACCCAGGCGCAGAGAGGAGAGGAGGCAGGAGGATGCAGGGAATAGGGTTTAATAACATAAACTCGAAACTACAAAAACAAAACCACTGCAACAGGCAGGCAAAACTCGAAACACTAGAAACGCTCGAAACAGGGGAAGACCAGAATACAATATGGACCAGCACAGGAGGAAGGGAAAGACAGGACTTAAATACATACAAGGCAACAAGACACAGGTGGAAACACTCAGGACTGATGGGGCAAGGTAAAACTCAAAACAACAACAAAACAGGAAATACTACAAAATAAAACAGGAAACCCAGGAACAAAACACAAAGGAACTGAAACCGTTACACAAAGGGGTGATGGGTAATGAGGTAAGGCCCACTCCACGCCAAAAGTCCCAGCCGCAATTTCTGATGAACTCTCTGCAGAAACTATGTTCTAATAAATGACTTGAGTTTTTTTTTAATTTTGCCTAAAAACAGCATAATCATGATTAAAAGACCACTGGGAACACTTTAAAAATAGATCAAAAGATGATCGGAGTGGGGTGTAAAGGCCAAATCCTAATTCCTCCTCTACCCTTACAGCTTCTCCCCACCCCCATATTTAGCCCTCCAAATGGAGAGTTATGGAAAAATATTGTCTTTGAATTCGGACATTACTCCCACTTGATGATGTCATCAATAGTTGCGGATCAGCTACGTTAGCGTAGAGCTGCTAGCACTTGGAAATACATAAAAACATCAGTTTTATAGCTTTGAAAAAACACTAAAACAAACAGTCATTACTTACCTTCAAATGTAAACTTCTCTGCATCAGAGCACACCCACTTGAGGAAAGCGCTCTTCCTCCGCGGCACAGTACGATGAGGAACACCCTCGAGGCGGAGGGATGCCGAGCCCTTTTTAAGGGTCAGCCCTTAGAAAAACTATTTCGGCACAGCGCTACCCCTCCAAATGCCCTCACATTTGGAGGGGTAGGGAGAAGCTGTGGGGGTAGGGAAGAATTTGGATTCGGCCAAAGTCTTCTGCTTGCTGTCTTTAAGGGAGAGCATCCCCAAATTCTTGCCTTTCCAGATACAATGGGGGATAGATGAGAAAACAATCCTGACAGTTTGAAAATGCTTAATACGACTCTGTAACCATCTGGACATATTAAGACTAAATGTGAAATAAAAGATGATGTACATAAAACAATTGCCATACATTTATAATCTATCCAAAATTTTCTGAAACCAGACTCTCACTATGTTAAATTCTTCAGCAGAATTTTAAAATTTGATAAATTGGGACCTGCTTTTATATGACCTTGTTATGGTCAACTATTTCTTTAACAATATCTTTTAATATTTTCAAAGGAGCTTCATTGTGGAAGCCAAAAGACTTGCCTCTTCACTGTAAGTGAAGTCTGAGCGCCAGATCCTGAACCTTTTTTTTAGCTCCTTGCCCTTCTTTTCGGTCTTGTTGTATTTCCATCCACCGATTGTTCACCTTTGTCCTGCACGATTAAGTCTCAGCCAAATAAATTTCCAGTTTGAGTTATCTTAACTGCAAGTTCCAGCAGTTTTTTTTTTTTAAGTCTCGTCCTTGATTTTTCTTCTCTTCTTGTCCTCTTCTCAGACAAATCCTGACTGTTACACATTACAGAAGAACTTTTGTTTTCAAACTGTACCTCAGTTCTTCTGGACTACAGAGTCTTCGAAGCTTCCTAAACTCTGTTCCGCCACTCTTTAGAAACACAGGGACGTCTGCTAGCAGCTGCCAGCTTTACTCTTGTCATCTGAGTTTGATGTCAACCACATCTCAACCATGGGAGAGGCGTACCTTTAGCTGCTGCTGTGTGCTCTTGTTCATCTCTTTTGAGTTTTTAATAAAAATTTCGAATCTCATATCCCTGAGTCTGTCTTGCTGGATTAGCCATTCTACACACTTCCCATCAATGCTAATGCTATTTCTCTGTATGAGGTTGCTTTCAGTCATCAGATGCTATGATCACAGATTTCTGTATGTAACCACACAGTATTTAGTCTGTCTTTGGTCTGTGCTAACATCTAAAACAAAATCTGCCTCTGAAGATTCTCATTTATCCGGGTTGATCCTGCCTGGAAGAACCAAAATGAAGCTAGAACACATGTGTGATCTGCTGGGCAGAACAACACCTACTTCCAGATTTTAGGGAAATTCTGCAGCCACACACACAACTGATGTCATGGGATTACTAGTGCCCCCCTCATAGTGGCCAATCTTTATATAGTAGAAGTAGAAACATTGGTTCACATGCGTGGATGATATATGGACTAAAATCAAAACCAGGAATTGATGACACTGATGACATTTGAGAAAAGAGATGCATCAAGTTCACTAGGAAAAATGCAAAAGTCAGTTTCCTACTCTTCTTGGACTGCTCTGTTCAGATCAAAGAAGGAGAGAATCGGAACATTCAGGTGTAAAAGAGATGCGCTCACATGGACCGGTAGTTTGACTCCTAGCGCTCACTTGATGAGGGAGGAGAAATCAGATTGTTACTGCACCAGGCAGAAACCATACGTACAAACTAGCAATTCAGTTTCTTCACAATGCAGTTTAAATCTTCATTTTTGCTTTGATTCAATATATGATTTGTGTTACAAAACAACAAAAAACAGAAAATTCGGAAAAATCGTGTTTTTAATTTGCTAGTACACTGAAGAAAAACCTTTCAGTTGGTTTATGCCAAGCCTGGAGTAATGTAACATGACACATGTTAGACACTTTCTATGTAAACACATGCAAGCAAATGCTGCAGTGAATGTAAAAAATTAATTTCCCCGCAATTCTGTTAAATGGCGTAACATACCTTATGGTTTTCAGACTAATAACTGTGGCAACCCCAGTACAAACTGACTGTTACTGGAGAACTTACAGGACTGAGCCCAGGAAAGAGTGATGGAGAAAAAACTTTGTCCTTCCTTTTTCAAGTGTGTCTTAGCCACAACATCAGGCCAGGACTCAGCACCTGAAGGACAGTGAAGACTCTTTGGAAAACAGTAAAATTACACGCTGGACAGACAGAAATAATGCTTTGACAGAAGAGTCATGGAAGTCATGTCTGTCAAAATGGAGAAACATTCTCTTAACAGAGGTGGGGTATGAGATGTTTCCTGTGTCTTGTATAGGATCCTATTTTGACATGTTTGCCCTGGAGACTATAGAGACCCATTTACACCTGAAAAATAACGACTAATGAGGGCCCCCACCTCTGAGCCACACCTGGACCTCCACCAAGTAACAAGAGCTGACCATTCTGGTGATCACTGGATTGTGGATTTTTGATTTTGCTCACATGACATCTAGTTATTTAACTTTCTTGAATTCAGCCTAAAAATAACCTGGTTTCTCCATCAGCAGAAGTGGAGAAGCTTTTCAGAGCAACATATAAACCTTTTCAAGATTAACCTTTAAAACGAAGTCGCTTTAAAAAAAAGAGTCCTGTCACCACTGTTAAAGAGAACAATTGTTCGGTGAGGCATCATTTTAATACTACATTATGGCTGTTAGGTAAAAGCCAAACAAAAAAGCCCACAAGAAACCCTCCACAATAATTTATCTGCTTAACTAGTCAGGTTTTATTTCAGAATTAAATTTAAAATTCAAACTGTAGATTTACCTGGTTACTCCTTTATTAATAAATATCACATATCAGCAATTGTTGATCAGAGGGTTTATGTTTGGGAACATTTGAAAGAAATTAATCAATATACAACTTATAATAGAAGATTCTCTGTCTGGCAAGGAAAGGAATCAGAGAAAATAATTTTTTTGTGTTCAAACAGAAACTTTATTGTTATCTATTTTCTTCCTAAATCATTTAGACAACATTTTATTTTATGGAATAACAGATGCAAAATAATCTCTATGTGCATTTATTTCAGCATTTTTGGTAGCGTAAAGATCGGTAAATGCAGCTAAAGTCTGTCGCATTCTTTAGTCTGCATGGGTTAAAAACCACCAGACAAAGAAGATGCTCAAGATCCCTTGTCGTTCTTTGCTGCTTGGTTGTGTTGTCATGTTTTGTGAGAGTGGCTGTCCTTGTTTTTTGTCCCTGAGAAGCTGACATCCACTGTATTTATAAAATATTTTTTTTAAACTGTCCTCCAGGTCCTTATGATGGACACATGTGTTGGGGAAGAGGAAAAAAAAAAGCACACAAGTCCAGCTGAACTGTTGTTGACTGAATAATTTCCCTACAGATCTCATTCCTTATTATAAATACCTGCTTGTTACTGTCATTGTATTGTCCGGCCACAGTAGTGGTTTTCTATCAACTTGTGGTGAACGATTTTGGTGTGCTCTTGACCTCCTTTACATCTTTTGACACAAAGGAGTGTGTCTTTGTCTGGCAGCAGCACTCAAATACTAAAGCTAATAGTTGGCCGGATTGAGGTTAAAGCTAAAGGTTGAGGTTAGATCCAGTGAAACTAATAGAGCAGAGTGTTTATGGCCACTGTGAGCTGTTGACCACTAGGGAAAAGGGGCTAAGCTGATGATATAGCACACAAAGGGGGAGCGATGTTTCCTAATCCCCATGTTAATCTATGTCCAGCTGTTTGGATTTTAACATGACTCACATGTGTGCAATTATGAATGTGACATTAATACTGTGAAAAGCGTGCGTGCCAAATACGGTGCAGTTAAAAGGTCTCATCACGATGTATATGACACTGATCTGGATTCTTTGCTCCAGAGCGTTATCTTTGCTCGCTCATGTCTACTTGTGCTACATACTGAATGGTGTGCATGATGGCAAATTAATCAGATTAGGCTCAATTTGATGTTGCTTAATTGAAACATATTCAAACACATTTATATGAGTTGAAATGTACCGCTGTTTCTTGTGAGCTGTGGAACGGTGTTACACGCTTCAGAGTGAGAGAACTGCTCAGTAAGTGCTTATAGTTTCAATAATAGATGTGCGCAAGCGACTACGCAGTGTGCAAACAGCGGAGAATGTGTATGCAGTTATGACACGTCGGTAAAACACGCAGGTGTGCACTTGAGTGTAAATTTAATGTTTCAGTGCTTAATAATTCCATCTGTGTGTGACAGCACAGGGAATAGAATTACATCTAAATCAGTCAGACGAAGCCAACAAAGCGTCGTCCTGTAAAAAGTCACTTTGGAAAATGCTCCACAACGGATGGGCTGGTGAGGAGGATATGATTAAAGGATGCTTTGAAGGGAGTGAGGAATTAGCTAAAAAAGCTGTAAATCAATGCTAATAACCACACACAGAAAATGAAGAGATTGAAGCCAACTCAAAAATGGATGCACCTAAAGGACAAAGATGGAAAAATGTTTCAGATGAGTCTGTTTTGCAAACAGTGGGCCTCTTTTTCCTCCCTCATTCTCTCCTTTCATTGTTTAATTAGAGGGCAGCGTGGCCAGATGGCTGTGATAGAAGAGTCATTTTATCTCTGGGTGGAATTGTGCCTCCCTTTCTCAGCTCCCACTGTCTTCAATGAGCTCAGAGTCAGATTTGGAAGACTGCAGAAGTGTGTGTGTCCATGTGAGTGAGCTTATGAGTCTTTGAAAGCTCTGCAATTTTTGGAGAATTAGATTTTGTTCTGAAAGCATCTCTCAATAAAAGGCAGGGGAATGCGTTTGCCCTAATGGCCTGCCATTTTATATTTCTTTAATGAAGTTACAGAAGAGAAGAAAACGCTCGACCCTGCCATGCCTTGACTTAAGCCGTGTCTGTCTGCAGGAGAGAAACGGAAGCGGCTTCTTGTCTATCTCCTCATGCTTCGGCACACAGAGAAAGTCCGTCTCCGTCTACTTTTCTTTTTGGGTGCGTGACTTTTTCATATGAACTTACCTTGCTGAATCAAATCATAATGAGGTGACGCATGCTTTTTTCCCATTTCACCCAATCTTTACAGTTTAGACTTCACACCTTGCTCAAACTCAAATGCATTCATGCTTCGCCAAGTGGAAACCTTCCCAAGAGAGTTGGTGTTTGTGTGGGAGAGAAAAAGAGTGGGGCAGAAAATAAAAGTATCTGATGTCAAATGGGAAAGATGCCCAAATGACCCAACATTTGGAACTTTAAATCTGAAATCTGAAAACAACAGTTTTCATTAATGTTTCTTCTAGGTTGCACTGATGTTTGAAGAACCAACTTTGTGTTGGAAACAATCTGATCTGTGCAGACCTGATGGTTCCCAGATGGCAGCCAACACATTGTTTGCTGCTGCACACACGGAGCCAGATTTCAGGACAGTTTTCATAAACTGGTCATTATGGTGGGAGTCAAGAGCAGATGGTCCCCTAAAAACACTGTCTGGATTTTGCTTCCAGCAACACCCAACATGACACATTGGCCAAGTAATGTTTCATTCACTTCTTTATTCAGTAATAACCCCTGGGTATGGCAAAGCGTTGATATTAAACTTTACTTAAAAAGCAATATGTTGCAATAAGCTCAAGTGGTGTTTGTTAATCCAGAAATAATCCCTGTGAATGATAAAGACAAACTGTTCTGAAAAAAGGAACCTTTTAAATAAACCTTAAAAAATACAACAAAAAAACAACAAAAATTTGTATTTTTTTTGTCTTTCATCTAGCTTTTTGTTGTTGATTAATAATTCACCATGCTCCCAGTATTAGAAGCAATATGGTGCCTAATACTAGGAATATTTGCAAAATAAATGTTATCAAAGAAATATCAAACAAAACTTTAAATTTCAATGGTTGTTTTTTTTTTTTTAATTATTATTTCTGTTTCTTCAATCAGTTGTTACAAGCTGATACGACAACACTATTAACAAGAGCAACTACCTGCTAAGCTACACAATGCAGAAAACAATAGCCAAGCTTCACATTAACATTCATTACACATTAGAACAACTGTTAAGTAGGCACCATCATTCTCTATCAGATTACACAGATGACCTTTTAGGCAGTAATAAATCTGAATAAAAAAATAAATGAAAGATCTAACAGTCTGGAAGGTTTTTTTTTAATATCAGGTTGGAATGTCTCAGTTACCTCAGTTAACACAGTTACATGCAGTTAGAGTAATGGCTTTGAAAGACTAGAACCTGTTGGATTTTAATTGGAGATCCTTTTAGTCTGAGTTTAATGGCTTTACAGTAGTCTCTTTGTTCAATGGTTGTGGTCATGAAGACTCCAAATTACAAACAGACAGAGAGGGAGAAAAACTAACTGCATGAATTAAGCTGCCAACAACGAAAGAAAAAAATGAAAACATGACAGGTAGGTTTTAAGTTTTGGATTTATTAAAAACATAGCAAAAATACTTTATTAGAAACTTTTCATTTAGTTAATTTTAACAAAACTTGGAAAATCTGTGGACAAGATTTTGTTTCAAAGTTGCTGCACACAGGTAATGAGAAACATCTTAAAGCCATGGCTTTGAGAGCATCAATTTGTTTTGGGCAACTAAAAAAATTGTACTTTCACCCTTGAAGATGTCTTAATTTTAAGATTGTAAAGCTTTTTGCGCAAACAGATTGTTGAAGGCGCATTGCCTGACATGCATTGACAAGAAATTGTTTAGGCATAGACCCATCAGTCTGCACCTGTGAAATTTAACAGTTTTACGCTTCATGCTATCAATTTTGCACGTTTTCTCAAACTCATGACGAGTACTGGCAAAAAACCCAGGATGTTACTTTATTTTTACAAAAATGTCTTCACTTAAGATCAGGAGTAAACAGATGAAATGATGGTAAAAAAGGATGTAATTACTTTGACACATTTTAAAAATGCTTCTGATTTAGATATAGTTTCGGACTCCATGAATAAAAATGAATGTTTCAGAGAAAAAATATGTCAGGCTGTTGTGTTTGCCTGGTAAAACATGTCATGTCAAAGTCAATACTGAATGATACCCTTTGTGTCACTCGAAGAATGCTGGACATGTGTACTCATGTATTCTATTAATTTTGAGTATAATAACAGTGCATGCACTCATTTTGTTATTACTAACACTAGAGCTGATTACTGTTTTTAAGTCATTGGAGGGTAAATCAACAATTTCTATTTTCACGATGCTCCGATATTCAAATGGCAATCTTTCTGTTTGGCTGGGTCCGTTTTGTCTGTTGAAGTTTAGTTTATTTTGAAGACATGCTCCAGTTTATTTATCAACCTAAATTCTGGTAGACTTGTTTCTTGTTTAAAACTGTGCATTTTGTTTTTGTCATAGAGTCATGACAGGTTTGAACAAAGCCACAAGAGGTTCTTGGTCTGCATTGGTTTGTTTTCTGTGATGAGACTAGTAGTGGTGGTTTCTCGTAGCACAAAATATTTGCAGTTGAGGAAGCAAGATATTTATTCTTCAAAGGTATGGCTTTTAAAGTGGGCCAAAATCAGTCTCAGTATTCTTGATTTGTCTTGCTTGCACATCTAGTACATCTTTTTGGGCTTTTGTTGTCAGCAATTCTGGGATGCATCTTTACAATAATATCTTGGTAATTAATTTTATGTATTTATTAAATTTAAGTACTACCTTTCCAAATAACTAAAAGGATGCATGGGAATTAGTGGTAACTCATTTGGCATTATATCAGTAGAATCATATTTTTTTAATGAAAAACAAAATCTATTTTATAGGTCTGTTTTATAGGTCATTTCATTATCCAGTTTTTTTCTTTTTTTTTCTTTTCTTTAGTTAACAGTCATTGATGATACAATGACTGCTGAAATAAAGGGGACACAAGTGACCCTGGTTAGAAAGAAGTGGGTACAGAAGATGAGTGAGTGGGTTTGTTTGTTTGTTAGGGTCCCTCTCTGGAAGGCAACCTTTTTTAAACGGTAAGGCTTAGCTGTTAATTTGAAAAAAAACAGAAGTAAGAAATTGGCATTAACAAAATATAAAAGGCTTCAAAATTTTGCTGATCACAAAATAAAACAAATTTATCTCAGAGTAACAAACTAAATACAGGCATGCAATGATGTTTGACTAACCCTCACAGAGCTTAGGCACCCAACAGACTCTGCTGTTACGTCTATTTCTGTCATTGCAGAGAGAACGTATTAAACCAACACACAACAAATGACAAGAACACATCAGGTATTATAAAAAAAAACAATTAATTCAATCTGGTGAGATTCTAAACATGACTGCTATCTTAAACATCAGGTGTATCAACTCAAGATTTTTTTAATTTTTTCAAAATAAATAATTTTGCAATAAAAAGATCAGTGTTTTTAATTCACTTTGTTTAATAAATGACGTTTAAACCAAATTCAAACTGGCTGATTGAGGCCAGCGTGTGTGTGTGTACGCAAGTGTGTTCATATGCTCCTTCTTACTTATGTGAAGTGGGTGTGGACCAGGCAACTAATAGTGACTTATTAACATCATAATTCAGCCAGGCAGGACAACTAATCACTGAGATCTCAGATAGACCAGCCATGAGGCATGATGGATGAAGCCTCTGTGTGCGTGTGTTTGTGTGTGCACATGTCTGTAAACGTGTGCATCTGAGTGAGTGCCCAGTGTGTTAGTGATAGATGGCTTGTGTGGGGGTCCTTTCACACTGAGATGTCTCCTAATCAGTCTTAATGATTAGGCTCTATTGATGAGTTGCATTGATGAGAATGAGGTTGTGGGTGCAGGGCATTACGGCAAACTCTGAAATAGGAAATACACCCAACTGAAATCTTGGATTTACTCCTGAATTTGAAGCAGTTTTAAGACTGAACAAATCACTACGCCTCTGCTTGTTTGCGTGAGTGTGTCTGCATGCATGCTGCTGATTAGTTACTTTATGTCTGCATTCTTGAATGTTGGGTTTCTGTAGCTCCCAGACAGCTGGACTGAGGTCGTTTGTCTCATAAAGCTCTATAGACAAGAGTGTTTGTGGGTTCCTTCTTCTGTCTTCATCTCTATCCATCTCTGGGCTTCCTCCCTCTGTGTTGCCACTCATTCGTCTCTGGACTAGTCAGGGCTGTTCATACTCATTTAACTCCAACTGTGGTGCAGCAGGGTGGGTTTGAGGTATTTATAGGCGAAGAAAGAATAGGAGGAAAAACAGGATGCAGCTGAATAAAATGAGACCAACTGCTTCTGACTGGCAAGGAGATTACTATCGTGGCTTCTGCTCTCTTTAGCTTGCTGTTGTTCTAACTAATGTCAGCAATGAAATTACTTGGCTGAGATAATTTAGTACATGTCTGATAGGAGTTATTCATAATGTGGACATTTCCCCACCCTCCCTCTTTCTCTCGCTCCATCTCTTTGCATGCAGCGAGGGCCAGCGGAAGAAAGGAAGAGACAAACTGAATTAGTGTTCTTTTTATCATCCGTGACCAGCAAGCCGTCTGATAACCCTGATCTCATTATGGACACTAATTGTTAAGTTCCCTCTTCTCTCATCCTCGTTCACCATACACACACACACACACAGGACCAAAGGCTCGTCTTGGAGGCTGCTTCTTTTTCAGCCTCTTTGCATCTGAGTATTTACTTCCTGCTCACTGATGGTTACAGCTTCAGTTCCAATATCAACTTCTCGCATAATCATTCTGAGCAGCGTCATTAGACATTTATGATCTGCTGAATGCGGTATGGCATACACTCTAGCTTTCAAATTGCCACCTTTTCCCTGTTTGTTTTTCCCAACAACTTGCATTCTGCTCTCATTTACTTTCATTTACACTCGTTCTTATAATCTGCCTGTGTTTGTAAATGACTGCATGTGTGGTTGTACATGGTATTCCTTTGTTCTTATCTCAGGTTTTAAATTCTTTTCTGAAACTTTTCAAAGGAAATCTATCACTTAGACTTTCTTTTTTAAGCAAATCATACCCTAAATATGAGACAAGGAAGCTTCAACCATGTTTTGATTATTGGCCTGCTATATGCTGTGGCTGTGAGTAATGACCGTGACCTTTAATGGGGGTCTTACCAGTGTCCTGCTATTAATTAAAGCTTGATTAGAAGAATAAATTAATTTAGCTGTGGTCTGCTGGATCAATAGCCCAGACGAGGGCTCCAATAAGCACTGAGAGCTGAGCACTCTCTATGTGACATGTGCACTGAAAGTGTTAGGAGAGTCAAATGGCTCCTTGCAGACTGCAGTTGATTTTCACCCCTATTAATCAAAATATGCTCATCAAGTCATAGGAGGTGTGTGCGTCTTCTCTCCTCTTACTGTTTGTGAGTGGCATGCTTCAGTGTCTTAGAATTTCTTTTTTTGACAGAGCAATGAATTGATTTTTGAGTTTTTCAACGAGATCATGAACAGAAAACATTCTGCATCAAAACTAACTGTAACATGTTTGAAACTTCTGCTCTCATTGCCTGAAAGGTTGGGTGGGCTCCCACAAGTTCAAAAAAAGATTTAAAAAAAAACAACATGCAAAAGATTTAAAAATTAAAGTACAAATGAACTGAAGTCATGTAGTTTGGATTGTGGAAAAAAGGCAACTACTTTCAGGTGCACAAATACTTCTTAACATTTGGTGATGATTGGTGTCCAGCCAAGTTATTTGCATGTTCTCTTCTGGGGGCTTGATACATTAAGACATTAAAACACTGCCTTTCCTGCTTTAATCTCAGTACTGTATTAAAGTTCCACTCCAGTCATCTTTTGATTTATTGTAAAAGCATTCCCAGTTGTCTTTTAATTATGCTTGTGCCGTTTTTAGCCCAAATCGGAAAACCTGTGTTGTTTTCTAAGACATAGTTTCTGCAGAGCAGCAATAGATCATCAGAAATATGTCTCGAAGTTGTGGGTGGAACCGTTGGTGTGGAGTAAGGCTGCCCCCATTTCCCAACATCCCTTTGTTTGCACTCTTTCCCCCTAGCTTACAGCCCCTCACAACTTCAAACTGACATTAGCAGTGCAAATAAAATGGTGAGCAATATTGGATCTATCCAACCATACAGTTTTACGCCAGATGCCAGTTCAGATGAGGAAAACGAGGATGATAATGAAGCTATTGCTCTGCAAGTGGATGTATTAGAATGGAGCTCAGCAGGGAGCTTGTGGCCTAAAGACTGTAAATTTGTAGGTAACAACTACAAGCTTTTTCAAATGACATTTTTTCATCTGCTCCCGATTCACCCCAAAAAATAAATATTCAATCATGCATTTTAATATTAATTTTCTTTGTCCTCTCTCATGAGAAAAATGCTACAAGAACATGTAAGAAAAAACCCCACAATTGTCATCATTGTTTTTTTTTTTTAATTCATTTGCCATATCATAGTTCTGATGTTTGCTCTCCACTGGACTGAATTTGACCAATATATATATTTGTATATAAATTCAAGCTCATCTTTTATCAACTGACAAAGTATTTTAATTTACAGCCAAACATTCTGCCCTAACTTTGACCCAGTCTTTGTAGATGTGCGCTTGTACACCACATTGGTCTGTGTGGATTTCTATTTATTGTGTGGCTCTCTTACAGCTAATGGAAAACCCTGCTCGGTTTCCTTTACTTCACTATTTAATAGACCAGATAAGAAATAGATTTATGATTCTGATTAATAACATTAGCCAGAGTTCATTGTTTCCACCAGTCAGCCGAACAACTTCATATCAGTCCAGCTAATGCATTTGAAACACCAGTGCTGTGTGTTTAATAATATTGCTGTTAGAAAATCCATTTGTTCTCATTTGAGCTGCAAGTCTCATTTGGTTGGATGGAGTAGCTCTCCACCTCACCAATCCTGTTGACACTTTTGGGAATACAAGGCAAATGAAGGGTAGAAATAGAAATATTTCTGCTCTTGCACTGTGCGAGGCTCAACGAATTTGAGTTGTAATGTGAGAATAAAATGTACTGGGAGTGTATTAAAGACTGGTGGATACACTGCTCCCTGTGTGCACTAAAGATTATGCTGTCCAATAAAGGAAAAAACAAACAAACTGTTCTCTTTTCTGTTCTTCTCTGTTCTATCTTAAACAGACATATATGTACTTTTAAAACTTTGGTGGCAAAAAGTCAAAAATTCTTCCCCAATTTTGTATAAAAGTATCTTTGAAACCATACACTTTTGCAAATCGCATTTAAAATGATAAAAGACATATTCTTGCCTATCTATGGTTTTAGCTTTGAAGCTAATCACATTTGAGAATTTCAGTGGCTTTTTGCAATGTTTGCTTCCACAGTCTTTAAATGCACAACTAATGACAGTTGTGCACCACAAAACACCCAGTTCACTCTGAAACAGAAATGCCCAATCATTCATCAATTATCATGTTCAAATCTAACCTTAAAACATTTCTGTTTAGCCGTGTATATGACTGAAAGGTCCTATCTGCACTTTCCTTTCCTTTCCTTCCTTTATTTTTAAATCACTTTTCAAAATTTTTTTTTCTTTTCTTTTAAAGTAAATTTTACGTTGATTATTTCTATGATGTATTGTGATTTTAATGCATTTTTCTGTTTTGTGAAGCACCTTGAATTACTTTGTGTACGAATTGTGCTATACAAATAAACTTGCCTTGCCTTGCCTTGCCTTCTCTCCCAGGGTTAAAGAGGTTGCTATAATCTATTCCCGCTGTCTTCAAGCAAAGGCAAGTTACTCCTTGTCTATCACAAGGTAACATACATAAAGAGACAAGTAAATACAGTATCTTTCATTTTTAATGAACAATTTAGAAATCTCAATAATTAATTAAATATAGGTTAACAAAATTGGTTAACAAAGATGCTTTTGGACTGTGGGAGGAAACCCTTCTCGAGGAAACCCATGGATGCACAGGGAAATCAATCAGAAAAAGGCCCATTCAGTATTTGAACCATGTCCTGCTATGAGGCAATGCAGCTAACCTACACCTCACTGTGCAAGTCTAACAGTAGATCAACTTTTATCAACCAATAATAACCTCCCATACTAATATGACGCATTTTCTCTTTTAAAGTCTACTGTCTTTTAGTCCAGAGGTCAACTAGAGGTCAACACGTGGGGACATTTTATTCAGTCAGGATATCTAGACCTTACTCTTTCCTGCCATCTCATAGTTATCCTCCCAGGTTCCCTTGGAGGATATCTATGGATTGCTGGGCCTGCCATGAGATTCTTTTCAGCATACTCTGGATATGCTACTGGACCTAGCCTCAGTCCATGGCCATAATGCTTGAAATCATTGCATTCTTCCCAGATGAACAACCTTAATCGGCTTCATCTGCTGTGGAGGAGTACTGATTTGTACTTCAAGTTTGCTGAGTTACACACTACATCTCTAAGGGTAACCAAAGCCACCTGTAAAAATACATTTTCTGTTTTTTAAACATTAAACATTAAATCTAATGACAATAGCCATGTCAACCACTGAGCTGTAGCTAAAAGTGCCACAAAGTCATCTGTACACATGGGTTTTCTTAAGTTCAAATATATTGTTGTTTATGAACAAACTGAAACAAGCACTGAAGTCAGAGACCAAAACTAAGCTTGGGTTTACATCCATTTGTCAAAACTTCCCTGTTATTGCCTGTACGACCAATGAACACACCCAGCAGAACAAGAGAGACCCCTCCAAAAACTTTAAGAAGGTTGGATACTATGAACTTAAATTGGCTGCTCAGGCGCAAATGAGAGTTGGGGAAAGCTCTAATGCCCTGGAACAGAGTCCCACATCTAATGAGAAGACTGATTCCAGTCAACCTGTGTCAGTTTGTCTTAGGAAACATCAATGGGGCAAATACCCAGAAAACACAACAGCTGGGATCATTTGAGCACAAGAATGGCTCCACCTTGATAGGGTGGAGACTCAGGCAGTTTTATTAAAACACAGATTTTTTTAATAAATTCACTTCATTGACCTTAAGGGAGGCTGTCCCCAAGGCAAGTGAAATCAAAGACTTAGCATGGGATTTGAAGCCTTATTACTTGACAAACAGAATCAAGATTTGGATTAGGGCTAATCTTTCAACCAGAGAGGTTATGACTGCAGCTCCCACTTTCTCAAGGGATTGTTAAGATAAATTTTGAAGCCCACTCATTATGAACTCATTATGCAGCAGTGTACTGTAGTATTTTGTCATCATGAGAAACAGTGCTGTTTTTCAGCATCATCTGGAGTATCAGTCCTTTACATCTTTTGAAAGAAACTCTTGGTAAGAGAAAAGAAAAATAGGCAAATAGTCACGAGTAAATTTGATGTATTGACCAAAAACATCCCAGCTGACATGTCAGTCATGTTAAATGCACAAAACAAAATGTTTATAGAGGACTCTAGAATGTGGTAAAAAATAAAAATAAAAGCGGAGCTTCGGATTGAACCAAGACAATGATTAGTGCAAATCTTTTAACAACACAGGTCACATGTTTGTGAAGAATGTGGGCCTCATCCCATGTTTAAACAGGGGCGCGGTCTAACAATAAATGAATGTGGCAGTGAAGGAGCTAATCGACCAAACAGTGCAAGTCACAACGGGATGCCAGCAAACCCTAATCATCAGGCCAGCACAAATTAATTACCACAATCGTCTACCTACAGAAAATTAATTATCGCAATCAATCACCACAAATTGTACCAAGCCTTAAAAATAGCCTGAGGGTCAACTGACAACTGACAACTGACACCTCTGGCCTGACAGGGCAGGAGGGAATGCTTGGAGGCAAGTGCAGTGTTTAAAGAACTAGTCCAATGAAATTGGTGGTTTTGGTGTTTTTAACGTGTTATTGTAGCATTTTTCTCATGATGGAGGACATATATATATAAAAGTAATTTAAGATTAAAAGTACATCTCTGAGTTTTTTATTTGAATCGTGGTGAACCAGGAGCAGATAAAAAAAATGCTTTTAAAAAACAATTGTCTTATATGACGCAGCAAGTGAAATGAGCAGTCCAAAGACCCACTGTTCTGCTCCATTCTGATGCATCCACTAGAAGAAAAATAGATCCATTTATGTCTTTGTTTTCCTTGTCTTAGCTGGCATCTGCCCCAAAACTGTACAGCTGGATGGCTCCTATATTGCTTGTCATTTTTGTTCCACCATTAATGTTAGGTTGGGGTTTTTTATAGGGCTGTAAGCCAGCGGGAGAGAATTTAAACAAAGGGGTGATGAGATATCAGAAGAGGTTTACTTTTGTGCCAACAGTCCCTCTCACAGCTCAGAGGTGAATTCCTGATGAACTTCTGCTTCTTTGCAGAAACTATTTCCTAGAAAACTACACAAGTATTTGATGGGCTACAAACAGTATAATCATAATTTAAAGACCACTGGGAACACCTTTAAAATAGATCAAAATATGATTGGAGTGGGACTTTATCGTTGCTACAAAAAATGCATCTGTGCTTTTTTAAAACCAACGGGTTCATTTACCATAAGAAAAGAGGGAAACTCCATGTATTCTCATTGAGAATGTTAGACCAACAAGAAAATGTTGCACTAGGCAACTTTTAGAAGTTTTATTCAAAGCTATAAGATTCTAATAATCATGAAAACCTTTTTATCCAAATACCTTTTTTCCAACAAAACAATGAAAGTTAAGTTGTATTTATGGGGTAGTGCTTTCGAGGAATTACAACAGATTTTGTGCTTGTTTTAAAATGTGCTCCCTTTTATACTAAAGCTTTTAAACCCCTGAGAAAAACATTGGAAACACCAGGGATTTTCATTCAATTGTTTTATTTTGCACTGCCTGATAGGGAAATCTGAGCTGTTCCTCAGCTCATCTCAGGTGAAAGCAGAAGAGTGAGCCTAAGTACTGTCTCTGTTCAAAACCTCAGGGGCCTCATTTATAAACGTTGCGTACACACAAAAGAAGGCGTACGCCACTCTCTACGCAATAGTTGAGATTTATAAAAGGCAAACTTGACGGGAAAATGTGCGGCCCTTCACGCAAGCTCTGACCCAGGCGTACGCACAAAAACGGGTGAAATGAGAAACGGCGACACCGTCGGCAGATGGAATAAACACGTGAAAGTGAAAGTGAAAGTGAAAATGACAATACTGCCTCTCAGAAATAACATGAAGACTTCACAAAGCAAGTCTTACAATTAACAGCTACACAAACACCCGTTTGATCGATCAGCAGTGAAACAAACAAAAAAATCAAACGAAAATTACAACAGAAATTCAAATGAACACTTATTTGCAGAAAGAAAAGTGAAATATGTTCTGCAATATTGGCATGTTATGCAATTCATCCTCATAAATAATATAGTTAACAGAACGAAATAATGTACAAAACTGATATTCTCCTCAGTGTGTCCGTCTGGCGGAGCAGATAGGTGCGGGCGTGCGGACGGACGGATAGACATATTAATTGTCCACTGGGGAAAGTTGTTTTCATATTAAAACATTTCTTCATAAGCTATGGAATTATGGTATTCATACATATGCCTTTAGTTTGTTTTATTTTTGATAAAACAATGTATGGCGTATGTCTCACCATTCATAAAGCAACAAGAAATTACATTTGCGCTGAACAATTTCCCATTTCCACGTCGATTATTACCGACATCTGTAGCTTGTTAGATGTAATTAAATGGATGGAAATAAAATGCCCCATCACTATGCGTAATGACGCACAATGGCTGATCTTGCGCTCTTAGAAGATGTGGGAAATGGAAGAATTCGGAGTGAACGCATCCTTAGACAGCAAGAAGACGTGCTGGCAAACAAGGACGAGTGGCTTATGAGCCGGTTCCGACTTCCTCGAGCCGTCCTGTTGGACCTCTGCTGGCTTTTGGGCAGAGGAGCACTCGGAGGAACTACGCGTGTCACCCGGTGCATCTGGCACTCCGGTGCATTTTGGCATTAGTAATGCCCACACTGTGCCCTCAAAACAACATTTTTCTCCTCTTTTCCACCTCGCCAACGATAACTTCTACTTCACATTGAGTGAAGTTAAGTTTTTTTTGATTTCCTCTCTGTGTTTGCCGTGGTTTCCAAATCAATGAATATTCATTTGTGAGCGTTTCAAGGACTATTTATGGGCAACTATGGGCGTGTCATGAAGCTGCAAAAGCTGCGCTGCATTTAGAATTGGTTGTGATTTATTAAGGGAAAGATGCGTAGGATGTGCGTGCGCACGGTTTTATAAATCCGAATATTTCTGTGCGTACGCACGTCCTATGTTTCATCCGTACGCCACTTCTGACGCAAATCCTACGCAAAGTTTTATAAATGAGGCCCCAGGTTCTGCTCCATATTTGGTCCTTTGAATAAAAAGACACAGATTGAAGCTTCCAAGATGTTAGAAATTCTTTGTCTTTTTTGTCTTGCATTAGTCTGGTGTAAAACATTTAAAAAAGTTATTCTGGGACAAGAAAGAAACTTTGCTTTTCATTTTTTGTGCTTCTCTTTCTTCAATCAGGTTTGGTTAAGTCCCAAACATCTTCCTCCACCTTGTGTTGTTTGTACAGCTCATCCTCTACTCTGTCCTCTTCTGCTTTTTCATTCAGTCAAACTTCTCTGTTTGTGTCTGTCCCTCTTCTGTGTCACTCACTTTTTTGTCTGTTATTCTTCATCTGTTATTGCTTACTCTCTGCTGAACTTTAACTGTTGACCTCTGGCGAAATGATAAAGCCAAAAAGTATTTTCGGGAAGAACGTGAGACACATTGTGATTATAAAACCTGTTTTGCTTTCACAATATATTTGGGTTTGACGACAACTACTGTGATTTGTAAAATGCAGTCTTCTCACATATATGGTGTTTTCATGAAGCTGAACTATTACGGCTTTTTGGATTTTTTCAGTTATTTTGTCAGCATAGAGATGGAGAAGAGGTACTGGAGTAACATGTTAAAACGCTCTAAACTAAATGAGTTCATATATACTATGCCCTCTGCCTCTTTGCTGGTGCTGGTGCAGAATTTAATTGGCTTGATTTGACCCTAATACCAGATAAAAGCTGCCTGGTGTGGCCTCCATGGACATTTCCCTCCTCCTGGAAGGTCACTGTATTTCTCTTTTTTAGTTTAGGGGTTTGATAAAATGGTATTTTTCCTCATTTGTGTTCAGCTTCACATTTCTGATGCTCTGCATGCATAAGCCATAAATTTAAGTAAGTATTTCTATTTCTGTATTGATTTTTGCCTGTGCTCATATTTAAAATACTTAAATATTATTATTACACTCATGAGAATAGTAGCCGGCCTTGGTCGAGACACTTTTATTATGGGCTGCATGACTTGCACCAAAATTTTGCCCTAGATATATGAGCAAACAAGCCAACTGCACTCAAATACACGAGTCTCGGTTCACTGTAAGTAAATCTCAGTCTAGTATGGTTTTAATGTGTGTGAAAACATAAAGGCAGACAAAAGGGTGAATGTGAACCAAAAGGATTTGCATTAAGACATTGGAGTGAGAAAAACACTAACTAAGGTCCACAACCCAACCTGTTGAAGTGTGAACCACCAAAAGTTGATTAAATGTCTGGAGGGTTAAAACGGTTAACTTGAGAAGATGAAGGTGCTTGTATCATGGTGGTCAGAACACCAATAAGACAAGCTAACTTTCTCTTCTTTACTCTTGTTTTGTCTTCAGGTCTGAACTTCCCCAAAATTAGTAGCTGCATGTTTTCAGGGGAATGAAGATTTAAAGATTATTTGTCATCTCCTGCCAAATTAAGTGGACCCCATACTAGCCTAAAAGCTGATATAATTTTCAAAGAAAAAAGAAGACATTGCTGTGTTAGTGGGAACAAATGACACTTTTAGATAACAATGATAAAATGATGTTTATTTTATAATTAAAATGTGCAGTAAGAGTAACAGAAGCACTTTACATCTAATAATGAACTGAACCTAAAGCGGTGTTGTGTGTGCACGTGTGGGCATGTGTCTAAATTAAAAAGAGTACTTCTTGTGTGGTCAGACCCCTCTATGGCCTTTTTGCCCTCATCTGAGCATGCTCCAATACTACAGTGGGATTGGTCTCAAACTGTCCTGACAGGAAATCCATCTGCCAGCGTGTGAATGCTCTTGTGTGTGCAGCGATGGATGCATCTGGATGACAGCTAAATTGAATGCCAGGCCAACAAGGCCACAGGATCACAATGAGAGAGATGAGGACATTGCTGCACAGAAAGCGACTGGAGGGAGACGCTGGCAGAAAGCCCAGAGATGACACTGAGCGACAGTGCTTGCAAGGTGTGTGTTTGACTGTGTATGTGTATATAATTGAGTTTTAATGTGGTCCCTGATGAGGAGCCACTGACATCAGGAGGAGGGGAGATGAGGCAGGAAAGAGAAGGGGAAATGGAAAAACAGTGTCTTCTTCAAAGCAAGATAAAAGGGATCATGCCCACTGCTTTGTCCTTGGATCTTTTTCATCTTTTGTTACCTAAACTTGTTTTTTTGCTGAAGAATCAGTCACTCACAGCCTTATTAAAAATGCAGATGCAAAGTTGTAACTATTGGAGCTCCTTTATCTGCCTTTTAATCTTCTTCTAGTTTGGCTTGCTATGTCAGGTCCTGATTGACATCTTTTTATTCTTTGAACACGTGTTTAGGTTGAATGAAAAAAAAATCTGCTATCATCATAAAAGGCCAACAAAAAGGCCCCATGTAGATATTATTTCCCTTATCTGCAAATAGAGACGGACAGTATATATCCATCATACAAAATGTCTAATTTCAAGGAAAATTTGTCATTGGTCAGGTTAAGTTAAAATCTGCAAACCCATGTGTCATTCCTTATAATGAGTGAAAAAAGACAGGCAATAGATCAAATCATGTTTTTTTTTGTCTTCCAAAAAAGACAAAGTTTGACAGTTGTAATGTATAGCTCTTGTAAAAGTGCTGAGGAAATCATTATGCACATGGTAATTTTCAATTCAGCATATGCAGAGGGACTTGTTAAAAAAACATACTGAATTTATGGTCTCAGCAGGGTAAAGATTTTCCAGTTCTTTGAAGTTCATTTTCAGCTGGGGTGTCCAAACTTTTTGCAAAGAGGGCCAAATTTGGTGAGATGAAAATGTGTGAGGGCCAACAAATCAGCCTGCATTATTTGAACCCTTATTATAACATTAAATGCAAATGAACTATATATATATATATATATATATATATATATATATATATATATATATATATATATATATATATATATATATATATATATATATATATATATATATATATATTTCTTATTATTTTTATTGCATTGGGATACTAGTCATTTCTACTCATAGGAAAAAAATCTTTTGAATTAGTTTTCACAAAAATTACTGTGAATTTGTACAAAAACGAATAAATCTGTTTTTTCTTTTTAACTTTGTGTCGCTCTTATAACGTAATTAAGCCAATCACAAATTAGGAAATAGTATTTACAGTTCTAAGAAAGTGTCAGGGGTCACATGTTAATGATTTTGTGACAGAAGCCTGTGCGCTTGTGGAAACTTGAACATAGAAAGCATTTGGACTAAGGGCCAAACTTTGGACATGCCTACTTTATGTGCTGTGTGGCATGGAGGTGCTCTGTCCAAAGTGTTGCCAGGGTGCAAATCATGTTATTTTAAACTCATCAATATTCTATCACCTAAACTCAGGATTTTATTTCTTGATTTTTATCTGTGGTATAAAGTGCAAAAGACCATTTAAAAGAATAACAAACTGGAACTAGAACAAATTGGAAAGGAAGAACTAAAAACATATTGGATTAAACCGTTTCAAAACATTACCCAAAGTTGTGTTTAAGAGCAATTCAAAAAGTAAACCTATTTAATTATTAAAGACATCTATGAAACATTTTAGGAAGTCTTTTTCTATGTCAACTTGAAATTTCTGTAAGACAGTTTTTAACTTGGCATCATGCTGAGGAAAATCCAAAAAGCTTACCCTCTCCCTGACGTGCTCCTGCCTTACCATTTATTAACTTTGCTGTTTGTAAGTGTTTTGTAAGTTCTTGTTGCTGTCACACGTTTTCTTTGCTTTGAATAAAAAACTTAAACGTTGAGCTGTTGTATGAAAAGCTTTGCTTAAAACTCTAGCTTTTTTCCTGTTGTTTTTTTTTTGCTGCATCCCATATGGCTATGACTTATTCAACAATCAGTCATTTTCTGACAAGAAACAAACGTGCATAATGTGCACTGCTGACTGATTGTGGTCTGTTTTTTGTCTGACTCATTGCAGCTTTTTGATGGGTTTTATGTTCCTTTTAAAGAAAAATGTTCTAAAACTACATTAAAAGTTGACTGTTTGGGGCTTTAATGAAATGTATTATTGTACAATCAACAATTTAACAGTTGTGGATTCTTCCTACACTGTTGCATTGAATGCAAGGGATTATCTTCATGAGGATGGAAAAACACCCTCTTGAATACAATATCTGTTTACACCCTCAGCACCCCAATGCTTCCATGTAGTTTACCATGGTATTACCAAAAAGTTAGATTTTGGTTTAATCCTTGTCCTCAATGGTTTTCTTTTGATTCTTTTGATGTTAAAAACTCTTTCCCCCCCTCATTTTTTATCTTTTTTTCCATGCTCTAAGCGCTGATATTCACTTTAACTGTTTTTAGCAACTTACCTGCAGTAAAATAAAGCCAATGGAGCATTTATTACATAATAAACTCCAATTTTCAATAAACTGTATTTTTAAATCTCTTCTCTTTTTATTTACATTTACTTACGCTGTACAAAATCGCAAGTTTTGTAGGACAGTCTATGTTTTGCAACAATCTGCTCACTAAATTAATAACTACTGGCACTTTGGGGCCTTCGGGTCACTTTCTAGGACTAATAATAATGTTTTCCAATGGAAGCACCAGTGCTATGAGTGCTATGATAGTTTTCGTACGGATCAGACCTGAACATTCTTGCCAAATAGTTGTCAAGATTTATTTTAATCTCCTCTTTTCATCGGAATAAATAAACATCTACTCAATTTATCAGATGAGGCTAGCTACTCACCTTCCTCTGACTGCAGCATTTGCAAATGGAGTCAACACACATCCAGGGGTAGTTCGGCCAATCAGAGGTGGACTCGTGCCTTTCACTATTTCTGTTTGGTTTAGACCGCTATATGAGCCTAATGTGTGTCTGCAGTTAAATCACAGGGGCCTTTCAGTTTTTTTTTCCTTTTGGATGCCTTGAGTGGCTCGGCGCACTGATGCAACCTTAGATTAGTTTCAGTTGCACCATTGAGAAAATAGGTTGCATGTCCAACAAAATTGGTCACACTTTAGAGTGCTTTATCTTTCTTACTTATCCTGTCTTCCTCTTCTTTTTCTTCTGTTTTTCTTTTGCTCTTTACTCTGGCTTGTTTGTAAGAGTCCAAGGTCAGCTGCTTCACTGCTCAGCTGAGCCTTACTGACACAGCCCTTTGATATTTTCAGAAAAGGAACTGGAAATAAAGAAGCATTTAAGCTTAGAAGGACAGCAAAGAGCGGGGGTGAAATATCTTGGGAGTGCTAAAAGAAAAAAGGATGTTGTAGAAACACAAGAAAGGAGGAGATTAAATATTGTAAAATTTAATGTGAAAATAAAAAAACAATAGACCATTTTTATGAATTCCAAATGTTAAAACCTAAAGCTGTGTGTCAGTAAAAGACAAAAGTAATATTATGACCAAAACTAAATAAGACCTTTTGTTGAGACATGCAGTAGAGCATGCTGGGAAAATACAAGTTTGGTTCAAAATTGGAAATAACATTTAACTGTAAATGTATACAAAATGAGTTATCCTTACAAATTAGTGATCTGTTACAGCTTTCAATGCAACAAATGATAGAAACACTGAAACAAGGGTGAAAAGCGAGCAGGGGAGAAAATGAAAAAGTCAACAAACTGAATAATTGGGTGGCAAGTGAAGCAAATAAATAAAAAAAATAAAAAATAAACAAGGGCAAGGGCAAGGGTGCAAGGGAGAAGTACGAGAAGGAACTGAAAGGTCCTGTGATAGAAAGGCACATAAATGGGAGGAACTGGGGTGAGAAAGAAAGTCAGGTCATATGTTTTATCTCTGCCTGCCTATTAGAGTCTATTAGCCTGTGGCTGATGTATGGAACGTCGTCGGGGATATGAGGCTCAGATAGGGTTTAGACTGGGTTAGACAGAGTTTGTGTAATGGAATCCAGGCCATAATGCTCAGTGTGGGCCAGGGAGGGAGGGGTTAATTCAATTGCCCCTTCCTACACCTCTAAGAATGGTTTGACAGGCAAGAGGAAGGAATGAACTCTAGTGAGTGCACAGGGTAAATCCATCAGTCAATCCAAATCTGTTTTCATTCTCATAATGTGTGGTCTGGTACAGAATCATTAGATCACTTAAAAATCCTGTTTTTAACCTTGTTGACTTGCCTACAAAGTATTTCTAATGTTTCCTACACATATCCAGATTAAAATTTGATCCTGCTGTACATTTCCTCTTTGCTGAGCACCGCCTGCAGTTTCAAGGTCACGGACGACACATGCCTAATGGCAAACTGGAGGAATTAGTCTTGTCAGTAGGTGGGGTGGGAGTGTTCAGCTACTTTTGCTTCACTTTGGGGCTGAACAAGCAAAACAAAACTGGAATCTTGGTCCACACTTCCTTGCTCTCTTACTTGAGTTCTGACATCAAAACAGTCACACATTTATTGCATATACTTTTAAAAAGAAACAAATCAACCAATAATTCATCACGGAAGCCACAAAAAAGCCAGTTATTGAAATATTCTCATTGTTTTTTCCATCTATGTTCCTCATTTGTGGCATTGTTTGCTCACTTTAGGTACACTCAATGCTAGATTCACATCAGGCATGTGAAGCACGTTCATGACTGAGCTTTTAGCCCATGGTGCTCACACAGGACTGTCACTACCCGATACTGGTACTTCATGTACCTACAGTTGGAAGAAGAACCTTGGTGCAAAATGCTGAGCACTGCAAATCTCGGAAATCTTGCTCCAGGCTTTTTCTTTTACAGCTCTATTCTGACATACAAAAGACTTGGTTGATATAAATCCATCTGGGCACAAACAGAAATAATTAATTGCTCCTTCATGATCTATTTTTAATCCGTTGGCATTAATTAACCTCTTAGTTACTTGCCATCCACTTGCATGGACATCACAATTTAGATTATATCCTCACAGCAGTTAATTCTTCTTAACTGGAACGCCATGACTACATGTTTAGAGGGTTAGCTCAAATATTAGATTGGGTCTTGAGACTTTGAAAAATGATGCCATCCATCGTTACTACCAAATCCGAGTCCCAATTGGTCAAAGTTTTGTGTGTGGAGCGCAAAAACGGTCTTAAAAATGTGTATGCCGATGCGTGAATGTGGAAGGCCGAATGCGGGTTAACGAAGATTTTTGTCTGCACTTGAAGTGGTCAGTTGAACGTAGCTTTCCGAGGGCCGTATGAACGTATCTTAAAACAAAAGAAAAAATAGACTGTGCCCAAAATTATGCATGGGGTCCTGGATGTTGTAATCTAATCCCTACATAAGTGGCTTAAACTGTGCTGTGACTTAAGATTCAATACATTTTGCCTCAGTGTCTTATGTTATATGGACACTGTTTATCTTCACATTTAAGAGTTTCTCTGACTATATGACTGTATGTATGAATTCAAATGGAGAAAATCATAAAACTAAGTTTGATAACAATACTGCTGCATTTTCATGAACTGACTGATTGAAAGCGGGTTGAAGTTATGAAAAAAAGTTACTTAAGTGCTTGTGGGGGGGCTTGGGCTTTCCAACTGATCCTGCCAAGTCCTGCTGGCTGGCACCTCCCTTCCCCCATCATCCTTGTGAAACAGATATGAGCCAAACTAGATAAGCATAATCATGGATTTTCATTGAAAGAAGAAAAATCATCCAAGGAAACCTAGAGTTTTCAGTTATTTTCAAACTTGCAGGAAAAAGAATTGATTTGGATGGCCATGCTTTAAAAGGCAGGGTTACATTTCATGACTGAAGTTAAGGCGGTGTTCTTGAATAAAAACTGAAGTTGTCAACTGAAAAAGATAGAAATAAAATGAGTGAATTAATAGATTGAACAGTTCCTATGACTTTGTCAGTTCGGTGTTCTAATTCTCCTTGTTTCTTAGAATTTAAGGAAGTCATCAATTTAAGAACTTCCATCCTATTTATTTCCTGCCAAGTCAGCATTAGTTAGGCTGTAATTTATCTTGTTCAAGTGTACTTTTAGAAAAATTGCCTAACAGTCCTTTTGGTAACTTGATGTGAAGAATTCATTAGGAATGCACAATTCAGAGGTTTTTTTAATAATCTCACATAGTGTCTATACAAGCAATATTTTGAAAGAAGTGTTGGTTGATATTAATTATATGGTATTCAGTATATCAGCCTTTGCTTTCATTTAGTGACAACAGCACAAAGTTGTTGTTTTTTTGTTACTCATGATTTCATTTTTATTGCTGCCATTTTGACGAGCATCTCAAACATAAATCTCTCCCAGAGATTTTGAAAATCCTTTTATACCACCAACATGTGACGTTTTTAGTAGGCAGGTTCATGTATCACAAAGTCAAATATCTTTAAGCTAGGCCGAGATAGAGTTATTGACCGTTTAAAATAAATCTATATTAAGGTAAAAGTTAAAGAATGGTAAAACTACTCCTAAAAGTGCATCTTTTTACAAAAAGTTACTAAATTATTGTCGTCACCTCTAGGAAGACTCCCAAAACCACTTCACACAATGAATAAATTGTGAGACACTAATTACAAGAAATCAGTGAAAATAAGATTGTGTACACAAGGTTGTTTGACACAGCTTAGTAACATAATTTTTTTTTTGTGTACATTTTTTAAATAAAAATTGTAGGCTAACTTTTGTTAACATTTCTTTTAAACAAAAGATGATTCTTGTGTACATATTTAAGAAGCTTTTGTATTTTCTCATAATATTGCTTTTTTAATCATGTGTTAAGCATTCTCTCTCTTCTCTTAAAAAACAAATACATTTAAATTGTCCAATTTTATTTTCCCAAACTGACCCCTCTCCTCCCTGATATTCCCTAAAAACTCTTTTTCTCCTTGCTCTCTTTTCCCTTCTTTATTCCCTCACATCTTCTCTGGATAGTCCCCCCACAACACTTTTATTTTCACGTCCTGTTATCTGTTCTCCTCTTCCATCCTTCTCTCGCTTGAGTGAAGAAGTTGTTTATCACCAGGGCAGTGGGGGACAATCTGGTTCCACAGCAAACAGGCTTTATTGTAACCCCATAAAATAAAAGTGCTGAAGATTTTTCCCATCTCAACAGAAAGGCAACCTCAGCATTTCCCCCTGCTAATATGCTTGTACACGTTTTTCTATGTGTGTATGCTGAAATTGTAAAGCTATTTCTATTTCAGTCACTGAAGCTCCAAGAAAGGGACGAAAAGCAGAGATGCAGAAGAGATTAATAAACTGTAGGGTGGAAGAGAGATTATTTTAGGTGAGAGTCTATCTTTCAGAACCTCTTTTGGCCATTTGTTCATTTATTCCCTAAACACATCTCACCCCATCACATCACTGAGACTTTAACTTCATAGATTCAATATCTTACAATTTACTCATTTTTTTACATGCATATAGATACGCACACAGATACAACTTCTGAAACAGCAATCTGCCATTGTAGAGGGATATTGGAAGGGCATTAGGTTGCAGAGCTTTCTTACAACAGAAAAGGTATCCACTTGAATTCCTGTGATGATCTAACAAACGGAAAAGTGATCCACTAACACTCAGAGACCAAATGTCTGGTGGGAGCTCTCATGTGAGTTGTGTAGTCGTTCAAGAGAAAGGGCAGTCACATGTCACAGAAAGCTCTTACTCTTTGTAGTGTGTCTTCTGTGTATGAGAAAAAGGGAGACAGAAAGACAAAGGAAATGAAAGGACACATGAGAGAGGGACTGAGCAAGCATTGCGTCCATGCGTCCATTGCTGCATGTTTTTCAAAACGTGATCTGACAGCGTGTCTTCTTGAACTTTACTCCTCTCTGCAGAAGACCAAACAGGCTCAACAAAGAGGTGCTGCTCACAGGCAATGAGTCCTTCTGGATTAGATCCATCATTTATTCAGCCTCAAACAGAAGGATTCTTACACGCATCCTCTGTGGACACACGCACCACCAAACATGCTGCCTATAGACGACCAGGTCAAACCTGCTGAGCTATCACAGGGAGCAAAGATGGTCTCCTGATTCCACGCGGAGCAGAGAAATGCTAATTGTATAAGGCAATGAAGCAGAAGGTTACATGAAAATTTGTAATTTGAATAAGTGAGAACATTGGAATTCATTATAGGCACCTTAGTGGAACCAATGCAATCATAATGAGTGTTCTACTGCACCTTGCATAACTGCAGAAAACTGCACACCACCGCAGTCATGACTGTGCAAATACTTAGAAATCCATCAGAAAGGATCTTTTCTATTCAGCTAGTTAAAGAAGGCCTTACTCTTTGTATAGAGGGATGTCTTGCTCCGTTTCTAATCACAGAAATCAGTGGGGAACATGCAAAAAATGTTCCACACTTCATCTGTGTATAATTCTTGGTTAGGCTTTTGTAAACTCTACAAGCTAGGGGTAGTCACCTGCACCCTTGACTTTATCCTAGGTCTTTCCATGTGTTTTTTCATGACCAGTCTGTTTACATATTAACAACATGACTAGTTGTAAATACAGGGGAAAAAGTGGTTTGTGCACTCTAAAATAAAACTTCTGGTTGTGATCTGGCTGGGAGTTAACAGGAAATTGCTCCTTTACAAACCAGCCTCCAGTGGTCATTTGAAGAACTGCAATATTTGGTATTTGGATAAACATTTGAGAATGGACTGATGGTACTGTAATTGTTAAATGTCAGTCTTCTGCAATTTCTCTGCTCTGAGTTTATGTCTGGTTAAGAGTGTGGGTGTGAGTTACACACAATACAAACTGCAGCCCCAGACTATTTATGCCAATTTACTGTCAAATATAATAACTGCCAATGTGAACCCATCAGTAAGGATAATGTGTGTCATAGGAGAGTGTGTGCTTTTGGACACAGTGTCTCAGAGGTTTTGGACATTGCTCACGGTTCTGTTGCCCACTCCAGGGAAAATTTGCAGCTTGGGGGAGCAGTGCAAACACACAATGATGAACATCTGTTGGGTAACACATAGGATTACATCATGGGATGGGATTTTGGAAGTGTATATGAACGGGGAACATTTCGGATTAGCAATCTTCTTACCCAGCTGCACCAGCTGTGCTAGTTTTAAGCACCTTAAACACATTTTATCTCCACCATGTTTATGAATTAACAAATTACAGATTAAACATTACACCAAGCCTCTCATTTGGCAGTTTGATCAAAAGTTGGATTAGGCCAAAAAAGGTTCAAATACCATAATTTGTCATGTAATCAAAGTAATCAGAAACCACTCTGCAGCATCTGAGTTTCAGCAAAGGAAAAAAAGGGAAACTGAGACTTAGGGTTTGTTCAGACTGGACACATTTGGTTCGCTCAAAGTTTCCCCTGATAATCCAGAATAAATTTTCAGTCTGAATACACACATCTTTCGGACCCATCTTTTGGCATATTCTTGGTTTGTTTAAATTGTCCTGAGCTTCGGTTCGCTCTGAGATTCCTCAGTCATAACCAGTGGTCATGTGATGTGAACAGGGCTGGAATGTAGCAACAGATGAGCCGGGGACAATTATAAAGCAACGATTGGTGTGTTATCAAACAGAAAAAAAGGTCCAACTGTTTATTTGTCAGAACATTTACTTTAACATCACTGAAAATGTTCCTTAAATGCATTTCTGTGTCTCGTTCCCCGATAGGCGCTGCTGTGATGTCGTCCTAAAAGCTACCTTGTATTTCCTTGAAAGAATTCTCTTTTAAAAAATGCCATAACACCACAACGATGAGACACAGCAACACATTGAAATGTGGTTGGATGAATGCAGCCTCATTAAAACAACTTTTAATTGATACAAATTGCTTCTCACTGTTTCCCTGGCAAACTATCTGTCATAAACACTTTGAATTGTTTATTTTTGTTTTATTTTTTTTTGCTTTGTGTTCTTTGTGTCCTTGTTTATTTGGTCATTCTTCTCCAAGGACATTTTAGACTCTCCACCCCATGTGTGCAAACTTTTGCAAAATGTAATAGCTAAAATAAACTTTTTTCACCGTGAACTCTTTATCTAATGTGTAAAAAGTGTTTGGCTTGTTACAAATTCTCCAAAATTCCACAATTCATTACTTTGTCTTGTTCATGCTCAGGATGAAGTGATTATTCCTGTGCTTGCATTAAAGAGCTGCCCTCCATGTCTCTGTTCTCTGACTTCCTTTCAGCCTCATCCCAGAGTCATCCACGGTATGTTTTAAAAATGTTAGGTTTCTGAGCTGTTCTGGATGTTAGGGTAGTGTGAAGTCCAAAGAAAATTCTGCATGTTTTAGTCTATTTCACTTTTATGCTCTTCTGTTAGTAATTCTAAGTTACATTATTTCATGGTGGCAAAAAAATACTTTAATACAACTTAAAATCCTGAACGTGCAAAGCATGGATTTGATGTGTAAATTTGATAAAGACTGACTCAGAAATAAAATGGAGATGGAGTTTCTCAATACATTTCCTCTGATAAAAATACAATAAAATGTAAATATACACTGAGCCAGGTTACTCTGCTCCCTCAGAATCTCTATTGTTGCAAAGCATATAAATGCAAAAATGTGTAGGATAAATTTTACTACTCTCAGTTAAACATTAAAGTCCTTGATCCCAAAGGGAGACTGCCAACATATGGTGCATGATATATGTCAGTTTTAAAACCTTGGTGGGTGTTAAGTGTCAAATCCCATCATTTCACGGCTTGCTCAGATTCTCCCTTTGCCTCATTTAAAGCTAAACTTGTCTCCCAAAAAGCTGCATGCACAAGATGCTAACATCTTTTGGCTTTTTTCGTCGTCACAACCTCTGAGACACTGGCAGCTACAATTCCCACAAGGGAAAGAGAGATGAAAGAAACATATTTAGTAGGTGGAATGAATATCCAGAATTAAAGTTGCATGGTGGGTAAGAAATAATGTAAAAAAATGAAGAGATGAACAGAATAAAAAACAACACAATCACAAGAGAATAAGAGGTACTTATGTTTGTATCCTTGATGTTTACAATATATTTCAAAGACTTCAGATCTTAAACTCGACTGTGAATTCTTACACTTTTTCAATACAACATTTTCCCAGAGCATCTTCTGTTTGATAAATCCTTATTTCACTTAGATCTGGATGCAAAAATACACAGTTTCAATGTTAGCTTTAGTTTTCAGTGTGTGCTTTGAGTAGCATCTTTGTTCTTATGCTGCTTTAATCTTGATGCTCACATAACAGATGTTCAGTCTGTCAATTATCCATGAATTAAGATCCAGAGAGACTTTGCCAGAGCATGAAAATCACTGTTGTACTTCAGTACATACAGCCCTGCTTATAAGGCCACGTGATCAATACAATTCTGAAGGAGACGCTTAAACATTCATTAATGCTCTCACTATAACATTGATTTCTGCTCCCCTGAGATGAAAATTGCCCCTCGCCACAGACTGGTAGTCTCTATTCAATATGTCAGCTGTAAAAAAGATGATTATTTAAGAATGAAATATCACAGTTTAAGCAACGACTTATTATCTCTTGTCCACCTTGAAGTCAAATAGTTGTCACACTCTGATTTGTGAGATTCTTTGCACAGTTGTGCTAAGAAGATATATGGCAAACAGAAGCTGCTGTAAATGAGTGCCCCAGATTGTAAGATTTATACCTCTTTAATTGAGGCAATCAGTATAATTTCCCTCAGTGTGGCACACAAACACAAAGATGAATTCATAAACTACATGGGCTCGTGTCTTAATGCATGTCCATGAGGATACACAGTTGCAGAGATGACAAAAGGGTAAAAAAATGTCTAAATAGACAGGCATTCATAGGAATGCACTAATCTATATCAATGTCATGATAAGATCTGAAAAGGATGGGAAAACATGTTCAGTTTTCTCTTGCAGAAAATAAGCTCTCAGTTTTAGTGCAGAAGTCAAACCTTTTATTTTTATATTTGTTGGTTTAAGGCAGCTTCTCTCTAGTCCGGGAACCTGTACAACAGCTTTTACTTATCTTTCCAACTTCTTGTCGTTAGACCTACATATTCTGCAACAAAGCACACATGTCCAAATAAAACATTATGTTCACGTTGTTGTTCACCTTCGGATTTTCCCTTCAGGGGTCGCCACAGCAAAAGAACTCTCACTGTTTCACATTAGTGGTTTAGCAGAGATTTTTATGCTGGATGCCTTTCCTGACAAAACCCTGTATTTTATCCAGGCTGGGGACTGGCACAGGGGGGACTCGGGTCCGCTAAAAGCAGCCATCCAGCTGCTTTTATTATGCTAAAAAGTACACATATAACATGAACACATTAAAGGAGATTACAACTTTATTGCAATTTTAAAGGTTAGATCGCCAAACATTTACACTATTTACCAGTGTCAGAATTCTACAATATGTATCACATTTATAATAATTTCTTAGTTTAAAGAATGATGTGTTCTTTCTTCAATCCTTTAGCAACCCTACCAAGAAAAGAATCTTTAATTTTATTTTTTTCAATGTTTCAAATTTTTTTTTTTAATGTGCTCAACAATTTGGTTCAGGCAGTTAAAGGGTTGTAAAGAGAAAATACTTTTTTTGAAGCAAAGGGTCCGAATGGTTAACTTTCACTCGATGAGGTCTAGCTTGGTTCTATGTGTAGCTGTAAGATAAAAACATATGTATGTTTAAAAGTCAAAGTCCTAAAGATACCCCAATAAATGTGATGTATTTGTAAATTACAGCCAAAAAAATTGTTTATTCATCAGAGCATCTATTTAGTTTAGTATTTAGAGAATTTAAATATGTTTAGTTTCAGACAGTTGTGCTTTAGCTGTCAATTTATTCCTAAACTTTAATGTTTGTAATTCCTTTCATGTGTTTTTACCTAAATATGATAAAACTAGGGAACTATACTTAACAAATGTATGAGAATCTAAACATGCTGTTTATTCAGCACCATCTCAGATGAAAATGACCGTCTCAACTTGACCTGTGACTAATGCTCCTATAAAACAGTTTCAGTTAAATGGCCTGGGCTTTTATTTCCCTGGTGTAAAGTTAACCTTATTTACACACAGAAGCTATATTTCAGGGTTTTATGTGGGTAAAAAATTAAAATATATATTTCAATGAACCCATCTCCTGTATTTTATCAATCTTCCTGTAAAATATGTGCACACATCTAAATATACAGATATACAATAAGCCATCTGAGTGTGCTTATGCAGGATCAATAGGCAGCAAGCCTCTGGCAATCAGGAATCAATACCAGTGCTCACTGAGAAGACATCATAAGAGCAAATGCAAACAGCATGCACAGAAGGTGACATGACTATTTAATAGGTGAAGTTGTGTGAAAAGATCCATCTAAAACCTCATGACCTTGTCTTTGTGCAGAGTTTGGAGCAGACACGTGTTAAAAAATGATGCAGAACTGCATCTGAAACAGTCTCATTGCAAAAATTCAGAGGGATTGTTGATCCACACAGTAAAACACCACAGTTTCTGCAGTAAAGACTTAAAAATTGAGAGAAAAACATGTTACTGCTGCATAAAGTTTTACGTTTCAGGTAAAAAACAAAAAAAGAAGAAGAAAGGTGTTTAGCACCTGAAACATCCATCAGGAAGAGGAGGATGCAGTTTGCTGCTCTTTCCAACAGTCACACCTCCCCCAAAAGCTGAGATTTGAGAAAGAAAAAAAAGTCTCCCAAAGAGAGAAGGCATCTCCTTGAAAATAAATGAATATTTGTTTTTAAAACAAGGAGCCAGAGAACCTTTGTTATGAATCCTACCCATATAAAAATCTAAATATTTAACAGAATAAATATCAAAGACCCAAAAGGTAAACCAATGAAGTATCATTTGAAGTGAAAAATATTAATAACATTAACAATTGTCAAAGTAAATATGTATTTTTGGCACTTCCACACAAGCCTGTCAGAGTCACTAAGCTTTCCTTCTCTCCTTTTAACACATGTATGCGCAACCACAGAGACTGTTACAGAAAAATCACACCAGCACACAGAAACGAGTCAGTCAGTGTAAGTTTCTGTGACAGTCTGAGCTCTGCAGGCTGTAACCCCACAAAAGCCTTATCAAACTGCTTTAATTAAAATGTCTTCCACAATTACAGCACGTCCTGACGCGTCGACCTTCATACCACACATGAACACCATGTCAGGAAACGTCTCTTCTGTCTCCCTCTGGAGTGTGCAGCCACATGTGTCCGAGGGTGAGCTTATGTTTGTGGACTCGTTTGGTAATTGTGATTAGTTTGATGGTTTTAGCTGTGCAAAAAGGTGAGAGAGTGCATTCATAACCCAACTTTTTTTTTGGTTTTACAAAATAAAATTAATTTTCATTCCGCAAGTCGAAACTGGCCAAAATTGTTTTTTTAAGTGCATCCTCAAATTAGCATCATATCTTCATTTTTGATTGGTCAACATATAAAAGTCAAAGGTTTAATCCTTTAACAACAGAGCTTTAGCTCCAGTATTTACAATCTTTTGACTTCCCCAACTTGTCAAATGTTGATGCAATTAATGTTATTCCAACGGATTCTATAGTGCAGAATACCAGTAAGTGTTCACAGCAGTAAAGTGTTTACACGATCAACGTGAATCCGCTGGTTTGTTTTCCAGCGGCAAAAGACGCTTTTCTTTGCAACAGAATCCGCTGATTTACGTTGATTGCATAAAGGGTTTAGGAGTTACAGTATATCAAAGAGCGTGTTTTATTTAGACATATCCAGTGTTAAAGCATTAAACTGAAAGCCTGACACTGAATCTTTTATATAAAGTTTTAATTATATTCAAAGTTTCTTTTGTGTAGATTTATGGTGATACTTGGGAACTGTTAATTTTTGGTGTATTGAAATCATCATAAAGTACCCCAATGGTAAGAAATACTAATTTATTTTCAGTTCTGTAAAAAAATTAAAAATTAAGATTGGATATTGAAATGAATAAGAATGACTCGGCATTACGACTTCATAGCTTATCTGCATAAAACATAAAACATAAAGTTAGTCACCTGGAATTATGCTGCCATTGTGTAAAAGTGTAACTATATCAGTAAACGTGAAGCTGCTCCTTCAAACCTTTCAGTAGTTCAGAGTTTAAAGTCACCTTGGATTCTAAACCGTTCATGTTTCAAAAATATTATCTGACAATATTTCCGCTTTAGCTGAATTACTTGATTGTGATAACATCTATGCCTTGGTCCATGAACAGAAATGAGCATTCAGAACAATTCGTTATTCCCACTCTCTCTAATAACAGCATTTATCCAGTGCAAATTATGCATAATACAATATGACAGGACAGTGCAAATGTTAATACAGAGTAATTTCTTACAAGGTTCTATTTAAAATTACTTACTAAGTCTGCTGTAACACTCCCACAGTCTTTCATTAATGTCCAACTTAGTTGGTCCAGTGTTTAAATCCAGATTTTAGTAGCTCAAAGCCTTAGCTGTGTTACTTACCAAAGTAATCTTATCCCTAAAAGACTTCAGTTGTTTATGGAAACACTAGAACAAAGAATTCTTCAGTTAGTTGGTTCTGTTGCTGTAACCTTCTTTTTCTTAAACTATTAGAGCAATAAACTCTTCAAAATTAGATAACAAATGGTTTCACCTGGGTCTTCTCTGGGAAGCTTGTTTCATAAATGACCTGCTTCAATCTGTCTCCAAAGAAAAATAACTACAGTGGCCAGCTTTGTAATGCAGAATTTAAGTAATGTGTTCTTTTATATTTTGTCCATTTTTCCAGTGGAGAATTTTGGTCATTATAATTGCACAGACTGCACTTCGTCAGGAAAACACACTACCTCTTTGAATCAGAAATCTTAACAAATTGAACAGGATGCATTTTATAAAAGGGACAAAGTTGTACCTATGAACAAGACCCCCCCCCCCCCATAACACACAAATAGATTGCACCTGCAAAGCAAAACATTGACCCAATCTGTTGGTGTTTATCTAAAAGGGCTTATGATGATACTAAGGTCAATCATTGGCCATCTCATGAAGCCCAAAGCTTGTGATAGGCAGCCTTTTAGAAATGGCTTTCATTATTATGTATTCCACACAGATTCATGATTCTTCATGTCCACTCAAGTAGGATCAATATTTTTTTTTACCCCTGTCTGTCCTTCCTCTGTCTCTCAAATTACTTATCATTGTTCTTCTGTGCTTTACCCTTTACTTTGTCACCTTTACCTTCATTTCCCCCTTTAGCTTGACCTATCTTACCTCATTATTCGCAATTCTTTAAACACCTGAATTAGTTACCTTTTCTGATTTTTTTTTTCTTTTGCTTGTCACCTTTACCACTTCTGCTTCCTCCCCTTTGTCTTCAACTATGCTCCAGTTTTTTTCTTTCCCTCCTTTGAGCTATTTTTCTCCACAAGATTGTGCACAACACATTTTCCCCCTGCAACCTAGTGCACACCTAAACACTATATTATCCAGGTGTGAGGAGAGAGTGAATCTTGTGTATAAGTTAACGCAGAGTCAAGATTGTTTGATTTTGTCTGTATGTGTTGCAAGATCAGGTAAGACAAAGTCATTTTCCACTTGTCATCAGCTGTCTTTATCAGAATTCATCTTGAGGATGAAGATCCTCTGAGAAACCTTTTCCATCTATCCAGGAGGACGTTCAGATGTTCCTTCTGATAGTTCAGCTGCTGTGGAGGTTGTACTGGCTATCAGACACAAATACCTTTGAATTAAGTTGTCAGATTGTTTTTTGTTGCTGTTACGCTTGAGGTGAATGTTGGATTTATGTCTATTGAGGGCAACACGTTTACAAGGGACTTGTTTGTTCAGATGCACCTATCAGACCTTTTCCTTTAGCATCACAGGGTCCTTGTTGGTACACTTTTGCTTTCAAATAAGGCACCAAAAATAGATCTGGAAAGTTTTAGGTGTCAGCACCCTTTCACTTAAAGCCTTTGCATGTGTCTCTGAAGGAGAGAATGTTCATGTTTCTGGACTTTCTTGTCTTCTGTCAACAGTACAGTACCCATTTTACTCCTTTTTGATGAGCAGTTAGGTTCCTGATTGGGGTAGATGGAGACTGTGGCACATGTGCAGATTTCCATTTTCAAGGTAAAACAGGATGAAGTTGACCTCATTCTTGCAGAAACAAAGAAATAAGGACTATCTAAAGTTTGCGGACATAATAAAGCAGGCGAATAAAAAAAAGAACAAAAATTTGATTGTAATAGAATGTCATATATTTTAATGATTGATCTTAATTTAATGACCTTTTGTGTTTGATGTTTCTTTAAATTCCTTGTGTTAACTTTTTTCTACTGTGCACTAAGGTTGTTTAGCTTTCTAAAAGTTTTAGCACTAAGAGTTTCAGACCTCTGCCTTTGTTCTCCTCTATTGTTTTTTAAAAGGTGTGTGAGTTGAGGTTATAGAAAAGTGCCTTGTATTTTGTTAATGAACCTAATCTGTTTTTACGTCCATAAAAGCATTCCTTCATTATCACAAGAAGTGATTATAAAACTTGTACTCTTGAGAGTTGTTGTGTTTGTGTGGGAGACAAGACACTTTTTAAACACCTCTTCAACAATCTGTCATGGGGGCTGTAGCTCTTCCTAGAGAGAGTCTAAGGTGGCATAAATGAATAAAGCCATTGTGAGAGGTATTCTGGAAGAGGAACAAAACTGTAGATTAACTGATAGGGGAGAGAGTCACTGCCCACCGTTTCATGTAATTTCTTCAACGTGATTTTACAGGAGCTTTTTTTTTTCCAAAAGAATTTATAAATACTTAAGACTTTTTTGCAAACAAAAATCCAACTAATAATGTTTTAAGAAAACTTTCCTAAGCAGGTTCCTAGATGAAACATAATATCTAAATGTACTATTTCAGAAGCAGACATTAAGGCATTCGCCCAAAACTCCACTAACCCAGAGAATTATAGGTGACAAAAAATTTAAATTGTTAAGTAACAGTCCCTGCTTGACACATTAAGGGGTTAGATTGGGTAGTTTAAACACTAAGCGTGGGTGTAGAATTCAAATTTTAAAAATCCAGGAGTGTTAAAGCTGATGGAACTTTAACTTTAGCAACATAGTAGGACTGAAAAAAACAGCACCAGGTAGTAAAAAAGACTCAACCACAGGCAGACGTGACTGACCCAAGAAGTAGTCTGGACTGACCTGTGCAGTGGTCAGATCAGCATTAACACTGCCTGTTAGATTCTACCTTAGCTTCTGTTCAGACATTGGGTCCATTCTTTTGGGTGAAGGAGTGGGGTCTGATTGTGACACACGCATTTTACTGTGAGGGTGGATTTATATACTGTAAAAAGGTTAATAGAGTATTTTTTTCCAAATCTCTTCCCGTCTGTTCTCCGTGCACTCCCTTTCATCTCAACTTGAAAAGCTCCCAGCAGGAAACTCAGTGGGGAGTAAACTTTGTGTTGGTGTGTGTGTCTGTGTCCATTACTTCGCCCTGTCTCTAGCTGTGTGCTTTTCTGTCTGGCCATGGAAGTGTGTGCTTATCAGTCATGGAGTCAATCAAGTGTCTGAGGCCTCTTCATCGTTTGCTCCTTCCTCCTCTTCCTCCTCGCTGTACGTTTCTCTCTCCATCATGATGCACTGCCTGTGTTTTTGATCCCAGTTACTTTTAAAATCCGTCTATGTCGCAACATCAGGTCTAACTATCTCAGAGAGGCAGAGACATCCCCCTATTTTTCGAAACGTATGCTATTTTATCCGGTATTCTCAAACACTTTTTGTCGTCGACTCTCTTGGGAGTGTTATCAAAAGCGATAGCTCACAAGCTGAAAATAAAAAAAGCTGCATGTTTTGAAATCTGCAATGACTGTTTGACGTCTCTGTTGTGTTTTATGCAGATAGAGCCTCCATTTGTGACGGGGATAAACAAAAGATTACACTTTTTAGGGGCCAGTTGTCAGGTTTGTGAGTGTGTGCACGTGATTTTCAACACTTCTACCCACATCTGTGTGTGCATTTTCTGGTACACCTTAGGGTCATAGTGGCCCTCTGTCACCTTGCCAGTCATATCAGCTAGGTGTGTACTGATAACCTTATCTTCTTTGCCTTAGACCTGCATGCTTAGCCATAGGGCTACCCCACTGCACCCTCCACACAAATAAATAAATAACAGGAACACTTTTTTTTCACATGGAAAATGAAAGAAGCCAGAGAGCAGATAGGGATCAATGCCACTAAATCAAGGACATGCAGTCTGCTGCTTCTCTCTGTCTCTCTGTGGCTCTTATCTATAATAGAAAAGCCATACATTTGCAGCTCCCTGCCTACCTTCTAGTCACACTCAATCCCAAAATCAAATACTGCTGCAAAGAGAAGTGAGTGAGGAAAAAAAGTTGAAAAATAAAGCTTCTGGTGTTCAGCTTGCAAATTACACGGGCGTTCAGTAAATACTGGAAAACAAGCACGACAAACAACAGAAATTGCAACATTTTTGTGGCCAAACCGTTTTTACAGCAACAGGTAAAAATTGTGATTTTTTGATGGTACTCCCTTGTAATTATCCATACAGTTTACGTACAACAGATAAAAACATGAATATGCTTTTTTTTTCTTACTGTTGGACATGAAATAAAGGTAAACTTGGATATCCTTCCACAAGCTTCTCACAAAATTTGGAAGGAATTTTGGTCCATTTCTCCTGACAAAACTGAGCAAAGTTTGCAGGTCGCTTTTTCAGCTCTGACTATAAATGTTCAATAGGATTTAGATCCGGGCTCTATGAAGGCCACTCTAAAACATTGACTTTGTTATCCTTAAGCCACTTTGTAACCAGTTTGGCAGTATGCTTTGGGTCATATTCCATTTGGAAAATCTATTTGCGCCAAAGCTTCAAATTTTGGCTGATGTCTTCAGATTTTGCTTCAATATTTCCACATACTGTTCTTTCCTCATGATGCCATCTATTTTGTGATGTGCACCAGTCCCTTCAGCAGCAAAACAACTCCACAACATGATGCTACCACCACAATGTTTTACAGTTGGATTTCGAGGCCTGCAGGCTTCCCCCCTTTTCTTCCAAACATAATGATTGTCATTGTGGCCAAACAGTTCAATATTAGTTTTGTCAGACAACAGGACATGTCTCCAAAAATAAAAGTCTTTAGTCTTCATAGGTACATTGGCAAATTTTAATCTGGCTTCACACTTTACAGTAGTGAAGGGATTTCACAATCCACCTAAATCAACTGATTCTGTAGGGAAAAGCAGCTTTACTCTGTTTTGCAATGCTTTAGATTGATAATTTGTTTCTTAGCAGTGCAGAGCTGATATATAAAATGGATCTTCTCTTTGTCAGAATCAGCTGATTCACTTTAATTGCATTAACACCCAAACATTTCTGGCATGTCAAAGAGCGTGTGTTATTTAGGTGTTGCAATAGACATCTTCGGTGTCACAAGGTTAAGGAAACTGTTAGAAATCTATTCAATGGGACCACTGCCTGCTTGTGGAAAGAGTGATGGGGCTTTTATCCATAGCCAGACAGTAACTGATACTGGCACCAAGCAACCACAGAGGAGAGTAAACCTTGTATAGAGAAAAAAAAACCCTGCAGGTAGATGTACATTTATGCTGTTTTTGGCCAACAAAACAGAAAAACTTTAATAATTTATAGTGGATAGTTTAAAATTATTTAAATGTAAAGCCAGCTGTCTATATGTGATTCAGAATCTTAAATGAGGTCTAATTGAAAATACAGTTTAGTCCTATTTAGTTTGCCGCAGTTTTCAACTTAGGTTCTCTCAAGGCACTAAACAAAGGGCAAGACTCGTCAAAGCAAACTAAATAAGTAACTTTTGTATGTTTGTTGCTTTTTCACACTTTTATGCACTATTTTTAGCCAGATATTGAACACTTTCTCAGTATGCTAGAAAAAACAAGTCTTGTCTGATTTCAGCAACAGCAGGAAACACAAAAAAATAGGAAGAGAGAATCTATTCCGAAAATGCTTTGGGATGTTTTATCCGAAAACCCCAGAGCTAATGTTTTTGTACCTTTATTTTAATTATTTATTTAAATGTTTTTGTGTTTGAAATAAAGAAATTAAAATTTTTTATTTATTTAATTTGAATTACTTATTTCAAATTCAAAGTTGTTAGAGAAGGGAGAAAAAGGTTTTCTAGGTAACCTAATTTTCTTAAAACCCTCCAAAAAAGATTTTTTTCTTCATGATTTTCTGCTGCCACACTGGTGCCAACCTATAACCAGCAGACGAAATGTGGGGTTCAGCATATTGCCCAAGGACACTTCGACATGTGGGCGTGTAAGGCTAGGACCGAACCTGTAATCGTCTGACCAGAGGTTGACTGACTGCTCTATCTCCGTAGTGCACAGGCTATTTACATTTTTTTGTTCTTTAACTGTTGTCTATTTTCCAAGTTGTTACATTTAATGTGTGGTCTGAAACTAAGCCAGAGCTCAAAGGTCAAAGGTGTAAGGGAAAATACTCTTCAAACAGATTAGGTCAAGTATTTTAGGGCAGTCTGCTTATTGTTTGAATATAAATTATTTCTAATAAGTGTTTTTTGAGAACTTGGCAATTACAGAATTTTATGTGACATTTATTCTTTGAAAAAGATGAATTATTATTATGAATGTATTTTACATCAGTTGCTTACCATCACTAAGTATGAATGAGGAGTTAATGAATACTGGATACTCATTATAAGCACTTTGAGCATCAGAAAAGGGCAGAAAAATCCAATTCCTTATTATTATTAACATTGATGTTTTAAACCATTAATGTAACTTCTGATTATATTTTAATTCTAGCAGTGTTACAGTTTATCAAGATGACCCAGATGCAGGACAAGATGGCAAGATAGGGTGAAGAACTAGAATTATTATTATTTTTTTACTTGTCCTGTCCAACAGCTGGGCAAACAGATTAGAGTTGAAGGCCTGTTGGGATGTTGGAGAGGGGGGGTAGAAGGGTGATTATAAGGGGGGGGGGGGGGTGTAAAACAATGAAGCAGCATAAAGCAACAAGTTGCTGGGTGTTTATCATTTCGGTGAGGTTCAGATGTAATACAAGTCTAGAAGGGGCGGGGCCTGTCCACACACACTCAAATGTTATAAACACACCTGTTGGCTGCAAAGATATCCACATGTCAACTTGTACACAATACAAGTAATGTTCACACATGCATATTTATGCCTTCAAATCAACTAGTGTGAAATATTTCATTCAATCACACAAAGTATTAGTGCAAAGGTGAGCTTACACCTGTGCTTAAGTGAGTGTTTATGTTCTTCTAAAATGGATGATGGAATGTGAAAAGAAGGAGGGAGAGTTCCCAGCCATCCCCACACCAAGACCCCCGCCGCAGCAGCTGCGGCACCCAGAACCCCCCAACGCCACTCGGCAGCAGGCAGAGAACAACCGCCCCCGGGTGATCACATCCGCCACCCAGGCCAGGGCCAGCAGGACCCCCACGGGGCCCCCAGAGCCAGAGAGCAGGGAGGCACGGGGGGACAGAGAGCGCAGTCCCAGCCCAACCAGGAGAGCAGCCCCCCCGCCACGCCGGGAGGGCCCAACGCCGGGCCCCACCCGAGAAGAGTGCCCACAGCCCCAGACGAGCACTTCATCACCATCCAGGAGTTCTGGGCATCCCCACCCCAGGTACGGGCCAGGACCCCCCAAGGGAGACCCGCTGGGCGCTCCAGGCAGCCACCCACCCAGCCCAAGGCTGGTCCAAGAAGAAGCAAGGCAGGGGCCAGCCGTCCCCGCCCAGGAGGGGGGCACCCAGGAGAAAAGGGGGCCATTTGAACTAGAATTCTTTAATAACAACAATTGCCACTCTAGGTAGGAAAAGTCCACAAACTCAAAAAAACAGCAAGACCAAAGAAACAATGGACAGGCAGAAAGACAGACTATAAGCAACACATGAAACTTCAGTGCAGAAACAGAGACACCTTAATCCAGCTCAAACAAATTAACCTGAAGTGCAAGCAGCTGTGCACCCTCCAGGAGAAGCCAAAGCCAACATGCACTGAAAAGACAAGAATGAGGTAAAACAAAGGTCGCAGCACTTCTTTTGAGTATGTTACAATGCATTGCCATTGGTGGTGTAAAAGTTTGTTCATGAAGATATTCAGAAAGAGAATGAATATGACAATTATGATGAAACAGACTTTACTTTTGGAGTGTGAAAGCCCAGTGGAAGTGAAGAATTGTAAGGCCTGGTAGTAAGTTTAGTCTTTCTGTGAAGTCCAAATGAGAAAAAAATAAAAAGTAATTCATTTAATCAAATCTGGCAGGCTATCGGACGAGTCACTGACACAGAAAGAAAAGCACAAACCACAGGTGAGTTCTGTCACAACAGGAAACTCTGATTAAAGGTTGTCACTTACGTCATTTAAATTAGAATTATGTTATATTGAGCTCTTGTAAAGGTGTTCCCAGTGGTCTTTTAATTGAATTTTCCATTTTGAGACAAAATCAAAAAACCTGTTTAATTTTTAGGACATAGTTTCTGCAGAGCAGCAGTAGTTCATTTGAAATTCGCCCCTAAGTTGTTGATAAATTCTGGGCGGGACTGTTGGCACAGAGTAAGCCTCCCCTCATTTCCCATTATCTATTTATTATCACTTTCTCCTGATTGCTTAAAACCCTTCACAATTCCAACCTAACCTAACTGATGCAAAAAAAAACTGTGAGCAATATTGGAGCTATCCAGTCATACAGTTTGGAGCCAGATGCCAGCTCAGATGAGGAAAACAAAGCTGTACATGGATCTATTTGTCTACAAGAGGATTGGAATGGTGTGGAGCAGGGGGCTTTTGGCCCACTGATTGTAGCACCTTTTTTCAAACATTTTCTTGTATGCTCCTGGTTCACGATTTAAAGAAACAAATACTCAGAAATCCTTTTTAAATTTAATTTTCGTTGTATATGTCCTCCATCATGAGAAAAATGCCACGAGAACATGTTAAAAACACAATTTTCAAAGGAGTGGGTCTCTAACAAGAATCTAGAAGCTTATTTTATCACAAACTTTTAATGACACTTAATTAGTTTTGTTTTTCTTTCTTCCATTAAAGTTTTTTTATTGATTATCTGTGATAGAATCTAGCATTAATAAAAACAGCATGTTCTCTTGGTGCTTGTTCAGATGTGGTAAAAAAAGATTTTGAAAAAGGAAAGAAGTGTGGATGAACAATGGGTAACATCCAGAGAACAGGTCATTGCTTTCATGGCTTCACTAATTCAGCAGTAGAGATTAGAGAGAATACTATATTGCAGGTTTTAACCTCAGTTCTTATGACTGCTATCATTTTACTATGTGCTTGCACTGTTTCCTTTTTTTTCTCTACCATTTTAGGGCCTTCATTGCCATCATTACCTTTTTCAGTCAATACCTTTTCATCTTTCTCTCACATGCTGCTAGTATTTTGCTTGCTAACACTTACCTGCTTCTACTAACTCAGTTTATTATCTCTCTCTGGCTATTACTGAAAAGTGGCTGCTTCAGCAGTCCTCCCCTGCTGCTGCAGACTGTCTTTATGTGGCCACATCATATTTGATGGGACATGTGTGGGTAGGGGGTGGATGGATGCAAGTCTAATATTTTACCAGGTTTCTCTCATGACTCATACTTTCTGTCTTATTTGTCATAAGTGTTTGTGCCTGTATGCAAAAGTAAAAGATGAAGGCAAAATGCATGCGTATGCATGCTTGAGCCTTTGTTGATCCATTGGGCAGGAAAACACTCAAAGTATGATGTCCAACCATCACAAAGTGACACATAATAGTTTTTTTTTTTTTAATTCCTGAATATTCAAATCAGATTTAAAAAAAAAAAGAAAGTAACCATGGAGAACACAAGAGTTTCAATATTTTTTCAACACAGATAAATCACAGGAATCCGAGAGTGAATTGGAAACTGATTGGACTATTATTGTATGTTTTTATAATAAATATGAGTGTTTGAGTTAAGAAACAGACTGTAAATTTTACTTTCGAATATTTATTTTTACTTAGTTTGGGTATAACAGCAAAGACGAAAAGTACTGGTTTTAATAGTTTTAATAGTTTAAGCTTTACTTTAAAGATTGGTGACAGATTATGTCACATAACACTACACATTAGCCACTTTCACAGCAATAAAGGTGCTTTTTTGTCCTACCTCGATTCTTCTGATGTCCATTCACACAGAGCTTCATTTCAGCATCATTTTGCTCAATTGCTATGGAGTTTTTTTTTTTTAAATAACAATCATTCTGCTGCCATTTCAGCCTATCTTCTGTATCTTCTCTAAAATATTACTTTTCAACAGAATGAACTGTTTCACACAACACAGCAGGGCGGAACAAAGCGGCAGTCGGAAAGGACTACAGTCACACTGAAGTTGGGGGACGTAGCATGAGTGGTTGGGGAAATTAATCTATTTTTAGCGAATAAAGTTGTTGAAATATGCTGTTGTGTTTCTGAAGGAGCCACATATTTCTACCGCAATCTAATTTACGTAAGTAGGAGCAGAAACGGAGGAACTCATGGGTAAGAGAGGGGCAGGAAAATAATCATGGGCAACTAACATGAGCTTAATTTTCAAAATAAAATTAAAAGTGCAAATCCTTTACATTAGTTTTGGATAAACTTGCAAACTTTTATTGTTGTTTTATTGACAGCATTTCAAACTGACGTCTGTAATCAAGACCAGTTTGACATGCAGGTGCAGCAAAACTGCTCGTCTCACGCAACCTGCAGCGTGCCTTCAAGTACAAGACATAACTCAAGTCAAATGATCACATTTAATCCAAAACTAGGCTCTAAAACTGATCATTACTGTATGGGCAAATAAGAGAGAGCAGGTTTTAATAAAAAATAAAAAATTGACTAATAAGCTAACTTTATAAATGCTCCAACAGTAAGACAATATATGTTAAAAAGTTTGCAAACTGAACTTGACTAAAATCCCTGCTGAGCAATAATTATACTGCGCCGCTATGGCATTATATTTATTATAATATTGCTGTAGGGGCATGTTTTTGTTGCTGATAGTTTTTTTTTCTGAGTCAGAGACATTCTTAACTTTGTACTTTGTCTCCACAGCATGCACAGACAAGTTTGGGTGGTAAAATAAAATACGACATATGTAAACTAGTTGAGTTGCTGTTTTTACTTAGTTTCTCACTATTTAGCTAATTCCCAAGATACCTCAAGTAATTAGCTGTCAGACCACAACAAAAATATATATAGGCACACTATAAAGTAATTATATGCATTCACACATGCTTTTCCAAGGAAACAATCTCTTTGGGCTAAAAAAGGCGACGCTTGACAGATCAATAAGCCAGGGTTTAGGGTTTATCTTTTTTCTATTTTCCACACAGACCTCTTTATTGATTGCTTCTCTAATTATTCATTGCCTAAAGTGAAAACTGGCTACCATGATAGCACTACATGCATGTATTTTATAGCATCTTAAATGCTTACATCACTTCTGAATGTGTACAGGGAAAAGTTGGAAGATTTTAAACACTTCAGACCTTGGGTTCTTACTAAGTTACACTTTAAACCCCTTTAGGCTAAAGGACAGGTAAACACATTTCATAGGAGAAAATAAGTTGATATGAAGAATTCTGTGCCCAGGAGGATTTATGTGGATTCGGTCTGCTTGCAATAGTCAAAATGTGGCTGTGTGTGGAAAGGAATATTTCTATTTTATCCCTTTTTTGACAATCAAAAAAGTGGTAGAAATAAGATGCTCTTCTTTAAAGTGCATTTCTTTAATAGTCAAATATTGAGGTTAACCTAAAAGATCATAGAGCTTACTTATTAATAATTATTAAAAAATACAAGCAGATGAAAGAAGGAAAAATGAACATCCTCAACAGTATCATTGAAAGGGCTGCTTAATGAGTTCTTGCTGTGGTGGAGCACATTTTAAAATAAAGGAAATGCTGGTGTTTACGATCAAGAGGCATTTGCCATTTACTATAATAGTTATGGGTTTCAGCTGTGATCTCCTTTCTGAGCAATAACTGCTAAGAAACGAAATATGCTTTCTTACAGCCACATTTTCAAAATGAGACTTTTTTCTTTTTCAAAATATAGCTTTACAGCTTTGGGATTTTTTTACACTTTTTTTTACATTTATAGAAACTTCTTAAAAGCGTAAGTTGGCTCAAGGGTGAATAAACATGGTAAAAGTGATTACCCCGTTTTCATCCATATACCATCTTGTACAAAGTTAGTGGGAAGCCTTTTTTTGGTATATTTAAAATGCTTTACAGTTGAACATCAAGACACACTTTCAAAACTCCACTGTTCTCACTTGCTTTGCTGACAATATAAAGTCTTGAAATTTCAATCCCATGAAATCAATGATTTAACGGTCTGATTATCGGTACTTGGTTTCAGAAAGGTTTTGTTCCAATTAACAGCTTCTCTCAGGTGTTTTAAAAGGATTGGCCCATTTCAGCAGCTGCTAGCAATTTGAAACACTATGTTCCTGCCCATTAGTGGCCCCTGTGACCCCTGAAATCATTGCAATATGTGCTATCAACACTATTGTCAACAACATGGCAAAGACGCAGAAAACATAGGAAAGTTTATAAAAGTAAAATACGTTAATAAAACTATATATTTATCTATGTTCTCACATATTTTTCTGCTGTATTTACATATGTCTTATACTGATACTCCCAATTCCTCCTAATTCAATTCTCTCCCAAATACACAAACATGCACTGACAAAACTTCCTTATACTCTACAAGAATGCTTTTTAGCTACAAACGCTATGGAGATGGTGATAAACTGGCAGGTCTGCAGCATCACTTTTAAATTGAGTTCTGATTCAATCAAAATTCTGTTTTGTTGAATCAACAATCATGTCCCTGATCAACTAAACCAGATAAACATCATATTGCTAAAAAATGTTGAAGCAAATTACTGATTTTGTGGAAATTAGGAAAGCAGTTGTAGAAGAAAAGTGCTGCACCAGGAGATGGGCTGTGGTATTTTGTCTGTTCTCCTCAGCTGCTGCCCTTTTCAGAAAACCTAAGGAGGAGTGTTAAATGGAAGGAGGCAGGCAGAAGTGCACAAATGATAAAGTACTGTATGTGGATGAAGGTGAAGGGATTGGACAAGTACAAAAAAAAAGGACGGGGCAGATTAGAGAAAAGCCAAAAGAAGAACAGAGTGGGAGGAAAAGAGGAGGCAGGGAATGGAGTGAAAAGGTGACATTTAGTGACCAGAGTCTATTTGTGGTGACATTTTCACACCTCTGCTCATCTCTAATGCCAAGACAATGTGCTCTGGTTCGTTTATCACCAATAGTGGTAACAAGCGTGCTACCTCTTAGGCTTCTGGCCTTAAAGTGACTTTGTGTGCAGGAAACATTGGTCTAAGTAGTGTGGGCAGGCATCAGGCCAAAGTTTGTTAATTCTGCAAACCGAATAAATACTTTTATGAACTGAAATTCGAAATTGTTAGTAATTATTTGACAGCGAAATAATATAGTCTATACTTAATATACACTATATTACCAAAGGTATTGGCTCATCCATTCAAATGATCAGAATTAGGTGTCCTAATCACTTGACCTGGCCACTGGTTTATAAAATCAAGCACTTAGGTATGCAGGCTTTTTTTATAAACATTTGTGAAAGAATGGTTCGCTTTCAGGAGCTCAGTAAATTCCAGCGTGGACCATTCAGGATGCCATCTGTGCAACAATCCAGTCCTAAATATTCCACAGTCTACTGCAAGATCTATCATACAAAAATGGAAGAGTTTGGGAACAACAGCAACTCAGCCACCAAGTGGTAGACCACGCAAACTGACAGAGAGGGGTCAGCAGATGCTGAAGCGCATAGTGCAAAGAGGTTGCCGTCTTTCTGCACAGTTGCTATAGAGCCCCAAAATTAATGTGACCCTCAGATTAGCTCAAGTACGCAGAGAGCTTCATGAAATGGATTTCAATGTCTGAGCAGCTGCATCTGAGCTTCACATCACCAAGTGCAATGCAAAGTGTTGGATGCAGTGGTGTGAAGCACACTGCCAATGGACTATAGAGTAGTGGAGACGCATTCCCTAGAGTGATGAGTTACGCTTTTCCATATGGCAATCTGATGGACGAGTCTGGGTTTGGAGGTTGCCAGGAGAACAGTACATTTCAGACTGCATTGTGCCGAGTGTGAAACTTGGTGGAGGAGGAATTATAGTGTGGGATTGTTTTTTTTAGGACATGGGCTTGGCCCCTTAATTCCAGAGAAAGGAACTCTGAATGCTCCATGAAACCAAAACATTTTGGACAATTCCATGCTCCCAACCTTGTGGGAACAGTTTGGAGCGAGCCTCTTCTTCTTCCAACATGAATGTGCACCAGTGCACAAAGCAAGGTCCATAAAGTCATGGATGACAGTCTGGTGTGGATGAACTTGACTGGTCTGCTCAGTCCTGACCTGAACCCGAAAGAACACATTGGGATGAATTAGAGTGGAGACTGAGAGCAGGGCCTTCTCATCCAACATCGGTGTGTAATATCACCAATGTGCTTTTGGAAGAATGGTAACAAATTCCTATGAACACACTGCTCAAGCTTGTGGACAGCCTTCCCAGAAAAGTTGAAGCTGTAATAGCTGCAAAAGGTGGGCCGATATGATATTGAACTCTATGGGATGGGAATGGGATGGCACTTTAGTTCAAATGCGAGTCAAGACAGGTGAGCGAATAGTTTTGGTAATATAGTGTATTTATATATAATATCATCTTAGATTTTAATTCTAGAGTTTAAGATTACTCCAAAACAATAAAGTTTTGTACTTAAGCTTTGCCGCTTCATCGGCAATGAGCTCCAAAGAAAAACACAAGGTGACACTGATGGAAATTTATTAGGAGCCAAAAGTTGAAACTTTTTGTTTTAAATAGCTCATAACTTCTCCAAACAGTCACTCCAACAGATGTGGAAGCAATGATTTTGCATACCTTCCTGACCTCTAAACCTGCGCTTCATAGTGGTGAAAGATAAACATTGCATAACACCTGATTACATCTGCAATGGTATATTTTTTGGATGCCCATAAGCATTTAGGTTTATCAGAGATAAGGACAGGAAATTCAAACATTTCCTGTGAAACTGTGAAAGGTTCAAAGCCGACTGGAGATCTCCATCTGGCAACGGTTATGTCCTGCAGATATTTTTGTTATAATGTAGCAGTTTGCATTTTCTAAAGTTTCATGTTTTTTGTTTATTTAAGAGTAAGCTCTTTATCAACTTGTTACGTTTAACTCCATTTTTCAAAGGATTATATTATGCAATAGCTGATAAAAACTCTGGAACAGTATGAAGTAAGAATTAAAACAATGTTCAAACACAAATTACTTGCAGTAAAATGTAAAAGTATGATTTTAGGATAAATATTTAAAGATGCAAAACAAAGCAAGGTCATATGATGCATGCATTCAAAAATGATACCCATAATGCTTAGTATTTTTAATTTTAGAAGTGTATTAAATGAATGAGGTTCAACAGTGTTTCCAAGGTTTGTGTGTGTGTGTGTGTGTGAATATGAAATTCCCCACTTGCCCTGTCAGCAGTCTGATTCCCTTCTGGTCCAGGGGCTTGAGGGTCCTGCACATTATCTTGTTTATTCCAATGACTGTGTTCTTCTGTACAGAGATCTCGGGTGCTGATCCTGGAACCTGCTGGTGCCACAGTCCCAGTTTAGGAATAAAATTCTAAATGCAATGGGAACTATTGTTGCCGTCACCCTCCATATTTTTTCAACCTTATTTCCCTGCTAAAATAGCTCTTCCTTAATGTCCTCATGTTCCTTCTCCCTGGTGTTGCTAATGCTTGTGATTCTATCTCTTTGGCCTTCTTCTCCTTCTTGTCAAGCACTATGGTGTCTGGTCTGTTATTTATGGTTAGCCATGATGGATTGTCTCAGGGGCCTCTTTGTGCAGCTTCCACCAGGAGTCCTGCTCGGTGTGTTGGATCTTGGTCTTTATTGATCTTGTACTTAGAGCCTGCTGCCATTAGAAGTCTCTTTTTGCTACGAGTAGACGGCTCTTGCTCAAGGACTGCAACTACCAGGATTTGAACCTGGGTCTTAATTGTGAAAAGGTAATATTTGCAGGACCAGCTGTTACAGAATGGTCCCTTCTCTTTGAAAACATACAGCCCCTTCAGTTTCAGAGTTTATCATCACTTCCTCTTATACTTCATGTTGTCTTTCAGTCTGCAAAACCTTCTCACCTTGAATTCTTTGAGCTCTATATTGTCAATAGCTCAATCTTACTTTGATGTTTGTCTCAGTTAAATATTTTTCTAATCCACAAACATAATTTATATTCAGTAAAAAAGGCAAAATTATTTTCAAATAATTTAAATATATTTGAAGTGATTAACCAGTTTTGAGAAATTATCAACGTGATTAACATTTTCTTGAATAGTGGAAATTTAGGGGAAAAAAAACATTTCTTTTATGTAATTAAAGCAGATTTTTACCTGAAAAAAATGCTTTAAAAACATCTCATATGTGCAAAGATTATTAGCAATTTTACTTAAATCAAAAAGTAAAATGAATTTAAGAAAATGAATAAACGAATATCAAAAAGCTGCACGGTGGAGCAGTGGTTAGCGCTCTTGCCTCACAGCGAGAAGGCCCCTAGTTGAAGTCCCGGCTGGGGGACCTGAAACAGAACTACAATGGGGGACCTTTCTGTGTGGAGTTTGCATGTTCTCCTGTGCATGCGTGGATTTTCTCCGGGGTCTCCGGCTTCCGTGTTTGAGGAATTCACATGACCTCTATACTAAATTACCTACAGCACTGCATCTGTCAGCACACCTTATATATCGAGTAAGAACATTTAGCGTTTTCTAAGGGACAACAGAAACAGAAAGCATACCGACATCTAAGTAGTGTCACCATAAAAAGCTTACAGCAGATGACTTTTGGTTTTGTTTCTTCTTTTTTTTCCGCAGACATATTTATATAATTGGTGCATGTGTGTTTGTGTGTGTGTGTTGTGCACACAGCCAGACTTAACTGTGACTCTTTTGCGTCCCACTGAGTATTCCAGATGCCAGCTGTAGAATCGAGTCTTGGCCACTTTGTTCAAGTGACAGTGCACAGCATGAACTTCAGGGGAGCATATGAAACACCCAGTAACGTCGCAAGAAAACTTGACTGCGTAATAACTCTTTGGTAAGAAAGTTGGATAAAATTAATCAAAAGCCAAAGCTGTGCCTGGTTGATGTTTACTCTTGAGTAACAATGGCAATGTGTTAACGCGAGGAAGGTTCTTAAACTATTAGTGAGAGAGAGGTTTTCGAGCAAAAATGTATTTGAGGTTTGACATTTGTTTGGGTTTACTTTTAAAATCTCAAATCTTTGTATTTAACTAAGTGCACATCCCTGGATAAACTATATAAATTAGGGGTTAATAAATTAACCTAAATCATTGAAGAGTCCCAATAAAATGTAAAAAAAAAACAACAACACTTTTTTCTTTGACTCCTGTTGTCCTTTCCCAGCAAATGAAAAACAGCAGTGATATAATGCATCCATTTTTTTGACCTACTTTTTCCCCGTCAGGGTCAAAGGCTCGCTAGAGCCTACCCAACAAGGGAGGGATGAAGGTTAGGTAGATAGTTCGCCAGTTCATCGAAAGACAACTCGGAGATGCAACACCACACACATTCATGACTAAGAAATAATTTAGAATGACCAATTAACCTATCAGGCAGGTTTTTGGACTGTCGAAGAAAGCCCAGAAAAACCCCAGCATCAACAATCTCTGCCTAGAAAAGACACAGTTGGCAGTAAAACCCGAGTCTTCTTGCGGTGAGACAAGAGTGTTAATCACAACATCACCATGAACCTTGCAATCATACCATTATTGTAACAATAAAAACACACTGACATACTTACCCAGAAAGTCATTTTGTGCTACTTTATTGCACCTACTTTGTTAAGATGACTTCAAAAGACACAAAAGTCACAAAAGACTCGATTAAGTCTTTTGAAATCAAATGGATTCCTGTTTACATACAATTTCTACCCAGTTTTTTTTTTTTTTTTTTTTTAGCTTTGCTGGTTTATCTCTCTTTTAAATTGTCTGTGTTGTTGATTTGTCCATAACACCATTATAACATACATTTACCACATTTGCTATCACAACACTCCAACTGATTTACAGAAGAAGAGCAAAGAGCAAACTGGGAGCTCTGCCAGCAGGGTGCTGCTGTTGTCTGAAACAGAGATGGTGAGAATCCTGACAAAGAGCTGTGCTTTTGTGAGAAATGGATCGATGTATGTACACAGCAAATTGACAGGATGGCACTTTGGCTGTAATGTTGGTCTTACAAGGCTGCTAGCTGTCTGGACTGACATTACAGGTTTTGGCAGTGGGATAAGAGGAAGAGGTGCCCATTACCAGAAAGGTTCAAGCCAACACCTTGTGTGCCACAAAAGGGCAATGACAAGATTCACCTAAAAAAAACAGACAGGGAATGATTTCAGGATGCATCACCTTGAGATTTACATACCTCAAATAAGAAAACAAATAAGCCTTAATGATTTTGCATACAAATACGTTTTCCAAATGCTATAATTATTTCAACACAATTTGTACACAATTCCCAATGTAATTGCAGCTTGATTTTACTTTAATAATGAGGGAATAAAATAAATAAAAGCTTTTACTTTTTTAAAACATTTTTTGTACTTTTTATTTTCTTAGCAGAAGCTTTACTTAAACTTTGACTCAGTCTTGTTTGGGAAAACACAAGTATTCGTGATTACTCGCATGATTGAGATCCTAAATGTAAAGGGAAAAAGTGATGCTGCTCTAGTTACATGTGTGAAGGCCTTCAAAGACTTTTAGAACTGCAGCCTTTATGTAATATGGTGGCTAAAAACTAGGCAGTAGGAATTTAGAGCACAATTATAATTAACACAGATGTAGTAAAGTAAAAGCTATTCAAAAAGATAATGACTATGTACTCAATTTCTTTGGTTCTAATTTTTCAATTAGAAGCGTCAAATCTCAAAGAACCAATCTGTTCCACCCTATATTTAAGGGGAAGCGATTCTTCAGAGGGTAATATAAATCACCCTGCAACAGACTGGCAACCTGTTCAGGGTGTTCCCCGCCTTCGCCCAGCAATAGCTGGGACAGGCTCCAGCAACCCTGTGAACCTGAAAGGGATTTTGCAGGTTCAGAAAATGGATGGATAAATAAATGAATGGCTATATAAATCACCACTATTCTCTGCTCTTGATTGTCTTATAGTTTTCAAAGAACTGACTACAAGCTACTCAATTTTTTTTAGTTTTTTCTTTACTTTTTACATCAAAGTAGTTCTAAAATATTGAACAGTCAGAGGTACCCCATTAAGATGATCTTTTGCTGAAGACAGGGCAATAAATGTCAACTTCTCAAAAAATGTAATCAGTTTTATGTTTCATGTTTGTTTTTCAGATACTCCCTTTAGGGGTCGCCAATGTAAATTATCTGCCCCCTTCTTATCCTTTCTTTAGTATCACCCTCACTTGCACCAGCGTCCCTCATGACTCTCATGACTACATCCATGAACCTCCTCTTTGGTCTTTCTCCAAGCCTCTTTCCTGATAGTTCCAGACTTGACATCCTTTTATAAACAAAATCATAGTCCCTCCTCGGAAAGTGTCAAAGCTATCTTTTCCTCTCCTAATTAGTGCACTCCCTTCTATGGTAGATATCAAGTACCTAAGCTCTTTACTGGACGTGCAAACATTTCTTTTCAGTACGTGTGCATTTTGATTCACTGTTATTCACAGATAATTGTTCTGGCAAAGGTCTGTTCTTTTTGTAGCTTGAGTTGGCCCATTAACAACTCTTTTGCTGCAGATCAGTCAAGTTCTCCTCTGACTCCGACCACATTAGGGGCTAAAGGCTACATTTAGCCACATCTTACAGAGATTTTTTCAGGTTAATGTAATGAAAAAGATAGAGATGGAGTGATACTCGAATTTATTAACGCCTGCAGATGTGCTAATAACTAACTACAACCTACCAGTTGAGGACATTAAGTGAAGTTGAAAAATAGGATGAATAAAAGTGTCTCTATAAGATGGATGTTAACTTCTTGTAGATACCCAACTCTAGTCAGTAACTACAATAAGGTAATTGGCATTAACACTACATTGATGCCCTTGCAGTGCTCTGTATTCACGAACAAGTTTGGGCCTTGTCGTGCCGTTAAAGTTCTAAGGTTTTTTTCAGATGCAGCTTTGCAAACTAAAACACTCTGACAGGTTCCGTTTTAACACTTAGAAGTCTTTCTATGACAAAGCCTTTAAAAAACAAACTTCTTAAGTCTTTTTCTGAACTGAACTTACAGATGTTTGTTAAAGCACACTTTGTTTTTCTCTTTTCTGTGTTTTGGCTTTGTTTTGGTTAAATGACACATAGGGTTTTACGTAATGTGTTGCTGTTCATCCGTGGTCGAGGTTGCTGAAAGCACTGCTTCCAACAACCAAACCAAGTTATGTATTGATTTTAGGTCAATTGCCCCTTTAAAAGCCACAGGTAGTAACAGTTTTAATCCTGTGGAAACATCTTTTCTAAAAGAACAACACTTGAACAGTATACATTTATATTTAACTTGGTTGGATTTAAGGGATCACTCTTCCATGCAGATCCTCTTGAGAGCTGTGATGTTTTGGGGCTGTCACTGCGCAACATAGACTTTCTACTCCCTCCACAGATTCTCTATTGGATTGAGGTCCAGAGATTAGTTAGACCATTGCATAACCTCAACGTGCTTTTTAAGTAGCCACTGACTGTATGTTTAGGATCGTTGTCATGCTAGAACATTCAGCCTTGTTTCATCCTCAATGCTCTCACTGATGGAAGGAGGTTTTTGACTAAAATCTCACCATACATGGCCTCATTTATCCTTTCTTTTATGCAGATCAGACATCCTGTTCCCTTTGCAGAGCAGCAGCCTCAAAGTATGATGTTTCTACCCCTGTGTCTCACAGAGGAATAGAAAAGAAACAATAGGTCTAAATAGTTATTTTTTCACCATTTTAACCTAAAACTATAAAGTATGACTATGTAATTTCGTGAATCTTTTGTGTTTTTAAAATTTACTTTTTTCCATTGGAAAACTTTGACAGTTGTAAATTTAGATAGTTTCTATTAAAATCTGATGGTATAAATATTTAAAATGTTTTTTTAAACAGAGATTTAAATATCACTCACTTAAATAAACATTTTAAAAGTTTTCCATACTTCGATTTCTCAGAAACACTGCTCCACCTGCAAGTTTTTGGGAAGTAGGTATTTTTACCAACATAAGTGTAAATGTTTGGTATGCACTTTAAACTGCCAGTTTTTTATTTATGTTTGACCTTTATGTTGACCTTATAATTTTTACTTTTGTATTTTAATTTAATATAATTCAGTTTTGTTTCTATGGCCCATATTTACAATGCAGTTGTCTCAATGGGTTTCACTAATTGTACATAACATAAGTCATAACTGATTGCTTTAGCTGATTGCTAAACTAAACTAAACAGAGTTAAACTAAATTGGGCAACCCTGCTCTTAGACCCTCCGTCTGAGTAAGAAAAAACTCAGATTCCAGTAAAAAAAAATAAAAAAAATAAAGCAGGGATCCTCTCCCAGGATGGACAGGAGATGTACCAGAACTCAGAGAAGAATAGGCTTATCTAACTCTACAACTACATCTTTGAATAGTGTTGCAGATGGGCTTCATCCAGATGGAACTGGGGGGCAGCTGGGGGCGCAAGACGAGCCAGAGGCAAGGTCCACAGCCAAGAACAGGAGCACAGACGAGCCAACTGGAATCTGGAATTACATAATTTTATTATGTAAAGCTCTTTGAGGTGCTCTGTAGCAGGAAAAGTGCGTTAAAAATAAAGTAGAATTTGAATTTTTTCCAGCATGAAAAATGTGCAATCCAAACTTTAAAAGCACTGTCAGCATTTTATTATTATGAGTTAAATATAACTGATAGAAAATTCACTATGTCAACCTATTTGGCTGACTATGTAACATATCAATGTAACTGGTTTTACTCTGAGCTGTCTTAATTTCTTTAAACGGATGGGTCTAAAATTAAAAGAAGAATTGAGTGTAGGTAGACTTGAGAGGTCTGTACATATTACATGCGGCACTCTATTGAGAGTTTATCAGAGTCCCAACATGAGGCGTCCGTGTGGAAGCTAACTTCTGATAGTAACAAATGGACTGCAATTAACTAATAGTTACACACAAAGGAACTTGTTTGGCAGACGTTTAGACAAACTGTTTTGATTAAAGCTCTTTTTTTTGTTGAGGTAATAAACACACAACTGCAGGAAATAATACAGACAAATGTACATTAAGCTTTTACTCTGTTTGGTCTGAGTGCATTTGAGTGTCCGTGTTCTGCCTGGGACTTGTGTTATCTGTTTGCGGTGGAACTTTTTAAAGATGCTTTTCTGAGATGCTATTAGTATTCAACACAACAAAAATGATAGAAAAACTAATGCAGGATTAAATCTGATATAAAATTAGATTAAAATATGTAAATTGCTTCACTTTATGAAGACCCCTCCTCTGGTGTTCTGTTTGTGTTTGCCAGCTTTCCTTTAGCCAAAGCAGTGAGCTGGAAGTGAAGAGGATTTTAAGTAGCTTTAGTGTCTAGATTGCTCAACTGTGTTTGAGTGCTCCACTATAGACCTATCCTGGCTAAGACGGGAAGCAAGAATGGAATAGAATTTTTGTTTAAGTATTAATTATGTTTACATGTGAAGTTTGACGTGAACAAACTGCTCAACACTTGTGACTGGGGGTGCGAAATGCCTCGGGAGATGCCATCTAAATGATTTAGCAGACAAGGTGTAAGCTGTGATAGTGTGAAGGTTAAAGCAGCAGTTTAGGGAGAGCATTGATTGTTGTGCAATTGGTTGGACATGCCTCAGTATGGCTTTATCTCAAGTGTTTTATACGGGGTGAAGTGCTTTATTTGACCTCAACAAATAGCTCATCCACAACTTCATTTCAGAGCCCACTTTGTTTTCCCCGTAACTTTGCTGTTTATTAAAAGTCATTTTGGCAGCTGCATTGTTTTAAGGTCCTGCAGAAATAAAAGAGTACCTAATTGATTTTGGGTATATCAACAAGCACAGCTTCTGCTTATTATCCCTACTTCAACTCAAACTTTCTTTTCGCCTTCTCATAATGAGTGGTTCTCTGTTTGCCTCTAAACCTTGCTTGCTTGTCTGGTGTGACCACAATAACTGTGCACGTTCCTGAAAAATGTGTGTGTGAATGGCAATGTGACTGTAAGGTGCCTTAGAACTTAAGGAACATAGGAAAGTCTATATCAGGAGGTAGCTTTTACCGTTTTATTATCTCCAAAAAGTAAGATAATTAGTGTCTGGCAAATGCTTCTTTCTTATTTTAAATTTGTCTTTGTGTTAAAAAAATGATTTGTGGAAATAAATCTAATATTCCAATAAAAACCTAAACGTTTACTGCTTGTTTCCAAAGCTCTTTGTGGTCTTTCCCCAGTTTACTTAACTGAGCTTTTAACTAAAATTGACTTCACGTACCCTTGTAAAGTCGGAAACACTGGGGTAAACAGGGTCTTTCCATTGCCGGCCCCTGGTTATGGCATGACTGGATAACTGCGCAGTTTTAAATGTCAACAAAAAACATACCTTTTTAGAATGGCTTTCAATACTAAGTAGTTGTGGCATTTCTTTTTCATGTACTCATTTAGTTGCATTCACATCTGTCTTGTATGTTTTTGAATGCTTTTTGCAACTTTATGCTGCTGTTTCAGGCCATTTTGTTACCCTGAGGGAGTTGTAAAGTGCTATATAAAAAAAGCTTAATTCATTCAAAAACACCCCACATTTTGAACATGGTTCCAAATTTGTATGGAACATGCATTGATACGGAGCAGAAATGAGTATGTGGTCTAACTCAATATAAAAAAAAAGTCAAATAGCTTATATTGCTGCTGGTTTTTCACTTGTTTTGAGCTTCTGGTTCCTCCTGAAGTTGCAAATGAGATGCCTATTCTTCAACCCATATCTTCACATTTTAGGACCCAACACTTCCTCATCATCCTATGTTATTTATTTATTCTTTTTCAAATAACTTCACAACATCAGGGTAAAGCAACTGTTACATCCTGCCACCAATTTCAAACTCAACCTCAGTGAATGTGTGATCACTTTGCCCACAGTGTTTGTACCATTAACAGACACAACAACCATGCCATTGGCTGACATGCAGCAAATGTTGATTAAAAAATAAAATAAATTTGAAGGAGTTAACATAAAATATTGAACCTGTGTGAGGAAAAGGCTTTGCATTTTTTTATGATAGTGGAATATTATGTTAGGAACTTTTACAAGCACCACTAGAGGATAAAAGAAGCTTATTGCTTCAATTAAACAAATAACTTCCAGCATAAACCAGGCATCACTGCAGGCTAGAAGCAGTTCTTCCCAGGCGGCCTGAAATTATCCTCTGCATCCTTTTTCTGGTGCTTATTATTGTAGTTTTGTCTTTAAAGTAAACCTTTCTCTAGAAGTGTTTATATAAATATTTACTCGATTTAAGCAGAAAAGTCTTGGTAAGTCCTGATAGGGCCTTCTAACTGGCATCTGATAGAAGCATTGCAAAAACACAAATTCAAAAATGGTTGTTTTTGTGTTGATTAACAGGGAAGAACCTTAATAATTTTTGGCCAGGGAAAAATCATGTGTTGTAACTTTAAACATTTTCCAAAACATCAATAAATTTTGTGGTTCTATGCCTCTGAGCTCTTCCGTTCACGTCAGTGTTGTGCTTTTCCTTTGAAACCACAACAACCTCAAAATCTTTGACTGATTACTACTTGTTATATGACAGATGAGGCTAAGATCACCAAGACAACAATTTTTCTTGGCATGCAGACACCAACATGTAAGTGTTTCTGTCTTTTGCTGTGGTAAAGACTCCTGACTTCCTTTTTCATTAAAAAGAAAAAAAAAAAACACAATTTATACTTAGCATGCTATTGATACATGCTACTGATAGCTGACTTAATGAGGGTGTAGAAACCAGTTATTCCTGAAATTTAATTCATTTTTTAAGATGTGGTAGTAAAATTTCCATCCATGCTTTCAAACTTCCAGATGATTTTCCCACACATTTCTGCCAGAAACAGAAAGATATTGAATGAACGACTAAATAGAAATTTAGAGCAAAGCCATAAAACATTGAAGGATATTTTCACGAGTGGATTTTCCCGGCTTTAGTATAGGACGTGCCGTGGGGTTGTGTTCTATTCCAATCTCATAAAACAGTAAAAAGAGGAGACTTTACAGTATAAAGCTCCTTCCTTATGCTAATGATAATGTTATGGCAGATGTGTCAGGATACATTTTTCATTTAAATCACATACTTTGGTAAAATATATCCATACTAGCTATATTCAGAATCAACCTCTACAACCGCAGACACTACAACCAGCCTAAATAATCAGTTTAAAATGAACAAGGGGCTGTCAAGGACGTCTTACAACTCTAGAAATAGGAAGAATCTACTGTAGTCACTTTAATTGCAGAGGATATATGGACCTAATTAGTTGTAGAGAACCCTGAGTTCAACTGGTTGTGGAAAGCCCTGAAACTACAGGATAACCTCCTTATTACAATAGTCACTTTAGGCAATTACACCTACATCTATTTTCCATCCTCAAAAGAATGAAGATAGTTGAACAGAGGATTGCAATTACATGTGATTCATAGAGGCCATTTGGACATTTAGAGGTTTTGTTTTTTGAAGCACCAACTAAAACTGATCACACAAAACTTAACAGCCAGATTTTGAGTTCCATTATCCCCTGCAGCTGCAGTGTATCAGAACCAGATCCAGTCGTGTTAATGACCTGGCTTGTAATTTGACAGCATACCTGTAGGCAGGAGTTCGTTTTAGTAACAACAAGAGGTATGAGAAGTACGAGCTTCTGCCACTGAGCAAATAGGACACCACACCAACCAGACCCTGTGAACTTCTTTCCACACTGCCAAGCAACAGAGACATTCAGCTAGAGGATCCTTATTCTGCTAACCTGCTTTTATTAACTTCTTACATTACAGCTGGCTTCCTTTAGCATTTAAAAGGAGAAATAAGGAGTACAAGATTTGCCAAAAATTTGGTCTTTTGATAGTTCATAAATGGTTTCCAAGTGCTTGTCTAGATGTCAATCAGTTATTGCACTTTTCTATAAAGTAAAAACCTACATACATTTGTTAACAATCAATATCTATGTAACACCAACTGTGGATAATGCTGATCCTTTTCAATTTCATAAGAAGTTTTTAAGCTGTAGATGACATTCTTCTTCCCTTTAACTTTTACAAATCCTATTCATTTTCACCCCAATACTCCAGATCAGGTGCGATAATCATGTAACATTATTAAAGTTACATTAAAGAAGATTTCATTCATAAAGGCCTCTTAAAACAGTTGGTAAACCAGCTGGAAATGCAATTTCACCAAACGTCTCACAAGATAGAAAAAAATGGAGAAAAAAATGTGTAGCAAAATATGTGCTCATCTGATTGATCAATTTATTGAAAATGGTATATGGCATATACTTATATTGCGCTTTACTACCTTCTTAAGGTTTTACGATCACAATCCCATTCGCCCACACACATTTACAAACTGGCTCCACTGTCGAACACTCGGGCCAAATTAATACCTTCAGGAACAATGTGGGGTTCAGTGACTTGCACAAGCACACGTCACCACATGGGCAGGTGAGGCGGGAATCAAACCTGTGATCTTCCAAACAGAGGTCGACTGCTCTGATCTGCATCACAGCTGCCCTACAGAGTAGAGCTGCATGTGAGACACCACAAGGTTTTCCACAGCAAATTTGTAGACATGAGGGAAAAAAAAGACACACAATCTGCAGGACGTGACTCACACAGAGAGTTATGACCACACATTTAAGCAGTGGTGTGTTTTCTTTTTTGTCAACACTAGATAAATTATCTAATAATGTGAGAGAAGATAAAATAATAAAATGATAGAATGGGAATGGTGAAAATATTTCCTGTCATAATAATTCTATATTGCAATATATTATATTGCAATCAATTACATAAAAGGCCCAGAACCTGAAGGACTCAGTGTGCGCCAAGCAATAAAGCTGTCAATAAATAAAACATGCAAATACATGCTTGTTTACGTTATTTCACATTTTAAACTTTAAAAATATACAGCATCTCTTTTCATATTTTTTTTTCTGGTACATTTTTCTGGTAAATTGAATTGTGTCTGGACGTGCATGGCTGGTGTGTTGGCGCACTGATCGCTCCATTCTGTGTAGCTGAAGATGAGTCACGTTACTCATCCTTTCCCCCTCTTTGTCAGCAGTTATTGCCATATGAAAGGATGCTGAAAAAGGATTTCAGATCTGCTTATGAAATTCTGCATATTAATTTCTCATCAACTTGGACAAATGACACCTGGGTTTGTGTTACTGGAAGTTGGTATTTATTTATTATCTTTTTATTATTTTACTTGACCAGTCCAACAGCTGAGCAAGAAGATCACAGATGAAGGCCTCTTGTGTTGGACAGATTTTACTGTTACAACAGGGGTTGAGACTGAGTGCTTATTTTTATAAACCGTTTTTGTATTTGTGGTGGCTTACCAATAACACAAGCAAGCAGTTTTTATTACGTCTGGGAATCAGGGGAGCTTTTTTTCATTTCTACTTGTTAAACATAGAAAATCTATTGGAACCCTCAGCATTGCTATGTAAAATTGTCAAACTGAGGAAATAAAGTGCAACAAATAGAAACCAGAACTTGAAAAATGCTAGAAAGTGTCTTCATTATGTAATAAAACCCCACAGTTAAGTTACTTTGAGAAAGTTGGAGGGAGGCAGGGTTCTCTCTGCCCTCAGGAGAAAATTACACAACTTCTTTGTTCTTACTTAATTAAATACATTTCTCCCGGCAGCACCCTGTGCTTGCTTCTTTGCAAAATGTTTAATGTCTCCAGCACCATTTTTAAAATGCACATTCACAAACACATATGCAGCCAGAAGAGCCAAACAGTGAAATAAAACTCAGGGCTTAACCACTCTTCCAGCTTGCTGAACTTTCTGCACTATCGACACTTCTGCTGAGATTAAATAAAGCTTCTTTCTCTCTTACTCCATCACTGCCCCTACTTCTCTTTCATGTGTCATTTCCATTCAGCCAATTCCCCTTTCCAACCTTGGAACCTATTTTCCATACCGCTGCTTTTGAGACCTTTTTAAATGCATTCAAGATGATCAACAAACTGATTTTGTTTTATTGTAAGTGTATGAGATTGTGCATATACTCATCTTCTTGCTTGGGTTGGAATGCCTGAGATTATCGTTTATCCTTAGAATGATTACAGAAATGCACAGGAGTCCTACAGAGCCTGGAGAGAAAATTAAGGAAAAAAAAACATTGGCAGTGGTTTAATCAGTATCTTCATTTTTATTTCTTTTTTTGTTGCTTTACAGATGAGACCCTTTCATTTAAGCCTCCCTGCTGTCTGACTGAAGAACATTTTTTTATTGCTTGTAAAAGATGACTTTGTGGCTTAGCTAGCTGTTAAAATGACCAAGTTTTTTTTTAAACATACTGTTTAGATTTGTCTCACAGATGATATTAAAACATGTACTGCTGAAGAAAAAAAAAATATCAAAGTGTTCTTGCTATTGAAAAAAAGACAAAATAACTTTAAAATGTTTCATAAATGTGCCCTTAATGTGTTCAAATCCGATCTACATGAGGTTCAACTGGTCAAAAATATGACAAGAGTTGTGTTTTTAAATTTGCAAAAGTGATTGTGTTTTCTGGTATTTGAAATACTTCTGTCTCATGATCTCCAATTGTTCCCTTAAAATGTTTAGCCCTCCTCTATGATTCAAGCTCCTCCTTCTAACCTGCTTCAAGAAAGCTGTTGCTGTCAAAATGGAGAAACCCTCTCTTAACAGAAGTGGTTCTAAGTTTGCAGTTTTATTAATTCGAACTTTCCCCCCTTGAAGTGAGTGCAAGTTGGTGGGATTGTCTGTTTCCTTCTGTGGCCCTTCATTCGATTTGCAGACTGTTTGGGGTGTGCACTCCTTCACTCCATGATATCAAAACATTTGACAATCCAAAAGTTATTTTGAATTTTTTTTAAATGTAGCATAGGCCAATAGTGTTCTTCGTCCAATTAACTGTTTTCTCATGAGCACACTTGCACGACCAAATCGCTGTCAATCATCACTCATCTCGCAAAAGTGAGACGTAGCTGGATGAAATGGATAAAAGGATAATGAATGTTTATGTGATGTAGAATGGAACAACATGGGAACCTGGTTACAGGTGTAAATAAAAAAAGGCTATTTGTTGCACTTATACACACTTGGGCCAACATTTTTCAAAAAAACTCACTTTGGCTGTACGTGCGGTACTTGAAGTGCTCCTGTTTTGCTGTTCATCTTCTTGCTTAATCTTTTTAAAGTTGAAAATTTCTGAAACCTATCTGGTGGTCTTTGCTCATGTTCAAGTGTACACACCTGCACTATTAAATGTTAGTCCGACAAAGGACAGATTTCCTCCAGTTGCAGATATTGCATCTTTCTGCTTTTCTGCTGAAGCACTTTAAGAAGTTTAACAGCAAAATTATCATCTAATACCTTAACTAGCTGAGATAAAATATCCAGTGTCGCTTTGTAACGTGAACCTTTTTGTGCAACTTGGTTTCTCCTGTGTAATTAAGACCAGTGTCTGAGCAGGTTAGGACATTAGAAATCTGTAAACTCATGGGAAAATTTACTTCAAACTGCAGGGTTATGCTGGGTTATTTGGGTGTTAAGGCAGAAAGAAGAGGAATTACCGTCGGCAGCCTGCAGCAGTTCACCTTACAGACAATTGAGGGAAAATGCAAACTCCTCATCCAGTTAATTTTGTTGCTCATTACTAATATTCATAATTAAAGACTTTGGCAATACAATATAGGAACCAATTTTTGAACTATTTTCCAGGACAATCAGTTTTTAGGCAAGAAAAGACTAAAAAGCTTTGCCCAGAATCTCTGGGATGCTTTGTATGTTAGTTTTGTTGCGATAAATCCTGCCATTGCAGGACTCCTTTTTTTTTCATTATGAGACATCGGATAATCCTTAACTCCTGCTCTTATAGTCACTTTCTTTGTGCTGACCTCCAGCATGTGAAAAAAGCGTGAAATTAAACAATTCCCCTGTGACACAGATCCTTGGAGGCCCATGCCTCTGACTTGGGAGGACTCTGGTTGAGCGAACAGTGTTTTCCGCCCAACCAGGATAGCTGTGTCTTCAAGATGGCAATTGCAAAAGAAAGTAAAGCAGGGGGAATCTTTCAAGACTTTGACAGGCTGAGCAGTCATGTGGAAAAAGAGCTTTGTTTGCAGTAGACTTCCACTTCTTTACAAGAAAACTGCTTAGTTATCTCCTATGGGCTTTTTAATTACCTCAGTTTCAGTAAGGACCCCTGACAAAAATGATATAAAGTCCTGCTAAATGTAAAAGGTTTGACTCTTTAAAACTTTTATAAAAATTGGATTCATACATGGTATAAACATTTTAATTTAGCTTAAATATGAAAACCGTAAATGCAAGATTTATTTTAAATACATTTTTTATCAAGCCACAATCCCCTGTTCTGATTTGGTTTCAAAAGATTCAGGTTATCAAATTTTAAGATGCACAACAAAATGCATTTCTGGTGCCAATATATGAGAAAGTTAAAAAAAAAAAAAAAAAAAAACAGATTTGCCAGGTTATCTTAAGGTTAATAAAAACAATAAAAGCTAGAGTTCAGGATACTTTACAGTACTTGAGTGTTGAAATAGTTCACATGTGTAGTATATGTTTCTTTTTCAAAACTATTTGCCTAGCTATTGCTCCTAAAAACAATTTTCTTTGGTTTATACATTTTGGAGTCATTTTTAGTACACCTCACTTTACAAGACAGACTGGATGAGTTAGCCAACTCTCAAAGAGCAACGCAAGAGGATGAGAACTGTGATTCCACTGTGAGTTGGCAGAGCGGTCAACTTTTCGGCTGTACAAATAAACACTTCCTCAGACTTTTAGTTCATCGTCTGTTCAGATCAGCTCCCTAGCTCCCCATTAAATTTGTCTACATACTCCTGTCAGACATGCATGTGTGCTTGTCTCTTCAAGTCTGTGTGTCATCGAGACAGGTCCAAGTTTAATCAGCAAATGTAGTAGAAAATCCACTCCACTGTTACAGGTTAAGACAACATTTGCACAAAGAAAAGGGAACTTGACTTTGAGCTTTTTTAAAGTTAATTAAAACTAAATGTTCTTTTTATTTTGAAAAAATTAACTATGGATTAATATTTTTTCTTCAAAAACTGCAAATAATTTGACCATCACATGAAAATTTATCACATGCATCAATCAGAGGGGTGAATCTTGATCAAAAATGCTGTTGATCTTTTGTGTCATATAAAAGTTTACATGCTTTCTCAATTTATTTGATCAAAACCTCAATTTCTTCTGCTTTTTAATAAATAATCTTTAAACCTTTAAAAAAAAGGTGAAAAAAGTCAAAAACCTTTACACTCAAAAGAAAAATGAAATGGAGTCATCACAAATAATTGATGGTGATGAAAGTAGAGAAGTCAGAGTTCAGAGGAAATAAACACGTAAATATCTGCTGTGAATTATTTAGCTTTATTTGGAAAAGGGCCTTTAGCAGATTCTGTAAAGAGCAGTGAAGCAAGACACAACATCAAGATTAAACAGTTTTCGATTTAGCTTTCCATGTTCAGGCTCGCTTTAAAATGTATTTAATCCTTCCTATATAAAACGTAGTTTCAGCTTTACTGTAAATAATTTTTAAAAAAATTGGGAGTGTTTGTTCACAATTATAAAACAATGACGATTTTGTAATGTTTCTCATGCTGTTCCTGAGATTTCTTACATCCAATTTAGTCTTTTCTAATTTCTTTCTCCCCATCATTCCGGTATGACTGAAGGTTTGGAAAATGAGTGGTTTTTATTAAAAAAAATGGTGCTTCAGTTTTTCTCTTTGGCAGTTAGGGGTATTACTGTTAAAGCAGTTCGGCTAATCCATTAAAAGCATTCAAATAAATATAGATCATTAACAATACTCACAAATTCACTTTGCATTGATCCAGGATGTGTGTCTGAAGTAGGAAACAATAAGTGCTCAGAAGCTGAATTAATCTGTGCATTCCTCTATAGTGTCTAATTCTGAAATAAAGAAAGTAAACACAAACAGATAAATAAATGTAAGTGAGTTTTTAATGTACCCAGATACCAATGTGTTTACACTGAATGAGGAACCCATGTGATATCACAGAGCTGTGATAGTCTCAATTTTTGCCTCAAAGCTTTGAAAATCTTTTTCAGCAAGCTAAATCGCCACGGGACAAATTGCATTGCTGGACATAGTTTGGATCATGTTCAACCATTAAACTTTTCATTAGAAAACAGATATGAGCTTTAGAGCTGTTAAAGCTGTTTGAGAAAATGAAAAAAAAAAACTTGTAGAATTGAGCTTAACTGTTGTATTTGATAAAGTTTATACTTGGGGCTGGCTTCAGGTGACAGAGACTGATCCCTTTAGTTTTGCTTGTGTAGCCCCCGGCTTTCCATGATATACGGAACATCGCCCCCTCCTTCAGTCTTGTTCTCCAGTCTGTGAGGAGATGATTCCTCCTCTTCACTGTCAGACAGAAATCTTGATCAAAGAAAAGATTGATTCATCTTTCTGACGTTTGCTTAATCAGACAAGTTGCATCAAATTTCCATTTGAATATCAAAGTGTTTAAGTGGATTTTTGTTTAAAATTGTTCAGTTTAAAATCCATTTTAACAGATTTCTGGTGGACTTTAAGAACTATGTCTAATTGTTTTTTGTTGAACTTAATTGGATTAAATGAAGTTCATTATTTCACTGAATGTGTTTTGTCATACTTTTTGTTCCCACTTTTTTGTTGTTTTTTAAACAGACACAAATCTAATTTAGTTCTTTGTTTGCTTCATTTCAATGTGATGCTCTTGTTTCAAGTAAACTTGGATGACCTTTTTTCTTTTTAATGGCTTCCTGAGATTTTTGTTTTTTTTCATAAAAAGGAAAATCTCACTTTGATCCTAAAATGTTGCCACGATTGAACACTGGTGGTGAGCAAAAAAGAGGTGTGAGACAAAGAGGAGATTACTGTGAGAAAAACAGGAGAGTGGGCGGCATAATATTCATGACCATGAACTAATGAGGACCGAGCGCAGCTGATGAAAGACAGTACACTTCACCCGCTCACTTTTATACACGTCTACTTCAGTTGTCTCCCTCGGCAAGCTTAAAAACCCCTAAATAAACACCAACTCAAATACACACAAAGAGTGAACTATGTCCTGATAATAGAGGTATAAATGATCTCCACATTTGCACCAGGAGTAATTGATTCTCATGAATAGTTTACTCCACCACTTCATTCTTCCATATGAAACGCCTCCTGGTTCCCTCCCTCTGCTGATCCACCTTCTCTTCCTCCTCTCACTCCATGTCCTAATCATTCTCACATGCTGTCTATCCCTACACTGCTTTTCCCTGGGGCATCTCTGTGTTCCATTACTGCTCACCCTGCCCATGACAGCTACTATTAACCTTGAAGGTGTACATTTGTGCGTGCGCATGCTGGTGTGCATGCGCCTCATTCTGAGACAGAGCGAGTGTGTTTATTTGCATTTGTGTACATACACATCGATTTTCCTTCATATGTTTCAGTGAACATGCAACTGAAGGAGACAGATGGATTAATGGAGGCTGTGAGAACCTTTGTCTGTAGGTTCGCATCTGTGTGGCTGTGTTTCACCTGGATCTCTGCATTTTATGGTGCACATTACCAGCCACCTGCAATAGAATTGACTTTTGCTCTGCAAATATAAAGTGGAGGTCACGGACAAAAACTTATTTTCACAGATCCCATGCAATCCTAAAGACCCACTCTAATGAAAATAGATTTTTTTTGTTGTTTTTTACATGTTTTTGTAGGATTTTTTAGTCATGATGGAGGGCACATAAAGAAGATTGAAACTGTGTTTCTGAGAGTTTCTTTTTTCAAATCATTGATAATCAGGAGCAGAAGAAAAAATTTTATTTGAAAAAATTTGTAGTTGATATGTAAAATCTATAATCGGCAGGCCACAAGCTCCCTGCTCTGCTCCCTTCTGATGCATCCACTTGCAGACAAATAAATACATTACCGTCTTTGTTTTTCTCGTCTGAGCTGGCATCTGGCTCAAAACTCTACAGCTGGATAGCTCCTATATAACTCACCATTTTTGTTGTACTGGCAATCTTAGGTTAGGGTTGTGAGAGGCTGTAAGTTACCAGGAGAGTGAGTAAACAAAGGGATGATTGGAAATGAGCTCAGCCTTATATGCGCCAACAGTTCTGTCCACAGCACAGAGACGAATTTCTAATGAACTACTGCACCTAAAAACCACATAGTTATAATTAAAAGACTGCTGAGAACGCTTTTAAAATGATATAAAGAGGATGGTGGGACTGCATTCCTGAAACAAGAACATTCCTGCATTCCTGTAAAACCAGGAAAACAGGAATGTTCTTGTTTCACAAACGCACATGACCAACGTTTCTCTCCTTGCATCATCTTATCCGGTTCCTCTTTGTGAAATCTCTCTGTTTGACTCTTCTCCCCTCACTTTCACCTTGTTTTACCTTCCACACAAGCCAACTCTCCATAATGAAACTCTAATGGTCTGCCATTCGTTTCCGCTCTGTGCTTAGTGAGGGGATGCTGCAAGGGCTAATGGTCCTATTTATTTGTCTGTGTGTGTGCGTGTGTCCAGGACTGCAACAGGAAACAATAGTATCATCAGGCTGTGAACTATAACAGTCCACACAGAGTTACCATAGACAGGTACCCCTCACTCTACCCCCCTCCCCCACTCCATTTCTCTAACGTCTGCATACCAACCTTTTTAATACTATGAAGAAGACGCGAGTGCAAAAGTGCTGGATGTGTGTACTTAGGCTGGCAAAAGAGATGATTCTTGGGGAAGGACAGATAAATGGAATAATGCGTGTTTTGTTTTGAATGTTATTACTATGCAGTCTCTGGTTGAAATATTGGGAGGCTTTCAAGCCCTGATGGGTCTCATTAATGGCAACAGCATCTGGGATTGAACACACAAACTCTCCGTGGCTTTATGGAAAGCGTAAATAACTACGAATGAGAATGCTGAAAAGTTGGAGAAGTTGGATTGCTTCAAACTCTGCTTAAACATTTTCTCATGACCTTCTGTCTCTTCATTCCCAGTCTTTCCTAGATGTGCATGCAATCATATGGAACCTTCATGCTTGCTTTGATTATAAGTGATGGGCGGTGTAATAAGTTGCAATAAAACAGGATTAACTCAAAGCATGGTGGGAAAGTAGTGCCATATGCTTCCTGGCAGCTTCTCTCCTGCACTGAGGGGTTTCTGTACTTTATCAGAGCATCTCCAGAGTCTGCATGCATATGTGTCAGCTCCTGTGAAGATAAGCACAACTTAATCTGTTCTAAGAGTCAATATGCCCTCCTAATGGTCGTCCACAAGGATGTACAATGACTCTTTATGTGAATATGATGGTGACGGGCCAAACCTAAAAAAGCTTTTGCTCAATCTGACTGTTTAGAAATATAACAACTTAAAGTTGTGGCATATAACCTCAATCTACCATGTCCCTGTTTTCATTGTATAAAATATTATAAACAATCTAATAGATTAATATTCAAATAATATAGATGTATTCATGAAATGCAAAAAATAGAATAAAACTAATAGTCACATAATGCTCAACAGCATCTGAAAAACAAACATATAAAATCAAATTATATGTGAAAACGTAAAAAACACCACTATATCTCAAATTAAAGAATTAAGGTTAAATAAGCTAACATTAGTTTAGTTTAAACTGCTTCGCTCGCCATTCCTCTAGTCCTTGTTTGAAATGCAACAAAGCTGATAAATATTTCGCTATGTTTGTAACAACCTGGTCTTTTCATATTCAGCCAAGTGCAACCAAAAAGGATGTTAGCGTGTTAGAAGAAACACCAACCTGATTACATCGCAAGCAGCTTTAGAGGATAATGGAATGGGAAATGCTCCGTAGACAGCATTGATGGAAACTTGCAGACAGCAGATCAATTTCCAGGTAAAAAGGTAGTCAATCATAAAAGCTTGTATAGGATCAAAATCCAATAAACAGTTATGATCCAATTCTTTTAATACATTTTGGTACATACATTTTAAAGAAAACATAAGTGTTGATGCACAATTCCATCTATGCTGCCTTTTCTGAAAGCAATAAAAGCCTTGGTTTTGTACAGCTTTTGGTATAAACCCTCAGAGTGCAGATTCAAGTATTCTCAGTATTCGGCCATGATGGAAAACAGGCTAAATTAGGAAAAAGGTCAACAGCTATTGTCAAGAGAAGCCCCATCTGGATTTTTGACAGCTGTGTGATAAAAACAGGGGTGTGTGGAGGTACAGGGCTACACTCATCGTCTAAGCACATATCCAGTTTCCTCTCTAATTAACGGCCCTCTTCACTGTACTGACATGCACACTTTAGCAAATATCTAGATATGCTTTGGCTCTATTTCTTGTTTTTCTGTCTCTATCATTCTCTCTCACTCACACACACACACACACACACACACACACACCCACACACACACACATACCGTTGCAAAAGACACACATGCACACACAACCTGTCTAATTAATTCAGCAACCTGCTGGCAACTGAGAGCTGACCTGAAAAGAGAATTCCTCTTTCCACTCTTTACTTTCCTCCGTCTGCTTTCCTTCTCATCAAACTTCTTGATTCCATTTTTTTCTCTTTTCTGGAAACCCACTTAGACAGTATCGTGAAAGGGTCAAATCAGGTGGGTTAAATGTTTGAAAGTTCTGAGGCTGGATGTAAAGTTTGGGGAAACTGCACTTTAGACTGGACAGATTTAGCTGTGCCCTTCTAAGTAAGCTTTTTTTTCCTCACATATTCTTTTACTGCTGTCATTTGTTAGGAAAATCATTTGCGTGTTAACATTCACGTCATCTTATTTTTACTTCTATGGGTTTTCCCTAACTGTCACTCATTTAATTTTTCTTTATCGAAGTATGGGTTACTACTAAATTCAGTTTAATATTTCCAATTTTTGCAATACAATTCCTTTGTGAAGTACCGGTACTTACATGTATATTAGTCCATGTGTGCATCTTTTACCAAGACAACTTTCAAATCCTTTGTTTTAATAAAATCTAAAAGTTTTTATTCACCATCGATCATCCATCTGCCTATGTGATCTTTAAGTTTAAAAGTTCTTAGTCACCTTCAGCACAAACCCATAATGAAAAAGACAAAGATTACAAAAATAGTCCTTCCCTGCAGTGACGCATAGCAGAAGCAAATAGAAGTGTCTTGGTTCCTTTATTTCCGGCTCAGCTTCCTGTGTTGACTGCATAAGTGGCCTGAAGGTCTGGTTAATGATAGGCCTGGACTTAAACACGTCGAAATTAGATCTGGGTGATTAGATCTTGCAGTCTACATTCAGGGTTAGTCAAGAACTCTTTGCACTGATTTTATTTTGGTGAGATTGCAATAAAAGGAAATGACAAAACTTGGAATAACAGTTGGTCTGTTTTGTGGCCAAATTAAGTTTTGCATCATGTTACAAAGATGTTATTGTCCTCTGTTTAATGGCTTTTATTTTGGGGTTAACCTTGTTTCGTGTAACCTTGTTTCTGGAGACTTCTCAGCATTTCTCCCACCTCAGTCTGTGTCATTAACTTTTTGTTTTGAGATTAAACTCAAACTCAAGTAAAAGACATCAATGAAAACATTATTACAAAGAACTAAAGGTCTGTGTTAAAGGCACAATGTTTTTTCTTCTTCTTTTTTTAATATTTACTGCAGTACAGTGAAGCTTTCTAGGTTTATGATTTAATATTTATTCACATACTTGATTTAATTTGGTTTAATCAGTGAAATGTCCTAATGACCTAATGAAAACTTAGCAGAATGCTAAAAACCCAACCGGTATTGAATAAAGATGCAGCAATTATTTTTTTTGCTTCACATATATTTATTTAAACAGGTATGTTGGAAATTCATGGAATTTGGTGAACAAAAAAAGTGTTTTTATTACGAGCACAAACATTTTTTTTTGGGCAATTTACAATGCCAATACAAGACTAGGAGGTAATTAGAAAGTATAGTTTGTTTGGTACCATGAAAATAAAAACGGAAAACATTTACTACCAAAAAATTAATAGAAATATCTGGGTCTTTGATATTAAAAACAGAGAAAAATAATCATAGTATATTTGTCTGATACAAATCTTGTTTTGCAAAGGATTTCTAACATTAAACTCCTAACACAATTGCAGCAAAACATTACAATAAAAGCCATTTATGTGCTTATTATGGCTCTTACTCTGTGCTGCTGTGTGCTCGGCTGACAGTTACAACCTAAAGACCAATGACCAACAAGATAATGAGCTAATGGTGCAGACAGCTCTGCTTAATTACTTTGTTCGTTTGAGGTGACATTTAGCTCCATCATGTCCATCCTTTTTTTTGTCAGTTAGCTAACCAAGTACAAGGAAATTGACACAAATGGAGGGAAGGCATTAGAGTCTGTTGAGCAGTAAGTTTCACATTTTCAGCACTCTAAAATTTCAAGCTACAATCTGGATTTAAAAAAAAAATCAAATAGGTGCAAAATAATCTTCCTGTTGTAAAAATCTCCAGAGTAATGAACAAATCTATTCTGAACATGTTGAACTTTCAGCAGTGTTAAAAAAATCAATCTGTCATCATATCATCTAGTCTGTCCAACATGCACAAGATAATCATGGCAGTGTTTTGGTACCCAGTTAGTCAGCAAGACTTCATAATTACCATGAAGCTGTTTGGATAAGGCAGACTGCATAAAGAAAAAGGAAAAAAAAATAGAGATGAATATTTGCCTGGAAGTCACAGTCATACTCATCCCCACATCCACTTTTTACATGCAAGCTCAGAAGTACAAATACACACATACACAGTAAAACGCACATAATGTAATGCTCAGTGGTTATATACCCCTTCTTGATGTGGACCCACAGAGACAGAGATTTATGAGTCTAGTCTCAACAATCAGTTTTGGATTCAAAACTCTGTTGAGCAGCTTACAAAAGGACATGTATGAATGTGTGTGGCACAGCAATAGGAGAGGCAATATATATATATATATATATATATATATATATATATATATATATATATATATATATATATATATATATAATCTGTACATCGGAATGATAAATGCATCCACCATTAAGCTGCACATAATGCACCCACATTTGGATTGCCTCAAGAAAAATAGTTTGAATTCTAAGTGATGGATATACTAGTGAGTACCCAAAGATATTTAAACACTTTCTTCTGTGTTGTATGATTGCATTATTTCAAAATCTGTTTAATACAGTAGGCATAACTTCCAAACAACAGATATGCTTCAGTCTATTATAAGAGTCTTGAAATAAATACTATCCTTAAAAAGTCAAGCTTTGGTTTAACTTCTATGGAGAGATTGAAGTATTACAGAAAAATGCTCGGAGTCATGTTTGTGGTAAGCTTTAAGCTGCAAAAACTCAGGAAGAGTAGTTCTCAAAGGTTATCCTCTAACACTACATCCACACTGAATGTGATATTCGGGTCAGAGGCACTCACTTTTCAATGAGAGGTCCTGCGGGGCGTTTTAAACTTTGATGAGGCCATTTTCTAGCACCAGCGTGTTTAAAGCAGTGTTGGGAAAATGTATGTCACATTTTAATAGGTCTTACACAAAATCTAGTGTACAAAAACAACTTAAACCAACTGCAGATATTTTAGGGAGGATGAAGATAAACTTTTTTCCTCAAAGTTGAGGAGAACTGGTGGCGGCTGGCCCCTGCCTCGCTCCTTCCTGGACCAACTGTGGGCTGGGTGGGTGGCTGCCTGGAGTGCAGGGCGGGTCTCCCTTAGGGGGTCCTGGCTCGAACCTGGGGTTGGGGGGGGGGGGGGGGGGGGGGGGGGGCAGAACTCCTGGGTAGTGATAGGGTGCTCGTCTGGGGTTGTGGGCAATCTTCTGGGGTGGGGCTCTGCGTTGGGCCCTCCCTGCGCGGCAGGGGGGCTGCTCTCCTGGTTGAGCTGGAGCAGCACTTTCTGTCCCCCCATGCCTCCCTGCTCTCTGGCTCTGGGGGCCCCTGTGGCAGTTCTGCTGGCCCTGGCCTGGGTGGCGAATGTAATTACCTGGGGGGCGGTTGTTCTCTACCTGCTACTGTGCGGCCGTTGGGGAGTTCTGGCTGCCGCAGCTGCTGCGGCGGCGGTCTTGGTGTGGGGATGGCTGGGCATTCTCCCTCCTTTTTACATTCCATCATCCATTTTAGAGGAACATGAACACTCACTTGAGCACAGGTGTTAGCTCACATTTGCACTAATATTTTGCGTGATTGAATGAAATATTTCACACTAGTTGGTTTGAAGGCATAAGTATGCATGTGTGAACACTATCTGTATTGTGTACATGTTGACATGTGGACATTTTTTGCAGCCAACAGGTGTGTTTATAACATTTGAGTGTGTGTGTGGACAGGCCCCACCCCTTCTAGATTTGTATTACATCTGAACCTGACCGTAATGATAAAACATCCAGCAACTTGTTGCTTTATGCTGCTTCATTGTTTTAACCCCCCCCCCCCCCCCCCCCCCCCCCCCCCATAATCACCCTCCTATCCACCCCTCTCTAACATCCCTCTCTCTTTTTCCCCTTCTTTCCTTTTCCGTCCAGTCCGACACAAAATATTTTCAAATACGATTAAAATAAATAAAGTTTGGTCTCAATCACAAAAGGGGTTTATTCAGACATACCTCTGGTTTGTCAGAAGATTCATAACCCCTGTTGTTAAAGTAAAATATGTCCAACACAAGAAGCCTTCAGCTCTCATCTGTTTGCCCAGCTGTTGGACAGGACAAGTAAAAAAAAAAAAAAAAAAAGTTGAGGAGAACTGGAAGCTAAAAAGAAAATCGCACGCCAACTTCCGCCTTGTACAGTCCTTGAAACTATTGTCTGACAACAAAAATGGACCCTAGACTAAAAAGGATTTGGAACCATTGGCTTGACATACTGAATTTGACAATAATTTTAGCTTGAGTACAACCCTCAAAAACCTCCCCTTCTCCTTATTACCAGCCTCACTATGGTCCACAAAGCTTGCAGAAATTTGGATTTAGCAGTAACATGTCTATCCTTGTGATATAAACAGCATAGAAAGCATAGTATAGTCCCGACTAAATTTATGTGCAGCAGGATTTATTTTTTAATTTTATGGTTCTAAAAGATTTTTCAGCAGATCCTATTAATATGGTCTTAGAATACATAATCTCAATTGAAGGAAGAGGACAAGGATAGATATTTACAGTCAAAAGTTAAAATAGTAAGATGGGTCAAAAAACGTCACAGTTATGGCCTTTATGAATGACTTTATGAAACATAGATGGAATTTTAAGTGGATTTGTAGCCAGTGTTTGTCTGTTGTTTAAGCGGCCCATGTCACCAGAGCTGCCAAGTGTGAATTAATGAATCAAGTTGGAAATGTCAAACCGGGTCCCAGATTGCTTTGCTGTGGCTCAGCTGTAGAGCACTGTCAGCTAACTGATTTTAAGAGGTCTCAATGACAAAACAATAACGCTCCTACAAACGTTCAGACACCTCCCACACACACTGCACACTAAACTTTGCTAAGCTTCTGTTTATCTTGTTACAAAAAGGTCATTCTCCTCTCCTCTTTCACTTCAGTGAAACATCAAATCTCCATTCCAGCCTCCCAGGTGCTCTATACGACAGTGATTACTGCCTGTGAGTGTTGCTACATCATTATTATGTACACATTTTATCCATCTTGTATATGGAAATCTGTGGGAAATTCCCCCCGCAGCCAGACTGACATTATGATCTTATACCTATCTGTGTTGCACAACCCACCCAGATCCATCACACCCCCCACAACTTCATCTGTCCGAACTGACAACATTAAACAAGGGATGCATGCATTTCAATGGGAATATCCTGGGGTAAAAAAGTCATCATGCAGATACAGAAAGGTGATAATCTTCTCTTCTTCACACTTTTTGTTCCATCAACACCTCATCTTTCAACACCTTAAATCACCACCTTCTGTGTTCATGCCAGCAGCAGAACGTGATTGATGAAAAGATTATGCACAGTTTACCATGTAAAGCTAATAACGGAAATCATGTTGGAAAGGGTTCAGAAACAAAAGACATCTCGCACTAATCCAAACCTTTACACAATTTAAAAACATGTAGAAAAATGGCATTAGCTAGGAGAAAATGTCATTGGAAAGTAACCAAAAAATATCCTACAAAAACACTTATCTGTCGTTAAATTTTGTCCTTAGACATAAGGTTAATTAGTTAAATCTAAAAGACAATAAATCATGTCTGCATAATTGAAGTGGCAATGTTAGATACATATTTTTTGATTAACTAAGGCAGATTTGGTAGCCTTATAGGTTAATATTAATGTAAGCCAAGTACGGAGTACAGGTGAATTACACACTCTACAGTACCTTTGATTTAATGCAAAGACAACTTTGGATTTTAACTAAGGGTGCATATATTGTCATTGCAAACGCCACACTAAGGGTGCATTATTAAGCTATGTTCACATCACCCTCAGCAACGTATGTTCAAGTCTTTTTAAACATACTAAATCTTTAGCGTGTTCTTGAACACGTTTCACATGCCCAGTGTGTATGTAATATTGCTTGCAGGTTTGATTTTCACTAGTGTTCACCTCAGATAGTCAGCTGGCAAGTGTGAAAGCTCACTAGTGCTCTTTTGCTGACCAAAAAGATAACAATTGAGGGTCTGCCATGGATTCTGTTGAGGGAGAATCAAAGTCCGGAAGTATTCTAAGGCAAATAAATGATTATTTTGTTGTGTATTACGAGGAAAAAAAAAGACGAATCCCATTCTGACAAACTGAAGATGTGGAACTAATGAAAAACCTGGAGAGCGTCTAAAAGACTAAATATGGTGCAGGAAGGAGATGCAGACAATTGTTACTAGGCAATATGAGTATTAGCTGGATGATTTTTTTCTTTGTGCTATTTCTTGTCTTGGTCAGGCGATACCGCCCCCAAGTGATTTGGGACTACTTGATTAATTCAGGCAGTTTGGTCTGCTCTAGTCTCTGCCTCACTTCTGTCCCCCTCCACATATAGTACAGATAATTGGTAATTGAAACAATTGTTGTTTTTATTGGCAAAAAAACAACAAAAAATCTGTAAACTTTGCAATATACACTGATGTAATCCAAGTTCCACTGAATGTACTCTTGACATTTTTTTCACCCTTGTACTTGTCATAGCTTCAGTTTGTGTAAAAACAGATACTTTCTAGTGGCATAATAAGCAGTGCAAAACAGTGATGGACATGTGAGCACTCTTGACTTAGCAGTTACTAAGGCACTATAGCGCAAGCCAATGATTTTCTTGAAGCCTTTTAGTGGATTTTTCACACATGCCTGGAAACAAACCAGCCCCTAAAATGCTCTCGCATGAGCTGTGCATGGCTGGATTCTCCCCCAGACACACAGTCACATTTAAATCTATCACTGTTAATATGACTAATGAAGCCTGCACGTGTGACATGCTCTGACAAGCAGTTATAAAGAAGTCTTCCAAACATCTAATGCACAGTTACTTTTTATAGATCTATTTAGACATGCCTTTCTGCTTAAAATAGATCAGTTTTTGCATGCAAAACTTTGACACAATGTACAAAGTGTAAATAAAACAGAAAGGTCTATTTTTCATCTACAGCCTTATAGCTGCTTATTACTTATTAGATCCTTTTCTCATTGTGTCTGTGTTTGTGTTAACATTAAGAAGGAGACAGTATGTCTTTGTCTTAGAAGACACAGTGAGAGACTGGAAATATGAAGTGTTAAGTGCATTAATTACGGTAGATATTTTTTTCACAGAAAAGGCATGTTAGTTTAGGGAAGAGTACAGATTTGTCACCTCTCATCGCCTGCTGCCTGAGGGCTGGGAGCTTTTTGAGAGCATCCTGTCAAGTGGGTGGTGTGTTTTCTTCAGACTGCACACATACAGTAGATATGTTCCTTTTGCTGCACTCCACAGGAGTCCCAGGGCTGTGACTCAGCAGTATGACCCAATTTCAGACAGTGGAGGTGTTCTGTACGACTGAACACTGCCCAAATCTTAAATCAATAATTTATGAGTTCTTCTCATGCCTGAAAACCAATTCATTCAAAACCCATTTTAAAACACTTCAGTCTGTTTGAGAGGACAAAAGCCAATAGATGCCTTATTTTCACCACTCTTTCACATCATTAAACTTCAAATGTGTAATGAATACATGCATGTTTGATAGTATCAAAAATTCAATGGTAAATATTGTTTCGTGTTGTTAACTGGAAAGAAAACCAATCAATCTAAATTTAAAATGTCTGCACTGAAAAAACACTAAATCTCACTAAATAATTTTGTCTAATTTGGTAGTTTAAATATCTTATTACACTTGTTATAAGAATAACCTATAGATTTTTTTTATCCATAATTCAAAGTAATATGCAATTCTCAATTGACAATTCAATTTGCAATTATCATGCAATATGAAATTGCATTTTGCAATTTAGATTTCAATCTGAAAAATTAGGCTGCACGGTGGCGCAGTGGTGAGCGCTCTTGCCTCACAGCAAGAAGGCCCCCGGTTCAAGTCCCGGCTGGGGGACATGAAAAACACAACATCAATGGGGGACCTTTCTGTGTGGAGTTTGCATGTTCTCCCCGTGCATGTTCTCTCTGGGATCTCCGGCTTCCTCCCACAGTCCAAACACATGCTTCATAGGTTGATTGGCAACTCTAAATTGACCATAAGTATGGCTGTGAGAGTGAATGGATGTGTGATTGTGGACATTCTACCCTGCGACAGACTGGCGACCTGTCCAGGGTGTCCCCTTGCCTTCGCCCATAAGTGGCCGGGATAGGCTCCGGCAGCCCCGTGACCCCGAAAGGGAAAAAACAGTATAGAAAATGAATGAATGAATCTGAAAAATTACAATTCAATCTTAAAAATGTAAAAAAATAAAAATAATTTTGAATTAAAGCAAAACCAAATGCATTTTAAATAGTCTAGATTTTTTGGGACCCTAATTCAAATGAAAATGCATTACAATGCTAAAAATCTTTCTTTGCTTTTTTTAAATTTTATTTTAAATAGCATTTTAGTTTGCAATGGTGAAATTGCAAAACAGTGCCCACAGACATTTATAAAGTGCCATGCTTTTTTCATAATTGTCACAATTGCCATAATTCTGACTGAACTGTAATATTGTAATCTGTCAAACTCTTATCAGGGCAGGGCCCACCCCTTGCATTAATTTGCTAAATCCCACCTCCAAGGTCAACAGCCAATCAAGAATATTGCGCGCTGTAAAAAAAAAGGGGGTCGCAAAGTTGCACAAAAAATAATAAATCTGCAAAACAGTGAGACTCTGAAAGGTGAACTGCAATATAAAGGGGACCACTGTATTAAATCATTGCTGTTGGCTCCAACAATCTTCAAACACATAAACTTATCAACATATGAACAAGTACAGAGAAGCTCATATGCACATACATGCATGAAAACAAACAGATCATTCCATCACGCATGCTATTTGCTCAAAAGTAAGCTGTCACCTGTGCTCAGGTGAGTGTCTGTTCTTCTGTGGAGGGTTGTGGAAAGTAGAAAGTGAGACAAAAGAGGGGGGGAGGTCATTCCTTTTATGATGGATATTACGGTAGTTTCATTTTTGCATTTTTCACTTGTCAATTGAAAACAAATTTCCATATTTTCAGAGGATACACAGCACAGGGAAATCCGTCGTTAATGCACCCTTGTGTTAAAAAACAGCCACACATGTTGCACAGTGTGGAAGCGGAGCTGCCAAATGATGTGTTCTTACTCTTCCCTTTAAATGCAAACCACTAATTACAGAGGACTAGAGTTGCTGAAAGAAAGCCCCTCTTAGATGAGAAAGATGTATGCTAAAGCATTTATTTGAATTGACTGTCTCAAAACAAAAATAAAAAAGGAAGTCGCAAAGGCTCAAAGGTTTTTTATTTACGCTATTTATTTGTCTTTTTTCAATTTATCGAATTAGTCATGTTCACCAAAGCACCACTCCAATTTTAGCTGCTTTTTTTCTTGAAGCTGAAGGCTGAACTGCCTGGTTAACCACAGTCGAGGCCTCAGGGAGACTAGAGTGTTACATGCTATATTTCAAAGGCTTAATGATGGCTCAGTCAACTATAGGTAAACCTGGCTTCCACAGTGAAAATGCACCTGTGAGTGTGAGAGAGGGTGCATGTGATTACACAACTGAATGTTCCTCTCTGTGTTTCAGAGATCAAGGGTTAACTACACAGGGCATAATGTCAAAGTAGGTCTTTGGTCGGTAAAAACACTGCTGAATCCCCTCAGCAGTTACCATGGAGACAGCACTACTTATCCTCAGCCCAGCAGCTCTGCTTCTGTTGTCAGTGCTACTTCCATTGTTCTGGTCCCTTTAAAAGAAACTGTTAATGTGATAAATATTTAGAATTTGAATAAATTGTTATTCATCTAAACCAAGTCATAACAAATCAGATTGTTTTTTTTAACTATGCCTCATGCATAATTTACACTTATTAGTGCTAGTTTGGATAAACACAGCAGATGACGCAATACTTTTTTTTACATGGTTAAAAATGTGGCATAATTGTTTTGTACTCAATAGAACTGTTTTAATGCACAAATAGAAAACAAAACTGGCAATTAAAAAGTCTCATTAACCTAATCTCCCAGGGACCTAAATTTGAAGAAAAAAAACACAACGGAGTGCAGAAACACACAAGAAACCTGAGTAAAGCATGGAACTTTTTTTTTTATAAAAATAAAATAAAAACAAACCTGGAAAAAATGTTCATATAAAAACCAACACGTGTTTTTTAATGTCTGAATAGCTTCCATTGTTAAACAGCAATTCCAACATTTAGATTTTAGGAAAGGAGAAACCCCCTGAATATTTCAGGGTCCAACACAGAGATGATAAATATTGGAATTCCTTAGAAAAAAAGACTGCGACATTTGAACATAGAAACATTCCAAGACTCATGGATATTAGACCCAATTTTACTTGAATGGATTTACTATTTAACTTTTTACTGTGACAGAATGTCATATTAAAGTAATCAGTTATTGTCTGATAAATAAATGCTACTGTAGTGTTTTCAGACTTGGTGTTGTAATTTTAACAAATGAAAATGTGTCACATAGAGTATTAATCAATGGTGTTGGACATTGTGCATTTAAAATAATTGTTAATATGGATATTAGCAAAACTGTACATCCTTTGTAAATATCCAAGACCTCTGGAGGATAAAGTTATAGCTGTGTGAAATGAAATGCCAGCCACCAGGGTGATGATGATCTAATCTATTAATGGACATTTGACAGATTCAATAAAATGATCATGTAAAGAGAAAAAAATCATGGCTCATATTTTCATTCCCACTCTCTGCAACCACTGCAGAGAATCCTATAATTACTAGATGGAAAACTCATTAAAAGTGGGGAGTGAAAGTAGGAATCATGTAATTTAAACCGACTGGAAAGACTATCGAGCTCGTCAAAATATTTTCTGATCTAAATTAGAGCCCACTGAGCTCTGCAACACTGAAGTGTTGGGCAGATATACACAGAACATTTTATCTGATAATACATTTGCTATGTAAGCTGTTTTTAGACCGAATACACAAACTCATTCTGATGCCCTGAGGATAAATACGATCTCTAAAACTAAACTACATATCCTATTTTTAATTATATATACAATGCGTTTGGGATTTATTTTGTTTCTTTGTCGTTGTTGATGTTTTTTTGACATATTTGTTTGGCGTAGTTGGAGTTTTTTAGTGTTAAATCAAGTTTCTATTGTCAAGAGTATGGAGCAAAAGGATTCAGACTCATTATGTTAATTATATTTTACTAATATCTAGATCCTAGCTCCTAATGAGACAAAAACCTTCTCGGCTGTGCTAATTTTTAGAGAGGCTTTAAAAGGTGTAGAGTGCAAAGAGAAGTTAAAACATCTTAAAACCTGGTAAAATATCAGGAACATCTTAAAACAAGCTTTTAAACGTTTGCATGTGTCAACTAGTTTGCAGGTCCCCAATGTGAAAACAGGCACAATAACAATTTATCTTCATTTAATCAAAGCATCTTTCCTTGTGTTAAATATTTAAATATTGCTGAACATGTATACTACTTCAAACAGAAACACTTGTTTCCACGGTCATAGGGGTAAACATTCTAATCTTGTCAATCAAATTGACTTTCTTCTTTTTTTCTCACCACAGCCAAGAGGTTGATTACATTTCAAAATGACAGTCTAGTAATACATAAACATTAGTCTGTGTCAGCATGACTTTAACTCAAGAACAACAGAAGTACCGGTGACTCGAGAACAGTTTTGGGGGACGTCTGCTCTCTCCTGACAGGGAAATCAGAGCCATCCATTGAATGTCTTATTATCAAATTACCATCTTTTGAAGTGAAACTTGAAAATCTAAGTCACTTCACTCTGTGTCATTATCACACATGTTTAGGCCTGCAAGAAAAGACATGACAAATACTGGAGTGAAGGATGACCAATGGAGGCAGAGCAAAACTTATTAATAGATATCTGTATCTGTGGCCTTCATGGATGCCCTGCCTAAACTTTGGTATCGATTTATGCATTTGCCCATCATAATGCCTGTAACTTTGCAATAATTATCATATTTTTACCCCTTCCACTTGTTTTTTTTTTTTTTTTTTTTTTTTTTTTAAAGATTAGATCAAATCTGAACACAAAAAAACAAAAAACAGACGCACGTACAACATCATGAATGGCTGAGTCAAACAAAGGCGGCCCTTTGCCCCGTGACACTTGCATGAAAATGAATTCGGCCTTATTGTATGTCCTTAAAGTCCTTCTGAGTGGCTAAGTGGTCAGCAATCCCACCTCACAAAGAGAAGACCCTGGTTCAAATGGCTGCTTGGACTCTTCTGTGTGGACTGTGTGGTTGGCACTCCAACTTCCTCCTACAATATAAAAACATCCTTTATAGGTTAGTATATGTCTCTTAATTGGCCCTGGGTAATTGCTTTATCCTCCAATAGACTGGCAACCTGTTCAGGGTGTACCCTGTCTTTGGCCAACATGAGCTTGATTGGCTCCAACAACCCCGTGACTCCAGGAGGGATTTAGCGGGTTCTTAAAATGGATGGATATTTTGTGAAAACAGATGACGTTGAATACTCAGTCGAGTTTTCCTCTTGGTTAGTCTTCATTCTGCATAATACAAAGTGTTTGGAGGCGAAAAATTTCAGTGCATTTATATATATATATATATGTTAAGTCAAATGTTTTTAATTCAAATTGTAATATTTTGTAAAATGTATTCACTTTTGATTAATAAAATTAGCAAACTTGCCTACACTAAACTAAATATGAATGAAGCAATTATACTAATAAATGGTTATTAAAGAAAGTGGTGAAACATTTTAAGGACCATTATTCTACCGGGAACACTTAGTTTTCCAAAGCATAAAAACATGTTTTACCTATAATTAGTTTAATTAGAAACATATTACAACTGATGCATTATTAGCTGCATTTTAACAAGTTTAGAATGCAGTAAAAAGATTTTTAATGTTTGAAATATATCACAGTAGAAAGAGATATTATGTGAAAATCAAGTTTCCCTAAAAAAAAAAAGAAGGGCTGGAACACGTTCTTTTCTTTTAGCTAAAGTTAAACTGGCTTTTCTGAATTTATCAAAGTATACCATGAGTGTAAAGGATTCTAGTCAATTTCATGTTTTTAAAATACTAGAAAAAAAAATGTGATCCCAAACTTTAGCTGAAGCATTTTACCCTTTCACCTTGAAAATGTTCAGTAAATGTCAGCCCAGAAGTTCAGTGTTGCAGAGCTCAGTGTGCTCTAATTTAGATAAGAAAATATTTTGGTGAGTCTTTGCAATAAGTTCATCAACTCCCCAAACTCTTAAATGTTCTCTCTTAAAAACTAAATGTGATATACAGTGTTCCTTTTTTTGCAGTGGGTTACATTTTAAATACCACCTGTGGTGTTTTAAGGCTGTAAAATCCCTCACTACACACTTATCACACTCAGACCAGCATCAACATTTACACACTTTTCCTTCTTGTTTAATTTCTAAAAGCTGAAACCTTTGAAGAAAAATGAGTTCAGTATTGTAGAACAAAACCAAAGATCTGCTTGTGATTGAAGTTTTATGTAAACGCAGCAAGCTGAGTGCATTCTGTACAGGAGACACTGCATGGAAAAGAATGATTGACAAGGTACATAAACCAATCAGGGCGCAGAACACAGTGCACTGTAAAAAAAAAAAAAAAACAGAATTGTACCAAAAAAATTCTGCGAGACGGTGAAAGGTGAACTGCGATTTAGCGAGGGACCATTGTACTTTATGTCACAAAACACATTTTTTAAGAACAAAGTGAAGAAGAAGAATGTATAATGCTTAATAGCCACAACTATAGGTGTAGGCATGAAGTTCATGAGGAAACCTGCTTCTGTACTGCCCAAGAGTAATTTTGAATTGGAGAAGCTAGCAGGACTTCACCATATAGATAAAGAATTAATACAAAACTACTGCTCCGAAGTGAACAATTTGTCTGGGTTACCCTTAACAGGAAAGAAGCACAATGTTCTTAGAAAGCAAACTCCAGGGCTGAAAAGCGTGCTTCTCCTGGTCTTGACTGGTGGAGTGCAGTGTGCTCATGTTTAACAGACGGAAAAGGCTAGACTAATGGGCATACAAGAAAATGTTCCTATTTGGCGGTTCAAGTGGAGAGTGTACTTCCCCCTTGCAGTCATTTGTGACCATGAGAGTCACCAGGGCCAAATTTCTATAAAATTCTTTGCCCCCCCCCTTATCCACATTTTTAGTTATTCTCACAGAAATGCCAACAAACATGTTTATTTGCTTCCCACCCCCCAGACAGTTTCCTTCAATGCAGTTTAAAGAGGAGAGATTATTTCCTCCATTTCCAGGGAAATTATTTTAAAATCAGTTGTATGTTTGTGATACCTCAATTTCCAAGAAAGGAGGGAGTATTATTCTTATCTGTGTTTGTAAAAGCACAACATTATAAATTAGAGCTTCTTAGATTTTCCATTTACCTGTTTTGGAAGCATGCAATTCCCGTTATAGATGGTGTATCTGCAAGAAAATAAATCAATCAAAGTAGGAGGATAGCGTGAAGAAAACACAAGCGTGTCATGTTTGTTAAAGTTAAAGTTTTCCAAATCAATCTTGCGCAATTGCTCATTACTTTCTAATAACATCCAAAGTCACCCAGCAATAGTTTGAGGAATAACACTAAGTTACCCTCTTTATTGTATTAACTGACTTGTTTTTGATTTTGCATGCCTTTAAATGTCGGTGTAAATGTATGGTTTAAAATAAAAGATGTTGCATGAAAAAGGTCAAGCTCTTCTTAGATCTTTCCTGCAAAAAAAAACACACTCACTGCAGCATGGTAAATTTCTTACCCTAAACATTTACAGAATCAGTATTACTGTGAAAGATACCGTTCTGATAAAGGCAAGAGTTAAATGCACAAAGAGGAGTCCCAAAAAAAAAAGGATTTGATTAAGATAACTATCGATTTCATTTTTCTGGAATGAAGTCATTGATAAGTCTTGAAATACCAAAAAATGATTGCAAACACACTCCCAGATCTCCCTCCCTATTCTACCCATTTCTTCTCTGTTTTCATTCTTCAGTGGATCTGTCAGTCAGCCTTGAAATATTCATGCTGGCTCTAAAAAATGAATGTATCTGCCGAAAGGAGCAGAAGTTGAAAAAAGAAGTTAGTTGTTTTGATAGATATTCTCTTATGATGAAAGTGACATCGGCCTTTGAGTCAAGCTTTGCTTCAGGAAATGTGAATGACTTGATGGTTCAAGGCAGGATCAGGATGTTTGTATGTGTGTGGTTTCATGAGAACGTTTTTTTTTTTTTTTTTTTAATGCTTTTTCTGCTAACACGTTAGTTTAGTCAGAACTTAAGGAATTTCTCTTAATTAGATGTTCATTCTTTCATTCATCTTCTACTGTTTATTCCCTTTCGGGGTCACGGGGCTGCCGGAGCCTATCCCGGCCTCTACAATCAGAATTTCAAAGAAATATTTTAATGGGTGAAGGATAGACGAGAATTTTTTTGTTGAAATAAATCAATCATTTGTGAGATTAATCAACAAAAAAACAATAATAAATAATACTGTTAATAAGCCACAACTAAAAAAAAAAAAAGCTATAACAATCACAAATAATATTCTAAACTTACCAGGAAATTATGATTTGGTAACCTCACTCCATTACAACTTTAAACTACCTTGAAATAAGAGTAGCTGTGTTATTAGCTGAAAAATTTTGTGTTTCCAAGAAATGCATCAAGTCAGTGTACATGTTTCTTCAGGTTAGAAAGGCTAACTTTGAGAATACACTTGAGACGATGTGTTAGATCAAGACAGAAGATCCTGTGCGTGCGGGACTATTGAAAGTCCCTGTGTGTCTGATTCTGTCTAAAGGTCAAGAGTGAGTGTGTGATCTATTTTTATATTGCCAGATTAAAAAGGAATGAGGTGGTACGGTAAACTCTGGCCTGCTTAGAGCAGGGAACACAGTAAAAGTGTAAAGACTTGTCTGGAATACACACAAAAAGAGATGAAGATTTGCTACCATCAGATAAAGTAACAGAACACTGTCTGAGCACTATAGTGAGATAAGAAAAACTGCAGACTATTAGAGACTTACTTTATTGTCACTGCAAAACAACAAAGGGGAGTTTTACAAAACACAACAGGGAATTTTGCAGTTAACAGGAATTAGTTTGAAGTCACTGTGTGATAATTAATATGTATATAAAAAATATATAAATAAAAATGCCCATCTCACCCTGTGCGGGTGGTTTCTCACACAAGCTTGGGTCCTCTACCAGAGGTCTGGGAGCTTGAGGGTCCTGTGCAATATCTTAGCTGTTCCTGGCACTGTACCTTTCTGGACTGAGATGTCTGAGGTCCTTCCAGGTATCTATTGTAGCCACTCCCCCAGCTTTGGGTTTACTGCCTTGAGTGCTCCAATTACCACGAGCACCACTGTCGCCTTCACTTTCCATGCTTGCTCCAGTTCTTCTATGAGTCTGTGGTATTTCTCAAATTTCTCATGTTTCCGTCACTTGGCACTGCCACATCCACCACAACGGCTTTCCTCTGTTCTTTATCCACCACTACAATGTCTGGTTGGTTTGCCATTATCATCCTGTCAGTCTGTATCTGGAAGTCCCACAGGATCTTTGTTCTCTCATTCTCTACCCCTTTCAGGGGTGTTTCCTATTTTGACTTTGGGGTTTCCAGGTTATATTTAGCACACGTGTTTCTGTATATTATTCCAGCCACTTGATTGTGGCGCTCCATGTATGCTTTCCCTGCCAGCATCTTACACCCTGCAGTTATGTGCTGGATTGTTTCAGGCTTCTCTTTGCACAGCATACACCTTGGGTCTTGTCTGGTGTGGTAGATCTGAGCCTCTATGGCTCTGGTACTCAGTGCTTGTTCCTGAGCTGCCAGGATGAGTGCTTCAGTGCTGTCCTGTAGGCCAGCCCTTTCTAGCCATTGGTAGGACTTCTTGATATCAGCCACTTCAGTTATGGTCCGGTGGTACATCCCATGCAGGGGCTTGTCCTCCCATGAGGATCTTCCTCAGCTCTCCATTGCCTGAGACATTCACTGAGCACACTGTCAGTTGGGTCCTTGAGCTTGACTTTGTCATGCAACTTGGATGCTTCATCCTGGATAGTGTTTTCCATTCTCACTAGTCCTCAGCCTCTTTCCTTGTGCCTAGCCTACAGTCTCAGGGTGGTGGATTTGGGATGGAACCCTCCCAACATATGGTGAGGAGCTTTCGTGTCTTAACATATGTGGTCTGTATCTCTTCCTTTGGCCATCTCATTATTCCTGCAGGGTTCCTGATAACTGACGGTGCATAACTGTTTATTGTCCGGTCTTGTTCTTGCCATTGAGCTGGCTGCTCAGGACTTGCCTTACTCATTGTAGGTGTTTGGTTGCTGCAGCTTTCCTTGTTACCTGTTCCAGGTTGCCATTTTCCTGTGAAATTCCAAGGTACTTGTAGCTGTCCTCAATGTCTACTTTTGTTCTTTCTGGGAGTGAGACCCCTATGTGTGGACTACCTTGCATCGCTTTGTCACCATCTGACTGCAATTCTGGAGCCCGAATGACATCCCAATGTCAGTACTGTAGATCCTGGGATCAGGGAGTCAATGTCACGCGCGATCTTAGTATATAGCTTGATGTCATCCATGTAGAGGAGGTGACTGATGGTGGCCCTATTTCTGAGTCGGTATCCATTGCCAATCTTGTTGGTTTTTTTTGGCTGAGGGGGTTTAGACCTATGCAGAACAGCAGCGGGACAGAGTGTCACCTTGCTATATGTCACATTTATAGACACTTGTGTAAGTGGCTTGCCAGTGCCTTCAAGGGTGGTTTTCCGCAGCTTCATCGAGTTTCCTATGAAGGCTCTCAGAGTCCTGTTGATGTTGTACAGCTCCAAGCATTGAGTGAATCTTAGGCTTTGTGTAATCAATCCAGGCTGTGAACAGGTTGGTGTGTCGTGACCTGCAGTCTTGAGCGACTGTTCTGTCAACCAGGAGTTGGTGTTTGGCTCCTATGGAATCTCTACCAATGCCCTACTGTCTGTTGCTCATGTATTGATCCTTGTGCCTATTTATCTTGGTTTTAATTATGTCTGACGCGAGCTTCCATGTTGTGGAGAGACAGGTTATTGGCCAGTAGTTATTTATAAATATATAAATCTGCATTATACACATGTGCTGTCTGGATCAAATTTTTAGGCAACTGTTTGTAATTATTTCCTCCCATCTTTCAATGCTAATATTGCAGAGTTTTGTAGTTGTTTGGTTTTGAGCAAACTGATGGGAAGCATAACTGTTTCTGAATCTGTTTATTTCACAGTATCTGCTGCAGAACCTTTTTCCAGATTTAAGCAGGGTGAAAAGTCCATGCTTAGGATGGTTAGGATCAGAAGGAAACCAGAGAGCCATGGATAAACAGCACCTATCTGCCATATCGTGGATGGTAGGAGAATGGTTTTCAGATGCTCTTCTGCAGAAATCTCAGCAGGTTTGATTATGTTTATTTATCATGTTTTTTTTTTGTTTTTGTTTTTTTGTTCCCAGCATCTGTTGGTTATTAATCATCATTGCATCATAGTAAAAACAGTCATAGTGCTACTAGCTGTATTATAAATAACACGTTCTTAATTATTTGTAGGTTCACAATAATTTTTTCACTCTGCTTGGTACCTATTCCATTTTTTTAGACATGCATTGGTTGACATAACTGGTTGTCCTGAATAGGTCTTCTGTACAATGTTTTTACATGTTACTCATTATCTATGAGATGGTTACACAGAATTTATTATGTTTATGATCTGTGTCTGTGCATAACAGCATTTTAAAAGACTATGTGTTTAACCAGAGCACCACAAAAATAAATGAAAGATGCACACTTCAGTTATGAACTCAAGTTTTCACACGTTAACATGCCCGATTAGCCCAAAACATCACACTCATGCAGTAACAAGGGTGAGTCTGTTTGCCTTTGAATCAATACAATGTGCATAGTGAAAATAATGGATCTTCATCTGTGGGTCTCTAGTATTACACTCTCTTGCTTAGACTGATCTTTCTATTTAATTGGCTGCAGAGTTTCTCAGCTCTCAGTTTTCACAAAGTACATTTTGTATTGATCCCTTTTTTCTTAGCTTCACAGATTCTACTTCCCATAGTTATCCTATCTACTGCAAGTGTCTCTATCAGTTGGCCTGACAGAATCTCGCAAAAAACATACCCACCCCGGAGAAGACAATTACTTATACAAAGGCTTCTTATGAAGTCTCTTACAAAGCCTTGGGCAATTAAAATGGCCAGAACTTGTAAAAGTCAAACATGTAGGTCTGTTTATTACAACCTTCAGATTTTACTTTGGTCATGAGTATTTTCAATAATGTGGATTTATTTAATAAAAAAAAAGAAAGCAACTCTGTATTTTCTCATATTTTATCAAAGGTTTAAAAAATAATTCCTACTGAGTGATACGTTTTTATTCAAGCTAAACCATTTGATTTGTGTTAACATTTGTAGAACTGCTTTTAAAGGATTTTTATAGGATATTGATTATAACATTTTGGTTTGGTTTAAACGTCAAAATTACCACTCTACAAATCAACATAATGTTTGAAGTTGGCAAAGATGCCTCCAGAGGTGTGATGGACATGTTCAACTGGTAAGAGCCTCTGCCGCATCCCCAGGACACACTTGTGAGAAAAGTCTCGGCTAGCTTGAGAATGCTTTGGGATCATCCAAGATGATGTTGTTCCCATCAAATATAAGAAAATGTAAATAACAACAATTACAAGAATTTATTTTATTTGGCATATTATTTTAATGATTAATGCCCATAAACTATTTAACTTTTCAAAAAATTCTAAGATAGCTTTGTGTTTGTAGTGGCTTACCTTTATTATGGCATTTTTATCTTTTCTGAGTGATATCAAGCGGAATTTCTAAAGCTGATATGCAAACCTGCACTAAGCTGACACCCTTTGTCCTTTTAAAGGTTAATGTGGTCCGCCACAGCCTCCTACAGGAGTGAGAATATCTAAAAATAATTCACAACTCTAAAGTTGCATGCAGAAAGTTCCCTTTTAGGTTTTTGTTATAAGTTTTGTACACAACAATCAATGCATTTAGAACAAAGATGTTACCCTTGCTGTTTTGTGCTCATGGACTGAAGCACACATGCAGCCGTACAACATGTCCCACAGGTAACTAATGCGGAATAACATTGTTCCCTGCATGCTGGGCTATTAATCATGGATGAACTTCTGCATCACTGACAAATGCACCTAATCTCTCAGGAAAATGCGTTTTCGAACACACAGGCAAAATTCCACCCAGTCACGCACGAGAGTGTGTGCGGACATGCACTTGCTGATACATACATTCATTTTATCAGACGAATCTCAAAGGAAAGAGCATGCTCTGAATGGCAAGGAGAGAATTAACGCAGAGCAGGGGGCTCTCCTCCCCTCTACCTCCTCCTGTCTGTGGTTACTTAACCGTCTTTGTCTTCTCCATCTCCTCAATCATCCTCCCTTCATCCCTTCTTCTCTAGCTTTAAAAAAAAATATCAGCATTCATTGAAATTATTCAAGATGATAGAATAATTAAATATCAACAAATGTGTTTATAATGGCTTTTGTATATTTCCATCCACATGCCATTCACTAGCTTTAATTGAAGCTGGGGAACACAAACAACCCTTTGACTCCTGAAGCTCCTGTCGAAGTCCACACTTGCATCTTTTCCTCTGAAAGCCCATCTCCGTTATACTCCCATCTCCCTTAGCCATGTGACTGTCTACTTTGTACTCCAACAAATATACAGCTCCTGGCTGCCCCAACAGGCTCTGGGGAAATGCAATACAAATGCCACAGTGTCCGCAGTGATACTGGCTAAAACCATCGCTGTAGCCTCTGGCTATAAATCAGCAGCAAGTACACAAACATGAAAATGGCTGGAATCAAACGATAAAACACAAAAAAGGAAAAATATTTTTTTCAGACAAACAAAGGAAATAGAAGTCAAACTGGACTGCCTTGACTCCAACTGCAGTTGAGCTTAGCACCGTGCATTTCACTCTGTTTTAAATCGAGGCCAATCCTTAAGTTTATTTGTCGGTGGTGAAGCGAAGGGGTTAAGCTTTTATATAGTATACGACTCATTTTTAATGCGAGTCATGTCTTCTTTCCACTGCTCCTCATGTAACCTAAATAGGCTTTTAATCTCTGATCTAAACATGGAAGATGCAGAAATGCTCCTACAAGTCTATATATCTAACGCAGTGTATCTATTTGTCCTTTCATTTGCCTGCCTAATGCTGCTCTCAAGCATAGTGATAAGAGAGTGTAATCTACTTAGGTGTGGCGAAAGCTTAATCAATATTAACATGTTCCTCAGCTCCCTTTCCATTGAATAATTGATATCCCCACACAGTCTTGCTGAGAATGAAATAAGATGTAGGAGTATTAAAATAACTTCCCCGAGATAAAAGAAAATTGATTAAAAAAAGATGGCTGGAAATTAAAGAGAAGTAGAGGGAGCCTAAGGGATTGGACTTTGCATACAAATGAAGAAAAGGGCTTGGTGAGATAGAAAGGGGGGATAGAAAGGGGGGAGAAAAGAACTTTAAGGAAGTTATGAGCTCATTTATTCAACACTAGTCATTGCACACATGGTTGACTGTTTTACTGAACCAATCAGAGTCGTTAATCTCAGAAATCCCGTGTAACTTCACCAATCCCTGACATCCTTGTAAAACATTGAGCTGTTAATCAGCGCTTGCTCAACTGTAATTTCCACATGATTACCCCTTCATTAAAACTTACTTACTGTGGGAACGACAAGTTCACCCAACAGACAATCTCTACTCAAACACTGTCTGCAAGCACTGACTGACTTCAATTTGCTAATAATAAAAGATAATTAGGATTATTTAAACTTTAAAAATAATTTTTACAAGATATGGAGGTACCTGTTGTAAAGATTTATAGAGGTAAAGATCTATTGGGGCATAGTTTCTCTGTGACTTTTATCGTTTTGTTGTATTATCCATTGCTGTAAAAAACAATAAGCGTTAAAACATTTTTATGGCAAAAAATAGTGATGGTAAACTTTGTGTTGAGGTCAAATTAATCCACTTGTTTATTTGAATGAACATCATTTGAAAGTTTGAGTTTGTTTAAACTTCAGCAGATCCTTTGCTGGAAGAATTACTGCTTTGTTTGACCTTTTCCACAAAGAGAAGAATCTGGAGTTCATCTTTTCTAAACCGTTCTTTCTAAAACACAACAGAACAAAAGCCAGCTTTGATCTACTTAAAAAAGAATTACAACTAATTAATTCTGCTTTCTATAAATGCACAAAAAACCAGAAACCTCAATTTTTTTAGAAGGTTAAATGCAAATCCCAGGACAGTCGACTGACGATTTAATCCATTACTTCAAGGTGAATCAATCAAATGAGATGAGCCCGTCGACAATTTTAGAGACAGGCATTTGAAAACCTCCCGACACATAAGTAAGTGTATTTGTTTGCTTGGATTTGTTAAACTTTTCAATTTGCTGACTTCTATCTTTGCTAGGATGGATGACTGAAAAGGACCAGAAATGACTGAAGGAACGGAGAGGAGAGCCAAATTACAAGAAAGACAGGTAAGTTAATGTTCTGCCAGAGGTTAAAGTATGAAGGTTTCCTGCACTGCATCTTACTCTCTGTGCAGGTGGAATTCCTCAGAACCATCACCTTTTTGCGGGCTGGAGGCAGTTGGAGGAGGGGATGGTAGCTCAGCCGCTCGTACAGCAGAGTATGTGAAGGTATGTGGAGCAGCAGGTATGACCTCATGTCTTCTCTTCGCAGTATTATTAAAACTCTCCAATACATGGACTTTTTTTTTAACTTGTTGCTTTGGGTGAAAAGGCTCTCAACATCAAACACATTGATAGCAGGGGGCATGAGCAGAATCCTTTTGTCAAAGCAACCAATAAAAAATAAAAAATAAATTTCTTTGTTCATTCTTTATTGTTGTACATTGTAGCATTTAACATTTCCAATTTATACAAATGCAATCAAATTACAATACCACAGAAATTCAGAAAGTCCATTTTTGCATTAACACGTGGATGGCATTGAAAGACCCACTCCAATGAAAAGTGTATTTTTGGTGATTTTAGTAAATGTCTTGTGGCATTTTTTTTTTATATGATGGAGGACATATTTGTAAGGAAAAGGAAGATTGAACTGCATATTTGAGTAGGTCTTTATTCAAATTGTTGTGAATCAGGAACATGTTCATGTGACTCTAAGAAAGTCAAAAGGTAAACAACTCCTGGCTAATCTAAGAGTGGTTCTAGGCATGCCGGCAAAGTGTGAAGGACAAATGCTTGAGGGGGGCCTGACAGCCTTGTTCAGTCAATCAATGAAAAACAGGTAGAGAAGAGATGTCAAGAAAATCGAGAAAATCAAGAAAAGTAAATAGTGGGCACCCAGACCAAATAACTGTCATAAATACACAGACGTTTTTCAAGGTCATCTTCATAAAACCTTTTTATCCTTTTGTTCAGTTAAGACAGCATGGGTTTTGACTTAAGTTCGTCATGAATTAGCACATCTTTATGCCTTAATGTGGTCTCTTCTTCTTTGAGATCTTTATCAGATACCCTCCACTTCCATTTAACTGGCAGCTGCCGTTAGGTGAGACGGCTGCTTTAATCAATGTCTTTGATCCGTGCATAGAGATCGTTACTAACACTCCAACGTGTATCTCTCATGATTATTAATCGTTGTTCTTCAAGGTAAAAAGAAAAAAAAAAGCAAACAGAAATTAGATAAGCTACAAAAATCAATCATGTATAGTATTTTAAATTGTTATGAAAATGTCGACCTACCTTTACATTTTTCAATGCTTTGTATAGTTTATGTTCTTTGAGTACCACATAAAGACAGTAAAATAATGGATAGAAAATTAAAATGGCACACATTCTGCATCCCTTATTGCTTTAACTAATGAAGCTCTAGCTCATTAAATAACTGATCTGATTTTGCTACATCAGTACCCAGGCCAACCTCACTATCTGCTGGTTTAAGGAGCCTTTTTACACCAAGTTCTCAAAAAGGGTTGTGCAATAAACTGCAAGAAACAGCAAGCTAATTTATTAATGAACGCCTGAGTAAAAGGATAGATAAGCATTTTCATTTTGTTACATCAGGCGCTGCACAGTCATGATAACGATGTGAAAAAACTCAGTTTTTCTAAAAAAAATGTTTTTTGTGGTAACTATAGGAAACATGTTTCTGATGAACAAAAGTCAAAGTCAAAATTAGCTTGATTGTCAAATATGCTGCATACACAAGACATACAGCACAGATGAAATTACTTTCCTCTCGCCACACAGTGCAAGCAGCTTATAAAATAATAAAATAAAGTAAAATAGATAAAATAACAGTAATAATTAGAAGAAAAGCAATCTGAACAGTGCAGAAGAGCAATGAGATGGTCAAAGTGGCAGTTTAAAGTGACAACGGTGCTAAGAACAGTAAGTAGATGAGTCGGTGATGGCAGTCTTTGGTGAAGATGATGTTCTGAACAGGTGCGAAAGTTTTTCAGTGAGAGTTTGTAGCAGGGAGTGGAGGGGGCAGAGGGGGGAGGCCAGGGAGGGAGTTGAGTTTCCTTATCGCCTGATGGAGGAAACTGTCCTTGAGTCTGCTGGTTCTGGCCTGGAGCCTTTGCAGTCTCCTCCCTGATGGCAGCAGGAGGAAGGGACTCTAGGATGGGTGTGAGGGGTCCCCTGCAATCCTGATGGCTTTGCGGGTGAGGCGGGAGTGATAAATGTCCGAGAAGCCAGTGAGAGGGACACCAACGATCTTCTCAGCTGTTTTTACAATGTGCTGCAGAGTCTCCCGGCAGGACGCGGTGCAGGCTCCGTACCACACGGTGATGCAGCTGGTCAGGATGCTCTCGATGGCAACCCTGTAGAAGGTCTGCATGATGGGGGGAGGAGCTCTGGCCCTCTTCAGTTTGCGGAGGAAGTACAGGCGTTGTTGGGCTTTCTTGGCCAGTGATGCAGTGTTGTGGTTCCAAGACAGGTCGTTGGAGATGTGCACCCCCAGGAACTTGGTGCAGCTCACCCTTTCCATAGCAGCCCCATTGATGATCAGTGGAGCGTGCTGGGTGTTAGTTCTCCTGAAGTCCACAACCATCTCCTTTGTCTTCTCCACATTCAGGTGGAGATTGTTGTCTTTGCACCACAGAGCCAGCCTGCTCACCTCACTTCTGTAGGTGGTCTCATCGTTGTTGTTGATGAGACCCACCACTGTTGTGTCATCCGCAAACTTGAAGAAGAGGTTGGAGCTTGATGTTGGGGTGCAGTCGTGAGTCAGCAGAGTGAAGAGAAGGGGCTCAGCACACATCCTTGGGGACCCCTGTGTTCCTTGTGATTGTTCTGGAGGTGTTCACATGAACTGACTGTGATCTCCCTCTCAGAAAGTCCAGCAGCCAGTTACACAGGGAGGTGTTGGGTCCTAGTTGGTCCAGCTTGTGGATGAGCTGCTGGGGGATGACTGTATTGAAGGCGGAGCTGAAGTCGATGAACAGTATTCTGACTTGAGAGTCTTTTATCTTCCAGGTGGGTGAGGAAAGGAGGGCTTTGGAGATGGCATCATCGGTAGATCGGTTATACCGATATGCAAACTGGTAGGGGTCCAGAGTGTGTGTGTGTGTGTGTGTGGGGGGGGGGGGGGGGGGGGGTAGACTTGATATGATGATGCATGACTTGCCGCTCAAAACACTTCATGAGAACACATTCAGACACTAAGGAAGGATCATCAAACACACTTCCAGAGCTTTAAGTCCCCATCTTTCCACAATTGTGTATGTGCAGCAACATTATTTGGTCAAAGGAAAAACATCTGAGTTTTTAGAGGTCCTCTCAAGCAAAAAAGCCTCTTGGAGAAGAGGTAAAACCTTTTCAGCAATAAAAGAAAACCAAGTTGACTGCGGCCGTGGTGCAGACTTTTGTTAAAAGCATTGTGACTATTATTTTATTTTAAGATGGCCAAATCAATTAATCAAGCAAGCTAAGCACCATTAGGGGGCAACTAACTGGCAATGAATGCTGGAACTGGATCACCTTATGTAGGGTTTGGTGTTTGATGAGGTAAGTGGTCACAGCTGGTTCGAGTCAAGGAGCAGAACAGAGAGGGGAGGGGGAGGAGAGACTGCCAGATGCACCATGACTCTGTAGTACAGCACTAGTTAAACATGAATAATCTGTAACTTTTTTGGGCAAGATTTTTGTAAACAAACCAAATGTTTACACTTGTCAAACCAATAGTATCTAATTGTGTAATCTTCTGAAATAAAGTAAAGGTAAAGTTACTTTATTTGGCACCCTCTTTTAAAACACTCTTTTACAGAATCTCCCTTTGTGCTTGATGACTGAATAGGATTGTATGATCATATGATTTATGATCATACAATATTTTCATATTTTTATCTCTAGTATCATGCTGTTTTTGTCATAAAACTTTTTTAAATACAATTTTTTTCCAAATACTTGCACAAAAGTCTTTTTGAAAGCTCATCAGTTCAGATCTCATTTACAGTTGCTATATCTTGTGATTGCTTAACAATTTAACCCTTGACTGTCACCAAAGTATATTCAAAGTGTGCATTGGTAAACTGTTTGTCTGGGTTAATGCCATTGTTTTTCATCCAAAAATAAACAGTTCAAAGGGGATTCTTCTTCGTGATTTTTAAAAATCTTAGGCTGTAAGAATTGCACAACTCCGGATGATCAGATAAGAATGGTATAAGTTGATTGTGTTCCTGACAGAGTGTGAATCAAACCCCATTTACACTCACTTCAGTTTCTGGCTTCATGCCAAAAGGAGCATTTTCAGTGGCTTCTCTGTTTTTAAATTCTCAGGATTTGCATCCTATACAGCTTTGCATTTTCTGTATTGTGACTTAAGCAAATAGAAATGAGATTAATCAAAAATGGATTTAAAATATGATTATATAGTGTAAGACAGGAAGGAGTTTTCTCTGTTTTAAGGTAGTGGAGTGGTGTTCATGGAATAAACTGAAACAATTTAACCTTTTTTTCAGATAAGGATTATTCCTATGATGACTTCCATTCAGTGTTAACATTTAATTTTTACAATCAGATGCATTTTCCAAAGAGCAAATAAACCTTTGCTTTTGTGTCCCTATTGTACAGTTCCTACTTGGAACTGCTTTATAAAGATCAATCAATTCTGTTATGAATGTCAAGATTCAGGGAAGGACAGAGTGTCATATCAATATACACTTTAACATGCAAGAATAACGGAGAAGAGAAAACAGCAAGTGCAACAAATTAAGTCAAAAACCACAAAAATTAAGCTAATGAACACAAAGGGATGTATTTCACATCAAAGAAGAAGCAATAATTGAGATACATTTTTTTGGTTTCATTAAGTTATTTTTAGGACAAAGGTCAGGCTTTTAAGATCTTAACGATGAAAGACTGATCTGTAAAGGATGAGTAAACAGTGAAGTGGCAGAAAACCTTGAGTAAAAATCAAGAATTCTTTTAAATCTTTTGTTGCACAAAAATTTGCAACTCCTTGAATTAAATGTACATTTTTGGTCTCAATTTCAATTTGCAACCAGTGCTCTTTAAAATGCTATTATGCAAACCTATAAAGTGAGCACAACCTTTCTTTCAGATATTCTTCAAACTAAAAATCGAGTCAGTCTGCATTATTGTATTCACAATGACACAAAAATGCAATAAATTAGATAAAATTATAAAAATGAAAACCAAACATGCCCAGGAATGCTGACTCCCTCCCGTCATTTTTTTCTAAAGCCCATTTAAAATTGTTGCTATTTTCAGCTGCCTGCTTCCTTTACTTTCTAGCAAGTTGTGAGCTCTTTCCGTTTTGATTTCTGGGCAGGGAATGATGGAAAGGGAACCTTCTTTCTTCCATCAGAGACGATACAGGAAGACAGACAGAGAAATAAATGTCTGAAAGCACAGGAAACAACTCTAAAAACTACTCCACCATCTTAAAAATCACTTACTTCCCTCCCAACGCACCCTCTAAAACATTTATACAGTCATGCCTGTCTGCTGAGGCCTCTGAATTATTTACCAATAGAAATGCAGGAACAATCTAATTGAAGAGAGGGAAAACTGTTGGAGATGGTATGTTTTTCTTTCCTTTTATTTGTGAATTCTGCTTGATACGCCCAGGTTCTGCTGGGGTCGTCTGTGACAGTTTGCATTTTTCAACCTAGTTGTCTAGACTCATCTGCCATCACATCATTAGCCAGAATCACTTAATGAGTGCTCCAGTATGAGTAATGTGCAGCAAAAAAGTTTGGAGCAAGATTACAACTTCTGCTTGGACACATTGTCCTGTAGCGCTTGAGAAAAGGATGAGAAAAAATGGTCAATGCATCAAGCAACCAGCGTAGAACCAGATTATTTGTTAAAAAACTGAAGTGTTTTACGTAATCAATTAGCAAACTCAGATAACTGTCAATTTGCAAATAAGGGCCTCAGAAATGTAGGTTTTTCAGTTATTTTTTCTTTTTCTATCCCTGGTTGTGTTATATTTTGCTAATTATATCCATTTACCAGTCTTTTAAATTACTAAGGTATACCTGGTTTCTGGTTTTCATGGAGCCTGGATATCATGTAAAGTCATTATTCTTTCTTTACCTGCACACTTTTCTGTGGTCAGATGTTGAATAGCTGCTGTATGAACACCTTGGCATGTCAGCATCTGTTCATTGCCAGTGCTCCTTCTGGATTTCTTGCTCTAAACCTACTTTGCTTTAATTGCATAGGTTTTTGTTTGATTTTTCCCATAAATTGAGGACAGATTATAAATAGGGAAACCTCTGCACTAACTGGAGACATTCAGCACTGCCAGTTGGCACAATGGTCTGTAAGTATGTAAGGGGAGTAAAACAGCTCAACCCCAGTAACAGTCAATCGAACATGCACATTGTCCGCCAAAACCTGGATGTAATAGTGGTTACTGGCCTATATGCAAACACAAGTTGCCAAAAACAAATCAAAAAGACTGTGGGACAAAGAAAACACACCCGAACGATGCTGGAGAACAGTGAAAACGAAAGGGAATCTTAATCACAAACATGCAGAGATATTGGAAAAGTTCACATGAATGGCAATATTCTGAACTTATCCCAACTAGGGTCACGATCCACACTGCAATGCATACAGACTTACCTGATCTAATCCTATACATTTATACTGGCCATGTGTCAATAACGGGAGTTAAGCTAATTCCAGCCAGACACAAACAATTATCGATTTCCCTTTCATAATCAATTTTTAAACAGTTGGCACTTTCATGTTTTAAAAATGACGCTACCCATATGTCACTATCAAATCCAAGTCCCTGATTGGTTAAAGTTCCACTGGTTTAGCATAAAATACACATTTATGCCCTTGCATTTTGTACATAGAGCCCAGAAACAAACTTAAAAACTTGTTTACTTACGTGTGAATGCGAGAGTGTTTAAGGCAGAGGCCTGAAATGTGCATTTCCATGCATTTACTAAGACTTTTCATCGGAAGTGGGTGCTTAAATGCATGTTGCAGAGACCGGTGTGAATGTAACATTGGGTAATATCATCATGGGCTTAAATACGTTTTTGCAATAGTTTAGCATGTCAGCACCTTTTTCATAGTTACAACATGTACAGTGCTGAAACTACGGAAGCCGTAAACGGCGTACCCTACTTTTTTATGTTTTTCTTGGGCTATTTTTTTGTTTCAGTAAAATAATTTTGTGAATCTACGCTCCTCAGACGCTCATCAGACCTGGGTTCCGTATTTCAACCTGTTGTCGGGGAATTTAGTGAAATAAAGGGAGGGGTAGTGCAAGAGACGGCTTTAAGGGGTCTAAGAAGGATGGATCCACTATTACATGAAAAAATGGACTAAAAACGTAAAACTGGTAAAGCCTTGGCGTATCAGTGCGGGAAAGGGAGAGAGCGACGCTACAGTATATTCTTCAATAGCTAGTTATCATGAAAAAACAGTCCAAGAAAAAGTAGGGCAGGCCGTTGTCAGCTTCCGTAGAAAACAAAAGTATTTACAGAATTTTCTCATAGTTTAATGAGTGCTTATCATCTGAAAAAGTGTTTTGAACACAACATCCCAAACCCCCTAGTCTGTTCATTTTCACCCTGAACTTCCATTCATATTAACATGTGAAACCTGGCTATGAATAGCCACCTTTTAGTTTTCATGGGTTCAGGGTATAACAAAAAAGTTCTTAACCCCAAACTATTACAATAAGCTCTTTTAGTAAAATCTTAGAATAACAATCATGGTGGTGGTTATTTTTATTTTTGGGATATATGGTTTTCTTTTTTATCCCCAAAAGTTTCACATTCAAAGTAATCAACAAGAATTGTCTGCAAATGACATAGTCAACCTTGTAATTCTCTGAATCTGCTTGGAAACACATGGGAAGCCCACGTGCAAACATCCTTCAGAAAACATTCTGATTCAAAGCATAGTTTCTGTTGAAACCATGGTAATCTATGAAACAGTAGTCATTGATCAAGTTGTGACAGGAGTGTACCAGAAACAAATATTCAAATCTTTGTCTTCAAAAGAGTTTCTGACATTCAGGTGGCTCAATTGTTTTGAGAAAATAGTTTTTGCTCATCAGAAGCAGTCGAGTTTTTGCCTTTCTTTTAGTGATCACAAAAATCTTCTTAAATGTACCTGTTACTTTGTCCTGGCCTTTTGAAAATCTAAAATATTATACCAGTTGGGCAACATGTCCACATCAGTGATGATGAACTCCTCCAGTTTATACTCAAATATTAGATTGACTTGAAAGAACATCTACTTCTTGGATAAAAAGAAAAAAAGTCACTGTTTGATGGCATTTTTTTTTTCTCTTTCAAATGGACTTTTCATTAAATCAAGCATAAAGAAAAAATCTACTAAGTTAAAATCTCCACTTTTGAGCCAGACCAAAGTTGCTTACTGCACATTCCACATCAGGAAAAAAACAGAAACAGTTTGCACACACTGCAGGATAGATACTGGCTGGGGACATCACTGTTGTGTGTCTGATGATGAGATTCTCTGTATGTAGCAGAAAAATCTCACTTACACTGAGCTGCACATTCACACATTCCTTCCGTTCCACACACATGCAGTTCTCCCTTCTTTGAAGTGCTGCATCACTAGGCTGTAATGGAATTCTATACCTGACTGCTGACTGGAGGCTTTGGATGGGGATGGATGGAGAAATGGGTGGATGGAAAGAAAAATGAAAGCAGTGGAAGGTGTGGAAAACTGACTGGAAGATATTGGTATGCTTTTGTGTGTCTGTACAGATGATAAATTGCACATCTTGCTTCTATTTGGTTATTATGAGTTTTTCTGTCTAATAAGGTCAATATGTCATGACATTGTTAATACACTAGGACAATGGCTCCTCGTTTTTTAAACCCATCAATCCAAACCGATTCTTCAACATAAGCTTTTTGTGCTGCACCTCCCTCTTACTCTTTTAGTCTACATTTTAGCCAAGAACAAGGTAGAACTGTAAGGTCCTTTTGGACTCTTCCCCCTTAATTATGCAAATAAAGTTCATTATGAACACCAACTTTAAAGTTTTGTGGAATATATTCATTAGTCTGCAAGTTGAGGTGCGAGAGTGCTCATTGAGGAGCAGTCAAGTGTGCACAGTTTTGTATGCTCTCTCTATTTTTTTAATAGGTGCAGGCGTATTGTATTGATGTAGTGTGTGCACTTGACTGAACAATGTGCCAGTATCGAACATTTGAAGTCTCTCCGAAGACAAAACAAAAGCTGCAGGATAATAATTAAACTAATTAATACCAACATAATTGAGCACTGCAGCATATTTGCAGGTATTGTGTTGTATTGTGTAGGTGCAGCACTGTTACAATTTAGAAACTAATCAAATAGTAAATAGAGAGATGTGGAGAAAAATGCAGTTGATAATTGGTCTTTTTAATGTTTTAGATAAAAGATGAGAATTTTGTTGATGTAGCCATAAAACATTTTGATTATATAAGACAACAATTTCTGAAATATAAGCGAAGATAACTATAATTAGGATGACATTTAGTCATCAAGGGGTTTGAGTTTATGGTATTAGTAATTTGATATTTTAAATCCCAAAAATTAGTCTAATACTTTCTTTAATTTGTTAGCAAAAAGGACTGATATTGTAATAAATTACAGCATTTTCCTATTTTTCAGATATTTTGTAATTATTCTTTATTTTCATTTTACCTTAACGGAAACCAGTTTCCTTACTGTGCATATGACAACAAACCCCCTTTTTTATCCCATTAAATCCCATTAATCTCATCTATAATCTATTACTATTATCTATTATGTAAGGGATAGTAATGCCCATCGAGGTGTCCATTATGCTAAATTAAATGAGGATGTGGAGGCCTGATTACGTCCATTTGTTTTTGATAATGGACACCTTGAAGAGCACTATCCTGCTTTTACCATTGTCACTTAATAAATACATAAATATTAAATAAATTGTTTGTACTTTAGTCTTGTCATATTTTTCAACTTGAACAGTTTTTCTAAAAAACTGACTTTTTGATATGCGCTGTCATGGTAACAGCAACTGAGCCCACACCAACTTTGCTCTGCTGCAGTTGAGTAATATGCCAATGTCATGATAAATTAAAAAAATTGTCATTTCAGAGGGCAAGTTCACCTCTTACCGCTTGTTTGTCTAGATGATGAAGCAAATGTTTGATTCAATGCAAAAAAGTCCAAAGTCTAAATAGTTCAGTTCCTGCTGTGTCACCTCCTCTTGTCTCATCTCCTTCTAAGATTCTCTTCTTTCTTTCTCTTCTGCTGCATGTTAAAGGAAACTACAAAATCACTCATGCCTACTGTCTTGCTGTTCTGATAAATTGTGGAGTAAGGTATTACTAAGAAGTCAAATATTTTTGCGTTGCTGTGAGGATGGACTGTTTTTGGATGTGGTAAATTAGAGCATTAGATCTGGACTCGAGTTTTTTTTTGTATGTTTGGTTGCCTGTTTCTTAATTGTTAGAGATTTAAAAAAAAAAAACGTTTTGCTGGTGTAAAAGTAAACGGATGTTTTTTTCATAATAAAAAAACTTCATAAAGCCTTTTTTAAGTTGCATTTTGATCTTTCACTGCACCACAATATCATGAATGTAAATGAAAAGTCCTTAAAATGATTAATTACGTTATATTACAAAATAATGATCAGATTAATAAATAATTGATTGAAAAACATTAATAATAATTATGACTTATTTTTTTTTTAAAGTTGCTGGTTCTCATCTTTTTCCGTGGCTTTTTACTTTTGTTTCCCTCCAAATAATATTCAGGGGTGTTTCAGCCTCGCTGATGAGCATGTGAAGCTTTCTGAAGTCAAAAGAGAAACTATGCAGACTATCGCAACAGCAAAATAAACAGCTGTTGGTGCAGCAAGGGAGCTGGAGAGGTTTAATGAGCAGACTATGGCAATGTGACCCAGATCTAGTTTCTAGACTGCCACAAAGCTGCCTGCACAAACCAAACAGACAATAACAATCATTGAGAACAAGTCTCATTAATTACCGTGGTTACACTCATGCGTCTCCGCTCTTGACCAACTCCTCTGTGTCTGCTGTGGGAGAGATAGAAATGTCTTTCTCCATTGCTGTCCCCATCTCCTCATAATCCCCACTACTTCTCAACACCCCCCTATTCCCTTCATGTTCTGTAATGCTCTTTACTCCAACTTGGCATCATCCCACCCTCATCCTCAGTTCTCCACACAAATGTCAACAACTGAATATTCATCACAATGCTGACACCACCCCCCCGTCTCGCTAAATCTCATCGCAGACAGGGAATTTTTTCTTCTTACCCCATTCGGCAGACTGATTAGTAGCAGATTTAAATATCAGCATTACCCACGATAAACTTTTCATTTTCTGCAAAATATCACGTTTCTCCACACCCCCTGGACTGAAAAGAAACTCAGAGATTGCTCCCCTGCATCTGAGGTCTGTCACAGGATTTCTGCTGGAACCTCCACACAAGCTGAATCTTTTCTGAGTTCTGCAGTGCAAATTTCTAAATTTATTACATTAAAACAGTGCAATGGCACCGAAATGTTAGGATAACAGAAGTCTTCTTTCCTAGATTGGCCACCAGTCCTTTTTTGGAAGTCAGTTTCCCTACACAAAATTACCACATAATTTCTTCAGCTGAACATCACTCCTCAGAGAATTCAGCTATGCAGAGGACTCAATTTAAAAACTGACAGCAGAGATTTCCCACAATGTGACGAACAAAGTTGCCCTATTTTTTTTTAAATCTCATTAACCGATCTCAAATTGTTTTAATTGCTTTAAAAATAGGGTAAAAAAATATTAAAGTAAACATATTCATTCATTCATTTTCTATACCGTTTTATCCCTTTCGGGGTCACGGGGCTGCCGGAGCCTATCCCGGCCACTTGAGGGCGAAGGCAGGGGGGATACCCTGAACGGGTCGCTAGTTTGTTGCAGGATAGAATGTCCACAATCACACACCCATTCACTCCCGCACTCACACCTATGGTCAATTTAGAATTGCCAATTAACCTATGAAGCATGTTTTTGGACGGTGGGAGGAAGCCGGAGACCCCGGAGAGAACCCAACATATTTTTCATAAAAGCTCAGGGGGCTTCATCTTTTTTTAAATGTTTGTCAAATGTTGCAGAATGTTGAGTAGGTTGAGATACATGCATAGAAATACTAAACATTTGAGTCAAATCATTCTGATCCCAGCATGTATTTTCAATAGCTTTAGCTTACTGTCATAGTCCAAAGTCAGTGGCACGGAGTTACCCTTAACTCACAATGCATCTGGTCTAGCGGTGGTGCGGCAAGTCAGAGTCTTTATGTAACTTGAAAAGTGCGAGAGGCACTCACACGGCATCCATCCTCCGGCTCTCCAAATTCGTTTCTTTGGCTTCAAATTTTAGCCGGACGCTGGAGCGAGCTGGAGCACATTTTTGTGAAGTTGGGCCAAATTAAACGACCTAAACCGGAAATAATGTGAGCAAGTATAAAGTGCATCCAATACAGTTTCAAATAAAACCTATTTTCTGCTGTACTTGTCACTTTTTCACAGCGGTGTAAACATTAAGTTATTTCTCCTGACACAGGGTCACAAAGTGTGTGGTAGAGCGTCATATCAATCATTTAACACCATGGATGACGAAACGCTGATGGCAGAGGTCCAGAACCGCCCCATCCTTTATGATACTGCACATGCTTTTCATAAGGATAACGACAAAAATGACAGAGCCTGGGCTGCAGCAGGACTGCAGCCATCCGTAGCCAATGTGAGTCATCTGCTGTAGCTAGACCGCTCTGGTGGCTGCACCGGAGCCGGACTGGATGCAGTGTGAGCCAAGGGTTACTGTGCAGTCAACGACAGCCCAACTCAAACTTTCACAGGTGAACACAGACTTCCATTAAGTATCAATATTGCTATTTCCTGGTTTGACCTTTGAAGCTCCATAGGTAATTGAGTCACTACATCCATCCATCCATCTTCCTCTGATTATCCAGGACCGGGTCGTGGGGGGAGCAGTCTAAGCAAAGATGCCCAGACTTCCCTCTCCCCGGCCACTTCCTCTGGGGGGACCCCGAGGCGTTCCCAAGCCAGCCGAGAGACGTAGTCTCTCCAGCGTGTCCTGGGTCTTCCCCGGGGCCTCCGCCCAGTGGGACCCAGAGTCACAGTAAAACCTATTGAAATTTTCATTCATCTTCTGCTTGAATTTTACAATGAAAATATAAATACAAGTTACAACTGTATTAGTCATATTACAATAACCTCTGAATTGAAAGTTAAAGAAGGGCAAGTTAAACGTCACGAGCGGCTTTTTTTGCCCACAGGCGCTACCTGGCCTCGCCCTAGCTGTACCCTCACAACCCCCCTTTTACCTGCCCTCACTGGCTGAGGAGTTGCTGCAGGCTCTTCACTCTCCCCCTCTGTCTTTGCCATTCTGGTCAGACCCCCACGTAAGAAATTCATGAAAAAACATATTTTTTATTTATTTATTTATTTTTTATTTCAGCTTTTCTGTTAATTTAATCTCCATAGAAACTGTTTTATGTTTTGGTCTATGTGTTTTTTAGAAAAAATTGCAAAAGAAAACTTTTGGATTTCCTTGGCAATGTGGGGTTTTTGTTAACAACGCTCACATTTCTAATATCTTCATGTCATCTGTCATATCGTTTCGTTCAGCTTGAGCCAAAAATTCATCCTTATGTTAAATTTCACAATAATCTGGTAAAAGACGTGCAAACAATGGGGGGACACCACTCTTGTGAGCTCGCCACTCAAACACCTTTCAAAATGTACAACTTCTCCAACTCTTTTTTCTAAGTAGCCTCCCAATGATGCTTAAGGAGTCAAATGGTTATATATCAAAACCCATGGGAGGAGTTTAAATGACTGCTACTGAAGGTGTTTTTGTTTAGAATATTCAAGATGGATGTCTCTTCCTCTGGTCAAAGGTCAACAAAACTTTGGCTATGGTTGTGGACGTAAGCTTTTTTTTCTCACATTGTGTAAAAATGTGAAAATTATTAAGATTTCAGATTTGGCCACAAAATGGCCCTCAAGCCGTAGTTCCTGTGGCCATTCCAATATTATTTTAAAACATTTTTTTGATATCCCCGACGTGTGTTTTGGCTGCATTACTGGCTTTTAAAAGTTTTTTTGAGTTGAATAAGACATTTTATGAAGTGGGTTGCAGTTTATTAGATGATGTGTTTGGAAAATGTTTTAGATTTTTGGAGGTAGACAGAATTTCTAAGTAAAAGCACAGATTCAGAGCAGGGAACCTTCCGCTGTTAAGTTACAATGCTGAGAAACAACATCACCACCATCTTGTTAAATAATTCTATACTTTATCAATACAAATTCATTTTTTAAAGTTAATATTGCCACCATTTTCATAGTGATTTTGGTCAGATCAAAAAGGCTATGGTTGCTGCTAATGACTGAATATATTTATGACGGTAAACATGTTTTATGTAGATATTCAACCTTTTTAAGATAAATCAGGATCACTGTAACTTGCCAGATGATCACAAAAACAAGCGGTAAGAGGTGAACTTTCTCCCTGAACTGATGCTTGATTCAACCCATCGGAAAGATCAGCATATATATCTTGCAGAATCATGACTGCAGCGGTGGTGCGGCGCGACACGGACTATTTGTTACGCGGTACGGTGCATCGCGCCGCACCATGTAACGAATAGTCCGCTTTTTGTGGGAAAAGCGATCCAAATCGGAAAAAAAACAAGAATTAAGGACTAAAAACTGGTTAATATTTATTTCTTTTTGTAAGTGACCATGGTATAAGCGGGTTAATGGCCTTCAAAGTGTGCATTATTGCTTTTTAACGCACTTCGCGTCGGACTTTAAAATGTAACAATGCACACTTCTTTGGCCATTAACCCTTGCTTAGCGCACAAACAATCCCAGAGATAACATTTTTTCATTTTTTTCCAGCACTGATCCCTCAAAAGAATTAAGTAAGCATTTTTATATCTGTCAGCTGAAAATAAGGTTTTATTCTTAAAGAATACTTTAAGAAAAATATTTGAGGTTGAAAGATTGTGCATAAAAAGTCAGCATTGCTTGCACAACAAACTAGTGTAAACTGCCATGTTAGAGTGATCAATGTACATCATAGAATGGTGGATTAGAAGTTTTAACACATTTTAAAAATTTAGAAGACCTACAGGCCTAAATACTATGATGAAGAGTTGCATCCAGAGAGAGATGCAGTGTTTTTGTGTGGGCAGGGTTCACTCGTCTTCCTATAGGAGCAGATGACGCTTTGCCATCACCTCAGAAGCCAGACGACGATGATAAAAAACAAAAAAAATCTTGAGCTCTTTTAGCCAGGCTATTCTCCAGTGTCTTCCTGCTGTTCAGTGTGGTTACAGTGTCATGCTAATGAATTTGTGAATACCTAGCATAATGATAATTACACGTGCAATTTATGCAGCAAATACAGCAGAGAGGTCATGCAATCTTTGTGAGTCATCACTGCAACCTTAATCACCGTGACTCATATTCAGTGTTCCTCCAGGAGCGACTTCAATAGAAATGAAGGAACACGCCTCCTTTCATACTTCCCATGATATGAATGACACAGTCGAGGTTGAGGTTATCTGCATTCGTGTGTGAGGGTTTGGATAGCACAAAGTGTGTCCGAGGAAAATGAAAGGCTGACACCAGCATGTACAGAAACCCTTTGGGCCTATGCCGCTTATCGGTTCCACACACACGCTTTCCTTTTTTGCACTCTGTACAGCTTCCACACAAAAAGTGACACACTCATACACACACGGTGTGTTATATATCATTGTGATCTTTTTCATCTGTAACCTGTTCCAATCTGCTCTGCTGTCCGGGTCTTACAACAAAAGCCACATTACCTTGAGGTCATCACTTTGCAGGAAGATCACAAAAGTCCTCCTCAGTTATTTTTGTTCCTTTTTTACCTTCTTTCCTTTAAATTCGTCATCCTCTCATGCTTTTGTCTAAGGGTGGGAACACTGAAATTAGACTGGGTGCCTGCAGTGCACGCAGACTGGACTTTCCTGCAAATTCAATGGAGAGTTGCACAAGAAACAAAAAAAGATGATGCGACATGTTCCCAAAACCTTATTTGATTGCTCCCGCAAAATATTCAAAGGTACATTTGTCTTTTCTTTTTTTCAAATGGTTTTGCTTAAAGTCCTTATGGGCAGAGTTCCACCGGAAGGAATGAGTGTTCAGTGCATCCTTCAAAAAACCATGAATCAATTCTGATAATTTCATTTTTATAAAAGTCTTTTTTTTTTTTTTTTTACTTATGAAGTGTGATTTTAATAAAAACATGCATGTAAGACTCATTACATAATTTTTCTTTGGGAATCCAACTGTGTCTGATGTCTTTGAGAAAGTTGATCCACCAGAACATTGATGAGAGAACAACTAATGAGCAATCAAATCAAATCAGACACAGACAATCTAGTAAAAGCTTGTGGGTGGCCCAAGCCTGGTTTGCAGTTAAAACCAAGCATGTTTTCAATTGCAAACCAGGCTTGGGCTACCCACAAGCCTGGTTTGCAATTGAAAAAGACAATTGAATTGGTTGTCATTGGTGTTTTTCTAGGTGGAGATGGTGTTTTTAAAGTGGAGCTTGTGTTTTTATACTTATTCATATCTGATTTGACTGCTTCCCCCAAGAAAATTGTTTTTAGAAACATTATATACCAAAACACATTGTATATTTGTGTATAGCTTGGCACCAAGCAACATCTCAGACATGTTGCTTCCATTTTAAACCACCTGGGTTATTAGGTCTTCTGCTGCTGCTAGGACTCAGACTAGCTTCAGTTTTATGCTTCCTGATCATGTTTGACAAGTTTCAAATGTGCCTGTTCTTTGATATTATTTGATTTTGATCAAATCTTTTTACCTCAGTGTGGGAGAACTAAAAATATTGTATTTAAACTCATCTCGCTGCAAACTCATCTCAGGTTTTAATAGCTTCGCAGCAATTGAAAAGTATTGTACTGAAAGCTGTTAATAATTTATCATACAAACAACAGCAAGATAATAAAGGATAAATGAATTTAGAAATGTTAATACAAGCAGCGAGGCAAATATTAAATTCTGTTTATTACATTTTCGATGTTCCCAGCATTCTTAGAGTTACTGAACATACGGACCAAGTTCAGCACATTTTTGAATGACATTCAGCCCTCGATCCATCACCTTCTCCTAATCATCGTCCTTGCACTGATGTATCAACACAGGGTAGCTTATCTAATGGCTCTGCTGGCTGCAGCATCTGCTCCGGCATCTGTTCTTACAGCCCCTATTTCATCACTGAAGCTAACCAGAAAGCCCGCTGAGTTATAACGGTATGGTTTGGATTTTCAGAGGATGGTCACAGATGACAAGATTTGTGGGTTGCAGCAGGGTTGATGATCGTAACTGTCAGACAGTTATGAGGAGGCTGTTGGAGCTACACCTGATGCCTGGCTTCATCACTGCCGCTTAATGGTTGGTGTTGTATTGAGAGCACGGTGGTATTAGATGTTCTCCGAAGGAATTTCAACAAGCCGCACTTAGTTGACTGTTGATTGGATTCTGGTGCAGCTGGAGAAACACCTTGCAAGCACTTAAGACTGTAAAATTGAAGTTGTCAGACTCTCATGTCAAAACCTTTTTACACATTTTACTCTCTGTAATTACAGCAGTCCACTCAACACTCACCACCTCCACTCCTGTGTGTGTGTGTGTGCGTCTGTGTGTGTGCACACGTGTAACTTGAGAAAGCTTTCCAACGGTTCCTCTGCAGTTTGCCTTCATCGTTGTCTTCTTCTTTCTCTTGCCTTGATGATTTTGACTGCTTTTGGAATCATTTTAATAGATTTCTTTAGAATAAACTTGACTGATGAATTGAAAGGTATGGATTTTAATCCTCCTAACAAGAAACAAGTTGTGGTTTGAATCCCATGGGTTACACCATTTTTTAAAGCACCCTTTCTGAAAAATAAACCTGCTCGGCTCAATGGTTTCAGAGAAAAAACGAATTTGTAAAGAAATGATACTGACACCCATTTTGTACTAAACTGCAGCTCTACCAAAAAATCTATAGTGGAAAGCCATCATGATGCCTTTTGTAGTTTAAATGAATAATGTTCTTTTTTAATAACCGTTGTGTAAAAAGGTTTAAATGAATTTGTTTTGACAAAAAATACATTGTTTTCCCGTTTTTGTGCCTACATTTTTAATTGCAAATATAGTAAAGATAACAGAGCCTTAAAGTTACTTTTAATAATAACTTTCTTTCATGAAATCCTAAAAATAAGGACTCTTTCTTGGATTTTTTCCTAAGAAGTTGTCAAAATGGAATGAAACTTAATTTGCCCTGGCTGAGTGCAGCACTGAGGGTTGTAAAAAGCTGTTTTAAGTTTTGCATCACATCACTTTTTTGTGTAAACACTAGAATGACGGAGCATTACCAACACACATTACCTTAGTGTTCAAATATCTCTGCGTATCAAGCAAAACATTTCAGAAAAATTCAAACACAAATTTATTTTTTTAAATCTAATTTGAAGTGTTTATTTTTCTAGTTTTTGTTCTGTTTTTATTAAGTAATTTAATTTTGACTCATTTTCAAAACAAGTCACAAGACTTCTTAGAAATAAAAGGAATAATAAAATACAGAAATCTATTTCACATTTTTTACACAGAAAAGCACAGAATATGATTTTGTTCATGTTTACAAAAACATTTAGGTTTAGGACAGTTATGGTCTTTAAGTTAAGCCGGTTTTGTGATGTTGGGCAAACTTGTTCCAGATTTAGAGAGTTAGATTGTGGAATTTAAATGTAAAAGATCTATTTTTCCAGTTAACAGAGAATGATTGTTCCCACACATCTACAACAATTTTAGTCACAATCTTATGTCCTCACAGAGACATACGTTTTGTTTTTAAGTTTACTTTAGTTTTTTAGTTTAGTTTATTTCCCTATTTCCTCAGAATGTTGGTGGAAAATTCTTCATTAAATAAAGGTATTCTTCTGACAATGAGCCCTGATTAATGAGTTGTCATTCACGTAACAAATGTGACCACCAGGGAGGAGAGCTCGCTCTGGGTTCTTTTTTTAAAACAAAGCATTTGTTTAGAGGTGTTTGCTCACAGCCAGATTGGGTCCCACCAAACTGAATGTGTAAAGTTCATTGAAACATAATTACCTGTTATTGAAAGCACTTTTGGGAGCCAACACAGTGAAAATCAGCATTTACAAACTCACCCGTTCTCTGTCACTCCCAGTTTTTGGGTCAAATCTGTTATCACTGCCTCCACAAATCTACTAAAATACGCTCCAGACTTGTTTTCATTTGAACTTTTTAATTCATTTCATATAATACTGACACATGTACTCAATAGAGGTTAACAGGCGTTTTAAAAACACAGATATTAAAACCATTAGAGCATCACTTTACCTTTAGCCCAGGTGATTCCAAGACCCCTTCTTCTACAGGTTTTAAATGTTGTAGTGCATCATTACATCTACTTGGTATTAGTCTAACCTCAACTTTGAAAGGACTTTGAAAAACATAAGAGAAAAAAGAAGACTGATAAACAATATGCATCAGAAAAATGGCATGTGGTAACCCACAAAGGGAAAATATTTTCCTCTTCTCCTGAAGGGGAAATAAGAAAAAAAATCAGGGTCAGGAAAGAAAAAGGTTCCTTTGCAGATCTGGGATACATTATGAGAAAAGTGAGAGGGGTTACATGTGGCACAGTTTCATTTGAATAAGTCACCCACATCACACCGAGCAAGCATTGGTGATCCTCTTCCCTTTGGAAACAGAACTAAAGGAAGAAAAATAAATGCTTTATAACTGAATTTACACGTATGGAGCAGAATAAAGAATAAAGGATTTGTAATATTTTAAATCTGTAAAGTTGTTGATGCTCTGTCATCCGATTGAGTCTTAGGTCGAAGATCTCTTTAGTGTGCGCAAAGTTTTCCTCTGCTATAGAGCACACAGGGGACCTAGCTGTGTGTATGGTGATGGAAAGCAGAGTAGAGTCCTTCCTCTTCTGCCCTCAGTTCTCCGTTATCCTTGGAAAAATGAAACAATCGCTACTTCCCTTTAGGGACTCATGTCAGTGCTTTTCCTCGTAACTGGATAGGTCCATTGTGCTTTGTTTCGCCAACTTGCCAGACTACTTCTTTTGAGATGGACAAGACTATCGGGTCACCTAAAATGAGAAAGTGGAAGGTTGTCAAAATAATGATGTGTCCAGAAAAGCTTACATAATATGGTAAATATGTGAAAAAAATTGACTATACCAGTGAATGGGGCTTTATAGCTGTGCAGCAACAGTGACTATTTTAAAACAACTGACAGGGGTTTTTATTGGTGGAATAATGCTTACGCGTTCAGACATCTACCCTGAATAACAGCATCTTCACCTTTTCTTTAATTTGGAAAAATTTTAATAAGTCACTTTTGCTTAACTTCAAGTTCCTAAAAGGCAAACAGACTGCTGTACTGCCCAGTTCAGAGCATGTAATAATAATCCTGACTAGATGAGACATGCATGTCTTTCTGAGACCCCTGTGGCGTCTTAAAGGAGTTTTTCTTTTGTTCTATCAGCCAACCAGGTGCCAGTGAACGAACGTAAAAAGCCAGCATTCGCTGTGCGAGCACAGAGCAGCGTGTCCTCTAAGCTGGCATCTGAAACGGATCTACTGTATCTGCTCTTGATGGCTTCGGGCCAGCCTTCCTGGGCTCATTCCCATTGCCTTCAGGCATTCACTCCTGCGTTTGATCAAAGAGTCTGCAGGCGTTTGTTGTCTTCCCTTTTCAATACGCACATACACTGTAGTCTTTCTGAACCTGTTTTTGCTTCAAAATGCAGAAGTCAGTCTCTTTGGAAGCTGTCCCTTGCCTGTTTAAATATGCTTTTAGATATCAGTTTCTTTGCCTTGTTCGCGAGTCGATGTACAGTATAGATGTTTAGATCTCATGGCACAAACCACACACAAAACACTTGAGTGTTATTTCAGTGTCTCTTAAGTCTATAGAACACTGTGATTCTTTTTCTAAAGATTTAGTCGGCACAACTACACTGTTCCTCAAGGCTTTTTTCCTCATTTAAAGTTTCATAAAAACAGAATTACTGTCAACTTCCTGAACAGTTTGCTTTAAAAAATGTACAATAATTTACTCTTTATTCAATATTGATAGTTTCACAACTAAAAAGCTTTGTTCACACAGACAGTAGTTTAAACAATTGACAAAAGTGGAGTTCTTATTTATAAAACTATTCATTTTTACATAAAACGCCAACAAAAACATGTTTTTTTTGCCCAAAACAACAGGAAAATTAAAATTAATCTTTATATAATGTAAATCAAAAATAATATTGAAATCCAATTTGTTTAATTTACTAATTTTTAAAACTGAGCTCAATCAATTACCAACTACCTTGAGAGTTTACCAAACACTTTTAATTCAAAAGGTGGTTTGTTAGCATGGTTGGATTTTTTGTCAAACAAAGTCACGTAAACTTTCAATATTAAAATGTAAAGTGAAATTATGACTTATCATAACAAAAAAAATAGGGATAAGTTAACAATTATATTATGTTTAGAATGTGTTGTATTAAGGAACTACATACTAATGTATGTAAATGTAGTTATTTAATCATTTTGGTTTAGTTTTCAGAACGCTGAAAGAACCGTTTGGTATTTTACCAACCGGTAAACTCAATTTTATTTAACCTTATAAGAAATTTAAAGTGAGCACAATGTCTGTCTAATCCTTTGTTCACATGTCTTAGTTTCAGCTCATGTCTTGGCGCTGCGGGCTTCAATGTTTACTCATCCATAAGCAATCATTTGACAATGACTAATCCATCTCCTCCCTCTCTCCCTCCTCCTGCCACCTATTCTCCTCCCTTGTTCTGTTCCTCAAGCTCCAATAGAGAGGGCCATATTGTTTAGTGTTTATTGTAAAAGCAGCAGCTCTACCAGCAAGCTTTCAAGTACTTCTTCAACAGTTTTTCTCCACGTTCTTCTTTGCAAGTTATTCTTATCACTTGCACATCTCCATCACTTTCTTCTTCGTTTTAGGCACTTTCAATGTCTGCCTCTCATCTTTTCTCTTCCTCGCGCTTTATCGTCAATTTCAATTTACAAGCAGGTCTTAATGGGACTATAAGAGAACGCTCGATGCTATTGATCTGGATGCCTGCACATCTTGACCTCAGCATGCAACGCTAGAGGAGATAAAAAAAATCCCTCTTTTCATCATCGGGCAAACACATCAGCTTACACTCTCAAATAACGTAGACACACAAAACACATTAACCAACACACAGATCATTGATCTAAGACCTCAATCCAAGAAACACCAAATGTTTGCTCTCTTCTAAACTTTGTCACAGAGGAAGATGGATCTGATTTGCTTTTATGTTGTTCAGGGAAATTATAAACACACTTTGGAACATTTGGAAATGTTTTTAACGTCCAAACAAGCATGTAATGAAGTAAAGCCTATCCTCTTTGAGTTTGAAGATATGATGGATCATGTTGTTATTAACATCAGTAGGTTGCATTAATGAATAAATAAAAATTGAGTGGAGCCTGCAGTCTTTTTACTTCAATTAACAGATTTCAATGGATTATTTTATAAGGAAACCATGTTATCTGCTTTGATCCTGATTAGAGCTAAAGCAGACATCAGGAAAGCATTTCTTCAAAATCAAAGACTGAGAAACATGATTTATTTTGCTCATCAAGGAGGAAACTTGTGAAGAAAAGGAAATGGCATGGTAGATCATCTGAGCCCATTGGAGATGTTTTCAAAAATGTCAGCATTTGGAAGAAAAAAAACAAATGGCAGATCATGTGTTAGCCTTTTCACATTTCTTTGTTTTACCCAAAGAGACGACTCCCGATGCTATCCTCTGACCACACCTTCAATCAATTATTTAGGCAAAAAACAAAGGTCTGCACCCAGCCATTAATAATTAAATTGGGGCAGGCTGAGAGAGGGATGGAGGGTGGAAGCAGAAGTCTAAACTGACAGGAGGTGATTGTTGTCCCTTACAGGGCAGAAAAAGATGAGAGGCTGTTCATGACGACATGAGAGGATCAGAAATGTCCATCCATGGTTACTATTTTCTCAAGAAAAAAAACAAATTAAGAGAAAATATTGATGCAATAAATAGAGAATTATTCACAGCAGACGTTAAAATATGCAAAGAATTAAGTGTATCAAACATTTCAGTTCATTAGGTATTTTAAAAGTGGTTTTAAAGTTAAAATATTAAAGTCCCACTCCAATCCAAAATTTAAAAATGTGTTGTTTTCTAGGACACAGTTTTTGCAGAGCGGCAATATTTCATTAGAAATTTGCCTGAGTTGCGGTGGAGCCTTCCCTCATTTCCTATTATCCCTTTACACTCTCTCCTGCTATCTTACAGCCCCTCACAACCCTAACCTAACATTAGCAGTAGAACAAAAACATTGAGCAATATTGAAGCTATCTGGCTTTAGTCTGCAAGTGGATGCATCGGAATGAAGCGGAGCAGGAAGCTTGTGACCGTGTCGATTGTAGCACCAATGTCACTGATGAAGGTGTTTTTCAAAGGCATTTTTTTGTCTTCTCCTGATTCCCAACAATTTGAATAAAGAATTATTCAGAAATGCCATTTTAATCGTAATTGTCTTTTTATAAGGCCACAGGAAAAGCGCCACAAGAACATGCTAAAAACACCATAAACACAATTTTCACTGGAGTGGCTCTTTAAGTGTTCTTAGATGTAAAAAAAACAAATACTTAATAAAACTAGAACAAAATAGGCTGTGGAGAAGAGAAAAAAGAGCACAGTTTGAGAAAGGAAACAGGAAAAAGAAATATTCACTAATGCAATAAAAGTGAAAATCTGTTAGAGTGTGTGTGTGTTTGAGAGATCGAAAGACAGTGTGAGAGAGTCAATAAGACACATTTCTGGGGAGAGACTGTGTACCCACTAACCTTTGTGGTCTTGACTTTGTTGCCGGTGCTGCAGCTCCATCCTGTGAGGTCTGGCAGAACCTTGCACTCCTCCCCTTCCATACATGGTTCCATCTGACACCACCACTTCTGGGCAACGATGGATGCTGGAAGAACAGAGAGTTGTGCAAAAGTTCAGTGTGTGCTGTGATTTTATTTTTGCGCTTTCATGTTTGCTTTCTAGACTGCTTGCTTGTGAATTCTATCAGCCAGCCCTCCCCAGCCACACTTTTATCTCATTTCAAATGAACAAAGATTTTTTCAAAAACAGAAATGTGCTTTTAAAATCCAGTTTAATTCTGCATAAAAAATGAATAAACAGAGTTTGGCACGCTAAGATAAGCAGTTAGAAACAGTAATTTGTCTGTGGTTAAGCCGTCCTGTGGAAGTGGTCATGGTGAGATTATTTAGTTAAGAGAACACAGAAACCTCAAATGAGCAAAATCCTGACTTGAAGTGGAAATTATTGCATTTCTGTTTGTATCATTTATTCATTTAGAAAATGTTGTTTTTTTTCATCACTCAACAGAGATCTGATGATTTGTGCGCCTCAGCTTCTCATGAGCCCATTTGACTAAGAATGTGTTTCAGGAACATGATTCATGTATGTTACGGCTTATTAATATTCAGAGTTGATCTCTGCTGTTTTTCCGTTTGTTTCAGCTGTTGAAAATCAGCATTTTTCAAATGTGAACGGTGATAAAGTGTTCGCAAGTATTATTTGTGGTCGACACCTCAGTGTTAAAGTGACAGGCTGCATGAATCTGAAGATTCAAAATGCCAGAAAAAAATATTTATTAAGGGACATAGAGAGTCAAAAGAATGAAAATCAAAGTGAGAGATGGTAGAATGGCAAAGTCTTCTAGTTTGTCCAAAGACTGAAGTTTCCCATGTTTTTTATGATTTTTGCTAGGACTACTGCTGTGTTCCCATTCTGGTTACAGCTCAGTACAGTAAGAAACAGAAACAAATCTTTTCTGTCTGTAAAATGTCCCTTTTTTTTGCTTCTTAAATAAACATTTTTCTGCTCATTTACAACTTTTTGGTGCTATTTGGAGCTCCACTGTAGCAGGGTGTAATGTTCAAAGAACACTGATGATTTCTGTGGCTGCTCCTGCCACCCTCCCAGTGAAACGCTGCTTCCTTCCTGGCTCTTTAAATCAACTTTTCAGTCTGCTCTCGTTGATAAGAGCTGATGCAGTATGTAGCGGTGATTCCAACCTTGATTTAGGTGTTTAGATGCAGCCACTCAGTAAACCTTATATCACTGTGGTAAATGGTTATGCAGATGCGATTGGCAGAAAAGACTGGATTACAGGCAAGGCATTTCTAATGTATGCTCTGTTAGAGAATACTTCTTTCTGTTTGAACTTCAGACTAACTCTCCAGAAAACAAAAGAGATAATTAACAATCTGAAAGACATAAAACATGTGATCATGTGAAAATGATCATTTCTAAGATATGTGATCTTAGAAATGATCATTTTGAAGTTTAATGATGTTTTTGTTTGGAACACTCGGGCAGATGTTTTTACACAACTACTCCCACTCAGCTATGAAATTCCTTTACACCTGATCTGCCTGCATCTTGAACTGTCCTGAATTATCTTTGGGGTACTTTTGGAAAGCCTGTACCCGGAGGATCTTCTTTTGTTCTCTTTTTTTATAGCCACTGGTGGTACTCCTCAATGTAGTCTCTGTTGGTACTTTTTCTCATTTGTCTTTCTGGTTTCTGTTGCTGAGGCACATATTTGACAGTTTGTAGTTGTGGTTCTATAACTGAATAATTATCCAGAACTTGTACTGTTGTATTCTGAATGCTCAGTGCAGTATAAACTATTTCTTTCCTCTTGGCGTTCAGACTCAGGTTGCTGGCCTTGAGGGGAAAGTTCATGCATTCTTGTCTTGGCATGAGTGACTTCCATCTCATCATGTGATCAACTTATTTGCATTATTAATATACCTAGTCACAAGGGGGGCAAAGGCATTGGTGGCTCTGACTTTCTTCTTCCCATTAACTAGATTTTTCTTTTTTTTCTTTCATTTTTTGGAGGCTGGAGGGTAGTGGAAGACTCCCTAAAGACTACACTTGTGCCGCTGGCTTGCGAAGTTCCAAGGTGGTTTATCTTCAACATCCTCTGTCTCCCCTTTGGACTAGTTGAACTATCTAAGCTATGATCATCCTGGCTGTTTTTTTTTTTTCTTAATCAAGTTTAAATTATATGCCAGCTATCATGCATCATGTCAGGAACTGGTGCAGGCAATATCATCATACCTGAGCTTCTTGTCCTGGCCGTCAGCCATTATCACAGTCACTATGGTTATCTGTCAAACACACTAGCTATGGATCATTGGTGTGAAGTGATGCACTTTTCCAGTACTCTAATCAGTACTACGCCAATCCATTCTCATTTTATTCATCCCTACCACTAAAAATTCCCTTTGGAGAGATTTTTAATCTATATTATTTCTGCCAATGCCAATTTATTTTCATTTTCAGAATCCATTCACTGCGACATCCCTGCAGAGCGGCCTTAGTGACAAACTCCACAGTCTGCGGGGTGTGAGGGACAGATTCTGCAAATCTTTTCTCACTGCTGAAGTATCAGGACTGTTGACACAAATGCAGGAGTGTAAACTCTGTCATATGAATCTTGAATATTTTTTTCATTCTTTGTTACACCTGAATCCTACTTCAATTCAATTTATAAGAGAAATCTGATTTAAAACTTTGTGTGTTCAACATACTTATGTTGTGCTGTTCTTGCATCATTTTTAAATGAAGCTTGAATATAACACTTTGGAATAATTGAGCTTCTGCTATCCAAAAAATTCACAAAACCATAAGAAAAATACACAGAGAGCCTTCCCCAGAAAGGACTCAGGGTGTTGAAGTTAGAAAAATCAACACTGGATATTGGGAGAGAGTTGACTTGCTCTACAACTTATCTGCACATGTGGTATAGGGGAAAAGTCTTCCTCTAATTCAGGGTAAATGTCAGGCAGGACGGTGCCTGTTAGCTCATTTTTCCTTTCAGTCATATTGTGTGCTCTGTCTGAAGTGACCACACCAGAACTCTGCTGTAGTCGTGCAAACAGGAAAGTGGAGGAAGAATGTGTGTCAGGTAGTGTGAATCCGCAGATGCATCAAAATCAACACTCAAACAAAAATACAAACCGTCAACGCAGGAAGGCATTGCCCTAGTTGTGCCAGCGACCTGACCGGGGAAGCAGGAACATTTGACCGTCTGCGATCTCTCCTCGATCTTGTTCTTGTTGCAGCACCGATGTGCAGCTATCACTTCACACGTTCCTGCTTTCACGTGCACTGTCAAAGAAACACATTTTTCTTAAGCAATGGGCTACACTTGTTTTCCACACAAGTACCGGTAGCTGTTTTAGCACCAAGTACATAATCAGCAACATTAAAGGTAAATTTGCTCCTATACAGATAGACAAACGCAAGATTGTATAAAGATGTAAAATAACAGCACCTAAATAGTGCTTACAATAAAATATCTCCCTCCGGCACTTTAAAATTATAGTTGCAAGAGCAGGTTGTCAGACTGGATAATAGAATGAAACAAAATTACAATGCAGTCCAAATGATTGGGATGATTTTAGAAAGCCGTGAGCTACAAAAGAAATGCAATTTGCATTTAGATTTATCAAACTCTGCATGTTTTTAGAATCCTTTATTTACAAGCTTTTCGCACCAACGAAACTTTGAGAGTCCAAACACATTGGAGGTTTTGAAGCACTTCTCAAAATCTGTTTTTTACTATTTTCCACCAGGAAAAACATTAAGGATTTATACTGAAAACATTTGCTAAGCCTTCTACAGCCCTGCGGTGAATATACACTTTAACATTTTCTATACCTGCCACTTCATGTGCTTATTTATGTGCGCACACATTTCTGCCATGTGGCTGATTAACAACAAGTCCAACCGAGCACAGGAGTCCCCTGTGTCGCCCGCATGAGAGGGAACAAAAAAACAACGCCACATTTGAAGATTTGTGACTTGAACATGTGGCCCTTTCATACCCGCCTTTCATCAAATACATAAAAATGTCAAGGACAAACAATAAGCCATATCTGGAGAGGAGTGTGTGCTTGTAGGCGTGCATGCACTCTCATGTTCAGCCTTTTTGACTTTCACAACAGTGTTTGCTGTGTGTGTGTGTGGGAGCATTTTCAAACAGTTGTTGGAAGTTACTGTCATTTCCATAACAAAGAGTGTACCCGCGACACAACAAAGAGTGCACGCAGCATGGCAGAAAAGAAGAAAACAATGACTTTAGTCTGTCCAAAGAGTGTTTACAAAAGAGGCGTTTTGGACTGAAAGATCCATAATAATGATAAACAGACAAACAAAGATTCACATAGTTCTTAATTTGTAGTGTTTAATTTAAATCAAAACTAAGTGGGGTTTTCTTTGTAGAGTATGTCTGGTTTCCATCTTTATTTTTATTTTAAATCAGCAGACAACTGTGAGGATTCTGTGGTTTAGTTTGTTTTTTAAGTTTTTAATGGTCATGTTGAAAAAATCGGAAACACCCAGTTGAACATTGTAAATAAAGTGCTTTACTTGATAGTATTAAAAAAAATGAATCAAAATCTTAAAGGATACAGATAAATATATGGAAGTTGCTTGTTTATAATGTATATTACCTTTCAACTGTAAGGAGATAGTAAAACAATAGCAAGAACATTTTGGAATTATAGCCTCTAAATGTTATGACCATTAGTACATGAACAAATGAATAGTTTTTAAATAAAGATGCCTTTGAATGCCTTCCCAGAATTTGATCTAAACTATTCAATCACTAAACTTTTGTTTTACAACTTTAAACAGCATAATGCTTTTAGATCAGTGTGATAAAATTTGTTTTAGTAAATTTGATCAGATCAATAAAGTCATTTTAAAGTAAAAACTTTACTTTGTGCAGGTATTTTCCTCACATTCACATTACCTTCAACTAATCTGACAGAGTAAAAAATATATATATGTATATGTACAGCATTATTTCAACAAGAAGATAAACAAGCACTGTGACCCCCCCCCCCCCCCACACACACACACACACTGACAAAAACACACCTCCAGGCCCATTTTCAGGCTGAGTCCCTGCAGTGATAATTGATCAGACGTGAGTCAGTGCGGTAGCACACTGATCTCTCTGCTAAAGGAGCAGGTAATGATACAAGGGTGATCATTTTTACAGAGGTGACAGCTTCATTACAAATAACAAGCTTATAGATGCAAATATTGTTCCATACAACCAGGTATTTGTGATCTTTGAAAAATATTTTATTGCAAGTTCTGTTTCTGAATGATCAAACTCTGTAGTCTACATCTACAGAGAACATCATTCTTGCGGCCAAATTATTGTCTGTCTCATTTAAAAAGACAGAGTACACAAAATCAAATATAGAGAGAAAGTAAGATGCGAGACAATGCATTTGACAATTGTGTCACAAATGCAAACATGTATTTTGAAGGCAAATTAGAAATTGGAAAGCTTTGTTTTTAAAGTGAACATTTACTTTGCCATTTAAGACATTTATATTTCAAAACTGGGACTTTTGTTCTCTTTGTAGTGTCACAAATATAACTTCATAGTCTCAGTCGTACAACCTGTAAAGCATGGGTCTTTCCAGCCACAGAACATTATTTTCAGCTTTTGAAAGTACAGAGCACAGAAGACCCACAAAGGAGAAACATTTTCCTTTTTCCATCAGCGATGGCATTTTTCTTTTCTTTTTGTCTGAAATCTGAATAAAACTGCAGTCCTCCAAACCAGAATTTAAATTCTAAAGAAGAATAGGAAAGCAGAATTAGCAGAGACCTTTTTTTTTTTTGTCTGCTTATTTACATCCTTATAAAGACCCAGTTCTGGCAGATCGTGCATAGTTTGTTACATTTTTTATAGGTTCTCACAGAAACACACAGAGACCAACATAACCCACTTACTTAAGAGAAAGTTTTGCTTACAGTTATATATGAAAAATGTAAAAAAAAAGGAAACCCTGAGATGTCTTGTCTCCGGAGTCATTACCATTCAGCATGGGCTGCCTCTCTGTTTTTGTGTGTGTGTGTGTGTTGGACTTTAAGAGCTTATTGCATGAAAACAAATCTGTTTTAGTTTAGCTTTGGCTTTTTTTAAACTATATAAAACTTTTTTTTTTCTTTCAAACTGAGTTTGTTTGACAAATCAAATCTTTAGGACGTATTAAATGTTGATCAGAATGGATTTGTGAGCCCAGACATCAGCAACCGTACATATTTGGGTTTGGATAATGTTCAAGTAGATCGGTTCTTCTGGTCTCAGGGCAAAATTTGATGGACAAAAAGAAAAAGTTGGTGTTTTGCCATCTATCCTCTTACCTCTGTGTTTCCACAGCAACAGCACTGTGGGGTCCAAAGATTTTCCTGTGAGTGTGTTCACATCAAGCTCTTCAAAAATGAGAGTTAACGGGTCAGGCTCTAAGATATATTATTGTCTAAGAAATAATGTTCACAACAAACTTTTAACCCCGTGTTTACTTTTTTAACATAATTCCACATTGATAGACTTGCATTTGTGGGTTCACAGACTTTAGCAGCTTTAATTTCACTAAGTGCGGAATGTGGAGTTTAGGTCCAATGTTTTATCATTCAGAAACAGAACTTGCAGTTTTTTAAAGATCACAAATTAGTCTAATTACTCCTATTAATTACAGTTTTTCTCCATTGGTTTGGCTCATTTCTTGAAACAGAAGTTACATTCTCAAAATTCTAGATCATTTGGCAAAACAGTCTTACAGTTCAGCACAACACTATAGCTCACTTGCAAAATCTAATATATCTCCCAAAACTGTTCACTCATGCTTCAGAAACTAAATTCTTTTCCCATGTAAAGAGTCAGTGCCACGAAAATAGCAACGATCCTTCTCAATTGCTTTGGCTCATTTCTTGAAGCAGACCGGACACCATGGTTCACTTGCAAAAGCTCATATCTCTCCCAAAACAATGAACTCATGTGTCAAAACTAAGTTTCCTTCTCATTTAAACAGACAGTGCCCCCAAAATACTTCGTCCCTTTGGCATTGTGTAGGCACTGCAAGTCAAAATGATTACCGTAAATTCCGGACTACAAAGCGCACCCGATTACAAGCCGCACCCACCCATTTTCACGTGTTTGACTGCTTTTATACATACACAAGCCGCGTCAGAGTACAAGCTGCGCATGTGTTAGGCGATATTTTCATCCTGACAGATCAAGGCCAGCATCCCAGAGTGAGTGCAATTTATTAGCACATTGTGGGTGGTGCCAGCTTTGCCTCTAGCTCACGTATTTGAGTGTATCGACATCTGTCAAACAGCATGGACCTATATTCTGTTCACAAGTTCCTCAGTTATGGTGTTTTTATTTCATTTTTTTTTACTTATTGACAATCTAGGTATCACACATAAAATTACAAACAGTAACCATATAATCAACATTACATCCCTCAGTTATAATGAGGAAATTTACATCCGCGATTCCACATTTCCCATGAGTCTTAGGGGCTAAAGGCGGGGCCAACGCCCGGCTCGCCACACTGTTGTATGTGTTTAAGAATGAGCAAGTATCAGCAGTGCATGGAGGGGTGAACGGGAAAAGCTCTCCTTCCGCTTGTGTCGCAGCAGCGTTATGGGAGTAACAGGACTGGTTCAAAAACACACCGGTAAAATAAAGCAGCGGCGACTGAAAAGCGCGCGCCTCAGCGCGATACGCGCGCCTCAATGCGGCGTGTGCGTCAGAATTCAGAAGCCTCTGCACTCCGCGGACGCCTCTGCGCTCCGCTCCCGCCCCGCGCGCTCCTTGTCTCCCCTTGCTATCTACTGCGACACCTCTGGCCAGGGCGGCTTCAAGGAGGAGCACTTCGTCCCCATTGCGCCGGTGTAAGGAGCAAATAGTTTCTGTGCAGAGCAATCGGACTTAAAACTGTACGTTTCGTGTATGAGGGGCGGGTGCGTTATTACGTGTGGGAGCCTTCAGACTGCCATCTGCCCCGCAGCTCAATCAGCAGGAGAAGATGTCTCCAGCTCACACGGAGGCTGTGAGTTTTTCAAAGCAAAATTCCGCTTTTACGGTTTCCTTAGAAACCGTAAATGGAATGTAAATTCACTCCATGCGCTGTTCTCTCCGTCACGCAGCAAACCGGCTTTTCCAAACCCGTTGGTGACGGTGGACTTTTTTACGCTGCTTTTAACGATTGCTTTTAACTTGAAAGCTTCATCATATTGTAGCGGCGATCACATGCACGTTGGGTCTAATGGCCCCAAAGGATTCTGGGATGCGGCCGGGCATGCGTGTTTCATTTTGTTGAACCATGACTGAAGTGTCTAAGACCTGAAGTCAAGTCCATGCTGTTTGGCTGCTAAGAGGTGTGTTGAATATAAATGCCTTGTGCTGGAATTCAAACTATTCACTGAGTTCGAAAGTACGTACATGGCGGCCGCCAATTAAATCCATAAATTAGCCGCGTCACTGAATAAGCCGCAAGGTTGTAAGCGCAGGAATAAAGTAGCGGCTTGTAGTCCGGAAATTACGGTAGATGTTTTGTCACTATAGCAGAGGACCATTGAAATAACCCTCATCTCCACCTTTCAGTCTTAGCTCAGTCCTTTATTGACAATGGTTACTGTACTGTTTTTGTATAGCTAACAATACAATTTTGTATAAAACTGAGAAAAAGGAAAAGGATTTTAGGGTAAGAGTAGCCTCTTAGGTTTACTGTAACAGCACACATTGCACTCATACTGCCAAGGAAATTGTAACCATTATCATTCACACACATAAAGTAACTTTCATACATCAGAGTAAAAATAAAATGTATACAGCATAATACACTTTATAATTTAAACACAAACAAAAACAATGAAAATGATATGCAGCCTACAGTGGTGTAAATAATGCTCGAGTTTCACAACTAACAGTTCTTCACTGGTCGCTGTCCTCACCCTCCCTCTCCTGGCCATCGTCCTCACCCTGCTGGCCATCCACACGCTGCCGTCTGTCTGGCCACAGATTCTCGTCCACATCAGAGCGTATATTCTCCCTTGTGATGCAACGAGGGAAGAAACGGCGTGCATGTCACAACCTTCCCTATACTGATCTCCTGTAATATCCTCACACGCAGCATCCATTGCTTGGAGCAGGGACCTCTGATCTTGAGCCTGATGCTCATACACTCTCCACCTCCAAGCAGAGAAAAACTCCTCAATAGGATTGAGTAAAGGAGAGTAAGGTGGTAGGAACACTATGACCATCCTTGGATGAGTAGTGAACCAGGCCCTGATGTGCGGGCCACGGTGGAAATTCAAATTGTCCCATGCAATAACATATAGGTGAGGCCCTACGAGACTTTTCGCACTTTCAGGGATCAAATCAAAATAATAATAAATGTATCAAATGTTCCAAGAGATTCATATATCATATTCGTGGTATTATGTTCTTGACTAATTTTGACAATGGAACAGACTATTGTGCATGTGATGACTTACACAATGAAATGATGCTGACTCATTTTGGAGCAAACAACCATTAGACTGAGAATCAACAATCAGTTTAGATCAACCAGATCTATTCACTTGGAAATTGTGCTAAATGTAGGCTACCTGTACTTAATCATTTGTAAAGATGTACTGAGACATTGAGACATGTACTAAGACATTGGCAATTTGATGAAACTAATGAGAAATTCCATTCTGTTGTGAACAATTGCCAAGTGGTTTGGAGGTTTGTCCATGTTGTTTTGAGAATGTAATTTCTGTTTCATGAAATGAGCCAAACCAATGGAGAAAAACTGTAATCTACTCTTTCATAATTTTTTTCCTAAAGCTAAAAAATGCCAATCATCTTTTGATCTATTGTAGAAGTGTTCCCAGTAGTCTTGTAATTATGATTATGCAGTTTTTAGCTAAAATCAAAAACCTATTTTGTTTTCTAGGACTTTGTTTTTTTAGAACAACAGTAGGTTATTAAAAAATGTGCCTCTGATTTATGGGCGGGACCCCATAAATCAGTAATGGGAACCCTTCCCTCCTTCCCATCCCTGTTGCTGAGACTTTGGAACAGGGAGCTTGTGGCCCACCAGCGTACTTTCAGTGTATCAAATAGAATCATTTTCAAACTCTATTTTTTGTCTGCTTCTGATTCACAACAATTTCAATCAAGAAAATCCCAGGAGAGCAATGTTAAGCTTAATTTTCTTAATATATGTCCTCCATCATTAGAAAAATGCCACAAGAACATGTTAAAAACACCAAAAACACAATTTTTATCTGATTGGGTCTCTAATTGGACCTTTTTCTGTTGTGAGAACAATTTTTTTCTGCTTTTGTCTCATTCTGGCCTCCTCCTCTTTTCTCATCCTCTATTTTCTGTCTCATCTCGATCAAGAGCCATTTTATAAATGACCCCCCCCCCCCCCCCTTTTTTCCCAGTCTCTGTCAGCCACCCCAGCGCCCCATTTGTCCTCCTGCTCTCTGGGTCTTGGCTCAGCACAGCAAACTCAGCAGGGTGGCAAACCATTACCTTCAATCACAGACCCTAAATCAGAGAATAGTTACCCTTTCTATTATGTGTCTTCCCTTTTACCCTCCCCTAAGCGTCATGTTGTCTTCCTGCCTCTTGGCTAGTTTGTCTCCTGACAAGATGACTTGTTATCTTTGCCTCTCCTAACACAGCAGTGGCAGTTAACCCCATTAACCAAAGATGCTCTGCAACTGGCAGACAGATGGACAAACCGCTCTCAACAATGTGTGTGTTTGTGACAAACTCATAAGTGAGGTGGGTTGCTTGGTTTCAGCGGGTGGGTTCTTTCAAATGCCACCCCAACCACTGGGAGCCTGCTCCCTCGTTCCATTTGCATGTACAAACACAGACACAGCAGTCGGCGAATAACAGAGCAAAAAGAAAAAAAAAAGCCAAGCGAGTTGTAAAATGGTTTTTAGCGATGACTGCAAATATGTAAATCTCTCCAAGCATCCAACAAAAGCACAATTTTAGTCCAAAATCAGATCATTTCATATCCCCCCCACCACCACCACAGCAGAATCCTCTGTCATAAAAACTCCATCCAGCGTTTTTGTGCACAAACAGATTTTGACCTAAAAATGACAAATTGTTAAATCATTTTTATGTTGTGGATGAGCAGAAGAGAACTGGAGCTCAGAGACGGAGACAGTGCATTAGTCCCGCTGTACCATCCGCTTTTACATCGCAGCTTATGGCTATTATTTCCTCCAGTTGTGTAATGGGTAATACAGAAATTCAGAAGATGCTCTGTGTGCCAGCCTAAATAATTTATTGTTTTCCGAGCTCGATGGTGATGACTATTATCACCAATAAAGCTCTCTGCTGCAGCTACCAGCATGCTTTATTAGACAACCTGCAAGTAGTCAAATGTCATCAAGCTTCCAGCATGGCTGCTTGAGAGAGCATGCGTTATGAGTTTTGCTGTGCCACTTTCTGTTCTAACCAAGCACTCAGACTATCTTTGTCTTTACTGACTCTGCCAGCAGATTACTCCCCTCTTTCTGGGGAATTCCCAAATCATAACTGATCCAGAAATTGACGCTACTTGTAAATTAATCCCCCTGTGGCCAGAAATATCAGGTGTTGATGGAGTCAATATCTATCATTTAAGGCAAAAAAGAAGAAAGAAATACGAGAAAACCAAAAAATGAACTTATGGGATTGCCAGTTCCTGTCCCCCTGTTAGAATATGTTATCTGCCTCCTTAGCACCCCCAGTAGCTTTGTAGATTGAGTGCAAAAGACGTTTTAGGCAGTGAAGGTCAATAAAAATAAAAATATGTGGGATGTCTTGATACCAACACCGCCAGCATGTACCATTAAAGTAAATATGCGTTTAAAATATATATTTAGATACATTTTTGATTGTTATATTATGATGGCTTTTGTCACAACTTTGGATGAATAAAATACAGAATTAAAAAAGCAACTTTTTTGTTTCCTGGTTTGGTGATATTTCTGTTGCTTAATTTGACTTATTTTGTACAGAAGGGTAACTGATGTTGGTTTCCACACTATATATAAGGGGATTGAGTGCAGTTTATATCTATTTAATGGTACAGAGCAGTTAGTATAAAAGCAGATAGATGAATAAAACATCAAGAAAATGCAGTTGCTGTGTCTGATTTAGGATCACATTCCAGTGGGTTTGCAGAAAAATCTCACTAACTACCCACTTTTTATGGATTTATCAACACTTTCTCTCAATGAATGCACAGAGGAGAGCCATATGCAAGACTTCACCCTGCCATTTTTTTTTCTTCAACAGTGATTTGCACATGTTCAACACCTTAAAAAGCTGCCAGGATAATCAGCTACAAAAGCCTAGAAGTCTGTTTTTAGTCTAATTAGTAAAAGCAGCGAGAAAAGCAGATTCCAGCAAGGCCGACATCTTCTCTGAATTGTTTGTTTGTTTAGGGAGTTCTGTTATATAATGCTTTGATTAAATTAAGTATCTTTTTCATGCTTTTAAGCTGAGAGACTAAATCTTTCACACAAAAAACAATGTACAAGTGAACCCTGCAATTTGTCCATTTACGTTCCAATTATGTGTCTCAGCTAAATGAATGACAGAATAATAATCTAGCTTTAGAATAATAAGGTATTCATTTCATATATGTAAGACTATATACACATCACATTATTCATATTTATGCATATTTAAATACCTCCTTAAGGTACTTAATGTTCTATTTATAAAGGCCATTTTGAAAGGCCTATTTTGAAATAGCAAATTAGTTCGGAAAATGTGCCAAGTACATTAAACTACCATGTATAACTGGTGGTTTTTCAGTTCATTCACCTCCATGCTTTTATGACAGTGGCTTCTATGTTACCATTTATTCTGAATTAGATATATGAAATTAAAACTCTTCCTAATAGTCTTCCCTATAAACTCTAGCAAGGAGAATCAATAGGGGAAACAACTGTTTTCTATTCTCTTCCATGTCTCTGCATGAGTGCTGTGCAAGTTCAGCTCCAGTCCCCGTTTTCCTCCCATAGACTGCCACTGTGTGTCCGCGCAGCGGTCATCACAAAAAGGCCACAAGTGGTGCATAATAAGGGAAGAAGGAAAATATTTCTCTACATAATCAAATAAGAACACACAAGCTACAATACATGTGATACTTTTAGTGAACTTAGTGAGAATTATGTTTGACATGTTATTGTGGTATTTTTCTGATGATGGAGGACATGTAATAAGACAATTAAGCTCAAAATTGTATTAGTGAGTATCCTTCCAATACGCTGAGCAGGCCACACACTTTCTGCTCCGTTAAACAGAGAACTTTTAGCAACGTGAAAGGGGTTGCTCGGCACCAACGGTCCCGCCCACAACTCAAAGTTTTTTTAATTTCGACTAAAAATGGCAAAATCTGAATTAAAAGATGGGGACGCTTTTAAAATAGATCAAAAGATGATCAGAGTGAGTCTATATTCATTTACATCAGTGTAAAAATGTTTCAAGGAATTCGAGCGGGAACTGGTTTTAAAAACTAAGGAAAATAGGGAGGTAATAATCCAAATGACACAATTTTTCCTATTTTGTCCCTTCATTTTATTTAAAACTGAAATAAGCAATGACAAATATATAATCTAACCACCAACTGCATGGCCAGGAGAGAAGTGCTCCCAGAGCCACAGCTGCCCATTCTGGCCCCTGTGCCGCAGATGTATATCAAGGATTGCCAGGAAAAGTATCAATTTTAATGAAACACCTGCAACATATTAATGGCCTCACGGTATGCATGAAATACCAGGGGGATGTTTTTATACCTCATATGCAAAAGAGAGTTTCACAGTTTACTATTAAATTTAGAAAGGGACACGTGTCTTTTCCCAAGAAAGTGAAAAAGAAATTACCGAACATGCTGACAGTCATCGTACTGTGTGAGTACGCATAATGCGATCGCTTATTTTTTCCAGCCTCTGTACAGCAAAGTTCAGCAGAGCCCTTCGAAGATAACATATGTGTTGTGAAAGTATCAGGGAAGCACTCATTTAATGCTCTTATCAGAGTTTCTGTAATTTCCTGTAAAATCTATCTTGTAGAGCAAAGTTTTGCATTTACGACAATTCGTAGTTCGAAAACATGAAAGAACAAGACGAGATCTGAGGAATAAGTAATATCAAATCACTAGTCGGGCTGTAGGATATATGAAACTCATTAAACATATCTTTTTGGCTTTATAACAGGGTCTTCAAAGAAGGAGAAAAAATAGGCTTCTACAGAATATTTCTATGCTTCACAGTGTTACAGAAACCTTGTTTCCTTACAGGAGGCTCAGGCTGCATCCAATCTTAGCCTGTTTTTTTTTAAGTGTTAAGTTTTCAGGGGTATGAGTTTGCTCTCTTCAGGTACTCTGATTGTCTTTCAAAAGCCACACAATATAAAAGCAGATTGATTGGTGTGCTAACATTGACTGTTTATGGTTCCCTGTTGCTATAAAACCTTGTGATAGATTGCTTACGTGCAAAAAAGTTGGGATGGAGTCAGGCATCCTTGACCTTGAACAAAGATTTGAAGCAAAAATAAGATAAATTCCTCTTATGCACATTTTAAGACAGATCGGAATTGGAGTAGAAAATTTAAAATTAGTGCTGTTTTCCACTTGGTTAGCCGGAAGAATACATTATGGCTAATTGCATTTTCTACTTGCAAATGTTGCGATGGACTGACCATTAAGGCAAGTGAAAAGTCAATTAAAATATGTGAAAAGCCTGTCAAAATGTCTTTATCTTCTGGTCAGAAAAATAAAAACACAATTCAAGGTTTATCATTCTAAGCAATTACTAAAAAAACATAACCCGATCCTTCTTTACAAGAAAATAAGAGGACATTATAAAAAATATTTGGTTAAGAATCTGCTTTACGAAAGGCAACAGTGTTTCAACAGACCTCTATGAGAGAATCAGTGACCACAGAAGGACCAAAGCTTTTTAAAAAGTAGCTCCTTCTCTAATTGTAACTACATCTGCTTTATCCATGTTTATTTCAAGTTGCAAAAAAGTAAAATACAGAGGGCGTCCAAAACAACAACCCCTTAACCCATAATAGTCTAAATTACAGTTGGAAGTTGACATTTTTTCAGTTATTAGTGGACCCAATTTGAAATGGGTGCTATCTTCCACTTGTGTCTCTGCTTTTTTAGTAAACAAAGACAAAAATAAAACAAATAAGAAGCATATAGACAGCATCAAACTAAAAGGAACCAAACTAAACGATCCCAAGCTCAGCAAACACTCATCCCTTTCTGATTGCACTCATTCCGCCCCTCAGGTCTGTCAAGCACTGCAGCCTTTTTCACCTTTAACAAAGTGACTGCTTTTCAGTGAAGGTGTTGCATGTGAAATAGGCCTCCAGATCTCCATAGCAGTAATTCAAACCAATAGGAGAAAACAACCTGAGCCAGATTTTCACTCTTCACTGAGACCGCAAACCCCTCTTTCCCAATAACATATTTCTATGCAGCTTTAATGCAGCAAAGACAAGAAAAATATATCTCCAAGCCACTAGCACCACCAACGTCCTGCTAAATCATACACGATATTAGTTAATGCGCTGGAGCGAGCCTGGTGACACATGGCATGTCCTGACATATTAGTAACACCAAGAGCACCACTGCTGCCACCCCGCAGCACACAATTTATACTAATTTGTGCTAGAGGCAAGATATTAGGGCAGCGAATTGGATATAAATTGTTAATATGTTCAGATGAGTTAATGCAGCATTAGCACTCGACCATTAACCTGGGGCAGCACGTGTGGATGAAGCCCTGTTCTTTGGAAGCCATGTTAACTGTTCAGTGCTGAGTAGCACTGATTTTTTTGCGGGGCCTCTGCATGTCTACAGGCGGCCATGGAGCAGTGGTAGGGCGGTCGACCTCCAATCGTAAGATTGTGGGTCCGTTTCCCGCCTGGCCCGCCCATGTGCCGAAGTGTCCTTGGGCAAGACACTGAACCCCACCTTGCCTCTGGTGGCAGGTTGGCAGTGTTCGGTAGTAGAACAGCTACTGGTACACCAGCACACTGTTATTGGCCCTGCCCTGAAATACAAAGGTGGTAGTTATTGATAGCCCATGTAGGGCAGCAAACGGTGAAAATTAATATTAAACTAAAACCAGATTTATTTTTCTCATTGGTCTTCCTGATACACAAATTGGGAATGTAACTTAAAAAAATATTTAATGTCTAAACCTTTTGTGCCAGGAAAAAAACTTTCTGCTCAGCTGGAAACCCCCAACAGTACCTGGATGGTTCAAAGATGGACCATATTCTTTTAAACCACCTAACTTGTGTAGTAAACTCAACAACTGACAATTTTTCAAAAATACTGTATGGAAACATTTTTTGGATTATGTAAGTGTCAATGTGTCCGCCTTACTTTACAGAGGTTATCTATAAAAAGTTCTGCCAGTTTTGATGTAATAATGATGTATGAACTAATGGAGAAATGTTTCGTTTTTGCTTTGGTTTTTCACATTTTTTGTTTGTGTATCTGTTGTAGTTAGTTTTACTTATTGCCTTTCTTCTGTTTTGTGAATTATACTATAGTATTTTTTCCCTGTGCACTTGCCTTGTGTTGGTTATATAAAAATGAATGAATATATATATAAATAACTTAATGTAATGGACACCCCCCCCCCTCTCTCTTATTTCTTAGTATAGTCAAAAAGAAAAAGTCCAAGACAGATTTTCTATTTTTTCATTATCTTTTTTTTTTTTTTTATATCGAGCAAAGACTAATGATGCCCAGGTAAAAACATGTAATTAATTGCAAAAACTCCTGCTCATCCATTATCTGCTGCTTATCTGGGTTCTGGTCACCGGGGGAAGCAATCTAAGCAAAGAAGCCCAGACCTCAGCCTCCCTAGATACTTCTTTCAATTTGTTTAGGAGGACAGTGATGTGTTCCTCGGTCAGCTGAGAGATATAATGGATACAATCTCTCTATATGTGTAAGAAGTCATAAATCTGTCTCCCCCTCTGGTCACCTGCGGGAACCCTCTCCAGAGTTCCAAGTGCACTTCATCTCTCAGCAACCCCAGCGCACAGTTGCTGGATGCCACACACCTGACTTTTACTTGCAATCATTCATACATTCAGCCTCACTCAGTGCAAAGTATTCTTTGTGCTATTCTGCCTACATCACTGAGTTTTATATCTAGGCCTGATCTTCTGATTTCCTGACCGTGTTTTGTCTCTGACTCCTTTTGCCTGTCGCCTGCTTCAAATCTCGCATGGATCCTGACTACTCTAGTTTCCTCTCCCATGCTCATTACTGACCCCATACTGCCTTATCCTGATTTAGCTTTGTGGACTTTTAGCTGAGCTAATTAACCTGCTGCAATTGGAACCAGCTGTCTGGCTGTTCTTGTGACAATATGTGTACATTTATAAGGCTAATTTACCATAATGTTGTCCTCCAAAGGTTATGTGTTTAGCTGAAGTTACAGCCGCAATGTAATTTAGAGACAGTAAGAACAGAGCTTTTCCAACTCATTAATCTTGATTCATTCAAATGCTCTCATCCTCCTAAAAGAAATCTGATCCACAGAGAGAACCAAGCCAAAGTTCTAAAGAATCCACTTTAAATTACCCATAAACCACCAGTGTGGCTCCCACGTTCAGCCTCCAACTCATCCGTCTCACTCTGTACATCCACTCGGTTACTGGTGGATACACTGACTCAACTGAACGTCAGACACAGCACTCCAAGTGTCGTCACCGTAGACGTGTGAATCTGCATAGTGAAGTTAATGATTTTTTTTGCACTTTGGTTTTCTTTGGCTTGCACTTCCCCTCACTTGTAAGCTGCGTTTCACAGAGCTGGTACTTGAGGGAACACAGTGATCTGGAACAGTCACATCCTGCACATTAAACAAAAAAGGAAACAGTTTTTCTTTTTGCTTCCTAATCAGAACAACCCTCAAAGACACAAACAATGAAGAAGACATCCAGAGAAATGACACATTTTCATAATTGTAACATATTTAGAATATTTAAATAGAAAAAAATCATTAATATATTCATTTTTTATTGGATTGTCATATTCTAATATTATATATTCAACTGTATGCATTTTCTTCATGTCCAAAGTTAGCCACAATGTATATGAGCATATGAGACTCTTTACTTGCTACTTGAAGTTGACAAATTAGAGTATCTTTTTAATAAATGGTATATTCCTTAAAAGAGACCCCATCCAAATGAACTACAGTTCATATACCAACCTTGGACAATCGACAGTTATGGACCCTTTTTACTCTTCCCCTACAGCATTTCTTTATTATAAAATTTTTTTAAAAAATAAAATAAAAATAAAATAAAAATACAAAAAAATATTTAAAAAAAGTAAAACAAATGATTAATCACTTATTGAAAATTGTTAAATTGATTGACTTTTGATGATATTACTTCACTAGCTCCTAAAATTTATAAATTGATTCGAAAATCTTTCCTAATGTAGCATAACTTTGCACATGTTTTTAACTTTTGATACTTGATGAAATTTTGCTATGAAAATTCCTGAAACAGTGTTGTGTCTATTTTACTGATATAGTATTATGTTTTAAAGCATATGAATTACTTTTAAAAGTAACATAATTTGCATATATTTCAGATGCTGCATTTGCCATGTTGATTTCTAAAATAGTTATTTTTGACGTAGTACTTAAGTAATTCATCTTTGGCATGTGCTTTATTGATACCTTACGATTGTTAATTCTGTCTGATAAAACCTAGGAACCGGATATTGATAAATCATGTAATAAAATGGTTATAGTATAACGGGGTGGGATTATATAAGTTCGCTTCTTTCCACTCCCTTTCAAGCAATATTTATTAATTATGTCTAATTATTCTAAGTTTGATTAGTTACTGTATGAATGTATAACTGATGATTATATTGTTTTTGTGTATTATTTCTATTTGATTGCTTGAAATAAACCATTTCAAATCAAATAAAAAAAAATCAAATATACAACCTGAACCTAAAGAACAACATCTTACGTTTTCCTCATCTCAAAGGCTCTTTTATATAAAGCAGACCATATACCACTAGTTTTATAAAACATTTTTCAACACATTCTCAGTATAATGCATTTCCCCATTTGCACAAAAAGACTGATACTCATGGTATTGATTCTACGACATTATAGAAATAATTTTGGGCATGCTTCATACATTTATTTATTATTAATGTAGTAAAACACTAAAGGACATCAAACATTGACAGGAGATGACAGGCGAACGCTTTGATTGATGCACTGAGCTCATCTCCTCTTAAAGCTCCTTTTTCTGTTGTGTTGGCACTTTCTCTCCCACTGCATTCATCAGCATAGATCATTACATCCCCTCACTCTTTCTCCAGCTTGTGTCTTTCCTCTGTCTCTCATCCCATCCCTGAGTAGCAAATGAAAGGGAAACCCTGGTGTGTTTGAGGGGGGCTGGCTCGCAGCAGAGCCAGGGGTGGAAAGATGAGAAGAGCAAAAGAGGGGAGATGAAGGTGAAGAGAAAACATGAAGAGGAGGAAAAAGTGTAGCCCACTCTGACTGTAAATGCTTTGAGAGACAAGGAGGGCTTGTGTGAGAGGGATGCTTGGTCTCAATTAGGACTCTGTGGGGAGGAAATCGAGGTGGCACCAAAGTTGGGCTTTTAGCAGTATGAAATTGAAGCCAGTTTGCGGCAACCTTTTAAAAGGCTGAATTTTGTGCCGATCAAGCTACTGTCAATTGCATTTATACCATTTCCTTTCAGTTTTCTTCCTGTTTAATTTTCATCATTTTTGCTCTTATCTTTTATTTGACAACTGATTGCAGAAGTCCTAAACTCCACAAATGATTTTACTTTATACCATAATCTGTTTTGACAGAGACTTTATCAAAAGATAAATGATTCTGAAATGATGGAAAGCCTTGATAGGTTTGTTTTCATCTGAGCAAACACATCAAAGAAGAAAACTAATGTGCATTACCAGCGGAAGAAGTCTTGTTGCTCTGCATGCTGGTTCACATTTTACTGGTAAATGGGGAAATAAGCCATCATGCATTTCATCTGTGCTGTTGGTGCCTTTTTCTGTTGTGAGTGGTCACAAATGCTCACCAGTGGAGAAGGCCCAAGAGTCTGTTTGACTGACACAACCTTGAAATGGACAAACAGACTGACAGTCCCCTTGTTTTGCCTCACCTCTGTCCCTGTAAAGCTTTTGGTAAGGCGCTGCAGGACTGACAAACAATACAAAAATCCTCTTTTGATTAGTTTTCAAATGTGGACTATTTAGTGAAATATAGCCATAAAAAAGTGTATGTTTGTGTTTGTACTACACATTTTTCTTTTAAGGAAACGTTTATCCACCAAAGAACAACTCCAATATTTTTGCAAGAATAAAAGATTGAGCTGCTTCTGATGTCTTAGATTGTATAGCAGCACCAAAGAGAAGAGCACACAAGTACAATGTTTGAAATAAGTTCATACAAGTGGAACAAAAAAATATTTGTCAGTCCCTGTTTCTGCAAGTTGTCCGACCTAAAAAGATTAAACAGATATGTAATGTTCAACATGGATACACTTTAACTAAGAGAGACAAAATGTAACAAAGAGAGTTCTAATTGTGTGATTTTTAAATAATGTAATTGTATAATGATGCAGAAAATAAGAATTAAGCTCCAACAAATAAGCAAGACTGCTGTCCCTACCAGGCCTGTTACTTCTTCTTTGAGAATCTCTTCTATCCTGCACTTGTTACCTGTACAAAAAGCACCCATTTGAACTGATTATCAGTATAAAAGAGATCTGTCCAGACCTATGAACAGTCAGACTGCAACTTCTCCATCCATAAAACCAAAGAAGCTAGAAATGTTGAGTTCCAAGAACACCATAACCACTGTGAAGCATGGGGGTGGAAATATCATGCTTTGGGGTTGCTTTTCTGCAAGGGGCACAAGATGAGTGATTCCCAAATCGTGCCATATATGGCAAGATTTAGGGGAAGAAACCTCCTTCCATCAATGTGCACTGAGGATGAAACAGTGAAATATGGCTGGATCTTCGAGCATGACGATGATCCAAATCACACCACGCAGACAACAAAGCAGTGGCAACATAAAAAGCAATTAAAAGTTCAGAAGTGGCCGAGCCAGTCACTGGACCTAAATCCAATAGAGAATCTGTGGAGGAACTTGAAAGTCTGTGTTGCCCAGCAACAGCCCCAAAACATCACAGCTCTTGAGAAGATCTGCATTGAAGAGTGATCCAAAAAAGCAGCTACAGCAGGGGTGCCCATTACGCTGATAGAAGAACGTGATGGTAGATCACAAGCCATCAAAGATTAAGAAACAAAAAAATATATTTAAAAAAAAAAAATCCATCAGCGAATAATCCATTAAAGTGTAATACGTCACTTGACTGACACGCAGAATGGCCAAACCTCTGTCATCTTTTTAAATGAGACAACTTGCAGAATCTGTGACTGACCATACTTTCTGCCCAACTCTAAATTTATGTATAAACTATAAAAATCTGGCAACAAAATTTACTACGATATAACTGAATGGAAATTTTCTTGAAAATACAGAACCTTTTATTAATAAATAGATCAAATAATGTAAACTAGCAATAATAAAATAATATCAAATAAAATAATTTCAACTTTTTCATTGTTTTGAAAAAATGTAACTACAAGGAACCACAAGCATAGTAAATGCAGCATAAGAGACCAAACTCAAGATCTTCAAAGTCGTCATTATATTTAATCTTTGTTCAGGAAGGGAATCTTAGTTTCTCTCACGCATTTCCATTTTCCTCATGTCTGCCCTCACCTCCTGTACTTGCATTTTGTAGAGCAGAACAGCAGGATGTTAGCAGAGGAGTCAAGGACTGAATGTGGGAACTGACAAAATGAAACTATTTTTGTAATTTCAGCATAGCTCTGCCTGTTCTGAAGCAAATGCTCATCAGCAAAATAACTGCAAGTACTTGAGATTAATGTAGCTTTACTGTCTTTTCTTTATGTGTATCTGCCTGTGTGTATTTGTTAGACTCCCGCATTTTGGAGATATTAGCTTATCTGTCAAAGGAAATAAAAGCAGCCTCATTGCTGCGCAGCAAATGTGTTGTATTTGCTTCAGGCGGCTTCCAAATTTCACCTCAGGCACACCAGTGGAGATATTAAAGTTTTGGCTCTGCTACAAAAGAAAAAAGAATCACCAAATATGACATCCCAGTTTATTTGAGTTATGTTTAATTGATTTGGTTTCATTTTAAAAAGCCCATTAAATATTTCAAGCTTTGTAAAGGTTTAGAAATGGTTTTAGGTAAAACCCTTCTAACCAGAACTACTGGTACTTTAATGCACTTGGCCACAACTACTTTACATGTAATGATGGTAAACTGTTAGTTATCATTGCCATGTTGATTTCTAAAATTTATTTTTTACAAAATAATTTAAGTTATTCATCTTTGTCATGTGCTTTATTGATACTTCAACATTCTTAATTCTCTCTGTTAAAAGCTAGGAACCGGATATTGATAAATCATGTAATAAAATGGTTACAGTAAAAAACAGGGGTGGGATTATATAAGTTCGCTTCCTTCCACTCGCTTTCAAGCAATATTTAATTTTATGTCTAATTATTCTAAGTTTGATTAGTTATTGTATGAATGTATAACTGATGATTGTATTGTTTTTGTGTATTATTCTTATTTGATTGATTGAAATAAACCATTTCAAATCAAATCAAAAATCTTTATGACAGTCATGTTACTAAAAACACTAACAGTCATTTACATTTTTAAGGAAGCCACTTCCTAAATAAGAATATTATTTGAAAATAAGCCAATTTAGATTTCTAGATCATTTGGGTTTTTAATAACAAATTATGAGCATACTACTGAGCATAGTAGCATATCAACATATGCAGAAAAAAAAACATGTAAAAGGTTTTTTTTTTTTTATGGCACTTTGAGATACATGAAAGTCTTAAATAAAGAGTCTGATTTAGGTAAGAATCCATCCATCCATCCCTCCCTCCCTCCCACCTCTAATCCCACTCAATCCCTCTCAGTCCCTTTCGGATCCTGGGAGCCTGTCTCAGCCACTATTGGGAGCTGGGATTCAAACCAGAGCCTTTTCACTGTGAGGCAAGAAGTATATCCACTACACCACTGTAAATCTAAAACCTTAATCAGTTATTTTGATAACACTGTATAATTTCTTAAATAGTGAAGCAAACCCTCTGGGAAATGTTTTAAACATGAAAAGAATACTGTTATTTCAGCTGTGTACTAGTAAGATCCCCTAAATTTCTGGCAAAGTGCCACTCCAGTCCTCTGATGTTTGTTTTGATGGAGTTTTACTTTTTTTAAGGGCCTATAACATGCTTTTCTTATGCCTTTTAGAGTAAACTATATCCATGTATATGATAATACCTTTGGCACACAGAAAAAAAAAAAATTGTTAAAAAATGTCAGTTATTTTCACAGTTTATTTTTCTACCCAGAAGTTAGACAAATCGATCTCTGAGGCACCAGCGTTCGCTCCGTGTGGGTGCCACCCATTTCATGACAACAGCGTGTCTGCGTTTCCCCCTAAAAAACAAACAACATCCGAACTTTTGCAAAGATGGATGCCATGTCATGCAAATCTATTTTAGGTGTTTTCCTGATTATTGCCTCTGTATAAATTGCATCAGCCAATATTTCTTAACATTTGCTCAATGTAAAAGGTACAGCTTGCTCTAACAGTGATCCATTGTAAGTCTTCCATTTCCCATGAAGGATATTTATGGGCATATTTCTTTTTACTTTGATTGGTATCCTATTACCTTAAAAATAGATTTAGATTTAGCCATCTCTAAGAGTCAAAACATCCAGGAAACCAGTAAAAAAGCTTTTGCTTCTGCTCAAAAATCATGACTCAACTTCACTTATAACCCACATTTTTGCTGCTCTCTAAATGCTGCCCTATTTGATCCAGCAAATACATCCTCAGAAGAAAAAAATATCTATCTGTAAAGCCCCTTTCTGGAAGTCCAAGTCAAGATGGAAGTCTTAAAACTTGAGTAAAATGAAATCTTTATAGTCACTTATAGTCAGAAACTTTGTAAAGAGAGCTTTTATATTTAAATCTGCAGCGATGACCTGGAGCTAAAAAATGGAAACAAACAAATGTTTTTCGCAAGTCCCGAACCTCAATTCCCAAGTCCAGTCTAAAGTCTTCGAGGTCAAATCATGTCAGTTGAGATTTAGGTTCAACTCAAGTCCGAGTCTTAAGTCAGATTCCTATTTTCTCCATTAAGTGTTCATGCTACTTGTTAGAACTTGTAAAAATCTAAAGATTTAAGTTATTCAGATGCACACATAACCTTCAAGCTCCTTTGCAGTGCCGTTTAAAGCAGCCCACACAGGCTTGAAACAGCTGCTATTAACAGTAGCCTGACCTCTGTGTAATGGGCGTTAAATATACATGGGTCATCTCACTTTCATTTTATGAGTGCTGTTTATTCCAGCACTGTATTGACTGATCATCAGAATGTGTAGAAGTACAGTGTGTTCTTCACTACACACATTTACATAAACACAAAAGCAACAAAGGTTTAAAGGAAACCCAGATATTTTCTTAATATTTTTCACAAATTAAAAAATACAACAAAAAGATTTGATGAATCTGCACCAAAATAAGCATAAAACACCCAAAGAGGGATTGAGTGATTGGTGCTTTAATTCAGCCCACAGAGTATTTACAGTGGTGTTTTGCTGGGATTAGTTGCATGAGAGGATTAGAGAAGCTGTATTACTGCTGCTTTATTTAACGCACAACAGCAAAAGACTAAAAATAAAAGCCTCTTAAACACATTTAGGCTACATGAGAGGCTTGTCCAACAGCTAGATAAACATGGTACTTCTGTGCTCTTTTAAAGACCAGCTCTGAAAATAAATGTTAAAAAACTAATTCGCACATCCTCAGTGTCCCATGTTTTATCTCTAATCTGGTAATCTTTTAAAAGTTGTCCTGTGAACCAGTGGCTTTGCACAAAATAGTGCCCACTTAATTCCGGCAATGATGCTGGTGAAAGTGCAACATATGCAGATATTGACAGGATCAAATAAGTGGGAAACTTAGTGAGAGGGGGATGGATTATTGCAGGATGGCTGGAGAGGAGGTAGAGGGATAGCAAAAGAGACAGAACAGGAGAGATCTGCAGAGGCAGCACTTTGACGTTCGCCCCCAGTTTCTCTTTGTCTTTTTATCATGCTCTCTTTCCATGCATCAGAATTGATCACAGCACATCAGTAAAGTAAAGAGCAACCCATCCATCTGTGAGTGGCTCTGGCGCTCCTGGTAAGAATACTGAAACGGCTCTTCACATTCACCACAGATTTCCACAAAAATAGTTATGGTGCATAACCTCCGCAGCAGTGAACTGGACTTTTTCTTGTCAATTAATGTAATCCCACTATTGACTGCACATAGACATGGATAGCCTTTTGTTTTGTTTTTTCATTTGTATTAGATTATTGTAAATAGTTCATCACCATCTGGGGTGAATATGAATGCATGTATGAAGTATTCTGGAGTTCAGGACTTCACAAAACTGTCCACCAGTTACCCACCCCCTAATTGTGCACAATGTTAGGTTCAAATCAAAAACAAAAGGGCACGTACAAAACAAATCCCCCCAGTAGAGTTATCATGAAAACTAAAGATGCTGCTAAATTGGCCCTTAAGGTCTTTACTGCAACTTCATCTGGTCTCTCTGGGCTTTAAAACAGAGGCTGCTCTATAGTCAGTGATAGATACTGTAAACTAAGTCAGCTTTATTTCAGATATTGATTGTTCAATTGTCATAACAAGTAAAATATGACAAATTAAGATTTTTCATCTAAATGGTGATGGGATTCCATCCCAATCACCAACATAGGATATTAGCAATAATCATATCAAAAGACAACAGATTTGTGTGGTTCCAATGCTTTTGAGTGAAATAAATTCAAGTCAACATGCATATAATGATCTTCACAAACTGATTTGACACCATTTATCTGAGTTACAACCCAAAACCAAAGTAAATGTTTTCCATGATCCACTTTCACTTGAATTTTCCTAATACAGACTTGTTAGTTTGTAATTAAGTCACACGGCTAGTTGAACTACTTTGCAAACTCCAGGTTTCGCCCACATCTAATTAAAATCCTGTTGCTTCTGTAACAGACAGGTTTGGGAGGTGAACTCGTGAACTTGCATTTCAACGGCTTCGTGCCAGCATATGAAAAGTTCTAATCTAGGCTAACTACATTACATTCATTATTCACATAGCTTCTAGCAAGCCTGCACTTTTGGGAAACTCTGAGAGGGGCAACTTAGAAGCAAGACAGTGAGAGAAAGGCATCAGGGATCTGCACCATAAAACAAGTTTGTTGATTTCTGCACAACATTAAACACAAACTCATCAATCCAAGTGTGTAGGATGGAAAAACAGAAAGTGATATATGCAACTATTGTCAATATTATTATTTCCTTTTTGGGACATGTAAGAATTAGCGTAGCTTTCTGAGGGAGCCATTTTTCCTTAAAAGAAGAATGATGTTGGATACACTGACTAAGTGGACCACATAACACATTTCTGATATCTTTTGTTCAAGTGATGTCATCATGGGTTATTTTGGGTTAAAATAGCTTAAACGATGATTGGAGTGGGTCTTAAATTCTAGGTTGAAGCTCTTTAAATAATAAAAGTAACTTCAAATGAATGCAGTTCTCTTAGAAACCACCAGGAGCTTGTTACAAAGGCCAGTTAATAACTGTTTATTCCAGTGCAATAGAGACCAAGAATAGCAGCAAAACAATATGGAGTGGGATCTTTTAGTAGTCCTGACTGTCAAATCCTCAACTCTGAACTATGTTTCAGCAACTACCAACCGTTTTCCTTTAAATGTGTTGCCCCCATAGCATCACACCATCACAGTGGCATATACTGGACAGATATGTATGCCACCAACTACAGGAGGGATGTACAGAAGGAATGTCGAGGTGCTTTCTCATTTTTTCCCTCTCCCACTACCATGTTCAATGTCCCGACAGGCTCCTTTTCTGATTGAGTCCACCTTTTTGCTATTCAGTCATCACTCACTAAACCTAAAAGCCATGAAGAGCCACTTCACTGCTGCCAAACTGTCTGCCCAGCTTGGTATCAATCAAACAGCCAAATCGGTGTTTACTTGTTTTCCTATCAGTCCACTAATGCTTCTTTTCCCCTTTGCTCTTAGGAAACCATTTTATTAAATCAAACTGTTAGAGCCTGGAGTTCTCTTCATATTTGACTCTGTGGGCTGTCATTTATTTATTTTATAGTTGCGAGAACAAACCAGTGAACTAATCAGATTCATCTCTAGAGTCTGTTTTTTGAGTAGCCTTAGAGAAAAGCTCAGGAGCAGATGCCCTGAAAACTGCATTACCACTTCTACTGGGTCACTCAAATACAGTTATTTAATGATTTTCATCTTAAAGAAATGTCTTTAATAGATGATCACACTAGTATTTTTATTTTCCCTTCTTGGAGATAAAAGAAAATTGAAATTGCACTGACATTTAAATGAGTACAAACCAAACCTATTGTAGCTTTCTATTTTTGAAAGGTAATGAGCAACACACCGTGATATGAGTAAATTTCTCTGATCCCTTCTCCACCTGAATAACGCTACATAACATGCATTGATTTTAGTAAGATGCGGAGTAATTTGAGGAAAAAGAAGTTTCAAGTCTCTTCTGAGGACAAAAGAGCTGCAGACAGCATTGTGAATCCAATGCAACCATCTGTAAGCCTGTGTTCCACTAAACACCAAAGGCTAGTATTGTGCAAACATGTAAGAACAAAAGCACTGTGCCACCCACTAGGCAAATACCTCTAGAGGACAAATTGGAAATTGAATCATAAACTATAAAGAGCCAAGGTTGAGTTCAGCGGCGGAAGAAAAGAGAGATGAGATGGAGGTGGAGAGGAGAAAAGAACAGCTGCATTAAATAAAAGTTCAGTCTTTCTCTCCTGCCCCTGCAGAAATTCACGCTGTGCTACCTGATTGAAATTTCCTGGTTTAATAGCTGTGAAATAAAGTATAAGCTGGGAAAACGAGGAAGGAGAGAATATGACACAGAAGGAAAACGGCGAGAAAGGAGTGGCAGTGGAGCAAGGCGAAAGAACCTGACAGACTGACAAAGTAAATAACACTGAAAACCCATTATCACCAGTCATTATTAAAATGTGGTCAGTGTTTTAAAAGTCTGCACAGAGAAGTTTTTTATATAAGGTTTTTTTTTTATTCTTATTTTTGAAATTTCTTTTGGTCCATTTTAATGTTTAGAGCAATATATGTCATCCTCATGAAGTTTTCTTTGTAAAAGGAGATTGATTTGTGTTTTATTTTCATTCAGTGATTTAACCAAAGTTACATGGTCCATGGAGGATGGGCTTTGACTTCAAACATGATAGGGATGCACCAATCTGGTTCTACGCCGCATTGGCTGAGGAGCCAACAGGTAATGATTTGTGCTAATGAATGCAATGAGAGGGTCCCAGTGTGGTAATCTTGCTGTGCAGTCACAGGAAACTCTCAATTTACACCAGCTGACAATTAGTTGCTGATCTGAGCTCTTAGGCGCACTGTCAATGTAACCAGCAAAGGCCTTTTGTTAAACCTTTTAGCCCCATCTGTTTGCACAAGAGAAATGCAAGAATTAAAGCATGTTCACTATTCAAAGAAATATCAGAAGCATTTTTACCTATATCATGCCACAAAAGATGCATACTGTCCTGTATTATGCTTACATCTTACTGTAGGTATGTTTCATTTTAAATGGTGTAACTCCAGTGGGTTGGAAGCAGCAAAAGGCTTATCTTTTAATTGCACATTATACCAGAGAAAGAGTGGTCATTGTTTGAAAAACAACTGTGACGTTCATGCTTTTGTGGTGCGCTGAACGGGTTATCCATAAAGATAATGGAAATGTAATCAGGTGTTTGAAGCAAGAAGAAAAAAAAACAAAGAAGAAGGTAAAGAAATGAAAAAAAAAAAACTTTTTAAGGGACAAAAACACTACTTTGGGTTGAAAAAATTCAGAAATTGTCAGACATTGAATAGCAACGATACACTGACAATAAGAAATGTCAGTCTCCGTTTGAATGGACAGACAAGAACGAATCCTTACATAGAACCACATGGGGAGTACAACTACCTCCCTCAACAATGTTTAATCATTTGCACTTCATTGAAAACTGTCTTTGATTGGGAAAGCAATCCCACAGTTTAGATATTTGCTTATCTAAACAATAAAATTGTTTATTTTTATTTACAAAATAAAAAAAAGAAAATAGAGAGACAAAATAATAAGTTGACTTTGTATGAGTTGATGAACCTGACTGACCAATGGCAGAAAAAGTGACTGCAAAGAAAACAGTAGCGACGGTAAAAATAAGCAGCATCCTAAGTGAAGGGGGGCGGGTGTTTACCTAACCTTAAACCCAGGTGTCGCTAGTTCTCAAATTAAGGGGAAATATGCAAAACTACAAAGAAAACCAGGAAATGTGCAAAGAAACCACATTTTGCCTCCTACATATAGAGTTAAATGGCGAGGTAGTGGTTAGTACCATTACATCGTAGCAAGGTGCTGATTTATATTTCAGTTGCTGACTTTCTATATGGAGTTTGTTGACCCCAAATTAAAAAGGCAACTATGCTAAGCACTATCAGCAGTGTTGCTTAACACAACTCTGCTTCAATTTAGTTTAAGAATATCTACTCGGATTCGATTAACAGATTTCTTAATAAAATGAATTACTTGCACTCTAGGTTGGCAGTAGGCTATCAATATTAGTATCTCATATTGTTTTTATTTAGTGTTGACCTTTGACAGATATGCTGACATCTGATGCCAATTAGTTAGTTAGTGGGTTAAGAGAAAAGTGTTTCATCTTTCCGTCTTTACTTGTACGGATTAAGATAAAATACACAGGAGTTTGAATTTAGCTGTAATTATTCTGACTTGGAGCAAAAGGCACCAGCTATCAAACATCTCTGCATGTGCAAAAACCTACATACACTAATAAAAGAATAACATTTATAAACTCAGCGGACGTTAACTTTAAATCTATGAGATGAAAATGAAAAAGAACATGACTTTGAGAAGAAGAGGGTCTTCCATGTTAGTTTTGACTAAAGAAATCATCAATAAGTAACAGAACAGCCATGAAAAACTACAAAATATTCTATTTGGTCATGAAGCTACCCTAATCAACATAAATTACCTGCGTTTGGAAAATACACATTCTATTCTAATTGCAAAGAAATGTTCAAAGAAATGCACAAAAAAGGTAAAACAATTAACTATTAAGGGTCTTTTGATGTCATGTATCTTGACTTTGTTTGATTTTGAAGGTATCCATCAGTTTATCTGTACGCAGCTGCTGACACAGAACACACACCTGAAAAGAAGGATGCATTTTGGTGTTTTAGCAGAACAGTGTAATGGTGGCTATCAGTCTGAGTTCAGGCATTCTACAAAAATGCCTAAACAAAATCCAAATCCCTCTCAAATGCAACCCACACAAATATGTCAATTCAATCAGAAATGTTGTCACATTCATAATTTTCTGCAAAAAAAGTTATTGGAAACTTTGGCTCTGTGTTTCATAGTGTACTTTTTTTTATATGATAGGCTTAGGTATAAAATATTGGTTAATTCTACATTTTAATAAAGCTCCTACTAACTTCAAGATTGTAGTCATCAATTGCACAAAATAGCAAGAGTAAGTGGCATTTTGTACAAATTCACTGTCAAAGAAAGACTTCAGAGTGGGAAGAGTTTCCCTTTAGGAGGAAAAATGCAGAACTAAGATATATAGCTGGTGCTGTTTTACAAACATACGTCCACACATACATCAGAAAATGTACTTGTTTTGTTAAAAATGGCATGAAAAGCTGAAGTGCCAGAGCACATTTCTGCAATAAAAGAGCTCTTTCTGGTTGACAGATGAAAAAAAATATTTATATATATATTGACCTGATGTTATCATGGGTTTTTATGATGTTTATGCATACTGTATGTGTAACTCTGAGAGTGTGTTGGACACCCTGACCAGTGAATTACATTTTTAAAGACAGTACAGATGTGGGTTAGTAAAGGAAAGAAAAAAAACAAACTATTTGGTGGTTTTCAACTTAAATTTTTCACAAGTCAGAAACGATACAAAACAATGCTGCAACCAGGCATGGAGTGTAGCTTTACTGCAGCGTGCTACTAAGGAAGCCAGACAACCCGTCTGCACTCATCATTTTAAAAAACATTTGCATGCAGATGTGTGTGTGTGTGTGTGTGTGTGTGTGTGTGTGTGTGTGTGTGAGTTTGCGTATGTATTTGTTTAATGGCTGCATGTGCATGGCTTGTCTGCATTCAAGACTCGAATTAAATGTCTCTCATTGAGCGCGTGCTGGACTGGCATGCTTAACAAAGGCTTATATTTCTCTGCCCTTATAGCGGTTTTTCCACTCTTGGCTATTACAACACCTCTCAGAGCAAATTAAGATATCTTTGGCCTCTAATCAGATACAATGTATGGCGTACACAGCCAGTAGGCTGAGGATCAATGAATTGACAGGGTGTGGCAAAGCGATCAGAGTAATCGCTATAAAGTCCAGGCCAAGCACTTTCTTTAAGACTACTGGTAAAGCCACTGAGACATTTAACAAGAGCTGAACATTGTCTAAAATGTAGATATTATTTGTAACAACTTTAAGGTCCAGGCATAAATCCTTTAAAAAAAATCATGTTTTGTACACTGTGATTTGTACGAGAAAGGTTAATGTTTATAAAACACTAACACTCTTTAACCTACTGTACCTTCTTGACTGTTCATGCGATCAACCTGAATCAGCTGATTCTGATGCGAAAAAAAAGCGGCTTTATATATCGGCTTTGCACCAATGTGAAACACATTACTAATGTAAAGTGTTGCATAACAGTCGTCATAGTCGAAAGAATGTAAACACTAGAGAAAATGCTCTTTGTAACAGGGTTAAAAGTAAGGTGAAAAATGAAAGCGGTGAAAGTTTTATGGTAGATTTTAAGAAACAAGAATCTGCAAATATACTTTAGCTTTCAGCTCCTAAAAGCTTTTTCCGTTTACAGCTTTTATGTAGAGTACTTCTTTTCTTTCTTGAAGCATGACACAAAACAAGTTTCACCCGTACAGAAGGATTCTATAGTATTTAACGATTCCCTCATATTTTTCACCTGGTGTGAGCAGTAGAGGGCAGATGGTCCCTCAAGATTCCCCTTGTTTCTTTTAGAATAGAAATCATGAGCTGATGATCTCTGTTGGAAACTATGTTTTGCAGGGAATCCCCAAGCTACCCACCCTGAAAAATAGGCTCAACCTCTCTCCGGGCACCAATCTCTTCTAAATGCTACATTACAGGTCAGAATTGTTTTTAACCTTTTTGGTTTACAGGAAGCAGAAACAAGGCCAGACTTTATGGTTCTGATCCTCCACTTTACAACCGCTTCATCAATAGATATAGAACCATGACAAAATGTCAAATTTAACCCTTTACTTTTCCAAGGTCTGCATTCCTGATATTCTGTGTTTCTCAACAACAATTGATCACAATGAGTAGACTGACCTGCCAAAAGCACCAGCTGCCAACAGGTAAAATAGACTTGTGTTCCTGACAATTAGGGTAGCCTCAATGGCTAATTGGTAACTGCAGTAACAATGCTGAGTTTGCAACTACAGCTGAAGATTGACATTTCTCAGAAAAGTACAATTTTTACTGGTTTTATAAAGAACTTTCTGTATTGCCCTGTACTGAACTGAATCAAATTCTTTAAAATTGCCAACAGCAAGATAAAACAGTAACACTGTCAGGGTCATTGTGGCCTCTAGCTTAGAAACATTTGTGAACACCAACCTAAGACAGTGACTGTTTTGAACATTCCATTCCTTTAAAAGTTTTTGCAACCTCAGAAGCTGGATTTCCCATCAGTTTCAAAGGATATGGAAGTATGCTCTTATGTAACAAACAAGTTGGAGCAGTCAAGATAAAGTAAAGTTGCTGGTCTGGCAGTGATAAAAGAAATAACTACAAAGAGAAAGAGGGGAAAAGATAACAGGACAGCATTTAGTAGTGCAGATCCAGTAGTTAATTTAACTCAGATCAGTGTGTCAGTTCTTGCTTCCCTGCTGATGCTGCTGTCCCCAAGCTGAGTGTGTGTTTTGCTGTGTGCAGGTGCATCTTTACTGTCACTGTAACCCTAAAGATTCATTAATAGTCTGTACCTCTGCATTGTAACTATGTTTAGCTTAGAAATAAGTCTGTTTTTGTTGGACTGCTGTAATTTATTACACTGGAGGTGACAGCTGTTTGAAGAAGCTCATGGGAATTCTTATCTCATGCCCCAAGTCCAGTCACTCATCCAGGTCTTCCATAAGCTTGTCAGATTCAGCACATCTGATTGAACAGCGACAGAAGGTAAGTGTTTGGCTGCTCTATCAGTTCACATGATGACTGTGTGAGGAGAGCAGAGAGGAGAGAAAAAGTGAAGAGACAGCAGCTTTGATGAGTCCTTAAATCATTATTACACAGTAGCAAACGCCGCTTTCACTTTTTAGCCTGTAAAACCCATTTTATGGCAATTTGACAATTCTGCAGGTATCATACACACTAAGACAATTTCAAACAAAAATCTTTAGATGTATTTTATCTTTGATAATGACTGAGTAAAAGCTGCTTATTTTTCATTAGAAGTCATTAGAAATGGGATTTCAGATTTGTGGGACCAGCGGGTACTTCCTACTTGGAATGTGTGTGTGTGTGTGTGGGGGGGGTCGGGGGGGGGGGGGGGGGGGTTGATAAGTCCAGTTCTCATAAAACGTCAATGGTTTAAATACATTTCAAGTCCACACAGGTAGAATATTAAGGTGTTATAAGTTATTCTTAAATTTTAGATAATGTCTCCTTCAATGAATTCTCTCTCCACAGCCACAGAGCTGCTAGCTGCCTGTATAAAGGGGCGGTGGTAAAGTACTGAGAAGCATTTCTTGCTCAGAAAGGGGAATTGTTCACTGAGAGCTCTGTGCAGACAGTCTGGATGAAAGATGAAATTATTTTCTAACAGCTGTGGCCTCTTTCTTCTCACCTTTTCATACAATGTTTGCAAAACCTCTCTAAGGTACAATTACAACAGAATTTTGTTATTTTTATTTACATTTTTCCATTTAATTTGGATTGTACCAATAATATAGATATTTATCAGACACAAAAATTATTTGTTGAATTAGTTATATTAAGCAATCAGGAACTCCTAGTATAAATTTCCATGTACAACACAGAAAACAAGGAAACCCTGACAGATATATCTACAAACTATTTGCTAAAATAAACACAACCAGTTATGAACTGATTATAAACATGACCATGTCCATATGAAATAATACTTTCTACAATATCACAGTGTCATAATTGTCTCATTATATGGCATTAAACAGTAGAGAAACAACACATAAGAACAAAGAAATTAATTTAAAGGTTACCAACAAACAGTTCTCACCAAACCCCCACATATATATTTTAATTAGCCATTTAAATTTTTATTGAGTTCAAACAAGTGCTATATTAGGAGAGTGTTTCTTTTTTTAGACGGCAGGTCAGTGGACCCGTAGGTGGACTCAACAGCAAAGACTCTGCAAAGTGCAGTAATAAAGCCCTGGTATGTACTGTTTATTTTCAGTTATTCCTATAGTCCTACATTTTACACTGAAAGAGCTTTAAATGCTTGCAACTTATTGACCCTTTAAAGAAAAAAAAAAAATTACATTGGACACATTTAAGTGTCAGATGAAACACTTTGCAATCATGTCTATAAGATGCCTGCAACTGTGCTGCTATTTCTTTAGGAACAGTTAAAATTGAAAAAGAAAACTGGTTTTCACCAAATAAGTTAAAACTAGAAATGCTTTTTCATTTTGAATGAGCATCTTGGATGTAAATATGTGGGAATTCAATCAGCCTTTATTTTGTCTGGACACCACTGGAAACACATATTCTTGTGATGATTTCGAGTTTCTCAGATCTGCGTGGCAGGACTTCCGCCTTCGGTGATCTGGAGCTTCGGATCGCGGGGCTTCGCGCTCCGCTATGCGAAGGTGGCTGCCGGTCCGAAGACAAAGCTAGTCCTGGGGAAAATTTTAAGGAACCGCGATGCGTCCAAAGGAGGACCGCGGAAATGCTGCTACGTAGTCCTGAGAAGCTGTGTACAATCATCAGGTGTGCACAACAGTCACAAAGCCCTCTCCTTTGCCGCTATCACGAAGCTACAAGCTTGGCTGCACTGCTCCTAGTGTCTGTTTCTTTTAGCAGCAGGAAACACGGAGATAGCACTGACTTCATCGCCCCCGCCATCCCTCTGGAAATGCTAAATCGAATTGAATTATGCGACACTATTCGCAGGGTGGATGTTAAAATGAAAATGCAATCCCTCTCTGTGCATTTTCGTTTTAATTATGACACAGAATAAGTGGTTTTTAAGTAGAAAATTAAAAAAAACATTTCTGTTAATCCATTTAAGATGTCAAATTAGACATTTCTAAATGAATTTTGCTACACATTTACCAGATAACTTTTTGAAAATGAAATTTCAAATAACCTTTTTCTATATCATTTTGTTGTTGAAGAAGAAAATAAAAAAGCATTTTGGCGGATTGCTTTTTCATTTGAATTTTGAGTCAAAAAATGCAGCTTCATTTTGAAAATGAAAAAGCATTTCTGATTTTGACTTTTATTTTTAATTATGCTACAGAATTGCTTCGATATCACTTGGGAATTTAACTAAGAAGTATAAAAACTGTTTGCACTCAGCCATGCAGTAGTATCACCACTCAGCCCAAGAAGCACAGATTTCCCGCATTTGGGAATTACTAATCCATAGAGCTTGTTGCTCTCTGACTCGGTTGTAACCCTCGAGCAAACAAACAAACCCCAGTCACCTTACAACGATGGCGCTGCAAGGATGTCAAGCATCTTTGAGTAAAGTTTTTTTAGCTGAACTAGTTGTGTTTCTTTTTGCTTTCATTACAGAAGGTTGTTGTGTGCGTCCTCGTACACCTGTGTTTCATTGTAGATCTGGGTTCGGCATTCCCCTTGGTGGGAAACGGCCTATTCACTTCAACTGAACAACACGTGAAAAGAAATTGTCTACAGAGAATCCCTCCTGTTGTAATCTTTGATAGTGCTGCTGTTCTGTACACTTTCTCTCCCGTTTGTCTTCCAATTCATTGTAGAGACAGACATGTGGTTGTGTGTGCACGTACCTGTGTGACTCCGGTGTGCATGGGTGAGGGAAGCCAAACAAAGGGATAGCAGTAGACTCCACACACCGACTCCACAAATGCAAGGACCCTTTTCCCGCATTCTGGAAGATAAAAAATAAAGTCCTAATTAGAAGAAGAATGCAACAGAAATAACCTCCATATTTATAGTTTTTCCTATGAGAAAAAATAATAATAATAACACAATATGTGCCCAACACGATTTATTCTATAATGATCATCTAGCTGGAATAGTTCTCTTGCAAACACATCCAGCATAAAAGATTCTCCACAGTCCCTGATATTTTTTTCCTGACATTTCAACGTTTTAAAATTTTAAACTTTGACAGGTGAATAACAGTTTTATTTCATAGAGGCTTTTCCCAAAGCAACTTACAAGTTTCTTACAGCTGACAGCAATCTCAGCATGGGTCTTAGCAAAGATCTATGCTTGACAGTCATGCATGAGATTGAACCTGCCGACCAATCGATTGGAATAGAGCTGCTTGACCCACTGAGCTACACCCGTCCAGATTCCTACCCAACCTGCTAATAAATAGAAAATAAATACATTCTTTTAAAATTATTTGTTATTTTAATAATATGGTTTGCACAAAAGTATTTTTTTCACCACAGTTTTAAATTTGACTCACTTTTGTTCATTTAATATAGACACTATAGTTCTTTGTGTTGTAGAAATTTTTTGAACTATATAATTGTTTATTACATTATATGTATTACATTAAGTTTACATTCCCACACAAAAATCGTGAATCTAAAAATGGATAGCAGTATTTTTTAAAAATAATATCAAAATATATTTTTCTATATTGTAAATAGTTGTACAAAGACCAAATACAAATGACGTGGTATGTTATAATTACATTTATTATTAGAAAATATTCCACAGAGACCATTAGAATTATTTAAGGATTTTGTAGGTTTAGGGTTTCTGTAATGCAAAAATGTTGCTTACTAAGCAACTTACATTATTGTTTTAGTAGTAGTTCTATCTTATACCAAAACTGAGGTGAACAGAAACATAAAAGCTGTGATGCTACATTTACACCAGCTTCGGCAACACGCATTAAAGCGACCACTTCCAATGAAAAGTCTATGTAAACGTGCGTGTCAGTTTGGGCTTCTGCAATCAAAACTTTTACATTCATGCATCACTACGCAAGTTATTAGGGCCCGAGCACGGAGTGCAAGGACCCTATTGTATCTGTAAGAGTTATTAGGGCCCGAGCACGGAGTGCAAGGACCCTATTGTATCTGTTAGGTTTATTATTATTATTATTATTATTATTATTATTCTTCCGACTTTTCCGTCGCCTTTTTGAGGCCTTTAACATACCCCAAAACTCACCAAATTTTGTATACACATCAGGAGTCGCGAAAAATTTCATATTTTATAGGAGAACGGCATAGGTAAACAAAAATGGCTCGATAGCGCCACCTGCAAAATTTGTTTTCGCGAGCACCTCCATATGCTTTATAGTACAAACCTGATTTTAACAGGGCATGTTCATCGGATAGAAACCTACAAAAAAGTCTCTTGGGACCAAGCTGTCAGTCGCACAGGAAGTCTGATATTTTGATGACAATATGTCATTTTTGCTGTATTTTGGTCATTTGCAGGCCTCGCTCTAGAACGAACTCCTCCTAGAGATTTGAGAGTAATGACTCCAAACTTTGGTTTTGTAAACTAGACACATGTCCGATGTTAAATTGCAAAGCTTTTAAGTTTTTATGGATGTTTGTGACCATGGCGGCGCGTCAAAATTGGAGGTCGTTTCGAAAACACGCCATGAAAAGAAAAATGGCCATTACTCAGCCATGCATAATCCAATCTGATCCAAAATTGATGTGCATGATTGTAGTCTGACTCTGAACACATCTGCAGTGAAAAAATCTGGAAAAAGTGTAGCGCCACCTGCTGGCAAGAGGAAATGACATGTTTTACTTGGAGCATTACTACTCCGAGTAGGATGAGCCGACACACCTGAAAATGACGTCCACCTGTTGAAAAGCCATTGAAGTTTACTCTGACAAAAAACCATAACTTTCAATGCGGGGGTGTGGTCGTGACAGAGCGGCAAAGTTGGGCATCTCGCTATGCACACAAAAGTTGCTCTCACGTGCACATTCCTTGTCCAATCTCACTGAAATTCAATGGATATGATGAAGCTTCTATTCTGAACCCATGGATATGACAATCTTGGACGAGCTCTATAGCGCCACCTAGTTATTGCATTGGGCACATTCTGCCCTGTATTTTCTCTTTGCTTTGTCCGATGTGCATGAAATTAAAACTGGAGATACTCAGAAGGGTCCTCTCTCATCATGTAAAGTTTCATGGGTGTACACCTGACGGTGCCTGCGTAACAGGAAGTGGTCGATTATGTGCACCCAAATAATAGAAATTTATTATAAATCAGCCGTTTGTCTCAGGAAGCTGAGATTTCAGAATTAGATGCCTTTAATAACCTCCAGCTTTGATATGTAACACTATAGGGTCTACGAGAAACTTCATCACTTGATTTTTTTAATGAAATTTTGGACTGAACAAAGATTTTTAGCATAAATTCTGTTTAGGTTATCAGCACCAAGAATTCAACTTTCATAGGCATTTATGTGCTACTGCTTCCTAAAAAAATTCAGAATGATTGAAGTTACAGGTGACATCTTAGAGAGCATTACATCCAAAAAGGTCCGAAAACGTCTTTTTAGGCAAAACTACAAACACCTATTTTTTTTCATAACTTAATCATCATATATCAACACCATTTATTTTTTTAAATGTAGGGATCTGTGTTTGCTGCCTTCCATATTTTTTTCAGAAGTCCAGGTGAAACAGATGATTTTAAAAAAATCCTGATTCATCCCAAAACCTGTGCTTTTTCCGTCTGGACTCCAAACAAGTGTGTTTTAAAATTACTTATGCTTCAAATATCCACACCAAGTTTCACACGCATATAGCTGAACATGTCTAAATGCTTCTTGAATATTCTTTACAGATATAAAATGAACTGGTCAACTGTAGGATGTCATTTCCTCTTACATGCTTAAGTCTTTTCCTCATGCTGCAGCCTGCTCCTCAATCATCCCTGTTGCTGGAGTCAAATTTCACCCCCCCCCCCCCCCCCCCACACACACACACCAGCTGCCAGTTCATATGCTAACTAACCCAGAAGTGAGGTGACAAGAGTTTAGACACAAGAGGGAGGGCAGACTGCTTTTTCATTTGTTTTGTATGTCTTTCATAGATTTTTATGAATAATCATTGCTTTTCTAGTCATGTAAAATGCAATTAACCTAATATTTTATCTTTTTTTTTTACAAACAAAACATATGAATGTGCTCCAAAACAAAACCCAACTCTCAGTACAGTTCTACAGATGTAACATAAGACTTAGACAGTAAATGTCTCTTTTATCCTTTTTTAATCAATGCTGCAACTTCTTTTCCTTAATATAAATCCAATGAAATTAAACTACAAAACCAAAAAACACAACGTATAGCAAATTTCTCTAAATAAATTATGTGTATATACAATATGTAGCACTTTTAAACAAAATAATAACAAATCCTTCCAATACAAGCACAGAAAAATGGAACACAAAATTTAAAACCCAAATTTGAAATGGCAATTTTAAAAAGATAATTTTTTCAGCCTGCTAAAAGTGCACAATTGTAAAAGCTCTTTTATATAGACAACTGTTTGGTTGCTTAGAGCTCTAAATATAAAAACAATGCCTTTATGGACGTGGCACGGATGGCACGGATGTTCAGCAGGGTAAACCCCAGGAAAGCGGCGGGACCTGATGGAGTTCCCGGAAAGGTTCTGCGGGCCTGCGCCGATCAACTCTCCCAGGTCTTCACAAAAATCTTCAACCTGTCGCTAGCTCAGGCTTTCATCCCTGCTTGCCTGAAGTCATCCACTATCATCCCGATACCCAAAAAGTCCTCATCCACAGCCTTCCTCACGGACTTCCGCCCAGTTGCACTCACTGCTGTCATCACAAAGTGTCTGGAGCGGCTGCTCCTGGGACACATCAAAGACTCCCTCCCTCCAATCTTCGTCCCCCACCAGTTTGCTTACAAAGCAAACAGATCAACGGATGATGCCATTTCCATCACCCTCCACACTGCGCTGAGCCACCTGGAACACAGAGACACCTACGCCAGGATGCTCTTTGTGGACTATAGCTCAGCCTTTAACACAATCATTCCTGACATTCTGGTCAACAAACTGTCTGAACTAGGACTCCACCCACTCACCTGCTCGTGGATCAAGGACTTCCTGACAAACAGACCACAGACAGTCAAACTTGACCCCCACCTCTCCTCCACCCGGACGCTGAGCACAGGCTCCACACAGGGATGTGTGCTGAGTCCTCTGCTGTATACACTGTACACAGCAGACTGCAGACCAGCCCACACCAGCAACACCGTGGTGAAGTTTGCAGACGACACTACTGTGGTGGGGCTGATCTCTGGGGACGACGAGACGGCCTACAGAGACGAAGTCCTGAAACTCTCAAGGTGGTGTCAGGCTAATAACCTCATCCTGAACACCACCAAGACCAAGGAGATCATCCTGGACTTCAGAAAAAACAGAACAGATCCACCCCCACTCTACATCGATGGAAACTGTGTGGAGAGGGTCCACAGCTTCACCCTCCTGGGCACCACCATCTCTGCTGACCTCACATGGTCTAACAACACCATGACTGTCATCAGGAAGGCCCAGCAACGCCTGCACTTCCTGAGAAAACTTAGGAGGAACGACGTCAGCCAGGAGCTGCTGGTAACGTTCTACCGCTCAACCATTGAGAGCATTCTGTCCTATGGCATCACAGTGTGGTTTTCCCACTGCACTGAAGCAGAACGGCAGAGTCTCCAGAGAGTGGTAAAGACAGCGCAGAGGATCATCGGCTGCCCCCTCCCCTCACTGAAGGACATTTAGCAGTCTCGCTGCCTCAGCAGAGTGACTAGCATCACCACTTACTCCACCCATTCTGCTTTCCCTCTGTTTGAACTGCTGCCCTCTGGAAGGAGGTACAGGTCCATCAGAACCAGGACAAACAGACTAAGAAACAGCTTTTTTCCACAGGCAATTATCATACGGAATGCACATACGTCCACCAACCACACCTCACTCTAATTTTACTACAATGCGTGCAATATCCTGACTGTCTAACCGGGTCACTGTGCAATAACTTGATATTTATTAAGCTGTGCTCACAGCAACTCATGTAATTCCATTCTATTTTATTCACAAATATTTAATATTTAACAGTTCCTGTCCATATTGTTCATTTTTTGTTAAGAGTTGTAAATACAGTATTTCTTTTTCTATTCTATTTTTATTTTTATTTTATGTAACTCCTTCACTCCAAGGCTGCTGCAATTTCATTGTATCCCCATGTACAATGACAATAAACGATTCTGATTCTGATTATATCACTTAGACACAGATGGAGAACCATATCAACTGGATTGGTAACAGCAACAACCACCGACCAAGCCGGCAAGCCCTGGCAGAAAAGATCCCCACAAGAAACACTGCAGGCTGTTCCATAAAAAATATAGTTTTACCATTGCCTTGCAGATCACAGTTGAAGTGGTTTAGTTTTCCTAAAAAAATTCAGAATGATTGAAGTTACAGGTGAACTTTTAGACAACATTTGATCCAAAAAGGTCCGAAAACGTCTTTTTAGGCAAAACTGAAAACACCTATTTTTTTGCATAACTTATCTTTCAAATATCAGCACAAAAAAATTAAAAACGGTAGGGATCTGTGTTTGCTGCCTTCCATATTTTTTTCAGACTTAAAAGTGTAACAGATGATTTATAAAAAATCCTTTTTCATCCAAAAACCTGTGTTAAATCTGTCTAGACTTAGTATTAAAAACTCTCCAAGATGAATGTGCCTGACTCCACCTGCAGGTGGATCACAGACTTCCTGACGGACAGACAGCAGTATGTGAGGCTGGGGAAGCTCGTCTCAGATACTCGGACCACAAGCACCGGATCCCCCCAGGGCTGTGTCCTTTCACCCCTGTTACTCTCCCTGTACACAAACAGCTGCACAGCTGGTCACCTGTCTGTCAAACTCCTGAAGTTTGCTGACGACACCACACTCATCGGCCTCATCTCTGACGGAGATGAGTCGGCCTACAGGAGTGAAATAGCCAGGCTGGTGTCATAGTGCAGCGCTAACAACCTGGAGCTTAATGCTCTGAAGACAGTGGAGATGACAGTGGACTTCAGGAAGGCCCCAGCCCCCCTCCCCCCTGTCATCCTCTGTGACTCCCCGGTGACCTCTGTGGAGTCCTTCTGCTTCCTGGGAACCATCATCAGCCAGGACCTCAAGTGGGAGCAGAACATCAGCTCCATCACTAAGAAGGTCCAGCAGAGGATGTACTTCCTGAGGCAGCTGAAGAAGTTTCACCTCCCTGAAAAGATGCTGGTAGACTTTTACACCGCCATCATTGAATCCACCCTCACGTCCTCCATCACAGTCTGGTTCGCTGCGGCCACGGCCAGAGACAAGGCCAAGCTGCAACGCGTCATCCACTCAGCAGAGAAGGTGATCGGCTGCCACCTCCCGTCTCTCCAGGAGCTGCACATCTCCAGGACCTGGAGGCGGGCAGCCAGGATTGTAGCCAACCCCTCTCATCCAGGACATAATCTCTTTCGGCCCCTCCCTTCTGGCAAGAGGCTCCGGTCCATCAGGACCAGGACCTCGCGCCACAAGAACAGCTTCTTCCCCACTGCAGTCAGCCTGCTGAACAGTACCCCAACTCCCCCAGGTGACCCCCCCTCCCCCCCCCGCCCACCAAAGGACTGTCGGTGCCACTTACAGGCCCCACCATCCCAGCCCATCTGTGCTCCCACTTTAATTCACCTTACTCTACTGTATATAGTGTGTTGTTGTTGTTAACTTAATTTTTAACTTATTCTTAATTGCACTATACACCAAGTCAAATTCCTCGTTTTGTAAAGTGCGCTCTACTGAACCTGGCAATAAAACTTTTTCTGATTTCTGATTCTATTAATCATTGTTTTTTATTCATTCAAAATGCAATTAAATCAATATTTTATCTTTTTTCTTTTCCTTTTTCTTTTTTTTTATCTCTTATATCCTTTTTTATAATCAATGTTTGAACTTCTTTTCCTTTCTATTGTCATGGTTTCAGTTTGTTGTCTTTTTTTTCGCTTTAGTTCTTGTTCTGTCTTGTTTGGTTCTGTTTCCTGTTTTATTTTGAAAGGTTTCCTGTCTTGTCATGTTTCTTGAGTTTTACTTCCTTTGGTCCCCATCTGCCCTAATCGTGTTCACCTGTGTCTTGTCTGCCCTGTCTGTATATAAGTCTTGTCTCTGCCTTCCTCCTGTGCTGGTCCATTAACTTCTGCTCATGTTGATCACGTCTTCTTGTCTGGCGTCCATGTCCCTTGCCATGCCACAGTAAGTTTTTGTTTTTAGTTTTGTCATCCTGCTCTGCAGCGCTTTTTGTTAGTTAAATAAACCCACTTGCCCTGAACCCGTTTGCCTCCCGTCTCTGCGCCTGGGTCCTACCTGCTGTCGAGCCCCCCCCCCACACGACATCTATACATCCAATGAAATTAAACTACAAATCAACAAACACAACTGATAACAAATGTCTCTAAAAAATGATGTGTATATTTGCAGAACCTTAAAAACACCAAACAAATAACAAATGCTTCCCAAATAAAGCACAAAAAATGGAACACAAAATGTAAAACCCAAGTTAGAAATTGCAATTTGAAAAGATACTTTTTTCATCAGCTTTTCAAAATCAATCACCAATTCTACTCTTCTGTGGATGAAACAAAGAACTCCAGAACAATGAAGCCATTTCTCTAAGTCTCTCTCACCTTCAGTTTTAAACAAGGTCTGTGAAAATCCACCATACATTGGTCACATGAACTCAGAGACCTGCTAAAAGTGCACAATTGTAAAAGCTCTTTTATATAGACAACTGTTTGTTTGCTTAGAGCTGTAAATATAAAAAAAAATGCTTTTCTATCACCTAGACACAGATGGAGAACCATATCAACTGGATTAATAACAGGGTGGCATGTTTAGACAAAATGAAGCTGTCCATCACATTTTTGACCTAAACATGTAAACACATCCTTGGCTCTGCGGTTAGGAAATGGTATTTGGGAATCTCTTTATACCAGGAGCCAGCCTGGCCATTGGAACATCGCCACAGTGCCCATCCAGACTGGGACAGCAACGGGGTCCACTTCAGAGCCGTGAGCTGCTGTGTTTAACTCCAGCTGTCCCAGCAAGGGAGACAACTGCAGCAACATCCACTGACCAAGCTGACAAGCCCTGGCAGAAAAGATCCCCACAAGAAAAACACTGGCTCAGGCAGGCTGGTCAAAAAAAAATAGTTTTGCCATTGTCTTGCAGCTCGCAGATCAAGTGGTTTAGTTTTCCAGTAATGTCAGTCAAGAATGCAAGTTCAGATTCACAATGTTCATATTCACCATATTCAACAGACATCTCCTCCAATAGCACCTTAAAAATCCTGTGCTGTTTTGCTTTGCAGCTGAGGTTGTTTACGATTTTCAGAATAAGAGTCATTATATGTCCAGAGCCAATCACTTCTGCACATAAGGCCTGCTGGTGAATGACGCAGCAGTAATGCAGACATTTTGGAAAGTCTGGGTCAGCTTTACAGTGAGTGATGAAACCTGTTTGTCTATTGATCATAGCAGGAGTCCCATCTGCAGTCACTGCTACCAGCTTTTCTAATTGTACCTTTTTCTGCACAAAAACTCCTTCACCGTGTTATACATTTCAACTCCTCTTGTAGTTGTCTGTTAGGGCAGATGTGTCAGGAGTTCTTCTCTTGTGGAAACCAAAAGCTATGCTGTACTGTTGCCGTCCACAGACTCATTACACTGGACGTTAACCACCTGCACTTTGCAAGATCCCGGTCCAGCTAATTGGCCAAGTTATCAGACATAGCTGACACTCATCTAGACATTGTAGTGGAAATTGAATGAGTTCTATTGTTCTCATCCTTAGGGACAGTGATAGCAATTATCATCATTGCTTGAATTTTTTTCATGCTATATGCAAAAGTCTTTGTCCCTTAAGGCAACAGATTACAGCCCCCCCCCCCCCCCCCCCAGGCAGCTGTCGTATTAACAATAGCTTGGAGCTCCAGAATGGACAAGAAAAAACGACGAGAATGGCTCGAGCAGGGCGTTGCTCACGGGGCGGTCGCTCGTGCCATGCGGTCGCACGTGCTCGGGCCCGCTAAATGCTACTTGTAGCTTTAATTATTATTATTCTTTTTCTTCCGACGGAAGAGTCGCCTTTTTGAGGCCTTTAACATACCCCAAAACTCACCAAATTTGGCACACACATCAGGAGTTGCGAAAAATTTCGTATTTTACAGGAGATTGGCATGGGCGCACAAAAACGGCTCGACAGCGCCACCTACAGTGACATTTGTCCCGAGCCCCCGCATATGCTTTGACATACAAGCTTGATTTTTTCAGGACATGTTCATCAGATGGAAACCTACAAAAAAGTCTCTTGGTACCAAGCTGTCAGTCGCACAGGAAGTCTGCTATATTGGTGTCAATATGTCATTTTTGCTCTATTTTGGACATTTGTAGGCCTCCTTCTAGAACGAACTCCTCCTAGAGATTTATGAATAATGACTCCAAACTTTGGTTTTGTAAACTAGACCCATGTCCAATGTTAAATTGCGAAGCTTTAAAGGTATTAAGGATGTTTGTGACCGTGGCGGCGCGTCGAACTTGGAGGTCATTTTGAAAACACGCCATGAAAAGAAAAATGGCCATTACTCAGCCATGCAAAATCCAATCTGATCCAAAGTTGATATGCATGATTGTAGTCTGACTCTGAACACATCTGCAGTGGAAGAATCTGGAGCAAGTGTAGCGCCACCTGCTGGCAGCAGGAAATGACATGTTTGACTTGGAGCATCACTGCTCCAAGTAGGATGAGCCGACACACCTCAAAATGATGTCCACCTGTTGAAAAGCCATTGAAGTTTACTCTGATAAAAAGCCATAACTTTCAACGCAGGGGTGTGGTCGTGACAGAGCGGCGAAGTTGGGCGTCTCGCCGTGCACACAAAAGTTGCTCTCACGTGCACATTCCTTGTCCAATCTCACTGAAATTCAATGGAGGTAATGAGGCTTCCATTCTGAACCAATGGATATGACAATCTTGGACGAACTCCACAGCGCCACCTAGATATTGACAAATACATTTTATGTCACATTCTGACCTATCTTTTCTCTGCGCTTCGTCCGACGTGCATGAAATTAAAACTGGAGATACTCAGAAAGGTCATCTCTCATCATCTAAAATTTCATGGGTGTACATCTGACTGTGCCTTCATAAGGCCCCCCCAAACAGGAAGTGGTCAATTGCACTTACTCATAAAACAAAGCTTCATAGCAAATCAGCCGTTTGTCTCAGGAAGCTGAGATTTCAGAGTTAGATGCCTCTTACAAATCTCCAACTTTGATAGATAGCACTATAGGGTCTACGAGAAACTTCATACCGGTGTTTTTCCTATGCAATTTTGGACTGAACAAAGATTTTTAGCATAAATTCTGTTTAGGTTATCAGCACCAAGAATTCAACTTTCATAGGCATTTATGTGCTACTGCTTCCTAAAAAAATTCAGAATTATTGAAGTTACAGGTGAACTTTTAGACATCATTTCATCCAAAAAGGTCCGAAAACGTCTTTTTAGGCAAAACTGCAAACACCTATTTTTTTGCATAACTTATCTTTCAAATATCAGCACAAAAAAATTAAAAACGGTAGGGATCTGTGTTTGCTGCCTTCCACATTTTTTTCAGACTTAAAAGTGTAACAGATGATTTATAAAAAATCCTTTTTCATCCAAAAACCTGTGTTAAATCTGTCTAGACTCCAAACAAACATTTTTTTATGGTAACTTATGTTTCAACAATCGACACCAATTTTCACAGACCTATAGCTGAACATGTCCCATAGCTACCTGAATATTTTCATAGATATAAAATGAACTGGTCATTCTAACATCTGGCATTCTAACATCTAACATCTTACATGTCAAAGCCTCTCTCAGCCTGGCTCTGCTGAAGGAGTCGTGTTACAACCCCGCCCCCTCCTGCTGGGACCCCTGCTATGTAAATTAGCAAGCAGTGAACAGAGAGATGAGGAGTAAGAATGACCATTATTCAGGCATGCATAATCCAAAGACAGCCAGTTAAACACTGAAAGACATATCTTTTCGGTATGTCTTTCATACATCTTTAGTATTAAAAACTCTCCAAGATGAATGTGCCTGACTCCACCCGCAGGTGGATCACAGACTTCCTGACGGACAGACAGCAGTATGTGAGGCTGGGGAAGCTCGTCTCAGATACTCGGACCACAAGCACCGGATCCCCCTAGGGCTGTGTCCTTTCACCCCTGTTACTCTCCCTGTACACAAACAGCTGCACAGCTGGTCACCTGTCTGTCAAACTCCTGAAGTTTGCTGACGACACCACACTCATCGGCCTCATCTCTGACGGAGATGAGTCGGCCTACAGGAGTGAAATAGCCAGGCTGGTGTCATAGTGCAGCGCTAACAACCTGGAGCTTAATGCTCTGAAGACAGTGGAGATGACAGTGGACTTCAGGAAGGCCCCAGCCCCCCTCCCCCCTGTCATCCTCTGTGACTCCCCGGTGACCTCTGTGGAGTCCTTCTGCTTCCTGGGAACCATCATCAGCCAGGACCTCAAGTGGGAGCAGAACATCAGCTCCATCACTAAGAAGGTCCAGCAGAGGATGTACTTCCTGAGGCAGCTGAAGAAGTTTCACCTCCCTGAAAAGATGCTGGTAGACTTTTACACCGCCATCATCGAATCCACCCTCACGTCCTCCATCACAGTCTGGTTCGCTGCGGCCACGGCCAGAGACAAGGCCAAGTTGCAACGCGTCATCCACTCAGCAGAGAAGGTGATCGGCTGCCACCTCCCGTCTCTCCAGGAACTGCACATCTCCAGGACCTGGAGGCGGGCAGCCAGGATTGTAGCCAACCCCTCTCATCCAGGACATAATCTCTTTCTGCCCCTCCCTTCTGGCAAGAGGCTCCGGTCCATCAGGACCAGGACCTCGCGCCACAAGAACAGCTTCTTCCCCACTGCAGCCAGCCTGCTGAACAGAACCCCAACTCCCCCAGGTGACCCCCCCTCCCCCCCCCGCCCACCAAAGGACTGTCGGTGCCACTTACAGGCCCCACCATCCCAGCCCATCTGTGCTCCCACTTTAATTCACCTTACTCTACTGTATATAGTGTGTTGTTGTTGTTAACTTAATTTTTAACTTATTCTTAATTGCACTATACACCAAGTCAAATTCCTCGTTTTGTAAAGTGCGCTCTACTGAACCTGGCAATAAAACTTTTTCTGATTCCTGATTCTGATTCTGATTCTATTAATCATTGTTTTTTATCTATTCAAAATGCAATTAAATCAATATTTTATCTTTTTTCTTTTCCTTTTTCTTTTTTTTTATCTCTTATATCCTTTTTTATAATCAATGTTTGAACTTCTTTTCCTTTCTATTGTCATGGTTTCAGTTTGTTGTCTTTTTTTTCGCTTTAGTTCTTGTTCTGTCTTGTTTGGTTCTGTTTCCAGTTTTATTTTGAAAGGTTTCCTGTCTTGTCATGTTTCTTGAGTTTTACTTCCTTTGGTCCCCATCTGCCCTAATCGTGTTCACCTGTGTCTTGTCTGCCCTGTCTGTATATAAGTCTTGTCTCTGCCTTCCTCCTGTGCTGGTCCATTAACTTCTGCTCATGTTGATCACGTCTTCTTGTCTGGCGTCCATGTCCCTTGCCATGCCACAGTAAGTTTTTGTTTTTAGTTTTGTCATCCTGCTCTGCAGCGCTTTTTGTTAGTTAAATAAACCCACTTGCCCTGAACCCGTTTGCCTCCCGTCTCTGCGCCTGGGTCCTACCTGCTCTCGAGCCTCCCCCCCACACGACATCTATACATCCAATGAAATTAAACTACAAATCAACAAACACAACTGATAACAAATGTCTCTAAAAAATGATGTGTATATTTGCAGAACCTTAAAAACACCAAACAAATAACAAATGCTTCCCAATTAAAGCACAAAAAATGGAACACAAAATGTAAAACCCAAGTTAGAAATTGCAATTTGAAAAAGATACTTTTTTCAGCAGCTTTTCAAAATCAATCACCAATTCTACTCTTCTGTAAATGAAACAAAGAACTCCAGAACAATGAAGCCATTTCTCTAAGTCTCTCTCACCTTCAGTTTTAAACAAGGTCTGTGAAAATCCACCATACATTGGTCACATGAACTCAGAGACCTGCTAAAAGTGCACAATTGTAAAAGCTCTTTTATATAGACAACTGTTTGTTTGCTTAGAGCTCTAAATATAAAAAAAAATGCTTTTCTATCACCTAGACACAGATGGAGAACCATATCAACTGGATTAATAACAGGGTGGCATGTTTAGACAACATGAAGCTGTCCATCACATTTTTGACCTAAACATGTAAACACATCCTTGGCTCTGCGGTTAGGAAATGGTATTTGGGAATCTCTTTATACCAGGAGCCAGCCTGGCCATTGGAACATCGCCACAGTGCCCATCCAGACTGGGACAGCAACGGGGTCCACTTCAGAGCCGTGAGCTGCTGTGTTTAACTCCAGCTGTCCCAGCAAGGGAGACAACTGCAGCAACATCCACTGACCAAGCTGACAAGCCCTGGCAGAAAAGATCCCCACAAGAAAAACACTGGCTCAGGCAGGCTGGTCAAAAAAAAATAGTTTTGCCAATGTCTTGCAGCTCGCAGATCAAGTGGTTTAGTTTTCCAGTAATGTCAGTCAAGAATGCAAGTTCAGATTCACAATGTTCATATTCACCATATTCAACAGACATCTCCTCCAATAGCACCTTAAAAATCCTGTGCTGTTTTGCTTTGCAGCTGAGGTTGTTTACGATTTTCAGAATAAGAGTCATTATATGTCCAGAGCCAATCACTTCTGCACATAAGGCCTGCTGGTGAATGACGCAGCAGTAATGCAGACATTTTGGAAAGTCTGGGTCAGCTTTACAGTGAGTGATGAAACCTGTTTGTCTATTAATCATAGCAGGAGTCCCATCTGCAGTCACTGCTACCAGCTTTTCTAATTGTACCTTTTTCTGCACAAAAACTCCTTCACCGTGTTATACATTTCAACTCCTCTTGTAGTTGTCTGTTAGGGCAGATGTGTCAGGAGTTCTTCTCTTGTGGAAACCAAAAGCTATGCTGTACTGTTGCCGTCCACAGACTCATCACACTGGACGTTAACCACCTGCACTTTGCAAGATCCCGGTCCAGCTAATTGGCCAAGTTATCAGACATAGCTGACACTCATCTAGACATTGTAGTGGAAATTGAATGAGTTCTATTGTTCTCATCCATAGGGACAGTGATAGCAATTATCATCATTGCTTGAATTTTTTTCATGCTATATGCAAAAGTCTTTGTCCCTTAAGGCAACAGATTACAGCCCCCCCCCCCCCCCCCCCCCCCAGGCTGCTGTTGTATTAACAATAGCTTGGAGCTCCAGAATGGACAAGAAAAAACGACGAGAATGGCTCGAGCAGGGCGTTGCTCACGGGGCGGTCGCTCGTGCCATGCGGTCGCACGTGCTCGGGCCCGCTAAATGCTACTTGTAGCTTTAATTATTATTATTATTAGGGCCCGAGCACGTAGTGCAAGGACCCTATTGTATTTACTCGGATTATTAGGGCCCGAGCACGGAGTGCAAGGACCCTATTGTATCTGTTAGGTTTATTATTATTATTATTATTATTATTATTATTCTTCCGACTTTTCCGTCGCCTTTTTGAGGCCTTTAACATACCCCAAAACTCACCAAATTTTGTATACACATCAGGAGTCGCGAAAAATTTCATATTTTATAGGAGAACGGCATAGGTAAACAAAAATGGCTCGATAGCGCCACCTGCAAAATTTGTTTTCGCGAGCACCTCCATATGCTTTATAGTACAAACCTGATTTTAACAGGGCATGTTCATCGGATAGAAACCTACAAAAAAGTCTCTTGGGACCAAGCTGTCAGTCGCACAGGAAGTCTGATATTTTGATGACAATATGTCATTTTTGCTGTATTTTGGTCATTTGCAGGCCTCGCTCTAGAACGAACTCCTCCTAGAGATTTGAGAGTAATGACTCCAAACTTTGGTTTTGTAAACTAGACACATGTCCGATGTTAAATTGCAAAGCTTTTAAGTTTTTATGGATGTTTGTGACCATGGCGGCGCGTCAAAATTGGAGGTCGTTTCGAAAACACGCCATGAAAAGAAAAATGGCCATTACTCAGCCATGCATAATCCAATCTGATCCAAAATTGATGTGCATGATTGTAGTCTGACTCTGAACACATCTGCAGTGAAAAAATCTGGAAAAAGTGTAGCGCCACCTGCTGGCAAGAGGAAATGACATGTTTTACTTGGAGCATTACTACTCCGAGTAGGATGAGCCGACACACCTGAAAATGACGTCCACCTGTTGAAAAGCCATTGAAGTTTACTCTGACAAAAAACCATAACTTTCAATGCGGGGGTGTGGTCGTGACAGAGCGGCAAAGTTGGGCATCTCGCTATGCACACAAAAGTTGCTCTCACGTGCACATTCCTTGTCCAATCTCACTGAAATTCAATGGATATGATGAAGCTTCTATTCTGAACCCATGGATATGACAATCTTGGACGAGCTCTATAGCGCCACCTAGTTATTGCATTGGGCACATTCTGCCCTGTATTTTCTCTTTGCTTTGTCCGATGTGCATGAAATTAAAACTGGAGATACTCAGAAGGGTCCTCTCTCATCATGTAAAGTTTCATGGGTGTACACCTGACGGTGCCTGCGTAACAGGAAGTGGTCGATTATGTGCACCCAAATAATAGAAATTTATTATAAATCAGCCGTTTGTCTCAGGAAGCTGAGATTTCAGAATTAGATGCCTTTAATAACCTCCAGCTTTGATATGTAACACTATAGGGTCTACGAGAAACTTCATCACTTGATTTTTTTAATGAAATTTTGGACTGAACAAAGATTTTTAGCATAAATTCTGTTTAGGTTATCAGCACCAAGAATTCAACTTTCATAGGCATTTATGTGCTACTGCTTCCTAAAAAAATTCAGAATGATTGAAGTTACAGGTGACATCTTAGAGAGCATTACATCCAAAAAGGTCCGAAAACGTCTTTTTAGGCAAAACTACAAACACCTATTTTTTTTCATAACTTAATCATCATATATCAACACCATTTATTTTTTTAAATGTAGGGATCTGTGTTTGCTGCCTTCCATATTTTTTTCAGAAGTCCAGGTGAAACAGATGATTTTAAAAAAATCCTGATTCATCCCAAAACCTGTGCTTTTTCCGTCTGGACTCCAAACAAGTGTGTTTTAAAATTACTTATGCTTCAAATATCCACACCAAGTTTCACACGCATATAGCTGAACATGTCTAAATGCTTCTTGAATATTCTTTACAGATATAAAATGAACTGGTCAACTGTAGGATGTCATTTCCTCTTACATGCTTAAGTCTTTTCCTCATGCTGCAGCCTGCTCCTCAATCATCCCTGTTGCTGGAGTCAAATTTCACCCCCCCCCCCCCCCCCCCACACACACACACCAGCTGCCAGTTCATATGCTAACTAACCCAGAAGTGAGGTGACAAGAGTTTAGACACAAGAGGGAGGGCAGACTGCTTTTTCATTTGTTTTGTATGTCTTTCATAGATTTTTATGAATAATCATTGCTTTTCTAGTCATGTAAAATGCAATTAACCTAATATTTTATCTTTTTTTTTTACAAACAAAACATATGAATGTGCTCCAAAACAAAACCCAACTCTCAGTACAGTTCTACAGATGTAACATAAGACTTAGACAGTAAATGTCTCTTTTATCCTTTTTTAATCAATGCTGCAACTTCTTTTCCTTAATATAAATCCAATGAAATTAAACTACAAAACCAAAAAACACAACGTATAGCAAATTTCTCTAAATAAATTATGTGTATATACAATATGTAGCACTTTTAAACAAAATAATAACAAATCCTTCCAATACAAGCACAGAAAAATGGAACACAAAATTTAAAACCCAAATTTGAAATGGCAATTTTAAAAAGATAATTTTTTCAGCCTGCTAAAAGTGCACAATTGTAAAAGCTCTTTTATATAGACAACTGTTTGGTTGCTTAGAGCTCTAAATATAAAAACAATGCCTTTATGGACGTGGCACGGATGGCACGGATGTTCAGCAGGGTAAACCCCAGGAAAGCGGCGGGACCTGATGGAGTTCCCGGAAAGGTTCTGCGGGCCTGCGCCGATCAACTCTCCCAGGTCTTCACAAAAATCTTCAACCTGTCGCTAGCTCAGGCTTTCATCCCTGCTTGCCTGAAGTCATCCACTATCATCCCGATACCCAAAAAGTCCTCATCCACAGCCTTCCTCACGGACTTCCGCCCAGTTGCACTCACTGCTGTCATCACAAAGTGTCTGGAGCGGCTGCTCCTGGGACACATCAAAGACTCCCTCCCTCCAATCTTCGTCCCCCACCAGTTTGCTTACAAAGCAAACAGATCAACGGATGATGCCATTTCCATCACCCTCCACACTGCGCTGAGCCACCTGGAACACAGAGACACCTACGCCAGGATGCTCTTTGTGGACTATAGCTCAGCCTTTAACACAATCATTCCTGACATTCTGGTCAACAAACTGTCTGAACTAGGACTCCACCCACTCACCTGCTCGTGGATCAAGGACTTCCTGACAAACAGACCACAGACAGTCAAACTTGACCCCCACCTCTCCTCCACCCGGACGCTGAGCACAGGCTCCACACAGGGATGTGTGCTGAGTCCTCTGCTGTATACACTGTACACAGCAGACTGCAGACCAGCCCACACCAGCAACACCGTGGTGAAGTTTGCAGACGACACTACTGTGGTGGGGCTGATCTCTGGGGACGACGAGACGGCCTACAGAGACGAAGTCCTGAAACTCTCAAGGTGGTGTCAGGCTAATAACCTCATCCTGAACACCACCAAGACCAAGGAGATCATCCTGGACTTCAGAAAAAACAGAACAGATCCACCCCCACTCTACATCGATGGAAACTGTGTGGAGAGGGTCCACAGCTTCACCCTCCTGGGCACCACCATCTCTGCTGACCTCACATGGTCTAACAACACCATGACTGTCATCAGGAAGGCCCAGCAACGCCTGCACTTCCTGAGAAAACTTAGGAGGAACGACGTCAGCCAGGAGCTGCTGGTAACGTTCTACCGCTCAACCATTGAGAGCATTCTGTCCTATGGCATCACAGTGTGGTTTTCCCACTGCACTGAAGCAGAACGGCAGAGTCTCCAGAGAGTGGTAAAGACAGCGCAGAGGATCATCGGCTGCCCCCTCCCCTCACTGAAGGACATTTAGCAGTCTCGCTGCCTCAGCAGAGTGACTAGCATCACCACTTACTCCACCCATTCTGCTTTCCCTCTGTTTGAACTGCTGCCCTCTGGAAGGAGGTACAGGTCCATCAGAACCAGGACAAACAGACTAAGAAACAGCTTTTTTCCACAGGCAATTATCATACGGAATGCACATACGTCCACCAACCACACCTCACTCTAATTTTACTACAATGCGTGCAATATCCTGACTGTCTAACCGGGTCACTGTGCAATAACTTGATATTTATTAAGCTGTGCTCACAGCAACTCATGTAATTCCATTCTATTTTATTCACAAATATTTAATATTTAACAGTTCCTGTCCATATTGTTCATTTTTTGTTAAGAGTTGTAAATACAGTATTTCTTTTTCTATTCTATTTTTATTTTTATTTTATGTAACTCCTTCACTCCAAGGCTGCTGCAATTTCATTGTATCCCCATGTACAATGACAATAAACGATTCTGATTCTGATTATATCACTTAGACACAGATGGAGAACCATATCAACTGGATTGGTAACAGCAACAACCACCGACCAAGCCGGCAAGCCCTGGCAGAAAAGATCCCCACAAGAAACACTGCAGGCTGTTCCATAAAAAATATAGTTTTACCATTGCCTTGCAGATCACAGTTGAAGTGGTTTAGTTTTCCTAAAAAAATTCAGAATGATTGAAGTTACAGGTGAACTTTTAGACAACATTTGATCCAAAAAGGTCCGAAAACGTCTTTTTAGGCAAAACTGAAAACACCTATTTTTTTGCATAACTTATCTTTCAAATATCAGCACAAAAAAATTAAAAACGGTAGGGATCTGTGTTTGCTGCCTTCCATATTTTTTTCAGACTTAAAAGTGTAACAGATGATTTATAAAAAATCCTTTTTCATCCAAAAACCTGTGTTAAATCTGTCTAGACTTAGTATTAAAAACTCTCCAAGATGAATGTGCCTGACTCCACCTGCAGGTGGATCACAGACTTCCTGACGGACAGACAGCAGTATGTGAGGCTGGGGAAGCTCGTCTCAGATACTCGGACCACAAGCACCGGATCCCCCCAGGGCTGTGTCCTTTCACCCCTGTTACTCTCCCTGTACACAAACAGCTGCACAGCTGGTCACCTGTCTGTCAAACTCCTGAAGTTTGCTGACGACACCACACTCATCGGCCTCATCTCTGACGGAGATGAGTCGGCCTACAGGAGTGAAATAGCCAGGCTGGTGTCATAGTGCAGCGCTAACAACCTGGAGCTTAATGCTCTGAAGACAGTGGAGATGACAGTGGACTTCAGGAAGGCCCCAGCCCCCCTCCCCCCTGTCATCCTCTGTGACTCCCCGGTGACCTCTGTGGAGTCCTTCTGCTTCCTGGGAACCATCATCAGCCAGGACCTCAAGTGGGAGCAGAACATCAGCTCCATCACTAAGAAGGTCCAGCAGAGGATGTACTTCCTGAGGCAGCTGAAGAAGTTTCACCTCCCTGAAAAGATGCTGGTAGACTTTTACACCGCCATCATTGAATCCACCCTCACGTCCTCCATCACAGTCTGGTTCGCTGCGGCCACGGCCAGAGACAAGGCCAAGCTGCAACGCGTCATCCACTCAGCAGAGAAGGTGATCGGCTGCCACCTCCCGTCTCTCCAGGAGCTGCACATCTCCAGGACCTGGAGGCGGGCAGCCAGGATTGTAGCCAACCCCTCTCATCCAGGACATAATCTCTTTCGGCCCCTCCCTTCTGGCAAGAGGCTCCGGTCCATCAGGACCAGGACCTCGCGCCACAAGAACAGCTTCTTCCCCACTGCAGTCAGCCTGCTGAACAGTACCCCAACTCCCCCAGGTGACCCCCCCTCCCCCCCCCGCCCACCAAAGGACTGTCGGTGCCACTTACAGGCCCCACCATCCCAGCCCATCTGTGCTCCCACTTTAATTCACCTTACTCTACTGTATATAGTGTGTTGTTGTTGTTAACTTAATTTTTAACTTATTCTTAATTGCACTATACACCAAGTCAAATTCCTCGTTTTGTAAAGTGCGCTCTACTGAACCTGGCAATAAAACTTTTTCTGATTTCTGATTCTATTAATCATTGTTTTTTATTCATTCAAAATGCAATTAAATCAATATTTTATCTTTTTTCTTTTCCTTTTTCTTTTTTTTTATCTCTTATATCCTTTTTTATAATCAATGTTTGAACTTCTTTTCCTTTCTATTGTCATGGTTTCAGTTTGTTGTCTTTTTTTTCGCTTTAGTTCTTGTTCTGTCTTGTTTGGTTCTGTTTCCTGTTTTATTTTGAAAGGTTTCCTGTCTTGTCATGTTTCTTGAGTTTTACTTCCTTTGGTCCCCATCTGCCCTAATCGTGTTCACCTGTGTCTTGTCTGCCCTGTCTGTATATAAGTCTTGTCTCTGCCTTCCTCCTGTGCTGGTCCATTAACTTCTGCTCATGTTGATCACGTCTTCTTGTCTGGCGTCCATGTCCCTTGCCATGCCACAGTAAGTTTTTGTTTTTAGTTTTGTCATCCTGCTCTGCAGCGCTTTTTGTTAGTTAAATAAACCCACTTGCCCTGAACCCGTTTGCCTCCCGTCTCTGCGCCTGGGTCCTACCTGCTGTCGAGCCCCCCCCCCACACGACATCTATACATCCAATGAAATTAAACTACAAATCAACAAACACAACTGATAACAAATGTCTCTAAAAAATGATGTGTATATTTGCAGAACCTTAAAAACACCAAACAAATAACAAATGCTTCCCAAATAAAGCACAAAAAATGGAACACAAAATGTAAAACCCAAGTTAGAAATTGCAATTTGAAAAGATACTTTTTTCATCAGCTTTTCAAAATCAATCACCAATTCTACTCTTCTGTGGATGAAACAAAGAACTCCAGAACAATGAAGCCATTTCTCTAAGTCTCTCTCACCTTCAGTTTTAAACAAGGTCTGTGAAAATCCACCATACATTGGTCACATGAACTCAGAGACCTGCTAAAAGTGCACAATTGTAAAAGCTCTTTTATATAGACAACTGTTTGTTTGCTTAGAGCTGTAAATATAAAAAAAAATGCTTTTCTATCACCTAGACACAGATGGAGAACCATATCAACTGGATTAATAACAGGGTGGCATGTTTAGACAAAATGAAGCTGTCCATCACATTTTTGACCTAAACATGTAAACACATCCTTGGCTCTGCGGTTAGGAAATGGTATTTGGGAATCTCTTTATACCAGGAGCCAGCCTGGCCATTGGAACATCGCCACAGTGCCCATCCAGACTGGGACAGCAACGGGGTCCACTTCAGAGCCGTGAGCTGCTGTGTTTAACTCCAGCTGTCCCAGCAAGGGAGACAACTGCAGCAACATCCACTGACCAAGCTGACAAGCCCTGGCAGAAAAGATCCCCACAAGAAAAACACTGGCTCAGGCAGGCTGGTCAAAAAAAAATAGTTTTGCCATTGTCTTGCAGCTCGCAGATCAAGTGGTTTAGTTTTCCAGTAATGTCAGTCAAGAATGCAAGTTCAGATTCACAATGTTCATATTCACCATATTCAACAGACATCTCCTCCAATAGCACCTTAAAAATCCTGTGCTGTTTTGCTTTGCAGCTGAGGTTGTTTACGATTTTCAGAATAAGAGTCATTATATGTCCAGAGCCAATCACTTCTGCACATAAGGCCTGCTGGTGAATGACGCAGCAGTAATGCAGACATTTTGGAAAGTCTGGGTCAGCTTTACAGTGAGTGATGAAACCTGTTTGTCTATTGATCATAGCAGGAGTCCCATCTGCAGTCACTGCTACCAGCTTTTCTAATTGTACCTTTTTCTGCACAAAAACTCCTTCACCGTGTTATACATTTCAACTCCTCTTGTAGTTGTCTGTTAGGGCAGATGTGTCAGGAGTTCTTCTCTTGTGGAAACCAAAAGCTATGCTGTACTGTTGCCGTCCACAGACTCATTACACTGGACGTTAACCACCTGCACTTTGCAAGATCCCGGTCCAGCTAATTGGCCAAGTTATCAGACATAGCTGACACTCATCTAGACATTGTAGTGGAAATTGAATGAGTTCTATTGTTCTCATCCTTAGGGACAGTGATAGCAATTATCATCATTGCTTGAATTTTTTTCATGCTATATGCAAAAGTCTTTGTCCCTTAAGGCAACAGATTACAGCCCCCCCCCCCCCCCCCAGGCAGCTGTCGTATTAACAATAGCTTGGAGCTCCAGAATGGACAAGAAAAAACGACGAGAATGGCTCGAGCAGGGCGTTGCTCACGGGGCGGTCGCTCGTGCCATGCGGTCGCACGTGCTCGGGCCCGCTAAATGCTACTTGTAGCTTTAATTAAACTTGTGTTCTGCTTTACGCCCAAAATGTGTGGCTTTTGAATGCGAGATAAAAGTTAAACCAGTTGAACTTTCACCAATCAGGGTAGGTATTCATAGGTGGCGTCCATTCTAATTCATGGAAGTCGCAAAGGTTTGGAATTATGTGACACCAAGTCTTTTATATATCAGAATAGAGGCATAAAAGAAAAAGCCTGGACCAAGATTTACGAGATTAGCACTAAATTGAAATTTCGCACCAAGCGTCTTCCAACTGTAGCTACGTGCGCTAATATTAGGTGGGAACTGTCCAGTGTGAACACCATATGCTAAAAGCGGAAGAACTGCATTCAGCACGTTCTTGAACACATATCACATTCCCGGTGTGTACGTAGCTTAACACTGAAGGCATCAAATGTCTACAAGTAAAGAATTGAATCTTCATCTTGAAAGTAGTCAGTAAGTAAGTAGTTTCTAGGTCCTGGCTTGAGTTCTAACACAAGCATTAACACCTACAAGATATGTTTTAACACAGATTTAATTTTACTAAGCTTGGTGAGTCATCTGGCCATGCAGCAAGGCATTTTTAGAGCAGGCTCCAAAGCCAGACAGCCTGGGCGGAGGTTGATTCTTTATAAAGGACATCAAACATACAACGACACCACCCCACCACATTTAGATATAAAGACCATCCACAGCATTAACAAATACAAGATACATTTTAACACAAATTTCATTTTACCAAGCTATATCCTGCAGGAAGATACAATGTTGTTGAACTATTATTTAAATCCTTAGTAATAATTGCTAAAAAGTTTTATTAAAGTCCCAATTGATCAATTGTAAAAGGATTCCCAGTGATCTTTTAAATACGATTATGCCATTTTTGGCCAAAATCAAAACATATGTGTTGTTTTCTAGGACGCGGTTTCTGTACTTCTTCAGAAATTTTCTTCTAGTTGTGGGTGGGACTTATGGCATGTAGTCGGCCTGCCTGCCCTGACTTCCCATCAGGTCTTTGTTTGCACTCTCTCTCGCTAGCGTACAGCTCAAAACCCCAAGCTAACATAACACCGAGCAATATTGGTGCTACCCAGACATAAAGTTATGAGCCACATACAAGCATACAACGCAAATGAAGACGTATGTGGATTCTAGTCATCTGCAAGTGTATGCATCGGATAGCAGGGGGCTCGTGGACAGCCAACTGTAGCACCTACATCACATCTACAGGCTTTTTCAAATGGCATTTTCGCGTCTGCTCCTAATTCACATTTGAATAAGGAAATACACAGAAAGGACATTTTAAGGTTTCTTTTCTTTATATATGTACAGTCATGTGTTAAATGATGATGCCGGCAGCAGCTGGGTAGCTTGGTTGGTATGGCAAAGAGCTGCCATGCAGAAATCCAGGGTTTAATTCCCAGATGGCTCAAATGCAGAGAAAAATTTCCCATCGTGGGAAAAATAAAAGTTTAATAAAATTCTACAAGAACAGGTTAAAACACACACAAAAAACAGATTTGCATTGGAGTGGGTCTTTAAAATATTATATATTTATTCACTTATTCACGTATTGTCTCTCACCTCAACTCTTTACATTAAGTTTTTCGATATTGTCTTACCATCCCCCACTCCTGTCACCCTCCTGTTCTCACCTCTGCTCTGCGAGAAGTAAATAATTAGGAACAAAGCAGGGACACTGCCAGATTCTTCTCCAGCTCATTTAGACGCACAGCTGTGTTTTTGATGGTGCAGTGGCACTTCATTATGCCTGGTTGTTGGTCTGTCTGCAGCAAAATGAGGGGGTGTGGGATGTAGAAATGGATTCTGAAAGAAACGGGGCATGATAGAGGAGAGAGAGGGAGAAAACTGAGGGGTGCAAGTAATCATGTATGTGCATCTGAGTGTGTGGAAAGAGGGATTCAGATCGATAGCTTCTGAACAACTTGAGTCTTCGTCGGCATCTCTTCAAAGCCATCAGCGACTGACTCATCAACGCACTAGTACATCTGTTCTAAAATTCTCATAAATGCTTTTTGCACTGACAACCAGATGTAAATTTTGGTATCCATCTTTCTTTGGATACGTGACTTGAAACAATTCCTACAACTGTTTAGCTGTGATTCTGTGGAACCCCTTGAAAACACCTTAGTTGCTGAAGATCAAATTATGCTACTGTCTTTCAGTATGAATATTAGAAGAAAAGAACACTGGCACAGTGGATCCTATAGCCTTTTATTATATTGCTTTCATTAACAGAACACAGAGGAGCAAAAGTGAATAGAAAAGCGAGTGGAGAAAGAAACCGTGCCGGAGAAAGAGTGGTACTCTCAAATGGTTTCTGCAGTCTGTTCCATCTCTTTAATTAGTCCCATTGGAATGCCCTCCCTGGTCCATGCGGCTGATCAGTTTCCTCACCGCATTTCCACTCTATATTTCTGTAAGAACGCGTGGAGATTTGTGTTTGTATGCACGTTAGTTTGGGCCGGACAGACATCTTATAGGCATTGGAGCTGTGTTTGAGCTCCCTGTGGTCAAAAGGGAAAAGGTGGTGGAAACGCATTAATATTTAGGAATTTTCATTCTCCCAGTTAATTACTGTTTTAAAAACCAGATCCCTGCGCGCTATGAAATTGTCTCTTCTGAAATTTTCTTAAAGTAATTCATCTAAAAGACGATGCACACATTAAAAAACACCACATTGTCTATGTTGATTTCAACTTTGTAATCATTCCCCCAAAAAACTAAGGTATATCCAGCACTATATACGGTACAGCATGTTTTTAAGAATATTAAGGAGGCCTAAACATGCAAGCAACCTAATCACCTTATATTAATTAAGTTTTAGGATAAATTTCTAACCTTCAGTGGATAAACTATAAAAGGAACTTGTTTGGATTGCACTGAAATACGCAGGTTTATACTCTTGAATTGGCCAGTGAGTAGAGGAACTAGTCATTGAACTATTTAAATAACATTTTTGAAAAAAGAGAAGAAGATAAAACTTCACAAAAGGAATACTTGTAGGTGTTTTGCCCCTCATTTTCATTTTCTGAATTACCACAAATCTGGTTGTCCCTTAGTTTGTGCAAACAAACACAGTTGAATGATGGTTTGTCAGAAGGAGTCTGTATTATTGTAAGTTAAAGGGCGCTTTTGTTTTGGAGACATAGTTAGGGCTGCAAAGACTCTCCAAACCTAATTGCAACCTCAGGAGATCTCACTTGATTAGGCTTCCCTGATCCTGCTACAAGCATCCATGTGTGTGTGCATAAGTGTGTGTTCCATTAATCAAACCCCCAGTTTTGCTTTTGCAGATAAATTGACTCCATGTGACTAGACTGAAACCCAGTGGTTCCAAATTAAGCTTGCAATTTAACTAAACATTGTGGACACTCAATACTTAAGATGTGCATGTGTGCAGATTTTTGTGTGAAAAAAAAGATGGAAAGAAAAGGAAATAGGGAGGTAAGCTTTTGGCCATTTGCTCCTTTTTTCTCAGGCTTTTCCTAAATCTGTCACACAGCTGTTAACAATCTCTGACTTCAGCGGAGTGCTCATCATAGACTTGACAATCTGATCTTTTAAATCAGCTTTTGATGCTTTGCTCGTGTTCTTTAACACACGCCGAAAGGATGCTCTGACCCCGGGGTGTCACACTGCATCCATTTCCATCCTCTCTCCATCTGAACGCCATCTAGGTCTGCTGATGGCTGTGCTAACCTGGAGAACTTGTTTCACCGCAGGTTACAATCTCGATGTCCCCACCGATCCATCGCCAGCACACGATGAAGCTTCCGCTGAAACATCCTTGGGCCAAATACACACAAAGATGCACACACATTTAAAAATAATACCCTGGTGTGGTGTGTGTCTGCTGACATTGCAGATCCAGGTGGTAAACGCAGTCATGCTGTCTGAGCTGTTCTATCACCCACTAGTCCAACTGCATTAGACAATAAAAGAAAAGGGAATTGCCAGATCTCACCTACGGCCATGCGCTACACCACTGCTGCCAGCTGACTTAACTCTGTGAAAATAACATCAAAGGCTCTTTAAACACCACAGCCAGCACACTGCTTCCATTGCATTTTTATTCTAATATTCTTGAAGGTTGAGAAATAACAAAAATAATTACTTTGAAGTAAACAAAAAACAATAAAAAGAGATTTATCCAAGCAAAGAAATGTGAAAGTAAATGCAAATGACCTTCTCTGCATGCTCCTCACTAATAAAAAAAAGAGAAGTCTGCCTCAGACATTTAGGAGGGCTAAGACAGCTTCTTTAATTTAGACCTACTAGCGATAAGCATGCTGTTCAAATTAAGATTTAGGAATTTCCTGTCCCATTACAACATCACTAGAACTATCTTAATAAAAGGATTATATTTTGTATTTTAATTTAATTTAGAGGTAAAAAAAACAAATTGAAAAAATAAAAAATAAAGAATAACATAACATAACATACAGCCTGAAAAATACCACAAGGGCTCCATAGTGGTGCAGTGGTTATCACTATTAGCTCACAGCCAAGAGGACCTGGTTCAAATCCCAGCTGGGTCCTTTCTGAACAGAGTTTGCATGTCCTTGTGTGTAGGTTTTGTCTAGGCACTCAAGAACACATGATTTGTGGGCTAATTGGTGACTCTAAATTGTCCCTGAGATGTGAATCCTTATGGTTGTATTTCTCTGTGTGGCCCAGTGATGAAGTGACCAACTGTTCAGAGTGCACCCATCTTTACCTGACAGTAGCTGGGTAGACTCTAGCATTTCTGTGAACCCAAAACAGGAATAGGTAGGAATAGAAAATGGATGGATGGAAAATAGTCAGTCCAAAGAAGATTTCTCAATTCTCATCAAGGCCCATAAACAGAGGAAGTTCAGATCCGTTTTGAATGCATAGTATGATTTACATTTTTAGTATTCGTTGCCCCTGTTTTTTTCACAGAAGGTAACAACAACAATCCTAATTTATTCATTCAGAAAAGTTAGATGGCATCTGTCTTTAACAGAATTACCGGTAACTAAGAAACCTTGGTCCCACTTTCAAGCCACCTTGGTAAACCTTACCATCTCTTGCTGATATATAAGAATCTAAAGAAGTTGTGAAGTAAGGAGGCAGGTACTAACTGGAAATATGTAATGTATTTGCCACCATTCATTGTGATTACCTAAATAAAGCACTAAAGAAATGCAACAATCATAGGAAATGGGCAGAGATCAGAAAAGGAGGAACATACCAATAACAGGAACCAGACCACAGACAGAATATCTCATTAGGTGTCTCCAACAAAACAGATTTCTAACAGATTACTAGATAGAAAATCATTCCTTGCAACACTCCATCACTTTGCATATTGGGGGCGTAAGGCTCAAATCCAGATGCTAAGCCATAAAAACCATCCCATAAAGTTGTAGCTGTGGTGGATAAGTCTGCAAATAGCTGGTATGAGACTCAACAAGTTTCAAGATTGACAGTCAAAGTTATTTGGTTAACATAAGGATTACAAGTGTTTTAAATAAACTTAATATACTGAAGTTTTCTTTGATGTTAGATATATGGAATCATTATAAAAAAGTCCCAAAATGCATATTTTCATGACAGTGGTTTTAACCTTCCACATGCAATAATTGTGGACGCTTCTCCTCCCGCTCTGCCTGAATGCCTTTCTAAAACCAGATCAAATCCTAAAAAAACTCTCCTCTGTTGCAACATTTTTCTGTATTGTGAGAAAGTGATTTATTATACCAAAATTCTGTCCTCTATTCTCATTTACTTCTCCTCTCCTATATTTTTTTTTATCATTTATTTGTCATTTATCACCAGCTCTTCCCAAATTCCATCTGGATAAAGCCCATCTGCTACACTATTCAAACGTGTAGTTGTAGAGTTAGATAAGCTAACTTTTCTTTAACAGTCCTGGTACATTGCCTGTCCATCCTGGGACAGGATCCTTGAGGTTTCTACTTTTATTTTCCCGGACGTTTTTTCTTTTAGGAGTTTTTCCAAGAAGGAGGGTCTAAGGGCAGAGATGCCCTTTTCGCTTAGTCTGTTTAGTTTAGCAATTATCGATTGGATTTTATGACTGATGTCATGTTCTTTTACAATTACAGGTATGAAGCCCAGCGAGACAACTATTGTTGTAATATTTGGCTGTATAGATACATTTAAATTGGAATTGAATTAAAAATTGGATTTTTTTTTCTGTATTGAGTATAGTAAATCATCATCAATGCACATCACATCAGTGTCCCACTTAAAGCTGTGTTTCTCGTTATTAACTGCTGAATAGATGTGTCAACAATATTAGAGAAAAACACTTCCAAAACTGTCATGTTTTAGGATCTTTTGTCCATTCCTGGTGAAAAATCACATTTCATATATATTTAAATCTGAAAAATCGATAGTCTTTACATGTGAGGTATCCGTGGATCTGTAATACACTTCCAAATTTTTAGTCATAGGAGTGACTGTTCAGTTGTATTTTGCTTCAGGTCTGTAAAGTAATGAACAGGCATGATTTTACCTATTTAAAATCATTCAAAGAGAAAACACTGACACAATACTGCCATAAAAGCACCTTTAAGAAAAAAAGAAGTATGGTTAAGATAACAACTGCCGACTGTGAGGATCATGCACTTTAGTTTGGTGTTTCAGTGATTTCAGGTCATGTTTTCTCTTGAGTTGTCTCCCTGTCAGTCACACCAGGTTCATGTTCATAATCATCTTAGCTGTTGTCATTTCTGTTAACTACCCTCAGTATATTTGAGTGTCTGGTTTTCAGTTCTACTTTGTCAGCTCAGCTGCTTTGTCACCTTTTTGTTTCTTCATGGGGCTTGGCGTGTTCAAATGTATTTATGATTGATGTTATTCGCACATATTTATCAATTTCAATCACAAAAAGTGATTGAAATTCATGTTGTCTTCACATATTCTGTGCAGCCAAGATGCGCATTGCCTGAACGCATTTAATTTACGTTCAAGGTTGAATTTTGTTGTTGACCGCACGTTTAAAAAACAAGTCCCATTATCTGTCAGGCACCTAGGTGTGTGTGAAATGTGTTCTCCGCCTTCAATCCATCCCCTGGAGGAGCTGTGAGCTTAATAAACAGCCGTGCTCAGGAACTATTTGGTGGTTAAACTAACTGCAACCATAATCCTAACCTTAACCCTTCCTCCAGGTCTGTGCGGCCAAGAGACCACCAGTTCCTGACATTAACTTACTAAAAACAGTCAAGGAGGTTTCAGAAAATAAAAAACCCTTTTTAAGATTTGACTTGTCTTTTTGCATGCATGACAGATAAGAAAAAAAAAGAAATATATATATATATATATATATATATATATATATATATATATATATATATATATATATATATATATTAGCCATGCTTTTTTTGCTACTCTAACCTATGGCATTTTTCAGGAATCCAGCAAAAATCCACCTATCAGTGTTGAATGTGGCCTAAAAGGTCTGTTGCATTAAAACTGATTCTAATTAAAGGCAATTAAAAGATTGAAGTCCCACTTCAATCATCTTTTGATCTATTTTAAAGTGTTCCCAGTGGTCTTTTGATTATGATTATGCTGTTTTTAGCAAAAATGTAAAAAAAAACCTGGCGAGAAATATTGGAACTATCTCGCCTTTCGGGCTTGAGCCAGATACCAGCTCAGACGGGGAAAACAAAGATGTACATGAATCTAGTTGTTTACAAGTGGATGCATCATAATGAAGCAGAGCAGGGAACTTGTGGCCTGCAGATTGTAGTTTGTACACAACATCTACAAGCTTTTTCAAAAGTAATTTTTTCATCTGGTCCTGATTCACCACTATTTGAATAAAGAAAGACTCAGAAATGCAGTTTTTCTTAATTTAATTGACAATGTCATCCATCAAGAAAAACACCAAAAACAAAATTTTCATTGGCGTGGGTCTTTGAAAGGACTCATCAATCTTTAGTTTCACATGAAAGGTTCCAAATTTACATAGTTCTTCCACTTTTCTTTATAAAATTTGATTCACTTTATAAAAGTGAATCAATAGAAAATGTCTTTGTTTGTCTTATTAAATGGTCTAATTTAATGTTGGCACATTTTTAATGTCTGAAATTTTAGGTTATATTTGATTGAAATAGTGAGGAGTTCAAAGCCTCTTTAGTCTTTCATATTTGTATGTTTCATGTGAAAAAAAGTGAATTAATAGGGAATGTGTATTACTGTAGGTCTGCCAATGCTGCCGGTTAAAAGAAAAAAGACAAAACTGCAGGACATGATAAAGAAAACTAAGGAAGGGAACAGCCACAACATTTTCATTTTTTAGGGGGTTAGATTGTTCTTTTGGAAGAAGACACTGAAGGAAGAGACGAGACTTTGATGATGAGTGATGATGAGGAGAGGCGGAGGGGGGGGGGCTTCATCTCAAAGCTGCCCTCAAAAAAAGTTTGCCAATGTTAACAAATGTGTGAAAGAGGGAACATCGGGACAAGAACCCTGGCAAAGATTCTCTCTTTTTTTTCTTCTAAAGTTCTTCCTCTTTATTAGAACAATATTAAAATAACAATGTGCCATCTTGCTGTTGACTTCCTGTTGGCTTTGGTTATTTAGCTCTAATCTCCCCCAGTTCAGACCTATTTCTCTGCCCTACATGCATAATTTTGTAAATGAAGCATCTGCCTGGGTGGTCCCTGTAGGCCCATGTTTATCAAGCTCAAGCTGACAGACACAGGAATACACACCACTATTTAAAAATAGTGTGGCACATGACAGTTTTTGAAATAGCAAACTTCAGTCTGGATCCTCAGTTTTATATGCACAGGTTTGGTAAATGAGAGTTGTGGTGTATGAAAAGCAATTTCCAGGAGTACTGGTAGAAAAATGTCTGGGTCACATAAAATAAATAATAAAAATAATATTTTTGTTTTTAATTAGGTCAGGCTTTTTGTAAAACATACATTTTTCATGGACTGAAACTGTAATTGATGGACAGGAGACCTCACAAGACATTGATTTTACAATCAGCCAAACTAAAAAGGTGGTTTTCCATTTATATCCATTAAAAATCAACAACATCATATTGTTGGAGTTCTATGGTTTCTGCTCTTATGTGCTGCCATCACCCCCCCCCCCCCCCCCCTCAACACTTCCACAGCGAGACCCTCTCTTTAAATAACCTCTTTCCTTTGTTTTGACACTTCTTGTCAGATTACTCCTTGTATCTTTTCTATTTTTCCTCACAATCTGACACCCATAACTTATGTATTGTATTTTCTTTTATATACAGGTACCAGACATTCTTTGTGTTAACTGCGGGACCTGTGTGCTGTTGTGCGTCTGCGATGTGTGAGATGCATTTGCAACCAGCAGCTGAGGGCAGCGGCAATAAAGTAATGACGTATAACTCATTGCAATGATGCAGCAGTAAAGCAGCAGGTGAGGTCAACACACACGACTATGGTGCAAAAACAACCTGCCTGTAATCGCAGACGCCACACACAACCATGAATGAATCAAAAACACACACACATCCTCCGGCTCGTAAACATGTGTCCCAGCCTATCGCTCACTGTCCATCCTCCCCCATTTTCCTAAAAAAAAAAACATTTCCCTTTGCTTTATTATTTCAATCAATCCACGCTCATCCTTTCCTTCTTTTTTCATCCCTCTCCTTTTTTCTTTTCTTTCTCTTGTGCTGATATTATTGGAAGTCACTCCACACCCGAAGGAAGATGACTAAAGAAAGGATCTATGATCACAGGCTGTAATTGCAGTGTCAAGTGTTAGCGACTCAGTATGTGTGAATGGTTGCGTGTGTGTTTAGGTGGAGGAGGAGGGTGTCTGTGTTTCCATAATGTGTAAGTCAGCTCCCCCCATCAGGTGCAGCTGCCACATCAGCATCCACAACAGATGGAGTCCATTTGCGCACACATGCACACAGTCACTCGTGCAAACGCTGTCTTACATTAATAATGTTGAGAAACTAAAAAGATAAGGGGTTGCATGCAGAGCCGGGGCTTTTTATTTGTTTTTAGTCTTTGATGGAACATGGGAGGGGGTCTGTTTTGATCCCAAAAAGAGCAATTCTGCACAGACTCGTACAGAAGTTAGTGACGGAGCGATCAACCACAATCTATCCTGTCATGGCATATTCTACTCAGCAGGAGCTTCTTTACTCTGCCAGTATCGCTGGCAGATGTTTGGAACTGACTCACATATACACACACACCCACACACACCCAGGCACATCTCTCATCACAACCTATTGCCAAGAGATCAGTATGAGCTATTGACTTCTTTTCACGTTCCTCCATCACTCATGATAACAGAGAACTGCAGCCACTGGGCCAGACAGATTAACATCTGGGCTGGCAAAAATCGGAGAAAGACAGACCAACAAACGTCTGAGTCTTCCCACTGCCATCCTTACCCTCTCTCAGAGCGATAAGAAGAAAAGGACTTTAAATAATCTTATGAACTTAATATTAACTGCGTTTACAACTCATGTGCTTTAATTATTTAACCCTTGTGCTATCTTAGATGACCCCACCCTTGCATTGATCTGTTATTCCTACCATGACAAAGGTAGATAAAGGTGGAAAGATTTCATGTAATCCATGGACACCAGTGAAGATCACAAATCATTGAAGAAAAAAGGTTCAGCGCACTGTCTAGTGGGTCTAGATGACCCAACTCCCAATGTTAAAGTGCCTAGGATAGGATAGTTACATTCAATAATTAAATTAATAACTATCCAGGTTTCTTTCATCTTTTTCTGTATCATGTTAATACTGTTTTAGCAAGCAGCGACACGTCAAAGGCATTTTGGCAATAATTTGGAGTTTTATTTGAATACATACAATCGATAATGGTCACAGTGTTCCTTGTTGTGTCCAAAATACTGCAGAAACATTTGGCTCTCTATGTTTGGTCTGCTGGTCGCTGCTTCAGACTGTGCTGTTTAACTTCCTGAGTGAAACAGACCACTATGAATTAAAAGAATGAGTAGAAACTCAATATAAACATGTAAGGTGCTGCATTTGTATCTTTTTTTTAATTGAATTAATCACTTTTCTTTTTGTATCCTTTTAGGTTTAATCTGCTCAGTCTGTTCTCTGTAAATAATGTGATAGCCGCCAATAATGAGCAAAGACAGAAATACCAGAATCATTTCTGCCGGACTTTCAGAAAAACATTTTTGGTTTTCGTATTCCAGAAAGATATTTTAGCCATGTCACCAACATCAACATTTTTTTTCTTTTTTTCAAATAATGTAATGTTTTAGTCGTACTGTAGACATTTATTTAACCTAGCGTTTTTCGTCCACTGTCTATTCCTATCATTAAAAATTCTGTCTTTATTTGACCTGAGTATCTGTATCCTCAGTTTTAATAATAAATTGTGCATTTTTACGATATATGCAAAAACAGAAGCAACTAACACAGATAAATGTTCTTTCTCTTGGAAAAAGAAAACTCTTCAAGATGACCCCTTGTCCAAAGTGTACAAGGTATAGTTGATGATTTATGTCTTACTAAATCAAGTGTTTGAGTGTGAGATTTGTTCTTTTTGACGCCACCTTGTCAAAACCAGATTAAAAGACAGAGAAATAAAGTGCTCCATGCTTGGAAAACAAACCAAATTGCTCTGGCTAACATTGCAATGGATAGTAATGTTTGCAGCTATAGCCTTTTCTTTAATAGTGCAACATGAGATCAATGCATAAGAATTCCAAACTCATGCAAAATCTTAAATAATAGAAATTGGGGTTAAGACTAGTGTATGAAAGTCCAACTATGAACGAAGTTAGTCTTTTTTTAATGCTCATCTAAACACAGTCCGTTTCTTTTTAAAAATGTATGCAGAAAAAAAACCTAATTTAAAGTGATGAATCGAACTGCATCTAAGGGATAAATAATCATGGATGCAAAGTGTTGCCTCCAGCTTAAACGTGTCTCTATGCTTTGGAGCTGTGTGTATGTAAAACACACACACATACACAGAAAATGTGTGTGTGCGTGTGTGTAGCTGATACTCAAGGGTTTCATGTTGTGACAGTGGTTTCCCACAATTCTTATCAGAGCTGTGATCACAGAAAACTGGTTTCGTCTAATGGAACACATCCTTCCCTCTGACTATCAGGGACACACAAACACACTCGCTGAGAAACACAGCCATCCCCCATGTTTCTCTGAAGGCGATTCCCTTTCTCGAGTCTTATTTAATCTTCACCACACCAAAGAATGCACACCCAAAAACATGAATGCAATTTGGAACAATCTGAGGTGAGTATGTCTGCCTTATGAATAAATAAGACCTTTTCCATTGGAAGTCCTGCTTAGAGCCGGGAGAGGAAATCTGCCTGGGGATGGATAAAACAATTGCTGGCTTAGAAAAATTGAAAACAAAGAGCAAAAAATGCTGTGGCAAATACAGCACAAAACACCAGGGAGAGAAACACATGCAATATTAAGTGGAAAAAGCTAAGAGGTTGACATCTTGAAGATTGGTGGTGGGGTAAAAATATAGAAAAGAAAATGGCTGCCAGGTGGCTCTTTGGTTCTACCCGTCTTGGGCTGCTGTGTTCACTGTGGACACAAAAAAACACAGTCTTGTTTCATCGAAAACAAGTCTAATTAACAAGTCAGTGACGGAGCATGGTAAGAGGAATAATGGAGATTCAGTCAAGCCAATCTTACATGCAGATGGACAGGTAAAACAATACTTCCTTGAAGAAGTCTAATTAAGGATTCTGACTTCGCTTCAATATGTCCTAGTTAAAACTCTGACGCTCAGCATGCGCACACAGAGTCAGTAAGCATACTCACACAAACACACAAACATTCCCACATCCCTAATGAACAGGCAGCATGCTCACATGGGATTTATCTTCCCGTCTCCCTTTTTTCCCCCACATACCTTTTCCACATCCCACTATCCCTGTCTGTTGGCTTCACTGTAAATTCCCATGACAGCCTGTCCTCTCCAGAGTTTACAAATTTGACGTGTTTCACTCATGCATGCACAAGCTGACACTTTTTGAACCTGAACACACGTGCACAGGCACACTCATGTACACAAACAAACAAATGTTTGCACAGTGATCCTTATTTCAGCTGTATCACAGTTTGTACACTTCAACTTTTAAGGGTGGAAGTTTAACCTCCAACTTTTCGCACGTTAACCTAAAGTCCAGGAATCTCTGCCATTGTAGAAAGTTTTTTAAATCTTAAATAAAAAGTTCATTTAGGGAAGTAAAATAATGATAAATAAGAACAATATGATAATAATTGGAATAAGCGGCTACAGGGGACAGTGGGTGTGTGTAGCACTGGTGCATGGGACACCAGGGTTCATTTCCCAGGGGTACGATGAGCTTCATCCATTGTGGGTCCCTAGTCAAGACCCATCACATTACTGCCTAACTATATCGCCACAAGGGGGCCCAAGTCTGGGTCTCCCCAGAAAAAATACAGGGTTGTGTCAGGAAGGGCATCATGAATCTCTGGTTTGGCAGAGATTCTTGATTCGCTGCACGGCGACCCCTGATGGAATATGTGTAAGGGGAAAAATAACATACAAATTATAGCAAGAAATTGTTACTGTAGGTTCAAACTCCGATCTAGGAAGCAGCGGTGATTGAAAATGTCGTCTTGTTTAATTTGATACATATTTACTCTAAGTTTCTAATGTTATGTGACTATTTAACCCCCTGAGTCTTGTTCCCACACACTTTCAGCTGGAAAACACCACAGCCGCTTCAGGTATAAGTAGGTTTCCTTAGTGCACTTAAGTCAATCTTTCATTTGAACTGATCTTCAGTCGACAACTTTTGTTACCTTTGTGTTATGGTTGTGTCCTATTTAATTTGTTTGTGTCTGTTTCTGGTCTTGCATAAACCTGATGGCATAAGTGATAGTAATAAAAATGAATAAAAGGCCTTCTTGCTCAGATCTAACTGATTTTGTTATGGCTTGTTTAATTTGTCACCCCTTGGGTACTGTTGTCTGAAGTTATCCTGCGTTCTTGTGCTGTGCTGAAATGGTCTTTTCTGCATTAAATGAATGTTTTGAGGTCTTCAAAAGTCAACTTTTTTTACAAAGTTGATCCAAAGACTTCACAATTCTTGGTTCACTTGCATTAGAAGTGAAGGTATGCACATGCACACAAGTAACAGCATTGTTTACATAAGCAACAGTTTTTTAAAATGTTGCTAACCGACAACAGTTTGTGACATGTCATCTCTAAAATCTTTTCAAATTAACCATGTAAATTGGTAAGCACAAAGCCTTGTTTATTTCTGTGATCATCTAAATCATTTATGAAGGCGTTCCTCATCTACCAAATGATGCTCCTTGTCAGACCTATAGAGGAAGAGGCTGTAGCTGTAGTGAAATTAAGAATATTGTGAAAGATAATATTAACAAACTGCTAGAAAAAGTAACTTTAGGAATGTAGGTGTGTCTTTACATAAACAAAGAAAATGTAGGACAGCCTACTTAGACCAGTCTGTCAACAAATTAGCAGGTAGGGGGGTTAATTTTTGACTCAGTGTTTCCCTTCGCAGGGCAGCTAATTTCACAATGTCTCCATTTATAAGTCACTTTGGATTAAAGCTTTTTTAACGTTATGTACATGTACATTTTTCATTAACTTGATAATTATTTTCATACTTCCCTTATTCTCTCAATAGCAAAAAAAAAAACTCAATAAAACGTGGGCCTATTTTAGTTAAACTTCCTGTGGGAAAGTGTTCTTTTGGGCGCTTTCACAGTTTTATGCATCACATCTTTCTCTCACATTATTTCCAGCACCATCTGCCATAGCTGTGATCTGGTGCGGCATTCAGCATAGGAAAGCATTTGCTGGAGTCAGTGGAACTCATATTACGTTAGACTGTGCTTTCACCTCTGCATGTGCAATGGAGCTTAAGGAAAACGTAAAAAATAACCCAAATTTTAAATATCACTCAAACATCTCAAGCATTTTAAAACTCAATATCCTATGGATTTATATATTTATCTTCACCTCCTCATTATATAAAAATTGCCCAGATTGAATTTTCAAACTGTTTATGGTATCCATAGTCTCGTATCTACAGAAAGCTTGGATTTGATACACTTGGGTCATGGTTATGTTCTGTTAAAAACATAACTCTGAGCATATGCATAAACACCAGGCTGTTTGTTTTAGTCAGCTGCCTTATAAGCTGTTTTACTGAGATGGAAAATGATAGTTTGACCTGGCCAGGCTGGAAAATGTAACATCTGCTGCATGCAATTGCAAATGTTTTTAATGTATTTACTCAGTCCAGTTCTCATTTACAATCTAAGGCAGAAACAAAGATTGTGGATAAAACAAAAACAAAAACAAAAAAATTTGAAAAAATGTAAAAAATAAAAAGAGGAGGAATATACTATCACAGCCATAACTATGCTTTTTCTTAGCTTTTGTGGTATAGCTGAGAAAAAATTTGTCATTTTTCATAATCTGTCTGACGTTGTGTGTTCTCAATTTTTGGTGGTTTGCCATTCATGTGGTGCAAATCACATGCAGCAGGAATTCCCTATAGGGCAAAGGCAACTTTGCTTTGCCCCCTCATTGGTTCTGGTGTTTAGCAGCTGTAAGTTGCTAGAAGGTTCAGTATTGCTTTTACTAAAAACAACAGTGGATAAACAATTAAGTGATCACTGAGATTACAGAATTACAGAATTACAGAAGCAGACTGTCAGAAATGTTTATGCACAGCTGTCTGTCTGAAATGTTTGCAGTAGTGTGTAGGTGTGGGCGGGTCCATAATTAAACCTGATTCCTACTGAGCTTTTTCAGAGTAACGCACAAACACACACACACACATACCATTATTCGCATCACCTGATTATGCCTAATTACAGGCTGCCGTATTCTGTGCATGACAGCAGTTCAGACGGGCAACTGAATTTCCACACACAAACTCTCAAAGCAGGTTTCCCGCTGCTCCTGATAGCATCATGTAAAAATAAGCAGCACCAACCCTGTCAACACTGAGATCTCTCACTGCAAACATTACACTCAGACTCACACCTGGGCATCACTCCCACACAAGCAAAAACACAAACACACAGTCTGCAAACTCATTTTTGCAAACAGAGTTGCATGGAGACTCACAGCAGTGAGAAGACACTCTGTGGGGTGTTGATATTGCAAGCTCATGTGCACATGCCTCGCATCTCTGTCTTATTCTCTCTTGTCCACACACTCCCTCCTGACAGAGATACAGAATGCTACTGACGGGCTGATGTCCTGGCAGCCATCGTCTCTTCACCTCTTAATCCAAGTTGAAGGAGGTAGGCAGTGTTGATACACGAAACCAGTGTTTGAGAGGCTCTCATATCTGACCTTTAACACAGCCAGACCAGAGCAGGTAAAAGGTCTACAGCTCCCCAGTGACAAGCATAAATATGATACTGCAGACACAATGCAAAGGAGACCACTGCAGGGTCCTTCAACAAAATGGTTTTAGCTACAAGGGAAAAATATCATCTTTCCACTCTCCTTTCAACTGTTCTGAAAGCACTTTGTGAGCTAATGGCACAACAGTCTAACGCAGTATGACACTCACCATATTCCCTCTCACTCTATGTATATTACCTTCAGACTAACGAATAAAAAAATATTTCAAAGAGCCTGTTTAAAACCCCCTTCAAAGAAAATGACATGGTATGGTTCTTGGACTCATTAGTTTAATTAGATTTAAATTAAAAGTTTGGAAAAACCAGTTGTAAGAGTCATGGACAAGTCTTTTAGAGAAAAATTGTACTAATTATAAATTAAATTTAAAATATATTTTTTCTTTTCCACTAACAGACCAAGTTTTGTGTTTAGTATTGTCTTTATAGTTTTTGTTAAATGTCTGTGTAGTTATTAGTTTCCCCCCATGTTTCTCAAGTGGTCTGATCAGCCACTATATATGTTACCCCGTTGTGTCTTTGGTTAGGTCAGTTTGTTTCTGTTACTTGGTCTGTTCATTTGGTTAAGTTAAAGTTAAGTTTGTTGCCTGAGTTAATTATGTTTCTGTTGACCTCTTTTAAGGGCCCAGTTTCATTTTTTGCTAAACTTCTGTTGTCCTCTTTGGCTGCTCGATTCCTCACAGACACTATCGACCACAGTATTTTGCTCCAAAGGTTAGAGCATGACATCGGGATCAGAGGATCTGCCCTCCAGTGGTTTGAAACCTATTTATCCGATAGGTACCAGTTTGTTAATGTAAATGGACAGTCCTCTCAGTGCACTCGAGTTAACTATGGAGTCCCACAGGGCTGCGTTTTAGGACCCATCCTGTTTATGCTTTATATGCTACCCTTAGGAAACATAATCAGGAAACACAGCATTAATTTTCACTGTTATGCAGATGATATGAAGAAATGACCATATATAGAAAACTGAATGCCTGCACCAGATACATCAAGACCTGGATGACAATTAATTACCTCCTCCTGAACCCAGAAAAAACAGAGGTCATTATACTAGGTCTTATAAACCTCAGATATGCTCTGTCTGCTCAGATAGTCTCCCTGGATGGCGTAAGTATAACCCCAATTCCACAGTTAGAAACCTTGGGGTTTTATTTGACCAGGATTCATCATTTTAGGCTCACATATCTCAGGCGTGTAAAACTGCATTTTTTCACGTGCGGAATATTCCTAAGATCAGAAATATACTTTCTAAGGGTGATGCTGAAAAACTCATCCATGCATTTGTTACGTCTAGACTGGATTACTGTAATTCTTTGTTAGCAGCGTGTCCAAAGAGTTCCTTAAGAAGTCTCCAGCTTGTTCAGAATGCAGCAGATTGTTAGCAGGAACTAGCAGAAGAGATCACATCACTCCTGTGTTAGTTTCACTTCACTGGCTCCCAGTTGATTCTATAGTCAAGTTCAAAATCCTCCTGCTAACCTATAATCTTACATAGTATGGCCCCATCCTACATTACAGACCTCATAGTGCCTTACCAACCAAACAGAGCACCCCGTTCGCAAAATGCAAGACTGCTTGTGGTTCCCAGAATTTATAAAAGCACAGATGGAGGTTGAGCCTTTAGTCATCAAGCCCCTGTTCTATGGAATAAACTCCCAGCTCATGTAAGAGAGGCCGACACAGTTTCTACATTCAAAGTTAGACTGAAAACATTCCTCTTTGGACAGGCTTATTGTCAGACTAGTTAGTGTTCAGAGAATATTTACCTTACTGTTAATTTCTTTAAATTAAACTTAACAATAACAAAAAGTTGTTAGTAGGCTGCTAGAAGTTTGAAGCTGGAGTAACTATGGTGCACTGGGGTTCTGTCCTCTATTCTCACTTACTTCTACTCTCCTTCTCTCCTCTATTCTTGATCATTTATTTATCATTTAGTTCTCCATGCCTCTGTTTGGTGCAGTGCGATTCATGTACTGTCCCTCTTTTCCACTCCCCTCCTGTACCTGCTCCTGTACCTGACCGTGTCCCTCGTCTCTGGCTTGCCTCTACTACTGCTCCTACACCTACATCCTGTCTCCGGCTTGTCTTGCGCCCCAAGCCGTCCCCCAACTTTATCTGGATGAAGATCATTTGCTGGACTTTAAATATGTAGTTGTAGATTTAGATAAGTTAATTCTTCTCCAAGAGTTCTGGTAAATCGCCTATCCGTCCTGTCCCAGAGTCCGTTTTTTTTTTCAGGAGTTTTTCCTTACCGTGAAGGAGGGTCTAAGGCAGTGATGCCAGTTTAGTTTAGTCTGTTTAGTTAAAGTTTAGTATTATCCTATTGAATTCTATGCATTTATGATCCTTTTTGATTGTATGTTTACCTTACAATTACTGGTACGAAGCCCATTGAGACGACTGTTGTTGTGAATTTGGGCTATACAAATATAATTGAATTGAATCAAATTGAATTTTATCTATATAATTAACCGGGTTAATACCAGGGGCTAACAAGTTACTGCAACCAAATGGGAGCAGTTTACACTTTGCTTGTCCCAAGTCCGGCAAAATGTGGAGGGTTGTGTCAGGAAGAACATCTGCTGTGAAAATGAAGCTAACTGATCGCTGTAGTATGAATGGAAAAGGAAAACCAAACAAAAAGGCATGTAAAGTCTATGGCCAGTGTGAATTGTAGAATGGTCTGCGACAGTCACAGCATGCTCTCTGTATTAAAAAAAAATATGAATGAGAAATACTAGAAAACATTTCTTAAAGTTTTGTTACATAGCATTTGTTTTTATCTCTCATCTATGACTATTACAAAAAAATGGAAACCAATTATACATGAGAAACAATTTAAAACCTTTTGTTTGGAGCAGCTGGTCTGCCATGCACATCATAGTGTGCGTTACTACTGACTGACCTGCCGCAAACCTCTTTTGGAGGAAGAAGATGAGGCCAAGCTTTGACCTGTCACCCAAACCCCTGACACCTACTACCCTGGTCCATCAGCGAGGGGTAGCACTTCAGACAGCGAGCAGGGGTAGCTGGTGACCAAGCATTGTAATCTCTCACAGATTCACCACCTGCCACTGCTGGCATCACATCAACCCCAACGGCCCCACAATCTGCCAGCTCCCATTGTCACATTGCAGGCCAGTAAAAAGGACCCAAACTTGAGATAAATGGATAAATAGAAGGTTGAAGCTCATGAGCGCATAGTACACACAGACTCTTTCTGTACCTTCATCTCTTTGAGCTATTTGAACAAATTATCTGCCGCACCCCTCTGATCAGCTGTGCTTTGTGGCGCACTGTTGAGTGAAGAGTGACCTGTGGGCTGCATAGCTCCAATAGTGTATGCGAATTCATGAAAGTTTGCCTCGGGCGAAGATTTGCTCTTGAGTATTATAGTATGATTGAAGACAGCGTCAAGCATTTAAAAATGATACAAATGTTGAATTTCTTTTGAGCTATGCAGAATCTAGCTTGCAATAAATCCTCCAATCTGGTGTATGACAGTTAGCTGGCTATACTTTCACGCTAAATGCATGCTGATAGTGATAGTGTAGTTTGATACACTCATTTGAATTTTATGGAGAGACAAAAATCCTGTTTTGTGTCGTAAAAGTCCACAAGTCCACTGGATGCACTGGGTTGACCAGATAGAATCTGTGCCAAATGTTTACTTAGCTTAGCTCTCTTCTCCTCCCATTCATTCTTAGATTATAGCAAAGTAATGTCTTAGTCACATGCACCCGGTAAGGGGTTGACCCCGCTGGTTTCTTGGTTTTCCAATCCAAGGGAGGGTCATAGACAGACAGACACATCTTAAAAGAAAGCGCAAGTGTATCTTGCAGTTCTCTTGTGGCTCGTGCAGCCAACTTAAGGGACGACGGAATGTACCATTGTCATGCATCTGATGTGTGTATTGTGAAGTATTTGCAAGGATAATGTAAGATGCATGGACTTGTCACGTGTGGTGCCCTTATACAACAGTTTAGTCATTAGCAAGATGTCCTTACTTACCGTGCAAATGTTGCACGCATGGGATGTGCAGATGTAAGTGCCACAGGACCCCCGTAGGCTGTCAATACAAATAACACTCTGATGGTCTAGTTTCCTAATTTCTAACAGTCAGGAGCAAGCACGGAGCGTGCCACCTGCACGCAAGGGGTGTGCTAGAAGCACAGACTTGTCATTTGAACAGTACTAAGAGGATCATTGCCCAGTGCCCAGGTTTTGGTGGACTGGGAAAAATGATAAATCTGTATGATGTGCCTGGGTCTCACCGACTCCACCCTTCTTTAGTCTTACATGTTGTTTAAGCGTTAGCTACGACATCTCACCGGCAGGAATGAACATTTTTGCTGTGTGGCCTCACCGAGTGGTCTATGATCTTAGAATTTTCTGAGGGTCCTGCGTGCCCTGTTCAGGTTTGCCCATTTTTCGCCTTCAGACAGCCAGTATCCCCCGTGTAAAGGCAGTTGTGACTAAGGCAACTACGACAAGCTGTAAACCCTTTACCGCCAGAGATGTCTCTGACGACAGAAAATAATACATGTCTAATGACCTACCATAATTCTTTGACTGTGACTGTGAAAAGCAGCTTTGCACTGATGTGCAATACTTAACCACTGTAAAGTGTAATTGATAATTGCAGTCAAAAAGTTATGGTAATTCAAAGTGTTAAAGTATTAAACTGTAGGAGTGGCTTACTTTGCATTTAAAAATAAGATAAAATAAAATGTTTCAATGTCCCTGAGGCCGTGGTACATGGTTGAACACAGATATAAAACAATTAGCACTCGCCTTTACTTTAACATTGAAGATTTCTTCCTTGCTTCACAGATTACAGATAACTTTCTGTACTTTTGCACACTTTCACCTGCTCTGAAATACAAGGTCAGAGGTTATTTACTGGTAAATTTTAAACATCCTTAAAGTCTAACTCTAAATGGAACTTTTCCACTGGTTGGAGAGAAGGAAATGGTTCAAGATTACTTCAAACATGCCCCAAGTATCAAATACTCCAAGTTTCTCCTCCCATCTTTGTTTTTTCTATGTTTTAGAAGAAATTAGGATATTAGTAATTGTATAACTGAACAAAACTCACTGAAAACTGACCACATTTAGTCATTCCAAAGCATAAAGCTCTGTGTGAGCTGCAATGTCAGAACGGAATTTATCCGTTAGTTTAATTTATCCTTTCTGCTCAATGCTATTTCAGCATTATATGAATTATATAAGAGGAAGTAAAGATCTGGTCAAAGAAATGTAACAATTCCAACCTAGTAAGTTTAATGGTAAAGTTTGGAACATCTCCATATACAGGTAGATACCTTCTCCAGACTTTGCTTTTCACAAAACCAGTAGTCTATTCCAGGAAATAAACTGAAAATAAGTCATCTGACCGTGGGTGACCTCAAACTTCCAGCCACTTGCAGGGACTGATAACTTGTGTGATTTTCAAGACAGGCAGCTGTAGAAGCAGCTGTCATTAGATTTAGACTCTTTCTGTCTGATAAATTCCTTCGAAGGCTTTTTAAAAATTTTCTTCCCAACCTCTGCAGTGCTTTCACACCAGAGATTGGATTTCCCAGCACCACTTCAGCTAGCTGTTGACTAGATTTCATTTTCCATATTCTACAAACACTCTTTTAACAGGACAGCTCGGCCTATATCTAACCCGAAGGGGAGACGTGCACCCTCTACATTTTAGCAGATGAACTCTAAGGCCTCAGATTCAGAGCTTTTTCACATCAGCACCTGAAGGCTACGATGCACTAAGTAAACAATCTTGCCCTTATTGTCTTAGACCATTAATAAGGTCAAACTAAGTGGAAAATTAATTTGTTGGGAACGGCTTGGTTTATGAGCCTTATCCCAGTTCTCAACTAAATTCAAGTTTGGGACCACCACCTTTTATAGCAGTTACAGGAAATGATATTGATCATGTCAATATTGATTAGCTGTGCCTCCGTCCTTAAATAGATGCCGTTTTTCCATGTAGCCTCCCACACATCTCAAATTCCAAAAACTGTAAGCTGTTTTTACAAGAAAAGGATTCAATAAATATGAATAAAACCTGCACTGAAGATATCAGACAAATTCATTCATTCATCATCTAATCCATTTTTCCCTTTCGGGTTCACGGGGCTGCCGGAGCCTATCCCGGCCACTTGTGGGCGACGGCAGGGTATGCCCTGGACAAGTCGGCAGTCTGTCGCAGGGTAGAATGTCCACAATCACACACCCATTCACTCTCACACTCACTCACACCTAGGGACAATTTAGAGTAACCAATTAACCTATGAAGCATGTTCTTGGATGGTGGGAGGAAGCCGGAGATCCCGTAGAGAACCCACACATGCACGGGGAGAACATGCAAACTCCACACAGAAAGGTCCCCCCGTTGATGTTGTGTTTTTCATGTCCCCCAGCCGGGACTTGAACTGAAATCAAATTTTTGTGCCTTAAATGGGATTAAGCTTAATTTGTTTTGGACATTTGATTTGCCTGCGTGTTTTGCCAGGTGCTGAAATCTTAAAGTAAAATCTTAAATCTTAAAGTAGAATTCTTTTTTTTTTTTTTTTTTTTTTTTTTTTTTAACTTGTCCTGTCCAACAGCTGGGCAGTCAGATGAGAGCTGAGGGCCTCTTGGGTTGGACATATTTTACTTTAACAAGAGGGGTTATTAATCCTCAGACAAACCAAAGGTATGTCTGAATAAATCCCTTTTGTAATTGAGGCCAAACTTTATTAATTTCAAACATGTCTGAAAATCTTTGGTGTTGGACCGGACGGAAAAGGAAAGAGGGGAAGAAGAGAGAGGGACGTTAGAGAGAGGGGGGGTAGGGGGTGATAATAGGAGGGGAAGGGGGATAAGACCATGAAGCAGCATGAAGCAACAAGTTTACTGGTTGTTAATCATTATGGTAAGGTTTAAATGTAAAAAAAAAAAAAAAAAAGGGCGGAGCCTGTCCACACACACACTCAAATGTTATAAACACACCTGTTAGTTGCAAAAATGTCCACCTGTCGACATGTACACAAAACAGATAGTGTTCACACGCATACTTATGCCTTAAAACCAACTAGTGTGAAATATTTCAGTCATTCAGTCTGTTGAGCTAACACCTGTGCTCAGGTGAGTGTTTATGTTCTTCTAAAATGGATGGTGGAACGTGAAAAGAAGGAGGGAGAGTGCCCAGCCATCCCCACCCCAAGACCCCCACCGCACCAGCAGCGGCAGCCGGAATCCCCCCAACGCCACACAGGAACCGGCAGGGAACAACCGCCGCCCGGGCGACCAAGCCCGCCACCCAGGCCGGGGCCAGCAGGGCCGCCGCAAGGCCCCCAGAGCCAGAGAGCAGGGAGGCACGGAGGGAAAGAGGGCGCCGCCCCAGCCCAACCAGGAGAGCAGCCCCCCCGCCGCGCCGGGAGAACCCAACGCAGGGCCCCACCGGAGAAGGACGCCCACAGCCCCAGACGAGCACCCCACCACCACCCAGGAGTTCCAGGCATCCCCCCGCCCCAACCCCAGGTACGAGCCAGGACCCCCCAAGGGAGACCCACTCCGCACTCCAGGCAGCCATCCGCCCGGCCGACGGTTGGTCCAAGGAGGAGCGAGGCAGGGGCCCGCCGCCCCCGCCCAGGAGGGGGGAACCCCGGGGAAAAAAGAGGGCCCACAAGGGGTGTTGTAAATATGGCCCGACCAGGCTCGGCCACAATTGGAAATTTGGCGGGGCCCAGCACTCAGGAGCAAGGACCAGAACCCACCCCCCAGGGACACGAACACCCCCGGCTCAGATGTAATGTGAACCCCCCCACCGCGCGGAGAGAGCACCGCCGGGCCCAGGAAGCCGGCACCCCGGGGACACAGCCGCCGTTGCAAAGGGGCCCGTACCCCCCACCAGGGAAGAGGCAGGGGACAGATGGTCCTAGGTCCCACCTTCCTTGCAAAATGTGTGTGCGTGTATGTGTGTTTGAGAGAGTGTGTGTGTGCATGTGTGTGTGTTTATGTTGGGATGTATATATTGAGGGGGGAGGGGTGTGTGTACTAAGGGGGGTGCGGTTAAAATTGGCGGGTAGGGCACTAAGGGGACATCTCCTGATTACTCACAGTGACGTCCCCTCACCCTCCCCACCAAGGGGCCCTAAATGTCTAAGGTGCGGTTAAAATTGGCGGGTAGGGTGCTAGGAGGACATCCGCTGCTTGCTGGCAGTGATGTCCAAGCACCCCCCCTACCAAGGGCCCTACATGTCTAAGGTGCAAATAAAACCGAAAGAGGGGGGGCCCACTCCATACGGCAACCACAGGAGGGGGGCCACTGCCTAGTAATCCCCCCCCCCAAGGCTCATCGCAGGCTAAGCCCCCCACCCCTTCACCCTATTATGAGGTTATGTGAGGAAGGGGGTAAATTGGGGACAGATGATAGACTGTCCCCCGGTGGTCAAACAGCCGTCCCCCGCCCCCCCCCCCCCCCCCCCCCCCCCCCAGCAAGGGGGCCAGGCCCACCCAGCCCCGGGGCCCCACCCCCGGAGGCGCAGACACCCCAGGCCCAGCACCACCACCCCCTAGGAAGTAGAATTCTGACTTTATGGTAAACCTTTAATTGGGGGTTCGATGATTAATTGACTTAATCGATAAAACAATTTATATTCAATCCAACCAGATCAATCTGACTGAAGCAAGTTGTTATTTGAATAGATCTCTACAATAAAAACATTGTTTCAAAATAAAATAAATCAATAACTGATAAAGGAAAATACCATTTGGATTGAAACATGATAGATTTATTTTGCTATAACATAAAAACGACCAAGTGACATCACAATGGAAAACACACATGTGATGACAGCAACAAATGATCAAGCCTCATGGCTTGTAATGATTTACAGTCCAACGTGTGGTAATTTTGCAGACATGTGACCATACGGATTTGCCGTTAATTCTTGTTTTCCTACTTGTCTGTATTGTAAATCTGGAAAATTTCACCTTTCACATTGGTTAAATTTTTGGCTAAAAAAATCCTGTATTGATTTTAGGTCAGTGAATCGGATCAAATTAGATCATTCAAAATGAACCAACATCGACTATGAATTGTATCAGCAACCACAAATTTTGATATGAATTGAATCATTGTTAAACTGAATCCTTACACCCCTACCATTAACAGGTTAAACAAAAGTTAAAATATCAGATAATGGCACAATATTGATCAAAATCTGTTTGAAATTACTGTCATTGGATGTTTACAAAATGTTCAAATTGTACTACTAATGGCCGACATACCATCATCAATCCCACTTACTAAGCAGACGAGGATAAAGTATTTTGTGTCTTGGCTGTTTGTATTTCAGTCTGGCAGACAGGGTAAGGTTAACACACATGAGCACCTGGCTCTCACTGCCATTGCCAAAAAAGCAGCACCTTCATGACTCAGTAATACCACACTGCCAAGCAAAGGAAGAGCTTGTGTTTGTGCTGTGCTCAATCCACATTAGCAAACAGAAGAGCAGAGTCAGAGAAATGGAGAACCCAGATTAAAATACATGAGTGTAAGACAAGAAAAGGAGCCAAGAAGCACAGAGCTGTGGGGAGAGGGATACAGACAGACACAGAGGAAAGCTTAGCAGGTGGGGGCCGTGAAAAGCTTTTGTTCTCTGAACACGGAGGGTTAGCGAGGCAGCACTTGGCAGGTGGTTCAAAGCAACAAACTCCAAATCAATCTTTTACGGCTTGTCCGAGCCGACCCATTGAGACACTCGCACGTGGACACAGAAAAGGGCACACACATACAATTGAGACACATTCTGCTGTCTGCGACCTACGCTTCTGGAGAAAAAATAAACATTTGCAGGATACATGCCTAAAGATGGGAAGCATCTGGCTTGTTACATACACTGTGCTGGTGTGACTGTGTTTGTGAAAGTGTGTGTGACCGGCACTGTGTTTCTTTAATGAGCTCGGTTTACACACTTCGTTAATTGGCAGGCACAGCAGAGGACAGTCTTTGACCAGTCCACACACACACGTGTGCGCACACAAACAGAGACACACACACACACACATCTCCATTTCATTGTGCTTATTTATTCATGCATTAGTTAGTTTCTTCCACTAGATTCACATGCAGGCCGCTGTGGTAATTGCCACTATATTCTCTGCATTGATTTGCATTGTTGACTGTAACCCATCTGCATTGGGTTTATAAGCTCACACAGATGTGCACACATGCACGCACCCACCTATACACAAACACATACATCCACAGACACAAACACGCACAAACACACATATGTCTTCATGCACCTATGGTCACAGGCTTGATCCAAGCAATTTTTCTTTTGTTTTTGCAGAAAAAAGTGATCAAAAATTGTATTCTCAGTCAATTTAGCTATTGGTTCATCTATTTAACTGCTCCACTCTAACATGTATTATTTTGTCTTACAAAGAGACAGATGAGGAAGCAAGAAGTGTAGGCGCTCTAATTAAAGTAAGGTGGAGGGGTGTATAATTTTCTCAGCACATCCCCATCACACTCCCAACAGAAAATAGCATCTATTCCTTAATCCCAGGTAGTGCTCGTCTTGCTTGGAGCTCATGGCTTGTTTTAAATGAGCAACAGGAGTTATACTGGATAAATTGTGCACTGGTTGCACAACAAATAGAGGGCAGGCAAACTCAGTCTGCATAATTTTTCTTTTAGAGCCTGATGTATTTGTCCATTTGACTGAACTCTGTGTGTGTGTGCGTGCAAATGGCATGCCAAACATGATTACAGATCGGAATGGTGAATGCATGTGTGTGTGCCCACATATTCTACCCTTTATGTAAGTGTGTCTCTGTGGATACGTGGAGGCTGGACAGAAGGTCTGCAGGGAGAGATAACTGCTCAAATCTGTCTTCTCCTTCTCACTTACACCCTTCTGCTCAGGCTCTAAAAGCTTACCCCTAGGCTTACCCTGCTCACACACACAACACACACCCACATGTATACATCTACACCAGCTTCAATTCAACGCCATCCCCGATTCCCATTAAAGTCCTGACAAACCTCGCAAGTCAAAACCATTTATGGTCAGTCTGAGAGGTTCCTAATGCATTTGCAAAGTTCAGTTCAGCCAAGGTAGGTCTCTGTTAAGAAAGATGTAGATAGAGATTTCCAGATGCATGCACTCCAAATATGTGCACAAATATACTTATTTGAACTCGAAATTTACAGAAAATTTGGGCCCAAGTTAGAAAAAAAATGTAAAGACTTTGAGTTTTCAGCAAGGAATAAAATAAAAGTCATACAATTAAGAGGTTATGTATTGTGTGGGTGATTTCTAGTAAACTAAACTCAAAGAAAAATCCAACAGCAACTTCAAATGTCTAATAGTCTTGTTTGTAATTCATTGCTTTGGCTGTACATTTTCAAGTTTTTTCTTTGCAGTTGTATAGTGTCCTCTGCTATCTTTCCTAATAAAACAAGCCTTCATTAGATGGATATGCCTTAGACCATGGATCACATCAGCAGCATCTCTTTTCCAAGCATTTTTAGGAGTTAAGGTTACCATACTATCTAAAGGAGATTTGTCAGAACTTGTATCTTTGCTTGGGAATTCCTATCGTAAATAAAATATTTTGTTTACCACAGTCCCTGAACCTTTCACAGGTAAAACAGAGGACTTGTCCTTGTCAGGTGGGAACTAAGACACTTGGATACAAAGACGGTTACAGTGACCGCTGCTGTAGTGAGGCTGCACATCACTCCTGCACCACCATGGACAGCTCCATCAGAGAGCACTGCCTCACTGGTCAGAACCATGGACATCTCCTAAAGTGGCGTTCAATGACACGAGTCAGGGAATACCGATGAGCATTCGGAGGGCCTTTAGGGACGTCATTAGAGAAGTCGTGGGCATCCAGGTTGTGCAGAAAATTTCCACTTCAAAGCACACTATAATAAAGAATATCTTCAGCTCAGTGTGACACCACTGCCTCCAGTACACAGCAGAGGGGTGGGGGGTAACAATTTTGCCTGATATATCAATTTATCCATTCAGAGACAGATTAATTACATCCCAACAGAATTAAAACCTCTGAAGGATACCGAGCAGCTATTTTACAACAGCTTTGTTGTGAGAAGATTTTAATTAATAAACACTTCGTTTTCATTGTCAACAATGAACTCAAAACGCATCTGTTTAAAATGGCCCACTCATTATAACTCTTTTCTTACTGTAGCTGTTTCAATAGGATGTATTTTATTCCTTAATCTTGATGTTATCTGTTTAGTGCCGTTCTGTGACTCAATAATTATTAATATGACTCATTCCAGTTAATAAGTGCTGGGAATTTAAAGTAAGGATAGGGTGTGTAGTGTTTACCAGGAAACCTTTAAATTTCAGATAAAACATTTTTCAAACAACTTAAAAGTAACTTTTCAGATTAGAATAAACTCACTTCACCAAGCACAGGTCCGAGGTAGACCCCTAGATGACCTTGTCCTGGGGAGAGAACCTGGAGCCCTAATGCGTTTGTACTCATGAGGTTCTTAGGAATCACTTTTAGACTGGCTTTTCCCTCATGGGCATTGAGCTCCTAGAGTCATTCACACTCCTCCACTTTGACAAGCTGATGATTTATAGCAAGTGCACATAAACTACGTCTCTCATAGGTATTATTGGTGGATTTTCCACAACTTTCCTATGTGTAGTTTAGCTTTTTGAGAACAGTTAAATTGTGCCAGTTAAGAAAATGAAGATGTACAAGATGTACCCTACCCCGTAACCTTATCCACAAGACAGTTTATTACAAAAAAGTCAAATAAATGTATTACTGTGTTTGTTTGTTTTTTACTCATTGTAACTAATAGTACACAATATAATCCAGTAGTCTGATTTCTTCAATTGGAAGACACTGTGTCAAATGACAGCAGAAAACATGTAAAGACATATCAAAAAAATAAATAAATAAATAATTGACAATGTTATCTCTTGTGATAAAGTGCCTTTAGGGGATCAGCATCTCAAGTGAAGCCCCTTTTTGTGTCCGCCCTCACTACCACAGCTGCAGTCTTGGAGAGGACACAAGGCTGGCTTAGCCTCATCTTGTAAAGGCAAACAGAATGCTAATAAAGGTTGATTCATTCAAATTGAAAGCGGTCTTTAATTCATGGCTTTAAAATTAGAATCCTTATTTTGCATTCAGAGCCTCTCTCTAACTTTCTGAGGGTGAGTCTTTCTGGCTAAAAGAATGTTGTGGTACAAACAAAGTGATCGACATGCTAATCTCCTTTGATGTGATAGCCTCTAAAATGCACATTTTAAAGATGCCGTCTCTTTCTGTCTGGTGCCCCAGGAGCCTGGTCAGTCCAGGATGCTCTTCAGGTAAAACATCCAAAAACCCATAAGGCAAGGCAAGGCAAGTTTATTTGTATAGCACAATTCGTACACAAAGTAATTCAAGGTGCTTCACAAAACAGAAAAATGCATTAAAATCACAAAACATCATAGAAATAATCAACGTAAAATTTACTTTATAAGAAAAGGAAAAAAATATTGAAAAGTGATTTAAAAATAAAGGAAGGAAAGGAAAGAAAAGTGCAGATAGGACCTTTCAGTCATATACACGGCTAAACAGAAATGTTTTAAGTCTAGATTTGAACATGAACACAGAAGAGGCCTGTCTTACGACTTCAGGGAGGCTGTTCCAGATTTTAGCTGCAGAATATTGAAACGCTGATTCCCCTTGTTTAGTTCTGACTCTGGCCATCAACAGGAGGCCGGCCCCTGAGGTCCTCAGAGTACGAGATGGTTCATATGGCACTAACATGTCAGAGATGTACTTTGGTGCTCGGCCATGGAGAGACTTGTACACAAGCAGAGCTGCTTTGAAGTCTATTCTTTGAGGTACAGGGAGCCAGTGCAGAGACCTGAGCACAGGACTAATGTGATCATACTTCCTGGTTCTGGTCAGGACTCGAGCAGCAGCATTCTGGATGTACTGAAGCTGTTTTACAGCTCGTTTGGACAGGCCGGTGAGCAGGCCGTTACAGTAGTCTAACCTACTGGAGACAAATGCATGAATAAGTATCTCCAGGTCTGGCTTTGACACTATGTTTTTGATTTTGGCAATGTTTTTCAGATGATAAAATGCCGCTGATGTTACTGACTTGATGTGGCTGTTAAAGTTCAGGTCAGAGTCCATGACTACCCCTAGATTTCTGACTTTGAGGGTTTAAGAGACAGAGAATGAAGGTAGCTGCTGACACTTTCTCTTTGTTTCTGTGGGCCAAAAATAATAACTTCGGTTTTGTTTGAGTTTAGCTGGAGAAAGTTGTTCTGCATCCACGCGCTGATCTGTTGGAGGCAGTGGCTGAGTGAATCCACCGGCCCATATTCACCTGTTGTCAGTGACACATAGATCTGAGTATCATCTGCATAGTTGTGATAAGATATGTTATTACTGCGTATTAACTGCCCTAGTGGCAGCATGTAAAGGTTGAACAGAAGGGGTCCCAGGATCGATCCCTGGGGCACACCACAAGTCAATTCAGCATTTCATCAACATTGGCACCAGAGACGTTTTCAGGGTTTATCATTTCTACAAACTGTGCCCTAGTGCTCTCATTTATTTGTCTCCTTTGGACAACTGCAGGGCCAGGCGGTGGTTTGGGAGCAACAGACAGGTCAAAGAATACACAGAAATGATCAGAGAGGGCGACATCAACCACACTGACATTGTAAATATTAACCCCCTTTGTGATGAGCAGGTCCAGAGTGTGCCCTCTGCTGTGGGTGGGGCAACTTACATGCTGAATTAGATCAAAGGTTTCAAGGACAGCATTGAGCTCTTTTGCATTTCTGTCATTGACATTATCAACATGAACATTAAAATCACCTGTAATGACTAGACCATCAAAGTCTGTGCACACAACTGAGAGCATTTCAGTGAAATCATCAATGAAACTTTGGCTGTGCTGAGGAGGTTTGTACATGACTATGCAGAGTAAGGGAGGAGTTTGTTTTAACTCAATCTTAAAGGACACATACTCAAATGATGAAAACACACCAAATGATAGTCTGCAGGTTGCAATATTATCTCTAAACAGTGCAGAAACGCCTCCACCCTTTTTATTTTCTCGTATTTCCGATACATGTTTGTAGTTGGGGGGAGTTGATTCGACTAGAACTATGTTTCCTGTGTTTTTGTCAAGCCATGTTTCAGTTAAAAACATAAAATCAAGATTAAAAGAAGAGATAAGATTATTGATTAAAAATGATTTGTTGCATAAAGATCTGACATTGAGTGCAGCAAGTTTGAGATTACTTTCCTTGGGACTGGTCAAAACCTTCTTGCAAGGGATATCAACTAGATTTCTTTGATTGGACAGTCTAACTGCCCTTTTTTGCATTCTACGTGGTGCAACTACAGGTATAGCACCAGAAGGAAGCTGTTCATCACAGGGCCCCAGTTTGACATAACCTTTCCTAGGACACTGGGGGCCCATTTCATCCTAGCTCTGGGATGTTGCATGTGTGTTTTGTATGACGGAGTGTTAAGACTAACATGAAAGAAAAAACATTAATAGACAAGAATAAAGTCGTAAGAGTATAAAACAATATTAAACATTTTACGAGAACAATATTTTTAAAAAAACTGCCATTTCACAAGGAAAAAGGTATGATTTTTCAAAAATGTAATTGGTTGTCTTAGCCTCCATCCACATTGCATGCCGACTTAATCCATCAATCTACCCTTTATTGTCCAATGCCATAAGACTTTAGTTAATCATCAGTAATGTATGTGCCATAATGCATTTGGACCTCCACAACTATACTGCCGATGGCATAAATGGCGCACCCTCCAAAACTCCACGCCATACGGGTCAAGAATCCTCTTCTAAAGAGGCAGTATCCTGCTAATTCTTTTCAATGTCCTTATACTTTAGACCACATGTGTCAAACTCGAGGCCAGCGGGCCAAATGTGGCCCGCCATGTCATTTTATGTGGCCCGCGAGAGCATGAAAGTTTTTTTATTTCTTAAAATAAAAACTAAAAATTGGTGTGTATTTATTCATATCTGGGGGAATTTGACTTGAAATATCGGATCGGGCAACTATACATTAGGACTTTAACACTGTCCATATAATCTAACCTGACAGAATCCAATTTAAAAGGATTTATGCTAGAGTAAAAAGCAAACATATGTTTTCTATACAACTGTAATTGTCACTTTAAAAAGGTATAATAAATAAATAATGTTTATTTTTTTAACATTAAGGAGTAGTTAAATTTATTTTACTTTACATTTAGTTTCATGTGTAAGTTATCTCTGGCCCTTTGAGGACAGCCACTATGCTGAAGTGACCCTCTGTGAAAATGAGTTTGACACCCTTTCTATAGACCTTAGACTATACGCATGTAATTTTCTAAATACGTGCTGAACGTTTTTCTTGGCTGCACGGACCCTGATGGAGGGTTAAAATTTAGAATGACAGGTTAGGGCTAAGCTGCATTCACACAAAGTTTCATTTTAAATACGAGCGTGCAACAACAGAATCCAGCCTCGGACTCACTTAAATGTGTGCGGGGAATGCTTTAATCTGCCATCTTCTCTTCTCACGCACCTGAAGTTGTGCACGCTGCACAGGGCAAATCAGGGAGCTTGCGGCATGCTCAGAAGCTACTGGGCCATTGTGACACCACAACGGCTCATTGACTTACATTAAGCATCTTTGTGACAGTTTGATTGACAACGGTTTAAAAAGAGATACTCAAAAATGCAAAAATGAAATGCTTTTTGACTACATTTGTTCTATTTCTTAAGAAAAATGCCACACTTACATGTCAAAAACTCAAAAACGTGATTTTCATGATAGGACGACTTTAAGGAATATATCACAGGTATGAATCGTTACCAATTGACGGCTGGCCCATAAGCAGCCAGAAAATATCCTGATACAATGAGGAAGATAATCACGCAAATAATTATCATCTGTATGAATGAATGATGGATGAAACAGGCTTCTTCTGGTAGCAGATGACCTCTCACACTTAACTGATGAAGGAAGAAAAATTGTTAAGCAATATTCCAATATTCTTTAATGAATGTTTTACAGAGCATCATAAATGTTTCACAAGTGTTTTTGATGAGTAATGATCAATGACGGACATTCTTCGGCCGTGAGGGGTGGTGGGTGGTTCTCCATGTTGCGGATTCTGTGGATTTGCAGGTGTCTCTGGTCTCTAACCCCCACAAATACGGGGGGAATACTGTATATATATATATATATATATATATATATATATATATATATATATATATATATATATATATATATATATATATATAATATGAGCGTTTTGTTTTTTCTTTAATGGTGGCCCTAATACTCCTTCATTGTTTTGTCCCTTTGTACACTTAAAAAAATGACACTGACAGCCTTGGAGAGCTATCATGTCAAGTGCATCTAATGATCACATTCCTGCAAAGACAGCAAAAATACACAAAACATCATTAGGTGTACACAAATGGATTTCTTGAGAAATGGGAAGCACTAAAGATTTCAAAAGCCAACAGGAAATGCAAAAAAAAAGCCTGATCTCTGAAGTGTTGTTAGGAGCCTTATTTATATGGAAATCCAGCACACTTTAAAATCTACCCACACATTTTGTGTTTGTGTGAATGCACGCAAAACCCTTTGTCTTTCATGTCTGCATGTCCCCTCAGCTGATGAGAGCTGAGGCTAATGGCAGTGTCATAATATTGGGCATATTAGGCAGGGATTAGTAAGAGAAACCACTTTAAGAATGTGATCCCCTGGGACGGGGTGCCGGATACTGCTTGTATTACTGTCAACGCCGTCTCTCACACACACTGGGAGCCTCGCAGCCTTGCATGCTTTCGCCAATAGCATACGTGGAGAAATACGACACACTGAAGAGCACCACCTATTGTAGCTCATTCTCGTCTTCCTCAGAACCCTGTTGAGAAGCTGCTGTGAAAGGTGTCTGCTGGCAAAAAGTTGAAAAAGAAAATAACAGAGGAGTTCCTAAAGGAATGAATAGGAATGAGGTCTCTGTGAACCAAAAAGAACAAAATTCTCAGTGTGGTTTGTGGTATTTTTGTAAAATGCAGCATTCATGTAAGAGATATCACTTTATTATGGCTAATGTTTTTTTCAATTTTGACATTTTATTGCATTACATCTAAATCTCCACTTGCTTAAATTGAAAATTCCTGCTTCCAGCTTATTACCAGTAAACATAAAAGGCTGTGACTGGAAGTTTGAGTATTTGGGAAGGAAACCACATAGTCAGGTTAAAAAGATGTGAAATGTCAACAAGAAAGGCCCATGCCAAAGATTTCAACTACAAACTAAACAGATCAACATTCATCTTTTTTCACATTTGTGTTTATGAGGCACATGAATAAAAAAGCTTGTGATTTATTGTGAAAGAAACAGATTGTTTCCTCTCAGTTTTGTTTCATTTGATAAACAGATCAGATTAATTGAGGAAATTATTAAATTCTAAAGCCTAAAATCATTAACAGAAAAAAGGAATGATAATAAAGAAGTATTTTTACTCTAAGTGTAAAAGTAACTCACATCAATATTTATTTTTGCCTGAGTACAGTTTAAACATGTCTGACTTTCAGAAGGCTGGAAAAAATAGTGTAATATATTATTACTATTATATTAGTCATTGATAGTCTCATTGATTGATTTCAGAAAAGGGGTGAAAATATTGCAGAGAAATGCATACATGATAAAAGTGGACTAATAGTGCTTTATTTTATTTTTTGGCGGTTGCATCATCTAATATTTAGGGAAGTGTATAGCCAGAGGTGTGATATATATGTTTCCAGCCATTTTTTTTTTCATTTGTCTTTCAATTCATTAATAAAATGTTTTCTGAGGATGCAGAGCTTCAGTCTTCTTGTACTCATACAATACCAACGATCTATGCTGTTAATCATGGGGGCAGAACATTAATCTAGGATTTACTTTTAAAGTCACGTTAATTTCATCTTTGTTACTGAAAATTATTGCTTTACTAGTAGGAACTCAGGTACACAGTCGGAATATTTAATACAGGATAAGCTCATTAAAAGCTAGTCAAGAGTCCCAGAACAAAAGCAGCATACTGGGAATGTAGCCAAGCTAAGAGTTGGATGAGGTGTGTTGTTGCTGAGTAAATACAGAACGGTCCTGTGGGGTCAAAACTTTAGCCACAAACACACACAAACAATGCTTCTGTAACCCTCATCTATCACTACTTGTTGTCTTGTTATTAAAAATGAATTAAAATGGAAATTAATAGAAACATTTAAAAAGAACAAAATGAGCGGTCCTTGTGGAGTCTCTCCTTCCTAATTAATTTCCTAAACTGTCAGGCGAAATCACACATCTAACACAACCAAAACAAAGTCTTATGAAGACAGCATGAAAAACATCTTGGCCATTTCATAAACAAAGTAAAAATAGTTTGTCTCAGAAAGATGTAACTAGTGTGTGCAACCAAAGAACAGTGATGAGCTGAAACACTACAAGAACACAGGAAGACCGCTGTCTCAGAACCAACAGAACCGTAGTTGATCCCATGACCCTGATGTCTTCTTAAGTGTGCCTCAAATATTCGCCTCATTAATCACATCTGCACTGTGTGCCAGCAAAACCATCGTTTCGATGGTCACTCAAAAAGGAGCCGAAGTGTTAATGAATCTTTTTTTACTTTGTTTTCTTCCAAAACAAACTACATCCACAACCTGCAACCATTACTGCTGTGTGTGTTGCAGCTCAAATATGCTATAGTATATAACGCTTAATACTCGATTCATAATTGCATAATTACATATAATTGCATGCACTGTGGGCTTGCCTGACAAACTAATGAGGCTGCTGTAAAATAGCTGGTGGTTCCACTTGTAAGAACATAATCAAAGACTACAAGATAAAAGTGTATAAAAAGATAAACATGAGCAGCCAGCTGAACAGGCCCTGGGCAAAAAGCAGGAAAAAAATACAGCGGAAATTATTAAAAAAAGATAAGACAGAGTGGGTGAGTAAGTTTACCACTCTCATTATATTCCATCAACAGTGACTCAGTTCATCAGTATCCGTAACTTCCCTCAAGGGCCGTTTATATCAACAACACCAACTATAGCAATAAGATGAGCCACACTTCAGTGATGTGCTCTGTAGAGTCACACCAAACTTAAAATGGATTAAGATTAGCTACAACGCGGCTATTTATAGCACTAACAATGAAAACTTAAGGTTTTATGAGGATCTAACAGCTCGTTACACTACTTATCTTCTTCTGAGGTCAAAATTTTGTCATTTTTCCATGTATGTTAACAATGATTTACTGACAATGACAATATTTTTTGGATCATCAATTTTTCTCAACAGCATTGCAGGTAAATTATGTGTTAAGGTTTTATGAGGATCAAGGAAAGGTGCCTGCAGGTAACGCAGTAATTTCAAGGGAATTGTGTTTGTAATATCATCATTTAGAAAATAAATGGTAAGTATAACTTTAATGTAATTTACGATGCAGCTTTTGATCCATGAACAAAACTGGGCCAAAACGCTTATTTTTTATGTAGCCATTCTCCTGAAAGTGATAAATAATAATGATGATTTCATGTACTTTTGTTTATTGTCATATTGGTTTAACATCCATAAATTCCCACATTGACATGGTTCTACTGGTGGGGTGGACTCTCCTATCCAGAGGGAGACGAGATACATTAGGCAGAGTAAAATCTTTCTATCAAGGGTCCTGAAAAAAATGTAATGGAAGTTAAATAAAAATAAAGAAACCAAAGCCTCTGGTTCCTCGTGAATATTCAAGGCTAGTAAAATAGCAGGATACATTCAATTCACAACTATATAATGTTAGCATAATATAAATATTCTTGATGGGGGAGATAAATAAAGAAGGAAAAAAAGCTATCCAAAATCCTTAACAGATCTTATTCTGATTAAAATAAAGGTAAAAGCAGATAGAACTATTAAACTATTTTGGTTGAAGTGCCACTTTCTTAAGCATTAATCAAACAGAGAAGAGAAGAATTGGATGTAAAAAATGTTTATAATTTAGGGAGCTCCACACATATTTCTGTTAAATTAAGCCCCCAAATGTGTTTATTTACACATATTGTGTGTGTTGTTTTATTGTGGATTCAGAAAACCTTTAGTTACTTACCCTAAGAAGAACAGTGACAGTGACTGAAGCTCCTCTATGGCGTAGTTGTTTTGTTCTGTGCGTAAAGGATGCTCAAACCAATACTATTTTATCGCTGATTTACCAACAAAGAGTCCTGATCCTGCAGAATTAAAGCAGAAGCAAAGCCAACACCAAAAGTCCCCCATTACAGCTGCTCTTTGGATAACTTGACACTTATTACATATAGAGGGCAGCTTTAATGGAGTTATCAATGAATGTATATGTTGGCTGATGTATAAATTTATGAAAAATCTTCAACAATCTGCTTAAAATCCAATTAAAACCTCTAGTGATTAACACACAGTTGGGAAAAATATAAACAAAAATAAAGGAGAAAATACACTTTGTTTACTTTTGTTTATTTCTTTTTAAATTGAAAACTACAAATTGCCTCTTTTGAATGCAGAATTATATAGATTGACTTTAAAAAATGAATATGAATAACTTTACATTGGTGCTTCCTCCACTAGTGATTAAGATGTATTTGACATCATGTGACTGCCAGTTGATAGCTCATTAAAATTCTTCAGACAACCACATAGTCATTATATAATAACTTAAGCATTAATAACTCAGTGTTGGGCTATTAACCTTGTAAACAGCGCTTGCAATTGCCTTGTTTGGTACCCAACTGAATTTAACGGCTTCAACGAGCAGCAGAGTGAATGCACAAATGAACCAGGAGACTACGCCTTTACTATAACAGGAAGACGTTCATTTAATGAACAACATAATTTTCACTAAATGAACAGCAATGTGGGGCATTTAAACTGTAGTGCAATTTTGTAGATTAAAAAGGAAGGAGCATTTTGGAAAAGCAGACAAAAATGGCCATTACAAGTGTAAATGAAGGGAAACGTAATGACGGGAATCCTGAGTTACTGATGAGGGTGATGGATGACTTTTAACTCAAAAACATGGCAGTTCATTTCTCACCTCACACACACTTTCAAACTGTACCTCATCACATGAATCACTTGTCTCCTTTAATGCCTTCTACTTTGACTTCCAGTTTGAAGTTTGAAGCACTTGTGAAAAATAAAAGTATGGTAACTAGAGAAGGTAGAACACCCCACAAACGGATCAGTACCTAAAACAAACCAAAAATGCAGAACAGTCGCAATGAACTTTTGTGTTCTGTACTCTTTTATTGGATTTTTGGTTTTAAAGTTTACGATGAAATTGTGTCATGTTTTGGTCAACAGATCAGTTCTACAACTTGCAAGATGTGTTCCAACAGATTTCAGGCTTTTTTGTGTTATTTTGCTGTTGTCTATTTGCTTATGATGTTCTTACAAAAGGCAGTCTGTCAATGGTTTTAAGGCAGACCATAACAGACTGTGACAGTCAGGGAGCTACAAATTTGGATAGGTCACATGACCACACTCTTCATCCATCTTTATACATCCATAAGTGTGTTCCCTTAATTAAAATACTTTCCTCATTTGTCAAAATAAAATCAAATAAACAAACTTGGAAGGGTTAAAATTATTTAGAACTCTTACCAGCACCTAGGTTACATGTAGTCAAGTTTACTTTCTCTGTCATTATTTGCTTTACTAAACCTATCATCTTATCAGGGTGTCAAACAATCTTAAATAGTTTTTACTAACTTTTATAAATTCATCCATTTATTTTCTGAACCTGCTAAATTCCTTTTGCGGTCGTGGGGTTGCTGGGGCCTATCTCAGCTGCTGTTGGTTGAACGTGCCAGTTTAAAATACGCTTACGATTAGCTAAAGTTTTGCTTATCAATATGTAATCAGCAGTTCATCTAAAATAAAAATAAAAATGTTTCTAATTCCTCAGAAATAGTGTGAATTTTTTTTTCCGTTAGTTTCACCTTTGGTCTAAAAGAACCCAATTGACAATTTTTTCTGTTAACTTAATATTACTTATATTTTCTTAGTTTTTAGAATATTAAACTTTAAGAAGCAGCAGATTGTTATAGTTTATAATCCATTAGCTGAACGAAATAAATCTGAACTGTAGATAATTAACTGCATGTCTAAATATAATTTCCTCCTTCACCTGCATCTTCCTGTTCCAGGAGCTGGAGCCTTTCCAAGCCGTCATCAGGCTAGAGGCAGCCCACGCCTTGGATATGTCAGAGGCTCTTCACATGAATTTAACTGGTCTATAATTAATTTTATTTAATCTGACCACTAACTCTGTCAAGTACTGCATTTGCACTGCACACCAGCCTTAATAAGACAGTGACAAGTCAGATTAAAGCATCCCCCTTTCTTCCAATGAACCTCTTCTCCTGGTCTTCACCCCATCCTCACTCTGCAGTTGAGGTAAACAGTGTGGGGCAGAAAGGTGCCACAGTAAACAGTAGTTCTGCAAGTGCTTTTTCCAGGGCTGTGTATGCCTGGGTAATAGAGGCAGTAATGGAGTTTGTTCAGGCTAAGGTAATCCTGGAGCTGCGAGCGCAGCATTTGACGCCCTTTTCTCTCTGCTGTTCCTCAGCAGGCGCAAACGTTGCATCTGTCACTGTTGCCGTTTCGTACAAGCCTTTTCAGAGTAATGCAAAGTCCATATGTTTTTCCTACAAGAATGTGCATTTTCTCGGAAGAATTGGATGTTAAAACAGAGTGTATGTATGTGTGTGTGAAACATGGCAAACGTTGGGTGCAGCGTCTGCTTGTTTGGTGGAAGAAAGGTGTATGCAAAAGAGAGAAAAAGAGTCTAAAAAATAAATAAATGCCTTTGGATGTTGTAGTCCACCGTTGGGAGGCAAGATAAAAACAGGCTGACAGATAAGAAATGAATTTACGAGGCCCAATCTCCCAGAAACAATTTCTTTATGTGACTTACACACATTTAGTGTGGCTACTCGTCCCTGTTGGGCCTCAAAGCACCAGACACAGCTGCTGGAGATGGCTAATGAAATACAGCACAGCCTTTTACAGGACACATGCTTTTTACTTCTTTTCATTTATCCTTCGCGCTTGTCTATTTTTTTCTTATTTTTCTTGCCTCTGTGTTACATTAAAGAGTCTTAGTCTGGTGATGTTGATTCAGATAATGCCCAGCAAATATATTTAGCTGACTAATGTGGAAAGACTGGTTTGTGAGATACAAACTCTATTATTTGTCAGGATACTTTTATTTTTACTTTCTTTTTCTGTCTTTTTTGACATCATCTGTGAACCAGAGAGCCTATTAGTGAGATATGTGGTTGAAGTCAATGATGAGGATACTAAATAGCACAGTGCATGTTAACAGTACAAAATAATGTGACAAAGTGAGATCTGCAAAATAGAAAATTTCTCTTTATGCATCAAATTGACCCATTTCCAAACACCTTTAGGATCTGTGAAGTAAGATGATAGTGTAAGTAGATAGAAATCCTTCAGGCATCAAAAGGTGATTAAAAAGGTGCTAAACCTCCAAACTACTCCTAAAGCATCTAACTATCCAGCCATAGGTGAAGTGACTGCAAATTGTGGAATCAATTTGCTAGTTGGTTAGGGTGTAAAAATTAGTTAAATGTTTAAATCAAAATTTTTTTCTTACACTTTTTTTCTTTTTTTCTTGTTAAGCAAATTGAATTGCATCAACATATGCCTATGTAAACCTTTTATTAGGAGTGTAACGATTAATCACCTTAGTCGATAAATCAGTTTATATTCGATCCAACTAGATCAATCTGCCTGAGGCAAGTTGTTCATCGAATAGATCTATGACATCAAAAAATCGTTCCAAAATGAAATAAATCAATGATATCTCTATTAGAAAATACCATTTGGATTGAGAAACAGTAGGTTTATTTTACTATCAAGAAAAAAAACAAGTGCATCACAACGGACAACACACGTGATGTCATCAACAAAAATGATCAAGCCATCCTTACAGTTCAATGTGTGGAAACATTGAATTTTGTAAAGACGTGACCATCCAGTGTGCTAGAATGTTCTAATAATGTTCCGTTTGTGTTATTTTGATGTGGAAAAACAACATTAATTCTTGTTTACTTGTTTCTTTGTACACATACTTAATTCGCACTTGATTATCATAAATAAAAACAAAGAATCTGGAAAACTTAACCTGCCCCATTCAGTACCCAGGTATTTCTCCCAGAGTCACACTACTTGAATTTTTGGCTAAAAATGTCCTGGATTGATTTTAGGTCAGTGAATCGTATTGAATCGGATGATTCAAAATGAACTAAAATTGACTATAAATTGTATCAGCAATCTTAAATTACAATATTAATCGAATCCTTAGTAAATTGAATTGTTACACCCCTACAGTTGGGTCATACCAAAGAGTCTAAAATTGAACCTACAATCAACACATGATTGCTAATGGAACAATTAATGAAAGTTTGGTTATAGAAAAAAAAAAGCAGATGTTCCGGTCTCTGTTTTTGTCTCTTCTTTCACTCTTTTTTGGAAGACAATAATATTATAAATGGCCTCATATAATGTGGAAGACAATTTCCTTCACTGTCTCTTCATGCATTCTCAGAATGATGACTATTTCAATGAATGTAATTGCAAAGCTGTTAGAAATTGTTTTATATCTTATTTATTTATTTTTTTATAATCTGTTATTCTATAATTGCTGTTTTAAAAATGTACCCAGATTGGAATAAAACTCAGATTGAATTCAAATGACTTTTGTGGCACATCAGTACACCAGAATGAAACTGACATTTGAATGTGTTTGTGATGAATGGAGCTTATGGAGTAAAGCACACTGCAGAAAAAAACACAATCTGTTCACCAATCTGACACTCCAGTCACAACCACATATCAGAGGTATGGTCAGAACTGTGTCCAGGTGTTGGCTGTTAAGCTGAAAGTTGGGATGGAGCTTTCAAGAAAGGGGAGGTCATCTACATCGTTATTATTAAAAGTCCACTAATAAGTATGTTATTTCACACTAACTGTCACACATCTCAATGTGAGCCACCAACCATAACTGTGCTAGAATTTTCCAGTCCACATGAAAATACACAGATAGCCGAGATCAAACACATCATGCTGTGAGCAGCAAACAGGGCATCTGTAGTTGTGCCAGCGTTTTTGAAAAGAATTCCAGACTGCATGGAGTGACCTCAAAGATTTTATTATAGATTTGGATATCAGCATGCTTCTGCATATTTTTGGCGTTTTTGTCAGTTTGTTTCTGCAAAACCCCATGTGACCATCCTCCACAGGAAGTAGGCATGGATGGATGGGTGGATTTTTATGCGAATAAGCTGTAAAAAGAGTGAGAGGCAAACAGACTAAAGAAAATTGCATTGCAAAATGGGCTCAATAAACACCCTACAGGTTCCAGACAGTTCAGAAATATGATTAAAAGTTATTGAAAACCACCCTGCTGTATTGTAATGTGTTTATAAACCTACTTTACAAAATGTGTGTCATCTAAAGTGCTGGCTTTGTGCGAATTCATTCATTTTTCTGAAGCCACTGCCCTCTCTTCTGTGGTTCTGTCTCTCTTTGGAGTCACATAGCGCCCCGGATAGATGTCAGTTGGGTAACAAAAGTGAACTTTTGAGCAGAAAGTGCTGCAAGAGCAAAACTTTAAGGAAACTAAACTTGCAAAGATACAAGTGGGGCAGGAAGCAGCGCAACAGCTTACAGAAAGCAACTACAAGATTCTGGCAAGGAAGAAAAGAAAACTGAGAAGCACTGCTGTGTTCCATTTGCACTTGGAACTCATTTTCCAAGTTGTTTTCCAAGACGGAAGTGACAAACTGAACACTCTCCGATGTGGGGCTTCCAACTCGGACAAACTCAGAGGAGGCTATTAACCAAGACATTACTCCCTGGAGCTCATGCAACAGACACTGGCAGCACATTTTTTTCCAATACTAATGCCAACAGCTTCAAAAGCTACATGAAAAAAAGGAATTAAAAAGTTGCCTTTCTACAATTTTAAGTTAATATTTTTAATCTCATTAAACTAAACAACAAAAAATGCACAATTTGAAAACAAAAACAACTATTTTAGTAAAATTTATTTTAGAGTCCAGTTTAAGTTGGGGACAGACAATTAAAAAAGCTTTGAGAACTCTTCTGATTGGAGACAAACATTCCAAGGATGTCCAGTTACATGCAGGGAGGGTGTTTTCTGGCAAGGAAGGCAGGATCAATCTTTCCTGAACTCAAATTAAGTGGTAACCTTTTTTAGAGAATCAACAAGCTCTGGAAAATACAACATTCATTAGTGTTTTTGTCAGATAACGATGACAAATCTGGAGGCATCAAAAGATTACATTTACAAACCTCTCCAACTGGCTGTTGTTGAATTGCCAAATATACACAAAATAAAATGCAGCTGAAGTAAAGTGCATTAGAAGCTGTTTTGTGAAAGTGCATTTCCAGTGAAGATGGAGGAAATGTTGACAACTCAGTGGAAATGGGAGGCAGCATCACTTCATTCTTTAATTCTAAAGAAGCATACATGAAAAGAAATAACCTAGCAGAGTATCTCAAAGCTGTTGTCATGTTTATTCTAGGAGATTAGATGATGAGTGATACTGATGTGTTCTCTAGTTACAATTAGAGGAAAAAATTGTATTATTTATTATTTTATGGTTCGTATGAAATCAAAGCCTCTGATTTACTTCAAAACGGCCCCATGCATGCACACATTATCTGAAGGAAACTCAACAGTAGACATTAAACATCATATGGCTCAAAAGAGCATTTGCAATTATATACTTAGGCTTTGGAACTTACATAAATCCATACAGGCTTTACGGAATCACTGAATCAAAATACAAATAAAAATCTCCTATTTCCTGCTTCAATTACCTTAAGTCTCAGATGGCCTGGTTTCCTTTTATTCTCTGCATGCCTACCCCTCTTCTGCCTGACACATCTATCTGATTGTGATTAATACAGTGAGCAGAAAAACCAAAATTGTTTATTGAATAAACTTGCGATGCTGCAGCAACATATGATGATTTATATCATTCTATGGCTACATTAAAAATACATTTGAGAACCATTCCTGGAGCTACCAATGAGCAACCACAAATTAGTTTGCTTTAATGTATTCACTATCTCCCCATAAAGCCCAGAAATCCAATCCAAACTCCCTGAGTGCTCCTCTCACTGCACCTCCCCAGCCTCTCTCCTCTCCTGTCAGTCTTGTCTGGCTGTCAGTTCTCTTCCTGCTCATTTTGTTACTCCCTCACTCCGCTTCTTTGCCTTACCTCCTCTGTTCTCCATAGAGGAAGGAGGGAGAATGTTTTTAAAAAAAAAAAGATATTCAGAGCTGAGACGACCTTCTTTGTTTGATATCAAACTGTGTACACAAAGTCTGGGCTCCTCAGACTTAGGCCCCCCAAAATAAAAAAAATAATACTGTTCCAGTGCAGGAAATAGCATCATCCCCAGCATCAGGAGTTTTTTTTTTCTGCTTCTGTTCTAAGATCCTGCTCCAAGATTCTAATGCTGGAGATGGGAGGATTTTCCAACAACATCTGACTGATGTTGGAAACATCCTCCTATCATCAGTATGTGGAGAGGCGGTGCAATTCCAACCTTTTCTATTTAAAAGTGTTTTAACCAGAATATAAGGAACAAAAGTGTCATTATCTTTAAAAAAAAAGAGGAGGGGGGTGCAACCAACGAAACGGGGAAATGAGATTGGAATAACTGAGTGTAAAATGCGCAAAGAGGACACTGTGGAGAGTGCGCGCGGACATTGCAACACCTGAAACACCGCAATCATTTATCTCCGCTTCAAAGGCAAAAAAAAATCACAGCTCTCTCAATAAAATTGCTTCCAGATCAGGCAGCTTATGTCAGCTCTTCCCCATTATCTGATATTCATTCAAATATTATTTTTACCCCTTTCTCACCCAAAGCTGTCAGGATGGAGAGGCTCCGATCTCCAACTAATATGAGCCTAAGAAAAAAAGACATAACTATAAAAGTGCACTCAAAGGAATAGCCGCCCTGTCCCGGGTGTGAGGGGGTGTCAGGTGAGCCGTACCTTACCTGTTGGTGCGGTGCGCTCTTCTGTTAACCCAGCAGGTGAATCTCTTTCCTCATAGCCACTCCGACGGGGACGCACGCATCCCCTCTCCGGCGCAGTCCTCAAAGCGGCTCCGCCGTCCGCTCAGGTTGGACTGGACACTGAAAGTTACACCATACCATCCACCCCTCCGGATCCCGGCAACGGAAAAAGACAGCAGATGACGTGACTTCCCGGTGAAAGCAGCTCCTGAGCAGCAGAGGGTCCGCCTGAAAGTTGCGCTTCTCCCGTCTTCTTCAGCTGAAAGTTGTTAAGCCATGGCGACAGAGGGGGGCACCCACGTCTTTTGTGTTTTTGAATCTTTGCTGTTCTTTCTGTCCCCTCCGGACTGACACGGACAGCTGCCCTGTGACGGGGCAGGAGTGCGGCTCTGCTGGGGAATCACACAGAATGTCGTTGCGATTCTTCTCATCTTGCCCGGAAAACAGAGCGTGATGTTCATTAATGAGGCGGGTTGGCGCCCCTTAGTGGCTTAAGAGGGAATGCCTCCTTCACGTACACTTTCAATTAACGTAAATGATACTGTACAGTAACGTGAAGAAGGCCATATGGGCTGCGCCAGGACGCGTTGGATACATGATATTAGTCATCTGATGACAGTATGCTTGGCTGTATAACTGAAAGAACCACGAATGACACAAACGTGCAGATAGTGCATCAGACCAGCTCTGATGCTGATGCAGATTCGATTGGAAAAAGACAGTTTTGATGTGAAGAAAATAAAACTTGATTGTACATTGGTGGATGTCTTTGTGTTCTTGACTTTATTCACTTTAAATGAATTGCGTGCATTCCCCAGTAGAGTCTACCAGCAGGAATGGAAGGGTGATGGACAGCATGCAGACCAAGCTGACCAGCATCACAATGTGTGGCTTCCTCTGTGTGTGTTTGTGGGTTCCCATGGGTGACAAGAACTGCCCAAAGACGTTTAGTCACAAGAAACCACTCAGTGGACTCTGGTGTGCTGACTTACTTTGAGGGTCAGATAGATGGATAGATAGATAGATAGATAGATAGATAGATAGATAGATAGATAGATAGATAGATAGATAGATAGATAGATAGATAGATAGATAGATAGATAGATAGATAGATAGATAGATAGATAGATAGATAGATAGATAGATAGATAGATAGATAGATAGATAGATAGATAGATAGATAGATAGATAGATAGATAGATAGATAGATAGATAGATAGATAGATAGATAGATAGATAGATAGATAGACCTCTTTAAATTGTGTTTTATGGTGTTTTGTAACATATTCTTGTAGCCTTTTTATGATGATGGAGGACATATGAAGAATATCAACTTTGATGGCATTTCTGAGTATTTCTTTTTTCAAGTGAAAACATTTAATTGGAAAAAGCTTGTAGATGAGACATAAGACCTACACCAGCAAGCCACAAGCTCCCTGCTCCGCTCCATTCCATCCACTTTTAGATGATTAAATCCATTTACGTCTTCCTTTTCTCAGCTGGTATTTGGCTCTAAACTGTACAGCTGGATAGCTCCAATATTACTCGTGATTTTTGTTGCACATCTGTTAGGTTGGAGTTGTGAAGGGCTGTAAGCTAGCGGGGGAGAGCGTAAACAGATGGGTAATGGGAAATGGAGAAATACTTACTCTGCGTTAATGGTGTCGCCTACAACTTAGAGGCAAATTTCTACTCTGCAGAAACCATGTCTTAGAAAACAGCACAGGTTTTTATTTTCATTTTGGCTGAAAAGGGCAAATGACCACTGAGTCTTTCATCTTACTATAGATAAAAAGATGATTGGAACAGGACTTTCAAACAACCTACAACATTCATAACAAAAATATACACAAATACATTGGTAGGAAAAAAAAACTACAGAATTCACAAATTGTATTTTATATTGATTAAAAATGTTCAGCTCTCAAGTTCTCCCTATTGGCTGGGATACCCAAGAGCCTTCTCCTGTTTTACCTGTTAGGAAGTTAAATTGCCCTCATTTATCTGTGTTTTTTGCTTGTTTTTACTGAAGTGAAACTGGTGAGTCGCAGATAAGCTAGATAACCTGGATAACCCAACCGTTTATTTTCAGTGCCGGTCCCTGGCAGCACAGTCAAAGTCAGCATTTGGACTGCGAGATAACACACAGAGACTCACATGCATGCAATGCCCTTTAACTGCTTGGAAACCCTCTAAAATCAACATTGTTCATTTGGGATCTATGGCATTTACCAACATCCACGCACCCACATGTGCGCACACAAACTATACTCAATTACACACCAGTTGGTGGCCCTTCAATGACACAGAAAGGGATTTAACGTGTGCCAATCGGAGACCTCAGTGCATTTCTGTTACAGAATAGATAATCATTTCCCTTAGAGAGAAGCTTTGTGGATCACATGACAGCCTTAGGGAGTCAGGTTTTGAGTGTACACGAGTGGTACATGCTAGCATGCACATAGACAGGCCGTGTGAACGTAATAATAGAGAAGCTCAGAATAGACCAATCAAATTCATTTGTCATACATTTCCCTCAGTCAGCTTACTAAGTCAGCTGAAATGGAGACAAACGCTGCAGGACCAGAAGATAATCCTCAGAGACATGAGGATTTTTCCACATGGCTCTTTGCTAATACTCGTAATCATCACAGCCATTAATTATATTACACAATGCACTATTTGGCAGTTGTCACTTGTAAAACTTCACACTGAGAATATGTAAAGCCAGTTGTGCTCTGATAGTGACAACATGTGATTTCTTCATTTCTTCGTTTTTGGGGAGATTTTTAATGTTGGTGTTGGAACAACTACAAATACCTTTTGGAGTCATATCAGGTGATATTTGATTTAGTTTTCACTGTTTTCGTAATTTTCTTAATTTCTTAATTTTATATTCACAAGAACAGGTTTTTGAAAATTAAATCCCTCTTTATTATGTTTCACAAAGACATTTGCTTTATTTTACTATTGTCCATGATAGACATGTGTGTCCTTGTCCATGATAGGCTAATAAGTTAAACTACAACTCCTATAGTATTTAATTATTTGTGGGGTTTTTTCACTTTCCTTTTTTTCATTGTTCCTAATATTTGAACAAAACATCAGTGATTGTGAGTAAATTTTAATAGGAGTTCGTTTTTTTCATGTTTTACTCTGACTGCAAACATGGTGGATGAAATATTATTAAAAATGTGTTAAAGTTGTACTTTCAATCAAATCAGGAAATAATTAATAATGGATGATTAATTCATGCTAACTAATTACTGATAAATAGTTGGGGTGTTTTTGTTTGTTTGTTTGGTCTTGTGGCTTTTAGATGACATCTGGGTTGGAAAACCATGAATCTATCCAGCAACACTGGCAGAGATTAAATGATGACTTAAAGCATTCTTTTTTTAAAGTGGTTAAAATGATCACAGTGATCTGAGTGGCTGTAAAAAGTGGAAAAGGCAAAGAGAAAACATTGCTGCCAACCTCCTAAAAGTGCTCGAAGACCAAGAAAATACTGCTCCACTGCTCCTTACACTACAAGAGAGCAAAAAACACAAAATAAAGCACCAATCATAACTTCTTTTTTTTACAAAGCTGCCATTTAAAATCCATTGACTGAACAGAGCAACAATAAAGAAGTTTCCCTGTGCAGCACCGCATGAAACAAAGGTTCCAACCCCTCAGAAACGCATAGAAATAAATATACAGCATACATCAACAAAGAAATCTACAAAGCAAATTTAATTATACTGAGAGTGGTGGTATCAAACCCCCATCAAATTGCTCTGATTGATTTGACCTCTTAACCTGATGCAGCATTATTGAATGTTGTGCAAAACACGATAAGATAAACCGTATGAAACCATTCTGCTGCAAACAGGTATTTAAAGTTCAATCACTGAATAATAGTTGTACTTTTCTGACTCTATACTACCAGAGCTTTGGTAAACCTCTGTTACCTTAGCAAACCTCCACTGATTGCATGAAACGTCATCTTAAAAGATGACGGTATCATTAACCTCTTTCACTCTTTTCTTCAGTTGTAACGTTTATCTCTGCTGAAGATTCACAAGACTTTTTCCATCATGCTGATAATTCATATCAGAACAAATCTAAACTTGCTGCCTTATAATGAGCAAATATAAATCTTGACTCACAGACTCTCCGGGAGGTTGCAACACAATGTCAAACTCCACAATAAATATGCATTTTAGTTTCCGAGGTTTGAAGCGCATTAGGATCATTTAAGTACTCCAATGTTTCGGTCTGTTTTCCATTATAGCCATTACTGCTTTTCTTCTAGCTGAATGATTAATGATTTGCTGTTTTTGTCACATCTGATTACTTGTCTTTCTCATACCCCATCCACGAGACTGCATGAAAGGGGGGGTACACGAGGAATCCATATTCTTTCAACTGTTTATGATCATGTCTGTCATTGCGTTTAGACACTCCTTGGTCCCATAAAGTCTGTGGCCTGATCATACCTTAACTTCACCATTTCATTTTCTTTCCACCAACTCAAAAACAAATGGGTCTGGACATTCTGAGCCACAGTGGGTGAATGAAAGAGACACTTCCACGCCATCGTCAGGTACATCTGCCAGTTTTGGGGTCTTGAATGTGTTCTTTTAAATGTTCTAAAAAAGATTTAATGTGAAGTAAATGTGAGGAAAAAAACTGCACTACCACATCCAATGATCCAAGCCTTCACTAGTTCACAGTTTACAATCTTTTTTCTGAAACGTTGTGATGCTTCATGTTTTTATGAAGACACTTGGTCATAGGACGGTTGCTTTTGAGGGTGTTCAACATTCGCCTGAAAACAGAACCTTGACAAATGTCTTCCAACCTTGATAATTCGATGATCATCGACAAAACTTTGATCTCTTTGCACCTCACTTTTAAGCGTAACTGTTGACCTAGGCTCAGGTGTCACTTGCTTTACAGTGGTGTGGTGACCTACACCGATTGCATCATGTTACAGAGAAAATAGACCCGCATGCTTGAAATGAAAGGCATATGAGCTTAAAAGACAGCATCAGCATTAGGTCAGTTTATTTGTTCACCTGCTTCCTGCATTTGAGACTTTAGGTTCTTAGTCTCACTCTTGGTTACAACTTGCAACCATCGAGTTGTAGACAAATATTGTAAAGTGGGCTGTTGATGTCTCATTTATCTATTATGAGCACTATGAAGTTCAGACACTTCCTTCTGTATACAGGTGATGTGTTCATGCAAAATAACATTTGATTCTGTGTTACTTTTGCAAGCTTATCTTGGACTTTTTATTATTTTCAAAAGGTTGCAGTGACTTGTTCAACTTTTCCTTCTTTAATGTCACATATTTTGCTGTTAATGTTTTCTGTGTTAATTTGACTTTTTCTTTTTTCACATCTACAAGTTCTTTTTTTTGGTTGTGTGGTAGTCTTGGGCCAAATACCCTTTTTTCTATTTGGCAGGACATCAGACAATGTAAGACCTGAGAATGAAAGTCATTGGTCAATATGTGCAGAGAACAGGAAGTCCCATGATGTTAAGCCAAATTTCCAATTAAAAGTTACCAGAACAAGTATGTTTTTGCTTTGATGTTAAGGAAGGAGTCAAACTTAGACATATGAGAGTTCAAGAATTATAATTAATTAAGATGGAAAAAATATTAATTGAATCGGAGTTACATGACATTTAGTGAGATAAATATGTAAATCTGATTTGTATAAACAATTGAGTTTTATAGACGTAAGAAATTAGGTTGAATTGAAAATTGAATTGAAATAACTCAATTACTTGTTACCAATATATATGTCATGGTATGACTATGATTCGGAGTGACCCAGATGCTGTAACCCAGAAGGAGACTCAGACATTAAGGTGAGTTTAGAAGTTTTTATATAGGAAAGTGAGTTTTGGCTTATTTCCAACAGAGGCGCGGCGGCTGGCTGGAGGAGAGCAGTTGCAGGATTCCAGAGGTGAGACGGCGTGAAACCAGAGGACTGCGACCAGGTGAGATCCAGAGTAGATTATTCCTGAGGCAAAGACGAGAGGAGCAATAAGTAACACAGAACTTGGTAAACAGAACAAGAACATGAGCGAGCCTGACTATGCACCATGGGAGGTAACGAACTGGCGTCGAGTGGAGGTCCAGGAACTCCTTAAGAGGCCATGGTGGTGATGAGGGTAAGTGGAGACAGCTGGTCGTGTCCGGAGCAGAGCAGGCAGGGGAGGGGGAGAGCAGCTGGCAGAGGCACCATGTCAATATATATATATATATATGCGTCACAAGGAAAATGGAAATAAGATCAGAAACTCGTTTGTTTACTTTGTCCGTTCTTTTTCTCCAAGCAGAAACTCTTTCTTTTGCTGATGCAACCGTATTACTTTTTTGATGGGCGTATAATCTTCATACGCAGTCATTAAAATCTCAGACTCAATCTCAGACTCTCACAAACTCTCACAAACGTATAGTTTGTGAGAGTATATCCGAGCGTTTCCATGGTGACTCCGGAAATCAGTAATCCATTAACAATGTCTTTATGTACGTGACGTGCACGCGCATTAACCCAGGGTTACCAAGTTGAGCGTAATTACGTTAAGTCATATCTGGTCTTTTGGAACCGACATATCCAGAGTAAGCAAGTTCAGGCGGATTTCAGCCAGAGTTCGGGGTTAAAGTCAGGGTAGTCTAAATAGTTTAATACCCCCCTGTTTTGACTTTGGTGAGTGATCTTGACATATGGACCTTTTTACTAAGGCTTTTAAGCATTTGAGTTTGCAACATTTTAAATTGTATTTATATTAACAGGTGGTGGAATGAGTTCTGACCCTGGGGCATGAGACTTAACATAAGGGTTTGTAAACATGTGTTTGTCCCAGGAAGAACTAACTTATTTGTCTTTTTCCAGCAGAGTTGCCACTGTTGTTTTGCTTCTAGTGTTTTTTGGTCATTGTTTTTAATGTTTTAATCAAACTTGACACCCTTGTTTTTAACCATTTTAAACTGGTGTTTTTGTGCCCTTTTAGTCTCTTGGTGGTTGGACCTGGCTGGAGGTGGCTGCTTTCTCCCTTCCTCCTTACGGTAGCTGGTGGGTGCCATATGGTAACATTGTGTAAGGGGGGGGGGCTGTTTTGGCCTACAAGTAGTTGTGTCCTGCTCAGGTGCACCTCCTCTGTTTTGTGTTTTCTTTTAATCACGTTTGGGGTTGTGCTGTGTTTGGGCCCTGAGCAGGTCCCTCCTGGCGAGGGTTGGATTGGAGATATCCCTTGGTGTTGTCAGTTGGCTACCCACCAGTGCAGTGGGGTTGAGGAGTCCCTGGAGGCAGCCGCCCTCATTCATTGTTGAAGCGCAGTCCAACTGTCCAAGTATACTGTAAACATCTCTTTTATGGAACTTGTGTAAAGCTTTTAATTGTATATTTTTAACCACTACCAAATCCAGTCTCCATTTGGGGTGGGATTGTAAGGGGGCATTCGGTCACAGACATACATTTAAGGAAATGTAGAAACGTTTTTATGTGGTTCAATACACTAATGAGTTTTTAAAAACTTGATGGAGCATTAATGAAATACTTCAACATGGAACATTTGAAAATGTTTAACCCAATAAAATTGTGTTTTCAGCAAGGATGTAGCAGTTATGTTGGATAACTTGCATTACACCTCCTGCTTTACTCTTTACGTGCAAAAACTCTAAAAAAAATGAAATAATATTAGTATGCAAAGGATTGTAAGCAGTGTTACTTACAGTGGCAGACAGTAACACGTGCATTTGCTTGTGAAAGACTGCTCCTGGTTTGTGTTATATTCACCACTATAGCAGCCTGTTGTGTTATTTATTTGGGCATTTTCTTTTCTCACCTCAACTTTGACTCATCTCTCAATGTGTTTGCTCTCAGATGCAGCAAAAACCTGTCACACAAATTAAAGCATTCAGACAAACATGAGTCTACACTGTTTTTCTATCTAAATTATTCCTAATAAAAAAAAAACTTAAACCGCAATATTTTTCTAAACTATTTTAATTTATATTTTAAAGGAGCTGAGAAACATTTTAGCCAAAATTACAGAAAACACATTTACAGTGTTCATTTTTTTTGCATACTGTGTTCTAATTTAGACATCTGAGCTGCATTTTATTCGGTTTAGACGAAATAAATTGCTAAGCTAAACCTGCAAAGTTCTGATGTAGTCCTTCAAAGCCAAATGAGCATAAAAGCCCAGTCTCCACCATCATTCCTAATTACATTAATGCACTAAAGCCTTTTTATAAAATAGTCATGCTCAAGACTCATTAGGACTCACTAAACAGTAAATGGCATGACAGTTACATTACAGGGTCAACTTGCACCTTCCACTGATCCCATTTTAGCCCTGTTTGTTCACTTTAGATGTGTTTTACAGGACACACTTAAAGTTCTTTACCCAAAAGCCTCTTATTTGTACAATCAATTTGAGTGAGTGCCATTAATACATCGAAATGTGGTCCCCAATGAGTACTTCTGTTTTTTTAATAAAGTTATTCAAAAACTTTATACATGGTACACCAAAGAGGCTTATAACTTTTAAGTAACACTTACCCCGTTTTGACCTTCTATTCACAGTAACCCCGAGGCCATTTGTGAAAAATCAGATCTCATTCAAGTGTCCTGGGAAACCCAGTAGATGATGGGAAAAGACAACAGGAGATTTCAGGACGACAAATGACTGACAACCTCTGATAGATGAAGCAGAATCCAAAAACCACAGACCAGGGAATGCTCAAAATACTGATGGAGAAAAGGATGCCTGTGACCTGCTTGTCCTCTTGACATTGGACAGCTTTAACAAGGAGAGCAAAAACAACAAAACATCTAAGTTTGTGAAGGAAAGAATAATTTAAGGAGAATTAAAAAATAGGGTCTATGAATTGGACTTTTTATATCATTCTTTATGGGCTTTTTGACTGATTTTTATTGACAACCATCTGTGTTGACACAAATTCAAGTGCATCCCTCCTTTCAACCTTGCTGACTTGTTGCTGTGGTGCTTGAAATTACTACATATGATAATAATTGCAAAGCCAAGCAGTTCAGCTTTAGAACTGTTGAGTATCAAGTATGCTTTTTAACAAATGCAGATCTGGCTTTCAGGCAAAGAATTTATGCAAAATGTAATTCCTCACACATAAAGGTCAACATGTTTTGATGCTTTTTCAATTTACAAGTTTTGACTTTGAAGAGCTGGTAGCTTCAAACAGCATTTATCCAACATTAGCAGCGCATAATTTAGCTGTTAGCAGAAGCTCAGCCAAGAAGTCGAGGGTGTTTTAGCAGAGTTAAGTTGTGAGCAGCCAGGCATTCAGCAGAGATTGGAAAAGGTTTAATTTACATATTCATACATTCACACATATTAAATGTGGCAAAAAGGGGTTATGTTGTAACTGACAAGATTATTTAAAATACCTCTCTAAATGGGTAGTTCTTGTGAACAGATGTGACGTCTTATAATTTTACTAGATGATAAATCCTGTTTTAATTTTTTTCGCTGTTTCTTTGTAGAGACTTCAGCAGAAGAAAGTCCACACAGCATCATTAGTTTTTAAAGCTCCACACAGATTCATCACACCTAAGGTCACTTCTGTTGTTCAGTCTGTCTTCTAAGTACTAATAGATATGAGATTAAACATAAATTCACCATAAAGTACTTTAGCGAGATTATTTTCACATCTTTGACGCTTTATTTTGATGACACTTCTGTGTTTCTGGTGCTTCAGGCAACAAATCAACAGAAACTGTCTTCATAAACATCACCAATGACCTTCTCATGGCATTTTTGGCTACCATACTCATCCTTCTCACTCTTAGTTATGCTTTTGACACTTTCTCTCATCTCCTCCATCTCTTGGGTATTGTTGAATTGGCATTACCCACATTCACCTACAGGGGTTTCACTCATATTTTTCAATTTATTTCCAGATTTTTTTACTCAAAACCTTCAATATCCAACTTTTTGCTTTCACTTAGGTGTACCCCAAAGCACTGTCCTGAGACCCTTCCTCTTCATCATTAGCAAACCCACTTACTCTTTTACACTCTCCCCTCACCAACTGTTTATGTGACATGCAATTTACCTCAAAGATCTTCAAAATAAACAGCAACAAAACTTAATTCCTCCTAGGTGACATCAAAAACACACTCTATGAAGATGAACATATCTTTGTTAGTAATGATTCCTCCTTAGTCAGACCCTCCCCTTGGGTTGGCGGTTCTGTTTTTGTACTTTCCCATAGCCTTGTCACTTCCCACATCGACTACTGGATTTCTTTTCTCCATGTCTTCCACAAAAGCTCTTCCATGTGCTTTAGTTGGTTCAGAACTCTGCCGCCTGCTTCATAACGACTTTTTTCCATCCAATCACTCTGCATCCTGAAAGAACTCCACTGGATCCCCATTCATTTCACGATTCAGTTGAAAATATTCTTATATGCTTTCAAAGCCATTCACCGTCTCTCTTCTCTATGTTTGTCTGACCTCCTCCGTATCCTCATCTCCAACCGCTCTTTCAGATCCTCGTCCTCCATCCTACTCACTATGCCCTCTGTCCGTCTTAGCGCTATAGGGGGCCGAGCTTTCTGTCGGTCCGCTCCTCAACTCTGGAACTCGCTCTCATCAGAAATCTGAAACATTTATTCATTTCATGTATTCAAATCAAATATCCAGCTCATCTGTTTTGAACGCTTTTCCATTCAAACTTTAATTCTTTTGTCTATTTATTTTTTTCATCCCCATTGTCCCTTAAATTTGAATTATTTGTTTTTAATGTTGTGTTTATTCGAAATGCACTTTGAAATACACTTTTTAAATTATTTGCATTATTGTTTTTTTATTATTATTATTTGAGTGACCTCTACTACAAAATATCATCAACTAAACGTAACTACAAATTCTTTAAACAGAGGAGGTCCAGCACTTCAAATGACATAAAAACTAATTTTCTATTTCTTACTGTTAAATAGTAAAAATACCAACAATACCCTATGAGCCCTTATCAAAAGGTAGTACTACAGGTATCCTTAGTCTATACTAGAAAAAGAGGCAGTATACTTGAAGTTTATTATATACTGTAAACTTAAAATGTTTCAGTTTAGTCTTAGGAATTATTTACTTTGTATACTTCCTTCACCTCATGTGCATGGTCTAGTGGACTCGCTATATTTATACTTGAGTATACTCAATTAAATAAACTCCACTACTATTTGCAAACTGAGTGGAAGATCAATCTTGGATTAAAAAACAAAATAAAGGTTTTTCCTTTGTTTAAATATATGAATTTGAGTCAAAAAGTAAAGGATAAAGGTTCTGTAAAGATTGATAGCGGAAAATTTAACTGACAAAAACGTTTTCCTCCTGTGAGTCCATCTATCCATTTTTTAAACATTCTTAATCCCCTTTGGGCTCACTCGGTTGCTGGAACCAATCCCAACCAGTGTTGTGTGAAGGCAGGGTACCTTGGCTTGGATGGCTTGCAAGTCCATCCCAGGGCCTCCCACTGAGAGCCATTTGCCAAAAATCAGGAGTTATACCGCTCACTTAACACATCAGCTACTTTTCCAACAGAATCACTGAAACAAGAAAACAACGCCCTTTGATGATGTCATCCATGTGTGGAGAAGAGTTATAGGCTGTTACGGAAGCCAGCTGAAAGACTTTTGTATCACAATGAGTGAAGATCCTTGTCCAGTGGCTTTTTTAAATATTCAGAGGTCAAGGTTGTGGTTAACTCAAAGAAAAACTTGCTTTTGAACCAAAAATTATATTTAAAAAATCGGTTTGTTGATTGAAGTTGTGAGGTTTTTTTGACTGAATACATTTGAAACAAAAATGACTTAGCCTGTTTCTTCATTCCTTCTTTGCTCTTCTGTCTTTCAGTCTTTACCTTTCACATATCTCATCTACTCAGTGCCACTCATGTGGACAACAGGACCACCGGGTCATGTTTGCAATCTGCTAAGCACAATTAGATACAGGCCTTATAATGCAACAGTCACTCGTAATCCAAAAGGCTTTCGGAAAAAACAACGCCCTAAAAATGTGGGATTATTGTGTTCCACGCCGCCAGTTTAGAAACAGGAATATCTCTCACTCCTTCTATCAATCCTTTTTAATCCTCTCTCATTCTAAGTTTTTCTTTCTCCCTTCCATTCCCTAAATCTCATAAACTGCTTTAGTTCTTATCAGGGAAGGATCAGATAAAAATGGTGTAGGAAAAAGGTTTTGTGCAAACTCATTTGTCAGGTTCATGCTGAATGGTTGTACATCCGAGGGAGTGTCAGGACTCTTGAGATTCATGGAGAGTGGATGAGGCAGGGGCAACAGCCTTCGTGAGACTTTAGGAACTGCTCTCTGACTTTCATCAAAAAGTGTTATCAGATGCTGTGTCCTTAACCCTTGGCTGAATCCATCACCCCTCTGCACTGTGGCTCAGTGTACATAAGCTGGATTAGAGTGTCTGACACAAACACAAGTGCAGACGCAAGCCTCCGGCTTTGCATGTTTGAGCGGCACAGCTGGATATTTGGCCAGAGTGAAAGAGGATCAAACTTTTGCCATCTCCTTCTTTCCTTCTTGATATGTCTGTTTGGTGCACTCATTCTTAAAGCTTCCCTAAAGTCTAGGCAATTAAAAAATGCCAAAAAAAGAAAAACTTAGAACACGATCTGCAAAGAGGCTTTGCTTTACACTCACAAAGGTTTCCGTTACCCAGAATGCCTTCCATGCAGTTGTGTGTTTTTTCGAAGCATCACAGTGCTGAAAGCGCCTCAGTCTCTTTCTATATGCTGTCTGTGGTACTACACTGGACCCATTCATCCCTGCTCTTCCTCCTTCATCCCCTCTCACCACTTCCTCTGCCCCCTGACCACCCCTCCTTCTGCCCTCATGACAGCACCCACAAATGATTAATGATAATCTGCACTGCTCACTGGCTGCCATTTGAGAGCGTTCTATAAAAGAGGTGATAGGAAGAAATTCCACTGTCTCTCTTTTCCCAGCAGTGTCTTTTGCTCAACTGACTTCATCTTACTGAGGAAAAAGACACCAGAGGGAGCTGAGATTAAAGACACTTTGGAGACGAAAGAACAGTCAGCCCACATTCTGTGCTACTAATAGCACTATTTTAAAGAAGTAACAGCTTCAAACTTGAGTGGGAGGAGTGAGAACATGCTCGGTGGTTATAAATGCTGAGTTGTAGAGTAAAGTGTTTCGTTTTCTTTTAATTTGGCTCACTTTCTCTCCAGAGGGGTGATTAAGCATTTAACCCGAAGTGAATCATAAGAAGTCACCACTATTAAACTCAGACATGGATCACTATTCATGCTGTAAATAATAATGAAAATATTTTATCATCATCAAGTATAGAGTTCTGTAACAAACAGCTATGAGAGTTGACAGCCCTCTAGTGGTCAATCCCAGAAGTTGTCAATCATTGAAGAGTCGGAATCTACAGTCATTACTATCTTTCAGTCTAAAATCTCCAGAATAGTTTAAAATAAATGAGAATAAAGCTTTACTCACTTGGTTGCGCAAAGATTTTCCAGGTAGTCATTGCAATGGTTTGCTTCCTAGACCATGAACCCTCAATTGCACACATGTAGTAACCGCCACAGAGATGAGACCTTAACCTCAATGAGAACCTACCTAGTGAGTTTAACCCTTGTGCTATCTTAGATGATCCCACCCTTGCATTGACGTGTTCTCCCTACCATGACAAAGGTGGATAAAGGTGGAAAGATTTCATGTAATCCATGGACACCAGTGAGGTTCACAAATCATTGAAAAAAAAAAAGGTTTACTGCACTGTCTAGTGGGTCTAGATGACCCAACTCCCAATGTTAAAGTGCCTAGGATAGCACAAGGGTAGCCTAGGATAGCACAAAACTGTCTAACTTTCCTATGATCTATAAAATAATAACAGAAGAAAAATACGTATTTTCTTTGACTTATCAAAAAAAAAGGTGAACTAAGTGACTGCCGGTAAGATTTCTAGGAAGATCTGTAAACCAAAAACTGTCTGAATTGGAGCTGTACTCACTACATAGAAGCCTTCTGTCATCGGTATCATGCAATGCAAATGAAAAATGTGCTGAACTATACAACTTCAGTGAATTACAAGAAAAATGTGACAGGGAAAATACAGTTCTTTAGCCTTATCGTATGTTTATTAGTGAAACAAAGGGAACAAAATCTCAAAACAATGCCTTTTGCTCCAAAAGGAGCATTTCATAGTGATTAACCCTTGGTTCCTTTCCTTTTGAGCTTTTTTCTACTTTACAATTTGCTCAATTAATTTATTTTTAAACAGTTTTTGTGGCAATGCTAAATATCCATATTTTTGTACAACCCCAGCTTCAGATATATTTTTAATTTTATTGCACAACAGTTCCGTAATTAAGCTGAAAATGTCAAAACAAATATTTCCAAGTTGTAAATTATGTCATTTATTTACTGCAAAAATTATTTAAAAATGTAGATCAAGCAATCTGTATGCTTTATAAAAAAAGAGCAAATTTGTTCAGACAAAGTAAAAATGCATAAATCAACAAAGCAAAATAATGTGCAAAATGACAAAGAAAAAAAAAAGGCAAAACTCAACTAAACTCTATACAAAGTTCCAAGGATTTATTTCAAGGGGTGTCACAATCATGTTGTGTCATAACTCTTGTTATGTTTGTCTTAAACCAAAAATTTCTGAGAAATTTTTTTTTTAAAACCTACACGTTACATTTTGAAGGAAATTAATGTTAATGGGGTCGAGTTCAATCCTGCGTCACTGTAAATGGTTGATGTGATTGGCAAACTCACTGGTGAGTCCAGGAACTAATAAGGGTTAAAAATAAAAATGACATCCCATTGTGATCTTGAGTGCATACAATAAAGTCCTTCAACATAATGTACAAAGTATATTATAGATATTACTTTGCAACAATGCTTTATTACAATTTGGTAGCAATAATTCCCAATTAACTTGTGTTTGGTTTAAAAAGCCATAAATTGTTTTGTGTCAACTCAAATTATAGTTTGGTTCAGTTGAATTATGGGTAAATAAGAATTGCTTTAAACACATCTTTTGTTCATTTATTTTTATCATGGTGACAAAATCTGACTGAAAGATGTTTCCTCACCTTAACGCTTGTGCTTTGTTACTTCTTCAAGAAAAGAAACATCTCACCTATGTGGGCTGTTTTACAGAGATTAGCAACCAAGTGAGCCATTGTCTGATAACTGGGATTTTATTTTTGTTATATCGTTATTGTGATGGTTCTTATCATTTAATTATCACTTTAATGTTTTACAGAGAACAGAGAAGCTGCTGCCAGTCTAATAACAGCAAACACAACAAATAAATCAAAGAGAGACAAACACATTGACTTTACTTTTGTTCTTTGATAAGAATTCGTTACCTCAACAAGTAATAAAAGAGATTGTAATGATTTAATGGTTGCCATTTAGGCTCAGATTTAACCAGGCCCAGTCAGGGGGCAAGTCTGGGTATGCTGAGAGTTTGAGGTCATAACCTATCCGAGCCCCAAAAATTCATAGAAAAACCATGCTGTTGTCATGTCAATTCATCTATCCATACACGTATTTTTTAAAAATGTTATGCTGAATGCTCCTCCTGAACTTCCGTGTGCATTTACCGGGCTTGGGACAGCCACAAGCAGGACACTGGTTTGTGCCCTTTTGAGACTGCATTTCTCTTTTTTTTTCCTTTTTATGAATTTCTTTCTATTTGTCAACCTCTGTCCATCCATCCTTATGTTTTTTTCCATCTTTTTTTAATTTTTGTTTTGTTGTATTTGTTTGTTTTTGTTTATTGTGTGTGCATTTTCGTTGTTGTTGTTTTTTTTTTGTTAATTGTTAAATTTTGCGGACTATAACATTTGGGGGGCAGTTACAGCATTTAGGGGTACATACCCCCTTGACCATACCTGTTTCAGCCTTGTTGCCACTGCAAGTATATTAGACGTCTACAAACAAATGAACTAACAGGCAGGGACAGTGGCTCTGACTTCATCTTAAAAAATAAAAGATTATCTGCTAAAATGATAAATGCCAATTGACCCAGATGACTGTACTTAAGCATAGTTACAAAATACACCAGTTGAGATAAGCAAGTATAAAATCATCTGCAGGAGCTAAAAATGATACCAACAGTGACTTCAGCCTTTTTCATGCTCCATTCCACATTGAATGCTTCTTTTTCACTCCTTGCTATGCTCTATGTAACACCTCAATCCACAATGATGCAATTTTTGTTTTTGTTTCTGATCTGCCTCCAGAGGTAGTCTCAAAGGAGAATCAGAGGCAGACTGGATGTGACATAAAAAGGATCTGACAGAACAGCGAAAAATTGGAATGATGCTGCAGAGACAGAGGTTGCCTCAACCATGTTCAATTATAAATGTTTGAATATCACCAACAGTTTCTGACCGGTGCAGCAAACAGACGTGAAGCCAGCCTTATCGGATTTTAGGGTTTGTTTCTCATATTTGGAAGCAATCCAGCAACCCCACTTGTGCTATCTTAGATGACCCCACCCTAACATTGACGTGTTCTCCCTACCATGACAAAGGTGGATAAAGGTGGAAAGATTTCATGTAATCCAGCTGCACCAGTGAAGATCACAAATCATTGAAGAAAAAAGGTTCAGAGTGGGTCTAGATGACCCAACTCCCAACGTTAAAGTGCCTACGATAGCACAAGGGTAGCCTAGGATAACACAAAACTTAAGTTAAAATGACTAAACGCTCATTTATTTCTTGCATAGTATAGCATATGTGTGTCTGCATAATTAAAGAAATATGTACTACGAATAAAAGCACAGAGGATTTTGAGCTGCAATAGGCTGGGTGATGCACATAGGGTAATGAACAGGCCATCTTAGTGGGTATGGGGCAACAACAGAGGAAGGTGTTTCTGAGAACAAGTGTGTCATCAACAGATCCAGGGTCCAAAAAAAAAAGAAAAGAAAACACACAAACAGTGCAAAACATTTTACTTCCACAATCAATCCTTCCAATCAATTGCAAGCATCAATGTTCTCTGCAACTATGTTGAATGCAGCAGATCCAGCCATTTGCTCAACCCAGTTGCAGCAGCTCGTGCAAGTATGAGAAACAGACAACACTTCTTTTGAGCTGGAGGACACTGTCTGCAACCCCATCGGTGGAGGGTGTATTGGTGGCTTGTGGCACGTCAAAAAGACCAGTTCAAAGTAACACATTCTAGCCAACAGAAAAAAGAAGACCTAGATTAATTAGAAGGCAGAAGGGTGGTGGTTGAACTTAGGAAAATGCTACACACTTTTGAAAATTATTCTGAGTTTACAATTTTGTTAACCCTTGTGCTATCCTAGGCACTTTAACATTGGGAGGTGGGTCATCTAGACCCACTAGACAGTGTGCTGAACCTTTTTTCTTCAATGATTTGTGATCTTCACTGGTTTCCATGGATTACATGAAATCTTTCCACCTTTATCCACCTTTGTCATGGTAGGGAGAACACATCAATGCAAGGGTGGGGTCATCTAAGATAGCACAAGGGTTAAATATGGTTTGAGTCCCATTTGGTTAATATTTAAAAAATCATGTCTTGTGGATTTGGTAAGTTGTCATTATACATATTTACAGAGAAAGTTGAATGGTGGAAAGAATCTTGTGAGCTTTGGCTATTTTTAGTTTCTGTTCTCCAGTGTAGCTGGACTTAGTTAATTCAAAAGATATTTGGCTTCATATCTTGGTCATTTCAGACAAATACAGCTTCCGTTTTATCAGTTCCAAAGGGATTCACAGCTTTTCAGATAAGAAATAAATTTGCTTTCATTAATGAAGGTTGGCAGACTGTAAATGTCCAGGATTTAGGAAAAAAATGTTTTAAGAAATAAAGCAAATTGCACACAACATAGTGCTGCACAATATAGAGATTTAGTTATTAGGGCAGTAAATCGGACATAGCCACAGTGACACTTTTAGAGTGTATTTTAGTCTACTTGCACAAAAAGAAGGTTACGTGAGGAGGGAAAAAGATTTTTTTAAATCATTCAAGCAATTTTTATTCCCCCTGTGTCAGATTCAGTTCAGCTGTCAATCGTGTAGCAGCAGAGTACAACAGAATTCCAATCCATCCCAGCAGAAGTCCTTTATCTCATGTAAAAGCAAACAGCTTTATCACACTTTCGTCTTTAAAAAGTTATGAACTATATGTTATGAGCTCAATAACAGAGACCATAGATTTAAGTAAATCAAGCTTGCACGTGTGCTGGTTTTTGTTACCCTTTCCATCTACATATTTCCTTCAAACCTTTATGGCCCACATAGATTTGCTTTGGCAGGATCATTAACAGATCACCACTAGAGGACAGTGTGTCCTCTGTTTCAAAGTGTTTTGAATAGAATGGTTTTAAGGATTCTCATGAATTAACTTCCTCTGGGACACATTGGGTGACCTGACCTTGTGTCCTTACTTTAATGTGTAACGGTCAAAAAAAAGACCAGTGTAAGAATATTTTGATGAGGTAGAATAGTGTAAAAAAATAACTTCTAGACTTGTTTTTTGCAAAGCTCTTCAATTTGGCTTTTTTTTTTTAGCCAAGCTGGGACAATTTCTTAATTGCAACTTTAGAAGCAGATCAGAATTGCCCCATGTTTTCCACAAACATATACTTTTACACATGCATATGCAACTCTACCATCTCATCTTTCACTCATCAGACCGTCTTTGTCGATTTTTAAAAACTCTTGTTTTCCCCTGAAAGTGCAGTGGAAGATGGACTTGCTCTTGCAACCGGTTCACTTCCTGTCTATACCGTTTTGCCCAATAAAAACGGCTGCTTTTCCATCTGTCTTAGATCTTTTTATGTACAATTAAAGTCTGTATTTGTGAGTATCTTAGTGGACTGGTAAGACGTATTACTTTAATGTGGTGCTGAACATACACGGCTTAACTGATTACTCTGAGATGATGCTTTTCATGCAGTGCTATATCATGACCTGATTTGTTCCCCCTTTTTTTAACATGTGTTTTTTTACAGCAGGAACAACCTTTTTGGGTCACCTTACCAGAAAACAAAGGGGGGAAAATAACCTTGAAAATGTAAGTACTTTTTGAGCCGTGTGGATTCCATAGACGAGTCATAATACCCAAAGTCATAGACTGAGGAGCTGTTGTTGCTTTGGGATCCCTCAATGAACTATTGACCTCACTGAAAGAATGGCATGTTAAAAACCTCTAATCCCTGTTGTGTGATTCCATTGTGGGAGTCTGCTTCCTTGAGAAACCGAATAAAAGCACAAGCAGTAAACACATGCAATGCACAGTAATATATTGTCCTGGTCGAACTTTACCGTAAAGGAGGAGGAGACATTTAAACGTTTAACTGTTTAATTATTTTAGCCAATTGCATGCTGGCGCAAAATATCTGAAGAGATCTACGTGAAGAGGCGTTCAAGTTTAATGGGAATTTAGACTATCCTAATCTTTCTTTCTTTTTTTTTAATGCGTCCTTAAAATGCGAATAGTTAGTTAGTTGACTACCCTTGTATGTCATTCGCGTAGTACTAATGGTTAAAAAAACGTACTTTGCTTTCATTTGTTGAAACCACCATCAAGCTTTATTTGAAATCACGGTTAAAGTCTCAATTTCAGAAGTAAATTACCCCTGTTAGAAAAACAATATAGCTTTTTTTTTGCTTGATAGTAAACGTGCATTTGATGTTAACATGGCCATTGGGTTTATAGCAGCAATTGAGTCGTCAAATATTTTTAATTAATTATATTGTATTAAGAAATTTTATTAATTGTACTAATACAATTAAAGTAATGAAAATATAGCCATAAAACTGTTTTTAGATTATTTTTACCAGGGATTTGCCTCCTAATAGTCCATTTATTTATTTCACAATTTGAAAAGTATAAGACACGAGTTTTAAAGAGGACTATGAACGCAGCACAATGGGAGGGCCTTGAGAGTGTCGGTTGAGGCTTGTCGGCTCCAGACTTTGATTAGCTCAGCGAAACGCAGTTAGACTTTAACACCCTGCTCCTCGGTTAACTAGAGAGCACCGCCCTGTCAGAGGTAAGAGCAAAGCATCCAGTTTATTTTTTTTTCTAAGCAAGAACCTAAAGTTATATTTCGTTTAAGTAAGAGATAGTAGTTTAGAGGTCCATTAAAGTAAAGAAGCAGAGTGGAGTCGTCGTTAACTTACTCTGAATCAGATTAGCAGTAACTCGGCCTGCTTTGAATTGTACCACCTTGGAAGTTTTATTTATTTTTTATCAGTTAGACTTCGGAGTTTAATCGGGTGAATAAATACGTCAGAGGAAGAAACCGTAAATTGCCGACACGCCTCCTTGTTCTCCTTAGCCTTATCCTGGGAAAAATGTAAACCATGTATTCCCCGTAGCCTGGTTTAGGTTTTTATCGAGGTAATTAAGTACAGTATGTACAGCTGTGGGTTTTCACAGAGCTGAGTTAACCTATTGTATGTAGCATAGCAAAACTTTATTTTCGCTTTCTCTTTAAGAAAGCCAGTTTGGACAGTTTTTGGACAGTAGGGACTTGTAGTGTCGGGATATTCTTTAACTGGACCATTCGTCGAATTATTTTCCGCCGTCGACAAACATTTATTCTGAAATACACTCCCCACCCTCGTCTGAAGTGCTTAGCTGATCAAACACAAAATTCCTTTCACTAACTCACCACACCCTTGTTGTGGTGCTGAGCTACTGTAGAGCAGACCCTCATATCGCACAACGAACTGTTGTCTTGTCTTGGCATGTTCCCACAACAAAACTACGCTCTGCAGTCGGTGTGAACTAGAATCAAACCTGCAGCGCCCTGTCACGCTTCACTCCACTTGCCCCCTTAAGGGTTACATACACTCCCACCTGTGTGGGACTGGGACAGGAAGCCAAGAGTTCCTGTTTTGTCTTATGGGACCTGGAGGATATATGGGTTGGAAGCATGAAGTCATTACATTTGGTTGTGGACACCAAGTGATCTGAAGAAAAAACGCAAATGGGAATTCCCAATTTATCTGTGACAGGAGAGAAGTGGGAAGTGTGGCTGTGATTTACAGAAAGTGATGTTATCTAGAGTCTTAAAAACTTTGAGTTCTATAGTTCTTCCTCCACGATTCCCGTCAAAGATCCTTTTAAACAACAATTTAGAGGAAAGACGCAGCAATGGTCCTGTGAATCACCTCAATACAATGGTATGTTAAGTGTGTGTAGTATTTAGGTCACCCTGTTCTAATTGATGAAAAGCTGAGACGGGTTAGAATCCAAGTGACTGCTAAACACATTGTTATTAAGTAGGATTTGAAATGTCATAAGATGATTATAGCACATCTTCTAAATGTAATTTTACTGTGACACAACCATCTTTAACTGATGATTATACTCAGTCTTTTAACAAGATGGTTTTCCTTCTGTCTGTATTGAGGTCAGCCTTCTGAATTGCTCAATGGGTTGATATAAAGGCTTTTGATAAAAAGCTGTCATCATGGCTCAGAAGCTGCATTTCTCGCTTGTTCACTAGATGGTGATTCACTTTGGAGTTGCACCTAATTATCTTTGCCTTGATTTACAGCTGTCATATAAGCATGTTACTTCCTAGCTATTGTACAACTGGTGGTTTAATGCTGAGGAACATTTGAAGTTCACACTGATAGTTGTTGTTTTAAGGCATCAATTGATTATATGAAAAGTTACGCATAGGAATAAGATTGATCTGTTTTTTTTTTTTCCTTCCGTCTATAGTACCTGCAGGGATGCACAATGTCGACCTCGTTCACTGTTCAAATCCCACTCCAATCATTTTTAGATCATGCTGTTTTTAGACTAAATCAAAACACCTGTGTCATTTTCTAGGACATAGCGTGGAAGTAATTCATCAGAAATTTGCCTCTGAGTTGTGGATGGGACTGTTGGCGGGGAGTAAGCCTGGCATCATTTTACATCATCCCATTGTTAACACTCCATCCCATTAGCTTACAGCCCCTAACAACACCAAGCTAGTATTAGCAGTGCAACTAAAATGGCGCGCAATATTGGAGCTATCCAGCTGTACGGTTTCAGCCAGATGAGCGAAATGGAGACGGACATGGATCTATTTATCTGCAAGTGGATGCATCAGAATGGAGCTGATCATGGAGCTTGTGGCCTGCCGGATGTAATTTGTATTAAAAAAAAAACCAACCAGCTTTTCCCAACTGTATTTTTTTGTCTGCTCCTGATTCATCACGATTTAAATAAATACTCAGAAAGGCTGTTTAAGTCTTAAATGTCTATAAATTTCCTCTCATTATGACAGAAATGCCACAAGAAGATGTTAAACACACAATTTTCATTGAAGTGGGTCTTAAAGCCATAGATGCTTTACAGCTGAGGTGTTATCTTTTCACATTTGTCAGAACTGTCGTATCTTTGGTGTTTCCGAAATTGATAGTCCCATGTTATATTACATAAATGAAAAAAAACAAAACATTTTGGCTTCTGAAGAAAATGTCTGTATTATGAAATAGTTTAGTTCAATACCCATAACCCCAGTGTGCTTTACTTGAATTATGGCTGACTATGCACTATGTGCACCTTTTCAATCTGCTTTGTAAATTGATCTGCAAATAGATGATCAGAATATCAGTTTGTGCTGGTATCTAAACATTTTTGAGACCAATCTAAAGTGCTCACTTCTTAGTCATTTGTCTGTGACTGGCAAGTACATACACAGAGAAAATGAAGGCAAATGTGTCTATCCGTAGGTTGTGGAAGTGTTTGGGCATTTGGTTTAAAGCTCAAGTTGTTTTAATTAAAGTTTTGAGCTGGATTGGAGGTTAAAATCCCTTAAGGACCCACTCCAATGAAAATTATGTTCATGGTGTTTTTTAACATGTCCTTGCAGCATTTTTCTTATGGAGGAAATATTTAAAAAAAAATGCTTAGAATTGAATTTCTGCGTATTACTTTATTCATATCGATGTGAATCAACCTGTAGTAGGGACGTAGGTGCTACAGTCGATGAGCCACAAGCTCCCTACTCTGCTCCAATCTGATGCATCCACTTGCAGACAAAAAGATCCATAAACATCTTCATTTTCCTCGTCTGAGCTGGCATCTGCATGAATAGCTTCAATATTGCTAGCCATTTTTGTTGCACGGGTAGTGTTAGTTTAGGGGTGTGAGAGACTACAACTAGCGAGAGAGAGTATAAACAAAGAGAAGATGGAAAGTCAAGGCAGGCCTACTCCAAACAAACAGTTCCACCCACAACTTAAAGGTGGATTTCTAATGAACTACTGCTGGTCTGCAGAAACTTTGTCCTAAACAAGTTTTTTTTATTTTGGCTAAAAGTGGCATAATCCTAATCGAGACCACTGGGAACCCCTTGAAAATGGAAGAAAAGATGATCAGACTGGATCTTTAGACAGTTTAAAACTAATACATCAGCAAGAGGTAAAAAAGTTGCAAAAAAACACAGTGAAAGTCGAAGTTTATCTCATACATGTCAGGAACATCACGTGGAATGTCAGTTTTCCCTTGTGTTTAACTTTGAATTTTAAGGAGGAGGATGCTTGTCTCCTCTCTAAAGAAAATGCAGCGATAACTCACTGATGGTGACATTACACTACAGAGTGGGAGCCTGGAGGAGGAAGGATAGAAGAGTGGGAGACCCAAGGCAAACAGTGCCGTCAACTCATTTGCTTCAGTAAAACCTTGCTGAGCCATGTGAAATGCTTCTTCTGCCTTATGTTCTGTGCCGTGTGGGCTGTCATAAATCAGGCGGGACAAGTCTCAGTGGCTCTGTCCTATTTTGGTATTTAACTTTGCCATCAGACACTTTTGTTGGCTTATATGGGGTAATATAGAAGTCCATGTTATTTGCACACAGATGGACACATTTAACAACATGCCAGTAACTGTATTTGTATACATGCAAACCGTTTCAAAGAAGATGGTTGAATGTCAAATTGTACATAAATGTTAGTGGAAAAATTCATAAATTTTTTTATGATGGCATGCTTGCTAATAGAATGCATTCTGATTATTATTTTAATTTGTAGAAGGTGAAATCCAGCATTTCTCCTTTTTTGTGGTTCTGTTACTGTTTGCAGGTTTCCTCAGACATTGTTCTTCACTTGCATTCGGTAAAACAAAATAAAAAAATAAGAGAAATCAGAAAATTGAACATGCTTAACATGCATCTCCAAAGTAAAGTCTTGGTTTTTGGGTCAACAGATACATCTGTGGTATGGTTTGTTGTTTACCTAGCAACACTCTGTAACACTGACCTTGTGGATTATTTTCAGTTCTGACTTGTTCAGCTGCCTCCCAAAATATTCACAGGTTAGGGAAGCTCAGAATGAGGTACAAAACAAGGTGAATGTACCCCACAGTCTATACTGCTGGTGATGATGGAACTGATAATGCTTTACAAGGGTGGAATCCTTGGAAAATGCTGTGGAAGAGGGACATGGATGAAATATAAAGGAGAGAAACTGAACACACTGTAGCTATTGGACCAAGGCAGTGACGGCAAATAATGAATGAAATGACAATGTGGACACTGAAGTGATATGTTGACTTAACTCATCAAAATTACACCAAGGATTCACAGTTTACAGTCACATCTTGTGTTTAGAGATTCATATCACATGTAAGGATACTTATAATCAAAATATTTCAATGACAATTATGAATTTCAATTACTGTTAAGTATTTACACTTTATCTTCATGAACAAAGCTCAACTATTCTTCATTGGGGTAAATATTCAGCTTAATTTTGGTTTTGTTGTTACAACGGATCTTGCAGGAGCTTTGTTGATTTTTTTTTTTTTTTTTTTTTTTTTATGATTTTTTTTGTGTGTTTAATTCAACTGTTGTTATAGACAAAGGCTAAACAATGGTTTATGAATGTCCATCCACCAAACAAAATTCATTATTTGGCTCAGATTTCAGAATTATTCTGGACTGCACGTTCCTTCTGAATGACATAATTTAAGGCAAATTAAACCACTTTGCAAAGGTTTAGGAAAGGTTGAGTAATTCACTAACATTTTGAACATGTAGTTCTATATTTCTCAGCTGACTTGTCATGTAGGCACAGTACATGAGCCTTTCACTGTTCTTGTTTGTTTTAAACTGTTTATACAAGGGTTTCAAGCACAGACATGGCTTTAAAAAAATTGTTAGAAACCTGGTGATATTCAAATGTTGGGGAATTGTTTTTCATCCCAGCAACCTGCTTCAAGTTTTTCACACTGATTTAGGATTTTTGGTTTTAAAACTTGCCAATGAGCAAGTTTGACTGTTGCTGCTGCAGACTGCTCTGGGTCCAGGACTGGGTCGCTATGAGAACTTTGCTCTTTAGTACTCCACACTGGCAAACATATTATGTAAGATAAAATTGCCAGGAAAAGTTGAGCAAAAAGAAATTGTTCAAAAAAATATTGCAGTGCGTTGTCACAAAACTAGTTGTTTGGTATCTTAAAATTTTCCAGATTCAAGATGTTTATTGGACATTTGTTGTTTTTTTTTCTTAGAATTTTATTGCTTAATATATCAGTTTAATCAGTTCCCTTTAATTATTCGATGATAAAGTCATATTGAATAATAGGGCTGGGTTTAAAAAAATAAGTTAGATATTGAATCAATCTTAACTATAAATATTACATTTGATTAATCAAAAACGTTTGCTTAAACTTGTTGCATTTTTATGCAAAAAACAATTATTGATCAAATCAAAAAATCAAATAGTGAACTTGTAAATATAAAAAATTCAGTCCTGTCTAAAGGGCCATTCGTTCAGTTCATAGTGTATGATATGCTAACAGATAGCATTGTGTGTGTGTGTGCGCATCTTCTAAAAGTGAGAAATATTTGTAATTTTTTTTAAGCAAAACAAAAAACCCCAAAGAAAATTCAAACTGACTGTTTAAAAACAAACCATTTTGATTGTTTGGTATGTAAATTAATTGTAGATCTTTTCTTATAGGTCTGAATGACAGTGCTAAAAAACAAAGTTACATTTGTTGGACTTTCTACTGAATTCTATATAATGTAAATGTATTTGTTGTTTCAACATTCACACATATCCAGGTATTCATTTCTAGTGTCTAGAAAATGCTGCTAGATTCATTTACGCCAAACTAACGTTTTACTGCAGAGGTAAAGTCAAACGAGTGTGAATTTACTCGTGCTTTTTATCCCTGCGTTACAGCTAGTAATGAGTCTGGAGGAGTTGTTGAATGGATATTTTTTAGCTTCAGTCTGGCAATGACATTAGGATTTAATTAAAAGGAACAGGTGGTTCTTTGCAAACAGTGACAACTTGCAGGCCAGAATTGATGTTTTTAACAATAAAAAATGAGAATTCTCTTTGTTGTTATGACGATACTGCTAACTGCAGCTTCAGAGCTGAAGAACATTTATTAGATGCTGAAAGACTTCTTTTTGCAACTTTCATTATGAAGAAATAGAATGAATAACCATCAAAAAATTGTCCTGCTTTGTTTCTTTTTATAAATGCTGTGTGAATATTTACTTAGTTTTTCTTTGTGGAATATAGTTTAATTCTTGATAAAATCCAAATATAATGTTTTTGTTTTACTTATTTGCATACAAATAACATAAATGACGCAACTAGCTCAGATGTAATCATCTCAAAGGACAACTTTATGTCTGTTAATTACACTGGACCTATTTCAAATTCAAGTATAAAGGTGGTGCATATTTCTTAAACTATTTTTCTGATTTTGCCATCTCCCAGGAACTGTACCCAGTGCACTAAACACATTATTCTTTTGAAGTATTCAGGAAATGTGCGGTTTCATCAAAGACTAATACAATGGTTTTAGGCAAAATAACAATTGTGGAGGCAACAGTGGGTTTTGAAAGGATAATCTGAAACACGTTGTAAAGCTCAGTGCTGCCAAGAAGAGGTACAAAGTCTGCCTGTTATTTCATGAAAGTTCATCAGTGTCATTGTTGGCTCCCTTAAGACTAATTGGGTGAAAAACTTGTTTTTATTAGTGATTGATGGTCTGTCCAGGTAGCTTGAAATCTGTGAGTCGATGTCGATGGCAGGCAGCCAAAGCACTGTCCTCTGTTCTCCATTGTTCTCCAGCTGTGGGAGATGACTATTGATCAGTGTGGCTGCCTCTCTGTCAGGCAGCATTTCACTTGTTGTCACGCTCTTTTAAAAAGATGAAAGAATTCATTCATTTCAACCATGTTGGACAAAAATGCTACAGTTGTGATATACCCATTAAAAGAAGTATGGAGTTGACATAATAACAAGAAATGTTTCTATGAGACAGAAATCTTTCATGCTAATCAGTCAATAAATCTTAAGTAAATGGGGGGGGGGACTACTGTAACAACTGCATACCAAATCATGTGCTATATTTAGCAGTTCAGGAAGTGCGGAAATGCATATATATGTATATTCTTTTATTTTATATTGTCTAAACAGCTGGAGAACACCAGGATTTTTTGTTGTCACAAGCTTCTTGTGTAACAGTGACAATAGACTGATTTCTGATTCTGAAATTAGCATACTCAGCAGAGTATCAAGGTTGCAGTGTCTCCTTTCTCTTCCCTCCTTCACCAGTTCTGTTTTTTACCTGACTCCCCATACACAATGTAGGAAAGGGAAGAGGGTGCGGCTCTGAAACAGACTTTGGTCATCTTTTCTTTTCTCCCTTTGCACTCACTTTCATCTATGGTTTTGTTCCTGCACCTCTCACCCTAGCTTAACTGAATCCTTCTTTACAGTTTATTCTCTAAAGACAGACTGTATGCGTTAATTATTCTGTGTTCTTGTTTAGATGGCCGCACTCAGAAAGAAGTTGGTGATTGTTGGGGATGGTGCATGTGGCAAGACCTGTCTGCTCATTGTCTTCAGTAAGGATCAGTTCCCAGAGGTCTACGTCCCTACTGTCTTTGAGAACTACATTGCTGACATTGAGGTTGATGGCAGACAGGTACGTTCTGATTTAAGTTTTTTTTTATCCGTAACCATAGAAAACAAATGACAAATTGCTTTTCCTGTGAAAGTTCATGGTAAATGGTAACTCAATTATCAAGAAAAATGAGTAAAACTCTGAATTAATTTGCTTTAAGCTTTATTTATTTTTAAGCTTTTTTTTTAAAGAAGCCAAATAATTGAGGGGAAAAAATTAATATATTAAAAAAAGTGTAAAACAAGCTGCAAAGGTTCCAATTAGAAAACAAACAAAACTATTTTTTAATAAATAGTTCTACTGACACATAACTGCTAAAACAGTGTATAAATGCTGAATTAATGGAAAAACACCATAAGATAAACAAATATGGCCTCCAAAATGAGCAAATTTGGTTTAAAAAAAACAAATTTATGGATTATGGATTACAGATTAAATGTATGAGTTTAAACTATTTTTTTTTTACTAAAAATGTCACAATCATACCACTGGAAACACTTTTAAAATGGATACAAAGATTATTGGTGTGGGACTTTAAAAAGAACAAAAACAGCGAGTGAAAACCAAATTACAAACAGGAATCTCTTGGAGGAGCTAAATATTTTAATATTAGAATTGTCGAATGAGCTGAAAGCTGGATGAATATTTTAGTTCCAGAAGGTGGAAGTATCAGAAGAGCTCATTAAGTGTAAAAGCTGCTCAAGATTCACACAATAATATTTGAAACGGGCACTCTAGTGTAAAAATTTGATTTTTTTTTTAGCTTTTTCTATTATTTCATGTGACTGGCATTAATTTGTCAATAGGAAAAGATAAATAGTTAACTTAATAATAGATTTCATTAAAGGTGGTTCTAAACTATTTGTCCTGGTGAACACATTAATCTCATAATAAATCTTTAACTGCACATCAATGCATCAGTAACTACCATTATTAAAGGCACATTAGTTCTACTTGACATTTGCCTGCAGAATCAGTGACATTAGAACTAAGACAGAGTAACAGATGTGACAGAAAAGAATAGAAATGTCTCCAGAGCAGTTGGTTTTCTGTGTGACACCGCTGACCCGGTGAGATGTTAACCATGGGCTGTTGCCATTGATGTGTACTGTAAGCAAAACCCTTGGCTCATTTCATTGTTTCAAGGGGACAAACTTGTAGTCAACAACAGGAAGTGATCTGTGCCACCTTCCTGAGCGTACATCATGACTAATGTCCCATTTCCTGTTCCTGCTTCCTGTGGCGCAAAATCTGGTAACAGCTTTTAGAGAGGCAGTCGGCGTGATTTTCAAGCCATCATGTAATGTATATTAGATTTGACCAAAAGATTTAACCGCATTGTTAAATAAGTTAAGTTTTGACAGCAAGGCTATTAAACCTCTTTATTGTTCTTAGCCCACAGTTGCTGGTGTCATGTGGGGGTTTTCTCCCTAATAGCCATTACTCAACCAAGGTGTTTAATTCAATCAGTCAGCGTTATTTGTAAAGCACAATTCAAATAAAAAATGTAACACACTGTTTTCCAGAAGCCTGATATCACCCCCCTCAAAGATAAAAGTCTTAAAGCATTTTCTTGCAATAAACTGATGAGTTTGTGGAAAGACAAGTGTTCGGCACTTTATAGAGCACAAGTTCACATCCTAAGTTCACAACTTTTTAACAGCTGAAGTTTGAAAGATGTTCTGCCCACGAGGGTAACAAATAAACATCTAAATAAATTCTTTATGCTTCCTTGAAAAGTTCTCAGCAGCTAGTGATGGTAAAGCTAATATAACAAATTCAGAAAAATAACATGGCTGAGTTTGGTGAATTAAACATCTACAGCAGGGGTCGGCAACCCATGGCTCCGGAGCCACATGTGGCTCTTTCATCCATCTGTTGTGGCTCCCTGTGACTTTGGAAAATAATGAGTATTTTATAATAATTAAATTCTATTTTATTTTTTTCAATTTTCATGGCATTTCAAATGCACTGCTAGCTCCGCACGAAGCACGAGCCACGTAAAAAGGTTGCTGGTTGCTGGACTGATAAAATAAAAGATTTTTCTAAATAAAAGACAGTTCAGACTAAAAATAAAATGTGTACAATATTGAATATTTCTTCAGCAGGCCGCCTTCTTCCATTCCAGGGCTCCAGACTGCGACCATTTGGTCGCATTTTGCGACCAAAATTTGAGAGTGTGCGACTGAATTTACATCCAGTCGCACATGTGCGACCAGTAAATTTGCCTCCCCCACCCTCCGTATTTTTTTATACATTAAATGTGGAAGGGGCACGTCAATAGTCAATGAAATAATCAATGAGACGCGAGCGCACACACACACAGGCAGACACACACTCGCGCACATTTTCATGAAACGCGAGCACAGACACTCGCGTGATGCCCGTCTGTGAGGCGGCCACTGCGCGTGAGAAGAATAAGCCACTGTAAGTGGCTAAAATATGTGGAGGGGGCAGGGCCTAGAGATATTCGCGCGCGCGTAAACATCTGTGGGAAGGAAACAGAGACAAATATCACAACCTGATATTGCGTCTGAGCTATGAGTAAGTGAACTATTGATTCGTTCTTCCGACCTGCGGCTAGTGTACCAGTGCCAGAGTGTACAGCAGGGGTCTCAAACTCGCGGCCCGCGGGCGATTTGCGGCCCCCAAGATGATATTTTGCGGCCCCCACCTTAATATGAAGGTTTAATGTTACTGCAGCCCGCCAGTTTTAATGAATGACACTTTCTCATTGTCGTGCACGGAGATGACCAACCGATCACAGTGGGGGCGGGACAATGACAGGGCTTGAAAGCAGGACACCTGACAGCCCCCCTCTCACCCCAGACCACATGAAGGAGTTCCTTACTTTCCTGTATCTCTTCGCTCGTAATTTTCTAAATACATGCAGTCCGTGCTGAACTTTCTCTGGGTCACACAGACCCGGAGGAAGGTTAAGTTTTGGTTACGATTACGGCGGCGCATCAAACGGTTTATGAACGGCTGATACGGTAGCACACCGCCCCTGGTCAGCTGAGATGGTCAGCTGATGAGAATAAATGTCCCACACCTACATGCGTGACAGCTAACGGGGCTTGAACTTTAAACATGTTCGAGCAAAAACAACATTAGTTTTAGACACACTGAAAATACGTGGGGAAAATGCAACGATAGACGTGTTTGAGATGAACCGGCACCTCGCCTGGGTCGTTGGGGAGACCAGGCCGGGGGGGCTGTGAGATGAAGGCGAATCTGCAGCAAGACTGAAGGAGAACAGGATGTTGGAGTTGTCCTTAACATTCAATTTAGTTTCAATATTCTTCTCCCCCTTAGTATGATCTGTGTTATTATATATTTATTTTATGATTATTTTAATGTTTTGTGATGCATGTAGCCTTTTTAAATGAATTGGTATTTTAAATTATTTTAATTAATCACTCAACTACAAAGACCATCAGGACACATGTCCCATAATGCATTGTTTTGTAGTCTGTAGGGCAGCTTTCAGTCAGTTCAGTTTTCAGCTGTGTCCGGGTAGGTTTGCCCCTTGCTCCCACCCCTTTCTCGCGATATTTTTGTGATGATTGACAGTTGATGTTGGAGCAAAACCAAAAATATGTCTCACCAGGTGATCTGCGCAGCGTTGCGTCCACCTGGGTGATCTCAAACACGCTTATTGTGCATCTTGGCTGCACCTATTTGGTGTCACAAAGATAAATTTCCATCCGTTTTCTTTACTTATTTGTACTGTCATGACAGCGATGGTGCTGTCAGTTTACCTGTTGTTGCATTTTCAAAAGTGAAGAATAAAATGTGACACTGAATTAGAAACAGCACATTGTAATTTCTGCATCTATTATTAAAGTATTTATTAGTAATACAGTGGAAATTAGTACATTTGGTTAGCATGTTGATTTACGGTATGCGCCCCTAAATTTTCTGGTTGTGCCCCTAAAATTTTCAGTTAGGGGCCACAGTGCTCCTAGTGAAAAAAGTTAGTCTGGAGCCCTGCATTCATTTTCTTAACCCGCTCTATCCCCGCTATAACCTGCGTCCGGCTCTTTCATCCTTGTGCTGCGCTGGAGCGACCCGACTACCGTATTTAGCGCTCTCTGTGTAGGACACACTGAGGAGCGCGGGGGAAACCAACTCTCAGCTGCAGAAGATATGAACAGGTGAACAGGTAGAGAGGAAAAGCAGGTGGAGAGGCGGGGGAGGGGCTTTGGCTTCAAACTCTGTCAGAGAGATGCAAACACGGGCGTCAGATTCAGACGCAGCTTTCCCTGCAGGAGTTGAAGAAGAGACTTTCTCTGGGATGATTTGATGAACTCACACATGGAAAAATGATTACCAAGTAGAACTCTTCAAAATAATAATCTCTCCACATTCTCAGTGTCTACCATGCATTGATAAACACATCGCTCCATGCAGCGATCAGACCAGAACCAGTAACTCCTCCCAACGCGGCCGCAGTATCATCCTTTAAAGAACATAATGTGCATTTGCAGCGGTGTATGCATCAGACGATCTCCGATTGGCCAATCTCCATGTCAATCAAGTCCCGTACTTCTCAGTGAGGATTTTGATTGGCTGTTGGATTTTAAAGAAGTACTTTTTAGAAAAAAATCTTTTCTGGCCCGGGATCTACACTCATGTCATTGAAGATCGACCGGTAGATCGCGATCGACGTAATGAGCACCTTTGAATAATATATACATGCATAATATATATAATGATGTCAAAACGGGTTGTGGCTCCGGGAGCTTTCTTTTTTATTAGGGGCGGTCCCAAATGGCTCTTTGAGTAAAAAAGGTTGCCGACCCCTGATCTACAGTCAGAACCATAAATATTTGGACAGAGACACATTCTTTCTAATTTAGTTTCTATACATTACCACAGTGAATTTTAAATAAAATAACTAGGCTGCCATTGAAGTGCAGACTTTCAGCTTCTATTCCATGGGTTGAACAAAAATATTGCATAAAAATGTGAAAAACTAAAGCATTTTTTAAACACAATCCCTTCATTTCATGGGCTCGTAAGTAATTAGACAATTGACCTTCATGCTATTGCATGGGCAGGTGTGGGCAATTCCCTTGTTATGTCATCATGAGTGAAGCAGATAAAAGGCCTGGAGTTGATTAGAGGACTCGTGCTTGCATTTTGAAGATTTTGCTGTGAACAGACAACATGCAGTCAAAGGAGCTCTCCATGCAAACTGCATGCACACTGTGGAGGCAGTGTGATGGTCTGGGCGTGCATGGCTGCTAGAGGCACCGGGACACTAGTGTTTATTGATGATGTGACACAGGACAGAAGCAGCCCTATGAATTCGGAGGTGTTCAGAGACATTCTGTCTGCGCAGATCCAGGTGAATGCAGCCAAACTGATTGGGTGGCGTTCATAATACAGACGGACAACGACCCAAAAACATACAGCCAAAGCAACTCAGGAGTTTATTAAAGCAAAGAAGTGGAATATTCTTGAATGGCCAACTCAGTCACCTGGTCTTAACCCAATTGAGCAGCATTTCACTTGTTGAAGACTAAACTTCAGACAGAAAGGCGCATAAACCAACGGCAACTGAAGCCGCTGCAGTAAAACCCTGGAAGAGCATTCAGAAGGAGAAAACCCAGCATCTGGTGATGTTCAAGACTTCAGGCTGTCATTGCCATCAAAGGGTTTTCAACCAAATATTAGTAATAACCATTTTGTTTTCAGTTATTTCATTTGTCCAGTTACGTACGAGCTCATGAAATGAAGGGATTGTGTTTAAAAAAAATGCTTTAGTTTTTCACATTTTTATGCAATCTTTTTGTTCAACCCATGGAATAAAAGCTGAAAGTCTGCACTTCAATGGCATCTGAGTTGTTTTATTTAAAATTCACTGTGGTAATGCACAGAAACTAAATTAGAAAGAATGTGTCTCTGTCCAAATATTTATGGTCCTGACTGCATATTTGGGTCACAGTAAAAAGAAAAAAAAGAAAACACAAAACTAATGTTAAGCTGTGTTCGAAAGGCTTTACTAACCGTTGTCTCTGTCGATCTGCTTTCATCATGACATGCTTTATTTGGAGCAGGTCAGACACTGAGGGGATGCCACCAGTTTGATTAACTGCCTAAAGCCCATTGGACCTCCTGCATATCTGCAGTTGCTTTACTAGCCTCTTAATCAAAAAATGATTGAATAGGTTTTTACTTCCGGTCCAAACACTGTTTTTTTTTTGGCTGTTTTTGTTTTATAGTTTACCATCTCTTCACATGTATTTCAGTGAAGTTTGAAAATGCGGGGTAATTATTGTAATGGTGTAACAGGAGATCTTCTCTCTTCCTCCAGCCTCTTAAACATTGACTTTTTTTCTGCCTTTGCCAGGTGGAGTTGGCTTTGTGGGATACTGCAGGCCAGGAAGACTACGACAGACTGCGGCCTCTCTCCTACCCAGACACAGATGTTATCCTCATGTGCTTCTCCATAGACAGCCCAGATAGTTTAGGTAAAGCTGGAAATGCTTGTTCAGGGAATAGGAGAAATATTTTATTAAAAAGAGGCCTGTTGGTTGCTCACTGATCCTACGGCCAGCTGTTCTTAGATGGTAGAGCTGGCTGTCAAAAAAAGGCGTTTTCTGACATTGTTACATTTTGATGGTCCAGATTTGGCTGTAAAGTGAAATGTTCCCCATGACCTTGTTCTGACTTCACTTTTGTTGCTGAACATTTTTTAGAGAACATTCCAGAGAAATGGACACCTGAAGTGAAACATTTCTGCCCCAATGTTCCAATCATCCTTGTGGGGAACAAGAAGGACCTTAGAAATGATGACCACACACGCAGGGAGTTGGGCAAGATGAAACAGGCAAGTTGCTGTTTTAGCCTCTAATGCTAAGGAGATCATGTCAATATTTACCATCCTCCTTGTTTAGTCCCCAAACTTTCCAAGAAAAAGTAATTATGTCTGTGCATGAATCCTGCAGGAGCCTGTGAGGTTTGAGGAAGGCAGAGACATGGCCAGCCGTATCGACGCTTTCGGCTACCTTGAGTGCTCAGCCAAGACCAAGGATGGTGTGCGAGATGTGTTTGAGATGGCCACGAGAGCAGCACTGCAAGCACGCAAGAAAAAGAAGAAGGGGGGCTGCCAGCTACTGTGAGGGGGCTGGGGACAACTTGTAGACATCCAGAACAGACTTAGGAAAACATTAAATCAGTGGCTTCCATGGACAGTACTAACTTCACAGATTCAGGAAATATGAAAGACTGACACATAAAAAAAGTTTTTCTGCAACTTTCTGTTTACTAGATTACCACACTCTGTTTTCTGCCACTAGCACGCCGGTGTGATGGGTGACAGTTGTTCCTTTTCTTGAATTAAATGAATGTATGTTTGTATATATGTGGATATGCTTTCAAATCTGTCAGCTACAGAAACCTTTAGCCTGTTTCCTGCTCCTGAACCTGGTTTGCTTTTTTTTTCCACACCAGGCTCATTTCTGAGCTTTGTGTGGAACAATTTTAATTTTATACACTAAAAGTTGTTTTAGCAGAATGTTGTCAACACCTCCTTTAAAAAAAAAACAATAACAAATATATTTGATTTTTTTTTTTTTTTTTTTTTTTACTTTTTTCCCCCCTTCAACTGTAGCAGCAACAGTTGGAAAACAGGATTTGGACTCCTCTTGCTTCTATATGGGAATCTTTAGTATCGATGCGAACCTGAAGTCTGTTATAATTTTTCACAGAAACCATTTAAGACCATTTTCTCTCAAAATCAGTACAAACTGCCTTGTGTTATTTGTGAAATATACTATGTATAGTTTTATTTCATTTAGGATATTTGAGTTGATAGCAAAATTGTTGAAGATGGTTGTAAAGAATCAGAGGGAAGCAAATTAATTCTTCTCAAAGATGTATTTCTACAAATGCACCCCCGCCAAGCTTTAAAGATGGAACTATGAGTGTCGAGAAGCACCAGCAACTACTGTGCCACAACTACTAATGCCATAGTAGTCTTTAGTCACATGGCCATGAGAATGGTCAGCCCACATATTTAATGTGAGTTTGTCATTATCACATTTTCATAAAGTAATAAATACCAAGTGAGTACCCAATCTGCAGTTCTTGTAACCATACTACCATTACTGTCAACGTTCAGTTATAAGGTATGGTAAAAACAAATTAATACTGGTTGTGGTTCGTTTGCAATTTTACATTGACGTGTTATCCCTACCATGACAAAGGTGGATAAAGGTGGAAAGATTTCATGTAATCCATGGACACCAGTGAAGATCACAAATCATTGAAGAAAAAAGGTTCAGAGCACTGTCTAGTGGGTCTAGATGACCCAACTCCCAACGTTAAGGTGCCTAGGATAGCACAAGGGTTAAGTGAGCACTATATAGTTTTTTAGTTTGGGAATTCAAACAGACATGGCTGAAATACTTTATTATTGAGGCTTCTGGGGGAAAAAAGTCAGTCTCTGCTCACATAATTTTGTTCTCACATTTATTGTCAAAAATCATGTTTCAGTGTTGCAGTCAAATTGTACTGCATTTCATTTATTACGGAAGGTCCAGTCTTTCTTTTTTTGGTTCATTGATTATTCACATTTGAAATGTATAATTGCATAGGCACCAATTATTATTAGCGCTATTCATGATCGCTGCTCTAAAAATGTTTCAGTTCCCAGCAATACATTCTCTTTGGTCAAGTTCTACATCTAACAGAAACAATTTGAACAATTAGATTCCTTTGCTATGCTTCCTGTAACACTTAAAAATGGATATGACTTCAAAAGAGCCCTTTTGGAAGCATTTTGATCTTATAAAACAATATGCATAAGTAAGATTGCACTGAACCAAGTCTAGATTTTAATCACAGGTCTCCAGTCTCTGTACGTGTTCAAATATCACGCCTCCACTCAGGATCTTGGTACTTTTGGACATTACTCTCCTCTGTCTCTTCTGCTATAAAAAAGAGCATGGTAAGTTATTAAATAAATGCATGTTAAAAAAAAAAAGTAAGAATTTGGCAGAAACATCTTACCATGGCTCTGCATGCTTATGCAGAGAGCAGCCAATCGAATTTCCACATCTTCAATGTTCTCCTCATGTTTGAAGCCAGTGTCGCCTCCATCATCTTTGCAGTACTGCAAGAAACTTGAGTAGGAATAAAGAAGAGGGCATTTGTGTTAATGAAACTCTCAGCTCAATTTTACAGTTGACACGTTAAAAAGTGGGCTAAAATGAGAACCGTACCGAGCCCAGGTAGGATCTGTTTTCAGTACTACAGGGTTTCCTACCACAATCAGCAGGGCTTTGGCTCGAGTCACAGCCACGTTGAATCTCTGGATGACAAAATACAGCATTAGCGGGATGTAAGAGCACGCAGCATGCATCTGTTTTTACTTCACATACCTTCTCATTCTTGACGAAGCCCAGACTGAACTTTTTGTCGAACTCCATGTACTCAGAGCTGCTGCGAACAGTAGACACCAAGATCACTCTCCTCTCCTGGCCTTGGAACTCCTCCACTGAGCCCACCTGACATGCACAGGTGAATGCACAGCTGTTGATTCAACACACACTGACAACTCCATGCTTACCTGCAAATTTGACCTTTAATACTTTATTTTTTATTTTTTTAGGGCTAGACACAGTCTTTGGAAGTGTTTTCATGGTACCAGAGCACAGGGTTTTCCTTCTTTCCACCACCTCTTCATCTTCTAATACTTTTGGAATTAAAATAGATGATAATATCTAGAGTGCATAATTTGAAAAAGTACTATAAATGTTGCAGCATGTACTCAGGCGATGAGCAATCTCAGTGTCTTCTTTTGCCACAAAGCTGCATCAAGGTTAGTTCTCTGTTACCATTAATTCTTGTGCAAACAGACTGGCAGTTTCTGAAACACTCAGACCAGTTTTTCTGGAACTGGTTGCCACACCGTGTTCAAAAATAGTTTCTTTTTTACTTTGACTGTTCTGTGGAGTTGCACCTCAGTCACACATGCAACGACTTGAAGAGCCATGTCACTTGTGGCAGAGTTCAAACTCAAGTTCAACTTCACTGAATGTGTTTTTGTTGCATTTGGTTTGTTGTATTGCTAAAGACATAAATACAGAACTGTTTCTAACTGATCAGATATCAATAAGCAGCTGAACAGGTGTGGCTCCCACAGCAGCCACTGAGTGTGTGTGTCATTCTGAAGATTTCATTTACCTTTAGAGCATTCATGTCTAGAAGTCTGAAGTTCTGGCCAACCTTTTCCAGGGCTCTACGAATTTTCTGCACCTGTTACATGATAATAAAAAAATATGACAGAGGAGGTTCAGTCATGCTTCACTTTGCTTGTTAGTCTCTTTCTACAAAAAACAACAGAAACGTTTAAAACTAGTAGAGCAAGTGCTACATTTGAGAAGTTTAGAGGGGTTTTTTCAGACTACTACAGCTTCAACTACAATTAAATACTTAGAGGGTAAATGTGTTTGAAGAGTTTTAGAAATTTGAGTTTTTCAAAATCAAAGTCTTTTGGCAGCCCTCAGACAGAATGACTAACAGCCTAGCCACCTCAAATCTTATGTCTTCACGGTTTTATGAGTATGTTACTTGACAGAAAACAATTCTAACCTGCTTCCTGTAGGGGGCGATAATGCCAATTTCTTTGGGTGCGATTTTTGGCTCCCCCTTCTTGCCCTGCGCCTCCAGCAGTTTCTGCACATAATCCATCAGCACCTCAATTTCTGCAACATTGAAGAATGAAGGGCTGGTCTTCTCACGCTCATCAAGTCCAGCCACCCCATGGAAGATCACAGGAAACTCCTAAAATATCAGAAAAACTTGTTTTTTTTGCATGTAGGTCCAGACACTGAATGCCATCGTACTGGGAAGTAATCTTGACATAAAGCTTTTCCTGTATTTCTATTCAAGCAGTGTTTAAGACAACATTTATATGTATTTCAGAGAAGAGCTCCATTATTAAGGTAAAAACTTATGCAGAGCTACTTTCTGTATATTGATGACTATTTAAATGTCTATGAGGAAAGTTTCTCTTAAGTTTACACTCACTGGACGGCAACAACAACAAACTATTATTTTTATCAGACCCCATTTTAAAAGGGTCTGCAACTAGGCTTAAAGAGATTGGTAAAAACATTCCTGTGAATGTAGATCAATTAGGCCTTCCGGGTTCCAGTAATCTTTCAACCTACCGGAATGTCTGAACATCTGCAAATGTTTCCAGAATTATGAAAACTTCTATGAGAAATATTCAAAATTTGTCAAAATTAGAGGTTTAGCCAGTTCCATCACGCCCTTCCTGAAGTCAATTAAATTGCTTTGCTTTTTTTATACTGTTGATTTTAACAGCAACATAAATTGACATTTTCTACACATTTGAAGATAAAAAAGACTAAACTGATCCGTTTGCAAAGCACTGTTGCAAATTGAAGGAAGTCATACCATCTTTGGAAGGTGCCTCCAAAAGCAGTAAGAGCTGCATGAATATTCCTCGGCGCAAGGCTGCAGTTCCCCATCATAGAAGAGATCATTGGGAATTTTCAGGATGGCAGGGTGGGACCTGAAAAAGAACAATTATTAGGAAATACTTTTATAAATATATATATAAAAACAGATACTGTATTTCACTGGGAGGTCTTAAGACTCTTGGGACATGCCTGTAGTTGCGCAGGAGTTTGGTGACAAAGCGTTTGTTGTAATCGCCTTCGTTCTTCTGGTACAGAGGAAAATTATTCATCAGGCGCTCCAACAGGGACACTCCTGCAGACGGTAGATTTTTATTCAACAGGCTTAAGTTCAAATAACACAAAAAATAGAATTTTCTTTAACTTACCCATCCCATATTTCAGAGCAAAAGGAGATCTGAGGATGGGTCCCAGCTGTTTGGGGTCCCCAGCCAGAACAAGCTGACAAAAACTGGCATCAAACAATCCTGGACAGAATTCAAATGAATAAAAGGGGAGTGGTCCACGGAGACAGTTTGATCGCACTGCTGTTTATCTCCCTCACCTGCAATTGGGACTAAACACTCCGTCTCCACTGCATGTCCAGCCTCATCCACAAACACATGAGTGAAATGTCCAACAGGAATGGCTCCTGAGACTAACCTGCACATTCAAATAGACGAGGTCAATTCCCACCCTGCAAGCTGGAATGAGGCTGTTCATATTGGCAGTGAGTAAGCAAAGTGAAATGTAGGCGGCATGCAGGTCAGTAAAGAGAAGCCTACAGAGAGTTATTCACTACCTTCCAGCAGTTAACAGGGTGGTGACCAGGATCTTATACTCCATCAGTGTCTCTTTAGAAGGAAATTCATAACACTCCCCAACCAGGTTAGAGACATCCTGTGAAGCACCACAATGGTCATGTTCAAGAGTTTTGAAAAAGTTTTCAATGAGAGTAAAAGAGAGATGATTAGGGGTTTAACTATTCATTGTAACAATGATTTGATTAATATCCTAATTTGTGTTTGTTGATTCACGGTCCATATTGGAACGATCAGATTCACTGACCTAAAATCGATCCAGAACATTTTTAGCCTAAAATTCAACCAGTGTGACTCAGAGATACCAGAGTACTGAACAGTGCAGGTGACGTTTTCCAGATTCTTTGTATGTTATTACAAGATAATCATGTTTGAATTAAGATGTGTAGAAAAAAAACAAGTAAACAAAAATTAATTGTTAATCCATTCACATTATAGCTTCATAAAGTTCAACCCATTGTTATTTTTCACATAATAAGACAAGCGGAACATTATTAGAACATTGTAGCACTCTGTACTGTCACATGTCTTTGCTAAATTCAAAGTGTTCAAAGTATAATGATGGATTGATCAGCTTTTGTTGCTATCACATGTGCTTTGTCCACTGTGATGGCACTTAATCATTTTTACCTTATAGTAAAATAAACCTACCATGCATCAATCCAAATAGTATTCTCCGCTATCGATACAATCGATTTATTTCATTTTGAAACAATTTTTTTTCAATGTTTACGTCGATTTGATTAACAACTTGCCTCAGACAGATCCATCTGGTTGGAATATAAATTGATTAAGTCAATTAATCTTTACACTCTTGGTGACAATGTAAGGAATTTGTACATGTTGTATATCAATAAAAAGCTAGAGAACAATCCTGATTAACAGCCATTCATCTACAGGATCAATGGTTTTCAAACTCCACCAGAACATGGTTCCAGATGGAACTTCCCATTTCCCAATCAGCATCATAGGAAACACTTTGAAAGCATTGACGATTGATCAGTACAAATTATTTAAATTTTTCTGTTTCATTTTATTATTAGTGGGATCCCAGGTTAAGAGCTGCTGATCAGCAGGATAGAGAATCCATAACGGATCTATAAAACAACACTTTGTGTGGTAGTGTGTCAGTTAGAGACCAAACACAGAAGCCCTAAATCCATAGCAGTGACAGGGATTGAAAAAGCCCCCATGACTGACCTTCAGATGGTCAGGCACCAGCTTTGGGTCCCGGCTGGTGGCGTACATGCGGTACACCTTGTGCCTATCCACATGCTCCAGGATCTTGGTGCAGAGCAGGTCAGCAGCACTGTTGGAGGGAGCACAGGCCAGAATGTGGCAGCAGGTCTGGAACTTCTCGATCTGCTTGATGGCTTCCACAACAGTCACAGTTTTGCCTAAACAGACCACAAGAATATCACATCCCAAACTAGAGGGGAGCATTGAATTTCTCTTTTCTTTGTTGAACAAGAAAGAAATCTTAGGTAATGTGCCTAAATTTTGTACCAGGGACTCGTTGAACTTTCATAGGAGGTTGTGCTGGAAGAATATGAGAAATGTCACCATAAAATGTAATTCAAATGTATAAAATAAGGGGCGGTTACATTAAACCCATTTGCTTTTTATTTTTCGCCTGTTATAAAACTATCAATAGAGTTTTCTGAGGCTTCTTTTCCTATTTTTAGTAGGTAATCTACAACTAAACTCAGTCAAAAATTCTTCAACTACTCAATATTTTTTGTTTGTCAAATGTTTTATTTTCGGGCTACATGATGGCCATATTTTTCAGATTATAAATCACACTTTTGCATAGATTAGCCGGGGTTGGGACTGTATTCATGTCCTTAAGGTGTGTGTCAATATTTGACACTGACAGCAGCGCAGAAGAAGAAGCAGTGACTAGTCTTGTGCTGGGCTCGGCTGAGTTGTTCAAAAGTGGCTCAGAAGATGAAGAACTGAATTGATTTAGTGATTTGAAGTAATATAAAGAGTTTGATTGACTTGTTAGAATGTTCTGTATGCTATTGTTATCTGAATAATTGTTCATATGTTGCACTAATATGATAGATTGCTCCAATGTTTCATGAAGCCAAATAAGCAGCAATGTGTTACGGTAGTGAAGCGTGCATTCATTCTAATATTGTTATCTATTCAGCTATTATCATTTGCCTTTTAAGATGAAATGTCTGTTCTTGGTCTCGTAGTTTGTTAAATAAATTTCTCCCAAAAGTGCGACTTAAATGATTTTTTTTTCTTCTTCATTGTGAATTTTTTAGCTGCTGTGACTTATAGTACAGAAAATACGGTACTTGTTTTGCCAGTCTGTTATTGAATATAAAAGTCCAGCCTCTCTGGATTCAATAGAACTGCTTAAAGATAGAGTCTTCCAAGAGCAAAAGCTGCATTGTTGGTAAGATTCAATAAGGATGCAGAAAAGGGAAGTGTGGTTGCTTCATGCAGATCCTGCAAATGGTTGAAAAGGTCCGTGCAGTAAGGACTTTTGCTCGTTTGCTTTATACTGCAACTGAAATGCTTTCTTGTAAATGTGTAACTTTAGGAGCCATTTTGTTTCCTTGTCACCAATGTGTTTGAAAGTATTTAATGGTGGACACAAGATGGACCAGAAAAACACCAAGAATGTAAAATGAAAATGTATTTGTTTAAAATGTTTACCAAAAATTAAACTTTAAAAGACATCAGTCTGGTTGGTTTGTGGCCATTTGTTGTTCAACCATTGCAGCTGCATTTCTTAATGTAGCTTAAAAAAACAAGAGTGCTAAATTTAAGATTAACCCTGGCTAAATGTAGCCTTCCCGTAACATTCAACTTAGAATGGTCAAAATTCCACATGGTTGCATGTGCAACAGGGCGTTTTAAGTGCAGTATTGCATTATAACTAAATTTAAATGCTGTAATGTCTTTTGCTTTTTCTCTATCAGAACTTGCGTGATGAATAAAGCGGCACTGTGTGCTGGTACCTGTTCCAGGAGGACCAAACACAAGGTAAGGTGCAGGTCTGGAGGATCCTATTAAAATCTGTTGAACCGCTCCATACTGTTCTGGATTTTTCTCAAGCTGCCGGTCAAACAGACTATCAACACAAAAGACAGAAGCAAAAGAACAAAATAAAATAAAAGGAGGGTAATGATAGGAATCACCAGCAGGGGGAAATATTTCCACAGAGGATTAGCAATTTCAAAGGACTTCTTAGAAAAGCATTCACAAATCCTAAAATTAAGCATTATGAGAAATATTAAGAAACTATTTTGTGTTTTGTCAGTAGAATTTCCTTTTTTTAGGTTCAAATATGCCTACAAAAGTGATTTCAATGTAAAGTTTTACCAGACAAACAGAGCCACAAGGTCCTTGAAGGCAGCCTGAACTAATATTGTTCAAGAAGCAAACCCTTGAGATCAACTGCACAGAACAGGGTCTCTGGAGGGAAGCAGCAACCTCACCTGAGCTTGGGAAGGTCAGGCTGCTGACAGGAGCAGGGAGGTTCAGAAGGAAACAGCACACTTCCCAACTTGTTAGTGAAGGCCAGTTCTGCTGCTCGGTGCTGCAGACGCAGAGTCAGGCGGTTGATGACGAACTCCACATTGAACTTTATGCCCTGTAGAAGGCTGAAGTCTTTGCCTCTTTTAAAACGATCCAAAAACCTATTGTAAAAAAATGGACAAAGGCTAAGCAAACCTTTTCTGCTCAACGTGGGGTGATTTTGCTTTTCTCACTGCAAGCTACTGTTGTGCCATACTCTGAAGCGAAGCCCAGTTTGACACTGTCCAGCTGCACACCGTGAACGTAACCACGGTACTTCTTGTTTGTTTCTCCTTGGGGGTACACCAGCAACGAATCTCCTCGAAGCACAGACGGGCGGTTCTCCGACACGCCTGGGAGCTGACAGGTAAAACGAAAGGTATGAAGCAGAAAGCATTATTTTTCTGTCAGTGAACATGAATGAACACAGTGGTGTGATTCAATTTCATGAAGCCTCGACATGTCTGCACTTCAGCAATTAAAGACAGGTTTATAACGAGAATGTCCACACAGAAATAAAAAAGAAGAAAGAGCCGGGGCCGGTGAAGCTGAGTAAAGATCAATAGGAATGATAAATAAAGCAATTTAAGAAGACAGCATTTTGAAAATCTTTATTTATACAATAAATATTTTTATTTGTTATGGTCTAAAAATATTATGATAAACTTTATTCGTTTTTTGAGAGCAGGACACCTGAAACTACGTCTTTAAAAAAATATATAGAATTCAAATTCCCTTTGTCCTGTTAAAATATTTTTCTATAAGCTATAGATACATATTACTGAGAAGTTCCAGTGGTTATAAAAAACTATGCATACTGCCTTTTTGTGATGTCAAATAATGAGAGCGAAATAAATCAGTTTGAAGCGTTTCCCGTCTTTAATGTGACCTATAACCTCAGAACTTCAAATAACATGGTTGCACAAGTCTACCTATACTCTTAATAGACTGGGTGCGGCTCTGTTCAGAGTGAAGCAACCACATTCAAAGCTTTATCAAACAGCAAACAGCTGGTATTATTGCATGCTAAGAAAATGTACTTCAATTATGCTTTTGAATAAATGTAAGTTTTTTTTGTTTGATTCATACTATCACATTAAATCATAGTTTATAGAAATGTTAGACAAAATGCTGTCATGAGGCAAAGCCGCCGTGCCAAATCCGCAGACATTCGACTGCTCCCAGCTGCAGCATCTTCAAAACAAGCTCCTGAGAACCAAGGACGCAGACATTAGTCTGTGAGAAAGATGCTGTGTGTGTGATCAGTCCATTTTCAGATACAAGGGCCCCAAGTAAGGTACAATTGCTACTATGTAGGCTTCTCATTCGGTGTTCTTGGTGTCATGTTACAGCAAAAGCCAAAGTCTGCACATATCTTCCAAAACTCAAGAGGGATCGCTACCAAGCACTGGATGTGTGGTGCATATGACAGCAATGTTGTGTGTTCTACATATTCTTCATTTGCCTTAGCTTTAGGGTAGGGTTGTAGGACTGAAAAAAAAAGCTTCCAAGTTCAGCTAAACATCGACAGGAGAAAACTAAACACTGCCAAGCATGGTGGTGGCAGCATCATGCTTTGGGGAGTTCTTTCAATTGGAATTGAAGTGTTAGTGACCAGTTTACACTTAAAACAATGTCAAACTGTAAAGGAACTCAAGAACAAATACCAAAATATAAGCTGATATATATATATAAATATATGAGTATAAATTTAAATTGTGTGGGGATGCATTTGGGTGTGAGGAATACGATTTAAATGGAACCAAATGAGTGGAGTGAGAATTTATAACTTTTACTTCTTCTTACTCCCTTTCAGATACTTCTTGTTTTTTTGTCTTATTTTCTCTTTTAAAACTATATGTCTTAAATATCATCATCAAATGTTGTCATCATCAAGAAAGTTGGAACAGTTCCATGTTCCAAAGTGTCATCAGAAGCCTTTCAGCACGCGGTTGACTCAAGGTCTGTTGTATTTACAAAGTCCAATAACAAAGGTCGAGTACTTTTATGGAATTCAAAGATTTTTCAACATAGTATTACTTTAAGGCTGTGCAGAATTTTGAATCACAATATATCAGTTTTAGTTTTGCTCATCTTACTACCTCATTTTGCTGGAATAGATTACGTCAAATTAAAGGTGGAAAAAGTTCTGAACTGATTTATCTTGGTCTAACATTTACAATACTTAACAGGTGTGTGTTGACTTCTTATAATCGCTATCAAAGCTATTAAAGACAAATAGAAGAAATAAACAAATTATGAACACCCACCTCTAGTACTAGAAGTTGCTTGCTACTGGGGTCAGGACTCAGGACGGCATACTCTTTGTCGCTGTTGGGGATGTTGTACCTCCTGATGTCCACTTCCATCTGAAGCTCCTCCAGATACAGCATGAGCTGGAACTTCTCTTTGTAGTTCTCCCAGGTCAAGGGACTCTCCAGCACCATCTTCCTATTTAAAAAAAAAACAGAGCAGGGAAACAATGACACTAGAAATCCTTTTGATTTTTTTGAAACCTCAATAAACGTACCTTGAATCAGAGTTAAACCTGGACTCTTTCAGCAAGCCGATGAGGTGGGTCATGTGCTGCGGGACTTTGTACGGTTTTAATTCAACCACATAGTTCAGCTTCATCACAGACTGCCTATAATTGGAGTAAAACCAATTAGCATCAAAAAACAGACCTCGCGCAGATTTAATTGCTATTTGACAGTCCATGATCTTACCCCTCAGGTCGTTGTCCATCCACAATCATGCAGTCAGATTGAGGGGTCCAAGCAGGAAGCAAGTTAGGCTTGTAGGGTGATTCAGGGGCCAGCTGCAATCCCAGTGCAGTTACGCACCGCGCTTCGATGGTGCGCACAATGTGGAACGCGTCGAAAGAGGGTTCCAGGCCTTTTTTGAATTCAAAAGCCAGTGTAGCTGGATAATAACCTACTTCTTTGCACTTGAACTCAACCCGGATATTGTAGCTGTCACCTGAGAGCAAAGAGCCACAAGTGAAATGTTTATCACATCTATACAAGTTCCTTTTCATCCTTTTCACTCCTCAAATCAAATCAAAGTTAGCTGCCTTGAGTTAGACATTACCTGGCCTGAGCTGCAGAGGTTTCTGTTTGGTCACTCCTTCAACGTCGGACAGTTTCAGGCATTTGAGCCAGTGCAGCGGAGTGTAGTAAGTGAAGAAGACGATTTCCTTTCCCATGTTTTCTACACTCAGGATAAGTGTCCGCTGTTTGGACAAGAGATCATTTTGCATGTTGCCAATAAGTAATTTATAATTGTATACTCAAAGGAAAAGAACCTCAAATGTGCCCTCCATGAGAAAGTGAAGTTTTCCATCTTCAAACGGACAGTCAGAGACGATGCTGACACCGTGTTTGTCAGAGATATACTCGGTCCTGCATGTATACAGAGAGAAAAATGATCAAATACAATTTGTTAAGAGAAGACAGATAAAGCCAAGGATTTATGCTTTTAAATCCTTTCAGATTTTCTGGGTGCATGAAAACCAAAGAGGCAGTAAAACAGCAAAGTTAGTTTTTAATCAAAATTTTATGAGAAATTAAAGAAAACTCTTCTGTCTTTTTTTTTTTTAGTAGAAGTGAAATGCAGTAAAGTAAACTTGTCAGACCAGCTAAATAATACCTGTTTACTGTCAGCTTTTTCACCAGAAGCATGGCCAGTTGTCTCCGGGCCCTTACTCCTGTCTCTGCTCCCTCTGGTGAGCCGCTGGCTGCTGATATGACGTCTGGGAGGGCTTCTTCATTCTGGACAGGCTGCCGTGGTCGGTTCCTAGATGTGCTCCACTGGTCAACGTACAAAGACCTGACCTGTGCAAATTAACATACTTTCACTTTATTTGATTCTTTTTTTTTCCAACTTGTTTAAAACATGACAATGAGGACAACTTTCTGACGTAAACTCCTCTGAACTTCCCATCTGGAGCCACAAACTTGGTTAATAGGTCCTCCAAGACATAAGCTCTCGTGATGTGGGGGCTGTACTTGAACCCCTTTTTCAAGTAGGACATTAACTTTTTGGCCTCTTGATTAAATCTGGTTTTAAAACTAAAGTAAATGGTGCTAGATAAGTTTAACAAGTAAGCAGGCTTGACGAGGCCACTTTGTCCAACTACCATGTTTTTATGAATATTAAGTTAGTCCCGCCCACAACCCAGAAGCAAATTTCTAATGAGCTGCTGGTGCTTTGCAGAAAATACGTCTCAAAAACTACACAGGCTTTTGATTTTTTGCTAAAGACTGCACAACCATAGTTAAAAGACCATTCTTGTTCCTTATACGTGTGTTTGTTCCTGTTTGTTCCCTGAATCAGTAGCCGTTCTTCTTGCTGCTGTAGGTCAGGTGGACAGCAGTTCTAACCCCATTTTTAAGATAGCATTTATTTGAGGATTTCTGAAGCCCATGAGCTTCAGGTTCTGTTTGTTCTCCACCTTCTCTATTGTTCTTCAGAATAAAGGGTCTGTATTTTCATTTCTTTAGACAAAACTGACTAAAGGTGAGGGTGAGTCCTCCAGTTGTGCTTTCACTTTACCAAAGAAATGCAACGTTATCAGCAGACGTTATCAGCCCTCAGCTAAATGTGAATACATTTGTCCCATTATGTTCTGCTCCTGGAGGTTTTACAAAAAAGTCATCTAAGAGTTGTGTAACACATTACTACGGTGGCCCTGAAGTCCAAATCACTGCATCAACAAGTCACTCAATGCAAAAATATATTAAAGATCACGACAATTAGAAAAGCAAAAAAACTAACAACAAAGCAACATTACATCTGAGAAATCAAAACAAAATTCCAGAAACCAAAATGTAATCAAAAATAGATAAAAAATAAACAAGTCCAAAAAAAATTAACCAAATAAAAAGGAAACATTTCAGAGAACAAAAGTAATTTCCTTGAATCAAATTGAAGAAAAATGAGAAACCTGGAAAATGGAAGGTAATATGGGATGTCAATACATCCCTGATTGGAAGATGACATTTGTTTATCTTTTTTAACTGTGGGTTCTTTGGCATAGCCAAACCTTCTAACAGAAGTTTTCTGGCCACATCCACTGCAAAGGTTTGGTGATTGCTTAATCAACCCACATAATTCTCAATTCAAAACATCCTTCTGCTTTCCTTCTTCAACAATCAAACGACATCATCCAATCAGTGGTGATCCAAACTACTTACCTTTTCCAGTTCTTTATTTTTGCTTTATTTTTCTTATATATCAGATACATTTCTGGAATTTTGTTTTACATTTCAAGAATTTTGATTTGATTTCTAAACTGTAGTGTTATTTTTTTTTAATTATTTGTTTCACTTTTTTCATTGTTGTTGGGATCTTAAATAATGTTTTTGTGTTGATGTGATTTGCACTTCAGGGCCACCGTACATTCTGAGAAAGTAATATTTTAAATTAAGGAAGTACTATTAAACAAAAATAACACACAATCTGTATTGTATTACAGTCTTGTCAACTCTGTGAAGAACACACCTGCCATCGTGCTTTTTGTGATCTGTCCTGAGTGTTTGACTACAGGTGCTTTAAAAAACATTTTGACCTTGGTCATGTTTGCTCTAGATATCCAGGCGGTTGCTATCCTGGTAAGGCAAGGGAAGTTCAAGTACATTTTTGCATGTATTGAATGTGATAAGATAAAAAGAAGGTTTATTTTAATTGCAAATTATCCACAAAGCAGTCCTAGCAATAAAATAATAGTCGTGTATTATAATTTATTTAAATATTTCTTCAAAAGAACAATATAAAATGGAATTCATCTTTGCATTGTCATGTATTTGACAATTAATACAAAGATATGGCATAAACGCTTACAGTAATGTCACGTGATCTCTCTCAGCTGAGAAAACATCTTTCATTCTGAAATCACGCGAATTCGTACCTTGGGGGTGAAGTATATCTTGTCTTTGCGTCTGGTCACTTTCCTGCACGTTTTCAGGGCATAAAGAATGGAACCGAAGTTTGGATCTTTAATCCCGGGAGTCCTGCAAGAAGAACAGGGCAGTTTTTAGCTTTCGAGACAAAGTTTTCACTAACAACAACAACAACAACAACGATGAGTGGATCTATAGACGCTCACCTGTTCCGGAACTCAGCGTTGTAAATGTCTCTTAGCTGGATTCTGTCATTGATTGAGGTTCGGTTGGTCTCGTTCAAAAACTCAAAAAAGTCGAGTCCAATTTGACAGCGTGACGTAAAAAAAGTCATATTTCCTTCGCTAGAATATTAACGTGAAGCGACACAGCTAAAAATCGACCAGGAAATTTGTCCGAACGCGGGTGATGCGCAACCTCAAGAAGGCACTTCTGATTGTTTTGATAAAAAAAAAAAAAACTTCGACAAGCCGGATCGCTTTTGACTTCTTAGCAGTCCACATGGGCGGCGTCTGTTTCCGTCCGTGCGGAAACACATGTCCGTGTGAAGACGGTTGAGCCCAGAGGTGTCAGCGAACGCATCCAAACCACCATGAAACGGAAGAAACGAAACCTAACAGGACGAAACCGTAAAAACAAGCGGCTACTACGGCGACTAGTCTGATCATTAGGATGACGTACTTGTGTCAGAGAACATGTTGAAGATAATTACTGTTCTCTTAAAGGAAACTAAGGAACGTTTAAAGACCTTGACATCCATCTCATATTCATAATTTTCATGATCATAATGAAACACGAAATTGTTTAAATATTAAAAGCCTGTTGTTGGATCAATGATTACATTTTCACTGTTATTTAGAATTAATTTTATTTATTTGGTGGCCGGGATAGGCTCCGGCAGCCCCGTGACCCCGAAAGGGAAAAACGGTTAAGAAAATGAATGAATGAATAATTGTTTCTCATATCATGCTATTCTTAAGTCTTTCAGAGTAAACTATATATATATTCAAAGTCAGCTTTATTGGCAAATATGCTGCATGCACAATACAGCACGGACGACAATACTTTCCTCTCGCCCCACAATGCAAGCATACAAAATAACAATTATAATGAATAATCTAAATAATGCAAAAGAGCAATGGGATAGTTAAAGTGACAGTTCAAAGTGACAACAGTGCTAAGAGCAGTAAGTAGATGAGTCGGTGATGGCAGTCTTTGGTGAATATTATGTTCTGATGCAGGTGTGAAAGTTCTTCAGTTCAAGTTCACAGAAGGGAGTGGAGGGGGCAGAGGGGGGGAAGGCAGGAAGGGAGTAGAGTCTCCTTATCGCCTGGTGGACGGAACTGTCCTTGAGTCTGCTGGTTCTGGCCTGGAGACTTTGCAGTCTCCTCCCTGATGGCAACAGGCCATCTCTGGAATGGATGAGAAGGGCCCCCTGCAATCCTGATGGCTTTGCGGGTGAGGCGAGACTGATAAATGTCCGAGAGGCGAGTGAGGGGGACACCAATGATCTTCTCAGGCAGGCTCCGTACCACAAGGTGATGCAGCTGGTCAGGATGCTCTCGATGGCAACCCTATAGAAGGTCTGCATGATGGGGGGAGGAGCTCTGTTTGCGGAGGAAGTACAGGCGCACACACACACACACACTTACTCATGTACACAGACATACACACATGATGATATGTTACCTTTGGCATACTAAAGAACAAATTTTTCAATGAAATGTGAGTTATTTCCCAATGATCCTTTTCCTACCCAGAAGTAATGAAACCACAAGAAGACACAATTCCGTGCCGGTCCTAACCATCGACTGTATATAAGAACTACACTCACTTCATTAGCTACACCTTGCTAGTACCGGGTTGGACCCCCTTTTTTCACCAGAACTACCATAAACCTTCATGGCTCAGAATTAACAAGGTACTGGAAACATTCCTCAGAGAGTTTCGTCCATACTGACATGCTAACGTCACACAGTTGCTGCAGATTTGTCGGCTTCATATCAATAATGCCAGTCTCACGTTCCACCACATTCCAAAGATAATCTATTGGATTGAGATCTGTGGAGTCCATTTGAAGACAGTGAACACAGTGTCGTGTCCAAGAAACCAGAATGCGATGATTCCAGCTTTATGACATGGTGCCTTATCCTTCTGGAAGTAGCCATCAGAAGATGGATGCACAGTGTTGTCATAAAGGGACGGACATACTCAGGTAGGCTGTGACATTGTTACCATTTTCAACTGGTACTAAGGGGCCCAAAGTGTGCCAAGAAAATATCCCCTCATCATTACACCACCACCACCCTGAACCACTGATACAAGGAAGGATGGATCCATGCTTTCATGTTGTTGACACCAAATTCTGCTCCTATCTGAATGTTGTAGCACAAATTGAGACTTATCAGACCAGACAACATTTTTCTAATCGTCCATTATCAAATTTTGTTGAGCCTGTGTGAATTAGAACCTCGGTTTCCTAGTCTTAACTGAGGAGTGGCACCAGGTGTGGTCTTCTGCTGCTGTAACCCATCTGCCTCAAGATTGGACCTATTTTGTGTTCATAGTTACTCTTCTGCAGACCTTGGTTGTAACCAGTGGTTATTGAGTTAGTGATACTTTTTTATCAGCTGGAACCAGTCTGGCCATTCTCTGGCATAAACAAGGCATTTCCGCCAACAGAAATGACGGCCACTGAATAAATTTTTTTTTTGGACCATTCTCTGTAAATACTTGAGATGAAAATACCAGTAGATCAGGTCTTGCATCGAACGTTCAGAGTGTTTGATTGACAAATTCTCCCGAACTCCCTTTCAGTAGCAGCTATCTCCTGATTGGCAAGAGTGGTTGCCATAGAGATTTTGGCTCAGATTCGGACCAATTACTGCTTACTGACGATTTCTGGTTTCAACATGATGATAGCCATTTCAAGAAAAAAATGGCAATTGAATTGACTTCATTTTGTTGGAACCGGAAGCAAGTATTTATGTCACTGTCACTCGATGAGGCTTCCAGAGTGAGTGGCTGGTGCCAAGCACAGACCTGGTGCAGTTAATGGCTGATACCAAGTATTGCGCACAATGAGTTATATCGCACCCTGCGACGGACTGGTATCGATAGAGGATACATCACGTGATTCCTCATGGGAGGAGAGCACCGCCATTTTGGTGAGGTCAAGTTACTGTTACAGGGCATGCATGTGAACACATTTTTTGCAAAATGCCAGTTCATTCTGCGGGTTTCATCTGCCAAAATCGGAGAAATTAGTCCACGAAGGAGGAAGGCATAACATTTCACAGGTAAGTACTACAATTCTATTGTTTTAAAGCTGCAGGGGCATCATTAATGGTACACATGTTGGCATGCATAATGCTGCAGGGCTATTATCAACATGTTGGGATGATGTACGTATAATTTGCTGTTGACATAAATGTAAAGTTTATTTTGTTAAACCTTTACACAGTATACTAGGACTAGGCTATTACAGTAATATAGATTTATGCATTTCTGACTCAGTGACTGAACTTTTCTTGCAGGTTTCCAATGGATTCAGACTCAAGGAAAAAGTGGGCCTTAGCTATCACAAGAGCTGACCCAGATGGATCACTGTGGTTACAAACTAGCAATACAGTCTAGCTATGTTCAAAACAGAACCAGATTTTGATAAGACTGGCCAGACTGTTTGCTTGGAACCTGGCACCATACCATCTGTGTTACACCAAATTGATCACTCACATGAATCAGTAGGGTAAATCTATTGTTTTTCTTTGTTTTTTGTTTTTTCAGGGCAAATCTATTGATAACTTTTGGACTTTTTGTTGACTTATCTATTTATTTATTTATTATATTGACTTATTGTTTATTTATTGTTATTATTTATTATTATCATTGACTTACTATTGATTTATTATTATAATTATTGACTTATTGTTGACTTATTGCTGGGCTTTTCTCAATAATTTACATTATGTCAAAGAGGTCTAAAACTTCTAAATGTTTACAAATTATTTTAAAAAATTCTCTGTAATAATTTTTAATTTGTAAAAAGTCCTGCAACTTTGCATTTTTCATGAAAGTTTGAGCTTTTAAGGTTGGTTGTATCTCTTATTTAACAATAACAAATGATGTATATATATATATATATATATATATATATATATATATATATATATATATATATATAGTATATACAGTCTCACGGTAGATCCGTGCGCAACTTTGGCTTCGTGTGTGCGTAACAAGGGATTCGTGCGTGTTTTTTAAAGATGTGTCTGTGTAAGTTGTTTCAAGCTGTTGTGATCTTAATTTGTGCATACGCAAATTGCATTTTGTATTTTTTTCATTTCATATTTTTTTAACTTATACACAAAACTTATTATGTGAGTAACAAATCAGGCACAAATCCAAATGTATGCACAAATCCTAATTTACGTACGCACAAAGCAAGAATATGCATACACAAATCCTGATTTACGCACAAATCAAGAATTACGCACGCACAAATCCGACTGAGTCTAATTTCTCTCCATACCAAAGGCTACAGAATGCATTGTCAACTGGGTGCCAACGACTTTACCAAGATGGCGTCGCGCTCCGCCACCTTTGGCCAGGCTTCCCAAGCGGGTGTGTCTCCTCTAGCGATATAACTCATTGATTGCATGTATATGAGAACCAGACTCATTGGCTCCCCCTGGTGTTCCAAATAAGAATGACCTGCTGGACCCAAGATGCCAATGTCTCATAGACTTCTATTGAGAAATAAACAACCTCAGTCATATTTTTTAGAATAACCATTCCTGTTACACTGCCTTATATTTTCATGATATTTTTCTTTATTGCAAGTTATTCAAGTTTTAAACTGACCAATCAAATGGCTCGACAGTCCCATCAGTGGTCGAGCTGTTTGGCGTGCGAGTTGAACAGAACAGGAACAAAAGATTGGGATTTAGATATTTAGAAAGTGTCTCAGCTTTCAGGAACTGATCTGGTTTCTCAGTGAGTTAATCTGCGCTGTTTTGGAGAAGAAGAGTCTGTACAAGTTGATTGTGGAGCCGGTTCTACATGGAATTATTTTACTGCAGACTTCACTCTTTTGTTACAATCTATTATCAGTCTTTTATTATCAGTAAAAGTCAAATGGTTCCACATTTTGCTTCATTTCCCTGTGTTACTAAATTACTTTACTTTACATTTTGTGTTGCATCTGGTGCTTTCCTCTATCTGTCCTTTATACTCCCTGTGCTTCTGCGCGTGTCATGATCCCCGCTCTTCCGCACGCACTCTCTCGGTACAAACTACGTATTGACCAATCAAGTGTGGCCAGCTCCAGTGCTGATTCGCCACATCAAATAATGTCAAACATTTATCCAGATGAATTGACATTAACAAACATTTGATCAGTGGCGGTTTTTGAAACGGGCGAGGTGGGGGGTGGCCCAGGGCAGAACATAACAGGGGGCAGCATTGTACATGCCTGCGATGATACACATAAGGAAATAGTTAAATCAAAGGGGAGACTTTCAGCTTTTATTTTGACATGCCTACTACAAATGGCACTCAGCGTTTTTATTTTTGACACAACTGACACTGAACGTCGAACTCATCTCTTCATCCTCTCTCCTCTCCACACTTATGGTGGAAAAAAAGAAAGAAAAAAAGGATGAAATAACTAAGAGTGAAACAACGTAAAACAGCCACATGAAAAGGTATTAGGCAGAAGAAAAACCCTTACTCAACCCAATTTCGACCAGAGCAGGCAATGGGGATTATTTCCCACAATTCCCCGCTCCGACACAGCATACCTAACGTGCACGTGACCACAACTACCCCTGGCTGCAGCCTGCAGGACCCTCAACATCGCGGAATGCTGAAACGCTGTGGAATGTTAACCTCGCCCACACATGCTGTGGAATGTTAACCACCCCCACGTTGAGGCCGTCTTCTTCTTTGCATTTTACAAGTTTCCATGTGCAATACTGCCACCTACCAGTTTTTAGGAGTTTTTCCTTACCGTGAAGTCTAAGGGCAGGAATGCCAGTTTAGTTTAGTCTGTTTTGTTAAAGTTTAGTATTATCCTAATGAATTCTATGTATTCATGATCCTTTGTTATTGTACATTTACCTTACAATTACCGGTACGAAGCCCATTGAGACGACTGTAGTGTAGTGGTCAAAAACCTACACTTAAACCCAAATCCGTCCGGACAGGCAAAGGGAATGGTATCCCACAATTCCTTGCGGTGCCGATCTAACAGCAGCACCAAAGTTACACCTACTTAATTGAATTAATTTGAATGAAAGTAAAATACCTGTCTAAAAGCTACCTGTTATCTTTAAACTGACTTAACTCAAAATAATTGATTTATCTTAACTGAAGCAAATAATTAAGTTAGATCAAAGTAAAAAGCTTTGTCTTTACAACATCCAAACATGGTCTTATCACCCTCTCATGGTGGAAAAACTATTATCTGAGCTTCTCCATCCACTAAATCAGTGTTTTTCAACCAGTGTGCCGCGGCACACTAGTGTGCCGTGGGAGATGGTCAAGTGTGCCGTGGAAAATTGCCCTCATTAACTGATCTAAAAACATTTCCCATCTCCAGGATTTCAGCTCTGTGTTCATCCAAACAGGCCCTGATAAAACACTGAGGAGTTAGGAATATAAAAGATCGTAAAATACTTTTTCTTTGAGTTTATTTTATTTTATTAAAGACATTTTGATAAGAATGACCGTACCGCGATTCAGCTGCAGCTCCGGCTGTATTTGGGAAAAGTCCCGTCCCTTTGACTGTCTCCACCAATCATTCTTGAGGGGCTTAATCACATGTCATCAGTCTGACCAATCAGAAGTGGTTAAAGTCTTCACTTCCTTGTCCCGATTTAGCTCGTAAAATCGCTCAGTTCTAACAAAAATACCAGCTAAAGCTCGTCTTTTGCGTTGTAGCTTTCCACAGAATCCGGTATCAGACCGTGGAACAAGTAAACAAAACGATGAAGCTCCGAAAACCGATCTCCGGCCGTTTTATGCACTACATCTCCCATGATGCATTGGGTTGTGAGAGTGACAGGGCACAAGGAGATCTGTCGTTAGACGTCTTGAAACCAACGAACACACATCAAACTATTTTTAAATCTTCTAACTTAACTTTTATTGAATCTTTTAGAAAAAAAACAGCTGCAGTTTCCAGCTTTTTCTGCAACAATTATCTCAAAAATGCATGTGCAATTGTGGAGGGGCTGTAGATCAATACAGACTATGAGTTTCTCCTTCTTTTTTTAAATTTTTGGATGCTGGTGTGCCGCGGGATTTTTTTTAAGGTAAAAGTGTGCCGTGGCTCAGAAAAGGTTGAAAAACACTGCACTAAATCATCTTCAAATGGACATGCTATGCTCCTTCACCTCTCTGAAAACAAACTAACCGTCGACTAAACCAGCTCCAGACCAGGTTATGTTCAGAGCATGAGTAAGGGGAACTATACCCGAAACATACCTCTGTTTTTGGAACCGAAAGCGGTGGTTGTGCACTTCTTTAGCCTCAAACTTACCGTTGGAGCTAGCATAACCTGTTTTCTGGAATACCCCCCTGGAATACCCCCCCGATGACCTGACAAAGACAAACAAAATACCAGAAACTTGTAGTCTGAGGACAATTAACAGAGATGAGAACAGCTGTGAATGATTATTAACATAAACCAGGGGGGTATGCTGGAAGTTGAAGGTGTGATGTTGAATGTTGTCAGTAGTTACATCCCCCCAAGAAGGATGTCAACAACAGGGGAAAGAGACATTCTAGAGGGAAATGAATGAGGTAATACATGGTTGCTCTAGTGGGGAGTGTGGCGAAGAAAGAGGTGAAGAGGAAATGATGAATAAATTTGGTGCTCAGAGCAGGACAGAAGAAGGTGGTGGACTTCCCTAAAAGAATGGAAATGACAATGGTGAGGATATTTTTCCCAGAAAAGAGCACAGGGCGACTCATAAGACTGGTGGGAGGAACACAAAAGTCAAATTAATTTTGTTCTCACGCAGTCTGACAGAGAACAACAATTGCAATGTAGTAGCTAGCCCAACAGCCCAAGATAGTGGTGTGTAAAATGTCTGGTGGTGAGGAAGGCAAAGAAGACAAGGGCAGAGCAGAGGACTAGGTTAATTTAAAAAGAAGAGGGCTGTGTTGCTTTTAAGGAGGAATTGAAATGGATTTTGGGAGATCAGGAGGTTCTCCCAGATGACTGGACAGCTACAGCTAAAGTGACCAGGCAGGCTGAGAGGAAGGTACTTGGTGTGTCATTTGGAATGAAGAAAACGGATAAGGAGACTTGGTGGTGGAATAAAGTTTAGGACTGTGTTTAAGAGGAAAATGTTAGGCTGAAAAAAGTGGGACATTGGGAAAATAGAGCAGAGCAGACAGGAGTACAGATAGATGATGCACAAGGTGAAGGTGGAGGTGGCAAAGGCCAGATGAGTACTTGTATGTGTGGTGGAAACTAAAGAAAAATAAAGCTGAGTCACACATTGTAGTTATGGGAAACAATAGTGGAAGCTATAGGCTGAGGTCCTGAGTGAGGATCTATGAGTAACAGTATAATGCTAAGGAGGAGTGCCACAAAAAAAAGCATGCTTCTTAAAATAACTTTTTGTTTGACTAAAATGCTTGACAAATATGTTTATTGTGCGTTGAGTTTTGAAGCTTAACCATTATTGAACAAGAAACAATACAGATGAAATGACCTTCTTTAGCTTCTTTACATTTATCAGAAGCAAAAAAGTAAACAAGGTTTTCAGCAAAGAAAAAAATGACTCGAAACAGGTGCTCTAACAAAATATTCATTTAATGACTTACGATACGTCTCTGATCTCCAAATCTGCACCTCATACGGTTAAAAATAAATATTTGGCAGTGTCACCCTCACATTTCAATTGAGTACAAAAATAAATATATATTCATCAACAATATACAATTATAATTTAATCTGGACCTTAGACCACACACCAGACAACCATGTACAGCCTTGTTTGTGCATGGGGACTGTAAGATGTACCCCTTTCAGTTTCTAATCATCCATTCATTGGTTGATCAGGAATCTCTTTTGATTATGTATGATTCTTTGACTATTTTTATCCATCCAATGAACAGGTTTCCTGTCTGAGCTGGACTCTATTTTCAGTCTTATTATTGGTTAAAAGAAATTTCGCAAGCTCTAAATTTGTTTGAAACTTTTGACTGATCAGGTCAATCAACTTTGGACTGAAGCCAAATAAACTGAAATAAATATAATAATAGAAAAAAAACTGAATGCAAAATTCAAAACTTTTGTTTTTTCTTCACTGAAACCAAGAAGAAAAACTACAATGTTGATTAAATGAAAGTGTAGACTTAGCACCATGTCTGTGTAATCCATTTATTCTTTGGCCACTAGGAGGAAACACAGGTCCATTTTTGCTCAGTGTCAGCAGGCTGACTATGTTTTTACTTTGACACTAAACTTAACGTACAGCATTTGCTTTGATTAGATTTGGTTGGATTGCTGTTTTCTAAAACTATTATGGTAAATATTTTTTTATATTTGTCTTGTTTGCTGATATAATTCTTCATCAACACTTCGCTCAGTCACAAGCATTTTCTTAGAATGGAAAATGTGTAATTTATTTACCAGCCTATGTGTTTGTAAGACACAAGGAGGTATTACAACCATCTACATTTGTTGAAACAACCTCATCTGTGATTGCTTTTAAATTTCAAAACATCCTCGCTGTCATTGAAATCACACAGCCAAACGCTGGAGTCACAAAGCCACATTAAGAAATTAATATTGTATAACTTTAGTGACAGAAATTTAATTCTATAGATTTCAATACATCTTCCAGTTTGTCTTGGCCGCCATGTCCTTCTTGCTTCTGTTTTTTAATGCAACTGATATAATTTAATCATTTTGTTGGTTAGTAGTTAGTTATTATACTTGCTATCTCCACTAAGGCATTTGTTTTTTTTACATTAGCCCAAGATAAATGTTAAAGCTGAATAAATATGCACATTTTCTTAAATAACACAGACTAGAGCTAAATGAAGGTAAAACTTTGCTGTTGTTTATGGATATAATGTGCTCTGCAGAGGCAATAAGGAGTTTTAGTTGCTGTGTAAAGTGTGAGGTTTGGAAGTTGTAAAAGCTACAAGTGTTTGTTTGTGTTTGCATGTAGGTAGTTTTTACTGAAGCCACAGGACTGTGGCCCCCATGAGCACTAGAAAGTTACGGGTAGTTTGTTTGTCACCAGATCTTCTGAACAACCAGACCTGTTAGTTTATTCTGATTAATGTTTGCTCAGTGCTAGAATGTGTTTATATGGATGAAAATCAGTCAGCTTCCCATCCATTTCCTATATTATTTGTGTGCTTGAAGCTAAATTAAATTAAAGCGACTGCAGACACTCATACCCATCTCTGTATTCGCAGTCCTAGAATGACGCCGTCACTTTTCTGTTGTCCTGGTTGCCATGACCCCACATGAGCCTGAAGCACAGACAGCACAGCTTTATGTCTGTGTGAGTGTGTATGTGTGTGGGCTTGTCTTTGATACCTATTTTAGGATATTTTCTGGTACAATCGGAACTAATAGGGCCCAGTAGGTTTTATGGGGCCATTTGACCAGAGTTAATGCAGAGGAATGTAATTTCTATGCTCCTGTTTAGGTTTGAAGCTAAAGTGGGACTGAAGAACTAAGTTAAGAGTTAGAAATCATCTGGTAATGTTTAAATTTGGTCAATAGAAAGTCCTAGCTAAAGCTGTACCAGTCCTTGTGTTTGTCTATAAGTGACAGAGAAAAAGAGGGAAGTAATTCCCCTAATAGCAGCATACATGTGTAAATGCTTATCAAAAAAACATGTCGATACATTGTGTGTTTTTGAGTGTGTTTATGTGCGTGTCAATGACCCAGAGAGACAGCAGAGCCCAAAAATTGCTTAAATGGCCGCAGCTGCATTTCCATGGCAACAGGGTGTGTAAATGGAGGGATATTATGGGCTAGAGCACAGGGTAATGACCGTTTCGACTGTCGGAATGCCTTGATCTTATCACCAAGGGAAGAGGGGATGCTCCTACTTTCTGATTCTCTAATAGCCTCTGCTCTAACAGACAGGCAGGGTCACAGAGGTCACAGAGAAACATAGACTCACACACATTCATTAAGACTTTTCTCTTTTTTTTATTTTCATTTTTTCATTAAAGTAGCTTGAATTGTATCTCTTCATAAATTATTATCTTTATACAACTGGCGAATTTATTGTAGCCGGAACACTGTATTTACCAAAAAGTATTTAAGAGGGGGAAAAACCTGGAGAAAAGTGTGAAGTTGGTGAAAATCCATGCACAGGTCTAGGTCACTGTTTTGGCATCATCAGATAATGGAACAATCACACATTACACCTTCGCAAGTTTCTTTTTCAATCACAGTGTCCAAATGGAGAAACCCTAAGTATAATAATACCCTAAAGAAGAACTGTTATAGATTTCCTGTTTTTTTTAAGCATTCAACTTGCTATAATGTTAAAGGTTTACAATAAAAAATAGTTAAAGGTTAAATCCAAATGTATTTTTTTCTTAGTAAGACTTTGCAACAGTTTCTTTTACCTCAACCTTTTGAAATGAGTTATTCTGATATGGGAGATTCTAAACATCTCAAACCAATGTCTTGGATTGTGATCAGAAATTCAAGCCCTCTTGTTTATTTTAATATTAGCAAATCTGTGTTTTGTAGTAGGTGTAACATCAAACTTCTTGTGTTTACAAAATGTTAATTAAGCGTGCTTGGCTGTAAAAAGACATTGGAGCCCTTTCCTGCTCAATAATATTTATCTTGTATGTATTTTTTATTCGTTGGAAAAAGTGGCTTTAAAAGTTTGTTTGTGCTCCAGACTTGACACTTCATGCCATATTTGTGTACAAAAGAAAAACGTAGCTGAATTTGCTGTAATGCTTCATCTTAAAAACAAAGTATTTTAACTAGCCTGGAGTCTGCAGGAAAAAAGGTGATGTCACATCCAAGGTCGTTAGAAGAAAAAAAACAGGAAGAACAATTGATATGGTCAACATCATACTGATCATACATAAGAGATCTAACCAAAAACAATTCGTAAATGGAATTTTTTCTTATCATTTATATCTACATTAGGTTTTTGAACCATCTTACAAGAATACTGCATACGATTTGGATTAAAAGCACTAAATTTCTACACCTTGTTCAAATCTCTCAGTCGATATTGTTGGTGGTGTGTAACCTCTTTCCAGAACTGTCTTTTGTTTCTTTTTATAGTTTTTTGTGCTTTTGATTTCTCATTTTTCTCCAAAGGACTACACATTTTCTAGTGCTTGAATTTTGTCACACAAGTAAAGCTGCCTTATATTGACCTAAGATGCCACAAAGACGCCTTGCATTTAAGAACTTTTCGCTTTATCTCATTCAATGAGTGAATGGCTGCAAAGTCATGTCCCTCTCAGACACCTAATCTGTCTCTGTCACTGGTATTGCAGCCAGTGAGGATCCAAACACTTGTGCTTTTTGTGTTTATTCTCATGAAATTCTTAGTAGTTTTACTTATATTAACATGTAACAACACTATGTTATATCAGTCTAAAAATCATAAAAAACAACAAACTAAGGTGTATCAAAAGATGCTTAAGAGAAGCCTTTGTCTCTAATTTTATCTCTTTCATTATAAGCCACTAGACTGCGCTTTTGCTGAAGTGTCTCATTGAGTCATCTGAAGTGGACTTATCTCCTACCATCCCCTCTCGGTTCTCACTCATTCCTGGACCCAGACAGAGCTTAGCACCAATCACATCCTGACCTCCTTATACCAAAGAGGTCTGTCTCTTCTGGGCTCAGTCCGCACTCAGACCCCTCTCAACCTCATGTTGACCTTACAGGTGACAGAAAGCTGCACGAGGCTTAAGGTAGTGATTTTATTTGTAAGAACTGTTCAGCTGATTGTCATGGTCATGATGTCCTCACATGCTGCAATAGATCATGATATATGCAAAATAGTATAAGGAAAATAAGGCTTCAAAACAAATCTGCATTATGATAAAACAACATAAATTTTAGGAAAATTCCCATGGCTACAATTCAAATGTTACTTTTTGATATTCTTTATTACTTTTTTTCATTACCACTTTCTTCAACAAACTGAAATTTTAGTTTACTAAGAAAGTCATTCAATGCAAACGTTTCAGATTTTACATTATCTTAGTCCTTATCATTGTCTTTCTTTGACTTTTTTTCTTTTTACTTTCCTAAAAAAGATTATTGTTTAATTTGCTTTAATTTTTTTACACATGCAATAACACATTCATTACAGAAGAGAAGTGCCATATATTGCATTTTATTATGTTACTTTGCATTCACATCTTTACAAATGTTTACTCTCTCAGACAAGGAACAAGTGGGAAGTTCTTAAACCATTTATATTATTTATAACAAAAACAGCAACAAAAAAAATCACAGCCCTGTGATCTATTTAACTGTTTTAATGTTTCAAATTGCAGATTTTTCTACTATTTCTGTTTTTTAATTTATTAATCTGCACTGATGCTGTTGGATTGTTTTTTTTCTCTTTAATGATTATTCGGCCCCACGTGTGACACGTACAAAGAGAGATCAATTTACAGGATTATGTTTTTAGTCAATGTGGGGGGTCCCTGTCCACAGCATAAACAAAAATAGATGTTGGAAATGATGTAACTGTCCAATATCTTTATGCTCACTCACTGTATACAAATGGTAAGGGGTGCATCTCAGATTGAAAACACAAGATAAAACACCTAAACTTGGTTGTATTTAAATGCAATGCAGTCTCATTGCTTAATCTGAGCTGAAATTTAGATTAAAGAAATTACCAGTATTATAGATTTTTCCTTTAACTGTTACAATGATACATTTTTGAGGTAACATTATATGAGATTTATTCCACTAAATCTCATTCACATTTTATAGGGTCTCAAGCTTTAAAATGTGTAAATAAACTTCTTAATGACTGAAATATATTTTTTTATTGTCAAAGTTCTGATTTTTAAAGGTACATTTACAGTAATTGTATTATTTTTGTAACTGGATGACCAAATGTATACTTCAAAATTACATTGGCTGTCCCCCCAACTCCATCTGAATGAAGCTCGTCTGCTGGACATAAAATATGTAGTTGTAGCGTAAGATAAATTAATTCCTCTTTATGAGTTCTGGTAAATCGCCTGTCCGACCTGGGGGAGGATCCCTCCTTCATGTGTACACCCCTGAGGTTTCTTAGTTTTTTCCGGAATCCGTTTTTTTTATCAGGAGTTTTCCTTACCGCGAAGAAGGGTTTAAGGGAAGAGATTACCGTTTAGTTTAGTCAGTTTGTTAGTTTGTTGCACATATTTGAGATGAACCATTTTCACAATATATGTTGATTACGCTAATTAAGGCAAGCAGAAGAAGTTTCATGCAAAAATGCAAACATGAAAAAATACTTTAAACTATTTTTCCTAGATGTTCAAACTTTAAAACGGGTCATTTGACCCGTAACATAACAGGAGGGTTAATATTTACATTTTTAGTATTAGATGCCGGAATTTCTTAAAATTTGGGAAATCTGGAATTTTATATTTGATATTTTGATTTAAAATATCTTTTTATGTGAGTTATTTGTCAATTTTCCCTCATAAATGTTTGTTAAAGTTATTGAGAAATTGTTTTCATTTTGTTATTGTTTAATTAAAACCAAGAGAACTTTTATACTTGTTCATCTTTACTTTTCTTCCACTTCCTTCAGGATTAGAAGTATGTAGCAGTAGCTGGATGACACCAAGCAAGGTGATGGAACCACCAGATTCAATTCAAAACAAATCCCCTTCAAATCACCTTTCTATACAACTCCAGGCTCAGTCTGATTGCATGTTCTCCTTGTTGTTTTTTCATGTGGTTGACTCTCTGTGAGGTAAACAGCTGTTGGTTCACATCTCAGAGTCTGATAAACACAATCAGACTGTGTTTATTCCTATCTAAACTATCCCTGTTCAAACACTTGACAGTTGCAGCTCAAAGCCAACAGGAAAGATATGAGAATCATTGTAAAACTGCAAGAACAAAATCCCATTAACACCCTTTTATTAGTCACCATGGAACCAAAATATAGAACCAGACTTTAAAATAAAATTAAAAACTGCATGACTTTTATCCATCTGATACTATAAACATCTTAGTCTCTTAAATTCTGCACATGTTTTACATATGACTATTCAGTGACTTCAATGAAAAGTATACCAGGGAAATATTTGTAGAGCTCTATATTTTTCTGCCTAAGATGGGGGTAATTGGCAGCAGAATCTCAACAGTTTCATTGCACAAAGAAGGATGGCAATAAACTGCTGTCACTTTTTCACCATCCATGATATGACACAAGAAATGTCTTTTTTCAATGTTTATACTGCATCATGGAAAAAACTAAAAATAGAATTTAAAGAGCTACTTTTTGTGCTTGTGTGTCTGAGTGGTACATATCACTGTTTAAATAATCCTGTTTCTGGACAGGCACTTTTGTGAGATCGGGCAGCTTGGAGTTCGGAAGTGATTTGTGTTTGTATACCAATTGTGCGTGACTGAGTTCTGGTACTGCTGCCTGCCTATTCTCTCTGCACAGGAGGGGATGGTGGGAGGCTGTCCCGCCACTCTCTGAAGAAGACCTAATGACTGCACAAAGAAGTGTGTTGTGATCTCACACATCGGTCTGTTTTGGGACAATATGAAGCCAGTTTTTCAGCTCTGAGCTGGTCACCATGCTGAGCAGATATGGTATCACATAATCCTTTCAGAAAACGAGGAAACAGGCGGAGCAAACAAGCCTGACAATTGTGGGAGTAGGTCCAGCATCTAAAGAGTCCACTGTCACTCGTTGTTAAGAAGACCACGCCCCCTGTCTGAGTGAGAAGTTGATCCCAAACATAAATTAACATAAAAATTAATTAGTTTGTGTAGATAATAAATACAATCACAGAGATATAGGTAGACAGTCTTGAATTAGACCGTAAGCATGTTCCTTTCTGTTGTAAAGTTAAACACAATGGAATGAACAGGTACTTGATGAAGTAGCCTGTATTTTAAGAAGAATGTAAGCTACACACACTTGTTGTATGGAAAAACCCATATGATAGGCTTGGGTCTCACCTACGCACCCTTACTTACCTCTTTTTTAAGTGTTTGCTATGACCTGTCACTCACAGCATGCCCGTAGAAAAATGTGCATTAATGTTTTTGCCCTACAGGCTCACAGAGTGGTAAATGTATATATTATATTTCGTGTGGGCCACCTAGATGCCATTTTTTTGCCTATAGACAGCCCACATCTAGCTATAAGGGGCAGTTGTGAGTAAGGCATAAGTCAGAAGCTTGAACATCCACAGGAATCCAGAACACACCTTGTGACTTTGACAAATAAACTGTTCCTTCCTTTTCTCCATCACTTACATTAAGTAGATATCTTGCCCTAATTTAGCAGTTTTTCACTTTTGTCTGTAGTGGTCTTTTTGTAGTACAGCAGGCCTTAGTGGGTACTTGTTTTGTGTTCTTCTTAGGTTTAAAATTTGATCATGTTTTAATTTGGCAAAAAATCTGATCTTCTGGTTTTGAACTTTTAAGTCCACACCACATCAGTAAAAATGAAACCTCTCAACTTTTGACAATCAGTAAATTCATCAGTGATAAAATCCAGCTTGATAATTGGCTTTTGTGGGGTACATGCTGACACTTGGCAAAGCTTGTGTGAAATAACTGCTATACTTGACCAAATTATCTCTTTACAGTGCATGGGAAGCCAAAGGATAAACAACTCACTCTGAACAAAAAGGGGGGCAGATGACTTTCGGTCTGTTGTCTTTGCTTTTCCAGGACTTTATTGTAAGACTGAGATGATTTTATTTCAGTGACACTTCTGTGTAAATATTTTGCATGCTGTGTTCTTCTATTTCATGCTGGGCGCTCGCTCTGTTCACCACTGTTTACTGAGCGATTAAGGCTACTGTACTGCATCCTGACTCCAGATCAGCTCACTCATGAACACAAATCCTTGTCAGGAAAAGCATTAAGACACAGCTGTACTTATGGGATAGATCCAGATGGTAAAGGCAGTTCGATGTCTTTCTATGCCCCAGCCAATTTAAGTGCCAAAGAGAATATACAATGTATTCCTGGAAGAAATGAAGCCTGGAGAAAGCTGCAACTCAAAATACAAACAGAACAGCCTCCCACATTCCACATGGAGTGTGTTTGTTTGTGTGGAGAGTTAGGGATTCGTCGTACGGGTGAACTTGTTTGTATCTCTAGTGGCTTGTATTTTTTAAGGTGAGGAGTCCAGAAGGCTTGGAGCACTGTGTTGGCTCCAGTGATGCGATAAATACATGGACTCCACTTGAGCCGGCAACAAACTCACATTTCTAAATCTTTTTGGGTTCAGGTATTGGTTCCATTTGCAGATACCTTCAGTTTTAACACTTTTGTCACTTTTTGGGTTATTTACTCAGCATTTATGTGCCTGACTTGTTAACGTTGTGCCATTACACCCTCACCAAATTCAATTAAAAGTCACAACCAGCTGAGTTCTGGATTGGTGGTGTTCACTTAAGGATAGTTTGGCTCTATCGATCATTGTCAGTCAGGTAGCCGGGTATTACTGTTTGTGTCAGCATCAGTGCATGTCAGCTGGTATCACTCACTGGTATCTGTGTCTGTGAGGCGTACACAAGTTGACCCTGACCCTGTATCTCTCCTGTTTCCCACACCTCTGCCTTGCATGTGTATTGTCAGCCCAAACTCCAAGATTCCCTGGTATGTTGGTGGAATTTCGACTATTTTTCTAGGTCACTGTTGTTTGTGCCTTGCGAGGTGTGTCTGTAATTCCCACACAGAAAGAGAGATAAACACTCTTGCACTGTCAAATGCACATGCAAACCTCATCAAATGACAACTATCCATCTTAGTGCACGTGTCAACATTGGCCTCTTTTTTTCTTGGCGGAGAAGCTCAACAGTAACTCCTTATATGAAAGCGCTTCTGTGCTTGTGGTAGGTGATGCAACAAAATCTCAATGTATTGTTTGATGACAGCCCAACAGCTAAGTATCCGCTCATACAATATGAATAAATGAAATCTGTACATGGGCAAGTATATGGGAGTGGTAATAAGCTTGTGGTGGAGAGGCAAATTTCTTTTATACATTTCTCCAAGTTGGTCTAATCCCCCCCCCCCTTTTTTTTTCTACATCCCATTTGTTTTGGCATATGAGATAAATATTTATTTGAGATGTCCAACAAAAATGGACCTTTTCTTGTTCCTAAAGTTTCCACCCATTTCCAATAAAGCTCCACCAACTGATGCCTAGGAGCTAACACTCACCTTACCAAAAAGACTTGGCAGTCAATTAAAGTATATGAATGGAAGAACTGACAGTGTGGACAGCTCAATTTGGGGTCAGGTTTAAATCCAGCAAACAGGTGACCGGAAAGCAAGCTGTCAGAGTTTAGGAGGTGTCAACAGGACCTGGTTTAGAGATGGCCTTTCATAGTGCTGAGGGCTCTTTTCTGCTCATTTATCTAAACTTTGTGACCCCCGACCTCACCAGACTGCCCTGCCCTACATCCTAAAAGAAGTGCTTGCCCTAAGGAATGAACTTGTCTCATTGCCCACATAAACATGCATGTGTACGTTTTTACGCTTAAGACCGAGCAGAAAGACTGCAAACATGCTGATGGCTCCAACAGACAGGTGATAGGGGAGTCGGCGGGTCAAGTCCCAGCCTGCAGGTGGGTATGTGTGACGATGTGTCCAAAACAAATCGCATGACTGACACCTGGACCACCCCAAGGTGGCAGTCCACCTCGATTCCCACCAATACATGCTTGTATCGCAAGAAGGAGGCAGTTGAAGGGATGTGCCAGATGGAGCTGCTAATGATGATGAATTATGGGGGAACATGGCTGGACTCAGATTAAGATCTGCTGATAAACATACCCACTAGGTCTTAAAGTAACTCTATATGTTTGTTTCTCCTATGCATTCACAAGTTTGACTCAATATCCGTGTCCTTAATGTCTCACATTTGGTCTTTTTTAATTTCAGAAATAATTGTTTGACTTATCTCTCTCCCTCTGTGATTGGCTCAGTTGTGAGTTCAAGTTCTTGCACACATGTCTGTGTATGTAATTGGAATGAAGTTCAGCCTCTATTCTAAGAGTTGTTGTCATTTGGAAACCAGTGACTGACATGGATTGTAGCCTTGACATTTTGGTAATACATCTTTACGACTGTCAGTCAGAAGCAGAGAAGAGTCACAGTCTTTTAAAAAGGGTGTTTCAAAACAGGATCCATTTATGATTTATTACAGCTTTGAATTCAATGTTTGGCTTTGGCTGGTGCTGTGACTTCTAACCAGTAACATCAATAATGTAAAAACTAACAGAAACTTTACAACAACCTGCAAATAAATGTCTTTTATGCATGTGAGAAAAGCTGATTCGGTCTCACTATTTTGTTGTGACACTAAAACAACTGGGCATCATCTACTTTTCCAGGGAAAAGCAATTAACATGATATTTTATTTTGAGTAATATTTATCTTATTTTTAAAATGTGTACGGTTAAACTCCTAACACTTAAGATCTACCCAAAGATTTAGATCATTTGTTCTTTGAATACTAGTGTTATCCTGGGATAAATTTATTGAGGTTCCCTTAGAAGACTGCAAATGTCTCAAGTGTTGGCGATTAGTGAATAATGTTCGCCACTTAGTTTACGGGGTTTCTGACAGTGAGCACCAGCTTCCAGCTAACAGTTTGTCTCTGTCTGCACAAGGAATGCTCTCAGCCTGGCATTCAAGACAGAGGCAGAATGATGGCAACAGAAGAGTCTCAGTGACTGATAAAATGACCCTAAGGGACAATAAAGCTTGGTGTATCTAACTATATCAACCTTTAGTGACAATTAAAAACAGTTTCCAAGTTATCAGGTCTTTTCGGGGGGCATTGGTTGCTGTGGAAGAGCCTTTCTCTGGTCTAATTTCAGCTGTTAGGTCAGTGCCTTCTGACTTTGGTTTGATCATTGAAAGTAGATCTTATCACAAGGATCTCATCACGAGCATGCTGGCAGTATGTTGCAGTGAGTCATCAAAATGCAGCGCTCGTGTCAAGATTTCTAAAAATGTATCCGCGCAAATGTGAATTTTGTTTTAGCGTGCGGCATTCACTATGGCTTCTATTGTGTGGGCTCTTTGGACTGCAGTGTGTCTGAATTGGAGTGTGGGGAGCAGAGGGGGCTAAGGCTGAGAAGATTGCTGTAAAGTATTCCCTTTGATATACTGGCCAAGAAGCCTTTGATTAAATGCGGTCCCAGTAGGAGCCCACACTAGATCCTCTGTGGCACAACCATGTCCAATCACCAGCTATCAACAGCTGCAGGTAATTACAGTCATCTAGTCATTAGCCTGGGACCCACCTGGAATTCCACATAGTGAGGGGTGGGAGAGGGCCAGCAGGGGTTGAGGTTTTAGCCTGAGTCTTTAATCAAATGCTTCCCTCCCCTTGAATGATATAATGCACCGCACCCCAGTCCACACCGAATCAGCTTTTCTCACTATGTGATTGGATCAGGTCTGCTGTTTAAGTTCCTCTCAGGCCACTTCGGTCAAAAATGGTAAATGGAGATATGAAAGCAACCTTCTGATTTTCCCCACTATAAATGTAGTTTTAAAGGAAAAAGCAAAAATACCAGTCTTTCTCTTACACCATATATTTCATAAGAAGATCTGTTTACATGAGGCAATGTACACAATGTTATACAAGGAAGCTGGAAAGCAGAAAAGTGAAATCTGTCAATAGTAGGATTAACTCGATCGTATGAGCATCAAGACATTTTTTTTTTGTCTTTCTGTCAGCAGCAGGTTGTCTCATCTTGCACGCTGGAAGCTAATGTACACCAGTCCATCACAGCAATGGGAGTGCTTGAAACTCTCCCAGTGAAAGTCAAGGTAGTGCAGCCTCATCTATAGATGAGAAATGAAACACTTTTCAATTTAAATAAATTGCTTAAAACACCTCTCTTATCACTTATCATTAAAAAAGACATTAGAATTAAAAGCTTCAATAATGCACCCGTCCATCTTATGTCCATCTTTGAGTCCACTGATGGCTGTTTGCTGGTCTATTTCACCAAGTCTATTTCTCAGATTGCACTGACCAAGCTACTTTCCAAAGTCCAATCACGTATGTTCTCTTTTTTATAATTTCCTTTTTGTTTTTGTCGATAGACATGAATTTCCCCCAAAACTGAATGCAAGTATATGATGGTTTAATAATACTGGATATGTTTGAAGGCTCAGGTAATGAAGAAATGCTGTCTGCAAAACATCACAAAAGTAATCACAGAAGTAAAGGTTGGCTGGACTGACTCAGTGGTAACAGCCAGCGGTGTCACTGGAACCCAATCCAGGCGAGTCAGTCACAGAGACACAAAATGGGCCTAATGAGTATTATTTCATTGTGGTTTTACTGGGTTCTACTGTTTTAATAAACAAGTAGAAAAACCATGCAGTTATGATGAGCAAACAAGGTGGGAGAAGTGGAGGGCGGAGATGCAGAGCACTTTTGGACAGACTTTTCCAGAATGCAGTGTTCCACGGGATGTCCCATGAGGGGGGAAAGGGGTGAAGCTGCATTACAAGGATCAAAAGGGGTGTTTCCTCAGGTCTGATCTAACCACTCTGCTCGTTTGGGGGCCTTGCATGTATGTACGTCCACAGCTTCCTCGCAGTCTTTGCACTCCACTGCACAGCACCATTTGAACTTGCACTCGCACTTGGTGATTTGCTTGATTCTGGTCGTGTCATAGCCACGCCCACAGCACATGACCTCGCAGCCATCTGTGCCACGAGACGTCTTATTGCAGACCCGCCCCGCTGTGCCTAGGGAGCCTGCAAAAGGAATTCAAGAGATGAGTTTATAATTTACAAAATTATATTTAAAATCAAAATTATTGAATAATGTGTCAGCATCTAGTTCATCTTTTCTAAAGTTGACTTTCATACAGTGAATTTTATTTTAGATTTTTTGTGGAGGCCCAGTGCATTTTAAAATTTGTTAATAAAAAAGCTGAATATTTTATCATATATAATTTATTTTGTATTTATGCTTTGATTTTAAGTTTTCACTAACTTAATTTTTAAAAAAGTGAACATATTAAGTAGTAATTCCAAACATTTTTAAAAGTTCTTAAAGCTTCAGTGAACAATGTTTCTACTTTTTTATTATTTTCCCCTCTAGTCAGATTTATTTTACCTTACCTCAATAGAAAACAGAGCTTGTTTAATTGTTTTCATGCTTAACTACAAATTGTTTCTTTATTTTTTCTTTTGTGTCCTTTTTAATGGCCAAAAATTCACTAGCCTAGAGAGTAAAGTCAATGGCGTATTCTGTTAGCAGATCTCCCTATTCTGTTTTGGGGGGCTATTTGCAACAGTTGTAGTTTTATAGTCAAAGGTCAAATTAAAGATTATGCAGTTTTTTTTCTTATTAGTGTCAGTAAATTAAATTCCATCAGGAGCTTCTGGTTAAAGCATTTGAGTTTTTCGTGTTTTTAGTCCAAAAGTAAGCCTCAGAAATGCAACACACTGAAGGAACATAAAAACCCAAGACATTTCTAATTGTAAAGGCATTCAACCATTTAAGAATAAATCGGCAATAGTTATCAATTCCACGCAAACTCCATGGAGTTTAGCAACACTTGTGGTAGATTTTTAATTTTCTATGAAGTTTTTCTTTACTCATTTTCAATTAAGACGAAGTCTTTGAAGAAAAAATGTTTTGTTTTTCATTCATTTCTAGTCTATGGTTCGACTTTAGTTGTACCGATCCATTTGACCAATTTTGATCTTTGAGTTGATGACTCTGGCTATTACCTTATGTGTGGCATATTGTCTGCCTTATATGAATGTCATCCTCACACAGATTTGAGCTCATGTTTGGTGTGAGAAGCTCCTTGTTTAAACTGCTACCTATCACAACAAGCTGCTCATAGAACAACAGACCCACACACACAACTATGCAGTGTTGGTAGAGTGGCCTATAGTTGCACTGCCTTTCCCAAGCCACTGCTTCCTTTGAAGCACCTCTGTGTGTGTGTGTGTGTGTGTCTGTTGTGTATGAGGGTTAAATGAACAGTGGAGCGTGACAGACAGACAGGCTCTCACACTCTGAGGCCCACTTTGCCCTCCAGCTACGCTTAGCTCGGACCGACAGAGAGGGAGAAAGACTGTGACAGACAGAGAAGTGACTTTTTTTTAAATTAGCTGCTTGTGTCCTTAGGCTCTGGATTCCACTGAGAAGATGAGAAAGAGGGGGAGGATGGATGTTGGGACAAAGGGTGATGCAGACAAAGGCAGTGAGTATGATGAAGAACAGAAAAGAGTTTCTGAATGATGGAGATGCTGGTGCCAGATGCCCCAAAAATTTGTCCAGGAGTGTTTCATTCATCAACCAGTTAGTTTGACGCAGTTATAAATGACTGTGTAAAAGGTGGACTAAGACATCCTGAGACCGCAGGCGTGAATGTGTATGTCATATTGTTTGTTGACAGAGACAGACAGAGGTCAGGTGGTCGTAGAAAGACCATGTCCTCAGGGTACAAGGATATTAGCTTGCACCAACATCACAGAGGAGGCCTTCTGTGTTATCCGACTACCATCACACACACACACATGCCAGCATTTCTGCCCACAAAACTTACAACTCATGCATGAGCATACACACGACACACACATAACACCCCTAAATCATAACACAGTCAGGGTAATCCATCAACAGCCATGAGAAATTGCTCCTCTGCCTTTCAGTTTGCCGCCGTCCCTCCCCCTGCTGTCTTACCTACTGTTTTGTCTTGCATGCAGTAATCCGGAGAGTTCTCAAAGTAGACCAGGTCATTTTTAGTGGCCTTCCTGAAGGCTTTGTTGGCTACAGTGAAACCTGTCCCATCCTGATTCATGGTCACCTCAATGGCCCCGTTGTATTTCCTCCTCAGGAAGTCACCTGTCTTCCTGAAGTCTGACATGGCCATCCAGCATGTCCGCAGTGTGCAAGAGCCGCTCACACCGTGGCATTTACACTCCAGCTTCATGAAGCGCTTCACTGCCTACATTGACAGGTTTGAAAGTTATTTTTCATTTGATTATACAAACTTACATACCACAACGTTTTAACTTGGTTTAACTCTAGGATCTCCGTCACACACAGGTGACAGATTCAGCTTTGCCAAAGTAAAACGACTGGCTTTTTCAGTCAACTTACTGTTCTGCCACAGCGGTTGTTGTGTAAGTTCATGAGTGCCCGGGCATCACGAACTGTCCTCTCTTTGGCATCTATGAAGGCTTTGGCAAACTTGATCCCATAGTTGATGTTATCGCTGCAGCCGCCCCAGTCGAACTCGCCTCTTTCATCTCTAGCTCGTCCTCGCTTATGAGGATCACAGTTACAGGTTCTCAGGTCCCCCTGGCTGCAGGCACGAGTCAGAGCATACACAACTCCTGCTGAGGAGATGGCGTAGACGAAGGCTGCTTCTCGACTGCCTGGGAAGAAAAACGAATAAAAAAATGAAATTATTTGAGGGTAATGTAACCTAGTGTGTTCCAAATCACAGACACGTCATGGAATAGACCGTCTAAGAACCAAAGACTTGAGAGCTTTTAAGTCCTCATGTTTTGCTTCGAGACACACATTGTACCATGACAATGTTTAAGTGTGAGGCATGAGGACAAGAAGGTGAAACATATCAGCTCTGATGCGTAGAATATACCAGATCTGTTTAAATATTATCATGGAAATAATCCTTGCTGCACGGCTCTGCTCTGCTCACATAAACTGTTTAAATACAGTCACAGTGATACCCCATTTATCAGCACTGCGGTGATGTCATGGCATCAATATCCACCATTGCTTCTTCTCATTTTAGGTCTTTGAAACATGACTCAAGCATTGTGTGGCCAAAGACACAGAAGAAACATGCAGCGGTTTGTCACAGACTATTGAAATAGAGAGGAGTGAGTATAATTATCCCCTTCATGCTCTAAAACATTCAAACCAAATGTTTAAAATGGTATCTAATGCTAAGCCTGAAATAAATTTTGTCTGGTTTTAAGAATAGCACTCATACCTGATAAGTGAAAATAAGTTTTCCCTAACTCTTTTACCAAAACTGTTGAAGATTTGACCAAATAAGTTTCATGTTCTTGTTAAGTTTTAGTTTGAGTACCCATCTAAATTAGTTGTGTTTTTGTTCAATTTCTCTTGGAATTTATCCATAAATTTGCATTTCTTTCATCTGAGCAATCTTTACTTTCCACCACTGATAAGCTCCATATTCACAACTGACTTTGTGAATGTTTGTATAAAAATAAAATAGAAAAACGTTTCTCAAGTGATAAAGTTTTATTCCTGCAAAGCCCTATGCTTTTAAATCTTCCCATCATTCACAGATGTGCTATTTGACGTGCCTGCTAGTTTTCTAAACTTTATGTTTTGGTTATTAAAACTGGGATTTAGTTTTTGTTTTAAATACTACAGACCAAAATAAACTGATAAATTTTCTGTACATGGACTTATGTCATCCCTTTTCTCCAATAAATAACATAATAATAATAAAAAAAAACATTTGAGGATTTTGTTATAAATCAAATGATCCTATATGAAAAAAAAGAATACACCACTCCTGATGAAATATTGATCTCTAAACATTCATACCATATTGTTTTAAGGCTACCTAATTTTAATACTTTTCAGGTTTGCACCAGAGTGATTATAAAACAGGTTGTGATTTGCTCAGCAGCTTTAAGTAAACTATTTCTCTGCGACTTTTGTTATAAATTAGTTTGAAGACATTTGCAGACAGCAGACAAAAAAATCAATTTCGATGCATCCACTTGCAGACAAATAGATCAATTAATGTCTTCGTTTTCTTCATCTTAGCTGGCATCTGGTTAAAATTTTTACGGTTGGATTGCTCAAATTTTGCTTGCCATTTTTGTTGCACCGGTAATGTTGGGTTGGGGTTGTGAGGGGCTGTAAGCAAGCAGGACAAAGCGTATACAAAGGGATGATGGGAAGTGAGCACAGGCTAACTTCGTGCCAAAAGTTCCACCCATAACTCATAGGTAAATTTTTGATGAACTTCTGCCGCTCTGCAGAAACTATGTTCGACACGGGCTTTCTTTATTCTGGCTAAAAATGGCATTGTCAGAACATCAAGACCACTGGGAATGTTTTGACAGTAGACAAAAAGGTGATGGGAGTCGGTCTCCAATCATTTATAAATTTCATCACGTAAATCTTAAAGAAAACACCACTGATGTGCTCTGTAGCAACCCTGAGAGCCTGGTTAGCCAATCACAGTCCAAGATTTTCTGACAACAGACATTTAACATGTACACAAAAAAACGACATCCCAAATCAAAATTGGGTCATTTTAGGGGGTGAGCATCAGAAACTGATGCAAAGCAGTAATCTAAAAAGTAGTAAACTTGAATTTTGTTTTAATAAAAAACGAATGTGTTATTGCAAACTGCGTTTATAATAAAAATAACATTGTTGCAAGAAGTTTTTCTCAAAATAAAGACAATCAAAAAAGTTTTTTTGGGGGGAAAATTGTGGGACCAGGATCCAAGCTTTTTGTTCAGTGCAAACTAGTGTCCCAATAAATGTGTGAAGTAAAGAGAAGGAGAAATTGGGAGTTGAGTGTGTCTGTGTGTGTGTGTGTGCATGTGTGTGTGTGGGGGAGCAGTGAGAAGGGCATCACTGGTCATCTTTCAAACCTGCACTGTTTGTCTGACAGTGAGAATATCTCTCTAAATATTTACATCGACATTGCTGTTTATTCCTCTCCACCGCACACATACATGAACACACACCATCACACACACACACACACCATCACACACACACACACACACATGCAGAGCCAGTATCTCCATATCTGCTACTTTTCTCCATATATCACCAGCCCCCACACATACTTGTGATAGCTGGACGGGGCACAATAACAAGCTAAGTTAGGGATGTCAGAAACTGAATTTGAAGAGAAAACCACCTTGTCATGCAACCCGCTCCTTTCTATTATATCAGATGACTACCCAGGAAGCATTTCTTTGTAAGTCAAGCACAAATGAACAGAAGAAGAAAAAACAACAGCTGCATGTTTAGTTTAGGACATTTAGCAGTTATTTCCCTTGTTGACTTTCAGGTGCAAAAGTGCATTTATTACTTTTCCATGCAAGTCAAATTCACAACAAATTGAAAAAATGTATAAATGACAAAACTTCTGTCTCGCAGCAACAGTCAATTTTTTTTCAGACATGAAAGTAACAGCTGATGTTTGGCAAATTTATCTCAGTTGTTTCTGCATGATCTTTCACAATTTCATCATGGTATTTTAGCTAAACATTTTTTTGCCATTATGCAGGTAAAACCATTGTGTTATTTTTGAACTCCTCATAAGTGCCCAAATTTTCCAAAGGACCTTTGCTAAACGTTTCCAAAACCGAAAAATACAAACTCTAAAAGCAGTTTCTCAGCTGACAGGAAGGGTCAAAAAAGGGTTCCTAAGCCTCTCTCAGTCTATTTTTTAGAGGTGCTAACATCCATGAATGTTCCAACTAAAATAGGAAAATTCCTTGTTCCATCTCAAATGATGAAAATATGGAACTAATTATTTTAGCTTCCATTATTTTTATTGTGCAGTTTACCTGTAGCGTATCCAACTGGACAATGCAAGTTTCACACATTATTACTAAAGTTTACAAATTCAGAATGCTAATAAAGTTTTACATACAGTTAATTACATTTATCCTCTGCACATGCAACAATTATTTTATAAAAAATAATGTACCACTATTTCTGACCTAATTTTGTAAATTTTTTCAATTTTGATTCAAATTTACATTATACAAACATGCATTCCATTTCAATTAAATGCAGAGGTTTCATCTGCACTTCAGGACTGCATTATGGATATGGAAGCTGGAGGAGAACATGCAGGCTAACATGGATGTTTGACAGTGCCACAGAGCGGCGAGTTCTTGCTTGAGAAGTAAACAAAAACATGGACGGGCTGCATCTTTATGTCTGAATGCCTATAGAACAAAACAAATCTCAATTAGGGCATCTAAACATAGGCCATTGCAGCAAACATGGAGTACAAGAAGCAAAATGAAAGACAAAGAAAAGTGAAGACAGCACAGTGAGACACGGAGTTGAGGTTTAAACGGAGCATCATTTGGCCACACAGTCAGCTGTCAGATGGAAAATTGTGTTTATGCAGACGTACTTCTGAGCAACACGCGTCCAAAAACGGTGTGGTCACGGTCCAGTGTGCTGCAGTTCCATCGATGGTGTCTGAACTGGTGCTGACACTCTCTGATCCACTCCTTGGTGCCCTCGCCAATGGCCTGCATGATGTCAGGATGGCGCTGGCAGAGTTGCCTTTGTTTGTTCACCAGACCTGGGATGTTGTCACAGATTACACGGGCTCCCAGAGCACCAATATACCTGAGAGTGTCCAGAACAGAAAGGACTTGAGTGAAGATCACTTTTGCAAAAGATGTTGAAAATATTACTTAATAGTATAACATTGCTGATTTCTTGATTCAAATGCGACTTTTACTGCCTGTCAACTCAAGCAAACTTGTACTGGCCTGGCCATGAAGGAGAGCTACAGTAAAAGTCCTCAGTGAGTCAGAGTTCACTACACTTAGCAGTTTAGGGTTTGAGGAGGGGAGTGGAAACCATTTACCATTCTCTTCAAATAAATAAGCACTTAACCTCTCCCCACAGGACCTGTCTGTTTGAATGTTTCACAGTGAAAGAGTTGAAATTGTGTCAAAAAAGAGGGTAACGTCTTGGGCCTCCAATAACTGTCAACCTCAGACTGTTTTGACCAGCTTTGATCTTGTTCCTTCCTCAAAAGTTCTTGGAAACTATCCTCCTTTTTTTTTATATAAATACAGTTTTACATTAGCTTGTGAACAAAAATTCCTTGGTTTACTAAAAATGGACTCTAACTCCAGTGTGTCTCAGTGCAGAAGCATGAGGCTACCTGCAGACATAGTGGCTGCAGGGCATCTTGAGGGTTACAGAGGGGAGGGGAGGCAGCGTGCAGTTGTGTGGTCGGGTTTTATGAGGTTGGGCTAGAAGATTTGGAGACTGGAGACGAGACACTTCCAAAACTGGGATTAGAAATGATGGAAGGCAACAGAGTGCTCATCAAAGGGAAGAAGTTGTGTTTTAAATGTATTTTTTTTTGTTTGAGCGTCAGAAGATCTTTTGGATTTTATTGAACACTATAATTTACTAATAAACTATAATTTACAAGTTGAAAGCAGCATGCTGTAAAGCGTTATAAAGTTACAAAAACAAAGCAAAAAGGGACAATGGACTCTTTTACTAGCTAATGTTATCCTGTGAGGATAATAATAATTATTTGCTATTCTTTTTATGATCAAAAGATAACATTTTTACCAAAAACCTAATTTTGTATGCATTATTAGGACGAAACAATTGTACACACATCCTCAAATTCTGTTTAATTTTGCTAATTTGTAAAAAGAAAAATTGCCAACTAAAGTTGACAAAAGAATTATATATGAAAACCAAGCAAATTTAGTTAAAAATGTTTCCATCCGTTTAATTCCAATCAATGAAAGTTTCTTGCAATCCAATTCTGTCTGTCTTTCCAAAAAGCCCAAATTACGCTAAATGTATTTTTTAATAACAGTACTTAAGTTATAAGTAAAGAGTCTGGAGGGTGTGGTCTCATTTATTTCCAGTTGAAGGAAAGACGATGCAAAAAAAAGACAGAGAAAGAAAACCAAACCCCTGCAGAAACTAAGTATTTAGATCATTGCAATTAAGTGTTGATCAATTCATTCAAGGATGCATAAATCCAAATCAGATCATTTCCAAATTTGTCATAGCTTCTGGTGCTTTCAAACGAAACAATTAATCACAATAAATGTAATTCTGTATAAATAAAATAATAGTGTAAAATTGGTCACTACTAATAAGCCTCATTGTTATTATTTTGTAGTAAGGTGCACAGTAAAAATGGCAAAGTTACTGAGATTTAAATATGAATTTTATTTCTGGAGTTTCATTACTGGCTCCAGCTTTAGCAAAAAGAAAGCCAAAGCTTAATGGAAATAAATCCATAAAGATTGCAAAGTGCCAGTGTTAGCATGCCTCACTACTCCCTTTAACTGATTTTAATACACAAACTATTGCATTCCATCTCCTTCAACCCGCCCACACATGGACACCTCTCCTATAAACACTCACGCGCACTTTTTTTTTGCTTGCGCAGCAGGCAAAATTCTAAGCTCCACTTGTTGTGAATGACTGCGCTGTCACCTGTGCGCGCCCGTGTCAGTGTGGGATGTGACTGAATACCTGCCGAATAATTAACCAGCCAACAGGGAACCTAATTCACTGATCTGTACTCATCATTTGTCAGTGCGTCTGGCCAACACAAGTAGGCCCCAAGAAGCATTTTGGAACCGGAATCATAGGGACGCTCGAGTTTCATTCACAAACTCATAATTATTTATGACTATGTGTTTTGGCCATTTTTACAGGGGGAAATTAAATAACAGGTGGGGGAAATTATGTTTTTCATTTCCCCCCAAAAAATTCTGAATCATGCTGAGCATAATTTGATGACAACATCGGAATTTTACGCTCAGTTTGCTGCAAACATCTCCAAAAAAAAAACTTTTTTACGCCAAGCTTTAAGAAATCATTACTTGTCAGATATGGTAACACCAATCTAAGAGTCTATAAAATAGCCTTAACAAAATGTTTGCTATTTGTTTCATTTAATTTAGGCACTTTTTAGTCTGTTCTTCCCCTCAAGAGGATGATGAAGATGGTGCGTTTCTAAATCGTTTGGTGCCATCCAGGTAGCTCTAAATAAGTAAAGGTTGTCCACTCACCACCACGATGAGTCCACTCGAGGCGTTGTGAGCAGCAGCAGCAACAGGCAGGCACAGTAAATCCTGGAACTGGCACCGGAGTTCTGACATGAAGATGACCGGGATGAGAGTGAGGAACACGATGAACCAACGCGCGGAGTCCGAGCTGTCCGGAGGATGAGGGTTCTGTTTAAACCCGACATGGCTTTTTCGTGTGTTTTTTTCCCCCCACCGGTAAAATATAAGGAAAAAAAGATATTCCTAGATATCCTTTAATGGGAAGAGAGTGTATTTTACAAAGCTATGGAGTTATAAAGTCTCATTATCCAGTGCGTAATTCCATGGTGCGCGGCTGTCAGCAGAGCGAGGAGCGTATTCTCGGTGCCATGTGCGCTCCAGACTCTGAGGAGAGAGCAGCTTACCTGCCGCGGCCAGCAACAAGTGCAAGTTTTGCCTCTAATCTGAGTCTCCTTGGTTCTTATCCTTGAACTCAGAAGCAGAAAAAAAGACAGAATCAGAGCTGAAGGGGTTTCGCTGCTCTGTCTGCTGCGAGACTCTTTGTTGGGTTGAATGCGGGCGCAGGACCTCTCCTTTATTAGTGCACGATGGACAGAGTTTGAGCTGAGGGAGAAGCGGGGGAGAAGGTAGGGGGGTGAGGGTGGGCTGGTTACTAACAGCTCCTCTTCCTCATTGGGCAGCAGCAGGGGTTACAGGGTTTGACGAAGAAGGAGATATTGAAAAGGGATGGAGAAAGGTGCGCGCAAGGAAGGGTGATGCTGCTGCTGATGGCAAAGAGTCCATTAATGTGTTAGCTTCACGCATGAACTAAAACATTTATAATGTTGCAAATTCAATACTAAATTCATGCAATATCATTGCAACCCCCTTACATTTTCTGGATGGTAAAATTAATCCCTCATCTGATTGAACTACATATAAATATAACTCAGATTAAAAGTTTTTGAATTAAATGATAATGAGGAATACATTGGGTCCAATGTGTTTGCACAGTATAGAACCAGTAACAAATGCCTGTTCCTTTAAATGAGTATACATTCACAAGTAAAAGCGTAGAAAATTTTAAAGAATAAAGCAGGGAATGTGGGAAAGAGAAAACAGAGCCAAATCGTCCAGTGGAACAGCACTTTGGTTTAAATATGAACCACATGTTTAAGAGAGAATGCTGAGACAGCGACGGATTAAAGCACACACTAACACACACTAGGAATGACGGTCTGTGGATCCACCCTTACCTTGATTCCCAGTTTATTCATGTGATCATGAAGTGCATCTATTTCAAACATCAAATCTGCAACAATACTCATTCTTGAGCGATTCCTGTAAAATAAGTAAAGGACGTTCCTGAAAACTGCTTAAATGAATTTACTTTTGATAAGAAACCCTACTTCTTGAGACAGAAAATGCCATGGCTCATTCAGCTGACCCCAATAATGCTGGCCGACAAGTAAACATATCAGGAAAATCCCTGTCGGAATTGAAACTATTAGAATTAGCAAAAGCTGTTGCAAAGTGCCATTTCATTGAAAGCTTGAGAAAACAGTCCCAGTGTTTCTGCCAAAGCTAGTGTTAAAGCTAAGCTCCTTTAGGAGACTTTTTTTTTTGTGCATGTCTGTGTGCAGAACTGCAGGCGGGATTGATCTGCGCTGTTGACACATTCAAAAAACGTGGGTTGCAGTGAGAAGTGTACGAGTCAAAGAAGGTGAGGGAAACAAATGCTTGTGGATGCCTATGGACTTGAACTTTGACTTACTCTATATACTAAGGGTCTACAACCTGTTCCGGAGCCACGTCTGGCTCTTTTATTCCTCCATTGTGGCCCTTTGGCATTGAAGAAAAAATGCCAACGATATTGAGTGTGCTGTTTTAGGTCGTTTCTTTTAGTTAATTAGCTTTTGTCATTTCTGTTTAGATTTTTAACATGACAGATAACTAAGCAAAATGATGGTAAAAGGGAAAATCTACAGTGGCCTATTTTTAAAAATAGTTTCAAGCACATATTTCTTATATTCTGCTGCATAACTGTGTCTAGTTAGAGTTCAAATGGAAAAATGATAGAATTGCATTTAAATGCATAGATGAATATTTAAAAAAAATTGATTCTACACCTACAGTATATTGTCATGTTTTCTTGTAAAAGAAGAAGAAGAATCAAGACAGTAAAGTCCTGATGATGTAAAATGGCATGTTTGACTTTCTTACCTTTTTCATTCAAGTCAATCCGCTGCAGGAAGTGGATTTTATTTGACACAGGGTGTATTTTATTTTGAAAGGAACTTGTATACGCTGCTGTCAAAAGTAAAATAAGTTAAAATTGTTACAAATAGAAATATAAAATACTGTCATAGTTCAATTATTTCATTTAAAAGCTATATTTCATAAATGAACAATTTATTTACCACAAAAACATAAATAAAGTGTGTTTTTCTAAACCGTAAAAGTAGAATTTTGCAGCTCTGGCTGAGTTTTGGTCAGTAAGAAATTGAACTGAATGGCCTTTTTAGCGTCAAAGGTTGCAGACTCCTGACCTGCAGGAGCCAGTGAAGAACCACCACATCTGAAGAAGAATCTTCCTGCAGTATTTCAGGAAATGCTGCAGGAAGTTTTTCTTCCTGGCTGGATAAGACTTTTAGTCTCTAGACAACATGAGGTATTTTTCTGCTGCAAAAACAAAGCACCTATCTTGGTGGATGTGGGTTTTTGCCCTAATATGTGAAAGTTCAGTCAGACAGCCACCTTCAAAATAAAAGCAGAACAGTTAAAGATTGCTGTGTAGAAATGCTGCTCGGCGCTAACAGAGGAATGGAGGTGAGAGTAACGGTGGCAGGGGCTTTCAGCTACTAATCCAATAGATTTTTGTGTTAATACACCAGTATTACTCAGGATTATTTGTGACCACAAACTTTCTGTTGGACAAGGGGAATAAACCAAGTGAGCCAGAGACATGAGCTGTAGCTGGAAGAGTTGCACTAATGGCATAGTAATGTGTCCCCTGTGGGGATTATGTCGTTGGATGCCACTGGTCAAGCAGTCCAGAGATGAGCTCAGTGTGTATTCTCATCCTGCTGGCAGACTGAAACAGGGAGGACAGAGAAGACAGCAGGTCATGGAGCCTGGCCGGGTTCCCACATACAAAGAGTGTAGGTAGAAGGGAGAAAAAGGGAAAACAGAATTGAGCAGTTCCCAGGATGGAGATGGACATTTAAAAACTTTATTAAAAAGAATTAGTTAAAAAAACTTAATTAGTATTTTACAAAAATAGTTTCCATTCTGTACAGTAAATAGTCAAAATGTTGAACAATAAATAAATTCACGTGCATCTTCCTTTTTACTATTCTAAGATGGTTTCTGGCTTAAAACTGTGCAGCCGGGCAGCTTCAATATTCCTCGCCATTTTTGTTGCACGTGTAATGTATAGTTGGGGTTGTGAGGGCTGTAAACTAGAGTGAGAGAGGGATGATGGGAAATGAGCACAGGCTTACAACACTCTTGTCCACACCTCCGAGACGAATTTCTAAAGAACTCTTGCCACTCTGCAGAAACTATGTCTTAAAATAGGACGCAGACTTTTTGATTTTGGCCGATACTGCATAATCATTTCTAAAAGACCTCTGGGAATGCTCTCACAATAGATAAAAAGATGGTTCAAGTGGGGGCTTAAAAGTTTTATTGAGTTTATTTAAAAGGTCAAAAGTACCAGTTAAAATGGATAAAACAGACACAAATAATAAAGACAAACAGTAAAGCTTTAACAAGGGTATATAGTGAGTAAGTGCCTGATCTGAACAGAATAATCAATGGACTCATTGAAATTTAGGCTTGTTTACAACTTTCACTTTTATTTAGACTTTCTTAGATCTTTCCATCTTTCCATTTTTACTTAAAGTACCCAGAACTCAAAACTCTGATTCTTTTTGCCTTATTTTCACTCATTGAATGAGCCACATTTGCTTTATAGGAAAAGTGCAGACTTTCGAGCGGACCAATGTTTGCTTGTTTTGGTCCTTAAATTAGCTTGTTCTGAAGAAACAAACAGGAGGTATGGAACTAATGACAAGCTAAGAGCTGTACCCTTACATCCTCAGGCTGCACAGTGGTGTATGTAGTATGTAGTGCAGTGCTCAGCACTCTCGTCTCACAGTAAGAAGGCCCTGGTTCAAGTTCTAGCTGGACCTTTCTGTGTGGAGCTTGCATGTTCTCCCCCCTGCATGCGTGGGTTTTCTCCGGGCACTCCAGCTTCCTCCCACAGTCCAAAAACATGCATCATAGGTAAATTGATCATTGTAAATTGTCCCTATAGATGTGAATGTGTGGTTATGTGGCCCTGCAACAGACTGGTGACTTGTTCAGGGTGAACCCCACCTTTGCCCAACAGTAGCTGAGATAGGCTCCAGCAGCCCCAAGACCCCAGAAGGGATTCAGAAGATGGATGGAACAACATCCTCCTCTTCAGGGACACAGGGGTGTCTCAGCTGACACTGTCACCCAGACGAGGGACTAAAAATAACACTTCCAAGATGGTTTAGAATCATTTAGCCTCAAGTGCTTGTTTTGAGAGTGTGGGGAAAGAGAAGAAACTTTGAGAAAACCTCAGAGAAATTATTTAAAGGAAGTTCATTTGGAGCCTAATCTTTTTATTGAGAGAAAACCAACAGAGACACCACTGTCCACAAACATGAACAAACCAAAAGGGCAACCAAAGTGAAAATTTTTAAAGAAAATGACGTCAAATCATCAGCAGTTTCCAGTGTTCAAATCTGGCATCCTGTTTTCAATCGTTTAAACCCTTTTAGAAAACTATTGAGATTCACTTTATTTGAGTTCCTGCAAAAATGATCTCAAACATTTGAGACATAAACTCAGTTATATCTGAGTGATAAGGATTTTTTTTCTTTTTGCTTCCCAAGAAGAATCGGTTTAGATATCGATCATCTGAAACTCTTCTATTATTTTTTTTAAAGCTAATGAAATGTCAGATTACAACATGGGCCCTAAAAATATATAACCCCAATGTGTGTGCCAGACAACCAGAACTGTGGTAATTTATTGTCTAGTAAATTTAGATCTGCCAACAGTGATGAACTGCTTTGAAAAGAAAAAGAAGAAAAAAGCAACTCCAGAGGCTTCTGAAACATTTGGCTGGCTTTCAGAGAAAGTGTCAGAGCCTGCTGTCAATCACTTCTCTGCCAGCGTGAAAGGTGCAGTAGAAGGCATATGAACTGAAAGACAATTGTTCCTATACAGTTTCACAGCTACATTCTACGTACCTTGTCATGTTACATCATTGGCCTTCATAGGAGTAAGCACTACATACTTGAAAGTCTTCCTTTTTTCAAGGATAAGTTGTCATTTTTTGATTTTATCACACACAAATTCAGGCTCCATAGGAGAACATTACAGGACCCCTGAAGGTGCCATGATACTGCATGAGTCTGAGGTGTGTGTAAACTCTCACACAAGTATGCATAGCAGCACAAATAATACAGAAAATATCAGAGCAATTTGGGAAAAAAAGCCTGAGTGAATGTTTTCAAATGAAATTCTTTACCATAATCTGGATTAAGATGACATATAACAGCCCTTATCAGAAATAAATGAAAGGATCAAATTCAATTTCAGACTTTAAACTGAAATTGTAGATTAAAACTCCCCCCAGATTGAAATAAATATCAAAACGTGTTTTTGAAGCTGATTTAAAAAATGTACCTTTTTGAGGACTGTTCCGCTGTTACCCATAGATGATGTTCTTGCTTCTTTTAAAGGGAATTGAGTGTCTGCTGAACTGTTTTCTGTTTTAATAATGAGCGGTCTGAGTGACGTATCTGCAGGTCACGTTTTGCGCTACTGAGATAGCTTTGTAAAAATCAGGTCATTGACAAGTTTTATTTTCAGTTTCTTATTATTCTCAATACCCTCAAATAAAATGCATGAATGGAATAAATGTGCAATCCTGTTAAAAATATAAAATTCTACATTTTGTAAGTCTTTCTGTGTCTTATAATGTTCACCTACATTTCAGATTCCTTAGTGATATGGTTCTAAAAGCTGCAAAGTAATAGCAGCCTTTGGATCCTTTCATTTAACAGCACCTTAGGTCATTGTTGCTTCTAAAATGTTTGTCTTTGATTAAATTTTTTTAACAGAAAAACAGGTCTGTCATTGTTTAGATTTGGTTCAGATTAGAATTTATGTCTTAAATGAAAATAATGTAAACACCTTAAGCCTACCTTTTGAATATTGTAATTTTCTTACTTCTTCTTTAATATTACTTGACTACTTTCCTGGTTACAGACTTAAATTACTGAAGTTTTTTAATGCTGAATGGTTTTTCATTTGTTGCTTCTGGTTCCTTAAATCTAAACAAGTATTTTGACAGAAGCCTGTTTTGAGTGAATTCAGTTGCCTTCATTAAACCTAACACACTGGGGTTTTGGCTTAAATGCATAGTTAGAATATGGTAAAACCTAACAGATTAACAAGTATTTCTTTTAAAATGATGAAAGTCATCAGCAAAATGTTAACAGATAAAAAAAATGTAAAAATCCCCTGATTTTAATATGAACTGCATATCATCTAAATAATACTAACCCATCTAAATGAGTGCACCTATTTTACAATTCTAAATAGTAAATTTGAGCTCTGTGACCTATAATGAACCCACTGTGAATAGATCTCTTGCCATAATGTTGTTAGTAAAGTTTGTACGGCCTACCAGTTATTGCAGGTTAAATTCTTGAATGAGAGCCATTACGGGTATTTGGCAAAAAGATCTGCGATGAGGGCTCTGAGTAGCGGGAGAGGTTTCTCCACGGCCTGAGTGATGAGAGCCGGGTTTAACCGGCTGCAGGTGCACTCGAGTCAGGCGGGCAGGGCCTTTGAAGTGGAAGCCAAGTGGGACTTCAGCCCATCTCTGCCCAACAGCCAGAAAAGACACATTCGCTTTCAATTAACACTCTCCTTTCTCAGGTGCTGCTCTTTAGCTCTATGCTTCCTTTGTAAGCATCTGTTTATCTGCACACTTGCATGAGTACAGCCTAAAAAAACGGGTGTGAAGCTCTCAGTACATGTTCCTCCATGTTACATAGAAACCCTCAAATAAAAGCCTGAGGGTCAAAACATTTATTAAATACTGCTTTCAACAGCGTATAAATTAAGAACCCCCTTTCCAGCTGGTCATTGTCCGTAAATTCCTCCATTAAATATGTTATTGGTGATTTAGTGCCAGTTGCATTTCAAAGATACAACATTTAGGGTCGAGCTTGTTACCTACCTTATTTAGAATTATGGGGTGAAATGACGTGCTGAAGAACATAAATCAAACTTTACAGATTCATAAAATTGGGATTTTGCTCTATTTTCAGACATTTTGTGGCCTTTTTAATTAGACAGAGCTTAACAGTAAAGAAGTCCCTAAAAAGTCTGCTATCTGGAATCAGAGCAGAGCAGAGAAAACACAAAAGGGGGTTTTCTGGTTGCAGTTATATTTAATACACTTAGCTACACTTTGCTGTAAACTATAGGAGAATGATGAACTAAAACGATTTCATGAAGACCCACTCCACTGAGCCCCTGTTGTGAGGGGCTGTAAGATGGCGAAAAACCATCGAAACAGATGGATAACGGGAAATAGGGGTGGGCATACTCTGCACCAACAGTCTCACCAACAATTCAAAGACGAATTTCAAATGAACAACTGAAGCTATGCAGAAACTATTGATTTATTGATTTTGGCTTAAAACAGCATCATCATAATTAAAAGACCACTGGGACTGCTTTTAAATAGATTAAAAGATGATTGGAGTGGGACTTCAAGTAGGTCAGAATTGTTATTCAGAGGGTATCTTACTTTTTAAGTGGACCTTAATTTTCATGCATGTACAGTATTCCTTTGTGATGTGTTCTCAATTTTCAATACACCAGCTTTCTTTATAGTTAAAAATCTTGAAGTGTGTCAAGTCAAAACATTCCAGCTGTTACTTGCTTTTATATGAAGGAATCGTTCCCAAACTGTTCAGTTGTGCCTCAAAATCATTTTAGTTCTGAGCATCGACAGAGGTGTTGGCAGTTCATTCTAATTAAACTTACGTTATCTACACATAAAATCATGTGTCCAAGCCTGCATGCATATAACACATTAAAGAGAAAGTAAAAAGAAAAGTAAATGGCCATTTTGATGGTAGGTTTAATGCTGGCTGCAACATCTGGGTCCAGTTAACCACAAGCGTATAAAAACCAATTGTGGTTTAGTTTCAGACATTCTGCAATCCCCCCATCCCACACACATATAGAAAATATGTGTGAGTACACACACAGACATTTAGACTTTTAGTACTTTATGGGGTTCCCTGATTCGCAGGATGCGGCTGGGATCCACCTTTTCTACTCTAATTTTAACACCTTTTATTTCACTGTTGAAAAAAAAGTTCCAACAGAGCCCATGACCTGACATGAGTGAAAAAAAATTACTAATTTGTTCCCTTGGAACAGTAATTAATTCCTTCAAAATAGTAATTTGTTCCCTCAGAAGGAAAATTAATTCCCTCGATTTGTTCAAATTGTTATTATTTCGTTTCCACTGAATAATTAAATAATTAATATTTCCCTTGAAATAATTTACACACGCTGTATTTTCCAGTGGAAATTAACTTAAATGCTTCCGATTACATGGTTCCTATAAAAAATATAACTGATTTAAAGCAATCATGAATAAAATATATTTTGCCAATGCATCTATATGTAAAACAGTTGTGTACACATTTTGCATTTTTTTCGTCGTAACAAAATTCTAATTCATTGGAATGATTTAATTATTTTTCACTCATGTCAGGTAACCAGCTATAAATATTCCATTTTTTCTTGCTAAAAATCAGTGGATAAACAGCAAATGTGAAAAAGGTTCTCTTTTTTGGACCATCTTTTTGTCCAAGTTATGATAAAATGAACGGCATTGTGCATTATCATTTTTTCTTTTCTAACCTTTTCTTTAAAAATAAAAAATATTCTTGTCAAACTGATTAAAAAGAAAAAAGAAAACGATTAAAAACACAATAATTAAGCTCTAAGGGAAGGAGACAGAGGCATGTTTTTATATAACAGAGTTCGAGGCAGCCTTTCTGGGTGGAGCCATACTTCGGTGAAGCTGAAGCCACTCTTTTGTGTCAGAGGTGGAGCCAGTTTTTCGTGGAGGCGTGGCCAGCATTTTTGGTGGCAGAGCTGACCTTGTGTCAGGTGATGGTGGTAGGAAAAAGTTATAACTTTAAATTATTTTTTAATCATTAAAATCATGATAAAACATTGGCATAAAAAGAAATAATAATAAGACTGTGACAATAAATAAGTAAATTACAAACATTCCAGGGCAGTTTGCCTAAACAAAATCCATCCCCCATATACGGCTGTTCTATTTTGAAGTGTCGAAGTTACTGAGCCTTTATTGTGATTTGTTTATTCAGTAGGGATTTCCATTAGCTTCCAACAAGGTGGTTGATATTCTCCCTGGTAATGGTACATGATCAGTGGTTATACCATACGTGGTCCTGGTGGGGCAGCAAATGCAGTACACACACAGACACAAACAAGAAACATTACACATGTGAGCACCCCTCCTCACTTCTGTTCAGCTCTGTACTGTGAGCTCAAAAGACAAAGAGGTCACACGGACACCAAGTGAGGATTTTTAGTGCTGACGAAGAACATTACTTTGTCTGTGGCATGAACTTTGTAAAAAATGTAATTTTTACAAAAAAAATCTCTTTTACAGTAGAATTTCAATAAAGGGTGTAACAGTTGGATTTCACTTAGGGGTGTAACAATTATTCAATTAATCAGTGAATCCATTCATAATCCTACGATCCAACCAGATCGATCTGTTTGAGACAAGTTGTTAATAGAATCAACCTAATCCATTACAAAACACTTTCAAAATGTCGTTGTGTCCTTGGGCAAGACACTTCACCCTCCTTGCCTCCAGTGTGGCTCCACTGGTGTGTGAATGCGCATGAATGATCCCGGTGATGGTCAGAGGGGCCGTAGGCGCGAACTGGCAGCCACGCCTCTGTCAGTCTGCCCCAGGGCAGCTGTGGCTACAACCGTAGCTTACCATCACCAAGTATGAATGAGGAGTGAATGAATAATGGACATAATGTAAGCGCTTTGGGTGTCTTGAAAAGCGCAGAAAAATCCAATCCATTATTATTATTATTATTATTAAAATAAAATAAAAATTGATTATATTGATTTTGAAAATGGATTGAGGCATGGTAGGTTTATTTTACTATAAGTTAAAAATGACCAAGTCCATCACAGTGGACAACACACATGTGATGGAAGCATAAAATGATCAGTCCATCATTCCAGTCCAATGTGTGGACATTTAGCAATGACATGTGACCGTACAGTGTGCTAGAATGTTCTAATAATGTTCCATTTGTAACATTTGGATGTAGAAAAACAACAGTGGGGTGAACTTTATGAAACAAAAATGTGAATGGATTTGCCATTAATTCTTGTTTACTTGTTTGTACACATGTTTCATTTACACTTGATTATCTTGCAAGAAAAAAACCCCAGCTGTTCTGAGTCTCTGCGTCACACTGGTTGAATCTTTGGCTAAAGATGTCCAGATTAATTTTAGGACAGTGAATCGAATCGTTCAAAGCGAACCAAAATCGTCTATACAGGTGGATCAGCAACCACAACTTATGATATAAATTGAATCGTTGTTAAAATGAATCGTTACACCCCTAGTTTCCTTCCATCACTATCTGGTGAAAATAACTAATTTGAGACATTATCTTACTAATTGTTTATTCAGTAACATGCACATTGACCTTTTAAGGAGTTTTTTTTTTTTTTAAAGACAGGGAATTTAGCAGTTTTTCAATAAATCACTAAAATGTTTGTTCGATCCAGTGGCATGTGTCATGTCACCTTTGTGTTATTCTTGACACAGCCCACACACAGACATACAGATGAGCTCAAATGGTTTAAATTTGAGCTTTCAAGACCTCAGTGGTCATATGCTATGCACATGCTGGCAATGACCCATCCTCCATATCGCTTGTAACATAAAAGTTAGAAACAACTATAACTTTTTTCACAGCTGTGTTATTTTTCCAAAAACTGCACATTTTCAAATATATATATATATATATATATATATATATATATATATATATATATATATATATATATATATATATATATATATATATATATATATATATATATATATATATATATATATATATATATATATATATATATATATATATATATATGTGAATCTAAGTATAACTTTTTGGTTGTCAAGCAGTGTTGGCTTGAGCTGAACAATTTTCCCATTTTAAATATATAAAAAATGTTTGGGACTTTGCGTCAAACTTTTCCATAAAACAGTTTACTGTAAAAAATATCTTTCCATCGTGGAGTTGGAATAGTTCATATCCAGGTTTTGGATGAAGCAGCAATCCCACAACTCAATGTGAATTGATATAAAAAGTTATGCTACTATGGAAAATGAGGATTCTCAGATGAGTTCATCAAGAAGATGTAACAGATAGTTTATACGGCATAAACAGACACTCATGGTCAAGCGTGAGAACTCAGATCAGACCACATCCACATCTGAGACATCCAAACCAATCAGAATACACTTGCTGACACATGGCCACGCTGTGTTTTACTGAGATGAGAACTCACTTGTCAGGCAGATATCATCATATCTGATGAAGGTAAAATCTCTGACTCACTATTAAAGAATGCACTTTAGGAGTGTTGAAAACATGAGCTATTATCATCTGTTCAAACTGTTTATGATCGTAACCAAGTTGCTTCAAATACATACGTTACATCGTTTGTTTATGTAAAAAAAGCTTTATTAATTAAAAACAAAATACAAATACATTTTCACATTCAATTTGTTATTATTTCAATCTAATTTAATTTTATTTTAATTCTTGCTTATCCGATGTTGTCTCTCTGATCCCATCTTCTGTTATGAAATAAACTCTCCGTTAACCTGGCATACCTTTTCAAAACTTAAAAAAAGTAAGACTATAGAATAGGGATTTTCTTGACTGCTTTTAAACTGAATGAATATAACTGCAAGAAACTGTCAGCATCAAAATCAAAACACATTTTCAGGGGGAAAAAAAGGGGGATAACACACCATAATTCATTAGAAGTTGCATTGCACCCACGGAAAACAGTCCAGAAAAAGTTGGCTCACCCTCATCCGCAGGCTGGCATTTGTCCTGGTCTGTCAAAGTGAAATGTTGCTCCTGTGTCAGCTCTCGGTACACTCTCTGACTGTGATGGACGGGCTCTCAGGGTCTCCTGGGTTCTAAGACAAAGGGATAGGCAGTGTGCTGGAGATCAGATTCTTGCCTGCTTTGGATCACTTCTACTGGCTGCAAGACTTCAGTAGAAGGTGTGGAGCGTACTTAAAGCTCGGGATCCAGGTCGCAGTTCATGTTTGCTAAAAACCAAAACTATTTTGGTTGTCAAAACTTTTTTACATTTCAAAATGTTTTTAAAAACTGAATAAATCTAAAGATTAACATATAGATGAATGAACCTAAAATGAACATAAAGTGCACAATGTGGCTCATAAACTACAGTACCTATAGTAGCTTATTCTCTGTTCAAGTTCAAGAGAAAAACATGTATGTATACTTTTTTCTATTCTTTTTTTTCTGGAAATACTATAAAAAACATTAACAGTAATCATTAACACAAATTAGTGTTTGCATCTTCTTCCAATTTTACATCTGTCAATCAGACATTTTTGAACTTTTCTTGCCTTTTTATTATTTGAGTTTTCCCTCCGGGCTTCCTTTTTTTTTCCTTTTAAATTGAAGTTTTAGTTTGCTTTACTTCCTCTCATTGATCAACTAAAAAGCGTATCTGCATTTATAAAAACATCATTTTATAGTTTGCTAATTTTATGGCAACTTTTTTCCAGCAGGAACAGACAAATTCTAAAGTAATTCTGATAGAAAAAAACAAAAAACCGATCAGTAAAAAAATGTTATGTTGTCTTGAGTCATCCCCTTTCAGCTTTTAGGCCTAAGCTGCACCAAAACGTTTTTTTTATTTGATTTGAAATGGTTTATTTCAAGCTATCAAATAAGAATAATACACAACAACAATACAATCATCATATTAAAAGCTTCTTGGAGAAGTGTTATGTTTAGGCAAGACCAAGAATAAAATAAAATGTAAAATATCCATCAACTTTTTGTGGAAAATACAAACATTAGTGTGACAAAGACATTGGTGGGGAACATAAATAGTTTCTATGCAAAGTCAGTGGGTCATCTGGCCAAAAGCTTAACTAAACCTAAGTTGTGTCAGAGGACAGGACAACCATTTCAAGCAAACATCTCCAAAAGAATTCTTGAAGACAAAAAAGAATCAAACCGTTGCAATACTCAATTTAACTCTTGACATCTGTCAAAGACCTGTGCTTCAGAAAACGTACAAAATGCCATAAATCTAAAGCCGTAATGAACAGTTTATCAAATTGTTCCTATGTAAACCAATATGAATTTTACTAAAACATGGAGTTAATTCAGTCTCAATAATCAGAAATGCACACAACCGGTTTTACAAATGCACACGCTCCGATTCACAAATGTCATTTTATGCAAACGTGAAAAATAAATTCGGAAATACACACCCTGTGTTTCACAAACACACAGATTGTGTTTCACACATGCACACTAAATGTTTTACAAATGCACAATAAGTGTTTCTCACAAATGTGCACACTGTATTTCACAAAAACATTTTAGAAATTCACAATAAATGTATCAGAAATGCACAGTAAGTGCTTCACAAACGTGATTTTTAGTTACACATGTGATGTGAACTCACAGATCATTCGAACTGCAGACTGTGCATTCAAAATCCCGTTCTCGTTTGTGAATCTCCCCGTGTGTGTGAGAGATTTTTCTACGGTGAATATTGAGACTCATCTGACGGAGCGGGTCGACTAATCTCACCATTGGCTAGTGAATCTGTCAATCAAACTCATCGGCAAAGCAGGCGGGTTCGCTTTTAACCAATCGAATGGCCCCTTACACTCCTCACTTTCAAAGTGACGAGGGAGGGAGCTGTTCAGCACAGCAGTTGGGAGGACGCGGGCGGCAAACATGGCGGAGAGGTCTTCTGAACGGGATCAGTCTCAGCCCGTAAGTAATGCATTTATTTGATCATTCCCTCGTTGTGCGTCCTGTAATGTTATTGAATACTAAGTTGAAGTGTTCTCCTTTGCCAAGTGACATGTGTGAATGCTTTATGAACACTGCAGCCGAGTCGTTTGCAGAGTACCCCCACCGCAAATTAGCTCAGCTTTGTTTTGCTTAGCCTGTGCAAGTTGTGTCTGCCTGTGAGTGTGAGTGAAGTTCAAGCCGGTGTCGGTTCAAGCTAGCGTCTATAGCCAATGATCTGTAGGTTCTTAACATGATTCATAAGGAACTAAGGGGAAAAGCATGCCGGATTTACAGCAGCAAAGAAAGTTTAATAAAAAGTATTGATTTGGAGACGGCGATTTGTTTAAACACTGATGCTATGCTATGCTAACTAGCTAGTTGTTCCGTGTGCTGCCTTTATGTAAACGCGATCCGGGTTAAAGTTAGACACAGCATTTTCACAACCCAGACTTTAAGACGGGGTGGACTGTGCAACAAAGTTAATTCATATGACATTCATGAAAACGGCATTTTTTAAATATAACAGACATGAATCCACTGTTGAATGAAAGAAGCCTCATTAAGTTTCTAACGTTAGAACCCGTATTGTGCTGAAAAGCCCTGTGAGATTGTGTCAGAGTGACAGCCACTAAAATCCCCGTATCTTTACTTCCAATGACGTAATGACAAGAATCCCAAACATTATGTTTTTAGGCTGTTTTGTAGTCGATAAGTAGTCACAGAAAGGGTGGATGGGAGAAATCAGCTGTCAAAAGTGATTAGAGTAGAAGTTACTGTAAGTATTACACACAGGCTTCCTGTGATCAGAGTCTTGTCTCTGATTTTTTTAAAGGTGTTCTTTACTACAAGCTCAAGTAATCATAGCAAGAGTGTTTTAAAAAAATTCCCCTTTCATATATTTGAAAATTATGTAATTTAAGATCAGACAGCTAAATGATCTAATCCATGTTTGTTGTGTTTTTATTTATTCTCTAGGAATTACTGAAGCGTGACAGCGTGACAATCTTTTGTTCCTCGTGCCATCAGGCAATACAACTCTCTGGCAGGGCATCTTACAAGTAATTTCTTTTAATTTTACCCACTGATTTTCCAATTATTTACCTTTTTTTATCAATCTTTTTATTTTGTGATATTTCTATTTGTAATGCATGTGTGTTTATGTGTTTTTTTAAGATGGCCATTTTAAAAAATTTTCCTCAGGGATTATTAAATACCCTTCTATTCTATTCTATTTCATATTTTATCATCCTGTTGTATTACTGTTTTACCTGTCAATTGGGAATTTAGCATTTTTGCCGCCGTAAACATCTGTCAGTTGAAAGTATTTGTACTTGTATTCCATGTATCCTGTACCTGAGAAGATAGCAGACAACAACTGTGCAGACACCCACTTGGCCTTCTTCAGTGACGCTGTGAACGTTTATGGCTTTCCTCTGAGGTATTCATGTCATTCATAAAGAAATATTTTATTCACATATCAGGCAGTATAAGTACTTGGTTATTTGTACAAAAATAAAATTACTTTTTTTAGACTCCTCTCCATAAACAAAGGCAACTCTAAAACTCTTTCCCCTCATGAATAACATTTTACCCCCCCTTAACAGTCTCTCTCACCTCATTTTTTCCCCAGTGATACATGTAACCCACTCCTGGAATTTTTTTAACCTAGAAATTCTACTTATTGGCATCATACATAAGAACATTACATTTTAAATTGATGTGTACCGTATTTGCGATGCATTTGTAATTATGTGTTTGAGACATGATTTTCATGTTATTGTCAGGGTAAGAGGAGATCACGGAGGAGAAAATGTGGGCATAGCCGAGTTAATGCTCACAGTACGTACAACTGACACAAACGGCTTCATTGTGGGAAAAGTGTACACACAATCAACGGTGAGTTGAACCTAGTTTTAGAAGCTTTAATATATACACAGGGCTCCAGACTGCGTCCATTTGGTCGCATTTTGCGACCAAAATTTGAGAGTGTGCGACTGAATTTTACACCCAGTCGCACATGTGCGACCAGTAAATTTACATCCTCCACCCTCCGTATTTTTTATACATTAAACATGAAAGGAGCACGTCAGTGATCGATGAAATGAGAGATGAAATCATCAATGAGACGCGAGCGCACACGCACGCAGGCAGACACACACACTCGCGCGAATACTCATGAGACTGGAGCACACGCGAGCACACGCGAGCACACACTCGCGTTTCATTGAGTGATGCCTGAGGCGGCCAATGCGTCTGAGAAGAATAGGGAAAGTCACTGCAAGTGGCTAAAATATGTGGAGGGGCGGGGCCTAGAGATAATCGAGCGCGCGTAAACATCCGTGGGAAGGAAACGGAGACAAATATCATCACAACCTGATATGTGCGTCTGAGCTATGAGCAAGCGAACTATTGATTCGTTCTTCCGACCTGCAGCTAGTGTACCAGTGACAGAGTGTACAGCAGGGGTCTCAAACTCGCATGAAGTCGAAGCTGCAGCGAGACTGAAAGAGACCAGGAATTAGGAGTTGTCCTTAACATTCAATTTCGTTTTAATATGCCTCTCCCCCTAAGTATGAGCTGTGATATTACATCTTCTATAATTATTTTAATGTTTTGTAATGGATGTAGCCTTTTTTTAATCAGTTGGTATTTTAAATTATTTTAATTGATCAGTGAACTACAAAAAACCCATCAGGACGCATGTCCCATAATGCATTGTTTTGTAGTCTGTAGGGCAGCTTTTAGTCAGTTCAATACTAAATTTCCAGCTGCGTTCGCTCTGATTGGTGTCTTGCTCTCACCCCTTTCTCGTGATATTTTTGTTTTGATTGACAGGTGATGTTGGAGCAAAAACAAAAACATACATCTCACACCAGGTGATCTGTGCAGTGTTGGGTCCATCTGGGTGATCTCAAACACGCTTATTGTGCATCTTGGCTAAACCTATTTGGTGTCACCAACATGAATTTCCATCCCCTAATGTTTACATACATTTAAGTATTGTTTGAAACTGTGAAATTACGAAAGGTTACTACGGTAATCACTTGTTACTAAAAACTTTTTTTATTCTAAATGTATGGTATTTTTTTTACTATTTTTACTTAGTTGTACTGTCGTGACAGCGATGGTGCTGTCAGTTTACCTTCATGTTGCATCTTCAAAAGTGCAGAATAAAATATGACACTGAATTAGAAACAGCACATTGTAATTTCTGCATCTATTATTAAAGTATTTATTCGTAATACAGTGGAAATTAGTAGATTTGGTTAGAATGTTGATTTACGGTATGCGCCCCTAAATTTTCTGGTTGTGCCCCTAAAATTTTCAGTTAGGGGCCACTATGCTCCTAGTGAAAAAGTTAGTCTGGAGCCCTGATACATAAAAGTGAATGATGTATTAAAAATAAATCTGACAATATAATATTTCTTTTTGCTTTTTTCCAAATACAGGATTGAGCTCCTCTGGTGTGATGTCTTCGTGAGTGTTACTGGTTTATATTACAACATCCTGCACTCTCCTGAGGACCAAGACTTTCTCAATATCAGTCACATCACATATTCTGCTGCCATTACATTTTCCTACCACGCATTCAGGCCAGTTTGGATGTCTTTAGTGACGCGTGGGACAGCCATCCAATCAGGACGGAGCAAAGCATGACACCAAATCAGCTGTGGCAGTTGGGCTTGACCCAAAACCCTGTTTCTGATCCCCGGGTAAATGCTTTATTTAATCTCACTGTACTGGACAACTGATTTCTGTGCAGTTCGACTAAAGTGGAAAGTATCAAGAAGAGTATCATGAAATCATAATGACTACAGTGAATTTTCATCGAAAATGAATGAAAAGGATTATTGTTGTGTGGTGCAAACAATTTCCCTAAATTGTTTGTTTGTAGGAAGAATAGCACATCTGCAAGTTCAAAATGCATCACAATGCATGGCCTTATGAGCCATCAGATGTACTAATGTCACTACTTTGTTAAGAGTCACTTATTTGCAAATTATAAACAGTTATGGAGATATGAGGTCTGCCTGCAAGCAACAATATAAGTTATTATTAGTCGGTCACTGTTCCTACATAATCTAAAACACAAAAAAACAGTGCTGTTCATAAACAGTATCTTTTTTTTTTTTTTTTGTCAGGGTATGCTGGTTCCAGAGATTGAATGGGAGGAGAGTGGATCCATGACTGAACCTCATCCTGGGATCAATGTCCCGGTATGGGACAGTCCTCTTTTGGGTCCACAAATGTTGGAACTGCAAGACGACATCAATCCATTGTGGAATTCAGACCGTTTGGGAGTGGACCTATATCTTTACTGTCCCGTTTGTTTAGAACTTAATTTAGGCGACATAATTTCATACAGAAGAAGAGAGACTGAGGGGAGGAAGACAAAGTTCAAATCAATACTGCTGTATTGTTCAAGGGACTTCATTGTATGTAAGGAAGTTATGAAAATTAGTTCCAGTTTAAATAAAATTCAAATCAGTAGAGATCCCACATTTGCTTAAATTTTGATGTTTTAATCTGTCCATGTTTTCACTGAATTTTACTCTGCAATAAAGGGTGAATGTTTGCAGTTTGTTGTTCTATGACCATCTTTTGTTGTGTAGTATTTAACCAGCTATAAAACCCAGAGAGATGAGGATCTTTTTTGCAAGGGTGACCTGGCCAAGAGGTGTATATGTATATGGTTACAATATAAAATCAATGACATTTGAGTTATTAAAAAAATAAAATTAAGGTCAAGCAAAGTGACTTCGGGCTGAGCAGGGGATGTGTATTGGGTATCTGTGATTGACAGTGAGATGAACTTGAGGTAATGTAGTCCCACTGCGTGGTACGGAGCAAAGTGATGCCAGTTTCTCCACAAAACCTGTGGAAGTTGAAGATTTTTCTCCTCCACCTTCATATGATCAAAACCGTGCAACTACCCCTGGCTGCAGCCTGCAGAATGGGTCATCATAGTGGAATGCTTTGATTGCAGAGGAATGTGAACACGCTGTGGAATGTTAGCCCCGCCCATGCTGAGCCCGTCTTCTTCTTTGGTGGTTTTACAAGTTTCCATGTGCAATATTGCCACCTACGGGTTTTTAAGGAGTTTTTCCTTACTGTGAAGGGGGGGGGTCTAAGGGCAGGGATATCAGTTTAGCTTAGTCTTTTTTGTTAAAGTTTAGTATTATCCTAATGCATTCTTTGTATTCATGATCCCTTTTTCATTGTATGTGCTAAAATAAAATAAAAATATTTAATTGAATTAGGGAATTTCTACCATGATTCCTGCCTTCTTATGCCTTTTACAAGTTTCCATGTGCATGCATTAGGGAATTAATAAATTCTGTCTGGCCTCACAGACTCAAAAAATAACTCATTGGATGAACTCAATTTAATTGTTTTGTCAGGATTTACATCCAATAAATATGAGTAACCCCACCTCAAAGTAAATTCTTCCATGTAATGAAATATAATCGAGTTAGTCGAACTAAATTTTATCAAGAAAGGCAAAGGAAAAAAAAATAAGCAACAACGGTCTAATGCTAGATTCGAACTCAGAACCTCTGAGTTGTTAACCCGTTATCTAAGCCACTGAGCTATCACTCCGGTGATCACGCACGTGATCATGATCGTCTTTCCTCTTATTGGGAGAAGCCGAGTTGAAGCGATTTCATGCCACAGTTTCGTTTTTTACGTGGAAAAAGCGAACTAAAGTTTTCACTTTTGAAAAGTCGAAGGATTTGAAGGACTAATAGTCATACCAGGCATTACATTAGATGAAGGAGTTGAACATTTTAAAAGTTCAATGGTTAAAATAGGGGAAAAATTGTAGCCGTGAGACGGCAAAAAGAATAAAGAGAAACAGGAAAACAGCATTCAACAGCATGCCCCTTACTTGAACTCAATTATTTTGGATTACTGGAGTTATAGGGGAAACTATTTATACATTTTGTGTTAGGTCAATTAAATGTAGATACAATCTTTTAAAATAAATATTTTTAAATAAAACATACAGAATTTTATTGTGTTACATGAAAGAGGGGCTTGAATCATTTTTTTGAGTGATACATAAAAAAAATTGCACCATTCAAATTTTCCTCCTTCTGTTCTCTTTCTTCCTCATACAATTCACAATGACACAAAATGTGCTCCACTGATTCTTCCCCTTTCCTGCAATCACAACTGCTGTGACAAAGGTGAATCAAATGCACGGGCTCAGCGTGGGCGGGGTTAACATTCCACAGCGTGTTCACATTCCTCTGCAATCAAAGCATTCCACTATGATGACCCATTCTGCAGGCTGCAGCCAGGGCTTACTCAAACCGTGTCTGAGTGTTGAAATGACGCTAGCATGAAAGCTAAGAGAATAACGTACAAACAATCCCGAGTGAAACATTCATTTTAAATCTCATGACCAGTACAGAGTTCGATGGATTCAATGTCAACTGCATTCAACCACTGTTGCCTTGCTTCCAGGTCCACTGAAAAGTTGCACAAGCCAGTAATTTTTGACAACCGAAGGCAATAAACCGACAAGCCATGCTAAGGCTAACACGCTAACGACCGACTGGTCCAGAATCAAATATGGGCGGGGCTTTTGCCACCCGCAGAAAGCGTAGAGAAAGTGTAAGGGGCCATTCGATTGGCTAAAAGCGAACCCGCCTGCTTTGCCGATGAGTTTGATTGACAGATTCACTAGCCAATGGTGATTTGAGGAGGTGATGGGCAGGTTTGGTGTGAAGGAAAGGAATCTGGAGGGACAGATGGTGGTGGACTTTGCAAAGAGGATGGAAATGGCTGTAGTCAACACTTACTTCCAGAAGAGAGAGGAACATAGAGTGACATACAGAAGTGGAGGTAGGAGTACCCAGGTGGACTACATCCTATGTAGACGAGGTCATTTGAGAGAGGTTATTGACTGCAAAGTGGTGGTAGGAGAGAGTGTAGCCAGACAGCACCGCATGGTGGTGTGTAAGATGACTCTGGAGGTCAGGAAGAAGAAGAGAGGGAAAACAGAAAAGAAGACCAAGTGGTGGAAGCTACAGAATGAAGAAACTTGTGAGGAATTTAGGCAGAAGTTGAGACAGGTCCTGGGTGGTCAGGATGAGCTTCCAGATGACTGGGAAACTACAGCAGAAACTATCAGGGAAACAGGTAGGAAGGTGCTAGGTGTGTCATCCGGAAAGAGGAAAGACGGTAAAGAGACTTGGTGGTGGAATGAGGAAGTACAGGAATGCGTCCAGAGGAAGAGGTTGGCTAAAAGGAAGTGGGATGTAGAAAGGACTGAGGAAGGTAGACATGAGTACAAGGAAGCGCAGCGTAGAGTGAAGAGAGAGGTGGCAAAGGCCAAACAGAAGGCTTACGATGAGCTATATGACAGGTTAGACACAAAGGAAGGAGAGAAGGACTTGTACAGGCTAGCCAGACAGAGAGACAGAGATGGGAAGGACGTGCAACAGATAAGGGTGATTAAGGACAGAGATGGAAAGGTGCTAACAACCCAAGAGAGTGTACAGAAAAGATGGAAGGAGTATTTTGAGGAGCTGATGAACGAGGAAAATGACAGGGAAAGAAGGGAGGAAGATGTGGTTGTTGTGGAGCAGGAAGTAGCAGAGATTGGAAAGGATGAGGTTAGGAAGGCTCTGAAAAGGATGAAGAGCGGAAAGGCCGTTGGTCCTGATGACGTACCTGTGGAGGTATGGAAGTGCCTAGGAGAGACAGCAGTGGAATTTCTAACAAGGTTGTTCAATAGGATTTTAGAGAGTGAGAAGATGCCTGAGGAATGGAGGAGAAGCGTTCTGGTTCCGATCTTTAAGAACAAGGGTGACACGCAGAACTGCAGCAACTATAGAGGAATAAAGTTGATGAGCCACACAATGAAGCTGTGGGAAAGAGTAGTGGAAGCCAGGCTTAGGAAGAAGGTGGAGATTTGTGAGCAGCAGTATGGTTTCATGCCCCGTAAGAGCACCACTGATGCCATTTTTGCTTTGAGAATGTTGATGGAAAAGTACAGAGAAGGTCAGAAGGAGCTGCATTGTGTGTTCGTAGATTTAGAGAAGGCGTATGACAGGGTGCCGAGGGAGGAGCTGTGGTACTGTATGAGGTCGTCTGGAGTGGCAGAGAAGTATGTCAGAGTAGTTCAGGACATGTATGAGAGAAGTATGACGGTGGTGAGATGTGCTGTAGGTCAGACAGAGGAGTTCAAGGTGGAGGTGGGACTACACCAAGGATCAGCTTTGAGTCCTTTTTTGTTTGCTATGCTGATGGACAGGCTGACAGATGAGGTAAGACAGGAATCTCCCTGGACAATGATGTTTGCGGATGACATTGTAATTTGCAGTGAGAGTAGAGAGCAGGTGGAGGAACAGCTAGAGAGGTGGAGGTTTGCTCTGGAAAGAAGAGGCATGAAGGTCAGTCGTAGTAAGACAGAATACATGTGTCTGAACGAGAGGGATCAAGGTAGAAGCGTTAGGTTACAGGGGGCTGAGGTGAAGAAGGTGCAGGAGTTTAAGTACTTGGGGTCAACAGTTCAGTGTGATGGGGAGTGTGGAAAAGAGGTGAAGAGGCGAGTGCAGGCAGGTTGGAGCGGTTGGAGGAAAGTGTCAGGAGTGTTGTGTGACAGAAGAGTGCCAGCAAGACTCAAAGGAAAGGTGTACAAGACAGTGGTGAGACCAGCTCTGCTCTATGGGTTAGAGACGGTAGCAGTGAGACAGAGACAAGAGGCTGAGATGGAGGTAGCGGAGATGAAGATGTTGAGGTTCTCCTTAGGAGTGACCAGGTTAGACAGGATAAGGAACGAGTACATCAGAGGGACGGCTCATGTTGCCTGTGTTAGCGACAAAGTCAGAGAAGCCAGACTGAGATGGTTTGGACATGTTCAGAGGAGGGACAGTGGATACATTGGTAGAAGGATGTTGGAGATGGAGCTGCCTGGCAGGAGGGCAAGAGGACGGCCAAAGAGGAGATATATGGATGTCTTAACAGAGGACATGAAGTTGGCTAATGTTAGGGCAGAAGATGTCCATGATAGAGTGAGGTGGAAAAGGATGATTCGCTGTGGCGACCCCTGATGGGAAAAGCCGAAAGAGAAAGAACTAGCCAATGGTGAGATTAGTTGACCTGCTCCGTCAGATGAGTCTCAATATTCACCGTAGAAAAATCTCTCACACACACGGGGAGATTCACAAACGAGAACGGGATTTTGAATGCACAGTCTGCAGTTCGAATGATCTGTGAGTTCACATCACATGTGTACCTAAAAATCATGTTTGTGAAGCACTTACTGTGCATTTCTGATACATTTATTGTGAATTTCTAAAATGTTTTTGTGAAACACAGTGTGCACATTTGTGAGAAACACTTATTGTGCATTTGTAAAACATTTAGTGTGCATTTGTGAAACACAATCTGTGTGTTTGTGAAACACAGGGTGTGTATTTCCGAATTGATTTTTTCACGTTTGCATAAAATGACATTTGTGAATCGGAGCGTGTGCATTTGTAAAACCGGTTGTGTGCATTTCTGATTATTGAGACTGAATTAACTCCATAGTTTTTGTGCCTTCTCCTTCAGCTAGCCTACTAGGCATGGGATTTATATAAAATATATTGATAGATTCTTTGTCATTTACTTACAATATTTGCTTAGTCATGTATTGTTCATTTAAATGTTGTAAAGGGTTTTCAGATCTAAACATTTAAAGAAAAAGAGGCAGTTTTTTTCTTACCAAAATTTAATTGAATGTAACTAACCAGTTTATGACGTATAGTGACATCTAGCTGTGAAGTTGTAAATTCCACTTAAGGGATGTATTTTAGAAAAAAGCTTCATCAAAAAACTTTTCACAAATGTATTTTATTGCCTATTTTGGTTTATTGTAGTATAAAAGATAGCTATTAGCTTCATGAAATAAAGTACCCCCCTTTTTGTGCACCTTCTGCAGCATTAGGTTCTATTCATGAAAACAACTCAACAAAGCTAGCATTAAACAAATTAAAAATAACATACCCAATCAGTTATCTTCTTCTAACGAATGAAACAAGTCTTGTGAAAACTTCAGTTTTCTAACTTTTATTGGTCTTAATTATTCTTTGTGCTTGAGTCTGCACAGATCAGGTCAAATTTACAAGCATCCTGTCAGTTTCCAGACAATCTAAAGTGATATTTTCTGATTTAATCTTGAAACTGGTCAATGAAGTTTTACATATATAAGTTGGTGATGGGAAAACTTTATGAGGAGACCAGAAAGTGGCCAGCTACAAGACAGTGAGCGTGACACAAACAGTTCCAGTGTATCTTATCAGTGGTGTGCTCTTGAAGTGATTTAAAACAGTTCCTCTGTCTCACTGTTCACCCCATATCCATGTGTTTCTGCCTTATACCTACTGGTATCATGTGGAAACACATGTCCACATTAACAATCTCCCCTGATCAAGCTGATATGTCTGGAGATGAAAGAACTGAGCAGGAACTTGTTCCCCTCATTGGTGAGCTCCTAGCTGTCAAAATCAATTCTCTCAGATATTACTTGTGTTTTCTTCAAAACTGCTTGTCCGTTTAGCATTTCTGGGAACAAAGCATGATAAAATACACGATAAAGAGATGATCTAACTTAGTATTTCTGTTTTGGACGTGGATGCTGTTGCAGATGATGAACAGATGATTTTTTTCACAAAGCTTTGTAGAATACTCCAAAGTGAAAAAGTGAGTGGGAGAAGCAAAGGAGCAGCAGCAGTGACTGATTGCAGGGCATGAGAGCAAATGGAAACCAGAAATGGGGAGATGTCAGACCTGTTGTGGATTTATACCTTACCTGTTCCCTTGAGTTCTGCTCTTTGTACACCTGCTCAGCGAAGAGGACAGGACGATGGACCTTAAATGTGAAAAAGTATGTGCAGAAAGTTAAAGGTCAGGCAGTGTGGGAGGACATTAGCGGCAGAAGCCCACAAATATATGAGAAAGAGCGGCAAAGATGGAGAGAAACAGTTTTGAGAAGAAAACTGCAACATCAGCTGGCTCTTGTTTGGATCAATCATTTGCACTCTGAGAGCAGCCCAGTACATCTGCCTTCCGCATGTTGGACTGCGATGGGTGGCCCGCTGTACTCTTTTCTGCCGTCTTTCTTTCTTCAGGACACACAAGGTTCTGTGCACTATTATATATAAAAGGTTGACTTTATCAGATAATATAACCTGAAATTTTGATTACAATAGGTTTTGTGAATCTACAATATGCAGCAGTCACAGTTATGACACTTACATTGTTAAATACAAAATAGCAATTAACTTATGTGAAACATGATATTAATTTTTTTAATGTATCGTAAATATTTTAGACTTTATATAATTTAGTGTTTTTTTTATTTTATTTGAAATTATTTTTATGTCTAATCGACTTTTTAAACACCTTGGGAGCATCATAATTTTACTAATGAATTAACAGAGGAAATTCTGTTTACCGTACTTTTCTTGGAATGATAACAAACTATTTTTGCAACTGAACAAAAAGATAGTTTAGAGATCAATCTAATAATTGTAGTCAAATTAAATGTACAGTTCAAGAAATGGGTCGCACATGTGCATCAAGTTTTTTTTATAGTTTTTTTATAATTTTCATTTTTTTCTACTCTGGAATGTTTTCTGAGGAACCACTTTTTTTACTATGCGATCAGAACATTTTGCTGAAAAACTGCTATAAGTACTGCAAACTTTGATCAAAACTTAATCCAACTGTTGCTGAACATTAGAATACTACTAGATCTTCCTACTGTCAACAACAAAAACTGTGGTTTGTTTAACATGTGCAGCTCTTTGTTTTAGTCATAACTAATTTTATTAAATACAAAAACAAAACCTTTGTTTCATATTCCTTAAAAGAAGAGAATATAGTTTTAGAGCCATGACTTACAACCCTTTAACAAGGCAGCTGCTCTTTCCACTGTACTGGATACAAGACCACACATATTCACACTCTGTCACTCAAGCTACTGCTTAATGTCAGAGGAAGAGAAGCATCAAAATTTAAAGAAGATAATCTGTGTAGATAAATATGATCCGCTTTTTAAACTCAACATAAAGCCGTTTCAGATCCTCAGTGTAATCAACATTTGTTTTGCATGTTACTGTTCGCCAGTCAACAGATTTTTTTTTTCACCTTCCATGACGACTGCTCTCTGATTGATGCAGTTTGTTTCATACCTAGTTCATGAACCCACCAAGTATTACTGACAGACACATAACAGGACATGCCCTGGACTGGAGGTTTAATCCTTAGAGGCTGGTCTGCATTAGAGACGCTCTTCTGCAGGCCTCATACGTCGACATAGAACTTACATCTTGAGAAAATCCTCTCCGACCAATAATTTTAGAGAATAAGTTGAGTTCCTAGGGAAGTTTTGTGCTGTTAAAAAAACCCAAAACAAAACACGTGTGCTTCTTTTACATACATCTTGGATTTCACCCACTGTCTAAAAGCATGCATTTAAGGTTGACAGGTGATTCGACACGTTTCAGTGTGAGGTTTCTGCGTCTATGCGGCCTTGCCTGCCTTGGGATGTGTTCATGATTTCCTCAGCCAGGCCCACGATCTTCATGATTCTGAAACAGGTTTGTTAAAACAAAAAAAAAAAAAATGGGTTCAGTTACTTTTAAACAAGGTTAACCCTCAAAAATCCAGGAAGCATTATATTTCTTGACAGTTACTCTGTATCATTAAATGTTTAAACTGTTCCTAATTCATTTAGAGACCCACTTGAATCATCTTTTGATCTATTGACAAAACATCCCCAGTAGTCTTTTAATTCTGGATATTCCATTTGTGGCCAAAATCTAAAAAATCTGTGTTGTTTTCTATTTATGGTTTCATCCATCTGTTAACACTCTCTCCTATAGCTCCTCAAACTCCCAATGTAACATTACCGGTGCAACAAGAATGGCGAGCAATATAAGAGCAATATTCAGTCGTAGAATTTTGAGTCAGACACGAGCTCTGACGAGGAAAACATCAGCTTTGTCTGCAAGTGGATGCATCAGAATGGAATAGAGTAGGGAGTTTGAGGCCTGCTGTAGTAGCTTTGATGTCAAGCCTACAAGCTTTTTTCAATTACCTTTTTTTTGTCTGATTCATAACGATTGGAATAAAGAAATACTCAGTAATTCAATTTTAAAATAAATTTTCTTGATACAGTATAATGCCCTCCATCCTCTGAAAAATACCAAGAACATGTTAAAAACACCAAAAACATTATTTTTTGTTGTCTTTAAGACCTCCCCCATGCTTCATCAGTGTTCAGATCTAAAGATTGATACTTGGCAGATCAGAGTACATGAAGGCCTAACTGTTGCAGAAGAAACATATCCAGATGCTCACCTAATGGTGATTGACTCAATCACACATCCAACCACACTCACAATAAAACAGAGGCATGAGAGGACTGTCACAATGGTCTCTCAAGACTCCCTCACAGGAAGACCTGATTCCAGAGCGTTCGTTGATAAGACCCCCACCCCCTACCTTTCGAGTCTGCCCTGTGGCTCCTGATAGCCATCTACTCCCCTCAGTGGGTTCCTACTCAGCCTCTGCACGTCCAAATCTATAACTGCTCTCCAGAGGATCTGTTTAATGGAGCTAAAAAGGCTTTTCATGCTCCAAATGAAACAAATTTGCCCACACTGAATGCCAGATTCTCTCTTTTGCCGGTGGGCACATAGATTTTAGCATGCCAAGACATGGATGCGTTCTTCAGTGTAAGCATAGTTGCGGGTGAGTGGGAACCAGGGACGTGCACAGGATTTTAAAGGGGCAGGGGCTCAGAGTCGAAAAAAGGGCAGCAAAAACGCACATTTTTTTGTCCTTTAAACAATATGGCAATTAAGTAAAATGTTCAAATAAAGTAGTAATAAATAAAGTACTCAGTTCTCTGTCAGTCACTGGAGGTTCATTTTAATCATCCGCAGATGTTTTCATTTCTGTTAATTTTCCTCATCAATCAGGAAAATTAACCAGTTAATCATTTCTACATTGTTAAATCATCCCGTCTTAGTTAATGTTTCTGCCACCGAGCCCAATTTCCTGCATTTTGGGCTCTACATCTCCAATTCCTGACAGTTGCACCCCAGTTGAGGAATCCTAAATTCTCCTTTGCATCTGATCCTCTTTTTAGGCTTTTTAGTGATTGAAAAGATTTATATATAGAAAAATTTGAAAAACGGAATGATACAGAATTTAAAGTAGGCAATTCTAATTAGAATGTATCACATAAAACAGATACAGTTAGTTTCAGTCCTAAGCTATTTTTTCGGAAGCTAATTTTTATTGACAAATATTGCACATACAGAATACAGTGACACTCCATACCAAGTGTAAATTTGTTTAAAGTAACAGAGAACACAAGTGAGGTAGCAACAAAAAAAAATGTAATCTCTTAAATAACAAAAACATCAATAATACTTAAAAGATAAAACAAATTATACAAATAAAAAATGAATAGTAAAAATAAAAGTAAGAAAGGATTCTACTAAAATGTCAAATGAGAATATGCTTCAACTTCTCACAGCAGACTATTGAGTTCTGTAGCAGCAAGATGGGTCTACTTCAAATTTTAGTGGGACCTGTCTGTACTTTGTATGGTTTCCCCATTTTTTCCCCTCCTTGGTACCCCCACTTAATCTGTCAGGAGGCTTTTATATTATGATGACTGATGACCTTGAGATGTCTGTGGAAGTTGAAGTGTACAACACTTTGTCTCTGTACCCTTTAAAACCCTGATCTGGATAGACAGTTTGAAAACAAAATTGACGAACTGCATTTGAGGCTGAACTGTGTCAAGTCACGTTCAGAGGACTGTTCAGGATGTACCCCGCCTTCACCGGACAGAAGCTGGGTAGGCCCCAGCATCCCTGTGACGTGGAGAGGAATGAGCATGGATGGATAAATGTTCAGAGCAGCAGGTCTTAAGGAAGCTGCATCTGTGTGCTTTGTCCCACAAGGACATGACAACAAAATACAAACCCGCCCCCTATCGGTGAAAAATGAACATTACAATATCTATAGCCATATTAAGGTGATTTCTTTTTTGGAACCCAAAACTTCTCAAACGTTTAGTTCAATTAGAAATAAATATAATTTGATTTTGATCAATCAATTAATCAATTAATCAATCAATCATTTAATCAAATAAAACATATTTTTATGTTTGCTGAATGAAGGATTGCAGATGATGAGGACTTTTTTCTACAATAGTTGCTTAAGGGAACTAAGTGTAGTTGATGCTTGAAAACATGCTCTACGTTACTCTAATGTGTCTTTGACAGTCATCTGATGGGTAGGTTACCAAGTGGGGATCCTGACAAATTTCAGCTCAAAATAGGCCCAGGGAACACGTTAACAGCAAACACCAAAGCCTCTCAACACTTTTTTTTTTAAATTAAACTGACTTGGTAGTTATCACTTACATTGGTACATATTCAGTCATTCCAAATGTATAGCTCAAACCTTTTCCAGGATGCAAACATCACAAAATGAGGAATCTTTGAATTGTATTGACTTCAGACAAACCTTATTTCCCACCTTTTGCCTAAAATTACGCAACATATATATATATGATGGAGAGTTACTCTTTCTGTAAAACACTATTGGGGGGGTTAGGCAAAAAACAAAAACAGTACTTTATGTGCTTCAGTGATGTCAAGTATCGCTGTTGTGCTCTGTCAGGTCACATAAATGAGCAGAGAGTGACACCTAGTGGATTTGCCAAATCTTAACAGTCTCACAGCTAATACTACATTTTCTCTTCTCTTTTTAAAAGCTCTTTTTAAGCATTTTCCTGCTTTTTGTTTTACTTTATTAATTCAATTGAACTCATGTGATGATTCTGCTGTGGATCTGAATCAGGTCTCTGATGTACAGTGGGGCCAGCCCATCCAGCTGGGACCTGTTGAGTTTGAGAAACAGAGAAAGTACATCACTATTTAACCTTTGTGCTATCTTAGATGACCCCATCCTTGCATTGACGTGTTCTCCCTACCATGACAAAGGTGGATGAAGGTGGAAAGATTTCATGTAATCCATGGACACCAGTGAAGATCACAAATCATTGAAGAAAAAAGGTTCAGCGCACTGTCTAGTGGGTCTAGATGACCCAACTCCCAATGTTAAAGTGCCTAGGAAAGCACAAGGGTTAAACATAAGTAAAGGTGAGACATTGAGACACTGAGTAAAACACCCCAAGTCACACAAGCCTTAGCAGGTATACTCCGGAACATTCTTGTATTAGGTGTATAACTTAAGAAAATAAAATATAAACATTTTAATCTATCCATTTGCCACCACAAAGTCAAAGCTCTAAGAAGGTGCAAGATTGGGGGTTATGTAATCCACTTTTTGGTTCCTGATCCAAACTTTAACCTAGGTGTGAAAATGCTTTGTATTGATTGAGGACTGGTGCACAACATTTATTGCTTACGTGCAGACAGACTGTTCCTGTCTGTGTATTCTTCTTAAGCTTTGGAGATAAACAATCTGACTTTAACAGCTCAGAGAAATTCAAAGACCTAAAAATAAAAGTTTTAGGAAATAGGTTTACACACACAGATAAAGGTTGCTTCCGCAGATATATTTTTCATCAGTTATAAATTGTCTAAAGGACCTCCAGCACTTGAAAACACTTTAACCTAAAGTACACACATCATAAGCCAATACCTTACAACACATATATTGCTCTATGAAGCACATTTATGGCCACCGTAGTTAGTGGATGAATATAAAGCCTAATGAAAGTAGAACATTGTAGTTGGCGTTTTGTAGAAGTCAAGTGTAATCAAAGAATAGATTAAAAATGAATAAAGCTTCCTCCAGAAAAACGTGATCCCACTGCATATTTTTTGCAGTAATTTAGAAATAACTTAAAGGTAGGTGATCTTACATCCAGTGCTTCTGATTTCAGACATAGCAGAGATGCTTAATCTCCGACAAACACAAAAACATGTAGTTTCACTTATATCCTGTAGAGGACGCTAACAAACTTCATGCAGTGAGAAAACGACCATTGTCTGGCCCATAAAGAAGAAATCTGGCAGCCGCTCGAACAGACGGCAACAAACTACTCTGTTATTTTGCAATATTTGTGGTTGACTAACGGTATGTAAAGAAATTACAGATGTAAACGCTTGTGTTTTTACCCAGATTGCTTGTTATGAAACGTGTGACAGTTACCTTCGAAATAATTTATGCTACCGCTGATATCGCTGATATACGGTTAGCTGCACCACCAGAGACAAACGACGTAAAACTGGAGGGCCATTAGCGTAATGGTACTTCACTTTACGACAAAAATGATACATTTACGACAGATGACACCTATACATGTTTCACTCCTATATACCGACAACATACATTTTAAACAGGTTGTCCATGGATTTTCTTTATTATTTGGGTTTGTTATCCCCCCCCCCCCCACCACCACCACTAAAACTTGGAGTGCTTCATGATTAATTGTGTATAAGATTGAATGGTAATGCAGACACAATAAACATGCATTGTGTTTTAGGCATTTAATTAAACACTCGATCACAGATCTGCACCTTGACCAAAATAGGTTGAATTTCCATCTAGATTTTGATATGTAAGTAGACAAAAAATAAAGCATTTAAATGAAAATGATATCCTTATCTGATGTTTTTTTTTCCAGTAATGCAAACACAAAAAGGAAAAAGTGGTCATGAAGCCCCCGATGTCTCCTCCTGGGTTTCTGTGTGTCCAAAAGGCCTCTGCATGGTGGAACGAAGAAGAACACAGGAAAGTGGCCCCAAACTTCTTCCTAAATCTGCAGACCAATGTATGATACAATTTGTTAATGAACAAAATGTTTTATCCTCATTTTTTATTTGCTGTGTGTTATAAACTTACTCTTACTCGTTTTTTTACATTCTTTTTTCCCTTTAGCATGTTCTGTTGATTACTGCCCAAAGCTGGGCTCACTTTGCCAAGTCAGAGTGCAACTTCAATCTAACGGTGATGAAGCAGAGGAGTCGGTGTCTGAACAAAGGCTGGATGAGTTGCCAGGCACCGATTTGAAAGAATTTGTGGACAAACCATTTCTCAGAAACCAAGATTCCCTTTTGCAGATTCCGCTGGGTGAATGGACGGTACTGAAGCTTGGGGAAGGTCAATGTGACATCATAGAATCATGTTTGGAGGGAATGAAGGCTGGAGAGACCTGTCAGGTAAAAATAACTAAAGTCCTTGTTTTTCCTGCCTATTCCTTTGTGTTTACCAAGCACTTAGCTTCCAATTCAGATTTAAGCTTTTATTATTATACTACTTTTATAAGCCTAATTGTATGTTTAATTCATATTCAATCATTTGAATAGCCTCTTCCAGTTTTTTTTCTTGTTAAGGTCTTACACCACTTCTGATTTGGGAATTTAATGACTGACTCTTCTGCAAAAAAACAGGTGGACCATATCATAATTATTTCTTTAAAAAGATAAAAAGGAAAGCATCAACAAATTATCAGCCAAACTTGCCTCAAAATTCAGAATTGTTGGACCATTTTAAAGTTGTGAACTTTTTATAAAAATCTACTGCTGCTTTGGAAACACAAACACAAATTTACAATAATGCTTCATCTCAGGTGCACTCAAGCCTTCAGTCACATTAAGTATTTTATTTTATGGTCATTTGTCTGCTGCTATGTGTAAGAACGACTGAGTTTTAGGGCCACCAAAAAAAAAGTAAAATTACGAGATTCTAAATCGTAAATTAACGAGAATAAAACTTGTAATTTTACGAGATTAGAGTGGAAGTGAGCATACAGAGCAGCAAGTGAACGCCACGCAGACAGATAAATACCGTGTTTTCCGGACTATAAGTCGCTCCGAAGTATAAGTCGCACCAGCCCAAAAATGCATTAAGTAGAAAAAAACACAGATAAGTCGCACTGGACTATAAGTCGCATTTTGACGGGAAATTTATTTGACAAAATCTGAGACCAAGATATAACTTTCACAACCTCATATGACACAATCATGGCAGACTGTTTATCTCATATTTTCACAGTAATACTTTCTCATACTTATTTATTTATTCCTTTCATGAAGCATCATTGGCCAACTAATACTCTGTTTTCATCCTGTATTTGTAGAAACAGTTGTCATTTTTATTGCATTTCTGAATCTATGAAATCATTGGAAAATAGAATATTGTGTTTTTAACGTTCAATATCTTACCGTAAAAAAGGTTTGCTGATTCTCTGAGTCACTTAACATACTCTTAACACTTAACATACCTCATCCATCAAATTGACCCAGGAACATCATCTCTGTTCCTCACAGATGAACATAACAGGAGGGTTAACAATGGATTTATTTCAATTTATTTCTGATATAATTCGCTGTGGAGTATAAGTTGCACCCCTTGCCAAACTATGGAAAAAAAGGCGACTTATAGTCCGGAAAATACGGTAAGCAGTTTTTGCTTGCCCAAGGCTGCAAGTGTGTCCCGGATGTCAATGTCAGCACGGAACAGTCATCACTCTGATGTTCTGGTAAAACCAAGGCCATGTCAGCTAGACGTGGTTATGAAAACACGATTAAGGCTGATTGTAATTCATCTATATTTTAACGCTCTTACACATGCAAGTCCAATAACTGTGATGGTTGTTAAATGAGATTGTTCGACTATTTGGAGATTTTGATGACTATCTCCGAACTGTTACATGTGACCAGAATGCCGTTGTGGTTTTTGGGATATGCCACATGAGAGTACATTATAATGACAGTGTAAAAACACTGTTTCATAATTACTCTGACCTCATTAAAATAAAACTAACGTAATTCAGATTTTTTGCCGTAATAGCCCTTAATGTTGTGTAAACATCTGATAAACTGAGGGTAGATCTTTTTAAGAAAAAAATGTATTTGCTATGTTGTTGTTATTTCTTTATTTTTTCTGTTCTGTACAGATCCAACTTACTCATGTCAGGAGTGGGTCAGTCTCTGTTGACCAGCCTACTGATGGAAATCTTTCAGAAACCTTTTTATGTGCCACTGTCAAGCTCAAAGCTTTCACACCAGGGAAGGAATCCTGGGAAATGCCTGTCAGTGAAAAATGGCAATGGGTAAAGTCACATAAAGAGCGAGGAGGCGGAAGATTCCGAAATGGGGATTTGTGGGGAGCTTCAGACAGCTACAGCCGAGCCCTCAAATTGCTCATTCCTCTATATGGCATTATTGGTGCGGCTGAGACAAACGGAAGTGAACTGGAGGAGGAGAAAGACACAAACACTGTGGATGAAATCCCTTCAGCTGATGAAATCAAGATCATCAAAGCAGAGCTTCACTCAAATTTAGCTCTGTGCCAGCTGAAACTGAACCAGCCAAAGCTGGCAAAGGCCAGTGCTGCTAAAGCCACTCAGATTGACCCTGGTGCTGCTAAAGCCTGGTATCGTCTGGGACAGGCGTGTGAGGACTTGAATGAGTTGGAGGAAGCCAAGAAGGCTTTTAAGAAACTACTGGAAGTACAACCAGACCTACCTGCTGCTCAGAAGGCTCTGAAAGGTGTAATACGAAAGGAGAGGGAGAGGAATGCACAGTTGGGTTTAAGACTCAGTAAAATGTTCAGCTAAGGCTGCAATTGTTTTTCTTGTCGTGATTCACACTACCTTTTCAGGTTTTATATAAAAGCCTTGAATTTGCCTTGTGATGTGCCCAAATGCCATTAAAACAATTGTTAGCACTTTTATTTAGTGATCGTTAGATTTAATCATCGATGTGTGTTTAAAATACTGTAAATTAAAAAAAAAAAAAAAAAGCAGCAGCAGCAAAATGCCGAAACCCGGGATCGAACCAGGGACCTTTAGATCTTCAGTCTAACGCTCTCCCAACTGAGCTATTTCGGCGTGATTGGATTGAGTGAAACTGTGGACAAATTCACACAAACGCATGTGTGGCTAACGATGTGGCTTTATGATTTATTTTTCTTTGTTGGCAGTTTTTTTTTAACTCCTACGCCGTGTTTGCATTTGTGTTTCTTGTGACAAGTTTTATGACATATTACCATTTTCTGGATATGACAACAATGCGTATTGCCTTTCTGCCTTTTGTCAGTCAATTGCCATTTTTGCAAAAGTTTTAGAATCTTTGAAAAGGGTCAAGGAATTGATTGGACTTTTAGAGTGATTCAAGATCATTTTGCAGATCCAATTTTTTTGTTTAAAGGATTCCTCCTCCTCTTTTTCTCTCTGGCCACGAAGACATTTTGTTCAGGTTGTTTTTTTTTAAGATATGCAATGTTCACATATTTTTCTTTATTCTGAAAGAAAAATAAAAACCCCAGGAGTAATTATAAACAGTGAAATAAAACACTGGGACTGAAAGAGTTAATCCAGGTTTGAGTGGGTTGGAGCTTTGCTGCAGAGCCAATAGGTCAGGAGGACTTTTTCTGGACTGCATCCCTCCAACATATTGTAACACTAGTCTGGCGAAGGGTTGGCGGTTCGATCCCCGCTCCCACCAGCCAAAATGTCGTTGTGTCCTTGGGCAACACACTTCACCCTCCTTGCCTCCAGTGTGGCTCCACTGGTGTGTGAATGTGCATAAATGTTCTCGGTGATGGTCAGAGGGGCCGTAGGCGCGAAATGGCAGCCACGCCTCTGTCAGTCTGCCCCAGGGCAGCTGTGGCTACAACCATAGCTTACATCATCACCAAGTATGAATGAGGAGTGAATGAATAATGGTTACAATGTAAGCGCTTTGAGTGTCATGAAAAGCGCAGATAAATCCAATTTTTCTTCTTTCTTCTTCTTAGTCTGGTCAACTAGCTCAGTGTTTTTCAACCAGTGTGTCACGGCACACGTGGAGATGGTCAGGTGTGCCGTGTGAAATTGCCCTGATTAACCCTTGTGCTATCCTAGGCCTAACATTGGGAGTTGAGTCATCTAGACCCACTAGACAGTGCGCTGAACCCTTTTTCTTCAATGATTTGTGGTCTTCACTGGTGTCCATGGATTACATGAATTCTCTCCACCTTTATCCACCTTTGTCATGGTAGGGAGAACACGTCAATGTAAGGGTGCGGTCATCTAAGATGGCACAAGGGTTAAAGAAATTTTGATAAGAATGACGGTACCGTGATTTAGCCGTAGACTCAGCTGTTTTCAGAAAAGTCCCGCCCCTTTAACTGTCTCCACCAATCATTCTTGGAGACTTAGTCACACGTCATCAGTCTGACCAATCAGAAGTGGGTAACCCTTGTGCTATCCTAGGAACTTTAAAGTAGTCACTTCCTTGTTTCGATTCTGCTCCCAAAGTTGCTTAGTTCCAACATAAAGACCAGCTAAATTCGTCTTTAGCGATGTAGCTTTCCGTGGGATCCGGTCTCAGACCGTGGAAAGAGTGAACAAAACAATGAAGCTCAGAGACGCGAGTCTGTCTGGCTCACGGCGGCTGTTTGCACTACATCTCCCATGAGGCATTGGGTTAAAGCGACAGCGTCTCAGCGCACAATGAGTCTTCCATTGACGTCTTGAAACCACAACAAACACACATCAGACAGCTTTTAAGTTTTCTAACTTAACTTTTATTACATCTTTTAGAAAAAACAGCCGCAACTGCCAGGTTTTTCTGCCACAATTATCACAGAAATGCATGTGAGATTGCGGAGAGACTGTAGATCAATACAGACTTTAAGTTTTTCCTTTTTTATGCTAATGTGCTACAGGATTTTTGATCAAGGATAGTGTCCCATCACGTGGCTCAAAAAAGGTTGAAAAACACTGAACTAGCTGACATTTAGCTCTTCACCAATTTACTAGTGACTTTCAGTATTTAAAAATAAATACTGAAAAAGCTTGCCATAGAAGGTCGGACGTGGACCACAGACATGACGGAGGTAATGTAAACATTCTGATTGATTAATGAACTCTCTTTTTTGTGTCAACCCACCGCAACAGAGCAACCCCACAGACGGGCCAGTAGAAATCAGCCCGTAGTCCGACTTTGTTACGCTAGACGAAACGTGTTGGAGCGATATGGCTACCATAGTCAGAAGCCTCACAGAGTGATACATATAGTGTCTTTCAGAAGTTTGGGAATGGGATAGATGAAGTTTGAGTTAGTTTAGTCAACTTTTTATTACTTTCCTTTTACTTTACAGTAACTTTTTTAAATGAAAGATTTTATTTTCCTAAACCAGTGCGCCACAATTGAGGGGTAAAAAGCCACATGTGGCAACAGAACCACAGGATGCAGACCCATGGTTTAAACCAAAAATTTACAAAGTGCTATATCTTGTTTATTACATTTTGATGTTATTTTTCTTTTTCTTTTTGTCTTATCAAACACAAAACCAAATAAATTGTAGATCACTTTTATTTTATTATCATAAAACTGATTTATAAAAAAGTACAAAACGTTATGTTTTCAGTTTTGCAACCATTGTTGTATTTTTGCTTAAACCTTCACGAGAAAGGTCTTCTGATTAATGACATAAAGACAATTAAGAATCGAGGTCTTCAGACGGTGTCCTTCAGTCATTGTCTCCTCAGAATGACATAGATCACTTCTTTTTACTTTTGTGGCTCTTGATGCCATCTGTGTGTATCTGAGCAGCAGATAGCTGTCTCCATGCATCCACAATAAGTATTAGCGGTATGACAATCCACAGAAAATTCATGAACACAAAGTAGAACCAGAAGTAGATTGGATGTCCCAACTCGCTGTGGGCGTAGCCGTCTCTGTGTTCTGTGAAGAAATAAAGTACGGCCCCATACAGCTGACCTGGAACCAGATTGAGAGAAAATCCATGTTAAAATACGATTAGACAACGTTATTTAAAATGTAATTTGTGGTCTTAAAGTCTTACCTAATGAAATGATGAGCTGCAGAATAAATCTGTACGGCTTATTTGTTAGAAAAGAGTATACAGCCCAAAAGCTGAACGGACCCCACAAACAAGCAGTCACAGTCTCCATGCAGACAGTGAAGTTATCAGCTCTAGATTAAAAACAAAAAAAGATGAGTCCGAATTTTAAAAGCATTCCCAGGATTTTGAATTATGATTATGTTGTTTTTAGCCAGAGTGGACGTTCACATCTTAAGTCTATCAAATGTTCCTCTGGAAAAAAAGACACGTTAAATATTTGAATAAAAGAACTTATGTACAAATTTTTAGTTGATGATTATTCTCTAACGAAAACAAAACACTAATAATAACTAAAAGTGTTGTCTGGTAATACAGAAATAGTTTGTGTTTTTAACAAAAGATGGATTTCTAAACTTTTTTATGAACATGGTCATTACCTTTTTTTAAAGAAATTAACTGTTCAAATCATCATGTTTTTGTTTTTTGTCAAGATCAAAACTAGTGATAGCGATAATATCACTAGTGATAATAAAATAATTACTTTCAGGCGTTTTTTTTAAACAATATAATGCATTGGAAAACGTGCATATATTGAAATATCTGCAACGTGTTGCATTATTGTGTGTGTTCTTACAGATCAGTGTGTTGTTCTTGTGAGTCATTTCAAAGAGGTACAATAACATGGAGCAACAAGTGAGTGTGTGTTTGGGTTGGCTGAGGTCAGTGAGAGCAGTTGCTAGAAATTCCCAGCGGACTTGAATACAGCAATAGCGAGCTCTATTGATAAAAGGACAAAAGTGCGGAAATTCCAAGCAGCCACTGAATGCACCTCATGCTATGTGACTGCTAAGTCTGCTCAATAAAGTCAGAATTAAATGTTTGTGAAGGGTTTAAATAAAGTTGTATCAAAATGTAAGTGTACTCACATTACATATCTGCTGTCTCCTTTTGAATACTCTTTCCCTTAAAAAAAGAAAGAAAACAGACTAAATTCAGTTTTCAACTCCCCCAATAATGCAACCACCTTTGCTTTGGACTGTCGTTACTTACACAGCTGTGACAAGAAGCTCTGGTCTGCAGGTAGAATGTCGTAATAAAGGGAGAACCAGCCCTCAATTACACCATGGATGAAACCACACACAGCAAACCAGCAGATAGCCAGTCGCCTCCAAGTTCCGAGCCTGCCCGTGGCCCCGGTGATCAGCCAGGTGACGAGCAGAAACACCCCCGACACCGAGAAAAGGAAAGCCAGAATCTCGGACATGGAGCGGTCATTGGCCACATAGTTAGGAATCAGAAGGTCGCGCGGCCAGTAAGGATGAAGACCCCCGTGTGCTGAGGAAACGCCCATTTCTGTTTCAAAGTAAAATGAGGGCGATATGCAAAAGAAATCAAACTAATAAAAAGAACAAGCCAGTAATTGACAGACTTCACTTTATACGCTATTTTACCAGATGTTATAAACCCCGTGCTTCGGTATCGCAGTCTAACCTGATTTCCCTTTTTTGTTGAAATAAAAGTTGGTGGCAACAGCCTCATGCTGCGCTTGCAGGTAAACTCAAACACGGAACTCCAAAGGTTTAAGGATGGTCATTTGTGATGACAAACACCAATCAAATATCAGCATTTGTAAGACCAGACGCACACAAGATCTGCCGGTTCCATTGATTGGCTATGTCGCTCGGAACATGGACTTTAACTACCAATGATCTCTCTCCCCCCTTCGTGACCGAGGTATTTATTTCGGCCAATGTTTGTGGTGCTTTAGTTGAAGGTAAACTGATAAATAAAGTAAATTGCCGTCTTACAAGACTTTTGATTTGCTCTCTAAAAGTTGAATATCTCACATTGACATTTTTCTTTTCTTGCTTGTTTGATTAACATAAAAGGCAGCGCTGATTTCAATGCAATTATAAAACTAAAACAAAAATGTTTCCCAAGCCGTGCCAGGGTTTTAACCCTGCCGTGACCCGGATTCGAACCGGGGTTGCTGCGGCCACAACGCAGAGTACTAACCACTATACGATCACGGCGAGCTACTGGGAAAGCTGTCTTCCGAAGAAACATTTTGTGGTATTAACTACGGACGGATAGATTTCTGCGTATCTTTTACACGGTGGCAATGACAGTTACCCTTTGTCAAACATACGACGAATACAAGATATGCAATCTGCTTTGGCAGTTGTTCATGACCTCGTATTGTATTGTCTAAAAAAGTAAAAAGTTCAATTTTATGGATGAAAGGAATTATGCGCGTATAATTTATGCCAAACGTGCTATTTTAACTACACTATGATTTCTATGATATAAAGGACTGGGCCATACCATGTAAGGCCTTAGGTTAACAGGAGGGTTTTGAACTTCATTCCAGAATCAACTGGGAGCCAGCTAGTGAAGTGAAACTAATACAGGAGTGATGTGATCTCCTCTGCTAGTTCCTGCTAACAATCTACTAGCTGCTGCTCGTAACAAGGTGGAGACTTAAGGAACTCTTAGGACACGCTGCTAACAAAGAGTTACAGTAATCCAGCCTAGACGTAACAAACACATGGGTGAGTTTTTCAGCATCACTCTTAAGTATATTTCTGATCTTAGCAATATTCCACAGGTGAAAAAATGCAGTTCTACACGCCTGAGATATGTGAGCCTTAAATGATAAATCCTGGTAAAATAAAACCCCAAGGTTTCTAACTGTGGAATCGGGGGCTATACTTACGCCATCCAGGGAGACTATCTGAGAAGACAGAGCATATCTGAGGTTTTTAGGACCTAGTTTAACCCTTGTGCTATCTTAGACGACCCCACCCTTACATTGATTGACGTGTAATTCCTACCATCATGACAAAGGTGGATGAAGGTGGAAAGATTTCATGTAATCCATGGACACCAGTAAAGATCACAAATCATTGAAGAAAAAAGGTTCAGAGCACTGTCTAGTGGGTCTAGATGACCCAACTCTCAATGTTAAAGTGCCTAGGATAGCACAAGGGATAATGACCTTAGTCATATATTACAAGTGCACAAAAGCGTCAGTTTTAATTATCATAATATTGCATCTTTTTATTATGTTTTTCAATCCCTTATCATATAAACAGACAGATCCGTGCACTGTTTTTCTTACAGTCTATATATGTACTCCAATTCAAAGAGCAATGCGTTTAAAAGTGAATACAGCCCAGCCCATGTGTACATACATAATACACAATGATATATACCTATTTTGCTTCCAACTAGTCATCTAGGTCCCATATGGTCTAGCGGTTAGGATTCCTGGTTTTCACCCAGGCGGCCCGGGTTCGACTCCCGGTATGGGAACTTCCCTTTTCTTTTAATATGTCACATTTTTTTCTCATAAGGACCTGCTAGCTAAACTTAACGAGATAAGACTGTAGAGTTAGTTTTGTTCAAGTGATACATTTAAGATTCGAAAGGTTTGATTACAAAGCCCCAGCAGTGCTTTCCGGCATCACGTGATGCACAATACGTCATTTCTTGAGTCACATGTCACGGAAAGAAGTACGTCTATCTAGCGTTCCTTGTTAAAAAAAATCGTAATAGACTACAAGGACACTAGTCCTAAAATAATTAACATGGGTGGATCAGAACTACAAGATACTCGTGCTAACATGGACGAAGAGCTACTCCGCTTTATGGACCTTCTCGAGTTACTCGAGAAGAAACGAGCGACACTTAATTCCCTCATCGAGCAGGTACAGTTCTGTGTTGTGCGCTTTTAATGGAAACTATTAACTAAACTTAAAATATCAACAAATACTAGATCAACATTTTAAACCGAATAAAAGCTACCTGGAGCGGAGGTGACTTACTGTAAGCGGCGCATATGGATGCTTCTGGATTTGCAATTTTATTATCATCGTTTTTTCATCTTGTTAATTTCTATTTAGCTAAATGGTGATATTAGAAAAAAATGTTTTGGAAAAAAACATTGAATGTTTAAATAATTGCTGTTTAGATCAAAACCAAACGTTTTGTTCGAACACTAGAGGGCGCAGAGCCATTGTTCCATGCTGATGTAATTCTTAGATTTCTTTAAATAAACTTTATTAACAAATATTGCACATGCAAAATACCAAACATTGACACTCCACACACTATATGCAAAAGACAACATTTTCACTTTTACCGCAATAGCCATAATGATATGATAGCAATATAAAACGGGTTAAAAGAATAAAAATAAAACAGAAATTATAGTGGATAATCGATTCTGTTAAAGTTTCAAAAGTTACCATGTTTCAACGGTTCTAATTGCTTTTTTGTTAGTGCATGATTTAATTCTATATATATAGAATCATTTCTTTCTTTAAAAAAACATAAAATACGGTTCTTTTGTTAGCAGATTTACACTTATGAATGAAATATTTAGCCCTAATTTTAAGTCAGTTAACTATAAACATTTTCTCTGGATTAAATCTCTCTTGGTAATTCAAAGAAGAGGCATTGTTGTTATTTGACCGTTGTCAATAAAGTTGGACGGAGGAGCAACACGCAAAAAACAGTCCATAGCAACACAGTTATTTCACCGTGTGCAGCGACTTTGATTGTTGTCCAAATTTGGGTTGTTCATTCTTTATGAAGAGGTTAAAACCAGGAAAGAAGAAGAAGAAAAAAAAGAAACAAAGATTAACTTCTACACTCACTGAGAGTATATAACATGATTGTAATGCTGTATTGTAATAGATAAATTCTGTTTATCTATGTTTAGGGTTGGTTTTCCATTACCAAGGCACGGTATTCCATGGGAAACAAGCACGTCTCTGCACTTCAGTATGCCAGTGAAATGATGCCACTGGTTTGTGTTCATACAAAGTAAGTCATTTGTCAATTTTTCTTTTTTACTTCTGTCCTTTTTTTTAATCAAAGTATTTGCGTTTTACAGAGCTCTGGAGAATGGTGAGGTGCAGTTTTTCACTGAGAGACATATCCAAAAGAGTAGTGCTGAATCCTCTGATGATCTGTTGCCTGTAGAGGATATTGGGCCTCAAGAAGAAGGTGATGTGATTTAAAAAAATACATCATTCCATTAGAAATTTCAAATAAGTCTTCAGTTTTAAAAAAACCCACAATAAATCAACTTTGCAGGCCTCAGGCGAAGAAATAAGACAAAGAAGGACACTCCAGAAAAAAAGGATACAGTAGTTGCAAAAACTGCTAAAGGTCCTGAAGTGAATCCTGTTGGAAAAATAGATCAGAATCCTCAACAAGATCCACTCAAATGGTTTGGGATTTTAGTTCCACAACCTTTGAAACAAGCACAATCATCATTCAAGCAAGGTATGACTTCATATTTTTCAATCCAGCCTTTATTTATGATTCATTTGGAAATGTATGTATAATCTTTTCAGGTCAAGTGGATCAAAAATCTGTCATTGCTATAAAAATGTATTATTTCTATCAAAATAAAGACAACTGCCTTCTCACTATTCTGTTTTTTTCTACATACAGTGATAGAGCTCTCTGCTGAGATCGCAGCCCTCCAGTCTGCTGTTTTGAGAACCAGACAGAAGCTGAGGTTGAGCCTGGCAAAGGAACTAAACTCAGAGGAAAGTCTGGGGAAATCTGCAAAAGAAAAATGTCCAATCAGTGACGTGACTGTTTCAGAACAAAAAGAATGCATCCAGCAAAATAAAATAGTTGTATAGGGTGTATTTCGCAAAACAATGATCTGTAGAGTCATCATTAAAAGGAAATCCAAGTGAACTATTGATGCTGTATGCTTTTATATATTTAATTAGTAATGAATTTTCATTATACAGTTTTTTTTAAACGTGTTTTGGGGAGAATTCTATAAATACTTTATTTAACGAGTTTACTCTGACTAAATGAAACAAGCTGTTTAATAAAATTGAGAATTGTGCCGACATAAAACTGCCTACTTCACAATTTATTTATAAAAAACACATGTCTACATTTTTCTAGAATCTAGATATATTTAATATTTATTTGATTTAATTTAGAATAATTTGTGTTAATGAAAAATTTGATTTTTCCCCCATCTCTTATCTGAAGGGTTTGTTATTGTAAAAGTATAAAAACATGAAGAAAATCACATTTCATATGCATTTTTGTGAGGTGATTTTAAAAATGCATTCAAAGCCAAAATCAAGAAACCCTGTGTCATTTTCTACAACATAGTTTCTGCAGAGTGGCAGGAGTTCATCATGAATTCGCCTCTGAGTTGTGGACGGGACCATTTGCCCGGGATGATTTGCCTTCACTTCCCTTAGGTTGCTCCCAATAACTGACAGCCCCTCACCTCCCCTACCTAACATTACTAGAGCAACAAAAATGACGAGCCATATTGGAGCTATCTATCCGTACAGCTCTGAGCCAGATACCGGCTCAGACAAGGGAAATGAAGACGCACATGGATCTATGTGGATGCATCAGAATGCACCCCCCCCCCCCCCCCCCCCAGCAAAAAACTGCGCCCCACAGTTGCCCCCACTATTTTTGAGTCAACATCAGTGTCATTATTGAAAAAAATATATTATACATATATATATATATATATATATATTTTTTTTTTTACCTGTCACTGACCAAACTGTCCAAGAGACCATCACCCGTCTGAGCTCATCTACATGCTGCCTTGATGTGTTACCCACTAGATTTCTAAAGTCTGTCCTAACAGTGGGTTGCCACCAATTACTCAAATAGTTAACATGTCTGTTCAATCTGGAATATTTCCAGAGGCCTTAAAAACTGCAGTTATTAAACCCCTCCTGAAGAAGAGCAGTCTTGATCCCACTGTACTAAATAATTACAGACCTATCTCTAATCTGCCATTTTTAGGAAAAGTCCTTGAAAAAGTTGTCTACCAACAGCTCACTGATTTTCTCTTATTAAACAATTCATTTGATGTTTTCCAGTCAGGTTTTAGACCCCATCATAGCACAGAAACTGCTCTTATCAAGGTAACCAACGACATCTGCCTGAACACTGATGATGGCAAAGTCACTGTCTTAATCCTGCTAGACCTGTGTGCTGCCTTTGATACTGTTGATCATGGGATCCTTTTGCACAGACTCCAAGACTGGGTTGGCATCTCTGGATCTGCCCTAAGTTGGCTCAAGTCTTATCTAGAAGACAGGAAATACTTTGTTGAAATTGGGAGTTGTGTCTCAGACTACATGGGCTTGAATTGTGGTGTGCCCTAGGGATCGATCCTGGGACCCCTTCTGTTCAACCTCTACATGCTGCCACTAGGGCAGTTAATACGCAGTAATAACATATCTTATCACAACTATGCAGATGATACTCAGATCTATGTGTCACTGACAACAGGTGAATATGGGCCGGTGGATTCACTCAGCCACTGCCTCCAACAGAGTGCGTGGATGCAGAACAACTTTCTCCAGCTAAACTCAAACAAGACCGAAGTTATTATTTTTGGCCCACAGAAACAAAGAGAAAGTGTCAGCAGCTACCTTCATTCTCTGTCTCTTAAACCCTCAAATCAAGTCAGAAATCTAGGGGTAATCATGGACTCTGACCTAAACTTTAACAGCCATATTAAGTCAGTAACATCAGCGGCATTTTACCGTCTGAAAAACATTGCCAAAATCAAAAACATAATGTCAAAGCCAGACCTGGAGATACTTATTCATGCATTTGTCTCCAGCAGGTTAGACTACTGTAACGGCCTGCTCACCGGCCTCTCAAAACGAGCTGTAAAACAGCTTCAGTACATCCAGAATGCTGCTGCTCGAGTCCTGTCCAGAACCAGAAAGTATGATCACATTAGTCCTGTGCTCAGGTCTTTGCACTGGCTCCCTGTACCTCAAAGAATAGACTTCAAAGCAGCTCTGCTTGTGTACAAGTCTCTCCATGGCCGAGCACCAAAGTACATCTCTGACATGTTAGTGCCATATGAACCATCTCGTACTCTGAGGACCTCAGGGACCGGCCTCCTGTTGATTCCCAGAGTCAGAACTAAACAAGGGGAATCAGCGTTTCAATATTCTGCAGCTAAAATCTGGAACAGCCTCCCTGAAGTCGTAAGACAGGCCTCTTCTGTGTTCATGTTCAAATCTAGACTTAAAACATTTTTGTTTTAGCCGTGTATATGACTGAAAGGTCCTATCTGCACTTTTCTTTCATTTCCTTCCTTTCTTTTTAAATAAATTTCAATTTTTTTCTTTTCTTTTAAAGTAAATTTTATGTTGATTATTTCTATGATGTATTGTGATTTTAACGCATTTTTCTGTTTTGTGAAGCACCTTGAATTACTTTGTGTACGAATTGTGCTATACAAATAAACTTGCCTTGTCTATATATATATTTAATAAAATAAAAACAAAGATAATAAAACTGTTAAAACATTTTTTTAATTATTATTATTATTTTTTTTTTGTCCCTTCAAAACAATGACTTTCCACTTTGGTGTTTAGCCACCCTTCAAAGGACTTCAGCCTGCCCCTCCCAAATCAAATGTTCCAGCTCCGCCCCTGGCTGCTTGGAGTGGGTCTTTAAACCAATAGGGTTACATTCATATGTGATCTAAAATGTTGTAGCCCTACATGTAACAGAACAGCACAGTGACATGTTTACCCCTATGAACTAGTAAACATTTTGGTTCCAATTTTCGTTCAAAGTCTTTTTCAAAATAGTTTTTTAAATTGATTTTGTTAAGATTCTTTTTCATTGTCCCTTTTTTAATTTTATGATGATTTTCAGTACATTCTAAATTATTATTGTTATTTCTGTTACTGGTTATTTCAATAACTATTTAATAACTTATTTTCTTTTATTTATCCAAAAACACAAACAAAAATGCACTGCACTCAAAATATTAAAGACCACCCCATGGAGGTGTTTTAGGTGCACTTTTTCATGATTTTGTTGCAAATGATTTTGAGTGGATTTTTTATTAATTTACTCTGAATGTCATTCTTTTAAATTCTATTTTCCAGGAAAACAGACCATTTATGAGGGACCAACCAGCAGATCAGTACAGCCGAACATCACCGGAAACTGCCGAAAAAGGAAACGAAACTCCCGTTCATTGTTTTCTTCCTAGTCCAATTGGAAGCCTAGCCCGTGCGCCTCCGTGGAGCGAACGGCTCTGCCTAACCGACACTTGCGTCCAAAACGGCGGATGCGAGCGCAGACGGCACGGATGTGGCTCCTCCGATGAACCGTTATTATCGGTCGGTTGTTCATCCTAAATGCGAGTCCTTCTCTAAATCCCATTTGCTCGCTCTCTTGGTTGCGTTTCCGGCGCGTGAAACACCGGACTGGGACGTAAACACGCCGGCCTGCGCTCATGCTCCGAGGCGAGGTGAGCCCGGATCCCCAGTCCCGCATCACTGCCCGCTATAGCAAGTTCGTTTGGCTCCCGAGTGGAGGAACTGTCGGCTCAAATGGCGTCAGTGTCCAAGGTATCTATCCTGGATTACTTTAATATTGTGTTTGAAGGTGAAAATGGCAAGATCGAGTCCAACTGTAAGGCGTGCGGCACCAGAATCCAGGCGAAACGCAGCGTCACGTCCAACTTCGTTACGCATCTTAAGGTAATGTCATGAAAATAAGTGTTTCATCAAATAAATGAAAAATGCAGCTGGAAGAGCTGTTTGCCTGTTTTGCTGGGTCAGCTGTTGCTTTTCTGCTTCAAGAGAAAACCTCAATCTTCTTCCTTTAAAATTGACACCATATTATGTGTTTGTGTGCAACATGCTTAGTTAGATCCCTTTGTCTTTCTCCCATTCAGCGCAAACACCCAGTTATGTATGATGACTTTGTGAAAAGGAAGGATATGAAGAGAGAGGGTTATTCCTCCGCTTCCCTGCACAGTTTCACCAATGGAGGAAGCACCCGCCACCCTCTCCCCATCAGTGCTGGGGTCGGAGGAGGGAGCGTTGGAGGGATGGGAACTCTAGAGGGAGGAGTAGGTGGAGGATCTGGGGGAAGAATAACCAAGTTTGATAAACATGACCCACGACAGGTGAGGGTTACAGTCCGTCAACGTTTATGGAAATGGTGCTCAGTTCACTGTGTCTTGAATTGGAATCAGCAGGTGTCATAAATGTGCATTTATGTTCCTGTAGGTCCTGATCTCTGAGGCGATTGCTAAAATGATTGTGCGGGACCTGCAGCCTGTGTCCATAGTGGAAAATCAGGGCTTCAGAGAGTTGCTTCAACTTTTGGAGCCACGTTATACCCCCGAGTCGCAGCGCTACATCCAGAGCCAGCTCCTCCCAGCATATGCCTACCAGGCCCAGCTGGCGACCCATCAGGCCTTGGCATCTGCACAGGCTCTCAGTCTCAGCTTAGATCTCTGGACGGGCTCGTGTGCAGCTGCTTCAGGGTGAGATGATAAACCACAAACAGCAGTTACACGATTTGATTTCCTCCCTGAGATCTTTTTCTTCACTTTCCGTTCATTTCCAGGTACCTTGGAGTCACCTGCCATTTCTTGTCATCTGATTGGCAGATGCACTCATCTCTCCTGGCGTGCCTTCCGCTGACCGGAGGCAGCTCTTGCAGCCGTGTGCTTGTAGATTTTGAGGAGGTGTGTCACTCTCACGGAGTGTCGGGGAGAGCATTTCGTGTGGTTGCAGACCCAGGTTCAGCAACAACACTGGCGACAACAAAAAGGCCATGCTGTCTCCCTGGTTTCTTGGTTTCTCCTCTTCTCTCCAATGGACATTATGGAAGCAATGAAGGAATGATGGACAATGATGAGGACACGAAAAGAGGAATCAGGAATGGTCACAGTGAACGTGGAGATGAAGGAGGCCATGATGAGTCGTGGGAGCAGGGTTTGGGTGTTTCCCGGGTAGACTGCTTCTCCCGCTCCTTGGAAGAGTGTATTCGGGTGGGGCTGGGCTCCTGCATACAGATCTCCTCTACGCTGACCAAGGCTGCCCGCTTCTACAACTACATAACGTCTGCTGTGCCTCCTGAGAAACTCAGCCAAGTGTTTGATGGGTTGATGACTGGGGGTGCAGAAACAACCCCCCATGCTGTGTGGGACTGGGCTGCACAACTAAAGGTAAGTAGATATAATAAAGGAATATATTAAGACACTTTATTATACTTCACTTACATTTTAGTAATAAAATAGTCAACATTTCTTAAATCTTAATCCAATGTAGTCCAATCCAGTTTCACTTATCAAGAAATCTCCTTTTTGTTTCCATCCACTGCCCTGATTATGTGTGATTGGAGGACAACAACTCTTTAACCCTTGTGCTATCCTAGGCACTTTAACATTGGGAGTTGGGTCATCTAGACCCACTAGACAGTGCTCTGAACCTTTTTTCTTCAGTGATTTGTGATCTTCACTGGTGTCCATGGATTACATGAAATCTTTCCACCTTTATCCACCTTTGTCATGGTAGGAATAACACGTCAATGTAAGGGTGGGGTCATGTAAGATAGCACAAGGGTTAAACACCCATTCTGATGAAAATAATGTTTTTGGTGTTTTTAACATGTTTTTGTGGCATTTTTCTGGTAACGACATGTTGCACAACCACATATGTCCTGGTAAGGACATATATAAATAAGATGAAGCTCAAATTGCAATTCTGATTATTTCTTTACTCACAATCATAATAAAAGACCACTGGGAATGTTTTTTAAGATCGATTACAAGGTGATCAGAGTGGGTCTCCACACAGACATACGGGAGTCTGGAGCCTGTCTGCATCACCCAGTTGGGGAATGACACTAAAATCCTTAGAAAAGACTAAAAACTGTGGCCAAAGGAGAAAAAAAAATGAAACCCAGCAGTAGTTTCTTAGGTTGCTTTCACACTGGCCCTTTTAACTCAGTTTGAACTAGTCCTGTTAGTCTCATTATAACCATCAGTAATCGTCCTACTAGAATACGTTTAAAATCAAGATATTTTACAACCCTTTTGTGATTTGATGACTCATTCAGGCGACAAACTGAGATGCATGTTGCTTTGTCACCCACTCAGTTTACTTTGCTTCTGGCCTTAGTTCTGTTGTATAGTCAGCATGCATTCTCACGTTGCTGAATCATAGCAGGGTTCCCTTTCAAGCGAAGTGACACTTTTTTTTTTTGGTATTCACCAGAGCTCTGATGAGCTCGCACACACTTTATAAGGAAAAGAAACCTGATTGAAAAAGTGGGTCCAAGAGTATATCTTGAGACTTGTCTTAAAGTGGGGTGATCCAAGTGGAAAAATCCACAGAAAGTCATGCACTAACTGTTTTAAAGCTATCCAAGAAAAATAAATGACGTGGGTTTTTGATCCTGGACAGTACTGTACAATTTAATAATGAGACCCACTGTTTCCATATTTATAAAGGTCCTTCGACGGCTTCTGGACTCAGTGGATTTCCTGGAGGAGATGAGTGGTCCTGGAGAAATGGCTTTGGATGGAGCAGATAGAGCCCTGCTGCGGGAACTCTCTGACACCTTGGAGCCCTTCACTGAGGCCTGGGATATGGTACGTGGAGACAGAGGGTCAGAAATCCAGGCAGACAGACATGTTTCCATCAGCCTGGCTCTGCCCTGTGTCCTTGGCCTTCGTAAGCATCTCTCTGAGACTTCAACCCCCCACTGTCCTCCCCTTCTGTTGGGCCTAAGCCAGGCTGTGGAGCGTTACTTAGCTCCAATTCTAGAGGACCCCCTCTATATTGCTGCAACTACGTTAGACCCCCAGTTTAAGCTGACGTGGAGCAGTAACCCAGACTGGCACAGACAAGTTCTCATAGAAGAGTTATCGAAATATTCTACTGCCTCCAGCCCAGTAGATCCCAACACAGACATTCACACTCAGTCCCAGACTCTTCCTGTTCCGGCACCATCTCCGGTGTCCTCTCTTTCTCGGCCCTGTAAGTTGTTTTCTTTCATCAAGCAGAGACCTGCGACGCAGGCCAAGAGTCTAGAGCAGGAGCTGGCCGTTTACCTACACGAGGAACCCACCGACGAAGAAGCTCTGCATTACTGGTGCCGTAAAGCCATTGACTTTCCTTTGCTCACCCAGGTGGCCAAAAGAGCGCTGACCATACCCGCTTGCGGCACAGTGGTGGAGAGCATTTTCACCACAGCTGCACACCTGCTGCTCCCAGAGAGAGGTTGTGTCTTACCGAAGAACCTGGAGACACTCATCTACCTCAAAGCCAACCACAGATTGTTGTGGACATAGAGTTAAGCTTTAATCTGAATAATAACTGGAGAATTTTTCACTGGCAGTCAAGTGACTTGTTGGATACAAACCTCTGTTTCTCCTACAACCGAGCCCAAAATACTGCAGATAATTTGTTACAAGGCTAAACCCACTACAATTTTCCTCCTTGAGATGGGTGACTGGATTTAAAATGCTGTTTGAGAAGCAAAAATCAGCAAAAATCAATACTATAATATTCACCCGGAAATTTCTTTGCCATATTTGAGCTTCTAGACAACAATATAATCTTGTTTTGTTTTTTTAGGACAGCTTCTGTCTACACCCACCAGAAACCAGTGATAACTGATGGTCAATCGCTCTGTACATGTCGCTTATTTTCATTTATGTACAGGATGCCCCAAGGCTGCCATTACTTCTTTCAATGTCTTTTTGATGGATTGCATCAGCTGCTCAGCAATATTTTAAATCATTTTTTCACTGTACATGTGTGGCTCGTCACTGAGACATTTAAATAAACACCAAGCACTTCTTCACGCTGTTTGACCTGAAATCTGCTTCAAATTTGATTTTTTTCTTTCTTCTAGTTGTCTTATGTTAAAAGCCAGATCTATTTCATGTTTTTTATTTCTCATCTTTCCCCCTTTTTTAAAACAGAAAAAAAATGAATTTGACCCTGCGTTTGCAACAGAGAACTTGTCACTGGAGAAAAGAAATGTGGCTCAGACTGACCTCACAGCAGTATTAGAGGCTTTTTTTGTAGTTTTTTTTTGCCGGGCATGACTTTGAAGTGATGCAGTGAATGCAGCATTGTGTTTGTCTTCTATTCTGGAACTGGGGGTGGGCCATTTGGGAGGAAGGGTAATTGTAATAATTCCATTAAAGTAAAATTTGAGTCAGCAGGCTGGCAGCTATTACAACCGATAGGGCAGATCTTTTTCATTTTTTAATTTTTTTTTAATCCATCCACTAGGCTTTACAAAGCATATTCGCTGATGCTGAGAAGTTAACAGCAGAAAATAAACACATTTCATAATTACATAGTAGACAACTGGTGTCTGTCAGTTGGAAAAATGTGATGTCTGAGTAACTGCTTGTTTTTGACCAAAACAACACACAAGTGTCTGAAAATTTCTGTTAGAAACATTGATAATGCCCTCATAGATTATAATTATCAAAGATTTGCTGTGAACTTAACGATGATCACCTCAGAACGCCTCTGTGGATTCAGATGTGTTTCCAGATATCAGTGTGGACGTGTCGGCGCATCCATCTTTGAGCATGTGTTTTCTGCTCACCCTGGGCGTGTTGTTTGTTTGTGAGTGTATGTGGAGCAGCTTGAGGCGTCTCCCTTCCTCCCCCCACACTCCCCCCCGCGGTCATGACAGCTAATCCATTTGAGTTAGGCGGCCAGACTGGGATGCGGTCCTATTGGTAATTGCTTCTGAAATGAATTACTTGGCCCACAGTGAGGCTGAGGGAGGAGAGGAAATTGTAATTGAACTGCCCATCCAACCCACCTCCCCCCTCCACCCCTACCCTACAACCCCTCATCCTGCCTGTCCTCTCCCTCATTCTTCAAGTTATTACATCTGCAGTGCAGAGAGACATTTTCCATCTGCACACACAAATACACACACTCCTGTAAAACCAATTCTCCCCCTCCCCCACACAACGGCCTCAGCGGAGCGCCTATATTGATGCAGAGTGATTTAGGAGATTGATTGTTCATGGGCGCATGCACACCAGGCCACACTGCACTCTTGTTCATAACACTGGGACAAACACTCTCTTGTATATTGTGTTTGTGCTGCCTCGCCCCAAACACCCTCCCATTCACAGTGCCCTTTAGATGGCCTTTCTAATGCCTAATGGGCTGCAGGACTCTGGAACTGGCACAAACAAAAGTGGTGTTTGGTGTCTAAAAGCCCTGGTTACCCCATGTGCACAGACCGGCACTGTTATTAATAACCTGCCTGTTGCTGATCTGCTGACAGTGAAAAGCCTGATGGATTAAAGATGTACAACTGTTTTAAACTGAAGAAACACATCCAAGCAGCTTTTTCCTCCTTCTTATCTCAGTCATTGTTTATTTTTGCTCTATCTTGTTTTAACCTGTATAGCAGCCAGGCCATGGGGTAGGGAGGGGTAAGTTAACTGAGCTGCCTGCCCCTGCACCCAGCCTGGCATGCACATGTTTTGACTCTTGCCTCAGCACACAATGAGATCTATTTCTGTAAACACTCCAGGGTTATCACCCCACTTCCACTGACTCCCTTCTATTTGTGTCACCCCTGCTCTTCATCCGACCCTTTCACTAACTCGCACAAAATCATGGCGGAGAGAAGTAGCCGTCTCGGTGTGAAGAGGAAAGAGAAGAAAGTTGAAAACAAGGCCAGTGATGACAAAGACAAGGATAAGGGGAAGGAAAAGACGGTGAAAAAGCCCGACAGACCAGGGAAGAAGCAGGAAAAGACCCCAGAGCCGCAAAGGGTAGACGAGGAGAAGAGGAATGGGGAAAGTGAAGGAGCAACAGGAGCAGAGGCAAATCAAAATGAGGATAATGGCGAGTTCCAGCCCATAGAGCTGCCTCCGTTTGAGATTGTCACTGGGTGGGTAAGATTCTAAAAACATACTCCCAAAAAAGGTCTTAATGGAATTTAATGTCTAAGCCATATTTGTCATGTTTAGTGTCTTATCCTTCTATTAATGAATGTTATTCACCTGATTCTAGTCAGTAAGCACTGAATGACTGCGATGACTTGCACTCTGTGTCTTCCTGAGCACATTCATAAGAACAAAAATGAGTCACACCCCAGTCACTGACACTGACGTCTGCTGTATCATTTAGCCCAGCATCTGTTCCCTGGTGACTATTTCAGATCAAAGCTAGAAGAAATCTATTTCTGCTATCATCTGACTCTTTGTTTGCTACAATAAACCCAGGTTAACCCTTGTGCTATCTTACATGACCCCACCCTTACTTTGACGTGTTCTTCCTACCATGATAAAGGTGGAAAGATTTCATGTAATCCATGGACACCAGTGAAGATCACAAATCATTGAAGAAAAAAGGTTCAGAGCACTGTCTAGTGGGTCTAGATGACCCAACTCCCAACGTTAAAGTGACTAAGATAGCACTTAGAGGAGGAGGAACACGCTGTCTTTGAAACTGGATAAAAACAGGATATTAGTGGATGAAATCTCTGAAATATGTAGTAATTGATAATTGTATAATGGTGTTGACATTTTATATATTACCCAAGAAAGTGTTAAGATATCTTCTAGCAAATAAATCAAATAAAAATCTGGTTATTGAACAGACTTGTCTCTCTGTACTTCCCCATCAGGGATCTGATGAGCCCATTCTACTTCAAGTTTCAGTTCAGGAATGTGGAGTATTCGTCAGGGAGGAACAAAACCCTTCTGTGTTTCAGAGTGGACACAGCAGGAGGCAGCACCGAGCCTCTGAGAGGTTACATGGAGGATGAACATGCCACAGCCCACGCCGAGGAGGCCTTTTTTCAACAGGTACGGAAAGCTTGTGAGTCACAGTGACATGGAAAAAAATATATTTTTAAGTACCAAAAATACACAAAACGATTAACTAATTTAAAGACATATAAGTGCTATTCTAAAGTATTCATTAAAATTATGTACCGGACACCCATCTTTTAAAGTTGCAAGATTTTTTTGTTTATGTTTAGAAAAAACAATGTAATATTAATTAACAGATTAATCTGTGTCATTCAAATGTTTTTGCTTACATTAATTTCTAATAATAACGTTGTATGTTTCTGTAGATATATTCTAAGTATTTTTTTAATTTAAATATAAAGAATTGGTTACACTGACATGCATGCATAAGGCTGTTACGATAAGAAGCATGCGCATCAGTGTGACCAATTATTAGAGAAAAAAATATGTTGAACTTCCAGTTTTAGTTTTTCCTAAAGAATATTCAGTTTTTGTTTAATAGCTTAGTCATATTTTATTCACAAATGTAAATTTTTGAAAGAGAGTCCACATTTTTAGTTTTTAAAAAAGGAGTTTAATCTTTCTTAAAAGTGTCTTAAAACATATTTAAAAAATACAAGAATGTCATGAAACCTTTACATTGTTCGTCAATTTGCCTGGACTGATATCATTTTTCTTTACCTTTTAAGTTATGGACACCCTTTATGGGGTTCTTTATTTAATTATTGATGCCTTCCATTCTAATGTTGGCCTCTGCACACAGTTGGAAAATCTTTAAGTTCATTTTATTTATTTGTTTATTTAAATTACTATTTTTTATGATGTTTGTTGTGTAACCAATTACTAACCAATTAATAAAAAAATCCTTTTATATTCATTTCAATTACATTTTATCTATATAGCCCAATATTACAACAATAGTTATCTTAATGGGTTGTTTACTGTCTTTTACAATGTGGAATTACATAACACTTTTGCACTGTTACTTTATTTTGAAGTTTAAAGTTAAATTCATTTGAAAGTTAATAGTTGAATCAGAAACTGTGTTTAGTCAATTTTAGTATTCATACCCCTTGAATCTTTCCACATTTTCTTACATTATGCCTACAAACACTAACATATATTATTAGAGATTTTATGTGAAAGACCAACACAACACGGTATGCAATTGTGAAGGAAAAAGTAAATTATGCATGATTTCATTTTTTTTTTTTAGCAAATAAAAATATCAAGTGCAGTGTGCAAAGTATTTATCCTTCCTGAGTCAATAAAACAGAAAAATATACTTATTTTCGAGGATGGAATTTGAAGAAAATGTGGAAAAGTTCAAGGGTTATGAATACACTGCTGCAACACGCTTCCATCGCTTTTTCAACAACTTTTCTTAATCCTCAATATGACGTAATATCAGTCTCCCTTTTTAACTGCTTTTCCTTAAAGAGGTGTCTTTAAAATATATATTTTTTACCTTGTTGCTTAATTAGATTTAATTCATTTGATTTTGAGAACGCAGGTGCTCTGTGAAGTGGAAGGAGGGGCTTATTATTCAATTCTTGCCAAGAACCTCCCACTGACTTAATTTTACCATATGAAATGATATTTTATTAAAGAGTAAACATTTTAAACATGTATTTGACACAAATGACCATTATAAACAAAAGTTAAACTTAATATTAGAGTACCAAAAATAAAACATTGCACTAAATGCTAATGTATGTATCTACATAAATTACTACATTTCTTTCCAGGTGCTCCCCAACTCTTCCCAAGAGTACGATGTCACATGGTACGTGTCATCCAGCCCCTGTGTAGCCTGTGCCGCTAAGCTGACCTCCATCCTCCAGCAGCGCAAAAAGCTTCGCCTTTCCGTTTTCTGCTCCCGTCTCTTCGATTGGGAGGAACCTGAGATTGTGCAAGGGCTGAAGGCTCTGGTGCAGGCTGGCTGCAAGCTGCAAATGATGAAGCCAGCTGACTTCCAGCATGTTTGGGAAACGTATGTGGAAAAGGAGGACCAGAGCTTTACTCTGTGGGAGGACTGCAAAGAGAACTATGAATACTATTTGGAAAAGTTAGCTGATATTCTCAAATAGAAGTGAGTCACAGTGCTGTATTTGAATCTCACATGTCACTTCTAAATTTCTAGGTCAAAAAAGTTTTTTTCTTCAAAATATTAATGAAGTAACCCAGTTTTTATCTCATTTGTTTTTACTTTTACAAGTTCCCGTTGACTAAATTAGAACCAAGCTTGCTTGTGAAACTTCCGTGGGTTTGAACTTGCAACAACACGTGGCAATATTTTATACTTTGTATTTTAAAAAAATAGGGCGAAAACAAATATTTACATCCTGCGAATTTACAAGATCAAAGCATTACAGTTCAAAACATAAAAAAAAGCTTCCTAAAAGTTATCTTTGCTACCATCTGGTGATTTTTCAAGGAACTGCAGTCAAAGCTGAACAACAACTTTCACTACATAAATATCCACGCATTCATCCCGTGGTTAAATTAAAATGCAGCCATATAAAATAATTAAAATACTTTGCTTTACTAAGTGTGTTTGAAAATAAGTTGAAACAAAGCTACACATAATACAAGCTTACTTCAGAGTGCAATACCAGCTAAATTGAACATTTCCATAAAACCTGTGCATGTGCTGATATTTTAACATCATGGTGATGTGCAATCACCATTTAGGACTCGCGGGCCTGAGAAAGGCAGAAACTGTTGCTTTAGCTCATTTTTTGGAAGGAAATCATTGCACCGCCGTTTTCCGTTCCAGTGGAAACCATCACAGCTAAAATAAACAAAATGAAGAGATGAAAAAATGTGTCAGATATTTGTTGTATATAAAGATGCAAATGATCACTTAGTCTTTTCAACGGGCTACCTTGATCTTCCTGGGTGGTTACCATTAGCTCTGTGCTATCACTTCTGATCAGTCCTATGTCATCGTTTTCTGTTCATAAGACAAGAGAAAAGAAAAACTTATACCTAATAATTGAAAACTTAAAAGAAAAAAAACAGCATATTGCTCATACCCGGAGAGCTACATGCTTTCTTGGTTATTTTAGTATAGTGAAAATGTTGTACTTTCAGGTAATCAATAATGAAGGATGATGCACAAAGATATACAATAAAATAGAAAAAAAAAAAAAATATGTTTTGCTTTTATATTCAATGCATCTCTTGGCATTTCACCTTTTTTGGGTCCTTCATTCAAAGCAGCATCAGTGATATATTCAACCAGTGGGCATGAATTCTCTGCAGCAGAAAGGAGATAACAAGGAAAATGTCAGAAGTTACAGCAAACAATGTCTGTCTGATGCAGAATATAGCTTTCTAGTAAGCTAATTCACAGACCAAGGTAAAAATAGCTATACCAGAATCATCTATTGGGCAGCATGACACGAATGCTCAGAAAGGCAACCAAAGCCACAAGGCTGAAGTGTGAACCCACCAGTATGCTCTAATTGCTTTTTCATTGTGAGAAACAACTCATTTTCTTCTGGTCTCTCTTCAGCAACAACTGTGGGACAAGAAAAAACAAAACGAAACAAGTTGATAAAGACGTCTAAAATAAACGCAAAACATTCACACATTACACTAAATAAGCTTTCGAAACGTCAGACGGAAGTCACACCTGGTTTCCGGATTTTGAAGTAAATGCATCCGAGAAAAGCAAGAATGATTCCAAAGAAGAGACAGCCAGAGACTGAAAGGAGAATCCTCCTTTTCAACACTAGAAGTACAAAACATAAAAAAAGAGAGAGAGAATGAAACAATGGATGCCTTGAATCTCCATCTATAAAGTTCTTGTTCAACTTACAAAGATTCTTGGTTTTGAATGGTGAGCTTTCCACAGAATAGGTTGGTCGTTCGGTACGGATGCCTTTGCAGGTGTAGTGGCTCTGATCTGGGTCATTCTGGGGTGTAACTGTATATTTCTCTGTTGGCACCTCTCCAACTGCGATTTTTTCTCTAAACCTGTTTATTTGATTTATTGAGCTTTACACTTGTCCTTCAAAGACTTACAGAGAGAGATGGGCACACATAAGACTCCTCTGTCTCTTACCAAGTGTAGTTCCACTTGTCTTCTGATTCCTTCACTTTGCACATCAGCACTAAGGTGTCTGTGGAGAAGACCTCTGCCCAGCCCGTCAACAGGATGACTTCAGCCTGTGGGCGCTCTGTAACAAACACAATATTTACTAACGATGACAAACTTCCAACAACAGGGGATGTAGCGGATAGTGAAAAACAGCACCTTTAACTTCAATTTGCATGTTTTGGCTCTTCTGAAGCCTGAAAGAGTCCCTTTCCGCCTGGCATGTATAGATTCCAGTATCTTTAACTTGAGCAGAACTGATGTTGTGGTGGTCATCTTTTTCAAACTTATCACCATCTTTGAACCACAGGAATTTCCATCCAGAGGAGATGTTGACGTCACAGCGGAAGGAGACTGAATCACCAGTGTGCATTAAACTATACTCAGGACTTTGCAGCAGTGTAACATTGGGTGTCGCATCTGAAAGTTGACCACGGTCAAACCCAAAAAACAGGAATTAGAAGCAACACCTTAAGCACAAGAGATGTACTTTAAATGCGAAAAAATTCTTCCTAACCAGGATGAAAAAAAAAGTTACATTTTACATAAGAGTAAGGTCAGAAAAGACAGAAAAAAAATTCTGATGCTGCGTTCATATTGCCCTCGGTAAAGCGCGTTCAAGTGGTCACTTCCAACGAAAAGTCAATGTCAATGCGCATATTTGAACGCTTTGGGCTTCTGCATTCATGCATCGCTATGCAAGTTTTTTAAGTCAGATTTTCAGTCAGTTTTTTGGCTCTACATACCAAAACACATGGCCATTGAACACTCGCTGAACATTAACCAGTTAAACTTTGAGAAATCAGGGACTTTGGTAGCGTCTTTTTTATTTTATGTCACAGAAGTGCCAACCGTTTGAAAATTGATTGAGAAGAAATTAATAATTGTGGATTGTGCCTGGCTGGAATTACAACACTCAGGCCATTATATATCGGAATAGAGCAGTTAAAAAAAGATATATATATTTCCACCGCTTGGACATTTCACAACAAGTCTCTTCCAAAAGTAGGAACATGCTCGTGTACAGGGTAGCGAGAGTCCAGTATGAACACCATATGCTAAAAGCCTGTTCAAAAATCTGCGTTCAGCACATTCTTGAACACGCTTCAAATACATGGTGTGTACCCAAGCATGAGTGTAGTATAGTAATACAATAGGAGCCCGTCTCACAGGACATCATCTGTCTATCCATTTTCTGAACCTGCTTAATCCATTTTGGGGTCAGGGGGCTGTTGTAGCCCATCCCAACTACTGTTGGGTGAAAGTGGGGTACACCCTGAAAAGGTCACCATTGCAGGGTCACACAGTCACATGTCACACATATCACATGCACACCTAATTTAGAATCTCCAATGTAACCTATACATCATGTTTTTGAACTGTGAGAGAAAAACCCACACATGAACGAAGGGAACATGCAAACTCCACACAGAAAAGACCCACCCCGGATTTGAACCAGGACATTCTAGCAGTGAGGTGAGGATGCTAACCACTACTCCCCCATGCACCCCCAAACAGTACATTAAAGGGTAAAATAGAAACTACGGTACAAAAGATCATTTAGAGATCTATGATCCATCCATTAACATAAAAAAAACATGCTAAAGAAGGACAAGGTGACCAGTATGGAACTAAAAATAGAAGCCTTTTGTGCAGCAACAACATTAAACGCACAGGGCCCTGCCCTACTGCTTTTCTTTTGATGTAATATTTTCATCTAGAGAAATTGTTTAATGCTCTGAACAATCCTCATGCAAATTATGTTTTTCTTAAGCTTCAGGCTTTTGCAACACTTGCCATTTTGTAATTTTTTAATATTAAAAAATCAATAGAGTAAAAAAAAATCTAAAAAAAAGCTATACAGAAAAAATATGAGTAAATAACTTACCATAAACCATCAGTGTAACTTTAGAGCTAAAGTTGCTGTGGACAGACCTGTCTTTCAGCTCTGCTTTGCAGGTGTAATTTTGAGTTTTATGATGAGAAGGGTCAGAACGAAAGGAAATAGTTGCTCCATTTGTCCCAATAACCACATCCTTATTGGCCTGAATCATCTTCCCATCTTTGTACCACGTGTATGTCCATCCAGAGCCGAGCAGTATCTTACAGCTTAGTTCAACCATTTCTTTGGGGAAAACATCCAATTGCTTGTTTCTTGGCTTCAGCAACGGTACAGGGATTTCTAATAATAAAAAAGAGACAAAAACAACTCAAACATCCTCTTTGAAGGGCCTCAAGCAAGTATCCATCACCCTAAAAGTTCTCTAAATAAATGAAAAGTTACATTTTTAAAGAATAAGGGATTACACAGAGTGACAGAGGGCTGCAGAAAATGTTATAACACCCCTCTGCTTTAAACCCAATTACCTCCCATTGGCATTTCACAGGCGGGTGCAGTCTGATAAAAATTGGGCATGTTAAAGTAAATTATGTGAGATGTACCATGACCATGATAGTCCAAGTATAAAAAAGTAGAACAGTTAAATCCTGGTTGTTTAGTGCCATCATAACCATAATTTTCAACAGTAGAATTGTCAGGTGATTTAAATAAAAATGCATAAATAGTTTTAACATCTACAGAGTCATTTCAACAGTGTAAACAAACAAAACAAAATGAAACAGGCTCCTATACGTGTCACACAAAAATGTGTTTTTAAGACTAAAAGATAAAAAAGCAAAACAAAAATTTTATTTTGAGTGTTGTAATTGACTGTCCATTTAAAACACCCACCAAAGAAGTCCAAAAAAGTTCCTTTTTTAGTAAAAGCTTTGTCCCTTTCCCTTTAGCAGCTTTGTTATTGAGTTAATGCCCTGTAAATACTACAATGCTAAAAAACAACAACAACCATTTCATTGTTTTACACTAACTTGAAATTACTAACACTGTTTGAAATTTAACAGATTTACGTTTTTTTGCACAGCTGATGAGTTATATCAACACAAACATTTTGACAGGTTTTTGTTGCTTCCTCCGTTTACTTCAATCTTTGTGGGTTTTCCCAGCTCCACCCATATATTGGCTATGCACGCACATGCATTCTCATGCCTCCCTCTGTGTCATGCTACACCACATCCTGTTTCAACAGTAAAGTGACAAAAACAAGGCCGCCTTAAAAACCTGCTTTCTGGAAATTAAAATCGTTAAAACCTAAATTAGGTGTACACATAAAACCATTTTTTTCTCTTCAAACACCGCGGCTATTATCTTTTTTACTTACCTGTGACGTCTTGATGTATTTTATTGCTTTGGAAAATCAAAATGTCATCTCTGCTGGCATTGCACCAATATTCCCCTTTATCTTGCAGACCCAGGTTAATGGTGAGGCTCTCTCCACTGTTAGCTATCACATTACTGTCTTTGTACCACTTATACTTCCATCCAGAGGACACAGAAACCTTGCAAGAGAATGACACATGTTCTCCAACATACATTGGATCAAAAGCCAGATTCTTTGCCAGCTGTGGTTTGGGTAAACTTTCTGGAAAAAAAGGAGATAATTGTATTAATATTCAAATTTACTAGTTGACTTGAGCACAAGCCATGAAACTCACCATAAACTTTCACATATAGTTTTATGCTGAGTTCAGAGCGGACTCCTCTCAGAGTGAGGTGAGCTTTGCAGGCGTAGCTTCCATGGTGATTTCGAACGATCGAACCAATGGTGAGTTTTGAACCTTTTTCATCCCAGATCAAGGATGTGCTCTTTGTGAGCTTCTGGTCATCTTTATACCAAGTGAAGGTCCAAGTCGGATCGTTCACGCCACAGCTCATCTCAACCTTCTCTTTTTCAAACACGTCTAACCAGGGAGTTAAAAGCTTCAGTCTTGGCTTGGGGGGGTCTGTGAATAGATAAAAAAACATCAATTTAAGATGAAAAAGCGAATGCATAAAATCTAGGTGTTAAACAACAACAAAAGAGCACTCACTTATTTAAAATAAAGAATTATGCTTACCAGAGACCTGCAGGGACAGTTTATCACTCTCTTCTGAAAAGTACTGGCCCCTTTTTGCTTTACAGAAGTACTGTCCACCGTTGGAGTGACTGATGCTATCCATCTTGTAAATAGGGCTGTTGGCTCCAGGAATTTCCGTCCCGTTAAGGTACCAGATGTAATTCCAGTCAGTGGCAAGTGTGACCTCGCAGTTGAATTGAATGGATTCACCAGGGTACATCTTTTCAAAGGTTGTACTTTTGTTTAAATTTGGCTTAGCCTTTTCCGCTGTTCATATTAGGAAAAAAAACACAAAAGTGGATGGTTTAAAAAAAATACTATAAGCATTGATCTTAAAAGTGAGGTGTTTAGATTATAGTGTCAGAGTTTAACTTTGCAATGAGGATTTGGGCCTGCATGCCTTTAAAAATGTAAAAAAAAAATTGAAAAGGTATTGTGTTTTTAAAACTTTTAAACCTCAAATAGGTTAAGTCATTTTTTTTGTGAGTTTTTTTATTATTTAAACCGTTATTGTTTTAGCTTTTGTGCCTCCAAATAAAAAACATGTTGTTTAATTCTTGAAATTCAAAGACAATTTGTTATTAATTAATACAAATACGTAGAAAAATGCACAGTTATGGTCTACATTCATGTAGTAACACCCAGTATACAGCCGGGCAAAAAAGTATTTAGTCATTCACCAATTGTGCACGTTCTTCCATTTAAAAAGATAAGACAGGCCTGTAATTTCCATCATAGGTATACCTCAACTATGAGAGACAAAATGAGAAAAAACAAATATCCAGAAAATTACATTGTCTAATTTTTAATAATGTATCTACAAATTATGGATGAAAATAAGTATTTGGTCATCTACAAACAGGCAAGATTTCTGGCTATCACAGACCTATAACTTCTTTTGTAAGAGGAGCCTCTCTCCTCCACTCATTTCCTGCATTAATGGCATCTGTTTGAACTGGTTAGCTATAGAAAAGACACCTGTCCACAACCTCTAACAGTCACACTCCAAACTCCAATATGGTCAAGAGCAAAGAGCTCTCTAAGGACACCAGAAACAAAATTGTTGACCTAAACCAGGCCGGGAAGACTGAATCTGCAATTGGTAAGCAGCTTGGTGTGAAGAAATCAACTGTGGGTGCAATTATTAGAAAATGGAAGACATAAAAGATCACTGATCCCTCCATCTGGGGCTCCCCGCAAGATCTCACCCTGTGGGGTCAAAACGATCACAAGAACAGTGAGCAAAAATCGAAGAACCATACAGGGGGAACTAGTGAATGACCTGCAGATAGCTGGGACCAAAGTAACAAAGGCTTCCATCAGTGACACACTATTCCACCAGAGACTCAAATCCTGCAGTGCCACATGTGTCCCCCTGGTAAATTTAATTAAGATGCAGGTCTGTCTAAAGTTTGCCAGAGAGCATTTGGATGATCCAGAAGAGGATTGGGAGAATGTCCTATGGTCAGATGAAACCATAAAATAACTTTTTGGTAAGAACTCTACTTGTCGTGTTTGGAGGAGAAAGAATGCTAAGTTGCATCCAAAGAACAACATACCTACTGTAAAGCACGGGGGTGGAAACATCATGCTTTGGGGCTGTTTTTCAGCAAAGGGACCAGGACGACTGATCCGTGTAAAGGAAAGAATGAATGGGGCCATGTATTATCAGATCAATGAATATGAAAAGTGTCTGGGTCTTTCAGAATTACAATCCAAAACACAGTGCCCTGGTAACAAAGGAGTGGCTTCGTAAGAAGTATTTCAAGGTTCACGAGCGGCCAAGCCAGTCTCCAGATCGCAACCCCATAGAAAATCTTTGGAGGGAGCTGAAAGTCTGTGTTGCCCATCACCAGCCCCAAAACATCATTGCTCTAGAGGAGATTTGCATGGAGGAATGGGCCAAAATACCAGCAACAGTTTGTAAAAACCTTATGAAGACGTACAGAAAATGTTTGACTGCTTTCATTGCCAAAACAGAGTACATAACAAAATATGGAGTTGGACTTTTATCTTTGACCTCATACATTTTTCCCACCATAATTTATAAACAAACTCTTGTAAAATCAGAAAAAGGTTGGATTTCTGATTTTTGTTCATTTATGATTAAAATTGCAGACCTCTCACATCTTTTAAATGGGAGACCTTGAAGTTGTTTGGGTAAAAAATTTGCTTATATATTTTTTTAGCATAAGCCGATAGGTCTCAAATTGATTGTAAAAACAATAAACTCACCATAAATGTTGATATCAACCGAGTTGCTGAGTCCAGAGCTGACCCCTCTAGATTTTAGGAGAACTTTGCATTGATATTTTCCTTTATTGATTTGAGTAACTGAAGGGATGCTGAGTTTTGGCATTTCATAATTCATTGGAACACCATCTTTGTACCAACTGAATGTCCAGTCAGAAACGCCAACTTCACAGCTCATTTCCACTCTCTCACTTTCAAACACATCTTTCCAGTTAGTCAGCAGCTTCACAGTGGGGATAGGAGGGTCTGAAAGACATTTACCACAAAAAACATTTTAAAATGAAAAAATGTATTCACAGAAATGCATCATGAAATCAATTGCATAACAGTGCTGCTTAAAACACGTGTTAAAATTTCACAATTTTTTACAACAAATTGTAAACAACAAATTGACTTGCTTACCAGAGACCTGCAGGGACAGTTTATCACTCTCTTCTGAAAAGAACTGACCCCTCTTTGCTTTACAGAAGTACTGTCCACCGTTGGAGTGACTGATGCTATCCATCTTGTAAATAGGGCTGTTGGCTCCAGAAATTTCCCTCCCATTAAGGTACCACATGTAATTCCAGTCAGTGGCAAGTCTGACCTCGCAGTTGAATTGAATGGATTCACCAGGATACATCTTTTCAAAGGTTGTACTTTTGTTTACATTTGGCTTAGCCTTTTCCGCTGTTCAAATTAGGAAATCAGACAAAATCATTTGTTTTTTAATTAACATTTAGGCAATGCAGAAACAAAGGGGGCCTTGAACGTTATAGTAAATGTTTAGCCTAAAAGTGTTACTGTCTTTATTTATGATAAAAATTACAGAACACTGGCATCTTTTTAAATGGGAGAACTTGCAGTTGGTGACTGACTAAATACTTTTTTGCTCCACTGTATTGTTGTCTAATTTTCAGTAACTGTGCAAACCTTTAATCAATGTGATGATCTTTTAAGTTAGCATACAAGTTGATTAATGACACTCTCCATCAACAAATTATTGGATGAAAAGTTTGCTTTTTCTTGCATTAGTAATTATTTAAGAATCATGACCTTATTATGGGATTACAATCTGTAGAAACTATAAAGTTTCAAAGATAAGAGCAAATTCTTTTTAGAAACCTCAAAATATATTTTATCTAAAGATGACCTTACCTTGTATTGTATTGTATTGTTGACCAATGTAAATAAAACGCAGTTGTTTTGGTAAAAAAAAAAATTGCTTTTATATACGTTTTTAACATAAGCTGATCGGTCTCAAGTTGATGTAGTATTGTAAAACAATAAACTTACCATAAATGTTGATATCAACCGAGTTGCTGAGTCCAGAGCTGACCCCTCTAGTTTTTTGGAGAACTTTGCATTGATATTTTCCTTTATTGATTTGAGTAACCGAAGGGATGCTGAGTTTTGGCATTTCGTAAATCATTGGAACACCATCTTTGTACCAACTGAACGTCCAGTCAGAAACGCCAACTTCACAGCTCATTTCCACTCTCTCACTTTCAAACACATCTTTCCAGTTAGTCAGCAGCTTGACAACGGGGATAGGAAGGTCTGAAAGACATTTACCACAAAAAACATTTTAAAATGAAAAAATGTATTCACAGAAATGCATCATGAAATCAATTGCATAACAGTGCTGCTTAAAACACCTGTTAAAATTTCACAATTTTTTACAACAAATTGTAAACAACAAATTGACTTGCTTACCAGAGACCTGCAGGGACAGTTTATCACTCTCTTCTGAAAAGAACTGACCCCTCTTTGCTTTACAGAAGTACTGTCCACCGTTGGAGTGATCTATGTTATCCTTCTTGTAAATAGGGCTGTTGGCTCCAGGAATTTCCCTCCCGTTAAGGTACCACATGTAATTCCAGTCAGTGGCAAGTCTGACCTCGCAGTTGAATTGAATGGATTCACCAGGATACATCTTTTCAGAGGCTGTACTTTTAGTTACATGTGGCTTAGCCTTTTCCGCTGTTCAAATTAGGAAATCAGACAAAATCATTTGTTTTTTAATTAACATCTAGGCAATGCAGAAACAAAGGGGGCCTTGAACGTTACAGTAAATGTTTAGGCATATAGCGCTACTGTCTTAATTTATGATGAAAATTACAGACCACTCGCATCTTTTAAATGGGAGAACTTGCACAATTGGTGACTAAATACTTTTTTGCTCCACTGTATTGTTGTCTAATTTTCAGTAACTGTGTAAACCTTTAATCAATGTGATGATCCTTTAAGTTAGCATACAAGATGATTAATGACACTCTCCATCAACAAATTCTAGTTTGCTTTTTCTTGCATTAGTAATTATTCCAGAATCATGACCTTATTATGGGATTACAATCTGTAGAAACTAAAAAGTTTCAAAGATAAGAGCAAATATTTTTTATGAAATGTCAAAATATGTTTTACCTAAAGATGACCTTACTTTGTATTGTATTGTTGACCAATGTTAATAAAACATAGTTGTTTTAGTAAAAAAATTGCTTTTATATAGTTTTTAACATAAGCTGAAAAACAATAAACTCACCATAAATGTTGATATCAACCGAGTTGCTGAGTTCAGAGCTGACCCCTCTAGATTTTAGGAGAACTTTGCATTGATATTTTCCTTCATTGCTTTGAGTAACTGAAGGGAAGCTGAGTTTTGGCATTTCATAATTCATTGGAACACCATCTTTGTACCAACTGAACGTCCAGTCAGAAACGCCGACTTCACAGCTCATTTCCACTCTCTCACTTTCAAACACATCTTTCCAGTTAGTCAGCAGCTTCACAACGGGGATAGGAAGGTCTGAAAGACATTTACCACAGAAAAAAAGTATTAAAATGAAAAACTGTATGGACAGAATTGCATCATGAAATTGTTATTCAATTGCATAAAAAAAGCTGCTAAAAAAACTTGGTTGTATGAATTTCACTCCCTTTAAGGTACCACATGTAAATCCAGACACTGGTATTTCTGACTTTGCAGTTTAATTGAATGGATTCACCTGGGTAAACTTTTTCAAAGGTTGTACTTTTGGTTGAATGTGGGTTAGACTTTTCCACTGTTCACATTTGGAAATCAGACAAAATCACTTGTGATTTTGAAACACAGATATAGTGGGTCTTTCCATTTAGCATTTATAAGCCAAGTGACTCAAGTATCTAAAAATTAAACATTTAGAAAAATGCAAATCAGATGCTACATTCTCCTGTGTGCTACCTACCAGTCATTTGGCTCATATTATTTTGATGCAGTTGAAACATGATTAAAATAAATGGATACAATCTAAGTTAAAATCTCACAATGCAGAAACAAAGGGGGCATTGAAACTTATGGTATGGTCGCTGTCTTTAGAGCTGAGGTTTCTGGACTCAAAGGTGAACTTTGCAGGTGTAACTTCCTTGATGAGTGACATCCCTGATTCTTAGTAATGCTGTGTCTTCTAGCAGATTATTTCCATTTTTGTACTATCCAGTCAGAGAAATGAAACTGACTGTAGAATCTGACTGACTCCTCAAAAACATCTGACCAGGAACTAGCTGTTTCAGTGTTGGTTTAGGCAGCTCTAATAATGTATTAGAGAAAGAAATTCTTGAAAAAGTCAGGGTTGCATTGTTTTTGCACACTTTTGTATTTAAATAAAAAATGAGAAATATCAAAAATACCTAAAAAAAGAGAAAAACATTTGTGAATAGGGGCAAAAAACAAACTTACCTTTAACTTTGATTTCAAGGGTGTTACTGTCTTTAGTCGAGATACCCTTGATCTTGTGTTCACCTCGACATGTATAAACTGCTGATGTTTCTGTTGTGATTGTAAGTTTCGAACCTTCTTCAGACAAAAATAAATCCGAACCACTTATTTCTAAGTGATTTCTGTTCCACTTGATATTCCAGTCAGAGCTGCCATCGATGGTACATTTTAACACCACTTTCTCGGTGGAGTATGGTTCTGAGAAGGGAGACTGCAGCTGCAGGTTGGGCTGAGGAGGCTCTGAAAAATGTATTTGAGATAAAATATGTCACACTTCACACGTGGCTTTATAATAAAAAATGAAACAAGGGCAAAAGATGTTACATGACTGAGTCTCACCAAATACAGCTGTGGGAAGAACTAGAGTTGTTGAAGCATTGCCAGAAAAAATAAAGAATAAAAAAATTTGTTAGATTAAATAGTCCGCATTACAGTTTCCTCTTAAACAAAGAAAAGCTAAAATTGAAGATTTACATAGACAATCTACTGAATATGGAGAAAAAACAAAATGTACTTTTTTAATTTTAGGAAGGGCTGTTGCAATGGCAACTGTGTAGGCATATATTCAAATGGGATATTTGCTTGAATTCAAAAACATTTTATCACATTTTTTGCTTGAATTTATCTATCTTTAACTTGCAAAACCACTAGACTGAGTAGGAAGTCCAGCCATGTGCAAACATGATGAGATAAAAGAGCGTGGAGTGCATTTGCGATGTGAGAAGTTGCAAACTAATCAAAAGAAATTACTTCTCGTTTCTTCTACCAACTTTCATTATGAAAATTTTTTCTAACCATGGTAACAAAACCCAAAGCTGACGTTTTAATGGTTCAAATGTCCAGGTTTATGAGAAGTCTACATTCTACCAGCAATATTAGATGTTTTGTGCTTAAAAGAGTTTTTTAACAATTTAAAACAATGCTCATTAAGATTCTAAGTACGAATTCAATATATTTTTCATTTAAAAATGTGTCAGACTTGTTTTCCTACCTGTGTTTGAGTCCTGAGCTGCAACAGCAGCGGACAAATCTGTCAAACGACAAATATAGAAACTTGTGAAACAGAGAATCTGAGCAAACAACGATACAATTCATTTAAATAAATAAATAGTTAAAAAGGTAAAAACAGCAGAAGACTTACAAATGACACCTAGCACTGTAACAAGCCACATTTTCCATCAAGCCTTGATGTGCTTCCGAGTTGAATCATGCATCTGCCGCATTGAAAGGCTCAGAGAAAGAAACCGATGCAGTCAAGATGGGCGTGAACAAAAAGTCATTTTAGAATTCACCTCAGGACTGCAGCTTTCCTGTTGCCCCTATTATTTGTGGTAATGAAGCAACAGGAAACATGTTTGTTAACCACACTCAGATACATGCACACATACAGCTTTAACTGCTGTTCAGTCCTGAAAAAAGGAAACACAATTTAAAGAAGTTATTGTGCTTGTAAAAATGACAGCATAAAACAGTGATATCTCATAATAACAGATAAACGGTTTGAATTTTACATATTTGTTGTTAACAGCGACTCACATTCCATTTGGTGCCTTACATGAACACACGAACAAAAAAAAAGTTTCAGTTTTGTTTCAAAATAAGTTTCAAAGCTTACTTCAAAGTAATGGAAACGGCAGTACTTTGAAAGACAACCACAAACATCCTTTTGCATTCAGCTGAAAGCTGCTCTCCAGAGACATGAATTTGAATAGGTATTAAAACTTTGTAATAGGTATTAAAACTTTGGCCTTGTGTATAGTTTTTAGTGAATTGTAAAATGTGTTGTAAAATGCTAAAATGCTAATAGAATTGACGGGAATGCATATTATCCTATTTTGTTTTCAAGCACCACTTCCTGCTTGTTTGAGAAGACCTTTGAGACAGGATACAGCAAGTTTCTGTTCCTCCATGAATTTTTAAATGACACATGAGGAACAAAGGTGTGATCCACTCCAGACAGTATAAAAAAAAGCATAAAAAGTAATGAAAGTATGTGAATTTATTTAAAAAGGATCAAACCCAATCACACCAGGTCACCTGGAAAATAGAAAACTATCAGATGTATGGCGCTAACACTTCCTGACAGATTTCTTAGTTTTTGGTGAGCTCAAGAAACACTTTAGACTAAAATTAGGGTTGCAGCTCATCCACTAAAAATAAGGACATTGTTTCACTTCTAGTTTTTTAAGTATTAATCCCAAACCTCAAACGTTGCCAAATTAGGCAAGAGAAGATACTGAGACACTCAACATCAATTTTGTAGATTTTCACAATGAGTTAAGATAATGCCCGTCAAAGCATTTAACAATAGGATAATATATTGAAGCTTTGGTGCAATTTCCATTAGGAAAATCTACCTCGAAGTTTTGCTGGGTTGTTACACCGTTATCAATTAGACCTTCTAAATAACCTCCCGTCTTCTCAGCCAATCACAAACAATGTTTTCCTTTAAACTTCTGAATGACTGGATCTCTGCATTCTACCTCTCCCGTCTCATCTTCTTCTAATGTTTTCCGGCATACTGCACTCTGCTCGAGTTGAAGCCTTCTCTTACTTAGATAGCTGGTTATTTGCCCCACACGAGTCACAAATACAGGGGACCTCAATAGCTATCAGGAACTGGTAGTGGACCCAAAATGCGCCAAAAAGAGCGCTGGTTTGATGACGAGAAATCAAACATCTAATAAAAAAATAAAAAATAAAAACTTGAACAAGACAAAACCCATGGCAAACCAAAAAGGTGACCCAGTAGAACAGATGACCTGAACAAAAAACCAGATACTTAAAATGGTTGATGGTATTTAACTGAACTGAGGGCAGCTGTGAATCATGACAAACCTTAAATGGGTGTGACCGAGGGACAATTCAAAACAGAACACGACACGACCAAAAACCATGGCATAACTGACAAAAACCAAACCAAATTTTACAATTTTACATAGCTGACCATCTTTGGATTAATATTTCCATTAAATTTTACTTTTTGCTAAGTTTTGCTTTTCCCAGGAAGTCACTAAAAGTTTAGCTTTAATTTTGATTGGTTAACATATTAAGACAAGAATTACTATGGAAAGTAAACACTTTTATGAACTGAACACTTAGTTGAGTAATTATTTTAAAGTATTTATTTATATTGCTGTTAAATACTTCAGAGTTTAGCGAAAACAAAACAGATTAAAAGAAACAGAAGAGAGCACCAGCGCTTCTTTCATTTAACCTTGTTATTTGGTGCAATCAGATTATGGTAAGTAGATATAATGTTCCTTAAAAAACAAAAATAAATTTGTTTTTTCAGCTTTTTTTTTTAAACTTCCTTTTGTTGTAAAAGTGAAAACGTTTTACCCTGAACAAGAATTGTCCAGATTAACCCTCCGTAAAAAGGCCCACCAATGTACAGCTTTAGTGTCTGGGTGTGGATTTTCAGAGATTCTTTGTCAGCAGCAGCTGGTGGAGTCCTCAGCTGCTGCTGAGAGTGTGTGATGTCATCAGTTTAGCTGTTACCAGGTAACAAACATAACATCCCAGAGCTCTGGAGAATTCGAGCATCTTTCTTTTTTTTTTTTTTATTCACTTCCGGCTTTTCAGGTTTCAGGCTCTAAAATTAAAATAAAAAATAAAAATGTGGACTTTTTTTAAGCAGACGTTAAAGAATGACAAATTCCTGTTCAGCAAGCACATTTCCTATTATGGGATTACAACGTAAACGAAATGATCTGCTGATCTCCGGTAATTTCAAAGATCTCCTGTCATTTGATAGAGATGTTCAAAAAAGGATGAAAAAAGTTAGAGTAAACGCCCTATGAAGACACCTATTAAAGTATTCATGCTTGGAAAAAAAAAAATCACAGCTGACAGAGGAATTAACGAACAGAAGCTAGGGTGATATCCTCTGAGCTCAGCCTGTTTTCTGTTTAACTCTGGGGGGAGCTCGATTCATTCCTTCAGCCTGTTTTCTGGTCCAACAGTTTAGCAGCCACAGCTCTGTAGCTTTATTTAGTAAACTATCATCTCCCATGGATGATTGTTGTATCCAGCCATTGCTATGAAACAGCTGCTTTTCATTCTTAGTCTCCATAGGAGAAGGTTTCCAGAGTTATGGAGGACACCCTGCCTCGCCCAGCACAGTTCTGATCCATCTGTCCTCAGGTATCGCTACCAACTGGCTTGATCTCCAGTATGCGAGCTCGAGAGAGAAATAAATTAAAATCTCACTTGAGCTCTTTGTTGTCCAGAGTGCTCAAGAAAATCCACAATTTTTGAAATATATAATGATGTTCTTTAGGTAACCCTCAAGTTTATAGACTGCATTTTGTGCACAAATGGCACACATTTTTATCAAAATGGCCACCATTTGGATTTTTCTCCTGGCTCACATGCTATTATGAAAGACGGAATTCTAAAATACATCTATGCCAAATTCGGTGCTTGTACCACTAAATTGACGATTTGACTGAAATATTATCGTAACCTGCTCGGCTAATTGTCTAATTTCCCAATTTCTAACAGTCAAGCTACATGCATGGAGCCTGCACTTATAGCTTGAACAGCACTTCCTGGGCCACTGCGGATTGCACTGGATTTAAGGGTGTGGGAAAAATTAAAAATATTACCTGTGTCTCGTACTTCACCCTTATTTACCCACACGTGTGGAATAGCTTAGGAGTTTGCTACGGCCTGTCTCCTGCAGCATGCCTGTATAAAAAATGAAGCATGAACATTTTTCTATAGGGGCTAACAAGTGGTTTACGACCTTGATATTTGTGCTGGTCACCTGCGTGGCCCATACAGATTTGCCCATTTTTTGCCCGCAGATAGCCTGCATTCGCCCCCAAGGGACCAAGGCTTTACATAAGCAAAAGAATTGAGACAGTGACATCTATGCATTTTTTCCAAAGAATACAAGTCTCCAAAGCTATATGAGAAATTATAGGAAACACCGTTCACCCTAATTTCAGACCCTCAGATACAGCACAGAGTCATCTCAGTACAAAAGTATCACAACAACAAATCCTGAGAATCAGCAGGAACCAGGAAGCTAGGCACAGAGATGATTGAAATCTACAAATACCTGATTGTTGACTTTTCTGAAAATGCTCAAAGCAGGCAGTCTTTTATGCACACTTCTTGACAAAATGCTCCTTTATTTGAAGAATGTGAAAGTTTAAACAGTTTGTTGGTGCAGCAGCAGCATTTAAACTGATGACTCAGTTGGAATAGTGCTGAGGACACGCCTGGGGCTGACTGTGCAAAAAACACTGTCTACCAAAAAGCAGTTGTCACAGAATGGGCAGACGGCAGGTTCCAATTTCAGCAGGTTGATTTTGTGGGTTGATTTGCAGGCGCGACATGATGGCTTCGGTCACGGAGATTAGACGTTGGAGCTGGCGGCCGTGCTCTAGCAACAAAGTAGAAAACCTCTGAGGGTTCTTTGTGCTAGATACTCCTGCTGCTGGATCCATGTTGGGCTAAGTATTCTGTCACAAAACGGGCAGACAGCTGGTTGCAATTGCAGCAGGTTTTATTAGCACTGCTAAAACTTCACAAAGCTAAATCAGGGTCAGGCAGCCATGGGTCACTAATGGGGAGGGGAGCATCAGAAAGGAAACCAGAGTAGTCTGGTTCCAGGCCAGATTTGGGGCAGCCAGCAGCCAAACAGAGTCAGAGACAAAACACAGTCAAGAAATCAGACGATCATATCCAGCTATGCCACTCGGTAATAGAGACAGAGTACCACAAAAAAAACAAAAACTTTTCACTGAGTGAGGCTCAGTGCAGTGCTTAAGTGTACTGTGGGTGATTGCAAATGAAAGTCAGGTGTGTGGCATTCAGAACCTGTGGGGTTGCTGGGAGATGAAGTACATTCAGAGCTCTGGAGACTGTTCCCACCGGTGACCAGAGGGGGAGACAGAGCTCTGACTTCTGACAGCAGTTTTGGTAATGAAGGTCAATGTTGGATCTTCAGTCTGAACAACACAAGTTCAGATGATCAAATTGTGTTAGTTTAAAATAAAGATCTTCAGAGATTCACATAATAAGAAAAAATAACACTTTTAGAATATTTATGGAAAATAATCTGAACAACCAAAAATCGTAAAGATGAGAAAACAAATAAATCACAAAGAATCACCTTGTATGTTGTTTTGGGTTTTATTTTGAAGTGCATATTTATTTATACTACAATAAAAAGCAAATAGAAACTGAAAATAAAGGTGCTAAATTTAGCAGTAGATCAAAGGTTTCAACCGGCATAGCGTATCATTCAGGTGGGATGGGCAGGACTTGGTTTTGTTTGTACATAATGAAAATAGTGGAAGAGTAAATGCAGCTTCGTACTCCGTGAGAAGACACCTTGTGATGATGTTGCTGTCTTGTGGCCTCAAACATGATGTTCTGGCTGCTTCTCTGACATTTCACTTCAAAACTTCCCATCATGTTAGAACTTCAGTGTGACTGAAAGCAAATCAGTGTATGGATGTGCATGCTGAACACAGAAGATCTAAATAGCAATATGTGACCTAGATCTGACTGAAAACTACATTCGTTATCTTTCTTCCATTCTCTTACATTTCATCTAAAGACGTAAAAAAACATTGTCTTCCTTAAGTTTATAGTTGTTTTTGGTGTTTTTTAAATGTTCTTGTGACATTTTTCTGATAATGGTGGACATATATAGAAAAGATTTAGCTTAAAGTTGGATTTCTGGGTATTTCTTTATTCAAATTATTAAGAATTAAGAGCAGATGCCAAAAATCTTAGGTGTGACGTAGAATTTACAATCGCCAGGCCATAATCTCCCTGCTCCGCTTTATTCTGATGCATCCATAGATCCATGAATGTCTTTGTTTTCCTCATCTGAGCTGGTATCTGGCTCAAAGCTTTAGCTTCAGATACCTTTAATATCGCTCGCCATTTTTGTTGCACCGCTAATGTAAGCTTTTGCTTAGGGTTGTGAGGGGCTGTAAGCTAGCAGGAGAGAGTGTAAACAGATGGATGACGGGAAGTAGAGGCAGGTTTACTAGGCACCAACAGTTCCACCTGCAACTTAGAGGTGAATTTCTAATAAACTCCTGTCGCTCTGAAGAAACTATGTCCTAGAAAATGTCATAAAAATGTGCCTAAACGCAGCATTTTAATATTTAAAAGACCACTGGGAACGTTCTTAGAATTGATCAAAAGATGATGGGAGTGGGATTTTAACTTTAACATGTGGTCGTCCACCAATTCAGTCCACTCAAAAAAATTAACCATTTCCGTCATCTGAGATGCTTATGTCACCTGAGCTGCTGCTGAAGCTCTGGACTTGGGCTACATCCAGTATGAATTGTGAAATGAAACATAAACCACTCTTCTTCTTCTTACAGTCACACATGTATGTGTCTAACTTCTCACAAAGCATAAACTGTTTCTAAGAATCTTTGGATGGAGAAATAGATGAGTATTTTGTTGGGTTATGCTGTCCCTTTCTTCATTATGTACACTCTTCTGCACAGCCAGTCGAAGCATCTTCTCCCATATTTGTGCGCACTGTGAAAAAAGATTGAATTTATGAATAAGGATAGTTATATTTTGCTTTTTAAATTATTTCAAACCTTTATTGGCCAATCTACAAATATTATTGTTATTATTATTTTTTAAGTGTGCTATGTTTTTGAGCATAAATTGAAAACCCAAAGACAGAAGCACACCCAATATGCAAACTCACCTTAAAGCATACGATTCAGACTTGTGGTGGTTCTTTAAATGCACTGGTAGAAAAAAGAAATTGAATAAAAATTACTACTTTAGTTAAAAGCATCTGCTACTTGATGCAGAATTTGCAGCAGTGGATGCAGTTTATTTTTTTTAACTTGGAGCAATATGTGTTTGTGTGTTTTTTTTTACTTAATAGCTTCATGCCTATAAACATTGTAGGTTCTATCAGTGGTTGCAACATATACTATATAGCTCCATATGTTTTGCAGTCGCAGTGCGACAGATAACTGTACTATGATTTATCACTGTTCTACATTTACTTTACACCAAAGAAAAACAAAAATAACTTCATGGTGATGTGTAAAAGGAGTAGCAGTGAAATATTTCCAAACCGAAGAGGCAGGGTAAATTATAGCTCACAAATCCTCAGCCTTATCTGTGCTTTGTACTTAAAAAGCACAGCAAGTCTCATCTCTGACTAGTAAGCAATTTTACCGACAACCATCGCGTGCTAGCTTGTGAACTATTTACTATACCCTTTTCTTTGACAGTCATGTCTGAAAATAATTGGTTACCAATTATTTTCAGACATACAAAAAATGAATGCTCGAGTAAAAAATTTACATTTGTCAATTTTAAACAGGGAAGACATGATGACTTGGCCATAGAAATACATTTTTTGAAGTCTCATGTGTTTGCACATATGTGAGATCTCCTGCGTACTTTCCACTGGAGATTACGTGACTCAGTTTCTGCCCTCTTAGCCCATTCTCCATTCTTCTCACTTTGCTTCACTTAGCCTGTCTGCTCATGGTAATGTGAAGAGTTTGGCAGTGTGTCAGATTATCTGGTGTCATTTTTAGGGGCACTAGAAGGTTGTGCTGACAACATCCCCCTTCCCTACCCACAGGGGCTACCTGCCTAAACTTCTCATCTTTCCCCCATCCCATGACTGACAGCGTTACAGGACTGAAACCCGTAACTTGATAGCAGTATTGTGTCATATTAGAGGGCATTTGACAGGAAAGCTTGCTTTGTGATAAGTGATCACATCAAGACAGCTTTCAGCACAGGTGTGATGTGCTCTCTGGTCATTTAAATTCTTGTTAGAGAAGGCATGTGACCTTAGTCATACTTAACCAACAATGTTGTCAAATGCTGTTAAATTCACCTTTGCAATTCACATTAGACACTTCAAGGCCATCCAGTTAACACCATTCACCTCCCTTTTTTGCATCCGATTCCAGGAGACCAAATTGCGATTTCTTTAGGGTGCATTCAGATTGGAAAAGTCCATTGGTCTGAACAGAGTCTTGAACCTTGCGGTTAGTCTTTATTTAGACTGCCTTTCAACTGGACATTTCAGTATCAAACCAAAGCTGGCAAACAAAACAACGTAGCTAAAGATTTATACAGTCACTGGCTAGGAATTAGGAGGGTGGGGCAAAGTAACAGCAGCAAGAATAATGGAAGTCCTGCGCTTTGCAATCCTTGTCAGAATACAGTAGTTCAAACTTGAGATTTTGCTGATCAAATTTGAACATCTTTGACTTGTTACTTTGGTACAGGAAAGGCATGCTGCAAGATTGTTAGTGAGGAGACGACCACCAAGAAGATATGCTGACAAGTGTTTATGACAGGGATGTCAAACTCCAGGCCTCGGGGGCCAGCCTGCTGCTGGTTTCCAGAAATCCTGCCTTATGCAGAAATCCTGATGCTGTTTACTTGGATCTGGTGTGTTCAGTCAATAAGGAGATTCAATGGCACGTTGGTTGGAAAAAGTGTTGGACACTGGCCATCGAGTCCTGGATTCTGACACCCCTGGCTTATGTCGCATAGATTGTGGGGAAAATAATAAGAATCAATGTGTATCATGTTAAAAGTTGTTTTAATCAGCCTCCATTTATCCAACCAAATTTCACTGAGTTGTGTCTCACCAGTGCTTTATGTTTGTCTACAACTTATGGTTCCTATTCTGTTTACATCCTATAATCCTATGGTGGCCATTTTGGTCCAGTTGTTCCGCTCTGACTGAACAAATTTTCAGTCTGAACACACCCAAGTGAACCCTGGTCCGGGACCAGGAACTGCTCTAGGACCCATCTTTCTAGATGGTCTCAGTTTGATTCCAATGGCTCCGGTTTGCTCTGTGTCCTCAGTCTGAATACGCTCCGTGCTCAGAGCAGAACAGCTGGACCAAAACAGCCACCGTAGCCGGGCATTACATGATGTAAAGAGAGTATGCTAACTCATTGAAAATTGGTCAGATATTTGTTGTGGATTATTGGGGGAAACGAACTCTGGTTCACTATAGGAGAACAAAATGTGTCCAGTCTGAATACACCCTTAGTTATAAGATTTAGCAACAGCTAATTTAATTCTGTGAAGTGGAAAAAACACTCTTTTTAAAACATACAAAAGAAACCAAATAATTGTTTTTAGGTGAAATCATAATTTCCCACATTTGAACTGGTATTCAAAGAAAACCATTTCAACTAAGACTGTAGCAGTTCAGTTACTGCATGTCTATTCTCCTTAGGCGTGCTTTCTTCGTTTGTCCTTTTGATGCCTTTTCATCAGATATTTGAAAGGCTTTAATGATGTCTCTCTTGTTAACAGTTGCAATGACACTAAGAGTCTCCCAGAAGTAACTGAAAGGCCACACTGCTAAAGTGTTTAGAAAGTGATCCGTCACTGTGATTGCCTGGTTATGTGAGTAAAATCAGACTCACGGAAAAACCAAAACGTGAAATGTGGTATTTTGATGTCTTATTCAAAAATCGTTACCACATTAACACGTCTAAAAACCAGATTTGTGTGAAGTGCATGGAAGAGAAATGCTGACAGGAGAAACAGGAAGAGCGCAGAGGCTGGGCAGGTATTTAAACCATGGCTAAGTACAGTCTCCATGATATCAGTTCATGCATTTAAGAGTTTGTATAGAAACTACAGTACACCTGTAAATCTGTAGCTTGTAATAATAAAAGTTATTAACATAAAAAGTGTATAATTTTGCTGAGACTTCAAAAAAATTAAGGTAGCTTCTTGTTTTTTTTTCAAACATTTAGGTTTGCTATCAGAGTAGGATATCTAAATGACTTCTCTGTTCATAACTTCTCTATTCACAAGAACCATTGTCCTGGAATTATAAAGGCACGGGGAGTTCCCACTAAGCTCTAAAAACCAGCTTCTGATCTCCTTTCTCCTTCAATTACATTATAAATTATTTGTTTTAGACCAGTGATTTCCCATTCAAGGAGCACACACAGTAATGCGGACATTTGTAAAATAATGAAACCTCAGATGAGGTGAAAATGAAAAACTCCAAAAATGACTTGACTGATAAGATGTTTGTAAATTTTACCCGAAATATGTTAATTTTACCTGAAATGTTTTTACACAAATGTAGTTTCTTCTAAGAGTACAATCCCAGTTAACATTCAGATTTTGCATGATTTTTTATTGTTTAGTTGTCCCTTCATAAAACTAGATTTTTTCTGTAATGAGTTGTAGCCGTAGTTTGTTTAAATCAAACTAATTCATTAGGGAAGTGATAACTTTTTGTTTAAGTTGATGTGTTTCTTACCTCTGGAAATTCCAACATTGATTTATTTGCCCTTTTCTTTATTAACTTCTGGAATAACAACTTCTGTTGGGGGAAAATAGACATTTATTTGTTCAGTCAGTCTTTGGAAATCAGTGTAAAATTAATTTTGCATATATAATCAAAAATACAAAGCTACAAACACTTAAATAAAATGTGAAGTAGAAAAAAAAAACATACGTTTGACTTCTAGTTTGCAGGAAACAGTGGCCTCTCCCTGCTCGTTCTTTGCTCGGCAGGTGTACACACCACCATCGAAGCTGCATGGCTTCCTGATCTCCAGGGAGCAGATGCCCTGGTTGGATATTTGACGAAACTTAGGGTCATCACCGATGACCATCTGATTCTTCAACCACTCAATCTTTGGCTGAAAGCAACAGAGGACACAAAAACAACTTCATTATTGTTCAGTCAGCAAATATAACTTCCTTTGTTTTACTTTTTGAATGAGTAAAACATTTTTAGATTGTTTTAAAATTACCAGGACAACAATTGTATGAAATGCCAACCTTAAACTAAAGATCAACATTTTACAAAACTTAGTTTTATTATATATTTTAAAGGTTTATTTCTAAGTGTGGCTCCTCTGTGGACATTAGAGTTGAAATTAGGTCCTTGAACATTGCTCCAGATGATTTACTACTCCTTTCTTTTCCAAATTTACTACTCAATTTCCCCTTAACTATCTCTGACTTTGAACTCGATTTAAAAAGGCAACAAAAAGCAGAATCTTTGAAGAAGTTCACTTTTTCTTATTTAAATAACAGATAATTGGCTGAGCAAACACCATCTCCATCCTGCCCATATGTTTTACCACTAATCATGACAAACAGTCTGTTTGGGAGACAAAAATAGGACCTTCTTTGACATAGCACCATCTCCATGTGGACATAGCAGTGGATCAAGCTCAGTGTCTTATCACTGACTTTTTTTTTGTTCTTCCTCAGCTCCTAAAGCAGTTTGCTGCCTTGCCTTCAACAGCACTTTATCAGCAGCAAAAAAGACAGCTTATCAAAGCCTGGAACATGTCTGTCTCCAACATTTTCCTCAAACTTTGAAGTCAATGTCAAATACGGTTAAGTCTTCCATTTTGGGGTATTTAACATTAAGGGAAAGTATTAAAAAAAGAGAAAAGTGAAAGACCACATTTGAAAGTTCATGACTTATAGTCGTAAGCTGGGATTTATCAGTGACAGGAGTTTGATGGGAAGTATGTGCTTCTCCAAAATGAAAGTGATATTCACGGTCCTTCACCCTTCAGACGGTCACTGGATATGCTTTGACACAGCTGCTGTTATCCTCTGGGACAATTAAGAAAGACTTGTTTAAACATGGTAGTACCAAAAGAGTTATTTACGGAGTATACATACACTACTTGCTCCATTTGATGTGGCAAACAAATTCCTAGGAGAGCAATAAAATCTAAATAAATCACACAATAATTTTCCTAGGAGTTATAATTCCTCTATTCATCCATACATTATTTCTATAATATATTTCTATTTAATATTTGTTATTCTTTCTTCAATAAGTCAAACAATATCCATTTCAGTTTTACTGCCTTTAAAAAGAGGGAAGTAACAGCCATGTTTCTCTCCTCCTCTGTCATGCAATCTGCCTGAGTTAGATGAACAACTGTATAGATAAGTTTAACCATAGGAGCAGCTGCCAAAAAGAGTGTGAGACATGCTGAAACTACTTAAGGAAATACCAGCGTAAGCCCTGCCTATCATCTCTGCTGGATCTCCTCAGCTGTGATTTTTATTGGAAATATCTGTCTTCATTTCATCCAGCTCAAACAAAATTCAAGTTAAACTTAAAGAAATGCATATATATTTATATTTAAAACATTCTAGGTGACTGTTTGAAATAGTAATGCAGTGCTAAAGACACCCCCTCACTGACCTTTGGGCTTCCCCGAACAGAGCACAGCAGCTTGGTGGTATATCCCACGGTGGCAGCTCGGTCCAGAAGAGGGGTGGTGAACTTGGGAGCCTCAGAGAAGTCGCGTTCCTGGTACTCAGGAGGTTTGTAGTGGATTCCTGTTATCGCACACAACAAAAGGGCTAACTTAAGTGTCTGCAAGCTCAACAGAATGGTGGTTTATAGAGCAAAGCAGTGCTTTGTGATGGATTTGTATAGAGTCTGTGGACACGCCTTGTTTCAGCAAAGTATCTTTTGATCTATTTTAAAGTGTTCCCAGTGGTTTTAATCACGATTATGCTGTTTTAGCGCAAATGATAAAACTTTCGTTTTCTAGGACATAGTTTGAGCAGAGCGGCAGTAATTCATCAGCAATTTATCTCCGAGTTGTGGTATGGAGTAAGCCCACCCCCAATTCCTGGCATACATCTGTTTAACATACGCTCTCCTGCTAGCTCACAGGCCCTCACAACCGAAACCTAACATTCCTTGGACAACTAAAATGGCGAGCAATATTGGAGCTATCCAGCTCAGACCAGGAGAACGAAGACATGGATGCATCAGAATGGGGTGGAGCTTGTGGCCAGCCCATTGTAGCTTCTATGTCACGAAAAACATCGTTCTTTTTAACTGTCTTTTCTTTTTAACTCATGAATTATAAAGAGAAATAAATAAATACTCAGAAATGTAATTTTGAGCACAACTTTCTTAATACATGTCCTCCATCATCAGAAAAATGCCAAAGTGGGTCTTTAAATCTAACAGTAGTGACAAACACAGGCTCTGAGCCAAGCCACCAATGACATTTCTAAAAGGGTAGGAGGCAAAGGTTGACGTGATTCCCTCCACCACACACACACAGACACACGAAGCAACACTACTCTGCCAACAGTCATAATGCTTTCACAGCCTCTTAAAATTTCTCTCAGCAGTTTCTGAATACCAGCCAAGTAAGCTACCCACTTACGTTTGTTTAAAGCAGTGCCAGGGTCATTTTCTCTCCTAAAGTTATCACTTCAGACCCTCAACTGCCATCTTCAGCTCATTAATGTACGCAGCACTTCTGTCATTTGTACTCTTATGTATCTAAACTATCTGATCAAAGAGTTTAACAGCACACTGTGCGTTGGAGTAAGGTCACCTGTTTTCTGAATTGTAGCAACCTCTTTGGTGACAGCGCTCTGCTCACTGATGCCCACTTGGTTCTCAGCAAAAACTCTGAAGCAGTACGAGTTGCCCATGACGAGGTCCGTGATGGTGGCGGTTAGCCTGTGGTAGTGTTCCAGCACAGTGAACCAATCCTGGAGGTGGTGACACAACAAATGATGCACTCACTCTGGTGCATAATCTGCAGATGATGCTGTGCTGTTCAGTTTTTTTACAGAGTAATAAAAAAATACTTCTATTTTTTTGTAAAGTCTCAAGCTTTAACAAATGTTCCATGTGTTTCAAGTTGCATCTCAAGAGATCGTAGGAATATTGGGAGAGAAAACAAATCTCAGTTGATTTATTTTCACAGTTTAGCATGAATCAAACACAGGAACTATCAAAAAAACGGATTTTTTTAGAAAAGTGTGAGCACCTATAAGAAGGCCAAAATTAATGCATCCGAGCAATCCAAACAACAGCAACAAATCTGAAATGGGTTTTCTCATGAAAACACAAAAAGAGTGGAAATGAGGACAGTTGTCACAGAGATCAAGTCAGGGTCCAGATTTCAGACCTGCAGAAATGCAGTGAAATCAGTGTTTTCAATCAAATTGACTTTATTTTATGTAGATCTTAATGAAATGTCAATTAAAATAGTGTCATATGAATCAAACACTATTTAATAATATAATATAATCTACAGAACTATTACTGGGTTTTCTGCTCGCTGCTGATAAAAGAGCGTCTACAAGATGTTATGCATTTTATTTCAGCATAAATTCCATTTCAGTCATTTTCAAAGACTTGCAGTACTTTGACTGTGATGGCTGCTTGTTCTATGAATTTTATGGACAAACAGGACATACCCCAGTCTTCCTGTCGGCTTTCTGAACAGTATATCCAGTGATGTCTGTGTTGCCGTTGTCCTTGGGAGGAGTCCACTCCAAAGCAGCGTTGAAGCCCCAGGAGTCCACCAGTTTCACACTGGTTGGAGGGCCAGGCAGGTCTGAAAACACATTTCTCTGTTAGCATCACACACCTAGTCTTTACACCACCCCCACCCCACCACCATTAAGTTAAGAGGTGTGAAGCAGATAGGATGCCAGTCCATTATAAGATCCACACACAAAAAAATGAAGACCAGCAATGCAATTTTGCAAGATCACAAAAACAAATACAGTTGATTTAGAAATAAAATGAAATAAAATTCTTACTTGTCGGGTTGTGGAGGAAACTGGAGTGCACAAAGAAAATCCATGCATGAGTTTTTTTTTCTGTGAGTCAGCTGTTCCGATCAGCACATGCTCATGTGGCGAGTGTTAAAAAACATTTAAACCCTAACTGCCATGCTCAACAAAACAGGACAGAAGCCTGAAATTAACATTATTAAAACTTTACTTCATATTTCAAAAGTTTAAACCTTCAAAGTGAGCAAGCATCTCTGTTTAAGTCAGAGGTCTGAAGGTGAAAAATGGTAGCAAAAATGTCATGCAACTCAGTTTTGTGTATGTATCCGTGCCATATTGTTGTATGCGATCCGCAATAAAAGACATCAGCATTTTAGTCACCGACGATCTGCAGGGTGATGGGAGCTTTGTCCTCAAAGCTATCCACTTTCAAAGACATCTCATAAACCCCAGAGTCCTCCCTCTGAGCGCCGCGAATGAACAGGATGCTGTCACGGTCACTGTTCCTGATGTTCACTCTTTTTGTGTCCAAAGGCTGACCATCCTTCAACCAGGAAACCACAGGCTTGGGCTTTCCCTGATGAAAGAAAAGTCAAAACGGGATAAAAATGAATAAAAAAATGCTGTCAGCGTGTGTTTTTTGGCTATGTAAAACCTCATATTTGGATTTTTTTCTCATAGATTCAGACAGATATACATTTAAATGTCAAACTTTTCTCAATTTCAACTTCAACCTATCAACCTCAAATTTGGAGTTGCATGTGTGACAGCTTACAATAAATGGGATGACAAGGTTGATCTGCTCGCCGACCTTCTTCACATAGCGGGATCTAAGAGCTCGAGGCAGGCGGATCTTTGGGCGGTCTGCAAAAATAGAGTCAAACGTGTTTTCAAAATGTCTGAAAGGACCAGATGCTAAAACACGGCACAAATACAGTTCAAGACAGAAATGATGAAACACGCAAGACGCAATAAATGCTACATCTTGTTGACTGTTTATATGTTGATATACTTATTTTTGAGTTAGGACATAAAAACGTATCTAGGTGTTCTGAAAAGTGGACTTTTGGAAAACATTTAAAGGCAGAAGCACCATTACAAAAATGACAACAAAGCTCTTTAGTGGCCGCTTTTATTTGTTTAAAAGAAGGAAGCTAAAAAACATAGACAAAGAAAAAAGCAACTTAAAAATCCACCTTTACGAAGGAGTTCATTTTGTGTATTGGCAGTTTATCATATTATTGTGTAGCACAGAAATCTCAATACTGTGATTTAGGGTAACTTTCCTTATGAACAAATTCATGACAACAAATTCAAGCTCAGGTGGATGTCTGGATTTTGCAATGTCTCGTTTTTGTATCTAGAGATCCCACAAAAAGTAAGAAAATTTCAGTTCGGTAAACCATTTTGTCATTACAAAAATGTCTGTTGGCATTAAGTTTTACATAGTTAGAAAGTCTGTTAAATGGAGTCACATTTGTAAAGAACAAAAATATGTGGGAGGTTGAGCAGAGCTGAGTATTAGAGTTCACATCCGGAATAATTTGCCACGCCTTTCCTGCTGATGGCAAACAAAACACTTGATTTCAGTTTAACATCGAATGGCAGCATGGCAGTGAAAGCAATAAAGGTGTCCTTAAAAATAAATAAGTCCTATGTAGTAAGTTGTATTTATTTAACTTTTAATTTACCAGGGTGTCCCTTGAGATTAAATCTTTTTTTTCAAGAAAGACCAATGTACAATGCTAACAGACACAGTAGACTCTGGAATCCACCATCTGTACAGCTTGTTCCAGTTTATAAAGCTCCTAAAGTTTCTGGAAGAGGAAGCCAAAGGAGTTAGGGCTCAGGGTTCAGGCAGCTCTTTGACATAGAGATGCTGTTGGACAGGTGCAGCAAGGACATGGTGACTTTGGTTTAAACTCCTAGAGCAGTCACGATGCACAGAATCTGCAGCTGACAAAAGAAAGCTGGTTGTAGATAAAATTGAAAAGCAAAAAGAGGCAACAAGATGTGCAAAACCACATTTGTCGGATGACACAAAGTCAGTGGATGGGAGATTGGCGGCTGGTAGAATGAAAATTTTGCCAGGAGAAATGTAAGATGTTCTTCCATCTCCCAAGAATTTGAGTAGATGAACAGCTGAAGATCCATTATGTGTATTGTGTTAAAAAAAAGCTGTACTTCAGCAGATTCTGTCAGGATGTGGTGTTAGCATGTCTAGCTGCAGAAGCAGAGGAACACAGACCGAGAGCCGGAGACCCCCTTTGGAGGTTAGCAGTAGGAGTTTGTGGCAAAGTCAAACTGGCTGACACTGCTGCTGGCTGGAGTGAGTTCTAGAGGAAAAATAGGACGGATGCTGTGTGAGTCTGTGTCAGATCAGTATAAAAGCTATGGAACGTGACTTGAATTGGATTGGGACATTATCTTTACTTGGTTTTCAATAGTTTTGGGGGGAAAGGATAAATGTCAAGCTGTTAGTTGCATATGAAATAAAAGATTTTTAAGCTGACTTGCTTTTTGTTAATATCTTAACTAGTGTGCTAAAGTGTCCTGCTACTTTTATATTTCATTTCTTCATTTGTTCTTGGTGAAGCTGGCATTGCCAATGAGCATGAACCGGCTGGGGAGGAGGGTAGTCTATCCTGACTTCTCTCCATGGGAATGTCTCTCCTTTACTTTTCTCATCTCTATCTTGAAGAATCAGTGACTTGTCTTGTCTTATAGAGCTGAGGGTATAGGTGTGGACAAATCAAGGTTTGGTGGGAGGAGATGCTGGAACAAACAAACAAGCCTTCTCTGTGTTGTGTCGGGTCTAACGTGATGGAACAGAAGTTGTTGAGAGGTGCCCACCTGGAGACCCTCATGACCTGCTAGCATCTTTTCACATTTGGGCTGTTATTATAGATTGTGGAGCATAAATGCTAGCGAAACGTATTTTGCAATGTAATTGAAAGTTCAGTTGGGACAATTGGTGCTGAGTTTCAGAGGGACAAATATTTTGTATGAATAAAAGTACAGTATCTGGGCAGGCAAAGGCAAAAGAAGTAAACCCAACATCCAGCAGTTCCTAAAAATATCTCTGATGACATAAGTCTTAGAGGAGCCCCTCCAGAGTGAAGATGTCATCCATCTGAGCAGTGAGGTCCATTTTCCCGTTTAGAGTCAGCTCAAACAAGGCCTGGTATGCGCCGCTGCGATTAAAAAGATGTGGATGAAATTGCAGCACAAATGGAACTTTCAGCAGCATCCCCACAGTCACCACGTTAGAGGGTTTCACTCACGCTGAGTGCCACGTATCAGGTGCAGCATCCCTTGCATGTTTTTGCACCAGCAGCAAATGTTCCAAAAGCCTCGAAGGCTTAAAAGATATATAAAACCCGACTTGCTGCTGTTTCCCTCATCCATCCAATATGTCCTCATAACTCACACCCCATCAACTTGCTGCTCATCCGCCAATCACACTACTCTTACTTTCTTTGTTTTCTGCTGCATGTGTTATCACCCCTGTCCATCCATTTGTCACAGTATCATTGCTGGTCAAGCTGGGATCCGGCCCGTGGAGCCATCATTTCCCAGGAAGATCAGGTCAGCCTCCAGATTTGGCTCAAACACTAATCCCTGCTAATCAACAAACCCGCCAGCAATGCTTGGACATGCTGCTGCAACCACAACATTCAGCAGGCAGCAAAAGTGCTACTGCTACCAGTGCGTAAGCTGTCTTTGTCTCTGGATAAAGTTTCTTTGAGCGGAGCGAGGGTTTTTTTCCAGTACGTGTAGGACATAGCGTCTTTAGCAAAAGCAACACACAGCTAAATTCACCCACAACAAGCCAACTAGAATCCACCAATTAGGCTAATGTTTCACTTCCCTCAGTTGACCAGCAGGTCTGTTGTCTTGACCGTGTTTCTCACCTGTTTGCTCACAGCAGTTCAAACCAAGCAGGCAGACATTGAGCTGGGTGTCTGACAGGATGTGAGAGTGAGCCCCCGTATTAGCTGACCCCCTATATACTCATCGTCTTTTTGGTACAAACAAAATTTGTTTTATTTCTTAAAATAGTTTTTTTTTTTTTTTTTTACTTTAAAGCAGAAAAGCTAAAATACAAATAATAAAAACCAACACTTAAATATGCATAAAAAAACAAATTTAGTCACTTAGTCGTTTATTTTCTTAATTAATAATTTTACCAAATAAGGCTGGATTAATATAGAAATACTTTTTTTTTTAAATGTTGCTAAAACGTTTCTTTAATTTGATGGTGCTTGTCCTTTCTTTGGATTTTGCGCAGCGATAAAGGTTTTAAGGGTTTATGACAAACCTTTAGTAATAAATAACAAGTAATCCTTAAAAATAACTTGTTTTTTTCTGAGTCAACACTTAAATAAGAAACTATGAGTTTTGGGGTCAGCTGGAGTTTAAGGCTTAGTGCCACATTCACACTGGCCTCAGCAACGTGCAATCAGGCGGCCACTTCCATTGGAAAGCCTATGTAAAGGTGCTAAAAAGCACGTTTTGGGCTTTCACGTTTAAAACTCTCACGTTCTCGCGTAGCTTCGCATGTTTTAAAGATCGTTTACGGGCCTACGTACAAAATGCATGGCCTTAAACACAGGTTGAAAGTTAAACCAGTTGAACTCTGACCAATCAAGGACTTGGATTTAGAGATGTATGGATAGCACCCTTTTTAATTCACGGAAGTGCCAACTATTTAAAGATTGATCATGGAGGATGGAATTAATAATTGCGGCTTGTGCCCAGCTGGAATTTTACGACACCAAGTCTTTCATACATCGGAATAGAGCTGTGAAAGAAAAAGCCTGGAGCAAGATTCACCAGATTTGCACCACTTTGACAGTTCGCACCAAGTCTCTTCCAACTCTGAGTACATGTGCTAGTATTGGATAGCGACAGTCCTGTGTGACCACCATAAGCTTAAAGCTAGTGCAAGAATCCGTATATAGTGCATTCTTGAATGGGTGACACGTGCCTTGTGTAAACGTAGCATAAATGTTTAAGGTCAAGGGATTAGAGTGTAACGTCAGCCGCTTTTGATGTTCTAAAAGAAAAAATGCTTCATCAAAACACCTGGATCAACAATAAAAGGCCAGTCTGTACTGAAATGTGCAGTCACATCTGAAGACATCTAACTGAAAGATTGACTTACAGCCAATGAAAGCACTTGTCAGCACCAACAGGATTTACATGAACACATCTGTAAACTCCATCCGAGGCTGGCATTTGAACCGCCCCCACCGTTGATCTTGCCCCAAGAGTATTTTGAGGATAGGTCATAAGTCACAGCTAACAGAAGGCTCCTGACAGACACCGCAGAAGTTGCATTTTCCAGTGAAAGAAATAACATGTAGGACACTGCATCAAACGTAAAAAGTGGCTCCTCTATCATTAATTTCATGGGTTCATGGTGTGGAGAGAGCTGGATCGGCTGCTGCTCACCGATAACCTCTCGAATGGGGACGGCCTGTGGAAGCGTCCCAGGCTCACTGCGGCCACCAGGGTTTACGGCCACCACGCGAACATGAAGCAGGTCTCCAATTGTCAGGTTCTTGATGCAGAAGTGGTCAGCTTGGGTCAGCTCCTCGTTTGCCACAACCCAGTCTGTTGCTGTGAAGCAACCAAAGATCCATGTTGGTGTGAGGCAAATGTATCCTTTTGATAACAGGTATAGCTCACGCCTTTCAATAACTAAACTATATTTCTTGATGGGGTACATGGTTTATCACCTGCTGACACTAGTTTACAAACAACCTGACCATAAGAGGAACACTAAGGATCACTGTGATGAAATCCTAGAAGGCATTCTGTCATTCGAGCAGATGAACACTTCTAAAAGTGGTGTCAGGGCAAACGGCGACAGCCAGTGATCTGGTGAACGCCTTACACGGCTTGTGCCCTGCTATGGGTCTTTAACCCTCTGGACGCTCAAAGGACAGGTGCTGCCGTGTCTCTCTTTTTTCCTCTTTCACTTACTTCCATCTTTGCAGTATTCCACAGTGTAACCATTCAGGCCAGAGTCTCCAATAGTCTCGGGTGCTTGCCACTTAATGGTGAGGCTGGAGTCATTGACATCATGCACGGAGACATCCAGAGGGGCACTGGTGGGGACTTTTACAGATGAAGAGATAACAAAGAAGAATTATCAGTAGATAATCCAAGCACAAGCAAATAATTGTTTACTCCAGTAGTCCATGCAGAGCTAAAACTCAAGATGGATGTATACTCCATGGTTGAACCAATAAGACGTTAAAAATCAAAAGAAGTGTATAATGAAGCAAAAAAGAGAAAATCATTTTTTTTTAAATCAAATCTGTTCTTTTAAGCATTTTCAGACCAAGAAAAAAAATGTCTCACATGGATACTAACTAAATCCACCCAAGCAAAAAAAAAAAAAAAAAGAGATGGTGGTGCTACCTGCAGGAGGTGGAGGTGTGGGGGCCTTGGGTGGCTCCTCGACCACAGCTGGAGCAGCTGATGTGAACAGGAGGGAGACTTTTTACACAGACATTATGGATTATTTTTTTAAGGAACTTTCAACTTCTATGAAAGACGGTGAAAGTATCATTTGCGTGCAGTGATCTGTGGTTACCGTCTGCTGGAGCTTCTGTTGCTGGAGTGACCGCGCTGTCTTCAAAGGCAGGAGCTGTAGCTAGCATTAAAACGCCATCACAGAGGCTAGTTAGTGACCTTAACCATGCAGGTGATCAGCCAGCTTCATTTTAAGATAACCAGCATTAATGCAGCAAAACACAACAGCAGAAAATCAAGCAAACATACGTTTGGCGTCTTCTTCTTTTTAAGGTTTGAGCTTTAAATGTAAATGTTCATGAAAAAGCAGTCCAACCAGCATGGCAGTAGCAGCAGACATGCTTTTAGGACTGAAGCCCCTGTATGTGGATCACAACTCTAGATTTCTTTGAGCCAACAGGAGGACATAATTTTTGGCAGATTCCCATTTGATCCACAGTCAGGGGATCAGTATGTTTACATGACTAAGAAGAAAAAGGTACTTCCGTCAACAGATGCCCCTCAAAGTCATTTGAAAAGAATCAGTAAATGAAAGTCCTCACACGACTATCCACAGTTTGACTTGGACTCAGACACCTAGAGGTTTTATTCCCATCTCTCTCATTCCAGTTTGGACACAGACTTCCTTCTGAACGAACATGTGAACTTTTAATTATCTTTAAAAAGCCGTCCTCCCCCAGCTGCCTTTGCTTTCTGACCTTTACCCAAAGGGGTAAAATTAGGCCCACAGCTGTTTTCTAAAAAGCTGCGGTTTAACAATGTTATCTGTTCTGTTTGAACTTTGATTTCTATCCTGCATTAAACCATGAAGCAGATCAACAGTTTGGGGTTTCAGTTTTGTATTTATATTGAGATGCCTCGTTTGGTTTTAGTAATAAGTCAAGAGTCATGGTTTAACTTCTGTGCAGCTTCATAAAATAAAAACAAAAGCAAAAATTGGAGCCCTTTAATTTGTTTTGTTTAATAAAATATAAAAATAAGTTGGTTGTTTCTCTGTTTTAAGGATGCTTTTGTGAATCTTAATGTTTTAAGATTCCTCTGTCAGAGTCATTATGACAGACTTATATGTCTCTTAAAATGTTTCTGCATTAAAATGATCTGCCGTCTACATGAGTCTAATTTTGTTACCTTTACACTTGAAAAAAAAAAAAGATTTTCTCAGTCATCTTTTCAATACCTGGAGCACTTTCCTGATCCGCAGGGGTTTCCTCTGCTGGGGCAGCTGGAGGTGTTTCCTCCTCAGCCACTGGAGCGGCTTCAGCTGTGGTCTCAGAAGATGGAGCCTCAGCTGGTGGAGGCTCTACGGGGGTGGGCTCGGGCTCCGGAGCCGGCTCAGATGCCTTCTCTGCAGCTTTCTTGGCTGCTGATTTCTTGATGGGAGCAGGTTTGCCTGGCATCTTGCTGACAGACTGTATCAGGACCCAGAGGGCTCTGAGTAACATATATAGATGAAGGCAGCTCCGCCCACCTCATGGCCTGCCCCTCCATGCCTCGGTCATCTTCTAATCTTATGTCCCATTTCAGACTCCCAGAAAGTTTGATGAGGTCTGGTGGACAGATGATGCCCAAATATACAACTTGTTTGGTTTACCAGTGTATGTGTGGGACAGACAAAGAAATAAATTAACACATAAACATGAATGATCTGCAAAATGGAACAAACATTTGATTTGTGATAGAAAATAATACCGAACTAAAACAGCAGTAAATTCCAACATTTTTTTCTGCAAAAATAGGGTCTTTATTTGTAAATGTAACAGACTAAAGAGAACTCTATCATCAAACAATTGGTAGACAGAGAGAGAGAGAGGAAAAAAAAAAGATTAATTCAGATTTTAAAGATGTCACATTTAAGTGTGTGAAGGTCAAAGATGGAGTTTTTCTGTTGATTCTAAATCTTTTTTTTTTTTTTCAAAAAAATCCGCAAAAAAAATAAATAAAAATCCGTTAGAGAAAAAGTTATGGCTGTGAGCAGAAAGCATGAGGAAGAAAAGTTTGGGGGGGGAAAAAAAATCCTACTCTAAACAAAATAAGGATAATTTTAGTACAAAAGGTCTAATAGCAAAAGACAAAAAAGGTTTGGACAAAAACTTGCAACAAATAACAAGTGATGTGTGTAACATCAAACCAAATTGATAAGAAATATCAAGGTAAGATTTAGAAAAAAAGAAAACTTAACCAAAAATATGGACACGTCTGTAGTTTTCCGAGTGAGAAGGTTTACAATGTAAAGGCATTGTATGAAGTAGCCCACATTGAGAAAGTAATTTTGAGATACATTTTTTAGAATATATAAATGTCATTTCCTCAAAGCCAATGAAGAGTCAAGTCAGCAAAATACCTTACTTTCGTACAAACGCCTGTTTACAGCAGTGTCGTTCCCAACATTAACCACTAGATGGCGTCGTGGAGAAGGATTTTAAAGATGTGTTGAGAACCTCGACGCATTTGATTCAAGCTTTAAAGTTTCCTCGTGTTCATCACTGCAACCTACAGGAGACGAATGAGCGAAGATTAATCGTTCAAACGATAAGTATTGGAAATTGCATTTTTGAGAATATTTCTTTAGTTCCACAAAGAGAACACCGGTAAGAGCACGCTAATCACGGAAACAGCTGCAGTCAAGAAACACGAGGAAGTGAGGAGTCCTCGTGACCGGAAATGGGGTGAAATCTTAAATGGGGTTATCCTAAAACTAACTTCTGCTATTCATTAAATGTGTTATAATTCAATCATTTTAATTCACAAACGCTTTTAACGGGGAATTTACATATACATTTGGTTTTTAATTATTAAAAAATACACTTCCAAAGGATAGGAATATCCCCAAGAGCATAAAAATGTTATTTGAAACATTTTCCCCTTCAAAATAAGATCTTGTTTGCAGAAAAAAACAAAAAGACTGACTATCTGACTCATTGCAAGAAACAATATAGAGTGCCATCTAGTGGATAATAAATTGTAAACAAATCACACACGTGCAAAGAATGGCATGATTTTATTATGTCCACAGCTTTATGTCACACATAGGGGAATTGATGTGGATATAGAGACATGCTGTACAACCAGTTTTAGCCAACTTTTAAGCCAAATGCTTCTTCCAGTTGGAGGAAGACAGTAAAACCAAAAGGGAAGCCCATTTTCTGCATACAGGGGCCAGCCTTGTTAGATCTACTTTTTGTGATTGTTGTCGCAGATGCAGTGACTATTTACACTGTTTACAATAGTAATGTCATGTACAAAAGAGAAAGAAAACTTTACAAATATTTGCATAAGAAAACAACATTGGTATGCTTGTAAAAACAATTAGAAGAGGAACTGTTTTTAAAAAAAAATCTTTCTCGTGGTAAGGTTTGAGCGTGGTAGGTCCTATGAAACTTTTTGATATATGACAGTGATTAGAGTCTAAAACCTGCTCCAGTTCTGCTTGTCAGTCCCAGGCACGTTCTCAATGATGTCAAATAGTTTACACTTCAAAAATGATGCAATGCACACTAGAGACCCAGACGTGCCACACATTCACTTTCACTGCAAAGGTATCTGACACTTCTTTAGTAACAGCTTATACACCTGTTAAAGGTCCAACACCCCAATCTACACACACAAGTATGGGCATCAAGATGTCAAAGTGGTATTGGAGAGGGTAAGAGAAAGTCCAGTTCCTCTAAATGGAGTCCTCCAAAGGTAAACTTGAGCAGTGACAGGCCAAACAGTTTCAGGCACAGGGAGACTTAGGCATCTTGACTCTACTTCTCAGCGCCCAAAGGAACGTAGAGGGACATCGGGATAGAATATGGCAGTCTAAGGTACTTCAAGGTCAAAGGGCACCAATCTCTGCTATCAGCAGTTTTACCTCAATAACAGTCAAAATGTGAGAAAAAAATTGCTGCAGTCTACGAATTTTCTCACAATTCTTTAGTGTGAACCGATAACGGGAAGAAGGAAGCCTCTGGATCTCAATTATGCCTAAAAACGGATCAGAATGTACATTTCTCAGATGTAATAAAGGTACCATTATCACATGATAGAAAGGAAAAAGGACAATATTTTACACCGTAAGCCTTGGTGCCAGAGAGTCTCACATCATGTGGTGTATCAAGTGTTCCTGCATGAGTTAGATGGCAATGACTCAGTACAAAACAAAAATATATTAAAAATAAGACTTTCAAAGCTGCATCTTTTTTTATGACAAGTTTGTGTGTTTTGAAGTGATCTAAACACAGAATACCCTGTATGCAAGGTCACATAAAGAAGCTAACATTGATTAGTTGTGGTGTTTCTTTGTTGGGTTTTTAAAATCTAATCTGTCCTTTACTCATTAGATCAGTAAACGAGTGATGTGGACATTTTTTTGCTTTTATCGATCCATGCACGTTCCTCATACGCTACATCCCAATATTTTTTTATTTTATTTTTTTTGTTTTTTTTTGAAAAACAACATGTCTGAGCAGAACAGAGAAAAACATTCAAGGCTGTGTTCACATCTGTGGTTGTTGGATGTGGGTGATTTTCTATGAAGCACCTTCAAAACCCAGGGGAGCACTGAGGCAGATGTGTGAGGATACTGCCACCTACAGGATTCACCCTTGAACTGCACATTCTGGTTTCACTGACATTCCCCTTTTCAATGCTCACTAACACAGCCCTCTGAAACCCAATTATTAAGAGTAGAAAATAAAGTGCATTCTAGATAATAGCTCTGTCTGTGGGGGGATGGGGTGGGGTGGGGGGGGGGTCAGACTCAGGCGAGTTAATCTCTGAAATTAAAAATGAGCCTTCAAAGAAAAACTGTGAGCACCAGTCTATGTGAGAGTTGTGGAAGATGAATATTAGGGATCAAACAGGTCATGAGCAGCAGGATTGTATAGAATACTTTGCATCATATCACCTGGGTTACCATGCACCTTTTGATTCAAAAACAGCCCATCTGGAGGAAGGAGGGAGTCTTGATTTTCCCTAATGGGATCAACAAAGCCTCCTATGAAAGCAGCTTCTTTCCTTTGTGGTGACAGTAGCACAAGTCAACCCCACATCACCATCTTTCCATTTAACGTTCAAAGTGCTCACTGAGCACTTTGAGGAGCTCATCGCCAAGTTTTTTTTAATTCTCACTGGGACAGTGCTCGTGTCTGCGACTCTTTAGAGTCTGTGGTTTCTAAGATTGATGGGATGTCATTTCAGAGAGCAGCTTGCAGAGTGGGATCCAGACTGCTTTCTCTCTCCGGAGACTCGATGTAGTTGGCCGACTCTTGCAGCTTCAGCAACATGGCCATCTGTGGAGCAGGAGGAGACAGGAAGTGAGTCACTCTCAACCATCATGTTTTGTCGTCAAGAGTTAGCTTCAACACTGCAAACGCGAAATCTATGAGGAAACTTTTGTTAAATTTAAAATATTAAAGGGGTGAATGTGTACAAAACACTCATAATGCTGAAAGTCACACACTTTATAGACACTAAAAAAAAAGTTTCTGCACGTTTCTGTCTTATTTTTTGTTTCAAAACAATGCGTAAAACGTGTAGGTTCCAGCAAAGCAGCTCAAAGGCTAGACAGTTTAAGGCGTTAATGGATTTAGGAGCCAATCAGAGACTTTTAGCATTAGTGCTTACTTTGTAGGTTGAAAAAAGATTTTTTGCTGCATTGAAAGTAATGGAAAAATACCACCAGAAAAGCTGGACAGTTTTCCAATTTAAAAAAAAAAACCATCAGTATTCCCATAATGTCTATACAAACACATGGCTTCTTTTTTGAAAATAAAAAATGTTAACTTGTGTTAATATATATAGATGTGTACTTTTTTCTTTAGAAAGTAATATGAAAACCAATTCACAATTAGAATCAAACTTTTTCAATATGGAGCCCCCAGATTTTTATCTAATTTTAGTCTATGTACAGCCCTTTGGAAACTGTTTGTTTGAGAAATGTGCTCTAGAAACAAAGTGGATTGGATTGGATTAATAAAAATGCTGCGTCTGCAAATCCATCACATTTACCAGTGGGTCTGATTCCAGTGTGCTGGGTGGAGGTGTATCTTTAGGAGGCTTCTTTTCTTCACTAATTGGACCGGTGGTGGGGGGAGGTAGGTGAAAGAGCTTGGACTGGTCCTGTTGTGCATTGGGCCAGGGGAGGGTCCCTCTCACCCACTCCACGGGATCTTCCCACGCCGCCTTATGACCGCGGACCTAAGAGGACAGAGATTCGTTTCAAGAGCTTCCTATTTTTATTCTGCTGTCATACACTGGAGGTCTTCAGTGCTCACCTTGATGCCGTCTTTAGCTCCCTCCTGTAGGTATGGTATGATGGAGTGGTTCCAGAGGTCGATGAACCACTGCCTGAACTCTGCCACTGAAACAGGACACGACAGGAAGAAGCAGGGGCCTGTGGGAGGGGACATGTTTGTTCATCCACTGACCATCATCCATTCAGCCGCCACCGTTTTCTCTGCCTCTTACCTATGAGGAAGTCTGATGTGCTGTGCTTCTCCAGAAAAGCGTGCAAGTGGTACCAGAGCTGAGGGATCCAGTCCAGAACATGAAGGAGAGCACGGCATTGTGCTGAATTCATCTCCTCGTTCTGGTAGGCCTCTACAGCTTTTCTGTGCAGGTATCTTAGAAGGAATCCGTTTGCAGGTTCCACATTGTTGGAGAACATCACCATCCTGTTCCAAGAAACATTTCAGTGCTTAATTATGAGTGAGCTCAGTGGGAGAGCAACACGAGACAGCAAGTCTGATGCTCACCGGAAGCTGAGGTGCAGTCCGTGGTTTGAGGTCATCTTCATAGGCTGGTTGGTTGTGCCGATGATATAAGGACTGAGGAAGAGCAATCTCTATTTAGCATTCACGTAAAAAAATGTTAGCATAAGTCCTGGGTGAGAGAAAACAGTCAAAGACTCACCATTTGTGATACTTGCAGGTGAGAGCTCCGTTAACAAGCTCAGTGATGGTGGCTGGATCACTTATGTCATCTATGATCACAACCAACGGTAGCTCTGCTCCACTCTCTCTGTCGACCTGGTTTGCCAGATTTGACAGGTACGACTGCAACTCCTACATGAACAAAAGTCAAATATTCATTTTGGAGGATAACAGGAGGATCGTAAGTTTCTCTAAAACACCAATCATGTGGATTACCTTCTGCGACTGCCGATGCATGTTGAATGTGACAGTACTGCTGTGACGCAGCCCGCTTGGCTCAGATGAGTCCGTCCGACTCCGCTGCAGGAGGTAGTGGGCCAGATGCTGGGCCAGATATGTCTTTCCAGTCCCGCTGGGTCCAGACAGAACTAGGCGCCTGTGCTTCATCAGCAGGGTGACGTAGTGCAGCATCATGGGCTTGGGAATCAGGGTCTCAAACACCAGAGAGTCGACACAGTTTTCTCTGAGACCTGAACAACACCGGACACAATGACGAGACATGGAGAGAAAGGTAATGTATACGGAATTTAGAGTAAGAAATGAAATTAAAGAACATCTTTTTGAAAATATGTAATGATGGCATTTTCTTTTTTTTTTAATACAGTTATCATTGAAAAGTTTGCTTGGCAACATTTCCTACATACTTTAACAGTAAGGGTGTGGAACATTATGCTGGCTGTCACTTGCATTATTTACAAAAAAATAGAAGCATATCCTTTGCACAATAATTTGGAATGTAATTTTAGTCACCATGACTTTTTACCCACAATTCCAATGCGGAAAAAAAACCCAAACACAACTTAAATTATAAATACATTTACCGTACTTCGTTTTTTTAATTTCAACATTTTTTCAGGCTAATTCAAAAACTTTGATCATCATCATTTTTTCATCCACAATCTCTGTTTAGATAAACTAAACTAAATGTCAAAGGAAAGCTACCAGAATTCAAGTTAATGCCATGTGCATAGCACATAATTTCTGTTTTTACTCATAACATTAGTTTGGGTTGTTGTTGTTTCTCTTTCGGCTTTTCCCATCAGGGGTCGCCACAGCGAACAAGTCGCATGGTTTACTTGGCAATGTTTTACGCCGGATGCCCTTCCTGACGCAACCCTCTCAAAGCAACCGGGCTTGGGTATTTGATCTTTATTAATTGCAATTTTGACTGTCAGCAACCTCCACAACACTCTTTAAAGGCCCAAAAACCAAAAAATAAAATATTGGAAGCACTAATTCCTGGTTTTATTAACAGATTTGTTTATTTTTTCAGCATTTATTAGCATATTTATATAATCATGTGCATTTCAGCAGATGTTGTCCTTCATATTAGCTTAGGTTTTAAAGAAGTGAGAGACTGAGCATCGTCTGGGGTTTGTTTGTGTGCTACTAACCTTTTAAAGTGACTAGAATTTGAGTGGGAGTATGACCGAGGCACTGATAAGGTGTAGTCTGGGGTTTTTCCTCTCCTATCACTCTGTGCTCTCCATGGGCCAGCTGGTACATGTGCAATGAGTCAGCAGTCAAACCAAGACTTGCTGTAGGGTCCACTTGGTTCAAATAATCCTAAAAAAATAAAAAAAAGCAGAACTTGAGTTACTGAATCAGACAAAAGTTAGATTGTGCAAAAAAAAGGTAAGATTAGATGTACTTTGAAGGTTCTTGAGATAAGGGAGTCAAGAGAGGCCCAGTCAGTCCGGGAACTGATCGGAACCGAGCCCAGGTAGAACTGCAGCTGCCGAGTCTTGTCCTACCAGGACAAATATTTGCTCTTAACATAAACATAAAATCCTTATGATTTTATATTTTTTTATTTCAGCATTCATGGGCACGTACCTCTATTTGATCTCCAACACAGACCAGAACTTTTGCCCTCTGCCCTCCACCCTGCTGAGAAGTCGGACTTGGCAAATCTGCTAAAGAACCATCTAATGGATGGCAGAAGGCAATGAATGGTTACAAAATGCAGAGCTGGGTGATCGAAACGTGAAAGAAGGTTGCTTTAGTCCTCACCTGGATCTTTACAATCATTCAAACTTAAACTGAAGGATTTGGTGAGCGACATGCTCATCATCTGCCTTGTTGAGGGCCCCAGCAGAGAGGCCAGGCCTGAAGGTTGGGAGGTGGAAGAGGTGGGACCAGAGCCGGGCAGCTGGAGCTGACTTCCTGTTTTCAAGTTATCGTTTTCTGCCTTGAGATTCTCCACGGTTGACTAAAGTTCAAGCAGATTGAAGCTTTGACTAAAGTTGTCCTGACAGAACAAACAAATTAAAGGTGAACACCAAACACAAGAAAACAAACCTGCATGTTGTTCATGGCTTCCCGGAGCTGCTCCAGCTGATGTGCGGAGCTTAAGGCCTCAAGTCGGATATCTGTGAGTTTCCGTTCTTTCTCCAGGAGCTCTGAGCGTAGCTCTGACATTGCGTTGTCTCCGCTGTCCCCCTCATCTGCTGTTTCCATGATTCTGGAAAGACCAAGTGGAATCCTTACATATAAACACTGACAGAATTCATTTAACATTCTTTCCTCCTGTCAGTGTACTTACACTGAGGAGGTAGTGGAGCCTGATGTTTTAAGGGATGAAGCTGCATTTTCATCTGCTTCAACTACTTCGTGAGTCATCTTTGGGGAGTTGGGAGCTGAAGAGTCCGGCGTGGTGATTTCCTCAATGTCTGAGTAGGTTTTGGAGCCTTTCTTAATGCTGAAAGCCTTGTTAAAGGAGCTCCTCAGCTATTAAAAACAGAAAAGAATTCTATAAAATGCTCATTTTCAAACCACCATGCAACGTATAGGTTGAAATCAAAGTTAGAAAGGTTAACACATGCTTGGTAATAAAGGAATAGTTCTTCATTTTGTTTTCAGCACTCATAACATTTTACTTTCTGCAAAGGGAATCATTGGGAAATCATTTTTGATCTGTGTTTCCTTATGCTATCTTACTGTATTCTTTGTCCCTGTTTTATTTGGTACTTCTTTTTTCAAACTCTTTACAATAAGTAAGAATGTGCATGTATATTTATCTTGATAGAAATCTGTACTTCCTGTTGGATGGATTCCAGATGTCATTTAAATGATTGCATGATAAAATGTTTTATTCTTATTTAAAACATATTTGCACTTATAATCCTATTTGCAATGTTAAAGTGTTGAGGAGTTTTGAACACATTTAAGTCATTTCCTAAAAAAAAACAAGAAATTTGTGTTTCATCTTATAATCAAATTTCCCTTTGATCACTTTTCATTTTTGAAAAATGGAAAAACAATATTTTTCTTTTTTATTGTATTTGAGTATTGACTAAAACTGGAAACCAAAATGAAATGTCTCAAATGCATAAAGGAAGGTGGGATCACAGTGGTACAATAGCTACAAATAATTACAATCCCCTGTGTAAAATTTGAACAATTTTATCAAAATGATCAACTATTCCTTTAAATTTCCAGTCATTTCATGTAGAACCAACTGTTGTACCTGTAACTGTTAACATCCATGCAGGTTATAGAACAGGTAAACATAACATATAAAGAGAAAATAAGCCGTAAATCTTTGATTTGTGGAAAGCCATGTCTGCTGTTTGCCACTGAAACTCAAAAACAGCCATATGAGGCATGAGAACTGACAGCCAATCAGTGCAGTAAGAGGTCAATCAGCAGAGATGGAGGGATGTGGAGCGGTACTGGATGATAATTATGTCATGTAACAGAAAATGAAAGAAGCTGCACAGTGACGGCGCTCACCTCAAAGACCTGAAACAGTAAAATAACAACAAAGAGGAGGGAAAGACCGGTCACAGCGTATCCGTGCTGCTTTGCTATTTTCATGGCAGATAATAAGCAAACAAACACCAGGCAGTGAGGACAAAGCATTACTTCAAAAGTCCATTTGCACTTACCCAGCTCTTCTTTTTCTTCTTCTTGGCATCTTGATCCTTTAAGCTTCCCACACTTGACATACTCGTCAGGCTGTTTAAGCTCGATATGCTCTCACATGAGTTCTGTCGTCGAATCCGCAGATCTAGAGGATTATAAACTAGATGTCGGTAACTGATGCTTGAAAATAGAAAGAAAAATGTGATATGTGGATATTGTTCAGACCTTTCATGTTTTCTGGATTGTTTAGGGCGCCATGAATGACAGCCTGGGCTTCCTCGTTCTTGGCTTTCATGGCCTCGATGGTCTCACGCAATTCCATCAACTCGGAATCCTGCGTGAACACTTTGTATTTGTAAAAAGCAGCCAATGCAGCAGCACTTTCAGCATCATTTTACGAGTCAGAGGAGCATCACTACAATCAGCAGCACGACTAAAAAAAGGTATTTTCTGCAGTCGAGGCAAAAATAAAAGAGAAGAAATAAGCCTGCTGCAAAAACAGCAGGTTGCTAACCCTAATCCAGTAATTGGTATTCATGACTTAAACATATATTATATATTTAAAATCATCTGTATAGAACATAGGGGATCATAGATTATTTATATATATATATATATTTACACATACATATATGTTATGTTATGCCTCTGCTCTGACTGTCTTAAGAGGCCATGATTTCTACCTTCATGGAACAGCGTGCACATGAGATTTCTGAGAAGGTTACAGAGCTCAAAGAGGATAAAATCTGCATTCACTGAAGGCAAGTTTCGGTGAATTTGATTAGATTCTGGGCAGCCATTAGGAGCTGACAGAGAGGCATGTTGTCTGTTTGTTTGATCAGACATCACATGCTCCATGGTGTTCTGACCCATCTTCAGTGTCACTGTGTGTGCAGAGGGCAGCCAGAGGAGAAACTCCCACAGTGAGTCAGACATTCAGAATTTTGTTGAAAAAAATAAAAAAGACAAACAGTTTAGCAGTGTGGTACATAAGAAAATATTGGACTATTTAATTGATTTGTCTAGTTGATCAAAATAGTAAAAGAAAACCACCCTGTTACTTGATTCTTTAGTCAACTTAATGAGCTCAAGTGCTTTCTGGATTCTACTGCTCCTCAAAAGTCAGCAAAAGGACAACGAGTACAAAACAACAGAGTCACTCTATGATGCTGTTCATCTGCTAAAGTCAATTTCACTTTTCTTTAAATGGAGCCCCCCTGTTTCACCTCCTCAAAGTTAAAGTCTGCTTCAGGCTACAGGTCAGTGCGCTGGCACTCACAACAAAGGCTTTTCTGGAGCGGCCTAGACAGGGCTTTCAGAGGGAGCAGCAAAGCATAAAGGACTTAGAAAGACTCCTCACATGTGCTACCACTCCATCATACACACACTAAATTCTGCCTGAGGCCCTCATCAGTTCTATGACAACAAAAAAGACAGAACATTGTAGGAATGTTGCCTTGAGTACAAGTGCAAATCCTGTGACTAACACTGGATAGTTTTTCTGTCCTCCTTTCATACCAACTCACCTCATAATTCTGCTCTCTGGGCCTCTAACATACAATCAGCTCCTGCCGCAGGCTGTGATCAAAGTTACCACATGCTATGCTATGTTGGCTCTCAGCTGGCTGCACTTAGGTCGGGCATGATGTTGGAATGCAGCTGGAAGCGGGATTTATATATTTGTGTTTAAGTGTGAGCTTGTGATCGCACCTTCTGTTCGTGACTCATTGACAGACTCTGCAGTCGACTTGTCATCAGCGCCAAACTTTGCTCAAAGGCAGCTACGAGGTTTGCCTGTCATAAAAAAAAGAAACAAAATTCAGTACATCCTCCAATATCCTTTTCTGCAACCGAACTTTTTAGTGATCATTCAATTTCATAAACACAAACACATCTGATTCTAAAGACTCATACATAGAGACATAAATATATAAAAATGCTAAAAGAAAACAACAAGGTTAACCAGTTCAACAATCCTTTTCATATATTTGTTTTAAATTGTTCTTGTTTAGCTTTTAGTTTTTATGTTTACATCATAAAAGTGTGTTCTGTGCTCATGATTTTTAGTTTATTTGTTCATGTAGCAAGGATCTAGGTCAGCTTTTCATTGTTTTTGAGTGCTAGATAAATACAATTTGATGGATTGTTTGAAATTGATAAAAGAGATTGAGTCTTATGGGTTGGAAAAGAACTCAGGACAATAACTAATATTTCATCAAAAAAATATATTTCATTTGTATGCCAAAGGTAATATATTATCATCTGCATGCATATTGTTTACTATAAAAGGCTTAAGAATAACATGGTATAGACCCTTTAAGTAAAATTAGTTAATTGTGGTAAATGTATAAAACCACAATAATAAAACTGACAGGAGACATATAGAACAAACAAGTGTGTGAGCAGCATAGCTACAGGTGGCTTTGGGGAGACGCTTAGGCTTGCCCAGCTGGAACAAAAATGTGGCCGAGACTCTGTACAAATGATCTGTGACTGACATCTCGCTTGAGGAACTTCAAATCGTCAAGCGTCTGTTCATTCTAAAGGAAGAGGTTGTTGCTATGAGTGAAAGAAGTGGCTCTCATGCATTGCAAGAACGTTTTTGCAGCAGGCCATGACATACACTTCTTTAAAACATTATTATTCTGGGTCCAAATACTACAAACAGAATAAAATAAAAATCAATAAAAAAAAGCACCCATGGATTGTTCATAAAGTACTGCTTCCACCATGAGTATTATTTACTTTCACCTGAAGGTATTGGTCAAATGAATCACAGAGTCAAGTTAAGGGGAAAATCCACACCTTATATGGTCATTTGCCTCAAAGGGGAAATGCAGCATTTTGTGGCTTTAGATAAAGTGGTAAAACGCCCCTAAGCAGAATCTGAAGCATCATTAAGTTTTAGCTAGTCATCTACAAACTTCACACCCTTCTGTTGACGATAAAGGGCTGTAAAGAACAAAGCAAATTCATCGAGTTTTGGGGATCTCGTTTTTTTTCTTCAAAATGTTCTTGCAGATACTGACAGTTAAAGGAAAAGAGCAGTTATCATTTTGTGAGCGCTAATGATACACACATTTGCTGTCAGCTGGCTGGTCAGGCTCGACACCTTGTCCTGCGACGATTCCAACTCTCTCCTCAACTTTCGGATTTGCTGTAAGACACAACCAAAGTGCTGCATCATAAAATATAAAAAAATGGTCACAGTTGAAAATGTCTGGTATATAAATAAATGGTGCTCATGAAATGAATCACAGACGTTTTCTATGACAGACAACAGAGATGAGTGTGATGGATGAATGGAAAAAAGCAGATGAAAAAAAAGAGAAATAGGGCCACAGAATGGACAATTCTTACCTCTCCCTGAATCCTTTCCTCGGCCTTAGAAAGAAAAAGGGGAAAAAAGTCAAGGTATTAGATGAAGAAAGAATAGGAAAAGAGAGATGAAAAAAAGATATGAGACCAATAGGTTGTCTGAGATAGTATTAAAAGATCTGAGCAAAACACAAGGAAGGAACCACTGTATACCGGTACACAAATTCACAAACGCACCACACGGATCCGCCGATTGTTATTGTATCTACCTGAATCTGCATGCTGTCCACACTCACCGAGGAGTAACTTGACGCATTGGATGCCAAGGAGAGCACGGATCCATGAACTGGGAAGGAAAAATCACATATTTAATAAAGAATTCCATTTGTCGCCAGTAGGCAGCTCAACACAGAAAGAGTAGCACACACACACAAAAAGTACAAATGAAATGTATGAAAAACAAAAAAATAGGATTAGCAAGAGGATGTTGGCTTCTTGGAGCCAGCATTTGCTTCCCATTTGGAATGTGAGGGGAAGTGGGTCACTCAGTCCAGTTTTCTTATACAGTCAATGATTTTAACCAACACAGGTCCAGATGGCAGCCATTTAAACACAGGTGGAAAACAGATAAGGACCCTCTGGGTTCATTTTTGCAGACTGTCACAAAATAATCTAAGATTTAGACGTAGATATTTAGACTTAAGAAACAGCTTAAGTCTAAATATCTTTGATGATTTTTCCTTAAGGATTTGTCTGTGTTGGATGAGAATGAATAAGTATCTCTTTAGAACAGACGGGACAGAACTTCACAGAGCACAACGCCAGTGCTAATATCTGGAGATATACCGTCATCATTGGGTTCCCTATCCCTGAAGGATCCAGAGCGAACCATACCCATGCTGCGTGGACGTTCACTCAGCGACAGTGAGCTGCCCAGCGGTGACGCACCATAAAGTTCCACGGTGGGGTCGGGTGCTGGAATACTGTTGGACCGAGTCATCCTGGGAGGTCCACCAACAGGGCTGGACACTGTGAGGGCAGCAGAGAGCCATCAGCCAAAATATATAAAACAACTGAAAAAGGATGGTGTGTTGTGAGTGCCTTTATAGGGAGCATCCTTCGCTGTTTGAATGCACAGATACACACCCATACTGATCTTTGAGGTGCGGGGTAGGGAGGTGGGGGAAGACAGTAATGGAAGAGTAAGTGAGTCGGTCATACTGAGAACAGTATGGGAGTGCCTCCTTTCTCCTTTCTCCTTCCCTTCCTCCTCAGCCAGGGAGGAGCCGTTGAAACTGCAGACAGAGGGGACTGAGTCAGCATTATTAATATTAAAGGTAAGTGTTTACCAGTCTTACTTAACTGGTCTGAAAATATAAACAGGTTGCAAATGGAAAACAATTTCAAACATTTTTGATGGGTAAGGGACAGAAACAGTTTGGTGATCAGTGTCAAATTCACAAAAAAAAACCACGTGTCATCTACACATGATTTAAGCAAAAGTTGTGCCACAGTTGCATCTATTTTTGTCTCAGAGAAGCCGATACGCTGTGCTCTGTTTTTTTTTAAATATTTTTTTACATCTGACTTAAACTAAAATAGTGCTTTTACAAGTTTCTTTCAACCATCTCAAGTGAACAAAAAAATTGAATCAGAGAAGTATCCGTAGCATCGATTTCCTGTCTATTGTGGCAAACCTAACAGAATCAGTGGGGAAAAACTAGAAATTCCTACTTTTCCTTCTGTTGACTGCCTTCCTTAGTGTCGACTTAAACATAGAAGCTTCAAAGTGGGCCTCTTTTAAAATGTAGCTTTATCTGAACACCCACATACCTTAATCCCTTCTTTGGCAGTGTATTCCTGTCCCTTTGTGAACTGTGGAAAAGAAACAAGGGCATTAGTTAAGCACAACTGCAGGCACTCATTTAAGTCTCATGAACATGCCGCAGGCACAAAGATGCACACTAACGCTGGTGTCAGCCGGTAATTATGACTTCAGGCTGGTACAGACCTATAAAAAGCGGCTCTGAGTAACATTAGCTTTAACCCATCGGGATGTGGTTCAGATTTTGAAGAAAGCCATGCTTTTCCTTGATTTAAAAAAACATTTTAAAAGCACTTTTTAATTAAAATGTTCTTTGGCGTTACTAAACCTAAAATAAACTACTCTACAATCCTAAATATTTTTATTTTTCTTGAATACTTAATTTTTTAAAACAAATGTTATTGGTCTGGACTTTTATCATAAAATGCAGGGATAATGAGGTATAACAAAGCAAGTGACACAAGTATTGCCTGATTTTGTGGAGCAAAAAAATAATTCAGTTCCTCGGCTAACCAGAAGAGAGCGCTACTCGGCTGTTTTGGATGTGTACTTAAGCTCCATTTGGGTCACTGAGCAATACAAGTGTGATTTAGATTGATGTGTCAGGAGAACTGAACTGACCTGTCTATGACGGTCGATGAAACTTTGCCTTCACAGCTCCAGCTTGAAGCAGGGTCTCTGTCTTCCTGTAAAGCTTTGTCTCTGGACTCAAAGCTGGTGTAACCTCTCACCAAATTGTCCCTACCTCTATCCTTATCTCTCTCCTGGGACTGTGGGGCCAGACTCATCTGGAGAGGCAGAGACTCCATACTTCGATGCAGCCCAGACATTCGAGGGTAGAGAAGTGGAGAGGTTCTCTCTTCATTTTCTTCAACCCCAAGAGAAGTGGCCTGCCTTGGCCCTAGACCTATACTTTTGCTGGAGAAGCAGGCTGAGGAGTTCACGTTAAGTAAAGGGGCGGGGCTGGGGGTCAGGCAAGAGCTGACTGCTGAGTTTGAGAGGTCTTGAAGTTTGGAGTAGGGAGGGATCTTCGGAGGCAGAGCGTCTTGTACCTCGGACTCCAGGTTGTTAGAGTTCAACTTGTCAAGCTGGGCTATGGATGGAGGCTTCACTAAGCTGCGCACCCCAGATACTCTGAAATAACACAAAGATAATGCATGATTTATTTACTCAGTGCAAGGAAGCAGCTATGCAGTAATTTGCTAGTGTTTGTAGAAAGTAGGGCATGTATTTCCATACCTGTGTGTGCTGGGTGAGGACACGTCCATCCCCTTGCTGCCAGGAGGTCTCAGGCTCAGCTTCACACTGTTCTCTGATGGGGTTTGAGCAGGACCTCCCTTCAGAGACCCACTTCCACACTCCGAGTCAGATACAGCTGCTTTAGCTTTGGCTCTTTCTTTCTCCTTCTCTCTATCTGTCTGATTAACAGGACTAGGACTCGAGATGCCACGCCCCACTGCCTTACTAAACCCTGTTCCAGAGGGAAGCCCTGAGGCAGGCTCCTTGAGCCTCGAGCCCTGCTGTGTTACTGTGGAAGGTTTGATGAGGCCAGAGCTTGTGTCCATGGTGCTGATTGGCCGAGCTGAGCTTGGCCGAGTCAGTGTCAGGGTGCTCGTCTTTGCCGGCCGAGGAAGAGAGCGGTATTGGAGAGAAGTTCTAGCACTTGGAGACAGAAACCCAGTGTGATCGGTGTTTGAAACATCTAAACTCGTCTTACGTCCTGCACTTCCTACACTTGGTTTAATGGGGATGCCAGATGTTTTAGGGGTCTTCCCAGCACTTGCTGAGCCAATGGGTATGGAGCTGACACTTGTGCTTGTAATGGTGGGCACGGTGACGTTGTTTGTGCCATTGCTGGTAGCTGAAGTGGGCCTCTTGAAGCCAAAGTTTCCACCATTGGAGGACTTGGCTAGTCCGGTGGGAGGTTTCCGGTGCTCACTAGCTCCAGTGCTGTTCCGTTGTTCTTTACCAGCGTCAGAGGAGGAACGTTGAAGTCCTGAAGCCTTCACTGATAAACGAGATTTATCCATGGGCTTCCCATCTGACTTGACGGTACCTGCAGTAGAAAACACTTGTGGTAAGTTTGGGCAGTAATGGAAGTACTTCATGTGTTTGATGAAAACAGAGACTAATCCACCCAAACTATGACACAACATCTAATCTAAACACCTACAAAGTCTGTCTGACTTACAGCTGCTAAAAACAAGTACAGTCTGGCTAGACTAATGCTTGATAGAAAAGACTCAGCCTCAGTCACACAATGTTATCATGCAGTTACTCCCCTTTTCCATGCTGATGAGCGAGACATTTTTTTCCAGCAAAGTTTCAGCTTTCGGGGCTGGGATGACCGTGCCTGGAAAAGTGGTGTTTGTGTTGAGAGGCTTTTTTTTGTGGACACAAAACAGTCTATCAGAATTTCTTCACTCTTAAAGAGTAAGAGGACCCAGGCCGTCAGTGGAATGGCCTGGTAGAATTTGGTGATTTAACTCCCCTCTGAACCTTTATTCAACGTGTAAGTTAATTAGTTATGAGAATAGTGAATAGTTGGGCGTATGTGTTCTAGTTTGAGAATTTCCAACTCAAGCCAACACTACTCGCTCCTCTCATTTGTGTCAAATTAGACTTAAGTTAGATTTATATTAGAGAGCATTAACAGAGTGAAAGCTGCTGAATGAGACCTACCAGTGTGCCGGGGACATCTGGAGTCACTTATGACTATTTTAGAATCCACAAAGAGACACACACAAACACCTTTAGGGAGACTTGCACAATTGCCCTAAAGCACACGCATTTTTCAATGACTGGATCCTGCAGGAATGTGATAGTGACAACAGATTATACCCGCTTCTTCTGTAAACGTAAAAACTGGGCTTACACATAAAGTCATAAACTCAATTTAGTGTGTAATCACAAAGTAATCTATTCCAAGTGTGTTAAAGACTCTTGCCGATGCAACTGACAGATGGAACTGGACACATGAAACAGTTTTGACGTAAATAGGGGCTGATCACTGACACTTTATGGTTAGTTTAAAGCTTAGCAGAACATATGGAAGAACAATGACTTCAAAAAGAGTCATAGCAAATCCAACATTCATGGAGGTCAAATAAGTTACTGGATGGAGCTTTTCCTTTTTAACCATTATTCAACTTTTCTCTTCCACGTTAGCCTTCTGTTAAAAGCTAACATGGTAAAGAGGAGATCAATTTGAACATTAAAGAAGAATTTAAAGTGTATTACATCTAAAGAAAAACATTTTTAGCTCTCGCACCTTTCAGTTCCCCAAGAATAGAAAAAAAAAAAAATAACACCAATGCTTTCCTCTTTCACCATCAAAAAGCAGGGTACGTATTTTGCTATTAAGTTACAGTATCTGCGTTTTTCCTTGTGCCTGAGCGTTTGGTAAAAATGATCTGTGAAAGTGTTGATTGCGTCCACATGTGGCTTTTGTGGACAGAGATGAAACTCATATCTAATCTCAGTCTGCAGCTTCGTTCTGACATAATGACAAACATCTGCAGTTCTCCAGCGCCGACATTAAGGAAAACATACAAAAACATCAAACCTCATTACTGCTTTCTAAACAAAGATTCCCAGTTCCTCAGCGGCAGTAATGAGCTCAGCTGTTCAACAGGAAACAGAAGCAAGTTCACAGCAAGAAAAATAAGACAAATCAGAATTTAAATAACTGTGGTTCTAAAGATTTACAAACTTTTATGAGATCATAACTAAGAAAATCTAAATTTGGGGATTTTTTTTTTTTGCTGGCCTTTAAGTGGATTTTATGCGTTGCAGAGGTGGAACTGTGAAACTGTAGTGGAAGAATGCAGGTTCGGTTCCCGCCTTGCCCGCCCATGTGTCGAAGCGTCCTTGAGGAAGACACTGAATCCCACATTGCTCCTGGTGGTTACAGATTGGCGCCAGTGTTCGGAAGCAGGTCAATGTGTGAATGTGTGTGAGCGTGACTGTAAAGGGCTTTCTGTAGTAAAGTACCATGTAAGTATACACTATTTAACATTTGATCAATTTAGCGTTTCAGGTTCAACTAAAGCTCATAATGGGAAAATTTTACATTCAAAAACACATGGTTAAATTAACAAAGGCTAAATGTGTATGTGCAAACTCTCTCTGCACTGGCTCCCTGTACCTCAAAGAATAGACTTCAAAGCAGCTCTGCTTGTGTACAAGTCTCTCCATGGCCGCGTACCAAAGTACATCTCTGACATGTTAGTGCCATATGAACCATCTCGTACTCTGAGGACCTCAGGGACCGGCCTCCTGTTGATTCCCAGAGTCAGAACTAAACAAATTACTCCATGCCAACAGTTCCACCCACAACTCTGAAGCAAATTTCTAATGAACTTCTGCCGCTCTACAGAAACTATGTCCTAGAAAATGACATTTTTTTTTGCCTGAAAATGGCAGTATCATAATTAAAACACCACTAGAAATGCTTTTACAACAGATCAAAAGATGATCGGAAAGAGATTTTAACAAAATATTTCTTTGCTTGCTCTAAGAAGACGAAAGTTGGTTTTCTTATGATCTGTACTGAATGGGGAAGACTTGAATGTAGAAAAGAAGCAAGAAATACACAGATCCAGTGCAACTCAGTAAAACAGTTGCTGTGGTTTGTGGTTTGAGTCGACCCCCATGAGTGGTTACAATTATAGAGTGATGCACATCACCCTCTGGTGTGGTCCATACGGAGGGTCTGCATTGGTTGCTGGATCAATTTAAAGTTGAGCCATAAATCTTGCGAAAAAGCTTTGGCGTCTTGTGTCAAAATTCATGAGCCGCCCCACGGCAGTGCACAAAAACAAAAACTCAAGCTGTTTTCACTTTACTCCGATTTCTGATTAAATGCGGTCGCAGACTAGGTGGTAGATTATGTAGGCATGATGGCGGATTCACACTGCTGCCATTAATAACAATTACAACCTGGCACACAGATCACAAGCGGCTTCCACACACTTGCTTGGCATATCTGTCATTTTAACAGCTGGCAATGCAAACACGGGACAGTCCCACAGAACAGTCACTGTTTAAACAGATCCTGCCTATCTGGACTGGCACACAACTTCACTTATATTTTTTTGTGTCTATGGTTGTGTGTGAGTGTGTGCTTGTGTAAACAGCACACAGATGGTGTGCTTAAAAGGCAGCTGCACAACCCTCGTCATTGTGCTGTGAGTGTGTGTAAGATAGTGTGTGCACTGTGACGGATGACATTCTTCAAGGCTGGCCCAACCTTTGACAGTCTTGTACACATGCTAGCATATTATAGGTTAAATGTACAGCGTTTAAAGGCTTCTATAAATGATTTTAAATGAAAACAAAGGTACTGCCACAGGGAGAGAAAACAGAGATGGGCTGCCTGTGTGTGGCTTGCAGGAAGGGTGTGTGGGTGGCGATGGGCATTTGATACATGGCACTGCTTTCTAAGGCTTAGAGTGTGGGCTGCAGCTGTGGATGAATGTGCTTGACTAAGAAAGAAAGAGTTTGTGTGAAACTTTGTGACACAGCCAGAATAAAGGGAACATTAGGGGTAAAGTGTGTCCATCTCTTTAGAGTATCGAACCACCTTCAGTAGCTTCAGTGCAGAGAAATAGTAAACATCTTGGTGTCTGTGGATGTTTTTGTGTGTATTTTGGAACTAACCAGCCACTTTGAGCCCAGTTTGAGACGTATGGGTAATCGGTGACGTGACTCCTACGGGTGGGTTTCTTCCTTTCTTCAACCCAAGACCCACTGTCTGGGGTCTCTTCAGTTCACCTTTCCCTCCTTCCAGCTTGTCCCCTTGGGGCCTGGTTTTCTTCCACGTACTGCCAGATTCAGACTTCAGACTTCTTGTGTCATAGGAGCCGCTGGTTTCGCTCTTAGAGCCAGACTTATTTTCATAAGAGTCCCAGGACAGACCACTTTCGACTAATGATCTCTTCTCTGCATCTGTGCGCATCTGCAGAAAGAAAACACACATTTATGCAAAACCTGCAAAAGAACTTACACAAACAAATGTGTAAAACTGGAGAAAATTAAACTGCATTTAGATGTTTCTAGTAGGCATTTTGGTTGAAATATGTGTAGTTCTGACATTATTTTAAGAATGTTAATTGTTAATTTTTATGTAGTTATCAAACATAGGAGAATACCAAGAACAAAAGTTTTCTCTGACAGCAACGTCCTCCAATCTAAAGACAAACAAATGAGCAAAAACCATAAGCTCAAATAACTGCTAGTGCCATTTAAGTCCTAATTTCTGTCTCTGACTAGCATAAATATTTTTCTTCTGTTACAGAGAAAGGCCTTTGCTCCCAATTTTCACTGCTCTAGCTTACTGATAGCAATTTTAACAAAATTTTAACAACACTGTTGTTGATATGAGTTCCAAAAGTAAACAAAAGTTGAAAAACAAAGGGACAAATTGCTATAAACCAGCAACATTAAGAGAATACGGCCATCAGAAAATGCCAGTAGCAGCTCACTTGGTTTCACAGGTTAGGGATGATGGTAATACTTCAACCTTCTCATTTGGAAAACTATAAATAGAAATTCCAGCCTTTGAACACAAATTTACAATAGCCTATAGAAGCTTTTTTTATTCATAACTTTTGTTTATTTTTGCAAAGATGCACTTTAGATCAATGCATAATCTTTGTACATTCAAACAGACAAAACATAATTAGTTCTAAGAAGATCTATCAAAACTAATATGGAAGATTCCTTCTGTTTGTGGCCGACAGATTTGCGTGTGTATTTTTTGAGTGTGTCTGTAGATGCAATTCCTTTTTTTTTACTTAATCCAATAGATCCCACTGGCATGTTTACATGGCATGAAGTTGAGTTTTCCATGTGTTATTTTAAAAACCTGTGTCCAGCAAAGCTTTTGTCCATTGACCACAATATCCCTACGAGGCACCTTAAAATCCACACATATCTGTTTTGATTCTCAAAACAAAATGAAAAACAAAAGAAAAAAGGAAGCTACAGAATGATGCGGAGACAAGACAAAAGCTTTTGTGAGAACGTGGAGCCTTGTGTACAACAGTATGTGGGATACACTGGTGTGATGCTAGGTTGCTATGGTAATTGTGCCACAGGGTGTAATGGTTGCTATGACTTCAGCAAATGGGTTTGGTGGGAGGCAACACGGTTCTTCCGGCTCACTAGCTGGGGTGCAGGACTGCAGATGGCCCTGTGTGTGTGTGTGTGGGTGTGTGTGTGTGTGCGTGTGTGTGTGTGTTTGAGGGTGTGTGCGTGGGTGTGTGTATTTGTGCATGTGTGCACAGATGGCTCAGCTGAACCTCTACTTCAGTAAATGTGGAGAGACAAAGACCCCTTCTCTCAGCATCCCTGTGCTTCAGTTGCCATGGTTACACCATTTCTCTTTCTGTGTCTAGCGCAGTCTCTCCATTTAAAACCTACCACATTAGTTCCATACATCCCACAGCAGAGGTGTGACCTAAATTAGGCACTCTTAGACAACAAGCACTTGCCTACACACTCATACAATTTAGATCAAAGCAGTGCAGATGGATCTTAAAAATGTTCAAGTGGAGAAGACAAAAAGAATTTAGGCTACAAAGACTAAAGTCCTCTAATCTTATTATCTGAAAATTTTGAGACCTCAGTAATTATGCATAAACATGCACACCATTCATTATTTATTGTAAGATCAAATATAATTACCTGGGACAATAATTTGAGTGAGTCAAAACAATTGCAACTAATAAATCGTAACTAGGTTGAAATCATCTGGGGTTTTTTTTTGTTCTCACTATTGCCACTGGAACAAATGGCAACAATCACTTTATGGATTCACAAAATCCCCAAACTTAATCAGTAGACGCCGAAGCAAGCACATGAAACTGCTACAAGTGTTATGTGAGTTTGGATTATTTGTTCTTTTGCAGCCTTATATGTCACTTAAAAAAAAACTTTAAAAAAAAAACTTTAACTTTGAAAAGAAATGTATATTGAAAGTAGCCGACTAAAAAGTTAGCTCATCATTATTAGACACCTGTATGTAGGATTTTGTGTAGAAATTAAATACTGTGGTATCTGTATTCCCTGTTTTTGTGTCTGTAACTTACCACAATAGTTGAGCTTCTGCGGGAGCCAATGGGAGTGGTTGGAAGGGAGTTGAGAGTTGGACTTGTGTTGAACTCCTCAGAGCTCAGGTTGTCTGAACCGTCACTCAACCCACTACTGATGGAACTGCTCTCATCCCAGCTGAAGTTAAACAAAAAAAAGAGCAAAAGTCGAGAATTTATCACCTCGTAAAGACACACGGTACATTCACATTTTTTGTCAAAACAATTGAGAACATGCTTAGACTGAACCCAGCAAATATTAGAGAGCAGACAAATTTAAAATAATATTCATTTAGATAAAATGAAGTAAAAGGCTTAAAGTTACCTGCATAGAATACTAGCTGGAGAACAATGCATCTACATTTTGCAACTTGTGCAAAGTGTTAAATGTTATACAGTTTAACCTTTTGATCAATACTAGCTCATTTAAAACATTATGCACAGATTCTACATGAATCGTGTGCTATTGAGACTATTTCATAAATTTAAAACTTGTAAATTAGGCATAAAATATTTTATTTTGTAAATTTGATTTCTGTCCAAAGTCCTTACCCCTTTGGCAAATTTTATTTAAATAAGCATACAAATTTGTCAATGGGGTAAGAACTATTAACTTACCGGTACTAAGGATTCTTATTTTAAGAAAAAATATTCTGGTCACACGTTTTTTTTTAAACTAAGGTTATTTTGCTATCAAAAAATGTTCTTGATAAGACAAAATAAGACATTTTGCTTAAAGCTTTTTTTAAGCTTCTGATTTTGCAGTGCACATTCCAAAGCTCTTTTAGCTCATTTGCTATCTACATGGTTCCTGTTTGTTTCTCAATGAAATATTCAGACTTTCAGAGAAAAGTCTGCTCCAAAACCCACAATTTTGACTCTGCAGAATGAAATTTAAACCACTCAGGGCATAATCTCATCCATCCCTCCAAAAAAATTGGCATTGAGGAGCCCACAGTGATGTGTGAGCCCACCTCTGCATGAAGCACTGTGTCAGGACTATGAAATGTGCCTGCTCCACACAAATCTGCTAAGCCATTTCCTTTTTCCTCTGAGAAACGGTTTATGGATCACGTCTGACATAAATCATCTGTGGCTGCTTCTTTGAAAGGTTATTCTTAATGAAGACATATAGTAAAGCATTTCCTCTAGCAGGCACCAATATTCCTATTCTATTGTCAATAGATTGCAATGTTAGGAGGACTTTTATTTAATTTGCACTAAAAACAGATCCTTTAAAACTGTTACAAAAGGTGTGTGTCATTTAAAGACTATATGTGTTTCAAAATGTCAGTTTTCCTTTTCCCTTTGATCTACTTATTTTCCTTCCCTCTGTGCGTTTCTTATGCATGCTGTAAATATTCTTTAATAAGGAGTTTTTACTTTAAAATCAGCAGAGTACATATGTAAATGATAAGACATTGAATGTTACAGACCAGAAACATCCACGAAACAACAAGAGATTTACAGGATTCAGGATGCTTGTTTGCACAACACAGGCTAGAGTAAAGAAGTCATGGGGGCGGGGGTGAGATTTTCTACTATTAGGGTCAACAGGGTAGAAGACGGATGTTGTAATGTACTGTAAAGGACTTAAGAGGGCAACGCTCCTTTAATGAGGTCATATACATTGCTATAAGGGGGTGGGGGGCCACGGTAGGCCTTCCACTTGGGTGAATGTGTGGGTCACATTATTGCCTCGGGGGATTGATGTCAGTACTATTGTGAGACAGAAGTGAAGGTCCTCCCCATCTAGACTGTACAGATTTTGTAAAAGAAAAAAAAAAGAAGACAAAACAAAAGAGAGAATTAGAAGTGACTGTTTACCATGCTGCTGTATTGTTAAAAAGTGTCAGATTAAGAAATCCAAAACTAGAACAGACACCCAATATAATTCAATCTACCAAAAAACACGCCAGCCAAGGCTAAGGGCACTGAGTTAAAAAAAAAAACAGTCTCGATTGATATCAAAAAGGATCTTTGCTTTGAAAATCCACATAAATAACTAAGATCATAAGTCAAATTTACTTACATTTTCAGGCAAAATAAAATGCCTATTGTTAGTTTTTGATTTAAGAACTAAATATACATTTTTAAGTAAAGTTAGACCTTCTTTGAAGCAAAAAATATTAGTTAAGAAGTACATTTTAATTGAAAAAAAGAAAAAAGAAACAGTACAACTAAAACATGATGATCAAGTGAAATTAAAATGATTCAGTATTTTGGCAGTGACACCGAGCCCTACCTAGCAAAGCTTAAATTAATCAACATTAAGTTTCTTTTTCTTTTTTTGTTAGAGCTGACAACCATATAATTACAGAATTACAGATGGTGACTTCAACCTTTTAAAACCAAGATTTTAGCTCCATGACTCGTCATAAATTACCTACGTAGGGAACATCTTTCCAAAATAAAAGCTGATCAGTTTTTCAGACATATTTCTGTTTTACAAAATCAACAGAAACTCAGCTAAGTTTATTGTTAGCCATCATTCCATACAGTTGAACCATTTCTCTATTAGAGTTAATCTTGTATTCAAAGACATGTTCCTGCAGCTTTGCTGCAAATACATGTCAGCACTATCTTTGTTTAATACTTTCAAAATCAGCAAACAGCATCTCCACTCTGCTTGGTGTCAACAAGTGAAAACAGGAACTACAAGCATCAGAAGACAGAAACCAGATCGAATGTCAGATATAACAAGGAGCAAAAGGTAAATATGCAGCTGACTGCACTGCTTGTGAATGTGAGTGTGTCTGGGTGAAAAAATAAATAAAAATAAAAAATGTTCACCGCTTTGTGAACAAATTTGATTTTTTTTCTTGTTTTCCAGGAAAAAAATCATATTTCAAATGTTCTCAATAGAGTTGTTAAATATTTGTATAATATTTTAAGTAAGAGGTTTTGGTGGTTGTTCTGTTGAGCCAATTTCCCTAAGTGCAAATGTTTTTCTTGTATTTTCTCAAAACAAGAGCTTCTAATATTTGCCTTCTCTATTTGACCTTTTAAGTGTAAAACCATGAAAAAAAGAGCAAAGTGAAATGCAGAGGATCTAGACGGTAGACACGCTGCAGCAGGGACAGGACATCTTTGGCTGTGGTGTGTTGGACTTGGATTAGACTTTTGTGTGACCTGGAAACAACTGTGTTAATATATAAGCTAACAATCCAAATAAACACTGATCAAACTGCATGAAAGCTGATTGCTGCATTTTCTATAGATAGAATTCAGATGTTAGGGGTTGGTCCACCTCTTTACAGGGTTAATATTTGGACAGACTGTCCAGCTTGTGTCAATGCATGGAAAGTGTTTTTTAGCTGCCCTGCACTGGACAGGAACTTTCCACTTCTATTAAAATCCACAGAGTCACATGGCAGAATAAAAAAAGGATTAAACCAGAAAGCTCCCGTTTGCTCTTTTTTCTAGGGAAATGGAAAGAAGGGCAGAGGCTGGTAGTGGACAGTCGCTACAAGGACAAACACCATAAGGTATCTAAAGTCATTGCATTTCATTAGCACTTTACATGTGAGGCTGTGATCGATGACAGACTGCAGAAACAGAGGATCCCAGCAGGAGACCTGGCCTCAGAAATTGAGCAAATGCGGTAGCATCAAAAAGGCCACATCCGGCAAGATGAAGCCACTTGTACAATAGCATCTCTTTTTTTTAATTCGGTTGAAATGTGGTTCAACACATGCAACCAGGAAAGCAAAAAACTGAACAGAAACCATCTCCAAGAACCACCTGCTTTAACATTTTTAGAAGCAAAATATGATGTAGACACTCTAACAAATACTCTCTGTAACACCCGTGTGCAAACACAAGAAACAAAATGACTAAACTGTAGCCCCACCTATTATCAGACAGACAGATAAATAAAGCTACTTGTTGTGGCTGTGTAAGGCAGCCTTCTTCATTATTGGCCTGAGCAGCCACCTGAGACGAGCAAAAAAGGGGGCGGGGATGTGTGCTGATATTGTTAATGTTCACAGATGGCAAACAATATGGGCTACTGAACCACTTCATCAGCTTACCACCAGGAACAGAGATACACAACCATGTCCACACGCAGATCTGTCAAACACCCAGCTGGATTATAATTGTAATAATCTTCTGCTTCCCAGTCAAAGCGGTGTAAACTTCCACTGAACCTATGGAATACTGAAGGTCACAGGACTTCTTCAAATCCTGAAATCTGTAGAGGATTAAATGTTACTGAAGCACCATTTAAGGGTGTTCTCCTTTTCAAGAGGGACTTTTTAAAGAGTTTATGCAGACATAAATGGTGTAAATACATGTCCACTGCAGGCACGCAATAGTATCCAGTACCCGTTTGTCTACTGTGTTCATAAAGTTATGCATTTTATTAACTATATATCTAATACTCTGAGTCATGTCATCTTATGAAAAGTATTTTCCATGCTTTTCTGATAGAATATATTTTAAATATTTCTTAAAACCGTGCACAAGTTTTGCTCATGAATAATCATTAAGACTTAATCAGTGGCTTTTAATTTATGTTCCACCATAGTCCCTCTCTGTTAAGTTACATTGTGAAGCAATTACTGCAAATGACTGACAACATTCATTCAAATTTAGTTTTTTTTTTCTGTTTAGCCACAAAAAAAATGATCATTTCCTCTTGGGCGTTATTTATTATTTTGGCTTTGTCCTGTTTCCATGATGTGCAGTGGAACAATGTAAAAGCAGCTTGGACAGTTTCTGGACACACACACACGGATACACAGGCGACACTGTTTGCGCATTACAGGGGATTACAGACATGGCTAGAGTTAATGAGCTCAAAATTACTGTTAATTCCATCTGCCACCAGGATTAGGCCAGGCCAGAGGCTCACAAAGAAATGTTCTGCATGTGTGGAACAGAGTGTGGAAAATAAGTGAGGCTGCATCCTTAAATGGCTAGTGTAAAGGGAAACCTCTCTAAGACAACTGACAGACAGAAAGCTGACAGTAATGGCCTTCCAGGCTGAGGAGGCAAAACCTACAAGCATCTGAGGCATCACACTTTATATTCTCTCAGATTTTCCTGCAAACGGGACACATTCTGTAAATGCTTCATGGAAAACTGAGTTTAGATTTCCTATTTAGGAATTTATTCCCTCTTTTTCTTTTGTGGCGAAGTTGAATCTCTGTAGACATGCTAAAAACAACAAAAATGAATGGTAAAAATCTTGATAAACAGTAAATATGTCTTTCCATTTTCTTTCTTAGTCCCCTCTGCAGAATAAACAGTCCACAGTCTGCTCTTCACATCTAAACTTCACTGCGTTTGATGTTTACCAGGACATTCAAAACATCAGAAAGCCACAAGCTCTAAATAAGGACTGCTGGAGGCAGACACTCTTGAAAAAGATTGTTTTTAAAGTTGATCATGATGACATCTAGTGGGTCATCTTGATCTTCTCATACTGGAAACCCCATAAAGGAGCCAACAGAGAGGCATTCTTGAAAATCCTTTTTCCTTTAGGTTTTCTGTGTGCTTCCATCTCAGTCATCTCAATTGAGGTTACAGTTGAAGGGTAAATTCCCCAAGACAAAACAAAATCCCAAACAAGCAAATCTTCAAGCCACTGAATTCTTTTGATTTGATTTTAAAAGGCGTACAGTAACACCTGGATGAAGGTGAATCATTTTATTACTCATCTCCCTGTAAGGAGCACTGTTAATTGGGAGGTAGACTTCATTATATTAGGAAGTCACCACAGTGACCTTCCAAGTCCAACATTGGTCTCTTTGTTACAAAAACAGAAGGACAGCCCTCCCGGGACAAGCTGGAAGGACCTTTTCAATCCCCCTCCTAAGTAGTGCAGAGTGGGGTTCAGTGCAGAGAGCTTCTCAGCCTCAACACAACTGCAAAGAGCCAAGGAGGAGCTCACAAGGGGAACCCCAGCATGCAGAGGCCCAGGATAGGGGCGAGATCCTGGGGTAGAATTTCCTCTGCCCTCCCTCCAGAGATGTCAGCTGACTTAACGGCTGTTAGAATGAACAGCGCACAGGGGGATGTTTTGGTTTGAAAGAGAAAGACCAGTGAGAAAAGGGAAAAGAAGGTTAGGGGAGGTATGAAAAGACGAGAAGGGTAAAACGTCACGAACCTAGTCTCTTCCGGGTTGCTTTTAACTTGAAGCAGCTGTGAAAAAAGATGGCTTTAAAGAGGAAATCCTGTCTATAAAGTGTTTCAAGGGACAAATGCCATTTTGAATTTAGCCTGGAGCAACATTTACAAAGAAATACAGATCAAAACTAAAACAACCATCTATCATAAAATCAGGTGCATTTTCCCCCCAATTCTGTTCCATTTTACTTATTTCATAATGGAGATTACAATTGAAAACCAAAACATCACTGACATTCACCTTGTCTCTTTAATACATAAAAACATGAAGGATAATGCGAGTTGAGTGCATGGATGTGGCATGAACTAAAAGGTGGTAAACCACGATATGGTCATCCCGTGAACAACTGATATCCAAGTTTTGTCACTAAGCACTATGAGTCAATGCTCAGCACTGGGAAATGCTTCATTACAATAACACACAATTCAAATTTCCTTCTAACTACAAAGAAGTTATCTACCATGCGATTTATTTATTTACAGAGGTTTGATTGACTATCTTGAAGCTGCCCAAAATCTGATATACTGAGATGTGTTTTGGTGAGAAAAAGTTTACTTCTTGTTTTCAGTTAAAGGCTTCTAAAAAAAAAAAAAGAGGCATCACAGCAATTCTGCTTTTAACACATTCAAAGTCAACAGGAAGTAAGGAGCTGCAATGTGAGCTTTTTGTGAAAATAGCCATTTAAAATCCTGTGCGAGACTTGCTGAGGCCAGTGACACCTTATTTTGTCAGTCATGACAAAAAAAGCATGGTTGGTGACGGTGGGGAGCTTGTAAAAATACACAGGTTTTTCCTGAGAAATATTTTGTGTACAACCCTGACATAACACATAATAGGAAGAGCTGTTTTGAAGATGTGAGCCTGTGCTCAGGTCATAAAGAACAGTACATTAAAGGGGTACCAACCTGTAAAAATAAATAATGGGCCAGAGTCCTCTCTCTCTAAACAAATAAACTTTTTTCAATAGTGCTGAAGGCTAAATTCCACCATGTGAGTTGTTGGTGGCCACCATTTCTTCCTTCCTCAGTTTTGGTTCTTATTCTAACTAAATTTGGGACAAGCGCAAGCTAAACACTACCAAACACCTGACAAAGTTGTATCAATACTTTCATGCTTCTAAAAGGATTGACACAAAAGCATTAACATCATAATGCACACATTTGAGTACAAATCAGAACAGCAAATTAAAAAAAAATCAATTCCAAGAATGGAAGGTGGGGTTTGGTATGACTGCATGTGGTAGAGACCATCACCTGCTGTCACATCAACTCTAGTAGGGCCTCTTGAAATTCTTACAGTTTAAAGTTTGGGACACATTCCCTGGCATCAGGCAACTGTAAATACTCATTTCACATTCCTTCAAGTATATTCTGGGCTTCCACTCCTTAACGTCCCAACATATGGAGTGGCACATAAGCATGCCAGTGCACAAGTGCAGAAATTCCATTATATATATAAAAAAATACTCCACAGCTGTCAGTTTTTTTTCTTTAACACAAATGAGAAAAAATACATTTCTATGGGTTAACAAAGACATGCAGAAGTTAGAATTGACCATAGCCTTTAAAGTATTTAGCCAAAAAGCTTTTCTGCCCTTCCCTGCTGCCTCCTGAAGAGCACTGCTGTTTGACCGCGGTTCCTTCCTCTGGCTTTGATGTGCAAGGTAACACTCTAAATGACACGAGGGACCACTTTGTGAAAATACGAGCTCGGTTTGTGAACACTGAATCCTGTGCGCCTAATAAAAAAAAAGTTTATGTCTTACAAGTAGAGGTTACAAGCATCTGTTATTTCACTCACAGGTCTCTCTAATGACTTTAGAGACAGGAAAAGTAAATGTATCCACCTCATCACAAAACATCAATTCTACTGTCATGTGAAATGACTTTGCCTTCATTTTTTATGGTTCATGCAAATCTTAAAAATTAGACTTTTTGTTAGCAAATGTGAAACGAAGAAGTGTGTGAGCTTGTGTAGATAACATTTGTCTGCCAAAGAGAATGTTAAATCTGTTGTTGTATGAGGATATAAAGAAAAGTAGCAACACACGAATGTTTTACTGAAAAGTTTACAGCTTCAGAAAAGGTCCGGCAAATGAAAATTGCACTACTTGTTAGAGGAAATGTATTAATTGTTGATATCAGGGGCTTGCAGCAGTGAGAATAAAGCTGGTATACCAGTGTTGCTGCAGGAATAAGAAAACAGAAACGGTGAATATTTAACTTGATAAAAGATTTTAAGGGTTTGCCAACAGCATTTTCTGCTTCATTCCCTCCAAACCAGGGGATCTCTTGATGATCTAAAGACACAACATTTATTCTACCATAACCAGTATTTCAAGGCATAGATGGTCCTTCACCAATCAAAGCTACAGTTTAACCAGCAGATTAACAATTACCGGTGACAAAACATCAATCTGATAATCTTTTTTTGCTTGATTAAACCAAAACCAGGAGGATTAAATGCGTAATGCGCATTAAAGAGTGATGTCACTCATTTGCAAATCTCTTGCTTGTCTTGGACAAAGTTGTGAACACGGGGGGGGGCGGCTCCGGATTGAGGCGGGTCACGCTGAGTAAGCTGTTTGAATCTTCTTTTTAATGAAACCACAAGCCAACACACAAACAGCCATGCTTATGCTGGAGCATGATGTGTATGGTGGAATGAGTCTCTGTATTGGCTTGGTATCATGAGTTATTGATGCATGTTAGAGCTCTAATTGTCTCCATGCACATCCAGACATACATACTTACATACATTGAAGTAGAAAATCTATCAACAACCCTGGCTTCAGCTTGATTTAAAAAGTTTAAAGTCTCACTCCTATCCTCATTTGATCTATTATAAAAGCATTTCCAGAGGGATTTTACTTATGATTGTCATTTTTAGCCCAAATAAAATTTTAAAAACTGTCAGTTTTTAGAACAGTTTTAGAATTTCACCTCTGAATTGTAAGTGAAACAGTATTTTCCATCTCCCATCTGTTTAAACACTCTCTCGCTAGCTTGCAACCCCAATTTAACATTTCCGAAATTCTATTTTAAGATTACTTTTATTTAAAGATTTCCGCCATCATATAAAAAACACCTCAAGTACATGTTAAAAACACCAAAAACCCTATTTTCCTTGAAGTGAGTCTTTAAAATGTCATTTTATGTGTAAAAAAACCCCACTTAAATTAGCTGCAGAGCTGACAAATTAATTGATGAAGGCATTTATGTCAGTTGTGTGTGTGCATTCAACTCAAACTCTGGTATTGAGCCACTTGGCTTTAATGGGTTTACATAAGGGGTCAATGGGAGCTGCTGAGGTCAGTAGACCAAAAAACGAAAGTCAACCCCCAAAAACTATTAACACGCAGTCAATCAATGAAGAGAATCTCCATCTGCCCATTACCAACCTTCAGTCACATCCACATATTCCTCACACCTACTGTCCTATATCAGCCCACACACCAGAGTGTTGAGGAACGGCGTGGGCATCAAAAAGATTTAAAAGGCGCTTTCTTCTATTTTTTACCCAATCACAGCGAATGTATGGAGAGGAGGCTGGGAATGTAGGTCAGCCGTTCGGAAGAATGCGGTTCGGTCCTGCAGTGGATCAATACAACACACACCCACTTCCACCACCCACTCAAATACCTGCTGCTGGAGGAGGGAGTGAGGGAGTCGCCGAACACGAGCAACCAGTTGTCATTGCTCTCAAACAATGGGCAGTTTTTGTTTTCAGCAGATAGCCAGAAACAGCCACTCCAGCATTTTCATATACCGGTTATGCGGTTTCTACTTCCTCCACCCGCCTGACTACAACCGTTTTACTAGAGACAGAGACAGAGGCCACGCTCTGAACAATAAAATGCGCGTTTGGCTTCCAGTTTCTATTCTATTGTGGATTTGCTAAACAGATAATCTAATAAAGAAAAATTCAAAAAGAAACATCAAAAATGACTTAAAATCCAGCAAAACATCTAAGGAAGCATGCCAGTCACAATAAAACCGGTTGCGCCGCCGTGCAGCCGTTGGAGTTTTATGAATGAGACATGCAGCTCGTTTTTACGCACGATACTACGCTCAAGCCCCTGCACCACAACCAACGCGGTCCCACCACCCTTGCGTTTCCCCATCCAAAACAATGGCACCGATGTGTTAATTATCCTCTCATCCGGCTTCCTGGGTAACACGCAGGCTCATTCCTATCCGTTTACCTTGACAGAAAGTGCAGCGTCCTCCCCGTGCGCTGCGGAGCCGGCAGCTGCAGCATTTTGCCATTCAGGACTCGACCACTCATTTTGACAACCGCACAGCCTTTTACGCAGCTTTGTTCCCGTTCGGCATATCCCGCCAGTGTCTTCTCTGAAGCAACTAAAAGACTGAATCCGTCCTGCGCCTGTGAGAGTCAGCTGCGGTCCCTGACTGACTGACTGACTGACTGACTGACCCAGTCCCGCAGTGCTTCCACTCAGACGCGCGCTCTCTCTTTCCACACGCGCGCTTCCATCCGAGGCGATCAAGAGAGGGAGGCACTGATAGAAAGGCAACACCCCACATTCCTCTCCATTCGGCCCATTTTCACTGATCGCGAGCAGCTGCGCCGGCTGCAAAATAAGCGCACAGAGGTTTTGGGCTCGCGTTCAGGATAAGCACCAGTTCATCAAATTCCCCGAAAGCGACACATCAAAGACATGTTCACACTCTTAATCCGAGCTCCAGACACAGCCCACTGACTCCATCCACTCACTCTGCAGTCTGTACTAAAGCCTGTTATATTGCAGTGGAGAAGAAACTTTGATGATCCGACTTTTTATTGCATGTTATTTTTTCTGCTTACTATTACAAAACTGTCATTCGTGGTTCGAATTTAAAGAGCCACTCTCACGAAAATCGTGTTTTACCATGTTCTTGTAGAATTGCTACTGTTGGAGCACATAAAGGGAAATCATTTTCATGCATCCACTGACAGACACATAGATCCATGTACGCCTTTGTTTTCCTCGTCTGAGCTGACATCTGGCTCAAAACTGTCGCTGGATAGCTCCAATGTTGCTCACCATTTTTGTTGCACCCATATTGAGAGGTTGGGGGTATGATGGGCTGTAAGCTAGCGGTAGAGAGGGCAAACAAAGGGTTGATGGGAAGTCAACGCAGGCTCACTCCGCACCAACAGTGAACAATTTAGATACGAATTTCTAATAAACTCCTGCTGGTCTACAGAAACTATGTCCTAAATAATAAGTTTTTGATTTAGGCTAAAAACAACATACTAATAATTAAAAGGCTACTGGGAATGCTCTGAAAATAGATCAAAAGAGGATTGGAGTGGGACTTGAATGCAAGTTTTTTTTCTACTAATCAATGACAAAACTAATATTCCTTGCTGGAATCTTCAAAAAAAAAGATCAATAAAGTCTTATCTTTCAAAGATTTTTTTAGCTTTGCATATTAATAAAAAAACCTTTCCTTTTTTGGGTTTATTAGATCAAACCCCTAATTTTTAATACTTTGTTTACCATGCATTTGTTTTTGTGTATAAAGCGAATTTATCTTGACACCATCTTCATCAGCTTCATCATCTTCATCTGGGAAAAAAAAAAATCCCATTTGTGCATTGAAACCAACATGAACCAACATGTTTTCATTAACCAGTCCTGTTGGCTTAGCTTCAAAATAAATAAACATTTCATAATAAATCATGGCTTTTGATTACATAAAAACAGCTGTCAAACAATTTAAGTGGTTTGGCACAGTGGTTAGAGAGGTTGTCAATCAATTTGAATGTCAATGGATAGCCCTAAGATACATCGTCAAGGTGTTTGTACAACAACAGAAAACAGTGAAAAAACCACAAGTACCAATATGACCTCTTTTAAAACACGTTATGGGTTGAAGAGAGTATCACAGTTACTTAAAACTCTTTGCTAACTCTGCTTCTCCTACTGTGATTATATAATTTAATTATCACATAAAAAAGTGAACAATGTAGTCTTTATGTTGAGAGGGAATAGGAAACTACAGGTATCTAACACCCTGCATACTTGGTTTATCACAAATAATTTTCAACAGTCACCAACTGTCTGCATAAAAAAGCGTTGGCTCACACCCAAACACCAGTGACACAAAGTCTTCAATCAAGATTTAATAAAGCAGGGCTGTAAATGACTCCAGTGTTTCTATTGTAAAAGTGTTTATTGGCAACTGGAGACTTGCAGAGGAGTAGAAAGGGTATCATGTATCCAACCCCCGTGAGCGCTGCCCCCTGACAGGCACCCAGTGGTGTGAAAACACTTTATACTGGCTGGACCTCTGTGAATGGATTCGTCTGTCTTCTGGGTCTGTTCAATAAGTAAATTAAGTGCCAGGGTGGATATAATTAACACTGTCTTTTCAGTCAGGACAAGAGAAAGAAATAAGAGACTAGCTGGAGAACCACCACCACAGGGACAGAGAAAGAAATAATTAACACTCTTTAATGGGGAGAGCACAAAGACCAGATTCTACTGCTCAGTCGTGCTATGCAGACCCAGGTGGGCACACAGAGCTGGGGTGTGTGTATGCGTGTCTTTTTGGGGTTTGATGGGCATCTTGGCATGCCGAACTGCAGGTGTGGGGAACGGCTGCCCTCACTGTTGCCTGGTGTTACTAATGAAGAAGAAACAGAAACAGTTTCTGTGTACACACACACACACATTTGCAATCCAGCTCCAATCAGTGAACTCAGTGCTTTTTTTTAATGTCGAGTTTCATTGAAGTTTCTGGAAAGGCTAGCTGGACTGCGTTCTTGGTGTCGGGGCAGCTCTGACTCATGTCCAGACTTGCCCCCCATCTCCCTCCATGTTTATGTGCTGGTGCTCATCAAAGAAAGCCTCTCACCTCACGGCTGCTCTTCTTTCACTTGGGCCGAAAGCTTGTTTTCAGTGCCCATGTGTGTGAGGTGCTGCAGTATAATTAGGCTGTGATGTAACTGTGTAATGACAGTATACAGGCAGGGTCACTATATGACCCTGGGAACCTGTCACTCCCCCACTGATGAAAGAGGAGGGAAACCTGGGAAAGCTCATCCTCCTTATCAGACCAGGAACACACACAGACATTCAGATGAGCTGCTTGGAAAGCACGTTCAAGATAAACAAATAATGAATTATACACATATTTAACTTTTTTTGTCAACGGTTATTTCATCAACTTGGCATTTATCTCACTGTCAGCTTTAGACCTTCACACGGCAACACACTACACTCTTCCTGTTCCCAGTCAGAATACTTGCCCACACATGCAATCGTGGTCTGACAAGTTTCTGGCAGCAGAGTGTTTGCTGAAAAGATCCCTTTTAAATACTGCGTCTAGTTTAAACAACCTCAGCAACATTCTTTGGCAAATGCTTATACAATTTAAGGGACATGGATTCGCTTTTGTCAAAGACTTACCAGCAAGGCATGCAACATGAAATCGACCCTTCTGAGTACTTATTTGCAGTTTGTTGTTTTTTTTCTCTCTTAACAAAGAGAGTGGGCTGTACTGCACCAAACTGGTTTGGGATCATCAACGTGTCCACAGGTTTGAAAATTGCACAATGGCTGTGCTTTGCAACTGCATTTTCCTGCTAAGATACTTGCTATTAACAGGGCTTATAAAACCTACAGTGACTTTTTAAAATGTTTTAAGTCACTGATGCCTCCAATAAGATGGAGAAATAATTGAAAGAGATTTTTCTTTGAACAACTGACTGCATCGACATCTTGGGAACACGTCAGAAACGTACAGGTCAAAACATTCCCTTTGTAATCAAACTTTGGGTTTCCCAAAGACTACGGCTGTTTTTTTATACTTATACATGAGAGTGCACACACAAAGGAAGTTAATGGTTTAAAATATGGTGGTAGACATGGTAGATATTTGTTGGTTTTATTTTACCTCAGGATTCTACTTCCTACTACCTCTTTGTGTGAGAGGTACATACACATTGAAGTACTTCGCTTTTCTCAGTTTAAAATAAAAAAATAAAAACTATGGCAAAAAGCGGGCGTGGAAAGATGGGACAGGACTTAAGTAATGTTTTTTTTTAAACCTTTTTGAAAGAACTTACGAGGGTGGCAGAAAGGGTTTATCATTCTGAGTAATATGGTTTTATTCTGCTCGGTCTCTTATGTAATTTAATAAATATGTAAATAAAGAACAAAAACTTATAATGCTTCACAGTTTTGTTCATAAAAAAGGTTTGAGTCTGTCTTAAAGTACACGGGAATTATGCCATACCTCAATTTTTTGGTAAGTATGAACCCAAACAGCTCTGAACAGCCTCAACATAAAAGAAGTTATCATTATCTACACAACCTCGGTAAATGTTGCTGACTTTAGAGGGATGTTGGTGACCACAATTAACAAGTTACAATGAGCAGATTTCTTTGTGTGTCAGAACTTTGTCTGAATAATATAAATTCTCAAAAAAAAATCACAACAGTTGATATGTTTTAGAATGAAAGATGTATTGCAGCTACAATCTTAAAGTTTAATCCAAACATGTACGTTTGGATGTGTTTTTATTTATTTTTTGGTTATACACTGCAGGAACTGAGGATGATTGTAAGTCTTTGAACTTTTGCTTGCAGGGCCTCTTTTAACTCCTTCAGTGTGGCCCCCCCATCCTTCCAGAAGAGCCTGAAGAGGTCCTCTTAAAGTTAATTGACAGCCTCCCTTCTCCTTGGTGGGGACACTCAAGGTTTAGTCCACTTACAGCATTGTAGCTTTACAGAGACTCAGCTTCAAACATCTTCCAGTGAAGCCAGACAAAAAAAAAAAAAAAAAAAGAAAATAAAGCAGCCAACATTGTGAGGAAATCCAACATAGCTCAAGAGATTTCTGCTGCCAGTTCACCCTGTGTCTCCTAATGAGAATCTGTTCACTTGTGAGAGAATTGGTACATACTTGAAAGGATGAGATTAAGAGATGGTGTAATAGGGAGAACAGGAAGGGAGGATGAAGGCAGGGGGCAGAAAGAAAAGTGTGTGTGACTAATGTCAAAACAGCTTCAGAGAATAACACAGTGGGAGTCACCAGGAGGAAAGCAGCACAGATTCTTATGCGCATAACAAACCCCATCACACCCCTCTTTTGACTTCGAAGGGCTGGCTTTAGTGTGAATATTGCAGACCTGTGTGTGTGTGTGTGTGTGTGTTGGTGCAAAGCGTAGTTTTCAATCACTGTCAAACCAAAGTTTTGAAAAAATACCACTGAACCGTGCAGTTTCATTTACCCCCAACAGATGTACTTAGCATGTCACTTAAAGAATGTTCAGGTATGAACGAACAAGAGTGTTTGCAGAAATGTGTGTGCATGTGCATGCAAGTGTGAGGGAGTTGAGTTTTACTGTGGGAAACAATCCTCCAGGGAATGAACCTAATAATTTACTGACAACAAGGAAGGGACCATGGTGTTGTTTAGGCATGTTTTTAGAATGTCATCCACATTTGGTGGAATACCAGTTTTTTTCCATTTTCTTCTTGTGTTTTTGTGTTGCTCACAGAACTAAAACAAGAAAATAACTGCACTTTAAAAGGCAAAGATGTTCCCAATGGAGGAATCAGTCAGATTTACACCAAACCGGCCAAAGGGTTTATTAAATCAAAGCAAACATGTTTAGGAAACTCTTCCAAAAAATTGTTCAAATTGAATAAAAGTACAGGAGATACAAGTGACAGAGATACAAAAAAGTGTGTGTAAGATGAAAAAAATCAATTTCCTGTTAAAGATAGTGACATCAATCTAAAGTAAAAGAAAAATCAACCCAACAGAACCAAAAGAAACCCACAAATCTAAGATCTCTTTCAGCTGCCAACCAACAGCTGACCCTGATCTGTCTCAGCTTATTCACACCACTAGACACCACTAAAAAGAATAAATGAAGACATAAAAGACTGCCAAACTCTTCAGCAGTTTTGCAAATATTTAAGTACACGCAACGGTAAATACGGAAAATAGGTCTAACCTTCAAGTCATGTATCAAATAGTCACACTGTAATACTTTGCCACCGAATAATGCAGTTTGGCTCAAATCAATCTTAAAGATTAAAAAAGTTGCATTTTTCCTATTGAAAACTCTCCATCCAAATAATCTTTAAAACAATTAATAATTTGTATTTCGAAATATAACAAAAACAATTGCTTTTAGAACCCAAAAACATATTTCTTGTCAGATTTTTTCTCATTTAGACATGTGCTTCCTTTTATATCGTTATTACCACCAGTTTTTTTTTTTATCTCTCTGCTCTTTATCCAATTTTCTGAAATTAAAATACAGCTTTATGACTAAAATTATTTTGAAGTACCTCCAGGAAGATCATGATTCATCTCTTTCCAGTAAGGAATATTTTTGTGACTGTGACATGGTAGCCTCTGTAGATTCAGAAGTCTGAACTGCTCACACACACACAGTCACACCTCGCATATTGCTTTCACCTATTGTGTTTAAATGATAACACCCCACCCTATAAGAAAACATAAAAAACACCTCTTGCTCTAGCAGAAGTCCCCAATTTTTCTTATGCTTTTTAAACTCTGTCATATGAGGAAGCAGAGGATTAGGAGGGCTTTTGCCCTTGTGTCCCTGAAGGAATTTGCAGTCCTGGGTGGTGGTGGTCGCTCTGTTCAGGGCGGCCCTTGTTACGCAAATGCAAAAAGGACAGAGGCACAAGTTCGAGAAGGACACTTTTTGCTATGCCGTTCTTCAACATCTTGATTTTTTTTATTTCCATCTCAAAAGTGTGAGAAAATAGGCCAAAGGGGAGGAACGAGTAAATCCCAAACTCCCATCCAGAACATGTGCATGTTACTCAACAGCATATTTCACAATAGAAAATGGCATTTAGTCAAACTAAAAACACTAGGAGAGTATTAAGTTAAGATTTCTTACAAAAAAAAGGATAACAGGGAGCTTGGACATCAGCACCACTGTGTTGAAGTGCAAAAGAATGTGTGTTTGAGCGAAATTAGAAAAGAAAAACACAGCTGGATGAAAAAGCAGCAGCTAACAGTCTGTTTAGAGGTGAATTTCATAGCAGATGAACTCCAAGCTATAAAAGTCTCTTCTTTCCTTTGACAGTTGGTGCTGTATTTGTTTGGTCCTTGTGTAAACAAGGAAGCACAATTCAATGTCTTAAGAAAGTTGATAATGAAACCCAGTGGCCCAACCAGCTTCAGTGGAGCCAATAAAAGGGGATACAAATATTGTTGTCAGTGAAAAGGAGGACGTTTTCCAGACAAAAATCCACCTGATGTGCTACTCGTTGACAGCCGTGTTAGCTGCACTTATATAAGGCGGAATAATGACATTTTTCATCAGCTCCTGCTGTCACTGCTGATGCCAGATCATGTAATCCTAAAAAAAGCAAATTCAACAGCTGCATGTTAACTACAAGTGCTCTGAATAGCAGGTACTATTAAGTGCGTCTTTCACGCTTTGTTACCTCGAAATTAAACTGAAAACCCCTTTGCTCCCTTTGCAAGACACAGCACTTAGTAAAATAAAGGCCTCAACATGACTCAGCTCCTACACTCATGTGATAATGGCTTTTCCTTCACTTGAAGATGTTTTTGTGTGTCTGCGTGTGTGTTCTCCATGGGTGTTCCCCTCTACTGTTTGACCTGCGCGTGCTGAAACAAAGACAATGCTGTCCTCCATTCAGGCAAGTTGCCTCTGCAGTGACAGGAAAAGTAATCGATTACACGCCACAATGCGCAGACAGAGCTAAAGGAGGACTGCACCAAGAGGCCCAGACAGGAGGGAACAACCAGACATTTCCATCCTCGACTGCCTGAATTTACTCGCAAACATCTCAAAAATAGATTTCTCATCATTCTGGACTGAAATGATTTCAAAATACTCATTATTTTGGCATTTGAATAGATTACGAGGCTCTATTTTTTTCTTTCCTTTTTTTGGTATTAATAATTTATCACACTCTTGTTTGCTTTAGCTGTGTTACAGAGAAAAGCGGCAAAGGTCTAAATCAATTCTAGGCTTTCATTCATTTTTTCTATACACTGTAACAGTGACAAATATGATTTACATTGGGATTCATTTGAAAATCCTCCACTGTTGCCTAACCACAGTAGCAGAAATTTAACAAACAACCATGATGTGATCATTAAATCAGCATCCCAGCAGGTCAAATCATGTTAAAACATGTTACAGTATCACCTGGGACACCTGAGGACAGGGTGGTAGCATTTAAACACTCTATTCGGACGTTCAATCCAATGCTTTGCTTTGAAATAATGTTTTAACAAATGTTCCCGGCAAATATTCCTGATCTTCTTTTAAATCAGACTCAAAATAATTCAAAATAAAACTGTTAATACAAGCAGAATATAATCAACTCTTTCTGTAACTGAGCTACATGCTGGCCACAGTGAGATCCCAAATGAATACCATGCTTTTAAACTGGAACATGTTCAAATGGTTTTTAAACAAAAAAATTCATAAAATAAAATATTAATTCTAAATTTATTAAATTCTTTAGACTTCTGTGTCAATACACTGTTATACAGTCATGATATCTTGTTTGCAAAGCTTTAACTGTTAGTGATTAGTACACTGTGTGGTGGCCACAGTCACTCTGGTTTAAACTTAAGTCAGCATTTGGAAAATATTAAGTCTAGTTCCCTATTAAAAGAGGGTTTTTTACTTTACACCGTCACCGGTTGCTTGCTCAGTACTAGGAATAGAATTGGAAAATTCTAATATAATCTCTTGGTCAGATTAATAAATTGTAGAAACAGTCAGAACATTTGCCCTCATTGAAGAATTATCTGGACTAAATTAGATTTTAATGATTCAATCAGTGTTTAAAAAGGAATTAAAACTGACACAAATAATTATTATTTAATTAGGGGTTTGCCACAAGTCTGGTTAAAAACAAACTATGTTTACACCATTGAACTGAATCATGGGAAAAGTGAATCGTTGAATCCGACTGCCCACCGGTATGTTTACATTGAAAGTGTCAAACACGTGTTGTGGTAAATTTAAGAAGCATTATTTATTGTTTTATTACATGACAACAGGCTTAGTATAATCCAACTGAAGGGTTTTACTAGTTTTTGACTTGCGTATTGACAAATGAAAAAAAAATGATTTTTTCAAACTTTCTAGTTTTTGTGGTTGTTTTATAATACCCAAATCATATATCGAAGCAAAACAAAACCGTGACCCAAACATTAGGGTTTGACTGGAATCGTGGGGAAAGTGAGTTGTTGCATCCTTGGCTTAAATGAATGTTTTTGGCCTTTTCGCCTGAGACAATCTTGATTTTGAACTGGCACTTTATAAGTAAAATGAATATTTCATGAATGAATTTTTGTACTTTTGAATTATTATGAGCTTCTGCAATATGAATGTTGATACCTTTTTAAAGATCAACCCTTTGTGACACCTTTCATTTTGGCCAGCAGATGGGGTCAGAATATAAATATCAATTAAATACATACATAAACAAAAGTTTAGGTTTTTTTTTATCACCTGTTTATTACCAGTAACTGCTGTTGCAGTTACAATCAGGTATCTTGGGGAGCGGGAACTGTCTCGAGGCGTGGTTCATAAAAAAAGGTCATTGTTGTTCCTTTTATGTAATTTATTTTCTTGCACTTTCTTGAACAGTAAAAAGTACAAAGAACAAACCACAAAAAGTACTTTTCAAAGGCATGAACACGTCCTAAATACGATAGTAATACGACAATAACACAGACTAAGATTAATGTGCTGCCGTGCTTCCCAAGTTCTAAATCCAAAAAGAAAAGGCCAATAAAAGACACGGTAGCTTTCCTAAATGCATCTAACCAATAGAGGCCCAGAACAGCCGCATAACCATAGAATGACAGGCGAATGCATGCATGAAATATAATAAACAATCTAATTTCAGCCAAATGGTTCCAACATTATTGTGTGTTGTAAATCAAATAAATGTTTTTATGAATTCCCATTATGATGCATTTACAATGCAAAAGTGTGTTTAAAGACAACATGCAATGAGCTCCCCCAAAACTGAAGCGCTTTGATCATGAAGCTATGAACCATCAAACAAGGGTCCCCTCTAAGGATGAACCCGAACTGAAGTAACAGCTGAAATCTAACATTTTTTTTATGCCACGTCTTTAAAAACACATTATTTCTCAAACACACTCATCTCTTTTTTACTTCCCAACAGTGCAGAGCTGACACATTCAAGGAGCTCACTTCTGTTTTTCTTGAAATCACATGACACCTAAACCAAAACACCTAAACCAGCACACTCTGAAAGTGTGTGTTTGTCCTGCTCCACAATGCATGTTGTCGTAGTGCAGGCCCTAATGCAATGAACCAGCATGGCCTCATGGCGTAACCATGGTGACTCTGTTTATTGGGGGCGTGTGTGTGTGTGTGGGGGGGTGTTGGCTTAGGACTGGTGCTCTTCCATGCAGAAGATAAAGCGTCTGCACCAAGCGAGGCAGAAAATGAACAACACACTTCTGCAATTGTTGACGTATGTGTGTGCTGAGTAACCACTCAAACAACAACAACACAATACTGTCTGTCAGCACCATACATGGAATTTAATCATCTTCTGGATTTCAATTTTCTTACTCGTCAGGTTGTATTCCCCCCCCCCCCCTTTCTTTTTAAAAATAAACGAGGAGATACAATCAGTTCTGAAAGACATTCACAGTAACTTATTGTTCTCATTTCTTTACACACTGGACTTCGTTTGTGTCTATTCATAGCATGTGACAACATTACAAAAGAGTCATTTTGGGTGGAGTATGATTTCGAATGCTGTGGCAGAAGAAATTTAGCTTTTTATAAATGCTTAAGGGGTTTTTACTAACTGAGACCAAAGCGTGAGACAAGTGCAAAACATTTAGATGTATCAACATTACAGGAGAGCGCATCAAAAAAAAAACTGGGAGAGAAATGTCTCTTCCTGCGGCACGCTAAAGACAGGAGAAGTAGTGATCCTGTATTTGTGCCCAAAATATTGCTAAAAACATTAGTTAGGCAAAATACAAATAAATGTAACAAAGCTTTTTAGTGGGCCTTATGATCTCACAAGCATGTCCCAGCCTCTTCCATAAAAATGTAGCATTGTTGACATCCCAAAAGCTTTATTTTACCACAGGACTGTGAGTTCTTATCTTACTAAATCTGTGTGTGCGACAACATTGTGAACGTCGTTAGCAGAGCTGCAGTCAAATGGAATTGTAACTTTGAAATCTATGAAAGAATTTGGAAGCAAAATGTTGGCATTTCCACCTCCAGTTTAAAGGTAACTACTATGAAATTGAACATTTTTTTTATTTCAGTGGTGAGAGAATAGCTCCATACGTTTTGCGTGTTTCGGCCTTCTATTGAGATCTCCTGATCTGGATCTTGAAATATCAACAAAGACTTAAAACGAGTCACAGCCTTTGTGCTACAGAAGATGTCCAATAATCCCAGATGCTGGAACTCAACGGTTTGATAATTAGTTTAATGCAAACATCAAAGGATTCTATATATTGTGCACCTCTGTATTATTTTGCAGTCACTTGCAAGTGACAAGAGGAATGTGTTGTCTACATAAAGTTAAACTCCATAGTTTCCCGTTAAAGTTCAAGACTTAAGGCCCGTACACACCGGGACGAATATTCGCCAGGCGTTATTCGCCAGCGTTTTTCGCCACGTCTTTTGTGTTCACACCCAGGCGATTTTCGCTGACGATGAGTGGAGTGAACATGCAATTTCCTTCCCTGACATTAGATGGCGCTTAATGTAAAACAGAAATACTCCTGTACACAAGGTGGCGCTGCGCAGCTTTACGCTTCTTAAAGTCGCTTTTCACTCAGAAGAAGAGAGTAAGTATTTACGCGCTTGTCAGAATCATACAAAGAAAACATGAATATTTCAAGCACCAGTAGCTCCAACTGGTGTTTGGTTCGGGGATATTTTAGAATGTCCGTCATTATTGCTTCGCGGCTGTGTAGACGCTACTTGGCGTCTATCTTCTTCGCTGGTATGTGTGCTCAGCAAGGCAGTTTTGTGTTTGAGCGCCCCCAAGTTGTGTTTTACTGTAACTTCAGAAGCTCCAGACACGTGAGCAAAAGCGCCATTCTCATTCGTCGAGTAGATTTCGACGCGACGCGTCGAAAAAAAAAAACGAACCCGAGGCGTTTTTTTTTTTGACGCTTTAACGCCTGGCGTTTTTTCGCGTCGGTGTGCACACTCTCGTTGGTGCCCTTTGTTTAGTCACGAGGCGTTAAACGTCGGCGAAAATCGCCGGCGAAATTCGTCCCGGTGTGAACAGGCCTTTAAAATGTCATTAGATGCAGCACGTGTGTGACTGATACACCTACACCATGATAGCATCTGGAATATTGTTTCATGGTAATGTAAGCCTACAGGAAATCTGCCAGTCAATTTATGAAAAAAAATGTATTGACGTATTAATAAACCTAAAGATAAAGATTTATTTGAATTCTATATGATAGAAATTAAATTAAATGGGACTTTTAAAACAGTTTTTCAGCATAGTCTTCCTAAAAGTTCACCTTTTAAACCCAATTGGGGCCACACCCTAATATTCTTTAAGTACACACACCCACTCTGAGGGGAACAAACTCCTAATGCTCGCCTCTCTTGCTATTTCCTGGTGAAATGATGTGTGTGCACACATGTTCATTTGAGAACAGGGAGGACTCTGGTTCCAGATGAAGGTGAAACCCATCAGAACAGCAGAGGCCCCTGCTGGAAAAACAGGGCAAACTGATAGCTGACAGGAGATCATGACTCTCAGAGAGGACATGGGGTCTGTGTGCTGCCTGGTCATGGAGTAGTCATGCTATAAAGTCTGCGTTTGAGTGTGAGTCATGGCCCAAATCAAGTGAGTCACAATGACTAAAGAACCTATTTTACTTTTGTTTTTGGACCAACCCATTCTCAGTCGCAGCGTTTTCCCCTCCACATGTTTTTGTTTAACGGAACCGAGTGATAAAGAGAAAATACATTACTGACACCACCGATTGCTCACAGCTGGGATTCACGCTGCATTCAAGGCGAATCTTTTCAATTGCAGATGCAAGGGTGAAATATGGTGGAAAAGTGACCTCCACATGACTCTGTGGTAGTGTCTGTATGCATAATTTATTAAATGTGTTAAATTATGAGATAAGGAAAGCAAAACTCAGCAAAGAGGTATTTCAAGTTCACAGTGTGGAGGGAGCAGAGCAGAGTAATACCAGCACTAGACTGCCCTCCAGTGGTTACGAACAGCAGTGATGTGACAAAGGCTGGACACAAACTCATTTAGGAAGAGAGTAAAATTACCAATTAAACAGATTCTGAGGTATCTGTATCAGGTTTAAAATAAACTAACTACATAGCTTTGAAACAAATTAATGATAAATTAGATTTTAAATGTTAAAATGTTGATAATGGTGTTTTAAATTGACCCCATCTACATATTTTTGTGGTGTTGTACTGAATGTAAGAAATGTGCTCACATTCAGGTTTACATTATTTACTTATGGTTACTGGTTGGCTACATAGTATGTACAGTTAAAACCATAAGTTTACATTCACCACATAAAAACACATATATTCTTTTTTTTCTCACTATCAGACATGAAATACTTAACCTGGTTTAGGTTAATTTAATTAAACAAAATTATTTCTATTTGCTAAATGTTAGAAAAATGAGATCCTGCTATTTTTTCATTATATTTTTTTTAGAAAAAAAGCATGTGTGCCTTTATGTGGTGTATGTAAACTTCTGATTTCAACTGTACATACTATGTAGCCAATCAGTTCAGGCTTGCAGCACCGTTATTATTATTTTGTGCTCACAATCACATTTTCTGGGAAACAACTAAGTACTGACTGTTTTGAAGAACAAAGTAATTTTGTGTAGATGCAGATAAGAAGTTTTACTTTATTCAATGACTCATAAAAGAGTTCATTAACTTAATTTAACCCTTTTTTTCATTGTTCAAAAAACAAGTCTGGATTTGTGTTTAATCTGCAGAAAGCATCAGAAAAACCTGATCAGAGCCATATGGATTTCAACCAAAAAGCAAAGTAAGGCTACAGAAACTTAGCTGTGGTTAATTTTCTGGTCACTTGCGGTGCATTTTTGTGGTTACCAGTGAGATGCCCAGTAATGATCAGAGCAGTACTTGTTTTAGTTTGTTTGGAAGCTCTTTGCAGATCCATGGCACATTGTTGAGATTCAAGATTGTTGTTTATTGTGGTGAATGATGGTCAAATCCTGCCAGGTTCAAACTTGTGGGGCTTCCACATCAAAAGCATTTTGTGGAGCTTCCACATCAAAAACCAAAACCCCCAAAGGAATGTATCGTTCGTTATTTTCAACTAACTGAAAGTTTTTGTTTTCTTTGATGCAGTGTAAATGTTCCTGTCATTTGGACTCACACAGTCACAAAGTCAGGAACATGAACAACCGTCACCCTGCTATTCAATCTCATGACTGATCCCTGTGACTCAGCTCATGCTCACTCAGACAGTCTCCTCAGGTCATCATGACATTGCCATCAATTAGTCACACAAAAGCACGACTGGCATGTTTTCTTCTTTGGTGTTTCACAGAGCAGACAAAAGGTGAAGATTAAACCATGTTTTTGGAAAAGTTTGCTGCCATAGAAACATCATTTCAAAAAAGAAGTCTCCTTGGTTGCAACTGTGCAAAAAGGTGACGATCATTTCTAAAGTTGATTGTGTTTTGCTCTCTTGCCTCAAACTTAAACACTAAGAGAAATCCAGTGCTGAAAAGCAAACCCACTCTGCCGTTTGGTCTTGAATACGGACTAGTTTCCCTGCTTTCAAACACATCTGCATTCTGAGCATGCTAGGAAGTTTCGGTGGAGCCAGCGTTCCACATTCAGGGCTCCTGGCAAAGCTAAGGGAGATGCAAGTGAACAATGGAATGATTTATTTAAGGAGGGCTTTAAAGTGACAACAGCTGTCTGCCAGAGGGCATCTTCCTGACTAACGCTAAATCAGCTGCTACTGTTGACAGGGTCAGGCAGATGCATTACAGCCTGGCTGCTTAGAGTTTTGGTGTGCTGGTTTGCTGACAGCTACAGGCCTGACTGTAAGGGGTTTGAACTCTTGACAGGTGACAACCCTCACCAACAACCACTGCAATAATTACTATCAGTTCTGTCTCTGATTGACATTAAAACAGATAGCTTCAATCTCGTGATGCCTGGATTTATTTCTAGCCATGAAAAAAATTAATCTACTTATGTTTTTGCTATCAAGTAGATGCTAAGTTAAGGTCATTTTAGAGCAGAAGTGGTTTGAAGCATAGTTGCATTTCTCAGTGGGCATTAAGGGGTTAAACTCTGGACCTTTAAGGTTGAAGCACATCTGTGGATAAAAAAAACTCACCCATTTTCCAGATCATCAATATCATCGTCATCTTCATCGTCCTCCTTTGGGGTCTTTCCTCCAAAATGGCTGTCGTTGAGGTAATCTCCCTTTAGCAGTGATGGATCAGAGTCCTCCAGAGCTTCGATTAAGTGGATCCGCGAGGAGTGGCTGATCCGGAGGGGGACGTCTGACGGTGTGTTACCTGTGGAGGGAGCGTCACCTGCCTGCAGACGGGGACTGGCTTGACCGTGGCGCCATGACAGTGGAGAGGAGCGGTTTGAAAGGCTGGATACGGAGAAGGCAGCAGCTTCATCGCTGTCGTAGCACATGCTCCCCTCCACACAGCTGCAGAAGAGCAAGCAGGGTTTGTTGGTTGATGATGAGATTTAATATTCACAGCAAGTCACGCCTTTTAAAAAAGGTGGAAGTAAATATTTGCACTTTACGTTTCCCACATCACAAAAAAGCTCAGAATTTTCTCCATCCTCTTCTTCTCTGAAACCTTCACATAGAAAAACTATCAAGCGATTTTTAAACATCTCGAGGATTATTTGGGATTAAAAATACATTCATCTACCATGCCGATGTGGATTTCTGCACAGAATGAGACAAGGCCTGCATGTTGCTAAGCACAGAGCTTCAGACGGCATAAAACTATCATTTTTTAACATTTGCATGCGTCCACAAAACATCATAGTCTCTCACTTCATAGACATCCGATGCGTCAGAACAAAGCAGTACTTTGTGCCTGGACTAAAAACGAAGGGAATTAGCATTTAAAGCTATGAGCTGTCAAACTGTGTGACAAGAGATACGTCTGCCTGCAGCGTTCAAACGCGCATCTGCCAGAAACAGTAGTCACATAAATCACCACCACAAAGGGTTGTGAATTAACTGAATTGAAATGACTGAAATGACTGTAAAATGAACAGTGTTTTCTAACAAAAAAAAATCACTTTAAGTCGCACTCTAATCATCTTTTGATTGATTTTTAAAGCATTTCCAGTGGTCTTTTAATTATGATTATGGCCATTATTGCTCAAATGTTGTTGTGTTGTTTTCTAGGACATAGTTTCTGCAGAGCAGCAGTAGTTCCGTAGAAATAATTCGCCTCTAAATTGGGATGCGACCATCGGTGTGGAGTAAGCCCACCCCTGCTTCCTGACAACCTTGTGAGTACAACAAAAATATCGATCAATTTATAAGCTGTCTATCAGTTTTGAGCGCATGAGGACAATGAAGATGCAGATGGATCTATTAATTTACAGGTAGATATATCGGAATAGAGAGGAGCAACTACAAGCTTTCTGAAACAGCATTTGTTTATTTGCTCTTGATTCACAACAATTTGAACAAAGAAATACTTAGAAATGCAGTTTTTAGCTTGATATTCTTTTTTATGTGTCCCCCACTATGAGAAACTGCTACCAGAACATTTTAAAAACACCAAAATTACCATTTTCATTGGAGTTGGGTTTTGCTTTATTCATACAAGTTTGCTTTGAGGTTTCTTTTTTTCTTCACACAGGATATGTGACATCCTGTTTGCACACAAACCTTCAACAGGCCGGCCAAAAGCTCTGAAGGCTAAATCTATCTTAAGTCACTCAAGGTTATTAGAGTTTGATAAAACTATTAATGCAAAGGAAATGGATTCCAGCGGGGAACCATCTGCTGATCTGCACTTCGCTTGGATTTTTCCCTCTGGGGGAGAGACATTGAATAAAGAGAAGGGGAAGGACATTGACGAACAAACAGCAGAGAACCTCTGAAGGACAAAACCTGAGGACATCAAACGCAGACAAAACCAGGAAGCAGAGGAAGGAAGGAGAAGGACACAAACACACAGGTGCTTATGTGCAGTTACTAGGAGCATCATTACTTTTCTTGCTGTGCTTGAATGCAAGAGCTGTGAGTGCTGATCAGAGCTTTGAGATCCGCTTTCAGATAATCCTCCTCCATTCTGTATCTAATGCAAAGAAGCTAAAGAAGCAGGTGGACACCAACAGATTAACAGATACTGATACTGATCTGAGCTCTCAGTATCATAGGCGGTTAACCATCACAGCTAACACACTTTTGCATTGTCAACATAAAAACATGCTGACCCACCAACTTTCATCGGATCATGTTTTTTGCTCTGTTTTTGTGCTTTTAGACATACATTACTGTTACAAGTGAGTGTTTGTGTGTGTGGTTGACCTGTGGTTTAGCTGGACTCCTCTGAGGCTGGTCATGGTTTCCTCAAGGTTCTGTCGAAGATCCAGAACATTTTGCACAGTCCTTTTCCTCTGGGACTCTGGATCTGTAGGGATGCAAAATCACACATCAAACTATTTAATTTCAACTATGTTGAAAGACAATTACAAAATATTGCTTGGTCGTCATCAGGTAGGTCTCTACTGTAGGCCATAACAAAAGCCGATGTCACATTTAATTATTCAACCCACTAATAAAATCAGCAAGGTAACATTATAACAGGGAAAGAAGATCATAAACATGACATAACAGTCATTCAAAAATGGGCATGAATTGTTTTTCAGATGACATCAGACATCTAAAAAAAAAATCCATCTTTTGCTTCCACTTTCACTCTGATCAGAGCCCGTCAGCCACACTGCCCCTTCCTTGCACTGTGCCCCTTGCCCCTTAATTGTTTAGTGGCAAAATAAACCGAAAGCTGCTTTTCTTTAAAACCACCCAAAAAAAGAAGGGAGGGGGGCACATTGGCATCTGTGCCACCTTTTTTTTTTTTAAAGAAGTTGCAATCTGTCTAGGTTGACCCATGAAGATTCAAGCACAGCTGTCTAACTGCACTGATAACAATACTCACAGTTTCCGCTTGCAACTATGACATTGATTCTTAGCCCTTGATGCCTATTGATGCAAATATGCATCAAACCCCTTCTGCTCCAAGATAACCCTAATTTAGCAACTAATTAACTGCAAAAATATGAGGGATTTTTTTTCATCCCTGGAATTAAACAGGAATAAAGGGTTAGTAAAGTGTATTTTCACAGAATAGTCTAAAGTGTGCAGTTTGGTTGCACATTTCCTTACAGATTAATTATTTCCACATCCTGGTGATAAAAGCTCAACAGGACCTCACTGATTTTGCGCACAAACACTGGTTAACCGCTAAGCCTTTTCTGCAGAAGGCCAGATGGCTAATGGGAAGAAGAAGAGGTCATCCTCATGAGTGAGAAGGGCATTCTATGAACTGCCAAATTGTCACTCTCAACAACAGTTGCATTCATAAATGCACAGTCAATCTCCTTTTGATAAAGCACACATACATAGGCTAATCCCAAACTCTAAAACTAAACAGAAGTTCCAAGAATACATCTAATTAGGCAAGTTTTGGGAGAAACGAGATGACAAAACCCTTCTGGAGCAAATCCTGTAGGCCATCACGTACAGTACATACAGCACATCCACACAAAGCAAACGTCTGACAGTAAAAAGAAATGTACAAGAATAGCTCTTCTATGCTCAGTGGGGGGCATTTATCTGAGAGGTGCTGATACACTTTGTTTAATATCAAGCTCCACTTTATTGTAATATTTATTCTTGGTGATGCAGATGTAAGAAAAATGGCAGAAACAAAGGCCTTACAGGCAAATGAAAAACATCTCAAACATACTCAAGGGGTTTGATTAACACTTGCAATGGTTTTAATTACCCCAAATGGGAGCTGTGTTTAACAATGGCGTCAAATTGATTTGCTACGGTCTGTGTTATTGTGTGTAAGTGTGTGTAGGTGTGAGTGCACGTCTGGTAAAGACTTCCTGTCCCGTCTCTGCCTTGGCCCTGTTGGTCCCAGCTGGCTTTTTTTTTGGGGGGGGGAGGAGGCTGCGCCTGCGGTGAGGGCATTAGGGATGCAAATATCCCTGTCAGGTCCCAGCTTCCCCGGGGTGCTGAAGAATTACGCTGATTTAACTGGAACTGACTATGTCTGCATGGATGTAAGTGTTTTTTCTTGTGCACTCTTACAGTACCTCCACCTGACCCTTTCTGGTGCACACATGAGAACACTCTAGCTCTAAAAGGTACATGAAGCTGAGGAAGGTGCCTTTCTTAATGGCCCACTCAGGCCCGGTCAGTATGCTGGAGTGAGGGAGTTGTAAGTGCTCGCAGGTACTCCTTCTAGGGTGTATCTGCCTCCTGATCGCACTGTACTCAGAGAAAAACACACACACAAAAATCAGTCACTGTGTGACTGAAGGAATTTTAAAAAGCTGAAAATGTGAGGGAGGAAATGTAATAAGATTTGCTTTGAGATTTTAAATATGACCTGATGCGAAAATCTAGATAGCCACTTCACTTAAAGTAACCGTCTAATGGACATAAAAAGCATTGCCTGTCAATCTTCTTGTATGTGGTAAGGTCACAAGCCCATTAAAAGTACTTCCTGAGTTTTGAAAGGGCAGCAAAAATTCTCATAATGCCAAATAATTACATATTTTTAAAGTCCAGGCACACTAAACTCCTGAAGTTGGGAAAAAGCTTTATTAGTTGTTAGGTAACACCATAATATGACTGAAAACTAAAATTTACTGAATAATGAAATTCAGCAATTGAAAACCCACAGTGATCCTCTTTTAATTCAATTCAAATCAATTTAATTTTACTTATTTAGCCCCATACCACAACACAGTCTTCTCAACGTGCTTCACACCGGTTATTGTACAAAAACTTGTATCTATTGTAAAAGCATTCTCTCTGGTCTTTTAATTATGACTGTTTTTTAGCCCAAAAACTCCCATTTTCTAGGACAACGTTTCTGCAGAACGGCAGTATATCAGAAATTTATCTCAGAGTTGTGGGCAGCACTTTTGGCATGGAGCAACCCCGCCCCCACTTACCATCATCCATAACTGAGTGATCTGTATACATAATCTTCCACTATCTTACAGCCCCTCACGTCCCCAATCTAACATTAGCAGTGCAAAAAAAATTTCAATGTTCATGATGATGACCCAAAGTGACTGTCTAGGAATTGCAACTTTAACAGATAATGTTGGTTTCACACAAAATGTAAATGAACCCACTTTCTGTCACAAGCACACCCTGGACCTTGTTTTAACTCATGGTATAGAGATTCTCCATAATAATAATAATAAAAATGATGACCAGCTGACCCTGGTGCAGTGTGGTGTGGCTTAGACCAGGCCTTAGACCAGTCACATACACACACGCGCGCACACACGCACACACTGAAGGAGGAGGGTTTGGGGAAGAGAAGGAGGGCGGTAAGAATGGGTGCCCTGTCTAGGCTACACCACTTTGGTGGGACACAGCCTGGGTATATAGATAGATAGATTATTATTATAAAAGCTGAATTTACATTTTGCATTTAGAAACTTGACCTGGTTGTTGAAATGTGTACGCTTCATTTTTTAAAAGGGTTTCTGGGATAATTCACTCATGCATCTTGACAGATAAAATAAAAAATCTTCCATTTTTGACTAGCTGATGAAAATAAGCGTGATAATAAATGGGAAATAATAACTGCCCAGTCAGTTTCCTCTGGGCTCATTTGACTTTCCTTCCCATTAGAGGCAAACTCCCGGAAGATCTCCTAATGGCTCTGTCCTTACGAGAGCAGCCACTCTATGTACACGTGCTTTTGGATATACTTGTGCAGAATCATTACAGTTTTCTTGCACAAGTGTGTCCTCACTCGGGACATGGTCACTTTTGTAGAAAATTAGTGCAGGTTTGAGTAATTGCTTCTTTTTCTGTTATTTCCTTCTATATCCCTCAAGAAATCGTCTTTTCCTGCCATGTCTGTACATTTGTTAGTGTCACCACAACTGTCTCTGGAGAAGCCTTGGTATTCCATAGTTAGCTGTGGCTGAACCTCACCGGTACTACATTTTACATCATGATATATACTGATTATTTTTTGCAGAATTTCAAATAAGAGGCAGACCATGGAGAAGAGATACTTGTCAAACATATCAGATTGTTTTTCTTATTAAATTTATAGAAAAAAAAACATGACGCTTAGAACAGATGGCAGCCTTTTTGTGTACCTAAGTTGTTAAAAAAAAAAGTTTTTTTTTGATAGGATCACTTGAGTGGGTTACTGCTTTCTCTCTTTTATTTTCGCCTGTAGTTTGTCTCCACTTAGCTAAGCAGAACAGCCTTTAACTGACCTCAGTCATCCTGCAGAAAAACAGGAAGAATAAGAGCATGCAACCATTCCTGCACATCTGGACAAAGAGGAGACAGCAGCACCCAAACATGAATGCACACAAACACACTTAAGTTCATCCACTTCACTGGGATGTCGAAACAGGATATTAGAGCCCTTGAAGATGTTATCTAGGATGTGATATGAATGGATAATGAGCACATCCGAGTGCACAGTTGCATCTGTGTAAACCAAATTTAAATCTGTTGCTTCATGATGGTATAACAGAATGATCTACTAATCAGTGTGCATTAGTTTATCAACACAATGAATTACTAAAAACATGTGAAAAAGTCAGGGCTTCAAAATATAACAAATACGTGATTTACTATGTCTCATCTTTTCTGTAAGTAACTTTCAAGAAAGGCTCATGGCTTCCTGGATATTGACCCAAACACAAACATGCACACATAACCCACAAGCAGTATCTCCTTAACTGCAGTTCTATCTGCTTAAAAGTCACAGTGCGATCCGCTTATAGGGGATAAGATAAAGAGGCTTTGAGTGACTTTGGAGAAGTTTACTTTCCCATAGAAGAGGGTCAAGACTTCATCAGTGTAAAGCTAAAGAAAAACCTAACTTTTTGCTTTTCTAATGAAACTTTTAAGCATGTGAGCTTAAAAGTTTGTGCCAAGCTTTTCTAGAGGAGATTTTAAAAAGAAAAAAACAGAAGTGCTGGAAGTGTAATGTGAAAATAATTTTTTTTTCTTTATCTAATTACTATTTTTTCTAAATAAGAACACTACAAAATGTATGTTATTTAAGCTTTAAGACGTAAAATTTATTACAGATAAATGCAACCAAATTTCAAAAGAGAAAAAAATTGGCAATGATGTGGTAAAATAGTAATATTACTAAACAATTTAGCCTGAATAAGAAATTTTGTAATGAAATAATTTCTAGAAAGAGGTGCTTTGTATCCCCAGCAAATGACTCACAGAAAATATTAACTTCCATATTACTTAGCATTTGTTTTACTTTTTTTTTTATCTTTAGTAGAAAAAAAGTTGTTCCTCCAAAGCTGAATTTGACTAATGCTAATGCTAAACCAACACTGAAGAAGGCACAATCACAAGCATACAAGTGATCATCATTATACACAGTATAAAAATAGCCCTGTAAAATTACGATCAAGTGGAAGAAAAACCATCATCAAGTTTGTTAGATGGTTGTGTGTATCTTTGTCTCAGATTGGCATAATAGAACGTGAAAAATGTGAACTGGGTAGCACCTTCATTTTACAATACACTTAAATCTTCAGCAGTTCCACTCAAACGTCTTAGTTTGCATTTAGTGTTAATGTTGTTAAATGTGAGGTATTGAGAAAGTTCAGGAAAACACTGATTCAGAGCATAATGTGGACAGTTAAACCGAACTGGTAACATTCTTTTTTACACACATAAATGTGGCTGTGATTAAATGACCCCCAAAATGAAGTATTTTGATGTAATCTCAAAATCATCAGAAGGCTTATGATCTGTTTGTACTTCACAGCTATTTGTTATCACTCAGGTGCAAAGCCATCAAAAGGGCATCGTCCCAATCCCTGCAAAAGGACACAAGGTGATGACATCATCCACGATTAGGATTTTGCGCCTATAGTACAATCGTGTCTGTTTCGCACTATTTAATCTGTACTTATTTTTAAACAGTTAGAATACGCCATGGAGCAAACGTAATCCAAAAAATTGTGTTTTTAAAACTGCATGATGAAAACCCAATTGAAGAAGTTAGGAAACACTGTATCACTGTACTTCCATGCGGGATCACAGAGACACAGAGAGAGCGGACAAATGTTGGAAGAAAAGACAGTCAGTGATTTGAAAAATCAGAGGGACGTTTGTGCCAGGGAGAAGATGAAACTGTCTAGAAGAAGTGGTGATCCAGGAGGCTATAAGTCGGCTTGTATGAACTGGACCTCTCGTGGTTTGGGTTTCTTTGTATTGGCTTTTGCTTCCTTTTTTGTTTCTGTCATGTTTGAGTTCTGTTTCCTGTTTTAATTTAAGTTTTACTTCCCTAGTTCCAATCGCTCCTGATCCTTGTCACCTGTGTCTTGTCAGCCCCGTCTGTATATAAGTCTTATCTCTGCCTTCCTCTTGTGCTGGTCCATACAGTCTCTTCCATGATTGTCTTCTGCCATGTTTTCTTGTTTAGGCCACAGTAAGTTTAGTTTTGTTTCCCTGCTCTGCAGCGCTTTTTGTTAGGTTAATAAAACCCCTTGCCCTGGAACTGTGTGCCTCCCATCTCTGCATTTTGGGTTCTTCATGCTCACCAGCCCTCCCTACCTGACAGGACCGTGCGATTGCAGGAGGGACGCAATACGATTAATGTGGTAGCCAATCGCTATGGAGTATAAATCAGGCTTTACGCAATATTGTTATATGCATCACTTACACTAAGTTGACTTAAGTAGACTGCTCATGGGATATACATTAAAACAGGCCAAATGTACTAGATACTTATCTTTCTCCATAAAAACTTTTTACCTTTCTATTCATGATTTCCTGAGGAGGAAGTCACAAATTACAGATATGGCAGACAAAAAGTAAAATATTAGCTTGTTAGTGGTGGCATTGCAAAAAAATGCTGTTGAAATGCAAGAAAACCAAACAGTTAGCTTGCAAACTCAGGGATGCCTGTACGGAAGAAGATTAGGGCTATGGAGTAAGAAAGAAAGTAAAAAAGGACATAGAAAATTCTGACAATAAATCAGAACTCTGAGATTGAAGTCAGAATTTTCAATGCCTTTTTTTTTCTTCCTCCATAGCCCTAATCCTCTTCTGGAAAAAAACGGTAAGTTTTTATGTGCTCGATTTTTTTCAAGCAACACACTAAGCAGCATTTTGTAGAGTCAGAGCTAAGATTTATTGTCTGGGTAAATTGTGAAAAAGTTTATTAAAATTCAATTCCTGGCTTTTTATTTAGTGATAAACTATGGATATGTTGTGTGAGAGCTGATGAGGCAAAAACAGACTTAGTGCTAATATGATTTAGAAGGAGTACAGCAGGAAGCAGACTACACTAATGTAATGGCTCCTGCATTAAGTCTTTAGAGGATGACCACAAAGCGCCGTGAACTACAACACAAACAAATAATGGTGGAAAAAACGCAGCTTGTTCATGCATGCATCCATACATTGGGCCTTGTTGTCTCTAACATTTCTGTTCAGAAACAAAAGCTGTTCTCTTGTCCTCTGTCATCCCAGAGATATCCTCTGTTCTGTGTAACTGGTGACAGAACGCTGCTTCCTGTCAACTCACATCAGAGTTAGATGGGAGAAGAAAAGAGATGGAAAAGAGGAGAGAAAGATCTAGAGGGTCGAGTTCTTCCTCGCTATCCTTTGGGGGGCTTGTGTTTATTTGCTGTGTCACTTGCTCCTTCATAGTAGGACGACTGCCCTGAATCCTTCATTTACCAAAGCCTGTGGCGGAAGCAGCCACTCTGACTACACCCCACATTACATTAGAGACTGAAAACTGTGCTAACAATAAAGAAGGATGAAAGACACCCCAGAGTTTGGATTTAGAGTGTCTAGGTGACTGAATGTGGCACACATTTAATGCGCTTGTGTAAGCATGTCATGGATCGAGGAAGCTGCAACTCTTTGACGTTACTTCCTGCATGGCTGCTGAGTTCCTTTGAACAGTCCTGCATGTTTATGTATTTGCCCGTGTCTTCTTTTCCAGGCTTTGTTAGTTAAGGTTTGCAATTGGACAGACAGCTGGTGCAGATACAAAAGGAGCTATGAACAACCCTACACACACACAACATCCAACTAAAGATAATCCATGCTGCTGTAATGAGCATTCATGTGTCACCGAGACACTTTAGTTCTCTTACTGACTTACAGTACATGTGACTATCAGCTAAGCCAAAACCAAGACCACCCAACATTTCAAATCTTCTGGTCTGCATCCCCAAATCTTTAACCAAGCAGATGTCCTGATTGCTTTAATCTATAATTCACGGCATCCCCTTTGGCTGGTCTTTTCCACGGTGATAGATCTGTGATTAGTGGAGGGGGGGGCATCTTCTCATTATCTTCATGTGAAGCGTAATCCGGATACTTACTTGGTTTCGTAGCAAGGATTCAGTCTAAACTGTCCCTGTCTCCTGCTGGGAGAGGCCACTGCTTGAGGGGGGTCACCCCATCAAACAAACACCTCATTATAGGAGCTGCAGTGGACCAGGAGGGGTCATGGAGGAAGAACATCTGAAGTTCAGTACCTAAGCGTGTGCCTGCAGCATTTGCTGTGGGGGACGTACAATAGCATTGGCAAATACCACGAGCAATCCCATCCATCTCGCTGCAAACCACTTATTGCAAAATTCATTTATTTTAAAGGAGGTAATCTAATAAACCAAAAGCCTCACATCACCTAGTTGTTAAACATGTTCATCCAATTACAAAGGCACATATACTACAGACTTTAATCCTAACCTTTAAATATTGTGGATTGTTGTTGTTTTACATCATTCATTGTGTGTGGGAAAGGGATTATCTTTTGAAAGCGCACAGATGATGGGTTTTACATTCTCAGTGGCATTCTCTGTTATTTGTGTCTATCGCTGTAGGCTAATCTTGAAAGGACAGTGCCACAGTGCCCGTTCCCAGATGTCACCCAATATGACACATACGCTACGCCGTCACACGTTTACTCCTTCCAGCTAAAAAACAAACTGACAGGCAGCTTCCATGGCAACCGGATTTTTAAAACTGCATTTATTGCAGGTTTAATCACACTTTTAAGAAGCAGAGAATGGAAATATGTATGGCAGCAGATGTGTGGATGACTGGAAATAACCCACTGAGGATCCATAATCTATCTTCCTGTGACAGAGCGCACGCACCACAACCCAATTAGCCGAATGTCTCATCGGAAATGGAGAAGTGGGTCCGATAAAGGATGACTCCACAATTGCAAGGTACAGGCTAAATTACAATTAACCTCTCCTAAAACACACACATGCACATTTGCATAAGTCTGTGCACACAAGCAACTGTCCTCCACATATGCTGTGGTTTGTGTGACACACCTCTGGCAGGCTGCGGTGGACTATAACAAACCACAGCTCCCTTTGGTCACTTAGAATGCCAGGCAGGCAGTTAGAAGAAAGGCTTTTCCCTTTGCTTGTGGTCAGAATGACAAAACTGCATTAGCTGTCCTTTTCCAGCAGAATTTGTGCAGAGACACATTTGAAACACTTGTATTATTACTGCTTAAAATCAAATTAATATCTAAAATATACTATTTTAATACTTCCAGTCTCTTGGTGACTTTTTCTCATCATTTTATTTTTACTTTATCAATCATTTCTTTTTTAAATGTCAGTTTTCCCTGAAACTTTTAGAATAATACATAAATTACTATTGACCCCTCTTGTCTTAATCCAGTGAAGCATTTGAAGCTTATTCATTTAAATATATAATAGACACCAATTATGATGAAAATCCAAATATATCATGAGCAACAAGCACACCAATCTGATTATTCTCTCTAAATGAATAAAACAAGGCTCATTGGGACCTGCTGTCAAGACACACATGCATCTCAATAAATTAAAATATTAATAAAAGTTAATTTGTTTCAACAATTAGGTTCAGAAGTGAAACCAAAGATATTGACTATGAGGTAGACAAATTACATTTATTTAAATCCTGAAGTCTCACAGTCTTTCTCTAATAATTTACTTTAATAACTTTAGGTTGGTCTCTTTTTCTTTGTTTTGTTCCTCTTTTGTTCAGCCTACCTGCCTTCCTGACGCAGCAAGATAACAACATGGAGCAATAACAAACATACACCATTTACACACTAAACAGCAGGTACAACATAAACACAGAGATAATTATTGCGTAGTTGTCAGTGCTCCAAATTGGGGTAGCCTAAGAGAGAGGAAATCCAGAAAGCAGAGGAAGATCAATACATCTGAAAACGATTTCCTCCATCAAACTAAACTTAATGACCAGCTGCACCATGCACTCTGTGTCCTACACAGTATCTGCTCCTACTCAAAGAGATTGCTCACTAACATCGAGTCTCATAGTGTGTAATGGATGACTGTGACTGTGTGTAATGGCTGTGAATTAAAACCCTAATTTGGTCTATTGGTCATAAAGCTAGTCATCACTTCAGAAGCAGTGTGACGTTATTGTTTTGAAGCTGCTAAACTTTCAATGCATCATAGAATCTTTTCCTGCACGACAGGGCAGTACCTCTCAGATTCTCCGGTCTCCTCAAACACGTTGCCCCCGGTAACAGGGGGAGGCCACGGGGGTGTGGTGTGGAGGATAGTGACCATCTGTCAGTAGCCCGGAGATCAATGGCAATGGCGGGGAAGGCGGAGGGAAAGGGTGAGGAAGGAGTGGCGTGAGGCTAAATATGTGGCACACTGTGATCGGAGGCTGGGTCCATGTGCAGCCCCTTTATTTACCGAATGAAAACACACTCCCCACCAGGCGCACTCACACGACCTTTATTAACGAGTGGCTGACTTTCGCATGGGCCAGCGGACATGCAGAAAATGGAGGTTTGACTCAGCTCTGCATGTTTGTAGTTACTATCTGAAAATATGCTTTTAATGGAAGTAAGAAACATGATGGATTCTGCGATGTAAACAAAGCAGAAGAAGAGGGACTTATTATTTATTTAGGTGACATGAATGTAACTCACTGGGACACAAAACTACAGTGCTGGCTAATGAACAAAAACACAACAATGTCAGCTTTCTAGAAATGCTGACTTTAGCCTGTACTCCAGATCGCTCCTACAGTACAATCAACACACGGTGTGCGTACTGTGTGTAAAGAAGGGTGTGAATAGAATGTAAAAAAAGAACACAAGCACTGATGTTAAGGTCTGCTGCACAGAGACTGACTTCATTTAAAATTCAATGTTGATGTTGGAGCCTGAGCAGAAACGGGAGGGTTTGGGTGTGGAGAAGAGGGTAAAATTATAATACAAACTCACCCAGCATTTGGCTGAAGAGCAGCTGTTCTAAGTCTCCCAGAACTGTCACAACCAATTCTGGATCCACCTTTAGAAAGCCTTTTTCATCTTCTGCCTCTGTTCCTTTCTTCTCTTTCTTTTCCTCTGATAACAGAGATCCAGGTCTCCCCTTGTCTCTGTTTTTTGTGCCAATAGTTTCCGTACTCCCTGGTCCATTAGTGTTTGCTTTGGAGGGGAGGTCAGAAGCATCTGTGTCTGAGCTCTGTCCACCTTCACCAGCCTTACTGATGGGTTTGACCTCAGCGTAGGGCCCTCGTGGTTTGCCAGGTGCTGGGATTCGACTCGGCTTGCCCACACTTGTAGGCATCACGGGGGTACAGTAGGACTTTGGCTTTCCGTGAAACAAAGATTGTTCAGACTTCGAGAGTGTCCGAGACAGTGGCTGTCTCCCACCACCCGCTTGACCTGTTCTGCTCTGGCCTGCTTTGTTGATCCCGGTACCAGGCCGGCTGGTATCATCATTCCACCGAGGAGATTGGTACAAGTGCAGCTTCTTCTCGGCATCAGTGAGCACACACAAGTTGCCGAGTGAGCGCTGTTTGCGGAGCCCAGACACATTGGGGTTTGGAACGGGGATGGACCCAGAGGAGGGTCGGTACACTTTGAGCTCTGGCCCAGAAGAACGCGAAGGCCCCTGAGGCAAAGCGGAAGGCTTTGTTTGTGGCTTCCTGAAAGCCATGGCCGGAGCTGAAGAATCCTGGCAGGATCCAACTGCAGACCTGAGGTTCAACTCTCTGGGTTTAGCCGTCATGCTAACGTTAGCTACATTAGCCTCCAGCATCCCTCCTGCAGAGACCAAAGCAACAGCATCAGTGGCAGAGTCAGACACCAACAAGTAAGCTGAAAAAACAGAGAAAAAAAGAGGACAATGGAAGGCGTGAAGACACAAAGGCTGGCTGGTTGCGGCTCATCCCATCCTTCTGGGTCATGACTGAGACTGACTCCCCGCAGAGTGAGACTGAGGGTTCACGCCTCTGCTATAGATGAACTGATGAAGTGACAGCCCTACTCACTGCTGATAATCCATGGATGTGGAGTTCTGTGTCCAGCACCTAAATCCACGCTCTCACACCGAGTCCTCCGCTCCCAGAGCTTTTGTGGATGAACAACTGACCGCTCTCTTCCCTGGCGTCCCTCTCTGCTTCTCTCCCACTCTGCACTGCCTCCTGATCGCTTGGCGAGCAGGAGCCGACTGACAAGAGAAACAGTCGCAGCAGCAGCAGCAACACCCCCCCCCCCCCCGCCCGCCCCTCGTTCTCTCCTCCCTCTGTCTCTCTGACAAGCAATGCCTCACTCACTCTTCCCCCAGTCACCCTCCCTTTTAATTCTTCTTCCTATTTCCTTCCTTCCTTCCCTCCTTCGTTCTTGTTGTCCCTCACTCTGCCTTTCCTCCCACTGGCTGATTCACCGCCTCATCATCTACTGTGCTGCAGATGCTGTGTTGTGCTGCATGCGCAAACATAAGTGTTTGATGATACAACACCCGGATCTCATGAAAATTCTTTCCTTGCTTTTCTTTAAGAAGAACATTTGGAAATCAGGTTTAAAATCTGATTCCAGCGCAGTTACTGTGAACATAAATCCAATTCATTTTCTTCTGTTAGTAAAAACAAATAAAGCGAGAAAACTTTAAATGAGTGACAATTACTAAAAAAAAATATGTATAATTATTTTTATTTACTTAGTAATTGGTAATTGCTACTTGTGTTTTCCAATTGTTTATTTAAAATTGAGTATTTCTTGTGTTCAAAAACCCAAAATATGACTGGTCTGAAATTTAAAGTCCCATTTCAATCATCTTTTGATCTATTGTAAAAGAATCAGTGGACTTTTAATTATTATTATGCTGTTTTTTAAAATTAAGTTAAAAAAATTGTTTTCTAGGACCTAGTTTCTGCAGAGCAGCAGTAGTTTATTAGAAATTTACCTCTGAGTTGTGGATGGGACCATTGACATGGAGTGAGCCTTCCCCCATTTCCCATCATCCATCTGGATACATTCTCTTCCACTAGCTTACAACCAAAGCTAACATTACCGGTGCAGCAAAAATGGCGAGCAATACTGGAGCTATTAAGCCGTACAGTTTTGAGCCAGATGCCGACTCCCGAGTAGGGAGCTTGTGAGCTGCGGATTGTAGATTTTAGTTAACACCTACAAGCTTTTTCATACTGTTTTTTTTTTTGTATGTGTTCATGATTCATCCTGAACACACATGGTTAGAATAAAGAAATACTCAGGAACACAGTTTTAATCTTAATTTTTTTAGCTATGTCCTCCATCATGAGATAAATGCTACAAGAACATTTTTGCATCATCAAAAACACAATTTATGTTGTAGTGGGTCTTTAAATAATCAAACAAGCCTTACAAGTTTCTGCAATACTGACCAAAAACATGGTAAATGGTCACTAGGCAACACCCACCTGCCTCATTTTATCTCTTCTAATTTCCATCCCTCCCTTCTTTCTAGTACACCTCACCCTCCCTGTCTAGTTAATACAAATGCACAGGCCATTAATCTTTTATGTTATGGATTCATTGCATTCTCAGCACATCCCTAATACAACAATCCCAATACCCCAGCGATGTGAAATAGGGACACTTGTGTACAAGTGTAAACCCAAGTGTCTATTTTATTGTCTCTCTTCCCCGCTTGTGTATGAGTGTGTGCTTGCTCGGTGAGTGTGTCACATTGATGAGACAGGGCCAGAGAAGCCAGTGCTCCAGTCGAGGGGACATGGTCAGCGCCCAGCTACGTCATTTTATGGTTCTGTGCATTCTGGGCCAACACAGAAAATTATTTTCTTCTTACTCAGTCCACTTATCTTTGTTTCACACCACTCTGATAAACTGTTCCTTTCAGACACAAACAGAAGTTTTAAAGAGTTTTACTTACCTTTTGCAATTAATTGGCATGTCAAATAACTTTCAACTGCTACTAATGAACAGTTACGCTTTGAAATATGTACAATAAAATATTTAATAACAATTAAAAAAGAAACATTTGGGTTGTTCTATAAGATAATGTAATATCCCATAAGGACAGTGAGTTTGTTTGCCATCTCTTTAAATTCTAAGGCTTCCTGTGTTCTGGTCATGTGGCTAATGGAGCGACCACGGTTTAGATGTATTACCATTTTGAGTACTCTACTTTTCTTGTTTTCAGCTCCTGCAGCTGTGATGTTATCATGCCTTCAAGACGTAAGAGAAGCGTTCAAAGTGGCGTTCTGTTTTTTTTTAAATTTGCATAAATTGGGTTTGTAAACCAAAGTGTAAACAAGTGCTGACCTGTTTGCACACATTCCTCCAAGAATTAGACAGATAATCATTGAAAACAGCCAAAACTGACTGCCATGAGTCAAAAAATTGTGACTAAAAATAAGAACATAAGCTTGCTCCTAACCAAACACAAGTTTGGTCATGAATGGATGTGTTTGTAAAAGGAGCCGAGGGGTTGTTTGGTTGTGCAGGGGGAGCAGTCATTAATAAGAAGCTACTGGTTGTAATAAAGGACAAACGTAAAAGTGTTTTTGCCGTGCTCAAGCTGGAGCAGCAGCGACAGGTATCGGGTCTGAGGGAGCTCGAAGAAGGCCGGTGGGGGCATGAAGGGTATAATTTAAGTTTAAGACATGCTGTAAGTCAGCTCTGATACCTCCCTGATGGTGAATTACGGTTTGTCAAAAGTTAAAGACCACACTCAAGTAAGTACAAGGCAGAGCCTGTGTGGTACACAGATGCAATTGGGCAAAGACACACATAATCACTCTTGAAAACACACACATGCACTCAAGTAAGAGTGTGCTTTAGCAGCGCACAGTCACTTGTTTATCCCAGCACTCATCTGCCCGGCTCCACAGTCAAATCACTTTAATATATGGCTGATGTAAACACGCTGTACATTCTCTCCATCTTCTACTTAGTCTTTGCAAACACACACACATATACAGGTAAAGTGGTCTGCCTGTGCAGACTCTAAAACTAACCTGAGCAATTGGGCTTGACATCTAAAAAGTGGGCAGTTCCTCAATGTGATGAGTACTAGTCTTCAGTATTAGGCACCAGATGAGCCTCTATGGATTTAGTGTGTTCCTGAGCAATTTGAGGATGTGTTTTTAATGTTATGGCTGAAGCACTGCAAAAATGTCTCCAATGGAAAGACAACCGTTCAATAAACACATAAAAGCACTTTTGAGCAAAGGTAAGTAAACGATGGTTAGAGGTGAGTGGTGAACTGAGATGACAGGGCAGTTTGAACACAAGGTGAGACACAGTGGCAGACACATGGGCAGAAAGTGAATGTGTCATACTTTGCATGAGCATATTTGCCCTAGCATCCCTACACAGTGCAGAACAGATTCCCCACTGTGTCCATGCAGGCACTCAAGGCAGTCATGTGAAACAGGACACACTTGGAGACACTGCACCTCATTATATGCATGTTTACTAAGTTATACAAGGTCTTAAAGAAGGAAAAATACTGAGAGGAAAAAGTGAAGTGCTTCAGAATTTGGTGGAACAAAATGTATTGTGGCGTCTTCAACTAACAGGAATGGCTTCCATTCGACTTCACAGATGGCATGTGCTCTCACTTTCACCCACTCCCTGTCGTCACCCACTGCCTCTTCCTTTTGTTTTTGCATTTTCCTGCGTGAGTAGAAAATAAAAAGTTGATTAAGAGATGAAGAAAAAGTGAAAAGAGGATTGGTTAAAGAAGCGAGGAAAAAATTAGGTTTGTCACATAGCAGAAGAACGGAAAGCCTGAGTCGGTAAAGATAGTCTCTTGAAGTCCCATACCAGTCATCTTTTGATCTATTGCAAAAGTGTTCCAAGTGGACTTGGAATGATGATTATGCCGTTTTTGGACTAAATAGAAAACCTGTGTCGTTTTCTACGACATATTTTCTGCAGAGCAGCAGTAGTTTATTAGAAGTTTACCTCTGATTTGTGGGCAGGACCATTGACATGGAGTAAGCCTTCCCCATTTCCCATCATCCAGCTGTCTACACTCTCTCCCACTAGCTTACAACCAAATCATCACCGGTGCAGGAAAAATGGTGAGTAAAATTGGAGCTATTAAGCTGTACAGTTTTGAGCCAGATGCTGGCTCAGATGAGGTAAACAAAGACGTACATGGATCTCATAGTCAACAAGTGGATGCATTGAAATTGGGAGTGTTTGGGAGGGGGCGTGTGGCCTGCGGATTGTTGATTTGAAGAAACAACGACAAGCTTTTTCAAATGGAATTTTTTGTCTGCTCCAGATTCACAATGATTTGAATAATAAAAATACTCAGACATACAGTTTTATTCTTGAATTTCTTTTTCTATGTCATCCATCGTCCCATAAGAACATGTACAAATGACCAAAAACGGAGTTTTCATTGGATGAGGTCTTTAAGATAATGCCAGGGAAAGAAGAAAATAAAGAACAGAAAAATTCAAGAAAATAAATACATTTTATATCTTAGAAAACTAGTGATGCAAAGACTGAGCACAAGAGGAAGAGGTTGGGGGAGGAAGGACCTCTATATGTATGCCAAAAGGAGCGAAGGAAGTTTGCAAGACAAGGGAGAGGATATCCTGTCATACTGCTTCCGTACTCTTGCTACATTTGCTGATCTCCGCTAATGTGCTCACACATGGGGACGCTGGGACACAATGAAAAGTACCAAGTATGACACACAAATGCTTACAGTCACACACAGTTACAGCTTAGAAACACTGTGACTCACTGATTAATGTCCTGTTTACACAAACAGCACTAGATGATGAACACAGCATGTGGCACTCTTTCTTGAGTTAAAAATGGACACCTCATTCACTTCTTCCACTGAATGCTAATGACACATCGTGAGTAAGTATCCTGAACATTGCAGCTCTTCAGCTCTTACCGACATTGGTGAAAATGTATCACAAAAGACGTAAATATTATTTAGCGAAAACACAATTGTGTGAAGGACACACACATGAGTCACGCTGCAGCTGAACCAAGGGAAAACATCAGCTGCAAACACAAAAAGTCTGTGAAAAAATAAATTTGTATTGTGTGTGTGTGTAATTTTAAGGGGTATTTGTGGATGCTTCGTCACTGACGCCCCAGTGCTTTAGATCTCCTGGGAGTATCCCACAATGCTTTGCTCAGGTTGCTTAGTTACAGCTCAGCAAGCATCAGTGCTTTATCACTAAGTACAAAATGTTTGTTTTGGGGCTTTTGTTGACATAAAAGATATGTTCGTCTTAAGGTTCAAACGTTCTACATTACATGCCTACACTCTGCATGAGCTTTTACTCGTTCACAGGTCATTAAGTTAACAGACATGTTTTGGTTTTATTTATTCTTCAGAGAAGTGACACACTTGAATGACTTTGCTGAGCTTCCCAGGATGGGAGTCACCACATAGGTCAAGAGATATCATGAGTGTGCAACCATTCACCCATTCCTTGAATTCACTCTAAGTTCTTTCTTCCATCTCCTGCTCTGAAACGCAGATGTGCATTACAATGCGCTTCCTATATCACAAGGAAAAGTCCCTGAGGGAAAGACATGGGAGGAAAGAATAGAGGAGATATGAGAAGGTGACTGTTCTGTCTGACTGCATTGCTGAAAGATGGAAAAACCAACATTCCTGCGTGATTTTCTGTAAAGATTTATTTCATATGTTTAAATATATTTGTGTTATCCTCCTCACTTTTTGATGTTGTACCTCTCTATATGTATATCAAAAGCACTTTTGTTTCGTAATAAATGAATTTAATGTTTAGTCATATAAACTGTGAAAAAAATGAGGCTTTTAAAACATTGAAAATTAAATTAGCCATTACCGTTACAACAATTTTTCCGTTGAATTTACACCTACAGTACAAAAAAAGTAAAACCAGATCATGGTTACATTCAAAAGACTAAAATGTTCTTTATCTTTATGACTTTTTAAGACTTTATTTGGTCATCAGGGGAACAATATGCTTTCTTTCAGTGATACTGTCTTTTACATTCTGCGCTTGATCCAAGCTGAGGTCAAAGATGGGGTCAAATACAAAGAAGACCCCGACACTAAGCTGCAAACAGTCTCATCATAAGGCCTCCATCCTGATGATGAGCATAATCTTATCAATTCTTATGTCTGATCTTCTAAAGCTACTAAACCACTCATCACTGTCCAATGCCAACTTTGGCATATGTCTTTCCAGATTAGATTGGCCAAAGAAGATTACACACTGTCTAAGAGCAGATGCAGTCTGGGATATCCAAATGCTTTCCACACAGATGTATTTAAGGGATGGCACGAATGACATTTTGAAACTTCAAGCCGACTGTGTGCCTTAATTACTAAACAAGAAAGTGAAAATGTTGGCGGATGATCTTAAAGTCAGCACGAGACATTAGTATCATGCAGAATTCCCTAAAATCTCAGATAAATGTAAATACAGTGAATTTTTTCTCTGAATATTGTGTATTTTTGGGATGCTCCCTGGTGTTTTCACCAAGACAGAAATTTTATAAAAAATCATAATCTCCATAAAGCGTGTAGGTGTCTGCATAGAGCCAACTCACATGTCTGTTTGTGTGCCAGAGAAAGCTGATGGACTCTGAGAGCACCCACAGGGAAACTTAAGCTGTACTCTAGCTGGGAGATGAAAAATGATACATCACATTTATCTGTCAAACACCATCTGTGTGCTTCCACACATCCATACATGAGCACACACACACATTTATTCTCAGACACAAACATGATCAAATTCATCTCTCTGGAGAGCAGCAAGGTCAGGGGGTCTGGGCTCTAATAGAAAGACCACATGGTGCCACAATTACGTTAAAGGTTGAGATCTTCATTAAGGTTTTAGGTTCAGAAAATATACTCTGAAAAAAATCTGATCAGAGCTGAAATGACATCCTGCATTCATTTTTGTTTGTTTTGTGTCTTTCTCCTTCCTGACAAACTTTGCCCTCAAAATGATTTCCTCTTTTCCCTAAATTACTGTGATTACTGTGTCAGCCCACCCTCCATAAAAGAACAGCTTCAGAGAAGTTTAAGACACTGCAGTTCTGTTTCTTGCAAGACCACAAGGATAGCCCCAAGACACCACAGGCCTTTAAAGACAAGAGCTGGTCCACCACTCGTTCCTCATTTGCCGGCTGCTTAAAACCTCAAAAAAACTTTTTAAAAGGTCAATAGGCTGAATTTTAAATCCTATTGCCAATTTTAAATAGATTGGAATGACAGAAGGCCACACTTTAAAGTCAAATCAACATTGTTTACTTTTAAATATATATTTTATTGTTTTAACCATAATTAATGTTTTTATTTATTTATACAGTTAATCATAAAAAGGATACATTTTCAGTGAAGAAATTTGCCAAAAGAGTTTTTATTTTGTGTTACTTTGTTATCCTTAGTTTTTATTTTTATTTTCAGATCGACAAAATCTGTGATTAAACAGAAAACAGAAAAATATTAACTTGCTTAATTTCTTTAATTCTTTTGGAAAGCAGATTCTAAAACATCCGGAGCAATAAAATGAATACGTCTCCATTAGGGACTCTAATAGCAAAAGCTGTTAGATCATTCTAATGTGTTCTCATAAGTTTGTCAAAATGTTAAAAAAAATTGGACTTTTCATTTTCTCATTTATTGGGCATTGATGTATTTGATAAAAAAAATAATAAAAAGGTTAAAAAGTAATTGCGCAATTTTTGCACTAATCTTATTATATTAAAGCTCCATTTGACTAAACGACTAAATTATGTATTTCTATTACATTAAATATATTTCAGCAAACTTTAGACAGCACATTTTAAGCATCCAGTCTCCCACTGTAAAATCAAAGGCACATCAAACAGAATTATTCAGTAAGCCTCAGATGGAGTCAAATGCCAAAAAACAAATTCAAATCCCGAGGCTTTAACTCGCTACGACAGTTCATGACCGTAGCTGGGAGTGCTGAGAATATTATTGAAAGCCAAAGAAGAAGAGACACACAGTGTGATATTGGTCAATAGAGTTTTTTAGGTCAAAAGAAAAGTCAAAATGATCATTAGGGTGGTGGATGGATTCACCCTTCCTGACAAAACCAAGAGAAAATCTGATATTTATATGCATTTAATACATCCTGGCAGAAAAAAGTGGGCTATGTCATGTTATTCCTGATCCAAATCGCAACTGCAATTTTCCCCTTTACTTTCAGAGTCAATGTGGGTTTTTTTCAAACCACCTATACATTCAGCAGAGCCCACAAACAGCAAAAAATGCCCCACTACCACATTACATAACTTCAGACAAATCCAGGCGCCATTTAAAGTCATTTGCACATTTATTAAAAGTTTACCGGTAGTCTGAATGTTGGCAACATGAAAACACGAGCGGTAGTTGCTTTACTAAGTTTTTTGGATGTAACAGAACAGAGATCAAAGAAAACTGATCTTGTGTTCATTTAGCCAAAATGAATGTTTCTAACCTTGTGTGAGGTCATCACAGCAGACTTCTATGGATCCAGATGAGCAGTCACTAAGTTCCTCCAGTGAGAAGTCCCTCTCCTGAATATGCAGCCTGTTAAAACAGTCATAGTAGAACCATTAGAGCATACTTTAATTTCTTGCATATTGTTTAATTAGACTAGAATTCACTTCCCAAAAATGAATAAAAGAGGAAGGAGTAGTTCTCTACACCTATGCATTCTTATAAAAACAAATTCTATTTGATATTTTTGAAGCACTTGTGAAGTTTTTTCCTATTTTCTCACTGCTTTGTTCTTTTTTGTTGTTTTTTTTTTCTCTTAAGTTCTAACCATACCAAACACTAGAGGAAACAATACAAACCTGAAAAGTCAGATTTAGTAATAAAAGATTTGGGTTTTGTCCTGCAGCTTTATTTGAGAGGAAACTGTAGCACAGGCCACTGAGTCAGCCCCAAGGCTGCCGGGGCTGATGAACACTCAGTTCTGCTCCAGAAAACTTGAAATGTGTGGCGCAAAAAAGGGTCTTGGAGCGATACAAAACTGGAAATGAAGCTGAGAAGGCTTCTTGTTCTTAGTTTCGAAGGCAGAAGCCTTTTTTCTGCACATGCAAATAAAGATCTTGAAAAAATGTTAAAAGCAAAAATGATCCCAACAAAAGTTACCTAAAGCTGAAAGGAGCAACGGTGGCCATGTTGACTCTGGCCCCTTGCGCCTCCGCCTCCTCTCTTTGTAGGTTGTGATCCGGTGAATGAACACTGGACGTGAGTGGCACGGTGCACATAATGAGTGGATCAGGAAGAGAGAGTGGACTGCAGTCCTCAGGAGACTCCATCTCCTCATCTGATTGGCTGCTGGAGTCGCTGCAACCTCTGATCGCTTGTCTCGGCTTAGACACAGAGGACTGAATGTTTCCGTTGTTCGCCGTGGAGGACCAAGGCAGATGTTTTGCTTGAGCGTGTTTCACCTTCATTTCCTGGACTGGGGGAATAAAGTTGTTTTCTCGCTTCAAGTGTAGTGGTAAAGGCAACATGTTGGCCCCCAGGGTTTGGTTCTTATTGATCAAATCACTTGTGTTGCAATTGCCATCATGAAGAAACTCTGATGGGACATAAGCTGGCATTGGGTTCCCCAGATCCAGTGTGTCTTTGGAGTGTGGTGGTACTCTACGGTGGGTCAGGGGGCTGCTGTAGGCAGAGCGTGAAACTTGAGAAACAGGGAGAGCTCCTTTTCTCTGGAAGAGCTGACTTTTCTGAGCAGAGCTTCTTGGGTGGGGCCTGGATGAGAGCCCCGAGTTTCTGGAGTTTCGGGGACAGAGTAGAGGGGACTGTGAAGGTGTATGTGTGGGTGTGTGTCTCGGGGTGTGTGTTGAGGGTTTAGGCAGGTTACATGTCCTGTGACGGGGGTCTGATTTTGGAGATGAGGGCAGAAGGCTGTTGGGGAGGGGGATCCCTGATGAGGAAGGCTTGCAGGGAACTGTCTTGACGTGGACCACCCCGTTCATTCTGACCTACATCAACAAACACAAAGACAATAAAGGTTAGTGCTGTTATTTCAGAGCCATATGCATCATTAGTCATTAGAGCCCTCTCAGAAAACGTTAGTAACTCATTAAAAGATCAATTAAACAAAGTTAAAGTTCAACTAGAGATTCATTTTAGAAACCAAACAAGAATTTCCTCTCCCTACCACAGAGATTTCTAATGTGTAGAGCTAGAAGTTGATGCACAGCAAACCCCTAGGAATTTTAAGGCACTTGAGAACTCAAATGTGGCTGCAGGCAGATCAACTCACCAAAAAAGAAACAACAAACACTCAAAGTTAAATTAATAAACCTATTTTTTTTTTACCATATATATTGAAAATATTACTAAAAAGTTTTCATACAGCTGACCTCTGATGTGAAAAAAGGTTTTCGTGGATCTGTACATTCAGTTTCCTTTGATGTTCTTTAACACTCGCTTCTTTCATTATCATTTTATGATTTTATTTTAAGCAAAACACTGCTAAAGCCTTCTGGGGATTCTCATTTCCCTTTTAATACCTCAGTGGCCAGTCAAGTACAGATTTCAAGAGGAAGGATGACATTGGACTGAGTTGTTCAGCTTTCCTCGAAAATTTGTTAGGTTGTGTGTTTGAAGGAAATGAGGGAAAGAACGGGGAAAGTTTAAGTGAATACATATTAGACTATTCAGATTAATATGTCTTCACTTAAACTGGGGGTATGTAAGACATTTAGGGCCCCTTGGTGGGGAGGGTGAGGGGACGTCACTGTGAGTAATCAGGAGACGTCCCCTTAGTGCCCTACCCGCCAATTTTAACCGCACCCCCCTTAGTACACACACCCCTCCCCCCTCAATATATACATCCCAACATAAACACACACACATGCACACACACACTCTCTCAAACACACATACACGCACACACATTTTGCAAGGAAGGTGGGACCTAGGACCATCTGTCCCCTGCCTCTTCCCTGGTGGGGGGTACGGGCCCCTTTGCAACGGCGGCTGTGTCCCCGGGGTGCTGGCTTCCTGGGCCCGGCGGTGCTCTCTCCGCGCGGTGGGGGGGTTCACATTACATCTGAGCCGGGGGTGTTCGTGTCCCTGGGGGGTGGGTTCTGGTCCTTGCTCCTGAGTGCTGGGCCCCGCCAAATTTCCAACTGTGGCCGAGCCTGGTCGGGCCATATTTACAACACCCCTTGTGGGCCCTCTTTTTTCCCCGGGGTTCCCCCCTCCTGGGCGGGGGCGGCGGGCCCCTGCCTCGCTCCTCCCTGGACCAACCGTTGGCCGGGCGGATGGCTGCCTGGAGTGCGGAGTGGGTCTCCCTTGGGGGGTCCTGGCCCGTACCTAGGGTTGGGGCGGGGGGATGCCCGGAACTCCTGGGTGGTGGTGGGGTGCTCGTCTGGGGCTGTGGGCGTCCTTCTCCGGTGGGGCCCTGCGTTGGGTTCTCCCGGTGCGGCGGGGGGGCTGCTCTCCTGGTTGGGCTGGGGCGGCGCCCTCTTTCCCTCCGTGCCTCCCTGCTCTCTGGCTCTGGGGGCCTTGCGGCGGCCCTGCTGGCCCTGGCCTGGGTGGCGGGCTTGGTCGCCCGGGCGGCGGTTGTTCCCTGCCGGTTCCCGTGTGGTGTTGGGGGGAATCCGGCTGCCGCTGCTGGTGCGGTGGGGGTCTTGGGGTGGGGATGGCTGGGCACTCTCCCTCCTTCTTTTCACGTTCCACCATCCATTTTAGAAGAACATAAACACTCACCTGAGCACAGGTGTCAGCTCAACAGACTGAATGACTGAAATATTTCACACTAGTTGGTTTTAAGGCATAAGTATGCGTGTGAACACTATCTGTTTTGTGTACATGTTGACAGGTGGACATTTTTGCAACTAACAGGTGTGTTTATAACATTTGAGTGTGTGTGTGGACAGGCTCCGCCCTTTTTTTTTTTGTTTTTTTTTTACATTTGAACCTTACCATAATGATTAACAACCAGTAAACTTGTTGCTTTATGCTGCTTCATGGTCTTATCCCCCTTCCCCTCCTATTATCACCCCCTACCCCCCCTCTCTCTAACGTCCCTCTTTCTTCTTCCCCTCTTTCCTTTTCCGTCCGGTCCAACACCAAAGATTTTCAGACATGTTTGAAATTAATAAAGTTTGGCCTCAATTACAAAAGGGGTTTATTCAGACATACCTTTGGTTTGTCTGAAGATTAATAACCCCTCTTGTTAAAGTAAAATATGTCCAACCCAAGAGGCCCTCAGCTCTCATCTGTCTGCCTAGCTGTTGGACAGGACAAGTTAAAAAAAAAAAAAAAAAAAAAAAAAAAAAAAAAAAAAAAACTGGGGGTATGTATTGTGTCACATGACACAATAAAGAAGAGTTGACATGGTTTATTACATATCATGTCCTGCGAGGGTAGTTGTTTAGAAAGGGTCTAAAAGTCAGATATACATGTATCTTATTGATGTACCCCCCAATGTTATGTGTATTAATCAGCAGTATTTGACAGCCTCACCTGGTTTCATTTGATAATCATCTGTAGCTGTTTCCTGTTTAAGTAAATAGTCCAAAGTTTGCCAAAATTCATGGTTTCCAGTTTTTTTGAGTTAGGCCACCTTTTTGGTTCAAGATTTTTTCATTTTCTCTTTTTATGTTCACGTTTAGTTGATTCTGTCAAGTTTATGATAGTTTGCCAAATTTGCAGTTTCACAAGCCCAAAAACACTAATCAAATGCTTTTCCTTTCTAACCACATTAAACATACGAATAAACAACAGTAAATACAAGCTAAAACATCCAAGAAAAGAGCACTTGAGTGTGATTGTCTTACATAATTCACTTAAAAAACTGGCAGTGGCCACAGAAAGCAGTTAACTGAAGCATAATTGACTAAAATTGTCATTGCAGACTGTTCAGTTTTGAGCTTGCAATAGGCTGTAGTACTGGGTTATTTAGCAGAAATAAACATTTAATCACAAAACGTGTGTGACAAATTAGACAATCTTTTGTTGCATTAGTTGTTTTAGTGCTGAAAACAGTTAGAGTTCAAGTGAAAGCAGGACAAGCCACCACTTCAATTAAATATACATATGTTTTCAACTTTTCATTTAGGATAAATTCACAACAAAACTTTCAAAATCATAACACTACAGTATACACACACAGTAACAAAAATGTTCCTTACAGATGAACAGATACAAGTCTGTTTTCCTCTTGATAGAAATGTAACATAATAATTCACTAAAGTCACATTATTTTAACACCATGAGAACTCCACAAACACACTAACCTCCTGCAGTCTGAGAAAAATTCACTTTGGCATCAGGCTGACAGCAGGGACTAAAAGACTCAAAGTGAAATCATTTACTGATTTAAAATGTAAAGACCCGTGTTTGCGAGCGGTGCTCCCACAGGTATCTTTGGCATGCAGATCATAAAAAGTGACATTTATTTTTTGCCTTCCATCTATTTCACATTTGAAAATAATCTTCATCCCTTTAAATCATGTTTTTCCCAATCTGTCTTAGTCTTGGGTTTTCGGCCTCCAAATTCTAGGGAAAATTTCTTGAGTCTAATGGATGAAAAGGTTTTTAGGAGCACAGGTGCAGTCTGGCTCTGTCTCAATCTGTATGGAAATTGGTTTGTCTCTGGGGAATATTCTGGGGTCACACTGGTACAACAGCAGCCAAATTAAGAGCACCTCGAGAAGGGGAATATGAGTTAATATATAGAAAATATGAGAGAAAAAGCAGCATTGAGAGCCAAAAAAAAAATTGTCAAAAATTGCTGAGCCAATTTTAGCTGGGATTCTTTCACAGTGGTTGTTAAGCCACACACAGAATACGATTCTTTGAAGGATCATGATGGGTCATTCTGCTAAGCAGTCATTAACACTTAAATCCGTTTTTCTTTGTAGAATTTTCTTTTTTGCAACGTACACACTGGTTAAAGAAAACATTTCAGAGGCCGGTAACCTGAACCCTGTTTTTAGGAAGAACATGGCGCCTTGTTTGACTCTGGTCATTTGAAGGCACCTTATAAATGAACTTCAGCTGATTTGAGGAGGCTGTTTGGTTTCCTCACAGCTTAAAACGTGTGTGATGGATGTTTTTAATCAATTAGTATTAAAGTTTTGGTCATTCCAAAACATGAACTTCATTATAATTCAAGTAGTTTTAATATTTACAATTATAATTTTTGCTCATTTATAGGTTAATCTATTAACCTATAAATACATTTGATAACATGTCTGACTTTTTATTTATCTTTATACACATATGTTTTAAAAATATGTAAATACAAGTGAACTATTGTTTTTAATGCTAGCTTCATAAACAGTTTTAAGCAATGAACAGAAATGCTGGTTTCCTTAATGGCCATGTAGACTATAGTTTGTTGTCTATTGTTATGAATATTTAGTTTTAATTGTTTTCTAGCAGAGAAGTCTCTGAAATTTCTAATAATGTGTCTGAAAATAAATTTACATTTGAGCTCTGCCTTTTTCAGCTCAAGTTTTGATTACAATAATAGCCCTGATATGGAAGTTTTGCCTAACTAGTAACATGGGTGAAAAAGGTAATCCATTGCTAATTTTGTGCATGACTTGTTGAGACTGCTTTCATCTGTCACTTTGCTTTGTTAGTGCTGACATCTGCTGGAAGATTATTGAAACTGCAATGTCAAGATATCCTGCTTCTTTCCTGACTTTATTCTGTCCTCTTTCTTCAGTTTTAACCTAAATAACTACTAGTTGACCTGGACTAGTTGACCTAAAACTTGTTTCACATTTTACACAGAAGACAGAAGAACCGTGCATTTAAATTTTTTTAAAGATCAGCATTGGAGCAAGCATTTAACTGTGAACCTAGTGACGGCGGATTTCCCTTATCTGTGTCATGACACTCTTAACTATACTGTATCACTGTGTGTTTGACTAAAGAGACAGGTTATGCCCCCATACAAACGCATGAGCTCACCCTCTGCCTCAACACCAAATCAATAGATGAGGTGGGATCGCACAACTCTGTGGACTGAAGGACATTAGCTGGGTGCTTGTCTGGGCTCACATATACACCCACACGGACGCTTACTATGAATGGGTTTAACTAAGCAGCAAATGAAGCAAATGATAATACACAGTAGTGAGAGCAGCAGGAGACAAAGTACTAAACTGTGTCATAATGATTCCAAGAAATGCAGCTTCTCAAGAAAAAAAGAACCACACACTATAAATAAAAACATCCCAAGCTCCTAAACCACTCATGATGAAATGTGTGAGCCTCATATGAGGAGCTTACTTGTCAATGGGCTGCACAGTTCCTGGGTATGCTGTTGGAGCAAGCAGGCAGAGCCGGCAGGAGGGAGATCACACTTCTCCGACGTCTCAGGAACAATGGGCTGTTTTTTCCTGGATCACAGTTGCATCCTCACCGCTGCCCTTCCATTGGCTCACAAGCCTCCACATTCACCAAGACAGGAAGCTGTGACCAACAGGAATGACAAACCAAGCCAATCAGAAGCACGCACACAGAGGTGACTCATTTTCAAAGTCACTTTTGTGGGAGAAATCAATGTTTTCATCTTTAAGCCGTTAACCGTCACCCGACACAAATAGAAATACATTTTAGACATTCAACAGAAAGCTGTTCAGTCACCCACAATATCCTACCACCACTAATGTTTAACCTAATGAAGCAGCAGTCAACTCAAGTTTGTTTTTCCTAATTGTTAGAAGTTTGATTTAACACTCAGCTCTGATAAACAGCGATAAAACAAACAAAAGTTTAAAAGTTTCTTCAACGGGAAGAAGAAGTAACTCATTTGTGTCAGTTTTTGACCATTTCCAGTTCATTCATCTCTGGGGAAAGATCTGTTGAATGCAGAGTCCTTAAACAATCCAAGATGGTGGTTTACTGCCCACAAAGTAAACAGAAATAGTAACCAACAAACTTCCATTAAGCTTTTCCACGTCCTCCAACTTCCTAAGCTGGTGTAACTGGTGGAACACAGTAGTTAAGCTTTCCCTCCTGAATGAGTCATCCAGCTTCTGTGATGCTGACTCAGACCCGTGTCACCCCAAGGTTATAAAATACCCCAGAGCACCTGCTTTGGTCCCATAAGGTTTCTTTGTCATACTCTTCACATCTTATGACTCCACTCTCACCCTGAAATGCCCCAATTCAAACAAAAACATTCTTTTTTTTTAAATGCTCCAGTATTTAAAGCAAACCTGGATACACTAAAATTACCATCAAGGAACAGAGATGGGGTTTTTTTTTAAGACAAGAGTTTGCTCACCCTCTCCATGCATCAGTGTCGAAAGAACAAAGTGGGCTGTTCTGCTTTCTGTATGCTGCTGAATGCCGCTACTTTTGCGAAGGCTTGCCTGCATGCATGTGCACTTGTGTGTCTGTGTCCGTCATCTCATCCCTCCATCACGTCATGCCGCTCTGCTGCTGCCGCAGTACGCCTGCAGCTGTAACTCCTCCTCTCTGACTGCTTTTTTCATCCAATTTGTTGCAGCCTCTATCTATTTCTGAGTAATGGACCTGTTGGCTGGGCTCTGTCCTCTCCCTGCTGCAGAAATATAAGCCCAGCTGCCAAAGAAAGGCTCATCCATTAGTTAAATGAGAGTGTTTTGTTTGTGTGTGTGTGTGTGTGCCCAATAGTGTGAGTAACACACAGTAATTAAAGCAGATGTAGCTCTAAATTCCCTAAACCCACTAATTGGCAGCCTGAAGAATGAAAAAAAAGAAAGAAATGTAACGATGATTACAAATGCACACTCACGCAAGCACGTGCATCTGTTGTCTGCGTATGTCTAAAGCTGAATAAGACGAACAGCCCACACATCCATCACTCCTCTGACCTGTCCTACTCCTCTAATGAAAGTAGGAGACAGAATGAGAAATAAGGGAGATTTTGAAGAGGGCGGGGGCTTGAAACAGGGGGAGGAGAGCTCTGCTGACATCTTCTCTCGCCAGACAAACTGGAGGGAAACAGTATCCATCCCAGACGTAACCTTGAGCGGAGCTTCCTTAAATTGCCCTCGTAAACGACTAAATGCACAAAAAAATGAGACTCCATTAGAACAAGTGACAAGATCCAACATTTTTGTTCTTTTTTTACTCTTTTACTCTATTTTGCCATGTCACTTTAGTGTCTCTGTTGCATCTCCTCTCATATTTCTGCTGAGCTGGCTGCCACACCGATAGACAAGGAAAAGCAGCATATCTGATACATCACAGAAGAAGACATAAATACCCCGTAATGATCTTTTCTGTCAGAATGCCCACTCAGCAGCTGTGATTTCTGAGAACCATAACGGTGCGTGTGAGTTTCATCATGATCAGGATCCATTGGCTCCTTGTTGACTTGGTATTGCAGTAAACTCCATCCTAAGAGCTCTTTGACTGATCACATGCATCGATCAGGCACTGACCTGCTCTTCAAGTCTGCACCAAAGACATAAACGTCTCAGAAAATCCCTGCAGCAAAAATACGTGATAGAAAAACATTCATATACTGCCTGTCCTATAGTAACTAACAGGTTTTTGCTTTAAAAACACTGGTTGTAGCTCACATTTAACAGCAACTCTTAAGATTACATGGTGTACTTTTCCCTTCCTGCACTCTTGGCCATGCAGACAGACTGTTGTTCATCAAGTTCAACACAATCATTCCACTGATCATATTCTAACGTTAAGGCAACTTCTCAGATTTTATCCACAGGTTTAAAAAAAGTGAAGTCCTCACAGAAGTCTAAATGCAGCATAAACAATAAAAAAACACTCACATGATCTGTTGCTTTGTCTCAGAGTCTCATGAAAACGGGAAGTGACTTGCAAAAGAGGATTAGGGGGAAGCAGTGTACAAGCGTCAGCATAGAGGGTGTGCTGAGGGCAGGGGGGTTAATATCATAACTGGTCTTCACATGTTACCCAAGGCACGTCCCTCCCCCTGACAGACGCTGCTTTTGACAATGGAACACTTGTCTCACTGTCACACTGAGGGGCATATGGAAGATTGTCTGGTGGGGGGGGTGGGATCCAACATGTTGACTGTCTGGAAAACAGAAGGAAAAATCAATGCGGTTACATTAGTATGAAACCACAAAACAAATGAGTCATAAATCAGGTTATTTGCGCTTACTATTTTTGTGTGACAGGCAGGCTTTGATTCTACAATACTCCAGTCACCGGGATTCAGATTCTCTGATCGCTAGAACTATAACTGATGGTACAGTACTAACTATTGTTATGGTAGTTTTTCATCTCGCCCTGCTCTCTGGCTGTTGAGACTTAAATGTGTCTTTTAAATCGGTGGTGTCCAACGATGATCCTTGAGATCTACCACCCATACCTGCCCTACTTGCTGCTCCTTAACTGGATCAGGTGTGTTCAGTCAGTAGGAAGCCAGAATCCTTTAAATCAATTAGAGAGGTGAGATTGTACAAGCCGTTATTCTCTCAAAAGGATTTACGTCACACCATCAACCACACATACTGACTCCTACACTCCTACTTAAAATATTTATATATAAAAGAGAAAATTGCTTAATGTTGAGAAAATCAACAAAAACTTAAGAAGGATCTATTAAAAATGATCTTTCCATAGGTTGAACCAGAATGCTTCTTGCTGTAAAATGATTGTCAAACCACCACTATTGTAGTAAAATGATTGACCAACGTTGTTGCCTTAAGATAAAAACAAAAAACTAAACTAAATTTAGCCTCAAGACAAAATTTCATTCATGCTTGCAAAAACAAGTGGACAACAACCAGCGGTTTCTCATTGCTTCTTGTTTTGCATCTATGGGAATTTTACATCCTCTGAAAGATTTTTTGTGTTTTCTAGACCTTTGTTTCAACTCAGTTAGTGTATTTAGGAAGTTAAGCATTAATGCAAAACAACAATAAAATATAACTTTCAAGTTTTGTCAACTGCATTCCAGAAATGCTCAACGTAAATCAAATCAGAGAAATGAAAAACCTTCACCTCTGAGTTGAATAAATCTTTATTTGCTCTTTGCATTGAGGCAGATTTGTTGGAATAGAAACAGAATTGTTGTTTATATAGCGGGCTGAAGCTGTGTTACACGTTATCCTGGCATTTGTTTTAACTCACACCAAGTTGTATGTTTTCAAAAAGATATGGTGGAATTGAACTCCACTTTATGCAGCTTCAGAGTATTAACATCAATATCAGTGGGAATTAGTAACTTTTTAACTACAAATTAGAGTGCTGATGACTTTTAATGTTCATTAGCCCTGGCGACACTGCTCTGGGTTTTCCTTTTATTTGTTTGTTTTGTAGAAAAACTCAGTTTTCATTAATATATTTGCTGTTTTAGTGAAAATCCTGCAAATGTGAGATTTAGTCGACTATTATTAGTAGTTCTCTGAAAACTGTTTTTTAATAGAGTTGATTTACAATTTTTTTACAGCTAATTTAAAGTAATTTGTGTCTCATTTTAAGAGAACTCTATTTAGAAAATAAGTTCTCAAAACAAAAAATAGAAAACTTAAAGTAAAAACCTTCATTTCAAAGTAAAGAAGTAACAATTTCAGTCTAATAAATTAAAATATGTCACAATGACTTTTCTTTTAAGAGATTCCTTCCAACTGAGGCAACCGCCATTCACAGCTTCTATGCTACAGTAAACAATTCTAACATGAATTTTCAACACAAAATACATGCTCTGTATAATCAGCATTTAGATTTATGCAGCTATCTTATTCTCTGCATACTAAATGACTGAAATTTGCTATTCATGACATCTTCGTCTCAACCGGCTGAGAAAATGAAGGGAAAAAATTGGCGTCATCCATCATCCCCGTCTGTCCAGCATGCTGGCTCCAAATGCCACCGATAGCAAACGAATGGCTAAAACAATCTAAATCTTGTTTGCTGTAATGTCAAAGTGACTCTCACAGGGACTGAACACACTTGTTAATGACCATTTCACACAGTTTCTTCAAGGGAATTATTTTAAGTCACTGTCACTACATCTTTTATCAAAATGTTTAGCTCATTGAAGTCTATTTGGCTGTGGTAGAAAATCTTTTTTTAATCCTGTAGCACAACAAAAGAAGCAAACAGACAGCTGGCAGGACAAACACAGCTTCATGGCATCGAGTATTCAGTGAAAAAGGCTCTCCTAAATTTACTTCATTGGTCTTTAGTGACACACAGTTGAAGGGAAAGAGTGCTTGAAAAACTCATTGCAAGTAGATGGCAGGCTCCCTGATTTGTTACAGTTTGCAAATATCAGTATACATTGAGTGAAATGATCCATAGTGAAAAAAACATATTCTTTGGCCTAATAAGAAATAAATACACAGCAATCATGACCAAAACTAACAATTTGCCAGATTTTTTCAAATTTTTCTACTTTTTCTTTCTTTAAGGTTTTTAAATAAACAACAAAGATTTTCATAAAGAAAATTTGAGACATTTCTTTATGTTATCATCTGCATCAAATCAGGAAAGTTGTGCCTCCAACAGTATCGGTGTTCAATACCAATAATGGCCAGTTAGTGGAGACAGATATCAGTTTTAGATCATCCTTTCCCCTTTATTTTCTGTAATTCAAAAGCAGAGGCTTATTTAGGCCATCGCTTCATTCACTTTATGGATCTGATAGAACTGTAATAGCTGGTACTTAAATGCCACTTCATGCTTTGCTCTTACCTTGAAATGAAGCTGAAACTGCATCTTATGGTGTAAGTGGAGGAATGAAAACAGCCAACTTCCAGTTGAACATTTTAAAGTCCCACTCCGATCATCTTTTGATCTATTTATAAAGCATTCCCGGTGGTCTTTTAATTATGTTTTTGCAGTTTTTAGCCAAAATATAAAAAAACCTGTGTCATCTTTTAGGACATACAGGGGCGCAAAAAAAGTATTTAGTTAGCCACCCATTGTGCAAGTTCTCCCACCTAAAAAGATGAGAGAAGCCTGTAATTTTCATCATAGGTATACCTCAACTATGAAAAACAAAATGAGAAGAAAAATCAGAAAATCATTGTCTTATTTTTAACAGATTTATTTATAAATGATGGTGGAAAATAGGTATTTGGTCAATAACAAAAGTTCAACTCCATTCTTTGTCATATATCCTGTGTTGGCATTTAAGCATTACTGTAAGTCTTCACAAGGTTTTCACAAACTGCAGTGGTATTTTGGCCACTTCCTCCATGCAGATTTCCTCTAGAGCAGTGATGTTTATTGTTAAACTATTACCTGATAGGAAACTGGTGCCTTCTGATACATTTTGGGTTTTTGACTGTTGTTCAGTTCAATTCAATTCAATTCAATTTTATTTGTATAGCCCAAAATCACAACAACAGTCGTCTCGATGGGCTTCGAAGTAAAAGATGAACTCAAAAGGATCACGAATACAAAGAGTTCAATAGAAAAATACTAAAATGAACTTACAAACTGACTAAGCTATACTGGCATCCCTGCCCTTAAACCCCCCTTCGCGGTAAGGAAAAACTCCTAAAAAAACGGATTCCGGAAAAAACTAAGAAACCTCAGGGGTGCCCACATGAAGGAGGGATCCTCCCCCAGGACGGACAGGCGATTTACCAGAACTCTTAAAGAAGAATTAACACATCTAACTCGACAACTACATATATAAAGTCCAGCAGACGAGCTTCATCCAGCCGTGGTTGGGGGGACAGTCAGGGGCGCGAGTCGCGCCTGAGACAGGAACCACAGCCAGGTGTAGGAGCAGGAGCAAAGGCGAGGCAAAGTCAAAGTCAAAGTCAAAGTCGGCTTTATTGTCAAATGTACTGCATCCATAAAGACATACAGCACAGATGAAATTGCTTTCCTCTCACCCCACAGTGCAAGCATCATATAAAAAATAAATAAATAAACGACTTAAAAAATAGATAAAAAGACAGCAATAATAAGAAGAATAACAGTAGTCTAAACAGTGCAGAGAGCAATGAGATGGTTAAAGTGGCAGTTTAAAGTGACCACAGTGCTGAGAACAGTAAGTGGATGAGTTAGTGATGGCAGTCTTTGGTGAAAGTGGTGATCTGAACTGTTGTGAAAGTTTTCAGTGTGGGCTTGTAGGACGGAGTGGAGGGGCCAGAGGGGGGAGGGCAGGGAGAGAACGGTCAGGAACAGGAGCACGGATGAGCCAACTGGAGTCTGGAAGCACTCCCACTCCCCAGGAGGGGAGAGGGAAAGAGGGACAATACATGAATCGCACTGCACCAAACAGAGGCATGGAGAACTAAATGATGAATAATGATCAAAAATAGAGGAGAGGAAGGGTAGAAGTAGATGAGAAAAGAGCACAGAACCCCAGAGCACCATAGTGACCCCAGCTTCAACTTCTAGCAGCCTTTTAAAACAAATAGTTATTGTTATTAAGTTTAATTCAAACACATTAACATTAAGTTAAATAATCTCTGAATACTAAATAGTCTGACAATAAGCCTGTCCAAAGAGGAATGTTTTCAGTCTAACTTTGAATGTAGAAACTGAGTCGGCCTCTCTTACATGAGCTGGGAGCTTATTCCATAAGACAGGGGTTTGGTGGCTAAACGCTCTACCTCCAACCGTACTTTTACTAATTCTAGGAACCACAAGCAGTCCTGCATTTTGCGAGCGAAGTGTTCTCAATGGATGGTAAGAGACTATGAGGTCCTTAATATAGGACGGGGCCATTCCATGTAAGGCCTTATAGGTTAACAGGAGGATCTTGAACTTGATTCTAGAATCAACTGGGAGCCAATGGAGCGAAACTAACACAGGAGTGATGTGATCTCTTCTGCTAATTCCTGCTAACAATCTAGCAGCTGCGTTTTGAACAAGCTGGAGACTTCTTAAGGAACTCTTAGGACACGCTGCTAACAAAGAGTTACAGTAATCCAGCCTCGACGTAACAAATGCATGGATGAGTTTTTCAGCATCACTCTTAGAAAGTATATTTCTGATCTTAGCAATATTCCGCAGGTAAAAAAAGTCAGTTCTACACGCCTGAGATATGTGAGCCTTAAATGATGAGTCCTGGTCAAATAAAACCCCAAGGTTTCTAACTGTGGAATTGGGGTTATACTTATGCCATCCAGGGAGACTATCTGAGAAGACAGAGCATCTCTGAGGTTTTTAGGACCAAGTATAATGACCTCAGTTTTTTCTGGGTTCAAGAGGAGGTAATTAATTGTCATCAAGGTCTTGATGTCTCTGATGCAGGCATTCAGTTTCTCTATATCGTCATTCTGGTCAGGTTTCATGAATAAATACAACTGCGTGTCGTCGGCATAACAATGAAAATTAATGCTGTGTTTCCTGATTATGTTTCCTAGGGGTAGCATATAAAGCGTAAACAGGATGGGTCCTAAGACTGAGCCCTGTGGGACTCCATAGTTAACTCGAGTGCACTGAGAGGAATGTCCATTTACATTAATGAACTGATACCTATCGGACAGATAGGATTTAAACCATTGGAGAGCAGATCCCCTGATCCCTATGTCCTGCTCTAGTCTATGGAGTAAAATACTGTGGTCGATAGTGTCAAAGGCTGCACTGAGGTCTAAAAGGACCAGAATGGAAAGTAGCCCCTTTTCTGAGGCTAATAACAAGTCATTAGAGACTCTAACTAGTGCAGTTCCCGTGCTGTGGTGGGGTCTAAACCCCGACTGAAAGTCTTCAAAGTTGTTCGTGTAATCCATCCACATGAGCCTGTGGGTTAACCTCTAAAGAACAACAAGAAAACCTTAAAAAATACAAGGTTAGCAAACCTGCTTAAAATGTACAGGTACTGTTTTTATTGATGTGTTTATTCATATAGTTTTAAACAAATAGTTTTGATGTAATAAACCTGTTTGTAACACTTAAAGCAAATATGCAGGTATGCAGCATGTATAATGTTCATAATACCAATAAAAAAGTTAAGTGTTAATCCCAAAGGAAAAAAGATAATCTAATTCCAATATACATTAATGGACATTTCAACAATACCTAACCCTCCTCATCTAAATGCATTTTACAGTTTAACCAGACTTATTACTGAAGACACGTTTTAAAGTCCACAAACTTGAAAAACGACTCTTTAACTTTTCTGCCTTTAACCATTAACCAGTATCACATGTCGCTGCGACCATCCAATACTGAATTCAAGTTCCCCACCCATCCAGTCCTGAACCCCACCCTCCATCTGTCGGTCTCACTTCAGGGCAGAACTTGTTGGGTATGTAGTCCATTTCAATAGTTTAGCAGAAACTGGCTCCTCCCTTTGAGAGAAGCACACAAGACCAGAGGCACAAACTCACATTCTGCTTCAACATTTTCCTGCTAGAACAAGCTGTGTAAAGTCTTTGGAGCCTCACTTAAAGTAGTCATATTTTCACTTTGAATTCTCTTTTTTGGTTTCCTGAACACACCTCAGTGCTGCAAGAGGACTGCGGAAGCCGGAAAGTTTCACATCACTTTGTCCTTTTCTACTGACAATATCTACAAGCTGCGGGTAAGAATTTGTTTGTTTATGTATTAACGATGAATTCAGGCACGTGGTTTTGTTTTTGCCTGCTGCAGCACAAATCCTCATTCTGAGCTGAAAACTTCCTGACCTTTTTTACACGGAACGTCTTACTTTCAGTGTTTTACACAACACTCCATTACTAACCTCGGTAGTCACACATGTCTCAACATGCAGATCTACATTAAAACTAACACAACAGGATTCTGGGTGTGAATAAGGCGGAAGGCACAGTTTATTCACCTACACACATTTTCCCCTCTGTGGATGGATTGCCAGCTCTCAGTTCAAGCTTCTCCTTCTTCAAACTAATTATATGTCTAGCAAAACACTTAAAAAATCAAGTTTTGCAACCTCAGCTCTCCTGAGGTCTTCTCTTTCTTAGGTTGCAGAGTTGCATGAACTACTTTTCAATGCCCACTAGAAGCAAATGTGCTAAATAGTTCTGCACTTACTCACATCAGTAATGATTATATGAAATAAACCCCTAAATGTAAACAAGACTGATTTTACTGTTACTCCAATGATTTTTAGCAGCCATGACAATTTTCAGCCTTTCAGGTTTTACATCCTGTAATTGTTTCTGCTTGACCCTTTTGCATGTGTTTGGTTTGGCCTAAAAGGCAAAGCAGACCAAGCGGTTTTAATATCAAAAAGTAACAGGCTGCAACTGGAACCAAAGAGTGGGAATGTGGAGAATGTAAAGCAAAAACAGATGCAGCTTTATTTTCCTTTATAGAGGGATTACATTGTTTTTTATTTAGGTTTTAAATGCTGCTCATATAAAAAACTACATTACAGGAACCTTTGTTGGTTCTAACCCACTGATGGAGCAAATGGGTACTTCTGTGATGTTTGTTCCAGTAGTGAACACTTCTTCTTTCACAGTGGCTTTTAAAACACACAAGCAGAAGCAAACATTTTAAGTGGAAGTGATTTTCCAAACATATCAGAACCTGAAATAACTCATTACTTTGCTTGCAGATGCAGCAACTCCTTCTGCCAGAATGGGTTTAAACAAAAAAAAAAAAAAGCATAAAACTTGAAAAGAGACCAGCAGCGTGGTAGGAGGGTATGTGCCACAAGATGGGAGGGTTTACACAGGCAGGAATGTGGAAGTAAATTCACAGGAATGGATAAGGAGGGTCGTTCGGGAAGTGGTGCACAAAACCCAGCAGGAGCGACAACATTCACTCCCTCAACAATTTCCTCTGCGAGTCGTGTTTCTGCAGCACCCTTAAAAGGAAAATTTTTGCGAGTAAAATTATAGTCCTGGAAACACTATAATTACTGGCAAAACAACAAATTTCCAGTAGCAAAAAAAAACAAAACAGTTTCAATGGTTCTGCAGTTGGAATCATTATCTGAAAATAAACTTAAAATAGTAATTACAGAAAATGACATTTAATTTGATTTTCTCAGTACTTATTCACTACAGAGTGAGGATAGATCTCCTCAGTAATAAAAATGAAAAAAACCTAGTTATGAAGATAATTACAACATTGGTGTTTACGAATTTCCTCCTTTGGTTATTCTAGGATGCCATTAGGAGGAGGAAACAAGTGTGGCCGCTGCTCCAAGACGGTTTACTTTGCAGAGGAGGTTCTCTGTGATGGGCGGAGCTTCCACAGGTCCTGTTTCCTGTGCAGTGAGTGAACGGTTTGCTGCTTCCTGTGATAACCATTGTGGAAACCATAACTGTTTTGACACATATCATCAGTCACATACTAAACTGTCCTTATATACACATTTCCTCATTAAAAAATGTCAAAATACTGCCCAGTCTGAACAAATCGGAAGTGTTATAGTACAGGGACAAAAATGGCTAGCTTAAACCTGGACAGGAAAACACAAACCTTAACTTTAACAGTAAAAAGATCTATATGTTTCATTCTGTGGTCTTTACACTGGCTGTCTATCTCCCAGAGGACAGACTTTAAAGTTATGTCGCTGGTTTATAAAGCTTTAAATGGTTTAGCAACGAAATACACACATCTGGATCGGGTCTTTTGTCAATTTCTAGAGTCAAAACCTAACATGAAGAAGCTGCGTTACGTTTCTATGCTCCACATGTCTTTAACACACTTCAAGCAAAGCTTTAGATCAGCTTAAGCACTCAGTTTATTCAAATCCAGGTTAAAGGCCTACCTGTTCACAGCTGCATTTGATTAGTTTTTATTCTGTACTGACTTTAAAGTTACTTTACATTCAGTCATATTTAACCCCAACCCTTTTAACGTTCTTTACATCTTTATTTTAATGTTCACCCCTTTAATATTTCCTTTAAATGTCTTTTTAATGCTTTTCTGAAAAGCACTTTGAACTGTATATAATATGTGCTATACAAATAAAGGTGCCTTGACTTGAAATTAGAGACAATTTAGCTAAATGTAACCTTTAGACAACTATTTCTTTTTTCCGTCATTTATGATGCATTTGCAGAATAAGTGTAACTGCTTTTCATTGAGTTGGTCAATTGCAATAGATAGCTGATGTTTCAGTGTATGACAATTTTTCAAGTCAAGAAATTTTGTTTGATATTCTGTCAAAAGAAATTGGGTTCATTTGTGGCACCTCAATGCAAAGCTCTATTATCATAATTAATATCCTTAGTTCCAACTTTCCACCTATGAGGTCCATTAAAATGTTTTTTTTCTGAGCAGAAGAGACTGCATTGCAGTATATGATGGACATTTTTCAAATATTGATTACATCTAGTACTGAAAGATGTTGTAACTTGTGACATATGTGTGCTACAGTTTAAAAGGGAGGGTAAGTTCAGGGAGTTGTGAGGGAAAAACGTGTTTTGCTGTGATTTTGTAATCAAACATTCTTGTGATGGAATTTAGATGAGAACATGCTCCTTTGGGAGAACTGAGCCATAAAAGGAAGCAAATAGAAGCTTATCTGAACTCCTGAATGCACTCACTGACATGTACACAAAAATGCAAAACACTCATAAGCACTTGTGTGTGTCTTTTGTGTTAGTGGTTTGTAGGAAGAGCTTGGACAGCACAACTGTTGCAGTTCATATGGAGGAAATCTTTTGTAAGGCATGCTATGGCAAGAAGTATGGGCCAAAAGGTTATGGCTACGGTCAGGGGGCGGGGACACTCAGCATGGACAAAGGAGAGTCTCTGGGTATTACACCTGAAACGTGAGTTGCACAACTGCACACATTCTTAAATCTATTTGGATGCTTTTTATCCACATTTGTCCTACTTGCCTTTATTAGCCCAGGTCCTCATTGTCCAACCAACAACCCAAACCCATCCAAGCTGGCTCAGAAGTTTGGAGGGTCAGATAAGTGTCCTCGCTGTGGAAAGGCCGTGTATGCCGCTGAAAAAGTGATCGGAGCTGGTAGTGTAAGGAAACCCCCCTTTGTTTGCACACATGTTTGCGTGAAGCAAAACCAGCGTTTAAAATAATCAATAAATTGCTTTTGTTCTGACAGTCATGGCACAAGGTTGGGTGCTTCACATGTGCCACGTGTGGGAAGAGCCTCGAGTCAACCACGCTGTCTGACAAAGACGGAGAAATCTATTGCAAAGGTAAAACCTTCAGCCTTCACAACCAGGAAAGAAAAAGGAGTCTTACAGATTCTGCAAGAATTTCCAGGACCACCTCACTGCTGACAGAAAGTATTTTGCTGAGTAACTACACTATAACAGTTGTTTGTATCGGGTGTGTGGTGGGTCTTTTACTACAATGTTGCATTCAGTTTTCAATAATAGGATTGGGATTAAGACTCCACAATTACATCTACTCTACTTCAATGTATTTGAGGTATGAACATCTGGAAATGAAGTAGATCACATTTTAAGTGTCAATCGTGTTTAAAAAAGAAATCTTGAAAACTATTTCAAAACAGTGGTAGACTCAAGGCTGCACGAAGGTTTTCACCAAGCGCTCCAGCTTCCTCCCACAGTCCAAAAAAATGATTCATACGTTGATTGGTTATTAAAGTATCCCTAGTTGTGCATGTGTGAGTGATAGTGTTCTCTGCGACAAACTGGCAACCTGTCCAGGCTTCAGTAACCTTGGGGCCCCTAAAAGTGATACAGCGGGTGAAAAAAATGGAATGATAGATGGTTGAAATGTCCATGGTTTTCAGGTAATGTTATCTATAATGTGTTTAAAGTATATTATCTTGTAAAATATTCAATACAATGAAAATTGTCTTTTTGGTGTTTTTAATATGTTCCTGTTTTTTTCTGATAATGGAGTACATATACAAAGAAAATTTAGCTTAAAATTGGATTTCTGAGTATTTCTTCATTTAAATCATTCTGAGTCAGGAGCAGACAAAAATGCCATTTGAAACATCACACACTGAAAAAAGAAAATAATGAGGTTAATTTGTTTTAATTTGCTTTAACCCTGTGGCATAAAATGTGGCTTCTTTTTCGTTATGTTTTTCTATTTCCTTATTTTTTTGGCCACCGGAAATTTGTGTTTCTTAAAATGATAAAACAAATGATAAATTGTCAAATTAACTTAAAAAGCCCAAAAGAAATTTGTACTTGAGTTTTCCAGGATTGAAGTACAGCTGAAACACAAAACGTGGGGGGGAAAAGAGCACACTGGGTTTTGTCAACTTGGAAGGTACCTGTTAGTGATAGATAATGTAACAGTGCCATCTATTGGGGATAGGCAGCTATTCTAACATGAATATTGAGGCTCATATTACCTTTGATCCCAACAGGGTGTTATGGAAAAAACTTTGGTCCAAAAGGATTTGGATACGGACTCGGAGCAGGGGCGTTGGCACATACGCAATGAGGACTTCAGTGGAGGGTTCCTGATCTCTGCACTTCTCTCTTCATCCTATAGAGCAGTGTTTTTCAACCAGTGTGCCGCGGCACACTGGTGTGCCGTGAGAGATGGTCAAGTGTGCCGTGGGAAATTGCCCTCATTAATTAAAACATTTTCCATCTCCATGATTTAAGCTCTCTGTTCATCCAAACAGGCCCTGATAAAACACTGAGGAGTTAGGAATATAAAAGATCATAAAATACTTTTTCTTTGCCTTTATTTTATTTTATTAAAGACATTTTGATAAGGTACCGCGATTCAGCTGCACCTTCGGCTGTATTTTGGAAACGTCCCGTCCCTTTAACTGTCTCCACCAATCATTCTTGAAGGCTTAATCACATGTCATCAGTCTGACCAATCAGAAGTGGTTAAAGTCTTCACTTCCTTGTTCCGATTTAGCTCGTAAAGTCGCTCAGTTCTAAAAAAAATAGCAGCTAAAGCTCGTCTTTAGCGGTGTAGCTTTCCACAGAATCCGGTATCAGACCGTGGAACAAGAGAACAAAACAATGAAGCTCCGAAAAGCAATCTCCGGCCGTTTTATGCACTACATCTCCCATGATGCATTGGGTTGTGAGAGTTGCAGCGCATACGGAGATCTGTTGTTAAACGTCTTGAAACCAACGAACACACATCAAACTGTTTTTAAATCTTCTAACTTATCTTTTATTGCATCTTTTAGAAAAAAAACAGCTGCAGTTTCCAGCTTTTTCTGCAACAATTATCTCAAAAATGCATGTGAGATTGCGGAGGGGCTGTAGATCAATACAGACTATGAGTTTCTCCTTTTTTTTTAATTTTTGGATGCTGGTGTGCCGCGGGATTTTTTTTAAGGTTAAAGTGTGCCGTGGCTCAGAAAAGGTTGAAAAACACTGCTATAGAGGACAGTCTGTCATTACATAACTTTGCACACAAGAGCATTTCAGTACAGAAACCACCCTGTCAGCTCCAACAACATCTATCTATTTCAATATTGTTTTAGTTTGCATTTGGTATAAATGTCTAATAATATCAGACGTGTTGTTGTTTTAAACTGCCAGTGTATTCTTGCTCTCTGAAGGACAATTGTCATTATTTTTCCCTCTTGTTATCCACCCAGACATAATAGAAATAAAGAAGACAATAAAGTGAGTTTGTGTCACTGATGTAATAAAAAAAGGAACACTCGGAGACCTGTAACAGATAAGGGAAGTAAAAGGTTAGAGGCCTATCTTAAGTTTCTAGAGATGACACATGCACATGGTATCCATACCTGTCACGGCATTGTGACGCATCCCAAACTTGAGTCATAGAAGGTAAATCTGTGGCAATTGCTGAGAGAAATACCTTTACCTGCCAGAATATAACTAACTATTAAAAATCTATATACTAAAATGTGGTCATGCTTAACGTTTGTAAAGTTTTTGGGTACATTTTTCTTCTCCCTGAACAGAAAATGCCCCTTTATTGTGAAAGCAATCAATCAATAGATGTTACACCCACTCAATTATTGGAAGTTTAGGTCAATTTGACCTAAAAATAGTTCATTAATTACGATTTAAATGACATGTTTTTAACTTTAGCTACCTTGTTTGGAGCTAATAGACTTTGGCTGTGATAAGTGCATTAGGTATGCTTAAAAAGTTTTAAGGTTTAAGAGTCAAACTACCTCAAAACTACCTTTTATTCTCCCTCAACAGGTGACGTTGCTTAATGTAAACTATATTACCTTTGCCTTTCTGTGCAAAAACAACTAAACAAACAAAAAAAAAACGTAAATAAATTAATGTTACACCGACAATTATTGGAAGCCTAAAACTAGTTGATTGATTACAATTCAAATGAATTTTCTATCTTTCGCTACCTTGTTTGGAGCTAAAGGCTTTGTCTATCATAATGTAGAACAGCTGAGGCGGAGTAATACGTTTCCGTTCAAACGACGAACAGAAACGCTCTTCAGGTGAATGTGGATCCAAAATGTGGGGTTTAATGTCGACACACGGAAGCTCCGTCCGGAAATAAGTGCCTGCCCCCGCTCCAGCAGCTGCCTGCCTGCCTGCCTGCCTGCCTGCCCCGGGGGCTGTTTTGCTAACGCTCTCTGTCTGTGAGGTGCTGCAGCACGTGTCAGCCCTCTCGAGCACGCGCGCAGACAGAGCTGGGAATTTCGTGAACTGCTCGGATGACTCGTTACCGTCACCGGCGAGGAGGCGGGGTGCTGATGGTGAGTAGGTCCACAGAGGAGCTGGGCATGTCCAAACACATCCAGGCAGACCAGACCAGCTTACCCACCGCCCTCCGCAGAGCGCCGCGTCTAAACTAAAAACGTTCGAGGTTGTAATTATCACTCATGCCTGCTCAGCTGTAACGCTACGCGCTATCCAGACGGAGATTTTCCCAGTTTGATGGACTCATCTGGAGAAGCTCCACGGACCGACTGAGTCTGGTTCTCATGGTGAACATGTCTGTTTCTGTCAAAGCGATGATGAGAGACGGGCAGCTGGAGAAGCGCAGCAGCGGCCTTCTCCAGCTGTGGAAGAAGAAGCGCTGCGTCCTGACGGAGGAAGGGCTGCGCCTGCACAGCTGCAAAGGCGGCGGAGGAGGAGGAGGAGGAGGAGGTCCCGCTCCGGAGTCAGGATGGAGCCCCAAAGCCAAGGAGCTCCGCTTCGAGCTGATGACCACGGTGGACTGTGTGGAGTACAAGCGAGGGATGGTGTACTTCACCGTGGTCATGGCTTCGGGGAAGGAAATTGATTTTCGCTGTCCACAGGATGGCACGGCATGGAACGCAGAGATTGCGTTGGCACTGGTGCGCTTTAAGAACCTGCAGGCGGTGCAGACCGGAAGAAACCGGCGCATGTCCGCCGAACATCTGGGCAGCACCGGGGAGGATGAAGAGCTCTGATCTGGCGGTGAGTTTTCCTCAATGTAAAAACAGCTGTTAACGTTCACTATAATATTAATAACTATTATTATTATTTAGAAGAATGCGTCTCTTCAGACTGGGAAACGGGTAGGGAGATTCGGGCAGAGAATCAGCTGATCGCCTCCAGGCCACACCCACAAATATCTCAAATTGTTGCCCTTTTCATTCAGGTTCTGGCACCAAAGAAGTCTCCAAACCCCCCAAAACGGATTTAACCCCTTGTGTTCTATGGGTGGAATGGTGCTGGCCATTTCCAAATATATTTATGCTATGATAACACTCTACCTCCAGGGAGTAGGGTGGCACATGTTTAAGAATCACACCAGTTAAGCCTGTTATTTGAAAGCACCACTTAATGTTTAGATGTCTTGAGCCAAAGCCATCTTGATGCCTACTTCTCAGTCATCTTAGGACACAAACCACTGTGACTTGAGGACATAATTATCATGCAATTCGAGCCTCCAGAATAACATCTGCCTGACTCGCCCTCAGCAGGCAGCAAAGTATTTTTATGCACTCATGGATTTCTTTGTGTTTGCCAATATGGGTGCTAAAATCAAATGGATCTTTAATGTTTTGCATTTTGCTACACAGCTTTAAATCATTTGAAATTGTTATATTTGTTTGTTGATGTTTCTGAAATGAGCCTAATTTCTGAGGCAGAGGTCTGAGCTCACCCTTCAGGAATCCATAGCTCAGAGGGCGGCTGTAGCCAGGAGCCCAAATTAACTTAGTAGCTGTGGTAACCGTCATCAGCTGTTGGAGTCCTGTAAATACGCAATAACTCTTGTAAAATAAACATCCCTTTTTTTGTTTTTGTTTTATTTTTTTTCCTTAGGAGAAGTCCTCTGACCCAGCAGGAGTCGGTTTCTGGATTGCAAAGCATCATGGGATATGTGTCAAAAAGCTGTTCACTTTTAAAAATGGACTTTGCACAACTTTTTCAGATTTTCATTCAGGATCAATCATATGAAGAGCAGAAATTGGATGTGTTCTTATTTGTCAGTCAGGAGTGACTGAGATCATCAGATCATCAGAGATTCCTGCTAAAACAAAAACATTATCAAGTGTGTTGATTTTTTTTAACTGAAACTATGCAACTTGAAAACATTTGATCTAAATGTGTGCCTTAGTATTTACAAGTATCTTCAACTTACAAAATACTTTTAAGTTAAGGGAAAGGTGGTGTTTTGTTTAAAAAGTGTTGTTACAGACTGGATGACTAATATTTTTAATCTAAAACATAAGGTATTTGTTTCAAACTCTTCTGCTTTGTATATTTTTTTCTTCAATTATGTACAGTATTAGAATTGTTAAGATGTTTTTAAGTAATAATAAAATGTTTTCTTGAAAGGTTTACGGCACATTCTTTGTGAACTCTTTACCCTCTTGGTATTCGTTTTAGGGACATATAATTATTTTCCAATTTTGCTGTGGATCCCCCTGAGCCACACCAATGCATTGTGGGTATTGTTAGCCTGCCTGAGTCAGGACACTTCCCATTCTGTGTGCATGACTAATATAGAAGCACCCTGAGCCTGAGGCATGAGCTCACAAACATCTTCTGGTTCATTATCACAGACAGGAGCACTCCCAGAATTTAATATCCTGCAAAGCCCAGGCATCAGCCCACTCCTATTAGGAAAGAGAGAGCGAGCTCTGTCCACTTAGGCTTTTTTTTTATGGTCTGTGTAAAAGATACATGTGTGCCCTCCAGGAATAAAGGCTTGGTTGTGTTGTAACTGGGCTTCTTTCTGTGGAAAACCCACTGTGAGCCTCACAGCATGAGTCAAGACCGAAACAATGTAAAGAGAGGAGGAACGAACACTAATTGACGGTTTGCTGAATTGGTGGAGGCAAAGAAAAAAACACACAATCCACCTATAGATAAACTTAAAAAAATATATATGTGTGAGTGTGTTTAAATTCCTGTGAAAGGATGGATTCAGTATTTGCATCCTAACACTGATGACGTTGCTGTTAAACGTCACAATAAACTTACATTTGTAATAGGCTGATGAACGAGACACATGTTTTGCCAGACCAAGATGCAATGTCAGCTAGTAACCACTAGAGGACTTCCTTTCTATTCTTGAAAAGAAAAATGTCAAATGTTTATTTTGGTTTAACACAAACAAGCTTTCATAGTTTTCACATTATGCATTTTAAATAATCCAGGCACATTATACACACATAAATAATTATTTCCAAAACCAGGTCACTATCTATTCTGCTTACAAATTGATTTAAAATAAAGATTCCTGTTAGAGTAAGTTGTTTTGTACTTACAGTACTTCAATGGTTTTTAAAATTAGCCTAGTATCCATTAAATTGAGAAAAAATGAAGAGCTAACACAGCAACCATGGTTCTGGACATCTTTTAGGTGACTCTTTCAATTTTAAAAACTTTGAAAACCTTTAGTCAAAAAGGTGACAGTATAGAAAGCAAGTCTAGAACTTAAGGATCGAAGTCTAGGACGTGAAAAGCTAGGTCTAGGTCTCCAGGACTTGGGGAGCTAAGTCTGGAACTTGAGGAGCATATCCTGGGACTTGAAACATCTTAGGTGCGTGGTGCCAGATTGACTTGACTAAACTGTTGTTTTCCTGGACGACAAGCAAAACAAAAGTCTTCCATTTCCTGAACTGCGGTTGAAACTTTCCAGCTGAAACACACCTGTCCGGGGTCAGCTCATCAACCTGTATTTATGATTGACAGCAGGAAGGACAATGGCAGCACCCACAGGATTTGTCACTCAATATGGCTCCACTTGCCTGAAGGTGCAAGTGGAGCCATACTGGAGGTTTCCCACACAACAGCTTTTTTTCTGAAACAATCAAAAAAATTGTTTGTATCAAACTGAAACATCTGATGTCTTGTTATGCATCTTTCCTGCTTTTTCAGTTGAAAAACATTTAACGCTGTGTTTTACCATCCTTTAAAAAGAAAAAGTGAAGAACTTTTCGACGTTTCCCATCAGCACTAACAAGCGAGGTTATGGTGCCAGCCTAAAGCTCTGGGTCAAATGCTTGATCTCTGCCTCAGCCACATGTGAGAGACAAATGGAGACAGCGAGTTTACAGAGCATAGAAGATAGGCTTGACTAATATTAGCTTACATTAACCAAAAAAGACAGAGAGAGACAGACAATGGGTGGTGCTTTCAAATAAGGGGAAACAAATCATTCTAATCTCTGATCAGCCCATCCTTTGGGTGCAGTGGTATCAAGGCTTTCCCCGGATTCAGACTCTGGTAAGGGCACTTTACAGTCTTGGTTATGATGTCCTAAAATGATCTACTATTAGATTTTATCATTTGTTATAAGTGTGTCTTTAATTACTTGTAGAAAAAAAAATAAACATTTAGCAGATGTGACTTTATTGTGCCTGTGGCAGATCTAGAAGTATTGAATTTTTTTTTTTTTTACTTTTTTGTTTCTTTAATTCATTTATCAGTTTTTATTTGTTTTTGTTTTTTTGGTCAAGTTAACAGAGAATTCGCAGTTATATATGAGATAAGATAATATAAGATAATACAGAATAAGAGAAGCCTAAGATGAGCCTGTATTCAGTCGCTGCAACAAACCAATTTCCCAAGCTGGGATAAAAAAAATATTCTTTATCTTATCTATCTATATAAAAATAGTCAAACCAAACATTTTTGTCTCTTTGTGTGTTTTGTGTGTGTAGTAAGACCTAGAGTTGTGCACTTCACTGTAGACGGGGTTGTCGATTGCACACCTTTATATTTAACCCTGAGTCGTGCATAAATATACAGTGCATTTATTTATTTATTTGTTTATTTATTTTCATTTCCATAAAACAACAATGATAAAAGATTTTACGGTTCTTATATCTGGGATATAAAAGAGAATAGAACAAAGAAAACATATTTTTCTGCCTCTTTTACATACTTAGAAAAAAGCAACAAAAAAAGGGAACTGTTCCAACATCTATATTTGCATATCTGCAATACAGCATAGGTATGCTTGTGGTTTACATCAAAGTATTCAGTTTAGAATAACATAGACACTGGCAAGTTGTATCTTATTTCTAAATTTGGGCACCTGGATTAAGCAACAAGGTTCATTGATTGAAAGAAAATATGACAAAATAATATTTTACTTTAGTCTATCTAGAATTTGAGTTCTGTCTTATGTCTGGACTGATTTAATGCAATTCTTAGATCAAACACTTCTCTTGTTTGACCTATAGAAATTAACAATTGGGTTCAAGGTTTTAATCAAAATAAGCTTCCATAAGTCTAAGAGTAAAATTATATTTCCAAAACACAGCTGTTTTTTTCTACTAAACCACAGAGACTCACAGACATCCAAGGATTACTGGTACTAAATCCTTGATCTAGACCACAAACCCCAGAGTACAATCACCCTCCACAGCTGTCTATCAGATATCTATTTAGGGAGACAGGCCACTCTAAATTCCTCTCTCTGAGTTAATCCTGATGAGAAAGACAAGGGATACGAGGTAGATGAAGGATGGATTTCCTTCAGGAATTTTCCAAATTATCAGCAGCAACGTGTTACAACTTTGAACTTCATCCATTGAAAGTAGCCTGTCCACAATTTTGAAGCAAATAGGAAAATGCAAAAAGGGAAAATTGGAGACAAGGTAGAGTCGCTGCTGCAGTTCACTCCCATAAAACCGGGGAGAGAAAGGTTAACAGAGGACAAACTGAGAAAAAGAAATTAGGCGTGCTTTTCTTATATTGAACTTTTTAATGGATAACTGCTTTCCTGATATTTTATGTTTGGTAGGAATCATCCATTCCTTCCATCCATCCATCCATCCATCCAATTTTTAACCTGCTAAATCTCATGGGGGTCATGGGATTGTAGGAATCATCAGAAACACATTAAAAGACTTTAACCTATGGAGCTTGGTACTTTTTTATGTAAAACAAACAAAATTTGGTTCCCCATGGTGTTATATAAAAAGCTACACATAGTTCCATCAATGAGTTTAGACTCAAATATGGACTCCAGGTCAACGAGGAGAGCACAGGTATAACCCTTGTGCTATCTTAGATGACCCCACCCTTACTTTGACCTGTTATACCTACCATGACAAAGGTGGATAGATTTCATGTAAATGGTAAATGGCGTATACTTATATAGCGCTTTCTACCTTCTTACGAAGGCCCAAAGCGCTTTACAGTCACAGTCCCATTCACCCATGCACACACACATTCACACACTGGCGGTGGCTCCGCTGCTGAACACTGGCGCCAGCCTCCCACCAGAGGCAAGGTGGGGTTCAGTGTCTTGCCCAAGGACACTTCGACACATGGGCGTGCAAGGCGGGAATCGAACCTGCAGTGCTCTGAACCTTTTTACTTCAATCTTACGACCCATGATCGTAAGATTGAAGTAAAAAGGTTCAGAGCACTGTCTAGTGGGTCTAGTTGACCCAACTCCCAATGTTAAAGTGCCTAGGATTGCACAAGGGATGATCATCTACATTTGGGTGTATAGATTCATTCATTTATTTTCTAAACTATTTTGTCCCTTTCGGGGTCACGGGATGCTGGAGCCTATCCCCCCCACTGGTGGGTGAAGGCAGAGGACACCCTGGACAGGTCTTTCACAGGGCCACACTCACACACTCAGATTCACACCTATGAACAATTTACAGAAACCAATTAACCTATGAAGCAAGTTTTTGGGTGTATAGATATTCTTTCATTGTCTCTGGTTTTCCTTTGAAATTTCTATAAATGTTCAAATGTTTTTTCCACTTTTCATCTACTCAGCAGACTCACCAGCACCTCTACAACTACTTATTTTTAAGTCACTATTACACAAAAAAAGGCTGTAGCCTTAGTAATTATGAAAAATAATTATTTCAAGTCATGTTAAATGCTTACTATTAATAAAAAGCCACTAGTCTTTATTGTAGCCATGAAAATGTGGACAGACGGTTCAACCCATCTGTTCTACAGATAAAGATTGTTAACAGTTAAACTGTCTGTGGCTCTAATCTCTTCTGTCTCTTTTCCAGCTAGATCTAATGAGCAGGATGCCTGAGCATGTGTGAGTAATTTGGCTTCCCCTTCCTCATATAGATCAATCAATCTCCCCCCTCATTTCCCACACTTTTCACTCAAAACATACCAAGTTTGACCTTTTTCTTTTTCTTTTCTTTTTCTGCTGCTCTCGTCTGTTTTACTTCAGGCAAGAGGTATGTCTTGTCACTTCCTTCTTCTGTTGCAAACACATGTCTGATGACGTACACTTTGCTGTCAAACTGTTTGCACTGACAGTGTTGTGTTTGCAGAGAAAGCCAAAGATCTCAGCGTCAAGGAAGCTGATGTTGAAGGTAAAAAAAAAGGGGGGGGCACCCTGAGTCGTCATATTTTGCTTGAGCTTTCTTTACTTTATATGAAAATGAATAGTATAATGCATGTAGTATAATGTAGTTAATTTAGTTAACTCTACAGAAACACTTAATGACATGAACAGACTTTGGGATTGTTTCTGTGCAGTGTTTTCATTTTACCTACATTTTAATCCATATTTTGATTTAAAGAGCCCACAACAAACACATTCAGATTCGATTTTTCTTCTTTTTTTTTCGCCATGCAGTATAAGTACTTAGCCATAGGGAGGCAGTAGACACAAAAATAACGATGCTTCAAAAACATCTGGTTCAACACCAACAGCTGAACGTTTCATCTTTTATCTCACATAAGCATGTGTTCTTGATGTGCTCCGACCTGATGGAATGATTTGTTTGAGCAGAGCTTGATGGTTGCAAAAGCCAAAGAGGAGTTGGAACAGGAGATGATTGTTAAAGAAGAGGAGAAACAGAAGTACCTCGCAGAGAGAGCTCCTCCTCTGAACATGAATGGCTTGAGCCTTGCTCAGCTGCAGGTAACTGTCCGTGCAGACTTATCATTTTTGTTTTATTCTCTCCCGGTATTTTCAAATGATCACAAAGTAGGTTAGACCATGCTAATTAACTGTCAAAAATATTAAAGCCAGAGGATTTTGTAAAATAGCAAACTGTAATAATATCATATAAAGCAAATAAAAACATATTGACAAAAAAAATCAAGAAATTTTTTATAGTAGGAGAAAGTTTACATACTCTGGTAGGAACAGGAACATTAAAATGACAAATGGTACGAAGGGAATTCTGTTTGTGTGTGTGTGTGCGTGTGCATGTGTGTGCAAGAAAAATTTCGAATAATTTGGGTTTGGAGCAAACAAAATGTAAAAATATTCTAAAGTTTAAAAATAGCTACAAGCATATGGTACAGACACAATACAAGAATGTATAAAGAAAATATGTGGATATTAAAATAGATTATAATAGTAAGCATGAGTAGTCATTCGTGAATATTTTTGTATATTGATGATTGTAAATTGATTGACGGGATTGTTGATAAAGCTTTTTGTGAATTATAGCTATAATTGTTATTTTCTGAGAGTAAAATTGTAGCTTTTTAAGGGGCAGGCTTCAGTTGGCTGCCTGCTCCTTTTCAAACAGCTTTTGCATTGCTTTTATTATTTTTGTTGTTGTTATCGCTATTATTATCTATACATTTGTGTCATCTAATTATTAACATGTTTGAAACAAATTTAACAAAAAAAGTGGGCAAAACAGAATGAGAACCTGGTTTTCTGGTGTCCATTTTTACAGAAGCTGATTCCAATCAAACATTGAGAAACTATTGTTTATTCATTCGGTTGCATCTCTGCAGGCTCTCTGTAGAGAACTTCATGCAAAGATAGATGTAGTTGATGAGGAGAGATATGACATTGAAGCGAAAGTCATGCTCAATACACGCGAGGTGAGTTCCTCTCCTTTTTTCCAAATTTGGCATTTTCCTGTATAGTAATCTTGACTACTTTGGAACTACTTTCAATAATCCAGCTTCTCTGCTGGTACCAATCTCTTTTTCCATCTCTGGATCAGATTAAGGACTTAAATATCAAGGTTCTGGACCTGAGGGGTAAATTCAAGAGGCCAAATCTCCGACGCGTTCGTGTATCTGCTGACGCCATCCTTCGATCGTTGCTGGGCTCCAAACACAAAGTCTCCATGGACCTTCGGGCCAACCTCAAATCTGTAAAGAAAGAGGACACAGAGAAGGTGAGTGGAGGGGAGGACTAGTCTCTCCAGCCAGGGAATGACACAAATATTCCTCAAAGCAACAGTGTGCGCAAAGGTTCAAATGCCTTCATGATGTCAGTGTCAAGTAAAGCTTAGGACACCTGACACTGTTTGTCTGTGAAAGGTGTGTTTGGGTTATTAAGGGTTACACCAGTTAAGTGTCAAGCTGAATGTGTTAGAGGTGTGGTACAAAGTCCTGATTGTACACAGGAAGCATCTTTTGTGATTGGATTTTTTGTTTTTTTTACTGGTCAATATGTGTGTGTGTTCACGTGTGCAGATTTCTCTAGTTCTGGCGTGGACGTGTGCGAGTTTCTTACAAGGAAACCAGTTGAACCAGCTCAGCAGTACAGTGTTCCCTCAGGGGATTCCAGTTGGATAGCTGTGGATTCAAAAGCTTGGCCAAACAATGACAGTTCTGAGCCCGCACTTCCTCAGAGGCTCAACAGTAACGGTTGTCTTGAATTCAATCATCTACACCTATTGTGCACTTTCTTCCCCCGCAGAAGAGGCCTGTGGAAGACAGCGATTGGAGGAAGAATGTGGAGGCCATGTCAGGGATGGAGGGAAGGAAGAAGATGTTTGATGCGGCTAAAGGTTCAGCTCAGTGAAGCTAGAAGATGAAAACGCTGCAACACCAGCAAATTTCTGTTTGCAGCTCCTGGAAGGATATGAAAGGTGTACTTCACCCCTTTGAGAAAAATACAGCCTGCCTGTAGCTTTACCTTAGTTTTTCTGAGTATAAACAATAATTATTCAATGAGGAAATGCCAAAAACTGATAAAGACACGTTTAACATGTAACCATCAAAATGTGTATTGAATATATACCAGTAATTACAATTTTGAGTGTTTCTTTTTAACTGTATCTAAAAAATGTTATTTCAGTTCAATAAACAGAAATAAACTTAAATTTCCGTTTTAATATAGCTACAAGTGAAGCTGAAATTCATCGGTCTCCATGCAAAACCTTTTGCATATCAATGCTGTACACAGGCAAATGCCATAGTCTGTACATATGCAATTTTTATCACGTTCCTTTTTTGTCTTCAGGAAAAAAACATTGCGTTTGAGAATCTTATAGTATATTTAGATGGTCATGAGCTGGGTCGTGTCCCAGGAAAAAGGAGGGTTGCAGCTTCTCTGTGTGCTCTTGGTGTGTCTGTGGGGTACGCAGTGCACATCATGCCTCTCTTTTAACCCTTGTGCTATCTTAGATGACCCCACCCTTACATTGACATGTTCTTCCTACCATGACAAAGGTGGATAAAGGTGGAAAGATTTCATGTAATCCATGGACACCAGTGAAGATCACAAATCATTGAAGAAAAAAGGTTCAGCGCACTGTCTAGTGGGTCTAGATGACCCAACTCCCAATGTTAAAGATAGCACAAGGGTCACAGAGAATAAAACAGCTCATACATTACAACTAGGACTCCCAAAGCTTCTAAAAGAAAAGAATAAACTTAGATGTAAGGCTAGAGTGGAACAAGTAAGATGAAGGAAAACTGAAATAATCACACTATAACAAGATGACAAGAAAAAATTCAAAAATTTAAATATGGACCAGAGGAATTAATACCAAATTAAAGCTGCTAGCTGTGTTGAATGGCTCTTAAAGAGGTGCCCTCCCCAGATCTATCAACCCACCCCCCAACATTTAGGTTCTTCATTTTGTTGTCAAAAATTTAGTTTTTTCGCATTTTCCCACCAAATGGCAGGCAACCTGTCAAAGGGCATTGCCGTAATAATCTTTAATTTCTGTTTGCATGTGTGTCTGACAGGGTTTCAGGGTTTCATATTTCATATCCCAAAAAAAAGGTGTAAGGCCTCCCATAATCATTTTTTTTATTTGAACATTATGAGAAGCACGTGTTTGGTGCCGGCATTATGTCATTGGTTGGGGAGGGGTGGAGTCAAAAACTTTAAAATAAATCACCTTTCACCACACCAGATGTGTCTAGAAATTATGGTGAGTTTTCATGCATGTTCAAGGGGTCACTCGGGTCAAAGGAGGAAGAATGGAAGAAAATAAAAGAATAGTCTTTACATGCAAAAACAACATAGGCCATTTTCAAGCCACAGATGGTGTGCTGTTATGTGTGTGTATTTTGGTCCTGTGCTCAGTTCGTGTCTTCGTGTCTTTTTCATTCGCTTTCAGGGCTTTCTGTACCTTTTTTGGTGTTTTTCCTTCAATGCATTTCAAGGTGGTCCTTCGCACACTTTGTGCGTACTCGGGTCATAAATTACAATTAGCATCTAATTACCAGGAAATTAAGCAAAAACAGAAATGTAGAAAGTTGAGCTCATTGACCACAACATTGAATGTTTTTTTTTTTTGCCCCATTTATTTCTGAAGTCTTTGTGAGAAACTGGTGTGTCTTCTCCAGGCTAAGTGCACCTTGTGTTCTGTGATTTAACTCCCTTCAGCTGTAGTGGAGAAATCTGGGACACTTTTAAAGAACTGAAACTTATGCAGAATCCTACAAAAGGTTATCCTTTTTTTATAAACAAAAATGACAAAGTAAACAATAAAAGTTTACACTAGTTACTACTTTGATAATGTTATTGTTCACCTTCTCAGCATATCCCTTCAGGTGTCGCATTTAGTTTGGCAGAGAGTTTTACGCCGGATGCCCTTCCCGACATAACCTTGTATTTTATCCAGGCTGGGGATCGGCACAGGGGGACCCAGACGCGAGCCCCCTTGTGGCCACAGAGGTATAGGCAGTAGCGTGAAGGGTCTCGCCTAAACATCCACACTGAATGAAGCTCATCACCCCCCCTGAGAAACGAACCCTGGTTTCCTATGTGCCTCCTGCGCGCAGCCAACAGTGCCATCCAGCTGCTATCACTAACACTTTGATAATGCTTGAGCTTAAATATCATATCTGCTATCTGCACATTCTGATACTTTCAGATTCACTCAAGAGCCAAGAGTTTGCTGCTTGTCAAGTCATTGCTGTTAAAATGGATTTATATCAGGGGTCTGTGAGAACATTTCACCCCATGCACAACACACAAGGATCTTTAGCTGCTATGGGTCTGCAAAACACTCACAGGCTTCTGTAGAAAGATACAAGTGGCTCTTCTCAGTAGCAGATAATTATTTCTGTTGGTACTCATTAAAAAAATCTATGACAATATTATGAGCTGAGTGACAAGGACACATTTAAACACTGCACTTCTGAGTGATACGGCAGCAGTGTGTCTAGGTTTTGTCCACAGAACGACATGCAAAGCAGTTCTAGGAGATAGCATATAAGATAACAGCACCTGCAGTCTGCTCTGACTGTGAGGACAGCACCGATGGTGTCTGCACATGTGCAGAGAAGACTTGAAGCAGTGACACCTCGGTTATCAGTTCCTCCAACTATATTACATGTGTTTTATATGAAGTTCAGTGCTGGTGCGTTTGTGTGCCTGCCTGGGTCAGAGTCCGGTAAATTACAGAGAAAGGTGTGGTCTTATGGAGCAAACACTGACTCACTCAGCAAAGACTTGCTGCGAAAATCACAAGATTGAACAGTTTAAAAAGCACTCCTTCAGTTGAAGATATTAATATATGTTTTTAAACGATTAACTTTGCATTTTTCAAGTAAGAAACACAAAGATCTTTATTTCATGCAGTGGAATGAGCAAAGGAAAAGCATTCATAAGCCATAAATAACGTTTATTTGTCTTGGAGGATTAGCAGCGCTTCCACCATATAAGGAAAGGCTCCCCGCGCGCTCCGCCCCCCCTCCTCCACTGTCAGGTGGGGGAGCTCACCTTGGAGGTCACGTGACGCCGCCGCGAGTCGCGCAGGGTAAAGGTGGACTGCTTAGTCTCGTTGTGTCTGTCATCTGTGCGCCGCCATTCAATTCACCTGCTTCTTTGAAGGAATTGGTGACGAACTCGTTTGATTTCCAATATGTCCATCAGCCGGAAGAACTGGTCGGCTTTATCCAGGTAAGATGAGATCCACGGAAAAGACTAAAAATGGAAATGCTCTCAGCAAGAGGTGTAGACTAGAAAGCTCGTTTTTGCTGCTGAAGATGTCTTCCAAGGAAATAAATATTTACTAGTAATGTGGAAATTGTACAAAAGTGATCATTTTCTGACGCGTTTTGTGTTCCTATTTTCACACTTACTATTTTGTTTTTGTTTTGTTTTTTTATTTAAGTGTATTTTCTCTTTTGGTTTGATTAGAATCATCAAGATAAGAATTTAGAAAAAATATCTCACTGCAGATCTGAAAAGCAAAATAATGAGTATATTAGTGGATTTTTAGGATTCATAAATATATATTTATATATATATGTATACATTTTTGTTCTTAGCCTGGCACGCCAGTGGACGATGGAGGATGAGGAGGAGGCAGAGCGGGAGAGGAGGCGGAGGGGGAAGAGCAGCAGCACTGCTGAGCCAGATGTTGACTCCAGCCCTGAACCCAGAAACCAGTCCTCTGCCAGTGACGGTGTGTCTGGGACGGACTCCTCTAATGGGTCGCAGGACATCAGCAGGTTGTTCTTTCACACATCGCAGATGAAAAGATAAAACTTCAGTCAATCTGAAACTTCCTGCAGATTTTTGTTCCTCTTTTTGGATTCCTTACTGAGTTGTGGGAGACAAATAGTTTCAAACAGAATGGATTTCATAGAATCTGTTTTGGCAGTGTTGTTTCTCTGGAAAAAGAAAAGTTCTAGTTAGGAAACTGAATCTTTTCTCTTAGGCATGGAAAATGGTCCGTTTGTATGTGTCATGAGATTACATTCATGTTGTGTTGATTGTTATAGTGTGCAACAGATGCAGCTGGACTTTGTGGAGATGTTGCGAGTGCGCGATGAAAAGCGGAGGATGCGTCACGTGGAGATACTGCGACAGCAGAAAGAGGAGGACGATGCTGAGGGAAGCGGGAGAGGAGGAAGAGGAGGAGACGAGGGGGATGTCAGGCTGGCTCTTCTTGGGGAGCTGAACGAGGAGGACAGTGTGTTCAAGCCACAACCACCTTTGAAAACTGCCAGTAGCAAAGCTCAAACCACTGTGGAAAGCAGACAGGTAAACTGGAAATAGAGCTGTCATTTAGAGGAAAGAAAAAAAAACGCCCCAAAAAGATGGTAGGACCAATTCATTCCTCAAAATCTTAGCCCATTTAAAATGAAAACATAATGGCTGTTGGGGGACATTCCTATGCAAAATCTCATGCACTGTTAACAAAGCCCGTTTAATGATCCGGCTGTTATCTCTCTGGCTCAGAGATGGGCGGAGCTAATGGAGCAGCCTCTAACCTGGACAGTCCTTTTTTCTAATTATATCAAAAGTACAGACAAAGAAACCACAGAAATTATATTTTTCTGTGTATAAAACAAAACTTAAATCATTTAATTATTTTCCCTCCTGACAGAAAAGGCCGTCACCGCTCATAGAGACGAACTTTCATCCGCATCCAAGTCCTTTTACTCTGTCCAATCCTTGTGACGGCGACAGTGCCGCTCTGCTGTGTGGTTAATCACAGTTAACTGTTCCCCCACGCAGAGAGAGTCTGGTTAATCATTGTCTGGATTCTGCAGCGGCCAGCTCAGATCGTGTTTCGTGTTTGTGCTCTGACAGCAGCTTCTGTCTGAGGATCTGCTTCTGCTGAGACCAAGCCACTGTCTTTCACTAGTTCTGTATTTGGATTTTGCTCGGTTTCACCAAATATTTAGAACTGATTTGTAAACCAACGTCAACGGTTTTGCAGTTAGACCTAATTATTTGTTCCTACTGTTTGGAAATCCTAGCTCATGTGTTGAGAAACAGTTTTAAGGGAACAAAAAACCCTTTTAATCCTCTGCTTTATAACTGGACTAGAAATATTCCTGCAAATTGACTGGGCATGCAAATCCTCCGATAAGATGTGTGCTCAGGGTCATAATTTGAGCTTTTATCTGTTATTACACATGAAGGAAGCTTTAGTTAGCCATATCTGAACACAGCCTCAGCGTGTTTCGTAATACTAGGTGTGTCTCAGTACAAAAGATTACATTTTGTGTGGTTATGTCACTACTCATCCACTGTTTTATCTTTTTAGCATGAAAACAGAGTGTCACACCGGCCCCCCGATCCTGATGTCATACCAGCATCAAGCTCATCTCGAAAGTTTGTCAGGTTCACATGAATACTTTTCTCATTTGGGTTTTTTATTTATTATTCATTCATCAATGAATGGAGAATGAAGTGTGATGGGATATTTATTTCCAAAAAAGGAATAAACTGTAAAGCAAAAAATATATAAAGTGGGGAAATAATGACGTTATTCAACATTCTCATTGCATTTAAGGTCATTTTAACTAAATGCAATAAAAGCATTTTTAAAACCGTTTCTACAGTACCTCAGGTTTTCTCTTTGAATTTATTTGCAGCATCAATTTATTGTTTTGGGACTATGACCTTTGACTTTGACATGATGTTTTACCTTATTTATACTTTAAAGAGTCAACAAGGACACAATTAGACGTGACTTCTGCAATTTCAGTACAATCTTCTATTATCAGCGTGTGACAAAGACATAAAAAGCTGTTTGTAACTGAACTTTTAGGGTAGCAGGGCCCAAAACAGTTTTGATTCTTTTTACATTGATGCAGACAGTCTTATTCTTAACAGTTTACTTGTGTTTCTCCTGTTGCAGTTCTGTATCCATCTCACTAGACAACTCATCTCCTTCTGCCAGCGGGCAGACAACTCCCACAAATCCCTCCTCCCCAGTAGGCCGATCGTCGCTTCAGGATCACTGGAGTCCCTCACTGCGAGAAAGCCAAAGCCCCGTTCAGAATGGCCACACGCTGGAGGTTGTTTGACTCAAATGTCATCTTCTTGTTTTGCTTGCTAAGTGCTGATATTGCAGCTCAGAAACCGAGAAAGTTTAACAGCGCCCTCTGCTGTTGAAAGGCTAAATGGTCCAGCTTTTTGTGCTTGCAAAAAAAAAAAACAGAAGTGCATTTTCATCATTCTCCTAAAGTTGAACATTTTTTTATTAAAGATTGTTAAAAATCCAAATAGATTCTGGTCCAGTTTAGCGAAAGAATGATCTTTATTCTATCTCAGACCAGCCCACATGACCCTTCCTCCAAAGGAAACTCAGAACAGACAGCTAAACCTCCTTTCGTCAGACAGAGCTCCAGGACTTTATCTTTTAGGGTAAACACACACACACACACATGCACTTCTCAGTGTGCATGCACACACTCTCTCTGCTAAATGCTATTTGACTGTTAAAACAGAATTTAATCTTTTATCAGCTGTCAGGCTATCAGCTGGGGATAATTTGCATGTGCCAATCAGGCTTGGAGCTTACATCAACACCTGAAATGCTATTTACCTGCTTTTACTGATGTCTGCCGGCTTTGTTTGCTCAAACTCATCCTAGGAGGAGAGCTGGGTGTGCAGAGCAGCAGTGTCTCACGTGAACTTTTTTTTTTGTTTTTTTTTTACAGATGATGAGGAAAAAAGAAGAGGAGAAATCGCCTCTGCAGCGGAGGTAAGGATGAATCTTTTAAAAGAGCAATGTTGACCCCGTTCTTTTGACCTTGTTTTTTTACTTTTGTACTTTTGTTGTTGTAGCTCAAGCGTCAGAATTGTCTCCAAGAAGTTTGAGTCCAGCAAGGCAGATTTCAAGGTTATTATTTTATGCATATGCTGATGTACTGCTATAAATAAAACACAACGAGCTTTTAATTTTACATATTTGAACTTTTGTACTCAATGAAAGTTTGTTTTTAGATACAAATTACAAAATCTATAACTTTCATTTTGCTTGCAAGGAGCAAAACGACAATGAGGACAAAGCGTCTTTTCAGAGAAAGTGAGTCATTTATTGTTCACAACTTTTTAATTTGACCCCAAAATGTTTTGGTAAAGGAAAGGTTTGTAAAAGTTACTGCTGCAGAATAGTTTACATGTACTTCGTTCTTTCAGTTCAAGGCAGAGGATTTCCTCCAGATCTATCAAGGAGAAGATGGAGCGGCTGGCTCAGGCTGCACAGGTAGGAGCGTCAGTCCAAGCATGGTAGCCATCGGGTTAGTTTAAAGATAAAGATCAACCATTTCACAAAAACATAGACACACTTGGATCTTGTGTTAAAATCACAAGTTTGTTTTGGGTGTTTTTCTTTGAATTATCTAAGTCTCTCCTTCGTTTTCACTCAGCATTAGATTTTTATTTATGATTTTCTTATATTAATATATTCAGTTATTAGAAATCCTATAGATTTTTTTTTCTTTAGGATGGCTTTATTTTAAAAAAAAAAAGAAAAAGGGGACTTTTAGCCTATTTCAGGTCCCGATCCTTTTGGCCGTCTTTTACTCAGAGTTCCTGTACTTTTCATTTTGTTTTAAAAGCTGCTTTGGTCTACAGCCACAATATTTTGTGTGATTCTCCCCAACTTCTTCCTGCATCTGAACAGAAATCAGAGATGACTCGCTCTCCAGATGTGACCCAGAGGACTCTGTTCCTGCTAGAAGAAGTCTCAAGGAAGAGAACCCTGTTTGAAAAAGACGAGCCGGCACAGAGCGTCACCAGTCCTGGAGCTTCCAGAAAAGTAAATCCAACTGTCTCTTGAGTCCATATCAACAGCATTGATGCCTCACGTTTCTTCTTTTTTTTTTAACAGGAGTTTCAAAGTTTCACGTCAGGAATGTCAGAACGGATTAATCGCTTTGTTAAGACCAACCAATCTGGGTCCTCACTCAGTCCTGTAAGTATTTAAAGTTTCTGTAAGCTTTACATTCTGACAGTAGAGGGCAGCAGCACACTTTCAGCTGTGTGTCTACATTGAAAACATGGTTTGTTCCTTGGTTTGTAAATCTTTCCCTGAAATATTTTCTAAAAACTGCAGCATTAAAGATGCTTATCTTTTACTAGAGCCTTTCATATGATAGCAGAAGTAGTTTCTGGGAAGAGATTTTGTTGTCTTCGTTCTACAACTCAAACTCTTTTGTAAAACCTACACAAACATCAGTAGACTTTTACTGCAGAGCAGAGCCTCAAAGATCGTCTTCGTCTTCTGTCTGTAGGACTTGAGACATGTGGACATCAGCAGTAAGAGAAGCCTGTTTGAGAACAGAGGAGAGGACGGTGTCCCAAAGACCAGCCCCGGAAAAACCTACAAATGAAGGTTTTCAATGCTCAACAAGTAAGTCACTCACATAGTCTTTAAAGTTGCAATTTTTTTTCTTAAATGCAGAATTTTTCACTTTGTGTTCCTAAATTTACAGAAAAGGTGGAGATATGGACACCTAACGGATGACACGACTGACCTTCTTAGTTTTTTTCTGCCAAAGCACAAAAGGGAAATATGTGGAGTGCAGCTTTAACGGAAGCATCTTTCACAGTTAGAGGGCCTTCATTGTATACTTTTGCTCATCTTTTTCCAGTTTGAATTGTTTTACGTGCTGAATGTGTAACAGAAAGCTATCTAACAGGTTATTAAACGAGTGAAAATGAAAGTGGTTACCAAACACTAGAGAAAAATGGTTTGACTTTTACTTTCCAGACAATTTCAGCTGGTAAAAGGTCTCAGGATATTATCGCACGTTCTCATTTTCTAATCTGCCGAAATGCAAACTCTCTCATCTGTACTTTTGTACAAAATCTGCTTTTCTGAAGAATAAAAGTGTTTTGCTACTAAACTGTTGTCTGCTCCGTCTCCAAACCCAAACAAAAACCTTTGACCTTGTAATCATTTCAGAGAAGAGAGGTCTTTTTGTTAGTGCCACAGGGCCAAACAAGAGTGACAAAAGGTGTGTGTGAGTCATGGTCTAAAGATCGACCGTGGTTATATCTGGATCTTCTTGACACTACAACCCCACAGTACTGAACATGGCTGCCTTTTTTGGGAATGCTGATAATGGAGAGTACTTGCTATCTAAAAAGGTTATTAATAAAACAAGGAGGTCCTCAAATCTCCCCCACAAAGCACCGGCTTCCTTTCCCCGCACTGACACTCACCTCACGCTCCTGCACTCAGAGTTAGTCCACTTCTTCCCGTCTCCATCAGGGTTTCAGGTAAGACCATAAAAGCTTGTGCGCTCATGCTTCACAAGACCAGTGGCGGGAATCACAGTCTGTTTTGACGTCCAGATTGACCGCTGCCGTGCCATGTCGGACGCCGAGGAAGTGGTGGAGGAATACGAGGAGTGAGTTTTTTTGTTTGCCATTTCTACTTAAGAATACAGAAAGGTCTCCAGCCAACGTCCACATAGCTAAACTGTACATAAATACAGTGTTTTGCTCACTTTTTACCATAGCATGAGCTGTACATTACTATAAAAGAGAAGATAGGTTGCTGTGCATTCATGTCTTGAGTGACAGCAGTCATTTACAAATGTGTTTGTCTTTCACAGGGTGGTGGAAGGTAGGAGCTCATGAGTCACCGTGCACACCATTGTCTCCACACACAGTGAACGATCTGCTGTTTAAACTAAGGCCCTGCTGTATTGACAGATGTTTTCTTTGCAAGATCCAGTGAGCTTAATATGGCAGCCTGACACACATCATTAAGAATGTGAAAAGGCTGCATCTGTGTGAATGAAAAAATGAAATGTATGTTTAATCTGGTTGTCTACTCAGCATGTGGCTGTTAAATTTTATTGTACATTCATTGCAAACAACACACTGACATCAATGTGCTGCTATTGCGGTTAATCTTATGTTGAGTCTGAGTGTATTTCCCAATTTAACGTGTACGCTTCTTCTTTTTGTCCTTTGATTTGTGATTAAAATCAGTGGCATCCTTCCAAGCGCAGTTGTAACCCATTTAGTCGAGAAACCACAGCTTGTATCACTCCTTACATGATTACATTAGTCAATCCCTTATTTGTGTGTTTTAGAAGAGGAAGAAGAGGTGGATGGAGGTACAAAACACTTTTTAAAGATATTATCGATAAAAAAAAAATGTTCATTATTGTTGAAAAATTACTTTTGGTAATGTTTCCGTTTGGCCGAACAAACCACCAGTGTGCTTCTTCTTGCAGAAGAACATGGGGTAGAAGAGGAGCAAGAGCCAGAGGAAGGTACTGCTCAGGTTTTCATTGAACTTTTTAACCACAAGGTGCACTTCAATTCCTTGAATTGGTTCAAAAATAGAAAATCTGTTTCATAATCAGATGCACCTTTTATCTGGTTGTGCTTACAGACCTCCAATGGATTTTTTGTGGTACACAGCGCTCAAAAACTGTCAAAGTGTTTTAGTTTGGCTTGTGGTACGCACTGTCAATCAACTGTCTGCGAATGAGTTGAATAAAGTTTAAGAGTTTAAGTTAGTTTATTTTACTTTTTAATTTACAGTTAGTTTTCAAAATAAAAAAAACACTAATGGATCAACAATGGAGGGGTAAAAGAGGCACATGTGGCTCCAGAGCTGCATGTTAATGAACTTTATAAAATGTGTTGGTGTATTAAAGAAATGGAATGGTTCTACATTCCAGCATTTCATCAGTTGGAACAATAAACAATTTCTAGAAAATCTGGACAAATCAATCTTGAAACATCTAAATAAAGACAGCATAACAGCTAAACCATCTCACAACAGCTGCCAGACAGGTGAGGAGAGACAAAGAGGCACAGGTTTTTGGAAAACCGAGCATCTTCCAGACAATGAGTCATGGGCCAACTCATTTCACAAAACCAAAACGCCCTTGTGGGAAGCAATCTACCTGACAGCTAGCGTTTTGTTAAAACTGTAATGTAATAGGAATGCTTATCAGACCAGCTGCTTTGGGACTCTGTGTATCCACCCTCATACCCCAAATATTCCTTCTAAAACGTCAGGAGGCCAAAAGACCTCGAGGAAGTAAATGAATGCATGCTTAAAGCCTACAGAAAGCTGTTGATTCTAAGTACATTTGCTAACTACAATAGTAAATCAACAGAGCAGAGCCTCCGCTCTTAAGTTTGAATTTTTATTTATGAGAAGGTATTTTTTATTTTCAGTTATGGAAATGACAGAGTTTAACAGTTGTAGTTTGGGAAACACCTGGCTGAATCTTTTGGTTGTTGGTGATAAAATATCACAGAAATTTTGGAGCCTTTCCAATGATCTGATCCAAAATCTTAAAATGCTTTAATAAAGCTGCATTTAAAAAAAAAAATCAAATGTGCGTGCTTTACTGGATGGTTTAAACATCTCCACTCAGGCTGTCATCTGAAACACGCACAGATTACATATAATCACAAGCACCCAGCCCCCCTCTTGAGAGCTATCAGCTAGAAATACCAGAGGAGGGTTCACTCTAAAACAAGCTGTTGGTATTGATCTGATCTCCATCCAAATGTCTGTTCCAGCTGGTATCATGTCCAAGAATTATGGCAGAAAGGACCACATCTTTTGGAAGCTGTTCTTCTTTTTAGTGTTGCCTATTATCACTGTAAAGATGAACACATTTGACCCACAGTTGAAAATGTCTTGCTTTCAGCAGAAACTACACAGGAGGAAGACACGCCTGCTGCCACAGAGGCTGAGGAGCCCAATGAAGAAGAAGCAGGTGAGTGATTCTTTTTTTTTCAAAGCTGTATTGCCTGAGCACATGTCAGGGATCCTGTTTGTGTTGTCCCTGCAGGTCGGCTTGCAGCTGACAACTAAATGGTGGTGACTCATGTATTCCACCCTTAATGAATAGTGACACACAGATGTGAGGATGATCTGCTGGCTACAGCAAACTTTTCACCTCGGCATGCGACGGGCCTGCACATCCCAAGAGTTCACACGGACATGTTTACTTACCGTAGTCACAATAAATATAGCAATTAAATGAATTAGTCAGAATCCCTGTTGAGGCGTGTCCTCATGTGACTCTATCGCATTGAGAACATTTCTCTCATCTTTCACACTCCTTAACTCTGCTGAACCAGCAAAGTTCCCAGAATTCATCTGTTTCCAGACACTTAATACATAGCAGACATTAGTAAGTGTCAGTGTCTAGAAACAGCAACATTACTCGTGCAAAGTTTTGATAAGAATGATTTAACCAGCTGGTTCTGCAGGTCAGCTGGAACAGTGGTGAATCCATTCTTCTGTTGTAGGTTGAGCATAAAATGAAGGGGAAAACACAAAAAGGTCCAGAGCAGCTTTACTAATGCTTGCAGAATTTTTTTGATTATATTTTATAATGAAATGCAGTTACTCTCTCCACCACAATAACAAAGAAAACAACAACCATAACCCTTGTACTATCCTAGGCACTTTAACATTGGGAGTTGGGTCATCTAGACCCACTAGACAGTGCTCTGAACCTTTTTTCTTCAATGATTTGTGATCTTCACTGGTGTCCATGGATTACATGAAATCTTTCCACCTTTATCCACCTTTGTCATGGTAGGAATAACAGATCAATGCAAGGGTGGGGTCATCTAAGATAGCACAAGGGTTAAAATGTCACAGCCACCCAGAAATGCCGTGTTTCCAGCTCAAGTAAAAGTGACCGGGGTCATTTTCAGAAAGAAAAAAAACTCCTTAACTGTTTGAAACACATTGTTGGGAAGATCAGTCATTAACTTTCAACCACCAGATAAGACTGAGTCTTTTAGGCTACGAAGCTTCAGTTACAGAACTATTTGGGGCTGTGCTTCCATCAAATAATTGACAAACTTGCAAACAAGTTAGGGGAGAAACGACACAATGCTGGTGAGTACGCCAGACAGAAGACTCAGCGGCAGAGTGCCTCTTATCAACTCTTCCTGGCCAACTCTCCACACTTTTTCTAAGTCTATTTGTGGCGAGTGATGCATGAAGGAGGAATGCATCTCTGACAAAAACATGACAGGGGGTCCTGATCTTTCCACTCTCTGCTATAATCCTGCTGCGTAATGAAATGTGTGTTACTAACTCTCACTGGCTTTTTGCTTTGTTTCAGATGAAGAGGGAGAGGCGGAGGAGGGGGAAGGTACGACAGTTTCCGTTACTGGTCCTGTACCTGGGATGTACTCAGTACATCATTTTTGGCAGCAGATGCACAATTTAAGCATTGTGCACTATCAAAACAGAAAATCTGAATGCTTCCATTAGCTTGGCTATTTACAGTCTAGAGTAGTTTAGTGCAGAAGTGTCTGTTTTTGAGTTTGGTTGGATTTGCTCCACTCTAACTCATCTTTATATATTTTTTTCCCTCTTAAACAGGGGATGGAGCCAAACCAAAGTTCAAGTAAGTAAAAACCTTTACAAGAACATACATTAAGCGCACAGATTTCTCACTTAAGTGCAATCTTTGAAGAAAAATGCCACATGTCAATGACAATAAAAGACAATAAAACTTTGGGTTTTAGAGGATTTTTTCATCTTTAAACAGGTTTGTAAAATATAAACTATCAGGAAGTAGATGCAATCATAATATATGTATATACATATGTATTTCATTTAAATAAAGTGGTATACTGATTTTTTAAACTTAAATTAAATTGCTCATTTAATTTTTACTTCACTGTATTTCAAAGTAAATATAGAAATCCAACCAATGCCTTGTTGGAAACTTTGAAGGTTAAGGCTGTAATTTAAAGATGTTTCAATGACATCCGTTCAAATTTAAAACCACACGTGAAGATGCAATAGGTATAGCTTTTAAATAACTATACCTATTAATTCTTACTTCTATTCATTTATTTCTAGGCCCTTTGTCATGCCAAACCTGATCCCTCCCAAAATCCCAGATGGAGAAAGGGTGGATTTTGATGTGAGTTGCAATAGTGATGGCCCATTTTTGTGCTTTAACTCTTAAAATTGCCAGATGCTAATAGGAAATGATTTATTTTAACCCAGATTTGGGATAAAGCCTAAATAGTGATTTGCCTGTGTGATTATTTTTTGAAGGACATCCATCGTAAGAGAATGGAGAAAGACCTGATGGAGCTTCAGACTTTGATTGAAGTTCACTTTGAGAGCAGAAAGAAAGAGGAGGAAGAGCTCATCAATCTGAAAGATAGAATTGTAAGTTTTGAGAAAACACATTTTTAGCAGAAACACAGATTTCTAACAGTTTGGTGGACTGGTCTGTCATTTAGGAGAAGCGTCGCTCTGAGAGGGCAGAGCAGCAAAGGATTCGCAGTGAGCGAGATAAAGAGCGCCAAAAACGTCTTGAGGTAAAGTCAACTTCCAGCAACTCAAATCATCAGTTCTTCTTTTGTCCTTTTGAACTCTGCCATTACGTTTCTCCAGGACGAAAGAGCTCGTAAGGAAGAGGAGGAGGCCAAGAAGAGAGCAGAGGATGACGCAAAGAAGAAGAAAACCTTGACCAGTCTTCACTTTGGAGGCTATATGCAAAAGTTGGTGAGTCCTTTATTTGATTTTCAATATATGTTTTAATTCTAATTTAAAACAATGACAACAAAGCCATAGATTTTCTTTTTCTTCAACAGACAGAGAAGAGGAGCGGGAAGAAGCAGACGGAAAGAGAGAAGAAGAAGAAGATCCTAAATGAAAGACGCAAGTCTTTGGACATCGAGAAAATGAGTCAAGATAGACTTAAGTAAGTGGAGAAATATAGAAAACCTTCACAAAAAACTGTCATCTGTCCTTTGAGTTAAACAATATCATGAAAATATACTCAACGACAGAAAATTAAATTTCTTTTAGACTAAAAAAAGGATTATAAAAATAAAAAGGAAATAAAATGTAGTCCTTTTAGATCTCAAAAACAAAACAAGCCCCAACATACAAAACACAATACATACAATATCAGTTGATAAAAACCAAGGCCCAATGTATAACCTGTGTAAACATTCTGTATATATGAGAAATACAAGAATATTAAGTTATTCAAATGAAAGTATGAGGAATTAGATAGAAAACCCAAGTGTTCTTGCATTGAAGTGTTGGTTACAGACTGCAGGCAGACTTCAGAAGATCAAACACTGTAAAACTGTCTCTGTAAGTTTCAAATGATCAAAAATACTTTTTGCACCGGAAGATGATCTATTTTATGACATAAATGTTTTAGAACTTTACAGAGGGATCTGTGAATGTGCTTGAGTGCACACAGCTTGGTCTACCTCATCAATAAAATTAGAGAATTCATATCATTTAACTAAATTTAAAAAAAATAAATTCCAAAAGGTTTAAGTAGACTTAGGAAAACAGAATGGATTTTCCAACAATTATCTTCATTTGCGTCTGTCATTAAAAAGCTTTAATTGATAAAGCGTTTTAAAAAAACTACAACTAAAAGCAATAACAACGTAACAAAGTTGAAGTTGCTGGTTTGCATGGTGGTGGAAGATTGGTAATTTGGGCTCGTTGTTTTTTTTTTTTGTTTTTTTTTTAAAGAGCAAATTTAGTCATGAAATTGACCAATAAAGCTTCTCTGTAGACCAGAGAATTCTGATGGCCAATGTGATCCCACCATCTCAGCAGCTAAAACCAGAACTACATTAAGTAAGACAACTGGATAAAGATAGCAAGGATGATCGTTGGTTACAACTACACAGACTAAGTAACATTTGTGTGGGGATTCTGCCTTTGATAGGTTAAGGGACTATCTCTCAGAGATAACGTAATGTGTGTCTGTTGAAGGTGTGAAATCAGACTTCTTGAGCATCAGCAGAAGAGTTCCGCAAGGGTTGATTTTGGCCGACATCACTCATTCCACGACAGAGTGGCAACAACAGAATGGGGTTTTTAGTGTTTATTGTTCTAGTCAATGTCCAGATCTTCCTGACAGTGTGGTGTGTCTTTATTTTACAGGGAGAAAGCCGTGGAGCTTTGGGAGTGGATGCACCAGCTGGAAGCTGAGAAGTTCGAACTGCAGTACCAGTTTGCCAGACAGAAATATGAGGTGAGCTCACGCAATAGTTCAAAACACGTCACCCAAGTTCTTCACTAACATCTGTTTTCTTTTTTACAGATAAACGTGCTGAGGAATCGAGTGAGCGACCATCAGAAAACGTGAGAATGACCTCTGAACTATAAATCCAATCTGCAAAATCTGCTCTGAAAATGCAGCCTGAAGGCCGTCATGCATGTGGTTGGGAAAGCTCGCAGCAGGGGTGTGGGCTGGAAAAAACAGTGTTCCTACCCTGGTGGATCTGCTGTGGTTTAAACTGGTGGTAGAAGGCTTTGCTTTCTCAATGACTTTTGTGAACAAACAAGATATGCAAGAGTTTTTGACCTATTTTTTTTTTTTTTTTATATCCAGAACCAAGCGGACCAAGAGAGGCCTGAGGAAATGAACGGCTTGGATTCATGTGACCACATACACCTCTGACATCAACGTTAGGGCTAAATCCCCACTCCTTCCTTTAAAACCTCCACCTTCAATGCCATTTGTTCAACTTCTCCACCTACGCATTGTTTTTTTCCCCTGCAATTCCTATGTTTTAGTATGAAGGTCCTTTAAGGTGTAAATAAAGCTTTCTCAGTGTAATCATGCACTTTTTGGCCTATAATCAGTTCATCTGGATGCAATGAAAAAAAATGAATTCTGTCTTCAGAATAAATTTTTTTCGAAGTACAGAAAGTCAGCTGCACAGTGGTTAGCGCTCTTGCCTCACAGCGAGAAGGCCTTCCCGTGTATGCGTGTTTTTTCCGGCTTCCTCCCACCATCCAAAAACATGCTTCATAGATTATAATTGGTTACTCTATATTGTTCCTAGGTGTGAATGTGGGTGAGTGATTTATGGCCCGATAACAGACTGGTGACCAGTCCAGGATGTCCCCTGCCTTTGTCCACGAGTGGCAGGGATAGGCTCCAGCGGCCCCGTGACCCCGAAAGGGAAATGTGCTTAGACGATGAAAAAAAGAACGAGTGCAGAAAGTCTAAAGTACAAGGAGGCAGAAACATCCGCCTGCTAAAAGACAGGCTTGGACATGAGTGTGACTGAAATGATGCAGTTTGGACTAACGCCCAGACAAACCACCCAACATTCAAGAACCCTTCACACATTCAGAATAAGGGAAAACAATTTGTTCTCAAATAACCCTGGAAGAAAAAAAATCCATTCTGCTTTCCACTCTCCTCAGTGGAACTAAGTCAACCTTTTTTAGGAGAGCAGAGTGGTTTTGACCAGTCGAGCAAATGCAATCTGACCTTTAAACAACTACAGGACGGCAACAGAGCAGACAGACAAACAGATGGGAAAATGTAAATCATGCAAAGTACAAAAAAGTATCTTTTAGATTAAATTCTCTGTGCTGCTGAACTTCTCAGTGTTAACTTGGTTTACTAATTTAACAGGCTTTCAGTTTCTCAGATGTGCTTTACAGAAAGGCATGCACTCTGCACTCACCACAAGAACTGCAGGAATGAAAGCCTCAAGTCTAACGACGTAAAAAAAAACACAGTTTAACGTTAGGTTCTTAACCTGTTTTCTACCAGAAAAACATTAAGCAAGCACGGACAGAACATTTGAGAAGACTTAAATACTCGAAGAGTTATTTACTCAGAGAAGAATTACACTCCAAACATATGTGCAGATGTATTTATTTCGTGTAATGAGTCACAAGCAATATTTTCTACAACATATGCAATGCACATTTATTGAGAAATTCCTTTTTTTGCAATACTGACTTCTACTCCTCCCCAAGGCAAATGGTCTTCAAGTCTTTAGCGCAATAAAAACAATCCACCGTCTTGTACTGCGAGGCCGTGGGAAATCCCTATAACCTCATTTCATTCCACGAATGTTGGGTAATTTCTTGTGCAGCATTTAGGGAGGATTTCTAAACTTTGTTCTAGACAATTTTAACAATGCAAGTAAGCTGTAATGTATCCAGAAAGCTTTATAACAGCAGCAGTGGTGAAGAAAAAAAGAGGATTAGAGAAAAAGCATTTAATAGAGGGTGTTGCTCCTCTTGCCTGAGGACAGACGCACAGATCAAAATGGAAAGGGACGATTCAACAGGTCTTCGAGCATCAATTTTTCCCAGGAGATGGATTAAATAAAAGCAAGGAACGTGTTGAGGTGGGAAGCCATGCTGACTGCTAAAGGTTGACACGCCCAAAACTCTTTCTGAGACTACTTCTTCGTCCAGTTAGTCAGTCAGAATGAGATCGCAGCCCCAAATGTGACAGAAGACTACAGGAAGAAATATGACCAACAACAGCTTCTGACAACAGGAAAGGACAAAGAACTCAGCGTTACAATCCAAACAATGATGGCGTAAATGGTAAATGGCGTATACTTATATAGCGCCTTTCTTCCTACAAGGACAAAGCGCTTTACAGTCACAGACCCATTCACCCAGTCACACACACATTCACACACACAGTCACACACTGGTGGCGGCTCCGCTGCCAAACACAGGCGCCTGCCTACCACCAGAGGCAAGGTGGGGTTCAGTGTCTTGCCCAAGGACACTTCGACTCATGGGCGTGCAAGGCGGGAATCGAACCTGCAACCTTACGATCATGGGACGACCGCCCTACCGCTGCACCACGGCCGCTCCATGATGCACAGAATGTTCATAGCTGATACCCATTATCAACTTTCAAAGAGGTCATTTTGAGATGTTGCTAGAAGCTAGTTTGCACAAAGGCTGCAGACAAAAAAAAAGAACCATAAGTGACAAACTTTAGCTTCATGGATGTACAAAAGATCCCTAAACGCATTTCATGGTTTTATTGGTTATGCTGATCAAATGTGCTGGTATGCTGGATTTGACGAGTCAGCAATTTCTTTTCTTCCATTTGCAGCCTTTGTGTTAGAGGCTAATCAGCATTTGGTTGTAGCTTCAAAAGGCCCACTCCAAAGAAAATTGAGTTTTGGATTTTTTTTTAACATATTCTTGTAGCATTTTTCTGTCGATGGATGGCATGTTTTATTTTTTTTATTCAATCAAAAGCAGAAGAAAAGAATCCTGATTGAGAAAGAGCTTTTGTGACGTAGAAAATATGCAAGGCAGGCCACATGCTCGACGCTCCACTTAGAGAGCTTTCAGCAACGGGGAGGGGAAGGGGGGCGGGGTTCCCACGTGCCAACAGTCCTGCCGCTGAAACTAAATCCTAGAAACTGACAGTTTTTTTTGATTTGGGCTAAACATGCCATTATAACAATAATAATAATAAAAATAATAACAAAATAAAACACTGGGAACACTTAAAAAACTCAAAAAATTATTGGGATTGACTTTACATAATAATAACAATAGGTCCTTATAGTATGTAGGCTATTTTAGCTGAATGCTTGTTTTTCTTTAAAAAAAAACTGTTTAAGAATAAAAATGTAACACTTTAGAAGTTTATGACATCCTACTATTTATATGAACTATGTTTGCCTAGTCTAAGAAATATACACTGTTGGTAAATTTAATAGAAAGCTCTGAACCTTTACATAAACAAACAAAAAGAAACAGATTTCATTTTTTTTCTTCAAATCAAATATAAGAAACTCACTCTCTGCTAGATTTCCTGTGATAAGCATCAAGTATGACAAGATCAAAACTATTCTTTCTCTTCCAAGCCTGCTCATTCAGTTCTTTGGACAGCACGGGATTTCTTGGCGTTGTGCCTACGGACAAACACCAGGAAGGTAAAGGAGGTTTGATATTTCAAAAGCCACTTCTCTTACTGCAAACCGCAGTTTGGAGTGGCGTCTCTTGCAAAACACAAAAACATGCATCACACACACTTCACACACTCATTGCACCAACCAAACCCACCCAATCTCTGTTTATACAACGGAAACTTGACAGTTCAAACCCACATGTTAAGGGATCATCCATGTACCTAAAGGGTGCCTTTTCTTGATTTTTATATTACATGTTTTGCTCATAATTGATAAGCTCTTTCAACAGTAATATCATTGAAGACTTTTTTTTAAGGGTGTGGTCACGGCAGCTTGTAATCCCGCCAGTTTCCATCTGCAAGCACAGACACGAGCACACAGAAAAGACAGGGGACAAAAAAAAAGCATTAACCCTTTTGGGATTAGTCTGGTTCATGTCAAAGAGCTTTCAGATCAGTCTGAAGCGAGTCATACCATGTCAGACACGTCGCTCACGTTCACTCGATACACACGGCCGAGTGCTGTGCTTTGGTGGTTGATTCATTTACAAAAACATTTTTTTTGAATCCCAACTGTAAAAAAATACAAATATTTGAGAAAATCAGTTGACAGTTGCACATATACAAGAACATACGTGCATTACATGTCTAAGACAAGCTGAGACAACAATTCAGAAGAATCTGGCTAATATTATTCTAGAACTAGGTCTACAACTCTGTCAAAAATGCATCTTAATTCAAGATATCCTAGTCTGCGGGGTGTCCCGTCTTCTTTTTTCACTGGTTTTCATGTTTTTTTTTTGGAGAAAATAGCGCTCCTTGCTTTTGTCCTTTATCTCACCCAGCGTTTGAACCTACACTTCATTTAATAGCCTATTTTCCACACCCATAATAGACGGAGCATGCTCAGAGCAAGTTTGCTGGGATTCCAGTGCAATTATTTCTGTATTCCCTGAAGTCTTGAGAGGCGTGGCAGAAGGGAAAGGAAAGTGACTCAGTGAATAACTCCAAACACCAGGTTTCAGCTGGAGCATCCCACTGTTTGTGCTGATCATGGCACTGACTCGTCTATAGCCCATACATCAAACGGATCCTGTTCCTTCCCAAAAGACGTCTTTAAAACTTCATTTCAAACCTGAATTCCAAAGTTACCTTTTTCACAATGCTTTGTAAATTCTTCTCATTCCACATGCTGTACAGCAGCAACGAGGCTTCTTTGCTAGCTATGGGAAACGACCTATGACAGAACAGAGGGGAGTCAGGCAGCGTGCTGCGGCTGGTCACTGCAATCACACGGATGAGTTTATAAACACTCACTCATTCGCGCCCAGGTCCGCCAGCGTATAGATCAGCTCCTTGTTAATGACGTTTTTGGTGAGCCCGTTGTTAGCGTGCACCAGTCTCCGAAATGTGCTGCAAGCTGTTGCTACAGTTTCATCCGAGTCCCCCATTTCCGTCGGCCCGGAGGAGAGAAGGCTGGCGAGGTCAGACAGCACCTGCTTTGCTACAGGTGAGACATGGAGCACAATTCCATTTAAATAATGAAGTCAAACATGTGCATGCCTGAAACAGACGTGGAAAACAGGGCATTTTAAAACAAACTCTAATTTTCCATTTATTAACATCCATTTTTCAAACCTGCATAATTCCCGGTTGTAGAGCCTACCCAGCAACTGAAGGGTGAAGGCGGGGTACACCCTGGACACTTTGAAAACCCACACATGCATGAGGACAACATCCAAGCTCGAACCTGGGTTTTCTCGGCTGTGGGGCAAGGGTGCTAACCACTACACCACAGAGCAGCTCACAGCAATAGCAAATACATGTAAATCCAAGTAACTTGAAATAGAAATAGTGTGTAGCCTCATGACACAAGAAAGCTATGCAAAAAAAACGACAACAAAAGTGAATGAACACAAACAGCGGCGGCTGCACCCACGTCTGTTGTGGTGCTGATAGACACAACTATCAAAGAAGTTCACAAACCTTTGACAGGAAATAGACAAGAGTTGAAATTTAGGAGACTCAACAAAAATGCTTCATAAATTTGCCTCATTTGTGCGTTTCCTTTTTTTTCTACTGCTAGGAAAACAAAGTCAACAAAAGAAAACATTAAGGCTGCTAAAAAAACAATAAGTTAATAAACACATAGTCCAGACTGGGGTTTGATGGCCACCATGAACTAAAAAAAACCTTTAATTTTACTAGTTGACAGATAAGATGGACACCTTCAAGTCGTTGACCAATCAAATGGAACCCTTCCATGTTTGAAGTCCAACTCCAATGTAGATGAAGGTCATTTACAGTAGAATCAAAGTTATGTTGACTTTTATTTAAATGAAACTTGCAGTTAAGTGGAAATAATGCATTTGTTGTTTTTTTGTTCATGTATCACAAGTTGTATCGTCATCGCAGTGTTCATCACCATTATCGCTCAACGCAAGTTTTCCTCAAATCATGCAGCCCTAATGATCATGCATGCTTCTAAAATGACACAAAGAAAACGATTTTTCTAAAAAAAAGAAAAGTGCTTCCACTTGCTTAAGAACTTCAGAATAATCTAATTACAGTCCATTAGTGAGGGTACTGTGGTTGATATCGTTTTTTTTCATTTTGCGCAGCTTCTTACCCATGGGGGTTTGAGAGCTCTTGTTGCGAGACAGGTTGCCCAGCAGGGACAGAGTTGTCTTTTGGAGGGGTTTTTTGGGCGACTTCAACAGAGAAGGCAGGACATGCATAGCCTTTAACTTTTCCAGCAAAACCCCACTCAGAGCAGAGGATCCCTGAAGCAAAAAGATGAGTGGTTCATGTTATAGTAATAGTTCATATATAGACATTTTCTATTTAATTGTGTAGGAATAAAGTCTACTTTTACACTTTGAGTCTTTGCTGCTAATATTAGTAATTTTGAAAGCAAAAGTTTGTTATTGCCTTACCTTTCTGCCGGCAGTGAGATTCTGCAGGGCTCCACAGCTGGCCTCAAGAGTGGCGTCATTTTCAGAGGAGGTTAGCAGAGACAGGTAAGTCTCTACGGCTTTAGGGTGCCACAACCACTGCACCCCTGACACCTCACTGTCTGCTGTTGGAGCTTTTTCCATGTCGTAAATCAACTGCGGAAAAAGAAAAAAAACGTTTAGACTAAAGAACTTCCAACGTTGTGAAGATGTGCCGTGGGCTCGCCCACCTCCTTTTGAGCTTTGCTGCTCCTGGGGCTGAAGCATCCCACTGAGGACTTTTTCTTTGTGTCCTGTTGGGCCTCTGCTGAAAGGTGGTAGTGACTGAAACTCTCCGGGCATTCCTCCTCCAGCTGGAAGGTCAGGTTATGGAGAATGCACGTACAGTTCTCCACTGACTACAAAACAAGAAGTAGCAGCACAAAAAAAAAAAAAAAAAAATTGTTAGTAAATATTAAAAATAAATCAAAAGGGTCTTGTTTAGACTGGACTGGCCAGGTCAAACTTGGGTGGGACTGATGCTCAACACTTATTTTTACAACCTTATTGACCCCACCTGTTGAAAATCTTAAAATGCTTGAGGGGGCTACTTGGTGGCCCCAGACGGGCTTGTGGGAAATCTTCAGGTATGTAACGGAGACTGTATGAATGTGTAGACAGTGGGAACTGAGAGGGCTCACTCTAAACAAACCTCTAATGTATAAATAAAAACAAATATTTTTTAATGTGCTGTTGCATTCACATTTAAATAGGCAATGTGATTTCTATACAAATGTTCATTATTATTGATAACCTTGCATCTTTATATCATTTTCTGGTTAAAGACTTTGTATTTGTGATGCATCAGAGTGAATAGGTCGAGCATCACTTTGAATGAAGCAGAAGCTTCAGATTATGTAAACACAGAATAAAAAGGAAGAAAACTGTATTTGTTTGGGCTTTCCCTGTTGCAACAAAGCTTCTTGTTTTTTTCCCCCCAATAAGTTTATGAAACATTTTTAAAGACCAACAACAATGGCGTTGGTGTTTTTAAGCATGTTCCTGTGGCTTTTTTCTGATGGCAGACATTTAAAAAGAAAATTAAGAATAACATTGCATTTCTGAGTATTTTTGAATTCAAATTGTTGTGAATCAGGAGCAGACGAAAACGTGCCGTTTGAAAAAGGTCGTAGTTGTGACGTCGAAGCCACAGGTTCCCTGCTTCACTCTATTCCTTTTAGTTTTCCATTTTATTGTTGATTTTTTTTTTTGTGGATGATTCAAAAAGGAAGCAAAACAAAAGACAAGTTGCAGTTATGGTCAAATTTAAGAAATAAAAAAAAGTTAAGTTTTATTTGGATAAAAAAAACGAGTAAAACCAACGAGCTTCAAAAATGTCAATAATTCAAGGCCAGAGTATCATTTAAGAAACAATACAACCAGATGAGAAATGAGCAGTTCAAATCTCGGAGCCAATTAGAGGCTGAATGAATCCACAGGCAGAATAGACAGATATATTAAGAAAAGTTAAATATAAAATAAATTTACGGTGACGTTTTTTTAAATACACTTAGTAAAGTCTCTGAATCTAAAAGAATATCACAAAAGCTTTACAATAAAAAGATAACCAGCTATTTTCTATGAAGCAGTGAAGACATTTTTAGCTGTGAGAGTAGAATATATAATAAAAAAGTAAATATTGCAAAAACAAAACAGTACATAACATAAAAAACGTGATGGAACAAAAGTCTACTCTCTAACACTGCGTCTTTAAATATCCTTAAAACATATTTGCTGCTTTCTTATCAAAACAGAGAAAGGAATCATAATGCAGAAGATGACGGGGATATAACAGCTTGTGGTTACTATGACGACGCATTGACCTTCTTACCGGGTCATCAGGGTTTTTCTCTGCCACGCAGGACTGAATGTAAGCCATGAGTGAGTCGATGAGGCCAGGACAGTCTCTCATAGACTTCCTCTCCTTTTCCTCACCACAGCTCAGGTTCCTTCACACACAACAGAATAACATCGTTTGCTCAATTTGCGACAAACTAGAGTTAACTAAACAATGTAGTGCTTCAAGACAAAAAAAGTCCATGACTTTTATTTAGTCTTGGTGTCTGAACAAGAGCAGCAGGTTTATACCGAAGACAGCCTGTTGCACAGTTGAAGACGCCCGGGTCCACGTGGGTGATGGTGTCTGACAGCACGGTGAACGGTCTGACCACATGTTCAGTCAGGACAGGCATGGCCGTGCTTGTGAGCTCCTTCTTCAATTCCTCAGCAGATGACAGGTTCCACAGCAGGCCTGTTCATGACACCCAGGAGAACTTCAGAACCACGACTACAGGTCTGACTCAACTTCTGCTTTGATGGCATTCCCGGTGCAAACCAAAAAGTATGGGAATCTTCAAGTAAACACTTCACTTTCCTTAATCTTAAAAGTTTTCTAGAGGATACGCTTTATAGATTCAGATGATTCTAAATCCTACCAGTGATTTGTTTCTGGGTCTCAGTAGAATCCGTCTCCTTCAGTAGCTGCAAGGCCTTTGCTATACCGCTACAGTGCTGGACCTCCAGCTTATTCTGCTTATGGTTGAACACAAGGTTTCTCAGCGCCCCGGCTGCCGCCTGGCTCACATCGGGGTTGGGGCTTCGCAGGAGGGTCACCAGAGGTGGAATGCCCCCCAGCTGTAATACCTGTAAAACAAATGACACTGATATGACTGAAGTGTTGGGTGTGGAACGGCAGAGACAGAAGTCAACAAAGCTAATATTTAATACCTTAATTAATTAAGTCTAAAAAATGCATTTCAATCCACTGACAAGACGTTTCTTGACACTTCCCCCCCACCTCAATCAGCAAAAGCAACAGTCAAGCAGGATGATAAATGAGCTCTGTCTTTGCTTCAGGGCAAGCTACTCTCAGGTCTTCCAAGAGTACCTCCCTTTGCATCCATTATGAAACTAAATCCACATGCAAATTGCACTTGTTGACAGACAGTTTAGCACATTGCAGCTGAATGCTTATTTTGGGGTCCAACCTCCGTCTTGGCCTTGTGCTCTTTGAAGGTGGTGTGTTGGATGAAGCTGGCTCCACGGTGCTGGCAACTCTCCTCTTTGTAGGCCAGGAAGGCCACAGCCTGCTTCAGGGTCATATCTGACGTGCTCATGGTGGGGTGCACGCTAAAACAGAAACAGTTGAAAGATGTTCTAAATTCAAATTTGGATTTGCTTCAAAGCTAGATTTGTCATGAACTGGAAAAATGAAAAAAAAAAAAGAAAAACCTGATCAGAAGTAAGGAACTCACACTGATCTCTGCTCTGTTTTGGATGTTTTCAGAGTACCGAGCTTGCCTTCTTGTTGAGAGTGAAAGGAGGGTGACCGGAGGGTGTTAGCCACAGACACATCATTAACCATAAAGGAGGTGGTGTTTCGATTTATTTGAACCTGAGAGGTGGTTTGGCCTTGAGGCATCTGTCCCTTAACTCTCTGGAAAGAATAACAGTTTACCGTGTGAATTTTGTCACTGTGGAATACCTTCATCCTTTCAACAAGAAGAAAAAGAAAAACACTAAATGTGTAAAACAGAAATGGATCACCATGCTCTGTGCAGACGGTACAGACCCAGGTCCAGTCAGGACAGGGTCACTGCGACTGTGTTTCAGCCCGTTGGATTTCTGGGATTTGGTGCGACTGTTGACTTGCTGATCCCACACGCCTGAAGAAGAGATATATCGTCCTCCTTTTGCAGATAAAGTACGACTCCGTTGGGAATTTACCTAAGGAGGAAAACTTTGTCATATCACATTATTTATTTCAACTGCAATTGGACACAAAACCAAGGATTACAGACCTTCTTACACAAAGAGCAGCACCCAAACTTCAGATCAATTTCTGGTTAGAGAGGATTAGTCTTTGTTTTTTTTTAAAGTCATTCTATTGCTCCTCCTCAAAATAGAGACAGAACACAAGTCCAGACTAAACATGAGTGCTGGGTGAAGGTTAAAACTCTGGAGTGTTTTTCAAAACAGGATTGTTCTCACGTAAACAAAGACACTGTTAGAATGACTGTTTACAGAGCTAAACTCGCATGGAAGTTTCTCACGTGCAACGCTTTCCCTTTTTTTTTTAATTAGTCCAGTGCTTTTAACTTTCCTTTTCAGAAATGTTTGCATTTCTTTTAGAATATTTGTAGGTTGAAATGTTTTAAATGGTATTTTTCTAAAAAAGCTTCATAAATTGTCACTGCCCGTGGGAAGAGTTTAGATTTATAAACTGCTCAGTCATTTAAGACTTCTCGAATCAGCTCTACTCACATTTACTGTATTCAATTACTACTATAGTTTAATAAAAGTATTTATTCTATTATTTATTTTTTTCAATGAAGATTTATATTTTCAAATCGTGTCTAATTGACTTGAGGTGTAAACTGTTGTCAATCTGCTGCATTTTTGTGTCGTCTCCCTAAAAATACACTTTTCTGATCGTGAGCATTTTGTACTCCACAACAGCAGTATAATAAAAAAGAAAGTTTTTTTTTTTTTTACCACTTTGTTTTGCACAGAAGCATTTTGCTGTTCCCCACCCTAAAACTTGGCCTGCCCAAGCAAAAAGAACCTGAATGTGCACCTTTTGGACTGAGCCCACATTCACAGTTTTGCAATCAAACGTTATTCTCTTCTGCAAATCCCTTCTCTTATTTCAGGGTGTGCGTGCTCTCAGGAAAAAAGTCAGATTTTCACAGATTAATCCTTCAGTTTCTTTGATGCAAGTTCATGTCTTCCCCTTTTCTAGAAGGTTTGTGGATGATTAAATGAACAAGGTAATGTGCACAATTTAGTTTTACGTTTTTTTATTGACAATGTTCACAACAAGCAAGTCTAGCTGTCTGAGGTGAATACAATAATGCAGAAAAAAAGCAAAGCCTGATGAGTTCTGCTTTTAATTCAGTAAACACTTCTCTTATTGTTAGGATGTTTTTTGTGTAACTGGTGATTGTAATGAGTTAAACCAGATTTATTTATACAAAAAAAAAGTTAACAGATTATATCAGCCTCATTATTTCAGACTATACATATTTGTGTGTATGTGCAACATAAGCCTCACTTTCTAACTAGAACAGTTTGACGTTCACAGCCTCCGTGGGAGGTGGATACTCCTAAAAACCAAAAGAATATGTTAAGTAAAAGCCTCCAAGTCACTGAGACTCTACACCAGCTCCAGGAAAGAATGCTGGGTTCACTGATAGTAAAGGTGTGGTACACAGACAGACAACTCTTTGTTAAACTATTCTTGCTGTTAAGTGTCTAGGGGTGTAGCCAAACGTAACTGGAGAAGTGTGGCAGAGATCTGTCAACAGCACACTTTTAAAAGCCCTATTTATTTTGCATTTATTTTTTTGCTGTTGCAACGCAGCATGTGCTTTTTAGTTGACTAAAGCCAAAATAAACCAGCAGAAAGAGGCCTGACGAGCCAAAGCAAAACTACACAGTCCACTTCCAGACTGATGACGGCTTAAAGAAAGAATCCAAGAACAGTAAAAGTTTCTTTTATAAAAGCAAATAGTTTCTATGAATCTTGAAAAACTCAAAACATTCAAACTACATTTTTAAATGGCTTAATGCAATGATAGTAAAAAACAGGCTTCAATGCTCTTTATGAACTGGTTTATGGTCAAAAACACTTTATTGCTTTTAAAATGAATGTTTCGAGTAGAATGTATTCACCATCTATGCAGTCATTAAAAAGCAGCTTTTTACAGGTTCAGGAGACTATAAAAACTAAAGCGAGTAGCAGTGTAGAACAAGGTAACGTGACGCCGCTTAATTATTTTTGTGTACTGGTATTTATCGTATCTTTGTGGGTGTTTTCAGATTGGACACATGTGGCTCGCTTAAGGTAAACCAGAGTTCATTTCAGGCAATAATGTGGAACAAATTTTCAGTGTAAATACACCCAAGCGGACCCTGGACCGGAACCAGGGATCGCTCTCTGACCCACTTTGGAGGTGGTCTCGGTTCATTTCCAATTGGACCGAGCTTTGGTTCGCTCTGAGATTCCTCAGTCTGAATATAATCCGTTCCTGGAGCGGAGCAACTGAACCAAAACGACCACTGTAGCCGACGTAAACAGAGTAGGAATGAAGCAACAAATGAGCCGCGCACAAATAAATATAAAGCAAAGATTGTTGTGTTATTTTACAGAAAAAGGGTTCAACTGTTTATTTTGTTAGAACACTTATTTTAACACAACTGGAAACGCTTCTTACATGCTTTTCTGTGTCTTGTTGCACGGCGCTGCTGTGATGTCACCCTAAAAGCTACCTTGTAGTTTCCTCATGAGAATTCTCTTAAAAACAACGCCATAACACCACAACAATGAGACACATATTGAAACGTGGCCGGATGAATTCAGGCTGATTAAAACTATTTTTTTTAATGGGATAGACATTGCTTCACACCGTTTTCCCGACAATCTATATGTCATAAACACTTCTTATCATTTCTTCTTAGCTGTCTTCTTGCCAGTAACCGCCCTGCAGCATCACTCAACCAGAGCATGAAAGCGAGTAACAAGTGTTGAGCCTGACGTCGATACAGACTAGGGCTGCACGATATGAGGAAAACCTGCGATATGCGATATTAGTGATCAATATTGCGATAACGATAAATTTGCGGTAAATAAACAAATAGAAAAATAAACAAAAACATCATTCCCATTTCATTGCAACAGTTTAAAAATTATACTCCAAATGACCCTCATCGACATGGGGGACAAACATCTAACATAATAGGCCTCCATCTGATTGGTCAACAATGGGAAGGCGTCTATCTGATTGGTCAGAGCATAAAGGGATTTATTTGATTCGTTAAATGCTTCAAACTGCTAGAAGATTGTTTTAACACATTTTGGGTTTGCGATTTATTGCGATATTCGCCATCTTTTGCGATATGCATATTGCAGAGCTGGATATTGCGATAACGATAAATTTGCGGTATATTGTGCAGGCCTAATACAGACGTTCAAAATTTGTGAGCAAAATAAAAAGTTTGAATGAACTAAAAGTGTAAGACGTTCATCCTTTCTGTCTCTAGTTGCTTTGCTCAGTCCTCTGAATTCCTGACCAATGACTGAAGGGATCTTTAGACCCGTGGTTTTGTTTACAACCTTTGGTCTGTAACAGAATGGTCCACTTCATGCCAGTCTGAATACAGACCAAAAGCAAGGTTTGGGACTCTAACCGGAAGAAAGGATTTTTCCAGTCTGAATACACACTTAGCTTAAAGGCCTCTGGAGGGCTTTCATTTTATATCACATCATCATACTATTTTTTTTTTTTCAACGTGTGATGAAGATACTTTCCGTGTCAAAAACAGAACATCATCATACTCCCAACAAATGCCTCAGCTCTCTGTCAGGAGATCATGTCAGGACAACCTTGAGTAAGAACACACACTCATGAAACCACACTGCAGAGGTCAACAGAGTTCAGCTGTGGCATCTGTATTCATCCAGTTTTTCAAATGAGTGGAGTTAAAACGTGTTGTCTGCAAACATGTTTGAGTAACCTTTAAATGTACTTTAAAAAAGCCCAAACATAACCATACCACCAGTATATTCACTAGTCCTTCTGGCCTTGTTTTTGTGTCATAGAAGTCTGGATTCAACACTCATTTGACTTGGGTGTGTTTATGTTGGGAAACATGTAAAAGATCCCGAGGGAGCAGGACTGCTTGCTTTGTGCAGCTTTGAGGAGGAATCTATGCAGGTACTGCTTAAAGGTCAGTGTGTCAAAACAAATGTGACAAGCGGATTTCAAAACAAAAGAATTTCCCCTCCGTTCCACCAGCATTCCAAAGGAATCAACCCATCATAACTCTGTATTCCAAGAGTTTGTTCATGGAAATAAGACTGAAGGAAAACATTGGTAGACTAGACTATTGGCAGCTTAAAAAAAGCAACAAGTGTAACTGAATTACAGTCCATCCCTAAATATGTTTAGTTCATATTTTCTAAGAATGTTTTACTTTAAAATGTTACATATATTTTTAATTACATTTTTATGAACATTACTTAATTATTTGTAGGGTCCTTGTTGCACTTTTCCTTCATTTTTTTTATTGTTAAAAATAATTATCATTCTTTATCTTTATCATTCATTTTTTATAAGGCTTTCTTATAAACTTTAAGTCCAATATTATGGCATCGTCATAACAGCACAGCCTTTATCTTTTCCTTTTTAAATCAGTCTCTACATTTGTGATACAAAATATGCTTGTTTGTTTTCCACTTTTTGAAAATAAAAAAAGAAGTATAGACAAAAAATCTTTTCTGTACATGGCAACATTTGCTATATAGTAGTTCTAACCAACATCGTGTGAGAAAGCAGGCACTTCCTTAATTACATCATGCATATCCGCTAAACGGGAGCGCTCTCTATTTTTTAGTGTTTTATTCAATCAGAATTCGAGTTTTTGAAGATATGGTATCATACTTTAAGCTTGATTAATGCTGTAAAAAAAGAAAGAAAAAAACTTTTGTTGAGTCCCCCCCCCCCCCCCCCCCCCATCTTAATCTACAAAATCCTAATAAGTGTTCAAATAGGAAGTGCAAATGCTGCATGCATCAATGACAGTATAATCCATTCCATTTCCAGTCATGTTTGATGTTCATTTGTATAGCTTGCTGGAGCTTATCCCGGATGCCTTTGAGCAAAGGCTAAGGCGTTTCCTTGCCAGTCCATCAAAAGGGCCACATATGCAGACGTGCAACTACAGACTACTCCTGAAAAGAATCTGACACCCTTTCGGATGCATTTCATGCCGTGTACATGAGAAATCAATGTGAACTCCTCAGAGAAAAGACCAGAACCTCTTTCACCACCAGAGTAACAACCACAACAATGTAGTATGCTGACCTTTACTGTGACCCACATTTTCTTCACCTGATATCTTGAAACTGCCCCACACAACCCCACTGTCCAAGCACACATGCTCCTGCAGCCTTAACTCTCCCACGCCCAACCAAACTGCAAATTACATCTTATTTTCTAACCAACTAAAAGACCAGAAACTGAGAAAAGCTGTTGTGGATTTTGATGATAACAAACAGCAAATTACCCCTCTGCTGAAGCCGGCAGACTTGCTGAAGTTGGTGTGACTGAAGGTGCCGTTTACTTTGGTTGGAGAAAACTTGAAGGATCCAAAGTCGCTTGAAGTTGTGGAGGTCTGCAGAGTCATGCCTGTTGAAAAAAAGAAGAAAAAAAAGGAAATAAAAGATGCGCTTAATGCAAAACCAATAGTAGGATTGGTGTGTAAATTATGTTTGATTTTTGCTTATATGCGTTTTGTGCAAACCTGAGGAAATACAATTGAAAGGTCAGACATGTTTACGCATCTGCTCAACAGGAGTGGCCGTTTCAACAAAGAGACGGGTGTAATTTGGTGTGTAACCATATCTATCAATATGGTGGCCCTATCAATCAAATTTCAGCTGCTTTTGTTTGCATTGTTGGATGACTCGATATTCTCCTTCCTACAATCAGCTTAATTTAACAGCTGGACCTCAACTCTACTGTTTGCATCAAAATGACTGGAATGCAAGAAACAAAATCCTCCAAGAGATCGAACAACTATCTGCTCAAATCAAAATGTCACGCTAAAAAACAATTTTGTCTTAACTGGTAACTAGCCAACCAGCTTTCCCCCCTATGCTCTAAGGAACTGAGCAATAAACTACAATTTAAGCTGTCAGTGGAAGTTAAACCATAGAACTCCACTGGTTCTTCCACAAATTCAGTACTAGATACTTAAATCCGGTATTAACCTAATTTTGATTACAATATTTCATGCGAGAAACCATGTAATCCATCGAATGCGCTGCTGTAATGCAACAGAAACCAAATGCATGGGAACCGTTTTCCTTCTAAAGGAATTCCTGCTTTCGGATAAATGCAAATAACTTTAGTTCTGTGGACACATTCAACTTATAAGTTGGCATAAACATATTTTTCTTTCACCAATGACTTAAAACAATAATTTAAAATAAAATAAAAACTCAAAAACCTTTTAACCTCGGAGAATAACTTTAAAAAAAAAAAAACTTAAGACAACATCAGTGCAGGAAACTTGTAAGAAATTTCCACCGATGTAAATAAATGACATAATAATGATCCCCATTTCATGACAACATATGGCCAAAAGAAGAAGAATTTTGCTGATATCTGTGCTGAAATATTAAAAATTTGGTGTTAATCCTGTTAATATTATTTTCAGCAAGGTATTTGGCAAAGTTTTAGATGCTAAAGTCATTTTATAAAAAGTAAGAATATGGTGTTTTAATTGCTGCTTCTCAATTCAATGTGGGGGAAAAAGCTACAGGTGAGAAAAATAAATATTTATATATTATTTCATGCACTATAGTAATTAAATCGAGTATTTTTAGCTAATAAAGTTAAATTATTAGCCTACATTGTTCGAGTTTGCGCTTAAGTGAAAGTTTCTGAGCTTTGGCATGTGCACTCTAACTGAAAACACATTTTTGGTTTGACAGCAGTGTTTCACAACGACTAAATATCACGGCATGTTAGTTAGGTTCATGTTGCAAACGCGAAACTTTGAAGACTGTCATCTGTTAATCAGGAGTTCAGATCTAGCAAATCATGCTATTATATTACCATCCTCCCCCAGAATAGACTAAGATTTAGAACACGGGTAAAAGGGAAAACAAAACAGGTTATTGTTTAATTGAGTGAAAGCACATCATAAAAACGTAAATAAACCAAGCGGGCATTTCTGAAACGTTCTGTGACGCAGTTTTCAACTCAAGCGAATCAAGACAAAGCTCTAAATGTGAAGATTGTCATTCGGACATCAGACAGACAGGACGGACGGACTGACTGAGCGGTTTTCCTACTTGATGGAGGTGGACTGATGATTTTCTTGCTCTGTTTGAATTTGCTCCTCTTGATGGTGTTGACCTGGGTGAGCACGCGCTGCTGCCCCGTGCTCAGGCCGTTGTCGGACGGCAGCGCGAGCGAGGTGTCCTCCCCGACGTCGTTGACCATCGCCGAGCGTAGCGGCTCCGGACTCATCATCTTCCCGGCGCTTTTCCCTGTCCGCCAACACAAAACTCTACCAGTGAGCCAGGAGTCGGAGAAACTAAGCACTCGTAGCTGAAACGGGCGCGGCCAGGTTCACACTTTTGAGGAGGTGCGGAGGGAGGGAGCGTTCTGAGGTGGCCGAGGGAGGAGGACTCCACCCTTGAGACCGCGCCTGTCAGGGTAGCGCACGTGCAGGTGAGCAGGGCAGGGTGGAGTGGAAAAGAGGGAAAGTTAGTACGGCAAGCCATTGTGCCAAAATTCTTAATATCAAACCGGTTAAGTTTGCTAGTTATGCAACAAAATCTAGTATTCCTGTCCCCCCCGAAATTCGAAAACATGCTAACTATTAGGACACAAACTTGTTAACTAGTTAACAAGTGACAAAAAATGCACTCATTAACAAATTATGTAAAAATTACACTTTTTAGTTACAAATTCTAAAAATACTGGTAGTAGACATAAACATAGCCTTTAGTCTCTATGTTTTACCATCAGTAAATGTACAGCTCCCTGCCATGCAAGAGTACATGTTAGTGTGTTGTGATGTGTTGAATTAAAAAAATAAATAAAGGCAGCTTTGTGTCATTTTTGGCAGCGTGAGCAGAATGACTAAGTAATTAATTTCCCAATTTGATCATTGTTGATATATTTTTAAAGTGTTCCCAGTGGTCTTTTAATTAGGATTATGCTATTTTAAATCAAAATAGAAAATACCTGTCATTTTCAAGCACATAGTTTCTGCAGAGCGGCAGTAGTTCATTAAAGGTGTTCATCAAATTCACCTCTGAGATGTGTACAGGACAGTTGGCATGGACTAAGCCTGCTCCCTTTCCCATCATCGATCTATTTACACGTTCATCTAGTTTACAGCCCCTCACAACCTCAACCTATATTAACTATGCAACGAAAATGGCTAGCAGCATTGGAACTATCCAGCCGGAAAGTTTTGAGCCAGCCAGAATCTAGTTCAGAAAAGGAGAATGATGACGTACGTGTATCTAAATCAGTGTTTTTCAACCTTTTTTTTGGAGCAAAGGCCCACTATCCTTGACAAAAATCCTGTAGCATATGGAAGCATTCTGTAGCATAATTAAAAATAAAAGTCAGAACCAAAAATGCTTTTTCATTTTCAAAATGAAGCTGCATTTTTTGACTCAAGATTAAAATGAAAAATCATTCCTTCAAAATGCTTTTTTTATTTTCTTCTTCAAAAACGCTTATTCTGTCACTTAATTAAAATGATAATGAAAATGGTTTTTGAAAATGAAAAAGCATTTTTGGTTTTGACTTTTATTTTAAACTATGCTACAGAATTACTTCCATAGTAGCACACCAGCATCCAAAAATTGAAAAAAGGAGAAACTTTATAGTCCGTATTGATGTACGGTCCCTCCAAAATCTCACGTGCATTTTTGTGATAATTGTGTCAGAAAAAGCTGGAATTTGCAGCTGTTTTTTCTAAAAGAGGTCCTGGAGATGGTAAATGTTTTTAAATCAGTGAATGGGTAATTTCCCATGGTACTGTGAGGAGTACACCTGACCATCACACTAATGTGCCGTGAGATATGGTAAGGTGTACCGTGGGAATTTACCCATGCATGCGATTAGTGTTTTTCAACCAGTGTGCCATGGCACACCTCATGCGCTTGCAGACAACTAAAAACACTGATCTAGTTGTCTGCAAGCGCATGCATGCATATAGAGCGAGCACAGAGCTTGTGGCTTGCCGTAGTAGCTTCTATGTCACGAATACAAGCATTTTTCCAACTGCATTTTTAATCTGTTCTAGAATTCCAATGATCTGAATATGGGAATACTCAGAAAGGCAATTTGAAGCTTAGTATTCCTTATACAGGTCCTCCATCATCAGAAAAACATTACTTTTTTCATCAAAGTACTTTCGAAGTGATAATGAAAAGTAATCTATATGACCAATTGGGATTATGGAATATCCATAAGATGTGTTCATGGAACAGAAAGATCTTATAGTGTTCTAAAAATGTGTGCTGAACATTTCTTAATGATTTAATTTGTACAACATAGGCAACCCTGAACTCATCTTAAGAGGACAGAAGTCAAAGACCATACCTGCACATGCTACTTGCATAACCGGAGTGTTTTGGCAGCCTTTCAGACATTTTCCCACCACGCCCTTTGAGTTTGCACTAGTGAAGCAAAGTGCATGACATCTGTGCAACCTCTACGAAGGAAGCATCTATGGTTATGGCTCAACTCAGCCCCTTCTTCAAATTGATCTAAAAGATAATTGTATCTGAGTGAGACATGAATAGACTTGGGAATAATTTTAACTAAATCAAGCATGTGAGATTATATAGGAGAAGGTAGTGTTTATTACATTTGCCGACCTCAGATTCAGACTTTAATTACCCATTTCAATCAATGCAGCTCTGCAAGTTTTAATGTCCTCTTGAAACATTGGCAGACTATATTAACGGAATCATATCCATTGCCAGGGATTGTTTTTGGCATGCGTCATTACTTTTTACAGATCCAACCCTCTTTCTTGGCAGATGTCTGATGTTTGAAAGAGTGAAAGTCAACCATTACTTGACACGTACAAACAATAAACAAAAGGACTTAAAACCACATGGCAGCAAGTTTTTTCCCCCACGTTTTCTGCAGGATGATTATTATATGACAGCAAACATGCATTGATGACCAGTTTTAAAAAAAAATTAAAAAAATTTGAGCAACGACAAATTGGAGCAAAAATGCTTGACAGCGAACGATCCAAGTGAAAACATTGGCTGGGATGTACACATAAGTTTTATAAAATGATCAGGTGCATTTTTATATTTTACATACAGAGGAGTGAATGTGTAAACATGAGGTGATAGCTCCCTCTAGCAGGACAAATAAGCACTGCAGTTTTTAATGATAGAAACAGAGGCTCAAAAAAGCATCCTAGGGATTCTAACATTAAAATAAAAAGTAAAGAAGTCAGGAAAAGATACATGGCAAACATTTTCAAAAAGTATTTTTTAACTGTCTCATAGATCCACTTTGCACAAAAACAATTAGCACATGATCCATTTTTAAAACAGAAAATTCTTCAGACATAGTCCTGCACAATAAATATGTATCAGCCCTCAAAGAAATATGGGATATTGTAAATGGCCTTAACATTACAGACATCGAGGACAACATTTTGACCAAAGGTTTTAGAAACACTGCAAGGCAATGCTTTGAATTTGAGTTCCTGTACATGTTTTTTCATGGTGCAAGTCTTTAATTTTTTTTTTTTCATTTGAAAAATAACCATTCTGATAAAAAAAATTGTTTTCAGGAATTTAGAAAAAGAGAAATCTTCTATTATAAATGTTTTTATTGAAACAACTTAAAGGAAAATATTAAATTATCCAAAGAAAAAGCCAATACTCAGACTGTAAATTCAAGATAAAATGCAACACTTCTGGCTGATCAACAGTAAAAATTAAATGACTGTCTTACGCAAAAAATAAAACAATTGGTAGTTATATGTACCAGTAGTGCTAAGAACGGAAGATAATAGTGTCAGATGAATAGTTTACAAGTGTTTTCAGTCAAGAATCTACCCCCAATGCATTGTGGGTGATCCTATATGGTCTGACATGTATGCTCCCAAAAACAAAAAACAAACCCACCATTTATGGTGTTTAGTGTAACACACTGTGCTAGTGAAGTACAAAAGTATTTTTTAAAAAAAATGCATGTATTAATCTTGTTTGGCCTATACAACAGTACCAATACAAATGTAGTGTACATATCCTATACATCAGTGCTCCTCAGCTTAAGGCTTTAAGAATCAAAGCACATTCTTATCCCAACTCACAGGGAGGTAGAAATACTGCAGCAAGCCCAGATAAGGAGTAAAAAAAAAAGGTAATGTTTCTTTAAGTGATAAAAGCAGTCCCTCCTAAAAAGCCTAAAATTAACCGGAGCACTTTTGCTGTTTTAAAACAAACACAAGGCGATATCTAAGGCACTCCCATGAGAGACCCCCCCTCCATGCCCTTAATTATCATGTACCACCAGAAATCCATCCTCTTCTCACTTAACATTATCATTTCAAAAATAAATACGACATGAATGTCTTAAATTGTAGTGCACTGTTCTCTGAAAAAGGCAGATTTTCTGCAAATTGATCCTTGGATCTTTGATCTAACTGACTAAAGTCCACAACTTCACATTAAGTTGGACCAAGAACACACCACTGAGGGCTCACTTAAAATGTACCTTAACAGACTACTAAAAACTAGAGAAAACAAATCATCCTTGTGGCAGGCTACATTAACACTGGCTTAATATCTTCGGATTCTTTTTTGTTGTTTTTAATTCATTCAAACTCATCTCTCACAACTCTTGATTATGCAGCAAATGCTGGAAAAAAGTCTGTGAATCCAGTAGAAATGACTTTGTGCAGATGCATTCCCAATTGTTGAAGACTTAAAAAGTAGGACAAAAGCGTCTTACATAGGCTTATATGAAGTTTGGATGGAAAAACATGCGCTAAGCAAACAACAGATGTGACAATTGGTCTGACTGTGGAGTAGGGGGCTATATTGTGCTGGACATAGTGTTTAAGATGTAAGTGTATAAAAAAAAGTCTTTAAAGTCTCTGCATGCATGAATAAAAACATGCCGCTAGTCGTTAACCAGTCGGTAAACGTGGTACTGTGCTCCGTGTTCACTTGTGGACACTTCAAACACAAAGGCAATGCACAGCAGAGTCTCCTGAGTTTCTCTGTTAGACACCACCTGACAAAAGATGAAAATACATGGAGTTACAAATACTGAGATGAACAAAAATCCTAATTTCAGCAGAACACGTTGATTTATATCATTAGAAATGTACAGGCAGATTACCTGCAGAATAGTGAAATTCTCTAGTACACTGTTCATCATGTATTTTTCTGGCAGGTGCTTCAGCTTGTGGATGAAGTTGATCATGTATTCACACATGGGTGAGCGGTGAATTCGAAACATGTACTTTCCTCCATCCAGGTGTGCATATTCTGTCTGCATCAGAAGAGTATGCATATATACGTCAAGCAGAAAGTACTTGGGCTGAATACAAATTGTTTGGCTTTTCCTTTTCTCACCTCAACCTTCTCCACCACTTGTTTTCCAAAGGAGCACACCTTGGTAGAAACACTGATGGTGACATTTTCCGTTCCACTGTACTGGCTGCTCACTCCATAGAACACGCCAGAACCTTCCTCGACGTCACTGCTGAGGTCAGCCTGAAAGAGACCCGACATGACGCACAAACAGTTGAACGCAGAAAGAACTCCAAATGTAACATGGGAGTTCACAGGATTTTGGTCTTAGTTTTAAATAGGGACCAACGAAGTTATAAACAAACCCAAAATTTGACGAGAAAAAAGGCGTTGTGCGGCCCTTTTTCATACAGCTCCTTCAAACCTCCTTTCTTCTCAGAGAATTTGTCGTAAATCTGCCTCACATCTATGGACTCCAGCACAGGATCGCTGTAGCCTGGGTTTGACGGCCCAATGTGTACAAAAAGGTGTTTGTACTGTAGAGAAAAAGAACCAGAAAATGTACAAAAAAATAAACAACTGTTTTACTTAAAAACCCTTAATCCACGGATGTTCGTACCGTCTCCCTGTCTCTCTGGGTCTCCATAAACGCAGAATACTCCAGCAGCCGTAGTTTCGCTGAGGCAATGGTTCTGTCTTGCCATACAGGAGGAGCTATAGTTGGAGGGCGAGGGGGCGGCAGTGCCTCATAACCTGTGGTACACAACATTATTACCCTTCAGTCCCAAACATAACACTAAAAATGTAAATTTACTTTGTCCATTTATAACCTACCAATAGGTGCAGGGACAGGGGTTGGTAGTGTTGTGTATGGAGGCTGTGCAAAGGGCTTAATGCTATCAAGATAACGAAAGAATTTCAACTTTAGTGAGATAGAAATCTTGTTCAATTCAAATCACTAAAAAAATAAAATAAAATAAACAAATTTGGCCCCAACACTTACTCCTGAGAATGTCCAGCCTGTCCCGGTACAGGACCTGGCCAAAACTAACAAGGGAGCAGAAAAAAAATAAGAAATGTTTCAATACAAACTTCATAAGTGGAATCACGTCTCTTTGCTTGTTGTCGTACTCTGACTGATGCTGGGAAGGGCGTTTGAGGTTTCATGACACTCGCAGACACAATCTGAGCAGACGACAGGTTGGCCACTGTCTGCAGCGCTTTGTCTTTGGACACCTGGTCCTGCATTAAATAACAAAAGAGAGAAAAAACACACACAATGAAAATGCCCCCCTCCTAAAATGCCTGCTTAACTAAAAGTTACCATCCAATCAGTATGAAACGCCAATTCAGACGGCAAGCAAACCGACATAACCTTTCAGCACGATGCAGTAACTATGCGAGAGGACAAGAAAGGTGGCAGAGCAGACCTAGAAGAAGAAAAAGCAGGCGAAGCACCAAGCTAGAAAAAAAATAAACTACATCACCGGCACTTCACTAACATCACTAAAACAAGAGAAACAAGCAGGGGGGGTTCAGTTTGCCAGCAGGATTGCATTGTGAGCAAGAAATGTGTTGACGCCAACCACAAAGCACACAGCCTGAAGCAGACAACTGGAAGTACTTATCAAAAACTTACCAAGTTCATGGCCTAAGGCAAAAAAAAAGACATGTAACAAAATCAATTCAGTATATTAAAAAAGGAGGCAACAGATTTAATGTTTTTGGGATTTAAGAAAGCACTCTAATCCCTGATCACTTTAAGGTCAAAGTTTAACATGAAAACACCTGCACCTTAAATAGTTACTTGATCAAATTCTTGGGAAACATAAAACTTTCATTTTAGAATTTTAGTAAAGTTCTATAAGACTTGTTACATACTAGAATTAAAAAGAGCTTTCTTTATTATCAGGCTGACAACCTTCATCTGTTAGAGCACAGAGAAGATGAGGATGTCGAATTATGCCACTCATAAAATAGACTTTTCATGAAAACATCTATACAGTGGTCCATTCGCTATAACACCGGTAATCTCTTGTGGTCTTGCAGTGTCACTGATTTTTTAGTGCAATTTTGCACTTTTTTTTTACAGTGCATTGTGTTCTGCATCCTGGTTGGCTGCTGACCATTGTCAAACAATCCCCTCCATGCTGTTTCTTGTACACTACAGAATGCTTTCAGCTTGCCAAATTTGCATAAATCTTTAATTGCTATCACTGTGACAGAAGTTCTACGAAGGTTTGAACTTTTAAAAGTAAGAAAAGGGTAAAAATGTGAATGTGGGTCTAAGAAGAGTGTATAAAGTTTGTAGTGAGGACTTATACTGCCTTAAAACAATTATTCAAAATAAAGCTGGCTAATTCGCAGATATTAAATGTTGCATTTTTGGAACATAACTCCGGTGATAAACAAGGGACCACTGCATTACATTTACAAACACAATTTCCATGAAGAACATGTGTGTGTGACAATACACCTGGAAGAAATGGTCAAAATACATGAAATGAATTTGGAAAGAAAGTGAAAATCGAGGAAGATGTTCAGGAAGAGTAGAGAAAAGCATTCGATTCTTCAGTGAGCACATCAACAAAGAGAATGATCTAAATAAATTAGATACTCAGAAATGTAAGCATTATTACAAACATGCATTAACTAAACAAACAGAGTGAAGTGTAGTGCAATAATGTGTCCAGAGCTGCATAATGATGGAGCTCAAGACTGCCATACACACAACAGAATTAAAATGAAAAAAACAAAACAACAAAACGGTAACTTTAAGAATTATTGAGCAGTCACGTATGATAACGCATGTATGATAGTCAGTTTTATCAGATGAGTTGCTGATAAATACCGTTTGTATTAACACCAGTGAAAGGTTGGCATCAGCACAAGACTCGCTGGGTTCATCATGCACCGTCAAATTAGTTGATTGTTAAATGAAAATGATGAGAAAGGAAAACCCAAAACGCTATTGAACGTTATGGTTAATTGAAGCCACACAGAGCTGCTAACCGTTAAGTCAGTAAGCTTGTGTACCTTGAGCTTAGACTGAATCTCACGAGACCTTCTTTTGGCCAACACTTGCAGGTGACTAGAGACCTGAAGAATGACAGCATGTAGGAAGAGGAAGAAGAAGAAGAAGACGGAAAGTGAGCGCCGATTCTTTGGTACCCACCTTGATGCTTGCCTGGTATTCTCGCACCCTCTTACGGGCCAAAACCTGGATGTGACTTGATACCTACAGGGTAAGGGTTACGCCCCCACACAAAAATAAACACACATGTTGGTTGTTCATTTCAAACAGCTGTGATCCATTAAATAATACTACATGATGGAAAATACCAGATGGGACACCGGCTTCATTCAACAGTGTGAAGCTTTACAACATTGGAACAACCATGGAACCGAATGAGTGTTTATGAATGACAAATGAGTGTCGGATGATTTCATGTGTATGTTTATCCATATGTGTAGTTATATGTGTGTGTATGGGTATCTGAAACTGAATGTGTATTCATTATAGTGTGATCAGAGCTATCATAAAGACTCGGTGCAATGGGTTTAGTTATAAATTTCAAATAGGGCATGGGGGGGGGGGGGGGGGGGGGGTTTATGAGCCTTTTACTCGTCTCAATCCCATTCGGATATTTCTTGTATTTTTTTTTAATCTTGTTCCATCTTTCCTGTTGAAGTATTTGTCTGGATTAAATTATCATCATCATTTAGGATGGCAAACCACAAAAAATGTAAAATAAAAATGATGTGCTCAGTTCAGGACTGCGGCCTTCAGAGATACCCGTCCATACCTGTTTGCGCGTTCGTGTCTTCCCTGTTCGTAGTTTTATGTAGCGAGCAATCAGCTCGTTTCGCCCTAGCAACAAGAAAAAAAAAAAATTAGACAGGCACAAAAAATGGGGTATTTCTGTTCAAGACTATAAGTAAATTACACAATTTATATTGGTATTAATATCAGGCTTTTATGTTATTTGTTAACTGAAACAAGTAAGCTTAATTAGAGGGATAAACAACAAAAAAGCAGTAACATTTTATATTCCTAGCATAAAATACATCTTTGTTTGTCTTTTAGTAATACATCACTTTATTGTACTCAAAGGAAGGCGGGACAGTTTGAAGGTTTTAGGTGACTGTGCTTATTGAATTAAATAACTTTAAGGTCTTTGCCAGAGATGCTGTAAAGGTTTAACTGACTAAATAATTAAAATTCAATCTGTAGCTGCATTTAGCCTTAGTTTGTGGCTGAGTTCACAACAAGCAGAAAAAAGTGGAAAAGATCGTGTTGTCATTGGAGTTTCAAAATGTGTTCAGCAGTGGCTATTCACTCAAACCTCTGGATCAGAGTGTAACAAGTGAATTTATTTCAAAATGCAGGGGCAGTAAACGCAGCTCAGGCCAGATGAGGCCTGAGGCAGATGACCATGGATGAATCTGCAGCTGGAGCTGCTGATCACCTACAGTAAAGGAGCTATGGTCAATGGTATCATCATCCGTGTTTCTGGGAAGCGGTCCAACAACTTAGGAGACTTCTGATGAATCACGCTGCTTTGTTTAGTAACCAGAACAAAGACTTCCCCCAAATCACAGAGAGGGGTGACTCAAACAGCTCTGCCCCAATTCCCAAAACAGGACAGAGGACCTGTTCCAGTTCCCCCCACCACTCCAAAAATGGCTTAATGCACATTATCCTTCAGGGATCACCAGAGAATAGGCTTTCACTCATTCACACAGATGGTTTGGCAGAGATTTTTTACGCTGGATGCCATTACTGACAACACTGTATTTTATCCGGGCTAGGAACCGGCACAGGGGACCCAGATGCGTACGCGAAGGGTCTTGCCCACACTGGATGAAGTCATTTTGGGTTAGGGTTAGCCCTGGGAATCGAACCCTGTGTCAGTCTTATGCTCAACCAACTAAACTATCCAGCTGCAAAAGAAAAGCTTAATGCTGATTATATGAGAAAATAACTATTGTGCTACTGAATAGACGTGGACACAAACCTGATGTTGGCTTACAATTTGCACATTTTTGTTGAAATTTTATCCATTTACTAACTAATTTAGCATGTTAAACATAGGGTTGAATGAATACATGTGTTAGAAAATTACGCAGGAAGGATAAACAAATTTCACACAGAAGAATCTAGTTTGAATTTAAAGTCTTCATCGTGTGTGAAATAAAAAGCTAAGAGTTTCCAGTTCTTCCAATAACTGAAATCCCACGGTTTTTTAATAATTATTAAAAAATGCTGTGAGGAATCAGTGTTAGTCATGACAAACACATTATTTGTATGACCAATTTATTTTTCCCCCCTATAATTTAAAATAAAACAACACCACTCTGACATTCCCACTTAAAAAAAGATAGGATTGCAGCTGCGATGTTTAAATAACTCTTAGTCCCCCAACATAATGTTAAATGTGTTTATGTATACCTTTGTTTATAAAAAGGTAAATGTGGGGCATCAATCCTAACTAAGCTTACATTCTCACAAAAAAAAAAAAAAAAAAAAAAAAAAACGACTGCAAAGCTTAAAGTAACATTCCCTTTTGGTTACAAGGATCTTCATACACAGAAGTATGACACCTCTGCAGTATATACTAACAAGAAAACCACCAGTTTGGTTTTATCATCTTGCTCGAAAGCACACAGTGATAAAAAAAAAAACGAAAAAACAATAGAAATCATTGAAGAATCAATGCTGGAATGAAGCAATCAAGCAGCCCCATTTGATGTTGAATGTCAGCTTGTCTTTTCTTTTATCCCGTTTCTGTTCTCTGACCCCGAGCAAACAGCCCTTTAAAAAAAGGATTTTCAAGAAGGACCAAAGGAGTTCCAAAGTGCAGATTAATGATCATTCCAAGTTTGTTTTAAAGTCAAACAAGCAAGACACACCAGGTAAACAAAAAAACAAGGGTGGAGGTTTTTTTTTCTCTTTGTGGTCAACTGAATGGTATGAGTGAAAACATTTTAGGGAGTTTGAATAGACTGCTAATTCTGCACAGACATTGAAAGTCTGGGCTTTCATGTAAACTATGAATAAGCCTTCGTCAGTCAGTTTTATGCAGTTGGAATGGTTACAAATATGCTACTAATAAAATTGATTAATGAATGAAAAATTATTAATAACAGTATATTTTTTGACCCCATTTACTTCCTTGTTATATATATTTGAATGTCAAAATTTATAGCTTCTTTTGGGAGGGAGGATGTGTTACTTACCATACATCTTCCCTTCATCTGATAGGATGATCTTCCTCCTCCCACAGGGTGGGTAGATTGCCAAAGCTTCCTGAAAGCTTTGTTCAATGTCTGGACTCCACACCCCTTCAGGGTCTCCGTCCAATCCACGGTCTGCCCCGTCTGCCAGCACCTCGCCATTGCCACTCTCCTCCTGTGCCCCGTCAGGGCTTCCACGGCAACTCCACTCCGACGCAATGATGACGGTTCAGGTCAAAACACCTAAAACACGGATCGCAAGTGATCATTTGCGATGGACATTTTAGAGTATAAGGAAAGAGAATGTAGAAAAAGAACTTAGTGCATTTGTCAAAACAAATTTGGAATTAGACAGGAATTACTGATTTTCTGACTTTTTAACCCCTATAAAAAACATGACTCTTTACCAAAAGGTAAGTTTTAGAGGTTTACAAATACTTCTGTTAGTTTTAGTTTTAATCTGACCTTGATTAAAATAGGCCAGCATTCATCCATGTACCTCATCCTTCCTTTAAACCAGCCGCTCCTCCATGACAAAGTAGACTAGTTAATGACTGCAGCTTCGTAATGAACATTATGCATTTAGAACAGATCCCAAATCTCCTAACCTCCCACAATCTCACTTCCCCATGGCTGTCGTTTTGATGCTGTGGGTTCAAAAATAGTTGTCAAGAGGCCTTTTCTCATGCCACTAACAAACAAAAACACAAAAGGTTTAGAAAAAAAGTGAATTGAATGCAGAATTTCATGTTGCATAGTGGAGCAAAGAATTTGGTAAACACCAACTCTGCAAGTTGTCCAACTTAAAACATTGAGAGGTCTGTAATGTTCATCATCGATCCACGTTCACTGTCAGAGAATGTAAAAATGAATCCCGAAAAATCAATTGTATAATTTTTCAAAAATGCATTAGTATAAAGATGCAGAGAATAAATAATTAGCTCCTACAAACTGATAAAAATAATTTCTAAGCAATTCTTCTATCCTCCACTCATTACCCATCCTAATGTCACCTGTTTGAACCGATTATCTGTATAAAAAGACACCTGTCCACTAGGGTTGTGCCGATGGACGATATCATCGTCCATCGTGATGGGTGACTGACATCCCGATGGAGAGACCACCATCGTGATGCCACGCCCCCGCCACGTTGCGCGTCGACACCATAAGCCGCGGTTACATGTACAAAATATCTTGATGGGATCAATGGTCAGATTAGAATCCAACCGTGTACATGGGCCCAGAAAAATGTTTTCAGAATATAAAAACGTTCACTAAGGTCACACTTTCCGTCGGAATAAATCATTCGCACATGCGCAGTAGGGTTTGAAAAACGGAAGGATATAAACTCCGCCGAGCGGCTTTTTTTTTCAAACTTTATTGTATGTAACAATTCAATACAAAACAATGTTAAACAGCGCCGAGCGGCTATATACATTGACATGTCAGCTCGGTAATATACGAGACGGTCTTCTAAACGTGCCTTTAATAATGTTACGGTTACTATGAAACACCTGTTCGCTCATCATTTGAATTTTAATCCGTGTGGTCAGTGCTTTTTCTGAACGAAGCCAGGATTAGCAGTATGCTAACACGGGCTAACAACATTAGCTTTGGGTGGTGCTGCTTGCTGGCTGCACGTAAACATGTAAGAATAACATCAGCCTTTATTTAGTCGGGACACGACTGGAAACACAAATCCGCGTGATTGTTTGAATGTTTTCTAAGGACTGAGCGACATTTCTGCTTTGAAGCTCAAACCGCTGTGTGTGCTGACGATCCGAGCTGTGCTCAGACACACACTTTTAGACCCGGTTCTACTAGCGGACTACTTCTTTTCTATTTTGTTTGTTATTTTTTTTGTTAAAGTCACTCCCCTCAGTTTATACTGGATCATCGCGGATTAGTCATCAGTTGGGAAATAAAATGAAAAAAGCAAAAAAAACAATAGCAGTTATATAAGAACGAAAATGTAAAAATACCCCCCCCCCCCCCCCCGACGATGTCATCGTCCATCCCGATGGTTGACAGCAAACATCGTCAACGGCCAATTTAAGGGACATCGCCCAACCCTACTGTCCACACCCTTAAACAGTCGGACTTCAACTGCTCCACCATGACCAAGACCAAAGAGCTGTCTAAGGGCACCAGGAACAAGACTGGGATGAACTAATCTAAAATAAGATAGCAGCTTGGTAAGAAGATATCAACTGTTGGAATAATTAGAAGAAATACAAAGTCACAGATAGGGCTGCACGATATGAGGAAAACTTGCGATATGCGATATAAGTGATCAATATGGCGATAACGATATAATTTGCGGTATATAAACAAATAGAAAAATAACCAAAAACATAATTCCCATTTCATTGCAACAGTTTAAAAATTATACTCCAAATGACCCTCATCGACATAGGTGACAATCGTCTAACATAATAGGCCTCCATCTGATTGGTAAACAATGGGTAGGCGTCCATCTGATTGGTCAAAACATAAAGGGATTTATTTGATGCGTATGCTTCAAGCTGCCATAAGATTGTTTTAACACATTTTGGGTTTATGATTTATTGCGATATTCACCGTCTTTCGCGATATGCATATTGCAGAGCTGGATATTGCGATAACGATAAATTTGCGGTATATTGTGCAGGCCTAGTCACAGACAATCTCCCTCTACTTGGGGCTCCATACAAGATCTTACTTTGTGTGGTACAAATGATCTTAAGAACAGTGACGAAACAGCCCAGAATTACACGGAGGAACTGGTGAATGACTTGAAGAGAGCTGGAACCACCGAAACATTTTCACGGAATAAAATCTGCTCTAAAGGTACAATGCTAAACCAGCACATGTCCAGGTCCATCTAAAGTTTACCAGAGACCATCTGGATGATCCAGGGGAGGATTGGGAGAATGTCATGTGGTCAGATGAGACCATGAGGGAACTCTTATGGTATGAAAGAATGCTGAGTTGCATTCCAAGAACATCATACCCACTGTAAAGCATGGAAGTAGAAAGGCCATGCTTTGGGACTGATTTTCTGCAGAGGGGACAGGACGACTGATCTGTATTAAGGAAAGGATGAGCGGAGTCGAATATGGTGAGATTTTGGTCAAAAAAACGGGATGAAAGGTGGCTGCATCCTCTAGCAAAACTCTGATCAAAACACTGTCTGGGCGACAAAGGAGCGAAAATGTAAAACCATTTCAGGGTTCTGGAGTGGCCTAAACAGTCCCCAGACCTCCATCCAGTAAAAGATCTATGGAGGGATTTAAAAGTCTGTTGTGCCCCACACCACTCCCAATAACAGCTCGAGGAGATCTGCATGGAAGAATGGGCCGAAATAGCAGCTACAGTGTGTGTAAACTCACAGTTGAATTGCACTAATGATGAACTTCTCTCATCTTTTTGGAGTAGGACATTTATCAAAATTGTTGACTGACAAATACCCTTTTTGCGCCTCTGTAATTTCTTTAAAAAAAAATAGCAGTGGCTTAACAGAATGAAATCTTCTCACAATAATGTAGTTTTTGTCCCTGTCTTTCATACAGCTAAACTTTTGTTTGATTACAAAAACATTCAAGCTGATTCAATATCAAGAAAAACGAAGCGGTATAGAATGTCTGGATAAAGCTGACTGACGGATCTAATTAGGCAAACAGAAGAGAATTGATTTTATGAAAAAGAAATGGGGAGCTTTTTATTTTTAGCACATTTGAACGATTGAGAAGTTTTCTAACTACCATAAAGGTTTATGTTTACATGAGGGATGCAAAGTGCCACTTCAAAAATAGAAAAACAAGAAGACTGCAGACAGACAAAAGTAGAAACCAAAATAAATGTGTTTTTATAAGACTAAAAAGAACCCTATATTAACTTATCTAAATACTCTAGAGATCATTTGAGTAGATATTTTAAAGCGTCTTTACACTCACTGAATGTTATTGATGGTGTGAAGTTGTTTACTGTTTCTTTACACATCCATGGTCAAAGTCATGACACCAAAAAGCCCAAAATTTGACAGCTTGTAATCTTATAAAGAATGTGTCAAAATCAAATGAGTGTTCTATCCAATGGAGCATCAGTAAGATTATACTATTAGATAACTTAAAAAGTTTACCATAATTACTGATGACAAAACTAATTAAACGTTTTACTTGGCTAATCACCCAAAAGAAACTAGATTAAAAGGCAATTTTCAAGCAATAGGAACTTCCCAGAGGCCCATAACTTTTCCCACATATGCCACATGAGGAAATTACACACTTTTGTTAGTGTTGGACACACCAAGTCTCTAAACAAAGACGCACATATGCAACATGGACAGTGCCTCGAGTATAATGTTTTCCAGAACGTGGCAAACATGATCACTGCCAAAAAGAAAGAAAGAAGGAAAAGAAAAAAAGAACCACAGAGGATCGGTGTGGTTGCTGAGCTTCCTCAGCTGCGGTGGACTTTTACTACTGACTTAAAGGCCTTCTCAGTTTCAATCACTGCTGACGGGGCTGTGATGCTGCCGTACTGCTCAGGCTGGTCTGGTGGGATGATTAGAAAAAAAGCACAGTCTGAAAGAACATTTGTAAGCTGCATTACAAAAGGTTAAGCTTTAGAGTTGTACTGTCTGCAAAGTTGGAAAGCTTAGCTAGTATCATGTCTCTTTATCCTGATTGAACTGAATTTGTGTGAATGTTACATTTGTTGTAAAGTATGAAAAACAAATATAAGGACTGTAAAACAAATGATGACACTAATATATGATATACTTGAACTTATGTAAGAAGTTTCTATGAAGTAAATCACACTCTTTGTTAAAGGTGCTTTTTTCCATTTTAAAGTCTCACTGCAATTGAACTTTGATCCATTTCAAAAGCTTTCTGAGAGGTCTAATAATTATGATTATGCTGTTTTTAGCTAAAAAAAAAAAAAAAAAACATTGTTTTTTCTAGGACATGGTTTCATTTGAAATTCACCTCTTAGTTGAGGGAGGGACCTTCGGCAAGGAGCCTGGCTCCCTTCTTATCATCCATCTGTTTGCACCATCTACAGCTAGCTTACACCCCAACCTAACATTAGCAACGCAACAAAAATGGCGAGCAATAATGGAGCTGTTCAGCAGTACAGCTTGAAGCCAGATGCCAGCTCGAATGAGGGAAACAACGGTGTAGATGGGTTGAATTGTCTAAAAGTGGATACATCAGAATGGAGCAGAGCAGGGAGTTAGTGGCTTGCCGTAGTAGCATCTAGTATGTCACCTATAATCTTTTTCCAACTGCATTTTTGTCTGTTCCTGATTAACAACAATTTGAATAAATAAATACTCAAAATTGCTCATGTAAGTTTAATTTTCATCAGGAAAAAAAATGCCAAAAGCACATGTTAAAAACACCAAAAACACAGCTTTGATCACAGTGGGTCTTTAAATACTGAATGAAAATTGAATACTGAATTAAAGCTAAAAAACAAAAAAAATCACAACTCAAAACAAACTAGTCTCAAAAAGATTTTCAACATGTTTGGCTACGTTTACTTTGACAAACATCTTTTTGATTTAAAATTCAAATTCACAGAAAATCTAATTGTCACATATGGAGTTGCATTAAACAAACCACTGTTCTGATTTAAGTTCTATTTTAAAGAGCTACTTAACCCTATCTTCAAACAGATCAATCACACCCGTTGGGGAAAATATTAAATACTACATAAAGAAACTTCAGGCTTCATCCTCAGAAGCTACACGTGTCTTGACCATTTTCGATTTAGCTCCGGGTGGCGAAAAGGTCGGGTGTTTGGTGCAGTTGGGCTAAAATAAAACTATGAGCTCAGCGGCCTGAAAGGACACACGGACTGCTGGGCTGCCCTCTGCGCCAATGGGAGAACCGGCGACACGAGTATGGAGACCCGTTTCACAGGACCACCTAACACACTGCCCCGCCATACAAGCTTCCAGCAAGATCCACAAACTCACAAGATATAAAGCAAACTCAAAAGCATGTTGAACTTTGGGGGGGTGACGTCACAAATATATGGATTGGACCCCAAAAAAGCGCTTTAATAAAACTGCCAGAATAAATAATTAAATCATAGCTAATAGAGCTGCAGCTGAAAAATTAATCCAAACTCTATATAAACTTTTGATTAAGCCGATGAAAACTCACTCCTGACTATTAAAAGTTTGAACATACCCCCAAAACATGCTATCGAATTAAGTAACAGCTACTAGCACTCCCTAACCGAAAAGCTAGTAGTTGGCTAGCTAGTAGGCTAATAATACCTTAAACTACAAAAAGTACGTCCGCGGGCCGCGTGAAAAGTGAACGGAAACATCACGAGTGAGTGAAACAAAACCCAAAATGAACTCCGTGTCAAACACAAGGCACTGCGAAGCAGCAATGCCGCAGCTAGTAGTCAATAAAAAATGTCAAAAATCCCAAAACTTCCAGAATGCGCGGAGCGGAGCAGCTGCTGCGGCATGAAAGTTAACTGCACAACAAAGGAGCGCTCTCACCTCCCAACGGCTCCTGCTCCTGCTACCGCAGCCGCAAGCTCTGCCCGCTCCAGTCCTGCCGGCCCGGGGAGAAGAGCTTTCCTTCTCGGAGAGTGGGAACTTCCCAGGTTAAAAAAAAAAATCGAGTTTAGCAGACTAATCCGGAATGCAAAGTATGAGTTTGGTATGGAATCAACGCGCGGAAGAAAACGCAGAGGCGTGGCGTCGAAACCCAGGAGGACACGCAAAGTTTTGTGGCTTCCAACACAAACTCCTCCCATGACATCAGACTCCTGACTGGAGAGCAGAGGGACGCACGCGGGGGTGGGAATTGAACAAAAAGCTGCTTACACTGTACGCTGTTGCTGTGAAATGTATCTGCTAAAGGAGGAAAACTTCGTATCATTGTTTGGTAAAATTGATTTAGGACTAAACCAAGTCAATTTACTTTCCAGTGTGGCAGTAAAGCAGGGTTTAAAGTCCCGCTGCAATCATCTTTTACAATATTTTGAAATCGTTCCCAGTGGTTTAAATGATGTTTATGCCATTTTTAGTGCAAAGTTAAATAAATAAACAAATGCTGTCGTTTTCTATGACCTATAGTTTCTGCAGAGTGGCAGTAATTCATTAAAAACTTGCCTTTGATTTGTGGGTGGGACTAAGTTAGCCTGCCCTTATTTCCCATTATCCCTTTTGTTTATACTCTCTCGCTAGCTTAGCCCATCACACCACCAACCTAACATCACTGATGCAACAAAGGTGGTGAACATTATTGGAGCTATCCAGTGTGAAGCCAGATGTCAGCTCAGTCGAGGAAAACAAAGACAAACATGAATCTGTTTGTCTGCAAGTGGATGCAAAGGAATGGAGCGGAGCAAGAAGCGTATCTCCCACCAATTGTAATTTCACATTAACAACTACCCTTCAGGCTTATTCCAACTGCATTTTTCGTCTGCTCCTGCTTCACAGTGATTTGAATGAATACATTCTCTAAAGTGCGGTTTTAATCTTAGTTTTCTTATATGTCCTCCATCATGAGGGAAATGCCACAAGAACATGGAAAACACTATTTTCAATGGAGTGGGTGTTTAATGTTTGTACACTAAAGCATGACACTGCTATACGTGTTTGCTGATACTGACACAAGGTGTTATTTAAATTAAAGCAGAGTGCAGCTGTATGTTAATTTGGCTAAAAACTGATGTGAAAGGTACATTGCTCAGTGAAAATGAAATCAATGAAATCAAGGAAATCAATGAAATGTGCCATTTGACTTACAGCCGAAAAAGTTTTTAACCTAAGCTCAGCAAAAAGTAGTCATTTTAAGCGTACAGCAAGTATCCTTAGTCTATACTAAAATGTACTTTTTTATATGCTATTATATTGTAAACTTGTGTTCCAATTTAGTCTGAAGAAGTATTCAGTTGGTTTTCTTGGAAGAAATTCTTCCAACTCTACACGCACATGCTTTATAGTAGACTTGCTATGCTTATACTCAAGTATAATACAATAAACTTCAAGTGTACTACTTTTAGCTAAAGGCCCGTACACACCGGGACGAATATTCGCCAGGCGTTAAGGCCTGTTCACACCGGGACGAATTTCGCCGGCGATTTTCGCCGACGTTTAACGCCTCATGACTAAACAAAGGGCACCAACGAGAGTGTGCACACCGACGCGAAAAAACGCCAGGCGTTAAAGCGTCAAAAAAAAAAAAACGCCTCGGGTTCGTTTTTTTTTTTCGACGCGTCGCGTCGAAATCTACTCGACCAATGAGAACGGCGCTTTTGCTCACGTGTCTGGAGCTTCTGAAGTTACAGTAAAACACAACTTGGGGGCGCTCAAACACAAAACTGCCTTGCTGAGCACACATACCAGCGAAGAAGTTAGACGCCAAGTAGCGTCTACACTGCCGCGAAGAAATAATGACGGACATTCTTAAATATCCCCGAACCAAGCACCAGTTGGAGCTACTGGTGCTTGAAATATTCATGTTTTCTTTGTTTGATTCTGACAAGCGTGTAAATACTTGCTCTCTTCTTCTGAGTGAAAAGCGACTTTAAGAAGCGTAAAGTTGCGCAGCGCCACCTTGTGTACAGGAGTATTTCTGTTTTACATTAAGCGCCATCTAATGTCAGGGAATGAAATTGCATGTTCACTCCACTCATCGTCAGCGAAAATCGCCTGGGTGTGAACACAAAAAACGTGGCGAAAAACGCTGGCGAATAACGCCTGGCGAATATTCGTCCCGGTGTGTACGGGCCTTTATTCGCCAGCGTTTTTCGCCACGTCTTTTGTGTTCACACCCAGGCGATTTTCGCTGACGGTGAGCCGAGCGAACATGCAATTTCATTCCCTGACATTAGATGGCGCTTAATGTAAACAGAAATACTCCTGTACACAAGGTGGCGCTGCGCAACTTTACACTTCTTAAAGTCGCTTTTCACTCAGAAGAAGATAGCAAGTATTTACGCGCTTGTCAGAATAATACAAAGAAAACATGAATATTTCAAGCATCAGTAGCTCCAACTGGTACTTGGTAAGGGGATATTTAAGAATGTCCGTCATTATTTCTTTGCGGCAGTGTTGACGCTACTTGGCGTCTATCTTCTTTGCTGGTATGTGTGCTCAGCAAGGCAGTTTTGTGTTTGAGCGCCCCCAAGTTGTGTTTTACTGTAACTTCAGAAGCTCCAGACACGTGTGCAAAAGCGCCATTCTCATTGGTCGAATAGATAGATAAAAAAACGAACCCGAGGCGGGTTTTTTTTTTGTCGCGTGGCGTTTTTTCGCGTCGGTGTGCACACTCACATTGGTGCCCTTTGTTTAGTCACGAGGCGTTAAACGTCGGCGAAAATCGCCGGCGAAATTCGTCCCGGTGTGAACAGGCCTTAAGGGTGGTGATCTGGCCTTAATTTTGTAAAACCTTTTCTCTTTCGGAATCATCCTGAATGAAAAAGAGTCTTCACAAAAACATATGATACCAGATACCATATGTGGGCCACACTTTAATCTTTGCATTTTCTACCAATTTGCAGCTTTTTTTTGTGTTTGCTTTAGATCTAATTTTCTTTTTGTATTTGTAAGAAAAGTATTAAGACTATAATTTAGAAGAAAAAAAACTGGGAATGCAATAGACTTCTTTTGATAACCATGTCAAACCTCTGCAGTGATGTCCATGGTATGTCTTATAGTTTCAAATATTTGGGAAAAAATGCTTTTTGAAAAAAAGTGGGGACAAAGGTTTCAGATTGCAGATGTTTCTATAATAATCAAGAAATAATATTTAATTTTTTTTAAATGTAAAACCGAAATAAAAATATATCTGGAACTTCATTTCCGAAAACATTTCCAGCGAATGAGACCAAAGTATTTTCTTTCTGACACTAGAGGGCAGCATTACCTCAGTTTAGGCAAGGCACACTCAACTTTAAAATTCTATTGCAAGAACAGAAATGTAAGCAGATTTTTTAGCAGTAACTTCATTTCTGCTTGGTGTGTGATGGTCTTTGAGAGTCTCTGGTCCTGTGTGTGTCTTTGGACCTGTGTGTGTCTTTGGTCCTGTTTCTGTCTTTGGTCCTGTGTGTGTCTTTGATCCTGTGTGAGTCTCTGGTCCTGTGTGTGTCTTTGGTCCTGTTTGTGTCTCTGGTCCTGTGTGTGTCTTTGGACCTGTGTGTGTCTTTGGTCCTGTGTGTGTCTTTGATCCTGTGTGAGTCTCTGGTCCTGTGTTTGTCTTTGGTCCTGTGTGCATCTCTGGTCCTGTGTGCGTCTCTGGTCCTGTGTGTATCTTTGGACCTGTGGGTGTCTCTGGTCCTGTGTTTGTCTTTGGTCCTGTGTTTGTCTTTGGTTCTGTGTGTGTTTCTGGTCCTGTGTGTGTCTTTGGTCCTGTGTTTGTCTTTGGTCCTGTGTGTGTCTCTGGTCCTGTGTGTGTCTCTAGTCCTGTGTGTGTCTCTAGTCCTGTGTGTGTCTCTTGTCCTGTGTGTGTCTCTGGTCCTTTGTGTGTCTTTGGTCCTGTGTGTGTCTTTGGTCCTGTGTCTGTCTTTGGTCCTGTGTGTGTCTCTGGTCCTGTGTGAGTCTCTGGTCCTGTGTGTGTCTTTGGTCCTGTTTGTGTCTCTGGTCCTGTGTGTGTCTTTGGACCTGTGTGTGTCTTTGGTCCTGTGTGTGTCTTTGATCCTGTGTGAGTCTCTGGTCCTGTGTTTGTCTTTGGTCCTGTGTGCATCTCTGGTCCTGTGTGCGTCTCTGGTCCTGTGTGTATCTTTGGACCTGTGGGTGTCTCTGGTCCTGTGTTTGTCTTTGGTCCTGTGTTTGTCTTTGGTTCTGTGTGTGTCTCTGGTCCTGTGTGTGTCTTTGGTCCTGTGTTTGTCTTTGGTCCTGTGTGTGTCTCTGGTCCTGTGTGTGTCTCTAGTCCTGTGTGTGTCTCTTGTCCTGTGTGTGTCTCTGGTCCTTTGTGTGTCTTTGGTCCTGTGTGTGTCTTTGGTCCTGTGTGTGTCTTTGGTCCTGTGTGTGTCTCTGGTCCTGTGTGTTTCTCTGGTCCTGTGTGAGTCTCTGGTCCTGTGTTTGTCTTTGGTCCTGTGTGCATCTCTGGTCCTGTGTGCGTCTCTGGTCCTGTGTGTGTCTTTGGTCCTGTGTGTGTCTTTGGTCCTGTGTCTGTCTTTGGTCCTGTGTGTGTCTCTGGTCCTGTGTGTGTCTCTGGTCCTTTGTGTGTCTTTGGTCCTGTGTGTGTCTTTGGTCCTGTGTCTGTCTTTGGTCCTGTGTGTGTCTCTGGTCCTGTGTGAGTCTCTGGTCCTGTGTGTGTCTTTGGTCCTGTGTTTGTCTTTGGTCCTGTGTTTGTCTTTGGTTCTGTGTGTGTCTCTCGTCCTGTGTGTGTCTTTGGTCCTGTGTTTGTCTTTGGTCCTGTGTGTGTCTCTGGTCACTGTGTGTGTCTCTAGTCCTGTGTGTGTCTCTGGTCCTGTGTGTGTCTCTGGTCCTGTGTTTGTCTTTGGTCCTGTGTGTGTCTCTGGTCCTTTGTGTGTCTTTGGTCCTGTGTGTGTCTTTGGTCCTGTGTTTGTCTTTGGTCCTGTGTGTGTCTCTGGTCCTTTGTGTGTCTTTGGTCCTGTGTGTGTCTTTGGTCCTGTGGGTGTCTCTGGTCCTGTGTGTGTCTTTGGTCCTGTGGGTGTCTCTGGTCCTGTGTGTGTCTTTGGTCCTGTGTGTATCTTTGGACCTGCGTGTGTCTCTGGTCCTGTGTTTGTCTTTGGTTCTGTGTGTGTCTCTGGTCCTGTGTGTGTCTTTGGTCCTGTGTTTGTCTTTGGTCCTGTGTGTGTCTCTGGTCCTGTGTGTGTCTCTAGTCCTGTGTGTGTCTCTGGTCCTGTGTGTGTCTCTGGTCCTTTGTGTGTCTCTGGTCCTGTGTGTGTCTTTGGTCCTGTGTGTGTCTCTGGTCCTGTGTGTGTCTCTGGTCCTGTGTGTGTCTCTGGTCCTTTGTGTGTCTTTGGTCTTGTGTGTGTCTCTGGTCCATTGTGTGTCTTTGGTCTTGTGTGTGTCTTTGGTCCTGTGTGTGTCTCTGGTCCTGTGTGTGTCTTTGGTCCTGTGTGTGTCTCTGGTCCTGTGTGTGTCTTTCGTCCTGTGTTTGTCTTTGGGCCTGTGTTTGTCTTTGGTCCTGTGTGTGTCTCTGGTCTTGTGTGTGTCTTTGGTCCTGTGTGTGTCTTTGGTCCTGTGTGTGTCTCTGCTCCTGTGTGTGTCTTTGGTCTGTGTGTCTCTCTGCTCCTGTGTGTGTCTTCGGTCCTGTGGGTGTCTCTGGTCCTGTGTGTGTCTTCGGTCCTGTGTGTTTCTCTGGTCCTGTGTGTGTCTTTGGTCCTGTGTGTGTCTTTGGTCCTGTGTGTGTCTCTGGTCCTGTGTGTGTCTTTGGTCCTGTGTGTGTCTTTGGTCCTGTGTGTGTCTCTGCTCCTGTGTGTGTCTTTGGTCCTGTGTTTGTCTCTGCTCCTGTGTGTGTCTTTGGTCCTGTGTGTGTCTCTGGTCCTGTGTGTTTCTCTGGTCCTGTGTGTGTCTTTGGTCCTGTGTGTGTCTTTGGTCCTGTGTGTCTCTCTGCTCCTGTGTGTGTCTTTGGTCCTGTGTGTCTCTCTGCTCCTGTGTGTTTCTCTGGTCCTGTGTGTGTCTTTGGTCCTGTGTGTGTCTTTGGTCCTGTGTGTCTTTGGTCCTGTGTGTGTCTTTGGTCCTGTGTGTGCCTTTGGTCCTGTGTGTACCTTTGGTCCTGTGTGTGCCTTTGGTCCTGTGTGTGCCTTTGGTCCTGTGTGTGCCTTTGGTCCTGTGTGTGTCTCTGGTCCTGTGTGTGTCTTTGGTCCTGTGTGTGTCTTTGTGAACGTATCAGAGGGATTTGATTATTTAAAAACCTGTTATTGTGAAAATCATGTTTAGGTCTCATAAAACATTCAAAACTAAATTATAAAATTATCACTGCGATTACTTCTAAAATTTTTGGCATTTTCCTAATTTTGTGTAACACTAACAGTAAAAATCCTTTCAAAATCCTCAATACTCTCATAAACAAATGATCTATTGTTTATTTATGATCTGTAAAAGTGCAGCTGTTTTCCAGCCTGCATTACCAGCTGTCTTTATTTATACGTTACTTTCACCAACTAAACGACCGTAAAAATAAATGTATATGGAAAAAATACAGGCAAGTATAAAAAATGTCTGCAATAGTTAGTGAAGAATGACATTATTAGAATGAGCTGATTAATTTAAGCCACCCGATGATGCGGGTGTTGCGCAATGGTCTCCGTGCGCCGTTTTACCTCGCAACCTGCACCCACTACCCCTCCCCTTTTCCTCCTCACACACACACACACACACGGCGCTTTCTCAAAGGCGGGAGCACCGATTCGCAAGTTTCAGGCCGTTCCATACTCTGCCATATATTTCACGATAGAAGAACTAAAGTGCCACAATTACTAATAGCAAGCACTGAATCGCCACCCTCTACTATCCAGGCAAGTCCTGTTGCGCCCGAGTCTCAATTCACTAACCTCTTACTCAGTAGCGGCCCCACTAGACATGTCTGAATCTGCTGCCCGTGGCCCATCCACAGCACCACCCTTGTTTGTTGAGAACGACATTCACATAAGTTAGCGAACAATCATATCTGTCCATTTATTTAGAACACACCCACCACCACCAGGCAAACAGCATCAACCTCACTTCTGCTCACAGCTCCTTCACTTATGGTGAGCGATTTAACACACCCGAGATTCCCCACTTCCCATGAGTCTTAAAAGCTGAAGGCGGGGCTAACCCCCAGATCGCCACAATATATTGATTTGCTATGTGAGCCGTGCTATTTTTGGAGCATTCCCTGCGGGCGCCACAAGGGGTGCTCGGTGACGCATGGGCGCCCGCAGGCACAGGGTTGGTGACCCCCGCTCTAGAGTTTCCAAACTGAAATAAATTGCAAATTATAAACAGTCCACCCTATACTCATTTAATGGAGACAAACAATAACCCAATGAGTTTGAATTTTTTTTATGAAGTCATACTTACTTTATTAATCTGAAAATCCAAAGGTAGCTCTGGAGGATCACCCATTCAGACTATCTTATTGAGATGTGTTAATTTGGTTTGTGTTGTGTCATTGCCACACACATCAAGATACTAACTCAACTTCTAGTTAATTAAATAAAAAAATGATAAAGATATTTCAAGCTACAATGTTAATGTTATAATAACTTAGCTAATAAACTTGGTAAAGTTGGAGGCAAACAGTGTTCTCCCTATCAAATTGTCATCCTTTCATCTAAAGATATTTTAAGGTCAAAATATCAAAATAAAAAAAAACAAATAAAAAAACCAGAACATTCCAGATTCTGAAATATACGACAAAAACACAAATTGGCATTGAATAAACATTGAATAGATTAATCTATTTGGCTTGTTCATTTAGAAGAAAACAAATGTTGTATTTAATGTTTTACTAGCACAAGTTTGCAGTTGTGTGTTTTATGTAAAATAAAAACCTAAAACATAATGTGAACCATCTTTTACTTTACCATCCACAATAACTTAAGTAAAAAGTTCAGATATATTTTTAATCTTATCATGACGTTTGTCAAGTTCAATGTATAGATACTTGAAATGTCTGCAAGTTTTACTGAATCAAAGCATTTAGTTTTCAACTTTTATCATGTTTTATTTTATTTTTAAATTATCTTTTATATATATATATAGAAATCTTGTAAATCGACTGGCCTATTTGTTTTAGTATAAACTATTATTTGTTACTACATGGAACTGTTTAGGCTTTACTAACTTCCGCCACTAGATGGCGTCATTTATATTCTTGTCTTTTAATACCGGTATATCAGTTTATTTAAGTTCAGGCCCCTTTCCCTTTTTTCTTCTTCTTCTTATGTTATTTTTTATTTTTTGAATGATTGTTTCTACACCACTACCCACTCTCGTTAAAAATGATTTAATTGAAAGACAGGAGCATTCTTTTTCAGTAGTCTGTTTCTTATTGGCTGTTGTCCACAGAAGAATGGGCCAATTAAAACCAGAGAACAGCGTACGTCCACCTGTTGAGCGGCCTGTGAGCAAACTCCTTTTCTTTTTCCAACTTTACGTTTAACCGGTTCGATTAAAGCTTTTAGTGTCAGATGTTTAAAAACAAAAAAGGAGAAGAAAACACGATACCTAAAGACAGTGATGCATTTCCAGTCATCTTTGTATCTGTCGTCTCTGCAGGAGTTTCAGAAGTCTCTCAGCCTTCTACCAGGTGAGCTGATGCCTTTAAGGACGTGGGAACATTTTGTGCTCACAGATTCGCGTCAGACCTTTAGCTGTTAAAAGTTTAAACTTTATGCGCAGATTCAGAGTTAAGCAGTGAGAGTTGGCATGATAGACCATATTATTAAGCTTAAAATGAGCTTAAAATCTAATATAAAATGTTATATAGTGTTTTACAAACATTTAAGTGGGATCAAGTGACTTTTATAATTGGATAAATGTGTCCCTTCTTGCTCGCCGTAATCTGCAAAATAGCCACAAAACAATCACAATATTTTAATAATTTTGAATGAACTATTTCAGATCAAAATGTTTAATACTATTTATTGTTTTCATTTTATACGAATTATAATTGCTTCAGAAACATAAGGAATGGCAAGAAAAAAGCATTAAATAAGTCCTGTGAGTGTGAGAACATCCCACCACTTCAAACACATGCAAACATTCAGCAAACAGATAAGATATGCTTGTACATAACATGCTAGTGTAAATAAATGAATAAAATTAATATTACTTTAATCCTTTGTGCAGCACGGTGTTGGTGCCAATTACAGATATTTTACATTACACAATTGCTGCAACAAACGTATTGCTTTGCTCCTTCAATTGATTCATATTAACCCCTTATAACAATGCAAAGAAGAAACTTGAAGGTGAGCTGAAGAGGACGTTGACAGTAGCAGGGTAGTAGTGAGTAAAAATAAAGGTTTTCTAAAGTAAAGGAGCCTCACCACATTTGTGTCAAGGTTGAAACTTCAAAAAAATCTAGTTGTAGCACTGACTCTTTTGTTCACTTCCTTTTCTGATATTGTCATATTGTTTGTTTTGCATCAGATAATGATTCCCAGCCCTGCAGCTGAGCTGAGTGTGTCCCTGTGTGAACTATCAGATCCAGCTGCCAGAGGCCACTTTAAAGCACGAAAAAAATACTATTTCTGTCCTTTTCCGCCTGTATATAACGATTTATCTTTAATTTTAAGCTTGATTGAATAAATGGGACTGCTCTGTTCTCTGGTGGGTCAGTCTGAAGTAAAAATTTGCAGCTGTGAGCTTCATTTCAACATTTCCTTCTGCTACTTTACAGCTCAGCTGTAACTATATTTGTCCTCACTTCTCTCACAAGCACAGGGACATGGGAGGCGAGGGCTGGATAGCAGCCAAAAGAGGCCAGCCCGTCATACAGCTGAAACTTTTACAAGCAGGAAGAGACACGCTGAACGATCGCAGAAGAGAAAAGTTTGCTTCCTTACGCCTCTACTGTCCGTCTCTCCTCTCTGCGAGTGTCACTTCCTCGTTATTTTAAAGTTTAAACCAGCGGTGCACACACACACCTTTTGTTGAGAAGGGGTAAATGTAGGGCTTGAGGACGGGACGGGAGGGGAGTGGACAGGGGAGGGAAAGGAGGAGGGGGGTGGGACTTTGGGTTCAGAGGGTTCAGCTGAGGAGAGAAATAAATTCATAAACAACAAAGGAGACGTGACGTCAGATTGAGGGGCTGTCTAACCTGCTGGCTAAATCCAAGCCGGTGCAGAAAAATCGGACTCCTTAAAGCACATGTGTTTGGTTGTGCGAGTATACAGTATGAATGTGTGTTTGTGTCCATTGTCCTGTCTTTGAGGAAATACTCCATGTCTGTTTCAATTAGTCGCGAAAACACTGCAGCAGCTGCATTAAGAAGGTGCCAAAGACAAAACAAGTCTTTTAGCAATAGTTTAAAATGAATGACCTTTATGTGTGTTTTTTCCTTTCTCTTTTCTTTCTTTTTCAAAATAGCTCAGAAGTGAGCTCTGATTGGTCGGCTTACCAGCTCAAACACCAATGGATGTCGATGCAAGTAGACTTGGAAGGGCTCTGCCAGTTATGAGCAGATGGATTAATGTTTTTTTCTTCTTCCTCTAATGAACAAGGTCATCTGGAGGCTGTAACTTTGCTGATTAAGAAGCATCGCTGTTCATCTTTGCTGTTAAAGCTCAAAGGTTGGGCCTGGGATGGATGCCAAAAGCTGAAAAAAAAAAAGAAGTTATGATCTCTGAAATACCCCGGTAGCTGAACTCCCTCCAACTCCTCCTACTCAGTGGAGCTGATGTTATCGCCCAACTGAATGAGAGCCAGAGAACGTCAGGCGGAACAGAGATGTCAGAAAAGACAGCGACTCTGATGGGACGCTTTTATTGGAAGGACTTCTCGGCTCTGAAATCAGTTCCTGTTCTCTGGACTTTAACAACGTGGTGAGATGAAACAACATGGCAGAAGAGTCAGGAACCTGATTGTCTCTCCCCGTCTGTCTGTTGCTGCAGAGATGGTGTAAGTGGAGGACAAGGCGAGAGGTGTGTGGAGGACGTTTCTTGTGCTCTCAGCTGCTGCCTCGTTGCTTGTGTCCCCAAGTCTGTTTCGTGACATTTTTTTTTTTGCTTCCTCTAATTTTTTTTTTGTCTGCAGTCTGTGGCACTCTGTCCTTCTTAGCCCCTCCCACTTCTGTTCCTCCTCTCTACAGCGTGTTCCTCCCTTCCTGGTTGTGCGTCTCCCTCCTCCCTTCCCTTTTCTCCCCTTCCCTCTTGGCAGCGGTGCCAAAGTGGGCTGGCAGAGCGAGGCAAACGGAGCAGAGGGTGATCTAAAGGCTGGCAAATTGTTGATGTGTATGTTTGAGCTACCCTCTGTCTGTGTGTTTGCGGGTTTGACTCTGCCTGTGTCACAGGCAACTGTAAGCAGTGTGTGATTTGGAGCTCTGCATTTCCATTTGTTTTGGAAATTATAGTGTGTGTGTGTGTTGCATGACCATGCGAGCAGACGTCCCTCTGTCACCCTGTGGATGGGCAGACGCTTTCACGCCTGTAGGAGGGGATTGTGGGAAGGGCGTGTTGCTCTCAGAGGGTGTGTTCTACTCCTCTCGTTTCCCTTCTTCCCGCCACCGCGGCCCTCTTCTCCTTCAGTTCTCCAGCCCAGCCCGCCGCACACACACAGGCTTCAGGTATTGCTCTCTTTTTCGTCCTCTTCCCATCATTTAATTTTTCTCCTGTTGTTCCTCTGGCTCCCATCTTTGTCCTTCATCATGGTCTTCCTCTGAGAAACGTGTGTGCCGTTGCTGGTTGCCACGCCACACTCAGCCCATCGCCATTTTGGCTTAATGGACACAACAGGAGAAACTTTTCTAGACAGAGTTACTCTGCGACTGACTGCAGACCGTCGACATCCTCCTGACTTTCTGTTTCTGTATCTCTTCTTTCTCTACCTGTTTATTACTCTGGGGCATTAAATTCTGTTCGGGTGGAGGGTTGGACAACCTGACTGGGTTTTTTTCTGCACTGAACAGGTGTTTCTTCAAGACTGGCTTGGGGAAAAACAGGCACTTAAAGAGACTTTATGATATACAGAGTTGTGTTAGCCACAGTGCTGTTGGTGTCAGTTCAGGTCAGTGAAAGTTTAGCCACAAACCAGTGAGCTGAAAAGTCACACAAACAACAGGACTGATGCAAGTCACGTCTCTTTTAATGCAGCATCAATTATAGCATAAAGACACTTTTCCAGCCGTTTGTTGAACACTATAAACACTTTGCAGAAACTCAGGTGAAAGGCAGTTGTTTGACAGCACAAATGTGTGTTTAGTTTTATCTTTCTGCATGTAGGGGTGTGGCACTTTGGTTTAAGGTGGTAATGTCATAAAGCACTGTGTGAGGGACAATGTACTTCGGACAAAACTTGAACACAAATGAGGCTTGTTTAAATCATGCTTTAAATGCCGATTTTAAAACTAAAGATTAAAAGAATGCAGCTTTTTGCAGCATTATACATGTATAACTATATACATCTTTAACAACAAATCTGTATTCTAACATATTTCAAAAAGATATTTATGATAAAACAAGGACTCGATGCGTATTCACCTGCGTTCATAATAAAAGCAACTTTCTGCAGACCAGTGAACATTTTTAAAAGAACCACACAATATACCAACGCAGTTTCATTCCATATTTAAAAATACATTAGGATAACGATGCTACTTTTAGGTGCTTGTTGTCTTATTGTTTCTTAGTCTAAATAAGGGTTGGTGTTAAGATGGCGCCTACATGCCACGTGTAAACACGAGCAGACCCTCTCTGCGTACCCCTTAAGATTAGTGGGCATGCTGCTGCCAGTTCCTCATTATCTGCCTGTTGTGTCAGGCTGCTCCGTTTGGACTTTTGGGGACTGTTCAAAAGCATTAAATTATGCAGCTTTTCAAAATAAAACTCCCCTTTGTAATGTTCCAGCAACGATAGGAAAAAATGAAAAAGGAAGATCGAGAAAAATAGCAAGAACAAGAGTTACTGTCGAGGGAAAGAGAGAGGTAGGAGTAGGAGAGCTCTTTCCCCGCCCCTCTCTTATCCTCAGATGAACTTATCGAGTTGCCTCATAATGCTTCTGTGCGTCCCCCCCCCCCTCCTCCTCAAGGCAGTCAGGCTAACTTCCTGCATTCAGCTTCAACACAGATGATTGGCTGATATCTTGGCTGACCGTGTGCAGCTTGCAGCAAAGCAACAGGAAGTTTCTCTTCTCACGCAGGAAGCTGCAGCTGCGTTATCCTGAAGCACACCACCCCGCTGTCTTTCACACATACTGTAAAGCGCAATGCCAGTAGATATGCCTGCATGCTGTCTGCATGTTTGCAGAGTAAGAAACTGCAAAGACAAACAAGCATGTAGTGACATATCAAACAAAGACTGAGCAATCAGAAACGTTGAAAACCATATGAACCGCACACCCCAGCAGTTGATATATATACATATATATATATATATATATATATATATATATATATATATATATATATATATATATATATATATATATATATTTTTTTTTAATTTCTTCTACATTTCTTTAGGCCTCCTATGTTAGTACCACCAAAATCTGGATAAAAAATGTGATATAATCTTTTCAAATATAATTCCCTAAACTTAGAATATTGTTCAACACTGCAATAAATAGCAGAATTGGAACTCCTAATTGTGGTCAGGCATGTTTCCCTATTTAAAGTAAGTTAGTTGTGGCACGTGGCCTACAGGTGAAGTATGTGCACTCTGCGGTCGTGTGTAAGCGATCTCACATGGTGGCACTTCCATGTGTACATTTAAAACGTGACTGTAAGCTGCGTGTCGGTTTTGCTTTGTTAATGAGAACATCAGACCATCAGAGCAGGCGCCCAGCCAAGTAGGATGGGGAGGATCGACACCCGTGTCCTTCATCTCTTAATGTAGGAGTAGGGCATTTCTCAGGTGGGGGAGGGAGTGAATTTAGAGGATCAGAAAAAAACCTGGCATGAATAAGACCAGACATTTGTTTGGATCTTTGTCAGTTTGATATTTCTTCATCCTATCATCAATTATGTGGCATACTTCCTCTTCCCCAACCCACTCTCCATTGTTTTTGTCTCCTCCTCTTTGTTTTTTTTCCTCTACTACCTCCCTTATTGAAATTCTGCCTGGCACACAGACACTGGCCACTCCTGGCACAAAGCTGAGACAGAAGGAGAGAACACACACAAATGCACAAGAACCTGTACCAGTTTCCCTCCTTTGTGGCGTCTGTGCCAAGCATTCATCCTGTCTTGCTGACGAAGAGACCAGGCGGCCCACTACGTATTTTCTTGCCTGCGCTTCCTACGATAATCTGTCCAATTTTGAGTAGGGATTTTGGCAATCATGGAAAACGTTTTGGCATTTCATTTCTCTGAGATATGTTATGGATGCCATCACATTTGTAGAGAAAAAGTGAAGGTTTTTATATTTTTCTGTCATTTTCTTCATCTTTAGTTTTCGTTTTTTAAAGACTTTTTGTTTGTTCTTTTTTAAGCACCACAAAACTAGGCTGGTGAGGTACCATCTGTACATTTGTAGAAAATAATTATATTTTCCTTTTAATATGTATTTTATTTGGCATTTGATTGCAATTTAGCTTTGTCAACCAGGAATGGATGCAATGATCTTAAAACTTCCTCTAGAAGTCAACATTTGAGCTTAAAAAATGTAGTGTTTACATCTTTTTTACCTCTGTCCACCTCAGAACAAAATTGCACCTGTTACCCAGAGACGAGACTTTTCTGCGTATGCACAAATTTAACTCCAGGAAAACATAAGTTGGTCATGGCAGACTTAGCTTGAGGGTAGAGGCTCTGCTTTCCTTGGCCTTTGTAACTCAATGTTGTCACTAATATTTCAGCATATTTCTGTTTTGACAGTGAGCAGATGGTTTGATGATTGAATGAGATTTACTCAGCGGCTTGAATTTCTTTTGTTTTTCTTTTTAGGGATCCTCTTTGCTGCCCCTCAGGCTTGAAGAGCTTTTATAGCTGTTGACAACGAAAAAACAACTTGGCCCAGCTGAGCCATGCACACCCCTTAATGTGGTCTGGAAAATGCCCCCAGTGTCAGGCAGCAGTGCTCAGAGGAGCTCACGTGATTGACAAGATTTGGCCTTAGTGTAGAGAATCTAAAAAGTAATTAAAGAAAAAAGAAAAATTAATCGACTTACAAGCATTATATGCTTTCAGTCTTGTATTTAGTGGGTTCATGTTTGCCTTTAAATCCTCATCAATTTGACCCTTTTTCCTTCAAACTCGCATCACAGCCAGTCTGCTTGTCTGGCCTTCCAAACACAGTTCCATTCATGGGATGTGTCTTGGCGACCAAACACAGCTCATAGATCTGTCACTGGCACAGTGGTATAGGTGGGCATCGTGCCAGCACTCCCCCACCCCACTCTGTCTGTCTGGGTTTCTGTAATCAGGCTAGTGAGGGTTACTGCATGCTAACTACAACCCAGTCTCGGGGGGTCATGGCTGTATACTAATGTATGCAAGTAGTGCACACTCTAGCCCATTCTCTGTCCCTCTGTGGCCCAGGCCTGGCATTCAGTCTGGTACTCATTAACCTTTCAGTTGCTGCTGTGTTAACCTATTGGCACATTTCAGCCCTAATCCCGTGTTTAGCTGTAATTTAGCGGCTCACGACAGGCAAAAAATGATCACAGATTTTTGGATGACCAGTCTGAGCAGAGATATAACATCCACATTGACATAGACAATTATATGCAGCAGCGTTTTTACAGTTTTCACTTGTATGATTAAAATAAATAAATAAATAAAAATAACGTTTATTTTGCTTTGCTTCAGTACTCGTGATCCAGTATGACATCTGGGTCTATTGACTTTGTGTCAGTCATTGGCACAAGATCGACTCTCCATAACTCATGATGCAACAGCTGCTCTTTTTTTTCTTCATCATGAGGCAGCAGACTAAAAAAAAAATATTATGAAAGGTGGACCTCTTGGAGTTCCTAAATTGACCTGAAATGGCGGACACGCAGGACGCCATTTTGTGCTCCCTGTTCTGTTTTGGGGGGCAGAATCCCAGCTTTGTGTTGAATCAGAGGCAGCTGGTGGAAGCCATATTTGCAGGGATCTGTGTGTGTACCTCCGCCTGAGGAGCAGCAGCCAGCCTACACAGGGATAACCCATTGGAATGAGCTCAGTTTTTGGCAAAAATGGAACAGGATTCCTGGCAGGGAGTTGAACGGCTCCCTTTTTTTTTTTTTTTTTTCATTTTCGACCACATGCCAGAATCTCAGGAAGCCAGTGAGTTGTTTGTTGGGCTTTCACACATTTGTACTCCCACTTTCTGATGTCGGCTTACCGTTAAAATATTTGACCACGATTTATCCTGATGGAAGCCACTTCCGAAAAGCTGGGTTGATCAGCGAAAACATGCAAATTAGCGAGGATCGTTCATGATGAGTGTTTGTCCAAATCTTTGCAGCTGAGGACTTGTCATGATACACAAGGAGAATGTGTATTTTTACACTTCGGAGAGGCAGTCGAAATGAAAAGGGCAACACATTGAGATGGAACACAAACCTCTTTTTGCAAAAGTAAAATCAAAAGACATGAATCTGTGTTTTTATTAGAACATTACTTTTTTTAGGTTAAGTTTTTTGCTATGTCAGTAAAAATGTTGAAGAAAAGTCATTAAGCTAAATATATTTTTTCTCTTTTATCACTACAGGAGAGATCCTATTGTGGATGCTTGATGCTGAAGCAGCATGGATGCTGTCCTTGGGGCTGAGGTAGTAGATTGAATAGTTGTGGGGTTTTCCGACCTCTTTCTTCAGTTAACTATACAATCTACTGTCTTTCCCAAGGAGGCAGCTGAGTCAGCCTCTCGACGACTGGCGTCTCAAGAGTGGCAATCGTGCATTTTTAATCTAAAAATCACACATGCAACAGTTAGCAAAAGGAATTGTTTGAATGTGTCTTTTTTGTTGTTTATTTTTTTCCTTTATCGCATTTTCCTACCGGCTTGGATTCCTGTTGGACTCTGCCAGGGTGAGGTAGTAGGTTGTATAGTTTGGTGGGTGGGACTCCACCCTTCATAGGTGATAACTATACAGTCTATTGCCTTCCCTGAGGAGCTCGCTATTCACTCGTGGAATTATGTCATAACCTCTCAGCACGTTCTGCACAACAAACGTTTTATTAAAAGAATGACACTGTGATCAGCTTTAAATAATGTACATCTAAATAATTGATCACTTGCCACAAACTAATTCTCCAAAACTTTGTACACAGCCTGGTAATATTCTATGTCACACACTGAAATTCTGATTCACGTTGAAATCAACTGCTGTCTTTCTTAGTATTTAGCTCCATCTAGTGGAATGTAAAGAAATTTCCTCAAATAAACAAACATTTCAGAAATAAAATGTTGCGAAGTGGACAGTCGGGTTATGCAAGTCAAACCAGTGTTGTTTTTTGGTTTGTAATAAAACTTGATGTGTTTTTTGGATGCTATAAAAAATTTTTGTTTCCAGGAATACATTCTGTTTAGCCCCCCCCCCCCCCCCCCCCTCATAAATACAAACATGGATTAGCTTCCTGTTACTTAACACGAGAGGCATTTTCATATTTGACTGCAGCCCCCTCTTTGGGATGGTGCAATCATGGACCACAGATTTGGCTACTGATAATGCATTGGATGGAAGACTATGTGGAAAATGTAAATTAGCTTCCAACAGATTTTCCTGTAAATGTTTGGATGAACTCAGACTTGCTAACATGAAATGTATGACAATGGATTACATGGAATTAAACAAATGTTGATTTAAAAAAAAAATGTCATGCTGAATGTAAATACTCGGTCTCTCAGACCAAGTGTTGATTAAAGGGACTTTATATGTGGAGAAGATGGTTTATCAGTCACAGAGGAATCCAAAAGCATGTTAAGACAATGAGGCAGTAAAGCTTGTGTTTCAGAGCAACGTGTCTGCAACCTCATCATCAGGAAGGGGGGAAAAATGAAGATACAAATAGAAGCTTATGAGACGAGGTGTAGTAGATTAACAGGCCATAAATTGTAATTTTACTAGAAAAAAAGAAATAACAGTAAGATGAAAGCATTCCGGAACAGCAGCCACCAGAGTGTGGCCACGACTGAGTATCTGAAAACAGGGAACAGAAAAAGGAATTTCTGTTCCAAAAAAGAAACCATAGCCTCATTTAGAGTTTTGAACTTTGCAGTGGCCACACCCCATTTAATCATGGTGTGTATCTGGAGGCATCAGCTTTACACAGAGGGGTCAACAGGGCACAACAAGCCCAGAGGTCGGTGTGACCCAGCAGCTCACTGCAGGGATCCAGCGGCACCGCTCAGTAACACCTCCAAGGAAACCAGGAAGCAGAAAATCAGCTCCAAACAGAAAACACAAATATTTGCAAAATAAACTACAACAAATCTGACTTACAGAAATGAATCAGTCCCCTAACACCGTTGAGCCGTTGCTGCAGGCAAGAAAAAAAAGTACTTCTCTTTTTTTGATTTATGTATTTCAGAAGGACTAGAGAAGCATGTTGATTTTTTTTTTCCGTTTAAAAAAAGAGTAATTGATTATACAAGAGGATGTGGATGATCGCACACAAAGAAATGGTTTTAATTATGAACTGTTGAGGCATTCACGCACAAATGCATGATCCAGACTGTTATATAAGGAAAGATTTATTATGGTGTTTAAAAATTTGATTAAAATTAAAACAATGCCTTAAAACAGATTTTACTTTTTAAACCAGAAACAGTTCAGCTGCAATGTAACTTAAAATAACAGATGTAACAGTGCGCTGAGCCGCAGAGCCTGTTGCTGTACTTTTTAGCCTTTAGCTGCCTGTTATGTAACTAAGGGAATGACTACTGTAACTGAAGTTTGACCATTTAAGTCATAAAAATAGGCTTATACTCAGCATCTGAACATGTTTTATGAATGAGGGCTCTTGTTGTGAAGAGCTTATTTTGAATACTTCATTACCATGTCTATTTGTGGTGTCTTTTTTATTTTTATTTTTTTTACATGCAATTTGAAGGCAGCACATCTGTGTACACCTATGTTTTGTGCATGAACCAAACCAAGATCATAATGGTTCCTCGTTCTTGCAGACAGGCAGAAAGAAAGGCTAGCTACAGACAAGGTTTTCTGAAAATAATTTAAAATTTGTTTTATCTTAAAAAGAAAACTTAGGGAAAAAATACATTTTTACAGGTTAGGGTTTTCTAGAAGTCTAACACAAATAATCTATTTACAAAAAATAGAAAACAGCTTTTATTTTTTTGTCAAAGGTTCAAGTTCTACTTATGAAGTAGATTTCACGATATAATCTTTTAGATTCATTGATTTCTCTTTATACTATTTCCATCATATGAGTCTTCTGGTCCAGTAGAGTTCTGCATCAGCAAAAAGCTCTGACGGATGTTTTTTTTTTCTTTACTTCATATTTTTCTAAATACTCAGTATTCATTCCTCCAAATATTCCTTAAATAAGGAATAGGCAGTGATAGAAAGAAAGACATTTCTAACTCATTCTACTTCTGACATCCCTACTTGTTGTCTACAGTGCATTAGAATTTCCTTGTAGACCTCTCAGTGTCTTCTCATCGAATCGATAGGTGAGCTTCCTTTTCACTTTGTGAATTTCTCCTGTGCGGGAGTAGTTCCTCAGTGCTCGTGCCATCTTCTGGTAGGTCATGGTCTTGCGGTTTCCTTTTCTTCGACCCCAGAGCTGTGCTAGGCTTTCCTTGTTTTGGGAGGAAAACTGAAAGGTTCCAGAGGAGGACTGGACCCACCAGATGCAGCTCCTCATGGAGGGCGTCTGAAGCATCTCAAACAGGAACTGGAACAGGCGCTCCTTCCTCTTTCCTGCAAAAGGGGAAGGAGGCATAGATCAAAAGTCAGGTCACAACTTTTTTTTGTGTTCATGTGACAGGGAAGTTTGTTTCTGTATGAATTGGTTGATATTTAGGACTTGCATGCGTTTTCCTCTTAAGGTTGGGGTCAAATGTATTTTTGTTTTGTCATACCTGACAGTGGCAGAGGTAAGGAATTTCTGCTTTTTCTGTCCCTGCTGTCAGACGGTGGTGAAGGGGAATCCTGGTAATCTTGATACTGGGAGCTACTTGATTGTGAGTCTGAGTCAATGTATGCAGGAGCCTCGTAAGAGTATGCAATACGTTCCTAAATAAAAATAAAAAGAATTGTTTCTTCATCTATAGCACAGCCACACGATATGGTTATTTTGCAGTAATTCTCAGAAACAACAAGGCAGTAAGAATATTTTTTTTACAGATTGAAACGACAATAATTCTCAAATTTACAGTTTGTAATGAGTTCTTAAACTCACCCACTGGTTGTTATGAGGACTAGACCAGGCTGGATGTGGTGTGAGTCTTTTGAATTCCTCGATGGGAGCGTGAGAACCGCAGTGCCACTCATACGCATGCTGGCCTGACCAGCTGTTCTCTGCGGACAAGCAAAAACGGGTTCAACTCAGAAAACTTAGACACAGTTTGTTCCACTCGTTGACTTTTTGCCCAATTCTTGTCTTTACCTATAATCCTAGAGTCCTGGTGTGTGTGCGCTTGCTGCCCCACGGCAGTTATAGATGATGTCGATGTGTGAGCAGGCTGGATCTCAAGCAAATTCTCCTGGAGATACTCTTCTATGACTTCCAGGTCCACATCAGGGCATGAGGAGGGAGCTGCTCCGCTCCAGGCCCCGCGGCTTCCGCTTAGCTTAATCTCAGCTCCATAAACCATCTGACAGACACAAAGCTGCTTTTAGCTGTCAGCCTCAAGCAGGATCTATGTGTGCGTAAATCTTTTATGCTTCTTTATCTCTGTCTTCATCTATTGTCAGCTACAATCTCTGGCGCTATCAGACTAAGAACCTGCTTTTTTGTTTCAAATCCATCATCACAGATTCATTAACTCAGTTTTGTTTTCTGGACATAAACACGTGTTGAAATCATCCAGATCCACCTCAGGTTTTGAGCTGGTAAAAGCAGCAGCGAGCAGCAAAAATACATACTGCCTTTAATGTGTGTCTTAGTTTGACTGCCAAATGTATGCAACTATTTGTGTTTTCATCTGCATAGATAACATTCATGTGACGGTGAAAAACCACTGAGCACCTGGAAACAACTGGAACACTATCAGTGTTCACACACCTGTGTGGACATTTCAAACCTCAATGGCAGCATCATAAACACATTTATCTTTAAAAAAAAAAAAAAAAAAATATTACACACTCACCGTCTCCATTTCTGTCAACATACTTCAAGAAGAACCTGAAAAGAAAAAGAGCGTCCTTCAAAACCCCAGAAGCAAATCTAAAAGTCAAAACAGGGAAGTGAAAAACATTTTTGCAGAGCCCTGCAGAAACAGCATTGTTCAAGTGAAAAGAAAAAACAAACATGTAAAAAAAGGAAGAAAAACAAGTATATCCAAAAACTGATTTCTGTACCTCAGTGGGTCTAAAATCCTGTGTTGAATCCTATGAAGTAGAACGCAACACGCTCACCTGGATGCTCCTGCACCTGGATACTATCTCTTCAGTATTTGTACACATGACCTCCTTCCCTCTCATTGGTCAGTCAGCGATGAAGTGGGAGTGGTGGGAGGGTAATTCTGGCTGTCTGTTGATCTAATGTACTTTTTTTCTCGAGCAGACTATTAAATCCCACAATTTTAGAAAACACTAAGGATACACTTTTTTTAAAATTTTTCATATCTTTTCCTTTTATTCAAATGCTTCAGTCAGTGCTTATTCCTAATTACATTTTATCTGCTGGAGTGTGGTTTCTTTATCACTGCATAAACCACAGATAGTGGAATCTGTTAGCATAATCTGAATATTGGTGCAATCTAAAATTATGCTTGAAGGAATATGTAGATTTCATATTTTTTAAATTGCAGTAAAAATGTTGAAAAGACAAATTTGCCTAGTTTTCAGCAGTGAACAGTCTAATTTTCATGACTTTTTTGCTAAAAAGCCCTACCAAAGAAAAGGTCTGAAAGCTTTTTTTGTTAACAGGGAAAATTCAGCTTACTTACAGTACAAAGCTTTATTTGTTTTACAATGATATATTGATGTGTGACAATTTTAAACACTTCTAAGAGGTGTTTGTGTTTTATTGAAGAGAAAATATTGCACAAGGTGGTTTTACTGTGACCTTGCCTTTAAGGTGGCCACATTTTACTGACTTTCCATGGCTCACAAGTGCACAAATACACAATCCCTCGCTTGTAATAGATCACAATGAAAAAAAATGTAATAAGATGTTGGAACAGCTACTGCATTTACAGCATACTAAAAAAAATTACGTTTTGTTTTCTGCATTGGTACATAGACTTGTGAATTAAACTGACCCATTTTTTTTCATGAATTTGAACCCATGACTGAAATGTATATAGAAAAAGACACTATATTGCAGTTTAGTAAGTTATAAACCAGTATTTAAGCACAGAGAAGCCACCTGTCAATTCTAAAGTGGGCTTTGGATGTAGGTCGACAAATAGACGTCAGTTTCAGAAAATTTCCCATAATTATCCATTTACCCACCAAATGTGACTGACAAAATGACATCTATAAAGACGCAGACAGCATGACATTGCATCACTGCACACAAGTCTGTAAAAGTTCATGCTCTACATTGCGTCTCTTTGTTGACTACCTTCCTTTTTTGTACTGTTGTCATATCAGACGTGGATTCCAGCAAACAATTGGCAGGGCAGTATGTGTCTTTTTTGAAGGTAGTGTGCGGCTGAGGGATTTCCCCAACCAAACCCAACAAACAGATGGATCCAAAGAGCTTGTTGTGTAAGCAGATTCTCCAGCAGAGCTGTCAATAGAAAACAACCCTCATGTTTCTCATATTTGGAGACGAATGAGGTGCCCAAAAAAAAGGTTATATATCCATAGCAATGTGGTTTATAGGGACATAGGAGTGATATTAAAAAATAAAGAAACAAAGTTGCACTCTTTTTCTTCAAATAACTATGTTTTCCTGCTGTTGAAGACAGAAAAAAGTCTTACTTCTATGGACTTTCTTATGTGAGATTATTGAGATTGAGAGTCAGATGCAAACTGTGAAAAACGTAAGATCAGAGGCTTGTTGCATCCAAACTGACCATGTTATTGCATTGCTGCTGTGCTGAAGCACTTACAGGGTCATAGATTGGTTTATATTTATCCTTTAAGAAAGAGAAAAGAAAAAGGACAAAAATGAATAAAGATGTAACAAATCAAAACTTGTGTGATCTGTTTTTGTACATTTTAGGTGAAGCACCATTGTTAACCTCCTTAGATAGATGATAGATGATATACATTGGTGGACAAAATTGTTGGTTAAAAGAAAGAAAGTCCACAATGCTCACTGAAATGACTTGAAACGTTCAAAAGTAACAATAAATTAAAATTTATTAAAAGTTGAATAATCAAAATCAGCCATTACTTTTGAGTTGTTGATTAATATAATTATTTAAAAAAAACTAATGAAATAGGGCTGGACAAAAATGATGGTACCCATAATAGGTAATCACTGCAATTAAACGGTTTCTGTATTTGTTAATGAGCTTTCTGCACCTGTCGACAGGTATTTTGGCCCACTCCTCATGAGCAAACTGCTCCAGTTGTCTCAGGTTTGATGAGTGTCTTCTCCAAATGGTATGTTTCAGCTCCTTCCACAGATGTTCAATGGAATTCAGATCTGGGCTCATTGAAGGCCACTTCAGAATAGTCCAACGCTTTTCTCTCAGCCATTCTTGGGGGGTTTAGGCTGTGTGTTTTGGATTGTTGTCCTGTTGGAAGACCCATGACCTGCGACTGAGACCAAGCTTTCTGACACTAGGCAGTACATTTCTATCCAGAATGCCTTGATAATCTTGAGATTTCATTTGACCTTGCACAACTTCAAGACACCCTGTGCCAGATGCAGCAAAGCAACCCCAAAACAGAACTGAGCCTCCTCCATGTCTCACAGTAGGGACAGTGTTCTTTTCGTTGTATGCTTCATTTTTGAGTCTGCGAACATAGAGCTGATGTTCCTTACCAAAAAGCTCCAGTTTTGTCTCATCTGTCCAAAAGACATTTTCCCAGAAGCTTTGTGGCTTGTCAACATGCATTTTTGCAAATTCCAGTCTGGCTTTTTTATAATTTCCTTTCAACAGTGGTGTCCTCCTTGGTCATCTCCCATGAAGTCCACTCTGGCTCAAACAACCATGAATGGTGCGATCTGACTCTGATGTACCTTGATCTAGGAGTTCACCTTTTATGTCTTTGGAGGTTGTTCTGGGCTCTTTGGATACAGTTCCAACTATCCGTCTCCTCAATTTGTCATCAATGTTCCTCTTTCAGCCACGTCCAGGGAGGTTGGCAACTCTCCCGTGGGTCTTAAACTTCTGAATAATATGTGCCACCTTTTCACCAAACAGCAACGTGACTATTTGTCTCCCTTTAAATAGGCAGACTGACTGATCATGGGTTTGAAAACAGCTGTGATGTCAATTAAAGGACATACCTGAGTTCATCATGACCCCCTGGGCAATTAGTTCTCAGTCTTTTAGGGAGGTACCATCATTTTTGTCCAGCCCTATTTCATCATTTTGTTTTTTTTTAAATAATTATGTTGATCAGCAACTCGAAAGTAATGGCTGATTTTGATTATTTAATTTTCAACATTTCAAGTTGTTCATTTTGAACATTTCAAGTCATTTCAGTGAGCATTGTGGACTTTCTTTTTTTAACTGAGGGGTACTAACAATTTTGTCCACCCCTGTATGACATGTTCACTCATTGTTATCTACTCAGGCCATCATTTTGTGATAAAAGTAGATTTACAGGAAAGTGATCAATATCTTTCCTCTTTTTAGCATAAAAAATATCTGTTAACATTTAAATGTTGCTAAAATGATAGATGACCAAGATCAGAGTTGTCAAAGTGTGAAATTATGCAGTAGGCTGAAAACCAGAGCGTCCCTAACATTTCACTAAATGTGCAAATGGTTCGATATTTTAATGCATGATACAAAGTAAAATTGGGGGATAGTCAGATGTTGTTATAGATAACAAGAACATATTTAAAAACTTTCCAAAAAGGAAATAAGTTCTACCCCCATTTGACATGCTGAGTACTTTGAAGATGCACATGCAGATAGACTGTCACACACACTTGGAACTATTATTGCCTTTAGGCAAGGTGCTAAAAACCTTGTTTTTGTTTTGGCATGGTTGCCTTATGCTGAAACTGACATGAAATTCTGCGCTGACCATCCATACGCATGAAACCTGGGGTTACCTAGGAGTATTTGTTTTTCACAACATGGCAGTTTACACAATGCTTGGCACAGCATTTCTTTTTTTTATGTTGAAGTGAATTTAGAACCACTGGAATATCTGTTCATGGGGAAGTATCTTTCCATTTGGGAACTTTCCTATACTCAACACCCATAGTGACCAAAAATTTCATTTGAATCTTTGTTTATGTGTTTCAACACATATGCATGTTATTTAATAGTGGTAAGATTTTTTTTCTGAATTTCCAAAGTCATAAAGCCTATTCCCATTGGGATATTATCATGGTTGTAGCTCCTACTTATCAGTGTTATAACTCTTTTATGGGCTATTACTGGCAAGCTTAGATGACACCAGCTCCAAAGCTGCAGCATTACTGTTTTTTATAACTGACACTGAGGCAACTATATGGCACATGCATGACAGTGTTTTGTGCACAGGTCCTGAGCTTTATTTAATGGAAATATAGAAAACAACATTCAGCCAAAATTACAGCTCTGTAAAAAACACAACAAAAACAGACTATTTGTTTAGAATTATTAGTGAAATTTTAGCTTTGATTGGCGACTCTATTAACTTTTAATGTGAATGCATGCAATAAATATATTCATTTCTGTCAAATGTTCAGCAATATTACCAAGGAAAGTCATTTTTCCCCCCTAAGGTATGTTTCCTGTATGGCTGCTAGTTTTGTGTAACACTGAGTTCAAATGAAAGTGTCTGTATGCTTCAGCAAAAGAGTTTGCACAGAAGTAGATATTGGTGAGAATTTCACTGTGGTTATCTCACTTCTCTCACTGGCCCACAAAAAATGAGAAGAGCTAGAAGTCTTGAAGAAAGGAAAAAACGTCACAAAGTCCATTCAGACGTTAAATGTCGGACGAAAAGAAAAAGTCCATATGGGGATGAGGCAGGTACATTAAAAATATGAGGGCTGATGAGACAGCTGGAAATCAGAGAGTCCGACAAGACATTTCACACCAGAGAAGCATTTTCCAAAATAAACAGGAAGTTAAAGTTTTAACATGGTTAAAAACAACTCAAGAGTCTAATAAAGAACAAGGAACTAAAGCTAATCTTAAAGGAACAGACAAGTAGCCAAATAAAGCAAGTTAATGTAACTTATGCCTTAGTCACAACTGTCCTTACTGGTGCGAAAAATGGGCAAACCTGTACTGGTTTGATAGCCTGCACAACATTTTTAGAGCGCAGATTGCTCGGTTAGCCAGTAGAGCGAAAAGCATGCACATTTTTTCTCCTAAGGGCATGCTGCGGACAACAGGTCGTAGTGGACACTTAAAGAAGAAGGGCGAAGTAGGTGAGAGGCAGATGTGTCGTACAGATTTTTCATTTCTTTGAACATACCCCTCGAAACCTGTGCACTGTGCAAGGAGCCCGTTGGTGTTGTTCCTTCGATAAGTGCACGCTCCTTAGGCACCCCTTGCGTGCTCCAAGCATCCAGCCTGAATGTTAGAAATGAATTAGACAACTAAGGTGTAGTGTTTGAGGGTATCCCATGGGCCACCTAAAGGCACTTACGTATCACCTCCACACCCCGTGCATGCAGTGCACCCACCTTTCAAATTAATAGAGTGCAGCGTTAAAGCATACTTCACGACACACTTATCACACATGCGACGATCCCTTTTCATGATGTCCCTTAAGGTGCAAGACACACCCGTGCTCCCTTTAAAATGTGGCCTTACCTGTCTACGACCCTCCACTGACAATAAAACTGAAAGACGAAACATGTTCAACTCTTTTTACCAATGACACTAAATTGGTGCGGATAAATGCAACCGATAAATTCTTTAACCCATGCTGTTGTTGCTGAAAGTATTTTGATTTTCATGACACTGACATATGCATGCAATATCATTCAAGCGTATTTTCTTCCGTGCTACATTTGATAATGTCACTGTAAAACAAATGATCAGAAAAGAGGTTGTCCCAGCAGATCATCTGAGGACGGTGTAGACAGATCTGGCTTGATGTGGATAACAGTGCCAGCTGTGGATTTAGATGTTGCACTTCAGGAACAGTCTCATTTAAAGGTGCGGCAGCTGGAATTCGAGTCACGGATTAAAACCTAAAGACACTGAAAACATTTAAATGACAAAAAAAAAAAAAAAGAAGACTCGATAAACGTGTTTGGGAAAACCCTAAGCTTTCAGGGAAACGGCTGACGGTTAGGACTCCTACAGCTCAGCTTGCACCTGGAAGAGTCAAACGTGTTGATAAGGCCAGACAGACTCTGGACGCTTGCACTCAGAGGCAAACGCAGGCACAGGAGGGAGGGCAGTGATAACTGATATTTTACCCCAACCTAAAATGTTTAACTTATCTGATCTGTGTCACTAGAAGAACCTTACATGTTTTTATTTACTGAGTGGTCAAATCTGATCTAAAAATAGATGAAAATCCAGAGCTCCAAAAATAAATGTGAAAGCAGAAATGAGGAATTTCAATTATATCAGTTTTAACAAAAAGCAATGCTGCTATCAGCAGTTCTGATCTAGCTGCAAACTTTACCATATCAATTTGTGAACCAACAGAAGTCCTTGTTCAGTTTCTGGCCGCAAGCCATGCGAACGCATTTGCTGCAATTAATGTCTGTTTCAATCACATTTGCATACTTGCTCTGTTGCTAAGCACCTGTAACATCTTCAGGTGAGTCTGGCACGCTGCACTATCAGTATGCCCCTGTCTGAGTCAGTCCTGATGTTTAACGGTCACGGAATAGCAGGTGACACGGAAAAACCGCTTGTAAATGTACACATATACATAAAAACGTTGTTGACCGCTGTTGTGTTGGATTTAAAGCAATTATTACTATTGTGGTGAATCTTATCAACCATGCCATCAAATACTGATGAGTCAGGGTGTGTGTGTGTGTTTGTTTGTGAGGGCTGATGTGGTGTGTCTGTGTCCAGGTGTAGTAAGTTTACAGTTAAACCCTAACTCCCTAGATTAGTGCATATACGCAAATCACCTTTACACATGCAGGTTACCTGGAATTCCCCCAGCGACTACATAAAATGGCCTTCTTGTGTGACTGCGTGTGTGTGTGTGCAAGGTGATCATTGACAGACTTGTTTATTTATAGAGGTTATCTTTCTATGAACTTGTCCTGGGGTAGCAGAGGTTATTCAATAGTAGGCCCTGAATACTCCTATGATGCATTTACCTTTGATGCGGGGATAAATAATTCCTAATGGAGCAAATGAATTGTACTTCGAAAATGAGTTTTACGCTCACATAAATAAGCACGGTTATTACCTGAGGACAGGTGAGAAAGGAGAGCTGTCTTAGGCAGCTGAGTAGGCAGTTGGACATGCCATAGTGTTGGCATATGAGTTGCGTTTCTGAATTATAGGAAATTATGCAAAACCTGAGGTTTACCTAGCTGTCGCCGCTCAACTCCCCTCATTCCATCTGGCCATTTGGGCTATTTTATTGTATAAAGGAAAAACAACTTTTTTTTTGCAGAATTTATTCCTATTTGTTATTATTTATTAGACTTATTAAAAAATGTTTTTATTGCCTTTATTCCCAACTTACAAATTCCTATTTGTTGGAATTTGACCAGTTATACTGTACTTTTTAGCAGTCTTGATCTGAATTTATGAAAGGCTTTCCCTTGCATTTGGCCATAAGAAGTGCTACAATCAAATGGTACTCCTTCTGGAGGATGATGTACACTACTCATATGGGAATGCTGGAGATAAGGAATGGGACTGGGAACTGGTGGGACTTTGCATTCCCACGGAAAATTGTTTGTGTCCTCCAGCGGGCAGTCCTACAATCTGTAGTCCCAATAAACACTCATAAACGATGGAGACGCGCATACGACTCCACCACTCTTATCAGAATAACATATAAACTTGAGTGCGAAGACTGTACATAAATCATCCGTTTTCACAGTGAGATAAGCACGGAAGCAAGAGAGTCCAACTTAATGTTAGCACAGAGGATGAATTATGACATTTTAAAGAGATTTTTCTCAAAAATCTATATGTTATGGTTTACCATTCTGAAATTTGTCCATTTTATGCTAGGGAAAGTCTACAGACATACACGCACTGCAGTGATCCTGCAACCACAGCTTTACTTTATTATATTCTTGTGATGGAGCCCCACACGTCCACTCCACAGCTATCTTAAATACGAAGACAAAACAATGACAATTTGTCATCTCACTGGCAACAACCCCACATGTTATGTCTGCATCTGACTGTAAATTAATCTTTCAAAGGGTGATGGCTGTCATATTCAAACAATGTTGACATTATAGAACAAGGGTTTCTCTGTAAGTTGTGCTGCACATCGTTAGGACTAAAATGTAGCTACAACACTCTTTAGTGTGAAATAGATCTTCGTTTGTTGTCATGATCAACTTAATGATTTGCCACTGAAGAGTTTTTCTGCAGGTATATTGTGTCTGCCTGTTATTACCCATAAATTCTTGGAGATCCTTAAGGAGGAAACCCAAACACAACAAAACACTAACTGGCATTCCGTCAAATTAGGGGCCTCTATGACACACCTTTGATAGTTAGTGTGTGTTTAAAAACTTGTTTCACTGGTGCAGTGGAGCCTTTAAATACCATCAAGCTACTGTTATTTAACTGAAAATAAATGCAAATTCAAACCATTTTGATGGGAATTTTTTACCTTGAGAGAAAAAAATGTTTTACGACAACTGAAACATTATGTATCACTACAACTACCCAACTACATGGATTCAAAGTACTGTACAATGTAAAACAAAAGAGAAAGTAGGAATTTATAGTCTAAAATTATTAAAAACTTACAAACTCAGATGTTTTGTCTAAAGTGCAAAAACTCAGGAAGTACTGGTCTGCAGACCTGAATGATCATAGAGAAGAATAAGGATGCAGGACATTCAGGAGATTTTTTAAGAAAACACTATTTGAACTATTTAAAGTGAATAATGGAAGTTTCAGATAGCAATAAATATGTACAGGGGCCTGACTCCCAATGAAAATTGTGTTTTTAACTTGTTCTTGTGGTGTTTTTCTCATGATGGAGGTCATATATAATGAAAATTGAGCTTAAAACTGTATTTCTGAATATTTCTTTATTCAAACTATTCTGAATTAGGAACAGACTAAAACAAAAGGTGTTTTAAAATGCTTGTAGTTGGTATGTAAAATTTTTATTGGCGGGCCACAAGCTCCCTGCTCCATTCTGATGCATTCACTTTGCAGACTCATAGATCCACATACGTCTTCGTTTTCCTCATCTGAACTGACATCTGGCTTAAAACTCGATACACGGATTGCTCCAATATTGCTTGCCATTTTTATTACACCGCTAATTGTAGGTTGGGGTTGTGTGGGACTGTAAGCTAGCGGAGAGAGCATGTAAACAAAGAAAGGATGAGAATTCAGGGCAGGGTCAGTCCGCGCCAACGATCCTGCTCAAGTTGAATTTCTAATGAACCACTGCTGCTCTGCTGAAACTAAAGAAACAACAAGAAAGAAAACAACACACGTTATTTTTGGCTTTGCCACAAAACAGCATAATCATAATTAAAAGACCACCGGGAATGCTTTTAAAATAGATCTGTATAATAATAATAATAACATAACTTGTTCTGTATGTGTTATTATTATGTACTTCACCTTTGTCATGTGATTTATCAATACTTGGGGATTTCTTAATGACCTGAATTTGTATAGTATAAATTACTGATCAGAAGTCAAAAACCGGATAATGATAATTTAGATGAGGAAAATGAAAAAAAATGAAAGTTAAGTAAAGCAGAGCAGGGGTGGGATGATATAAGTTTGCTTCCTTCCGCTCCCTTTCAAGCAATCAACTGAATTCCTTTTGACAATCTTAATATTCATCAGTTTCATTGTGTCATAAACTATATGTAAGAGAGCAAATGTGTTTAGGTATGTTTAAGAATAATAACTGAACTATTTACTAATGAATTTTTGCGATCAATTTTTTGACTAATTATTCTGTGTTTGATATATCTTTGTATGGATTCAAATTTCTATTGTTTGTTTTGTTTTTGTATGATTTCTGCTTTGATTGTTTGAAGTAAACCATTTCCATTCCAATTCAATCTAAAGATAAGTAGGACTTTAAAGTGTTGTTGTGATAAAAAAGTGCTTCACTTTGATTAACTGCTTCTGTTTTTTTTTTCCAGAGGCGCAGGACTCCATCTGGTGTACTGCAAATACTACTTTAAATCAATTTAAAAATGTACACATTGTCACAAGCACAGGCAGACGGCTGGGTCCAATTGCAGCTGGTTTATTAGCTCAACTAAAAGTTAACAAAGCTAAATCAGGGTCAGGCAGGCAGGGGTGAATAACGAGCATGAGAAGTAACAGGGGTAGTCGGGGTCCAGGTGAGAGTCAGGGCAGGCAGCAGGCAAACAGAGTCAGAGGCAAAACAGGGTCAGGAAACAGAAGTCAAGATCCAAATACAGCGCTTGGTAATGCAGGCAGAGTGGCACAAACAATAATTTGCACTGAGTGAGACTCAGTACAGTGCTTAAGTCGACTGTGACCAGAAGGGGAGATAAGAGCTCCGACATCTGACCCCCAAATCTATGCACTTTGGTAGCTTACCAAACAAGATGCAATAATTCTGCTCAGAAATTTTAGGAAACTAGGATTTTGATTTGAAGGGACTTAGGGTATAAATGCAAGAAAGCATTTCCAAACATTTCTTGTTCGCAAAGCAGCAAATAATTTGAAAAAAAAATTAAGCTGTTCTGGAAGTATTCATGTCAAACACATGCACAAATATGCAAAAACTTCAAATCAGCTCTGCTTTTAGTGGAAAATTGCTCTAGCAGGAAAGACTTAATTTGAAGGCAGTTTATGAAGCTTATCGATGGAAGGAAACTGAATTTGTTTTTTTTGTTTTTTGCTGGCTGTTTGAACTAATGGTCTGCTTAATGCTACTCAGATGGTGCTTGTGATGTATGAGATAGTGAAGTTACATTATTCTTGGGTTTCACCTGTAGGATTTTGTCAGTACAACTAAGATGGTGGATGGAAAATAATTTTACAAAGACATTTGTTCTTACATTGAACAATATAACTCACCTGAGTCTATGTGTTGCATTAGAATGCACAATAAATGATCATTTTTGACAGCATGGTATTACCTTGAAATTGTTTGTTATTAACATGTAACCTATAACACCTAAATGATAAAAGAAATTATTATAAATGTGTAATAGCTGAATAGAAATGCTTATAAAATCTGTCCATCCATTCTCTAAACCTGCTTGATTCCTGCTCAGGGTTCCAGGGATGCTGGAGCCTACCCAGCTACTGAAGGGTGACGGTGGGGTACACCCTGGACAATTTGTCTGTTTGTTCAATGGTAAGGGCTTATAGAAAAAGAACAAAGCAGAAATTGTGCAGAGGGAAAGTAGAAAATTGCAAAGATCATCACTGCAAAGCACTTTTGTCAGACCAGCGTTTGATCCATGAGACCTACATCCAGCTGGGATTTTTGCAGTAATTTCTGCCAAATTCAGGAGTGTCCAACTGAGGTGTTGTGATTGTGTCAGCCTCTGTGTGTTTGATGGTAACATGACAGCAGATGACAGGCTTCCTCTTTCCACTGAAAAACCGTAGCGCCATCAAAGCAACTGCTGCAGTATTTATCACTTCTTTTTTGCTGAAATCCTCAAACACCAAAGTTTGGTCACTGGAATGAAAAAAATGCCTGTTTGGCTTGTAGAGGCATGAGATTCGACTTCTGTGGTTTGAGGAATTTTGCTGTGAGTGCATTGAAGGAATTGTTATCTCTTCGCCTTGGAAATGCAGAACAAAGCATTTGCATAGTGATGTGATGAGTGTTAGATATCTAAAGGTGAGTCATAATTCTGATTTGGCTAAGTACTTCAAAGTGTAAATGGACTTTAAAAAAGCAAAACATGGCCAAAAATATCACTTGACACTTGAAATAATCTGCCGATTTAGAATGGAGGAAATAAGAATCTGATCCCTTTCACATTATGTCACCTTAATGGTAGGTTCATTTGTACACTTAAATAGAAAATCATAAGGAAAATCAAGAAATCAACTTTAAAGAATGTATATACATTTATTTGTATTTCATTAAACGAAATACGTGTTTTAAACCTTCTGCTGGAGAGACTTAGTACTTTGTTGCAAAACCCTTTTCAGCAGCACAGAGGTCAGACGTTTATTGTAGTTGATGAGCAGGTTTCGACATATATCAGGAGGAACTTGGGTCCACTCTTCTCTGCAAATGACTTCTAAATGACTAAGATTTTGTGGCTGTTGCTTGGAAACTCTGAGCTTAAACTCTCTATAGGTTTTTTATAGGACTGAGGTCTAGAGACTGGCTGGACCACTCCATAAACCTTGATATGCTTCTTCTCCAGTCATTCCTTGTTTGGTGTGTCTGTGTTTTGGGTCATTATTCTGTTGGAAGACCCATTCATGGCCAATTTCAAGTCTCCTGGCGGAGGGAAGAAGGCTATCAGGATTTGATGGTTCATGGCTCCATCCATCCTCCTACCGACCCAATAAACTAGCTCTATGCAGAAAAACACCCCCAAAGTATAATGGTTCAACCTCCGTGCTTGACAGTGGGGACAATGTTCTTGGGGTCATAGGAAGAATTTCTCTTTTTCCAAACGAAACAGGTTGAGTTGATGCCAAATAGCTCAATTTTGTACTCATCTGACTTCAGCGCCTTCTCTGCAGGGCTACTTTGTAACCACTGCAAGATGTTAGACACCTTGAGTGTAAAGTATATCCAGTGGTTTTCTAGGTGACTCTGGTGGCAGCTGTTTTGAGATCATCAAGTAACTCCTGTTTTATTGTTCTTGTGAAACCCCACCTGGTGACATCTTGTTTTGGAGCCCCAGACCTACAGGTGGATTTTGGTCATGTTGTAATTCTTGTATTTTGGCACCAACAGTTGTGACCTTATCCCCTAGCTTCTCACTGATGGCTCTGCAGTCCATTCTGGTCTAGTGCAGGTCTACAATCTTCTCCCTTCAATACACTGAAAGCTCTTTAATCTTTCCCATGCTGGTGAGTCTGATTGATTCTGTGGACATGTGTCTTTTCTACACGTGAATAGTTTCAACAGGTCCATTTAACCATTGTGCTATCCTATGGGGTCAATATGACCATTGACGTGTTCTCCCTACCATGACAAAGGTGGATAAAGGTGAAGAGGATTTCATGTTATCCATGGAAACCAGTGAAGATCACAAATTACTGAAGAAAAAAGTTCAGCGCACTGTCTAGTGGGGTCTAGATGACCCAACTCCCAATGTCAAAGTGCCTAGGATAGCACAAGGGTTAAAAGAGGTGACAGGCTGATTAGGAGACTCAAACTGGTCTGTGTGAACCAGAACTCTTAATGGATACTAGGGGTTTCAAATACTTATTTGCCTCAATGGAATGCAAATACATTTATATAAATTCATTCAAATAGATTTATTTATTTTCTTTGTGATTTTCTCACCGTTCAAACCATTAGACGGTCAATTTCTTTTTGAGAGGGCAAACCAACAAAATCAGCAGGGGATCAAATACTTTTCCTCCGCTGTAGATCTTACATTTTTACAAATGCCTTTGCTGCAAAAAAAAAAAGTATTGCAGTCAGTTTGTGAAGTTTGTGAGCAGCGAAACAGTGGTGGTTGGTACTGAGAGTGCCTCAACTGACCCTTCTAGCTGCTAAAGGCTTCAGATATTGCTGGTTTGAGTGTTGCAACTTTGGAAGCCGTTGTCCTTTAGTGAACCCATAATAGAATGAGTGAGTCATAATTATATCACAAACAAACACGTCTGTTGGAATGTGGGACGTAAAGGAAATTATTTTACAATCCTATTCTAAAGGATGACAGTTTTACATTGGATTGCACCAGTGGTCTAGATTTGTGATTCACATTTCTTTGCACTATCTTGACTCCTGATTCACCTCCAAATTCCCCTCAAAAACATAAACTCTGAAATACCGACCTCAACTTTATCATCCATTTACTTTTACACTCATGTTACATTTCTTTCCATGACCCATGGAGAATTTTCAAAGTTCCTCAATTAAGCTTTTTGTCTTGTTGTAAACATTTTTTTATTTGCTTTTCTTTTGTTTATGACCTCATTTATTTATGACAAATTTTTTTTACAGCTTGGAGTCCTGACAGAAAAATTAATGTATGACTAAAGATAAATGAATCTACCACTGACTATATTTAATCAATATTAGTGGCAATGAAGCCTAAAAAGCCCGCCTCAATGCTTCTCAGGCAGCAAAAATGAAATTTAGAAACTAGTTAGAAACTAATTAGTTGAACTAAATAATTGCTATTAATTCCATGTTATACCTTCTATTTTTTAATATATCTATTTTGAAACATTTATCATTACTGTTACATGTAGCTCATTGCATAAAACAAACATTGTTTTTTTTATTTGAATGTTTATGAAACGTGAAAATGATTAAATAATTGATTTTTTCTAAATATTTATTGTAGCCAATGATAAAAATGGAGGGGGGAGGGTTTTTGTGTGTAAAATCTGCTGCACTTAAAGCGCTTTTGTTGTTTTAAAATTAAAGAATAGTTTACAAAACTAAATGAACTTCACTAAAAGAAATAAAATAAAATAGATAACAACACCAGTTTAATTACAAGTAGATACAATTCATGAATGGAGCCTACTTTGGTAAAAAAAAAAAATATATATATATATATATATACATATATATATATATATATATATATATATATATATATATATACATATATATATATATATATGTATATATATATAAAAAAAACGCCCCTCTCACCACCCAGTTGGGGCCTTGAGCTTGATGTATTCATGGATCTTGGATGTTTCATCCTGGATAGTGGCTTCTACGCTCACTAGTCCTCGGCCTCCTTCCTTGCGGCTAGCATACAGTCTCAGGGTGCTGGATTTGGGATGGAACCCTCCATGCATGGTGAGGAGATTTCGTGTTTTAACATCCGTGGTCTGTATCTCTTCCTTTGGCCATCTTATTATTCCTGCAGGGTATCTGATAACGGGCAGCGCAGTTTTGCCATTGAGCTGGCTTCTCAGGACTTGCCTTACTCGTTGGAGGTATTTAGCTGTTGCAGCTTTCCTTGTTGCCTGCTCCAGGTTGCCATTTGCCTGTGGGATTCCAAGGTACTTGTAACTGTCCTCGATGTCTGCTATTGTTCCTTGTGGGAGTGAGACCCCTCCTGTGTGGACTACCTTGCCTCTCTTTGTCACCATCCGGCTGCATTTCTCGAGCCCGAATGACATCCCAATGTCAGTAGGCAAGGCAAGGCAAGTTTATTTGTATAGCACAATTCGTACACAAAGTAATTCAAGGTGCTTCACAAAACAGAAAAATGCATTAAAATCACAATACATCATTGAAATCAACGTAAAATTTACTTTAAAAGAAAAGAAAAAATTTGAAAAATGATTTAAAAATAAAGGAAGGAAAGGAAAGAAAAGTGCAGATAGGACCTTTCAGTCATATACACGGCTAAACAGAAATGTTTTAAGTCTAGATTTGAACATGAACACAGAAGAGGCCTGTCTTACGCCTTCAGGGAGGCTGTTCCAGATTTTAGCTGCAGAATATTGAAACGCTGATTCCCCTTGTTTAGTTCTGACTCTGGGAATCAACAGGAGGCCGGCCCCTGAGGTCCTCAGAGTACGAGATGGTTCATATGGCACTAACATGTCAGAGATGTACTTTGGTGCTCGGCCATGGAGAGACTTGTACACAAGCAGAGCTGCTTTGAAGTCTATTCTTTGAGGTACAGGGAGCCAGTGCAGAGACCTGAGCACAGGACTAATGTGATCATACTTCCTGGTTCTGGTCAGGACTCGAGCAGCAGCATTCTGGATGTACTGAAGCTGTTTTACAGCTCGTTTGGAGAGGCCGGTGAGCAGGCCGTTACAGTAGTCTAACCTGCTGGAGACAAATGCATGAATAAGTATCTCCAGGTCTGGTTTTGACACTATGTTTTTGATTTTGACAATGTTTTTCAGATGGTAAAATGCCGCTGATGTTACTGACTTGATATGGCTGTTAAAGTTCAGGTCAGAGTCCATGATTACCCCTAGGTTTCTGACTTGATTTGAGGGTTTAAGAGACAGAGAATGAAGGTAGCTACTGACTCTTTCTCTTTGTTTCTGTGGGCCAAAAATAATAACTTCGGTCTTGTTTGAGTTTAGCTGTAGAAAGTTGCTCTGCATCCACGCACTGATCTGTTGGAGGCAGTACTGTAGATCCTGGTGGTGTGGATCAGGGAGTCAATGGCACGCTCACTCTTAGCATATAGCTTGATGTCATCCATGTAGAGGAGGTGACTGATGTTGGCCCCATTTCTGAGTCGGTATCCATAGCCAGTCTTGGTGATTATTTGACTGAGGGGGTTGAGACCTATGCAGAACAGCAGTGGGGACAGAGCATCACCTTGGTATATCCCACATTTGATGGACACTTGTGCAAGTGGCTTCCCATTGGCTTCAAGGGTGGTTTTCCACAGCTTCATTGAGTTTCCTATGAAGGCTCTTAGAGTCCTGTTGATGTTGTACAGCTCCAAGCATTCAGTGATCCATGTGTGTGGCATTGAGTCATAGGCCTTCTTGTAATCAATCCAGGCTGTGCACAGGTTGGTGTGTCGTGACTTGCAGTCTTGAGCGACTGTTCTGTCGACCAGGAGTTGGTGTTTGGCTCCTCTGGAGTCTCTACCAATGCCCTTCTGTGTGTTACTCATGAATTGATCCATGTGCCTATTTATCTTTGTTGCAATGATGCCTGACATGAGCTTCCATGTTGTGGACAGACAGGTTATTGGCCGGTAGTTGGATGGGACTGCACCCTTTGAGGGATCCTTCTGGATCAGGATCGTTCGCCCTTCCGTTAGCCATTCGGGGTGAGTCCCATCTCTTAGCAGCTGGTTCATTTGTGCTGCCAGGCGCTCGTGGAGTACGGTAAACTTCTTTAGCCAGTAGGCATGTATCATGTCAGGGCCCGGTGCTGTCCAGTTCTTCATACCTGAGACTCTTTCTTGGATGTCTGCCACTGTGATGGTTACTGGATTCTGTTCAGGGAGGTTGCTATGTTCTTTTCTCAGAGAGACTATATATATATATATATATATATATATATATATATTATAACTGTATACATTTTCTACATTTTTTAACTAAGCTCAGCACAAACAGTTGAAGACATTGATTCCTTGCTATGCCAGGCGCCCCCAAAAGAGGGCGCGCTATAGCTATGACTGAACGTGCACAACAAGCAGGGTAAAGAACAAAAACAAAAACACTTTAAATTAATATTTATGTTCAAAGGTAAAGCAAAAGCTGATAGTTTAATTTAGTGATGCATTTATTTAATTTGGATATACTTGTTCACGTTTCTTAAATGCTGAAGTAAACTGAAACTGAACTGAAATGTTGCTTTAAGGAAAACTAATTTCAGTTCTTTTGCCAGAAATTAAAGAAGATGCAGTGTTTCAGTACATTATTTAGCTTTAACCCTTGTGCTGTCCTATGACCCCACCCTTACATTGGCGTGTTATCCCTACCATGACAAAGGTGGATAAAGGTGAAGAGGATTTCATTTCAAGGTGATTTATGAATACATTTAGGTATAATTTAAGTTTAATTTAGTATACAGTTGGTTGTTAAGTTTGAAATCTGCTTCTGTTATTGCTCTTCTTAGTGTTGGCAGAAGATGGCACAGTTTCATCAGATTATGCAGCATCAGCCTGCAGGACCAGCTCTTCACACGACATAATTGCATGACTTAATCAGATACTTGCACATACTTTGCGCGATTACACGTTTCATCCAGTCTAGGTGACTATATTCAGTTTAATAGCTGTAATTTTCCAACTGCTTCTGCTTCCTAAATGACTGGAATTCTCTTACACTGTTGTGAAAAGACCCTTCTATTGATTTCTTGTTTTTTGTGCCGAGTGTTCTGCCCTTAAACTAATGTTGTGCATGACGAAGACTTTGTGGCAACAGTGCAACACTTTTAGCCGTGGTTAAACATTCCACATCATTCTCTCTCAACAGTAACACAACTATCATGCACAACTGTGTGTGACGACAACAAAAGTCACAAAAAGTCACAAATGTTGTGCTCCAGAAATAGACTTTTTCACCAGAATGGATCTGGCAGTTCTCAATACAGCGATTTCTTGTGCTTTTCAAGGTCAATCGACTGTTTAGAAAGAGAATTAGCAGGTATAACAGTCACACACACACAAGCGCACACCGCCAAACTCACTCAAAATCACAGCTCTGGTTGGAGTGCCAGTGGCGTCGCTCAGAATATCATCAAACAGAATGGAGCATCCCTTTCATTGGCAGAGTGCATGTGCAGACCCGTCTGCTTTACCTAGCTTATTTCGCGATATTAACTCTCATTTATCACTCTGTCACTCCAGAGGAAAAAAGCAAAGTTAGGAACAAAACACAGTAGAGCTTGGTGTAGTTTAGACTGCGTCTTCAGAGATTGTTTGATGTGTCGGAAAGTGTTTGCCTTTGGTGCTTTTGCAGCTTTTTGTGCGCTTGAGATCAAGACTACTTCAAATTAAGCTGTACAGCCTGCATCAGTAGCTCAAGCACACATATAAAGGGATATTTAAATTATGTGGCTGCAGGTTCACATCCAAAAAGTAATGGAAATGACAGGAACAAACTTTTTCAAAAATGTAATCTCGATACAGTGCACCCAAACCAATGTTTGCACTTCCTTTTTGATTTTAGAGATGAAAAAAAGTTGTCTTGTTTCAAGCACGTGTGGATAACGCCTGATTTATCAAGTGCTCCTGAGTGGGAGGGCCTCCCTCTTATGTTCTTTGCTTGCTATAACACTGGTAAAGAAATGTCTAAGTAAAGTGTTGTAGTGTTTTTCACTGGGAAGAACTGGTAAATCGCAGTTAAATCCTGTAGAATCCTAGAATCCTGTATTTGATTTAGTGGAAGTGGAATAGTTCCTCAGCCTTTTTTTTTTGTATTCACCCAACAGCGTCAGGGAAAGGCTCCAGCAACTTCGTGACCTCAAAAGGAATGGCTTATGTTTAGAAGATGGATATCCTTTTAAAAATGAGTTCCAATCTGCAGTAGATTTCAAGAAATTCTGAGGGGTTAAGGCCAAGAAGAATCTGGATGAGTTCAATAAAACAGGTACTATCCAATTTTCCTTCAATCAAGCTTTAATATTCACCAATAGTTAGTGATATCATAGACCACCCGGTGTCTTTTAACTTTATTCCCGTTTTCAATATGTTTGTTTTTTACTTCTCTGAACTTTTAAATATGTACATATGCGTGCTGTTTATGTGCATGCATGCATTCCCTGTTCTTTGCTGGCCCTTTTGCTCCCTGACCTCATTCCACTTTCTTTTGCGGCTCTTTCCTTTTATTCATTTCTTTGTGCAGTGAGATGCAGAAAGGGGGGTGAGGGGAAGGAGAGGGACCTTTTGTTAGCTTTCAGGTGGTTTCACATGAAAAGCCAGAGTACACACCTAGGTTGCCGCCACGGGCTATCTGCAGCGTCTCCCTTGCTTCCGCTGAGTATACCTGAACTAGCCTTCAATTGCCTCTAAAAGCCCAGGTACACACAAATCAGACAAAGGCAGAGTGAGTGCACGCAGTTATAGAAATGTACAAACAGGTTGTTTTTTTGCAGAAGGGACAGTTATTTTCTTTATGAGGAATTATGGGGTGTGGGTTGTGATGGACGGGTGCTGCTTGATGACTTTCTCTGTTCTCTCCTTGAATGGACTCCTATTGGCCCAAAAGAGCTCAGGTAGCCTTGTGTGCGCTTGGATTTGCGTGTGTGTGTTTTGCCCCAAAGTAGACCACGGTGAGTGCTCTCAACTTAGTGTCAGGTGTCAGGTAGCTACTTGTCTTTGTGTCTTCAAGGCTGAGGTTGCTTGGATAGTGTTTACAGTTCAGGAAGCACAACGAAGAGGGGGAGGATGGAGCAGGAGTGTGGAGGGCTCACCGGCTTTGATCTGAAGCTGTTGGTTTGATTGCATGTTTGAGCGGGAAAGTGAGTGTGAGAAAGAGTGATATTGAGTTATAATGTGAGGGTATCAATGCTTTTACAAATGTTTGCACAAGTGCAACTGAGTGTTTGTGCTTGCTTAGTGTACTGTATGCTTAGGCCTTTCACTACTTTCAAAGCTGGTGCTTCCGTTCAGGCGTCTTCGGCAGAATTTGACTTGACATTTTTGGCTATATTTTAGAGGATTGATAACACCCTTGGGACCTGTTTAGGCATGATAATGAGACAACCCTCAAGTCACCTGAAAACAAGAAGACCACTTTAGACATGTTAAGTTGGTCCAGATCTGAACTGTTCTCACAACTGCAAACGTTAAAAGATATTCAATTTTTTCACCAAACAGACTGGCGACCTGTCCAGGGCATCCCCTGCCTTCGCCCATAAGTGGCTGGGATAGGCTCCGGCAGCCCCGTGACCCCAAAAAGGAAAAAAAAAAAAATGGTGGGTGCCATCATCCAAAGATTAGGCCATATGTACTGCTCACTGATCACCTGTAATTCACACTGATGACAGGGTTAAACGAGACCTAAATGCATATTTCAGCAGCATAGTGGTACTGTGGCTTGCACAAACTCTAGACTGAACTCAGCTGGTTTGCAGAGGCAGCAAGTTTTCTACTTTCTGGCTTTTGTAAAAATCAAAATTTAGAAATTTTTAAATTTGAGGGATCCTGTGTTTGTTTGTCTGTTTATTACTTTCCCATTACTGAAGCTACTAGTCCACAGTTTTCTTTTTCATAATTATCTTCATCCTGTCCCCTCATCACATCAGGTCATAGGAGTCTGGCTTTTTGCTAACTTTTCTATTCAGAGATTTTCCTCTCCACTCATCTTTATCTTGCTCATTATGTGGATTATTCATTGACATATTTTATTGGTCACTAACTTTAGGTGTTCAATGAGGATAATCTGTTATTTTTGCTTCATGTTTATGTTTTTATTTTTTATTTGTTTAGTGCTGTGAGACAACCTTGGTTGTGTACCTGCTCTTTATTAAAAAACCTGATCAGTACTGAAAAAATAAACTTGACACAAGAGACACCAGTTTTTAAAATGAAGACAGTTAAACCGCAGCAATGGTGTAAAAGAGGATATTTATGTTGGACTATGGAACTGATGTGTCTGGAAAGTAATAAAATCATTCCTAACAGGTAAACATAAACAAACAAATATTGTCAATCTCTCGGTTTACGTTGCAGAACCAAGAGTATTTAAGCCTTGTCAGAGATTACACAATCTTTGTCCTGGGACTTTATTGGTCAATACCATTATCCTTCACTTTGACATGACAAAATTTCTCCATTGAAATGGAAACTGGATAAACAGTTCAGCTCAATTTTGATTTAGTCACCAGCAAGTTCAAATCAATTAATTAGTAAAATGCAGAAAAGACATGCATAGGCTACATCACATGGAACATTCCTGAGCTTCTGGCCCAGTCTTCTCTGATTCAGTGCTCAAAGTCCCATCTTTACAAACAACACAATGTTATACCCTAGCAATTTATTGAACTTTAACCCACCAATTAGTGATAGATTAAACAGAGAATATTTTACATCACGTCAAAATTAGATAAATGAAACAGAGCGTCCCTTACGCAGGCAGTTTAACAGACGTTTTACTTTGAAAATGTGAAATGTTCATTGACTTTCATTCAGTTGATTTCCAGCAGATCTATTACACTTATACTGACAGTCTGTATTCTCAGCAGTCTGTCAGTCTGAAAGAGGACTTCTTGTTAATGTCAAAAGTAGAACCTGTACTTGTTAAGTCAATTTACTGGTGTTATTAAAGTTAGAGTGATCTTTTTTGTTCTGACAGGCGACCCAGTCTTCCAGATGGTACCAATTGTTCACTTCAGTCATGCTCCAAATGGGGACCAAGTCTACCAAGAGTACTTGAACTTTTCTAACCCTTTTCTCATCCAATTCATCCTTTGACGTTTTGATTGTAAAGAAACAAAGAGTACAAGTAATGCTAATGTGTTTTTTATTGAAAGAAAATGTTACTTTCAGATTTATAGACCAGTTGTGATGAATTTTAGGTGAGCGGCCAGTGACTCTGTATCCTTTAACTAAGAGTTTACATACTGTATGACTACATCATATGTTCATCACTTAAAATTCAATTATAATGTGAAATGCAAGTAGATAGACACATTTTTCGATGTATTTTTCTTTTGAAAGTGTGCACTGTATTTTTGAGATTGGATATTTGCAGTGCGCTCATTCAAACCTTGTTTCTTTGTGGCTGAATGAATGTACACTGGCATATGTACATGCAGGAATGTCTGAATGAATGGATTGATGGTTGGTTGGTTGGTTGGTTGGTTGGTTGGTTGGTTGGTTGGATGGATGAATAGACTTGTTTAGATGTTTTCTTGCATTTTCTTAAGAATGCAAGCTGCTTGAAATGACCTTAATTATGAACTGTCTCTTTACAGATGAGCTAAAGGAAGAACTAAAGTGCAAACACAAGAAACCAAAAAGGGAAAATGACTTCCAGGAGAGTAGGCACGCACGATTTATAGAGAACACTGTGTGCCAGTTAGGGTTTCCCTGAGGCTAGAGACTTAAAGTGCATTTAAAAAGATGAGTGAGAATAAGTGCCAGGAGGGGAGAGGTAGTGGTAGTACAAAGGTTTTCAGGTGTACGGACCACATAGTTCACGAGCTGCCTGGAAAAAAAACATCCCTATTGCTTGATGGCAAAATACAAAATCACGCAAAATTGACTTTACAGCCCTTTAATGAGTTACTGACAAAAATGTATTGAATAAATGAAACAATTTATACAGTTTTTTAAGCAACAATAGCCAAAGCAATAACAAAAACTGACTACAAAGACGGATAATGGAGAGGAAGAAGGGAGAGTTTGACAGATGGGAGCAAGAGAGAGACATTGTGGTGAACAGCTCTGAAAGAGTTTTTGTGGGGCTGCAACAAAGGCCCCTCAGAAAACACAGTGGCACAGGAATGTTAATTAATTAATGAGAAACTATTCAGGCTACAGAGGATTGTGGAAAAAGAAAGACATAGAGGAAAAAAGACAGAGAAGCAGACAGACAGGCCAGAGGGTACACTAACCTCAAACAGGGTGCAAAGACTTTCATCTGTACAGCTTTATATTTTCAATAGCACATTGTTGTGTTCATTCTAGGCCCAGCAAGCATGAATGGTGCCTTTTGAGGCGAGTCTGTATGTCACAAATGTAAACGCTGCATCTTTGTGTTTGGCTTTATGTGAGTACACTTGAATGCAAGCAAGATTACCGCTTCATTTGCTGAGCCTTAAGATTTACTTCATTCATACCAGCATTGGTAATCAAACAAAAGCTTAAAAAATGATGAAAACAAAACAATTCTGCAGGAAAAAGGATTTTATTCAAGTCTAAAAAAATAATGGTAGACCTAAGGGATAGAACAACTGTTTTAAATGACAGATCACTTTAAAAAAAAATGTTGTCTAATTTATGAAAACGAGGGAATGCATAATAGGACTGTTGTGCAACAAGCTGTACTTTTAGGTGAACAACACATGATGCTGTTGTGCAACAAATAAAGCCGAACTTTCTTGTCAAGCATTCTGTCTCCATCTCTCTAATCTCTCTGACTCACACAAATCAGCACTTTTTCTTATTTCGTTACAATGTAAGCCTTTAAAAGGCAATAAAAAAAAAAAAACTTTTTTTTTTTACTTTCTTTGTTTTTTTATCCACAAAATTCAAGATTGTGTCTTACAGATGAGGCAATTTGGACTGTTACTATCATTTAATGTTCTGCATCTTACTATCAGCTACATTTTAAACATAAAAAAGCACTGTTATAGTCACACTGGATTAGCAATGATGTAAATCATATTTACTCTACCAAAGACCCACTCCCATTAGAATTGTGTTCTTGGTGTGCCTGATATATTTTTGTGGCATTATTGTCATGATGGAGGACATATTTAAAGAAAATCAACATTAGAGTTGCATTTCTGAGTTTTTTTTTCATTTAAATAGTGAATTGGGAGCAGACAAAAAAAATGCAGTTGGAAAAACCTTGTATGTGTGACATAGAACCCACAGCTTCAAGCCACAAGCTCCCTGCTCCGCTCCATTCTGATACATCCTTTTGCAGACAAGTAAATCCATATGCGTCTTCATTTTCCTCATCTGAGCCGACATTTGGCCAAAAACTGTAAGGCTGGATAGCTCCAATATTGCTCACCATTTTTGTTGCATCAGTGATGTCAGTTTGGGGGCGTGAGGACCTGTAAGCTAACAGGAGACCAGGTAAAAAAAGGAATGATGAGAAAATGGGGGCAGGGCTTACTCGATGTCAACAATCCTGCCAATAACGCAGAGTTAAATTTCTGATGAATTTCTGCCGTTCTGCAGAAACTATGTCCAAGAAAAACTATAGTTTTTTTAATATTTTCTTTATTTTGGATGCAAACGGCATATTTATAATTAAAAGACCACTGGGATTGCATTTAAAATGTATCAAAAGATGATCGTGGGGGACTTTAACAGCCAAGTGTTGACGAATCCGCTTTTTGTCCCAGATCAATAACTTATTGTAATTCTGCTCTGTCTTGCTTGTCTTGTTAAACTTAAAAATGTTGTCATCTTTTCACTGTACCTCCTACATTTTACTGTAAGGGTGAAAATTCCAAATAATAAATAGTTTCATTTAACGTTTGGTAAGCTAATTTTACACTAATGTAACTTTTTGCAGCCTCTTTTTAAATGAAACAAAAAAAAAATAACTTAAAGAAGTTGCTAATAAAAAAATTTTTAAGGACTTTTTTTTCAGTTTCCTTCCATTTATCATCTTTATCTGTATGTTCCAACTGCACCTCAACTGTCTTTCCAGTTTACATGTTTAAGATAAAACAGCAAAAACCAACCAACTTTATTTCTACATAAAAATAGGTTGATAATAATTTTAAAATATAATAGTCAATAGTCAAATATTTCTCTACAGAATCATCCTCCTCTCAAAATAGACCCGAGTGTGTGTAAAGTGTAAATAACGTTTCCCCTAGTCACTCTAAACCTACTTTATCTTTATCTAAAAACATCTATGAGTTTGAGTTTCTGCATGTGTTATCTGCATTCCTGTTAAGGAAACCTGAGAAGGTGATGAATTTGATTCTTCTGCAACGAGGGCTCCAGAGGCGTTGGAATATTATTTTTTCAGTCACCTCTGAACTGTCACCAGTCACATAATCTGACCCTCTGTGTTTCTTTCGCTCCCCTTAAACCTCCCTGTGGCCTTCATCTTCATCCTTCACAGCCTCGCTTTAACTCTGCCCTCATTCAGCTTTGTTACTATTTCAATTTAAAAGATTCCTTGAGGAGCAATACTTTCTCCTCATTGCTGTATTGTATCACCATCACCTTTTTCTATTCTTTTTCCGCCCATTTCTCATACTAATTGCCCACCCAATTTCCTCAAACTTCTTCACCAAGTAATACAGGGAGGGGGGTGTGTGTGGGTAGCGTGAGGGAGAAAAAAGAGAGGGAATAGTTTAAGAATTGTGGGCCCCTCCCACTTTCCGGAGATGCTCCAGCCCATCCCTAAATTGCAGACCAATGAGGACAGCTCATTCGCAACTCATGCACTCCTTCTGCAATAGGTAAGGAGAGAGAGACAGAGAGAGCAAGAGATATATGAAAAGAGACAAACAGAGGAGGGGGAAAGCTTTAAATGTGTCTGTGGAAGAGAGGCAGTGCATAGAACAGGCCAGATTGCAAGATTAAACAAGACGTTTGAGCAAAGTGGAAGCCCATGAGAATAAACTAGAGCCTGAAGGATATGCAGATGAGCACAGATGAAGAGGTGGACCTTGTGACAGGATAGTTTTACGGTGCGGATAACCTACAAGAGGGAATTCAGGCAGTAAAACAAGAGAAAAACTTTGGGAAGGCTCAGTGTTCATCAAAGCTGCCTCGTAAAACATCTCAGAGGACAGACAGGAAATCTTGAGGCGCAGGTGGACAGACAGTCATGCTGCTCAGGCTTCTGCTTCTGTGGGCTGCTGGAGGACTTTGGGGGCCCAGCGCCGTATGGGGGTACGGAAAGATTCAGGACGGAGAGGGACCAGAGGCGCCTTCATGCCCATTTCACTGCCACTGCGAAGAAGATGGCATCTTCCTCACGGTGGACTGCTCTGAGATCGGACTGTCATCTGTACCAAGCAATCTCAGTCCTTTCACAACATACCTGTGAGTAACAGATGCAGTCGTTTAGGACTTTCTGATGAGTTAGATCATGTCCCATTTTATCAAAAGCAGGTCTTTTTTCCCCCCTATGACACATAGCAAATCCTCCATCCCCAAACCTTCTCATTTGTCCTGACTGCATGCTATTTCAATTAAAAATGTTGACTGAAAAATGAAACATTGCTGCCGAGCAGTGGCCGCTCCTTTATCATTCTGTGAAAGCAGAGCTGAAAGCCGTGGTCAGTTTGACGTGTGACCAGAAATCACTGGCATGGCCCACATATAGATAAAAATGGATGGGGTCCAGTGGGAACATGTGTATGTGAGACATTGAGAAAGAGCATGTGCTGGCCACTGTGGTGGAATAACTGGACCACTTTCAGTGTCAGGTTTCCATCACCAACTGGAGACTGAGAGCGCCAGTGCACTTGCGAATGACATGGCTTTTACGTTCATGTATGGATGTGTGGGAGTGCAAGCTTTAGTCGAGTATGGATTTCTGTTTGAGGACCTAGTGTTAATAAACACACTTAATTACATGGGACTAGTTTTAGCCTGTAGATCTTTTAGAGGTTGTTGGGAAAGTTGACCAAGGTTCTTACCTCACCAAGATAAAAATGCTTTGCTGGGATTTATTCAGCTAATGTGTTTCTCCAAGTACAATTAGAAAATCTAAAGAACCAAAAAAAAACAAACAAAAAATAAAATTCTGCTGTATAAAGAGGGAGTCAGGAAAAAAATTAGAAAAAGGTTATGATCTGTGTCTTACATCCTGTGGCTCAAAGCCAGACCTTTCAAATTGCATCACTATGTAAGCCCTCAGAGGACAGATTACTGACATTCTACGATAACCGAGATTGAAGTTAGGGAAGTCAAATCCAGGAAACAGGGTGTGATGGAGCAGCGCTCACCAGGGGTTCTGCAAGTATTATGTCAGAGGGTTCGATTTCAGAAAGATCAACAGTTTATGTAGCAACCGGCTTTATTAGTGACGCATGAAAGAACTCCTCTTGAACGATCCCTGACTCTTTTGGTGTTTGGGGAGCCTGCGACAGCCAGATTTCCCCATGTTTCATGTGTTTGCAGTGTTTGAAAAGTTAAAACACGTGTACTGTTTATGGTTATGAAATATGTTCTGTAACTCCGTCCAGGAATCTGCTACCTATGGGAGCATCTGGCTTTTGGCTTAACAAAGGGGCACAGCTCAATCAGCACAGGCACACACCCAAACAAGGCTGAATCTTTTAGAGGAGAACGTGCTGAGCATCTGAGTCTTCCTCGGAAATAAAAACTTTGATGACCTGATGACTCCCTCTGGGAAAATGTACATTTCTGCACACAAACACACATCATTCCCGGCGAGCACAAGCTTAATTGTTCATTTCCCCTCGTTACCTAACAGTGGAACTGACCAATTAGTGAGTTTGAGGACAGATTTAGAATTAGATAAATAAACCCAGCGACCAACTGCACACGCCCACACAAACAGACTGACACACAGATTTCCTTCGTACAATAGACAAGAATTTGGAAGAGCTGAAGAAACAGGGATGACATAAAAAGGGTTTTGTTTTCTGCACCTATAAACAAAAAAAAAATTCACATTCAAACCCTTAAATTAATGTACTTCTCTCCCCAACACGCACAGTTTTGGAGCATTAAGGCGGATCAGGATCTAAAAAGAAATCATGCTCTGCTCTGCAGGCTGCCATGGTCACAGGGAATTACTCACGAACAGTCCACTTTACAAACCACATCCTCACAAATCTGAGAAAGCACTATCCATTGAGCAATATCCACCCGTGTTGCGGGAGAGCTCCTCAAAGGGGTCTGACATTTATGATTCAGAGGTTACCTCATATTCAATTGATGATATTAATGCAAAAACAAAACAAAAAAATGTGTCTGAGAATGTTTCAATTTCAATGCTGTAGTTGAATTTAGTTCCAATATGCAAAGGAATTTAACTACTGCAAGGCAAAGGTGCTAAGAATGACCAGGAGCAGAGCTGATAGAGATTTATGACAATAATTGTTTCCGTGGGCAAGGCTTCAAATGAGCTGTCATGTGAGACGCTTTGGAACCTTCTCTTTGATTTCAGATTAGGAAGCAAAGACAGCACCTCAGGCTGTGTCTATATGACTGGCTGGATGTGTGTAAAGGCACAGAAGAAGAAATACAGTTGAAGGAAATAGAGATCTGTGCTTGCCATTCGTGATGTAGGAGATGGATTACACAAAATCAGTTGTTTACTAAGAGAATTTGAAAACTATAAAATAAAATATCTTCTAAATCATAGTGTCATGATTGTGTGTCTGGACCGCTGTGTTAGAAGCTCACACTTGCGATGCATGTGCATGAAGAAAGGAGCATGGATGTGGGACTTGGGTTGAGCGGCGTTTAGGTGATGCTTTTGGTAGCGGTGAGTGCGGTGAACTTCTAACAATGTTTTGGCCTTGGCCAGGAAACCACAGCTAGAGCATTACCAGACAGAGGAAAACCGAAGGGAGCAGGAGCATGTGTGCGTTTGTATGTGTGTGAAGACCACCCACACTGCAGCGCGGGTTTTAAAAAACTTCTTTTTTTTTTTTTTTTTAGTCAGTGAAGGTGAAGTAAGCATATTAGAATCATGGGGAGATGGAATATTTAAAAAGGAAACAGAGAAACCGAATGTGCATTGAAGGAACATGAAGACAGTTTAGGCAATGTTGCACACACACAAACACACACAGTACATGCAATCGCAGGGGACAACATCCTGTCTTGGCATGGTGGCCGTGACAGTAACAGTCGTGTGCGTGTCATTTAGCTATTATGCTGCTGGAATGATTCCTATCAGGAGTGACCGGGGGTCACACTGTAAACATCATGTCTCAGAGACAGGGAGAGAAATGAGACAAATTGTATTTAAAAGAGAAGGAAGGGCATCGGAAATAGGAAAAAAAAAGTTACCAATATGAGAAAAATGAAGAAGAAAAAAAAGCAGTGAGACTTCTTGAATGTGTGCATAATAACAGTTGAGGGTCCGCCATAGAGCAGCTATCATCTACAGCATCAATGTCCTGGCTCCAGACGTCTCTGGTCGCCCCTCGCCTTAATTACACTCCTGTCTCTTGTTCTCTCTGTTTACCCTGCCATACCTGTTCTCCTTTCTTCACCTGTTTCCTGTTGTCTCGTATAGGCTGAATAGGAATTTACGTATGTGTGTGTGTCCTTTTATAGCAGGTGTGGAAAATGGATACACAAGTATGAATATAATATGAATATAATATTTTATTTGTTCAGAGTTTAACCCCCAAAAAACAACCTGAACGCGTACAGCTCAGGGTGGTGGAATGACTAAAGTAAAGGGTGTGTACCAGAATGCAATGGTGTAAATGTTTTGCAAGTGTGTGTGTGAGCTGGGGGAGGAGCAGCTTTGGCTGCGAGCCAAGCAAATATCGGAGAATTGCACTTCTGATTATACAGACGCCCAAAGCGGTGTCATGGACCGTCATGGTTTATCTGTTCCGCTAAAAAAGTTTTAGAGAAAAAAAGAGCTGAGTATAAAGGCCTTCTTCTTGTTTCATGTCTTCTGCTGTTCATCCGGTCCTTTGTTCTTCTTCTGCATATTTTACGTACACACCTAAAGTGTTCTCAGAGTTTGAATTCGTCATTCAACCCCCACCCCCCCAAAAAAAAAAAAAAAAGACAAAAAAGCCCAACAGTGAATACTAGCAGAAAAAGAATTTCCGCTTGCTACAAAAGAAATATTTGTGCCAGAGGGGTGTTGGAGGAAAGGAATAGGCAGTGTGCATCAGATACTACACTGGTCTGTGGTTTCCTGAGAGCAAACTGGGAGGCTTTTAAATTCCGCTCAGGGGACACAGACAGCAGGTAAGCAGGTACAGGACAACAATGAGAACAATGACGTTTCCCTTGGGAGAGGCAGGCAGTGAAGACACAGAGGCCATAGTGTGCTCTTCCGCTCCATATCCTGTCCTTTAGAAAAAGGAAGAAAGCAATCCTGACATGAGATCTTGAAGGGACCAAGGGTGGAGGAGCAAGAGATCATTAAAGAAAGTGCTCGCAGTCCCTCCGTGTATTAAAATCAACCCCGTTTGTTATCAGACTGAATATGTGATTCCCTGTCTGATGGCGTTGAGATGCTCGTATTAGGAGAGGGTTAGGAATGTGCTCCTTGGGATAGGTGGCTGTGGGGTAAACGGCTGCTTCTGACTGAGAATTCAGATGGCCTGCATGGCCCGGATTCCAGTTCGTCCTTTCCGACCCTGTGAATCCATGGGAATGTTTGTTTGCATGTGTGTGTCTGTGTGTGTGTGCCTGTATGTGCATGAGTCTGTGCAAATGTAATAGCTTTCTCATTTTACTACAGAGAAGGCATTGTCCTATGCTAGGAGGGCCATAGTCAACCTCCCTTACTGTCCCAGTGTAAGATCATGCAAAAAGACTGATTTGAACATACATTCTATGATTTGATATAGATGACACTAGTGGCCTAAAATGAAAGTAAAGCCCTGAAATTTAAAAAAAGCAAATGCAACAAAAAAAAAACTATTTTGACCCAAAACATAAAGTGCAAATCCAATTTGACATCCTAATGAAAACAAAAATAATGGTCCACACAGTGAGGCACGAAGGAGAACTCTTTGCCAGCGCTGACAGCAATGTGTGTAAGACATAGTTTTCAGAGTCCCACCCAACATCCCAGCATAAGTCTGTCTCTTTCTGTCTGCCTGTCTGTGTGATCACTGGCCAGACCTGCTGAGTAAAGTGGCTCATGCAGGGCTGGCAGCGTGCAGGTGATGACTAGTAGGGTGTAATGATACTTAATGCCCTTTCCAACAGTGCGCTCACTTAGTCCCATCTAAATAAGAGTCTGAGATGCACATTAGGTAACATGTTGACTGTGCGTGTTCACATTCACATGTCAGGATGGATAATGTGTCCAAACAGCTCGCAGAGCTCACCTCAGCAGAATGTGACCTAGCTCATGGTACAGACATGCATGAATGTGTGCACACACTAACGTTTGACCTGATCTGAGGAAAAATATTGATTTAAGGGGAAAATGCAACATCAGGCCCTTTCAGACCAGTACAGTACAAATTATGCGGAACAAATGAGCAAAAAAAGCAGAAAAGGTTTTGACTTCCACATAATTTGCTGTTTCACTGCACGGCAAACCAAACTGCCCAAAAATGTCCCACAGTTACAGCTGCTGCTAATTTTGGGGCATCTCAAAACGATAGTGCACAGAAAAACACATCAAACCCAAAAAACCTCTGCAGTTTTCTAGTCATCATGTCTGAAACACCTCTCTGCTCAATGTTTGCTGACAAAACACTTCAAAATGTCAGTAAAGGTTCTTAGTTATCTAGGTGATGTCTTGAAGTTGAGCCATGACATCTAGACTTAAGATCTTATTTCTTGAAAAGTTGTACCACTCACCCAACTGACAACTCTTCTTTATTAATTAACTAAAAATGTCGTGCTCATGCCACATTGCTCTCACCATTGGATTCAGTTAAATTCAACTGCATTTATATAGCCCAATAGTCGTCTCAATGGGCTTCATACCGGTAACTTTATAAGAAGTTGAACTAATCTTCGATAGATAATTGCTAAACTAAACAGACTAAGATAAACTGGGTATCCCTGCCCTTAGACTCTCCTTCTCAGAAAGGAAAAACTAATAAAAACTGATTCTGAGAAGAAAAAAAAAAAGACACCTCAGGGATGATCTGTTGGATGGTCTGACCATGCTGATTAGGTAACTCGCAAAAGCCTACGATGTGCAAAGTTAATGATCAATACTGCCATGATGATGTGACTTGTAATACATGAAGAAATAGGAAAACAAAAACAACTAAAACATCATTTCTATTTCCCCGCAACAGTTTTATTTATAAAAGCATAATTTATACAGCAGGATTTCTCAATGGGTGACAGGTAAGGACTTGTATGTCGATGAAACAGACCAAAGAACTATCGACTACCTTTCTGGTAGTACTGGCCAAAACTAATATGGACAACAATTAAGAACAATGTAGGTAGTGTGTGCTTGGGCTTTAAAAAAAAAAAAAACACTGTAATTTGTGATATGCACATTGCACAAGCTGATAAAGCGATGTTGATAAAACAGCCCTGATTTATTTGCATAGTGGACTGAAAACTTAGTCAATGACATCTTGAAGTTCAATTGTGTAAGTTAGAACAGAGGTGTTTTTTTTTAACCTGGTTGATTCATTGTTTTAAGAGTGAAGAACCATCTCTTGATAATTACATCTCAACTGTGGATGGAAACGGAAATACAACTGAAATAAACATTTGGGTTAAAAAACACTCTGACATCTTGATGAAATTTAAAATAAATGTGTGCTTTAAGTCCTCTCTCAGTGCCAAAACTTTTGTAGAGAATTCTTCTTAACTGATTTTTTTTTCAAAACTGGACATCACAGGTGAAATTTCCATTTGTTGTAAAAGAGGAAAAGAGGGACTTTTACTGCTGCGGGGTCTCTCCAACTGCAGCCAGACTTACTCACATCTCTATTACATGTCTGAGAAGGAATAAAAGAGGAAATCTGGACTTTTTACATGGATGGCAAGAGGCCAAGCTAAATCTCTTTAAACCAACAGCAGTCACATGCCTTCTTTGGTATGGAGTAAGATTTCGTTGAGCGCTGATCTAAGTCCAGTTCTAGATGTTATCCGCAAGTGCTATTAAATATTTGGGGCACATGAGATGATCATAGATTTGTGGGTGTAAACGCAGATAGCCAGCGATGGATTTAGCCAGGGTTCCTGTTAAATCCGGTACCCTCTTCTTTCTGCCACCCAACCAAATAAAGTCATGCAAAAAACTTCCCACTGATACAGTTTAGTTTTATTGTTCATGCTGAGAATCTGCTTCAAATAATCATTAACTTTTATGGTTATAGGGATAGAGAGTTGATATTTGTAATATTTTGGGATATCTTGATGGGATTGGCTAGCTTTATCCTTTAAATGATTTAATCTAAAGGCTTTTATTAAAAAAAAAAACAAGCCCAGACAAAAAAATCATGCCAGAGCAATAGATTAGTGCTCAGGATCATGAATGCCTTTCTGCCTGCAGAGCTCCGGCCCGCTCACAACAGCTGCCTGTCAGTCCTGTCCACATGTTAGAGGCAGTTGCATGTTGTGTAGCATCGACTGTTCCAACACTTCCTGTTCCATTACTGAAGTGCTTGACCTTTCACCCCCCCCACCCCCCCTTGACCGTGTGCTGTGTGGGAGTACGAAGAGCGGACGTGGAGTGTGTTTGTGCACGTGTGGATGTGCGTGTGCAGTATACCAGGGTATGAATAAGTCCCAAAGGGCACAAGCATGTTTCCCATGACATGGCCTCAGACTAAACAGGCACTCTCTCTACACCCAGACATCCGCCTGCCATTCTCCTCCAAACCGCAGCAAGTACAGAAGAGCGCAAAACAAGGAGGGATCTTCTTTTTCTCTCCCATTCACCCTTCCCCTCTCTGTTTCCTTGCACTTTTGTGGTCGAGTTCTCCCTATGGCCTTCCTTGTCCAGGTGAAAGACTCATCCTCATCATCTTTTTTTGCTCATTGCACCCCATGAATAAGAGACAGAGAGAATGAAAGAGGTAAAGATAAAGAAGGAGTGCCTTTGGACACAAAGGGCAGCGTACCCCTCCCAGGAAGTCTGGGAGAGAGGGAAAAGAAAAAAAAAACATCTTCACAGGAAGGAGGAGGGAGGACAGCATTGTACCTTCCTTCCTGATTCTTTGTGCGTTTGCGTGTGTGTGTTTGCGCGTGTGTGTCATGTGTGACTAGGAGTGAAATCGAATGCCAGAGCAGTCAGTCTATTCCCATAGAAAAAAAAAAGCAAACACATTGAGACCTCACCCTCACTTTTAGTGCACACATGCTGCTCTTTCATGCAAATACACTAAATGCACACAAGCATTTAGCCCCTCTTAAAAGCACAGACTACCAGGTTCATTGTGTGGAATAAAACATCCTCTTTGATCGTGCCTCAACAGTTTCAAAGAGCTAAGCAGAGAGGCTCAGACTTAATCCATCTGAAGACGTAACTGTCATGGTTATACTAAAACAGAGCCAAGGTGCGGCTCAAGTGCCCCCCATTGCTGAACCCCTTCCCTCTGGGCAAGGCTCTACTGATTTTCACTGTAGACTTATTACTCTAATGTTCTTCACACATAAACCAGCTTCAAACGCCTGAGCTTATTGCCATTATTGGCTCTTTGGTTAACGTCTCCACCTGAGGAATGGACAAAAAGCCTAGAAAAGAGCCAAGAAGTGCAAGAGAGAAAATGAAGTCAGAAGGAGTCTTAAGGGTATGGCGTCTCTGAGTTCAAGCCCCACTTTGATCATCTTTTGGTCCATTTTAACAGTGGTCTTGTAACCCTTGTGCTATCTTAGATGACCCCACCCTTGCATTGACGTGTTCTCCCTACCATGACAAAGGTGGATAAAGGTGGAAAGATTTCATGTAATCCATGGACACCAGTAAAGATCACAAATCATTGAAGAAAAAAGGTTCAGCGCACTGTCTAGTGGGTCTAGATGACCCAACTCCCACTGTTAAAGTAGCTAGGATAGTACAAATTAATCATGATGAAACCTGTCATTTTCTAGGACAATGATTCTGCAGTGCAGCAGTAATTCATCAGAAATTCACCTCTGAGTTGTTTGCATGTTGGTATGGAAGCTACCCCAAGCTAACATTACCTGTGCAACAAAAATGGCAAGCAATTTTGGAGCTATTCAGCCGTACAGTTCATAAATTGGAAATGTAATTTTGAGCTCATTTTTATATATATGTATATCTTCCATCATGAGAAAAATGCTACAGATGCAAATTTAAAACACCAAGAACACAATTTTCATTGGAGTGGGTATTTAAATTTCATAGAATAATGACAAATCTACTCTTGCAGACAGGATGCATCTTAGACAGGTAGACAGCAGGTTCTGGTACAGTCCTATACTAAGTTTGCATGAAACTGTTTTTGCAGTCTTTTAGGCATAATCCAAAACTTTAGTTTTCACAAATTTGTGACAGTATGGCATGGTCTTTGCAACATTTATCAGCATGCAGGCATAGCAGATAAACAGGATTTGCATATGCTTCATATTGTGTTGGTGAATTAACCCTTTTGGAACAAAGAGTTTCCTCATCAAGGGGAAAAAAACCTGCAAGAAAGCAAAATGTTCAATACCAATAAATTATCATCACTTCATATAAATAGTGCAGTTATTTAAGAGAGGTGTAATCCATTACTTTGAGCATGCAATGATGCTGTATGCAAAAATGAGCTTCAAAAGAGGGCCATATTATAGTAAATGATAAAAATTGTTTGTTCAGTTACCATAACTGTGTGATTATGTGACGACTAAGAGAAATGAAGAAGTCTATCAACACTATTTTTCTTTTTGATCAAACGTCTTTGATGTCATGTCGATAAAAATTACAATCAATTCTGAACCCAACATCTAAATTCATCTATTTTAGATTATTGAAGCACTTTTGAAAAGAAAAGTAACTGGCGCCAGACACAATTCACCAAAATACCTGCTAGGAGTCATTACTAATGCAAGGAAGTTCCATTTTAATCTTTCTAAAATGGTCTAGATTGCAAAAAAAAAAAAAAAAGGAAATTAGGTTTAGAGCCTCATTAAAAAATACTTTTTTTTGTCTTGATTTTTTTTAAATAAAAACCTGGAATAATTTCTTATTTCATTTGAATTCTATTTGACCACAAAACTGGTAACAAACAAGGACAATACAGAGCCTTTAAGTTTGTCCAAACGTTTGTCCTCTGCTTTTCAAATTAAAAGCCAGGCGACTGTCATATCAAGCTAACAGCAGTGGTTATAGAGGTTAAAAAGTGGTTTATAGTAACTTCTGTAAATCTCAAGGAATTATAAACTGACTGGTGAACTTTCATGGCTCCACTGGTCACCAGAATGTAATACATGTGAAATCATGTGGTTTGATACACCAGCAGCTTTTGGAAAAGGGTATGTTTTTATATTGAGTCAGTTTATTTCCCTAAATTAAAACCATCTTTCTTCAGCTTGCTTTTGCTCATCTTATCTGATTGACACATTTCAGCGCTACAGCGCTAATGCTAAAAACAGACACCTGACGGCCGATGCTATCTGTGCTATAGGCTGCGGGTGTTTTCTTTCATCAGGGTGGTCTTTCATCCACCCAAAAAAAAACAACGAGCGTCTGGAGTGTGCATGGCTGTTTGTGGCGCTAGCGTGGGTGTGTGCACCTCTGAACAGAAAACACGGTTGTTTTTTTGCATGTGGCGAACTGTTTAGCTTTGCTAAATCACCAGCTCTTGTGAAAAAGGCTTCCAGTTTGAAACTGGCTACAATGGAGCTAGGGGCACATTCACACCCACACACACGCACTGCCTTTGATCACAGAGGCGATAGCATACTTCAGTAGTTCTACTGAAGGAGAAAAGGAAATATGATAAATCACAGTATTGTAACGACAGGACTGTGTAACCTCATGCTTCAATTGAAATTTTAAACAGAGATGCAAAGAGAGAGAATGAGTGGATGAGATTGAGTGGAGCGAGGGGCTGACTGAAAGGGCCGGAGCTGATGAATGGAAATGTACCTCTGCTTCATGCTTCTGTTCTTTTCTTAAGACTAGCTCCTTTCCATGGGTTGGTCCATCCATCACAGCACAGCACAAAGCAATCAAATACCTTCGGTGCTTTCTTTCTACTTTTGCCAAACCTTCCTCTCTTACACTCCCGTACTTACAAACGCACACACTTTGGAGAGGAATGACTAAATCTATCAAAGCAGATTGTATACCTGCAAATCACGAAACAACGGTGGAGTAGGAATGGAAAATCGTCAATTTCTTCTTCTTTCCTCTGAAACTGGCGTAAACTTCTCTCATACGTGCACAAAAAAGTAAAATTCTTCTCCAGGGAAAGAGAAATCTATCTTGTAGACTTTGTTATTCCTACAAAATCTATGAGAGGGGATAAAAGGAGCAATTAAGGGGTACATTTGTGAGTATGTTTGTTGCTGCTTTGAACAATGTTGAAAGTGTATTTCTTTTGTCATTCAGTAGCAGAAGGAGATCTAAGTGGATGCGGTGGTCTGTGTTTGTCCGCTGTTGAAAGATTTGTTGTCTTACAATCAATAACGGGGCTGATTTCCTAATACTGTGATGTCCGAGACACTTTTCTTGCTCTCACATAAAAATGAACAGGAGAAGCAACATGTGCTTCCATTCTCACACCAGCGGTCTGCTCCTATGCTCATTCAGAGCCCGTGCATGATGCAGTAAAAGGGCCACTGGCGACGATGCCCACCACATCTGCAGGCTTACTGGGAAACAATAGAAGTGTGAAAACGAACGACAGACATCTAACCACTCACACCACAGTCACCACAGTCACCTATAAATGGAAAGAACCCACACACCTAACACATTCTCATACAGACACACTGGAGACACCCATAAAGTGAAAGCCCAGTTCTAATTGTAAAACTCCCAATTCTCTGCAAAGCCTGAATAATTTTTGAGCACTCCCTTTTTTCATTTCTTTTGCGGCTGTTTATTTACGCTGAAAATATCTGCACGTCACTGCGCCAGCCGACACAATGCACATGTGGTAGTCATCAATCATAATTATCATGGTTTAAAAAAGCCACAGCTGTTATTTGATTTTAAAAACAAGCCGTGGTGCGGTGCCTTCCAACGATACGTCAAGCTGTCAGCGGAGGCCTTGGCCTGCGCAGCAGAAATGTCTCTCTTTAGCTTCCTTCTGAGTTCGTTGGAGTGCACAGAGCTGCATTCGGCCTTTCCCAGTGACTCGCCAGCGTGTCTTTATTTTCAAACATTTGTTTTTACTCTCCCCAGTGCTGTGTGCTTACTCTGTCTGAGTGACTCTGCCATTCTAAACTTCACACAAACTTTGTATATGGCGCCTTTAATCAAGAGCAGATAATGGAGTGCTGCCTCCATCTGTGGGCGCATCCACAGAAGCTGGCTATGCATGACAGCCTAAGCCCTTCTTTGATCATTCCATCTCTAAAATATCTTTTTTCCAATCAGAATTTTAGCACATGGATGATAAAGAAAGTTTGACGTGTCTATCAAGCCAGGCATATTTTTATAAAATTGTTCATGATGTCACTCTTGCTTTGAGTTCTTTCTACATTAAGGCCAATTTGTTAAGGTCAATTCTGTTTTCATCCTTAGTTGTTATTGAATAAAATCCTTAATGTTTTAGCCAAACATCCTTAATGTACATTTGATTTCTAAACTTTAACATGTTTATGAATTATTATTTGCATTTTGAACTATGATCCATTTGCTTCAAAGAAAAAAATGTGTGAAAACGTCTGAAACGCAAAGTTGATGCTTCTCGATGTTTTGCTTTAAAGCATTTATCTTTGTGCAGAGATATGAGTACTAAAATGCACTCATTTATAAATGTGAGATAAATGCAGTTGTGTTGTTACCAGACTGGGCCATTTTATATTTTCAATAACATAGTTTGCTATGTTATAACATAACATAAGGGCAACTACCAAAATTGGATCTGTAGGTTTGTAGCAAGAGATTTTTGATATATAATTTTCTATTGACTTGTTAGAATTTTACTTGTTTGTCTTAAACTTTATTTTAAAAAATGTGAAAACATTGTGAGTGATGTTTACAATTTTTTCTTTTTCTTTAAAAAAAGAGCATATCAGATTTTTTATCAAAATGACATTTATTTTTTTTAGGCATATATTTAGTCATTGGGCTATTCTCAAATTCATTGGTAAGCCTCTTTTTTTCTCATGACCCTCAGTTAGATCACAGAAATGCTTATTCATTACCGATTCCATTTAGGTATTCAATATTTTTGAAGAATGAGAATTAATTGTTATAGATTTTAATACTTAACAAATAGGCTTTTCTGTGTAACTTCTTCCCATCTGCTTGCTCTTTACCTAACTATGTTTAAACATTTATTCCTATCTGAAACAGTTGTAGCTTTAAAAATGTATTGCTTTTATATCATCCACTTAACAGTTTCATGGCGTGCAAAAGCAATGTTTGGAAAGTTCAACTTTGTTTAAAAAATGCCTAAGTTAAGTTACAGCACTGTTCATTCACATTTCCCGTCTCCTGCATGTTCTATGCAGGTTTTTCCTATTCTTAAGAAAATAGAATCAAGCATGTTGACTGAAATAAACATATGTGAATACAACTAATAATGTCATTAAATCATTTAAGATGTCAACGCCAAGGTAACGCTAGTCTTTTGCAGACTGTCATTAGATCCCATTGTTTCTCTCAGCGCGCATCAAACACAACCTTGAAAAACTCCTTTGATCTTTTGCTCGGCAATTGACCCAACAGGATTTCAAACCAGGAAATTCCCATGCTAGAAAACTAGCAAACCATTATCATTCTTTCATGAAAAATTATTAATTGGATGCAGATCTGTTGAAAAGCCCCATGATTATCTGACCTACAAAATGTCATATTGATGAGAAACATTGGTTGGAGCCTGAATCCCATCGCCTGATGTTAACTGTTATCTTTGACAGGATACCAAGCTCTCGGTGTACCAAACTTGTCTCATCTGCTAATTATGACAAACAGATTTTTAAACTAAAGTATCACCAAGCAGCATTTTTTTTCATTTTCCACATACTTGAGGACAGATCCATCCAGCCTCCGCTGTCAGCCCGGCTGACTCGACAAACAAACAGAGAGTGTGTCAAAACTCCCAATAGCGAAGAGCTTCTGAGAGCACAGTTTACACTTGCTAACCCGGTGGTCTGGCTTTATGAGCAATGGTTAGTGTCTTACACACAAGCATAAACACATGCTTATATGAGCTTCTCTGCTAAAGAATCATGCAAAACCCAGAGGACTGGGAAAGTAAAGGAGGTGTCATGTCACACATTCTTGCTTTCACTGTGTTTAAAAAAAAAGAAAGACCTTACATGACTAAGGCCATTAGGTGAGATATGTTTTTCACTGGAGGCTGACACAGGAGTTGCCTTACAGTTTTTAAAAACGTTGCTCTAGGTTAGCATGAGCATGAATGCATCGGAACATCCTCTCCCAACGCAGTCGCAGCAACCATTCCCCTGCAACACACACTAATGGTGGGGTGTGTGTTTGTCAGGGAGGCAAAGAAATACAGTGTTTCTGTATTTTGGAAGGGAGCTAAGGAAGAAGAAAGGAGACTTTTGAGAAACTGAAGACAGGAAAAAAGGCTGCAAAAGGGAAGGAGAAAGAGACAGATATGAGGGGGAGGCTGAAGGGTCAGATGTGAGAGAAAGTAAAGTGAGACATCTGGAAAAGAGAAAGAGTCACTGGGATGAGAAGGAAATTACAGCTGCCCAACAATGATTCATTGGGGAAAATTCTCTTCTGCATCTCCGCCCTTTCATCCTTCAACCTCTCCGCCTAACCTTCTAACCTCTGCCTGTCCAATGTGCTGCTCTTGATGATTGATTGCACGGGGAAAAACACACTCCAACCATTTGTTATTTCACACCCTCAGTGCCTTCAAAGAAAAACAACAAAACTATACACTGATTGACTTTTTCTTTTTTTCATAAAGCTTTCTGTTTTGTATCTCCAGGGACCTGAGTATGAACAACATCAGTGAGATCCAGCCCAGAGCTTTTCACCACCTGCACCTGTTATCAGAGCTGTGAGTACAAAATCACTCAAGCCACACTTAAAGTTCACAAACCCCCAATGTCACAAGTCGCACATGATGAGGATTGCTCATTTCCTGACCTGCTGCTACGTGCAGACCTCAGTGACAGGATCTGGCCTGCCTCTGATCTCCCCCACAAAGAAACCGCCTGCAGAAATATGCTAGCAGATCCTGGAATGGCTGTAGAACAGAAAGAGGCAGAACCTGATAGTCAGAGAGAGGGAATATATGGCCCTCTAAGTATTCACAGAGTGGGTTATGTGCTCGGCAGTCAAACTGTATCTTACTCCCCCACCACTTGACTGCATTTCAGCTGGACAACTTAGCTGAAGCAGTACACACGTAGACGCAAAACCTTCGCCAAATCAGATGCACCCAGTGCAAAAACTGCAGCAAAGCCAATGTGATACATGAGCACTATCTGCAAGTCAGTCTTTTTTGTTTTGTTTCGTCTTAAGCCTTTGAGGAAGGCTCTCAAAGCTTAAACCAATCATTTATCAGGCTGATGTGAAAGAATTTTGATTGGCATATATTGATAAATTGTTCAATTGTTTTAAAGTTAAATTTAAGACATTGTAGGATTTTGTTTTTTGGGTTTTCAAGTAGTTTCGCTGATATTTCTTATTAGTATAGAACTTTAAAGACCCACTCCAATAAAAATCATGATTATGGTCTTTTTAACATGTTCTTGTTGCATTTTTCTTATGATGGAGGACACATGAAGAAATCTAAGCTCAAAATAGCATTTCGGGGTATTTCTTTCTTTCTTTCTATCTATTAAAATTGTGGTGAATCGGGAGCAGATGAAAAACAATCAGAAGGCAACAAGCCCTGGTCTATCCTGAAACATTCACCTGTAGACAAATTAACCCATAAATATCTTTTCTCATCTGAGCTGGTATCTGGCTCAAAACTGTACAGCTGGATTACTCCAATGTTGCTCACAATTTCTGTTGCACCACTAATGTTAGGTTGGGGTGTGAGGGGCTGTAGGCTAGCAGGAGAGAGTGTCAACAAAGGATCATGGGAAATGAGGGAAGGCTTAATCTGCACCTAAACATCCGCTCACAACTCTGATGAACTCTTGCCACTCTGCAGAAACTATGTCCTAGAAAAACAAAAGTTTTTTTATTTTTATTTTTTAGTTTAAAACGACGATTTAGTTTAAAACGACGATAATCATAATTAAAAGTCCACTGGGAACAATTTTACAATAGATCAAAAGATGATTGGAGTGGGGATTTAACAGCTTAGAAATGCTGGAGTCAGTTTTAGCCAAACGTTCTACTATTGGAACAAGCTTCAATATAAACACAGTTTTTCCAGGACTGCTGCAAATACAGAGCAAACTGATTATAATCGTAATTTTATTTGACATTCAAAATGAAATAAAGATGAAATTACAGAATTTGACCCTGGCTTTGATTTGTCTACTGTGCATTAAGTTAATACAATTTGCTTCACAAAGAATAAAGTGCAAAATTTCGTCTTCATTGGTGAAAAGTAGACTACTTAGCAAATGTGCAGAAACTTTTAGAAAGCATTCTTCATCAGCTTTGCTGGTATTTGATCTGACCATTCAGCAGAATTCACTTAAGTCTCCGTTTGACAAAAGCAGCCCACAACTTTATCCTGAGGGTGCGATTCTGTGGATGTCAGTCTTCACATGATTATTTTTCCTTCAGATCCCACAGAGTGTGTGTCTGCATTGGATGTTTGAACAGTCTGCTGTTTTCCTTGCTAATTCTTGCGGCTGCAGCCTGTGAGGCATGAGCTACTTATGATGAAAGTAAAGAGGTTAGATGGATAACCATTCAGTTCATTTTAGGTCAGGGTGCAGCTGTGTTACGACAGCAGAGCAAAACGGAGCAATGAAACTTTTTGACACCTTAAGATCTGAATTTTAGATTCACAACTTTGATTTATGGCAGAGCTGAACTTTTACTTTTGTAAAAACAAGAATGCTCTAGCAATTCGACTGGTGTAATAATGAGAAACAGGTATGGCAGGGTGATCCTGAGCACAGACGCTGACATTTCATCTGCTGGTTGAAATGGGAGATAAAGCTGCACCTGCAGTGTTTGTCCAGTGTTTTACAGCCTCATTGATCTGCATCACTGTGAAGTTCTGGCACTTCATGGAGACGTTTTAAATCCTTTGTACCTCCTCCAAGAAGCATTTTTCTGCCCTGAAGCCAGATTTTGTTGCCTGTTGATCATTGATCATGATGCTCCGAGGCATGGAAAAGTGCGTTTCTGAAATCCACTTCTGTCTAGAGGGTTCAGAGAGATGGAGCACAACAGACTAAGGTAAACAGATCACAATTATAACAACTTATAGTGCTTAGAAAAACAAACCAAGGCTCCGCGCACAAACACAGACTGTTTGAGAGAGACAGCTTTTGATGTGGGACTACCCCATCGGTTGGTAGCGCAAGGAGACACAAGGGCCAGGCATGTTGTGACTGGCAGAGTGATAAATTGTTTGATGTTGAGCTGTACTTCACTGCCTACCCTCCCTCAGCCTGCCTCTCTCCCTTTTCAGTACATTTCTGCAGCTCCCCATATTCATTTTACTGCAGGCAATCGTCACTGCCTTTGATATTTTGTTTCTCTCTTTGGCTCCCGCCACATTCTTACAGACCAAAACAAATCTGCTCCTGCCAAGATCTTTGATCGCATTTTGCAGAAGTGAAGAAAGAAAATCTTTAGTGTCCTGCAGAAGCACGGCTCTGGAGCACAGGCTTCTGTGCAGCTTATCTCTCTCTGTTTGCTTCTCACCTTCTGAAATGACAAAAAGTAAAGAGAGATATTCCTTCCAAGCTTCCAGTAAGGTAATTAAGTCTATTCAGAGGCAAAAAAAGCATTCAGGACACAGCTGCCTTTGATGCTCTGCTGCACTGACACTGATCACAAGAAGTATAATCAGTCCTCCCTCCAGCTCTCTCTTTGCCTCTAATTTCTTGTTTTTTAATCTTATTCTATTGATCTGAAATTCCGCCTATTAAGCCATCATTTAACACTTTGATCAGTGAGTTGCCCTTTTCATTCAAAATGCACAGATCTGCAGGATGATGATGAGAGGCGGCTGAGAGGTAGACATCATGTCTGTGGTTAATGAGAGGGCAGTAGTGCCCGCATTCAGGTACAGACTCTCAGACTTGTTACTTGCCTACCTGACATTTAAAAGACGGCTCTTCTTCTTTTCGGGTGTTTCGTATCAAAGATGCGCCCATTTGTGGTCTGGCTGCAACTTTGCTTAGATGGTAGAGGATGGTTGCAATGAAACTGAGATAGATGATCTTCCTGTAAGCCACTTTAGAAAGCGACAGTGCTTCTTGCCTATCATCTTCATCACAGACTAAAGCTGATGCTTTTCATGCCCCCACAGATCATGTTTCACTTTGCTTTTGAATCTACACATAATCAGCCATTTCTGTGAGTCTTTCATACTTATCATTATCTGCTGCCATCAGTCAGCCACTACCGGTAATTACAGAGCTGAAATAAAATCATTCTAAGAGACCTGATAGACACAATAGTCTTGCTTCAAGCTGGCTTTGCATCTACTCACTTACAATATTGCCACATTAGATTAAAAAAAAAAGAAGGTAGCGGTTCCCAGTTTTGTTCTTATCCACTAAACCTGATCCTGTTCTCGGCACTCCCTTCCTGACCACCAGCAAAACCTCTTGAATGTCCATCAAGTTCTCCCACAACCACACTCCATGTAGCTTGAATACAAGTGGGGAGAAGCAGTAACTGGAGGCTAGTGCTGCCTGGTTTGTCTTTCCAACCCTGATAAGATTGTCTGCAGATATGCCAGGAGTCTGACGTAGGGCAAAGGCTTTGGAGGTCACAATATTGACTCTCTTGATTCTCCAGGTGTATCCCACTGCTGGTAATAGCTCTAAGTCTTTCTGGTGGCCATAAACTCACAGCTACATGCAAAAACAAAAGCTTGCTCCCCATGTTCTTGTAGTATTCGTTAATTGCAGGTATAACAAATTCTTAGGATGAGCTAGACCTTAAATGCTCAACCAATCACATTACAACTGATGAATAACATGGATCAAAAATCACACATGGGCAAGTACCAACTGAAAAAAATACCCACACATAAATTGTCCTCTCTCAGACAGGACCTGTTTACCCCCCCCGTCTCCTTTCATCATCACTCCTATCAGCTGCTCAGGGCCTGCCGTGCGTCTATCTTCACATGATTGTATCAAAAATATGATGTTGCTGCCTGTCTTTGTTCTCAAACTCTTTAATCTGTCAGCTTGTTTATTATTCTGAGGCAAGAGGACATGGTGATACGTAGAATAATCAGAAGTTGCCATGCTTCAGCAATGTCTTCTCTGAAGAACAGGGTGGTCTCACCTTTGTTGCACGCGGCACCACCCCCGTATTTCTCCCTCACAGTTCAAGTACACTGGCCTCTGCTGTTGTAGTCACTGCAATGGATTTCAGTCAAGCTGAAATATATTGAGGCACACATTTTATCTATACAGCTCAGGGGCCAAGAACAATTCAAACTATCCCCAAATCAAATTAAAAGAAAAAACTTTTTGGAGCCGTGGTTTGACAAAAGCAAGGCGCCTTCCATTAAATGAGATTGATGTGGGACGACTAAGAGGCTAAGTGTGGAACATTCCCTTAATCGCACAACCAAATACACACACAGATATCATGGAAAAAGTTGGTCAATAGCAACTGCATGCGCTCTGTTGATGTCTATCAAGAATGTCTCAATATTTTTTTAGCATCTGTCTTTACCTTTGACATAATTACTCATTTGACAAATGAGGTTTGCAAAAGAGGAAAAAAAAGTAAGAAGAAACACAATTCTAGCTTGTTTTGGCTCAGATGCTGCAGCTATTAAATAATGGATGAGTTGCCAGTTAGACATGCACATCCTATTATTGCCTTAACTACAAAGTTTGTTTTCTAAAATTGAAAATTACTGGTGTTCCCATTTATTTTAATTTTGGTGCTTCCAATATCTTATTTCCTTCCAGTTCGTCTTTAACATATGCATGCGCCCGAGCAGGAAACAAAAGAAGGCAGATGAGGTTCAACAGACTGAGAGCAGATGCCTTTTACTGAAGTCCTGAGCTATGAAAACTTACTGAAACTATTCCCTCTGGAAAGTCAGCTGTTTAAATTGTTCTGAGAGACCAGCTAAAGCAGCATAAAAAACTGAAATGGTCCTCTGGTTGACAGTAAAAGTAACCACACTCCTTTATAATTGAAAAGCTGATCTAACGGCAAAATGGACTTCATCTAAATTTACTCAGAAATGAAGTCAGTCTGGGTAAAGAATTTGATTTTGAGCAAATGTGTACGGAGACAGTGTGAGGCGTTTGAATTGAGGCAATACTGAAGTTCACAACAGTTTGGATGATAGTTGGTTTAGGTAGTTTTTAAATTCAATATGTTAATAGGTGCATTTGTGCTGATAAGAAGAAGCGCTGTCCAAGTTCTACTTTAAGCTGAGTGTGAAATCTGGCAGGCGTGAGTGAGGTTGAGTGGCTGGCCAATGCACGGTTATGGGAATGAGGGGTGTTGACACCTGTGTCAGATGTCAGGCAGAGCTCGCTTTAAGCCGTCATCCAATAATGACTGGATGATAGTGGCTTAGTAAAGCAGACAACATTGATATTCTGATATCCTGGAATTAATGAAAATGGGTTTTGTCTAGTATAAGACAGAGCGTCACCTATCCAGAAATAGTTCTAGGTACATGAGGGTGCCAATGACTAAACTTTAACGTATGTGTGTGTTTAATAGAAGTGGGTGGTCTCGAGCTGTGAAGGCCAAATCTGTGTTTAGCTGTGTTCAGCCTGTGACCTTGAGTGTTTCTCTGTTGTACCAAATGGTATTTATTTTGACAACTTATACACACTCACAAAATGACCATTAGGTGCTGTGTTTGATAAACAAACTGATTGGATTGCTTGTGTGAATGTGTGTGGTTTCTCTCTATAGCTGTCCTCAAGGGCCAACGGAATGGTCCCAATTTTACCTCAAGGACATATAAATTGGCACGCACGTTCTCCCCACTTACATGTTTGTGTGTATACACATACCAAAGTATACGTCTCACAAGACATCCATGCATACCCTTGCAGTGCACTTGTTGACCACGTCTTATTTGAGTTACCTGTGTGTGTTTTGGGTCATACTCAGCCACAGTATGGGAGTGTTGTTATTTGCATACTGACCCAACAGCAACCCCAAAGCTGTAAGTCTGGAATGAAGTCATGTTACAGCCTTTTCCAAAAACACTGAATAAAGCAAATGGCAAAACTACTCTTGTGAGAATTGAACAATTTCTTTGAGAGTGATTTCATTTCATTTTTTTTAACTCATGTTTCTCCAGGCGAATCTCAGGGAATCAGCTGAGGTATATCTCAGGCCAAGCGCTCCAAGGTCTTCACAACCTCAGAGTTCTGTAAGTAACTCCCTTCTTCGTCTTATGCACTTGAAAGTGAATACGCTCTTTTCCAACGCAAACCCATTGTGGACTGTTCTACAGGAGTGGTTCTCTTGCTTTAAATAAAACACAAAGGCTACACATCATTAACCAACACTAAAGTTTATTGGTGGAGTTGGCAAACAGCTTGAGGCGAGTTTCAATTTCAAGCCGAATGACACTAGCACATACACACGTCCACAGGTGTCATGCTGAGACCTCTTAAGTCCAACCACACACTAGGATTACAGCAAGTGGCAAAAAAATTGACTTTAGAGTTCTAGTCAAACTGTTCTTTTAACACCCCATTTCTCATACTGTGTTCAGTGCTTTATGATCCATGGCCACTAACTGTTACAGCTGCTGTAAAGCATTAAATCACAAAAATGAGCAGGGCAGCAATAAAATACATTGTACCTTCTGACTTGCGGCATCTAATGAGTTGCAGCTATATTTCTTGAAGGGTTAGGACAAGGGTTTTAAGATAGTTTTCATGAGCATTGGCAAGCAGCTTCACCTCCTATTTGACTTTGGCTGAAAACATTAAGAATCAGTCCTGCAGAGCATGAACCTAGCTGGCAAACTATGGTTTGAAACATGAGGGAACCTGGATAGGTACCAAAGATACAACTTGATCTTTTTTGGAGATTGCAATGTGAAACTCACCAAGGCAAAATGAGTGAACCAGCAATAAATCCTGGGATATGAATCTAAAACATGGATTATTACATGTCTGAAAACCAAAGTTCATGCTGTTCATGCAGCATCACCAAAGCAAATGTAGAGTCTCTGTGGCCTCATAGCACCTCAACTGTTGGCTTCCTTTTTAAATATTTTATTGGGAGTCAAGTTGTGTCAAACAAATACTCTCCTAAATCTTTTGCACAGAAGGATGGGATATCACCAAACTCACACAGCCTCATACACGAGCAGCTCTAGATTGTAGTACAATATCTTATGTAGGGATATCAGATAACAAAACAACATTCCAACAGTTAAAGTGTGGACAAGGGAAGACTTACCATTAGGCAAAAGTAGGTGTTGCTTGGGGCCCCAAACACTTTCAGAGCCCCTGGATGAACACTGAATTAAAAAAAAAATGTTTCAGATAGTTTACCTACCCACAATTGGTCAATCACTTCATAAAACAGAACACTGTCTGGACTAGCTTCATTTATCTCAGAATTGTCTCTGTGGGACGAACAGCCATACAGTTTGGATGAACTCTTTCAGAATAAAGCTTACAATTATGGCCTATTACTCATGCTCATTCTGGAAATATAATATACATACAAATATTTAAAAATAAATGTAGCAAGTGTGCTGGATATAAAGACAAACTACTTTTTTATGAGAACCTTTTAGGAATTCTCTTTCATAAAATGTAGCTGTGTTCTTACAGAACCACAATGAATGGGTTTTGTGGCATTGGCACAATGTCAAAATTAAAGTTGAAGAGGGCAAATATAAAAAAAAGAAAAGGAAAAAAGGGTGAAGAATGAGCGAAAGCCATTGTTTGCACCATACGTCCTCCTCATATTTTCTCCATTCTACTGAGAATGACATCACAGCCCACCCAAGGAGGTTCTCGCTCTATTTCCTCCGTCTCTGCTTCTCTTCAATCTTACTCTTGCCTGTCTTGTGTCAGATTCCCTTCACAATAGAATTATTTGGTTAATGCTTTGTAACAAACACGAAATCAGCCTCACACCTGATGGCAAGAGCTGAATCCTGTGTGTCTTTTAGGATGCTCCAGAACAACCAGTTGGAGAGACTTCCTGATGATGCTCCATGGGATCTCCCCAACCTCCTGTCCTTGTGAGTCTCTCTAACACACATGCACTAATATTGCTCCTCTACCTCATCCAACAGAGGAACGAAACATCCCCAGGCCCACCCACATATCTCAGATGTAACCACAGTGCAGGTATAGAGTACCACTGACAAATTACAGACCGTGCCCCGGTGCTGGCTGCAGCAGTTTTGCATTCACTGTTACACAGCTCTGATTGTGTCAGTCCAGTTCATGGCAGCATCTGGAAGCCATGAGAGGAACAGCAGACACTGCGAGCCAGAGAGAGCATCTCCAATGAGCTGTGAAACAACCCCATTTTCCATCAGTTCCCCCTCTCTTCCTCCTGAGCTCCCACTCCTCCGGTATTCTCCCACCACCCACTCTGTTATCCCCCTGGCTGATGAGAGTGTTTGGTGGACTAATTGTCTAATCTGTGGTGTCAGAGTTTGTGTGTCAGTACGCACGCTTGGACGAGGGCATGTGGACCACCTGCATATTTACTAATTCCCGAACCCCACAGACTGCCATGAAACTTATTTACAATGTTCAGCATTTCCCTGCATCTTTAAAGCAGACTTGTTACCCAGTAAGTGTATCATGAACAAGTCCATCCACTGTAGTTACGCATTTGAGCTAACTTTACATACCGGTTATTATTTTAATATCTAAATGAATATTTTGTTAAATCCTCGTCTTTGTTTTCATGAGTGTGTGAGGTCCTTTACTCTCCATGTTTTTTTTTTTTTGATAGACATCACCTCCTGAAATGAAAAGCACACATATTCAGCAAACCCACAGCCATTGAACAGGCGTACCATCTCATTAAAATAATGATAAGCTCATAGGAGAAAGATTACTGGAAAGCCTTTAGATTGTGAAGCTTGTCTGCACCTCTCACTGGCATGAAATATAAAAAGACAGATGGACGGCAAATGAGTCAGTGCATGGATTTCACATTGTTTTAGTATATAAACGACACATTTAATGCAAAGTAAGTTATGAGTTAGCTTAAAAAAAAACTAAAAAAAACATCTCTCACCTTTCGGGACAGTGCTGTGGGTTAGTTTGGTGCCATTGTGTGCAGGAGTTTTGGGTCCAATCCCACAGGTTAAGCTTCATATTCACCACTGATGAGTTTCACAAACCAGTGGTATATCAGTGTAAAGCCTGTTTTCAGGGATTTGACTCCAAGTTCCTTTTTTGTGTAAAAACTTTGGCCATCTGGAGAATTGAACCAGCACAGGCAGGTCCCCAAATCTCCTAGACCATTAAAAAAAAATTCTCTCTACGTCTTACTCCTATAATCAGACTTTGATGTGATGGGTAGGAAATAGCCTGCTTTACTGTCCCCAGTGAAACATTCCCCATTCTGTCTGGACCTTCTCGAGACCTGGTATGTCTGTCCGAAGGAGTGATTATATTCTGCCCCAGAGAACAACCTAGAAAGTTGAAGGCCCTTCCGCAGCTTTCATCCTCTGATTGGGGTCAGGGACAAACAATGTCCTCCGCTGGAGCACACAGAGGAAGATGTTTAATACTGTGAAAAATGCACCTTCACGAGGCAGAGACAAAGACATTTTTGGAAGTTGTTTGTGATTGTATATATACAGACATTACATATTTCTGTGAATGTCAGACAGCGTCTCAGTTAGTACCTACATTTGAGCTTCCTGTGTATACAATAGCTGTTCTAATGGAAAGTTTTCCAGGAGCAAAAATTCCAAAGTTCAGACCCCAAGTTCAGATTTTTCTTTGATGATGCTCTCTTCCTGGTGAATGAAAAAAAGATGGCAATTGAAACAAATAAGGAGGTCACAGCAGTTGGGAGTGCATCAGTGACCAAGTTTGAAACAAAATGTGTTTGAGACGGGCCACAGGGAGCAAAAGGAGATTAATGAATAGCTGTGAAGGGGCCAAGGAAAGGAGAACAACAGGAGGAAGTGGTCTCAGCTTGTCGATTCTGCCTTGAGGGGATCATTTATCAATATCAACGCGTATGAATGTGTGTGGGTCTACCCTGGGTGTGTGTAGGCACTGTTCCTTGGGTTTGGGGAATTGAAGAAGGACAGATTTGTTGGAATCTGTATTGTTCGCAAAAAATTGCAAGTGCATGTATGAAAGCATATGTGTGACCACTGTCATAGCTCCATTAGAAGAAAGCAGTGCTGTATGCGTCTGAGGTGTGGAGGGTTCAATTTCCTGCATGGAAAGAATGAAATAGGGAGGCGAAAGAAGCATCTTCAACTGCGCTGTCTGGTTTTCCCTTTTTCCAGACGCTGCGTGTAAAAAAAGAAAGTCTGGTCTACCAAAGCAAGCTCACCCCAGCCGTTCCTACATGTCTGTGTCTTTCTCATCCTGCATTTCATACTTGTCTGTGCTGGTATAGATAAACATGGCTTATTTAGCATAAATCATAATGAAGAACTTGTAAGAGGCTGCAGTAAAGATGAAAGAAGGAGAGTAAAGAGCACCTAATTCTGATAATAACCTCACCGTAAGCCAACTCGATTCAAGGCCATGACACACAACCACTACTGCACACAAAAGCACTGACACACAGGCACATTTAGCAAAAAGAAAAAAAAAATCTGCACTTGAGTTGATAATTATTACACTAAGCACAGCTTCTTTTACCCCTCAGGCGTCTTGATGCCAACCTGCTGTCTGATGTTCCCTCTGAGGCTTTTGAAGGCGTTCGCTCCCTGAGACACTTGTGGCTCGATGACAACTCCCTAACGGAGATCCCAGTGATGGCGCTGGACTCTCTGCCGTCTCTGCAGGCTATGACGCTGGCCCTCAACCAGATCACACACATCCCAGATTACGCATTTGCCAACCTTTCTGCTCTTGTTGTGCTGTGAGTTTTTATTTTTTTACACAACAATACATGATTTGTTCTGCTAAAGTGGGATGGGGGCAGTTATGCACCATGGAGACTGATTGGTTCATTACTGAAAGTGATAATGAACTTTCTCTAGGCATCTGCATAACAACCACATTCAGAGTATGGGTTCAAGATGTTTTGAAGGTTTACAGAGCCTGGAAACACTGTGAGTATATTGCTTTTTTTATTACTTTTCATACTTTTGGATGGTAGCTATCATAAAATGTTACATTTTCAGTTCTCATTTTAAACAGATTTTCAGCTGTTTTTTTGCTGTTTCTGAACACAATGTAAGCTGTGTGTATCAACATTTGTTTCCAATGATAAAGATCATTATTAAAATATGGTCAAAACTGACTGAATGTAACAACACGAGTTAACACAAGCTCATCACTTTATGTCCCACACATTTCGTTTGCAACAGAGATGGTTGTTCATAAAAAACTACTTGAATCGAGATATTTCTCTTGCAACATATGCCAAAGAAAACATTAAATTGGACAGTCATAATGATTAATGTTCTGGTAATTCCAGCAGGTGCTTGAACCTTTCGGAAAACCGCAGCTAAAAATCGAACAGCAGGAACGTGAAGATGAAAAGATCATCTTTAATTGTATTGTTAAAGCATTCCTGTGTGTTCTGTTAAGGCAACTGCGTAGCAAAGCTAAGGTCATGAACAGCCCATTGCGGCGCCGGCGGGATTGGTTTTTAGAATATCCGTGCCATAACTTCCATAACTAAATCCTAGCCACACACCAAAATGGAAACTCAGAGAAACCCATGCAGACGTATGTAAAAAGAAAGAAAGAGCATGGAAGAAAGTGTTATAGATGCAAGTCATGGTGGTCTGATGAAAACAGGGTTTCTGGCATGCTGCTTAACAACCTGTTGAAGTGTAAAAAATTGTGTGTTCCTTTTTATGACCATGTGTGTGGGCACATGCAAACATGTGTGCGCATACATATTGCTGCACGTGCAATCATAAGCGCAAGGCCAGCTTTACACCCAACTTGAAAGCCAATATGCATGTTGGGAAATATGAAGAACTGGGGCGTAACTCAGAGTAGTCACAGTTTAAGGGAATGAATGAAAACCAGAGAGTGTGAAAGAGAAGGATGAAGTTCTCAGGACGAGAATAGTGTGTGTTAAAGTGTTTGGGCTAGCACCAGTTGAAGAAACAGATGATTCAGCGGGGTAAGATGACAGGTGTCTGACGTGCAGTTTGTGCTGGTATGAAGGGTTAATCGCTCACAGTGTCCTTGCTTATGAGAAGCACTAGAAACATGAGAGACCATCTGTATAATGCCGCCCACCTCTCCCGCCTCTGTTGTATATTATAAAATGATTACGTACTACCAGAAGCCGTCCAAGGAACTGCTGGAAAACAGCAAATGCAAGCAGGACTGAGCAGAAGCAGACAAGAGATAAAGTTTTGCATCAGCTACTGAAAAACATTCAGTGAATACACAGTTTAAATCTCAGCTGCAAACATATCTGTTTATTTCTATGAAATTGGGCTCAGTATGATTGCATTTTTAGATCTTATTAGAAGCAAAATATTTAACAGGCATATTTTGATGAAAAATGTAGGTGGGATTTGATCATTTAGGACATTTTTCAGAAAAAAACCCAAAAGAAAGATCTGGTGGACTTGGACATAAAACTTCAAAAAAATCCTGTGAGAAGCACAGAACACATAAAAAAAATGTATATAGATGTTGTCGATAAAATGGTATAGGGCCCCTGTGACTCAACCCTTTGCTCCAAGGGCGTGTCATTGTCCTTTTGGGATATATTGGGTCTGCAACAGTAATTAAAGGCCATGTCACACAGCCAATGCATATAGTACGTTTTGTGCATTTTTCATGTATGAAATTTCGGTCTTTCGTGATACATGAACGATATACGTATTTCATAACTGTTTGTTGCATTCGTCATTTGTCAGTGTGCGCAGATGTCCGAGGGTTTCAGCTGACGGGTTTTAACTTGAATTCGGTTTTGAGCTTCTAAAAACTTTTTGAGAATTACGCAGTTTACTCATGTTTTATAGGTTATACGGAATAGGGGAATCGTACGCAATTGTACGTGACTTTTACGAGATGCACACACAAATTAGTGGCTTTCCATGAACGTTCCATGTATGTATAACGGACTTTTCACGAATGTACCACCGATTTATAACTTTTATATTGTGTATACGGCGCACATATCATGTTAAATTGTGTAATTGACGAGTAAATCACTAATGAATTGCACATAAATCACACATGGTTGCGTGTTCTACATTGATTTATGTGTTCTTTGCTTGGTTTATTTGTACTGCTTTTATGGTTTTAATGTGGTTCATTAGAGATCCATCTGGGAAAATGTTCCTGTAAAGACCAAACTTCTCACTTTTTCCACTTATATTCACGTATCCATGCAATATGTGCAAAATGGCTGTTTGACGTGGACTTTAGAAGGGAAGGTGTGTGAAAGAACAGAGAGGAGATGTCTCACTCTATGTCCCTCACCTGTTCTACTTTTTCTACTGTTTTAGATCACTGTGGTGTTGATAAAAACAATAAATTAAGCAAGATTTAAGATTAAGTCACTAGAAATGATTATTTAACTGTTAAAAAACAAACCAGTGACCAACAAAGGTCAAGAGTTGGAACTAGAATTTATCCTCTAGTGGCCACCCACCCAGCCCAGAGAAGAAAAGGCTTTCTCACACAGATTTAAATAAATTATTATTTCCACCGCACTAAGATATAAAACTTCCTGAATGACTTGAACTTAATGACTTTAAACATTATTTAATCAAAACTGTTTATCTTTCTTGCAGGGATTTAAACTACAATGACTTGCAGGAGTTCCCTGTGGCCGTCAGGACACTGAGCAAACTTCAGGAACTGTGAGTACATCCACATAGGCAGAAACACACACCTGCCTGACATGACTATCATGGTTGCTTTATCCTGAATAATCCCGCTAAGTGATTTTAATGTGGCACTCGGATATAATCTCTCTCGCTCCAAGCAGGTGCTGGATACACACCCACGCAGCCGTCTGCACATACACACAAAAACCGTATTTACTCAGCTTCAGCAGATGTTCCACAGCATGCATATGTGTCACAGATACTCTGCATATGTATGTGTGTGTGTGCTAACGTCTTATGGATCCAAAATTGTTTTCCAGCTGTACAGCGGCAGGTGCAACATGAGGATGTCTCCTCACTCACAGCCACACGTTGTTGTGCCTCAAAAAAACAAGCGTACTGAAATAGCGTTTCATTAACAGCGTGTTTTCATTTTGTCAGGGGCTTCCACAACAACAATATCAAAGCCATCCCTGAAAGGGCTTTTGTGGGAAACCCTCAGCTCCAAACCATGTGAGTTCAGCCCCTACTCTTAACTGTACTATGCACACTTGTAAAATAAACATCTCACTGTCCCTTGCACCACTAATCATCTTCAAAACCAAATCAATGTGTCAACATCAGTATTCTCTTCTTTTTTTTTGCAGTCATTTCTATGAGAACCCCATCCAGTTTGTGGGAAAATCCGCTTTCCAGTTCTTACCAAAATTGCACACACTGTAAGTTTGCGGTCAGCAAAAACCATTCCAGCAGGTCAACCCAAACACAGTTTAAATCATCCTCTGTCCCTTTCAGTGAGAGTGGAGTGGACATGTTTAATAGCTTACTGAAGGATGTAGTGTTAGCATATTGCTGCACTGCATGCTGATGTGCTAAGAGAGTGTGCTGTAAGAGCATGTTGAAGAGTTTGACTTATGATGTCCAGTGAGACCGCCAAAATAGCCTGTGTTGATGTTGGAGAATCAGTTTGATGGCTGAAATGAGCTGTTAGACAACGTCTGGCTTCAACGTGTTGCTGTGTGAGTGTTGGAGGAAAGAATCAAAGAAAATGGAAGCTTTTGAAATGACATTTTTTTTTACCCACACTGTGTTTGACTACAGTTCCCTGAATGGTGCAACCCAGATTCAAGAATTCCCTGATCTGAAAGGAACCACCAGCCTGGAAATTCTGTGAGTGTCATACACACAAAACATCATTTCACTACAAGACAGAATGTGGAAAAACACTTGGACTGTGGTCTGCAAACGTGCATTTTAGGAGAGGCAAGTGAAAGGATAGAGAGGGACGGGCAAGTTATTCCAGTCAGTGACGGGTTTGGTAAAACTACACAGCTGCTTGTCAGGCCGAGTTAGACTCACAGAACTGGGAGATCTATTCCCTTGCCTGAACTCAAACAATGATCAGAGGATTTTTTTGCTCTGCATAGGACGCTGACTCGTGCTGGTCTCTCAGCTCTCCCTCTGGATCTATGTGAGCAGCTGCCTCGCCTCAGAGTCCTGTGAGTATACCAGAGGAGGGCGAGAGGCTCAAACTTGATACACAAACCCCAGCTGTGGAGAGCTGTGCCCCCAAGCAATCATTCATGCAATCACTTTGCAATGAAATCCAATTACTACCCCCCACCCCCACCCCCCAAATAAAGTTTTGTCCTGCGGTGTCTTCTTGCTGACAGGGCTGGCACTCAAATAAACCTGACACTCTATAATTTCCCACACAAAAAATCCACAGCTGCCAACCGTGTGTGTCTTGCAGGGAGCTGTCTCACAACCAGATAGAGGATCTTCCCAGCTTTTACCACTGCTCAGCTCTGCAGGAGATGTGAGTGCCATTATGCACACAACAAACACGTGTCAGCCTGCACTTGAGTCTCTCAATGACATTTTGCGTTTTAATGAGCTGTAAATGAACTTGTGTGTTTTTCTTTTTCCTTTAACAGAGGACTGCAGCATAATAAGATCAGGAGGATAGAGTCAAGTACCTTTCAGCAGCTCACCTCTCTCAAAGCCCTGTGAGTCAATCTCTTCCCAGTGACAGTGAGAATGGATTCAGTTCAATTATCTTTACCTTTAATATATAAAATAAGATAAAGATACTTTCTTGATGCCAGCTTGGGAAATTGGGTTGTTGCAGTGTCCGCAAACAGGCTCAATACAAACACACAAACAATGGGTGACAATCAGAAAAAGAAAAAAAAACCTATAGCTTGAATATATTTTCTGTGATATTATCATGTATGCGTGGGTTTTCTCCGGGGACTCTAGCTTCCTCCCACTGTCCAAAAACATGCTTCATAGTTTAATTGGTTACTTCAAATTCCCCCTAGGTGTGAGTGTGAGTGTGCATGGGTGTGTGAGTTGTGGCCCTGCGACAGACTGGGGACCTGTCCAGGACGTCCCCTACCTTCGCCCACAAGTGGCTGGAAAAGGCTCCAACAGCCCCGTGACCTCGAAAGGGACAAAACGGGTTTAGAAAATGAATGAAATATTACCTCTGTATATCAAGAGGAGCAAATTTGTAAACAACATAAGATAATGCCAAAAAGACATTTTTCATTAGTTTTATTTTATGTTTTACAAGTTAGTAAAAGAAGTTTAAAAAATGTTTCACACACTTTACGTAATCTCAGCATTGTCATTTAAAATTTTTGTATTTGATGACCTGTTAAAAAAAGACTTTAATTCAAACAAATACAAATCACAACAGATTCCTAAAAAAAAAAGCTAAAGCATTGATGATGCCTAATCCGGAAGATGAACATCACATTACTGACACCTGGTGGAGATACACTACTAGTCTGTAAAGTGGGGCTGTTTTAGCTCAGTTCCGTTCTTTTTTTCTTCTCAGGGATCTGAGCTGGAACGTGCTTGAATCGATCCACCCGGATGCCTTTGTCTCACTTCATTCTTTGATAAAATTGTAAGTAACAGCCCTAAGCCGTGACAATTTTGTGAATGGGAGATCACAAGTACACCATAGCATTGGGCTTACATAAATACTCATTTGTCTACATTTTGCTCGTTACTTGATGTTCTTTGCAACGAGGAAAAATTTCACTTCAAATGTTACATTTTGTGTCCTTTTCAACTTAGGGACCTGTCCGAGAACCGTCTCAGCTCTGTGCCAGTTGCAGGTTTGGGGGGTCTCACTCATCTCAAGTTGAGAGGAAACACATTTTTGTATGAAGCATTTGGTCCTGATCACTTCCCCCACATGAGGTAAGATTAAAAACACATTAAACAGCATGCTCCATAATATGGTGTCTGTTTAAGCTTGAATAAAAATTGTTGCAAAGATCCAGATGTGTTTCTAAATGCATCCTTTAAAACTTTTGATTCATTTCATAACCTAATCAAAAGAGACCAATTCTGAAAATTGGCTAATCATAGAGCAGCCGTTCAGGATTTCAGAAATGACGAGGTATTTCCTTGCAAATGTATTCTTCTCACGGAAACCTTTGAATTTTCCGGAAAAGTAGAGCGAAGTGAAAGTGAAAAATGTGATTAATAAAGAAAATTAAAGCAAAGCCATGGCAGAAAGCCATTTACTCAGAACAAATGTGTAGGTAAAAATGCAGCTTGGACTGTATGACTATTCCAAGTGGATAAACAAAACTCCCCAATTGTTCCTGCTCACAATAATGCATAGAACTGAAGAAAAACTGCTTTGGAATGCTTTTTCCATAATGTTATCATCACTGTTACTCCCATCTGTGTGCTACAGAGTGATTGAGATGCCTTACGCCTACCAGTGCTGTGTATATGCATCCTGTGATAGCTACAAGCCAGCGGGCTCATGGGACACGGAGCAGAGCAACGCTCACGAAGACCTACAGAAGAGGACTGTAGCCGTGTACCAAATCCACGCTGATGCTCAGTGTAAGACAGTGAACGCTCCCATCTGTGAAAGTGTGCATTTAGCATCCATACAGTCAGGATGTGAGACGGAAACCTGAGCTCTGGATGTTTACTCTTAGGCCTCAGTCTGCAATATGTCAGAGCCTGCCAGAAAATCACTGTTAACTGGCACCTGACACGCTCTTTGGTCCATGTAAAATATACCCTTCATTCCTGTGGGTGGAATCAAATACAAACAAAAATGAACCATAATTAGGCTGAAATCAAACCAATAAACCTACATCACTGTAACTGAAAACACGCAACCACAAGGTTTACCTATTTGGGAGCGATAACAAATAATAATCAAGCCATGATAAATCTGATTTCAATGTATTCCACTTTAATTTACGTATAAACATGCAACGATTATTACCTTTTCTAGAGGTGCCATTCGTCTTCAACAAGTTTTGTCTGTCATTGGAGAGGAATGTTAGAAAACCTTTAGTTGGAAGCACACAATGTAATCTACCAGATGTAAACTGTTTGGCTGTCTAACACACTTTATGAGGCAGGTTTCTTGAAGGCGTTGGCTCTCCCAATTCTGATTTTTTAACAATGCTGTGTTCCAGACGATCCATACTTGGAGGATTTCCAGTTGGAAATTGAGGAATCTAAACTGCAGTCCAGTGTGCAGTGTACGCCCACACCTGGTAATGCAACATACAGTTTAGCTCGGAAGATGTGAAAGCTGAGACAGAAACTCATCATTGGTTCTTTTGCTCTGCTGATGAGTTGCGTGTTTGTCGTGTTGCAGGTCCCTTCCGCCCCTGTGACTCCCTTTTAGGCAGCTGGCTGGTCCGCATCGGCATGTGGTCCATCTCTCTGGTGTCTCTGTTGGGGAACTCCCTCCTGCTCCTGTCTCTTTTTGGATCCTCGGGAAACCTGTCACCACTTCACTTCACTGTGGCTTGCATGGGCGCTTCCAATCTGTTGACAGGCGTGTGTACATGCACCCTGGCCCTCATGGACGCTTTCACTATAGGACAATTTAACCACTATGGAGCGCGGTGGGAAGGGGGTCTGGGGTGTCAGGCGACAGGATGGGTTTGGGTGTTTGCCTCAGAGGCGAGCGTGTTGCTGTTGACGCTTGCGGCGGTGCAGTGTGGCGTGAGCGTGACCTGTGCTCGGTTCTATGGGAAATCCCCATCCCTTGGCAGTGTGCGCACATGTGCCGTTTTTTGCCTCTCTCTTTCCCTGACACTTGCTTCTCTCCCGCTAGTTGGAGTGGGAGACTATGGGTCCTCACCCTTCTGTCTCCCCTCACCCCTGCCTCCCCCTGCCTCCCGCCTTCCATCCTCTCTGGGTTTTCCTTTGACGCTCATTATGATAAACACTTTTTGCTTGCTATTAGTAATAAGTTCATACATTCGGCTATACTGTGAGTTACTAAGAGGTGAATGTGAGGGATTATGGGACTGTGCGATGATCAAACATGTCGCCTGGTTAATATTTACTAACAGCCTCCTCTACGTACCTGTGGCCTTCCTGTCTCTTTGTTCTCTTTTGGGTCTTCTCTCTTTGGGAGAGGAGGTTTTGAAATCAGTTCTTTTGCTTCTCCAACCTTTACCCGCGTGCCTCAACCCTCTCCTCTTCCTCCTTTTCACGAGAGACCACTCTCACTTTTTCTTCTGGCCTCGCCCAAAATCACGTCCACAGCTGCGAAGAGACCGCACCCTGGACTCGCTGGTTTCTGTGGAGACAGAGAAGAGCTCCTGCTCCGATTCATCAGCCCGGCTGTCACTCACAGATGCTGATGCCATGTACAGTGAGGGCTCCTCTTTTCAGGCTGGACTTGATCCGATTCGATTTTCCCACTGCTCCTCCAGTTCGTCCGTCGCCCTCATTCCCTGTCAAACACCCACTCTCACTGGTAAGGAGAGGGTCGAAGAATGAGGGAGACTAAGAGCTTGATCAAGATGCATTTTTTCTTATAGTCTGTCCTGTTTGTGCTCTATCATGACTCATGTCTCACCTATGAGCCAAAAAAAAAAAAAGAAGCTAGCTATATCAAAATGTGGGACACTAGGGGCATTAAGACCATCATCACAATGCGGCAGCAGCACCATCTCTGAGCTATTGGTGCATCAGCTCACTAAACGGAGTCTTTCGGAGCGGTGGTGGATAACAGAAGAGGACAACATAACAATGTCTTTACAAATGTGGAGCGGGACTGAAGCTGGTTTCACAGAAAAGACATTCCTCCAGAAAATGTCAAGACTGTTGAAAACTGCAGACAAATAATAGTAAAACAAAAAAAGCTGTAAACTGCAGAGAGAAGGGGGGGGGGGGGGGGTGGACACACTACTCAAAGTTAAGGAGGAAATAAGATTGGTTATGTTTTGTAATTTCAGGTCAATAAAGATAACTTGGATTGTTTTGTTAGTTCAAGAAAAAATTCAAATGGTCCATTATTGTTGCCATTTTTTAAGTAAAAGCTAAAGGGTTTTATTCAGAAAAAATGGCTAAATCGAATTTTAGCTTCTGAAACCATCTAATAAATGTTGTAATTTTAAGAATGTTATTCCTTTGGTGGCAGAGAAATGCAACGGGAAATGAGTTGTGTGTTGTTTACACAGTTTGATCTTAAATATGCAACTCCACCCAACAGGAGTAAGTACCGGTAGTCATATGGGACATAGCTGTTTCTGCAGAATTTAAAGTTTGCTAACGATATAAATATATATACATACAATGTTACTACCTCTGAACTAGCATGGTATTGATTCACACAAAGCCTTATGTTGTCTTCTTTCATAAACAAAATATATAAGTGTATATATTAATGATAAAATGTTAGTTTGTTTAAAAAGAAAAAAAAGAAAAAAGGTAAATTTAAAAAAAATGTGCCATTTAGGTTGTACATACTTTGTATACAGTTGTTAAGCATGTGTGAATAAAACTATCATCTTCTTATTGTTTAAATCTCAAGCCCTCGTTGTTTATAAAGACACGTCACGTTACAGGCCATGAATCTACACTTTAATATGACAACAAACATTTACAGCAATCTTACAAATGTGCAAATACATCCATTTATTGACGTACACAAATGGAGAATGTCTAAATTAAAATCTGTTTCTAAAAAATAATTGGTGTACCAGACACGGTTTGATATGAAGTTATTGTGAAATAAAAACTATGTGCAAGTTCTCTTAGGTGGATCTCCTGCTGCATTCTGCAAGTCTCTCTTTCGGGATGATGGGTTTGGAACCAGTGCGTTTTCCTTGTTTTGCTCCACAACTCCCTTAAAAGAACAACAAGATTTGCCATTTAAGTATCTGAATGACATGTGCAGGTTACATATGAATATGAATTACACTGCAATCAATGTCTATGAAGACTCATGTCTATGAAGACTCTCATAGTAGTAGATTATCATAGATTGGAGATGACAGACAGTTCCAGGTTGAAGTGTACAGAAATCCTACTCACACAGATCAGTACCTGTTATGTGATTCAAACCACCCTTTACAGCACACAAACTAGGTGTTATCAGGACTTTACAACACAGAGCCCAGGAGGTGCCCACAAGCTCTGACGGAAAGAAGAAAGATGAGCAACATATCCATCAAGCCCTTCAAACCTGTGGATATCCCAACTTGGCATTCACCAGATCACAGTTCATCTCAAACCAATTAATACTCTCAGACAAAAACTGGTTCATCCAAACAAACAGAGTAATGTTGTGTACTCTATCCACTACAAAGAGAACTTCAATGAATAGGATATAGGAGAGACCAAACAACCTCTACACAAGCAGCTTTACCAACATCGCAGAGCCAACCCAAGTGGACCCGAGTCTGCAGTGCACCTCCACCTGAAGGCCATAAACCACTCGTTCGAGGACAGTGAAGTCCAAATTCTAACCAGAAAGAAAGGATCATTTGAGCGAGGAGTGAAAGAAGCCATCTTTGTCAAGAAGGATAAACCTTCTCTTAATAAGAATGGTGGTCTCAGGTTTATTCTTCCATCCATTCTCAGCAGTGTTCTGAAACCCAAACAAACCGAACCAGTTCCAACTGGGTCGTTAACAGCTGAAAAAGATGACCGATTTGGGGTGGGAGTCCCTGGCTCCCCAACCCCAGCTGAGGACAAAGGACTCTTAACGACCCGAAAACACGCAGGCTAAGTTGACAATACCATCCAGTTTCAGGTCTGACTCCTCCTCCATGAGCGCGTATATACCAGCTCTTTTGCCAGCTAATTCAGAATTGACAAAGCCTCTTGAATAAGAGGTGAAACGTCTTCCAACTTTAAAAAACTAAGTCCAGATGACAGCCCCTAAACCTAGTACTATGACTGGAATCAATGACAAAAGTGACATATCAAAAGATCAAAGCACAACTGCCAGGGGAGTAAACTGTGTGGTAAAGTGATCCACACTTTACAGTATTTGACTGAACTAGATACTAGACTGCATTTCTCTATAACCTAAAATGGTCAGATTCCAGTGGTTTTGTCAGAATTCAGCATTTTATCTACCACAAGCAGTAGATAAAAGATGACATTCAAAATCTCAAAAAATAAACATAATCATAACAGTGAATCGTCCACATATCTGTTGACTTACAGAGGTTTTCTGAACAGCATGTTCCTGTGTGACCTTCCTGGCCTTCTCCAGAAACATGTGTTTGTTGTATTTGAACTCTGATGACTAAAAAAAAAAAAGTATGTTACAATATATACTTCATTACATGCAGTTTATTCATTTAAATAACCATTTCTTCCACACTGGTTTGCCTCACACATGTTTCATCAGGTGTTAAAAACATAAAGAAAGATCCTTATTTATTGCAAAAGTTCCTCAAATATTCAGTAGTTAAACATGTTTTGAAAATGTTTCAGAGTAATCAAACTCATGACTGAATTGGTAAATGCAGAGAGCATATTTTGACAAAAACTTTTTTTTAATATTACGCACTATGTCAGCCATTAATGGGTCATCTGGATTGGGCTCAGCCATAAGCAGCTGAATGGAGGTGAGAACCGTAGAAATGTTCAAAGAAGGTCTCCAGGCGCCCTAAAGAAAAGGCCAATAAACAAACATTTTTAATTTTAATAAATCTTAAAGTTGCCAAAAACAGACTGAAGACATAACAAATCACAAATAATGATTACTGTGAATGTTTTAAACATTTCAGGGAAACAAAAGAAGCCTGTTTGGTGCAAAGTCCAACCTTTGGGGGAAGTTTGAGAGCATCATGACAGATGCGCCCCGAGTTATCTATGTTCGGGTGGTAAATTGGCGTCAAGAATCTTATATTTGGAGGCTCAAATGGATACCTGTAGGAGGTCAACATCAGGTAAGTTAGGATCAACACCTTACAGATGTTTTTGCAAAACAAAAAAGACAAAACCTTTCTGGAACTTTGATCTCCAAAGAGAAGAGTCCACCTTCATATGGAGTCCCTGATCCACCCACGATTTCTGCAGTGGAAAAAGAAAAATGCAGTGCCTGCTGTAAATCCACAGGTAATATTTTCAGACACACTGAGCCGATCACTCTTATCTAAACAGTACTAAATACATGTGATCACCAAAAATATTATTGTTGAAGTTAAAATGATGGGTCCTACTAACTACTAAGTACACATAAAACTGTCAAAGATTTTGTCACTCTTTTCCTATGATTCTCCTTGTTTGCATCTAGGAGAGACCTTAGCATTCAGATTAGAGACGTGCATTTATGCTTAAAATAACAAGGAGTACTTAGTCACACCAGTAGATTATAAATTGTCGATCAATCGATAAGACTTACGTGCACGGAGGTCATCAATCTGCTCGTCGTTTTGCCAGCATGTTATCCCAGGAGGAGGCTCGGTGCTCAGCATCTGAAGTTCGCGCTTTAAACGAGAAGCTCTCTGCATTCTTGACAGGGATTCAAAAGATGTTTTAAAAAATCAGCTAACTGTATAACGTTTCTTCAAAACAAAACAAATTATTCTATAGATTAAATATGTGCTTATAAACTGGCAGATGAAATACTACTTATTCGCGCGCTTTGAAATCAGAAAGAGAAACATGTTTATTGTACTTCAAACGGAACTCACTTGACACTTTGAACCACCTTTCAGACGTCGAATTTTCCTGCAGCAAGCGAGATGCCTCAGCTTTTGGTTTGGATTTCCCTCGCTTTGTAATCGAACGTCAAATGCCGTTCTGTTCTTCTTCTTCTCCTGCTCTACTTCAACGGGCACACGATCGCCACCTACAGTTCTTTCCCGGTATAAATTCAGCCCGCAACATTTATTTATGTATTTGTTTGTTTGAATTAGGACGGTGCATATTACACAATGTTTCAGCAGCTGCTTTGACATAAATATGCCAGAGTTAGCACAGAAGCTAAATTTCATCCGTTGTCCTAAGTCAGGATAAAAGGTTCAACAATTACATTTGCAACACCATAGCACAATATTAGTGGTAAAAATATTTCCAAAGGTTATTTACAATAAAAAGCGAGTCTATACGAAACCAAGAAAAACACCAAGAAAAAATTGACAAACATCAATAAACGAATAAAAAAAAGTTTTTTTTTCTTTACCCCCCCCCCTCCCTTCCTCCCAAAAAGTAGAATATAGCATATGAAAAACATCAGCTTCTGTTTCAGTTTTGTCACTTTTTAAAGATGAGAAAAAAGGAAAAGAGGCAGCTGTCTTCCTGTCTAAATGCGCTCTGATTTGAAATGTGAGAACATGTTTATTTTTGAATGTTTTTAATTACACACATCATTATGTATTTTGTAGTGTTTGAAAATATGAAAGAAAATACTCTGATAATCCCATTTCTTGAATGAAACATACAAACAAACATTCTCAGTTAAACAAATTGCTTCATTCATAGAAAATGGAGCAAGTTGTCACTCAGGTGCTGTGATATTGATGTCTACCATTTGATTAAACTTCCTCCTCGTTTTTGCAACATAAATTATTTCTTACCAAATGATTAGAGCAGATATTTTGAACATGTATATTTTTTAGATCCAACTAATTTTATCTTTAGTGTTGTTTTTATTTTAATGGTCATCATGAAAGAAATGTGACAACCAGCCCTGTCTCCTGTTTCTTTCTATTATTGACCATATATTTAATGCAACTGGTTAATACTGTAGTATGTCATGAATACTCAAAAAGTAGTACTGAATTTGCCATATTTAAGCAAGAAAAGACATTTCAATATCATAATCAACATCATTATCAATCCCAAAGAAGCAATTTATATTTACACTAAAAGAGCTTAGATCAAAATATGATACTTTTAAAATACATATTTTTATATATCTGGCATAACTCTACCAGCAAAAAACAAAGCTTCAATTTTTAAATTAACGCATTAATTACTTAACACTGTGCTGTGGAATGCCTGAGCAACAACCAAATAGCACAAAATGGTTTACTGTAAAGCTAATGTTCAGTTGCAGGCACATCATTGGCAATCTTTTGGTTGCACGTGTGAGACAAATACACACATGATCATTTGGACGCAATAGCAAAAATAGCTTGAAATGTTAAATCATGGTGTTGTTTGTCTTCCATTCTGACATCGGTGAAGCCACAGTCTCTCAGAACTGTCATGTAGCCCTCTGGGCGCCAATTCTCTCCTGGCATCACACCTTTGGCTCCCAAAACAGCCACATGTGCTAGCCTCAGTGTGCTCACCATCAGGCCTCCTAGGTGGGTTTAAACTCAGTTACTCAAAAAGTATTGAATTTACTTTGGATGACAGATGCATGCAGGAATAAAAACAAAATAAAGTGTCGGCTGTAAAATTACCAGGCTTCATAACGCGGTGGATTTCTAGAGCTGCCTTTTTCTGGTCTGGCCAAAAGTAGTAGCAGTTACAGTGAAAAACTTTATCCACACTGCTGACTGCGACAGGCATCGCAGCTACATCACAGAGGTGTAAGGTAACTTTCCCAGTGGCGAGAAAATCCTTCATCCGTTCCTTTGCCATCTGTGACAAAATAAACAAAAATTCCAAATAAAATTTTGTTTAAAACAGTAGCTACAGTGTGAGCTTTAAACTTGAACCCAGCCCAATGTATTTAATTCTTTATGTTTAAAAAAGGTATATTAAAGAAACGTAGTTAGAAACAAATATCATTTCTGCTTTGTGAATATTCATTCTTTACCTGATGCATGTACTCAGAGTAATCCACTCCGATAAGGTGACCCGTAGGACCGGTGAGCAGTTTAACTGCCGATTCCAGACCAAGTCCTGGACCATGACCCAGCTCGAGCACGGTGTCCCCCTGGCTGGATCCCACACAGCTGCACAGCATTCGCCTCAAGGACCTTATTGCGAACCTTAAACAACTTGCTGACCAGCCATCCTGCAATTGACTGAGTGGGGTTGCCTAGCTGTTTCCCCAATTTTTCAGCCCACATCACTAGAAAAAACAAAAATATAATATAAAGACAAGTTAATCAAACCAAAATCCAGAAAAAGTTAGAACAATGCTGAAAACAATGAACCATTTTGGACTGTAATTTAATAAACATCTACCCCAAAATATTTGCACTACTGTATCAGTTTAGAGGAAGCACATTTGTAAAGTTGAGAATGCATCGCTGATTAAAAATATGTTTAAAAATATTTATGATTTTTTTTTCCATTATACGTATGTACACTGTGCAGTTAAAAAATATGAATGTTTTTATGTATTTATGAAGCATTATGATTATGTAAAGTCCCACTCCGATCATCCTTAACCATTGAAAACTTGTGCTTCAACGCTTTGTGTGAAATACTTAGAAAATTGTCCACTTTTAAAACAAACGAAGGCGGCAAAGCGCTGGTGTGGTCAACAAATACTGCTCGTGTAAAAACAAGGTACAGGATCGAGAACCACATTCTGCCCTAGAGCTATTTGACGTCATAAAGAACGGGGTTCTGCGCAAAACAAACGAGTTGTGCAAAGCCTTACAATAAATTCAAACGTCGTAAAAAAAGATTCAAATGCCAAGTTTGATTGTGCACTAACAAAGTAACCAATAGGCTAAAAAATAATCTGCACCTAGCTATGCAGAATAAAGAATGAGCATGAATCTACTAACTTGCGTGTTTCTGTTGACCGTACAGGTTTGTGTGTCTCTTCCTGTAAGGAGGCGGAGCCTCTCCTGTTTACGCAGGCGCAGTGTGTCTCCGCGCTTCCACTCACCTTTCCGCACTCAGTTTTCTATTTACTCATTTCCTGCACTCGTGTTTTCTCTTGCCCCTCTTCACGTTAAATTATTTAACACTCTGTTAAAATTCAAATCAGAGTTTATCCCCCAATAACCTTAAATGATTAAAAATAATGCGCGGTGTCATGTCTGTAAACAGACAGTGTCGCGCTGTTATCATTTGGACATGGTTCCCTCAGTCTCTGTTGCACACACCCACTTTTAAGGATTTTGTTTCTTTCGTTTTCATTTCCCGGAAAGGTTGAGTTTTTGTCCGACATTATGATTCTGTTTCTATAAAAAAAAAGGATTTCGGGGAGATGTGAACGTACTTTTTGTATATTTTACTGGGTTGTAAGTGTATTCAAATATACAGAAGTAACTTGGTTTTCTCTGCAATCGAAGATACAAGAGACTTATTTCATGGCGAGCACTCCCCCGTCACCTCTAAAGGTAAACGTAAAATTCAAGGAGAGAACGCGTGAATGGTTATAGTACAAACTTATTTGAAAGGTTCTTGTTTTCCGCATTTTGGGTTCGTCTCATGTTTGTGCGCGTGTTTGTTTATGTTGTTTAGCAGCAAGAAAACAGTGCAAATAGCTTGTCATCTGTACACGAGAAGCAAAGCAGTCTCAGTCTGCCTCCAAATGTGCGTCACTCCCCCCACAATCAGGATCCAGTGGTCAGCCCACCCCCTCCTGAGGACCTGTGGCATCTACCTGGACGGCTCAGTGAGCCATTCTTCTGGAAAATTCAATTCAACGTTGTTTAAAATCTGTATCATGTGAGAAAGATGCTTTTTTTTGTTTTTGTTTTTTTTTTAAAACGCATCTTAGGAATCAATCCGTCTCTATGGGATAAAGAGGATGTGGCCCTCTGGCTCCACTGGGCTCATAAGGAGTACTCACTGCAGCGTGCAGAAAAGGGCCGCTTTGAGATGAATGGAAGAGCTTTGTGTCTTCTCACCAAAGAAGACTTTAGACGTCGCTGCCCGAGTTCAGGTAGCATGCAGTATTTCATAGTGTCCCCCTTATTTTTTTCCTCTTTTGATAATCTCTCTTTTTTCATAGGCGACGTTCTGTATGAAATCCTTCAATGTGTGAAGCAACACAGGAGAGGTGTTGTCTGTGAGACCCCCATTGTGTCTTTGGGGTCATCTGGGAACATTCAGAGTGAAGTCAGCTGCCCGGTGCCTTTTGGGACTGTTCCAGAGCAACAGTCTGTGACAATCAGTGACAACTCAGGTCTGTGGCTTGACAAATTAAATTAGAGTTTTTTTGCATTTTGCAGGTTTTTGTCAAAACTCAGCCACAAGAGTGTATATGCTTCTCTGTACTTTGAGAAAAAGCAAACAAGATACAAGCACTCATTATTTTGAGATGCAGAAATGTGCAGAAAGATGACAATCTGGAGGGATATGTAGACATATGCCTTTTTTTTTTTTTTTTACAAATATTTGCATTGAATATTTGCATTTAATAAGGACAGTGTCAATAGCAAATAGGCATAATCAACTGTGAGCACACTGCTGGTCCTTTAATGTTTGTGCAATAATAAATAAATGTATTCCTTTTTAATTATAAGGAAAGCAAAAATACTTTAGGAACTTGTGCAAACACAGTAATTCCCTTTCTTGCGTTATTTGAAAGTTTCCCTAAAAAACAGTGATAGAGCTGGACCCCACTTCCTGTTTCCTTTCAACTTGAACTTCAGCCAGGATGTGTTCTGTTCTTGTCTACATTTCTTCACAGTTTCATGATTTCTCAAATCACTACAAACTTGATAGTCAACATGTTGTCCAAACTCCTATGCATCTTTAATGCTAAAAGTATTTTTAAGAACTATTTTGTGTACAAGTATCTCCAGCAGATACCTTGGCTATCTCTAAATACCTGATTTCTCCCTTAAGTGTTAACAAAGAAAGAAGTGTTAGAACCGTAAAGCTTTGCTGTCTTTCCCTCCCCCATGCCTGTTAGCAATAAAGACAGTAACTTCTAATGAAAGTAAAATGTTTGCCATGAGGTTTTGGCAGCTTGAAAATCAACTTTTTTATTATTTCAATCCAGACTCCAGTATTTGGACCTGCATGTAAATAAAGATATGAAATAAGGTTTTAAAGTTATTTTTTTTTTTTAAACGGCTATTCTGCAGCAGACGCACGGCTCTAAATTTAGTTTTGCTTTCTGTTTTGAAGTTTATATTTCCTCATATTTCATTTCTTGCAGTTTCCACTGTTGCCACCACTGCAGTTTCTGCAGCTCTCACAGCCACTGTGAGCAGCCGGCCTGAGACGCTGCTTAGAAATCCCCTGACCCTGGTTTCTTACCCTGCATACAACAGTGGGTGCCAAAATAAATATTTCAGGACTTTATTATGATAATTTTGAAATGGCAAATTATCTTCCCCTTTGCTCTCTTTCTTGTAGATGGATCAGTTGTGCTCTCTGTTGCCCCCAACAACCAAGTTGCATGTCTGCCACAAACAGAAAGCATCCCTCAAGAGCCTCTTAATCTGTCCGGCCGAGAAAAGCCAAGGAGTCCGGTGCACAAAGCCAACGGGCGCATTCCAAGTATTGTTTCAATGCACAGAGTTACTAGCCTACTGAAAAAAACAATCAAAATGTATCTAAAAAAATCTGAATGTGCTTAAAATTGCATTTAATTTTTGTAGTAAAGTTCTTCCAGACTATGTTTGTGAAAACATTTGACCAGAACCAGGTGAACGGATCACATTGCTCCTATTTTCAAATCTTTAGAAAGGCTACCATGTAAAAAAAAAACGATACTAAAGTTCCCCTTACTGGTTCTTACACCACTCGTTGATTTAAGGCAAATACCTATCAGAATATACTCTAATCACTAATCAAATAGCCATTGCAGATTGGCAAGAAACATCAATTGGTAGAAATTTGGGCCAGAACCAAACAGGATAAAAAGGTTGCCCCTTTTTGGTGCACCCTTACTACTATTATATTTGTTTGTGATCGTTTTTATGGTAAGGCTTTGTTTTGATCCTGCTGGTGCTCTGAAACCACTCGTTCTTTCACTTACTTTTTCCCTTTAAACACGGGGTTGTTTTGTTTGTTAAAATGTCTTAAATATTTCAATTCAAGAGATCTAATATAGCATGTTTAATGTGTGTTATTGTAGGGTGTAGATTACTTTGGGACTACGTGTATCAGTTATTGTGCGATGATCGCTATCGAGACTACATCCGGTGGGAAGACGAGGACAGCCTGATATTCAGGGTGGTTGACCCCAATGGATTAGCTCGTCTCTGGGGGAACCACAAGGTGAGCTGAAAGCAAACATAAAGAAAAAGGGCAATTCAACATAGGGGCAGAGTTCAGTGATCCAGAGCGTGGTGTTTGTAATGTATGAACTCTATTAACAGAACAGAGAGAACATGACCTATGAGAAAATGTCCCGTGCTCTACGACACTACTACAAGCTCAACATCATCAAAAAGGAGCGAGGGCAAAAACTCCTCTTCAGGTCTCGGTCTTCTTCTCTGTAACATTTACTTGCAGTCTTTTTGCAGAAGCAAATAATGTCCTGGTGACAGCCTCCCCTCTGTGACCTTTCAGGTTTCTGAAACTACCACAGGACATCCTGGAACAGCAGGGGGATGCTCCTGTATCCCCGGATCACACTCCGCCTCCAGATGAGTTGAGTGATGATCATTTTGAGGTTTCACCTGATCGAGCTTCTCCGCAGCCTCCCACAGGTGCCCCAGTAACATAGAAAAAACATGGGAAATCACAATACAAACTGTGTAAATATAAATAAAATTGCTTTGACTTAATTATTTGAATGTGATCCAGCTAAACACTAAGTCATAGTAAATGAAGTGGCAAAAGGACACCATTATGCAGCTAACTAATCATGTAAACTTTAATTTTACAGACTTGCCTAACCTAATTACAATAGAGATGCTGACATACCGGTATATATTTTTTGTATTATAGCATACAATTATACAAATCTTGAAACCTGCAGGGGCATGATGTTAGACTGCTTCAGTTTTACAAAAAATGAGTATGGGATAAAAAGGATCAAGCATCCATAGCTGTATTTGCACACAATATTTTGAATTTGTTTAAATAACAGTTTTTGATTTTGTAAAGCTAAGCTATTTTTTTTCTGCTTTGGAAATTAAATATTTTATACATCAAACAAAAAGTGTCTTTTTTTATTTTAACAAGTAGACTAAAATGTCACTACACATGCATCAATCTACACCAAACAAAAACCAAATTGGGTCCAAGAGCATAGACTGCACTTAAAATACTAAAAACACTCAAATTTAGTGCTAAAAATGAAAGGAAATTCATGTTCTCCCTTGTTTGTTGTGTCACAGCTGTACCTGTAGAGAGTGCTGCAGCAGCAGTATGACTGAACTGGCATTTTTGTTAATAATATAATAACCAAAAACAATGTTTTGTCTGATCTCAATAGTTTATAGTTTAAATTCTTTTAAAGGCCATTAAATATACAGTATATATTATATTTATATACTGTATATATATGGTGACAATGCACATGGTAGTAGCAGCAGATATAACACACAGAAATGGTATTGGACCCCTGTGATGGACTGGTGACCTGTCCAGGGTGTACCCCACCTTCACCCATCCCCAAAAGGGATAAAGTGGGTTGAGAAAATGGATGGATAGTTTGGGATTTTGGGAAAGGCATCAGAGCATCCTTCACCATCAGCGGCATAACATATATTATCTAGAAGGAGATCCACAGCTGCAGATTGAAAATTCCTGGTATGAGAATAGTAGAAATTATCATTTGTGCCTTACCTAAGGAGCCGGTTTAGCTCGTGCTGGTTTGCGGCACCTTCCGTCCGTGAAACCAGGGTTCAAATCCGGGCTGCTCCCTGTTCCCTTCTCTATTTCTGTGCCGGTCCCAAGCCCAGTTGCTTTGAGAAGGTTGCATCAGGAAGGGCATCCGGCGTAAAACATTGCCAAGTTTACCATGCGACTTGTTCGCTGTGGTGACCCCTGATGGGAAAAGCCGAAAGAGAAAGAAGATTATTTGTGCCTTACTTCCTGCACTGGCAAACATTTACAAAGGTCAGAAAAGTGACTAACATCCTCGTGGACCCCTCTTTTTGTGCCACCTCCTTCCTCCACAAGCATCAGGACCTGGACATCCAGACTGTACAACAGCTACTTCCTTCAGAACAGTTGAGGAAATTCCTTAAACTGCCATCACTCTCTTGTTGCCGTCAGGGAATACAGCACTTAGTCACAACCACAAAAAAATTAAAGTTTCCTTTTCAAGGTTTTGCATTTTTTTATTTGGCAGTGTTTTATCCTTGCGTCTTTTATCCTAAAATTTCTTGTATGGAGTTTTTGTTCTAGAGAACTGAGACAGGGAACAGAATATCTTTTTTTTGCTGAAAAACTATGAAATGGAAGTGATTAACTGAACTGATAAGTGACAGCTATCTTTTCCAAGTAGCTTCGTCACAGATTTAAGGACTAAAGGTGCTTTGTTAAAAGCACAAAAAAACATTCACTCTAAAATCACATGGGCAGAGCTAATAGGACATGTCTAATTGTGGTGTATTACAAAACTGGCTTAGTAGCACTCTGCCTGACTTAACTTAGTCTCTTTGTAGAAAGTATTTCACAGAGAACTTCAAAGAATTATTGAGTTTTTGAAGATATTTTGACAAATGGCTCCCAGTTTACCTAACTGTCGCAATCTGAAAGTTCCTCGGGACATCTCCTTCTCTGGATCTGGATTCCTGGCCACCTACCAGCTAGGAGTAGCCCTATGTTTCTTCAAGTACGCTCCCTGGATTCTGCGCTCGGCAGTCTGCATCCTTGGTGCTTCTGCTGGATCTTTGATCGCTACAGCTGTGGTCTGTGAAATGAACATGTGTAAGTGACAAAAAAACCTTAACATCTTGTTTGAAAACAAGTGTAATTCTGGAACATTTATTCTTTAATTCACAGTCGCCATTCGTGATGAAATCCTTCAATTTGCCAAGCATGTGACATCGTTTATTCTCGGACCATTTGACCCTTCAATTAAAGTTGCCAACTGGTTAGAACGACTTTTGGACAAATATCTTCCTCCTGATGCGCACCGCTGGGCCAGAGGTCGCCTTGGTATTGCAGTGACCCGTGTGACTGATGGGAAACAGTTGATACTATCCGATTTCAATTCCAAAGAAGATATAGTGCAGGTAAGTTAACGTCTGCCGATCAATATAGTGCAGGTAAGTTAAGGTCTGCCGATAAAGGTGATTGCCATGGGTTTAATTTTGGGGAATAATTTCTTTTAAACTCATTTTTGTTGAATGAACTCCACACACATGCAAGTGAAGATTGGTGCAAAGTCCCATGTATGTGAAGTTTCTTTTTTCTAGAAAATGTCTTAAAAATATGAACAAATCCACTTTAGAGAAATACATCTAATGGTCTTCCACAGATATTTCAACTCTTACAAAGATTTGAAAATAAATGCCTATAAATTAGGCACAAAAAGGTTTCTGTCACATTGTTTGAAGTCTTTAAACTGTTGTCTTTTGACTGTATAGGCTTTGCTTTGCAGCTGCTTTGTGCCTGGACTTAGTGGCTATCTGCCCCCAACTTTCAGAGGAGAAGTGAGTATACTAAAGTAGACAAAGTCTCTTTCTTTTAGATCCCTTTTTAAGGCCTGATGTGTTGGCAATTGTATCCAACAGCATTACATAGACGGTGGTTTGAGTAACATACAGCCCATGTTGCCCGACTCATCTGATGTCACATTGACTGTTTCGCCATTTTCTGGAGACGCTGACATCTGTCCCGCCGACCCACCCTGCAGCCTAGAAATGGTTGTAGGCACTGCAGTGTTAAAGTTCAGCAAGATGAACAACTTCCGAATCCTTAATGGCCTTTACCCCACAGATTTGGGGGTAAGGCCATTCTTTATGTTGATGTATGAGAGCTTTGATTTGACTTCATAGTATGGTATCAAATGACCTTTCTATGTGGATTTTATATGTTCTTCTTGTGCATGCATGAATTTTCTCCAGACACTCCGACTTCCTCAAAGTCCAAATTGTTTTTTTTTTTTACTTCAACTAACCTGAAATACAAACTTGAAAGTTAAAATTTGGCAAACACATTATTTGGCTCATTTAAAGTTTTCATTTTTGTTATCCTTAATTGCAACAACTTTAGTCTTTGAAAGTTTAAGCACACCAAAGTGTTTATATTTTAAACAACATTTTAAACTTCTTGTTTTTTTTAAATCTCTGCAGACTATTGAACAAGCTTTTTACAATGGCTTCAAAGACGGGATCCGCTTTCTTCAAATTAATGGTGAGTTCAATGGAGACTAAAAAAAACTTGTTTGCAGAAAGTCTCCAGAAATGAATGTCAATTGAACTTTTTCCCTGTGAAGATCTTGTCCCATCTACAATGAACGAAGGTGCTGAAATGACACTGAGGGATGGCCAAACCAACATGTGGAAATACCTGGAAGCTTCCAAAGCAGAACTGGAGGATCTGGAGATGAAAGTGGAGAACACAGCAATGGAAAGCTACAGTTCCATGTGGACAAACAGCTCCACTGAGCCACAGCTCTTTAGAGATTCTCATTTTCACTTTGATGTGGTAAAAAATGGTAAAGTTGGCACCCCCCACCGCAAAATTGTATAATATTATTATTCAAATCTCCTTTAATAGTCCTACTGTTTGCTGTACAGTATTTTTTGCCAAATAACTTGCAATGAGTGCTGTTTGATCCAAGTTAAAACATCTCATAAATGTCAGAAAAAATTTAAGAGTAATAGAAAGAAGGATGTTGGAAATTATGTTTAAAGGACATTTCTTCTTTCTCTTTCGGCTTTTCCCATCAGGGGTCGCCACAGCGAATCATCTTTTTCCACCTCACTCTATCATGGACATCTTCTACCCTAACATTAGCCAACTTCATGTCCTCTGTTAAGACATTTACTTGACAAAAATATCCTATTAGTACTTCATTTTTTGTTACTAAAAACCTCAACCAAAACACCAAATGCTTCTATATTAGTTTTGAACCTTTGTATTGTTGTCTGTTGTGATTTTTCTTTCAGTTCTTTTGGGAAATGCTTCAACCTATCTGAGCATGTTGAGACTACCTGCAAGAATTTTATCAAATCTGCTTCTTCCTCTTGTGGTGTCTTTTTATGCACTTCTCCAGAGCAGACAAAGGTAATGTTGCACGTGCACTTCATCAGGGATTTTAGAAGGGCAGGTGCTCAAACCTGGAAAAGGGCAGCAAAAACAATTTTGTCTTTGTCCTTTAAACATTACGGAAATTAAGTAACATTTAAAAAAACTGCTAATAGATAAATACTCAACTATGTGACCTGTGTAGGTGAAAAAGTATACAATTGTCATTTTTTTAATCAGAATCAGAAATACTTTATTGATCCAACACGTGGGAAATTTGTTTATCACCATAGCATAAATACTCAACTATGTGACCTGTGTAGGTGAAAAAGTATACAATTGTCATTTTTTTAATCAGAATCAGAAATACTTTATTGATCCAACACGTGGGAAATTTGTTTATCACCATAGCAACTGACAGCAGAAATCTAATGTACACAAATTATTGTCAACATGAGTTCCTTCACTTTATCATGGACTTAAAAGACATTAAAGCAAGCAGGGCAGGCACTGCAGGGCACCCCTAGGGCCCTATAAGTGCACGTGCCTGCTTGACATTAGTAGCAACTAACCGTGGTAACATTTTCTTTCTTTTAGGTAGCACATGGCAGTCAGCCTATGTTTTTTTTTATTTTTTTTACAGAATGGAGTTGGTGTTCAGACAACTGCCTGAATTTGTCTTTTGGACATGGCATGGTGCCAGACAGTGTTTTCTGTTTCTTTTCAATATAGTTGTCCAAACCCTGAAGAAGGACATGGAAAAAAGGCAAGGTTTGGCTCCTAAATTTTTCTCAATTGTTTTCAGATCAACATTGCAAAGTTAAACCTTCATTCTAGTTAGGGCAGGGTTGATAAAATCGATTAATCGATCTGAATTTATCCAAGCTTAATCGATCTCTAAAGTAGAGATCGATCTTTTATGCCTTTCCTTTTCCGATGATCTAAGGCGTTACAGCAGTAAAGCCAAAGTCCACTAGCTTGATGCCAACGTATAACGGAATTTCCGGGACGGCTGATGCTAAGGCTTGCTAGATACTAGATACATTACAGACCAAAAGTTTGGACACACCTTCCCATTCATTTGAATGAGAGGTTTTGTCCAAACTTTTGGTCTATACTTTACATTGCTGACTAAATGAACAGCTTTATATACTCACAGGAATGATTTTTTCCAAAGTCTTTCAAGTAATTTTTTTTTAAAGCAACCAGTTGTGAACTAAAGCACAATTATTTGCTCAAATCTGGAATAAAGTGTAATGCTATAGCGCGAGCTCCACCTAATGGCCAAACTGAAACGCCCTCCAGGAGAGGCGGAACATTTCTTTTTGTAAGATGAAGAAGTTTAAAGCCTTCACAATATTTTGGATTTGCACATTTTTGTTGTAGCTTCTCCGTTTGAGAAATCTTGTAACATTGTATGCTGTTAAAAGTCTCATTCGTATTTCAAAATTTTTTAATTATTATTTACTAATAACATTTTCAGTATGTGAAGTGTATCAGATTTGTGTCAATTTAAAATGTAATGAAATCGAATCGAGTGAATCCATAAAAATCTATTTAAATTTGATTGAATTGACTCTGGTAAATAAAATAGAATTGATTCTAGAATTTATTGGTGATACCCAGTCCTAAATAATATCACCTGGACTTTATTGGCAACTTTATATAACCAACGTTAATTGTTTCTTTGTACTTTAGGGTAATGAACTGCCTCCTGTTTTTGCAATGGCTGAACGTTTACTCACATTATGGAAAATGACCGTCCAAGCAACTAAATTCACAAGATGGCCTGTTCTGGAAAACAATGTGTACCATGTGAAACCAACTTTACAAAAACGGATGGATGGCGCTTACAGATGTGGAGAGGTTTTGGGATGAGCTGAAGACTGAGCTGACATGTGTTTGCCACAAGACAAGCAATGGTCAGTGTTAATAATGGTTGACTTTCTTTTAGACACTTTGACCAAAAACCTTTGTCATATACCACCAAAAAAAAAACCCAAAACCTTCTATAAAAATCTATGCCAAATTTAAAAAGGTGTTGTGTGAACACTTAATATTTCCTGTTGCACTTTGCTTTTTTTCTAACTTCTGTTATTGCACTTTGAGATTTGTATTTTGTGTCTATGTTGTATTGCTCAATAAAACTTCTTCCTTGTTGAAACTGAATCCAAGTATTTATTGTTACAGCCTTGGGACCGCATGTTTATCACTGACAAGTTTTCATATTTGAAGGTAACTGTTTTTGTGGATAATAAAAACAACGGACCAAAGTACTCATGCAGCTATGCTCTACCTTTATCTGTGGACCCTTCTTGTTGAAGTGTAAACTGCTCACCAGTGCATTGATCCAGTTCCATCAGTAGCTTGTGGTTTTGCCTTTACTTCCCTTTTCAAAGTAGCTGCAGAAAATTCAAGAATTCCGACAGATACTGTGTTTTCGCTTTGACGATTGGTCATAATAATCCTTCAAGCAAAATCATTAAGTCTTACTCTTTAATATATTAGAGGCAACATTAAAAAGATGCTTTGTATGACTGTTTTTACTTCTACAAAGTGTCTCTGTTTTTCTCTGGTGGTAGTAAATGAGCTACCGGTAAACCTCTTAAATTAGCAGTTAGCTTCTATAAAAAATGAGGTTGTACAAGCCTTTGAAAGCAAATAATTCTCTGGACTGCAAAACACAATGTTTTAAAGACCCATTCTAATCATCTATAGATCTATTATAAAAGCATTTCCAGTGGTCTTTTAATTGTGATCATGCCATTTTGTGCCAACAATGCTTTTAGTAGTAAAATTAGAAAAAGGTGTACTCCCATTTACTGCAAAGGGGTTGTAGCCCGGTTTGTTATTAGCAATGTGAAAGCTGGATAGAGAGTAGATTAGCATGTGAGCAAGTATACTCAGATCTGTATTGATTGCATTTCTATAAAGTACATTGCTGCGACCACCATTTATATAAATGCTTCACATATTTGACTCAAATAACCTTTCACATTACTACCCTGTCAATACAGTCAACTGCACACATGTTCACACACTGAGAAAGCGGGAAATCCAACCAACTTTCCAGCTATGAAAGAGCTGCTCTCTCTCCTGATGCATAGCTGCAGTTAGGTCAACACAAAAATGTTATAGCACTGTATAAACAATATATACTTTGAATATCTTAAAAAACTGTCAAATAAATATGGGGGTGTGGAAGTGTTTTCATTTGTTTTTTAATTGTAAATTGTAAATTGGGAGTCAATTGTTTGTCAAACACTGTAGAGGCTGCTAAGTAACCTTAGCTGTTCTTTGGTATTCTAAAAAACAAAACACCCTCTAGATCTGGAATATCCACTCCAAACAAGCCTTTTTTCCTGTTTGTTTCTTTTCTTTGTGACTCTAAGGTATTTCTTGCCCTAACTTTGGGATAAACTATTTTAGTTTTTTTGCTTGTGACTAAGTCTCCTCAACAATAATGAACATTTTCTAAACCATTCTCAAATGAGTTATTCCACTCTTTTTTAATTTGTCTTTGCATTGTGCTGTATAGACACCTGAAAGCTTTAGACAATCAACTATCAAAACTTTTTTTGTGTCTGACTTTACACTATATTTTGTGTTTATGTCATGTATTCACTTTTCAACAACTTAGTATTGTATATCCCCTTTATTAATTCTTTTTAAGGAAATGCTGCATTTAGCTGCCACACACTGTGCCATTTAAAGTGCATTAGGTTTTTTCTTTTTTTTGCTTTATTGGAAGAAAGGAATTTTAATAATATTATTAATAGTGCAAACACTGTTCTTTTTTCCTGTAATTTTAATTTTCAGGTAGTCACGTTTCCACTTCTTTTTCTTTTTCTTTGCAATGCTTCTGGGCTGGGAAAAAGTCAGCTTCCTGGTATTAATTCTTAACTGCAGTTCCATAACAAACCCACAATATGTGGGACTGATCACAAGACTGCACAGAGGTAAGTTGTGGGTTAACTGAATTTGATGAGCTGTGTCACGGAAAAGTTTGGTGATAAAAATATTGAGAAATTCAAAAGCACATTTTTTTCCTGGAATTTAGTGGATTTTTTTCTACAATAATTGGAGACATTTAATATTTTATTTTTTATGTTGTTTAGAATATGGAATGTATTTTTGTCAATTTTACATTTTCAGAATGTTTTTTCCCCCCTAGCAATTTAGGAAGAACCACTGGAGTCTCCGTCCTGTCTAATTCAGATGGTTCATTAACTGCTGAGTGATCCTCTTATATAATGAGTGCTGATGGATCATACGGATATATTACACTCCTGTAATCTGTAATCACATCTGTTGTTCAGCCACTGATCCACCAGCTGGCTTTGAAAAGACGGCTCAGTCACACAGTGGTGTCACTCCACAGAAACACAGAGGAGTTTGAAATGGAAGCTTATTTTTTTTTAACTTTCACAACGTTTTTCCCTTCCTGACTTTTAGATTTAGTCATTTAGCAGATGTCTTTATCCAAAGTAACTGACAAACAATATGCACAAAAACGTTTTTCAAATGCAATGAAGCACAACTTTACAGTAAAGCACGTCTGCACGTGTATATATATATATATATATATAAAGAAAACATACACCAATAAATCAATCAAAAGGTTTCTGATTTTATATTAACTGAAATTAGTGTGCAACACTGTTGGAGTCATTTGTTCAGCAATCCTGCTTTCATTTCCACATTTGCAGTTTCCCAGCTGTACTTAATGTGGTAGATGTTACAGCTGCCTGACGTCAGCACATAAATGTCACTGAGAACAGGAGAAAATCTCTGAGAGCATGTTTTAGACTAGAACACCTGTAAGAAATTTAGGCTATAGAAAGATCTTTACTTTAAGATGCCCGTTTTTAAGATCAATCTATGATGGATTGTCTAAAACAAGAATAATTTAAATGAATTGAGTTTCAGTCAGCAGATGAGAGCAGGCATGAACTTCCGGAAGTAAGTTTGCGTTTTTCAACAAAATAGAAGGGTTTGTTTTTGAATGCCACAGTCTATTAGATCTTTCAAACCTGTCAGCTGGACTCTGTGATCCAAGAAAAGCAGACAGATTTTTAGTTTGAAGGAGCAGGATGCTCAGGAAGCAGCTCAATAGTCTGCCACACAAAGCTTCAGTTGTTTGCTTCCCTTTATTATCAGCCTACAGGTTAAAGATTCATTAAATGAAAAACGGCAGCCCACGCAGCTCCAGATGTTATTAGAACATTCATGAATGTGCAAATGTACATGTTTCTAAAAGTGTATTTAACCTGGACAGCAAAAATGGAAAGAAAATTATGGAGACATAGAAGCTGGCCACTACATTTTTACCTCAACATTTTTCCTTCACTTTCCAATGTCTTATGAATAACCCCAAAATTATTCGTAGGCTCACCATTCTAATCTCAGACAAAGCGTTAGAAAACATTTTCTACACTGCATTTATCTTCTGCATAGCTATAAAGACATTTTGTTAACTCTTTTTTGCTATGTTGCTCCATTTAAAGAGGTTTATTAGCTTTCACTTCTGCTTCTTGTGAAATGAACTGCTGTTTTACTGTTTCTGTACTTTGGTTTCTTAGTTATTAGTTATTTTAACGTACTGTTTGTGACACCTAGAGGAAGGTCTTGCACATTCATCAGTGAGTGGTTCTCCATGAGCAGCACTCTGCTGCCTGCACTTAGTTAATGTTCTGTTTAGACGTGCTTTGAGCATCCTCAGTGTTAGTCTGTTCTGTTTCCAATCTAATGAGCTTCTTTTTTGTTTTACCAACCACATTGAGAACAGATAAACCTTTTCATTTTGTATATTTGGTCTTTCCTCCCATGCTTCTGGTGGAGTCTCATACTATTACATTAATATGGACTTTCTTCAAGAGTTTTTGCCTAAGTTATTCTTCTGCACCTGTGTTTTCACTTTTTCATTTATAAGACACCTTACATTAGTTTTATCTTGTTTTGTTTTTAGGCACCAGCTGTTGTTTTTTTTCTTTTTTTTTATTGTTTGTCACTGTGTCTGCTCACTCTGTTGAGTCTAATGTGCTTTATGACTACACTGGAATTGTAATATTATGAAATATTATCAATGATCATCTCATTGACCTGAAGGTGCTCACATGGAACTACTGCTGCTGCATTTTTGACTTTTTTATTTTATTTTATTTTATTTCTTTATTCAGTCGTGTCTATTTATACATACAGCTACCTTATATCTACCTTCTTTTATTATTTATCCTTTTTTTAAATCTTACACCTCACACTTTATATACCTTGCTAGTTTGCACAAGTAACTGAAGACAAATTCCCTGTACATGCGCTGTACTTGGCAAATAAAGTGATTCTGATTCTGATTCTGATTCTCAAGCTTCAGAGTGCTTGAGGACATAAACATTTTAGTTGAGATACTGTTTGGTTTTTATCAAACAAGGAAATGTGATTGGTGCCCTTATCCTTTCAGCTGGTTTCCTGAAACATACTTGGCGATACCTGTCAAGTTCAAGCTGTAGCTCTTGGAGCTATGTATGCGTCTGTGAACACTGAGATGTCAATTGGATGAGACATCTACTCCTGGCAGATTGGCAGATTTCTTAAAATCATTTGCTTTTCTCAGTAGTCTGCTGTACTCAGAATTGGAGATGTTTTTGTTCCAGATTAAAGTCTCAACTGTGGAATAAGGGGGTACTGACGATGATTTAATAAAGTAAAAAGAAGTTAAACCAAAACAAATCAGCTGCACTTATATAAAAAAGATAAGCAGTCACATAAAGAAATACCGGTATGTTCCAGATGAAATGATCACCATGATCTTTTGTAAGAGGTTTCAATCTTATGACAGTCTGAAATGAACAACACTTTAGTTGTGAAGTGGTTTCACAAGAGGAATGCAAGGACATTGTGTCCTTTTGGTTTTTTGTTCTTGGTTTTCTCTTCTTGTGTACATAAGATGGAAAAGTCACAGAGTACAATACTGCAACAGTTGCCTATTTGGTTGTCCTTTTACTCCATTCATCTTGAGGGTTAAATGTGAAAATCACTCTAATTCATTTTATTTTCTGCTTTCCATCAGCAAAGCTTGATCATAGTCCAGACTAAGATGACACAGAGCTTGTAGAAATGGAAAATCCTTTCCAGGAATACATTTTTTAACATTTAAACTACTATTTTTAGTTCTGGAACCAATCAATGTATGACTCTTCAGTTAGAAAATGCTTCAATTGAAAAAAAAAATACTGTGAATGACAAAGATAAATCTTGTAATTTTTTGTGTGCTTTCATGCTTCATTTCTTTCTGATTAATTAAGTAATGTCTCAATGTTTTCCGTTTTCTTTGATCAGCTTGGCCGAATATAAATCATGCACATTAAAAAAAGACATTGAAAATAAGTTTAACCTTTTGAACATTTCCATCGTAAACAAAATGTTTTTCCTTTTAGTGTTTCTGCTATTTGTCATTTATTAAACACTTTTTTTGTATGAGAGATGTATACTGTACAAAGTAGTTTAAAGGATCACACATGATCAAAACACATTTTCCAAATTTGCTGTTTTAAAACAGCCTGGCCTTGCTACTGGAATTTGCTTGATTAAATAATTACCAACACATGTACTATGAGACGAAATACTCGCTTTAATCAAGAGCATAGTTCTTAAATCTAAGAGCGTACTTGAGCGTACTTATTGCTGTGCTTGGTCTCAAAACCCTTCTTTGTGTCTTTTATACAGCTAATCTGTTGAAAAGTGACAGGTAGCACTATGTAGAGGATGCAAGGATAAGCTTCTTAAAGAGGAAATAACAGGTCTGTGAGGAACAGATTTCTCTCTTATTTTCTTCACTGTCATAGAAACAAATTCGGCATCATGTAATCTGCTTTCCTGAATCTTTTTTTAGTTTTTTTATTTGATCCCTTACAGTTGAAGTGTACTCAAGATGAACAGCAGACCTGTCTCGTGATTTTACATGTGGGCAATTTGTTTGAAAACCAAGATTTTTAAAGCTCAGCAAATAACAATATAATATTTTTCTTTGTAAGTTGGCATGCATTTCAGGTGGTTGTGTAAGATATAAGTCACATATATATACATTATACACATGGTGTACAAATTAAAAAATTAAAATGCCGGCACAGAGGCTGCAACATATTTTCAAAATGAAAACGTTTCAGTTAAAATATTGTTGGACAAATATTGTTTGACAGACATCTATTAGAAATATGCAAGTGGTATAAAGTCTGCAGTTGAGAAAAACGTATGGAAATGTAAAATTATCTGAAAGAATCAATGAAGGTCCCATTGGGGCCTGATTGAAATAATAATAATTACAGGATAGTATTTGCAAGTAAATCAATAATTCTTGATCAGAAAAACTGTCCTGAAAAATAATTATTTCAATGTTTTAGCAAAAATACAAACATGTTTTTTATGTTATGTTACTATTAAAGCTTGTAATTTTTATTTATGTCCCATATATTATTTTTCAACATAATTTAGATTTTAGTACATATTTTCTTTACAGTTTGATTCTGTTATATTATTACAATATTAGTACATTCAATAATAAAGTTATCTCAGTTGATTGTACAAGATAAGAAAAATATAGATTCCTCATTTAACAGATTTTTTGTTTTTGTTTTTAAGGGGTGCAACTGGGATTTGAGGTTCTAAATTTGAAGTCTAGTAAATAACAAGTCTTTAAATGTTGCATTCCTCTGTAAAACATTTAAACTGAAAGAGGATACAGTTTCACTGCTAAACTGTATACACAATTTGACATTGACCTGTTCTCAAAAGATTGTCTTCATTATGGATGAGCACACTTACACAACATTGGCATGTTCTTCAGAGGGGAAGCCCTTTGCCAGCAATAAAATGTTTGCCATTCTTCTTGGTTAATCTCTTTCCACTCCACTCCTTTTGTTCCTCATTACCTCCCTCACTCCTCATATTTCTCTCAGTTGTGGAACTTTCCATCAAAGCATCTTGTTAGTGATGAAGGAGTCTCATGTATCTTTAAGTACCTGACAGGGATCTTTAACTGGGCAGTTCCAGTCAGGTCATCACACAAGCATCACATACTTTTGCTTAAATCCCACACCATGGTAAGTCATTACTTCTTTTACAAAAATAAAAATAAATACGCAGTGAAAAACTATTTATGTATATGCATAAAAAAATATATTTGCATTTTGCAAACCACTCCAATTTAATTAGGGGGTCACCAAGGAAAAGTTTAACTAGAAATTAGTGTCTGGCAAATAAAACAGGATAAATAAATCATCATAAGCTGGTCAATGAAATTACAATTGTGAGGATGTTTGCAATAATATTATTGATTAGAAACTTTTTATTTAAAGCGGAAAAGCCTAGGACCAAGTTTATATGACTTTGTGCTTCAGGTAATGTCCAGGATTAAGGGGATTAGTTATCAGAATGACCACAAAATCCAGGCTTGAATGCTAGTGCAGTTCTTTTTTCCCCAACTGTCAAAGAATAGTTGAAAGAAAAAAAATATAGATCTATCTATCTATCTATCTATCTATCTATCTATCTATCTATCTATCTATCTATCTATCTATCTATCTATCTATCTATCTATCTATCTATCTATCTATCTATCTATCTATCTATCTATCTATCTATCTATCTATCTATCTATCTATCTATCTATCTATCTATCTATCTATCTATCTATCTATCTATCTATCTATCTATCTATCTATCTATCTATCTATCTATCTATCTATCTATCTATCTATCTATCTATATGACAACTGTCCAATTAAAGCAGTTTAATTTATCCCAGAGGGAGGATATTGCATAGACACCTTAAAAAACATGATTCCTTAATCCAAAGAAAGGCACAGTAATACACAATAAATATAAATAACAGAAAGGGATGGTGTGCACATGTTCAGTTTAATGGATCACACCACTTTGATTGAGTAGATAATTATTTACAATTAAATGATGTTTAATCATTCAATAAATAATGTATTTTATGGAAAAATACAGTGATCCCTTGCTATATCACGGTTTACTTTTCACGGTTTCGCTACTTCACGGATTTGGATTGTGCATTGTGTTCTGCATTCTGATTGGCTAAAAAGTCACTCAGCGAGTAGCTCAAGAATGGGACCCTTTGATGAGCCGTTCATTACAGTTCTCCAACATAATCGATGGGGGCATGTCGGTGTATAAGGATCTTATAGCAAAGAAGAAAAAAGAGCGACAACAACTGCCTATCACTATGTTCCTCTCCCGAACAAACACACCTGCAGCTGCACCGCGGGCTTCAAAAGGAAAAAACGCTGCAGAGGATGCAGCGGCTCAGTATGAAGAGCAGTGAAAAAGAAGACCGGAGTCACTATCTGTCCCACTGTACTTTTTTATTTTTTTCATAATCATTTTAAATTTTCTTCCGTTTAATCCACTCGGGTCGCGGTGGGCGGGGCTAATCTCCGCAATTTAAAGCCTTCTGTTCTTATCGATGATTGAAATTATTATTTGACAGCACACTACAGAAGTTATTTGTTGAAAAAACGTTTCTAAAGTACTTTTATTCTTTAAAAAAACAATTGATTTAGCCTGTTAAATGGTTTGTTCTTTCTTTTCAATGTATAATAGTGTATTTCATTGTATAATAATTGTAAAAAAAATAAAGGTTTCTACTTCACGGGTTTTGCTTATCACGGGTTCTATTTGGAACGTAACCCCCGCGATAATCAAGGGATCACTGTATAGGAAATATCTGAAGCTGTCAAAACTATTGTATAACAGTAACAAAGGTGTCTTTATTGGATAATTAATGATAAAATGCTATTTCACCCATGTCCTTTTTGATCTATTTAGAAAACCTCTTTGGTGATCGGACATTTTCTGCAAGTCGTTATGGCAATAGCTTTTATTAGACTATTTTTAAAAGTTTACCAGTCTCTGCTGTTGAGGTTAACTTGCAAAAAAATCAAAGCAGTTGGAGCAACAACTGTATTGGGTGTGACAAGTGTGACACTAGCAAAACTATTTGCTTATAGCTAGTGTTTTATAATGTCTTCATATACCATTACTTACAGAAACATTTCTTTTTTTCTTGTTTTTATTCTCCATCTTTTCAAAGCCTATGTAAGGTTAACCCAAGCTTGTGGTGTTAAGCTAACATTGAAACAGACTAGTTGATACTGTAAAATAAGACAATCTTATTGGGGATTTAATGCTTTCATGTTAAAGCTTTTCTTTAAAGAAAGCAAGTTTGTCCTGTGTTGTAAAGTAGTTATAATGTAAAAGAGGGAGGTTTTTCGAAGTAAAAAAGAAACTTGAATGCATAAGTTATAAAATAATTGTGTGCAGAATATGGACTGTTATCATCCAAAAAACACATCAACGCAAACTTGAAACTTAGTCGTAGTTATAAATATGTGAAGTGTATAAAAGTATGTTAATCTTACCTTACAAATTAAAGTCACTTGGTCAAAGGTGGTGTTTTTGTCAGCAATTTGTTTTTATGTAAACTATTTTCTTACCTGCTTAGACAGGTGTCTCACCCGCGGACAGTAAATAACCTCAGACAGGGTAGTGTGTGAACACACAGCTCTTGTTTCTTCCTGAGAGTAATTGACACCTCCTTTCTCTCCTTTCATTTGCAGTTCTGTGTCATTGAATGACCTTAAATGCATCTTTTGTCATCACCTGTAGTTGTTATCTTGTTTGTATGTATGAATGTATATTTTCACAATTTTCTGGAGAAAACTGCAGTTTCCTCTATAATTTAACTTGTAGAACAAACATTTCATTCTTCTTTTTTGCACCTTAAATATCAAATGACCACACAAAAGAGTTTTTCTGTTCAAAAACTAATGTTTAACTGTTTTTTTTTCAAGTTTGTACATTTTTCAAAATTTCAGTGTCTGAATTAAAATTAAAAAGTACTCGTTGTAGGTTAAAAACGAAATTACTTGCAAAGAATGGAGGGGTATTTTAAAGAAACTGAATGAAACCCAAAGATGATTTACCAAAGATTAATGTGTGGAATCTGATCACTTGAATAAATAAAAAAAATAAAAATAAAAAGGTAAAAAAGAAAAAATTTAAATAAGTAAAAAATAAATAAAAAGGTTCAAAAACCTATTTAACTCAAACATTTTGAAATCATTAAAAATAAACCAGTTCAGGAACTAGCTCAGAAGAGCGATATTAATTAATTAAATGCTATAATCCTTTCAGAATGCCTAGTAAAATCTAAAAGCATTCAAAAACTGCTAATCTGAGCAGCATTCCAGAGACTTCTCCCTGAGTCGTAACCCTTGTGCTATCCTAGGCACTTTAATATCACATTACTGTGATGCATTACTTTTGTAATGTGTTACTCCAAACACTATTTATGTCCTGTTTTTGTTGGTGTCATTCATGTCCTCATTATCAGAAGGAAAAATTCGCCATGCAAACTCTCTTCTTTGTCTTTTGATTGCAACAATCACTCTGTTCGTAACCCTTGTGCTATCCTAGGCACTTTAACATTGGGAGTTGGGTCATCTAGACCCACTAGACAGTGCTCTGAACCTTTTTTCTTCAATGATTTGTGATCTTCACTGGTGTCCATGGATTACATGAAATCCTCTCCACCTTTATCCACCTTTGTCATGGTAGGGTCAACACGTCAATGTAAGGGTGGGGTCATAGGATAGCACAAGGGTTAAAGGTGTATTTAGAGAGCCGGGTATCAGGTTAGGTTGGTAAGCATTAATAAGTAGGCGACTGTTCCTTGTCTACCAGAGATTGGCATCCTCTTGGTACCTGGAGGACTTCCAGTGACAAGGTGCCATGCATGCTTTATTCGCGACCTCTATCTTTGTGACGATGGCACTTACATTACAGTGAAAGCAGAGACAACGAAAGTAAAGCTGAGACCGAACAAGTGGGATTTTCTTACCTGTTGGGGATCTCCAAGGAAATCCAGTAATCATAACTTCAATTCTCTCTACCTTGATTTGTGTCTAACAATTAATGCACACCATCATGCAAATGTGTTTTCTCAAATACATGTAGATAAATGAAGAGACAGGACATTTTTTTAACAGCAGTGCTTGCAGTTTACTAACTGAAAGGCCATCATACATAGAAAAGGAGCAATTCTAATGGTGACAGCTGTCTTTCTCTGATAAATTGTAAAACAAAGGACATCAAAGCCTTTTTTGACAGTTAGAATTTAGCATTTAAAATTCAATAGTATTATGAAATCATTATTTGTGTAGCATTTTTTAAAATAAAATATGACATTTTAATATTTATTAGACTGAAGTTTCACTAAACAGTATAATTTATTTGATGCTCTGGGAAAACAGTACAAGAAAAAACTTTGAAATGTCCTTTTAAAACCACATTTTGAGACCAAATAATTCAGAAAAAAAAGTTAGTTTATGCATTTTTGTAACTGTCCAGTTTTTATTCTAATCTAAAATCTTTACTGAAGCAAAACACAAATGTAAATTGTGTTTCAAATGGAGAGGACTTACTATAAACTGAACATTTTTGAAGCATACTTTATAAATGCTTCTGAAAAACAAAACAAACCTAAGCACGATGTTTGTCACTTTTTAAAACTTCTCTAAAACTCATTCATTCATTCATTCATTCATTCATTCATTCATTCATTCATTCATTCATTCATTCATTCATTCATTCATTCATTCATTCATTCATTCATTCATCTTCTTTACCGTTTATTCCCTTTCGGGGTCACGGGGTTGCCAGAGACTATCCCGGCATTATCCTATTTTCTTCATGATAGTTTTCTTTCTGTAACAAAAATTATGAACTGACCAATCAGATGCCTCAATAAAAGTATGTGGTCGAACGCTCTAAACGTTTGATTGACAGATTCTCCCTAGAGCCCACTTTCAAAAAAAGGGGTGTGGAGTTCCATCAAGCTCACTCCTGATTGAATAGAGTGGTTGACATAGAAACGTTTACTCAGACTGACGTGATCACTGCTTACTGATGAAGTTTGGTATTGTGATAAAAATAGGGATTGAATTTACTTCATTTTGCTTTAACCCAAAGCAAGTCCTTATATGGGTGACGTCACACTTATTGGGTCAGTTCCCATAATAGTCACTACTCAGTATGACTTCCCCTCCATGGGTTCTTATCATCTTTTCAAAGTCTTTATCTCTTTGTACTTTTTTTTTTTTAGTTTTGATTTTGTGACATATTTTTATCTTTTGCCAAGAGTATATTTTTATCCAGTGCAGTATCCTTGGGTGTTCTCATTTACACTAATAAATAACTATTATTATTTATTAATATCATTGTTTTCATTATTGATTTGCAACACAGGCCACCCCAATACTTGTTGCAATGAATAAGAGGACAAAATACAATAATGCTATAATTTATTTATGAAATAGCAACAAGAGTCCAATACCACTAGTTATAAGTCATGACATAACCAGAAAATCAAATATTTTTAGAAATGTTTTTATGCAGACCTGACTTTTTCTGTTAGGAATGGGAAACCTTGTACAGACATCCGACCAGAAGCATCAAAACATTTTTTTTTTGTGGAAGTTAAATAGAAATCTACATCTGTCACATTTGAATGTTAGTTTCTTTGGCCAATGTTTCAGATGTTTGTGCTGCACCCACACAGTGGGTAAATCAGCTTTCAACGAGCTGTGGTCTGTCACAAAAATGTCAAATCTGTCAAGCTAAAGATTTGTTAGACAACACCAGAAGAGAAGACCCATTTTCATAGGTTCAAAAATGAGTAAGTAGATAATGTTGTATCAATAATTTACATGTTCTGAATTTTACTGTTTCATTTACGTTTGACCAAATCTGACAATAAACATTTAAATATCAAGAGAATAACAGTAGAGCCAAAGAACAAAGAAAATACTTTGACATATGATATGTGTAATAAATATACAGTCAAGCTGGAAAACATATACACCTTGGTAAATTTTGAATATGTTGTCTTAGATGTTAGTACAATTAAAGAATCATGATGCCTCTTTGTAAAATCTTCTGCGAGACGCCTTTGTCAGTTCCCAGTCAAAAAAAATAATCTTGATGCTTGATTGTAACTTCAAGTCAGAATTTGCTTGAGGTATGAACAATTGATAACAGGTGAATACAAAATTGTTCACAGAAGTACAGAGTCCTCAACCATATGATCTTTTCTGATTTATCATACAAGTAGTGCAGCCCGTTGTCAATATAAAACATACATTTCCACAGGAATAATGAAATTTTAATCACAAGAATTCTTCATCTGAGGTGACTAAAAGACTAAATGTTCATTTTTTCATTTTCTTCAATTTTTTCTTCCACAGTTAGTTTCCTTTAATCTGCCAAATGCCATTGGCTAGATTGAGTGAAGTGTTGCTGGCCTGTTTGCTGATTGCTTCAGCCTTCATTGCTTGCTCAAGAGCTTCTGCCATGGGAAGCTTGTCCTCTGCTTCCGTCTCTCTGTGGTAGAAGTAGTTGAAGTTTGAAACAATGACAGGAACAGGCAACGCTATCGTCAATACACCTGCTATTGCACACAAGGTGCCAACAATCTTACCCGCCACAGTAATGGGACACATGTCTCCGTAGCCTACAGTAGTCATGGTGACCACAGCCCACCAGAAGCCGTCAGGAATGCTAACAAACTGCGTGCTAGGCTCATCAACTTCAGCAAAGTAAATAGCACTAGAGAAGAGGATCACTCCAATGAATAGGAAGAAGATGAGCAAACCAAGCTCACGCATACTGGCTTTTAAAGTCTGCCCCAAGATCTGAAGCCCCTTAGAATGGCGTGAGAGTTTGAAAATACGAAACACTCTGACCAATCGGATTATACGCAGAATAGCCAAAGACATGTTCTGTCCAGAACTCTCTTGTGGCGTCGTGAATGTTTCTGTGATAACAGTCACAAAGTAAGGGATGATGGATATGATGTCGATAATGTTCATGATATTGTGGAAAAACTCACTTTTACTGGGACAGGCCACAAATCTAACACACAGCTCAAAGGCAAACCAGACAATACAGGCAGTCTCAATGAAAAAGAAAGGGTCAGAAAAGGTTGTGAGCTTTACACCAGGAAAAGAAGCAGAGGGGAAACTGCTGGACTGGTTGACAGGTTTTACAGGGGTGGCCACAACTCTATCAGAATCATCTCTGAACTCTGGAAGTGTTTCCATGCAAAATATAATAATGGATATCACAATGACCAGGACGGACACCAGAGCTACACCACGAGCGGCATTGGAGCTCTCTGGGTACTCAAAGAGAAGCCAGAACTGCCTATGTATTTCATTAGTTGGAAGAGGGATATCAACATCTTTTATAAATCCTTCATCTTCTCTGAACTGCTCAAGGGCTTCTTGGCCAAGCTCATAGAACACAATTTCATCAGCAAACACATCAAGCGGCACATTAGCTGGTCTTCGGATTTTTCCCCCAGACTGGTAGTAATACAAGATCCCGTCAAAGCTCGGCCGATTCCGATCAAAGAAGTACTCATTCCGCATGGGGTCAAAGTAGTCCATCCTCTTCAAAGGATCTCCTAAGAGTGTTTCCGGAAACTGGTCCAGTGTTTTGAGTTGTGTCTCAAAACGAAGACCGGCTATGTTGATAATGACTTTCTGGTCTCCATCATCCAGCCCTCGTTTATCTACAAACAGGTCCTCACAGCACTCTTTGGTGAGCCGGCTGAAGATGGTCTCACTCTCCTTAACTCCCTCACTGCTTAATAGCAATTTCCAGTTAGAAATCATGCTTGCACAGCTACTGCGGCCCTTTTGGCTTGGGGATAGCAACACTGGAGACTGGGGTATACCCAGTGTATATGTTTGTGGAATAGGTAAAGATGAGGTGGATTCCCACATATGGGATGGCATCGGGCTGTACTGGGAAGGTTTGGAGGATAGCTGGGGAGCTCGGAGAAGGTAATCAATGTCTGGGCTGTTTGGCTCAGGAGGCATGTCCACTGTGAGAGCCAAGGTCTTATCAGAATAGGTGTCCTCATCCTCAAGGCTGGCGTCAAGGTCCTCCAGGCTCTCGAAGTTCACTAGAGCTACCTCCATGGCTGCAATTCAGCCTTGCAAGGCCTGGGATCAGCAAAACAGGAGAAGAGCTCTCTAATCAACAGATGAAGCTTGAGTGGTAGCAGCAGCAATTTAATAAAGCATGAAGTCTTTGGCTGGAATTTAGACGTCAAACGGAAAGCCTGGATGGTTTCTATATTTTACCTGCAGAAAAAAAAAGAAGACAAAATAAAGACAGTCAGTGTGTTTCTGTCACTACTCAGAGTTAACAGCTAGCAAAGAAAAGAATGTCAAAAATAAATGTTTAAGAGAAATGCATGTTTAAAAATCAGAGAAAAATCAAATACAAATAAGTTTATAAGAACATAGTTTGTTAAAAGAAACTGAATTTTTTTCTTCTACAAACAAAAAGCGCTGAGAAGCAGGCCCTGAAGTCACATTGCTTCTAACGTAACCAGTTGTGCACACCTGACAACATTAGAAAAAAAACTTCAATTATCTCTCATTTTTTATTATTATCTTGATAGATTTAGCTAAACTGATATTTTTAAGTCACCACAAGAGCCAATAAGATAACTTAAAAAAACAGGCTAACCATTAAATTTTATAAATAATATCAAATAAAGTAAATGTCCAGAAGGAGTTAAACATCAAAAATGTGTATGTTGTACATCAGAGCCTTGGCAGTAATATCTATTTAAGTGGATTTGTAGACCTTTTTTTTCTTATTATACTGTGGTGTACTACATTTATGATGCATTTGACCACGTCAAAGGCTTTCTACAGAACTTATGAAGTACACAAAAGAAACATATATTTGAATATAGTGAAGTTTCATTAAAACAAACCAAAAAAAATTGCTCATTCTAATGCATTTATTTTTTATGACAATAGATTTAAATCATTTGTATGTTCAAGAAGAACCTTGTTTGACAAACATTCTATCAGGGAACATTAATCACTAAAGTGCTGTGTTTGATATATATAATTATCTGCCACAGTAATATGCACACCAGGGAGAACTCCCAAAATAACAACACGCATAATGCAACAGTCAGAAAATTTCTCTGAGAATTCTGGGATGCCAGTAGTGTGCATAATTAGTTTGTTACCAAACAAAAGAATTGCAGAGACGTGGGAGTGGAGGATAGTGAAGGGTAACTGGGACTGTGCATACATCAGTGCATAATTAACAGACTGTACAGTGATAGCGTGAGGCTTGATCCGTCCACAGACCAGGATTCCCGTTTGCTCTGTGCAATAAAAGCCCAATTTTGTTTGTCCTAAAAATGTGCCACTTGTTTTTTGTAGATGTTTTAATATTTGTGCTTTCATTTACATCTGACATTAATTTCCACACTATCTCTTGCTAGATACAAATGGCCACAGTTTCAGAAAGTGTGTGCCACTGCAGATATTTAATTAAAGACTCAGAGGTGAGTCACCCTGTGCCAGTGACACTGACCTGGGAGAGCAATGGACCGAGACAAGAAAGGGACTGAAAGGATAAGAATTGGATGGATGTTCTAAAGAGTACATGGACAGAGCGATTTTTTGCAGGAAAGTAACAATAAATTATTGTTTTTATTGTTAGATATACTGATAAATGGTGACTCATTTTGAAAAAGTAGAAGTTATGGTTAAATAAGAGAAGTAATCAGTACATTTTTCTGATTAAAGATCTTCAGGATTTTCTGTCTTCTTAACCTATCAAAAGAGTTATACCAAAAATGCATCTCTGCTTGAGCTGTACTTGGTGTTAATTTGTTTATAATGCAGTCAACCTAATTTAAAATTGGTTGTTTTGCATCTGCAAAAAAGAGTTTAAAATGCTTAAAAAATGTCACCTCTAATCCTTTTTTTATAATTCTGTTTTTATAGAATTCTAAATATGTATAGACACTATAACTTTGTTAATATCTTGTATGAAATATTTCAAAAGCATTATTAAATAACTATTAGTAATAATCATAATGAACTAGAGAAACAGCACAAAAGGGTGCAAAAATGCCCATAGCAGAAAAATATCCAGGCTACAGTTAACTTACCTTCATTCGAGATATTAATAAACCATAAAATAAAGTGAAAAAAATGCAACAGGTAAAAGAGGCAAAACTGCAGGTTCTGCTCCTGCTGCTCCTTTTTGCTACCTTCTCCCCCCCGAGAGGAATGACTTGTCTTTCATGGCTGAAACTGGATAAGCTTACACTGAGTAGAAACTGAAGCCGTGGCAAAGGTCAAATCCACAAACACAAGCAGGTAAACACATTTGCCGTCTTATAAAACAGTGCACGTAAAATAGTGGAAACCAAACCCTTCAGTTTGCTCTTTTAGTTTACTGTAGTGTGTGCAGCTGTCTGTTGACATATGCGCGCCTCCTATTGTGTGTCATTAGATATCTCTGTGATTTAAGTGATGTGCTCAAGGCTTTGTAGACTGGAACAGTGATTAGATCCTCAGATTTCTCCATGCTTGACTCACTTACCCTACACCCGGGAATGTTTTATCCTTATTTAAGGTATTACAATAGATCGCCAATAACTAACCACCTAAGAACCATAATTCAACAAGTTTAGGCCACTTGGATTAAAAAATACATAAAAACCCCTTCCTTACAAGTAACTGGCCTTTCACTCACAGCTCATCTTCTTTATTGACAGCTCCTTTAACGGTAAACTCTAAGCAGCACACCTAGAGACCATGAATCTTTAATTACAGTGAGACTAAATTACTCTCTAAAAGGTTCCATCATTAAAACAGAACACAAGAGGACATTTGAACTCTTAAGGCTCCATTTGCCTTGTCTGTCTGCAGATAAAGAAATTTTGGAGTTTACTTTTTAATGAAATTCCACCACAAAGCAGTAGTTGGCATATTCTACAGTTTATCGTAGTTATCAGTACCCTAGTGTATTCAGACTGAAAATGTATTACAGGTTATCGGGTAAAACGAACTCTGGTTCACTCAAAGCGGACCCAATGTGTCCAGTCTGAATACACCCTAAGGCTTCTTACTGTTAAACAAATGATCTATATGAAGTCGTAAAGTAGAGTTGACAAAAATCTGTTGATTGATATCAGATTGATCTTTATTTAGAAAATTAATGCCTATTTATTGATATCAATCATAGCTCAAATAACCCTTAAATTGAAAATCTCAGGTGACAAAACTCCTTTAGTTAATTTAATTGGAAGATTTCATATTTTTTTAAATGCAAGTTTCACCTTCATTCTGTCTATAGTTCTAGTTGTGTGAAAAGTGAATCAATGAAAAATTGAAACATAAATTGATATTGAATTGTGCACTGATTCGTGAACTTGTAAATTAAATTGAATGTTATTGTGCCCAGCCCCATAGGCCATTTATAAAGGCTGCTATTTCACTTTGAAGTCTGAAAAAAAGAATTCCAGCAAATGTTTATCTTAAACCAGATAAAAAAAGTAAACACTTAAACACTTAAATACTCTAGTCCACAATAAGCAGAGAAAATAACTTTATACTAAAGGTAATTGGAAGACTGCTTTTTTGTGTTAGTCATTACCGGCAATTGCTAAAGTACAGACATTTTTTTTTGGAGACCAAGTTACTAATTGATTCTAAAACTGCAAGTTTTTTTTTTCTTCTTCTTTCCCATGGTGAGATATCAAAATTAATTGCTTGATGTCTTACTGTGGGATACACCCCCTGCATATTCCTCAGAAGGTGTTTGAATTAGCAGAGGACATATTTTATAGTGGTACATCTCACTCATGCCACTCAGAGAACCGGGGCTACACGAGTAACCCAAAGTTTTTTTTATTTTACAAGACAGGCTCATGAAAACAAATATTTAACAAAATGTTTCTAAAAACTTTGCAATGCTTGTTTATCTGACTTTTATCTGACTTTTGTTGCACTTTATTTATGGGAAAAGCCGAAAGAGAAACAACAACATTCATAAATATAGAAACAATATATATGAAATGATAAATGTGCATTTTTAAAAGGTATCCCCTTTTTTTTAGTATTTAATCAAAGCTGTACCATCCCAAATGCATGCTTGAACAATCTACTCCAAAGTAAGCAAATGTAAAGTTTTCTTGTGTGGGGGTTAAAATAGCTATTTCGTAACAATTTTAGCCAAAGCTACATCCCAAAATAACTGTAACAGTTTGTGCACACAGTCTTCCTCACAGTGTTTGTGCAAACCAGTTCCAACCCTCAATTTTTCTTGGGAGAGGAAGTGGCTTTTGTTCAGAAAAGGAATCATCAACCCTGACATGGTGACAAGAGGGATTTAGATCAAACTTACAGGTTCTTGTCACAGGTAAGGATTAGACACGATACTGGCATCTGCCTTCTACAACTATGTGATCAAAGAGAGTAAACTAGACCTGAATGATGATCACAAGCTTTGTGCAACAAATTATCACAATTGTTGTAATTTGAATGTAAATTCTGTAAAAATTGTACTATTTTTTTGGTACTTACTTAGGTACTTGTTGCTCATTTGTTCAGAAATCCCATCACATTTATTTTACTGAAACATTTTGACCAAAAAAAACACAAACATAATTTTTTTTTTTTGTCAAAACGTTATATATTCCCATAGTTCATCTCCCATAGGCGCTTATTGCTAACTTGCAACTTTTAATGATTCATTTTTTAATGAATCTCCTTTTTTGATCTATTTTAAAAATTCTCCCAGTGGTCCTTAAATTATGATTATGCTGTTTTTAGCCTTAATCAAAACGCTAAAATGTGTCGTTTTCTGCAGAGTGGCAGTAGTTCATTAAAATCGTTCCTCTAATTTGGGGGCAGGACAGTTGGCACAGAGCAACCCCGCCCTCCTTCCCTTCCTTGATGCAAAGAGCATTACTGGTGCAAAAAAATTGGCGGACAATATTAAAGCTGACCAGATGTGCAGTGTTGAGCCAGATGTCAGCTCGGACGAGGAAAACGAAGACGTGCATGGATATGGTCATCTACAATTGGGTGCATCAAAGCTACAAGTTTTTTCAAACTGCCTTTTTTTGTAAAAATACTCAGAAATACTCAGAACATATTAAGCTAAATTTTCCCTTGTGCTATCTTAGATGACCCCACCCTTACATTGACGTGTTATCCCTACCATGACAAAGGTGGATAAAGGTGGAAAGATTTCATGTAATCCATGGACACCAGTGAGGTTCACAAATTATTGAAGAAAAAAGGTTCAGCGCACTGTCTAGTGGGTCTAGATGACCCAACTCCCAATGTTAAAGTGCCTAGGATAGCACAAGGATTACTAAAAGTCTTTCATCATGTGCACACAGAATACGTTTCAAACACCATAAACCTGATTTTCATCAGAGTGGGTCTTGATAGTTGTATTACTATACAAAGCCTTGATTTGTTTCATAACAAGACAGAAATGTCACATGCCTGCTTTCAGTGATGCAGTTATTTATCTAAGAATACACACAGTCAGGCTGGTAGAAACCCATGTGATGAAATCTCATCTGACATTTAATGCCCTAATCCTCACAAACATTGAAAAGTCATGCTCTGAGCACAGATTAAAATGTTCCTGTTAGCAACAATAAAGTGATCTTCGACTGATATGTGCTAATGCATGCAGAAGAGTGCAATGTAGTTAATCTGTGGCTTTATTATATGTGTGCAAACGCAACAGATGTTCCATCTCAAGTCAAACCTTTTGCACAAACTTACTTTGATATTATGGTCAAATATATCTGATAAATTGAATGCATACTGTGTATTTTTAATATATGTCTGGAAAAAGCACTGTAGTGGCATTGTGTTCTGTGACATTATGTGAAGTATATATTTATTGTTTTTTCTCACCATTAGAAAGCATATATTCTGAGTTCCTGATCAAATAAACTTATGAAAATAAATATATCATGATTATCTTTTAGTTGGCAGGGATTTTATTAATCATATTCTGAAGAGCAGCAGTCATGACAACTCAGCATTCAGATGTTCATGCAGTTTTGTTGCTGGAACTAAATGGATCTCCCGCTTAAAGGCACAATGAGGCCAGACCCATTGTTATTTTTTGTGGTGTCAGACAAAGGGAATGTGTTAATAGGAATTGCAGGCTCTGGTGAATCAAATTTTTGTTTCTATTAAGCAGATTAATGCGGGCTGGGCAGCTCAGTGCCATAAGCCGAAGGATCTTTCCAACGGATCAACACAGATACTGCAGTGTCATAACAGATGAATACATGAAAGAAAAATGCAAAAAAGACAAACATAAACAAACCTAACCTAAGCCCACAACCTGTCTTTTTGTTTAATATGACAATAAGACTAAAACTGTGCAAAAAAACAACAACATTTTTTCATACAAATACATATTAGTTCAGAGATACTATTTTGTCAAAATGTGTCATCCGCACAATGTATTATTTAAATGTTTTTTTCTTAATCTACTTTTATAAGTAGATTGAGGAAAACAACAACAACAAAAATGTGTGTCCACCAGTTAAAGAAAATTATTTAAAAAAAACTAGAGCACATGCTGTGACCTCTATGTATCTCAGAAACAGTTTTCTCCTGTTATACATTAAGGTAATTCATACAAAACATGTCATTACACAGTTCATCTACAAAGAGTTTTTTCCACAAGTTGCATAAAGTTTTTTTAGTTATACATAAACACTACCTTTAGTTCTGTCTGTAAATGGATTTTGCGGGGATATTAATTGTCTTTTGCAGTTGTCCGCTGAATAAATATTAATTTAGACTTTTCTTTAACGCCTTTGTCTAAATTCTAGTCAAGTTACATTTAAATAAAAATGAAACTTAAAACTGGTTAATGCTTTAGAGAGAGATATAAACATGCTAAATACCTAAAAAAACTTTTAATTTTGTTGATTTCTGTGGTGTAAATGATTTTTTTTAAGTTTATATTTGTTTCTTTTTGTTTGGATGTCTGGAGCATTTTATTTTATACATAATTTCTAAATTTAGAGAGACATTTTGGTCACATATAAAAGGTAGATCAAGATTTTTTTAATCCAATAGGATTACTGATTAAATTGTTGAAACATGGGCTAATATGCTTTCATTTGGTCTTAGATTTAATGTTTTTTTTCTTTTTTGCTTCTGTTTTTTTGGTTTATATGTGGAAGTCCTGCCTTGTGTTCAAATTGTCTTTTAAATGGTTTCTCCTGACACGATCACACCAGGTTTCATTTGTCAATTCATTTATAGTAAAATTAGGACGATAGATTTCCGTTGCGTACTGACATGTCCCTGTGTCTTCATCCTCTTGGTTTGGGTTTAAGTTTTTTTTTTTCTTTCATATTTAATTATTTGATAAAGTTCCTATCCACATGTCTGTGGGTTTTTTTTTTCTGGGTGCTACATTTGACAGCAATTGTGTTGATTGGCACACTATGCATACACACAGAGATCCATAACCACAGATAATTCACACATTGAATGTGTATTAAGTATTTATGGAATAAAAAAAAAGAGTTCTGAAAATATTTTCAGACTGTAACGCAGAGCGAATCAGAAAATCCTGCTGTTGCTTTCATGCATTTATTTTCCAAGTGACAGATTTTTAAATAACCTTTTCCCTTTTGGAGCTTTTAAATCACCAACTGTAATGTGAATTACTAATGCCCATTTGTTAATGCAGTTTGAATAATCTGAGCCAAACGCAGAGTTAAAAATAAACGGGAAGCGGATGTTTACTGGCCTTCAGTATGTGTACCTACTGTATTTAGTGTATGAGGGTGAGCATGTGTTTGTCTCAGTATTATTAAAATGAAAAGGAATCAGTATTTCTTTTTGTCCAGTGTTGCACATCATAACTGGATTTGCATCATCTGCAGTGGGTTAATGTTGTTAGCAGTTTTTTGTGTCGCACAATCAGGACGACAGTTGGAAAATTGTTGAGACAAGACCTAAACGGCTCTCTGCACACTGTCTTTCCTGGAGATTGGACTTTTCAGGCTTTTTACTGTATCTTTCCTATAACTTATGCTGAATTCATTATAATGTTACAGTTTTGTTTTTAATAATCTTAGTTTTATGTATAAAATTCAATTTGATGTTTACTCTTGGTGAATGAGTAACAGATTGTTTAACATTTTGTGATTTATTCGGGATGTTTACACATATTCAAAGAAGACAATCTCAAGCTAAATAAATATTATCCACAGCTCAGCCTTGAAAAATGAATTAAATCTCAGAAATGTAGTGATGAGATACCCATGTTTAACACAGAAATGTTTGTTTGATCCATACACACAACCCGTATATGAAAAGGTGTTGAACTGCTGGAAGACATCAACTAACTATTTTTGTAAATAGTATGTCTTCTGACTTACTATGTCTTGCTGGAGCAGAATGGTTTGTTTGCATGTTAGCCCTGCAAGGCATTCATAAGATGTAAGCTGCTGATGTTGACATGAGTGTGTCTGCAGGCGTCAGGCCAAGTCTCAGTGCACAGCAGCTGGGACCAAAATCCTCCCGTGGCTTTTTGACAGGACACACATGCATAGATTGACAACAACAACAGCAAAGGTCAGCCAAAATCTTTTCCTGATAAATTAAAAACTTCCTGTGGAGCATTTTGAATAAGAATATGGGCAAACTACAGCAGGACAGGAGCATGAACTTACAAAGGAGTTCAAAGTTCTGAATGGCCTTACGACTTTGCCTGGAAAACTTAACCACAATTCCTGACCACAGATGTAATAAATGCTTTTGTCTACTGCTTTGCTGTGTTCTTGGTAAACAAATCCCCCCACATTCTCACACTATAATATAAGGGTATGTATTGGCAAAAATCTGGCAACATGATATGTTTCATGATAAACATGTCATAATGCAATATATATCGGGATACATTCCAACACAGTATCATAAAGAGAATATTTCACCATTTTTCAAAGAGTGTAACTTAGAAAAAACTTTGTCAGAATATTAAAAGAAAAGTAAGATGCTGAAATAAGATGCATGCCACAGCGAGTATCTCGATATTTCACTGAATTATTATTTTCTAAGACCCACAAGATTTTAGAAGAAGTGACATCCCCAAGCGGCAAGGAACAAAAAGCCTTCGCAAAAGAAAAATACAATCCTATCTTTTTCACTGAGGTACCAGTCGTTAAACCTCGAGAGTAGGATGCAGATGCAAAGCAGGAATGTGTGTTGATCTACTCTTCCGTTTGTAGGACGTGTGAGGCGCGTTTAAATCAGGATAGACAAATTATACAAAACCAATAACTACATCTGGATTTTTACAATCTTCTTCTTTTTTTTTTTAAATTGGTTTATATCTGCAACCTTCAAAACCTGCTTTTTTAAAAACTTTTTTTAAACTTTTTTTTAACTTTTTGACACAGATTCTACATTATGAACTTTGGTACATTTGTCTGACTTTTTTTTTTCTTTTGTCAGAAGTCCAAGCAATGCCGTTCATGCAACAACTTCATGTGTCGACCCTGCAGGTCAAAGTCTTCACTGCAAATGGCTTTTTCTGACGCTGTGGTCCTGTGATCATGCAGCTGTAAACTCTCAGAACCTTTTCCCCTGATTCAGTTGTTACTGGTCTGGCAGAGCTCTTCCTGTCAGTTTGCCTCCTTTTCTGACTGTCTTTTCATTATATGCAAAAAACCTGTGGCTGCTGTCCCATTGCCTTACCGTACTCACTGTACATTTTCCAGCTTAATAATGGTCTCTCTCTCTTTCATAGTTAGTTGCTTTATTTCTTGCCATTTTTGAAACTCTACATTAAGCTGTACAAAACCTGTTCATCCAAAACTCAAGAGGGTAAAGTATCACAGCGTGTTCCAGCACCTCTTTCATCTGTACTGTAACAGACAGTGAATAATCAAAAGTTGGAACACCTGTAGGAACAACAGGAGCAACAGGTCTTTAGGTTTAAGGTCCCACTCCAATCATCTTTTGATCGATTTTCAAAGCGTTCCCAGTTGTCTTTTAAATGTGATTTTTTAGCCAAACCAAAGGAACCTGTGTCGTTTAGTAGGACATGGTTTCTGCAGAGCGGCAGCAATTATTTGAATTGGAATTGACACAGTAGAATTCTGCCTCTCCTTCTCTTCCCTGTTGCATGAGAGCTTAAAACAGGGACCTTGTGTCCCACCCATTGTATTTTCCATGTCAAAAATCAACGTTTTTTTTTTTTTAAATGACCTTTTTACAAATATTTGATTGAGGAGATCCTCAGAAAATCATTTTGAGCTTAATTTTCTTTCTATATGTCTTTCATCATCAGAAAAATGACAGAGGAACATGTTAAAAACACCAAAAGTGCGATTTTCATCAAAGTGACTCTTTAACCAAATTCTACTACACACAGCTTTCAATTGTTGATCTATTTCTTGGTCATTGAGAAAGTTTCTTGTAACTGTGAATTATTCATAATTTTTCAGGCACAGGTAGCTCTGTAGCATTTTAAGCTATTCCTTAGATTACACCACCAGAAAAAACAATTTTGAAACACAAATTCTAAGTTTGTTGTTGAAGTTGATCTTGGGTGATTAAAACTACGCAAGAAGCTGCAGTTGCTTACACTTTAGGGTTGTAGGCTGTTGTCATTATTATTCTGTAAAGTGGAGCTCTTCTGTAAAATTCAAGCTTTTAACCACCCGGTGTGATGCAACTATCGTAGAAACATTGTTAGGAAGGGGACCTAAAAGAAGGATGGAAGGGTGGGAGATTGGAGGCACACACCCTTTCGTTATTCACGGTGTAAGGTAGATATTCCAGTATGATCATCAAATTAACTATCTCAACCTTTGCTGTAAAAACTGATAGACCAGTCTGTCACTTAACCACACAAACATGACCATACGGCTATTGTCAAAACTCTGCTACTGTTGAAACTCTGGATCTCATTACGTATTAACTAGAAAATCCTTTCTTAAAAGAATTGTGTAACAAAACTGTTGTATTAACTGATACATTACTTCATTTATAGAAAGCCCCTTTTGTTAAACAGTCAAAACATTGAAAACAAAAAAAAATGTAATATGCCCATCTGTCCTGAGTATTTATTACAAATAGATCCTGAGTAAAGCCAGCAATTGACATGCATAAACACGCACAAGAGCCAACACTCGATTCCAAAAGTTATTGTGCATATGGAAGTGTGATTCCACATCCATTCACAGAAAAAACATAAGTGAACTGGTTCTCAAAGGACATGCTACAAATCCACAAACGGACAATGTTTAAACAATGAAGACAGTTGATATTTTTTTAAGATATTAAAAATTGGCGACAGTTGTACTTTGTATGCAATGAAACTGAGTTTTGCACATCTGTTTGTTGACTTTTTGTTTATTCATTGGGTGATTCTGACCTCTGGGTTCTGCCTGTTGTTTACATCCCATTTACCATGTAAAGTCTAATCAACAGTAACGGCCTCATTAATCCGTTAAATCAGATTGCCCTCCTTGTTTTGGAAGGGGAATCACTTCATTGACAGTAATAGCCTGCTATGATGGAAACGGATAGGTTCACTCTCTGTCAATTGTGTTACCTTAACTAACTAGATTCTGCTTGATCAGAAGCTTTGGAAAATAGGCAAAATGTTAAAGATCAACTGAATGTTACGCACTGGAATAAAACAGCCTCATATTTTTACACCTATTTTTTTCGGTGACACAACCAAAACCAACAATGATAGAGTAGCTTCTTAAACTACATGGCCAATAGAGTTACAGCTTGTAACATTAAAATCTGGAGCAACACAGTCAAGAGAATCACAGCAAGAAGATGGTCAGAGTTCAGGTATGATCTCAAACACCTGAAATACAATTTTTTTTCCTGTTGATAATTCCACTCACAAGTAAAAAATTGTTAAACTTTTATAGATTTATGTGGCATTTTCCTGTTTGTTAAAAATGGACAAAGTCAAAGAAATGTCTCAAAGCTAACTTGAGCGTAACTGAAGGAGAATGACCAAATATTAATTTAGCAGCCATTCCATTGAGCTTTTTTAATAGTACTCAGTTCAAGAAAACTTACCTATAAGTTCCACTTTAAAATAATGTTGGCCTCAAATTAAAAACATTGCTAAATCTAACAACTGTTCTTAACCATTTTTTAAAATGTAAACTAATTTTAGGATCTTAATATAATATATATAAAAATGCAGGTCTGAGAAATTTTTGGGACTAATTAGTCATCTATTTTTATTTATTATTTCATTTTATTTATTTAGAGCTGTTTTGTGGCATTCTCGTTTTATTATTATCAAATATAGCATTTAGCAATTTAACATGGACATGTCAGGAATTATTGCAGTCTTTGTTTTGTTTCAATGCTTTTCAGAAACTTTTTAGACGACTTAACCTCTCAGTTTGTGATATTTTGGAAAATAATGGGTCATTTTAACAACTTTTATGTTATGTGTTCTTCATGCTGTCACATGTGCACCAATGTTTCAGCAATATCTGCTATATTAGTGTAATATGTTAGAACACTCTTAAGTGAAAAATATATTTTCAGCTTTCCTAAAAAGTAAAAATCATATAACTGTTTACTGTTCAGTAATTAGGCCAACATTTTTACAATAGTCGTAAGATTTATTCATAAAATATTCATTAAAAATATCTGGAATTCAGTAATTTGATCAACTTTTGTTAATTCAATTAATGGGAAAATTAAATGAACTTTATATTCAAGAAGGAAAACCAGACATTGATAAGTTAGCTTTAGTTAGTTAGTTTGTTTGTTCAGCTTTTTTAGATTTGCTTTTATTTAAAAAAAGAATACTTAGTATATCATTTAAAACACACATTTAAACGGTGTATTCTAAATATCTCCTTTGAACATCCACTCCTAACTTACAAAAACAAAAAAGTACAGAAGAAAATGCAAATGCAAATAACCCTCGTAGCAGTTACAATATATGGTCCTTGCAGTCTGTGATTGCTGCGGGCCATAATGATGCAGAAAATACATACATTCAGTGTTAGATGTATTGTTTGTGGTAAAACAGACACTTTAAAGTAGGTGATGTGGCAAAAGCACAGAAACATATATCACTACATTTGATATGAACATCCATCTATCCAATGTGTTTGTTCCTGATTTATCCTATAGGGTTCTTGGGGCTTCTTCATAATTTGTAAAACAAACCTCAAACACATAATATTTAAATATATGATTTATTTAAGATTTACTTATATAAGACATATTGTACCATGTATATACTCTATACATGTATATACACATATTAAATGTAATTACCTTCTTTAAAAAAAAAAAGAAAATAAAGAAATTAGGCCAAAAAACAACAAGTCTAGATATTCACAGTAAGGCAAAATCCAAAAGTTAAGTGGAAAGTATGAAATAGCCAGCTCTTAAAGAAAAGAGAAACTTTTTAAGTTGGAACAAAAACTTGACAAAGATTTTTATGAGATTTGCTTGTAAAAAAAAGCACACACATATTTGTTAGTTTATATCTGTTCTTTATTTAACCTTTGCATTTGCTGTTCTTAAAGATCTTTTAACAGTAGGTCAGAAGATGAAAATACCAAACAGTATCCTCACACATGAACCTGTTGAAGCTGTTGGTAGAAAGAGCAAACCAGCTTACCTTCAGGAGCACAGAGAATCCTGGCAACCTCAGTGCATGTTTGTAAATGTTAGGACCTCCGGGCCCTGCCGGAGGCATGGGTAGTCTATGGAGCGCCCGGCCATGATGTCTTTCCTGCCACACACAGGCTGACCCGGCTGACAGCCGGCAAGGCTGGCGTCAATGGCCAATCCGCCCACAGGGGCCAGATGTGAGTGACATAACACCATGGTTCTGTTTAATTTGGCCAATTCTTTTGCAAAATCCCTGCTTTACTCCGTCCTTCAACCAAAGCTGTGTCATTATCACAAGGGGAGGGGGAAAGAGAGAGGGACAGGGAGTCAGGGCGAGAGAGAGAAACATCTGTCTGTCCCTTTTTCTCCCCTCTTGAATGAATCATCCCTGTGCAGAAAAAAAGGTTTTGCGCACCTGTCATTTACTGAATCTGATTTTGTTGTTGTTTTTTTGTTGTATTTGAAAGCTTTTGTTGTTTAAGTCAGTAAAAAAGCAGTGATAACAGAAAACAATCTCCAGAATATGACAGCTATTGTATGTCCATTTGTTAAATGTAAAGCAAATCAACAAAAGTGAGTGCACATTTAAAATTTAGTTAAATGTTCCACCTAACACGATTTGAATTAACCTCAATTAATTTGTCTAATCTTAATCTAAAATGATTTTTGAATTGTTCATCTGAAACTGTTTTTTCATAGTGATTACAATTAAACAGTGGTGGAACTTTTGATTGTAGAATTGTTCTTTTTTTTTTTACAGTAAAAACTAACAGAAACCTGCTTTCTGTTTTATTTGTCAAAATACTTTTCAAAGTGTTTTTGTTTAAGTGATTAATGTTATATTTTTCATGTGAAGATCAATTTGATCAATTTCTTTCAAACTACAGTTCCTTGAACATCAACTACTCGTAATCTGATCTCTGTTTATACGCAATTGACAGACAAAAAGGAATGCAAGAAAAATGCGTGTTATATTAAAAATACTGAAGCAACAGGACTGTGTGGTTATGTGTGATTATGTAACATAACAGTATACGATCCAATGATGGTTAGAATAATTGTTCTCGCCGTTTTTCTATTAATACCTGCTAAAACTTTCTTTGGAGAAGTTTTGATGTATTTTCCATGAAAAACGAAATGGATGCTGTTCATACTATGAGATGATTCTCTGTGTCGTGTTGATGAGGTACTAAACACCTTTGTAATGTATCTATTTTTGGATTTATGACCCTGAATAATGAAGAGAGCCACAGGTTTTTTTAGAGATCTTTTTCTGGTTTCAGGCTGACCGACTAACAAGAGGAGAACTGAAAAACATGGGGAGGTGTCCCTCTGCAGGCTAGCAGAGGTATGGCCTTTTGGAAATATTAAAGAGATAATGGGAAGTAGATATTACTTTTGAATAAGTCATTCTATTTTGCAAATCCAAATTTTCTGCATGTGTGGTTGGCTTATCTTATAAAGTATATTCCAATTCTTGTTTCTCTTAATCTATTTGGTCTAAAAAAAACAGTAAATTAAAGGCATTGTTGCATTATTTGGTAGATTTGTAGCCACCATGTTTTAGATTTTGTCTTTTTTTCCCCACAATGTTCTTTGTTTTTATGTATTTTCTGGTTTATAAACTAGAATTGCCCCCTCTCTCATGACATTAAACATGCTTAATTACTTTAACTTTTCCTGAGGCTATATGCTAGTATGATGAATTTCATACTTCATCCCGGTTTTTATTTTCTCTTAAACCTTGTGATATTTTCAGCGCTGTGTCAAGCCTCTTTCCACCTTGGAACAATAACGCCAGACTTTTGGCAAGAAAATTAAAGCTGTGAGCATTGATTTTCACAAAGGGATACATAGTTACATACAGTACTTGGTTCTTCCAACAAAAGGCTTAGTCCCTCCTTGATGGAACAAGTAGTTGAGCCTTTCAGTTTGACATGAAGTATCTGAGAGTCAATGCTTTGCATTTAAAAACACAATTTGAAATTCTTAACGGAAATGTCAAAACTAAGAATATTCAGACAGACTCGTCTGAAACTAATCATAGAATAGTACTGCAAAGCCAAAGACGGGAATGGGAGCGAGGAGGATTTAAACAGATGAATTATTCATAGAAATGGGATATTTTGGGTCTTCCAAACGATGTCTTTGAACAGTGGTTAACAAAAAACCTATTAAGAAGATGATTCTTTTGCTGCTAGACCATTGAATTTTTTCCACACAGGTTGGACATACATTTTCACAAAACCCATACATGTAAACTTTTCTGAGGAGTTATCATTTGCATAATTATTTCAAATGTGGGACAAAAACAAAAAGCATCTTGCAGTGGATGTTTTCAGTTTTCCCTTCAGACATAAACAAATATACCCTGAATTGAACAGATAAATATCAATACAGGACATTTCACAGATTCCAGCTTGCAGCCATAACACAGCTGACCAAACGTGCACACATACTGTAATGACTTATATTGGGCAACAGGGGGCACCATTGGCGATTTCAAGATGTCATAAACTGCTAAGAATGTTTCTTGTGATTCATAAAAGTGTGGATAAAGCCTATTGCACAGCCACAGCTCAATATTTTTGTTATTTGAGGGGGAAAAAAAACACACAAATTGAAAAACGTTTTTTGTATTTTAATGTAAGGAGCAAAATATGTTATTCTCTTAAAATTACTTGACAAGTAAAAAAAATACTATACATTCTTTAGATAAAAAAAGGGCCATCTGAAAAGGCATTTTTGTAAAAATAATATGGCAACTTTTCACATTATAAATAATAAACATGCTAAAACTAACCCATAAGAGGTCCTGTTGAAATGCAAAATCACACAATTTTTTTTTGTTCTTAAATTATCATGAATTCTACTTTTAATTATTCAATACTGAATTTTGACTTAAACAAACTTCAAAAAATATCAAAAGGTAACAAACTGCATAACTGAAAACATTACAATAAAATGAATGTAACTATAACAGGAAAACAGTGCAAGTTTAGTTTTTTTATATAGAGGAGAGGCTACTAAATAACAAAACCATAGTTTGATAACATTATAATAAACCTTAAAACAATAATGACATTGAAAACAAATGTATGGAGCTTCCTGTCCTCAAAGTATCTACAGAAACACAAATGTGCACAAAGTGGTCCATAGGCTTCTACGATGGCAAATGGTGTGCTATAAAGAAAGTTCAGGTTGACAGGCCATTACAGCTGGTTATAAGCCTGTAAATCAGTTGTTACTGCAACAGGAAAGCGTTTCCAGCATGTACAGTACTTGGTTTACTTGGTGTTGCCTTAGAGAGCATACAAACACAAATGCACTTTGTTAGTCTGAGTGAGGAGGATGCAACCAGGATGGAAAGGTTATGGGAATATGTTTTGTGGATATTCATAAAGAAACACCTTATATTTAATGAACATGTTATTTAATTTGTTAATTTATTTCTGGGTGACCTGAAGAGCATGGAGGTTTTGCCGGATGCGTCCTTGACATTTTGACGATGATTTACAAAGTGTAGACACTCCACAAATCCTGCAAAGAAGGTTCTGTCCCGTGTTCGTGTCGTTTTTATTTGCTGTTCAACTCTCTACATCACATGCAAGAAAAGTCTATAAGAACTATCTCATCAATCTATGGGAACTTTGACTAAAAAAAATAAAAATAAACATCTTAACCCTGAAGGTCACAAAAAAAACCTTATGAGAACAAAAAAAATCCCTATTTTTTCCTTTTATGAACTCAACGAATGACATTTTTGTAGTTTAAAAGTGACAAATAACGTTTGTCACTGCACAATACATAAAAAGCAAACAAACAAATAAATAAATAAATACTAGTCCATTATCTTAAAAGCTGCCAGGCTTATTTGCTCTGCTAATGTACCGGAACCCAGTGGAGCTTTCCATAGGGAGCATTGCAATACACAAATGCCTGGGAAGAGAATCAGATCACCCTTTGTACATCACTTTAATGCTTCTAGTTACTGGAGACTGAGGCCAAAGAGTGCACAAAATTTTGTCTGGGAAAATAAATGTGAGAACTGCGAAAAAAAAAAAAAAAAAAAAAGTGGAGGAAGTGCAGGAAGCAAAAGGAAAAAGTAAGACAAACCTGAGAGTTGTGCAAAATAGCAGTGATAATAACAGAGTGATCTGAGTTGAAGGGCAAGTCAGAAATCTTTTGCTCCTTTTTCTCCCCTTGACTCACTGCTTTACTCCATTTCTAGCTGGTTTTATAAATAGATCACTTTGCTTTCCCAGTTATCCACAGAGAACACAACAGTCACTCAAGAGGAGCTGAGAGAGAGACACAAGAGACACAGAGCAGTCAGGGATGTAAGACATGAAAGCAGGTGCTTTGGCTGTATTTTCATCAATTATAATTTGTCTTCACCTCTTTCTTTCTTCTTCAATGAGACCTCCATTTTGGAAAATGGTATTTGCACACAAGAGTTTTATTCTGCAAACTGAAATAAAATATCTTGAGCTACATATTAAAGGCAAAAACATGTTTGAAGGACTTGTAAACACATGTCAAAAGTATAAAATCCCCTATGTAAAAATTACTTTTTTAAAGTCAGCCTTTCAATGAATGTGTGTAAATGTGATTGTTTTGACCAACAACATTTGGATTTGAGCAAATTCTCTGTTGTTCAATAACATTTATTATAGGCAGTCATTGTAGAAGGTGTGGCAATGCTTCCTTTTCCTGACAATGTACAGGCTTGTTTTCATGTACAATTCTTTTTTTATACAGTTAAATAACAACAAATGTTATACAGATGTGTCGAACAGTCAACATTTTTGAATAAATAAAGACAATTTAAGGTACAAAGTGTGGAGCATACAGTCCTGTTTAAACTCTAATTAGAAAACACATTTGATCAAAAGAATTTAAATAGCTTTAATCCCAACATAATAAATTAAATCAGTAAAGACATAAATAGAAAACAGCTGTAAACACAAAGATAAGACTTTTGATGATGGAGTGAGCCATAGTACTCTTAGAAATGACATTTATAAACATTTTATAGGTTCTTTGTACACATTGGTACCAGGAGCATAATTAAAAAAAACATTTAACCAACTGTACAGCTTGACATTCTTTGAACAGTTTAGAAAGCACACACCGTTATTCCTTATTGCAAAAGAATCTACACATGGCAGAAGCTTGTTTTAAAGCTGAAGCTGTACACATTAAGACATTGTTGACAGCAGCTATACTTCTTGGACACAATGCATGGCTACAGGAGTGCAAACTTGTTGGAGATTCTTGAGGTTTTATAAAGCCACTGATAAGGTTTCTATTCTTACAGGAGATGTGTTCACTAGAGTTCACAGGCAGTATTTTCAAACATGAGATATAGGCTTATACACGTCCAAACACCCTCTGGATGTGTGGGAGTACAAACCTCTACTTTTTGTGCTTCGGAATGTGGCAAAGATGTGTTTTCGGCAGATCAGATCTTAATGTCCCATTGGTTTTTCTGAGAGAGATGTTCTGTCTTGACAGTGTGTCACTTCAATTGTGCATCTGATAATGAGAAGTGAGCAGACACCATTTGAAATGAAGCTCAAAACGGCAGGTGTTTCAACACACAAAAGACAGTTTGTAAAAAATGCAAGCACACGAGGAAGAGAAATACAAAAGGAGGTGTCGAGCACTTTGTCTAACTTTCGTCAGGACATTTCCATGCATTTTTCTTCATTTCCGCTCTTTGGCTCTCATTAACTGGCATTGTATCATCTTTCATAACACTTTCAAAGCTGTGGGTTATCTGATCATAAGGCACACAGAACACAGCTGTCATTCAATGGAAAAAAATAAGCTATCTCTCAATGTAGGGGCCTCAAACTCACAGAGAACCCATCATTCTAAGCACACCAAACTTGATATTGTCTGTATATTAACTAGACTGGCAGCCTATAGCTCTTGATGTTGTCCCTGCTTTATTACACATGTTCACTTGATGGTTTGTCAACATTCTAAATGAAGCAAGGCTATAAACATTAAAACTGAAGATTAGAAATCCTTTAATATCTTGCTGACTTTCTCTCAGACCTTTTCAATGATCCTCAATTAACCTGCTGTTAAGTCCAGGATCTTCCTAACAAAGATGGCTGTCTTTGATGTGTAATCTTCCCTCTGTGAGTATTTCACACTAAATGCAACACAACTGCCAGTGCCTCTGACACAGGATTATAATTAGGTTAATGCAATTTTTTAAATATTATTCCTAATAGCGCATGCTACAACTTTAGAAGGCATGCAGTTCCACTAAAGCGGAAAACGATTTTTGTGGATATAAAGGCTCTGTGTCTGAACAATACTGTACGATATAAGAGTTTTCGTAAATCTTTAGCTGTCTTATTTTACAGGTACAGCATGCTATGTTAAAGTATGCAGCAGAATGCCAAAAAAACAATTCTTTTTTTCTTATTTTTTAGACAGGCAAATCTAATCAATTTGGATTTATTGCTTATAAATAGATAAATACAGGTGTGACTAGTCATTCCAGGACAAAATAATGTGTTTTCAAAAAGGGTTAGGCCTTAGACACTATCCTATCTCTTCTAGATAACATTGCTGTAAAACGAATTGGTCTGTTGGCTTCAGGAACAAAAGCAAACTGAGTTATTCTCATTTTAAGATGGAATGATGTGAAGTTAACAACAGCAACATTTACATTGGGCAGTGGCATTTAAGCCAAGCGACACTTAAAGCTAAACTGGAGTAAGAGGCAGTTACTCTGAAGACTATTGTGAAAAAAATCCTCTATCTGTCATTCAACATAAATGTTTAACCATGTAAATGTATATAAAAATATATATACTACGGTACACAAGAGATTCCTTAAAAAAAAAAGATCTTTATCTTCTAGTCTGACACAAAAGGCTAGTGTTGGCTCATGTCTCCCAAAAAAACACACAAAGAAAAAAAATCTATGAATCACAAAATCTTTTTTAAATCCCAGGACAAGAACATGTTTGGTGCCAGCATAAACAGGTTTAACAACAAATTTTCAATGTCAGCATGTTTACTTATTATATTCATTATTGTCATCTAACAAAATCTTGTCTTTAAAATTAAATGTAAAGATAATAATCAGACTTTCAGCCAAAATCATCAAAAGACATTAACACTTTTAGTAAGGAGATACTTGAGCTGGCCCGTCCTCACTTCTGAGAATTTTTTTTCCTAGTTCTACAAAACAAGAGCATGAGCAGTTGCTTATATACTGAATCTCCCTTAGCGCTATGGCAGGTGACGTGGTTAAGTTGTGTCTAAACTTTGATAATATTTGTTTTATTAAGAAATGACGTTAGTTAGTTGTTTTTTAGATTCTATGCAAAACTAGTGGTCCCTTTATGTTGTTAATTTTACTGGTGTGGCTACTATTTGGCTACTGTTACAAGCAGAACAACTACTGTCACATACTGCATGTACTGAAAAAACAACTCCATGCATACATTGACAATGTCCATAATAAGACAGGTGGCAGTTATCCCACATATGCAACACTTCTTCCTCATGACATGAGGAAATGTGGGTTCCTCTCCCCTCTTTCAAGTGGATCTCACTCTGGATCTGCTCATCCCTCCCATATTAGGAACCACACTTTGGACAGCTAAGGAAGACTCATCCTCTTGCTACTCCCTGCAAATCCTGATAAAGTTTATCTGTTTATGGACATTCACTTTATACATCTGTACGAATCTTAGTAATGTTTATGTAATTGGTGTTAGTCAAAGTGCAGTTTCCTGTTTTCATGGCTTCTGGTCTGAAGTCCTCAGTACTGTGGTTCACAGCCTCCTGGATCTCCACATAATCAGACTTACTGAGGGTGGATCCACTGCCACTCTTCTTTAGATCATCAGCTGAGCTGCCTTTGGGCACCATTGGGAGATTGAGATATTGTGCCTGTTCTTCCCCCTCTGTCTCTCTGTGGTAAAAGTAGTTGAAATTTGATACAATGACGGGCACAGGCAGGGCAATGGTCAGCACACCAGCAATTGCACATAGAGACCCAACAATTTTTCCTCCAATGGTTGTCGGAACCATGTCTCCATAGCCTACAGTGGTCATGGAAACCACTGCCCACCAAAAAGCTTCAGGGATGCTGGAGAACTGGGATTGTTTCTCATCCGCTTCTGCAAAATAGACAGCACTGGAGAAGAGGATTACACCAATGAACAGAAAGAAGATGAGTAGGCCCAGCTCACGCATGCTGGCCTTAAGAGTCTGTCCGAGGATCTGGAGCCCCTTTGAGTGACGAGAGAGTTTAAAGATCCGAAACACTCGTACTAATCTTATGACACGAAGGATAGCCAAAGACATGGCCTGCTGACCAGACTGACCGTCTTCCGGCCTCTCTGCAAGCTCCGTGCCCAGGGTGATGAAGTATGGAATGATTGCAACAATATCTATGATGTTCATGATGTTCCCAAAAAATCCGGCTTTGCTTGGGCATGCAAAAAAACGTACAAGGAACTCAAATGAGAACCAGATGATGCAGAGGGTCTCCACGATGAAGAAAGGATCTGTGAAATATGTTGAACTATCAAAAGTAGTGGTTGAGTTGGACATGACCTGGTATGAAGAATACGGATCCTCCTCATTTCGGAAAACTGGCAGAGTTTCCAAACAAAAGCTGACAATGGAAATGAGGATGACCATGACAGAGATGATGGCAATGATTCGAGCTGGACCTGAGCTCTCTGGGTATTCAAACAGAAGCCATACTTGTCTTTGAAACTCATTCTCCGGCAGTGGACGCTCCTCCTCTCTAATGAAACCTTCATCCTCCCTAAAGATTTCCATGGCCTCTTCTCCCAGTTCATAAAAGCGGATCTCCTCGGAAAAAATGTCCAAGGTCACATTGACGGGTCGGCGCAGTCTACCTCCAGACTGGTAGTAGTACAGAATAGCATCAAAACTTGGTCGGTGACGATCAAAGAAGTACTCATTTCTTAGAGGGTCAAAATATCTCATCCTCTTTTTAGGATCCCCCAACAGGGTTTCAGGGAACTGAGAAAGGGTCTTCAGCTGAGTCTCGAAACGTAAGCCAGAGATATTGATAACGACTCTTTCACAACAGTCATGGTCCGTCTCTGGGCCATACTGGTCATTAGGCTGACATGGATGTGCAGCTGCTTCATCCATAGGGTCGCTTGTGGCAACAGTCATAGTGGAAGGATAAGTGGCATGCAGCTTTCAGACTGGGTGGAGCCACGCTTGGCCAAGAAGAACTGTAGGCTCCACGCTTTCAGCAGTAAGCTGATCTGTGAGCTGTAAGCTGATCTGTCAGCAAACAGCTACAGGAAGAGAAAACAAAAGAGGACATCACAAATTTGTTTCATGTATAGGTTATGAAGGTAAAACATCATACAGGCATTGAACAAGCAGAGCATCTTCTCACACTTTCTGAAACCCACTAGAAAGGAGGGATGTTCAAAACAGCTATGTGGCTCCTTAGTGTCTGTTTGTATGAGGCTAAGGGTTTCCATCCATGTGAGAACCCTGCAAGCTCATTTCTGTGGCAAGAATTACTGTATCTTCTCTCACAGGGTGCATTTCCAACCAACAAATTTAATTAGAAGCTGAGTGCTCCACACTATCTTTCATATGAAAACCTTCTCTGTTGGTTACCAGCATTCCCTTCAAGGATGAGAACAACACTGCAACAAGTCAAGTAAAAATGCCATTACCTATTTATCCTATATTTAAGAGTTATCATAAAGTGGAGGATGAAACTTACTGCAAAATAATTTTTTTTTAAAATGATTATCAATACTGTAAACTCCTTTGTTGTATTTTTATGCCGCATTTGGTTGTACAGTATAACAGCTTATTGGAATGAAGGTAAAAGCTCCTACCAAAATGTAGGAGTGTTTTCAGCTGAAGTGTCCGGTCCAAAGTCCCATACCCCTCCAGCAAAAGCTTGGTTGTCTGTCATGAATCGCCTACAGCTTTGCAGCAACGCGGCAGTGAACACAGGAGGGGAACAAGGTGTGAGGATCCTAGATTTGTCTTTTTCTACCTCCCGAAGCAGTATGATGGTGAGCATGTTTGCGATACAGCCACAGGTAGAGACACTTAGGGGAGAAGGGATTTTCTAAGGCAGGGCTAAAACTGCTATCTTCAGCTCCATTTAACACCCCTTTCCAAAACATTATGTTGCCTTAAGCAGCAACAGCAAAGATGCTCTGCAACCTGCACTCGCACAGAGTGTGGAAGCTCCGCTGTCGACAGCATTCTCAGATTCGTCAGATTTCTATCGCCTTTGGGGATCATTTTAAAGGTTTAAATTGAGCTTTAAAAGCAGTAGCAAGACACCCATTCCACAATATTTTCCCTGGTGGAGGATAGGACTTATACATCAGTGATGTTTTTGCTTGCATCTCAATTACAGCTATGCAATGCTAATCTTATTAGGTGGAAATATGTTGCTTCTTGTTTCTGCAGTAATTGGATAAATCAGCAATCCATGCATTAGGAATCTCAAACATTTAATGGCACTTGTTTTCCAGATAGTTTGAAACAGCAGGTGCAAAACATGCTCAAGCCATTTGCAGCCCCTTACTGTGTGGACTATGTGCAGCCACAACACAGTCCATGCACTAAACAAAGCAGCATAGCAACATCCTTCGGACTACAGCATTATTTCACATGGTTATGACATGCAGGAATTCACCGCGGTTCTCTTGTTGCGCAGACGTGTGTGTTTTATCCAGTTTTTTTTTCTTCTTTTAAGTTGCCTTCAAGTCCTTCGCCTATTCCGTCTTATGAGCCCTGCTCCCCTAATTTGACTAATCAGTGCAGCTGATGCGGCTGTGTCATCTCATCACGACTGACTGTTTTTGAGCTGCCGGCTGTTCCTCTCATAGATCACCATAATTTACCACGAGAAGCGTGAGCTGCAGTTGGGCATTGCAGCGCATACTAAAAGCTTCTGGCGCGCCTCGCCCCATCCCTCTGCGCTCTCCTATCCACAGCTCTCCCGCAGCCCACTCACTGTTTTCACATTAAAGAGGAAGCATCGCCAACCACACAGCAGGAACACGAGACAATGGAAGATCAAATGACACGTTTAAATAGAGGATAAAGGAGGGGGGGGGGGGTTTCCAATATTACTTCACTTTTGATTATTGACGAGATTAGCACCTTGGCCAAAAGACACATAGATAATAACTTTTTTAAGACGCACAATTCCACACAAAAACACCAGGTTGTTCCCTTTCAGCCAAAATAAAAGCAGAAGACTGAGACTGGAGAATTGTACATGAGGATAAAAAGCAGAGTTATTTTTAAATACTTGTAAAATGTACTTTACTAAAAACAAATACACACATATATATATATATATCTATATATATATAGATATATATATCTATCTATATATATATACACATTTAAATTATATATATAAAAATTATTCAACTTAATTTTTTTCCATTGCTACGATCCAATGAAATCAATCTGCCCATGGCAAGTTAGTCAAATTGATTTAAACAATTATAAGATTGTTCTAAAACAAAATTAGTCAATTTCAATATTAAAATCGATATTGGAATTTACCATGATTTAGACATGGTAGTTTTTTTATTTTACTTTAACGTAAAACTGATCAAGTATCACCACAGTGGATAACACACAGGATGTGATGGCAGCAAAAAATGACAGGTCCATCATTACAGTTCGTTGTTGGAAAACAGTGAATTTAGCAAAGACATGTGACCATACAGTGTGCTAGTATGTTCTAATGATGTGCTGCTTGTATTAGTTTTATGTGGAAAAAAAACAGTGGGCTGAACTTTATGAAACTGAAATGTGAATGGATTTGGCATAAATGCTTGTTTACTTGTTTGTTTGTATACATGTTTAATTTAAACAGTACTATCTTGCAAGAATATACAAAGAATCAGGAAAACCTCACCTGTACTGTTCAGTACTCAGGTATTTAACTCTGAGTCACACCGTTTGAATTTTTCCTAAAGATGTCCTGGATTGATTTTCAGGTCAGTGAATCAGATTGTTCAAAATGAATTAATATTTACTATGAATCGTATTGTCACCCACAAATCATGATATGAATCGAATTGTTAATGAATTTTGTAACCCTCAATCTTTCTTAGTTATATGATATGTAATTTTTTCTCCATGACTTTGTTTCCTTTCATTTGTAAAAGTGGGCCAAGTGAAAACCCAGATATGTCTGGAGGCAGAATAAAGGAATTTCACATAAAGCAGAAAGAGATTCAGTATACCTGGGGAATATTACAGCAATACTCTTCCTATCTTTTTTTTCTTACTCTGCAAAAACTTTCTGTACTATCCAAAGTCTTGTTAAAAATGTCAAAGTCCCTTCTGATTATTAGGTTGTCACAACATGTCCATAAAGTTTTGTTATTATTGATTTAATAAAACATTTTCTATTTTTCTTTGGCAATTTTGGCAAATCCTTTTTTTAGAATATTTTACAGTGATGTTTATTTGGAGAACATTTTACTTTTTGCTTTTACATTTTGAAAATACAAACTACTTTATTGTGCAAAAAAAAACAAAAAGTTGACCTCAACAAATTGACTCTACCACACTGCAAACAGGCAGAAGCAGTAGGATATTTAAAGCCTAAAAAAAGTCTTTCTTTGTTGCATCAGTGTTGGAAAGCAGATTTACATCATTTCCAAATGGGATGACAAACATTCATTTTTGTTTTAGTTTGAGAATTAGTCAAATCTTTTCTGTCATTGGCAGACAGTTTTCCGTGTGTATGTCTGTAGACTCATGTTTTTAGGTTCTGATTCCTTCAGGTGCTGACAGTCTGGTGAGCACAAACACTTCCGCGTATGGGACCCCATGTGTCCAGATTCGGACTCTGGTGGTTGGATCAAAGCATCAAAGATGTGAAAAGAACTGTGCTGATTGCCATACAGAATATTTAAAATGTTGCAGTGGATACAGTGAGATGGAGTGAAGCATCATAAGACAAAACAAGGTTGGTAATCTTTAAAGCCAATCCAAATAATATCACGATGAGATCATATAATTAGTGTAAACCCTGTATCTTCACACCCTAAAACAAAATTCTGTCTCTGTTTTATTATTTTGTCTTTTTATACTATGTTGTCAAGATGTTTTTCTTTATTTTCAACATTGTTTCCTTGCTGAATTGTTATCGGCAGGTTGGAAAATAAAATAAAATCAATGACTGCCCCTCTTTGGGATTGCAAAGGCCGATCTAAGAGCGTGATCCCGCCCTACAGTGGTATTGTTCACTTGTTTCCAAGAAAAGAGTGCTACAGACCTTTTTCAAGTGTTTATCAGACTGAAAGTCTCTTGTGAAGATCCCTTGACCTGTTTTGTTGTTCCATTTATACAAAAAAAAAAAAAAGAATTTAAACTTGTTTTTTTAGGCATAGAAAGGAGGAGTGTACTCATAATATAAAACAGTAACTGATTTTAGAGGTAAGATGGATTTCCTCATAAACATAAATAAATAAAACAATTACAGAACAAACAAGGTAAAAAATGTTGGTTTTCAGTTGGTTGTTGCCTTTTCGTCCCATATTTTACACTTGTAACTGCTTGGCTAAGAATTTGCAATAACGTGTGTGTTGTTGGTTGGATATTTACATAGTTGGTTGAGTTTTAAACTACAATGCTGAAGCTTTGACACAATTTCCACAGGGAAGATCTATCTCACTTACAGGTAAGCTGGGTTGTTGGGCCACTCTACACATCATTATCAGTTGCGTACTTTGAACCAATAGCTAATGATCCGCCTTTCTTCTCAGCCAATCACAAACATATTTTTGCCTTTAAATTCATGAATGGTTGTCCTGCCCTGCATTCTAGATAGTTCGCTGTCATCCCTCCACCTCATTCTCCACCTGGAGGGATGCTTTGGAATGGTCTGGAACTCAACTCCCATCTTGGCTCTGATTTCTACAGTTCATTCCAAGTTTGCAAGACGTTGTCAGCTCAGAGTTTAACCGCCAAAGATCCTGGACTTATTTCATGCACATTTTTCTGTAGCACAAATAAATCTTTACTAGCACAAGTATTGAGGGAGACATCAAATCTTAGACTGGTAAGACACTGTCGTCACTTATTGCTCTTAAGTATGTTTTTCTTGGACTAAATGAAAAGTGGAAAGCATTAGTTTGGCTGCTTTTCCAACAGAAGTTCCATTTCAGTCAGACAACTCTTGCAGTAAGAAATATTTATTTGACATTTTTCCACATTCTTTAAGTTGGCATTCACATATTTTCGTTTGGCATAAGGCTCCGTTCAATTCCATAAAACTTCCATAAAATTCCATAAAATTTCCATAAAACTTTCGGGTAACAAAACCCCCCTTTACGGAGCCCACAGGTGGAAGCCGGGGAGGAGGGTGGGGCGAAGAATGAGCGCTGAAGGTAAGAAAGAATGAACAACTGCGCACCTGGCTTAAATAGGAAGCTGAGCAGGTGAGTTAATTAACTGAACCGCCCTGGGGTATTTACCTGAAAACACTGCTTCGAGTATCTGCCCGAAATACGATAAATCGTCATTTCAGTCAGACAACTCTTGCAGTAAGAAATATTTATTTGACATTTTTCCACATTCTTTAAGTTGGCATTCACATATTTTCGTTTGGCATAAGGCTCCGTTCAATTCCATAAAACTTCCATAAAATTCCATAAAATTTCCATAAAACTTTCGGGTAACAAAACCCCCAACACTAAAATCATCCAGAAGAAGAGAAAATGTGAATGTATAATCAGTGTGTAATAAAATGGGGTGTGTTTTCGGCAGCATTCCATTTTCATTTCATTTCCCAGTATGACTGCTATGTGTGACCCGGCACCATTGACCGTTTGGGCCGCCCCCGTTCGAGTACAGCGCCACGAAGGGAACATGCTATCTAGTGGATCTGCTATGTGTGACCCGGCACCATTGACCGTTTGGGCCGCCCCCATTCGAGTACAGCGCCACGAAGGGAACATGCTATCTAGTGGATCTACTATGTGTGACCCGGCACCATTGACCGTTTGGGCCGCCCCCGTTCGAGTACAGCGCCACGAAGGGAACATGCTAACTAGTGGATCTACTATGTGTGACCCGGCACCATTGACCGTTGGGCCGCCCCCGTTCGAGTACAGCGCCACGAAGGGAACATGCTATCTAGTGGATTTGCTATGTGTGACCCGGCACCATTGACCGTTGGGCCGCCCCCGTTCGAGTACAGCGCCACGAAGGGGACATGCTATCTAGTGGATCTGCTATGTGTGACCCGGCACCATTGACCGTTGGGCCGCCCCGTTCGAGTACAGCGCCACGAAGGGGACATGCTATCTAGTGGATCTGCTATGTGTGACCCGGCACCATTGACCGTAGGGTCGCTCCCGTTCGTGGAAACCACTAGAGGAACATACTATCTGAAAGAGAGAGGGAAAGAAATAAAAGGGGAGCCAACATAAAATTACTTATACGTGATCTTAGAACGTAAGCTCACTTCCGCAAAACGCTGTGCAGAACTATAATTTAAACCGCCAAACAACCCGTATGATACACTAACTTAACATCCAATCCAAAGCTTCCGATGGCGTATGACATGCTTAACAGCCATTATTGGAACTTCTATTAAACCAAGAACAAGTTTGATGGCCATAAACTCTTCCATTTTGGCAACTATATATACACGCGCTTAAGTAACATCCATTATTTCGAAGCTCCCAACGACAGTACCACGAACGAGCTTAATAGCCATAATTTTCTCCATTTGGCATACCAATTATAAGCGCTCAAGGAACATCCATATAATGAGGTTCCATCCCAATATTAAGAACGAGTTCAACGCCCATAATTACTATGCTTCTTTGGCATACTACAAACAAATGAGCTTAAGAACCAGATTCGAGCTCCTCGCAGACTATGATACAACTTAGAGCAACCTAAATTTTGAGGCTTCCACCTGGCTATAATTTTTTTTTTTTTTTTTTTTTTTTATTTTATTTTTTTTTTATTTATTTATTTTTTTTTAACATCTATAATCGAAGAATTTACATTCATTCTGCGGTTGACATTGATTAATTAATTCAGTCAGAAGTGTCATTGGAATGCAGAGGAGGTCCGACGCCCCGTCACTTTCAGTGCAGCAATAGGTACGTCGAGCAGTCATCGTTGCAGCACCAGATCAAGGAATGCATGGGTGACATCATTTCCTGGAAACGGAGAAGCTGATCGGGGCGTAGGTGTTCGCAGGCTCAGGATGCGATGCATAGATAAAAACAAAGCAGTATTAGTCTTGACAAGAATATATAAATAACCCAGAAACTGATCAGTTTCAAAAATGATTGAGATAAATTAAATAACAGTGCTTTTAAAAAACAAATCTGAGAAAGTGAAATTTAGTAGATAGTAAAGGTAAAGACCCATTGTGGATTTATCGCACCCTAGAAACCACCATAATTACAAATTCCAACAGTGAAATGATAGTGAAATATATGACCTGCACGAAATCTTAACACCAATTTTTTATATATTCCAATGATGAGAAAAGTAACTTTTGACAGTTTCAGAGGGACGCACCTTCAGGAGGCCATCGAGGAGTAGTAGATGGGAAGAGTAGCCAAGGAGATTTGTAGATGAGGAAGGTCAACATCCCACGTGGCAAAGGATTACAGCTCGGCTGGATTTGATGCCTTGTATTTGATATAAGTGGTTCTCAAATTTTTTAATTAGCCAAGGGCGACTGGATACTGCAAAAGAGAACTTGAGAGCCATGAGGGATCATAGGTTTTGATAGTATTTTTGCTAGACTGAACCTTAAGCATTTAGAGGCGGAGTATAACAAGCCTCTAAATGGGGATGCATCTAGCAGAGTGTCATCTGCTTAAAAAAAAAAGCAGATAGAAGACTGACTTGTGGACACAAGATTTAACTCTTGAACTAAGCTTGAGAGCGCAAGTGATATATATTTCCTACGGTCAGGGTAGAAGTTGCTCAAGGTGTTATTTAAACATTAACCAAGTCAACCGATGACACAATACTATCATTTAATATTGAAACAGCCTTAATATAATCTCCAAGGATGAAATAACCGGACGACCCCTTAAGAACCATCAGAGCCGTAGATTCTGGCGGCCGGACAAACACAAACCACTCTTCTTAAATCCTTTTCCCCCAAACCAGAAGGCGCAGACTCAGGAGAACAAGTGGAGGGAGCCTGAAGACACAACAGGTATCACAAAACCACTCCAGGCATAGAGAGGGAAAGATCAAACGCAAAACACGAAAATCCAGAACAGGAACACGTGGCCCAGGATCGAACAACCCAGAACAAGAACACAAGATGAACGGATGACCATAGGACCAAAGCTACAGCAAATGTCAGGTGGCCCAATCATTGACGAATCATATCCAACCAAAATTTGAATAAACGACATGCTGCACAAAAGCTAGAGATGACATAATGGGGAGAGACAGGCATCAATGAACCACCCAAATCTATAGAAGAAAAAGAAATCCGTACGGGTGGAGGACCGTACATTATAGATAACGTGGAAACCCAATTTTGAAAATAAAGTTTTTTCACAGAGATTCAAAAGACCAGGGATACAGAGGAAAGTTGGCCACCAAGAAATCATCGATAACATGCAAAATGAAGGGCACCCATCGCCTACAAATATCCAGTACAGGGCGATAAAGTCGATTTTATGAGGACTGCCACAACAACGGAAAGGTAAACCGGCAAACACCTCGAGCGCCAACTGAAGGCCAAGAGACGCCACTGAGAGGCATAGAGGCAGAACAGTGAGACCATCAGTGACAGTCATCCTCAGCCTTATATCGCGTTCGGAGGAAAATCGTGGAGACAGCATGGGGAGCTGAAGAAAATGTATACTAATCCTGAAGGCGCATGGGGAACCAGGCCACTGATGCCCAGAAGATTAACTGCGAGGCGCTAACAGGTCCAGATCAAGTCACGTCAACCTGAACACTTCCTAGGGGCCACCCTCAGTGGCGGCTTTGAAAACGATGCCCCGGAAGAATCCATCACATAGCCCCCACAAACCTCCAACCAAACTAGAGAGAGAATAACAAATTAACTGTCCAGCCGAGAAAACAAGGCCGCGACGAGACCGACACACTCACTAATGCGGCCGACGCAAGTCCCTGAGGACAGGGCAGGACCCACTGGGGTACACAGAGCGGGGAAAAACAGGCGAAGCAGAACCAGATGCAGAATGTGCGGGGGCAATGAACGAGGATCGCTGAGTGAATAAAATGAGCCATAGACGCTGCATAAGAGAGACCAATCATAGGGAAAAATGTCCACAGAGCAGAGACGGGTCCAAGAGACACTGATTCACATTCTAACTAACCAGCAGCTACAACAACGAAGAAAACAAACAGAAGAAACGCCATAATAATAAAGCCAGCATCAAATTAAAGATAAGATTTACACACAGCTCCCAAAGAAAAAAACAGCAACAGAAAACAAATGCTAAAAGCCACGATAAATTCAGCCAGCATGAGAAACCTGTCCAAACGAGGACTGCCAGCCTTCACAACCACAGAAAGGACCCCACAACCCCTGAAAAAAACAACCGGACGACACAGAACTACGCAGCAGAAAAGGAATCAGAAGCGCATCATGAAGGACCCAGAGTCAAAACCACAATTCCCAGGGTCCTTAGGGGCGTGACGTCACCGAAGTAAACAGGAAGTGAGACGCAGCCATAGAAAACTACACGGGAAAAGTACCGCATGACGCTCACCGCGGATAATTGGGGTGACCACGGCAGACGAGAAGACCCGGACTACTCCTGATCGGGGGGCACGGACATCCAGAACATCGCGGAAAGCACACCCCTTGCAGATGCACGCGACTGCGGCGAAACGAACGCGCTGTGCGCCGTCAGCCGCCCGCGGATCGGAGGAGAAATTAAGGAGAGCAGACGCGGCGAAACGAAAACCCCACATCAGAAAGATGGGGATCATCCATCCGAAGGACGGAGGAACACAGCAAGACGCCGAAAGAGACGGAGACCCGCGGCCTCGGAGACCGGCGAAGAATGAGCGCTGAAGGTAAGAAAGAATGAACAACTGCGCACCTGGCTTAAATAGGACGCTGAGCAGGTGAGTTAATTAACTGAACCGCCCTGGGGTATTTACCTGAAAACACTGCTTCGAGTATCTGCCCGAAATACGATAAATCGTCATTTAGTCTCTCATATACATATTGACTCTGCACTTAGTCTGCAGCGTTTTTTAAAGCGCTCACTCACTTGTTATACATATTCACACTCTGAAGGACACTTTAGTGGAGTTCAGAGTCTTGTAAGAAGGACTCACTAATGTGCAGACTGTCATGGTCAGAAATTACTTTTACCATTTTTCATGCACAAATGTCAATTTTAGCTTTGTTGAGAAAGTACATTTTTGCTTGCCCTTTGCACAAGATGCTGTGTTTGAAAACTGGAGGTAAACCTGAAGCAAAATAAACGTTGAACTACTTGACAGTGTGGCTGACCTAATTTCTGTTGGGTTCATCTTTAAGACTCACTCTCATAAAGGTGGGGGTCATATTGTACTAAAATCCTCATTTTGCCAGCATAGAATTTTTGCATCGCTAACCCCTGAACCACTTTAGGACATCATTTCTGTACAGATGGTCTTTCAGAAATAAACTGTGGAAGACCTTCTTAATATTTTTTAAACTTAAACAAGTCTGGTATTTCTGACTCGACTATTTAAGTCACAGGACTTAAACACATCAAATACTTGTGTTTTAGTACTCTTGGAGGAATAGACAAAGTAATATGTGGGAAGTAAAAAAAGAGATTTAACCATTTCCTCAGCAAAATAAAGAAATGTAAAATATATTGTGATATTTTGTGGCTCTACTGAGACAAACACCCAAAATACCCTTTCTCTGCAACAGTGCATGAGCGAGAGAAAGATGGAGAGAGGGAACAAGAAGGAGAAAGAGTGAAGGTGAACAAATGGTTGTGCCAAACAGCAGGGAGAAATCTTTGTCTTAGATGACCTCTGCTGGTGCTGCAGCCAGAGATGGCTCACTGCAAACCACAAACAACCCACACAAGGTTAAGAAAATAACTTTCTTTAAAAGGACATACTTAAATTGTTCCCCAAAACTTACACAGTGGCATTTGAAGCTTTCTGAACAGTAAAAACATATATACGCGAAACATTAACTTTAGTAAGTACTTTGGCAAAGTACTTATGTTTAATTTTTAGTTTCTTTATTTGTTAATTTCTATATTTTTACAACTCAGACTTTGAACTTCTGCAATGAGTAGACCTATTTTTACTTCACTCAGGTCTATAGAAAGGCTTAGCCTCTTGTGTCTGATGATAAATTTTCCACTGTCTCATGATAAATGTTTGACACTTTGCTCCTTGACTATGAATATTTTTAGCAGTGACTCGGCTAAAATTGCTATTATGGAGGCCACTGGGGGATAGAGGGCATTTGTCTTTATTATATGTTGGGCTCACATAACCATTTTAACTTTTCTACTTTGTTTAAACTTTATGAAATTATGTAGACATAAAAAAACATATTAATGCTTTTTTTTGACAAACTGGGACTTTATGAGAATACTTTGTACCACCAATATGTTTGCAAGTATGCAGTATGCATACTTGCCAGGTTTGCATACTTAAGTACCAGTATGCAAACCTTGTATTTTACATATTTATGTGTGAGGCTGGCTCCACTCTGGAGTTCCAAAACTGGTCAAGAATCTTGTCACTTTCACACAAACATGCATAAATGCACATGGTAAAACAATTTAACACATGTACGATCAAATGTCTCAGCGTAGAAGTGTTTTCATCATTTAAAAATGACTCCTACAATATTTATCCTTGCAAAGACCAAACCAAGGAACTTGAACCCCAGCAGCTTGTCAGAAACCATCTGTTTTGTGTCTTGATTTATCTCAAGTCTCCCTTCACATTTCCCTGTGGGACCCCAGTGTAATTAGAGGCTGACCTTGGAAGTTCTCTACCTGCTTGCAAAAGTCAGCAAGGCCAGTGTATGCCAAAGATATGCCTACATTTAGAGATGAAGGGATGGGGGGGGGGGTGTACTCTCTTATTGATTTGGTTTCACATTCTGTTGTTTTCTGAACCGTTGAAAAGCAGGAAAAATCAATGATCGTTCAGAGTTGTGGGTGAGCTCGGAGAGGAGTGCATAAGTGATATCTGCTTGATCAGATATGCACAGCTAAATGTGCCATTTCAACCTTTACATGGGATTTAGTGTCTGAAGAGATATCTCTTCCAATAAACGTTTTCTCACACTGCAGGCAGCAGTTAAATGCCATCTGTCTGGACAATGCAGGCAATGTGGGCCATCGACAGCCATGTTGTCATCCTCCTAAGCTATCAGCGTTTCTGCCGAATGATGTGTGGGTTTTATTCAATTTATAGAAGCACTGGGTGAGAAACAGTATTCTCACTCTGAGAAGAGATTCACGACTATCTCTAGGAAAAATTCCAACTGGGCACGACTGAAAGAAACACCCAAAACAGCATGAAATGGTTGAACTGATCATGTATGATGGAGCTGAAGCAGAGGAGGTGTGCCACAGTAAAACCGGCAGGAGGACAAAAGTGTGCTGAAGATGAAGGGGAGGTGGAGGAACAAAAGAAGTGGAGGGGAATGGATAAAGGTCACTGTGACAGTGATGAGTCATCCAGACAAGAGCACAGCAGCATCTCTGTCTGTGTTTCACTATCACCTTCTCCACCATCTGTCGATTTGCTATGACAGCAAAAACCGTGACTGACATGGGCAGCAATTCAACAGATTCCCACAGCTAGAAAACAAAAACATGTCTGAACAATAGGATGCGACCAGCGCGTTCTAATCCGTTTGCGCATTCAGACATTAAAGCTTGAGATTGTTTGCATCTGAGAGTGAGAATAGTTCTGATTCCACTTTATGTATTTATTTGAAGACACGCAGCATCTCTGGAAAAGGAGTCCTGCCTGGTCCTCAGTGTGATCAACCAGTCAGATTATAGCAATAATCAGATTTTTGTGAAAGCACTGGCAGCATCATTATCCCCTGCCTGTGGCTGGTGAGCAGGGAAGTCACACAATGTTCCACAAGGCACACTGTTCAAAATTCAGGGTATTTTCTTATTTTGAAATACATCATACCTGAAAAAGCTGCAGTTAATACAAAAAATGTATATACAAACATATTAAATTACTTTTAGAAAAAATCAAGGTGATGATGCGAAGAAGAAAAAAATAATTTTAAAGATAAACTGCCAATGGGGTAAGAATTTTTGACTTATTTATAATGGGTCTAATTTCTTGAGTTGTTTGTATTATAAAAGTAGTGAACAATTTTTTTTTAAGAAAAAAATCTCAAAAAATGTATGTGCACCTCTGCCGTTTTTCTGGAAACATGCCAGGAGTGTATTTATGGCTCCGGCTTCCGGTAAAGACAGCATTTTTCCCATAAAGTGATCGATAAAAGGTTGGATTGATGTGGATTTAAGACTAAGTGATCTTGCGTTTGCAATGACCTTAAAGGGCATATACCATGCAAAATCAAATTGTAAACTTGTAAAATGTTTTTGAGTGTAGTATAATGTTCATTCTTCACTTTAAGAAACCCCAAAGTGGTATTTTGGATCCGTTTGCAGATTGCTGAGTATTCCTCTAAAAACCTGAGCTCTGAGCACCGGCCCCTCCCAACCCACGAAAATGAGCGGGTTCTCACGAGCTGACCAGATAGAGACCACTGAGAACAGCCCCTTCCAGGAAGAGTCTGTGCTGCCTGCACCGCCTCCAGGCAAACACACACACACACTTTCTCTGTGGAGCTAGCAGTGTTTGGCTACATTTATTTCCTTTTATATGCACAATATGCACATCTATCTTTGTAAAAGTTTGCATTTTGTTTGTTTTTGTGGGCCAGATGTAGACACGCTGCTGAAGCCGACTATAGGTGGACGTCATGAAAAGGGCGGCACCCACACAACATGAAAGGCGGCGCCTCAGAGATCGAGTCGTCTTACCTCCGGGTTGGAAAGGAACTCAGGAAAATAACTAATATTTGATTAAAAAGTTATTTCTTTTGTGTGCCAATGGTAATATTATCATATGCATGGATGTGTGTCCATATGATAAAGGCTTAAAGTCCCCCTCCAATGAAAATTATGTTTTTTGAATTTTTGTCATTTATGTGTTATGAAAGAGAACAAATGTAATAAAAAAATCATAAAAGTTAGAAAACAAAAAATCAGGGGACCATTTTTATTATTGCCTCGATAAAAGAAGAAAAATATCACAAAGTTCAGGAGGTCCAAGCAGACTGGTTCCCCATCCCGCAGCGGTTTTCTGTCTGAGTGACAGCGCAATAGCTCCAGCTTCCTCTGCCCTAACAGACTGACCAGGGTGTACCTGCCGTGGTTTAGATGATTCAGACAGGTACCAAGTCATGCGTGCCACAGAAATCGCGCTGCTGCCAGACCTACACGCCGCGCCCACGCTAAAATCACACCGCTCAGATCGCATCTGTACCGTTGACTTGACATTGAAACTGGCCACCTCTGTTTTGTGGATCACGTTCGGTGTGAATGCAGCTCAGCCTGTAATCCTAAACTTAACCATTCCCCTGGGTTCGTGCGGCCAAGAAAAAAGTTCCACGCTGGCTTCACGTATTTGGAAAATAACGTGCAAATAGTCACTTTTTTATGGCATTTCATTTTATTTGTTGTGCAAATGAATTCAATAATTTGCATGTGCCAGCATCAAATCAGTTCTGAGCCACAGCCAGTGCTGCTTGCTGGTGCAATATAGCCTAAATTATAATGTAATTCAAAACGTTTTTCATTTTTTGTTTGTAATTTTATTAAACAGAAGGATCTGGTATACACATTCACTTCACTTTCTTTACTCCAAACATTGTTCCAAAGGTGTCCATTTGGAACCAAAAACTTGTCACTTATTGATCGCTGAAGAGAAACTTATGAGAATAGAGACTATCAGTTGGTGTCGTTTTCACTCATGCAAGACACAGCTTGCAGAAACGGGCAATCAAGGTCAGGACTACTCAGCTCAGCACCAATGGCCACGCAATGTGAAAGGATTTTGGAAACAGCAGCTTCAGATAGACATGAAATATGGCTTTTTAAGACATAGTTGTGGGATTTTAGTTAAAAGCTTCATAATCATAATTAAAACACCACTGGGAACGTTTTTATAAAAAACATATAGGCCCTTAAATAATGAAAGTTTCAAGCTACTTTCTTTGCACTATTGTTATTTCTGATCTCCCTGTTTACAGAAACTAAATGTAGCCACTCTCTGATGGTCAGAGTGACCAAACAAAACAATTGCTGCTATGTGAACCAAATGATTGAACCGTTGCTTTTGCACTGCAGACATTCACATGGACCCAAAGTAGTGTACTTGCACACAGGAAGTAGATTGTTCATGTTGGGAGCTGCATCCTCTGCTGTTCCAGGCTCACCCTGGAACAGCAATGTGGAACAACAAATGTGCAATTCTCCATCTGGATTATTATCTGTTTATTCCATTTGTAGCCACTCTCTGATGGTCTGAGTGACCAGACAAAATACAATACAAATCCATGCAGGATTTGTATTGCTTTCCCTCTGCCATTACAACAGGGTACAGAAGGGAAGCTACAGGGTAACAGGATTTTACAAGAAACTGAACAAACCAGTTTGCTGCATGAAATTGAATAGTGTGTGTGAAATTGTCATGTGTTTGGAATAAGTTTGAAAAACATCATTTAAGTTGAGGGGTTTGTAGAGGATAAAAAATGGTATGCTGAAGAGTTGACAGTGCACACTTGAATCATGTGTGCTGATCTTCTGGGAATAAGATTGGGACCAGAGGAAATCGATGTATAAATGGAAACATTGGAAAATTGCAGCTTGTTCCTAAAAACATTCCTGCAGTTGAGTGTTGAAACACAGCGTTTCTGCTGGTTTCCATCACAATTTTAGTGATGGCTGTCAAAGTGGCAACCATAAATATGATGATCTGTATTTACATTTTTTGTAATAAAACAGCTGCTGTGTTATTACCAAGCAAAAGCTGTGTTTACGTCATTTAAATGTGTTCTCTTGAGCTAGTTCCTGCTAACAATCTTGAAGAAGCTGAAGACTTTTTAAGGAGCTTTTAGGGCAGGCTGCTAGCAAAGAGTCACAGTAATAGATGTAACAAATGCATGAATGAGTTTCAACATCACTTTTATGATATATTTCTGATGTGTGTTGCGTTGGTGCGAAAATGCAGTTTTACAAGCTTGTGATATGTGAGCAGTGATTGAAGCTGGTATTATATTAAAATTCTTACTTTAGACTTGCTGACTCTCCAAAAACGTTAGGTAAAATTATATAAGTGAGGTTACGTCATAGCTTTTTGATACCATTGATTGAATGTCAGTTATGGCTGCAAACAGGACACATTTGAAGCAGTGATGGAGAGGAGGTCACTGAACAGACTCCTTTCAATCATGGACAACCCAGAGCATCCTCTCCACCCTCTTCTGAACAAACAGCGGAGCTCCTTCTCTAGGAGGCTTAGACAGCTCCGCTCCAAAACTGCCCGGTACCAAAAGTCATTCATACCCAATGCAATAACCCTGTACAACAACACACAATGCAAAAGATAACCTTTGCACATTTTTTTATTATCTCTTTATTTGGTTGTTTTCTATTTTGCACATTTCTTTTGCACATCTTTTTTACCTGCACTGTTCTGTAAATAGCTTTTTAAATTATAATACCTTGATGTCTGTATTTATGCTACATTTTCTTGTTCTTGCTTTTTTTTACTTAATTCTAAGTCTTTTTTTCCACTCTGCTGTCAGTTGCTATGGTGACAAACAAATTTCCCACGTGTGGGATCAATAAAGTATCTCTGATTCTGATTCTGATTTAGAAGTAGCTATTGATTTATAAATATCTGTCTGAATTATTTGTTTATTAAAGTTTTCTGCTGACTCATTTGAATGGATTATTTCAACACATCACATTCTGTCCTGACATAACCTTTGTGTTGCGAGTCCTGATGTGTTTGTGGTATAATGAAAGACACCTTTGCCAGAGAAACACACTCACACATAAACAAAGGTTGTGACACTTTGCACAACCCTGTCTTCCTGGGAGCGTACAGTAAATGCTGCAACAGTTGGCATCAGTTCAAACAACTGTGGCGCCGAGCTTTCCTTGCTTGTGCAGGGACTGAATCTGTTGCTCTTCATCTTTCCAGCAGTCTTCCCTTGTTACTATGGAAACGTTTTGCTATGGCATCTATGTGGCCCTAGCGGATGATGGTGAGCATTGCTGATGTCATTGATATCGTGGGATAATCAAGTGCACCTTTCTGTTTCATGTTTGACACTAAAATATTGACAAAGGCAACGGCAGAGTCATCAGTGGGAGGTCATCTACAGCAATCAAACAAACGTGTTTATACACAGCACGACAGGACGATGGCAGTAAATCTTTGCTAGAATGTTAATATTTACCTGTTTGGCACTGGGAATATGTGAACTTTTCCACTGGGCTTCCATTCAGTGCAGATCACAGACCTGGCAAAGGGAAATCACCATGTCTTTTTTACGGTAAGCATCTGTCTACAGCGGTTGTGGTTTTCTTATCTGTCAAAAAGATAAGTGTCTTTCATTTTGCCTTTTTACTTCCCTTAATGTTTGTACATACTGCAATATTTAAAAAAGAAGCGGATTGCAATCCGTCTAACAAAGAGATTGTCGGGTTAATGTGCTTCTCTGTAGATCTGTGTGTCAAGCTTTCATTAAAAGACTCTCCCTGTGAGGCTCATGATGATGACTAAACTGTTGCCTTTCTTGCAATAAACAATGTTTTTGCTTTAAAAAAATCTGTCTAATGAATTTGAGGATATGAGAGTGATTAGGAATTAAATACTCATTTTCAAACAAAGACAAGTTTTTTATCTAATGTTGTCTAATTGTGTTCTTCTCTGTAAATGCTAGCTTTGAATTTAAATGTCTTATATTGTACAAAAAACATAAAAAGACCCATTCCAATAAAAATTGTGTTTTTGGTGTTTATAAGATTTTCATTTTTCTGAGGGTGGACAACATTTATAAAGAAAACCAATCTTAAAATTGCATTTCTGAGCATTTCTTTAAATCTTTGTGAATCAGGAGCAGACAAAAAAATACTGTTGGAAAAACGTATAAGTGTGACGTACAAGTTTCTACGGGAAACCACAAGCTCCCTGCTCTGCTCCATTCAGATGCATCCACTTGTAGACGACTAGATCCATGAAAGCCTTTGTTTTCCTTGTCCGAGCTGACTGGATACCTCCAATATTGCTCGTCTTTTTTGTTGCACCTGTTTTGTTAGGTTGAGGTTGTGAGAGGCTGCAGCAGGAGAGTACGCAAAGAGATGGATGGAGGGAATGGGGGGTGGGCTCGATCCATGCCAACAGTCCCATCCACAACCCAGAGGTGAATTCAGAATGAACTGCTACCGCTCTGCAGAAACTAGTCAGAGAAGACAACACAGGCTTTTTCATTTTGCCCAAAAACGGCATAAACAGGCCAATGGGAACGCTTTAACAATACATCAAAAGATGATTGGAGTTGAAATTTAGAAAAACTTTATAATTATTAATAAAAAAACTCTATTTAGTCATATTTGAAGAAGTGTAGATACTACTCACTGTTGAAAACTGAGAGAAGCTAGTTAGGCTGACACTAAATGAGTATATTGTTCTTTCAGTAATTGAGTAATAGACTGCAGCTACTGTCAAATGAAGACGCATCACAATCTCTTCACATGGGTCATGTTTAAGATGGCATGTAATAACACGGAACAAATACTGGCATACACAGCCTTACCCTGACAACAATCTGCCCCGTTCCAAAAATCAAGAGTGCAGTCTGGAACAGAAGAGAGAAATTCACAAATGTGTGTGTATAAATATGCCTGTTTGCACGTGCCTTTGTATTGTTCTTAAAGTATAAGTCAAGGGAATAGCAGCAACTAGCACACGTGGCTATGTGTGCGTTTTACATATCAACAACACGGAGCACAAAGAACTAACAAAGGCATGTGGCTAACAGTCTTTGTTTTGAATCACAGTTTCATATCAGTTAATCACAGAGCACATAGGTTTTTCCTCTTGCTGACTTTTTGATGACGATGAAGACAATATGATGAAGACAGATTCTAGAAATCATTGTCAAAGTCCCTGTGATGTGAGAAAGCACTTGCTGTTTCCTAGAAAGCCAGTAACAGCTTAAGCACGAGTTTTTAAGTCACTTTTGATCCCGTGACTCCCCCATTCAGATTGTGTCAGCTTAACAATAGAAGCTGCGGCTACAAAGGTGTGTGGAAAAAATGTCAGAAGCCTATTGTGACCTCATTTTCTTGCATTTTTGGATTGATTGGTAGTCCCGCTAGAGAAGGAGATATAGGCACCACTTTTTAAGTCTTGATTTAGGCATCAGTTGAGTACAGGGAAAGAAGAACCGATCCAGAAGGATTTCTGTCTCAGATCCCAAATGTGACCCATCTATCCCATCCGGAAGACCAGAATCACTGCACACCTGTAGGGAAAGAAAAGCTACTGCAGGTTAGTGGTTTCTACAGTTGTCACCCTATGAGAAGAAACACAACTTCAATAAATAGGATATGAGAGACCATAAATACAGTTTTCAGATCGTTGTGGAAAAGGACACATTTTTGACCCCAAAAAAAAGAAAAAAGCCCCCCCACACAGACACCTCTGAATTTATTGAACTTGATTTGTTTCTTTCTTTTCTATTATTTTTCCAAATAAAATGGATTATTGTATTCACTTCCTGCAGCCTTGAGCAACAATGTTTACTGTTGAACTAAATAGATATAATTTTTATTACCATAAACAATTCATCTGGAGTGATACAAAAAATCAAAAAGAAAGTTTATCTGCCCAAAAACAAACAAAAAAAGGCTTTAGCTTCAAAACAAGAGGCTGATGTCTGGGATCAGCTGGGATGGAACTGAATAATTGGGAAGTCATCCTGTGGGCTCTTCAAATCACAATATTCCAGTGAAATTGTCCAACATCAATCAACACTGACTGCCAACTTTGTCATTATTTTGGAGCTGACAGACACTCAGAGGCACTTTTAGGAAAACACATTCCAATTCAAAGCAGAAATGGATTCTGCAGAAAAAGGAAGAAAATTGTGCTGTCCTGTCTGTTAAGTCCGTAACTATTAGAAAAGAAGAATCATCCACATAAATAGAGTAGAGCACTGTCAAAGACTATAAATCAGGAAGGCCATTTACTGTTTTCATCTTCTTCCGTTTGTCCCTTTCGGGGTCACGGGTCTGCCAGAGCCGGCCCCACCAAATGCCATAACTGGCATTTACTGTTTTAACATTTTTTAAATATTAATGTGCTTTTAGCTTATGCAAATATTTACACATAAAACATGAACAAAGCTTTATCAGTGTTTTCATTCCACACTCATATGTGCTGTCTCAAGGTGATTGAATCACTGTGTGTGGCTGAGGAAAACGGAGGACATCAATGTGTGAGACGCCTGTAACAAGAAAATAGACACTAGGAGGCAGTGTTGAGACGAGCTAACGTGGCATGCCTTTGCTGCTCCTATTTTAGTCCATCGACAAAGTCAGCTGAAGGTTAAATGCGACCTGAATGTGCAGCAAGAGCATGTCGTCATTTACCAGAGAGCAGGAGTTTTATCATAAAATAATTTTTCACATGTAAACATGCAAGTGGGGACTCAAATACTACTTTTTTTTTTACTTTGAAAAAGAAAGTATTTATATTTTTTGCCATGACAGTGTGAGGGCTCTTTGTGTAGCAGCCTTTCTGATGACACATAACCCTATTTTGAAATTCCATATGAGGTCTTATTGTTTCAGAGAACAGTGCACTTGTGCTCAGCATAAATGTGCGTCTTACCTATTTTTTTCAGTAAGGGAACAGCACCCTTTGCTGTGCGTTTGCGGTAGTGCTCCCACTTCATTCATATTTTCACGCGCCGCTCCTCCTTTCATGTTTTCAGGCACAGCAGCTCCCCAGCTTGAAATAGATTTGTTTAGAGGGGGTGATTGGGGGGGGGGGGGGGGGTGTAAACAAATCTCCTCTGTAGAATTTCGTTTTGTGTTGGTGTCAAAGAGGCTGGTTGCTCCGTACATCTGGATTGGTGCTTTACGCAGAGCAGCTTGGTGATAAAACTGCCTCATTAGAGAGTGAAGTCACGCCATTCACATGAGAATCGTCTGTATAAATTCCAAGCCATCTGGGAGGTTACTGTGGAAACAAGGGTGCCATGGCAACGGTGACTGGGGTTACCCAGGAAACGACCGTCACCATAGTGACTGCATCACAGAGAGCTATATTTGAGGCATCCAAAGAGAATCACTCTCCATCTTTGATCATTGTTTGTGTGCGTACGGAGGCAGCTTTGTGCTTCTGCGCTCACGTGTTTCTTGCACAGATAAGGAGATGCTGACAATTGGCTGGATCCGGTGTTTACAAAGCGCCGTTTACGCACTGGTTAGCCTAACAATATAACCTACGCAGAGGAAATATTTGGAGTTATTTTTCAAGGACGCATAATGAAGGCATAACACGGAACGGTCTGGTTGACATTTTATATCTTCGAACCGTTTTTTTTTTCAGACATACGTGTGTTTGAACACAGACACATATTTAAATGACTGGTTATTATACATTGTCTAAGCATGACTGATCACGACGCATAACGCATGAAACAGTGTAAGTGTCCTTCAAGGAACACGCAGTTTTACGCACCCTTCACAGTAAAAAAGCTTCTATTTCTACCTGTTGTGATTATACACTTGCTACTGGAAACGCACAACAGGATCAGCCCCTCAGAGAAGAACTCATTCTATCTCTGTCTTTACGCAAGCGCAAACGGAACCTTAAGGGATGAATTTATATCACTAAAGTGAACTATCCGGATTCTTTAAACAGAGCACAAACTAAGCAGCAATACTATTCCATTCCTCGTATCTTCCATCTGTGCTTCCACACGCTGGTGTGCACCGCCAGAGCCAGCTGTATGTTGATGCCTCACCTGTTGGTCAGAACTGAAACGCTACACGTCGGTGAAAATCTTTTTGCTTATGTTTACGCAATTCTGTGAGTTGTTTTGAGTTGTAGTGGGAAAATTCGGCTGCTGCTTAAACGCGCTGTTTATCCCGTGCTCCTCTATCACCATGTACTCGCTCTTGCTGAGGGAGGAGGAGGAGCGCGTCTTCCTCAGCTCCTCTGTGTCTGCCAGAGGTTGACAGCTGCCCACGTGCAGGTATTGCGCTTGCTCCTCGCCCTCTGTTTCTCTGTGGTAGAAGTAGTTAAAATTGGAGACGATGACAGGGACTGGGAGGGCAATGGTCAGCACGCCCGCGATTGCGCACAAAGATCCCACAATCTTTCCACCGATTGTCACGGGGTGCATATCCCCATATCCCACGGTGGTCATCGTAACAACAGCCCACCAGAACGCGTCCGGGATGCTGCTAAAACCCGAGGACGGGTCGTCCGCCTCGGCAAAGTAAACAGCGCTGGAAAAGAGAATGACCCCTATGAACAAGAAAAAGATGAGCAGGCCCAGTTCGCGCATGCTGGCCTTCAGGGTCTGCCCCAGAATTTGAAGCCCCTTGGAGTGACGCGAAAGTTTGAAGATGCGAAACACCCGAACAAGCCTAATTACGCGCAGAATTGCCAAAGACATGGCCTGTTGTCCGTTCCCTTGCCTCTCTGCTAACTCTGTGCCCAGGGTGATGAAATACGGGACGATGGCCACAATGTCAATGATGTTCATAATGTTTTTGGAAAACGTGGCTTTGCTCGGACAAGCAAAAAAGCGCACCAGGAGCTCAAAGGAAAACCAGATGATGCACAGCGTCTCCACGACAAAGAAGGGATCAGAGAAGGGGCTGATGAAATATGGTACTGTGCCATTTATCACCGGCGCTAGAGTGATCACATCATTGTTCTCGTCCCTGAACTCCGGCAGTGTCTCTAAGCAGAAGATGACAATGGAGATGAGAATGACCAAAACAGACACTATTGCGACCCCCCGGGCAGGACCCGAGCTCTCCGGGTATTCAAACAGCAGCCACACCTGCCGCTGAAATTCATTCTCTGGTAGTGGCCGCTCCTCCTCTTTTATGAAGCCCTCATCCTCCCTGAACTTCTCCATCGCCTCCTCACCCAACTCATAGAAGCGTATCTCCTCAGAAAAAATGTCAATGGGCACATTAACTGGTCTCCGGATCCGCCCGCCGGATTGGTAGTAATACAGAATGGCATCAAAGCTGGGTCGGTTCCTGTCGAAGAAGTATTCGTTCCTGAGAGGGTCAAAGTACCTCATCCTTTTCTTTGGGTCACCCAGCAGCGTCTCTGGGAACTGTGACAGAGTCTTGAGCTGCGTCTCGAAACGTAACCCTGAGATGTTGATGACCACCCTCTCGCAGCATTCGTGATCCGGTTCGTATCTGTCCAGAGAGTGGTGGCCCGGGAGAGCCGCCGACTCTTCCAGCATGTTGTCACATGCCACGACCGTCATCACGTCGGTCTCTGTCTCGGTGTATCCGTGGTTCACCAAGTTGTCTCCCCTGGTTTTGGTGACGCTCGGCGGGGGTGATTGCAGGAGGCTGAGGTGGTCGTCCATGCGCGGTGGAAGACGCATACAGGGGCTGCCGCCGCGCCCCCTCCGCGAGCCCCTGTCAACCTCAGCCGCCGCCACAGCCTCGTCTCCTTTTTACGTTTCTCTTTTTCAAGCGCCCCACTTTCCCTCAATGCTGTTGCTGTTCCCGCCCACTGATAAAAGATCTAGGTTTATAAACAGACGTTCCACACGCCCACGGCGCACCAGTGCTGGCTACCTCCACTGTTGTCCGCCAATCGTGGGGCGCACCGATACACAGAAAAAGCAACAGACGGGCGTGATTCAACACCATCTTTTGGGCGTGCCCGCCCCCCTCTGTCGCTCCCCACGTTTAGGTGACACACGCAGAAAAGACACGCACACACAGGAAGCGTGTAAACAAACGCACGCACGCAGTCACGCGCTGCAGGCACAGTCAAAAAAGTCTCCTTTTTCAACAAGGTCATTCCACGCTGAGAGCGTATTTCACTAATAAGTCTAGACCTGCACACATATACACGCCGGCGCGCGCGTAAATACGCACGATTCACCATTCATCACGACGCGCATGATGCCGCTTCATCATTTCTTTAATACAAAAAGGAAGCATCTGAGCTGAAACCCAAAGCAACAGACAGTTAATAAGCTCAGAGATCAGGCAGGTCGTGGGGAGACAAAGGAACGCACTCATCACAACGAAATGAAGTCATTCATCATCGTAAAAGACACGAGAGAAATTACCTATCTGCAGGCAGACGCGCGATACTACACAACCCAAAACCTTATTACACATTTTAAGGCAGAAAAGATATATGTCAGCAGTGCTTCAACGGAGCATCAACTGTCTCCTGGTTTCTGATCACAGCAATTTCCTTTAATTTCATTGCATTTTCCTTTAGTTTTCTCTTAGCTTGATCATGTGCAGTGTGATATGGATTATGATATTTCTGTATTTTTGTTTTACCTAAAAAACTAATTTGAAGCAAAATTAGGACATGTAGTGACTGACAAAACCCCTTACTTTCATGGAAAGGCTAATCGTGTAGTTTAATGTGGAAAGAGAAAGTAATTCTTGCAGACTTGAATTATGTTGCTCATAGTTTTAATAAAAAGAAGAGCACAAACAACATTTAAAAATAAATAAGTATAAATATAAACCCATGTTTAATGCAGACATACAATATTCTATTTAATATTTCACCGACATTTGGTTTTGTTTTGTTAGCTTTACAAAGTGCACATCCAGTATGCGATGCTTTTTGGGCAACAGCACAAAGGAATATTGATGCAGAAAGTGACAAATGAAAAAATACATTTATTTTTTGTCTGCTTATTTGCTCATAAGAACTGAAAACTGCCAACAACAACAAAATAATCTAAATCTTGACAACAAAGAACAAAAAGATAAATCTGGACAAGCAGTTTTTGAAATTGGAGTAAAGCAAATAAAGTTTGTTTAAAGGTTGTTTTCTGAAACAATAAGGACTCAAAAAAGACAAGATAAGACATGATATAATAATTTGTTTTGAAGCCTAAAAGTTGAATTCCTGGACATTATCTTGGTCTAAACTGAGGTAAAAGAATAAAAGTATTTAGGTTATAATAAAAGAACCAAATCTGCTGTTGCAACATAAAATTAGAAGTACATTAAAGACTTTAAATGAGCACATTTTGTCTGTCCCTATTAGTAGAAGAAGCTTACCTTGCAAATACAGTATTTTTATCTGCATACAGACAGTCACACACTCCATCAACAAGTGGAAGGAACAAAGCACAGACCGGAGGAAATGACGAAAGAGAGATTATTGTGAGGAATTACACTATTTACTGTATGTGGACATTTGCTTCCTCAAGATTAAATTAAATGAGCATTGGGTGAGTGCTCCTTGGGCTTGTTAAATGGGCGGTCTGTGGCAACATACAGCCTGACATTTCAGCCTGCCACCACATATGGTCTGAAAATAAAGACAAACATTATATTTTGTTTGCAAAGAGGATATACTTTAAAGTTCATCTCAAAGTGACATTAAACAGATTTCTTTAAAATCCAGGAAAATATTGCAGCAAATTCTGTAAAAGAAAATGTTGGCTTGACTCCTGCAGCTTTCTACTTTCAACCACTTCCCACAGGGAGAGCGCGTGCCTGAGCCTGTGGTCACGCCCTTTGTACTGGCACACAGGTGGAGCTGTGAAGGCAGGCAGTCAGCACCAGCCAATGTTCGCTCATAAACATATGCTGCCACGCCTGAGCCTCAGTGAGACATTTGACACGCTACATGAAATGCATATCCATATCAGTTTCTCTGAATCCAAAATATCTGAAGCTGAGTTTGTATTTGGTTTCTAATAAATCTATCTTTTTTATATTTTTATTTTATTCAGACAGGCTAGGCTTTTTCTCAACTGACCTTTAGTTTCAGCACTACAAGTTTAAACTTCTCTTAGGCATCCCATGATGCACCAGGCAAATTTCCTGAGTTGCCTTCATAGATGAAATTCAGGTTTTCTCTCTCTATATGGAATAATTGCAGCCATTTGTTTTCTTTTTGGTCATGCTTTTGCTAAATGATTTTTCAGCTTGAGCACGAGGTTGGAGGTTCAGTTCTTGGTTTTGTTAGTGTACAAGTTAGCATGTCCCTGTTCACACAACCCTGCTTTGCCCCCGAATAGTTAAGTGGCATGAGAGAGAGTGAAAGAAAACATTCAGAAATGCTAAATCAAAAATCTTTGGAACATTTGTGGATGTATTGTAAATTATGTTACCAAGATCAATCATAAACATCATTAACAATGCACCTTCCTTTTTTTAACATGGTATTCTATGACTTTGTTCATATTGGTATTTTATTTCTCCATCGCCTATTGAAAACAAGGACTCCTTCTCCCCCTTCCACTGCCTCATACACAGGATAAGGAAAATAATTTCAACCAAGCATTCATGAAGACTTTATTTTGCACTGAATTGCAATCTGTTTCTAGCTAGATATAACAGCCGTGAAAGCAAAAGAGTTGCCAGCATCCTGTGGAATAGGTGTAAATTATTTAAAATAGGTAACTTTCAGTTTTTACAATGCAGCCAAGCAAAGTAAACGTCAAGCTTTGGTTCATGTACTCCAGCCTTAGAGGACAGTGTTGTAATAAGATCTTGTTTCAATTGTTGAGCTCTGGATGTGACCATTGTTTTCTTTCCAGGAAAAAAAAGATCAGCTGAATGTCACGTTTTGACAAGACTTTGAAAATAATTTGAAATATTGCACAACATTTCTACTGTTGTGAAGACATTTACAGCCAAAATTAAAATTAATACAAAAATTGAAAATAGCAGTTTGTTTTTCGAGCAGGACTTTGATTTAAATATAAACTGCCTCGAAAAAGTGTCCCCATTAATGTTGTACTGGTAAAATGAATGGATGATTATATGTCTTATACGTTTCAGATTTCTTAGCGCGTTGGGCATCTGGCCTCCTATTTTTGTAAGAGTTTTGGGATTCATTGCATGCATCAGTGTTCTGAGATCTTTCATCTGGTTTTTAATCCAACGTTCATATCAGCTCCAGGGACTGTTTTAGCGCTGAGATTCATGGCAACACATGTAAATTTTACTTTCTTTTTTCCAGTCAAACAAGACTTGGCACATGCTTTCATCTGTTTGAATATCTCTAGGTCTGGTTTGAAAAATCAGTTATGATTTAAAGGTTGTTTTCAGGTTTCTCTGGTCACTCCCACTTTCTCCCACAATCCAAAAACAGGCTTCACAGGTTGATTGCTCTAAATTGCCTCTAAGTGAGCATGCAGGTGTGGCCTTGAAATGAACTGGGGACCTGTTCCGGGTGTGCCCCACCTTTGCTCAATAATAGCTGGGTTGACTCTTGCAGCTCCATGGCCCCAAAAGGGATTTCTGGAAATGGCTGCATGGATGGAGGTTGTTTACAACATTTGAATACATGTTGTAAACACGTGTTGTTCACCTTTTGTTTTTTTTATGTTTATTTCCAGGACTATTCAAATTAATCTTCTCCTCTCTAAACTCCTTTCATTTTTTTGGCTTCTGATCCATTCACATCTGTTGGAAGTTCCATTCGAGTAATTTTGCAGAGCTAAAAACGATCACATTTTTATGTTTCTAGCGATCCAACAAGTAGTTCGTCTTTAAAGGTTTTTCTTTGAGTCTCAGGAATCCTTCACTTTATCTGTCTTTGCACTCAATAAAAGCGAGTGTGGCAGCTGCCTTTGCAAGAACAGGTCATTTCCAAAGCACTGAATATTTCTAAAGCAGCATTTTGTCATACCACCGACGAACAAGTCCAAATGCTAGGTATGTTAACACCTTTTCAATTTTAACATTTATGATTTTAAAAAAATTATCCTAAAACAAGTGATTGAAAACAGTTATACTTTTTGACCTGATCAATAGTTAATTGCTTTATCTCATATGGATATATACTTTTTGCTTTTGCTTCGAAACACTTCCAAGATTGATCAAACCCATATATATTCTTCTCTTCTGAACACACATCACGTTTTACCTTCAGAGACACATAAACCTGCTCTTGCATGGAAATGAGTCTATTTTAAGACTGAATACTGAAGCAGTGGTGTCCTTTACAAGCATCAACATAAATATTTGGAGGCGTTTCAGCTATGAATTCTTAATATAGACAGTCTAATTATTATGCCAATGGTTTGTTTTGTAATTAGGACAATCTAAATATTCTCAATATGAAGATTGTGATCAAGAAAGTGGGAAAAAGTTTTTTATTTTTTATTTCATTTAAAAAAAATTGATGAGTGCATTCGGACTCATTCTAGACAGACTGTTTTCTTATTGAGGCCACACTGAAGCTGTCTTGTAATAAAAAGGCCAGTCAGTCCACAGGGGAAAAGCCTGGGGACAGCCAAAGGCCTTCCTAATGTAGTTCCACCCTCCATGTTAAATATAGACTCGCCCAACTCTCATATTAACCTACAAAATTAGGCTACCTTGTACATCGCACTTGAACGATTCAGAGTAGAATGCGGCTGACTGAAAGCTGTTGAACCATGCCTGAGGAGAGAATATGAGGCAGAATTGGGTCATTTGCTGGAAGAGCAGCTCTCCTGGCTGAGTTTCTGGACATCTGGTTGCACTTGAGAAGGCTGCTTTGAGTTTAATCGTTTTTCATGTGGCTTCTAAAGAAAGGGTGAAGTGGGAGAATAGAAAACTCCAGAATAATGTTGAGTAGTCTACCAGTAGACTACCAGAAGTGCTTTTTTAAATTCATTTTCCAGCTCTCATTGGCTTTTTCCATACTGGCATTTCTCCAAAACAAAAAAAGTTGACCTTTGTTCACTTCTTCTTTTACTGCTCTGCTGGGCCTTTGGAACATTTATTTAAGGACCTTTTTTTTGTTTTGTTTATTTGTGTTTTTACTTTCTTTCTCTCTATCCAGCCTCTCAGAAACTCATCTTTGGAACTGGAAAGCTGAGGTTTTGTCAGTTCAGTTTTTTATTGCATCAAATTTTAGATGGACCTGCAATCATGACGCTGTCTGTCTTAGGGACTGAAATGATGATTGAGTAAAAAAGTCCCAAATGTTACATCACCACATCTGAACTGTGGAAAAATGTTCAGGGTCATAGTTGCTACAGTTCCCACGACAGCCTTCAAGCTACTGAGAAAGCTGCTGCCAAACATGAAATACAAACTACCTTAGTAAGATGACATGTGTGCTGTGATGTTATAGGAGAAGAATTGTTTTTTTGGAAAGTTTTTATCATCTTGAAATAAAAACAGACATCCGTTCAAATTAGAAACACATTGCACTTTTATAAGCAGTGCATTCCTGTTGCTCAGCCAGTGACATTTTCCATCCCACTTACTTTTTTTTAAAGAGCATGTCAGTAAACAGTGATGGCACACATACAAAGTTGTAAATAAACTTTGTATTTGCAAAAAAAGTCAAAGCATGTCCGCATTTGGACTAACTCATCAGTTGCTCCAAGTCCCTGGCAGAACTGGGGACCCAGAGCAGCTGCACATGACGGAGGATCAGTGAATGCTGACAGGAGACGAAACAGAGAGGGAGCGCAGACGGGGCCATCTGTACAACAAAGCCTGGCTGGCCAGGAGCCATATCAACTCCTGCTGTAACCCCAGCAACCAGGAGAAGGATGTGGGAGAGAGGGTGAGAATGGAAACTAAACGCAGCTGAAGCACAGCTGGTTAGGGCACTTTGTTGTTGTTTGAACCTGCTAATCTGCTCTGCATGCTGGCAGGATGGTAAATGGCGAATATTTGTACAGCGCTTTTCTACCTTCCTCGAAGGCCCAAAGGGCTTTACAGTCACAAACCCATTCACCCATTCACACACTCTAGTGGCGGCGGAAAAGGATGAGCCAAGCAAATGACAGGGATTTTTATCAAACATAATAAAAAAACGATAAATTGAACAACAACAACAAAAAATTGCAAAAGAGCAATCTACTTTTTGCTTGACTGCAGTTTCAAGATGCCTTGAAACCAATTTTGGCTTTCAGGGACATTTGCTTTTCACACTAACATGGACTTTTGAGAATTCCCATGTGTGCCATAAATATGAAGATGTGGTGGCAGGCAATATGTTGCATAATGTATATAGCTCCACCAGAGCAGATCAGCAGCAGCAGTTGGAAAATGGGCTTCTGTGTTTTGGACGTCAACTATCAGATTCATGACGATAAGAAAAAAACAAAAACAAATAAATGGAAGGAAGTTATTTCTGTCTTTGAAAATAAACAGCTGGTTTCCCACTGCTTTTACTGTTCACTTTTTAAAAAACTCTTTTTTTATAAATAAATTTTTTCTTTTTGCACAAAAAACCGAGATTACATTTCTACCTACAATTATAATAGGAGAAATTTAAAACCTAAATGGAAGATCTTTTTTTCCCCCTTCTCTATTCTTTCCTTCACTGCTATTGGTTTTTTGTGTTGTACATTTTTTTTTTTATTTTGTCGGCCCTTTCTGAGACAACCCCTGTAGAAGGTGCTCTGTGAGTACTGAGTTCAGGGAACCCTGCTAAGTGTCGTCTGGTTCTTGTATGTTCAGAGAGGAGCTGTTGGTAAGTCCGACCTGTTCCTGGTGCACGTTGGACTTTGGTTGGGCTGCCTCTATCACCAGGTTTGTTCATATTCTGTATGGACAGAATTTCTAGGTGCAGACTGGGGCTGGAAGGAGTCTGGTTTGGAGATCACAGGGCTTTTCTCTCCTCTTTGCAGATGGCAGTTAGCTTCATGGAGCCAGGAGCTCCAGCATGTGTTGGGGTGGTTTGCAGCTGAGTGTGAAGCAGCTTGGATGAGGGTCAGCACCACCAATTCTGAGGCCATGGTTCTTATACAGAGAAAGATATTTTGTCCTCTTTGGGTATAGAGAGTTTAAGTATCTTGAGGTCTTGTTCATAAGGGGGAGGGGAGATCAATGTGTCAGAGTTACTGGCAAATTGGTAAGGTTTTATGGGACCATTGTGTCCTTCTGACATGGTGAAGATGAAACTGAATCAGAAAGCAACGCTCTCTCCTACTCACTTACGATCGTTAGCTCTGGGTCATGATTGAAAGAACAAGGTCCCAGACACAAGCGGCCAAAGTGAGATTCTCCACCCTTAGAGATAAGAGCTCAGTCTCCCAAAGAGAGCTCGGAGTCAAATTGCTGTTCCTCTACGACTAGAGGGGGCAGCTGAAGTGGCTCATGCATTTAATCTGTACACCTCCCAGAAGTCTTCTTGGGTATATGTTCCAGACAAATCCCAGTGGGTGGAGACCTCGGGGAAGACCCAGGCCACGCTGGAGAGACTATATCTCTCAGCTGGCTTGGGAATGCCTCAGGATTCCCCCAGAGGAGCTGGATGATGTGGAGAGAGGAAAGTCTGAGCATATTCACTTATTCTGACCCAGATAAGCGGAAGAAAATGGATGAATGAATGGGCATCTGAGGAATTTAAAGACATTAAAGAAAAAGGAACAGTTAAACACCAGATACGATCTATCTATGGTCATTGTCTGTTTTCAGTGTTTGCAAATGATGTTTCATACTAATATTGTTTTCCGTCACTTGTTTAAAGCTAAATATGACAGCAAAACAAATTCAGGCAACAGGGAATCCTCAAATTTTATAGTCATCAGACATTTAAGTTAAGAGACTGTTTTTGATGTTTTTTAACAAATTCTTGTAGCATTTTTCTGATGATGAGGACATTTATAAAAGAGCTTAAGATTAAAACTGCATTTCTGAGTATTTCTTAATTCAAATCGGGATGAAGCAGGAGCAGATGAAAACCTGCCGTTTGAAAAAGCTCTCAGTTGTGACCGACATAGCAACTAAATAAATAAATAAATTGTTGTTTGCGCACCTTTTCCCTTTTCAAACCACTTGCCAATCAGAGGGAAGAACAAAACATGTTTTAACTTGTCAACAAAAACAGAAGTGGGTGCAGTGTGAGAAAAAAAAATCTGCAGGATTTTATGACATGGTCCTGGATATGTGTGAGTGTTTGCCTTCTATAGCAATGTCTTTCTGGCTTAGTGAAGAGGTCTTTGAGAAGGAGAAAAAGGACACATGTACCTGTCATGTGTGCTGATAAATAACTTCACTGCAGTAATGGAACTTTTTAATAAAAATGAATGTAAACGAAGCAGAGGAAACGGTTGTGGTGTTGGACAGTAACATATTTAAGTTTGGTTAAAATAAGTGGTCCAGCAATGTAGCAAACTTAGCTTAGCAAAAAAAACACTTCCATTTTTAGATGTTTTTGCAGAAAGTCCTTGGCGGCCCTCCAACCTTCTTCTCAAACATGTGTCCTTGATAAGCGGGTCAACTGGACTTAGAAAAACCCAGCACCATACGCAGACATTTTTTTGTTTTTTTTTGTTCCTGGTGTTTCTTTTGCCTTTCCAGTTTTCCCTGTTGTCCTCCTTCCATACCTTTAAACTTCAACATAAAGTCAGTCTATTATATCCCTCCTTTATTTTTTTTCACTGAACCTGCGTGTTATTTGTGAAGGAAAACAATTGTAAAGGAAACATAAACCATTCTGAGAGACTGAATATAAACGCTTCATTTTCAGATTTTGTCATTTTTGTTAGGATGTGTTTGTTATTTGACACAAATACTCAGGCTGGGCAAATAGATCCTTATCAACCTGGTTACATTCTGGTTTAGGTAGAATACACACAGGCATGCAGGGCAGCCCATGGAGGTCCTAAAGGTAACACATATCCGTGTTGTGTAGGTAACCCCTGACAGCATGTACTGTGACGTTGCTTCTCAAGTGTTTCTATTTAGGATTTAACATAATAAACAGGCTCAAAGTCATGCACACATGGAGTCTTTCTTTTTTTCCAAGCATGGACCACAAGCATAAAGACAATCCTGATTCAAAAGACAAGATTACTCGTAAAATCAACACATCACCAAGATGTTACTTCTGTTTTTCCGTGAAAGTTGAATTGGAGTTAATTGGATTATTTCTTATTTAAATGTTAAAAAAGCTTAAAAATGGAAAAATGTTGTGATAATTAGAACTTTTCTATTTCACAGTGTACGAGCTCATAATCTTTAAACAGTCTTTGTCATGGTGCCTCTGTCCGCTCTCCTCCCCCTCTCCTCTCTGCTTGGCCTCTGATTCGACACAGCTGCAACCACTCATCTCATCACCTGCCTGCCTTCAAAAGAAGATCCAGCTCCAGTATTCATCGCCAGTTTGTTGCCCCTGATGGTGCATAGTTTGGTCGCCTAGTTTTTCTAGTTCCTGTATTTATGCCTTTGCCTAAGCCACGCTCTCTGCCTTGTTCCCAGGATATCATTACCACGAGTGGTCGCCTGAGTCATCAGCTCTCCCGGATCCAAGCCTCTACATCCTCCTGTCACGCTTCAAGCCTCAGCCTACCTCCAGACGAGCCTCTGCCGAACTTCCTGTTACGCCACGAGCCATCTTCTGGTCTCCCGCTACGCCAACTACCACACTGGACCAAGAAAAATAAAACTTTATTACTCACCCTTTAACTCGCCTGTGTTTCCTTCCGGGTTCCAGCGTCTGGGTCTGTTTCGTCTCGCTAACTATGACAGTCTTATTCCAAATGGGCACACGTACGTGACTTTTGTTCTTTTTCTGTTCTTTTTAGCTCCTTTCCTTAATTCTATTAGGGATTTTTTTTTCCTTTTCCGTCTAAGGAACTAATGTTTCCATCCCATCATTTCTAATTCCATTCTGTTGTAATTCTCTTTTAATGGCTTCTTTCTAAGGTGTTGCCTTCATTAATAATTCAGGCATGACATTTAAAATCTCATCTGTCCCCATAATCAAAAATACTTAGATTTAAATGTTCGTATCAAATCAACCTCGTCCCTTAAATGTTGTCTCCCCACTTTATATGTTTATTTTTCCAGTAAAGATTCAACATTCCCAAAACACAGTATTGGATAAAGGGTTGATTAAAAGACTCAGTCCAGTTAAACCTTTGCTAAAAGATAATTTCGTAGGTTAAAACGGCAAAAAGGCTATAATACTCAATGTAATGAATTTATTTATGTATCGTCATTAACATTTTGTATAATCAGTTTCATCTTAGTGACTAAAACCAGAACTGATCTTTTAAAAAAACTAAAAATCCTCAATTTACTTTACAATCTGACTGTATTTGCTTTTCCAAGCTAAACTTTGAAGCAGTTGAAAAAATGTTGTTTTATGGTTGTCATTTCAATTTACACCATGGGATGGATCCAACCAAATGTTTCTACCAAGCCATTTTCTTTAGGTGCAATCCAGACATTTCTATCAGAATACACACAGACACACACAAAACATGTGAGTAGAAAATAGAGGAATTTGCAGCAAATGCACATGGTTTATCAATCATGATTCAGGATTGCAACTTTCTTTTTTTTAAATTAATCTATATTTTGCACATCTGAAAAGCAGAATGACATAACTTCACACAAAAAATGACTGCAGTCATTGTTGCTAAGGAGGAGGTGTTGATGCCACAAAAGGTGACTCAGAGAGCACATCTGCTCACATAAACATCTCTGGGATGCAAAAGGGCAAAGATTATTTTAGGGATATTGCCTGTCTAGTGTTCCAGTCTGGAAGGTTCTGGATGAATCAGTAAGTAATAGTGATCTATTCATGGTTGATAAACCTAACATACCCCCCCCCCCCCTTTTTTGGGGGGGGGGCAATTACATCTTTACCTTGGACGTTTCCAAAGTGCAGGTTATGCACATTTCCCTCCTGGGCTCTTCTTCCTTTCCAAGCCCCGGCTCTTTTACTTTGCCCCCACCACCACCACCTGTACCCCATCTTTGATCCCGCCTGCAAGGGCCTTTTTTGGCCATCATGAGCACAAATTCATCACTGACCAGCTGCCAAGTGTCTGCTGCAACAGCCTGAATATTCCGCTTTGGTGCTCCGGTCACAGAAAACATACTGCACACTTCCTGCACAACAGCTGTCAGACCATCTCTAAAGGCGACAGACTTGTAGCTGCACAACTAGATTTGGTGTGAATAAACCATAGTGCATGTTCAAGCCCTGTTTTTATTTTTTTTTTACTTTTGCTCCCTGTGCCTGTTATCTCTCACTTTTCAGGTAATCGCCTACAAAAATCCAAAGCAGTACCTATTGTATGAGGCTGTATTTTTTTAATCAACTTTTCTTATTAAACCATGGAAAACAAGAATGACAATGTCTAATAATGTTTTTCTTGATTTCCAGAGCCTGGTTACTTGTCACAAGATAAGATCACATTTTTTAAGATAACAGAAAACGAGTAACTTGGTCTTGAGCTGAAGAAAACCATGCATGCTTCTCTTTTTTTGAAGACAAGTGCAAAAAGATAACATTTCATTTGAGATGTGAGTTAGAATGGCAAACACATTTGGAAACAGTTGTTAAAAGGTTAGTTTTATAGTCAATAAAAGCAAACTGGTCTTTACAAGGCTTGATCTGAATAATTTGATGTGACACCCACGCATTCACACAAGTTAGGAGTAGACAGGAATGTGGTCTGTAACTGAGTGTCAAGCTGAACAAACGATAGTGAAAGGCTGAAGCTTTGTCTCTAAAGACTTGCTGCAACAAACCCTGAGCTGGAGTGAAAAGCACTGGGTAGAAAATGATCGGTCTCTTTACTGGTACAACTTCTTAAAGCAATTTGCTTTTGATCGGCTGGACTTCCATGGTCTTAACATTTGAAGGCCCATAACTCTAAACGTTCACAACACCCTCAGCAACATGGCCACTTTCAATGAAAAGTCTGAGTATCTGCATGTAAATGGTCTGTTTCAGGCTTCCCACTCAAAACTCTTTGCAAGTTTCCACAACCGTTTTTGGGCAACATGTACAAAATGTGTTGCCATTATATGCCCATTGGAAGTTAAACCAGGTCGAACTTTGACCAATCAGGGACTTGGATTTGGTAGTGACACATGAGTGGCGTCCCTTTTAAATCACAGAACTGCTAAGTGTTTGAAAATTGATCCTGGAGGAGACATTAATAATTTCAGTTTGTGTGCAGCTGGAATTATATGACACCAAGTCTTTCATATATTGGAATAGAGCTGTGAAAGAAAATGCCCGGAGCAAGATTTATGAGATTTGCGCCACTACGACATTTCCCACTAAGCCTCTTCCAACTGTAGGTGGCAGACATGTGCTAGTATCGGGTCCAGCGTGAAGAACGTGCTGAACGCGGTGTCTTGAACACGTGACACATTCCTGGTGGGTCTGTAGCTTAAGACTGTATCTGTAAAAAACTTCTTCACAGCCATTTTCTTTGAATGTATAAGCTCCCAATTGGCAACACACTTGTAAATGGCATGGATTACCTTGAAAAAGCACCTCAATTAGTATAGATGCACAATACAGCGGTGGGCAAAATTGTTGGCACCCCTCAGTTAAAGAAATAAAGTCCACAATGCTCTCTGAAATGACTTGAAACGTTCAAAAGTAACAATAAATTAAAATTTATTGAAAATTAAATAATCAAAATCAGCCATTACTTTTGAGTTGTTGATTAACAGAATTATTTAAAAAAACACACTAAGGAAATAGGGCTGGACAAAAATGATGGTACCTCCCTAAAAGACAGAACTAATTGCCCATGGGGTCATGTGGCATTAAATGTTAGCTTTCAGTGAGCAGGGCTGTTTGGTTGTAGGAAACCTAATTTAATAAAGTTTTTCGTGTCTGTGTTAAAAAAAAAAACAGTTGTACTGCACCCTGCTTTTGTCCAACAGATCAGGTCTCGATGGCCATTGTCCATCATGTTTTCCATCCAACCTGCCATTGCAGTCCCTTAGTGGTTAAATACACCTGATCCAGGTAATCAACAGCAGATAAGGCAGGATTTCTGGAAAACCAGCAGGAGGCCGGCCTTTGAATATGGATGCTTGGAATTTGCACTATGCATAAGATCCATTTCTGAAACAGTGTAAAATTCAGAATTCACGGTTTATTTCAAAATCTCAATTTCTCTATCCAAACCAATCTACACCAGAAAGAATTAGGACAAAAGTTGAAAAGTTAGCAACAGTTGATCAGGCCGAAAGCAACAGGCTTGAGACCAGAACAGACAGTAGATGCTCATAAAACGAAACTGACCTGGTTTTAACAACCCTGTTAGCGTTAACAGCCCAGACCGACGAGAGACAAAGTTTATTTGAAGCAATGAAATAATAAAATTAGAAAATCAGGGGAGAAATCACGACATGTAAACATTGTAGCAGTCAGTTCATGTTGATTATTTAACTTTACCAATGGCTTGGTCACAAATAAATGTTTAAAACAATGTTACTTTTCTTTTTTATGATGTCTTTTACATGCAATTTTGCACCTTTTAATTAAAGGGCACAGTCTTTTCCCCGTTGTAAAGGAGTGCACTGCGATAAATGGACTGACCCAGTTTCTCACCACTTTGTCTTAAAAAGCAGATATGCACACACATGTTCTCAGTAGCACACATGTGCAGAGACACACAAGGAAGCATTTATTAACAGGAGCCGCAACATGAATAATCCCTTTTTGAATGTAAAAGGAAATTAATTCTGCATTTAAAACTCTGCTTCAGGTAAATTAACAGGTCAAAGAAATTAAACTTAGTATAAGGATTAAGAGAGAGGAGAAAAGGTTAACAGCACAAAGTTATAGACAGTACATAGAGTGTTTTGTTCTTTGTTCCCCTTCAGAAGAGGGCAAAGGGCTAATAGCACTGAGACTGAGGAAGAGCTAAGCTACTGAAGGAATCAGGGCGAATGAAAACTCCCACGAAGATGCTGCTGTGTGATTAAGACACATCCTTTCTTTCCACAGAATTATCATTATGTGTTAGACAGACAGCACCCTCAATAAAACTGAGAAGAACCTTTGCACTCAAAAAACGTTCACTTTGAATGAACATAAAAAAATTATGGAAAGGATTTCCACACGATTAGATTGCGTTACTTGAACAAAAATGAATCATGTTGGTCCTACTTAATTTATTTAGGTTGGCTCAACTTAATGAATTTAGGTTGGGTCAACCTAATGTATTTAGGTTCAAACTAATAAATTTAAGTTGATTCAATTTAAATAGAGCAGTTGCACCCAACTTTAAATTGATATTGTTGCTCACTCTAAAAAGAAAAAGGTTGATCCAATTTAATTGAATCACTTCAATTGGTCACACCTAAGTAAATTAAGTTTATTTAACTTGAATTTCTATTTATTTCTATAATTTTATTTATATATCTGTAATTGATATGTTGTTCCAAAGTTACAACCAATGGGTCTTTTAATTTTCACATCAAAGACATGAATTACCCAGCAAAGTCCCACATCACAAGACAGGAGCTCAATTACCGCGAACTCTGTGTTAAGTATTGGAACATTAACAGTTTGCCACACAAGGGGGTTGGTCTTCATCCTCTACCAAACTTTAACTCATGGTGCAAAAAAAAATAAACATAACAGTTTAAATCACTAGTTAAAACAGAGTAAAACAGCTAGACAATAAAACCCATGGACAAAAACTCACACTTAGACCCCAATCTGCCCAGATAGACAAAGAAAATGGTATCCCACAATTCCTTGCGATTACTAATGCATCCAATTTAATGGTATCATGTTGGATCAACATGATTGAAATTAGTAACTTTTAAATGGATTATTTTTATGTACAATCGACATGATTCATTCACGTAAGATTTACAAACATAAAACTTTCTGGTTGAAATGACAAGTTACTTTTTCGTTAACTTAATTGGCTGGTAATTTCCTTTTTTTGAGTGTGAGTAAGACGACTTCTTTGCTTTGTTCGTCTGTCCAGCCTAGCAATTATTTTGTCTTTTATTTTATTTTTTATGTTGTTAATGTTGTATTTGTTTGTTTATTTATTTTTGGTGTGCGTGTGCAGAGGGGTGTAATTTTTTATTTATTTAGTTAATTTCATATTTGTGTGTGTGTGGGGGGGGTGCGGGGTTTTTGCCCTCCTTTCCAAAGCTTCCATCCACCCTTGATCACACTCATGTGCCACATACAGTCCAAGTACATGCAAAGATTTGCCAAAACAACTCTGTTTGAAGTCTGTTCAGGAACATCCTCCTGTTCCAGAATGAAAAAAAAAGAACCTTTCACATCTAAGATTTCACTACTGATATTTTTACTTTTTTACTTTTAACCACTACACAGAGTGAGGATCTGCTTTGTTCCTTTAGCTGTTTTATTGGTTAGATTTTGTTTGCTCATTTTGTTCAGCTATTTGGGTTCTGTTCTTGTTCCCCTTGTCCTGAGCTCACCCACTTTTATTTTGTAATTATAAAAGCTCTCTTTTGGCTTTCTTGTTTCATTCTTGTGATTCCCTTCAGTGTTATAAAGTCCATGATTCCTGTTAGTCATCAGCTGGTCGTTCACGTGTGGTGTTTTTGGTTTATTCTGCACATCTCAAATCACTTAAGTTTGAATTTTGTCACTTTCTCTAGTGAAGTTGGTTAGATTAATTAAGGTTGTGTTTTTTTGTTTTTCTATTAAAGTTTCCACCAGCGCTCTGTCTGCTGCATTGGGATCTGTTTAATTCTGAAACAGTGAGGGGTTCAACTATCCTCTTAACTTTAAAGAAGAACCACTATTTGTCAATCAAGACAAACCCCAAATTTGTCTCATATGACTGACTACAAAATATTGTTGTTTTTCTAATTCGCTATCAGGCCTAAATGAATGGATTGTGTTGTCACTTCAGCTATTAAACGGTAAATTGGAGGTCTTGACAAGGCAAAGAAAAAAGGAAAAGAAATTAGAGCAGTCAGTGGTCATTAGACCAAATTGTGCTGACTCTGAAATGACTTTTCAATCATTTTAACTAAGTATGTTAATTATGTAACAGACAGTAGGAGTAAAGCTGCCAATCACAGAGGTTTAATCCCCACAGAGCTGAATAAATTATTCACTCCACACGCTGATTGAAAAATGCAGAGAGAGCAACACAGAGAGGCTGACAGAGGTGAGGAGAGCACAACAAAACAGCTGTGTCTGACTGGGGAGCAGGAGACAAAAGTGAGACATGAGGAAAAAAGGAAAAATTCCATTTGTTTCAAAACTCAAACTCAAGAGAAGGGAATAGTGGTTTATTTTTTACAGCTGAAGTTTATTCCCAAATAAAGTGAGCTAGTCACTTCATTGTTCTACTCAATTATCACGCTGTGCTTTAAAAAAATCAAAAACCGGTGCTCACTTAAAAATAAAACATCCGCCTTTTAGCTTTTTCTCACTTGTGTTCTCTGCGTTTCTTGAAGGCAATTGAAACGCAGCTTCATTTGCATATGAATACTAAGTAAGCGCGATAAATCCTTGTCTCAAAAAGAAGCGTTAATCGGAGCAAAGTGTATTGAGCCCCTTCCTAATGGGCCTACAGTGTATTTCTTTGGAAATGGGTTCTCAATCACCGTTAATGTGTAAGCATCGGCGTTATCATCCAGATGCTTTTAGGGCCTTATGCTGAATATTTAAAAAAGAAAGACTAAGATGTATGATAGTGCAATTTCTTTTACTGATGTATTTAATTGGTTGAATGCTGTAAAGCATTCAACCCTTTGTTTTCCTGTTTCTCTTTATTTGGTTGAATGCTGTAAAGCATTCAACCCTTTGTTTTCCTGTTTCTCTTTATTGGTTGAATGCTGTAAAGCATTCAACCCTTTGTTTTCCTGTTTCTCTTTATTGGTTGAATGCTGTAAAGCATTCAACCCTTTGTTTTCCTGTTTCTCTTTATTGGTTGAATGCTGTAAAGCATTCAACCCTTTGTTTTCCTGTTTCTCTTTATTTATTGGTTGAATGCTGTAAAGCATTCAACCCTTTGTTTTCCTGTTTCTCTTTATTTATTATTCTTTACGCCTATCTTCCGCCGTTTTTCGCCGCTTAACTCGTTCTACAATTTTTAACCGATTTTAACCATTCAACTTTTAAAATGTTCAGCTCTTTCAGCTCATTCCTGCTATGACTTTTGGTTTTTCAAATCCTTTTACTTTTTAAGATATTCCAGGTTTTCCGGGAATTTTTGTTCCATTGAAATACATGGAGAATTTTTCGTTCAGAAGTTCACAGTTAAACTCCTTCTACAATTTTTCACCTATTTTAACCGTTTGACTATGACAATGTTCAGCTCTTTCATCTTATTCTAGCTATGACATTTTGGTTCTTAAAATCCTTGAACTTTTCCAGATATTCCCGGATATTCCCGGATTTTCCAATCTTTTTGCTCCATTGGCCACACCTTTGCTTCTTTAAACAATTGTAACTTTAACATTCTTTTGGCTAGAGACACCGTTCAAATATTGAAATGTTCACAAGGATTTGGACTTCAACATAAGGTTCAAAATTATTATGGGATGGCAACACCACCTACAGTTTGGCGGCCATTTTGTGCCAAAATGTGAGGCAATTTTAAACTTCTTCAAACTTTCACCTATTTTTACCATTCTACTATTACAATGTTCAACCCTTTCATCTTATTCCTTTCAGCTATGACTTTTGGTCCTTCACATCTTTGAACTTTTCCAGATATTCCCGGATATTCCCAGATTTTCCAATCTTTTTGCTCCATTGGCCACACCTTTGCTTCTTTAAACAATTGTAACTTTAACATTTTTTTGGCTAGAGACACCGTTCAAATATTGAAATGTTCACAAGGTTTTGGACTTCAACATAAGGCTCAAAATTATTATGGGATGGCAACACCACCTACAGTTTGGCGGCCATTTTGTGCCAAAATGTGAGGCAATTTTAAACTTCTTCAAACTTTCACCTATTTTTACCATTCTACTATTACAATGTTCAACCCTTTCATCTTATTCCTTTCAGCTATGACTTTTGTCCTTCAAATCTTTGAACTTTTCAAGATTTTCCAGGATTTTTGCTCCATTAAAATGCATAGGGAATTCTTGTGCTTAACCTCTTTTACAGGTTTTTACTTTTTTTAACCATTTTACTTTTAAAATGTTGATCTCTTTCAGCTCAGTTCAGCCATTTATTTTACACATTAAGCTTTCTTTCAGCAATACATTATTCAACCCTGCATTTTCTTCTGGAAATGCAGCTCCTTCTAGTGTTACATTTGTTTTCCTCTTATGCTATCTTCCACCGTTTTTCGGCACTTAACTCCTTCTACAATTTTTAACCTATTAAAACCGTTCAACTTTTAAAATGTTTAGCTCTTTCAGCTTATTACTGCTATGACTTTTGGTTTTTCAAATCCTTGTACTTTTTAAGATATTCCAGTTTTTCCGGGAATTTCTGCCCTATCAAAATGCATTGGGAAGTTATATACGGGCCTTATTAATTTATACCGGCTGCGTAGTGTCATCACAGAAGTGTTAGCTCAGCGGCTAAGTATGTGGGTTTATAACACTGAGGTTCTGAGTTCAAATCCGGCATTCGACTTTTTCTGCATGGTTTTTTACCTTGCCTTTCTTGATAGAATTCAGTTCGAATAACTCAATTATATTTTGTTAAATGGAAGAATTTTCTTTCAGGTGGGGTTACTCATAAACTTTGACTTTTTATCCTTTTACTTTTCAAGATTTTCCAGGACAGTGCAGCCACTTCATCAGCAAATTCAGCTTTCATTTATTGTTCCTTTAAACATTTGCAAACATGTGCTCCAGCCATCTTGTGAACAAACGTCAGGACCCATTCCTTAGCCCCGCCCACGGCTGCTAAGGCTCCTGGGAAGTGTTGATTACCACACCATGAATTAGGTGGCTGTTACGAGAAGTGACTAACATGTTGTAACACCATACATGTTGGTGGTTAAATGACCAAATAATGCTCTGTCAGCTAGCTAGCTAGCTAGCTAGCTAGCTAACTAGATGATGATCCATATATCTCATTCAATATATATGAATAAGCGTGGTAACATTGATGGGACATGCATAGTTGAGAGAATTGAAGCTCAGCATTTGACAGGATGCCCCCTACTGGAGGAGGTGACTTCACTTTTACTGTCAAATGATCTGTGCGTTGGACTACAACATCAAGGTTTGAAGTCATTATGGGATGGAGACTGTTTGGCAGCCATTTTGTGTTTTTCAAATCTAAAGCCTTTGTTTCTTTATACAAAAATAACTTCAACATACTTGTAGCTACAGACACCGTTCAAACATTAAAATGATCACAATGCTTTGGACTATAAAATACGTTTAGAAATAATTATGGGATGTCGACACAACCTATTGTTGGTGGCCTTTTTATGACAAAATCTGAAGCAAATATTGCAATAAACTTCATCCATGGCTGGAACTGAACATATTGAAATTCACTGGACCTGGACATATAAGGAATGTGGGCGTGGTTAGCAAACAAACTTCGTTGCTAAGGACGTCCAAAGGTTTACTTTTTCCGATTTGTCGGAAACTGACGTCGATAGGTTTGTCATCCCCCGGTGACCCAAAAATAAAATGGTTGCTATGGAGATAAAATCAATAGAAAAGCCGCCATTTTGAAAAAAGTGGATTTTTTATCAACCTAGAACATGTAGCTTTTACCAATATGATACTCTCAAACAATGTGTTTTTTTTGAGTCAGTTGAAGATGCTGATTCCAATGCTAGCACTTTTAGCCATTTAAGCAACATCTCTTAATTTTCAACAGTTCAGCCATTTTTTCATCAACTTTCATCAAGCTTTCATGCTTAACTCCTTCTACATTTTTGACCTATTTTAGCCATTCTACTATAACAATGTTCAACTTTTTCAGCTTATTCTTTCTATGACTTTTGATCCTTTAGTTTTTCAAGATTTTCAAGCAAAGTTAAGCCATTTCTTCAGCAAATTCAGCTTTCATTCAGCAGTACAGCATTCAACCCTGCATTTTCTTCTGGAAATGCAGCTCCTTCTAGTTATTATTATTATTATTATAGTATCTTCCGCCGTTTTTTGGCGTTTAACTACTTCTACAATTTTTAACCTATTTTAACCATTCTACTTTTAAAATGTTCATCTCTTTCATCTTATTTCTGCTATGACTTTTGGTTTTTCAAATCCTTTTACTTTTTAAGATATTCCAGGTTTTCCGGGAATTTTTGCTCCATTGAAATACATGGAGAATTTTTCGTTCAGAAGTTCACAGTTAAACTCCTTCTACAATTTTTCACCTATTTTAACCGTTCGACTATGAAAATGTTCAGCTCTTTCATCTTATTCTAGCTATGACATTTTGGTCCTTCAAATCCTTGAACTTTTCCAGATATTCCCGGATATTCCCAGATTTTCCAATGTTTTTGCTCCATTGGCCACACCTTTGCTTCTTTAAACAATTGTAACTTTAACATTCTTTTGGCTAGAGACACCGTTCAAATATTGAAATTTTCACAAGGTTTTGGACTTCAACATAAGGTTTAAAAATTATTATGGGATGGCAACACCACCTACAGTTTGGCGGCCATTTTGTGCCAAAATGTGAGGCAATTTTAAACTTCTTCAAACTTTCACCTATTTTTACCATTCTGCTATTACAATGTTCAACCCTTTCATCTTATTCCTTTCAGCTATGACTTTTGGTCCTTCAAATCTTTGAACTTTTCCAGATATTCCCGGATATTCCCAGATTTTCCAATCTTTTTGCTCCATTGGCCACACCTTTGCTTCTTTAAACAATTGTAACTTTAACATTCTTTTGGCTAGAGACACCGTTCAAATATTGAAATGTTCACAAGGTTTTGGACTTCAACATAAAGTTCAAAATTATTATGGGATGGCAACACCACCTACAGTTTGGCGGCCATTTTGTGCCAAAATGTGAGGCAATTTTAAACTTCTTCAAACTTTCACCTATTTTTACCTTTCTACTATTACAATGTTCAACCCTTTCAGCTTATTCCTTTCAGCTACGACTTTTAGTCTTTCAAATCTTTGAACTTTTCAAGATATTCCAAGATTTTCCAGGATTTTCTAAGATTTTTGCTTCATTTAAATACATGGAGAATCCTTGAAAACCTTTGTTGCTTTCAAGCATTATAACTTTAACAAGCTTTCAGCTAGAGGCACCGTTCAAACATTGAAATGCTCACAAGGCTTTGGACTTCAACATACGTTTTGAAATTATTATGGGATGGCAACACAACCTACTGTTTGGTGGGCATTTTTTGACAAAATCTGAAGCAAATGTTGCAATAAACTTCATCCATGGCTGGAACTGAACATATTGAAATTCACTGGATCTGGACATATAAGGAATGTGGGCGTGGTTAGCAAACAAAGCTCGTTGCTAAGGACGTCCAAAAATTTACTTTTTCCGATTCATCTGAAACCGACATTGATTTGTTCCTCATCTCCAGGCGACCCAAACATAAAATGGTTGCTATGGAGATAAAATCAATAGAAAAGCCGCCATTTTGAAAAGAGTGGATTTTCTATCAACTTAGAACATGTAGCTTTTACCAATATGATACTCTCAAACAACGTGTTTTTTGGAGTCAGTTGATGATGCTGATTCCAATGCTAGTACTTTTAGCCATTTTAGCAACATCTTCAAATTTTTAACAATTAAGCCATTTTTTCAACAATTTCAGCTTTCATGCTTAAGTCCTACAAATTTTGACCTATTTCAGCCATTCTACTATTACAATGTTCAAATTTTTCAGCTTATTCCTGCTAGGACTTTTGCACCTTTAACTTTTCATTGTTCTTCTAGTACAGTTCAGCCATTTCTTCAGCTAATTCAGCTTTCATTCAGCAGTACAGCATTCAACCCTGCATTTTCTTCTGGAAATGCAGCTCCTTCTAGTTTATTATTATCGTATCTTATAGTATCTTCCGCCGTTTTTTGGCGTTTAACTACTTCTACAATTTTTAACCCATTTTAACCATTCAACTTTTAAAATGTTCAGCTCTTTCAGCTTATTCCTGCTATGACTTTTGGTTTTTCAAATCCTTTTACTTTTTAAGATATTCCAGTTTTTCCGGGAATTTTTGCTCCATTGAAATACATGGAGAATTTTTCGTTCAGAAGTTCACAGTTAAACTCCTTCTACAATTTTTCACCTATTTTAACCGTTCGACTATGAAAATGTTCAGCTCTTTCATCTTATTCAAGCTATGACATTTTGGTCGTTCAAATCCCTGAATTTTTCCATTTATTCCCGGATATTCCTGAATTTTCCAATCTTTTTGCTCCATTGGCCACACCTTTGCTTCTTTAAACAATTGTAACTTTAACATTGTTTTGGCTAGAGACACCGTTCAAATATTGAAATGTTCACAAGGTTTTGGACTTCAACATAAGTCTCAAAATTATTATGGGATGGCAACACCACCTACAGTTTGGCGGCCATTTTGTGCCAAAATGTGAGGCAATTTTAAACTTCTTCAAACTTTCACCTATTTTTACCATTCTACTATTACAATGTTCAACCCTTTCAGCTTATTCCTTTCAGCTATGACTTTTGGTCCTTCAAATACTTGAACTTTTCCAGATATTCCCGGATATTCCCAGATTTTCCAATGTTTTTGCTCCATTGGCCACACCTTTGCTTCTTTAAACAATTGTAACTTTAACATTATTTTGGCTAGAGACACCGTTCAAATATTGAAATTTTCACAAGGTTTTGGACTTCAACATAAGGATAAAAAATTATTATGGGATGGCAACACCACCTACAGTTTGGCGGCCATTTTGTGCCAAAATGTGAGGCAATTTTAAACTTCTTCAAACTTTCACCTATTTTTACCATTCTACTATTACAATGTTCAACCCTTTCATCTTATTCCTTTCAGCTATGACTTTTGGTCCGTCAAATCTTAGAACTTTTCCAGATATTCCCGGATATTCCCAGATTTTCCAATGTTTTTGCTCCATTGGCCACACCTTTGCTTTTTTAAACAATTATAACTTTAACATTCTTTTGGCTAGAGACACCGTTCAAATATTGAAATGTTCACAAGGTTTTGGATTTCAACATAAGGTTCAAAATTATTATGGGATGGCAACACCACCTACAGTTTGGCGGCCATTTTGTGCCAAAATGTAAGGCAATTTTAAACTTCTTCAAACTTTCACGTATTTTAATCCTTCTACTATTACAATGTTCAACCCCTTTCAGCTTATTCCTTTCAGCTACGACTTTTAGTCTTTCAAATCTTTGAACTTTTCAAGATATTCCAAGATTTTCCAGGATCTTCCAATGTTTTTGCTCCATTGGCCACACCTTTGCTTTTTTAAACAATTGTAACTTTAACATTCTTTTGGCTAGAGACACCGTTCAAATATTGAAATGTTCACAAGGTTTTGGACTTCAACATAAGGTTCAAAATTATTATGGGATGGCAACACCACCTACAGTTTGGCGGCCATTTTGTGCCAAAATGTGAGGCAATTTTAAACTTCTTCAAACTTTCACCTATTTTAATCCTTCTACTATTACAATGTTCAACCCTTTCAGCTTATTCCTTTCAGCTACGACTTTTAGTCTTTCAAATCTTTGAACTTTTCGAGATATTCCAAGATTTTCCAGGATTTTCCAAGATTTTTGCTTCAAAATACATGGAGAATCTTTGAAAACCTTTGTTGCTTTCAAGCATTATAACTTTAACAAGCTTTCAGCTAGAGGCACCGTTCAAACATTGAAATGCTCACAAGGCTTTGGACTTCAACATAAGTTTTGAAATTATTATGGGATGGCAACACAACCTACTGTTTGGTGGGCATTTTTTGACAAAATCTGAAGCAAATGTTGCAATAAACTTCATCCATGGCTGGAACTGAACAGATTGAAATTCACTGGATCTGGACATATAAGGAATGTGGGCGTGGTTAGCAAACAAAGCTCGTTGCTAAGGACGTCCAAAAATTTACTTTTTCCGATTCATCTGAAACCGACGTTGATTTGTTCCTCATCTCCAGGCGACCCAAACATAAAATGGTTGCTATGGAGATAAAATCAATAGAAAAGCCGCCATTTTGAAAAGAGTGGATTTTCTATCAACTTAGAACATGTAGCTTTTACCAATATAATACTCTCAAACAACGTGTTTTTTGGAGTCAGTTGATGATGCTGATTCCAATGCTAGTACTTTTAGCCATTTTAGCAACTTCTTCAAATTTTCAACACTTCAGCCATTTTTTCAACAATTTCAGCTTTAATGCTTAACTCCTTCTACAAACTTTGACCTATTTCAGCCATTCTACTATTACAATGTTCAACTTTTTCATCTTATTCCTGCTAGGACTTTTGCACATTTAACTTTTCAAGGTTTTCCCAGTACAGTTAAGCCATTTCTTCAGCTAATTCAGCTTTCATTCAGCAGTACAGCATTCAACCCTGCATTTTCTTCTGGAAATGCAGCTCCTTCTAGTTTATTATTATCGTATCTTATAGTATCTTCCGCCGTTTTTTGGCGTTTAACTACTTCTACAATTTTTAACCTATTTTAACCATTCAACTTTTAAAATGTTCAGCTCTTTCTGCTTATTTCTGCTATGACTTTTGGTTTTTCAAATCCTTTTACTTTTTAAGATATTCCAGGTTTTCCGGGAATTTTTGCTCCATTGAAATACATGGAGAATTTTTCGTTCAGAAGTTCACAGTTAAACTCCTTCTACAATTTTTCACCTATTTTAACCGTTCGACTATGAAAATGTTCAGCTCTTTCATCTTATTCTAGCTATGACATTTTGGTCCTTCAAATCTTTGAACTTTTCCAGATATTCCCGGATATTCCCAGATTTTCCAATGTTTTTGCTCCATTGGCCACACCTTTGCTTCTTTAAACAATTGTAACTTTAACATTCTTTTGGCTAGAGACACCGTTCAAATATTGAAATGTTCACAAGGTTTTGGACTTCAACATAAGGTTCAAAATTATTATGGGATGGCAACACCACCTACAGTTTGGCGGCCATTTTGTGCCAAAATGTGAGGCAATTTTAAACTTCTTCAAACTTTCACCTATTTTTACCATTCTACTATTACAATGTTCAACCTTTTCAGCTTATTCCTTTCAGCTATGACTTTTGGTCCTTCAAATCCTTGAACTTTTCCAGATATTCCCGGATATTCCCAGATTTTCCAATCTTTTTGCTCCATTGGCCACACCTTTGCTTCTTTAAACAATTGTAACTTTAACATTCTTTTGGCTAGAGACACCGTTCAAATATTGAAATTTTCACAAGGTTTTGGACTTCAACACAAGGCTCAAAATTATTATGGGATGGCAACACCACCTACAGTTTGGCGGCCATTTTGTGCCAAAATGTGAGGCAATTTTAAACTTCTTCAAACTTTCACGTATTTTAATCCTTCTACTATTACAATGTTCAACCCTTTCAGCTTATTCCTTTCAGCTACGACTTTTAGTCTTTCAAATGTTTGAACTTTTCAAGATATTCCAAGATTTTCCAGGATTTTCCAAGATTTTTGCTTCATTTAAATACATGGAGAATCCTTGAAAACCTTTGTTGCTTTCAAGCATTATAACTTTAACATGCTTTCAGCTAGAGGCACCGTTCAAACATTGAAATGCTCACAAGGCTTTGGACTTCAACATACGTTTTGAAATTATTATGGGATGGCAACACAACCTACTGTTTGGTGGGCATTTTTTGACAAAATCTGAAGCAAATGTTGCAATAAACTTCATCCATGGCTGGAACTGAACATATTGAAATTCACTGGATCTGGACATATAAGGAATGTGGGCGTGGTTAGCAAACAAAGCTCGTTGCTAAGGACGTCCAAAAGTTTACTTTTTCCGATTCATCTGAAACTGACGCTGATTTGTTCCTCATCTCCAGGCGACCCAAACTTTAAATGGTTGCTATGGAAATAAAATCAATAGAAAAGCCGCCATTTTGAAAAGAGTGGATTTTCTATCAACTTAGAACATGTAGCTTTTACCAATATAATACTCTCAAACAACGTGTTTTTTGGAGTCAGTTGATGATGCTGATTCCAATGCTAGTACTTTTAGCCATTTTAGCAACATCTTCAAATTTTCAACAATTCAGCCATTTTTTCTACAATTTCAGCTTTCATGCTTAAGTCCTACAAATTTTGACCTATTTCAGCCATTCTACTATTACAATGTTCAACTTTTTCAGCTTATTCCTGCTAGGACTTTTGCACCTTTAACTTTTCATGGTTCTTCCAGTACAGTTCAGCCATTTCTTCAGCTAATTCAGCTTTCATTCAGCAGTACAGCATTCAACCCTGCATTTTCTTCTGGAAATGCAGCTCCTTCTAGTTGGTTGAATGCCGTAAAGCATTCAACCCTTTGTTTTCCTGTTTCTCTTTATTTATTATTATCGTATCTTATAGTATCTTCCGCCGTTTTTTGGCGCTTAACTCCTTCTACAATTTTTAACCCATTTTAACCATTCAACTTTTAAAATGTTCAGCTCTTTCAGCTTATTCCTGCTATGACTTTTGGTTTTTCAAATCCTTTTACTTTTTAAGATATTCCAGTTTTCCCGGGAATTTTTGCCCTATTAAAATACATTGGGAAGTTACGGTGCATGAGGTTCCAGGTTCGACACCCGGTTCGGACGCTTCAAAATTTTCTTCCAACCAACTTTTAAAATGTTCAACTCTTTCAACTTATTACAGTTATTACTTTTGGTCATTCAAATCATTGAACTTTTTAAGATATTCCAGGATTTACCAGGAATTTTGCTCCATTAAATTACATAGGGAATTCTTGTGCTTAACCTCTTTTACAGGTTTTCACCTATATTAACCATTTTACTTTTAAAATGTTGAGCTCTTTCAGCTCAATTCAGCCATTTCTTTTACAATTAAGCTTTCTTTCAGCAATACAGCATTCAACCCTGCATTTTCTTCTGGAAATGCAGCTCCTTCTAGTTGGTTGAATGCTGTAAAGCATTCAACCCTTTGTTTTCCTGTTTCTCTTTATTGGTTGAATGCTGTAAAGCATTCAACCCTTTGTTTTCCTGTTTCTCTTTATTTATTATTATCGTATCTTATAGTATCTTCCGCCGTTTTTTGGCGTTTAACTACTTCTACAATTTTTAACCTATTTTAACCATTCTACTATTAAAATGTTCATCTCTTTCATCTTATTTCTGCTATGACTTTTGGTTTTTCAAATCCTTTTACTTTTTAAGATATTCCAGGTTTTCCGGGAATTTTTGCTCCATTGAAATACATGGAGAATTTTTCGTTCAGAAGTTCACAGTTAAACTCCTTCTACAATTTTTCACCTATTTTAACCGTTCGACTATGAAAATGTTCAGCTCTTTCATCTTATTCTAGCTATGACATTTTGGTCCTTCAAATCTTTGAACTTTTCCAGATATTCCCGGATATTCCCAGATTTTCCAATGGTTTTGCTCCATTGGCCACACCTTTGCTTCTTTAAACAATTGTAACTTTAACATTCTTTTGGCTAGAGACACCGTTCAAATATTGAAATGTTCACAAGGTTTTGGACTTCAACATAAAGTTCAAAATTATTATGGGATGGCAACACCACCTACAGTTTGGCGGCCATTTTGTGCCAAAATGTGAGGCAATTTTAAACTTCTTCAAACTTTCACCTATTTTTACCATTCTACTATTACAATGTTCAACCTTTTCAGCTTATTCCTTTCAGCTATGACTTTTGGTCCTTCAAATCCTTGAACTTTTCCAGATATTCCCGGATATTCCCAGATTTTCCAATCTTTTTGCTCCATTGGCCACACCTTTGCTTCTTTAAACAATTGTAACTTTAACATTCTTTTGGCTAGAGACACCGTTCAAATATTGAAATGTTCACAAGGTTTTGGACTTCAACATAAGGTTTAAAAATTATTATGGGATGGCAACACCACCTACAGTTTGGCGGCCATTTTGTGCCAAAATGTGAGGCAATTTTAAACTTCTTCAAACTTTCACCTATTTTTACCATTCTACTATTACAATGTTCAACCCTTTCATCTTATTCCTTTCAGCTATGACTTTTGGTCCTTCAAATCTTTGAACTTTTCCAGATATTCCCGGATATTCCCAGATTTTCCAATCTTTTTGCTCCATTGGCCACACCTTTGCTTCTTTAAACAATTGTAACTTTAACATTCTTTTGGCTAGAGACACCGTTCAAATATTGAAATGTTCACAAGGTTTTGGACTTCAACATAAAGTTCAAAATTATTATGGGATGGCAACACCACCTACAGTTTGGCGGCCATTTTGTGCCAAAATGTGAGGCAATTTTAAACTTCTTCAAACTTTCACGTATTTTAATCCTTCTACTATTACAATGTTCAACCCTTTCAGCTTATTCCTTTCAGCTACGACTTTTAGTCTTTCAAATCTTTGAACTTTTCAAGATATTCCAAGATTTTCCAGGATTTTCCAAGATTTTTGCTTCATTTAAATACATGGAGAATCCTTGAAAACCTTTGTTGCTTTCAAGCATTATAACTTTAACAAGCTTTCAGCTAGAGGCACTGTTCAAACATTGAAATGCTCACAAGGCTTTGGACTTCAACATACGTTTTGAAATTATTATGGGATGGCAACACAACCTACTGTTTGGTGGGCATTTTTTGACAAAATCTGAAGCAAATGTTGCAATAAACTTCATCCATGGCTGGAACTGAGCATATTGAAATTCACTGGATCTGGACATATAAGGAATGTGGGCGTGGTTAGCAAACAAAGCTCGTTGCTAAGGACGTCCAAAAGTTTACTTTTTCCGATTCATCTGAAACCGACGTTGATTTGTTCCTCATCTCCAGGCGACCGAAACATAAAATGGTTGCTATGGAGATAAAATCAATAGGAAAGCCGCCATTTTGGAAAAAGTGGATTTTCTGTCAACTTAGAACATGTAGCTTTTAACAATATGATACTCTCAAACAAAGTGTTTTTTTGAGTCAGTTGATGATGCTGATTCCAATGCTAGCACTTTTAACCATTTTAGCAACATCTTCAAATTTTCAACAGTCCAGTCATTTTTGTATCAACTTAAGCTTTCATGCTTAACTCCTTCTACATTTTTTGACCTATTTTAGCCATTCTACTATTACAATGTTCAACTTTTTCAACTTTTTCCTGCTATGATTTTTTTTTAAATCTTTTAACTTTTAAAGATATTCCGGGATTTCCCAGGATTTTTGCTTCATTAAAATACATAGGAAATCTTTTTTTTTAACTTCTTTTACAGTTTTTTACCTACTTTAACCATTCTACTTTTAAAATGTTGAGGTCTTTCAGCTCTGTTCAGCCATTTCTTCAGCAAATTCAGCTTTCATTCAGCATTATAGCATTCAACCCTGCATTTTCTTCTGGAAATGCAGCTCCTTCTAGTGTTACATTTGTTTTCCTCTTATGCTATCTTCCACCGTTTTTCGGCACTTAACTCCTTCTACAATTTTTAACCTATTAAAACCGTTCAACTTTTAAAATGTTTAGCTCTTTCAGCTTATTACTGCTATGACTTTTGGTTTTTCAAATCCTTGTACTTTTTAAGATATTCCAGTTTTTCCGGGAATTTTTGCCCTATTAAAATGCATTGGGAAGTTATATACGGGCCTTATTAATTTATACCGGCTGCTTTTTGTCATCACAAAAGTGATAGCTCAGCGGCTAAGAAAGCAGGTTTATAATACGGAGGTTCTGAGTTCGATTCCGGCATCAGACTTTTTCTGCATGGTTTTTTACCTTGCCTTTTTTGATAAAATTCAGTTTGACTAATTCAATTAGATTTCGTTACATGGAAGAATTTTCTTTGAGTTGGGGTTACTCATAAGTTTTGAATTTTTATCCTTCAACTTTTAGGGATTTTCCAGGATTTTCCAGGACAGTTGAGCCATTTCATCCACAAATTCAGCTTTTTTTCAATCATGAAAACCTTTGCTACTTCCAACCATAACAGCTTCCACACAATTTTAGCTAGAGACACCATTCAAACGTTAAAATGATCAGAGCAGCTTAAGCACACGCACAAACACTCAATGTATGTTAGAAAAAACAGTGGGAGCAAATCTGAGTTAGTTTGGATGTATTTTTTATTTTCCTCCTCGTAGCTGGAAGCTGCAGTTTAAACATGTGCTCCGCAGCCATCTTGTGGACAAGCGTTGGGACCCGGGCCTTAGCCCCGCCCACGGCCGCTAAGGCTCATGGGAAAGTGTTGATTCCCAAACCATGAGTTAGGTGGCTGTTACGAGAAGTGACTATCATGTTTTTACACCAGATATGTTAGTGTTTAAATGACAATATAATGCCAGACTAATGGCACATTCATATTTGAGAGAATTAATCATGAGGCTCAGCCTTTGACAGGATGCTCCCTACTGGAGGAGGTGACTCCACTTTTACTGTCAAATGATCAGTGCTTTGGAATAGAACATCAAGGTTCGATGTCATTATGGGATGGAGACTGTTTGGCAGCCATTTTGTGTTTTTCAAATCTGAAACCATTGTTTCTTTATACAAATACAACTTCAACATACTTGTAGCTAGAGACACCGTTCAAACATTAAAATGATCACAAGGCTTTGGACTATAAAATACGTTTAGAAATCATTATGGGATGTCGACACAACCTAATGTTGGTGGCCATTTTATGACAAAATCTGAAGCAAATATTGCAATAAACTTAATCTATGGCTGGAACTGAACATATTGAAATTCACTGGATCTGGACATATAAGGAATGTGGGCCTGGTTAGCCAACAAACTTCGTTGCTAAGGACGTCCAAAGGTTTACTTTTTCCGATTTGTCTGAAACTGACGTCGATTTGTTCGTCATCCCATGCCGACCCAAACGTAAAATGGTTGCTATGGAGATAAAATTAAGAGAAAAGCCGCCATTTTGAAAAAAGTGGATTTTCTGTCAACTTAGAACTTGTAGCTTTTACCAATATGATACTCTTAAACAATGTGGTTTTTTGAGTCAGTTGATGATGCTGATGCTAGCACTTTTATCCATTTTAGCATCATCTTCAAATTTTCAACAGTAAATCCATTTTTTCAACACTTTTTTAGCTTTCATGCTTAACTCCTTCTACAAATTTTGACCTATTTTAGACATTCTACTTTTACAATGTTCAGCTTTTTCATCATATTTCTGCTTTCATTCAGCAATACAGCATTCAACCCTGCATTTTCTTCTGGAAATGCAGCTCCTTCTAGTTTATTGGTTGAATGCTGTAAAGCATTCAACCCTTTGTTTTTCTCTTCTGCTATCTTCCGCCGTTTTTCGGCACTTAACTCCTTCTACATTTTTTAACCGATTGTAACCATTCAACTTTTAAAATGTTCAGTTCTTTCAGCTCATTCCTGCTATGACTTTTGGTTTTTCAAATCCTTTTACTTTTTAAGATATTCCAGGTTTTCCGGGAATTTTTTTCTCCATTGAAATACATGGAGAATTTTTCGTTCAGAAGTTCACAGTTAAACTCCTTCTACAATTTTTCACCTATTTTAACCGTTTGACTATGAAAATGTTCAGCTCTTTCATCTTATTCTAGCTATGACATTTTGGTCCTTCAAATCCCTGAACTTTTCCATTTATTCCCGGATATTCCTGGATTTTCCAATCTTTTTGCTCCATTGGCCACACCTTTGCTTCTTTAAACAATTGTAACTTTAACATTCTTTTGGCTAGAGACACCGTTCAAATATTGAAATTTTCACAAGGTTTTGGACTTCAACATAAGGTTTAAAAATTATTATGGGATGGCAACACCACCTACAGTTTGGCGGCCATTTTGTGCCAAAATGTGAGGCAATTTTAAACTTCTTCAAACTTTCACCTATTTTTACCATTCTACTATTACAATGTTCAACCCTTTCATCTTATTTCTTTCAGCTATGACTTTTGGTCCTTCAAATCTTTGAACTTTTCCAGATATTCCCGGATATTCCCAGATTTTCCAATGTTTTTGCTCCATTGGCCACACCTTTGCTTCTTTAAACAATTGTAACTTTAACATTCTTTTGGCTAGAGACACCGTTCAAATATTGAAATGTTCACAAGGTTTTGGACTTCAACATAAGGTTCAAAATTATTATGGGATGGCAACACCACCTACAGTTTGGCGGCCATTTTGTGCCAAAATGTGAGGCAATTTTAAACTTCTTCAAACTTTCACGTATTTTAATCCTTCTACTATTACAATGTTCAACCCTTTCAGCTTATTCCTTTCAGCTACGACTTTTAGTCTTTCAAGTCTTTGAACTTTTCAAGATATTCCAAGATTTTCCAGGATTTTCCAAGATTTTTGCTTCATTTAAATACATGGAGAATCCTTGAAAACCTTTGTTGCTTTCAAGCATTATAACTTTAACATGCTTTCAGCTAGAGGCACCGTTCAAACATTGAAATGCTCACAAGGCTTTGGACTTCAACATAAGGTTTAAAAATTATTATGGGATGGCAACACCACCTACAGTTTGGCGGCCATTTTGTGCCAAAATGTGAGGCAATTTTAAACTTCTTCAAACTTTCACCTATTTTTACCATTCTACTATTACAATGTTCAACCCTTTCATCTTATTTCTTTCAGCTATGACTTTTGGTCCTTCAAATCTTTGAACTTTTCCAGATATTCCCGGATATTCCCAGATTTTCCAATGTTTTTGCTCCATTGGCCACACCTTTGCTTCTTTAAACAATTGTAACTTTAACATTCTTTTGGCTAGAGACACCGTTCAAATATTGAAATGTTCACAAGGTTTTGGACTTCAACATAAGGTTCAAAATTATTATGGGATGGCAACACCACCTACAGTTTGGCGGCCATTTTGTGCCAAAATGTGAGGCAATTTTAAACTTCTTCAAACTTTCACGTATTTTAATCCTTCTACTATTACAATGTTCAACCCTTTCAGCTTATTCCTTTCAGCTACGACTTTTAGTCTTTCAAGTCTTTGAACTTTTCAAGATATTCCAAGATTTTCCAGGATTTTCCAAGATTTTTGCTTCATTTAAATACATGGAGAATCCTTGAAAACCTTTGTTGCTTTCAAGCATTATAACTTTAACAAGCTTTCAGCTAGAGGCACCGTTCAAACATTGAAATGCTCACAAGGCTTTGGACTTCAACATACGTTTTGAAATTATTATGGGATGGCAACACAACCTACTGTTTGGTGGCCATTTTTTGACAAAATCTGAAGCAAATGTTGCAATAAACTTCATCCATGGCTGGAACTGAACATATTGAAATTCACTGGATCTGGACATATAAGGAATGTGGGCGTGGTTAGCAAACAAAGCTCGTTGCTAAGGACGTCCAAAAGTTTACTTTTTCCGATTCATCTGAAACCGACGTTGATTTGTTCCTCATCTCCAGGCGACCCAAACATAAAATGGTTGCTATGGAGATAAAATCAATAGAAAAGCCGCCATTTTGAAAAAAGTGGATTTTCTGTCAACTTAGAACATGTAGCTTTTACCAATATAATACTCTCAAACAACGTGTTTTTTGGAGTCAGTTGATGATGCTGATTCCAATGCTAGTACTTTTAGCCATTTTAGCAACATCTTCAAATTTTCAACAATTCAGCCATTTTTTCAACAATTTCAGCTTTCATGCTTAAGTCCTACAAATTTTGACCTATTTCAGCCATTCTACTATTACAATGTTCAACTTTTTCAGCTTATTCCTGCTAGGACTTTTGCGCCTTTAACTTTTCATGGTTCTTCCAGTACAGTTCAGACATTTCTTCAGCTAATTCAGCTTTCATTCAGCAGTACAGCATTCAACCCTGCATTTTCTTCTGGAAATGCAGCTCCTTCTAGTTATTATCGTATCTTATAGTATCTTCCGCCGTTTTTTGGCGTTTAACTACTTCTACAATTTTTAACCTATTTTAACCATTCTACTATTAAAATGTTCATCTCTTTCATCTTATTTCTGCTATGACTTTTGGTTTTTCAAATCCTTTTACTTTTTAAGATATTCCAGGTTTTCCGGGAATTTTTGCTCCATTGAAATACATGGAGAATTTTTCGTTCAGAAGTTCACAGTTAAACTCCTTCTACAATTTTTCACCTATTTTAACCGTTCGACTATGAAAATGTTCAGCTCTTTCATCTTATTCTAGCTATGACATTTTGGTCCTTCAAATCTTTGAACTTTTCCAGATATTCCCGGATATTCCCAGATTTTCCAATGGTTTTGCTCCATTGGCCACACCTTTGCTTCTTTAAACAATTGTAACTTTAACATTCTTTTGGCTAGAGACACCGTTCAAATATTGAAATGTTCACAAGGTTTTGGACTTCAACATAAAGTTCAAAATTATTATGGGATGGCAACACCACCTACAGTTTGGCGGCCATTTTGTGCCAAAATGTGAGGCAATTTTAAACTTCTTCAAACTTTCACCTATTTTTACCATTCTACTATTACAATGTTCAACCTTTTCAGCTTATTCCTTTCAGCTATGACTTTTGGTCCTTCAAATCCTTGAACTTTTCCAGATATTCCCGGATATTCCCAGATTTTCCAATCTTTTTGCTCCATTGGCCACACCTTTGCTTCTTTAAACAATTGTAACTTTAACATTCTTTTGGCTAGAGACACCGTTCAAATATTGAAATGTTCACAAGGTTTTGGACTTCAACATAAGGTTTAAAAATTATTATGGGATGGCAACACCACCTACAGTTTGGCGGCCATTTTGTGCCAAAATGTGAGGCAATTTTAAACTTCTTCAAACTTTCACCTATTTTTACCATTCTACTATTACAATGTTCAACCCTTTCATCTTATTCCTTTCAGCTATGACTTTTGGTCCTTCAAATCTTTGAACTTTTCCAGATATTCCCGGATATTCCCAGATTTTCCAATCTTTTTGCTCCATTGGCCACACCTTTGCTTCTTTAAACAATTGTAACTTTAACATTCTTTTGGCTAGAGACACCGTTCAAATATTGAAATGTTCACAAGGTTTTGGACTTCAACATAAAGTTCAAAATTATTATGGGATGGCAACACCACCTACAGTTTGGCGGCCATTTTGTGCCAAAATGTGAGGCAATTTTAAACTTCTTCAAACTTTCACGTATTTTAATCCTTCTACTATTACAATGTTCAACCCTTTCAGCTTATTCCTTTCAGCTACGACTTTTAGTCTTTCAAATCTTTGAACTTTTCAAGATATTCCAAGATTTTCCAGGATTTTCCAAGATTTTTGCTTCATTTAAATACATGGAGAATCCTTGAAAACCTTTGTTGCTTTCAAGCATTATAACTTTAACAAGCTTTCAGCTAGAGGCACTGTTCAAACATTGAAATGCTCACAAGGCTTTGGACTTCAACATACGTTTTGAAATTATTATGGGATGGCAACACAACCTACTGTTTGGTGGGCATTTTTTGACAAAATCTGAAGCAAATGTTGCAATAAACTTCATCCATGGCTGGAACTGAGCATATTGAAATTCACTGGATCTGGACATATAAGGAATGTGGGCGTGGTTAGCAAACAAACTTTTTTGCTAAGGACGTCCAAAGGTTTACTTTTTCCGATTTGTCTGAAACTGACGTCGATTTGTTCGTCATCCCCAGGCGACCGAAACATAAAATGGTTGCTATGGAGATAAAATCAATAGGAAAGCCGCCATTTTGGAAAAAGTGGATTTTCTGTCAACTTAGAACATGTAGCTTTTAACAATATGATACTCTCAAACAAAGTGTTTTTTTGAGTCAGTTGATGATGCTGATTCCAATGCTAGCACTTTTAACCATTTTAGCAACATCTTCAAATTTTCAACAGTCCAGTCATTTTTGTATCAACTTAAGCTTTCATGCTTAACTCCTTCTACATTTTTTGACCTATTTTAGCCATTCTACTATTACAATGTTCAACTTTTTCAACTTTTTCCTGCTATGATTTTTTTTTAAATCTTTTAACTTTTAAAGATATTCCGGGATTTCCCAGGATTTTTGCTTCATTAAAATACATAGGAAATCTTTTTTTTAACTTCTTTTACAGTTTTTTACCTACTTTAACCATTCTACTTTTAAAATGTTGAGGTCTTTCAGCTCTGTTCAGCCATTTCTTCAGCAAATTCAGCTTTCATTCAGCATTATAGCATTCAACCCTGCATTTTCTTCTGGAAATGCAGCTCCTTCTAGTTTATTATTATCGTATCTTATAGTATCTTCCGCCGTTTTTTGGCGTTTAACTACTTCTACAATTTTTAACCTATTTTAACCATTCTACTATTAAAATGTTCATCTCTTTCATCTTATTCCTGCTATGACTTTTGGTTTTTCAAATCCTTTTACTTTTTAAGATATTCCAGTTTTTCCGGGAATTTTTGCTCCATTGAAATACATGGAGAATTTTTCGTTCAGAAGTTCACAGTTAAACTCCTTCTACAATTTTTCACCTATTTTAACCGTTCGACTATAAAAATGTTCAGCTCTTTCATCTTATTCAAGCTATGACATTTTGGTCCTTCAAATCCCTGAACTTTTCCATTTATTCCCGGATATTCCTGAATTTTCCAATCTTTTTGCTCCATTGGCCACACCTTTGCTTCTTTAAACAATTGTAACTTTAACATTCTTTTGGCTAGAGACACCGTTCAAATATTGAAATGTTCACAAGGTTTTGGACTTCAACATAAGGTTCAAAATTATTATGGGATGGCAACACCACCTACAGTTTGGCGGCCATTTTGTGCCAAAATGTGAGGCAATTTTAAACTTCTTCAAACTTTCACCTATTTTTACCATTCTACTATTACAATGTTCAACCCTTTCAGCTTATTCCTTTCAGCTATGACTTTTGGTCCTTCAAATCCTTGAACTTTTCCAGATATTCCCGGATATTCCCAGATTTTCCAATGTTTTTGCTCCATTGGCCACACCTTTGCTTCTTTAAACAATTGTAACTTTAACATTATTTTGGCTAGAGACACCGTTCAAATATTGAAATTTTCACAAGGTTTTAGACTTCAACATAAGGTTTAAAAATTATTATGGGATGGCAACACCACCTACAGTTTGGCGGCCATTTTGTGCCAAAATGTGAGGCAATTTTAAACTTCTTCAAACTTTCACCTATTTTTACCATTCTACTATTACAATGTTCAACCCTTTCATCTTATTCCTTTCAGCTATGACTTTTGGTCCTTCAAATCTTAGAACTTTTCCAGATATTCCCGGATATTCCCAGATTTTCCAATGTTTTTGCTCCATTGGCCACACCTTTGCTTTTTTAAACAATTGTAACTTTAACATTCTTTTGGCTAGAGACACCGTTCAAATATTGAAATGTTCACAAGGTTTTGGACTTCAACATAAGGTTCAAAATTATTATGGGATGGCAACACCACCTACAGTTTGGCGGCCATTTTGTGCCAAAATGTGAGGCAATTTTAAACTTCTTCAAACTTTCACCTATTTTTACCATTCTACTATTACAATGTTCAACCCTTTCATCTTATTCCTTTCAGCTATGACTTTTGGTCCTTCAAATCTTAGAACTTTTCCAGATATTCCCGGATATTCCCAGATTTTCCAATGTTTTTGCTCCATTGGCCACACCTTTGCTTTTTTAAACAATTGTAACTTTAACATTCTTTTGGCTAGAGACACCGTTCAAATATTGAAATGTTCACAAGGTTTTGGACTTCAACATAAGGTTCAAAATTATTATGGGATGGCAACACCACCTACAGTTTGGCGGCCATTTTGTGCCAAAATGTGAGGCAATTTTAAACTTCTTCAAACTTTCACCTATTTTTACCATTCTACTATTACAATGTTCAACCCTTTCATCTTATTCCTTTCAGCTATGACTTTTGGTCCTTCAAATCTTAGAACTTTTCCAGATATTCCCGGATATTCCCAGATTTTCCAATGTTTTTGCTCCATTGGCCACACCTTTGCTTTTTTAAACAATTGTAACTTTAACATTCTTTTGGCTAGAGACACCGTTCAAATATTGAAAAGTTCACAAGGTTTTGGACTTCAACATAAGGTTCAAAATTATTATGGGATGGCAACACCACCTACAGTTTGGCGGCCATTTTGTGCCAAAATGTGAGGCAATTTTAAACTTCTTCAAACTTTCACGTATTTTAATCCTTCTATTACAATGTTCAACCCTTTCAGCTTATTCCTTTCAGCTACGACTTTTAGTCTTTCAAATCTTTGAACTTTTCAAGATATTCCAAGATTTTCCAGGATTTTCCAATGTTTTTGCTCCATTGGCCACACCTTTGCTTTTTTTAAAAATTGTAACTTTAACTTTCTTTTGGCTAGAGACACCGTTCAAATATTGAAATGTTCACAAGGTTTTGGACTTCAACATAAGGTTCAAAATTATTATGGGATGGCAACACCACCTACAGTTTGGCGGCCATTTTGTGCCAAAATGTGAGGCAATTTAAAACTTCTTCAAACTTTCACGTATTTTAATCCTACTATTACAATGTTCAACCCTTTCAGCTTATTCCTTTCAGCTACGACTTTTAGTCTTTCAAATCTTTGAACTTTTCAAGATATTCCAAGATTTTCCAGGATTTTCCAAGATTTTTGCTTCATTTAAATACATGGAGAATCCTTGAAAACCTTTGTTGCTTTCAAGCATTATAACTTTAACATGCTTTCAGCTAGAGGCACCGTTCAAACATTGAAATGCTCACAAGGCTTTGGACTTCAACATACGTTTTGAAATTATTATGGGATGGCAACACAACCTACTGTTTGGTGGGCATTTTTTGACAAAATCTGAAGCAAATGTTGCAATAAACTTCATCCATGGCTGGAACTGAACATATTGAAATTCACTGGATCTGGACATATAAGGAATGTGGGCGTGGTTAGCAAACAAAGCTCGTTGCTAAGGACGTCCAAAAATTTACTTTTTCCGATTCATCTGAAACCGACGTTGATTTGTTCCTCATCTCCAGGCGACCCAAACATAAAATGGTTGCTATGGAGATAAAATCAATAGAAAAGCCGCCATTTTGAAAAGACTGGATTTTCTATAAACTTAGAACATGTAGCTTTTACCAATATAATACTCTCAAACAACGTGTTTTTTGGAGTCAGTTGATGATGCTGATTCCATTGCTAGTACTTTTAGCCATTTTAGCAACTTCTTCAAATTTTCAACACTTCAGCCATTTTTTCAACAATTTCAGCTTTAATGCTTAACTCCTTCTACAAACTTTGACCTATTTCAGCCATTCTACTATTACAATGTTCAACTTTTTCATCTTATTCCTGCTAGGACTTTTGCACATTTAACTTTTCAAGGTTTTCCCAGTACAGTTAAGCCATTTCTTCAGCTAATTCAGCTTTCATTCAGCAGTACAGCATTCAACCCTGCATTTTCTTCTGGAAATGCAGCTCCTTCTAGTTCTTTATTATTATTTACACTATCTTCCGCCGTTTTTTGACACTTAACTACTTCTACAATTTTTAACCTATTTTAACCATTCAACTTTTAAAATGTTCAGCTCCTTCAGCTTATTCCAGCTATGTCTTTTGGTTTTTCAAATCCTTGTACTTTTTAAGATATTCCAGTTTTTCCGGGAATTTTTGCCCTATTAAAATGCATTGGGAACTTATGGTACATGAGGTTCGCGGTTCGACACCCGGTTCGGACGCTTCAAAATTTTCTACCTTTCAACTTTGAAAATATTCAAATCTTTCAACTTATTACAGTTATTACTTTTGGTCATTCAAATCATTGAACTTTTTAAGATGTTCCAGGATTTTTTGCTCCATTAAAATACATAGGGAATCACTGTGCTTAACCTCTTTTACAGGTTTTCACCTATTTTAACCATTTTACTTTTAAAATGTTAAGCTCTTTCAGCTCAGTTCAGCCATTTCTTTTACAAATTAAGCTTTCTTTCAGCAATACAGCATTCAACCCTGCATTTTCTTCTGGAAATGCAGCTCCTTCTAGTTATTCATTATATCTGGTTTGCTTGTTGATAATTTCTCACAGCTGGTGATTCTACGGCAGTATTCAAGTTTGTTAACCAATCTCTAATATGAAATCCTTATTTTCTTATTATTATCTTAAAAGTTAACATTAAAGAAGAATTTTAACATGAATCAGATGCAGCCTCCTCGTTTTTTTAGTAGAAAAGACTTTGCAAGTTTTTTTTTTATTGCTGTTTAAGAATCCCAACTGAATTATAGTGTTTTTCATTTACAAATCATTATTTCACACTGACAAACCTTCCCTTTCTGTTATTCAATTTCTGTTTTTAGAGTGTGTTTTGAGGTTTCTGAGGTTTTGAGTGTGTGTGTGTGTCCACATGCATGTGAGTGTGTGTTAAGGATAGGAAAGCATTAAGATGTGTTATTGTCATAAAACGTAGTGGAATATTGCTTCAGGCAACCAGATGGACTCTCTCATGATCAAATTCCTCTTTGAACATTTTATAGTTCAACAGCATAAAGCGTACCAAACATGTATTTCTGAAATGTATTTCTAAATTAGAGATAAATATATGGATGTTGGTTTATGTTTGTGTGGGGGAGAAACATATTTTTTGGGCTGCATTGTCTGTCCTATTTAATGCTGTTGAGTATTAAAATAAACCCCACTTAAAATATTAGGCCTAATTTTAGCAAAGAACATTTCTCACTGAGTACATTTGAATACCTGCGGGTTATAACAAAGAAAAAAAAAGCACATTTGTTTTCCATCTCATTAGCATTGTTTCTGCCTCTCTTGATATATTTTGTGCTTTTGAATAAAGAAAGTCACGTGTTCTGTCGTGAGGTTGTGCAGTTATAAAGTGTATTTTTTTACACACATTGTCATTGTGTTAGCATTTTCAAAAAGGGTAAATTAAGAAGCTGCAGCCTTTGGTTAAGCAGTTTGTTAACAAATGCAAACATATTTCTGCCAGAAAAAAAAACGATTTGGCTTAAATGTGTTTGTTATTGATCTTTGGAGTTAATTAAGGAGCGCCACACACTTTAAGACTTGGACTGATTTTAGTCTTTGTAGTTGATTTTCAGAGAAACACACTATTTTTTTTTAAAATAAATGACACCATATCCAATCCCTGTCTGTTAAACCAGATGATACTAACCCTTTAACTGTCACCCATTATTGATGACCTCGAATCAATATTTTTAAAAGAAGGAAGTTTATCTAATACTTATATAAAAAAATGAGTATTAGATTATGTTTTTAAACAGGATGAATGAAAACCTTTCTAGTAATTTAACCAACATATTGTTAAATGACTTGCTTTCTATACCACCGACCAATGATTTTATCTGACATTTGGAGTTTGAAATGGGATGCTAAAATGCCCAACCTCAAAACTCTAATTCAGACAACTGACTTAATTACGATTCAAAATGTTTATTGTGGATTCTGAGAGTAGCATGTTACTGTCCCATTTTCCACTTTGCAAGACAACTGCTGCTCCCCAGTGGTTTGTTGAGGAAACGGAAAAAGATTTACTGGGCTTCCAGGAAAATAAATAAACCCAGCAAAGTTAATCAGTCAGCATCATAAAATATACTTGTTGAATTAAAAAAAAAGGGTTTGACAAGAAGTTAGGGGAGTGAAGGGAGCGTAGAGAAAAAGACAAGAGATGTAGAGAGAGATGGTTGGCCTTTGTTCTTCTGTACAAAAGAGCCGACAAAGAAGCGTGGACATCTGATCACCCAGCCCACGGACCAAAGAGAAAGAGTCAAAAGGAAGAAAGAGGGAGACAGATGAGGGCATGAGGTGCATTTGAGTTTTGTGTGTTTCCATATGAATGTGTACGGATATCACCCAGGGAAGGAGTCAAGGCCAGAAAACAGGTCTCCATTGTGCTGCAGGGAGTAATGAGGAAGGTAATGAGGGTTTGGGTTTCCAGAGCCACCCATTATAAGTGCACCACGGCTGGGCCCTGAGACACTCAGGGGAGCAGGAGAACAGAGAAAGGGTGGTCAACATCAATGAAGATAGGGTAGCTTGACCCGCAGCACTGAACAGTCTCAACTGCCACATGGGGAGTATAAGTAACATAGTGGGTTTTAAAATCTGACAAAAATGTTCATTTCTTTATATGAAAAATTACAACTGATCTGTGGGATTTAAAAGTTGAACATGATTGTATTTATTTGTAGTAAAATTATCATCCACCTGGAGGCAGCAAACAACACTTAGGTCAAGTTCCAGGGTCTGACATTAGAGCAGATCATTTCAGAAATAAGCAACTATTCAAATGAACAAAATGGTTAATGTGCATATGTCATCCTCGCAAGACCATTCATGCATTAATGTTATAAAAAGGAACCCTCCACAAAATCTGATGAAATATTCAGCTTTTTTGTAAATCTTTTAGCAAAAATGTGAGCAATTGATATGTAATAACTTTGAATTTAAGTATTTAACTTCTTGAGGTTTTTTTATTTTTACTTCAAATTTACTTTTTTAAATTTACTTTTAGTTGTTAGCTGATTCACTGCAGAAATGTTATCTTTGAAAGGTTGTAAGTGTTCAGATTAACAAAAAGCTGGATGGTTGTTTTTATAGGGCACAAAATTGACACTCATGTTCGCAATATTCATTAAAACAAAAAGCTTTATGTTTAACCATAAAAAAGAGCTGAGAATAGATCCAATAAGTTCAAAGTTGTAGTGAAAAAATAAGAAACAAAGGAGAAAAATCTCACAAAATCTCCAATTTGTATTGAGCTTATCCGTTTGGAGAGGAGAAGTCGCACAAATCAGGTATAAAATATACTTTTTGGAGTTGATTTTCAGTGAGGCCCAGAACTTCCTCTTTATTGCAAACAGCTCACCCAAATGCAAACACTGTATCCTGTCTCATTAAACAGGTTGAAAGGCAGTAATGGAAAAATCCCTCAATAATAGCTAGGTGAGGAGCGACATACTTTATTGTACATGTGTACTCTCTGTATGCAGTGAATTAGAGAACTTTCATCTATATTCAGCAAGCCTCATGAAGGCCGTAGTTTTCACTCGTCGGGAAATAAAAAACTCAACAGGAACCTAGGTTTCCAAGTATGGTTCATTTAATCCTTTGTGACATCAGTGTAGCCAGAAAACCCTGTCTTTTGGATTCCAACTTCACATACATTTGTTTAATTCTTCTTTCTGTGTATCCATTTTGATAATTAAACAAAAAAATTGTTGGATCACTCATTGTCATTCTTCAGTGTAAAACCTAAACACTCAGATTGAAACAGAGGCAAGAACAGCTAGTGAATGGAATGTAAGCATTTAAGAAATGTGAGAACTTGTCTGCGCCCCGCTCTCTGTTAGCAGACCAAAGCACTTTTACGGTCCGTGCTCATGTGAAGGTGTGTGTGTGCGTGTGTGTGTGTGTGTGTGTATGTGTGTGTGTGTGAGAGTGCTCTAAAAACTGAGACTGTTCTTGATTTCTTCTTTGGATACACCTCTGTTGCTCCCTTTGTAAACATGAATATAAGGCAGCAATTATTTTCTCACATTGTGTTCAAAACTAAACATTAACAGGTTTTCATTGAGAGAAAAGAGGTTTTTTCTTTCTAAAATTAAAGACCTTTGAACAAATAACAAACCATTGTTATGACATAAAAATGTTTTACATCAAATCTTAGCTCCCATTTTTCTCAGAATGACAATAGAAATTAAGGACAACAATTATCTACCTCCAAATATGAATTCTGCTAATATAATCTTACTTCTGAAACCTGGGAAAGATCCCACATCACCATCCAGCTATCGACCCATATCGCTGATTAATGCAGATCTTAAAATAATCTGCAAAGCTTTGGCGGGAAGGCTGGAGAAGGTAGTTCCCTCTCTAATACATCCTGACCAAACAGGTTTTATAAAGGGTAGACATTCATCTACCAACATGCGCAGATTAATCAACCTCATAGATTATACAACCATCAACAACCGAGAAGCAACCATTTTGTCACTGGACGCAGAAAAGGCATTTGATCGGGTCAACTGGAAATTTTTAATAGCCACCCTGAACAAATTTGGTTTTGGAAAATCATTTATTAACTGGATTAAAATACTATATGCCTCTCCTAATGCTCGTATCAGAACAAATGATCAAACATCTCCAAGCTTTAATTTACAAAGAGGAACCAGACAAGGCTGTCCACTATCTCCGTCTTTATTTGCACTATTTATTGAACCTCTAGCTGCTGCTATTAGGCAAAGTCGAGACATTGAAGGCATTCAAACCAAAAATTTAGAACACAAAATAAGTCTTTATGCAGATGATGTTTTACTATTTACTCCTAATTCACAATCTTCCATCTGCCAAATCATCTCCCTAATTAATAGATTTTCCTCAGTTTCAGAATACTCCATAAACTGGTCTAAAAGCACAATTTTACCAATTAATTGCAATTATCTAAATCCGTCATCTATTAAAATACAAACAGGCAACATAAAGTACTTAGGTATAAATATCTCCTCTAGGCTTTCTGATCTACTCAAGCTAAACCACACCCAACTACTTAAAACAACCGAGGCTGATCTCACTAGATGGAAAACTCTACCCATTTCTCTAATCGGGAGAGTTGCAACCATAAAAATGATGATTCTCCCAAAAATTAACTACCTATTTTCAATGATTCCTTCCAAACCTCCAACTACTTGGTTCAAATCATTAGACTCATTCATTTCCCAATACCTCTGGGAAGGTAAACCCCCACGGATTAGTTTAAAAACTATTAAAAAACCTAAAGATAGAGGAGGACTAGGCCTTCCAGACTTCCAGGACTACTACTCCGCAAACAGATTGTGTTATGTACAAAAATGGCTGAATCCTGGTGTGCTGGATGAATCCTGGCTAGACATTGAACAAAATCTCTGTGATAACCTAGATATTTCTAATTTACCTTTCTTCAGTTCTAAAATTAAACAACACAAATGCTTCAGAAGTTTAAACATCAGCTCATCCTTAACAGCCTGGTGGGATTTTCTTAAAAAAAACAACCTCACATTATTTCCATGTAAACTTACCCCCATTTGGAATAACCCTGACATTTTGATTAACAAAAACATGATTCATTTTGCTTCATGGAAGAACAAAGGAATCGAGCAGTTCCAGCATATAATTCAGAATAGAAAATTTATGTCCCTCTCAACGTTATCCTCAACCTATGGAATTAATATAAACAAATTTCTAGAATATCAGCAGCTTAAATCAGCTATAAGCACTAAATACTGCCTGACCCAAATAGACCTAGACCCTCCCCTTACAGTAACACATTTCATGGACCTTAAAAATCCCAAACTCACCTCCAAAATTTATAAGATGTTATCAGACATAGATGAAACCATTTACTTACCCATGACAAAATGGGAGTCTGAGCTATCATTGAATTCTAGTGATCAATTTTGGCTACAGATCTGTTTGAATGCCTTTAATATGACCAAAAGCCCTAATCTGCAACTTATTCAATACAAGATTCTCCACAGAACTCACTACACCGGACAGAGGTTATTTAAAATGGGTCTCAATCAGTCTGCTACATGCACACAGTGCATAGGTAACAACATAGACGACTATTTGCATGCCCTGTGGGTCTGTCCACCTGTCCAATCATTCTGGCGTAAGGTTTGTGAGGATTTATCAATCTGGTTTAATCATAAGATTCCTGCTTGCCCCAAATTCTGCTTATTAGGTGACCTGAATAACATCAACATGGAATCTAACAAGGCTTATATGGTTCTCACCGCTGTATGTATCGCAAAGAAAACTATCCTCCTAAACTGGAAATCTAAAAATAATCTTAGCATCAACCACTACAGAAACCTCATGTCAGAGCATATTAGTTCAGAGATAATGTCCTCCACAAAAAACCTGTCGGCTTCAGACTCTCCCTGGCTCCAGCTGGTTAGTCACATCACCTAGTGGGGGTGGGATGGTGATAGGTTGAGCCGGGTCCTGGCTGGTTGGGTGGGCCGGGGTGGGTTTGGGGGGGTGGGCTCTGCCGGGCCTGTCGTTCTCCCGGCTCGGGGCTCTGGTTGCCTGGGTGGGGTGGTGGTGGGGGCGCACACTCTGCCAGCAACTTGGCAGGGGTTCCTGGGCGGGTGCCTGCTGGGCGCAGGGTAGGCAGTGCGGCTGACCGGGAACGGCGGCCGGGTGCCGTGCTGGGTGGCTGGTCGCCGTGGCGGGGGCTGGGGGGGGGGGCTTGGGGCTCTGGGGCCTGGGGTCGTCTGCCCGTGGCCGGTGTTTCGCCCGTGGCCGGTAGTTGGCGCGTGGCCTGGCCCCCCGGGGGTCGGCGCCGCAGTCACAGCAGGGGTTAATGGGTTCACTTGGGTGGGTTTATTTCATTATTATTATTATTATTATTATTATTATTATTATTATTATTATATTAATTATTTTATTATTATTATTATTATTATTATTATTATTATTATTAGTATTAGTATTAGTATTAGTATTATTATTATTATTATTATTATTATTACTTATTTATTTTTTGGGGGGGGGGGCCTGGGGGGGCAGTGTGCTAGTCCTTAAGGGGGCCAGGGTATGAATGGTGGGGCTGGACCCCCTGCCCCCCCGTTCTGGCGCCGGGACCCTTCCTTGCTGGCTGTCTCTCGGCGCCGCGAGGCTTTGGCCTCCAACTGCGGCTGGCTTGGCGTTTCTGGCTGCCCGGCCGCTCTGGGAGGGGGGGCGCCTACCGCGGCCGGCTGGGGGGCCGGTCGCTCGGGGGAGCCTTCTCCCCCGGTTGTGCCCATCCGCCCGCTCCTCCCCGCTCTCACCCAAACAAATATTGCACACAGGCACATAGGGCCCCGGGATCTGGATGGGAGGGGTATGCTGGCGGGGCTCACTGGGGATGCCCCTCTCTGGGTTCTCGTTTGCACCCGCCCTCCTCCCCGCTTTTTACTTGCATATTAGACACTCTGATTCATCTAGGGCCTTGTGGAGAGGGTCTGGTGGAGGGGGGCACGGTGAAACATCCGTGCTCACCTTTCGCTGGCCCCCCCACAATTTTAACTTCCTCTGTAGACACACACACTGCATGCTAGCAGCACACACACAGCAAATACACACCACTCACAGAGGGACTCCGGAGTGGGGGGCTTTGCGGCTTGGCAGCGGTGGATCCCCCCACACTGGTGACCTCCTATTTTACCTGCAGCACACACACAGCACTCCCACACCTCCATACATGGGTGGGGTCGGGGGGGGGCGGCCGGTCTTCACCCGCCTGGTCCTCTCGGGGCGGCCGGGCTTATGGGTGTCCTGTCGGCTGCGGGAGGGGTCGGGCATGCGGCGCTGGGGGTCGGCCGGCTGGGGGGGGGGTTGCTGCTTGGCGGCGGGGGTAGGGAGGGTAACCAGATGATTGTGAGTATGTGTGTGTGAGTGCATGGGTAGGACCGACCTGGGGGCTGGCTCGCTGGGACCCTCTGGGGCTTTCCCTCCCCATCACAGAGAGGGGAGGGCACTGAGAGGGTTGGGGAGGGGGGGTCAGATATTATGGCGGGGGGGGGTGGTAGTGCGTAGGGTTTTAGGGGGGTGGCTGTGGCTGTGGGTGCGTGGCGATCCCTGGGTTGCTAAGGTCGCGGGCCTGGGCTGGCTTGCGGGGACGGGGCGCCGGTCGGGTGGTGGCCGGCTCTTGGGTTCCGGGGGCCCTGGCTTCGTCCCTGGCCTTTGTCTCGGTGTCCGGCGCCCGGTGGCCCCCATGGCTGCCGCCTGGTACGGCTAAGCGCTCCTGTCTTGTGGCCTGGGGGCCGGACACTGGGTTCGCTTGTGCCTCTGGGCATTGGGGGGGCCCCTGTAGGGGGGCCCTCTCTGTGCCTGGCTGGTGGGGTGGGCGGTCCCCTCCTCCTCCCCTCCCGGGCTGCCTGGGTCCGGATGCTGGGGGGGGCTTCTGGCCTGGGGGGCTCTCCTCCCCTCTCCTGGTCTGGCTGGTCTGGCTGGGTAGGATCTGGCTCCCTTTATGAACACACGGTTCACGTCGGCAGCATGCATGTATCTCCACCCCCACGTGCACGTGCACACTCCACACTGCTCCCTGTCTGCTTCCTCCCTCCTCCTTACCTACAGTGTATTGATGGACAGTTTTTTTTTCTCGCTCATCTTAGTGTCAGATTTTCACCTTTGATGTAACATTCGTCTTTCCAGCAGATCTGGTATAATTGTTACAGCTTAAATTAATAACTTAGTCAAATCAGTGCTTGTATCCCCCACCTTTTCACCTTTCTTCCTTTTACTCTCTTCCACCCTCCCCTCACATTCTTCCCCTCTCCCTCCCCACACACACTAAATGTAACAAATAAATAAAAAATAATACGACAAAAAGGGGTTTATACAAATCTACACTCTAGTTTCTTGAAGCTATATAACCTCTTTTTGTGATAGTAAAACCTGTCCAACACAAAAAGCCTTCAGCTCTAATCTGTTTGCTCAGCTGTTGGACAGAACAAGTAAAAAAAAAAAAAAAAAAAAAAAAAAAAAAAAAAAAAAAAAAAAAAAAATGTTTTACATCATTACGTTCAGACATTTTTTGTGTGGTGTGTGGAAAAGCGAAGCACGACTATGTATTATGGGTCCCAGCCTCCATTAAAATGTGCTGTATACCACTTGGACAAATCCGAAAAATTAGAGATGAAATTTCCAATACTTGAGAAATATTCCCACTAGCTGCTGCCTTTTAGACACAGACAACCTGATCAACCCACAAAAGCCTGTATTGCAGAATTCAAGTCGCAGACATTACTTTCCTTTTTGAGAGCAAAGTACTATTGCCTGGAGTACAAATTGCAAATAAGGATTTTCTTTTAATGATAGAGCAGTTTATGGTAGTCAGATTTTGCAGTGTGATGCAGCCCCATCATTCAATGCACTGATATTTTTCATTTTATCTTTTAAAATATTTTTTATACTTGTGCCATGTTGCCAGAAAAGTAATAATATTGACTATTTTCTTTGATGCATGATGCAAGCTAAAAACAAAGAAAGGATATTGGCTTAATGTAGGAAAAAAAATGACTTAAAAAAACTTTTGAGTACTCTTATACTTGAGTGTGTGCAAGTATAAGAGTGTGAAGGAAAACTAGAAAATGTTTAATCTTTGCGTTGAAGATGCTTTTGATTGTTATCACTCAGGAGTTCGAGCTCCAACCAATTCTCAGATCCACCAGCTATGGAGCTCTTGTGTTATGTGACTCATTTTTATTTCATACTTTTCCACACAAAGTTTTAAGTCTTAAGATTTTATATCGACAAACGTTCCTCTTACTTTCATGGTTTAAGTTTTCTTTTTGTTTTCATCTTGGGTGGGCAGCCAGAGCCGTGTGTCTTTGTTTGGTTGTCTTCCTGTTCTATCTACTTCATGGACATTCTATCCATCTTTTTGCATCTCTCTCCATGTTGATGGATCGTCAGATAGATATCACAGAAAATCTAAAGATAATAGACAGTGAAAGCTTGTTTTCTTTCCCAACATCCTGACAAAGTCAGCACTGAACTGCAGAATTTACTATTGAAGACTGTGTCCCTCCCAGCCATTAACTTTGTGGACCTACTTTACCAACTATTTAGAGAAGTGTACCATCAGCACACACACACACACACACACACACACACACACATACACATATATATATATATATATATATATATATATATATATATATATATATATATATATATATATATATATATATATATATATATATATATATATATATATACACACCCAAGGTGTAGGCTGTGCAAAGAAGCGCCTGAAACAATCCAGCACATAACTGCAGGGTGTAAGATGCTGGCAGGGAAAGCATACATGGAGCGCCACAATCAAGTGGCTGGAATAATATACAGGAACACGTGTGCAGAATATGAACTGGAAACCCCAAGGTCAAAATGGGAAACACCTCCGAAGGTGGTAGAGAATGAGAGGGCAAAGATCCTGTGGGACTTCCAGATCCAGACTGATAGGATGGTAATGGCGAACCAACCAGACATTGTAGTGGTGGATAAAGAACAGAGGAAAGCCGTTGTGGTGGATGTGGCAGTGCCAAGCGATGGAAACATCAGGAAGAAGGAACATGAGAAACTGGAGAAATACCAGGGACTCAGAGAAGAACTGGAGAAAGCCTGGAAAGTGAAGGTGACAGTGGTGCCAGTGGTAATTGGAGCACTAGGGGCAGTAACCCCCAAGCTGGAGGAGTGGCTACAACAGATACCTGGAAAGACCTCAGACCTCTCAGTCCAGAAAAGCGCAGAGCTAGGAACAGCTAAGATACTGCGCAGGACCCTCAAGCTCCCAGGCCTCTGGTAGAGGACCCGAGCTTGGAGGAGAAACCACCCGCGGAGGGTGAGAGGGGAAGAAGAGAGAGAGGGGTGTGTATATATATATATATATATATACGATTTTGTCTTCCACAGTTGTACTGTGTAATGTTGCATGCCAATTGCAATTGACCACAAGTCTCTTATTAAATTACATCTTAAATAAATAAAATCACTAGTTCAGCAGAAATGTTTGGAAAGGCTCAGAAAGTCCAAATCTGAAAACAATTAGTGAAGGACAACATAGAAACAAGGGCAAAGAGAGTGTTCACTTCAATACATAATTATTTAGCTTTCTGGCTCCTGTCCATACCACCCATGTTCCCCTGCTGGCTCACATTAAGGTAACTTCAGCCAAAGCTCGAATAATTAGCTCCAAGATATCCGAGAGCTGACAAGGCAAAAGGAGTCCAGTTTTGAGTTCATGCATTATGTGGAATAGGTTATGCACAGAAAGTTTGCATGAAAGTTAGTATTTAAACAGAACATATAAAGCAATGAAATATTCTTTTGAGATGCCAGCTTGGCAAGTTTTTATTTAGTTATTTGTTATATTTTTTTAACCAAAGAAGCTCTGGTTCACCAAACATTTTATTTAATTGTATCACTCTCAATATTATGTAGCAGCTACTTTCACAGACTTTTGTCTCTCTAGACTCAAGATGTCACATCTTCCTGAGACTGTAGCAGTTATTTTCTCACCCTGACTATTTGGCCAAAGAAAAGGTGTTCTCCAACAAAAAGACATAATTAAACATGTGTCAAAGTTGATTTAAAAAGTTGCTTTTCATGCCCAAATAAAAAAAATAAAAAAAATCACAGCAGATTTGTTGTTCTTACTAAGGTCCGATCTGGCACCACATTCTCTAAATGATGCATTTCAGAGGAGATGTGGTGTTATGCACAGGCTATATTGCTGCAGGTACTACCAAAACTGGTTTGGATTGTTTTGAGGAAGTCCAGGACAAGAAATACCACACCGAAGCGCCATGTTCCCATTTTTACCAAAAATAAACATAGACAGCATCACTTCAAGCACTACAGACTTTTAAAATATGATCCAGTGCAATCAGACAGACACTGTCTGTCTAGAACCTATTTTCAAAGTTTGTGAAGATTACACCTTCCTGCTTTTAAAAAGACAGAGAAAGCACATTTAATGTTCAACAATATCCTTTTTTTAACAAACTTTAGTACTTGAGTAAAACATTTTGATTGGGCCAAATAGGGAGGTTAAGATGAACTTTTATCTTTCACAGATATAAAGACAGAATCTTAGCCAAACACTTGGCACAAGCTACAAAGATGGCTTCAAATGGGGTGATGATAATATGGGCTTGTTTTGCAGAGAACACTTTGTAGTTTTGTTTCTACCACTAAAATCCATTGTCTGCAAAAGCCTTTTACAGTCAGTAATGAAGTCATTTATCAAACAACTTGAAGAAGCCTGAAATTGGGTCACATCACACACAGAGTTTAACAAACCCCAAAAATGAAAAGGATGTTGTAAACATGAAGCTCCATCTCAAATTTAATTTAAACTTTCGGCAAAGTTTTGTAAAAGAGCATTGTTTAAATATTGCTGTTCTTTTTTTTTTACATGAAAACAAAGACTGTTGAGTCTAAACTAAAAACACAGTAAATGGTAAACATGAACAGAGGAGCACTGAGGATTTAGTCATTGTTGTCTTCTTTTAGTGTCAATGAGTCTTTTCTAATTAACACAAGTAGCATTTTGCTTGGTCAGTCCATCTAAAATTATCTAAAACCCTTTAATGTACTTTCTTGGTCATTTCTATTGGACCATTAGCATTATTTCACTTTACTGGGAAAATCTGAATTAAATTGGATTATAGGATTCATAAATAAGAAAGCTCTGTCAAATAGTTTTTGTCTTTTGCATTTTGTGTAGCACTATAAGAAAACCTCTGTTATGAACTGAGGGTTTTTTGAATAAACTTAAACTTAAACCAAAATTAATTAATTTCATACTTAATAAAATAAAGTAAATAAATAAAATGTATGATTCAAACAAAGTAAGTCAAAATAGGGGAAGAAAAAACAATGCTTTCTTTGAGGAATGAGTCAGAGACTTGTCTTAAAATTAGGCAGGAAGGGAACTATATCCTCAACTATATACTCATATTTCTGATACAATTTATCTCTTTTTTTTAAAATATCATTTTGTTTAATTCATTCATTCTTCTAACTAACCGCATTGGTCTTTCTCAAACACTTACATAACCAGTCATCAAAAATAAAGTTCTTTCAGTAAAAGCATTGTCAGCTTGGACGTGTTCTAAACAGAAACTTTCAGGCGCCTTAAGGGTTCTTGAGTAAGGGTGGGAATTTTTATAGCATAAATGGAGACCCAATTACTATTTAAGTGAGCGCCCTGTATTCCAGTTGCAGGTATTATTTAACCTGATCATTAAAGTAAAACAGGAAATGTTTGTTCAATCGGCCAGACACACATGCAGGTAATGCAATTCTTATTCAAACAAAGAAAACAATAAAAAAAGTAAAATTTAAGTGCAAAATTTTCCCCCTAAAGATGCAAACTTATAGTTCATTTGAGTCCATGACATTTATTGTGAACTCGCCCAGTTCCTAAATCATAAACAAAACATAGTCTTGTCTTCCATGCCTCACTTTGACTAATGTTGAAGACTTTGGCAAACTGTTCTAATAAATGAAGACCTAAGTGGGTGAAGGACTGATACACATTCTGAAGATTTTACAACAATTTCCAGGTCTTTAACATTTGGATTAATCAGCATTCATTCATTTCTAGAGTAATGTCAATGTTCTGCGCCTTATCAAATCTTGTAAAATGTTTATTTTAACACATAGTCACATTGCGTTTATATTTAAAGAGATAGAGAGATCAGATATAATTTGACTGGTTTTTGTGAAAAGGGGGCATCAAGTGTCCAACAGTCACATGGATCAGTGAATACAATTATTTTCTAATATGTGACTATAAAGTTAAAGGTCTTTTAAAAGAAAAACACTACATTGCAATATTTGTTTTGTTTTATTATGGATATTGATGGAAAGTGTTTTGTTTTTTTAATGAATTACTTATAATACATCAATTTTACTAAATCTGTTTTGTCTAATATGGTGGGATTTTTTATTTAAACCCTGGAACATGCTACTACAAGTCACTAAAAAAAAGAAATAAAAAAATAAAAAAGACAGCATATGAATACTAAATCAATAAAATTATTCCCAGAATTGGTTTGCCTTCAACCACTGCTTACACTTAGTTTTAATAGAAAGACATTCATAGCAGTCACTTACAGCATGAAGTAGGTTTTTAGAAATTATTTACTTCTATTGAAAGTTTATTTTGTCATTTTTTTGTCAAATTGTAGCCTCCTCTATGATATTTTTGTTATGACACCAGTTTTTCTTTGTTCTAAATAAATCAAATTTGCAGTATTGGGCAAGTTTTAGTTACAATATGCATACTAAGAGTTTTTAAATCTTGAAAGTAAAAATATTGTTAAATGAAATGAGAATTTTTCAAAACATTTAAAGATTTGCTTTAATTTCATACTTTTTTTTGTCTTCTTTCAACACCAAAAGGTATTTAAAAAGTCTAAATTCTTTGAATTTATGTAAGTATGCCACACTTAGCTGTTCTTTCCTAAAGCATTCTGTTGAGTTAATGTCACACTAAAGGCACTACAGATATTAAAAAAGACATTTTAAAGTGTCAATATGTAGAAGAATCAATGTACTGTGTGTCATAAAGTCATGGATTGCCTTGGTTTTTGTCTGAAATCCCTTAAAAGTATAGAATTTATATAACTGAAATGACATTTAGGTAACAGATTAGACCTTCCAGAAAAAAATAAAGATTGTTTACTTCCAAATAGCACAAAGCCTGATATGTTTTCTTCAACTTTATGAGGTTAAATAAATGAAACACATTGGAAATAATTACAAGTAGCCAATGCTGCCCTTCAGTTGTGTGTTTTGCTTGTTCTTTTGCATGCATGCGTTCAGTCACATGTAAACACACATATATCCAGTACACCCACACCCACCCACATTTATGACACAATTTCCTCTGCACAGTAGTTAGCTGCAATTAAGCAGAGAAAGTTAATGCCGTGAAAAATGTAATGTCTCAATTAAGTTAAGGTCCCCCCAAGAACCCAAGATTCTGGTTTAAGACTGATGCTTCTGTTGAATATGTTCAGAAGTTATTTTCCCAAAGATCAGAAGTGAAATTGATCTAGAACTGTTCAGAAGAAAAAAAAAAATGCTTTGAGACCCTAGTATTAATAAACTAGCTACAGGCCACTTCCTGCTAATTCTTCAGGCATAGCACAGCAGAATGCAAATTTATTACATTCATGCTTTCTTGTGTCGCATTAAAATGTGATAAGCAAAAAACAGGCAAACAGGCCTATCTCTGTAAGAGGTTTGAACCGTGCTGAGCATTCTAACCCTAAACTGTTTATTCATTCAATTAAAGGTAATGAGCCACTCCGAAGAAGGAGGGGCAGCTTTCACAAAGCGGATCCTATAATTTGTCTTTATGGTTTATGTTTATGCTCAGTTTTCCCCTGAAGGCCCCCACAGTTCCCCCTCCTCCTCAGCCAAATTCCTCCAGATGGGATGGAGTGAAACTAAAGGCATATCTACAACCAAATCAAAAGATTGTGTGATGCTATTTTGCCATATAGCAATCAGCCTCTTTGGATAAACTATAACATCACTGGTAAAATGATGAGCAGAGGCAAACACAAATAAAAAATAATAATAATAATAAAAACCCCTGTTGATTTATATTAGCTGAGAAAGTAGTAAGGCCTGCCCCTCTTTTTTTTAAAGTAGTGTTATGGTTTTCAGGTTGAAACTCAAGCCTGCAGAATGTCATGCAGGAGTACAATGCAGCGTGGTGCCCATGGTGTGCTAAGCATATGTTGGCAGGATAAGTTTACAAGGGTTCAATCTTTTATTTAGTGTGTGTTAAAGTGCTTGTGTGTCTGTCTGTCTGTCTGTCTGTCTGTCTGCAACAAGGGCATATACTCCCTGTTTAAAGAAGCATCAAAGTAACACAATCAACAGTCTATTCGGTAAAAGACTGATGAACTTTGACAGACTGCTATAGTTAAAGGTTTTCTTTCTTTTATATATGAATGTGTGCTTCATTGTGAGCAAGCATATAGATGCGAGTTCATTCACCAGATGTCACTGCCCTCCGTCACGCTCTTTTGAACGTGAAGACACACAGATGCAACCTAAAACCACAGGTCTGTGTGGCGCTCTTGTAATAACCCTGACAGCATTAAAAATACAAAGGGAACACGACAATTACCACACATTAGTTGGTCTTGCTTAGCTGCACAGACTCTGTATTCAGTATCTAGCATTGGCATGTGGTTGTTTTGTCTGAAATAATTTGGAAAATGATCAGTTTTTGAAAAAATAAATACATAAAAAAAAAACTTAAGACAAAGATATATACAAAAATCTGGTATCAAATCTAATATATATCTTAATCTGATGTTCTGGATGGAATGTCAGTGATGAAAAAAAAGATATATAAAAAAGACGAAACAGAAGATTGACAACAAAACATGTGAAAACATTTCTTTCACACATATTTTTTTCATCCAGTTTAACCCTCCTGTCTTAATTCATAAAGATCAAAGCCAATTTCCTGGAGCCATAGGCCTTCATTATACACATTGTGTTATAACCCTCACTTCAGTTTTTCTGCCAAAGAAAAAAAAGAAAGTTGAAAGAAGTTGGCAGTGGCAGGTCAAAATAAGACCAAACAGAAGAGCCTGAAGACCAACTTGAACCAAATCACTGAATAGTTAAGCACTTCTTGCATCCAAAGTTTGAAAGTGAGAATAACATTTTCTACCTGCTAAAGTGAGTCTATTCTCACCTGTGCAAAGCTGGTAGTACTGCAAAGACTGTGCTTTTTGAGATTCTTTGGGTGTTATATTGTACTTTGATGAAAACCGCATGTGTTAAAAATTAAGCAATGATACATAAAAATGCTTCTTGTCAAACTCTTTGCAATGTTGGAGTTGACTAAAACTTTTCAAAGTACACGACAGGCATTCCACATGAACACGTATGCACTGGAGAGATCATCTCTGACACCACCTACTGGCTTCTGCACAGCAATAAATGAAGCCAGAAGTAGATCAATCAATCATGTTAAGCTACGTTCAAAGTGGCCTCGGCAATTCGCATTCAAGTGACAATTTTCAATGAAAAGTCTTTTTAAACGATCATAAATTTACGTTTTGGGCTTCCACAAAAATTCATTTTCAAGCGTTGCTATGCATGTTTTTAAGTCCGTCTTTGGAACTTTGAAAGTTAAACTAGTTGACCAAACAGGGAAACAGTGGAAAATGTTTCACATCTATGAGTTCATACCATAAAAAATGGGAGCAATAACAAAAGTGTTGCGTTTATATTTTTGGACAGTGTACGTCAATACCAAATCCGAGTCCCTGTGCGTTGATCCCGCGTTGAAAGTTAAACTAGTTGACCAAACAGGGACTCGGATTTGGTATTGACGTATGAGTAGTGTCCCTTTTAATTCATGGAAGTGCAACCGTTTGAAGATTGATCATGGAGGAGAAATCAATAATTGCGGTTCGTGCCCGGCCAGAATTGAATGACACCAAGTCTTTCATATATTGGAAAAGAGCTGTGAAAGAAAAAGCCTGGAGCAAGGTTCACCAAATTAGCACCGCTTCGACATTTTACACCAAACCTCTTCCAAAGGTACACTTCTAGTATCGGGTAGCGACAGTCAAGTTTAAACACAATATGCTAAAAGCGAGTTAAAGAACGTGCTGACGGGGTTCTTGATAGTGCGACACACGTCCTGTATAGCATTAAACAAATGCTACTCAAGAGCTACTAGAAATGACAATCAGTTGGAGTTCTATTGGGTCAATTTACTTGCCAATCAATCCAGCCTGAGTAAATTTGAGCTCTACTACAATTGAAACAATTGAAAAAAAGCCCTTGTTTTCCAGGGTCGTAAAAAACAGGATATAAATCAATAAACCTAACAAAGTTTTGTAAACCTTGGCTATAAAAACTTTTTATTATTGTGTTATGATCAGACTTTTAAAATATGAGTATGCAGTAAACCCTTGTTTTTCGCGGGGGTTACGTTCCAAAAAGACCCCGTGATAGGCAAAATCCGTGAAGTAGAAACCTTTATTTTTTCAACTATTATACAATTAAATACTCTATTATACTTTGAAAAGAAAGAACAAACCATTTTACAGGCTTAAGCATTTGTTTCACAAATAAAAGTACTTTAGAAACCTTTTTTCAACAAATAACTTCTGTACTGTACTGTCAAATAATACTGTCAATAATTTTAATGAATGTGAACAGAAGGCTTCAAATCGCGGAGATTAGCCCCGCCCACCGCATTTTTTGCAGCTAGCAGGTGTGTTGATAATATTTGAGTGTGTGTGAACAGGCCCCGCCCTTTTTGTGCCACATTTGAACCATACCGTAATGATAAACAACCAGTAAACCTGTCTGCTCTATGCTGCTTCAAGGTCTTACCCCCCCTCTCACTATCACCCCCCTCCCCCTGACATCCCTCCCTCTTCTTCCCTTCTTTCCTTTTCCGTCCGGTCCAACACTAAAGATTTTCAAACATGATTGAAATGAATAAAGTTTGGCCTCAATTACAAAAGGGGTTTATTCAGTCATACCTTTGGTTTGTCTGAAGATTAATAACCCCTCTTGTTAAAGCAAAATATGTCCAACACAAGAGGCCCTCAGCTTTCATCTGCCTGCCTAGCTGTTGGACAGGACAAGTAAAAAAAAAAAAAAAAAATGATTATTAAAAAAAATACAAAGTACAGTGGGACAAATAGTGACTCAGGTGTATTTCAATGCTCTTCAGACTGAGCCGCTGCATCCTGACTCTGCTCTGCAGTGTTTTCCTTCTTTTGAAGCCGTGGTGCAGGTGTGTTTGTTCAGGAGAAGAACATAGTGATAGACAGTTGTTGTTGCTCTTTTTTCTGCTTTGCAAAAAGATCCTTTTACACCGACATGCCACCAGCAAGAGAATTTGCACGTACGTAATGTAAATTTGGCAAGCTGTTTTACGTACCTGCACATTATAAACTGCAACGTTATTGACGCACAGGTAGAGAAGAAGCGGAGTGACTTTTTTAGCCAATCAGAATGCAGAACACAATGCACGATGCAAATCCGTGAAGTAGCAAAACCGTGAAAAGTATACCGCGTTATATGGATCACTGTATAAGGAATTGTTCCTCTTTGGAACTTTTGGAACCTTCAATGATCTTCTGAGGAACTGGCAATGTTTAGCCCAATACATGTACCATTCTACATGAGCACCTGTGAAATAATATCATTCAATGAGCTCTCATTCTATTTCTCAATCACACTAGCACATGCATGATTGTATATAATATGCCAAAATCTTTTAATCACATCTACATCTGCCAGAGTGACTGCTTGTGGTGAAAGTCGATGGTTTTTCACTGCACTTTTCTTTCCACTCTTTGTGCGTCATTCTCCATATGTGAACAAGCCTAATCATTCCTGCAGAGGGGCAATTGAGACCACCTGGTCATAATCAGTCAGGAGTTAAAATCAGTGCCTCAAGTGTGGCAAGAAGAATTTGACAAAGTGTTATGTGACCATGGCAGTAAAGTCTGAGTTCCTCAGAATCCATGATCCTGTGTTTATGACCTACCTCAGATCCACCTTAAAATATGCTGTTGCTGGAATGTCTGTAAAGGCTTTTCAGTGATACAGTCAAGGTATTGCAAAGACAAAGTTCCAAAAACATCTCGCCATGATGTGCTGACAAATGACATGACTTGAAAAATAAAGATTTTAAAAATTTGGGCACCATCATACTGCAATCGTCTGGGGGACTCAATTATAGAGCACATACATTCTAAAGAGGTTTACACCTTAAAGACACAAAATAAGAACATTCGCTGCAGTTACCACACACAAATCATCAAAATAATATATTGTCCGAGTGTTGTTTAGATGGAGATTCCCATTTTCGTCTTTGTACTCAGTTTACTTACAGAAACTTAAGAGGTAGCTTTAAAATGGCAATGCCTGTACGCTGGTTTGGTCAGTTTTTTTACTTTTTTTCTTTATAATCCTGCTTCGTACAATATTCTAAGATTTCATGTGACTTCTTGGGCTTCATAAATAAACTGAACAAAAAAAGTGGCATCCAGTGAGCAGACAGGATGGAAAGAGAAGCTAACGAGGCACAGGTGGAAGGAATCAAGGACAGTTAACGAGGCAGAGCAAACTTAACTTAAAGAAAACACAAGATAAAATGGAAATCCTAATAAAAAGGTACAAAAAAGGCATAAAAACAGTCCTAAAAAGCCAGAAGACTAAGATTTTTCTGAACTAACAAAGTCCATGTCACATGACGGTCACAGCTCAAGATTTCTTGCTCTCCAGCCTTATATTCTATTCAATGTCATTTAAATCTGTTTAGAAACTGCGTCCAAGCTGGACGCTGCTGTGCTGTGCTTTTAATGAATGTGACTGGCAGATAGAAAAACACATGAAGGCTTTGGTGGGATTTCTTTGTTTCTCTGTGGATGTAAGAGAGTTGTTTCAGAAGGGGAACTAATAGTTACATAGTGACAACAGACACTAAAATACAAGGTTGTCTGCAAATGATGGCTTTCAAGCCACAAACAAGAACATTCTGCCATCTCTGATCCTTTTTTCTGGGCTCAGAGGCCTTACATACTTGTCAATCTCCAGATTAAATCTACTAAGTCAAGGCCAAACAAAACAGACATCTCTTAAGCAACATTTTTTTCAGCTCCTGTGCTGATATACTTGCAAAGCTGAACAAGTGCTTCTGAAGTCTGCACAGCACTGATTGTTTTGACAATATCCACCATCTTTTCTCGGTGACCAGTGAAGCATGGCTTCTGTAGTGGAAAAGTTGGAACATGCATTTGGCTGCAGACACTTAACTGTATTTGTGCTATTTAAATAGTTTGACGGTTTAGACAATCACATTATTTTTGTTTGCTCACTACCTTTGAAGGTGCTTCGGGTTTCTTTGGCTTAAAACGGGACACAGTCAGTCCTTGTGTTTGGTTCAACTCCCAAACATAGCTTGTATATTCTTTCATGGCAGACAGATAATCCAAATTTTATGGTTTCTTCCACTTAGTGCAGTGGTGTGCGGTGAAGTTCGTGGCTGGTGAGGCTCTGACTCACATAAACAGGTGCATTTTGGTAAAGAAAAAAAGTGTTCTTAAGAGTTTGTTCTCATAATTTATATAGATATATATTTTTAAATGTTTTGTGGAAAAAATGTTAAATTTTGACCCACAGTGACATTTTTTTTAACTTTAATGACTTTTAAGTCATTTTTACATAAGCTGTTTATCAAGAAAAAAATGTACTTATATTTTCTCCCAAAATAAAATTTTTGTCTTGCCTTAGTTTATAAGTATTCATTTTTCTTTGAAAAAAAATATACATTTGCCCCCCCAAAAAATGTTTCAACGTATTTTTATCTTATAAAGTACAAAATCAAAGAAAGAACACTTGTCCTTGTGTGTCACATTCTGAATTCATGTTTTCAGTCAAAAAAGAAAATAAAACCCAAGTTTACATATTGAGCCTGATTAGATACTCACAAAAATCGGATAACTGGTAATCAGATTATTATAAATTGACTTGAGAAGAGTCTTTGTCTTCAAGAGAAGGGAGAAGAGTTTTCCACCTCTTGCGTTTGACTTAATGAAGCACAGGTGTGAAACTAAATTAGTAAATTAATCTGATGAAGGTTGAAGAAATATCAGTCTTTCAGGAGAAATTGTTGTGTTATCCTGATTTCTCCTTGCCCAAAAACTGCTGTCTGCTTCTACGGCACCAGTGTAGCTACAAAGCAGCTGTCAGCTCACGTCTGCCCCCTGCTGGTGAGGAATGCCTCACCTAAAGCCTTCTCTGCTGGCCTACAGCAGTGTTTTCAGCGCACGTCTGTTAACATTAAGCCCTGCAGTCAGACATGAGGCACAGCGCTTCAGAGCCTCACCAGGAGTTTCCGCTCCGTCTGTGATCACGCAGCACTCAAATTCAGCGATTTTAACCTCAGAAACTGTGGAAAACGTGTTGAGCCAACAGAAAATGTATATTTAACACAGATCAGTGGAAAATAATATTTACCTAATTTACCTTTCTAGTTTATCACGATCATGACAGGTGAGGCTGTGCCTAACTTGCCTCACCTGACCGCATGTCACTGATGGACGCTGCTCCGATCCGCCTGTCAATCTCATACTCCGGTCTTCCCTAACTCGTGAACAAGACCCCAAGATATTTAAACTCCTCCACCTGGGGCAGGGACACTCCACCCAACAAGAGATGGCAAACTACCTTTCTCCGGCTGAGAACCATGGCCTCAGATTTAGCGGTTATATATTTGAGTTTAACTTACTGTCAACCTTGGTTACATTTTTTCAACTTTTAGGTGACAGTATATACACATTATTTTAATTATGTCCAAAACGTATCATTTCTACATGCAATAATAAACTTCAGTTTACTGCTTCTTTGCATCTGTTGATCAACATTTTACTCTTATGACAATAAAGTTGTCAATCTCACTTTTTCTTTTAATTGTATTGCCACACAATCTTTAAAACTAGTCCTAGTCAGAGGATGGAACTTGAAAGCACCCTCAGGTCATAGTTTCAGCCACAGCACTGTTTCCCTAATAGTTTTTATTACCAATGTATATTAATATTAAAAACCTGGTAGAAAGTCCTCTTGGTTAGACGACAAATTAGCAGACCTTTGTCCTTTAGGGCATTATAATACTAATTTAATATGTAAGGGAAGAAAGTATTTTATAGAATGTTCCAAACACAGAAAATATTATTTGTCAATGATTGTATCAGTGGAAAAATTGTGATTAACATTGAGAGGATTGAGAACATTGTTCTCTTTGGTTCTGTTTTTTAAATATTTTTTCATCAGGCTTGTTTTTTCCCTTGTCAGTATATGCACAGCTGTAATCACCCTCATTGCAGATAAGTGTCTGTTTTTATGGCATCAGCTTGTTACCCTTTTGTTGCTTTATTTTGTTCAAAGTTTAGTTATATTTATTTATCAGAGAATCAGTTTAATGGAATTTGAATGACAATCCAGTCCATTCAAAATGTCAAACTATAAATGTACTTTATTAAGTTTCTGCAAAAGTTTCATATAATCTTGTATCTACAAATGAATTAAAATGTAGAAAATACAGTAAAAGGAAATGCATCTGACACAAAAGCTCCAAAATAAAGACAAAAATAGAAATACTAATATGAAGCAGGAAGCTGAATGAAAACTTCTGCAAGGGGGAGATATGCTTTAAAATAAGGAAAACAGATGTTTACTCCTCCAAACATTTTGAAAGTTAAAGTGTTTGTTCTCCAAACAGTGGCATGTGTCTATACTACTCAAGTATTCCCATGATCTTTTGAATCTCCTGATACTTTTGTTTATATGAGTCATTTTAGTGACTTTCCACAGAACCTGGTGCTTTGATTAGATCAAAACAAATGACAAACGTAGTCTATTTATGAGAATTCTAGAGCTGGTGCGTGTCTCTTTCAGTCATGTGAGGTATGTTAAACTAAAAGTAACCCTCTCCGTATATCATTCCAGAGCTTTGGCAAGGCCAAACCAAGTGTAGTGTGTGATATAAATTATTATTTTCTTTCCTGTCTAATCCCTTTTCCAGGCTCAGTCTGACACAAATGCATTTCCTTCCAGGCAAACCCAAGGACTGCAGGAATAAACAAGCGAACCTGAAAGCTCATAAAACAATCGCATCAAAAAGTAATGTTTATCATGTTTGTGTGATGTTGTTTTTTTGCGTAAATCCAGTGCATTTCCTTTGGCTTAAAAAAGATCCTGACATATTGTCATGCAGCAGCATCAGTCAATTAACAGAAAAATATAGCCTTTTTGTAGCAATGTATTTATTATTTTTATTGTTATGCAGTCCTGCAATGAGGCCAAAAACTAACATAAATGCAGAAAGCTGTTGGACAGATATTTAAGTAGAAGACTGCTGCATTCACGACAGCGGTTTGTTTGAGGGCGGTATTTCCTAAAATGAACACAAAGCAGAAAAATAAAACAACATGAAAAATAAATCAGGTAGTACTGTACTTGAACTCCTCTGGCTATCATATCTTGCTTTCACCATTTCACTGCATTCCATTGTTTTACCCCCCTTGTATCTTGAGGTATACCTTTCTGGATCTCGCTGTTTCTTAACAAATTTTGGGAGCAATTTTAAGTGCATTGTGTCCTGCAACTTTTTTTGTGTGGAATTGGTCAATCTTCTCCGTGCTGTGTCTCCCATACAGAATGCATTGAGTTTGCCAAATTGACTTAAATCTTACTCAACTCAAAATATTTTAGTTACTTCATTCCTAATGCTTCCTTCTTACTCTCTTTGGTCTGAAAAACTGGACCACCTTAAAGCACTTTTTTCCCTCAGAGTTGAATGACCCCAAAGGTTGGTTCTTTGTACAGTTTGACTTTGTACATTGACCTGTTAGCAGAAGTGTGCCATGACAATGTTCCTCCGTCTGGAGAATGGGACATGTGGGCTGTGAGTAGAAAACATGACAGAGTGGGTCATGCCATCATTCTGCAACAATACGGGCTCTGCTTATTAAATAGACCACAAGCATAAAGTTGCATGTCTGTGACAAAGGAAATCTGTGACATGGTTGATAGAATTACAAAATACTGTCATCTAAAGGTAAATGAGTATCTTGAGTGCAGGCAGGAACAGAAAGAAATCAATCCCTCTTACATTTTAACCTGGTTTGGTACAGATGGTGTACTGTGAGTGGGGCCGTAGTCACTCCACGTTTACTCTGTTGCTGCTGCTCAATCATATCGAGTCTACAAGCGGACAGAGACCATCGTCAGACCAGGGTCTGTTTGATTAGTGCACTTTTAAGTTTGGGTTTACTTACACATCTTCCAAACAAAGTAGTTTAGAAAATTACTTGGGATGGGGTTCAGACAAACTGTGAGTGAATGCACAAGAGTTATTGTACACAAAGTTTATGTCTCAAGTTACAAAAACACAGGGCATGTGATGCGTGTTAAAGTACGTGCTAACCACGCATTCTTGAACAGGTGTTAAGCGATTGGACTATTGCTACCCAACACTAGCCCGTGTCCACCACCGACAGTTGGAAGAGGCTTGATGGAACTCTAGCGAATCTTGTCCAGGCCATTTCTTTCCCAATCTATTCCGATATATGAAAGACTTGGTGTCATATAATTTGAGCCGGGCACAACTTGCATGCATTCATTTCTTTTCCAAATCAGTTTCTAACAGTTGGCACTTTCGTGAATCATATTCAATTCAATTCAATTCAATTCAGTTTTATTTGCATAGCCCAAATTCACAACAACAGTCGTCTCAATGAGCTTCTTACCGGTAATTTTAAAGTAAACATTCAATCAAAATGATCATAAATGCATACAATTCAATAGGAGAATACTAAACTTTAACTAAACAGACTAAACTAAACTAGGCATGCCAAAGACACCATCCACACGTCACTACAAAATCCAAGTCCCTGATTGGTCAAAGATCAACTGGTTTAATTTTTAATGCGATCAATGGCCACACGTTTTGCACATGGAGCCCAAAAATGTACTTAAAAACTTTTGCAGCAGCTGCAGCGTTAACACGACAGTTTTGAATGCGGAAGCCCCTCCTGCTTTTAAGCGCATTTACATAGACTTTTAATCAATAGTGGCTGCTTGAACGCAGTGTTGAGGCCGGTGTGAATGTAGCATTACACAAGAAAAAATCCTTTCAAGCAATCCTCATCAACAGGTGGTCATTGTCAAACTGTGAAAGCCTTGTGGAAAGACTTCCAGAATAGGACCACATAAATATTCTTGCAGGAGGCTTTCTGTCTTCTCTGCACCTCGAAACATTTCCCTAGGGAGTACTTGTTACAGTGGTATATTTATGTCACTTTGTCCGCAGCTTAAAGACACAACAGATGTGGTTGAAATGATCAGATGTTATAGCTGAGGAGAGTTTTAAATTCAAACCTCTGTTCTGGTCAACTTTAGCTCAGAGTTTGTGTCACAGACAGATCTGGTCAAAGCTGCTAAGAGGTCACAGCTTGCATTTTTACATGGATTGTCCATGAATTGAAGACAACCTATTAGGATTTTACACTACAACTGTAATTTTCTCAGAATTCCAGTTCTGTACAGTAATCACCTTCAGGGTTTTTTACATGCCTTCACCTGGCCAGTAAACTTTTCATGTGAGTCAGAGCTCAAAATACCAGGAAATCTTTTCATCGCCAAAAGGTTCTCACAAATGTTACACTAGTTCTGTTCAAACAACTCATTTAAAATATGTAATCAGTTTTTATGGCTGAATAATGATCAAATGTGACTTATTCAGACAGCATTTGCTTCTACTGTTGTCTAGATTGTGATACAAATACACACGAGCTTGTTTTTTGTCTTGCACACATTTTACATTTGTGAAAGTGTCTTACTCCACACTCAACAGGGAACAGAAACTTTAAACTCTTTTCATTTTTGCCGAAAAGAAACATAGCTTCTAAGTTGACGGGCTAAGCTTAGACCTGTGTTCGTTTATGTACATTTGAATCCCTTGGTGTTTGTTATGTGTGAGGGCAGGAGTGTGCATGTTGACCCAGGTTAACCCTTTTCAGAAACTCTCTGTGGGGATTTCAGGGAGAAAAGCCAAAACAGCTGCAGCTTTGTTTCTCTCCCAGGTGTTTCTTTTAACTCGCCCCCTTCTAACCCAAGCTAAATCTCCCACCTTTTTCCTTTCCCCCCCCACTACTCACCCAAAATTGCATTCGCAATTATTCACGCCCGTTGACTCATTTTTCTATGTAACCTTTGATTCACAAAAAAACGGACTTGATCTCTCTCAATATTAAGGGTAAACAAATTCTTATATTAACACTGTTTCTACGTTAAATTTAGAATTTACTGTATGACCTTATAGAATTACAAATTCCAACTGGTTTTGAGATAGTTTAATTACAATTAATATAAATAAATAGAGGTTTCTATTGGTATCCTTCTATGAAAAAGCACAAAAACAAGATAATATTGTAGAGCAATTTTTATGACATATTTTGCTTAAAGAAGCAAAGCATCCCAACTATCAACATACTGTGTACCACTAATGTGCGTTTACGCTTTCATATAATTTTTAATCAGATTTTGATCAATTTCAGATCATGTTATTCATATCTTGTAATGTTAATCTGTGTCATGTCTGAGAAAAAATACCTAGTAGGACAACTGTCTTAAGGTCATTTGAGCAACCTGTTTTTTTTGTTTTTGGATGCTTCTTAAATATGAAATTAAAGAAAGTTTAAAGTCTAAAAACTGCTTTGTCATGATTTCTGAAAGGTTAAGGGGCTTTATTAAATCAAGCAAAACACATACAGGAAATTACACTACGTGGTCAATGCTTAGTGTTTGAAGTTTTAGATGTTTTATTGAATGTTTTTCAGAGCACCATTCAAGGTTTAGAAGGAAGAGTAAACATTTTTTGAAAGGTCACATGATTTCTGCCTCACGACAGTGAGCAGTAGCAGTACAAAGGAAGAGGTATCTGCTCCTGCCTGCTCACTGCTGAGTTATGCTGAGTCACTGACTACAAATGTGGCATGAAAGTGAATGACAAAAGTTATTTTACAAATTCAAAGAGATGGTTTTAAAGGTTAGTGAAACATGTAGATAGCAGAGAATGTGTTCTGACTTGTGATGTGGTCTGATGAGTCACTCGAGTTTCATTTTGGAGGGAGGTGGGACCTTTGGAAACAGGTTACACTGAACTGTGGAATTCATGGAAAAAAATTTTTAAAAACTCCCTTTTCTTAAAAAAAAAAGAAATAAATAAAAAAAGGAGAAGCATAACAAGACAATTGTGGGAAATCTCCAAGGAAAATTAATTCCTTCAAGTAGTATCATGCTATTTTTGCCTGTATGTGAAATTGTTGTTGGGAAGTCTGACCACAAAATAGATTGTAACCAAGGGAAATTAGGAGTTTCCAGCTCATAACTTGAGCATGTTCCCATATTACAAAAACCAATGGAATCTGTTTAATGCTGTTTAATGCTTGAACATGTGGCAACACATGTTCAAGTGGCCTTTCCGATGAAAATCTATGTGAACGCATGTTTCAGGCTTCCACATTCAGAAGTCTCACGTTCACGCATACTTGCACAAGATTTAACAACTGTTTTCAGGTCTTTGCACAAAACGCGTGGCCATTCGACCGTCATGCCAAGGTAAACCCGATTGAACCTTGACCAATCAGGGACTCAGATGAATGGATGACATCCCCTTTAATTCACGGAAGTGCCAATCATTTGAAACACCATGAGCTAAGCTTTTGTCCAAGATTCTTGAACGCCCGTCAATTGCCTGGTGTGCCTTTAGCTTAAGAAAAGCAATGCTTTTTGAATAAAAGTCAAGAAGAAGAAATCTATCTGTTAACTGTGTTCCTTAAAATAAAACAAGGCTATGCTGAATGCATAGAAGCAATGTGAGAGTTCTGAGAACATAATTCATAACTTCAAAAAAACAGCAGATACTGTGTATTTAATAATGACAATGATTTGAGTTCAGAGCAGTTAAATTTCATGAAAATAAGGATCAGTAGACAAGCATTAAACTTTAATGTCCTTTTTTGTATAGCTCTTTTGCACATGGTCGAAACTCCATACTTAGTTCTGACCAGTAGGGAAATTGACACAAGATGTTTGTAGGTTGAACGCTTTGCCAAGATTCTCAGGGAATTATTTTCAATAGTGGTTGGTTATGAAATGGGAGCAATGATGAGAAAGGCTAAAGTTTAAAACTCCAAGTATGTAAAACAACAAAAACACTCAAAAAGACTTTGGGTTTTTAATAAACTGCTCAATTTCCATTGAGAAATGATTCAAGGTAATCTGTGAGAAAAACCCAAAGTCACATGAACAACTGTTTCATGTGAAGCAAAAGGGATGTTTGTTTGTTGCGTTACGGTGTGCCTTTACATACATGAGGATGGTGTGCATAGGTTTGAGTCTGGCTGTTTGCTACTCTGGGTACAGTAACGTCTGTCCTTGGTGGGACAATGGCAGGATTCTGTGTGGCGAGGCTGTGGGAGGAAGTGGACAGAGGAGTCAATGAGTGAAGAGGCTTCTGGGATGCGTCAGCACAAGGCCATGATGAGGGTGTAGGAGGAAGAGCTCTACAACCAGACAATGTTCCGACGAACATCCATTCAGTTACCAAACAGAAGAACATACAGCCAACAAAAGTGCAGGTGAAATGAAGCCATTCATCCATCTTCCTTCTGACGCTTTGATAACAGGGATGGAGTTTCAATGAACAGCTAATTACTCAGTCCACAATTACCAAGCAAATAAAACTATGATTTCATGACAAACTACAGGAAGTTCAATAAGCAAATTTGAGATGACAACAATAAAACTTTGAAGCAACAGTTTCACAGCTGTTTAGAAAAATTTAGATCACAAATGTTTTACTTTCTGGGACTAATAAAGATTCATAAATGACCAAATATAGCGATCCAGTCTCTCAGCATCACAAAAAACTGTGACAGGCTCATGTGAGGTAAAACTAGATTTAATGATGATCCACTGCTTCACTTTTAAGGTTATGGTGGAGAAACTAAAAAAGAAACAAAAAAAAAGAGAAAACATCAACTTTTATGTTTTTTAAAGTCTTTTTTGTAGGGTGGTAATTCACGCGTTGGGTATAATATTTAAGCATGCTATTATCCTAAAAAAAATGAATCCTGTAATTAAGTAATGTTTGATTCATTGATTAAAAGTATGCATACAAACGTTGTTCACACTGTAAAGCAATCAAGCCCCCCCTCCTTTTTGCAAATTTTGAAAGTTAAGAACATTGAACATAAGACCCTATGAACCTGACAAAATTGAAGTTTAAAATCTTCAATTCTACTGATTCCCTTGTTTTTTTTCATGATTTATTACTGAACAGTGCCCTGCAGGTAGCTATGATATTAAATATTTACAAAAATTAAATTTTTTGGAAGCATGCTAATCACTTACATGTTGCATGGTGCAGCAGAAGCAGTGCTGTGCAAAACTCTGTCAGAGCAGCGCTTAAACGTCTCTGCAGGTATTTAGAATGATTTATTGAGCTGTAAACTGAAAACCCTACTTTGAGACTCAATTGGAAAACACTTCAGACTGACACATTGATGTAAGGAACACTAAAGATTTGAGATAAATACACACACAGCTGGAACCACATTTAAAGATTTCTTAGATCAATCTCACTGATCAGTTATTATTATGTTTCCTTCTGCTTTATTTCATCGCAATAGCTAAATCACACAAGCTTACATTTACTGACTCAAATTTAATCTGCAATAATCTTTTACTTGTTAATGAATTTCTGGCCAGAAATTGTTGTAAATATGTTTTTTGAAGGAAAAGATTTTACAACTTTTATTCCTGTCATAACTTTTTCTCTAACGTCTGAAGTGTGTTTTGGCAGACAGGATAGCAAAGAATGAAACATTTCAAGTTTTGTTTTGTTTAAATATAGCTGCTAACATCCCGTAAAGGCTACACAAGTCCAAGGCTGTTTTTTTGTTTATCTTTTATTTTAAAATGCTTGCCACAATCTCCACTGAGTCTTTCTGGAAATAATGTATCAAACTCAGTGTTTGTTTTCCTCAAACATCATCCTATCTGTGCAAAAAAAAAAAAAAAACTCAGAAAAACCCAATGATGCAAACCCTATGCTATACGGTCAGCTCTGAATAGAGTTTGTGAAAAACCTTTTTTCAAATTTGCTTTTTATTCAGCATTCAAAAGATTTTTTTTCTGAGTTCTGTCAAAAAACCATCAAAGATTAATCTACTGTTAGAAGGTCAGATTGTATGATAATTCTCCTAAATAATTTCACCAAAGTCTAGCTCTGAAGTCAAAGTCATCGACTCCAACGTCAAAATGCCTGACATCTGAGGATGTTGGTGACCTTTTGACCTTCTTTTCACCCTTTCACTCAAAGGGCTCACCCCTCCTCAGCATTTCTCAGCTTTAACCACCCCCAGCATGCGGTGCAGGGCTGTGGTCCTCTGCCTGGGGTTTTCCCGTCCAGATTAACGATAACAAGGACCAAGCATTTTTGACAGTGACTGAAACGCGCAGACAGGCATTTAATCTCAAAGAAATGTTCCACTGAGAATCACACTTCTTGGGAAACGGAAGATCCTTCCTAAAATGTGACATACTTGTTTTCTTTTCTTCTTTAATCTAATTTAAGAACTTTCTCAAAAGACACAACATTGCTTTGACTTTCGCAAGGAATAAAGGAATTTAACCCCCCACCCATAAAGAAAGGATGAAACTGATACACAATCCTGCCTTTCTCTGATTTTGTCCTTTTTCCCTCCTGTTTGTTGGAGGGCAGTGATGGGATGTGCCCTCGCTGCCAGGGGGCCTGACAACGATATGGCTCAGGTCCGAGGGACCGACACCACGTCAGAAACTGGGTAAGAACGCAAAATCAAAGAGATAATAATAAAGATGCATAAACAAAAAAAGAGGAAGACCAGTCTGAGAGGTCCTGTTGTGATACCAGAGCCTGGAGGCTCTGCTGAATGCTGGGTGTGGCTGCCAAGTACCAGAGAGACTCAATATCACAGTTGTGAGGTTTGCTTTTTTTTTCTTTTTTCGTCAAAGTTTTTCTGTTTTTCTCACTCTTTTCCTTTCATTTGCAACTGTCAAGTAGCAGAACTGAATTCCTGGTTGCAACAGACCATCAAAGATCTATTCTTGCAAACGTTTGTTTCTGGGCTTCACATATTTTCAGTTAAATCTACAAGAACATAACAGGAACTAAACCGGCTTTTGAGAAGAGTCAGTTTGATAGTTTTCTAAAAAAAAAAAAGATTTATTTTATTTTCATTGAACATGTTTTAAGTAAGTCATTGTTTAAATAAATTTAGATTTACCAGTGTCTTTCTGCATGAGGAAAAAAAATGACTTGACCTTGACCCTTAGACCCTCGACCCCACATGAATTTTCACATCAACAGATCGTTGTGTCTCTGACAACAAATACCTTTGGATGTAGTGATTATGAATGGCAGCAGCAAATTGCACTTCTCATTCTCACATGTGTGTGCGGAAAAGGTCGGCACTAGGACCTACTATGAGCCACATAGCAGGGAGGAAGCAGCTTTGGGACTCCTCTCTTAAACTTTTAGAACAATCCATTTCCCAAAGAGAGTGTGAGGGAGACAGACTGAAGTGGATGGCCCAGGACCTGGATGCACAGCTCTGAAAATTGGGAGCAGGATTCAGAGTTTGGGATAACTCTGACTTAAGCGGCCAAGAGAGAGGTGGAATATAAATAAACACCTTTTGTGGAAGTGTGTCCTCATTAGGAAAAGTGAAGGAGCTACAGAGAGGGGTAAGTGTTTTCTTTCAAAAGTGGAATTAAACAAACAGACTCAATCTTCCAAAAGCTCTTGACATGTGTTGATGGAGAGCAAGGGATCTAATCTTTGTAATACTGCCTTTTTCTCCCAAACCTGTCATTTAGTGAAAGTGAAGCCTTTGAACTGAGATTGAGGCTAGAAAGGAGGCAGTTAGTCCTATGAAGAGAGGAAAACATTCCAGCTGGCTTTGACACACAGGAAGTGGTGTGAAAAGTGGATTTAGATCATTTTGGTCAAGTTTGTCTGTGATGCCAAGAGTTTTCAAGATTTTTAGTGAGTTATGATTATTTTTCAGGCATATGGAATCCTCTGAATGAGTCAAGTTGCAGTCAAAGGGAAAACAGAAAGTAGAGGCAAGATTTTAGTATGTAAAAAAAGTGGTTTCTACAAATTTCAGTGGGAACTCGTTTACTACTCAGCAAAGTCCAGGGACATCGGGTTACCTTGTGTTTCTCTCCCCCTTGTCTTTTTCTAGCTGTCTTTCTCTCCTCTCATGTTACACAACCCTCTAAAGACGTGTAGATTGTGATGAGCTCCAATGTCCCAAGTAAAAAAGTTGGTGGGGTTTTCTGAGGGAGGGGCCTCTTGTTTTCATGGGTGTGCTTCTGATCAATTTTTGAGTTTAATCGGACACTTTGCAATTGTGTGTTTGTGGGTGTGCAGTCATGCATGTGTACTAAACACAGACTTCATGCCTGCCACTCCTACAAGGGAATTCCTTTCGGGCTTTGACGGGGGGGGTGGATGTGACGATGAATAAACATTTACACGCACAAACTAACATTCAATTAGCTCATGTAACTCCTGCTGCTTTTAGAGGATTTGAGATCATTTAGAAGAAAATGTGGACATGCTGATGGATCGAAGCATGATTGATGATTTAAGACACCAATTTTCACAAATCTGCAAATAGAATATAGTTAATATTCCCCTATAGATTCAGGTAAGTCAGATGAGAACCTTTTCACATTTACAATCATGACCCAAGAAAAAGGATCATAATCGCAGCAAGCAAGGAACAAAAGGTTTACCATCACAACAAATAAAATGTGTACTTTCATAACAGTTTGTGAAATAGAGTACATATAAAGGCAAATGTTTAAAAATGTGTGCAACCATCCCAGGCTTTAGCTTGAACCAACTTTTTAAATGATAAAAAAAGAAAAATAAACTTAAATAAGTTCTGCGTCTGCAGTAATCTGTATGGGAAATCTATGTTAAAAGATTAACTTTCAGCTTGTACCACCATCATGTGCAAAAACCACTTTTACAACAAAGTTGCACCAGCCACAGTACTTATTCTATTTGATTAGTTTTTTCCACACGTTAAATTCTTTCATACAGAGTTTACCTCACACAAAACAAAAGCATTCCCCTGAAACCACAGCTGTCATTCAGACCTCTCCCTTTGTCAGAATTAAGTTTGAATCCGTTCACATTGTGCCGTGGCTGGTGCGCTGCCTTCACTGTCAGTGCGACATTTGTCACATAACCTCAGGGGTTGTTTCTCTGACAGCAAACAAATATGACATATTTTTCACATTCTGACAGCAAATATCATTAACTTTGTTACTTTGCTACTCATATGTTTCTGATTCAGAAAGGGTTCTGTCTGTACCTGGTATCAATTTGAAATAGTGTTTGCAGGGCCAGTGCTAAAAAAAGATGTATAAACTAGTGTTCCTATGTGAATGGGGGGCAGATGGACAGTGCTGTTTTCCCCTGCAGACAAAGATGTCTGTGATTATTCATGACCCTCTCAGGTTTCCCTTTGAAGTTGAGTTACAGCTTTCCCTATGTTAGCTCCAGTGTATTTGCAGGCACAATTGTGTATATAGTGTGTGTGAGTAAGTATGGGATAGAGAAAAAGAAAGAAAAGAAAACAAAACAACTCAGATGCCATTGAAGTGCAGACTGTCACCTTTTATTCCATGGGTTGAACAAAAAGATTGCATAAAAATGTGAAAAACTAAAGCATTTTTTTAACACAATCCCTTCATTTCATGGGCTCGTAAGTAATTGGACAATTGACTTCCATGCTATTGCATGGGCAGGTGTGGGCAGTTCCCTAGTTATGTCATTATGAGTAAAGCAGATAAAAGGCCTGGAGTTGATTAGAGGACTCGTGCTTGCATTTTGAAGATTTTGCTGTGAACGGACAACATGCAGTCAAAGGAGCTCTCCATGCAGGTGAAAAGAGCCATCAATAAGCTGAGAAAACAGAAAAAAACATGCTAGAAATTTCTACAGTATTAGGAGTGGCAAAATCAACAGTGTGGTACATCCTGAGAAAGAAGGAAAGCACTGGTGAACTCAGCAACGCAAAAAGACCTGGACGTCCACGGAAGACAACAGTGGTGGATGATCCCAGAATCCTTTCCATGGTGAAGAGGAACCCGTTCACAACAGCCAACCAAGTGAACAACACTCTCCAGGAGGTAGGCGTATCAATATCCAAGTCTACCATAAAAAGAAGACTGCATGAAAGTAGATACAGAGGGTACACTGCAAGATGTAAGCCACTCATAAGCCTCAAGAATGGGAAGGTAGATTGGACTTTGCTAAAAAGCCTCTAAAAAAGCCAGCACAGTTCTGGAAAAACATTCTTTAGACAGATGAAACCAAAATAAACCTCTACCAGAATGATGGTAAGAGAAAAGTATGGAGAAGCTCATGATCCAAAGCACACTACATCCTCAGTAAAACACTGTGGAGGCAGTGTGATGGTCTGGGCGTGCATGGCTGCTAGTGGCACTGGGACACTGGTGTTTATTGATGATGTGACACAGGACAGAAGCAGCCCTATGAATTCTGAGGTGTTCAGAGACATTCTGTCTGCGCAGATCCAGGTGAATGCAGCCAAACTGATTGGGTGGCGTTCATAATACCGATGGACAACGACCCAAAACATACAGCCAAAGCAACTCAGGAGTTCATTAAAGCAAAGAAGTGGAATATTCTTGAATGGCCAAGTCAGTCACCTGGTCTTAACCCAAATGAGCATGCATTTCACTTGTTAAAGACTAAACTTCAGACAGAAAGGCGCATAAACCAACAGCAACTGAAAGCCGCTGCAGTTAAGGACTGGCAGAGCATTCAGAAGGAGAAAACCCAGCATCTGGTGATGTCCATGAGTTCAAGACTTCAGGCTGTCATTGCCAACAAAGAGTTTTCAACCAAATATTAGTAATGACCATTTTGTTTTCAGTTATTTCATTTGTCCAGTTACTTACAAGCCCATGAAATGAAGGGATTGTGTTTAAAAAAAATGCTTTAGTTTTTCACATTTTTATGCAATCTTTTGTTCAACCCATGGAATAAAAGCTGAAAGTCTGCACTTCAATGGCATCAGAGTTGTTTTATTTAAAATTCACTGTGGTAATGCACAGAAACTAAATTAGAAAAAGTGTGTCTCTGTCCAAATATTTATGGTCCTGACTGTATATTGACTAAATCCGCAAAGATGAAAGAAAACGCACTCAGTAAAGAGACTTAAAAGAGAGGTGGATTCGGTTATTTGTGAATGCATCTAAAAGAATTGATTGATTTCATAAATTGTTTTTCTTCAAGTATTAAAAATAATGGAACAATACAAAATTGTTTAGTAACCATATGCGTGAATCTGATAACAATTAAACAAGAATAAGACTTTTTTTTTTTCATAAAACTGTCTGCTTGGAATAGATTGTTCATTTATGACAGCAATTAGCCGTCTACACTAAAGTGAAGTAGAGAGTGAGAGGAGCGGATCTCATTTGACTTAAATGCTCAATTTAGTCTTTTTGACTTGTGTATCTAAAACTCATATTTTGACTTTAAAAAATGTTTATGATGAAAGAAAATTAACAATAAAATATTTTATATAACATCCCATGCTGCTTTATCAGTTTGTATTTATTTCATATCTAAGAAAAAAATGGAACAGCACATTTTAGAAAGTACCATCAACTTGACTTTGCAATGTTTTAATTAAGATGCCATTGTTAAATAAAAGCAAAAAAAAAACATACAATAACTTCCAATCATTTGTCGTGCATAAAATTGAGCTTTGTAAAAAATATTTTAAGCTAATTTTTCATACCCCATAATTTCATGTTTGGCTCCTTTATTTGCTAACTTTTCCAAGCATGACTGCTTCATAGGATGTGTCAAAAGTGGATATTGTTCTTCAGTTTTAGTAGTGTAAAATGTGTGACTTAAAATGAGACCACCTGGCTTTATCTGTTGCAATAATCAGCTTTTTTTTTTTAATCTTTTTTTTGTTTGTTTTATCTTTGTTCTTTGAACTGAAGTTGTCTAATCCCTGGAAATCTTTTCACCATAACCTTGCAAATTTCTTCTTATGTTGGATTATTTTATTTTAAGCTAAACAATATCGTTTTTTAAGCAAAACAGATAAATGAAGGACACTGTTTTTATTTAAAGGGGAAAAAAGATCAATAAGATAAGATCAATAAAAAGTATGGAGGCTCAGACTGTGTGAAACTGTGAGAGAGTATTTCAAGGTTCAAATACAAACCCATGACTGTGTTCATCTTTTTGGGTCAGTGCACAGTTTGCAGTAAGAACATCTGGTGACATAAACCCATTTGAATGGTCTGTCTGAAATTTGTGGGAAAGGCAAAAAAGGGCAGAGTTCATCCTCAGGGTTTTATGTCTGCATGCAGGAGAAAACAGGTCTCTGCTGTCACTGCATGTCAGTGGTTTGAAATATAAATGCAGAGGTAAACATAATGGTAAATACAATCAATGTTCAAAACACTCAATTGCTTTGTATTTATGGTTGCTATTGAATAGTATAGAATATTGCCATCATGTAGGAGTATGATGAAATTTAAGGGCTCTTTTTTTGTAAATTTTCTTCATCTTTGTCATGTGCTTTAGCTTGATAACAAAATAAAATTAAAACTCCAGCTTTATGTGGAATATTGCAAAGGAGGAATCTTGATTCCTAATGCAGATAAGCGAAGAACAATGCTGGATTGATAACGTGCGATATCTCCATTCCTCAGTAACTCCAGTTGACGTTGCTTTGTAAACAACATCTCGTGTTGTTTGAAGGAAAGTCTTTTCAGCAGAAATACCAGCAAACCTTGTTTGACATTCATAACTTTTGGCCAGAACTCCTGACAGACACGTGCGGGATTCTTTGTGTAGTCTTTCATCTTTGTGCGCTTTACAAAATCACAAATGATACATTTCTGTTTGTTGACTTTTCCAAATGTTGAAAAACTGACATTTGTGTGAGCCAGACTTAGATTGCTGAAAATATGGGTCTGACAGTTGTTACTTCAAAGGGCTACCTGCATCTGTGTGTTCCTTTTCTTATGTGCACTTTATGAAGTGACAAATGTGTAGACATGCCTGCTCATTCTGCATTCAATGCTTCTATGACTTTCAGCTATGGCTGATCTATCTTTTCAAGCATATGCACGCAAGACAAACACACTAGCTGATAAATCATCCAAATACTGAGGCCTATGTTACTGCAAAAAAAAACAGTATAGTGATCCTAATCTGTTGACTTAGTGCACATCTGCTGTTTTGAATTGTTTCACTGCCAGTCATTTTGTCTGTCTGAGTCTGGACTTTTTTGATGACACTGTCTTGTCTCACTTTTTTAGCCCTTTATACCAAATAGTAGTTAAACCGCAGCCTGTCTGGACATGAAGATCCGTCATCTTATTGCCATCGACCGCACAAAATAGTTGATTTTCCTTTGTATTTATTAAGTTTACACTAAAGGATCGGTTTTGGTTTTGCTTGTTAAAATGCCTTATTGGCTCCAAAAACGTCAGTTTTTGACAAATTTGATCAATATAAGATAGAAAAAAAAATACCATCACTTGAGGAATGTGGTTTGTACATGTGCATGTACAATGTTCACGTAAGTAGATGTATGTTTAGGTTTGTTTGTGTTGGATACCCATCAAACACGTCCACAAGCCTTAAGCTCAAGGTTAGAAGTAATTCCACTTACATAAAAAGGAGAATGCTCAGAATGCTGAAGGATAAGCTTCTGACTAAATACTCCAGAAGGACAAATTCAGAAAATGTCAAACTAAAAGCATCTTTTTATTCACCTCTGACTACAAAACTGAATTTTCTATTTGTTGTCAAGATTCATTTTAAGGTCAATTTTGGAGCTAAATTATTATATTTATGGAACTTTTGAGTAAAAATAATGATTTGACAGTTTTTACAGCAGTAAATGCAACTTTAACTGAACTCTCACAGCAGGTCACCTTCAGACATGAAAACATATGGAGCTGCACTGGAAAGTAGCCACTTTATCTCTTTCACCATAGCTCTGCTCACACACTTAACATGGCATGCTGCTAACAGACAGAGGATGGGCCTGGGAGGTCCCACACAGACAGGTGGTTGACATCAGCCATAGGAGGAGGTAGGGTGGGGGTGGGGGTATTTGTGTGTGTTATGTTTGGGGGGGGGGGGGGGGGGGTGAAGAGGCAGAGAAGCAAAGACAGAGAGATTGATGATGGAGTGATGTGGAGACCACACATAGAAAATGCCAGGGCCGTGTCTTTAGTATTCTGTGTGTGAGACCATCATTAATCAAAACATTGAACGTTTTTTTTTTCCACACTTCTCAGACTAGGAATATATTTAATTTAACATTTATTAATAACAATTTATTGATTTTTTTTTTTTTTTTTTGCAAAAAACAAAATATCAGACACACTGGATGTGCCACTACTTAGTCCTAGGTCTAATCTGGTTTAAAGTGGTGTTTCTAACCCTGTGTTTCTTTGCAGAAGTACCCAAACTACGGTTTAAATACCTGCAATTGGACATAAGGCTACAAAAGCAGCAAGGAGGTTGTGAATATGCCCTGAGGTTTAGAGAGTAACTGGGAAAAAGTAAACCCCAGTGACAAATGAACAATTCCACGTTTGCTTTAGGGCTCATAATGGAGCAGTTTTAAAGTTAAAGTCCCATTAGTTGTAAATGTCTTCTCCGCATTTGACCCATACAGCGGTGAGCTGCAAAGACAGCTGTGCTCAGGAACAATTTGGTGGTTTAACCCCCAACCCAACCCCTACTTTACATACTAAATAGGAGATTTTCCTCCAGTTTGTTATCTGGACCTGCTGTTATGTTTGTTACAACCTTTGTCACAACAGTTAGGAATCAGAAATCCATCCATCTGTTTTCACAATCCATGGAATCCCTTTCGGACTGACGTGGCGGCAGGAGCCAGGGCCAGGGCGGAATCAGAACCCCCCCCCCATCCTAACTTGTTTTGAATTATGGGTCAACCTCTGATTTCTCTCTGATTTAGAAGATCGTAGGTTTGATTGCCGCCTAGCCCGCACATGTGTCAAAGTTTCTTTGGGCAATACACTGTATCCCACTCTGCCTCTGGTGGTCACAGGTTCCACCAGTGTTCATCAGAAGAGCCGCCATCAGTGTGTGAGTTTGTATGAATGGGACTGTGACTGTAAAGGGCTTTACGCCATTTACCAGTCATTGCTGAGCGACTAACTGCACTGCTCATATTCTTTGAGTGACTCAGAGACTAACATTCCAGAAAGCAGCACATATCACCCATGATTGAAATCCAATCATGTTGTCAGTTTTACCAGTTCAGTATTGAAATGTAACAACATCAGAGTATTTCCTATCCCAACGTGCAAAATTATTACAGAAATACATAAATATCAAAGTTAAAGTCCCGTTAGTTGCCGTTCAACTGAGTGTGTGAAAACTCTTTTCCACTTTTGACCCATCCCCTCAGGGAGCAGTGAGCTGCAGTCACAGTCACGCTCAGGAACCATTGAGTGGTTTTAAGACCTCAATCCAGCTCTTTATGCTGAGGTCCCATTCTTAGTCTTTTTAAAATGACCCAACTGGGGATTCAAACATTCAACTCTCAGTTCCACTCAGTACATTCAAATTTCAGATAAATCATTGATTTTTATTTTTTACTCAGCTATTTTTTTTAACTTACAAAAATTGTCATATTGTTCTAACCAAAGACTCAATTTGTTTTTAATGAATTAGCCACAGCCCTAGCTGTTCATCAACTTAGCATTTTAAAGTTTTATTCAAATCAAGACATGCAAAGTCCAATTGATGGTTTATTTTAATTGATTTAAAAATTGTATTCAATATTTAACTCATCCTTTAGAAACTATGAGTTTCTGCAACTTTTTGCTGTGTTTGTCAAGTTATTTTTTTATGTGGTAGATGTTTAAAACAGAATTGTAGTTTCTTGGCCAAAAAAAAGCATTACTTTGGTAGCATAAAAGGGTTAAAACATTGTGTAATTTTGTCATATCCATCGAGCTGCATTTTTTCCCCAAAAGACCTTGCCATTTAAAAAACTAAAGCAATTTGAACTTCTATCTTAATTGCAACTTTTTTAGCGGGTATATTCTTGGGATTTTGTCATCAAAATAAAGGCTTTGCACATTTTCTTTAACTTATAAGAAGATGACAATTACAAAAGTGTCAGTAACCATATATCAAGTGGAGTTGCTCGATCGTCATAAGAATAAATGTGAAGAAAGATTATTTCTGTTTCTTTTGTGGTTACCAGCAAAACAATGCTAACATCTGTCCCAACCTATGCTTAAGTTACATCAGCACACCAACACCCATGCTTGTGGTATCAAATAACAGCAGCTTAAATATGACGTAATGGAAAACTAGAGCATTTGAAGGCATATCTGCCTATGTTTATTCTAATTTAGGCAAATGTTTCTGGTGGGCGACTCTCTGTTTATTACTATTCTGCTTTTTTATTTACAACGCCTCACGGAGATTTACGTGTGGGAACTCCTGCACCTATTTTGTGTGACGTATCACACAAAAATGTATACGCCAGGAGCAGCAAAATGTTTTAAAAGCACCGTCAGGTTGTTAAACGAGTCAAGTTAGGCTCAGCATGAGGGAAATGGGGGGGCGTTAAATGACTCACACTCACATTAGTGAGGAATCTGTTTCAGCGATGCATCTCACATTCATTTCACTGTTTTTAATTTAGGTTATATAACACACAGACTGATCTTTTCACATGAGGATTGGGATCTGTAAAAGCGTATTGAAGTTACACTTGGTTTCACTGGGTAAAGAATCCACAACTATCGTCTTTTAGTTTTTCATGCATGAATAACTTTTCCTGATTCAGTTCACGCAAATGATGGAAAAAAAACAAAGCCAAAACATTGCATCTTTTTATAAATTGCTCCATACTTTGTATTCCCTTTAGTCTTTCATTCCTCCTCCAACCTTGAACTGAAACCCTGTTTTTTGAATGTTCATCGACTGTGTTGTGCAATTTTTTATACATCCTTCTATCATCCATCTGTATACCAACATCCAGAACCCATTATGCCTCCCCATCCCTTGATGTCTGATTCCCTCCTCTTCATCCTTCTGTCGTCATCCCTGTTCGTTGCCAGGCAGGCATTCTTGCATCTGGCCCGTCCTCGTCTTTCTTCCCTGCTGTGGGATTTTCGATTCTCACCAGGAAGGGGGGAGTTACTGTATTAAGGACATGCCAAAAGATTAACCACTTGTCATGAGAAGATTGTTGAATGTCAAGGTCATAAAAACCAGGGGTCTGGAAAACATGTTAATCATTTTGTTCATCCTGTCTTCAATGCCTGGAGGACTGCATACCCCCTCACCCCCACATCCACAACTACACAGCAGGGGGAGAGACTGAGGCTGGGTCCAATTATAGAGAGGAAGAAGTAGGAAAGTGCCTTTCATTGACCCGACTGTGCTTCTGAGGCTTCATCTAACTGCTAAATAAACCAACTTTAGGTCGGAAGTTTGTGTTTTGTCCCTTATAAGAAATGATACACAGTTTGCCTCTTTTTTTAGTGCCTAGACCACACGTGTGGTCCTGATACACATAACAGGTCATGCTTATCATTTAAGCTCAGTGATGCATTGCACCGTACTGGCTCTGTTTTTTAAATTCTGTTACTTTCCAGACTGTAAGGTAAACATTTGATGCCTGTGTCCAGGCTTGGTGATTATAAATTGTTGTTAGCTTTAAGCAATCATCTTGAATATAAAAGTACTCTGTAGGACTCAGTAGTACTGAGACATTTTTTAAATGATATTTTGACATCTGTATGAAAATCAGGTTGAATCAGATGTCATTGTATCAAACTACACAAGTTTTTTTTAGTTTATTCATTTAATTTTAGCCTAAATACAATAGAAGTTTTTTTGCATTCCGAAATAACCATTTATGGAAATACAATTTTCTTTCTGGAATCAGACTGTAAGGCTACAAATGAAGAAAACCTTATTTAACATTTATTTTCAAAGAAATTTGTCCTAAAGTAAAAGTTAAATAAAAGGTTGTTAAAATTGAAGTGTTTACACTTCCATCACGAGGATTAATTTATTTTTATCTTAACGATCGATGCTGAAAAAATGTAAGCCTCGCTGCACTGTCACACTTTTCCTTTCTCTCAGATTGAATCCTTTCACACCTGGCAAATCTTGACACATGGTAAGGTGGTGTGCTCCTGTGGATTCACGGTTTAGCCACTTGTAATGTAAAACATAAAAATGTCTCACATGATTCTAGGTCATAACAGGTCCATGAAACTCTAAACCCAAAAGCTGATAATAACGGTTTACAGCCTTGAGGGCTACAAGGAATTTCAAGGCCTCCTGAGACTGTGTGTCAGTTTTCTAGGCAGAAAAGAAATGTTGCTTTTATTTATTTATTTATTTGTTTGTTTGTTTGTTTTTTCTAGAGAGGAAAAAAAAAAGAAATGTTGCTTTTAGTGGATTGGTGTAACTTTGTGCTTTTCCACTGCCACCTGTCATTTCACATGTTTATCAGCAAGTATTTTTGTTAAAAAAAAAAAAAAAAAACTACACTTGAACACTTGTTCGCTCTTGGCGCAGACGGTATTTGCATTATCCTGAGAGTAAAGTTAACAACACAAGCAGACACAAGCCTAACAGTCATTCCAGTTCTAAGGCTGAAATTTCTTGGAAGGGAAACTGAAATTCTTTTGTCCGTTGCAGTGAGAGCCGTCTTTAGAGGCCGCAATGGAAACAAAGGCACAAGACAGTATCATTAGGAAGCCATCAGAAAATAAAGCTTTAAATGTAAACAGGGACCAATGCATGATGAACCAAAAGAACTTGGAACAGCAGGTACAATTCCAGAAGGCAAAAACAGCGAGTGACAGAACTGATAGACCGACGGAAAGATCCAGGACCTGTAAAGACTTGAAACACAAGGATCAAGAAGATGTGCTCCACATTATGGCTCCATGCTTCTTTGACACCGCTCAGATGCTCCTGACAGGCGTGTGTGTGATTTCACAATAAGTGATGATGAAATCAAACTAAATGTTTATGTCACAAACAAATCATTTTCTGTTACGTTTGACTCTGCAGCACACTGAACTGTAAATGTGTTAAAAGTGAAGGTCATGAATTCTGTTTACCATGGCCAAAACAGCTCTATGCTAAGATTGTTACGAATTTGACAAATACGGTATATCCTTAGTGCACAACTCTGACCAGTCATTGGGTTGATTTTTTTTACCCTACTTCATTCCAAATGCTTGTAGGCTGGTGAGGAGCTCACAAGTAGTTCTTTTGTCTCCTTACTGACTCAAAAAAACCTTTTAATGACGTTAGTTTTTTGTTCAGTTTGTAGAATGTATTATCAGCCACAGCAGCCCCTTTAACCCTTGTGCTATCCTAGGCACTTTAACATTGGGAGTTGGGTCATCTAAACCCACTAGACAGTGCGCTGAACCTTTTTTCTTCAATGATTTGTGAACCTCACTGGTGTCCATGGATTACATGAAATCTTTCCACCTTTATCCACCTTTGTCATGGTAGGGAGAACACGTCAATGTAAGGGTGGGGTCATCTAAGATAGCACAAGGGTTAAGGAGGCAGTGGATGTAGCTAAGATATGTGACTGAGACAATCGTTTTGACATGCATCACGGGTGAGTCATGGGAAGATGCGGTGGAAACAATTGGGTAATTTTCCAAAATAAAACATTGTTCTAAGTCAAATCTAAAATAAAACAGAAAAATGTAAGTCAAGGATTCCTTTTGTGTGGCCTGGTGCCAGTTGACTCATAGACCAGTGCCAGTCTGCACCCAGAAACGTTGGATTTGCAATTAGGGACCACTGGTTTGAGGGACACAGATGTGAGAAAATCTCATTACAAAAAGGTATATTGTTGGGGATTCTCTTGTCAATTTGATCCTGGAAATTCTACATGTACTTTGAAATCCCTTATTCCTTCACAGTGCAGTGCAGAAATGCTACCAACTTTCTGTACTGTTGCTAGTTTTGAACAGAAAAAAATACCACTGGTACCCCTGAAACTATCCTGATGAAGATGAACGAAGGTTTGGAACAGCAGGCAGAGACATGAAGGCCTCTATTTCTGCTGCAACATTTTAAAAAGTTTCCATCGATCAGGTAGTCATGTTAAAGCTTCCTAATAATACAGTGCTTACATTTTTAAAGCAGCTGTTGGATTCCTCTTTTTTTTTAGAGACAGATGTGTTCAGTCAGTCAAAATGACAGATTGAGGGTAATAACTCAAAAGTTAAGAAAAACCTACAAATTCAAAAGCACTGTTAATACAAGGGGGTGTGTTTAGGATTTTGGGAGGGGCATACAGTGCCGGAGTTCGGACACAGCTACCTATTCATTTTAAAGGAGCAGGTGTGTCTAATGTTTTACCTGGTACAGTTTGTTACAGTAAAAGTATTTTTCTAAGCCCACACAGTTATTTTGCAGTTTTATTGCAGACCCGTTTTTTCACAACCGCACACTTAAAATCCAGACATACAGCAGTTCCTTTTAGACTTGTGTCGTGAAAAGGGTTCATTGGCTGCTCGGTAGGTGAAATTTAGTATTTCACCATAATGGCTTGTTTTTTGGAAAATAAATGACATTTCCTTCCACATTCCATGATGGAATTATTTTATCAACTTTAAAGTTTAAAAAAAAATTCCATAAAGAATTGTTCTATTTCAAATAGTCGTAATCAGAAAAAAAAATCAGTCATATGAGTTGGCAGCTGTGTTGAATGTGAAGTTGTTTCTTTTTTACTCTTTGAAATAATTTTGTTTTTCCTATGTAAAGAAAATTAAGTATGTTGATAATGTATATCAACACAAAAACATTTGCAACACTATGTTGTAACATCAGTTTGTCTTCTTTGGATTTGAACATAATTAACATTAATTCCCAAACCAAGTCACATTTAACTAACTTAACATTGTCAATGTTCGGCTCACTGAACATTGGAAGAAATTTGCCATCATTTGAGCAAAAAAAGACATTAAATTATGATCAATTCTTAAGCTTCTTTTGCTTATTCTTGCTAGAAATCAATCTAATGTGTTTTATTCTGTTTACATCTGATATTGTGAAATATTTTTTTACTTTTACTTAAAGTATCGTTTTTAATTTTTATTTTCAAAATTTAATCGTAAAATTATGAATTCTAATAGTCCTATCGCCCCTAACTCTGAAGATCCATTGGTGCTTGGTAGTGCAGGTCTATAATGTAGAGAATTAAAGCAGGATGATGTAATTATATGTTTTGTATTATAAGTATGTGTTATTATAAAAAAAAAGCTCAAGGATGAGAAAAATTAGGAACATACAAATGGGTCAGAACTGCACTTTTAAGTAAGACTTGACGGTTTCAAGTCTAGACTAGCTGAAACCCAAGAAGCTACCCTAAGAAGGAATTAACAAGACTAGACTGTCACAACTTAACCCAGGTTAGAGGAGTCAAGCGGAAAGGAAAACAAAACACGGGGAGCAGCTTATAACAGAATGGGAATTCGGAAACTTTAAACAAAGATAGTATCAAAAAAGACTATAGATATTTTAACACAAAGAAATGAAACAAAATCTACAATCATTGCAGGATTGAAGAGTGCATTTTCTTTATCAGCAAATAATCACTCGCTAGTTGGATATGTTTCCCACTGACAGTGTTTTTACTGTACATTTCTTACTTTGGGTGCCTTTTATATCAGGGGTTGTGATGTAGCTGTTGGTCCAGACCCCCCTGTATGTTGGTGTTTTGCAGTACATGGAATAGCTTTTGAAAAAGAAAGAAGGAAAAAAAACGACTTATAGTTTTAACATTTGAGGTGAGGATTCAGAGTTTGCATTTTAGGTAAAAAAAATTTTTGTTTTGCTTTTCTTTTCTGCTCCTTGACCTCTTCTTTACATTCCAAGTATGAGTTTTAACATGTTTTCCGGGAGGAGGCTGCAAAGTGAAAACTTCTCAGGAAAACATTATGGAGAATTCAACTTAACTAGGCTTTCAAGACATTGCATGACATCATTTCACATGCCAGAAGCTTAATTCACAACAGTATGTTGGCTGTTGCATTAGTTTCACGTGGCAAGTCTTTTAAAGTACTGGCAGCCATTTTTTGCACAGATGAGAAGCTCTCATTCCAATTGTGAATAAAATAATGAATGAGAGCAGAAAGTTGTTGGAGTTGCTATTTCTGCCATAAAAAGTGAAAGCCAGAATTCTGCTGCAGTTACAGTTTTTTGGTGATAATTTTTATGTTTAATTAAAGTAGGGGGGGGTTCCTGAAATTGAGACTCATAAGTAAATGAAAGCAAGCTGACCTTGCGGTCATTGCGGCTTGAAAATTATTTCCAGTGGTTGACAGCGGGAGGAACTGCACTAGACGGAGCTGATGAGAGACACAGAAAAACTGTTTATCTTTCCCTCTTTTCCCCTGCATCAGGCTCCCTCCGTTTCATTTCTTCCTCTCACTGTCAGTGTCTCTTTCTCACCCCCTCATAATCTAATATGCTTTTCATCACTCTAAGAGATGTGTGTTTGTTTGAGTGAACTGTTGACATGGCACTCCTGCTCGTCTTTTGACAAGGACTTGTAACTAATGACTAATGCGTCCCGCTGATAGGAAGAAACCCTTGCTAGCTGTAAACCAACCTCACCCGGATGACAGGCAACACTTTTTTTTTCTTTTTTTCATGGTCTGGCCAACTGGTGTTGCTTTCATTGTATATAAACCACATAAAGTGGAAATGCTTAAAAGCACACCACATTAGAAACCACAATTGGTTAACACAATATCGTCAGTACCAGTAAGAGTGTGGCTGGGCTCCAACGCCCTTGGCTTCTTCCTTTCTGTCTGAAGTGTTTACCTCTTATGCTGCCTAACAACTGCTCTGCTCCAGAAATCTGCACCGTCTTGTATTGACCAATAGAAAATAACGATTTTGCATATGCTTTAAACTGAATAAGGATGTTTTTCTAGCTCTTATCATTAAGTTTACAACGTTTAATCCAGCTGACAAGAAATTTATTGCTGGCTGTACATTTCTTGCATTGATGTTCTGTGCAGACAAGTTGCAGCCATGGTCCTGATTCAGAGCTGAAGTAATCCCGTACGCCATTTGTGCGAGTTAAACCACTCTACGGTTGTGACCCCTGTGCTCTGCACCGAACTGTTTATGCTGGCTCCTCTTGTATTAAACAAAAGCCACATATTTTAAGATTTGGATCCTTCAGTAAATGTAAATGTAAATACTGAGCTGCCCAAGGATCAGCTGCCTGTTCAGACCATCACCATATGTGCTGGAGTGGATAAATGCATTTAGCTGGTGTTTGTGGGAGTTTAAAGACATCTATGGGAAGTCCAATCTATTAAGACAAAATAAATGATTTGCTGTAAATCTGATGTGTCTTTTTTATTTTAAATCTGCATTTCTAAAAAGAAAAATATGCACTTGCAAATCCTTCTTTGGTTATTTGTTCATGCCTCAGAAAATCCAAGCCAAAACGTGTGGAATGCCGGGAAAAAAATAGCCTTGAAGCTTCTTAGCTTGTTGGAAAATACCTGAACATAAATTGAAGTTGCTGCATTTTTCTATCGCCGTTGGGTTGATATTTCTGGAGGGAACAGTGTCAGAGAGATTTTGAAATGTGTCAGCTGCTTGAATGTGTTCCTGCATTCTTGTTTACAGGGCAAAGCCACAACACTGACCTCTTGTGGTTATAATTTGTTATACTACTTAAGTGAAAAAAAAGTTTTCTTTTTTAATCACAGAGGTTTGATTTTAAATTGTCATATTTTATTGTACATATGTAATTAGGTGTATATTAAACTGCTCAAATCAAGCCAAAGGACCCATGGTGAAAATCTATAAACTTGAGAAAACATTTCTTGGCATGAGTTACAAGAAAATATAGCAAAGAAATGAAAGCAAGATAATGTAAAAATTTCATACAAATTCTAGTACTTTATGCAGGTTGGCATGGAAAAAAGTTTTGTCCGCATATGCGCAAAAGGCATCAAAGCACAACTTATATTCTCAGAAACAACTTTACGTCCATCATCACATGCCTGTCCTTATTCCTAAAACAAATTTGATAAAGGCCGTATATGTGAGTACATCCACTGTTATTTGGTTTCAAAACTACACAGCTGAAAAATAAAAATGGCACAATATAAAAGTACAATGAATAATGGATAATTGGATTTATCTGCGCTTTTCATGACACTCAAAGTGCTTACATTGTGTCCATTATTCATTCACTCCTCATTCATACTTGGGGACGGTAAGCTGCCCTGGGGCAGACTGACAGAGGCGTGGCTGCCAGTTTGCGCCTACGGCCCCTCTGACCATCACCGGGACCATTCATGCACATTCACACACCAGTGGAGCCACACTGGAGGCAAGGAGGGTGAAGTGTCTTGCCCAAGGACACAGCGACATTTTGGCTGGTGGGAGCGGGGATCGAACCGCCAACCCTTCGGTCATTGGACGACCCGCTCAACCACCTGAGCCACTGTCGCCCCATAATGAAGCATTCTTTCAACATTCAAAATGGACAATCAAAATCATAGAGCATAATAAAGGTGATCAGATAATTTACAATGCCTGTGAATATTAAAAGTAGCAATCAATAATTTATCAAAGGTTTTCCATTCAAACATATAGCAAGTTTCATGTTTGTTTTTCGCCAGTATAACCCAGGACTTACTTAATTATGAAATACAGATGAAAAAGAATAAATGAATAAATGAAAGTGAAATTGTATTTAGTCTTCCTGTCTGTGTTTCACAGAGCCGTGGTTCAGGGGGTCCAGATGGCAGGCACCAGGGGCCTGCCCTGCACTGGAGTCTGGCTGTAGAGTCCGCGGGGGGCCCACACTTCAACAGGACACATTCCAAAGGTGCATAGCCTTTAAACAGCCTCTGCTGTAGCATACGAGCCAAGACACAAACACAGATGTTACTGCAGCACTGCAAATGAAGAAAACATTTGTAACTCAACTGAGCAATAAACAAAAAACATGTCAAATCCTCAAATGTTCATCCTCTACCATTAAGTGTTTACATGAAATTTCATGAATAAGTTATAATACATGTATATGTCAATGTTACATTTAGCTCCGATGTGTTGTATTTTAATGGTGGCTTAATTCTACACACTGAAGGCTATTGTCTTCTCACACTCCTCTTTCTAGATAGTAAAGTATTACCATCTTACACAAATGCATGTTGGTCAATATTATTATTGACTTATTAATTTATGAACTGGAATGAACTGTTGAAATTTAAGGTCACTTTGACTTGCATTGCATCAAATCTGTCTGATTTTCTCTTCAGAATAAAAACGTTTTCAAAAAGCCAATGTTTGATTAATTTTCAATAGTTCAATCAATTTCTTTCATAGTGAGAAAATGATTAATTATTATTTATTTTTCCAAATAATTTTTCCAAATTATTCTCTAAGAGTAGCATCTCGGAATTCTGTTTTTAAACACCTTTTTAGTGGCGGTGGGGTTATTCGCTTAACCAACATGTTAATAAAGATAAGAATTATTCTGATAGATTTTTTGCAATAACAGCTGATATTTATCTGGCAACTAGGAGTTAGAAAAAGACCTCACTTTTTGCGTTTTTCAATTGAATTTCATATACTTTAATTTCCTAAAAGTCATTGCTCAAAAGAAACCAGAGATTTCATAGCATTCATACAACAGTGTTTAAATGCAGTCCTCAAGGGTTTGTGTCCTGCTTCTTTTCTATCCTTCCTGACCTTGCTGTTTCTTGTCGTTTCTTTTTGAGAAAGCTCATCTGATTAATGTCATCAGCAGCATAAATATTTGAAAAAGCAGGACTATTGGGATTGGATAGTCTTGGTTTTACAATCTGAAATATTAATATTTTTAATGAAACCTTTAACTTTAAATGGAAAACATTCCTTTTTTTTGTTATCTTGCCTTAGGACGTGTGCCCATGAGGTCGTCACCACTGGTCCTGCTCCTCCTGATTGGCGTTCAGGCTGTATTGAACATGGGAGATGGATTGGACCGAACCACCAGGGCATCCAGCCACAAAACAGGACAGCAGAGAGCAGCCAATCACAGAGCGCAACAACTGGAGAGAGCAGCGAAGGACCAACTTTCAGAAGACCGGACTTCACAGCACCATCACAGGACCAGCCACCACAAGACCAAGAAGCCCCACCGAGCAGCTTCACACACACAGGATGGAAGCTCCATCATCAGCTCCCCCGACCCTTTCAGCCCGGTGGTGGACCCCAAGATCTTCTCTAAGAAACGTTACCGACCCTCACCCCGTGTGGTCTTCAGCGAGGTGCCTCCATCGCACGATGCTCTGGACGATGAGGGCTATGGCATTGATGGCATTAGGGGCATCAGGGTAAAACGCAGAGCAGAGTTTCAGACCAAACACCGCGGAGAGTTCTCAGTATGTGAGAGCAAAAATATCTGGGTGGGGAATCTGACAAAAGCCACAGACCTTACAGGGAAGGAAGTGACGGTCCTACCCAATGTTACAATCAACAATGTAGTGAAGAAGCAGTTTTTCTACCAGACCACGTGTGCGTCGCCCACGCACAGGGTTGCAAGTGGGGGACGTCCTGGGGGCCGTGCTGGGGGCCGGAATGGCAAACAAGTCTCCAAATCAGACAACTCTGACTGCCTTGGCATTGACAGTCGCCACTGGAACTCCTACTGCACCAACACACATATATTTGTTAGTGCCCTGACCACATATGAGGGGCGGACAGCATGGCGCTACATCCGCATCAATGCAGCATGTGTGTGTGTCCTCAGTCGGAAGAATTGGAATAAAAATAAGAAGCCCTGACCAGGAAGGACTTTTGACCACCGAACTATGAACCAATCACACACACATACTTCAGATAACAGCCATTTCATTGCCAATACTGTAGTCCTTGGTGCCCACTTCCGATCATACATCTTCACACACTCTCTCAACAAGAACACGTACTGTCATCCCTCCTCCCCAGCCCTACCTCAGTCAAAAAGTCCTGGTTGTTTTTAAGTTATGAGGACTGCATGTCATATTTATGGTTTATACAGTCTAATATGAAAATATTTACAGTATGTGTATATAAAAATGAATTCATGCTTTATTGTTTATGTCTTTGTTGTGTTGTTAATGCTGTTATTTATTAAACACCTCAGTACTTGCCTGGTTTTTGTGTCCATTTAAATTTTTCTGTCATTTTAGTGACAGCATTAGTAAACGGTTTCAGAAATTATTTTTTATTTACTTTTGACTGATTACTTTCACTTCTAAGGTTAGGTTTGTTTGGACATTTTTCTGATACTTCGCCCTTCTTTTGTGCTTGCATTTCTGTTCATCACAAATGATGACACATCACTTAAAGCTGCATTTCAAGCTCTTCGAATGCATCGTTAAAAGAATGTTTTAAAATCACAGAAAAAAAATATGTTTTTTAGACGACACCAGTGTTTCAGAAATCACAAAGCTTTAGTCTAGGACAGGCGCACACTAAGGTGGACAAAATGTAAGATAAAAAGTCAAAGAAATTATTTAGCACGGAATTCATTTTTTAATGCTAGTCAGAATAAATCAGAATTATACAATTTTACTCCAAATGATACTTTTATCTTGGTCTTCTCTCACTGTTCTGGGCTCAATTATACCAGTTTAATTTCCGACTAATCTTTGAGAAAGAACAGCTGTTCATGTTTAAAGCAAAACATGAAAAAAGCAAAAATATAAAGCAGCTTAATTGAGCAGTTTGCTGTCAGGAACTGCATTAAACATGACAGATCTACATCACCACTGCACTACAGAAGAACATGTTCCAGGCCAACAGTCTCATAAAAAGATAATAACTTTGTTATTGATTTCAAGTGTGTTTAACCCTTGTGCTATCCTAGGCATTTTAACATTGGGAGTTGGGTCATCTAGACCCCCACTAGACAGTGCGCTGAACCTTTTTTCTTCAATGATTTGTGATCTTCACTGGTGTCCATGGATGACATGAAATCTTTCCACCTTTATCCACCTTTGTCATGGTAGGGAGAACACATCAATGTAAGGGTGGGGTCATCTAAGATAGGACAAGGGTAAAAAGCTATTGAACTGTGTGTATTTCATACACTGCTTGTGAATTTGCTAAGTTTCGATCAAACAAGAAAGACTCTTGTAGTCAGTTCTCCTCTTTGCGCTGTTATTTATTTGTCTATTGACTTCAGAGCTGATTTATTAAAACAAACTATTTTAATTTGTGTCATGATGAGAACAGTTATAAAATTTTAAAAAGGTGTTTTTTTCCCTGCCTGCTTCTGGCTTATTCTTTTACAAAAGATTTTTGACGTTTAAAGTTAAAACGTGGACATTTTTTTATTTTACTTAGAAAAGACATAAATGGAGACTATTTAAAATACACTTAAATGCAGTTATTGTGTTCTTGAAAGGGAAATGAAATTCAGAATTGGGGTTGTGGAGAAAAGAGATGAAGATGGGAGATCACTCTGATGAAGAATAAATTAGGGGGGAAAAACGCTTTTGTGGTTTTTGTCGTCAAAATTTTTCTGCACGATAACCTCCAACGAAGTTATGAACAATAAGTGAAAGAAGATAAAGTACATGGGGCAAAAAAATGTCAAAGTCAGAAAAAAGCTGAGGGAGTAGGAAAAGTGATGTTCATAAAAGAGTATGGGTACTGGTGTGGGTGAGGGAATGCAGCTAGAGGAACAACAGATGGAGAGTAGAGAGGTAGGATGAAAGAAAGGGGGTTGAAGGGAGCATTTGGAGATGAAAGAAAACGAGGGAAAAAGAGCTGAAGCCCAATGGATTCCAGCTGTCATCAGGTAGCAGGTGGGGTTCTGAGAACAGGTTACCAGTCCTGTGCAGAACTCTCCTGTCGTTAGTAGGGAAAAAAATGCTCTAACAAGCATATTTTAGAATGACAGCTTAACCCTTGTGCTATCCTATGAGGTCCAGATGACCCGATCCTTACATTGACGTGTTATCCCTACCATGACAAAGGTGGATAAAGGTGAAGAGGATTTCATGTAATCGTGTTATTTCATGTAATTTATTGACTACTATTTTAGATTATGATCAAACTATATTATTAGGGGATTTTAATGCTCATGTTGATGACCCCAGTGACTGTTTAGGAAAAACTTTTGCAGCTTCAACCATGCGACTCATCCTCGAAAGAGAGGTTGTTTCGCTGTGGCCCCTGATGGGAAAAGCCAAAAGAGAAAGAAGATTAGATCATATTGGTTTCACCCAAAATGTAAATGAGACCACTCACTGTCACAAGCACACCCTGGACCTTGTTTTAACCCATGGTATAGAGATTGGCCAGCTGAGTGTCCTTCCTCATAACTCCATCATTTCTGATCACTTTCTGATTACCTTCCAGTTTACATTAGAACATGCTGCTGCCCCAGTGAGGAAGAAACAGCTAAGAAGAACATTATCTGACCGTTCTGTGTCTGAGTTTAACCTCACAGTTAAACGAATACTTAGTAACATTCTGAGCAAATACTCTGAGACCAGCCACCATAGCATCAGTCTTGGTATATATGACCAATTTGTTAATGATGCCTTACAAGACCTCAGGAGTACACCCGATGTTGTTGCCCCTCTGAAACCTAAGTTTGTTCGACAAAACCGAGTAGCACCGTGGTTTAACGCTGAAACTCGTTCTCTTAAACAAGAAACCTGTAAGTTGGAAAGAGAATGGCGCCGCTCCAGTTCAGAACAGTCTCTGAATACCTGGAAACATAGCTTATTAAATTATAAAAAAGCTCTGCGTAGAGCTAGAAGCCAGTACTATTCAACCTTAATATCAGAGAATGGAAATAATCCAAGATTTCTTTTTAATACTATTGCTAGATTAACTCGCAGTCAGAGCTCAGTAGAACCACATGTTTCTCTCAGCTCTGATGATTTTCTTACATTTTTCGGTAGTAAAATCTCAAATATTAGACATAAATTGAATCACGTTATTCCTACTATCAGCCCAGAGCAGGCTGAAGCGGTAGAAATGGAGGCATCCATAGAAACATCTGTAACATTTTCTGTAACGGTTTCAGAAATTATTTTTTAATTATCCTTTGACTTATTACTTTCACTTCTAAGGTTAGGTTCATTTGGACATTTTTCTGATAATTCGCTCTTTCTTCTTCACTATTGTGGATTAAGCGGAAATAACATCAATTATTACGTCCTCCAAATCCTCAACTTGTCTCTTAGACCCAATTCCCACTAGACTTTTCAAAGAAACCTTCCCCCTAATTAATGAATCCATATTAACAATAATAAATACCTCTCTGGAAATGGATTGTGTGCCAAAGTCTTTTAAATATGCAGTTGTTAAACCATTTCTGAAAAAGCAAAACACAGTTTCTACATTCAAAGTTAGACTGAAAACATTCCTCTTTGGACAGGCGTATTGTCAGACTAGTTAGTATTCTGAGATTACTTAATGGCACCTACACTTAATGTTAATGTGTTTAAATTAAACTTAATAACAATAACAATTAGTTTTTAGTAGGCTGCTAGAAGTTTGAAGCTGGGGTAACCATGGTGCACTGGGGTTCTGTCCTCTTTTCTCATCTACTTCTACCCTCATTCTCTCCTCTAGTCTTGATTATTATTCATCATTTAGTTCTCCATGCCTCTTTTTGGTGCAGTGCGATTCATGTACTGTCCTTCTTTCCCTCTCCGCTCCTGGAGAGTGAGAATTCTTCCAGATTCCAGTTGGCTCATCCGTGCTCCTGTACCTGACCGTTTACCTCTTCTCTGGCTCGCCTACTACTGCTTCTACACATGGCTGTGGATCCTGCCTCTGGCTGTGTACACTGGCCGTGTACTTTGTCCGTGCTCCTGCTCCTATACCTGGCTGTGGATCCTGTCTCCGGCTCTGGATGAAGCTCGTCTGCTGGACTTTAAATAGTTGTAGATTTAGATAAGTTAATTCTTCTCTATGAGTTCTGGTAATCGCCTGTCCGTCCTGGGGGAGGATCCCTCCTTCATGTGGGCACCCCTGAGGTTTCTTTGTTTTTTCCAGAATCCGTTTTTTTCAGGAGTTTTTCCTTACCGTGAAGGAGGGTCTAAGGGCAGGGATGTCCAGTTTAGTTTAGACTGTTTAGTTAGTTAATTTAGTATTTTCCTATTGAATCCTATGTACTCATAATCCTTTTGATTTTATGTTTAACTTTTTCACTTACCTATGAAGCCCATTGAGACGACTGTTGTTGTGAATTTGGGCTATACAAATAAAATTGAATTGAATTGAATTGAATCCATGGACACCAGTGAAGATCACAAATAATTGAAGTAAAAAGGTTTAGCGTACTGTCTGGTGGGGTCTAGATGACCCCACTCCCATTGTTAAAGTGCCTAGGATAACACAAGGGTTAAAAAACCACAGACACAATAATAAAACATGACTAAAAACCTCAAAAAGCTTAAAATGTAGAAATCTAAACTTAAATTGAAATGCTGATGTTTGTGGCATACTTCTTAAACAGACCTGTTCTTCATATTATAACAATTTTAGAAAGCTGTCAAGTTGAATATGAAACAAAACCTTGCAAAGTAATTTAGTCTGCCTTTTGTGTGGAAATAGAAATTTAGGATTTAAGAATGCTTTAGTCATTGCACCACAAGGTGAAACAACATTTGTGATTCTGGTTCCGGGCCAGCCAATTCCTCCTCAATTTGTATTTGTATTCTTCTTGGTCACAAACCAGTTTAACCTCTTTAGAGGTTAATAATTGAGCAAACCCTCAGTCAGCTCATCAGACTTAACTAATGTGGTAATGTGATGTTCATGCATGTGGACGCCAGCTCCTACGTGGATAATTACATTTTTTTAAAAGAAGAGTTAAATTTCAGGATTTAATACAGAAGTGATGTTTTGTTGAAACATCACAATTTCTCCTGAATGAGAGCAGTCAATTCACTGCCTGGTGCTCTAAAGACACTTAAAAAGAAAGTTACAAGTTCAGTTTGATTTGAGACAGAACATTGTTCAGGACTGCCCTGTGTTTAATCCACTGGTTTCAATCAGTATATTGCATTTTGTATTATATTGTGATGTTGTAGTCAAACAATTAGAGTAAAAACATTCAGTCAGCGCAAACAAAAGGCAGCAATTTATATACATACTTCCTGTTCCTTCTCCATGAAATGGGATTGTTTGAAAAAAACATTTTTTACTCTCCAAACATCACAAAATCTTAGCATTTTAGCTTTCACAATCTATGGTGATAACTACACAATACTGCCATCCAAAAAATTATCCATATCAGTAAATTATAAACATTTAATGCCTAAAGCACAGTCTTCAATTTTTTTTAAAGCCAACTGTTTTTTAATTAACTTTCCAACAGTAGAAATGCTAAAACCACTTTAGTGCAGCAAACAAATGCAATTCTTTTTATGAGAATTCAACTTTTTAGGAGTAGCTCCATGTTCAGATTTTTTTCCACACATTGTACACAGCCAAACACTGTCACGAGTATGCGCTCCAAATGATTGTTATCCGAGTGAGTATGGGGGTCCGCTAATCAGCAGGTTGATGGTTCTATCCTTGGCTTTGTCCGACTGTTTTGACATATCTTTGGGCTAAAACCTAATCTTTCATCTGCCTACAGCAGAAAAAAAGGCTTTGAATGGGTGAAGAGCAGAACAGGGTGCAGCTGCAGATCTATAATACAGTCATGGTTTATCTCAGTACAAATAAGCAACTTGTTTCATGTCAAAAATCTACTACTAGATAATAATATTGTGAAAATAGGATTGACTTACAGGCTTTAAAGATACTGATGTAATAACTATGGAGCCAAAAGAGTTTTTAAGGGACCTACAGTATCTGCTGGCTTTATCTCCACAGTCCTAAGCACAACAGATCAGCATCACAGCCTCCATCAGATGGACAGAAAGTTTCACAACACATTTGGTTTTCCATATTTACGAGAAAGCTTTATTGGCGCTGCCACTCCCTCTTGTGGTAATGTGTGATACTGTAAATCACATCATATTTGGTTTTGCAGGAGGGAAGCTGCCCTCAGTCACCCTGTCTCTTGTAAAAAAAAATGCTGCTCTGGCTGCTCTCTTACCTTCACTGATCCTGCAGCCTCATAGATCCTGTGTGGGTGTGCTGTCAGGAAACCACATGACACCAAGGCTGTCTGATCAAAGGCTTTTTCTTCATGGCTTCATTTAACCTCTTCCGCTGGCAGAAACAGAAAGCTGTTGAATGGTGTGTTTCCACTGCATTTTGCCAGAGCAGCTGTGATACTAATTGACCACAGTTTACAATTATACTTTTTTTAATTTGTCAAGATGGAAAATATATTACTTTAATTGTGTAGAAACATACCCAGATTTAAAAAAATAAGCAAGACATATATATATATACTTTCTTCTAATGTATGTGGCACTTGAACAAAAAAAAACTCCCCTCACTGACCAGCAGAGGGTGCTACGCTGTTAAAGATAAGAAATCCCATCCGTCACCTTTAGTGTGCTTTAAGTTTACATTGATACACAGGAGTTTTTTATTTTCTTCTCATTGCTTTTTTATCCTTTTTTTTTTGGTCCATTTGATCAGATGTTTTTTTATAAGATAAATTTCATTAAAAGTAATAGAAGGCCATACTTAGCAAAGCTTGACTATAGCTCACACTTAAGACTGTGTGTCATCACTATGAGCTGTAAATTGTATAGCAGACTATTTACATTTCCCATGAAGGTTGTGACATCACATATTTTTCTAGTCTGGCATGCTTGGACCAACATAGCAACAGGGGGCACCAACAACAGGCCGGGACTTATCAGCCTGACCTCTTTTGGTACTGTTCTGGGTGGCGTCCAAGCAAAACAGTTCTGCTCTCTGTCTGTGGTCAGAACCGCTGATGGCTCTCAGAGCAAAGAGATGAAGTTGTGATAAATTATTGAGTAAGGACACAAAGCCACAAAGACGCAGTGATCAATCACGGTACATCATGTGAGCATTCTCTCCGGCCTGTCTGATCTTTTTTTTCTCTCCGTCCTGCATTGTGTCACACCCTCCTTCCACCGCCCCTCCCCATCACTTAGCTTGGCAGAGCACTTTGTTCCTCTATAAGGACGTCTTCTGACCATGGTCTAGTGTAATTTCCAATGATAAAACTTAAGTGCTCTTTGGATATTTGCCTCAATGTGGTTGTGCGGAAAATATTTATGTTGAACATGGAAGCACTCCCCATCACTGATGACAGAAATCCAACAGCTCTTTCAGTTTTAATTAGCGCCTTGTTTGCATCCAACTACAGATAATAAAGCACTTTCACATTATTTCAAGTAGATCAGTTAATGTGTTAGACCACAGTAAACTTTAAAGACAACAAAAAAGCTTTACCGAATAGCTGAAACTAGAAAAAAATTTGTTGTTTTCAAAAAAGGAGCTGGCGGTCTAGGGCCCAAAATACAGGAGGCTAGCCTTGGTAGCAAAAATGTTAACATTTAATACATAAACTTAGACATGACAAAAACCCACAACAGGTGAAAAGCAAAGAACTCAAAACCACAAAGAACTGAAAACTAGACAATTACACTGGAGTTTTTCACACAAATCAAGACAGCTGTGGATGACCATCAGCCTAAACATGGTGTGACTGACAGAACATCACAAAAATCCAAGTGCAAAAACCTTACACTAACCAATAAATTCACAGTTAAAATTGAGTAATGTAGTTCTAATTTATTTGAATATTTGCATTTTGACATAAGTAAATGCAGTCTACCATACTTAAAAAAAAGTCTCTTAAAAATCTATTTTTTTAGGATTTGTATGTCTCTTATAAATGTTACATTTTATGTTAAATCATTTCACTTGTTTATGACTGACCTATAAGCACAGTTGTACATTTTATGTGGGTTGTTAATTTCAGAAAACAAGTTTATCAAAGAAGGTTTTTTTAATTAAATAAAATGTAAATTAAAATTCCTATTTCTGCAAAGTTTAGATATGTAAGATTATTTTAAAGCTTCTATTACTGTAAAGAAATAATTCAGCCCCACCATATGATTGCTGTAGGAGCAAATTGGTCATTTTCTGCAACATGGTAGGATGCCATTAGAATTTAAACACACAGAGACCATCATCTGCCTATAAAAAAAAATCTAATGTGAACAGCCAACTTCTGCTAACTTCTATGTAAAGCTGTACTGTAGCTTTAAAGACTTATCTCATTTCCTCACTTTGGTTTTAGTCAGAGGAAGTTGCACTGAACGGCAGCAAACAGTTTCCCCGTACATCACAACACAAGATCTTTGGATAATGTGTGTGTAAAAATGTGTGCACAAAACCAGTGTCTTGGAATTAAAATAATAATAATTTTGGGTCAATTTGGGTTTTATCACAAAACGAGTGGGGGGGGGGGGGACTCCCTAACAAGTGTATGCCAGGTACCCTGAAGTCCCTCATTATAATAATAAAAGGGGCGGTGTGGAAAGACTCTAAGCGGATCCTGCAGTGTTTTGTGTGGCTGTGCGTGTGTGTGTGCGTGCGTGTAGGAGGGAGTGAGAAAGAGACAGAGAGGACGGCGCTCCTTGTCGCGCAACTGGGTAGTCCGTTATTGTCACAGCGCGCAGCTTTTTGAAGCTTTCTGCTGGATTACATTGACAAACTCAGCGCCGATCATCCGACATGGGGAAGGTGGAAGGAGGGATGAAATGTGTGAAATACCTTTTATTCGGGTTCAACTTCATCTTCTGGGTGAGTTCACGTTTGTTGCTGCACGCGAGATGTGATGCAGGGACGTGCGTAAAAGGCCGAACGAAGCCCTGAACAAGTGCAGTTCCAAACGAACAGCCGCTTCCGCGTGGGACTTTAGCAAGGGGGCTTTACATTTCACTCATGTCGCTGCAGTCTGGAGGGGAGAAGTTGTCCTGCGCGGCGCAGAACGAGTGACAGTCAAAGGTTTACTTTTTTTTTTCTTTTTTTTTAGTTTTGCCTTAACCAACGCAAATCACATTTTCCACAGAGGAAAAACCCGCCCCCTTGTTGCCGGGGAAGCATGTTTTTGAAAGGAAGACTGAATGAAAAGACAGAAAGGGAGAGCTTGAGTCTATAGTCTGCATGGAATGCGACCTCGTGGCTTCTCGCACCAATTTGTTCTAAAAGTAACGCAATAAGCGTAAAGCTGCTCATCAGCTTCCCCCTTCTAAATATTAAATCTCTTTTCAGAAGGGGGAGGAAAAAGGCAGTTTTGCTCACATACATTTTATTTAAACTCAAATTTGTTTTGCTTGTACTCATTAAAAACCATCTTCCTGTGTTGATGCTGTCCACAACTTTTCATAACCATCCTTTGAGGAGTTTCATTGGGCGCATGTGTGCGTGAAAGGGTAAAAAACATTTTGTAAAGTAGCTTGCGTGGAGTGGATCAGGCGCTGATTGGACTGTGAACGGGTCCATTGTGATGGCGGGACAATAGGGTGTCTGCTGCTGCGCTCTGCAGCGCCTCTCAGAGCCTCATCACCCCCTGACTTGACTTGACCTGTCTTCGTTTGGAACATCTTTGGTGTGATGCGTCTGCGCGCAAATACAACAGAAATATGGAGAGTGATGCTGATCTGGCAAAAATGGGCATGACAGAGATGGTTGGATGACACCGCCGTGACAGAAAAAAAACTGTTGGCGTCAGTCAGAGGAAATAAAAGGGTCATCGGGAGATTGAGAGGGATATTCCCGCATGTGCGCGTTTGCGCGCTCACAGGGCAGAAGAGAGACAGTTGGCTGGAATTTGACCCAGATACTAATAAAATAGAACACTGTTTATTTCAAAGAGCTTCAACAATACTTTCAGTTTGGGCACCCCATAAAGGTCTGGACCCCCCACCCCTTCCAGCCAGTTTTAACACTAACACTCTCCAATAACAGAGGAGAAAGGGAAGTTAGGATTTCCCCTAAGCATTGAGGCGATCCCAGTGGACAGCAGAGATTTTGTTCATGTTGGCACATCAAGAGCAAATATGAGACACTGAAACTTCAAAGTGTCAAAGCTCTGTCACTAAGGTAGAAGGTAACCATATATTTCTGACCTAAACATGGGGATTTTGTTGCTTTAAGAAGCTTGTAATTGACCCATTTTTTGTGAGGGGAAACTTTAACATCTTTATTCCCAAATGTCCTGAAAACACTCCATGTTCTATGAAAGAGCTCTCTGTGATCAGCTCAAAGGTGAAATTTCTTTGCTATTAATAAATAACTAGTTTATTGGTTCAACAGGAAATTTCAGTTGGCCTTGTTTTGTGTGCTACAGTTGCAGAGTGGCAAACAGTGCATTATATATTTTAGCCTTTCTTATGCTTCTAATATATGCTCTAGGTTGATTCATGGCATGAGTTTAACTCCAAGCAAGTTCAGGTTAAAAATTACACAAACTATGAACTTTGTTCGGTTAAATCTTAGTACTGTGAGCTAGTAATGCAACTGCTAGATCCTGGCTGCATTATAGAATGAAACAAACCACAATCAAACACTGTATTTAAAAAATAGATAGGAAAACCCAATACAATTTAAGATTTTTAGGAGATATAACTTTATGGAGTTTTATTTATTCTATCTTTTTGTGGCAATATTGTAGGAAAGATGAAGATGTTTCTCCTTAATGTAATTTTATTCAGACTGTGAGATAAATAGAAAAAAAAAGAAATCAAATTGTTTTATTTTATATTCCATATTATATTTAGTGAGTTCACAAAGTTTAGAGTTTGTACCAACCTAATTTATCTTGTTTTTCAGGAGAGGATATAAAAAAAATCGAATCGGCTAAACGTTCAGTATTGTGTTTTTTTGGTAGTAATTGTACTTCAGTGTTAAGGAAGTTTAATTATCAAATGCCTTAAAGGTAGAAATCAGATTTCATCTCTCAAATCAATGCTGCAAAGGGACCTCCTTTCCACCGACATCTCTTAAGGCTGGGTCTGCTCTGATTGGTCAGCAGACGCAGTAACAGGCAAGGCAGGTGTTTCTTTGTCTGAGATGTGCTACAGTAAACTTGCATGAGGCGTTATGCAAATGGGTTTCATTGTAAGTTTATGAAGAAAAGCAAGAAAAGCCTGGCATGACAACAAAGACCGCTGAGCAGTTTGAGACCAACATCTGTTTAAAACAAAATATTCCAAGTTAAACGTTTAAGAACAAAAGACTCTGCAATTGTTTTGAGATTAAGTCATTTGTTGAATTGTACAAACATTCCTCCTTTTGCTTCTGCTGCTACATCTTTTCATTATATGTTTGGTTCACTTTTTAATAGTAAAAATAAAAAATGTGGAGGATTTTTTGTACTGAGGAAAGTTTCGTAAGTTATTGATTATTTTTGCTCTGTCACTTGGCACAAGAAATGTTAATCTGGAGGATAAACTGAGTCTCTAGCTCTACCACACCCACCTGATGGTGAGCACAATAGGATTTACTCCACCCATAATTATCTCACTCTTTTTAAACAGTCTCCTTCTGTCCATTAAAGAAAAAAAATCGGCCTCCTCCAAAAGGTTCTCCCAAACATGTTCCAAACTGAGCTCAATGTTTGGACTTATTTGTCACTTGGCTGGATTCAAAGAGGTTTCAAACAGTTTGGTTTTCACATACATTTTGGTCACTTTAATTTACTGTAAAAGTCGGCTTGTATTGTTTGCAACTTTGCAAGTGCCACAGAGTGTCTTTGACCAAGACCACAGCCATGTGTCAGCCGTGGAGCCTCTGTTCTCATGGAAATTCCCCTCACAAATGCCCTCTTTAACTGGAGCATTGAAAGTAAGTCTTAAACTTAAAAATAACCTCAATATAGCCTCAGCACAGATATTTCCATCCCCACCCAAAAGCACCCAGGTAGGAGAAAAGGCTTTAGAAATAGGTCTTGACTGAATCTTTAGAAATAGTGGATGAGAAAAATTGATGCAGGGGAGTTTTGTTGCTCTTGCCCCCACCTCTTGTTAAGATCTTTTTGGTTTGTTGTTTTTTTGAAGAAGATAGGCCTATATTTGTGCTTTCGGCCACAGGAAAAAGGTCGATGAGCAGCTTTGTTACAGCTGTGGCCGTATTTGGTTTTGTTCATTCTGTTCTTCTGTATTTTGTGTATGGTATTTTTGTATCAGAGTGGGACCTTGTTATTTTTGTGGATCTTTGTGTGTGTTTGTGTGTCTGATTCTTTTCAGGTGTGGTGCATGAAGGCGTGGCTCCAATTGGACCCGGGCTGATGGAGACAGCCTTCAGGAGCACCTTTTGGACCTCCAGTCGGGGAGAAGGGAGCTTGGCTGCAACCAGTCTCTACTGCAGCTTGGCCCTCTTCTCCATTTTGTTTTGCGCTTCTCCACTTGTTTTAGTTTGTGTTGCACGCTGTAGTTCTGTTCGGTCTAATTTTGTTTAAGTGAAGCTGTAGGGGTGAACTGCGATTTTTTTAGTACTTGTTTTCTCCTGTTTTTGTAAATCTAGGGAGGATAGTGTTTGTCTTTGTTTTCCCTTTTCTTTTGGTTCATGTAAGAAAACAGATTTCAGTTAGGTATGGGTTTGTTTGTTATTTTGGCCTTGGTTCACCCTGAAGTCTTTTTGCTTCACTTTTAGTTATTCGTGTTTGTTGTTCATTAATTTGTAACTAAATTTGTTATATTTTTATGGAGGCAATTCTTGTTTTTTTTTTTTGTTCATTTAAATTTGGTGGCCAAAACAATTTACTTTTATGTTATGCCCCCCTAGGTACCCCTAGACACAGAAAGGGGCGTAACAGCTTACTCTACCTCATCCTATCCTACCTCTTTGCTCATATTCTCATGTGGTATTTGTTTCCCTCCTATTGTGCAGTCACAGTAAAGACAGTGGGTCTTTGTCTTTTGGGGGGAGATTGAGGGAAGGGCTGATGTGAGGTGGGTTCAACGACGGAGATTTATGTGGACAAATCAGGGGGCGGCCTGTTTCAAGGATCTGCAGAAGAAGAGATGGGGGGGGGGGGGGGTTAGGAGGGGCAGAAAGCAGGCAGGAAGAAAGCAGAGAGGGTGATAATTGGACGTCAGGGATAGTCCAGCTATTAGTGTGGGTGTTCTTGATGCATTTAGGATGTCAGGCACCGCAAGCTTTGAAAAGGCTTTTAAATGCAACCATAAAAGTATTGATTTTTGGCTAAATGCAAAGCTCTTGTCCTACATGAACTAATAACATGCTCCTCCACCACTCAAGCACAATGTGTGTGGTGCCTTGGGAAGGCTTAGCTCCTGCAGATCTTCATGCACATCCCTCATGCTCCACCTTTAGGTGACCACTGCTGAATAGACTCTGTCAACACAAAGAAAGCCCAGCTCAGTAAATCTGTGGGACTGAAATCTTCCCCATTATTTATCACTTTGGACCTGCTAATCCCCAAATCCTGAGAGTTCAGCTGTCCCATACATCACAGCACATGACACTGGATCCAGGGTTTAGGAGGAAGCTGGCGTCCCCAACACCTGTGCCATTCAAATGCTTTACAGCTGAGCTACTTCTTTGCAAATTCAGGCTACATAAATTGATGTAAAAACAAAACATTGTTTGGAGACGTTGCAGGAAGCAAGATAAAATACAGCACACAGAGAGCACTAAACACGATTACTAAAGATTTTTGATGGAATTTGGAGACAAGCATTGCTTCTCCAAGTGCATGGTTAGAAGACAAGGGAGTAAAACCATGTAACAGAACATCCCACATGTTCACTGCTAAGATAAATCAGCTTTCAAACCTCATTTCACATTCACACATACACTAGATATACAATGTGTTGTTGTGAAGCTCAGCTCAAAGGTTTTAAGACTGGATTATCCCAAGAGGCCTTCAACTAAGTAATTATTAAAACCTCTCCCAATTGATTCATCCGTTTCCTTAAGATGTAAATGCGTCTCTGCTTTGAAGCAAACAGCAAAGGGAGATCAGCACTTGGAAGAACTTTGTTTTTAAAGAGGTGTTGTCCGATGGAAATAAAATCAAAATCTTATGAGTATTTTTTTGACACTTACGAAGAGGCTATTAAAGGACACTTTGAACCACTTTTCTGATCCTTTTCTCAGCCGAATATGACTAAAAATGTGTTTAAAACGGAAGTTTCAGTTGAGGAGAACTGTCTGTCAAAGGTCTGACAGGATCCATACATTCAGATCAGTACAAAGTGTCAGCCTGTTCTGTGAATTGAAGAGAGTATTTGAACAGGCAAAACGATTCATCTAACGGTTAAAGATAACATTTGCATCCACGCTTCAGCTTTTGGCCAAAGTGAATATTATTAACCTTGCAGATTGGTGGATAAAGTGTACCACAATGATGGCAGCTTTGCAATGTTCAGACCATGTGATAATGATGTTTTACTGTAAAACTGAAAAATATATATAATATTGTTGTAACTGATTTCTAAAGCCAGTTATGTTCCCATCTCAAATCAAACAAAAACACATGAGTGAAACAAACATGTACTGGAACATAACTTTTTTTTCTTGTTTCTGTCCAGTTAATGGGATCCTTCGTGCTTGCAGTTGGACTGTGGCTGCGTTTTGACCCAAAAACAGCTGCTCTGCTCACTGGAAACGGAGCTCCAGACACCTTTTTCATTGGTGGGTTGTAACTCCCACCCCTTCGTGGATTTTTACAGCCATGGTTGGCAAACTGTGACAAAATAACTCTGTTTCAGAAAAAATGTTTTCATCCACTCAACATAAGTTTTGTTACAAAAAAAGCTTATAATTGTCACTTAAAAGGTGATTAGATGTGTTTTGTTTTACTTTAAACGCTTTTGTTGACTCTGGGCTTAAACTATGTCTTATTTAAATTAGCCTGGCTATTAAGCATTTGAATTTCAAAAAATGTTAAAAGAGAAAAATCAACAAAAAAAATATATCACTTTCAGAAGATTTCCTTTTTTAAAAGCTTTTTATTGGTGATTAAAGCATTACAAGCCTATGAATGAATCAATAATATAAAGGTTAAAAAAATGACATGGATTGATAAGGTGTCCATGCAAAAGAGAAAATTGTGCAAAGATCCAATTTGCAATCCTCTGAAGATGGTGAAGTGCAATGACAGAAAGGAAAAGGACTTTTTTTTTAAAGTAGACATGTCATTAGAAAACCTTTGGAGAGTCATCAAGACCACTTAAATGAAAGTAGGCCTGGAAAGCAAAGTATAAATGAGAAGTTTCCATAGACTTTTGCACTGCTCTGTTTGTTTCTAAGGTAAAAGTGTAGGTAGAATTATACAAGTGTGCTTCTGCACCATGTCAAATAAGGTACAAGAATGTTTTTATGCCTTCTTACCCTTTAGTTTAATTTACTTTCATTACAGCTAAATGCATTTTTTAAGGAATAGGAAGATGCTCTTGAACATATTGATTTGAAGTAAATTAAATCTAAACCTTTCAAACTTCAAACTGATGGAAGGAAACAGGAAACAAGTCTCACAGTACCGGTACTGAAAATAAAAGTGATGCGTGAAAAGTTTTTGGGGCAAACAAAAGACCAGAGATGTGATAATGTAATAATAGGGTGGATTGTTTAGGTGTAAACAAACCGTCAATAGCAGTTATTACTCTAAGAAAATGAAACAGTGTATATTGCATGACTGCATGCTCTCCCACACATGGTTTATGTAAAACTTACTACACTGGCTGTTTCAGTCCCTAGAGGCCGTCCTCCTGTGTCTGATTGGTACTTTTAAAGTTTTCAAATGGTAGACTTGTCCACCTGAGAGACCTTTTGTTTTTGAACTGAAATACTTTTCAGTGCAAAAAACATGTCATCACCTCTATTTATGTTAGAGTGACATCAGCCTAAAAAACAAATGTGATTTCATGGAGGATGGGTGAGTTGTTGTTTTTTTGTCAGCTCTTCTAAGAAAACCGCACAGCAGATGGCTGCTACAGCGAAAGGCCTGTCCACTGAAACAGTCGGGAGGACCTGACAGTTGCTCACACACAGACCTCCTTTTTGTGTTTTATTATGTGATTAAAAAAAAAAAAACTGGAAATAACTCCAGAAAACAAAATCAAAACAGAAACCACTTTGTTTTACATCTAAACTAAGAAACTGTGTTTTGACAGCATCACTAAACATTAGTTAGAAGAACTTTGTTCAATATTCGTAAGTATGCTCATCATGTCAACATTTTGGCTTTTTTTACTGGCCTACAGGTCATTTTAAATGTGGACCTTAGCAATCTATCCTTTGCATTTTCATGCAGTTCATAACTGCATTAAACCCTGGATTCAACACACTCATGCCATTTAAAACTCTGACTAACTCATAGATGTCGCTGCAACAGATCTCTCTTGAAATTTTTTTTTCCAAAACAATAAAGTTTGGCATCAGTGGTTCAGTCTTGGAGCTGATGCCACCCTCTGAACAGAGTTCAATTGTTCAATTTTAGCTCAATGCTGCCCTCTTGTGCTAATGCCAGTGAATTAAGGTCTCATTGAAGCGTACAGGATCCAGTCATGCAGAGAACAGTAAACAGTCATTTAATAGGTTGACAATTTGGTTTGAACTGCTTTACCTTTTTCTTCTTTTCTAGGTGTGTACATTCTGATTGGTGCTGGCAGTTTGGTGATGATGGTTGGTTTCTTTGGATGTTGTGGAGCTGTTAGAGAGTCTCAGTGCCTTCTGGGCTCAGTAAGTACCAGTATCACACATATCAATATCTAATTTTGTTCTGATTTATTATTTTGTTCTCATTACCCCCCCCCCCCCCCCCCCCCTTTCAGTTCTTTGCTTGTCTTTTGATCATCTTTGGGTCTGAAGTGGCTGCAGGGGTATTTGCTTTCCTCAGTAAAGACAAGGTACGATCAAGCTGTCAGTTTTACAGGATCTTTCCCATTATATTTTTAATGCGAAGGCTCGTTTATTATCTCCCACCCAGATAATTGACGATGCTCAGAACTTCTACAAAAAAGAGTACAGTGAGAACAACAACAGCACACTGATCTCCATCTATCAAGATATGGTAGGTCACAAACAATAAAGACCTATACGGAAAATATGGTCAATCAACCTGCTCTGACTTGATATGGTTTTATCTTTAGCTGAAATGTTGCGGAACAGCACAGAGCCCATGCCCAGACTCTGAACCTGATACTAAGGTACATTCTTAGAGCAACAATTGAATAAGACTGCTTTGCTTGCTTATGGAGTCATTTTGTCATAATAAATGTTGTGGTTTACCTTTGCTTTTATGACCTACATCCAGAACTGTGAGACAGAAATTAAAGAGTTCCTCAGCAATAAACTCTTCATCATTGGCTGTGTGGGCATCGGGATTGCTGGAGTCATGGTGAGTCAGGAGATTAAAAAAAGACACATCATCTTGGAAATACTTTCTAATTGACTTCTGCTTTCCCTTCAACAGACCATTGGGATGATTTTCAGCATGGTGCTCTGCTGTGCCATCCACAACACCAGGGAGGTCATCTAAGCCCGTTTTTGTAACTCCCATTTCTCTCAATAGACTTTTCAGCAGTTGGAATATAACATCAGTTCTTGTCAGAAATCAAAACAGGGACCAAGGAAATTTAAGAAAAGAATTCTTTTTTTACAATGCACTGCTTTGTCCTGTTTCCTTAAATCCATTTTTCCTCCTGTTTTCAGTGTCATTGTCCATTTCTGTTACTGTGTGGGATTTTCCCATTCCTGAAGCAGAACATTTTAGTTTATTTTAACCTGACATTCTGTCAAATAATTCTTCCTCTCTGCCATTTGGACACCACCAGAATCTTCACCCACATGCTGTTACAGCAGCGTCAGTGCTTTTTCACACAGCTTTGACACTGACCTCTTGTCTGTGAGAAAAATGCACCTTAGGTACAAAAACAGAAGAAAAAAAAAGGTTTGCTTTTGCAACACACAGTAGTGCACAAACACAGTCAATTTCCTGAGAGCCCAGAACTAAACAAAACATTTTTGTGGGTTCCTTGATTAGATCTTGGACATTCTGGTAAGTTTTTCAAATGTTACTCAAGGACCACCTCTCGCTTTTTTTGAAAGATACTTAAATACCACATACTTCTCTTTAATTAAAAAAAAAGTTTTTGGTAAAATCTATTTTGAACCCAAAAAGATGTTCTTTTATTTAAGCATCATTGTGTCCCTGGATCCACAGCATGGCACGCGAAAGCATGACTACATAGGTTTGGTGTAAACAAAGGAGGGCATATTGTTACTGACCAACTTAGCATGCAAAAATAAAAATAAAGTCACAATAGCCTTTTTTTCAATACATGCATTGAAATAGCTGTAGCTGACAAAGACAGATCAATTCCATAGTACAGTCTGTTTGTTTAATGGTCCCTCACCCCAACCCTTCTGTTCATATAGTGGGCTTCAGTTTACTGATTACTGGTTATTGATGCATTTTTCATCTTTTAGAGTATCTATGTAGCTCATTACCTTGAGTAAACTTGACAGCTTAAGGCAATGTAATTTATTTGCATATTTTAAAGTAGGTTCAGGTTAAATTACTTTTTTTAAAATGAAACTAATCTGATGTAGTTGAGAAATATTAAATGTTCTGTATAGTTTAAAGTAATTTTAATGCTACTTAATGCAGGAAATGTACTTTTAATGGGTTAGAATGGGTTTAATCTATAAAAAAGATGAGTAAAAAGTTAGAAGTGTAGTTTAAAATTTTTTACTTTGGAACAACATCACATGGGCCAAAAACTTTGTGACGAAGTGTTGTTCATACTATCATAATTGCAACCTCGATATATGATATCTGTTCTTACATAAGAGAAGATACTATTTAGTCTGTGTTGACTGTATAGTGTGACTCTGATTACATGGTTGCGTTCACAGGCTAAATATGTATCAGCTGTGGAGGGGAATCCAAGCTATCCAACCTGAGCATTTAACCCCGCCCACTTTCATTTTTTTTCTCCTTTGTCCATAAAATCCAGCCATTATCATTCGGGAACGCTTCTTATTTCAATGAACTCACTATAGCATGATGGAAAAAAGGACTATTTAATGATTTTGTCATGGATAAAGCTTAAATCGGAATGCTGTTGATGCTGTATCATTCATTTAAAGAGTCAAGACTCGAATATGTAAATACAGTTTTTATTCTTTTTTTAGTTGTACATTATTTGTGGCTGATCTGATAGTTAATATTTAACATGCTGTACGTAAACAGGTGTTTGCTGTAGTTGTACTCTGTTGCTTTTATGACAGTTTTGCATTGATCCACACAAAAATCCTAAACAACAACAGAAGCCTTTAAATGTGCCTTTCTTTCTTTAAATTTCAGACTGTTTGAACATTTAAATGAGATGTAGCTGTATTTTTGTTGTTTGTACAGTTGGCCTCCAAATAACTATCATGCGATGAGTATGCACAGCTTGCCATTGTTGTTTATTGTGGTTTTAAATGTATACACTTGACTGCATCTCCTCAGATAAAACAACTGAAAATGTGCAAGCAGCAACTTTCTTGTTGTAAAAAGCCTTTTGACACCCAAAAAATATAGTTCTGTAAGCCATCATCCAAATATTAGTATAAGCATTTGTTGATTATGATATGATTTTTCCTTTTATGATAGTTAAGTATGACCTAAATTATCTAACAACAAAGATCTGGAAAGTAGTCCTTAATGGCATCTGGCAGTTTTTTTTTTTTTTATAAAGTTATCCAACTATGTGGAGACTCAGTGGAGTTGTCATGGTTACCAACAAAAGCTGCTGCTGCATCCCTGCAGTTGTTTTGTGTGAGGAAAATCAGTAGACGTCAGACATTTTTTTAGAGTGTTTTTAGAGAGTTGTTAACTTATTTGTTTTCTTTTCCTGGTTTCCAGAAATATAGATGATTGAAGTTTAATAAAAGTTTGAGAGTTTGTCGTCTTGATGTTTATTAATTTTTTACCTTTTTTTGCAATATTTTCAACTTTGTTTACAGACGTGTTTTTCTTGTGAAGCTGCCATGAGGTTTTTTTCTTATCCTAATTCAACTGTGTTTCAGAATTAGGACTGAAAATATAAATATACCAAATGCAATTTCTCTAGTTCATCAGATGGCTGATTATAGAATACAAATTGTCATTTATGTTATATCTTTTAAAAACAATTACATTTCATTTTGAATTTAGACTCCCAGTGATATCAAATATAAATGTCAAGTTAATGAGTTAACATATTAATATCCAATTATGTTCCTGTAACCCTTGTGCTATCCTAGGCACTTTAACATTGGGAGTTGGGTCATTTAGACCCACTAGACAGTGCTCTGAACCTTTTTTCTTCAATGATTTGTGAACCTCACTGGTGTCCATGGATTACATGAAATCTTTCCACCTCTATCCACCTTTGTCATGGTAGGGAGAACTTGTCAATGTAAGGGTGAGGTCATCTAAGATAGCACAAGGGATATTTAGTTTGGAAACCTTCAACGATTCTTCCTCAAACAGTGTCATCCCAGACAAGGGTGACCTTTCTGTTGCATCAGATTCATGTCAGAGGTTCACCTTTCTGCTCTTGAGCTTGAAGCACAGCTGAATGCTCAGTTGAAGGGATAGTTACACAGGATCTAGGATTCCCCAAGCTACAGTTACCCCAACAACTGCAGCCTGAGCACTTTCAACGCCAAACATGCAGGCATGCCTGCAGCGCGTGGAAAGGGGATCAGAAGGGCACTTTTCAATCTTGCATCAGGAAAAAAGTATCCTCTTTACAGTGAACCCTTTGGTGGCCCCTCGAGAGACTGTTACAGGAAGCTCTTAAATTCCATGCACATAAACATACATTCGGAATTTAGAAAGCTTTATTTTGTGAATTACTTCTATATTTAACTTCCTTGTTTATCTTTCTAAAAATGAATTAAATGGTGCTTCAGTTTCATATTACAAGGGATCCTGACAATAGAATGGGTCTGGGCCTACTTTTTTGCCCAGAAAACTTGATCCCTAAAATACGGTGGCCCTGAAGAGCAAATCACATCAACAAAATCACTTAACGCAAAAACATAATGATGATCCCAACAATCATTGAAAAAGCAAAACAGATGATAAAAAACATTACTTTTAGGTATCAAAACAAAATTGAATTCTTAAAATAAAATCAAAACATAATTACCAAAAAAATAGAAACAAAATAAAAAAAACATTTCAGAAAAGCAAAAGTAACTTCTAGAAATCAAAATGAAATGTTAAAAAACATAACAAAAAAAGAAACTGGAAAATGCATTATAGGACATCGCTGACTGAATGAAGATGTTTAAGCTTAATGAGCAGTCATCGAATTTTTGCAGTGGCTGTGGCCAGAATCTTAAAGAAATATCGTCTGTTGGAAGATCTAACTGGACCAAATAATTTTAGGTTGAAAAGCTGAACAAACATTCTCATCCAATCAGTGACGTCCCATGATACTTAACTGTTCCAGTTTCTTATTTTGATTATTTTTCTAACAATTCATTTTGATTTCTGGAAATTACTTTTTGTTTTTACAAAATGTTTCCTTACATTTTTTTGTTGTGACATTTAATTTGTTCTTGTGTTGAGTGATTTGTATTTGCACCTTAGGGACATCATTTCTCTATGCAGCAATCACGCAATCACGCTTTATCAAAGACAAAGACACAGTTTTCTGAGGTTCATAAGCTTCCTCTATTTTATCACAGAGTACAAAGGTTGTGCAAGTGGCCACAAAAGAAATTCACAGTTTACATTTAAATGGAGCCGCTCTTCAGTTATTATTCAAACTGAAAACTGTCTTATGAGGGTGGGGGACATGTGCCTTAAATTAGAGATCATAGAAATCTTGATAATTGAAACCTTAAACCTGTTCTCCAACTACTTTTCCAGTCAGTTGGTTCAGAGATTACACATTTGGAAGTAATTTCACTCTTTCTGTAATCTTAGTCTGTATCTTGAGCATTTGAAACCACTTACAATAATACAAAATAGAAAGAAATATACAGTATATACATAAACTAGAAGAAAGTTCCAAGCCCTGGTTTCACATTCAACCCAAAAAACAAAAAGATTTTTATTCAAGTTTTTAATCAGATGGGATGCTTTTAAAGGGCTCTCTTTCGAAAAACCACCATCATTACTTGGTGTCTGTTAGGAGGATGCATATTGGGGAGGGGGGGTTACTAATTTGGATTCAAATGGAGCTAAAGGTCTAAAACGGAGAAAAGAAAGTCGACTTGCTTTTCACAGACTGAAGGGCAGTGATGGACTAGACAAGAGACTCTCAGTGAGAGAGGCAATGCTCTTCTTTTGTAAACATAGCACTATAAGAAAAATACTTTCTGGTCCCTTTAGCATTTGCTTTTAAATTGAATTATTTAAAGAGAGTACACAGACAGACATCTGGATCCATTGCTACTCTCAGGGCATACCTGTCTTAGTTTAATGAACCAGCAGAAAGGCCTGAAAACAGCTTGTTTATGCAGAGTAGATGTTGTAGGGGCTGTAGCCCAGCAAGAACTCTCCAACTCCCACAAAGTACACAACCTGCGCAATGCCAAACAGTGGGGCAATAACGAGGGCCCGGCAGCTGGCTCCCTTAAGAAATGCTCTGGGACCCTCTTTTCTCCAAATCTTTCTGCAAATCAAAAGGCAGTTTAGAGTAAGATAACAAATCCCATCAACCAGAACAGAAAGGAGCACATTGTTTGATGCTGCTCTGTAACTACCTGATACAGTCAACAACTCCGTTGTAGGTCTCCTCATTAGCTCCTTTTCTGAGCGACTGAAGCCTTGTCTTGACCACTGTGCAGAAAAAGAATGAGTTGAAAAGATCTCAAAATGTCTGTTTCATTCATGTTTACATCAACTGCCTGGTCTCCTAAACACCAAAAACCATTTGCAACATACCATCACACGGGCTCACAGCTACAGCAGCAATGGATCCAGCCAAGCAGCCAGACATAAAGGACCAGTAGAAGGGAACAGATGGATGTTCAGATGAATGTTGGCCAAGCTGGTGCAGATGTGCAAAAAGAGGGAAGTACACAACGGAGAATGGGATGTCCCTAAAGACCAAATAAACAAGAATTACAAAAGCCGTCCACAGTTATTTAACATAGATTAAGGTCAATCAAAAAAGAGAATATTTTAAATGCTATCTAACCTCATAAGTGTTGCCCCGAGTCCTCTATAGAGACCCATTATTCCTTTGGTCCTCAGCAGCTCCTTGGTGATCTGCAGGGCAGACATGCGGACGACTTGAGGTGCATGTATGGTGTTGTAGGAACGGCTGAGGACGGTACTGGTTCCTCCCATTTTCATTGTTGGCACTACACTGGGCATCACCCTCTGCTGGGCCACTGGAACATTAAAGAACAACGTTTAATTTTTTTTTTTTTTTTTTATAAATTAAATCCACTAAAGTCCTTATTTGGACTGATTGGAACCAAACATGGTCTTACCCAGCCTTCCTGCATCTTGCATCTGGATCTTGAGCATCTCCATTGGTGTGGTGATGATGACCTGGCACATTCCTGCACAGCATCCTGCCAACATTTCTTTAAAAACAGTAAGCCTAGCCCTGAGGGTAAGGAAAGTACAATAAGGTATTATCAGATTTTTTTAAACAAAATTCAGGGAAGTTGTTTTAGAAGTTACTCACCCATCTTGGCTCAGTTGGTGACGAAAGAAATCATTAGCTGCCAGTTTTATGGCTTTCTCTGGAGTTACCAAGGTAAGATTTACTGCGGCTCCTGAAGCAAACAAAGATTCTTGATGTAAATAAATGCAACAGGTATATGCACACCTTATCTGAAAATATATTTCCTGCCCTCTAGGTGCCCATTTGTTTGAAATATTGTATTTTTGGAATTTGGAAAAGATCTTTTTACACTTTGAAGTACTGACCCACTGACAAATTTGGTGTGTGTGAAATTTGATCGAGCAATGAAGGGTAACAGAACATCACTAACAATATTACCAGATGAAGAACTTTCTACAAGAACTCAAGCCATTCTCATTTAATTATTTAAACTACGAATTCTGTAAGTTAAAACACAATGCTGTGCTTTGTCCAGTTCATTTGTAATGACATGCACTCTTTCAACTAAAGTCCATTGATAACTTTCTGTATGTGGTGTCTTACCTCTGTATATGCCAAAGTAACCCTCAGATCTAACTGTCTTAATGAGACAATCCATCCTAAAATGAAAAAAAAGAGTTTTTTGTTTCTTTCATATCTTATTTCTTTTGCCTAATTCTATCTTCCTTACATGTTTTTGTACAGTTGTTGCCCACTGCGTTGGTTCTGCAGTCGGGTCTTGGCCAGGTCAATTGGAAAAACACAGGTGACTCCGACTATGCCGGCAATCCCTCCATTGATCAGTTTGGCGGGCAAGCTACACAAGAAGCCACAGCAGGCGTTAGTGTAAGATATTTTTTTTAACAATATTTTTACAACTGGATAAAGTAGGACAGTGTTATATCAGCCTAATAAACTCACTAACTGAACCTGGAAGAAGATAACTTTTAGCTTGTGTAAGTCATGCATTAGTTTGCGGGTACATCTATGTAAGGGTTTAAGGCAGTAGGGTGAGGTGAAAACTGCTTCTGGGGATCATGTCATCTAAAAATAACTTGTGACCTAGGTGAAAAACACATACACAAGTGGGAAACAACACAGCTGCATTCAACTCTTACTTTGATTAAACTGCAGATTCTTTCCACACATTCAGTGCAACATTTTAACTCTACTGTACTTTAAATTATTTAAATTAAATCTTAACCCAGAAGAACCCATGGTGACATTAGGGTAACAGAAAAATATCAGAAGTGGATTCTGTGGTCCACTTGGTTTGTGGTAAAATACACATATTTTCTTTTTTTCTTTTTTTAAAAGGGGTTAAGGTCTGAATAAGCTTGTGTTATTTTTTTTAAACATGCTGGGGAGGTTCATACCTAATCTGCTGATGCTGGGCCATGTTTCTTGGTTGTTAAGTGCAAAAGTCAACGGAGGAAGAGGCCACAGATGAGGGAGCAGTCCGAGGGTCCCTGAGAGACACTGGCAAAGGCGAGAGTAGGAAGGAGTGCTGAGTTATATAGAGACAGAAAAGCCCAACCCTTTAGACTAAAAGAAAAAGCGGGTATCATTTTCCACCCACAGCCCTAAGTGCCAGGAAACAGAGTCTGCGTGAGTTCTACCAAACCGGAATCACTTTCTAAGGATACACCAGCCCACAATGTGCAGAAACAATTTTCATTTAAGCAGGTCGCAAGCTCATAGCCTTTGGGATTATCAGAGAAATACCACAAGTGATGGTTTTTCATATTTTTATTTAGACCTTTAGCAGCAAGACAGACAATGAAGATTGCACAAAATCGTAACGACCCGTGACCTCACATCACAAGGCAATAACAAAGGGTCTGATTACTTTCAGCCTAAGGAAACACATTCATACTGATAATGAAAAACACAGACAATCACCAAAATTACATTTTATGAGAATAAACAAAAATATTAAAAAATAAAAATTACCCGATGCTAAATGTTCAAGCTAGTCATTTGGTTTATATGTGATGATTTATTAAATGCCCAAGGATAGATGAACGAAGCACCGAATAAAAGGGTTTCAGTTCGAAAAAATTCAAAGGAAAAATTAAGAATAAAACATAATGGAACCCAAGACCGCAGGCCAATAAAGTGAGACATCTTTCAGCATAGGCTGATTCTCTGAGACAAATCCTTTTTTTTCCATGAAAGAGGCTCTAAGTGCAAAAAAAATCATGCTCCAATCTGCTTTGTGCATGAAAACTGTGTGCATGATCACAAGTAAACATACATTTTTGTGCGTACAACTCAGTAGAAAAGCAACATTTGTGAAACAAAACTTGTGATTGGCTCGATTAGCTTCTAATATTTTGACACACTTTTGCATGAAATAGTTTTAACAGTTTGTAATGTTTCCAAAGCAGTTTTCATTCTGATGGCCCCCACTGCCAAGTTTTACAGAGCACTGGTCATAGGAGAAGCGTCTCGGTTGGACGCAGTGGTATGTGCGAGTGTCACAGCATCTGCAGCTGCAGCAGTGTGCCACAGGGTAATACAGCTCTGCGTTCACATCCGGAGGGCAGCCAGGAATATGAGCAACCCGGTACACCAAGGACAGAGGCATGCAGCTACGCTGGATCAAAAAAGTCCTCCCAAACCGGCCTCTAAAATTGGTATCCTGGAGAAGAGGAAGAAGGCTTGTAAGACATGGTTAAAAGTACAACAAAATACCATTTTACCACTGTGAAATGGCAAATGCATTGTCAACCACTGAAATTTTTTGCTCTAAATATGACCTCCCACACTGACTGGTGAGTTGCTTTCCTATGAAAAGTGTAAACGTGTGTGGCAGTTGTCACCCTTGAGTAGCAGTAGCCACTGCAGATGGTTGTGTTGATAGCAATGCACTGGGTGCAGTTTTGCTTCTCGACCCATATGGTGTGATTCTTCAGCACACAGGCGCACACCGTTCCAGCCATCACTGCCAACACCAGAGCGCTCTTCAACATAAACAAGGACATGCTGGAAAAAGTCACAACACAAGGGGAAGTGAAATGAGACTGCCTGAAATAATAAAACACAGAAAAAAGCAGCAAGATGCATTGAAAAAGTCCTAGAGAACCTTGAAATATAATCTTAAGTAGAAGTAACTCTGTCTCTCTCAGTGTTCGCTGGGTCTTGTCTGTGAAAGTCTGAACTTATCAGGGACATCCATGCTCTTTTTATGGGAGCCTTAATCCACCTGAGTGTCCCACTGAACTTCAGTCCACAATATCCTTTCAGACATCATGTCAGCTGATTCAGTGTTTGAACATGTGTGTTTATCATGAATGTTCATTGTCACAGGTCACACTAAATAAAACAGGTTTCACCATTCAGTGAGCAGAATGGAGCGGATACTGATCATGAATAAGGTCACTGTGGGTCAGGAGGGTGTGTGTACGTGTGGCTGCTCTGATTTGATCTACAGCTATATTTAATGCACAATGTTTAGGGATGAGAACAAGTCTGGTTCTTTTGAAGTATTTTTTAAACACGAGAGGATACATTTTTCTAAGATTAAAAATAAACATCTTTTACAAGGTAAATAAATTAAACTGAAAAAGAAACTAACAATGGACACAGATAACACTTGATCTGAAAATATGAGAACATATATGTGAACATACTTAGTAAAATAAGTCTAAACAGAAAATACTTTAGTTGTGTTTTCTTGGTTGTTATGTTTTGTGTTCTCCCTTTCACAGCCACACCTGGTTTCATTTCCTAATTACCCACAGCTATCCTAATTAAGGTAATCTCCTGTACATTGGTGTTTGATTGTCAGGATTTCCACTCTCTCAATCTTTTGCTTAACTTTTTTTTTTTAGTTTGCTTGTGTTCAATTTTATTTATTACGCATTATAAGTTATTGCCCAAAACCATGTCTCATGCAGTTTTCCACACTACAGTTTCTGGCATCCAAAGACGCCAAAAAACAATAAAAACAATACTTTTTTTTTTTTTTTAAGTGTTTGGTGTAACATTACATTTAACCGTGGCAATGACTGCTTTTTTACGAGTGCATCATATCAGCTAAATGAAATTTAAGCCCAGTTTAGTTTTTTTGAAAACTCTAGCAGCTTAATTGAGGTTAAAACATTTTACTAGTATACTGCAATCAAAAAATGTCCTCAATTAAATCAATCAACAAAGGCATTTATTCAAAAGAAAAACAAAAAGTTCCAAATTATGATTTGTAAACTTTTTTATACGCAATACTTTTCCTCAAATTTAAGCTCACCTTCATAGCAAGAATACCTCACTTTTCTGTTTTTTCTTAATCAAACAAACAAAATGAGAATCAAAACAGTCACAAGTGTTTCTAGCATTTGAGACCAAAAAATAACCTATTTTTTTTAATTGCAATTAAAAATCATTTAACATAATTTTCGATTGGTTTCTATCAGTCAATCAGCAATCAAACTGTGATTTTGGCGTCTTTCTTCCCCCTAAGAGGCCTTTTTTGGTCTTTTTTTTTCTCTAAATATTTACAAAACATTTCAGCTTTAAGGGTCATTAGAATTATTATCATATGGCTGGTGCTGGGTCAGCAGCCTACTCCCTTAGTTGTGTCCTACTACCTGAGCAAAAAGGTTGTAGCCTCCTTATCTAAGCCCTTAATACTCCTTTAATTCCCATCTGTTCCTCACAGTAAAAGCCCAGTACCCTGATCTTTTCCTGCTCAGAAACCGATAAAAGCCTCATAAATTAACTGCTAATTAAACATTTTGACAATAAAACAAACTGAAAGTGTCTTTTTAGTTGTAAAGCTACAAAATTGATCAAATGAAATGTTAAAATTATATATTTGACAACCTAAAGTAGGAGTTTCTGTGTATCTGACCGGTCTACAGTGAACAGGATTTTTACCCTTTAAGGATAGTATAGAATAAAGCTTTATTGATCCCATAAAGGTGAAATTACCTTGTTTCCACAGCTCTAGTAAAACCAGCAGATAGATTAGCAAAAACACAAAAAATGCATGTTAAAAAAATTAAGAAAATAATAATTATTGTCCTACTTTTCAAGGACATTTGTTCAAATGTGTACATCTGTTTAAGATGGATGTATCTCTCTCTTGAATTGATAATACATAAATCAATTTATGCAAATGTCACTCTACAGTAATTAACTTTCTCTTGTTAATAGTTTCCTTTTTGGTTTAAATGTCTGCAGTGAGGAGAAAAGATTCTTACGTTTTTTTTTAATAACAGAATTGATCAAATGACATGCTATTCAGTCTAAATATCATTATTTTTCATCTAATTTATTACAAGTTTTAGGATTTTTTTGTTTGTTTGTGTTTCTGACCTGGCCCTTCTGTTTGTCTTTATGTTTTTGCTCCACATTTCTCACAGTGGGTCACAATAAACAAACAGAGCCATCAGATAACCACAGTAAACTGGGTTATGGACAGTCTATCAATCATCTTCTCTGGCACACTTATTGATAGTTTTAACCTGTAAAGTACTAGTTTTTTGCCCCATGGCGTTCACCAGGAAAATAAAACAAAACCAAATATGTGTGTTTGTTCTTATGATAAAATCATCTTTTGTGTAATATTCCAGCTTCTAACTTACATTTCAAGGAGAAAAAGAAATATCAGAGCAATGCTGTCAAAGGACTTTAAAACTTTTAAAAACCCGTATATGAATTAAATGAAACCAGATAACTGACCATTGTGGCACAAAACTTGACTGAGTCATGCATTGTTATTTCCAGAAATCTCATCGGTTAATCCAAATGTGGTGAAAAATCCTGCTAACCCTTTTTTTACTGAAATTAATCAGAAAATCTTTAATATTCACTCTTTAATTTCCCAATTATATTATATTTTTATCAGCCTTGCAACAGACAAAGGATAATGTTTGTTGCACTGTTGGAGACACTTAATTCAAAGGGAATTATTTAAATTAAAAGAAAGATAGCAGTAACAGAAACTGAAAAATCCAAGTAGATCACACAGAAAATATAAGACAATTGTCCATACCATTAAATCAATTAAATATTTGAGTTTTCCAACACCACTCATGTTGGACTATCTCAAAATAACTTTTAAGCAGGTTTGTTTGCTGTGGTTTTCAATCAAGAAACTTTCCCAAACTCATTAGATTTGGGAAAGCTTAAAGTTGAAATCATTTGATTGTCCCTTCATTCAACTCTGTCCCTGCCTGTTATCATAATGATTTCTGCAGCCGGATGTTTGAGGTTTTAATTGCGTCTCCCAGATAAGGCTCTGAAAGTGGGTCAGGCGGATATGTGAACACGCTTTGTTTTGAAGGAAACGTGTAAGCCTTTTTCAATCCAACGTTCAAGTTAGGTTAAAGTAAAAAGAACAGTTCCCGAAGGAAGTTTTGAAACATTAACCTTTTAAGGTGTCTATGGAGACTCTCATTCATCCAGGTAGATTCCATCATAGTAGTAGGTTTAAAGGTTGTCATCTGGACTTGGTTTTTAAAGTTGAAGACGTTTCACCTCTTATCCAAAAGGCTGTCAATTTTAGTGTGCTTCATGTCCCATTTGGCCTGCTGTTTAAGTTGATAATATACAACCAAATTCTGCCGCAGGATAGTAGAAATGGTGCATCATGAATAGAGACATTATTTGGTAAAGACTTCTGATACATAGTCAAACCAAATCTGTACCTTTGATGAAAACTATAACCAGTACATTTTTTTATTTTTAGATGACCTTTAATGTTTCACAGCACTGATTATTTTATGCTGAAAAGTTGTCAAATAAACTGCAATAATATATTTTTAAGTAAAACTTTTTCTTTGAAACTAAAAGCTTTTTTTATTTTAAGTTTACAAAATGTAAAAAAAAAAAATCTAGAAATTATGTTTTTAGCACTACAATTAGAAATAAATGTGCTTAAAAAAAATCATACGGACATAAATTTTTTTCATTCATTCATTTTTTCATCTTCTTAACCGTTTATTCCCTTTCGGGGTCACGGGGTTGCCGGAGCCTATCCCGGCCACTTGGGCGTAGGCAAGGGATACCCTGGACTGGTCGCCAGTCTGTCGCAGGGTAGAATATCCTCAATCACACATCCATTCACTCTCACACTCACACCTATGGACAATTTAGAGTTGCCAATTAACCTATGTAGCATGTTTTTTGGACGGTGGGAGGAAGCCAGAGATCCTGGAGAAAACCCACGCATGCATGGGGAGAACATGCAAACTCCACACAGAAAGGTCCCCCATTGATGTTGTGTTTTTCATGTCCCCCAGCCGGGACTTGAACCGGGGGCCTTCTTGCTGTGAGGCAAGAGCGCTAACCACTGCGCCACCGTACGGATATAACTTTACATATAAAATTAAAAAGAATGTTTAAATGCTCGTGACAACTTAAGTTAATTGAAAAAAAGACAAAAACAACGGAAAATGATGATAAATACCTATTAGAATCCATGTTGGTTTTGAATGGGCTGAACACATACATGTCTAACATAAAAACACATTCAGGCATGCAGCTATGAGTTATAAAGACCACTAGATGGCATTCAAAAACAAACTAACAATCACATGCATAACAATCACACTGAATAGGCTGTCTTGGTGAAAACAGTTTGTTTTTTCCTCCTAAAAATACAAAAGGCTTTTGTGAAAACCCAAAGATACAGTTAAATTAGAACAAATGATGTTAAATGTGAAATGGTCTGATTCTAGTTAGTACACAAATGAAATTGATCCCAAATCCACATGCAGGGGCTTTTTGAAATGTAGGAAATTCAGACTATAATGAGGAGGCTGCACACAAGGAACACTGCAGGCATTTTCCTGCTGCTTTTGTAATGCACTAAATGATCAAGCCAAGATCATCTTCACATTCAGAGGCATCAATAATGAAAAAAAAAGCTCCACAAAAAATGTCTCTGATTAAAAAGTCTAACTCTATGATGAATGTAAATAAAAGGGCAGCAGGTAGCATCCAAGGCCTGCTTTTATTTATATATATTTTAAATCCTTTTTGATGTTTCACACAGTTTTTAAACACTTTAAAAATCATGAACATATAGACCAGTTCGCCTGCTTTCTACAAACAATAAAAGCCTCCAGACATGACTGTTTTTGGGACCATTTTTATGTGACATTGGGTCTCCTCAGAAGGAAAAGGAAACAGTTTGACCCAAATCATTACAGATGTCCTTGAAGACACTCTCTTTTATTAATAACCTCTGGAATCTGGAGACCCCCTTTAGTTCTCTCTATTCTGCTCTTTTTTTCGCTCTCTGATCTTCTTTGTCCTAACTCCAATCCTAACTTCTTTTTTGGTCTGCAAGCACCTTCACTCACTCACTCAGACCCGCAAGGCCCCCACTGGGGCCTCAAAATCAATCTCACAGTGCTTAAAATAATCAACCTAGTTGCGGAGGAGGGCTTACCAGTAACATGTTACTGTAGAGAAAAGAGTTATTTATGATGGGCACTTCAGAAAAATTCCCAAACAGCTTAGTAGCATTTTTCTTGAATTATTTTAGGTTGATCTTTAGGTTAAAATTTCTTGTAGGGGTGTAACGATTAATGGATTTCATCGATTGAATCAATTTATTTTCACATGATCCAACCAGAACAATCTGTCTGAGGCAAGTTGGCAATCCAGTCGACCTAAACCATTATGAAATTAATATTGGAAAATAAATCGATTTTAAATCAATGAAGCGGATCATTCAAAATCAACCAATAGCGATTATGAATTATATCATCAACCACAAATTATAAAATGAATTGAATCGTTGTTAAAATGAATCGTTACACCCCTAAATTCTAATTTTAGATTGTTTCATTATTAAAGTCTACTTCAACAAATAATTCAAGCCTAACTTATTTTGGTCAGCTTGTTTTAGATGTTGACTCACTCGAGCACACGACTCCTGATTTGATCAAAGTGCAAGGTGACTCACCCACCTGTGTGTGTGTGGGTGTGAGTGTGTGTGTGTGTGTGTCTAAAGCTGTGTTTTTAATGAACAAGAAAAAGTCACAAAGCTTGTTTCCTGCACATAAATGTTGAACCTCGTCTTGACATTAGAAAAAAAAAATCTGCATTTGATCACTTTGGAATAAAAATGAACCTCAGCAGTTTGGCCAGGAATCAACAATAAGACTTTCTTACTACCACTTTGAGTTATTATCAACACTGTTCACACAAAAGGCACCCAGCTGACAGTTAAAAAAAAAAACCTCGCCAGTCTTTTTTGTCTGTAACAACCTTTAACTAATGAGCTCTCCTGCCAGTTAAGTTGCCATTTTAAGGAGAAATTTAAAACTTTAAAATAACCCAGGTTGCACCGAAAAGACAAGCTGCTTGTGTTGAGATTTTGTTAAATTCTGTTTCTTTGGCTGCTATTGATTTTTAATAGGGTGCTAATTTGTCCTAACCCAATCCTTAAGTCAAGAAGGCAATGCCCGCCCTACATTACAAATATAGAAGCCCCAATTAAGGCCAGCTCTGGAACGCCACCTTAACGTTTGTAAGGAGAAAAAATTGTAAAATGTATTTATCATGTCAGACTGTGTTGTTTCTCCTATCAGAGGATGATGAGCTTGATTCCTATGGAAACAGCTACCGAGATGACAAAAAATGATCTCATTTAGTTGTTGTTTAGTTAAGTCCTGGATGGAGGAATAGTTTGGCAGCATGCTTTTAATTCTTTCCTTTTATTTCCATCTCTTCCTTTTGCCTTCAGAGGAGGAGTAATTACAACCTGCCTTTGACCCACATTGGCCTTAAGCCTGACAGGGAGGACTTGCGAGGGGCCACAAAGAACAAAAACAGGAAAGAAAAAAAAAGACACGTCAATGTTCAAACAATGGCAGAAATTTTACACAGATGATTAAAAGAAAAAAAAAGGCGATTGACCAAGTGGGCAAAACTGGAAAAAAATATGAACAGGGTGCAGACAAGATGAAAGGACAGGGGCTGAGCAGGATGGCACAGGGAGAAAGGGAGGGTGAGCTTCCGACAGAAGGAAGTGGGAAGCAGTCCAGTAAAACACATGGTGAGTGAGTGCATCTTGGTGTGTGTATTTCTGCATGGATCTGAGCATTGGTTATGGTTAAGGACTGCCATGATCACAGCACCAACTGCACTGGACAATTCAAATATAAAGGGCAAGATTGGAGGCTGTTTGTGGTTTTTATCCACCAGATCAATACTCCACACACTAAAATAAATAGGACTGGGAGTAGAAAATTAAGAAAATTAAAATGGTTACACAGGAAATCATCGGGATGAGCAGACGTGGGCACGGCGATGTTTGCTTGCAATTATTAAAACAGTTTTCCTATTCAAGAGTGCAGAGTTTTAAAAAATCCTTTCTGAGATTTCAAATCTATATTCACGCACACACACATATGGGCTCTATAAATTGGGGCCAAGTGTGGCAAAGAGTGAGAGCAGAAATAGAGCAAAGCAATGACGTTAACACCGTGTGGTGAGAGAAAAAAGACTAGCAGAAAGTGACAAAGAGGGAAGAAGAGCCAGAGCACAGCTCTCCCTCTTGAAGGCTGTTGGCCTTGAAGCCTGCCAGCTCCGAATGGCACATTTGGCACAGAAACGCTAACTCAAAGTCCTCAAAGCTATTACCCATTTTACTGTTACCCCAGTCAAAGCACTAGCTCTGCTTTAACATTATTGGAATGACCTTCTTACTTCTTCTAATAGTTGGTAGAAAAAAAAAGTGTTTTTAGTTTGGTCTTGAACTCATGGAAGTGGAGGTCAGTACTCATCACTTCTGATGGCACGAGTCACAAAGATGATAAATAATTAAATCTATCCTGCATATCTCGATTCTGTGCAAACCATTTAGCAAACTAAATCCTGAATCTCTAAATGGCTGTGCACAATATCGTTTGATCAAACTTAACAAAGAGGAGAACACATTAATGTACAAAAGTCAACGTACTTTTTCAAAAATTAGAGGTTGTTTTTTTTTTTGTTTGTTTGTTTTGGCAACAGATAAAGTAAAGGTGTTTAAATATTAGCACGAGGATTTTTCAGCCACATTAGTGGCAAAATGGCTCATATGTCACATGCACTGTGCATAAGCCAAATGAACCTAATGATGCATCAGAATCTAACATCTGCCTGTGTAAATGTTGGACTGCTCTTTTTCTATAAATAAGCCTGTGCTTTGTCAGGTGTTTTTTTCCCTCCACAACACCAAAACTAAAACTTCAGCACCTAATACCCATATCTTCATTTGTGACTTTAGGAGGATATGATGGTGTGTTTAGGTTTTCTTACATCTGGTTCAGCTCCATCACATATAATTCCTTTGCAGTCATTTGAAGGGCTCCTTCACATCATGCAAAATTCATTGCTGAACCAATGACTGAATGTCAGCAAGCTGTCCAGAATTAACGACAGTGAATTTACCTCAAGGCTGCAAATTTAGATTTATGATTTTTATTGCCAAAAGGAGGCTTTTGGCTCAATGTTGTGGGCCGACAAAAAAATGGCTCCAATAAGTTTTTAGAGGCTAAACATTTTTTGCTTTACTCAAATTCACTGGTATCAAAACTTTTTTTTTCCCTGAAGGCCATAGGAAGCTCTTTGAATGTGTCTAATGAGACATTGTGTTTTCTGACATTTTCCTTTCTCCTTGCCTTCTGACCCTACCTTTCTCTTCACACACACATACACAACTCCACATGGCTGTTTTCAGCAAATAAAAGTTGCCACAGATTCAAGGTCTCCTGTGAATATCCGCAGGGAGAGGCTGCAAGAACCTGAAAAAAAAAGACATAATGCCACAAACCACAGACCTGTGTGTGTGTGCACGTGCGTGCACGTGTGTGTTTCTGTCCCACTCAAACACAGATACACACAAGCCGACATGCAACCTCACAGACGCATAGAAATCCAGTATTTAGTTCCTGCGTCACTACAGTTGCCATCTGTCAGCATGCCTGCACACATACAGATTTGGCTTTGTGCATATATCCACTGATCAGAACACACAAATACACACCAAGCTGCTTGCAGTCACATTTTCCTTTCATTCACACACAAAAATGTCACCCTGTTGATCTTTTCTACAATGCAAGATGGAGGATTCTGCTTCAAGTCTTTGGACCAATTAAGTTTGCTCATTTGCTGATTCGTTCTGTTTTTGCACCTTTTTTGGGGGGGTCTCTTTCTCTGTTTCTGCCCACGTGAATCGGTGTGCCAAACACTGATGTCATTGTCCACCAGTGTGCCTTCACTGTGTGGGATGAAATGAGCGTTGAGTTATAATCCCGCAGTTTAATCCCAACCACTCCCAATCTGCTCTCTGCACACACCGGACGGCCTGAGAAACTCTTCCAGCAGGAGAGACCAGACTTGTCCAACCTTGAGCACAGGCAGATGATGTGAAGGGTAGAGGAGGACGCACCTCCGAGCTTCCAAGAGCCTATAGAGCACATCTGACATTCAAAGGTGCCCATCTGTTAAGGAAAAGAGAATGTGAAGCAGCGGGAGAGACAGAGAGATTAAAGATGATTTATTTCTCTTGGGTAGGAGACAGTAAATGAGGGAGTGAGTGGGAGGGGAGGGTGGTGGTCAGACGCAAACTAACTGGAGAGCAAGTCGTGCCAGAGCGGGAGCTGCGGTTAGTCCACCTCTGACGCTGCACCGACGAACCATCAGTGGCGAGTCTTCGTCTCCTCAGCACCAAGCAGGAGCACACTTCCCGATTTGGATAAGGAGCTGCAAAAGTCACGCGCCTGCGAGTTTCTCCCACAAAACCGCGACAACTCAAGGTAAGAAAAGTCGGAACTTAATAGATAAGACCATTGGCAACTTGAATTTCGTGCTGGTCGTCTACTGCAGCTGATTGAGATTTAAGACGGTTTCCTGACGCGCCACTGTAAGGTGATGCGCATCCAGCGCGCGTAAAAAAAGATGCAGTAAAAAAAAACAAAAATAAACGCGGAGCGCAAAAAGTGTCTCAAGTTTCAAGCTTTAACCGATTAGACATACCGGGAAGAATGAAAAAACAAAAGCTGGCAAATTATTTGAAGTAAATGTGACCAGACAGTTTTTAGCGTACTCATAATGAAGCATGGACAGTCGAATCCTCCAACAGGTTGTTTAATTTCTAAATAATAAGTGGAACCTACTTTGGAATGTTTTAATTTAAGATGATATATTTGGTTTAGTATTCTGATTATCAAAGACAAGAAACGCACAGATGTTTCCAGCTTCAGACATACCACTATTCACAGGTTATTTTTTTTATTAAATTACATAAATGCACTGCTCCTCGTACTTTCTACTCACTTCGACAGCATTAAATAAGCCAGGACTCTTTATTAGGTTTTATGTGATAATTTGAAATATCCAATAATGTCTTGGTGTGAAATGTTGTCATAGCCGGGAGAAATGTTTGAGACAAATGTTTTAACCTGTTAGATCAATGTTTGCTGCAAGGGAAAAAGTGGCATCAAATTCAAAAGTTTAAACTGCCCAATTAGACATGTCAAAAATGATCATTTCCCTTTTTAAAATCCACACTCTGAAGTAGATGAGGTTTCATTTTAGCCATGATCACAAATACCACCTGCTACGGGCCTCATTACCTGGCTTCAAAACATCAGAGTAAATCCAGTGCATGCACACCACACTGCACCCCTGAGAAAGAGAGAGCAGGGAGGCGAGCGAGCTGTAAAAAAGGAAAAAATTGAGGTGTATTTCTCATCCCAGTTGCTTTAACCTGTAGATTTTTTATACCTCGATTTTATGCACACACAAAAAAAAGGTGCCAAAAAACCTTCTGTTAGACAATATTTCAGCAACTGAAGTTCACACAGTTAACAAGTTCATGTTGAGCTGTCAGCTTCCCAATATGCACTCATTTTCAGCTGGATATCTATCTATCTATCTATCTATCTATCTATCTATCTATCTATCTATCTATCTATCTATCTATCTATCTATCTATCTATCTATCTATCTATCTATCTATCTATCTATCTATCTATCTATCTATCTATCTATCTATCTGTCTATCTGTCTGTCTGGATAATTAATGTCGTTCTGTCCTCTGTCCCTTCAACCTGATGTCTTTAAAGCGGCCCATGCATCAGTTGCAGGATTTTGCTTTTGAAGTCATCTCTTACGATCTTATTTAGAGTTCATGGAAAGGCTGCAGCCTTGAGAACAAAAGTCTTTCAACAAAAACAACTTGAGGTTCTTCACTTCAAGTCCCACTGCTGACGGTTATTATACATGTAGCTGTCCTAAAGATTTCAGCACACCACACTGAAATCAAGGTTGATTTCTGTGATACACTAAATACGTGTAATCTCTGTCGTTACAGAGACCATTTGTTTGTTGAGAAAATTGGATGTATTGTTAAGAATTGAACCTAAATAAATAAGTAAATCATTTTTGGTGTCTTTCATTCCAAGCCATGAAAATGTGCAGTGTGCATGTTTTCCCCACATTAGCTTGATTCTTGAGTTACACTAAAATTATTGGTGGTTATTGATGGTCTCAGCCGAATTGCAACACTTCCTTCTTATCTCTTGCACAATTAAAAACAAAAGTAACTGGAGTCAAGTCAGTTCACAAAGTAGCCAATAGGTGGCTTGTGAAGCTATGACACACTGGGCATTTGACGCGTGTTCAACAACATGCATTCTTGGATTTGCTTTTAGCCAAATGTGTTCAAACTGGACATGCAGGGAGGGGCTTCTACTTCTTTTTCTGCTGTTCACTAGTGTTATTCAGATTTTAACAGTGATTTACTGAAGTTGAGGACAATGTAAACAAAGAAATATTGTTTGCGGGGTCTGAACTTGTTTAAGTGATCTCTGAACTGACTGAATATTCATCTTTACTGTGCATTTTAGGTTGAAATGGTAAATGGTAAATGGCGTATACTTATATAGCGCTTTCTACCTTCTTACGAAGGCCCAAAGCGCTTTACAGTCACAGTCCCATTCACCCATGCACACACACATTCACACACTGATGGCGGCTCCGCTGCCAAACACTGGCGCCAACCTCCCACCAGAGGCAAGGTGGGGTTCAGTGTCTTGCCCAAGGACACTTCAGCACATGGGCGTGCAAGGCGGGAATCGAACCTGCAATCTTACGATCATGAGTCGACCGCCCTACCACTGCACCACGGCCAGGTTGAAAGTAACATGTTCACATTTCCAACTTCAATGTCTTGTGAAAACGAAAACAGCTCATCTTATATGCTATATGAAAGCATTCAATCTAATCAGAATCATCTGGCAAATGCCTTTGGAGAAGTTATGCAAAACAAAATAATCTTACACTGAAATGATGACTATGACATAACATTGCTGTAAGATTTGTGCGGCTGGTTATGCAATAAGAGGCTGTTGTTGAGTAAACATACTCATTTTCAAACAGATGCCTTTTAACCCTTTAAGCCTTTTATGGTTTTATCAAATCTATTTGGTTGGATTTATAGAAAAGCAATTCATCAAATTTCTTAGAAAAAGAAAAACGTATTTTTTCAGATGTTGGATTTGGATCTATGAGAGGAGAAATACACTTTTAGTGCATTAGAATAATTTTGGCCCATTTGACCTTTTGAGCATCTCGGATTAAACTATGACTTGAGTGCAAAAGCATAGTGATTGTTTTTCAGTGTGCTTTTTTAGAAAGGCAGAACCATTTTCAAACATTCTTTCTCTGAAGCTTTACATTTAGAGGAATATGATGCTTTCATGTTTATTTCCTCTGTGTTCTGAGTTTGTATACAGTTTTTATTGACACTCAATATCGAATGCTTTTTAGTTCACATAGTTTTAATAATGGTCAAAGTGAAAAAAAGGTTGAGGTAATGTCAAGTATTTTATGCAAAAAAGCCATTTACTGCACATTTCCATGGTTTGGAATCAATTATATAAAAGAAATAGTTTTTTAATATATTTAGGTTGAATTCTAAACAGTACATCAGCTTGTATCAACAAAAAATGCATTAGGATGCATTTAAAGATTTAAAAATGGATGCAGGGAAACAATCTAGCACAAACACTTTTTAGTAGTCTGAGATGAAAAAATATGCAAGACTTTTTTCCAATATAAAAGGTAATTGTTCGTAAGAGTATTAAAATACACTTTGAAACTCATAAAGTTATTGTCAAAGAATAAAAAAAGCACATCGTCCAATGTGAAATCCAAATAGTGTAGTCAAATGTTCGGATTAAACTGTGTGTACAGAGAATTTCTAGGCTCACAGCTGTAAAATTGCATGTGAAAATGCTAAAACGTGTTGACAAGATGCACTAAGGAGCCCTAAATGTGTTTACTATGTGATGCATTCTGTGATGTAATATTTTGTGTGCATGCACAAACACACAAACAGAAAGTTAAACTTTATAATCACTTCTTGCAGCTACAGTTATTCTGGCACTAATCCAGTGTAAATAGGTTTAAAGAATTCCCCTTACATTTGAAGAGCAGTTGAAGAGCTTTTGAGTGAAAAGGAAATAATAAATTATCACAACAAAAAATGTTTTTAAAGAAATATTAGAATGAAGAGGAAGCACAGCCTCCATGGTTTTCAATCCCCCCTGTTAGTTTAAAAGGCTAACTCTATTTTTTTTTTTTTTTCATTAAATGATAGAGCCAGTCTCAATGCTGGATCACCATGATAATCCGTTTCACATTTTACCAGTGAGTGCAGTATACGCCCTCTGATTAAGTTGTGTCAGAATGTCTCCCGCTGTGATTCCTCAGGCTTGCTGTCCTCAACCAACATGTCCTCAACCATAGAGAGGCTCCATCGCAGCAGCCAGCGTAGGTTACAGATGGTTGGAGGAGATTAAGAGGCTCATCAATTCATCAAACCGTCTTTTTGATGAACCCTCGGCGTAATGTGACCGTGTTCAATCGACCAGTTTGGCCGAGGGTGTTTGTGGCCATTTATTGGGCAGTAATGGTTCATTTTTGCAGCAGTGTATTGGAAAATTGTCAGCAATTGAAAGTTATTTGTAGCGAAACGCTGGTCTAACCATAGAAATTCAAAGTCAGTACACAGTACAGTTTGTCAGGGCAGCAAGTCAAAATCATGCCTGTTTTCACACATGTTAGGTTACATAACGTGCTTCAGGACAAACTGCACAGGCAGCATATGTTTGTGTTTATTTATTTTATTCCATAGCCAAGTTGGGTGCCAGAGGTTTCTCGAGTCCTGCCCTGGTTGTTCATCCACTGCCTTCCCTCACTCAAGCACTCACATCTCAGCTGCTCCCTGAATTCCCAGCTGGGTTCCAGGCTCCCTTCTGCAATTGCAACTCACATTTGGACAGTAAAAGTATAGAAAGTATGTTAAAGGACTTTTAACTATGAAAAACCTATTTTCAATTTTCTTTAATCAATGCTGTATGAATGCATGAATTTCACACATCATTTTACACAATCTACAATAAAAGTAGTGACCCACCAGTAGAGGTGGAAAATAAAAAGGTAAAGAAATCAAGATTCAGTTAGATCGTAACATTGCAACCTCTCCTAAAAGGATAGAGAAGGAATGCATTTCCACTGCAGATGTTCCTGATAGGTTTTTACATTTTGGGTCACTTTTCTCTGTATTAAACCATGATTTAATTTAAAATAAAGTTACAGGACAGTTGATATAGGTGTGTGTCAGGAGTAGTGAATTCTAGTCAATGAGTGTGGTGGTCACAGCAGACATATACTGTCCCATTTTTGAAATGTCCCAGAAGCAGCACAGTGCTTCTGCGCTAAAGATAGACATCTCGTCTGTTTACTGTGCTGCTGCTGCAACTGGAAGTGCTGCTGTAGATGGAGCTTATCCCTGATTTATGCTATATGCCACGGCTCCGCTTGGTGTGCCCAGACAATTTGCCTTTCCCTGCACCCTCTTAAGCATCAATCAAGTGAGCAGCACAGATTTGAGCATGTCCCATTATGTTTCCCCAACTGTGCTCCTCGGGGTCCACCTCCCTGAACATTCTCCTGCTCCTCCAGCACAGACACACCCGGGTCAGCTCTTCGTCAGTGTACAGAGGACTGACAATGACGATCAATGAACGCTAGGTGTGTTTGAGCAGAAAGTCAGAGAGAACGTTCAGAACTGTGAGCTCTGAGGAGTAGATGACTCGTCTCTGTCAGCTCCACACCGGCAAACATGTCTGTATACACAAGCATACACACACATACACACACACAAAGATAAATAGCAGCAATACTCTCCAATCTAAACTAGGGATTTTTGGGAAGGACAAAAGTTATTTTTAGAGAGCATTTTTACCTGACATTTAGCATCAATGTTTTGTTTTGTTTTTTAAAGTAAAGATAATTAAAGATCATGCGAGTCAGACAAAGAATAAAATCCTAAAAATATATGAATAAAAATACAGTTGTTTCAGGTTGTTTGGAGTATGTTTAATCAGCATATAGTTCAGGCCTGATAAACCTGAAGATATAATTAATTCATAATGAGTTTTTTTCTATTCTCAAGGTTAAAAGAATACAAAAAAGAGAGTGGAAACCATGAAAACATGAAAAAGTAAAGATAGTTCAGAAGGATGGTAGCTCGACAGACAGAGAAAGTATTCAGCTTAGAATCATCCCCATTCCATGTGTGCTTTCTTTTATGACTCAATAGCTCCATCTGTTTTTCATCTTTTCTCTTCCACTACCTTTTCATATGTTTGCCTGTATTGGATATACTTTTCTCTGCTTCTGTCCTGTCATACACTCTCTATTTATTTATTTCCACCATTAGACTTGCGCAAGCAACTGCTTTGGCCTTTTGGAACAGCGAGGAGAGACAATGAAACTGGACAAGTGTATTTTTTCTTCCTCCCAATAGTTCTCTAGAGGCAGAGCAACACAGCCGTACATACACAACATGGCCCAGTTTTCCTGACTTACCTATAAATTGGGGTTTTTCCTCATGCTGGTGCAGACTGAACAGAGCTAATCCTGGAGCGCTTGGCTGTTCTGGCTCAGTGTTTCATTGAGTTCAGCAAAAAAAAAAAAGTCAAAACTGGGCTACAATCTGGGCCAGCATACAGAAGCAGGGGCACAGATCAGAAAATGACATTAAGAGTGCAAACATAACCGACGAAATGCTGCACTCAAACTTGTGGATGCCTTTTTGATCAAAGCCAGGTGAGAAGAACTGAAGGGACAAATGCCATTTATTGCTTACCTGTTATTTTGATACTGGGATTCATCATTCTTACATCCTCCTCCAGCCCTGACTACATCACTCCTTATACAACAGCCCAAGCTACTGTAAAGATAGATCCAACAAGGTATACTGCCTTATCAGTCTTTCAATGTAGTTCCCTACTCGGTCGTAAGGATTGCTGCTGATAGATAGTACTATCCCCCATCAGAGGAACATTAAGAAAACTAATCATCGTTCCAGAGCAGTTCTCTGTGATGGAAAATATTTTTAAAAAACAAAGTTTATAGAAGTTTTCAAATCTGAAATTTAATCCAAAAGTGATCTGAGAAAGAAAAGTTGAGGAACTACAAAACATTTAAAAGCTTTAGTCACATAATTGACATGTGATAACAATGATTATTGATCTGAAGATGAAAAGCTCACTCTTTAAAAAAGAGAATAATGTTTCCTCTTTTAACAATTAAAGAAAGACCGACGAAAAGAGTCCTTGTTAGGGTGGTTTCATCGAGGCAGCAGTTGTGTTCTCTTTGCCGTACAGCAAAATGCAATAACCACAACAGCTCATAAAGCATGTTAACTTTAAGATGCGCCATGGGAATTGTTATTATTTCAAACAAAACATTCAAACTCATATTCTCAATCTGCTTCATTCAGCTGAGAAAACACAAGCACCGCGAGCCACGCTGGCCAAGAAAATGCAGCCGCTCTGATTGAGGGGAGAGCGCTCCCACTGAGACAAGAAAGCAGTGAAATCAGAGCAATAAAATGTTAATCTGTGATTATTTCATAGTGCGTATGCTCAGGGGCCAACATAGAAAACATCCCAAACCCACACAAGCGGGAACGTGAGCTGTGAATGGAGATGAAAGAGTGCTTTCCCACATGTTCTTGGAAATGAGAGCCGATTCAGGAAAGGGGGATTGAATCTGAGACAAAAATAATGATAAACAACAAAAACATCTCGTATTTTCTCACGACAGCTGCTCTATTGTGAAAATACAACCAACCACAAGCTCATAAAATGTTTAACAAGAACAGACTAGAATTAACGCAGATATTGTCCATGTCTAAAGTCCATGTCTACAATCTTCAGAAGACTTCATTTTCCTGTCCCTCATGCACCAGTGAGGCTTTGCAGGCATTGAGCTGATATATTTATTTATATCCTCCAGAAAAGCCAGAGGCTCTTAAAGTTTTTGATGTGTGCCTCATAATGCATCTTTTGACACAACTGAAGAGCTTCCCTCAATAAAAAAAAAATTACCACCTCCCAGCTTGCTCCGGCTAAGATAATCGCAGGGGTGGGGGAGAGTTGAAGGGTCAAGACTGATTTGGATTTATCGCCTCAACTGGTCATAAAGATGCTCGATCCTCCCGTCATATTATGCAGTCAAAGATCTCTGCAAGCTTCAGGTGAAATATGACTGCTCTGCAGACATTTTCTCAGTCTCTCTCATCTTGCCCCTCCTGTGTGTTTTGCTCTCTTAGGATGGATGGGTTTAATATTGAGAGGGTTAGGAACAAACAAGCAATTTCCTTATAATGGTTCTTTTTGTGTGTTTAAGATGTCATCTTAAAAAAAAATAAGTCTGTGCTTCTTATTTGGCTTCATCTTGACCAATTCTTTACCTTCTCTTCACTTCCTGTCTCCTCCATCTTTATTATGTCCTCCCATGCAGCTCTATAAACAATTTTCAATCAATAGTTATTGAATGCTTTTAGCTGGATCAGCAGATTTTTCAAAGATGCTAGCAGTAATAGAAATCTGCACTGATGAAGTTGTTCACTCATGCATTTTGTAGATTTACACACCTTATGCTATTTGCCATCACAAACTGGAATGGTCTGGCTTTGGCACAAAATTGATACAAAGACGTCTTTGATCCTATTGTAAAAATACAAAAAAACGAATGGACTGTCCTCAAATGACAACTAAAAATCAAAGGATTTTTAGTTGTTGAAAACAGCCAGTTGTAGGTATAAATGATGTTAAACACTTAAAGACCCACTCTGAAAATCTTTTCAGCTATTTTAAAAGGTTCCCAGTGGTCTTTTATTTCTGATTATGTTGTTTTGCCAAAAAACCTGTCTGGTTTTCTAGAACATAGTTTTGTTTTTTTTACTTCCATTTTTCTTTCTTTTCGACTTTAATTTTTTTTTCTTTAGTGTCCCTTTATGGCTCCAGAGGAGTGAGTCTTTAAAATATAATTTTAATAGTATCTGTGTTTCACTCTTTATTGTTAAAGAAATAATTAGAAGCAGTAACAAAGTCTTAATATAGATAGCAACATCAATTAGAAAAAAATATTTTAGTTCCTGGTTCAAAATGTTACTAAATGTATATACAGTAACTTGTGCTTTTCTCTCAAAAATTCACTGTTTTATCTATTTATTTATTCAGTCATTATATATATGCCTGTTCCCAAGTTGGGATAAATGCAAAGAGCTGGGTCAGAAAGGGCATCTGTCCTAAAACTAAAGCCAAAACAGGGGTTGACATAGCCCAGAAATTTGCACTGGCCCACAGGGCCAGTAGTTTTTGAAACTTACTGGCCCTGCCTGAAAGTTACTGGCCCGACACCGCGCATAGCGGGACCCGCCGCTCCGCAGGTGCTTGCAACTTTAGGGGGGTCCGGGGGCATGCCCCCCCGGAAACTTTTAATATGGTGCAATTTGGTGCATTCTGGTGACATCACTTATTTCTACACTTTTCAATGACTGAAAATAGACCATATCAAATTTAAATCTGCTCTAGTCTGTTTCAGATGTTTTGAAGAGAGCACTGCAGTGTAGTAGTTAACACTAGTTCAGAAGTTTTCATGGTGCTTCTAACGGCAAATATCGCAATAAATCATAAACTTTAAATGTGTTAAAACAATCTAATGGCAGCTTGAACCATTTAACGAATCAAATAAATCCCTCAATGCATTTGACCAATCGGATGGACGCCTTCACATTGTTGACCAATCAGATGGAGCCCTGTTATGTTAGATGTTTGTAACCTATATCAACGTGGGTCATTTGGAGTATAATTTTTAAACTGGGAATGGTTATTTGGTTATTTTGCTGTTTGTTTATATACCGCAAATTATATCGTTATCGCAATTTTAATCTCTGATATCGCATATCGCGAGTTTTCCTCATATTGTGCAGGTCTAACTGAGATCATTCAGCTAACTAGAAATACTTACTGCTTACAGTGTTGTACAGAAAAACAAAATTAAGTAGTTTAACATTCTACTGCATTTGAGTCTGAGATTCCGGTATTTGGAGTTGCCTTTGATTCTTTGACATTCAGCTTAAAGCTTAGTGGATACAGTTTCATCTTCAATGCATTCATTAAATATCTTGCTGTCCATACTACTAATTATACCCACTACTCCATCCAACATATTCCTATCTATTCCTGCCATGTCTTCCACATCTCTGACATGCTTCAGTCTCTCTTCAGTGACGGTGTCGGATTTATAATTAAATGTAATAATAACCCACTGGCTTGTGCCTTCGTTGATGCTGTTTAACATTGTTTTGTATTGAATTGTTACATTCAATAAAGTTTGAAAAAAAAAGTAGTGAGCGCGTGCCGCGTGGTGCTCGGCAGTGAAAGCCGCGCGCGCTCAGGCGGGAGAGAAGGAGAAGTGATCAAAGGTTTCCCATAGAAACCCTTGAAGTCTGAACACAGGACTAGCAGAAAAACTACATTATAAAGACGAGGTAAATCTACACGTTTTCGCAAAATTTACTTTATTGAAAAAGGTGAAGAATATATAAACCGCTAGATATTTTAGTGGCCCGAGCGGAAAAGTGAAAAGTAAAGTCTTGTGGTCCGCACTGCTCGAAAAACAGGACCGGGCCAGCGGACAAATGGCTATGTCGAGCCCTGCAAAACACATGTGGCAACCATGAGGGAAGTAACTGAAATGAAAAACACACCTGCTTGTTTTCTAGATAAACATAAATTATCTCACTCTACACATATATTAGTCTATGATAAATACTATCTACTGTCTACACTAAATACATCATTATACTGAAAGTGGTGGGTAATCTTTTAACAAAGTCCAAACCCACTGTGGAAACAGTGACAGGTGGTCTCTTTGCTTATTTCTGAAAAAAAAAAAAAAAAAAATGGCACTGAGCTGAGAGTCTACAGGCAGTTGGAAAACAGGGTTGTGTGAGGCTGACTCATCAAAGAAAGAGCTACCAGAAGACAATATAAGAAAGAATAATGGCAATAATTGGCTTTTGGTATGTTTTTTTTTATCTAAAGTGGTGTGTAAATGTATTGTTTTATTTTTATTTTGACTGTATCTCAGTCCTTAGGAGTTTGGAGGTCTTCTACAGCAAGCTTCATTCCTTAAGAATGATCCCTGCATGTTGCAAAAATGTGTCCTTGTAAAAATATGTTTTTTTAACACAGCATCCCTAGCTCACAGCACAGGTAATTCCTGCCAGCAAAACAGATTGAGACTGAATGGTTTTTCATATTCTGTCTTTGTTGCAACATGCAGTAAAGCGAGAGCACAAGTAGCCAACAAAGACTGAACAAAAAAAGAAAAAGTCAGGGTCACCAAGAGCTTTCATAACATTTGCCGCAAACCAATGTAGGTTTTTATTTCCCATACAACATGGAAGTTCAAGGGCAACTTTTTTTCCTCAGTACAAGTCACACATCTGGTGACATTCTGAACTTATTGCGGAGCACATTGGAAAGCTTTTTCCAATTTGTATTGAGGCTATTTTGACTGTCAAGGATTACAGACTTCAACAGTTTTTCCATGATTTATTCTTTTGGTTTACACCACAGCCTTTAAAGACTCCAATGAAAAATCTTTTCTTTTTTTTTTTTTTTTTTTGGGGGGGGGGTTATGATGTTTTTGTAGCTATATTCTCATGATGGAGAACACATACAAAGAAAATTAACATTAAAACATCACTGAGTATTTTCTTTATTCACATTGATGTGGATCAAGAGCAGACAAAAAAATGCAGTTTGAAAAAGCCTGTAGGAGTGACATATAACCTACAATTGTATGGATTCTGCGCTTTAGTTTGGTTTTTCCGTTGTGCTCTTGGTTTTGGTCATGTTTTCCCTCTGATTGTCGCACCAGGTTTGGCTGCAGATCATTCCCAGCTGTATTTATTTGTGTTATGATCCTCAGTGTATTTAAATGTCTGGTTTTGAGTTCTTCATTGTCAGGTCATCTGCTCTGCTTTGCTGCATTTTTTTGCCTTGGTTGGCCTTTTTGTTGGTTTGTTTTTCTGTGGGGTTTTTTGGCCCGTTTTAATTTTGTTATTGTTTTAGTTTTTGCCACCATTTCTTGTCTCCTGCATTTTGGGTCCCACTCCACCAGTTCCTGACAACAATGGCAAACCACGAGGTCCCTGCTCTGCTCAAATCTTGCAGACAACTTGATCCATGTTTGCCTTTATCTTCCTCATCTAAGCTAGCATCTGGCTCAAAAATGTACAGCTGATGCGATTTGTGTTGCACTGATTAGGTTGGGGTGGTGAGGGTGTGTGAGTTATCAGGAGAGTGTAACGAAGGGATGATGGGAAGTGGGAGACACACCGTACAGTCCCTGCTGCTCTGCGGAAACTAAGAAAATTAGTTTCTTTATTTTACTTTTATTCTTAAGCTAAAAACAGCATAATTAAAAGACCACTGGAAATATTTTACAACAGTTTAAAAGATGATTAGAGTGAGACTTGAAGTAAATGTTAGTTTGATGAAACAAGAATCTTTCCTTACATAAATTAAAAAAACAAAAGTTAGGACAAACCATGAACAAAAATTACCTGGCATGTTGAGCTTCTGCAAACATGATCAGTCATACTACTGATGTCAGCACGTAACGATTGCTAAATATTTTATGGAATAAAAATATTGTGAAATTGCAATTTTTCAATTAAGTTAAAAAAAGATGGTTACATAAGTACTACATAAATTAGGCAGTAATATTCTTATTTTCTGAGTACAAATTTTATCATTTGACATTTGTGGGCACATTTTCCCTCAAATTGTAAGGAGGAAAATATTCCCTCGGCAACTCTCCACCAATCAGCTCTGCAGGTAAACTGGAAGTTTAAGGTGTGAGCTGTGTACCCACACAGTGTAAAAATAGAGGAGGCCCTGAAAGTCCTACACACAGCTTCACAGCAGAGACCTATCGGTTGAAATAGTCTCCAGCCTTATCACGCCCATCCAAAACTACAATCACTGTTCCCTTCTCCTCCTCTTCTCTGGCCTTCCTCTTTTCTCTTCTTCTCCTCTCACCCTCTCCAGGGAAGGGATTTAGCTTCTATAAGTCTTCCATCACACTCAGCATTTCACAAAAGCATTTTTTTCCCCTCTCCCAGCGCACGTACACACATCTGACTTTTTCACAGAATACTTCTCACTTTGATTCCCTCACAGTCTTCACGCCTGTCGTCTTCTGTGCTTTATCTTACCACCTCATTTTTCTTTTTTCACTTGTCATCCTCATTTCAGTCTTTTCTTTTCCTCTGAATGCTAATCTTTGTCGGCGTGGCACAAGTGCTCACTTTCTTTTTCTCATCACTGCGTTTTTTCCCTCCCGAATGTTTTCACCCTAAAAATATTGTACCTCCTGTATTTTTCTTCCTTGAATTCTTCCTTAGCCTCCAACTGTTAAATCCTACTAATGTAGGATAAGAGGAAGTATATTAAATTGTTCTTAAAGGCCCACTCCAATGGAAAATGTGTTTTCGCTGTTTTTGACATGTTCTTGGGGAACATGTCCTAATGATGGAGGACACATGTAAAGAAAATTAAGCTTCAAATTAATTTTTTTCTTAATTCAAATTGCTGTGAATCAGGATCAGATGAGAAATTACCATTTGAAAAAGCTTGTAGTTGTGACATAGAAGCTACAATTGGGGAAGCCAAAAGCTCCCTGCCCCGCTCCATTCTGACGCATCCACTAAAAAGATCCATGGAGCCTAGACTGGTCGGGACAGGCCCCCAAATTATTTTTTCCTCACTCCAGTACAAGCCAGATTTTTCTCTGTGTCTTATTACTGAATCAATTTATGCTTTTTTATGTTGTGTGTGCATGAGTGTCTGTGGGGGGTGTTTTCATACTTTTTTTTTAACAGCCGTTTGTTTTGCTTTTGGATTTTAAATTAGGAAAATGTTTTTATGCAAAACACTACGAGTTACATTGATTGAAAAAGTTCCTTGCAAATAAAGTTTGATTTGCTTTGATTTGTGTATAGTGTAGGTCTTTGTTTTAATTCTCCAAGATGGCATCTACTTTTTTCAAATCTTTGCAGATGAATAGCTTCAATATTGCTCACCATTCTTGTTGCACCAGTAATGTTAAGTTTGGGGTTTGAGAGGCTGTAAGATGGTGGGAGAGAGTGTAAACAAAGGGATGGTGGGAAATGAGGGCAGCCTTACTCCTCGCCTAAAGACCCGCCCACAACTCAGGGGTGAATTTCTGATTAACTACTTCTGCTCTGCAGAAACTTTGTCCTAGAAAACAAGACAGCTTTTGGGATTTTGCCTAACAATGGCATAATCACAATTAAAAGACCACAAAGAACTTTTTTTTTTTTAATTAAAAGATGATTAGAGTGTGGCTTTATATTATTTAGATTTTATGAAATCACTTGAGTTTTTGCTGCCAACTGCTTCATGATTAGCTATTTAAGACCAAACTTTATTTATTTGAGTGTACAGATTGATATAAAAAGATTTTTTTTTCCTCAACCATTGCTAGAATTTCCTACATACGACGGAGTATTAGGGCCACCCAAAAAAAAAAAGCCACCAAAAAAAAAAAAGTAAAATTACGAGTTTTTATCTCGTAAATTTAGGACATAAAAACTCGTAAATTTATGAGAAAAAACTCGTAATTTTACAAGATTTTAAGTCGTAAATTTATGAGAAAAAAACTCGTAAATTTACAATATTAAGTGGAAGTGAGCATGCAGAGCAGTAGGTGAACGCCGCGCAGCAACAGAGCAGACCGACTAAACTTTGTTGAACAGGTGAGCTGAATGAGCTTGAACGTTCCAAATATCTGGAAGCTCATTTGTTTGATTTACAATTTATTAATGTTTTATTTATTGATGGTTGGTTTGCAGGATCCCTGCAGCCCGATGAAGCCATCGGTGCCCCTGCAGCTTTCCACTTCAATCCTTTCTTCCTCCACCAAAAACAAGATCTCTCCGTTTCTGTGACGCTTCCGTCTGAGGAGGAGGATCACTTTTTTGGCATTTTCAATGTTCTAATGCTAATATAATAGACTATTTTCATTCATCTTTGTTGTTTGATGATATAACGGGACGTTTACTTCCGCATTGGTGTTCGGATCTGATGACAGGTTCATGACGTAAGGTGACAGATGAACTTCAGGGTTTGTGAATGAAAAGGAGAATAAAAGCTGCAACGATCCTCTGCACCCAAACGTGTCTCTGAGCTCCTTATTTTACATATGAAACTCCGCTTTACTGAGACTGAACCCCGGAAAACCGGCTCCACTGACAATAATCTGATTTTGAGTCGCCAAAGGGTAAGAATCTCTTTGTTTTAAACCTATAATAAACCTGGAAATAAAGTTTCACAAAAGGCTCCACATCTTTCACCTTCAAGCGATGCTCCGATAAACGGACAACTTCGGTGTTTTCTCCTTGTTAACGAGATTTTATCTCGTAAATTTACGAGAAAAAAAACTCGTAAATTTACGAGTTTTTTTCTCGTAAATTTACGAGATAAAATGTCGTAATTTTACTTAATTTTTTTTTTTGGTGGCCCTAATACTCCGTCGTACCTACAGGATACAAATCTACTAATAAAAGTGCAATTAGTTTTTTTGCATTTTACACAGGAATCTCTTCAGGAATCTTTACACAAGTTGTGTGTGTTTTTGCTCTCTTTTCCAACCCTGGAGTTTTAATAATCTGCTTTGCACCTTGAAAATGAGATAGCCTGTTTTATGATTAATGTTAGTCAAAAAATTTTGATTACCTATGTGCTTTGAAGTACCTCTGAGGCGCTGGTGCAGGAAAGAACAAAACACAATTACCTCTCTAAGTTCTCTAAATACACGGAAACACACCCTTGCACAGAAACTCTGCATAATGAGGTGCCTGGCATTCCACTTCATTTCTTTACTTTTATGTCATCTCTGTCTGCTTGTAATGACAATCATAAAAGTCAGAAATGATTTACGGTGCCTTGCGAATGGAGATGGCAAAGTCCCATTTCAGATGTCTGTACTATTTTAAACATGCTGCACCAGCCCAGAGTGTACAGATGCCTCAGCAGCAGCCCCAGGCTATGACACCAGAATTCACACTCACCCTGCTTCTCCTGAACTTGTCAGATGCTTTAAAGACAAGGAAATTCAACTAGTACCTTTGTGTTATCTGTTGGAAAATAATTTGACAGGCTTTAATGATCAGATATGTAAAGAAAAACCGTGTGGTTACAGGTGTGCATACGCAGGGCAAATATATCCAGACTCAAACATAAACGTATGCAGCAGGTTAAATCCAGTTCCATGCTGTTCTGTCATTCTCTTTCTTATCTGCCATAGTTGTCACAGTTTCACATTTTGTAATACTCTTGACTGACTGATTGACATAAGCAAGACACCAAATGTACAATTTCACCTTCCTGCCGTCTTGTAAGAAAGTTGTTGTTGACAATCGAGCTTTGACAGTTTTACACCATATTTAAACACAATGCACATAACTTTACAAAATTAGTATTAGTATTAAAAAGAAGATTTTGTTTTTAACTGCAACTTCTTCTGATCCACAGCTGTCATCCTGAACTTCAGGTGGTGAATCATCACAATAAAAGCTTTCAATTGAGTCATACCTGCCATGGTTTGCCAGCTTTTTTTTATTTTTTTGGAAATTACATTACCAAGACAGATTAAGAGATAAAATGTGTTTTTTAGCACAATAAAACTTTACTACTACTAAATTTACTTAATTCAATGGCAGATTGGGTTCATTTAAGCTGCATTTCACATAGGAATCTCAAAATAATTATAATTCTATTTAATCCAAAACTTTGTGATTTTGTAGTCCTCATTAGATGTTTTTTTTTTCCTAATTCATAAAATATTTCATTTATGTCCTCCATCATGCTAAAAGAACATGTTAAAAAAAATTTCATTGGAGTCCTCTACCGAGGACTGCCGGTTATTTTGAGACATAGGTGGTAAATTGTTATATAAATTCTCCACATGACCAGGGTACTCAATCAGATAAATTAATAACCCCATGACCCAAGAGATGCCAGGTTACAGGTAGTGAAGGAGAATGTAATAAATATTTATGTAAATTCCTCCGATTAAAGTATGTTTATCGAGCTATTACTTCTAAAAATATGTTTTCCTGCAACTTTTAAAATTAAAAGCTATAGCTGCACAATGGAAGCCTATTATTAAAACAGCCAGAGGGCTTAGTTTTTGGTCAATAAATCAAATGTGTTAGCTCTGTTCTACAGGAGTAAAGTGAATGTACTTAAGAAGAATTTAGCCATTTGCATTCTGGTGGGTTATTTAATTAGAATTTGCTAAAATATAAAATTAAACCTTTGTGTCTTTGTTGCATTCTGATTAATTATCTTGTTTCTGTTTGTAATCATTCACAAATATAATTTTTCTTAGCTGCTGAAATGTTTCTTCATGAAGTGGGATGCTTCACCTTCTGCCTTTGATCTCTGAGTTATTCAGTCCAATTCCATCCTCATATTTATATTCATCCCTTTGCAAGATTACATATTTTCTTGTGAATGTAAAGTACAAGAAACATCCACTGCAGAATTAAACCGTCTCCAAAACCTATGAGACATGGTTGATCCGGGTGGGAGCACCTATTAAATCAGATGCATGTCCAAAAAATTGCTTTTGACAGTCAAAAGCTTTTTTATTATTAATGCAACACAGGTCAAGCTGTTAATAGTAAACAGCAAATCCACTGAAATCTGTCATTTTGGTCATTAGGCTAAATGCGATGTATGAAAATAACAGCTGAGACCAGATTGTTGAAGCATAATGTCACCAAAAACTGTTTCAGGCAAAAATTCACAAAAACTCTCAATCGCTTGCTGATGTTTAAACTAACCAAGGGGATCATTTATAGCATATGACAAATGTATTACCAGTATCCTTTGTGCTTTTCGTAGAAAATAAATCAGTGAAAATGTTTCATTTTATTTTTACTTGTAAAGCTGATAAAGGACATTTTATATCAGCACTGTAAATATTTAGTATCTCTGGCTTGAATTCAAATTTTCTTGTGAGCAAGTAAGGGGAAGATAGACCCACATGCAGGCTCTCCAGGGGATGGTGACAAACTTTAACCACCCATAGTGTCCTTGCGCTTTTATATAAGCGTGATATAAAAAGCAGTCACTCTATTGGAACACTGCCCAAGCCTCTTTGTCTTTTTCATGACATGTCTTCCACATTCTCCTCTGCAGTATTGACCTGTAGATTTTGTCAGTCTACTTGATAAGAGTTTTTGTTCAAGAGCAAACTCATGCACTCGGTCATTTGGGTCCAGCGGCTTTGAGCTGTGAATCATATCTGACTTTTCTGTCTTGGACATGTAAGACACAAGTATGGCAAAAGGAAAGGGTGTTGGTTGTGAGTACTGGGTGAATTGAATTACAATAAAGTGAAACAGTGCAGAGATGACAAAGAGTTTGCTTTACACATTACATGAACGTGTGTTTTGGGGAGTTTTTCACTGTATTCTGACAGCTCACAACCAAGAGGATTGCTCATTTGAAAAAAAAAGATATGTAAAACCTTTCTTCACTTCTTTGGCCACAATTTATATTCATGAATCTTTACTGTAATGAAATACATAACCTCTTCTTTAAAAAAAAAAAAAAACCTTTCCCACCAGAGCTTTAGTTCCAGTGTTTACATCCTTTCAACTACCATAACTCTTCAACTGTTGATGCAATTAACATACCAGCAGATTCTGAAGAACAGAACAGCAGCCTTGCATTTATATTCAACACTTTTTAGTTATTGCTTATGCAATCCATCCAAATCGGCTGATTCTGTCACATAGAAAAGCAGCTTTGCACATTTACGCCACACCTTACGAACATAAGCAGCTTTTCTCAGAATCAGCTGATTCACGTTGATTGCGTAAACGTTGGAAGGTTTGTCAAAGAACGTGTGATATTTAGGTATCGCCAGCGACATAACCAGTATTAAAATGTCAAATAGGTTGCAGCCTTTTGAGTGGCAGACAGTTGATTGCACGCTGAGGTCTACAGCAACTTTGTGGGTTTCTCTGAGGCTAGCAAATTAGCGTCACTTGGAATCACATTTTAATGTATGAAGGTTGTGAGGGCTCCTTATTTCAAATATGCCATGCAAGACATTTGTTCCAGTATAGGTACTTTTTTTTTAACGTTTTTTTCTTTTAATCTTTAATCAGTCACACTTTATTTTCATAGATCACAAGCTTCTTACAAAGTTGTCTTAAACTATTTGCAATGACTTGCAAAAGACAAAAAATAAGAGAAGAAATTTTAAAATAATTTTCAAATGTTTCAAGAAACCAGCCATCAAATCAAACATAATATTTGATTTGATTTGTTAATGTTGCAACATGTTCACTTTCATTTAATGCTAACTCACTGGGCGTGTGTGTCGTGTTCAGGAACCTACTAAACGCGGGCTCCTAAACGCACTTTTACTATATGGATTTCACACTAGACTTTCGCTACTTGATACTACTGCATGTACTCACAGTTGGAAGAGGCTTGGTACGAAATGTTGAAGTAGTGCAAGTCTTGCGAATTTTGCTCCAGGCTTTTAATTTCACAGCTTCATTCTGACAATGAAAGACTTGGTGTCATATAATTTTGGCACAAACAGTTATTATTTTCTCCTTCATGATCACTTTTCATACAGTTGTCACTTCCGTGCTTTGATAAGGGTGCTTGTCACCATCATCATCATCCAAATCTAGGTACCTGTCATCTGTTTTAAGTTTTAAAGTGCCTTCAATGGTCATCGTGCGGTTTGTATGTAGAGCCTGAAAACAGTCATGGAAACTTGCATAGCAATAGGTGTATGGAAGAGTTTTAAACATGAAAGCCCGAAACATGCATTAATGTGGGATTTCATTGGAAGTGGTCCGTAGCCTTGAAACCCGGTGTGAATGTAGCATAAGGATAAAACTCACCAACTCTTGAGTAAATGAAGAACTTTTTAAAACATTTCTATAGTTCAAGCCTCCCTCAGAAATCCAATTCTTGCAAATATACAGTTTGCTGTGAGCTGGACAGGCCAGAAAGTCACTACTGTAAGGGAAGCAGTGTAAGAAAGACAAATCTTGGAAAACATTTATCTTTGTTTCACTCTGTCCTATTTTGTGTGTGGGTGTGTGTGTGGATCCATACAGGCTTAGGTGTGGATTGAGCCTCTCAAGTGAAGACAACTGAACTGTTGGAGAGGCTCTCCACAGTGGGTCTCAAGGCCATGTTTGGCCACAATAGAATCGTGATCAGTGGCGGTTAACGCAAACACATCCATATACACCGCACACACACACACAAAAGCAAAGAAATGGACATCAAGAAACAAGGTTTTATTTATTCCGATGTGAATACTAAAATTATTCCAGAGGCTCAACATGTGCACTTGCTTGCGTGTGGCTGTTGATTGTGCATGGGAAGATGCATTAGTGTGTCTGCATGTGCCAGAGACCAAGAAACAGTGAGGTGTGTGCGAGCAAAAAAGAGCTTTGTCTACATAAGTATCACTAGAGGATTCAAAATAGATTAAGTGTAACCAGAAGTGCCCCCAAACACACACACAGAAATTAAATTTGCAGGGAAAAGTAGAATCATCTCATGGCCATGGAGGGGGATGCATTTCATTGATACACTGTGAAGGAAAAAAAAAAAAAAAATCAAGAGTCCACGAGTGCCGAAAGCCTTTGGATTACTTAGCTTGATGGTAATGTTGCAGGCGTAAGATTTTAGATTTTAGTTTGCTCGTTTGTATATTTGTCATCGGAACCATTTGTGACACAGTTGGCCGCCTGGCAAAGCAATCCATTACACTCCACAAAGCTTTTGCACGAAATCTACTTCTGTGCAGCCAAATGCGTGACAGACGAAAAACATGTATACAGTATATCTTATATTTATACGTTTGTTAGAAATAAATGTTTCACTACAACTATAATAGAACTGTCATTTTTTTTTACCTTACCTTGAAAGATGCTGGGAAGATAAAAAAAAAATGCAGATTCAACACCATCAAAAGGAAGTAGGCAGTTTTAAGAGACGTCTGCAGAGTTGCATAGCAACACTAAAGAAAACATTCAAGCATGTGTCGAACTCTTTTTTGTTACATCATAACTCCTCTTCAGAGCTGACAAACAAAGAAAACCCACACTCCACTTGGTCACTGCAGAATTCCACTTCATCCTCTTGAGCATGAGCAGAATGTTTTGTCTCAATGTTTTCAGTGCTGCTTTATTAACTGACTTTATTAAGGTCGTAAAGAGGGTGATTGTCATTATTAGAATGTGCCGCACTGGTTTGAAGTCTGATTTGAAGTTTTACAAAGCTGTGATTGCACACTTAGACAAATCACCAAAAGCAAAGAGACAACTCCTGTTTGGCTTCACATTTCTGATTGTATTTTTTTTAGCTGCACTCAGGTAAGTCCGAAAATGAGTGTGATGCGTCAGTATTCTCACAAACCCACCACACTTTCCTAAATAGAAGACTGTCAATTGCTAAGTACCAGAAATGTCACATTTGCAAGCACTGAACACCAAAATAAAGTGTTTTTTATATATATTCCAAACAGAGAACAAGTTGGACCATGAAACTGACATGTCATTTTGTTTTGTGGTGCTCCGCCCTGTTGCTATTCAAGTCACAGTTTCACCTTGATAAGATGTGACCTTGCTTCACAGTAAAACACAATGTCCCTGAGGGTGCATTGGTTTACAGATCAAGAGTTACTTGCTTAATTTCATGTGTGCAAAACACAATAAATATAAATAGGGAGAGACCTTAGTAAAACATGAGTGAGGATATAATAAACAAAATGATATAGAGTAATTTCCAACAGAGGACTGGCAAACTCAAGATCAGGTGCAGAACCAGTAGGTGAAGATACCCCAGAGTCTAAATGCTGTCTGTGGGATTGATGCTTTTCAAGGGCAGAAAAAGGTGGAGAATGGGGACGAGGAGGCTTTGCCTAACGGTCTGGAAGGCAGGGAGAAAGGCAGTAAGGAAATTTAAAGGGGAGGAAACAGACACTGATCCAAAGTGGGCCAAAGCAGCAAAATGACTGCAGCCCAACTATATGTGATGGAGGAAACAGCATTTATTACTGAAAGTATGCAAATGCTTCACTGTGACATTAAAACTGTCGATCAATAATTTTGGAATTTGGGTTTTTTATAGACGATGGTACAGAACCTATTATGCAGACTGCATATATTAAAACCTAATAAAAGCGATTAGATGATACTTTTACCCTGTACCATTTAGAAACATAAACCACAGGATAACAGCATCATAGAAGAATTTTAACTTTTGCAGGCACATATAAAGAGTTACAATTAATCCTAGCAAAAGTTTGAACTGAGAAAAACTTGTATCCTTTTTTTCTTCGAGTTGGTTGTTGTTTTGCTAACTTTGATCAGTCTTTTTAAGAGGTAGCATCCAATATTAGCTAGAAGAATGACCATGTCTATTTATGTTACTCTAAACAAGTTTAATATATTTAGAATAAGTGTTTTAAATATTCAGTCTTACTAAAGCTTAAACATAGAAAAAAATATAGAACTTGGAAGTCCTTTGAATGAACTCACTTTACAGGATGCTGCAATTTCAGGGTATCTAAATCACATGTGTCAAACTTAAGGCCTGGGGGCCAAATGTGGCCCTCCATGTCATTTTATGTGGCCTGCAAAAGCATAGACGTTTTTAATTTATTAAAATAAAAAATAAAAATTGCTGTGTATTTATTCGCATCTAGGGGGAATAAAACTTAAACTATCGGATTGGGCAACTATACATTAGGAATTAAACACAGTCCATGTAACCTAACCTGACAGAATCAAATTTAAAAGTATTTATTCTAGAGTAACAAGCAAACATATGTTTTCTATGCAACTGTAATTGTCACTTTAAAAAGTTATAATAAATAAATAATGAGTTATTCAACATGAAGAAGAAGTTACATTTATTTTTTATTACATTCAGTTACATGTATGTTATATCCGGCCCTTTGAGGACAGCCACTATGCTGATGTGGCCCTCAGTAAAAATGAGTTTGACACCCCTGATCTAAATTGTATTTAGAAGTAACAATAGCAAGTGTACATGGATTCACGGTGCCCACCCCTGAAGGGAGGAGCCAAAAGATAAAGATTAATTAACAACTATACAAAGATGCATTAAACATATAGATGTTCAAAAACGTGTTTAATTGTTTCAATTTCATTCGCAAAAAACTTTAGAGTTCTACATTTTGTTTTTCATGTGTATCATTGACCTGTTGGTCATGTTTGATATGAACATTTAACCTGTTCTCCTTTAAAAAGGTGCACTGACTCTTGTTAAAACTAATCTTTTGCCTTATTTGGTTACGGAAGAAAATCAAATGATTAAATTACTGAGCTGTTTCAGTTCAAATCCACGTGTCTTTTCCTTAAAAGGAGAAAAAAAATCAAGAAAAGGAAAACAAAAACTACTAAGCTGTATGTTTAAAATAACTTTTTAATGTTATTCTGAAAGACCCATTTTTGCGTCTTTGCATAAGTACGTGAAAACGTCAAACATGTGCAACCCTGACTTATTTGTAGAAAAGAGGGTTATTTTTCCAAGTATCCATTTCTTGTTTACAATTTTCCCATTCTTAGTAAGTTTTCTACCCTTTGATCAGATTACCAGCTTCAGCATTTGTTTTCACTGAATAATATGCGTCACACTAAAACAAGGCGGTTCAGTGTTTTAAAAGTGCATTTTTATGCTTTTCTTCATAAATATTTTTCACTGTTGTCTCTTATGGGGAAAGAAATGTCATAAACATGTAAATGCATCTATGCAACAGATATGTATTATCTATTTATCATTTCTTTTTCTTTTGCTTTCAACCCTCTTCCCACTTTCCTGTCACTCTTTTGCTCTCTTGTTGTCAGCTGGAACTTTTTCTGTCATGCCTTTGTTTACTCTGCTGTGGAAGAGCTCACATCAGCTGGGTTTGGCTGCAGAAAACATTATCATGACCTAGAATCTGGTAGCCCCTTTGTGACCCCACCCATATTCAATGCAGATGCCAAAGACTAAGCATGTATTAGGAGGGAAAATTTATTTGTAATAAACTTTTAAATTTTTATTATTCTCATATTTTCACAACATGTTTAAAAGCATTTTAACTACAGGTGAAAATTAGACATCACACATTCACACTGGACCGTTTCGTCCGCACAACAGTTTATTTTCTAAAATAGGCAGCAACTAAGAAAGCTCACGTCTGCTTTGGTGTGGACCAAACAAGTGCATTCTGGTGCCCCTGAAAACAAGGGTATCTGTTTGCTTGCAAACAAACCCTAAACACTGTAGCAGTGTGATTACAGGCGGATTATATATTAGACCAAAAAAGCAATAGTGAATTAAATTAGCAAAAAGTGCCCACTACCTGAACCCCAAGTAGGATGTATCACATGAAACTTAAAAAAATGAGATGTGGCAAGGAAGTCAGGGTACTCATCAATATTTGATGGTCAGAGGACTAGTGGAACTATTCAACTTCCTCCCCTGTGGCTTCTTTTCCCCAACTCTCTGGTCAGTGCTTGTTTCATGCTGTTGTAACTCCTTGACATTTCCAGGTGGTTTGGTCAGTAAAGCAACCAAATCAACGGAAATTGGGAAAATGTTTCCGTGTTGTATGCCTGTTGGAACCGTGGCTCCAGGACTTCCCCTGTGTGAAACCGCCCTAATGTAGTCTCACCCCACTTCTTTGATTGACAGCTTTGTCCAAATTTTGACATGTAAAGTGCAAAGTGGTACATATAAATTATATATTATAAAATATGACTTAGACTTAAGTGGAAATTCAAAAGATCTAGAGCTGAAACGATCTTTTATTGTGACAAAGGCCTCAGGCTGTTTTTAAACTCTGAGGGTTTTTTTTCTGGTTACAATCAATGAGTCTGCTCTTTGTAGTTTGTGAACAACTTACCCAAGGAGTTGCAGGTTTATTCTTTAAGTTAGCCAGCCATCATTCAGTCAATGTGTGCATGTAGTGAGTGTGCACAGGCCTGCGAGACCTACCTCAGGCTATTCTGTTGTCAGAAGGAAAAAGTCTGACAGTCTGATGCTCCTTAATTCTGTGTCAGCTACTGGCAAACACTCAGTGTCCTTCACACTCATGCAGACATACACACATTTGTACGTTTGTCAAAATTTACTCTGTGGCCCTTCTCCCTTAGGATGCACTTAGTGAGGAAGTCCTGCACCTGCACAGATCCAGCCTCTAATGAGGGGACAGGAAAAAGAGAATAGAGACAGGAGCAGGAAGGAAAGGGTGACATGGGAGTATTGCCTATGGTTCTGCAGGGTTTTGAAACAGATACATCCCATTCTTCAGAATCAAGTGGTGTTAGGTGTGAGAGGAGTGAAACATGTGAACTTTTGTGGATTTCATCTGTTTCCACATTTGAAAATGGGTTTTTGTCCCTTTGTGTCTCTGTGGGCAGATGTGGTACTTTTTCATTAAATCGTTTCCTTTTTAAGCTTGTTTCTGGCCATGTATGTGCCTCACAATCACACACAAGACCACAGAAGTGCTACACACTCACACACCCCAACACACTCGCATTCACAAGCCTTAGATGAGAGCCACTCTGTGAGCAATGAGGGAATTAGCGTCTATAACAAGCTTGAAGAAGACCCCGTACTGGAAATGATGTAGTGGAAACACAGCTAGATGGAACACATACACACACAAACACACAGGCCATTAGTATGGTACTTGATTATGCATTACACTTGCATCCTGAAGTTTTCAATTTTATCGAGCAAAGAATGCTAATAATTATTCCCTAAATTGCTTTTCATTTTAATTTTTTTTATCTTTTCCTTCTTTCTAAGTCATCCACCATGACCTGACATCTCAGTTCTTCATCCAACTTTCATGCAACTTTATCCTGATAAGGCCTGAATGGGGATAACCTAGCTGCTTCCGTCAATAAGAAATGATGAGTTCAGAGTCAATCTGTGAACTTTTGTTGTTCTATTTAATTCAATTGCAATTTTTCTGGAGATGTGTTCTGTAGGCTGAAAGGATATTAATGATAATATAAAATAGCTTCAAGGTTCATCTGCAATATCGATTGTGTTATTATTTCCTAATTACACTCAGTGCAATTCTTGCTCAATGTTGTGAATCTAATAAAATTGACTCTGAAGGATTTTGAACCCCAGGCACTCCTGGCACTCGATTAAAGTCTTTTGAAATTTATTTTTTCCTTGTGTCAAGTGAAGTACATCGTAGGAGGTCTTTGTTGATCAATAAAGCACAGGCTGAAACTGTTACATCCTGTTATGCACAGATGAATAGCGTTTGCACGCAAGAATTACACATGAAGTGTATGCAGCTTCCTGATGCTACTAAAAAGCAATCCACCTTCTTCCGCTTAGGTTATTACAAGTGTGAAAGTTGTTAACTTTGACAAACTTCATTAAAAAAGAGAATTTACTCACTTATGTTGATTTGTATGATTTTGTTTTTCAATTAAATACAGCACAATATTATGGGAAACCCCACACTAAATAGGCCACAACACAGTATAGTCTTTACAGGAATCTGTCATTTAAGCTTTAAGAAGCATTATTGTGTTTTCTGCAATCTAATCCACCTTATAACCCAGTGCAGTGCGCCTTACAGTGCATAAAACACAGTAGTTATTTTTTTCTATTAAATCATCCAGTGTTTATACCTGCATATTCTTTTTCACAGAGGACTGGACCTTAAATTATCTGTCACTGTATAAGAGAGCAACAAGAAAACACCCAGGATATATCACTATCCTGGGTGAAAGCATGCAGTTGTGTCCAAATTTCTTCACTTTTTAGCGTACTATGTAGGCCACTTGCTCTTTTGGTAGACATTTCCAAGTTTACAATTCCAAAATCCACTGTCTTAGAAATTTTCCAGACTTCTCTGCGAAAAACCAGTGTTCATCAATGCTCACTATTGGCGATTAAAGACCACAATGCATTCCGTTTGAACAACTTTTCATTAAAAGAATGTATTTATTTTGTTTTTTATAAATCACCTAAGTTTTCATCTTCAGAGCACAATGGATTTATAAATAATTTTAGGAAAATATTCATATTTATTGGGTTTTTACTTCAGCAAATTGGGGACATCATATTCGCCATTAAAAATTTTAAGAAAGCAGTAAGCGTAGTGTCCGAATTGCTTTTAACATCCAGGGCACTAGATAAGCCTGTACTATAGTTTTTTAGTAGTTGGGGAGTAGTGAGGTAATTCTGGCGTAGCCTAAAACATGACGTATTAGTCTGCACGTGTGCCGATTAAAATTCTAAAATGTGCATTATGCCTTTAACCTGTAAATAGAAGCTGCTTTGTTCCAATCTGTGTGTTGCTGATTTGTGGCAGTGCTAACCAATGCAAAATGCATGTTTGATCGAGGACAGACACCTTTTACCAATCCTGAGGACCAAAGCCCAACTGACAAAATGACAAAAAAAAACTTTTATTTATATGAACATAGACTAGCAAAGCAAAATGCAATCAAAGATAAGACTAACAGAGAAAATGTAAAAGAAAAGTCAATGTAGATATGTGTAGACACCAACTTGTGTGGTTATGCAATGACATGCCTGTGTCCACAGCAGTGAGACATGCTGAGTTACACATCATAATGAGATGCAGATATGTTTAGCAGATGAGGTGTAGTGCACTGATCTGTGCATTGTGTTTCTGAGTGCATGCATGCATGCACGGGTTGTTAGTGCTGATATAAAGCCAGCTATGAGAGGACTGTCTGTCATGTGAGGGGGGTGGCTTGAGAGCCGGTTGGACCCAGAAGCAGAGGCGGGAGGCAAACAGTTCCAAGGCCAGGGGGTTTAATAAACAACAAACAAAAGGCGCTGCAGAGCAGGATGACAAAACAAAAACTCACTGTGGCGTGGCGTGGCATGAAACATGGCATGAACGGACGAAGACACATGAAGACGTTAAACACACGACCAGAAGTTAATGGACCAGCACAGGAGGAAGGCAGAGACAAGACTTAAATACAGACAGGGCAGACAAGACACAGGTGAACACGATCAGGGCAGATGGGGACCAAAGGAAGTAAAGCACAAGAAACAAGACAAGACAGGAAACCTTTCAAAATAAAACAGGAAACAGAACCAAACAAGACAGAACAAGAACTAAAATGAAAAAACACGACACAACAAACTCAAACCATGACACTGTCATCTCTAATACTGAGAAGTGAAAACTGTCCCTAGTTTTTGTCCAGAAGCAAATATTGGTATATTTGTTAAGAGATGAGGACATTCTCAAATGGATCTTCTCGTTATAGCCTAGATAGGAATCTATGTGCACAGCAACTGCAACCAAACTCTGCATCAGAAATGCAGCATTGTTTGCCATCACAACCCTGACTTTTTTATATATTATAACTCATACTTCTCTTTTTTTTTAGTTAAGCTTATTTTTTCAATAAGAAATATCGATTGATGTGACAATGCCACTCATCTCCACAATGTGGGACGAAGTTGGTCGGAGAAAAGACTGTCCAAAATCATAAGATTACCTCTACATTACCTTTGTTCCACTTTCTTGATCAGTTGTTTCAGGAATTAGATTATATAAAAAACTGTAGTGGAAATAAATTAGGGTGATAGGAAAATAGGTAATTGAAATATAGTTGATGCTTTCCAATTCAAAATTAAAACCATCAGGTATGTGGAAATAGTTTCATATTTTTCTCAGCTTTCTAAACTTTCCTGAATATTCTTCCTTTTATGATTTGGGTTTGTGTGAAGCATGTGTCTGACAGTGACAAGGACACACTGACAATAGGGTAAAATTGTTATGGGTGCAACTTTCTCAGTTACACCTGCTTTTCTACATATTCAGATCAGTTTATCCATTAGCTGCAGTTGCTAAAATGAAGGTAAAACTGGGAGGTTTTTGATTATTTGTGCACAGTTGTACTGACTGTGGCTTTTATATAGAGTGGCTCAAGAACTGAGTTCCAGTATCTAGCAGATTCTTTCAGAACAACCACAATGCCAACGATCTAAAAATAAAAAAACACTTCCCTTCTGAGATGATAAAAAGATATCTTGTGCATTTGATTCATATTTGAACCCCACTCCAGTCTAAACATAACACTTGTGAGAAAGGACACACTCCCACAGATGCAGAGTTATGCACTGCTTGTTTTATTGGAGGTGCTGAAGCAGAGTGTGATGTTGGAGTGAGCCCAGTCTGTGTGTGGCTGTGTGTTAATGGGTTTACATTTAAAAGCCATCATCACAATGACAGAGCAACATCACTGATGTCACACATTTTTGTTTCTAATGCGCAGCAGGACTTTCTTACTTTTATTTATGAGAATGTAGCGCTGCACTTTTTTAGGCTTCAACGGTGAAATGAACAACTTGTAAATTTGATTTATTTACCAAGCGACAATAAAAAAATCATCAGATACTTTCATATTTGTTGTCAAAAAAATGAATAAAATAGCACATTTTAAAGAAGGAAATATTTATAAATGAGACATTCGAAATCTCACTGCATAGCCTGATATTAATATGTTACTATTGATCAAATTGCCTCACACCGGGGTGTCCAATCTTTCACCCTGAATCTTGAGTCACCCAATAATTCATTTTTCTTTACAGCCTTTACAGTTTTCACTATTGTTTATGCACGGATTGCCCTGTGCCAGAGTTGACCAATAAGCCTTCTCCTGCACCACATTTTTAGCACACATGTATTATTACAAAATGAGCTCCTATTCTGAATAATTCATATTCAAGATAAAACAGGGGAGAAACTGAGTTTATCTGGATTAAATTTGTCAGTAAAAACCTCTTTTTGCATTACCAACAAGCCTCTGAACGAGAACATGCAGTGCACACTTTTTTCCAGAAGAACCTCCGTTAATGGACGTAAAGTTACAAGCACGAGGCAGCTTATGCTCAGAAACATGTTATTTCTGTACACTCAATATTCAAAACATTATCTAAATTAATCTCTTTATATAAACCATGTTGATATACTAACTACATATATTGTTCAATGTTTCAGACTTAATTTTTTAATAAACCTTTGCAGAAATGGGCTTTTCTTACTAAAAGCACTACATTCTGCCTTACATGACAAAGTCAGCCATGTATGCATTATTTTTAAATTGCGCATGTCAAGAGTATTTACATTTAACACAAAAACTAAAAGGCTGGGATGAATCTTGTGAGGGTTTATTTTGGGAATTTCTTTAAACATTGCTTTCGTTCCTCTCTTGAGTATACTTTCTGGGACATCTTGCAACATAAAGTGGTGAGCAAATTGCATGTTTCCCTCTTGCAAATCTTTTTTCTCAGTTTATAACAGTGGACTTTATATTGTTGGGAAAATGGGATGGCAAAAGGAGCTCACAGCACTTTAATTGAAAAATGTCATACAACTATTGATTCAGTTATATTAAAAACAACCTTTATGATTAGGTCAACGTGTGTTAAAAATACTCCCAAAATCATAAATAAAATTCTGCAGTTGTCGTGGTAAAATAAGCGGCTTTACCTTAGATGTTGAGAACTAAATAAACTATGGGTAGCAATAGTAAGTACTCTGTAAAAACAAACCCTTTTGAAATAAGTCAAAAATTCCTACCTTACTGGCAGATATTCTTTTAATAAGCAAAACAATCAGCTAATGAGGTGAGAAAACTTGTCTCAACAAGAATTCTTGATTTAAGAAAAAAGTTCTAGTCACTAAGTCATGTTTTCATAAACTATGATTTTTTTTGCCCAATAAAAAAACGTTATTGACAACAATACAATTTTTCTCGAAAGGAGGGACATTTACCTATATTCCGGTTTTTGCAGTGTGGCTTGTATTTGTGAAGATTTGTGCTTTTTTCAAGTTTAGTTTTATTGTCTTCAGTTAAGATTTGTGTTCAGGTATGTTCTGCTTTTAGATTTAGATGAGTTTCATTTATCAAAGCTGTTTCTCAAGTTTTCGTAAATGAACCCCTTGGGTATTTAACTTTTTTTTTTATTATTACTATTAATTGCTCCCGTTGTCTCATCATGCTGCTCCTCCTTAGCCATGTTTTTATTAATATTTTGTATAAGTTCTATTTTTAAATAACCTTTCTGCTCCTCCAAGCCACTACGTTTTGTCCTCCACCATCCTACACTACTGACAGTAGCGGTTATGTTTTGACAAGAACTGTTTTAAAAACTATTGCTGGATAAAGCTGCTATCCAGCCCAACCAATTGCCTTTGTCATCATTTGAAACATAGAGTTGATGCCTATCACTCCTCCAAAACGTATAACGCACATGGAATGTAAAATAATTAATTATTCCTATTAAAGATAGATAGATAGATAGATGACTTTATTAATCCCACAATGGGGAAATTTCATTTCTCTGGCAAACAAAATGACAAACAAAGTAAAACACCGCAGGCGCTGACAGTACACATGCTAATCCACAGAACTGTACGAAAGCTATAAGCAAAGCAAAATATTCTCACAAAAAAACACTGAAATGACTGAAAAGGAGCATTCATTTAGGCTGCAAACTTCCCTATTTCTATTTTATATAAATAAATATCTCATACATCATCTTTGCTGGCATCCAAAACGTACATTTTGCTGTTTGACAGCTCCTGGATATGGGGGGATGGTGGGAGAGCACTCATGTCACAGGATCTCTGGGAAAAAAAAGAAAAGCAAGAAGTCTGCACATGAGATCATTTTATAGGCATTGGTAGCCAGTTTAAATAATAAAGTAACACATTGTATGATCATTGCATGCACGTGGGTGTGAAACTGCAAGTAATTAATTTAGATGTGCATGCCAGCAGTAAAAGAGCCTCCTTATCCTTAAATATTACTACACTCCTGCCAACATGCAAGTTATTTTAAACACAATTTCACAGTTTTAAAATAAGGGTACAAACTGACATGTCTGCTGATAACCCAGATTTCCTGCTGAGTGTGCTGAATGGTGTGCACGAGCAACCACTCCCAAAGTGACAAATATTTTCTAGGAAATTCATGACCTCCCAGGTTCCACCTTTTTGTGACGCAGCAGCCAATTAACAAGAGCAGCACTGGCAGAACCATCAATGATAGTTCTTTTTTTAGCTCACCTTTGCAAAACTGTGGTTGTACCTGTTACATCATTTTGTGTCACAGCTAAATTGTATCCTCTTCCTTGGAACGTCTTACCACTCAAGTAGCATCTGAGGATGTGAGACGCTCCAAGGGAGATTTCAACTTCAAGATGTCAGCTGCAAATAGATCATGGTGTTAACCAGTTCAATAAATTTTCAACTGGTCTATTTATTTTCTTAAACTTTCAGGCTGACACCTAATTGACACAGTTGGAATTTTTTGTGTATAAGACGCTGCAAAAATTGAATCTTAAGAAAAATTGTCTTATTCTCTGTCTTGCAAGAAAAAAAATCCTATTAATGCTACGGCCACATATCCCAAAATGCCACCGTGCGAAGACCCAAACGCATGTTTTTCAGCGAATTTGGCAGGTGGTGATGGCCGAGGATGTTTTAAGAAAATGTAAATATTTTACAGCGACCCGACAATTTTTCTCTATACGTTGACATCGGTCAGTGGCCGCCAAAGCACATTTGGAGGTTGCGCAGTGGCAGTCCAGTGAGAGGCAGAATGCCCCACTTTTATACATCCCCGGGGCTACCGAGCGGCTGGCAGGTGGTAGCATGGACGGCTGCCAATCAAAGCTGCTGCACTCATGACCACGCCAACGATTTTCAAAAAAATCAACAATTTCTGCCAATGTCTGGCTGTTGCGCAGTGTCATTGGTATTTGTGACTGTAGCATTTGAACGTTTTACAATAGCAATATAATCCTAGTTTGAGAAAACATTTCTTGGGGGCTAGATTTTTTGTTTTCTTCAAATCTGAAATCTTGCTAAGACCATTTTTCTCAACTCTGCAGTTTTTTTATTGCCTTTTTATTATTATTTTTTTTATCATTTGAGGAAAATTTACCAATGGGGTAGGAATTTTTGACAAGGGACCTGCTTTTACAAACTTGAGGGAAACAGCATTTTAAACTCACAATCAACTCTTTATGAGTTAGAATTATCAATCAACTTAACATGGATTTCTTTTTTAATGGGGCAGAAACTGGAGTACCACACATATCTCAAGAAAACATCCTGATCTACTCAGAAAAACTTGTCTGGCCACAAGTCAGACAAGGCAACAGTCTGATCATTGCAGTATTGTACTGCTACCTGTACTTCAATTCGCTTCAATCTGACTATTTCACTTCATGTGTCCTATTAGGTCTTCCCCTAAACTTGAAATTGCATAAATATGTAATTTCTTTCTAATCCAGATCTATATATTTTTTTCTTTTTAACTATACAAGCTTGAAAATAACAATGTGCCTTCGATATTGTTTGTTTAGTTGTTTTCTATGAGAGCTGTGATTTGAATTAGAATGAGCAACTACTTTAAATATTTTTTCAAGAACAGTTATAGAAATAGCTTCACATATTAGGATGGAACATTGTAAATTATTGAATCTGTGATTATTCTCATGCTCTCTAAGAAAATAATTTTTCTGGTCTCATGTACAGTGGTTTTGTTTAGTTTTTAAACTACCTTTTCAGATAGCCTCTGTTGGCTTCACCTCAGCCCTCCCATTTCACACGTCTTACCTCATCTTCCCATCTTTATTTCCTCTTTTCCTCTCCTCAAAATCTCTCTCCTGTCCTCCCATACATCCTCCTACTCTCTGGGAACTTCAAGGCTCACACTGACTCAGTATTCTGCAGGTTTACATTTTTAAGATCTGACTGAAGAGCAATAACTCTTGGCAGTAAAAAGAAAAAGGCTAAATATATAAAAAGACAAGAGAGCAAAACTACTTACTTACTCAAATAGTCTTTTTGACAGACAGAAGAACATCCAACACATTTTATATTGAGTTAATTTAGCTGTCAAAAGACTTTTAATATGAAATGTGAAGCCAAAATTCAGCAAACTGCTCTTACTATAAACACCATTAGCCCTTTTTTTTCCAGGTAAATGTTCAGAGATAAAGCTTTCTGCATTCTGCAAAAGCCATGAAGGAAATTTACTGACTCATCCGTTTTTTTTTTAAAACGTAATTATTTATTGGTTAACTAAGTCAATATGAGAAAACATTGCAGTGTTTTTGTCCTTTTGTTTTCTGCTTGGTTTCTTTTTGAGTCCATTGCATTAAACTAAGTGGAGGATGTAATGTAGATCAGGTGAAGGAACACTCACGCAGAAAAGAATTGTTTTATTGGCCAGTGACCCAGATTTTCCAAAACCCATAAGGTAAATTCGTCAGTGCAAAACTGTATTTCACTCTGGTACCATCAGAATAGGGACTGAAAGATAATGTTCATTTTCTTAGATTCCTGTAAATCTAAAAGTAGGCCTATGTCAAGTTAAACAAACAAATAAGATGGTATCATTCACAATGACAAATATGGTTTTCTGTTGGAACAAAACCAATTTATTGCTTTAATTAAATTGATCAGTACTGACTGTTCAAACAATATGTATAATGACGTTTTACTATTGCCTTTAGACTACCACATTTTCTACTGAAAACCTTGACTGAAACAAGTCTGATCCAGTGTAAAAAATGTCTCCCACATTTGCTTCAAAGTTTTATTTTAAAATGCCAAAACATACATACCAAGGTTTTGAACCAAACCTTTCAATGTTCAAAAATACACAAAAGTGAAAGATGCATTCTTTTTTTAAAATCCAAGTGAAATTTGAAGAGCAGCAGGCCAAAAGTTGTAGGTGTTCACTGTCAATTCTTGTGCCCACCAGACTTCCTTGTAGCTACATTTTGTTCCCGCAGGAACGGAGGTGCTGCTCTAACATCATGTCAACTTCACCCTTTACCGTTTTGGGCATTGCCATGGGAATGTGATCACACTTACATAATGTTCTGTCAAAAAGTGGTCTTTGCAGTCCACTGCCCAACTTTCCTGCATTCTCAAAGGGAAATTTTTCCCTCCTTTGAGAATAAAGAACGAGAAACTCCACCTTCTGCTCACATTCTCTTTTTGCATGTGACAAACCCCAAACCTTTTCACTTTCTCAGACACACAATCTTGTGATCATGCACATTCACACAGTGTCTAATGGCACTCTGGATTAGGGGTACAGATTAGAGATTAGGTTTTGCATTTGGATTATGTAGCACTCTCTGCCCCCTCCTCCATCATAGGAAAGGCTCTTTTCTCCACTACAGCCTTGCCTACTTAAAAATATTCACAAAAATGTTGATATATTTCATTTTTCTCATAATTGGCACTTAAAAAGTCCTTAACCTTTATAAATTGTTTAATTTTTTTCTCCTTTTTTCCGTTTCTTGCTTGTGTTTCTTTCTATTTAGAATTACTTTTTTCAATTTACTCTTTGACCTCAAACTCCTTTTTCTCTTGTCACATGATTTCCTAACTTAGTTATTTGCACCAAGCTGTATTTTTCTGACCTTGAAGCTGATGCAGGCATAAGACAAACTGTGGGCATCTCAGAAGACATCCTGAAAATAAAAAACATCAAGAAAAATGGTCTACAGTTGAGTATTTAAAAAGATGGCCTTTCAGGATGGATGGCTGAATCCTACATGAAATCTGTCTACAGCAGTAGATGGAGAGCTTTAAAGATGTGGGTGAAGATTGCCTGAGGGCCATGGTGAGATGGTTTATTGATTGCTGATTCACTATCTTGATCCTCGATTTTTTTACCTGTGTGTTTGGAGGCTCCTGTGGGTTCACAAACTATTTTAGGGCAGTCATAATAAAAGAAAAGGTGTTTGTGGACCATGACAAGACAAGTGGGCCACACATGTTTTTTTAGTGATTATGTGCTGTTTGTATTTCTTACAGTAAAGTTATCTTAAACTATGTTTGCGACAAGTTTAAAGGTTGTAAAGAATAAAGAGACAAACGTGCCATCATCAATGATGGCAATGTTCTTTAAAGTCCCTCTCTAATCATCTTTTGATCTATGATTAAAGTGTTCCCAGTGGTCTTTTAATTATGATTTTGCAATTTTTGCCAAAATCTAATGACTTGTGTTGTTTTTTGGGACGTAGTTTCTGTAAAGCAGCACGAGTTCATCAGAAATTTCCCTCTGAGTTGTGGGCGAGATTGTTGGCGCAGAGTAAGCTCGCCCCTACTTCCCGCCATCCTTCTGTTTGTGTTCTCCTGCTAGTTTACAGCTCCTCACAACTCCAACCCAACATTACCGTTGCACCAAAAATGGTGAGCAGGAATGACGCTATCCAGCCGTACACTTTTGAGCCAGACAGTTTTGTCTGCAGGCGGATGCATCAGAATGGAACAGGGCAGAGTGCTTGTAGTCCGCCGATTGTAGCACCTACGTCACTGCTGCAAGCTTTTTCTAACTGCATTTTTTTTCTTCTGCTCCTGATCAGCCAAAATTTGAAAAAGGAAATACTTAGAAATGCAATTTTTAAACTTAATTTTCTTTATATATGACCCAAAACGCCACAAGAACATGCTAAAAACACCCAAAACACTATTTTCATGTGTGTGAGTCGTGTTGTTCCAACAGAAAAGATCTGTGCTTGGGGATGTGTGGAACAAACAAATTTCAAGCACATTTTACTGAAACTTGTGCAGATGTTGCACAGAATCTACAGACTTTAGAGGAACAGAGAGAAGCTTAGAGAGAGGCTTAGTATCTGTGGACAAGACTGGCACGCAAGCAGGCTGCCAGAGGTGTTAGTATCCAGATTAAGTGACCGATTGCTTTGGCTGTGTCTAGTGTTGTCCGGCAAATGTTATCAGGACTAATAGTGAGTGCACAAATGCTGTGTATTTGACTTCAACTAGGAAAGGCTTTCACAATTTTTCATCAGTAAACCCATTTCTCTTTAAAATGCTTGCCCCTGCTTCTTTGTAATAACTTTCATCTGAGTGTTGCCTAAAGGCCTAGAAAAAGTAGAAATCAGGTCTAAGCCCTGTGTTTCAGATGTCTTTGTGTTTCTCAACCTTTTTTTTATATAATGTATTGATAAAAATGTCTTGTTTTTTGTGCTTTTTCAGGTGAATGCCGTCATGCCATTTGGATGCCTTGCCCTGCGAGATGGGCGGACTTACGACAACATATCTGATGTCACTGACAAATATGAGTTTGGACAAATCCTTCGAGCGTGAGTACTATAAAGCTTTATCCGTGCCTTTATATCACCCTTTGCAAATTATTTTATTCTCTGTTAATGAAAAAATTAATTCGATTTAACCAACTTTGACTAAAATATAACGCTTCCAAAATGACGTGTTCAGGAGTTGCTGACTCATAAATATCTCAGTTTAGGGGAAGCCAACTGTCTAAAGGTTTTTATACATTTAATTGATTAATAGCATATTTACCTTAACTTCAGGAGATCTGTGAAAATATATCCTGACCATAAACTGACTATTTTCATTTTCTGCCATTCTGGTTTAAAATACTGGAGACACACAAATTCATGCATGAACTCTGCATGCAACTACCAATCAGTGTAAGAGGCCATATGGCAACATCAGCATCTGGCCTGAGAGATTTCTGCTCATCTTTTACATAACACACAAACACACACTCCCACCACACAAACATACACTGAATAATTATTTTATTTATTAAGGAATACGTCTGTGTAATTGTCGCATATTTTATTGAGAGTTTTTATTTGTTGATATCTATATTTTATTCTTGCCTCCCCACAAAGCAAATATAGGGTTGCTTTATTTTGTCTATGGTTTAAAATGGCATGCCAACGTGTAAACAGGGATGTTCGCATATTGAGAATTCATAAATTATCATTAAGACTCATTTCTATAACCCACTTGCCTTAAGTGTGATTCAAAACCACACAATACTCATGGTGGCATTAGCTCCATAGCAAACCCCTTTTTCACAACCACTTATTCAACACAGCAATTCACCTGCTAATTAAATTCTTTTATTGTGTTTCACCAGCACAGCCAGTGTTCTTTCTGGCTCTAATTTGAATGTTGAACTGAGTCTCACTTGTGCCATTATTCTTAGATGCGATAGAAAAAAAAAGATGAAACAGCTGACAACAATTTTATGTGTTTCACTCTGACAAACAGCCTCATCTTTCACCCGTCCTTTCAATATTTTAATCTTGTCCTCTTTTCTCAATCTGTCTGTCTTTTCTGTCGTTGCGTAGGAAGGAGTTTTGTGAGCTGTGCCTGGCAAAGGACAGACAAACAGACAAGGTGTTTGTCTGCAAGAAATTCCTCAAGAAAGATGGCAGGAAAGTCCGCAAGGCTGCCAAGAACGAAATCATGATTCTGAAATTGTATGCACATAGTCCGTCAGCAGATGTAGTAGATGTGTGATTGTGCTGTTTAAGAAAGAGAACCAGCTAGTAGATGTGTATCTGTTTAAAAATAAGATCGATTATTTAAAGTCAAACACACCCTGAACGGTCTTTTTGATAATTAAGAGTGCTGTAAAATGTCTATTCTGTTTTTGCTTGAAGAAAAAGACGAAAGAAGTTGTTTGCACCCTCACCTCCTAATGAGACCCTGCAGCCTGAGAACAGTGTTTATTTTATTTTTTTGTCTGTTTCAGGGTCCATCACCCAAATATCCTTCAGTTGATAGATACGTTTGAAACACGCAAAGAATACTTAATCATCCAGGAACTGTGAGTGTTTTTTTCTTGTTTCTTTTCAAGAAAGGGCATATTTGTCTGTTCTTATTCTTCATTGGTGTACAGTATTATAAAACACACAAGCCTCTCAGTCCAAGGGGGGGGGGCTGCATGCCCTGGTTCCTCCCTCAGCAACAGAGTAAAGTGTTGTTTGATGAGATATTTGCTTTCAGTAGCACTCAACATGAAGCAGCGGCCCTGAAGCACTGCTTTGCTACACGGGAGTCTCTACAGGGAGCTTGGGGTCAATTCACTAGCACCAAGTCAATAGACATCACTTCTAACATGTGCAGTTTGGTTTCTGCAGCCTGATTTGAAAACTCCAACATGAGTTCAAAAAGTGATCCTGTCCCTTTAAATGCAGAGGCAACTGCAGGAAGAAATGTAATCTGCTTTTACAGCTGCATTCAGCTGTTTGTGAGTTAGTCAAACTTTTGCTCAACTGCAGTAATTGCCCCGCTGAGGGCAATAGGGGGTTAACACTGCCATTGTTTATTTCTAAAGTTAACCAAGTCTTTAAGAGGAATGGCCAGTTCTTTAACTTTAATTGTTCCACAGCAGCAGCTTAGGGGGCAAAGGCGACATAACCTCCTATCACACAAAAGGAACAACAGTTTGAAATGTTATGCTATTTTAAAAAAATGAAGATTTATTTTGACCATTATCTTTTGCTGTGTGTGATTGAATGCAGAGCCACAGGAGGTGATGTTTTTGACTGGATTCTGGACCAGGGAAATTACACCGAGAGAGACGCTTCCAATGTCATCAGACAGGTCCTTGAGGCTGTGGCGTACCTGCACTCTCTCAACATCGTTCACAGGAACCTGAAGGTACGCTCCATCACACGCATGATGATTTTTGTGAGCTGGTGCACACTAATGTGACAGGTCAGAGGGTGTCCTCACCAACTCCACACCCACTCACAATAAAGGTAAATTTCCACAGGTGCAAATGTCAATGCCCTGCAGATGAGGAATAATTTACATGGATGGAATGTAGGTGGTTTCAGACTTTGGGTGAGAGACAGGGGAATGCAATGTATCACAAAATCTAATACCAGAATCAGGTGTGCAGTAAAAAGAACATTTTTCTTCTTGCTGCTTTTACACATTTTCCCACTGACAAACTAATGATCACTCTGAAATGTTAATAGAAATTATTTATTTGATCTTTGAAAGACAGAATAACAGAAAAATAATATATATAAATATATAAATATTGGGAAAAAGTGTGTATTAGCTCGTTTCAAAGAGTGAAATAATTTTTAGATAGTTTAAAAAAAAGATGTTTAGAAAGTGAAGACAAAATCTCAAAGGTTAGATTCATCTTTTAGTGTCAGGTTTCTAAGACCCACTTCTTGACCCTCTGATTAGAAAGGCTGGCTCTGTAATCTGGTGCAAAATGGAAACCTTCAAAGCTGTGATGGAGAGGAGGACTTTGAATAAGATCATATCCATCATGGATAATCCTGAGCAACCTCTCCATCCTGTACTTGATGGTCAGTGGAGCACCTTTTCCAAGAGGCTAAGGCAGCTTCACTGTCACACCAGCCGCTACAGGAGATCATTCCTACATTCCTACCTCACTCTGTTGGACTTTAGAACTCATCATCATTTTGCCATATATAAACTCATTTGATATTTGTTTTTCTAATAGCTGTTGTCTGACTGATTCCTTCCCCTATTGTCACTCAGTTTGTGTGGTTGTTATTTAGACTGTATATGGTCGCTGCAACAACTGAACTTCCCAAGCTGGGATCAATAGAGGATCTTATCTTATCTTATCTTATCCAAGATAAGATAAGATAAGCCCTGTTTTTTAGTACTGTTTTTTGGTGTTTTTAACATGTTCTTGTGGTATTTTTCTGATGATGTAGGACATATATGATGAAAATTAAGCTTAAATTTGCATTTCTGAGTATTTCTTTATTCAAATCATTGTGAATTAGAAGCAGACGCAAAAAATGAGTTGGAAAAAGCTTGCACGTGTGACATAAAAGTTAAAATAAGCAGGCAACTCCATTCTGATGCATCCACTTATAGACGACTGGATCCATGTACTTCATTTTCCTCGTCCAAGCTGCGCGCCATTTTTGTTGCCACAGTAATGTTAGGTTGGGGTTGTAAGGGGCTGTAAGTCAGCAGGAGAGAGTGTAAACACACGAATTATGGGAAGTGGGGCAGGGGTTGCTCCACATCAACAATACTGCATTAAGGTCTTTGACAAGATCCTCATAAGTAGTTCTGGGTTGAATCTTCTCATGATCAAGAAATATTTTAAAAAAACATGAAGCCACAAAATGAAGAAAACACATGTTGTATTTATTTCATTTGCAAACACTCTCTGAACAAGCTGGTGGAGCTTTGTTTAGATCAGGGGTCTGCAACCTGAGGCTCTGGAGCCAAATACAGCTCTTTTATCACTTCATCGTATCTCTTTAGTTTTAAAGAAAAATGCTAACACTTTGAATAAATATTATGAAGTTAAGCACATATTCTAATCTATGCTGCTCAAAAGCACCTAGTTGTTGTCACACTGATAGAAAATGTCATGTTTGACCTGGTTTTCTTGCATTTTTAAGTGAAAATAAATCTGCTGCACCAACAGTTTCTTCTTTGACACAAGGTATATTTTATTTTGAAATGAACCGGTATGTGCTGCTGTCAAAAGTAAAGATGTTAAAGTTATAATTTGTCAAAAAAAAAATTTGTTTTTACTTTTACTTTTATAATTCAATTATTGTAAATATTTAACTACTACCTTTTATAAATGAATGGCTTAATGGCCACATAAACATAAATAAAGTTTATTTTTTCTAAAAAGTTATGGGGTGGCTCTCAGTCAGTAAGAAACTGGACCAAATGGCTCTTTTAATATCAAAGGTTGCAGACTCCTGGTTTAGATTTTTCCCAACTTATCTAATCATAAAGCAACACTTTGGTCATGCATTCAGAATTAGAAAACTATCTAAAAGCAGCAGGGTGTCTAAAACATTTTTGTCCTACTGTTTATGTATGCCCAAATACTAACAAACTTTAAATAAATGTGTGACTTATGTCTAGAAATACTTGAAAAAGTACAACATATTAACACTTAATGAACAAATTACCAGTTTGAGGAGGGGCAAGACATACTAGAAAGCAATACTTAGTATTTGGTCATTAGTCTATCTGCAGAGACACATAAAAGATTGCTCTGCCATTTCAATTATTGACTGCACATGATGATGTTTCTATCATGGGACTAAACATTGACTTAATGGCTCAATCTCCAGCAATGCCTAGACATTTCTGGATCCTTCATTATGAGCTTATTAAGATGCGACTTCCTCATCTTCTTGTCTTTAGTCCCCCCCTACTGGTAGAAAACTGAGGGTATTTTAATTATAATTTGTTCATTTTCTCATTTTTAACTATGCAAAACAAAACTGATTGTTTTATCCTTTTTGTATATTTTAGTAGTAAAACAATGTGGCATTTTCTTTTCTTGGTTTATTATAATTTCTCATCTGGTAACTAATTATTATTAAAATAAACGGAATTTTCTAAATTCTTAGCATCACAAATAAGATTTTAAAATTTGTAAACAAAAATAATGTTTCTGTGTTTTTTTTACTATTATTAGTTTAAAGAGAATTGATTACAAAGATCTTTATGAGCAAAATGAAACATGTAGAATTTGAATTTAAAAGTACAGCGTCTTATAACTGTTGGTATTGTATAAAAGGACAATTACTTTCATCTTTACTGATTAGATTTGCAGTAAAATAGGAGTACGTTGTTTAGCTGGGTTGATTACAGTAAATATAAACTGTTTTTGCAAAGCAGGCTATATCATAAATATTCACTGAAAAATAGTAAATTAAATAATAAAAAAAGTTGAAATATATATTTGCATAGAGAGGCATTTGGAACAATTTGAATACTAGAGGTCATCTCTAAATTTGTGTTGTGGTTTATTATCTTTGAGATCGCATTTGATTTCTTGCTAAATAGGAGTGTTTTCTCCAAATCCAGGAACTTATAATGTCAGGGTATTGCAGGTCTGACTCTATTGTTTTCTTTTTTTGTTTTTTTGTTTTGTGGATTTCTGAAATTTAATGTTTTGGTTGCTGTGTTTTTTGTGAAAATACGAATCTTTTGACCCTCTTACTTTTACATGTAGTTGGAAAATCTGATGTACTACACAGAAAATAACCATAACAAGGTTGTCCTGCGAGACTTCTACCTGTCCAGATTTGAGAATGGACCCATCACTGAGCCATGTGGAACTCCGGAATACCTGGGTTGGTTGTCTTTAAATTGTGCTCTTTTTTTTCTTTCTTTTTAATCTTTGTTATTTGTCTTTCTTTGAGACTCAAGTAATACTTTTTGTTGTGAGTATAAACTTTGAGCATACCTAAGGATTAAATTTTGTTCTAGATTATATTTTAATGATGATAATCTTTTGAATCCCACTAAAAAAACAGTAAAATAGATCATTAGGTTTGAAACCCCTTCAAAATTTTCTATATGTAAGGAATTTAGGCTATATAATACCATTTGGCAACCAACATTTATGTTGGGTCTACAGAGAAAGCAACAGGCCAAAAAATGAAATCAAATACCAGTAATAATGCTTTTATCTAATCCATTCGAATTCACTCCAGTTCAGGAAAATTGTTACAGTTTTCTTCATAGCCTAGTTGTGAAACCAACAGATTGCCTCATAAACATTTTTGGAAATAATCCAAAGTACTCGGCATGCGTGGAGGGAAGTGAAGAGGAATAACTCCCCTCTAACAATAAGAAACCTCCAGTAGAACCAGACTTGGTCAAATTTGCCATCTGCCTCAGTTGGGATTAGGACAGCTAAAAACAAATGCCACATGATAAAGAAGTTAGAGACTGTGAGTGTTTATATATATTCTTGAAAGTTGGGAGTGTTTCTGCCTCCACAATTTAAGCAACGATCTGTCTCTGCATTAGAGGAGCCTGATGGCTGAAAACGTTGCCTCCCACAACTTTTGAAGTGAACAGAGTAGATCAGGTTCTTCACTATGTTGCTGGCTATGGTGTCAAACAAAGACTTACAAAATAAACTGAAATCAATATGAATGATGATGACTTCAACCAACTTTAAGGGCTTCCTGCAATATCACTTACATGTTCCAGTCTTCATAATGGAACATTACGAATTAGCTGTATCAGCTCCAACGCAGAGCTTTAACAGGATAAGTACAGACCGTGTAAAGCTATTAGGAGAAAGATGATTTGTATTCTTCGTCTATTATGTGTAATGCTCTAAAAGCTTCCCTAAACTCTCTAAAACGTATTATTTATGTATAAATGCTCAGGGTTTTCTCTTCAAAGATAGAGGGGCACAAAAAATAACCTAAAACCCTAAGCTTTGCATCGTGTCAAAAAGTATTTATTAATCCAATTCGATGTAAAATCTCCCTGCTTGCCGTCTGTTTCAAGTTTATGTTGGGCTAACTTGAAGCACAAAATGTGTGCTTTGGCCTTGCTCTGTGCTTTTACAACCCAGAGGGCTTTAAAAAAGAACCAACTTTCATAAAACAGTGTTTGTCAATTAAGCCAGTAAATAAAAAATTGATGAGCTAATAGAAGAGGACATGGAAAAGGGCTAAAAACAAGAACTAATCTTGGTAGGCTGTCTGCATTTTGTAGAATTATTATGCTGGAGTGCCAATATATATTGGATCACTGAAGCTCACTCACTGTCAGTGTCTCCTCTGTTTTTCAATGTCAGCCCCTGAAGTGGTGGCTCGGCACAGATATGGCCGTCCGGTGGACTGCTGGGCTGTGGGTGTGATCACGTTCATACTGTGAGTTCCCGCACTCATTTTTGAAACTTTAACTGAGCTGACAGGGCAAACAATTGTTTAAAGCAATTGTTATTTAGACTTGGTCAAAATTATTACTTTTTTCTTTCTTTTTTGCAGTTTATCTGGTAATCCACCTTTTTATGATGAAACAGAGGAGGAGAACACTGATCTGCACAACCGCATCATCTTCTGCCGGATCGTTGCTGGGGACTTCGAGTTCGATTCCCCTTACTGGGATGACATTTCACCTGCAGGTGCCTTTCTCCACCACACGATGGCACTAAACACTCACTCACACAATTCGTAGTAAAAGCCTTAAGCTGTTTTTGTCTAAACAAGTACATTTAAATGGTTATGGTATCATAGTACTTTAAGTTGACATGTTAAGCTCAAATAAGTGACCTTATTTCCTTTTTCTGCCTTTCTAAAAAAATCCTTAAAGGTGATCTGTTTAGATCTTTCATCAAAAATGCCCAACTATTTACCTTCTTGTTGCTCTCTCAATTTCAGCAAAGGAACTTGTCTGTCGTCTAATGGAGGTGGACCAAATGCTGAGAATCACAGCGCAAGATGCCCTTGGCCATGAATGGTAAAAGCACTGAGAGGATTTGCAGACGCGCACAGCACTCACCTTTAATCTTGTACTGACAATCGTTTCTGTGCAGGATTGCAGGGAATGGTGCCTCAGAGAAGAATCTAAAGGATGGTGTCTGTGCCCAGTTTGAGAAGAACTTTGCAAAGGCCAAATGGCGGGTATGAACTTGCTTTCCCGTATTTATAGGAACAGAATAAAGTTTGAAAATATTACATCAAAAGGAGCAGATGGAGGAGGATGGTGATGCGATGCTCGTGGGGTGTTTAGCAGCTCAGAACAAAACCCTTCTGAGATATGATTATTAGTTAGAAAATGGCGTCAACATGTGAGATCCAGAGGTTTTGATGCTGAGGACAAAAGGGGGAAGATGGCAGTGCTTACCTAACAGAATGAGTAACAGTTACAAACTCTTCTTTCTTTCTCCCATGTGGTTCCAAGGAGCTAAAGGTATTGTTTTTGTCATCTTGAGTGTGATCTGAAGGACAGAGCAAGGAGAGAAACTCATGTTTAACCTTACATGATTCAATAGCTCAAGGTCTTTCTAATTGCGAAAAGCTACGTTGGTGTGTGGTTAAGTTTGGGGAGTTACAGGTAATTTTTTTCCCTTTGAGAGAGCCTTGAGGTGTATTGATCATGTATTGGCCGATGAAGCTCTTCTCAAGCTCTGAGCCTGTCCATTACTACTCTGCCTGTCCCAGAAGAAATCCATCCACTCTGCCCTGTTTTTCATCACTTAATATGACTCAAATGTTCAAAGTGGCCCGCACCTTTCCTTCTCCTCATCTGCACTAGTTTGTGTAATACATTTTCTAATAAAAAGATAGCAACCTTTTGTGATTGTGGTATTTCATTTATAAATAGAAGATGGAGATAGGGGATGTTAGCCACTGTTGACAGCTGACAGACAGGGAACGGCGAGGTCCTCAGGTCTTCATCCTACTCAAGTCCTCATCAACTCATTTACTGTTGTTGCATTCAAGGCCTGTTCTTTAACAACATACTGGGTTCAGTTGCTTTTTTTTACCTGCAGTAACTTTGTAGGATTTCCCCCTACTGTTTGGAATTAGCAAAGCTAGGTCTGCTCTTTATTAATAACTCTTTGGTGTTTGTGGACTATAAATAAAGAATGTAGTTTTTGCAAAAGCTTCATTCATTTTTGTGTTAAAAGTCAACAAGAAATCAAGGAGTTTCTCTGAGATATTATAGCACATAGAAATCTTGACATGAACTAATACCTACATTTACTCACGTGTGCCACATTGTAGTGCTTTTTATTGCATAGACTTTCATCAAATTTCTCCTGCACAACCCTTTCTGATTCTACTGATTTTTTTTGTACAATGACTACAATGTATGTTATGAACCGAAATACTCTTATTTTTTAAGTAAAACCTTTCAGTTAAGACTCCTGAAATATTTGTGTTTACAGGTACTATAGAGGAGAAAGTGGCATAAAGTTATCATATTTATTTACACATCAGCTTTCAGTCATAATGAATGGTGATGTGTTAATAATTCTATGGTCATCTTAATAATATGAATATGATATATGGTATAAATCTGTATGTAAAATTATCAGAAAAAACTAAAACACATATTTAAATGTTGATGTGTAAATAAAACAATATGATCAAACTGGATATGATAGACGTAAATATTTCAATAGGATCATATTCGAATTGATCATATTAAAAGTTGTTGTGTAAATATTGTTAACTCATAGCGTTAACTTCATGTTGCCTTTTCTTTTATAGAACCTGAAAACATCACAGAATGTGTGTTGAAATATGAGAAATTGACACAGAAGAATTCCCTGCTACACGTTTATTTTTTATCAGGATGTGAACAAAGCAAAGATCTTTGATTAGGCCTAACTTTAATAACCAATACGTTATCCCTCATGCCTTAATGAGTAGTTAATGACTGTCCAAAATGGTATCTTCACACTGATCATATTTCTACTAGTCACACATGCATACTTGAAAGACCCACTCCGATAAAAAATGTGTTTTTGGTGTATTAACATGTTCTTGTAGTATTTTTCTCATGATGGAGGACATATATAAAAAAAGTTAAGATAAAATTATATTTCTTTATTCGAATAATTAGAAATCAGTAGCAGACAAAAAAAAGCTTTTGGAAAAAGCCTGTAGCATTGATGTAGGTGCTACAGTCGGCGGGTTACAAGCTCCCTGTTCTGCTCCGTTCTGACGCATCCACTTGTAGGTGACTAGATTAATGTATGTCTTTGTTTTCCTCATACGAGCTAGCATTTGCCTCAAAACTGTACGGCTGGATAGTGTCAATATTGCTCGCCATTTTCATTGCACCGGTAAAGTTAGATTGGGGTTGTGAGAGGTTGTAAGCCAGCGGGAGAGAGTGTTAACAGAGGGATTATGGGAAATGAGGGAAGGTTTACTCTGCACCAACAGTCCCGTCCACAACTCAGAGGTGAATTTCTAATGAACTAATGCCGCTCTGCAGAAAATGTGTCCTAGAAAACGACACAAGTTTTTATATTTTGGATTAAAAGGCATAATCATAATTAACAGACTGTCGGAGTGGGACTTCAAGGAAATAGATGCCAGACATTATGAATGGCAGTGTTCTTGTAATGTCTTTAACAGAGCTGTTGATCTGTTTGTACTACATGGATCATTTTGAAAGAAATAAACAAATGTTTTTCTACTTCAAAAGTCATTAATTTAAATAGTTTTTACCCGATCAAAGAGAAATATAGTAAGAATTCATGTCAGATGTTGAAGTTTTTGTGCAAAAGTATTACAGCTAAATCAGAAAGGGTCATGAGGGAACTTTTGCCAGGACTTGTTGATTTTATATAGAATGACAGATGTAGATTTGGAGTTTTAATCCTAATTATACAATCCAGCATTTGCTCACTTTCTTTTATTCTGTTTTTTTTTTTTTCAGAAAGCAATCCGTGTGACCACGTTCATGCAACGACTGAAGAACACAGAGGCCCTAACTGACAGTTCGGCTGGAGTTGAAAGCAGTGCAGAGGCAGGAGAAGGTGAAGGGGGCATCTCCCAGGGCACGAGTGATGACGGAGAAAAATTGACGAGTGATGGAGGGGTGACATCAAGCAGCGTGTCCTTGGAAGTTACAGTTGAAAACACATCCACGGCCATGAGTCAAGATGAGGGCACCGTCAAAGTCAAAGAAAAACAGGAGACAGTGAATATATCTGTTGGCCCTACTGTTGGAACTTCCCCGTCGGATGTTCGGGACCCTATCATTCAGACTTGTTCCATCCCAAAAACTACACAGGTAGAGCCTAGCAAGGCGGGCATAAAGAAGGGAGCAGGGGATGGAACCAGGAAAATTGCTGCTAACTTTGGTCAAAATAAAGTTGTTACCGAGGTCAAACAAACCTCGACAGTTTCCAGTGATCCACAAAAGCAAGGAGAAAGTTTTTCAGGTATTAATCTTGAGCTAAAACATGCATCCACTTTGCCTGATCCCAACAGCAAATGTAAAATGGCTGCAAAGGTTCATGGCACACAGCCTACAGGAGCTGCTGCCGCCTCAATATCGCCAGAGAAAAGACCAGCAACCCAAAGCGTACAGAGAGATGAAGGTGATGGAAGCTGGTGTCAGACACAAGTGCCTGAAGCAGTGGCAGAGAAATCAGTGGTCGTAACGAGTACCCCATTGGTGGGGCCAGGGGCTGGGGCAGATACTGGCTTGGGAGTTAGGCTAAGAGGTGATGTTAGTCCTGCAAGCAGAAGGGATAGGGATGCCAAGAGAGCAGACAGATATAGTGCTGAGTTCAGCATGGCCCGGACAGGAGCTGTGCCAGGACAGGGCTGTTACACTGCAGGGAGCTCTGCAAGTTTGGGCCGGCATGCCACACCATACAATCCAGAGAGTGTAGGTGTGGGGTTAGGGATGGGAGGAAGTTATGGGAGCCCGTACACCCACTTGTACGGAAGTGGAGGAGGAGTTGGGATGTATGGAACAGGTCTTCACCACGGAGGAGGGGTAAGCAGTGCCACAACCGACTGGCAGATGGACAGTGTGATTGAGCAGATAGAGAAACAAATGGCCGCCGTACTTGAAAAGATTGAGGGAGACATGCCCTCACTGCTCGAGCAAATAAGTGACTGTCCTGCTGAATCCTTATGTACCAGAAGCACACATGCCTCTCCTTCCACTTCCCGCACACATTCCACACAGCGCTCCTCAACTTCAGCATCCACAACTCCTCCACCACTTCCCACATCTCCAAGACCTGCTCTGCCCTCTCTCCCTCACCTTGCCATCCCACCTCCTTCCTACCCTCCACCCTCACCACCCACACAAGATTCACCACATGCTGGTGGAGAATCGGACGAAGGTGAGGGACAGAAAAGTGTCACTCAAACTAGCCAATCACCCAAGGGTGGATTTGGCCGTGGGCTTTGAGACAAGTGTCCATGACAAAATACACAAGAGCAATTCTACTGGAGTATTGGCTTTAGAGCTCAAATAAAAAAAGGGATTAATACCTCATCAAGAGGTAAAACTGAAACAAGAAAAGAACCCTCTAAAATTGTATTGTTTGGTTGTAAATTCTTAACGAATGACTGTTAAGGAGAAACCCCTCTTGTTGTTCCATTGCTCCAATAGCTGGGTTCAGAGTAGTAAAGCACAACATCATGTGAAAGTTGCAAACACTGGGATTTCAAAAGCTTGTTTGTATCTAAAACTTTGACTTGTTCGTGGAGGATCAGAACAACATAAAATACAGTTGGGTTTTCCAGGATTTCAAAGTTTTTCACTGATAAGAGTCAATATTGAAAAAAAGAAAAAAAAAGAATGGATGTTTGATTTTTCACTGTGTACCATAGACTGCAAATACAATATATTCAAAAAAAAGTTCTTTCTTTTTTCTCATTAAGTAAACTTCATAATGCCCTAATTGCCATATACTTGTTTAAAGCAGCTCATGATGTGTCATTATTTTTCAACCCTTAAGTACTATGTACTGTTTGGCTTAAAGTCAAGAGTTGTAGCCCTTACAGAAGGATGAGCGTCTGAAATGGTAAAGCAATTATCAACTGGTAGGTGGGATTTTAACTTAATTAAATGTTAAACTTTAACTGTCATTTAAAAGAATTTTGAGTTGCTCTAAAATTTTAAGAGAGCAAGAGAGAGGCATTTGTGGCAAAACTATGTAAATAGGCATCACAAAAGCACACCAAACCATTTACATTGTATTTAAAAGATGTATGGCCAACAAACTCTGTTTATATTTTCCCTCTGTTTTGTTTACATATTTATTTTGCTAGACTAATATAAATTATCCATTCCTTTCTATTACATCCTTTTTATCATCCAACAATGTATTTATAAATTTAATTCTGCTTTTTGAGTGTATGTATAAAAGCTTGTGTGCTATTATCCCAACTGACAGCATTCTGCCCTTATGTATACTGTGTTGTCAAATCTTTCAATAAAAGACGTAAAAAATTGTTTAAGTTAGTTACCTAGTTAGTTAGTTTGTTTGTGTTACGTTCTGAAAGTACCGTTATACGTACTTTAACAGTAAGACTGTTATTACTGGCTTACTACAAGCCCCATGTGGCATTGCGTGTGCCCTGGATTAAACCATACTCTGTAGTCAATAGGTACGAAAAAACTTTTATTTAAAATCGGTTATGATTGGGATAAACACTATAGTATCACGAAATCTGGTGCATAACTAATTATAGGTTCAAATAGAAATGACGGTAGAATTTTAAAAATATGTCCAAATGATAAAATTGTCCCAGTCGCTTTTCAGCGAACCCTAGGGGTCGACTAATGGTTCTGTCTGTAACGTGCACATGTTGCTGCTTTGGTTTGCTTAAACCTGACATAGAGTGAGGGAAACGTTTCGGGAACAGCCGGGCAGGCAACCGTCCAGTGGAAAAAGTCACAGAGAGCCCGCCAGCCTGACACACTTTTCAGTTTGCCTGCAGCGGCACTGTTTGGTTATCATATTGTTTCTTGCTAAACAGAAGCATTTTTAATAGTAAAGACCAGGCCGAGTAATATCGGATGTGGTAAGTTCAGCACACTTGTGTAAGCTCTCGTGTTAGTAATGTTAGCCCCAGCTAGTTGGCTAGTGTTAGCTGAGTTGCTAACATAGCGGCACAAGTACGAAAAAATCGTTGGGTGGCTAGATAGCTCTAAAGCTAGCTGCACACAAGCTAACAACTACGCAGTCTTTTGGACTGCTTTATTGAAAGTACTTAACGTCCGTTGTCGCGTGCGAACTTTGTCTTTTCAACTGCCCGTTTAGCTAACCGACGCGTGCAAGCATTGTCACTTACTTGTTAGCGTTAAATTAACGTTTGCACGTTTTACGTGCACGGGACAATTGTTATTGAATGCGGAGGTGTGAATTGTGCACTAGATGCAACAAATAAATAGTATATTTTTGAGCAAAGTGAAAATGTGTGCTGTACAGCCAACTCGTCTTACGCAAATTACAGCCTGCTTCTCGCTTATAGCTATTTATTGTCGGTCTGCGTTACGGTAGCACAACTATTTATGTTACCACAGTAACGTTATAGTGGTCTTGAGCTTGGCAGGTTATGCATCCTAGTATGCATTCAATTTGATAGCGACACATTCTAACATGCGCGGAAGAGACAATGGTAGTTCGTATTATTTTAAATTATTAACGTGAAAACTGAAGGAGATCCTTTTCAACACATGGATCCGAGAATTAGCGGCCCAGTTTTTCCCGAGGCCTTTGTCATTTGCAAGACACCCCCTCCCCCATTACTCATTTGCAAGGAAGGCTCACCCCAAATGTGACTAAAGCGCCTGGATCTACATTCTCCGTGCAGGCTTCATGCTGGATGTTTACATGTATGGCTCATCGCTACATCCCCCTGCCAGACAGAAACAATAACCGCAGAAGTCGAAGGGAAGGCAGAGGGCAATCTCAGCACTGTGTGCGCTGTTGGAGTGCAAGTTTGGATTCTGTACATTTTGTCAATATTATTGTTTTTGCACGACGGGCTGCAGCAGGTCCGGTGTAAGACGTGCATGGGATTTCATCTTAATCCATTATACCTCTAGCTAAATGACAATTAAACAAATAAACTGCCAAGCTTGGGTTTAATAATTGGTTCACCCTTTAATGTGTATGTTAGATGGGTTGTTTTGGATTTGAGAAGGCTTGGTCGCTTTTTTACAAGAATAGCAAGTTGTTTTTTATAGGTGAACAACGGGTTTCCAGAATTTTGTACTGTATTATGCACGGCATGCATCCTCTCGTACCGGAGGCGGAATGAACGCACGCTGGAAGCCAATAGAATGAGAGCCAGGCCGAGCAGCGGCTTTAGAGCCACCCTTTCCTGTTGAATATTTCAGCCCCTGCGTCACAGATCCTCCGCCTCTTTCGCCCCATCTGCCATTTTGGTTTTGTTCCCGTCTGCAGTCGCAAAGCCAGCAGCGCAGTTACACGAGACTCTTCTCAACGACATAGTGACTCGACAGTATAGCACTGACAGCCCTAACCCCGCACCCCCGTTTCATTTGTTTCTACGAACCGTCGAATTAGTCCATCGTTGTGAACGCCGACATCTGTGGACTGCGGGAGAGGAGCGGGTTTGCTTAGGGAAGGCACCGAGAAGGATTATTGGTAAGAGATCAGAGAAATCAATGAAGCACGGGTGTAGTCGCTAATTTTTTCTTACATTTTCACAAGGCGATGAATACAAAATGTGTTTTCAATACGAGTTAGTCGAGGGTTTTTCCTCATATGTGTGGACAGTCGTGTTTGACTGTCAAACAAGCCCTTTGGCTCTAGTCTATCGTAGCAACCTTTGCTAGCTTGTAAAGTTGTGTTCCGCACTGTCGGTGGTTTAGGCCTAGGCCAGGCTGCTAATGTGTAGGATGTTGTTTTTTTTCCTTCTAACTTATTGATGTCGCTATTCTGTCCTCTTGCCAAAAAACACTTAACTGATTAAGCTATCGAAAGCTACCTAATCGGGTTCTTATAGTGTTTGCGGCACACCGTTTAAACGCTTCGAATGACATTAGGGCTGTTTTGCTTTTAGGCTTTGCAACGTACAGTAATACTTTGCTGTATCATGCCGGATGGCTTCATTTTCTTTTACGGTATCGACTCACGGCAATTAAAACGACGTTTTATTTATTTATTTATTTTTCGTGGACTTTCAAACGATTTCTATCTCATTGTAAACGTTTTGAAGTTCCACGTCGGATAAATGTTAAGTTTTTTGTGTGAAGGCTGAGTTAAGAAGTCGCTCCATGCGGAAATTGTAGCCGTCTGTTGTCTGCAGGGGTCAGTACGTTCTAAAACACTGCGGTCTGTTTCCACCCACCTATGGACTGATGCGGACAGTACAGCAGTTTGGTCAGTCATAGTATTAGGGTGTAGTTAAATCATTTTTTGTCTGAATTTAGAGGAAGCAGAACACCATGGACCTTGCTCTCTCTCTGCTGCAGTAAACTAATGATTCAGCTGTTTTTGTTAAAAGGACACTGGCCGTCCTTAAACACTTGTACTAAACAATGGAAGTGTACAAAAACTAGCGTTGTCTTCCTGAATGAAAGGAACTCAAAGGAGCCATTCATTCCTCTTCATAGCTCAGTATGTTTTTCTAACCAATTGGCATTTGACTACCAACAACCGAGTATTAGGGTCACCGTGAAAATGTAAAAGAAATTAAAAGAATAAAGTCGTAAAACTATGAGAACAAAGTTTTAAATAAAAGAGAAAAGGTCAAACATTTATGGGACTATGTAAAATTATGAGAAAAGAGTTTCAATTTTACAAGAATAAACAAGTAGAATTGAGTAAAAGGTTCAATATTTTAGGATAATAAAGTCATAGTTTTATAAATTAAGATTTTACGAAATTAAAGTCAAACATTTATGAGGCAATAGTCTGTTTACTAAAAACATTAAAAACAACAAAATAAACCAATATTTTGTTTTGTAGATGGAGAGCACATAATAAGCAGTTACTTCATTTTTGGTTTCACAAATAGATAATTGTCTTTTAGTGAGTCAACATTGTTTTGTTATAAGAATAAGGACAATTTGCAGGGAACTGGGCCTCTTCAGTAGAGGATTCTTGACCCAAAAGGAGTGAATTTCTGGCGGGTGTGCCACGCCGTAAACTGCATCGCAGCAGAGGTCTAAATTCAAAATGACACAGATTCCTAGGATCAAAAAAACATAAATGGCTGCATTGATAGATTTAGTCGACACACAATGTGGATGGAGGCTTACAGAACCAACTAGCCTATATTTAAATAAAAACAGATTGATTTTCCTTGTAAACTGATGAATTTTTTTTGTCAATTATGCACAGTTATTCTTAAATTTATTTATTTTTATGGTGGCCCTAATAAATACTCCATCGTCGCTAGCAGTCAGTCCAGCTCATTTTAACACTGAGTTTCCGCTCGCCTCTTTTTTGTTAATAGTAATCTTTGACTTATGAAATGCTAACCTGAAAATGAACCTTTGTCTGAAATGTAACACCTTGATCCTGTGAGCAAATAGATTCATAAACACAACATAGATCGGGAAAAATAGGACAGATTTTTCTCTCTCCTTTTTTTCTTTCTTCTAAACTGTATTTTCTTTTAAATCTCAGATGTCCAGCTCGCCGCTGTCCAAGAAGCGCCGCTTGTCAGGAACAGAGACGAAGACGGGATCCCACTGCTCCTCCTCTAACTCTGTCAGAACAGATCTGTCCCACACACCTGCCAACGTGAGTTTAAACCCTTTAAGCAGGACAAGGCCTTTCATCTGATTCTTTGTTTCAACAGTTTATATTTGTCTGGTTTTTAGGCTTTTTTTTTTTAACTGGACAGGATTTGTGATAAGTCTGATTAGATGCAAGTCCTGTTATATTTTTGTCCCAAGTTTCTTTACTTGTGTTTTCTTATAATAATCCTTTTGAAATTCATATGGCAATTTTGAACCTTTTGCTTCCATTAAGGTGCAAACAGACCATTTCTGATTTAAATTAAAACATATTTAAATGTCATAAAATATTGATTCACAGTGTAAGAGGATACATGGCCCCATACTAGAACATTTGAGAACAAACGTTTTTTTTTTTTTTTATTGCCTTAAAACATAGTGGATTTTTGTTTTACATGTGTCACATCAACAACTGGAGCAGCAGGCATGTCACAACTATAAAACCTAAATACTACAGGTGCACAAACGGCCTTAACATTCAGTTCCTGTTATTTTAGACTTTGAGAGTTCAGCATAAAAAAAAAAAACAGCAAAAGACTGAGCCCATAAAAATATCTAACCATTCAGGAAAGACAACATTTAGGTTTTATGGTGCAGAGATATCAACAAGCTGGGTGTTTCCTGAAAAGTATGTTTGAAGTCACTGAACCATCAAAAGCACCAAAAACTCTGATTGGGTAAAGGGTATAACAATGTTTAGTGAGGTAATGCAAATCAGGCACTGTTCACACCTACTGTTGACAAGCGTATGTTGGTTCTTCCAGTTGTCTTCATTCACACGTTTTGACATGCATAAACAGCAGCACATGCATTCGCTGAAGTTGCACATTTAAAGAAAATACAAGCACTCACAGTTCCAAGTTAAAGTGGTACATCGTTTTGCCAGACTTAATTTAGCTATACACCATGAAGGGCACAAATCCAATATCTATTACAAATAAAGGTGCTGCTGTTTGTAGCTTTTCAATAGATACAACCTCCAACATGAACTGATGTGCACCTCCTGTTGTCTACTTTCAGGGCATGGCTAAGAATGGCAATGATGCTGAGATTGATGAAGGCCTGTACTCCAGACAACTGTAAGCCTTTTTTTTTACGTTATAATAGTGATTTTGGTGTATTTTCTTTTTTTTGCCTGCTTCTGTGGCATCAGGTTAATTACTGTTTCCCATTTTCTAGCTATGTTTTGGGCCATGAAGCAATGAAGCGCATGCAGAACTCCAATGTCCTCATTTCTGGCATGAGAGGTCTTGGTGTTGAGGTTGCTAAAAATGTCATCCTGGGAGGAGTAAGAAGTGTCACTGTGCACGACCAAGGAGTTGCAGAATGGAGAGACCTTTCTTCTCAGGTGTGTGGAGAAGATCACATATTAGCTGGTTTGTGACAGGTTTAGCTCTTTGGTATAGTTTTCTGGGTATGGGATGGGATCACAGGGTAATGTGTAAATTCTAATTTAATGCCAAAGAAGTCCAAGATATGTTTCCTTTCTTTCTATAGTTTTTGATAGAAACAAAAATCTGGTAGATCAATTTACTGTCAAATGTGCACTGTATACAATAAAACACACATTAAATTTAAAAGTAAATTTAGTTGAGATGACAATTGATTTGCTGTTCAGTTAAAAGAAAAAGATCAATCATATATTTTTAGAGGATAAAATGAGCCTTGCCATCAAAGCATTTATCTGGTCAAACAACAGGTTCTACAATTGGTCAAGCAAATTGCTGTGTTTCAATGCTCTGTCTTCACCAGCTTTCATAACTTAAAAAAAAGTTCTGGATTTAACACTGAATTCTTGTATACTTAGTGTCTTAAATAATGGTCCTGTAGAGTTGGCCATTAACCTTTATTTTTGTAACATAATGCAGGCTTCTGTTTTTTGAGCCAGAAACTATTTTTTGTTTGATTTGTATTAGTTTTACCTCCGGGAGGAGGATTTGGGTAAGAACAGGGCCGAGATGAGCCAGCTCCGCTTGGCTGAACTGAACAACTATGTTCCCGTGACGGCCTATACCGGAGCGCTGACCGAGGACTACCTGACCAAGTTCCAGGTAAGACTACAAATGCAGCTTGTTTCTCATCACTGCATTATTCAGAAAAAATGCCAGAGAAGATGTGATTACCCGTGGTTATTTTTGTTGTCTTTTTGAAACCCAGGTGGTAGTTCTTACTAACTCAACTCTTGATGAGCAAAAACATTTTGGAGATTTCTGCCACAGTAAAGGAATCAAGATCATAATTGCAGACACACGTGGGCTCTTTGGGTAAGACTGACCTGTTGTTTACACTTTGATATATGTTCACAAATATGTTTTTTGGTGAGTTTTTTTAATACTTTTTTTGTTTTGTTTTTTAAGTCAACTTTTCTGTGACTTTGGAGAGGAAATGGTTGTGTATGACTCCAATGGAGAGCAGCCTCTTAGTGCCATGATTTCCATGATCACCAAGGTTAGTTTTATCCAGAATTGTTCTCCTCAGAAGTTTGTTCTTCATTTTAAGCATTCTCCTGAGGGAATGAGGTTTTCTGGTTTCTGTAGGATACTGCAGGAGTTGTTACGTGTCTGGATGAGGCTCGTCATGGCTTTGAGAGTGGTGATTACGTCACCTTCACAGAGGTTCAGGGCATGGTAGAACTCAACGGCTGTCAGCCAGTGGAAATTAAAGTTCTAGGTAAGGCTTTCTCTTTTTTTCCCTATGTTTTGTTTGCTTTAAAGTATCTTCGAGTTAATGGGGCATCTCCCTGTTCCACAGGTCCATACACATTCAGCATCTGTGACACCACTGGCTTTTCAGACTATGTTAGAGGAGGGATAGTTTCTCAGGTTAAGATGCCCAAGAAGATTGGATTTGTAAGTAGCCAATATTGTTGATATGAAACTATAACATACCAGTAATCAAAAGGTCTCTTGAAAAGATGCCTAAAGTCTTGTCATTTCTGTTACAATGTGGAGCAATGGAGCATATAATCAACCTGACAATAAAATGTCATCTGTTACAGAAATCCATGTCCTCCTCCATGGCTGAGCCGGAGTTTGTGTTGACGGATTTTGCTAAGTTTGATCGTCCAGGACAGCTGCATGTGGGCTTCCAGGCTATTCACACCTTCCAGAAAAAGCACAACCGGCTTCCTGCACCTTGGAACAGGGTATTTTTTTAAACTATATTCTTCCAGATTTTCTTTTTTTTTTTCTCATTTTTAAATTATCCAGAATGACAGTTAAACTTTGTCAAGCCTGTAACCAGTTACTGTTGTCACACACCTTTTTCTTGTTGTGTAATGGTATAAATATTTAATATAGTATAAACCATAAATTCTGAAATGTTAACGTTTGCATTTGGTTTTAAATGGTGACCTTTGTTCCAGGCTGATGGGGATGAGCTGCTTAATTTGGCCAAAGAGGTGAACTCTGCTCAGACAGGTTCTGCCAAAGTGGAGGAGCTGGACGAAGATCTTATCAAAAAGGTTTCGTTTCTGGCTGCGGGGGATCTTTCTCCTATCAATGCCTTCATTGGGGGTGTGGCTGCACAAGAAGTGATGAAGGTCAGTGGAAACATTTAACAAATGTCAGCTGTTTGACTCTAAAATAAATCTTGAACTTTGTTTACTTCTGAAATCTTTGATTTTTAAAAAAAAGTTTAGAGAGTTTTAATATGAAGAGCAGTTTGGTTGCTGTGATAACACGTATTGTAGATTTCACCGTCCATTTTTTATACATTAAAAATCTTATTTGATCTTAAATCCTGCAGGCGTGCACAGGGAAATTCATGCCTATAATGCAGTGGCTGTACTTTGACGCGCTGGAGTGCCTGTCAGAAGATGCTGGAGTCCAGCTCACAGAGGAAGAGTGTGCTCCTGTGGGTGTTTCCGAACAAGTCAAAACACGATTCCTTAATCCCAATTCCCATTGGCACAAACTCTAAGGCTTTTTATCTTCTGTATTCTCCTTTTAGAGGAACTCTCGGTATGATGGGCAGATCGCAGTGTTTGGTACCAAACTACAAGACCTGCTTGCCAGGCAGCGCTACTTCCTGGTGAGTAGGACCAAAAAAATGTTGATGTGTTGTGAATACGGAGGACCAAAACTCATCAGCTTCTAAGCTGTCTGGCATCCTGTATGTTTGGACTATTCCTGACATGTATTTGAAATCTAATGTTTATTCTGTCATATAGTAGAGTATGATTGCAAATTGTGTCACCACCCATTAAAATGACTAAAAATCCTGCAATCCTTCCAGGTTGGAGCTGGCGCCATCGGCTGTGAGCTGTTAAAAAACTTTGCTATGATAGGACTGGCAAGTGGAGAGGGTGAGGTCATTGTGACCGACATGGACACCATTGAAAAATCTAACCTCAACAGACAGTTTTTGTTCAGACCTTCTGATGTCACGGTAGGCACTACCAACTTTGCTTCAAGCAAATAGTAGGCAGACATGCATCTTCTCTATTTATTGATTTGTTTTATATTTTGTGACCCCTTTTGTAAATTTACATTTCTAATGTCAAACTGAACTACTTGTACCAACATTAAAGGCTATAAGTGCTTTAATGTGCTTACAGATTTTATGGCCAACTAATAGATCTGCTGTTTTTAATCAACTATAAACCAGAGTAAACCCCACGGTTGACGGTCATGCTTGTGGGTCTTATGCTTGTGGGCTTATGCTTGTGTGTTTGCATCTCCTTAATGACGTCTTTCAATTAAAAAAAAACATATCTCGCTATTAAAAAATGTTTTTAAACCAAGAAAATTTTCTCCTGAAACAATTTAGTAATTGATTTTGTGTTTGTCGTGACAGAAAATGAAGAGTGACACAGCTGCTGCAGCAGTGAAACAGATGAACCCCTCCATCAGGATCACAGGCCATCAAAACAGAGTGGGCCCTGAAACGGAGAGAGTTTATGATGATGACTTCTTTGAAAGCCTAGATGGAGTTGCCAATGCTTTGGATAACGTTGATGCACGTAAGAAACATGTTTAAATAAAGGGGAAAAAATAATGTTGGTTTTTTTTTTTAGAGCTTTTCTTGTTCAAATCTGTGGTATTTTTGTGTTTTTAATCCCTAGGTATGTACATGGACCGGCGTTGTGTTTACTACCGTAAACCCCTACTGGAGTCCGGTACCTTAGGTACCAAAGGCAATGTCCAGGTTGTGATCCCCTTCCTCACAGAATCGTACAGCTCCAGTCAAGACCCACCTGAGAAGTCTATCCCCATCTGTACCCTCAAGAACTTCCCAAATGCAATCGAACACACATTGCAGGTTAGTAAGACCAGACAAGTGAATTTCTCTGATGTAGTACAGTAGATCATTTTTATTAATGTTTAAATTCCTACTTAATTACTACAGGAATGGTTTTTATAAGCCTTATTACAAAGATAATAAAAAAAACTACATGTGCTCTGAGGCTTGAGTCCATTGTTTATTTAGCGAGTGCCCATAAAGTAACACAGATAAACTGAACTTTCAGGCTATATTTGCCAGCAGTAGAAGGTGAATCACTTATTAGGTTCATAAAAAATTATTGAATCCCATCTGCTGCAAAAATATTTTTATTTTAATAATCCTAAAAATGTTGCATCTGTATAAATGAAGTAACCGTCTTTAGACTAATAGAAGTTGTTAGTAGGAATGCACCAATCGATTATTTTCTTATTTTCGAGATACTTGCACGTGAAATCGCACGTGTCCTCCAATCGGATCTGCTTACTCAAAGACCTTAAAATCAGCCAGCCTTCCTGAGGAAAGGTCGACTGACGGGGTCATGTGTCCATTTTTGTGTGTCCTTCTGCACAGGGACAGCAACCGTCTGTTTCTATCAGTGATGTTTGTAGGTTTGGTAATTGTCGAAAAATATTAAGCAAAATATTAAGCAAAGAAATCGGTTGGTAAGGTGAGCAACTACCATGCAGGAATCCAGGGTTCGATTCCCGGAGGGGAAGAAACAATGGTACTGGGGGCAATTACCATATCAATGACGAGCAGTTAACATCACTCAGTGAGGGTCCTTAGGCAAGGCCCTTAACGCTACCGCCTCCCGAGCGCAGTTCAGTTGCAGCTCACCGCTCCCCCAGGGGATGGGTCAAATGCGGAGAAGAATTTCCCCATTGAGGGATAAATAAAGTATACGAATAAGTTTCGGAGGGCCTGCAACTACACAAAAATGTATTTATCTTGTGAAAAACTACCACAAAGCCTAGAATGCAACATTTGAAGCTAGTGATCAAGCAAAGGCTAAAGCTAGCAGAAGTCCAGGTGCAGACAGTGGGCCGCTGTTGACTTTTATGAGCTGTAAAAACAGCAAAGCTACAATCGGGAAGCTTATGGAGTTTATGGCCTGCAAGTATCTTTATAAATTAGTGTTGGCAGAATTTGGAGAATTTGAAAAAAAAAAGGGCAAAAAAAAAAGGGCAGAAAACTGCAATTAGTACACCCCTAGTTGGTAATATTGGGTATTATTAAGCTGTTACAAGTGCCGAGCATTAAATTGTTTATCTGGTGGTGCAAAATGAGTGGATTAGTACGTCTTTGGTAAAAAACATGTTGTGTTTTTTTTGTCTAAAAAGCACCGAATTTGACTTGGTTTATCTTTTATTATAGAACACATTTTCCCCTTTTTCTCTGCAAAGTTTTTAAGAGGTGAAATGTCTTATTTGTTCAAAAAATAAAACAAGTCCAGTTTTCTTACCTACTGGAATCCACCTGGAATGAGAATCTACACATGTGTGATTGTTGTTGTGAAAAAATTACATTAAGCATGCAGAATTTTTATGACTAAAAAGCTCTGAAATGGTTCTTGATTTAATAGTGTAAAATGTCTTTTGAGCATGTCCACTTACTCTGTCAATATTCTGTTTAGTGGGCTCGTGATGAGTTTGAGGGACTGTTCAAGCAGCCACCAGAGAACGCCATGCAGTATCTCACGTAAGTCTGAATTTCTGCTGATAACTTTACCTGTCAGTCAAACACAGTAGTTGTCTTAAGTCCTCAGACAGAAAATCTACAATTTTTTCCCCATGCAGCCGGCCATGTTAACAAGATCGAGCCTCTTTGAAATATTTACATAGATTTTCTAATGAGATGCTTGAATGTTGATGTTTTAAGTATTTAAACCTCAAAAATAATTACAAAGAAAAGAGTAAACGAAATAGAAAAAATGTCCAAAACACAATTAACTTTAAGTAAAATATTTGCCCCTTGAGGGAATACTGAACCATTTCAGTCTTTTAAAGCTTGTAAATGAAAGTGCTGTCCCCGCAGGCAACTATAGTTAATCTAAACCGTAGATGTAGTGGTGAACAGTGAAGTCTTTTGTGAAAGCTAGACACTCTTCCTCCCTTGAACCTATTGGTCCATCTGCAAGTATAATGTTTTTAAAGCTGTGGTGTCCCAGAGGTTTTGCCCAGTTGCCAAATGGCATTTGTTTTTGTGCTAAAACACTGAAGGGGAATGTAAGAATGATAAAACAACCACTAAAAGCTAAACTCAGTCCTTCTGCAGACTAAAATGTACATCATACATGGCAAAGAAAACATTCCTTCCTATCAAAAATGTTAGTGTTTACAAGAAAAAGAACGTCATGGTTATGGAGCTTTAACTTGTATACATTAATTTCACTCTGCAAGACCTTGAGAACGATACCCGTAGCCCAAACTAAAACATGCCCGCACTGTACGAGAAAACACCATGTGTAAGCACACCACAACCACAGCTAAGGAGATTTTGCTTCTGTCCCTGCTTGCAGTTGACCATGAACTACATTTCAGACCATATTTGTGTACATAAATGTGAAACATGATGGTATCTCAGTGGTTTGATGACGTTAGGGTCAAAGTTAGAATACAGTTGGTTCTCTAGAACTTAACTTCAATTCAGCAGAGAGATTTCTTTAACTGGAACTCAAATTTAATCTACCACAGTGTCATGAGGTCCATAAAAACTCTGATGTATTAAACTATAAAGAATGGGGGGGGGAGCAAAGCATTATTTAGTTTAAGAATGTTTTATGGAATTCAATACTTCATGTATTTGTTTTTTCTGATTCCTGCAGAGATCCTAAGTTCATGGAGCGTACACTGAAGCTTCCTGGGGCTCAGCCACTGGAAGTACTGGATGCAGTTTACAAGTGCGTTGTCACAGACTGTCCACACAGCTGGGCTGACTGCGTAGCTTGGGCGCGCAACCACTGGCAGTGCCAGTACAGCAACAACATCCGTCAGCTATTGCACAACTTCCCCCCTGATCAGGTAAACGCCCCTGTTGTGGGCACTTTTAATTTTATTCACAGATGGTAGGAAATGGAAGAACATTTCTACACTATGAGGTTTTTTTTGTCTTGATATTTTCATGTCCTATTTAAACCACAGCCATCCAAATGAAAATTGTGTTGTTGTTTAACGTGTTCTTGTAGCATGTTTGTCATGGTGAAGGACGTATATGAAGAAAATTAAGCTTAAAACTGCATTCCTGAGTTTTTCCTTATTTAAATTGTAGTGAATCATGAGCAGATTAACAATTGCTATTTGAAAAAGCTCGCAGTTGTTCCATACAAAATACAGTCGGCAGGCCACAAGTTCCCTCCCATTCTGATGCAGACAAATGTCCTCATTTTCCTCAGCTGGCGTCTGGCGCAAAACTGTATGGCTGGATAGCTCTAAAAAGCGCCCACATTTTTTTATTTTTTTTAATTAAAATATAACCATTACAAAACTCTTGGAGACACAACCACACAATGATGCAAGGCACTGCTTTTCACAAAAACAAAGAACAAAAGAAAACAAAAATTTATACATATATAAAAAAATATTAAAAACAACTTTCAGCATAAATTAAAATAAAAGGCAAACAACAATCTGGACCCTAGATCTTTAACCATTCTGTGGCAGAATTACATATGTCATCAATGAAAGGACTTGAGTTGTGAATACATTTCAATGAGGATAAATAAAGTCTGACTTAATAAAGCGCCCCCATTTTGTTGCACTGGTAATGTTAGGTTGGGGTTGTGAGAGGTTGTAAGCTAGCAGGAGAGGGTGTAAACAAAGGGTTGATGGGAAATGAGTCAGGCTCACTCCGCGTCAACAGCCCTGTCCGCAGCTTAGAGGTGAATTTCTACTGAACTCCTGCCGCTCTGCAGAAACTGCCCTAGAAAACAACCGTTTTCTTGATTTTTGTCTAAAAACCGCATAATCGGACTGAAAAAATATCTGGAAATGCTTTTACAGGGACTTCTTTTTATATTTTCTTGTTTTTCTGTTTACATTTTACTTCATGAAGTTGCACCCAATCTAAACATTGAGCTCCTAAACTTTTTCAGATGTATCTTGAGTCCCATATGTCTAAAGAAGATATTTGTCTTGCAGCTCACCAGCTCAGGTGCACCTTTCTGGTCTGGCCCAAAGAGGTGTCCTCATCCCCTAGAATTCAGCACTAGCAATGTAAATATGCGCTTTTCACCGTCTTCAAAAGTATTCCTCCTCAAAAAAAGATTCAAATTATTAACATTTAGCCTTTGTCTCCAGGACTTGCACATGGATTATGTTTTGGCAGCTGCTAACCTGTTTGCGCAGATGTATGGTCTGCCAGGTAGCACCGACCGTGCAGGACTGGTCAAGATTTTGCAAGAGGTCAAGGTGCCCACTTTTACCCCCCGTTCTGGGGTTAAAATTCACGTCTCAGACCAGGAGCTGCAATCGAGCAACTCTTCTGTTGGTAAGACCGTATTTATGCACAAGACAGCATTGAAAATCTTTCAGAAATGTTTGTGTATAATTGTCTTTGCTGAAGGCCTATTGTGACATGGATCTCTTTAATGCAGATGACTCTAAACTGGAAGAACTAAAAACCAAATTGCCGTCACCAGAGTCTTTCCAGTTCAAATTAAACCCCATCGAGTTTGAAAAGGTACTCAATTTCTTTCACGTCAGACATAATCAGTCTTTCTTTGATCGTCATGTTACAAATGTTTGTCATTTCTAAAAAAAAATGTAAAAAGTAATTCTGTATATTTTTTTGTTGTCATCAAAATAATACAGGAACGTAGAAGTAAAAATCGATTTACTAGATGAATGAAACGTGAATGTCATTATTAGTTTGTATGTCGTAATAACGTGATTCTCTATGCAAATGAACCCCGTTGTGTGTTTGTATTTAGAAAATGTCATTCTATTTATCACTAAATTACCCCCTTTTACTTGCTACAGCCTCATTTATTTTGTAGTGTAGGAAGAACATGGATCACCCGAGAAGAAATGTTTTAAAAATGGTTTTATTTCTGCCCCTCCAGGATGATGACACCAACTTCCACATGGACTTTATTGTGGCCGCATCCAACCTTAGAGCAGAGAACTATGACATTCCGCCTGCAGACAGACACAAGGTGGGCTAAACATTCACATGACCTCATTTGGCCAACTAACAAGGGCGTCTTTTTGTTTTTTTGATTCTCGCATAGCAAAACCTCTGGGCAGAAATACTTTAAGTTTTTTTCCCCTGTTCTTTCTCTTTCAATAATGTATCTGTCTGAATTTTTCTGGACTGGTGAAGGGAGGAGTCATTCGGTCATCTTCTAATTTGTTTATTCCCTTTTGTGGTCACGGCGATGCCAGAGCCTATCCCGCCACTTGCGGGTGAAGGCTGGGGACATTCTGGACAGGTCGCCAGTCTGTCGCAGGGCCCCAATCACACCCATGCACTCTCACATTCACACTTATGTGAGAGACAATTTAGAGTAACCAATTAACCTTGGAAGGAGTGATTGTGACATATAAAACGTCCTCAAACTTGGTCTGTATGTTTTTTATAAATTAGAAATGTTAAGCAAACCAAAGTGAGTGTTTTTCATTCATTGTTTAACCTCCGTTCATTAGCTGATCGATTGTGAATTTCTCTTTTGGTTTACTGTTCTTTCCAGAGCAAACTGATTGCCGGCAAGATCATTCCTGCCATTGCCACCACCACCGCTGCAGTTGTTGGCCTGGTCTGCCTGGAGCTCATCAAGGTCGTGCAAGGACACAAGAAGCTTGAGACGTACAAGAATGGTTTCATGAACTTAGCCCTGCCTTTCTTTGCCTACTCTGAGCCCATTGCTGCTCCAAAACATAAGGTGAGGTGTTGCTGTTTTATCCCACAAGTTTGTAAAGATTATAAAACGTGTGACGATTGTGACACAGTGATAAAGTTTTAGTCTGCTTCTGGCTCCTGTGATGATTCAGCCATGCTAATACTGATGCATCAGTCAGCTGCATTAACTCTGACTGGATGCAAGTGAGTTCAACTCACCTTCTCACACTGGTGTGATCAGTGTGTGCTGAGGAGACGTGTTTACCAAATATGCGCTTATAGCATTGTTGCAGCTCTGTGTGATGTCTATTTTTTTTACCTACAGTAGCTGTAACTTTATTTTTCATTTATTTCCAGTACTATGAAACTGAATGGAGTCTGTGGGATCGCTTTGAAGTAACAGGAATGCAGGCCAACGGTGAAGAGATGACACTCCGCCAGTTTCTGGATTACTTTAAAGTATGTTCAGCAAATTTAGGTGCTTCTTCTCCAACTTTTTTTGTTTTTGCAATGAGTAACTTTGTTTTTTCTCCCCTGTTTGGCAGAACGAGCATCAGCTGGAGATCACCATGCTTTCTCAGGGAGTGTCCATGCTCTATTCATTTTTCATGCCCGCTGCCAAGCTTAAAGAGAGGCTTGACCTACCGTAAGTAACTGCATACGCGAGAGTCCAGCCTCTTTACGTTTTCCTTCCACAAACTGAGTTTTTCCTGTTCTGATTTCTGCAGGATGACTGAGATTGTGACCAAGGTGTCCAAAAAGAAGCTGGGCAAGCACGTTAAAGCTCTGGTGTTCGAGCTCTGCTGTAACGATACTTCAGATGAAGATGTGGAAGTGCCCTACGTCAGATACACCATTCGCTGAGCCTCACCCGGAGACCACCCACAGGAGGGTGGTAGTTGCTAGGGGGGGATGCAAGGAATGGGGGTGTTCTTAGTGGGGAAATAGTGGTGTGACAAAGGGTGGGTGGATTGATCCAGATCGGCTCTATTGGATCAATTGGTTTCCTTTTTTAGGCCCGTGGTTTGTTTAAACCTGTGCCTGACTGTACATAGCCCCAGTAAGCTGACAGAAGGATACCTGTCTGTGTGTTACAGTTCCACTCTGTGCTTGACTGTGGGAAGAGGAGATTTGTTGGAGAGAGGGAGGGAGCATGTAAATTGGACATCCTAATGTTTTTCTGTAGTAGAACCTTTAAACTTCAAAAGCCTCGGTGCCCTCATTGCAAAGCCCAACTAGTCTGTATGTACAATAACACCTAACTATCATTCTGAAGCAGAGCTTTCAAACACACCCTGCTTGCTCTCCTCTCTTCTGGAGCCCATTTCTAATAGATCTGTCCCCTCATACTGTTACTTTTTAATACATGATTTTTTTTTTTTAAATCAAGGCTATTCAACAACGTAAAAACCCAATTCTCCCTTTATTTTTTGTTCCTCAACTGGAAATGGAATTACAGCATCAAACTGATGAATTTCCTTCCCTTCCTTCACTTTGAAGCACCCTCAAAGCCTCGTTTCAGCACTCTGGCTTTCTTCAGGCTGCTGCACACCACAATAGTTTTCTCTTGATGCTCTCCATGTCATGTGTTTTGTTCCATTTTATTTTATTTTCTGGGAGGGGGGGGTGTTTGGAAGGAGTTTTGGCACACAGTTGGTAGATCATCAAACTGTCTTTCTACTTTGTTAACTCCAAAATTAATTAAATCTAAGAGCGAAGCGTTGAGATGTATCTTGAATGGGAGCACTTAGTGTTATAGTGAATAAACATGGAAAAACTCGCCTGTGTGTCTGTCTTTTCTTTTCAGTTGATTCAGTAAAAATGTGTGACGTTGATTTTAATTATGTGTGTTGTCTGCTTTGGTTATTGAGTCTAGTCTGGTTTATGCTGCTCAGCAGTGAAGTGGAGCATCACATGCAGGAAATAAGCTTCACCAGCTAAAAGACTGGTTGACTATTTACTGTGGAAAAAATGTCTGTAGGTTATGTGATATTTAAGTTTTCTAAAACTAGATCAGTTGGTAACCACAGTCTAATATGACACTCTACGTCAAATATTATTTCACTTCAGCAATTTACAATTTTTCCACAACAAATTTTTGTGAACATTTGGAGGAGAAATGAGATTTCGGTGATGAGCTTAGCGTGAAGCTTGAGCACTCCTCCCTGAGAAGAGCGGATATGCGAGTTCTGTGCAACCCCTAAAGGATGTGGTAAGCTGTAAGATGAGGAAGAAAGTGAAGAGGAAGGAGTGTGTTGAGCTTTTAACACCCCGAATGCAAACAGGTTGCGTTCGGGCCTGCACAGAAACTACCTCAAATCTGGATTATTGCCACTCGTGTTCAAAATGTCCAGTGATATTGTGAAGATGCTTTGAAGAAACTAACATGGAAGTGGAGGCGACTGATGAATCGAGGACTTCCTGGTACGATCAACTTTTTTTCCTTCTGTGTTCCATCTGTTAATTGATAAAACAGGGTGACTTGAGTTTTTTGGGTAATTTTATTTATTTTTTTAGTCTATACTTGCTGCATCATCAGTGAACCAGTTTCTTGTTGTATAATCACAAACTAATTTAGGGTGAAATGAGATCTTTTAGATTATTTTAAATCTTTTTGATTGAATAATTTTATTTTTCTTTGGGAACCTTTTTTCCTTTTTAGGTCTGACATGTCAGGCGACAGTCACACATTTGTTTGTGATCATGCTGGGGTAAGAATCTGCCTTTATTCATTCATTTGAGTTATAAATTAAAAGGGGGGGAAAAAGCTGATCATATTTTTTTCTTTCAGAAAAAGAGAAAACAAGATCCCGAAGCTGTGATAAGAATCATTGAGGTGAGAAATAAGCCGAGCAGCTTCCTATCATAATCGTCTCTGTTTCTCAGTAAGAGGCGGAAGTTAGTCAACTTTACCTTTGTGACCACAATGCTGACTGCTGAACTGACAAAGAAATGCGCATTGTGTTCAGCAGAACTTTTTTTTTTTTTTTTAAATATAAAACCCACTTTGAGCTTTTGTGGTCTGTCCACTTTATTGTCTTGCGTCATATTTGCTTTCCTTAAAAATCCCTATTTGACCAACTGCATTTCACCACTGCTGCACTGCAAATGTGGAGGTTAAAAGGCAGTCATTTTTATTGTTTAACTACAGAGGCACGCTTTGAACCTTCTTCCTCTTCGAAAGACTCACACAGGAAATGAGAAGGCTGCACCATGCAACATTTTAACCCTCTCAACATTGCCTTCTCTCTGTTTTCCTCAACTTTTTCCACTCCATTTTTTTTCTAACTCAGTCCCAATTATGACTTCCAATAGGATGAAGAGGAAGAAGAGGAGGAGGAAATGTCACCTGACCACATGAAAGATTCAGAGGTCAGTTGCAGCTCTTGGAGATTTTATATTTATGTTGTTTATGTTTTTTTTGAGCTGCTTAAGCTCAGTTCATGTGGTTTTCAGGAGCCCAGTAATAAACGAGTCAAACCTGTGGGGAAATCAAACAGCCTCACGGGCGTCCTACCCCAAATGAAGACGCCGGCTCTGAAACGCTTAAGTCAGTCTATTTCAGTAAGGATGCTCAGATACACCCATGCTTTTACCACTTACATTTCCGTTCAGACAGTCAACACCATCTTTTCTTTTCACAGCGATCTATTAGCTTTCGTACAGATGCTCGACCTCTGCCCCCGGCTCTCCCCCGTTCTCGCCAGAAACCCTCTTCGTTTCCACGTCGGCGCAACAGCCAGTGCTGGAGCGACACAGTGGAGAGCCACGACCTCACAGCCAAGGAAATCAAACGCCAAGAGGTGTGAGGCACGGTCGTTTTCTAGTTCAGCTGCAGAAACCAGAAGAATTTCTGAAACCGCTGTGGAATATGTGCTTAAAAACAGAGTATGATGTGCCCTGCACCTTCTCTTCATTTCTCTGAAGCTGCTTCGCAGTGGGGTATTGTGAAAGAGGATGTGAGCTGGCACTAGAGGCTCTACTTCCTTTGCCAAACCATCAGCTGTGAAAAGCTGATGCTGGCTGTGTACACCATTAACCTCTTATGCAACTCCATACGTGTTTTGACTTGTCTGAGTGGCTGTTTGCAGTCATGGAACGGTTTACTTCTCTGCAGGTGATTTATGAGCTGACTCAGGGAGAAAGGCAGCTTATAGAGGACCTCAGTTTAGTGAAAAAGGTACTTGTACATCATATTGCTGCACCTGTGTTGCTAAACATGGAAACACTTGCACGTTGCAGTCTTTAAACTTTCCCTCACACATATTCATCTGTATATGACCTTGGTGTCAGGTGTACTATGATCCCATGCTGAAGTTGGACATCATGTCTGAGAGTGAGCTTGGACAGATCTTTGGGACTCTGGAATCCCTCATTCCCCTCCATACAGGTAAATTCTCTGTTAAATTCTCTCAATTGGTATCTTCCAAGTAACATTTCTCTCATTATTAGCATATTTGCACCCATCTCGATCCCATCTGAGGCAAATCCTCTTCTCCAATCTTTTAAAAATACTTGAGGGCTATTTATTTTAGGTTTTTGGGCCTTTTTGTCTCATGAAGTAGGTAAGTAGGTACAGGTCATTGAGGTTTGTGGGTATTCGTCTCTGCAAAGGCTTTAAATTGCTTCATTGGGGGTTATGGCTGGGACTTTGGGCACCAAAAACATCTTCATCTTAAGTCTTTTTTAAATTGTCTGTCGACTTTTCTGTTGGCTGGTTGTTGAGTTTTGTTTTTTCCCTGTTCCCAGTTTAGTTTAGATTAAGGCCCTAACATTTAACTTTCACCTTTAACTCAGATGGCTGCAAAGCAACCCTCATAGCCCTCCCCCACTTTGTCTTCCTTCTGGTATCAGATGTTGGAGTGTTATAACCAAACATGTCTGTGTGAAGGACATTGTTTCAAAGATCCTTTGATTTATTCAAAGGATGCTTTTCAAACCTGAGCTATGCTTCTATGCTCTTAAGGGCTTACATTTACCATTTATAAGGGCTAATTCAGACTGTTTTTGTCAGTTTCTCCGCAGATTACACAGATCTTTATGGATAGCATTGGTTACCTACTTCTGAAAAATATAATTTTAATTATTAACAATAATTAAAAATAATTATCTATAATAAATTGATCAAAATTGGCAGGCAGTGATATTTGCTTCTCTCACGTTATTTCTGGTTGTCCTCCTTAACGTTGTGTTAACACCCACCAGCCACTACCATAAATGAGTATTTATGGTAGTGGCTGGATGGCTCAGTTGGCTGTGTGTAGAACTGGTGCGTGGGAAACCAGGGTTCATTTCCCAGGGGCCACGATGAGCTTCATCCAGTGTTGACCCTTGGGCAAGACCCTTTGTGCTACTGCCTAACTATGTATTCACAAGGGAGCCCAGATCTAGTGCTGGTCCCTAGCCTGTAGAAAATACAGGGTTGTGTCAGGAAGGGCATCTGGCGTAAAAATGTCTTCCAATACACCTATACAAACCAGAAAAGCTGAAATTGCATTCTTGCTAAATTATCTTTCGGCATGAATTCTTGCCAAGACACAATAGAAGCTTTTTTCTTTTTCGGGGGGAAAATTGTCCTTATATAAACATTCATATTTTGTACAAGCTTTTCTGAGCCCCCTATTTTACCAGTATGATCCAAACGTTCCTTAAAAACCCTTTGTATTTTTAACTTGGTTCATGTTTTCTGGCCTGTAGTTCATCATCATTCCACTAGGGGCAGTAGAAAGGTTTTTTGTGATCATTTCAAGATTGCTGCTTTACATCTCTAAAACACTTTTGGTAGGAAAGGTTTTGCTAGTTTTCAAAACTTTATGGTGAGAACAAGTCCTCTAGTGTTATTTACTTTTTATATGATTTTTTATAAAATTTGTTGATAACTACTTTTTATAATACATTTACACCATGTTAGAAAATATTTGAGACAGTGGGTAAATAGGGTGCTTTTTATACACTAGTGTCAATATTATTTCATCTTAGACTAACATTGTTGTGGGCAAAAACTTACCAAATCACTCAATGTATCATAATTGATACGATCCATATCTAGCAGAAAAAATTATATTGCACATTTTTTAGAGGATATCATCAAAAACATCTGAATTAGAAAGGGGAAAAATTACTGAATTCTTAGATTCAGTGGTCTTCACAGGGTTATACATTTTAAAACAAGTTTGTGCTCATTTAATAAATAATAGAAAATAAACTTTTTTAGGAAGTTTGTTATTTATGTGTCTCTTTATGCTATCGGGTTGTAGCAACACTGATGATCAATTTGCCAAGATTTGTGTACCTTTTTTTCAAATATCCTACTAGATCTTCTAAGTCGCCTTGAACGCTTGAGGGGATCAGAAAAGACAGTTGGAGAAGTGGGTCCCACTCTGCTTAACTGGGTAAGTTTCTCCTTATTCTCTGGGTTCCCAGTATTTATTTATTTGATATTTTCCCTTATTAGTCCTTTTCTCCATAGTTTCCTTGCCTCGAGGCCTATGTTACGTACTGCTGTAACCAGGTGGGAGCCAAAGCTCTGCTGGATCAGAAGAAGAACGAGAAAAGAGTGGAACACTTTCTTCGGCTTTGTCAGGAATCTTCCTTCAGCAGGAAACTGGACTTATGGAACTTTCTGGATCTCCCTCGATCCCGTTTGGTCAAATACCCTCTATTACTGAAAGAAATACAGAAGTGCACTCCTCCGGAGCACCCCGATGAGGACTACTTACCAGACGCGGTGAGTGTATGTTCATCTGTTGTGTGTTTATGCACATTCACACTGACATTTTGTCCTCTGTTCACAAAATAGTGTGTGTTCAGCTATTTGCTTCAATTCATTACAATTACAACTGTCAGATCCAAATTTAAATACAAAATGGAATCTAAGTATGTGTCATATTTTCGGTTTTAATAAAATATGCACAACATGGTTGTTGTATTTTCAGTTGGAATTGATTCAGAACATTGTTGCTGAGGTAAACAAAAAGACCGGAGAGGCAGAGTGCCAGTTTTATCGGCGAGGTCTCCACTACCTTGAAGACAGCCAAAGGTTACCTGAGATTCAACAGTCCCGCTTCATCTACTGCCACGGAGAGCTCAAGAACAACAAAGGACAGGTGACTATCAAATAATTGTTTTTGCCACTATCTGACATTTATTGTGGCCTCATCTGCTACCAACTTAGTAACCAAGTGCCATCTCGCTGTTTGAACTTTTCCTGACAAACGTTTGTCCTGTGTTTTGTGTCTCTGTGTCAGCGGTTGCATGTATTCCTGTTTGAACTGGCTCTGGTGCTCACGAAACCAGGGGAGGAAAAAGACGGCGGACACGTCTTCAATGTGTACAGACAGCCGCTGCCCAACGCTTTGATAAATCTGGAGGAGATTCCAGATGGGGAAGCAGGTGGAGGAGGCACATTCAGAGGTGCATTCACTGGAGGAAATGATAAAGGTATCACACATGATGATTTCAGATTAACAGCTGTTTTATAGATTAAGTGAAATACATTTTTAAAAAAAAGCCTGTTTATCTGAAAAAAATGATTTTTTTGGATGATTTAGAAAAATTTAAAAAAATAAATTTGGATTTTAATTTAAAAGAGATGCCTGTAAATAGTCATAGAAAATTTCAATTTATTTTAAATTTTTGTTTTGGATTACTTTGAGATTCAATTACTTTATTTCTTAGCTGTTATTTTGCTGAGTGAATACTTTAATATTTATTTTGGCATTTATTTATGCCTGTAGCTTCAAACTTAGCATGCTGTTTAAAAAAAAAAAAAAAAAAGAATTCCGCAAACCATTCATACCACATTCACAGAAGTGAGTCCTACAACTTTCACTCAGTGTCCTTTCTTCCCCTTTCTCTTTTTCTCCCATAGTGAAGAACTGTTTCCGAGTCAGCAGCAGGGGGCGCTCCAAATTCAACCCTTACATCCTGCAGGCCAATGACTCCTTCTGCAAGCAGCAATGGATCACTTGCCTGCGCCAAGCCATTGTGCAGTCGCGAGATAGAACGGCTCAGACCAGCCAGTCGCAGCTCTCTCTTCACCCTGAATCTGGCCTGTGTCACATAGCTGAGCTCAGCCTTAGCTCAGACACAGACATGGCAGACCACACCAGTCGCTGACTTTTGGGTGGATTACCTGGACTTACCAAAGACATTTTGGGGTTGGCGGGAAAGGCAGCGGTCATATGGACTTTTTTTATAAAAGATATTTGATACGAACACACACTGTTGCTTCTTTTCTTGCTTTTTTTGGTCGCAACACACTTAATGTGAAATGTAAAAAAAGAAAAAATAGTCTTACTGATATTTTTCCAATTTCTAGTCAAATGCATGTTTACACTTGATGTAAACTGTAATAACTTTCCAAATAATATTTGACTAAGGAAGACAGTTGTTATTTTTGGACTGTACTATAGATATTGCTAGTTTTTTTTATTATAACAGAATATTAAAGGTTTTAAGACAAAAAAAGCCATTGTGTTATTGTGAAATGCTGCAATTGAAGTTACTGCATCTTACATTTGGTGAAAAGCCTATTTTGACTAGAAATTTGACTAATATACTTGTTAAGAATTAGAGTTTGTGGTGAATTCTTTGTGAAAAACTTTTTTTTTTTTTCAATAAACTGACACTCAAAAAAAGAGGCAAATTGCTTGTGGAGAAAGTGCATGAAAACCCCAGGCTATGTATAGACAATGAGATCTACAGTGCACAGAAAAGATTAGGGGTGATTATCCTCCCCTCTTTCTCTGGCTCCAGCTCTCTCTCTTTTGACACTGGTGGCAGGGCAACAGAGTGAGAGGTAGACTTTCAGTTCTAGCCCACGGACACTGTGAAACAGTAGACCTCTCCTTATGCATTTTTAACAGCTCAGCAAATGATGGGAACAGTTTGATAGGGACAGTTTGTCCACAGAGAGAGGAGGTGAGTTCAAAACTCTGCAAATTCCTTTATACTTCACATTCTTTTATGGTTTTTAAGAGCTTACCTTTAATAGCATTGAGTTGACTTTGGCAGCATGTCATTTGTAGTGGTTTACGTAACCGAGTTTGATGAGAAGATGCGTTCCTGAAGGTTAGCTGAGAAAACTTTGTTATTAGGGGTGTAATAATTATATTCCTATGATCTAACCAGATGAATCTGTCTGGGCAAAGTTCTTTATATATATAATTATAAAATTGTTTCATAATGAAGTAAATCGATAAGGATTGATGATGGAAAAATACCATTTGGATTGAGGAAGACTAGAACATAAAATGACCAAGTGCATCATAGTGGACAACACACACGTGATACCAGCAAAAAATGATCAAGTCATCATTCCAGTCGAATGTGTGGAAACGCTTTGAATTTAGCAAAGACGTGACCATACAGTGTGCTAGAATGTTCTAATAATGTCCTGTTTGTATTATTATGATGTGGAGAAACGACAGTGGGTGGAACTTTATGAGAAAAAAACGGATTTGGCAATAATTCTTGTATACTTGTTTGTTTGTACAAATATTTAATTTACACTTGATTATCTTGTAAGAAAATACAAGGAATCTGGAAAACTTCACCTGCACTGTTCAGTACTCTGGTATCTCTGAGTCACACTGGTTGAACTTTTGGCTAGAGATGTCCTGGATCGATTTTAGGTCAGTGAATCTGATCGTTCAAAATGAAACAATATCAACTATAAATCATATCCTCAACCACTAATTATGATATGAATTGAATAATTAAAATGAACTATATTTGTTATGTAACTGTAAAGAGCCTCCTGAAGCAAACGTTCCTCCACTAGGGCGTAATTTAGCGATTTCCTTCATGCAAAAATGTTTTCCCTGAGAAGTGTAAAGTGCAACGTCATCATTTAAAGTAAACAACCAGAATCTGCCCAAATAGAACCTCATCCAAAGATGCACTTGTTTTGTCTGCAGATGTGTCATTCCATGGTTCTCCTGCACCAGAAGAGAAGTACCTAAAAAGTTGGACTGATTCTTTTGCCGATAACTTCCACTTGTCAATTCGGCTAACCTTTTGGAGTATATGACAAGCAAAGTAGAAGATTTGCCCCATTTGGTCACAGGTGCAAACCTCAAGGGCTCCCATTTCCTCAGAAAGCCCTTCTGATCGCTCCTTCAGAGGTTTTTAGGTTCAATAGGATGCCAGGTTCCAGTGGTGTCAATGTGGAAGGCTCTTGCGAGGCTCTTTGTCGAACCCTCGTGTCTCAAAAAGGCCTTCAGAGAGAGACAGCCGACATCTCCCAGTCTGTTCTCTACACATCGCTGATGGGTCTGCTGCTGGTTACTGACAATGAGGTAACCATTAACATCTTAAACCAACCTTTAAGATGTTACTTGTTTTTTTCTTCATGTGACTTTAATTGGATTTTCAAGGCATAAATGTAAATGAAGGTAGTTCTAAAATGGTGCACATCAACTCAGGTGTTTACACACCTGTCAGCGCTCCCTGTGGCTCTCTAATAGGATGAATGCTTAGGACTGACCTAAATTTAGCTTCTCTTGTAATGCTAACAAGATAAGACGGCTAAATCTGTCCTGTCAAAGTTAGAGACACTGTAACAGGGCAAGGTTCAGACAGTCACATCCAGCATGACTACAGGAGAAAATACAAGGACCCATATAAAAAAAACTAAAAATGTAAATATTGAATTGGTGCTGATTTCCAATTGTGCTTTTCAATTTCCAGAAAGACCCACTCGCCTTAGGAAGTGGAAGGGTCGGTCTTAGGAACATAGGCAACACAGTGAGTGTCAAGAAATCTTTCGAATACTGATGTGTTGAGTTGCTTTAGCGTCGACAAACTCATCATTATCGTTCCTCAGTGTTTCCTGAATGCTGTGGTCCAGTGTCTGTCTCACACACGTGCTCTGAGGAACTACAGCCTCCTAAAGTCTTACAAGCATGAGAAGTTCTCCAAAGAGGATGCAAAGCTCATGGAAGGTATTATTTCTCTGCTACCCTCTTCTCCCATGTCCTGTTTTTTTCACTTTGTCTCATTACGGGTTGTTTTTTGCTTTTTATTTTGCATCAGCTTTCTCTAAGGTACTGTCAGGTCTGTGGGATGTAAATGATGGAGACACTGTTGTACATCCTCGCAAGTTCTACAGTATTTTCAAAGATGCAGTGCCTTACTTCAGTGGATACAGGTAAAACTTATAGTTTCTATTATGAAGACACACAAAAGCAGATAAAAAAACACAACTCTTTTATGTCTTCCAGTCAACAGGATGCTCAGGAGTTTCTCAGATTCCTACTAGACAAGCTGCACACTGAAATAAACCGCAGACCCAATGTAAGAAAAACAGGGAAGGAGCCTGAGCAGAAATATGCCAGATTCAGGTCGGCAAGCAGAAATCTAAAAAATGCATCCTTGAAACCTTTCCTTTCTAATTTGACCTCGATGTTTCTTCATTTTCTGACCACCAATAGGATTGCTGAGGAGGCAGCTGCCATGTGGAAAAAGCACTTGGAGAGAGATGACAGCATAATAGTAGGTGAGAAGAAGAACCAGCCACACTGCTTCATCGGTGACATCCTCACTGGATGACAGAGTGCCACCGACAATAACATGTGTCATCCTCCGAACAGAGCTTTTCTCGGGCCAGCTGCGGAGCTCGCTGCATTGCTCGGTCTGCTCTCACTACTCCAACACATTTGACGTGTTCTGTGATCTGTCATTGCCCATCCCAAAGAGGAGCTCTGGAAGGGAGGTCACACTGTGGGAGTGTTTGGATCTCTTCTCCCAGGAGGAGAAACTGGACAAGGAGAATTCCCCAGTGAGTTACCACGGAGCGCACATGCTTTGTGGCTCAAGAATACTGCTGGCAATGCTGCAAGTTTTTTTCTCCAACTATATTCAATGCACGTTGATGACTTTATCATTTTGCAACATAACAATTAATTAGTACTAGCCCATTGCAAAGCATGTGGCTGTATAAATCAAACGGAAATATATTTTTCTTCATAATTAGTTTAGTTTAAAGGTAAACTGCCATGCTCCACCAACACCTACGTCCTTGACAAAAATACTCAAGCCTACATTGTCCCTATTGGCTTTGGATTAAAGCACCTTCTAAATTCTTTTTAATCACTTTTCTTCATATCTGGAATCTATTAGATGTCATAAAGTCATTTTTTAACAAAGTTGAAATTTCCAGATAATATTTTACAGAATTTAGTCCATATCGGATCTGTTGAACAAATTCTGCTCTTTGTGTTTTCTCACGTCTTCCAGATGTGTGAGAGATGTAACCGGCATACGGAGTGCACCAAGCGGCTGAGCATCCAGAGGTTCCCTCAGGTTCTAGTGATTCGTATCCTTGGCAACGACTGAGCCTACATAGATGAACTAGAAAAAGAAACATAGTATTTATAGGATAAAAACTGCTGGATGATCACGCTTAACAATCTGAATCAGACCTGAATCGCTTCACAACATCCCGATGGTCCATCAGTAAGAGCACAGTGCATGTCTCTTTCCCAATCACTAACCTGGACCTTGGACCTTATGGACCAGCTGACTGTGGTAACACAAGCTTGATTTTATTTTCTGGTTATTCTGATTAATTATTATGGGTTAAAAATGGGTTATGGGTTCAAAAATGTGGTTACTGGAAGCCATTCAATGTTCATTAAATAACTGACTTTCAGTCCAAAAAATCCCTTCAGTTGTTCCTTTTGACTTAAGAATTTACATCTACATGAAACTTTTACCTTTGTTCAGTTTAAATCACCCGTTATGGTTAAATCTCTTTTTTATTTATTTAGACCAAATTGTTAGAACATAAATTTCAGTTCAAAGTGGAATTGTAGTAGTTTTTCAGATACTTAGGACTTTTTAAAATAAATGAAAACAAGAACGAGAATGAGACATTGTGGAAACAATATATCAAGTTAATGTTGCTCAAAGGCTTAAAGTTATTTATTGTTATGGAAGTAGATGTAAAATCTTGTAAGCTAGCAGCAGCAGGGTATTTTTTATGAAAGAATAGATAACAAGATTTACCATTTTCATATATATATATATTGCATAGCTGGAAATAATTACAGGGATCAAGGGGTTAAAAAAGACTATATATACCTGTGACATGATTTTTAGCAAAGATAAAATGGCATAATTGGTCGGCAAATATTTTTCTTTTGCTAGAATAAATCCCAAAAACTTTCTTTCATCTAAAAATCACAACCCCTACCTCGACCTTGTAGCATGTGCATTTGCCGATTGTGAAGCCCTAAAAGAGCTTGAGTCTTCGGTTAAGCTCTAAAAAAACAAATGTAAATAGTTCTATCTGGTGTTTTTTTTAATTGCATATCTATATTTGACTCTACAGGTCCGGTTCTGTATGATTTGTATGCTATATGTAATCATGCTGGGACGGTGAACATGGGCCATTACACCGCCTGCTGTTTAGATGAAAATGGCTGGTGTTTCTACAATGATTGCAGGTGAGTTTCTCAATTTATACCAATCAACAAATATTGCACTGCATGTCACAAAATGTATTGTTCATGCAGATACAGCTTTGTATACAGAGGCCAGTGACATCTTCTAATGAGTCTATACATTTACCCCTTCTTACAGTGTGACTGCACTTTCAGAGAACCAGCTTCAGACCAATCAAGCCTATGTACTGTTTTACCAGCGCAGCAAGAAAACCTCTACCACCACAAAATGAAACAAGACCTGCTGCTGGCTCAGGCAGGCAGCCAATCAGAGCAACCTTGGATTTAGTGTCCACAGAAACAAATTCGAAGCTGCAAAACAGAAAAAAAACAAGAAACTTCTTAATCTTAACGAAACACCATCTCACCACAGGGAACATTATATAAGAGAAGCTATGCTCGCTTAAAGTGGGACTGAATTTTGACAATGCTTTTGAACCCGCTCAGTGAGACGGTTAAAACTGTAGCCAAAGGAGTTACCCTATAGATCTCAGGCTGGAGAGAGTAATGTTATGCTCAGGCAATAGAGCCTGTGTTTTACTTTCTAATTCATGTTAAAAAAAAAAGGGGCTGGAAAAAAAAAGTTTTGACTGGATGCATTTGATGGATGACTGGATGCAAAGGATTCAAATGAAACTTCTTTGTGATGTTTTTTTTAATGTATGACAATCTTTCAGCAGTCAAATAATAAAATGCTATTTTCTTTTTTATGTACTTTTTATTGTTTATGTTTTGTGTTTGATAAGTCCCACAATCAGAGTTGTGATATTCCAACTTCTCCACTAAATCTGGTAGATTGGATCAAATTAAAATAATCTAAATGCACTTCCAGAAGTGTCATATGTTTACTTCTATTGATCATAGTACATCAAATAATCTTTTAATTGCCCTTATTGGATTTTTGGAAGAAAACCGTAGAGTCCAGTCTAAACAAACATTTTTTTAGTCTCCAAATCTATTAAATGAAAAGAAAAGTGACACGTGACCAAATCAGAAGTGTTTTTAATTTCTTTATAGCAATTCAAAAAGAACTAGACACAAGACAAAAGGCAAAGACAAAACTACAAATACCTGCAGATCAACAATCTGCATTTACACTCCACAGCTTTGGTTTACTTTATTAAATATAAAATGGAAAAACTATTTTTTAAGATCCTTTAAAAGATAAAATGTTCTTAAAGCCTTAAAATTTTACATTGTTTTTTCATGTGATTGCCCAGATGAAATCCAGATGGAATGAGTTAAACCAAGGTTGTGAATTGGACCATTTAGACTTGTGACTGTGTAATTTAATATGAACAAAAAAAGATGTTATTCAATCTGGAATTCAAAGTATAACATGACATCAAAAATATTAATTTGGATATCTATATTCAATTTTGTGATTAGAAATTCTTCCAAAACAGACCAAAATGTCTTAGTGTGCAAAGTTATCAAATAAATGAAAATGTGTCTTCTTAGCAAAAAAAAAACAACAACAAAAAAAACATGTATTTATTTTAATTATTTTATGTTAACTGAATAAATTTGATTTAACAGTTTAAATGAAACTATTTGATTATTAAAACAGCATTTATGATCGGTAGTATTAGCCTTTTCCCAATTTAAATAAACGTTAAAAAAAAAACTACAGCAGGTGGAACCAAACAAGAACTTGGAGCTCACAAATAAAGTTATCCTCAAGCTGACCAAAGTTCTTTCGGGCATGTGCATGCACATACAGAATGTTTAGCTAAACTTGATTTAGTTTTAAAACTTCTATTCCGCGCGAACATTTCATTTTTAAATGGTGGGCACGTGCTGTCTACGTGCCTCTACGTAGTCATTGGCCGCTGCGTGTTGACAAACGAAGGAGATTGCACATGCGTGAACGTGGTGGGCGGAGATTGTCCTGTCGGTCAGGAAGAGAGAAAGGCGGACAGAGAAACGGGTAATTTAATGCAAACTAAGAACTTATAAACCTAGCGGTCGGTCTTTGTTTGTCTAAAAAGTCTTGACGATTGTGGGATGAATGCTGCGTATATGATTTTAAAAAGAAATACATTGTTTGGCACTGTTGTGAAACATGGAAACTGTTAGCTTTTGTGCTAGCCAACACCCCCCCTACCGGTTTGACAGGCCCGAGCTGCAGTGTACAGCCTCCCACAAGGAGTGGGAACGAAACACGGGAAAATGAGGCTGTACGGGTTTCACCTCCGACATATGTCAATCAATGCCTCGGACCAAAACCCGGCATAGTAGTCTCCATGTTTTAACTTATGTTGGATTAATACGACGGAGTATTAGGGCCACCAAAAAAAAAAATTAGAGCCATCAAAAAAAAAAAAAAAAAAAATTACGAGATTTTATCTCGTAAATTTAGGAGATAAAAACTCGTAAATTTACGACTTTTTATCTCATAAATTTACGACTTAAAATCTCATAAATTTACGAGAAAAAAGTCGTAGATTAAGGAAAAAACACCGAAGTTGTCCGTTTATCGGAACCTAGCTTGAAGATGAAGTATGTGGAGCCTTTTGTGAAGCTTCATTTCCGGATTATTATAGGTTTAAAACAAAGAGATTCTGAACCTTTTGGCGACTCAAAATCAGATTATTTTCCGTGTAGCAGTCTTTCCGGGGTTCAGTGTCAGTAAAGCGGAGTTTAATATGTAAAATAAGGAGCTCAGAGACACGTTTGGGTGCAGATGATCGCTGCAGCCTTTATTCTCCTTTTCATTCACATATCCTGAAGTTCATTTGTCTCATTACGTCATGAACCTGTCATCCCAACACCAATGCGGAAGTAAACAGTGTTACAAACGCCCCCTCCTGCAGATGAAATGTCCCGTTTCAGCATAAAACAATAAAGAGGAATGAAAATAGTGTTTTATATTAGCTTTGGAACGTTGAAAATGCCAAAAAAAGTGCTCCTCCTTTTGTGTGACGGAAGCGTCACACAGACGTAGAGTCTTGTCTTTGGTGGAGGAAGAAAGGATTCAAGCGAACAGCTGCAGGGACACCGACGACGGCTTCATCGGGCTGCAGAGATCCTGCAAACCAACCATCAATAAATAAAACTTTAATGAATCGTAAATCAAACAAATGACCTTCCAGACATTTGTAACGTTATCAATAAACATTCAGCTCACCTGTTCAACAAAGTTTACTCGGTCTTCTCTGCGGCTGCACGGCGTTCACCTGCTGCTCTGCATGCTAACTTCCACTGTAATCTCCTAAAATTACGAGTTTTTTTCTCCTAAATTTACGAGTTTTTATCTCCTAAATTTACGAGATAAAATCTCGTAATTTTACTTTTTTTTTTTTGGTGGCTCTAAATTTTTTTTTTTGGTGGCCCTAATACTCCGTCGTAGATTAATGATGTGTTAAAGGCTACAATGAAATTCAGGCAGCAAAGGCTGTTGCCATAATAATAATATGGGCAGCATCATCTGAAAGTAAACCTGACTGTCTGGAGACTTGAGGTTATGTTGTCTTTTTCCAGGGATGTCTGCAATCAGGAAGAAGTTGGTGATCGTCGGGGATGGTGCTTGTGGGAAGACTTGTTTGCTCATTGTTTTCAGCAAGGATCAATTTCCAGAAGTCTACGTGCCCACTGTGTTCGAGAACTATGTCGCAGACATCGAGGTGGATGGAAGACAGGTGAGAGATACCAAATAATAATAATAACAACAACAACAATCAGTTGTGTTTCTGTTTAGTCTGCAACCTTTAACAGTAAAAGAGCCTAGTGGTCCAATTGTTTACTGACCAAAACTCAACAAAATGCACCACAAACCCCTTTACCATTAGGAAAAAATAATCTTTTTGTGGCCCTTAATCAATTTATTTATGAAATAAAGCCTTTAAATAATTTAAACAACTGATATATAACAGTGTTATATATTTTTTTTAAATAAATACCCATTTTAACTTCTTTCACTTTTGACAGAAGCACATAAATATTCCTTTTCAAAAATAAAACATATCCTTTGTCGAATAAGATCCTCCATCTGCAGTAGGGCTGCTCGGTATGAGGAAAACTTGCAATTTCCCATATTACTGATCAATATAGCGGTGACAATATATAACTAACGATAAACGACCAAATAGCAAAACAATCAAAAACATCTTTTCCATTTCACTGCAACTGTTTAATTTAAATAAGAGTCAAATGACCCTTGTCTACATAGGAGACGAGCATCTAGCATAAAAGGCGTCCATCCGACTGGTTAATGATATAAAGGGGTCCATCCGACTGGTCAAATGGATAAATGGATTTATTTGATTCGCTAAATACTTCAAGCTGCCATAAGATTGTTTTGGCAAATTTAAGGTAACCATTTATTGCAATTTTCGCCGACTTTTGGGATATGCATATTGCAAAGCTTGACATCCCGATAACGATACATTTGCGATTTATTGTGCAGGCCTAATCTGGAGCTTATTTACTCGGATTAAAAAAGCAAGAAAGTCAAGTCAAACACGATATTTTTTATCATTATGACTTTGGAGCACCATTGTCCTGTTTCTCCTTGTACTATTTAACTTAAACATAAAAGGTTGGTTCTTTTTTAAAATCTATTTATACATGTAAAATCAATTCCCAACTTGAGTATCGTCTGCTGCACACCAACTAGATACTGCTGTGCAGCAGAAGATTAGAATACGTGTGTGTAAAGCTTCATTTAAACAAATCATAAAGTTTAATGTGCATAATACATATTGAAAACTGTAATCAGAAGGTATGTTAAACCTTTTTTAATGATTATAAATAAAATCCACAACATGTTTTTCTGATTTGCCTTTTTTTAAAGTGATGAAGTAATAAAAGTCACATAAAAGTAAAAGTAAAATAAAAGTCACAAATCTAGCCACAGGGGTTGCAAGCCAGTTGCCTCTGTGCCGGTCCCAAGCCCGGATAAATAGAGAGGGTTGCGTCAGGAAGGGCATCCGGCGTAAAAATTGCCAAAATAACCATGCGAATCATCCACAACACTTTTGACATACCGGATCGGTCGAGGCCCGGGTTAACAACGACCGCCACCGATGCTGTTAACCTACAGGGTGTCGGTGGAAATTTGACTACTGTTGGTCGAAGAAAGAGGGGAGGCAGAAGGGTCCGTGGCCAGAGAGAGAAGGGAAAAGGCAGGAACATAGGTTTGAGAATAGGGACTCTTAACGTTGGCACAATGACAGGGAAAGGCAGAGAGCTGGCAGACATGATGGAGAGAAGGAAGGTAGATGTACTGTGTGTGCAGGAGACAAGGTGGAAGGGCAGCAAGGCACGTAGTATTGGAGGAGGAAACAAACTGTTCTATCATGGTGTTGATAGGAAGAGAAACGGGGTAGGTGTGATTCTGAAGGGGGAGTTTGTAAACAGTGTTCTAGAGGTGAAAAGAGTCTCAGACAGGATGATGAGCCTAAAGTTAGAAATTGAAGGGGTGATGGTGAATGTAGTCAGTGGGTATGCGCCACAGGTTGGCTGTGAGTTAGAAGTGAAGGAGAGATTCTGGAGTGAGTTGGATGAGGTCATAGAGGGTATCCCCAGAGGAGAGAGAGTTGTTATTGGAGCAGACTTTAATGGGCATGTTGGTGAGGGCAACAGAGGTGATGGGGAGGTGATGGGCAGGTTTGGTGTGAAGGAAAGGAATCTGGAGGGACAGATGGTGGTGGACTTTGCGAAGAGGATGGAAATGGCTGTAGTCAACACTTACTTCCAGAAGAGAGAGGAACATAGAGTGACATACAGAAGTGGAGGTAGGAGTACTCAGGTGGACTACATCCTATGTAGACGAGGTCATTTGAGAGAGGTTAATGACTGCAAAGTGGTGGTAGGAGAGAGTGTAGCCAGACAGCACCGCATGGTGGTGTGTAAGATGACTCTGGAGGTCAGGAAGAAGAAGAGAGGGAAAACAGAAAAGAAGACCAAGTGGTGGAAGCTACAGAATGAAGAAACTTGTGAGGAATTTAGGCAGAAGTTGAGGCAGGTCCTGGGTGGTCAGGATGAGCTTCCAGAGGACTGGGAAACTACAGCAGAGATTATCAGGGAAACAGGTAGGAAGGTGCTAGGTGTGTCATCTGGAAAGAGGAAAGACGGTAAAGAGACTTGGTGGTGGAATGAGGAAGTACAGGAATGCGTCCAGAGGAAGAGGTTGGCTAAAAGGAAGTGGGATGTAGAAAGGACTGAGGAAGGTAGACAGGAGTACAAGGAAGCGCAGCGTAGAGTGAAGAGAGAGGTGGCAAAGGCCAAACAGAAAGCTTACGATGAGCTATATGACAGGTTAGACACAAAGGAAGGAGAGAAGGACTTGTACAGGCTAGCCAGACAGAGAGACAGAGATGGGAAGGACGTGCAACAGATAAGGGTGATTAAGGACAGAGACGGAAAGGTGCTAACAACCCAGGAGAGTGTACAGAAAAGATGGAAGGAGTATTTTGAGGAGCTGATGAACGAGGAAAATGACAGGGAAAGAAGGGAGGAAGATGTGGTTGTTGTGGAGCAGGAAGTAGCAGAGATTGGAAAGGATGAGGTTAGGAGGCTCTGAAAAGGATGAAGAGCGGAAAGGCCGTTGGTCCTGATGACGTACCTGTGGAGGTATGGAAGTGCTTAGGAGAGACAGCAGTGGAATTTCTAACGAGTTTTTTCAATAGGATTCTAGAGAGTGAGAAGATGCCTGAGGAATGGAGGAGAAGCGTTCTGGTTCCGATCTTTAAGAACAAGGGTGACATGCAGAACTGCAGCAACTATAGAGGAATAAAGTTGATGAGCCACACAATGAAGCTGTGGGAAAGAGTAGTGGAAGCCAGGCTTAGGAAAGAGGTGGAGATTTGTGAGCAGCAGTATGGTTTCATGCCCCGTAAGAGCACCACTGATGCCATTTTTGCTTTGAGAATGTTGATGGAAAAGTACAGAGAAGGTCAGAAGGAGCTGCATTGTGTGTTCGTAGATTTAGAGAAGGCGTATGACAGGGTGCCGAGGGAGGAGCTGTGGTACTGTATGAGGTCGTCTGGAGTGGCAGAGAAGTATGTCAGAGTAGTTCAGGACATGTATGAGAGAAGTATGACGGTGGTGAGATGTGCTGTAGGTCAGACAGAGGAGTTCAAGGTGGAAGTGGGACTACACCAAGGATCAGCTTTGAGTCCTTTTTTGTTTGCTATGCTGATGGACAGGCTGACAGACGAGGTAAGACAGGAATCTCCCTGGACAATGATGTTTGCGGATGACATCGTAATTTGCAGTGAGAGTAGAGAGCAGGTGGAGGAACAGCTAGAGAGGTGGAGGTTTGCTCTGGAAAGAAGAGGCATGAAGGTCAGTCGTAGTAAGACAGAATACATGTGTCTGAACGAGAGGGATCAAGGTAGAAGCGTTAGGTTACAGGGGGCTGAGGTGAAGAAGGTGCAGGAGTTTAAGTACTTGGGGTCAACAGTTCAGTGTGATGGGGATTGTGGAAAAGAGGTGAAGAGGCGAGTGCAGGCAGGTTGGAGCGGGTGGAGGAAAGTGTCAGGAGTGTTGTGTGACAGAAGAGTGTCAGCAAGACTCAAGGGAAAGGTGTACAAGACAGTGGTGAGACCAGCTCTGCTCTATGGGTTAGAGACGGTAGCAGTGAGACAGAGACAAGAGGCTGAGATGGAGGTAGCGGAGATGAAGATGTTGAGGTTCTCCTTAGGAGTGACCAGGTTAGACAGGATAAGGAACGAGTACATCAGAGGGACGGCTCATGTTGCCTGTGTTAGCGACAAAGTCAGAGAAGCCAGACTGAGATGGTTTGGACATGTTCAGAGGAGGGATAGTGGATATATTGGTAGAAGGATGTTGGAGATGGAGCTGCCTGGCAGGAGGGCAAGAGGACGGCCAAAGAGGAGATACATGGATGTCTTGACAGAGGACATGAAGTTGGCTAATGTTAGGGTAGAAGATGTTCATGATAGAGTGAGGTGGAAAAGGATGATTCGCTGTGGCGACCCCTGATGGGAAAAGCCGAAAGAGAAAGAAGAAGAATAAAAGTCACTCTTAAAAGGCCGTCATTTTCTAATTTTTTTTTATATATCTTCTTAGGTTGAACTGGCACTTTGGGATACAGCAGGTCAAGAAGACTATGACCGACTGAGGCCTCTGTCCTACCCAGACACTGACGTTATCCTAATGTGTTTCTCTGTGGACAGTCCTGACAGTTTAGGTAAGAGCAACACTTAAATTGTCATTGAGTTGCACATTGGAAATCTGTTGTTTATCATGGCTTCTCCTCTTCTACTCGCTGCAGAGAATATTCCCGAAAAGTGGACTCCTGAAGTGAAACATTTTTGTCCCAATGTTCCCATCATCCTGGTGGGCAACAAAAAAGATCTGCGCCACGATGAGCACGCCCGACGAGAGCTCGCCAAAATGAAACAGGTTTATTTCACATATTCCCTAAAATGCACTTGTTAGCAAAACAGTTAAGCCTCTAACTTCCTCTTCATCTGCCCTCCAGGAGCCGGTTAAATTTGAAGATGGAAGAGAAATGGCAAACCGCATCAGTGCCTACGGCTACCAGGAGTGTTCCGCCAAAACCAAAGATGGGGTGAGGGAAGTTTTTGAGATGGCAACACGAGCAGCCCTGCAGGCTAAGCGAAACAGAAAGAAGGCTGCCTGCATCCTGTTATAGGCTCCTGGTAAAGAGGGAGCTGTTGTTAAGCACAGATGAAGCAGGCTGCTTCTATTGATTTTTGAGGTGGGAAGCTGGGAGTGTGTGTATAGTCTTTGAATCAAATCAAATTGGAAATGAGTCCACAAGCTTCTGCATTTTGCTTCTTGGTTATAAGGAGTAAGCTCTATGCTATTCGCCTGACAATTATCAAAAAGAGATCTGATTTTAGAAGAGTGTTTAATGAGGTGAGGTTCATTTTTCTGACATGAGGGAGTAGAGACAGAAAATAAAATGCTTTTTTTTTAATTGTCCCAAAGACAATGAAAGCATGAGAAAGAAATAAAAAAAGTCAAAGATGTCACAGGTTTGAGTTATGTTTAAGTGGGTTCTTACACAGCAATGCCTACATTTAGTGCCTTGAAAGCAGGGGTCAAGAAAAGTTAGTTAAAAATCAAGAAATCATCCCTCTGATAAGTTATTTTGTTTCATTTTCATGTGTTTTCCATGAACTTCTGAAAGCTCTTTTCCTGTCCTTGTCCTTTAGACTCTTTTGTTTAGGACTCAGGCACTATGCAGGGGCATGGCTAACTACTACATTGTATGATTTTTGTTTTTCCCATACTGACCAACTGAGCTGTATTTAGAGTGTGTATGCAGCCCTGAATGTGTGTATATCTGTGGGGTTGTTTGTATTATCAAATGTGTCATGTACTGTACTCCTGAAAAGGACGTAACCTTTTGTCTCCATGCCAAAGTTGCCCCCCCAATGGCCACATTTCCTGGCTCTGGAGGGTAATGGAATTTGCAGTTACTTAAGCGTGACAGAGAAACCTTCATTTTACTAGAAGATGTACTATAGCCTGAGGCACAATCAGATTCAATATGTTTTAGGGACCTTATTATTGTGCATATATTACGTTCATTTATGTTAATTCTTTAGGACATATATGATGCAATCAAGTATTCTTTCATGTAGATCTTCAGTAGATGTCATTTCTGTCCATTATGTACTTGCTGTATGTCAGACAGAACCTTGTAATTCGATGTTAACTTTGTATTTTAGGTTGGCTTCTTATCCTGACCTGTACCCCCCCCCCCCCCCCCTGTAAATTATAGTCTTTTTGTTTTTAAATCCAGAATGATGGTGTATGTTCTCAATTTTCAATTAACTGGGTTTTAATACTTTGTAGACCCACAAATTAGGATTACTGGAGCAGGTTTAAAATACAAATGCCTTATAAATGACAAGAGTTCAGTTACCTTTGTATAAGCTCTAAGGATTCATGATGTCTTGACTTTTCTATTTTGGTTCATTTCTTTGCTATCATATTTTATTATTTTAGCTAGTCCTGCTGTTACAATCTTGTGCCAGTTCAAATATAAACTAATCATTGTATTGTCCTTGTTTGATCACGGTATATAGGTGGTCGTTAGAGCTTTCTTTTGTGTGTGTGGGGGGCAGTGACATAAAGAGATCGATATAATTTTTCCTTCAATGAAACTGGCATCAGGGGCTTTAATTGTATTAATGTTTTGTGTTTTTATGTGTTCTATACTCAAAAATGATTGCATACATCATGTTCCACATTCACTCAGCATTAAATTACGTTACTTCCTACAACCCTTGTCAGAAAAACGGTTTTTGTGTCGCCTTTTTTTTTTAGGTGGGGGGTCATAAATAACAGACTAATCTGATGGGGAGCAATTGTATGCAGAAAAAAATGTTAGTTTCCATTGCAGTCTGTTTTCTTAAAATTTTCACTTTACAGGTTGGTAAAAAAGAAAATAACAAATTTATAAAATTGTAACATTGAATTATCTTGTGCTTTTTTATGAAAACTGCAGTCCTTTAAAAATTCTCATGCCAGTGTTTTTTTAAAGGTTTTCAATCAGAAATGTGTCTAAGTAATAATTTAATTGTTCATATTCCCATATTTTACATTAATAATTGAAGAAAATATAAGAATCGCGAGCTTTTACTGTCACCTTGTTAGGATTTGTGAATAAAGTAATAAAATTCAAGACTCCGGTAGGTGACCTCTTCGTTTCGTCCAATCATCGTTTAGAGTCATATTTCCGCTTTCCATGCACCAATCAGGACTAAGGCTGGAGTTTGGTCCCGCCCCTTCTGACATGTTTTGGTGTGGCCATTTTACACTTTGGTTAACTGCAAATAAAACGCCCCTCTTGCCTGGATTTTAGCTTACCATGTAAAGACGTGTTGCTAGTTTGCTTATGAGGTATTTGTATGTGTTTTTCCTTGCTTTAGAAAAAACAAAACATTTCCTCGCTTGCTAGATTAAAGGCTGACAGCTGTGTGCAGCGTTGTGGCTAGCCAACCATGCAGCTAAGAGTTAGCTTGGCTGCTAACTGATATGACCGCTACACGTCATTGTTGGATGTTGATATTTGATGTGCACGTGCTTTACTTAAGTTAGGTTCATTAGTTCTTTATCGTTGCTGCTCTTTTCTACTTTTGGTTTGTTGTACAGTTTATTGTTTTGACTTTAATCTCTTGTTTGAAAGTTGAAGAAGTCTGCCTCTGTAGTTGAACTCTCACTGACGTTTCCTTATACGTCATATTTAATGCGTGGTTGAACTTGAAAGAATATTTGGGTCCTCTTCTTTAACTTGATAATTTTCTCCTAACTTTCCCATCCAAAAGTGCAGAGACAAAAGACAAAATAGTTGGAGCAGAGAATCTTGGTCAGCATGGAATATGAGCGGAGGTGAGTAAACCTAAAATGTTTACCCTTCCCTCTGTGTTTTCTTCTTACACTGGGCTTTTATCTGTTTTGTATGCTCTGCAGAGGTGGGAGAGGCGATCGCATCGGTCGTTATGGCAACTTTCCCAATGATCACAACTTCCAGGACGTGGACTACCGTGATTGTGGACAAGAGGAGGAGGAAGCAGAACATGACATTGGAATGGATGGAGAGAGTTTCTACAGCAGCGGCGAGCAGCCACTAAGCGTCCGTGACATCTCTCCGGGTTTCCCCCAAAGTCGACCGGGCTTTCACCACAGAAGGGGTGGCAGAGGGGAGCCGAGCCATGAGGGGAAAGGTCTCCTGTGGTCCCCTTGCTCCCAGCCACACTCTGAGTTTCCAGAGCCCATTCTGCAAAGAGAGGTTGACGGATCAAGGCAGGAGTTTGACCACTTCCAAATTGGTCTGCAGGAAAGAGGTCGGGGAAGATGTGGAAGAGGTTTTCCTCACAGCGGTGCCTCACATTTAGGACTTCGGGAGGGGGGCTGGCATCATGCTGCTCCCCACTCTGAATCGGTGGAGTTTGGAATGGGTAGACAGAGAGAAGAGGACAGGTTCTCAAGTGGAGGAGCAAAGAGGAGAGTGAGTGACTTCCTACACATTTCTCAGAAGAAAAAAGAAAACTTCATTAGTTGTTAATTTCTGCTTGGTTTATACAGACGTTCCCCGTGAGGATAGAAGAGCAAGGAAACTCTGGCCCAGACATTGAAGAGTTTGATCCAAGGGATCAGGACTACCGTGTAGATTTGGACCAGAACCAGAGGCCAAGCAACATCATCATGCTTCGAATGCTGCCACCCACTGCCACTGCCAGTGAAGTATGTTCAGACAGACCACTAATGGGATGATTTATGGACCTTGCCGGGATGTAGTTGAAACAAAATATTCATTTTTTATTTCTCTAATTACAGATTCGAGCTCAACTTTTGGAACAAGGGGTCCAGCCAAGAGAGGTGCGCCTAATGAGAAACAAATCTTCAGGTGAGATCCTGTCCACTATGTTTTTAGGTTTTGCCTTAGTCGTACCTCACCTCGTCTGCTCTCTTATTGGTCTCATCCACTAGGAGCTTTAGCCATTTCTGTGATCTTTAAAAGGGCTTTGTTTTGTCTTTAAGAGATGTTTAAACGTCCATTTCCTTCCTGTTTGTGGGACTGTTTTTCATGATGCTTGACTTTGAGTAACTAAACTTATAACAACCACAAATATTTAACATTTAGCTTAAAATGTGGAGTTATAGTTACAAAAAGGACACTTTAAAGTTGAAGATGTTTAACGGCGAGTCTTTGTATCAGTTATATCAGTTGTCTGTGAATTCAATTCTTATCAAATTTCACTTTTGCTGTTACTGCAACACGTTTGTTCACTTGTAGTTTTATTCCCTATATTGTCACCATTGATTTTTAATACTTATAACAGTTTATTCTTAGCTAAGGTACCAAGTAATTCTACCCTCTATTCTTTCTTTTATAAAGTTTCTTTACTCTTGTGAATCTGCTTCATTGATCTGGAGCAGGGGGTTGTGTTGAAACACACTAGTGTTTAAATTGAATGGACATTTTCAGAAAAAGGGTTTTTAAAAGTGACAGGGCTTACAGGCATCAGCGGTTGCTTAGCTATAGAAGCATCTTTGTGTCCTTTAGGAAAAAACAAAAAAGATTTGTGTTTTCTGTGCGTCATCTTTAGCAAGGTCATTTTTTCACGGGTCTTCTCTTTGCGATCAGTTTGTCAAACGCCTTGTTTTCTGCCAGATGTGTATTTTCACCCTTAAACATCTCAACATTATGCTGCCCTTCTCTGTCTTGTATTACGTTTTTTACTTTAAATCTGTAATTTTGGTTAGATCTTCAAGTGTTAAGTGCAGAGCATACAGATTGTTGAGAGCTAAAAATCTCTGGTTACATTGTGTATTTCTATTCACCAAACGAAGCTAATGGAGTGGATATTTTCTTATTTACAATGACAAAAGTTCAGTTCCCAAACTACAATCCTATCAATGGTTGTATGCTTTTTTTTTGTATGTGTGTGTGGCTGTGCATACGTTTGTGCTTGGGTGCTTCGTTATTCAATTCAAGAGCTCAAACGGAAGGGCCCGTAGGGTTCTTCCTCTCTTCCGCTTTCCTTGACTCTGTTGAGACGTTGACATTGCATCCTCTCACCCATGCCGGCTAGCTGAAGAAGGAAAGGAGATGCAATGAAGTTCTTCTAGTGCTGATACAGGGCCTCTCTCTCCTCTGTACATGAAGCACTAACCCCAACACTGCGTTGTTGTTATGTTGTTGTTGTTCGGTTGCCATGGCGCTGGGTGGTGTCCAGGTCAGAGCCGAGGATTCGCCTTCGTCGAGTTTAATCTCATACAGGAGGCCACCAGCTGGATGGAGACCAATCAGGTCACTCTCCCCTACACAGACACAAATACACATATAGATTCACTCAGTTGGGATGCATAGGGTAATGGGACGTACAGCACAAAACATATTTGTGCTTGAGGTAGGTAAGATCTTTTTTTTTTTTTCCTGCAAATATACAGCAAACAGACTTCATGCTGCAGTCAGTTTGTCCAAGGTGGAGGTGTAAAGCCTCAGTGAACCCTGGTAGACACACATTTGATCATCAATCTCCAGTATGACCTGCTCTTTTACGAGAAGGATCAATCTTCCCAATGGATTTGTCTCAATCTGTGTCCCAAGTTTACAGCCCCACTTCTGGGAAAGTGTGTCACAACCTCTGTGTTTCATCAGAAATTACACCATGCTTAACTTTTTTTGTTGATGACATTTTCTTTTGGCCCTTTAAAACAAACCCATTGTTTCTTTGAGGGGATGAAAGGAACCGACATTTGCTTGGGATGTGTGGAAAACTTTGATGGTTTCCCCTTAAGGGGGGAGGGTTGATGCAAATGAACAAAAAATGGACGCCCACTAAAACAACAACACACACACACCATCTCAGTCCGTCCGAATTTTCCTAAAGCTGAAGGTTTCAATTCTCTGGTGTTATCTTTCTTTCCATCTCCAGCTGTTCTCTCTCTCTCTCTGTCTTTGTCCTTTTCTCTCATCTCTCCTGTGACTTTTGTGATCCAGTTATCTCTGATAGTTATTCTTTGTTCTTTCTTTTTTTTCCCTCTCCCTCTTGTTCCTTCAGGGAACGCTGTCGATTCTGGGACACAAAGTGTCGATGCACTACAGCAACCCCAAACCGCGTGCCAATGAGGACTGGCTCTGCAACAAGGTGCATCACCTAAAGGATCCAGTCTGGTCTATATGTGAAGTTCTATTCCAGGTCAAAATCTCCTAACAGTAACTGTCTTCACAGTGTGGTGTGCAAAACTTCAAAAGGAGGGAGAAGTGCTTCAAATGCAGTGTACCTAAATCGGGTAAGAAGGAGTGGGGTGACTATAAATACCCAAAATATGTTTCTTTTGTATTGCTAACACAGAAGCGGTGGTCTTTTTGCAGAGGCTGAGTTGAAGCTGCCACAGATGCAGAGGGATCTGCCTGCTGGCCTTCAAAAGGAGGGGGGGCAAGGGTTATTGCCCCTCCCAGTTCCTTATCACTCATCTGGTGTTAGTGTGACCCCAGGGCAGGCGATACAGCAAACCGATGTTGCCAATGACAGTAAGGCTCTTTTGTCCCCCTAATAATGACTGAATCGCCTTGCTAGACCTTAAATATGATTTTACATGTATTTATAGCGAGTACGTAGTACTTTTTTGTGGTGGTATTCCACTATAAATTCTGGAAAAATGAATAAAACAAAACAAGGAAGTTGCAAAACTGCTGTTCAGCGACATCCAGCTTGTTTTGCACGTTTTAGCTAAGAATTTGGCATCTGAGATCTGAAATCATAAGTCTTATCCCATAGTTTTGGTTTAAAATTCATATCAAGATATGTTGCCATTCCACGGTGAACCACTAAGTACCGGCTAGTCCTATTCTAATGATACCATGGCATATTTTTGAGTTTTTATGTATAAAATATACCTTTTTAATGCTTGAAGCCTTGAACAATGGAAAACATCATGCAATGAATAGAAGTCAATAGAATTTTTCCGTCTATGTATTTGTTAATTTCTAAATATGTTTTCCAACAGCACTCATACTTAGAAATCTTGGACCGCATACCTCACTGGAAAGCATTCTGGCTGCTTTGGCCCCCTTTGCCACTCTCACTCCTTCCAACATTCGCCTAATAAAGGACAAGCACACACACCTCAACAGGGGCTTTGCCTTTCTGCAGCTTTCCACCATAGTGGTAAGAATCCAAACGTACGCACACACTACCAGACCAATTTTAATAATAGGAATTCACAAAGTATAAATTGTCTTTGTCGTAAAGAGATAGATATATTTCTAAAACAAAATTAGATTATTTAGATACAACTCAAATTGTTTAAGTAAAAAAATAGGAATATCTTTCATAAAATATGTACTATATATTTAAAGCATAGGTGTTTTTGTAATTTTGGTGATTTTGGCTTATAGATGAGGAAAACCAAACATTTAAGAAATTAGAAAATCACATCTGACTATTTAAAAAGAAAAAGGTTTTCAAGCCAAATGTTAGGTTTCTGAAAACCATTCTGCTTTCTCTGAACTTGATCAGTCTTCCTGTTGCATGAATTTCTGCCTCGTGCGCTGGGACACGGAGGGCATTAGCCTGGATAAATGTAATGGTTGCTTTGACAGCTACCGTCAGGTCTTCTGCATTGCTGGGTCTGGTGTCTCATCTTTTTCCTGACAACACCCAATGGATTTTCTAGAGAGCTCGGGTCAGGCGAGTTAGCTGGCAAATCAAGCACAGTAAGACCATTTATGGTCATTAAAGCAGCGTTTGGTACCTTTGACAGTGTGGACTGGTCCAAAGTCCTGCTTGTAAATAAAGCAGTTCTATAGAGTTTGTCAGAAGGCAGCATGCAGGGCTTCAGAGTTTCCAGGAAGATGTCTGGATTGACTTCAGGAAAGCCAGTGGACCAAAACCAGCAGACAACAAAGCATCGATGACTGTGGGAACTTCACACTGGACTTCTAACAATGTGGACTCTGAGCCTCTGCCCTCTTCCTCCAGACTCTGGAACCTCAATTTCTAAATGAAATGAAGAAATGTACTTTTATTTGAAAAGAAATGGAACCATTAAGCAACAGTCCAGTTCTTTTCCTCCTTTGTCCATGATGTTAATTTGTTCATTTCTGATGGTAATTTTGGTTCAGGAGGGATTTAACGTGAGGGAAATGCGACATTTGCTATCTATGTCAGGGGAAGTTACAGCTCCATATTGCAGCGTATCCTGCATTAGTTCATTCCTTATGATGCTCCAACAAATTCTGGAAGGAATTTTGCTTGACAATCTTCTCAAAGCTGCAGTTCTCCCTATTTCTGCCACACTGTCGACTTTCTCGCAGTTTTCTGTTGATAGTATTGAATACAGCACTGACCTGTCAGTCACTTTCTTCTGGACATTTGACTAGTCAGCCTTCTTATTCATGATTTCATGGCCTCATAGATCCACAAGCATCTACCATTACCAGAGGAAACCATTGCAGGTGTTTTCAGTTAAAATCAATGATTTAGTGGGACACTACGGCTCTGACCAAATTCCTTCCCTACTGACTAGATAGTGCAGTCGCCATTTTGTTGTGCTGTCCGAATTTCAAAATTGAGTGCCCTAGAAATTTCCCAGAAGTCTCTGCGAAAAACCAGTGTGCATTGATGCTCACTAGATTGGCGAATATAGACCCCAATGCATTGCATTTGAACATATTTTGCAAAGTAAATGTATTCAAATGTAATTTTTAAATAAAATATAAACCTTTTTATCTTCAGAACACAGTCGTCCGAAACGCTCATATCAATGAGATTTCTGCTTTCTGAAATCGATGGTCATATTTACTGTTAAAAAAAAATAGTAGTGAGCATGGTGTCCAAATGTCTTTTAAAATCCAGGGCACTAGATAGCCCCGCATTATATAGTTTTTTAGTAGTTAAGATTTAGGGTGGGAATTTGGACACAGCCTATAAGTTTTCAACATTCAATTTTTTCACAGTGTTCAAGGGTAGACCTGCAAGTTATAAGCATCAAAATTACAAAGAGAAAAAACCTTGAATTTGTTTCGATCCATGTGAAAAAATAAAACATCTATAAAAATAGAGTTTTTGAATGGAGTGACAGAAAAAAATATTTGTTTCCCTTGTTTTTCCTGAATGTACTCATAATTAACCCAAAGATCTGTGTTCTGGCAATAGGAAGCATCTCAGCTGCTTCAGATTCTGCAGGCGCTCCAACCCCCTCTGTCTATTGAAGGAAAGACTATTGTAGTGGAGTTTGCCAAAGGTTCCAAACGGTAAGACACCAGCCAAATTTGTCTGCAGTCAGAACACTTCACGTTTCACCAAATCCCTTATTTTGTCTTTGTGTCTGTTGTTCACACTAGTGATGTGTTTGTGGCGGATGGTAGCAGAGTGAGCGCTGCGACAGTGGCCAGCACGGCCATAGCTGCGGCACAGTGGGCTGTCTCACAGGTAACTGCTGCTGATTCCTAAAATGGAGAGTAAATGCATGTAAACTAACATTTTTCTCTTATTATTAGTTTGTTCCTCACATTTCCTGTTAGATAAATACGGTAGTTTTGAATTGAATTATTTTCCAGAATATTCAACAAGGACTGGGTGGAAATGTAGATGCAGCTGTATATCAGCAGGGGGCAGCAATAACATACAGTCATGATGCGAAAGAGTACGCCGGACTCGATGGCACGACTTTTAAGTCCCAGGCAGACGCAAGAGCTGCCAGCCTGTCAAGTACCGTACCACCGTTGACTGGTGCGTACACCTGAGGACTAGTCCCGGGTTAAATGTGAACATATTCAGAGTTTTTAGAAGTTTTGCGTTGGTATTAAAATGTGTGTTCCTGTTCACCTCAAGCTGTCATCTCTGCGGCAGTGAAATCTGGGCCAGCAGCTGCGCAGCACACTCTTCCTTACAAACCGACCGTGTCCACCCCAGCTGCCACCGCGCTGATCACACAGGTGCTTTGATTTTCATACTTTCTGCCGATATCCAATGGCCTGTTTACAAGAACCCTGCTTCTTTTCAGGTTGAGATCGTGGGAAAACCGCAGCCAGCCACTCCTAGTCAACCCGCCACCCCGGGCACAGAGCATGAACTCAAGCAATACCGTAAGACTTCATGCATCAAGTGTTCTTCTGGGTAGTTGAACTGCTTTGTACGGTGGCCGACAGGGCTCACACTACACACAAAAGAAACAACGCAACGGCATTACCCGCAACACAACAACATTAACCGCAGCAACAGCATAAACCGGAAAAAGAGAAAATATTCTCCTTTTCATTCAAATAACCTGAAGTTCATCTGTCTCATTACGTCATGAACCTGTCATCCCAACACCAATGCGGAAGTAAACAGTGTTACAGATGCCCCCTCCTCCAGATGAAATGTCCCGTTTCAACATAAAGCAACAAAGATGAATGAAAATAGTCTGTTATATTAGCATTAGAACGTTGAAAATGCCCCCAAAAAAAGTGCTCCTCTTCCTCAGACAGAATCGTCACACAAACGTAAAGATCTTGTCTTTGGTGGAGGAAGAAAGGATTCAGGTGAACATCTGCAGGGACACAGACGCCTTCAATGGGCTGTAGAGACCCTGCAAACCACCCATCAATTAATAAAACATTAATAAATCGTAAATCAAGCACATGAGCTTCCAAACATTTGGAACATTATCAATGAACAGCTTACCTGTTCAGTTGGGTTCATTCGGTCTGCTCTGCTGCGTGCTGCGCGGCGTCCACCTGCTGCTGTGTATGCTCACCTCCACTTTAATCTTGTAAAATTACAAGTTTTTTTCTCGTAATTTTTTGTTTTCAAATCTCGTAATTGTACTTTTTTTTTTTTTTTTTGGTGGCCCTAAAACTCATTCGAACCGATTAGTTTGAAACTGAATTATTTTTTTTCCGCGGGTAGGAAAAAAAAAAAGTCCTCATATCCTCTGTTTCCATTGTTCTGCAGTCTATGTTGTTGCTGCGGTTTATGTCGTTGTGTTGCCGGTAATTTTGTTGTGCTTCAGGTAATACCGTTGCGTTGCTTCTGTTGTATGTAGTCTGAGCCCTTTCGGCCACCGGAGCTTTGTAATGATTAGGAATAAACAAACAATTGAAGTGCTTTTAAAATAAATGATTTTTTTCAAAAAATTATTTTATCAATTGATGACTTAGGATTTCTATCTAATCATGATGTTGCCTATCATTCCAGCTGTGCCAGATGTGTCTACATATCATTATGACGACAGCTCTGGCTTCTATTATGACCCATTCACAGGACTCTACTATGACCCAAATTCTCAGGTAGACTGGGCCGTAGCTGATTTTGCATGTCCATTCCTTTCCATTCATTCATTACTGCACGCCTCTCCTCTCTTGACAGTACTACTACAACCCCCACTCTCAGCAGTACATGTACTGGGATGGGGAGAAACACACCTACGTTCTTGCTGCTAACCAGTCAAACACTGAAAATGAGAATGCAGCTTCTGCAGAGTCACAGTCTTCCACCTCTGGAAGCAAGGAAAAGAAAGAAAAGCCAAAGAGCAAAACTGCTCAACAGGTACTGTACATTCAAGACCAGTCACAACTGTGGAGAAATGGAACTAGCTCGGAGATTTTACTCCTTTTTATATTCTATCTTCCCTTTACTTTTTAACGATCTATTTATGATATCGTCAATAAGATCACATACAAACTGACGTACACATCTTAGAAGATTTTGACGTATTTGTGGTCTGCATTTTTAGATTGCAAAAGATATGGAACGCTGGGCCAAAAGCCTCAATAGACAAAAGGAGAACATGCGATCTGGTTCTTCGTCTGCCGTTGGGTCCACTTCTCTCCCACCTGGATACACTCGGGCTCCAGGCCACAGTCGCTTGGATGATCAGAGGGAGTCTGCAAGTGCAGATGCAGGATACGCTGTACTAGAGAAAAAGGTGCACGAGGCCAACGTACACACTTGGCTTAAGGGGATATGTCTGTCACAATGCATTTGGACTTAAGACTGGATGGTTATTTACATTTTCTTTTTTGTCCTACAGGGGGCACTGTCAGAAAGGCCTCAAAGTTTTCTGGACCAACTGCGACAAAGCACAGAAGTAAGAGCAATGATGTAGAATATTTGCTAGTGTTTAATCATACTTTTTATAACGTCATTTTGTTTTTTACAGTTAAGAGATTCAATGTATTTGCTTTGCACTTCATCATCATCGTAAAGTCTTGATTTTGACTCTTTGTGTAGCAATCGCCTCCTCAACAGCACGGCCTGGTCCCAGCCTACAGCGCAGAAACTGACAGCGAAGAAGAAGGAGATAAAGAAGATAAGGAGGGAAAAATGACAGACTGGGTTAAACTTGCCTGTCTGCTATGTAGGAGGCAGTTTCCAAGCAAAGAGGCGCTCATAAGGCATCAGCAGCTCTCAGAACTGCATAAGGTACGTTTATTCCATTTTAATGCCAATAAAGATGTGAAACAAAAGATTTTAGACAGTCAACAAAAAGCGTTGGTCTGTTACACGTGTCTTCGTGTACTAAATGAGAAAAAGAAATTGACCAAAATCTTTATTTTCACGTTTGAACATTTTGTCCTGCGTCTGTATCTTTGTTTACAGCAAAATTTGGAGCAGAGAAAAAAACAATTGGATGCTGTAAGCAGAGAGGTTGGTCAGTTCATGTGCATGGATTGTACAACAATACATGCATTCAATATTGAGTGGTTTTATGCAGTTTCTACTTGTGTTTTGACATTGCAGAGACTTGAACCTCCAGATTCTAGGAAGCGAAAGTTTAACCCTCTGTAAGTCAGTGATGCTCAATACTTAATACAAATAATGTAACTTTTTTAAGGTGTGTTGCCTAATTTTTTATATCCTTTCCTTGTCTGTATAGTGAAGGCATCACCGGCATTAGTCTTGGAGCACGAATGTTGCAAGGAGGAGTGAAAAGAAGTCTTCTACTGCATAATACAGAAATAGAGTGACCTCTCACATGTAAATTTCCTGATCCAGAAAGGACAAGCTCACCTGCAAAACACTTCACTCTTCCCCATTACATAGACAGAGAAAAATATATTTTGGTCTGACGATACTAGAGTCTGAAGAACATAGCACCTCTTTGGACTGATCCTGTAGCAGTACATGTCAAGATATTGCACAAATTGCACCTTTTTGCTTGTTTTTTGTGTGATTTAGGATTTCCTCTTGCTTCAGTTTGTGTGAATTAAACATGTGAATTCAGAATCACTTACTTTCAGAAAAAGGAAAGTTCTACACAGGTCTAAATGTCATGAAATGAGAATTTTCAGTCACTGTACCATATAGTTTTATTTGTTTTTTAAGAATATGCTGTCATTTAATAAATGATGGGTCCCAGCATAAACTGTGTATATTTCAGAAGTTTTTACGGAAACACTTTTGTGTGTCTGTGTTGTTGTTTTTTTTTTTTTTTTTTTTTAATATGATCACTTACTTAATTGGTTGTGCAGAAAAAAAAACGTTCTTTTGCAGAAGTTGAGTATCTGCAAAAGTCGCTTTCTACAAACAATGTTTTCTTTTTTTGGTTACATATGAACATACTTTTTTTATTTCATATTTTTGGTAGTCGCAGTTGCTAAACTAACTTTTTAATTTCACTTACAAAAAATTAAATACTGCAAGTGTAAAATAGATTAAAAAAAATGTTACATTTTGACCAACGTCTACTTTTGTTTACTAGTATTTCACAATTTTTGTCATTAAGTTTGGCCCTACCCGAAGTTGGGGTTAGTTGTTGCTGTGGAGTTTCCATGGTAACGCTATTAGAATTTGGTATGTTCGGTGTAGCTCGTACCATCCATACCCAAATTAACCATAATCCTTGTTAAATATTATCGGAAAATAGAGCCTTTGAATTGCTCGTGTTTCCACTCATTTCCGCGTAAAACTGCACTATTGCTTATCGTCGTACCGAATGCTGGAAGCCTGTTGGCTAGCTTAAAGTCGGTTCAATCCCGCTATGGAGGAAGAAATTCTACTGTCGGACTTGGAAGATGAGGAGGAAACAACTAATGCGAAAGGAGAAGGCGATAAGGTACACAAAAATCCGTTAAAAAAAAAAAACACACATTGATTTTTACAGAAACTGAGGAAAAAAAAGTTCATTCGTAAACTACAGTAATGCATTGACAGCTACTGAAATGAATTTCAAAACTTCTGTTCATTAAAATAAAGCTTTTTTGTTTTGTTTTTTTAAAGGCTCAAGCACACACATTGACCAAAGACATAATAAAAGAGGGACTTTCATTATTGTGCAGGACAGTAGACAGACTTGGACATGCTTTTATTAAATTAAACCTCAATAACATGTAAGCAGACAAAACACATTTTAACTGGACTGACTAACCCAATCAGCTTCTAATGGATTTTTCTTTACTACCTACTTCACAGGAAATTAAATGATCTAGCTGCGATCAGCGGCTACATTCACATACGTTTATTGGATTTATCCAACAACAGCCTTACTGATCTTTCTCCTCTGGCCTCCCTAAAGCAGCTCCTGTGGCTGAAGGTAGCCTACTTTATTTAGATTTGTCTTGATCATTTCTGTGGCAGATTCATTCATTTGAAATGACATTAATTGCTGAATTGTTTCTAATTTCCTCTATGATTGAGAGGTAAAAGGATTTAGTGGTGAGCCTCTGGTTTTAAAATGGTCCTTCAAACAGCACCAATAGTTATAATGGGTTGTCTGTACATTCTTAATGATCGACAAACTGCAGGTTGACAAAAATGATGTGGCGAGCTTCCGAGGACAACCGTTTGCTGAGCTGATCTATCTGCAAAGGCTAAATATGGCAGCAAATCAGTTAAATGATGCCGATGGCCTGGTTGGGCCCGCCCTGGAGAGCCTCAATCTTACAGGTTATTGATTAATCTGTATTCCAAAATTTAAAATAATCTAATTTTTAAAATTATATATATATATATATATATTTTAAAATTATATTTACGATGTAAAATACTTTCTATCTCACATTTTTGGAAATATTAAACATTTAAAGCCTAGTATAGATTTTAAGTGACACAGTGACCTCTTTTTCAGGAAACAAAATTCAGTCGCTGCATTGTTTTCAAACTAGCTGCTTTGGAAATCTGCTTACTCTGGAGCTGAGAGGAAACCATTTGGAAACCACTGATGGCCTCAACCTTCCAAATCTGCAACGATTATATCTGGTACATAAAAGCTGTTATTTTATTAAAATGACTAATATCTGTGAAAGTTCTTATCACTAAAATTATGCTCTTCCAATACCGTACCACTATTCCTTACAACAATATATCAAAATATTGATTAGAATTGCTATTACCTTTTTTTCCCCTTTTTCATAGGCTGATAATGGGATCAAGCATCTTGAAGGTCTAGACAAGTTAGAGTCTCTCGCCATCCTTCATATTCGAGATAATAAATTAGAAACTCTAGAAGGCCTCAGTCCCAACATGAAGTGTCTTCAGTATCTAAATGTCAGGTATGTGTAAGAAGGTGAGAGACCCATTGTGGTACCTACAAAAATTCTAAGAGTTCATATTTTCTGTTTGTTTCCATCTTTTAGAGGCAATTTAATTGCAGAGGAAAAAGCTTTGCAAAGCATTGGCCTTGTGGCAAAAAGCCTGCAAGCATTGGTTCTTTCTGAGAACCCGCTGGTGGCAACAGCAGACTATCGCCCCAATGTGTTGACACTTTTACCGCAGCTGAAAAGACTCGACAAGGAGCCTGTGACACCTGCGGAGAGGGGTGACAATCAGATGAGAATCAGAGTAAATGCTTAATATTTTTGTGGTGTGATCAGATCACATATTCTGGCCTTTTTTTTTTTTTTTTTTAAAAAAAGGACATTTCTATCTTTTCAGGAACTCGAGGAAGAGGAAGTACCTGAGCCATAAGATTTCATAAGATCTTTGTGAGAGGAAGTGCTGGGCATAAAAAGCAGGTCTTTCAAGAGATGATGATCGTGATTGCACATCAAGTTTGATTTTAGAAAAGCTTTCTTTCCAAATTGTTACAATAAAAAAATTGCCTTGTGAAGTGTTTTTTTTTTTTTTTTGTCTTAACAAGAACAATCACATACACAACATGTAGTTGCAGGATTAAAGGTGGGGCTGGTTTATAATCCATGCATTGTCATACATTTTTCCCTGAGTAAGAATGAGAGGGCAAAATCTGACCGCACTTCCTAGTTGGCTGACGTCCACCTGCGACCTTAAAGGGACAGTAACATAAAAAAAACGTATGTGAAACATTATTAATGCATAACCTGCATGTTCTAATTAACTGTTTAATGGATGTCAGCTATATTATAATATATATGTTTAATTTGTTGCAGTTTTGACAGTTTTCAATAACATTTTCACGCTGCACCGTGATGCATTTGTGTACATATGGTATATCTGTCACCGGTCTTATTGTTATCTGTGGAATTTATTGAGATTTCCTAACATGAAATTTAACGATAAAACTTTAAATACGTCTTTGAAGATGAACAGTTAAGGAGTTAAGTAACAGCCTCTCAAATAAAGCGCGATTTGACGTAATAGGATTGCCTTTTTCTGCTCCCTCCCCTTCAGTCGTCCCCTCCCCTCCTCTCAGGCTCGCATTGGGGCAGCTAGCATCGGCGTGGAGTAGCACTGAACCCACGACACCCGAGACGCACTGCAGTTAAAACAACTCACATTAAATTCACTTTCATTAACGTCCCTTTCAAGTCCAAATAAACATGGCTAACTATCACAAGCCCGACGAGAAGACCCTGCAGGGGCTGAAAGACGTCGCTAACAAGCTACGGATCAACTCCATTAAGGCAACATGCGCCTCTAACTCTGGGTAAGTTTTTTTAAAATAATAATTCTGGAGTTTAATGAAGTATTGCGTTTGAAAGAAAAAGTGACTACCGAGTAAAGGCGTTTAACTGCGAGGGCCTGTTTGCACGTGCGGTGGATTAGTTTCACGCGGCGCAACTTCGCAGAAGCTAGCGTGAAGTTTCAATGAATGCAGTTTGTCTGCTTTTACTTGCCGTACATTTCAACTCAATGCAGCTAACATTTTTTTACTATGCAGACAATAAAAAACCTATAGAAGGCATGATACTGACATTTCGAGTCGCCATTGCTATTTATTAGCAAATAGATCACATGCTTGTGGTGAGTCCCGTGGTTAGTACAACACGGTAGATTCTACAGCTGTGATTATTTGTTTTTAAATTATTTTTTATTGTTCTAAAATGTATGTAATGTTCAATGTGTCAAGTTTAAAAACGAGCACTTGTGCCATTGTTTTATCTCCGACTTTAGCCTTATCGGGTTTTCCGATCAGCGTCAAAAACCAACTCAAACATCGTGTTTTCATAATAAACCACTTGAGTTTATAGATGGATCCAAGTCCAAACGGAAATCTTCATTTTATAGAAGTGCTTTTTTATGCCGGTTGTCCTTCAGAGCTTTCACGTGGATTTTGCTCGACTGCCTGTCGGCACGTTCAGAAATGAAAGTCCAGCCAGAAGACACGCTGCTAGTTATCGACCCCATTCATCAGCAAACTCCTGCAATAAGCCAGGACATGCAAACTCTGACCCTGTGATTGACTCCATTCATGATCAATGAAACAGTTTTCTGTTGATTGCAATTGGACTCAAATGGATTTTCTAGAGAGGCAAATAGAGGAAACAAAGCTTTCAATCAACTTTTCTTTTTTTTTTAATCACTTCCTCATGTTTTCTTACAAGGAAATTGGGTAAATGTATTGTGAAAGTCTGGGAAGTCAAACACCTGTTGTGACATGGTTTTGACGGCAAATACACAACCCTTTGTTCCTGAATCTGTGAGGAATGCAGAACAGTGTCTTACACCTGTACCTCCCTTTTTTTTCATTGACTGAATTAACTTTATTTTTGTTTTGCAGGAATTTATCCCTCCACAGAAGAAGTAGTGGTAAACTAGGGTTTTGGTCAAAAGTAGAAAGAAAAAGCAAACAAACTGTGACGAATGTGTGCATAGTAACCGTATGTCCTCCCAGCATGGTTGAAATGCTGCTATTTGTAATTTAACCTCAGAGGGAAGCGTGAAATGGTGAAGTAAGGTTTCTTAAAGTGTTTGTTACATCACTTATGCAGCAACTAACATTTTCACAAGACTGATTTTCTGTTTCCAGTGTTGAAACTTGAAGTGATTGTACGACACATTAACAAGTTATTGATACTAAGTGATATTTCTAATCCCAAAAGAGAAGAAATCTTTTTCAAAAGTTTTATCTGATGTAGTCCTTTGTCAAACTGTCTTGGTCACCTTGAATCTCTAACAGTTCAGCAAAATAAAAGCTTTTGATGAACAGCGAGAGGTTTTATTGCAGCGTTTAAAGGTTTTCAATGCATTATGGCATGTATTTGCATGTTTTTTTTCCTCTTTTTTTTTTTTTTACTAATGTACCAATGTTTTTTTCTCAGCCGTTACTTATGGTCTTTTTGTCTTTATTTTATTTTTTTGCACAGGCATCCAACATCATGCTGCAGTGCAGCAGAGCTTATGTCTGTGCTCTTCTTCCACGCCATGCGCTACAAAGCAGACGATCCTCGTAACCAGTGCAATGACCGCTTTGTTCTCTCCAAGGTTTTGAAAAATTCGTTTTTTTTCGTCATTTTTTATAAATACTTGTCATGCAGCTGACCTGAAGCTCTTTTTTTTACTTCTGTTAGGGTCACGCTGCGCCCATCCTGTATGCTGTCTGGGCAGAAGCAGGTTTTGTCAAAGAGTCTGATCTGGTTAACCTGCGCAAGATTGACAGTGACCTGGAGGGACACCCCACCCCTGTAAGTTTGATCTTTCTGCTGTCCGCTTTCATTTGTGATGGCTTCCTCGTATAATTCATGGCATTTTCACACAGAAACTGGAGTTTGTTGACGTGGCAACCGGGTCCCTCGGACAGGGTCTTAGTGCTGCGTGTGGAATGGCCTACACTGGCAAATACTTTGACAAATCAAGGTTAGTTGTTTGTTTGAATGTTCTGGGGTTTTCAGGGCCGTCATCCAGTTTTCCCAACATATTTCACATCCCAAACCTATGTGCAAAAGTTTGATTGAGACATTTTTGATTCTTTGAGGTGTATATTTGGTTTGGAGCACTGTGCAGAGGTGTTATCCGACCTCTAAACATTTCTTTAAATGAGCTCATTCAACAGTATCATTGTTCTGATAATCTAAGGCTGCACTTTTGAGATGTATAATACCAGAACAAACTGCTTTTAGTTTTCTGTCAGTGTAAATCTTTTGTGGCTATTATAAGAAGTGGTTTTGTTCCTTAATTAAACATTTGTGACCTAACAATTCTCCAGACCTGCATCTTCACTTTCATTTCCTTAGACTCCACACTCAGGCTGCATGGTATGAGGAATATTATTGATCAATATTATGATAATATGACTTGGGATACATGAACAAATGGCAAAAAAAAAATAGCTAATGCATCATTTCCATTTCACGGCAACCGTTTTGTTTAACTAAAAGTCAAATCAACTTAAAGGAAACTCCGATTGACCCAGGTCTACATAGGAGGTGGGTATCTAACATAAAAGGAGTCCATTGGTTAGCGATGGAAAGGGGTCCATCCGATTGGTCAAATGAGTGAAGGGCTTCAAGCTGCCATGAGATTGTTTTGGCATGTGTATAAACACTAAAAGTAACCATTTCTTGCAGTCTTTTGCGATACACATATTCTATCGATGAGGATAAAGCCTTCATGGCTCATCAGCTGTCTTTTTCTGCACTGCAGTTACCGTGTGTACTGCATGCTGGGCGATGGGGAGTGCTCAGAAGGCTCCGTGTGGGAGGCCATGGCCTTTGCCTCCTACTACAAGCTGGATAACCTGGTGGCGATCCTGGACATTAACCGACTGGGACAGAGCGAGCCTGCCCCTCTGCAGCATGACATGGAGACGTACCGCAAGCGCTGCGAGGCCTTCGGGTCGGTAACATGTCGTCATCTTCCACCTCTGCACTGTTGAAGCCACATGAAAAAATGATTTTATTGATGACATCATCACTTATTGTAGGATTTGGGAAGAGTCTTCCAAAGTTTTAATTGAATTTTAGATCAATGGGGTCAATATTGGAATCATGCTCAAAAGGCTCTAGCGGCTGTTGTGCTTAACATCCCTTTCCTTTAGCTTAACCGTGATGGTCTTTGTCCGTTTTTTTCTTTAGACTTTGTATTAATAGGTGATCTGATTCATCTTCATTCATCAGGTGGAACACGTACGTCGTGGAGGGACACGATGTAGAAGAGCTGTGCAAAGCTTTCTGGCAAGCTCAGCAGGTCAAAGATAAACCCACCTGTATTGTTGCTAGGACTTTGAAAGGCAAAGGATTAAAAAGTGAGTCCAAACATAATTTTACCATCAGTTACTTTCATATCTTCACGTTTTATCGGATTTATACAATTCCAGTCTGTGTCTTTAGACATTGAGGACAAAGAAAACTGGCACGGAAAGCCCATTCCCAAAGACAAGTTGGATGATGTCCTGAAGGACCTCCAGTCCCAAATCCAGGTCCCCAACAAGACTCTTAGTCCTAAACCGCCCAATAACGATGCAGCTCCTGCAGACCTCAGCACCATCGTCATGCCGTCTGTCCCTTCTTACAAAAAAGGAGACAAGGTGCAGTTATATCACAAAAGTAGTCCTACAAATGTTATTTATTTTATTTCACTAACATGTCTGTTTTGTACTAGGTGGCAACAAGGCGAGCATATGGCGATGCACTGGCCAAACTGGGTCAGGCAAGCCAGAGAGTGGTCGCCCTCGATGGAGACACCAAGAACTCCACCTTCTCTGAGCTCTTTAAGAAGAAGTTTCCTGACCGTTACATCGAATGTTTCATTGCTGAACAGAACATGGTAAGCATCGCGGTGCTTGGCCTCCTACCCATCACTGTCAACAGCCAGAATCTGATCCAACCTGGCACTGTTCATTGAACTGCTTTGGAGTCTCCAGCTTCCTTTTTTACTTGTGACAGTTAAGTCTCTAGACTGAGCCGGCTGCTTTACTTCTGTTGTTCCCACTCTAACCTATAGAACTGTATACGGTCTCCATTACAGGTAGGAGTTGCTATCGGCTGTGCTACGCGTGATCGCACTGTTGCATTTGCCAGCACCTTTGCAGCGTTCTTCTCCAGAGCCTATGATCAGATCCGTATGGGAGCCATTTCTCAGACCAATGTCAACCTGGTGGGGTCTCACTGCGGAGTCTCCATTGGTAAAATTTCCCTTCTTCACCACACTGAGTGGACACATTGGTCGAATCCTTACATTTAGTTAGTTATGGAAAAATAGTGTATTCGAATTGGGACGTTACTCCCACTGGAGGACATCATCAATAGTTGCCGGTCAGCTACATTAGCGCGGAGCTGTCGGGGCTTGGAAAGTGCATAACATCGGTTTTATTTTATAACTTTAAAAGGGTCATGCTAAAACAAAAAGTCATTACTTTTAAATGTAAACTTTAGTGCATCAGAGCACGACCACATGAAGAAAAGCGCTTCTCCTTCACAGCACATGCGGAATCCCCTCTCGGCAGAGGGGTCGGCATCCCTCCGCCACAAGGGTTATTAGCCCCTAAAAGAAACTATTTGGGACAGGCTTACCCTTCCAAATGTCCCTACTATTCGGATTGGGCCATTGCTGATTGTTTTTAGTATTCCAACATTTTACAGAAACTTCATAGTAAAGTTTGTTTAAAAAAATAAAGAGTGTAAAAGAAGTATGAAAATCACAATTTAGTCCAAAAGAAGGGAGAGAAAAATGTTTGTTTGGCTGTTCCCTAATAAATAATGTTAGAAGTAACCGTAGACTATTAGAGAGGGAACCCAGCTTGTCATTGTGCCTCCAGGTGAGGACGGCCCATCACAGATGGCTCTGGAGGACTTGGCCATTTTCCGCGCCATACCATCGTGCACAGTCTTTTATCCCTGTGATGGCGTGTCAACCGAGAAGGCCGTTGAACTGGCAGCCAACACAAAGGTTAGGCACCAGCCTTGTGCGGAACCAGTAAATGTTGCAACAGAAGTCATGAAGTAACGTGCATCTTTCTCTACCGTCAGGGAATTTGTTTTATTCGAACCAGCAGACCAGATACTCCCATCATCTACTCTCCAGATGAGAAGTTTGAAGTGGGAGAAGCCAAGGTAACAACTGTTCAACTGTTGTTTTCTCTCAAGTTATGCTTTTATTGGTAAAGACTGTAGAGTTCCAGTATATGCTATGAACTGTTCTGTTAATTCCATAGGTGGTGCTTCAGTCTGACAATGACGTGGCGACTGTCATTGGTGCAGGTGTGACTCTGCATGAAGCTCTGACTGCTGCCGAGATGCTCAAGAAAGAAGGTATGCCTGCACTGCCCCCTGCTGGTAGTAGTGTGAGTGGAGGACATTTCCTTTATTCATGTTTACATTTGATTCTTTCTCCTATAGGAAAAAGCATCCGTGTGATTGACCCCTTCACCATCAAACCCCTGGATGCAGCTACTGTTCTGGCCAGCGCCAGAGCCACCGGCGGACAGATCATCACTGTGGAGGATCACTACAAGGAGGGTAGGCCTATGCGCTTTACGGTTTCTAATCACTGAAAATATCATGATAGAATGTTATTGTGATGTTTGCAACCCTTAAAATGAATGCACCTTTTCCTTGTTCATTTTGATGAATTGTAAGTAAAATAAATAGCATTTAAAGATGAGGTTGTAAGCAGATGTAGTCTTTGTGGTTCACTGCGGGAGGGTTTCCTACACACCTGTTTTACTAGCTTTCACCTGCAATCTTGGCTTCATCTCAAGTCTCCTTTGAACTTTATAAAAAAAGTCTTTTAGCCTCAACATTACAGTTTCAAAAGCTGTTCAAAGTTAAATGCATGAACAAAATCGGTTTGACAAACACTGCTGTTGAACGGCATTGAGTAGTTCAAATAGGGTAATTTACTTATGTAGATTTCATGAAAACCAGCAAACTCTTTGTATATTTTCATTTTTAAATTGAGCTAAATGGCTGACGATGCCAAAACTGTCACATGGAAGTCAGTGTGTCCTCTGTGTTTTTTTGTTTTTAAGGTGGTCTGGGTGAAGCAGTCTTATCTGCAGTGGGTCAGGAGCCTGGAATTGTTGTGACCCGTCTGGCAGTGACAGGCCTTCCCCGCAGTGGAAAGCCCCAAGAGCTCTTGGACATATTTGGGATCAGCGCCAAACACATCGTCGCCGCCGTCCGCCAGACCTTCGCAAACTAAAGACCCCTTCATGCTTTCATTCCAGTTCCCCTGCAAATGACCCTTTCACAATCCCGATACCCGCTCACCTCTACGCTGCCACCCAGTGACCGTAAACCTGTAGTGTACTAACCCAGTTTTACTTTTGCCGAGGTGATTGCACTTCTTTAAGTTTTGTTTTAAAATGCTAACATCCAGTTTTGCTGGAGGTGTGCACTATAGCATCACTGGATTACAGTTCAACTTTTATCTTAAGTAAACTTAAAGGCCACCCTGTCTGCAACATTCCTTCTTTTCCATTTTTCTTTTCCCAGCACTTCCCTGTCATTCCTAGAAAACTGATGAAAAACATTTAGGGTCAGCTTAAACCGAACCAACCGTTTTACATTTCCATTTGTGTCCAGAGTCATTGTGTTGCTGTGTGACGTGCTGAATAAAAAAACAAGTTTGGTGATATTTGTCGTCTTGGTGGTCTTTAAATGTAGAGCTGTTGCTCACAGATGGTTGCTGTGGTCCAAATAAACTCCATCAATTCATGGGAAATTTCCTGAAAAAACTTTTTTTTTTTTCCCCCCTTAACATTCCGACAGAAAAATCAAGAATGTCAGACGTGTTTGGAAAATCCTAGACTCTGGATTCGAATGCTGTCAGGCTGAGGTTTCAGCGTGTGTTGAATGTGCTCAGCGGTTAATTGCACGTTCCTGTCAACAGTTAAATATATCACCTTTGGACATATGACTGTTCACCTCGCAGGGGCACATCAGGAGCTGACGGTTTCTGTGTTTGGTGTGAAGTTGTCCAGTACACCATTTGGAGCACGTCTGGATTCAGGTGCCGTCTCTGTCAACGTCAGGTGCAGAAAAACAAATCCCTTCTTTGGGCCGCAGTTTCATTCACAAACATCGTCGATTTAGGTCTCGGTTGGTACTTCGGCTGAAAATGAAAGTGCATGGTGGCTTTGGACATAATAGTCTGCGTATTCTGAGTGAACAAAGGGGTCTAGCTGGTTTTATTAAAAAAGAAATCGCATTTTTGCTCCACATGACATGCATTCTGTTCAGGATCATCTTATGTCTACAGAGTGTAGAAATGGCGCCTTTGTTCTCCCCTCAAGTTCATGTTTATCTTCATATGTAGATGCCAAACATGCCTGACTCTGACCTGAACTGTCAACCCTGTCTCCTCCTGAAGAAGATCCATGTAAACTTGCAACATCATGACTCAGTCAGGTCAAAAAAAAAAAGTATCAGTAAAGTCTTAATGGTTCTTACCACACACACATGCTCAACTAGAATTTTTCACATGAGCATGAACCGACTGTCCTCTACTTTTCCCCTTTTTTGTCAGCATCTCATCATCCCCTCAAAAATAGGGCTTTCCATTCAAGTTCAGCAGACACTCATGACAGGGAAAGGAGACGAGAAATGTTGGGGCGTGTCTGTGGATTTCACGCTATGATGATCGAAGGCCTTTATTAGCACTGAGAGTTTATTTTTTTGCACCTCTCCACCTCCTACATATTCCTCAACCCTCTTCCTCATTGGATCCTTTTTCCTCAAAGTAGTCTGTAACATAAGCTGAAGGATCACTGTCATAGACCAGGAGCAGGACAACCATCACTTTTATTTTGTCAGTTTTCGGTGAAAGCTTATTTTTCAGCTTTTTTGGACTAATACTCCGCACTTTTTAGATTACTTTAATGTCACAGTCCTCAGGTTTGAGATATCTCTAAGGAAAAAATACAAATGCAGCAGATTTGGTTTTTACTTTTGTGCCTTAGTGGCCACATTTTAGTAACGCTAGGCTCCTTAAATGATGTGAACATGAACTTGGAAATCTCCAAGCCTCCTGAAGTGGAAAAAGCCGACGCTCTCTTCTCTGGGATTGATACAAGAGTGGAACTAGTGGACAAACTTGGTGAATATTTATGATTTTTATCTTGTGTTTTTATACATTTTTTAAATATTCTTATTTATTCTGTTGCTTACAATCTTCATAAAACCTGTGAAGAATACACATTTCTCTTATTGATGCTTTTTCTCATCCTGTTTTTTATTTTTTCTTTGGTTTGTTTTTTAAATGTTTTCCTCAATTTTAGAAGAACAAAACCTTCCGGTTACAAATATAATAATAACTATATTTTCTACATCTACAATTGTTTTCTAAAATCTGATGACATCATGGAGAAGAAGAGAATGAAGATGTGCAGTTCCAAAATGATGCAGAAAATACAGAGAACCTGGTGCAAACAGATTTAAAAAGTCCCGAGGCCAGCAGAGGGAGAAGAAGCGCTTGGGGCAGGAGATACCATGCAGCTCCAGTAGAGGGCGCCATATACAGAATGGTGAGGGCTCAAAAAAAAAAAATAGAATTAAAAGAAAACAGCTTTTTGGGTAATGACTTTGTTTTAATTTTTGTTTGTTCATGCCTTTGGTTAATGACATCACTGTCTTTGCAGGCAGGGCTGGGGCGACCTCTGAGCGGCTGGAGAAAGCGCGGAAAAGCTGAGATGGAGACGAGTGTGCTGATGGCTGCACTGAAAGAGCTTCACACACACAAGAGAACACTAATGGATGTTGGAATGACCCAAAAGGAAGAGGAAGAAGAAGATGATGATGAAGAGGAAGATGATGACGATGAAGAGGAAGAAGATGATGATGACGAAGAGGAGGAAGAAGAGGTTTCAACTATCAAACGTTTCTATTTATCCTTTCAGTACGCAGAAATGTATAGAATGGATTTATTTTCTGCTATGTGTGTGTGTGTGGAACAGGAGGAAGAAGAAGAGGAGGAGGAAGGAGAGGGAGAAGAAGAAGAGGAGGCTGAAGAAGAGGAGGCAACTGAAGCACCCAGCAATCAAACAGAGACAAACTCCAACATGACGTGGCCTGCTGCTGAATGTCAGACTGCAGAAAAAGAAATCAGCTGCAGAGGTGTCGGCCTGACTCAGCTGCCGGTCCTCCAGAACCCGGAGGCCACAAAGCTGGATGTTGCAGGTGTGTGCATCAAGAAGTTTGTCTGTGCTCAGTGGAACAATAAAAGATCAACCATCTTTAACTGTAGCTGTAACTGTACATCCCTGCTCCCAAAAAACCTGCTAAATACAGACTGACCTGCAATCACATCAAGTTTAAGGAGAAACAAATCACATTCGCTTTTACAATCCTTTCACTTAGACTTTCAGGACAGTTGTGTCATTTGTTACGTTTTTTCTTCAAAGGGAACAACATCAGCATTGTCACTGCTCGAGCTTTCCTTGGTCTGCCGCGTCTGGAGACATTGGACCTGAGCCAGAATGATCTGGATGATGAGTCATTCCGCCAAAAACCGCTGTTTGTAAGTCCCACAGCTTTCTAAACTGACAGTTTCAGACCTGCAGTTCCAGTTCAGCCAGCTTTACCTGCAGTTTATGAACAATGCAACTGTAACCTTTGGTTTCTTTCTTGATACTTTAAGCGAAAAAAAAGATTGTCTTACAAAGAAAAGGCTTTTGGTTATTACAGCTTCTCCCCTTTTTCCCAACAAAGGAAAAAAGTCATGTAGTTTCTATAGATGTTTTAATCTAATATACATTATTAACTTTTAGTTTTTGAAAGTTAGGCTGCCTTTGTCTTATCGACGGTAACTGCTAGTTAAGTCCAGCTTTAGCACAGTCTTTTGGAACATATACAAAAAACTTTGGTTCAACATGGACCTCCTTAGGAAAAAAGTTTTTGAATAAAATAAATAGCGGACTTAATCTTTAATTATAAGCATAACACAGAAGTTCTAAAACTGCATTAACAAATCCCTGCTAAATATATCCCTGGTATAACATCTAAATGATCACAGGCTAATGTCAGATCTTGACCACTCTGAGGCAACCACCAGCCACTGGCCAGCCCTCATGCGGCGCAGATGATAAACTGTCACATGCCGGCTGGATGAGCCTGCTGGAAAACAGCTGCACCAAGGATGTGACGAATAAAAGGGAATTATTTTTGGAGGAATATATATTTTTTCTCAATTTTTCTCATAACATGAACATAATGATAGAGGACTGGTGGACTGGCAAGAGGGACACAGCAAACGTCGTGTCCTCTGCTTTTATTCAGAGTCCAATGCAGCAAGTCATAGAAAAGCCGCCCATACTGGCGGTATTGAAACACACGTCATTATAAAAAAAATAAGACAAACGGGAACTCAATCTTGTTCTGTTGATTAACTTTATTTTGTGATGTTCATCTCACAGAATCTGACATCTTTGAAGAAACTCAATCTAGCGGACAATCGGATCACTAGGGTACCTGCACTACCCCCGTCCCTGGAGGAGCTCAGGATCAACAACAACAAGCTCAGTGGACTCACACCTGACTGCTTCAAAGGTATATCTAAAGCATGTGTGTGTGTATTTGTATAGTCCTTGTCATGCCCATTTCAGGTAGAATCTCTAACCAAACAAGGACCACAAGCTTTGCGAGGACATTTGGCTCTGGATAAATTCAGCTTTTGTGTGAAAAAAGGTTTTATAAGTGTTAGATAGAGGTTATGTTATTTTTAGGCTAAAAATGAATTACAGGATTTTCTTGTAAAAACACAAATGTGAGTAACTAAAAGCCAGTTTTCTGTAAAGATACTGATGTTTATTGTTTCATTTCAGGCCTTGTAAACCTGTTGCATCTGGAGCTGCAGGACAATATCCTTCATGAAGGCAGTGTTTCACCTTCTGCATTCAGTCCCCTGCAGAGCCTTTTGTACCTGCATCTGGACAGAAACCATTTCAGTTCCATCCCACGGGGCCTTCCAGCCTCTCTCCAGGTGTGTTGCCGTCACATCTTGCTAAGAGAATCTGTTACCTTATGAGAAGAGGGGGCAGGATATAACAGTTGTTTTTAGGGCGACAGTGGCTCAGGTGGTTGAGCGGGTCGTCCAATGACCGAAGGGTTGGCGGTTCGATCCCCGCTCCCACCAGCCAAAAAATGTCGTTGTGTCCTTGGGCAAGACACTTCACCCTCCTTGCCTCCGGTGTGGCTCCACTGGTGTGTGAATGTGTATGGATGATCCCGGTGATGGTCAAAGGGGCCGTAGGCGCTTACCATCACCAAGTATGAATGAGGATATGAATGAGGAGTGAATGAATAATGGACACAATGTAAGCGCTTTGAGTGTCTTGAAAAGCGCAGATAAATTATTATTAATAATAAATAATTATTATTATTATTAGTGTGACCTCTGAAAAAAAGTCACATGAAAACAATTTCTCACTGAAAATAAGGTGTAACCACCACCACTAATGGATAAATGTGTTACTTGCTGCGATAAACTGCACGCTGGCCAATGAAAATAAAGAGTTAAAGAATTTGAAAACCCTGCTCTCCTCTTGTTTAATGGGTGTGTTGCTTTTACTTGAATGTCTTTTTAAAGTTGGAATACTCTTAAAAGAGTCACATTTTTCAAGACGTGCAATGGCTAACCCACAATAACAAGTTGTGCTTTTTGCCCATGTTCTTGCATATTTTCATAGGTGCTCAAAATCAAGAAAAATCAGATCTATGAAGTGAGAGGAGAACCACTGAGGGATTGCATTCATTTGAAAGAGCTGGACCTGAGTCACAACCACATTTACGAGCAAGCCATTGCTTCAGATGCCTGGATCCGTCTGAAGTACGTTCCGCAGTTTCACCGCTTACCACAAGAGAGCAGTGTGCTCCAATAGGGAGATAAATCAATTCATGTTTGGAGCTTTTGGGTTTTGATAAAATCACATTTTCCCCGAAAGACAAAACCGTTTTCTGACAGCTTTGTACAGTTCCTGTTATAATTTTTCAAGGGTGGTATTGCTTAGCTTAGATTAATACTGCCTGTCCCTTTTAAATAAAATGTTCTGACTGAATTATGCTTCTCTGCACACCAAGCAGCAGGCAGATGATTGGGAGCTACAAAGCGGCTGTGTGCTTGTCTGTGTGTTTAAAAATAGTAAATGCTCTGGGTTTTATTCTGCTCCTTGTGCTCCCTGTGAACCACAGTGGAAGCTTATAGGAAAAAAGAAAGAAGGAAAACTTTGTGAAACAGTGCAAGATAACTTGAGGATTATTTGTGTGAACTACACAAAGGACACAGCAATAAAGTTAGGTAGATGCAGACTACAAAACCTGTACAATTCTTAGAACTTGTAGTTACAATTTGATAAGCGTAACCAAGTCTTTTACTTGTTGCACTTGAAACCACTTATAGAACAAAAAAAAAGTTTATAAAAACTCATGTAGCCATTATAAAGAACCATTTCCATCCAGTAGTTTATTCAAGGTGTGTGGTGAAAGAGTGAAACGCAGAAGAACAAAGACTGAAAGTAAACATCCTAATGTGGTGCGCCGGTTGTAATTATTGGACTGACTACCTCTTTTTGCTTTGATACAGTCAGTGTTATTATTTTCTATTGGAGGGTTTTAAAGTTGGCAGGTACTGTGGGGCTTAAGTACCTCCTTACTATGTCAGGAAGAGGTAATTTCTGGCTCAATGAAAATTAGCTTTATTGCTCACTATTTTGTATTTCATTTAAAAATGTCTTTTTTCTTTCATTATTTTATTGTAATTTTAACAAGTACATGAAAGGGTTAAAAATAATTGACCGGATATCAAAACATCTGAAAGACTTAACCAGAGCCTCAGCTGATTGGTTGTGTTTTTCTCCCAGTGATGATCCGTTTAAAAGAAAAAGGTTTTTATATATATCTTCGAGTTTTGTGAGGTATTTAATAGCATAAAAAAAAGTATAAATTTGCACCCAGGACAGTGGTTTCACGAACCTATGTGCAAGACATATCTGTTCTTCTGAAGCCATTTTAGAGATTTGACCAATGCATGTTTTTACCGTTTTATTTATTTATTTTATTTTCATCCTTCCTTTTTAGAAACAGAAGAACCCCTCACTGGTTATCACAGAAGTGGATAGGTCATGATCAGGGTACAGACACAACTCTGTAATTTATCCGGGCTGGGGACCGGCACGGGGGGACCCAGACTTGTATCCCCTTGTGACCACACAGTTTGGCAGTGGCGTGAAGGGTTTTGCCCAAGTACTCGCACTGGATTAAGCTCATCTTGCCCCCTGGTTAACAAACCCTGGTTTCCCATGGCAACTGAGCCATCCAGTCGCTCTCCTCATGGGTATTGTGTATACCTTCATAAAGCAAACACCTGACCACGTGCACACATTTGCCCTCATTTCTAAATCTGACCGTCTGTTGTGAAAAATGTTCACTAGTCGTTTTCCTGAATAACTGCTATGAAATCATGTTTTGTATGTGTGTGTGTATGTGTGAGTGTGCGCGTGGGTACGTGGGAGTGATGGAGTAGGAGGAACTAATTTTATTCTCATTCTGCTTCTTTACTTTGATTAATCATGTAATTTAGCTAAACAGGCCATCATTTGACATCTGTGTAGATTACTCATAAATTATAAGATATAAAAGTAATGGTTTGGTGATCATCCCACCCAAGATGTGTGTTTGTGTGTTGGGACATGTCTCTCTGTAATCTGTAATGAAATGGCAGAGCACAAAGCTCCTTTGATTAGTTTTTACTGACAGCAAAACAAGCTGTACTGTAAATGCCACTCTTGTAGCATTAAGTTATTATCTTTGTAAGGGTTTTATGGGTTTACTATTGACAGAAAGGATTTCTTTCCTGCCAAAAAAAAAAAAACTGGCTGACAAAAAAGTATTTAGTCAGCCACCAATTGTGCAGGTTCTCCCACTTAAAAAGACGGGAAAGACCTGTAATTTTGATCATAGATATACCTTAAGTATGAGAGATAAAATGAGAAAACAAAGATCCACAAAATCACATTTTTGATTTTGAAAGAATTTATTTTCAAATTATGGTGGAAAATAGGTATTTGGTCAATAACAAAAGTTCAACTCCATACTTTGTTATATACCGTTTGTTGGCAATGACAGCATTCAAACATTTTCTGTAAGTCTTCACAAGGTTGTCACAAACTGTTGCTGGTGTTTTTGGCCCATTCTTCCATGCAGATCTCCTCTAGATCATTGGGGTTGAGATCTGGAGACTGGCTAGGCCTCTCCAGGATCTTGAAATGCTTCTTACAAAGCCATTCCTTTGTTACTGATTTTGCTCACCGATCTTGTGATCATTTTGACCCCACAGGCTGAGATCTTGTGAGGACCCCCATTTGGAGGGAGATTATCAGTGGTCTAGTATGTCTTCCATTTTCTATTAATTGCACCCACTGTTGATTTCTTCACACCAAGCTGCTTACCGATTGCAGATTCAGTATTCCCAGCCTGGTTTAGGTCAACAATTTTGTTTCTGGTGTCCTTAGGCAAGTCTTTGGTTTTGGCCATAGTGGAGTTTGGAGTGTGACTGTTAGAGGTTGTGGACAGGTGTCTTTTCTATAGCTAACCAGTTCAAACAGATGCCATTAATGCAGGAAATGAGTGGAGCATCCTCTTGCACATGAAGTTACAGGTCTGTGAGAGCCGAAATCTTGCTTGTTTGTAGATGGCAAAATATTTATTTTTCACCATAATAATATAATAATACATTATTTAAAACCAGATTTTTAAGTGGGAGAACTTGCACAATTGGATTGAATACCCCCCCCCCCCCACTGTAGAACCGTAAAAATAAGTTTAACCCTCAGAAATAAACTTTGCATAGAACCCAGGCGAAATGGGCTCATGTTAGCGCAACAAAAACAAAAGGCACAATTTATTTTTAATAAATACAAGTTATATAAGCAGCACTGACGATCTGACACCAGTTTTACATGAATTCAAATCTGCTTCCAAAAATTTAACAAATTGCCCAAAAGGCTTCCAGATGCTGGTCAATATCAATATTTCATTGAGCCTGAACAAGCAAAGGTTGCTTTAATAAATGAAAAGGCATGACCCACCATCATCCATCCATGCTGGATGTTAAAGAATTTCTTTCTTTGGTAATCTGGCAAATGTAGTTTCTCCTGCCTCATTGGCTTGGCTCCTGTGTCTGGCACACTCTGACTCGGCTGCCAACGTTCTTGATCCAGCATGTGTGGTGCTGGCAAGGTGGGCTCAGCACAGATGGAGCTTTGTGCGTTTCTAATCATTGTTGCTGTGCCATCAGCTTGATGGCCACTCGATGCATAAAGCCATGGTCAAAACAGACAGGACTCAGATGCATTTGATTAGGGGTAAGTGCGTCATGTCTGGTGGTGCAGCTTTTATAATTAATCACAGAGTATTTGTTGCCAAACATAAAAGTTTTAAAGGTAAGTTAGGCTCTTTATATTGATGTATTTCCCCACATATGTGTTAACAATACTATATGTGAGATCATTTATTGACCATACTTTCTGAGCATCACATTAACCTGCGTACATGCACAGTCATTCCTGTGTGCAAAAGTGAGAATTTGCATTGAAGCGCCAGTGGGAGTGGGAGTGTACAAGTTGGGGGATTTTGAGAAGAGAGGACTGTGTGTCCCTCTGCTCATTAATACCACGTGGAGATCTACACGGGGAAGAACTGCCACTGAGTTCCTGGCAAAGTGAAGAAGTACAAATCCCGAGCACACAAGTCTGACATTTTGACATTTTCTTATAACAGAAATTCCCAACTGCCACTGCAAGAAAAAAACAAAAGGTTTTTCTGGGTCACTTGCTAATGTGTTGTTATGCTTTGTGGTATGTTTTTCTTCTGTTACTAAGATCTCTCTGAGTATTAGCTTTGACTACCTCATCTTTTGGACTATAATAGACTATGGGCTCAAAAAATACACAATAAAGAAAAAACAATTATATAAGTCACACTGAAATATGAGTCACACTTTTGGAAGAAATTTATATAACAAAATATGGGACCCGAAACAGATATTTCATCTTGAAAGGCAAATCGTATTCCCAGAATATATAACAATAATAGACTGAAAATCGGATGTAAGATAAACAGATCTTGCAATTTACTACCATCTTCCATAATCCCTACTTTTTTTTATATTAGTTTGGGTCACACATTGGTTTGCCTTTCTTATTAATGCTGCAGGAGAACAGACTATGAATTCCCCCATGCTATGAACTGTTCTGGAAACTCGCAACAGCTGTGCAGGATCCTCCAACAACAACGCTGAACCAATCCCCCCAATCCCCAATGTACTTTTGCTACAAACCAAACATTTATATTGTTCTTATCTGCCACTTAGCTGCAAACTCTCACTCCAACTACCATGCACTCTAACTGCACCCCCCTGGATTCTATTTTTTTTTTTTGTTACTCCATATTGATACAAGCAGCATTGTTTTTCCAACCTCTCCAGCAGAGCTGTGCAGGAGTCCATCAACTGTAAAACTTGGGATCTGCAAGGAACACGCTCAGGCACTGTATTCTGGAAACCTGGAAATAATTAAGTACTCACATCCCTGCCGTACTCTAAGGAGTTGGGCAATTCATAACGTTGACAACTACAAAAATTAGAATTTTTTTTTGTTTTAGCATTAAAAAGAAGTTATTGCAGTTTTACAGACTGCCTTTAAGACATGTCAGTCTATGACAGAGTGACTTATTGATTAACCAACACAACTTTCTTATCTCATTTATTTCGTTTCCTTAGGTCTTTAGAAGCTTTGGACTTGTCCCACAACCAGCTGACATCCATCCCAGTTAATCTGCCACGTCCTCTTCGAAAACTCAACTTGCAACATAACCGCATCAGTCAGCTCCCCGCATACCCGTTTCGTCATCTAAAACCGGGCCTGCAGGCCCTCCATCTATCTCACAACGCATTGAAAGACAATGGGATAGGGCGAAGGGCTTTTGTTGGAACATACCGCTCTCTGAAAGAGCTTCTGCTTGACAACAATTACCTAGAAGAGGTTCCTCCATGCATCAGGCAGTTTAAGAACCTGCAGATGCTCAGACTGGACAACAATAAAATAAGGTATATGTAAATTAGATCTAGTACTACAGCTTCCTAGAACCTTTTCTTAATTGATGTTCACTGTTCATTGCCTGCATTTAATGTAAAAAATGCTGTGGTTTCAGGCTGATGAGACCGTGGGGAGTGTGCCACCCTCGTAATTCTGGATCTTTGGCTTCAGTCCACCTTGAAAATAATCTCCTTGAAGTGGAGACGCTTCCCCCAAAGGCTTTCTCCTGTGTCATTGATGCCAAGGGACTGATCCTTTATCCACAGCAGTACAAAAAGGATGAAAATACTTGATCAAACAAACAAACAAACAAACTCAGCATTTCTACATGAACATGACATAAAACAACATTTTTTCTCGAAATTGTGTTTTTAGACCTTTTTTGTAATCACTATTGTTTGCAAGAAGTACTTTTATTATGCTTGCTTTGTGAGTCAGAATTTTTATTTTAAATCTGCAAACTAAACGTTTTTTCCCCTACACAAGTCATATTTGAGTAACTATGTGGTTGTACATTCTAGTGCAATAAAACAAATTTGGGATTTTCAAATAATTGTGGTGGAGATGCAAAAGAATGCTACATCTCTGTGGAATCTGCATCTGCTCAAACACGGTTTTACTCTGTCTATTCGTTGAAACAAGTGATACGTTGGGAATTTTACTCCTGAAAAGAATTAGCATGTCTTCAGTCCAAATTTGAGGTACTTGCAGAGTTTGCTGGAGGAGCCCTCTAATCAGGTCAAATAAATTAGGGGTGTGACATACACAAGTGAGTCATGAAGCAGTCTAGTCTCAGACGTCCTTACACATCTGTGAAAAAAAAAACATGTGAATCTGAAGATTCCATGAGGAAGAGAAACATAAACATGCTGCTGGCGCTTTATCTCCAGATGACCTCCAACATAAACATCCACCAATAGCTCATTAGCAAACACACTGTGACTCTGACTGTGAAAGTGCCTCAGTCAGGGCCTCCAAACATTCAAAGGTGACATCAGTCTCTGCAGGATTGTTTAGAGTAATCGGGCTTGCAGTGGAGGAAATGAGAAAAAGATGAAGAACATTTCCTGAAAACGTAGAGCTGCATGTTGAACAACACAGCACAAGTGAACCATTGTTCTCAGAAAGTCCCCTGGCTTGACCATTAAAAAAAAGATACAGTTGACATTTAGTTTAGTTCAATGAAATATGTCCAGAAAAAAAGAGTCCTATAACATGTCCCATGTCAGGAATTAAATGTAGATTAACATGTTTTTCACTTTGTTGTTGTTGATCCCCCTCATCATACCTGAAATTTGCACCTTCCTCTATCTATAATGACATTGACATTGCATAGATCTGTAAAGTCTTCTACATGATTAGGAGCATGTCCTATAACAATTCATATATAGCATGACAAAAGCACAGTATAACATGGGATTATCTATGTATTGTGGTATTTGCTATCAGATATTTGTTGAGAAATAGCTTACATGTGAATCTGGTTATGGTGTGGTGTTAAAGACTGTTTTTTTAACATGTTCTTGTGGCATTTTTCTCATGATGTAGGACATATATAAGAACATTAAGCTTGAAATTGAATTTCTGATTATTACTTAATTCAGATTGTTGGGAATCAGGAGTAGACGAAATAAATACCATTTGACAAAGTTTGTAGAAGCTACAATCGGTAAGCCACTAGCTCCCTGCTCTGCTCTATTCTGAAGCATCCACTTGCAGACAAATAGATCCACAAACGCTTTCGTCTGAGTTGGCATCTGGCTGAAACCGTATGGCTAGATAGGTTCCAATATTGGTCACCATTTTTGTTTCACCGCTAATGTTAGCTTGGGGTGTGAGGGGCTATAAGATAAAGTGTAAACAGATGGGTGATGGGTAGTGGGGGTGGGCATACTTCGCTCAGTCCTGCCCCCAACTCAGAGGCAAATTTTGAATGAACTACTTCCTTTGCAGAATGTCTTAAAAAATACACAGGTTTATTGATTTTGCTTAAAAACAGCATATTCATAATCGAAAAGCCACTGGGAACCTTTTTAAAATAGATCAAAATATGATCAGAGTGGGAATTTAAAATCAAGGCAAAAGTACTAAATGTACCCATGCAAGTACAAGTTACTTGAATGGTAACTTAAATGGTGGAGTGAATCCCCTAAAATAGACAGTTACATGTTGTGTCACTTCACCAGTTTGTTAAAATGATAATTACTATGAAGAAAGTCAAAATTTACAGACAAGAATCTGTTTGACTGAAGGCTCAAGGTTTCTGCAGGGAGTTGAATCTCTGTAGCTCTACGTGAAGAACAGGAGGTCTCCTGCAAATGTTTCAGGAACAAATGCAGAAGATCCAGTGAAGCTGAGAGATTAGGAGGAAAAGTGGCAGCACAAGTGAATGATGTGCTGCATCATGCTTGCACAATTCAAACAAAATGCTCGAACAGATCCAAAGAGATTTACTCGTGTCACTCTAAGTGCTCAGGGATGTAATCTTGTGTTAGCTGTCTGCTCTTATTCCTGTGCATGTGGTGCAGTTTGCAGTCTCCATAATTGTACTGTAATTTTGCAAACAGCACATTACTGTCTAAGAAGCTCTGCAGTCAAAGTGATTCCAGAGTTCCGGCATGTTACGAGTTAAGCTAAAACTCCGAATAAAATCCTCCAAGTTGCATCAGTCTCTTTTTCTGCAACTTCTGCACAAATGGATGCATTAGTCTTAATGTTTCACCCTAAAACCCTTCTTAACTGCTCATCAGAGGGGGTATTTTCAATCTGGCAGCTCTGCCACTTCAGTGGCATCTATCACAATGTCTGTGACATGAATAAACAGTTAAAGTGACATCCCATCACACGCAGCAGATGTTTTACATCACAACAAACCCTAGCCAGATCCCATTTATGAGCAGCTGAACTTAAATTAATGTCGAACTTTACTTCTCCCATGTGCTGTCTGTTCTGCCCGGAGACGGCAGCTTCCTGTGTTTGTTATTGGACTGGAGGGCTGGGAATTTACTGATAAAATATAAAGTACTAAGATCCCATTAAGAAAAAGTACTAAGAGATTCCTCTTAGAACCCTGATAAGGATCTTAAAGAAACACGTGTTCAGATTGGTGTCCTCTCTTTGGCTCACATGCAGGCACAGGGAATACTCACAGTCACTGAAAAATAAAAAAAGCAAGTGGGTGTGCTAATCTCTTGAGACACGTTAGCTCAACACTTAAGTAGGGAAAAAAAAGTTTAATTTGGATGCCAAGCCCTGGAGCTACAGACCAACACCATAATCAAGTGAACCACAGCGAGAGGGAGACGGGCACACAGAGAAAAATCGAATCCGCTAAATGAAAGAAAAACAGGAAACAGAGAAAAAGGCAATAAAAACTGCAAAAAAAATATGATATCAAAATCTTTGCCCTTGCTGAACATTTATTTGTCCTGTGTTACCCATCTGTCATCCTGCACTTTTAGAAAGAAATAAAGTTGAAGATGATATTGATCTGAACAGCAATTAAAGTGATTTAATGGGATTTTGTGCTCACAGTACCATTGATAAAGCATGAACATCTCTAAATATTTGTAGAAATATTAAATAGCTTGTTCCCAAATGAGGTGGCTCGCCAGCAGTGCAGGAGAAAAAGCAAGACAGTAACTGGAAAAGAACACTTTATCCTGCCCGAACAGGACTTAGCAGAAAACAAATTAGAAATACACACACACACACAGATTTTATGTTTTTAAAATCCCTCAGAAAATAAAAAGACAAAAACAACAATTCCGGAGAAGGGTTCAAGCTTAAACATGCCTGGAATTTTGATTTGTGGCTTTCTTGTTATTTTGCTCTTTATGCAATATATAGTTGTAAAAACAGTAGGCATTTCAAAGTCTTCACCAAGGAAAAACAGTGCTCTACACATGGAAAGTTTGTTAAATTCCCCACTTTTTGCTTAGTAATGCACAGCTAAGAAGGACAGGTTAAAAGGATAAGCCTGCAATCATTGCAAAATGTTTGCCTTTAAATTTTTTAGAAAATAAGATAATATGACAATAAAATACCCCAAAAATGAGCATAATGTCCTTTTGTCCTTAAGGCCGGAACTTTATTAGCCTGGACATTTCTGTTTTTATAGCAGCAAAAAGTAGATAAACGTCTACCGAGCCTACCATTTGTAAAAAAAAATAAAAATAAAAAATCATCAAGGAAAGATAAGTCTCTTTTACTGCATATTGTATTGGCTGTCACTTAATATGACCTTTTTGTTTAACTGTTTGTACATATAAGAAATAACAATTGAAGGTTTTAAATGGGCTAAGATGTAAAAAACTGAATTAGACGATAAACTAACTAAGCTGATTTGGATTTATTCAATGGAAATGCACAAATTGTATGGATTTTATATGATCATTTGCTGTTTTGATCTTTTCTTGCCTGTTTTATCCGAAAAACACCCGAAAATGGCTTTTTGGTCTGAGTTTTTGGTAAATAGAAGTGAATTCATCCATCTTTGTACTTTGGAACTGGTTTTGTTGTTTCAGTCCAGACACATGTGTGAGGCAGTGGAAATATGTCACTGTCATAATATTTAGCCTATTTGTTTACTCATTAAACGCGCTTTTCGGTTTCCCCCTCCTTCTCCTCCACCTCCTCCTCTTCCTCTTTTTCATCCATCCGAGAAAGAGTAGGAGCAGCTGGATCGTTAACTTCGTGGGTTCAACTCCACGACACGCAGCCGTGGCTTTGACGTGACCGGGACGCGCACTGACACGTTTCGGAGCAGAGCGCGGGTCTGCAGGAGCTGTGCGTGGATGTACCGGGATCACTGGGATTCATTCCACTTTGTCCTGAATTAAATGAGATTATAGGACAGTTGTGCAAAAAATAAACTGACCATCCAGGAAAAGGCGCTGAAATTCACTTTTTTGGGGGCAAGATTTTGGAATTAATACCTTGTTTCTACTGAGAAGGTAGGCAACTTTAAAACATTTTTTGGTGATTTTTTATTCTAATGAGCAAGAATTAAACATTTTAATTCTGTTGTCTCATCTTATGTACATAGAATAAAAAAATGTGAGAGAAAAGAAAAGATTAGGTATATTTATTTGGCTTAAACATTGATATGAATGTTTTGGTGCGCAATGACATAAATAATGCACGAGCATGACACTGAATGAAAAGGTTGCATATAATGATTCTGTAATCTTATATTAATTTAACTTGTTGCATCCTTGCGTGCATGGTGTTCTTCCAAACGAACACTAGATGGCAGTAATACTGTCCAAATGCCACTCAAGTATGATTTACAGGGGAGAGAATTGGAAAATGATCTCAGTAAAATTTGCTACTAAGTTCACTTCAGAGTCTGCAGTGTTCAGGTTAGTTGTGACTTCAGGTTTGAGCATTTAGCTTTGGATCCCAAACAGATCCTTTGGAGAGGCTTATTTTTTATCTGGTACCCTTTCCAGCCAGTTCTAACAACTTCACATTAGATCAGGCATAGGAATTTTTGGGTAATGCTAAAGTGGGAGCCTAACAATGATGCATTTTTATACTATTGCCCAAATTTCACTGTGCCAATAAAATAAATTCTTGATCAAATGCTATTGTTTCTTTCTTTTTTTACTCACAAACTGTCAACAAACGTTAAAATCTTTTGGCTGAGGCCCATCTACCTGTAGGCACAGATTCTATAAAAGATTTGATTTTTACTTCGTCTCTTTGTCTGTTTCTCTGCTCAGCATTGGTCCAGTTTCATCTCGATACCACTGAGCCGCTTTGTTACCACATCCAAGCTAAGTGGCATAACAGGGGCTGCCAAGCAGGTCCTTTTTTTAGAGACAAGTCACAAAATTACAGCCGTATGGGCAGTTAAGCTCCACCCGAGTGCCCTTACCGGACCCGCCTAGCACTAACAGTCTTTAAGTCTGAAGAGGGCCCACACAAAAAAGAAATGCTTTTGTGAAAGGGATGGTAGAATTTCATGCAGAAACGTTTATTAGGCCATTGACACATTTCTTGTTTATGAGATTATGTCTTCCAGATGTAACATTTGAGCTGATTTATACATTTTTTTCTTTTTTCATAAGAGTTTCTTACAGGACTTTTTGAGCTCAGAGCAACAAAACTATTCCATCCTGGAATTTTGTGCAAATACGTCTTCATATCCCTGCAACACTATATTAAGAATTGTCCAGTGTTTTGTGCAGAGTCAGCCTTTGCCCCGCGTGATGATCAGAGTCAGTGTGGACGTGGCGGCTGCCAATACATATGTGTTGTGGTGCCAGCTGGCACGTGGCAAGCTCCCTGCCCCACCTCAGCTGTGCCCACACTCTTCCAGTAGTGTGAGGAAGACAGCATGTGGTACGAATTGCTACAAAACGAGGCAGCTTTGCATGTCTTCATCAATAATTTCAGGTCTGGTGGATTTTGTCAGCTGCAGCTTTGAGGGTTTGTAGCGCTCCCAGTGAGGCATTGAGGCATGGACCAATGAAGCAGGATTAATAAAGATTTAGATGATTTTACTATTTTCTGATTCTCAGTTCATTTAGACAAAAAAAAAACAACAACAAAGGTTTGTTTTCTTTCTTCTGACCACAATCTGGGAGGAGCAGACTTTATATAGTTTATATAGTTTGAATTAGCACTTGGCGAGCTTAACAAAGGTTGTCTGAACTGTCTCACTATAACCTTTACGTCATTTCACTGAAGCTTAGTGTATGCAGGGCGTTCATGATGGATGGTGCACACAGAAATCCCATGAACAAAAAAACACTTGAGAAGAATGTTTCTTTTTGAAGTTGGTGCCTTCACAAAGACTATTGTGTAGTTTGGTCAGTCCTATATAGCCTTCATTGTCTCTGTTTTTGCCTGTAGCATGCTGTTTTTAATTGTTCTTGTGTAAAGCAGGAAGACAAAATAGTCATAAATGAAGCCCCCTAAAGTTGTGGGTTTTGTCAGTTTTAGCCATCTTGAAATGTGTCTGTGAGAGGGACTGACACCCTTGGCATCAGATTGACTTTTTACTGTTTTAGGTAGCTGTCTATATTTTCTAGAACTAAAACAGGAACAATATCAGTTTCAAGACATAATTAGGTTTTGTAAACTCATTACTTTGCATGGATTAATCCCTTTCCAGACAGGCAACAATACAAACTACCATGAAAGTTCCTAAAATGTACTTAAGTTACTAAACTAAGTAAGGTAGAATACAAAGTACCTGAATAAAGATGACTCTAGGTGTCAGAAAATGCACTGTCACTGTCCATGTGGACCTTTTGGCCTCTGCTGACACCCAACTCCCACAATCTTTGTGAGTCTGCTTCTTAATTGTCATTCTACGATCTTTTTTTCTCTTTCCATCCCCTGGTCTGACGCCCTACTGCACCCTGTGAACTCACAATGACACAGACACTCTAAAATATTCTCATATTCATTCATTCATCCATTAAACCACTCTTTGCCTTTGGGTGGGAGAAACAACAACAATTAAGACCAAAGCTCTCGGTTTGTTTTTATCTCAGCCCCGGATGTTTGACAGCTTGGAGCTAAATTGAAGGGAAAAAACAGGAATTCATGAATACAAACAGCAGAGCCTGATCAACATGGTTGGGACTGTGTAAAACGCTGCTTGGTGGTAGGATTTAGCTTCATCTTAATGTTGGATAAACCTTTTGCTGGTGACACACTTTCAGTTCTGAGTTATTTTTTTGAAAGAGAAAGACGTAAAAAAGTATCTGAAGTCAGAGCTCAGGAGTTTTAGATTGGCACAGTTGTCATAACGATGCAAAGTATATTCTGCAGCAATTACAGGTATATAAATAAGTCTGGTGGTGTCTTTTGTGTGTAATCTGGGTCTTTTTGTGTTTCTTCATGCGTTGACAGTCACTGTGTGATGCTGACACTATATGCTGTAGTTCTGCTCCTTCGGCTGCATTCTTCTGGTCAAACCAAGGCCAACTGGGCTTTTTTCTTTACTGCAAAATGGTATAATTTTGCAGCTATTTTTGTAAAAGGGAGCAGACTGCTGAAGCCAGTTTTTAAGATACCAGGCCAGGTTCACACCATGCACACAGCAAGCTGTGCTGTCTTAAATGTCCCCTGATGAGGAGAAGACTACGTAACACGAAAATGAAAAGCAAAAAAAAACAACAAAAAACAGTTCTGCATGTTAAGGACACACGAATTAAAACTAAAAAGTGTGGGGAAAATGACAGTTTTGTTACCTATAGATGTGTTATTTTTTTCCACTAAAGCTTAAAAATAATTTAAACTACCACCGTGGATTGCTTCAAAAAAGCATCTGTTAAGATGCATAGTTGTGAATGAAATGTATAAATAAATTAATTTTATTAATAAACCTTAAATTATTACTTCAATTTTTATAAATGTAGGTGCTTTCCGAATGAGCTTATTGCAGCAAATATATAAATATGTCATTATAAGGATGTTTTTAATGAATTTGACTTAAGATAAGGAATTATTTGCACATCTGTAGTGAGAATGAGGAAATCCAAATCACTTAAAAATGTAATTTCTCAAAAGTCTTGCAATATAAAAAAGTAGATATTTTTATTGGAATTGATGTTAATTAGAGGGGATCAAGATGTTTATGCACCCATTTGTCAGGTTGGTGCAGTCAGGATAGCTCCACACAACACATGCACACACCTAAAAGTGTGTGTGTGTTGTGCAAGGCTGTGACATCATGGTGCGTGTGCTTCGTGGCTACATTTGCAAACTCAGATGTCAATGGTGGCTTTGTTGCAAAGATTTTTTGCAGGAGTAAACTTTTCCCATTTAGGTGATGTCTTTTTTGCTCAACTCTGAGAAATCGTTATATGACACACATTTGGGGACACTGTGGTGTGGTTTAAAGAGGTTTTATTCTCAGAGTCAATTCCTGGCAAAAGTGACCGGGGGAATGAGTGCATTTCTCCTCACCAGCCTCCAGTTCCAGTCTGCCTCTAAGGTGTGGTATAAACAGAAAGACCTTGTAATTAAGAACAAGCAGACCATTTCATATTATTTTTTTTTGAATACTGTACCCACATAGTTAGATTAACCATTAAATTGCCTACTGTCATTCATGAACAACTTTGCTGCTCTGTGCATGCTTTTTAAAATTTGACTCTGAGATTCATAAAAGGACATTTTATGTTTACATTTTCTCCTTTTTTTATACTAGTTCCCAATGAGACACATATAGTTGCTTCAGTTGAGTATCCTCTATTTGATGTTTGAATCTTAGCTCTCGTTCTCTTAGCCCTGCTTTGACACAGTGTTTCTTACTTTAATAAAAACAAAACATCTAGATTTGTAGTCATCTCCACTTCACAGATACTGTATAAGGCACTGAAATATCATGGAGATAACAGCAAACTTCAATATCCTGCAGATGCAAATCAAACCATGAAAAATGTCTATACAGTTGTCTTTCATAACTCAGAGCACTAACAATGTAGAATCTTGGTGATTTGTTTGGTCATGGGCATTACTGTCCGTTAGATCTAATAGAATGTGATATTTTTGTGAGGTGAAACTGATGCTTCTCTGTCCTGGTGTTTTCTTAGGTGTCTCCATCCAAGATGTTGCTGCTTCGCTCCTCCCTGCTGCTGCTGTGTTTGTTCCAGCTGCATGCTCCGTCCTCTGCTTTGCCCTTTGAACAGAGAGGCTTCTGGGATTTTTCTCTGGACAGCATGGAGAACATTGGGAAGATGGCAATGATGAACGATGAGGAAGAAGGTTCAGCCATGGAACCAACCCCCTCTCCCGGGATGCCCATGTGCCCCTTTGGCTGCCACTGCCAGCGGAAGGTCGTTCAGTGCTCCGACCTTGGTTAGTAACAGTGCGTGGGAGGTAGGCCGAAGACCTCGGATAACCCAAACCTTGTAGCCTGAGAGGGTTAAGTCCTCCTTTGCTAAGTAAGCCACGGGAGGAACTTCTCCTTTGGGGTAATGCTGGTGTGTTTTGACAAGGAGAAGAATCTCTTTGAGGGATTTTGTGTTCCAGACTTTGTTTGTGGGAGACATGGTGTGAGAGAAAAATGAAACTATACAAGGAGGGAAAAGTAGGATGAAGGAAAGAGCTTAATCTACAAAGAAAGATGGGTGTATAAGTGACAGCTACTTGTACAATAGGATCATTTTTAGGGAGGCCATTCTAAATTCACTTATGCTTTTAGTCTGAGGATTTCATTGGTTATTTTACTTTCGAGTCATACACAGAAACTATGAAACCAGGATAGAGGAAAAAATGCATTTAATCCCAAAAAAATGTCAAGTAGCAACACAGGAAAAAGTCTCAGGAAAGATTATGAAAAAGTTTCTGGACTTGGATACAGGATTAGGATTGCTACTTTTATGGTTTTCCTTCGACCAAAGTTTAAAAATTTAAAAGACAATTATATACTTCTCATTTCTTAATAATAATAACGCAACATACCTGATTTAATTTCCATGATGTTTAAAGAATTTAGGAATTGAATATAAACTAAATCTCTTAAAATTACTCCTCTTTAAGTCTTAAGTTTCTCAGTGTTTTACGTGCTGTGTGACGCCAATAGGAGACCTATGTTTAGATATAATAATTCTGTCAAATCATAATTCTACTAGCTCTATATATTCACTGTCCCTGGTCTTTTAGCGGCAGGCAAATGTGGAAGCGTATAATTTCGGAGATGTCAAGTGCCTATTTAGAACAGATGTATTTTGGTAGTGGCGTCTGCCTCCTGGTAGTGTGCATCCCAGTATGATGTTGAGTATTTGTATTGAAGCAAACTGGGGTTTTGGAGGGTGCGAATGTTGTCAGTTGGTGGTTAAAATGTGAGATTTGTGGCAGATTTGAGTGAAGAACTGTGACTTGGGGTTTAGAGGATTTAAAGGATTTACTTAATCAGAGTCTTGAGGAACAGCTCTTTCTTTTGTCGAGATTGTTCATGGCGTCTCCTGGATGTGATGAAGGCTCAAGGTGCAGGTTTGGAGGTTTCCTGCAGGCAGGAGGCCCATCAAACAGTGCAGGTGCAGACTGGATGGCTATGTTTCCTGCCCCATGAATCCACTGGCTGATATTCTATACACTCAAGAACTTCACTGCAATTTTTTTTTAATTTTTACAAAATAAAATCATGAAAAAAAGCTTATTTTATTATAAGGACTAAATATCCAAAAGGAAAATTTATTTTTTTACCATCATCTTTTTGGGTTTTTATTTGCAGGCAAACTTGATCATCTCTGTAACAAAGCTGTCATTTTTTCAGCATTATGGTCTGTCAGACACTGCTGAGGGTTTATTCCTGTGGGGCGCGGCACAGCGGTGGCTAAAGCACACATCTAAGGTTAACTATTGCTGTGCAGCTCCAGCGCTCAGAGGGTTAGATGTGGTTGCCGGCTGACTGGATCCCAGTGGGACAACGGATGCTGTCTTACCAGTGGGTCTTGCTGAATTATGGTCTTGGTCCAGAACCAAGTTACACATCCACTTACCACGTCTGACACACTTGACCACGTCTCTATAATGTGGACCCGTTAATAACTGTTGGCTACTGTGCTCAGTGTTTTGAGTAATTTCCCTGAACCTCACCAAGTGCCATAACACAGGTGTTTCTGAAAAGAGGCATCATGTCAGCTTTTAATATCTGGTTGCTACAATACAAGGTTGAAACTATTAGTTGGAGCCGATTTAGATTTCTCCTAAAGTAAAACTGTATCAAGTCCCAAAGAATCCAAAACTGAGCTCAGCTTTGCCACTCATATTTAAACACTGTGATTGTATTTTTTGTATGTGTCAAAATGACGCCCTCCTTTTTTCCTTGATGTGTGATTTGGTAAGGGTATATTTCTCATCCTCTGTGACGTCTGTCCAATTGTAACCAGATGGGAAAACATCTGGTGTCCCAATTTGGTTTAAGAGGAATTTCTGACAGTTTGCATATGTGTGTGTCCCCTCCCTCTAATGCTACATTGACGTCGCTGTGTAACCTCCATAGTTGTGTCTACCTCCACCTTTCATTGAAATAATAGATGAGGAGAACCAAAGTACTAATTTGAGATTGTGTGGGAGGGTCACTGGTTTGATTTTCAGGGCTGATGGAGCTGTGACTATTTATTTTGTCTGTGTCTGAGGAGGATATCCTAAGAGCTTGCCAACTGAAAATGAGCTGGTTTTAAAGGGCTGCTTGACTGTCACTCCTGGAGGCTTTGGGTGGAGAACGACTCCAACCTTTGTATTTCTTGGTGCTGTATTCAGGTTTGACGGAGGTGCCAAGAAACATTCCCCCAGACACCAGGTTCCTGGACCTACAGAACAACCAAATCAGTGAGCTGAGAGAGAATGACTTCAAAGGCCTTACGGACTTATATGTAAGAAACACAGAAGACACATAGAAGGCTCCACCCGCTATCAACTAAGCAGAAGGCACACATGCAGCTGACATTGGCTTTACTGATGTCATCTCATTCCACGATTCCTTTTGGGGTTGGGAGCTTCATTTCCTCTCTTTTTCACTCGGCTCCTTCTTGCTCTGAGAGCTTTAATTGTATTACAGTTTGAGCTGGAGTCCACACGGGAGAGGTCAAGCTCTCTTAGCAATAAAACTGTTCTCATCTCTGACCCACATTGAGGAGAACTAACCCGAAAGCAATATAAAGTCTGGCATCTGTGGAAACCCATGTCAGGACATTACACATAAAACGTCTCTTTCAAAGGGTGTTCATTGCTTTCATGTGTCTCCATCTAGTGCGAGGGTGGGAGATGACCAACTTTGAACTGTTAACCCACTCACACATGTACAGTGAAACTATTAAGAACCTGTATTCACTGTATTTTGCCTATTGTATTGATTTTTCTGAAGTACATATTTTTTTCAGGCTCTGTCTGTGAGGAATAACATCATTTCCAAGGTGCACCCCAGAGCATTTGTTCCTTTGAAACGGATGCAGAAGCTCTACTTTTCAAAGAACCTGCTCTCAACTATTCCAAAAAATTTGCCAGCATCTCTGATAGAATTGAGGATCCATGAGAACCGCATCAGGAAAGTTGGAGCTGGAAGCTTCTCAGGACTGACCAACATGAACTGCATAGGTTAGAAATGCTAGGCTGCATGCTAACATTGTCTTTACCACTGTGAATAACTTAGGTGAATAACTGGAGAGAATAAGAACATTTTGTAGGCACTAAAAGTTTGTTTTATTTGTTTTATTTTTATTTTGCAGAAATGGGAGCAAACCCCATCCAGAACAGTGGCTTTGAACCAGGAGCATTTAAAGGCCTGAGACTGAATTTTCTGCGCCTATCTGAGGCAAAACTAACCGGGGTGCCAAAAGGTAAAGCTCACTTGTCTGCCTAAAATGCTAAGATGTTTGCAATTAAATGTATGATGAGTCAGATTTTATTCCAAAGGCTCACTTATGTAGCTGTTTTAATGCGGGATACCTTGCAGTAAAAAAAGAAGCTGAGCAATGTGGTTATATAAACCTAAGAATTATATTTGTGAGGTTTTCTGGCCATTAATAGCAGAATGTTTCATTTTTTGTGCTTTTTATCAATGTAACAGTATCATTCTTTAGTTTTACATAGAAACAAAATAAATCAAAGAGGAAAACAATACTTTTGTGAGCTTATAAAGGATGTATTTGCCTTACCCCCTCATTACCAAGCAAAACCCTGTTGAAGGTCACCCAGGTTAGAAAATATGTTACGCAGTGTTGCATTTATATTTGTCTGGAACTGTTACATCACAGACTAAGATTAAGTTCGTATTATCTACCCCCCTTCTTCTATTCTCTCTTTATCCGTATGATATGGAAATTTCCCTACTATGAAATAAATAAAGAGTTTTCTTATTTTATCTATCATGCACTTTTTTCTGCTGATCTAAAATGGATAGAAGCTTTTTTAAAAGGAGCTTACCCACATAACTAAGGCACAGGAATCAAACGATTCTCTCTATTTTCAAAATTCTGACAAAACTATATTATTTGCTTTTTAATTAATATTGCAATAAACTTATGACCCAAAAACTGAAGTGTAGCTTTGATGTAAAAACACCAAATGGTTTGCTGCAAATGATCCAAGTTTCCATTTCAACTGAGGCTTCACGTGTTTGCTTTCTGGCTTGTAGATCTCCCTGACAGTCTCCACGAGCTTCATCTGGATCACAACCAGATCCAGGCGGTGGAATTGGAGGACCTGAGTCGATACAAAAATCTCTACAGGTCTGCCCCCTCTCTAAAACATTATGCTGGAAAAGCTCTGGGGTTCATTGCCTCTAAGCTCTCCTTTTTACAGCCAGCAGTGCCCCTCAAGGGTAGGAATACAAATTACACACATGTAGATGGAGCAGGAATGCTGGCTTGCTCTAAAAAAAGTCATTCTAAATGCACTCATGTCATCCTCAACACAGATATTATTTTGCATTACAAGCTCAAATGTCAGCAGCATCTTAATTTATTAGGAAAACTGCTACTTTTTTGGTTTCCTATACATCCTCTGGTCATTCCCTTTCTGTCTTGATTGTCACAGGAACATTGTCAGATGTCTTTGGCGTTCATCTGAATTTGAATCACTTATGAGGTGTTTCTTTTTTCTAACATTCTGTTTCTATTTTTGTTAGACTGGGGCTTGGCTTCAATAACATCCGCAACATAGAGAATGGCAGCCTGTCCTACCTGCCCATGCTGAGAGAGCTGCACCTGGAGAACAACCGCCTCACCCGTATTCCGCAAGGCCTTCCTTCCATGAAATATTTACAAGTTAGTCCATGAACCTTCGATTTTCAAGTGATTTTAGTTGAATTTTAACACACTCAGTAATGTAGTAATGTGTCTGAGTCATGTTACTACGTCTTTTTCTAGGTGGTGTATCTTCATTCCAACAGCATTAATCATGTTGATGTAGATGACTTCTGCCCCCGAGGATTTGGGATGAAGAGGACATTCTATAACGGCATCAGCTTGTTTGATAACCCCGTCAACTACTGGGACGTGCAGCCTGCAACTTTCCGCTGCGTCAACGATCGCTATGCCATTCAGTTTGGAAACTACAAGAAGTAGAAAAGGGAGATACTGGGAGATGAAAGTGAGGAGAAAGTGCTGATAAATAGAAAAGGGAGCAGATAAATAATTTAAAAAAAGAATTGAAACTTTAGAGATGGTTTAAAGGGAGTTTATATTTGAGATATTTTTTTCTTATTGTTTTTTTGTGAAGATGATGAGTCACAATGAGGACCACAAACTGAAAAAAAGTGAAAACCTAATATTTTAACTTGAAGTGAACAGATATGAAAGCCTGTGTAGAACTTTATCTGGGATTTAGCAATTTTTAAAATCAATATTTTAAACGTTTTTCAATCTGAAGCATGGAGAGGTTTGAGAAGAAAGATTATGACCCCTCTTCCCCTCTTTTTCTACTTCATGAAAACTGTAGACTAACAACTTGTGAGGCCTTTTATCCGATTTGTGTCTTAGAACTCATTTTTTTGGACAGAAATTGTTCTTCTGCAAACAGTTTGGTTAAGAATATGAGCAGAGGATAAGAAGCAGTCTGGTTTTTGGAAGGTCTTTTGCTCTGGGCTTTGTTGCAACATCACAGAAATCATAGAATACTCACTTCGGCATTTTATCAGTTAATTCAGAAAATTACCTTTTTTTTTGTCTCATTTGGTGCCTAACATACTTTCTTGTTAAATTCTTACTGTTTATTGTCTGCCTTTGCAAATATTAGCCACCTGAGCTGTAATCTGTTGCATTAATAATGTATTCTCTCCTGGAACACATCCTCTGTGTTTGGAGAGAATGAAGGTATTTCATTCACACATGTGCTACACACAGCAGTAGTTTATTTGCATTGTTTTGCACAGTTTTTTCTGTTGTTTTTCTGCTTCAGGGGTGCATTACTGGTTCAGTAAAGGTGGGTGGGTGAGGGATTTGCGTGTTTACATACATAGACATAAAGAAAACGACTTTGAGTTTTATTGTGTTGTGCTGTCTCTTTTCTGTAATCTTGCATCCTGCTGCTGCATGTGAATAAAACATTTTAGCCTGCTGCATTCAGCCAGAGACCGGTGATGCCCTTATGGTATAATCAAGTGCAAAACATTTAATGAATGATCCCTAAACTCTTGTACATATTTATTTTTATTAGCTGATGATCTTTGAATACAACACTGTTCTGAAGCCATACATTTGTCATAATTTGAATCTTTTTAATAGTTTTGAGTTTTTTTTCCTGAAACTGTTGGTTGGTAATATCATTTCATAACATGAAATGTACAATTTCATTGAAGAATTTAGATAAAAAAAATACACATACATAAGCAAAATATCAATCATATTGAATATAAGCCTATCAAGATCACACATCCACGGAAATTACACATTATGGGGATGCTCTGTGAGCCTAATCTTTTGATTTTATGTCACAAAAGTGGCTTCTTCAGCAATAAGTTCTGGACAAACAATGAATGGCATTACAGGGATGGGGTGAGATCTCTGCTCACAATAACACCTCAGCAGAATATACAATAACGTCAATGCATTTTAGTGCCATTGCTGGTTTCCAGCTGAGACTGGCTCAGCTTGATGTCTACGCAGGGATGTCTTGCAAGCTGATAAATGGAATCTGGACATAAAATTACTTAAAACGAAAAATGATTAACCATGACACAATGAAAAATCATAATTCCTGTCCAAAGTAAAAGAAAACACAAAATTGATGTCAAAAAGAAGTATCATAAATGGATGGCTTCAGCTAAGTCCACCTCTCTCAAACTGCTCCTCGGGAGCTTCTGCCCTGCTTGTTTTTCCAGCTCACATTGTACAGATTGATGTTGATTACCATGACTGAGCCTCCTTCAGTCGATCAAAGTGAATTAGAGGGAACCACTACTGCAGACTAAATGGAAGAATTAGATGCTGAAGATTTCCTGGCCTCTACATGCAGCCTCCACATAAAATAAAGTTGATTAAAAAACAACTTAATTCAAAATGAGCAAATGCATTTCAGTAAACACAAAAATGTTGACATTGGTATGTACCTGTAAAAAAAGAGAATCAACTTTAACACCCCAAATGTTTTAGGAAAATAATTAATTGACTCAACTTCAACCCTTTTTCATCTTGACTTGCAAATTTGACTCCTTTTTAAAATATAAAAAGATCACAATTTGGTATTTTTTTCATGAAGAGTTAGTTGAGCATTTTTTTAATCTAAATCCGTGGCAGCAAAGAGGCCGTTCTCTTTGCGTTTTCAAACGCGCCGCCGCGCGCGTCACCGCCGCGCGCCTCGCTATCCGTGGCCGTGGTTCGTTTGAGGCACAGGGAGAGAGTGCACTTGCCTTGCCTGTGTTGACACAGGACGGATACGCGGCGATGCCCTTGCATGTGAAAGCATTTGAAGCTCCACATAAGCGGCACAATAGAGGTTCTGTGGCTCGGTGGGGGAGGATCGACGAGCATCTGCAAAAAAATCTGCCTCTGGGCAATTTTTGTGTGGTGTTCGGCAGCAGGAGCGGCCCGTCCTTTCTCCGCGGAAGCCGGGAGCTGGATTTGACATGTCGCAGGGATGTGCTGGTGAGTCGGCCGCTACAGCCGGACGCCACTGAAGCTCCAAAATGCTAATATTTATTTGTAGACACCTAAAGCAGGCAGGGTGAGACGTTTTGTAGTTAGCCTCATCGCCGAATTGCTTATTTTCTCTGTTATCGTTACATTTCGCACACAAAAGCCCTCAAAGGCTAAATCATGAAGGTAAACAGGCTAATCAGCTAGTTGAGTGATTGCTGTGCTGATAGCGTTACTGTTTCTTCAAGTACAATTATTTACACGATGTAGCCGTTTATTAGAATATGTAGCATGTTTCCCAGTTTTTCTAGTGCAGTGAACGCATCTTCATGGAATGCAATTAGAGCAGAGGAGGGAACCTTTTTTTTTTTTAAAAAAAAAAAAAACCTCATTTGCATAAAACTTCTACATCAATTTCACATCTTAAAATATCCTTTCTAAACAAAGCAGCAATTCGCTTTTGATCTGAGCTGCCGGACATTCCCAAACCAAATTTAGCTCACAACAGACGGCAAGTGACATTAGCTAACATTCTGTTCTCATTCAGTTGCTCTTTTCTTTTCTTTTCTTCTTCTCCATTTTTTTTTTGTAGCAGGAAGCCTGATGATGAAAGGAGGAAGAGATGGAGATGAGCAGGAAGCCTTTTTCTGATCAAGGAGAGATTTTAATCTGATCCAGTCAAAACAAGGTATCATTTACACGTAAGAGCTTTTACTCTGTACAGTACAACACATTACCAAGATTTGTTTTGAAGCAAAGCAGCCATCACATGCAGGCAAAACATATTCAAATTACGGCAACTGAGACCTGCCATCGCATGCAAAAAAGTAACTGCAAACAACAACAACAACAACAAAAAACTCTGCAATACTCTGCAAATAAAAAACAACAACTTCACCTTCATTCAAATAACTGTTACCTTAACCTTAGATTATTGTTAGCATGATTATTACTGATAGAAAAAACAACAACCACAGTAATACTAATATTAATCATCAACAATCCGCTTTTGTTGTGGCTTTTCTATTTGCATCTTTTTTTTGCAGTAGAAACAGTTCTTTTAATTTGTAGTTTTTCTTTTATTTGCAATGTAATTTCTTTTTATTTGTAGCTTTTTTTTGCAGCAGCATTTCTTTTCATTTGCAGCGTTTCTTTCATTTCAAAGTTTCTTTTGTTTGTTTGCAGTTACTTTTTTTTGCTGTGATGGCGGGTTTCGACCACCTTTATCAATAAACACCAGATTCCGAAAATATTGATAAAAAACAACAACATTTTTTTTTTTTTTTTTTTATGTTTTTGTTTTTGGAGGGTCCCTCAGCAAAAAGTTTTATTTTTAAGTATAATACAAATATTCTTCGTTTATACTAAAAGTGACGCAGTATAATTAAAGTTAGCTTTTTATTTACTATTAATATATCGTAAACTTAAAGCATGGAGTTAGTAAAATTCTTAAACTCCGTGTACTTGGTCTCTATAGTGTACTTGTTATTAGTGCTGTACAAGTAAGTAAAAATGAAGTTAAAAACACAAAACAATAAAATACAATAAAAAAGCTAACACCCTGGCCTCCTAAATCTACTCACGGGGGTAAAAGCCTGAGGATGCGTTACTTAAAGGGATTTCAAATCATTGAGGGGTCTGTCAGACCTCACAGAAAGGGGGAGAGCATTCTAAAGTCACCCTTAGACACAAGCCAAGTCCTGGGAACCACCAAGACCTTCTGATCTTCATCACAGGGCTGGACAAGCACAGTAAAAACCAGAAGTCAAATCTTCAAAACACATCTAAAAGACACAGGCAGCCAGTGAAGAGAACGTAGTATTGGAGAGATATGCTCACACCGTCTGGTCCCTGTTAAAAGAAGGGCAGCTGGATTTTGGAACAGCAGGTGACGGTAGAGCAGAGACCGTCCAGAGTTACAGGTTACTTTTTGCTGAGGACTATCATTGTCTTAGCGCTAGGGATTCTCTAACGCAGCCTTCTGTTCCTTCTGACAGTGTCTGAAGGTGATGGCAGAGCTGATGGAGCATCCCTGCGACTGCTCTTCACACCTGGACACGGATGTTCACCTCCTGTGTGTCTGAAGCTGCACTCTGGGCTGCCTCCGGCCCCTCCTCTCCTTCTGCCTTTCCCTGCCTGTTTTACTCCTCTCCCTGCACCTCCCTCTGTCAGCTGATCCTCCTCTTCCACCTCCGTCAAGTTTCCTCACCAGATGTTCTACTGAACCTCTCCAGTCTTCCTAGCATGGCTTGCTGTGGGCGCTCCCTGGACTCGCCGTGCACACTCGCCCTGCTCATCAGCTTCCAGTTTGCGTTTGTGCTGTATTTTTCCCTCGGGGGTTTCAGAGGTTTAGTGTCTGTTCTGGTGCACAGCACAGAGCCTGAGTTTGATTATTCTCGACCTCATGACGTCTACACCAACCTCAGCCAGCTAGGGGTTCCTCCTCCCCCACCTCGCAACTCTGGCATTGGAATTTCTGCATCAGGGCCGCCACTGAGAGACTGCCCCATCCCTTCACCCCTCCTGGGTGAGAGAAAGGCCCCATACATGCGTGACGATAGCATGTTATACAGATTCATAACCTGAAGCTTTTCCTCCCTCTCCGTCTCTGTTGCAGTTGGACCTGTTGCGGTCCATCTTTCCTCTCCTCTATCGCTGGAGGAAATCCGACTAAGAAACCCACTAGTGCTGCCAGGGGGGCGCTATCGGCCTCCGGATTGTGAACCCCGACACCACACGGCGATAGTTGTGCCCTATCGAAACCGGCAGACCCACCTCCGCGCCCTGCTCTACCACCTCCACCCTTTCCTGCAGAGGCAGCAGATCCACTACAGCATCTACATCGTACAGCAGGTCAGTGACTGCGCGCGTGTCTGCAGATGAGCAAAAATGGATCATTATTAAGACTTAAAATGTAAATGTTAAGGTTATTACTGACCTACATAAAAGACACTACCTGTTTGGAGGAATCGTTGAGTTATGTGCAAGTTATACTGATGAATTCATTCAGATAATGGTAAAATGACGCCATTTATTGATGTTTTGACCATCAATAAATGGCGTGGGAGGGTTTTCTTTTCTCTCATCAAGTTGTAATCAGCATGATCAAAACATTTTAAATATCCCTTACAATGTTTTGATTTTCCTCTTTTCAGTCAAGCAATGAGATTATCTTTACATTGAGTTTGTTTCTTGCTGGAGTGAAATCCGTGTCATGTGGATGCTTCTGTTGTGGTTTGAGCATTTTCTTAGGCATTTTTTTTTTTTGCAAAGATATAATTAAGGAGTTGGAACTTTCAAAGGAAACTTAATTTGAAGATCATTGAAAGAGGATTCTTCAGCTCATGTCATGGGTGCTTTCTGCTATAGTAGGGGTGGAGAACCTGAAGTCCAGACTAGACATGATTTGCCTGATACAACATCCTAGCTTCAGAAAAAAAAAGCAATAAATTCTAGTAATGTAGTCGGTCCATTTGTTGGTTCATAGGTCAATCTGTAAAGGATCTGCTTAAAGTCCCACTCTGATAATCTTTTGATCTTCTGTAAAAGCATTTCCAGCAGTCTTTTAATTATGATTATGCCGTTTCTTACCAAAATAAATTAAACATTTGTCGATTTCGTGGACATAGCTTCTACAGAGTGGCAGAAGGTTATTAGAAATTTGCCTCCAAGTTGTGGGCGTGACTGTTGGCACGGAGCAAACCCCATCGCCCCTCTGTTTACACTCTCTCCCGCTAGCTTACAGCCCCTCACACCCCGAGGAAACGAGGAAAACAAAGACATACATGTATCTATTTGTCTACAAGTGAATGCAACAGAATAAGGCAGAGCAGAGAGCTTGTGGCTCGGCGACTGTAACTTCTACGTCAAACCTACAAGCTTTTCCCAACTGCGTTTGTTTCCTCTGCTCCTGATTCACAATTTGAATAAAGAAATACTCAGAAATGCAATTTAAACCTAATTTCCTTTATAAATGTCCTCTATCGTAATAAAAAGGCCACAAGAAAACAATTTCCCCCGGCTTTTCACTTTAAAGTGAAAGTCTGATGGGCCTCAAAGAAACAGTTCACGTGATTTTGTTTCTTCATCTAGAATCCCTGACATACCTTTTATAATGAAATCACAGTTGCAGGTAAAAATGAGAACTATAGATGAATGGATGTCTGACAGAAGCAGCAGTAAAATCAAACAAGGTCCATTTCATATCCTGAACGTTTTCTAAAGGAAAAAAAAACAACTGTACAAAGATAATTATCTTTTGCCTAAATATGAAAAAAAACTATAAAGATAAATGAATTTTGATGCATTCTAAAAAATTTGTTTTTATTGTTCTAATATGCTTTAAAATGATATATTTTAATATGAAAATGTTGGGTATGGAATTTTATTTTTGTAGTCATAATTCAAAGTAATATGTAACTCTCAATTAATCTAGCCACAGGGGTTGCAAGCCAGTTACTTCTGTGCCGGTCCCAAGCCCGGATAAATAGAGAGGGTTGCGTCAGGAAGGGCATCCGGCGTAAAAATTGCCAAAATAACCATGCGAATCATCCACAACACTTTAGACATACCGGATCGGTCGAGGCCCGGGTTAACAACGACCGCCACCGATGCTGTTAACCTACAGGGTGTCGGTGGAAATTTGACTACTGTTGGTCGAAGAAAGAGGGGAGGCAGAAGGGTCCGTGGCCAGAGAGAGAAGGGAAAAGGCAGGAACATAGGTTTGAGAATAGGGACTCTTAACGTTGGCACAATGACAGGGAAAGGCAGAGAGCTGGCAGACATGATGGAGAGAAGGAAGGTAGATGTACTGTGTGTGCAGGAGACAAGGTGGAAGGGCAGCAAGGCACGTAGTATTGGAAGAGGATACAAACTGTTCTATCATGGTGTTGATAGGAAGAGAAACGGGGTAGGAGTGATTCTGAAGGGGGAGTTTGTAAACAGTGTTCTAGAAGTGAAAAGAGTCTCAGACAGGATGATGAGCCTAAAGTTAGAAATTGAAGGGGTGATGGTGAATGTAGTCAGGGGGTATGCGCCACAGGTTGGCTGTGAGTTAGAAGTGAAGGAGAGATTCTGGAGTGAGTTGGATGAGGTCATAGAGAGTTTTCCCAGAGGAGAGAGAGTTGTTATTGGAGCAGACTTTAATGGGCATGTTGGTGAGGGCAACAGAGGTGATGAGGAGGTGATGGGCAGGTTTGGTGTGAAGGAAAGGAATCTGGAGGGACAGATGGTGGTGGACTTTGCAAAGAGGATGGAAATGGCTGTAGTCAACACTTACTTCCAGAAGAGAGAGGAACATAGAGTGACATACAGAAGTGGAGGTAGGAGTACTCAGGTGGACTACATCCTATGTAGACGAGGTCATTTGAGAGAGGTTAATGACTGCAAAGTGGTGGTAGGAGAGAGTGTAGCCAGACAGCACCGCATGGTGGTGTGTAAGATGACTCTCGAGGTCAGGAAGAAGAAGAGAGGGAAAACAGAAAAGAAGACCAAGTGGTGGAAGCTACAGAATGAAGAAACTTGTGAGGAATTTAGGCAGAAGTTGAGGCAGGGCCTGGGTGGTCAGGATGAGCTTCCAGAGGACTGGAAAACTACAGCAGAGATTATCAGGGAAACAGGTAGGAAGGTGCTAGGTGTGTCATCTGGAAAGAGGAAAGACGGTAAAGAGACTTGGTGGTGGAATGAGGAAGTACAGGAATGCGTCCAGAGGAAGAGGTTGGCTAAAAGGAAGTGGGATGTAGAAAGGACTGAGGAAGGCAGACAGGAGTACAAGGAAGCGCAGCGTAGAGTGAAGAGAGAGGTGGCAAAGGCCAAACAGAAGGCTTACGATGAGCTATATGACAGGTTAGACACAAAGGAAGGAGAGAAGGACTTGTACAGACTAGCCAGACAGAGAGACAGAGATGGGAAGGACGTGCAACAGATAAGGGTGATTAAGGACAGAGATGGAAAGGTGCTAACAACCCAAGAGAGTGTACAGAAAAGATGGAAGGAGTATTTTGAGGAGCTGATGAACGAGGAAAATGACAGGGAAAGAAGGGAGGAAGATGTGGTTGTTGTGGAGCAGGAAGTAGCAGAGATTGGAAAGGATGAGGTTAGGAAGGCTCTGAAAAGGATGAAGAGCGGAAAGGCCGTTGGTCCTGATGACGTACCTGTGGAGGTATGGAAGTGCTTAGGAGAGACAGCAGTGGAATTTCTAACGAGGTTGTTCAATAGGATTCTAGAGAGTGAGAAGATGCCTGAGGAATGGAGGAGAAGCGTTCTGGTCCCGATCTTTAAGAACAAGGGTGACATGCAGAACTGCAGCAACTATAGAGGAATAAAGTTGATGAGCCACACAATGAAGCTGTGGGAAAGAGTAGTGGAAGCCAGGCTTAGGAAGAAGGTGGAGATCTGTGAGCAGCAGTATGGTTTCATGCCCCGTAAGAGCACCACTGATGCCATTTTTGCTTTGAGAATGTTGATGGAAAAGTACAGAGAAGGTCGGAAGGAGCTGCATTGTGTGTTCGTAGATTTAGAGAAGGCGTATGACAGGGTGCCGAGGGAGGAGCTGTGGTACTGTATGAGGTCGTCTGGAGTGGCAGAGAAGTATGTCAGAGTAGTTCAGGACATGTATGAGAGAAGTATGACGGTGGTGAGATGTGCTGTAGGTCAGACAGAGGAGTTCAAAGTGGAGGTGGGACTACACCAAGGATCAGCTTTGAGTCCTTTTTTGTTTGCTATGCTGATGGACAGGCTGACAGACGAGGTAAGACAGGAATCTCCCTGGACAATGATGTTTGCGGATGACATTGTAATTTGCAGTGAGAGTAGAGAGCAGGTGGAGGAACAGCTAGAGAGGTGGAGGTTTGCTCTGGAAAGAAGAGGTATGAAGGTCAGTCGTAGTAAGACAGAATACATGTGTCTGAACGAGAGGGATCAAGGTAGAAGCGTTAGGTTACAGGGGACTGAGGTGAAGAAGGTGCAGGAGTTTAAGTACTTGGGGTCAACAGTTCAGTGTGATGGGGAGTGTGGAAAAGAGGTGAAGAGGCGAGTGCAGGCAGGTTGGAGCGGGTGGAGGAAAGTGTCAGGAGTGTTGTGTGACAGAAGAGTGTCAGCAAGACTCAAAGGAAAGGTGTACAAGACAGTTGTGAGACCAGCTCTGCTCTATGGGTTAGAGACGGTAGCAGTGAGACAGAGACAAGAGGCTGAGATGGAGGTAGCAGAGATGAAGATGTTGAGGTTCTCCTTAGGAGTGACCAGGTTAGACAGGATAAGGAACGAGTACATCAGAGGGACGGCTCATGTTGCTTGTGTTAGCGACAAAGTCAGAGAAGCCAGACTGAGATGGTTTGGACATGTTCAGAGGAGGGATAGTGGATATATTGGTAGAAGGATGTTGGAGATGGAGCTGCCTGGCCGGAGGGCAAGAGGACGGCCAAAGAGGAGATATATGGATGTCTTAACAGAGGACATGAAGTTGGCTAATGTTAGGGTAGAAGATGTCCATGATAGAGTGAGGTGGAAAAGGATGATTCGCTGTGGCGACCCCTGATGGGAAAAGCCGAAAGAGAAAGAAGAAGATGTAACTCTCAATTGACAGTTCAAAATGCAGTTCAGGCTTGGAATATGAAAATATATTTTGCAATTTGGAAATTCAGTATGTAAATTTTCTATTATATATGTCAATAAAAAGGATTAAATGTAAACAAAATCAATTGCATTTTAAATTGTCTCAATTCAAACAACAATGCATTTTGCATTTTACAGTTCAATATTAAAAATGACACTTTAAATTCATTTTAAAGTACCTGAAAATCTATTGCATTATACATTTTATGCTGTTATGGTGTCACAATTCAAATGTAGATCCTAATGCTGAGGATAGAAGAGCTTTCCTCCTCTCAGCTCCAAACACGTCTGTTGTACAAACCTAACCTTTTCCGTCACCCATCTAGATCTAAACAGAAGTCTGTGCTCACTAGATTGGTGAATATAGACCACAATGCATTGCATTTGAACAGCACTAGATAGGCAGTTGGGGAATCCACCTCGTCTGCAACTTTATTTTCTGCGTGTGTGAAACAGTGGAATCAGTCAACACAAATTATTACTGAGCAGCTTCTGCTACGTGAGAGCGCTTGTCTCAATAAATCCGTATTAGGAGGAAGACTCCGGGTTTTGTCTGTAAACAGCAGCTTTATTTTTCTGGGATTTTATTTTTTCTGTCTCTATCCTTCCTTCCTAAAGAAACTTTCTAAAAACCTTTAATTGTTTGGCTTTTGTAAACTTTTTAGTTTTGGGCTACTAAGTTAGCGGAGTAGCCGCTTCATGTCACTGGACCGACAGATTTGCTGAACAGAATCTGGGAGTTTTTTCAAAATAAAACTTTCTTCAGGATCAGAAAATAAACAATACGGAAAGAATCTGTTATCATATTTGTTTGTTTTTTCTGTTTTGTGGCCCGGTACCAGGTGACCCCTGGTCTGCAACCCGGGCGTTGGGGACCTGTGTCTTTAAGGACACAGTAGCCCTAAAGACGTGCTGCAAAGAATCTCTTCAGAGCTGCAACACAGTTGTAGTCAGAAACACAGAAGCTAATTCATTAGCAGATACAGATTCTCTTCTCTAACCTCAGATGCCGAATAATTTCATTGGTTAGTTGAGTCTTTTTAATTGATCGACCAAAAGAAGTGGAGGAGGGATTTAGCAAATGAATGAGGGTGGAAGGCCCCGCCCTGATGAGAGTCTGACAGTTTGCATTTCAATTTGAAAGTTGAACACACATTAAGCGGAATGCTTTGCAAATGAAAATGCATTACAGCAGGGGGCGCTGTTTTACAAACAGCATGACATTTTACAATGAAATAGACTTAAAGTTACTTTAAAATGAATTTAAAGCAAACCATGTTTGGAAATGTCATTTTTTAAATGTGGAATTGTAAATTGCAAAATGTACTGTTGTTTGAATTATAACATCAAAAACCCAAGACCCATTTAAAATATAATTGATTTTGTTTTTATTTAATTTTTTTATTGTCATATTGAATTGTAAATCTTAATACTGAATTCTGAACTGCAACGTGTATTTTCATATTCCAAACCTGAATTGCATATAGAATTGTCAATTGAGAATTGCATATTACTTTAAATTATGACAGAAAAAACTTCCATAGTTGTGCTGCAACAGCATTTATAAAGCTTTGATTTATAAATGCTGTGTTTACATTTTTTTGAAAAATAAAAAAAAGATTTTTTAGCCAGATTATTTGAATGCAAACTTTTTACTTATTTAATTACTGTGTTTGCAAGATACTAGTAAGACTGAGTAAGACGATTTTGATTTTAATCAGCAGTTGGATCCTGCAGAATGATATAATCCTCTTTTGTTGGCGGGGAGGGAAGCCTTTAGCCACCAATCATCCTAAAGGGTGTTCATATTTAGGGTCAAACCTTGCTCCAGTGTTGTGTAACAAAGGTGATATGAAATAAAGTGTTAAAGGGATTACATAGAGTGCATTGTGTTCGCTCCTGTGGAAGTACCTGAGCGTGTCCATCTTTCAATCTGCCGACGCTTCTCTGTCTTCAGTGGGGGAACAGTACCTTTAACCGGGCCAAACTGTTGAACGTCGGGGTGCGGGAGGCTCTCCGAGATGAAGACTGGAGCTGCATTTTCCTCCACGATGTTGACTTGCTGCCTGAGAACGACCACAACACCTACACCTGTCACAAGCAGTTCCCCATGCATCTGTCCGTGGCCATGGATAAGTTCAGATACAGGTAAGACAGGCGGGCCAAAGAGCACATGAGCGGTCTTCAGTTCCTATGCATTTCCCTAATACATTATTTTCAAGATTGGACATGATGTGACTCTGCCAGGCTGCCGTACCCACAGTATTTTGGTGGGGTGTCTGCAGTGACCCCAGACCAGTACATGAAGATGAACGGCTTCCCTAACCAGTACTGGGGCTGGGGCGGAGAAGACGACGACATAGCTGCCAGGTAAAGTGGAAGAGTCAGACGAAGGTGCACGCCTTGCAAGATGACAGAATGCATCATAAACACAAGAGGTCTGCACGAATGGCTTGCTATGTTATTTTATCATCCTGCACTTTTCATCTCCATTTTCTGCGCTTTTTTAATCCTCATACTTTCCATACTTCTTCTTTTTCAATTTGAACTTTAATTCCCGTTTTCTGCTGTCAACTGTCATCTTCATATCTCCTTCCATCGCCATCAGTTTGCTCTAAGTCTGTTGGAATGGGCTCCATGGGTATGTCTGCACAGCTTGGTTCACGCCACCTCCTAAACAGACTGCAATCTCTGTCATTTTTCTCGTTTCTTCTCTGTGCTCCCATCTCATAATTTTTTGGTTCCTGTAACATTTCGCAAATATTTTGTGAAACTAAATACACCTAAAAAAGTGTATACCCTTCTCAAGTAGTTCAACGTGTCTGCATACAATGTTTGCTTCTTTAAATCCATGCAGTTGCATCATGTTTGAGTACTTTGGATCAAAGATGTGGGCACGGGCAAGAATGGAAAGATAATAGAAGTTTGCTTTTTTTCTTGTTCTGCTTACTTTATAGACTGAGTAGTCTGTTTTTCTTTTAGGTCAGGCATAAAATAGCACAAACAGTTTCCAGTATATTAAGCTTTGCAGCTTTTATTCTTGATAGTTGATGTTTATTGTGACATTTCTGTTGCTGATCACTCAGAGTCCGGCTGTCTGGGATGAAGATTGTGCGCCCCCCAGTGGCCATTGGTCATTACAAGATGATAAAGCATAAAGGAGACAAAGGCAATGAGCAGAATCCACGCAGGTACCTTCAGAATCATTGGAGTTTGTTTTTAACTGAACCTGATGGGGATTTTCCATGTTTTGAGAAATGTTTTTGGCCTTTCACACTGACAAACAAACACTTTGTGAGATTTGCTGCTGAGGATTTTTCCAGTAATAAACAAACAAACTTAATTTAACCAAATTTTTTTCCTAGTCTTTGATTTTATTCATTATAATCTTTTATCTTTAATCTTTTTAAACTTGTTTTTTACGCCGACAAATGGTCGAAGAGTTACAGCGTGTCAAAGAGCATGCGTTATATAGGCGTTGCCGGGGAAATCTCTGATGTTAAGGTCTAATGGCTGAAAAGCTCACAAATGTGACACGATATATTTCCTGCTCTAGATTTGACCTTCTGAAAAGGACCAGGCTGAGCTGGCGCTCTGATGGCCTCAACTCCCTGACCTATGAGCTGCTCTCCAAAGAGCTGGAACCTCTCTACACCAACCTGACTGTTAACATCGGAGAGGATCTCCGTACGCCGCGGGGCAAAGCCTTCCTCCCCATTAAAACGACCTTCTCTATCCAGCGCAGCACCAGCAGGACCAGAGCCGCGGGCGAACAGGAGAAGAGGCCCGGAGGAAGCGCAATGACAAATAACACTGTGGCCAAGCAAATCGGTCAAAAGGCGGAAAGTCCTCCGTCAAAGACGACAAACCAGACCACACAGGGAAAGCTGAAATAAGAAGAGGCATATCGGAAAGAAAGAAGGAAGGCCTGGCATCTGTGACATCAAAGAGCTGCTTAGATCAGTTGCGTTGAAGGTAGTTAGGCCTGAGATCAAAAGGGCGAAAGCAGGTTTATCCTGCAGGGGGTGCACTCAGGAACTCGGCTGAGCCCCCTCTTCCCAGCTCATCATGAATGTGACTCTGGCTCTTGTGACCGAACAGGTCTGTGGTTACGTCTGTAACGGGGCCCACAGGGAGAGTGAAGGACAACCCCGCCATTCGTTTGCGGGAGCCCTTAACGAACGCATCAATGACAATACAGCGAATAAATCCAACTCTGCATTGCAAGTTTCTAGCTGCTCCCCTGCAGACGCGCAGCTTCGCCCGTCTGCGCTGCAGTGGTCAGTCCACCTCGGTCTACAGCGGGCTTGTGTTTCTGTGCCTTCTGTCTTTTATGCGCATTTTATAGACCCGTATAGTTGCTTTTAGATGCAGATCTGCACTGGGATGGTGGGAGTGGGCGGAGTTATTAAGTTGGAACATTAATGATGAATCTAGACCTGAAGGAACTGCCGTTTTTCTAATGTATGCACAGATCAATCACTGACCAACTCCATAGTTATTGGACTATTTTAGAGTTTATATTTATATAGAGAGACTTCTTTATTTGTGTACCAGTTTGTTTCACTGTTCTTCATTTCAGTATGGTGCCTCTCTCTGACATTTAGTTCATAGACAATCAAACTATACGGGAGCTAACTCAATATCCAACCACATAGGAAAAATATTCATGCCTGGCAGATATAAACTTGGAATGATATTTGTTGTCTAGTTTGACTATATTCTTGACACATGTTCTATCTGTGGTTTGATTTCATTTATTTTAAATTTGAGATATATCAGGTACAGAAAAAAAAGCTAAGGGGCAAGTAATATTTAGGCATGCAAATACTCATTAACCAGTTTAAAGTTTTTTAATATCTGAGGTGTTGCAAAAAAAAAATCACTGTGTTAGGTTGTTGGTGGCTTCGAATTAGACGGACGACGTGCAATGTAGAGCTGTGGCTGAATGTTTGCCTCATCGCGTCCCTCCCCATTTACTAAAGACAGTCTTAGTGATCAAGAAGGGATTAGGAATAAAGATCGAATGAAATATGCTGTTCGATCCAACTGTCTAATTAAACACTAAGTTGATGAACATTTTTTTCTAGATGAGCTTTCTGAGTTAGAATCAGCTGTTTGGATCGTTTAATGTTAAGCAGCGTTTGTGCACATAGGTTGATCAGTGCTGAGGACTTGAATTGGATCACTTGTAGACTAGACCTGCTGACTGAAACTGCACAACAACAATGAAGCGCTGTAACACTGATAGGTAATGTACAAAACGAGCTTCATTTGAATGTACTTGAATTGAGGCCGTGTAATGTGTCACCGATGCAGTTCAGTAGGCAGACTTTGAAACCCACTGCAGAAACAGATTGTTTTTTCCCCTTTACTTTAATCTCTATATTTCTCTTGTACAGCGTTGTGCCTGGTGAACACAGGTCCACATCAGCGTGGGAGTCAAACATGTTCTGCAGATGCCTCAGGTTGACACAGTCTGGCAGAGCTGAGAGGAGCCAAGGACTGAATGAAGCTGCAGCGCTGTGACATGAATGCTAAGCAGAAAGATTCCCCATTCACAGGATTCAGCCACTCACTTCTTTGCAGCACTGCGTTGAGGGGGGGGGGCTTCTCACTAACGCAGTATCACATGACTTAAGTCTGACGGCTTAAAGGAATAGAACATCTCAGAATTCTATCCTCTGATGGAAATGTTAGCAGGGGAGTTCAGAAATTCTAGGATTATTCAGAAATGTTGATTAATATGGAGGGATGTGTACATTGTCATGACATGACTTTCAGAGAGACGATAGAGCCTAATATTGAAGCTTTATGCAATGTGATTATTTAATTGCTTACAGATTTCCTTCATTTATGATATTGCCTGAGACAAATCCTATATGACGTGACACTGAAAGCTTTTAAGAACTTTATATAATCTGAGCAGATTATTCAGCAAACCCTCTGCTTACCTGGAAATTGTTCCATATTTAATAATTAGGTCCCTTTTTTCTTTTTATTCTCTTGCAGAGTGTTGGATGCATAATGTGGTGTGAAATCCAAAATCTGTAAGGAGCTTTTACAACTGTAATGTTTAAAGTTATGATATTCTGTTGAAACTAATTTAGCATGTGACAGGAAATCCGCCAAGATGACAGAGATATTTGCTCATAACGACTTCATGGCACATAAATCCTAATAATAGACCACTTTGCTTATAAAATGTTAGATTTGTTTGCTTTTTTCTTTTAGTTTCTTTTTTTTTTAGGTCGCCTTATCTCCTGAGCATATCTTGAAAATTAAAGATGACGTTTTGCGTGTGTGTCCAGAACCGAGTCAGCAAAAAACGAAAAAAAAAAAGCAGCTATGGGTTATGATGCACTTTAGGACAAAGTTGTGACATAACTGTATATCAATAAAACACGTACTAAAAATGCGCATTTCTTTGCATTCCTTCTATGATGAGCACTCACAGCTCTATAAATACTCTTTGCTTATGCGGGATGCACCTCTCACAACACTTGAAGCCTCTTAATGAATGTAGGTTAGCATTCTGATTAGTGCTGCTCCAGTTCAAACAGCGCACAGATCAAATGCTCTCACCAAGCTGATAGATTAGCAGCCATATACTAGCAGAAACACATGCTATACAGCAGTTTCAGCTCCACTGTTACGTCACACTGAGCATTACGGGTCTTGATGTTCTGTGTGGACGCAGAGCTGGATTAGAAAGTTGGATATGACCTCTTTGCGAAGAGATTGTAACCCCCAGCTCTGTGTGTTCAGTGTGTTTCGTAATCAAAATGCCGGATGACTCACAGGGAGGGAAGCAAACGTCAACCTATGTAACGGCTGGTCCAACGCAGCACAGTACTACCCATACCAGATAAGAAGTTACCGTGACGACACCCGGATGGGGGCCAAACAACCTCAACCGACGGCCCTGATGTTCAAAATTACAAACGGGTAAAGTGAAGGCTGTACTTATAAAAGTTTCAAATGCTCATTACATGTTTCTTTGTTTTTGTTTTTTTCAACTTTCTGAAGTTTTAGACAAATCTGCAACATCAGATGACAACAAGAAGTACATGATCTAATGCAGGGTCTGCTACCTTTACCAGTAAAGAGCCATTTGGGCCTGTTTCTCACTAATCAAAAGCTATCGAGGGCCGCAGTCTCATAGGAAAATCTGATACTGCTTTGTATTAATTCATTTTTATAGTAAATAGGAATTACAATTCTGATTTATTTATCATGAATAAAAGCATATAAAGAGAAATGTTTTAGCAGCTACCTTACTGTGTAGCATAAGGAAATGTGTATTAAATATATGAAATAAACTGAGCAATCAGAAAAGATCAAACTTTTTTTTTTTACCATAGTTTTGCTTAGTATCTGAAATTTCTGTATTGTAGGAAGCATATAGTGAGAAAGGAAGGCCTCTTGATGTCAGCAGGGATGTATAAAACCTTTACATAGCTCCTACTTCTAGTAGCACCTTACCCATACATTTGTAAACCTAACTATTTAATAACCAATCAATGCTAATTAACTAACCCTTCTTGTAAAAACTATTGTTATTTTATTTTTTTTAAACCAGAGAGCCACTATAGAGGGGTTAGGAGCTACACGAGACTCTGGAGCCTCAGACTGCAGGTCTAAGGCTTTTAAAAAAGGGTAAAAACACCAACTTAAATGACATTTGAAGTGTACTCTCCATAAGATCACAGTGTCAAAAACTCCTAATAAAAAAAACAAAAAAAAGTAAAAAAAAATTGTGATCATGATATATTTTGCTTCCCACAAAAACCTAATGTTAGAAGACATGATAGGGCTAATATCATCTTTTGAGGTCACGTCCTTTGGGATGTTGTCATACAGTGATGGCTGCAGTGGCTAGAATTTCCTTTCCTCCAGCAGCCTGACACATCAGCCCGCTGAAGATGGCGTTGCAGGCAGACACACTGAACATGGCTGATACAGCCATTGGTCACCTCCTGTTACTGTTTGGCTTAGGAGACACAGCTGACCTCTTTCACACACTGCAGTTCTGTGGCCTTACAGCACACAACACTCAATGCAGACACACACACTAAATAGAATTTAATGTTATAATTCATACGAGGTATTTACAATAACTAATGTCAGGTTTTCCTTTATTAAATATTGAGAAGATCAGATTCTCTATAAAGTAATAAAAAAATAACATTTAGTCAAGCACATGTTATCATTCAAGTCAGAGGTTTGCAACCTTTCACAACAAAAGAGCCATTCGGTCTAGCTACCTACAAACCAAAAGTCAGTGAGAGCCATTTTGAAAAATACACTTTATTTAAGTTTTCTTCAGCATTAAGCCTTTCATTTAAAATGTATCTTTTAAAATTTTTACAATCATTGAATGATAGTGATACATAAATTTAGTGCTGAAGGAACATATTTACTTTTACCACAGGTTCCTTTCACGATAAAATACACAATTTGTCAAAATCAGACACAGATCTGCTACTGTCCAAAATCCTTTTTTTCTTAATATGTGCATTTAAATGCAATTATATACTTTAAGAAAGTTGTCTCTGAACAGCAAGTGGACACTTGTTTAGCAGAAAATCAGAATTAGATCTTTGTGTGCATCATTTATCAGACTATTTAAAAATCTAAACATAAATAACAACTTTACCTAAGCAAACTAACCCAAACTACAAACCCATTATCTATGTAATTTGTTAAAACATTTTCTTTAAAGCCAAATAATCACAATGGAGGGATAAGCATGTGGCTGCAGAGCATCAGGTTGCAGATCCCTGATCTAAGTCATAAACATTTTAGATCAGCATAGTCCATTTCAGGCAATGCCAAACAGGTCAGTTTGTCATAATTGTATTAAAATATGGGCCTTTATAAGTAACCAAAAGTCTAGCATTAGATTAATTTGTTTGATCTGAAGAGAATTTGTGCTTCTTTTGTTTAGTTTCTGGGATTTTAAAGTCATGCTTTGTCTTGTGTTCAGGTTATGCTTTGCTTTCCCTCAGTCACACCAGATGTCTTTTTCAACCATCTGCAGCTTTTACTGTTTCAGTTAATTGCTCTCTGCCTAGTAAAGCTAATGTCATTCACTTGCTTAATGTTTTACAGCTTCTTTTTTTTTTACAGATACAGTATATATTTGTAGTTAGTATACACAAGAACATGAAACTGTCCAAAATCTCAGTTTTGAGTGGACATTTTTAATGTTTTTGGTGCAAAAATCATTAAACTTGTGAACAGTTTTTAAGTTTTAGAACAAAAGATCAAACATGTAGAGACAAAAAAAGTATAAATCCACAAACAAAGCATAGACTATGTCAAAACCTTTTAAACGATGTCTAAAAACACACGTGAAACTTCACTGAACTATGAAGTTCCAATGATTTATTCCAAGGGTTTTGGCACTTGTGTCATAACTCTTGTTATGATTGTTTTAAATTAAATGTTTCAAAGCCAAAAACTTTTAGAAACCTTCCGTTAAATTTTAATGAAGACAATGCTTATTAAAAGGGTCAGTTTTATTCCTGCGTTAACAGCCGATGTGATTGGCAAACTCGCCGGTGTGGTCAGGGACTTCTGAGGGTTAAATTCCAGAGTATTTTGAAAAACTTTTCTCACTGGAAAAGTCTCGGGGTCTCCCCAGAGGAGCTGGAAGAAGTGGCTGGGGCTAGGGAAATCAGGGCATCTTTGCTTAGATTGCTGCAACTGCAACCCGTTCCCAGATGAGCGGAAGGAGATAGATGGATGGATGGATAGATGGAGTTTCTCACATGAAAAACTTTTATAACATATTTTAATATATTTTATAATATATTATGTAGGTGTTATAGTCTTAGAATTAAAAAAAACATAGTTTTGCTGTTGTCATTGTTTAATTAACAAAGAATACCCAAAAAATCAAGAACATCTACATCGCTACATTTCACTAAGTTGTTTAGTTGAAAGCATTTTGTTTGCTTCGGGCACATTCTTTTATTCTGAAACAGAGTAATCTGTTTCTACACCCACATGATTTGCCTTCAGACATGATTGAATGAGAAGCTTGTCACTGCACCAATGTAATAACTTGCTGGGAGATTATCCATCTTCTAAGCGTCTGGCTAAGTTTACCGGTCTAGTGGTGGTTGAATACTTTTCAAATTAGTGCAGCTATCTGCTGAATGAGAGAAAGCAGACAGACATATTACTAAAATTACGCTCTGTTGGTATGACTCATTACCACGCATCAATGTGAACATGATAGTGGGTAACAACATTTAGTTATGTAACCGCTCTTCCTACACTGCTCCGAAAAAAAAGGAAAAAAAAACCCATCACATCAGTTGATAACTGATCTCAGAGGCTGTCTCCAGATCCTCAGGCAGCACAGAGGCTAAATAATGAGGAAGAAACTGGATCGGCAGTGATGGTCGTCAGAGTTGAACCCTCAGTCTCTTCCTAACCCTGGGCTGCAGAGCAGCTTCTGTCATCCATATTTGCGGCCTCACTGGACAATTTCTTCAGCTGCGGGCCCTTTCAGTGCTCACAACACATCAGCTGAATTAATTCTGGTCCTGTGGCAGCAAATTGGAGATCTAGGTCATGTAGTCCTTGCTCTATTTTTTTTTCTTTCCCTCTTTCTCCGGCCACCTAAAGACTTGTCAACAACAGCCTCTCATCCGGCTCCTCCTCAGTCTGACCTTGACATTCCCAGGTGATTTTCCATAGAGGTGTGAGAGAGTATCTGTGATAGCTGAGAGGCTCAGTGCGCGCATGTGTAGGCCATGCGCTCTTTGTCTCCGGGCAGTGCAGGTATGATGGGATGCTTTATGGAAATGAATGAGCTATTGTCCGCCCTTAGGGGTTTACCCGTAGCTATGTGTGCATGAAAGAGGGGAGGAAAGCAGCACACGAGTGGGTGTGGGAGGGTGAGCAGACTGAGGATGACAGAGAATGGAGCAGGGTGAGAAGTGGAGAGGGGGAGGAAGGGTTGCAGTGTGACGCACGCTGATCGCCTCTGCTCGCTGCTGATTTGCCACAGCGACTGCCAGTCAGCGGAGCTGGGGTTCAGGCTCTGCTGGAGGAGCAGATTATGAAGCGGTGCTCAACCAGCGGCAGTCTCCTCTCGTTGTCTCCATGGCTGCACACGCATTCCTCCTCTGCTCCCTCGCCTTGCTGTCCACTCTCAGCCAGATCGGACTGTCTATGTCCGATGAAGAATTTCAGCCTGGGCTTATCTATGACGGAGTGCCTGAGATCCTGGACAGAAGGTAAACCCAAGCTTCTCTAACCCAGTGAACAGAGGAGGGGTGTAGGGACGGGGGGATGGGTACGGGGAGACGGATGCAGGGATGCTGGGATGCTGATGCGCTCTCTTAGGGTGGCTTTCTTCCTCCTTCCTCTGACATCTTCTTTTCCCTCAGCTCACCTTGGGATGTGTCTGAAATTGTGTATGCGTGTGGTGTTGGTGTGTTAGTGAGGGATGGGCAGAAAGGGTTTGCCTCAATGTTGGGGACTGCATCAGACGCTGCTCATTGATCACAGATGGGGCCGTTGTTTCCACAAAGTAGTGCTGGTCTGGCAGGAAAGAGCTGAATAAGGCTGGGATAGTGGGTCTGCAGAGTAGAGGTGTGGAGGGGAAGCAAAGAGGATGGAGGCAGAATAGAGGGAGGTAAACAAGGAGCGGGAGGAAAGGAAAAGGATGGTCTGTTAGGGTCTGTTTACTGATGTGGTCCTTAGGAGGTAAATCTAGCAGGCCAAATCTGTGTAATGCTCATCCAGTCTTTCAGGTCAAATCTGGATAAAACGTTCAATGCTTGTGGTAGTTTGCAGGGACAGGTCTGAGCTGGCAGCCAGGGGCTTTCTGCCTGTTTACAGAGACATCACTGCAAATGGCTATAGAACACTGCCAAAGCTGTGTAAGGCTCTTGAAACCATGCCATGCATGATGGCTCACACAATCCTCTGTGTCCACATGCTTCAAACCCATAATACGCTGGAGTTTCTCACTGATTCCTGGTTTTTTGGTTAAAAAATTCCCAAGGGGTTCAACTTCTAAACATCAATCAATTTAAACCGATGAGTTTTTCTGTCTCAATAATCCCATCGGCAGACTTGTGTAAACTTTCAGCCCACAACTAACCTAAATTACAACCCAATACACAAATTCTGATTAGTTTGCACAAACTCCAGCTTGTTTTCTGCTTGTGACACTCTGACAGAGTGGTCTCTCAACCTCTGATCATGGTCCCCCCGACACTGTAAGGCTGCACTGATTTCTCCTGGGGTTCTGAGCTTATTCCCCGGATCAAACTTTGTGCGTAACTCTGCAGCGTAACAGCTCCAGTCACCGCTCCGGTCTCTGCTCTCTGACTCACTCAAACACGTTGTTATATAATACCGATCTTCCATGCCTTCAAAATCAGAAGCCTTGGAGGAAGCATAACAGTTGCTGGGAGGGTTGTGAGTGTCAGGCCTCTACTGCTGTGTGATGAAAAGCTGCAGGAAACTGATTGGGTGCAGAGCGCTAAAGGGTTGTAGTAAGGGGAAAATGTACTGAGGTGAAGTGAGCACAAGTAATAAAAAACAACACTGTAAAACTTGAAAAAAATTCATTAAATCCGTAAAATGCCAAAAAAATGTACCTTTTACTAAACAAAGTTGCAAAAGCTTCAGGAGCATAAAAAATACATATATTACAGTCAGAATAAAAAACAGAAATCTAACCGCAAAAATAAGTAGGCATTTAGCAAATTTTCTTGGCAACATTCAAAAAGTATTATGCATTTCCCTGAAAAAAAAATGATGTCCACATTTTTGGAACCTGCAGGGCAATGACTAAAAGACTAAGCTGTCATTTCGGACGCGACTTCTTTATCCATTTGGGTAGAGTGCATTCTGAGCATAGATAGAGAAAAGAAGGAAAAAAAGACATTTCACTTCATACCAGCAGGTAAATTTAATTAGAAGAAAAACACAATTTTTTTCAAGCTGTTATTTAATGTGTACAAACTCTGTTGTACTCATCATAAAATTCAGTGATTATATGTCAAGTCTTCCTATAAAGCTATGCCATCTATTTTTTTGTCCACTGCACAATTGTCTGCAATTTCTTACCCGAATTATTGGGCTAAGGAACACAACAAGTTTTGACACATTCAAGTGAGGTAAATATGGCTGGGCATAACAATACTGCTCCAAAAATCCAGACATTGCTCACATTTTGCTATAGAATTGTAAAATTGTGTCATCAAAGTGCCAAAGCTTATTTGGAAACCATTAAATCCAGTGCATTACATAGTCAACACACTCTTAAAAGTATCTTAAAACTGTTAAACTCTCACAAACTTAGACACGGATTACAGGTCAAGGTGTGGGATTTGCAGAGAAGATGGATCTTTGATTTCTATTTCAAGAAAGATTAAAGGGTTAAAGGCCTAAAAGCTCATCACGTTTGTCATTTCTTATGTATATTGCTTATTATCCGGATTGGTTGCTTAATATTCAGTTCATCTTAAAATACTCTGTTGTTGTTGTTGAAAGAAAAAGTTAAGAAATTGTTGAGGAATTCTATTGTTTCCTTAAAGGAATCATTACACAGCTGCGTGTGATCTCTGACCAAAGTGACCTAAACATAGACACCAAAAGTGGGTCAAAGTATCAGATTTCATTTGTCAGATTGATCCGTAATCTCTGTTTCAGAGAGATTAAAGGGTTAAAAGACAAACAACTCATTTGGGTTTATATTACTAAATTTCTCTTCATAAATTAAAGATGAGAAAAGCTAAAGTCAAAGGGAATAGGCACACCAATGTGTTTGGTTCTGACTGTCAGACTGCAGTCATGTTAAACTGCCGGCTCAGGTGACCTGACTTTAACCCTTTGGGTTCCAAGCAGCAGGAAGGTTTGCACAGGTCAGGCGCTTAAGCCGAAGCCAAATTTGATGCTGCAATCAAAGCTATACTGAAGTGGAAGCAAGGCTCTGACAGGGCCCTCAGAAAACACCTAAAGCTTAATCTGCACTAATCAATCCATTTATAGAATCTTACCTGCACATGTTTGAACAAAGTTAGGCCTCACTGTTATGTTATTGATCATTTGAATTGTTTGATGATCTACTAATCAAATGAGATAATAAGAATAGTAAAACTGGAGATCAACATAATTCAAAAAATCATTTTGAACCTCTAATAGCTTGACTTAAAAATGTACATTAGCTTGATCTATGGAAACGTGAATTAGTTTAATTGTAGTTGCTTTTTATTAACTAACAATTGAAACTCAATGTAATGGTTTTTTGTGGGATATAGTTAACACACAGGGAAGAGGATTGACTCATCCTCCTTCGCAGAGTGCATCAGAGAATGTGTTGAGTAAAAGAAAACGCAAAATGTGGTGACCAGGATGTGAAGAATAGCCTTATGTCCTATCCTAAACCCCAAAAATCTTGGTATATCACATTTCCTTAGTGCTACTTCCTAGATTTCAATGATTTCTGTTATGTAGACATTTGCCATGTGATGTCTGCACAGAAGCATACATATTTATGGATATACGTGGCAGCAGGGAGTTGAGCCAAGGAGTGGCTCTGGCTGGGCTTTGATTTTACACAGGGAATGCTCAGCACTCAAGGCCCGTGTGACAGGCAAAAAAAACAATGATGGGGCCGCAGCAGGCCCTGGGTTGCTGATCTCGCAAAACTGGCACGAAACAAATGGCTGAGCTTTATGTTAGCACTCAGAGTCATGCTCTCACAGAGTCCTGTAGCTGATATCAACCAGATGAGGTCCAGTCGGTGCGCAGGTTGCAGTGTTTATTCACTCAAATAAGCTCAAGACAGTCAAATAATAATAGCTGTCAGTTTTTTTGTTGATCTCTGATGAAATCAGTGTTTAAACTGAAAATGGAATCCATAAAATAACCCAGTATTTCAAACTTGCGACATGAGTGAAGTGGCTCACGTCTTTTTGTTTCCATTCTTACCCAGAATTCACTTGTGAAATGACTAGCATTACATTTGCCTAAAGTTTTTTTAATGTGTAATTTTTTAAAAACATCTTAAGTAAATATGGCAATGAATGAGAAAAAAGGACAACTTTAAAGACAGACAAAAGAAAACAAAAGAGAAAACATCTACTACAGATGAACAGCACTATTAATAAACCATGCACCATCATAAACAGGCAGCTGTAAAGCTTATAAAGGCCAAACCCTCATGTATAAAATTAATCATTTTATTCATATATTTAATACAAAAAGGACGTGTGACTATTTGCACTGACGGAAATGCACATGTTAACATACTTATAAGACTAATCACATATCTTCTTCTATATTTGTTGCTGTTATCATCTGTTTTAACACATCTCTGCACGTCCATAAAAACAACAATTAAAAGATTGTTTGTTATCATTGTCATACATATTACTTAAATCCCCATTTGGGTTAATTATTGTCATTATTATCACTTTAAATACCAAAGTTACTGATGCTACTGTGGTCATTTACTATAATAGAATGATCAAATATTAATTAATATGTTTTTTCTTCCTTTTTTTGCTTGCTTTTGGTTGCTTACCTATTTTTAAAGTGACTGATGTTTAGACTTATAGATGATTAGACTTTATATTTAGGTGAAGTGTTTTCCAAGTTTTTACTTCTATTAATGCTATGCTAAATTTTTAAATGCAGTTCTTAATTTTTCTTTCTGAAATTCCTTCTATTCCTTAAAGTATAGAATTGTTGCTTTGATCTTTTCAAAAAACATTTTTATAAGTGGATTGATAGCAATATTATTCAAATATTGTACAAAAAAATAGTTTTTTTTGGAACTGATCTGATCAAAACCTAAAGAAACCAATGCGCAAAGAAAGAACCCTCTGAACACATGAGTTAGACCCACGTCTCCCAGGACGCCGTGTGTTTAGCTAATCATGGCGCTGACGTTAAAGTTGGCACATGCATGCTGGAATGAGAGCCAAAGAGCTTAAATGCAGGGAATGACGCCATACTACCTTCCAGATGATTACTTACCCATTCACATCTTTGCAATGTCATTATAAAGCCACTATGACCTGTTTGAGTGGACTTAGTCTAAATGGTAATGGCCCTGATTCCCTGTGAAGGGGCATCTTATTAGCATACAGCTGTAAGAGCACCGCTTTTATGTCATCCACCTTTAAATGATCCCATGGCAGGTCTTTTTTTCTCCAAGTTTCAATTAATATTAATCGTATCAATAAACAAGAAATCAATCTTAGATTAAGCCCAAAATTGCAAAGAACCAGTCAAATAAATTGTTCAAAACTTAAACAAACAGATCTGAAATAGACTGAAACTTAATTGTCATTGTCAAGGTTTACATGTACCAGACCTCCAAACAGGGAATTCAAACGCCACAACAGATGCATGACCACCTGAGCTGTCTAGACTATTGTAGGTTCTGACATCAAGCTTTAATCTCCTTCCTTGTTTAGGGCTAATGTCGCTCCATCTTTGGTTTCAGTTGGACCTGTCCTTTCCTGACCAGTAATCCTAATCCATCTGGCATTAAACTACACAATATTGCACAGGTGGAAACTGCCCCATGCAGGCAGATAAATAGTCCAGGCTGCTGTCCCTGGCAGTTTATTTAATCTTCCATAGCTATGTATGCAGAACCTGTTTGTTCCAAGTGCACATAAATAAATAATGTAGATTTTGAGTAATGGATCTTTTATTTTTATTCACCGCACCAAAAAAATAAAGAGAAAACCATTTATGTCTTTGTGTTTATTTTTGTTCTTCAAAAACACCAGAACTTCCGTGAACGGGGTTATCCCAATTTGTTTGGATGTACCATCTGAGACAGCTTCTTTTGTTAGTTTTTGAAAAAGCAATTTTATAACTATTATTTCATTATTAGGGTTACACTGTCAGCACAAAAGACGTTTCTGAAATGAACTCTAAATTGGGGATTGTTGATCCAAAGGAAATCATTGCATCAAAGCCTGAATCAGACTCTAGAGATGCGCGGTGACATGTGAGCAAGAACCTAATTGTCATTCTCAGTCCCACCGGTCTTAGGGGTTTACCCTTCACAATCTCATTATAACTGACTGCTGTGAGGGGATAAGGCAGCGGGCCTAGATCATGAAAGCCAGGTCAGAGCAAGCTACCCAGACAGAGCAAGGAGTGGACCATCCAAACATGGAAAACTGACTCTGTTAGCTCTGCCCAGCAAGCCCAATTGCACATGTGTATGTGATTAGATAGTTAAAAAAGGATTAAGATTAGCTTCAAGGCTACAGATGGTTTAGCCCAAGACCAGGACAACCCAGACAAATGTGTAGAAGCAGTTTGTCCTCTGTCCCATGTGCACAAATGTGGGTCAGATGCACAATCAAAGACACAGTTTCAAGATAAAAAACAAACAAAAATCGTTAAGATATGAGAAAACTCTCACTGTGAGCCAGTAAGTTAAAGAAATTATCTTCTGTTAATTAGAGGTCAACATTAAGAATCCTCATAGATTCAGTCAGACATGACTACAGAGTGGTGTTTTTCTGTGACATGTTTTTGTGTAAGGCATTGTTTCATTAGCATTCATTGGCTGGTTGCTTATTTCAAGTCAAGAGGACTTGTCAGGGGATGTAAATAGTGTTGCCATGACGATCAGTCTAGAGCTGTTATCGCATTAAGGTGGTGCCACCTCTACTGGACAATGATATCCTTATTACTATTACCATGCTATTTTCTGTCATTTCATGGCAACATGCCCATAGTATAATTTTTTTGGATCAAGGAATGTAAACAACACCTCAGTCTTGTCTACAGAATTTGTTTTTATATTTTTTATTGATGGTACTTTTGAGGGCAGATAGATGTTCTCATGTATCTGTCATGTGATTCCCTTACTTAACAGCATAGGTGTGATTTAATAAAAATCTATTTTTTAAAATATTCTCTCACCACAGTTTTTGACAAAATAGGTCGCATTGCCTGTAAAGTATAAAGCTTGTTCAGAAATTTCCAAAATGTTGCCCATGTCTCTGTTTTGCCTCTGCTGCACTGCATTAATGCCGGAATTTTTTTCCAAAGAAAAAAATCCAGTTATCATATTGCTTTCAAGTGGATTCTAAAGTTAAGCTTGGAGCGGAAGCAGTTTGATGCATATTCGCATTAATTGGCATCAAGGGGTTAACGTATGACGTTTTTGCTTGATGTTTACAACCACAATGTAAAGCCTACACTGTCAAAACCAACTGATTGTCATGCAAAAAATAATAATTCAAATTTTTTTTAATACAATATTATATGAAAATTGTTTTAAAACACTTTTTCTGTTTAATAGTAGATGTTGAATAATTTCTCTAATTTTCAGGTGCACATTTAATATCCTTGTGTACATGCCATTGCTTATGGTGTTCTATCTGCACCTTTAAGGTCATCAATCCCAATTACGTGTTCTGTTCTTTCCACAGCAAAGAAACTCCCCATCAAGCAACAAGAGTCACATCACGTAAGTAACAAATCTGCTGTGACACAAGACCTGATTCAATCAAAACGGTCACAGTATTTGTGACACTAATGTGTTTGATGGACCAGATGAAGACATTTCACTTTGAAAAGTCAGACATCTTTGCTGTATTTTCAATTTGATCTGACTTGCAGGCATGCCATTTAAACACTTTAACAGGATCTGTGACTTCATACGTGCATATTGGTAACATCATGGAACATTCTAAGTGAACATTTTCTACACTGTCACAGTGTAATTTCTAGAGTGAGAAGATGAGAATTTGTAAACAAAGAACAAACCTACCATGGCTGCAAAGTAATCTGCAGATGAGTCAGTGTGATGACGCAGAACTACTGGAAATATGAGCCTACGCAAGATTTGTGCACGCTCTCTTCGTGCATCGTGTTTATGTCCATATGCATTGCAATGCTCTGAACTTCAACCCTGCAGCCGGGTTACTTTTTATGTAAACTAATCCGTTGTAAATGTGTTCTCAGGGCAAGATGGCGAGTACGGTTTGATAAGCGAGGAGGTTATCTTGACGCCTGAAGATGAAAACCCACTTAGGAGAATACTGCAGGTACTGTGTCTCTGTTCTTCCTTTGCTGTATGTGCCACCAGCCTGTAGCCAGGGCAAATGCACGCACACAGAAACACACAAATAAAACTGAGCATGCTCACTCAGCCACAATGCATGACCTTGTATGGAGGAGTAATATTGGTCTCAGATTCACCAGAGGTAAAACATCTTTGCAACATCCCCCACACACATGCATGCACATGCGCATACACACATGGTGTGAGTGAAGATTAAGTGCCCTGCAGTATGCTTCATCAGCAACCAGCCAGAGTTGCATCTATTTCCAGCAGATATAATGACTACTTGCATTATTATTTTATTAACTTGTAAATATTTCTGTGTGTGTATGATCTCAGCCACAATTACTGTTGTGTGTAACTACTATTTATCATTTATTGGCATTATTTTAGCAAGTATTTTCATTATTTCTTTATTTTTTCATTTTTATTTATTTTATTCATTCTGTTTTTTATAACAAACACAAATGTTAAAACTTTACAGCTGTAAAATCTCCTATAAGGTGTTGCTTACACTACAGTTTTAGAGTAAAATGGATAAAAAAGGGACATTTATTACTGCTGTCACACGGTTCAGGCTATGCAAGATACTTCAGGACACCCAGGCTTTAAAGTTTGATCTTGGAGACATTTAGCTGATTATCTCAGTAGCTCATTCTCCATCATCTAATTGCTGATGGAGACTTTACTTTATTTATGGGCCACAAATACTTCAGTAGTGTGTTTAAAAAAAACTAAAGTTAGACAGCAGCTTGTCATGAGCAAATGCAAATATCTACGATCCAGTGCTTACCAGCATGGTAAACTAACGTCTGATTTAGTGGGGGATCTTGGTGTGGCTCAAAGGTGGTGGTTAACTCACAAGAAAAGGCTTCTTGGATGAGCAGCAAACATCCTCAAGACCAAGCTCTTAAAGTATAGTCGTTGCCTTGACAAACAGTATCTGATGTCACCGCACACCACTTAAAAAAATAGAATATCATGGTAGACTGTATTCATTTGAATAATTTCTTTGAAAAAATGAAACACTTATATACAATACATACATTCAGGGCACACTATTTCATTGATTTCAACGATTTATTTGTTTATTTCTACATAAATTGGAGTTTCAGCTCATAAAACCCATGAAAACAGGATTTTAGAAAATTGGAATACTCTGGAAAAATCAACATTACTTCTCAGTTTTTGTTAGACAGAGATTATGATCACATCAAATCAATAAATATTCAAATCCTTCAAATCAATCACCATTCCATTTTTTTGAAAAAAGTCTGTATGTGCAAATTCTGAACTCTCTTTTTTTTCTGCTTCTCTCTTCTCATTTGAGATTCAAATGGACGGTGGAACACTGAACTTTACACAAAGCTGATTTTGTGATCACCACCAAAGGCTTAAAACAAAATGACCTTTGAAATGAAATATCACGGCGTGCATAAAATGGCACTGTGGAGAGCTTACTAAATGTTTGAAATTTCAAAACTACAAAACATTTGGTGTAAAATTCTGATTCATGCTCGTCAGAGTCATTCTTTTATCTCTCTTTCTAAAGACAATTATTTCGCGTGCACAATTTAAATGGGTATACAAAGCTCATCATGACACATTTCTAGTTAAAAATGGGAATTGTAGTAGTACCCATAAATATTGTTTCTGTTCAAGAACAGACATAAATAAAAGCTACAAATAATTTATAATGAATATATGATGGATACAATTTTATTTCATAACAGTATTATTGGTACATGTTAAGTTGATTCAAAAAGAGAACATAACTTGATATGTATGCTCAAAAATTTAAAGCATGAACACATTGTTGATAGGATTTTAGAGTCAGGAAACCTGTCTGGATATGATATTTTAACAATGCATCTTTCTAATTTAGAAATTTAAATTTGATATAAAAAACTCTATTGCTGTCATATAATACTAAGTTGTCGTAACTCACACTTGTCTTGCATTCAGTTTTGCTGTATTTGTCTGGTATTTCAAATTGTATCCTGCCTTTGTGTGTTTGCAGCCTTTCAAATGGTATCATCCTGGGATGGCTCTCAGCAAAAGGAAGCTGCTCCAGTCTTTGATGGGGCCTTATGGCCCTCTCAGTGTATCTTACAACGGGAAGACTTGCATTCTGTTCAAGGCAAAGCGCCTTGCTATCCGTTACAGAAACCATACATTTATTGATCTGACTGAGAGGGTCTTTAACCCCAACTCACCTGTGGACACCAAAGGTTCAATCTGCACCAAGGAGAAAGCTACGTACGTAAAAAGTGACATTTTTGGCTTTGTGTTTAAGACCCTCTCCCATGACAATCATGTTTTTGGTGTTTTTAACATGTTCTTGTAGTATTTCTCTCATGATGAATGACATATCTTAAGAAAATTAATTTTAAAAGTACTTTTAAGTGTGACGTAGAAGCCACTATGGTGGGCCCCAAGCTTCCTGCTCGGCTCCATTCTGATGCATTCACTTGTACACAACTAGATTCGTGTACATCTTTGTTTTCCTCGTCTGATCTGGTATCAGGCTCAAAACTAAACAGCTGGATAGCTCCGATTTTGCACTGGTAATGTTAGGTTGAGTTTGTGATGGGCTGAAAGCTAGCAGGAGCGGGTGTAAACAGATGGATGATGGGAAATGGGTTTACTCAGTGCTAACAGTTCTGCCAACAAGTCAGAGGTGAATTTCTAATGAACTCCTGCCGCTCTTCAGAAACTATGTCCTATGAAACGACACAGGTTTTTAGATTTTGCCTGAAAACGTCATAATGTTTTTTTAAAAGACCACTGGAAATGCTTTAAAAATAGATCAAAAGATGATCGGAGTGGGACTTTAAATACAAAACACTTTAAATAATAAACTTGGTTCCATGAAAGGCAATATTAGCTCATTATTTTCTATTTATGTTTGAAATGTCCTATTTCTGTTTTTGCTACAGGCTTTCATTAAAGTTTGGGGATGTGGAAGACTTGCGTGGGCTAGTAATCAGGTAAAATTCACCTGGCAATTCAGTCTTAAAAAAAAGATATACACATGCCACCAAACCCTTCATTTATCACCCTACAGCACATGCTGAAGCTTGCACACATGTAACTGAATGCACTCTTCCCTCCACCAGGCTTCAGATGTCTAACACTTTTTATGAGGCAGCGGGTCAAAACTGGTTCACACTAGACAGCGTTCACATCCACTACAACTGGACTCAAGAGGCTATTTTCAACGCCAGCAAGGTCTACGCTCCTGCCACCTCATCCTACCATTGCCAGCACGTCAGCAGCCTGCACAAATATGACACCCTGCTCGTGCCCAGCTCCCACACTGACACATCCGCTAACTGGCACATCACGTTCACTGATTTCCAGGTACACCGGGCACAGAATTTGCAGTGTAAAAGCTCCTAAAAGTTCTGCATGTTTGCTGTTTCTCCATGCACACATCTAGAAGGTGTGTGCATGGTTGCTTGGCAGGTATTTCTTTTTGTGTCTGATCTGTTTGCCTATCACTCCTTCAGTCTGTCTGCCATCTGTTCTGCAGTCTGTCTGTCTGTCTCTGTTTACCCATGTGTTGAGACATCTCAACCTGTCCATCTGTCTGGTGTTTGCATTTGTTTTATTAACTAAGAGCAACTTGTCCTATTTACTTGAGCCTAATCTTTTCTTTCCGCCTCCTTCCAGATCCAGGCCTTCAATGTGCAGTCAGACAAGTTTGCATCGCCCAGTGACTGTGCCACATTCCTGACACCAGCCATCCTGATGGGCCTGGTCACATCTTTAATTTTGCTCCTGGTTTTAGCCTATGCCCTCCACATGGTGGTGCACCTTAAGCACATCGACCGCTACGAGGAACACAAAGCCACCGTCTACTTTCCCCGCAGTCCAGAGGCAGAGTTGCCGGACAAAAACAGCCTGTAACGGAGGAGGAGTCCGAGGACAATGGGGAGAGATGAAAGCTGAGAAGCATGGCTACGGGGGGAGGGGGGAGCAAGTGACCGCAAGAGTGAGAAAGTATCTTCCACTGAATCTTCGTTCTACAAAATGACAACTTTGCCTGTTCATGTGAAAACCTAAGTCTTAACTACTTCAAGTAAATGCAGAGCCGTGGCTGGATACTTTTTCTTCTTTTTCCCTTGACATGCATCTTCATTGGATGTCCACGCCTCTCCCGCTGCAGGCTAACTGACCTTTCCTCAAAGGTCAGTGACAGCCTTGGGGCCCTGAAGTGTATAGATGTCTTTATCCCTGCCAGCCATTAAAAAAATAAAATAAAAAAAGAGGCCTGCAGCTGTAGCTAATATGGCTAACTCAGACGCTCCAGCTTGTGTATGTATCACATGACTCGCAAGTGTCCCATTACAAGCACCCATCGTCAACATCATCTCTCCAGCTTTCAATACAGTCCCCTTTGTGCAATACTGCTGCAAGAAACTGAAACTTCAAACTCACTGTTTTTTAGCTGAGATAGCTTTATTAGCTGCATGCCCTGATAAGCTGGCCTACAAGGGCTAGCACGGTGTTTCCAAATATGATCAGAAGGGGTTTTGCTTGGGTTTTAGCAATCAGACATGGCACAAAGTAAAGAAAGCTGGAGGCCTCTGGGAGTAAGAAAAAGAAAAACAAGAAAAATATGTGGAACCGCTGGTCTAGCATTTGGCTGGAGTGAATGGATTAACCTTTCTGGCCCTGTGCTGGCTCTCACCCCACCCCTGAACAAGACTGCTGCTTGCAACTTTACTGTGAAATTGCCTTTTAGAGAGTAGCCAGACAAAAGGGAGGGGTTTTACAAACTAGCACAACATTTGTTAGCTGCAGAAGCACTAACAACAGACTCTAAGAGACTACACAAGGAACTATGCTGCACAAGACGGCCCGTCTGAGGACGCGGCAGGAATGCGGGTTCCGGGATGCAACGACTCATCTGAGACACTTGCTTGAACAAGGGGGGCAGTGGGGTCCTCCACATACAACACTGGAACTGACTGCCAAAGTGAAGCTACAAAGAAGTTGCCATAAAATATGGTGAGAGACTGAGAGAAATGTGAAAAAAAGAAAGATAATTGTAACAGCTATGTACAAAAGAACAACAAAAAATGTCCATGTACAGATGTGTCATTCATAAAAAGGTCTTTTTTTATATTCAGTATAATCATGAAATTAGATACAGGTTGACTATAATAACTCTCATAAACACATGGATATACAACGCTATATTTGCATAGAAATCTCTGTAGGATCATAGCTGTTTACTATTTCCAAACAACAGCACAACTAATCAACAAGAAGACTGTTTAACATGTCAATGCATAGAGCTTTTTTTTCTTTCTTTCTTTATTTTTTTAATTTTTTTTTTAATAAATGGTCAACATGTTACACTGTTTATTATTAAATTCTTAAAAGCTGGATCAAAAAAGTCCCGTTTCATTAAACTGTAAATTACAGTGCTAAATCCTACCATGGGGGGACGATAATACGGAATGTTCAATCATTGGGGCTTTTAGACGCCATTATTTTTGCCAGATGCCACACTAGCAGCAGCAACAGCATCAGTGAGTGAATACTACTGATAAAAACAATCAGCATGACAGTAAATAAATATCTTAACATTCGATATGGCAGTTCTGTCAGTCTGTAGCAGTGTGAAATGTGTTTTTTGGTCATAAATGTATCCTAAAAACTATGAATTGGTTGGAGGCAGTTTTGTCTAATGAGCAGCGGATGTAGAATGAACAATAAATGATATTCTGATGAAAAGTTCAGTGTTTATGTTTAATTGCTGCGTACGAAGAGATCTCATTTTCTCATTTTCATCACGTCAAGGTGTGTGTTTGTTTAGACCACACCAGACATTTTTGACTCATTGCAGCGGGTGAAGCACAGTTGGAGATCATGGTGACTCAGTTTGAACCAAAGCCAGAAAGCCATGACAGTGAAACAGCATGAGACAGCCGCTCCCCTAAACTGAAGCAGCAATCATTACATCGCATTACAAGTTTGCAGGTTTGTGCTGACACTGGCAGCATAACAAGTCACATTGTCTGCCTTCAAGGTCTTGTATATAATGAGCAAACTAATATTTTGCTCATGTTGGGCTCTCCTGCTCAACTATTACACCATCTCCTTCTACCCTCCTGAGCACCATCTGTTCTGTTCTCTCACCTTTCTCTCACTGAGATTCACCACCTCTGTTTGGCTGTGATCATTCACCTGACAACAACACTACAAGCCACACACATTAATGCACACGCTACACAACAACCTGCTATCTTGTAGCTGAGCAGCTGTCCCTTTCAACTGGTGATCACAAGATCATTTATTTTTTAATTTTGGACTGAGACTGAATTCTAAATGTACATTTGAATCTTGTGGTGGTTGTAGTGTAATAGATTATGGTTAACATTTTTGTCACCATCTAGTGGTTATATAAAATGACTAAAATATCAAGTGAGTCAAAGACACATTAAGTCTAATGTTATGTCTTGTCCATGCAGGAGGGTAGAGCTGTGCACAATTTAAGGAAAAAAAAACATTTTCTTTACGTTTTGCTTTCTTGCTTAACATATTGGCATAGATATATACACATTCCAGTAACTAGGTGAGCTATAACAGCCAGACAGAACATAAATTGTTATGCGCATTTGTCTTTGAAGTGTAAGGATTTGATTATCTATCTTCCTGTTCTGAATATAATAGTTTGTTCATTTATTTAGCAGTCATTACTTTTGCACTTTAACCATTATACACTTTCTTAGTAAATAATGTTTTTGTAATTTTAATAACATGCATGCGTCACGAGTTTGTTTTATTTTGAAACAGTGAGTTGGTTTTTTACGTTTGTGGTGATACTTCTTTTTGTAATTGTTACTTATTTCATATTTACCATGGACAAAAGGAGGACACGTTCTTTGTTAAACCCTTGTACTATCCTGGGTTCTTTAACATTGGGAGTTGGGTCATCTAGACCCACTAGACAGTGCGCTGAACCTTTTTTCTTCAATGATTTGTGATTTTCACTGGTGTCCATGGATTACATGAAATCTTTCCACCTTTATCCACCTTTGTCATGGTAGGGAGAACACAACAATGTAAGGGTGGGTCATCTAAGATAGCACAAGGGTTAAATAATCACATAATCTTTGGAGGAAGTAATGTTGGAAGGTTTCTAAAGTAGCTGCCTGACTTAGAACATATTCGAAAAAACCTCAGAGAAGAGAACACGTTTTTCCCCACATGACAGAACTTGACAATAAGGCTCTATAAATTTCAAATCCTGACAAGAGGAATCATCAAAGTATTGCCAATAATAAAACTCTTTATTTGACCTAACGTCATTTGATTTGCTTTTGTAAATATAGTTTTGACATGTAAATCAGTTAGAACAACAGTAAATGTTCTTATCACAGATTTAGACAGTTGAGGTTGTTTAAGTCTCACCCTTTATTTTGCACACAGCTAGTCACATTGTAGCACTTTAGACAGTTTTTGACAGAGATGTTTTAACGTGACTCTAAGCATCTTTAAAACGATACTTTCAGTTGAGCGGTGCATTTTGTCATACATCAATTTCTGTAGAGATCATTTTCCTATTTAAAAACAGTGAACAATCAATCAAATAATCAAAAGGCCCAGAACACTTTGTGTTATGTTTTATAGAAAAAGTGCTATATAAATAAAGTTTGATTTGATTTAGACTGACATGAAGTGCACTCAAATATCCACTAGATGTCAGAACAGTGAATGAAATTGGAGCGCTATTACCTAACTATGCAACAGACTAAATGCCAATCTCCAGAAATGCATTGCTGCCAAGAAGTTAAGGTGATTCTTATGCATTACCAGCTTCAACTATATGCAACTTTTTTTCTTATTTAAAATTATATAGCCCATCATATCCAAGCCTTAACTCTTAAGCACCTTGGTGTAAGATATTAAAAAATAAAAAAATAAAAACAATTTATTTGATGAAATTACTACAGGAAAAAAAAACATTAAATCAGAAGCAAATGAAGAAATAAGAGCTTTTGTTTTTCAACCAGTCATTATTAAGTCTTATTTAACAAAAAGGCAAATTGTTCATTCGTCCAAATGAAGCATTGTTATGAGCTTTTTTTTTTAAGCACTTGTTATTGGAATGCATCATTACTCTCTAAATGCAATTATCTTCAAACAGCAGTAATTTCAGAAAATTGCCACTTTGTGGAACCGGCTGTTTCAGTAAATTCAGTTACAGAATAAGGCAATTAATGCTAAAAGAAGTCTGTAATAATCCAAGACCTTTGTCACGCTCTTTGTCTGTACTTATTGTAACCATTAGCCTAAGAAGTGTATTAGTATCAAAGTGTGTGGTTGAAAATTGGACAAATATGATGGCATAAAAGCGAAAATGTAGTTTCTTTCTTTGAAAAACAAAAAAACTTTGGTCACAACTTGGAAAAACCGTTAAAACCAGCAATAGTGGAGCAGGTAGCTTTACCTCTTGAGAAAAAGATGCACAATTAAATTAGTGTTTTGTTATCACTATGGTAGATTAATTATCTGTATACAGTACTTCAAACAGTGTCAGTTGACTAGCCACATAGCTGCCACATACAGCCAATACCATGCAAATGAAATAAAGGATTTATTGTAGACTAATATTTGTGTGAAGAACTAATTAGATAGCTGTTCAGGAAATTTGAAACTGAAATAAGAATGGAGGCTCAGCCTGGGGGGGGGGGGGGTGTTTTTTCTCATTCTTTATAGGACAGAGTAAATAAATAGAAAGATGAAGGCTATGTCTGAATTCTCTTCTTACTCCTTATATTCTAAAAAAACTTTATAGTGGGGGGCTTTCTAGTGTAAAAGTGTCAAACTGCCTCAGAGACCGGGGCCTACCTGTTTTCCAATTAACCTGCCATTGTAGCTTCTTCTTGGCAAAATACACACGATCCAGGTAATCAGCAGCAGGTAAGGCAGGATTTCTGTAAAACCAGCACGAGGCTGGCCCTCAAGGCCAGCCCTGGATTTTAAAAGCAATTTGGACATGGTGTTACCTACTTTTTTGAAACAGCAAATATGACATCATCACTTTACCGAAGTAAAATCCTAATACATTTTACGAACACTACTTAAGAATCCACTGAAAATGAAAGCTTGGATGGTACATAAAGAATAAATGACAATATTTTTTTCCACAAAAATCATACAAATCAATGCATTGTGGTCTACATTTGCCAATCTAATGCGCATTAATGCACACTGTTTTTTCAGAGACTTCTGGGGAATTTCTAGGGCACTGGATTTTGGAATTGCAGATTCAGACACCCCGACAAAATGGTGAACACACCATATAGTGCACTATGTATTGAGTAATGAAGAAATTTAGACATAACCAAAGTGTTAGGAGAAGGCATAAAGCAGGGTAAATGACCCGCTGATGTGGAGGAAAGATGGTGTTGCAAAACAATGTGGGAACTGTTCAGGATTGGCCAAACAATGTCCTGTTTTTGGGGAAACTTAAGACTTTTTAGAGTGTAACTTCCTGGAGCATGCTCTAGATGTCAGTATGTGCGCATGTCAGAGCCTTTGGAAAACCATTTCCCCTCATGAAGTCCAGATGCTCTGCCTAAATGTATACATTTTCCTCTGCTGCATAGGTGGCTGCCACAATAACTGGTGACATAGTTGCAGAAGAATTTAGATTAGCATAAACAAAAAATGCACACAAACATTGGGGAAGGATTAAGGGAGGGTTCTTCCAAAGCTTTGACTAATGTGCCTGCAGATTTGCTCTGCCTTCTCTAACCCAAATTCTTGATGATTTACATTCCTTCTTGTGTGAGAACTGAACAGAAGGTTCATGTTTAGTGTTTGTTGTTAATCTCTTCGTGTGCAGAACTCCAGAGTGAAGATCCTCAGAGTGCTAAAAGCCAGCAAAGCAGACTTTGCAGGCACAGCCTGTGCAGAGACAGATAGGCCAGCCTGTTTTATATGTAAAGCTGTGAGCCAAAAAGCACAGGCCCACTGGGTACTTCACACATCCCCTTTGTTGCAGTCAAACTATAGCAAGGTCCCACCGTTTAAGCTGCTTTTCTTTTGGGGTGCACAAGAGATCGGATGATGCTGATGATGATCAGTGGCTTGGGTCACATGTGTTTTGAAGCCATATTTACGTTTGGTACACAGCTGGATGAAACCCAAAACCTATAAAAAATAAAACCACACATTTTCAGTTTTGTGTTGTTGTACTTCTTTGATCATTTGAATATTTGACATAGTTAGAGGGACTAATTGTGATTAAACACAAACAATTTTCTCGGCACTTCTTGCGTAGGATTATCCCGCTCTGTCAATCACTGATTTGGCCCAGGGGGGCATTTTGATGTGTGTCAGGCCTTGGTGAGTTGACTCTTAATTGGACATCAAAGTCAAACAAGTTACAGCCTCTGAGTTCTTCGTCCTCTATTAGCGTAGCCGCAGCGAATGGCCTCGTTTTGGGGTCTTGAGTGTGTTATCATTGCAAATGAGTTAGTTATCATGCCGACAGAGCAGACTTTGGGTCTTAAACAAACAGTCCAAGTGTGGAGCAAAAAAGTTTCATTAAGTGGGTCTCCCTGTCAAAACTCTTGTTGTTCAAATAGCAGTCTTTTGTAGAAATATTCATTTTGTTCTGGATCCAGGTGTAGAGATCAGTGTTTCTAAAAATGACAGAGAATGTCTTTCTTGAATATTTTGTTGCATAAATGTCTCAGAACTGGAAAAAGACCAAGGAAAAACGATAAAGTAATGAATAAAGTGTTTAATTTGCAGTTGTGCAACAGTTTTCAAACAAATCATGAAAAAAAGCATGTGTGCTCTATCTGGTCATGCTCATTCAAAATGCAATTTTCTGTTACATGGGGATATTTTTTTTTCTTTGGGAAAAGTGTTTGCCTTTTGAAGAATAATTTGAAAATATACATTTTAATAAGGTGAGCTGAGGCTCAAGAAGAGGATAAAAAGGAGATTGGATGTTTGAAATAAACTGATGACGGAAAGAGAGAAACAAAAGAATAATAACAAGGACTTGTAATGGCAAAGTGTTTTTCTTTAATTGAAGTGACTGGGGAATGTAAAATGAAATGGGACGCTCTGGGCATATCAGTTGTGAACACGTTTTGAACATAATGTGACACTTTAGCGAGAACTTTAGTGTGCAGCTCAAAACAACACAGTCCACTCATGCGGCTCCCGCTTATTCCTCCACATAATGAAGCAGCTTCTCTCATTAAGTCTTCTCCTCCCTTAAAAAAGAAAAGCAATCAGTCGTCTGCTCAAGGCACTTCATGCACTTTTTAAAAATATCGAAAACAAATTTGATAAGTTGAGTCTCACGAAATTGAGACTCTGCATGCAGCATCATTTGCGTGTGCGTGTGTTTTTTTAATAGTATGCCTCACAGAAACTCCTGTTCTTCATGTAACTCCTGCCTTGAGTTTGAATGGGATTTTGGTGCGCACTTTCCTCATTTTTGCATAACGATATGTTATGGCTTGTCATCTAATTCTATTTCAACCCCAGGTGTGAGTTAAAAACATAAGAAAAGTGGATTTCATTAAAAATTCAACGTAACCCTTGTGCTATCCTAGGCACTTTACCATTGGCTGTTGGGTCATCTAGACCCACTAGACAGTGCTCTGAACCTTTTTTCTTCTTTCTTCTTTCATGGATTACATGAAATCTTTCCACCTTTATCCACCTTTGTCATGGTAGGGAGAACACGTCAATGCAAGGGTGGGGTCATCTAAGATAGCACAAGGGTTAAGAGCAATATTATTTATTTAAAATGGCTCAGAGGTCAACATACTGTACCTATTTTATTTTATCACTTCCTGTCTTTCTACAACCATTTGTCACAACGTTTTCATGAAGTAACATCACACACACGCACATGCAGCATTAAACATACAACATAAGTCACACCTGCCGTTCTAATTTCCATTTCTTTAAGTCTTCACATTATTTGAGCATGTAGAAAGGCTGGGGTTTTTGAAATGTTCTGCAGGTGCAGGTCTTTCCGTTTTGTGAATCCAGCAGATATATTTTTATATACGGTCACATATATATTTATAATAGGTCAGTACAAAAAAAGCCAACACAGTTGTTTCCCTTGGCAGCTGTTTTTTTCGTTAGAAAACATGGTTTTGTGGGAATATATAGAATTTGGCTCGAAAAACTACACAAATTGGACCATAAAGGTGTTTTTAAGTTCTTCTTTTTGCTCAAAACTAACTTTTTAACTTGCATTCATTGCCACCAGAAATTAGCATGCACTGTTACAGACAGACAAATGCAGAAGTCAGTTAAAATGTTTCCTGATCAAATCTGTCTTTATGCAGAGTTTTGTTTATGAAACGGTTTGTTAGCCCTGAGAGCTGAAACTTTCTGTTCACTTTAAAATAAACTGCAACAACTGCTGTCTAGAATAGACATAATTTAGGAATAACAAATGTCTTTACTGTCTTTTAGATTCCTAAAAATCCCACTTCCTGAGTATCTTCATGAATCCAAAAAGACAAAGAACAGACACTCTTGTCAGACTAAATTGTAACAGCCCAACCCCCAGGGGCTTATCACAGTTCAAGATATCAGTTGTTCAGAATATCCACCAGAAGAATTGCACCACATCAAAAAATGGTCATTCCAGAGGGGAGGGAAAACAGTCCTAACCGTTTTTTTAAAGTGATATTTTCAAATATTATTTTGTAAGCATTATGTGATTCATTTAACTGTACAAAAGTGATGTAGAATAAATGCCTTGATTGATGGTCTTGATTGTTTGTTTGTTAAGCTACAAACAGTTTCAGACATGAAGTGGAACAAGCAGATATTTAGCATACAGAGGAACAGAGTCAATTAGCAAATAGATTGCAGGTGCACCACCGGAGGGAACAATTTCAATGGCCAGCTCTGAGAAGGTAGACAAAATAATCAAGCAAAGTCAATGAGCAGAAAGTAGGAAGAATAATAACTAATATATTTTATTGTTAAAGACAAAGGTTGCTGGGCCTGATTTCCTGCAACAGCCTTCATCCGTCAGACTTTGACAACAATGCAAAGCGAGTGTTTAAGTCAAGGACAGTTTGCCAGCATGAGAATAAAGCTCGTCATCATTCATTTTCCCCTTTGACGGTTTCACAGGTGATAAGTCAGGCTGAAGTTCACTTCCGAATGTCAGCTCTTCAGCGTCACAGGTTTCCCTTTTTTTGTCCTTGTTTTTCAAGCCTATAATTTTAGCTTGCGGGGATAATGTGACTGAATATTCTAGAAGCAACAGATTTTTGTCAGAACTGCCTTGACTGTTTGAAGTTGGTGGTAAAGGTCACTTTTAAGTGATATATTTTTGTTACCAAGGTAAAATTCTATCCTGGGAGCTAGGAACTGCTTTCCAAACCAAAAAAAGGTATTTATTACTGGAGTTTCTGTACAAAATTCTTCCTTTTATAACATGCCAATTTGTTCTTTCTGCTAAGTGTAACTGTGTACAGAGATAATCAGGTTGAAAACAATGGCACAATAAATGATGGGTGACACCCTATCATTTTTGATGGGGTGCAACAAGGTTTTTAACACAAAAGAGAGAATGGATGCTGATTAGCTTGATTTCTAATGGATTATTTATTTATTTCTTCTGCATGAGAAGGAGCAGTGACATTTATTTGATTGCAGAAAACTGGAGCAGCTTGATCAGCTTTCATTTTCTGAAAGTTTCTGTTGAAAACAAAAGAAAAAGTGTATTTCTTCATCATGGTTCTACTCACTAATGGCTTCTAAAGGGTACATTTAAAAAAAACTTTATTTGAATTCAAAATAAAATACTTTAAATAATTATTCTTCAAAAAACAATCAGCAATTGATTGTAGAAGGAAAAAAATGACAAAGAATTTGAGAAAAACTATCATATGAGCATCGGAAGGTCAAGTGTCATTCATGTTGGTAGATTTTCTTTAGATTATCTGCTTCATAATTCAAGAAGAAAAAAATAACAGCTTTTTTTTCTATCATTTTGTAATTAGACAAATTATAAGTAGTTTCAGGTGAAGGCTACAGGTAAAACAGAAAATAATTTTAATTTTGAAGTGGTCATCAAGTAAGAGTTCATACTGGTTTCATAGTATTGTTAAAGTAAGACAAAAATGCTTCATAAAACTGAGGATGGAAACCTTGACCTATCAATAAAAAGACTTATTGTGGGCTAAACATAAAAAAACCCATCTGGATGCATTTGCTTTAGAAGAATTGTCAACAGAAAAACCAACTAGGTGAAGTAACACTGATTTAATCATTCAGTTTTTGTTTTAGTCATCCCATTTTATTTTTACATGTAGACTTCACATTGTTGCAATGTTATTGCAGTCAAATGTAACTTAACCCTTGTGCTATCCTAGGCACTTTAACATTAAGAGTTGGGTCATCTAGACCCACTAGACAGTGTGCTGAACCTTTTTTCTTTCTTCAATGATTTGTGATCTTCACTGGTGTCCATGGATTACATGAAATCCTCTTCACCTTTATCCACCTTTGTCATGGTAGGGAGAACACGTCAATGTAAGGATCGGGTCATCTAAGATAGCACAAGGGTTACTGGCTCTGTCCAGCCACCCTTTTTGGTTGGTTACTCATCTTTGTTTATGATGAAGTCTGTGATAAACAGTTCAGGAATCCAAAAGTTATTGTATAAGACCGCTGACGATAAAAATTACAAAAAAAAAAAAAAGTCAATGGACACAAGTGGTGATTTATTCCTAAAAGTTTCACTAATGCTCTATGTGATGTTTTTTGTCACTTATCTAAGTAAATCTAAAGTCTCCATTCAGTTCAAAGGGTGTCTCTTCTGTAACCGGTTGTAGTTAAATTGCAACTTATCTTGTGTATAATTTTCATCTTTTACTTTGATTTTTGTCTTTTCCCCACTTCTAGTTAAGATCTCTTTAAAACCTGAATTGAAATGTGTGCTGCTTAAAAAGATGTCTGAGATCTGATGAATGGCCATGAATCAGGAAAGCTGTTTACTCCTGGGAGCGGCTCATAGAGGCTTTTAAAGCCCAGGTAAGGCTCAGTACTACCAACTACAAATCCACATGAGCTGAAGAGGAAACGGGTGTTACAGGAGCAAAATGAAAACAAGACAGGAGGAAGTTCAAACATATTTCATCAACTGTCAAGGTGTGAAATGCAGCATAAGTAGCTGAGACAATTAAAAAAGTTTTTAAAATGTTCTGATGATCACAGTAAACGCTCGTTTTTGGGGTATTTTCAGTCAATTTCAGAAAAACTCTTAACCTCTGGAATAAACAGAATCTGTCAAGTGACCAGTAAATAATCAGGACTTAGAATTAGCCACAGATATACAGTTCTTCTATTTATTTATTTTCAATAACAAACAATAGACCTGTGCAAAGATGAAAATACCCCTAACTTAATATTTGTTGTAAAATATTTAAAGGCAATCTCACTGAGTTTATTAAACTGTTAAGCATTTCTGGATTGCGAACGCTCAATGTAGATTTAATGGAAGTCTAAGAAGGGAAAGGCTTTACTGATGATCAAGGAAGCAGATGTTTTGCTCTTAGCCATTCTTTTTTGTTATATCGTTTCATGTTACTGTACAAGTGTTTCTATTCACCCTGGATTTTAAACTGCAGATAGATTAGATGTGTTTAGATGAATGGGTGATGGTTTGTAGTGATAGGTACATTTGAGAGTTATAACAAATATACTTTTTATATTTTTGTACTTCAACCATCTTTTTACTTCATTGACTATCTTTTTTTTTCTCTTTACTGTGTGATCATGAATAGCTAATGGCCAAACCATCAAAAAATATGTAAATGTATTTATGCATATTTAAATATGTATAAACAGTGTGGTATCTGCATTTAGACGTTAGACGTTTTTCAGAAATTCTCCTGAGTCATGGGTGGGACTGTTGACATGGAGTAAGCAAGCCCCCTTCCCATCATCCATCTGTTTAGACTCTCTCCTGCTAGCTTTCAGCCCTTAATTTCCCCCCAACCTAACATTACAGGTGCAAGAAAAATGGCGTGCAATATCGGAGCTGTCCAGACGTACAGTTATGGGCCAGATTCCAGCTCAGACGAGGAAAACAAAGACGTAAATGGATCCATTTGTCTGCAAGTGGATGCTTTAGAATGGAGAGCTTGTGGCTTGCCGTTGTAGCTTGTACAACACACTAACAAGATTTTTCCAACTACATTTTTTTTTGGTCTGCTCTTGATTCAAAACTATTTGAATAAAGAAATAGTCAAACATATCGTTTTGAGATTAATTTTCTTCATAAATGTTCTCCATCAGAAAAATGTCATGAAAATGTCTTAAAAATACCAAAGACACAATTTTCATTGGAGTGAATCTTTAATAAATGGGCAAAAATGACATTAGAATTTGATTCTTCAAAGTGCTCCCCTTCCAGTCAAAGAAATATAAAGTTGTATTGAGTACATGTCTTTGTATTTTTGGTTGTTCATGAAAGGAAAAGAAAGATGAGGAAACTAATAAAGAGCTTTTTGAAGGACCCTCCTAGTTTTCCAACAGATCAAAACTATTTTCTTAACAGTTCAAACTATAACAAATGTTTTTGAGGATCAATATATTTTCAATTTTGGAACAGAATATATTTTAAATGAGCAAAATATGAACATTTGTACAAACATTAATAAAAACAAAAAAGAAATCAGCTAAATGGCGCTTTTCATCATTGGTGGACATTTTTGAAAAGTCCACTAAGTTTTTCCAGCTGTTTCACACTGATCCTGTACCTGGTAAGTCTTAGTGGGCTTTGTCAGTGCAGGGGCACGGAGAAGCTTTTCAGCCAAAGTTCATCCCCTCCCCGTGCTTGGCCAGAATCCTTCCTTTTTTTTGCGAAATACAATCCATCACATAGGGTCTCTCGCCCAGGGGCTCTCATCCTCTTTCACATCCCATATGCCCACACACTGCCAGTGCCACATCACTGCAAAGTGCATTTGGCATGCTTTTGTGAAGCAGAACTGACTTATCATCTGGTTCTTTCCCACCCCAAGCTGGACCCCCCCCCCCCCTCCCCTCCCCAGGCCCCCTCCCCTACACTTCTTTTTCTTTTACCAGCTCTTCAGCAGTAATTCCTGCTTCAGTGAACTGGCCATACAGTGCATGACTTGATCTGACCTGAAAGCAAAAGGATGGCTATTATCGCTGTGTAGAGCCAGTGAGTGGAGGGGAAAGGAAAAGGACTGGAGCATGGCGTCATTCAACAACAATACTGGCACCCTCAGCATCCTCACATTCTCAGGGATAAGTGTGTGTGTGTGTGAGGGAGTGGAGGGTAGTCGCATCACTCAAGAGGAGTAGGCGTGCTCCTTTTGCGCTGCATCGTTTGATGAGCTCCCAGGTCCCCCCCCAAACCTGCACGGTGGGTTCTCAGTGGGTGAGCTTGGCCAATCAAAGCCTTTGAACGGATTCCCTATTGCCGGAGGAGTAGAGCTCGACTTCAGACGTGGTAACACAGCCGTGTGCACTTTGGATAACTCTCACAGCAGGTGGAACTTGTCGTTTTTTTCTTTTATTTCATCCCCGAGATGCGGCGCAGAAGCGCGCGTCCCGCACCAGCTGGAGAGCTGCGCACACTGCCACGAATGATTTAGTCAGTCAGCGCAGGTGACTGGTACTTTTCACTGCTTGCAGATCTGGATTTGAGTTCAAGTCCACGGTGGCAAAAATAAGCTGAAAATTGCGCGCAAAGGGGGGCGTGATTTTTTTTGTCCCTAAAATGCAGGTGGATCGGAGCTGTGCGCGTTCCACCAGGGCTTTTTTTGCTTGGATGGTTTTACTTCTCTCAACTCTGAGCATCAGGGCAAGCGGGCAGGGAGGCACCCACCAAAGCATCCCTCCATCCGTGTGAGTATTGGGGAGGGTATCCCTTTCAGACAAACATTTTCAGTCGTTGTTTCAGATGCACGTGCACTAAAGAACATTTGGCAGGGGAAATCCAAGCTTTAACTTAAGTACTTTGTGAACATGCTTTCTCCACATTTATCAGGTTCTGAAATGTTTGTTTGTTTTGTGTCTCCTGACATGACAGAGTGAAACTATGGGCCTCAGCCTTTGGTGGGGAAATGAAGTCCATCTCTGCAAAGTACTCTGGTTCCCAGCTGCTGCAGAAGGTGAGCTGTGCAAATATACAAATTTTACACTAAACAAAAATAGGATTTAAAATGTCCACACCACTGTAAGTCCAACTTCACATTTTACCCCTCATTGTTTTGTAAAAAAAACAAAAATCAAAAATAAAACATTCTAAAATCATATTGAAGGTTTTAGATTTTATTAATCTAAAAAAAGGTGTGCCTGTTGCAGTAGAACACATTTTTTAAAAGGGATTAAAAAAACAAACAACGTTTTTACATTATTTTGGATTTTTTTTACATAATTTCTGGTCCATTTTGAGTAGTACTAAAAAAATATCACTTTTGGAGAAATGATTTTCAGAAGATTTGTTAAACTGACTTTTTCAACTAGTAATGATGGTATTATTTCAGTTTTTGCCTTTTTCTTATCACTTTAACTTTGAATTAGTCTTGCTTTTAGACTGGAACAAAGAGCTTATTCTGGAAATGTGACTTTTTAATTCCAGCAGATGAATTCACTCAAAAACGTGCGTGTTCAAATAACCGTCAGGAAAGAGCACATTTAATTGCTGTCTACTTGAGTGTTTCTGACATTTCCAACAGCACCCCTCCTTTGCTTTACCTGTTGTTATGCCTCATCACAGCTGTCTCCCTTCAATCTTCCACTGTGTTTTATCATATTAATGCAAGATTTAAGTGTGATGAAATGCTAATTTTGGTGGTGGAGGCTCAGTTGAGGACACTTCTGTTCCAACTGGCTAATGGATAATTAGTGGATCAAAGGCCACGCTGACGTTGACCTCTCAGCAGGCAAATAGACGCAGGGTTGGGATTGCAGGTTAGCAGTCACACGACCCATGATGCATTTGGGTGTGATATATGAGACAAATTCGCAATTTGAAAGGATGCATAGATAGGAACCAATTCAGCCTTTTGCACAAAACTAAGACATGGACTGATGGGGACATGACAAAGGCAGTGCACGCTCACATGGCCCACAGCATGTATTTTATTAGCTGCTGATAAGTCAGATGAAAGGTATTATCTTCTTGATTGGGTGAAAACTGTAGCCTCTTCCATCTTTTCTGCTTCAAAAAATATATATCTATAACCCTCCAACAGAGTGACGACCTCCTTGGGAAATGCAAATGAAGGCCACGGGGTTAATTGAGCAGAGAAAAGACACAGGATGACTGTAGTTGGTGAACTGCATCTTTCACATCAGACTGTTATGATGCAAGCGTGCAACTTATAACGACCCACTTATTATTCACAAATTTGATAAATGAATGCAAGGCGCTAGCACATTACTTTGGCCAAAATGTTATGAATGTTCTAATTCGCTGTAAGTCTGAAATAGAGTGGGGATGCTGAGATGGGACAGCAGCTGACCCCAAGGCACATGCTTTTCAATAAGCTGATCGGTTAAGAGACGTGGAAAGTTGCACACGGCAAGGAGGATTAAAGGACCAAGAACTCAGTGAGCGTTTGCACTGACATGTTTGCAGGTTTTCTCCAGACAGATGGATAAACTGTCTTCTTAGGAATCTCTCTGGCTTTTAATTCATTTGGAAATATAAAGTCCCCTGAATGCGTTACTCATACAGACAAACACTAAACCATTTTGAAAAATGAGATTAGCAATTTATTATTGAAATATGGTCTACGTAGATGTAGTCTCTAAAACACAAAAAACACAAAATGTTAATGAACCTTACAAAGAATTAAAGAAAAAAAAAGGTAAAAATTTGCTCATTGACTTTTCCATTGTCTTTTTTTAAAGTAGAAAAAAAATCTAAAGGAATTACTGCTTCATTGTGTTTGAAGAAGTCAGAACGGTCGGAATTTAATTTGATGCCTCCTTTGTGTTGACTCTGCTTTAATTTGATGCTTGACTACCTACTTAATTATCTTTAATAAGACATACTTTTCACAAGCACAAGAGTTTTAATAATTACAGATGATAAAAAAAACAAAAAAAACAAGGTTTATTGTTATTTTGACTCTGAGTGCAAGTGTAATTAAATTATACAAAATAGTCAAATTTAATACTTGTCACAATAAATAATTTTTGCATTTGTGTTGTTAACAAAAAGGTTTAAAGATAATTTGAGATTAATCAATGAAACAAAACATAATTTTAGCCCCCATTTTAATCATACAGAAATCTATTTTGATTGATTTATTCCCACTTTTAAACCTTTCTCTGCTTCTTTTCTCCACCTGTCAGCATCTGCCAACCCTTCCAATACGGCTTCACACTACCTACACCCATCGGAAACAGCTCTTGTTTCAAGGTTATGAGTCAGAACCTTTGTGTGTGTGTGTGTGTGTGAGGCTTCCCATTTGCTTAAAGAAAAAAAAGCAACAAAATCAATCAATAGTGGTCTCAATTTGTCACCTAAATCCAGTGTCAGCATCCTACCTAGCAATGTAAGCACTCTAATCTTACAGCATGGATGAATTCTGCTTGTTTCTACACACACCCACATATAAAGGGAAGGAGTCCTATTGATGCACCAACGTTTCCCCACTGATGGTTGGAATTAACTTTGTGTGTTTTACCCTCTTCACTGCTATTCCGGTGAAATCTTTAATTTCATGTATCATTGAGCAACCTGTCCAGACGAGCCGGCCTGGCTGTGATGGCTGTGTCTGTGGGCTCATTGTTGAATGGACGAGTTTTCCCCTTGCGGATGATGTCATTTTCTTGAATCGAAGAAGGGGGATATTTAGTGACACTGGAATGACTTCAAGCCTCTTGGCAATGGAAGATAAAGGAAAAACGATCAGTCAGTGTGAATGTGGCTGTTCATGTATGTCTGTTTTTTTTTTTCAAAGAAACAATAAGTTCCACTTTAGAGTGAGGAAATATCAGCAGGTGAAAAGCCTTAAAGCATGCTCAATCCTATACACCCGGTCTTCCCTGCCTTTGCCCATATCCAGGGCCAAAGAGCGCAGGATGATAGGAAGGTGTAATGATGTGTGAGAAGATTATGTTGGAATCAACTCCATTTTGCAAGCAAACAATAGTGAGCGTGTGTGTTTGCATGGGGAATATTGGGTGCAAGTGGAACCATGTCGTTTAACTGCCTTGGAGCTATGTGCTCTCAAGACTGTGACAATAATTTTAAAGAGAGGGCAGGGAGTGTATCCTTAAAGATGAAAAAAAAAAGACCACGATGATAACACAAATGTAAAAAGTACAATAGAATTTGTATTAAAAGGAAACATTTAAAATCAAAAGTCAAAATGTAATAGGTGGGTATTTCCTTTTTTTCGTTTTGATTCAAAACTAGTTCATATATATCACAGATTATATAAAAAACACTTACTGCCTGCCAGTCTGACATATGACTTGTAGTCTCTAATTTTTCTTTAATCAGTACTCATTATATCTATTAATAGACCATCGTTTAACTATCAATTCAAGGTTATTCAGGATTTGAAAATATAATCTCTACATCTTTTGTTTTACTGTAATGCAGTAAGTCAGGGAAACGTAAATAATTGAATAAAACAATTTAACTGTTGTATCCATGTTTCAGTACATCATGCAACTAAGAAAACAAACAAACAAACAAAAAAACAAATTGTTACTGTTTTCTCCAATTAGTAGTTTTTTCCCCTCCAAAATCTAATTGTTTTTGAGCCTTTATTTACCTTTCAAAATCACCAAACAATTTTCAAAACAAGCTGAAATGTAACCAGAAGCATTTTAAACCAAATTGAACGTTTTGTGTAAACATTTGTTTCAAAGTGTTATTTTAAAGAAGACTGTTGCCAATCTTTTGCGAAGCTCTAGTGCTGGTTAAGTTGTCTCAGCGAGGGGGAGACAGATGCTGATTAGATTAAGCTTTGGAAAATTGAATAGCTGTCAGGTTTGTCCAGCATGGCTGGCAATGAGGTGAGGGAAAGGTGTTCTGAGATGTGTAATGATGACTGTCCCGTTTTTCCCAGCTTCCTTTCTCCCGTCCGCCTCTTTTCCTGTCTCCCTATCATGTTCTTGTTGATCGAAGCACAGTCTTGCTAAATTCTTTTCTTTTACCGGTCGTGGAAAAATGGGGCAGGGAAAGGTAGGTGTGTGTTTAAAAGTGAGTGTGCATTTGGAAGAAGCGTTAGGAGCAAAAAAAAAAAAAAGCAGGATGGATATCGTGTCACAAAGTTAATTACAGTGTTAGCCGGCAGGAGTGCAGCCCGAGCTGCCATTCTTTGATGTTTTAGCAGGGGCGAGCTACAAACTCAGAAACTCACTCAGATCAAGGAGTTCCAGTGATTTTTTTTTTTTGGAACACAAACTTCCCAAAATTATGTAATAAAGCATTTAAACAAATTGTATTAGCAAGATTTTGAGTAGACAGCATGTTTATGGTTCTGTGATGTAGACCTTAAGAAAAAAATAATTACCCATGGAAACCTTACAATGATATGTTTACAATGATATACAGTATGTTAGGGCTGCACGATATGAGGAAAACTTGCGATATGCGATATTAGTGATCAATATTGCGATAACGATAAATTTGCGGTAAATAAACAAATAGAAAAATAAACAAAAACATCATTCCCATTTCATTGCAACAGTTTAAAAATTATACTCCAAATGACCCTCATCGACATGGGGGACAAACGTCAGGGTGGCTAACCCTGGTCCTCAAGAGCCTCAACCCTGTCTGTTTTCCAATTCTCCCTAGACTGCTAGATAATGATAACCAAAATCAGGTGTGTTCAGTCAATCAGGATGTGAAATCACTTGAGTCAGCCAATCAACAGCAAGCTGGTTAAGGAGAGCTGGAAAACAGGCAGGGTTGAGGCTCTTCAGGACCAGGGTTAACATAATAGGCCTCCATCTGATTGGTCAACAATGGGAAGGCGTCCATCTGATTGGTCAAAGCATAAAGGGATTTATTTGATTCGTTAAATGCTTCAAGCTGCCATAAGATTGTTTTAACACATTTTGGGTTTGCGATTTATTGCGATATTCGCCGTCTTTTGCGATATGCATATTGCAGAGCTGGATATTGCGATAACGATAAATTTGCGGTATATTGTGCAGGCCTACAGTATGTATATATATGCATATGTATGTATATATACATACATACATGTGGCACATGCACAAGTTTCGGATTGTGGAGGTCCTTTATTTATATATTTTAAATTTTGCATTTCTTCTTTTCTTCCTGTAATAAAGTTTAAATAAAAAAATGAAGACATTTGAAAAATCAAGGCTATACAAATTGTGATGGAATCAGATGCAGAGTATGAATGCCATTATTTATCAGTAATAGTAGGATTTGCTGGAGGACCCAGCCTGAATTTCATTCGTATTCTAATTTGAGCTTTGTTGCTGAGAATCGCGTGGAAAGAAAATGCTTAGTCCAACAGACTTCCATTAATGTAGAAAGCCCAAGAGCATTGAGGTAGAGCACTTTGCTGTGGGAACAAATGACTTCACTTCTCAAGGATTTCATCTGCTGACACCGTATTTGTGGGTTTAGAAAATCAAGTGGTTTTTAATGACTTGTTGTGTGGTTAGCATTTATAATTTAATTTTATGACCGTTCATTTTCCAGCATAAAATATTCTGATGTGCTTGTAATTATTGAAAATAATTTACTTACTTTACCTTAAAGTTTCTACCAATAATGCTCACATACATGTTTTACCCTAGGACTGCTCCATAACACCCCATGCTCTGTGCTGCTGGGATGATGAATGTGATCCCTGGAGATTAATATTCACTGTCACTGCCCATTGGTGGCTTTGCTCTGGATCTGCCTCCGTCCTATTGGTTCGGAGACAAAGAGCATCTCGCCATGGCTAGTCTGGCCGTCAGTGAACACAATAATAGTGATGTGCGCATGCTCTTCTGTAACCATGACACATTATTCACCCGGTGCCACACTTCACTGTTAGCCAACTAAGGGGCAGGGCTAGTACTATTAAACAAATTACCAAGTGCAGCATCGTGTGAAGGACTGTCTGTGACTTGCTGCTGTCAACATCAATCATCCAGGCAGCCGCTTAGATTCACTGTGTCACTAATGTGGATTTCACTTGTGAAGAAATGTAATGAAGAGAACAAAGAAGTCCAGACCCCATCAATCATCATTCCAGTTTACATTTACCAATCTTATCGCTGGGATATTCAGATTTCTTTTTTATAAGTCATGTCAGCTTTAGACTTCAATTTTGTTTTCTGTCACAGATTTACCCGTGTATCCAAAACTGCTGAAGCAAAACCAACAAAAGCAGACTAAATAAAAAAAAGTCAACATTTTTTAGTACAAATTAATTAACTAAACTGAATTAAATTAGTTAACCATGTTTTTATGACTAAGACTTTGTCAAAATTCACTCACTACTACCTAACCACCAAAAAACTATCCAGCGCCCTGGATTTCAATGCAACTTGGAAAATCCTTACTATATGTATTTTTTGTAGGGGAGTAAAACAAAAAATAGAGCAGAAATCCACCTGTGCTTCATGGGGTGTTTTGAAAATTGTATTGTTAGTTTGTTAAGCCTTAAATACAGAGCCTGTGACCTGACATGGGTAAAAAAAAAAAAAAAAAAGACAAATTAATTTGCACGAAATAGCAATTTCTTCCCTCAAAATAGTAATCTGTTCCCTCAAAAAACTTTGACCTTTTACACACCCCACATTTTCAACCAGAAATGAACTTAAATGCTTCCGGTTACATATTTACTGTAAATAGGATAACTGGTTTAAAGCAATAATATAACAAAATGTATTTTCCGGTGTATCGAAATTGACATACTTTTGCAAAACTGCAATGGATAAGCTTTTTTTGAATTAAAGAGTTATGTGACCAACAACTTTGCACAAGTTGCATTAATTTTCTTAACATGCTGGGGTCGCGGGGTTGTTGGAGACACACCCTGGACAGATTGCCAGCCTGTCGCATGGTCCGTGGGGCTGGAGTGATTGTGCTGGGCGGCAGACAGAGCGCCGCTGCTGGATAGGGAGGCAGCCAGCCCGGGCCTCCTGAATTTTATTATATTTTTCTTATATTCATCAAGAAAATAATAAAAATACCTTCTCGATTGATTTTTTTTCTTTTTTTTTTCTTTTCTTCTCTTGAACTAATGTGGTTCACAGAAGTACAGAAACACGGAAGTAGTGACGAAAAGCGGCTTTTGCAGCAGGAATGAAGTGGGAGAGTCTCTAATCTCACAAACCCAGACAAGGAGACGTAATTACCGATGCTTTTGTAGAGCTTTTCAGAATAAATAAACCCGATCTCTAAACATCTTCTGTGTCTTCCATTCATTGTAATGAGATACACACAGACAGAAATTTAAATGCACCTATTTTAAATCAAAGTATTGTTCACATCATTGTTTTTGAATGACTTATCGTGTGAGTTGGTGTTTATTTGTATAATTTAAAAAATCCGAATGATTTAATGGAAACAGTGTAATAAGCGATTGTGCAAAGTGAAACTTTGCAAATCTAACGAAGTAAATGAGAAGATACGTTTCATTTTCAACAAAATCTGGGGCAGCCAGAAAAGTCGGCTTTGAGGATTTTAAATACTTTTTCATTCAAACAAATTATTATTTCGAGGGAAGGATTTAATTATTGTGGGAAGGAATTACTATTGTGTGGGAACAAATTACTATTGTGTGGGAACAAATTATTATTTTGTGGTAATGAAATCCCAATTCGTGGGAACAATTTAACTATTTTTTTTAACCATGTCTGGTTATGGACTCCGTACTTAAAGGTTTTAAAGGCCTTATTATTTTTATTTTAACATAGCCTATATTTGTATTATTAAGTTTCATTATTTGCATATCCACTTCCACTTTTTGGGATCAACTTGGTGTTTATGTTTTTTGGGAGGTTCTTTGCTTCTGCAGTTGAAGTGTGAAAATCCTTCATTTCACGATGAATCCATCAAAGTAAACTTTGAGGACGCTGTGGTCCAAAAACTTCTCATAATACGTCTCCACTTGCAAGACTGAATATTGCCCTTATAAGTACAGAACAATGTTTTGCTCTCACGTTCCACTTTCATGCTGGCTGCTGCAGCAATCAATCCAAGACTGTGAAAAATGCAGCCAGTGGATTTGGGAAGCAGCAGGGAACAATGCGAGTGACGCTAAGCTTGAAAAATGTTTTCCAAGAGTCTGCGAAAATCAACTCCCTGCAAAGAACTACAGACAGACGACAGATTTAAACTGCTTACTGCTTTTTATATACTTGCTTTAATTTCTTTTTGCTTTTTAAAAGCTACCTTTTGCCTTTTTTAAGGCCTGGTTGTAATCATTAAGTAGGTTTCATGTTCTAGTAAGCATTCTATTGTTCAAAGACCTTAAGAAATGTAAAAGATAACTGCAGCTGGGGTCGGGGTAAGTGAACCATAGGATTAATTACATTGGTCAGAAGTTGGGGTCTTAAGGTGAGGATAGCCAATGATCTGTAGGTGCAAACGTGCTACAGGACTGCTTGAGCCAAAGAGGGGCTTAGTTAGACCAGCTTTGGATTTGGCAGGCTCTGGTCTCCATAGCTTTGTGAGATCTTCTTCTCCATCTCCAAATAATTTGTTAATTTGACCTCTTGGATTGTTTTTCTTATTCAACTTAAGTAGAACTCGGGGGAGACATTGTGGGAAAGGGGGATTACATCTCAACACCATATTGAGATGAAGAACTATTGACAAACTTCTAATTCCTGTGTGGCTTTAGATACAGACTGCATCATGATGGAACTGCGAGTTGAAATAGTAGGAAAACCCAATGGTGCACATCTAATGACAGTGTGCACTCCAGGATAAACTGTCAAACATTACTGTTCTGTGGTTCTTAAAGCCTGAGTGGTACAACTGTTGTCCTACTGTTGCTCTCAAAACCCACAAGCAGCATTCTAACAATATAACTAATGAAGAACACACTCAGTAGCTGTTGGTGTATGAATGACCTTTTTCTTCTGGAGAGAGTCAAATGAAGTGTGAAAATTCAGTCCATGTACTGTTACGTTTCTGGCTTTAACTAAAGACCTGGATTTACTGACTCTTTTAATTCAGAATTTTGACCTCAAACCTTTATACATTTATTTAAGATGTAGATGCTTTAACCTTCAGCACTTCTTCGAGACAACCTTGGATATATGCACCTTTGACTATGATGTATTTTATTTTCCCATGATAAACAGTCTTCTAAAGCTAACTGCAGTCTACATGATTACAACAGTCTAAAGCACCCTGTTTTTGAAAGCAATAACTGATCCATTTATAAATCTGACAATGACTTAACCACTACTATGTTGCTTTAACTGGATGTTTAAATAATTCCCAGTAATCCTTCTTTAATCTAAACTGCTGCAGCCAGAGAGTGATGGCAATACAGAGACCACAGGTTACTTTGTTTTTTGGTTCTCTACTTCTGCTGCATGGGAAATTTGGAAAATGACTTAAAATCTTTACTATCAGATGTGAAGCTCTGAGTCTCTGTCTTGATAAACAAGCACAATTTTCAGCACTCAGGGGGGGTTCATGTTTCCTGCAGGTTCAGAGACAAAATCTTTTTTTTAAATTAGATACAAATAGCTGAAACAGGTTTATTTTAAGATTAAACCAAAAATGTGTGCATATGAAAAAAAACATCTTGCAGATGTAAGGTGGATGAATTCAGATACTGTGCAGTATGGATTGAACAGCAGTCTGAGGCCTCAAAAGTCTGACTTCTGACTTTTACAGGGACTTGTAAGGGGGCTTGTGGGAAGAGCTTGTGTGGGAGGTTAGCAATATACTTCTTTGTTACAGTGGAGATCAGCAGGGTTGAGAGCAAGCTCTAAAATGAGCATCACAAAGAGCTATTAGACTTTGAAGTACAGTTTTTCTTCTTTGCTTTTTTTATTTTTTACTTCATACCTATCAGTCTATTTTTTCATGAAAATAACCAGCTACTGTGGCAATTGACACAATTATGAGCTCAGAAATTTGACTTTATTCCATTTGACTTTTATGAATTAAAAAGTTTGGTTTTTACAGTACTGTTAAATAAAAGTTTTAATCAGTAAAAAAATAACCCCTCCAAAAAAGTACACGTAGAATAGTTTTTGCACACTATACACACATTAAAAAATGTGCGTGAGTTTTTTCAGCATTTTCACAAACTGCACACTTTTAATAGTTTTGCGCATTTTGTCAAACTGTTTTATGGTTTGTAAAAACCCAGAATTTATCAGTATATCACAGTGGCAAACAATGTACAACTTATTTGACTGCTACGTTGAATATTTCTTCAGCATGATTGCATTCCTAAAACTAAGCCACCATTTTCTGCAAAAATATACGCCATCAATAGTTTTGGCTCATTTTCACAAATTGTTTTATTGTTAATTTATTCATTAAATCTACCTGTGAAAACCGCTTGCTTTGATTATTTAGGAAGGGCAAAGTTTTCCCAACACAAAAGCTTGATGCCGCCTGTCACCGTTTAGTGAGGGTAAACGGATAAATTGTGTGTTTATATTTGAAGTGAGTACTGCACCGGAGTTTGCAGCTTAATGCAGCGTTGTGTGTAACAGTGGCTGTTTTGGCAGTGTTGAAATTTTGCATAGAGGGATTTCAACAGATTAAAAGCCTGTACTGCAGCCATTTCGGTTTTGTAACAATTTCTTGTTACCGTACTTTTCAACAACTGACCCTGAAATCCCAGATTTCCTCTTCTCTGCTGCAATGATGAGTGTATTTTTGTTGAGTTTGTACAGCTTTTATTTTTTCTTTGGTAATAACTTCATTTTAGTGTACGGTTATACACAGAATCATACATGACCTAAAAAAAATCAGACAAAAAGAACAACTTTCTGCTGTGTAGGACACTGACAAGATTTTCAAACCCAAAAGCAACCCAAGGGGCATGGTGTAACTGACAAACTTTGTGTTGACCTATAGTTACACTGACCAAAAATATAAACGCAACACTTTTGTTATTGCTCCCATTTTTGCGGTATGAACTCAAAGATGTGAAACATTTTTCACATACACAAAATAACCAGTTCTCTGAAATATTGTTCACAAATCTGTCTAAATCTGTGATAGTGAGCACTTCTCCTTTGCCAAGACAATCCATCCCACCTCACAGGTGTGCCATATCAAGATGCTGATTAGACAGCATGATTATTGCACAGGTGTGCCTTAGACTGGCCACAAGAAAAGGCCACGTTGAAATCTTCAGTTTTGTTTTATTGAGAGGCTCAGGGGACTCAGACAACCACTCAGTATTTTTTGTGACCACCATTTGCCTCATGAAGTGCGACACATCTTTTTCGCATAGAGTTGATCAGGTTGTCTATTGTGGTGGTGGGGTTATGGTATGGGCAGGCATCTGTTATGGGCAAAGAACACAGATGTATTTCATTGATGGCCTTTTGAATGCAGAGAGATACCGTGACGAGATCCTGGGGCCCATTGTTGTGCCGTACATCCAACAACATCACCTCATGTTGCAGCATGATAATGCATGGCCCCATGTTGCAATGATCTGTACACAATTCTTGGAAGCTGAAAACATCCCAGTTCTTGCATGGCCAGCATACTCACCGGACATGTCACCCATTGAGCATGTTTGGGATGCTCTAGATTGGCGTGTACGACAGCGTGTTCCAGTTCCTGCCAATATCCAGCAACTTCGCACAGCCATTGAAGAAGAAGGACCAACATTCCACAGGCCATCTGATCAACTCTATGCGAAGGAGATGTGTTGCACTTCATGAGGCCAATGGTGGTCACACCAAATACTGACTGGTTCCCCTGAGCCTCTCAATAAAACATGCATAAAATTTGTCTTAAAAAAAAGACAAATGCTTTTTGATTTTGGCCAGAAACTGCATAATTATTACAGACTGGGAACAATTTCACAATAGAAAAAAAGAACAAGGTTCTAGCATAATTTAACAGAGTCGACAGATTCTTTGTCTTTTTGTAAATACCACTGTTTGCTCTAAGTTTAGCATATTTCCACCTGTCCTGTGCCACAGTGAAAAGAGAACTTTATCAATAATAAAAGGCTCCTGATTATTAAAGCAAAGGCTGGGATTGAGGGGGACCAGTTTTGTACGGTGCTGCCCTGTTTTTCATGTTGCAAAGTCCTTTCTATGTCTGTACCACGATGTGATGTGAGGAGAAGAGCTTCGAGCTAAGTGGGTCCGTTTATTTTTCGCTCAGTTTGACTGAACATTGTTCTCCAGACATCTTGTGGTCAACAGGTCAGCGTTTGCCTTTCTGCTAACAGCATTGACCAAACAAATATGACTACAATTACATGGAAATTCATTCTTTCCATTGCTTTTCTATATCACTAAAATAATGGACAGTTTATAGATATTGTGCTGGTTCAATCAGAGAAGCCTGTCAGTGTTAAAAGGAAGGACAATACTTGACTAAGTGTTATTATTGAAAATGAGAGAAGTAAATGTTAGCAGCTGCGATTTAAGTGCAAACTGGACATTGTAAAATAAAAAAAGGAGGCAAAGAAGACAGTCACATAAAAAAATACAGAGGAAAGGATCAACCAAGACAAATTGGAGAGCAAACCTGTCATATTTCAGCAGCTGTTGACCGGCCAGCTTCAGCATCCCACTGCAGTCAGCCAGCACAGAGAATTCGTTTAAAGCAGGAATTTCCTGTTGTCCTGTCATCCAGCCAGGGGGCGGATTATAATTTTCCTGCTTTTACCGTGACGCTTCCTGTGACTTATTTTTTTTTTTAATTTGATTTTTTTTCTGAGTCATCAGCTAGTCACTTTGATTGGTCACACAACACAAGATTTAAGGCTGGAATTAATTAGCAGCGCTGTTGTAGGAGGAAGTAATGATGTCAATCAGCACTGGCAAATGCAATTATCTTATTTTTTTCTACATACATTTTGTGATATCTCATTTTTTGATGCAATCCAAAGTTTTTCAGAGCAGATGGTTCATCTATTGTAATTAAATCTGTTGTTCTCACTAAAAAGTGTCTTGATTAGTACATTTTGGATATTTCAAATGCCTGAAAATAGTTTTTTTATTACTTACTTTTATTGTATTAGTTTATTTGCCTTTGGACCTGAATCTTGCTTTTAAAGTATTCCATTACCTTTAGCAGAGAATTATTTATACATGTGTTTTTTGCAATAATAATCTGAGGCAGCAATTAAAAACAAGAATTTCGAGTATTTTTTAGTGTTAAAAATGTAAATTTAGTGATTCTAACTTGATTTCCTTTTCGTATGTCCCTCCTGCAGCAGTGCAGATGTAGTTTTCCTCCATTCTCTTACCTCCTACTGGTCCAGCTCTTTTTTCCCTCCTCTACTTTTTAATCTCACTTTTTGTCTACAGTTGCGCCTTTAATGAGTTTTGATACTTTCTCTAAGCTTCTTTCGCATTTATTGGCAAACGTATTGCCTGTCTTCTGTCATCATTTCACCTTTTGCCTTCAACTATTCTGCTGTCTGGTCTTGTATTGTTCTATTGCATCTCTGTCTAATGTTAACAAACACATTAACTAACCCTTGTGCTATCCTATGACCCCACCCTTACATTGACGTGTTCTTCCTACCATGACAAAGGTGGAAAAGGTGGAGAGGATTTCATGTAATCCATGGACACCAGTGAAGATCACAAATCATTGAAGAAAAAAGGTTCACTGTCTAGTGGGTGTAGATGACCCAACTCCTAATGTTAAAGTGCCTAGGATAGCACAAGGGTTACGCAGTCAAAAAAAACCAAAACATTGAAACACACACAAGCATACTGTTAGGACAATTCAGGGGGACAATTTCATTGGGACAATTCAGGATATTGATGAAAATTAAAACCACTTATTGTACTTCAACTAACATTTAAGAGAAATAATAATAGAATTTATCATGATTAAAATTTTATGAAATGAAGAAAATATTGGTGTCAGTTGTGTTTGATGTGTGTGCAGTTTTTCAGATGATTGCCTGAACTCAGAAGTTATTGTGTAACTTCACTTTACCTCTCGTAGCTTGTCATGGTTTTTGCTGCACAGTAGTAGCTAAGAGCATGCATCTAAGCAGGCTGGCACAGCATTAGACGGGGCATGCTATTTGATATGGCAGTAATCTGTTAAATCCCCCAAGTGAAAAAACATTTTCCCGCAGCTTTGGCCAAAATTTTTAAAATGCAATTTTTCCCGTCACTTAAATCAGTCTTGTATGCATGTGAATGTGTGGCACACATGGGTGTGGAATTAGAAGGACTTAATGTCACTGTCCTCAGTAAAGGCGCCTGCTTAGCTGAGCGCCTCAGTGAAGGTTTATTACAGAATGATGTCATTTTCTGCAGTGCAGTTAGTAAGGGCCAGCACTGTGTTTGATAGCTTATTTTTTGGTATGTTAAACTGTTAAATGTTTAAAGTTGCTTTACAAACAATTCTGCAATTTTAATAAAAAAACAATGTGTACTTTTTCACATAAAAAACTGCACAAAGAGCATCCTGCATTAAAAGCAAAATAAAAAACATAGCATTTGGTCATGCAACAACAACAGCAATACTGTTTCACAAATGCGTCCTCACAACAGCTGACACCAAGTTTAAAAATATATTTCAAATCTACTTAAATTATTTAAGTACCGTTAAGTAACATCTTAAGGCCCTTCGAAGTCACAAAAAAACATTATGCAATAATAATGTTATAAATAAGGTTTAGCAGCACAATAATATTTGATTCTATCTCTTACAACGCAGTCTTTCTCACTTTCTCAAATGTTTTAGCAGATCATAAACAGTAAGTAGTTGTTTTTTTATGACTGTTTTGCAGGAAAAACCTTATTAGTTTATTTTTTGGCAAACATTGATATATGGTAATTGTAAAATTAATTAATTAATGGTATAATTCTATTCTCATAAAAAAGTTAGACACCAATCTTGATGACTGAGGCTTTTAACTCTCACATGCCCATGTGCTTTACTTTGAGTGTCTCACTTGCAGGTGATGGTCATCCACTCATGATCTGGTTATGAACTCTCCTGGATTGGTCAATGCAAAAAAAAATGTTTCAACTAAGTTTTTCATTTCATTTCCATCTTCTTCCGTTTTGTCCCTTTTGGGGTCATGGGGCTGCTGGAGCCTATCCCGGCTACTTGTGTGCAAAGGCAGGGGACACCCTGGAAAGGTCGCTAGTCTGTCGCAGTGTTTCACCTAAGTGAAAAAAAATAAAAATAAAATGTTGAAATATTAGAAAAAAAACAAGATGTTTGAAAACACAAAAGGAAAATGACAAAAAACATTGTATGACCTTTTGCAACCACAACAATTGCTTTATGCACTTTAACAGTATAAGAAAGACTGCAAAAAAAAGGAAAAGTTTAACCTAACAATAAAATTAATTAGTGATTTGGAATATTTGCAAAATGTAAAGGTTAAAGTTCAAAACTTGGAGACAGAACTTCAACTGACATATATGTTGCGGTAAAACCTGATACCGGTAAGTGTATAAACATGGATTCTTTATTAAAAAACAAAAAACAGTCAACAAGTAGTGACAAAATTGTTTTCTGTTGTGATACTGTAAAAGTGATAACAAATTTCCCTTTTCAGAAATACAAGGAGTTTGAGCGAGCAGTGCAGGTGGAGGAGATTGATGGACTACAGTTGGTAAAGAAGCTGGCAAAGAACATGGAGGAGATGTTTCACAAGAAAGCCCAAGCCATGAAGGTATGGACTCCTCATCCTCTGTGCCTAATGTGAACTTTATTTAGAACAAATATTAAAAAAGTAAATTAGAAAAAAACTTTTAAGAAGAAAAAGGTGGACTTAACACCTCCATTATTAAAGTTTTTAGCTTTTGTGTCATCTACTATTGGTGACGTTTTGAGGAGTAGATGCAAAAATAGATAAACAATGTAATTTTCTGCAGTGCAATTAGTAAGGGGCAGTTCTGCGTTTAATAGGTTATTTTTTGGTTTGTAAACTGTTGAATGTCAAAGTTTGCTTTACAAACAATTTTAATTAAAAAACAACACAAACAATGTGTTCTTTTCACATAAAAAACTGCACAAAGAACATCCTGCATTAAAAGCAAAATAAAAACAAATTTGACCAACAGTTATATTCACTGGTTTTGCAAAGATAAAAAGCTGTTTTCTTGTGTACCAGTTTAGCCAAACAACTTTCATTAAAAAAAATCTGAAGCCAAGACTATACTCTTTGTGTAGACAAGCAAATCTACTCCACATTTGCCAAGTTGAGCATAGAAATGTTAGATTCTTCCTCCAAACAGAACGCTTTAATATCCATCAATCCGAAGAGACCTGGCGTTGCTTGTTTCTGATTGAGAGGAAGTTAGAAGAGCAGAGAATCTGCATACAGCATTATTTAAAACCAATAAAGGTCTGTCATTCAAGTGATTTTTACATTTTTTCCAGTGATAGTTTTGCAATTTGCCGTGTTTCACAGGACTTCTCTTTATGTTCTGAGGTTTTCTGTTTTCTGTACTTTCCATCGTCTAACTATCCATCTGTGTGCGTGTGTGTGAGGTTGTGTGCGAGTGTGTATATATGTGTCAGCGTTGTAACAGGTGTCCACATTGCTCTGCTCTGACAAGCACGCTCTCTGCCAGCTCTAGCTCCAGGTGATAGATGGTATCAGAACAACATGGTGCTGTGAACAGAAATTGGATTTCTCTCAGAGAGTCTGGTCCAACGACACAAACTAAAAGGAAGAGAGGGGTTATAGTAATAAAAGGGGTTGGGGGAGGAGATGGGTGAAACAGTGACAAATTATTTCCCTACTTTAGGACTACTCGCATTTTTTTTCCACAATCAATATCTTATCTTGGTTGGATTGCATGACCCTGCTTGGTTTTACGTTTTGAAGGCAATAACTTTTACTTGTGGATGCTGTTGCCTTTACTAACCATATAAAGGGAATTTCAGACAAATATAAAATATAAGAAGGGTTTTTACCACTAGACTGTTACAGGTAAGTAACTGCTGGCAAAAAAATGTTTTGAAAAATTGCAGCTTCTATCAGATAATGCATTTTCTATTTGAACCATTATCACTTACTTTCTAAAACAGGCTACCATTTTGAGGAGCCTTTCGTCAGTATCTCTCTAATGAAGCTCCTTCATGCAGCAATCGTTTATCTCACACCTCCTTGATAGTGTAACCCTGGGATTTGAGGCAACTTTGTTATCTAATGGTTGCTCTTAAGTCCTTTTTTCATTGCTTGTGTGCCTTCATAAGAGTGCAGAGCATAATGGCTGCTTGGAGTTTTACAAGAAGGGGAAATGCTGGTAACCAAAGCGATGCACTTGACTGCTAAAAAGGCCATTTAGTTAAGCTAACAGAAAGTGGAGAGTGGAGTAGGAAAAACTACACCTTTTTAATTTTAAACCCTGTCTGAGTGAACATGTAAGTTTTCCACACTTATTTCAAAACATGTATATCTGGTCTGGGAGGATCCCCCTAACGATTAGTAACCCCCGTTTACCCTCCCTTCACCATCTCCGCTCTTTGGTAAAGTAAATGTGACTCTTTGGTCAATCAATTTCTGCACGAGTGCCCTTCTTAGCCTGTCATTGGGGTTTTTAATCTCCTCTTCCTCTCTTCCATGCCCCCTCTTTATCGCTCACTACCACCTGCTGTGAGACGCCTGCTTCTCTGACCCTTAAAGAACATACCTGTAAAAGTTTAGTGCGCTCTTGTTGATGTGGTTGTTATTAAAAAACAACCTTTTGAGAGATTAGTTATACTTTCTGGGTTTTTAAAAAAAGATCTAAACAATTTCAGTATCAAATATCCTCTCAGATGAAAATGGTGCCACAAGTTCTTGTGGAATTTTTCTGATGATGGAGGGCATATATAAAGAAAGTTGAGCTTAAAATTGTATTCCTTAGTTTTTCTTTATTCAAATCGTTGTGAATCAGGAGTAGACGAAAAAATACTACTGGATAAAGCTTGTAGTTGCGACTACCATTGGCGGACCACAAGCTCCCTGCTCCATTCCCTTCTGATGCATCCGCTTGTAGACGACTAGATCATGTAGGTCTACATTTTCCTCGTCTGAGCTGACATCTGGCTCAAAACTGTACGGCTGAATAGCTCCAGTATTGCTTTCCACTGTTGTTGCACCTCTAATGTTAGGTTGGGGTGTGAGGGGCTGTAAGCTAGCGGAAGAGAGTGTAAACAGATGAAAGACGGGAAATGGGGACAGGCTTGCTCCGTGCCAACAGTCCATGCCTACAACTCGGAGGTGAATTTCTAAAGACCATCTTTTACTTTGCAGAAACTCTGTCCTAGATAACGACACAGGTTTATTTTTTTATTATTATTTAGGCTAAAATCTTAATTTAAAGACCACTGGCAACACTTTAATATGGATCAAAAAATGATTGGAGTGGGACTTTAATGGTTAAAAGTCAACATTAGTTAACAGTCAGAGGAGAAATCTTTTGATGATATAAACTTTGTACCTTTCATTTTGTTTTGTTTTTAATGCTGGCTATGAAGGAGAACCTGAATAAATCGGAATTTATGTCTTAAATTTTTTAAAACTAGCTTTTGTTTTGTGTGTGTTCAAAACAATCTTAAATTAAAAGGAAAGAGACAAAAAATTACTTTAATGTAAACATTTCTCTTTAAATGATATAATATGTGGGGGATGTTTTTAAGCATGCTACAAACTTCATAAAATATATAATAATATGTAATTATGTTTGAGAAAATGGACTATCATCACTATTTGAAAGTAAGGAGTCCAGTACATAACAACTCATCACCTTTTCTCCTATAATTAAAAAAAGTTCATTTCCAACATTAAAAGAGAGGCAGAAAATTGGTTACAAAGACAGTAAAGGTGTAATCAAAAACTGAAACGCATGCAACTATTGTACTAATGCTTTGAAGTCAAGCGCAACTGTGTTTCATGTGACAAATACATTTCAAAGTAAAGAGCGTGTCTTGCCTCTTGGGGCTGTTTCCCCTGTTATGGCAGGCAGTCTTTTCTCTGTACCTGCTGATACAGCCATGCTTCTGAAGTCATCAGCCGGCATAGAATAGTGGATTTCCACGTGTACACAATAGAAGACACAGCAGAAGTCAAATTGAATTTCTATGATAGCCAAATTCCTGTCAGAAGTTTTTCAGTGTGAATAAACATATTCAGTGAGTTTCACAGGGAACATTCAAATTTGCCTTTTAGCTATTTTAACACAGTTTTAATTTGGAGCAAATGGTGAATACTTGCATATAAAACATGGAGAGAAACACTTGTAGAGCAAATAGTAATGAAGTCAAAACAAAACGTTTTTATGCTGTCTATTAATTAGCCCTATGTTGGCCCCTAATAGAATACAATGAAAACAGAACCCTGCTTAAAGAAGTCATCTTTTTTTGCTTAAAATATTTTTACTTGCTCATTTCTAGCCAAGAAGCTCATTCACTGATAACAGATTGGCCTATTTTGATCTATAAATTCTGAGTGAATGACTAAAGGCATGAAACCTTCCTAAATCTTCTCAGGTGTAATGCCTCAAGTTCCAATAAACTTTTTGTCTCATACCAAGCAGAAACCCGTTGGTCAATAACTGATCAGGATCTTACTCAAAGGCACCAGCTTCTCTTTGGATCTATATATGTGCATTTTTATATTCTTCCCACTTCTAATACAATCCCCTGTTAATCACTAAGAAAAAAAAAGATGTAAGGCTGATTTACATTAAGATTTATGCTTACAAAGAGCAATATTGGAGACCATCTTGGTTGCAAACAAAAGCTGATTTCCTTTTTTTTTTTTTTTAGGTTTCATTTTGAAAATACATTTTGTCCTAAGATTTGATTTGGAAATTTAAGCAACAGCTATCTTGACTAAGGAGATAATTATGGCTCCCGCTTGGATTAACAGATAATTAGACATTTTGCTTTCCATGCATGCATTCAGGGGTTGCCACAGTGGATCAGCCTTCACTGATCTGCACAGGTGGTTTGGCAGAGATTATTTACACCGGATGCCCTTCCTGACACAGTACTATATTTTATCCAGGCAGGGGACAGGCACAGGGAGACCCAGACTTGGGCCCTGTTGTGGCTACATAAGTAGGCAGTAGCGTGAAGGGTCTTGGCCAACATCCAGCAACTTGTTGCTTTATGCTGCTTCATGGTTTTACCCCCCCCCCCCCCCCTTATAACCAACCTTCTACCCCCCCTCTCTAACATCTCTCTCTCTTCTTCCCTCCTTTTCTTCTCCGTCCGGTCCAACACAAAAAATCTTCAAATACGATTAAAATGAATAAAGTTTGGCCTTGATTACAAAAGGGGTTTATTCAGACATACCTCTGGTTTGTCAAAAAACTCAGAACCCCTGTTGTTATAGTAAAATATGTCCAACACAAGAGGCCTTCAGCTCTCATCTGTTTGCCCAGCTGTTGGACAGGACAAGTAAAAAAAAAAAAGATACAACTCATTGCGCCCCCTGGGAATCGAACTCTGGTTTGTGCCAGTCCTGCATGGAGCCAAATGAGCCATCTAGAGGTTGCATGCATATGGAACATATTTCCAAATATTTTTTATAGAAGGTCATTTTATTATACATCTTATTTTTTCCTGCTATAAATCTAGGTCCGCTAGCATTTTTATTTTCTTGTGTAATTTTTCCATCTGCGACGTTCCCAAATACCAAGCTTGGGCTACATTCACACTGTAGGCTGAAACGACCCAATTCCGATTTTCTTTTTTTTTTTTTTTGCCCCTATGCGAATATCAAGTGTCAAGCAGGGAGGCACTGGGTCCCATATTTGGAATCTTTGGTATCCAGTCTTGGGGTGGACACTCTACCACAAGGCCACTCAGTTTACAATCGAAGTGAATCAGCTGATTCTGTCACTGAGAAAAGCGACTTTGTGCTGTTGTTAAAGGGTCAACATACATCCCTGAACTCTAAACCGGGGACCCATAGTAGTGTAAGATAAACATTACTCCTCATATGCCAAAGTTGCATAAATCCCAAAATCACATAGTCAACCTGAGTGCATAGAATACAATCTCTCAACATCAGTTCTAAAAGCGTGGCTCAGTTTTCCCTGCTTTTGTTGTTAGTTATGGGGCTGTGGAGGCTGGAATTGGTAAGGCTGTCTCTGACACCCCAATGGCCAGGCAGAACTCACTGGACCACTTTCTGTAATTTCACTTATTTCAGGAGATATCACCAGTCTCAAATCATAGTAAGACTTGTGTGGGTGTGGATGTGGGTGCGTGCATTTCTGCTGAGAGTGATGGCCAAAAATGTCAAGTCAAAGCCCGAAGATGTCAGAGTAGAAACACTTTCCTCTGTCTGCTCCTCTCAGGTTGTTTTCTTGTCAGCATGATATCAAAGTACATGGAATGGTTTTGGAGAATGATTAAATGGGCATGCAGCCTGGACAGGTGTGAAAGGATAGATGTCGAGAAGAAGAAAAAAAAAAATGTCGAGAAGAAGAAAAAGTCAAAGTTAAAGTTTGAGCACAACAACAATGTAAGGGAAGTTCGAATATGAAAGAAGAGGCGAGTGTGAAGGGTTGCATACTAAGTAAGCCTTTTTCCCTTTTAGTCAGCGAAACTGTTGAGAGCTGACAACAATCGATTATTGGCATTTGATGTTTCAAATCACCCTTCTGCCATTCATCTATTCATCTTTTTTTTTACTCCTTCCTTTGCTCTTCTCTCCGGTGTTCTATTTGTCACGATGTCATCCCCTCCCAACTTGGCTTGGATTTAGTCGAAGCATGAAAAACGGAGAGAGCAAAGTGTCGCTTAACTTTGTTCCGTTCTGTTGATTCTGCAACTTTTTCCTGGCTGGTTTTGGCAATATTAATTGCTGTCCAAAGGACTATTGATGGGCTGACCCTGGCCAGTTCCACTCAGATCATCCATGACCTCTGGAAGAACTAAGACCCAGAGGACCTGACCTGTCAAAAAGCCAAGTCTGAGTTAGCATTTCCTTTCACAAAAAGTGATGTGACTTTAACTTCAAATTATCCAAGAACATTTCTCTGAGATTAATTTGGTGTTGACACAGATTTCAGACCTTACAGATACTCTGTGGTTATCAGAATCCATGGTTCAAGTAAAAAAAAGCACATCTGTTTGAATCTCCCTGAGTTTTTTCTTATAAAGTTTGCAGGTTTTTCCTGCACCAAGTTTTTCTTTTGACAGCCCAACTTCCTCCAAGTCTAAAACCATGCAGGTGAATTAGTTGATTTCTAATTCATTAGATAAATGACTGCATAATCACAACCTGTAAAAGGAATTATAAACGCACCAATTTTAGCTTATTTTTTTAACAGAAATGTTTTTAGTTCGGGTGTAAAGTTATATTAAATAGTACAAGATAGGTTGTGAAGTATGGGGTTAAAATTGCAAATTAGTTTTTATTTTAAATGATAAAAAATGATACATGGGTGTGCAACATCAAATGTCAAACATGAAGAGGGAAACACAATTTTACTCATACTGTGTTTAAAAAAAACAGATAAATGCAGGGAAGCCAGATTGAGATAGTTTGGGGACATTCAGTGAAGGGACAGTGATTATGTTGGTGAAAGGATGCTGAGGTTAGAGCAACCAGGAAAGAGGCCCAGAGGAAGATTATAGAGGAGGTTTGTGAATGTAGTCAAGGAGTACATAAGGGTATGAGCTAGGAAGGTGCAGAGGATAGAATGAGGTGAATGATACTCTGTAGCGACCCCTAAAGGGTGCAGCCAGACCACAAAGAAGTGCAACTAAAACAGACGAGGCATACAGCACCAGAGCCACTGTGCACTTTTCAGTTACCTTGGGAAAACATTCAGACGTTGGCCACTTCACTTCATCTCTGTTCATGTTAGAACTATGCTGAGTCAAAGCTTAATGTGCTACTAAAAAATCAGTCAATAATGTATGTAACCCTAACCTCCTTCTACTTCTGTCACAGGGACTGTTAGCAGAAGCCCAGCATTATGACAGGTCCTGCTAACAGTGACATATTTTTTGCTGCATCCACAATGACAGTATTTGTAAAGGTTATTGGTTTTACCTGCCCTAAAACTTTAGATTTAGTAGGTAACCTGCTCATGAAAAAATGATTTGTTCTTTTAAAAAAATGTTTTTTAGAAGAATAGTGTATTTTCAGTTTAATCCTGTAACACCGGAGCTTTAGTTCAAGTGTTTATATTCTTTTTGATTACAGTAACTCTTCAACCGTATTCCTAATTAAAGTAATTCCAGCACATTCTAAAGAGAGAAATGCAGCTTTGCGCTGCAATGCAACACTGTAGAGTAGTGAAGTGCTTATGCAATCGATGTAAGTCCGCTGGATCTGTCGCGGAGAGAAGCGGCTTTGCCTAGTATAAAAAGTCACTTTTCTCCGCATCAAAATCGGCCGATTGGCGTTGATCGTCTGAACAGTCAGAGTTACAGTCAAAGAGCGTCTGTTATTTAGGTTTTGCCAGCAACATCTCCAGCCCTAAAGGATTAAAAAATGCTGATCAGTGTGAAATTCACAAAAAGCAAATGTAAACAGGAAGAAGTAAAGAAATCTGCAGTGTTTCCTAACTGTGGTGAAGGTCATTAGTCTTAATAATATAAGTATGCTTCTTTTAAACCTCTGTCATGATAGATGTATTTGGTTTTTGTTCACCAAACCAAACAAAGACTTGAACAATTCATAGCTGCACATAAAGCATATCTTTCACTGCCAGTAGAACAGAGTTCTTTAACTCTTGTTCTTGTGTGTTCACAGGCAGAATCCTCCTGTTCTCGCTACAGGCTTCTCTAGATAAGTCTAATTATTGTCTGTTTTCAGATATTTGTTGTGCACTGAGAGCAGCACAAACATGTCAGGAGTCAGTCAATAATGAGGAGATCCTCTTTCAAAAACTGCAAGTCTTCCTCAGTCCGTATCTTTAGCATTTCTCTGTCAGCTAGTCAAAGGCTTGTCGATGTGTGTAGCTGGCATGTTTTTTCAAATCATTTTTTAATTTTTTTTCCAAAGACACAACGGGGCCTGCCTCTCTGACCGTGTCAGTTTAATTATTGTTGTCATCTTGTAAGCCAGAGTCTCACCAGAATGATGAAAAGTAATTTCCTCTCTTTTTAAACATCAGGCCTTTTGGCAGAAACACACATTCACACAGATGTGCCAGGCTCATTTAAATGTATGGGAGACAGACTGTTACATAGTCCCACAGCAACACTAACACCCTACCTGGAGCGATCATCTTGGTGATATGATTCAATTGAAATTCACAGAAAGGAGTAGTATCTGTTTATCTCTAATCTATTTTTCCAAATGAAAAGCTCCCTGCCACTGTGGAAGTTATTTTTAACCTACTGCTCCAAAGCTTGTCTGTGAGGAAGGGCTGAAAGTCAAGACAGAAGGTAAATAGAAATATTGTTTGATTTCTGGTTACATGCCTTGTTTTATGTTCTTTACACTGGCTTGACTGGCAACTTGTAATATTTATTTTTCATTCAATCAAATGTTGAAAACCACGAGTAAGTATTGCAATTCTGAAACTGAAAAGAAAAGAAAACAACCAACCTTCTACATGTAACCCATTAGGCAAGAGCCGGTAACACTAGAGATAACAAAATAATGTTTTGCTGGTCCCTTTGAGTAGGATGCTGATCAGTGATTGACTACCGGGTTTCTGCTTGGTATGAGACAAAAAGTAAGAACTACAGATATGTGGTTTGTGCCTTTTATATTTTTTATGTTGCAATGCAGAAACAGGTGGGAATGTAAGCTCTAATAAAAGACTACAACCTGTTTCTTTGGTTACTTACTTGTACAGTAGCAGGTTACTATGGTATGTCTGATCTGCACAGGATTTCACCAAATGTGCCAACATATATAAAAGTGACATGAAGTTCAGATGTGTAATGAAATATTAGTTACAACAATGATAAATTACCATTACAGAATGTTGTATTACGACATGCTTAAAAATCTACTAAAAGACTCTGCTTCTAAAAGGCCAAGCGTGATGTTGTCATGCTCTCATACGGCGTTTTATTAGTCGGGCTAGGTTTAAGTAAAAAAAAGAAAATCAATAAGTATTAAATTGATCTATACTTAACACTGAATCAATTTTTCTAATCCATAAATTGATTTATCTTCATCATAGCTTTTTTTATTATATTATTTTTTATTATATTATTATATTTTTTATTTATTATTTATTTGTTAAGTTAGTTTTTAATTTATATGTTTTGATATTATAATAAAAGTATCACCTTTGTTCAAGTTATATTAAGTTATGAATAAAATGCTGTTCATCACCAAATACATTTAGTTGAAAAGTTAAGAATAAATGTACTTGCATTTAAATTTTTGAAGATGCTAAACAGCACACCAATGGGGGACCTTTCTGTCTGGAGTTTGGATGTTCTCCCCGTGCATGCATGGGTTTTCTCCCTGGGCTTCTTCCCACTGTCCAAAAACATGTTTCATAGGTCAATTGGTTACTCTAAATTGTCCATGTGAATGTGAGAGTGCATGGGTGTGTGATTGTGGCCCTTCGACAGACTGTCTGTGATAGGCTCCGGCAGCCCCGTGACCCTGAAAGGGAACAAACGGATAAGAAGATAAATGAATAAATGAATACATTTTTAATCGGTTTGTGAATTTTTGAAACTTACCTGATTCAGGAATGTTGGCAGTGATGCCCAGCCCCAAGTGTTGTACGCTGTGAACGTGACTAAGTTTTAGTGATTGAATATAGACACGTCTGACATGCACCACCACTGGTATGATGTAGTTGTTAAGCAGCTAGAAGCTAGGGTAGACAAGGAGCTTATTTACCCAGGCTACAGGAAAAAAAAGACTTCTTAGCAGGCAAACGTTGGTAAATTATTGAAATGTGTCAATTTCCATCACCAGGAGGGAGCAGACAGAAAATTGGACGAAAACAATGAACTTATAATCTCACATCTTCTATTAACAGTTCAGCACTCAAAGCTACTTTGATTCCATGTCATGCTTAGTGGAACTTTCAGATGGAACAAAACAGTTCTGCATTTTCTAAGGGGTTGTGTTCAGGCCAGTGGAATGCTAGATCAATGATAAGAACCACAGTTTAGTGTATGGTTAAAGAATAAATATTTTCTGGATGCAAATTATTCTGTACTAAGGCATTAAAATATATATTTTTATAGCTTTTTTTATGAGAATGCTATCAGATACACAGTACTTAGAGATGCACACCCTAGTGCTTTATCAAATGTTATTCACTCCTCAGTTTACTCTACTTTACCCCTTTTTTTGTTTTTGTTTTGTTTACTCTTTAACAAATATGTTATGCACAACCAGAACTGTTCACAATACCTGTACATAAAAAAAAAACAATATCATTATACACACAATCAAAAATCGCTAAAATGATATGCAACAAAATTCAGTGGTGATGTGTTGCTATGGTGAGGAAAATAATTGGCCAGACTCTAGATTACAATGTTTGCCTCCCAAAACAGCTTGCCGGCATGCACACAACAGCAGCACAACTGAATCAGCTCACTGATTGCACTAGTTTACCCAGTAAAGCTATTTGAATGGAAATGTGAAATGGAAGTCCATTACTAGGTATTCATAGGCTCCAGGAGCAGCTGTGAGACAGAGAACTTACTCAGAATGCAAGTATACTGTGAGCATCACATCTGTAAGCAGACGTGTTGGTGTGTGGGGGAGGTAGGATGGTTGTACACAACTGTCAGATTAAAGGTTTTTGAGAGTTGTGATATAGAGCCAAAATTTGAACAATAAAAAAGAACATTAAATGTATTTACAACAAAAGGAAATAATGCAAAGAAAAAAAAAGTTCTCAAAGGGGTGCTGATTGCAAAATGATACCTTTGAGCATCAGAAATGGCAATTTCTGCAGGAGATCACATACCGCACAGACTGACACAGTTTCATCTGTAATAATTGCTTTCATAATCACTGCACCTCTATATGATATTGCTTCAGTTCTCAGTCAGATTTTGTTCAGAGGATATAAAAAAACAACTTGAATAATATTTTTATTACAGTTTCTGTAATATATAGCAGTTGTTTGGATTTAAGTCCAGGTGAAAGGAAATGGCATTCTCTAACACAAAATGTCTGATCTGTGTTGTTTCAAATCAAATCAAACTTTATTTATAAAATAGCGCTTCTCATGCATTTTGTGCAGCTCGAAGCGCTTTAACATTAAAAACAAAAAATGCACAACATTACAGTAAAAACCCAACCCACCCTTCACCCTTCCCACTCCCCTCCGTTAAAACATATGACCCATGGCCCCCACGTACAAAGAATGATGACTATGTAGCTTAAATAAATAAATAAATAAATAAATAAATAAGCAAACAAACAAACAAACAAACAATATTCAGCCAATATTCTCTTTTTTATCATCTTTAAATCACACAAATCCATTACATTCCCACTTTATTTTACAACTTTAGTTGTGTTAGGTCTACAGTATATATGGAATCCTTCTAGAAGAAACTAATTGGTTTGAATTTAAAAGTAAAGGTGATAGAATTCGTGAAAATTACATTTTAGTGTTCGGCAGCGCCATCAGTGTGAATGCGTGTGTCAATGGGACTTTGACTGTAAAACGCTACGGGCCTTTAAGGAAGGTAGAAACAAGCAATATAAGTATACGCCATTTACCATTTGTATTATATGTGTTAAATGTAAAGTATTTGGCAATCTTAACAGTAAACCAAAAATATTGTCTGATAGAAGTGTGTTTGGAAGTGCATTAACTTTAAAAATGATGTGGAAATGCATGGAATCATAGCCTAATTAGAACACCTTTGGACTGACCATTATGGTTAGTCCAAAGATGCATATGTAAATATCTAACACAAGAGTCTAATGCTATTGTATCTTTAAGAAATCAAAAGTCTAGTGTCATTTTCTAGGACATAGTTTCTGTAAAGCGGCAGTAGTTCATTAGAAATTCTCCTTAGAGTTGTGGGCAGATGTGACAAAATAGTGTTGCGTACTTGTCACCTGTCTATTAAAGTTCATCCCTTTTAGACATAATGTAATACAAGAACACAATACACCACAGGTCAAAATTTGTTTATTGATCTGTTTTTTTTTTTTAGTCACATTTCTCCCCCCTCCTTTCTGGTGGCCAAGGACATCACTTCCTGTTTGAGGGTTGGGCATAGGAAGTGCAAGGGGGAACCAAACTAAAATATTCATGAGCAATATTGGAGTTTTGAGCCAGATGCTAGCAGATGAGGAAAACGAGGTCGTACATGGATCTAGTCATCTGCAGTCTTCTGTATGTCACAGCTATAGACTTTTTCCAGTGTCATAGTTTGGTCTGCTCCTGATTCACAAATATTTGAATAAAGAAATACCCAGAAATGCAAGTTTAAGCTTAATTTTCTTTGTATTTGTCTTCCATAATGAAAAAAAGAACATGTTAAAAACACCAAAAGCACAATTTTCATTGGAGTGGTTTTAAACAGTGTTAGTTATTGTTAGACCTTTTTATCTTTAATCTTGGCAGCACTTTTCAAAAAATATCTCTTGAAAAAAAGGCTATGACTGCATTCACTTTTATTCAATAACACTTTTTATCTGAAAATTGCTCCAATAAGAGAAATACATGAGATGAGAGATGCTGCTTACTGAAAGACTCTCAGACTCTTCCCCCACAGGTGTGCACAGCAGACAATACCAGCAAGAGGTTAATGACATAACGATTGTCTATGTGGGTTTTGGTGTGCGGGCATGTTCAGTGCGTGTGCAAAACCGCGTGAACCGGTGATGGAATTTGTTGTCATAGTGTCCAAAGAACCCCAGGCTGTCATTACCTCTTCTGGTGAACCATTTAGTAAAATAACCCACTTCTCTTTTTACATGCTGGCCAACGTTCTCTCTGCTGTCTGTCTGTGTGTTCTGAGGGGTTTTAGTGGTGCTCTGGTGCTAAGGGGGCCCTTACAAATGTGGTTGCAGACCTACTCTCTGAACAGTTTTTTCTACTGTTTAGGCTTTTTGATGCACAAATCAACTTGCTTTTGAGCTATTGCCTTTGCCCTTTTTCTTCGGTAGAGACTCGTGGAGGCGGCAGAAGAGGCCCACCTTCAGCATGAAGAAGAACCAGACCTGCAAGTAAGTCTACATATACTTTTCATATTTTAGTCAAAATGATTACAAACTCAGACCTAATTAAAACGCCATGTTCTTTGAAGTGTGTCATTTAAACTGAGTCTAGAAAAAGATATTGAAGCCTCCTCTCCTCTGATTAAGGGATTAAGGGAAAATGCCCAGTAAAGGACAAGAGGCTCTGCAAACACGAGGGGAGAAATGAGATGAAAAAGCATTAATGATCTCGTTGGCTGCTTCCCCTGACAGGGCCAGGCCGCCTTTCCTTTTTCAACGATTCATGTAGGGAGACTTTTCATAAAAGTGGTACAGTTGCGTATCAGCATGTCACTCAGCTGTTCATGGTCCTGCTGGAGCTGCTGTGCATGTTAATGCACATAATGAAGGTGCTCAACATCCCGCAAGAGATCAGAGATTAAGAATAGCTCATGGCATAAAATTAGATATGGGCATCTAATAATCTAATCAGATGCCTTCACTGAGCAAAACTTTGCTGGTTTGAAGCGATTGTGGCAGTTTAAAAGAAAAGATAAAAGGGCCATTTTAGGGCTTGTTAATTTCCGTTAGCGTTAATTGAGATTTAATTGTGGATACGGGTGATGATGTTGTATCTCTCTGAAGATTTGGGACAACTTTTAAAAGGCTTTTCTGATATTACATCATGGAAGTTCTCACTGTCATTGCAATCTTCATAGAGTTTAGCTTTATATCTGTGTAAGTAATAAACTTTCCGAAGTTGTCACATCTGTCTGACACACAGCTTAAAACATTTGTGATTATGATTTGAGAGTTAGAAGCATATACTTAGCCCAGACTGTCACTGGTCAGTCTGCAGTGCATCGCTGTTGCGTTGCGTGGGGAATCCGTCTCACGACCCTCTACTAAACCACATCCTCTGAATTGCCTCTCCGGTCTGTCCCTCCCCTCCCCCTCGGCTCCTGGAGGAGTGGTTTGTCCTGCCACCCCCCTGTGCTGACTACTTTGTCCCGCTTTCCTCACCTATTCAAAATATAAGCAAGCAGGTCCCATGCCCTCTCCTTCCTCATACTTCCATAATTAAACTTTTGTTGTCAATGGTGAAAATGGACGCCAGTGTTTTCTGCTGTGTTGACGTGCATAATTAAATAAAATTAAAATATATTAAATGAAATCAAATTCAATTAAGTTTTATTTTGAAAGTACAACAGAATTTTTATTTTGAAATCAGGACCTGTTTCTTATTTCTCCAACTGTTTGCCTCAACATTGACTCATCAACGCACTAGAAATAGAACTCCTGTGTAAAGCTTGCATTGCATTGCAGAGGGATGGACGTCAGATGCAGACATGATGAAGGCAATGTAAACATTCCGATTGATAAATGAACGTTCTATTTTTGTGTGCCAACACAATGCAGACAGACCAGTGGAAATTAGGCTTTAAAGACTAAGCGTGTGCTGTACACGTTACCCTTGGGCGATCTGCACGGTTGTTGCCATATTGACCAGACGTAGCGTCATCATTCTTATCTGAGTAGGGCAGAGTCCCCAAAAGAAATGAAGAAGAATCTGACATTTCAGATGCACATATGACATGTTACTGCAACAAATGTGTGAAACCCAAACACATTAGTCCAAATTTTGATAGAAGCAATAAAAGCACTGGTGCAAACGGAATAGAGTTGCTTTCTGTCTCATTTATGCCTTTCTTAAACTAAAACCCAGTTACCTAAATAAGAACAAAATCAGATTTGACTAATTTTTGTTGCCTTTAGTTGGTTGGCAGTCCAGTCAAATCCAGCTATTTTTATTTCTTTATTTGTATATATTGGTTACAGTGAGACACAAGGTGCCATCTTTTTTTTTTACTAAGAGATACAGTATTACAGCTGTTTATTTGACATAATATTTGATTCTAACTGTGGCCCTGAAATGCAAATCACATCAAAAAATCACTCAATGCAAAAACATATTAAGGATTAAAACAACAAAAAAAGCAAAGCTAATCCAAAAAAGTGACTTTGTATTTTCAAAAACAAAAAAAAACCAAAACAATTTAAAATAAAGCTCCAAAAACGTCCAATAAGTGATGTTCCATCATAACTCTCCATTTCGCTTTCTTATTTTGTTTCGTTTTTTTAATATCTCATTTTGATTTCTGAAATTAACTTTTATTTTCTGAAATAGTTATTCTTTTTATGTTATGGTTTTTGGAATTTTGTTCTTTAATTTTCAAAATGTGATGCTGTTTTTTTTATTTGTTTTGCTTTTTTATTGTCCTTGTGATCTTTAATATTTTTTTGCACTGAGTGATTTGTTGATGTGTTTTACACTTCAGGACCACCGTAGATGTTATCTTATGTGGGATTGTTTAGCATCTTATGTCCAGTTATAATAGCTAAGATACAGAAGGATTGGTTCACTATTAGCATGCATGTGCAAACGCATGTCTTTGTGATGAATTGATAACATCTGCCAGTCACAGTGAAGCATCTGGTGAATATCTAAATAGATACATTTTAAACTGGAAAATAACACCCAAGAAAATATAGCACTTAATGTTTACTGATATCCGTTTTTATAAAAGTCAGTCAGGTTTTTAATTTTTTTTTTTTTTTAAGAAAATTGGAAGTGGATTCTTTGAGCTTTAGTTCTTAAGTCATGTCAGTTTTAAAAGTATGCACTCAAACAGTTGTTTAAATATATGAAGTAAATTGAATCCAAAGTGGAAGCCCCATCATGTTTTACCAGCCTTGCTGGTCATAAAGCATAAATCGAATTAAATCGTGTCTATTAATGGGATCAAAGTCATAATGCTTTCAAAAATGGAACATAATCTTTACTGCATCCAGGGAGTCCTACTCTAGTAATTATATTTTTTTGTGATCAAGAGAACATTTGGCTCCAGCCACAGTTCTACTGTACCTCACAGTCCCGTGGTTCTGCTCCAGATCTTTTTTAACGGCTGTAATTCTTTTCAGCTGCAGCCCTGCTGTTGTGATTCCGTGTTGAGTGTTTGAGTGAAAAAAAAAAAACAAAATAATGGGCTGAGCACCATCCAACACATTTCTAAATGAAGTTTATGAGGAGCAATAACTGAAGTTTAGGTTCTTAAGAATAAATACGATTTTGAGTCGGTTTGTGAGTATTTGTTGCTAAGCCACTTATGGAGTCTTTGTTGTGTGTGGATGACTGAAGCGGGTGTGCATTTGCTTTGTCAGTTCTCAAAGGTTCAGCAAAGCAGTTTTTGACTTTTTTCTGGATATTGAAGATAGTTTACCAAATCAAGTACAGACTGCAGCTCAGCTCTGAATCTTTTCCCCATAGTGCACATGTTTACACATTTCATTGTTTTTGTCATCTGCTTGATCTGTACATGACCTGCAATTTCATTTGACATTTGAAAATAAAAGCTTGGACTGACAGACAATGGGTGAGAAATAAAATGAGAAAAGTTTATACTATTTAATGTTAGTTTAAGTTGTATGAAAAAGTCGACAGCAAATGATACAAAAAATTTGATCAGTTTAAGTTAAAAGCATTTTTATGGCACATTATAAAACTACATTTTTGTGGCATAAACTTTGCACGTTCAAGTTCGGCTTTTAAATAAAGAAATATGATAACCAGTATCTTGTTGTAGTCCCATAATATTGATCTCTTTTCCCTTTTGGTCCTGTATTTTAATGCATAATCTTACCACTTATGGATGTATTTGTTTGTTTTTGGGCTTCAATTAGCTGTGACCTTGTGTGGGATCAGCATGTGCAAGTACTGTAATTTAAATTTTACTTGACACTCAAACAAATTCATGAGAGAGCCACTTGCTAATTTTTTGAAATGGAATTACAGTTGTGAAGTGTGAAATGTATCATTTTTCCATAACAAAGGTAAGATACAAGTTTAAGCTGTACTATAAGCAGACTGCTGTTTTTCCATCTAAAACTCTGGAAAAGAGGGGGGCAAAAAGAAGGTTTAGGAGCATAAACATGTGGTTATTTTCACCGTCCACACGCAAGTGTCTGCTGATGCGCATGTGACTTCAGTTTGGTACTTTAACATTTATTCAGTGTAGCCTGCAGCATTTCCTTAGCAAATTGCTGAGCTATAAATACCTGCAGCTGTGCAACAGTTGTGCATAATGATGGCTGTTCGCTTAAAGCAAGAGTGACCTCTTTGGATTTTTCCTTCTGGGCTGCTTGTGCTTTAAGTCAGAGAGGACATGAGGTATACTTTAAGATATATCACCAATAAACACGTAAAAGCAAAGATTACAATGAAGATGCAATATTACAGGAATAAATAGGACTAGAAGTATCTGAACTACAGCTATTTCAGTAAGCTACTGATTGATTTGACTGACATGTCAATGTCCTGCATGTTAGTTCAGATTTTTAAAAAATAATAAGCAAATCAAAGGGGAGATAATAATGTAAAAAATCCTTCCTATTTTGATTGTATTCTGAGCTCTGTACTTACATTTGAAATTGGTTCATCAAATCTATTAATCATTTTTTACTTTAAGGTAATTTCTTGTATTTTTTAGGGAAAGAAACTCATTTCAGATTTTTTTTTTTTGGGGAGAACTCCTGAATACAATTATTGAAAGTGCCACTTTAGCCAACAACAAAACTGGTTTTGGAATGAATTTGAAAAATCAATCAATATTTCATTAAACTGTTGAATAGCAATTTAGGTTGTGAACTAGTAAATCAAAAATGAATTTAATTGTAATTTTGTCAGTGATTCCCAGCTCTAGCTTACACTTAACTTTGTGATTCAGCACATAAAATTGTAAAAGTGTTGCTGTCTATTTTGAGACATTTAAAGTTTTTAAACATTTCGTTTTAACAACACAAATGTAATAACAGCCGTTAAAGTTTATTATTTAGTTTCCAATTCTTAGTTATTTTAGTATCAAAAACACAAACCATACTCGAAGGTGAGAAATAAATCAGATTTTTGTATACTATTTCACATTTTAGTTTTATAAGTTTTTTTCCTGCTCCACACTGTTGTCAGTGTCATGATTTGAAGTTGTTGTCTTGTTTTTGGTCCTTGTTCTGTCTTGTTTCTGTTTCCTGTTTTATTTTGAAAGTCTCCTGTCTTGTCTGTTTTCTTGAGTTTTACTTCCTTTGGTCCCCATCAGCCCTGATCGTGTCCACCTGTGTCTTGTCTGCCCTGTCTGTATTTAAGTCTTGTCTCTGCCCTCCTCCTGTGTTGGTCCATTATTCCTGTCCTGGTTGTCCTTGTCATGCCATGTTCCTCGTTTCTTGTTCCACGCCACAGTGAGTTTTGTTTTGTTGTTGTCATCCTGCTCTGCAGCGCCTTTTGTTTGTTATAATTAAACCCCTTGCCATTGAACCCGTTTGCCTCCCGTCTCTGCGCCTGGGTCCTACCGGCTCTCGAGCCTCCATCCCGTGACAGAATGGACCAACGCTATTTCCTGGACCCAGCAGAGCGGGACATGCGGCTTTTAGAGGCCTACTGCCTGGCAGCAGAGCAGACCAGGACATTTTGGGTCTTCGACCAGGCCCAGTTCTCATCGTATGCTATGGAAGGGAGCCGTCTTGACTGGAGAGGGAGCCGTCTCGCCATGAGGGGGGGTCGTCGTCGCCGTCGTCCCCGCCGTCCCCTTCCTGTTCCAGAGGTGGTCCGGCACGCACCACATCCCTTTCCAGTGGTGGTGCCGGATGCACCTCATCCCCGTCATGTCCCGGTGGTGGTCCCGGATGCACCACAATCACGTTCAGTGGTGGTCCCGGACGCACCCCGACCCGTCCCGGCTCCCAGGAGGGTGCCGCCAGCACCCCGACCCGTCCCGGCGCCCAGGGGGGTGCCGCCTGCACCCCGACCCGTCCCGGCGCCCAGGGGGGTTCCGCCTGAATCCCGACCGACCCCCGCTGCCAAGGCCACGCCCGACCCGCCAGAGCCTGACTGCTGGCCCGACCCGCCAGAGCCTGACTGCTGGCCCGACCCGCCAGAGCCTGACTGCTGGCCCGACCCGCCAGAGCCTGACTGCTGGCCCGACCCGCCAGAGCCTGACTGCTGGCCCGACCCGCCAGAGCCTGACTGCTGGCCCGACCCGCCAGAGCCCATGCCTGACTCCATGCCTGACTCCATGCCTGACTCCATGCCTGACTCCATGCCTGACTCCATGCCTGACTCAATGCCTGACTCCATGCCTGACTCCATGCCTGACTCCATGCCTGACTCCATGCCTGACTCCATGCCTGACTCCATGCCTGACTCCATGCCTGACGACTCCACGCCTGACGACTCCACGCCTGACGACTCCACGCCTGACGACTCCACGCCTGACGACTCCACGCCTGACGACTCCACGCCTGACGACTCCACGCATCTCATGCCGGACCTGCCTCGCCGGACCGCTCGGCCCCCCGGCCGTCCTCCGGACCTGCCTCGCCGGACCGCTCGGCCCCCCGGCCGTCCTCCGGACCTGCCTCGCCGGACCGCTCGGCCCCCCGGCCGTCCTCCGGACCTGCCTCGCCGGACCGCTCGGCCCCCCGGCCGTCCTCCGGACCTGCCTCGCCGGACCGCTCGGCCCCCCGGCCGTCCTCCGGACCTGCCTCGCCGGACCGCTCGGCCCCCCGGCCGTCCTCCGGACCTGCCTCGCCGGACCGCTCGGCCCCCCGGCCGTCCTCCGGACCTGCCTCGCCGGACCGCTCGGCCCCCCGGCCGTCCTCCGGACCTGCCTCGCCGGACCGCTCGGCCTCCCGGCCGTCCTCTGACACTTATGCCCGTCGAGGTTTGTCCTCCGAGCCCCCCCCCTCATGTGACTTTTGGAACCTCGGAGCGGTTCCTTGAGGGGGGGGTACTGTCATGATTTGAAGTTGTTGTCTTGTTTTTGGTCCTTGTTCTGTCTTGTTTCTGTTTCCTGTTTTATTTTGAAAGTCTCCTGTCTTGTCTGTTTTCTTGAGTTTTACTTCCTTTGGTCCCCATCAGCCCTGATCGTGTCCACCTGTGTCTTGTCTGCCCTGTCTGTATTTAAGTCTTGTCTCTGCCCTCCTCCTGTGTTGGTCCATTATTCCTGTCCTGGTTGTCCTTGTCATGCCATGTTCCTCGTTTCTTGTTCCACGCCACAGTGAGTTTTGTTTTGTTGTTGTCATCCTGCTCTGCAGCGCCTTTTGTTTGTTATAATTAAACCCCTTGCCATTGAACCCGTTTGCCTCCCATCTCTGCGCCTGGGTCCTACCGGCTCTCGAGCCTCCATCCCGTGACAGTCAGTCTTTGGATTTAGATAAATGGTTTAACATTTTATTTCAATTTCTGGCTCAGAGTCAGCATCTTTTGTGTCCATTTCTATAGGTGCTCATACTTTCCCTAACAGTTAAAAAGTATTTGGCCAAGGTTCCAGCGAACCCCCCCTTATTAGACCGAGTAGTCTAGAGAGTCAGCTGAGACTATACATTTGATGTAAAGCCTGATAACCACTTAATTAAAAGTTGTGGACTGTCTGGTTCTGGTTTGCCTTTAATTATATATAAAAAAAAAAATATCGAGATTTTTATGTAAACAATATGTGCTGGATCATGCTTGACTTATTTTGCGTTCTTTTGTCTGTACATCTGTGAAAGGAACTTCATCCCGCATCTACACAGCTTGATGTTTCAATAAAAATGCTCTCACATAAAAATGCAAATTCTCTTTTTAGTGGCTTTGATTCTTTTTAGAGTCACTCCTTCGACATCTTAAAGTTCAGTATTTTTTTTAAGTACAACTGCTTATTTCACTTTTGTTTCTGACCCTGTGTGATGTCCTCAAAAGCAAAAAAGTAATAATTTTTATTTTCCTTTGTGGAAGCTTGAAGGAGTGTTGGAGTTTTATGGCTAAAGTTGTGTCCATATAGAGGAAATCTTAAAATTTATGGATGTGAACCAATTAAGGAAAAGTGACAAAAATCTGTTGAAACTTTAAATAAAGGTTTCAGTGACATTCACATGCAGTCATTTTCAAAACAAGTCATTTATCAACTGTTGTTCAACCAAGAATGAGTAACTATTAATATAATAGAATAATATACAGTTTCATTAGAATTTAGTTTAGTATAAAGAAATATTCACATGTACTTTTTCAGAATGTTTTTTTTTGTGTCTTGTATTTAATTTCTCCTTTTTCTCCATTTTAGTATCATTTGGTTGTTTGGTATCAGTTCTTCACTTTCTTTTGTAGAGGGTCTAACTGACTGACTGACTAGTAAAGCTTTTCTGGCATGTTGGGTTTAAGAGGAATAAAAAAAACTGTGACGGACCCAGATACGCAGAGACGGAGCAGAGCATGTAACTGTCAACATGTGACGTTTATCATACGCGTGTCATGAATTTACATCTGCTTCACTAGTGCACCTAAATTGTAGTATTTTAAGAATTAACACGTGGAACTTTTATAAGCTACTATAGTCAATATGTGAGTAAATATTTGAGTGCACTTGCGTTTTTAGCCCAATACAACAAATATTTTGCATCACTTTAATTACTGCTCTACAATAAAATTTTTAAAGACATGACTGATATTTTTTTATGTATAAATGTATTCAAACTATGTATCTTAAAGTAAAAGGATGCTGAATAACTTTTAAAAGTTTCTTTTTATCCTAACAATTTCATGTTTGAATTTTTTTCATCGCTAGGAAGCGTGGAGGTTGTCAAGTACTGGTTTAAACGATATTATGCGCTGTCAAGTACATCATTAACTAATTTATGCTTTTATTAATCATTTCTAATTGTACTTTCAATATTTTGAGCAGCAAAGGAAAATTATCGCAGTGACAAAATGCAGAAGTTGTTTACATGCATGATTTGATGCGGGCTGCATGTGTACTGCCATGTAAATGTGCACTTTCTTGTGCCTGCACGGCTCTGATGGTGGCATTTCTAATAGTGCATTTCACTGCGGCTCATAGTGAATAGATGGTAATTATCACCAGCTGAGCTAAAAATACCGCATCCACCCGTAGGGTGAACCTCCTCCATCACTATTTGTTTTTTTTTTTTAAATGTTTGTGTGACTTACTGCTATTGGATACACATTTGGCTGGCAGCAGTTTGATAGGAATTTCCTTATCTACCCTTTCCAGAGCTCTTCTGCTTCCATGTGAAATTGGCACGGTAATCTGCAGCGATTTTCCTCCCTCGCTCTTTCACCCGCAATGCTCATGTGCTGTAAAAAGGAAATAAGAGAGCAGTCTCCTATGCCCTCTGCAGCCAATGAAGTACTCCCTTGCGGGGTGGAGACAAACAGCCAATTGCCAAGCTAGATGCTGACAAATAAAAAGTGGCCCTAGTCTGAAGGGATCACTCAGTTCCAACTTATATGTAATGCTGTACTTCTATCCAAATAACTACTTAAGGTGTTTTAATAACTTCCATGGTCCCAGGCGCATAAAGTGATACATCTACAGGCATGCAAGTGCTTCGACAAACAGTTGTGGAATGGGTAGCTCCCAGGAGCTCACTGAAATTTTAGTGTGGTTCTGTGCAATCTGCCTGGTTGTAAAATTTCCATGTTTCTAAATATTCCACATTTTGCTGTCAATGGAGTTAGAACAAAGAGAAACCTTTAGGGAGCAGCTGATTACCGCAAAGAGGCCAAGAGAGCCAAATAAACTTCCAAAGCAGGCCAAAGGGATGTTGACTTTCTGCAACTTTCACTGCAGACTTGCAAATTTTGAAATGCCTTCAGATTAGTTGAAGAGCAGTGTGTAGAGAGTCTCATGGATTAGCTTTTAAGCAGCTGCATCCAAGCCATGGATCCCAAAATGTTGGTGCAAATGGTGTCTCTAGACACTAGAACAGTTGAGTTGAGATGGATTCTCTGGAGCGATGAATCATAGCTGGAACTCTGATGAACAAGGTGTTAAACACTTGAATGGCAAAACAATTTGATGATTTAGAATGAATCAGAGCAAAGTCTGCAAGCCAAGCTTTTTCATCTAACATCAGTACCTGACCTCAAAAATAAAACTGCAAAATGTTTAAACTTTGAAAACATTCCTTAACCTTGCAAAGAGCTTTTCTAGAAGTTGTTGTAGTTGCAGAGTAAACTAATTTCAGATATAATCGAATTGATTATGAATAGGACTTCACCTGCAGGTAGATTTAAAAAAGTTAAAATACTTAAAAGTCATGTTTTTGGTCAAACAATTCAAAAAGTAAAACTCATGTTTTATAGAGAATAATTTATATCGGAGAATTTCAAGTCTGTCCTCTTATTGTCCTATTATTTTGAATATAATGGATTGCAGGCTATGGACACCTAATAATCAAACCAGTGGATAAAAAAATTTGAATTCCGAGGAAAAAAAAGTGTGACAGCATTTAAGAATAGATTCCAGAAAGCTTGAGAGACAGTAAATTCTACATGAAAACTCTGTGTCTATCATTGTGCCAGTTCAAAAATAGACAGTGACTGTGATTTAAACCTTGGCCGCACTGACCATAGGAGTCAGCAGCTTCCTGCTGTCTGCCCAAAGGAACAAACAGTCAGGAATTCTTCCAAGGCCCAACACAAAACTAAAATTACAAAACCCAGTAGTATAAGGAAACAGAGAATTAAAAAAAAAAAATCCCCACCATCCAGCACAGAAACAAACACTTCCAGCTCTCCTTTGTTGGTTCAAACCTCATCTGGCTAACATATTCAGAAGGTTCAAAACAAGATAATTGACCCACACCTGTCAAGTAAGCAAAAGGGGCAAAGAAAGGGAGGAGCTCAGCAGCAAGATGCAACACGATGTTCCACCTTAATCAACTCAAACACCTGCAAAGCTTTCCTGATCCTTTTAAAATGGTATATCATGTAGTTCAGTGTTCAGTAGGCAAAAACAACATGGATTAGGCTGTTCGTATGTTTGAAAGACTTCACAAGGGGGACAAGCCCTAAAAAGCTTAATGAGCTGGTTGTTCACAGAGTGGTGTATTCAAGAATATCAACAGAAAATTAAGAGGAAGTATTAAGTGTGGTGGGACTAGGTGTTCTAGAAGCAGGTAGAAGTGCAGCCGTGAGAGGATGGCCAGGCAAAATCTATTCAAAAAAGCAAGAAGTGGACTAAGCTGGCCCAGCACAGTGGCCTTATGGTTGGAGTGTCCGCCCTGTAACTGGAAGGTCAAACCCTGGTTCAAACCCAGGCCAAAGACTTTAAAAATGGGACCTCCCTGCTTGACACTCAGCATTACGGGGTTGGATTGGGGGGGTTAAGCCACCAAATGGTTCCCGAGTGCGGCTGTGTCTGCAGCTCACCGCTCCCCCAGGGGATGGGTCAAATGCACACCTAGGTGAGTGACAGAGAGTGGAACTTTAACTTTAAGGCTGGATTTAATGCACTAGGAGCCACAGCACATTGAGAAATGCTACACGTGTGCTAAAAAGCTCGTATTCCTCATCTAAAATTCCTTTCTAAACCAAAGTCAACATCAGAAGCATCTAACATGGGCTAATGAAAAACCGGACTATTACTCAATGGTCCAATTTTCTCTTTTCAAATAAAAGAACACATTCATCTCATTTGGAAATTGAGGTATCAGAGTCTGGTGAAAAATATTAAAGGGGCACACATTCCACATTATTTGAATTCCAGTGTAAGGTTTCCATAGTCAGAGATGGTTTGGGACGCTTTGTCATCTCCTGGTGTTGGTCTAGTGGGTTTACTGAGGTCCACAATCAATCCAGCCTGGAAACTCTAGAGCCCTTCATGTTGTCTTCTATGAAGATGAAGACATTTTCCAGCAGGACTTGGGATCTTCTCACAGTATTAAAGATACCAAAAGCTGGTTCTGTGATCATAGTGCTTGATATGCAATGAAACTTGCCTGACCTGAACTTGTTAGAAATTCAATTGGTTGTTGTGAGAGAAAAATAACAGACACCAGACCTAACAAAGTAAATGACCACAAGGTAGCTTTCAAAGCAACCTGGGCTTCCATTCTATTCAGCAATTCATGCGAAAGGAAACTTGATCAAGTATTGAGTGCATAGAAATGAACAATATTGTGAGAAACCTGACATTCGTCCTGAAAACATCCTCCTTAATTGGTCTAAGATTCTAATTTGCTAATCTGCTTTTTAGGTTGTCATTATCTACAGGCTATAGACATTAATTTTTACCAAAAATGAAAGTGTTAAAATGTAACAATCTATTGGCATGTTTCTATGAAAATAAGTTTCAATTTTGAATAGACTAAAAAAAAAAAAAAAAAAAAAACATATTAACCATAATCTAATTATTTGAAATCAATAGGTTCCTGTAGAGGTGAGGAGAGTTGAGCAACTACTTTTTTCAATATTTAACTATATTAATCACGTACAGTACAGACCAAAAGTTTGGACACACCTTCCCATTCATTTGAATGAGGAGGTGTGTCCAAACTTTTGGTCTGTACTGTATATCTGGAACTTTTTTATAATCACTGACAAAGACGGTAATCAAAGTCCCATCCCAAACCAGATAGAACATAATGCTCACGACAATGTCCAAAATCTTCAAATGTCTGTCTCCTTTGTTTCTGAAATATTTTGTCACAGCAATATCAATTCGTTACTGTCTTAATGACATACACCCGTACCGGTGCAGTGGGTTTTTGGGTTATCTGGGCCCGTATAGAGTCGTAGAGAGGAGGAGTTGCATCGTAAGAGAAGCACGAGTGGGTCTTGCAGTTTCTTGAGGCTCATGCACAATGGACATCATGAAAATAGAATGTACGATTGTCATGCATATGGGAAGTGTATTGTGAAGTATTAATAAGGCTACTGAAAGTTATATGCAATTCTGACTTAGGAGGGATGCCGTAGTGCAGTGCTTTTATGTCACACTTCAGTAGTTGGCAAGGTGCATGCACTTTCTTCTTACTGACAGCGCACAAATGCTATACACACAAGGTCTGCAGGTCATATGTAAACGTGCCCACAAGATCCGACATAAACTATGCTCTAATTCTTTAATTTCCTAATTTCTAACAGTCAGGAGAGCATACCTATCACTTGAACAGCACTAATGGGGGTCCTTGCGCAGTATACAGTGTTCGGGGGGGTTAAAAACGTAAAAGCTGTACGATGTCCCTGCGTTTTTCCTATTTCAACCTTACCCACCCTTAAGTGTTTGAACTGCAGCATGCCTGTAGAAAAAGATGTACTTGAAAAATTTTGACCTATTGGTCTCAGATCGATCTATGACTCTGTAAGGGCCACCCACATGCCATACAGATTTGCCTATTGTTTTTCCTGCAGACAGCCCATATCCACCTGCAAGGGTAGTTGTGTTGCTGCGCTCAAACCAAACACAATTTGTGCCTCAGGGGCATCCAGTTTCTATATTAGGTTAATCTACGGATGCAATAAGAGGTCGTGTGGCACACATTGAGTGTCGGGTTGGTCCGGCAGCAGCGTGTTTTGGGCATCGTGATGGGCGTTGCATCGCTAAAAGAGTTAAAAAATCTGAACTTTGGGAAAGATGACGCGTCACGTTAACCAATCAGGGACTCAGATGAGATATAAAGTTAATGTTTCAATGTAGTGATGAGAATCAAAAACCATAATTGGTTGCTCCTCCTTCTTGCATGTGGGGTATCAAATTAATCAACATATTTTTGGACAAGTATTGTGTAGCAAATTTGACATGCATAGAAAGAAAGGCATCCGACGCAAATTTGATGCATCAATTGCGTTAGGCATAAACCGAGGATGTTAGTGATATGATTAAGTCACTTCTCCTCATTTAAATTGTTAGATTTTGATTTGATTTGAAATGGTTTATTTCAAGCAATAAAATAGAAACAATACACAAAAACAATACAATCATCAGTTATACATTCATACAATAACTAATCAAACTTAGGATAATAACACATTAATAAATATTGCTTGAAAGGGAGTGGAAGGAAGTGAACTTATATAATCCCACCCCTGTTCTCTAAGTCATTTGAAGATAGTTGTATAGCCGCCGTCAGCCCGTGCTGTAACCCGGAAACGGAAGTGTATCCCATAAGTTATGATATTGCTTAGTTATTTTTCATCTAAGGTAAACAAACATCTTACACAGGGAAACTAATAGTTCTTCAATCTAAATTTAGGGAATAACTTGTGCAATGTGTAGAAAAATGTAACATTTCTTTCTAAATAACATTTTTGTCTTTATTTTAAAGAAGGGAGCTAAAATGTACACCACTTTTTATCTTGAGCTAACATTTATTAATCCTCTCTGTCTTTTCCAGACTGAATGAGTGGGTGCTGTTGATACATGTGCCGTCTCTCAGCTTAATGCACTGCGGTGTTAAAGTCAGGTTGTTAACACCATGATCAGGGACTGCATTAGTGCCATTGCACACTCTTCACTGTAATGCTGGAATGGCATAATTGACTTGCCCAATACATACTCCCACATTTGGACAAACACATCTCAGCTGCCGTAGATAATCCTACATGCATGTGGGCACACACGATTAGCACCCACACCAACACCCACATTGTGGACACTTAAAAAACATGTAATTTGAATTAAAATTTAGGGATACAAGTTTTGAATGTATAAGTAAGCCTGTTGAAGCGCTGAATATTTGACGTTCCTTAGAAAGCAGCGCTAAGCATTGGAGTGCTTCGCGTGGCTGTTCATTCTGATCCAGCTCCCTCTGGGCCAGTTCCACCCTCTCCTGCATATTCTGATTACTCTGTCTGCAAGGACAACACACCTTTGAGTCCACTACCAATTACTGTTAAGACTTCTATTGCATGTTAACGAGTGATAGTTAAGTGTTTGGCTTATCCTTCTTTATTTTTATTGTAAAACATTTTTATCCTTTTTGGTCAAATTCTCCTCTGTGTAAGATTGACATTATACGAGTCTAAATGCAATGTATTTGGAACTTAGTTAAGAAAATTGTCATAAGTCTAGAGCTATATAAAAGTTTTTTTGAAAGAATGATAATCGAAGTATTTTTACCAAGCTGTAAGCTGACCTATCATAAACAGAAAAGAAGTCCAATATTCTGATAACTCTATGTAAGAAGTGAAAAAAAGCTGTCTCACAGTAAAAAATAGACTTTCTGTGAACCATTTTGTATTATAAAGCTACCATAGTAAAAAAGCTGATTAACAGGGAAATTATTTGATTTATTTTTTATTTGCACAGAAGAAACCCTGTTGAGAGTAAACTCCTTTACTGAAGATGCTCTGTTCATATTCATGCTCTTCATATTTTTAGAGTTTTACATTCTCCCCTGGTATCTGAAACCCCAGATAAACCAGTAGCCACTGAGCAGCTCCATTGGATCAAATCGGGCCAAGAAACTAGAACTTGGTAAAAAGATGGTCAAATCCTTTCTGAATTGAAATCAATATCAGAAGCATCTTCCAAGGGCTAAGGAGGAGAAGAACTGGACTGTTGCTCAATAGTCCAATTTCGTCTTTTTCAGATAAAAATAAATGTTTTCTTTGCCTGGAATTTGATGATGAGTATCTGTTCCATCCATTTGGAGTGATAGATCTTGAGTCTCAAGATTTTTTTTTTCTTTGAAACATTTCGCTATTCAATGATCATTTATCAACATTTACTTTTTAAACACACCCAAAATGAACATACTTTTAATAGTTATGACAAACTGTTGAAGCTATTGGAAATCCTCATTTCTGCCAAAAGTAAATGCTTTGTTTTGTGTGTTTTATAGATATTTGCTTTTATTCTAAGAACAAGATCTACATGTTTGCATATCTGTCGTTAGAAAAAACAACAACAAAAACTGTTGAAATTACCATAACAGGACAAATGGCACAAATGCTGTATTGTCATTGTGGCTACATTTTTTTCTGGATTATTTTCTATAATTATAACAGTGTTGAGGGGGAGGGAGGAACCAAATAGTTAAGCCAAATATGAAAATAATAAAACAAAAGCCATGCCAAGCTACAAATTCTCTGAAACAAAAGGTAAAGCCCAAACAAAAACAGTCTTGACTGCTTTATCTACCAACGGATGTTTACGGAAGAAAGAGGTGGAAGCTACAATTCTAACTAGCTCTTCTATACAATCTTTGGACTACGCGAAGAGTACAGGATACCCCAGTTACCTGTCCAGTGTACAACCACACATGCACAAAGAATTTTTCTAAATTGGGGGTATGAGGACTGAGCTTCACCTATTCCCCAGCTGCTCCATCTGTTCAACAGTTCCTGGAGTGGTGGTTGGACAAAGATGATTCAGATCCGCCAATGGGCCCATCCGCCAGACTCCATTAGATGCTCAGCCTATAACCATCAAGCAAAAGTGCTGAAATGGATGAGAAACAAAACCTTGCCATGGTTGTACACAAATGAGTTGTATTTTTACAGACTAACTGCTGTACAATTAATTTTTTTCAACAGCAGAATAACACAAATTGTAACCTTGTTGGAAAAAATATTACAAATCCATGTTTTGTGACATTTCCAGTTCATTGCATAGACCGTGTGTTCAGTTAGCTATTTGAGAGAATGTGTTTTTTGTAAAAGAAGAATGATTAGTTTAATGGGTTTGGACCATTTAGCTGAGGGTAGAGGCATTAGGCCATGGTGGCTTGTTGTGAGTCCTCCTTTTATACTTTTGCAGCCTGGTTGAAGGTCTGCTTAGGGGACAATTTACAGGTGAGGTAAGGTTACTACAAATGATTCTACTTCCATTACTGACAGTCCTCATGCAGCACTCCCATAGTGCAAGAATTAGCCATAAAATGTTAAAATGTTTTTTTTTTATTTTATTTATCACAAATGTGACTTTGGTTTGACAGCGCATGTCTACATTATGTATTTATTGTTAAAAAGGATGTTTGAATTTTCGTGTTGCAATTTGGGGAATACTGGGGATACTTTCTTCTGAAATTCATAGGAATTTGAAATTGTACTACTCATTACCGATCCAGTTTTTTAAAAAGGAGGAGAAAAAAAGAAGCTAAAATAGGACAGGGGAGTGCTCTTTCACCTTGAAATGGCAGTGTTCTGTTTGATAAAAGGCTATTAAGTCTAATCAGGTCTGATTAATTACACTGATAGGCACAGGGCTTGCTAGCCTAATTGATGGCTTTATCTTAGTTTTGCTTAGTGCTGGGGAGTTGATGGTGCTTCTCAAGAGAATCGAAGAAGATTCTCAAGTAGGTTGTTGGTGCCTTGGACAAACTGGAGGGGAGGGTAATCTTTTTGCACACAGCGGACAGTGTGTTCATGTGAAAAGGAGCGCAGTGAATTCCTTTTGAGGTTTGTGTGCTTGAGTGTGGATTGTGCAGTGATAAATAAATTGCACACAGTCACTTGAGATTAGTCTGGGCTGTTTTGTCCTTACCATGAGCAATCAATTCACTTTTCTCATGCAAGAGTCATCCCTAAGGCTGCATCTCCGTCTATGTGTTCTGTTTGAGGACACACAAAGTGCTTTTATTGTTGAACTTTTATAGTTAGCAAAATTTTCTTTTTTTTTTCTTTTACAAGTGGTTTTTAAATCAACCTCTATTCAAACTGGAACTTGCAATATACTGCTTGTGATAAAGCTGCTTCTGCTAGCAGCTACTTAAAAATCAGCTCCTCAGAAGGGATCTGAAATTAGTATTTAACACTTTTTATAAACCATTTCATATTTACCAAAATTTCAATTTTATTGCAAAAAGAATAAATAAATGAAACAAGTTTTTTTTCTTCTTCTAGATTTTCAATTTTTAAATATCCACAAACATAAAACTCTTTTAGTTAACAAGTTGTTGGTGCCTTGGACAAAGTTTTCTTAGTTAACAAGAAAACAGCTAAAGACTCAACCCCCCTACATTGTTCTTTTTTTTTTGTGTTCGTATGAACACATAGTTTAGAGCTTTACTGGGAAGATGGAAGTAACAAAAATAAAAAAACTCAGGTTTTAGATGTTTCTTAAAATAAAGACACTGGTTAAAATGGGTTAGTTAGCTCGTAGCTCTTGCATGTTCACTCTTGTCATTAGGGAAGGCCATGTAGTGCAGATTTCAAAGCTTCTAATTTCTTTGACTCTTCAAAGTCTGTTTCAACAATAAGTCAGCGGCTATGGGCTTCTCCGTGTCCCTAGTGTGTAGAAAATTAAAATAATTGATGCAACAAAGCAGGAAAATGTGGAAGAATAGCAAAATGATTTGCCTTCAAGGAGTTGTAATAACACAAATAACATTTCACACATGAAGGACAATGTGATTGTGGGGAAAAGCTTAAATGTAACAATTTATAAGTGTAAAAAACAAAAACAAAAGGGTGTGTGATAAAGATAATTTAGTTATGATTGCTAAGAGTTACACTACACAGACTCTAAATTAGATGATGTGTAATAGGGTCTATATGACAGTCCAATATTTTTTATTTGAAGCCTCTGAACCCCGAAGCAAAAAATGTTTGCTCTCTCCTTCCCTCCCCCTGAGCATCCTGACTAGCAGTAGCAGCCTTTTATTTACTAAGAACAAATGATTTGCTAATTAGAGGGCTTTTACACCACACATGCAATACAGAAGACAAACAATTATATCTTCCCACTTACGTAACAGTTTTTACATCAACCATAAACCAACAAGTGGTTTCTTCAGACTCCTTTTAAATAAAACAGCAACAGGAAAACACCCATTAACACCCCTTACTGGTCCTGCTTAAATGGAATCTCCCAATTGTTTTGTCGGGTTTTTCAGCCCTGAGACGAGCATTTGCCAAAACACCTTGGCACAGACAAAACAGGTTAGGTTCATTAGTACCATAGCTTTTGGTGTATAAGTTGCAGTTTTTTTTAGGGTAGTTTGGGTGGAGGTGTGATTTGTACTCAGGTGTGACTTATATGTGATTTTTTTTTTTAACATTTCTCTCAACAGTATACTCTTATGCGGCTTATACGATTTTTGCGTCTTTATTATGTATCTCTTGGTGTCTGCGACATATACTCCAAAGCGACTTATTGTGTGGAAAATACTGTCGAAAATGTACTTTAAAATTTGCAATAGACTGTGTGGTATGCGTTGTGATTTTCAAATTCAAAGCCACTGGACGATTGAAAGTCACAATAAAACTAACTCAAATCTATGGGTGCAATGTGTAAATCATTATATTAATACGTTTTAAAATTCAAAATGTGAAATAAAGTTAAGAGCTGTACAACTTTACATAAATGACAGTAGTAAAGATCCCCTTTGAAACAACTGAATTTATGATGCAGATATACTGCATTCCTGATGCAAAACTAAAGGCTGTTTCTTCTTTTTTGGCTGATCCATTATTCTTTCGTTATGGCCACTGCTGTCACTGCAGACGAGTCGTTTTTTAACTCCATTGAACCAAGAGACACTGTGTGCCTCTGGTTAATAACTAAATGTGCCAATTAGCCTGGTTTCTTTTCTGAAGCTTTTAGGTTTACTTACATGATGGTAGCAACTTTTCCACACCCCCAGTTTTTATTTTACCACGCTTGTATGCTTTTGACAAAAGCGGATGAACTAACTCTGTCTAGAAAAATTACCTTCTTTAAGATACTCTGGTTATATAAACCAAGTTTTTGGTTTTTATGACTTAAGAAACCAGGTTACTCTAGCAAGGCAATTTTAAACTCTATATTTAAGGGGATATGATGATAATATCGTCTCATGTACATCATGGATTGAGCTCAAAGTGTGCAAGTAAATATTTTACTTCTAAGTAACAATTATCTATGGCATAGTTGCACAATTCTGTTATCGCATGTTGATGTCTATATCACTTTTTTCTTTTTTTTTTGTCAATTCCTCCAGCATGAAGCAACTTTTAATGATGGGATACTTTTGTTGGTTTATAATTTTAAAAATTATGGTAAATGGTAAATGGCAGGTACTTGTATAGCACGTTCTACCTTCCTCGAAGGTCCAAAGCGCTCTAGAGTCACAAACCCAGTCACCTATTCACACACACACACACACCCACACCCACACACGCACACACACACACACACACACACACCCACACACACTGGTGGCGGTTCCGCTGCTGAACATTGGCGCCAACCTTCCACCATATTAGATGCTCGTCTGTCAATACAGTTATGAGTGGCAATACTCGGCAGCTGGTTTTAAAGAATCTGAATGGTGAAAATTGGTAGAAAATGGTTGTTCAGCTGGAATGAATGTGATTGGTTGGGGTTCGGAGCTTGGGTAAAATTGGAAGTTCCGACTTTTGCTATTCTGTTGCAGTCAACTTCAATTCCATTCTTCCACCCTATACTCCCTGACCTGGTCCTGTTTCTCTGCAGCTCTCAGAAGATCAGACGTTTTGAAGTATATTTAAGGGCAGCCCTATTCCTCCAGGATCTTGCAGGCACTTTCAAAAAGCCTGAAGTTTTCTACCACTTGCCAAAATATAGCAAAAAAGTTATGCTGTTTTTTCAATAATAATTTTTATCTGAATAACGGTTTTAAAGGGGCTGACCCTTTTTCCCAGTTTCTTAAAGTGTGATCAATGTGGATAACGACACAAGAAATAAAAAGCATTGTTGAAATTCCTTATTGACCTATGCTCTATATTGCAAACTACATAAACTATATCAATAAACTTACGGGAAGTGATGTTGAGCAAAAAAAGTCAAAATGATCAAAATGTATCTAACTGGCTTCAACAAGTCACATAATCAAAGCACACAATGTATACAAAAATAACTATATAAAACCTTTAAAGATTTAAATTAATATATAACATTTTCCAGTATAATTCAATGTTTTTAGCTGTTTTTACATCAAACAAAAACACTACTTCAAATTTTAGCATTAAAAAGCAGAACTCATCTCTGGACAAATGTCTTTCTCCCCTCAGTCATACTGTTAAAGGCTGCGTTCAGAGACAAGCCACTGCATCTCACAGAGCAGAATGTGAGGGAGAAATCTGTAAAGTCTGCTGATCACACGTGACAGTTAAAGAGGGACTTTATCAAAGTTCAGCAAGCTTCTGTTCTTCACTGTGATGGATTTACCCAGCAAGTAAAAAGAAAAAGGCTATTAAATTTTCAGGGAAAGTCACCCATGGCCAATGTGAAAGATTACACTAAAAACTGTTAGGTGTTATCTGTTGGTCACTTGTAGCAATAATACAATAGAAAAAAATGGATATTATTCAAATGTTTTTAAATAAACAGATTTATAGCCGTGGTAAATAGTAATGGCTTTTCTTTGTTTGATGCTTTGTCTGTTCCATTCTTTGATTAGCCCCATACAAATATTTGATTGAAACTTAACTAAGAACAATAAAAAAGGTAAAGTTTAGCTTTAAATACAAAACTAGTTTTTTTTTTTACTTTTTTTTTTTTTTTTCTTTCTATTAGAATAGGAAAAAAAGATGTATTTAAATCTACACCTGATTCATTCAAGGTACTTAATAACAGAGCCCCAATTGTAAAAGTAAATAAATAAAATAAAATACATGTCTCCAACACAAGAGGTTCTCTTTTGTTTATTTCTTGCCCAGCCACAGAACAGTACAAATAGGGGAGAGGGGGAGAAAACAGAAAGTAACCAAGTAACATCTGAAAATTGAGCATCTCATTTGCAGTAAAAGTAAAGTAAACAGCATTGATTCAATATGTTTAGAGCTGTAAAGCTTTTTTATTTCACTGCTCAGCATAAGACTAAATTGCCTTCAAATGGAGTGTCATCTGTTAGGTAAAGTCTTTAAAACTACACAATTCCACAACAATGCAAGCTGGACAGTGGTCTACTTGTTGGCATCTCTGACTCTGTAAATGACTTGGGTTTCAAATACTGAGTCATATCTGTGTGTAGTTTGCTGAATATGTGTGTGTTTGTGAGTTTTTCTTCTTTCTCTCCTGTAGTCCAAAAAAAACATGCATGTACACTGGATGGGTGACTTTGACTCTGTTTTTTTGTGTCTGTATAACCTTGTGATGGACTGATGAGGTGTCCTGGGTTTAGACCATCCCTCTGCTTGTGAAAAGTGGGGTTGGTTCCAGCACAATTTCATGACCTTGTACAGGTTGAAGTTGATGAAATGGGTGTATGAACAAAATAATGCACAGAGATAGCTTCCATCACTTCTGCACCTGTTATCACACTATAAACGAGTGTTTCTATAAGTGCAGTCTTTATCTAAATTGCATTTAAAAAAGATTAACTTCATTTTATGTCCTAAAACTTTAATATTATTATAATTCTGTTTCAAACAAACACACAAGTGTATCCATAAAGTGTTGCTTTTCTCTCCCCATCTTCTTTGCCCGTTTTTTGGCTCCTGTCTTGCATCAGTTATACCCTCTGCAGGGATACGCCTGCAGAGGGTATAACTTTGGGATGCAGAGTCATGTGCTCTGTATTCATCTCACTTTATGATTTATTAATACTCTTCCCTGATGCAGTACTAAGAATAGATTGGAGGTAGAGAGTGTCATGGCTAAAGAGAGCGTGCACAAGCCTGGAGAGATGTTTGTCCACTCAGCAGCTTTCTTCTGCATCAACATGCAGGTTGTGGGACCATGCAAAGAATCAGGTTACCTTAGAATGCAAACTATTCTGACTCGGCACTTAATTAACCAAGCAATGCAATACCTTGACACCCAAAATCAAAAAGTTATTTCTGATTAACAACTTGAACCTATTCTAGGTTTTAAGAATGCAAGTTTAAGTGGGCACTTTGTTTTTGTTACCTCTTGTTTTTCATCTCTTTCAGTATGAATACTTCAACGCAGTGCTGATCAATGAAGTGAACGAGGAAGGGAACAACGTAGAGCTTGGAGGAGAGTTCATCCTGCAGCCCAATGACCATTTTAACAACCTTTCAGTCAATCTGTCCCTCAGTGTTGTGCAGGTTCCCACCAACATGTACAACAAAGGTATGTTGACTGATTAAGAGCATGTGCAATAATATGTGTTTAGAGTCAATGCACTATTAAGCTGATTTCCCATCATTTTTGACTACACACATACAAGCGGCCATTTCCAATTAAATGTCTATTCAAACGTGCATAAACACGCATTTCGGGATTCCTCATACAAAACTCTCACAAAGCAAGTTTTTACATCCGTTTTTCTGCTCTTTTTACAAAAAAAGAGCAATTGAATGCGTGTTCACTGCTAAACCAGGCTAAACTTTGACCAATCAGGGACTCTGGTTTGGTAGTGATGCACATAATGCACTATAGAGGGCGTTTGCCATCTTGTAAGGCTCTGTCTACAATTCCAAAATTTCCCAGAAGTCTGTGCAAAAAAAACAGTATGTAATGATGCTCACTAGATTGGCGAATATATACCACAAGGCATTGTGTTTGAAAAATGTTTGCAAAAAAATTGTATTTAAATTTATTTTTTAAATAAAATATAAACTTTCATCTTCAGATTTCAGTGGATTCCCAAATGCTTGTCGCAAAACGCTCATATCAATTAGATTTTCACTTTGAGAAATCGATGACGTCATATTCGCCGTTAAAGAACAAAAAAAAAGTAGTGAGCATGGTGTCTGAGTTGCTTTTAAAATCCAGAACACTAGACAGTCCCGCGCTATATAGATTTTTCAGTAGTAAGGGAGTAAGGCGGGAATTTGGCAACAGCCTTCGTGTTTTGCGTGTCAAATGCTGGGTTTGTATGTAGCATTATAAGACCGAAACATACTCATAAGGAGTTTTAACAATTTTTAGCAAGTTCAATAAAAAACATTGTTCATTTTTTTGTAATTTTTAATAAAAGGACATAATTATACTGTCTAATGTAATTTTAAAAGCTGCTTTGAAACATTCTGGCTTTTACATTATTTGGTAATTTCTTTTTATTTTGTTCTTCTATATCTAATTTAAGCAGAAGTCAAACAGGAAATAGAAATTAATGTCACATTATATTAGTGCTCTATATCATTGTTTTGAGTCTTTTATTAATGGATTCTCATTCTGTCTTTCAAAAAGAGTACTATAATCTGGTTTATAGAATCTAAGCCTCTATCACGAGGTCCATTTAAGTTTATTAACTGTAACTCCTTGAATCCTTCTTACCATAAATTGACTTAATTAGCATTTAATTAAAAAAAAGGGTCTCTCAATTTAACATCTATTCAAATCCTACCAGAGAATTACAGGGCTTGCACTACCCTCCATGGACATAACATGTCGTGTCAGCTTGGCCCAGCAACCAGAAGCAATGAAGAAACACGAAGAGAGAGACATAAGCGTGCAAAAGTAAATGAGAAAGAAAGTAGGTTAAGTCAGATTGACGGGGGGACTGAGTAACAGATTAATTGCTATTAGGTAAAAGAATAAGGAGAGAAAAGGCGAGTAAGACTGCAGAAAGAGAGAGAGCACAACTAAATGAAAGAAGATGCAAGTCAAGTGAAGCTGTCCAGAAGGAAAAGAGCAAATGTGATTTGATTTAGAGGAAAAATAGCTGACTTGTTAGCCACGCATAAACATACCTGCACTCCAGACAAGACAGCTTTGTCTCACTATGATAGTGGTCTGGCCTAGCTGTGGGGCAGTCAGAAAAAGCGAATGGAGATGTCCTTGCATGACATCATGACTTGATCTTGAGAGAAATTCTATAGTAATTGTAAATAAAACCAATAACAGTAGACATTATCACAGTTAAAAAAGAAATTGAGCATTTATTTAACCCTAAACGTTTTGAAGGAATGACCTTTTGTGTTAATTTTGTAACACGTTGTTGTTGTTTCCTTACGGCCTTTCCCATCAGGGGTTGCCACAGCGAACGAGTCGCATGGTAAACTTGGCAATGTTTTACGCCGGATGCCCTTCCTGACGCAACCCTCTCAAAGCAACCGGGCTTGGGACCGGCACAGAAGTAGAGAAGGGAACAGTTAATTTTGTAACATAACAAACAGAAAAAAAACAACATACAAACTACTTCTAACCTTCCTAGCACCTTCCCTTCATGTTTGACGGATAGTTGGAACTGTATCCAAAGAGCCCAGAACAACCTCCAAAGACATTAAAGGTGAACTCCTAGATCAAGGTACATCAGTGTCAGATCGCACCATTCGTGGTTGTTTGAGCCAGAGTGGACTTCATGGGAGACGACCAAGGAGGACACCACTGTTGAAAGGAAATTATAAAAAAGCCAGACTGGAATTTGCAAAAGTGCATGTTGACAAGCCACAAAGCTTCTGGGAAAATGTCTTTTGGACAGATGAGACAAAACTGGAGCTTTTTGGTAAGGAACATCAGCTCTATGTTCGCAGACTCAAAAATGAAGCATACAACGAAAAGAACACTGTCCCTACTGTGAGACATGGAGGAGGCTCAGTTCTGTTTTGGGGCTGCTTTGCTGCATTTGGCACAGGTTGTCTTGAAGTTGTGCAAGGTAAAAGGAAATCTCAAGATTATCAAGGCATTCTGGATAGAAATGTACTGCCTAGTGTCAGAAAGCTTGGTCTCAGTCGCAGGTCATGGGTCTTCCAACAGGACAACAATCCAAAACACACAGCCTAAACCCCCCAAGAATGGCTGAGAGAAAAGCGTTGGACTATTCTGAAGTGGCCTTCAATGAGCTCAGATCTGAGTTCCATTGAACATCTGTGGAAGGAGCTGAAACATGGCATTTGGACACGCTAAAAGGTTATAAACGCACCTGTTGGCTCAAAAATGTTCACATGTCAACATGTACACAACACAAATACTGTTCACACATGCATACTCATGCCTTCAAACCAACTAGTGTGAAACATTTTATTCAATAACTCAAACTATTTGTGCAAAGGTGAGCTAACACCAGTGCTCAAGTGAGTCTTTATGTTCTTCTAAAATGGATGATGGGATGTAAGAAGAAGGAGGGAGAGTGCCCAGTCATCCCCACACCAAGACCCCCGCACAGCAACAGCGACAGCCAGAACCCCCCCCCCCAACACCCGCATGGCAGCAGATAGAGAACAACCGCCCCAGCAGGACCGCCACGGGGGCCCCCAGAGCCAGAGAGCAGGGAGGCATGGGGGGACAGAGAGTGCAGCTCCCTAAGTGGGGAGACCAGAGAGACTGAATTCTTTCAAAGTTACTTGAACTTTGGGCTGACATTTTTTCCAAGCTGATATGATCAAACAGGAGATTTCTGTATTGACTTACATTAGTATTTTTCTTGTTTTTCCAGTTTATTAAAATTGTTTTTTAGCAATACAAAGAGATGATAGATAATAATCCTCATTCTACATTGATGGCACTCATGTCACCAAGTACGCAAAGTGATGGTGAAGCCGTGATTGAAACCTTAAGCCAGACTGATAGATCGGCACATACCTGCTGCCAGAGAGCCTGGACAGGAGTGCAGAACCACAGTGCATGCATGTATCTGTCAGGTAGTTTACTGTCACAGTGCTCACAAATGTCTGAGTTACTGAAACCCATCTTGAACATCCTCTGTCCAGTGTAGTAAATTCTGTGAAGAGTTTTGAACTGGATTAGCTGCAGGTTTGTAATTTTTGTCAGTTTAAAGGTGTTTAGACAGAGTTCTGACCAGAAGCTTTCATCTGTGATGATGCTCAAATCTGCATCCCATTTTATTATCGGAAGTGAAATATTATTATCTAGGTTGCGTAAGAGTTTGTATATTTTGGACAGAGTTTTATTCATTGAAAAAAGTCCATTTGACTTGATAAAGTAATTGAGAAGTACTTGTAACAGACAACACCTTGCAAAAATACATATAGAAAAGTAACAAGGTTACGTTCCAAAGATAACGCATTCTGTAGAGGAGACACTGCACAGAAAAGCCAATCAGGATGCAGAACCCAGTGGACTGTAAAAAAAACAAAACAAATCATGCAAAATTTGAAAAAGAAATCTGCGAAACAGCGAGATCACAAAAGGTGAACTACAATAAAGCAAAAGAACATTGTAAAGTACAATAAAACATGCGGGGTAGGTAGGATTATATTGCGGGTAGGGTTAAAATGGGTTTTAGGGGCATGTGATTGCACATGTGACGGTAGTGTTGACAGACAGGTAGTGACATACATAGTACTTTTAGTAGTTGCAACTATGGTGATACTGCTATGTGTACTAGAACTAACAAATGTCTTGCAGGTTAAGTGGGTTTATAGTTAACTGCATAGCTCCCTGTTACACTGATAACACACAAAAAAAAAAAATTATGCCGTTTAAAATTATACATTTATGTTATTTGACAAATGTGACCCTCACGGAGCATGTCTAAGTTTAATAAACGCTTGAAGCCTCAACATTGAATGAGGCTATTTCTGTGAGAGAGAACCGTAAAAACTGATGAATAAAGTGAGGTACTTGATTTAGTGTCGTTTATCTTATGTCTTCTTGCTGTCTCAACGTTGTTCTGAACGAAAAAGTAAACCTGATTTATCCACATCATTGTAATGTGAACCGGCTCCCTGTGCTGCTGAAGAGCCGGCTGCACTGTCTGTACTTTATAAATTGTGCTGCATTGGTAGTGATGAATTCAACTTCAAATCCATGATAGCGTAGAATGTTATGACTGTAGAAATTGATTGCAGGAAGAAAACGCTACATCAAACATCTATCTTCCAACGGCACAATGCAACCAAAACACAGCCCACATAATTGTTTTTATGAGCTTACATGACAGGAACATGTACCAATGATGCAGTGAAGCCGAGCATGCGTTTACAGCTGGTCGATATGCTCTAAGGTCTACACAGTTCATCGCTCACATCTACGTGTATTCACATTCATGTGTGCACTGCTTATCAACTCTCCCCTCAGAGTTCTTTGTTCTTTTATTACTTTCTCCTTTCTTTCACCACACATAAGCCAATAACTTAAATAATGGAAGTATGCTAAATAGGGAAATTTGAAATTTCATTGTCACAGTTCTACTTTTTAATCTGAGTATGTGTGCATGCTTTCATTTGTTGAAGGACAGTGTCTTTGATAAGATTGAAGAAAGAACCAATTTAGTTGAGATGAGTATAATATAAAGCTTATGTGGAAAGTAGAGCTCATATTCCAGACTCATGATGAGTTTAGATTGTAACAGACACTCAAACTGCACCAGAAGTGACTGCATTGTTGTGTAAATGGAGGCCTGGATTTAATCCAGGCACCTCTCTACTCCACTAGCTTCACTAAAAATAATTAAATCATGACTTACTGACATCACTGCTGACAGGAAAACAATGTTGCTTCTGTAAAAGATGATGGAAAATCTATTTCCAACTTGTTTTTTACTCCATTGGTTCTTGTTAGAGAGTCTGTCTCTAATTATATTGTGCCTTCTTGCTTTTTCTCTAAAAGGTGAGTCTTTCTTGCCATTTGATTCTGGTTGTGTCTGTTCATCCTTGTCTTTTGCAAAACCAAGCCCTGAGCAGCTGTTGCCTTATCAGGACATTTATGACTCACGTTGCACACAAAACTTTTTAAGTTGCACATAAAACTTTCTAAATTGCAAGTGAAAATATTAAATATTTGCTTTTTAATAGTTTTTTATTCTGCTTTGATTTTTTTTTTCCGCTTTCAAATATTTTTTTTGCTTTCAAAAACTTTTTTTTGCTCTCTAAAACTTTTTTGCGTTTGCAAAACACGTTTTGCATGCATTGTGTCAAATCTCGCTTTTGTCCTATTTTTAGGGGCAAATATTGTGTCGAAAAAATAGTGTCGAAAAAACCGGAAGGGAATGTGTCCCGTTGTAAACAAACAAGGCGATCTTCCAAACGTGCTTTTATTAATGTAATGAATATTATGAAGTGCCTGTCCGCTCATCATTTTATATTTAATCCTTGTGGTCAGTGCTTTTTTTGTGGAAGAAGTACGGAGCTGGAAGAATAACCCAGTGTTAGGAGAGGCTAACAAACCGGGCTAACAACATTAGCCTTTTGATGGGCACAAAATCCAGGACTAACCATGCGGGAAACGCTGCAATCTGCATCCTGGCTGCACGTAAATGTCTGGGAATAACATCAGCCTTTATTTTGTCGGGGCACAACTAGAAACACAATTCCATGTGATTTTTTTTGAACAGTTTCTAAGGACTGAGCAGCGTTTCTGCTCTGAAAAGCTCACAAGCACTGTGTGCTCTGCTCTGTCCACGCGAGTCCGGCAGCCACTAACCCAGAGCGGCGGGTCGGCTCGCAGTCCGAATTCTCACACATAACAAAACAACAAAACGCACACGTAACAAAGCACCCTCCCCTCAAACACATTAAGAAATCCAGCTGCTCTGCTCAGAGAGGTTCACTCCGTCCACTGGCACCGGAGCCCAAATGCAGAGTTCGGTTGATGCCGGGTCCAGACGTCAGTGGACACGCATCCCTCTGCATCTCCCTCGTGAGGGGTGAAAGAGAGGGGAGAGCCAGCGGGACGAGACTGGAGCGGCGCTTTACGTGGGGCGTCCGCAGAGCAGCTGATCGGTCCCGTATGAGCTCCAATGCTTTCTCTCAGTGAAACACCGTCTATGCATGACGTAACCCAGAGCAGTAGTGACATACGATCGGAATGACCGTTTACATGCTCCACGATCGGATAAACGATCGCTATAACCCACTTATCTCGATCGGAAAAGAAATTTTGATCCGAATGACTCGAGTCTGACCGGGGCAGAGTATTCCGAACGGCGTGTTTACATGACGCATTTTCTTTCCGATTGCTGCAAATACGAAACACGACTCGTCTTGCTTGGGGTGAAGTCCTCCCGCCGTGTTCACCATCCATTCGGCTCTCACCGACACATTATACTGGAAAGCTATGAAAGCTTATAGTACTGTTGCACTTTGACAAATTCGCACACGGGTACACAACAATGTTGTGATGTCTTTGTCACGCGTTGAAATACCAAACGCCTGTCTTTTACCCGAAATCCGCTCCTATTTACTCAAAACTAGCAACTCAACAAAACTCCCCACAACAATAACACGACCGACAGGAAGTTGTCGGCCTTACACTCGAAACACGGAAGTTAACCGGAAGTTCTATCGTGCACGTAGGCTATTGGTTAGAATCTGGACCAATCACCAGCTGTTTGATGGCAGCTTTGTTACGTCAAACTGAAACTTAACTCAGCAAAATCAAAGATAGGAAAAAGTGAGATGACACACAACACATGCAAATGTTTTTTTGGCGGTGGCAATAGTGGCAGTTTTATCACGCTAAATCGCACTCAAAGTGGTCAGCAAAATCAAATATACGAGAAAAGCGTGATTTGACACAACGCATGCAAAACATGTTTTGCAAATGCAAAAAAGGTTTTTGAAAGCAAAAATTTTTTTTGAAAGCTAAAAACAATTTGTGAGCATATTGAAAAGCAAATATTTAATATTTTAACTTACAACTTAGAAAGTTTTGTGTGCAACGTGGTGGCAGAAATATCACTCCATACTTTCTGAGCCTGAAAATGAAAAATAAACTTTTAGAATAGGATACAAAGAACAATTATGTAAATCCCTGACTTGGATAGTTGGCAAAGCCCATTTCATATCTTAATAAAAATACTGCACATATATATTAAAAAATGCACATAAATATGAAACGATATTGTTTGCAAGTTAATACTATTTAGGGAGCAAAAATTACGAAAATGGAATAATCGATGTTTCTGGGTAAACAAACACAGATGTGTCACACAAAAATTCAACTCTAAAGTAGGAAAGACTTTGTGTTATATTCGTTTCTTCTTTTGTTTTGAGAAAGATGAATGTTTTGGGGTTTGTTCTGGCTGCTTTGACAATAACACACTTAAGGGACAGCCATGGTACAGACGTCGGGTGGTCGACCGTTGATCGGAAGATCACATAATTGTTTCCTGTTTTGCCCACCCCATCTGTTGTGCTGTCCTTGGGCACCAAACCCCACAACGCCCCTGGTGGTTACAGGTTGGAGCAAGTGTTAGGCAGCAGAGCTGTCATCAGTGTGTGAATGTGTGTAAATGGGACTGTGACTGTAAGGTGCTTGGGGTTTTGGCCTTTTACCCTTTTTTAAAAATAAAAATAAATGAATAAAAAAATTATAATCATTAATTTTAAATAAGTTTGTGTAATATAATTCAATTATTCAGACTTTATTTATAAAAGGGCTTTCCATGCCTTGCGCAACTCAAAGCGCTTTACATTTAATAACAAAAAACGTACACGGTATTACAATAAAAATCCAACCCACCCTTCACCCTCCCCATTCCCCTCCATTAACACATACTACCCATGACCACACACATTGATTGCTTAGAAAAGTAGCTTCTAAAAGAAACTTAAGGCTTGGTTCTGCTGTGAGGAAACGTTATTTGGGAATCTTTTCATGCCATCTCGGCCATAGGAATATCGGGGTCCACTCCACACCCGAGAGGCTGCAATTTTGAACTCTAACCGCCCCAGCAAGGGCCACAACCGCGGCAACAACCAGTGACCGAGCCAGCAAGTCCTGGCAGAAAAGAGCCCCACAAGAAACACTGGGGCTCAAATCATAGAAGGATGCTAAAATCAAATACATATGATACATAGAAACATAAAATTGAGAATGAGATTAAATGCATAAAATACAATTAAATAGATAAAATAATATATATTAAAAACTAATAGAATAAATATGCAAATAAGATCAACGATAAGCAAAATTTAAAAATGTGGGTCTTGAGCCTCTTCTTAAAAACCTCTACAGTCTCTGTGGCTCTGAGACTCTCCAGCAGGCTGTTCCAGAGGTGAGGGCCATGATGCCAGAATAAAGGCTCACCACAAGTTTTGGTCCTCACCTTAGGGACAGCTAAAAGGCCAGCACCGGAGGAGCTCAGGGTCCACGATGGTTCATACTTTAAAGTAGATGACTTAAATAAGAAGGTCCAAGACCATTAAAACATTTATAAACTATTAAAATAATCTTAAAATCAATTTTGAAACGCACAGGGAGCCAATGCAGCAATATTAAAATGGATATAATGTGTTCCCGCCTGCTGGTCTTCATCAGAACTCATGCCGCAGAGTTCTGCAATAGTTGTAAGTTTGAAGTTTTAATGTGTGGATTAAAAAAAGAATCCCCAGGTTCTCACACATTGAGAAAGGTTTATAATTCTCTCTTGTCTTCATAATCGATGATTGAAATTTCAGTTTTGTCCTGCTTGATATGTAGAAATTTTTCTGCCTTACATGATTACAATTTAAAAGAGTGTTAATAGGTTTAAGGTCATCAGGAGACACAGTGATGTAAAGCTGTGTATCATCAGCGTAGCTGTGAAAGTCGACGCTGTGTCTCCTGATGACATCTCCAAGAGGCATCATATACAAGTTAAAAAGGGCAGGATCTAAAATTGACCCTTGGGGAACTCCACATCTCATTTCATGGATTCCTGAAGAGCATGTACTCATACTTACATAAAAGTGTCAATTTGTCAATTTGTCCTTTTAAAATTTCTAGATGAATAATTTATTTAGTCTTGCTGTTTCTCCTCTCTGCTCTCCTGCAATTCTGTTTCAGATGCTTAATGTCATCAGTCTTCCATGGCATTTTAGGAGTGGTTCTTACTGTTTTTGTCTTGAATGGAGTCACTCTATGGAAGACTGTAGTCTGTTATTAAAATGATCAACGATATAATCACAGGGTACAGGACAAATCTGAGCAGGAGTTTTCTTAAAATATCATAACACTTTAATTATTCTGGGTATACTATTGTTGAGATTAATTATCCATTTTAATAAATGTGACCTGGCCAAGAAAACAGTGCAGACAATGTTATATCTAAGAAAAAAAAAAACTCAAAATAATATAATGGTAATATATACATTACGAAAGTTTATAAAAAAAAAAAAAGATTTTGAAAATAATTTTTGGTCTTTGTACCTTATTGATTAAGATTTTTACAGTACGGAAGAAAATAGACCATTTTCTTGCTTAAATTTTTTTCCAAATGCATTTTTCTGTTCCTGTCTTTTTAATCTGTTCAAGAGTCTTTCAGCATCTTTCTCTAATGAACAGGTTCTTGAACCAGTCTTTGGACTTGAAATACATAATTCATGGTGTGTGAATGAGCAGAGAGGAAAGATCACCCACTTAACCTTCTCTTTCTTCCCGTTTGTTCTGATGGCCATCCCTTCTGGTCTGTCTTTGTAATCTTTTTCTTTAGATTCTGCCATTGTTAATGGAGTATACTGGTCTGAGGCGCTCAACAAAGTGTTTGTGGATAATTTTGAGAGAGATCCTTCCCTCATATGGCAATACTTCGGTAGTGCCAAAGGCTTTTTCAGGCAGTATCCAGGTAAGTGTGTGACTGTTGCAGGTGGGCTCACTGACTGTGTTCACAGTTGGATTGATGCCTTGGTAAAGCAGAATATCAGATGTGTGGGAATCTTTAGTGGCAGACAGACTGTGACAGGGGGAAAAAGGTTGGATCAGGGAGGGAGGTTGATGGAGGCTAGGTGGGAGGCAAAAACGGAGGAGATTGGTTAAAGTGAGAGAGTGCAGCTGCTGCAAAATAAAAGAGCATGAAGAGGATGGAGAAAAACACTTGAAAACAAGTGAAGTGGCATCGGTAGAGACAAGTGAAGCATAAGACATTTGAATTGGTGGATAAATGGAAATTTCTTTTTCACATCCATCAGTTGAACTTTTAAAAGTTCTTTTTGAAAACATGTTTATTAGTTTGAACAGCAGTCTTCTAATTGTGTTTTGCTTGCAAAGTCATTGCAGTTTGAAAACCTGAGGGAATATAATTAATGCTTCTTAATTCCTTGGAACACATTTAAACAAAGACAATCACACAAATGTTTATTTAAACAACTACCTTTACTGACTTTTTCTTGAACGATGGACTGAAAGAAAATGCCTGCTTTAGTACCTGTGTGCATATGTGCATGTATAAAATAAAACAATTGTGGTTTAAGACATCTCATTCTTTGTTCTGAATCAGCAGGTTACTAATAGTTGCTTTCAACTGGAATCTTTTGAAGGAATCAAATGGAAGCCAGATGAACACGGGGTCATAGCTTTTGACTGTCGGAATCGGAAGTGGTACATCCAGGCAGCCACCTCCCCAAAGGATGTGGTGATCCTGGTTGACGTCAGTGGCAGCATGAAAGGCTTAAGACTGACTATTGCCAGGCAAACAGTTTCCTCCATTCTGGACACTCTTGGGGATGACGACTTTTTTAATATCATTGCTGTAAGTCAATGTAAATGTCTCGATCAGACACGCACACAAACACAAACTCTCATCTCTCCTTTCCTTTTTACATGATGAAAAATGCTGGAACAAATCAGCCCTTTTACAGTCATGCCAGTAACTAATTACCAGTCATTGGGATGAACATTTAAAATGCATAGGAGGTTGTTTCTGCTCTGTTTTTCCTCAGGAATCACATCCATTGTGTTCACATTTCAGGCCTTTAAAGCTTTTCAATTGTATGGTCAAATCTCATATTTGTTTGGGTTGCAAGCTGCAAATTTTACAACCACGTCTTCATGCCCTTGCTGTTTGTACGGAGATATTTGAGAAAAACTTACCAAAAATTGCCTTCTTAAGAGGCACTGAATTATGAAAACTTGAAAGTTTGGAAGTGTTATGCTATGTTAATACCTATTATTTGAACTAATTGCACAGTAGTACTAAAAACAAAAGAACAAGAACAAGAACATGACATTCAGAGAAAACCAGTCTTCTTAAACGCTGGTTTGACAAAAGGCTGATTTTTTTCTGTAGCATAATGCAGTACACTCTTGACTTCAAATAAACAGGCGCAGATTAGTGAACAATTAAAGGCTTTGGAAGAAACCAGTTTACATAGTTTTTTTGTTACTTTGAAGTTTAATTCATAATGATGCATAAAATGGCAAGAATTATCATGGAGTGCCAGGCGTCAGGTTCAGAATGCTTTTTACAGCAGGTTTAGGCTTGATCAAAGTTTGTAGAATTGTAAATGTCTAAAAAACCTTCAAAACATTGTGTTTTTAAAATAAAGCAGTCTATTTTGTTTCACCAGTACAATGAAGAATTGCATTATGTGGAACCCTGCCTGAATGGAACACTGGTTCAAGCAGACGTCACCAACAAAGATGTATGTTTCTTTTTCCTTTTTCCTTTTATTGTTTTCTTCTGTGAACTATGAGCCAGTTTTGAGTTTTTGGTTATTTATGTACTGTAGAAAAAATGAAAAACGAGATAAGAAGTTTAGATTTAGATTTGATTGAAGTGTGCATTTAAAATCAGATACAGTAGAAATGTGGGGTAGAAAAAGAGGAAAATATCATTTTCTCGTTGAAGATGGGGAAGTAAAGGTTCCCTAGCCAGTTTCTGAGAGAAATTGAACAGAGTCCTAAGCACTTTTCCTGGAGATGGCTTTGAACCACACAAACAGTTGAGTAGATGAGTGTGACACTAAGTGAAAAACACCCTGCATCCTTACAGCACACTACTAAACCAGTGGGCTGTTTTTAGACAAATGCGTCATCCATTCTCCTGTGTTCATTCATGCTCTTTGTAAACACACTCTTTACAATGTCTATTTACACTAAGATCAATAGGTTTGACTTGATTTAGCAAATTTAATTAATAGAATTTGGAGAAGAGCATAGTAGATCAGTTTAGAAACACCTACTGGAGTGCTGTATTCATATATTATGATAACACCATAATAGATGGATGGCATTGCTGTGGCACAGTCTCCTGAATCGTTTTAAGGCCCGTTCACACCGGGACGAATTTCGGCGGCGATTTTCGCCGACGTTTAACGCCTCGTGACTAAACAAAGGGCACCAATGAGAGTGTGCACACTGACGCGAAAAAACGTCACGCGTCAAAGCGTCAAAAAAAAAAAACGCCTCGGGTTCGTTTTTTTTTGACGCCTCGCGTCGAAATCTATTCGACCAATGAGAATGGCGCTTTTGCACACGTGTCTGGAGCTTCTGAAGTTACAGTAAAACACAACTTGGGGGCGCTCAAACACAAAACTTCCTTGCTGAGCACACATACCAGCGGAGAAGATAGACGCCAAGTAGCGTCTACACTGCCGCGGAGAAATAATGACGGACATTCTAAAATATCCCCGAAACCAAGCACCAGTTGGAGCAACTGGTGCTTGAAATATTCATGTTTTCTTTGTATTATTCTGACAAGCGCGTAAATACTTACTCTCTTCTTCTGAGCGAAAAGCGACTTTAAGAAGCGTAAAGTTGCGCAGCGCCACCTTGTGTACAGGAGTATTTCTGTTTACATTAAGCGCCATCTAATGTCAGGGAATGAAATTGCATGTTCGCTCGGCTCATCGTCAGCGAAAATCGCCTGGGTGTGAACACAAAAAACGTGGCGAAAAACGCTGGCGAATAACGTCTGGCGAATATTCGTCCCGGTGTGTACGGGCCTTTAGGTGCAGCACTCACACTAAAGCTACACTTCCAGGTGCCCACTTAAAATTCCATCTCCCTGGATCCAATCACCTTTGTATTTTTAAATTCCATTAAAAATAAATTGCTTACCTCCATTAGTTCAGGCCAAACCTCAGGATGCAACAGCATTGACCACTTTCTACACACCATCTCCATTGACTGAAAATATGTGTATGCATGTGTTGGGTGTAAGGTAAACTGTGAGATAATTTTTAGTTACTAGTTTTAATTAGTTTGAGTCAGCCATCAAACCCAAAAGTACTTTTTACACCTGCAGACAAGGCAGATACTTTTTACTTTACCCATGGACAGGAAGCTTTCAGTTTGGATGCTTGGCTCTACTGACATGTCTTTGCAAAATGTACGATTCTTTTTTATCTGTAATTGTTTATTAGAATGTCAAGACTTCCATACATAATAACCATCTGTTGGTGGTTTGATTCCATTGAAGGTTGGGGGTTCTTTCCAAGGCTTGGGAGCTTGAAGGTCCTGTGCAGGATCTTAGCTGTTCCTCTGACTGCACTTTTTCTAGATCACTGATGTTTTTCCTTAAATTTGAAGAAGCCATTCTTCTACTGTTCAGGTGTTCCAGTTACCACGTGAACTATTGCCTTCACCTTCCACATTTTTTCAAGCTCTCTTTTCTTCTGCTTCTGTTTGTCACTGTTACATACCCTGCAGGGATTTGTCTTTCCATCATAGTTTTTGCTCTTTCTTTTCTTCCTTCTTGGGTGTCTGCTATCTGGTTGTGAGGGGTTGTAAACTAGCAGTATGGCGTTTCATCTCTGCCATAAAGTGAAAGAAGGGTAAAGACATCTGAGCGGGCATGTTCGGGAACTTATCATAGTTTCTATATACAGTACTTTCACAACCATAAAGGGAACATAAAAGTCTTACATTTTCTCCAAAATGTACAGAGCAGCCCTAATGTGTTTCTGGTTGATCTGACTGGCTGAAATTTGCATGTCTAATCCAGCGAGGCAGCGGGGCGGAACTTTCTTTTTGAGGCTTTAATAGAAAAGAAATGGCGGCTGTAATGTGGATTAAAACGGTAACAAATGCAGTGATTTTCACATGAGAAAAACTTACAGCACAAAAAAACCCGCTGCACTTTCTTACCTTGTTCTTGGGTCGTTGGTTAACGTTTTAATCCACGTTATATCCACCGTTTTTTCTATTAAAGCCTTTAACACTAACAGGGGTGGCGAACAAGTTTGACACAAAGAGCCGAAATTTTTAAATGTGAGAGTCAAAGAGCCACACCACGCACTGACCTGCCAGACATACACACACAAACACGCAATTAAAGCCATTATTTTCCATAACACACTCCTTTACTTACAATACAACAGCACTGGATTAAACTCCACAGTTTCAGTTATGGGTGTTTTTTTTCTGTATAGAACGTTAACACATACCGGTAAAACGTGCATGCTGGTGTGTGTTTTAAAAAGGCAGCGAGTGCAAAACTGAGTTGGTTGTGATTTATTTTTTCAGTCATCAATCAGCATCCAAAAATCCATCCAAGTCCTCATCTTCTGTATCTGAAATGAAGCCGGGCTACATTTCTATCAAACACCCCAACTTCCCTTTCGTCATCGTAAGAGTCCGTCTCATTGCCGCGCGGCTCCAAAGATCAGTGCAAGCAGATGCGTCAGCCCCAGCTTTAGTTACAGTCCAAAAGTGTGGCGTAACTCGCCTGTTGCTGCGTCCCAGTAAAAGGAGCGGAGGATGGACAGCTTTTCATTGCAGCCGGCTTGCTGCATGTCTGCATTCACAGCTTGAAGCGAACAATTCTGAAATTCAGAAAAACGATCTTTTTTCTTTAGAAATGCGTTTGTAGTTCACTCTGTGTTAATACAAAATGATTGAGACACTTGGTGACACATTTGAACGTTTATCAGAAGAGTTATTGAGGGCGTAAGTCCAAATCTGTGAAGATCTTTCTAACCGAACTGCAGCTGCTCTATTCCTCCTATATTCCTCCGCGTAGCTGATAGCTTGGAGTTTAAACTGTGCTTCATAATCGAGTCTCTTTGCATTTCCAGGGTTTCCAAAACGAAGTTGTTCTGCACTGTGCACATATCTGCACCTTTGGGGTGGGTGGGGGTGGGGGGGTCTCCTTTCATGTGCTCACCTCTCTCCGTACCGTTCTCATGCTGTTCTCTCCTAGGTCCTCTTTACCAAAGTCACACAACAACACATTAGGGCCGCGCTGTACAATTTGGAGAAAATGTAAGAATTTTATGTTCGCCTTATGTTGGAATTGTAAAATGTGGGGTCGCCCGGTTAGAATTGCGCCTGCACGGTTGTAAGGTTCCTCCCTCAGTTCCTGAATACGCCCGCTCAGTTGTCTGTACGCCCTTTCACTTTATGGAATAGATGAAATGCCATATAGCAGGAGAGTATAAAGGGCTGATGGGAAATGAAGGCATGTTTACTATGTGTCAACAGTCCTGCTGACAACTCAGAACCGGACTGCTGCTCTGCAGAAAACTAGTAGCTTTTTTCTTTTTTTTTCTAATAAGAACATAATCATATTTAAAAGACCACTGGGATCACTTTTAAAATAGATAAAATGATGATTGGAGTGGTATTTTAAACAACATGAAGGCTAAGTAAGGGTAAGTGAGATGCAGGCATCCCCCCAAACACTGCACAAGAGGCCTGTTAGTTGTGTTCAAGTGATAAATGCCCTTGCACACCCGTTGCACGTTGTGTGCTTGCAGCCTGACTATTACAAATTATGAAAGAGAATCAGAGTGTAGTGTTGTATGGGCGTCCTACTAGCACTTACATATTAATGGCACACCTAGTGCACGCAGCATATGCATGCGGTCAGTAAGGGGTCAGTATGCGCACCTTACCAGCGATTAGAGTACGGTGTAAAGGCACTGTACAATAGTATCATTGTAACAGCAAAACTCTGTATGACGACTTGCATTATCCTGAAAAATACTTCACGATATACTTACCACACCCACAGCAATTGTAATTGCATTTTCATGATGTCCCTCAAGGTGGCCGCACACACCTTAAGGGACACACCTGCGCTCCCTTTTAGTTGTAGCCGCACCTGTCTACCACCCTCCATGGGCCCTGTCAACCCAAAAACCGGCAGCACCCATATGGGTCAATCCCCGTCCGGGTGCATGTGACTAAGGCTACGTTCACACTGCAGGGCTTAATGCTCAATTCGGATTTTTTGAAAAAAATCCTTTTTTCTTTTTTCGCAAGCCCGTTCACATTTCCAAGTAAATCCGAACTTTTGTGATCTCCAGTGTGACCGTGAAACGACTCAGAATTGACCCGCATGCGCAGAAGAGTACTCAACGATGAACGCCGTCACTCGTTTGCGGAAGTAGCTAACGTTAACATGGATGTCAACAACAGTGTTGTCAACACTGAAGCTCTTTTTGCAGTATTAAATTTATTTTCACAAAGGAGCCAGCACAATTACAATCTTCTCATTTTAAGAAGGCATTGGAGCCAGGATCGTCTGTACCCACTGTTGTGGAATGGGGATGTGTATGTGTTGGGGCTGCGCGCGCGTGTGTGTGTAAGAGACAGGAGAAGAGCGAGTGCAGCGGTAGAGAATGGGGGTGGGGGAGCAATGTGGGTACGCATTCATGTTGTGTGTTGCGGAGGAAGGAGAACGGTCATAGAAGAAGATTTCCCCCAGAATAAATGCTATGGACTCTTTATTAACCCGTTCTGGAGAATCCTGGAGAATCTAAGGGTCAGAACCGGGAGGAGGAGGAGGATCCGCCTTGGGTCCCCTGCGCTTCTGACCACGGTCGGAAAGGGGAGAAAGAAAAAAAAAAGTAATCGCGGGAAAGGTTCAACACCACGCTCGGCCATTTAGCTGGAAATGTTTTCAAAAATCACCCGGTTGCGATTAGAGCCCTGGAGTTTGGCCTCAATAGAGCTGTCACCCAAATATCAATCCAATCAGTGACCTCGCTTCCCTTCCACTGACTGGTCTCAGCAGCATCGTCCGCCATGGTTGATGTTTATGTTCTCGCTCCCGCCTACTTCAATGCAGTATGATGAAGTTTGTAGCGTATCAATGACGTACAGGTCGGATTCATGTGGCCTGGCCTGTCAGACGGCGGTCGCATTTGAAAAGATCGGATACGTATCGGATTCAGGACCACAGAGCCAAGTGGCCTGGGTCACATTTGAAAAGATTGGATCTGTGTCGTTCAGACTGTCATGAAAAGATTAGATACAGGTCGCATAGGGGCAAAAAAATCGGAATTGGGTCGTTTCAGCCTGCGGTGTGAACGTAGCCTAAGACTTTAGCCACATGCGCCTGAACAGGTGCATGTAGCTGATGTCTTAGTACAGGTGCTTGAGACTAAGAAATTAGCCACATGCACCCGAACAGGTGCATGAGACTAAGACATTAGCTCTGAGGGTCTATCCTGTTTTTGACATCCCTTAAATTATGTAAATTAGAACGAAAGGGAACTAAATTAGAAAAGTGTGTGATGCCAAAATATATTGGTGGATTATGGAGGAAGACTCAATGAGGCTTACAAAAATCTTGCTTTTAAATGTAAACGATTTCATGTTGAGCAAGCGTTTTAGCTTAAAAGCAGCATCCTCAACATTGTATACACAAAGAACTTCAATATTCTACTTTACCACTGCATGGTAGCATGGATTGAATTTTACCTATTTTATTTGTGCAGTGTGTACGTTTATGGATGTGCGTGCGCACATATAATTCTGCCTCTTGTAGTGAAAGAGCTCTGATATGACCTTAATGCTTGTAAAGAGACTGTTCTGCTCCCATCAGAAAAGAGCAGAGAAATGATAAAGTGACTATTATAATCAAAAGTGAAGAAAAGGAAGGTAGAGAAAGATTAAAGGCTTTGAGGGTGTGGGCAGAGTCTAGGTCAGAAGGGGTTTGATGGTTGTGTGTGATGTTATTACGCATGCATGATGAATTTGTGTGGGAATTGTGTCTAAAAGTTGTTGTTTTTTAAAGTGAATTTCTTTGAGGAAGAAAAGTGGAACCTTAGTCATTTGGGGTTATTAAAAGAGCAACATCAGGATGTAAACAGCTCTTGATGAGACTGAGCTGTCTGCTTTAGTACATCTGTGTTTCTGTGTGTTGCTCATCAAGGCAAATACTGGGGCAAACATGTGAAAGCCTTTGGGCTGATGACATCATTAAACTAGTCATGGATTGTTAGAGAGGAAATGTACCTTTGATGGCACAATCAGATGTATGAACAGGCACAGCAACACAATTAACAACACACATGTGCACCAGCTAGAACAAACAGCTATTTAAAATGAGGGGAGCAGAAAACTGGACAGAATCTAGTAGTTATTTCACATGAAATTTTAATTTGTTTCACCATAATGGAACAGCTTATCTGGAAAAAGCCCAAAGAGCAAAGAAGTTGTCAGTCACTCAGATCAACATTTAGATGTTTAATCCTTTCCTTCAATAATATTCCCTTAACAGTTATTTTCTTTTCTTTTTTACATAAAAAGAGGGGAAAAAACACCCTAAAATAAATAAGTTAAGTTCAGTATTTTTCAGCCTGTTCTTGTCTTGGCCAATTATTCCAGTAAGTTCTGATGATTTAACTTCAATTTAGTGTGCATAACACCGTAACCATGATGGTGTTTGTGTCCCCCCCCCCCCCCCCCCCCCCAGCATTTCCGTGAACATCTTGACAAGCTGTTTGCTCAAGGCATCGGCATGTTGGACTTAGCACTTACTGAAGCCTTCAGTCTTCTTGGGGATGTAAGTATCACACTGACGGATGACGTATATAAAGCATACATGCACATACATGCATACATGAAGTGTGATTCATATCAGTGTTTACTGAACTAAGAAGGTTTTCCAAGTATCATCAATAGGCACTCGATAAATACTCGATAAAATAATCTGCACTTGATCTAATAGGGAACAGATTATAGTAACTATGCAAAAATGAAGAAATAACATAATATATGTGAAAATATATAAATTAGCTTTTTCCCACTCCATTTTAAGAAGCAACTCAAACTTTTTTTACTTTAATTGATAATCATTATATTTAGTGAGTCTAATGAGATGTGTGTGTAATGTGTGCATTACTGCCAAAATAATGCTTATGAGTACAGGTAAATACATTGGCAAGAAGGTTGCATCACCTTTAAAGAATTTGTTAATTTTTCTTTGTTATAATCAATGTATTAGTTGGTATCTGAAATTAGTTTGATATATGTGTTTTGTACATTTTTATTGCATTATTCAGTTATTTTTTAATGCTTGAAATTAATCAATAAAATCTAAATCTAAAACAAATAGGTCGGTTTAGCTTTGATGAGAAGCTCAGTTTGCAAAAGACAGAAAAACAAAGAAAGTAGGCATGAAACTCAAACTGAATGACATACACTCTAATATGAAGGCCCAAACACACATTTATCTTTTGTTTTTCATTCTGCATGACAAGGAACTGGACACTGCATTGTGAATTTCATCAACTTTTCACTGGCAAAGCCTTTTATCCGTGTGCACTCTTTTTTGTTTGTTTTCTAATGTTGTGTTGTGAAGCCATGCAATGTGACATACAAACTTGTTTAACATTTTTCTAATCTGAACTAAAGAGACTCTTTTCTTTTTTTTTTCTTTATGTCCAGTTCAACAAGACCGGGAGGGGCAGTGAGTGCAGCCAGGCCATAATGTTGGTGACAGATGGGGCAGTCGATACATATGATGCTATCTTTGCCAAGTTTAACTGGCCAGATAGGAAGGTAATGCTTGACACACACCTCATTATTCTCCATATTTATTAAGGTTAGCAGGCCTGTGTTTCACATGAGCCTTTATTCACAACTTTTTGAAGCTATAAAAAAATATCTAAAAAGGACACATCCCTGTGTCCCAAATGCATGTTAAATTACAATTGCTCCCCACTCAAATACTAATTTTCTAGTTTTTATTAAGACCTTTTGTGCTTCACAAGGAGAAGCGTAATGGATTAGTTTATAGTTTTAACCCTCGCCCATGCTGACATAATCTGACCTTTGAATGGGATAACATTTTATCATTTCATTTTAAATCTAACAACATACTATTTTTAAGTATTTGGTTGCAGGAATATGTCAAAGAACTTAAAAAAGCGTAGTAAAGTGCTGCACAGAAGAGCTAGAGATCATAACCAGTAAAACCCTTTTCCTTTGGAATTTTGTGCTATTCTTCACAGACCTTTCTGTACAGACCCACCCCAATGGAAATCATATTTTTGCTCTTTTTAACATATTCTTGTCACAAATTTCTTATGATGGTTGACATATATAAAATAACTTGAGTAGATGAAAACTGTCCAAGGAAATTCACAATGTCAGTTAAAAAAACAAAAACAAAACATTGCTCCATCAATCTCTGTTTTTCTCCTGGGGCCCTTTGTTTTGTGCATTAGACACCAGTGCAGGTTTCATAAACGCTGTTTTATTACTCTGCTGAACTTTTTTCCCTGCTTTAAAGCAGTCTTAAAAAATACCACCCTGATCAGATCGGAGATTGTTGTTTTTCACAGGGAGCCCTCAAGGGATCTTGAACTTTTTAGCCCTTTTATTCCAAGCATGCAATTATGCACCGTTCGTTAATAGTTTTATATGGCATCTCTCCCATAAAAACAGGAATAGTGATTGTTGGCCTGCATTTTTTTATAGATGGAATTTGAAATTCAGTCAAGTCGATCACTTTTGCTGTAAAAGGACCTTCTACTTTGACTGTCTAAAGACCTAAAAAAAACAGTTTTAGAATAGCCTTAAATTGTTAAAGATTTCTTCCATCTCAAGCTACGTTCACACTGGGCATGTATGGTGCTTTTAGGAACACACTGAACGTGGGTTCTTGCATTTAGCATTTGGTGTTCACACTGAACTATTGCTACCCGATACTAGCCCTAATATCTACAGTTGAAAGTGTCAGGTAGGGGGGTTGATGAAGGTCCCAAAACTCAGAGACGGGAGGCACACGGTTCCAAGTCAAGGGGTTTTAATTCCATAAACAAAAGCGCTGCCGAGCAGGGGAAAAAAAAACAAAAGTAGCTTTTGCTGTAAACAGGTAAACAGGGAAGGAGCCGGTCATGGAAATGACTGGATGAACCAGCACAAGAAGAAGGCAGAGACAAGACATGTATACAAACAGGACTGACGAGACACAGGTGAAATCGATCAGGAGAGATTGGGACCAGGGAAGTAAAACTCAAAACTAAAACATACAGGAAACCTTCAAAATAAAACAGGAAGCAGAACTCAAACATGACAGACACAAAATGGAAGCAAAAACTAAGGCAAAAAAAAACAAACCATTACAGGAAGTGGCTTGGTGCAAAATGTCAAAGTGGTGTAAATCTCGCTAATCTTGCTCCAGGTTTTTTCTATCACACCTCTATTCCAATATATGAAAGACCTGGTGTCATAAAATTCCAGCCGGGCAGAAACTGCAATCAATAATTTCTTCCTTGTGATCACTTTTCAAATGATTGGCTTTTCCTTTTTTTTCATTCATGATGAATGAAAAAAAAAAGGCTTTTCCATGTTTTCAAAAAGACACTACCCATGCATCACTACTAAATCTGAGTCCCTGACTGGTCAAAGTTCAGCGGGTTTAACTTTCAATGCGCATTCAATACATACAACAGATGTAAAAACTTACGTAGCGATGCGTAAATGCAAGAGCTTTGAACGCGGAGGCCTAAGACACGCATACACACACGTTTACATAGACTTTTTAATCGAAGGTGGGTACTCGAATGCGTGTTTCAGAGCCCGGTGTGAATGTAGCATAAGAGTTGAAAAGATTGTGATGTCATTATGATGTCCACATAATTTCTTGCCAGGTTATATTTTACTTACATGTAGCAGAAATATGGAATTTTAATTCTAAGTATTTCTGTCATAGCGCTAAATATTCTGAAGGTTTAATATTTGACCATTTTTGTTTTCTTCTTTTTTGGTGCAATTTGGATTATGAATGCATGAATAAGTAAAGAGTATTCTGCACAGGTTAATGAAATCATAAAGCACACCTAAATGTTGGAAGGGGGTTAAATTTTGCAATATTGAAATATCAATTAAGTTGAGGTGGAGATTTAAACTTCTCACTTAACCTTAGATGCAGGTCTACAGTTGTGGGCACTGTGATAAGATGGCACAACAGTTTTTTTTTTTTTTAAGTTTGGAGATATTTATAGTAAAAATGTTCTGTCAGCTAAGATGGATGTGTGATCTGTATTAAAAATTGTCAACAACTCCAAAGACCCCTTCCTACTAACTCTTGCCTTTAAGCAGTTAGCTGAGAGGGGGCAAGGTAAGTAGATCCATTTAAAAGAACTCCAACTGTTAATAGTAGTCTTCTGTCTCTGTCACACACTACAGTGGGTCTACCTCACTCTCTCTCTTCTTCCATTGATACTTTTTAATGGCTTATCTCCAGCCAGCCTTGTCGCTTCACCGCCACACAACATCACGCTGAGCCCGAAGGCAGGCTTTGGGAAAACTGAATATAAAAAAATAAGGTCATGAATATCTTTTGTGATTTATTGACAGATGTCACTTAGGTGATAAACTGTGTAGTGACGAAAAGTCAAAAGAAAAGAAAAGAAAATCTAGATTTTTGGGTCATTTTAGCGTGAATATGTCGAAATAATCTCATAAATGTCTTATTGTTGGTATATTTTTCAAAAACGTGTTACTGTGGAGTCAAAATAATAAAATGTTCTTAAAAAATTAAAATAAATGTGACAATTCTTTCTTTCTTTCAATTTGACATTATTATGAACAACTATTCCAACAGGGATGTGAAAAAAAGATGATTTGTAATAATATATTTAATCAAGTTAGAATGTTCATGTATAGCATGCACATGTTTACATTTTTGTGTCAATGCATCAGTTTATGTATACAATGTATACTTCATATTTTTTTTCTAAATATTACAAGACCCTTTTTTATGCCAAATTGATTTTATACACATACACAGTATTTACATATACATAACACGGTTGCAAAAAAACTAGAAAAAGCTTTAAATAGATATCAAGGTGTTTTTCTAACTCCATCTTTAAAACCTTTAGTCTGACACTTGGTTGGCTCTCAAATATTGAAAGTCCGAAAGTTTAATTTATATTGTCTAAATGGTTTTACAAATGAAAAGTTTGTGGCATTCTAGATGTTTAAGAACCTCTAGAGAAGTGAAGCAGGACCACCTTGTAAAGATGGAATAAGAATTTAGTTAGCAGTTAGCACATGTTTGCCAGATGGGCTTACTGTAAGCCTCATTTTGCACTGGAACACTGCTGTCCTGTGTAGTGTTGCCTCTGTGAATACTGTCTCTGCTCTCTAGCAACACATTATCTGCTGCCACCATTTCACAGTGCATACTAAGGCTTTAGCTTCATCCTTTGCCAGCATATTTTACTGCTGTCTGAAAGCAAAAAAAAATAAAATAAAGGAAAGTGGCATAGCTGTGTTCTACTGTGTATAAAGAGAAAACCTTGGATGTAGTTCTGACCTTCGCTTGTGTTGGCAAAAACTGAAAAACAAAAGAAATCACAGTCCTGTCTGTGGCTTCACTTACATGTTACTCTGAACATTGCCATCATAATATTTTTTAAATAGAAAACTCAAGCAATTATGTTATTATTATTTTTTTTTAAAGTTTTCTCACATAAAAGTTGATTAGACCAAAGTTTTGTATTTTAAAGGAGCCATCTGTTTGTTTGTTTGGCTCTTTTTCTATATTGTAAAGACAAAAACACAGTAACAAAACTTTTTTTTTCTCACTTTACATCAAGGGAACTTACAAAAACATAAAAGTACACATATTTGACTGCTTTACAAAAAGCAAACATTGCTGTGTAAATTGATTTGGCAAATAACAGATAATATGATGCATGTAACACTTCAGGAAGGTGGCATATATATTGGATTATTTGAATCATTCGTTCAAACAACATAAGCAAATGTCCTTAACCGATACCTAAATCTTTGTTACAAAGGCTCGTACCCATAACCCATGTCAGCACATTTGTGCATTCATGCTCACGGATACGTGCACGGATGCAGTCACTGTCAGACTTGAGAGAAATGGTGAAAAATGGAAGCATGCAAACTACAGCAGCTGCACACCCAGAGGCTTGCATCTGCTCTTGTCTGGCAACATTGCTCTTTGTACACACACACACACACACGCACACACACACACCCACACACACACCCACACACACACATACACATATGTACGCACTCACCTGTCTGCTACACCTGCAACAAAACTGGTGTGTAAAGTTAGAAATGGCTCTTATTTGGAAGTGGCTCCTGACATGGATTTAATAAAAAAAAAAACATTTTCTTTTTTTTTAGCTTTTTCCAGTTTTATATTTGTTCATCCCAAACTGCATTTCACTATCCTTCAGTTGAGTTAATGAAACATTGTTTAAATCACAAAAACTAAATGAAATCAAAAGGAAAGATTAAAAAAACTTGCATGTCACTGTCAAAACTATTACAAAAGATTAGCACTCACTAGACTACAGTAGACAAAGAAAAAGCCTCTTTCCAGATACTGAGTGTTATCTGGTGAAGTGGTCTATAATAATAAGAGTTTAAAATGAACCGCTGGAACTGTCTTTTTTTCTTTGTCTCCATAGGTCAGAATCTTCCCTTATTTAATTGGTCGAGAATCTGCCTTTGCAGAGAATCTGAAGTGGATGGCCTGTGCCAACAAAGGTGGGATCTGAACCCTGTTTTCTCTTAATAAACTGTCACTCCAATGAAAATCTGACACATTCTAGAGAACGTGTATATTTTAAGCTTAGAGCATTGTTTATCAAAAAACCTGCACCTTTTGTGATGTGGCATTTCTATCAGTGATCAGTGTACTGTACAGAAACGGGTGTGTGTATAGTTCAATTAGAGCTATTACATTTAGCTGCTTTGAGTGTGGTCACAGTTGTCTCATTGTGCAGAACACTTTTCATCAGCTTCTAAATTTAGCAGGGATATGGGTGACAGAGACAGTCTGGCTCCATATCCTCCGGCCACAGTAGATAAGACGAGCAAACCACAGGTCACCCAAAGGGTGTGCATGTCTCTTTAACTGTATGCCTCTTTGTAACACTGTGTGAATAATTGGGTGAAGTGTCCATAAAACTGTGTATTAAACAGTTCATCCAGTTTGAGAGCAGGATCGATGGTGACATTTTGTGTGTCTGTTTCATGATGTGGAAGAAAATGTAACAAATGTTATTATTATGTTATATTATTTTAGGGTATTTTGTGTCATCATTGTTTACATAAAAAATATGCTATGGAATTGAGGATTTGATGGAGGAATAACCACAAATTTGCCTTAATAAATCTTCAGAGCCAAACTTAAAATATTTAAGGTGTTTTTGAGAAATCCTCTAAAGAATTTAAACAAATTGGTAACAGCATTGCCAGGAGATTGCCCCTGCAGTTTTGCAGCTCTCCCTTACATTTGTCTTTGTCTCCTCATCCATCATCTTACACTTTATCTTGACAGCTTGTTGTGTATCTTTTGCTTATACATAACCCCATAAGTTAACTTCTGAATATATTCAGACCCTTTGGCAAACTCATGTCGTTGCTGTCCTGTATCTAACCAAGCGTGGCATGTCATTGAGAGCAGGGAACATTCATTTTTCTTTACCACTGGTCCCAGTGGCTCAGCCTGAAGGACGCCCTCAGGCTTCCAAGCCAAGCACTCATTCTGAGTTCAAAGCTGTTTTAAATGATGACGACAGACCCCGACATCCTTTTTTGAGTGATGTAAAGCTGTATGCATATGTGTGTGTGAGTGTTTATTGTAAGATATGGTGGAAATTTTGCATATTTAAATAAAAAAAGAACATGTCAAAGTTCAACACTTAGGTGAAGGTCGATGTGCGGTACTTTCTTGTTGCTATTGAAACTGGAATAAAATAATAATAATAAAAAAGGCTTTTAAACTTTTGAGACAAATTTTTAAAAGTTTTTATTGTTTTGCAAATACTAGGTCCAAAATTGTCAAATGAAGTGACTAAAAACTTACATTTATATTAAAACAAAAAACTCTAATTGATATTTTCAGTGTGTCTGGAATCTGGCTTTTTTTTCCCCTGAGGATGCAACATATGCTGAGAATTTTTTTTTTTTTTTTTTTTTACTAAGATGCCTTAAGTTCAGACTGGTAGTTTTTTAATTTCTATTTTTTATTTATTTTTACATTTAGGTGGAAAACTAGTGGTCCTAATTATTTTCTCCTATTTTGTTATTGTGCTCTTATCTTCTTTCTTTTTTCTTACTTTCTGTCTCTATGTTGAGACGACAGTTTTCAGTTTCATATGTCCACAAGCATCACATTAATTGCATTACAGTCGCAGTATGATACTGATCTTTGACGTCACACATTGATTCTACATGGCAAAAATAAAGCTTGATGGGAGAAGGTGCAATCTGTATAATGGAGATAGCTCTGATCTCGTACCACCTCAATGACATTCTCATTACATTGGGTGAGATAACGTAATATTTGAAGCTCTTCAGAGTTCACCTACATGCCACTCAAATAGACATGCCTCTAAAAATGTGTAAAAGTGGGCTTTAATAAAATATGATTAAAACAACCCCCCTAGAGTTTTCGTCTTTAATATATATAAAGCTACAATGACATTTTAAAAAAATGTAAATGCTCTTATTTTTGGTGTAAACTCAGACTTTTTAAGATTTGAGTCAATGGGATAGTGCTATACCTTCTGCAACCTACCTACAACTGTTATTTTTGGAACTGCAATATTCAGTATTTCCTGGCTGTATTAAATTCTGGAATGGAAGGTGGAGGTTTAATTTAAACCTATTTTCTGTCTATAGGTAGCCAAAAGGATGTGGAATTTCAAATAACATTTTTAAATACATTCGCCAAAAATAATGACTTTAAGCTCATAATGTGTTTCTCATAGGTTTTGGTTTCATTGCCAAGTATTAAGTTTTTACTAAGTAAGAGAATGTAATAAACAATCATGCATGAATAAGAATAAGAAAAGCTAAACAAAAGGTTTAAACAATAAAAGCAAATCAAGAGCAGATTTAATTACATGTCAACGCAATAGCATACAATTACCCATTGAGCTTTCAAAATAAAACACCTTGATCTCACAGGAAGTCAGTTATTGCCATTCTTCTGGAGTTTGTTAAACTGGAGGTTTTCAGTGTTTTTTTTTTTTTTTAAAGCATTTTCATTAAGTAGGACTTAGGTGGATTAAGTGTAGGCACTCCGAATAGAAAGTGTGCAGAGGTGTGAGTGCCTTCTTGTGTGCTTTGGAATGTAGCTGCAGTGAATCACAAGGGAAATAAAGTGGTTAGCTTTGTTCAGCAACTTACCCTGTAAACTCTAAACAGGGCTTCAACTCAGGAAAAATGGTCACTTTGGAAACTAGGGTTGTTCTGAACTGCAGCCCTGAAAAAACACAAACGTTTATGTGTAAGAGTGAAAGCGCAGAAGTAGCAATAACTTGTGGTTTCATATTTTGGACATTAGGGATGTGTGTTTTTAATTTATTTTGGTTTCCTCTAAATACAAAAATCTATTCTCTGTAAAACACATTTGATTTGTTTTTAATTACTATAATTAAAAAAAATCTCTTTGTATTTTGATTTTCCAAAATCCCAACAATTAATGTTTATGGATACCTGTCAATACTGGGCCATTATTTTTGTTTTGTCAGTATGTTTAGCCTACGGAGCCCGTGTTCTGACATTAAAAAATTAAAATATATCTCGTTCACACAGATTAATATCTTGTTCCCACAAATTAATATCTTGTTTGCACGAAATACTATTCCATTCCCAAAAGAGTATATTGCGTTCCCTCGAAATACTATTTCGTTCCCTCAAAATGATTAACTCGTGCGAATGCAATAATTAATTTGGTTATTCACGTCATAAGTCATTCATAAACACGGAAAAAGATATTAATTTGTGGGAACAAGATATTAATCTGTGTGAACGAGATATATTTTAATTTTTTAATGTCAGGACACGGGCTCTGTATTAGTCAGATTTTATTTTATGTATGCATATTTATATATATATATTCATAATTTTTTTCCTTTCTGTCATTACGCGAGAAAAAAAAAACTCTGTCAGATTTTTCAACTTTTCTTGATACACCACATAAACAATTTTGCTCTTCTTGTTATGTAATAAAAGACACACATGGGGCTAGAGATTTCTACTATTACCTTTAGAAAGTCAGTTATTTAATGTAATAGACTTGATTGTAAAAATTCTAATGATCTCCTTGATGTCGATGTCTTTCTTTTGTTTGCTTCCCAGGGTATTTCACTCAAGTTTCCACACTGGCAGATGTGCAGGAAAATGTAATGGAGTATCTCCATGTGCTTAGTCGTCCCAAAGTAATTGACCGGGAACACGACACAGTGTGGACTGAGGCGTACATCGACAGCACTGTGAGTTGTCTGTGGAGCCCCATGACACTGAACTCAGGCTCCTTCATTGTTACTCATCTTCACTACCTTTAATATTTTCCATCAGGGAAGACTTGCAGTGACTGTAAAGGACTAAATTTAAAAAAAATAAACGTACGGTTTGAATAAGCATTTTTCTTCATGTTTAGAATGAGTGGATTATGTTAGTATTAAAACAAAGTTTCAGCCACTGACACATTGTAGTATTTAAATAATGCATTTCTGACCACTAGCAGAAAAAGTCTGTGCTTAGCAGGTGAAGATATTAAGCAAATAGTGTGAATGTGTACACGTTTGTGATGTGAGGATTACACAAAGTTGTCCTAAACCTCATTATCTTGACTGCTATTTCTTTCTTTTTTTTCTATAAATTTTGCTTCCAAGGTGAAAGATTTTCAGGTATATTTTATGGGTCCAAAGCCTTTTTTTTATTTTGAAATCTGTTGCTGCATTCTTAAACTTTTCTTGAATCACTGAGCATTTTTCCATATTTTTCTACAGTGAATGGAAAATAAAAAATAAGTTTTCAATAGAAATTCAATGTATTTTCTAGTCTATTCAGATGGAATCTAAACCTTTGTGTATTTTTTACCAGCTGGTGTCTGGGATATACAAATTAAAATATGCTTACATTGCAGAGGGGTATTTTGCTAGCCCTGCCACTAGGGTAATTGTTTTTAAACAGTTTAGCTTGTAGAAAAGTGAGAGAACGCTCGACAGTTTTGTCTTGATTGATGCTGTAGCGCTACGACAAGTAATGTCCCAAATGAAACTCAAAACATGTTCTCTTGATCCCATCCCCACTTCACTTTTTAAGTCAGTTTTCACATCATGTGAGGAGGAATTACTAAATATCTTGAACTGCTCTCTTCAGACTGGAGTCTTCCCTGCAACCCTAAAGACTGCTATAGTGAGACCCATTCTGAAGAATAGTGGTTTAGACGTAGCCGATCTAAATAACCACCGGTCGATATCCAACCTGTCATTTTTAAGTAAAAATTTTAGAAAAGCTTGTTTTTACTCAACTGAATGATTTTATTAATGAAAATAACATTTTAGAAAAGTTTCAGTCTGGTTTTAGATCTCATCACTCAACAGAAATGGCACTTGTCAGGGTCTTAAATGACCTCAGGTCCAATGCTGACATGAAGAAAATATCTGTTTTAGTCTTACTGAACCTGAGTGCAGCCTTTGACACAGTTGACCACTCTATCCTTTTAAACAGACTTCACGACATGGTTGGATTTACCGGGACACCTTTTAATTGGTTTAAATCCTACTTCACAAACAGAGATTTTATTGTTAATTTAAATGATTTCTTATCTGGAAGGCACAAACTGACTTGTGGGGTGCCTCAAGGCTCCATCCTGGGTCCCACACTTTTTAATCTTTACATGTTTCCACTTGGTGACGTCATCAGGAGACACGCAATTAATTTTCATAGGTCTCCTGATGACACTCAACTATACGTAGATGTGTCGACTATATGTAGATGTGTGACACTGGACCCCTGGAGAGCCTTTTAAACTGTATTTTAGATATTAAAATGTGGATGGGAGAGAACTTTTTGCAGCTCAATCAGGACAAAACTGAAGTCTTGGTTATCGGTTCTGAAGCTGAGAGAGAAAAGGTCCAATTGTATCTGTCAACCCACTTTATGAACATATGTGATACAGTAAGGAACCTCAGTGTTATTCTAAATGCAGATCTTAGCTTTGACCAACATGTGAATCAAGTAACTAAGACTGCATTTGACCATGTGAGAAATATCGCCCGAGTGAGAGACCCTTTCTCTCTAGAGCCAGTGCTGAAATCTTAATTAATGCTTTTATTACATCAAGATTAGATTACTGTAATGCCCTCCTTTCTGGTGTAAGGAAAACCACTCTCAATCGCGTGCAGCTAGTCCAGAACTCTGCTGCACGCCTTTTAACGAGAACCAGGAAGAGGGAGCACATTACACCAATCTTAAAATCTCTGCACTGGCTCCCTGTCAGCTTCAGGATTGATTTTAAGATTCTTTTAATATTTTTTAAGAGTGTCCATGGTCTTGGTCCTTCTTGTATATCAGACTGGCTTTTAGCTTAGGAACCTTCCAGAGCCCTTAGATCCTCAGGCGCTGGCCTGCTGAGGGTCCCTAGGGTCAAGACAAAATTCCACGGCGAGGCCTCGTTCAGACACTACGGACCTCGTCTGTGGAACAGCCTGCCTGAGGATGTGAGGGATTCATCCACTGTTGAGGTTTTTAAAAAGAAAGTAAAGACTCATCTATTTAACTCAGCTTTTAATTTAATCTCATATGTGGGATTTTTACTCTCATATATTATGTGCTATTGTATCACATATTTGTTTAATGCCTTTTAGTCCTTTTATGTCTTAACTTATTCTAATTTATATTCCAGACTTTTTTATGCACTAACTTATCTTATTTTATTTTAATTAATATTTTCATATTTTGGCTGTTTTTATATTTTAACTTTCTTATTTTATTACTTCTACATTTTAGACTGTTTACGAGTGTTTTCTCACCCTTGGCTGGGGTGTTAGTGTTCGGTCTCCCAGAGATTTTGGCCATAATTGTCCTCTGGCATCTCTTGTTCCGGGTCCTCCGGGCTGCCAGGCCTGGTGTTCCCATGTTAGGCGCACTGGACCTGGGGGTTGGGGGTCTCTGGGGCGGGAGGTGCTGGGGATGAGTTGTGCTTGTGCTGCATAGATGCTGACACCCCGGCCAACAGGAGGTCAGGGTGGACAGCGCCTTCTGGGTTCTCTTTTCTTAAGCTCTGTAATTTCTCTTTTATTTGTGCTTGTTTTTGTGTATTTTATTATGAGGGGCTTATTTAAGTATTTTATTACATGTGTAGGGATTGGTTTTATTGTATTCTTGTTTGTTTTTTATGGAAAGCACCTTGAACTGTCTGTTTGACATGAAAGGTGCTTTATAAATAAAATTAATTTGAATTTGAATTTAGAAAAGCTTTAAAAAAAGTCTAATGAAACTAAACCTCAACAGTCTTTAATTAGGCAATGACTCCTTACGTAAATGAACAAGTGGATTGCAAAAAAATATGTTAAAAGCTTAAATAATGAACAAAAACATCAACAGAAAACCTGGAGAGTGATTAGATAGAATTTAAAACATGACAAAATCATGGAAAAAAGACAATGGCGATGTCTTTTGACTATTGTATAATCCACAAAAAACTGGAACTGCTTAATATTCTTTTTACACATTCTTTAGCTTAAATTCCTCAATGAATACCTATATGTAATGCAGTATTGTCACAATTGAGGCCCTACAGCTGTCTATTTATTCCAAAATCAAATACCTTCCATGTTTTCTCCTTTTTTTATCCTTTCATTTTTTCTTTTTCTACCTTTCTCAATTACTTTATTTCTTTGTGTTTGATGCATTCTTTGAGGAATATTATTTGTTAAAATACCTGTCTCTAAATGGCGGTCTTATTTGTGCTGTTGGCCAGTGCAGACCGCTTAGCATTAGTAGATTTTATGCTCCCACATTCACTCCATTCAGCTAAAACTGCTCTGAAAGGCGTTCTGTCACTTATCCATGAATGTGTTGACCCTCTCTATTTTAATTTTCCTCCCCCTCTCCTCTTGAATCTGAACTCTTTAGCTTCCCCAAGCACAAAAGGTAAAAATTCTGGTTTGAGGTCATGACTGTACTGTGCTTCGTGGAGGCCTGCTCAGTGTTCTTGTGCATTTCATTTGCATGCGCATTTTGGTTTTTATACCCGTGATCTAAAGATGTTGATGTGGTGAACTTCGTACCACACCGTTCTTTTGTGTGACATTTGTCGTGTTGTTGGTTTCCCTGTTGAGTCGAGCCTCACATCACGGTTGTTTTTGGCCTGGTGGATCACTCTTTTCTGCATGTCTGAATAAACACACTTTCATGAGATGTTGTCCATAACTGTCACGATCCCCGGCCTGCCAACTGATTTTTTTGTTTTGTTTGAAATTTAGGCCACAATTTGCTGTTTGGCTTTTAGACTATGCCGTAAAAAACACAACTGCCAGGGATAGCACAATGGTAAAACTCTTAAAAATAAATAAATAAAAGGCTGTTCTATAATTTTCATGGTATAAACCTAATGGTTCATAGCAAGGGATCTGTTTTGATGCTTTTTATCCCTTTTCATTCGCGTTTCATTTCTGAGTGATTTATGAATCATATGTGGGTGGAGATAAGCACATTTATAACCATAAAATAATGATGACAGAGCAAAGGACTGCTCTGTCTCTCCTTTAACAGCAGCCGCTTGGAGCTGTTGCTTTTAACAGCTTGCAGGCCATATGTTCGATAAAGTGACAGATCCACCCTGACCCTCACTCAAATGACTCGGCAGAAAGATGGCATCGGATGAATCAATGAATTCTTGGATTTTCTGATTTGATAGTTAGGACAAGCAAGACATTTCCATTGTCTCTTTGTTTGAAAAAATATGCCCATTTATTTGGTCTTTCTGCCAGATAAGAAGCTGGAATTGTTCCTTTGGTAACCTGATGTGCATTAGGGATCTGTGTTCCGGGACTGATGTGTATCATCTTTCGAGATGAAGGGTCAAACCGTCTATTCCAACCCAATAATCTGTCTTTTCTATCCTAGCTCTCCTTTCTTCTCATTTAGTTTGTTTGCCTTCACCCTCTCCAGTTCCTTCACAACACCTTGGCTCTGTTCTTTCCTCCCTTTTCCCTATTTTTCCCTCCCATCTCACCACTTTCATCCATCGTTTTCTGGCTCATTTGGCTTTGTTTCCCGCTCCACCAAATGATCTGACGGAGGAGCTCAGGGATGATGTGAGTCAGCATGGTGGGAAAAAGAGGTGTGGGGTGAACGCATTTCTAGAGGAAAAATATAAGCAATTTCTGAGGGAGAACGTTAAATATTTCAGGAAACAAAATATCAGGGAGCACTGAGAAGGAGGAAAGCTGTGGGGTTCAGATGCGCATGTACGTGAAAATGATTAATACTTGATTATAAAAGAAGACATACGGAAAGCTTGGAGCAGTTGATTACCTCTTGATGATGAATTGAAGTAGCGAACTGTTAAACGCACCAGGACAGATTATGATAAACTGCACGCTTTCATAGCACATTCACACTGATTGAGGCAATTGAGAACTTGCATAGATAATCCCGAAACACCTGTGTGGTTAAAAAGGTTCGCTGAATCTGTGCCAGCTCTTTTCCATGTGGGGTCCGCATTTCTTCTCCTGGACTCTGGAGGGAAGGAAGCTTTAGGCGCCGCTGTTTTCACAGATCACCATCATTAAGCTCGCTCTTTCTCAAGGGAAGAATGTCACCCAATCAGCCCAAAATGGTCAAAGCAACTTGGATTGTGAAGGGTTCTATAAAGTAGCATTGGGAGGTTTATCTCAGTCACCTGAAAAATGTAAATGTCAGGGTATTTATGTCAGTATATTATGCTTTTTTATTTACATATATTTTTTTTACCTGTAGCACGAGTAAGGAATTAAACACGGGAGTAGCAGGCTGCAGACCGGAAGTCCTCAACCAGACCCAGAAGTCCCCCCATGTATCTTTAGTTTAACCGGCAACCTTGACAGTAACTGTTTTTCCCATCTTAAATTTAAGAAACGCTTTTGTTTTATCATTACTAAGTTTTTTTTACAATTCTGAACACTGTTGTTAATGTTGATTTTAAAAGCAATAAAACTAAAAGTTTTTGCCCCACCATAAGCTTTTCTTGCTCACTAAAACTTTATTAGGACATGGTACACTTTGGCAACGTGCTTGTACCTCACCCTGACGTGCACATGCACATTGTCACACTGCTTCCTGTCTGCAATATCTATCGCTCCTAACAGTGTAGGGATCGACGCATCAGATATTTTCTGTTACGATCCATGGTCAGTTATAAAAACTCGTCTTAATGTGAGGATTTCATTCTTGGATATAACATTTTTCTTTCTAGCCGATCTAGCTTAATGTTTTGAAGCTCAAAATCTAACCTTCTCAAAGCACTGCAGCTTGACATTCGTATCATCTCACTTCACCCCCCTTAATTTTCTTTTCTTTCTAATCCCCCTCTCCATTTTTTCCCTCTTCATGCTTTGCCACCTTTCTCTTCCCCCCTATAGATATATATATATATATATATATATATATATATATATATATATATATATATATATATATATATATATATATATATATGTATATATATATATATATAAAACGAAAATAAAAACAAAATTGGTTTATACAAATAAACACCTTGTGCGTCAGAAGACTCACAACCTCTCTGGTGTATCAGTAAAATCTGTCCAACACAAGAGGCCTTAAAAGAAAAAAAAATAGAAAACTTTTTAAATATCAGTTTTGAAAAGTTATATTTATATTGTATTAATATTTTTGTTATGATTTGTACATCTTGTACGTTTTAAGATTTTAAATCTTAATTCATAAAAAAAAAATCATACACAAAGAATGGATCTGTGTTAGAAATGCAAATATAAGCAACTTCTGTTTCAAACCTAAAAAAAAAGCCCGGGTTCATTAAAACAAAGGAAAACGATAAGACCCATTTGGGGTTTAAACATTTCTTAAACTTTTGTTGAACGGTTATATTGCAAAGACTCCCCTGTCTTTAACTTCTGAATCATAAAGCAAATATTTAAACAGAAATAATTTAGAAAAACAAAGAACACCTTTCACCTAAAGTTATGTAATTTCCGCTATTTATTGTCTGCAGCCAGATCCCTCTCATTGAACAGCAGAGCTAATCTGTCTAGTTGATGACAATCCACAAAGGCAAGAAAATTATCCAACAGAGGTCATACTCTAGCTTAAAGTCTTTAGGCCATTATGGTTTTTGAAAAAACAACAAAACAAAACATTTTGCAGGATTCTTTTGTCCCTTCCAGGGTCAGACCTACACTGTAAAAGTGTATAGTTCTCTACTTCCCGGATGTGGTTAGTGAGAATCCCTCTCCAGATGTGATGGCACTGTATCCAAGATATCCATTGATTGAAGCCTCTCTCTGTGCAGCTTTTAATGTCACCACCATCAGTATAGAGTTGAACTAAGTGGTTGGGAGAGGCTAGATTTTCACCAGCTACAAGATTAATGTTTCAGAGAGTATACATAAAAGGAATTACTCAGTCTGGGGATATAGAGTACGATCCAGCAGACCTGGGCTTGGAAATAGATTTGGTATTTTTAGATGATGCTCTGCTTGTTCTTGTCCTTTGATCGATCACATTCTGCAGTAGCAAGGCCGTTCATTGTTACAGCAGCTGTATTTAGGTGGGATTTGTTCTCGGTCCAATACTGCGCTCTGGGTTTCTTTTACCAGCTGTCTGAACACAGGTCACCAATCTCTCTTCTTCATCTGTGTCTGAGGCAGAGTAGATACTAATAATGTACTGTATTTGTCTGTTATTGTTGATTGCAAAGTGGGGCCAGGTCCTGTTGGAGGAAGAGGAGCTACAGCTTTTTGAAAACGTTTTTTATGTTTGTATTATTTAAAAAAACACAGAATGCTTGCTGCTGGTATACAGTTTCAATGCTGAATCCAGTGACATTTAATCGGTTTATGAGCACAGGCTGTTGGATCATTTCTTTTTTTCTTTTTGGACATGAAATCCCCCTGTGACTGTAGTCTGAAGCTTTTCTTTTTTAATTGATATTGTTATGAGATACAGTTGCTGGAAAGATAAACATCATAATTATTCCAGCAGTCTTTGGCGAGGAACAGATAGCCTGATTCAAACTGGAAACACTGCCTCTGGATAAGACTTTTTTTTAGAGAAAAAAAGATCAAAGGCAGGCTGTTATTGAATACAATTAAGGGCAAATAATGTATATGAATAAAACATGTCATGGAAGTTTTGGCAGTCCCTCATGAAGATAAATGACTTGTTTTGCTGTAGCAACACTGTCTTCTTCATTACAAGACAGATTTTGTGCCATTTCAAAAATATGATACTTTTGACATGACTTGATCAGATTTTTTTTGTTTTTTTGTATGTATAACATCCACAGTGCTGTTTTACAAAATGTTCTTTGTCAGTAAGGGTATTTTTGCCCATTTGCTTTATTCTCAGTCTTGTTTTTTTCTTTTCTTTTTTCTCTCAATTGCTGCACCATTGCTGATGATCCCACTCGGACATGGACAGTTGGAGGACGGTCAAGGTCCAGTTCTGATGACCACAGTAGCAATGCCAGTGTTTAGCACCAAAAATGAGACTGTGAGTTCACATGGAGTTCTGTAGCATCACTCTCACACATTTCTCACATTTTTCAATAACCTTTTTATTCCTTAACCCTAAAATAATGAGGCTATGAGAAACTAGACAAATTGTGAAAAATGCTTGTGCTTGTTAGTTGCCTTTTGAGTCTGTAAATAAAGTGAACGATTACTAATTTCATTAAAATTTTAATATTTTTTTTACACAGACAATGTCTTTTAGAGACCGTTTTATTTTCAATAATTTTTCAAACATAGGTGAGTATTGTACTTTTTGTTCCTCCAGAGAAACCACGGAATCCTGTTAGGTGTGGTTGGTACAGATGTTCCTGTCTCGGAGCTTCTCAAAACTATTCCCAAACATAAGGTAATGTATCTAAGGATATTGTGACATAACCCTTTCGAGGATTTACACTTTGTGTAATTCTTGGCAAATTAATACATAATCATTTGCTTTTTAAGCTTTGTTATTGCAGATGCTAATCTAAAGTAACTGGATTTGACTTTGGATCTTTATTCTGCAAATCTGCCCAACTCTTCAGTTCAGTAACTTTGTGTCAAAGGCAAAAGCAAATATATCACAGTTCTCTTGAGGTCTTCTCACTTTTCCATTCCTCAAGGCAATAAATGACAGAAAAGTTCCACACCACGTATACTAATGCATTCTGAGTGTTGTGCCTGTGACATCCCTGCTGCTAATTCCAGTTGCAGATCTGAAGCTTGGTTGGGAGTCTGGCTTTGACATTTGAAAAGGTGTTATTTGTTCGGGCACCGATAAGTGAATCCTCTTATGTTAAGTTTTCTCACAAAAACTGTTATTCCACATGCCACAAAGATAAAAAAAAGTTGTGTATATACCTATAGATGTGTTTTGCCTAAATATGGTGTGCCATTGTGACAATGTCCTTTTATTTGGATCCTAGCTGGGCATCCATGGCTATGCCTTTGCAATTACCAATAATGGATATATCCTCACCCATCCAGATTTACGGCCACTTGTGAGTACTACATCTTCTTTGTATCAGTTAACTTTTCAGCATCCCGATGTTTTAGGTCAAATTTGTCATATTAATTTGTAGTTTTCACAAGTAAATTACATATTTTATTGTCAGCCTTTGAGGAAACAAAGATGAGCTTGCCAAAGAACAATTTGTGTGAATTTGTAGGCGCTCTGTGTTGTAACATGGTTACAAGGCATGTGCATTTAAAAAGAGCATAGCCAACCCCTTTGCTGCTCTCTGAATAACCAGCAATAGCACTTCTGAATAGCTCTGATTGCCTTTCATTGTACAAATACACTAGAGACAGAGGCTGGCTGAGGAAGTCTAGGAACCTGCAAAAAGTTAGGAAGATACAAAGTTGTACAGCACAACACAATTCTAAAACCAAATAAAAATATATTCAAGTACGTTAAATGAACGCATAAGAGAGAATGTACAGTGCAGCAAACTTGAAGGGCGTTTAAACATCGTCGTGTTAACCCTGTAAAGCCCACTACATCACAGACTAAACTAAAAATTCAGTTTCTTTTTGCAGTTAAGATGTTTTTTTAACCTTTTGATGAACTGAACAAAAAACTATTTTTGGAAATACAGATGGTATTGATTATGATACATTTGGGTGATTTTGTTTTTGCTCACAACAATGTTAGTTTAAAATGCAAAAATATTGACAATAGTGTTCAGGAAAAAAGCACCTTGTACTGCTCAATGAGAATTAATTATCAACAAATTTGACATTCTTTCAATGCAGCAAGTAGCCATTTTTAATTAAATGAATAAGAATAGATCAGTTATGTTTACTATAAAGTTTGAAAATTAGCAAAACTTTTATTGCCAGAAGTGTTTTTAAGATTTCACGGGCAGCCATTTTAGCAGAAAAAGCCCTTCTACTGCCCCTAGTGGAATGATGATGCACTACAGGGCAAAAAAACAAAGGTACAGTCGATGGGTTTTTAAGGAAATTTTGGATCCTGTTAATGAGATAGGGATCTCTGAAATGTGTATCCAATATGTTACGAATGGTTATGGGGCTTAATTGTGAATATCAATGAACAGCTTTTGACGCCTAACAAGAGGAGTTTTATGTTGCCAACAACTTTTATTTTATTTTCCCTGGACTCTGACTCAGTATCTAAAACTAAAATTTAATTAATTAATTAAACAACTTCAAAATCTCATAAAACGATTAAAAGTTCTGCTAAAAATAAAAATTAAATTACCATTGGTAATATTTGTTTAAACTGGTGCTTTTTTCCACTTAAGGACAACTTTGGATTACTCTACCCACCTCTAGCTGTAGTTGATGGTACATGCTATTTTTGCTATTGTTAGACAAATATGGTTAGGTTTCATTTTTGATGCTCACCAAAAGTTACAAATATTTTATTTTGAGTGGTTCAAAAAATCTTTTTAGGAAAAAAATAACAAATACAATTACAATTTTGATTTATATATTTTTTAACTATAAGTTTTCAACATTTTACCTGAAATGTTGTTTTAAAATTGTTGCGAAAACATTCTGTTCATATGGGCTACTTGTTCAGTATGGAGACGGTAAGAAGCGAAGGAAACCAAACTACAGCAGTGTGGATCTTTCTGAGGTGGAATGGGAGGACAAGGATGACACGGTGAGACACCTGTAAATGCACATTAAGCTCGACCAAAGTGTTACCCTGATCATTGAAATTATGAGATAAGTGCCTCTTTTTGTGTTTTTTAGCTGAGAAATGCCATGGTCAACAGGAAAACAGGGACCTTCTCTATGGAGGTGACAAAAAGTGTGGACAAAGGGGTGAGAAATACAAACTGTTTAAAAATAAAAATAAAAAAAGCAGCAAAATATATTTGCTCCCAAAGGTGAACAAAAAAAATACAAAGCAGAGGGAATTTACTCTGGCAAGGGGGCTGTTAAACTTGGCACAGTGATGTACAGGATTGACTTGGGGATTTAGTTTCTGATTTGGTTTGCTCTGCATGCACTGGTGTGTGTCTCTGTGTGTGAGCTCCTTATCTCCGCCAAGCACATGTCTCTGAATGCGGGGGGATGAAGCCGCCCAATGATTCTGTTGAACTACATGCCTGTCTGAGAGAGAAAATGGCATTTGGGTGTTTGAGGATGTAAATGTATGCATTGTATGTACTTTGCATTTTTACAGCTTAAAGAGCATTATGCATTAGCTTGATTATTGAATAGGTAAATAAAGAGTGAGACACAGTATTTCCACAAATCCCCCCATACACAATATGGCACCTTCTTCCTTCTTCAATAGAACATAAGACTTCCACCCGTTTTTTAATGTACTTTCTTTTCCACTAGATGGTGCTAAATGGCAAGAAATTCCATCCGAATTGTCACTGCCTAGGTGGTGTGCAAGTGTTCTATAAATTTATCATTCTATTTTTTAGAAACGTGTGCTGGTTTTGCACAATGATTACTTCTACACTGATATCAAAGGAACTCCTTTCAGGTAATCACATGAATGATTAAAAAAGGTACTTTGTTTTTTTTGTTTTCACACTTGTGCTTTTTTTCAGTCTAGGGGTGGCTCTTTCCAGAGGACATGGGAAATATTTCTTCAGAGGGGATGTTACAGTTGATGAAGGTATGTATTTATCTTGATTCCCACTTCTCCTTTAAGACGTTATCATTTATAGGGATTCTTTCTTTGTCTTTTAGGTATTCTGGACTAATATTTATTTGTGTTACATTTTGTTCTCGGCTGAAGTAGTTACAGTTGTCACACTTCTAAAAAATACTAAAAGATCATGTGTTACTTTTTTTACCTTGCTTAAAATTGAAGCTAACTTGTTTTATGATTGTACATGTTTGACTTCTGAGCTAAGTATATATTTTTTTAATTTAATAAGCTTCAGAAAAGCTGCAATTATCTAAAACTGTGTTAAAAAAAACCCACTCTGATTAAAAAAAATGCATGGTGGAATTCACATGTAAAGAATTTTGAGCTTAAAGTAGCATTTTTGAGTATTTTTTATTCAAATCGTTGTGAATCAGGAGCAGACGAAAAAATGCTGTTTGAAAAAGCTTGTTGTGACGTAGGAGCTACAATCGGCTGGCCACAAGCTGTGTTCTGCGCCATTCCGATTCATCCACAAAATAGATCCTTGAGTGTGTTCATTTTTCTCGTCTGAACTGCTCCGATATTGCTCGCCTTTTTTATTGCTCTGCTAATGTTAGGTTGGGTTGTGAGGGATTGTAAGCTGGTCGGAGAGTGTAAACAGATGGATGTCGGGAAGCAGGGGTTGGCTTACTGCATCTCAAGAGTCCCCTCCACAACTTAAAGAGAAATTTCTAACGAACACTTGCCGCTCAGCAAAAAATATGTCCTAGATAACAACAGAGGCTTTTGCTTTTTGCAAATTCATAATTAAAAGACCTCTGGCTTATAATACAGCCTTTTACAATTGTTAACAAGATGATTGGAGTTAACCTTTAAAAAGTAGAAATTCTGCATTCGTTTTTTGGTCTGTCTTCTTTTATTTTTTATCATATGGGCTGAAATCCAGTTTGACAAAAGCAACATGTGACTTGTTCTTTGAACTACTCTTTGTGCATTTTTTAAGAAACAGATAAGTACTGAAATTATTTTGACAGAAAAAAACTGGAATCATGGACACTAATCTGACTGCAACCATTTATTTTGTGCCATTTTGAAGCTGAAAACTTTCATTTTGTTTTACAGAGTGATCAAATGCCCTGTCAGTATAGTGTTATGACATTGTAGTTTTAAAAGACCTTCATTACAACAGATTTGCAGTTTAAAATGTGAAGCAGTCTGTGCTCTAAACAAAATATCTAAAACCCTTTGCCCTGTTTTAACTTCTCAAGCATTTCTTTCAGCCTCACACAAATACTGCAATGCTAACGAATTAAAAATCTTCAACCAAGCAGAAAGTTAAATATTTTTCTTCCACTGGGAAGGCGTTGCTTGTGTGTTTGTTTGGACAGTGTGCGTCTGTCCCTGTGTGTGTATGTGTGTGTGTTTCCTCATACATTTCTCACTGCTTTCATGTCAGGCTTCATGGATGTGAATATTCATGTGAGGTGTACGCGTCTGCGTGTGTTTCTGCCCGTGTGTTTCTTTAAACACGTCTGTCATGCTGAGCCGTCTGAGCATGCCTTGGCTCTTCCTGATCTAATCATACCTGTCACATTCACTCAAAAAGTACATTTTTCACCCATAGTGCATTGAAGTGGGCGTGAATTAGAACTTGTGCTGCTAGTGTTTTTTATTGTTAATGCATAATTAGTATATTTCAGTATTTACTTGTAAACATAAAGTTGTTATTTTTGTTACAGGGCTTCATGACTTGGAACACCCTGATGTTGCAGTGGCAGATGAATGGTGAGGGTTAAACAGTCATGCTACACGTCTGCCCTTCAATGCGTGTAAAAAGTTAGCATTACACTATTAACACGTTGAGCAGATCTGCCACTTTAGAGAATACAGGTGAGGAGGCAGTTCATAGACACATTTCAAGCTGTTTGTAAATGAAAAAAAAAGAACTTGCGTTGCTTCATTCCACTTTTTGAACATGTTTTCCAGTTTAAATGTAACTGAAAATAGATTTGATGCATAATGCTTAACTATGACACTAAAATAAACAGTAAACTAAAGGTATTAGCAAAGAAATCATCAGAAAAGAAAAGATTTAGGGAGCAAGTTACAGTGGTGTAATATTTTCTTCTGCTTTTGTTGTGATCCAGGACATACTGCAATACAGACGAGCACCCTGAGCACCGCCATCTATCCCAAATAGAAGCCATTAAACTGTACCTCAATGGACACAGACCCCACTTAAAGTGTGAGTTTGAGTCATTACTAAAGTCATAACTAGCTCTTAACGTTTAGTTGCTTTTACATCACTCATCACATCACATTAGGCTGCTCTTTGTTTTTGTTACAACCAACTGAAACACAAGGATCAAGACTTGATTCTGGAAAGTGTAGGCACTAAACTGACCCCATCAGGGACTTCAAGTAAAGATTTGGGACTTATTCCTACAAAGATTTTTTTCTTTTCATCTGTAATGTATTATTGGCAAGTAGACTTCAGGACTGGGGAACTTGGACCACCTTAAATTACAAAAAATAATTAGTTGAATCTCAAGTTTACTGTTTTTAGCATTAAAATGAATATCTAGTTAAAAAAGAAGTCTTTGAGAAAAAACTTATAGTATTGTTTTTTTAGAACACATTCCAGATTCTTGCAAAAAAAACAAACCCAAATTGCATTATGGTATTTTTTGTGTTAACACTTGGAACTTGAGCCCTCACAGTCTACAATTATCACATACACTATCATCGGTTGATTTACATGGAACTTGCAATAAAAGTAGAGAAAACAACCCCATCTTCTCTAACTTCACTTTTTTTTTACTTATTATTTGATTTAACTAACATCACAGGCCACAGTTGAAAATAAGAATTTATTTTTCTAATCTCTCTTCCCCTGATAAATAAAGGTTAAATACATAAATAAATAAAAAACGTTTTCACTTATTGAAAAATAATTTCAAATTCATTCACTGAAATTACTCAAAAGGTGTGGATAATTTGTTTTCTTGAAGGTGCCCCTTATCCTGTTGATAGAAAAAAAAAATTTAAATAAAAAGGTTTTTCCTTGTATTTTGCACTTGCAGTACGGCTTTAGTATTAAAAATATAAGAAATGTAACTTGCTGCCTTACTCAAGCTTGGTTATTTCTTTTTCAAATCTTGCCCTCTCTTGTCATTACACATTTAAAACTCGTATTAAATCGTTCAAGGTTTATTTCAGCTACATGTGTGTGATCCACTTGTGACTTGTTCTTTATTTTAACATGCTGTTTTTGTGTGTGTGTGTTTTTTTTTTCTATTGCTCAGGTGACAAGGAGCTGATTCAGGAAGTGCTATTTGACGCAGTGGTGACCGCTCCACTGGAGGCCTACTGGACTAGCCTGGTACTCAACAAGTCAGAGTATGTGACCCACTCTACTGACATTTGAAGGGGAAAAAAATCTGTTACTGTTAATATGTTATTCACTAACGATTTCCTGATAACGTTGTCCCAAAAATCTAAAACTCTTTTATTTGCATTCATGTTATAACTGTCTAGAAATAACGGTCCCTTAAATTTGTCCCACCAACAGAAACTCAGATAAAGGCGTGGAAATAGCCTACCTGGGCACAAGAACAGGACTGTCCAGGATAAACCTCTTTGTGGTTCCTGATGAACTTACAAACCAGTACGTTTCTTCAGAGTATTTTTCATCATTTCCCAAAAGCACTGATCCTTGTTTCATACATATGATGCTCCAATGGAAAGATTGCATTTTTGTATTATCTGTTTCCTGTCCGCCTCAAGAGACTTCCTGACTGCTGAAGACAAAGAGGGGGTGTTCAATGCAGATCATTTCCCGCTGTGGTATAAGAGAGCAGCAGAACAAGTTCCGGGGACCTTTGTTTACTCTCTGCCTTTCAATACAGGTTAGTTTTTGAATACAAGTTGATAGTTTTTTTCTGTTGTTAAGTTTTGTAGAACAGTTACACAATGTTTGACACAATTTAATAAAAGATATTTACTATTAGTCTACACATTTTCATCTTTTACCCTTTTTGGTCATTTGCTCTGGTTGTACAGCTTCTTTTCCCCTCTTTAAATTCTAGACTGAGTGCTTGTGGATTATAATGACTGTTGTGGTTTGAAATAAGATATGTTGAGAGGAGGTTCACCTCTTTCCATGCTGACTAACCCAGAAGAGACGCACGAAATAGCACACAAATACGCAGATGTCTCACGCACACACATTCAGTTTCAACTGTTTGTCCAAGAAATGGTCTGTCCTTGAAAGACAGAATGAGTTCTCATCTGTCCTCAGCCTCAGGCTTTCTTTTATCACCACCTAGCATAAGTAACCTGAAAGCCTGCTATTTTCTGTCTGGACTTGCCTCAGATGCACTCATCTTCCCAGGACTTTAGTCATTTCTGTAGCCATTTAATGGTACTCTGTGATATTTGTGTTGTTTTTATTTCCCTCTCAACCCTTTGATGGGGCCAGAGCTAATGTAGTCAAAGGAGTTATGAATGAACGGGATGTCAAATGGTTTATGAGTTTGTTTTTCTTGTGCTTGTGGGTTAGGATCAGAAAACAAGAGCATTGTGCTGGCCAGTACTGCTATCCAACTTCTGGATGAGAGGAAATCTCCCATTGCTGCAGGTAAGGAGGGACTCCAGTGAGCCATTTTCTTTCACATACAAACACACAATTCTCTACATTGAGAGTATTGCAGTATTCTCTGCCGTACACTGCTGTGCTTTATGTTCCCACTTCACATATGCCTCCCCCAGTACTACTTTCCTTCTTTTGAAATGAAAAACTCGCTGCCCACTTTGCTGTCTTTTTTTTATTTGTGCACTTACTGCTGTAAGAACACACAAGATTGGTTTAGATCGGTTCCTTTCTCAGTGGTTCCTTGACACAGTTCAACCTGATAAAAGTTGATGCTTTTTGTAAGGGAGTAAACAAAGAATTGATCAACCAGAAAGATACAGGAAAGTAGAATCTCCATAGTACAAACAACATTTTAGAAAATGGGAGATTTTAATGCATGGTTTATCTAATGCATCTCCCCAGATTTGACAGATGATGTGAAATTATAAAAATGATCATAAGCTGCAGATTCTAGGTTTTTTGTTTTTTTAACTTATTGTCATTTATGTAAAAGACAACTTTGCCACAAATTAAAAAGGAAAACATTGAAATCTACCAGTAAATATTAATAAGTATTTTTAAATTATAATATTTTATTTGTATTAATTTTTGTTAGTGTGATAATTTGGTCTTGTTTTCTTTTTATTAATTCTACACAGACTTGGTATTTCCCAATGTCCAAAACACACAAAGGAAAAGAGTGTGGAGGACATCTAACTCATAATAATAAAAGTAAAATGACTAAAAATAATAATGTCTGGTCAGTGTCAAAAAAGATGAGGCCTACAATTATATAAAATGCAAACACCCTAAAATAAGAGAAAAAAAGGAAAAAATACCAAATTATTTCACAGTGCCTGAATGTGTTGACATAAAAGGAGTGCATTCTGGGTAGTCTATGCCTAGGGGAAACCACTGGAGCAGAAGGACAGAGATGGGAGAGTCTGTGCACTGTCATTATGCATGCACACACATACAAACGGAGTCTTCATCAGATTTACATCAGTGGTGCACAAGCAGCCCACAGTTAACACCAGCTCGCAGTATAATCTGACCCCGTTGATTCTAGTGCTGCTGTCTTAAAATAATAGTGAGCTGTGCCTAAATTTCAATGACTAATAAGGGAGGATTTCTGAACAGCATAAAGTTAAAGTGGGTGCTGATGTACAGCGGTGACCCTCATGCTTGTTATTTGAGTGTTTGCGCACAGAGATGATTTTATATAAGAGTGTTAGATGGGAGAGGAGATGTAGGCTAGAATGCTAATTTAGCGTAGGCTGGTTGGGGCCAGTTTTCACTTCACTGGCCTGCGCTCCACTGAGCTGTAGACTTATGAATACGCTAACACACTAACTTGACAGGACAGGCTGATGACATCACACACCACAGCCCCTGCAGACATCTCTAAAGTCACAATGTTTGTGTGTGTGTTCATATAAATGTATGTACGCCAGCATGTCGGGTTTGTGTGTGTCGGTGTACTTGGTCACATCCCAAGCCACGTGCGGTGAGTCTGCTGCCACAAAAGTCAACTCGGGCATTGAAACCAAAGGCATCTGTGCCCCTTCAAGTGCTTGTCTACACTCCAGCATGCTATAAATCCATTTTTGCTTCAGTTTATTTTTTATTAACACTTTAAAAGTCTTCTTCTTTTTAATCGTTTAATAATAAACTGTGGTAACAGAAAAACAACTCAAAATCCTCTGAGATTCTAACGTGACAATGAAATCCTTTTGAAATTAATATTAAAGGAAATATTATCAAGGAAAATGAGGCAGCTATTCTTTTAACTTTTGTATCAGAAGTTGGTGAATAAATTTAATGCAACTTTTGGATTCAAAGGATTAGGATTTTTTTTTTTTTTAGGATTTTTAACATCAAAAGACAAACCTCCACATTTAGATCACAAAATACCTGCTAACTAACTTTCTCCAATAAAAAGTACATACTGTATTCATAATCTTTTGCTATTTGTACCATAATTAATGTATTACCACTTAATTTTCTGTATCCAGTACAAATGAGTAATAAGTAAAAAACAAACTTGAAACTGACCTCAAAAGATGCTGTATGATAAGTCAGACTGATAAAGGCGTAAAGTCACAGGAGGAGGATGAATCATAGACTTTGCATTTGCTGTTGGTTCATTATTGCTTCAATGAATTTTCCATTTCAGGTTAGCTTTCTGCGAAAATATTCTTTAAAAAAACACATATTTATCACAAAACTATAGAACATCGTTAGGCACAGACTTTAGAATATTTCTCCGTATGATGGTCATTAATCCACACGCACGTTCAGTCAAACGTGAAATATAGATTACCCTTTTTTGTCATACAAACATGGATAATCATGGCAATTCAGGGCACAACTTACAAAAACTCCCCATGAGTTATTACAGATTTAAAACAGACTCAAATTCTAAACCAACAGGAGCTAAAAGACAGCAAAGGTCTACCTTAAAAAAATAATAAATAACAAAGTTACTGGATGCAAATACCAAACATTACAAATACCTTTTAGTACACAGTTATAAATATATCTTAATTTGCCCCTGTTATTGATATGCAGTTCTTAGAACAAAAATGTACATTGTTGAATTCTTTGGCCAGCCCCTTAGACCCGCATACAATAGATACTCTTCTCATTGGTGCATAGTCAAATACCTGTGCTACCCAGATCTTAACTGTATGGTGAGTTTATGTAAAAATAGTTATTTTTCACAAATTCAATTTTTTCTAAAAATTTACACCCAATCCCACACATGGCATCCAGAGAAAATCAAGTTAAAGGGTTGAGACCTCCAGAGCAAAGAGTTTCAAGTCTTGGGGAAGTTTCATCCTTCTCCTACGCGATAGCATTTTCCAGTGGTTCCTTATCATCTGCTGTGGCATGATCTGCCCCTTTTGTTGCCGCCAGCTCCTCGTTCTTCTTTAACTCTCTCTGGTATTTGGCCATGATGGCGGCGTAGGCGCATCCATACACTGCTGCAGCCAGCATCATCAGACACACGATGCCACACACCACGCCGGTGATTATCACCGTGGCTATGGCATGGCGCAGGTTGACAGGCCGTTGCTTCTGCTTGGGTTCGCACTCTGTCATTCCCCCTCCTCCCCCACCAAAGCCCTCCCCCATTGCCATGGGAACATGTAGGGCATGAATGGCAGGGTTAGCATGATTGCCATGAGTGTGTCCTCGCAGTAGCCTCTCAGACTCCAGGTGATGTATGTTGGCAAACAGGTAGTGGTAGCTTGTAGCCATGCAGGCATGGAAGAGCTCATAAGGAACTTTTTGCAGATCTTTATTCTTCATTTCTTCTGGCTGGGAGCAAAGCACTTCATCTATGGCACCACCTTAGGATCAGATTTACAAAAACATATGGGAACACACAAGGATAAGCATAAAAATCTTGAATTTGTTTTATCAAAACATACAAAACAGAATTTCCTTTTTGATCAATAAAGTTTTAAATATTGTAGCCCTAAACTTAAACTAGTTCTGGAAGTCCCACTCCAATCTATTTTCAAACTGTTCTTAATGGTCTTTTAATTTTGATTATGCTGTTTTTAGCCAAAATAAAAAACAAACAAACAAAAAAACGAGTTGTTTTCTAGGTTGTGGGTGGGACTGTTACCGCGGAGTAAGCCTGCCCCCTTCCCATCATTAATGTGTTTACACTCTTTCCTGCTAGCTAGGACCCCTCACAACTCCAACGTAATATTACCGGTGCAACAAAAATGCTAAGCAATATTGGAACTATCCGGCCGTACAGTTTAGAGCCAGATACCAGCTCAGATGAGGAAAACAGCCTACATGGATGTAGTCGTCTAAAAGTGGATGCATCAGAAGGGAACAGCGGATGCGACTGTGCTAGCTTCTGCGTCACACCTACAAACTTTTTCCGACAACTTTTTTTGTCTGCTCCGATTCACAATAATTTGACTAAAGACATGTGCCAAAATGCAAATTTAAGCTTAATAGACTTTGAATTTATGTCCTCCATTATCAGAAAAATACAACAAGAACATGTTGAAAACACCAAAAAGAAATTTTTAATGGGAGTGGGTCTTGAAAGTATACTTTATTTTTCCTTGCTTCCTTTCAGAAGGCATTAGCATAAAGAACGTGACTAGTAGCACAAGAAAATTACAATATGTATCACTAAAACTGAAACGACAGTTAGTTTGCTCTCCTATGGGGTGTCCTCGAAATGTCTTTTTCTTTCGTTTCAAGCAAGCTTGGCAACACATTTTCTCTCTGATTGTTTGATTATACAGTAGCTTACTGGGAGACAGCATTCTCAAAACCAGATCTATTGTTCTGTTTTGCAATAATTAGAATGTTCATCCAGTAAAATGAAATTTAAGCTAAGGTTACATAGAGATTAAGGCTGAACTCCCAGCTACATGTAGCCCAAGCTTTTACTCTACGGTTGTAATTTGCATCCTAATGACTGCTGTTCTCTCAACGCAGCAAAACAGAGACAACCAGTCACAATTAAAGCTTGATTGTAAGTGTTTCAAGTTTTTATAAAATTGCATAAATGTCTGTGATGCTTTTTGTCATTGCATAATTAATTGAAATATTTAAAAGTTAACATTCAAAGCTTTGCCTTTTAAAGCCAAAAGCTATTGTGAGACACACCAGTAGTGTGTTTATAGTTTATAGTCTTTTTCTACCTTAAAAGAGGAGGGCTGTTAAATTGCAAAAGACAATGGCAGAGTTGTGGGACGTGTGTAAGGAAAACGCCTCCCTTTATCTCTTTTGTGATAGTACTGTATATGTTGCCATATTTAATTGTTTCCGCAATATGTTGTTGTATTTAGTAAGAAAGCAAATAGTCTGTGTTCTCTGACCTTTAAAAACATACGTCTCCAGCCAGAGCTTCAGGCCTATCATTTGGCAGTCACACCTCCAGGGGTTGCCTTGTAGTGTAAGGCCATCCAGGAGCGTCATAGCCTCCATCAGTGAGCGGTCCAGTCTTGTTAACCTGTTGTATGCTAGCCCCAAGAAGCTGAGGTTCTTTAAGCTGTCCCCCATGGCTCCAGGCAACCCTCCGAGACTGGGAGGATGGACAAGAAAGTAGTTAATTAAATAGAAAAATGTTTATACGATAAGTTAAAAGCATGAGAATTTGTTTTATGTTTTCTGATGTCATAGCCTAACCTGTTGTGTGAAAGGTCAAGCCGAGAAAGTGAGTGAATTGGAATGAGGAGTCGCCTGTCGAACTCTCTGAGGCTGTTGTGTGCCAGGCTGAGACGCTGCAGAGTCCTCAGACCCAGCAGAGCAGTTGGTGAAATAGATGTTATAGAATTATTTGATAGATCAAGAATACGGACAAGGGGTATTTCCCGAAAAGCCATTGATACAATTCCCCGGATGCGGTTATCTTGGAGGTACAGTTCTTGAGTTTCTGGATGTAGTCTTCGAGGAATGTCATATAGACCGCGACCCCGGCAGTCTACGACTTTGTTGTTGCAACTGCACTCTTTTGGACAGGCCTGAGCCAAAGACAGTGGGGAGAGGAGGGCACACACCAGTATCACTGAAGAAAAACAGACAGTTAGTGCAACAAGGAAAAAAAAACCACGATGCTACTTTTATTTAAATTTTAGTTTTTCTTTCTCAGTTGATTTCAGCAAAAGCCTCCACCTTTACTACATTAATGGAAACAATAATATCCTCTTTGTAAGCTGCCTTGGCCACTGCCATTGAAAAGCAAATTATTACTGTTTTACCTTCATTGTAAAGTTTCTTGGCATAACTTTCTAACTGTGAATTAGTTCTGATTGCTTGTCCTTTGTCAACTGAACACAAAAATAACTATTAGAATAATGTGCTAACATCCGCCTTCCACTGCCCTCAGACAGTGACTCCACCAAAGCCTCACAACCCCTCACCCACACACAAATCCATACACAGCACATATTAGGTATCTGATTCCCTTTGAGATGCCTTCACATGTCAATTCCTTCTGGAACATCACTGCAGTATTTATAGCATTGGCTTGACGAGCTTCAAGCTAAATTTCTGACCCAAGCTTTGGTAGCTCACAAGTTGATAACATACTAGATATAGTAGTTGTACCAAGATTGTTATCAGATTAAACTGTCCCTGCAGCCAACTTCAAAACATATTTAAGACAGGAACGTGTTTTGGTTTCTTCTAAAGGCATTAAAAGCTTTTTCTCCAAAATCAGGTCACATCTTCTACAAGATTCTTGGTAACAAAGCCCTTAGGTCTATCTCTTTAAATCAGCTTAGCATAAAGCATGAAGCAAACATTTTGGTTATTCGATGGAGCAAATACATTTTCAAATAGTCATACAAAAATAAGTCATTTTAATATAAACTTTGCCTCAAAAGGTTTTTGCTAATTTCAACATATTCTACAACTTAATGTCACAGATAAATCTCTAAAACTATCTTACTTAAATACTTTTACTTTAAACATTGAGTTTGGTGTAGGCCATGATAATCATGTATTCAATCATTTATATTGATTTATTTGCTTGTTGACTTTCTTTTAGAGGTATTAAAAATGAATATGCATTCAACCACAGGTGCTACATGTTCAATTCCAGCTAGTGTGATCCATTGGGTCCTAGATGCATATTATCTTAGTTACAGTAGGATGGGTTCACATTTTTCTGGTTGTGGTGCAAAATTTGTAATGCTTTAGCTTATATTTAGACATTTACATGTGTAAATGTGACCCATTCATTCAAATATTCACGATTACAATAAAAAACAAACATTCATGCAATTTAACAGCTTCAGTTAAGAAGTAGATCATAACAACGTAGCATCAACTACAAAATAAGGTCATTGCAGAAGACTGGCTCTTTTCTCTGATGTGCCCCTCTAGCCTAAAGTATATGAAAAGAAGTTTGTAATGACATGCACTCGTAACCTTGAGCCGGTACCACTTTCAATCAACACAACACACACATCAGTACCAAATTGCAGCAAGAAAAGCAAACATTCACAGGGATAATGTTTGTCATTTCACCTAAAAATAAGAATTTGATTTAAAAAAATCAGAGTGAAGAGAATTGTGGTAACCATGTTTTTATGACCTTCTGTTATACAACAGTTTATACAACAGTAGCTTTAACAGATGATACTTGTGCACACCTGCAGAGGACACCAATAAAACTCACAATTACATCAAAACTCCTCAGAAATAATGTAGCTCCTACCTCTCATTTCTGCCAGTGGTGTCTGTGCCGCTTGCATTGAATGCTCTTTTATCTCCCCTCTTGGATTGTGGTTACTGGTTGATGATCCATTTGTCGTTGGTGAAGCTTGGAACAGCTTGTCCTGATTCTGAGCTGGCTTTTACAATTGACAGGTGAGAAAAGGCAAAACGAGATCAACAACAGAACTCCGTATTGCCCTCAGGGTCCATGGAACTGCCGAAAGGGCATGAAACCCCATCAGAACAGGCAGATCAGCGCTCAGAGCTCACTGCCAGCCAGTTAGCCAGTCAGAGAGAGAAGCTCTGCCTCCTTCTCTTTCTCTCTCCCTGTCTTTTTTTATTTTTCTCCCAGTCTCTCTCTTTATTGCACTACCACTAGATATCCTCTGTTTTTTCCCCTGCATTTTAAAATGACCCTTTTTCCTGCGGTGCCTTTCGCCTTGCCCATTTAGGTTGAATACCCACAATTCAGTTGAAATCAACCCCCCTGTCTGCTGTTTTGCCCCGTTCCCCAATCTACAGTTGCAGTGGTGTGTGTGACAGTGTGTCATCTCCCAACGGACAGCTGTTCCTCTTAAATAACAGCACAACCCATTCACTGACATTCACATTACACTGCCAATCGCTTTGGCAAGACTCGTAGAAGACAAATTTAGATTTACACCGCAGTGTGTCGACAAAAATACTTCCCTGCCTCAACACACAGTGAACATAGAGAAAGCCCGCTGCTATGGCATGCTCTGATGATATTATGCGTAAGCCGTGGGCAGGGGGGCTGGCAGAACACGCCCCCAGCACAGCAACACAGAACACATGAATGCACACATTCAAGAACACACACGGTTCTCTATTAAACTGTTGCCGTAAATGTGTTCCTTTTCATGTGAAAGTGATTGCTGAGTTACACGCTGTATGATCGTATATGCATTTTATGAGCACAAAAAATAAAAGAAGCGGAAAGAGATTGATAATCCAAATATTTTTTTCTGTGGGTAAGATTGATTTTACAGGCTATACTCTTCCCAACAACTGCCTTCCTGTCTATTCACATTTAAGCTCTTTGCTATGCTGAAGGGCCAAGCAATTATTTCAATTTGCCCAGAAAAAAATGGAGACACGGTTGTCATCAGTCTACATTAATTAAGGTTTTCTGCTGAATACATGATTTATTTGAAAAGACACTCAGTAAATGTGCTTGAGAGGATGAGCTTTTGTGCACATTCAAATGTTCCTTTTTTGAGCTCAGTGCAGTTGTATACATGTATCGCATGTTAGTTTGTCTTCTCATCTAGTTTGTGTGGCTGATTCTTTTTTTCTTTCCCCATTTAAAAAAGGCTAATAAATAAATAAAGTGCAAATATACTTACAGCATCATGTGACTCCTTTGTCCTGTATGTCACATTCATTGGAGATGATGCTTAAGGCTTAGTTTCTCAGCAACTGTTTTAGACTTTTTTTCTAAAAAAATAAAATAAAATTACAAAACTGTAAATGTATGTGCAAATAAAAGGCATTCAAGTATTTTTTATTTTAGTTTGGAATTTTCAGCTCTTAATCAAGCCTCAGTTTTTTAACGCCTCTGTCTTAGATAAATAAGATTCTATAAATAGAATGAGAAAGGAACATAGGAGATGGGTAGATTTGAAACTCTTTTTGTTATGGAAAAATGCAGAATTACGGATACAGAATTACATTACAGCAATGCAAAATTACGGAGCCCGGGACCTGACATGGGTAAAATAAACAATTAATTAGTTCCCACAAAATAATATTCGGATATACATTTATCCTGCTGTATTTGAATGCACCAATAAGATAAGTGGGATGCCTGATGGAATATGTAGCATGTACCCTTCGGATGTAAACTGACTGCTAACAAGTATGTTAATAAAAGACAAGTTACCTCAGTGAATATTATTATTCTTATTCTACCCTAAACTACAACACCCCATACCGGAGCCAGCCAGCTGCCCGAATGCCGGCATGAAAAGCAAAAGCTCAAAGCGGCAGGTGCGTTATGGGGAAGCAGCAAGCTCGGGCATCCTATATCGTATGATATTTTCCTTATTTTCATTGAGACAATAATAAGAAGATCCCCCAGTTTGATTTCCCTGAACGGAGTGGGTACCTGGATGTGAATGAACCCAGACATGGAGACGTAATTACAAATTCTTATAGAGCTTTTTAAAATGATTATTTTCGATCTCTAAACATCCTCCTTGTCCTCCATGCATTGTAATGAGATACACACAGACAGAAATGTGAAGGTATCTGCTGTCAATCCAAGTATTGCTCATATCATTGTTTTTGAATGACTTATCACGTGAATTATTATTTCGTTCCCATGAATTAATTATTTCGTGTAATTTTTCGAATAATTTACTTACCCATGTCAGATCCCAGGCTCTGTAGAAAATATTGCATGGCGCACTGGTTTGTTTACTTAAAAAAAAGAAGAAGAAGAAGAAGAAAGAACACAAGTCCATGGGGAATCTGAGTTGTGAGTTGATTGTGTATGTCTGAATGTGTGTTTTCTTGTTCTCCCACTGGAGTGTGAACTCATGTATAAATGCAGAGGAAATCTGCACAAACAGACTGTATATCTAATAAATAGTCATGGTTTACCAGGGCACACCACTTTGAAAAATGAAAAGAAGTCCTTTTGTGCTGATGAACATTTTTTACGTTTCTGCAATCTGTATTAAAAATAGAAATATTATAGGCTAAAAATCGGATGTCATTCCTACTGAGGATTTAACCAGTACTAGATTGGTGTGTGGTGGATTTAGAGTGGAATTTCTGTCTCTTCACATTCAAACTCATAACCCCAGTTTAAGGCATAAATATCCCCAAGTCTTTAAACCCTACCTAGGGAAATTAAATGTTCCTCTGGAGTACAGGAAAATTCCCTCAGTAAAAAAGTCATAAGCTTTTGTTCTGAGCTATCATCCAGGTAGACGCCAACGTCAATGTACTTTTAACCTCTAGTTCTATTACATATTTTGAGCCCCAGCTTGAAAAGATTTTTCTTTCCGCTTAACAAATAAGCCATCCCATAAACTTACTATTTTAAATGCTGTATAAGCAAAGAGCAGACATCACAGAACTTAATAGAAATGTAAGATAATTGCATTTTTTGCATTAATGTGTTTTTAAAATATGTAGTTGTTCTAAAAAAAAAAAAAGCTGTTCCTAGTTTTGGGAAACCACTCATTCTCTGCCAGAATGCTAAATCAGTCTCAGTTTTACATGTGACTAAAAGGATTTGGCTAAGCTTAATACCTACCTGTTCCTCTGGGCAAGAACTAAAACAGGTGATATGAATGCTTCAATTCTTAAAAAAGGTGAAAAAAACCAATTAATCAATTAATTTGAATTTTGATAGCTTCAGGCTCAACAAACAATATTTGCTTGTTGGTTTTATAATGATTCATTACCGGCATATAGGAATAACTACTAAAATGAATATTTAATGCATTACATGAAACACCAGATATATTATTTATTTATTACACAAAACAACAACATAAAGAGGTGTAGTTACAATACATTATATCATTTGGTGAAATGTTTCCTCACTTAACCAATGTTATTGGCAAAAGATTTTAAGGAAAAGCTACAAGAACCAAATAAAATAAATTCATAAATGCAGAGGAAGAACGTCCACCTCTGATGGGAAAATTGCAGGTTTGGTTCCTGCTTTGCCAGCTCATGTGTTCAAGGGTTCTTGGGCAAGACACTGAATCCCACATTGCTCCTGGTGGTTATAGGTTGGCGCCAGTGTTAGGCCGCAGTGTGTGAATGTTTGTTTGGATGTGACTGTGACTGTAAGGTGCTGTGGGCTTTCCAAGAAGGTAGTAAAGAGATATGTAAGTATATGCCATTAATGCCATTTTCTTTGGTCCATATAATGTAGAAAAAGTAGAAAAATTTGTATATTCTATTGCCACAACTTTTGCATGACAATAAAAACAAACAACAAAAAATGGAATTCTGACTATATGATTTAGAAGTTGAAACTTTGTTTAACTTTCATTTACTAAAAATTATTGTAAATGACGTGGTTTACACATTAACTTTTTTTTTTTCTGGGACTTATTTCGTAAAAACTGTTGGATCACAATGCATTCAAAACCTAGATGAATTTTGATGTAGGTTTTTATAAAAGGTGATCCAGTACAATATGTGCTAAATGTATAGAAGTGATCGCCCCTGTAGCCCAACCTAGTTGTTCAACAAGCTTTATGCAGATCTCCCATAAAACAAAAGTCCACCACCTGATCCTCTGCTCCTCCCTGTCCACATAGCAGAACTGTATGCGTAAGAGAATATATGTATGTGAAAGAGAGTATATATGACTGTGAGAGCAAGAATGTATGAATGTGAATGGTTCAGAATAAATAATGTCTTATACGGCCCCTCAGAGAACTCCCCTGTTTCTCATGTGATGGCTCATGACAATTGTCTTACAGAGTTTAAGTTCATTTGCATCCAACTTGTGTAGATTGAAGGGCACGGTCAGGTCTTCTGATGCCTTTCATGGTTCACATTGGAGTTGATTTCTTCATAGCTCAGTTTTTTTGGCAGATGTGAAAGCTTACTATAACTCTAGCTTAGACCAAACTAACTTTACCAAACAAGGGTTTTTGTTCATTTACAAAAAAAACATATGCCTACAAAGTGAATACACAAAAACTCTCTAGGCAATCAAACAGCCAACCTAAGCCAAAGTTAATAAAATAAATTAAGGTGATATGAACGCTTCAATTCCCATGAAAGGTGAAAAAAAAGGTCCTAAAATAACAAACACAAATAACAAGGCTTTACCAACTATGAATTTGCCAACTATGCACCATGAATTTGAAGTAATCTTATCATTAAAAAGAATAACAATCTTCCTTGTATTACAGCAAAGTTGGGTAAACCCCAAACACTGAAAACTTTGCATCAGATGTATTAAGGGATATTTTATAATTGTAGACTATAAAGTCTAGACTAGATAAAGACTTATTAAGCAACGCAAAAACAATTGTTTGAAGAAAAACTTTTTTTAAAAGGGATTTTCATTTACTTTTATATATTTTATGTTTTGTTAATGACTCACCATAAACTACAACAATCTATTTTGAAACAAATAAGGTGTGAATTTGAAAATTCAATATTTGCAACAAAATGTTTTGTTGTGATGTAAAAATATAAGTCTTCTTATGGAACAAAACATTATGAAATTCAACATTTTACTAAATAACATTTTACAATTCCTCTAAATGTAAGTTTAATTGAAGCCTCCATAATTCAAAAAGTCCCTCAATACCATTATTTTTTGTTCTTTAGAAATAACATAGTTTTTAAATGATACTTGTTTTTAATTGCGTAAAGACTTTAAATATGCTCCAGCAAAGACTCACAGACTCCCAAAATAAAAGAACACCCCCCTCCCCTCTTGCTGAGAAACAGCAAAGCTCTGCTAATTCTTAGTGGTAGGGGGTAGAATGAGAGGAGGATGAGAAAAAGAAGAAAGTAATGCCTGGAAGTAAATGTGACATTATTTCCACAGCCTACTTTGAACAACCTGACACATTCAATGCAAGCAATTGCATTTTTCCACTTAACAAATTTGGGTCAGTTCTGCGTAGTGACCTGCTGGATCAGAGCTTATGTTGCCACTCTGGAAAAGCATGTTGGAATAGCAACAGGGAGCCAGTGAATAGAAAAATAGATGGATTTTATGTGGTTGTTGATAGTGGTGTCGGTTTTGGAATATTAGAAACATTTTCAGGCACACAGTACAGTAATATACAGACACTGTCACACTTTAACTTCTTAGGTGACACTTGGAGATCTTATGTTTATTATCTTGTGTTGATGCTGCTGTTTCTGTTTCAGCTGTGGGCATCCAGATGAAACTGGAGTTTTTTCAGAGGAAGTTTTGGACAGCCTGCAGACAGGTACCATGTAAACACATGCATGTTTGCATTTTGCATGTTTTCCTGTAATCCAATCCAAACTGCAACAACACTTTTGGATATAAGTAATCAATAACGCAGTAATAACACTAACAAAATTGTCGTGTGGTCAAATTCTGTATCTTGTTGCAGAGTTTTTTTTAGTGGAGTGGAGTCTATATGCCACATTCACCCCTCTGAGTTTGTTCAGTATATTTTATTTAGCCTTGACACTACTTATTTTCACCATAAGCACAAATGTGGGGCAATCTGCTTGTTGGTTTATATGGCTAGGATTTCAACCCCCCAATTTTCAAATTGCCCAAAGAAAATGAATATATTTTTACCATCTCCTGTGGTACATCAACCACAAATAATGCATTCCAATGTCTCAGAATCAGGTCAATTAAAAAAAAGCACATTTTGCTTATTTGGACAGATGGTGCACTTTTGAAGCTTTTCAAATATGTGCTCAAAACACTTTAAAGTTGTGTTTTTATTTATCTGATTCTCAAATCTGGATCATGTCCACCTACACATCAAATGTGATCTTGATACTGGCTGGCACAACAGCAGACACACCATCCAACAACATGCAAAAAGCACCTCCAGCATGCAGCATCTGTGGTTACTAAATGCTGTAGTGCTCCAGGAGACCCAGTTTTCTACGCTTCCGTGAGCAGAAAGCAGAACATGGTGGTGCTCAAGCTGGCTTCTCGCTGAACAATTTCCATTGAAAATAATGATGAGTGATGCAGTTCATGTTGTCAGTCACACCTGCTCCGGAGGCTCAGCTGGCTGCTGGAAACAAAGAAAAACGCTTTCATGAAAAAAATAAAAGATATATAAAACCAATGTGTGAGAAAGGAATTCTGTTGTCATGCACATCTGTGTCCAAACCATGGCTGTTCTTCAACATAAATGCTCCTATCTGTTGGCTTGCCTTTATTCTGTTGTGCAGGATAAACCTGGGATACTTATTTTTTATGTAGATATGTTTTATTTAAATTGTGGTAATGCCTTGGTCTCAACACACAGTTCATGGTGGTCAATACATTTAACTAATCTCTTTCAGCCTTTAACTTAAAGCTGAATAAAACACCTTTTTTTGTAAACACTTCAGAAAGCTTAACATATTTGTATGAATAATCATTGACCTATTTTCCAACTAAACTGTCATTTTAATGTGTTGCTCCTTATTAATGCAAACTTTTTTTTTACATTTGGTTTAGTGCACTGCATTAGATGGGAAATGCTCCATAAGCTGTGATGATGAGGTCAGTTTCTTTTCACTATTGCATAGTTGTAGCTTTTCACTTGTTCGTATTTAACTTTCCTAACAGTTTTAAAACATTTCTCTTTTATACAGAATGTCAACTGCTACCTTATTGACAACAATGGCTTCATTCTGGTAGCTGAGGACAACAGTCTGGTGAGACACGGACACGTGGAATTACTTAAAGACCTACTCCGATGAAAAATGTGTTTTTGGAGTTTTGAACGTGTTTCTTGCAGAATTGACATTAATAACATTAAGATTAACATTGGATTTCTGAGTATTCTTTTGTTCAGATCATTGTGAATCGGGAGCAGACCCAAAAATGCCATCAGAAAAGCTTGTAGATGTGCCATAGAACCTACAGCAATCCCTACTGCCTTCATTCTGATGGATACACTTGCAGACATATAGATCTACGGACGTCTTTTTTTTCCTTGTTCGAGCTAAAATGTGGCTCAAAACTGTACAACTGGATAGCCCCAATATTGTTCGTTTTTTTTTATTGCACCGCTAATATTAGGTTGGGGTTGTAAGCTGGGGAGGAGCACGTAAATAGAGGGTTGATGGGGAAGGGGGTGGACTTACTTCGCACCAACAGTCCCGCCTCAGAGGTGAATTTCTGACGGACTACTGCCGCTCTGCAGTAACGATGTTCTAGAAAACAACATAGGTTTTTGGATTTTGGCTAAAAATGACAATCTATGCCCTAAAATGATAATCATAATTAAAAGACCACTGGGAACGCTTTGAAAATAGATCAAGAGATGATTGGAGTGGGACTTTAAATGCAACATCTTGTCACAGGAACATCTCTCATAGAAAGGATTATCCAACACTCATAAGTCATGTATAGATGTATTTTTCTTGTATATTTTAAAGTTCTATACTTGAGGTTGTTGTGTAAACTGCAGCCTAAGACATACACAGTGCTTAGCAGTCAGCAGACATGCTGTCACTTTAATTCTGGCTCATCCAGAAACCAGTCCACTGGCTGTCACTGCCCTTCCTTTACCCCTCTATGTTCTTTTTGTGGCTTCTTCACTTGTTGACGGAAAGATGGAGTCTTTTTTTTGTGTGTCTTTGGAGACACATCGGTTTCACCTAAAAACAATGTTCAATTTGATGTGTTAACAAAATTAAAAGTGAATTCATATTTTTGTTTGTAGCTAGTTTACAAAATAACTAGTGTATCTTATTGCTGATAAATCTATTTTATTAAAAAGGATCTGTGCTTTTTACTTCAGACGGGAACGTTTTTTGGTGAACCTGAAGGAGCAGTCATGAACAAACTTCTGCAGATGGGCTCCTTCAAAAGGTAAGATTTTTATACAGAACTAGTCTATTTTAACTTAGATTTGCAAGTTCTGGTTTTTAAATATGTGTGTAAATGTACTGGTATAGCAATAGACAGGGCATAGAATTCAGCCTCTGCTTGTGTTGACAGATTTTAAGTAGACTGGTAAAAGCAGGAAACTTTGACCCTCAGTCAGATGAGTTCTCATTAGAGGATTACGGTAATTTTTTTCCTGAAGTGCAAGAATTAGTTCAAAATGAAGTCATTCACATGGATGACAGCAGGTAAAATGCATGTTGTGCACGTGTTAAAGCTCCTCTCCTGGAAAATGCCAGTGATACTGCAGTTCATTTGGAAATGTAATTCCTGCATTACAAAGCACACAAGTAAAAACAGACAAGTATGAATAAAGTTTCAAAGGGCTTCAAAGTTGTGAAAAAATTACAATGTGGCTTTGCACATAATGCACAAATAAGTTCCCATCGAGAGAACTGCAGCCAGAATTCACTTGTGCCCTCATGATATTGGATAAGAGATTTCTGTCTTATTGCATACAAGTCAGAGCTAACAAATCAACACAGAAGGACACAACTATGTTTGGATGAGGATGAACTTCAAAAGCTAAGAGCAAAACAATTTCTAGATCCATCCAAGAAAGGAAGCTTGACATCTCATGAGACTTCATCATAACATGGACTGCCACTTAACAACTGAAATAACATTGAAAGTGTTGTTGAAATTGCAACATGATATTTAAAAAGAAGTCTTTAATTTTATCACCATTCAGCAGTAAACTAACATTTATTTTGTATAAGTAAGTCCACCTAAGTAAAATTACTGTTGCATTATCCAAAAAAAGCAGCAGCAGTTTCCTTTTTACATTGAATCAAATTGACTTTTTTTTTTTCAAAGATGCAACCAGAAAGATTCAGACCAGATAGATTTGTACTTCTTTAAACCAGTTTGACAGTGTTACTCTAATGGTGTTGCTTAAACTAACTAGTGGAATTGGAACTTCGTAGTAAAGTGATCAGCAGGAGCTGTAAAGTACAATGCATGTCTGTATTTACAGATTCAAACTCTGTCCAATCAGAAATCTGCAAGTGACTTCACACTTCCTTATGTTCTTCAAGAAATAGCAGAAGTCTTCAACAATCTTACAGGCTGGAAACAAAGAATAAACCCAATTACCAACAAGGTCCACTTTCCTCCAAACAATCTTCGTTCTTGTGAAGCAACAAGCTTTGATGTAGTAAATTACAGTATCTTGACCTCTAAAGAGATAATCTGAATGTAGAAAAGTACACCTTTAGATTTACTTTGTACTCAAGCTGAAGTTAAAGTATAGTCTTATGAAAACACTACTCAATTCCAGTAACCCAAGTGGCTACTTTTCACCTCTGCCTTTTGGTTCCTATATGGGTTAAAGCTGTGTGTCACCGGTTCTGCCTGAGGCTATGGATATATTGGGCCCACTCAGACATTACACACTTTCTTAGTGATTCACAAGTAAGAAGTGTCAGGTGTGTTAGCTTTTCTACAGGGCTATGGGAAAGGAAGTATTTATACTTTAAAGTCCTAGATTTACCCTCCCTCGGGAAGGCCTAAATCCCACACCCTTAGGGTCTATTAAGCCCCAAATCCCTTGAAAATCTTGCAGTATCCGCCAAATTATAAACACACAGCAACCAACCCACTTCACCTGAAGGGACCACTCAGGATGCTCTCAGGTTTCATTTCATTTAACTTATTCTATCATTGTTCTTCTTACAACCTCATTACCTGACAAAAGACCTTTAGGATGAATAATTAAATAAATGTGTTTAGATGTAAAATCATGTTTCCTGGGCTATATTGTCCAAACAGAGCATAAAACTGAAAGCGAAACTTTTCCTGACATTCTTTGTTAACCTTGTCTTTTTTCATTAGGGTTACTTTATATGACTACCAGGCTCTGTGTTGGGTTTATTCAGAGAGTAGTGACAGTGGTCACACTCTGCTTGATGTGAGTAATCCCTTATTTTAAAAACCCTTTACAATGATTGTAAATTGTTTGAATTCAAAGTTTGGCCATTTCTTTTGCAACATTTGTGCCAGATTGAACATTTCAGACCTTTTCTCTGTTTAGCCTTACTTTGCTTTCCTCTCTGCTGTGAAGTGGATCCTGACTGAGCTTGTCATGTAAGAGTTCTTTGTATTAAACAATATTGCAACTTTAAAAATCAAGTGTTACAAAATGTACTACGGTCCCTCTTTTGATTCTATGTTTAACATACAGGATAAATAAAAAAACTATTCAAAGCTTTTCAAATTACAGAACTTAGTGAATACAACCTAAATAAATAAAGATCAGTCAAAAAAAGTATAGGCCCCATAGTTCAGTAACTTTTGTAACTGTTGACAGCAACAATATGAAACAATAATGGTTTGTCAGACATTTGGTTCTGCTAAGTTCTGTTAAGTTCCAGAAAATGTCATTGAGTCATATTCTGAATTTTGACTTTGTCTCCACAAAATCTTATTTTTTTTCTTTATAAACAAATCTTCTCCAGACTAATGGATGCTCTTCACGTTGTCTCCCTTCACTTATATATTCAGTTGAGCTAGCACATGGTCACATTTGACCATAGAACATTGATATAATACAGAGGAGTTCCTTAAAAATAACTGCAAAGTATACAATCCTGATGGCTGCAGAACAAGCTCAATCCACCAGCCCACCTCCACCTTTTCTTCTAGCCTGTATGACTTCTGTCTGACTTAGGCCAAAGATGGTGCTGTGAGGTACAGTCAAACATCATGTTTTTCCAGAAGTCACGTACCTTTTGGTGTCAGAAGTCAGAGCTCTGTCTCCGCCTCTGGTCATCAGCAGGAATCGTCTCCATAGTATAATTAAGCATTGTACTGAGCCTCACTCAATTGGAAATGCAATTGGAACCAGCCATCTGCCTGTTTATGGACACTTTGAAAGACCATTTAGCTAAACTAAAGGTTATTTCCAAGTTTTTAATCTTATTTGTGTCTTGCAGAAAAGTATTTTTTTATTTTTTATTTCCTTAGCATCAATCTTCTTAAATGTTTTATTTGTAGATATGCTTATACCTGTACAGTAAGAAGCATTTCAGTAGAAAATTTTACTGAGCTTCAATAGCCCAGTAGTAGCAATGATGATTTACTCATTTTTTCCCCCCAAAATGCTTCCTATTTTTAGCTTACTTTTTCTTCATTCAGTAATGGCACAATGTCATGTAAATTTCTGTTATTAGTGCAAAGTTTCCGTCTTTATTTTAAGACCGTTTTGAGATGCAGATGACGTTTAGATGATAGTTAACTGTGGTTTTCGAGTGAGATTAACTGTGTTTGAGCCAACTGCATGTTGACCCTGTGTTTGTTTACAAGGATCTTCACACGTATGTCGAAGTTATCCCCTTTGATCACAAACACTAATGGCTACCTGATGTTTCTGGGTTTTCCTGTAAAACCACACTGTAGTTATGGTTTGGTTCTGTTGGGTGGTCAGCTGTTGATGTAGAACATCATGAAGGGGCTCCCATATGAGTTTAGATTAAACACTCGTCTCACAGGGTAATTTTTAAGTATTTTTATGAGATTGCTATGAGTCAAAAATACAAAATCGAGCTCAGGCTAAATTGTTGTTCTATTTTAAAACGGTCTTTTATAGCAGTATTACATTCAATCTCCCAAGTGCACAGTGTAAGATTCCCTTAAACAGGGGATAAAAACTGACCAGGTTTTTAGGTTTAGGGTAGGAAAAAGAACAAAAAAGAAAAAAATGAATTATTTAAAATATGAATGAAAGAGACAAGTTATTGAAGTAATTTCTCATTCACTTAACTATTTAATAAGATTGGCTTTCCTTAGTTTTATTGTTTTCTTTTCTTATTCTTGCCTCTGTATTTAGATTCCTGTTTGAATTCAACTTGTACAGTTGGTGGAACTCAGATCTCTTCGCAAAAGGTAATAGAGAGCACTTTGTGGAAATGAGCAATCAAGTTTTTTTTTTTTTTATTTGCCTAATAATGCCATAATTATAGTTAAAAGACCACTGTAAATGCTTTTACAACAGGTCAAAACGTGATTCAGGTGGGGACTTTGACTCTTAAAGCAACTTTTGCTTTTCTTAATAAAATGCATGTCCTCAAGTTTGATGTTGGTAAATTCACAATTAAACTTGAGTTTCTTACAGTAGATACAAATGTTCTGTTCCGGTGTAAATAAAGTGTATTTACTATAAATAACACAATTACTGAAGATTTTTTTCTCCGATATCTTAAACCTAAAAAAGGAGCTTCACTTGCTAAATAAAATAACCGCCAATATAAACATTTTCTTTTTAAATTAATTTCAACAAATTTCTTATGACATCTATTAAACACTTTTAAAGTATAAAAAAGCATAGCTCTTATAATTCTTATAACAAATGTTTAATAAAAACACATTTGTTCCTCTTTTAAAAAAGTACACCAGATAGGATAGTGTTTCACAATCTTTTCTTTCTTGTTCTGCCAGTGGTAAATAAAGAACAAAAATGTCATTATTATATACATTTTGGATTGAAAGAAAATCCTCTTACTCTTCTTGCTTTTTTTTCATCTCCATTGATTTTTCTTCTGCATATTCTTATGCATATTTAGCAGGAATCTCTTTCAGGCTAAAAATACTATACTTCATTTTGTAGAAAACAAAAGTCAATGGTCTGGAAAAATAAACAAGCTCACCATACTGCCGTTTTAATTGTACCTGAGATTAATAAAATATTTAGTGGATTTCATAGGAAGATATTGCAACAAAATGAAGGCACAAAATGCTTTACTTGCATACTTTAATCTCGGATAAAGTGAAGTTGGACATCGGGTTGTGCCAAGCAGTGGAGACAATTTCACAGCTGGGTAGTCTCAGGTCTTAGCAGCTCTTCCTATATCTTTTTACAATGGCCACACAAGCAAGTGACACAAAGCTCAGACACCCCTACTTAGCAGCTCGTAACCCAATCTACACAGCTTTTCAGGCTGAACTAATCCTAGACGCTTGCACATGCGTATAGTTTGTATGCAAAACGTGCGCACACACACACAGAGCAGCAGGGCACTTCAGATTAGTTGTAATTAAACCATTCCATTCCAATCGCACATGATCTTCAATCTCCTCTATGTAATAAAATAACGAGAAGCGAGCTTTGATGAAGCTAAGAATGAAATCTGGATTTGATAAGAATATATGACTAATATGTTAAGTCCAATATCTACTGAAAAACATGGAAGAGCAGTTTGAGGGATCCTGTTGTGTTGTTCTGAACCTCTGGGTGGCAGGAGAGTTCAAGAAATGTGCTGATAAGGATTTGGCCCAGAGTTACATTACAAATTAGGACAAGATACAGTTCTAGTCCAAAAATGCAGTTTTCCTACATGCTTCTATGTTTGCAATAGTGTGGTGTCTCCACCTGTGATGTCTCTGTTGTTATTTTGAGCATGTTGACTCTTTAATTACATGTTTGGTAACTTTTCCACCAATTTGGACAGCTCTTTTCTTTCACAATTTTTTTCAAGCATTTTTATTAGTTTCATCTCCATTTTTTTGCCTCTCTCGTGTCTTCAGCTCAGCGGACAGGACGAAGCATGCAGTTACCATGTGACACGGAGTATCCAGCTTTCATCTCAGAGAGGACCATCAAAGAGAACATGGGCAACATTGACTGTGATGGCTGTTTCAAGTATGACACACTCCAAGAGACATACAAAGATCAATACAGAAACTAATTGAAAAAAAAACAACCTTATTATACTCGTGTATTTGTGTAGTATTCTATATATTCTTTACAAACTACAAGGGACATGTTTAAGTTATTTGTTGAAAAACAGGAAAGTCCTGAAAACATAAACTCTGCTCTCCTGCAGTTTAAAGAATGAGGCATTTCAAGATGAGAGAAAGGGGAGTAAAAAAAATGCTTCCTCTAAAAAAAATGAGAAAATGAGTGTGGTCCCCATTAACAATTTGGGATTTTCTGTCAGGCAATTGTGGAGGGTTCTCTGGATCCCTCCAATGGGCCCTTCATTGCTCCCAGCTGTGGACCTGCCAAGCTCATGGATTTGTATTTGTGAATGTGCGTGTTTTCCTTGTGTGTCTGCTGCCGCCGAAGCCCCACAAGGTCAGCAGTGTAACCACTGCCCTCAATGCCATGTCTGAGACGAGGCTGGGGATGCAGTGCAGCCCAACACACAAAGCACCCAGTCAGACTGTCACCCATGCATCCGCATCCACATGTGACAGATGTGATGATGGCAGATAGATTAGCAGGCAGAGACCCTATCTATGAGCAACGCCTGACTGCAAGATCCTTTTTTTATATTCTATTTTTGTAAACAACAGAAAAGCAATAAATCTGACAGAGCACAGCAGATTTTTTAGTTCATGTGCGAAGTTTTACAGCTTATATTTGTTATAAAGGGTATGGTGATAAACATCTGTTTCAGCTTACAGTCTCACTGAGGCCTTTCTCATATTTTCATTGAGACTCCTGTCTATGCCTCATACCATTCGAAATCTACCTCTTAGCTCTTGACCATAAACCCTTTCTTAATTGTGTTTTGGCTCACAGTATGCAAGTGTCAGAGCTCTGTCTCCCCCTCTGGTCACCGGCGGGAACAGTCTCTAGAGTTCTAAATGCACTTCATCTCCCAGCAACCCCAGCGCACAGTTTCTGGATGCCACACACCTGACTTTCATTTGCAGATCACTCACAGTATACTAAAACACTGCACTGAGCTTCACTCAGTGTGAAGTATTATTTGTGCCACTCTGCCCGCAGACCTGATCTTCTGATTTCCTGACCCTGTTTAGTTTCTGACTCTGTTTGCCTGCCTCCTGCCCTGACTCTCGTCTGGATAGTGACTATTCTTGTTGTTTCTCTGATGCTCCCATGCTCATTACTGACCCCTACCTGCCTGACCCTGATTTAGCTTTAAGAACTTTTTGCTGAGCTAATAAACTTGCTGCAATTGGAACCAGCTTTCTAGCAGTTTCGTGACGGCATGCGTGTGTCATTTTGTTTACACATATCCATTACTCCATGATTGACAAACCACTAGAAACATGAAAATGTAGTGAATGCTATAATCTTCTCTTGTGCTTTACCGCTTTCTCCAGTATAACAATATTCTCCACAGAGTATTTTTCCTAATGTGTTTGACCACGTCTTAGTGACAATTTTCTTGACTGTGTTGACTGTCTGTATTCCACACGCAGGTTTTCATTCTTTTGACCACTGAAGATAAGTCATCTGACAGAAAGTGGTCCATTTGCGGGATTTAGCTCCAATGCAACACACACACACACACACACCCACACACACACACACACACACACACAAAACATTCTTTTAGCTTTTGACAAATTAAGTTTTCTTTTTTTAAGAATTCTAAAATTGACAATTAATAGTGGATTCCTAGGGTTTTGTGTTGTAAGTAAAGAACATTTTTATATTGCGATTTTTCACAAAGTTGCTTTACAATAACATTTTCTTCTTTAAAAGAAAAAAAACTTGTTTTTTAAAAGCTTAGTATTTTAAACAGTGAAATGTTTTGATAAGCAGCTTTAAAGCTGACTTTTACGCTGCACTTGGCAATGGGCCTTACAATGGCCACATCTTATGAAAATGCATTATAAAATTAGGGGTGCGTTAACAATGGCCCGGGGGCCATATGCGGCCTATTAAACTATTAAATCTGGCCTGCCATATCTCATTGTCTGCCCATAGATGGCGGTTTACAAATAAATTTTGATAATATTTATCCTGAATTCATGTGGTGTTGAAAGTTTTTTTGTTTTTTTTGTGTGTGTCGCAAGAGGTATGTGTTCACATGCCCGATGTGTCTTTTGATGTTCATGTGTGTTTTCTGAGTCGAACAGTAATTTTTCCGATAATTCCAACACCACTTGAACGCAGCATTTCAATAAGTTTGCGTTTTTCTCTGAAGGACATCAAACCTGTGGTGAAATTGGCTCTAAAATGAGAACAAAAGCCACAGTTCTGAAATAAAAATTCTAAAATGTTATGTTTTAAACTACAGTACATGTATTGAATTTCAATCAAAATAAAAGCATGTTTTCATCAAGATTCCATGTTATTTCTTTCTGTAATGAGGTGGATTACCAAAACATTTTAAGCATGCTTCTGGTTTGGTCCTTCTGTCAAATTTTAGAACCCTTTGTGGCCCAGGAGTCAAAATGTTTCCAGACCCCTGATCTAATCACTCGTCAATGCACATCATGGGCTTCCGCATTCAAAACTCTCGAGTTAACGCACAGCTACACACGTTTTTATGACCGGTTTTTAGACTCTACGTACAAAATACGCAGCCATTGAACACATGTTGAAAGTTAAATCAGGTCAAACTTTGACCAATCACAGACTCAGATTTGGTAGTGAAACAAAGATGGTGTCCATTTTAATTAATGGAAGTGCCAACCGTTTGATAATTGATCATCAAACGGTTCATTGATCAGGAGAAGTTAATAATTGTAATTTGTGCCCGGCCTGAATTCTATGACACCAAGTCTTTTGTATATCAGAACATAACTGTGAAAGAAAAGGCCTAGAGCAAGATTCATGACCACTTTGACATTTTGCAGCAAGCCTCTTCCAACTGTAATGGGCTGACATGCGCTAGTTAACAGTAGAAAAAAGAGAAGAAGCTCCACCGTGCTTGTCCAATGTGAATACCATGGGCTACTTGTGTTCAAAAATGCACATTTAGCGTGTTCTTGGAACGCACGTCACATGCCCGATGTGCCTGTAGTTTGATTATTATCCGAATCAACTGCAGATTCTTGTGAGAACATCAATGTAAAACTACATCTATGTGAGCCATCTTTCTTCTTTTCTAAGAACAAATTTATAGAGGTACGCAAAGAACATAAACCATTTCAAATCAGCAAATATGTTAACAACTAATCCCCTAAACCAACTTTACTTGCAGTAAAGCATGCATTAATTTCTGCTGCTGTGCATTTATGTATATTGTACATTTTTTGGCATGCATCTAGGTGGTATGTGTGCTTTCATACGAGGTGTGGTGCTCCCTTTCCCAACACTGGGTATGTTCAAGGCCAGCAGCTGTGCTGTCAGGATGTGTTTAAGTCTTTTCTCCAAGAATGCTTGATCTGCTTTCTATCAGCGGGCAGAACTGGACGGGCCTGGCACTCTGCAAGGGAGAGCACGGATTAGGAAAACCTTAGTGGATCCAAATTTATTCTGATTGGAACAAGCTTTGCCTATATAGAGCATTTGTTTGCAGGTTGCCAGTCGCCCTGAAACGTGTTTATTAAAGTGCAGTGGACTGTAACTACTTGAGGCCAATATTAGTCAGTTTAATCAGTCACATTGTTATATGAGGACTCAAGACGACAATAGTGGAGCAATTAGGTCACTTAAATCTGACAAATCTGACCCTCTTTGTCATCAAACCCTCTAAACAAAAGGTCAGAGATTGTATTATTGTAAAAGTTCAATTTACATTGTAGAACTACATGTATGTGTCTTTATACAAGCCTAATAAATGTTGAATAAATAAACCAGCTGTAAAGGAGGAGAGGGAGTCAAGGAAGAGATCAGAAGAGAAAAAGGTGATAGAAAGAAGATATCCACTTTATTAGTCTCTTTTTCATCTATGAATGGGCATAAATCACTCGAGAGGAGGCTGATTCCCTAGGCCTGTAAAACACTTTCATGGGAAGCTTTGAACGCTAGCATAAGGTTTGCACTCGTCTCGCAGTAGACTGTTTTATATTCTTCCACGCTCCACTGGTGCTTGTCTTGGAAAGGACCTGATTAAAAGGCAGATACACAAATGTGCGTGTCTTGTGTAATTTTCTGTCTGCGTTTACTGATTACTCCATAGGAAAAATCTCATCTTCCAAACATGCTTTATGAAGCTTAAATGTTGTACATCTCTTTTAAGGCAAACACTAAGATGAATCCTGTAGCCCATGTTGAAATGTAAACCATTTAATATTTGGGTATCACATTTAAAAAAATGTTTAACTTTCTTTCCTTACTCGATTCCTGATCATTTTCAATTTTCTGCCTGTTTGTGCTGTGATCGACAGGTCATTTGTGATTCAGCAGATCCCGAGTAGTAATCTCTTCATGGTGGTGGTGGACAACAAGTGCGACTGCAGTCTCTTTGAGCCAATCACAATGGACCCCATAGAAATCATGTATATCCTTTACTGGAAAGTGATTGGACAGAGGTGCCTTAAGATGGAAGAGAGGAAGCTCATCTGGGACTACTGAGTTTCATTTTGTGAATGTGGGCTGATGTGATCCCTGGAGTGGAATGTCTTTTTTAATACAATTTATAGGCATTACTATGAAAACAAATAGCATAAAAATAAAACTGAACATGTTTTTTAAGGCATAAAAAAATACATATATATTTTTTTCATTCTTGGAAAACTCAATTTCATCCAACTGATTTGGGGGGGGGTAATCTATAATTCAAATGAAATTTAAGACAAAAGAAATGACTGGTGCATGTCAAACTGAGCCATTGTTTTACCCTGTGTTTATCCATTATTTTATTTTAACTGGGATAAGAATGAAATGGGAATGTTGCTCTTTGTCAGAGCATGCGAGTGCAGAGGATGGATTTTTGGAGTTTGTCATACCCCCTACTAGTTACATGTAAAATAAATGACACATTGTGGTGAGGCACAAGATCTGAGGATGGGGCTCAAGGACATCATTTTACCAAACAATCTTTCCTAAAGTGCTTTCTGAGTAATTTTCAAAGCATTTTGCAGCTCATTCTGTGATGCAGTGATGATCCACTGTGGAGCAATCCAGTCTAGTCTTGAGGGTTCCTACCACAGGATCGGCTAGATTCTCCTTTAATGTGCACTTCTTTAAAATCTGTTGCCGTGTAGATGTCAACAGTTGTTAATTGTGTTTTGGAGTTCTCGCTAAAGTATAGAGCCTGCTTTTTGGTAAAGTACAAAAGCATAGCAGTTACTAGAATTAGTTTGTCCTGTGCATAGCACAAAAATAAAAGTCTATGAAGCCCCTTTATTTTATTTATTATAGAACTTTTTTATTGCCAAAAAGGAGGATGGTGCTTTTTATTTGGAAAACAATGAAATTCACACATGGATCATTATTCTCTTAACTTATGCTCCACATAACGAATCTCTTAAGTGCGAAAGACTGAAAATGCAGAAGGACAGGAGGCGTCCAGACACCTGCCACCCTTTTCATCCAGAGGTATTTTCACACTCACTTATGCTTTTAATTTTGTGTTTTTTATTTATTTCTTCTACCTGTGCACTTTTAGGAGAACTCGATGGAGTGTGGAGGAGCTGTGACACTCATCTCAAGTCTTGTCTCCATACTGCTTTCCTTACTTATTGCTGTTTTTATCAGGTGACCACAACTGCTTTGTGTTTCTCAGTCCACATCTTGTCCTGGATCTTAGCTTGCAAAACTAATGCAACAATACAGCAAAATAACACTTTTGACCCTATTTTAAAAATGATGCCCAATTTCAACCCACCTCCTACAGGATCCCTAACCTTGAGTAGCCACTCAAAAATGATGAATAGATATGAGCTGCTAAGTGGTAATCTTTAAGGTGCTTTAGCAATAAAACAATCAAGAAAAATGCTTCAAGGAGCTTCAAAATTCAAACAACACTGTGAACAGAAAACTCAGTAGCATAAAATGAGCTGTTGGATTAAAGGTCAACAATTCAGTTCTTTCAGGTTGCAGATAAGAGCTAGGGGTCTGTGGCTGGAATTGGAACTGGGCATCAATCAAACAAACCCCCCTTTTGGAGAGAATGACACATGTTCTCCTACTTCAACTTGTTATGGACAATATTTCTTCTGATGATATAAGAAATGATCATGAAGGTGATTTTGTGGCCCTGGGTTATCTTTCAGTGTCTGTCTAATTACGTTTACCCATTGTAATGAAAAAAAAAAAGATATATTATATTTAGCGGTTAAAAAAACACAAATATTTTATTTATGATTTGAAAGTGGTTCTCAAACTGTGACTACAAGATTTTAAGTCCTCTGATGTGAGTGGTTGTTGATATTTGAGCTCTGCCTTATGGAACAATGTTGGTCCTGTTTGTGTACTTTTGTAATAAAACTGTGTTTAAAAATTCAGCGCTTGTTTAAAGTTATGTTGTTGAATTAAAAGAAAAAAAAAAGGCAGACAGACACACCTCATCCAAGCTGCTTAAAACAATTGACCTCAAAGAGACATGTACATGTGCTGGTTCTCCATTTTGTCAGTCATTTGCAGCTCTGCCCCAGAGACTCCCCATTCCATGGACAGAAGACAAAAAATAAAAAACTTAGGATCTGAAGAGCAACCACAAATGCATCTGTATTTGTTTAACAATAGATACAAACAATCCTTAAGTATTTTCTAAAAACTAAGGGAAAATCATTGTGTGCATAAACATGAAGCATAAATCATGGTGTTTAGGTAAAAGACAAGAAAAAAGATTTTGTGTTTGCCAGTCGAGGGAAGCTCTGCTGTAGTCTTCATGTCAACACTAAAGTCTGTGTGGTCAACAGCGCATGCATCGTCTTCCCTCTTTTTCCAAAGCTCTTAAACAGCCATTGCTGCCACACACCTCCTCCTCCTCAACCAAGATGGTAACTTTCTGCATTTTGCACATCTAGATTTTACTTTTGCGTTCTTTGTTCAGAACTTTCGGATTGTAATGGTTCTCAGTTGTCTTTTTTGCTCTATGGTCCAAAGACTATCATTTGTCACTGCATAATGAGATTGGAGCTGTTTTGGGTTAACACATACCCGATCTGCTCTGTGATTCCTTCCTGTTTACAAGATGAGTTATGGGAAAGGGTCTGCAGCATGTGTACAAAAGACTGCCTTGGGAACGCAATCTTCTTTTTGTGGACTTGCCACAATGGCAACCTTGTTACCACCTTCCTTGTTGCTGTGAATGATAAATGCCTATTTCTGTTTTCTGTAAACTGCTTTGGCTGCACACAAAAGGGTGATACATATTTCAATCACATGCTAAAAAGCCAACAAATTCATACTGACCAGATTTCCCATAGCAACACATGTGGTAACAAGCAACAGTTAGTCATACAACATAAAAATTGAGGAAAACTAATAATTCTCTACAAACATTTGTTGAAACTTGTGCATTTTAAAGAATAAAAAAAATCATTAAATACAACAAATGTGTACTTTGATAAGCCTGACCCACCTATCACTATCAAAAGGAGTAGGTTTAAAGACCAAGGGAATCATCAAAACAAGGTCTTTTCTCAAAGGGAATCTAAATTCCTCCAGCATGAAAATGTGTTTAATGTGGGAAGAAACCCTTTAAAAAGGAGTCAGTGATCCCATGAACTATGCCTCAAAACACTAATCTATCAGTCTCACACTGCTCCATCTTTGTTTGCTCCCCATTATGTCCTGACTGCATGAGAAATGTCCTTATTAATATCCTGGAAGGCGGACCACAGTGAATTGCATGTATTCACACGTTCAAAAGTGCACGTTGTCACGGTTTTAAACATGCTTAAACGCACACACGATAAACATGACGTGCACACAGGCGGTCACACAGAGGGCAAAGCTTTTGTTCTTACCTCTGATGGAGTGGATCCCATTGGTGGTTGGCTTTGAAGACCTTAGATATGTTTAACTGAAATGATTTTGAACAGCTGAACCACACTGGGACCACACACGGAGCTGGTGACCACAACACAGAAAGGCTAAAAAAGAGCTGGCAAAATGTAATTTTGTCAATGTTCCATATAGCAATAATGAGTTTTAAAACTCAATGTCTCTGTGTTTTATGTTTGTAATCAGCAAAATGACGTTGACAGAGATGTGGATTGTCTTGTTTAATCTTATAGATTTATACTTGCAACTTGTCAACATTGAACCAGTAATTATTCTCACCTTTTAATACCTTCATTATCATTCTTGTGGGAACCAACCTTCCACACCTTATTTCCCCTGCTGCTCTGACCATGTAGTCACTACTGCAGTGATAATGAGCAGACCTCTTCAGGTACCTTACTCACACATGCACATATCCACACACTGCAGGCGAAAAGCCCACCAAAGCCCAAAGACAAATTTGTTCCTGCGAATGCCAGGAGACACATTCCTGCCAAGGCTGAGAGGTGCCAGCTGAAAACATACGCCTTCAACACATGCATACATATACAGAGAATTAGTCCTCTACCCCATGCAGTGACAGGAAGAAAAGCCTCCAGTGTTGTGGGACCTCTTGGTGAGGTTGAAGACCTAACATCCAGCTGTACTAATAGTCTGGATGTGTAGTTCTGTGAGAAACAGAGACATCATGTCTCCTTGCTTCAGAGCTCTGATTAAAACTTAGCATACAGTATATATTTGATGATTAGAGCTTACTAATTATCCAGCTGCAAGTTCGCAAAGCATCCTTCGAGCGTACTCCAACTCTCCTGTAACCACATATGAAATAACAAAGCCAGAACAAGTCTTAGTCATATATTTAGCATTCCATTCTTTTTTGTCTAAACAAGCAGAAGGAGCTTTTTCAACATTAGCATTTCATGCAGTCTTTTAAGCTGCAATCTGAGCTCTGCCAGCACATAGAGCCTTCAAAAAGCCTCATTCCCTCACACAGCAAGCACAGCAAAGGCCTAGAGGGGCATACATATTGGCTCCCTTAAACAGGAAGTGGCTAAATGGGGACCCTTACCTTTGCCTCTGCCACTCAAATGCATGCAGCCAGTTTCTAGAGTGCAGGCCCAGCTCAATAGATGTAAATTCATGACTGCACACCATGGAGATAAAAGAGGGTAAGGAGGGGAAGTAAAATTAGAGGTCAGGGAGGTGATGGAGGGCAGGCTGATTTCTCCATAATCCTCTTGGAGCTGGGTCTAGTGTGGACTGGTCCATATTCTGTTTCCTTTTTTTCCAGGAAGTTTTTGCAGCTTAATCTTAACTAGATGGGACAAAGAGTTATTCACTGTAGTTCTAGATTTACTTATCCCCAATATAACCTCAAGCTAAAAAAAGGACTTGTGAGTTTAATCTAAACTAAGAATAGGGCTGTCAATGTCGTTGACAAATCGACTATTAAAAATCCTTGTCGCTAATTTGGTATTGTCGACTCATTTTTGTTGTTATTTTTTGTCATTTCGGTTTTATGAACGTGCACACAGCTGGTTGTGTTTACCTCTGACAAGTGCCAGACATGCAAGTAGCGACGGGGAGAAGATTATTTTTTGTGTATTTACTGTTTATCAGCCCTCGTTTGCCACCTACAATAGGGAGAGGCTCGGTGTGCAAAGTCAAAGCGGTGCAAATCCCGCAAATCTTGCTCCAGACCTTTTGTTTCTATAAAAGTCTGTCTTGGAGTAATATTAATCCGACCAGACACAAACCGCAATTATAACTTAATTAGAATTAGAACTCCTTTGTGATCATTTCTATAGTGGTTGGTACTTCCATGTTTGGAAACAAACGCCACCCACACCTCACTACTGAATCAGAGTCTCCGATTGGTCACAGTGCTGTGTTGCTGCGATTCAGCGTGAAAATGTTCAACCGGTTGAACTGTCAACGCGCAATCAATGAATGCCCCATATGTAGGCAGAGCTCCTGACCGGAATTAAAAACTTGCGTAGCGACACAGAAGCCCGAAATTCTGGTCTGCACCATTGACTGTAGAGATGGCCAGAGATGGCCACAACATTTACACAGAGCATCCTTAATGTATTTTTTAAATGAATGAGACCTCTTTCAATGGTTGAAGAAGATGGATAAAAAGACATGATTGGGGTGCTGCACCCTGTCTGTCACTTTTGCAAACTAGTGGAGGAAAACTTATTTTAGAATATTTTACTGTTCACTAATTGCAATAAAGTAAAGCCTGTGTCCATAAAAATATTTTTGCTTATTATTTCTGTGGGAAGTTGAGACAATGATTTAGTGCAGAAACCCTATAGCTTGTGAGCCAATTATTTCTTTTTTTGTGCTAGCATATAGCTTAGCTGGGACCTTAAACTTTTTATCTTTTATAAGGTGAAATTGAAATTCATGAGCTAAACATGTGAAATTTGAAATTCTGTAAATGCACCATACGCTGAGCATCAGCAGTACCATACATGACGCCAAACTCCACGGAGTACCAGCACTGTCACCTTTTGTAAAAAAATAGAAATTACCCATCACTTACATAAACAATAATCGTTGACTTATCAAAAAATAATCATTGACTAATCAACTACTGAAATAATTGTTAGTGACAGCCCTACCTAAGAAACTGGTTTTAGCAAAGCAGTGAAAGTGGAAAGTCAGATACAAGCTGGCAGTTTCGCAAAATGTATTGAAGTGTTATTAATATCTAGCCTGACTTATTTTTTTAATCAGCAAGCAAAGAAGGGGAAAGTAGATATTCTTGGAGAGTTAAAATAAGCACCATAAGCCAAAGATGTTTGTATTAATCTATGTTGGGCATGTGATACATCAGCTACAGAAAAAAAAAAGGTTTTGCAAAATAGGTCTTGGAATAGAATGATGCAAACATCACACATGGATAAATGCAAACAACAGTAGAGGCATGTCATTACTTTATGGATTGTCCCGAGAAGGTTGATCCTGCACATTACTTTTTTTCTGACAAAAATGTTCACTCACACACATGGCAAAAACAGAAAATCAGAAATATTTCACATTAGAAACGTTCAAAATTAAATATTCAACTTTTACGATATTTGTTGTATAAGTTTAAAAGCAGTTGCCGGATTTGAATTTTGAATAGCACGTTATTGTTAGTCAAAAATCGGAATATATAACTCTGCTGTGAGGACATTTTTCACTCGTGACCTGGTCACACAGCTCTGCTTGGTGATGAAATTTTAAAATAACAAATTTACTTTAAAATAAAATCAGTAGGTCTCTCTGCAGGAGAAATCCTTAAAGCTGGGAATTGCGTGACAGAGTTTGTATTTGGAATGGTCAATTAAATTCCCTAATATAAAGAGGAAAAAAAGCAGAAAGTAGAAGTTTGGCTGGACAGCTGAGCGTTTGGTCTTGAGCAAGCCTGGCCCTGGGATTTATATGCCCCTATTGTGCATAATGGAGTATCCAAAAGATGGATAGGGTTACAACCCCAAGCCCTGATGGAAAGATCACTGCTGCAATGTGACTTTTATTTACCTTTGTGTCCCCTGCATACCCCCACACACACCCTTCCCTTATCCATGGTTACTCTTTTGACCTTAGGAACACCCAAGAGTTTGTTCATTATGTCAGTCACAAATCTTTGCCTGCACCACACTGTAATATGTTGTATGTTATATGGGGTGTAGTTGTACTTTTAGATATATTGACATTCATGTGTGCAATATGCACTTGCTTTTTATGCATGCATGCTTACTGCTTTTTTTCACAGTGGTTGTCCTGAACGTCTGATGTTCTGACATCGCAACAGGAAGATGTTGGGTGATGATCTGTGGTTTGTGGTTAACGTGAGCTGGACTACAACATTGTCGGTTTGTTCTCTGAAATCTGTCACTGGTGGAAACGGATTTCTACAGATCCTGCTAATAAAGGTTCTCATTTGTTTGATTAGCGTGCAGTTCCAGAGTTACAAGTATGTTGCGATCACAAATAATCAAATCTGTAATTTAATCTGGACATGATTTAGCTTTAAGGCATGCGAGTTTGGATGCATTGTTGAGTGTTTGTGTGTTCCTTATTAGTGGCACTACAAAGAAATACATGTAAAAGATCAGTGAGGGTTCATAAAGTCCTGGAGTAAATTATTACCAACCTAATGATTCCAAGACAGAGACAAAAAAAGGCAAAGTTCAAAGAGAGAGATGCAAATGGAGTGGAGAAAAAAGATAATTTGGGAAAAATGAACAAACTAAAACAGAACAAGAGTCCATAAAATGATATGATAAATACTTTAAAACTGTGTGCAATCATTTTGCGCTAGGGCTTTTTTTTTTTTTTTTTTTTTTACATAAAAGATGTAGGTGAATGCAGGTGTACTATAGTCTTAAGATTTAGATGAAGTCATGAAACTGATACAAACAGGAGAAGTATATAGTTTCTACATCTTAATTAGCCCTCTGTAATATCTGTGTACTTTTTTTTAAATCAAAAGAATGTATTTATTAAGCTCAAAATATAAGTGAGTTTACACAGACTTGTTTTCAAAAATATTTCAGAATTTTAATTAACAATCCAAGTAATTTATTGACCGTTTAAAGGCCAAGAAATAGATACGGAGTATACATATTAATGGAAATAAAAAAAAAGTTGAAGAAAAATAATTGTTACTGTACAACGGAGTATTAGGGCCACCAAAAAAAAAAGAAAAAAGTAACTTTACAAGATTTTATCTCGTAAATTTAGGAGATAAAAACTCGTAAATTTATGAGAAAAGAACTCGTAAATTTACAAGATTAAAGTGGAGGTGAGCATGCAGAGCAGCAGGTGAACGCCGCGCAGCAGCAGAGCAGACCGACAAAACTTTGTTGAGCAGGTGAGCTGAATGTTTATTGATAACTTTCCAAATGTTTGGAAGCTCATTTGTTTGATTTATGAGTTATTAAAGTTTTATTTATTGATGGTTGGTTTGCAGGATCTCTGCAGCCCAATGAAGCCGTCGGTATCCCTGCAGCTTTCCACTTCAATCCTTTCTTCCTCCACCAAAGACAATATCTCTACGTTTCTGTGACGCTTCCGTCCGAGGAGGAGGAGCACGTTTTGGCATTTTCAACGTTCTAATGCTAATATAACAGACTATTTTCATTCATCTTTATTGTTTTATGCTGAAACGGGACGTTTCATCTGCAGGAGGGGGCATCTGTAACACTGCTTACTTCTGCATTGGTGTTGGGATGACAGGTTCATGACGTAATGAGACAGATGAACTTCAGGTTATGTGAATGAAAAGGAAAATAAAGGCTGCAGCGGTTCTCTACACCCTAACCTAACGTGTCTCCATGAGCATTTTACAGAGACTGAAGATTCAACAAATAAAGTTGCTGATTTGTGTAAACTTGTAAAATGGACATTTATGAATTTTCCAATGGCAGTTAGGCAGGCATCTGTCAAGAAACGTAAGCACATAAAATGTTCCTTTGTGTTAAAAAATACACAATGAATCAGGATTTATGTAAAAACAAATCATGAAAAATCTTTTTGCCCTGAAAGATGATCTGAGACTTGGTTGAGTTGTCAGTGTTATGATGGTGTTCTATAAAAAAAACAAAAAAACTATAAAGTTGCTTTTATTGAATTATTTACAAATCAAAGGCACCTTTCTACAAATCAACAACATTGAATCTTCCTCATGTAAAAAATAAAATAAAAAATAAAATCCACTGATGTTTTCAGATTTTTAATTTGAAAGATTACAATTTACAAATTGCAATTTTCAAACAAAATTTTTAATGGACCGTTCCATAAAAATATTGTCTGACATTTAATCTGTCCGCAGTCTGAAAAATGTTGGAGACCGTTGTCTTCACAATCTATTATGATACCATCAGCAGAGACAAAAAACAAAAGAGAATGACAGAGTCCAGAGTCTTCTCTGGTCTGGTTCCAATTAGGGTCAAATGTTGTTAATCCGGTGGACTTTTTCAACTATTTACCTTGTTTTTTTACTGAATGACAGGGAGAGCAACAAAAGTAGTTGTACCTGGTGATCAGTTGTGTGAGAGCATACTTGTATCAGTGATGCATCACTTGCTTTTGTAAATTCCAGATGTACTTCTCATTAGACTCTAAGTGGTCACAGAGTTGCAAAAACTAGATCCAGCAGACAACTGTCTTTTGTTTAACAATGCAGATCCCAGCAAACATCAAAAAGACCAAACTTAAATAATAATCATTTTTGATTTGAAAGGTAATGATTTCAAGCCAACGTCAAACTTCTAATTGAAATTGTGGTATCGTAGAAGTCATTGTCTTCTACTGATTCAGGTCAGTGAGTTTAAGAAGTATCCGTGTATAGTGAGCAGCTGCAGAAAAATATGACCTGATGTAACAAGGCTGCATACCGCATGTGTGATAAATCTATATTTACCAATTTCCTGATGTTTTTCTGATGGTCCATAGCAAAAACAAAATGAAACTGTTGTCATTGCTTATGCAATTTTGTATTTAAAAAAGAAACATCTATTTCCCAGACTGAATTCATTTTGGTTTGCTTTTCTCTCTTTAATACAGCTCAATATTAGGAAATAATACAAAAAGACATTTGTTGTTATATCCATCACTTCCATTTAATTTGGTCTGTTTGACACTTCATCACATTGTTCTCTGGGGCTATCCTGTCTGGAGCAAATGCCAGTGATATTGTCTCCAATAGATGGGTTCTAGATGATGAACCAGCCTAAGAGTGATTCAAATGCTGCATCCCTGCACCTCCAGGGGCCTCATTTATAAACGTTGCGTACGCACAAAAGAAGGCGTACGCCACTCTCTACGCAATAGTTGAGATTTATAAAAAGCAAACTTGACGGGAAAATGTGCGGTCCTTCACGCAAGCTCTGACCCAGGCGTACGCACAAAAACGGGTGAAATGAGAAACGGCGACACCGTCGGCAGATGGAAGAAACACGTGAAAGTGAAAATGACAATACTGCCTCTCAGAAATTACATGAAGACTTCACAAAGCAAGTCTTACAATTAACAGCCTACACGAACACCCGTTTGATCGATCAGCAATGAAACAAACAAAACAAAAAAACGAAAATTACAACAGAAATTCAAATGAACACTTATTTGGAAAAAGAAAAGTGAAATATGTTCTGCAATATTGGCATGTTGTGCAATTCATCCTCATAAATAATATAGTTAACAGAACGAAATAATGTACAAAACTGATATTCTCGTCAGTGTGTCCGTCTGGCGGAGCAGATATAGGTGCGGGCGTGCGGACGGACGGACAGATGTATTAATTGTCCACTGGGGAAAGTTGTTTTCATAGTAAAACATTTCTTCATAAGCTATGGTATCCATGCATATGCCTTTGGTTTGTTTTATTTTTGATAAAACAATGTATGGCGTATGTTTCAACCATTCAGAAAGCAACAAGAAATTACATTTGCGCTGAACAATTTCCCATTTCCACGTCGATTATTACTGATTATTCTGTAGCTTGTCAGATGTAATTAAATGGAGGGAAATAAAATGCCCCATCACAATGCGTAATGACGCACAATGGCTGATCTTACGCTCTTAGAAGATGTGGCAAATGGAAGAATTCGGAGTAAGACAGCAAGAAGACGTGCTGGCAAATGAGGACGAGTGGCTTATGAGCCGGTTCCCACTTCCTCGAGCCGTCCTTTTGGACCTCTGCGGGCTTTTGGGCCCGGCGTTACAGAGGAGCACTCGGAGGAACCACGCGTGTCACCCGGTGCATCTGGCGCTCTGCCTGGTCCCCCGGCGCATGCATCTGGTCCCCCCCCCCCCCCCCCCCCCCCCCCCCGATGGAGCGCTGACAACCTCGAATGGTTGTGAGGCTACAGCATTTACGGCGTCTGCCACCGTTTGCCGCTCACGTGCCTTTTTGGCATTAGTAATGCCCACACTGTGCCCTCCAAACAACACTTTTCTCCTCTTTTCCACCTCGCCAACGATAACTTCTACCTCACATTGAGTGAAGTTACGTTTTTTTGATTTCCTCTCGGTGTTTGCCATGGTTCCGCAATCAATGAATATTCATTTATGGGCGTTTCACTGACTATTTATGGACAAATATGGGCGTGTCATGAAGCCGCAAAAAGCTGCGCTGCATTTAGAATCGGTTGTGATTTATTAAGGGAAAGATGCGTAGGAAGTGCGTGCGCACGGTTTTATAAATCCGAATATTTCTTTGCGTACGCACGTCCTATGTTTCATCCGTACGCCACTTCTGACGCAAATCCTACGCAAAGTTTTATAAATGAGGCCCCAGGTCATTGTGAGGTCTCTTACAGCCTAAACAGAAGTAAAGTAGCCTTCTTGGAGTCTCTAGAAGGGGTACCAGAAAGTGCTCCGACTGGGGAAATAGGAAAACATCATGTCTGTTGCATTCAGTACTTGTGCAAGTCTTAATTTTTTGTGTTCTTAACTTGGATAATCTCCCAGAATAAATGTCCCCACATGTGTGATTAGTTCTGTTATTTTAATGTGCTTAGTTGCTTATTTCGAAAAAGTAAAGTTATGTTCAGTCAACTTCTCTAATGGGTTCAGTCTTGGTTTGTCTGATTTTTTTTTTAAGAGGAATTTTTGATCTGCTTTTTCTTCTGGCCAATACCTTAATTTTAGATGTAATCTGTGTTCTTGTGTCTTCCACTGCTTGGTCACTCAGAGGGAGGCAAAGTCGAAACTACAAAATATGTCTGTTTGCTTTTCTTTTTACATTATTATGAGTGCAATCTTTGAAAACTTTACATAGCTGTAGCACCTAATTTGCTGTTCAAAAATGTTTTTCCTAAAGAAATAGTTTTTCATTTAAATCTTTGAAGTTTTGAACAGTGGACTTCACAGTTCCCGTTACTTTGAGCTTTCTCACTTCTCCTGTTAGAAAAAAATATTTCTTTTAATTTTCTGCACTTCATTCAGATTATCTCTGATCTCTGTCTCGTTGTCCATTTGTAGTCAGTCTCTTCACTCTACAGCCAACTAATTAAAAAAACTGTGTAGGCAATTTGAGTGTGAGAAAAGAACAATCTTAATCTTTTTCTTGGTGCACGAGACGCAGCTGCACTGATAAAGCCGCATAGACAGTTATCTAACCCCATTACACCTATTAGGCCACTCTTTTGTACTCTTGAAACCTTTCTTAAAAGTTTGGAAATACTTTGGTTTCATCTGGTCAGATGAACAGAAAGTGGTAGTTATCTGCAAAGTATGCAAGGGAACTGATGGGACAAATGCACATAAAACAACCAAATTGTTTGATGTGGAAAGACCTTCTTGGCAAACAGCACCTGCTACAGGTCACACATCACAGCAGCTAATCAGACCAAACCACAATTGTTAAACAGAACCTTTAAAAAGATTCAATGACTGAATGGGTAGTTTGAAGAGGAGACAAATGCAATAGTCTTTTATTTGGCCAAACATGTTGACATGCAGCATTCAAAGCATTCATTAGTCTCATGAAGCCATAGTAGGCTTCATTATTTAATCATTATCTAATAGGCTCTATACACAAAGCTTTAGGTTTTGTGAATTGTTCTTTGAGAGGTCTACTGTAGGATTTTTAATGATTTAGTTGGAATCCTGTTATCAAAAACAATACTTACTCTGTCCTTCCAGTCTGTGTAACTTTAATACTTGAATACTTGACATACTTGACTCTTATATTGAGTTAGTGTACAAAATACAGTTAATTTTTGTTCCTTTGCAAAAATATATATTTTACATAACAGCAATCTTCCCATTGTGCAAGTGCATTCTAATTTTGTTGTTCCATAAATTTGCTTTTTAAACTCCATACTAGCTTTTTATTACAACAGGCTTATGTTCTGTCTTCATGTTTAGTTTATTTTCCCAAAAAAGTCCCATTTATATTCCATTGATGTTCTTGGATCAAAGCAGTCACCATTAAGATTGTCTGCATTTTCTTAGTTAAGTTGGTATGATGTTTCTTTAATAGGTTTTTTCAATTTGAATAAAGGTGTCCTCTCCACAATCTTCTATTATCTTACTGAGTATGGGCTATCGTAATGTAATCTTTTGTTCACACACTTTTACTATAACAGTCAAAGCAAAGTTGTGCTTTTTAGAATGATTCAGACTGAAATGGATGATAGAAATCTGAAAATATCTTATGTAAATTGGAACCCAAATTTTGGTTTTGATTGGTTCAATTTTTCTTGATTTTGTTGTGTCGCACTTTGGGACAACTGTTGTAATTGGCACTTTTTATTTTGAAATGGAATCAGATTTAATTTAATGGATGTAAGTAAATAAATACTCAACTTATTACCTATAGATACAAATTTTGAAAGTATCAGTATAGAAAAATACTAATGCATTTCAGTGAATTGAGTAGTGGCATCTGTCCCTCTTGATGGATGTCAGGCCTATTTTAAATCTAACTAGATGTCCATTTGGAAATCACTTACCTAAAGGTGCCATGTGTTGTTGATCAGATTTTCACATTACCTTTTCAGATTTGAATCTAAAAGTGCATATACTTTTCAAATCATAACTGCTAGGATGCTAAGGCCAAAACAGATTACTTTATTATGTGCTGTTGTTTGTGGGTTTCAAACTTTTGAGCTATAAAAGCTGCTGTGTTCTCCCCCGGGGAAAGATCCAGTTACTGTGGGACACCGCTGGCGGCTTTTTACCGCCGTCTCCTGTTCATCTGTAATTTGATGGTGATCGACAACAACTTTCCAATTTCTTAACTAAAGCTGTTCAAAATAAAATACATTCTTAAATGATAATAATGTAATAAAATACATTTGCCCGTGTAACAGAGCTGACATGACTTTTCCTATTTTTTTCTGATGGCTGTCTAAGTTTTGCTGAAGTAGTCTGATTTTGAGGTATTTTACTGACTGAAGTCAAGCTTGCCAGGAAATGCTGTCCTCCCTCACGCCAGCATGTTACTTTCTTTTGCCAGAGTAACATTTTAATGTTTTCGATAACGTTGATAAAATACACATAATTGTGTGTTTGAACACCTTTAGATTTATAGTATCAGGCTTCAATTTAAGTAGGGAAAAGTAAAGGAAATGCAACATATACTGTAGATTGTCTGTGATTGGATGTCCTTTGTGTAAGACAATCTACATGCAGATTGCATTTATTATGTTATTACAGAAATCGGGATTTAAATATTAGTTTATTAAAAGGAGTTAGGAACTTTTGCATGCAAAGGCTTACAGCTAAAGAGAATGGTTTGGATTTCTTAAACATCTATCTTGTATCACCCAGACAACAAATGTCAGAACCCTGACTTTAACACAATTGCAAGCTGGCTTTTTTGCTACTTTAACCACTGCAAGACTATGGAGAATTGAAACGGACATAGACTTCAATTAGCTGAAAGAGAATGCAAGCAGCAAAGGGATTGTTTGTTGCAAATAGAGATCAGTACGGCGGCCGAGAACCGCCATTGCAGCAAAAAGACGAGTAGCAAAAAAAAAAAAAAAAAAGCAACTGCAAACAAAAAGAAAATGAAATGCAAATAAAAAAGAGGAAATACAAATTAAAAAAAACGCTGCAAATAATAACCGCCGTCACGGCAAAAAAAAAGCTGTGCAAAAATAAAAGAAATAAAATGCAAACATAAAAAAAGCGATGCATCTAAGAACTCGGCTGTAAATAAAAGGAAAGGCTTAGTGGAAGTGACATCACCACGGGTTTAAATGTCACAACAGATCGGGGGTCAGTTTGCAGAATGTACACCAGAAGTGGATTGGCTTTTGCTACACATACCGAGGAATACAGGAGTATGAATCGGAAACTGAACGAGAGAGTGAAGTAAGTGAAAATGTTGGTGTTAAATGTTACTATGTGTAATGTTGATGTTATTTGGTTTGGCCAGAAGTAGCCCTAGGTTTTATTCCAGTTATTGTTATTTTCGGCTAACGCGCAGACACAGCCAGTCCAGTGTAGAGAAAGACCACCAATCAAGCTGCATTCACGTTGAACGTGATTCACGGGCAAATTTGCATCTACTGCCTCTCCTTTGCCACGCAGCAAAGTCTCTGCTGGTCTACAAAATGTGTTTCAGAGCTTATAGCTGCCAGCTGCACACATTTCACTTTCTTTTTGTTTGCAGTTGCTTTTTACTGAAGATAAAGTTAATGTTTTTTCAAGACTACTGTTTTTTAACACTTTAAAGGTATTGAAAAGTGTGCAATTATGTAAAAAGCCTTTTTATTTCCAATCTGTATTGAAGTCAAATTAACAACTTTTGACACGTTTTGACAAGTTTATTTTAGCACAAACGCTTGCACAAACATCTAAACAACAGCAGATTTCTTTGATGGTATCTTGTGGTGTTTATTATAAATCCAAGAAAAATCCAAATGTGCAGACCATCAGTGGCATATTTATTAATTATAAATTCCTACACATCCATAGGACTTACAAACCTGGGCCCCTGTGTAGTTTTGGTATCTCCTTATATTCACCACATTTCCTTTCAGATTTAAAGCTATCTGTAAACAGTTTGTTTTCCAACTCCAGTGGTTCAAATCCCAACTGCCATGGATAAGCCACTTCACTTTGTTGGAATTTAGTTTTGGATAAAGGGTCTGCAAATCGACTTCATTTAATGAAATAATAAAATGGAAGAAAATTGAAAATATAAAAACCTTGTTTGTAAAGTTACTTTTTCATGTCAGTGTGTATGTGTGTGTGATGGCCACCATTGAGAACAGCATCCTCCTAAAGCTCGGGGAGCTCAAGGGAACACCCATTTATATTGCCACAAAGAAGACAACCATGTGGTTCTCCCATCTTTGTGTCCTCCCGCGCATATCTGTCTGCCTCACACTCCTTTTCTAAGAATAATGCAAACACATCATACTGTCTGACTGGTTTACTTCATGTTATATATTATGTCTTACTTTTAAAGAGGAGGCTCCAGGATGCAATAGATAATTCAGCATATGAACTGACATGAATGGCAGCAGAAGTCAGTGAGTGGTGTCTGCAAAATCAAGACTAAGTCTCCCTACCAGAACAGAAAAGAAGGACATGTCTGAAAGGAAAACCAGCTCCTTAAAAACCTTCAGCTGAGGGTTTCAGAACCACAGCATGACTGAAAACACCTGGACCTTATAGAGGCCAGTGTTCAACACACTGATCCAACGTACACATTCATAAATATAGGCTTTCTCACGAAAACACACAAATGCAGGCAAACACAAATAAAAGGAAATGCCACTTTGAACACACGCACTCACAAAAACTCTCACACATAGAACTTGTGTCATCTTTTCCACGGTTGCCTAACCCTCTCCACATAAGTAACATTTTTATCTTCTTAAGTGCAATAAAATACTACACAAAGGTTACAGAAATGGACAAGACCCAAAAAAATGCTCTGCACTCCTAAATAAACTTCCCCTCTGCTCTCTGTGGGATCCTCCAGTGGAAAAACATCTTTTCTGCAGACATTTAGTTGTTTGTACAGGTATTAGGCATGTCTGCAGGTTTGCACTGGACTGTTGCTGGGATGGGTGACTGGTTTTACTGGTCTACCTCAATTCACCTCATTGTTAGCTATGGAAAAGGAGAAAGTGAGTGGAACGGGTCGATCGCGACTCAGTGGAATTTTTTTTTTTTTTTTTGGGGCGGCTAACCTGAAAACAACTTCCTCAGGACTGTCCCTGTGATTGCACATAATGTCCTCACATTTATTTAGTGTACAACGTCCACTCTATATGCAAAAGTAATTTATCTTTATGCCGTCATTCTGTTACATTTAGAGTATTTTGGGTCCAACGCCCAGAAAAAAAAAAAAGTTTTCATTCAAGAATGTGTGTTTTGGATTCTGGCCATCAAATGCAGTCACACTAAAATGTTATTAAAAAAAAGGTGACATGGTGAAATACCTCCATCATTTAATTTGGTCTCATTAGACTTGCCCCCAGGGTTGATGGCAGACCCAATGATATGTATCAGGTTAACTCACTGTTTTGGTTCATGTTAGCTTGTTTTTGTAGTCGGATGACTCGTTTGGTGTTCCACAATTAATTAACAACTACAGCACTACTGACGTTTTAAATGTCTGGATGGAAATTAGTGCTCTTTTCACAAATTATTATCAAAGGTTTAATTATGTGCCTTTAGCACATCCTACACATCCAAGGAACTCATTTTTTCAGAGGAGATGATGAATCAGGATCTGAATTTTGTTTGCAGACAGACTAATGCTCTCCTTTTTTTTAATGGCTGCCTTTGTCAAATAGAAAAGTCCATTCAATAAAATGGTTAAAAAAGCTAAGCAGACATATTGAGGGCACTTTTTCATGATGAAGAACAACCTTTATTCACAAAAGTGTGGGACATTTTTGTTTTTAAATGCTAAATCCTTTAGTTATTAATCTATTTGATGGAGTAGGCAATGGTTTTTCTTAACTATACCACTCCAAAAGTGCCAGTAACAGACTGAAACAAAGTTAGTAAACAAGCAAAATAAAAAAAGGGTTGTTTTTTGATAACTGAATAACTAGTTATAACTAGTTTTTTTTTAGAAAAATGCATTACAGAGTAAAAACGTTTGAGGTCATTTCTGTGTTCCAAATCAATCACGTTTCCAGCTGGCACTATAAAGTATGAGGGAAGTCATCAGGTCACTGTGACCAGTATCGAAATATTACTTCAAGGTTTATGTGGAAAGAATTGCTGACCTCTTTTGAGACATTTTGCAAAAATATTTCTAAAAACTACAAAATAAAATAAAAATGTTAAACCTGTTTATGCTCAGAGGTCTATCTCAGCTGTCAACAAGACAGAAAGGGTACATCATTAAATAAAGGGACTTTTGTCAGTTGAAACATGTAGATAATCCCAGATTATAGAATTGTAGTGATTACAATCAGGGAGTTGAAAAACCTTGAAAAGTAATGTAAAATACACAACTTCAAAAGGGTTAAAGTAAGGCTCTTTTTTCAATCAGAAATGAGGAAAAACGATAACACAATGAATAAAAAAAAGGCACCAATGTTGTTTATTTTTGCTGTGAGGCCGAACATCTTTATCAATGTTTTACATTTGAGCTTTGTTTTTAGTTTTTTTTTTGTTTCTTTTACGTTACAAAGTCAATATGGAACATTTTTTGCTTTTTTCCCCATTTGTTTTTCTTCTTAATATCTTTGAGATGAAATTATTCCAGTTTTAATTCAGACAAAATTGAATTGCACAATACTACAAAGTGGCATTATCACCGCTGTATTTAATAAATGAAATACAGGAAGACAGACATTTCTAAAGAGCGTCAAATAAAAGTGGTTTCATCTTACTCCCTATCATAGCATGTTTAGCATGATCTTAGCATAGAAGCAACTCATGCATCATGTTTTAGCATAAGTTTTGTTTTTTTATAAATGCAGTAAATGTTCTTTACCTGATTTCTGAGCTAAAGTAGCAGTAATTCCAACCGTAAGAAGTCTTTACTCATGCTGTTCTCAGCAATGTTTAATGGAGATTTCCATGTAAGATGAAAACTCGGAAAAGATTCTTTACATCATAATAATCTATATGGTGCATTTTTGCATTTGTCTGCACAGGACAAGAGACATAAGACCCAAGGGAGTCACATGTCTGGGTGAAAGAAAACCTCGAACTGGTTCTCTCATTCTGCTTGACAGTCCAGCCAATCACAACCTTTTCCTCAAAGTCTGAATTGTGTGTGTGTAGGTATATGTGTGCGTGATTGCATACGGACTTGAACACACCACCAACCCAGTGCCAGAACCTATTCATCAGGCCCTCATAGCTGGGTCCTGTCAACCTCCAGCCCTAGGCCTGTAGGCCTTAAGCCAGGAGTTGGAGTTCTGGGCTTCCCGCCAGTCTGTCATGGTGCTGGGCCATGAGCCAGCCTTCCATCAGCTTTGATGTGAACTGGATTGCCAAATGGCTGAATAAGGGTGGCCCCTCAGTACAGGAGTTACACAGCAAACTGTGTGGGTCAGTGAGCTACCATAAGCAGTCAAGAATGGCTCACACAAACCTGCATATACCAGAAGTTTGTGTTTCCAGGTTTCAGATTTTTTTATTTTATTTCCACAGTTTATACACTAAAAGAATTAACACATGAAATATTTTCTGATAAAATCAAGTGGATTCAATAGCTTGATTTGGATGTTTTTCAAGAACCCAGTCTAATTATGATTAAACACCTTTTTTACTGCTCCACGTGCTGAGCTGTGATTTGTCAGATTTTCATCAAGCTGAAGACTCAAAAACAACCAATTATGGAATATGAATGAAGGATTATATTGGAAGGAGAGATGAGAAAAGCAAAGTTGTGTTAGGTTTTAAAGTTGTTTGCCAACCTTTGAATGCATGGACAGGTTGACTGTGCCTCATACAACACAAACACTTTACTCAGTAATTAACAATCATCACTACATAACTGACAGCAGTTCTACTTAAAATGAAATTGAAAATTAGAAAGCTACTCTATCTATCCGCAAGAATATTATCCAAAAATCTCTGTTGTTTTCAACATTTTCTGTCTTATTTGCACCAAAATGAATGATTCTCAGCTGGCCTTCACTTCAGTTGTTATGCAGAATCCTTTATTCAGTCTGAGAGGGACAATCAATCTCTTCCTGTGAGGTCAGACAACACAGCCAAATTATATCTGACAAAAACAGTTAATCAGGTTATCAGAAAAGCAATTAGCATGCCTAAAAAATGTACAGTATAGGTGAGTTGTTTTACCGAGCATTTGCTGAAGAATTGCAGCATAGACTTCAAGAAAAAACTTTTTTTTATTCCTACTTTACAAGAAAAAAAAACTTCTCTCATAATTAGTGGAAATTCCATGGCTTCCCAAGCTTTGCATTAAGGAAAGGCACAGTCCGTGGGAAATAGAAATGCTCCTTGCAGAGCCGTGTGGAGGAATGGGACACTATTCACCTTTAAAAAGGAGTTAGTTTTACTGGATCAAGCAGGACTTCACCTGCTGCCTCCATTTTTCCATATGCACTGCTGTGGATTCTTTAACCACAAAGGGTTCAGTGTAAATCCCTCCGTTTAAACACCTTATTTCATTAAGTGCTTTTTAATGAGGGCACTAACTGGCCAAGGTGTCAGTCATCGGGAGGAAGATGGCCAAAATTTAATGGAAAGGATGTCTTTCTGTGGTCTATATCCTTTTTCCTGTGGTGGTTAAAACTTTGATGAGTGTATATGACAATTCGTCCTTATTTCTCCTTTCAAGTGCATCCTGCCTGAACCGTGTGGGTGGGTGAACTGACAATAATGGTGTTCTCAGTTTCATGATAGCATGACTGAACCTTTATACAGACTCACAGTAATAATATGGTCCATTTCCCGTGTATATTTTCATCATAGCAAATTAGCGAGTTTTCAGGTTTTACATCTCAGCAAGTGAACGCTCAAAAGCCCAGTCCTCTGGAGGAATGCACACAGAGTTATCTTAGACTTTACAACATTCTGCGCCTTTGCAGGCTTTCCTCTTTACCTCCTCAGCGCTCTTCTTTTGGATATGGTAGCTAACCTCTCAAATCTCTTCAATAAGAGCCACATTTTCAGTTTGCAGCATGAACGTTTTTCTTCCACTTGCCAGCCCTTCACGCTCTTCAAATGTATTTATTTGATTTCAAAGTTCTTTATTAAAAATCAGTTCAGTGCTTTTCTGCTCACCTAAATGCAGTTTCCACTTCTAATAGTTGTACTTGAACTTCCCTGCAACTGTCACAGCTCTAAGATCTGACTATCCTTTTGCTTGTTGTCATGCTCTGTCATATTGTTGGCTTTCGCTGGGGAACACTGGAGTCACACTGCTTACTTTTCCTGACATTTGTTTTGCAGATCTTGAAGCTCCTGCTGGAGAGCTCCAGTATTCCCCTGTAAAGACTGAAAATGATTATATAGCACTTGTTTGCTGCAGGGGTTCTAGGCATAAATCTGTGAAGCTTCTGAAACTCACTTTCCACAACAGAGTTTGCTAAACATTTTGATTGCTAATTTTCTTCTGATGTATTGATATTTCAATGCAGCTGCAAACAGGTTCCTGATGTTCATACTAGTTTATTTTTTCCCTTTTTTTTTTTTTTGATAAAAAAAAATATTTAATGGCCTTGTGGTTAGAGTGTCCGCCCTGTAACTGGAAGGTTGTGGGTTCAAACCCATGCAGTGTCACACCAAAGACTTTAAAAATGGGACCCTCCCTGCTTGACACTCAGCATTGGGGGGTTGAACCACCAAATGGTTCCCGAGCGCGGCTGTGTCTGCAGCTCACCGCTCCCCAGGGGATGGGTCAAATGCGGAGAACAAATTTCGCACACCTAGGTGTGTGACAGATAGTGGGACTTTTATTTTTCTAATATTCTGCCTTCATGAAAACTACCTTTTTTAATGTTGTAATTACCATTTATTTGTACTTTGTGCTGGTGGGGATTTCTTGGATTGGCCAGGTCAGTTTAGTATTCCTTTGATGTTCTTAGATTAAAATCTGTTCAACATCCAGATGTTTTAGTCTTTCACAGCCCAACATTTTGGGTTCAGTTCTTGAATTACTTACAGCTTTTGATCATTTGGTTTGGCTCTGAGAAGTGTACTACTAGAATGTTCTCTCTTCTTCAGAAACAAAAGATTTTAGATAACAGCAATGCAGCTGAGATTTTATGATGGAATCTACATAAACCCATATAATAATGTAGCTCCATCTCAGAACGGCCTGCATTAGAAATTCATAGTTACTTCACCCACCTGTTCACCAAACTTTACAATGATGTTATGCATGAAAAACTGGGAATATACTCTTTATTTATACTTAAAATACAGCTCTTGAAAGTGTTTGTGCTTACAATAAAAACAGTTATTATCAAAGGATCTGGAAAGAGGTGAATAGATTCATGTTATTTAGCTAAACAATACCGAAGAAAAAAGAGAAAAAGTTAAAAAGTTAGTCAGAGGAGGTCACAGTAAAATATATTCCAATGTTGAATGTTAAGAGAAAAGAAAAGAAAAACAAATCTGGATGCATTTTGACTTTGGTTCCATATTTCTTTTGGTATGGATTTTCTAGCAGTTTCTCAGTTATTGCACAGTCACTGCTTTGTGACTCCAGGCAAAGAATGCAAAGATTGATTTCTCCATGCACGCAACATTTCACCATCCCCAACACAGCTCTGAAGACATGGAGCTTATTTTTCTTTTCTTTTATGGATTTTTTTTTTCATTATCATCAGAAATCTAAAAAACAAAGATCAAAATCATTGACTTTTTTTAATGGAGCTACTTTACAGTTTAGTCATCTGAGTGGCAAAGAGAGAAAGCACTAACATTTAAAAAGTCAATAATCCAAGCCACTCTAGCTCAATCCATTTCAAACAAATTTTTGAATAGCTTTTTTTAAAATGTGATAACAAAAAATACTCCCAAAATAGACCAAGAATGGCCAAAAAAATATATTTCCCCCTTGAAAAATAAGTTACCTTCTTTTCAAAACAAGAATCTCAGAAAACCAAAATCACAGAGAGCAAACCAGTTCAATGCTGGGTCAGAGAGGAGAGAAAAGACAAGGATGAAAAGGAAAATACTAAAAGACATGTTATAGGTAGAAATAAACAAGTAATCAACTAAGGGAATGGGTCTATAGAGAGGGAAGTAAAGATAAAAATCACTTATGGAAAGTCATCAGGGCAAAATCCTTAGTGAATTGCAGTATAGCAAAGACTAAGGAGCATAATCAGTGGCATGGATCAGCATTAGCAATGCTACTCAAATTAAATCTTTGACAAAAGGTACTTTAGAGGTGCAGAGATTGTCTCACAAACAAACTCAAGAGGGGAAAATGGTTCAACAGTGAAAGACCCCATAAGGCTCTGCCAATTCATAGAAAATCAAGAAACATTGAAATGCCCACCACATGGAAGAAAAGAGCTATGTTGAAAAATATGAAACTATAATAACTTGATGGGATCTGAGGATGTCAACATTTTTCTGTGAAAAGAAATATTTAAACTGGAAGCCAATTGAATGGAGACCTGGAGAAACCTGATCCATTAGTTTCAATAAATGCTTGGGTGCACCTACAAACAAATAGACCAAATGAGCCTAAAGCAGCCTAAGTGTTTGTTCTTCTATATTCAAATGCTCACTAAAAGCTTTAATCTTCTACTTTTGTTTATGTTAATTTTATGAGACTAGGATTTTATAGAGCGATATAAAACTCATCTTTAGTTCAGAAGAAATTCTTCGCTGCTGCATTTGACAAAAATACTACAGGTCCTGATCTATCATCATGATTGGTTAGTTGACAAAGATACTTACAAATATGAATATTATTACAATATAGGATGACTTGTCTTACTTTATTAAAATATTATGCTTTTTAAATCTCATTTTATTTAAAGGTAACATTTTTTATTTACAGAAAAAACTATACACCCAAAGTTGGAACAATTCTAAAAACATAACAAAAGACAGCTAAGTAACCGCTCTGCTTTATTTATTACCAGAACTGTGCTGATGCCTGAGCAACCCCAGAAAATCCACACTAGTGGAAGCCATAATGCTGACCGACAGAATCAGTCAGCATCTAACAACCTTGCATTTTGCTCTCTGTAAAGTAGAACTACAACTTTACTGTGAAAAGATGCTGCTGTTGGACTGCTTATAATCATGTCCCACTGTGTGATATTATGCTCATGCTCTTGCCATAATTTTGTGATGAAAACAAAATGGAAATGCAATCTGAATCGACTCTACATGACAATTGAGCAAAGCAGTAGAATGTTTAATATTTTTTTTTTTTAGGGGCTGCACGGTGGCGCAGTGGTTAGCGCTCTTGCCTCACAGCAAGAAGGCCTCCGGTTCAAGTCCCAGCTGGGGGACATGAAAAACAACATCAACAGGGGGACCTTTCTGTGTGGAGTTTGCATGTTCTCCCCGTGCATGCATGGGTTTTCTCTGGGGTCTCCGGCTTCCTCCCACCATCTAAAAACATGCTTCATAGGTTAATTGGTCACTCTAAATTGTCCATAGGTGTGAGAGTGAATGGGTGTGTGTTTGTGGACATTCTACCCTGCGACAGACTGGCAACCTGTCCAGGTTGTCCCCTGCCTTCGCCCACAAGTGGCCGGGATAGGCTCCGGCAGCCCCGTGACCCCGAAAGGGAAAAACTGAAAGAAAATGAGTAGCATGTTTTTCTAAAATCAAATGAATACCCTGTAATATAACAGTCATTTTTTGTATTGAAAAGGAAATTACATACTTCAGTACCTAACAAAGGTGAAATATTTACTGCACCTGTTATTATAAACTAAGACATGTACAATGCCACATTTTCTAAATTCATCCTTAAAAGGGATGTAGTCTGTCACTCAACCTGTGGATAGTTAGCTTTGACTAGAAGTGTGAGAGCATCACTCAATTGACAGTGATGCATGAGACATCCATAAAAACAAATGAATGTGATGTCTTTTATTAGCAGTAACTCTTAGTCACCACCACAACTTAATAAAGAAAACTCAATAAAGAAACTGATCCAGGAGCAAAAATGGGTGGAAGATGTAACTGTGCTGCTCCAGCTCATCTGCCCTATCCGTTCCCGACTGTGGTGTTACAGTTTATTGCTCCAACCTTTTGCTCTAAAACATGCAGCTGCAATCATAAATGACCTCAAACTAAGCTCTGTGGAGAACTCTAATTTGTCCCTTTGTAGTTTTACAGCAAAAGCCAGGAAATGGAGCATTGTCTGTTCTGGCCCGAGCAGATAAGCTTTACCAGCGCTTGTGTAATACTTTAGAAAAAAACACTGAAGTGTTTTCTCCATGAATGGTTGCACGGCCCCTTGTGTAATGACTGTTTTATTTGGGCCATGTTGTAAAATGGCTCACTTATATCCATATAAAACCTATCCCAGCATTAATTTGTCATAATGTGGAGTAGTAACAAGAGGGTGTACACAAAAGATCAAACTAAGATTGTGGAGGAAATTTATTATATCATCATGTGAAACCTGATATTTTACAATGTAGAGGAAGATTAGTTCAACTGTATCCATTGAATAAAACGTTTTAATACATTTTTTTATTTAAAACAATTCAAATCAATTGAAATTGTCAGCTTAATTTAAAATAGTCTATACTTTTATGAGGCCAAAACATAGAGATAGGTTCTGTGACTCTTGTCTTTATAGACCATCATCTTTTTAGTATTTTGTTGAATGACTAAAATCAGCAATTGCTTTGGTGATGTCATATTGATCCAGATGCAGTAAAACAGGCCCCAACCATTGAATCCCCACCACCTTTCACCAAAAAAACAAAGCATAACAAAAAAAACCATTGTGTCTGATGTTTTGGTTGGTCTTATATTAATATTGTAGACAAACGACAATTCATTTTAGAGCAGCAATCATCACCAACCAATCATGCAAAGTGTACACTGCAAAATGAGGTAGCCTAAAACCGTGAAAAGAAAAATCCCTAGAAAGTAGTAAAATGATCTTTCCATACCTCAAATATTCCTAACTTTTATGTGAAAAGAAATCTTATAACCCTTGTGCTATCCTAGGCACTTTAACATTGGGAGTTGGGTCATCTAGACCCACTAGACAGTGCGCTGAACCTTTTTTCTTCAATGATTTGTGATCTTCACTGGTGTCCATGGATTACATGAAATCTTTCCACCTTTATCCACCTTTCGCACCTTTCGTCATGGTAGGGGGAACATGTCAATGTAAGGGTGGGGTCATTTAAGATAGCACAAGGGATAGTAAGATATCAAATCTAGAAACAATGACAGGATAAAAAAAAGAAATATTAGCAAAAAAGCTAACTGCAAGATAGAATTGCTTAAAATTGAATGTCATTTAGCCATTTAGAAAGTTTTCTTCCTTAGTACTAAACAATGTGTTTGTATTATGTGAGTTTTTAGTGTTAAGTGTTGTTTATTTTGATTAAAGTGACAAAAAACTAGTGTATAAAATGAAAATGACTCATTTTGGAACAAAATGTTAACAAAATGAGGACACGATTCAAGTAACTGCTGTACAAGTAACTGTTGGCCCATCGTAATAAATCCTCATAAAATCTCAAACTAGAACTTATTCTTAAACTTCAATCTGTTTTGTTTCCAAAATAATGACAATGAATACCAGTCTAAATTTTCAACATTTATACAAGATCCTTAAAATGGAATCAAAAATTGTAGTGCAATTTGCGTGTTCTACTATCTTAAATCAAGTGATTCTTGTCAAGAGTAGAGCAAACTGATTTTGACTCATTTTAATTATTTCCTGCTAAATTCTAGCTCTCAATGAGACAAAGAATTCTCAACTGCACTGTGTAGGGCAAGGATAAAACAACTTTAACCCTTGGGCTATCCTCTGGGGTCAAGATGACCATTGACGTGTTCTCCCTACCATGACAAAGGTGGATAAAGGAAGAAAGATTTCATGTAATCCATGGAAACCAGTGAAGATCACAAATCATTGAAGAAAAAAGCTCAGCGCACTGTCTAGTGGGTCTAGATGACCCAACTCCCAATGTTAAAGTGCCTAGGAGAGCACAAGGGTTACACATGTGTTTATCTGCTGTTATAATTGTTCCCTATTTTTTATACAAAAAGTTGACTGTTATGTACAGTCCCCAAACTAAACTCTCTGACAGGTGGAATCCTAGGTTCCCCATAAAACATACACCATATGACAGGTATAAAAATATTCACCCACATCAGCTGTCTAAAGTAGCAAGGAAGAACGTTCGATAAGGATTTTCATGTCCAGAGTTCTGTTTTGTTTGAATATTTGGAAGTATTAGAGCCTTTTTCTTTGTGTGTCAGGTATGGCACCTGTGTGTTAGCAGATTAAATCCATTCACCCACCCTTCTATATTTTCAATGAGCTCTTCACCTGTATTTGTGATTGTACAGCAGTCATTAAGTCTTTAGATGGATCATCCAGAATGACTTGACCCAAATGTTCACAAAACAATACATCTCAGACAAGGCTGCTGTTAAGAGCTTCAGTTTTGTAAAAATTTTCACTTGAACTTAAAACAAATAAAAATAAAAAATCTTTTATGTCTCCTCCTACCCAACTCCGTATGGAAACCTGGTGTCTTACTTGCCTTTTTGGCCTGTGTGACAAAAATCAGAAATGTAAACACATGTCATGATGCTGAAAAGTATGTACAAACAGGACACACACACCTGCTCAGCTGCACTCACACAGGGTCAAAGGTCAAGTCTGGAATGTGCTTCTACACTCTGTATCATCTTACAAGTCTAAATATTGGTCAATTTCAGAAGCGTTTACACTGCAACCTTAGACCTACACTTTTCCTTTTTCAAGTTTTTTCTTCTTCTCTCAGTTAAATGCGTTGCTACCAGCTTCTAATTTAGCCTTTCAGTACTCATTGTTCTGCTTTTCCTTTGAAGCACACGGACAGTATTTGGCAATGTATAGCATGCATAAGCATGTATTTTAATGGAATTCCTTTCTATATTATCCTGGTAAAAGATAGTTTACTCTGTATTGGTAAAAAACACAAGAAAACAACTTCAATCCTCTGTCAAATTCTGTAGCTCTAGAGACAAACATTGTGCTTCACTTCATACCTTTACAGTTGCTTTAATGGCTTAGACCAACTGAACCAAATTCTGCAAATTTGTGAAAAGACTGAATACAAAGAAAGTCTGTAATGTTGCTAAAGTTTGAGAGAAAAATGGATCATACTTGGAGGTAGTAGGCAAAAGTATTTCAAAGATTAAATAATTAAGAGACAAATATGCGTTCAGAAATAAAATGCTTTAACCAAAAGGGAAAAATAGGCATTGGTAAATACATTTCAGTTGGTTTTACATTTGATATTTATTGAAACAACAGCACAGTGAGCCAATTTCCAAAAAGTAACAAAATATTAGCTACAACACATTATGCCTAACAAAGGTCAGACTCATAAAGAAGCTTATAAATATACATAGTTGAAGTGACCGAGTTTGTTGGTAATCATGAAGTAAACAGAGTGGTACAAGAGGCTTATGGACATGTTCAAATCTGATCATGTGAAAATCAACACGTGAAACCGTAACGCTTAACATGAGTGAGAGGAAACATTTTCTTCAGAACCATAAGGTGCATTTCCCTTTAAAAAAAAAAAAATGGTGACGAGCCTCATTAGGGAGAGCCAAATTTGTGAACACAAAACTCAAGGGCATCAAACTCAAAAACATTTCCATTATGGAGACAATAGTTTCCTTTCTTGAAGCCTAAAAAATGAATATCTGGTTAAGAAGAAAAAAAAAAGCACAATTTACTGATTGGCTGGATAGACATACTATGTACAAAGAGCATTGAATATTTAACCACTGTAACCAAAACATTGCCCGTATAAAATCAAACCATAAGTACTGTAAAGTAATGTTAAGTGGATACTTTGAATTAATAAGAAGAAAATGTAGACTATAACATGAATAAATGGAGAACAGCTGAACAGAGGTACTGTACTCTGTATCAAAGTGCATGACGATGGAGGGCTTGTTGCAGCACCTGGGGAGTATTAAAGCTTCTGGTAAATGGCCCAGTAACCCCCACCCCACCCCCCACCCCCCTAAAAAAGAAGAAAAAAATTGCCCACTTGTTTAAACCTCGATACAGCAAGGACTCACAAACCAACAGTGTCCTTTGCAGTACTTGTGGTTAAAGAGGACAAGTATGTGACGGCTGGGTTGAAATTGCTCCTGCGAAGACAAACCCACCACAAGCATTCCTGTCCCGACACACAGTCCTACTTGAGCATCATGAGCCAAAAATGCCACAAAACCCCCCATGCTTTTTTGAAAACTGGCAGCACAGTTTGATTCATTATTGACATTTGAAAAAACAATGTTTTTTGAGAAAAAAAAAAAAAGAGAAGATTTTTAGCAAGTTTTAGGCACTCAAAGAGTTAAAAATACAAGGAAGCAAAACTTGCTGGTAACAACTGGGCAAGAATAAAACATAACTATCTTAAAATAAATATTCAACAATACTCTCAGTTTCGGAAGACAAAAAGTATTTATTAATTTTTTTTAAAGAATGTCTTTTTGCAATGACATAATTGTTTAACTCTATAAATATAATTTATATAGTTTCTTTCTTCCATTCTCACACTGTGAACACCCACTGCAAGCCAGCATTCCCTCTCACTTGCAGACGAACTGGTCTACGGTTTTGGAGCAGCGCTTGCACTTGACGTAGCAGCACCAATGGAACTTGCAGTGGCAGCGCTCCACAATCTCTGCCTTGAATTGGTCGTAACCCCTGCCGCAGCACATCAGCTCACACCCATCCATGCCCTCTGAGGTCTTGTTGCAAAGGCGCCCAACTGTGCCAAGGGAGCCTGTGCTTTGGTTCTTCAAGCAGTAGTCTGGACTGGGGTCTATGTACACCAGATCATCACCTGTGGGCGCGTTGAACTTACTGTGCATCTGCACCATTCTTCCACGCGAGTTGAGTTTCATGGCTGCAGCACTATCGTACTTCTCTTTCAGCAAATCGCCCACCTTGCGGAAGTCTGCCAGCTGCAGCCAGCAAGTCTTTAGGCTGCAAGATCCTGATACGCCATGGCACTTGCAGGACGCATGGGCAAGCTCCAACACCGCCTTGAAGGGTGGAGAAATGGGGGGGTTATTGTAGAAAAAGTGATGACTCTTTCTTGGAAAAGTGCTAAAATATCACATGCCCTAGTCACACATGCTTTATATTCTGAACTTGTCCTTTCTGTGTGATTATCCCTTTAATATGGTGCTCATATGGTCATAAGGAATCACTTTTCTACAGAGGACAGTGTTATCCTGTCTGCGTCTCCAGTGGTTCACAGAATAAAACATTGTCCACTCATTTGTTTAACTTAAAAGCCTACAGTCTGGCAACAGATATCTGGCATTATGTTTCTTTTGAGGTGGGTTCAAGATGTTTGAAAAGGAAAAACCCCAGATTTGTCTCCAATGACTCCATCTTCCAACAGATCAAAGCCTCACGGGGATGGAGCAGACAAAGCTGTTCCCCAGCTGATCAGCCAAGATCAATCTAACTGACCTGGATTGCCTGACTTCTACAAAAGTCTTACTCTTAATTACCTCTTCTCATTTTGAATCTAAGGATTTTTATGTATAGCTCATCAGATCAGCATCTCTATGAGCAAACTACTGGCAAATCTTACCCTCCTTCCTGCTTCATTGTTGTGAAGATTCATCAGCTTCCGTGCGCTTTCATATGAGCCTTTCAAAGGGGTCTTCTCTCGCTCACGTGCGTCCACGAACTGCTTGGAGAACCTGCAGCCGTAGTCAAGGTTATCTCCGCAGCCGCCCCACAGCCAGTCTCGGGGAAGATCCTTCGGACGGGCCGCACGACTGCACCCACAACTGTTGAGCTCCCCTTCTCTGCAGGCACGGCTCACAGCGTTAACAACCCCTGCTGCGCTGATGGCATACATAAATGCGGTTTCTCGACTGCCTGCAGATATAAACAAAAGAACCACCATCAGCTCACACAAAGATCGGTGAAAGTGTCTCAATGACCCTCTGTCATTTGACATTAATAACTTTCAGAGTCAATTTGTGTGCTGGGATTTTTTCCTTAAATATCTGTGTGGCGTCATGAAATGTGATGTCATATAACAGCATTTACCCATTGCTTAAGGCTACAGAGCACTGGAGTCAAGTGCTGGAGGCTCATCATCAACATGTTGGACAGTGTAATCTAGTTTGCTGTTGTTGGGCATACGCCAAGGAGAAGAAAGTGCCCTCAAGTGACAAAAAATACTTATCAACAAGCAGCTGCTGTTTTTCCAAATTGGTAGTGACATGTACCCTTTAACATTATCTGTCATAACTGTGCAAGTCTGGAGCCAATGCTCATTACCTCCCACTCTTTCTCCTTTGCAACATTTCACTTTAGAGACAAGAGTTTGAGACAAATACACACAAACTGTCTATAGTAAGTATACACTGTCACTCCAGAAAGCCACAGATAACTGAAACGAGGAGATATGACCAAAGAAGAAACAGACGACCAAACTATGAGGCTTGAAAGTAAAAAGAAGAGCGCGCAGCTCTCGTGTGTCTCATGGGCCAAAATTTTTTGTGAATGAAATATCATGACAGTAGCAGATGATTAGAGAAAGACAGATGGGGGAACAAACAAGACTCACTGAAGTAAAAAAGGTCAACAGGACAGAAAGTTGGACATTTCTATTTAATCCCTAATAATAAAGGAAAGTAGAGAACAGAAAAATGAAAAAGATAAATCGAGGATTCCTTTGGCCTCAGATGCTCAAATGGGGGAGAATAACAGAAAAGAAGTGGGAATCATGGGATTTATTTGTTAAATGCAACACTAAATGAAAAAAGGGACCATTCACACTTAATGTTCTAAATACCAGCAACCAGTGCTGAACTTTTTTCTTGGCCACACAGACCCGGAGGACAGGTTAGGTTCATATATGTGACCATCAGCAACATTTGGTTTTGGACAAACTTAAAATATGTGCGGATAATGCAACAATGGGCTGCATTGCGTGTGGCCACCATGAATTTTTTGTATCCACTTCTGTGCTTGGTTGCATGTAGATACGTGTGACTAACATCTGCCTTTAAAGAATTGCCAAAAAGTAGAAATGTGTTCAGCACTTTCGTTTCGTCTCTACACCGCAACCTGAAGAAAACAAGGACCAGGCATGGCGATGTGTGAAGGAGGACATATTTACATTGCCTAGAATAGCCTGAGATAAGTTTGTTACTGAGGAGTAAGAAAAATGAAATATCTGCTCCTGGTAATGTTTCTGTGATTTGTGGAGCTGATGCCTGCTGCATTACAGACATAGAGAGAAAGATCACACAAAAGATTTGCTTGACGCTTCCACCGATGAATATCCATCAACACATGTAAATAAAGTTGTTGGTGCACTTATGTTATTTAAAGAAAAAACAGCAAACGTCACTTCAAAAACTTATAAGTGACAAAAGTAAATAATACCAAAAACAGTTGTGTTAAGTTTGAGAAGTGTGTTTAGCCCCCTAAGTGCCTCATGCTCCATGTTTTACAGTAGGGAAGAAACCATTTTTATTCCATGCTTCATTTTTGTGTCCATGCTGATGTGTCTTCATAAAAGTCTCAACTGTCCTAAGAACATTCTTTCAGAAGCTTTGTGGCTTGTCGACTTGCACTGTGGCAAATACCAGTCTAATTTTTGAATCATTTGCTTTCAACAGCCGTGGTTCTTCTTGGTCGCCTCGCATGAAACCCTCTTTGGCTCAAACAGCGACGAATGGACCATGATACACCGTGATCTTGGAGTTCACCTTCAAAGCCTTTGGAGGTGGTTCCGGGCTCTTGGTTCCCATTAATATCATTAGTCTCTTCAACGTGTCATCAGTTTTACTTTTGCAGCCACATCCATGGAGGTTGGCTACAGTACTGTGAATCTTGAATAATATATGCAGCTGTGGACCACAGAACATCAAGCTGTTTGCGGATGGACTAACAGGCTTTACCATTTACATCGATGTCAATGATTTTTCTTTCTCATCTCCTGACAGAATGCTTTGGTTACAGGGTTCACATGCAACTGTCACCTAACACCATAATGACTTCTCCTCACCCTTTAAACAAACAAACTGATTACAAATCTGAAGGGATGTAGTAACTGTAAGAAGCAGTTTAGTTTGAAAAGTCTCTATGGTCAAATAATTGGAAATATTTTTCCAGCCTATCAGTTCTGCTTAAGCCTTTTTGTTCTTTTAAATGTTGTTTTTATTCTGGTAAACCATGGGTGATTTTTAAAATTTCTTTTAATTAGTATTTTGTGTTGTTTTTGTTGTGCTTTTTTTTTTAATAAATAGCAGTTTACAAACAATTTTTCCAAATTTGCAATAGAAAACTTGTGAAACATCCCCAAAAAACTTTTTTTTTCTGATTTTTACCAGCAGATAAACATTAACCCTTCCTTATTGTAATGGCACAATGTTTCAATTTTATGACTTTTAATATCCACTTACAATAAAACAGCTGCAAATTAGAGAGCATTTACTGACAAACCAAATGTTGTGCTAACAATTTCCAAACATTTTCTCTTTTTTTTTTTAACAGCCTTCATTTTCTCACAGCATTTTGTGTTTGTAGCTTTTTTTTTTCTTTTACACTTAGCACAGTTCTTCCATGTTGACAACCTCTTACTTCTCTGTTATTAGAGTGGCCCAATTTGTGATAAAACAGTCAAAATAAACCTTTTTATAATGAAAACAGCAAAAAGTCAGAAAAATGATGGGAGAAAATAATAAATGTTGTTCACCCATGTAGTGATAGGCACCAACTCGTGTCTAGACATTTAATTTTGTCAGAACAGTTGACACCAGGGCAGCTGAGTTATGCCGATACTGTTATTACAACCTTAAATTGTTCATGAACTGCAAATTGTGGCTGTTCAGTACTGAACAACTGCAGAGATAAATTCAACTTTGTAGATTGAAATCAAACCTAAGAAAACATATGCTCAATTTTTTTTAACAGTTTACAATCTGAAAAATTATCAATCATTTTACTAGGTAAGGAAACAAACGCTCTTCCAGATTTCTTTAAAAAGAAAAATAAATCACAAATATGAAAGGGCACATGGCACATTTGAAGAAATCTAGAAATACAACACCATAACAGTATTTGCAATCAAAACAAATTTTGAATCTATGTTGATTACATGCCTAATTCTACTTATTATAATTTTTTGATCATTATCAGAAAACTTAATATTAACAAAAGTGATGAAAATAGTATGTAAAGCCGTTGGACTGAACACATCTCCAAATACACAAAAATCCACACTCATTGTACTTTCTTCATGTGCAAATACAGGGCCGTAGTTCACCATAGTTCAGGATATGTGCCTGTTTGGGTGTGTGTGTTTGTCTCTCATTCATCAGGGGAAAAGCAGGTTCTCTGCTTCCCTCCTGCTCCATAACAGAGCTGCTTTAGCAGGCCAAAGCCAGCAAACTCAGCCACCAACTCTGCACAGCTGCTCATCAGCAACACATATTTCTTTTTTATGCACATAAACACAGACTTTACATTAAAAAAGTTCAGAAAAGTAGGAAAATAGAGCATACATAAACTGAGCATATATACCCTGTATATATACCCTATTTACCTCATTTCTTACCTATTTGCATAACCCGTCCAAAAACAGAGGAGTTGTCCACTGTGCTGCAGTTCCAACGCCGATGTCTGAACTGATACTGGCACTCTCTGATGCCCGTTTTGGCACCTTCACCAATGTACTGCATGTGATCCTGGTAGAGCTGGCACAGCTTCTTCTGACCTGGTGACAGCCCCACCAGCTGGCTGCAGAGAGGCTGCGCCCCGATGATGTAGGCCTCTGGGATCAGCAATGGGTTCATGGCCAAAGACCTGAAGGGACATCGTTTTTTACTCATAAAGTCATGAAACACAAGTAAGCACGTTTTCAGGCTAATGTGATCATCATTGTCACTTAACCGGCGTTGAAAAATCTCTCAGCTTCGGGTATTTCATATTGCAATGTTTGACAACAAGTTCACTGTGTGATATTATCCAATAATACATAGACAATAATAAAAGACAACAATAGAAGCCAAATTGACTATTGCCTTTACTTGTCATCACTTTTAGTTCCCTTACATTTTATGACATTTTCTTAATGCAATAATGCTTTGAAAGTTAATTGTAGTCAGTAGTCTGTTAGTGAGAAAAACACACAAGCAGTTGAAAGTAGAGAGAAAAAAATTAAGGCAAACAAAACGTTTTTACTTCATTTTAAGAACTAAAAACAAATAAATAAAAATACTTTTTGACCATTTTTTTAAACTAAACATATGCTAAATATTTCAAAGCCATTAGAATTAATGAATAACCTATTAATTTGTCCTAAATTGCAACACTTAGTTTAACAGCATTGTCTGACGTTGTTTTTTTTCTTTTTGCTTTCAACTGACTGCAAAACGAAGAAAAATATTTTTTTTCATTAATTGGATAGAAATGCTAAAGATTACACACTTAACTGGCTGAGCCACAGGAAGGAAACAAAAAAAAATGTATTATTGTTATTTAATGTAAAAACAAACGTGCCGTTCCAAGACAGAGAAGAAAGAAGAGCGGAAAAGAGGGAACAGGAACAAACAAAGCTAGAGCAGAAAGAGGAGCACCAGGATGAGCATCTGGTTCCAGACCACAGGGCAATTAGAGTAACCCATCTCCAAGCCCCTTGAGAGACACAATTAGCCCTGAGTGTAACCTGACCGACAGAGGAAACTCTGCTGCAAGAAGATGGAATAATACACAAGCAGACAAGTAAAAAAAGAAGACACACACATGCAGAATGATGCTGTCTCACCCATCCAACATCCACTAAATCATTCACACCTGTTTGCTCTCCCAGAGAAACTTGCCCAGAGAAACGCATTGTTTCAAGAGACCTAATGCAAAGTTCTCAGCCGAGTCTATAATCTGCCAGTGATTTGAATTTTAACAAAGCAGCCAGGGAACTCAGTCCAACAGAGAAAGATCTCCTCCACGTTATAAATCGTCCTTGAAGCACTGATCTTCACATCCACATAAAACCCTCACGCAGGAATTTGTTGTTGAAGTGATTTATGCTCTTTTAGACAGACGGACAAAAATCTGGGACTTTATAAGTAAAACTGATATAATTGTCCTTTATCTCTAATGCAATAAGAGCAATGCACCCTGTTATTTCTCTCTATAGCATTAGAAGAAATTTACACTAAATTTATGTTCAAACACATGCCTCCAATCACAACATTTTGGGATTTCTATATTATTCATCATTTTGATTTGGCAGTGTGAAGGAATAAAACTAAAATAAGTCAAAGAGATGTTTCTGACATGTTAGTTGTATTATCTTGCATGTGGTGAACCTGAAACTGGCATTTTTCACCCAGCAAACAAGAGCCTTTTTTGATAAAAATAAGTCAGGTAAAAAAAAATTACAAAGTACAGAACTCTCACAGCGGCTTGAAATCTTTTTTGTTCACCGTTACTCTGTTTCAAAAATGCAGTAACTGCACCTCACCGCTGAGAGACACGTCCTCCACATCACAGCAGGGAATAAATAAATAAATATTGGAGAATAAATGAAAAAGAAATACGTACCACCAAGTGTTGGTTTCCACCACCACCACCTGCATGAGAAGCATGACGAGTGTAACAGCAAAGACACAGTGTCTGGAGTCCAATATTCTGCCGGGGGGCCAGCTCACTGGCCGACACACACAGCCCATTGCGAGATTCATGCTACCACAAATCTGTGGGGGGAACAGGACAGGATGTGTGTCAGTGTGTGTTTTTCCTTTCTTATTTTTATTTTACAGGCATATTTTATCACGGAGAATACAAAGTTTGAGCATGTCTTTCATTCAAGATCTGACAAAGAAACATTTGCTTTTTAAACACATTTTTGCACATCTGCATTGGCAAACGGCTCACGTGTGAAGGGACCCAGAGGCCACAAATGCTTGCAAAGCAACACCAGAGCTGTCATTTACCTAAAAGGCCTAAAGGTCTAAATGTGACTGATAAGACATTCATGCGGAGACGACACAATGATCATACAGCTGGGCATACATTCCTAACATTTCAGGGTTTGTACATTTAACACATGCACAAAAGCACACAGCCAAATGCCTTTTCAGATAAAATTAATGTTTGCAATGAATTTGTTTTTTTAAATACAACAATTGTCTCAACCTGTATAATAGAAATGACTGTGCTTTTTTGGCTGCTCATTTCACAGACAATTTTATTTATCGTTGGAAAGCTAAAGATTGTGATTTTCATTTTAATTTATATAGGTATAAATGAGTAGTGTATCTCAATTACTTTTTATTGTAATTATAATTTGGTTAATTAAGTATTTCAGTTTTATTCAAACAAGCTTATTTTTTTTATAAAGCAAAATCAATCAATATACGTAATGCCTTTATTCTTCTAGCCAGCGTTTATGCCCTTCAATGATGACTAACTGAGGTTCAGGCCGACTAGGGTTAACATTTTAAAAGATGTTTGCCTTTTCAAAGCTGCAGAGGATAAAAGAAAGAAAAACTATTTGCGAACCACTGCATGACTCTGACTCACAGTTTGGTTGCCAGTTAGGTAGAAAATGAGTTGAAATAATCACGCTGGAACTTGCCAGTGAATGTGCCAGCCTTTGAGTTGGGGCGTGTGTGAATTTTGGGACTGAGTGCAGCTCTAATTTGTTACGCTCCTTTCTTTTCCAGGGTTGAGTTGTGGAGACCCAGACCTGCCTAAAACTCGTTAAAGTCAAAGCCAAGTTCAACCACCGCGCGCGCGCATGGCAGACTCGCATGCGCGCGCAGTTTTCAGGTTCGGCAGAAATCTAAATGTTATTCTTTTTTACACATTAAATAATATATATAGAAAAGACTGGTTTGAAACGGTTTGCATGATAGAAAATGTAAATATGAAGAATTACATTTTAAAGTTTAAAATACAGAGTTTTGTGATTTAAAAAAATATAGATATAATTATTTTAATAGTAATAAGGAAAAAAAAGTTATTTTAGACATTTTGTCTGATCAACTGGTGAACATGTGTGTTTACCATGGGGTTATTTAAAATTCCTATTTAGCCAGGCTACAATTATTATTAGTGTTGATCTTGTAAGCTTTTGTTGTTAATATGTATCCTTTTGTATATTTAGTTATTTTTACTGTTGAAGGTTGCATTAATTTATTCTATTGTAAAGACTGAAAGCCCTGGACGTCCCAGGCATCGTAAAACCTGAGCGCACTGACCACTCTAAAAATCTGACCCCAGTCTGCACTAAATGCTTTTTTCTTTTTCTTTTTCGCCACTGAAAGCAGCATCCTTAACACATTTCCGGATGATAACATCCAGAAAACCATGGGCAACCATCAACCATCAGCAGAAATTTGGTCTAAAGCACGTAAGTCTTAAACTATTTTCACACATTCTTAATTAAAAAAGTATTTCCTGTAGAGAGCTGGTGGTTTTGTATGTGCTTGTTTAACATTCTGAAATTCTAAATCTGCATTTTATTAAAGAACAGCATTGTCGTATATTATACTCACTCAGTTAATGAAGGCCTTTTTTACACGTTTTAATGAAATTCAAATAAATTATGCTGGTAGAAAAACTATGAAAAAATAAACATCGAGCACTAATTAATTCCTTTTAAATCTTTCAAATCTTGTTTTACTTGGACTGCATGGAAAATCCATTTTTTTATAGACACTATGCGCCTCTAATCGCCCCAAACTGGTGCGCGCCTTTCTTAATGTTTCCAAGAATCCAGGAGGGGGAGCCAGGTGCAAAGAGTTACCCAGGACACAGCTCCGCGAGCACGCCAAATGTTCAGAACATCAAGCACGTCAAGTGAAAAAACTCATCAGAATATGTCATCATTCGTTTCAAACAACCTGCGGGTCATTTTTGATTAAGTCACTGTTGCAAACAACGGGACACTGACATGAGCCACTTTGAATGATTGTGGATGGCGGGGGCAGGGGGTGGAAGGCTGCAGCAGCATGTTTCACATTTCACATCTGTCAGAAACTTTTATCCACATCTAATAACCAGTGCTGATCCAATAACCGCATTCTACAAGATCAACTGGACTTGAGCTCAGAGAACAAATTGAATACTCACCAGGAGACGCGGCCAATCAGAAGTTGTTGATAATCCACTCTCTGGAGTGGAGACGAAATCAAACCAATAATTCCAGTGCAGCCCAGGTGGATTTAGGATATCCTTTAAGGTAAATTCCGTCTTCCTATTAGGCCCTCTTGAAGTGTCTAAAGTAGCTGAAGTATTAATCAAGTCAAAGTTGATGTCCTGGTGAGCACGGCGTCTCCAAAAATCTGATAGCTCTCCGTGCGTCAAGTAGCTTAGAAGTCTTGTGAAAAGCAGCTATAATTTTGTTTTTAAATTTAAGGCTAGAAAAATTTAACTTTTCAGTGCGTAACGGGTAAAGTGGCAATTAAAAACTACGGCAATCCAAGTACCGCTGGTTAAAAGGGATTGTGGTCCTTAATCTCTGATTGAAATCACCTTTATCCTGTCTATCCAGGTAAAAAACAATACCAAATAAAAACTCTTCCAATTGAAAATTTATAGACTCAAGAAGAAAAAAAAACAGTATAAAATCCTGCCAAGAAGAGAATAGAATCCAGCCGTTTCTGTGTTCAGGTCATAGCCTTTTTTACCTGTGGAACGATCCACACGGTGATCCACGCCGCAAACCATTCGTCAATTTAACTTCCATGCTGCAAAAACAAGAACCGCCGCTCAAGTTGAAGTTCAGCCAGAGTTACAGGTCTTCACAGTAAGTCACCCGTCTCCACTGGAGCATTAATTTAAAAAAAAAGAATCAGCCCCAAAAATGCATGCTCCAAAATCTACAAACAGTCCGTTTGGGTCGCGCGCTCGGTTCCACGGGGAGGAAAAGGACACGGTCTGTGGACAACTGCGGCTTTGCTTAGTCTCCGAGCGTGTCGTGCTCCCACACCGTGCGTATGCGCCTGTCTGTGCTGGTGCGCACAAAAGTATCCCTCCCTCTCTCACCTGCTCGGACGCAGCAACGGGGTTGAAGGGGTTGGGATGCAGCAGAGCGCATGCGCCTCGCAGCACAGCCAAATCTCCCCGTTTTCCAACTCTCAAAAAGCGAGAAATTTCAGCGGAGGGAAAACTTTAGAGATAGGAACGAAATAGAGGGACGGAGAGAGGGGAAAGGGCGGAAAAGGCTATAACAAAACAAGCTTCTCTATTACCTAAAATAAACTTATAAAGAACCCGAGGCTATTACTTTATCCATACCAGGCCAAAGTGAGGATTTTCAGCGGCTGCAGATCAGGTTACCACCTCAGTAGACTCTGGACAAGAGGGTCCAGAACCGTGTGCTTACACAATCTGCTTTCATCACTTGGAGACCTTGCGCACATTGCGGCACATCTATTTATAATCTCATGGCGCACTATCTCTAAACAGAGAGGGCGATCTGACAGTTTGGTCATTCTTGATGAGGCAGAGCTGGCTTGACCAAAGGTAGAACAATAAATAAAATAATAATAATAAAAAAGATGCGTGACAGACTCCCACCTGGATTAAGAAAACCACAATAGAATATCAATCAGGGAAAGGATTAAAACAGTAAAATTAATAGAAGGGGGCATTAGTCTGACTACCTGAGTGCATGCCAAAACACAGACTTAATATCAGGAAACCTCTAGGAAAAGAAGCAAAGTCAGCTTGGGTCCCAAATCAAGCTTTTGTTTTTAAAAGACCCAGTCCAATGAAAACAGTGTTTTTAAAATTTTCTTGTGACATTTTTCTCATGATGGAGGATATAAATAAACGAAATTAAGCTTAAAATTGATTGCATTTCTAAGTATTTCTTTATTAAAATCTTTGTGAGTCAGGAGCAGACACAAAATGCCATTGAAAAAAGCTTGTAGTTTTGATCTAGAAGCTACTACGGCAAGCCATAAGCTTGCCTTTCTGATGCATCTACTTGTAGGCAAATAAATCCATGTGCATCTTCGTTTTACTCATCTGAGCTGGTATTTGGCTCAAAACCTTGTTGCTCGGACCAGTAATATTAGGTTGGGGTTGTGAGGAGCTGTATAAGCTAGCGGGAGAGAGTGTAAACTGTTACTCTTTGCAACAGTCCCACCCATAATTTAAGATGCAAATTTTAAGAGGCGAAGACCTATTACTCTGCAGAACCTAAACAACACAGTTTTTAAAAGAAATTGCTTAAAAACTACATAATCGCAATTAAAAGACCACTGGGAACAACTTGGCAAAAGGTGATTGGAGTGGGACAGTACGACCTGGCTTCCACATCCATGGACATCACATTTTGGATTATTTTACCACTGTAGTCAATTCTGCTATCAAAGCCAAAATAACAAAGAGAAATTTTAAAAAAAGGCATATCAAACAACAGCCCAGGCCTTTAGAGGCCTTTAGAGGATAAAGAGGAGACTGATAAATTCCCCGCTTACAGTCATGAAATCATACGGTTTGGTGTAAAATAATCAGAAGCTCCGATTGGTGCCAAATTAAACAATTTACACTCTAAATCTAGTTGGAGTTGATGCAGCAGGAGATAAGACTTGAGTGAGAAAAGGAACAGAAAATGGTTTGTTACTCATTCTTGCATTGAAATTTGGACACTGATGTGGTGCAATAGGCTTTGAGGCTTTTAAAGATTTATAAATTATCAAATTGTGTTTTTTTTTATTGAAGAAGTATTGTAAATATCATAATTTGTCAAAACTTTCAAGTTTTTACAAAAGTGTTAAGAACATGAGTGAAACTTCTTTTTTTTTGCTGTTGTTTAGATTTCAGTGGGTAGCCTGCAGAAAATCCCATCACTGGTGTTTTGGTTCCCACCAACATTAGTGGATGTTGTGGAAGCCGTGACTGCATCAGAAAACACTTAAAACATGCCCAGCCACAATTCAGGACCCCTTCCCCCCTCTCCTCCTTCCCCTCTTCCACCTCCACTGTGCCTTACCACGCCTCCATCCCCCCATGTTCCCTCAGGAAGAAAACTGGGCAACATCTGGCTGAGTTTATGAGAGAGAAAGAGAAAGAATTGGTAGACCATGAAAACTGGGAGGAATTCTTTCTTGATCAGTAAGAGTCCAACAGTTGTAGCAGCCATTATTAGTGGCAAAAACTTGAATCCTGGGAAAATACTCGTTTGTTTTGCCTAAATTTGCCAAACCCACAGAAGTGGGTTCTCGCATTATTGTCTTCCTGAGGAAACACGTGTTGCAGCTCTTGTGAAAATGTCTTTTTATTTAAACAAAAGAAACAAGGTTGCAGCAGAAATGAATGGAAAAAAAAATTCAAGGGTGAAAACAGCTGTGCCCCCCTAAACTCTCACAGTCCCACAAGCGACACCCTGTTTAGCCGCAGAGTTAATTCTCAATACTGCACATTATACCCCACAGTCAGGTCAAACATATGGTACAGTGAAAAAAGCAATAACACTGTGTCTTCAATTACAAGTCACTTCATTGTATTCATAATAATCACACAAGTTCACAGGATCAATAAATAGACAAAACAAATCACTCGTCAATATGATAAGACACACATTGCTGCTACATAAAAAAACATAATAGTGGCACTCATATTGTTTCAGCTGTATAAAATCATAAAGAACGTGATGTTGGTTCATTAAACACACATAGCAGGCTGAAGCACGAGGGAAAACTCATAAACACACTGCTTATACTTCATGCCAGCTCTGCTTCGTTTCCCACCATGTAAAATAAAGTCCGGATTTTCATGGATGGTGGAAGCTGATACTCAAACTGTTTGTTGGGCCATCTTCAAGCCCAAGTATGCATTTTCTTGTTGCTCTTTGTGCAGGAAACATGAGAAACGCGTAACCGAAGTGGTTTAAGAGGAATCTGGAAGTCAGTTGCAGTTCTATCTCATGAATTTGTCCTGGGATGGCTCCTTTGGCACAGCACATCGAAAAGGTCTCTGCGGATTATTGATCTTGAAGTCCCATGTTGTCATTTTTACACATTTAGCTGCAGAAGTAAACACATTCTTGCCAACATAAACCAGACCAACACTGGCAAGGGTTTATGGTTTATTCCGATGACTCGGGCCTGTCACGCTCACAGCAGACAGCAGCGCAGTGACTGTTGGTTGAGGTGAAGCCAGGACTTTGTAGCACCATGGTACCGTAAAACAAATCCAGCTTGCAGTCTGTTGAAAACAGCCATAGAGAATCAGAGCTTAAGATTCCACACTTGTGGCTGATGTTCCGGTGTGGGACATTTCCCCCTTGGGGGGTGTGTTAGTGAATTAGTTAGTGAAAGTGATATTCTTTAGAAAGATGAAGCATTTCCAATCATCACATCACCTAACACGATTACAGTACTTTGAGGTACAGGAGTATGTGTGGATATCTGCTTATGAACCAGGTGGGCAGAGCAGCATCAGCCAGTGCTTGGAGCTCAACGTTTCCACGGCTCTGTAGAAAGATTTTGAGAAGAAAAAAAAGGTAAACTGCAAAGAAATGTAACAAATGTTAAAATTGCAAGAAATATAAAATAATTTAAATTTTGTTTAAAAGTCATTTCTAAAACTTGTTACACAGAACTCAGACTCTACAAAGAAGCACAGTTTTTCAAAGCAAACATTTTGTTTTGTTCCAGTGAGACCATTTTCCTCCTGCAACTGTCTTTAGAGCTCCTTAAGAATTCTTTAAATGCACTTGGCAGTCCCCCAGACATCAAGTGTTCATTAATAAAAAGGAGAAAAAAGCTATTGGAATGTGTCTGTTATTCAGGCAGTCAGCAGCAAGTCACTTTTTTCCTTAGGGCTGTGAAACAATGATGTATGTCTAGTTTGCTGGGGGCGCCCCATTGGCTGAGCAAACAGGCCTCAAAATAACCACCAATCACTGATGACGCAACCATCAGTCACTGCAGAAGGGCTTGTGAAAAACCAAAGATTAAGGCATAAAACAAATATAAAAACAAAGGCCTATGTGTGCAAGGGTACAAAAATTCCAAATTGGCAGAGTTTTAGTTTAGGTGCCACTATTGCACTGTCTTCAAAAGGATTTTGTCCTCCATTTATGAAGAGTATGTCTGACTCCACTCTTCCTGCCACACTCTGATGGGCTGTTTCGCCAAGAAGAACCATCCATTACATACAGAAACAAATAAACAGTCAGTTAAAGAGCCATCATTTGTTATGCAACACTGGTCATAAGCGTGTACCCATGGAACTGTGCTTGCATGGATGTGTCACCAGCTAAAAGTCTGTGCATGCACGCGCATGTGAGCGTGGAACAAGGAATGTGCACTGGACACCATTCTCAAGTTTCTTTGCCTGTTGTCTGCACTTAAATTAATGATTTTGGGGCCCAAAAATCAACAAATATGGCCTCTGGCAGAGCAGAAATGGAGAGCATGACGTGCCTGTAGATGTGTTTGAAGAGTGCTCCTCTTTCTTCTCTGTCAACGCCTCAATACCGCCACACAACAGACGTTTTCACTTCACAAAGTCACACGTGACGCCGGTGCTGATGTTGTTAATGAGTAGATGTAGCGGTGTGGCTGTGGGCATTCATGACCTGTGATTGTTTTACATGTCAGCTCCTTGTGACGGAGTGCTAAAACTATATTGCATTTTGTTTTCCTGAGTTTAAGTGTCATTGGAAACCCTCATTTTTGAGAAATCTGCTTTTGTCAACCAAACATCACTAGCCACAACTTTTCATCAGTTGCTCATGACACTTCCTGCAGTGCACTACAAGCGTTTTTCAATATGTGCTTTTCAGAACCAATTTCAATGTCTGCTGTATTCCCTATAATTAGCTTATTAGACGATTTTAGAGAGTTTTTTTTGACAATACAAATGTATTCAGCTTCGTTTAAAAAAACAGCTTTTGAATTTCAAGAAAAAATGAATCAAAATATGATGTAATACCATTTTCCAATCCTGACCTAAACCAAGTTTTGTAACTTATTTGGGTCGGTGGCAGAAGTCTGGCTCACTCCAGAGTATTCTTCAAAAAGTAGCAACTGATAAATTTGAAACCATTTGAAACTCATTCCAGCCGAACAGATGTATCCATTAAATTATCCTGTTGAACCCCTACACATAAAACAAGCTTTCTGAAAGTCTGAAAATGACAAACATGCACATTTGTACATGGCAAATTACAATTTCTCTCTCTGCCTTGAGCGCCAATCAGCCATTCCAATCTTTTACTCCCTCTGTAACCCTAATCCTCCTCCCTGTTCTTCCACTCTTCCCATACTTGATGGCAGGATCAGATGAGGTGAACACTTTCTCATATTAATACTTGTTGAGCCAGGGTCTGTAGATAGAAAAAATGATTTATTTAATAATGTTAGAAAACGCTCCCTGCAGACTCTGTCAGTTTCTTTCAATAAAACCTTAACTTTTCCCCGTACTTTTAGCTCTACTAAACCTTTACTGTAATGTTAGGGTTTTTTGCCCTCATGTTGTACCAGCAGTGTGGTGAAATTCTGGTTGCGAAGCCCCCAAAAGTGAAAATCCTATCAGGCTGTTAGGTGTCAACTTTGTTAATGGGTTTTTTCTCACAAGCTCCACATGCCTGAGGATTGAATATCAAATCTAACAGTCAGGATGTGAGTGGTTGAAACTCTTCTTGTCTTTAAGTGCACCAGTATAAACGACCTTTTAAATGGATCCTTGTAAAAATTTTGGGACCACCAATGCTAGAGTGCTGCTCTTTCACTTGTGGTTGATGTTCTTTCACTCCTGCAGAAAAAAGAGAAACACGCTAAATTCAATTACCAGTACAAAGATTTTGCTCCTTCCTCTGCTCCCCGTACAAAGACGAAAGATGTGAGACAAGAAATGATATGGAATGAGGAGACCAAATTTGTGGGTGCAATTTGAAAAGACTACAACAGCAAAAATCATGTGTTTAGATGCATGTGTGTGAAGCATCTAAAAGGGGAGGTCTATCTTAAAAAACATGGTCAAAGTTTCAATAAATAAGAGCAAACCTTTATTTCACATCATGGGAAACACAATTGATCAATTGTACAATGTAAATATTTAGGAATTCCAATCCACTGAAATTTTAATGATATTTTTATTCTTTTAACATATTTAGGGGAAGGTGTGTAATAACACATTTTCCCAGATGGAAGGCTTTGACTTGTTTCTCGTGTTGTTCCAATTTCTTCCGAAAGAGTGCTGAATGAGAGGTGGATGTGGGACTGGATGAGTCAAAGCTGGTTCATATTAAAGGGACATTGTGGGTCTATCTAAATTAATTATATTTGTATGTAATGATGTAATGTATTACTGTCCTTTTTACTTATTTGTTTGTTTAAAGCTCATTGACATGTGTGGAGAATTAGTACTTGTCAAAAAAAAACACACACTTAAGCTACGCATCTTGTTTTTATCCAATGTTTTTTGTGACATGCATAATACATTTTTGGAGTTTTTAATCATTTCAAATAGAGATAAAACGACACTCCACAGTTCTGATGAGATGTGAACTTTTGCTAAGAAATAAAAGGTTTAAAGTTTTGCACTTCTGAGGAATTTTGGCCAAACATAACCAGAAAAAAAAATCACAACTTTTTAATGTTTATAGATTTGCTATAGAGCTAAGCAGAGTCAGTATAAGTCCAATGCCGACTTAAGATAAAAATGACATTTGTATTGACATCTAAGAAGAAAGTGCTCAATCAAATCAACACCCAATCATTGCTATTTTTAACTGAATATTTTAGTTAAACAACATTTGAATGAGTATTAATTCCCAAAGAAACACAACAAAAATAAAAATAAAAAATTGATTATGTGTCTGCTTAGTTAAAAAGCACAGCTATTTCTGCATTGTTATCCAAAATGCATCACACAGCAAAGTAGAATATCTGCTCAGCAACAGTTACTTTGAGAGCTTACTCATTTATCCAAATTTCTCTTTTTTTTCTTCCTCTCTTTCTTTTCTCAGTCTGACTTTTACAACTTCCTCCTGGTTGGGGCTGCAGCTCTAACCCAAACAAAACTCAATTTTTTAGTTATTGGCCCTCATGGCATGTAATGGAGAATCAAGCTAATTATCCCTACAGCTGTTTTCACTTGCTTTTTATGTAAGCAATACCTGGCTGATCCAGAGAGCAACAGTGAGGCCCTTCTTAGCGCTCCGGGCCTCCAGGCCGGCTAGAATTAGAGAGTAAAATGCCAGGTCTGCACCCCCATCCTTAACCCACCCCTCCTTAGTATTGCCTCCTTGTACCTCTAAACCCATCTCCTTGCACAAGTCTAGCTAACTAACTGTGTCTGGTGCTACCCAACAGCAACACCCCAAGTATCCACCCATAAAGACCAAGCCCTTTGATGTTCAACAAAGCTGCTCTTCAGTGAGGAAGATGGAACTGCAAAATGAATCTTTATTTTCTTTCACTGAAGTCAAATGAATGAGAGAGGGCGTGGCTCAGGTTAAAAAAGAATCATCTCCTTCAGTAAGAAGGACCATAACAAGACAAAGAGAGTGGAAAAAAAGGAGGGGGCGATGGAAAGACAGAGGGGGCAAAGGCGGAGTGGGAGGTGGGGGGTAAAGAGTGAAAGAAAACAATTCTTCGCTGGCTAATTACATAATTTCCTTCATCTGAGCAAACACATGCTGGGTGAAAGTAAGTGTGAGCAAAGCTCATGGATGCCAGGAAAGGATGCTGAGCACACTTACAACTATCATGTTTTCAATAGACATTTATGAACCACATTTCTGAGATAACTTATCAGGTACAACATGTAATCATTTATATGGGTCACTTACATTTATTCTCCTTCTGATTAAAAAGTTACCAAGTAAAGACAGTTTGTTGCACAGGTTAACACAACAGAAGTTCATTTCTGACTGCAAATGTGTTTATTGCAAAGACCACTAGGTGGAGTTGACTGTTGTTGAAAAAAAGTATATCTCGTGCATCAAAAGTATACAATTCCAGGAAGAAGCAACAGCTAGACACATGCATCTAAAGTGTTTTTTTTAGCCTTCCTTTTATGGAAACACATTTAATTGACTTTTTACTTAAACAGAGAAATGCAGGAGACACATGCAGCAACTTAAAATTACATTTTATTTCAGCCCAACCATCAAACATTCTGCAAACTTAAAAACAAGTCCTCTTTCTAACCCCTCCCTCTCTCTCTCTGTCCCCCACCCCTCTAATCCGATGAGGAATGATGTAGGGCCCTCTGTGGAGTTAAGGTTTGAGTCCAGCCAAGGTGTGCCAGAGCAAAAAATGACAAGGGTGGAATCTGCATTACCTGCTCTTCGTGTAGATGTTGTTTTGACGCATTTTGCTGACACAAGCAGTCCGCCACGCACTTAACTTTGCACAGAAAGAATGCCGGTTAAAGAAAAGCACACGAGCATGCCTGTTAAAATTCATGCAGAGAAATGCATTGGCCCACACATCAGATGATGTGGATAAAAAAAATGTTATTGGTGAGACAGGTTCAAAGATTCCCTAATCATGTGAAATTCCCCCCCAAGGCAAAAAGAAAAGTATGTCCATAAAATGCATAATGTTGTAGCAGGTACAAAATACAAGTTTGTGCAACAAAACCTGTATGGAATTCTATCTGTCATCCCCCTCCCTTTTGATCTGTCACTCTTCGAGCTTAGAATTTCTTCCCTACCTAATCTCACTCTAAATCCTTCAAGCTTTTTTGTCTGGATGATTCACGAGGGAAAGTGTGATTGGCAGTGTTTTTGTTACTGAAAGAAAATTCAAGGGCTCTGCTGTGGGCCAGCTGCTTAAGTGTCAAGTCTTAGTATACGACACACCACTGTACTTGCTATTGCACAAAGAGAAAAGCACCGCTGCCTTAGTGATCTTGTGCACCATAACAACACCTTGACCTGGGGCTTAACCTTGACAAAGAGCAGAGGAGGCCCAAAAGAACCGGGCCCTACATCAAGAGGCCTGAACACGTATGCATCTTGAAAGTAGTGCAGGCCCAGCCGGGCAGGGGAGACACGTGAAACCTGAGCCCACATTAAAGCATCTGCATCAGGTAGGAGATCAGGGGAGGCCTCCATGCTCTTAGAGTTTGCGGGAGTCCGGGCCTCTGAAGCCCTATCTCACCTCCATCTGGAAAGAGAATCTGAGGGTAGTCTGATGGTCTGATAAGAGACCAATGCCGACTGACACGGTAGCAGCCTCTCACCCCCATTTAACAAAAAAAAAGAAAATGTACAGAGTAGATTTCGACTATGACTGTGGTGAATTCTTATGTGGGTACGAGAGGAAGAATGGAGAGTTTAGTAATAATAATAATAAATGGTTAAAGTAGGATGGGGTTAGAAGTGCATGGTGGCATTCACTTAACTTAGAAGGTTTAATCCCATCAGGAAGCACATGCACAGGTTTACACAAACTTCCGTGTGTGAAGAAAATGATATATTTGTTTTAGCTGTAAGTTGTGGAAACACTGTTGTATGAGTTGTGGGGTGGCCGGGGTGCAGAGGTAGAGCGGTCAATCTCTGATTGGATGATTACAGATTTAGTTCTTACCTTGCCCCCCCAAGTGTCCTTGGGCAAGACACTGAACCGGACACTGCTCCTGGTGGGTATAAGTTAGCGCCAGTGTTCGGCAGCGGAGCCACCATCAGTGTGTGAATGTTTGAGTGAATAGGACTGTCCCTGTAAAGAGCTTTGGGCCTTCTAAGAAGGTAGCAAAGTGCCATATAAATATATACCATACACCATTTGGCCTACATATTACAAAAATACATGAAATAACATTTCTTTAGAGGAAATTTAAAGTTCCTCCCAGTCAAAGGTTTTATTTTTAATGCCTATTGATGAAAATATGCATCAAACCCATTCTGTTCCAAACTTACCTTAACCCTTGTGCTATCCTAGGCACTTTGACATTGGGAGTGAGGTCATCTAGACCCCACAAGACAGTGCACTGAACTTTTTCTTCAATGATTTGTGATCTTCACTGGTTTCCATGGATTACATGAAATCCTCTCCATCTTTATCCACCTCTGTCATGGTAGGGAGAACACGTCAATGGTCATCTTGACCCCATAGGATAGCACAAGGGTTAATTTAGCATCTACTCGAAAGCGAAAACACAAGTCATGTTTTTTCATAGATAGAAATCAATTCAGGCATCAAGGGGTTAAAGATGAAAAAAGAAAGGAGAGCAGGAAAATTGCTGCTGTCTGGAATACATGAAAAAATATATTTTTCTGTGTTTCTGGACTTTTGCATTTCTTCCTCTCTTTACATTTGGAAATGTGTAATCAAAAAAAAAAAAAAAAAACTACTGAAGTTCTCATTAGAGCAGTCAATCCATGACCTTTACTGCTGTTTAATGCTGCACCCTCCTCTTGATGTCTTCTCAAGACAGCACCAACTCCACTGACTCATTAGTTTTTGCTGCAGACCCAACATGTTGCTTCCTCTCTTTAACTGCCCACAGACTCTCTGTCCCTCCATCTGTTCTTTATTGCCCTCAGTTCAGTTTCTTTTCTCATTGCCCCCGTATCACACCAGATAGGAGACACAGAATCCACTTTCCTGCTCTAGCAGAATCTGATGCAGCAGAACACATGTGACAAGAGCTACCCTTCAGATTTTATCAATCACTGCATGACTAGTTAAAGCTACATAAATAAAATATGACTGATTACCGAACCTAATCTAAAACAAAGCAAGAGATTCCTGAACTTGAACTTAATGTAATTAGAGCAAAGTTTAAGGCCTACTTGAGTGCAGATGTGTGCCTGCTGCATGGGCTCAGAGACAATAGAAAACAGGCTTTGCATTTGAAATGATTAAGTTTGGTTTAGTTTGGTCATCTCAATTCTATTTAGCATCACTTAAAACAAGTTCAGCAAATAATGATGATATTGGGTTTCTTTTTCTTTTATGATAATGTGTCTCTGCATGTGTGCAAACTTATGTGTAACTGTGTATTTGGTTTTAACTGTCCCTATAAAATCTGATCAAATATGGATTTATCATCCTCAGTACAATTGTATATTGGCTTTCTCATTTGTTTGATTATATATATAATTTTGCAGTTCATGTACTCATTTATTTAATATCATAAAATGGCAGATGTGGCCTTTTTTCTTTTCTACTTATTTTACATTGACACAAAATGAGATAACAGAAAAATTTAATGCAAAAAGGCCAAAATAGGGTTTCTTGAACACTTCACTCCAGGCCTGCACTACAATAGGGTTTAGCAGAAGGTAAAGCTGTTCTCTGAACGAACCAATCATGTTGTCAGCAAAGTCTGTTTGGTGCTCTTGGGGTCAGTATAGCCCCAGGACATGAGGCATATATGATATACGCTAGGGATAAGGAGAGAGGCTTTTACACTGCTTGGTGGTCTTGAAGTGATCTCTACTTTAGTATGACATCTGTGTCAATATAAAAGAATGGAGGAATAAGAAAAAAAAGCCTAAAAACCTATTTTAGATGTCTTACTTTGAGCAGAGCACATCTCACAGCTGGGATAAACTCTGAGCAGTAAAAACATATTGAAAAGCCAGCAATTCAAGGATTTAGAGGATGCTACGTTTCTGTTTTGCAAGAACAGTCTTTTAAAAGGCACACAACAAACATAAAAATGCTTTTTTCATTTCCTTAAGTGTTACTGTATTCCGCCGCTTATTAGGGTTTCACTTCACGGTTTCACATATTCGCGGTTTTACGTATTTGCAGAGTTTTTTTTGTCATGTGACTCCTCCGGTTCATCACAAAAACTCAGCTCAAGACGCTTGGATGAAAGTTTTTCATCCGAAAGAGGTGCTGCGGGGGAGAAGGGGAGCATAGGCTAATTATCATCTGGTTGAATGATTAATGGATGAAACCGACCTTTTCTGGAAGAAGATGATCGACCTCTCGCAGTTAACTGATGAAGGAGGAAGCACGGACTTTTGGTTTCAAGGCACAGAGTGACAGAGTAACACTCCTAATGTGCGTTTTAAAGTATGCAACGGTACAGTCAATTGTTTTGAATAAAAAAAAAAATCTTAATGTAAGCAATGTTCCAATTTTCTTTAATAAATGTCTTACAAAGGATTATAAATATTTCAGAAGGGTTTTTAATGAGTAAGGATCGTTGAAGTACATTCTTCGGCCGCAGGGGAGGGGTAGGTTCTCCGTATTTGCTGATTCTGTGTAGTAATGGTTGTCTCTGGTCCCTAACCCCCACGAATATTGGGGAATACTGTATATGCAGTAGTTTTCTGTGAGGTTAGATGAAATAAAGAGAGATAACTCAGTCGCAGCATTAAGGTTGTGAGAAAGTAGCAGTGGCACCTCAATGGAAAAAAAAAGGAAATAGCAATGAGCTAAAGTGAGCCACAGGGCAACTGACAGGGTCAGAAAAAGACCCAATAAGGTGATCAGAAATTTAACTATGCAGATGTCTTTGAGCAATAAAAAAGCCTCTTGAGTACCGTAGAACTCTAAACATGTAAATTTTTACAAATTGTCAGTCTTGTCTGTAAAACCTGAAGGCAGAAAGAGTGGATCATAAATAAGCATCGTAGAAAGTGACAGGTTTGGCTCCCCCTGTAGTGAGAAAGTAAATAATCTTCATTGGCTGTGACAAAACAACTCATAGTTTTATGATATTTACTGCTGAAAGCACAGTCGAACATAAAAAAAGAAGTGATAGAGTGATCCACACTGACGGCACACAGGCGCACACTTGACATTTACAAGTACAGGTTATGCTATGCAAATATATTTTCCCATTTAAAAAGAATTATGTACAGTAGATCAACCACTGTAGTACATCCAGACCTGTTTTGGCTGTGTGTAAAAGTTTGGGATGTGGACAAAGACACCACTTTTACGCTCTGGTGCATTGCGTCGCTCCACAAGGCATGATAAAATCAGAATAAGGAAAGTAAAAAATTACACTTTACATTAATGTAAGTAAAGTTTATGAAAAATTCTGGTAATTCTTAAAGTACAAAATGTTACTATGTATATGTTTATGTGTGAACTCTGTCTATTTAATCTGGGTGGTGCTGGGAATAGTATCGGCTTAAGGCTGAAAGAATTCAGGCCTCCCAAGCAAGGTCATGTGCTGATGTTTAGTAGAAGCTTTCTCAGGTCACAGACTGTGACTTTCAACCATCACTCAGATTTCTTCACATATTTGAATGGTTCTGTTTAACTGCAATACCTGACATCTCTCTTCCAGTTTGCTGTAATGACGTGTGACAGCTGTAGCTTTTAAAGAGGAAGTCCGCCAAAACAGTTGGTGAATATGTAACACACATAAGCATTCAAGTTTAAGTCTACTATGGTATGACTATGAGGGGAAAAAAAAGGTAGAAAGCAATAGCACAGCCCAGAGTTAGATTCCCGGAATCTGAGGAGTTTGTAGAGACTCCCCAAAAATAACAATGCTTTAAAAAAAAAAAGAAAAATGGCACCAAAAAATGTAACAGAAATGTGAGTTGCTGCTTTTGGATGGACTAATACTTTTCCTTCCCCACTTGTGGCTAGAAAATACAATGACTGCAGTTGATACTGAAACAGTTGGACACTCAAACATTAAAGGATAAGGCCGCAGTTTTTTAAAACAGTGCTCAAATACCCAAATGAACACCAAAATGAAATGTGAATGCTGCAATCATTCCTACTGTTTATATAGACCAAGGTTATAGATTAGCTCCTCAAGCAGTTCCAAAACTAAGTGATGGGAGAATAAAGTTCACATTATTTCATTCTGTGCTGAGCTGCGTTTTTTGTTAGGCAAAATAATACACTAAAAAAAATACTTTGACAGTTTGAGTCATATATCCCAGACTGCTATAGTGCAGCATTTATTCTATGTGCTTGTAAAAGCATCGTCTCTAGCTGCATGATGAAAAAAACAACAACATGAAGAATTTGCATTTTTGGCACCATAATGAAAACTTTATCTTTCTGAGATGGCTAAATTCTCACATATATCTGAGCTAAAAGGTTTGATGCATCTTCCGCGTGTAACAAACTTTGGAAATCTGGTTGCCCCCACAACAATATTTTTCAGGCAAACACATTAAAGACCTGCTTCAAATGGGCAATTGACACTTTTAAGTCAGACCTACCATGAACTTATGTTTCAAAAATTTACATCTTGAGCGTGATGCAATCTATAATGACATTTCTATGGTTACACAAGCCAGCTGAGTGGTAAATGTGCCTAGTCGCAGTTAAGTAAACAAGGATCTCTCTCTGCTCTCACTGTATGTGCTGTTGGCCTTGGGAACATTCCTGAATCACTTAAACTATGATACAGTAAAGATCCAACTCTTATTCTTTATTCCTTTGGCTAAAGGCTAAATCTGCAATGAGAAAACAATGTCACCATAATTTTCTCTATGTTGATTCAACTCCACTCCTTTGGTTGTCCCTCTGGTTTTAAAGAACGCAAAACACTGCACAGCTCAGTGCAATAAATTAGCATCAGCTCCTGTAACTGCCAGTACACATGTGTGCTGTGTTTGTCTTACATGGATAGTGTTTCACAAGGATAATTACATTGTGTCTTTCCCCACCAAGGCTCTGTCACAAGTTGGACAGCTCAGACAGACACGCCTGAACACCTGTGAGAAATAGCACATTGAAGTGAGGCTGTCAAAATCTCTGAAGGACAGAAGAAAAGGCTATAAGAATTGTGGTTCTTCTAGCTGCTGGGACTAAAGAGAAACTTTGGATTGTTTGTAACTTCGGTTAATACATTTTCAAATATTGGATCACAGCGACAGTATCCTTTATGTGCAAAACCATACTTTAGGTATCCGGAAAAAATACTTTTTTTATATTGCTCCAACCTCTGTGAAACTGTTCTCTTTGATCCTTGCTGAAAGAAATGATGTGATTGAACAAACTCTAGTATACATTTCTATCCCTCTCACCCCCAACCTCTTTACCTTTCCCCATGTCCTAGCTGGAAATTTATAAAATTACAAGAAAACAACAAAGTCTGTAAAAGCCAGAACAACTACAAAAAAAAGAAAAAAAAAAAAAGAAAAAGAGTAGAGTCTAGAGGCAAGAAGGGACATTCTACAAAAGGATAATAACAGTGGTTAAAGCCTGCTCTTTCATTGAGTAAATCTGGTCGGGGCTATTTCACACCATAGGAATCTCCTGTTGACTAGATCAAAGGCTCACCCGGAGACAGAGCCTACAGAGGACCAAGGAACAGGTAACAATGCCCAAGCACTTGATACTCACACAAGGACACACAAAAAACATCTCTGTCTCTCACACATTCATCTTAATGGAACAGACTAGTCAGTAAAGTGGTGTGGAACTTCTTCAACAGATCTTTAGCTCCAGTGTTTACATTCCTTCAACTTCAACTAACATTCACAATTAACGTAATTCTAATAGATTCTGAAGTGGAGAGAAGCAGCCTTGCCCAGCATTGAACTGCTTCTCAACTCGGAATTGACGGAAATCAGCAGAATCAGCCAATTTGATCGCATGAATGGCTGAGGAGTTATGGTATGTAATAGAGCGTCTGCTGTTTGTGTGTCGCTGGCGACATCGCCTGTGTTAAAGGGTTAAGCATCTATTTGAGCTTGTGGGGAGTGTATTCCAGAAACCAGAGAAAAACAGTGCAAATATAATTTTGGGAGACTCAATACACTAGAAAACTACTCAGAATTATACACAGAGACATTGCACGAGTGAGTCTGCATGCTCCATATGAGCAGAAGAATGATGAGACTACCATATGTACAGTGGACATCTTGCTTTGAATGGTACAGAAAGCATGTGTGACTTAAGTTTAGCCACATGATGGATAGATGTAATATTGAGTGAATATATCCAGAGAGGGTGAACATAAGGCTATGTCACTAATGAGCCATCTCTCCTCAAACCTTTGACTATTGTTCTCTTCCTCCTGAAAACAGAACAAGGGGGATACGGAACCTTCCACCCTCCAGAAAACACTTAGAAGGACCAGTGAAATTGGATAAAAATATACATGGATAACGCTGTATCTCAACAACTTACTACTGCCTAATTCTAGGGACTGCAAAGTTTCTAAAGTCAAAAGTCAAAAAAGGTAAAAGGTTCTTGAAGGGACAGTCACATTCACACACATATTCACACTCCAAAGGCAGCTCCACTGCTGAACAGTGGTGCCAACCTATAACCACCATGTTGTGTTCAGTGTCTTGCCCAAGGATACTTTGACACATGGGAACCAAACCTGCAATATTCTAATCAGAGGTTGACCACTCTACCCCTACACCACGGCTAAAATACAACTCTAAATCTTTCTTTGACCTGACTTTTATTGTATTGCAACCAGGCTCAGTACGGACGACTGGTTTGGGTCTGAGAGGACAAGAAAAAGACAGACAAAACGAAAAACTACTGAAAAATCTGTCTTAGGATGAACACGTAGCAGAAAAGACATAAGAAGCAAATGAATTAACATAAAGCTCCTGGAACATATGTTATGGGACAAAAGGTATTTGTTTGTCATTGCAGCAGCTACAAGACAAAAAACCAGATAAGCACAATACACCAAACATCTGTTGTGAAACAGAGAGAAAAGTCAGTAACTCCATTGGTAAAAGGACATGATAAAGATGGACTTACATTGTTCTTGAAACATATTTACAGAATACAAAAAACTATATTTAATCATTCCTAATCTCTTAAAAACAACAACAAGAATAATATTGGAAACAAAAAAAATTACTAGTATTTATTAGAAACTACAACAATTAGAGATCAGATAGACAAGAAAAAAAACTGGAAACATCAATTGGAAAACAAGAAACATAACAGCTAGGGACTGCCACAATCACACAGACATTAATGGTTGAAGAGTGACCAGAATGGCAAAGAATAGACAGGAAAACTTTAAAATAAAAAGTGAGAAAAAATACCCAACTGCATCCAAAAAGGAGATTAAAGCATTCATCAAAAGATGTTTGCAACTTGAATGTCTGCAACCACAACCTTGTTTCACCTCAGATTTTTGTTGTGTGGTGTTGCTAATTGGTTTAATAGTTTCTGAGGTACGTCTAATATTCCACAGTTGTCTGTTTTTTCAGACCCAGCCTGGATCAGTCTAAAGTGTTGTGTGTTTAACATGGGAAGGTCCCACCTTAAACAGGTCATTATGCCCAATAGCCTTTGCTGTTTTCATAGAATATGAGAAGATTACATAGCACTATGGCTGGCCAATTACATTCTTCACTGAAACATACTTCTCTACCAACTACTCTAATGATGATGGCTTAAACGTTTTCACCAATAGACCTCTTTCAGAAGGTGCAGCACTCACACTCAAAACACTGCCCAAATAGATGACACACACATATTCAGCCACAGAGGCTGACTGGCTTGAATGGAATTTGCGTGTAATGTGAATATCAGTACCACACAATTTTATTCAGGGTCGCCAGTGTCTGTGTGCATTCGGTAAGCCCTCCTACGGGCATGCTGGGAAATTTCAAGGAGGGACATACCTGCCTTGAACAAACTGTGTTACAATTCAATTAGGTCATACAAAACAGACAGTAGAACATTTTTGTGCTTTAAACTTAAAAAGATCTGTTCTTCCTTAATGAGAACTTGACTTTAGATGCACAAAACTAGAGTGATCCAATTGGTTAGAGTGCGTTATAATTGGAGTCCTAAGTGTAAGCCATGGAATCACATCTGTTTTTTTCTTTCTTTTCTTTTCTTTCATCACTGAGAAGGTTGCAGAACTGTTAGTTGATGAATTGGTAAATGGTATCGGCTGCACATTTTTAGTATAAAAAGGTGGAAAGAATAGAAATACCTTATCAGATATTAGCAGTTTTATCTTTCTATAGTTTCTGAACAAATTGCATACATTTCCTTTTTTTCTTTTTCTTTTGTGTAATACGTGCTTTTTGTTGTACAAACATTCGTTTTACCAAAAGTATTTTGAGTTTAAAAACAAGAAATTTTCTGTTAACTTTTATTCCATTTCCAAAAAAAACAACTTCACTCCATAACCTTCAACTCTCTTTCTCCAACTCCCCCTTCCACTCAAACCTATGTCACCTCTGACCCAGACCCAATTCACTACTGTCATTATACAATTAACACCAATTAAGTCATCTGGCACTAAGAATGCGTGTGTGCATTAGCATGAATGCGCACATGTGCTTGTGTGTATGCCCTTATACGTTAAGTATGTGGATGTGTGTAAGTGTGCATGATAGGGCAATTACAGCAGCACAAGGGAGCCTTTGGGAAGCTGAGAGCACTGCAATCAACCAATCAGCCTTCGGATGGCTTTGACATGAAAAGAGAGCATAGCCTCTGCTAACCCTGGGGGTCAGGCTCAATTTACTCTATTTACCCACTCAGGAATGACCTTCTGTGTGTGAGGAAGGAGACACACATAAAGGGGGAGAGAGGGAATGATGAATACGTATGGAAATGTCTGCATGAGTGGGAGAGAGACCGAAAAGGGGAGAATATGAGGGAGGGAGAAACTGGAGCATTAGGAGCCTTCGGATTGTTGCAGGTGAATTTTGGAGGGTGGTTGAAGCTTGATGGTTAAGTTGAGGGAGCAGGTTTGGGGGAGGCCTTCAGGTTGTGTTTGCAAAGCTAAAAGGCCAGCAGTTGGAGCCCATTTGCTAACAATTTCCCCTTGGAGAGTGGCTCTACACACAGGGACTATGTACACACTCTAAAGAGCTAATATGAGGAATGACAACCTTACACTTGGTTTAAAATGTTTAAAAGTTAGTTGCTCCATAAACGCAAGAGGGATGTATTTAAAAATGTGATTTTAAAAAAAGACTAGAGATTACTGGAACAAGCCAACTTTGGTTGCTATCTTGGCTTATTTTGTACATTGTAAAACCATTGTTTAGAACCTTTAACATCTATGTAACTCAACCATATTTCAAATGAGTCGTCCTTTTCTGATAAAAATGGGCAATGGTAGTTCTTGAATATTTCCAAGGCAGTGAAAAATCTTCCTTTTTTCCCCTTTTTCGTTAGGATAGGTGAGTTTTGATCTCACAAATTGAAGAATCATGTTAAAACTCGGATCCCCTTGGCTAAGCACCATACTGTTCCATGGCTCAGCTGTGGGGTCTGGTGCCAGTACTGGCTGATAAAAAAACACAAGAGCAACAGTCTTTCCCTCATCACTGCAAACATGCTCCTGGTCTGAGAACAAGTGACTGCAGAAAAACCAGAAACAGACAGAGAAACTTCAAGAGAAAAGAATCAAGAAGTAAACACAGATGCTCAGTATTTCCATTGCTCCTGGTCAGTGATATCATATATCTGACATGAGGGACACGGGTTATTCTATATCTATTGCACATATGTGTGTGCGTGTGCATGTATTTAAGCAAAACCGCTCTCTGCTCCAGGGGTCTAAGACGTAGACTGTAATCAAGGCCACATTACTCTGCCACAGGAAGTCCTCCAGCAATCGACAGGAAGCAGTAACACAAGGACTGCATCATTAGTCTTACCAGTCTTAAACTGCACAGCCAAAAGTTGCCATGGTGGAAATGGGAGAAGTCGTGCACCCACGATTGTGGGTAAGCATACTATCTTAACTTTTGGGTCGTTTTTTTTTTTTAATTATTATTATTGTTATTTTTTTGACTGGTCTTGGTATTAATGACTTATTTGTTTACTATATTTAATGATTTCAGGTTGTGAATGTTTATTAGAGTCGTAGCACGACTTTGAAGCAGTGTTGGGCTTTCAGCCAGAATACCAGAGTTAAATAAGTGTAACACACATACGCACACATGTGCACATACACACTATAAACACACAGATCCCCAGACAGTATAGACAAATGAGAAACAAATGGCTCCATTGTATGGTCTATACCTTGTCTCTCCTTCCCTCTGACTTATAATGGCACAGTGAGAATGCAGTTTTGAAAATGGTCCCCCTGAATATCCATCACAGACACATGCACACAGACACACACACATATGCACACCTCCTAAACCCTCCACACCCCCATCAAAAGCCCTCCAACAACATTCTCACCACCCCTTTCTTTCTCTGCTCTGCATCCCATCAGGACTAAAGAGGCTAATTTCTGTCGATGGCTTACAGGTGGCCAGTGCAAGGTGAACCACATCCCCTCTGCTGGCTGACACACATGCAGGATCGCACAATTCATGCCCTTTAAACCAAACCCTTCAGAAACGTAGTGTTTAACATAAAAAAAAGATACACACCTTAACACACCTCAAAGGCAGTAGAGACACACAGTCATGCATGTGTGCAAAAACACACATTCAAACATTGAAACTCAACCAGAGCTTCACTTTAAAATTTCAGGCAAATTGTTTAAAGGTCAGGTGTAGACCTTGTAATCTCACATTTCCAAACAAAGTTAAAGCTTATAATGTTTGTTAGAAGAAATTCCAAGAATTGGTAACCTTTATGTTTTAATTAAATAAGAAAACAAAAAAAGTACTGTTAGGTTTTAACTTTAATCCTAGAAAGTTGTGTTTTGGAAGTGTTTGCAGTCGCCAGCAACTATAAAACAGAGCTTTAAAGAAGTGATACAAATGGAAAACATATTAGCTTTGGATTCAGTTTCCCTTTAGATGTTAACAAAAAAGCAATTCTCTTTACACAGTTTGCCTATTAATTTCCAAATTTCCTCATTTTTACAGCTTAGGACATTTCACCTCTAGAGCACAATTGTGTGTTCCACTGTTCAGTCAGTTAGCAGATGTGTGCATCAGTTTTATAGACATTTTTAAATGTTTGCTCACAAACACCTCTCATTTTTTGGATAAACTTCTTGGTCTTAGTAAAGGTTAAGAAGTGTACTGCAAAATTACAACACAGTTTGAGCCCATGCTCTTTTATTCATTGCAGCAAGCGCAGGAGCATGTGAGGAGCAAGATAACGGCCATGTGTGCTTTCCTGCACATGCAGATAGGATTGCATCTCTTTGAAGCCATGCTCCTGCCATCATTAAACACAGTCCTGCAGGCTGGAAATGCTTTCTGGGATTGTCTCACTCTTGCAAATATGTTCAAAATAAAGGTGGGGGGGAACAGGCTGCATAACAAACTGAATTGACCGGCCCTCTTAAAGTCACTGTCACTGTGCAAAATAATGAAAGAGGATCATCCTAACTAAAAGAAAAAAAAAGGTAACATAAACAAACAAACAAAAACTTAAAAGCTGTAAGTGTTTACACTTGGCTGGGAAGTCTGCACCTTGGCCAAGAAGGTTTGGCGGGTGTCAGGGAAGCCGCTGCATGCCACACTTATCAGCTGCTATCTGATTGGATAGTGACGGTAAGTCCTGACTTGGAATTTTTTTTATTAGATTTGATTTTAAATGGTTTATTTCAAGCAATCAAATAAGAATAATACACAAAAACACTACAATCATTAGGTATACACAATGACGAATCAAACTTAAGATAATTAGACATATTAATAAATATTGCTGGAAAGGGAGAAGAAGGAAGCAAACTTATATAATCCCACCCCAGTTCTACCGTAACCATTTTATTACATGATTTATCATTATCGGGTTCATAACTTTTATCAGACAGAGTTAAGAATCCTAAAGTGTCAATAAAGCACATGAAAAAGATGAATTACTTAAATTATTATGTAAAAAAGAACTATTTTAGAAATCAACAGGGCAAATGCAGATCAGTTATCTAAAATATATGCAGATTATGTTACTTATAAAGGTCATGTATATGATTAATAAAAATAATACTATATCAGTATAATAGAAATAACACTGTTTTAAAAATCTTCATAGCAAAAACTGATCAAGTATCAAAAGTTAAAATATGTGCAAAATTATTTTACATTAGGAAAAATCATGAAAATGCATCAGATCTTCTGACAAAGTGCACCTTTTGAGGTTCGGTGACACGTGAATTCTAGTCATGGCTAGTGTGTGATACTGACGTTTTCAAGAGGGAACCATTTTAGACAATAAATGCTGAAAGATTAGAAGAGGTAATCACACACTTTTGTAGATTCTATGACTAATGCATGGTTATGCTGGACAGCCTACTCAAGTTCATTTCTGCAATTAGCAAATATGTAAACCAAAATTATTTCAACATATTTTATTTAGTAAATATTTGTTTCTGTTAATCCGGATGTGTATGTATGGTTCAACTAAAAAAACATTGCAAAAAATTGTGAAGTTCAGATAGAAACGTTCAGAGCAGGATCCCCAGGCACAAGAAAAACCACCAGGAAGCTGCCTATATTAAGGACATAGACAGTACACTTTGAGCAAGGAGATGTGCTGGGCTCACGACAAAGGCTCCACACATGCTTGTTCATTTGTTGACTTGTAGGACTTTGTGGACTATATTTTGATCCTTCATTCTTCTTTTAATTTCTGATGAAATGTGTGCTGATTAAGAAATTGATAAAATATACACTAAAACAGTTTTGGATTTACTTTTAAAGAACTTACAATACCACCAGTGCTCATTTTATCACATTAAGCGTGTTTCTCCAAGCCAGGAGGGTCTGACATGAGGTAGCTCATGGTTCAATGATAGTTCATAAAGATTTTTTGTATACATAGTTAACTCTTACACACAATAGTTAAAAGGGAGGACTAAAAAAGTAAAGACAGAGTGAAAGTAATCATGTTTCTGTCTTTCTAATGAATACCTTCAGGCAGTAATAGGATGGTCTGCCTACAAAAATGTATGCATGGGGTTATCCCAAGTCTTTGAGGCACCTCTCTGTAATTATCCGTATAAATGTTTGTGCTTAAAATCTTAAGAGCATATGCTTCTGTTCGTGCAAGTGCGCAAAGTTGTCTTGTCTGTCAGTTTTAGTCATTACACTTAATCCCACAGATGACACTCTCAATCCTCTCTGTCAACTCAAGTCTTTGCAGCCGCAATCAGGCAAGGATCTGGGTTTAGCACTTGCACCCCCCACATACAGTCACGTAAACACACACTTTTACCTCTCAGATAACACCAGAGCAAGTCACAAAGAGAAGAAAGCATTTTTGCCTAGAAAGACACTCAAATGATCCCACATTGGTATTTTATGTGGCTGAAAGACAGTGTGTTGGGAAATGGGGAGGGGGTCGAAAAAAAAAAAAATAAATGAGGTCTGATTATCAATTTGCTATCGGTTTCCTATAAAGAAATCCTTTTTACCATCAATATTCTTACTACTTAGCTTTTAAAAAAAAAAAAAAAGGTCGTTACTATACAAGTAACTGTTGTTTTCTCTCTTTTCTAAAAAGTTTTCTAAAAAGTATTTCAAATCCTGGCTGTGTCCTTTCCGTAAGACTCTTACATGTTCTCCCCATGCGTGTGTGTTTGTTTTCTGGGCACTCCGGCATCCTCCCAAAGTCCAGTAACATGCATTGCACGTCAATAGTTCAATCTAAATTTTTTTCTTAGATGTGGATGCGAGTGTGTGCGTTTGCCCGTCTCTGAGTAATGCGACTTTCTCCAACAGTGACTGGGATAGGCACCAGCACCCCAAAATGGATGGAGCAGGTTTGGAAAATGGATGGATAGTTTACTAGTATACATTTTTGACTGTCCCTAGTTAACAATTTATTTATTTAGTTTATTAGCAAAGCTAAAAGGAGCCCATATGCTATGGCACAAAAAAAAGGTAGATTGTAGCCACAAAATAGGTAAATCATACAAATCAAATAGTAACTTGTGGCCATAAAATAGATATACCATATAACTGGCTGTGCAGCCCCCTGGCCCCTGAAATTCTGTTTAAATGTTTCTCTGAAATTGTGATTTCTTTCAATTTCAGGCTTTTCCGAATGCATTTGGAGCTTTTTCCCATCCTAAACTCAATCACAATGTCTCTTTGTATCATGTAGCTGTACTTCATATCATTGTGTTGTTGTGTTTTTTCTCACAGTAAACCCAATTATGTGAATAGTGGTAACACATTTGTGGTCACAAACTACTGACATATTAGTGATTGTCTTAACTGTTTTGTGGCTACAATTTATGTATATTTTGTACCATGTCATGAGTCAGGCTCAGTAAAGAAAAAAAAAAAAAACAGTCTGATTCAAAGAATATGGAGTTTATGATTAAAAAGACTTAGCATACACTCCCTTCCTACATGCACACAAGCATTATGCACACTGTTCTCTGCTAAGGTCTGCCACATCCAGAAAACCCTAAGCCCCTATAAGCCAATGTATAAACACATGTTTACTAAATAATGTTGTGTTTAAGGAAGTCAACACACTTGAAGGAAGCTCACAACATTTGCTTTTTTCCACATGTTCAAAACTTTGACATTCCTACCTTATCACAGTATATGTTGCTGTAGGATAAGGCAGAGGTAAATATACCAGTCAGTGTAGTTCAGGTCAATCTCGCCTTAAAAAGCAGCACTTTCCCAGACAGAAAAAGATTAATCTGGCAGATAATTTACTCCTAAGAGACTCAATAGTTAAACCACGGTCTAAGTTGAGGATGTCACATAAAGAAAAGGGCATCTATCCAGGGACACCAACCAAAAGCAGACAGGCAAAACAATAAGAGATTGGCACCTTTCCACTAATTACCTGTAGAATCCTGCATAATCTCTCTCACGGGCAGTATTCCCATGACTAGATAATCTGAAAGGCAGATTCACTGTCCCAATGCAAAAACTACATTTTTCAAATTATATCCAACACCACTGATTCACAACATAAGATGTTCAAGCTTCCTAATATCCATGGCTTGGAATATACTGATTGCTTAGATGTTCATGTGTTTATTTAACCCTTGTGCTATCTTAGATGACCCCATCCTTACATTGACGTGTTCTCCCTACTATGACAAAGGTGGATAAAGGTGGAAAGATTTCATGTAATCCATGGACACCAGTGAAGATCAGAAATCATTGAAGAAAAAAGGTTCAGAGCACTGTCTAGTGGGTCTAGATGACCCAACTCCCAATGTCAAAGTGCCTAGGATAGCACAAAGGCTACAGACCAAGTTCAATGAAAATAGTTTTTTTGGTGTTTTTAACATGTTCTTGTGGCATTTTTCTCATGGACATAAATACAGAAAATTAAGCTCAACATTGCATTTCTTAATATTTCTTTGTTCAAATATTGTAAATCAGAACAAAAAATTCAGTTGAAAAAGGTTGCATTGCTAATTGCTAAAATATAAGATGGGCAGGCCAAAAGTTCCCTGCTCTGCTCCATTCTGATGCATCCAACTTGTATGCAACTAGACCCACGAACGTCTTTGTTTCCCTCGTCTGAGTTGGCATCTGGCTGGATAGCTCCAATATTGCTCATATAACACTGGCAATGTGAGGTTGAGGTTGTGGGTTAGGGTTCGCTAGCGGGAGAGCTTATAAACATATGGGTGATGGGAAGTGAGAGCGGGCTTGCACCGAGCTAACAGTCCCACCCACAACTCAGAGGCAAATTTCTAATGAACTCCTGCCACTCTGCAGAAACTGTGTTCTAGAAAACGACAGTTTTTGGGATTTGGGTTAAAAATCATAACATAATTAAAAGACCACTGGCAACGCTTTTAAAATGGATCAAAAGACAATCATAATGGGTCTTAGGCAGCAAAGTAGTTCTACATTTGCACCCAGTAATTTAGAGCAGTGTTTCTTGACTCTGGTCCTCCCCTGCTCGGCATGTTTTACCATTTACTTTGCTGACGCATGCACATATAACCAGTTTTAAAAGTCTAGAACCTTAATCTAATAAACAATGTTGAAATCATGCAGAGTGTGACTTTAGGGGCATGGTCATGTGCTCCTTTGTCAAATCTGATTAGATTAATCTGGAAAAAAGTAAATGCATTCTGAGGGGACATAACCGATATGCCCACTGAAAAAGTCAAACAAACCAGATAACAGTTGAAAAGCAGCTCTGATTCACCAGGTATTGCAAATAAGTTTTTGTGCATGGCCGGAAACAAGGCAACATAGAAAGATTAAGAGAAAAAGCAGAGCTGTGAAATTCTATTGGGAAGCGGAACAGATTTCACACGTCTGGTATGCCGCTATTACGATGAATCTGAAAGAGCAGTGGAATTGGTCTCAGATGTGGTTTTAAAAAAAGTTAAATAAGATGAAAGCAACATTTTTTTTCTTTAAATTAGCTGCTTTGATATCATCAACCCAATGTTAATTATTAGTTACACTACCTGTAAGTGAATGAAACTATAGATCTTAATTTTAGCAATAACCAACTTCTCAAAAGAAAGAGGTAGGCCCAAGGATCACCCGATTATCTGGTTAAAATTGAAAAAAACAATAACAAGCAAACAAACAAAAAAGAACAGTAAGTAGCTCATCACTCTGTATTCTGAATTTACCACAGTTCCAAACCACTGCCCTTGTCACTTGAGTTATCTATAATTTATCATTCTAACCCGCACTTTATCTAAACATAAAATACTGGTATTTTACCCATCAAACTACTGTTTTAAGCAGCTTTCTTCAAACAATTTTTTTACCTGCTCCCGTGAAAAATTCACCCATCTAAAATGGCAAAGAGAACACTTATATTTTGATGTTTTATCTTTCCAGAGTTGTATAATAAATGTCAAAAAGACAATCATTGTCCAACACACGACTCTTTGACCTAACCTCAATCCTACTGCCAGCACTTAGAACGCCTGTGCATTACATTGTGGTGCTGTTCCGAGATCAGCAAAAGGAGGACCACCCAGCAGGTAGTTAATCCCATAGCTGCAGGGTGAAAACTTGTCCTATATTAACCATTTGACAAGGTAGTCCACCCTTAGATGGGATATTGGAGAAAAATACAAGGACAAATGGACTCATTGATAAATGGCATTATTCTTTATTCTAGTGTGCATTCCTCTTCTTTAGAAAAAAAACCCAAAGTGATCGTGAAAGCCACTCCTGCTCCTTTACCTCTCACTTACACCTTAAGCCAGCTGGTTTACAGTTCATATCTAACATTCTTGTTGCAGATGGTTGATTGCAATACTTAAAAAAAAACAGACCATCTGTTACAGGACATTTATTGTCTTTCCCCTAGGAATAAATAAATAAAACATACAATTTCTAGTTTTTGGGGTGTGCAAAAAAACATGTTGAGTATGAAAGGCTGTCATGTTAACAGTAAAGTGGAAAGTTCTCCAGAGATATACAAGCCATCATCTCTACAGAACATGGCTAGCTAAAGAAAAAAATAAAATAAAACGGAGGAAAATTGCTTTTGTTGTTTTATGTCAATTACAGTCACATCAACCACATGCATGGACAATAGCATGCTACATGGTGTGGAGATATCTGGGGGGAAAAAACAAAACCACACAAGGAAGTTGTTTAGATCAGTGCTTCTCAATTATTTTTTGCAAGGCCCCCCTAGGAAAAAGAAAATGTTTTGCGCCCCCCCTAATCCCCCCATCCCCACACACCCACTCGCCACAGTGACAATATATTAGGTTAGTATCTATAAAAATTGTGTAAGTATACTTAAAATTGTATCTTTTATCATTAACAAAAGAAAAAAGCAATATAAATCCACTTTAAACAAGTATTAGCTTCATTTTGCCACACAGAAACCCTATTATAGTCTAAAGCAGAAAAAAAGCTTAAAGTGCCTGAAATAAAAAAATCTGTCAGTCCTTATTTAAAGTAAAAACAATTTGACCAATTGAACCATTTGATACTGAGAAAAATAATTAAATCAATAAATAATATTAAATGTAAATTGATCTCAAACATTAACAGCACCACTAAAACATTGTGCTGATTTTTTTCTCTAATTGATCGATTGTGTATTTATGATCTCAAAAAGTACAGCTGTTTTCCTGCATTACCTGCTGTCTTTATGTGAAATACTGACACCAACTAAACGACAGGCAGACAAAGAATACACTTATGGAAAATAAAGACACGTCATCAAAATATCTACAACATTTAATAAAGAATGACATTATTAGCATGAGCTGAGTAATCTAAAGGCACATGATGATCTAGGTGTTGCACATCAGAGGGAGCGTTCCGTGTGCACGTTCCACCTCGCAGCCTGAGCCCACTACCCCTCCCTTCTCCTTCTCACACACGCGAGCCGCGCGTGTGACAGGAGGCAGGAGCAGCTGCAGTGACGGCAGTTCACAGTTTCAGGCTGTTACAAACTATGTCATATAACAGATAATAGGAAACCAACAGTGGTGCAGATTTTTTTCCAAGCACTGAGCCGCTGCCACCGCAGCCCCCCTTATTACCTGTACCTAAAACCGCTACTACTGCGCGCCCCTCTGGGATTGCATCGGCACGCCCCTCTATTTGAGAAGCACTGGTTTAGTCCAATAAGAGTGCATTCTAATGGAACTCCCCCAAAACCAAGGAAAAAACCCCAGGAAATAAGCATAAATATCTTAACAAAAATATGCATAGGAAATTAACTGAACCGCCTCAACTATGGTCCTTAATATGTCTTTCCAAAACTAAAATAAAACACAGTAAGCCTGTCGTCGATATATACTCCATACAAACTGGAGTTTCTCAGCTGAACTGCAAATAAGTGGGAAAGAAATGCAGAATTATTCATGCTCACTGCTACGATCTGAACTAGTCTCATTCCCCAGGTGGAGATACCCCCATTTTAAAGAGAAGCACAACCACAATAGAGAGAAAAGAAAAGATTGTCACCATTGTATGTGAAATTGTGTGAGGCAAGCTGTAATAAACAATACAAAAATAATTACCTAACAATAGTTAAGGGACCTTTTTTGCTCTCTGAAAAATGTATCCAATGAGCATTTGCTTGCCTATGTGAATATGAGCATGCATGCCTCAGTTGTGCCAGAATGTTTACTGGGTTTCATGAGAATGTGTGCTAGCACAGATCCCCTTGGCACAGGCAAAGTAAACTGAGCAGGGTCTTACATGGGCTCTAATCTTGTGCTGAATGTCATCTAACAAATGTAGCTCTTCCAAAGACCCAGGCGAGAATCTGAGCAAAATAGTGACTTCTCCTGTTTTTGTGAATCCTGTGCATGTTTACTTGCTTGATAGTGCATGTATAACAAAGAAATGCATCAGAAGTAAACTGACCCATTGATTTGATGTTTTGGATTATCACAGTGATTTACAGTTGGCTGCAAAGGACACACTGACTAGCTACAGTGCTAATCTACTCATTCAAACAGATTAGCACTGTGCTAATCTGCTTGTGGGAGTAGATCTTGTGACAAAAATGAAAAGTCACTCAGAAGTCCAGCTCTGACGTTTCACTGGAAAGTTTAACCTGACTGAAAATGACTGCATCGACAAACAAGCAAACATTTGGAGACTGAGCTTCATTCATAACAATTTTTCCCCCTGGGTTATAACTACATGTCATTGCACTGATTCAGATTAAAATAACCAAACCTCACCATATTTATTTATAATCATGTTATATATGAAGTTAATCAGAGGAGAAAGTTAGAGGTAATTAGAAACCAACCATTGTATAGCCCAATTTAAAAAAAGAGAAAAAAAAGAAATCAACCTGGTCAACAGTTAGAATAACAGCTTTCTAAACGTAATCTAATGTTACTTTAACAGGAAATCTAATTCCTTGACATTATCATTGCCAGTTCTTTTTTTTTGTGTACCCTGTTTTTTCTATGTTAGATCTACATCTTGTTTCCACCATTAGTAGAACTTTGGTGCAACTTCTTTTTTTAAATTTTTTTATTTAACTTGTCCTGTCCAACAGCTAGGCAGGCAGATGAGAGCTGAGGGCCTCTTGTGTTGGACATATTTTACTTTAACAAGAGGGGTTATTAATCTTCAGACAAACCAAAGGCATGACTAAATAAACCCCTTTTGTAATTGAGGCCAAACTTTTTTTTTTTTTTAATTCATTTCAACCATGTTTGAAAACCTTTGGTGTTGGACCGGACGGAAAAGGAAAGAAGGGAAGAAGAGAGAGGGATGTTAGAGAGGGGGGGGGTGATAGTGAGAGGGGGGGTAAGACCATGAAACAGCATAGAGCAGACAGGTTTACTGGTTTTTTATCATTACGGTACGGTTCAAATGTAGTACAAAAAGGGCGGGGCCTGTCCACACACACTCAAATGTTATCAACACACCTGCTAGCTGCAAAAAATGTCCACATGTCAACATGTACACAAAACAGATAGTGTTCACTAACGCATACCTATGCCTTTAAACCAACTAGTGTGAAATCTTTCATTCATTCAATCATGCAAACTATTAGTGCAAAGGTGAGCTAACACCTGTGCTCAGGTGAGTGTTTATGTTCTTCTAAAATGGGGCAACTTCAATGAGAAAGATTTACCTCACTTCAGAGTTAGCTGGGTTCTTGAGTCACTCAGTCTACACACACTCATCAATTCCACTTTTTGCTCTAAACCGATAGCCACATTCCTCACCTTTTCTTCTCAGGTACTCACAATCATATTCATGGACGTTTATCTCTACATTCCAGATGGTTTTGCAGGCCCTCCTCCACACCATTCTCCACCTGGACCAATACCACGTTGTGGACTGGCCCTTAACCACCATCAGCGTCTAGGCTCTGGGGTTTACACATCTATGATATGAGTTGATTCCACCAGAACAAAGACGTCATCTGCCCAGAGCCTAACCTTAAAAAAACTATGCACTATTTCAAGCACATTTTTGTGTCACAAATAAATCTTTATTTATTCGCATTCCTAAGATCTCTCCTTATTGAAACTATTATGTCCTTCAGGCGAACCAATATTTGTCTAATTTTTATGTGAGATTTGGATGCTGCACTTAATCTTTAAAAAAAAAAACCATCAAGAAATAAAATCAGCACACATTTTTTTCTGCTGGCTTTTGTCATGGGTGAGTAATTAACCATCAACTTAAAAAAATCTTTTCAGAATATGGATGTAAGTGTGTGTAAACACACCTGTGCCTCTGAGTTGCCTTTAATTGATTGGTGACCTGTCCCAGGGTATACCCCACCTATGACCAACAATGCCTGGGATAGGCTGGGATAGCAATCCCGTACCTCAAAACATTTTAAGCGATCTTAGAAAATGGACGGATGGATGGACAGATGGATGAATGGGTATTTTCAAAATGTTCAAAAAGTTCTGTTTTCCCCCAGAAAAGGTATAGTTTACTTGTAGATTTCTTCACCTTCTTCCTGTTTTTCATTGCCTTTTCTTTGTTCTGTGTTCCTTCACTTTTCACTTGTTGTTTTTCTTTGTTTATGCCCATCTTTGACACTGGCAGCATTCCAATATGTGTTGTCTTTCGTCCTTCCATTACTAGTAAGATGACACCAAGATGAGGAAATTATCTTTTCAACTGACAGTATAGAGTTTTGTGCTAGTTGTTACGAGCTTTTCCACTGGTGTTCTGTATGCCCAAGAATGTTTTATTTTTATTTTCACCAGTTTTTGATAAACTATGTGTAACTGATCTAATACTGTCCACCAAGAGGCACTTGGGAGCATATTTTTTTATGAATTTACACACGGTAAAGGATAAAATGATTTTTGAGAATTTTTGCTATTATTTATAGTATGATGGTGGAATTTAGAACTTTAGCTTAAACTTGTTTCACTGTGTATTTGAGGGAACAGTTGAAGAACCACTCCTCATTTGCCCTTGGCTTGCTTTCACTGGTCATGTTTTTCTTCTTGCTTCATTGTGATAATTTGTTGATTTGCTGGGTTTTTGTTATTTTAAATTCTTGTTAAAAAATTTGGTTTGAATGTGCTTTAAGCTGTTGTGAAGTATCTTCTCTTCAGCAAATTTGTCATTGAACTTGCTTGTTTCTGTTTCTGTTTGTTTTAAAATGTCGTTCATTGTTGTCCATGTTTTTCAGCGTTCTTTGTAGGAATGGGTTTTCATATGTAAGGCTGGATAGTGTGATGTTGCCCTGCATTCATCTTAGATTGAATCTTAGATTTTTTTATGCCTTGTTCATATCTTTTTTAGCTTTTCCGGAATTACAGAATGACATTATGTGTTCTTTTAGAAAAAACTTTCACATGTAGGGAAATCAAGTTCTTTTTTTTTTCCGTTGGAAAAATGGATGGACAAATGTGTAGCTACTTTAAGGTTTTTTTTTACTACTGGCCTGCAGTTTTTCACTAAAGCTCTCGCACCCGTCATGACGCATCACTATCTTTGTAATAGAAATGCTTACATAGTTGAAACGGGGCATAGGTTTAACACAAATAAAAAGCAGCACAAAAATGAATGTGAGGAGGAGACAATAGAAAGACTCACAAGATTAAAAAAAAATCAGAACAAGAAAACCTCCAAAGTCTACTTTATCTGATTCCTGTAAAGTAAATAAATCACATCATGGGTCGGGATAATGCAAAACAAAAAGCATAGAAAAAAAAAGCACAAACTTTGGATCAAAGATGGCATAGAAATAAAAAAAATGTAGAGACAACGCCACAACCACTGAGATGAGGGTGCATACACACTGTCAACTACTTTAGAGCCACCAACCAAAAAGAAGGAGGGTTTGGTCCTCAGATTGACCTGACAAGATGGTCTAGTGGGCCCTGCCCATCGCAAACTACTGATAGTAACACATCACGATGAGCGGCAAACCTTCTCAGGAAAACTGCAGGCCAGCGGTTGAAACATTTAAAGGGTTTGCTGGAGCCTATGCTATCTGATGTCAGGCAAAGACAGGGCTTTCCTTTGACAGTTTGCCAGTCCATTGCAGGCCCATGCAGACAGATACAACCACACACACTCACATCGAGGGACCCTGAGCCACAATTTAGCCACCAATCAACTTAAGAATAAGCACTGTGGGTGGAAAAAAGAGAAACCTTAAAAATGCACAGAAAGAACATGAAAACTCCACACAGAAAAAAACGAACTGGGATAGGAAGCATTGCTGCAAGCGCTCCTTTGGTCAGCGAAAACTCCATGTAGGGGGTGACCAGTGTTTTTCACTATGTTGTCCAGTTTGGACAGCATCCTCTGCTCTGCCACCACCTCCACCATCTCCAGGTTTGGCCCTCCACACAGCCTGCCCTCCTGGTCAGGTAATTCCGTTTTTTTATGTCCTTTTTGTTCACGCAGCCCCCCAACACACATAAAACAGGGCACTGAAACAGTCCGGCTTTTTATAAGTGTAAACACTGTCAAGTTTCATGAAATCCAAACAATTTAAAGTTGTTTTTTTTCCTAAAAGAAAAAATACTGAAGAATTTCTCTTCAGCTAAATATGAGTCTAAGGAAAAGAGCAGAAAGACTCGAAAAGGAAAAAACAATAGTTCATTGTACTCAAGTGTTATGCCATCCAAGGTAGAGCTCCAACAGAAATTGAAAAAATTAGGTCAGTTACCATCTTTAAGGGAAAAATAAGCCGTTTCCACTTCAGTTCCAACTTATTTCTTTATTCTGGTATTTATTATTGTAATCACTTATGCAAAGTGGATGATTTAGTTCAAAAATATTTCTAGCACTAAATTTTACCGCTGTACTAATATCTGATGTTTAATTTAATCCCTTGCTTCGGTGAGTGTTTACTTTTCAACAGCAAAGCTGCACATCAATCTCAAAAGAGGCACAAGGGGGTGGAGTGCAGTAAAGACCCCCCCCCCCCCCCCCACACACACACACACACAATCCTGCTGCATGGAATTTTGCCGAAAAGACATGGTGTAAAATGGGGAGCTGTTTTACCGTATCCGCTGGGTATTTTCACTAAAGCATGTTAGCTATTTCATTAAAACTGCAGGAAACTGTGTCAACTTGTGAAAAGAAGGGAATAATATGTTTCCTTTACGACTTAAGGGCTTTTAAACCTTTTACTACTTTAATAATATGGGTGCTCTGTGGCATTAGGCTCATCACACACTTTGTGACCATAGGCCTAATATCAATAGACGGTATACATACTCAAAGAGGTCAGTGAGACAACAGGAGGAAACCCGTGTCAAAGGAAAGCGTTGTTGTTCTGAATAATGTCAACGCTGAACTTGTATGAGCTTTTACGGGCTTACTAAACATGAACAACCTTTGGGACCACGATCGGGTAGCGTGAGAAATAAAGTGCAGCCTACTGTTATACGAGGCCTAATTAGTGGTCAACCTTTAATGCTGAATGGCAGACCAAAGGTTGCTCAATGTATTCAGTCACTCTACACTTGGATGACCTAAAGCTGGAGGAAGTTAATTCTCAATTGTTCTATGCTTCACATCTATGAAAATGTCAGTTGATAGGTCTGATGCTTTTTCAAAAGAGTAAAGAAATCAATAAGTCTCCTACTTAACTATAAAACTAATTTTATGTATTGAATTTAACCAATTATTTGCCATTTTTAATGTCATTGTCAACCTTTCATTTTTGCTTTTTTATCTATTAGAAGTACATGTGTGAAGCTGTGTTACAGCCTTTAAGAGAGTGGTCACATAATAAAGTAGTGTGAGTCATTTTGTTCAAACAAAACACACATTTTCAGATTTCCAACTCCCTATTTTAACACTTGAATGCCTTTTCTGCCTCAGACAGGAAGTTGCCTGTATGATTGACAGCCCAGAGGTGGGTCTTTATAAGCGGGATATACCTTGATGGACTAGAGCAGTGTTTTTCAACCTTTTTGAGCCACGGCACACTTTAACCTTGACAAAAATCCCGCTGCACACCAGTATCCAAGAATAAAAAAAAAGGAAAAGCTCATAGTCTGTATTGATCTACAGTCCCTCCACAATCTCACATGCTTTTTTGTGATAATTGTGGCAGAAAAAGCTGGAAGTTGCAGCTGTTTTTTTCTAAAAGATGTCATAAAAGTTAAGTTAAAAGATTCAAAAACTGTTTGATGTGTGTTCGTTGTTGTTTTAAGACGTTAAGAGGAGAAACTCATTGTACGCTGTCACTTTAACCCAATGCATCATGGGAGATGTAGTGGAAAAATCCGCCGACTGCAGACAGACAAGCGTCTCTGAACTTCATTGTTTTGTTCACTTGTTCCACGGTCTGACACCGGATTCTGTGGAAAGCTACACCACTAAAGATGAGCTTTAGCTGGTATTTTTGTTAGAACTGAGAGACTTATGAGCTAAATCGAAACAAGGAACTGAAGACTTTAATCACTTCTGATTGGTCAGATTGATGACGTGTGATTAAGACTCCAAGAATGATTGGTGGAGACAGTTAAAGGGGCGGGACTTTTCCTAAAACAGAGCTTAAGCTACAGCTAAATCCCGGTAACGTCATTCTTATCAAAATGTCTTTAAAAGAATCAAATAAACACAAAGAAAAAAAGTATTTTATGATCTTTCATATACCTAAATACTCAGTGTTTTATCAGGGCCTGTTTGGATGAACACAGAACTGATATCCTGGAGATGGAAAATGTTTTTAGATCAGTTAATGAGGGCAATTTCCCACGGCACACTTGACCATCTCCCGCGGCACACTGGTTGAAAAACACTGGACTAGAGAAGCCTTAGATAAACTGTGGGTATTCATGTGTGTGTTTGTGTGTGTGTGTGGGGAGTACTTTTACCTGTTGCTTTGGAGGGACAATCTCTTTTAAAATGAGTGCCTGTGAAGTGACCAGTACGTAAATTCTACAATCATTTTTAGATTTAGATTATCTTAATGTTAAGGTTAAAAATAAACTATTACTGGTTAATGGAGAAGTTGAGTTTTAAAGTGATATAATAACAATGTGAGGACACCAAATAAGAGTTAATTGCTAATTTAAGTTTGGAGGTCAGGTCCTGATTTTTGGAATGAAATTGGAATTTAAATGTTTAAGGACTCTGGCCCACAACGAGTCTCCAAGTGCCAGACTCTTGCTTTTTTTTTAGGTATCCCTTCCCAACCAATGCTCTGTGTTCCACCAATGAGAAGCAGCAAAGAAACACAGGAATAAGACGCAGGACATCAGTCCTCCAGAATTAAAAATGGACACCGCTGGCCCATAGGGAATGCATCATATCAATGAAAAGTCCTGACAAAGATATACAAACAATTCTCTGCCTATCTTTTTTTAAATTAATGAATCTAAAGTGTCATAAATTGATCAGGAAGTCACGATAACACATTCACAAAAATTGCAAAAACGTCTTTTTCCTTTTATCTGTCTCTACATCCATATACCGTTTTCTATAAATGCAGCTTTGTGGATTTTCAGACTTTCCCTTAAGAAAGTAATCCAGAACTGGATTTAAATTCTGAGCACCCACCAAGTTTTCCGCCCAATATTGTGCTCCTTAGTTCACACACAGGCACGCACACGCACAAATGCATGCAGACACTCAAAGTGCTTTCCCAGGTGCAAGTTTCTCCCGAGGGAAGGGCTTTTGTGCACTGTCATCCCAATAAGCTCAGAAAACACTGTTTAATCCTGCAATGATCTATCACCTTTTTTTCGCTTTGTTGATCTCTCCTTTACTCAAAAGCACATATTCTTTATGCACACACCCAGCAAAACTCTAAGGCTGCATTCAAACCAGGCCTGTTTGGTTCAGACCACAGTTTGTCTCTTTGGGAAGTCCACTTCTTTTGAGCAGGTGAAAGGTCATCTGAACTTTGATGTGGACCAAATATTCAAACCCCATTTCCTGAGCATATATAAATAAAACAAGGGTCTTGGTTTCCTCGTAAGTTTACCCTGATGTGGTTCACCTATACTGTAAAAACTGAAAGCTGAAAGTGTGGTAATTTACTAAAAATAGTAAATAATATAAAAGGACTGTCTTACATAGGTTAAAAAATACATTAAAATATCAGCAAATTTTAAAAAATACTAAAATGGGAAAAAAGTTGAGCATTTGTTTAATTATAAATGGTGTGTGGTTATATTTTTACTTTTTCTTTTTGGTTGGCATTGTTATGGGCACAATGCCTCAAAACAAAGAGCGGATGTGGCTGCATTACATATTTAGGTAGTTTAATTTACCTTAATGTCCAGTGTGAAATAAAACACACTAAATAAGGAAATCATTTTTTTATTGTGGTATTGCTCCACTTCATCAAACTGAGCCCACAAGAAAATTCTGCCCTGAAAGCAACTGAATAACAAGAACAGGAACACAGAAAGGACAGATGAGTTTAAAGACATAAACTGAATTGCATCATGCATGTTCAGACAGAAAGATGAGCTGGTTAGGCATAAGCCTTCCAAGTCACATTAGGCATTTACAAACTTTTAATGCTTCAATAGGAATGTAGTTTCAGTTTCATTTTATTTGAAACACAAATTTGAAATTAACACAAAAGTTTAAAAAAGACATAAAACAATACAGTGTGCTTGAAAAGGAGTGGGTTAAAGAGAAATCTTGTCTGCTCCCTCCCCTTTTTACAAAACCTGATGATGTGGATATTCAATACGCTATTTAGGGGCCCCGTATTGCTATTTGCTGATAGGTACAAAACATTCATGGTATAATTCTACATGGCAAATTTGCAAAAGTGACATTTTTTGTTTAATGAATTGTTTCTGGCCTTATACAGTTCTATTAGTGACTTCTTGTAGAAATAGTAGAAATAATGTAGTTAACGCCGCCTGTCTCATTTATTCTTATGGAGCACTCATCCATCTCTTTGCTAAACCCAAACCCAGCTGCAGAAACAGAAGTCTGGTAAAAGGTAAGATTCATAAAATACAAGTTAGTAAATTCCAAAAATTAAAAAATTCTGTTTTTCCATTCATCAAAAAACAAAAAACAAATAATTGTCTGCAAAATTTAGCTTTCCATCCAAATTTGTGACATATTACATGAAAGGGAAAAAAACACAATGTGATCTAACCTCTTTGTTGTGGTTATTTTCCTCTCTGCATAAAAGTGGCCTAGGTCAACTTAGCCACTTTTTGTTACCTAAAAGGCATTTCGTCAAAAGGTAGAGCTTCCTGTCGCGACCCAATCTGTAACGGCTACCCAATCAGTCTGCGCATGCGCAAATATTTGTCATTTACGCGATCGAGTTTTACTGATGTTAATAACAATAATATCCTCTTAAAATGTTTATAACAATTAAAATGTTTATGAGACTAAAAAAAGTTCCCTTTATTGTTAAGAAAAGGAAAGAAAAAGAAATGTTAAGGCTCAGGACTACAAATGTTTTCTTCTTCTTCAGTTATGTTTGATGGCAGTTTACTTCCCAAAGTAAGAGGACACAGCACTACTTATGGCCATTTTATTAACTCCGTTAAGACAGACACATTGTCCGTGACATCTCCTCAGAATAAAATGCGCCCACTTCTCCTCTTTGGCTGTTGTCAACATATAAATAAAATAAATAAATACGATAAATAAAAACAATCAAACAGAAAAAAGAAAAAACTAAATAAAAAAGATGTGGAGTTGGATCTGGAACCCTACAAATAAATCATTAAATTTTGAAATTCTCAATGTTGTACAAGACAAAGGTAAAAACCATCAATAAGCTTTTCATGTTTAATGTTTTGAGTATCTCCAAAGAGTCACAACAAAGTCATTAACCGTCATGTCGGAATCTATTTCCAAATATATAAAAAAACGATATTTTTATGTTTTTTCTGTATGAGGTGATGCTAAATAAAGGGGAGTCCTGGATTAAATGTTACATTGCAAATCATTGACATATTGCGTGAATGAGTTAACATGGCAACTTGGCAGAGGATTTTTGACAGATGCTCTTCTTAAGACAACCTGACTGTGAATTAAACTGGGCTCAAATCCCTGACCTTCTAATTGCACACCCCTTGCAACGGTGCTACGTCAAAGGAGCGGGAACCACCAAAATGGATGAAGTACAAATCTTGGTACTCCAAGAAGGACATCTGAATTTAAAACATCATCTCTGTGCAAATTCTTTTATTGTTGTGATCCTTGTATGAGGGAGCAGCTGAAAGACAAAGAACAAACTGTGTTTGTCCCAAACACAAAATCTTAAGACTATCTGATTCCCATAAATTTAATCAAAATGTATGTAAAAGACAGTATTTTACTGTGGAGTCTGAACTATCCAGCCAACTGTCTGCCCCATCTGTCCGCCTGTCTGACTGCCCAATTTTAGTGTCATTTCTGAACTTATGGAGGACATTTCACTTATACTGGTTAAGTTGAGCATCAGCTGCTAATCTCTTCAAATGTGGGTATTTTCCTTATCTTGATGCTATGATCTTCACAGGATTTTGCAAATTTACTCAGATTCTATGAATAGCACGCACATTTTAAATCAAACTACATACATAAGAACTGACGAGTGGGGATTTACTTGAAATCACAGAGTTCCCAAACCCAATCATTAGGAGAAGCTTCGCGTTTTGAAGGTACGCACGAGGGAGTATGTGTGTGGCCATGTCTATGTGTGTGTAATGAGTGTGTTGTGGGTGGGAAATGGAGCTTGCTTTATGATCCACACACCAGGTGCTATGCCATCCTCTCACTCTTACAACTTCAAGGAAACCACAACAGAAGGGACATGAATAAACATGTACATATCCTACCATTGCCAGCCATTCCTTCCCCTTTTCCCCCCGTCTACCCAGCCTCCTTCTCATTTATCTGCAGGGGCTGAAGACCTGTTTCTGGGTTCCATCTGTCAACAGTTTTATAGGCCAACAATAACAAAATAACTCTCCCGCTGGTCCTCATTTACCTGATGAAATTACCATTTTGCCTTTAAAGAACTATGCGTTCCTGTTAATTTGTCCCAGTTGTTCCTAAATGTTCAGAAAATGGCTCATTCCTGCCCACACAAGAGCGAGCTAGAGTTCAGCTTGGTTCTATTTCACTTTTGATAGATGATTTCTTCCATTGTGTGTCTATGAAGCTGATAACAGAAGTTTGTTAAGAAGCACAGAGATAGAGTCCATGTGCAGCAGGGGTCAGCGCTCAGGTGTTGCCAAGTTAATGACTTCTCTCCTCTCATGTTCAAGTAGTGGAACAACCTTTGACTTCACAGACAGATGATGCTGACAGCTGACTGAAAGAATGCCTCGGTCAGACACCTCCTCTGACCTCTAAGACAAAGTTTACCGATTACTAAAGACACAAGGCAAAATAAAACTTATCGAACTTAAATCATCCCAAAACCCAAACATTACACACATGGTTTAGCAACTGATCATAAGACTGCAGCCTGACAATTATAGGCTAAATTAAAACAGATTTTAGGGAGATTTTGATTAACCAGATGCAAGTTTCATCCCCCTAATTTAATCTTCCAGCAAGTTTTCTAAAGCTTTGTTTTTGACCCTACTTTAAACTGCTTGTCCAAGCATTTCCTTGACTTCTTACTTTTGTGTCAACAAATCAATCAAACAACTAATACTCTATTTTATTAGAATTTGAAAGCATATTTATTTAAAAAGGAGGAAAATAGGTAAATATACATGTAAAATGACCAAAGAAAAGAACGTGTTGCCAAACAAAGAAATCCCTTTTCTTTTTAGTTTTTAATCCTGCTGTCATGATTAGGGTTATTCTAGCCGTAGTTCTGCTTCATGTTTTATTTTTGAAGGTTTCTTCCTGCATGTCTTAGGCTATGTCCGAAATCCCACCCTAACCCCTATATAGTGCACTATGCGTTCGCCATTTTGTAGTGCTTTCCGAATCTACAATTCCCAAATCGAGTGCCCTAGAAATTTCCCATAAGTCTCTGTGAAAAACCAGTTTGCATTGATGCTCACTAGATCAGTGAACATAGACCAGTTTGTGACAATTTTTGCCAAAAAAATGTACTTATATATTTTTTTAAATAAATCATCCCCGTTTTTATCTTCAGAAGACAGTGGACTCATAAATAATCGTTGCAAAACGCTGATATTCATTAGATTTGAATTTCATGAAATCGATGACGTCATGTCTGCTGTACAAAAAAAAAAAAGTAGTAGTGAGGATGGTGTCCGAATTGCTTTTAAAATTCCGTGCGCTATCTAGTGCCGCACTATATCCTTAGGGTGGGAATTCTGACACAAGTTTTGAGTTTTACTTCCCTTGTTCCAATCTCCTCTGATCGTTTACACCTGTGTCTCATCAGTCTGTCAGTATATATGTCTTATCACTGCCTTCCTCTGGTGCTGGTCCATACTGTTTGCTTCCCTTTCTGCCTGTTTACACCGGCATTTTTTTTTTTTTTTTTTTTTTTTTTTTTTTTGGTTTCCCTGCTCGGCCTTATCTGACACCTTTTTTCTTTAAATAAAACATTTATGTTTACTTTAACATTAATGGTATTGAATAAAATCTATTGTCAACCCCCCTACCATAAAAACTAAGATCCATATAAAAGCAGAAAAATAAAAAAAAATGAAAAGATTTTAAAATATATAAGATAACTTTTTAACAGAATTTAAAAGTAATTTTATTTACATAATCATATTTTTGGTCAGAAAAAAAATATTGTGTGGAGCGTCTGCTGTTCATTTTGTGGATTTAACAATATTCAATGATACACTGCAGCTTTAGCTAATGCAGACTGTTTTCTACAAGAGGAAACCTTAATGTAATTTTATATTTTAAAACTTTTTTAAAAAATACTTTTTTAACATAGTACTGTTAATGGGCTCTTGACAGCACTTGAGAAGCACTTGCAAAGTGTTACTACTCAGCACAGATATTACTTCAAGTAATTCATACAGAACATACTGCAAGTCTGTGTGAAGCTTTTGTATCAAAAAGTAAACCTAAGATTATTGCCTTGGAGCAACAACAGTGTGGCAGCTCTTAGAGTAATTTAAAGAAAAAAAGTGTAATTACATAACACAAAATTAACTGAAGAGCTGTAAGAATTTTTACGAAACTTATCTTAAATAAAAGTAAGACAACAGTCATAATTTGACTGAGTGTTAGCAATACAATTGCACAAACACACATTTAAAGTTTGATTTGGGTCCATGGAGAAATGTACAGTTTAGAGCCCAATTTAAAATGTTAAAATGTAAAAAAAGACTCTCCTATCCTTGAAAAATTTGTCCAAAATAAAGCAAGACACTTACTTAAATATTAACAATTCCCAGCTTCTGATGCAACATTTCTGTAACAGATCCAAAACAACAAGAATCTACAAGAAGATCACAAGAAACGTTCTTTCTTTCCATAAATCTAACTTATAAACATATTTTAATTGGAGCATGCTTGCCCTCAGCTCGATTACAACTGTCTCTTTCCCTCCAAACCTCCATTTCTGCATTCACACCGAACTACATTTCTTTTCTTGTTTGTAAAGCGTCAAGGTTTTTTCCTGACACAAAAAGACAAAAGTTAGTCTCAGTAAAGTATCTTCTCTGTACTCACTTTGACTCTTTGGCCCTGAGCTCTGATTTATCTTTCCCTCCAACCCCCATCTCCTGTTCTCTCCGTGAAAAAACGACATTCTTATTTCATTAGAGGGGTTCTAAGAGGCCTAAGGGTAAACAAAATGTCTGTAATCAACAGCAGAACATAAACAGCTCAGAGAACCAATCAGGGAGAAGTATTCTCAAAGATAGAACCGTGGTTAAATAGTTCAAATCCACACCTGGATGTTTAGAAATTCAACTTACCACTTAGTTTTGCCAGGAACTTAAATAGTAGTGTCACAGTGGGCCTCCAGGTTGTCCATAAGAGACACCAATTAATTTCTCTTTTTTTTTATTTTTCTATCTGAGTTGTCATGTTGGTTTGGTCACATTAGCGAGGGATCACTTGGGGACAGGAAATGGGCTTTAGGTTTGGCCATATTGTACTGTAGCTATATATTGCTGAATGGCTTCCATCTGTTCTGCCATAAAAGATGGCTAATATCGGAGAGCTGCACTTAAATAGAGGACTACCAGCATTACAGGAGTGGATAGATGAGTAGCACTGATATCTCTAGCCACAACACCACTTTACACTGAAGGCTAATGCGGTAGGATTATTATATTAGACTGGGATAAGAACTCTTGACACAAATACCACATAAATTCAAATGTCCATTATGATATTACATTGATGGTACTTCACTTGTAGTCTGCTCACCAACACAAGCTTGCATTAACCTTAAATAATACGAGTCAGTAGAGAGCAAAGCTAAACTCTGAAAAGAAATGGCAGGACGAGAAGCAATGGAAAAAGATGGAGGGATGGGAAGAGAGAGAAAGGGGGCAGTGTGGTCTGTTTCATTACAGTGAATCCTGACACTGCTGCATTCTCAGCACACATGGACTGGATTAAGTTAGGTTATGTGGGCTGCTGTAGTGCAGTATAGTTTTGCAGCTCTCTTTTGAACACAGGCACACACGGTCGCAAACGCACACAGAAACATTATAGATGAACACTCAAGAGATTTCCATTTAGACGGAAAAGAAAGCAAACTAATTGCTAATGCACACACTATTGGACTGTAAATTCCTAGAATGAAATTATTGGACTAACAATCAACACACCAAAACAAAATGAAGAAGGGAAAAGATAAACTCAAAATGTGTTCTTTTTCAGCTTTCTATCTTCTAGTACTCCACTACAATGAAAATTGTCTTTTTTTTTTTTTTTAACATGTTCATGTAGCATTCATCTCATAATGGAAATTATGAGTAAAATTGCATTTCTGAGTTTTTCTTTAACAATTCAACAATGTAAAATATTTTTCGTTGACTTGTTCTTACTTTCCTGTTCTTACTTTTGTAAGGACTACAAGCAGAAATTAGAAAAAAATTGCATAACACTGCAAAATACATGTTTTGGTGTTTCAAGATCAATGTTCTTTTGTGCAGTGTCTCCTCTTTAAATACATAATAAATAAATAAACTTTAAAGTCTTATTCGAATCCTTGTGAATCAAAAACTAACTTGGTGTGACGTAGAAGCTACAACGGGAAAACACGAGCTCCCATCCACAACTCAGAGGCGAGTTTCAGATGAACTTCCGCTTCTCCGGTGAAACAATTAGCCAGAAAGTGACACGAGTTTTTTGATTTTGCCAAAAATTAAGCAATTTATAATCATAATTAACACTTTACAATAGATCAAAAGATGATTAGAATGGGACTTTAAATAAAAAAAATGCTCACTTATGAAGAGAGGGCTGTTGTAAAGTGTTACTACTCAAGATGTTGACTTTAATATCCACTATGCAAATGTACCTACAGTAAGATCTCGTCAGTCACAAACTCAGTTGGTGAAAGTATATTAGCAATTTCAAATGATGCAAAAGTCACTAAAACCAACAGATGTAGCTCAAAAAATAAAAACTCAAATTAATGTAATCTGGATCAGTCATGGAAAAAACAAAGGAATGACCCAAAACACCACAGACATCAGAAAATCTTGTGTCCTCCTTGGACAATTTCGATCTGTACTTGTTAGAGGAGAATCTGTGCATGGATCTAATCTGTGCAGAGCTGCTCCACATTGCAGATGTTAGAGAGAACCGCACCCACTGAATTTACACATGCTCCAGAGAAATTGGGGGATTTGGGGAGTTTAGGATTGGCACCGTCGCTTGCTTGATTTTACATTTATAAACATATACAGCAGACAGCAGGGATTAAAGAGCACTCAACAGTAGACTTTATAATAACCAGATTTGCTTTCTTTCCTCTTTCATTTATGGGCCCAGAATGCTTTCAGATCTTCTGCGCTGATGACACTGGCAGGACAGTTGTACCAGTGAGTGCAGGTTGCATGTCTAACAAAGCGGTTACTTGGTCTAAAGCTAGAAAATAACACAAATATTTATTATCTGCCTTGCTTTTGTGTTTTAGAAAGCATTTTATTTTGGTTTAAACAAACACATTTACATTCTCTGTCTTGGTGCTGTTAGCCAAATAATCATAGAGTTTTCTACAAGAAGCCTCGATAGGAGCAGAAGAAACCATCATTGTTGCAAAACTCATTACACATGTGTTTCAGACTGTATTTTTTTTTTTTCTTGGAATATATGTGGGTTTTTCCCCCCCCTCATACTTTCAGCCGTTTGTATCTGTCTCTTCATGTCTTCATGTCATTCCTATTACAGTCTCAAGCAGATTGTGGGCAGTCGTTCAGGGTGGCTAAGTAATGTGCAAGTAATTTCATTCAGAATTATTTACTTATTTAGGATTTTTTTTTTTTATTCATAAATATATACTTATAATAAACCTGTTTTTTGGCCAAATTTTTTATAATATTTTGGTTTTACTTGTTTAATTTACAGGTAGACCCAGAGATAACATTAGTAAGAAGAAAAGGTAGTGTATGGACTGTGGTTAATGTTACGAAAACAAAACAAAAACCACTAACGTATTAGAAGCTTACTTTAAGTGAAAGGGGAAAAAAAGAGAAACATGGCCAGCATAAAGGTGTGTCCAAAGCTGTATTATTCATATCAGGATATATGTATTAAAGTAGTAAAACTATACTTATAAGTATAGTTTTACTAATTTGTTATTTATTTAATAAGTATTACTAAAAAACATTTTAGTAACACATTTCTTTCAAAACTTACAACATCAATACAACATCAAATTAATCAGCTCAGTTAAATCCAATGTTGTTTTTTTTTTGTTTTTTTTATTGAGGGGATGAAGTTTTTATATTTTTTTATTGTACTTGATCAAGTTGGTCTCAACTAATTCTGACTTCAGTGAAATGATTAATAGGTGTAGCTTAATGTTAAATGTATTTATAAATAAACAATTATTTTAAACTCATTTAATGTCTGTCAGTACATTTAGAGACATTTATAAGAATTTTTGAAGTGTCTTCGGTCTCTGATATCGCCAATTATGTCCTGTGTGCAAAATAAACATATTTGCACACAGACAAACACACAATCACACGCACACACAAAATAAGAAAAATAAATGTAAAAAATGTAGGTTTTCTGTTGCAGAGCACACAATACGACCTAACTGTCTCCTCACAGAATCAAAGGTTTTCTTAGATAGAAACTTCTATGAAATAGTGCCGTGTTTAAGGTTTAACCAAGGTGACTTTCAAGCTAGAACTGCCACTGCTGCTCATAAGCTTAAGGAAAACCATAACACTAGCAGTGCAGCTTGCTTTCTAGAAGCCTCTGTTCAGAGGTATTCAGATTCAGCAGGGGGCTTCAATATAAAACCACCAAAACAGAAACTGTTCTTTATAACTCAGAATTCTCCATTTTATGCATTTTCAGAGAAACACACACACACACACACATACACACATACCATGACTGTTCAATGTTATATTGTAATGACTTCTCCACAGAATGGCACACAACAGGGTGGAGCTATGTGGTCAAATTTTACTATGTCTGAAAAGTGCCATGCAGAGACCCAGACTCATCCACCTCTGTTTTTTCTCACTGTGTCGTTTTTATCACCTATGAGTTCTTTTCTGCTTGCCTTAGGGAGCAGAATGTGTACACGTCTAACCACACAGTTACCTATGTAACCATAAAGTTCATGTGCCATATGCTGCGCAACCACCAGAGTCACCTTATGGAAAACTCTCATAAACCTCTGGATTAAATGATACTTTTCAGTCTTCTGAAGTTCACTCATTTGCGTAAAATGGTTTAGATTGTGTTACACTAATCCCTGTCAAAGCTGGGCTTTTTGTGGTATAACCAGAAAAGACTATTAAAATTGATATTTTTTCTTTTAAATACCTTTACATTAGAAACTTACTGTATTCTCGTAGTCCTGCTTTCATTGTAATCACCATCATGCCCAAATTCCTTCTTCATCATCCTGCAAATACAAATTATAACAATCATTATTCAATCAATAACCACAAGCATGCCCATTTGGGGCATTTTATCCAAAAAAAACTTTTTGTGGCAGGACAGATTTCATAAAAGAGGTGAGAACTATAAGGTGTAGCCATCACAAAAAAGCTCAGTTGTAGCAATAAAAAAATGCTCAAGGCCCAATCCATCAAATCCTCTTGATTCTCAGTTTACCAAGTCTGTCACTGATCATAACAGTTAACCTTCTGCCTTCTGCCTCAGGTAAATAATGTAATTAGTGCTATTTTATGAAAAAGTCTGGTATGGCACCGCAGAATATTTTTCTGTTTAATTATATGGAAATTAAGAAATGCTTTACTGAACAACAGAATGTGTTTTTTTTTCCTTTACATATCCTACATTTGATTTGAAATGCAAACAAAAAGGTTGTTGCATCTGAAAAAAATAGATAAATAAAGTTGTCAATCAGTTAAAACCTGGACCAACATTTACTGAATTTCCCAAGCTGGGATCAATAAAGTATCTTTATCTTATCTACTGGATGACTGATTACTACATCTTCATATTGTTTAATGCTGTTATTCCAAACTGTAAAATGAGCTTAGCTGCTGGGTTATGAACCAGGCCACAGTGAAGAGATTTGTGTTGTGATTGAGTATAAGGAACATTGAACATATTGGTTTGGTAGTTAAAGATAACACTTAGCAGGAACTATAAGTTAATGTGTTAGCAATAACAATTGGTTAAGGAGACAAAGAACAATTTCCTCTGTCTGATTTCTGTGGCGGCTGGCAAACAATGCTGTGGTCAAATTTTTCCAGACAACTCAAAAGGGTTGCCTATCAGGACTGTAACTATGCAATCAGCTGCACTGACAGAAAACCAAAAAAGGGATTGCACTAACGAGCTTTAAATTTGGTAAATGAACAATCCCAGGTGTGGTATAATTTAAATTATTAGTTTGGTGACTCATTAAGAACAGAAAAGGAGGAAGTTATTATAACTAAAAACACTGACAGAGGGTTGTTCTCATACAAATAAGGCTTGGAATTAAGGGAAAGTATTTATACTTATTACACACTCATTACACACACAACGCCCCTAATCTATCTATCTATCTATCTATCTATCTATCTATCTATCTATCTATCTATCTATCTATCTATCTATCTATCTATCTATCTATCTATCTATCTATCTATCTATCTATCTATCTATCTATCTATCTATCTATCTATCTATCTATCTATCTATCTATCTATCTATCTATCTATCTATCTATCTATCATTCACCAAGTAACTGTGTTTGGTGAGCACGTGCATTCAAAATTTTTAATAGTCTATTTTTTTTTTAAACTCAACAGCCTGAAACACCAGAAGGGACCAGCCAAACCAACACTTAAGACAAGCTGGGAACTAAAGACATTTTCAGTTATGCTCTTTGTGTGAGGGTTTTAGTGTTTTCAGCATTGTGGTAAGGTCAGGATTATCAACTGTGTTAATGCCTGCCTCACCTTTTCTAATATGAAATACCAGTGGCTCTGTTATTTCTTTCACTGGCTCTATGTTGTAGTATGTCAGCTGCTTCTTCCTTGTGGTGTTGGAATGAGTTCAGGGGTTGACAAACGAAGCCCAGAGATACACATTGCTGTCATTCCACCGTGTACTTAAGGCTCAGGTGCTGAAAGTGGTTCGTCATGCAACCACTTAAAGTTTTAACCAAGTTTACAAAGCATGGTGGTCTGTTCCACAGTGGACTCTTAAAATAAGTCATTTAAAAGCAGGAGAAGTTGCAACGGCATTCTATGCCTGATGTAATGATGCCAACTGAGAGCCAACAAAAAACAAAAATACAGATGAAGAATGATCTGCTTTTCATTGAACAGCAAAAAATACAGTTTTAGAGAATTTGTTGATTTTTTTAATAATATATTTTCCACTGTAATGACTTGTTTTACAGTTACTACAATAACAAGAAAAACGGCAACACATATTTATCTCATTTTAGTTTTTCATTATAATGGAGAAATGTCTGTATTCCAGTAAACTTGTTTAGATCATAAAAGATAACAATCAAGGGCACTTCACAGCACTGCAATGCTTTCATATTGGAGACTAGAAATTTCCAAATGTAGAAAGAAGTAATGTCCTGCTCTGAACGTTTCTATCTCAACTTCACAATTTTTTGCAATGTTTTTCTAATTGAACTGTACATACTTATCCGGATTAACAGAAAGAAATATTTACTAAATAAAATATGTTGAAATAATTTTGGTTTACATATTTGCTAGTTGCAGAAAGGAACTTGAGTAGGCTGTCCAGCATAACCATGCACTAGTCATAGAAGTTACAAAAGTGTGTGATTACCTCTTCTAATCTTTTAGCATTAATTGTCTAAAATGGTTCCCTCTTGAAAACATCAGTATCACACACTAGCCATGACAAGAATCCACGTGTCACCGAACTTCAAAAGGTGAACTTTGTCAGAAGATCTGATGCATTTTCATGATTTTTCCTAATGTAACACAATTTTGCACATATTTTAACTTTTGATACTTGATCAGTTTTTGCTATGAAGACTTTTTAAAACAGTGTTATGTCTATTATACTGATATTGTATTATTTTTATTAATCATATACATGACCTTTAGAACAGAGCCCCTTCCAAATAATTTGAAGTAGTTAGAAGTTTAACAATTCATATTCACAACTAATTTAATAATATTATGATTTGTAGCTGCTAATAAGATTAATAGTCAATCGATACAGGAAAAATTTAGTCAAAAATTAAACTAGTGTCACTCAGAGATAAATATCTTGAACAGTGCAGGTGAGGTTTTCCAAATTCCTTGTATTTCTTGCAAGATAATCAAGTGTAAATTCAATGTAAATATATCAAATGTAAATTAAGTGTAAATATGTGTACAAACAAACAAGTAGACAATAATTAGCTGCAAATCCATTTACATTTTAGTTTCATAAAGTTCAGCCAACTGTTGTTTTTCCACATCAAAATAATACAAATGGAAGATTATTAGAACTTTATACAACACTGTAAGGTCACACGTCTTTGCTATATTCAAAGTTTTTCCACACATGATGGCGGCTTGATCATTTTATGCTGGCATCGCATGTGTGTTGTCTGCTGTCATGGAACTTATTCATTTTCACATTATTGTAAAATAAACCTACCATGCCTCAATACAAAAGATATTCTTACAATATCAATTAAAATAGATTTATTTCATTTTGAGACAATTATATAATGGTATAGGTCAATTCGATTCGATTCAATTAACAATTTACCAAAGAAGAATTGGTTGGATTACAGAAATATAAATCAAATCATCGGTTAATCGATCGTTACACCCCTACAATAGTGGATGGTGCTCAAAAGGTTGATCAGCTGTCTTGCAGTTGAGTGATGAAGAGGACCCACTTTCAGGTTTGACAGACATTGTTTGTGCAAGACATTTAAACCCACGTTGCTCTTAATTTTGAACCTCGAAGGTTGCGCCGGATAAATGTTTGCTAAAGCTGCGTTAGCCAGACAAAAGTCTTAAAAAATTCAATAAATAAATAAAGAATGCATTACAAAAAAAGCTTGATATTTTACTGAGGTACATCAGATTTTAATTACAGAAAAACACTGCATGTCAGAACGTGATAGTGTTCTGTTTGAAATCACGAGGTGGTTTCCAGGATCATTATCACTGTTCTTTTTTTACATTCCCATTTTGCACCCTAATGCACCCAAATTTGATGTATCTTTCTTTGACTAAAAAGACTGAATCAAGCATGGGTCTATACATTCTTTGAATAATCAAAAGGAGGTTTTCTTAAGGCATGCAAGGTGTGGAATTATTGAAACCAGCAACCCGTGTTCATGCATAATCCTAAAGTATGTTTACGTATGCATGGCTTTTCAATCCATCCAACCAAAGAGATCCGGGGCTCCCTCTTACACTTATTTTGACAATTTTCTGATGTTCTTTTGAAGTTTGCAAACACACAAAAGTCATTTTTAAATATTGTTTTCACAATCATCAAGCAGTTATCAAAATGTATATTGAGTTGGAAATCCCCAGGTATCCAAACTCAAGCCAAACAGAAAGCCTATTAGACGTATACAGGTTTTCATGGTTTGGAAGGCCTCCAGTTACAACAACAGAGCCATGATGAGTTTGAATTACATTCAGATCACAAAAAGCTTTGATGACATTAGCTCATCAAAGAGACAGCGCAGTCTTTTCTGTTTTTCTTTGAAGATGGCTGTCTGCCGTAAGCACATTCATTTGTGTCCGCAGTATAAACACATACGCATCTTCATACGCATCTGCAGACATAAGGGCAAGCACATGCTTGTGCTCATTTGATGGCTCACACAATGCACTTGCTGTGTTGAGAACAACAACTGTTTGTTCTCTTTTTGCTGTCATTAGGCACATCTGACATCACCTAAGGCCAATGAGGATAATACACTCAAAAGTATTAGCGAGACTTGAATGATAGATATAAACTAGTCTCACATATAAATGCCATCAATCAAAATTCCTCATTTGGCAGGTTTTTCCTTCAGGCTTCTGATCTAAATGATATGAAAACTCAAACTTGGCAGAAAGTTTTGGTGTTTGAGGGAGAGGAGACAGGGAAGGGAGACAGGAAATCTGGTTCTGTCAAATCAGACCGCAACTGACTCATGGTGGAAATGACAATTATGAAGTTATAGCTTTAAAAGGATTTTAAAAATTCTAAGCCTTAAACATGTCAACTTGTGTAAACAAGCTCTGTCCAACTGCTGTCCTTGGGGGAATTCTACTGTAGTACTTCCTGTTTTAACTGCCACTTCGGTGTTTTCAACCCATGAAAACAGAAATTGAAATGAGTTTGAATAAGGGGAAACCTATGGTCTTCGTTTAACAAATTCCAAAAACAATAAGCATTTTGTCTCACCAGATTTGTCAATCATTTATTACCAAAGATGAAGGGTCATGAAAATAAGCACCTCTGATACTACTTCTTTGCCACTTTTTGCTCTGTGATGTGTTGTGTGAAAGGACCCAGTGCATAATAACTTTATACTCCCAACTGCTTTGAAAAGGGAAACAGAGCCAATGGGATGTCATTATTGAAGAAGAGCTATTGAAAATAAAAAGCTTTGTGCACAAATAATTTTTAAAGCTAACAAAAGTTTACCAAAAGGTCTCCATTTAGAGATTGTGGGGAAAAAAAAAATCTGATAATATTGTTAAAATCAATACAAAGTACAACATTACACCAAAAAAACTGAAACTGAAATTAAGAAGTACCTAGTTGTCTACAGGTGGATGAATCGGGTGGACAAGGGAGCTCGAGGCCTGCCGATTGTAGTTAGTACATTGCAGCCACAAGCTTTCTTTTTTTTTTACCTGCTCTGGATTTACAACATTTTGAAAATAGAAACACTCAGAAGTGCAATATTAAGCTTAATTGTTTTGTTTCATATGTCCTCCATCATGAGAAAATGTTTTGTAAAACATTTTAAAAACACCAAAAACACAATTTTTCTTGTTCTAATTTCACTATGAATGCACAAAAGAGGTTGAAGAAGAAAAAAGAAGTGATCACCTACATCATGCATTTTTTACTGTGCTCTCTGCTACACACGTAATGATGTGGCCTTAAAGTGTTCTTGCAAGTTTGTACAGACCTGATCCATAGGGGGGCGGTGGTTGGCATGGGGTGCTGCCCTTGGCAGGCTTCGGTGATGCACATTTGTTGGATGCAAGTGGTGCAAATGATGAGGATGATGTTGTGGATGGATATAATCCTCCTCATAATTATCTGCCATCAGCTTCATTCTACTCTGAGTCTGGAAGGACAAAAAATAAACATTAGCATTAAGGGAAACGCAATTATAATACAAACACACCAAGCCATGTCACAATATTTAAAAATGAACTAGTTGAGGAAACTTTGGATCAGGAGAAATATGTTAAAAGCTGTTACAATTGATAAAAACACCCTGCTAACAGATTTTGACAGTTCCTAAGGTGTGTTGGTTTAAGTGTCTGATTAAAATGTTGTAAGCCTGTCAAATGTCATTAATGTTGCAGATGATTATTTTAATTGGCTGTAAATTTTCCTAAACTCAGTGAGATTTGTGCAGCCCAAGGCCACAGGCATTCTGGTAAACATGAAGTAAACTTGTTTTTGATGATACTGATTAAAATTACACTTGAATATGTTTCTAGAGGCCTTTAAATGAGTAAGTGAGATTATGAACACTTTAAGTTTACATCTGTGTATTTGTGAGAATAGAAATGCCTGTCATCCTGCCAACATCATTGCTACAGATGGTGATAATAGTGTAGGCTGACAAACATTAGCTCTCAGTCTTGTTGGAGCAAGGCCATCTGTGCAGATATCATTTCCCTAACTGTTCATATTTCCCCTGAGGGCATTTATGATTGCAGAGTGGGAGGAGGGATTGGATGCGGCGGGGGAGGGGGGGGGGGTGTCCAAAGAAAGACAGGCAGACATTTCTTATCCAAAAAGCCACTGTTGCTCTCCTCCGTTAAATGAGAGACAGCCTAAGCAGGAAGAGGCAAAAAGTTTGACTGAAAAGATGGAGAGAGGCAGAGGAATGGTGTTAAGAGTAGTTAGCAGCCTTGGGACATTGGTGTGAAGATAAGAAGCTCAAGCCTAATGAGTGGGGAAACGAGCTAGGCAGGATCACAGGAGAGGATGTGGTTGCTATTAAAGAGGTTAGCAATTAGTTTAAATTGGAGAGGAGTGGCTTGGATAAGGTAGGGTGGTTGGGATGGGGCTGAAAAAAGTTAGGGTAAGGTGTAGATATGCTCGTGACTTCTGGCACTGACATTAGCAGGTGAGACAGAGTTAGGCTGGCCTCTCTTTAACAGATACAACGCCTGTCATTATCATTTATCAATGATAAAGAATGGAGCCAATGATATCTCTACAGTGCAAAGTAAGTTTAAAGTCCCACTCCAATCATCTTTTGAACTCTTTAAAAGTGTTTTGGGTTAATTCTGTTAAATCTCCAAAGTTGCACATTGATGACATCACAGCAGATACTGGTGCGTGCTGTGTACACGAACACGAAGAGCAATATAAATGTGTTTTCAGCTGAGTTCAAATAAAACATTAATGAAAGTAAAAAGATGAACCTTTTTAATTTTTATTTCACAACACAATAGTTATACATTGAAATAAGATTAACACAACTTAAAAAAACTGTGTTCTTTTCTAGAATAGAGCAGCAAATAGTGGCAATACTTCATTAGAAAATTGCCCCTGAGTTGTGGGCGGGACTGTTGGCGTAGAGTAAGCCCGCCCCCACTTCCCGACATCTACTTGTTCACATGCTCTCCTGCTAGCTAACAGCCCCTCACAACCACAACCTGACATTATTGGTGTAACAAAAATGGCAAGAAATATTGGAGCTGTCCAGACATACAGTTTTAAGCCAGATAGGAAAAATGAAGACATACATGGATCTATTTGTCTGCAAGGATGCATTAGAATGGATGTTCTAAAACAACATTTTATGTGTGCTCCTGATTTACAACATTTTGAATGAAGAAATACTGAGAACTAAAATTTTGAGCTTAATTTTATTTATATATCCCTTGTGCTATCCTAGGCACTTTAACATTGGGAGTTGAGTCATCTTGACCCACTAGACAGTGCGCTGAACCTTTTTTCTTCAATGATTTGTGATCTTCACTGGTGTCCATGGATTACATGAAATCTTTCCACCTTTATCCACCTTTGTCATGGTAGGGAGAACACGTCAATGCAAGGATGGGGTCATCTAAGATAGCACAAGGGTTAAATGTCCTCCATCAGAAAAAGGCTGCAAGAACATGTTAAAAATGCAAAAAACATGATTTTCATCAAAATGGACCTTTAAGCATGTGTGCTGTTGAAGGCTTTAAAAAAATATATATATACAGTTACAGAGATTAAATGTCTACATTTTGCTTGTAAAATAACAAGAAACACAGTCTGTTTAAGCACAAACTCAACCATATGTGGTAGCTTAATTTATGCTTAAGGTTGTAGGTGATTGTGTAATTACTCATAGTTAATATTTTTATGACCTGGGACAAAAACACAGATGAACAGAATGATTAATCACTTGCAGAGGAGCCTAGTTGTGTGGTCAAGACAGGCCACATTTTGTCATTAAGTTTATTCAAACACGGAAAGACATGTATACAGAGATACAGAGCCACACACATCCTAGAGACCTTATTTCTGAATGCATGTGTAAAAAAGTTTTTGCATGTAAAATGCCTATGAGGTTGACTGTGTGTTTTAAATAGCGTTAATTTGTAGCTTTGCAGAGTAAACAGCTTGTTTAAAAGCCTGCTTGTAGATCACAGACAGACCAATAGAGACAAGTGTTTTGAAATGAGGGTGGACAACATAAGGTGAGTGAGTGTTTTATTGGCAACATTAAGAAAAGCAGACCATAAGGCTGAGCTGTTTTTGTCTGCATGTGTAACAATGTGCGGTCCTGAAATAAAAGGCAGACTTGAATGTTGTGCTCACAGCTGCACCACAACCTTCAACACAAGTTCCCTGAAAATCACAAAGCCACCCTGATTAGAGGGGAGCACCATTAACACGTATAGACACAGGAAACTTAGAAGAAAGACCCTAAATAAGCAGCAGCTGCAGAGAGGGTGTGCAACACTTGTACACACTTCTATAATCAAGTCTCAGGAATTGGAGCATCTGCGTGCACTGTGCTAGCCTAAAACCAGAGTACAGTGGTGACTCAGCTCCATCAAGCTTGTAACCTGTTCTCACTCAGAGGAAGGATTCTCAAGTGCATTCTTAAAAAGAAGGACGAGAAGGGTGAAGTGGTTAATGTAAAAGACAAATTTCCGATTTTCAGTTCCATCTTTTCCCGCTTTAAAGTCGCACTGCTGTGTGTTCATCCATCAAGGTGGTGAGCTACTCAGAGAATTCCCACATGGGATGCTCTCTTCAGGAAGACTAAACACTGCACCCCATATGTGTGTGTCTGTGTGTTTCTCTAAATATATGACTGTCAATAATGAGGGAGTGAACCGAATCATTTAAAAAAACTCTCAGCTAAACACACAGGTATTTGCACACACAGACATGTTAATAACATTATAATGTGTTGTGGTCAAAAAGGTCAACTCAAGATCTGTTTTTCTCCTAAGTGTCCCATATTTCTTCAACATTTCCTGGATGATTTCCTACTTTTCCATATATAGTTGAAAACCTGTGATTGACATTCAAATCTTAGATGAATGTCAGTGTATCAGATTAGTAAATGACAATGTTTAAATGAAATGGCTTCTACACAGCTGCAACATGACAGAAAGAGCTGGAAAAGCACCATCATTCTCTACAGAAACAACTCATTAGCTGTTTTTGACTATAATGAATGCTTCTCTGTATCCTTTGTAGATGTGGGATTAGTCTTTGGACTCATACAAAAATAGAAGAATCACATAGACAAAATGATCCTTGAAACTTTGATCCAACCATGACCAATCACAGTATATCTTTTTTTTTCTAATTAGATGACAGAAATATTGCTTACGTAAGATGGATTTAGGCTCAATCAGCTGAGTGTCAATGGTTGTTGAAGGTCTTAGGGCCACAGGATGGATTGGGCAGCAGGCGAATAGATTTGTATGACCAGCTGTTACATGCTTACACTCATCCTTGGACCCAGAAAAACAAAAGCTTTATTCTACAAGTTTGTGCGTCTCTGTCAAATATGAGCTATGTTTAATGTTTTATTTATTTATTTTTTAAATATAACCTCAATAATAATGGATTGGATTTATCTGCGCTTTTCCAGACACTCAAAGCGCTTACATTATGTCCATTATTCATTCACTCTTCATTCATACTTGGTGATGGTAAGCTACTGATGTAGCCACAGCTGCCCTGGGGCAGAGTGACAGAGGCGTGGCTGCCAGTTCGCCAACACCGGGGCATTCATACACATTCACACACCAATGGAGCCACACTGGAGGCAAGGAGGGTGAAGTGTCTTGCCCAAGGACACAACGACATTTTTGGCTGGTGGGAGCGGGGATCGAACCGCCGACCCTTCGATCATTGGACGACCCGCTCAACCGCCTGAGCCACTGTCGCCCAATGGATGTTATTCACTTTTATTTTTATTTTCATATCTAAAAGTCCTTCATACATTCACACATCTATTTTATTACTTGATACTAACATGAGTTATGTCATTTGAAAATATGTAATTGTAGAATTATTTTTATTCGGAAAAAAATGAAATTATTTACCTGTGGACAATGTTGCCGTGCATAAGGGTTTGAAAGACCTTATCTTTTCCTGCACATATTTTTCTCTATAAATAAAATGTCCTGCTTTAAAACATATACGTGCAAACATTAACACACCATTTTAGCAAGTTTCTGTGCATAGCAGCCTTTAAAAGAATTGTCTCCTGATCATGGAACATTCAGAGAATTACAATTGGAGTCCTACAACTCCGACACTTGATGATTGCCTCACTAAGGGCTGATGATTAGCAGTATTTATCTGAGCTTATAAAACGTCAAAGTCCATGACAGCAGGATTAAAGGTCTTAAGCAGTGTTCTTTAAAGAAGGCTAGCTAGAAAAAAAAAAAAAAAATACACTCACAGGATTTTTGCAAGGCCATAGTCGAATTTTTCGGACTTAATGGCCACTGCCAAGCATAAACTAAGCTTTGCAACACCTACAGCTCACTGTTTAGCTGCCAGTGAAGGTGTGATGATTAGGACGTCTTGGAGCCACATGACTTTAGCACCTTGCAGTCACCGAGTTGACCATAAGACTTTGGCACAACAGTCTTTTCGACAGGGCAAATGTGGCCATCTGTCTAAAGGTTAAAGATGGGTGAAAACTGGGCCATGCAATAACCCATTGATCTAAAGAACAGCAGCGATTCGGCATAAATATGGCTGGAAAATAAAATAATGAAGAGCAAAGAAAGTCCACAACTACACTTATATAAAATGCTGGGGCAGAACCTAAAATTACCTCGCCATTTTTGTTCCACCAGTAATGTTAGTTTATGGTTGTAAGGGTCAGTAAGCTAGCTGGAAAGAGTGTAAACAAAGGGATGATGGGATGTTAGCAAAGGCTTACTTTCACACCAATAGTCCCACCAACCATTCAAAGCCAAGTCTCTGATGAGCTCCTGCTGCTCTGCACAAACTTTGTCCAAGAAAATGACAGGTTTTAGGATTTTGCCTAAAAATTGCATAATCATAATTAGAAGACCACTGGAAAGGGTTTTTACAATATTTCACTGAATAGATCTATTTATAGAAATGTTTTGAAGTTTTAAAAGTCTAATATTAAGACCTATCATTACCGGAAATTATTTTTAAGACTGGTTTTCCAAAGCAAAATTGCATTAAAAGAGTGGGTGATTACTCTTGCGAGTATGTCTCAAAACCATTTCAAGCAAGTGTCTGTCAAGAAAGAGAAAGAGAAAAAAACTGGCATCATACTCTTCTTTTGCAAGTTGATTCTTTTTTTTATCCCCTGTTTTAGACCCCACAAGCCACATCGTTGCAATTAAAGCTCATCACATCCTCAGGTGGACTGTAACTGCTGGTTGCCCAACAGGAAAACATGACGAATCAAAAGACGATAAACATATAATAGTCTTTCCTTGAAATTCCACCAATGGAATTTCACCCACAAGGAACTGTTTACTGTTTACGAGACACAAAAATAGGCTTACACCTAGATGCACAACCATGTGCTGCATCTGTTGACTTTTAAAACATACAATCTTTCCCAGAAGCCCCAGTGACTACATGGCTCCCTGCTGGTGGCTCATTACTGTTAGCGTTCATGTTAGATCAGTCACTGATGTGGTCTCAGCAGACCTTAATGACCCACATACCTTCCTCAGCCCCGGGTCATTCAGAGAAGCCGGGTAGCATGGGAACCGGTTGTGTATGCAGGTACAAGTGTCAACGCCATAAGTAAATAACTGCCTGGTTATGGTTTAACGGAAATGCCCAGTAATGTCTGTGAAGTCAGAGTACATTTACAGTAATAATGCTGACTCCAACATGACTATCAGAAAGCTTTTTTAATGTGTTTATCTTGTGAGATTTGGAATGACCGCTCCTACCTCTGTGACTAACCTCAAAACGACACAACACACACTTTGTTTGAGGGTCAGACGTATTTTATGTTAACTACCACATTCAATTAACCTTTATCTGTTCCTGGTTTTAAAAGTTCAAAAGTTTTACCATGAGGTTCCAGTAATGTAAGCAGAGTCTGATTGTTTGCATCAGGTCTTAATTTCCCAGACTAGTTTGATACCAAACGACAAAATTGGTCCTCAACTGTGACCGAAAAACAAGGTTGCCTTTGATTCATGTTCACCACAGTCATTGTTTCAGAGGTGGAGAGCTGCAAATTTCAACTAAACTTTATTTATAAAATGTCTTGTAACAGCAGTAGAACAAGGTATTAAGCATTAAAAATGAAAACATAAAAAAAAGCTGTTAAATAGTTTCACTTCCACGAGTTTCCGTAAGTGAAACAAGCTGGATTTACTACTAAACTAATTTTACAATCAAGTTTATATCACAGTCTATTTTAAAACCCAAATTTGACTCATTTTACTTCACATGTGGAACCAAGGGACACACTTTATGAGCCCAATCAAGGACCTCGCTTGATGCATGAAAATGTACCTGCTGTTTGAGCTGGTGCATGAGCCTGTCTTTTTCCCGCTTCAAAGCCATCACTTCTTCTTGGGCCTTCTTGCGCTTGGAAGAAGACAACTCCAACAAGGCAATGTTGGCATCTTTTTCACTGATAGCTGCCAGCAAAGCCTGTTGCCTGAGAAATTGAAAAGAAAGGCAAGAAGAAAAGTCTTGGTTAAGTGAATATATTATGGAAAGAAAAGAAATGCTTTTTCTAAATAAAATGCTAAAGCCGGAAACTCATCTTATGACATAAACTCAGACAGTGGATGCAGAGAAAAGACGCAGACATCTTTGAAGTGGTTCACTAAGTGCATTACTGGTGATACCTCATTGTGACTCATGAGCACGTAAAAGTCCCACAGTCAGTGATGAGGCAGACTGAGGAGGAAATGACATCTTTCTTCTGTCACTGCTAGTTACAGGAGTGTGTGTGTGAACAGACAGGGTGGCAACAAATGACTGTCTACAGGTGCAGCGGAAACACATCATCATACACACAGAACCAGATGTATAAATTCACCCCAAGATGACCTGAGTGCATGCCTTGCGTAACTTCTGAAGAGAAGACCATGTCTTCAGAGCGGATCTTTGATGTCTATCCTAACCATCAAGAAGGATGTTGTAAATCCAGAGCTGCAACAAACACATTGTCTACTTACTCTTGTAAACACTCTTAGAAGCAGAAACATTTTCACAGATGGCCATTTGGCCATTTCCACCGCTTTAGCTACAACAGTAAAAGTATAATTAAGGATTGGATAAAAAAGTAGCCACAAAAAAAAGTTGGCGAAACCTTATTAAGTATTAGGATTTGGTTTATTTGTGTGGTTGATCACTACAAAATCCCTACACTCGTGGTATTTTAAGATGAATAAACATAAGTTCAGACTTTCAACTGACACAACATAAGTATGTGTTGTGCAGTGATCTGTGGGATTGGGAGGTAAGTGGTAGCGGAAAGGAGTGGGAGGGTGTGCATTTAAACTAAACTTTGGTTTCTATTAAAACTTGACCTGAAGTGTGGTGTTTTTGTTGCATGATTTAAGTCCCAGTAGAAATCACTGCACTGCAAAGATAAACATACTGAACTCAGTGTGAAGTCCTGTTGGCCCAGGACTTGATGTTTTGTGTTTTTAGTGCAACTATCTGCATGTCGCATCTGGATTCAAAGTAATTCATAAGACGTCCGTGTGATGTGTGTTTTTCTGTACTTCCTAATAGATGTTCTCCTTGTGTGTGCGCGTACATGTATGGGGTGTGCATGTGGGCTCTGACAAAGAAAGGAACAGGTAATCACACTGTTAATCAGAAATCAGAGCGTATGTTGAAAATGTGATGGTTTCAATGTAACCATACCTTATTCAAATGAATGCTTTTTGTAATTGGAATATGTTTGGACCCACAAAAGACTTCGACCAAAGCAAGTGCTTTAGATCACATTGATTACTAAACTCTTTAATAAAACAGCAATATCAAAAAAATGAAAAATCATATTTTAAATGTAAACAGATTTAAGATTTGTTTGTACGACAAATAAAAACCACAAAACTATTTCCACTGCTTAACTTTAATCTTTGCTGGATGAAATATAAAGATGAAGCACAGAGTCATATACAGGCAATGTGTGGCAGTTCAAAAGCAGTCTGTCAGATTCACAGCCTCAACATACCTGCATGATGGACATTTTTACACCAGACCGCTTTATCACATCCAAGATGTCTCACAGCTATATCTCTTACTTTTTCAAAGATTAACTTCACACAGATGCAGCTTGGCAGTCTTATCGTCTGAGGTCAAAATAACACTGTAATTCAACAAAGAGGATATTACATTACTTGCTATTTCAGATCATAACATTGCCCCCAATTGGCAGCAAAGAAAGAGACGTGCACAGCCGACAATACAGCTGCTTTGTGACTGATCTGCCAAATGTCTGACCAACTAGACTTTGCAGTAGTCAACAGATTTCCGTCATTCTGAATGATTCCAAACAACAGCTTTTACGAGGAGGTAAAAGAAGGTGAAACACAAAAATACGGCTGTTACATCTGATTCACCTGCATTTCCAAACAAAAACAGCTTCAAAAAATGTGATTTTTGAGTCCAACCGAACATATGCCTTGAACCAAAGCAGCTGCTTATGCTCAAGTGCAAAGTAAATTAACTCCAGTCTAAATTAACACACCACATTACACCGCTATCTTTCTGTGGATGCTTACCAAGCTGTGCAGCATTCTTCTGATCAATGTCTTCCTAAAACAATAAAAAGGGGCATTATTATGATTAGTTTGCAAGTAAACGCTGGCTCCCACTTCCTCAGACAGTGATTGTGTCTGAATGGTGCTTGGATGTGTGTGAGCAAGCGCTGATTAGTATTACAAACAGTCTTTGAACCTGACTCACACTGGAGTATTTAATCACATCTAATTTGAGTGGCCATTTGGCCTTAGTTGTAGAACACACTTGCAAAGTACATTAATCTGGCAGACAGGATTCATCTGTCAGACACACATGCAGCTCTCCTTTCCACCACCACTCACAAAGATAAATGCATGTGCCGTATCTGCTTACTGATCTTGAGTGGCTGAACTTTCTTTTCTTTCATCCTCTCTTCTTTTGCTTTCCTTATACTTTGTTTTATGTAAATAATAAATGTAATGGCCAGCAGATAGGGTATGGAGTTGGAATAAGATTACATTTCCGATTAATTAAAAAAAATCCCTATTAAACTCTAATAATTTCACCTGCAGCTGAATCTCAACTGAAAAATCCCCCTCATGATTTACCTGCTTTGACAAACCTGATGCTTGCAGATGTGGAGCCAGCTGAGTTTTTTTGAAGCTTCTCAGCTCTTTGGAAGGTTCTCCAGAACAGCACTGTTTGAAATGACATCTTATTTATAAGGAGGGGGGGGGTCTCAGTCCAGCTAAAACATATGATTCCAATTGAACCTCCACCGTCTTCGGGACATATTGAGACATTCAGATCTTAGAGAAGAAGAAGACGGATGGTGAAAGTACACGACTGAGTGATGAGACTGCTTAGGTGTTTGATGGTGTGTGCACGCATGTGACAGAGAGGAGATAAAAAGGAAGGACAGAAATAAATGGAAACAAACAAAACAAAAGTAAATTGATAAGAAAAGAGAATTTTTTTCATCACACCAAAGCAAAATCGGAGGAGAAGGAGGGCGTGAAGAAGGAATCGTTGCGGTAGGGGTGATGTTTAAAAGGTGTTTAAGGATGCATGGGTGACTGCAAGGTCAAGAAGATTTCTGAGACATGGGGTGATGATGGCCGCACGAGTGAGCATTAGTTAGATTTATCAGAATAAAGAAGAAAAACTACAGAATGAAAATGGACAGGAGAGAGTAAGCGGAGGCAATAAATGATTAGAAGTAAACAAAAAGGAGGAAAAATGTTTTTCAGACCACTAAGTGCCACCTGTGCTACACAATAGGGAAAATGGGACAAAAACGAGAAAGACATTAAAAAGAAAACAGCAAAAGTAAAGATTTAAGAGCACTAGCTCACCCTAAATCAGCTTAGCCCACTCTGTGTTGTTATTCCAAAGTGTCATAGTTGAGGGATATGTGTTTAGAATTTGTGTTATGACTTTCTTGAAATTATGAGCGTGGAGAGTTAGAGGGATAAAAACAGATGCGTCTGCAAGATCCACAAGGGAACCATTAATACTGTCTCCTCGAAAGTGTAGCTTGTACACATGTTGCGTTTGTTTGTGTGCATGTGTTCAAATTTGCAATTTTTTTTGCTTTCTCTTATATACATCTCAGTAAAATCAAGTCGAACCTGTTCCCAGAATGTCCATTAAATTGATTATCCTATAGTTTTTGATCATTTACTTTCAGCATTTAACTGTCCAGATCTGCAGAAACATTTGTCTGGCTTTTTATGGCTGCTCCTTTGCTGTGCGTTTGTGAAGGTGCAGCATGAGTCTTTGGGGCCCCTGACAAGGCAGCACAGGAGACCTGTGGTGAGATCCAGCAGAAGACATAAGAATGGTACATGGTTAAGTGACACTATTATTTACGGTCCTGGAAAAGTGTATTATTTACAACAAAAGGCAGAGATGCCTTTTTAGAACAAAAAGCACATGCTTAAGCTTCATTTGGTAAGCTTTCTCCAAATCCAGCTAAGACGGTGACATTTCAAGGAAGAAGATGGGTTGGATAAAGTTCACGAAGGCCAGATTTTAGCTGGATTTAGACTGGACCAACTAACTTCCAGCTTCTTCCAAAACGCGCGTATTTCCAACTTCCTCTTTTAAGCAGCCCCAAACTAAATAGGGCTGTATGTATTTGAATAAACAACGCAAGCCTTATTCATACCAACTAAAGATAAACCCCCATGCAGTTTTTTACAGGTTCATATTCAGCAAAACATGCAAAGTCAGAACAAGAACAGAGCATTTTACAAGCTAAATTCCCAAAAAGAATGCATGACAGCAGATGGCTTTCACAGAACCGGACCAGGTTATGTGTGTTTTCGTTACACTAATAAAATATACAACCCACTTACTCTGTTCACCCCCACTCCCACACTGGAGCTCTGACTGGTGGGTGGTGGCTGTGGTGGGAGTCTAATTGAAAGAGTATGTATAAGTTTTACAGCAACAAGAGGGAAAATATGAGGGGACAAAAATCAACAAATCTGCCAAAACTAGCCAAATGTTTAGAGTGGGAGCAGGGATGAGGAGAGATGGTTGACTACTCTCGGAGATGAGCAGGACCAGACGGCCACCACTGCATTCCAGACAGAGAGGGGAAGAGTGAGGCAGACCAGGTGGCCGCTTGTTTACGTGCAAGAGCACATAAAGAGATAAAGAGTGTGTTCCAGTTCAATGTCAAAACAAAGGGTTAAAGCAAAATGCACAACTGCAAAGACCAAAAGTCACAAGAATGTAATTTAAGCCAAACTGATTATGCTCTAAAAGAAATGTTTAGCATTATGAAAGATGGATTTTCAATAGATGAAGATGACTCAGTTTTCTTTTGTTTTTTTGTAGTTCATAAAGTATTAACGGGATGATTTGAGGTTTATATTATGCTGTATCTATTTAAACATTAAGCGAGGAATCTTTTTAATGAAAGAAGAAAAAAACACACAGACAGTTAATCTATTTGCACACATGAAGACTGCAGCCACACACTGATGTGCACAAGTTGAGGTGCAGCAACCTTTTACAAATCTTACCCATAAAACAATGAACAAAATCTACATTATTGAAGCTAAATAAGAACTGTATAGAATTTTGCAAAGCAATTTAAAGCAATTGAGTATCTAAAGCTATGGCATTCTTAAGCTTCTGTGTACTTTTATTTTTGCTTGTTAGTTTTCCCTTTTAATTTATTTCTTTACTTGCGGGGACTAGAGGGATATTTAATCAACTGCTCAGCTGAGCTACGAGTCCTTTTGCAAAATTCAAAAGTTTTGATCAATAGATTTACTTGGCTGGTGTGTAAAGCCTCTCAGGCTGTGAGAAAATGTTGCCTTCGACAGCTGCCGGCCCTTTGTTTGTGAGATATTTACCCTAGTGTTACTGGTAAGTGGTGTGATGCAGCTTTGAGCTAATCTAGTTATAAATCCCTCAAGAGTTCTTACCTTTCCTTTGGATTACAGCACTTTGCTGAAAAAATGTCCTCTTTGACCCAGTAGTTTAGAAGAAGCTGATTAAACTAAAAGTTACTCCAGAAAGTCTCAGGTATCTGATTGTCGAAGGGAAATTAAAATGATACTTTTGAAAAATTATCCTGAAGTTTGAGTAACTTTACTTCAGTCAGAGACAGAATGTAAATGAAAGAATCAGCAAAATCACACAGTATGCTTTTAAAGAATGTCTTTACACAATAAGTATTAAGCTCCTACAAACAAGCAAGAATCACGTAGCTCTGAATTAATGGCACCTGTCTGAACTGTCTATCTGTATAAAAGACACCTGTCCACACCTTTAAACAGTCATACTGCAAATTTTCTCCATTAGGAAAGACCAGAGAGCTGTCTTAGGACACCAGAGAAAAGATCGTTCACCTAAAGAAGACTGGAATGAACTAATCTACAATAAGCAAGCAGCCTGGTGAGACGATATCTTGGAGAAATAATTTATCATTTAAAAAATTGAAGAAATACAAAATCACAAACAAGCTCTCTCTCTATCTGTGACTCTATGCAAGATCTCATCCCATGCGCCACAAATAATCTTGAGAATGGTAAGAACACTGCCCAGAACTACATGGGGAAACTGATCAATGACCCGAAGAGAACTAGAAAGACAATAACAGAGGTTACTATTGGTGACACTCTACATCATCATGGATTCAAATTCTGCATTCTGGAAAGATCCCCCGGTTTAGGACATGTCCGAACCTGTCTTAAGTTTGCCAGAGACGATCTAGGTGACCCAAAAGAGGATTGAGAGAATGCCATCATGTCCGATAAAGCCAAAATGGAACTCTAAAGTATACACACCTAACACCATGTTTGGAGGGGGTTGAATTATCCATTTGATCCCAAGAACACCACACCTACTGTGAAGCATGGGGGAGGAATTATAATGCTTTAAGGCTGCTTTTCTGGAAATGGAACGCCACAACTTGTTTGGAGTGCCCTTGCCAGTCTTTGGACCTACAACCCATAAAGACCTTGTGGCAGGAGTTGAAACTCTGTTTTACCCAGCAACAGCTCGAAAAACATAATCCTATAAGATCTGCTTGGTGGAATAGGCCAAAATATCAACTGCAGAGTGTGCAAGCCCAGTGAAGACCTGGGGTATACCAGGGTTACATTTTAAAGTATTGCAGGGAACTTGTTTATTGACCAAATACTTATTTTCTGCATCAAAATATAAATAAATTATCAGAAAATCATGAATAAGTGATTTTTTTGTTCATTTTATCTAATTTTTTTTTTTTTACATTCTGTGCAGTTGAATTGTATCTGTGATGAACACCCCTTTTTCTTAATTTGTTTTCAGCTTTTCCCTTCAGGGGTTGCCACAGGAAACCAGCTCCCTCCATCTTACCCTGTCTTCTGCATGGTCTCTCAGAGGTGCTTCTCTATGATGAACACCTCTATCATTTTTTTAATGGAACTACTTGGAGAATCATCCATTCATTTTCAACCCTGGGGATGCCAGAGCCCTTCCTAGCTACTGTTGGGTGAAGGCACACTGCAGGTCGCCTGTCATTCGCAGGGGCACACAATCACTCACACACGCACACACACTTTATCTTCTGCTGAGTGCCTGGATCGCGTGTGTTTAGCCAATAGGGAGCTTCAATGGCAGGTTGGTAGGAAAATGTGTTGGACACTTTGAGGCCTGGATTCTAAGACCCTGCTTTGGAATAACCAATGAACCTATGAAGCATGTTTTTGGACTGTGGGAGGAAGCCAAAGAGCCTGGAGAAAACCCATGCGTGCACGGGGAGAACACGCAAACCCCACACAGCCGACATTTGAACCAAGGCCATCTCACTGTAAGATGAAAGCACTAACCACTGCTCCACCGTGCAGTCCTTGCAGAATCAATAATCGTCTATACTCATCTAAATTATTGTTTAAAACTCATTGAAAAAAGGAAAACAAAAGTTACAACGGATGTACAATTTAAAGTATATACAGATTTCAAAGGAAATTTATGAATTATCTGTACAAAAAGGAAAATCTTTGTGTTTACAGTCATTTGGGCAGCAAGGCCTGAACTGAAGTGAAAAGTAAAATCAGCAACTTTTTTTAAAAATACTTTTCAGCACATGGTGGATAACATAAACTAGAGGTTATTAAATATTTCGTATTTATAAAGTGAATACTCTATTTGTTTTTGTCTGTTATGGGATGGAAAGCTTTTCAGGAAAGACAGTCAGTGGTGATCTCATAGGGGACGCATGAACGCCCCCCAAAAAAGCCTTTTTTCCCCCTAGAATAAAACCACCCATTTCCACGTAAAATTAATTAAATTTGCGTTAGGGCACCCCCACTATCCTGTCACCTTGCTGCTACGATGACCGTATGTTGCGTTGTCTGTGTAGAACATGCTGAAGTATTATCATGCATAATTAGAAGGAACAAGAAGTACAAAAATTAATTACAATTATTACACAACTACAACCAACTGTACCTCAATGACAGTAATGGACGATAGTGCATTAAAGCAACTCTTTGGAGTTTTCCCCAGCAAACTATATTATTCAAGACCAATCTAATGACCAATCTATTGTTAAAGTAAAATATGTCCAACACAAGAGGCCCTCAGCTCTCATCTGCCTGCCCAGCTGTTGGACAGGACAAGTTAAAAAAAAAAAAAAGACCAATCTAATGAGTGCCTGTGAATTGATTACAAATATCAGTGACCTTCAGCAAACCATAGTCTGCTCTGCATTATGTCTTTCCATCTTGACACACACAAAAAAAATAAAAAAAATACTTTACACTGACAAAAACATTAAAATAATAAACATTTAAAGCACTGCCACTTCTACTGTTAGAGAATGCATACAAAAGGAGAGATAGAAAAAAAAAACCTAATGTCTTAACATTTCAAGTCGGATGAAATGAAAGCAAAATAATGAATGCAAAAACGGAGATGCGAGTTTTAACTAACATCAGTTGTTCAAACTTATGTGAGGCAACAGTGATTACATTTTGGAAATATTTTTCTGTTTGGCCCTTTTGTGGCAGCAGCGAAACATGCAAGTTTACTTAGCTGTGCTTGAAATTTGAAGTCTGTTCCTGAGCTGAATTCATTGTATTAGTGATTAGAGTATGTCTATTAAATCTTTTCAGTTCCCTTTAAGCATCTTCAAAGCATTTCACCCATATAAACTTACAAGTTACAGTCCTAGAAGAAGGCATCAATAGCAAAAAACAACTGATCGTCAAAATTGGAGAAGAAGACCTTAGAAGTGAGCTTATACTTTGCAGTCAGCTCTGCCTCCATGCTTTACAAGCAGGGTCATGCTTTGAGATCAAAGGTTTTTTTTGGGGCATTTTGCAGCAAACAAAATACCCAGTTGTTGACAATTGATGGCGCCAAGCAGCATGAACTCAATGTTAATGTATTTTTCCCCCCGCATGAAATAAAAAAGAAACTATATTAAACCAGAACATCCTCTAACAAAACATATGTATTCAAACTGTAATTTATTTAGTCTTGAGGCCTAACAATGGCGGTGTCAATGAATGGAGTTTGACAATAGAGCCTTTACATGAGATTCTGAGCTTTCAAGAAACCATCTTTTGTTGATAATGGCTGTTATGACATCGCTCTGACTCTACTGTCACTGTAGCTTAGTTTATTTTTCTTTTTTAGTGAAAGCATTACAAGGCCTGTATTTTCAGTCATATTCTATGAGGCATTCTGACCCACACTTGTTTTTCTTTTATTTATGAGACATTTTCAGTCAAAACGGTCACATACACTAAAGTCCAATGATGCACATTTAGTTAAAAAAATAGGTAACACTTTATATTTATATAAGATTCCTTAACAAGCTTTGTTAACACATTAACAAGCATTATAAATTAATTTATAGGGTGTTAGTAAGACATTTATTAGTACAATAAGTCTAATAAGGTTTATTAAATTACTTAGTTAACACATTTACAAGCATTATTATTAGGATGTTTTCAAAATGCTAATGATGCATTTACTGATATTATAGGTGCCTAACAAATGTGTCAGTGTTAATAAGCTTAATAAGATTTATTAACAACCTTTGTTAACAAATTAAGAAGTATTATTATTGTTTTGGGTTCTAGTAAGATATTTATTAGCATTATAGATGCCTGACACAAGCATGAGTGTTCATAAGCTTAATAAGTTTTATTAACTAACGTAACAAATTAATAGGCTTTATTAATGTGTCAGATGCTAGTAAGATATTTTTTAGCATTATAGATGTCTTGCAAATACCTGAAAGTGTTAATAAGATTTATTAACATCTAAAGTCAGACCATTGTCTTCTAAATACATATTACTAAACTGCTTATAAGCTTTACAAATGTATTAATTAACTTTGTTAATAGTTTATTAATTGTTTTGCAGCACCCCATCTAAAGTGTGGACGTTTTTTAATACAAACAACCACAAAGCATAAAGATTGTAAAAAGAACTTTATGACATTAAAAAAGACTAAACATACACAAATTGTTCTGTAAAGATATATAAAAATTTAATTCAGAGAAATATTTTTTTTTTTAAAACATATATACTGTTGTTGGATGACTAGCATCATAGCTAATAAGGATAAAGTATTAGCATCTATCCTGAGTGAAACATTCATTGCAAATCCCATCACCAGGAGACAATTCTCTGCATTCAATGCCAACAGCATTCAACCACATTTGCCTTGCTTCAAAGTCCACAAGAAAGTTACACAAGCCAGTCATTTTTGAAGAACAAAGACAATAAACCTACAGGAGCCATGCTAAAGCTAACACGCTAACGACCGACCGGTGCAGAATCAAAGATGGGCGGGGCTTTTTTCGTCACCTGTGTGAAAGCAAAGTCTAAGAGGCCATTCAATTGGCTGAAAGTGAGCACGCCTGTTTTGCTGATGAGTTATTTTTTTTTTTTTTTTTTTTTTTTTTAACTTGTCCTGTCCAACAGCTAGGCAGACAGATGAGAGCTGAGGGCCTCTTGGGTTGGACATATTTTACTTTAACAAGAGGGGTTATTAATCTTCAGACAAACCAAAGGTATGTCTGAATAAACCCCTTTTGTAATTGAGGCCAAACTTTATTAATTTCAAACATGTCTGAAAATCTTTGGTGTTGGACCGGACGGAAAAGGAAAGAGGGGAAGAAGAGAGAGGGACGTTAGAGAGAGGGGGGGTAGGGGGTGATAATAGGAGGGGAAGGGGGATAAGACCATGAAGCAGCATAAAGCAGCAAGTTTACTGGTTGTTAATCATTATGGTAAGGTTCAAATGAAAAAAAAAAAACAAAACAAAAAAAGGGCGGAGCCTGTCCACACACACACTCAAAAGTTATAAACACACCTGTTAGTTGCAAAAATGTCCACCTGTCGACATGTACACAAAACAGATAGTGTTCACACGCATACTTATGCCTTAAAACCAACTAGTGTGAAATATTTCAGTCATTCAGTCTGTTGAGCTAACACCTGTGCTCAGGTGAGTGTTTATGTTCTTCTAAAATGGATGGTGGAACGTGAAAAGAAGGAGGGAGAGTGCCCAGCCATCCCCACCCCAAGACCCCCACCGCACCAGCAGCGGCAGCCGGAATCCCCCCAACGCCACACAGGAACCGGCAGGGAACAACCGCCGCCCGGGCGACCAAGCCCGCCACCCAGGCCAGGGCCAGCAGGGCCGCCGCAAGGCCCCCAGAGCCAGAGAGCAGGGAGGCACGGAGGGAAAGAGGGCGCCGCCCCAGCCCAACCAGGAGAGCAGCCCCCCCGCCGCGCCGGGAGAACCCAACGCAGGGCCCCACCGGAGAAGGACGCCCACAGCCCCAGACGAGCACCCCACCACCACCCAGGAGTTCCGGGCATCCCCCCGCCCCAACCCCAGGTACGAGCCAGGACCCCCCAAGGGAGACCCACTCCGCACTCCAGGCAGCCATCCGCCCGGCCCACGGTTGGTCCAGGGAGGAGCGAGGCAGGGGCCCGCCGCCCCCGCCCAGAAGGGGGGAACCCCGGGGAAAAAAGAGGGCCCACAAGGGGTGTTGTAAATATGGCCCGACCAGGCTCGGCCACAGTTGGAAATTTGGCGGGGCCCAGCACTCAGGAGCAAGGACCAGAACCCACCCCCCAGGGACACGAACACCCCCGGCTCAGATGTAATGTGAACCCCCCCACCGCGCGGAGAGAGCACCGCCGGGCCCAGGAGGCCAGCACCCCGGGGACACAGCCGCCGTTGCAAAGGGGCCCGTACCCCCCACCAGGGAAGAGGCAGGGGACAGATGGTCCTAGGTCCCACCTTCCTTGCAAAATGTGTGTGCGTGTATGTGTGTTTGAGAGAGTGTGTGTGTGCATGTGTGTGTGTTTATGTTGGGATGTATATATTGAGGGGGGAGGGGTGTGTGTACTAAGGGGGGTGCGGTTAAAATTGGCGGGTAGGGCACTAAGGGGACGTCTCCTGATTACTCACAGTGACGTCCCCTCACCCTCCCCACCAAGGGGCCCTAAATGTCTAAGGTGCGGTTAAAATTGGCGGGTGGGGTGCTAGGAGGACATCCGCTGCTTGCTGGCAGTGATGTCCAAGCACCCCCCCTACCAAGGGCCCTACATGTCTAAGGTGCAAATAAAACCGAAAGAGGGGGGGCCCACTCCATACGGCAACCACAGGAGGGGGGTCACTGCCTAGTAAACCCCCCCCCCAAGGCTCATCGCAGGCTAAGCCCCCCACCCCCTCACCCTATTATGAGGTTATATGAGGAAGGGGGTAAGTTGGGGACAGATGATAGACTATCCCCCGGTGGTCAAACAGCCGTCCCCCGCCCCCCCCCCCAGCAAGGGGGCCAGGCCCACCCAGCCCCGGGGCCCCACCCCCGGAGGCGCAGACACCCCAGGCCCAGCACCACCACCCCCACACAGAGAGAGGGGAGCCAGAAAGCGCCGGCCCCCCCCGGAGCAAGCCCAGGCCCCTTGCTGATGAGTTTGATTGACAGATTCATTAGCCAATGGTGACATTAGTTAACCTGCCCATCTTTGATTCAAAATCAAAGATGGGCAGGTTAGCGTGTTAGCTTATCTTTTACAGAACGATTTGTGTATGTTTAGTCTGTTTTAATGTCATAAAGTTCTTTTTACAATCTTTATGCTTTGTGGTTGTTTGTGGTAAAAAACGTCCACACTTTAGATGAGGTGCTGCAAAACAATTAATAAACTATTAACAAAGTTAATTAATACATTTGTAAAGCTTATAAGCAGTTTAGTAATATGGATTCAGAAGACAATGGTCTGACTTTAGATGTTAATAAATCTTATTAACACTTTCAGGTATTTGGAAGACATCTATAATGCTAATAAATATCTTCCTAGCATCTGACACATTAATAAAGCCAAATAATTTGTTAAGTTAGTTAATAAAACTTATTAATCTTATGAACACTTAGGCTTGTGTCAGGCATCTATAATGCTAATAAATATCTTACAAGAACCCCAAACAATAATAATACTTCTTAATTTGTTAACAAAGGTTGTTAATAAATCTTATTAAGCTTATTAACACTGACACATTTGTTAGGCACCTATAATATCAGTAAATGCATCATTAGCATCTTGAAAAATCCTAATAATAATGCTTGTAAATGTGTTAACTCAGTAATTTAATAAACCTTATTAGACTTATTGTACTAATAAATGTCTTACTAACACCCTATAAATTAATTTATAATGCTTGTTAATGTGTTAACAAAGCTTGTTAAAGAATCTTAATATAAAGTGTTACCAAAAAATAAAATAAATACACAAATCATATTATCTATACATATATATGTCATTACTGTAAGTTGTTGTTCGTAAAACATGCTTTAAAAAAAACTTTAAACTTAAAACTTATTAAGTTATTTTCCTCAATAACGTGTTCTGAGGTTTAAATGAACTTTTCCTCCTTATTTAACATGTTGAAGCCAACTCTTCTTTATTAACTCAACCAGTAAGGAGAATGTTTTTTTTTTTTTGTTCCCCCCATCTCTTTCAGTGCTGAAGTAAGACGAGTGAAGGTTTGACTTTAAGCTGTGATTGACGCATACAAATTCCAGCAGGATACTTTTAATATTGCATCTTTACAAAACTGCATTTATTGCTTTGTGTGCAGCGATATGTAACATAAAGTCTTGGTCAAACACTTCATCAAAAAGTCATGGACCGGAAAGCAACAGCAATCATTTCTTTCTCTCTTGTTCTATAAGTTTTTTTTTTCTCCTTCTTTTTCTGCAAAATGAAGAGAGAGTGATCAGAGAAGCATCACCTCTGCCTGAGATTTAGACCTTTATCATTCAGCATCTTTTTTCCTCTCATTCTCTTTTGGCTCTGTCATGCCCTGTACTCACTCCAAAGGGTGGCTAAATGTTAAGTTTAAGGAGGTTATGCAAACACGTTGAAACAGCCCCCTTGGCCTAAGTATTACCCTGAACCCCTCAATTACCCAGCTTGCTTTCCTCTCTTTCTCTCCATGCCTCCTATCTTTCGTGTTCTCCACATGGGTTCTTTACTTTGGTCTTCTAGAAACAGAGCACACACTCACAACGTCAGGCCCAAATGAGCTAAAATGTCACAAAAAAGAACTCCATTGTGACACACAGCCACATACTCTAATGGTGTTCTTATCCATAGCAAAATGCAAAATACACATGTTCACCAAAAAATTAATAAAAAAAAGTAAAACGAGACAACAGTGGGGACAACACAAGGTCTGCTACTGGACCACAGAGGAACCACAACCAACCCACAACGGAAAGGAAGTCCACCACAGTCACTGCCCATAAAGAAGCAATAGAAACTCACACAGATTAAAACACTGCAAAAAAAGAAAAAAAAAAAACTCCCGTTCAGTAGTTTCCTGGATAGCACCAATATGACGATGGGACCTTGTTTGAAAAGCGGCTTCGGGCCAAGAGAAAGATCTGTACGGGTTGTTTGCCACAAACTCTGCCAGACTCTTACACAACTGAATTAATGGTTACTTTAGCATATATATAGGGCTTTACTTTGGGCAAATTTGCTGTTGAATGTGTGGGTGAGTGGGATGGTGTGTGTATGGCTTCTGTTACTGTCAGAATTAAAGCTTTCATTGGAGCTTAAATCGGTCTATTTCCCGTCAGTGTGTACAGGACACACAAGGTCACACAATTTAAACTACACAGCCCATGTGAAGTACTTTCAACTGTAAGTGTGTTCTGGCCATATTAGTTAAGCCAGATACAACATTACAATACTTGCAAAAAACACACACACAAAAACATGTATGTATATATATATATATATATATATATATATATATATATATATATATATATATATATATATATATATATATATATATATATATAAACTCACACTAACACTCACTTGTGTTTTGAAGAATAAAAGCACAAAGAAAAGCAGTTTTAGTTTTACTTAAACAACACAACTTAGAATCCAAAAAAAAAAGATCAAGACAAAGTATTGTGTGTGTATATATATATATATATATATATATATATATATATATATATATATATATATATATATATATATATATATATATATATATATATATATGTGTGTGTGTGTGTGTGTGTGTATAGCAGTTGTTAAAGACTGAACCTTTCCCCCAGAATTGTTTAAAAAGAATTATTTATTCATCACTTTTCTTCCAAACATTGGTCTTGTTTTCTGGCAGAAAGGTTAGGAGTCTTTCCCAATTTAACTGGAATCCAAAAAAGGCATTAGTCTTATCATCATAATGAACTAATCCCAAACAGAATAGGTGTTGACGGCACAGGGGGATCCAGACTTGGGCCCTGTTGTGGCTATATACTCAAGCAGTAGTGCGAAGGGTCTTGCCCACAGAGCCACACTGGAAGAAGCTCATTACGCCCCCTTGGAAATTGAACACTGATTATCCATGTACCAGCAGAGCTATCAAACCACTTTTAATCGTCTCAAAAGGTTACACAAAAATTACAAACAAAACAAAGCAAAAAATTTAATCAATTTTGGATTGAACAAGAACTGCACAAGAACTGATGTCTTTGCAGTTTCTTGACTGAGCTTTCATTGTCAGCGGTATACAGGCTCTAGCTTTTCTTTTAATACAGCCAACTCAGCTCTTCTATTGCAACTAAGGTTTTTACCCTTCCACCACCAAACTTGACAGAAGGCAAAGAGCTCACTTCAGCATGCAGCATTTGGTTTTTATTACTCAAGATGTAAAACAAAACCAAAAAGAAATAAATAAATAAAACACTTTGGTCTGGTCAGTTCAAAGTACTTCATTGCAGACGTCCTGTGGTTTGTTATTGTCACATTTCAAGCTTAAGATGTGTTATATTGGGAAAGAACAACGTTCTCTCCTAGCAACCCTGTTAAACAAGCCGCACGTGTTCTGTCTTTTTTATTTGGGCCTTGTTGTTTCTAAGCTTTTCTTAGTTGTATTTCTTTAACAGATTTTTTGTGTTTTCAGATTTTCTGAGGATTGCACTGTCTGAATTAAGCTTGATCCATTTGAAAAGTATCTTCCTCATGGCCTTTACTCTGAACTGTCACCTTCTCATTCATTTGAATGAGAAGGTGACAGTGTCAAAATCTTTGGTCTGTACTCTATATAAAACTGGCAAAACATTTTCTGACACAAACCTTATCAGATCAGCTTCTACTCATTTAATTGAGAGCATTTGATTATTATTGTTAAGGAGGAGCTTACAAGCTTATTTCCTATGATATTATGAGTATAGCTGTTTTTTTATTCACATGGCTTCATGAAGAAGATCATGATGTATGATTACGACACAAAGACTGTGAAAACGTGTTTATTATTAACTAACCAATAATTGAAATGTATGGGACTAAATATGATATTTCATTTTACAGTGTGTTGGGGGGATTAAATAATTGTTTTAGGGTAAATTTAACAATACAATGTGCTGGCATATAATTAAAATAATGCATGGGTAAACCTGTGGGGACAAAGCACAAACAAACATAAAACCACATCTTCAAGTGATTAACGATCGTCTGATGCAGACAGAATTTAACAGTTTCTTTTAATGAACGATGGTAAAATGTACGAAAAAGATGGAAAAAAAAAAATCTAAACCTGCTCTGTTTTGTGTCGAAGCAGCAGGAAGTACATATGTTCTTTTAGAGCTCCTGCACATAGGCTCCCCAACCCCAACCACACTTATATAGACTTCATTTGCGGGGCTTTAAAGAGCTTTAATAAGAAAAGGAGGGGGGAGATAAATTCAAAAACAGAAACTATGAAAGTGAATTAAGTGGGAGAATTTTCTCTCATACATCACAAAAACACACACACAAGCTGCAAGCGAGGAGAAGGTGCTGATTATGAGAGATGTAACCAGGTCTGGGCAAGTATGCCGTATATTTAGACAGATCAGCGATGACGATAGGATCAAAGAGTAACATTATTACCACTTGGCCCCTTTAAATAAAAAACTTAGGAAAGAAAAAGTCCTTTTTCAGTGCTACTTAACATGGGGAATCACACATTTAGGCATATTTGCTTACAAACCTACAACACAAATTCATCAAAGAACATCTAAAGAATCAAAGGACGAAAAAAACGATTTTTTTCTTTCATGCTGTAGATGCACAAGTAGGGGATAAACACAGACACTCACACTCACCAGCAGACATATACACCCACGCCGCTCTATAATCTAGGTAATTTGTATGTTGAAGTCCGTGTAGAAAGATGATGCCTCTGGTACCTTGTGTCACTGACTGCTTGTTTGCTAGATGGTGTGAATTCACAAAAGACATGTACCTTTGCTTTGAAAGTACAGTTGTTCTGCACAGTTGCTGAATACACACATTTAACACAGCTTCATAATAACACTTCTCAAAAGTGGAAGTTTGACTTTGCAACTTGGGAGAGTTGAAGCTGCAAGCTTGAACAAACACAAGTACCAGAACATACTTTGTGATCAGTGCATCAAACAGATTAATGCTGTTCTTCTTCTTAGACTTTTGTTATTGTTTTCTTCTACAACTGGACAGACATCACAGGCGAACAACACAAAGGGATTCACAGACAGCACTCACACATAAACGCTAGCCATGTCATAAAGGCTCAGCTGACTCTCCTGCGCACCTGTGCATAAATTCCAGCATACATCTGGTTTTTAATAAAGAGACCTAAGGTAGTATGCTGTTAGGTGCTGCTGACAGACCCACTGATTTCCAGATAGATAACACATCCATCCAGCCAACTCCCCAGGTAGATTACATCACAGTCCTCTTAACAATGGCTTCCACTGATTCCTTTGCTTGACTGATGGTATGGAAAAGTGCACATGTATTTGTTACAGTAGCTACAGTCCTAGTTTGCACTCTTTCTTTTGTTTGATGTTGAGCTTAAGAAATGTAATTAAAATGTTGTAACGTTTTTCAGGCTCTCTAAGTATATGTGTATTGGTGCCACTTTGTGTGTTTGCGTATAATTTTTTAAAAGCTTTCTTACATTTAGCATGCATATTGGATGTTTAGGGTTGGTACTGTTTCACCAACATTGCTACTATTTCTGGGCATTGACTATTTTTGTTTTTTTCTGTTTTGATGTTTGGCTGCCTGAGTATGTTGTATAATGTAGAATTAAATTAACACTTTGTATTTGGCTGATGTTCTGACAGGCCCACAGGATTATAGCAACGGTTTCAAAGGGTATGAATCCTAAACAGACTGAAAATTAGGTAATTAACTGGCTGTCAGAAAAAGGTGCAACGAGTTGGGTAAAAAAAAACAGTTGTTTTATTCTATTGTGCACTTGAACAAAAGAACTTGCAAGTGTTTTATTAGCGATCCAGGACATTTCTATCTCTAAAAAGCCCCAACATCCCCAGATATATAAAAGCTGACTCCTTCTGAAATTATCTACTGAGCAATCTTTGGAGATTCCCACTCATCTAGGTCATAGAGTCAGCATTCTGTTCTTTAGGATATATGGACTTTGAAAAATGGAGAAAGACAGTAAGCTGCTTATTGGAAAACTGGAGAAGCTTAGATGAGCAACATAGTGTCTTACCTTTTTAAGTCCAGTTTGGCTTAAAAAAACAGATCCTTCAAGTTAGCCTAGTTGATCAAGCTTCTTGTTTACTTCATAAAGCATGTAGAATGATATACCATTAAAACCTTTAACTTCAGCTAAGCCTTTAACTGACAGAAATACCAAGAAGCTACAGATGTATCCATAATGTAAGAAATTGTTTGGTCACCATGAGGAGTCCTGTATGTTTTTTTTTTTGTTTTTTTTTAATTTACACTACAAAAGAAATTTATGGATTTTGAAAGAGGACAAAATACTAACCAATAGAAAAATTGTAGGCTTACAGTAATATTGAAAGAATGTTTGGCGTTTGTGAAACCTATGATCTTACAAGCAAGAAATAAATGTTTATTTCTCTTTTATCAGCAGCTATGTTTCTAGACATGCCAGGAACTCCATAAAAGGAAGCAGCAGCACAATAACACTCTGTGACTGACATGCCAACATATCTACTGCAAAGCCTGCCGGCAGACTTATTGGCTTGCGTTTCTGTATACATGCAGGGAAGTTTGGGGTGTTTATTCTGCGTGTGAGCTGCTGTTGCCAATGTGTATGTGCAGACGCAAATGCATTCATCATGCACTGAGCTCACCAAGTGATGTGTCAGGGGACTGATCTTAGGAAACAGACACTGGATGCGATAAACAACCCATGCCAGAGGGAAAATCTAAACAATGTGTCACAATTGCTTTATTGCTCAGTGTTTTTCTAAGGTGTCGTGTTACTGAAATCTTCAGCCCCATAAAACTCTTTTTCTATGGTTTAGTTCTGTATTTGTGCCTGCATGTGTGCTCTGGTGGAGGCTCCCCTGTGACTTGTTATATTGGACATGCTCAAACATGGCCAACGGCACAACGAGAGCTGCAAGCACTTAGGTCTACCACAGAGCAAATCCTGCGATGAACATCCCCTTGTCTCTCTTCTTCCAACTCTCTCGTCTTCCACTTATTCCAGGCCTAAGAGAAGAATCCCCACCATAAGCATATGTATCAGTCTTGGCAACATATGTAATCAACTTGACTCCCATGTGGCATTGGCTTAAATAAAGATAATCAGAAAAACTTTGAAACTAATTTCTTGATAAAAGTAGTGTTATGATGCATCCATTTTTGGTAGAGGTCATGAGATAAAGAGAAAGAAAAATCTGAAAGAATCCTATGAAACATCAGTTTTCTTAATGTTTTTCATTTTTGAGTATGTGAATACAAAGTATAAAAGACAGGTGGTAGTGAAATACACACAGAGAGCTTCAGGAGTGATCTATTTATGTCAGTAGCAACACAAATGTGTTTAAAAGAGCAATCAGAGGTTGGCCAACAACACCAGAAGTGAGCCCAATGATATACCCTATGATTTAGAGCATAAGTCACATTTTCTTGTTTTTGTTTTGTATTTTCATAGTTTGGCTAGCGGTGTGGCTTATACTCAGATGCGACTTATGTGTGATGTTTTTAAATAAATAGTAACAACTGCTGGAGGGCACTACTGTGTGTGTTTCAGTATTTGATATGAACAGCAACACAAAAGAATTGGCTAAATTCTTTCAAAGGTTACACAGAAAATGAAGAATGTAATGGATTTAGTGATTTGAAATTATATAAAGAGTTTAGTTGACTTGTTAGCACCTTTTTATGATATGGTTATCTGAATAATTGTTGAAGCTAAATAAGTATAAGTAAATAAGTGTAAGTAGGACTTGAGTGGCAGAGCATTGAAGTTAGGGACTACAATACTGTAGATCTAAAAGAGGGACACATCGTGTGACATTCAATTCAGTTTCATATATAAAGGGCAATATTACAACACAGTTGTCTATTTGCTAACACTGGAAGAAAACTATGATCACTGAGCTCCTGCAAAGCATCAGGATGGAAGGTCTTTTGTAAGTTGGCACTTCTTAAAAATAGGTCATACTGTTCCAAATCTGTTGCTTGAGACATGAACCATGATAGTCATGCATGATGTAGTAAAACTTTTTAGTGTGCCAGACAAAAACATGAAAACAAAAGCAAGTCTTTACTGCTGTTTCCGCATTTTGACTGTAAAGTTAAAACATTTATCTAAGTTCAGAGCCTTTATAAACACAGAAACCAGCTCAATCATCAATAAGCTACTTTGGAAAAAAAATACCTATGGAGTTTCAGAGAGTGTTATATTGAGCAGTGCATGTGAACAGTTCACAGCTGTGGTGGAAACGATTCTTTGCGTTTTATTTATCTTTTTTTGTAATGGTAAAACACCACACAAGAGCAACACACCTATACAGTCCTAGGGTTAGTTCCTGAGCTATACAGAGCTCTAACCCCAAACATGATCAAACTTGCAACCATCAAAACATGCCAGACATTCCCTGTACACAAAATTACAAAAAGATTATATAAAGCTTTTATTTTAAGTACTTTCTTTCACTTAACCTTTTACTAAAATACACATATTTTAGTAAATTATTCTATTGAGGAATATGAAATATTCCTCAATAGAATATTTTAATTTGCTTAACAACACATATTTTTTATGTTAGAAGTTAATGTCACTATTTATGGGATATCTTAGTTACATTTCTAACTTATTTCTGTGCTCTAAATATTTAAGGCATTCTTTCTTGACAGAGAAAAACCATTGACATACTGATGGACTTTCAGTTTGAATTAAATGCTGTGGAGCCTGACCAGAAGGTGATATCTCACTGTCTGCGGCCTGGACAGTAAAAACAGTGAGGATCTGTTTCAAATCAAAGTAAGAAAAATGGATAAGCTCACTCTGGGTCAGCCTCTTTGTCTCTCTTCTTCCCAACCTCTCCCCTCCTCCCTCTTTTTCTTCCTGTCTCACTTTTTTTTCCCTTTTTTTTATTACTAAACACCTCATAAGAGACACTTTACTTTGCTAAAAATTGCAGTGGACAGTGGGAAGGGATGGAATAGAATTGTCTTCATTTGAGGTGTTGAATGTGTCAAGTATAACTCTTTTTTCATTGTCCTATAAAGAAATAGAAAGACCAGCACATTCTTAAAAAAGAAATCAAGTCAAATTAGTTATCATTGTTTGCTTTAAAATAAGAAAGAAAATGAAACTTTAAAATGCTTGGAAAAAGAGTGCTAGGTATTAAGGAGCAAGGTGCCCTTGTATTGTAACCATGGACTCAGTTCAGAGGCTGTCAGGGCACCTCCAGCCTCACCATCTTTATCCTTCTGTGTGTAGGCCTTTTGTATTGTCTAATGTAGCTCTGATGCTAAACACACAGGATTTTATGAGCTGGCTAATGGAGCAAAGAACTTCCTGTGTGTGTGTGATGTGGTCTGCCGTTGTTTGATGAGCACAGGAATCCTTCGTAGGAGAGCACCCCTGAGCTGATCTTATCACATAAAAGCAATTAAAATGGAAGAAGACAATCAGCTCTTTTTTTTACCTTAATGTAGGGTCTATTTTAAAAAGACTGTGTGTGTAGGTGGGTAACTGAGCCATTATTCACATGTGCACCATTTCTTTAATTCAGCAGAGTGTGTAACCCAAGGCCAAACACGTACATTTGATTTGACTAAACGCTGAACCTGACCTGTGGCTAGAATGGATCAGAGACACGTCAGATACGCGAGTGCGTGTGTGAAGAAGGGAACATTAAAAGCACAAGATAAAACACGGCTTCCACTTTTGTTATTCCTTTTTTGATTTTGCATTGAAACTACATCGAGTGTGACAAATGTATGTTTAAGATGCACGCATTTAAGCGTGCCAGTTTAGTCAGTGTTAGCTGGCGTTAAAGCCTTTTTTCTTTTTAAAGGCTTGTTTTGTTTACTTACAAGCTCAAGCCATATTCAGTTCATGTCTTAGCTAGACACGCCAGGTATTGTTATTTGTCAGAAAGGAAGCTCACATGGGGTTGCTCCTAAATCTCTCCATCCGGTTATCCGAGGGGCACGAAGTTTCAAGTGACAGTATCAAAGGACTTGAAGGTATTTCTACTATTTGTACGTTTCTGAGTTTTGCCAAAATTAAACATGTAACAAAAGCTTTTACACAATACAACAGACTATGAAAGACATCTGAAGCATGCCATTTCATGTTGGGTGTAAATATTTGAACTTTTTTTTTAGATCGATTCTAGAGTAGAAACTGTCATAAATATTGCGTAATGATCAAGATGTCAATGTAATAAGTAATAAAATGTTTAAGTAAGTATAATAAGTAATAAATATTAAAATCCATTACCAGGTTAAAATTTGGGCACACAAATTCATCAAAGCAGTGTGAAATGAAGTCTTCTCACAAGTTTCTCACAATTATAAGTAAACTAATCTGCTTCTTCTGCTACTGTTATTTCCATCCATGAGGAGGAATAAATACAGCAAATATCAGTATGGAAGATCTTTTGGGGCTTTTAACTTTCAGCATGCAATTTAATGGCATATAACATTGAGTCTACATTACAATTAACACTCAATATTTGTGTACAGTACTTGCTTTCAAACAAAGATAATCATGCAGACAGTGTGTCTTCGGTTGGAGTTATTAGTGTCTGCTCCGAGGAGACTCTTTGGCACAAACGAAAGTCTGTTTGCAAAGAAATCTTTCATTGATGACTAAAACACTGGCAGCTTAATCTTCTTTGTGGCAAATCTATCACTACTGTTATCTAATTAAAATGGTAAACAGCGTATACTTGTATAACACTTCATCCCTTGTGCTATCTTAGATGACCCCACCCTTACTTTGACGTGTTCTCCCTACCATGACAAAGGTGGATAAAGGTGGAAAGATTTCATGTAATCCATGGACACCAGTGAAGATCACAAATCATTGAAGAAAAAAGGTTCAGAGCACTGTCTAGTGGGTCTAGATGACCCAACTCCCAACGGTGAAGTGCCTAGGATAGCACAAGGGTTACTACCGTCTTAGAAGGTCCAAAGCGCTTCACAGTCAAGACACACACACATTCACTACCTGAAGGTGGCTCTGCTGCTGAACACTGGTGCCAACCTATAACCACCAGGAGCAAAGTGGGGCTCAGTGTCTTGCCCAAGGAAACGTCGACACATTGCTAGAGAGGATTTGCAAAGTCACTTTCCTTTTATATGCAAAACATGTACATCTATCTTTGCAAAAGTTCGGATGTTGCTCGTTTTCGGGGGCCAGATGCAGACCCACTGCCGAGGCCGACTCTAGATAGACGTCATGAAATGGGCAGCACCCACATGGAGCTAAAGCTGGAACCTCAGAGATTGAGTCACCTTACTTCAGGTTGGAAAAGAGCTCAGGAAAAAACTAATATTTAACAAATAAATTGTTATTTTGTGCCAAAAGTAAAATATTATCAAGTCTCTGCAAGATTGTTTGTTTAGTGATGACCTGTCCCATCTGTATGCAGCCTCCTTACCCACATTAAGGCCTCTTTTGTTTCACTGGTGCTAGCTTTAAAGATGAAGGACAGTTGGGCTGTGGTTGAATTGTTGCAAAAATGCAATGCACGCTCCAAATACATTTGTTTTGCATTTCAAATTGTATTTTTGTTTGATTCTTTTGTATTTGCTTTTCTGTGGGTTTGTCTTGCTGTATTTGTCTTGGACGAAGACTCTCTAATATTGTAAAAATGGGATTTACTGCCGAGTTGAAAGGCTTAACAGTGCTGTATATCTTTATTTCATACCGCAGGCATATATGGGAAAATAAACGTTGTTTTTGTTAGAAATCTCAGTGAAGAGTTCAACAGACTTACAGTATGTATAACTTGGATTTTTGTTATCTCCTAATTCCTATTATTTGATTTCACCTCAGCTGCTGGCGTGCTCTTACTTTGCTCATTTTCTATACAGCTCTAGACTCTGAATACCCACTAGCCTCAAGAGAACTGTTATTTCTTAAGTGTTTTCATTTAGCAGAGACCAAATGAATGTGAAGAGCCAAACAACAGTGAAAAAACCCACCACACCAATCTATTTATCTTTGATCCCTAATGGCCCTCATTCTAAGTGTACTTGTGCACCTCCTCATGCACATAAACACACACTCAAAATCATGCATTGGCTTGTTGTGTTTTACAGAAAATTAAAATAGAAAAACATCCAATTTACTTCAGCACAGCTATACTGTACATGCTCATCAAAACCTGCTCGGGCTGTTTCCTACCTCTGCCGAGAAGCCCATAATGATAATTACAGTTTGGGTTTACATCCCTGAATTAACCCGATCAGACAAACACACACACACCAAATCCAGAAGTGCCGGGGGCTGCTGTTGTGGTTCCTGACTGGTGTACAGAGATGAAGCAGCCCATGCAAGGAAATGGTCCATTCAGCCGCTTGCAGGATTCTGTTCTTCAGGGCAAATGGATTTTAAAAAGGCATTTAGCTGCTCATCCGAGTAGCTCCTTCAGTTTAGTTAGTGTTCCCTATTAAACTCTCAAAGGGACCATCTGAGCAGTACTCAAATATACAGGGTCAAGGAAAAAGTAGGGCAATTCCACAAAGAGTCAGAGAGACTGATTTTTTTCAGGTCTAGCATTTTTGAAATTATGCAAAGAAATTTGTCTGAAAGTCTGCAGGAAAACCTTCATGACAACACTGCACAATCATTTTTGCTCTTGACATTTAAAATAAAAGAGAGACTGAAAAAGGGCAGACTTAGGCACCAAATGTTTGCACAGATAATGACAGACGAAGCCACAGAAAAGAAAAACAAGAGTTTGATTTCAGGTGTGAGTGCCAACCACAGAGCCTCCAAGGTGTTTACAGTGTGTGAATAAATGCCAGTAAGCCCCATTGACTCACTTGTGTGGGTATACCAGTATTTCATGTGCCTATAATGGTAAACCATAAGGGCATTTCAGTAAGCCACCGCTTTAATAGCTGTTTTACAACACAGCACCTCCAACAACATATTACATGCAGATGGATTTTAAAGCAACCCGTCACACTTTCCTTTCTAAATCAGTCATTGCACATGTTCAATGCTCCTCCAATGAAGCCGAAGTGTTCCATCTCGCTTGCCATTTATCATCCAGCCTGTATGTTTATATATCAATCTGCAATCAGATTCATATTTTCTTCATGACCATGTGTAGTGACTGTATTACTTCCTTCCCTTTATGCCCTTCGTTTTCATTCTTTCAGTCACCCTGAAGGAAGGACCGTTTTTTAGGAAGCTGCTACCCCAAGGGTGCAGAGTCCGGGGCAGCCTTTTTACTGTGTGTTTGCAAGTGACACTAATTAGCAAGGCTAGTGCACCAACTTCCTCAACACCATTTCCTGTGATAGTAATTATTAGGTAAGTGTGATAAATTCCAGGCCTTGGTCCACCCATCTAGAGATCAACAAGAAAGAAACGAGACAAAAAGGGAGGTGGGGCAGCATTTACTACCCTGGGGAAGTTTGGAAGATTGGAATTGCGGGAGTGATCAGGTAAAGGGATACTGAAATGAATTAGGATCCTACAATGGGAGTAACGCTCAGAAACAAAACAAAAAACAACAACTTCCCATTTTTGTTATTTTGTGACCTTTTTTCTTCAATCTCTCTGTAATTTACAGTTTGTAACCCGCCCTAGATTTTAATCTCAACACTTTGTCTGTCTTACTGGCATTTTACAACCTGTAGTGTAAATTTTTCACTAAACTGTTAACAGGATGATACAAAGTTTGCCATGGATACCATGTGGACATAAACAACTGTTGAAATACAGCATAGTAAAAAAAACTATGATGTTTGAATAGTCAACACCTAATTGGTGTGTGACAGTTTAAAGTTCTGTTTCATTTTAACAGTCACATATTTTAGCTGGACTCTTCCTTTTTCAGATTAAATTATGTGACCTGAGTTGCTTTTTCTTTATCTCTATTTAATGAGTATGTCTTGGATGTAGAGATTCAATGTGATCAAGTCCTCCTTTTTTTTTTCTTCTTAACTTGTCCTGTCCAACAGCCGAGCAGAAGGCCTCTTGTGTTGGGCATATTTTACTGTTACAACAGGGGGTTGTGGATCTTCTGACACACACGGTGTGTATTTGTATTGACCCCTTTTGTAATTTAGGCTAAACTTTATATATATTGTTTACATTTGTGTCTTTTTTTTTTTGGACCGGACAGAAAAGAATAAAAGGAAATAAGGGAGGGATGTTGGAGACAGGGGGTAAGGGCACAGAAGAGAGGGGGAAAAGGGGAGTTAAGGAAATCTGGAGGATGACTAAAAAAGGTGGCGGTGGCAGGTACAATCATTAAGCAACAAGATGCGGGAGGATTATCATCATTACTGTCTGGTATAAGTGTTACACGAAAGGGGTGAGCCTTTCCATACACATACTGAGTGTCATAAACATAGCAATTGGCTCCAAAAACCTTCATATACAATCATGTCAACATGTACTCCGCACAATTACAGTTCACATGCACATGTGCATACAAACCAACACATGTAAAGCATTTCAATCTGTCATACATACTGTGAGCTGACACTTCTCCTCAGGTGGGTGTTTATGTTCTGCTGCGGTGGATGATAGAATGTAAAAAGAGTGAGACTGGCCACCAAGACATCCGCCGAAGCAGTAACGGTTGCCAGGGCCCCCTGACACCGGCACGGTATAGCAGATAGACGAAATCTGCCCGCCGGGCAATCCAGCCAGACACCTAGACCAGGGCTGGCAGGACCACCGCAGGGGACCCTAACGCCAAAGAACAAGGAGCTACCATGGAGATTGCAGGCACAGCCAGGAGGATAACCCTCCGCCCCACCAGGGGATCCAGGCCAGGACCCTCGTTTCAAGGTGTTTAGACATATTTCTGACCAAAAGCTTTGATCTGTCCTGCTGCTCAAGTCTGCATCCCATTTTGTTATTGGCGTTGAAATGTTATTATCTAGGTTGCATAAGAGTTTGTATATTTTGGAGAGTCTTATTAAATGAAAGGTTAACCAAAGAGGTAACTAGTTCTGGTAGTTTTAGGTCATTATCTTTGTGTTTTAACATTTTAGTAATTGTAGATTTGTGTTGCTGGTTTTCCAAGAAGTTATTTATTCCATGTTGTCCTTGTAGTTCCTGGGGTGTTGTGAATTTTCTATCAATAATTAAGGGTGTATTAAGTGTTATGCCCCATGCTTGCCAAGCTGGAAAGTGTAACATGTTATTGTTTATAAGAATGTCTGGGTTGTTCCAGATGGGTGTCATTTTCCATGGTAAAAGTGAGGAGTTTGATTCTTTGAGAAATTTCCACCAGGCTGTTAAAGTGGTGTTTATATTACTACTTTGGAAGCAGTCCATTTTTGTATTTATTTATTTTTTTTTGTTTGGCTGATAAATGGTAGATCTGACAGGTTGATCTTTCCACATAAAGCCTGTTCCAAGTCCAACCATGAGTTGGTTTCTGGGTTGTTTTTTCACCATTTTAAGACGTATTGTAATCTTTTTGCAAGAAAGTAGCCGTGGAAGTTTTTTGCTAATTATTTTAGACTAATTCTTGCTAGTTCATTGTTCCATAAAAGTTTGAAATGGATGAGTCTAATGCTTTGAACCATTTTAGTGGCAGTTGTGTGGAGCTCATCGTAAAGACATAATTAACTTTTGGCAAAATTTTCATTTTTACTGTAGCTACCTTGCCCATGAGGGACAGAGGCAGGTTGACCCAGCGGGTTACATCATCCTGTATGCTTCTCAGTAATGGGGTGTAGTTTAGTTCCACTAGTTCTGATGGCTTGGGGGAGAAATAAATACCTAGATATTTGATATTGCCTGATGTGACTGGTAGCGGATCAAGTCCTCCATTGACAAAACTTGAAAAGAGGAGAAGAAGGGTGGAGGCTGTCTTGGCGCTGACATAATAACACACTTTTAGGATCACCAGCTGACACACACGTCGAACATAAACATGTGTGTCAGAGGCCATTGGAGCAAAGACAGACATGATGAATGGCTTGATGTTCTCATGAGGCAACACACACAAATCTCTTATACAGAGAATCCCATTCACACACTGCACTGACCCTCAAAGTCTCATTATTACACTGTCACAACAGCAGCAATCCAAAAACCCGGCCTGAATGTGCAAGCTTATCTTAAGCTTATCTTATTGCATCCATGCCTGATAATGGTTGTTTTGCGTATAAACATGCATTTTGGCAAATTTTATTAATATAAAGGAAATATAGGTTAACATAGTGTCAACACAGAAAAAAAAACTTTCTTGCCTTACATGGAATTGTGATTTTTTTTTCTATTATTGTGTTTCAGCAAATATGCATATGTTTTATGTATTTACCAGTGTTTGAACTTTTGGGGTGTCAGGTCATGTGTGGGTGTAGGGCCCTAAGAGAGATCAGTGAGCAGGGACATGACCTTGCCAGTATATAGCTGGGGTCTCTGTGTGTTTAGTCAGCGTAACCATGGAGATGTTCCTGCGCAGACAAAATGTCTAGCACAGGGATTTGAAATTCATAATGCTGTCATAATGCTGTTCTAAACTACACTATGACTTACTGTAATAGCCAGAAAACGACTGTGAAAAGATGTAGACAACAGTTTTGGTTATTGTCTCGGACTCATGTATGCTTCCTTTTCTTGTATAGATGAAAAGGAACTTGACAATAATGTTTAGTGAGTAAAAGGTGTTCCCTAAAAAAGTATTTCGAATGACAGCATTGAGCATCGGATCATTTAGTCATACAGAGTGACACTTTTGGATTCTGCAGCCGTTAGAATTCTATTCTATGAAGTAAGAGCTCAGTTGAGTCAAGTTCATATCAGTAAATCAGCTGGAAGTTTCATGAAGAGACAGAAGTAACACAGACAGCCTAAATCCATGAGCGAATGTGATAAGCTCTACAAGATGCTTAGAGGAGCTTACCTGCCAAGAATGTTGAAATACTACATGGAAGTTGTCCAAGATGAATTTTCAAGTTTTAAAAAATGAACAGTTGTTAATCCTACTTTTTTTTATTAAGATTTAGGAAAAGATAATCATTTCATTTTTTTATTTTAAATCTAATTAAGTTGGGCCATCAATTATCATTCAAGTCACTTAAACATTAAGAAGAGCCAAATTCCAGAGGTATACCTAAACTTCTCAATGTTTCAAATTATTTTACTTTGCAATTTCATCATACATAGATGTCTAGATCCCGATATCAATGTCAAGAACAAATCCATGAATCTATGAATTCAAAAGTCTCACTCCAATCCTCTTATCATTTATTTTAGAAGTGTTCCCGGTGTTCTTTTAATTATGATTACACCGTTTTTGAAAAAATATTCAAAAACCTGTGTTGTTTTCTAGGACAAGGTTTGTGCAGAGCAGCAGAAAGTTTGTTGACTTTAAAGTCTTTTTATAGGTTTTTGTGGTCAGCAACCCTGTGACCCGAACAGGGAGCAGGCAGATTTAGACAATTAATGGATGGTTGCAAAATGTTCTAATTTTAGCCTCAAAAATGGTCGGTTAATGAAAAAAGCAATGTCTATCCTGAAATGTAAAGTTGTCTTTTTTTTTTTTTAACTTGTCCTGTCCAACAGCTGGGCAAACAGATGAGAGCTGAAGTTGAAATGTGAAGTTGTCTTTAAAGCATACAATCTCAAAACCTTGTAAAGGTTTCTACTGGAGTTCTCAACTTGATATAATACAAGTGTATGCATTAAAAATATGTGACATCCCTGTGCACATAGAATTTCTTTATCATCAATGTAATGTAAGTTTTTGAAATTTCCCCATAGCAGTGTGATATATCTATTTGTATTTATCTAGACAGACAGACAGACAGACAGACAGACAGACAGACAGACAGACAGACAGACAGACAGACAGACAGACAGACAGATAGACAGATAGACAGATAGATAGATAGATAGATAGATAGATAGATAGATAGATAGATAGATAGATAGATAGATAGATAGATAGATAGATAGATAGATAGATAGATAGATAGATAGATAGATAGATAGATAGATAGATAGATAGATAGATAGATAGATAGATTCTTGTGTCACTTAATGCATGAAATAAAAAAATAAATGAAGAACTGCTGGCTGGGAAGAACACGGCAGTTAGCTGACATCTCTAGCATTTATTTGCTCTAAATTTTCTATTTATTAATTTCAACCATATAGTGGTTACTATTAAAAAAAACAACTATCTGGATGTCAGGAGTGTGAGAGAAATTCTTTTTCTTTAAGCATGGGTGTTTGTATTTGTGTTTTGTAGCATTAAAACATTCTTCTCTTGCCAGTGCTTTTCCTTTCCTCTATTCCTTTCATGCGGAGGACACCACTCCCTCCCACTCCTTACAGCTCTACTCAATCTTCTCTCTGCTCTTTCATCCACCACTCTCTCCATCATTCTCCTCCTCCTTTCTTCCATCCATCAAACTCTCCATCAATCACCCCCTCACTTTATCATCTTTTTTTCTTATCCTTTACCACTTCCTCCCCCTTCTGTTTTCTCCAACCCCTCTTTTCCTCTGTCAACTGTTTGTGGTCTTTTTGTTAAATGCCTGCAAGGTTTCCCCGGCATCTCTCAAATTTTCAGCTCACGCTTTCATGAACTTCAAAACTTTCCATGGTTTCTGCGCGGTGGCCTTTATGAGCCTGCCTCAAATCTTCTGCTGCTTTTTCTTCTGCTCCATTATATATGGCTACCACCAAAACGTAAACAGAGCTAATGTCGACCACATTGACAGTGTCTGCAGGAGGATCAGGTTCAGTATCAGCAGCATTGTACATGTATGTTATTCCATTTGGACTACGGAAACAGCTCGATGACCGACTACTTAAAATGTCCAAACACATATTTTCTCCTTTGTGCACCTACACCTTGTGACCTTAAATTCATTTAATGAGGAGCTCCTCTGGAGGCCATCTGTGTCTGTCGGTGTGGACACTACACGAGATGGAAATTCGATCTGGTGCAGGGTGATAGAGGAGCTCAGCTCTGCTCCTTAAACATCAACCACTCAGCTCCAGTGTGACCAGAGAATGAAAAATATGAAAATACTCTTTCACATACTAACACAGACAAACATGTGTGCACAAATGGGTAAGTCATGAGCTATGGAAACCCAGCGTGCCAGAGGAGGATATTAAATAGGATTTTTCCCCTTCTTGTCTCCTTCATTAAGAGTGTTGAAAAGTCAGGAGTTTCCTCCCTCCTCTTGACTTCGACACATACACGTTGAAAAACACAGAGAGTTCCCCAGTGAACTCTCCGGTTCACTAGGGAACGTGCCTCAGACAGTTCGCTTCAGCCCCGCCTTCTTGACAAATGCCACATTACAGAGCAAAGAAGGAGAAACTTGGCATGCAATCAAACTTCTCTCATGATTTCAAAGATTTGAAATTTTGTGCAGCCCCACAACATGTCCCCCTCCCCTCGATGCCAATTCTATTCTGAGTTCTGTCATTCTCTTTTTGTCTCTTTTCCTCATCTGGTTACCCTACTTTACCTTTTATCTTTCCTGTTTAGTTTTCCCGATTCTAACTTGGACCAGAGCTGTTTTGCGGGAATATGGCCCCTTTTAAAGCCGCAGTTTGTGTAAGTATGTGCATGTCTACAGACGTGAGTGATTATATGTGAGTTACGCTGAGGTTGCGCCTGCATTTTGCATGCATATCTTTGTGGCTTGTTTCGATATACGTTAGTCTCACAAAGCTTTACTCCCTTTTCAATTCAACAGCCCTTTAATCCTCATCATCAGTGACCCCAAACACTAGCTTCCAACCTCTGCACACACACAGAATCCGGTGCAGAACAGACCACACACACATGCCCCCTGTGGCCCCTCCAATAGCACCCACCAATGTCTACTGGAAGAACTCTTGAACATAATGACAAAGACACATATGTTTTGTTTCTGTTTATTTCAACCAACCATCACATTAAGCTTCTTCCTTACATATGTCCTGATGGTAATGTTGCAAAAAAGCAAGACCACTGTCACTCAAGTACCAAAGTATCATTCACATAGAGGGCTTCAGGGCTTTTTCGTCATTTTGTAGACACACCTATAAGCACAGATTGCATGTGTATCTTGTGTCATAGATTCTCTCTTTTAAATAAACACATTCTTTAAATTTAAAACAGACAGTAAACTGATGTTTATAGGAGGAGACAGACAGGGGTCATTCAACTGTTGGTCAAAGATTGATACTGTATTCCACAGTCAATCTGATTTGCAACTGACTAACCTGTCCCTGTGCCACTAAACTGATTGTTTTTGTCCTGTGTGCACATACAGTATGAGTGGAAATCAGTCTTGTGCCTTTAGTAAATCACTCTTTTGGCAGTTTAAAAAATGCTGTGCATCAATCAGACAGGCAAGGTGATGTGCACCCACCCAATGAAAATAAGCCAGGAAAGCTAATGCTGTCTTTACATCCGGCTCCGAATCACATCTTTGAGCATTTTTCTCAGCGTAGATTACCTCTAAATGATCAAGTTGGTACTTGATCCGAGGTCAAGTGTTATAAATTTAAACATGTAGGGGAAATTAATAATTGCAGTTTGTGCACGGCCGGAGTTATATGACGCTCTTCACATATCTGAATAGAGCTGTAAAAAAAAAAAAGCCTGGAGCAAGATTTGCGAGATTTTCACCTCTTCAATGATTCACACCAACACTCTTCCAACCGTGAGCATATGAGGTAGTGATAGACCTGTGGGAACACCATGGGCTAAAAGCGTGTTCAAAAACTCACGTTCAGGACATTCTTGAACTCACCAAACGTGCCCGGTGTGTACGTAGCATCACACTTACAGTATTGTTAAATACACCAGCCTTTTAAAACTAAGAGAAACTTTTATTGGTTCCTTGTGGTCACCTCAAATTAAACTTATGCTGCTACTATGCTGTACTCTCTTGTCTATGATGCGTCACCGCACAGACCCGAAAAGGAATAACACTGAACAATCTGCATCAACTTCACACAGCAGTTTTTTTAGCAGCAGAGCTGACATTGTTTTGTAATCCATCCATCAGCAGACTGAGCAGAGATGCCCAGACTTCCCTCACCCCAGCCAGTTCCTCCAGCTCCTCTGGGGGGACCCCGAGGCGTTCCCAGGCCAGCTGACAGACGTAGTCTCTCCAGCGTGTCCTGGGTCTTCCCCGGGGCCTCCGCCCAGTGGGACATGCCCAGAACACCTCTCCAGGGAGGCGTCCAGGGGGCATCCGGACTAGATGCCCGAGCCAACTCAACTGGCTCCTTTCGATGTGGAGGAGAAGCGGTTCTACTCCGAGCTCCCCGCGGGTGACCGAGCTTCTCACCCTATCTCTAAGGGAGCGCCCAGCCACCCGTACGGAGGAAGCTCATTTCAGCCGCTTGTATTCGGGACCTCGTTCTTTCGGTCATGACCCATAGCTCATGACCATAGGTGAGTATTGGAACGAAGATCGACCGGTAAATTGAGAGCTTTGCTTTTCGGCTCAGCTCTCTCTTCACCACGACGGACCGATAGAGCGACCGCATAACTACGGACGCCTCTCCGATCCGCCTGTCAATCTCACGCTCCGATCTTCCCTCACTCGTGAACAAGACCCCAAGGTATTTAAACTCCTCCACCTGGGGAAAGGACACTCCACCCACCGAGAGATGGCAAACTACCTTAATCCGGTCAAGGACCATGGCCTCAGATTTAGCGGTGCTGACCCTCATCCCAGCCGCTTCACACTCGGCCGCAAACCGCCCCAATGCACGCTGGAGGCTCCGGTTTGATGAAGCCAACAGGACAACATCATCCGCAAAAAGCAGAGAGGAAATCCTGTGGTCCCCAAACCAGATCCCTTCTGGCCCCTGGCTGCGCCTAGAAATTCTGTCCATAAAAACTATGAACAGAACCGGTGATAAAGGGCAGCCCTGCCGGAGTCCAACGTGGACCGGGAACAGGTCTGACTTACTGCCGGCTATGCGAACCAAGCTCCTACTCCAGTCATACAGAGACCGGACAGCCCTCAGTAAGGCTCCCCGGACCCCATACTCCTAGAGCACCCCCCACAGGATGCCACGGGGGACGCGGTCGAACTGCTTCTCCAAATCCACAAAACACATATGGACTGGATGAGCGAACTCCCACAATCCCTCCAGCACCCTAGATAGGGTGTAGAGCTGGTCCACTGTTCCACGACCAGGATGGAAACCGCACTGTTGTTCCTGAATCCGAGGTTCGACTATCGGACGGACTCTCCTCTCCAGTACCCTGGCATAGACTTTCCCAGGGAGGCTGAGGAGTGTAATTCCCCTATGGTTGGAACACACCCTCCGGTCCCCCTTCTTAAAGAGGGGAACCACCACCCCTGTCTGCCAGTCCAGTGGTACGGTTCCCGACCGCCACGCGATGCTGCAGAGACGTGTCAGCCAAGACACTCCCACAGCATCCAGAGACTTGAGGTGCTCAGGGTGGACTTCATCCACCCCCGGGGCCTTGCCACCGTTTTGTAATGGGTGTCTCAAATGCCCCCCAAGAAACCATACATGAAACTAAATACTGAGTAATGGCTTAATAGACCCAAATAAAAAAATATGTAAAACATACAAACATAATAACAAAGGGGAAAAACAATGCAGGTGTCTGTTGATTACTAAAATCCATGGACTTAAATACAATGTGTGATAACAAACTCTGACTCCAATAGCAGGGATGAAGGCATATTTAAACTTGGTGTGATCTCCACACAAGGGGAGGCAGACACTAACGAATTGACGAAACAAGAGACTGTAAGCACAAAAGAACTCACCAAGCTTAAATCAAATCTAAAAAAATTTAAGTTGTAGATCCTCATCCTGGCACTCATACCTGCCTGTAAAACGTCTGAATATTTAGTGGGGCACTTAAAAGTGTACTTATCTTTTAAACGTGCTTAACAAAAATAAGAGTTTGGAAAGTGAAAAGATTTTGAATTTTTTTCACAGTCTTTTATAGTTACTTGAAGGGAAATCAAAAGGGGTTAAAATCAGAAAGACCTCCCATAGTTTGTAATTTGAATCAACCAAGAAAATTGTCCTTGGTGTAATTCTATTATGAGTTTGAATTTCAAATGTATAACTGTCTCTATTAAATACTCATTGTTACATGACAGGCTGATATGTGGTGCTATGCTCCATCAGTCAGAACACTCTAAGAGGACATGTAGCCAACGAGCTGACAGAACGCTGAACCTCCCAACACATTCAAACCCACTTATTGACACACCCTAACATATGGAGGCTCTTTTTTTTCTATTTTTTTGCAAGCTTCCTCCTCCTTTCGCACCTTTTGAGTCAAAGAGCAGTCAAGGAAGAGCTGCACACATTTATCTGACCTGCTGTCTAAGGCTGCACCACCTGTCCTCAATAAATGTACATTTTCACGAGGCAGCAGATCCTGCTTCAGAGCACACTTCAAGGGTGATGTCTATATAACACCCATGAACATGTGAGCAGGCTAGCTGAGAAAAATGGCCTCCTATTATGTTGTAAAGTGTGCAGAGGTCAAATATATTAGAATTGTGATTTACAATCTGGAAGGAGACTGGATGATTACTTAATTATATTTCATTATGTATCATAAGTACTTGGACTACCCACATCCTTACAGTCTAATCCGCAATCTAATGCATAAGAATTTGTTAAAACTAGCACTGTTATAATTCAGGGGCTTCACACACATTCGTAACCTGCAACTTTAAATTATTCAGAAATCATAAAATTCCAGACCCAAACCAAGAGCTTTGTAAAAAAAATAAAAAATAAAAAAAATAAATAGGGAAACAAACTATTTTTATACTACACCAGTTTAGGAATTTCTGACCAATTTGCTCCTTAAATGTGTGATAGACAAGAGAGTGACACTAACTTCATCTCCAGAATTTCCTCCAGTTGTTTGCGTCTCTCGTGCTGCAGATTGCTGAGGTGTCCATCTCTTTCATGTAGGCACTGCTGGGTGGAGGACAGCCGCAGTTTTGTAGCATCTAGCTCCTGCCGTGTCTTCTCTAAAGCCCCCATCAGCTCCTCCAACTATTGGAAAAGAGAACTGCCTTAGTATGTGAAACCACTATAATCCACAATTTAAAATGTATTAAAGTATGTAAACTAAATTTTACACTATTTCATATCTGATCCATAGATTTGTATGTTCCCCAAATGTCATGAGTGATGTTATACTTAAAACTAGATTAAATGACAGTGTAAACATGAAAATCATTAAGTTCACTGTTCAGAGTGCTCACTGTTTAGCTGGCACTTAAGCATTAAGACTTGTTGCCTTTACTTTCTCAGCTTTCACCTCCTATTTGATCTCTCTCTCAAGTGTTGCTGTACTTTAAAGCTGTTGAAGACCATGTTTGAGTTCTCAAGTGCATCTCCTTCCTTCTCACACTCATGCCCTCAAACCGTTGTGTTCAACCTGAGTGCTTGATAGACAGGATGTGACCTCAGGGCATCATTATCCGAAGACAGGAAACGTCTAATTGTTGCACAGCCAGCAGTTCACAACCAGTGGTGGACAAGATGTTGAGATAGTGTCATAAAAAACACGAGGCTGTACCATCTTTGTTCAGTTCTGACAGAAATGCAGATTCTAGATTCTGGACGGTCAAATAAGACATTTCAAACTAACACAATGAGATAAAAAAGAAAGAGAAACAGCAATAGATTATGGAAGGAAATTATGGAAAACTCCAATGTTATAGACTTGAAAAAAATCCATCGGGCCTCTTTTATGAAGGAACTAAATCATTCACACATTTTCAGGACACACTCTCAGACCTCTTCCTCTTCCTTCTCTTTTTGAGGTGTGTTTCACAGATGTCTGATAATGTTCACATTCGCTCTTCATGAATATTAGATAAGTAACAAAAGAGGACAGGGGTGAAAGTATAAAGGATGAAAAAAAAAGTTTTTGTTCCAGCAGCACAAAAACACAAGACCTTTTCCTAATGACAGAAAAAAAAAAGTCAAAATTCCCACGTCAATAAAACTTATCTGAAATTTTCTGCTTTATGTTTGATGTCATGTTCCCAGCTGAATTTGATGCAACTTTATAGGAAAAGCAACATTCACACATCTCCACCTATCGCACATGTCTATCAAGCCTCCCCCTTTCTAAAATCCCTAATAAGTCCAGGTTAGCCTTCACTTCACAATCACATCATTAATAGGGAATACAATGCATTTTAGCGAAATTAGAAACGTAATCAGCTTAGCAAAGAGCCTGTGCGTGCTAATTTAGCTCAACTTCAAGGCAAAGCCCCCTAGTTAGAATAAGGTTCCCTTAGACTGCCCCAAAGCCTTTTCGGCTGATAAGCTGATTCAAGGCTCAGGAGTAAGGACCAAATCCCTCTTGTCCATTTGCATCGTGTTATTGGTTCAAAGGCCCAGTTCAAACACCACAGGAAAAAGAAACAAACCTGGAAAGAAAGGAAGTGCAAAGATAATTGCTTAAGACTTAAGAAGCCAAACGCAAAGGAGCTGAGAACGACAGCAGAAGTGATTTTGGGAGAGAAAAAAAAGAAGCAGAGAGAGGCAGTGATGGAGTTAGAGCTTTAAAGAACAGGGTGTGAAGAAAAGTGACCCAGGGCATTAACCGTGCTCCATTTCAGCAGGTCAGGCTGATAGAAGACTTTTAGCGCATTATGCGTCATGAGACTGATTACTCCGGGACAGAGAGAGAAGAAAGAAGAAAATTAGGGAAAGACTAAAAGGAGGGGTGTGAGAACAGGAGTTTGGCTGGCTGTTTTGTAGTGCTGCCAGAGTCAGGTGATCCTTCAGACAGAACTATCCCTTTATCTATTCTCTCCAAAGCTTTTTGCTTGAACGCTGACTGACAGCTGTTGAGCTGGATGATGATGACTGGCCTACTGCCTTCTTATGTGGTTGATTTGTTTAATTCTTTCTCTTCCAACACACATTAGACCATGTGACAGGACCATACAGGACCTTCTGTCAACACCGTCACTTTGACATGCTCATGACATGTTCACATGTGTGACTGCATCCTGGCTCATTATGACTCTCAGCATAGAGTCTGGAAAGACTTAAAATAAAAGTAAGTGGACTAAAGCTTTTGGGTCAACAAGTCTGAATGTGTCACATCAAGAGAGGCTTTATTTGTGACCAAACCTCACTCTCATGCATGGGATAGGTACCACAGAGATAAATATACTTTTGTTTCTAAGATCTCAGCGGATCAGAATTGTGTTTGCTAAACATGGTATCCATGCTAAATGTAACTTGAGAGAAAAGAACAGAAAGGGGAGAAAAAAAAACCACAGTTAACATTGGCTCCCTCGGAATTTTCTAAACTGAATTTGACCTTTTGATTCTTGGCCCTCCTGTCTACCCGTCCCCTCTCTTCATCTTTCAACTACACTTTGCTAAAAGCAGTGCGGCCATAGCACTGCCTTGTTCCAATGCTTTCATATTACTTGTGGCAGTCATAAGTAATGCAAGGTCATTCTCATTCAAATGCAAGCTCACACAAGGAGGAAGCACGCCTCATCGCCCTCTTTCTCTTTCCCACCGCAGACACACCTCTGCTGACACACACATTTCTGTTATAGATGCAGTCTGGCCAGCAGAGATCAAGACTTTGGTAAACTGGTCAATACATGAAAATAGACAGAAAGTTGGGAATAAAGACAGAGAACAAATCATAATTTGGGGTCAGTGTCCTGTAGCCAAGATACTTCTCTCTCTGACATCAATGTGAGTGCAGTTCTATTTGCAGCCACATGAAGGTGCAGTTTAGTTCTTCACATCTTCTCTTGATCCTTGATGAGCTGATCGGACTTTCAGGTGAAAGATGCAGTATCTCTGTGTGAATAACGAGTGCGGTTGCTAGTTTGGGTCCTGGGTTAGCATGTGAAACATCATGTAAACCTGTCTCTGCGCCTGAACACGTTCAGCCTCTTCCTGTGCCCAGAGAGCCTCCCTGTGTGCAGCTGTGTTCATGCTCTCCCTCAGTGCCTTCTCCAGCTCCATGATACGGTGTGCCGTGTCTCGCATGGCACCCTGGGAAGCGAAAAGTAGAGGCTAGGTGGGGGAGAAAAAAGGGATGATTTCGAAGAAAAAAGCAAAAATAGCCAAGAGAAGGAAGATTTTTATTAGTAGAAGTTTATTAAGACCAAATGATTGTCCACAGGTTTCTTGGCAGTTTCAGTTTGAGAAGTTTCACTTAATGCTTTTGCTCAAACTAAAAAAAAACATATAAAAGAATGAAAGAAGATGCAAGATTTATCTGAAAAGAAAAAGATGTGATAGGTGAAAATGACAGAGTTTATAAGGAATAAGACATCCAAGTTGATATCCCTGTGAGTGTGCAAATTTCCGAGAGGGCATGTGGTGCAGGTTGTACGCATTTTTGAGCTGGATTTGTGTGTGGCCTCTCTGACACCTACGGTGAGAAAAAGAAAGTGATCTGTCTCCACACCAGTTGATGGAACTGTGAAAGAAAACAGTAGACAGGAAAAATAAACCTCCTGATTTCCTGTGTTTTTCCTCTTTTTTTCAACTTTTTCTTTGAATCTGAAAGCGTTGACTGACTTCCACTTTCACACGTTCACACTTCTCTTGCTGAACAGGCAAGGAAATATTGAACGGTGTCCAGGGGAAAACCAAGCAATTGAACAACATGTAAAGTCCTAGAAAATGGCACAAGTTTTATAACTTAACATAAAGTTGGTGGCTTTAAACGCATGAAAAGAGTAATTGAGCTGCAACATGAATGTTCCTTGGTCTAATAGTGCTTTAAAAAGGCGTTTTAAGAATAGGAAGAGCGGTCTCATAAGATAACAATGATGGATTCCCCAGCTGTAGTGAAAGACCTTTGAAGAGACAGCGCCTGGATCACGCAGGCTGTGTGCGACTGGCTTATCGCTTGCCTCCAAATTCCACAGAAATGAAGAATACTGTTTGGATGGTGCAATTATCAGATCAGTGCTAAAAGAGACAAATCTGCAGAGTAATTCAGCGATAAAGACAAGAACTATGGAGACAGGATTACCTCTAAATGCGAGGAAAATATGCTGAAAAGTAACAAGTGGATGCTTGTTGCTCACCTTCTTAGCATAACAGCTGGAAGGAAGTGACAAACTCACACAGAAACATACTGTGTATCACCATTCTAAAACTGTAATTGAATGTGACAGACGGGCAGTAATTTGATGCACTAGAATCAACAACTAGTGGTCTGACCTCAGATAACAGACAGAAGTGTTACTCTTTTACACCCCACTGAGAGGTGGCTTTCCTTGGTGGACCCCTCTGTGCAACATAACCAGAAAGGCTGCATGTTCACGTGTGTGGTGCAAACCTCTGTGCCTGTGCATATGGATGAGCTTGAATAGAAACCAGAAAAAATGAATGAATTTGAAGAAAACATACAAATGTGGTAAAAAGGGGCGCAAGAGAGATGCAGACATAGAAAGCAAAAAGGAAAGGAAAGATAATTGCTTCAGCAGCAGCAATCATCACTTAAAGCCCCAGGAAAGGATTAGAATGGCTCTGGCTCTTTCTAGTCTGATGGAAGGATTATAACCACCTAAATAAATGAGCAAAGGGTATGAGAATGCTTTTTTTTTATTCAGCAACTGGGCACAATGTACCCTCAGCTTCAAATATTTAACCCCGCATAAACTCTAGACTTGAACATGAAAGACCAACATTTTAAGAAAAAAATTCAAATAGGTTTAATACCAGAAGACTTTTTTCTTTTAATGTATCACTGAGTGTGTTCTTACATTTAGCCATGCAGCCTTTTTAAGCCAATACAATTTATTTCTTTATTTATTTTTTAAAACAAAGGCACGTGTGAAAACCTGAGGTAAGTGCTTCCGAAGTGTTTTTTCTGTTTTGTCAAATGCAGCATTGCGAGATGGAGACAATGGCGTTGGAAGATGGTATCTCTCCATCCCACATAAACTGTCCTAGAACGACGGAGAGAGATTGTTTGTGTGGATTTACCCTTTGAGCGTGGTCTGTTCCTGATGGACCCAGAGATAAAGGAAAGTAGAGCGAGAGGAACAAGGGGTGCAGAATATTTTAGCAAATCACTGGATAAAGCCTCTTGTTGCATTTCTTGAAAACATTTTTTTTTGTCAGGCTGTTTTTAATTTAAATTGGGTTCTTCTGTTTTTTACATTACAGAATCAGGATTGCAGTGTTACTGAAACGTTTCTAGGGTTTAAGTTTCTGCATATTATGGCCAAAAGTGAAAAACAGATTTTAGCAGAAGTTTTCAAAAGTACAGGCAGAAAAAAACACAACTAAATAAAATAGACAACAACGGCAAAGCATAAAGTGTGAACTTGTCTTTCCACTATTTGGTGTGACCCCTTGTAGACTAACACTCGACACCAAATCATCCAGTAATTCAGTCCTCCACAGCAGCTTGCAGCAATTTAGGCCCATTCTCTCATGCAGAACAGCTTCATCTCAGGAATCTTGTTGGGATTCTTCTCATGAACTGCTCTCCTCAGGGTCCTCAACAATAACATGAAAGTATTCACTCATAATGATTTTTTATTTTTGGTATAATGGTGTGTTTTCAGGATACCACATTGACAAAAGTCTGAACATTCACCTAAAGAATGTGCTTTTATGAGCTGGAATGCATTTATCAGTTTTTGAGGTCAAGCGGTACTGGCTAAAATGCAGCAAAACTGGCCCCAGATAGATGGTTTTTCTTTTGCTTTTTCTTTCTGGTATGCAGTGTCATTCTCTCAACAAATGCAATTCCACTCTGATTTAATCAGAGAAAAAAGTTTCAATTCGGTCTTTGCCTTTCCTGAGTCCAAAAAACATGCCTCACTGTATAAACAGCAGCAACAACAGTAAGTTTCCACTTTGCTTAACAATTTCACATTTCAGAATAAAGATTATTGCATTTGCCAACGCCTGACCGACTTTCATTCAAAACTTTATTTGTGGTGATCACAAGAGACAATTGCTTGCATTTTTTAGCAGACCAGTCTTGATGAAGCAACATCTTTAGACGTCCTCGATTTGTCTAATTCAGTCTAAATGTTACAGTCCAAACTCTGTTTGATATATAAATGCATTTTTCTCACACAATCAGAAATCCTCTCTATACTACATACCATTATATATTGTTCCTTTTCTGCTCAGGCTGTTCACTCTTGTTTACCACTTTGCTGTTATTCTACCGTTTTGCCAGAAAACAGCAGTTAAGAGTTCATTTGAATATATTTTATGTCATTTATAAGTCATTGCAGTTACAATTGAAATGAAGGGCTTCTCGATATATACTTCTTTTAATGGGATATTAAGAAAAAAAATTCGTTTTTACAGGTTAAATTGAAATTCAGGTGAGAGAAGTTCTCAAGGATTTTGACTTTTCATTACCTTGATTCATTAACTCTATAGTGTTCATTTGCCTTTATAAAAAAATAAAAAAACGCCCCTCTAACCCTCCGCGGGTGGTTTCTCCTCCAAGCTCGGGTCCTCTACCAGAGGCCTGGGAGCTTGAGGGTCCTGCGCAGTATCTTAGCTGTTCCTGGCACTGCGCTTTTCTAGACTGAGAGGTCTGAGGTCTTTCCAGGTATCTGTTGTAGCCACTCCTCCAGCTTGGGGGTTACTGCCCCGAGTGCTCAGATTACCACAGGCACCACTGTCACCTTCACTTTCCATGCTTTCTCCAGTTCTTCTCTGAGTCCCTGGTATTTCTCCAGTTTCTCATGTTCCTTCTTCCTTATGTTCTCATCGCTTGGCACTGCCACATCCACCATAACGGCTTTCCTCTGTTCTTTATCCACCACTACAATGTCTGGTTGGTTCGCCATTACCATCCTATCAGTCTGGATCTGGAAGTCCCACAGGATCTCTGTCCTCTCATTCTCTACCACCTCCGAAGGTGTTTCCCATTTTGACCTTGGGGTTTCCAGTTCATATTCTGCACACGTTCCTGTATATTATTCCAGCCACTTGATTGTGGCGCTCAATGTATGCTTTCCCTGCCAGCATCTTACACCCTGCAGTTATGTGCTGGATTGTTTCAGGCACCTCTTTGCACAGCCTACACCTTGGGTCTTGTCTGGTGTAGTAGATCTGAGCCTCTATTGCTCTGGTGCTCAGGGCTTGTTCCTGAGCTGCCAGGATGTGCGCTTCAGTGCTGTCCTGTAGGCCAGCCCTTTCTAGCCATTGGTAGGACTTCTTGATATCAGCCACTTCAGTTATGGTCCGGTGGTACATCCCATGCAGGGGTTTGCCCTCCCATGAGGATCTGTCCTCCAGCACTGTATCTTCTGCCCTCCATTGCCTGAGACATTCACTGAGCACACTGTCAGTTGGGGCGTTGAGCTTGATGTATTCATGCATCTTGGATGTTTCATCTTGGATAGTGGCTTCCACGCTCACTAGTCCTCGGCCTCCTTCCTTGCGGCTAGCGTACAGTCTCAGGGTGCTGGATTTGGGATGGAACCCTCTATGCATGGTGAGGAGTTTTCGTGTCTTAACATCCGTGGTCTGTATCTCTTCATTTGGCCATCTTATTATTCCTGCAGGGTATATGATAACTGGCAGTGCGTAGCTCTTTATTGCCCGGGTTTTTTTTTTGCCATTGAGCTGGCTTCTCAGGATTTGCCTTACTCGTTGGAGGTATTTAGCTGTTGCAGCTTTCCTTGTTGCCTGCTCCAGGTTGCCATTTGCCTGCGGAATTCCAAGGTACTTGTAGCTGTCCTCAATGTCTGCTATTGTTCCCTCTGGGAGTGAGACCCCTCCTGTGTGGACTACCTTGCCTCTCTTTCTCACCATCCGGTTGCATTTCTCGAGCCCGAATGACATCCCAATGTCAGTACTGTAGATCCTGTTGGTGTGGATCAGGGAGTCAATGTCACGCTCGCTCTTAGCATATAGCTTGATGTCAACCATGTAGAGGAAGTGACTGATGTTGGCCCCATTTCTGAGTCGGTATCCATAGCCAGTCTTGTTGATTATTTGGCTGAGGGGGTTCAGACCTATGCAGAACAGCTGTGGGGACAGAGCGTCACCTTGGTATATCCCACATTTGATGGACACTTGTGGAAGTGGCTTCTCATTTGCTTCAAGGGTGGTTTTCCACAGCTTCATTGAGTTTCCTATGAAGACTCTTAGAGTCTTGTAGATGTTGTACAGCTCCAAGCATTCAGTGATCCACGTGTGTGGCATTGAGTCATAGGCTTTCTTGTAATCAATCCAGGCTGTGCACAGGTTGGTGTGTCATGACCTGCAGTCTTGAGCGACTGTTCTGTGAACCAGGAGTTGGTGTTTGGGTCTTCTGGAGTCTCTACCAATGCCCTTCTGTGTGTTGCTCATGTATTGATCCATGTGCCTATTTATCTTGGTTGCAATGATGCCTGACATGAGCTTCCATGTTGTGGACAGACAGGTTATTAGCAGGTAGATGGACGGGACTGCATCTTTTGAGGTATCCTTCTGGATTAGGATCGTTCGCCCTTCGTTAGCCATTCGGGGTGAGTCCCATCTCTTAGCAGCTGGTTCATTTGTGCTGCCAGACTCTCGTGGAGTGCGGTCAGTTTCTTTAGCCAGTAGGCATGTATCATGTCAGGGCCCGGTGCTGTCCAGTTCTTCATACCTAAGACTCTTTCTTGGATGTCTGCCACTGTGATGGCTACTGGATTCTGTTCAGGGAGGTTGCTATGTTCTTTTCTCAGAGAGACCAGCCACTGGGCATTGCTGTTATGTGCTGTCTCTTTCTCCCATATGTTTTTCCAGTACTGTTCAGTTTACAGCCTTGGTGGGTCTGCTCGGCTGTTCTGACCCTGCCACTGAGCGTACACTTTCACAGGCTGAGTTGCGAACAGCCTGTTTATTCGTCTGGTTTCATTGTCTCTTGTGTACCTCTTTAGGCGGCTGCTCAAGGCTAAGAGCCTTTGTTTGGCAGTTTCCAGTGCTTCAGGTATGGGCATCTGGCTGTATCTCTTAAGTACTTGCTTTCTCTTTTTTTTTTTTTTTTAACTTGTCCTGTCCAACAGCTAGGCAGACAGATGAGAGCTGAGGGCCTCTTGTGTTGGACATATTTTACTTTAACAATAGGGGTTATTCATCTTCAGACAAACCAAAGGTATGTCTGAAGAAACCCCTTTTGTAATTGAGGCCAAACTTTATTAATTTCAACCATATTTGAAAATCTTTGGTGTTGGACCGGACGGAAAAGGAAATAAGGGATGTTAGAGAGGGGGGGGGGGGTTAGGAGGGTAATAATAGGAGGGGAGGGGGGATAAGACAATGAAGCAGCATAAAGCAACAAGTTTACTGGTTGTTTATCATTACGGTAAGATTCAAATGTAGTACAAAAAGGGCGGGGCCTGTCCACACACACACTCAAATGTTATCAACACACCTGCTAGCTGCAAAAATGTCCACATGTCAACATGTACACAAAACAGATAGTGTTCACACACGCATACTTGTGCCTTAAAGCCAACTAGTGTGAAATATTTCATTCATTCTATCACGCAAACTATTAGTGCAAAGGTGAGCTAACACCTGCGCTCAGGAGAGTGTTTATGTTCTTCTAAAATGGATGGAGGAATGTGTAAAGAAAGAAGGAGAGTGCCCAGCCATCCCCACACCAAGACCCCCGCCGCAGCAGCAGCGGCAGCCGGAACCCCCCCGATGCCACACGGGAGCAGGCAGGGAACAACCGCCCCCCGGGCAACCAAATCCGCCACCCAGGCCAGGGCTCTTTGAGCCTCTGTCAGCTTATTCACATCCTTCCGAGTTGCCTTGATTTTGGCCTCTAACCGTTGCTTCCATGGTGGGTATTGTTTTCTTCCATGGTTGCTCTTATAGCCAAGCATCTCAAGGATCACTGCTGCTGAAATGTAAACCAGTTCATTGGTTTCTGTCACTGTTGTGGTAGGAATTGCCCTCAATGCTTCATTCAGTTTCCAGAAGACTTTCAGGCGGTACATCACCTAACCGTTGTAGCTGGTGTCGAGGTTGCCTAGTGGTCATTCTAGACATGATCTTGTCTTTCAGGTCAGTTGCTGCCTCCCTCAGCAAATCTGTAGCTGTTGGGGCTGTGTACCCAAGCTCAGAGTGGGAATGTGGTATAGCGTCCTCTCTGACCTGCTGTTCTGGCTCTCCCTTGGTATTGTATTGAATCGCTTCAATCTCAAGTTGTGATAGGAGTTGCCGTTTGTGGATGTTAGAGCATTGGGCGACCAGTTGTTTGGCAGTTAGCCTTAATTGTGGGTTTTCGAAAAATCCATTCATTCCACATTCTCTGCATGTAACCCTTCTGGGTGGGATTACTTGAGTAGTAGCATTCTAACAGAACCTTGTTCTCACATCTAGTAAATTTCCGTCTTTCCATATTTATATATTTATAGATAGATAGATAGATAGATAGATAGATAGATAGATAGATAGATAGATAGATAGATAGATAGATAGATAGATAGATAGATAGATAGATAGATAGATAGATAGATAGATAGATAGATAGATAGATAGATAGATAGATAGATAGATAGATAGATAGATAGATAGATAGATAGATAGATAGATAGATAGATAGATAGATAGATAGATAGATAGATAGATAGATAGATAGATAGATAGATAGATAGATTTATATACAAAAAAATATATGTGCAGAAAAGGCCATGTTGATCAAGTCGTGTCATAGTGAAAAAGTGAGATAAACCTTGATGTAGATTTATTTCAAATGATTTGTGCTCAGAGGGTGGCCAACTGAACAGGTACAATGAGGGCAATTTACTATATATAAGCTAACATAGACTGATTTTTTGACATACAACTTGCAGGCTGTTAAATTCTTTCCTCTTTTAACAGGACTCCAAAATATACTTTGACAAGAACTGTGACTCAGTCAATAAAATAACAGCAGCTGTTTAAAAAAAATACTTTAGTGTCCATGAATTTCATTGGTTGCTTCACTAACTTTTCGATATATAACATTGTAGATTCATTTTCAAAAACAGTTTCAGCTAAATACATTGATATATTTTTGTCAAAATAACCATTACCAGTGGTGTGCATATGTTTGACACCATTCTAAAATGTTGTCATAATTGTTTTTTTTTTACTTTATTATTGTTTTTTGCCCCCTGGTTTATGGAATAAATAAGGTTCAAAAATGATCTTTGCAGCACAATAGGATGTCACATCCAAGATAAGATTGAAATCTCAGTTAAAAACATTGTTTAACCCACATTTAGCTAAATGAAATTATTGCACTAAAAAACGGTGTTGATGCAGTGAACAAAAAATGAGATTCAATCAGAAACATAATAATTCATTCCAGTTATTACCAGAACTGAGGCATACTTAAACAGAACTGCATGAAAGAAAACAGGCGGGTAGAATATCCTGAATAAATGACAATAAACTGGAACTTGAGCTTGAAGAATTATTTCCACTCCATCAATCATGTTTCCTTTGGTCAATATTTTATAATATATAAAAGGCATAGTTGAAATATTAAACCAAACAATTTTAGAGCATGACTATGTCATAATTCCTCTGCACTTCCAATTCTAAAGCCTTTAAAAGCTGCTCTTTTAATGCACTATTTCCAAAATAATTTGAGGTTGTACCTGGTAATATTCAAAGACATCCCTCCTTAGAAAAAGATTGAACTCTTTTTTTGTTTGTTTGTTTTTACTTAGACACTCTGTCACAGGTTAGTAAGCCAGAATGCATTCAAGTATCCCTACACTAGGAATATAAAAAAACAGAAAACTGACAAAGATAAAATCACATATCCGCCAGTGTTATGTGAAAAAATACACACAATAGTAAAGAAATATGTTTGACTAAACTTGGTTCATTTTTTTTCATTAGGTTTAGGATGAAGGAAATGGAAAATTGTCCCAACATCTATGCATGAAGAGAGTTACAAGAAGAGGAGAAATAACTTTCAGTGGGATTGCATGTATAGAAAAGAAAAGCAAAAGAGAGGAAAAAACATTTAAAAAAAACTGCTGAGAAGAAGATCAGTTTATCTTAAGCCTAAATATCTAAAGACCTCAACTTGTTGAAAAAATGGAAAGGTGTCCAAAAAAACAAACAAAAAGGCATTCAAACCTGTGATAACGAGTGGGGGTGTCCGTCTACCAGAACATCTTTCCTCATCTCACATGGAACCATCTGCTTTTGGATATTTGGAGACTTGATTTGCCTTCGGACAGAAACAAATAAAACAAAAAAGTAAAAAACAAGTTGCTTGAAATGTTTAAAACAAATAAAATAAAATAAAGTATGGAGAATTTAGAATTAACTGGCATCATATGTATTTCAATAGTATTTCATACATTGTAGCATGAAATGAAATGAAAGAACACTTAGTTTATTTTTTTTAGGCTTATCAGGCAAACGTGCAACATGAAGAACATTTTGGAAAACCAAATAAACTAAACAAAATGGTACATTAGGCATGCCGCATGAAATATTGCACAGGGCCTTGCCATTTCAGATTTCATATCCTCCCCTATAGGGGGCAGTAGCTGCACAAATGCATTTGAATGTCCATAAGTCATAGAATAAGAACAAATGGCACTAAAACAAGCAATTGATCATCAACTCAGTCCTTATAAGTGGAATTAAATTCAAATATATGTATTTTTTAGAGTTTAATTATTAACTAAGGTGCTTCACATTTTAATTTTGATTGCCTTCCCTCCCAAGAAAAGCAAAGCAAAAACTAAACTAGGGACATATTGTTGTTGTTGACAGCTTTTTTGTTTTCGTTTTTTTATAGCATATTTCCTGAATTAAAAGAAACACGCTTTAACGTAAATATATGTAATGATTTTATGAATGACTTTGTTTGCGGACCTGTCTGTCCTGCTTTTATCTAGAGACAGCTGCTGTAAGAACCAGCAGACCCCCCATGACCCTTATAGAGAGGAGGGGGGTATATAGAAAATGGGTGGATAGAAAGACAGAGGTCTGCTTGTGCAACCACCACATGCAGTTCTGCAACTAAAATGCTTGAACTTAAGAGAACATTATTTTGCTTCAGTGTTCTCTTTAATTTATTTTCATCAACTGTTTGAATAGCAGAGCCAACGTGCAGTAAATCAGACAGAACACAAAGCCTTAGTGTGCGTCTGCTCTCAGAAACACAGTGCAATGGGACAAGACAAGACTTGACAGGTGAAGGTGAAACACCGGAGTGTAAATCTTTCAACAGAAAAACACAGAAACATAAGCCAAATAGAGATGCAAGCTTGCTCATGCACACAAGGACCCACATCTGAGCTCACATTCTCAAAAACTGTGCTGGCCCACAGTTGGATAACACACACTCATGAAGGCACAAGTCGTTAAAGAATAAATAAACACTTTACACGGTGACAGAAATGCGCACACGGATTGGTAATAAATCTGCTGTCAACACTGTCTATTGCACAGGTGCTTATTACAGAACTGAACTGTGTATTAACAAACTGATTTTATTTGTGTGCCTTTAAGTTTATACTAAGACCTGTTCTTTCTCATTTACTCAATTTACTGCATACAGATGCACACACTTGTGCACAAATAAACAGTCGTGTAGAAAAAAAAAGTACATTCTTTGAATCTCTCAAGAATACGCTCATCAACTGCAACAATTAAATAAACAAAGCCAAAGACGAAAAGACGCATTACTTGCACTAAAACAGAGCTTATTCGGTCTAAAATAAAGTGCATCCTCAGATTTCAAAATAACAGTTAACAACAGTCTCTAAAAAATGACACAAGTGCTAAACACCTTAACTTGAAAGCATTTTATTTGTGGTTTAAGTTAGTCAATAGAAGTTTGTTGACTTCTAAACTGGAGATTAAAGTTGTGTCTGAATTCCATTACCACTTAATACTTAGTGCACTAATCAACAAATCCAAATCTTGAATTGTCTTGAATCCAAATCTACAATTCCAAAATCCAGTGCCCTAGAAATTTCTCAGAAGTCTCTGCGAAAAACCAGTCTACATCAATGTTCACGAGATTGGCGAATAGAGAACACAATGTATTGAGTTTAAAATGATTTTTTAATGAGAAAAAAGTACATACATTTATTCTTACTAAACCATCCCAGCTTTCATCTTCTGAACTCAGTGGATTCATAAATAGTCTTTGTGAAATGTTCACGTTTATTAGGTTTTTATTTCCGGAAATTGGCTACATCATATTTGCTGTTTAAGAGAAAAAAGAAAAAAGTAGTAAGCACTATATAGTCCTGCACCTTATAATTTTTTAGTTGTTAAGGATTATGGATGGAAATCAGACACAGTTTAAGAAATCAAATGTTGGCTCAATATGCTCTAAGGATTGACTCAAGATACAAAAGCTGACAAAAACATCAAGTGAATTTTTGGTGCAGCGGTATAACTACAAAGTGCATTTGAAAAATAACTTCTAATTTTCTCTTTCAATTCAGTTTATTTTCATACTTTGAATCTAAATCCCTTGCTTTTGGTTTTTCTTAAATGCAAGAAGAAATTAGTTGTTTTTTTGCAGGGATTGAGGATTTACCTTGTAAAAAAATGTAAGTGCCTGGAAGAATTCATAAAAATGTGTGACTTTAGATCTGTAAAACCTTGTGGCGTTCAAAAACAATTTTTTAAAAAGTTTTCACAGAATTAAGAAGAGTAAAATTAACTTAGGGGACATCCTCCCCACATGTTCTAAAGAAAATTCCTAATTCTTGCACTTTAACCCTTGTGCTATCTTAGATGACCCCATCCTTGCACTGACATGTTCTTCCTACCTTGACAAAGGTGGATAAAGGTGAAAAGATTTCATGTAATCCATGGACACCAGTGAAGATCACAAATCATTGAAGAAAAAAGGTTCAGAGCACTGTCTAGTGGGTCTAGATGACCCAACTCCCAATGGTAAAGTGCGTAGGATAGCACAAGGGTTAAAGTGTAACTAAGAACAAATAAAACAAACACTAACTGTTAACAATCCTAACATAACTTGAAAAAGGCCTGTATCTACAATTGTTTTTTTTTTACCCTCATCCATTGAGTTAGATTACTAGCTCAACAAATGAGCGCCAATGTACAAATCCTACAGAGAAGCTGACACTGACAAACTAGGTAGGGCACAGGAAAATCAACAACCCTGAATGTAAGCCACTGCTAAAACTCACCACATTTTAATTCTACATCCAACTTGCGTATTTACATTAAAAAAAAACTACAAGCTGCCCCGACATGTGGACAAACATTTGTTGGCAGAGTCCTCAAGATCGTGATGGTGTATTTTAGCTCCTGTGAGTAGTGGCAGTGCTCAGTGAAATGCAGCTAACGAGACGGTAAATTCACCTTGACTAAAAAACTTTTAATGTATAGCCTTCATATAAGTAGTCAACAATTCTAACAAAATGAAAAATTCCCACACTCAGGGACAGAATGAATAATCTGCATCATGGACTCACTTCTTTGAAGTCTGTGTTTTCCGAGCTCAGAGGCATTTCCATGGTGAACAAACCTGACATGAGGGCATATCAGTTATCACAAACATTGCTGCTACTGGCACAGGTGTATAAACCAACAGGCACGCTGGTCCCATTTGATAACTGATACACCCCTATCCAGCCATCGGTGCAAAATGAAGTTAAGTGTTTTGACCGACACAAAGGCAAATAGGGGTTTTCAGAGTGGGAATGAGAAGCAATCTGGCTGTGGTATGTGTGAGAGGAAAAATGCAAGAACCTGTAGCTTGTTAGTTATGGAAATAAGTCAATTCTTTTGGGGAAATCCTGTTTTATTGCAATTGCTCTTTGGAGAAGGATGAAGTGAGAGCAAGAGAGCAGCACATAGCCAGTTTCTTAAACTCAACCTAATAAGTAATTTTTCACATTTCCATTTTCTTTTTCCACCTGGAGCGCTTCATGCCGTCACTTTCCAATATAAGCAGATCCCTTTCATTACTGGCTGTCAAAACAGAAATCTGTTTTTCTTCATTTCTACGTATATGCTTAAGTACTTTTTTTTTTTAAATCTATCTCTGTAATTTTTGCATTTATTGTCTTTTTCATTTTTGCTTCAAAAATGATTTTATCCTGTGTCTTTGAGAAATGCAGAAAAAAGCAAGAGAATGATTTCAGGAAAGACCTGGGATTGCTAACAGGCAGGAAGCTGTGGTTGCAATGGGACTCGACCAAATCAGAATGTGGGAAACTGTGAACTTTAAATGGGGTCTAATTTCAAAGCAGAGCTTTTCAGCTGACTTTTTCATTTGTAAATGAAGATTAAACAAAGGAACAGCCTTTAATATAATCCACATTTGTATACCCTTCTTCATATCTCTGTCTCTTCCTTAGCTCTTCTAATGAACATTTGGGTGGAACTTAATCCTAAGATTTTAGGCAGGCAGGGACACATTAGGGCTGATATTACTGCTCAGAGTTTCAGAACAAACTAAAGCAGATATCATCTGGAGAAAATGCTAATATGTTTTATCTCTACAGAAAGAGAATGAAGTAAAAGAGAAGTTAATAAAGGTGGGCTGGCAGTATAGTTTAAGCAGGATCAAACTTGGCTACTTTTCCTTTTTCCCATAAGTACTAAAATGTCAAAAAAATGCCACTTTTTCCTAATTCTTGTTTTTTCATTTTAATTGTAATATATGTTCAAAGACAAAAGCATTTTTTTTATTTAAAAAAATCTGGGGTAGATGACGTACATTGATTGTATACGAGAACTGGAGCAAGTGAGTGTGATGTCACACATAGAAAATGACTTACTTCCAGTTCCAACAAAAAATTAAGTATATTCAGTCGCCATTTTTTCATGATAATGCCGCCGTCATGTTGGAACCAGAAATCATCAATAAGCAGTGATGGGTCAGAGTCGGTCCGAGTCTATATTCTTATGGCAGCCGCTTACTCCAATTAGGAGTGAGCTTGTAAGAAGACCACACACCATTATTAAGGCATCAAATTGGCCAGATAATAACTCTAATAACTTGTGCTATACCAAAAATATTATGAAAAAAATTAGGATTAGCAAGAACGTGTTGACAAGGAGGTGGCAGAGCAAGAATGGTTATTCTGACAAATAGAATGATGTTTATTTCTCAGTAGTAGTTAATGGGATTTCGGCTATTTGGGACTGTTGGGTACTTCCTATCTGAATGCCAAAGGGGAGGGCTCACTCAGTCCAGCTCTCTTATACTGTATGATCACATATTGACTGTGTGTTGAAAACCTATTTTTACCGTCAAATGTCACATCTATGAGGATCTTAGACTAAATGTTTACAGTTCATTTGGGAATTAAACTGTCATTTATTTTTCTTGAACATATAGTTTTTTTAAAAATTGTACTGAATCCATTACACTGCTGTTTTGTAAAAAACATGTCTGCATTTTGCAAGCCTTGCGAGTCTTTCACAGCCATGTACCACTGACTTTTTCCTCTAAAGTAACCTTTTCCATGTCCCCTACCAATCCATATATGCCTCAGTCTCAACCCAACACACACACAAACACATTCATACTGTACGTCCACATATAGGCCATCCAAATCCTCGCCTGCACCTCCCTTTTCCTGATTTCCTCCCTTACATACCAGAGCGCTTACCTCGTGAGTGTGGTAGGGTGAGACTGGGAGACTGATTTATTTGTCAAAGTTCAGTCCCTTAACCGCATTGTGGGGGCTAAATTCTAAAAAGCATAGAACTGTAAAAGCAATAAGGAGACTATACAAAACAATCCCACTGCTTAATAATAAATACTGAGAGGGAAAGAATGAAAGAAAAAAGAAACAGCTTTATAGGACCATTCAAGAAAAAAAAATACAGTATCCTTTTCATTTGGTGTTAGCACAACCTTTGCCACCATTTAATTAAACTCCCTAATATGTCACTCATTTAAAAAAAATGCTCCATTAGATTTGAGAGCTTGGACTAATAATTCTGTCAGTGTATTTGTTTTAGTGTGAGCAACTTAGACACATAGTGATGCATCGTAAACTGTTGCCTATAGGTTTAACAAATTGGCCAACAGGAAATTTACAAGATTAAATGCAGACCATTACCTGCATAAAAACATGACCGATGAGCTGCACTTCAACACTGGAATATACCAAATTTAAGCTGCGTGTCTCCTCTTTACCAAACTGCATTTATTACAGTCACCTGCTCACTGCATTTATCTATGACTCATCAAGTCGGTGAAAAAGTGTGTGTTTGCTCAACTGTTTTTCACACTTCTCAGATCATGATTGAGAGGTCATCTGAAAGCATTTCAAAGCAAACACCATGGGTAAAACAACATTCCTCTTCTGCCCAGAAACACTACATCTTGTATGCTCTGACGCAAATGTCCCATCAACACTCACCCAAGCCCACACGGTTCACGCATGCTTTCAAATAAAATATATGCACGTCCCCTCACATGCAACTCTTGCATTGATGTTTAAAGTTAAATCCAAAACATTACCCTAGACATATTTTTATTGTATGACAACCCAACATAAATCTGTTATTAGGAATTTTTGGAAAAGCGTGTGATTACAATAGATGGATAGATAGATAGATAAAATAGACTCCTCTGATAACCTGCAGCTGACCTCCATGTGGCCTTTGACCTGTGTGTGTTGTGGAAAAGGGAAGGGTTGAGCTGAAAGAAGAGACTGTTTGACACTAATGAGACAGCCGCCGCAGAAAAGATGAACGAGCTGAGGGGAAAAGCAAGTCTTCCAACAATCCCAAACACTCTTCATCTGAGGATGGCTGTGCAAAGAAAAACGAATACGCGGCAAGAGATGGCTGTGTGAACAACACAAAAAGGTAAGAGGAAACAGAAACTAGAAACATCGCACTAGCACTGTACTCCTTTTCCGCTCGATGCGTCTGACATCGAGTCAGTATTTAGATCTTTTAGTGCCAGAACAGTCTGTAAAAAAGAGAAATAAATGGTCCAGGATATTACTGAGTCCAACACATGCAGCTAATTCAAATGACTTTCTCAGAGCTATGGTTTGTTAAATACCCGGACGAGCGTAACGTTTATTACCTGCAAAAGCTTCAATTCATTTTCTCCAATTGAACAAGAATAAACAAAAATAATAATAATTTCTCTGTCTCGCGGGCACATGCACAAAAACACACATATCTGATGAAGATGTACGTACACGCACACACATACACACAGTGCCTCTATCTTGGCATTAAACAACCACTTATTTGGGGTATATGTACACACCATGCCAATCCATAAATCAAATGATAATTGAGTAGCACACTGCCAGTAATAAACAGAGTAGTATAAACAACTAGTGTCTGGGCCAGATCCACCACCTCCCACCGGCATGCCGCTGGCTGTCTGCCGCCCGGCAAACTCAAAAACACACACACATGAGAAAAGAAAAAAAAATCATGCGCTGACTGCATCTTAAGATATTTAAAGAAAAATAAACATTGAATTTGTTAAGTTCACAGACACAGAGGTAAGTTCCCCAAAACATGGAGCGATAGTGGGGGGGTAAAAAACAAGCACACACATGACATCACCACCGATAGTAGAAAAATGTGAAATCCACACAAAGAGAAGCCATATGTATCCTAAGTTATAAATCAGAAAACACAGAAAGGCTTTGATTGTGTTTCTGCTTTTTTTAAGGCTACGAGTTTTTGCCTTGAATGAACTTTGCTTTCACCATACAAATGGGATGGTCAGATCTGATGCTTTGGAACAAATTTGGGTGCAAATCAAGGCAACTCCAACGATACGTGCATGGATGGAATGAGCAGACACAGTGATGAAGGTTAGGTTAAAAAAAAAACATGTTAAATATTTACTTACCCAGGTCTGGAGACACACAACAACAAATTAGGAGACAGAATAAACCAAATCATTAAAACACATAGAGATACTTCAATGCACCTTTCTAGACAGTTATTACGAAACCCAAACATTGTGTCTAAGTGGAAGTGGTTTTAAGTTGCAGGAGGGGAGGATCTAGACAGTTTATATCACATGGATTACTCCTTTATAAATAGAGAACTTAGGAACGAAGTGAGACATACAAAGATGCAGTCACTTGAAAAGATGCTGTTCTCTGAGGACATCCAGATGCTGTCTTGTAATGGACTTGAACGTCACTAAATTCTTGACCCTCACCTCTCGAGATCAGCAATTTTCTTCTCCTTAGATGATTTCTCAGTTTCAGCATCCCTGAGAGCTCCCATTAGCCTCTCAACCTCAGCTTGGGACTTTGAAGACTCTTCTCTGTAGCGGGCCACCTCCTGCTCTAGAAGCCTCAAACGGTCGGCGATGTCAGGACCAATCCTGACTGCGTCCTCCATGTTTTGGGTCTTGTGAATGCAAGGGAGGGTAAGTGCAAATACAAAGACAGTAACATGGAAAGTAAATTAAAATCAATTTTTTCACATTTTATGTAGAAATTTCAATGTTGTGCTTTAACTGGTCCCTACAGGCCACTATTTGACAAAAGGAACACACTTAAAAGACTCTAGAGCAGGGGTCGGCAACCTTTACCACTCAAAGAGCCATTTGGATCAGTTTCCCACAGAAATTAAAACACAGGGAGCCGCAACACCATTGACAGGCAGGTGGCATACTGAGAAGACAGAACATTGTGCTTGCACTATTCGAGCAAAGCACGCAAGAAGGGCGAAGAAGAAGAAGTGGTTGGGTTGCAGCACCGAGTGTTGCTTGGGCAGTATACTGACATTTTATATAAACCGGTGACAGTTGATGTGGATCGCTGCCATCCGGAGACATTTAGACCTAGTCCAATCAGAGCTGCGGCCTGATTCCTGATTCCGTACCGACTGCCTCTGTCTACATCAGGGGTGTCAAACTCATTTTAACCGAGGGCCACATCAGATAGTGGCTGCATCTGGTGGTAGGCGGGCGCCTGTGTTTGGCAGCGGAGCCGCCACCAGTGTCTGAATGTGTGAGTGAATGTGTATGTGACTGGGTGAATGGGTCTGTGACTGTAAAGCGCTTTGTCCTTGTAGGAAGAAAGGCGCTATATAAGTATACGCAATTTACCATTTACCATCCTCAAAGGGCCAGACATAACTTATACATGTAACTAAATGTAATGAAAAATAAATGTAAATACTCCTTAATGTCAAATAACTCATTGTTTATATATTATAACTTTTTAAAGTGACAATTACAGTTGCATATGTTTGCTTGTTACTTTAGCATAAATCCTTTTACATTTGATTCTGTCAGGCTAGGTTACATGGACAGTGTTTAAGTCCTAATGTTTAGTTGCCTAATCCGATATTTCAAGTCCAATTCCCCCTAGATATCAATAAATACACAACACTTTTTATTTTGAAGAAATTAAAAACTTTTATGCTCTCGCGGGTAGAGCTGTGACGTGTCGGATTTTTTATCACCGCAGCCCCCCCCCCCCCCCCCCCCCCCAAAAAAAAAAAAAAAAAAACACAAAATCCCCCGGCGGCCGCATCAGAAATAAATACAATTACAATGCAGTATTCTTTATTAACAAATAACAGTAACAACTAACTACTACCTATCTAACTAATGAACTAACTATATAGGTGTTGTAGATTGACTGCGACTGTGTGAGCGCGCTGCGTCGTGTGTAGGACTGGGAGGAGGGAGCGCGCACACGTGTGTTGCGGGTGCGTGTTGATTATTCTGCAGCGGGCCGCTCTCTAGCTGCACGCGAAGTTTCACCTGTGCTCTCTGGTACAGACATTGTCTCAGAATATTATTAATTGCCCAGTAATAAACAGACTGCAGACACTTTGTCACCTTTCTGGTAGCCATGAGCCTGATACCCATGAAGAACGCGGGGCAGGAGGCTCCGCCTTTGTTTATACAGACACGTAACGTTGCACAAAATAGTTCCCAAACAAAACATGTAGTGATATTCATCGAAATCTAACAGTGCGCGTTCATGTTTGGTGTTACAGAGTGACTGAGAACAGTAATAAACACCCCCAACACAAAATCCTCCGGCGGGCGGCCGTGTTGTGAACTTAAGAACGCACGCAGCTTGTAACGGAAATGAATACAAATGGAAATTAATAATTAGAACGCAGTAAATTTGTTGTATTTCTTCACGAGACTGAAACTTCTGTTGTAGAATGAGGATGTGTGCTTCTGAAAGCGCGCGCCTATGAGGGGCCGTATAAGACATTATTTATTCTGAACCATTCACATTCATACATTCTTGCTCTCACAGTCATATATACTCTCTTTCGCATACATATATTCTCACTTGCACATCCATATATTCTCTCTCTCGCATGCATATATATTCTCTTACGCATTCATATATTCTCACTTGCACATCCATATATTCTCTCTCTCGCATGCATATATATTACTTTACACATACATACATTCTCACTCTCATTGTCACTCTTAAAAAAGAATGTATGTATGTGAAAGACAAGTATATATGAACGTGTGAGGAAGAGTTTATATGTGTGTGTGAGAGAGGAGTATGCATGAAACGGAAGTTACTTTGCATGAAAAGGAAGGCACTTTGAATGAAAAGGAAGGCACTTTGAATGAAACGGAAGGCAGATGATTTCCTGTGCTCTGATTGGACGAGAGGCCGCCACCTCCCATTTTGAACACACTCTAAACCCTATCACTTGTACTGACTCATTACTATTAAGGTTACACAACTTAAATGTCATTTTGTAGTTGATTCAACTATAAAGTATTAAGCTCTATCAAGATTTTTTCAAATTTAACTTAACAGTGCAAAATATTTTAAAGCTTATTTGTATCTGGCACTCAAAAATTTTAAGATCCGTGAAGTAGCGTTATGACGTCATCACGTACTGGTGGGAGGGTCTTTCGTTTTCTCTACGTTAGCTCAGGTGGCCATGTTGGATTTGCCGAATGCGAGTATGCGACGTTTGAAATTGAAAGTCGAGCATTTTATTATTCTGCAAAGCGTTGCGATTTCGTCCCGCTTCAAGACGCCCCAACCTCGGGTTTTTTTTTCATCCGCCTCATCGCTGATGGTGCCGTCTTGTCTTCAGCCCTGATTTAATTTGGTAAGTATCGTTCATGGTTTATGAATGAATGCTTTAAAAATGCTCTTATACTACCGTAAATGTGGTTTACTGTTGTTAACATATGTGTGTTATGATTGTTTTAGAGATTAATGTGGAAATGTATACATGATTAGTTTGTCATAGCAGACGTATGGCGAGCCAAACCCAAAATGCATTTCTGCCCGTAAGTTACGACAGTGATGAGGTTTTTTTTTTTTCAGAGGTAGAAATGATCTGTTATGCTGCAATCACACTAAACATGATCCGCGTGTGAAATTCGCGTTGGAGGCCTCTGTCTGTGGCTAAAGTTTGCTGCTGGACATTTGTCCAAAAATGTCACTCAAAGCCTCTAACGGTTGTGTGGGAGGAGCTACCGCCAACAGTTTTAAGCCTGGTTGCTACATGGAAGCATTGGGTTTTGAATGCAGCTTTAAGCTTTTATAAATCACTGATCTCCGTTATAAAAAAGGTTTTTGTAAAAATAAATTAATCAACGTGCTCGTGTTGTGTTCAGGTACCGAACTACAGAGTGTTCAGTGTTTCACCTCCAGGTAGACGCCAAGGCCAGCCAGGTAACTTGTCTCAGTTATTTGTCTAGAGCTATTTTAAAAAAACAAAAAATGCAATAGGTTGTGTAGTGCAATAAATGTTTTTTGATCAGAATATAATTGAAACATTTTTTAACATTGAAAAATCTCTTTTGGACTTTTTCAGATACTGAACTTCAGAAAGTTCACCAGAAAGTCACCATTTCACCAGAAAAGACCTGTCAGTGGGTGAGTTTTATACTTATTTAATACATTCATCCTGAACTATTACCATTATTAGATTTATACGGCAGCATGGAAACATTTATGCACATTTTAACTAGCCAAAGGTCTAAATAGAGCTGAAATTATTTACAATTTAACTAAACATATTTAGATTGCAGGCTGAAGGTGGCACAATGGAATGGAGGTGCAAGTTGTGTTCTGTTACTTTGGCACTATGCAGTACTACATATAATACTGCAGTACTACATAGCCAATATTCCAAAGTGTTTCCACTGCCATGTATGTGGAGACACTTTGGAATATTGTCATGTCTTTATGACAGTATATTACAATAATAAAATGATGTTGCATTAGCACCATTCCATCATTTGAAACCATGAAAACTCATCTGTCAAGATCTGAAATGGATTTATGTAGAGTAGATGCAGTCAGAGGAAATTGTGCAGTTTTTACATGTTTGTGTAACTTAAAGCTGCCCTTTTCTGAGACTAAGTCCACCAAAACAGACAGGAACTGGCCAGCTTGGTTAGGATTTATGACCTCCAGGTGAATTTCTAATGTGCATAATTCAAAAACGGATAACAAATCATTTGTAAACAGCTGTAAGAAGCCACGGTGTAACTTGCCTTCAAATGACTTTGGGTCTTTGACCTGAAGTGGATCATGACATAAACACTGTATTGTCCTCTTACTAGAAATAGACATCTAGAAAAGGTATCATTTTATTATTTCTTAAAGTTCCTTAAGTAAATATTGGAAGTGTTTGCTCTGCATTTGCTTCAAAGGTAATGGATATTTCTTTTTATTCTTTTAGGACCAGCGTGACGTGAACATGAGACGGGCACTTGTCCTCCTTGCACTTCCTGTTTATCTGCATGAAGATGCCTCCAACTTCTTCAAGACCTGTACAGTAAGTGCACACGACTCCCTGTCAATGGTTTTCACTAATCCTTTAATATTGATTGAGATTTTATTGAGTGACATAATAAATAGGGCAATTGTTTGTAGTTTGTAAACTGAGTGATATTTTTAAATGGTTTTAAAACTGAGACGGAAGATGAAAGGCGAACATCAGGGACTCCTGATTGGAAGGAGTGGAGTTTCGTTTACCTTTTCTGCTCCTGATCCATCATTATTTGAATACAGAAAAATGAAGCTTTAGTCTTAAATTATTTTATAAATGTCCTCCTTCAGAAAAATGCTAAAGAACTTTTTAAAAACACAATTTTAATTGGAGTTGGTCCTTAAAACATCATAGCCAGTTGATTAAAAGCTAACAGAATGTTAGCATGAAAAGATTCCTATTGACAGATGGCAGGAATGTCAGTTTTGGACATTAGTGTGATGAATATCTTTGAGGGTCTGAACTCATCTGTGTTTTTTGTTTTGTATTTTCCAGAATACCAGACCTCACAGACACTGCTGTGGGTATCTTCTCAGTTGTCGTGGTGACGCTCCGGATGCTGCCGTCAGTGGTCCCACAGATCTGGCTGACTAATTTCTTCTAACTCTTCGGGGACATCTATGCTCTGGACCTACAGCACCCCAAAAAACTTGAACTTGCCTTCATATTTATTCAGAATGCTGTCTTGAGCCTTGAGGACAGCAAACCACTGAAAGGACATTTATTGACGCTGAAGAATGTTTCGTTGAGTGAGTCTTCCAGAATGGACTATTTGTTGGTTTAAGTGTTATGTAACTAATGTGTTTTGTTGTGATCATTTGCTTTTTCTGCCGTAAAATACAAAACCAACTCTTTTTGTCAATATGTTGTGTGGCACTCTTATAATGCAGTTTTATTGCACTTATTGTTTCTTCATCCTCTTGATATTTGTGCTTTTTTTTAAAGAGCAATTAAAAAAAGTGTATTAAGCAATCACTATTGTGTGGCCTTCACGTTTGTTGGTTTTTATCAATGTTAGCCTTTAAAATGTAGTGGGGCAGTATCAATATCTCTGTTTAGAATACATTTTAAGCTGAAGAATTTTAAATATTTTCAATGCTACACATTTAATGAGTTAAAGAATTTATAAAGCATTTGAGTGAATTTTACATATTTTATGAGTTGAGTAATATAAAAATATAGTTAGTTAAAGCGTTTTTTAGTTGGAAAATATTAAAAACTTTAAGTAAATAATCTCTCTTTTATAAGTTGAGGAATCTTAATATTTTTTATATGAAATAATACAAATGTAAGCCAACTGACAATATGAATTTTAATAAATGTTAACTTAAAAGTTTTAATAATATAACTTAACTGTTGCGTAATCTGTTACAAAATAATTTTTAAGTTCAGTCAACTCGCTAGGGATTACAGTGCAGACGCTAACATGAACAAGCAAGAAATCCCAAATTAACAGACTTGTGTTGTGGAAAGGTATGTTTTTTAGCTAGCAGTAATAATCAAAGTATCCGTTCTCTGTTTCAAAATGAGATTGCCACAAAACCGTATGTTATCTCATACTGGAACAGCTTTGGATGTAGAATTCAGTGGGAAAAGGTTTGGACCCTGCCACAAAAGTATTTCATCACCAATAAAATCAGAGAAATTTCTTTCAAAATTCTTCACAAATTTTATCCAGTGAAACATTTCTTTACTAAGTTTAAAAAAGATCTGGACATAAACTGTTCATTCTGTCATTCCTCACCAGAAACTGTGCCTCATCTTATTTGGTTTTGCTATTTCACTCAACTATTTTGGAAAGATGTGATACATTTTATAAGAACTCATCTATGTGAAGATTATAGATTATTTTACGAGCATATTATTTTTGGATATTTTACACAAGAAAGACTTAATGCAGAAAAAATATATGTAGTTAATTTACTTATAATTATGGCTAAATACTTTATACACAAGTGTAAATATGCCAACAAAAAAACCGTGTTTTATGTTTTTCAGAAAGAAATGGTTTTGTATGTGAACAGTATTAAATCTTCCACTAACAAAAAAGCTGTCAGAACAGTTGAAACATGGTCTCTCCTGAAACTTTAACAGATTCCTTTGCCTTATTATTTTTGTTTTCTTTTTGCATAACCTGTTTTACATGGTTATCATTATGTTTTTTTGTTCATTCTCATGGCGAACGTGAAGATTGTATTTTGCACACAGTGGAGTTTTGTGTTTGGTATTTTGTATGTGCAAGATATTGTTAATAAAGTTTATTTTTTAAAAAAAACGAACCGGCAAGAAGTAGCCACGGGGGTCCTGCAGCCATCGGAACCTTAACAAATATTTCATCTCCACCTCACCGTTGCCTTTTTTAAGAAATGACAGCTGGTTTTCCCACATTTATATGTAGTTATGGATCGAAAACAAGAGGAATTTGTTTTAATGTAAATGCGTGTTCCAGCGTCTACAGGAAGTGTCGCCCATAATTCACGCAAAGGCTCATGGGGGCTAGGAATAAGGTGGATACGGATTTTCTGTTTCGGTGGCACTTCTATTACCATTATTGGTATTTGAGACATTCCTTTGTGTCTCTAGAGATGCAGACAGATTTGTGACCACTTGAGGTGAAGATAAAATATTTCTTAAGGTTCCGATGGCCTTCTTATTGGTTCGTGTTAGCGTCTGTTCAAAATGGGAGGTGGCGGCCTCTCGTCCAATCAGAGCACGAGAAATCATCTGCCTTCCGTTTCATTCAAAGTGCCTTCCTTTTCATTCAAAGTGCCTTCCTTTTCATGCAAAGTAACTTCCGTTTCATGCATACTCCTCTCTCACACACACATATAAACTCTTCCTCACACGTTCATATATACTTGTCTTTCACATACATACATTCTTTTTTAAGAGTGACAATGAGAGTGAGAATGTATGTATGTGTAAAGTAATATATATGCATGCGAGAGAGAGAATATATGGATGTGCAAGTGAGAATATATGAATGCGTAAGAGAATATATATGCATGCGAGAGAGAGAATATATGGATGTGCAAGTGAGAATATATGTATGCGAAAGAGAGTATATATGACTGTGAGAGCAAGAATGTATGAATGTGAGAGAGAGAATATATGGATGCGTAAGAGAATATATGTATGCGAAAGAGAGTATATATGACTGTGAGAGCAAGAATGTATGAATGTGAATGGTTCAGAATAAATAATGTCTTATACGGCCCCTCATACGCGCCTGTGTGTGTAAGGGAGCCGCGTGCCATGTGCAGCAATGGCAGTGAGAGAGCGCACCTAAGACAGTGACAGGCGCGGTGGGAGAGAAGCAGAGACCAGTATGAATGAAAGAAGGAAAGTCTGAACACAGGACTAGCAGAAAAAGTAAATTATCAGCAAAGATGAACGTGTTTAATGTGTTTATTATAGTTCCAATCTTGCACCATATGCTGAACTTTCAACAAAGAAAACTAAAAAAAAAAAAAAAAAAAGTTCGGTGATGCGGTCATCATCACAGCCCTACTCGCGGGCCACATAAAATGACATGGCGGGCCACATTTGGCCCGCGGGCCTTGAGTCTGACACATGTGGTCTACATTCATAACCACACAATTTATTTTTTTTGTTTAAATGAAGCAGTGGCAGCTAATCTTGAAGATGTTTCCGCCGCCTCCTTCACAATGTGCAGTAAAATTTGTCATATTTTAAAACAAGATTATAGGACTATGCTTGTGTGAAAATGACCTTATACACACAACTCCAGGCCTTGAGGTCAGTGTCTTACATGTTTTCCAACAAACCTGCCAACTAAAATTTCTTTTGGCATAACAATGATTCTTAAAAATAGCTGAATGGTGGTGCTCAAGGCCTTGAATACGACAACCCTGTTCTAAAATCTACATCAATCCAAGATGTAACATATTAGTACTTACAGTTGGACCAATAGCAGGATCGACTTTGACTTGGACCTACAGATTAAAACAAATAGAGATCAGCTGCATGGGGACTTGGTAGGTTTCACACCAGATGCAGCTCCTGGACTGCGATGTTGAACCAGACACTTGATGATTAGTGTCTAGTGAGTCACCAGCAATCTTAAAACTCTTCATCCAGCATTTCATCATGCATTTAATAAAAATGGTAAAAAGTACAACCGCACATTTCAAGGATAGTATGTGGAAAAGTCTGAAGCTCTGGAAATGGGACATGCATTATGAAATAGGTGGTAACATACACAACCCAGCTTCAACACAGCTCATCTGGGACCTGCTCTCACCCTCCCTCCACCCCAGCTCCACTGTTGCTCATGATTGTGGTTTTCTGCTATCATTTGCCTCCTGGGGCCATCCTTCATGTTGAGCTTGCAGTTCAGTCACTTTCATAATAACCTTACTGACTCCCGCTGTTTGGGTTGTGATTTTACGAGACCACCAAACATCTCAATTATTTTTTTTAATTGTTTATTTGTATGTGAAGACATGCATAAGCTTTTATTTTTTTTTTACTCTGAGAAAAATATCCCAGAGGTACTTCCTAACCTGACATTATCTTCATTTTTACTTCTCGTTTTCTTGTTCTTATCTGCATCTCTCTTTGTCTGCTCTGTCCATGAAGATCATTCCACATGTTGAGACAGCTGAGGCCAGTCATTTTAACTTCATCACATAAATCTGCACAAACACCTAAACACACAGCACTTGTGATGTTACAATGACCTACAGTCGTTTATCCAACTCTATTTAAGAATGTCATGTTTTTGCCAAAAACCCAGAGGTTATGTACACACAGAGATTTCATACATTATTTTATATCAGCTTTAAAAGGTGATACTATTATCAAGAACAATTCATCTTGAATTTAAAACGTATCAGTTCATAGTCTGCAAGTCTGTAATTTCATTCCCAGTTGTACAGAAATGCCATGGAAAAGAGCTGTGCAGGTCACCTGTCACTTTTTGTTAGCGTGATAAATGAATCCTTAAAGAATAAACATGGATATGCACACATGCAAAGCAGGCTGTTGTTGTTATTTTGTGGTCATTTTGTGCAAAAGGTTTTAATTATCTTCATTGTTTAATTATTATTTAATGTTTATACTTGTTATAAACAAATGTTATGCAATGCAAAGTTTTCTCTTTTCTGCATCCCACTACCATCACATTTGACCCAAAACAAGAGAAGCGACAGCTAAAGGGACAGCAGATCCAACTGGAAGTTTATTTTGTTATGACAAGTGAATTAAAGGCCAGTTTAGACATGATTACCTGTACAGTGAAATTATTATTATAATGCGTTGAAAGACTTTTCTTGGGTTTATTATTTCACACTTTTAACCCGAACTTTCACCTTTTAAAGACTGTTTACGTTTTTTGTTTAATTAGAAGTCAGGGGTCACTGTCAGTTCCCGCAATGTGAGCAGTATTTCCTTTAAACCTTTAATTAATAAAACTGTAGCCTGTTTACATGTTAGTTTGTATTAGAGGAAAAAAAGAGGATGTGAAGAGTAAAACTGTATTTATATGATTTAAAAAAAGTAATAATTTGAATCCAAAAAAGGTTATAGCGGTGCCTCTATTGATATGAGTCAAAACCCTTTTCAAAAATGTGAAAGTCTAATGTTTAGTTAAAGTTCTTTGGTAACTCTAGCATTAACATTCATTGTTTTATGGGAAGGCAATGAGGTTGACTGCAGTAAATAAATAAATAAAACTAAACAGAAGATAAAAAGCAGAGTGCACATCTTAGCTCAGGAGGTTATCTAAACATCTGGAGATTCAGTGAATGAACCCTTTCATTTATGACAAATACATACCCTGTATGTGCTATAGAGGAAAATAACTCAGTACTGTAAAGCACTAGCAGTAACTTTGTTTATTTTGCAAATTACTGTAATTTACTTCAAATGAGTATTCATAAACTATGTACAGAGACAAATGCTTATGTAACGCACACTCCTATAACTCTTGAATGTACAGCACTTTGTAGTACTATGCATATGAAAGGCAGTATGCATGTATGTCTGTATGCATGAATGCATGCATGCATGCATGCTTGTTTGTTTGTTTGTTTTCACCAACAGCCCAAAGCCCATCAATATGAAAATAATATTTTACTTGGTTTGTTCAGTTTCTTTCTTGCTTGACTTCTTTACCTTTTTTAAGCTTTTACATGTATTATAATGTTAATTCCTCACAAAAAACAACTCCAAAAGAATAATTTTGCTCCATTCACATATCTCTGAGCAATCCCCCAAAAAACAGCACTTTTAGCACCAGCCCCTCTCAATCCACGAAAACAAGCGGGTTCTCACATTGTGTAATCATAAAGTGAGGAACAGCCCCTTTAAGGAGGAGTCTGCTTTCCAGCACCGCTCCAACACTAAAGGCCCGTACACACCGGGACAAATTTCGCGCGCGATATTCGCCGACGTTTAACGCTTCGTGACTAGACAAAGGGCACCAACGTGAGTGTGCACACCGACGCGAAAATGCCATGCATAAAAGCGTCATTTTTTAAAAAACACCTCGGGTTCGTTTTTTTGGTTTGACGCGCCGCGTCAAAAACTATAGGACCAATGAGAATGGCGCTTTTGCATACGTGTCTGGAGCTTCTGAAGTTACAGTAAAACACAACTTGGGGGCGCTCAAACACAGAACTGTCTTGCTGAGCACACATGCCAGCGAAGAAGATAGACGTCAAGTAGCGTCTACACTGTCGCGAAGAAATAAGACGAAGAAGATGCACTCACTGACGGACATTCTAAAATATCCCCGAAAACGCTCATGATACATTTTCAGCTCTTATACCAGTCGATAAAACTCCCCATGTTCTTCTCTTCTCGTAACAATGGGATGTCCCCAAAATCTACGTCTTTTCCGGCGTCTTTCATCATTCAACAGAACAATAATTTCTTCATCGCTGGAACTGGAGCTAGAGCTACTGGTGAAGGAAATATTCATGTTTTCTTTGTATGATTCTGACAAGCGCGTAAATAATTGCTCTCTTCTTCTGAGTGAAAAGCGACTTTAAGTAGCGTAAAGTTAAGCAGCGCCACCTTGTGTACAGGGGGTATTCCTGTTTTACATTAAGCGCCATCCAATGTCAGGGAATGAAATTGCATGTTTGCTCAGCTCATCGTCAGCGAAAATCGCCTGGGTGTGAACACAAAAAACATAGCGAAAAAAGGCTGGCGAAAAAAGCTGGCGAATATTCGTCAATATTCGTCAATATTCGTGTGTACGGATCTCAACACACCCACTTTCTCAGTGGAGCTAGCAATGATTGGCTAGATCAAGAGTGTAAGCCTCCACACGTCCATCTTTGCAAAAGTTCGGATGTTGTTTCCTTTCGAGGGGGAAACGCAGACACGCTGTCGAGGCCGACTCTAGGTTGATGACATGAAACAGGCGGCACCCACAAGGAGTGAAAGCGGATGCCTCTGAGGTCGAGTTGTCTTAATTCTTCTGGGTAGGGAAAACATCAAATTTATAATCAATAACTATTAACTAAATTCACTCAGCGAAACACAGTTTAAAACACAGTTTATAGAAATTTATTTAATTTTTATTTATTTAATTTCTTAGAAAAATGCAAACCAATCAAACCACATAAAACCCAAACATCAATATCCCGTTTATGCAGAAAACTGCCAAGACTACACCTGTCCATAGGGAAACTTCACCTAACAAAGCAGGTATGATTGCTGCACAAATCCACAGCAATCAGACCAAAAGAGCATGTCAGTTTAGAGGCAGCACTTCAGTCAGAGCCGATCTCTGTACTACAAAGAGTTACTGGGGCAATGTCACTTTCATGTGCCGTCGCATCAACTTTCAGAGGGATATTGTTTCACATGAATGAGATGTTTGTACGGGCAGAAAAGAAAACATTCTGAAAGGACAGAGTCTGCCCTGGCTTGTAAGATCTAAGAAGAAAGAAAAAGAAAGGAAACAACAGGGACTCTGAATTGGCACCAAGAGTGATCTTTTACCTCCATAAATCTCTCATCTTTAATTGATCCCTTTATGCTGTGAAACTCAGCACAAACAAGTCGATTGCTGGGGAGTTTCTAACGATATTGTTGACTTTCTTAAGGAGACAGGGTGAAATTACAGTTACTATAGTTAATTGTCTAAATACAGGCTGTGAGCAGGATATTAAAACCTGCAAATCCTGTCTGTAGAGATTGTGCTGTTTATTTGTAGTCCCTGCTGTGTACGTCCAAAGTACACGCACAAATATCCCCTCTTTCATTTTTTTACTTTGAGTATAAAGTTGTTTGATATCAAGATCATGTTATTTTAAATGATACTGACCTCTCCATCTGGCCTCTGATCCTGGGTTGAGGTGTGGTTGGGAGCTGGGCTTTGTGACAATTTTATGGGTTGCTGGGCAGAAAGTTTGTCCTTTAAAATCTGGTTCTCTCGTCGCATCTGCTCCAACTCCTCAGTCCGAGCTCTGTCTTCTCGTTCTTTTTGTTCCCGAAGGTTCTCTATCACCCGCTCCTGAACAGTAAAACATAGCAGCTTTGAGAAGCATTATACCAAATATAGTTTAAAGATTTATACTGATGTATAGCAACTGTATAGAATTGGTTCTACTAAACAACTGTTTGTATTTTTGTTGTTTTAATCCCTATATGTTTGATAATTTTTAGTAACTGAAAAGCATCACTTTACCAGAAAAAAGGACACATTGGCGGTGATGAAACTGCGCATTGCTATGGAGCAGTCCTGACAACTGCACAAAGGTCAGATGTGCAGCACAGGTGGCCTAATACAGGATTTGTGTCTCTTTTTTGTGGACAATAGTTGTGCCCTTAAGTGATTACTAAGGTGTTTATTAAAATGTTTTTATATGTGGCACGACCACATGACTGGCAGCTTTAAACCTCTGTGTAGTTGGGAAATTTAATTTACCAAGATGCACAGTTCACCACTGTATAATGGGCTTTGAATAAAAAGTTGGAGAGACCACTTAGCTAACAAACCCTGACTGCTTTCTCCAAATCCTGAAATACCTAGAAAACTTGAGGATAAACACATTGCAATGAAACCAGCCTCAGTGCAAAGCACAAAATAACATGCAAACACAGACATAACATCATACAGAGACACACAAAAGGAAAACATCTAACGCAAAAAGAGGCTAAGCTCTGAAGTGTTAATCATAGCCGCAATGCCGCGGCCAGTGACTGGCTCCAACAGTGAGTTTGGGACAGAGTTACTGATTAGCAACACACACACTTACTCTTGTAAACACATTAAACACACCCCATGAAGACCACAATGTCTGAGAGGTTTGCCAACGTTCTCCTCGTTACAGCCAAACTATATGAAGACTGCATCTGAAGTGGTTTTTTTAGTAAACAGATGGGCTGGTGCAGCCAAGAGATTTACCGTTTATTGTTTCTTTATGGTACTCACTTCAAAGACAACAAGCAACAGAAACCAATTTAAGGTTTCTGTTTCTAAACTGACCATAGATGTCTTGAGCTTTAGAATAATATCCAATTTGATATAAGTGCACCAAATTGACCAATTGTGCATTTTATTTAATAATAAGAAAAATAAAAACAGAAACATTGAAGGAAGCAAAGAACGAAAAATCTAAAGAGGTAAAGGTAAGATTTTGAAAAATGTTGCATCTATTTAAAACCACATTTTTTGTTTTTCAAATATAGTTTGGCCAGATAAGCGGCTCATACTCAGCTGCGATTAATAAGCGATTAAAGAAAAAATTGCAACAACTCCTAGAGGGCACTGTGGGTGTGTATATCTACTGAAAGCAATGCAAAAGAAGCGCTGCTCAGTCTTACATCAGGCTTGGCAGAATTGTGGCAAAGCAACACAGAGGATGAAGAGTTTTTTTGAAGAGAATTTAGTGATTTTTAGTGATATAAAGAGTTTAGTTGCCTTGTTAAGGTGTTTTTTGTATGCTATGGTTATCTAAATGATTATTCATATGTTGTGCTAGTATGCTAGATTCCTCCTATGTTTCAGGAAACAAGACAAGCATTAATTTGTTATGGTACTTAAGCATGCAGATATTGTCTATTATTATTATAATGATTTGCCTTTCAAGATGAAATGTCTTTTCTTGGTTACGTATCTTGTTAAATACATTCCCCAAAAAGTGTGACTATTACTTCTGTGCAACTTAAAAATGATTTTTTTGTCTTCTTTATTATGCATTTTTGGTGACTTATAGTCCAAAAAATATGTATTATAGTTTCAAAAATTTGTTAATGGTATCTGTATATTCTGTATATCTTTATTATTTGTATCTTGGACTTCTTGTTGGATCTTTGTTTCCTGGTAATAACAGATAAAACATTAGCCTTTACATCATGTTTCCAGTGGTTTTTTCATTATTATACATCCTTCTCTACCTCAATGTCTCATATGACTTTAGCATTTATTTTTTTTTATTTTTTTGAAGTATTCCAGAAGAACATCTTTCTCACAGTACCTTTTCAGATAAGGCCTCCTCCAGTGTGGCCAGAGCCGTGTCAGTATTATTAGAGTCAGTCTGAAGACCCTGGACCCTTTCTCTCAGTCCAGCCAATTGTTTATCCTTATCCTTTAACTGTTCCAACAGGTTTTCAATCTGCAGAGAGGAACAAAAAAATGTGTTACATGAATACTGTTACAACAAGGATGTAATCAGTTAAAATTAGTCAAAATAAGTTTTACAGAGAATCTGCTAAACTGAGAACTGGGTAGAGTGAACCCAGCTTTACTATTGACATTGTATGATAAGTTGGAATGACAGTGAAGAAAATCAGAAAAAAGTATTTCTACTGCACAAGTTGGGTTAATATGAACACGGTTTAATAAAAATTTAATAACAGAAAAGAGTTGAGTGAAATCTGACTGTGCTGCAGGTCTCTTTCTGTAGCTTCAGTCTAAAAACGTGTTGCACTTCATCTATCCAACTCTGTGTCCTGTCCAATGTCTTGGTTTTGTTATTTGAGCTCTGACAATCCTTGAAGACTGTTTTGCCTTAAGTCTCATGCTGCACATTTTATGTTCAGATGTGTCAGAAAGGTTTGGATCAGATTTAGCTTGCCTCTCACTTCAAATGCACTTATCAGATATCAGCAAAACGTTCACTGTCTGAGACTGTTTCAGCTTTCTTTGATCAGATGTTAGTCTGCTTTTCGAGTTGATTCTGATGAATGCTGATCCTTTTGTTTAATTTGTGCATTTCTACTTTATTTTATTAAATCAATAAGCTTAACAATAAAGGACAGTTAGAACTTGGGAAAAACTTAAATCGTTAATTTGACTCACTGGTCTTTGTTCTTTGTACAGCTCATATGCTGCTGCTAAAGCCATGGCATAATAGCTAGGAGATGCAAGAGCTATTATCTGATGAACATCTGGAAAACAGAGCCTAAACACACACAAATACACACAGGAGCATCCGCAATGCTCAAAGCTATTCAAAAAAAAACACTCACAGATGGTATGGGACACTGCCGTGCACTAAGATTCCTTGGGTCTAAATACTAGTTTCAAAGGGACTGCACGTTTGATGATAGGACACAGTGATATCTTGACTTGCTTCATTCCTAACCTGGTTTCAATAAGGGCACGTTTCTCAGCATTCTGGATTATTGATGTCTTTATTAAAAAAGAACAGCTTTTAATTGAAAGGCTGGTGAACATCCTGAATTATTGCAACACACACACAAGAAGCAGATTTATTTCTCTGTCTCCAACTTTGTCTTTTTCCAACTTTTCTTTAGAAAATGGCATTAAAGTCTAGCTGTGAGGCATCAATATCACACTTGATCCCAGCAGTCCTGCCTCAGATTAGGACTGTCAGTGTACTTCAAAGAGGAAAATAAATGGAAAAAAACTCATTATTTAATGATTACGAGTTAAAAAGAGAAAATAGATTTTGAAAAATGCTTCAACAAGAGACTACAGAAAAAAATAGCAAGGGGAACAAAGGGCATTCCAGTCATGGGTGCATAAGCAGATAGTACTCGAATCTCTAGAGCTGTTTTACAAACGGATCTAATTATGCTGAAGTTGCAGGGCTTCTTTGGCCCTGGGTGGGGTCAAGTGAAGATTTCGGGGAGCCATCTTGGCAATCAAGGGAAAGTGGCGGTGAGGGAAAGAACACCCAGGGCCCTTCGGCAGATCTTGATATGCTAATGACTGCCATTACACAACTTAGTTAAAAGCTCTGGAAGGTCAGTGCAATACTGATAGGGACATAACAGCCTTCAGGGAATGCTGTGAAAGCCTCACACTACCAATGTCTGATAAGATTCCCAGTAATTCATAATTACAATGGGTGTGTTAGAAAGGATTCTATGGTGGGAACTATAAGAAAGAAAAAGGAACCGCAGGGTTTTATGGGTTTTTCCCTGTGCTGGTTTCTCCTGAATAAACCATAGAGAGAAGCACTCGTTTGACCGGGATGTAGGCTCATCTGACTTGACTCATTTTACTGTTTTCACATCGTCCAGCCCTGGTGAAGACTGACAAGAATTGCACTCTAACATGCTTAGCCCCACATGACGTAAACAAAGGAGAGCATGCAAACAAACTGAATATTTAGCTTTGGCCTCTAGTTGTAATAGCCCAGTAGCTTGACATAACTTATTCTTCCAAATGTATACATACGCACTCATGCACACCCTTGCTCCATATCCTTGTGGGCACCACAGAGCTCTATTTTAGGTCAAATTGAGCATGTCACCCCTGGTCCTTAGACAAATGATTACATTCTTCAGCAGCATAAAGTTTGCTTTGGCATGGCCACACTAAATAACGAGCCCTCAATGTAATATTTAGCTTCGAAGCTTAACCTTCTGTGAAATTGTGCAGAAAAAACGTTAAACACAGCTTAAACCTTACACTACACTGGACAAAAACAGGTCACATCAGTCACAGATATGGGAGAGAGGACAAAGAATTTGTCACCATTTTTAACCACCTCTGAGGAAAAATACTCCACAGATCAACAAGAAAGAATAAGCGGTTCGGATTTTAGGAGGAAAAGGGACTTTCAGATTAGGCTAATTATGATGAGAAGTGCTGCCATTCAGGGCAAATATCAGTTAAGTCCATCTTAACACAAAAGCTGCATTGGTCCAAAGTGCAAATTGTACCATAATATTATGTTTTTAGGGATTTGAGTCCAGTTTGAAGCTGACAGAAATTAATGTGTGCAACATCAGCACTGATTACAGTCCAAGAACGGTAAGGATTAAGTTTTTTTTTTTTTTTTCTTTTAAGTTACCTCACTAATAAACAAAAGAAAACCAAAATGCTGGAAATCAAGTGAAAACATGTAGATGGTGGAATCTAATAAGTTAGATTGAAAAAAAATTGCACTGAATACAAGAAAGGGATATTAAGATATCAGTAAAGATATATTTATATAAAAAAAAGCATCAGCACCAAAAACACGTATTTTTTGAAGAAAATAATAGTTCTTTACTTGTCATTTAAAACCTTAAAAATTTACTAAATATTGGAAGTGCAAGTCCATTTACAAATAAACGATCAGAAATGATTGAGAAATTTGAAAACGGGTGCATCTCTAACGTGCACATTTACCATCTTAAGAAGTTTGTTAAAAAATCTCAGAAATGTGTGACTATGTTCATTGTATATGCCGATGGAAAAATGCTGAAATGTTCATTGAAGTCTTTACATTGTTGCAGTGCTGTCATTTCTAAACCAGCATTGTTAGTACTTGACTTTTTTAGTTAAAGCTTGATATGGTTTATTTATGATTCAATCTACTTTAATTTCTGCCCTTTACTTTCCGACAAAATGCAATACTCGTTTCACAATTTGAATGCTTGAACTCCAAGACAGGTGTGTTGTATGCAAATTTAAAGTTAAAATGTCATTGCTTTGCACACATCTGTGTTTGTGAAATGCGTTCTCTGCACATAACTCATTCTCTAGAAGAGAACTGTCCCCATCAAGATGTGGTAGGAAACCACTTGATGATCCAACTACATTAGGTGTAAAGCTAGGAGACACCAGGTGCATTTTTTTGTCAGTCTTTAGTATGATCCAAACATGGATTTGAACCCCCAGACCTCACAGTCTTAAGGCACACTCTGATAAGGTCACTGACCTGGTTGATGTATTAACTTATGAAACTGTCCTTTTCGTACCTAAAGTACATACAATACGCTCAAATAACGCTTTCTAAGTCTCAAATGCACACCAGCTTGCAGAGGCTTTCATCATAAAACTGCAGTGTCTACCATTGCTCAGTCTTACCAACCACTCTTCTAAACTCACACCTCACACCATTCTCAGTGCGGAAGACAGAGCCAGGTTTCTAGGTCTCTCAGTGCGCATGTGTCCTCTTGAGAAACCATGACTTTTGTCTCAGTTATTCCAAACACATATTTGGCTGGATCAAAAAGCAGATGGAACAAAACCAGATTTTACTTCAAATTGGCAATGAGGGTGTAACAGTACCTTTCACTGGTTTTGACCTGAAACGATCCATCAAATGTTGTATTTTCAAAATGCATTTGAAGGTTACAGCATTCATTTATTCTAGTAGAGTTTACTGTTTTATGAGTGAAGTTTAAAACCACTGTTGCAATTGTTTGCAACAGTTTATTCTCAAGAGTGAGGTCACTCCAGTATCGATTTTAGAGAAAATGTGGGAACACCAAGATGTTACCCAGTCTACAGAGAAAATACTTTTTGTTGCCCCGAAGATAGATAGATAGAGAGAGAGAGAGATAGAGAGATGGAGAGAGAGAGAGAGAGTTAGCTGCTTTGTCCTCAGCAGTAGAAATACAGGCAATCGAGAAGGCAATCTAACTTCATCAATAATGGGTCAGTCTACTGCTAGAAATAATTTTAAAGACATACTCCAATGAAAGTTGTATTTTTGCTGTTAGTAACATGTTCTTGTAGCATCTTTCTCATTGTGGAGGACATATGTAAAGAGAATAAAGATTAAAACTGCCTTTCTGAATATTTTTCATTCAAATCATGGTGAATTAGGATCAGACTAAAATGCCTTTGAAATAAGCTTGTAGTGTCTTCCTAAAAACTATAATCAGCAGGTCACCAGCTCCCTGCTCAGCTCCATTGTGAGGCACATATTTGCAGACAAATAGATCCATGAACGCCTTCATTTTCCTAGTCTGAGGTGGAATCTATCTAATATTGCTCGTCGTTTTTTATTGCACCACTAATGTTAGTTAGGGATTATGGGGGGCTGTAAGTTTACGGGAGAGAGTGTAAACAAAGGGCTGATGGGAAATGAGTGCTTACTGCATGTCAACAGTCTCGCCTCAATTCAGGGGCAAATTTCTGATGAACTACTGCCACTCTGCAGAAAGTATGTCCTAGAAAACAGCACAGGTGTTCTGATCTTGCCTAACTGCTTAATCATAATAACCTCTGGGAACACTTTTAAAACAGATCAAAAGATGAGTGAGTGGGCCTTTAAAGCACATTTCTATTGCTTGAATGCCATTTTAATTGCTAGGAATAATTCATGCAAAGTAGAAATATACATGTAAACATAGTCTAATAAACAATTATGAATGACATCTACAACATTGGTGAATAAAGTCTCTTATTGGTCGATACGTCTTCATAGATCACACAATTTTTGTTTCATTTCCTTGAAAGACCCTGAAATATTGACAAGTATAATAAACTCTTTGCTTATTTAGATGATGCTTTAGTAACAAGTTACCTACTGTACTTGTGATTAACAAGATTTCAATGATGAACCTTCAATGATGAGTCAATCTTTAGGCTATCCTTCACTTTGTTGTGATGACTCCTTTTATGTGACTTAGAGAATCCTTCAGAATTAATGTCACTCGATCTTACTTCTATCAAACATATAGTTAATAACACAGAATATTAGAATTAAATTGGGTTCTAAAACACTTCCAAAAATATGATCTCAGATGAAAACTTTAAAAAAAACTGGCAGGTGTAAATGTCTAGTGAAATGATGAAAGAAATGCATTTTAAGATAAAACAAACATGGTGAAGTGCATGTGCCCAGTGTTTCTTCCTAGTTTGTCAAAGTTAACGACAGAAGCATTCAATTATATTAGAGAGATGTCAATGGTAGGTAACAATGCTGCTGTTGCTGTATCATGATGTCTTTGTCTAAGAGAAAATGTGAAGAAACTCTAGAGTTTAAAGGTGGATTGCAAACACCATCAAAAACCAATAAACCCAGTTTGGGTTTCAGTTGTTTAACCCAAAGATCCTGCAAAAGACTATTATTATCTTTTTTGGTCAACTGTGAAGTGCAGAGACAACTTGTTATTCTTTTTCTTAAGAAGTAAAGCAAATACATAAAAGTTAAAACATACCAATAATTTGGATGAAGACCTCCAAGGTTTGAGGATGAAGTTAGATAAAATATAGATGGGATCATTTTGCTCTGAGCTTTTACTGTGAATTTACCTAGAAAATCTGAATGAGTCACTAAATTAAATGTTTTCATTTCAAAGAAGCCCTAACGAAGATAGCAAGATGTGCTGTGTAAGAATGTAAGATAGTCACTTCAGACACACAAACAGTTCCTAGAAAGTATGAAAAAAAAACGTTTTTATTACCAAGATTTTCTCTGTCGTGTTTCTTTGTTTTGTTTTACAATACGCCAATTATTTGATAATCAAATTTTTTGGGAATTTTTTTTTTTTTTTTTGCCAACTTAACATTACAATAATTTGCAAAGTCTAGATTTATATGTAAAGTAAAAAGATTGTCAGTTTTTGTGTCACATGCTCAAAACTATAGTCTAAAAGTAGATTGCTTAAGAGTAGAACCGCAAACTCAGTTGACCCGTCTGTCTTTCATCCAAACTAAGAATTAGAACTTTGTGGCCACCAATGGATTCCTTTCAACAGAACAAAAAAGAAGGCCAACTCTGAGCCATGACCACCATGAAAAGAAAATCATTTGTAATTCTAAAACTTTTTGGACCAATAAAAATACCAAACCATGACTGCTTACCATTTCAGAAAAGCAACTTGATAGTCGTCACCTCTGAAAATATAACAGGAACAGTTGTAAAACCCAGTGATCCTGGCGCTAACATCTAAGTTCATGGACACACAAACACACAATGGGACAGTAACCGCAAACTGTGTAATATGTAGAAACATAGTGTTGATTTCCCCAGAGAAATTTAGGTCACAGTAAAACCCAGAACAAAGACTTAAATACAGTGTGTTATCCTATCGCTGCAAAGTCTCCAAGACGCTGGGATTGTCTTAAGATTTTTGTCTCACCAATAAAATGCTTCTGTTTCACAAAGTTCTTAACATGGATCTCCAAAGAACACAGTCAGGTCATCAAGAACAGGTTACAAAATTACTTTTTCAGTCTGATGGCCTTTTGCTTCAACCCATTTCCCTCCAACAACCTATCTTTTTTTTTTTGCCACAAATGGTCAAAGCTGACAGACTGTTGTGCAATCATCCTGTGTAAACTGGCGCCTCCATGTGGTATTTTTTATACACTGTCACAACTTTATAGAGAAGTAATGCTTTTACTGCTTTATTATTTTCTTTTTATCACTAATTTTAATCATTCATTTTTGATTTTTCCCTTTCATTAAAATTTTCTAAACGGAATTTAAAAAAATAAGTGAGATGTCGTTCATTTTGTAAAATACAGTCATAGGAGGATTTTTTTTTCTCTCTTTTACAGACCCAACAAAACTAAAAATCTCATATCTTTTAGTAAAAAAAAAGAGCAGCCAGACATAAAAGTCATGGATTAGTAAGACGGTATTACGTTAAAATAATGCATCCAGCAACCTCACAACTGTGATTTCTACAAACTAGTAGTTTCTGGCTAAGAAAGGAACAATAGGACATAGAGGTCTTAAAAATATCAAATGACATGCCAAACCATTTCCATCTTGAATGACCTTTTGAAGTCATTATTCTTTGACTGAAAAGTTATTATTATTCATCTGTTATTACCCATAATGACAGAGTAGACCAAGTTTATATGAAAACTGGTGCCTGAAGGAGAAGGTAAAGAAATAGCATATCGATAAGTGCAGTGTTCAAGTTCTAAAATCATCTACACTAAAAAACTACAAAGAACAAAAGCCGCTGTAAAAGGCCCCCCCCTCCCATGAAGGAATTCTTATCTTTACTTAAAAAAAAATGGCCCAAGACATTTATTATATATTCATTTGATTGTTTCCTCTCTGAAATTTCAAGTTATTTTCCAAGAGAACCAAATTTCTAAAAAAAGGAGCTTCCAGAACTGAGAATTTTGGAATCAAAAGGAGGAAATCCTTAGCTCTCCTTCAGTAAAGGAAAGAAGATCTGAGAAAATAAACTAGTAAATATATTCCATGGAAAAGGTCTGCATTATGCGAAAGCTTTTTGAACTTTGCTTTAATGATTGTTGTTTAATTGTTTGATAGAATAATTTACAAACAAAAAAGAATAACAATAATAATTTTCAAGATAAATTCAAACTCAAGAACTCTAATGGGATCTATTTTTTAGCACTTAGTTTGAGACTGGGATTATCAGAGATGCTATGTCAGACAAATCTATATAATTCAGTATTTGTACATTTTTTACACCTGTCACATCTTGTTTAGGTTCATGGCAATTTTGGTTACGGTGCACATTTCATTTTAAAATTAAGAGAGAGAGAGAGAGACAGACAGACAGACAGACAGACAGACAGACAGACAGACAGACAGAATTATGATAAATGTCTGGTCAGACTTTGGAGATGGGAGCTACACACAGTGATTTCACCTCTGACAAATAGACAGCCTCCCCCTGTCCCCATACACGCTTTCAGAGCATGTGGCTATTAGTAGCAGGCCATTTAAGCCTTCAACCTATTCATCATTTTACACAAGCACACAAACACAGATCCGAGCTAACACTGCATGAATGACAGAGACACCCAGAGAAAAACTAAGCGAGAGTTGTTTTCACAGTGATTTCTCCTGGTCAACCACAAAGCAAAATGAGCACTTGCAAGTTCTGCCGGCCCAGAGCTGTTCAATGAAGACAGATTACACTTGTGCAAGCTGCCGTGTGCATACGTAAGCATTTGTGTATGCGTGTGTGTGTGTATGTGTGTGATGTGATTGGTGGCCAAGTCCATCCACGTCCATGCTCTTTAGGCTCAAGACTGTATCTCTGCTCCCCCAGCTGAGGAATGTTGCAATGATTGCTGGGTAATTACGCTGATGCTTTAGCCCTACGCTTCCAGCACTGTCACTATTAAGTATTTTCTATTTCTCCTCTGCAGGCAGAGAGAACAGGGCCTTTTTATCAGGCACAGAAAAAACAACACATGGTAGAATCTACAACTGTGTGTCACCTCTCAACTGATCCAGGCCCGCATGGCTGACCTGGTCAAATGAGTGAAATACAGTCGTATAACTCAGCTGAGGGTCCAAAGGTCAGAGTGTTCTTCAGAGAACATCAGCCTGACTGCTTTTCACAGATCTGTAAGTATGAACTGCCAGCAACTTCACGGGTCAGGCTGAGTTACGATGTGGCACCATGAGGATACCATCAGATCCTACGCTTTGCTTCTCAAAGGGAAGTGCACATTTTTAGGTCGGCAAAGATGGACTACAGTGACTGAGGCTTGATATGTGGCCCAACACGCCATTTGTTTTGACTGATGCTCAGCCTGGATCCAATCAACCAGCCTCTGGCTCTCACCATTAACCCTGGCTGATTGCTGATAGGAGCACAGGGGGATATAGAGGGGGGCTATCACAAGCAGTTTACCAGAACCTCCCAAACTGCAGCCGGCTTATCTATGGCTTTGTCTCTGCACTGTGATTGGCCAGCTGGAACCCATTAGGATGAAAGACATTGGTGGCCTCACAGATATATCAAGATTGCACACACTGACACACAGAAACACATATATAAAATACAGTAAAGAGTTATCTGTAGAGATCTTGAAGAAATACTAATCTTAGACACATAATTTTTCACCTGAAATACCTTTAGTGCTCTCTATTTATTTAGCAAGGGAACACACAGCACGTTAGCTTGACCAAAAGTGTATCCTTATATGCTATCCATATCCCAAGAGGCATTGCAGCCGAACCCAGAGATTTTCTGTCAACGATGGCGGACTATGAAGCGGGACCTGAGGTAGAGGTAAGTACACCTCTTAATAATTACACCTCCAAGATTAAAAGTTGTATCAAATAAGCCAGGAAAATTCTGAGCTCAATGCCATGTTACTCTTCTCTGTTCGGGACTCACGGTTGCTAGGGGACAAGACATTTGCTGATATAACGGCTGGAATTTTCTAAAGGCTAAACTGGTCCAAATTCACAGCTGTTCACATCTGGCCTACCCACTCGACGAAGGACCCAGTTTCGATTTCGATTTCGATTTGGTTTGGTTTCGTGATTCATGAATCATGTTGGAAGAAGAGGGCAGGCAGTTACAAGTAGTTGCACATTCTCTCTTTTTAATGAGGGGCAACACAAATAAGTGCATCATATGCCAAAACGTAAAATAAAAGAAAATCTGACGTATATACAGAGAAGATGGTTGTACAAAAATAAAAGATAAAAATGACGTATATAAAATATGGAAAAGGCAAAGGCTGTCCAAAGTTTACTCCACCTTTTGCCAGATTGTAGTTCGTGAACACTGACAGATCGAGATTTTAAAAAGGAAGAAGTGGGTGTAAAAAATAAATGAATGAACAAATAAATTAAAGGAATGACTATTCATTTTAACATCACTTTCTCATTTTACTTTTCTCCACAGTTATGTCCCTAACACCTGGCCAGAGAAGGCGCTAACAGAAAATAGCAGAGGCTCCACTTAAACAGAGGGCTGTTCCCTCGAGGAAGAAAACCCACTATAAATCATTGCTAAGAGAGCTGGTTATGGACAGGGTATCCTTCCATGAGCACATAGAAACACTCACACATGCAGCCATCGCAGACATAATCAAACCTCCATGTGTGTGCCTGCTATAGGAGGGAACATGATATAGGATACTATACTTTTACAAACACGGCCAGCCTTTCTAAAAATATGAATATGGATTGAGATGACCACAACGTTTGAACATGAATAACACATGTATGCCAAAAACCGCACCACAACCACCTCTGCACATGTACCTCCCACTCCTCTACCCTCTTGGCCAAAGAGGAAACAGGAAAATGCTAATAAAGGCAAAAGCAGAAAAATAAATAAATACATGTGTCATTATGCATTGGTTACGCTCCGATTGACCAAGGGTTTTAAACAGAGCTTCCTCTGTTCTGTGTTGTGATATATAAGACTAACTTGACCACACAAAGTGCTCCTTATTCCAGTGACAGTCAAATCTACCCTTTTTACTAATAAGATCCGAGAACTCTAAAAGAGGCTACAGAGGGAAGACATTGAATCCCATATCATCTTAAAATACAAAAAGTACTTTGCATATCTTTCCACACTTTAAGTAGAGATTATTAAAAAAAAAAGTTTTAACAGACAACCAAAGGTTTGCTTAAATTGGTAAAATATGAACAGCTCTTTCGTAACAAAGACTTCTGCCATTTTTTTCCAACCAGTTTTTGACTGTTATAGTAACACACATACCTCACACACTCAAACACCATGCACCCCTTGACCTGTCATCAACTTTTATTATCATCACCAAGTGGGCTCTTGGACCTGTTTGCAGTGTAGACAGAATCCTTGTCGAAGCAGCAGCTGCATCTTCTTAACCCTCTAAAGATCTGTCCATTAGTGAATGTATTATGCAGAAAGGACTACCAGCCCGACAAAGTATGGTTGACTAATTCCACTCTGAAGATTTTATAAGAATTTCCACTTTTTTAATTACTCTAGCTAAACCACAATCTCCCGTGTCACATAGGTGGTTGCAAAATATTGGAGTTTTGAGAAACATTTTTTTTTACAGATGTTTTTATGGACTTCTGTTTTTGTGTATTAAAAGTTAAAAGTAAAAAAAAAACATGGTTGGAAAATTATGATTGTTATTATAGACACTTATTTTCATGAAAAACATGTATCTTCAGTGATAAATACTTCAAACACACACAGACTGACCTCGAGCTTCTGTTTTTTAAATACACTGATTTATGGAGTAGAACTCTAGGAAGGAAACTAGATAAAAATCCTGGATATCCTACTGTATACAGATCTTTAGGATGCAGTTTACAAGAAATAAGGGAAAAATAAAACCCGGAAAAGAAATCAGACTTTGATGGTTATCTTTGTGTTGCTATTTTTTTTTTTATCTGGATGATGAGATTATCATGTGAATTTAACATCTTCCTCCCCAAAGCCATCACAAAGGACAAATGAAGTAACTGATTGACTGACAAGAGAATAAAAAGCTGAGAATGGCTTTATTTGAGACAAAACCTGAGGTATTATTTCAATAAGGTGCAGATTTTGCAATATGGCTGCTTAATTCCTGAAAACTCACAGTTAGAAAAAAAATAACTTTAGCATTAAGGTGTTCCGTCTACAGAAAATTAGTTCACAGCCAGTTAAGGTAAAAGTTCATTCATTCATTCATTCATTCATTCATTCATCTTCTTCCGTTTATCCCTTTCGGGATCACAGGGCTGCCGGAGCCTATCCCGGCCACTTATGGGTGACGGCAGGGGACACCCTGGACAGGTCGCCAGTCTGTCGCAGAGTCACACATATCACACACCCATGCACACTCACACTCACACCTATGGACAATTTAGATTTACCAATTAACCTATGAAGCATATTTTTGGATGGTGGGAGGAAGCCGGAGTCCCTGGAGAAAACCCACGCATGCACGGGGAGAACATACAAAGTCCCCCAGCTGGGGCCCTCTTGCTGTGAGGCAAGAGCGCTAACCACTGCGCCACCTAAGGTAAAAGTGTTTCACAGTAATCCAGAAATAATTTGTCCAGAAGTCAAGGCAGTGTTGGCTCTAAGAAGAAACTCGGCCATTGCCCTGAAACAAAACCTGAAGGCTATAGACCCTGTGGACAACTTGGAGCTGAGTCTGTGATATGCAACAGGTTGTTTTAAGGAAGAAATATGGTTAAAAAGAATAGACAAAACCTTTGTGTAACCCTTGTGCTATCCTAGGCACTTTAACATTGGGAGTTGGGTCATCTAGACTCACTAGGCAGTGCGCTGAACCTTTTTTCTTCAATGATTTGTGATCTTCACTGGTGTCCATGGATTACATGAAATCCTCTCCACCTTTATCCACCTTTGTCATGGTAGGGAGAACACATCAATATAAAGGTGGGGTCATCTAAGATAGCACAAGGGTTAAGATATTTTGGATAAGCTCAGCTAACAGACAGTCATGTGCTGTTCAAAAAGACTGACACTTGTGTGACCCTTACAGCAAAATCACAATGAACTTAGCAAGGGAGGAGGGAGGACAGTTTTAAGACATGAGAGGAAACAAGGAAATTGCAAGAGGAACTTTATGTCTTGATAATTAGTGTATAGAGGAACAACCAGCTTGTCCCCACAGGTAGTCCGTGCCTTGCTTAGATATGTACCCTATTAAAGTCATTAGGATCTCTCAAACATGCGGTGCACATATGTGTGTGAGTGTTTATGGATGTGTGTGACCATAAATTTCAAAAGTGACTTGTTGCTCTGAATGACAGATTCTGTCCACTCATTTACAAGCTGTTATTAAATTATGCTTGAAGGAGTCTAAGCCACATCATCATGAAGATGCAGAAAGTATATAGAAACAAGACAGAGCTTTTGCCACTGAAGTGTGAACCGTCTTTTTCCTTTCTAGTCTTGTTTCTTTAGCTCAAATGACCATTCTTCTTCATCCATTAATGACTGACCATGTAGCTAAGATTAAAGTTGCATTAAAGTAACAATTTAAAAGGCCTTGAAAAAGTGTTACCAGTATCTTTTCCTGGTACAGTCAAGTTCACTTAAAGTGCTATTCTCTGGTTTACAAACTCTGGAAACCAATGAAAACAATGATAAACTGGAAATATTTTCAAAAAAAATATTAGACTATATAGAATAACTTGAAAAATTAAATAATACTAAAAATTGATATATCACTGAGGAGAACAAACTTTTTGAAAAAGAATCGTAACTATGTATAATTTTGAGATCAACACGATTAAAAAAAATCTATGTATTCACACAATTGACTTTCTCCTAATAAGTCTGTTAGATAGAAGAAGGATGAAATGAAGACAGATAAAGTTTAGTCATTACACAAAAATCAATTGCTGGTTATGGAATAGAAGTGCCGAGTAACAGGTAGGTGCTTGCTAAATAGAAAAAAAGATATAACACAGTTTGCTTTATTGCAATTATTTAGGGAGGTAACATACTGTGCTTGACACTCAACAACAAAGGGTTAGATTGGGGCATCCAACTAGTTCTCGAACAAGACTGTGACGAATGCTGAGAACAAATTTTGCACACACAGGTGTGTTACAGCTGATGGGACTTGAACTTTTAACAAAACAAACACAATTTTGGGATGAATGGGGCCTTGACAGAAGCTGTCTTATTGCTTTACGTGTGCTTTAAAATAGAAGAACAAAGACTAACCAAACCACATGTAGCTGTTTCTATGGAGGATTACAGCACCTGACTGGCTGACGTCCGGAAGTGCCACAGGCAGCAACTGGCAGTAAGATATATAACATCAGTGTCCACTAAAATAACAGCATGATCTGGTCTTCTCACATGGTTCCCATCCAGAACTATGACATAGTTCCGGATGGGAACCATGTCCTCTGGGAACATTCCAGTTAATAAGAGTGCCACACACAAAAGGTCATATAATCCATTAGATTCATTTGAGCCAGTGGCACCAAAGGATAAATAAAGACCTGGACAAAGTGTTGGTGCTCCACCATTAATGAAAGAAATATCCACATAGGACTGAAATATCATGAAACAAACAAAAATGTTGTGAGTTAAAAATAGACTGACGTGAATCAAAAATTGGTTTTAAATTACTGTTGCCAAGAATCGGTTTAAAAAACAAATTAATGAAACAGGACTTTTGCTCATTTCAAAGAGATGTTCATGATTTCTGATGGTTTATCAGTCTGTCCACTTTCAAAATCCTTCCAACACAGACAGCTGTAGGAAACAGTGTTTCTGTCTATGAAACCTTGAGAACAGTAAAAGTAGTATCAAAAAAAGCTTTCTAAATTCTAACGTGTAATCTCATTTGTTTTGATGTGGCCTGTATGATCATATCTGAAGTCTGCTTGCTCATTCCTCCGTCCTCATATATCTGGATCTTTCTGAACATATGACCAACTATCCCTCTCTAAACATATTGCACCGATCTACAATATTTGTCTTTTCATTCCATTTTCAGACTCCTTATCTGGTCCTACATAGTTGATGTATGCAAATATCTACTTAACTCGAGGTTTAATCCCTTTACAGAAAACATTCTTGCTGTCTAAGGACACCTGTATACTCAAAAATGTATTAATGAAAGATGTCTTTTAACATTCCCTGAAATTACCAACAAAACAGACTACATTGGGGCTAAACTAAAATGCTTCTTTTGTATCATTACCTGCTGTTTGTCACAGAACATTTTTCTTTGAACTTGAAATGTTTGCATTTCTTGATATTAGTTCTCTCATCTTGCTATTATTATCTTTTCTTTCTTTGTTGTTATTTTTGATAACCTGTTTGACTAAATGACTAAAGGTAGAATGCAGACTGGGACAGTTGAATAAGTAAAAAAAGGAGAGTAAAATGTATGTGGATTACCTTTTTCTGCAAAACATTGACTTTTCTCTCCTTGACATCCAGCATGTCCTTCATGTCTCTGATTTCTCCTGTTAGTGTGCTCTTTTCATCATTCAAATCCTGCAGCTGCTTGGTTTTCTTTGTCAACAGTTGTTCCTTTTCCTCCAGACGAACTCGGAGAGCATCCACCTGAAGTTGATAAATGCAATAAAAAGTTAACAGAATAATGTTAAAAAAAGGATTTTTCCAAGTTATTAGTTGTTGTTTTATAATAAACAAATCAGATATTGAACTGAAATAAAACTATGACCCAAAAATTAAGGTTTGAGCTGAATTGTGGGAAAAGTGCATCATTATATCCCTAATTTTTACCTAGGAACCAATATAGTGTGATATAACCCTGTATCAATACAAACGACAACTTGGGGTAATAGTCTACTAGAATCACTTAAATATTGCGCAGAGAAAGCACTCACACAATGAGACTTTTTAAGTCTGAGTCAGGTTGGTTACTGTATGTGTTAAGATTTAGTACGTCACAAAACTAAAATCTCTTAACACATTGGTCAGAAAAGTTGGACTCTACCCTAATATCCACAACATAACCCACTGTGGACTGAGAACGTGGAGCTTGTTCCATAGTTTCGAGGGCCTTCCATGCTGTCATAGATCACGGAGCTCACTTCATGGACACACATTGAAATCTTCCGTATCTGGCTGTGAGCTGAAAGATGATAGATTTCTGTTTTGCTACGGTGCACATGGTGAACCCATTTCAACATAACATGCACATATGTGCTTTTCATTTGAATTCAATAGACACACTCATAAAGGGAGCGAGTTAGAGAGAGGATGTTAATGATAGTTTTAACAAGGGATACTTGGACACTGTGTAGACAGAGCAAAAACACTCAAAAAAGACTCCTCTGCTCATCTCCCAAATATTTAACAAGTCTGGGAGATTTGTAGAGGAAGATTGAGCACTTGGAGGTAAAATTAAGTCAGTAAAAAATCTTGGGGGGGACTTTTCTTGCTGGGATGTATTTCACAGCAAGTTAAAGACAACAGTGTAAAAATTGACCGTGATAAGAAATATGAGAAATTACACCCAGACTGACAGACTATTAGTGGTGAGAGTCTCAGGAATAAGGATATAAAACTGTCTCGTGTGGGTCCAGTCTGTACCTTTTTCATGGCAGGGACAGTCACTTATGGTGTGTCAAATTCAACTAAATCAATGGGTTTTCTTTCCACTTGTGGGATGTTAGATCAGCTTTTTTTTACTCACTGGGACATCAGAGAGTGCAAGTGACTTTTTCCAAATACTCCACATGTGCTTTGTCCATTTGGAGACACTCCTTCTGGAATATAGGTTATTGGGCTCATTACAATTGGCCATTTGGTCTATGTACAACTGGAGCAGGAGCCACATCATATTGCCAACTCATCCCCATTGGTGTTCATAAATCATAAACATATTATTTCTAGGCACGGTGCAAAAGGTGTCGAAGGTTTTGAGCTCAGAGCTGTATCTTTAACTGTTGTGGATGGTGTGGTTGGACTGCCCTCAAATAGGGCACCTCCAGCTGGCAATGCAGTACAATTTTGGGATGAGAATCGGCACCTAAGAGTCTGAAGCATCTATTCTCAGAGGGGAAAGGGTTAGATTGTCCTGTTTGGTCTGGTCTGTTACATCATAGGAAAAATACAACAACCTGGAAACTCTAGTACATTAAAAAGACAAACCAACTTCTTCATGCTTGCAGAAAACAGTGATAACAACTGAAATTGGGAATTTCCTAAAGGAACAAAAAAGGAGATATCTTAGCAGAACAACCTGCAGAACCTATTTATGTTTCTTAAAAAAAAGAATATGTAAAGTGCTAATTTAGCCTGTCACACTACAAAAAAAAAGATAAAAATAAAAATAAAAATGCTTCCACCCTGCTAGCCAATGACTTTCTATTAACCCCTTGTGCTATCCTAAGCACTCTGAAATTGGGAGTGATGTCATTTAGACCCCACAAGACGCTGAACCTTTTTTCTTCAATGATTTGTGATCTTCACTGGTTTCCATAGATTACATGATTTTTTTTCACCTGCGGAATATTGCTAAGATCAGAAATATACTTTCTAAGAATGATGCTGAAAAACTCATCCATGCATTTGTTACGTCGAGGCTGGATTACTGTAACTCCTTGTTAGCAGCGTGTCCTAAGAGTTCCTTAAGAAGTCTCCAGCTTGTTCAGAACGCAGCAGCTAGATTGTTAGCTGGAACTAGCAGAAGAGATCACATCACTCCTGTGTTAGTTTCGCTCCATTGGCTCCCAGTTGATTCCAGAATCAAGTTCAAGATCCTCCTGTTAACCTATAAGGCCTTACATGGAATGGCCCCGTCCTATATTAAGGACCTCATAGTCCCTTACCATCCAATGAGAACACTTCGCTCGCAAAATGCAGGACTGCTTGTGGTTCCTAGAATTAGTAAAAGTACGGTTGGAGGTAGAGCGTTTAGCCACCAAGCTCCTGTCTTATGGAATAAACTCCCAGCTCATGTAAGAGAGGCCGACTCAGTTTCTACATTCAAAGTTAGACTGAAAACATTCCTCTTTGGACGGGCTTATTGTCAGACTAGTTAGTATTCAGAGATTATTTAACTTAATGTTAATTTGTTTAAATTAAACTTAATAACTATTTCTTTTAAAAGGCTGCTAGAAGTTGAAGCTGGGGTAACTATGGTGCTCTGGGGTTCTGTCCTCTTTTCTCATCTACTTCTACCCTTCCTCTCCTCTATTCTTGATCATAATTTATCATTTAGTTCTCCATGCCTCTGTTTGGTGCAGTGCGATTCATGTATTGTCCCTCTTTTCCTCTCCCCTCCTGGGGAGTGGGAGTGCTTCCAGACTCCAGTTGTTTCATCCGTGCTCCAGTTCCTGACCGTTTACCTCGCCTTTGCTCCCGCTCCTACACCTGGCTGTGGATCCTGCCTCTGGCTCATCTCTGGCTCGTCTCTGCTCTGTACCTGACCGAGTACCTCGTCTCTGCTCCTGCTCCTACACCTGGCTGTGGTTCCTGTCTCCGGCTCGACTCGCGCCTTTGACTGTCCCCACAACCACGGCTGGATGAAGCTCGTCTGCTGGACTTTTATATATGTAGTTGTAGATTTAGATAAGTTAATTCTTCTCTAAGAGTTCTGGTAAATCGCCTGTCCGTCCTGGGGGAGGATCCCTCCTTCATGTGGGCACCCCTGAGGTTTCTTCGTTTTTTCCGGAATCCGTTTTTTTGGGGAGTTTTTCCTTACCGCGAAGGGGGGTGTAAGGGCAGGGATGCCAGTATAGCTTAGTCAGTTTGTTAGTTCATTTTAGTATTTTTCTATTGAACTCTTTGTATTCGTGATCCTTTTGATTTCATGTTTTACTTCGAAGCCCATCGAGACGACTGTTGTTGTGATTTTGGGCTATACAAATAAAATTGAATTGAATTGAATTGAATGAAATCCTCTCCACCTTTATCCACCTTTGTCATGGTAGGGATAACACGTCAATGGTCAGCTTACCCCATAGGATAGCACAAGGGTTAAAAGACATTACAAACCATGTGCTTCAGGTTTTAATGTAAGGGAAACATGTTAGCTATCAATGTTTGATCCTCAGGAAACAGATCTGACTCTATATTTACTTGATTACTGTTATATTGTTCAACAACCATCACTGAAACTGATGCCAAGGTTTTGCTTGCCCCTGTAATGCTACATTCACAACCTTGAGCTACCACTTTCGATAAAAAGTCTATAAAAAATATAGATCCACATATTTGCGTGTTTCGGGGTCTCAAAACTACTGAGTTCACGCATCGCTACGCAAGTTTTAAGTCAATTTTCAGGATGTATGTGCAAAACGCATAGCAATTGGGCATGCATCAAAAGTTAAACCAATTAAACTTTGACCAATCAGAGACTACAAATTGGTAATGACATATGATTAGCGCCCTTTTTAAAACATGGAAGTGCCAACTTTTTAAAGGTCAATCAGGGAGGAGAAATTAATATGCGGTTTGTTCCTAGCAAGAATTATATGACATCAAGTCTTCCATACATCAGAATAAAGCTGTGAAAGAAAGAGCCTGGAGGAAGATTTGAGACATTTGCCCCCCTTCGACACTTCTCACCAAGCCTCTTCCAACTGTAAGTAAATGTGCTAGAATCAAGTAGTGACAGACCTGTGTGAACACCACATTCTAAAAGCGTGTTCAAAACCCTGCATTTAGCGCATTCCTGAACGCGCCACACATGCCCGGCATGTACGTAGCATTTTAGTTTTTATATTTATAGATTGGCAAATATTCTAAATTGGAGCAATATGTACAAGTATTTGTACAACTAATGCCAAATCTGAATTGCTTCCCTATTCCCTCTGGCTACTCCCCTATTCCTCCAATTGTAGGGCATTTGAAGCTGTAGCAATGTCCCTAAGTGTTTTTTTCAGAAAGATCCATAGCGACTAAGGGCTGGGTATCCCTCCGCCAGTAGGATAATCACTGTTGCACTTGTGGCACGAAGGAGAAATTTCTTCTCGTGGCTGTGCTCTGAAGCACAGAATATTTTCTTTTTCATTGCTTTTTAAAGTAAAAAAAAAACAAAAACAGATATTGTGTATTTTCTGAGCACTGGCAGCTATGCACTAATGTAAATGAAAGGCAACTATTGATGACTAAATCGAGCGGTAGTAACTTCCAAATCTGAAGACACTATTTTTTCCATATTTCTCTGCTTGGAGGGGTAAATATAGGAATAGGGAGAAGCAGTAGGGGTGGGAAGCTATTTGGATTCGAGCTAACAGTAGAAGTGACAGCACACTATTTTTACCTGTGGTCATGAGTTTAGGCACTGAGCTCAATAAAAGCACTATGAAGGCAAGTGACCAAAGTAAGCTCCCACTACGGAGGTAAAGCGGTCAATTTAGTCATTTGCCCTTCTAAAAGCACATACAGAGAAGAACTGTCCTGGGTGAGGGAAAATGTGAGCAAAAAACAAGGATTCTGACGTCCTGGGACTGTTGGAGGGGGGGTTCTCATGTTGTACCATCAGAAACAACCATGTACCCCAGGTGTAAGATGATGAAGTACTCATCTCACATTGCTTCTTTGGCAGGCAACCAAAATCTGGTACTGAGAACACCTCTGTCCTCCCTCAATCACATTTTGCACTCACACATGTACAAAGTCATGAAAGCACTAATCCTTTCTCTGTCAAGTATGCATGTCCACGTTATTATCAGTTGATGACCATGTGGTGCTTACAACACCAGTGTGTGTTTCTCTTGTCAAGACATTTTCACTGGCAGAGGGAATGAGAGAGAGCACAGCCCAGCTAAGTCCACCAACGCAGGCGAAGGGGTCGAACAGGAAAACCTGCTGTCTCACCTGCACCGGCCCACTAAGCTGTGATAGCACTGCAAAGTCACCGAACTAATACCTTCTTAAAGCACTCCCTTGTAGACAGAATAGACAAGAAACACGACAAGACTGTAGGATACATGATAGATTAAGGGATAAAAGGGGGGAAAGAGTGAAGGCAGGGGGAGTGAGAGAAGATTGAAAGAGATTATAGCAATTCTTCTCAGATCATTGGGTTTGGGCTCACTGCAGAAAAGCTTCCCTTGAAATGTTAATACATGTTGGGATGTGGACAGTGGAAAAAAAAGGGTAATTGACCTGTTGCTTCTGTCTGCTTTTCAGCTTTTAACACCACCCATCTCCAGTCCTCATGTTCCCATCTGACATTTAACACTTTTGATTGTACTCAAAACCCTCAGCAGTTTTCCTCAAACTCTAAGGAAGCTGGTGTAAGACTGAGAAATTCTTGAAGTTATTGAGCCTGGTTACTTTCATGCTAGATCCCCTGAAGTCTGCGTGTGGATTTGTGTTTCTTTGTAACAAGTGATTTTCCCAATATGAATCAGATTCAAAGACTACATTTTCTCATCTCAATTAATGTTTTAAAGTAAGAAAGAAATAAGGAAGGTCTAAAAGAAAAGTAAATGGCTTACCCTCCTTTTAAGCAGATACATTTAAATTTCACAAGAGAAACTGGAGACGGTGTTGAGAGGCAAAGTGGATAAATAAAAAACACATCTATAACACCCTATCTTTCCCCACATTGACTTTCCAGCGTTTCACTCAACACCATACAATTAACGAAGAAAAAAAAGTAAAAAATGTGGTATGTATTCAAAAATATAAATATAAATTCTTGGCCATCATGTGTTTTCTTTGAATTAATAACAGAAGCAAGCTTATCCAGCATTTGCATATGTATTCAAATACAATTACTTACATTTTGTTTTGTTTTTACATACACAAGCAATTAAACTTATTTCTACATGTAAAAAAGACTATTAGTCCACAAGAAAAATTCAGATTATCAGACACCTGTGGATTCAAAAAAACTAAATAGCTAAGCAAAAAAAAGTTAAAAAAACAACAAATTTTGTTCTCATCTCCTCTCCTTTTGCCTCACTTTTTTACAAAAGGCAAGCAAATATCCAAAGGTATTGTGCTTGATGCTGCCACAGGGCTGCAAAAAACAACACGGAGACCATATAAGCAGACCACAGTCTAGATGGCACGACCAGCAAAACCGCAGCAAAAGCTTGGGGATGCACCAACACCAGCACAGCAACATTTATACTCCTGCTGACCTTCCAATTCAGCGATGGGAAACGAGCCATCGCCTGTTCTGAAAACATTCCTTGTGAGTGCAGGCAGCCCACAAAGTGAACTTATTTAAGTTAGTTAATAGGATTAATTGTCACTTTAAGAGAAAATGTCTCAGTCTGACAGAGAAGGTTTGTCAATTGCCCAAATTAGTACAACTGAGAGATGGTTTTACTTCCCCCTGTTTAAAAATGATAAATTTAACAAAAAAAAGGATTTAAAAAAATAATAATAAAGTCCCACTCAAACATTATTTTGAAGATGAAAAGATGAAAGAGCCAAAGAATGAATTGATGTGGGGAAGATTTGGAGATTTTGAGAGTTATCAGATATTTCTGGATACCAGCCTCATTTTTTATATAATTCATTGTATATTTAAAAAAAATATATGCAGCACAAGAGCATTGATCAGAGGAAACTGTAATGTGCAGAAGTGCAGGACAATATTCGGTCAAATGGTTTAGTCAATCAGAGGCTTACAGTCATGGAACTCACACTGGCAGCTAAACTAAAAACTCTGTCACTTATTTTATCTTTAAAAAACTAATAAACAGTCCGGTACACACAAGTAGATAATGCATGTACATTTTCTGGACTTGTTCATTCGCTTGTGATTTTGTATTTGACTCCTGTGTGACCACTACTATTTTATGCTTTTCTTGTAAGTTTATGTGTCTTTCCTATAATCAAACTGACTGTTCTTTCCTGCAAGAGGACAGCAAATAAAAATCAAAGCCGCAAGTGGCTTTGTGTGGCCCGCAGGCGCTACCCGGTCCCGCCGCCCACCTCTACGCACACATTCGCCCTCACCGTCCTAACCGCCCACCTTTGATCAAGGCTACTCAAAACTGGTTATGCTAATTATACTAACCATGCTAGTTGTGCTAATGTTGCTAAAAGTGCTAGCATTGCGATCAGCATCATCGACTGACTCAAAAAAACACATTGCTTAAGATGTTAATATTGATAACTATGCTAGTTATGCTAATGTGGCTAAAAGTGCTAGCATAGCGATCAGCATCATAAACTGACTCAGAAAAACACATTGCTCCACTGTTGAGAGCTATCTCTCATAAGTTGATTAAAAAAAATCCACTTTTTTCAAAATGGCGGCTTTTCTGTTGATTTTATCTCCATAGCAACCATGTAATGTCTAGGTCGCATTGGGATGACGAAATGTTTCAGACGAATCGAAAAAGTAAACTTTCTGTTGTCCTTAGTAACAGTGTTTTTTTTTGTTAACCACGCCCACATTCCTTATATGTCCATATCCAGTGTTTTCCATTATGTTCAGTTCCAGCCATGAAAGCGTGTCTTCAATTTTCACAGTATTCCATTGATAAACATAAGAGTTATAACAGTACGCCACATTTGCTAGCTCGCCACCCCCATGCAGTTGACAATCTACAACTTCTAATTCCAACATTCTGTCCAAAGTAGCTTGCCATTGATGCCCAAGAGGTTTTGAGACGATTGATAAAAATCCCGACAAGTTTACGTTTGGATCTGGTAGGGTGCTTTTTATAAAAAAATTCAAGATGGCGGCCGTTTCCCGATCTCAAAGGTTGACGAAACTCCATAGGTGATTGTAGACTTATGCTACCAACATGTGCGTCAAATTTCGTGAAAATCGCTAGAAAAAAAATCATTTTTCTATTTTGTGAAAAATGGCGAAGTCACAGATTTTGGCACAAAATGGGCGCTAGACCGTAGGTCATGTCGCCATCCCGTAATGTTTTCAAAACTTCCTCTGGATATTGCAGACAAGGATATATTGGTTTTGTTAGTCAATTCAAAAGATAGTTCCGAATTTTTTTGTTTTTGCCGAGTCAGCACATTTTTTTGCGACGGTTTTTTGCTTACCACGGCCACATTCCTTTATCGATCTTGTCGTGTGTTACATCGTTTTGTTCAGCGTTCCTTTGTTCCGAAAGAAAATGTGCGAGCTAGCTAAGATCGCAACGGTTGCGAATTTGCCACATGCACGCCGTTCAAAATCTACAACTTCTTATTTCAACATGTTGTCCACAGCACCCTGCTATGGATGCCTGAGAGGTTACGAGACAATAGCTAAAAATCCCTAGGACGAGTTTTCGTTTGTATGTGGCGCTAAAGGGGCTTTTTAAAAAAAATGCAAAATGGCAGCCTTTCCCAAGGTCAAAGGTCAACAACACTTCTGTGGTGTTTGTAGACTAGAGCTGGCAGCAAGTGTGTGCAATTTCGTGAAAATCCCTCACACAAAAGTGTAGTTTTCCCATATTGTGGAAAAACACAAATTTCGCCAATTCTCAAAGTTCGCCACAAAATAGCCACCAAGCCGTAGGTCGTGTGGCAGTCCCATAATGATTTCAGAACTTTCTTGGGATATCTCCAACACATGTGTTTCAGTTTCTTGACAGTATTTTGACTTTTTTTTTTTTGGCCCCTTACGCGATTTTCAGCCCATTCATTTTTTTTACGGGATCGCTTGCCGTGATGTCATGGTCTTCGGGGGTGTGACGTTCACTTTGTGGAAAATTCTTTTTCAATTTATCCCAGGTGTGTGCACATTTTGGTGACTTTTCGAGTATGCGGCGGGGATCAAATCTGAAAGGCGTCGAAATCTTTCCAACTGTGAAAACAATATGGTCCTTGCAGTCAGTGACTGCTGCTGCGGACCATAATTAACCAGTTAGAGAACTCTGTCTCATTTACATAGAAGTTAATGCAACATTTAAATAATGTGCACTGTCTTAATTAAAAAATATAAATGAAATAAAAACTAATAAATTAGCTCCTCAACAAACAGGTGAGCAGAGCAAAGATCAAGAAAGCAAAACATCTAGAAAAAGATTTGTTTGTGCATTGTGATAATCAATTTTTACATGTTGGTTTTACATGTAATGTCATGAAACATGATGCTTTGTGACTCGTACTATTTAGGGTGAAAATCTTTCTGCATAGAAAGAGCAGAGCACTGTGCTGTGACCATGGAGCTACATGCGGAGTACTTGTTTTTTTTTTAGCTTCATTTTGCAATTTTTGTTTTCATCAATTTACTTGATTTACCCTGTTTTAATCTTTCAAGGTTTTGATAAATGATTATGATTCTGAAATGTTTCACAGTAACCTAGTTTTGAGAAAAATTGCCTTTAAAAACAGTAAAACAAATTTGCACCAAAGCATTTTGTGTGCCAGGAATGTTGTGATTTTGATATTATTTTTTTTTTGACAAGGATTTTTTTAACCACTGGTTTTCTTTGTATCTTAGTTTGGGGACTTAACCAGATGTTAGATATCTTTTTTGTTCAATCTCACTTTTATGATGCTTCCTGTGAGACAGGCCTGTATAGAAATGTTGGTTCCAATTTGCTGTACTAAAAAATTAAACCATTAACAACCCTTAATACCTGTATCAGCTTGGCAAAGGCCTAAAAACACCTGCAGACAAGTCCTAACACAGAGCATTGGTCTTTCTTGGCTCTTGTACAAGGATATTCTCAGTGTAGGACACTTATGTTCAAACATTATTATACAGCTGTGTCACAAAAGGATTTAAAAATGACTATTTCCCTTGGACATTTCCTAATTATCTTAGATATGTCATCATTGTGGTAGTGTTGCAAGAATAGGGGGCATTCCCGGACATTGAGGGTTGGTTATGTGTCAGTCATGGGTTGACTGTACAGCAAGTCACATCAAAAGAACCATTGAATAGAAGAGTTACCTAGAGGCCAGAACAAAATAGTTAGCAGATGTAAACTGCCTCACAGCAGGGGCTCTAGGGTGGAGAATGGGGCGAGGTCTCCTTGTACCCCAAAACCTGTGTTGACAAAACCTCATGAACACAGCTCTATGCCTACAGGCTACAAAGAGAACATGGGAAAGCACAGATGTACAGCATGACAAAAAAAGAAAAACATGCACAATTTCACTCACAACTGCAAGCTGACACAATCACACAGACGTTCCAAAATCCTCAGGATCCACTAACAAAGAATCCTTTATCAACAGAATGAGTGATATGCTTTTTTTTTTCTAGGCCAGAAAGTCGGTCTTTTTGGCATTGTTTGAGTGAATGAATAAATAACTGAAAATGAAGGGGATCACCCCGAGTGCAATCACACTAAGCCTTACTGCACAGCTGCCTCAATTCCTCTTTTGCCCTCCATCCATCATCATTACACCTTTCAACAAACACAAAAGGTGCACAGACACGTCTCACGCACACACAGATAAACACTGACACGCTGCAGGCATTTCTGTCATTAACACGTTTGCCTTCTCTGATCATTTCCTGTGCTTCATTCATGTAAATGCATCCTGTCTAAAGGGATTCCACTTCCTGTCATAGCTGAACTGAGCTGTCTGCTGTCAGCAGATGCAACAAGTGGAAAGAAGAGGCATGCATGAATCTAAATTAAACTGATCCACTTTTTATGCTGCATCTGTTAAAGATTGGTTTAGGTGGTCAACATTTTTTTTACAATAGTTATTAAATAAAATAAAATTATAGCATTAGTTAAAGCTTGAGTTTCTTAACCCTATTTGCTCAAAACAAGGGTTTCTTTTTTTGTATTCATAATGAGCCATTAAAAGACTTTAGAAATTTCATATACACCTCAAACTACTTTCACCGCGCAGCCATTGTTTAATTTCCAACCCCGTATCCTGGAGCAAGAAGACTTTAACAGACAAATGTGCCCTAAAAACAGGGTTCTTTGTTTTAGTTTGAAACCTCCTGTTAACAGAGGCTGAACTTTCTGTAATTTAGGCAGAACATTGTTTTCTGAATGTATTCTTGTGGCTTGGAGTGTTTGTATAAAGGTGCCATTGTGTGTCTGTGTTTATATGTGTGGATGAAATTAGAGGTTAAGTGGTCAACCAAGTCAGAGTGACCCTGAGCAGAGAGGGGTTCAGAACAAAAGGAAAGGGGCTTATCTCAGTTTGTCCGTCATCGCCTTAGTGTTTCTGGTTAACTAGTTGTTGGAGAAAAGCAAAACCAAGCAAAGCTAACATTATACCTCTGTGTTTATGTGTGTTTGAAGTTTGTTCCAAATTAAAAGCAATAAAGATTTATGAAAATGAGTGTAAACAATTAAAATTAATGTTTGGGTGGGACATTGATGCATGAATTACTCAATCTATAGTCTTAGATGAAGATCAATAGGTCTTGCATAAACTCCTGAAATTACTTTTTAAGTTAAGTCCACAAGAAATACAATTATTTGACTTTTAAATGTAATTTATTGGTTGGTGTGGAAGTCTTGTTTTTGCTTAAAATGAGATGAAATGATTCTAATATTTTAGGGGCCAAAATGTAATGAGAGGAATAGTCCCAGCTCTCCATCTGTCACAACTCTGCCACATAACACAAGCTCACTGACAAACAAATGTATTATATAAAGTATTATTTTGCTGATAGCATGCAGTTAAAACTAAGAAAAAACTAAATCACAGTGGAGCTGCTGAATTAGATTGGATTAGAGTGTAGATGACCCCCACAACTCTGCTTTATGGTTTTTCCACATGGCCTCAGAAGAACTTGGAAGGACTTTTTTTTGGACTGTTCCATGTTTGTTCTAGCAGGGTTGATCCTGTACAATTCACACAGAATCCCAAACCACAACAGTCCAGGAACCCAAGATCCTGCTGCTGGGACTAAGAACAGTCGCTATGGTCAAGCGAGTTCAAATGAGGTTAAGTTCATGCTGGTCCACACATGTTGAAGCTTCTCCAGGACTCATAAGAATTAATGTGAAGTTGATCATTAGTGGTCAGGCCTAAAGAAAGTACAGAACATTTCCAACCTCAACCCAACAGTATCCTGGTCATTTTTGGTGAGCTCACCAACTTTATACTTATTTTTGATTTGATGCATGTTCTTTATTCTGATGTCATTTGTGTCCAGGGTAGAGATGTGGGGAAGGGAATTAACTCAGAGCAAGTGTAAAAAGTCAGAAACAGAAAAGTGTTGGGAAAAAAGATAAAGTGACAAATACGGCAAATAAGGTAACAGAAAGAGTAAGCAAACAAAAATGTGCTTACAAATGCTTGCAGCCAATACGTTTATCCACAAAGCTGTGTTCTTCCCCTTTTTTCTGTCACTTTTCTCATATACGAACAATGATTTTTCTTATGTTTTCATCTAAAATTATTAAAATAATTGCTAAGTCTGGTAGACACATATGAAGTCATGCCATTAAAAGAAAACTGTTTGAAGAGCAATGTTAGCTTATGTTTTACAGGCAAACTACATCAAAAAACCTATAGACATCAACTACCAAGTATCCATTGAATATCTGTTTTATAGGATTTATTGTTCTGATTTCTGCTTTGAGTAACCCCTTCTTCCTCATACTCCAAACAGGAAGTACCCCCCAAGAAGCCAAAATCCCATAATAATCCGATGCCTCAGTAAAAGCATGTGGTCTCATATCAGAACTTTTGATTGGCAGATTCTCACAAACCTACCTTTAACTGGTAGAGTGTGGACTTCCAACAAGCTCACTTCTGATTGGTAAGAGTCGTTGCCATAGAAAAGACTAGCTTGGAGCAATCACAGCATACTGACATAGTTTGGCCCCAGTATAGCGTCTTCCATGTCGCAAAAAAATGTTAACTAAACTGACTTAATTTGGTTGAAGCCAGAAGTAAGCCATTTTCTAAGGGTAACGTCACACTCAGTCTAGTTCTCTTATACAGTCGATGCATTAACACCTTAAAGCAGACTTAGACCTTAGTGAAGCTTGAGTTGTTGCTGTGTACTGCATTAGGAGAAGTTGAATGGACAAGTAATTACCTTAAAAATAAGAAGAGAATACCTCTCAAAGGCATGGTCACTTTACCATTATTGGAAAGTTTTAAAGCACTTAACTGGTATTCTCTATGAGTATCTCTGTGGAGCTCAGGTGTAAATACTGAATATTTTCAGTGCGCAAACATAATATTTGAGCCCATTATTCAACAAGAAATAGTAAATTTGTTGACTCAAAGTAGTTCCTTCACCTCTTAACCTCTTAAGTCTTTTGTCTTTTGCATCTTTTCCTTTTTAAAAAAAAAAATAGTAATTTCTAAATTTATAATTAAACAGTCAAACAAAACCTTGTCAAATTTCTCAGCTGCTGGATTAGCTGTTCCTTTGTTGGCAACTAGTTAAATATGCAGGACAGTTTCTATTAGGTTACCCGATCTGCCAGGGTATCATTACAGCCCAGCATTGTCCAGATCAGGACAGGAAACACACACACATCTACTGTATTAAAGGGTTAAGTTTCCACTGATACTGACAGGCTCTCAGTGCTCACACACACATGTACACTCATTATTTTCCACATTTTCTTGTTATCTTGTTAGACAGATTCAATCATAGCCATTAGGGGGCTGTCCTTAACTTTGACTGACAAATAAATACAGGTCCATTTACTCATTCCTTTCCTCACAGTGACTTCTCTGTTCTGCGCTCAGCATGTCTTTAGTCCCATCCTGATGTAAACTGCTTTTAGAATGTTTCTAATATAAAGCTCCCTTAACCAATTATATTAATATGTGAATGTTGCTGTATATGAAGCAGGGCTTGATGCACTAGAGTCAAGCCTTGAACAAAGGATAATGTTGGGTGCTTGATAAATTTTAAATGGCATGTGCAGTAAGCTAAAACAAAGTGGAGCAGGGGGATGAAGCAATGATATGAATGGATGGGAAGCAATGGAAGATTGGGGGGATCCAGAGAGAACGTCTGACTTCTCCAGCTGAATGACTGACATGCAGCAAAGGAATGTTGGTCGATTGCGGGCCCACTAATGCACACTAAATATCTTTACTCATCCCTCGGTTTACCCTTTTAGTCCAGGAAACCCGAACCTCTCTGAAGTGGGAAAAAATGCCACTTCAATAGCTGGAGGAAGTTCTCGAGACCAAAAGATGAGAGTGGAGCAATCAGAACTGACAGCATATGTGTCCTTTGTGTCTACGGATTTGTGTTTGCAGCTGTGTGCATCTGTGGTGATCTGGATCCAATTACAGTCTTAGAAGAAGCAGCGAGCTATAAAGGAGAGGACAGGCCGCAAACACAGTGAAGCGGTGAACATTTGAACCATTACAGTACCCTACTTTATAGCCTTGACATGCAATAAAAGAGCAAAGCATAAACAGGAAAACTAAGATATCCACAGAGATGTTGACACACAGAAATAGTTAATTGAGCAAAACATCTTATTCTAACACTAGCAGACAGGTTTATTGGAAATCCTTCAGCATATAAAGATACTTGGACAACTCAGAAAAGCTCTCAAACACTTTTCGCCAACTTTTTGTCATCACTGACCCTTAAAATTGAGGGGCTTCAGGGCCCCAACTTACCACACAGTATGCCACACTGGTAGAGGTTCAGTGTCTGACAGTTAATATTATGAACCATGTTTCACACTGAGACTTTTGCTATGTGTATTTTGTTTAAAATAAGTACTTTACTTTAAGTATTTGAAGTGTGTTTTGACATTTTTTATGAAAAACTATATTTCGATAAATTGCAATTATTAACTGGAACAAAAAAATGTTATGTGCAGTCGCTTAAAGCAAAAACTACCAAATGTAGGTCCTATTTATTTATTTATTTGTTTATCTTTTCAAAGAAGAAAACAAGTTTAACTTAAAAATGTTTGTAGACATTTTGTGATTTGTTAAAGATGACATCTCACGTATAGAAGCAAGGCTAAATTAGTTTCTTTTCTGCTTTTTTGAAATCCAGTTCTTTCCATTGTAAACAGACTAAACAACACAGTTCAACTGTTTTAAATAGACTCCACTTCTACGAGTTTTTGTGTCAGTATGGACAAAGCCAGTTATTTCTTTGGGCTGCGATCATTTTTCCTAACATACTGGTTCAATTGGGAAAATGAGCAATTTACCAACAATTATGTCATCATTTTAATTGCATTGGTATTGTCTTTTTTTTATAAATGCTTTTACCCAGTATGTAAATGTAATAATGAAAAAGTTTTTGTAGCTCTTTTGTTCTTTTTTGTTTTTTATAGCAGAAATCTGCAAGATAAAAAAGAAAATTGGTCATATTAAATTACGGAAATATCTAAAAACATACAGCTTCTTTGGGAAAAATGCAGTCTGAAAAGGTTGACAATTTATTACCGATGACATAACAAAAACAGATAAATTTGACTCATGTCGATCTTTTCAAGCTAAGAAACTAACCAGTAAAAACTACCTTCTTTGTAATTTCTTGACAGTTATTCTGAGAAAACATGCAGCAGTACATAGAACAAAAGAAAAGCCTCAGTTCATTCCAGTTTTTTTTTTTTTTGCTCCTTCCTTTACTGCACAGCTTTATGTCTCTAAACAAATGAGCTGCCACAGGATCATTATTATTTAAAAAAATATGTTTTTTTTTTTCTTGATAAATTCAATGAAAAACTAAAGTTGGACCACTGTTATAAATAGGTTAAATTATGTTGATTTAGGCTAAGAAAAGTAATAAGAAAAAATTGATTGATACCTCATGAGAAGAAGAAAATCATGACTCAGTAATAATGTTGAGAGGGTTCATTAATTCCAGTTTTCATTAATCAATAACAACAACTTTCAGCTACATCAAAACTTAAACTGTGCATTTATTTTGATCATAAATACATGCAGATTTGAATCTTTGTTGATTGCCAACATGTTACTAGACACACTGGTAGAAAAATGGCTTCCACAGTGCTCAGTCCAAATCATTGTAGATGTCACCACAAAAACAATGTCCCACTGTGATTCAAAAGCATCATCAAAAGGTGGAAACACTATTGAGCTTGGTAACACAGACATATCAAAACCACCCACAGAAAAACAATTCCTTTAGGTATGATGTATTCAGCTAACAGCAAGAGCCAAAATTCTTTGCACTTGTTTGGACAATTACACCTAATTTTGGCTCAAATTGCTTCCTGTACCAATGAGTGGACATAGTTAGCAGGCTGCTCTCAACTGCAGATACAAAGCGATCTAAAGTATCAGTTTCAAAAGTGACGGGGGAACATGCTAAATGTTCACACACACCTGCTCTCCCATTACAGTCTACTTCCACCCCTAATATCACAGATAAAAATCATAGAAGTCCACGAATTTTAAAAATGGAAAAAAAATGCTGCCAGCTTTCCTACAGCTGGTTGACTGACCCGCCCTCACATAAGAGCCGCTGGTGAGCCACACACAGACATTTTACCACCCACCTTAATGCCTTTCTAGAAGAAGAGAAAGAAAGATGCCAGTAAAGTCAAGTTTTAAAATGTATATTATACCTAAGCTGACCTGTCTTACTTCTTAGAAAAAAAAATGTCTGGGGGTCTTTCAATGAGAAACTTTTTTACAGTTTGTGCTGAGGATGCATGATCTGCCCGCCATTTTGATCTGTCCAAATCCACAATTCCAAAATCCAATGCCCTTAGTAAATTCCCAGAAGTCTCTGTGAAAATCAGAGTGCATTGATCCTCACTCTTTTGGCAAATATAGACCACAATGCCTTTGAACAATTTTTCATGTGAAAAAAAATATTTTATTTTATATTTTTAAACCATTCCAGTTTTCATCTTCAGAACAAGAAGATGAACATTTTGTAAAAAAAAAATCACACTTATAAGGTTTTTAATTCAGGAAATCAGAGATGTCATATTTGCTGTTTAAAAATATAAAGTAAAAAATAGTAGGTATGGTGTTCGAATCGCTAAAATATGTGTAAGTGTTTATGAACATGGACCCACTTACCTCTGTCTGCAATGTATTTGCACGTTGCTCCTTGGCAGCCAGTGACTCCTTCAAGACATCAATGTGTTGCTTGCAGTCAGAGTTCTGATTGGTTAGTGTTTCTAGTTTGGTGTGCAGGGCCTGCATCTCCGACTCCTTCTTGTTCAACTCCTGCTTCAGCGTCTCTATCTGACAATCAAACACATATGCATTTGATATAAAAACCTTTAAATCAAATCAGAAACATCACTCTTTTGTAGTGATAAAACATCTATTGTTTCAAAAGTTAAAAAGCAAGCAGCTATTCAGTTTGAAAACTGTACTTTTTCTACATTTTCAAAGCCACTTCACCCATACAAAAACATTTATTTTATATACATGATCTGAAATGTCATGTCTTGCTACACAGAACAACTTGCCAAGTTTTACAATCAATTTTCACACAGAGGTCCAAAATACAAAATCCACAACATAGAAAATTATTAGTTTTAAAGAAAAATTCATACAGATCTGACAGAAAACCACACAGGAAATCGAATGCACTAGCACATGAATATTTCTGCGCTGATAATTGCTGTGCACTGCAGACTGGAATGTGTCTACTGGGGCCAAAATAGCTCTATACAGATTGAAGAAAGAGATTTCCTAAAATGTTTTGAACAAAGCTTACTTCATTGAAATGACATTCTGATTGGATCACAGTTTTGGGCCAAAACACCTGCAGTCACAGAAAAAGCCCAAAATGCAGAAAATGGGCAGAACACTAAGAGAGAAGTTTGCAGTGAGATTAAAAGTAGTGATAGAAAAAAAAAAATCAGGAAATGACTATGAGGTGGGTTAAACCGATACCAAAGATAAAGAATCATGATTAGAAGTAAAAGCAAAGACTGTTTGGAAATGAAAGAAATAATGAGAGAGCAGAAAGATGAATGAGTGGGGTACTTCTGCCTGTTCTGTGATCCAAGGATGTTGGGTGGGGAAGAGGAAGGAGGGAGTTGGTCTGATGGAAGACACACATGGTGATAAGGCCTTCTCCTACAAAGACAGAAACAAGAGGCAAGCAAGCCACTCAACTGCAGCAATGTTTATGTGCACAGCAATGGCTTTTCACACTTAATACTCAACAACACAGCCAAGGGTTCTCAAGGCGTCACATTCTGCAATAATTCTTTATCTGTGTTTAGCAATTAAGTGTTCATTTATCAGAACATAACATTTTCAACACTTTTTCTCATTTTTGTGTGGATCAAAGTTCAGAAACTGTTTAGAGAGGGAACCTGAGAGCACAAGGATGCTGCCCTCTCCAGTTTCTCTTATCACAGCGGCACCTCAACACCAGTCACCAGCACCGCTGAAAGACCAGGACACTAAACACTTCAAGGATATAGAATGAATCTGTGCATGTCTGCATATGTGGTTGCTGTCTGTGTTTCCATGTGACTGTACACAGAAAGATGAGACATGCGAAAGCGAGCCAGGGCTATTACTGTGATGTATATCACGGGTGAGGAGAGAGCTCCTTCCTCTGTTCCTCTGCTGTTGTAAGCTCACATTCATCTGTCAGAGGCGTATTCATGAAAAACATCTCTTTTATGATTGCATCAGGAACTTCCCTGAATCATTGACAAATAGGGGCTACAAAGAGTACCATTAATGAATGCAATTTCTCATGAAACACAATTCACCAACGACAGCCATCAGCCATAGACTGAAACTCTGTGAAAACTGAAACTAAACAATCAGTTTGTGTTTTTTTTAAAGAAAAAATGTCCTCTAATATTCTTGACTGCTCAAAATTCTTTACATTACAGCCCTCTTGTCTCCACCTTTGCTCACATCAGAACAACAGGTTTTAAAGAGAAACTGTTAATCAAAAAGACAACTGTCACCAAAAGGAGAGGTAGAAAAGGCCAAAAGACTTGCAGGAAATGAGACTTCAGATTTCAGATGCCAAAATAATACTAACTCTCAGAGGGGACAAGGTTTGGTCTGGACCAAACAGCCCCAGTGTGATGCAGCCACATACCATTCAGATACAGTATTACAGAAACATACAAGCCAAGCTTTGTGTTGCTTACTGGTCTTCCATGAAGAATCTTTAAATACAAACATATTCTATGCATGCATTAAAAACCAGGACTGCAGTGTTGTAAAGTTTTATTTTATGCTGTTTTTTAAGTGAGCATGCAATAGAGTTTCATACCATATATATGTGTCTGCAGGCATGCAGCCATGCATCCTTTGAGTCATACATCAGCTTATAAAGCATGCAGTGAAGTTCTACCTTAGTTTTCATGAATTTAGAGTGGCTGTTGTAGACCTCCACCTGCTTGAGCTCACTATGCCTGTCGTCAGAGTGCAGCACCCCACTGGTTTTAAGCATCTGAACATCATCCTCTAAGTCTCTGATGTTTCTTTCCAGGGACGAGATCTTGGTATCCTGCACCAGCAATGGTAGGTAAATAAGGAAAAAGGTGATTAGGAATAAAAACAGTTTTAAAAAAATGTCAGGAATAAAGGAAAAATTAATATACTATTAGCATGTTGATTAATCCTGTAAAATAAAGTCTATGCACAAAGAGAAAATCAACAAGATTTTCCAAACACGTCACTCTAAGAAGACACGCTTCCATTCCTTTGAATTATATATGAAACTTGAAAAACAGAGGATAGTCAAACAATAAAAGGAGAAAAAGAATGAAAGAATATTGACTAAAGCAAAATAACTTATGAAATTGGCATATTTACTCAAACCAAGTTCGAGGTATTTTTACAAGAATGGTAGCATCTGTCATGGACTGGTTCTGAAGTTGTTTAGCTCACATACAATCAAGTCTGTAACTTGAAAGAGAACAGAAAAATAATGAAATAATTGAAAGCAGATAGCATGATGCCCTCTGCATGAACCACAAACAGTGTACACACATCTGACCTCTATTACATCCTCTGACATCAGCTTTACCGAGTGTGCCCTACTGTACATACCTTCCTTAAGGCACACACACGCATCAAACTTAAATGCACAAAGGCCAAAATATATTAAACATTAATGCAAAAGGATGAAAGTATACTCCTTCAAAGTAAAGCTCCATTAGTGGCCGCAATTCAAAGTGATCATGTTGTGACAAGATCCACAGTTAGTTAGCAAAAGAAAATTAAGTGAATTGAACCCAAAATTATTTGTAATAAAAGCTCAACTGCATCAACAGTGATGCAGGAACCGAATTTACTACAAGAAGGGAGGCAAACTGCAAATAACCGGTAGCTAATGTTAACGGAAAAACCAAGAGAGAAGCACTCAGAACAGTACCTGCCAGATAACATCAGGATCAAAACAGAAAGGGGGGTTTGTGCTCTGCAATTACAAAGTGAAAAAAAAGCAACATTACAGATTCCACAGCAACATTTTAAATGCTACATGCTCGGCTACAGAAGAATTAGAATGCTTACATCAGCATTTTATAAGGAAAAACACAAGGTCAATCAGAAGTAGTGCACCGTCAGAGAAAGTTAGTGTACCTCCCCGCCTTCCTCAACATGTCAGGGCCCTCATGTCTTTCTCTTTGCTTCGTTCTTTCAGATTAAGTCAGTCAGATCTAAGTTGGCCTTTTACAACACTGTAGGCATCCTTGAATAGCACATGTGCAGTTTGTTAATTGGTAGACAAATCACAAAGTATGTGTGAAAAATAACTGTGGTTTTGCTATAAATCAGCCACTTTTGGAACAAGCAATTACTGAATGGAAATGTGTGTGCGTGCACACGCATGTTTGTACACGTGTGTGTGGGGGTGTGTATACACACAGACACATGTGGAGTCAGCTGCATTTTTCACAGCAGTAACAACTTCAAAGGGCTAAGATGAGAGTGAAAGCTTCCATATGTGACATTTGAAACAAATTGAATAAGTGCTCAACTCTGCATGGGCCAATAATGGACTCCACTTGGGTATGGCTGCCATACAGATGGTTGGTAACAATAAGACAATGTTCTTCAAACTATTTATGAATGTAAGTTTGTGACTGCTTTTTTCTGCTCAGCTAGCTTCTCGATTACAGATCCCATGGTAGCTATGCCTATCAATAATTAACATTCTGCGTTGCATAAAACTGATACCCGATTAAACCAGAGAACTTTCTGGAACACCTCTGAAATGAGATTGAAGGATTACCACTCCCAAGATTCTGTATGTACTGTACTGTACTTTTATCCTGATGTAATAAATATGTTAACTTAAATCTTGTCCATTCTGATGAGTTTTATCCCAATTCTATTCCTACCTTTGTATCAATGACTGTCTGTAGACCTCTGGTGTTGGCCGGATCAACATGAAGTTGGGTCCGCCGATGAAGTTCCGGTGGTGGCACCCGGTAAAAGCAGGCTTGGCGACTCATCATCTTTAGCACCTTCAAATGCTTACAGCTTCTGATACACTTGAAAAGATATTCTCAGTCTGTCCTGTCTAGGTTTGTATCCCTCTCTTTCCCTGTCCCTTAGTTCTTCTTCAATTACAATGCCATAAAATTAATGCTACAAAATGTACCTGTTTGTTCACAAAATATAACTTTTTTTCTCCTCCAACGGATCTAATAGTCTTAAGTGAAAACATGTGCTGTCGTCTCTTTTCTTAGCCTTATCTTTTACCTTCAGCTATCAAGTAGATGACACACTAAACTTTAAGTAATACAAATCTGTCTCTCAGCTTCTACGTTACTTTTTCTTGGGTCCCATTTGTGATGTCTGTCTCTTTCCCAGCCGTCTGGCTCTCTACACCCCTTTGCTTAGCAACACCTTCAGTCGCACATGCGCTAAGCTTTTTCAATCAATAATTGATGACCAACAGCCATGATATCGCAAAATGACTAATTTTGTTTAAGACAGAAACATTTCAGCTGAAAAAAATACACATGGTTGATAAAGAACTGAGTTAGCAAGCAGTCATTTTGGTTATCAGTCACAGTCGGGGTGTTGGAGCACATGCATGAGGGTGTCTAAGGCAAGGAGAAAATCAACTGTCAATGTGAAGGAATTTTAAAAACATACTCAAAGCTGTAGATCATCAACAACCTGACACTCATTTTTTATCTTTCTCTTTTATTTTTGTGACAACTCTATCTCTACAGCAGTGCGAGACTTGCCTTCTGCAGCTGCTGGAAAGTGGCACACGTGTTTCTTCAATTGAATAAGGTCTGAAAATGAAATGCATATGCAAAATCAAAAAGCCATGACAAAATGAACCTCGAGAGAGGTCTCATAGCCAAAAGCATTAAAATGACTGACATGAAGGAGGAACACAGAACCAGAAAGTTGAGAAGTCAATTAAAGGACATGTTGTTCCTGACCAAAACAATTGATAAAAGGATTCCCCCAATTGAATTAAAATGAAAATGAAAATATCTTCATGTCCATGTCAGTTATGGATAAAGTTGGGGGGGATTACTACTGTCAGGGCATGCCCCTCACAGACCCTCATTCTCATTACTACAACAGTCCTAATATTTTACTAATCGAATATGTAATAATGTGTGATCTGTTGGTTTTGCCATCCAGTTCCCATAGATCTTTACTGGATCTTTGCCTTGAAGATTTAAAATTTATAGAGCTTTTTTTATCAAAATGTATTGCAATGGTGGAAGAGAAGACATCATTAGGTACTGTCCTATCTGCTCCATGTGTTTAAGGTCGTTATCACTGAGTATATAGAGTAAATAAATGAAAATGCAACATTACAGAATATCTTAAGTGAAGCTATGTCACAAGGTTCAACACTAGTTTTTAAGTTAAGGGCATGAAGTGGGCCAAATATACAAGAACAATATGCAAAAAATTGACAGACAATTGACATTTGAGGTTTTTCAAATATGTCTTCAATGTCTGCATGCTAATAGAAGTCTTATGATTAGTATGGAGAATTTTTTGTATCTCTACATGTCAAATTAGTTTTGTTAAAATGAGGGACAAATATCATCATCCAATCATAGATGTCCTATGGTACCTTTTCCGGCTTCTGCTTTTGTTTTGTCTTTTAACATTTAATTTACGGTATTTTTTTTTTATTCCTGTTTTTTACGATTTTTTATGGAAACCAGAAATCTGGGTCTCTTAAAAGAGTGTTTTGACAAGACAAATGGAAATATGGTGGGAATAAACATCTTTTTAGGATGAAAGGGTTGTTTGGAGAAAGTGTCGAGATTTAGTGTGGAGTTTTTGTGCCCAGGTTTGAGCATGAAAAGGCTTGTAGAGAGGGCCAAGGTTGAAAGTAGCCAATGCATAAAAGCCCCATCTGAGACAGACTTGTCAGCAATTAATCAAAGTGCTACAGATACCATGTCTGCCTGGAGAAGAAAGAAAGAGACTTAAAACACTCATCGAAAGGAGGCATCATGATTTTGTGGTGAAGCCAGTTAGCATATGTAAGTACACAGAAAAGATAATGGGGGAAAAAACCACAAATGTGAAGTTCAACTTTTAACAATGGGCCATTAGAAAGTTTTAAAAACATAAATTCTCAAAGTTTCATTTGAGTTTAAAAGAGGGAAACAGACATGAAGGAGAGTCCAAAACAAGCAGCAGCAATTCTGACGCCAGGGGAGCCACAAGCGATCACTTTTTAACCAGCAGAGCAACATGCTCAGAGTCATTAAGAGCACAGTCAAGGAAATATTACAATAAAGAAACTAGAATTCACGTTAAAACCCCTGCAGTCTATGGGACAACATTGGTTGAGAGATGTGCAAGAAAGTAGTCATATATGCCAAAGTTTAAATCTTACAAAAAGAGACTGCATGTATGTGAGAGCATTTCTTTGACAGGGCTGGGTCAAAACAGACCACTGGTCTGAGACTGTTATTTTTGGATCTTTTGATTCCTGCCTCCCAGTGTGCAGTTGTAAGTGCTCATCACAGTGGATTGCAGTTTATCTCTAACAGAACACTGCCACTCTGTGGACTGTGCTGGCACTACTAAAAACTTCTGCTGCAAAAGTCAAGAGATGGGAATCTCTCTCCTGATGTCACATAGACACGCTCATCTCAACATCCAACTGAGCAGATGTGCCAGTGCCCCGTTATGTTCAGCCCATGCAGATAAAACAGGTTGACAGCAGACACAGTTGAACAGGAAACACAAGTGAGAGTGCATCTGTGCACACATTGTCCCTCTGACAAAACACATCAGCAGGTGAGGGAGTGATGGAGTGGGCGCCACACCTATACATACAGCACATTTGCAGTCCATACAACCACAAATACAAGCAGCTGTTTCAGGAGGTTTCACATCTGGCTGTGGTCTGTAAGTCCTGAATGGTTCAAAGGAGGTAGAATTGAAAATGTTGTGCAAGTTCACAAATGATGTCCGACTCACTGACAAAGCAAACTAAAGGTATTTGTTAGTCCACTTGACAGGATGGGTCAAGAAAGGAGAATTGTGTGCCACAATGTAAAGCTTTTAGTATTATTTTCCCTGGAGTTCATCAGAAGAAATTCCTTCACTATAAAGCTACAGTCACACCAGATATGTGACGCACATTGAAGAACTTGCATTTAGCCTGCAGTATTCACAATAATAAGCAGTGAGGGGCAAATTCTTCTTTTTTACTGTTTACTAGCGCATGTTCGCCGCATACTGTTGGAAGAGGCTTGGTCTGAAATGTCAAAGCGGTGCAAATCTTGTGAATCTTGCTCCAGGCTTTTTCTTTCACAGCTCTAGTCTGATATATGAACAACTTGGTGTCATATAATCTTGGCCAGACACAAACCACAATTGTTATTTTTGATCGATTTTCAAATGGTTGACACTTCAGGGAATTCCCCCACTACCAAATCCGAGTCCATGAATGGTCAAAGTTCGTTTAAGGGCTGCGCGTTTTGTATTTAGAGCCCGAAAACTGTCTTAAAAATGTGTGTGAGTGCGACAGTTTTGAACGTGGAAGCCCGAATAGCGCATTTGCACACAATTACATAGACTTTTCATTGGAAGTGGCCGCTTGAATGAACATTGTCGAGGACAGCTGTTCCACAATACCACTGACCATTTTTCACTGCAATGCATGAAAAAATTACAAAAATTCATACAAAAATTCTAGCTGTGGGGCACAAAAATGCTTTATTAAGACCAAGAAGAATAAGTCATAAAGGTTTCCCAAGATTATTTTTCCTTTGAGCACCCAAAGAGATGTCTGGCAAGTCTTTATTGATATATAGTCATGCAGAAAACGTATCCACATGCTGCATCCACATCGAAAAAAAGAGAGCAGAGGGATGAGAGAAAAAAGGGGAAAAAAAACAAGACCTTCTCTTTTCAATCAGGAAGGTCAGTGTTTTTGCTCATTAATCATACATTAATATTCAGACAAACACTGCGTGTTTTTCTACCTTAGGAGAGCACATCCCTCCCTGACAGTTTACTCAGACCCAGTTGCCCCCCCCTCCTTCTGCACAGTTCACACACCATGTGTTAAGCTGTCAAAAGGTTAAAAAAAACTGTGTGAGAACAGGTACTCACCTCTTACACACAAAGAACGCTTGGGTCCCATAAACTGCATATATGCAGCCACACACATACACACAAACAGCAATGGCTGCATTTAAATGGGTCGTGCCACTCACATGGTCCTTAAAAAAAAAAGTGTGCTAAAAACTGGCTGAGTGGAGATCCCGCCAGCCATCGGCAATCCTGAGAGGGAGTGTTCTTGCGTGATAAGCCGATAGGCTCCAGATGTGTACGCATGCTCACACACATACAGACACACATGCACGCTCGCAGAACCCCAGATTTATTCTGACTGGACACATTGCTGATCTCCGTGTTGTCATTCTGCAGCTAACAAGAACATCATGACACAAACAAATCAGAGCTATGCAAAGACATGAAGCACACACACACACACAAATATAGTGGTAGGGAAGTTAAAGGCTAAGAAGATTAGGGAGTTAAAAATAGATATGGCAGGAACGAGGAGCTGTAGAGCAGCCTACTGCCGGCCCTTATGGTGGAGGATACAGGCACACCTGTGCCGCTTCAGAACTCACTGCAGGGATGGCCTTTGACAAAGACTGATGAATGCAAGGAGGGTGACTCATACCATGAAGCAGTTGTTTGTTTTGAATGGACTGCTATATATTCTCAGTTTATCTAAAACTTTTTCAGCTGTACTCACAGCGAGCTCAATGCATCCCATATGTAATAGGACGGCTGCCAAATCCATAACACACTGCAGAGACAACTGGCACATGAGCATCTGAGCATGTGCATACACGGGAGAGTAGAAGGCATGCAGAAAACTGCATGGCTGAGCACAGGCTTAGAGCTCTCCGTATGTTAATCTAGCCCATTGATAAGACCAACTGAGCTGCTTTTTGCTTTCACACTCTACATAATACAGCACATGAACAAATTCACACAGACATGTACAGATGAAGAAATGCTATTTTTGCTAATATCATCGACAGACACAATCTAAAAGCACCAACAAAAGGCCAAAGTTATTTCAGTAAAGAGACATTAATGACACAAATATTTGTAGTTCCATAAACACCATAAAAGCCACATTCCTGCTGAATGAATGAATTTGTGGCTACTTACTCAAGAACTGCAAAATTCATATTTTAATCTCATTTTTTTTTACATAAATTACTTAGACATAAAAAAAGACGCTTGTGTGCATAAGGTAGAAATGCTCCCTACAAAGCATTTACAGAAAATTCTACATTATTATTTCTACTATGAGATCTGAGGAAAATTTTAAAAATATTTCAGGAAAAAGAACAAACCTCTCTCACGTGCATGTTCTCCAACTGGGCCTCGGCCTCCTGTGCTGCCATAGTAATTATCCCTGTCCTCTGGCCTCGTCCCCAGTGACCTTGGGCCTGACCTTGGCCTTGAAGCATCTCCAAAAGCTTCTGAATGCTCTCATCTCGTGCACCCAGCGTCTGCTTCTGAGAATTAATTCTCGTCTCCATCTCTTCCATGGTCTTTCTCAGTAAAGACAGCTCCTTGGCTTGCCGGTCATGTTCCGACTGCAATCTGAAGAAGTTCTCCTCTGATGGATCAAGGCGAGGTGAGGAAAAACCGTCACACCTAGGCACCTGACAGGGGCTGCGAGGGCGTAAAGAGTTGCAGCTGGGCACCACTCCAGTGGTGTAGTTGGGGTTATAGAGGGACAGATTGGAGCTGTTCTTTAGTCCAGGCTGAAGGGTGTTGGCTGGACTGAGTCTCTGTGTGGCTACTGCAGTGTTACAGCCATATCCAGGGCTGTGAATGATGATGTCAGCTTCCTGTTGCCTTGAATTATAGGTGTTGGACGGGCTTGCTTTGGGGCTGTTTTTTGATGCAGGGCTGTGCAGGGTGCTGGGACTTTGCCTGGGGCTGTGGCCAGGACTGGGCCGGCCTCTAAAGTCCTGGTCCATATGGTGCTCTCGATAGGAGTTCCCATGCTGCTGCTGCTGCTGCAATCGACTGTTCATCTCCTTGTGAGCTCTCAGTTCCTCCTGAAGCTCCTGAACTGTTAGTGGCAGATGCTATGAAGACACATTGTTGTGTTTTTTAGTTCAACATCCTCCTTTAATTTGCAACACCCACATTAAATTACCCATCATGTATGAATATTGACAGAAGTACAATCACACATGATTTTCTGTGTTCATGTGAAGCTGACATAAAAAAGAAAAACAGACCTTGTTTCTTCTGATATCCCCTGACTGCAGCAGAGAAGTGATGTAGAAAACATACACACACATGCATGAATCCAAAATAACGCACACAAACCTCTGAAAGCCTATACATCCTTGCATGATGGGAATTACAAGGTTTTTGTAAAAGCTTTTGCTTCAAAGTTATTCACTTTGACCACCAGATGGCGAGATTTCTTTTAGAAACAGAAAAGGAACAAAGGATGAAATAAAAATGACAAATGCACACATAAAGTGACAAAAAGAGAAAGGAAGGGAAATGCCAAGGTATTTTTAAATTTTGGACAATTTCTTTTAACCAATTTTTCTGAACCAAAAAAATTTTAAAAAATCTGTATCACATATATTCAAAAGGTTTAAAAAGTTCAACTAAAGTAAATTTGGAGCTATGCATGGAAACAGGCTCTGCATCATCTACAACAATCATTCAAACGTTAAAGCAAGTGAGATTTCTTGCTTTGTTTTTTTTATATTAAAACAATTTTCTCCACTTTTGAATTGAAATCTTTGTTGCATCATGAGTTACTAATATTTCTCGACAAGGAAAACATTTTTATTTACAGTATCTAGTTTTGTCAGTTTGGTGTATTTGTTACATGATGATATAGTAGTCAATACTAACATTATACTGCATCATGGGAACTGGCCAAATAATAGATTATAAGTATAAATAAAATTTTACTGGGGAAAATAGTAGTGTTAAAAACTCTCCATTCTTTTTTTACTTTTCTATTTGTACATGATTATTCTTTACTCCTTCAGATTATCAAACAAATGAAAATATTAGACCAAGAAAATCCACGTATAAATGCTGTTTATAGATGCCAATTTATTTAAGCAATAACAAGACACCCAGTAAGGTAAATATTTAAAGTAGCACCAATATACCTCAAAAAAATCAGTCTAGAAGGTTGCAAAACTCTTTCTAAAGCTTTGGGAATGTAATAAATCACTGCAACAACCATAGACAAAAAACATAAAACAGGGTGGATGACCCTTCCCAGGTGGCTGCCCTTAAATGCACATGTTTATGAACCACAAAAACTGAAGAAAATATGGCATTGATGAAGAATTAGTGAAGATGAAACCTCTGCTGGCATGTGAAGAACACAAATGGCTATCTCAAGCTATCCAGAAAGACATATTGAGATGAAAATCTTGATGAACGTTATTTGCAATGTCATTACTTGAATTGAATTGAAGACAAATAATTAACTTTTTAAAAAGTTTGCATCACATTATATATGATCCACTAATGATGACTAAGTAGTTTCATTTTTTTTTTTCTTCTTTTGTTTTCATGATTCCAGTAACCAAATTAGGTGGTGGTAGTGTGATAGTCTATTGCAGGGGTGTCAAACTCATTTTCACTGAGGGCCACATCAGCATAGCGGCTGTCCTCAAAGGGCCAGATATAATTTATATATGTAACTAAACGTACTGACAAAAAAATGTAACGACTCCTTAATGTTAAATAACTAATTATTTATGTATTATAACTTTTTGAAGTGACAATTACAGTTGCATAGAAAACATATGTTTGCTTGTTATTCTAGCATTAATCCTTTTAAATGTGATTCTGTCGGGTTAGGTTATATGGACAGTGTTTGAGTCCTAATGTATAGTTGCCCAATCCCATATTTCAAGCCTGATTCCCCCAAAATATGAATAAATACACACCAATTTTTAATTTTCTTTTAAGAAATTAAAAACTTTTATGCTCTCGCAGGCCACATAAAATGACATGGAGGGCCACATTTGGCCCCCGGGCCTTGAGTTTGACACTTGTGGTCTAGGGCTATTTTTTTGTTGCTGCAAATAATGGATTCTGCTTTCAAATACCATAAAGTTGAATGCTGGCCATCCACTCAGTACTTAAAAGTGAAGCTGACTCGGGTTCTCCAGATGAAAAATCCCACTAAATGCAGAAGAAAATCCATTGATTTTTCTTTTTCTTTTTTTAAAGTATGGTTTAGAGTAGATTCCTCATAATCTGAAATAATTTACTTTAAGATGCAGTAAACTTATCTTAAAATTGCAGCAGTAGCATTAAAATTAAAATTTAAAAAACAGCAATACATAAAGAAATCAAAATCTGCGCATACAAATCTGCGCAAACCTCAGCAGTCTGTGCTGCTGAGGTTTAGCACACCTCCTAATGCATATTTTTCTTTCCCCTCTATTTCTAATAAGAAAAACACCACTTAAATGTTTAATTTTCTTTTACTTAGTTCATCTTTATCTTATATTTTATTACGGCCAAAGTAATGTTTTAATAATTCCAAAAAGCATAAAAGAACTAGTAGAACCTTAAAAGTAGTTATGATGATGCTTGTTCCAATATGCTAATTCCTCTCTCGTGGCATACAGGAGTTGAAGAGTCTGAAGGACACAGAGTTAGAGGATGTGGAGAGGACGCACGGCTGACCATAGATAATCAATGCAAGAACCGGCATTGAATATCAAGTCAGAGTCGGAGGACAACACCTCACAGCAGCACATACATAACCAGGAGATAAGACAAAAAGGTACACAAACACATTCAAGAGTTCAACAGCCACAAACAAAAAACAAGCAGGTGGTAATGGGGGGGGGGGGGGGGGGGGGGGACTGAGAGGCAAGGTGATATTGCCGATGCTTATAGCAAAGTTCTCCCATTAGATGGAAATGTATTCAAGTGTGTCACGGCGAACAAATGAGGGGCAAATGGAGAAAGAATACAAAGGAGAGAAAAGAACGGATAAGATAAAGGTTGTAAACATTTGGATAAAAACCAAGATTCAGCAACAACACATAGCATTTTATGACTGTGTCTTTTGGCTTTTGGGAACAAAAGGTTAAAGTTAAGAACAAAAACACATGAGGTTGATGATCCTTTGTGCTTTGTAAAAATATTGGCTGATAAGCAATAAGCTAATATAAAGCAGCTACCAATGCTAACAAGGTGTTTGTATCTTTTCATGTCTAAATCTGACATTTACTGGAAATTATAGCAGCTATTAACTTTATTACAAAGATGACTGCCAAGCAAGTAAGCTCCATATAAATTAGAGACACAAATCCCCAAAAAGTTTTTATATCTCTGCAACAGCTTGTGTCTGACAGCGCAGACCTTTTTTAATTGAAATTTTGCTCAACTCTAAAATGATATCAAAAAAGGCTGTTTTGAGATAAGAAGAACTTGTGTGTCTGTGTCAGTGTGGGCGTGTATCACTGTGACCTCACACTTTATGACTAGGTGAGAAGAAAACGCTGCAAATTTAAATGTAGAGGCCTTTCCTTGGTTACAATAAAAAGGTAAGTGTATGATGATTTCACTTTACATGAAAAGGCAGCTGAAAGAAATTAAAAAGTAACTGTTTCTAGTAACAACAGTATATCATTTTTTAATTTTACTAAGAAAATGTTACTCTATAAGACAACAAAACTAAGCCATACGCTTGAAGTACTTTTCAAAACAAAAACAGAGGGTCAATAAACACCTGAAGAAAATAAGAGCAGGCACTCCACAGTGGACATTTAGTGAGTGATGCAGACAGATGGATAACACTCCAGACTGTCTGGAATAAACACAGAGAAGACATGACACAGAACAGACTGGCCACCATTCCTCAAGGAGAAGCTGTAAGATTTTTTTTAAGAATCTTGCAAACACCTTGAGTTGCTGTCACGATTGCAAGTTTCCATGGAAACATGGAGGCTGGCAAACACAGCCACAACACAACAAAACAGAAGCTTTTCAAAGCAACCTTTAGGGGGAAAACAAAAGGGATAATGAAGCAGGGGTAATTGTAGAGAGGTGAAAGTGACATGTGATTGGAAAGATCTGATATCTTCATAATGAAAATATATGACACCCAATTGAAAATTTCAAAAGCTGGTTTAATTGTAGCAGCTCAAGCAATAGATGTTGCAGTTTACCTTTGTAAAAGTGTTTGTTCCATTTCATACCTGTGAATCTTCTTGGCTCAACCTGTAGTGGTCTTTCGGAGCTGAAGGCCGTAGTCCCTCCTCACGCCTAACTCCTTTGTCTCTTTTTGGTTCTGGGCTCCAGAAGTTCACGCTATTCATATTGTGGCCTGTCTTTCCATCTCTCCCTCCATCTAGTTCTCTCCGGAGGCTGTCATTCTCTCTGCGCAGGTCTCTCAGCTGAGCTTGGAGGTCATTTGATGAACCCTCCTCCTGTCCAGCCAAATCTAGTGTTTGCCTGCGTCTTCCAGATTGCTTACGCATGCTAGAAGGCGTATTTGGTTCTCCACAGGGGTCTGACGTAGGATGCATCCCAGAGGATGTGATGTTTGGGCTGCTTCCCATGGGTGTTGTCCCACCAGTGTAGGAGGAGCGGCTGGTACTCCGACCCACTGTCATAGTACCTTTGGGGTATCCACCAGACGGCTCTAAGGACTCTCGCTCATTTGGGTACAGGGTGCTGGAAGTTGCATAGGCTGCGCTCAAAGACTGGATATTTTCCATAGACAGAGTTTTACCACCTGGAGCTGTTGCTGACCCAAATGAAGTGGCTTTGGTCGCTGCAGTGCCAGTTTTGGTTTTTGAGCCTGGCCTTGAAACTGACCCTTGTGTCCCAGTCAATTTAGATGCCGTGGCAGGCGCCCCCCCACAGACGGACCCTGGCTCAAGCCCAGAGCGACACCCTGGTGTCGAGTTTACAGCCTGTTTGCCTTTTCCTTGTTTAGGGGACCTGGAGAAGCGTGAATGAGTTGTGTTGCCGTCAACATGGCTGCTGCCTTTAGCAGCAGCGGTGGACAGCTTGCTGTGCGAGGGCTTGGGTCTAATGTTTAAAGGCATTGTTATGTGGTATTTGTAAAGAAAACGTTGGAGGTGAAAATATATTCATATCCCTTTGTGGGACTAGAATGAATGATGCATTGAATAAAGGCCTCCTGTGGCCTCTTGGTTTTCACCTACCCATCTCTGGCTGTATAGCTTTAGGCTGAGTCTTTTTTGGCTCTTTTATAACTAAATTGTTGCAGATAAGGCTCACACTGGCCAGTGGTCTTGGGATTTCATTTACAGTGAAGATCATTGCGGATTCTATGCAAACAAAGGCATAAAGCACACACAAAAGTAATGTTAGAAAAGACATTAGCATCTAAAAACCACACACATGGGCTGAATCTCAATTTTACAGCCAAAGCCCTAATTTTTCACCGACCCCTACCTCTTCCACCTCCATTCCAAGCACTTCAGAGTAATTTCAAATTCAGAAGCTGCTCCTCCTTTTGTGACCCTAAAACAAATATTATGTTTGATGCATAACATCTAAAACAGGTGAAACGAGTGAGGAGTAACTCAGAACTAGATCTAGAATTTCTAAAACAAAGGAAGGTTCATAAGTTAACTATGTTAGGCTCCAGAAGGTTTGAAAAAATCAAAATGCTTTCACAGCCTGTTAACATGAGCAAGTTACAATACAAAAAAGAGAATTTAATGAAAGACATAATACACATAGCTTTAAAAAATTGACAATAGATATTGATTGTTATAATTTTTGAGTCATTCCTAAACAGGAAAAGTAAACAATAGCCCCTTTGTTTATAGTGTTTTGCTTTATGCTGGTTTGTTTGACCATCGTTACGCTTGAACACTAATATTAAATAATAGGGCTGATGGGTAGCATAGAGATTCACCCACAGGCTAAATACCAATCTTAAAATTCTTATTTTTTCTCAAATATTAATAAAATTGCCCAACCTCTTTAGTTAGACTAGTAATTCATTTCAATTCAATTCAATTTTATTTTATTTGTATAGCCCAAATTCACTAGAACAGTCGTCTCGATGGGCTTCGTATAGTATAGTACTAGAAATAGAATACAAATGTGGGTATTTATGATGTGACCTTGGTCAAGGCACATAAAGCTATTTTTTATTATAAATGCCAGACTTGAAACAATAAGTTAGATGCAAAAGGTTACCAACGACTTTCCTGATAGTAGATGTAACATGACCAGTTATTACATTGGGGTCGGTTCATCCCGCAGCGCCAGTTCTGCTTACCAAAAGTGGCTCACTAGGTGGCTCGCACTGGGTTATTGCATTTATTACCTACCAATACTTTATGGGAAAAATACTGATCTAAAGTCAAACTATGCCTGGCAATTGACATGCTGCATGATTTAAATAAAAATACAAGACCAAAGTTTAGACTTAATTTTGAGATAAACTCTAAATTGTGCTAAACTTTGAAACCAAGTCTATTTTAATTTAACAAGTAATGTTAGATCATTATAATATTCAGTGGAAAACGTAGCCGGTAAAATGAAAAAAACAAAACTAAAAACGGGCATGCAAAATTAAAGGTGCTTTGAAATTATTCTCAGGGAATCAAAATAAGTTTTATTTAGTCCATGATGGAGCAGATAGTAACTGCAAAAAGGAGGCAAATCCAAATCATAATCCCTCCTCTAATCTAAGAGGATTGGGTGCTGGGAATCTCTGCACAGGATGCAACTAAGAGATTGGCTAAGATTGCTTGTCAGTCATATTCTAGCTGTCTATTCCTTTATATGCATGATTGTTTTAACATTGAATTAAGTGTCACGAAAAAGCAATGGAATCAGTAATTGCGTAAATAGGTGAACAATGGCAGATTGGTGTAATTTGGTTATCGTTAGATTCAGTTCTTGATACGATTTTGATATAGGTTCCTGTCAGCTGGCATTAATAAAACATTGTGTCCATATTTGCATTGAGACAGAACTGTCAACTGCTCCATTTCGATGGATGCGCTCCAATTTTACGCAGCCTAATACTCTCGTGCTGAAGCACAGTGGCTACACGAAAACTGGGTCAGAAAAGGAGAACACGAGTGAAAATGTTGGGAATAAACGTCTACTTGACTTCGGATCTTTCTACGGGTGCTTGCGCTCACTTCTGGGTTGACAACCAGCTGTTGCTGCGAAGAACAGTGCAAGTGAAGTCACCTCCTTAACTGCAGGAAAACAAAACACACGTTCATTTGCGCCAAAAGTTGTCGCCAAAACCTGCTTCTTCATAAGTTGACAGCCTTTCATGCAAAAATCAAAACAAAGTAGAGATGTTTGATAAAGCGAAAAGGCTGCTCTACATGTGAGCATCCTGTACGCAGACGCCGTAATCATTCTACTACGAGCATGGAATGAGGGATTAGTTTCTCGCTCATGCACACGGCCACATGAGTTCAAGCATTATTTTACATAATAATCTACCACGCAAACTGTCTTCAAACGTTTTTTGGACATGTGTCAGATGTGTGCTCCTATAAAAACGCACAGCCCAGGTGCGGAGTCAGCCTGCAGCTTCATCTTACCGGACAGGTACCTCTCCATCACCACTGAATCCCGGCTGTATCCTGTCCGACCTCGGCGCAGACTCCATGATCTCATCAGCTCAGCTCCTGACCTGCCCTGTCCTGCCACTGGAACCGCTTGGGCGCGTTAACCCAGCTGGCGCGTGCGCGATTCATGCGCCAAAGCGCAACGATTGGATGATTTCCTTACCCCATATACACCTACACTAGGCGCCAGCTGATGCCACCACGAAAGAACAGATAAATTAATTCTCTATTATTACATAAAAGTGAACATGCAGTTTTACTACAAATGAATTGATGGATTAAAACAAATGCCATTACACATGGTCCATATTATGCAACAATGAACTGAGACAATCTAACACTTCTATGTGTTGGTACCAAGTTCAAGTAACTGCAGAGGGTTGTGTCAAAAAGAGCATCTAAAGTGAAACCAAATCTAAATCATTTATACCAACAGCAAATAGAACTTTCATACCTGATGGTTTTGCCTCACGTAAACAGGTGAGGCACAGAGGTGGCAGTAGAGTTTCTGTTCTGAAGAATAGAAAAGCGTTCTGGTTTCCTTTTTTTTTTTATTTGGGGGGGGGGGGGCAGAATTGTGGAAACTACAGAGAAATTCATCTGAAAAGGCACACCACAGATTTATGGGGGAGAAGCAATTGCAGGTAGGTTGAGGTTAGATGTGAGCATCTGTGAGCAACACCATGATTTAATGACAAGAAAAAGTTGCAGTATTTGCTTTAAGAAGGCTTCTGGAAAACCTCAGAGAAGATTAATAAGAGCTGCTTTGTGTCTTTGTGGATCTGGTTTAGGACTGTGTAAATATCCGGAAAAACAAAAAAAAGTTATGTATAAAGAAGTCTGGAGAGCTGTAAGACAGTGGTGAGATGTGACAGAGGAGGTAAAGGTGGAGGTGGGACAACAATGGAAAAAGGGCATCTGCAAGCAATTTGGAATTGGTTAAGGAAGTACACCTCATGTTAGATGTTTTGGAGATAATAGGCAGAGACTTCAAATTCAGGCGGCTTAGACATGAGGAGGGACAGTTATTATGTTGGTAAAAGGATGCAGAGGTTAGAGCTACCAGGAAAGGGACCCAAAGGAGGACCAAAGAGGAGGTTCATGGATGCATTCAAGGAAAATATGAGGGTGGCAAGGAGGATGCAAAGGATAAGGTTAAAAGGAGGCAGATAATTCGCAGTGTTAAGTAGCCACAAAAGAGGTTTAATTCGAATAATTAAAAAAATCCCACAAAGAAAAATAAATAATTTTTCTTTCTTCTTTCAAAGAAAAAAAATTACTTTTCTTTCCTATTTCTTGTTGCCATAGGTGAGTTATGAACACAATCAATGCGTTTAAAGTCCCACTCCAATCATCTTTTGATTTATTGTAAAAGTGTTTCCAGTGGTCTTTTCATTATGATTATACCATTTTTAGCCTAAAGCAAAATACCTGTGTTTTTTTCTTGGAAGTGGTGTCTGCAGAGCGGCTCAGTAATTTGCCTCTGAGTTGTCAGCCAGATCCAGCCTTACAGCTTTGAGCCAGATGCCAACTCAGTCGAGCAAACATCCAAGGATCTGGCCTTCTACAAGTGGATGCGTCAAAATGGAGTGGAGCCTGGAGCTTTTGGCTTGCTGTTTAACGTCACATTAACAAAAGAAAAATACTCCAAGAACATAGAAACTCCAAGAAGACAAATGTCAGTGGAGTGGGTCTGGCAATATTTTTTCAAAGGTGCTAAACTATTTGGTTGAGCAGTCAGTTAAAGGGTTAAAAAAGTTCATTTTTCCTTCAAATCAAATCAACCTTTATTTATATAGCACTTTTACAACAACACATGTCACTCAAAGTGCTGGGCATAAAATACAATAACATTTAAAAACAAGACTTTCACTTTAAAACAAGACTTTCAGACAGCTTTATATGAAACTGCAGCTGCAGCCTACAATGCTTTCAGTCAGCAGATAGGCAATTAAGTTGACCATTTGTTACTTTCATGTTGGTATTTTTATATTGCCGGAAGCTTTAAAAATAAAACGAATTAAAAGTGAACTGCAGGTTCTACAGAAAAAGCATCATCTAAATTTTCTGTTATCATCTTCCCGGCAACATGAAAAAATTCATGAATCAAGTTGGTTGTGATCTGAAATAACAGAGAGAAGTGAAATTGTCATATTAAGGGTGGGGATGCTTTCGATTGAATATGCCACTGAAGCCCTTCTTCATATATTTTATCGATTATGCATCCAAGTTTCTAGCCTTAAATAATCTTAATCTTGTTTCAAACCCAGAAATTCCTTCCAAACTATTAAAGTTACATGAAACTAATACATTCTGTGATATCACAAGACAGGGGGAGACTTAAATGCATCCTGAAAGCCAGAAGTACTGAAACATATTAAACATTTTACAATTTGATGCAATTTTGAATAAAGCCGTTATTTATTTAAAAACAAGCAAAATTTGCTTTTGTGTGGGCAACCTGGAGAATTATAAAAAGACTAGAACAGTTTACCTGCTGCAGGACCTCTGCTTCTGATTGGGTTTTTTTCAGGAAGTACAACAGAGCACAATTGGTCTAAAACAAAAAGGGCAGTACGAACAAAAGAAGTCCCACAAAGCAAAATAGCTACATAAATGGAATCATTTTTTACCTGGTTATGTTAAATAGTCTTTTTGTTTTTTCTGAGTTTGCTAAAATATTATATAAAGCTTTCACTCATGTTGCTATCATACAGTTTCAGGTTATCTAATGCCAGTGCAACCCTCATTTGATTCCAGAAAAGAGGTTGAGCCTTGGGATTCATTGGCCAGGACAGCACAGACTTTCTGCACAGTCTCTTCCGCAACTGAAGATACTTGAGTTTCGGGAACGTCTCATCCAATAGAACCAGTATGGCTGTATCCATCTTCAAAAAAGAGATTCAGGAAAAATTAAGGGTTAAAAGACAGCACCAGGTTTAGATGAAGTAGGAATGACACCAAGAGGAATATTGAACTGTTACCTTCTCATCCAGAAGCCTCTGCTGAACCATGAAGAAAGCCTGCTGCATCACACCATTTATCATCTCAGCTCCATGTGCACCCTTAGCCAGCACAAAAACAGTCTTCCCACTGTTCTTTACGGCCATATGTAGGTTGTCGATGCAGGAAATTCCAGGAATCCAGTCTCTTTCTTCCAAACAAAGGCAAAATCTCCGGTTTCCAGACTTCTCCAAATTAACAGTCAGTTCATTGTAGACCCAGTCCCTTACTTCCCCGTTCCTGGTGTCGAACACGACAAAAGCATCGTAGTGATGACAGGAATCGTTACCAGGCAGTTTAGAGTAGCCTTTATGTCCAGCCCACAGCACCTGCAAGCAGTACCACACATCCCAGCCATACAGATGCTTCAGGAGAGGTACAACAGTGAGCACTATAGTAAAAAAAGAACAGATCAGGAAGGCCAAGCTGCCATAAATGTCCTGACAAGAGCGTTGGTCCATGAACAGTAGACTTTTTCCCTGCTGGGACTCTGGGAATTCACAGAGTACATGAGTGGTCAGGTGGGGAATCTGAATGGAGGTGGTGCGCAAGAAATCTGCAAGCCAAGATGTGTCGCAGTAACATTGAAAGGGGTTGTCATGCAGGGTAAGTTCATGAAGAGAACTCCCATTTTTGAAGAGGGCAGGGAGATGCTGATTGCTCAACGCCTTGATCTGATTGTGATTGAGGTATAGGTATCTTAAGGACGTAGCTTTGCTGAAGAAATTCTCAGGAATAAAAGTGAAATGATTGTGACTGAGGTCCAGAAGGGAAAAAGAAGGTCCAAAATCTGCTCCTTGTGGTGGCATATAAGTCAGAAGGTTTCTACTCAGGTTTAGGTGGCATAAATTGCCAAGTGTTGAGATGTTTTGCCAGGGAAAATAATAAAGTAAATTGTTGCTGATGCTGAGACCTTTGATGCTTACTGGAAGGTTGATCAGTAGTTGTTCTGAGACGGATTTAAGACCATTGTTTGATATGTCCAGGTAAATGAGCTTTGTCAGGTTTTGAAAGAAGTGGGTATACTTGTTGTTGTCAGAGCCCCACATGATGTCAAGGTGGTTTCCACTAAAGTACAGGTACTTCAAAGAATTGCTGAGCAGCCTCTGATCTATTCGCATCCCAATACCGTTGTTTGCCAGACTCAGCACTTCCAAGCTTGTTAGGTTTTTAAGAAACATGAAACTATGGCCCATGCCCCTCATTTTAAAATGAAAGTCATTATTGCTAACGTCCAATAGCTTCAGAGTGGACTTGAGCTCACTGAAAGCATGTGCGTTATAAAGATCAAGTCTATTAAAGGACATGTTAAGAAACACCAGCTTTTTCATGCCATCAAACATCCCACCTTTCAATGTCTGGCTCATATAATTGAGAGAAAGATCTAGACAACCTACATTCTCCAGCCCTACAAAAACCCTGTTGTTCAGTGACATAAGGTCGTTCTGGGACAGATCAAAATCAAGCTTTTGATGGCAAAGTTTTTTTTTAAAGTCCCATGGTTGTTGTATTTTAAATTCATTGTTTTCTCCCGTTTCGGGCAGAGTTTGCTGGTTGGATTTCCACGTGTCAGCTCTTGATGTCTTTTCTCGATCTACCACGATGGGAATTTGTTCGTGAACATGATCTGTGTACAAGTTCTGGTTCTGACAAGTCTCCTGGTCCACAATCCCAGATGAGGACTTTGAACAGCATGGAAGGAAATTGAGCATGTTTTGGGAGAGGTCAACTTCTTTGAGAGATGATAACTTTTTCAGGGAGGTCAGGTTACATGCACTAATGAAGTTCATTCTCAGCTCCAGTTTAGTCAGATTCCGTAGTGTAGACAGAACTTTAAAGCTGTCATTTGAAAGTTTGAGGAAAAAGTTGCCACTTAGCAGGAGACTTTGAAGACCAGATATCTTGCTTATGTGCGGGGACAGGATCAGTTCTGAAAATGTCTTTAGTGGTTCATAGTTGTAGATCAGACTAATCCAAGTAAGGCCTGTGAGCTCTTCAAAAAAAGTCCCATTTCGGATTTCATATGCTAAAAGGTTGTCGGAAAGGTCCAGGCCTTTTAATTTTTTCAAATGCTTGAAAAGGCCAGGAGGAACTGTTTTTAGAGAATTTCCTCTCAAGCTTAAAAAAGAAATGGAGCTGTTCTCGAAATAAAATGCCTCTGGATGCAGATGAAGAGGGAGATTGTTTGGACAGGGGAAACAGGGGCGTGCTGCGTGATCACAGCGTTGACAATTCCACTCCAAATTCAAGTTCTCAAGGGCAGTCAAATGGGAAAATGCTCCTTTTAAGACTTCTGTGATTGTGTTCTCTCTTAGATCCAAACTTGTCAGAGATGGTGGTAGTCCTTTAGGGACAGAAGTCAAATTATTATACCCTAATGACAGATTTTTCAGGTTAGGAAGCCCTCTGAAAACTGTTGTGCTGATGTAAAGAGACTGGTTGCAGGGGTTTGCATAAAAACAGTTCTTGCTAAGTAAGAGTGTGTGAAGGTTTGGCGTGTTTAAAGGATGGATAATATTAATAATGCAATTGAGCTGAAGATCGAGAAACTGGAGACTTGCAGGTAACAGAGGAATGGAGGTCATGCTGTTTTTTGACAGATAAAGAGATGTGAGATTTTGAAGGTTTTTGAAAGCATCGCGGTGAATTTCGACTCTGCATTTTTGGCTCTTCACTGTTCCCAGTCTGTCAGGTTCACAGTTGCCCATTAGTCTTAAAGTGTTAAGGTTTGGGACACCTGCAAAGGCATGATGTCCCACGTGTTTTATCTTGGTGTAGCCCAAATTGATCTCCAACACAGAGGAAGATTGAAACGAGGGTGTATACTTGAGAGGTCTGAAGGAGCAGTCCACGGAGATGGAATTCACGTCAGCTTCACATGGTAAAAAATTGGTATTTATTGTATTTCCAAAAGTAAAAAGGTGGAGAAGGATGAAGGAAGTTGTCACCGATGCCTAAAATGAAGGACACCAAATAATACATAATTTACCACCAATACATAATCCACGCATGCCATTTAAAATGTAAAGACAGGTATAATTAAATAAACAAAAATGCATTTAAAATTAAAAAAAATATTAAAAACTTTGTTATTGTAATACAAAAAGCCATTGCTTACATTCTGATAGAATAAAATAAAGATTTTTGTAGTACAGAATATAAAGTTGCATCACTTACCATAGGAGTCTGTAAATGTAGTTTAAAATTTGCTGCAAAATGTACATACAGCAATCCAAGCAGTGACTCTGTAAATTGAAAACTGCATGTCTCCGATCGTGCAGTGACAGGTTTCATTTAAGCAGAAGTGAAAGTTAGTGGCTGAAGATGCAGAAGTCTGGACCAAACCATGTGACCAAACTGAGATCAATGAGGCAAGCCATGTGTAAACATTTTGTTGGCAGATTTTAAAAGCAAAATTGTATTTTTTAAAACAAAAAAAGACATCTTTGATGTAGTCTCCTCTGCATACATTTAATCTTTTTTTCTATGCTTTTACTCTGTGGCTATACAAAGGTAGAGACAAGTGACAGAAGGAGAATCCGCCATTGGCAATCAACCTTGTAGGGCCTATTTAATCGTTAACCACTTAAGAAATACTAGAATCTTTGAAATCATAGTTTTGATCCAATGATGAACCAAAACCATCTTCAAGCTCTTTTTAGGCTGATTGCAAGCACTCATTTCCAAGTTTCGTGATTGCATTTAGCCCAGATGATACTTGTGTCATCAGTCTGCACTGAAAGCATACAAAAAAGAAAAGAAAGAAAAAAGAAAACCACCTGCAGAAGGATCCAAAGCTGCCGTTTTTGACGCTTCCTGTGTAATTAATCGTTTACCCGCAATGACGCTGACATTTACTCTGAAGGAAAACAACAGCAGTCATTCCGCAGATGGTGAATATATCACTTCAGTACAGATTACCCTTTTTTCACACACACAGATTCATCCCACACTCTGAGCAGTTTCAAAATCACTTTATTAAATGCACTAAATCCAAACAGTAACATTGATTTGACTTCAAATAATTGGAAAAAATGGAAAATGTGATTAGAAAGAATTTATTTCTTCAATATCATTCAAAGCTAAGACTCAAAAGCCCTTCGTTTTTGCAAAATCAAAGCAAAATCATATTTCTGTAGAAACACAACGGCTTTTCATCAGCTGCTGTTAAAAGTTTAAACAGTTACTTGAAGAACCTGTTGCTGTTAAAAAAAGAAAGAAAAATAAGAGAGTAAAAGGATTTTGCCCTTTAGTGAAGAGAAGCTGCAATGCTTTGGATTGGACCTAAAAACAGATCTTTTTTTAACCCCGGTTGAGGTAATCTTTTTCACACGGCGTTATCACAGACTCAAGTGTTGAATTATCCACAGAGCAATGTTCATAAAGCCGTCTGATTCTGCATCCACCTTGGAGAGTGAGTGGTTGTTGCCTGGGTACCACAGCAGCCTGAGCAATAAACATCAGAACATTATGAAGTTAAACTACAGAGATGATTTTCTCTGCTTGCAGGGTTTTTGTTTTTGTACTTTGGGGTTTCCTTACCGAACAGGGATCTGCCTTGCTTTTAAAGCTTTGTAGTACTCAATTCCCTGCTTGTTGGGTACACGCTTGTCATCTTCCCCTAAAGTGAGCAGCACTGGTGTCTGCACCTACATTCACAAATAAAATACAGAAATATGAAAGTAAAGCAGTAAAGTCCTTGGTGAGTAATGGATTGGTTTCGTCACAAGTACCTGCGTGACGTGTTTGATGGGGGACTTGTTTAGCATCTGTTCCCAAACTGAAGGCTCAGGTAAACAGTCGTGACTGTAGTCATAACCAGCCTCAACCACGCACCTGCAAAAAAAACAGTTAAACACCAGTCGAGCAGATAATACAAGTACCAAACTGAATATTGTGGCTGAAATTATACAAAACAAAAAATTTAAAGTCCCACTCTGATCATCTTTTTCACCAATTTAAAAAAGCATTCCATGTGTTCTTTTGATTATGATTATGCCATTTTAGAACATAGTTTCTGCAGAGCGGCATGAGTTCATCAGACATTCTCTGAGTTTTTGGGTGGGGCTGTTGCTTACACCGTCTCCCATGAGCTGATAGCCCTTCACACTCCCAGCCTATCATTAACGGTGCACCAAAAATGGCGAGCAATATTGGAGCTAGATTCCACCTCAGACGAGGAAAATGTTAATGGATCTATTTGTCTGCTTGCTTTGGAATGGAGTGGAGCAAGGTGCTTGTGGCTCACCATCTTACGTAAAAACTACAAGCTTCTTCAAATGGCATTTTATGCATCTGCCTGAGCTGCGCCATGGTTTGAATTAAGAAAAACTCAGTAATGAAGTTTTAATCTTATTTTTTTATACATGTCCTCCATCATTAGAAAGACATGTTAAAAATACCAAAAAGATGAGCTTTATTGGAGTGTGTCTTTAAACAAATTTCCTGACAGTTATGTCGGTGTTTCTGGTGAAAGAGCAACATGAGTAAGATTGAAAAAATTAAATACCCTAAAAAGAGTCAGCTGGGATATACGGGTAGACAGTTTAGGGAAAGGGATGCTTTCTAAATCACATTTTTAATGATCTTTCTATCTTTAAAAAATAATGGCAAAAGTTTAAAACATTTGTTTGAACTGATACATCTAATGGATTGTCATTATTTAAAATGTAGATCAATAGATTTTTTTTTAAATCTCCAATTTCATTTTGCACAACTGACATTTTTGAAAAAATAAATGTAAGAGAGAATACGTGAAGTGCACGCTCACCAATCTGGGATGTCCGTGCTGCCAACCATAGAGGCTAAGTTGGTGACAGGGTTACGTGCCACACAGGCCTTGTAGAAACCTGGATACTGGCCAATCAGATGACAGGCCAAAAAACCACCATGGGAACCCCCAGAAACTGCTACTTTCTGCCCGTCAAACTCGCCATTTTTCAGGACACTTTCCACGGCAAACTGGTGAGAAGCAAACATGAAAAAGGGTAAAACATCTGTGAGACACATGAAAATAAGAGCAGAGAGAAGGATAAAAAAAAAAAAAGGTCAAGCTTATTATAACTCTAGCTATTATGAGCCACGATTTAAAGAGGAACCATGGCAACTAGAAACCACTAAAAATATAAGCCAGTAAACTAGATTATCCTGATCCCGACACACAGCTGAAAATTGCTTTTGAAACAAGAGCAGCAAAAGTTTGAAATGGCGATCGGGTGTCACTGTCATTTCCTTTGTTCTTACCTGAACATCTTTGACATCCTGGGAGCCGACGTTGCCCAACAATGAGAGGATGTTGTCCTGACCGAAGCCAAGAGACCCTCGATAGTTCACTAAAAGGACGACAAAAACACTCGTGTGTGAGGCAATACATTGGGAAATAGTCCTTCTAGCAGTCCTGAACATTTTGGCCACAGATCCCTTCTTGCAATTTGGAAAATGTAAAGGATTCCTCAAGTCTTATTGAAATGATCAGTGGCTTGCATGGCCTTAATGGAGAGAATTTTCTGGATCTCATTACTCTGGATTGAAGAGATTGTCTAAAATAACTCTGTTGTTTGGATTACTTGCTGTTTAAGAGGCTTTGGGTTTGGTGAATTTAAATGTAAACAGACGCACATACTTCCTTGCTAACTAACGTTTTCCTGAGACATGCATGTCTGTTCGCATAGACAGGGAAATAACATTAACCAGCTTTTTCACAAAGACGATCTTCATGTGTAAGGTTACCCAAAAACGACTAAATGTAAATATCCAAAGTGAGGCATCAACATTTCCATCAGTCAACCACACAAACAGCAATTAGAGTTTAAATGTTTCACATTAAAGAAAGATATTACTACCATGCTTCGCGAAAAGGAACTAAAACAAGAAGTGATTTTTTTGTTGATAAAACAGAACCATATATATTTTAAGGAAGATAAGAAACATTGAACTATAGAAACTGAGAGATAACCACTTGACAGGAAGATCCCATGACTGTGTATTTACCGGCTGCTAAAATCTGAGCCTACAGGGTTTAAACAAAAAAAAAGTCTCATGTTGAATCTTATTGGGGCATTTTTCCCTAAACCTAGCTTAAACTAGAGAAAGAAAGATGGCAGTCAAGATCAAGCATTTTTACCTGTTAAAAATGCTTGATTGGTACTAAAGTGAAATTTAGATTCTTCTTTTTTTTAAAAAAAGCTAACAATGTTGTCAGCTAAACAGTTATTCCAACAGTTTATATCTTCAATATTTTTTTAATTCTGGGACACAGCTGCTAAGACACCAAAAGATGAAGCAAATAAAATGGGGGAAAGATACGCTTGGGTCATTTAAAGATATTGGCATAAAGAATAAAGGACTTTGTTTTAAAGCACACTCCTGGCATCTATCAGTCAGATAGATAGCAAGAAAGCAATCAAAATACAAAGCATTTACAATTGTATGAAACTGTAGAGAATAAAGGCGGGAAGTACTGCCTTAAAAACCAAATAAAGACTTGAAGCCATGGCATCTGCTGCAGTGTGTGTTCCTTACCTAGTAAGACAGCAAAGCCCATGCTGCACAACACAGAGGAGGACAGAATCCATTCAGCCACAATCACAGAATGAGGACCACCTTATGAAAGAGACGTGTTTTTTAAAGTCTGGTCACATATGATTCCCAACTTTTGCTGCATTTGTTAAGCTTGACATTGATGTTAAAACAAGTAAGGAAATTTGTTTTCTTCATTATAAGAATAACAAGACTAAAAGATCATGCTTAGGTTTTCACAAAGAGAACCATTGTCATAGCAACCACTGTCTCCAATGCCAGTCTTATCAGACGTAGCTCTAGATGAACTACCCAAACATGAGGTCAATCCTAAAAATAAATCCTATCTGGATTAATAGTGAAGGTTTATTACTTTCAAATACAAAGCTATTTTATTTTGGAGTCACATCAGTCAATGTTAAACACAAGAGAGAATTTTATTAACTGTCCACGACCAAAGAAACAAGGACAATCAGAGACAAACCATGTGGGATGACGACCAGAGGCAACTTTCCTTCAGCCTTAACTTCCTTTGGTTTGATCAGCAAAGCTTCAAAATCAATACCAGCTGAAACACAGAAAACATTGTAGGGACATCCGTTTTATAATTCCCTTGACAAAACTCCTCCTTTTCCAGGTATTCCTGGCTCACAGTTATCGTTTCAGCACAAGTGGGCATCATTTACTATATGAAATCTTACGGTATTGGCTGTTGTCTTGCTCTGGTGGAGGAGTAAATGTCATGATCTGCCAGCCAATATCTGGCAACATTTGTGACCCTTCCAAAGTAACCCAGACCACTTTCTCCTGAGAATCCCTGCTGGGAAGAAAGCCCACCCTCTGGAAGAAGACAGATTATACTCAATCTTCAGTTTTAAAGCAGTAAAGCTTAATGGAAGAGGTTACATCATAAATAGGATATAAAATATGTATTAAAAATGTTTAGGATGTTAATGAAAGCAGCACCAGATATGGAGGACAGTTGGGGGAGGAGCAGCTGACCACCATAAGATCTCTCTCTATATTCAGCAGACACCAGCTACCAATATCAGACTCTATGAAACAAAACAAAGAAACACTTCATTAGCTAATAACAGTGTACTACTTAGTCATAAGCAGAACCTTAGATACAGATACTAAAAGTTTTTATTTACACCAATATTAAAACCAGAACCCACCTGCAGTGAGAGAGGTGACACTCCCAGTGCTGATATCCACTGTTAAAAGATCCTGTACATCATAGGTACAGCATTATATGAACTTTTCAGAACTAAGACAGCTTAGAATTCACAAAAATGTTGATTAAAGAAGATAAATGTCTCCTAAACTTTCAGTTATCTCCTAATATTTGACTGTTGTTAAATGTACCTTGCGGCTGCGCTGAGGACAGGAAATAAGAACCCGCTGACTGTCAGCTGACCAGCACTTCGGAGACAACTGAGAACAATAGATGCCAGCAAAACCATCTGTGACGGTTTAAAAAAAAACACACACACAAAGAAGAATCTGTGTAAATGCAGACATTAAGTTTTATACGCAATAAAACATTCACTTTGCTCATCTCATCCCCAAGGAATTCCTAACCTTCTTTTGATCGCTTCACCTCATCAACCACCACGGAGGTCTTTTTAGTGTACCAGTCGTACTGAAAACAAAGAATGCCAGAAGAAAAAAAAAAGTTGGTTTGAATAGGCAAATGTGCTTGACTTTAATAGAACAGGGGTGTTTGATCAAAATAAAAGGGCGGTCCACTCTGTCTTACCATGCAGACTTTGCTGCACTGCATGTGCGGTCCATAGACAGAACACTCCAGATAGATGATTCGGCACTGGTCTGGACTCAGCCTGGGAGAGCACACTGCACTGGAGCCTGACGAAAGTTGCTCTGAATTGAAGATTACAGACGGAAATGAACATTAGGGGTGTATTCAAACTGGAAAAGTCCGTTGGGTTGGACCCAGTCCGGTTCATTTGATCCGGATCGAGTCCTGAACCTTGCGTTTGGTCTGAGTTCAGACTGCAGTCAAGCGGACTCTCCTGTTCCGGACTAAAGATTGTAAACAAAATCATGTGACTAAACATCTCTTCAGTCATTGGTCAGGGATTGAGAGGGCGGGGCAAAGGAGCTAGAGACAGAGAATTATTCAAACTTTATATTTCGCTCACAAGTTTTGTCTGTATCAACGTCAGGCTTAACAATGTTTGCTTATAGATTGTCGGGAAAACGGTGAGAAACAATGTTTACCACGTTTAAAAAAAATGTATGAGTGTGAATTCATCCGATCACATTTCAATGAGTTGTTGTCTCATCGTTGTGCCGTTTTAAAGAGAATTCATAAGGAACTACAAGGTAGCCTTTAAGGTGATGTCATGGCAGCACAGAAAAGCAGATAAGAAGTGTTTTCAGCTGTGTTAAAATAAATGTTCCCACATATAGTTGGACCCTTTTTCTGTCGGCTATGGTGGCTTATTTGGTTCAGAACGGATTGTATTCATACTAAGGAATCTCAGAGCAAACCGAAGCTCAGTTCGATTGGAAATGAACCGAGAACACCTAGAAAGATAGGTCAGAGAGGAGTTCCTGGTACCAATCCAGGGTCCAGTCTGAATACACCCTAAAATTACACTGTGTCCAGCCTAAAGAAACTTCAAGGAGCAAAGGAAAAGAGTTTTAAGAGGCTTTACAAACTTATTCAAGGTTTATTTAAGTATTTCTTCATCGATAATACTTACTGGTTGATTTAAGTTGATTATGAAACAATGAACATATGTGAGAAGTATAAAACCAAATAACTTGATTTTATAGTATAAAATCAAGTTATTTTGATTTTACACTTCATCTTATAAATTAGAAAAAGTATTTACTCACCACACTTTCCACCAGTGAGATCAACATAGAACAGAGATGACCTGCAGAAAAAATGAAACATAAAGTATCGCACAGAAAGAGGCCCCTTCTGACAAATCTTTTGAGTTCCCCCAGCAGTGATAATTGTAAGTACCTTCTGTTTGGACAGAACTTTAGGCCGAGTCTGAAAGGCTCGTGCCACCAGCCAACAAAAACCACACCTGTATCACCTGGAGCCCAAAACGCCTGCAGAAAAAGCAGCATGGATGCTGTATGTCAGACTTAATATCCCTCTGGAGATCGATTAGGTATTTAAGAATTTGATGACAATCTAAAGGCTGCAACTTCTGTAGGAAAAATCTAAATAAATAAATTCGGACCTGTCCAGGTGAAATATCATCAGGCACTCCTTCTAGCACAGATACGTTGTCACCCTCTATGTCCAAAACGCAAAGCACAGGGCAGCTCTTGTTGACTAAGGCTTCCCCCCAGTCCTCATGGTAGGCAAATTGCTCCCCCTGCAGGATTGAGATGAAAAAAACTTAATATTTCACAACAATATAGCACAGAAAAACATTAACTACCGACATAAACTGTAAAAGTTTAAAGAAACAATAAAGCAGGATCACCTTAACAGTCTCTTTTTTGTCCAACCTTGTGGTCTCCTCCTCATCTATAGAAGAAGACAACTCTGGAGGTACCATCTAAAGAAAAAAAAATACGTCAATAGTTCCTGACCTTAGATTTTATTGATTTACATTAATACTTTTAGGGAAACACTGAATTGGAACTGAAACTAAGTGTTGATACGATACATTGTGTTTGAAAGGTGGGCCAGATTCTTACCGTTTCTTAAAGAACGTAAACAAAAACGAGTTTGTTGTGTTTCCACTGATGGAAAATATTTTTGTCGATGAAAAACAACACTAACAAGCATCGGACACTGAAGTAACATTGTGTAATCCCAGCATGTTTGTTAAACTCACTTTGCAGGATGAATATAATTCAGTCTAAACATGAGCAAATACACCTGATTAAACAGATAGCTCAAGCAGTTTCAGTGTTCAATAACTCAATACATTCCAGACATGGGGGGGAAGCTAGTCTGCCATAATGAGATGAGATGACACTGGATGGCAGATCCATGGATGGCACTGACACGCCATCTATGCAGGCTGGTAAAAAAAACAGACCTGGAAGAATGATTCAGCCTTTAGTCTCTTTTTCTCCGCCACATACAACAGGTGCGTCTCTGAGTGTGACCAGACCAGGCAGCCAAACTGCTCTGAAGATTGAAAACACAGTGTGATGAACACCAGCAGATGTGCCATGGTGGTAACATTCCCAAAAGACCAAAAAAAAAAAAAAAATGACCATAACAAAACTCACCATCTTCATAGACTTTCCCGTGCTTTTTCAAGGCTGTCAGATTGATGCTCTTCATTTTGATGTTTTTACTCCAGATCTGTAAGACAACACAACATAAAGAAATGGAGGGAAAATACATGGAATACGTTTTATAAAAAAATAACTCGTTTTTTTTTTTTTAAAAGATAATTAAACAACTACACACCTCCAGAAACTGCTTTTCCTCTCCTTTGATCGTGCATTCTCTGACAACTGCCTTCATTTCACCGGAAGGAGAATCCTTACTTAGCACCCTGATATCACAAGTAAAGAAGGTCAAGTTCAGCCAATATATATAAATGCTGAAATAGTTTTAAAAATATGTATAAATATAAAATATAATTTTAAAAAAACATGATTCATTCTTATTGTACATACTCTCCTCTGATCTCGGTGCAGTTTCCTGATGCTCCAGAGTAGACCAAAGACTTGTCATCGTGAAATACAATGTACTGCCTACAAAACTTGACATTTTCATTCCTCTCCAAATCTCGCTGGCTCCATTCTGCTCATAAAAGCAACAACAATATGGGCTATTGATAAACACTTTTTTTTTTATCTATAAGTTGTGCCCTGCAAAGCAAAAGTACCTGTGTAGATGTTGCTGTATTTGCCTCCATACTGAGAGGTAATGACAGGTCCCACATCCGCTCTGCTCAGACTGGGATACAGGCTGAGTTCTCTGTACAGCTTGGCTATCTCCTCCGGGTTGGTCACCACCTGACGACCCGCAGAGGAATATGAGCGTCTGAGTAAAACGAACTTAGTTTCTGACAGCGAACAATGACCTCATGCTAGGACGCTAGCATACACAAAGTTGACACAGTAAACACATCTTAACTACTATGTTCACTTTACAATGAGCAAAATTTTGAAGTTTAAACTTAAGCAGTAGCTGATTTTTAAGCAAAGAAAAATAGTGAAGCAATCAATCTATTTCCATTTGGCAGGGAGTTATGTCCATTCACTAGGAACTTCCGTGCTGCCGGAACTGACGGACAGAATCCATGGATTCAGACTAACGAGTCAGTTCAATACACTCGTTTTTGTGTTCTAAATTTACAAGTAATTTAGGGGTTTCTATTCAAAATGCAACGTTCGTTTTTATTATTATCGTTTCTTTTATTCATACCTGTGACTCCATAACAGGAGCGGTCCTTGTTTGTACTCGGAAGGAATATTTCCTTGATGCCACAATAAAAACTAGCAATGCCAACCGGACACAAACCTAGAAACCTGTCACAACTTCCTGTTTCAAAAAAATAAAAGCCGAATGTTTCCTGCATTGCTCCTGGTTATTCGTGTACACACGCAGTGTATAATTGACCTATGTCAGATCAATTTTGGATGTTGGTTTTTGACTGATTGTCAATTTCCACCCTATTTGAAACGCTGTTCTGAACTAGAGAGGAAAAGTTTTATACTGAAGACAAATCTGAAACAGGAAGTTGTTGTTTGGTAAATATTGCTAGTTATTTGTCAACGCCCTCTTGAGTTTCCACCACTTTGAATGTAGATTTTTAAAGTAACTCATCCAGTTTGGAGGCGAATTTATGGACATTCTGTCTGATAGATTTTTATTTTTATTTGAGTAGAATATACACCTCGGTTGAGCTCGAGAGAAAGAAGGTGAAGACCAGTATCTGGCATAGACTCAAAACTGAGGGTGGGTGGAGTCACAAAGCCAAGATGGCTGACTTTGAGGAGCCGCTGTCAGATGAAGAGAAGGTTTGATGATCTCATATTTGCTCTCTTTTTCCCCCCCTCATAATATTTGTGCCCATAATACGTTATTGTGTAATTGGTATAATGATCATTTTTGTTTCTCCCTTTGAAATAGGTCAATTAGGTTTTTTTAAAGCTATCTTTTGCTTACCAGACCGTGCTAAACTAAGCTTACCTTAGTAAAACTGAATTTTCACATATGAAATTAATTGGATTTTAGCAATTTAATAATTTGGAACTTCGAGGTTTTGGTAAAAGCTTTTACCCGCACGTCGAAAATAACTTAAGGGCATGGATATGATACAACATTAAAGAGGGTACGACGTTTACATTTCTAGCTAACATTTGCAGCTAACAATATTTCTGGTTTGAAGTAACAGATCATAATTTGCTCAGACATTTATCTTGATTTGAGAAAAGTCTTGATGAAGCCCCTGTGAAAAGCCAGTGCCTCTAAAGGCAAAGTTTATTACAAGGTTAAATTACTTAACCTTGTTCTTCCACATTTCTTTAAATTATGATTTCTTTCCCCTTTCTTTACCTTAAAACATTTTTAAAGAGGATTGACATGTTTTTTTTTCTTTTCTTGTAAAGATATATCTAAAGATATAACCACTATAGGGTATAGTTCATTCCACAAAGTAGAATAACACAATTTACTCATTATTAAAATAATTTTGACACTGTTTTTGTATTATTTTTTTACAATCGTGTTAGTTACTCTGTTATTTCCTCAATTATTAGTTTGAATTACAAACCACTGCTGCTTTTGTATTTAGCTAGTTTTCTCAGTAATCGAGAGTCTTAAATAAAGATGAAAAATCTTTTGAATTAGAACACAATAACTCTGCAAAATAGGAACTCTGGATTAATTTCATTCCAATTGTAGCCATGTTTCCAAAAATATGCTGATAATAACCAGGAAACAAATACCAAAAAGTGAATTTACCCCTTTTTATTTTATTCTCATTTTTATAGGTCCGCATTGCTGCCAACTTTGTGACTCACGCCCCTCCTGGAGAGTTCAACGAGGTTTTCAACGGTGAGATAAATATATATGACCAATATTATTGGATATGTTCGATTAGTAAAGATACTAATTGTATTCATTTGAAAATGTTCTGTCTTTCTAGATGTGCGGCTTCTTCTTAACAATGACAACCTTCTTAGAGAGGGGGCCTCACAGTGAGTCATATTTAGCCTTCCCAAAGAATTCATTGCATAAATAATTTATAGTGTTGCACACCAGAGTCTCGTTCATTGTTTCAGCTTGCTGACATTCATTTATGCAAACACCTCAATACAAACTGTAATAGCAAAACCATTTTTTTTTTAAATGTTAGCAGTTATCTTGACTGTATATATATTTTTTCTCTGCACAGCTCCTTTGCTCAGTACAACATGGACCAGTTCACTCCTGCCAAGTTAGAAGGATATGAAGAACCGGTATGTATCCTTCTTTTAAAACAAACGTTTGCCTTCTGCCTAATATGCTATGCCACTGTAACACACTTGGTAATTTATTTAATGGAAACTTTATTTGCTAAAACCTCACCTATGAAAAATGAGTGTGTTAGGCTCCCAAGGCAAGATTCTTCAGACTGAAATGTCATTTCTATTTAGGTCCTGATCACAGAACACGGTGACTTGGGTCAGGGACGTTTCCTGGACCCTCGAAACCATTTATCATTTCACTTTGACCACTTAAGAAAAGAGGTTAGTGATGTGGAGCCTTATGAAGGGGAAACAGCTCTAAGAAGTTGGAGAGATGCATGTGATACTGCCCTTAGTGCCTATGTCAAAGAGCACTATTCCACTGGAGTCTGTACGGTGAGCTATCAAAACACAAAAGACTCTACATTTAGAATGATCGGCATTATTGGTTTCTTAATAACCGTATCCAAAATATCGGTGTGTTGCAGGTATATGGAAAAACGGTTGATGGTCAGCAAACAGTCATAGCCTGCATCGAGGGCCATCAATTTCAGCCAAAGAACTTCTGGTAGGCAATTTTTCCTGAACAGTTTAAAGCATTTTTTGTTTCTGTGTTTGATTGAATGTTTTGTGTGTGTGAGTTGCACTGCAGTAATGTGTTTAAATACTTCAGAATTGAACCTTTTGGCCTTTTGTGTGGTTCATGTTGCTTTCCCATTGTAATCTCAAACATTTCTTTTTCCAACAAAGGAATGGTCGGTGTAGGTCAGAGTGGAAGCTGACTATTGGTCAGTCTACTGCTCATGTTGTTGGAGTATTGAAAATTCAGGTCAGTCTGCTTTTTAATGACAAGAGGCTAAACCTTTTCAAGGAAATAATAATTCAGTGTTAGTATAGTTAACCCCTTCATCCCTGAATTTATTTCCAGTTAAATAAAATAAACTTTTCTTCAGTATTTTTTCCATTCAATGCGATGCTAAACTAAGTGGAGTCCTGGATTAAATGGTTTGTTGCAAATTGAGTAAAGGGGAAATATATAATTGAACTAAACAAGTTCTACTAAAAATGTTGATTTTAACTTGAATAAAACCCTATCAGGTAACATTGAAGGTTCTTTTATCACACATTCCTTGTAACCTTTAATGTCATGATAAAAAATAAACTCTTGATTGTTATGTGAAGAAGTTGACTGTGGCTTTCAATCCATTATAAAACGCATACAAGGATGCTTTTTCTGTTTGAAACAAATCTAACCTTTACCTTAAAGCTTATACAAATTTAAACTATGGCTAGCTTTATAGTCATTGGTTGACAATTGAGACTGTAAACACCAGTCTTATCTTTGTTTTTTGGAAGCATAGATCTACTTTTGGCAACAAAATGAATGATGGTGCTTTACTGTACGTTATAAGTGGAATATAAAAAGATTCTTTTTCAAACCTTCCTTCACTCAATCGTGTTTTTGACTGCCTGTAGGTGCACTATTATGAGGATGGGAATGTGCAGCTGGTCAGTCATAAGGAGATAGAAGAGTCAATACCTGTGAGCGTGAGTACAAATATGTAGCATGATCATTTGAATAGAAATGAAATAAAATGCTATCGAGGAAGCCACAGGTATTGATTGATAGGACTGTCACCCGGTGTGGAAATGTATTTATTTATTTTCAGAGCGAAAGCCAGACTGCAAAGGAATTTGTTGACATTATTGAGAATGCTGAAAATGACTACCAGGTTAGTAAGAGAATGTTATTTACATTTATAATCAGTATTTGAACTATATTAAAGAATAGTGTACACTATGTACTTTAAAGGGGCTGCATGCATGTGTAAAATTTGGATTTTCCTTTTTTCTTTTTCTTTTTTTTGCCCCTAGACTGCAATCAATGAGAACTACCAAACAATGTCTGACACGACCTTTAAGGCCCTGCGTCGCCAGCTGCCTGTTACACGCACCAAGATCGACTGGAATAAAATCCTGAGTTACAAAATTGGCAAAGAGATGCACAACGCCTAGAGTAGGATCGTGCACTGACCTGGATGCTGCACGCCTCTTTGGGCCAACAGACCATTTATGTATGCTCAAGGACTAACCAAAGCATAAGTGTATCAATGTGGGGCAGGGGATTCTCAAAGTAAAGATTTTCACATTGGGGTGACGAGGGTGCAGGTAGAAGTTCAGAACTCATTGTTTGCTTTGGGGTGTAAACTGTTGGGGACAGTGTGCAGAGCTGTGCTCAGGAATGTTTAGAGAAAAGACATTTAGGCGTGACTCACAGCTATGAACATGTTACAATTTCCAACACTAAAGGGAAGAATGAAGCATCAGAACAGGGTTGCAGTGTGGTGTAATATCAGTTCAGAATAAGGTTTCTTTTGTCTTAATGTGTCCTGAAACGGGAGTACGGCTGCAATTTGAAAGGATTTTGACACATAATTGCAGTAATTTGACATATTACCCAAAATAAGCTTACCTTAATTAACCAACAATTTGTATAATCCCATGCAAATTAAATAAAGAAATTCAAAGTTAGCACAATTCTTGACATAGCTCTGCTTCTAAGTTTTTTCTGTGCTTTTCCAAATCAAATAGAATGTTTACATTTTGTCTGTTATGGTCCACTGACGTATGGATTCTCCACCCATGGAAGCTGTAATGAAGGAATAGCACATAGCTGTCTCTACTGCTGAATCCATCATGCATTCTTTGTTCTTTCTTTGGGAAAACCTCTATATTGCTGTGCAGCATTCCTTTGTAAAAGGGAAACATGCTCATATAAACAAGATTTTCTGTTTTGACTAATTCTCTTTCCTATGGTAAAGAATTCCTCCTTCTTGTATGCATATTTCTATTTTAATATGCAGGATTTTGTTGAAAGTCTTAAAGTATCACACCTGTAACTGTAACAAACTGTAGTTACCAATTCCAGATGAATGCAAAACAGTAATAACCGTGTGGCAAAATGATGTACTGTAATAGGATTTCTGCATTACATGACCTCAGAGTCGGCCACCTCTCATCACTTAACTTGCCAACTGAATTATGTGTTGTGTACAACCCACAGATTATACTTCTACTTTACACCACAAGACTGTACTGCCCTATTTTGTTGAAACAAATGGAATAAACATGTTGACTTTCTGTCATTTATTTGCTGATGACTGTGTACTTGGAATTCAAAGTTGATTAAAAACTGACAAATGGAAACTTTCAAAGAGGAACCATTTATTGAAAATAAAGTTGGTTCAAAGCAATGTTTAAGATATATTCACTGCTGAACATTTAATTAGATCAGAAAAAAAATTACAAGACTTAACAGTTTGCAATCCGTTTGACTAGTAATAACTAGAGGAGAAAGGAAACATTAGCTTCCAATACAAAGCTGATAGCATAAGTTTACAATAAAACTTGTTGAACTGTCATCCCTGAAAAGAATTGGATTTGATCTAAAACCTGTCACAGCAAAGCAGTGCAAAGTGTGCTTTCTTTCGAATACGAAGCTCAGTGTTTTTAATAAAGAGGAAAATAGAATAGAACACATGCATGTGAATTTTGTTTACAGCAGCTGCATTTTTTTCAAAGATATTTACAGTATAGTTTACAACATCTGGAAAAAGGTTAAAACTACTACTACTTTTAAACTCCCAGTACTTTTTTAGCAGTTTTGCTAGTAGTTAGTGTTTTAAATAAAACAAAACTTAAAGTAATTGTTAATTGGAGAGGAACAGTCAGTTGAACGTTATCTATTAAAGTTGTATGAAGTATAGACTATAGAATTTGTTTTACAGTTTATAAAAACAACAAATTGAAAGGGCATCCATATGTTTATTCCTAGTTCTAAAGACTTGTTTTCCAGTTGTCTGTCAGTTAATGGAAGAGCAGATGTTCTTTTTAACCCTTGTGCTATCTTAGATGACCTCACCCTTACATTGACGTGTCCTCCCTACCATGACAAAGGTGGATAAAGGTGGAAAGATTTCATGTAATCCATGGAAACCAGTGAAGATCACAAATCATTGAAGAAAAATGGTTCAGAGCACTGTCTAGTGGGTCTAGATGACTCAACTCCCAATGTCAAAGTGCCTAGGATAGCACAAGGGTTACATGGCTAAACAGCATTTTATTTCTAAAACCAGTATTTTATTATGCTTGATTGCAAATAAAATGTTCAGCATGAAGCTCAATGTGTTCAGTTGCAAATTCTTTTCTAATTTGGTTTCTTTTTAATTATTAAAAAAATGAAAATATTGTTTCTTCATAACCTTTTTCTAATTGAATAAGAGATAAAATTATTTCTAATTAGTGCCTTTAAACGTTTATTCAATTTTCCTCTTCTTTCATTTTCTGTGTATTTAGAAAATATTTTGTTTAAACATTTTTGCCCTTCATGCAGACTTTCCATTCAATATTTGTGCCACCCTTTGGCTCTAAACCTGTCACATCATCAGCTTGAATGTAAGCCGCTTTCTGACTTGATAGAAAACCACACTTATGGAGTTTTAGTGCAACTGAGACATTTTACAAGGAACAGGAGACAGGGATATTATAAAAAAAAAGATGTTTTTATTCCTGACTTGTTTTGGAAGTAGTGTTTGTATGATGCTGTCAGGAACCTGTAGATGTTAAGACCAGGTCTGATCCCTTCCCTCCATCCTGCTCACTGTTGCTGTGTCCACAGTTCCCAGTCAGCTCTGGAAAAAGGGTTGTTCTCAATGAGTGGCTCGGTGAGCCTGGCATTGGACTGATACCTGGTTTTTTAAGTGGTATTGGAGAAGCGTGGATCTTCTCTGAGCGAGGAGTGAGGGGGGAGCGGATACCAGGAGACAGTGGCCCTGAAGAGGGTGATCTCCCCCCTGTAGGAGAGGCGGCTAGATTGCGGTAGTCTGTCCCAAATGGAGAACTACTGATTGGTGCCAGCTTGACTCCAGCCTGCTGGCTGGTAAACCGAGACAGAACCTGAGTGACTGTGTTGCGAGCTAGCTGCTTAGCTGGACTGTGCTCTGGTGGAGGAGAAGTGCAGGCTGAGGTGGGAGAGAGGTCTCTGGGGGAAAGGGGACCACCATGCTGCTGCTGTTCCAGCTCAGCCTGGCTCTGAAACTTGTTCCTGGCAGCCTGGAATCGCTGGTTTACTCCAGCATGGAAGAAGGACTGATGGAAGCCTGGACTGCCCAGTCGCTTAGCAAGAACTGGAGAAGAGATGGGGGAAGAGGAGAGGGAAGAGGAGGCGGTGCTGGATGGAGAATGAGGATGAGGGTGGGACACAGGGTGAAGAGGGAAATGCAAAGATGTTCCACCTCCATTCTCCACTCCATTTTCTGCTCCCTTTTCCTCCTGTGACACGTCTATATCTTTTAGAGGATGAAGGCCGTTGGTCTTTGGCAGTGGGGAGGATTTAGGAGCGACATTTATCTTTCCACTGTGGTCTGTCTGAACATGGGTCGACACCATTGTCAACTTGGACTCCTTTACTTCTTTTATGGCCTCCTTTACTCCTATACAATTCTGAGGTTCAGCCAACCTCTGATTGAGTTCTTGCACTTGCTTCTCAAGCTCCCTGCTTCTTTCCTCTTCTGCTTTAAGCCTGGCTTTTAGCTGGCCTCGTTCTGCATGAAACTCAGCCTGCTGCCTCTCTAATTTGGCCTCCACCTGGGCTGACCTGCTTTTCTCCTCCTCGAGAATAGCTCGAAGCTCCTCTGACGCGCTTGTCTCTACTTGTAGCAGCTTCTGAAGTTGGGACACCTTCTGAGCCTCCTCCTGAGCTTGCTTACTTGCTTTCTGCAGCTCCAGTGTTAGGTTCGAGGAATGCTGCTGCTGCTGGGACAGTGACTCCTCCACTTTGCTTACCACTTGTGCTCTCTCCTTTTCTAACCTTTGCACTGTTGAACACTCCACCTCCAACTACAAGGAGGAAACAGAAATGCATTGTGTCAAATAGGTTGTTCCGCATTTGGCCACAAGGAGGCAAAACACCATTGTTATGTCCATAGAGCTTTTTTTTCTTTTGTTAACAATAAAGTAATTTTAGTTGTGCTGTTTTGCTGCCTTGTCAGAGAATACTGCCTGGGATATAAATTCTAAATTTGCTGAGACATGGCTTAGATTGGCTTATCCCCTTTGCAGTCAGTCAACTCTTGATTTTTTTTTTTCTGATATTTTTCTAAAGTTGGTTCAATCTAATAGATCTCAATCCCAAAGAGAATCCATAAGGAGGATGTGTCACATCAGAGATACACAAACAAGTGGCAGTTCTTATTTCAACACGTTAATGATTGCCTGGCATGTTTATGGAAAAGTTATTTCACAGCAGGGTTGTTTGACGGTTACTTCCTGAAAACTTTGATGAGTCTGAAACAGGAAATGAGGGACAATAAAACTAAATCGTGTGCCCTCTCTGGTTTGTATGGAACAAAACACCAAAGGCAGGAAAGCCTGAGGAAGACACTCAGGAAATCTTTTTTGCATAAGTCCTCTGTGTTGAGTCTGCATTCTGTGCATATGCTGTGCTCACGGCTGATCTCACATTAGAATAGAACATCTATTATCTCTTGTTTCCTGAAAGCATAAAGTCCCTTGGCTGCTGGACAGCAAAACAATGGCCTCTTCGTCATCTGTTTCCCATGGAAAAATTTTCTGCTTGTACATTTGGGAAAAGTGCCTTGGTGTCAATGTCAGTTCTTTACAAAAATCCATCCCTCTCCACCCGGCTGAGATGGAACTGAGCCTCTGTGCCTTTAAAAAAAACAAAGATTCACCAAAAATGCTCATCTGCCACCTACACATTTACTTAAGTCCAGGGTCCCTCTTGCAGTTTTCATAGGCAGCCACATACTTCCTGCCCCTGTCTACCTCTTCCAGCTATTTTGAAAAGATACTAAGGTGTTCCCAAGCCAGTCTAGGAGATATCATCTCTCCAGCATGTCCAGGGTCTGCTTTGGGGTCTCATCCTGACTGAGCCTGTATCATTTCACTAGAAGAGCATTTGGTGATATTCCAGCCAGATGTCCAAACCACCTCAGCAGACTATAATTATGGCTGCTCTTCTTTTACGTTTATTTTACCTTTGTTAAAAAAAAGCAAAATTTATGTGCATTCTATGTTCAAGGCAATTCAAGGCACACCTGCTGCAGGAGTTTATCTCGCTCTGTCTGCAGCATGAAAGCAAAGTCAGCACTCCGCGCAGATTCTTGGGCGTAGCATTTCCTCTCCTCCTCAAGATCAGCTATCACCTGTAAATGGAAAAAATAATGAAACATAGACTTAGAACTCTGTAACTTAAAATATTCAAGCCTATCACCCTGGGAAATAAATTTACTTTAAATGTGGGGAAACTAGGCAAACTGGATTTCATGTTATTATATTTATGTTAGAAGATATTCTACTAAATATTTAACCTAACATGAATTTCTGTGGGTACATATGGGTGTGATTTGCCATTTACCCTCCTGTGTCTGCTCTCAGCAGCAGCCAGTTGTCCCATCATCCTCTCCTGCATCCTCCTGCAGTGGGTCATTACCAGTTTCAGCACAGCCAGAGGGTTTGGACCCACTGCCCGGCCCTGCAGATGTGCGTGAGGTTGGGTGAGTGTCTGCTGGTGCTCTGCAGCTTTGTTGTCCCGCTGCAGGGCCAGGAAAGGATCGCTTAGATCATACTGTCCGTAGCGCTCCTGGACAAAAGCATCTCTTTGCCGGGCCTAACAAGAACACACAACACATGCATTTAGTTTAGGCTGTTTGGTGAAGCTTGTGCTCAAACCATTTGTGTGTATAGTAAATCCTAACTGAATAGAGAGCAGTGTGTTTATTGGGTAGTGTCTGTTTGAGTGGATGGAGCCTCCTTTACGGCTCCACAGACCAGTACATGAAGCAATTCTGTGTGAGATTCTTACTGTAAAACAAAAACCAATTATGAACCTGTAAATAATACTGAACATACACATCAAATGGGTGTGCTTCTGTGAGTGTGCAGGAAATCTGTGCTGTTTTTATTGTCAGCATGAGTGCAAGCAGATGGTCGTCCCTGTCAACCCAAACACAAAGAGGTGAAGCACTGCTGTCCAACCCCCACAAGGGGCAGATGTTAACTCCTCCCCGGGGATGCTGGGGTGAAGGACTGTCATTTAACTTCTCTTTTAGACGGAAACATGACATGTTTTTAAAGGAAACACATTCAACTAATCCCAAAGTACTATTTGTTTAAAAGAAGAAGCTGGATCAGTAGAAAAAAAGTTATAGTAAAGGTGACTTTATTCTATATTGCTTAGGATTCTTTGAATGAAATAGAATGCGACCTTGCTGACCTCACTCTGTGTCACAGTGCCATAGGGGGTCTCATTAGCAACAAAACAGTAGATTTTAAATTTGGAGACATTTAGGGCCAGCTTGAGTCCCTGTGAGTATAAGCATCTGCAACATGGTTCACTTAGGTTTCCCTTTCGGGTGTCTGTCTTTGTCACTTCATGGGGTCCTCACTAGTCACTGACAAACTGTCACAGCACTGTGTTCTTCTGCTGGATGGTCATCATCCCTTTTCTTTAATGTTTTCTTACTGTGGCACTGAAACACACCCAGAGGGTTTCAGCAGGGATGCTGCATTTGGGGCTCTTTCAGACTGATCAAAGGTTGTGAACGGATAACACAACCTGTGCAGTGTCTCAGTGCTGTCAGACTCATGCAATGTTTGAGTCTAAGCAAGCCTTAATGCACAAGAAAGGGGTTAATGTTCATGTCCAGGCGCTTTGAATTAGCATTCAAAGCATGGAAGTATATGTATGTTGTGATTCTGTGTTGGCTTTCAGAGGAAAGCAAATGCTTCTTCATTTAGCTCTAGACAAAACTCCCTTTTCCCCTCAATGAAACAGCCCTTTAAGCTGGCTATTAAGGGCTGGGTGCTGTGCATGTTTGCGCGTGTATGTGTGTGTGTGTGTGGGTGTGTGTGTGTGTGTGTGTGTGTGTGTGTGTGGTGGCCCAATCAGTGGATTTGGTCTCTCTTGGTTTTTGTCTGGACAGTTCTGATCATAATGACAGAGTGTGCTTCCCTTCATGAAAGGGCACAAGAGGCAAAATCCCATTGGCTCCAAAGTCCTCGTTCCTGCCAAACTACTTATGACAAATACCTTTTATAGAAAGCCGTGGGAACAAATGCACACGGTTTAATTTTGAATGCAGTTGCCACTGAAATGGATATGCTGAAGCTTGTTGTTCTTCAATGCATTCCAGCTGCTGCGACTAGGTGTGAGGGACAACCTGATGCCTTTCACCTGAAAAACCTCATTGTCAGTCAGTTGCATGCAACCTGAGGGTATATACATGACCTCTGGGAGCTGAAATGAGCCGCAAAGCCATTCCTAAGGAATGGCTGTCACACAATGAACTCCAGCAGTCACTATGTTACAGTTTTGAGGGGTGCTGAGTGTTTATCTGTGACTGAAACATTCATTTATTGTCATATTTAGCATCAGAGGATTTTATTTGTTATTTTAATAAACAAACAATTGTTTTAAACCGTCAACTGAAGTCAGCCATTCTATATATATAACTCAGAGTTTGTGTAGTTTAGCAGTAAAAGCAAGGTCTGTTATGAACACAGAACTGGTAAATTATGTTTCATCACACTGCAACAGAATAACCACTTGTTACATCCACTGCCCTACAAAGAACAGCTTAAAATATCATCTCGGAGAGCTCAATTTGCAGCTTTAGGTAAACTACCACTGACACTCACTTTGTGCAAATTATACTTGTTGGTAATAAAACGCATAAAGTTATGGTTGTAAATCATGTTGACACATCATATAAATGAATTACTGTGCATTATTTATTCTTTCTGACCTCGTGTCATTTTTGTTGCACCAGTTTATCTGTCAAAGACAATCGTTTTCTAAAGAAAATGAAACTGAGACATTGTGAGAAATTCATATTATTGAACTTGCCTTTTAAATAGGACCAAATGCAAATCATATTGAAACTTCTCAGTAACTTTGCTTAATATCTCCAGAATAAATGTGCTAAATGATCATTTGCACCAGTGTGTTGGGAATAAAACATATTCATATTTATCGTTTCCCATTTTGACACTTTGGAGCGCTGGTTAATGCACCCAGCATAAAGTTAGCAGAAAGGCAGTTCTTGATTTAATCTCTAAAGCACAGGTGTGTTTGGTTGTGCAACTTTCTAATCACTCAGCACACATTCCTCTAAAGAGAGCTGATAGTGGAAATGTTTGGTGAAGTGCTACTGTTGTTTCTTCTTCACACATCATAGATTTGCTTAGGTTCACATTAACATTTTATGTAATTATTCTTATACTGTAGAAAATAAAGGGGAATCCCAGTACCTGTACATTTAAAACAAATTATAACTTTCTTGCTATGTTCCTTCAAGTGCTGCTAAAAAAAAGGTCACCAATGTGTAAAGTCTAACTTTACATGAATAAAGTGATGTTGTTTCCTCCTGTTATTTACAATTTCAACTGTGTGGATCCACAGATCCTTTTAAGGTGTGTAGGAAAATTGGGTGTGCCCCTTGCTTGAACAGTGCTCTGAAATCAGATTCTTAACATCCAGATGAAATAAACGACAAGGGAATAAGAGCAAGATTAGCTTTGCTTTAAAACATGCAATAAGGTGGGTTTTAGGACTTGTCTTTTTACCTACACATTAGGAATATACAGGAGTGAGTTAACTGTAAGAACACCAAGCAAACACCGCATTGTAATCTTTTACAACCTTACAAATGCAAACACGAGTGGTTAGTGATGAAACATGTCCTCCGTCTGTGTTCAGACATGGCAAACAGGGAGACTCATTTTAACAAGGAAGTGCTTTAGTGTAAAAATGGGCCAACAATTTAACTGGAAAGGGAATTTAGCGGTTATGGGGCAAGGGCGACGGTTTGTAGTTTTTATGACCTCAGACTGATTGTTGTCTTGGTTTGGCCTGGCGAACTTTATTGCTTTCATTCCTGGCATCAGAGCAATCTCCTGTTTAATATAGAGAACCAGGTGCGGGTGAAAATATGTCATATAATGTCAAAAAGGCAGACATCAAAGGTCTTGGTTTCAGTTGACCAGCGATCGGTGAGAACTGTGTGTTCACATTAGCAAAGAGAAACACATCAGATGCAGTCAAGCAAACATCCGCTTGTTACTGATATCATGGGCTGATGCTTGAAAGGATTTTCAATTGGAATATTTTGCCTTAGAGGGCAACCGTTTTGCTGCTGCCTTTTGATATTTGAACGTATTTGCACAAGTCTTGACAACATGTCAGATATGGGCAGTGGCCTGAGTCGTAACAGTCCACACTCTTATCTGAAAAACACACCCTTAGCCAGTTGCTATTGTTTAAAGAATCAGGAAAATGCGTCAGCCAACAAAAACAGACAAAGCCTTTTAGGATTAGAGGATATGACTACATAGAAACTCCACGCAGAGAATCAGCCGAGCATTTAAACTGTAAAAGCTGTGATGCAAAATGGGACAAATTTAATCATAAAACTGCAATTTTGATTATTTGATAATAAAACAATAAGAAAATCAGAGAAAATATGATCAAATCCACTTAATATTTAATCTGCGGATTTATTCATTTGCTGAATTGAAGAAAATTTTCGCGGTTTTCAGACAAAAACAGTGATAGAATTAGCTCCCTTTAGATAAAAGCAGTTGTCAGCTCAAAAGATGTGCCACACCTCTTGGAATGCAGGGATTGTCTGTTGTTAGTTCTCAGGAATGTTCCCTCCAGTTAAACTGTGGTTCTGCTTTCTTAGTGACGACAAATAGAAACAGCATAAAGTTATCTGCAGAGACATGTCCCAAAAGTGACACCATCTTATTTGGAGTGCAGTACAAGCAGAAAATGATTTTAAAAAAAGTTGTTAAGTCGGGTAAAGCATGGGTTAAAGTTACTTAGCACGGTTGCCCTGAGTAATCAGCAAGCATCCATGGGGTTGCTGTGACAGGAAACAAATTTAAAGCAGGAAACAGCGGGAAGGATTTGAAAACCTTTTTCACTTGTCTTCCAATCATCTCCACAAGCAGGGAAACTTCTAGCACGTACTGCATTTCATCACCAGTTGAAGACAAATTGTGTTACTGATTAAACTGTAGGAAGGAGAGGGGCACAACTGGTTACATTATCTGGCTAGCAGGTCCTTACTCTCTACAAAGATTCTGCACCAGCATTGACCAAGAGATAATTTGCTGTAAAGACCCTAAATGGGAAAAGGGGAAGTCAGTGATTTCAGCCTACAGCACTGAACATCGTCTCCTAAGTAAACACTACAGTCTTTAAGTTGATCCACAGACCACCAAAATGTGTGTGGGGAGGTTTTTTTTTTCTCATTTTAGTGGGTGGGAGGGTTCAGCAGCATTGGTCACAGTAAAGCATGAAAGACCCCCCAAAATGTGGCTATGTTTAGGAAACAGAAAAAACAAAAAAAACGCAACAAGCTAAGTATACCTTTTCCAAAGGGACTGCTTGGGTGTGTGGAGCACTTTAAATCAAAATTACATTCCTTAGATTTTAAATGGTTAAGTTCCTTTCCTTCTCCAAGACCTGAGAACTTGAAATTCCCTTGTAATCACATCTTGGCAACTTAAAAAAAAAAAAAAAAACACACTTTAACCTAATGAAGGCTTTTTTTTTTACAATAGAACAATTGTGACTTGTATTTCTCATCATCACAGAGCCAAAATCCCAATTTCAGACGGCAAGCCGAGCTTTCAGGGTCTGAGAAGTTTAATCCAAACTAAGGACAGCTGTTGTACTCATGAATGGGAAAAGCAGCCAGAGGCATGGAGAGAGCTGTTAGGACGACAAGCACACACACACTGAAAAGCATTGTTGCTTGAGTCTTTCACTGGATATGAGTGAATGAGTCACACAGGACAAAAAGGGATTTAAGGAACAAGCATGGGAGAAACTGCACTCCAACAGTAGTCATCTTTGAAGTTGTTGTTGAGTAATGTCTGAGGTTTATTACACGATGTGCACTTTAGAGTTAAGTTGTTTAAAGTGGCGGTATTTTGGTGACTTTTTGTATTAGATTATACATAAATCCGCATTTCAAGGACTTTTAAGGATTAGAATTTACTTCCGAACAACAATCCAGAAAGGCTAAAAAGTCAAATTTTTAGTTGCAGCAACATTTTTCTGTTATTTCATATTAGCTTAAATTGCATGAAATAAAATGAAGGTGGGATACAAATCGTCACAGAAGACCTCCTTCAGATGTCCCCTTTATGAACTGCAATGAGTCTGGACTCGGAGCACACACACACACACACACCCACACACACACACAGTGGACTGGTCTAGCAATATCACTGCTGCTCTGTTGAAATAAAAGGCTTTTAATCGCAGAATGGCCGCTGTGCCATTGTCCTCTCAAGCCGTGTTTCCTCAGGTTCCTGTTTACATATCCCCTCCCAGTGAGCTCACATTCTTTTTTGTTACGTAATGCTAAAACCAGATCATCTTAGTGCTAAAAGCTGTAAAAAGTGTTTACTTTAACGATATTACACCAAAGTGAAGGTGTAATGTCGTAACTCAGCACATATATCTACACATAGATCTTGTTCATTATTAAGCATGGGGTTGTAGGTTAATGATTCAGGCTTGATTCCTCCACAGGACTTGGGTTGTTTTATTAACTATGAGCTTTTGTGTACGACCCAAGTACACAACAAATTCTATAATGCATCAGATAAATAAGCAAAGACTTATGCTATTGTTATAAGGTAATTGAAGGTAGGCCCTTAACTCAAATATACAGTAGTCTTTAATCAAGGGATTAAAGGCATAAAAATATGCATAAATCTTAATAATTCCAAGACACCTCATTAAAAATAGATGACAAAAGTCTCAATCATTCAAAGGTTCGATTACGTCATACAGAATTTACTTCTACTGAACACTGTTTTACAAGATATTTAATATGTGGATTTAGTTTCCCACACCCAGCTTTCAACTTTTAGTACCTTTTCTAAATAAATCATAATGACCCACAGTATCTTATGTGTTGTTTCTTTGATCCTAGGTTTTATACATGCAATCCTAAAACCATAGGAACAAGGGATTCTTTTCCTCTCCCAGTGTGTAAAATGTATTTTGTGAACAAAACGTAGACATACTCCCTAAATGTGTGTTATGGCATGAATAGGCGAGGGCGTTGGTGCGTTGATGTGTTGCTTCAAACTCACCCTCAGAGAGTGGATGACTGCTTCCTGAGCCTCAAGCTCACCCTCCATGATACTGAGGAGAGTCAGCAGCTCCACTCTGCTCAGAGCATCTACACTCATGTTTTCCACCTGGAGTGAATAGAACAGATGGAATAAGTTATAAAACAAGCATTTATTTCTTCATCTTACTGTTATCCTATAAACTGAGCAAGTTTAAGCACTTTGAGTGTTATAAACTGATTTATTAGTAGCACATGACATAAGTGAGTTCTCTTTGTGTCTGGTACAGAAGTTATACGCTGTTGGACTCTGGGCCACATATGTGGCCTTGCTGAATTGTGCTCAGGCTTATAAGCAACAAGCTATCTACACATGAGGTTTACTTGGGAACTGATGATAACTTTACTGCCTTATTTAGTTTGAAATGTCTACAGCCAAAAAAATGTTATGCTCTAAACTACAAAACTGAGGCAAAACGTATACCTTCAAACCTTTTTTTAACCTCTTAGCCAGACCACACTTAATCCACTGCATCCTGTGATTCATCTGAGTGCAAGACTATTGAGGAGAAGACACAGCACTTCTAAAGCTGACATCATCCATGACTGTGTGAGAAAAATAATCATCTCAAAGTTTACCTATTAAGAACTTCCAAGAAGTCTTTCTGTATTCAGCTCCTTGGAACATGGGAGATTTTCTGATTATCATAAGTGTGTTTGGCAAGATTTGACTGAGCAGTCAAGTCAAATAAAAGAAACTTAATAAACCATTTAATTCCAAACCACCCATTAACCTGTTAAACCCTGTAAATAAAAAGCTGCATTTTGCATTCCACCTCTATTCTCTGTTATTTGTTTTGTTTTGATAGTTTTGCATCTATTAAAATTCCTCTTGAGTTTCTACAAGCACTATTTACTTTCTTTCAGAAAAATGTCCCAGACTATTTTCCATCTGCAGAATTCCTGGGTGCATTCTGTGGCTCACCGCACATTCACAGTGCAGTGACAGAGTGTGAACCAGCAGTTAATCACAAGCTACTTACTTGTCCCGTATTATAAAAGCTGATTTCATTTTTTTTTTGTCCTAACACATGTTTACGTACAGACAACAGAGAGAATTTTAGGAGTTGGCTGCACTCCCCATCTGTCATCCAGTATCAAGGTCTATAAATCAGCTACCATGGGAAGTCATTCCCGCATTCCACTGATACCCAAACCATGAAGAACATCACTCAGAAGTTAACTGCTAAAACCCACTTTAAAGTCCTTAAAGTAGCAGCTCATAATGATGAGCACTGAAATCTTCAACACAGAGCCATTAATACTACATACACTTGCAATAAAATTCTTGATTTGAGCAAAAATAATTAGACATTATATACCATAATTAGTTACACCTTCCTGAAGTGTGTGCAAAAGGTTACATCCTGGACTTTGTGGTATATTTTATTATCCAACATTATTTTTCCCTTGCTGTAATATATAAAAAAGTAATGTATTTAACAAAGGCCTGCTCCTGTTTAAAGCACTAGTCGCTGTTAATGGTAGCTGTGCATGCTGAGGAACAGCATTAGGATCCACCTGCCACCCACCCTGGGCCTTTGTCTGACACATGGGGATGTTCTCAACTTGGCAGCATAAACTTTCATTACCCTGTGTCACTGAAGCCACACAAATCACTACATTGGTGATCATGTGTGGTTCTGCTGTGTTGATAATAGCAAAATCAATACTGAACACCCATTAACCTGATGGTGAACTCAAAATCTAAATTCCTTGCCCATATCCTGCAGTTATTTGGGAATGTACTGGGGACTCATTTGACAAATAACACTGCTTATGTTAAGATTTAAACAACTCATTAACAGTAAAGTATTGTGCAAAAATATCAGCTTGGAGCCTTTATATTAGCATTATACTTTCCTACCTAAATGTAAAAAAGAATAGTTTGAGACTGAAACTACTTTGTTTAAGGTTACAATGGGAACATACCTTCATGCACTTCAGTCTCTTGTCGTTAATTGTTGTCCAAATCCAAAAAATGTGACTCCAAAACAGCATGTATCAAAGCAGTCCACTGTTACAGGCGCTCCTGCTTTCAGGCGATCGTGAACAACAGACGCTCACTGACTAGACAGACAGCCAATCAAAAGGGCGGAGTGCAACTAACTGACCAATGACTGACGAAGTTCTCTGCGGGGGGCGGAGACACAGGCGTTCCCACGTCTGCCGGATAAACCCCTTTGTTTCGGACGTCCAATGCTGGAGGATTGCCCACTGCAATAGTGCTTGACGATTCTTTAAAATTGACCACTAATTTGCGCGTTAGCTTGCTTCCATGCATGAAAAAAAATCTGTTTCGTATCCAAATTGAAAGAAACGTTTTTTTTTTTTAATTTAAATTGTCAAAAATGTAGAAATAACATTATAAGACTTGATTTAAGCCTACATGCCAAAAAAGCTAGAGCTATGTTAATATTCTGATATTTTATCTCCCCCTACTGGCCAAATGTAGGCATTGCAACTGTGTTCACCCAGATCGCAGGGTGAAGAGATTCCCAGTTGGTCATTGTCTCCTGTGACGGTTCCTATCACTGTAGTAGTCAACAAAATCCTGCTTTGCCTGGAAACAAAATATCTGCAGTCACGTCTCTGAATGGTTATAGCAGCTATTTAAATTACCGTAAATGATTGCCCAAATATTTTACACTTTTTAGTAAAAGCCCTTTATTGAACTCTTTTTACTACCTGTTCATCATGTCCTTTCAAACCATTCAACCCTATTTCTTTTTTTAATATCTTGTTACGAAAAATGACAATTATTAAATCTACAAATCCACACTGCGGTGCTGTAATGGAAGACACTTTTCAGATTTTTATGGTAAGGATTATTCATTGACATCAAAGACACAGGCAGTGTTTTTATGAGGGTTTCAGTAAGACTTATTCAGTGCTCTGCTTAATCTTTTTAACTTCAAGCTGCAAACATTATGCATGCTGTTATGAACTATTATGTCAATTTGTGTACTATAAATATTATTATATGTCTTGCAAAAGAATGGTACAATGCAAGGACTAAGCATAATAACTTTTTGTTTAATCTGAAGTTATTTACATATGCTATACTGTGCAGAACCTGGACCAGATTTAGTGAGTGAAAAAACACAATTTAGAATATTTGTTTTAAAATTAATAAAGTCAGTCGCCCACTGGAGAAAAAAATCGAGAGGTAATAATTCTATTCTTCTGTGATGGTCCATTTAACCCTATAATCTACCAACCAGAAATACACACAGGTGCTTTATTATAATTCAAGTTCTCCCATTAGTTATCAGTTTAAAACTCAGAATGTACACCTAAAAATAAGGTTTGTCTTTGCTTGCTGTTAGTGAACACAGTATAAAACCCCTAAACTGGGATTATTTTGACCTTATTTTGTCCGTTATAGCCAGTAAAGGGCTTCTGTTACACTTTGATTTACTGTGTTTAGAATTTGTACTAAACTGCATAGTAAAGGACTAGAAAATTCATCCCCACACCTTCCCATATTTACCAATAGTATTTATATTACTAAGATATAAACTTTTTTTTTTACCAATGCATTGTATTTCTGTTTATTAATTAGCATTGCATTCAAACTTTACTTTGTAAAAAGAAAAATTTAGAAAGAAGAAGCCTCCACATTTAGAAAGGGGTTAACCTTTACTGTGTCAAGTTCTAGTTGGACACCAAATTAGTGTCAGCTACACATTTCATCTCACTGGGTGACTTACTGGTTTCAAACACATTTTTATTTTAATTTAATTTTTACCTTTTGTACACAACAGAGTAGTGGAAATGACAACCAAAGCCCAGGCTTTAACGGGGAAGTCAAGAAACTTTTTTAAAGTTTAAAAAAGTAAAAATACTGAGAAGTTCCTTTAAAAAAAAAGTGAACGCTCGCAGACCCTGAGATCCTCTGGTCTTCTAAACCATTCACACTGTAAAAACCGAAACTTATGGAGAGGCATCTTTTCAGCACTACGGCCCTTGTTTCTGTAACAGTTGGTCAAAGGACCTGAGGGGCGCAGAGAGCATAGTTGCTTTTAAGAAAAGGATCAAGGCACACCTTTTAACCTGGCTTTCATTATTTTATTTATTTGTTTAATTTTGTATTTATTTATCAATTTTATCTTGTTTTATGAATTTACACTAGATTATTAATCATTTATTTTAATATTCCGTATTTCAATGTTTTTTAGTTTATTGTTTCTATCAGTATGTTTACTTTTTAATTCAATTTTCATTTCCGGTGCTTCCTCATTTGGACCCCCTCCCTCTGGGTCAACTGCTGTTCAGCCGCTGCAGCTCTACACGGGGACCTGCATCGCCACTTAGCTGTGGTTAGGCTGGTCCCTGCCTGCGATGCTGCATTTGGCTGGCTGTGCAGCTATTAACAGAGAGGGAAGTCCCACATTTTAGCATTTACAACAACCAACATTTTGTTTTTGTGCTCAGCCGTTTTCCCCTTCTCTATCTCCATCAGTTAGGGGGTTGGAGGTGGGAATAGGGCTGGTGGTTGTGTGTAGGTCTGGGGTGGGGGGTTTATTGTAATTTTCATGCTTGTTTTTATATGATTTATTTTGTTTTTTCTTAATGTGAAGCTCTTTGTGTTACGTTTTTTAAAAAAAGAGGGATATATAAGAAAGTTTAATTTGATTTGATGTTTTCATCTGTTGTGCACACCATGTAAGTTGGATTCTGCCACCATTGTGTTCAAATGAAGTTTATATGTGATTTAGACTGGCCTTTTTTGTCTTTATTCTTTGTGACAAAATTATGTCCTGTCCCTAAATATAGAAATTCTTGTAACAATAATCATTTTTAACATGTTTTATGCTTCTTTTTCCTTTATTTAACTTCAGCATCATGAGGACATAGCAAGGACCTTCCAACTCTTTTGAAGTGTGAAAGTTGCCTTTGGCTCTGTCAGGGCAATCTAAGACATCATCTGTCAATGTGTGTCCATTCACAGTCTACCAGCAATGGTCTTGTATCAAAGATGCGTTTCCAAGAATGGTGACATTAATGAATGGAACTACCGCAAATGAAGTCGAAAATCATACATAACGTCTCAAATTTATCTCAGTTAATACATCAGATGTGGTCTTAGTTTGCCGGGAGAGCAGCTCAGTTCAACATTCAACACCCTGGTACAAAACTAGTGTGAGGTGAAATGCATTTTAATGCTATTCTGAGCACAGGGGACAAAAAGAGGTGTTTAAAAGTAGCTGGATGACCAGCATGTCCTCCAGATGTTGTCTGGGAGGAAGAGATTGACCTGCTAATTATGTCTGATCTCCTGTTAGCTCGTTGTGTCAGAGGCAGCTTGTGACATTGACGGGGACACCTGGGTGTCTGGTCAACAAACCTCACACTCACTGCAGCTCACACTTCCCCAGAAGAGTTTTGCTTCATAGATACAGAAGCATTTAAAATCCATTTAAATACCCCTCGCTGAGTGGAGGGTGAATTGTTACAACTGCTATTGCAAAACCTCTGTTTTGTGGTTATTTGAGTAGAGCCCTGGTGAATGTCACCTTCCTGATGCAGTAATTGTGTGTTAGTGTGTATAATTCTCTCTCTGCCTTGAATGTGGAAGCCTTTCAGTGAGTCACCCTGGAATTGCATTAACATGGCAGCCGGACAGCAGGAAGAGACATTTAAACTGGAGCATGAAGAGGAGGCTGATGACTAATTTTGAAGCACAGCCATCAGCAAAAGCTATTTCAAGAATTGTGCAAAATTAATGGCTAAAAAAAAAAAATATTTTGTTGCTCGTTCAGTGTGAACCAAATCAAAGGTTTGGTATTCTCGCCACCAGAGGGCAGTGCAGGGTCATAATAGATGATGGAAATGGGAAACTGGAGGCTGGAAACGTTTTTAATTTTCAACTGCTTTTAAATCGGTGCAAAGAAAAATAAATTTCTAAAAATAATATAATTTTCTCTGAGAAAAATAGCTTAAGCAGTATCCTTTTTGTTTTGAGCCCCATCTCTGACTGATGATGTAATTTTACTAATTAATTGTCTTGAACTGCTCCTCTATTGACTACCCTGTTTATTGTCTCACAGAAAGAGGGGCTCAAAAGTGCTAAGTCATGCTGGGAGTTGAACAGGGGGCGTTATTAACAGTCAAACTCTAACTTTGTACAGACATATCGTTAATAGCCGTCAAACTATAACTTTGTACAGACCTGTCGACAGGGGTCTGAATTTAAGCATGAAGTTCAACACTTGTCAAGTCCAAACCTATTTTGTCAAAAATAACTTAAATATGAACACGTTCAAATCCTTTAATTGGGATAAGGTGTATTGTAAACCATAATATAAATTGTGATACACAGTAAGTCTTAAATATAACAAGGAACTGGATCCAACTCCTGTCAGGCAGTAGTTTTACAAAATGCCCCAGACTACTGTTGATTACTTTCAAGGTTTCATAATGGAGTAGAATTTTGTAGGGATGGATAAACTGCTAAATCAATTGAATGAGTACGCTAAACATTGAACACTTAGACGCAGAATTCATTGATGAAAAGTTTTTTTTTGGTCAGGTCAAAGTGATGGTTGGAACACGATCTGGCTAAAACAGTTTAATCAGACCTTAAACCTTGTTTTACAGTAACTTCAAAGATAGTTCTTTCAAACTTTAAAGTTGTATTTGTCTTAGTTTCATCACTGTTAGAGACTTAGATCAGCAGCAGTTGACATGTAAAAAAGAGCAACATCATGTGAAAAGAGATCTAAAATGTCTGCAATGATACGATGGTTTTTAAATTTAAAAAGTTCAGAAATATTTTAGTTTTTACAACTTGTGACAGTGTGAATGTAAATGTGATTAAGATTACAGCTACAGAACCCCTCCAATGAAAATCATAGTTTGGGTGTTTTTAACATTGTTGTGGCATTTTTCATAAAGAAAATTGTCATGATATTCAGGCAGAGCAAACCCAGAGTAATGACAGGTAAGTGGAAGGTGAGTAAAGATTTATTGTTTCTCCGTGGAAGACAATGGCTTGGCTTTGACGAGGTCCGGACTTGAGAATGGCTTGTGGCGTGGCTGGAGGTGCTAACGCGGTTAGCGACAGAGGTAGAGGCTGCAGGCTCACTGGTGCTGGTTAGCAGAGGGTCCACACTGGCATCACTCATGAAGTGGTTTCCTGAGGCATGAGAACAAGAGTTAGTTCTGGATCAAGAGCAAGGTAGAGCAAAACAGAGCATAACTGAGACCAGGCGAGTCACCATTGAAGGGCAACGAACTGGCGTTGGCTAGAGGCGTTGAAGCTCCTTAAGAGCCGAAGTGGTGATGAGGAGAGTGACGGCAGCTGGTGGTAATCAGGAGCAGAATGGAGCAGAGCTCGAGGGGGAGGAGTCTGACACAGGCGCCATGACAATTATACTAAAACTGCATTTTTAAGTATTTCTTTGTTTTTTTAATTGTTGTAAATCAAGAGCAGATGAAAAAAAAAGGCGTTGGAAAAAGCCTGTATTATGATTAAGCTACTACAGTCGACGGGCCACAAGCTCCCTGATCCATGTGCGGACAAACAGATTTATGTATATTTGTTTTCCTTGTCTGAGCTGGTATCTGGCTCAAACCTGTGCAGCTGGACAGCTTCAATGTGTTTTTTTTTGTTGTGCCTGTAATGATGGATTGGGGGTGTGAGGGGCTGTAAGCTAGAGGGAGAGAGTGTAAACAAAGAGGTGATGGGAAATGTGGCAGGCTCACTCCACATCAGTGATCCTGCCCACAACTCAGAGGCAAATTTCTGATGAACTCCTTCCGCTCTGAAGAAACTATGACCTAGAAAACAACTTTTTTTTTTTGGCTAAATGTGGCATAATCATAATGAAAAGACCACTGGCAACGCTTTGAAAATATATCAAAAGTTGACTAGGTGAGACTTTAAGGCTTTAAATCTCAGAAAAAAACTAAATATATAAATATTGATGGCTTCAATCATTTTAAACCTACTTTTTTGCTTTTTCCCACCCAAGAAGCCACTGAATGAACTCAAAACAGACTTGCTCATCTTAAAATCTTCCATGCTGTGCATAATTATATTCTTTTTATTGAATACTGATCTACCCTGCACTATAAGTAGCAACAACAACAGTTGGATTTGGCTGCACGTGCAACAGTAAAGTCTCAGGGCTTTTAAGGGTCACTTTTTAAAATTGCTCTGTAATACCTAGAGCATTTTTTGAATGTGTGAAAGCTGCTAAGGGAGGAGGACTCATAATCTCTCAATCTATCTTTAGTGTGTTTTGAAAGCTTTTTCTGATTTGTTGGACATGAGCCTGGGGGTTTAGGATGTCTGGCTACTGTCTGCGTGACGAGTGACTCTTTTTATTAGTGGAGCACAGACAAACACTAATACATGTACGCTCATGCACTCACTTATTTAGCTTGACAAGAAAATGTATTGCAAAAACACAAACAGATTTTTCAGACGTCAAAGTCAGGCCCCCAGGCATTATAAATAAATCCCATATTAAATCCAGCATTTAAGGGAAACTTTTCATGCTGCAAAACAATAGAAAGTTCAACATCTTTTTTTGTTAAAGATTACTTGTGTAATCTTTGTCCAACAATAATCTTTTATCACAACCTTCAGAGCAAGAAAGTAGCAAAAAGTAGGAATACTGTGGGATTTTAGGATGCTTTTCAACGATGTCTTTGCAACTGAGCTGCTTCTTTTTGTTGAAGGTTCAGTTGTCACATCTGCTCATCATTGTCCTGTAGTCAGCCTCTGCACATACACTACTGCCTGTACTTATTGCAGAGTCCCTGAGTCATTGCTGCCTCCCAGCTTTACCTCAACCATCAGTCTCTGTCTCTGCTCACCAACAAAAGATCTACACAGACCACCTGGAAACTTCTCACTTGCTTTAAAGACATTTTATAAATATTGGTTTAGAAACAGCATCTGTGTTTTTGTCCCGATTTCTGCTCTTGAGTTGTTGCCTGGAGAAGATCTTTTTAATAAAAACTTTTTCTTCAGGCTTTAACAGCTTTAAATTCAGCACTGATTGCTTTCAGTCCAGCATTTCTGACATTGTTCTTACTCTTATCTGTGTTTTGCTCATGGAGCAGCACCAAACTGGTTATGTTTGCATGGTCGTTTTGGAATGCAAGTTTTTGACTAGGCACCTATTATGCACACGCTTCTTATCGACGCTGTCACAATGATGATGTTTAAAAAACTAGAAACATAAAGTGAGAAAACTGAATGTGAGAAACTTGTATTAATGACAGCTTAAGCACTGAGGAGGAGAGTGAAAGATGATAATGTTTCCATAAGGATTTTTTGTTTACCCATTTCTCTGCCAACTCATTAATACTTTATCTGCTGTACATGTATCAAAAGGCACACAGAAGCTGACAGCCTTGGTGTGAATTTCATTTCTGCAGAGTCAATGACTTGACCCTTATTAAATAGTAGCAGTGGGAGACAAAGTTGAGGTCGGTGCAACTCCAAATTTTGAAAATACAAAAACCGTCCTTTAAATCTCCTCAAAGTAATGTAAACGTCTCCTTCAGCAGTTCTTTGCAAACATCACTGTAAAGACACCAATACTTTACTCAAAATCTTTTCCATAGTGCTTTTGCCAAGATGGGGGTTTTGGAGAAGACTCTTTTATTCAGCGTGCATTCTTTGGCCACTTTTGTAAATACGTCAGTTTTGTTGGCTACTCCTGTTTTGGCCACACCAATTAAAACAAAAATAAGATAGAGTAAAGGGGCGCTTCTCTCTTAAAAGGCCCAAAGTGCTTTACAGTCACACTCCCATTCAGCCATGCACTCATTTGTTCACACACTGTTGATGGCTCGACTGCCCAACACTGGCGCCAACCCCAACCACTGGGAGCAATGTGGGAATCAGTGTCTTGCACAATTATATTTCGACACATGGGCAGACGAGGCGGAAACCAAACCTGCAATCTGACAAACAGAGCTTGACCGCTCTACCTCTGGAGTACGACCGTCACTTGTAAAAAAAAAAAATAGTATTAAATGTAGCACACTTTGTCTCAGCTGTGTTTTTGAATAAAATACCAATTTATTATCTTTGTAATACCTCTAAACTAAGAAGAAAATGTATAACAACTATACTAAACTAACATTAGGGCTCAATTGTGCTGTAGTTGGCAATTGAATGCACTTTACACAATGGCAAAACTGTAAAGTCTCAAATACAGATGTTGAACGACCATGTCATATTATGTTGTAAAGTATTTTACTGCAAATGTTAAAACTAGTTTGGAAAACAGGAAAAATGTAATTTAAAGCAGAAACACATACTGCATAACCCCCTCAAAGAGACATGAAAAACCTTATCTACTGTGACCCTGTGTGAAGGGCCCTTCCAATAAACTGTGGCAGCTGGTAATTTGTTATTAAAAAATATATATAATTGAAATCCAACTTAATAAATAAACACTGAATAGCTAAGTGTATAAGTGTTCAATACATGTGATTAACATGTGTTTTGCGCCATAACAATGTTTGAAACAGGGACAAAGTATCTACAAAAGTACAATAAGTTCAGAAAAAAAAATCCCACTACTAAGTTCTCCAAAATCTTCGTCGTCACTTTTGCATAGTTACCTTTTTCCTGTGATAAATTAATTATTAAAATAATCTAAAGAATTTGTTATCGGCACTTCTTACGCATTAATGCTAAAGGACCTCCTGTGTTCATCTCATAAACACCACAGGCTCTGACAAAAATGTGTCTTTGATGCCCTCAGAGTGAGATACGGTTATAATACCACAACTCCAACCTTACACTTTGAAAATCCCTCTGCTGGCATTGATTAAACCTTTAAACTCATCTCAGTTCATCACTAATCCTTTCATGCTAGAAAAAGGCTTAGATGTAACTCTTGCGTCGCTTAGTATGCACAGATCCATGTACCGGTAAACTGAGCCCTTCCTCCAACTTCGAGCCTGTGACACCATCTGTCCAGATAAAAGGGAGAATCCTTACTGAGCAAAATGACCCGGAAGTAAATAAAATAATTCGATTAAATAAATTAGTTAATTAAAAATGTGGGGAGGTCTCATGCATTTTTATTATCTCCTTTAGCAGAGGATACCAGACCAGCCTTTTTAAAATGAGAAAAACAAGCTCAGTCCCACAATTCTATGTGGTCACAATAATAAAAGTGAAGTGATAAGCAATTTGGGGTTGATTAAAACAGACTAACATGAAAGGATCAAAGGCTTGATGACTATTTTGCAAAGTTTTGCAAACCATTAGTTTTCTTCAGATTTACTTTAAGCTTCTCAATAAACACAACAAATCTTATCTTTGCTGTAGGGATCTTGCAAAGGATTACATATTTCCTTATTTTAGTCATGTTTTTTTTAATTCAATGACAGACATAGCTGGATTATATGTTTATATCTTTTGCATTACCCAGCCATAGATCAAAGCTGGTGCATTGTTTAATTTGCTGAAGGAAAAAAATGAGTCAAATTATTCACATGCACAGATCACCTTATTATGATTATTTTAACTGTCCTGTATTCTTTTTTTTTTTATCCATAACTGCCTAGGAACATGAAAAGCATGGCCATCATTGAAAAGGAGATAGTTGTTATATTATTATGCACAGCATATATTTGAAAAGAAAGATCTGTCTCAGTCACAGATTTATGTTTTGTACACAATTTTTTTTTCGAAACTCATTACAATAACATTACAATAATAAAACCATTAAAAATGTAATTATTACTTGAATAGATTAAAGTAATGTATTGTCAAAATTATAAAGGTCAAGTTTGAATTTACATCCTGAAACTCCAACATAGGTTTTTGACTGATTGAAATAAAATGTAGGAATTATCTTCGGGGGACTTGAAAAGGGATTTGGGCCCAAGAACTGTTTTTATTTTCCTTTTTATTTCACACCTAAAAAATACTGTTTTACCTGTTCATGAACAGTGCTGCACTCACTTTAACTATGACCCCTGTGACTTGTGGAAGGTGATTTGTAAGCATGTTAGCATGAAATGAAATTTACTACAGACTGGTGACCCTCGGGGTTTTATGAAAATGAAATTATAGACAACCAGAACGGAAAACTGTGCTGCGCCAGACTATCATAGTAGTAGGTTTAGGGGCCACGAAACCATGTAGGCTAAGTTGACAACACCAACCAGTTCCAGGTCTGACTCCTCCCTAATGAGCACATATATACCAGCTCTTTTACCAGCTAATTTAGAATTGACAAAGCCTTTTGGATAAGAGGTGAAACTTCTAACTTTAAAAACTAAGTCCAGATGACAGCCCCTAAACCTACTTCTATGATGGAATCAACCTAGATGAATGAGTCTTCAACGACACATGCCAATCTATGTTAACTACAGAGTCCTGGACAGGACCTAAAAAATAGATAAATGAATTATTCCCTTAAAATATGCCTTTTGTACACACAAAATGATAACTTGTCTGCATAAAATCCTAATAAAATCCTCATTTTAGCACACAAAATACTACTCTGTGCACACAAAATGCTAATTGGAGGGAACAATGTGCCATATTATTATTTTTTAAATCGTGTCCAAGGCTCCGGAGTCAACAAAGTAAAACTTCTATTAAAAAAATAAAAACAGATATGTACACAGTTATGGAATTCAGGTTTTTTGTTTTGTTTTTGTAGATTGGTTTGCAAGATGGCGACAGCAAATGTTGAAAGAAGCAGTAAGCTATTGTGTTTGCATTTTTGTTTAACAAAAAGATTACTTAGCATATATCATCTTTTGTTGTCTGCCATTTTTATAACATACTTTTACTGAGAACCAAAAAAAAAAGACTGACTTTCTATCCAGAGTGCAGTGCAATTCCCAAGCTCTTTACACTTTAATTCCCCAAGGTTCTCTGAAAACGCTTCACACCTTGGAAAGTGGCAAAAACGACGAAACTGCAAGTGATAAATGTCTCAATTACAAAGTTTAAGCAAGTGGTTTGTATAGACAGGCAAACTTCAACCAGTGTTTCCAACTCTAACTCAACAAAACCCCCACTAAGTCATTGGACATCAGCCAACCACTCTGATGGTTCTGTTTGTGATTGATTGGACTTTACGGCAGATGTCCAACCTGACACAATCCTCTGCATTCACCCAGACATGGGACTGGCCCACAAAGCACTCTATTGTGCTCCCTTGTTGTTTCATCATGGAAGGCCAAAGAGGTCATGCAGGTGAGTTAGTGCATGCCCAAAAAGGATGCAGAAGATATGGTTTGATAGAGGCAAATGATTCGCTGTGACGATCCCTATAGAGAGAACAGCCGAAAGGCAAAGAAGAAGCCAACTACTCTAATTATCACTGGATTTAAGAACTTTTACACTTGCTCACATGACATCCAACTATTAAAGATGATATTGCTGTCACTTCTCTGAAGTGGTCAGTATTGAAATAACCGGAAATTTAACTGACAAATCTGCTTGAATGAGAACGGGAATGTCTTCTAGATCAGCTTTTTTAAGTCCAGTTCCCCGAAGAGTAGAGTTTGTGGTAACAAGGTCGGGATGACTGAGAACCTTCATAAACATGTTAGCTGTGAAAAGCCAAATACCGACATGCAGCATAATCACGTGTGATTTGGGGACATGAGATTAGGTTTAAAAGCAATGACTGAGTATTATGTAACATGCAATATTTTATGTAAAGCCTCCTATTGGCAATAAAGCAGCAATATCAGTGATAGAGTGGTTTCAGTACAACACCACAAAGACAATTTTTTAACCAATGTGCCACGACAACAAAAAAGTCTGTGCTGTGAGCCAGAAGGTAAGCCGTTCAGCGGTTCAGCGCTTTGCATGGGAAAATAACTGTGTAGTGCGTGTTTGTGTTATGTGTGTGTGTTCTCACTTTGTTCTCACACCTAAAATCTCAGATTCTCCAAGTAAAAAAATTAGTGGGTCCTATAACATATTTGTTGGATTAGGGCTCTGTTACTTGTGAAAGCCATTTGTGGATTTGCTGAAGGGGTGTCTGCTTATTCTGTTTACTCTCTTCTTTACCATAACGAACCAAAAGCAGCAAACACAAAGGATTAGAAATGGCTCAATGCTGCTGAGCTTAGTTCGTCAGCTTCTCACGAAGTCAATAATGTCTGTGAGAGTGTGTGTGAGAGTTTGGATACAAGTTCCTTCAAACATGAATACCTAAACTGTGAATTGCATACCACATAGAGAAAGAGCCACGTACTTCAACATTTTTGCTCCATTTTGCAGAAAAATAAAATGCATTTGATAATATTTCTTAATCCAATAGAAGTTGTGTTATTGGTGTTTTTAACATGTTCTTGTAGCATTTTTCTGATGATGGAGGACATATACAAAGAAAATTGAGATTTAAATGGCATTTTTGAGTATTTTTTTATTAAAATCATTGTGAATCAGGAGAAAATGAAATAATGCAGTTTGGAAAACTTTAAAGTTGTGACGCCTTCGTTTTCCTCGTCTGAGCTGGAATCTGGCTTTAAATGGCTTTAAACAACTGGATAGATCCATGCTCACCATTTTTGTTATACCACTAATGTTACGTTGGAGTTGTGAGGGGCTGTAAACTAGCAAGAGAGCGTGTAAACATATGGAAGACATGAACTGGGGTAGGATTGCTATGCATCAACAACTGCCCACAACTCAGAAGTGAATTTCTACTGAACTACTGCCATTCTGCAGAAACCATGTCCTAGAAAACAGACTTTTGATTTTGCCACAAAACAGCATTACCAAATATAAAAGACCACTGGGAATACTTTACAATAGATCAAGCATTGCTTGGAGTGGGACTTTAAATGGCAAAAAAAATAATTTTATAATCCAAAATTCTTTCATTTGGAATTAGTAAAACAGCAAGAACAGCACAGACATTTTAACAAAAACAGTGAGGACAGGGAGAACATTTTTATTCTAGTATTCTGTGCAAACTCAGAGCTTCCTCTACTTTATTGTGAGTTTTCTTAACTTCTGCCTTTCACCTCTGGCTCTGAGTGCAGCAATAAATGATCTCCATGCTTGTATTCTTACTGTTGTTTGTTCTATCTGCTGCCCCACTCTCATCTGGCAGTTTCTGCATGCAGTTTATGAGGTTTTAAGGAAACCTCAAATGTATCAGTAATATAAGTGTTCACACAGAAAAATACAAAGACGTTTTCACATACTACTTCCAGCTACAGGTAATTATTCATTTTTCTTCTGGTTAGCAAAAGAAAGCACTGAATTCTTTTTGACGAATGCCCAGGGAAATGGCTGTTAATCATTCTCATCATCACACTGTCTGCCTTTCACTGTAGTGATGGATTCAAACTCCTCATGGATCACATGGCCCCTCACGTTGACCCAACATTCATCAATACGGCTGAGGTGGAAGGAACACATGCTGCAGCCAAACAGAAACCACATGTGAAAAGAGCAGAAATCAATTTTCATTAGCTTTAAAAGAAAAAAAATCACTTTGGACAATTACCAGCTGTTAAATTGATGCAGATTGCTGACCTACTACACAAAGTCAAATTACAGGGTATTACTTTGTAAATATGCCATTCATCCAGAACAAAGACAAGCTTTTTTATTTTTTTATTCTGTATTCTTGCTTTTTATCTGTATTAACAAACACAAATTTCTGAGTGAAGACATGAGTCTGAACGCATGACTGTATTTTACTTCCCTCTGTAAATGTAATTTCATATTATTGTACTCTGATGCAATCTCTGATTTATGTCTCTGGGTCACGTCTAAAGCCAGGCTGTTGAGTTATTTATGTTTCTATGACACCTTGGTGCTGCCTGTTGGAGCAGCCCAAGGTGTGAGAGAAAGAAAGAATAAATAATTTAAAACTGAAACACCTTATACTCCATTGCAATAAAAAGGCTACAACGATCTGCACTAGTGATCCATTTCAAATAATCACTTCCAACATCCATGCGTTTTTGTTTTTACCCCTATCTTTAGCCGGGTTGTGGGGGCAGCAGTCTCAGTGGAGATGCCCAGAACTCCCTCTCCAAGGATGCTTCCTCCAGTTCTTTAGAGGGAACCCCCAAGGCGGTCCCGGGCCAGTTAAGAGAAAGTCATGACCAAAGGTGAGGGTAGGAACATAGACCAGTAAATCGAGAGCTTTACATTTCAGCCCGCCTCAGGTCCTTCTCCACTACAACAGAATGATACTTTATTATGGCAGTTGCATCAATCCATCTTATAATTTGCTAAATATTTCATCAAATCATCAATTTGATCCATTTCTCAATCCTTAACAAAAGTCCAAGATACATAATCTCTCCCATCTGTGGCAGGAGCTTTCACCCAGAGAGCAAACCACCATTTGTGGAGTAAAACTATGGCCTCTAACTTCAAAGTAAAATCATCAGTTTCTTCTAATAATTTTTTTCTGTTAACCTTGTATACATCCGACCCCAGTTCTTTGGAATCTTGCAGAAACACAAATCAAGATTGCCAAAAGGTGTTTCACTAAAAATCTTTTTTTTTCATACTAAAATCCCATCTCACACTTGAGTATCGATAAATTCTAGATTAAACATGGATTTAATCAAAGATCGTGATGTCCTACAAGGAGATCTTTACTAATTAATAGCAGACAGGAATGTACCGGTATTCTGAAGTCAGAATTTAATATTTTATATTAATATTTTTTATTATTTATATCCTTCCTCTGCATGTGCAGAAGAAAAATAAGATTTAAAACAGAAATGATCACTGTCCACTATTTTTTTTCAGATTTGATTGACTACACATTTGCTCATATTTGTGGCTTTCAATCACAATAATACCTGCACACATTTTGACAAATGAGTTTCAATGATGATAACCAAACATATTGTTTAAAATCTGATTTTCAAGATAAGTACACAATTTGCAAAAGCACAGTTGTATAAGGTCTTAAGACAAGTGTTAGGACAAAAAGCAGAAGTGCAGAGAGATCCAGTGGACAAATTGGAAGAGGTGAATCCAAAGTTTATTGACAGAAATCCTCACAGGTGTGGGTCAAAAATATTAAAAATCACAGACAAAAGATTCTCAGTGACGACCTTGGAAAGCAGCAGATAAGGATACAAAATGAGATGAAACTGAGGAGTTATAGACATCTACTTAAATACTGAACCAATTAACTAAAATACAGACACATATGAGAGCTCCATGGAAACCCACAGGAAGGGGGCGGAGTACCCAGGAGATGCCAGAGCCAACCTGCACATATACAAACCAAAAAACAAACTAAAAAAACACATAAGAATCGAGATATAAGCCAAAACAATAAGACGAGTTTCAAATCTGGGAGATGCGTAGCCCAAGTTCCATTAAAGACTCAAGCTGTGCAGACACATTGCTAAACTGGGCTATAAACCTTTATGAAAAAGAGTAAAATTGTAGTTTTGTGAAGTCCACCCATGAATTAACCCTGTCGTGCATTAACTTCCCCTCAACCTGCCCAGAATTGTACTTTTTTTTCAAAACATTGAATGTTAACAGATGCTAGCACTCCATGAGAATTAATTATATAATTTTATGAGAATTGAGTCTGTTTCTTTAAAAATGTCATAAACCTACTGGCACAATATCATTTTCAAACTTTCCTCTTGGCTTGGTCTTAACAGGAGTCTTAACAGGGATGTTTATGGCTGTGTTAATCACTAATGAACTTCTGTTGTAAGTCTAAATGATAAGTCCCACTGTTTTAGTACTCTAAAAAGCTGATGAAATAGCCCCAACAAAGAGAAGTACACGATTGCATCCCATTTGCATTGTTGTATTATTTTATCCATGGCTCTCCTCTGCCTTTTTTTCATTGTTGCTATTCCATGTAGTGCATTGAATTTCAGGAAGATTAGTGTAGATCTTGAAACCCCCACCAATTCAGTCACGTCATGTCATGTTTTCTTATTGCTCTGTGTCTAATACCTGGTTTAGTGCCACCTGTGGTCTACGTGGGTTACTACAGTGGCAGATTTTGTGTTTGCTGATACAAACAGGAGTTGGTATTTAATTCTTTGTTGAATACTGACAGAATGGTACTACACTGGATGGCATGTCAAAATAATTTTTTGTATTTATTTGTAAAATGAACGTAAAACTCGGGGCTAGTACACTAAATGTCTATTTTTTTTTTCATTAAAAAAATACAAAGACCTAAAAAGACAGTCATCTGATGCAGACAAAAATTTAATAAAATTTGTGTCTGCATAACTCCCCCTTTATCTTTTCCCAAGATAACACTTTAAATCATTATTTTCTTCTGTTTTACAAACGATCCTCTTAAAGAAGATCCATAAAGTCTCTTTTTATAGTTGGGCCACATTCCTCTGCATTGCCTCTTTTTCTTTTTACATTTTGCATCACTCCAGAGATCTCACCACAGGCGTAGACAGCTTTGCATGTAGCATACAGTGAGAAAATTACAAATTGTTCCCTCCTGCTCAGCAAATCACTCTGTTTCTCATCCAAAACACAGAAGACAATAAAAATAGTAGCTACAAGTCAGAGAGTATTTCAGTGTGTTTACAGGATCTCTGCATGAGGCTGGCAGAGGTATTGCAAAGTTTAATCTTCAGCACGCAGTATTGCAACAGACAGCCTCTGATCTGTTCATGTTGGATGTCAATAAATAAGATCAAAGGATAAAAGAGCTGCTGCTGGATAAACACCAGTCTCCTTGCAGCTCAAGGCACACTCTGTTCCTCTGTGTCCAGAATAAACCACTGTATGTAATCACAGTCAGGGAAAAACCCTTAACCATGTCACTGCAACTATTTAAAGTAGCTGCGGTTTCACATCTGCCTATTTTATGTTTATCATTTCATTTTCCTCTATTAATTAAACTAACTGGAAACAATTAGAGGAATATTTTCAAAGAAATCAGGAAATCAGGAAATGGATAAAGAAGATACTACTTACTTAACCTATTCGTCCAAACAGACAACACTTCTTAATACCCAATAGATAATGTGAAAGATGAAGAAAAGTCTGTACATGATAGATACAAAACCTTCTATTGACTGAACTGGACTAAACAGGGATGTTTCTTCACACCATTTTAACAAACATAAAAGAAACTGGAAGAGGGAGAAATTGTAGATGCCTTAGTATAGATTGCTATTCTGTGTCACTCTCATCTCTCCATGATCAAATCTATTTCCTCAAAGGAGCCAGGAAAAGCTTTTAGCTGGCGCTCGAAAATGCACAGCACAAAAGACACAGCCATGCTGTGATCGAAGGTCATGCTATAAAGTGCCATGTGAAGCAGCGAGCCTTTGTACGCTCTCTCAACCCACCACTCCACCACAGAGACCTTTTCACCTTCCAGCTCTTTTCCCCCTCTCTCTATAGAGCTCTAATTGTGGGGCATTCCGCTGCAGTAACATAGACTATAACGATCAAGTGTGTGTGCTTCATGTGGATTCAGTTGGTTAAAAACTATAAACGTTTTTCTGCTAGAAATCAGGAAAATCACTGATAATGCTTTTCTTTCTTTCTCTGCAGGAGATTGTGCATCGAGTTTTCCTTGGAAACTTCTTTGGGTATTATTCCACTGGTAACCCAAACTTATGTGTTGTTTTATGTTCAAAGACTTTGATAAATGCTTTATAACAGGGCTGCTCATTCCTGGTCCTCGAGATCTACCACACTGCCTGTTTTCCAGCTCTCCCTGTTTTGCTTACTGCTGATTACCTGGACCAGGTGTTAATTCAACCAGAATGTAGAGAGATCTGATTGAACTAATCAGCAGCTAGCAGGACTTGGAGATCTGGAAAACAGTCAGGGTGGTAGATCTCGAGGACCAGGAATGAGCCACCCTGCTTTGTATCATTTGCTGCAGGATTTTTTTTAAAATGCTGAAACATGAAAAAACTGTCTTCCAGATCTTTTGTGAGCTTTGCCTGTCCATCCTGCGAGAGGATCCCTCCTTCCTGTGGACATCCCTGAGGTTTCTTCTTTTTTATTCGGAATCCCGTTTTATTTTATTTTTTTATCCGGAAGGAGTTTTTCCTTACCGAGAAGGGCAGGGATGCCCAGTTTAGCTTAGTCAGTTTAGTTTAGTTTAACAATTACCGATTGACTTTTATGACTCCATGTTCATTATACAATTACTGATTTAAAGCCAATTGAGAGGATTTTTGTTGTAATATTTGGCTATATAAATAAAATGGAATTGAACTGAATTGTAGCGCAAAGAAAAACAACACAAAGAAGTCTAATCTAAAGTAAATAATTCCACTGAATCTAAACTACCAGTAAGTGAAATACTTTGCTGTAAGTTCTTAACTGGTTACAGAAAGTAATCTAGCCTCGTACTGTACATCAAGGTTCTGCAGAGCCACGTATGGCTTTTTTACCCTCCATTATGGCTCTCTGAAGAAAAATAAAATTATTTTGAACTTTTATAAGTAAAGTTTAGACTAAAAGGTGCTTCAAGTGAAAAAGAAAACAAACAAAAATACGCAGATAAGTCAAACATTATTTCACTTATTCACAAGTAGAACACAGTAGTAGAGTATAGCTAGCAGTATGTAGAGCCAGAAGGCTCTTATAGCTTCACGAGGCTTCAGGCTATACCTAAAATGCTCCAACAATTCCTCACTGGTGGGGCTTCATAGTTTACCAAGTCGTACTAAAACATTTTGACAGATTTTATAGCACCGTTTACCATAGAGAATCAACTGGAGATCATTAAGTGCAACCAGAATTGATAACATAAAGCGGGCTTGCTTTACGGCAGGTTTCCTCTTGTTGAAACATTCAAGGATTTTAAGTGTGCCATATAGTCCGAAAATAAGGATAAGGATCACTTCTCATTTACAAATTTCTGGCTGCGATGCAAAGACAACAGTGAAGCAAATTGGAGTGAGAAATGGATTCAATTGGCTCTGGTTAAAGGTTGCAGACCCCTGGACGAGAGTGAACTTAAAAACTTGAAGAACCAGGAAATACAATTTAAACATTATGCAGATGTTTACACATTTAAGATTAGGAGATTGGTAAAAAAAGAAAAAAAGGAGCCAACACATTTGTGTAAGACAGTACACGGACGAAGAAATAACTTCTTATATGGGCCTAAGACATGTACACACAAACACGCCTACACACCCAACCACACACAACTTTTTGGGTAAGGTGTTAAGCTTTTGGGAAATCACGGTAGGAGATACAAGGGGTACAGTCAGACTCATTGAAGAAGAGCAGTCAGCCAAGTGTAACCATCTTCAATGATCTCTACTGCATGACAGCCTGAAGGTCTCATTACAGAAACAGATCAGAGGAGCTGAAAGTCAGTGCAGATAAACTGCTGCAATTTTAAATGGTGGTTAGGCTTACTTGGATATTTCAAATTTATTTCAGGTAGTTTCACGTTGTTTAAATAGGTAATTTAATTGTGTGAAATAATTTTAAAACTTCAATTCTGGCATGAAAAACGAGGCCTAGATTCAGCTTCAAATTTATTCCATGATTTCTCTATCACATGAACCTCCCTCTTTTCTCTGTCCAGGATAAGGTTTGTCTCTGAGAACAGATTGGTTTACAAGACGTTTCAGATTTTTTTCAAATTTACTGATAGACTAAAATGAAATGTATAAACATAATGGCTTGGTATCAACTGGTAGAAACAAATATTTTTTGGGGGGGATTTGTCAGCATATATGGGTGTGAAACAAATTCTGACATTGGTTCAGCCAGCAGCTACCATGAGGCAGTGAATCCAACGCCACTCGTCATTAAACTAATGAAAACATGTTCTGTGCTGCTCCAGTTAGGCTATTTATTTTCCTTTGAAAAGACAAGGATGCGCAGATAAAACTGTCAGGGCGCTTCAGGATCACAGACGTAATAAAGCTGTTTGCTGCTTGATCTAATGCTGCCACAGCACAATCACATGTTCTTGATTGAGATTCTGATGACCTGTCACTTCAAATCCTACACGGTTCCACAGCCTTTCCAACGATGTAACATTTGTTAACTATGGACACCTTTGACTTTAGAATTTACAAGGCTATTCAACTTTACTGCTGCCTTGGGTTATTTGTCAGTGTAAAATGTCCTTGAGTTGAGACTGAGATAAATGATCGCTGGGTTATGATCAAGTCGAAGGAATTATTATTTAGTATATGTGAATATAAATACCTGTCATGATATTTAGCCACAGGTGTCTATGCTTCCTCCAGGTTGTTGGAATAGGGTACTATATTTATCAAAACTAAACAATGTATTTTCTGTAAGAAAGAACCTTAAAAAGTTGTAAAGGATATGCATATTTGCTTTATGTAAATCCAACAGTTTTCAAACATACAACATAATATTCCATCTTGCTGTTAAAGTCCCACTCCGGGGGTGGTGGGCTTTTGATCCATTTGTTGCCAAGTGCTGCCAGTGGTCTACTAATTGTAATTATGCTGTTTTTAGACAAAATTATGTACGTCACAACCAGCCTTTCCAAACTCCATTTTTTTGTCTGCTCCTGATTCACAACAATTTAAATAAAAGACATACCCACAAATGCAATTTTAAGCTTAATTTCTTCATATACATAAACACACACACATACACATCTCCTCCATAATGAGAGAAATGGTACAAGAACATGCTTAAAAACACCAAAAACATATTTTCATTGGAGTGGGTCTTTAAAGTTTTACAGGCTGATCACAAGCAAAGAGGGAAATCCTCAGCTGGGTCTGTCTTCAAAGAAATTCCATTAAACACACGACGCATCAAAAAGAGTTACTTAATGGTTTGTTGTCTGGGTAATTGGCGCTTTTGCTTCCTTGTTGTCAGTGGGAAGTGCACAGCTTGGGAGACGACGTGTTTGATTAAAACTAGATGTGCTTCAACATTTTTGACATGTATGTAGGGTATGTTGGAGAACACATTCATCATTCATTATATTACCTGTAAATAAAGGAGTCTGGTTTCGAGTTAACATGAATGCAGTGGCCTAATAATAATCCATTTATACCTAGATTTTAAATGAGACACTTTCATATTGCTGAGTTGTGTCTCTGGACTTGTATGTGATTAATATTTTGATGGATGCTTGAAGAAGAAGAAAGTGAAGGCTACTATGTCTTACTAAAAAAAAAATCACAGAACAATAACATACAGAGGGCCTTGGCAGGAAAACTGTAGTACATGTTATATACAAACGGACATTAAGAAGTATCCCCTTTCTGAAGGAAGTATGCAATTGTTTTTTGATATTTTTTTAAGAATTCTATTCATTTTTCTAATTACTTGGCATTAACTCCTCTTTGCCAGCAGGAAATGATAGCTGCAATAAAGTGCAAAAAAAACATTTCATTTTTTTTTATTTTGGTGATTCCTTTTAAAAAGTTATTTTCCTGGCCTACAGTTTGGTTTCTAATTACATTCACCAATTTGAGCAAATAGTAAACATAATCACTTCTAAGGTAGGGTCATTTTAAATAACAAATAAGGGATGATATATCTTTAAATTGGAATATACATCTGAAAAAGTGTCAACATAAATATTTTGTTGGACATCTTTTGTGCCATTTCCCATTCTCTTTCCTTCATCAACTTCCTTGTTACAAGAAAAAGCACTTTTAGAAGCATAAAACTTTTGAAAAAATGTTTATTTTAATTGAGCACCAGACCATCACAGCTGTTAATCTCTGCAAAAAAGGAAAATAAATTAGAGGCACTCAGCTATGATCACTTACACTTTAAGATATGACCCTTTTTTTATTACAAAACTGGTTTAGTAAGAAAATGCTTGTTCATGGCAGCTGCCAGCTTCTAATTTCCACCCAAGATGAGCAGCTGAAGCTCGAAACCAAGTACCACTCAAAAAAGACTTTCTCTGTCAATCCAGAGAGGGGGATACATCAAAGGCACTTCTAAAAATAGTTCTGACATAGAATTAGCATGACGTTTTGTGGTAGAAGGCAATGGCCTGGTGGTTACTAAGCAACTGGTGCTAGGCAACCTTGTTGGTAAGCATCAATTGTGCTGTAGGGGGAAGATGGGGGCTGATTGAGGGTGGAGTGTCTTCAAAGCTTTGAATATTCTTGGCGTTTGCAGGAACTTTCCAGGGATAATGTGAAGGATGGAAAAGGCAATGGTTACATGGTGAGCTTTTGTTAAAAAAAAAAAAAAAAGAAGTCTGAGGCACTGGATTTTTTTTTTTTGCCCAAAAGGTTTGAGCAGAACTAACCTGTTGGATTTTGCTGAATACTCACCCTTTTTCCCATCTTTCCCTCTATCCAAATCCAAACTGGAAATGTAATTTACTGCATACTAACAAGAGTGATCAGCGTTACGAAAGGGCTCAATTCAATGAATCTCCTGAGCAAATGCTTATTAGTCTCTGCACTTTGGAGTAACCTGTGATTGTCAGGAGAAGCCGATCAAAAGCACTGATTAGTCTAAATTGAAATAATGACTTATGGCAGGTTGGGGATGCTTTGCTTCCTTTTGAATTAAGTGTCAAGTCAGGATTTAAGAACAATGAGTAAAATCTTAACTAAAGTGTTCGTTTTGTTTTGGGCTGTGGAGATTCAAGGGTCTGTCTGATGGATGATAAATCCACAGGCAAAGCATTGCAGATGTTTCAGAGCAGAGAAGTATTAAAAACTTACACAGATATGGTGAAAAATTCAGCTACTTTATTGCTATATTCATGAATAATAAAGGATATTAGAAAGAAGACATGACAGGTCATTTTTATTTCTTTGAAAATTTAATTTTCAAAGAGTAGGTTATGTATTTGTCAAGACAAATTGCTGTGTGTACTGACACCGAGATTAATCTGGGACTACATGGAGTTTATTCAGAAGCAACTGAAGTTGTGAGAAAAAGGTTCTCCTGTTAAAGAGCTGATGTTTACACAGCGACTCAAACATATGCTTCCTGATGCTGTGGCTGTAAATGTTCTTCCTGTTGAATGTTTGAAGCTTGCCATTGGTACAAATTTCACTTAAATAACAGAAGGGTCCAAAAGCTTACTAGCCTGTTAATACAGGTTATATTTGCACGGTTTAATGTGAGTAGCCACCCATTGCAGGTCTTTATACAGCATTGGTCTGAATGTCTGCTTTGATTAATTCCTTGTTTTGTTCCTTTCACAAATATGTAAAATCATTTAAGAATATGACTTAAAATGCAAGCTATTATGATGTTATTTAAGGTAACTTGTGAAAAAGTAGAGAAAGAGCTTTCACGTGATGCAGATGATACACTAATCACAATGGAGGTCACAGACAGAACATACGATGGAGCTAAAGAAAGGCATTCTTATATCCATGTAGATATTTGCAAACACTGGCTAGGACTACTAACTTTACATTGCCGCCAGCATCAGTCTTTTTGAACTTTTTTTCAACAGTATTTTTGCGACATGAATCTTGTTAGAAAGTTTGTCACTGTCACTTCCTGCCATTTTCTGCAGAGGACTTAATATCCAGAAAAGAGGGAGATTGAGGTTAAAGACAACTGCTTTCATGAGGTCAAGATTGCTTTTGGAAAATTTTGACTCCATCTGTACAATGGCTATGTCCAAAATGTTTAGAGGAGCTCTCTTCAGAGCCTGGCAAGGAGTCAAGGAGTCTTCTGCACGGCCCACAGTGGACATGTCAACACTACCTGTGAGCACTGAGCTCATTGTTCTATTTCTTTTAGCAGCTGGTGCAGGCATGCTGGCTAATATCTCACTCTCCTCATCCCTCATCTGCTTCAGAGCCTGCAGAGATGCATTGAGTACTTCTGAATCATAGCACGGGTCAACAGAATGAGCCTGCAGCATGGCATCTGCAGACTTTGAGGACTTTTAGAAGAAACTTTCCTGTTTCAAAGAAAGGATGCCTCCTTAACATCATCAGTAACCCTGATTCCTCTGTGCAGATATCAACATTGGCAGCTCTGTTCTCTGTAACATCTGGACACAGGACACTCACAATAGCATCCTGATTCTCCACAAGGCACTTGGTCACATCATGATGGCTTGTCAACCTGATCCCCAACAGTTGTTTTCGGGAGGGAACATTATAGTTCTGTGACACATAATGACGATAAAAAAATGAGTGCAGGGATCCTGATAGATCATAAAAGCTTTTTGCAAATGGCTCTCTTTGCATTGCATGGACCACTGCCAAATGCAGTTGGTGTCAGGATGCGGTGTGGGCACAAATGCGGGACGCAGGATTTCCACAGGAAAGTTCAGCTTTAATGATAAACTCGCTCTGAAGATAAGGATGCTCATAGCTAAGTGAAACGCACAAAACAAGTGCAGAGGAGACGCAGATTATACGCGTGAGTTCTGATTAAACAATTACACACAGATGCGCACATCAGGGAAGGCAGGTGAACACACTGTGGGAAGATTGACATTGGAGGGAAAATCAAGATCTCTGAAACGAGGACATGTGAGACACAGGGATTAACAAAAAACCGCCCTTGCCCCAATAACTCACAGTTGGTGGTTGTAGCAGTGGATACAAGGTACATCCTTCCCTACCTTTTTTTGCAATAATGCCTGAACGCCACCCCTGACCCCACTCATGAAAGAAGCTCCGTCATGGCACTGACTGACAATTTCAGCTGCACTATAACCTTAAGCTGAAAGATGCTCAAGAATTTGGGTGATAATAAATTCAGCATTTAACTGACTGAGGTCAAGCAGACCAATCAGGTGTTCCTCCGAAATACCTTTACAGACAAACCTGATAATGACCAACAGATTCTCCACATTGCATCTTTATCCGGTTCCATCACTTTTGATACAAAACCCAGCAGAATCTGCTTTGTCATAATCATACTTGAATTTTTTCTTACCATTTTGGCCAATTTTTAAATAATTTTGGATGTTGTGAGAGTATTTCGTTAATCTTGGAGTCCTTTGTCAGTGTATAATCGATCATTTTTAAGAAAAGTCCTGCAGAAAAATCATTGTTTGAGCTTTCCACACTGCCACGAAGTGGAAGTTCATTTACTGCAAGGAACTAAGCTACTTCTCCAATTTTTTTTTAATAATATTTATTTTTGAGTGGGCCCAAACCGATTACTAATGGTTTCCCCTGTGGCCTCTCTCTCATCTGTGCCGTATGTCTTGTGTATGCAGCATATTTGACAATAAAGCTGACTTTGACTTTGGGAGGTTTCAGATCAGGTTTTTGCATTTTTTTATGTGGCATTGAATTGATGGATGCTTTATGAGTCCCTCGTCTTTTTCCAGTGCCGTTTCCCAATTATTAAATCCTTGTTTTGTGAAAACCAGACCCCTGTCATTGTTCCCTCCAAATTTACGACACAGGAAACAAAAAGGTTGCATCAAGCTTTGCTGAATATTCCAGCCATGGTCTTCTACGATACCAGCCTGGGAAGAATGAGCTAGTGTTCTTACCAAAGTTAGGCTTTGGTAGGCTTTGGCTTGGGGAAAACCAGAGCTGTGGGTTTTGACGGTGCTAAAGTGTGCACTCTGAGCACAGAGATTCAAATTTGAAGTACCGCCCAATGAGTCCGTCTCTGCTGGCACCGCCAATGCCCCTGGACTGGTAGCTTCACTGCTACTGCTAGCACTAGCTCTAGCAACCAGAAAGAGGATAGAGGACAAGAATGAGTTAATATAACGAGTGATCAAATAATTTTCAAGAAAAACTCCAGACAGCGGCTGAGCTCTGCTGAGACTGTGAGCGACCGAGTGAGACGAGGAGCGAGAGGCCACTCCCTCCCTTGTATCTACCAATCAGCACCAGCATCTATTTTGAATGAAAGCCAGAGAGAGCAGAGACCACTCTGTTTTTCTTTAAATATTTTTGAAATTTGAAATTAAGTTAACTGCCTAAATGAATGAAGAGTAACAGTAGGCTCCACGGTGGCTGGGAGACCTGAAACAGAACACCAATGGGGACCTTTCTGTGTGGAGTTTGCATGTTGTCCCCGTGTATGTGTGGGTTTTCTCCGGGGTCTTAGGCTTCCTCCCACCATCCAAAAACATGCTTCATAGGTTAATTGGTCACTCTAAATTGTCCATAGGTGTGAATGTGAGTGTGCATGCGTGTGTGATTGGCGTTGCCCTGCGACAGACTGGCGACCTGTCCAGGGGGTCCCCTGCCTTCGCCCATGAGTACCCAGGACAAGCTCCGGCAGCCCCGTGACCCCGAAAGGGACAAAAAAGGTTTAGAAGAAGAATGAATGAATGAGTTACGCTGGTGAAAATAAAATAAAAAACTTGATGAAAAACATGATGAAAGACATTATTTTGTTTTAGATATTTTTAATTTAATGATAAATAGAAATTAAACCTCAGCATGCCAAATTAGAAATTAAATGGTAAATTTTCAACATAAAACGTTGGTAGTTTTTTGTATAATTTGCCAAGTATGTTGCTAGTATTAAATTGTTTTACTGTTATTTTTTGCACAAACATGTAAAAAAAAAAAACGGTTATTTATTAAATAAAAAACACTATTTAATTAAGAATGTCATCAACACTGTGCCTGTTTTGTGGGGTTACAAAACATTGCACACCAAAGACTGGTAAAGCAGCAACTGTTTTAAAATTTGTACACCCTCTTTCAGTTTTTTGTTAATTATAATTGAAAAATGTCACGATTTTTGAATAAGAATAGTGATCCTTTCCCCTCTTTAAGGCTACAAAAATCATTAAAAAAAACGCCCTCAAGATCCTGGAGGGACTGAAAAACTGGAGTCAAATGATATAACATAAATATTTGTGTGATAAAAAAAACAATAAAATCATAGACTTTTAGCAGTTAAGTTAACACATGGATGTGTTCAGACACACAAATTATTTATCTACTGATGTTGTCTAGAGAAAATGTTTATCCCTTCATAAGATTATTTGATTCTTGGTGTATTGAATATTTTGTAAACTGCCATAAAATGGAGTTTTGTGTAATAACAACAAAATCTGACTGAGAGTGAACTCTCATAGTCATGGAGGCCCCAGATCTACCTGGAGCTTCTGAGCTGCTCTACTGCAGAAGTTTGGGTCAAAAGCCTTGCTTAGGAGGGACCACAGTGGTGTGACCACCCAGGTCTATTGTGAGAACCTGAACCTGAACTTGAACTTGCTAGCCTTGCTGTGGATCTCCAACTAGCTTATTTCCAACATTATCCAAATAATTTTTTATCCTGAGCAGCTCTGTATGCACTTCTATCACAAGCCTTATCTGTAGAGTGTCACCATAATGGCAAAATAACAGTTTTCATTTTTGCTTTCCTTTTTTCTCTGAAATAAAAAAATAACATTTTCTCATACTGCAAGTGATTACCTAAAATGTATTTAACCGATAGAGAGTGCATAAGATTTATAGCCTGTTTGAAAATAATTCTATTTCATTTCTTCATCAATACTATGTAATGAGTTTACCTTTTTATGTCAACTGTCATTGTCTCAGAGAGGCAGTGACATTTCTCAAATGATGGTTCTCTCATTTCAGAATAGGATTCTTCTGCCCTTTTACAGCTTACTTAATTATGTTTTACCCGTCAAGCTAGAAATATTTACAACAAAGGTTTTATGCTGTTATTTGTTATTTGCTATCATGCTAATCAAATTAGACTGTCGATAGTCTCTTAGTAATTTAATGGACTTGGTATTCCATGGTATTCACTTTCACAACAGTTTTACTCACACGGCCTGTTTGTGGTGTCTCCTTTATCCCACCCCGCTGTGTGAAATGCATTGTTGCAGAAAAAAAATAAAGAAATTTGCAGTCTCACTTCTATGTGCCATCATGGTGTAGTGACAGAGTTACTGAGGGCTTTCAACATTTTTTTTTTTTGTTGCTAGAATGGAAAAATGTGACATTTGTCACAGTGTGAAAGCTTTCAGTCAACCAATACTGAGATCCTGGCTTTCACTGTCGACTGAAGGTGAAAGAAAGCAGACACTTTACAGTGGTGTCTCTGCATGGTCTTTATTTTGCACGCAAAGCGTTTTGTCTTTGCCTCTGCATTTTAAAGTCAAACAAATGAGCAAAACAAAAAAGGAGTTTTCCAGTAATAGAGTTTGGCTGACACACCTGGATAATGGTAAAGATTGTCTGTCACTGCAGAGCTAAATGACGAGTGCCTACAGTTTAATCTGGCGTCTACATACTTGCCAAAGAGAATCCTTTTTTTTTAAATAAACAGCAGCCAATTGCTTGAACAAGTGGGATGCATTATTAATCTGACTTTTTTTATTTGTTTTCAAAAGTGTTTTTTGGCTACACATTGCACATGTGGTTTGGCATTAGTTGAACAGCAGATGCCCTTCGTGACTAACCCCCTTACATTTACCTGCACTTGAGATCGCCACATGGTAACGCAGGAAAGTGACCTTATGTGGTTGCAATAACTTACAGCACCTGGCATGTGCCACATGGTATTCCCAACTGGTCACTTATTCAAGGACTAATTTAGCAGACTTGCTCAGCTTCAGAGATCAGATTTGTCCTGAGCGGCACAGCTGCACCTTAATTCCCGAAATAAATGTCAGTTTCAGTTTTTCCCTTTATGAAATGTGCTTCTTAAAAAAGTAAATTGTTAACCCTTCTGTTGGAAATTAAAGAAAATATTTTAATGAAAAATTGATCATAAACTTGCTCAATGTTATTGTTCCTGTGCTTCAAATACTTTCTGAAACGCTACTGTTCATAATAAGGATTTTATTTCAAAACAGATCTGTATTCAGCAAAGAGCAGGTTAGAGTGACCTAAAGAGATTCAAAACTAAATTCAAAACTTACTGGTTAATAAAAACTCTTATGATTGAAATAAAGACTTTAAGAAATTATATTCTCTATGACGCAAATTATAATGATAAACATTCATTAAAATCTGGTAAAAATGGGTGGATTCTCTTCCATGTCACAGAACTGAAGGACACAAGGGACGGAGAGAGTAGTTTACCCATGGTTGGTTGGGCTGGATGTTTTCCAGGAGGTTTCCGATGGGAGATCAAGGTGAAATGGAAAATGTGGATGTTCACACTAACCCTTTTCTTGAAATAATTAACCTTTTAGTGGTAGACACTGTGCAAGTTTTGTTTTTTGTGTTTAAAAAAAAATTGTTTGGAGGAAATTTTAATGCAAAGCTTTAAAATATGTAGTTTAATTGATTTTCTGCTGCCTCTTATGTTAGCATAACATTAAAGCTACGTGAAAACAGTAGTTCCCCTTTGACATGTCTTTATTCCTTTGATGCAATATCGGAATTTTAATCTTTTATTGTGGGTGAGAAATAAACAAAATGTTGTCATAAACGTTTACTTGTTAAAGTACCAAATTTCCTTCTGAATGCACACTTAATCTGTGATGAGGACACATGTACAATTGTCACTGGTATGACAAATGATATAGGCAACTAGATCAATTTTCTGATTTTGGTTTTGTCCGTTTTTAAAAACTCTGTGTACAGGCGTTGACCAGCACATATTCATATCATAGAAGTGTCATATCTATTTTTTTGGTTTGTTTGTTTTTAGCTTTTACTTATTGCCTTGAATTTAATTTTTTCCTAAGAGATTTTATCTTCAAAAGCTGCCTCTTCTTGTGGTTTCCCCTTCATTTTGTTTGCCATGTATTTTTACCATGTTCACATTGGTACTTTGTCCTTTGTTTTGTTAATCTACATGCGTAACACGCAGATTGAGAACTCCTTTTGCTCTTATAATATTTTTAATAGAATTTATAGCTGCTTTTAGTTTTTTTTGGGAACTTATTCCCAGCAATCTAAATTTGGGTTGAAATAAACTTTTCATAAATGGCATTTCTTTATAAAATCACGTTGTGACCATATTTATTGTTAAGCCCATTGGCTGCTGGTCACAAATGCAGCGCTAAGTTATTCTAAAGTTTAAAAAAAAGTTTTTGTAAGTTATAGGATTGTTGTTTTGTCCTACTTCCAGCACAGTGTAAGTTAAATATTGTTAACATGCTGCAATAATGGAGTGAGGTGGCAATAGTCAGGATTGGTTGGGATTTACCGCATAGACTGTTGTTAGTGTTAAAGGGCCTATTTAATGCAAAATCAACTTCTTTGAGATTTTAAGTGTATTATAGTGTTCATTCCTCACAAAAAATAATCCCAAAGGGATATTTTGATCGGTTCATATAATTCTGACGATAAAAAAGCTGAGCACTAGCCCATCCCAAACCACGAAAATAAGTGGGTTCTTACATTCAAATGTGTGAAAGTGAGGAACAGCCCCTTCCAGGAAGAGTCTGTTCTGCCAGCGCGGCCCCCAGGCTGAGACACACACCCACTTTCTCCCCAGAGATAGTGGTGATCGGTAGACCACAGCTGCTAAAATAACTCATATTTCAGAAAAAAATGTGTTCTGTAGTGTGCTAAAGGTAATATATTATCATTTATATGGATATAGTTTCCTCTGAAAGGCTTAAGAAAAGCATGGTACAGACCCCTCAATGTTTAATTTAAGTCTGAGAGGCCACACACAAAAAAAGAAATGACATCCTTGAAAGCATGTAGGAACATAAATGAAGCACTGAGTCCACCGAGTAACTGTTGTGAAGATGGGGCTTCATTAAAAAACTTTGTGTGAACAGCTTTCTTATAGGTAATTATGAGGTAACGTATCCTAGTTTTGACTTTTTGTTTTTGTTTTGGACTAAAGTTCAAATACTCTCGTTGAAATCTTAGTTTTAAGATTGTTAAAAGTTGATTTTAAAAGTTCCTGAAACTAGAAATTGCATTGTTCTGTTCCTGTTACAATGTTTCTGTTCAGTGTTTGCCTTTAAAATGTATGTAGTCTTTGACAGTACAGTTCAAGCATTTATAAAATAGACCAGGGGTCTGCAACCTTAGACACTTTATGACAGTCTGGTCCATTTCTCACTGACATCAACCCAGCAGGAGCCATACAGTCTGGCCTCACCCTTTAGAAAAATAAGACTGCTTTCGACTGTTTTAGTGATGTAAAAGTCTTTTTTTTTATCTCATCACTAACAATTTGAATATAATTTACCCACATTAATTACAATGGCCATATGATTAACTGCTGATATCATTAACTTCTTAAATTGCCATGTTCCAATATTATATCATTCATTACAGTTCATCTGAGAAACATAATCATAGATATTTTTAGATCAGTAACAGCATATGTCTGTGCAGACTAATTCAATCTGACCTGACCATATTCTCAGACCACCTCAATTCATTTAGTTTGGTATCAGCTCTACATTGATTTGCCTTCTGATGACAGAAGTCTATTCAGCGTCCAGTGAATGCTGATTGTAACTGCTTCAGAGTCTAATTCTTTGAAATCCCACCCGCAGCTCCCAGCTTTAAATGAGGGCAGAATAGAGGTCATTTCTTACTTTGTCAGTTTCAATTATTTGCTCAACTCTATAACACAAACATGTTGCATCACTCTTGACACTGCACCAATCTTCCTGTCAGCTCAATTCTTCTAAAAGAAGCCAAACTGTGCTTAACTACTGTGGTTAAAGCAGTAACCTATTCCTCGACAAGACTGACCTCGATTGAATAATTCTGTGAGGACCACATTCAGTCACCTAAAGGGTACTTATTCCCATAAAAATTCAAACTTTGAATCACTAATTTGATGAAATCAAGGACCAAACTAAAAATGGGTGCATGTAGGTTGTTATGTTGTTTTTGCCAATATGACATTTGAGTCATTGAGTCCAAAACAGGATAATTAAAGGAAATAGAACATGATCTCGACTTTCTCTCGTTTTTCCAGTCTATGCTTGATTTAAGAACAACATTTTCCTGGATTTTATACATTTTATAAGTGTACCTGTGGTTATTTTTCATTTGTTTACATGTTCCTGTTTGTGTACACGATAATTTTTTTTTTATTGAACAATTACAGAATACAAAAAAAACAAAAATGCAGCAATTATGCAAATATAATGTACAGTACAGTTCTGAATAATGAATAAACTTGTTATGACCTTAAAAGTGCGTCCATGCTAATAGGAAGTGTTGACTCCCTCTGTGACTTCAACAGTTCATTTGAAACGCAATCCTTTTTTTTTTTTTTTTTTTGCAACAAGTTATTCCTTTTTTTTAAATCAAGATTTCTGCCCTACCAGTCACATTTCTCTTGAACTAAAAATTATTGCGATGGGTATACTGTGCCAGTTAAACGGCAGCAGGCATGCATCGGTGGCCTAGTTTGACTCGTTTATTTATTAATTTTTTAATTCGATTTAAAAAAAAAAAGAGATTTGCAGAAGCTCACGAAAGTAAAGATGCACTCACACAAACATTGTTACTTACACAACTTTTGTGGAGACATCAAAGCAGTGAGAAGAGCCCCCATTAACTTGGTTCAGCAACAGGAGAAAAACTGTCAAATAAAACATTTCAAAATCTAGGTTACTGGCACACATGCATATCTTATGCAGCTCTTTTTATAAGGGAAAGTGACACAGTGATTTGAAGAAGGGCTAAGATTCTCTACGCCTCTGCATAGCATAACCTTATTTCTTCCTCTTCTGCATATTCACATAAGCATCTCATTATTTTTTTTTTGCCATTCCGGTGTCAACATGCTGTTTGTTAACATAAATATACATAAAACATCACGCCCAAGGGACAAAATGGCAGATGTCCATCAGAGCCAGCTGCTCGGAACATGTCCTTGTTAAGAACTCATCCTCACTCCTAATGAAAAAGGGAAATTTAAAATGCCACTACAGCCTCGCTAAATTAGTCATCCAGTCAGGAAACAGCTGGTAACAATCCTGTGGGCAGATTTAAAGACCTAATGTTGTTTATGTGGCAATCAATCATTTCTGATTGGAAATAGGGTAAATCTGTTTGGGCTGATCCAACCGCTACAACCCCACTGTGAGAGAATTCAAATTCTAGATCAGGCATGGAAAATAAAAATGAAATGCTCACTCTGGATTTTATGTCAAAGCTGAAATTTTTGTTTGTTTGTCCAAAATAGTCAGTTTTATTTGTTGCTATAAGAGTGACTTTTCTCTTGGAAAGGAATTTAGTGAAGAAGAAAAATAAAACGTATCAATGAAATCGCTCTGATGTGGAGCCTATGTGAAAAAAAAGCACTTCACACATAGCCTTTAATGCACCGAGGTCCACAGAGCCTCATTTCACTTATGCAAAGGCAGTGGGTTGTCATCTGTTGATAGAATTGGTGGTTTGGTTTTTGGCCTTGGCGGTTCACATGTAACAATGTGTCTGTGGGCAAAACACTTAACCGCCTGCTGCCCCTCGATGTATTATTTGTGTTTGAGTGCGACTAATAAGGACTTTTGTGATAGAGAAATGCACATGGGATAAGTTAGTGTGGTGTACGTGCACACAAACAGGTGGATGTGGCTTGTCGTGTAAAATCACTTTAAGTGGTCACTTACCAAAAGCACTACAGAAACAGTCAATCAACCATCCTACTACATGAGATTTAATGTGTCGCCCACAGCAATGTTTATGTATGCAAAGAAGACATTTGTAGAATAAACCAGCAGCTCTGTAATTACCTCTATGACCCGCCCCACCCACTTAACAGCAGTCACCGGCACCACAGTGTCATAGAGCGGATGACTTCTCGACACCAAACAACACAGCAATGAATCAGTCTGTCCTTCGACTGCTCACACTATTTCAAGGTGGTGGCAGCAACAAGCTTGGACCTCAGAGTAATTTATAGTTTAGAAAACAACAACAATACCACATTTCTGCAAATTGCTGATAAAATATCCTGAACAACTGATAAAAATCATGGGTTTCAGGAGCTGAAGATATATTTCTACTGATACGATTTTACTGTTGTGTCCTGTTGCAACGATTAGATTTCTTTTCTTTTCTGTGTTGGGTAAAATTTAATGTGTTTATTTGGTAAACACCCCAGTTAGGCATTGATTTGGGATGCTAGGAGCAGAAAAGTATGTATATGGAGCATGTTAATGTTATTAATTTTTGGCCCCAGTAAACCAAATCCAAAATACCGCGAATATCAATACTTTTTTTTTTTAGCAGATTTTGGGGTTTTAACGCTTGTGTTTGATAGATTACTTATTTAAACAGGATTTTGGAGTCGTACACAAACGTTTAGTGTCAGTTTGTTAAGAATCACAGACTGCATCATGGTTGCAGGGTATTACAACTCATGCACAACTTCTCATGTTCTCTGAATGAAGACATCGAGTCTGCCCTTTGTGTTTATTTTTTTCCCCCTCTGCTCATGAGCCTCCCCCCCACCGGCTTCTGATTTATGGATCTTGTCCTGGCCTGTCATTACTGCCTCCAGAAAAGAGCGGTGATGTTGAATTTTTCACCAGAAGAATCGCCGTGTGTCCACAAACATCATGAATATTCTTTTGACAACCTGTGGCCCGAAGCCGCTCGTACTTAGATGATGCAACGTGGATGCTACAAAGCTTCCCTGGGTTGTTTCACTTTGAAAGGGTTGCTCTCACACCAGACACATATTGCAGCATCCAGATTCTTAGTGTATAGTAATCAAGTCCAACAGACCTGAAGAAATTTTAGTTAGAAAGCATCAAGAAACTAATATTCTCCTGTTTTATATGTTGTTGCACACTCTTTTCAAAGATGTTTGCAGAAGGTTTTCACGTGCTTCTCCAAATCAAGGTGTAATCTCTAAAGCAATGATTTCCAAGAAAAAGTCTATGTGAACACACGCATATGAACGGTTCGGGCTTCCATGTTCAAATTCAATTCAATTGAACGTTCACTGAAATTTAAAGTATACTTTTGATCAATCAGGGACTCTGCTTTGACAAACAGGTCGCATCATTTTCAAAACATGGTGGTACCAACAGTTTAAAAAAATCGATAATAAAGAAGAAATTACTAATTCTAATCTGTGCCGTAATTCTATGACACCAAGTCTTTCGTACATCAGAATAGAGCTGTGAAAGAAAAAGCCTGGAGCAAGATTCACGAGATTTCCACCGCTTCGACATGTCACACCAAGCCTCTTTGAACGATGAGCCCATGCGCTAGCAATATCAGTGAGAATCCAGTGTCAACACCATGGGTTAAGAACCCACGTTCGGCAGGTTCTTGAATGCACCACACATGCCTGGTGTGTACGTAGCTTCAAAGAACATCACAATCAGTCTTTTTTTCTCCTATAATTTCAAAACACAGGGTGTGATTCAATATTATTAGCACATAAACAAGTTCAAGGGTAGTTTTATTGACATCTACCAAGACTTGGGTCATTTTTGAAAGAAGAACATCTCAAAGAGATATCTTAAGTGAACTATTCATTTTCTATTGATCACTAAACCTCTTCCTGTGAGTGTAGGCTGTAACATCACTGTAGCCTCTCAATGTCTGAGCACGGGGTATTTTTCGCTTATGTATACCACTGTGCAAGAAAGTGTGTTTTCCAGTGATTTAGATAACAGATTTATGTGCAGCGGTTCTCATATAAGGATGCTTGCTGTTACCATTTTGTTGCTTGGAAACATCGATGTACCTAATAAATGACATCTTTGCTGAATGATGGATTTGTTTGAGTATTTTTTTCCAGGTATTGATTGGAAAAATTTTGTTTGCACTTAGGTTTCCATTATACCATGTAGCCCAAGGCCACATAGGGTGAGAACCAAAACCCAGCATCACTGGCAATAATGAAATATTCAACAGTGTTCCAAACCTTGGCACGGTCTGCAAGGGAAAGATAGCTGCAGGGCTGGGAACATCACATGACCCTACATTGGCATGCAAGTGCACAAGTCACTAAAACCTTTGCATACACACACATTTGTTTGTCATCACTTAAGTGCACACAAACCTTGTCAGTATTTAATGTCGTGCATTCTCCCAGGGTGGTATCGACTGTCATTCAGAGGTAATGTCTCCGATGTTTCCATACTTCTCCTTTTTCCCATGCATTCAGCTCACTGCTGCAGACACAATAGCCAAGCCAATAGATCCAATGATATCTGGGTTTCCCCATTCAGGTTCTGTCTGACACTGACTATGTGTAACCCAATGCTCACACAAACTGCACCACTTTGGTGTCATTCATTGCTTTTTCTGACAAGCTAAAAAGACTGGATTGTTGCTTATCTTTTAGCTGATCCCTTTTTTTTCTTTGTAGATTGACGTAGACTGTACTGGTGGTATCAGAGAAATTATGAAATGATTACTCTTGAATTTTTTTGGTTAGACTGTTTTTTTCAGTTTTCTGGTTTAATTTTTTTGTTGAAGTCTACAGGTAACTATTACAAAATGTAGTCTATATAACTCACTTACATACACAACATATTAATGTGACTTAAATGAAAATAAAAGAAACGTGGAGGTAAACTTGGGCCCTGGCTCAACAAGAAAAGACAAAGTTTTTTTCTAAACCTATGCAACCTTTGCTAACAGAAATACATTATACTATCTAGCTAATTGTAGGGCTATTTCTAAATTGGAAAAGTTTTAAAGTAAAAACTTTTTTGTATTGTATCTTACTTAAAGTCTGCATGAGTATTACTCTACTTTTAACTACTACTTTTGCTGATAATGTGACTCGTCCTGTTGAAATTAACTTTTTTCATCAGAGTAGACTACAATACTTTGTCTACCCCTCTTCATGGGGATTCATGGTATTACTCTCACTTGCTTAAAAACCAGAGTTGTAAGAGAAACTGACTTTAAACTATATAAACAGATTATTTTTCTTGTTTTGATGTTTTCCTTAAAGCAGCTAACCAGTAAAACCCATCTCACACGCTGCAACATTTTAAAACAAACCACACTATCATGATAGTTTAGCAGGTTTACAAAAATTGTTTTTTCCATTCTCAAAATAGTCTTTTTCAACTCATAACTGGGTTTCTCTCTTATGGTCCCAATAAAGTCAGCTTACATTTTATTTTTAAAATCCACCTGGAAGACCTAATTTTTGCTTTTCATCCAGCTTTTTCAATTTTATAACAGTTTTGCTCTTTAAAGTTTTTGATTTTTCTGTCATTTATTTTAAAAATGCGGCTAAGATTGTCAGCAAACCTATTGGTCTCTGACACATTTAGACACTGATCTTCTCAGGAAATGCATTGTGGCACCAAAAATTATAGACCAGGCTTGATGGCAGGAACTTTGATAAAGAACCTCAAAGTTTGACAAAACCATGAAAGACAAGGGGAAACAAAATGTGCGACAAAGCAGACAACCTGACAAGGATCATCTGAAAACCAGACCCTTTAATACACTGAGGATCACTCCTTTGAATCAAGACAGCTGTGGATAATTGATAACTTGAACCTGGTGGGCCTGACAGGAGCAAACCTGAAAAGAGAACATGAAAAGAACCTAAAAAAAACAAATAAAAACAGTCAAAGCAAAAAAAGTGCACAATCCTCACAAAACTGACTATTTCACTTCAGAAACCATTTCATTATTTTTGTACATTTAACTTTGTGCACTTGTAGGAATCAACACTGACCAAAAATATAAACGTAACACTTTTGTTATTGCTCCCATTTTTTATGGTATGAAGTCAAAGATGTGAAACATTTTCCACATACACAAAATAACCAGTTCTCAGAAATATTGTTCACAAATCTGTCTAAAGGCCCGTACACACCGGGACAAATTTCGCATGCGATTTTCGCCGACGTTTAACGCCTCGTGACTAAACAAAGGGCACCAATGAGCGTGTGCACACCAACGCGAAAAAATGCCACGCGTCAAAGCGTCAAAAAAAAAAAACGCCTCGGGTTCGTGTTTTTTTTCTGACGCGTCGCGTCGAAATCTCTTCGACCAATGAGAATGCCGCTTTTGCACACGTGTCTGGGGCTTCTGAAGTTACAGTAAAACACAACTTGGGGGCGCTCAGACACAAAACTGCCTTGCTGAGCACACATACCAGCGAAGAAGATAGACGCCGAGTGGCATCTACACAGCCGCGAAGAAATAATGACGGACATTCTAAAATATCCCTGAACCAAGCACCAGTTGGAGCAACTGGTGCTTGAAATATTCATGTTTTCTTTGTATGATTCTGACAAGCGCGTAAATACTTGCTCTCTTCTTCTGAGGGAAAAGCGAGTTTAAGAAGCGTAAAGTTGCGCAGCGCCACCTTGTGTACAGGAGTACTTCTGTTTACATTAAGCGCCATCTAATGTCAGGGAATGAAATTGCATGTTCGCTTGGCTCATCGTCAGCGAAAATCGCCTGGGTGTGAACACAAAAAATGTGGCGAAAAACGCTGGCGAATATTCGTCCCGGTGTGTATGGGCCTTAAATCTGTGATAGTGAGCACTTCTCCTTTGCCAAGACAATCCATCCCACCTTGCAGGTGTGCCATATCAAGATGCTGATTAGACAGCATGATTATTGCATAGGTGTGCCTTAGATTGGCCACAAGATATATATATATCTCTTTCGGCTTTTCCCATTAGGGGTCGCCACAACGACCAAGTCACATGGTAAACTTGGCAATGTTTTACGCCGGATGCCCTTCCTGACGCAACCTTCTCAAAGCAACCGGGCTTGGGACCGGCACAGAAGTAGAGAAGGGAACAGGGAGCTGCCCGGATTTGAACCCTGGTTTCACGGACGGAAGGCGCCGCAAACCAGCACGAGCTAAACCGGCTCCCATCTACATATATATAAATACATGTCATATATATATTTATCTATATAGAGATAGATGTAGATAAATACAAATACAAGGCATTTGTTATAAAGATTATAAATTAAGTAACAAATCCACTAGTTTCAGTTTAATTGTTTTATTAATGTGTACTGTCTGAGCATAAATAAATATAACTTATCAACTAAGATAGAGTTCTAATTTAACTTTAAATAAACATCTGCACTTCATGAATTTATGGCACATGAAGCAGCTTTGTTTTTCAAATCCATGAACCTGACAGTTTAAGCTCATTTCAGATGCAGGGTCAAAGACAAGAGTATTTCTGAGCTCTACGGAGAATAACCTTTTTTCCAATTTAGTAATTCCGAATCCCTAAACAACTCATTAGTGGTACTTGTAATCATTATATTTTACAGAGTACCAAAAGAAATCTGAAAACCCGGCCCAAAAATGTCTTGTGAATAACTCTAAACCTTTCAGTGCATGGGAATCTATGAATATGCTAATCTAGCTCTGTCTACAAACAGTCCCTATGTCTGATGGGCTGGGCCAAATCCATTTCTAATATTTGGGTATGTCAGCCAACAGAGAGTACTCCCCAAGAAGGGGAAACTCAATGATTTAAGGTTATATGCAGCTTGTTTGTACATTTGTTTTCATCTTCTTCAACAGTTTTAAAGAGGTTGGTGAACGAGGAAACTTTTAGGGCGCTGACCTAAATAGGATTGCAAGTCTGTGTTATCTCTGATATTTTAGATATATTTTGATGTCTCCTAAAACAAATCATATTTCACAATAATGCTCAGGCACCTTTAGTCTGCTTGTTACCTGGCCTGTCTGCTCATTTCATTCATCTTTGAGAAAAAAAAAAGGAATTATTTGTAAAAGGCAGTTGTTAGTGTGGTTTTAAAATGCTGGACTGACTTTCTAAAACTGCAGAAGTTGTGCAGAAATTTCAGATGAAATCCCCAAATTTGTCATTGCTGACTGATTTTTTCTGATAAGCAGCTAAACATATGCACAAAAGTTAGAACTATTTTATTGGTTTTATCTTAAGGAGACTTCAGTTGAAGGACAAACTAGGATTACAGGCACACTCATCCCTGTAATATCTGATAAAATCAAAGTTCATGTTTTTATAATCATGGGAATTTTTTTAATACCCTCAGGCCAAAATATTCATAATTTCTGATATATTTCATCTTTCAAGAAACATCCCAGAAATCCTCTTTGAATCTTGACGATTAAGAGTATCTGCATGGAAAAAAGGGACACTTCTTTAGATGACTGAGATAAACAACGATAACGTGAGCTAATTGATTCCTTATCAGTTTTTTATCAGATTTCTCTGGCATTACAACTCTTTTCATCTTCTGTCTCCTCAGTTTTGTCACCATATTTATCTTTCTCCCATTCCACTTCAAGCTACTGGCAAAGAATGCACATCTCTGGGTATCATAGTTTATATTCAAATCACTTCATTTTCCAATGGGGATTCAGCCTCAAAGGACCTCTCAGTTACCCGTTCAGCTTTTTGAACAGATAAAAACCCTTGGAAAAATCATGAGAGAATATTTATAGCATTAAATGACTTCAAAGTTGAGCTGCAGAGAAGAATTGGCAGTGATAATGATGATGGATATCATGCCATTTATGCTTTTTTGTCTGTTTTAGTCTGCTGTCTTTATCACCCTTGAAAAATGTTCCAATGCTGAGTTTAAACTGAAATGAAAAGTATCCTTTTAATGAATATTTTTTTTGCCTTACATGACCTTTAACATCTTTTTCCGCTTTTTGTGTGTGTGTGTTGGTTAGCAAGGCTAATTGAATATTGTGCAATATACTAAAATAGAGAAAAATATAATTTCAACATTATTTTCAATCCATCCATTTTCTATATTACCATTCAGACTCATAAGTGTAAGGCGTATAGGGCTTTGTGGGGTTGTCATACCTCCCTCTAACCTTTGATAGTAAGGTCCTAGAGATGGGATGTAGACTTCATCGGTGAAGTCTGTTTCTCTCTAGGATTTATGGTTCCGGAGCTACGCCCATTTTGGGGGTAATTTTTTAATTATCTCTGGAGTCTCTATGACCTTCTGTTCTGGAGATACAGGCTGAAAATCACTTGTCGCCAGTCTGTTCTGTGGAAAAATCTTTATCGGCCTGAATTAAATCTACAACCTTCCATTCCGGAGCTCCAAGAACTGCAAGACACACCTGCCCTCACCCTAAAATGCAGCCTCACCTGTTTACAACCCTCCACAGACCTTGACAACCCAAAACCCAGCAGCACCCGTATGGGTCAACCCCCGTACGGACGCATGTGACTTAGGCATTAGTTTCACTATCAGCGTTACAGGGTTGCACTTGACAATTCTATGAAATACTTATTTGCATTCAGGCTTTTACTTATGCAACAAATTATTTGAACATGCAGATCAATGGCTACATCGATCCTCAGTGTTCAAATTTAATAAGCAACGCTTGCAATTAGCACTGTCTTTGTTTATGGATTTGATCCCTTTCTGCCTTTCCGAGTGAACCAGGGGTTTATGTCCTGTTAAAAATTAAAGCATACATTTGTAAACATTTTTTCTCTAGCAGTGCAAGGTGAGGGGGTAGTTCTCAATATCATTGAGAAATTTGACCTAAAGCAGAGAAATGTTCAGACATCAGGATGATTCCAGAACCCAGAACATGCCCATGTACAGTAGGAAAGAAAGGTGAAGTTTCTTGGAAGAGTTCAGTAGCAGTTCTTAATTTGTACAAAGCATATTAGAGGGTTCAACAGCAGACTTCATCTCCCAAAAAAAATCAACAAATTTAAAGTTTTTCTGTGCTTTCTTTATTTGCTCCCGATAACTGGCATTCTTTTCTTCAGCCGTAGAACGACTACTCACAATTCTGACAGAAATAAAATCCATTCGTTGATTCAGAAGTGTGCATTATAATTAGAATCACTAACGACTGTGTGAAACAAGTGGTAGAAAAGGTTAAGCTAGGTAAAATGACAGCTATTCTGAACGATAATGTGCACTCAATACATGCCCCCAAGACAGTTTAACAGGGCACCTTTAGAGGGAGACTGATCCCGCCAAAGTAAAATTGAATGCTATTGTTAATCTTTCCAGCTGTAATAAAGCTTTTTAATGTTCAATAACTATTTTTGTACCATTCATTTCTCTTTTAAACAGGGAGCCGGTTTAGCTCGTGCTGGTTTGCGGCGCCTTCCGTCCGTGAAACCGGGGTTCAACTCCGGGCTGCTCCCTGTTCCCTTCTCTGCTCCTGTGCCGGTCCCAAACCCGGTTGCTTTGAGAGGGTTGCGTCAGGAAGGGCATACGGCGTAAAACATTGCAAAGTTTACCATGCGACTCGTTCGCTGTGGCAACCCCTGATGGGAAAAGCCGAAAGAGAAACAACAAAATTTCTCTTTTAAACAGTCATCTTGTCTTGAATAGTATAAGTAAAAGGAAACTTCTTTCATGTTTTTTTTCCGTAGCTTTGCAGAAATGGTCTTTTTTTAATAATTAAAAATTAAATTTTCATTTATGTTTATGTGACATTTGACCCAGTTTGTTGCTACTTTAACAGTTCAGCTAAAAATAAAAACAGCTTAGTGGTAAAGTCCATCCTTCCATCTTCTTCCACTCATCTTGGGTCGTGGGGCAGCTGTCTAACCAAAGATACTCAGACTTTCCTCTCCCTGGCCACTTCCTCCAGCTCTTCTGAGGGGACCCCGAGGCGTTACTAGGCCAGTTGAGAGACGTAGTCTCTACCATGTCCTGGGTCTTTCCAGAGGCCTCCACCCAGTGGGACATGCCCGGATCACCTCCCCAGCGATGCGTCCTGAAGGCATCAGGACCAGATGCACGAGCCAACTCAACTGACTCCTCTCAAGTGGGGAGTGTCCTACCAAAACTTAGAAATTTTATGTTTAATTTCAGTCAGACCATACTAAAAGTACTGTACCCTTTTATGCTTAATAATTAGCATCAAAGGTTGTATTGGAAGTTAAACCACCAAATGTTATATTCATGTATTTGACAACTTATGTAATAATAAAACTTTAAGCCATAAGCCAAATATAGCATAAAATATAGAACGGCATAAAACTAGCAGCAAAAAATAAGCAATTGATTAGGGTAGCATTATAGAGGAGCAGCAACTTACAAGCAAACTTCAACACAAATCAAAGGGGTCACTATTCTGGATTGAAGAAACATCAAAGCTGGCTCTCTGGGTTACAACCTATTTCCAAGTCTGTTTGCTCTTGCTTTTATTGCCTTAAACTTTTTGCCCTACTGACAGTAGTTCAAACAAGGGGTGTACTGTCTTTGCTTTTATTGAATGCCTTTTTTCTGATGCCAGTCTCTGTTGAGTTTAGCAGTGGGAATCCTTGTGTGATAGTTCATAGCTGCTTTCGTCACTTGTTGGTAAAAAAATAAATAAATAAATACAGATCAAAAAACTAATTTTCATTTCAACTTAGTCAACATCCGTTCGGAGTATGAGTCACTGTTTTTTTCATAGTTTGTCTAGTGGTACGACTTATATTCCGGATCGATATATGTACGATTTTTTCTTCTTTATTATTATTTTTTTGGTTCCTGCAATTTATACTCAGGGAAATTACGGTTCCAGCTGTGATGCTGCATATTTTTCATAAAAATGCTGCAGTTTTTCATTAAGTGAGCTACACCAGAGTCCCCAGAGTCCCCTTTGATTTTTACTTTTCCCTCTGTGTTAGCAGCTGCACAGTCCAGGATAGTTGTCCTTTATACACTTGTGAATAAATCAGATTCAGGTTAATGGGAACTGTCCATTTGCTTCCATAAGAACATCTTTTTTTTTTTTTTCTAACAGTTTATTCTGTACCGGTATATGTGTGTGAGTGTGTGTGTGTGTGTGTGTGTGTTGTGTGTGTGTATGTGTACACATGGCCACTTCTCTATCAAGCCAAAAAACCCTATAATCTGTGCAACCAATCAGTTTGTTTTTTTCCTCATTACACTGAGGTTTTGTCACAACTTGCATTGTGTGGCACAAAAAGGTAAAAAGAAAGAAAACAAAAATTGGCCTGACATACTTAGATATTTGATAAAGCTTGCAAACGTTTTCGACATGTACTCTAAGGCCGAATCCGAATTCTTCCCCTACCCTTATGGCTTCTCCCTACCCGTACATTTAGTCCTTTAAACAAAGAGTTATACAAAAATAGCGACTTCTAATTCAGACGTTATCAATAGTTGCTAAAGCAAAGCGTGATTACTTACATTTGCATGTAAACTTCTTCACCCAGGTGAAGAAATGCTTTTCTCCTCCGCGGCATAGCGCAACGTAGATTACACTCGTGGCGGAGAAATAGAGAGCCATCCGTCACAAGGGTTTCCCCTTCAGAAAACTATTTCAGACACCTCTTTCCCTCCAAGTGCCCCTACAATTGGAGGGATAGGGAGAAGCCATGGGGGTAGAAAAAGAACTCGGCCTATTATTGCTGGAAGTTAGTGGCTTGACAAAGAACTTACTTTTACTTTGAACCATCTCTCTCAAGCAATATATCAACCAGAGGAGTGCCATTTACTTTTATTGACCATTTTTCCTCTGTTTCATAAATTTCTAATGATGCTTGATTCACTTTACAGGATGTTTCAGCAACCATGATATTTCCAGTTTTTATGGCCAGACACCCGAGTTTCTGTACACATGACTCATTTATAAAGGCACCTGGAGACACATTTAGAACTGTATTTCTCAAGCTACCTGCAGAACTAGTTTTGCTCCAAATCTATTGTGGTTGCGTCAAATATTGTATGTCAGTTCTATAATTTCCTAAGGGTGTAAAAGAAGTTAGCAACTGGGTAAGCTTCATGGGTACTGAATAAAATGTGAATCGGCCTTTCCTAAAAAGTTCCTGCCTGACAGCATTCAACTCCAGTTCAATTTCAGAACTATTCACACACCACATATAAAATTGATTTATTTTCTAGTTCTTGCTCATTCACTGCTTTAGTTTAGCATTTTTTTCTTTACTGAAGCAAAAGCTGGAACTTTCCAGGTCATTTTAAAGCACTTTCCAGATTTTTAAACCTTTATTTCATTTGGGTTGTTTCCTTTATCATGTTTTTTCATCATTTTTTATTCATTACATATACATTAGGATGATTAATATGCTCAATATTTATGATTTGATTTCAATAGGTTTGCAAATTTATGAATATGAGCACCTGCAAAATGCTACCAACACTTGAAGTAATGATATTTAAAGCAAACAACATACATATATTTTACTTGTGTGGGGAAAGTCCTTTTGGTTTATAACAAGAAAGCTTTTTGCAAACAGAGGCAAACTCTATGATGTATATATTACAATATTTAACAGAACAGCCTCAGCTTTTGGTAGAAAGACACGAATACTGTTGTTTACTTTGGTTACAGCTGCAGACCTGCTTTACTTTTCCCCCTTGGACCTGGCTGTCTTTTATTTGCAACATTTTCAAAAAAAGAGAATCAACGCTGTCCAGTTTTTAACCACATTTAAAGGGCATTGATCATGCTATTCTTAAGACTTTTGTAGTAAACTATATCCTTAATATATTACCTTTGGCACACTATCGAACATATTTTTAATGAAATCGGTGTTACTTTCGCACGCTCATTTTCCTACCTAGAAGTAAGATGACTTGATCTCTAAGGCACCGCCTTTCCTTTCTTGTGGGTGCCCCCTATTTCATGACGTCAACCTAAAGTCTGCCTCAGCAGTGTGTCTGCGTGTCCCCCACAAAAACAAACAACATCCGAATATCTGGGAAGGTGTGCCTATTGTTCATATAAAATGTAAGCGTTTTTGCCAAACACCAATAGCTCTGCAGAGAAAGTGGGTGTTTTTTGTTAGCCTGGGGGCGGTGCTAGCAGCTCAGACTCTTCTTGGAAGAGGCTGTTCTATGGGGTAAGACAACTGTCAATAAAAAACGTCTGCATAAAGACAAAATTGTGCACAAATTAATACTTAGTGCATAACTTAAAATAAAAATATTAAAAACAACATTTAGTCTTACGTTTGACATGATTGTTTTGAATACAATTTGTCTTTGTTTTGAATATGACTCTTGCTTGTCTTGAATAAGAAATTTCCGCTGTTAATCAAAAATACGTCACAGGGTCACAGGCATAAACATCGAGTCCCAAGACATCGATTCAGCCGAGTGAGCGTGCGCTTCGAGCCTCATTTATTAAACTTAACAGAATTAAATTTTTAGAATGTTATGGTTCATCTGGAAGGGAAATTATCTTGATACAATAGCACTGTTGAATAATAAAACAACAGATTATAACAGCGATGTCCAGCCGCATTTGGGTATTCTGATCCTACTGACGTTTTTATTTATTAATTTATTTGATTTTTTTAGTGCAGCAACAGTCGGCTGCCTACTTTAGCTGCAAGTTAGCTTAGCTGTTTTTGTTTTGTCATCCTGATCTGGGGCCTCATTTATAAAACTTTGCGTAGGATTTGCGTCAGAAGTGGCGTATGGATGAAACATAGGACGTGCGTACGCACAGAAATATTCGGATTTATAAAACCGTGCGCACGCACATCCTACGCATCTTTCCCTTAATAAATCACAACCAATTCTAAATGCAGCGCAGCTTTTGCGGCTTCATGACACGCCTATAGTTGCCCATAAATAGTCCGTGAAACGCCCACAAATTAATATTCATGTCTTGCGAGATCATGGCAAACACAGAGAGGAAATGAAAAAAACGTAACTTGACTCAATGTGAAGTAGAAGTTATCGTTGGCGAGGTGGAAAAGAGGAGAAAAGTGTTGTTTGGAGGGCACAGTGTGGGCATTAGGCAATGCAAGGCAAGTTTATTTGTATAGCACAATTCGTACACAAAGTAATTCAAGGTGCTTCACAAAACAGAAAAATGCATTAAAATCACAATACATCATAGAAATAATCAACATAAAATTTACTTTAAAAGAAAAGGAAAAAAAAAAAAAAAAGATTTAAAAAGAAAGGAAGGAAAGAAAGGTGCAGATAGGACCTTTCAGTCATATACACGGCTAAACAGAAATGTTTTAAGTCTAGATTTGAACATGAACACAGAAGAGGCCTGTCTTACGCCTTCAGGGAGGCTGTTCCAGATTTTAGTTGTAGAATATTGAAACGCTGATTCCCCTTGTTTAGTTCTGACTCTGGGAATCAACAGGAGGCCGGTCCCTGAGGTCCTCAGAGTACGAGATGGTTCATATGGCACTAACATGTCAGAGATGTACTTTGGTGCGTGGCCATGGAGAGACTTGTACACAAGCAGAGCTGCTTTGAAGTCTATTCTTTGAGGTACAGGGAGCCAGTGCAAAGACCTGAGCACAGGACTAATGTGATCATACTTCCTGGTTTTGGTCAGGACTCGAGCAGCAGCATTCTGGATGTACTGAAGCTGTTTTACAGCTCTTTTGGACAGGCCGGTGAGCAGGCCGTTACAGTAGTCTAACCTACTGGAGACAAATGCATGGATAAGTATCTCCAGGTCTCGCTTTGAGATTATGTTTTTGATTTTGGCAATGTTTTTCAGGTGGTAAAATGCTGCTGATGTTACTGACTTGATATGGCTGTTAAAGTTCAGGTCAGAGTCCATGATTACCCCTAGATTTCTGACTTGATTTGAGGGTTTAAGAGACAGAGAATGAAGGTAGCTGCTGACAATTTCTCTTTGTTTCTGTGGGCCAAAAACAATAACTTCGGTCTTGTCTGAGTTTAGCTGGAGAAAGTTGTTCTGCATCCACGCGCTGATCTGTTGGAGGCAGTGGTTGAGAGAATCCACTGGCCCATATTCACCTGTTGTCAGTGACACATAGATCTGAGTATCATCTGCATAGTTGTGATAAGATATGTTATTACTGCGTATTAACTGCCCTAGTGGCAGCATGTAGAGGTTGAACAGAAGGGGTCCCAGGATCGATCCCTGGGGCACACCACAATTCAAGCCCATGTAGTCTGAGACACAACTCCCAATTTCAACAAAATATTTCCTGTCTTCTAGATAAGACTTGAGCCAATTTAGGGCAGATCCAGAGATGCCAACCCAGTCTTGGAGTCTGTGCAAAAGGATCCCATGATCAACAGTATCAAAGGCAGCGCTCAGGTCTAGCAGGATTAAGACAGAGACTTTTCCATCATCAGTGTTCAGGCGGATGTCATTGGTTACCTTGATAAGAGCAGTTTCTGTGCTATGATGGGGTCTAAAACCTGACTGGAAAACATCAAACGAATTGTTTAATAAGAGAAAGTCAGTGAGCTGTTGGTAGACAACTTTTTCAAGGACTTTTCCTAAAAATGGCAGATTAGAGATAGGTCTGTAATTATTCAGTACAGTGGGATCAAGACCGCTCTTTTTCAGGAGGGGTTTAATGACTGCAGTTTTTAAGGCCTCTGGAAATATTCCAGATTGAAGAGACATGTTAACTATTTGAGTAATTGATGGCAACACACTGTTCAAAACAGACTTTTGAAATCTAGTGGGTAACACATCAAGGCAGCATGTAGACGAGCTCAGACGGGTGATGGTCTCTTGGACAGTTTGGTCAGTGACAGGTATAAAGTGAGTCAGCTTAGAGTGAGTAGGTGGCCGTTCGATAGTTATATGTGTTGTGGAGTTGATGGCTTTTTTAATGCCCTGAACCTTGACATTGAAAAATACAGCAAACTCATTACATTTAGGTGTACAAACCAATTCTATTGGTAGCTGGGTTGGAGGGTTAGTTAATCTGTTAACTGTTGTGAACAGGATACGAGAGTTGCTGCTGCAACTTCCAATTATTTCAGAGAAGTACCTTTCCCTTGTTCTGCATAAGATCTGGTTATAAGCGTACAACTCCGCCTTATATATTCCATAATGAACCTGGAGTTTTGACTTGCGCCACTTTCGCTCGGCTCTGCGGCACTGTTGTTTCTGTGCCCTGACTAGATCATCATTCCTCCAGGGAGCTTTCTGTCTATGTTTTCTCAATTGAACTTTCATAGGGGCAATGGCATCCAGAACATTCAAGATGCTAGAAGTAACAGAATTCAGCATTTCATCAACATTGGCACCAGAGACGTTTTCAGGGTTTATCATTTCTACAAACTGTGCCCTAGTGCTCTCATTTATTTGTCTCCTTTGGACAACTGCAGGGCCAGGCGGTGGTTTGGGAGCAACAGACAGGTCAAAGAATACACAGAAATGATCAGAGAGGGCGACATCAACCACACTGACATTGTAAATAGTAACCCCCCTTGTGATGAGCAGGTCCAGAGTGTGCCCTCTGCTGTGGGTGGGGCAACTTACATGCTGAATTAGACTAAAGGTTTCAAGGACAGCATTGAGCTCTTTTGCATTTCTGTCATTGACATTATCAACATGAACATTAAAATCACCTGTAATGACTAGACCATCAAAGTCTGTGCACACAACTGAGAGCATTTCAGTGAAATCATCAATAAAACTTTGGCTGTGCTGAGGAGGTTTGTACATAACTATGCAGAGTAAGGGAGGAGTTTGTTTTAACTCAATCTTAAAGGACACATACTCAAATGATGAAAACACACCAAATGATAGTCTGCGGGTTGCAATATTATCTCTAAACAGTGCAGAAACGCCTCCACCCTTTTTATTTTCTCGTATTTCCGATTCATGTTTGTAGTTGGGGGGAGTTGATTCGACTAGAACTATGTTTCCTGTGTTTTTGTCAAGCCATGTTTCAGTTAAAAACATAAAATCAAGATTAAAAGAAGAGATAAGATTATTGATTAAAAATGATTTGTTGCATAAAGATCTGACATTGAGTGCAGCAAGTTTGAGATTAGTTTCTTTGGGACTGGTCAAAACTTTCTTGCAAGGGATGTGAACTAGATTTCTTTGATTGGACAGTCTAACTGCCCTTTTTTGCATTCTACGTGGTGCAACTACAGGTATAGCACCAGAAGAAGCTGTTCATCACAGGGCCCCAGTTTGACATAACCTTTCCTAGGACACTGGGGGCCCGTTTCATCCTAGCTCCGGGGAATAGTACGTCTAGAGGCGCGCAGGAGAGGTTGAGTTGAGGGTAGTTTGGGTGATGGACCGGGAGGAGTGGGAGCTGGACGGGATTTGGGTGTTGGAGGGGGTTTGGATGAAGGCCGTGTTGGAGGGACTTCGGGTGAAGGATGAGGAGGGGGCGCTGGAGGGGTAGGAGAGCTCCTGTGTGGTGTGAGGCTCACAGGTGTTAGGGGAGCCATCTTAATTCCTGACTTAATGAGGCTATCAAAATGGCTAGGTAGGGCCATGGGTGAAAGTGGGGGGGACGAAAAGGAAAGTGAGTCTTCACTGGGAGTAGATGTAGCAGGGGGCGCCCACAGCTGGTCAGATGGTGGAATTTCTGGGGCCAAATCTGGTGGTTGTTGTTGTGGTTCTGCAGCTGGGTCCTTAGCTGGCGGTAGTTGTTGTGGTGCTGGTGCAGGTGAGTCCTTAGATGGAGGTGGTTGCTGTAATGCTGGTGGAGCTGAGTCCTTAGGTGGAGGTGGTTGTGGTGCTGGTGCTGCCGGATCCAAGTCATTGACCGGTGTTGGTGGAGGTAGTTGTTGTTGCCGTTGTGCTGTGGTTCCTGGGACACTGGCTCGGTCCTTCCTTGCTGCCTTTTCAGGGCCTTGGCCTCTATGCCCCAGAGCGTGGAGGAGGTTCTTCACTAACTCTCTTGCTCCACCTCTGTTCAGGTGTGGGCCTCTTCCCATGAAAAGGTCCTTTCGCTTCCAGAATGTATTGAAGTTCTCAATGTAATGCAATCCTCTGGAAGCACACTCTCTGGAGAGCCAATTGTTCAGCTGAAACAGACGGCTGAACTTGAGTGACACCCCATCGATGTTAGGAAGAGGTCCGCTGATGAATGCTTCAACCTCTACTTTGTCAATCTCTTCAAATAACTTGATGAAGTCTTTTTTCAAACGTTCGGACTGTTCTTTTCTGATATCGACAGCACCTACATGGATGATTATTCGTTTAACTCCTTGGTACAAGACTTTAGATAAGAGTCCTGTAATCACTGGAACAGTAGAACTTGGGCAACATAAAGTTTGCATTCTTCTGTGGCTGACTCCACTGATAGCGCCATCTCCAAGCAGCAGCGTATCTCTGACCTTGACGTTTGGCACAGATTTTCTTTCTGCCTGTGCTTTGTTGCCAACATTATGACTCCTTCTCTGTGGTCCAATTTCACTGTGTTCTTCAATATCACATTGTGTTAGGGGTAAAAATCTGTTTGTGAGGTTTATTTAGGATGTTCTGTCATCTTTACGCTTTGGCTTAACACAGAGTTCCTCCGCACAAAGTTTTGGAAAGGACACAACATCACTCAGGTCTATGTCACTGTTATTCTTCTCGTTTGTGGTAAGAGCAGGCTTCTTACCACCCGATGTTACTGGAAGGGTCTTGTGAAGTCCATTTTCAGTTTCCAAAGTAAATATCCGTGTTTGTAGCTCTTTTATTTCTTGTTGGTAGATCCGACAGCGTTCACAGTGGGAGTTTGTTTTTCTTCCTCTTCCGGACATGTCGCTGGGTTGTCAAAAATATTGATTTGTATAGGTAGAAGTCACAAAAAAGGATGACCAGTCTGATATTCCAGGATGTGTGGAAGAAGTAAAATGATTAAAAATGATTAATTAATTATTGGAAAAAATGTCAGCCCAAAGCTCAAGTAACTTTGAAAGAATTCAGTCTCTCTGGTCTCCTGTGGGCTGGGGCGCTGCGTGGTCCTCTGGGCTTGGGTGTGGGGGTGCGTGGTGGGGGGGTGGGGTGGTGGTCTGGCTTGGCTTGGGGGGGTGGTCCCTTTGCCTGTGCTGGGGGGGGTTGGCGGGGGGCCCTGCTCGGGTGGGGGGGGCCCAGCGGCGCCGGATGGGCTGCCCATCTGCACCTGGGGCTGGGATCGGCCCTTCCCTGGCTCTGGGACGGGACGGGACAACCCTCTCGGGGCCCCCGGTCGCTCTGGGTGTCACCCGCTTCGGCTGCGGGGTCTGGGGTGGGGTGGGGTGGGGGGCTTGTCGGCCCTGTCCTGTGGGGGGGCGTTCTGGGGGGGAGGGGGGGCCCATTATTAGTACGGGTCGGGGGGGCTAGCGGGTCGGGGTCTCCGCTGAGGCAATCAGTGGTTGCCTCGGCCGGTTGGCCTCCTCGGTCTTGTCGAGGCCTGACCAGAGCTCTTCTAGGGCCGGCGTCTGGGGGTGGGGGCCTGGGCTTGCTCCGGGGGGGGGTGACGCTTTCTGGCTCCTCTCTCTCTGTGTGGGGTGGGTGGTGCCGGGCCTGGGGTGTCGGCGCCTCCGGGGGTGGGCCCCTGGGCTGGGTGGCCCTGGCCCCTTTGCTGGGGGTGGGCTGGGGGACGGCTGTTTGACCACCGGGGGACAGTCTACCAGCTGTCCCCAACTTACCCCCTTCCTTATGTAACCTCATATTAGGGTGAGGGGGTGGGGGGTCTAGCCTGCGATGCGCCTTGGGGGGGGGCTACTTGGGAGTGGCCCCCCTCCTATGGTTGCCGTATGGAGTGGGCCCCCCCTCTTTCGGTTTTATTTGCACCTTAGACATGTAGGGTCCTTGGTAGGGGGGGGTGCTTGGACATCACTGCAAGCAAGCAGCAGATGTCCTCCTGGCACCCTACCCGCCAATTTTAACCGCACCTTAGACATTTAGGGCCCCTTGGTGTGGAGGGTGAGGGGACATCACTGTGAGTAATCAGGAGATGTCCCCTTAGTGCCCTACTCGCCAATTTTAACTGCACCCCCCTTAGTACACACACCCCTCCCCCTTCAATATATACATTCAAACATAAACACACACACATGCACACAAACACCCTCTCAAACACCCATACACGCACACACATTTTACAAGGAAGGTGGGACCTGGGTCCATCTGTCCCCTACCCCTTCCCTGGTGGGGGGTGCGGGCCCCTTGGCGATGGCGGCCGTGTCCCGTTGCTCTCTCCGCACGGTGGGGGGGTTCATATTACACCTGAGCCGGGGGTGTTCGTGTCCCTGGGGGGTGGGTCCTGGTCCTTGCCCTTGGGCGCTGGGCCCCGCCAAACTTCCAACATGGCCGAGCCTGGTCGGGCCATATTTATAACATCCCTTGTGGGCCGCCCTTTTTTCCCCGGGGTTCCCCCCTCCTGGGCGGGGGCGGCGGACCCCTGCCTTGCTCCTACCTGGACCAACCGTGGGCCGGGTGGGTGGCTGCCTGGAGTGCGGAGCGGGTCTCCCTTGGGGGGTCCTGGCTCGTACCTGGGGTCGGGGCGGGGGGATGCCCGGAACTCCTGGGTGGTGGTGGGGTGCTCGTCTGGGGCTGTGGGCGTCCCTCACCGGTGTGGCCCTGCGTTGGGCTCTTCCGGCGCGGCGGGGGGCTGCTTTCCTGGCTGGGCTGGGGCGGCGCTCTCTTTCCCTCTGCGCCTCCCTGCTCTCTGGCTCTGGGGGCCTCGCGGCGGTCCTGCTGGCCCTGGCCTGGGTGGCGGTCTTGGTCGCCCGGGGGGCGGTTGTTCCCTGCCTGTTCCCGTGTGGCGTTGGGGGAATTCCGGCTGCCGCTGCTGCTGCGGCGGGGGTATGGGTGTGGGGGTGGCTGGGCGCTCCTCCTCCTTCTTTTCACATTCCACCATCCATTTTAGAAGAACATAAACACTCACCTGAGCACAGGTGTTAGCTCACCTTTGCACTAATAGTTTGCATGATTGAATGAATGAAAGATTTCACACTAGTTGGTTTAAAGGCATAGGTATGCGTTCGTGAACACTATCTGTTTTGTGTGCATGTTGACATGTGGACATTTTTGCGGCTAGCAGGTGTGTTGATAATATTTGAGTGTGTGTGAACAGGCCCCGCCCTTTTTGTACTACATTTGAACCGTACCGTAACGATAAACAACCAGTAAACCTGTCTGCTCTATGCTGCTTCATGGTCTTACCCCCCTTCCCCTCCTATTATCACCCTCCTACCCCCCCCTCTCTCTAACGTCCCTCTCTCTTCTTCCCCTCTTTCCTTTTCCGTCCGGTCCAACACCAAAGATTTTCAAACATGATTGAAATTAATAAAGTTTGGCCTCAATTACAAAAGGGGTTTATTCAGACATACCTTTGGTTTGTCTGAAGATGAATAACCCCTCTTGTTAAAATAAAATATGTCCAACACAAGAGGCCCTCAGCTCTCATCTGTTTGCCTAGCTGTTGGACAGGACAAGTTAAAAAAAAAAAAAAAAAAAAAAAAGATTAATTAAATGATTAAAAAGCAAATAAAGCAGGAAGCAGCAGGAGCAGGGAAAAAAGCGTCTGCACTCTTTTGCAGTGCCAAAAAGGCAATTGAGTGGCGAACGGTGGCAGACGCCAAATGCTGTAGCTTCACAACCTCGGACCGTGGCCGAATTGAAAAAGAAATGGTCGGACATCAAAGTCGAGGTATAAAAAATGTCTAGCGCTGCATCGCCAGGGGGGGGCACCGGAGCGCCAGATGCACCGGGTGACACGCGTTGTTCCTCCGAGTGCTCTTCTGTAACGCCAGGCCCAAAAGCCCGCAGAGGTCCAACAGTACTGCTCGGGTAAGTCGGAATCCGGCTCATAAGCCACTCGTCCTGTTTGCCAGCAAGTCTTCTTGCTGTCTAAAAATGCGTTCTCTCCGAATTCTTCCATTTGCCACATCTTCTAAGAGCGCAAAATCAGCCATTGTGCGTCATTACACATTGTGATGGGGCATTTTATTTCCATCCATTTATTGCATCTGACAAGCTACAGATGTCGGTAATAATCAACGTGGAAATGGGAAATTGTTCAGCGCAAATGTAATTTCTTGTTGCTTTGTGAATGGTTGAGACTTACGCCATAAATTGTTTTATCAAAGATAAAACAAACTAAAGGCATATGTATGAATACCATAATTCCATAGCTTATGAAGAATTGTTTTAATATGAAAACAACTTTCCCCAGTGGACAATTAGTACGTCTGTCCGTCCGTCCGCAGGCCCGCACCATATCTGCTCCGCCAGACGGACACACTGACGAGAATATCAGTTTTGTACATTATTTCGTTCTGTTAACTATTATTTATGAGGATGAATTGCACAACATACCAATATTGCAGAACATATGTCACTTTTCTTTTTGAAAATAAGTGTTCATTTGAATTTCTGTTGTAATTTTCGTTTGATTTTTGTTTTTGTTTGTTTCACTGCTGATCGATCAAACTGGTGTTCGTGTAGGCTGTTAATTGTAAGACTTGCTTTGTGAAGTCGTCATGTAATTTCTGAGAGGCAGTATTGTCATTTTCACTTTCCCGTGTTTCTTCCATCTGCCGACGGTGTCGCCATTTCTCATTTCACCCGTTTTTGTGCGTACGCCTGGGTCAGAGCTTGCGTGAAGGACCGCACATTTTCCCGTCAAGTTTGCTTTTTATAAATATCAACTACTGCGTAGAGAGTGGCGTACGCCTTCTTTTGTGTGTACGCAACGTTTATAAATGAGGCCCTAGATGAGTAGAATTGCATGTCTGCTACCCCTTTCTGAGATTTTTTTCACCACTTCTGGGTCTGAAATGCAACGATCCGCTGGTGCATTGTTTACATGATCAGCTGTTGACGCCTGGCATCGACAAAATGCAGCCGGAGATCACTGTATTATCATCTATTTGATTCAATTTTCAACAGAGCTGCAGTGACAAGATAATTTACCTGTTATGGGATCAACAACATTTTAAAAAGTTCTATTTTATTTTAGTTTAATAAATAAATGTCAAAACGCATACGCAAATTGGAAAAATCCATGTTTTGGGAACTCGATTTATATGCCTTAGTTCCTGTGACATATTTTACAGTGAGTTAACATGGGCAATGTTCAAGACAAATTACAACAGACATGTTAAACGTAAAACTAAATGTTGTATGCACATTTTTTCTGCATGCATAAACATGAATATGTTTCTTTTTGACAGATTCCTTTACCCATACTGTTCCTCACTTTCACACAAGCTGGGGTTTCATGTGCAAAATATCTTGGATCGGATCAAAGATTGGATTAGAATGGAACTGTGTGCATGCATAAAGAAAAACCTTATCCGATTGTAACAAACGTTTACAAATCCCACACTTTCGAATATGTCAGAATAGATGTCAGAATAAATCATTTGGACATGCACAGAACTATCTAAAATACAAGAAACGACCGTAGAAGAAATAACAAGTTATTTGGTAAACAAAAAAAGCTGCGGCATGGCGCAAGATGATCTTCTAAACGCGCTTTAATTATTATTATTGTTGTTGTTTATTATCTTTACGTAAACATGTGGGAAAAACATCAGCCTTTATTTTGTCTGAACACGACTGGTAGCTGTGGTTAATTGAGTGAATGAGAGTCAGGTATGTGGCATCCAGGAAGTGCACGTTGGGTGTGCTGGGATATGAAGTGCTTCAGTACTCTGGGAGACTGCTTCCGCCAGTGACCAGAGGGGGAGACAGAGTTCTGACTTCTGATAGAGTCTAATCGGGACAGAGTATTCCGAACGGTGCGTTTACATGACACATTTTTATTCTGATCAGGTGTTTATTCCGATTACTTTGTCCAATGCAGCTACATACCCACTCATTTTTGTGGATTGGGAGGGGCTGGTGCTCCGAGCTCAAGGTTTGAGAGAAATGCTCAAAGATGGATGAAATGGATCAAAATTCTGCTTTGGGACTTTTTTGTGAGGAATGGACATTATAAGGCATTGTTTAAAAAAGCAGATTTTGCATAGGCCCTCTAAATAGTTTACCATTTTATTTCATATTAAGTCAAAGAAATGCAGTTCACTAGGTTACTGTGCCGTAGATTAAAGTAGCCTAGTGACTGCTACTTGTGTGTAGCAATCATTTAGTGAAAGACACACTATAAAAAAGACAAAAGTGCAAACATTTTCATAACACGCCAAAGAAATGTATTATAGTAAAACATTCATACAGTTGAAGGTTTACACAAACAAACAAAAATCAAAACCCAAAAAATAAATAAATAATAAACCTTGCAGTGCTTTACAGTGGTTACATTACAGCTGATAATGTATGGGCAGAATACAAGATTAAATTAAATAAGGAATAAAATGAAAATTCAAAGAACACGTCTTATAATAGAAATATTGTCTCTTCCTTGCCTAATTTAGATTTTATTGATGTAGATTAACTGATAGAAAGCCTAATTGGTCATATTTATTTATTTTAATTGCTATAATGTTTGCTTCGGTAATTTTAAAAAGTTGTCACTGAAGTTGTCTTATTGCATGCATTTACTGCATCACCCCCTTAGACATAATCAGATTTACCTGTTTATGTCTTAGAACTCTCCTCTTTTAAGAAGCTTGCGTGCTAAATACATGCATGCATACAAATTCTGCAATTAACTGGAAGTCTGTCAAATATTGTCAGTCAAAATCAATTGACTGGATGAGGGTACAAACTTAAACAATCATGTTGTGAGAACAACCAACCTTAAGGCAATTCAATTTCCTGGCTGTGAAAATTAAAGTCCTGCAGGACTGTTTTGATAGACATTGGTTCTTTTTTTTTCGTTTTTCGGAGGACTTCATGTTGGTATGAAAACCACTTCTATTCCTGTAGTATGATCACACCTGGCACACTGACATCCTGCAGCTGAGTTCCCCCTCTGTTTGGCATAGAATGCAAATATTTCTGCCAAAACTGAATGAATATTCATTTCCAGGTTATGGCTCTTTAAAGCAGGTTCTGCTTTGTAGCCAAAGTCCCTCCTGGCTTTGAATACATCCCTAGAGGCAGATAATCATCACAAAAAATTTTTTTTAGAAAAATTTGATGTCTTTGCCAATTGTTGACAATATTGTAAATAGATCTAATTTTATGATAAATTTGTTTCTGTGAAGAAATAACAGGAATCTTATTTACATGTAGGAGCCATTCCATCTGTGAGCATAGAAGGATGAGGGTGTGTTTGGTGATGTGAAGCACATTGATAAAAGGTATTGTGGGTTCACTTTAACGCAATAGTCCAACCCGGATTGCAAATGATATGACATAGAAAAAGCAAAGCAGCTTCATTACCAGACAATATTTATTGCCCCTGCCTCACACACAAGTATATATTTTCTAATTAACTCTGCTTTAGAAGCATGCATATGAAAGGCACTATGTGTTTGTGATTCAGCTTGCATCCGTGCAGGCTATGGCCTAACAAAATAAACTGCAGAGAGATGAGAGAAAATTGCATTTCACCTTTCTTACACGGGGGGAGAAATAAGAGTTCATATTACACAAGTGGTTTGATGAAAAAGCTAGAAGTCACCTTTTACTTTCAGATTAGCATTTAAATTTACATGTTTATATAAATCAGAGGCACCTCTATAGACATACTGTTGGTATACAGAAGTTCTGCTTTTGGATTTAACAAAGCAAGTGGAAAGGTTTATGGTGGTATTTTTTTGTAATTTTGACAGGAAATTGGAGAACAAAAACACATTGTACTCCATCTGCTGTAAGATATGGCCTGAATTCCACTTTTCCAAGTTTACATTATTTCTGGAGGTCTTGCTTCGGTAAAAGTGGCAATGCAAGATTCTTTACTAAAATTTGCACCTACCATAGCCACTGGTTTTATTTAGACTCAAATTGCACTCAAGCCTTGAAACATATTTTAACATTTAAGGGGTGCACAGCACTTTGAGTTCACATTGGGACACACCAAGCCATTATACTGACCCATTTTTTAGACACACTCATGAGTAATGACCCAGACCGGCCAGACGATGAACACAAAGTAGTTAAGTGTACCAAAGTAACATAACAGCCAGAGGATAATACAGCAAGATTGGAATTTAAATCACAATTTGAATTAATGAATTCTCTGCCTCACTTCATGTCCATTTCTGTATTTTAAAGGTTAGCTTTACGAACAGTTTTTATGGAATAGTTTACTGTTACTGTGTAAGAAAGTAGGAATGCTTTTGTTATTCATTTCAAAACAAATAAAAATACTTAATTTTAAACAAATAATTATTAGTTACAAGTGTCCAGAGTTAATATTAATGTCTAGTTAATCATTCGGTTATATCTACTGGTTTTGATTTTAATCTTGATAATTGAAAAAATTGCATACTGGTACTTTGTTGCTGGTACTTTGGCCCATTCCTCCATGCAGATCTCCTCTAGAGCAGTAATGTTTTGGGGCCTGTCGCTGGGCAACACACTTTCAACTCCCTCCATTGATTTTTTATGGGTTTGTGGTCTGGAGAATGGCTTGGCCATTTCAGGACCTTGAAATACTTCTTACTAAGCCACCCCTTGGTTACCCGGGCAGTTTGTTTGTGTAACCCTCTCTTTGCTCCTTCTGCTCTAAAGGTGGGGCTATCCACTGCAGTGAAGGGGAAATATTTCCTCCAGGTTGGGTGAAGACTTTGGTCAAATTTTACCTGTCAAGGTTTATGCTATTCACCCCCAAAATTTCACACGACACGTACTGACCACTACCGTTGTATTTTTTTTGCATTTATATTTATCTTCATTTTTTACAACTATTTATCTTTTTTGTCTTTACCCTTTTACACATATTCTATACTTCGCTTGGTTTGCAAGAGAGCATAAGACACCGCAGCCAAATTCCTTGTATATGCTCTGTACTTGGCCAATAAAGCTGATTCTGATTCTGAAACGGTGTCATTAAAACAGGTAATGAGTGGAGGACAGAAGATCTTCTACAGAAGAAGTTACAGGTCTTTGAGAACCAGAAATTTTGCTTGTTTGTAGGAGACCAAATACTTATTTTCCACCATAATTTGCAAATATATTCTTTCAAAATCAGACAATGTGATTTTCTGGATTTTTTTTCTTTCTCATTTTGTCTCTCATAGATGAGGTATACCTATGATAGAAATTACAGGCTATCATCTTTTTAAGTGGGAGAACTTGCACAGTTGGTGGCTGACTAAATACTTTTTTGGCCCACTGTATATTTGCCCTAATCTTAATAAAGAAGTGCATTTTTCATATTTGACCGATTGAAAAAATCTCAGATATTAAGCTTTTTAAATGTATTAATGTGTATTTTCCAGAAAACAATCCCATTTCATGATTTCACACTGAGGGTGCTGTCGTAAAAATGACAACATGGAAAAAGAAATGGGCACAAAAGTTGCAAACAGAAGGTGGTGTGAGGCAAAGATTAAATATTCATACTAAAAACAGCAGAGAAGTCAGGTGGAAAAGTACAGTTTGTGCTTAATACCACAAGTGATGAAGAAACTCAGACTCTGTTAGCATCATTTGAGCTTCACGGTACAGTCAGCTGATGATGGTTGACTAAACTTTTAATTTAAACAAAGCAGAAGGGCAGTAGTTGACAAAACCAACCTGTTAAGTAAGTAAATACACTGAGAGTCAGGAGTCCATGTTGTAAGATAGAGATCCAAGTGGATCATAATTGTTGCTAGTAAACATGGTTTACTTAAACAGAGAATAAATGTATTCACACATTATGTAAAATAGAGTAATCATGAAGCATTTAACCTCTCGTGACCACTTATACTAAAAAACAAGCAAAACCACATGAAACTTGGATGAGAAAAGACGAGTTCTTCTTCTCTTTTTTAACCTAAACCATTCAAACATATCCATAGTGCTCCTGTACTTAAAGCCTTAATTTGTTTACCTCATGAGAATGATACCCTGATAGCATGAAATTATCTTCATGACTCAAGCAGAACGTTTAGTGATTGTTTAGATAAACAGCTGTATCTCCCTTCTTGTTGCAAAAATGAGTTTGCATAATTGTATTATGTCTTTTCAACAGATTATGCATTAGAACACAAAGTAAGGAAAAGCAACTCCACGCCATAAATCCATTTACAAACACAGAATTTGCAGAGGAATACAATTAAGGTGGTATTTTATGGATTTATGCATTATTTACGGATATATTTTTCTGGATTTTTTTTATTATTATAATTTTTAAAATGTGATTTATTTTAAAGTCAGTCAAATAACAGGAAAACACAAAGGTGAATACATTTTAAGAAAGCAGAGACTAAGTTTGCATTTAACAGTCAAAGTGATTAAATATAGTTTGTTGAAGGAAAAACAAACTTAGCTAGATGTTTGATTTTATGAAGTTCATTCCATGAAGTATCGTTTATTGGAGTTTCTTAAACACATAAGAATGATTAAAGATGGAAGGATTGATTCTAAAAATAGTGTTTTCTGCCAGAACTATTCAGTTTTAGGCCTTTGTGGAAGTTGTGCTAATACATCACTAATCGAGACCGAATCCAGTAAAGTTTGCTGTCTGTATTAAATGGTTCAGATACAACCATTTACAGATTGTGAGATCCTCAAACACTATTATGGGTTTCTGAATGCACCACTTCCCTCTAGCACCCCAAGGAGTATCTCCTGCTTTCTCACTGGAAGCACACAGTTGTAATGAGAAATGCTTACAATAAGATTGATGAGACGCTGGAAGAAAGGAGAACTCTCTCCATTTCTCTTCATGTTCATATGGTGTTAAATGTTTGATTTTTTGAAATCACTGTTTTTAGAATTGTCATTCATTTAATGTTATCATGAGCCCCAGTCAGATCATCTTTCTCAGCATCTCATAAAAACATCCTTTAACGGCAACCATTATTTGTAAATGGGCTAATGACGATTCTCAACAATTTGATAACAGTGGCAGAACTAGTGCATCGTTCACATCAAATCTTGTAATTCCCCACTGGTATTCTCTCTGTCATTAATAGAGCTTCACTTGACTGCTGTGATGTATTTCTGCAGTGAGAGTCAGTTCCTCTGTGAGCTCAGATCTGTATTCCTAACTGGTTCTTTCACTTTAATATTCACCAAACATTTTGAATATACCATGAGACCAGTGCTGCAGCTTGGCTGCTCTAATTGCAGAAATATAATGTTCCTCATAAGATTTATGAGCTATTAATCTGTTCATGCGGAATGATTCATGAGTCCTAGCATTGGGAGACACATGATTAGAGTTAATCATTTGTCATGGCTGCTGAAGACATAAGACTTTAAACTACACATATTTTATCCCAACTGCATTGACGGTGAATCTGATCCACAACAATCTCAATTTGACTTCTTTGCATCTCATGAAAAACTGACATCCCGTAAAAAATGAGTCTCATGCATTCATTATATTTAATAAAAATCACTGTACTTCCTTCAGCTGAGGCCATTAGCACAATCACAGCTACTGCACTCTTTTGAAAATATATTGAATTGCATATTGTTGAGTGGGATGAAATTACAGGGAATGCGTGGAGGAACGGATGAAGAATAACTCACATAATTCATCGAAGGATGTGCCTGAGAGCTCTTTCAAACCGTCAGCTCAAGTCCACTCTCAATATTCATTCAACTATTTAGCAGCTCATTATAACCAATAGCAATATCTCTATCTCATTGAATAGTGTGTCAGAGAAGAATTGTAATTATGCAGATAATTAATTATGACCTATGTCACAAATGTTCTGGTTGGAGGACTTTGACTTAAAGAAATGGCCAAAGAGTAAAATATTTGAACCAACAAAAGCGGTGCAATTTCAAAGATTCAAATATTTTCTAATAAAAAGAAGACAAGAAGCTTTGCTGATTTAAAAACTGAAACATTGGACTCAAATTGTTAAAAATGCAATCAATGAACAAATATTGGTGTACAGTTTTTTCCTAATAATCATCAACTCCTTTTGTGTTATTCCACAGTGGATTGTTGCTGTTCTGTCTACTGTCTATTGTGATGGATAGAACCTGCATTTTGTATGTCTTCAGATTGTACATCACACTTTCAACATATTTTAGTTCTTGCTTTTCACTGAATTTTGTGTGCAGCACTGCAGCTTTTGTCACTTCGTTTTATAACGCAAAACAGACGGCAGTGGAGTTTTAAATGTGGGACAATCTTAAGTGATGCTCAATGTCGAAAAGTTCAGTAGGAAAAACAATCTATAGGGAGAGCTCACAAATAAAAATCTCTCATGGGGGTTTGGAGCCAGGACTTTCTTTGCTGTAAGGCAACAGGGCTAATCAGCACACCACCTTGCAGTACCCCTTTAGAAGACATAATCAGCATTTTCTCCTATTTAGAGTAAATCTGACGGATGCCTTTATGTAATCGTACCCAGGGAAACTATTTGAGTACTACTATACTAGTATCAAGACTGTTTATTTAAAAGGGAAAAACCTTTGGGATGTGGTGTTAGAATGCATTCTAAAGGTTCTCGCCACAAATCTATGTACCGGTAAGTTTCATGATGGTATAAAATAAATAAGAAGCTAAATCTTTCTATGCATCTGGGAAAATCTTGCCATGTTAAATCAAGTCAGCTTTGAAGGTAAAATCCGATCCAAACACCGTTTTGCCTTCAGGAGTCAATGCCTTCTCTATCCTTCAATGACCTCTCTGGGAAGCTCTGCAGGTCAGTGGAGAGCTGATTGGAGAGATTTTAAAGTAGATTGGAATGGTAGATTTTTCTATTTGCACAATTTAACTTGACCTCTGTTTAAGCTAAATGAACACAATGGCAGAGGACATTTGACTGCTCAGGTCAAACTACAACAATGAAAATGGACCACGTAAAGATGAATCAGTCAGTTTGATGATTGACTTTTGTATTTCTATTGCACTTTTCTACCTTGTTCAAGCCCCAAAGTACTTTTTCACAGTCCTAGTCACCCCGTTATATGACAGCAGAGCAACATTGAAAGGTTCTAATGAGGCATCCAGAAGCAATGGGGTTTGATGTCTTGCCAAAAGACATGTGGGAGGGCATGGTTTGACCACTTTACCTCAGCACCTCAATCAGTTGTCATAATCAATGTCAATTTTTTTTGTCACAGTCTGCAAAGCCTATGAAATTCCTGTGTCTAAATCAGCTTTCCCAAAACTGAGTTCAAATCATTTTCAATGAAAATTAACGAGAGGTTTTGTTCACATCAGATAAGCATTGCAAATACAAGTAAAAATAAACTGAAATCATTCTACAGTTTAAAGACCACTACGTTTCCCATTTGTCTCTTTTTTTTAATTAATACCGTATTTTCTGTACTATAAGTCGCTACTTTTGTCACACGCTTTCAACCCAGCGGCTTATTTAATGATGCAGCTAATTTATGCATTTTTTTGACAGCCGCCAGGGGCGCTCCACCAGACAAGGTAAGTGTGGGACATGGGGATAATGATGTACCTGTTGCTGCCTTGAACAGTCTCAGAGAGGTAGCTGAATGTATAGTCCCATTTCAGGCAACAAGTCCATATATTTTGACACCCCACAAGCAGCCAAACAGCATGCACCTCACTTCTGCTCTTAGACCCTTCAGTCATGGTGCAACAAAAAGAAACACCCATGCTCAGCCCTACTTTCGCTGCATCCCACAATCCTTTGGTGCCATTAGACCCAAAGTGCACATGACCGCCACTAAAATATGACGCAGCTTTCAAGTTAAAACCCTTCATTAAAAGCAATGTGAAAAAATCCACCGTCACCAACGGGTTTGGAAAAGCCGGTCTGCTGTGTGACGGAGAGGACAGAGCAAGCTCAGGAGTGAATTTGCCACAGAGTGACACTGAAAATACATCGAAGGAGACACAGAGAGTGTGTGGCCAAGAATGTCTGACGCTATTCCAATCCCACACTGAAGAAGAAGACTTCCATGGTTTCAGTGCTCTCCCTTCCTTCTGCTGCAGCTCCCTGCTCCTTCTTAGACATGCGTGTGGTATCAGCACATATACATATTCAATCTACAACACAGTGTGGCGACCTGGGGTTAGCCCTGCCTCAAGCCCCTAAGACTCATGAGAAGTGGGGAATTGTGGGTGTAAAGTTCCTCACCATGACTGAGGGGTCTGTGAGCAGAATTGAGGTCCATGCTGTTTGAATGTTCTTGGGTGTGATCAAATAAATTGGCTGAAATGCTGTGTACTTCAGCCTCTCTGAGGCTGATTGTAGTTGTACAGTTTTTGGGGCAGAATGATCGGTGACTCACCAAATAATTTGTTACAACATGCGGCTTGTAGAAAGGTGCGGGTTGTGTGTGTACTACATGGCCTATCCTTTATAAATTAGGGGGGTGCGGCTTGTACTCAGGTGTGCTCTATAGCTCGGAAAATATGGTATATGGTTCTCTCTCAGTGTCACACACATACCATCATTTCAGAGCCTTGATGCTGGGGGAATATTTGTGATCAGAAATCGTGGATACGTTGTGTGGAGGAAGTTTACTAAAATGTTGGATTGTGCCGTTTTTTGTTTACTCTTTTTTTTCTTTTTCTTTTTTTTTGGGGGGGGGGCTGGCAGATTTTTCTTGCAGCAGAAGGTTGCCACTTTCTCCTGCTGATGGTAATAATGAAATTTAGAGGAGCCACCTCCACACTAGCATTCATCTGCAACCTCAGACACAATGCAAGAAATTTCCATTCCACATCCATCTGAGCTCTTTCTATTTGTATATCTTTGTTAAAAAATTTAGTCACAAAAACTTTTTTAAAATTAAAACCAAATAGCCTTGGCTTGAATTAAAAATTGACTACATTTGGCTTATCTGGAATTTTCAATATTTTTACTTTTATTTACCGCTTGCAGATCTTCAGTGAAGTAATCATTTATTTATGGATGTATTAGATCAAGCTTCCACAGTGTCAAGGTTTCTTTCCAAAATAAATTAAAAATTAAATTAAAATTAATTGTTAAAGAACAATGAGAAGAAATGCCTCTGTGGTAGATATTCTTCTGACATCATTGCAGCGTCCCAGCAGTTTTTCATAGACTTATGGGAAAAAATAAACCACACATCTGTGTTACATTTAGCAAGAATTCCTAATGATTTAGCCCTCGTGAGTGATAGCAGTGATGACAGAGTGACAACAGAATAGAAATCTATACGTCCATGTTCTTATTTTCAATTATTCTTAAGAACTGTCCTTGAGTTGTCATCTTCAGATTGAAGAAGCTTTTAACTATAATGCACTATAAGGCGGACTAGGTCAAAGCAATTTTGAGAGATAAACTGCGCTCTGTCAAAATATCAGTTTGTTTTTTTACGGGTAGCAAACAAGGTTGGGTGTCACTCATTGACTGTTTATTGACAACTGGATGGAGCAAGTACGACATCACCAGTAGAAAATGCCTTACTTCTGGCTCCAACAAAATGAAGCAAAAGCAGTCGCCATTTTTCCAAGATACGGACATCGCCATGTTGGAGCCAGATGACAGTTATTGGTTCGAGTGGTCTGAGTCAACGTTTCTATGGCAACTACTGTCGCCAATCAGGGGTAAACCGGTTTGTCCACATCCATACCACGGAAAATGGGCTCAGAAGAATCTATCAATCAAACATTGTCAATCAACAGGGGCAGTGGGCACCACATGCTTTTACTGAGGCATCTAATTGGTCAGTTTATAAAATGAATAACTTGTTATAAAAAAAAATATAATGAAAAATGTAGGTTTAGCAGGAACATGTTGAAATAGGTATCAGAGCAAGAATAGTTATTCTGATAAATGTAATGACTGAGTGATGCATGTTCTATTAATCTCAAGTCTATGGGATTTTAGCTTTTTGGAGCCAGCGGGTACTTCCTATTTGGAACGCGAGGGGGGAGGGATCATTTTGTCCAGTTCACCATATCCAGTCACTGGTGTTACTGTAAATAGACTAACGCTGCTAACGTGTTGCTGTGTCGGACTGTACTGTTAAATGTACTAAAAAGGTCAGGAGTATGCGTGTTAATAGTAATGTTTGTTAAATAAGGCTGGGAGTCACAGGTATCGTAAATACCCCAACACGGCTAACATGTAGCATGTCACAAACAAGTTTAGATTTGTTATCATTTAATTATCAAAGCTAATGCTAAAATTATTGTTTAAACAGAAAATCCATTTGGGAAGAATTGAAGATGGATAATAAAAGCTTTAGAAAACTCAAAATCGTAACAGCAGACATTCAGTAGGAAACCTCCACAACACAAAGCCGCTCCAAGGAGCTGCCACTTGAGCAGCTCCAGTCAAGGAAACACCAAGTGAGTTGGAATGTTCTGGCTTGGTTTGACTGATTGAGTGCAAGCTTGCATAATTTAGTAACACTGAGGCAACTGTTAGGTTAGGGAGCTAACAAATGAGATGATCTGTATCAAGCCTCAATGCACCTATCATGGTACCGGGAATGCTTTTTCACAGATCCCAGATGTGATATGATCATTCAGAACACTAGAAGAACTGCAGACTACTTACCGGTAATTGATTAGTTTTTCCCTTGGTGTTCTGCCCTCCTTAAAATTGTGCAATGTGAAGTTTGCATTATACAAGCAATTCTTGGATATGATTAAGCTTCCAAACCAATGTTTCTCTCATCATTTATCATGTTTTACCTCAATAATTCAGTATGGTCAAATTAGAATGTATGTATTAGTCATGAATTAAACATGAGTTGTAATTTGAGCAGGAAATGGAGTCTGATTTGCCAAGGTATGCTGTGACATCCAAATGTACGACTAAATGACTCACCAAAGCAGGCTGAGAAATAGCTGTAAAAACACATGAAATATGCATGGCAAAGGGGATATTATTAGATCACAGATGTTCTATTCACTCTACACAAAGGTAACCCACTGTAATCGCCAGAGAACCAACACTTACACCAGCGTTGAGCAAGTACTGCTGATTTTTTAGACTGCTTCAGGGAAAAATGTCAAGGTCTTTGAACTTTGAGTGATTCATTGACTCCCCACCATGTTTATCCAAAAATTGTTTAAATTGTGCGTTATTTTCGGGGTAAAACCAAACTTGTGAATCTCTGTTTGAGATCACATTGCTTGTAATTAAAAGAAACCCCAAAGCAGATGGCTCAAACTATGTTTGAGCTGCAGTTTTTCAGCAATTGTGTTAAAAAAAAACGCTTTTGCCACCGAAGGCTGTTATGATGCCTTCTCGCAGCATTTAGGGGAAATTTTGGGGTTGGAAAGGAAAATAATACAAGTGACACTCAACCTTGTTTGCTACCCCAAAAAAACATAGCTTTCCATTTTTCATGTCTTAACAGTTTCCCATTGGAGATCTGTAAGGACCATATTCTTTTGTTGCAGCCATGCCTTTGTGATGTAGTGTCTTCTCAAAAATGTGGAACATGTCGAAAATAAAATAAGTGAATTGTTTGTTTCCAATTAAGTTCTTTTCATTGATGCTGCTACAGCAGGAGTGAAAATGAGCTCAAATCTTTTCTAGATTTGGTTTAACCTTGACAGTGACATTCAGTGTATATGCCCTCAGTTCAGAAGATTAAACCTTTCACTGGATTATAATTTAGCATGGCAAAACAGCATAGGGGAAAGAAGGAAAAATAGTTATTTTTCAATGAAAAACTGATAAAAATCTGTTTGATTGTTTTTTATCCAGTGTCTATATACCCGTCTAGTTTTACTAGCATTTTTTTGAGCAACAGAATTAGGGGTTCTATCATTTGCTTTTAAGAATAAAGTGCATATAATAAATATTAATTGACATGAATTAAGTTTCAGAAATAACCAAAATGGACAATACACAAGCATTGCCATTTCGATTTCATTACAAGTCAATAGAACATAATTAGGTGCAACTCAACTCAAAAAACTGTGATCAGCAGTAAACAAGTGAAAACAAAGGAATTGCCTTATTTTATTTACCCACACGACGATAATTATTCTAGAAACTTCTGTTCCATTTGAGTTTGTACTTCTTACAACTTTTTTTAAAAACTGTCAGTCATAATTGTGGTGCACATTTGAGGGGCTTGTGTCTTTCATAAAGTTTTCTTAGTTTTGTTAACACATGTGTTTTTATTTGTGTTTGAAGTTGTTGACTTTTTTAGTACTTCGTTTCTTAAAAAATTACTTTTTCCCATTAGACCATGAACACACCAGATTTGTGTTTGTAATTACCACAGCTGTGATTGTTCCAGTTCATTAACTGCCTTAGATTTAAATTCAGGGATTTTCCATTTTGCGCCCTATCTTAGGTGTGATAGGCTCCAGCAATTCCACAGACCCCACTCAGAATAAACACAGTCCAGATAAATAAATATTTGGCTTCTGGGTTGGTCATTCCAAGATTCTTTACTTGTAATATTTTTGTTTTAACACATTTGTCAGTTATTTTGGGGAAATTATTTTACTTTAATTGCTTTCTTGGCTTGAGTACTCCAAACGATATCCCATGACATATAATTAAAAACTAAAATAAAATAAAAAATGTAAAAAATGTGTAATTAGTTGGATTCTCTATTTCCATAAAAATGTTTTGCCACAATCGGAGGCAGAACTTGGTTAAAATATGTGTTGTTCATTTAATTATAAGAAAAATGTTTTGCATGTCACAATATGCTGAGGAAAAAGCAAAAAAGTAAAATACTGTAAGGTAGAAATATTTCTGAGCAAGGTTTATTGTCAAAAACAAAGTGTGTCAGACAGAAAGAGTCTCTTGCTGGAAGAGAGCATAAAAAATAACATTCAGGTCATATTTGCAGTTTGTCATCAAAACAAAACTTAGCATTATGAATGGAACATCTGGCCATTTTTTTATTTATTTTTCTGCATTTGTTCTAAACACACGCACACACACAAACAAGTTTTAGACTCAATTATCTGACTTTTTGTTTCTAACTGTGATCAGCATTTTAAAGGAAATTTAAAAGTCTGATTTCTCAAGTAAAAGAGATTATGTTTTCTTTCCTGGTGAAGTCCACCGATAGCCTACAACTGATCTGCCGCAAAAAGAACAGTTGTACATGTTGCCACACACAAATGATCTAATGCCAGTGTGCAAACAAATCAGCCAGGCAGCCTCAGTGCCCTCCTAATCTATGAGTAGCAGTAAAAAAGGCTAACTTTGTGCGAGTGGTCTCGGTTTTATGCATGCCGGTTTTCATGCATGAACATTCCAGTCACAATGTGTCCAGTGTCATAATGAACTGCAAAGGCGTAGGCGCTAACCATCTGTTTCACAGCAACTGAAGCTTGGGTCTCAGACCTGAATATTCACCCTCATTTATCCCCCAAAAATTGGACCATTCAAACATTAAACCACAAGTAAAATGTGAAGTCAGAAGTGTCAAATATGAAAAAGAATCTCTGAACAATCAGTTTAACCAGGGAAATTTTTAGATTATTAGACATGGGTCCCTGTCAGTGAAGTCAGATGATGAAGGAGAGCAGCTTCAGTGGGATGTGTCTACGACAATGGGGTTAGTTTCCTCTACTAAAGTGGAGCCCAATTGTTTTTTAGTGGAGGCGAGATCTCAGATCTCCAAGAGCCCAGCAGGTTATGTACTTGGTGGTAGCTAAAGAAATTAAAATAAAACTCTGGGCTGCAGGGCTGCAATATGAACCTCGTCTATTGCCCAGAACAATGTCTGGCTCCAAGTATAAATTGCCTCCATATACCAGTATACTTTTGTTTTGTGCTGCGCAAATAGCAATACAATTAATGCATACTGAAACATTGTGTTTTATCATCAGATCAACCACACAGACAATTGTATTTTTGTTTAATGGCTGTAGATTAAGGATGCAGGGTTTTGAATTACTGTGGCAAACTTTAATTAAAGGAAATTAGAAAGCTTTTGTCTTTTAAAGTCAATTTATTTTATTGCCAATCAAGCAGTGATGTTTTCCACTAAACTGCAATGGCTCATTTTTTTTGTTGTGCAACTTAAATGCTTGCAGTGTTTCTTTTGTATTAACCCCCAACCTGCAGTAACAATAAAGCTTCTGTTTCTAATACAGGGGTAAGTATAAGGAGAACAAAGGTTCTGACTCTTTGTTTTGCGTGATAAAGCTTTTTTTTCACTCACTGCCATGTATTTGTTTTGTTTCAGATGAGAAACTTTAGATTTTATGACACACAGATTACATGTCTCTGCGTCTGTGTGAACAGAACACAAATAACACGGCGTAGCGTAGATATCAGCCATCTGTTACCCTGCTGCTAAATGGCAGTTACTGAGCAGTACAGAGTGGAAGTCAGACCATTTGTTAAGGCGGACTCACATAAAGAACATGGAAATCACGTACCTGAAGTCAATATGTGTGTAATGGAGTCATCATCACTGCTCCTCAGCCCATAAAACTCAATGGAGTGACTTTGACAATGTTGCCTCCTCAAATTAACACAGAGTGTTTAAGAAGCATGTATAGTAATAGAGGAAATTACAGAGTAGTAGTGCTAATTATCTTAATAGTGATGGCAGAAATAAAAAAGTGCTGTAATGCATGTTTTAGGTTACGAATCACAAGTAAGCATATTCCACAGATAGCAGACTGATACATAACTATAGTACTTTCAGCAAATGTATCACTTTGGAATATAAAAATGAGTGTACTTGATGAGATGAACCAATGACTCTTTACTCTTGCTCAATGGTAAGATTTTGATTTGAACAAAGAATACATATCCTTAAACTTGTGTTTCATTAAGTTTCTTTTATCTGAGTTGCCCTTAGTTGGGATGCCCAAAATATCTCTTTCAAGATCATTCATGCCATCATGTCACCCCTTACATAGTGAAAGGGTGGCACTTTAAGGAAAATAAATTTTCTTTTCAAAGAATTGCAAATGTTTTATTGTAAGTTTGAGGCGTTAGAATTGAGTATTTTGGAAAGAATGACAAACCAGAGCCCCTTATGAGGGGCCATACAATACCTATTTTATCCTTAACCACTCACATACCTACATTCTCATTCACATGACTTTCTTTCTCGTAAATCTATGACTTAAAAGTCATAATTCAAGTTTTTTTGCATTTGTCATCAAAGAAAAAATGTTTTGTCGTCTGGATTATTTTTACAATAAGAACAATAAAAGCAGATTAGTGAATCAAATTTGAATAACTGCGCTGTTTTTTGCAAATTTTGAACAAGATTTATTTTATTTTTCCAGAACAAATTTGGCAAGTGGAAATTCAATTGGCAATCTACTGGTAGTGTTGGCTAGTGATCAAAAAAGTTCATTTGGAGCTCTGCTCATCACTTTCAGCTCTCTGTGCAGTTTTCCATCTGCGCATAACTTAATATGTTAATGTGAAAGGCTTTTGTGCTTCCTCTCAAGCCTAATATACAATTAACCATAGAGACTGTTGAAACTACAAGTACATCCATGAATTTCAATCAGGTGCGCACAATCATGCAAAGTATTACATGCCAACTTGTAATTGGACTTTTTAAATGTTTTCTTGTTTTCTTTGCTAACTTTTCAAAGATCAAGGACTACAAAAACACAAATGGTCTAATCATCAACTCTGTGTAACTTAACTCTTAGAAGAAATATTAGTTTTTTGCTTCACAACTCTTTTTTTACCTGCTATTCATGGTATTTTCCATTTTTAAATACCCTGGACCTGATAATCACTGCCTTCTTTTTTAACTTAGCTTTGGTGAAGTCACCAAACTAACTATTCAAGATAGAATTCTGGCTCTTAGTCTTATTGCATCATTTTTTAGTGCGGATTCACTGATCTGCAACAGACAAAGTTGCTTCAGAACACCACCTGCAAATGTTTCAGGTGTCTTTTTTGAAGACAAAGAATCTGTTGCTGACTGGTCTTACCCAAACTTTTAGCCCAACTCCATGACCACCACAAGGAGAACACTGATGAGTCAACCCAGCCTGGCATCAATGCCCCGTCCAGCTGCAGCCAGGACATTCTTAATGCATCTAGCAGGCAGCTGAACACTTACCTTGATATTCTGATGTATTCACGAGTTAAACTGTTTTTTATTGGAGGGCTGACAATAGTTTATACATTTAAAAGTAAAAGATGAATCCTTTCTGACATTTTAATTCAGAGCACTGTAAAGTTACATGTACAGGTATGAAATATCCTTACAACATGTGTCTGTACGGAAAAAAATGAAATATTGCTGTTGCTGGAACATAAAATGTACAAAATTACTTTATAAAAACACTTTGTGGGGTTATTGTTTTGTGGCAGTTGTTTTTTTCTCTTTTATTAATAAAATTCTTCATTAGGAAAATCAAAATTATCTAAGCAGCACTCATTTCCTTTATAAAATAACACTTCCAGTTTTCTTTAGCCTTTTTTTATAAGGCAAAATTAAGCTCTAACCATAGTTGATGTCTCAGAATGTTGAAGAGTTTTACTGTCTCATATCTTTAGTTGGAAACCTTCACTCTTAAATTGCTGAGATTTGACAAAGCTATCTTTACATTCTATTTGTTTTGTTCATTTTTCTTGTTTAGTTTTCTTTTATTCATTTTGGCACCCTGTTGTCAATGGTTCCATGTTTAATCAATGCTAAAAAAATGATCTTGGTGTTGCTTGACGCTTTTTCTGTTTAATTTTTTGTTCTGTTTAAAACACAGTCAAATAAGTCATCTGTTATGAATGTCTTTAGATTATCTTTATCCATCTGATCATCCATCTGATTTAATAGAAAAATGCTTTTAAAGGTATAACTTGGTTTTATTTTAAACAAGCATGCTGTGTATAATGGGTCAAATCATTGTCCTTGCATTTCATACCTGTTGGGAAGCCTATAAAAACACACTTTACATTAGAGCAAGTCAAATTATTTGTACACACCACCTAATAGTCAACATCAGAATGTAACAATGCTGGATTATCCTTTTGTGCCTTTAGGTTTTCAAATTCTGTGAAAGCTCATCCTGTAAAAGCTTGTGGGAACTCCAGTGGTGCCTGCAGGTCAGGATGTGCCTTTAGAAGTTCCTTAGGGTGCAACATTTTTGTGTTGTTCTGCATCAGCACACACTAATTAACTTTTACCTTTCTACATTTACTGTCAGTTTGAGAAGCAGTGTAACTAAAAAGTCAACAAACTGACACAAATCTGTGTTAAATGGTCATTTCCAGACCAAGGATCAACTCTGGGTTTAAGCCAGAAATGATGAGTGACACTTTGCTGTGACACTAAAGTTCTGCAACCAAATCTATTTAAAATGTATATTAAGTTAAAAGATAGCCAGCTGAAAAAAATCCTATTTATTTTGCTATGTGTAAAAATGTACTAATATTTATATACACTTTTAACTCTAAGTTCCTCTAAATGATGGAATAGGTCAAGAACAGTGTTAATTTTTATTCTTAACTTTTGTATGTTTTATTTATTTATTAATAATTATCTATTCTGGGCTTTCACATCTTATAAACAACTTGTTATCTCTGCTTCCCTTAAAACTATTTTCATCCTTGTTTTTTTGTTCAACATCTGTGCACACGTCTGCTCCCTGACCTGCTTGGATGACGTGGAGTAAATGACTTTTAAGGCGTAGTTGCCCTAAAGCTAAGTTGAATTCCATTTTTTTTTTGTTTCGGCCCTGTCAGACTTTCAATTAAATCTTTCTCTTTTCCTTTCTCTTCTTTTTTTTCTGTTTAAAGGCAAAAAAGAATTGTTATTTTCTTCATGCTATATTCTCCATTTCAGGACTCTTCCCCACAATCATTCTTTTTGGGTCAATTCTTTTCTCATGGTTGACAGTATTGGGCCAGCTGAGTATTGTGAGACATGGCACAGGCTGCATTGTGACAGATAGAACTCCCACTTCCCTAATATGCAACCGCAGGCGACACTAGCTTTGCCAGTGCTTAATGGAAAACCCGTGTTTTGTTGGCCAACTGACCCCCATGCTCCGGAAAGTGAAAGAGTTCTCCTCACTATATCCTGAAATCATATCCAGATGAAATGTTCTGGATGCAGACTGCCCCTAGGCTATGGTGAGCACAACCGTCTGACTCACTGCAGGAGCTCACATCTTGGAATTAAAAAAAGGAAAGAAAAAGTAGAAACAGTTCCGTCTTTGGTGGGATTGCATTTCTACTCTGGCCTCAGTGCTCACATGAAAAGCTACAGGGCACAAAGTGAATAATTCATGCAGGGCTTTATATGAGACATAGCTGTTCATCAAATGGGTCAGGGTGAGTTCACATTTAAGGTGTTATTAATGCGTAGAATCCCTAATTAGTCTAAATACACATAAATATGTTGCAAAAGTGTTTTCAGAAATACTTTGATGTTTGAGAGGTTGTAGGAGATTTTTTTTCCATAATTAGTTACATGGTTTCCACAAAAGGTCACAAAGTTGACTTTAAAAAGAAGTTTAGCTCAAAAAGCTGTAAAACCCAAATCAGAACAAAATATTGTATTTAAAAATATCAGAATGATGATGTCAGATCCCTAGGTGTGAATGTGAGAGTGTGTGGGTGTGTGATTGTGGACACTCTCCCCTGTGACAGACTGGCAACCTGTCCAGGGTGCCCCTTGCCTTCGCCCACAAGTGGCTCCGGCAGCCCCGTGACCCCGAAAGGGAATAAATGGAAGAAGATGAATGAATGATGTCAGACACACTTTAAATACAATTAATGTGATGAGGTCCTGCAAAAAAACTGTCTACTGTGATTGCTGGTAAAATAATTTGCCTTGAAAAAAAGGCAAAGAATTGTTTTTCTACCTCTTTGAAAACATTCCTCATCGTCTAACGCGTATATGACTGGGTTGTTGTGTTTTAAAGTTAAAATGATGAACAAGTGCAAACACTGGCAGAAAATTGATCAGAGTTCTCTAGCTGCAGACAAGAACAGAGTTTGCTTCATCTTAAAGCCTCTTCAAAAACCTAGCCCAGCACATAAAGCTTAGTACCTCCACCAACCACCATTATGTGGGTCAGATGTGTACCAAAGCTGGTGAGCAGGACCTAATGTGGGTTATGACATCCTTTATATTACCGGTAAGCAAAAATACTCCAAAAATCCTGTATGGCATCAAAGAACAAACTTGTTTCAAAGTTCTTTTGTAAGTCAAGTTTATTAAAAGTATTTATACATTATCTTCATGCATTAAAGACCCACTATGATGAAAATCATATTTTTGGTGTTTTAGCATGTTTTTTCAGCGTACCTCTGATCATAGAAACACATATATAAAAATAAGCTTAAAATTGTATTCCTGAGTTATCTTTATTCAAATTATGATGGATCAGGAACACATAAAAAATGTTTTGTGAAAAAGAGTGTATTTGCTATGTAGAACATATGACGGGTGGGCCACAAGCTCCCTGCGCTGCTCCATTATGCATCCACTTGCAGACAACTAGATCCATGTACGTCTAATCTAAACATAAATCTAAACAGATAGGTCCATCATGGGTGATGTGAAAAAGGGGAGGGGGGGGGGGGGCTATGTGCCCACATCCCCGCCCACAGCCCAGAGGTGAAATTCTACTAAACTCCCATCCTAGGAACGGCATAAAAAACCACTAGATCAAAAGATGGTCAAACAGGGACTTCATACAGAGGCCACTGTTCTGGAAATTTGGAAAATCAAGAATGATATATGACCAATGACCACAGCTAACAGATGCTTGCAATAATTTCATTTTTTACACCACACAGAAGTACAAAAAAATTAACAATATGACTGAGGTTTAGTCTAACTATTGTCAAATTGAAAATTATTTTGGTTCAGGATATCAAGCATTAAGTAGACAGAAGATTGTGTCAGATAATGAAGATCCTGTTGTTCAGAAACACAAGGTAGAAATTACAGTTCCTTTCAATGGTATTAACCACTAACCACATTCACTGTAAGCACTGTAAACATTTCTCCAAGTTATTCTTGGGTTGGCCCATTAAAATTCCTTATATTAAAACTGTGAGGGTTCTGAATGCCATCAATGATAAACTGATAACTAGCTATTCATTAGTACCTTAAAAAAATGCAGTCAGCATGTAAGACCTGGAGGGGAATAGTTTAACAATGCGAAAGAAATCTTGTTTTGCAGCGACGAGTTGCATTTAAAAGTTTCACAGCAGGGTGCTCATTAATAACATCTCTGCTATCAATTATAGAGACAAATGTGTGTTTCCATGAGCAAAATACTATTTTAATCTCAGCTTTAAGCACAGCTTGTTAACAGTACCATTAAAAATATATTTTTAACTGTATAACATATTTTTTATCATCAGTATTTCACATGTTCATAAACCATAAATCAGAAAGTTTAACCGTGCTTCAGGAAAGTTAAAATATTAATTTTTTAAACATTTTTTTTTAATGGAGCAGAATCCAGCTGACGTCAACTCCATATGTATTTTAACTCATTAGTTTCTTCACATTAGTCAGAATTTTGTGGAATCCCCTTGTAAGTAAAACAGTAAATAAAATCTGACTGATTGAAACACTTATCTTTGACTCTTTTGTCTCGCTTAACGTGTCTTATAGTTTGATGCACCTAATGTATGGAAAAAATAGACCATTTATTGACGGTGCGCCTTAAAATACAGGGCGTCCTTGTGTAAAATATGGGAGGTAAAATAAAACTCTTGGGAAGTGATTTTGAATTAAACTTTCTCTGGCATAACTTTGCTGACCTTTAAAGATGTTTCAATCAGGTTTGCATCTACAACAGCCTTCACTTTGTCTTGATGGACTTGGCAAATGCCTCACATTTGATTACTTCAGCATGAACATTAAAGATGATCCAGTTTAATTATCTCAGGAAATTCATTCAGGGCACTACAGTTAATTTATTGTTTACAAAGCCACGTTTAATTGCTGTTGTGTTGTTCACTACATGCACTCACTTATGAACAAGCATGCATATTGTTTTTGGTGTGAATTTGATTGAAGTTGACATTTGGGCATTATGCCGTAATTTTTTGTGGATTATTGAATGATTATAAACTACACACACAATATCTTTAGTGTATAATTACTCAGCATAATTATAATCATTTACTTATTTATGGAGGGTTTTAGCGAAAAAAAAGAAGAAAAAAAAGATTAGTGACTGTCCTTAATCCAGTTAAATTTTCTGAATGTCTAATGTGGTAACACTTGGAGCAGCGTTTTAAACTGAATGAATATCACATGTAAGCACAGCAATAATGCTGACAGCTCATCTGCACAAAACCTTTTTAAACCAAGAATGGTTGTAATCCAGGAGAAAGACTGCCCTTTGTCATAAATTTAACTCTTTGACCTCATTACACAAATTATTGCATATACAGCACCCAGGTTCATGTCTTCAGTCAGCTGTGGCGTCATTCAAATGAGTTTGCAACAGATGTCACTCTGTAGGACAGGATGTGCTGTCTATGTGTGTGCACGTGTGTGTTCTCACTCTTGGGAACATCACTGTGGGGGCATTATCAGGGCAGAGGTGTGTTGTGTTATGGACTGTGACGCAGGAACGCAATGCTGGTTAGCAGCTGTATTGCAGAGGTCAAGATAGAGATAATGTGTGGATGTCACCTTTTTAGGACCATTTCTGGTATAATTACCCATCTAGTAGAAACCAAGGTTTTTCCAGCATCTAATGGATATTGCAATTTCTAAATGCATTATTTTCAAAGTCAAAAAAATAAAAAGAGTATGCAGTGGATTTACCAAACTCTACTGTTGAGCGGAAGAAAAAACACATGGCTTCAATGTTCTGCTTCTTTTATAGACCAATTCTGATGCCTATTGCTTCAGTAAACAAAAGCCAAACTTTAATACATCACCAGGTGCTTTAAAGAAATATTCACATTGGTGAATATTAACACTCTTCCTGGGTGTTTATATTTTAGTTAGTTCAGTTTATACTATGGTCTGGATGAATACTTGATTCTGATTGGCTGCCCAGTCTGGATCAAAAAGTGATAATGGGCAGTGATAATGTATACCAAAAAAAGAAGTTCACACAAGCCAAATGTTCTATGTCACAATAAAAGCAAACAAAAATTTGCTTCAATATCTGGAGAAAAACAAGCAGTGAGAGGTGAACTTTTTGTCTGAACTGAAAATACTCTAAAGCACATTGATTGATTGATTGATTTCAAGCATTGATTGATTTCAAGCATTGCAGTCAATACAATAAAAAATCACACAGATTTATCAAACTTATTGCAAAATAATAAAATGCATAGATAAAAACAGAAAAAACAAAGACACACCTAAGTCCGATTTGCTTAATTAAATACAGTGATCATTGACTAATGTCATGTAGAGCTATATATATTGCTTGGAAAGCAGTGGAAAGAAGAGAGCTTATATAATCCCACCCCTTTTGAGTTCATTCATATGATAGTTTTGCATAGACACATGTAAAAAATACTTTAAAAAAAGACAAATTTGCATAAAAAATTACAGAAAAACTTTTGGCGAGTTGAGACACTACAACAAAGCTTTTATAGATGTTGATAAATTTGAGTTATAACTAAAAGAAGTATTGAAGAAAAAATAAACACATTTTTAAAATAATGTAACAAAAATATATATCTATGATTTATGTTTCTACATGCATTCTGAAGATTACATTTCATAAATAATTATTTTGTTGTTTTAAAAATTGCATTTTGATAGCTTTAAAATAAAATCTTTAGGTTCTGTGTTTTAGTAAAGTTTCTATTGGTATCTTTTAAAACCCTTTTTAAAGACTCCTGCCAGTAGATGTAATTGAAACCACTCTTCTTTCTGTGTCTTTAACTGAATGAGACTTTTCCTTCATTGACTGCGACAGCCCCTTATGTTACAGTGTCCTGATGTGACTCTGTGGCCTCTGGGTTTACAGCATGACACTGTGCAAAAAGGCAATGAATAACTGATCAGAACGAAACTGAGCCGGGGAAGTGAACAGCATCGGCCCAATCAAAAATTAAAACCTAAGAAAAAAAGATCCAAATCGTCAACTAAACTGCTCTTCCTTATAGCATTCACCTCCTTTGAACTCACTTTAATTATAATTTAACCTCCATGTTTTTGAATCAGATAATTTGTAAAGTTTTTAATTTTTTTATAAAAAATAATATAAACTGAAATAATTATATGTTTGAGTTTAGTAATGCCCTCGTGACTTGTTTGGTCCCTATGAGATCCTGCTTTAGGTACATTTTAACATTTTTAGACCAAACCCTGAAAATGTTTTAGGTTCATTGTTAAAAGTTTTATTAAACTGAGTTGTGTGTGGTCAATCTGGGGGAGGACCTGTGATTGCAACAGGACCTCCATGCATGGGTACAGTTTCTGCTTCATTAACCATTTCAGTTCACGTTCCACTGGAACTTAAACCAACCCATGCGGCCAAGTCAGATGGAAAACCTGTCTTTCAACAGGTGAGCTGACGTATTAGGACAGACTGGAACTTGCTCCTTCATTAATGTTGCAGCAGCAGCAGAATAATTTCTAAGAAAACCTTTTTTGATTCCTGTTGCTCATGACTATTGTACCTATGAAGTACATATTTCACTATTTATTAGATTGTATTAATGCATAAGTATTTACTCATTTAACAATAATGGAAATGCATTTAGCTTAATTAAACTCAAACTATCATGCTTTTCCTGGCAGCTACTGCAGAGTAGGATAGAAAAAGAGGAAATAACAGCTTCGGTTTTAAATTCTAAATGTAAACCTTTAGTTGCAGCAACACTTACTTCATTTTGTGAGTCAGCGTTCCTAATTCCACTTCCTGCAACCCTTTAGAAAAGGAAAACTGTGTTTTGTTTTCATATTCAATCAGAAAACAAATTTATTTTGCTAAACATTCTTAAAATAATAGAAAGTGTCAGTAAAATGTATCAAACCAAACATTTTATGTTGATCAGAAGAGGGATTATGAGTTCTAAGAGAAAGAAAATGTGACTGAAAATCATTTCAAAAATTGACAAAAAGAAAAGCAATAAATAAAACCAGCCCAAAAAGTGGATGTGTTTAAAGGATTTTTCTCTTTTATTTTTTCTTTGCAAATAATAAGAGCATACCTTTTTTACTGGCATGTTTCCACATCGTGACCTTTAGCCCTGTCAGCTGCTAAATTTTGTTGAGTTTACCCATTATATAATTATAATTAGTTATAAGTTTTATTATTCATTTAAATTTGGCTATAAACTATAGAGACTACATTAAATGCATGCTTTGTTTGTCAGTATTTGTCACACTTTTGGTCCATAAAATGTAAATACAAAAATATTAACACATTTTAGTGTTTTAAAGGTTAAATTTATTAATACATTTTTATAAAGCTTTTGGATTTGTAAATTTGTGGAGATGGATCAAAGTAACCTTTTATTTATGGATCATGTTGTTTTTCCAAAACATACCTGATTATCCCTGTCACATGTTAACTTCCTTTGGTTTTAGCTTGATAAACTAAAATAAAAAGTTGGTACTTAGAATCTTAAAAGAAATAGAAATCAAATGAAGTTGTGTTTCAGTGGAAGTACTTGCACAGAAAGAATTGTGTTTCCCACAGCCATGTTTTAAGATGAAATACTGTAAAGAGCGAAAGAACACAATGTTCTTCAATCTCTAAGTTGCTGTCTTGGTTACCCAGTTTATGTGTCAAACTATTTTTGGGTTGTGACTGTGATGGTGGTTGTGGAGGACCCAAATGCAGGCGGCATGGTGACGGGAGGAGTCAAAACCTGAAAATATGCTGATAAAAAATAAAGCATAAAAGATTATGCTATAAAGGCACCAAGCCTCACAGATAAATCTTTTCTCTTGTGAGCATTACACTTATGAGACCTTTTGGATTCCAATATGTACCAAAATATGTGTATTTACATTATAGACTCTCTTAAAACTGCTATTTTGATACTTAAAAGACACCAAAGGTGATCAATACTAATGTCTCTACTGTGATCAATACTGTTGCATATTTTTATTGTTGATATGATAGGGAGGTGGATGTCTGACAGAAGAAAGTTACAGCCACAATTGACGTCTTAAGAAAAGATTCATGCTCATGAATAAAACATGCCGGAATGAACTAGAGGTCAAGCAACCTGTAACTGTGGGCGTAGCTGTGTGTCAAGAGATGTAAATATTGTTAAGCTAGAGATGTTTGACTGCTCCAATCATCTCGCTGGAGATGCTGACGCTGCTGTCAGTAAAAATAAGCATTTGTCCATGCAGGAGGTAACTTCGGAAGGACAAGAAATTCACAGTTTATTATGCTTCTGCTATTCCTTTAGAGTGGCAGGGTAGTAATATAATAGGAGAAAGGCCACATTGTGTTACATATGTCCTGTCATACACAAACATAAATAGTGTGTACTCTTTTTAAATGAGCCTGGCATTGTCACCACTATGCTGGATGGCAGATTAAAACAGTGAGAGCACTTTAAAAGTCAGTTATGTTGGCAGCAATAACTTAAACTTTGACTTCAGTTTCATGACGGCAAGTAGCATCATGAAACTTAATAAAATAAAGTCAAAATGTGCTTAAACTGTTTTACTAGCTTTTTTAAACCCATTTTAAACTTTTGAACACTTCAAAACCCATTTTTCCAGCACTTCCTGTCTCCAATTTCAAGCCACATCTTTGACGTGTCAATCTTTTGAGTTAGTGGGTGTTGAGTCACTGACAGTGGCAACACTCAAACTCACTATTGACTCATCTGCCTCTAATAAAAGATTGTATACAAAAAAGAGCGGAACTGTTCTCAGGTCAGAAAATTGAAACTAAAGTGAAAGTGATAAATTTATCATAATTTTTTACCCAGCTGAGTCTAAAGGATTTTCTCAAAAGACTTACAGAATAAAATCTGCCTCCTATCCGTTTATTTCCACCTCTTCATATGTATCTAACCTTTTGAACGATGACAGCTTACAGTAAATTACAGAATGTGTGGTATTTTTAATAGCCCTCCCATCCCAATCACTCAATCATCTCTTTTCATACAGCATGAACATCACAAAGTAATATATGAGAAAATTGTTTTGACTTTGTCTTGATGCACACAAGCGTTCATCAGCTGATGGGGACAAACCATCAGATGGAATAGAGGGGTGAGAGTGAAATCATTTTGTTTAGTTATATCTTTGTTTGAATTTTGTCTGGAGTGTTAAGTGCGGTGCTACAAGAAAATACTGAATATTAAATATTTCATTATATTTGCCCAAAATGTTTATTTCAATAGCAGACACTTTTGATAACATGGAGGTGGTACTTAAAAATTACAACAATCAAAAGAGGTGTCAGTGGTGTTAAACTGTGAACAAAGTGGAAGGTGTTTTATTTTGAAACCCTGTGGTTGGGACAGGTGAAATAAAAAAAAAGAAAATGGTCAGAGCTCTGACATCTTGCTAGTCACTTAAAACTTGGCCTTCTTTTCTGTCTTGGGGAGTTCCCCAACTACCCCCACTGTGTTGAAAGCTTAATGTCAACTCATATACCAACACATATGATACCTATCATACACGTGGCTGTGCCCAAACCGAACCATCTTTTCACCCAATTATTTAAACATTTATACAGAAATGGGAAACACTCACAAAGAGCAACAATGGGAGACTGCCAAAAATTGACATGTCAAATAAAAAAAAGAAAAACAGATACACAAACAAAAGGACATTGATTTTAATAGAAATAGTTATAGAGAACTTCAAGAACACATAAAGATGCATAAAACCATAGTATGCCTTCAAAGAAGTGTGACATGCAGTGAGTTTGACCATACAAAGTGGTTTCTAAATCGGTCGTGTCAAAGCCTTATTAACCTTCAAACCAGTGGGTGATATAGCAGCTAACTCCTGCATTTACAGTCAAAGATTTTCAATTGAATCACTGATATTCACAACTTCTCTGTGAGGATTAGCTCTGCACCTGCACTCGAAATGCTGCTCAGCGTGAGATTAACACTGAAAGTGAAGGCTGCATTTACCAGAAGAAAAGCTTCCATATGACAGTTAAGAGCTCTCTCAGTTGAACCAAAGCAACAACAAACGTCTACAATGAACTAATGTTTGCTAATCGTCTTTTAAATGGTGAAAAGTTTTTATATCTACAGTTTGTGCAAAAGCACCATTAGATAGATGTGGGTCTTTTTTTATTTTTGTTTTCATTTGCATTTTCTTATTGTACTGGCTGAATGATAGATTACTAAACCACCAATGAGACATTAAATAAAACTTTGCCATTACCCCAAGACTTTATCAGGAAGTTAGGGGAGAATGTGTCCCTGATTTTAAATGAGGTTGTTCAGAAAATAATCACTCTGAGATAAATTGAGTAAAACACCTGATTCATGGAGGAGCGCCATGCAGATAAAGGAAGGAACTGCTTTGAGAAAGTAGAAGTTGAGAAAAAGGCAGAAAAAATGGTGAAGTGCTAAAACTTTGAAATCACTGAGTTATGAAAGTGACGGTCCTTCAAAGGTAAAGGTACTGAGATGTAGGAGTACTGTTAGTGCAGGCCATGAATAAAGAATCAGGCCCACATGTCCAGTGGGTGGCTGAGCACCACCCCACAGAGCTTCCCAGGTCTGTGCCCCAAGGGTGGGTCTCATTCATCATTAACTGCAGCTTAAAGGAATCTGAGGCACAGACACCGGAAAGATAAAGGGGATGAGACGGTGCATGCGAGTGGGGAAGAGTAGCAGATGAAAGCAGGAATGCAGGAAGATTACTGAGGGGTTTTGAAAGCAGATCAAGCTGAGAGAACATGATGATTTGATGTACAAGAAAATAGGCTTTGGGTAGAACAGTGAGGAAAACATGGCTTAAAACAGAGAAAAAGATGATTAAGACTGTAAGGTGACAAAAGACTGAGAGCATTTGAGGTATTTATGAAATAGTCAAACAGAATGACACAATTTTGTTTTCAATATGATGATGACAATGATTATCAAAACTTCAAGTGAAAAGTGATTAAACACTCGACAGATGTGAACTGCATTAATGGGTTTTCCATATATCGAAAGGAGCAGGAGAGAGATCAACAGATGATGAGGGTCTTGCTATTTTTACTCCAAAGTTTAAGCTGCTTGTTTTGTAAAAAAGAAAAAACTATCAAAATTCTCTAAATTAGACAAAAATTTGTCAAACCCATAACTTTAATCTGAAAAGGCTCAGAAGGAGCAATTTTCATTTTTTAAAACATTTCCAAAAATGAAAATGTTTTTGAGAGTATTTCGAAAATTTTGCATTTTTACTGAAAAGAAAAAACACATAAACTCAAAAAAAAGCATTTTATAATTACAGAGAAACTCCTAATTCTAATACTGAGAAACATTTTAGGTATTGACCTTTCCTTCATGAATGCCCCCCTCCCAACATCAGTTCTGCTTATTTTAAGGAAAGATTATGTCATAAAATAAAGTATCTGTTTGAACCATGGAGCATTTGCAACTCAAGACATTAGTCACTTGATTTTACAATAAAATCCTCCTGAATTAACAAAAATGTAAATATTAAGAAATCCTTAAAACTTTTAGATTTTCTTAGCAGAAATCAGCATTGTGTTCTCAAAAGTTTGTCTTTTTTTCTTCCTCTTTTTATATCTGTCTGTCATTCTGTCAGTGTTTCCCTCTCTCTTTTTCAAAGTACAAGTTGATAAAACCTGACTATAAGTGTGTCAGCTGCTGTGAAATCCTCCTCAGAGAAGATGGTAGATTTCCCTTAAAAGGGCTGCCTGTTGTTGATTCACTGTGGAAACTGAAATTTCAGAGAAATATAGAGAAAAGAATTTGCTCTTTTAGGGGACCAATTCATTCTCAATTTCACTAGTGCTATTTTAAAATTTGCCAGAATTTCAACCTGTTTTGCCAGATTGCTTTTTGCTTTAGTGTCCCCCTTCTGGATGTTTACCTGCCGGTTAAGAGGACGAGTCAACTGCAGAAATTTGGAAAGCAATACCGTAAACATGTCAGTGACAGAAAAAATGCTTTAAGTGGCTAAATTGAGAATATTTAAAAAAAATAAATGAATAATTATATTTGCAGGTTTAAGGAAAACTTGTTGAATAAAATTATTGTCCCACTGCCATTTATTGCATGAGAGCCTCAGCTTAAAAAAGATTGCAAAAGTTTGTCAGATTTTTGATTAAACTCTAATCAACTGATTAGTAATCAGTGCAGACATTTTTTGTCTGCAAGAAAACACTAATCATTCATATGCATCCAGCTTATTCCTTTTTTATGAATTTAGAACAGCCTGGAAGCAGTAACAACCAAATAATACTGCCTTCTTTTTCTGTCTCCTCTAAATGAGAACAAAAGGTTGTTTGTATTTTTTTTTTCCATTTTTGTTAGAGAAGTGGATCAGGTGCATTTTATAATTACAGTGTGACAGGGTGATGATGCACACGTACAAACACATACAGCCATATGCAAACAAAGATGAAGGAGCTAAAACAGACGAGCATGCATGCACATGTGCACACACATTCACACACTAATGTCTCCAGCAGGTTGAGGCACAGCTGTTTCATGGTCTGCAGCCCATTTAAGTTTTCAAAATACGAACACCACAAATAGATCGCTGTCTGTGTCAGTAATTCTGAGCAATTCTGTGTAAAATGTCTTGATTTTTCCAAGAAATAAACAGGGGCACATCACTATTTAGGGAGCACGTCATTGCCACCATCAGCTTCCATCCAAGTAACGAGAATCTAAGGCTGCCTGACACATCTTAATCATTGGCATAATGAATGGAGGATAAGCTGCTGTGAATCCCAGCCTTGGTCTGACAGTGGTGATCAATAACAACATATCGCAGATTCTCGTTAAGCCCTGCCGGGTCTGCTGAAGAAAACGGATCCCTCTGTTGTATCAGATGCAGGCGCTCGTATCAGGCTGGTTGACGTTCACATTTCCTGTCCATCTTCAATTATGGCAAGGAATCATCTATACTTGACTTTTGAATCAGTATAGATGAAACAATGGAAATGTGCCTTAAGAAAAGCTTCAAAAATAACCAGCTGTTTCTATGATGTATGTATATCCTTGTGGTGCACCTCTGACTGAAAGAATCATCTACTGTACCACACAGCTAATGTAGAGAAGCACTGAATCAGCAAACAGCATACATTTCAGCTTGTTTGGAGGCAGTTCTGAATCCTTTTTTTATGCCTGTCTGATTCAGGGTAATAATGTTTCCGAAGAGCCTCTTCAGTGCATCAATCTCTTTAGTCATTTTAGGTTTTGGATCAGGAGTTATTTAGTGAGAAAACAACGACAATCCAGAAAAGCTACCAGTATAGCACAGAGTTTATGAGATAACATCTAATTACCAGTTAAATTACCTGCTTTAGAAATAGTCCCAAAACCATCACAATGACCTGACACTTTTAGATTCAAAGCAACATCATGGTCCTTTTTGGGTATTTTGAGTGTTCTTTTTTGCAAATGGGAAATGCAAATGAAAAAGGTGACAGTTGTGTGATATTTAAAGCAAATTACATTTTCCATTCACTCAATAATATCTTCTATATTCTTCATCATACATTAGGGATGTAGAGGATACAGATACGTAACACAAAAATCAGCCGAGCGCTGGGAGTAACAGCAGTGCAGGTTGAAACAAACAAGGTTCTGTTGGTAAAATGGTAAAAAATTGATGGAGATTTTGTTTTTGTTGCTTAAATAAAAAAGCAACAGTAAGAAAAACAAGGTTTTTCTCGTAAAAAGGCATTTCCTTTCTAGTTTGAGATGCCAGATGAATAATTTAATATAGATTTTACCTATTTAGGTAAATCTTCTTCCACTTTCGGCTTCTCCCATCAGGGGTCGCCACACCGAACGAGTCGCATGGTAGATTTGGCAATGTTTTACGCCGGATGCCCTTCCTGACGCAACCTTCTCAAACCGGGCTTGGAACCGGCAGAGGTAGAGAAGGGAATACCTATTTAGGTAAATAATTAGGTAAAATGTGGACTATATCGTATCACGACAAATTTAGTTGAATGATTTTTGACAGGTATTGAGATTGAATCATGTGCGAGAGAAAGATGCTAACCCCTATCATACATCCTTAACAGTTTCATTATGTACTAATTTCACAAAGCTCCACTTTCAGACAAACAAATGATAATGCAGAAAAGTAACAACAGAAATAGATATTTAGTGTGTACAAATTAACAGATTTTGATTTTATTTATTCCATCTGTAAAAGAAATTCTCTCAATTTTCCTGAAAGTATAGATTTGCCTTTTTCTTACAAACATTCTAGCAAGGTTTTATCCTAGGAGTCCTTCTCCAATCCACCTTAAAGACATCTTCAAATTTGGGTTTTTCTCAGAGTTAGACTGTATGACTCTGCAAGACGTCACTGTTTGTGCAGCTGGGTGTTAGTCTGGAAAAGGAAAACAAAGATGAGAAAAGAAAATCACTGCTTAAATTGAAGGTCTGGCACATCCAAAGGATCGGAGGAAATAAGGCAGTGATGAAGATCGCAAGAAGCAGGAGGACCAAAGAGGCAGAGAAAGGATATCTTCAAACCCACTTTAATGAATCAAACACGATAAAGAACAGTAGCATCTTCACATGACGCTCTTGATGTAAGCATTGCAGCAGGGTTTCCTTTTCATACAAGCATTTTTGAGAAACACTCACAATGGGATTTACGAAAGCCTTGTTCAACTTGTTGTTTGGTCAGAACTTGTGCTTCAGGGCACATTTGCCACTGTTTGCACACTGACCAATGTTCAACAAAGAAAAAGAAGGGATTTTATCCATGTTGGATAGTTGGCAAGGGTTACAGTGTCTTCCTCCTCCCTATTCCAATACAAGCTGAGAAACGTCGTCCTTTTTGTCCTTACTTTTTATTATTAAACTCACAATTCAATATTGATGTCTTGCAAAATTTGTTCAACCTATGCTAAAGCTGAAAATGTTGGCTTAGAGAGGGGTCAAACAAAACTATGCAAACACCAGAAAAGTGTGTGAATATCTTTATTTTTTTTAGATTTTCAAAAGTAAAAATGATCCTTGAAAAAAAGAAAAGAAAAGGAGTATATTTTTTATGAAACCACTTTGCTCAGTGAGATCCAGTTTATGAAAATGTCAGGTTTACATGTTTTGTCTCATATGGGGGTTTCTACCAGATACTGATGTATTCTGTTCACACAACTCCACTTTATCACTGATGATGAAAATAAGCTAAAGGAAAGCAAGGCTGAGTCCGCTCAATAGCCAAGGCAAGGAGAGCTTACTCTGTTCTCTTAATTAGACTCCTCTAAACCTCCAATGCTCCTGCTGGCAAAGTTTGACATATCATGCTATAATTGCTAACATGCATTGATGAGATAAACTGTATTCGCTGTAGGATATGGAGTCCTAGAATGGACTTCTTGCATTCAGATCAGAAACTTTAGGATTTGCAAGACAGAATTAATGTTCTTATGGAAGGTACCAAAGAAGAAAAGATGTACGCGGTGTGCTAAGTAATTCTACATCAATAGGATATTGAACAAGTTGTCCACAATGAGATAGGGTGAAACTTTACAATCACCTTGCCCCTAGATTAGCAGGAACTAATTTAAAACAGATAGTTACTTAACAACCTTTATACCTCAGTCCCCTGCCTGATGCTGCAACCTCTAATTAAATACTGTCTCCAAAGGGTTTACATGGTTTAACATTGAAATCTGATTTCAACAGATATTAAACAATATGTGGAATATAGGAATACTGGAATTTCCAAAAGCTATTGTGGCATCACAGAAGATGGTAAAGTCAAAATAGAATATATACACAATTTACTTACATTTAACATGAACAATGGGAAACAGATCCACTGCACAGTGAGCCGAAATACATGACAAGTTTGTCAATTGACACAAGGAAACACACTTCACTCTTAAAAATGATCTGTTTATCCATTTATCAGTACTATAATTCTTAAACGTCTACCAAAAATTATCACTTTGGTTTAGTTTCAGAACAACTTTTAGCAAAACAGGCAAGCTATATTGTCCAGGACAGCTTTGCAAGAATTCCATCATATTTGAGCAAGATTCCATAGTGAATTGTTTATTAAGTTTTGTGAATTTTTTATCTAAAATTTTCTAAGAAATCAATAATATTAGAGTACCTAAAAGCGCTAATTGCAAATTGTTCCTTCCAACTGTTTAAAATGATAAATGGTGTATACTTATTTATTGATTTACTGCTTATCTTGAAGGCCCAAGGTGCTTTACAGTCACTATTCACCCATACACACACGCATATAATCATACAATGATGGATTCAAACACTGGCAACAACCTGTAATCACCAGGAGCAACATGGGGTTCAGTGTCTTACCCGAGGACAGGTAAGGCGGTAACTGAACCTTCAATGTTCCAGTCAGAGGTTGACCACTCTACCCCTGCTCCATGCTGCCACATTCATTTGTTTTAACCCCTGTGGAGTGTCAAACATGAAGTAGAAGGTAATCAATCATTGCTTTCTTTTAAAATTACAGTTTTGTTTTTCTTACCAATATTGTGATAAATTAAATGTTCATATTTTGTGAGTGCTTTTTATTTTATTTTTTTAATTGCTAAAATTATTCATGTATTTTCATTTGATTTCATTTTTTTGGCAGACACCCTGGATGCCATGGTTTCTTTTTATATAAAAATCAACAATTTCATTATGTTACGGCTGTGGCCGTATTTGTTTATTCTGTTTGTTCTGTTTTCTGTGTATTTTCTTTTTTTTTTTTTTGTATCAGAGTGGGACTTCTATGGTTTTGTAGATCTTTGTATGTGTGTCTGATTCTTTCCAGGTGTGGTGCATGAAGGTGTGGCTCCTATTTGACCCAAACTGATGGAGGCAGCCTTCAAAAACACAGTGTGGACCTCCAGTCTGGGAGAAGGGACTTTGGCTGCAACCTTTCTCCTCTGCAGCGTGGCCCCCCTGTCCATTTTGTTTTGTAGTTTGTATTACCTGTGTTGTTGTGTGTTGCACTTAGTTGTACTTGTAATTGTGTGTTTAGGCCCACTCTGTAGTTTTGTTTGGCCTAATTTTGTTTAAGTGAAGCTGTAGGGGAGAACTGCCATTTTCTTTACTACTTGTTTTCTCCGGTTTTTGTAAGTCTTGGGAGGATAGTGTTTGTCTTTGTTTTCTCTTTTCTTTTGGTTCAGATACGATTGTTTTCTGGGCTTAGATAGGTTGGAGTTTTGTTTGTTATTTTGGGCTTTGTTCACCCTGAAGCCTTTTTGCTTCACCTTTCTGTTATTGTTGTTTGTTATTTATTAATTTGTAAATACACTTGTTTTTTTTACAGAGACAGTTGTTTGGTGTTTTTGTGCATTTAAATTTGGTGGCCAAAACAATTACTTAAATGTTATACCCCTAGACCAATACTAGGGCGTAACAATCAGTTTACATTTTAATTGTCATAATACTTCCTCTTTTCCATTTAGCATTTCATCACGTTAACATTGGCTAAATGTTCCGGAGCAGCTGATCAATGAATTAGGCTTAAAAGTTGGCACCAACTAACTATAACTTTCATTTATTATTTCACCTTAATATTGAAGAACAATTTATTTTTGAGAGAAAGCACAGTGACATTTTGCCGGATTCTGACATTTATTCTCACAGCATCATCCCCATCAAATACTGAAATGCACTCATGAGCTCTTAAACAACATTTTTTTTTCCCTGCCTGCCATTGCCTTGTGAATTATCCATATCAACTGAAGTGTGCTCATTCGTCCACAGATCGCTCATGACAGGCTTTCGCTATGCCATATTAGCTATGTAGATCAAACAATCACCAGTGCGTCTGCACCTGGAAGGGAGGAACCTCAGTCTGTTTCATAAAAATCTTTTTAAAATAAATTAAATGTAAAGTGCTAATTGTTTATGCATGTTCATATTTTCAGTTTACCATACCTGTTAATGTGAACGCTAAAGATGAACTTCCATACACATTCTCACCTTGTCCTTTTGATACAGGTTGGCATAGTTACTGCATGAGCACCAGCCCCTTTTTCATCCCCTCATCTAAAAGTGCCACAGTGATCAGTGCTGAGTCTCTCACCAGTCATCACTGGAGACTAATACTGTCTGCTGCTACCTTTAGTCATTAGTGTATCTCCTCTGCAACAAAAGGACAGTCAGCTTGGAGTTACTGATGATTTCTTCCAAGCCATCCTCTCTCAAATATCCACAGCTGGGTGCTTTTCGGTTGAACGTCGCAATTTTTCAAAGATTTCCTACCACAGAGCAATAGTAAAAACAAAAATTACTCACACAGGTATTTTTCCAGGCTGGACTATCCCAAAATCCTTTTAAGGGGATGTTGAGATAATCCAATCCAATCTGATTCATCTAATCTAAAATTCTGCAGCAACAGGCGTACATGGAGAGATGCTGCCTCTGTCTAAAGCTGTGCTGCACTTCCTCCCAGCAAAAGTTTAAAAATATTCTTAATTGTTACAAAGCCCTTCATGAACTTGCACCTTCTTCTGACCATATAAGAAGACTTTGACCCCAGAAAACACAGTCAGGCTGTGAGCAGAGTCCAGACGTGCTGGCAAGATATTTAACTTTTAGAGTTCTTTCTGTGCACAACTTCTTTTCTTTACAACCAAAATTAAATGGTTTACACTCTTTATGTCATTATTATCTAGTCCTTATTGTCTCTCTTTTTTGTTTTTTTCAGCATTATTGTGTTGTAGTACATACCATCTTTTTTGGTGTCACTTTTCTACTTAAATGTAATTTTTCTCTTCATGAGCTCAATTTGACTTTATTTTGTGAAGCTTTTTTTGTATTAAATTAGGAAATGAAGTTATGAACCTGGTGAGTAGTTTTGCAATAAAGCACCTTTTTACCAATAAATCTTCTAAGCATGTTGTAAAAGTTGGCCGTCTGTCTCCTCCTGCCCCTGCTGTACCTCTTGAAACGTGTGGCGGGGATTTTGTTACTATTTTTATCTTCCTTTTCATTTTTTTAAAGGACATTTTGGTTCATCTAAAGACTGACGAGACAACATCTATAAATAACTGAGAGAAGAAGTGCGCAAAATGAGAATAACAGCATGTGCTGGCCATCAGGTCATAGCAAGTGGAAATAGGACAAAAATGCACAATAAAGGCAAAGGAAAAGGAGAAATCTGCACAAATCACTAAACATTTTGAATGAAGGAAACTCCAAACAGTGATAGTCCAAGCAGCGTGTATTAGCAGCAGCACAATAATGTTGGCTTATGAAACTAATAAACCCACCCATATAAGTTTTACAATTATAAATGTCCTTCAATCTATTATTTCATTTGTGCTTTTCTCCTGCAGAATCAGTTACATTCCTGTGACTTCAGAAAAAGGCTGGGAGGTACGAACAGTCCTGATTAGTGCTGTGCATCCTTATTAACCCTCAGTGATTACTCCTCGTCATCATCATTAGGATGCAGTGATGTTCCAAGTACTTAAGCAATCATCCAAGAAGATTCCCAACTCTTAATACAAATGAAACAGAGGACAACCCTTGAAAAGAGATTGGTTGAAGTGGGGGTAAAAAAAAGAAAACAAGCTGCATTTTTCTTGATGCATAGATCTCAGGGAACATAAATTAAAAAAATTGCTTAAATGCAATCAAATCAACTGTGTTGCTTTTTTGGCCGATGTCTTCTGCTCAGTATTTACAAAGTAAAGTTTACCATTTTTCATATTGGTGCACAGCAATAACAGGAAATCATTTGAGCATACTTCTCAGTAAGAAGCTTAAAAGTTTAATCACAGACGGAGGAAGAATAAAAATAGGACAAAAGGTTTTGGCTTTGAAATTACTTTAAATTTGTTTCCAGAAACAAATTTCTGGAGTGTGCTTCTATTTACAAATGCAGACAGATATCCACATTTTACTTTACACACTTTGTTTTGTTTGTTTTGTCATTAGAAAATATGTCAGAAAAATTTGATACTTTTTTGAACAAGTTATTTTGTAACAGGGAAAGCTTTTCATTAATTTGTTGAAAATCTATCAATCTGATAAAACATTTTGCAAACTTAAATGTTAGGAGAAATCAAAGAAATAAATTAAAACGTAAATTGAAAAGTCAGCAAACACAAAAAAGTTGAATATGACGGGACTCATGCACATAATAAGGGAAGGGCTGCACAATTAAATTAGTGAGGGCTGTTGTGTTAGAAACTAGTTGGGAGACACACAGAGATCAACTTTAAGCATCATGAATGAGGGAAAATCTGCTTTAGAATGCAGCAAAACAGAAGCTATAAAATTCAATTTAATTCTGTTTTTATGTACATAGCCCAATATTACAGCATCGTTGTTTCAACAGGCTTCACTAATTGTACAAAACATACAATCAATTATAAATAAAAGAGCTGATTGCTTAACTAAACTAAAAGGACTAAACTAAACTGGACATCCTTGCCCTTTCACCCTCTTTCTTGGTAAGGAAAACTCCTAAGAAAAAATAAACAGTTTCCAGGGAGAGAGAAAAACGACAAAACCTCAAGAATGTCCACATGAAGGAGGGATCCTCTCTCAGGACAGACAGGTGATTGTACCAGAACTGTTAAAGAAGATTTAGCTTATCAAATTCTACATGTTTGAATAATATAGCAGATGGGCTTCATCCAGATGGAACTGGGGGATGGCTGGGGGCACGAGTCGAGCAAGAAACGAGGTCCACGGACAAGTACAGGAGCACAGATGATCTACCTGGAATCTGGAGTCACTCCAGCTCCCCAGGAGAAGAGTAGGAAAGAGGGACAATGTATGAATCGCACTGCACCAAACGGAGGCATGGAGAACTAAATGATAAATGAATGATCAAAAAAAGGGGAGAGGAGAAGAAAATGAGAATAGAGGACAGAACCCCAGTGGACCATACTTTCCCAAGCTTCGAACTTCTAGCAGCCTACTAGCAACTAACTACTAACTAATTGTTAATTCAAACATGTTAATAGTATGTTGCATGCATGCACTATGACACATATAGCATATTGGTAATAATAATGGCAATAATAGAAAATCTACATTTTTAGTATATCAGTATTGACATAATATAGTTTTAATCTGAGCAGGAGGAGTGCTCCTAGCCAAGTTTATGAAACCATGATCTCTCTGCTTAGATCTGTGAAGAAATATGTATTATGGATGTAATGAAAATTCAATTATTCGCTCAAACTTCATTACAGTAGGTTTGGTAGGGGGAGCAATAAGTTAAATATTGTCTGATTACTAGCTACCCTGGCAATAAGACTGTCCAAAGACGAATGTTTTAAGCCTAGCTTTGAGAACAGAAACTGTGTCTGCCTCTCTTAAATGAGCTGGGAGCTTTTTAACATTCACTAAAAAAGCACAATAATATAAGCATTGCTTGAAAAAGTTTTTTTGTTAGTAAAACAAGAGAATGGTGACAGTGTTTTGCTTGTTTTCTTGTCCTTTAGAAACAGTTTGAAGGTTATTGACTTTGCGGACCTCCTATGGGTTTCTGTTGCCCTTATTGATAGTCATTATTTGAGATTTTTAAGGAGAAGAAGTAACATTGTATTAAATACAGAGAAACTTTGGCACAAGTCCAGTTCCACTCAGACAAAGTCTGCTTTCTTGCCCAACTTGACCTTCGGCAGCTGTCCTCATCTTGCTGCTTCAATCATTTCCATCCTGAGCTGGATCCAAACATCTGCATGATGGCCCTGCAGACTCCTGCAGAGTTCTCTGGAAAGAAATGACAGGTGGGTCTGGTTTTTAAGATGTCAGCTTCATCTGCAGAGCTCATCTTATCTTTGTGGACACCCCAGTAATATCCCAATCAGTACAAACACTCACTGGTTAATAATATGCACTGCATTTGTCAGTTCATGTGGAGTTGCCAGTCTCCCTGTGCATCACTCCACCAATCATTTTTCATACTCTCATAATCAGCGTCCAGAATTTTGATAAACAGACAGGAAGACCACTCAGTGAGGACACTTTGGCACTGCTCACCATCCATCCACACATCATGTAGTTTATATGTGATGCTGTCAATAATCCAGGTCACCAGTGGGACATTCACCTGCATGTCCACTAGCCTTTTGCTTCAAAGGGCAGTGACATTTCATTCATCTTCTAAATCCGGTCATGGGGCTGCCGGAGCCTATCCCATCCACTTGTGGGAGAAGGCAGGGGCCACACAAATCACACACCCATGCACATTCACACCTAGGGACAATTTAGAGTAACCAATTAACATATGAAGCATGTTTTTGGACGGTAAGTGAAAGCCAGAGATGGAGAAAACCCACACATGCACTAAGTGAACATGCAAACTGCACACAGAAGGATCCCCCATAGGGGTTCTGTTTCCGATCCCCCAGCTGAGACTGGAACTGGGGGACCTTCTTGCTGTGAGGCAGGAGCACTAACCACCGTGTCACCATGCAGCCCAAGGACAGTGACCTTTTGATCTCTTTTTTTTTTGAATGCACAGATTCTAAGCAGGGGGGAAAGTACTGTGAAAGTGCCGTTTTTCTACTAAGCTTTTACCAGAAAGGGCAGCGACCTTTCTGGTAAAAGCTTAGAAAAACAGCACTTTCACAGTACTTTAATCCCTTGCTTAGAATCTGTGCATTCAAAAGGATCATGGCATTCTCTAAATCAATACATAACTACTAGGTAAAATTGTACCCTGTCAAGTAATTTTCAACCACTTATCTTTGGTGTACAGTGGGGCAAAAAAGCATTTAGTCAGCCACCAATTGTGCAAGTTATCCCACCTAAAAAGATGAGAGAAGCCTGTAATTTTCATCACAGTTATACCTCAACCAATAGACAAAATGAGAAAAAAATCCAGAAAATTACATTGTCTGAATTTGAAAGAATTTATTTTGTCCACAATCCCAAACAGTCACACTACAAACGCCATTACAGATCAAAGTGTTCTCATTACTCCTTTAACCCTTGTGCTATCCTAGGCACTTTAACGTTGGGAGTTGGGCCATCTAGACCCACTAGACAGTGCGCTGAACCATTTCTTCAATGATTTGTGATCCTCACTGGTGTCCATGGATTACATGAAATCTTTCCACCTTTATCCACCTTTGTCATGGTAGAAAGAACATGTCAAAGTAAGGGTGGGGTCACCTAAGATAACACAAGGGTTAAGACCAAAGTGCTTTCTAAAGCAGTGTTTTTCAACCAGTGTGCCATGGGAGATGGTCAGGTGTGCCGTGGGAAATTGCCCTTATTAAATGATCTAAAAATATTTACCATCTCCAGGAGATCAGCTGTGTTCATCCAAATAGGCCCTGATAAAACAAAGTAGTTAGGAATAGGAAAGATCATAAAATACTTTTTTCGTTGTGTTTATTTGATTCTAGTAAAGACACTTTGATAAGAATGGCGGTACCGTGATTTAGTCGTAGCTTCAGAGATTTTTGGAAAAGTCCCGCCATAGATTTTTATTAATTGCAGGATAAATTCAGTTTGTTGGCTCACAATGCCATCTGTGAACAAGGGTCAAATACTGAAACTGTAATAAAAAATAAAAAAAAAATTTAAAATTAGGTCAAGTGTCCCTAAAATCATAATAGCCTGATCACTTTAAAATTGCAAATGTATAGGAACAATAAAAAGCAGTAAGTTAAGTCTTGATGGGCTCTGACAAGACCTAGGTGTGTTCAGATGTAGGGTATAATATTTAACAGACATTGCTGAATGTACATTTGTCTGTGTAGAGAGATTGCATGGAGTGTTACTGCAGGTGTGTGTTGCTGGTAGATTCTCTTTGAGAGTAAGTGGATAGGACAGGAACAATCTCTTTACACGTGATTCCTCTGCCCTGAGGAGAAGAGTGATGGAGGAGAAAATTGGGAGAAGAGTTACAGTGCACTTTCAGGGCCTTTTTCTGAGTATGCTTACTGGAGGTTTACAGTGGACCTCTTACCTGCTTACTTGACGTTTAATTGATGTTTGTGTTACTCTGTGTGGCCTTATTTTTTTTTTTTTACATTTTCCAATGCCAATTCATATCAAAAGTCATAAATAAAGAAAAAATGTAATAGCTTTGATACAAATTCAGATTTTCACACAGCACAGATGTGCTGGATTACAAAAAAGAACCACATATCAATTTATTCTTTTTTATTTAAAATAAATGTACAACAAAGGTTCAATAAATTAGATGAAAACAAGTTTTTGGTTCTTGCTTAGGGTGTGTTCAGACTGGACACATTTGGCTCGCTGAAAGGGAGCCAGAGTTCATTTCCCCTGATAATCTGTGTTGTGGCCCCGACAGGCAAACCTGTCTCAGTCTAGGGGAAATCACAAAGGGACCATCACAAATGAAAACTGGACACCAAGAAGTTGAGGAACACAGTTTATTGGGTGGAAGAACCCATGTCCTGTAAAGCAAAAAGAAATAATTACTGTGCTGGTTAAAACAAAAAGACAAAACTGAGAGATTGGAACCTTGGCCAAACGTAAAATACGTCAGGGAGACGACCCAGCCGAACTGACCGTCGGAGTCAGCAGCTCCCAGCTAAGCCTGCCGAACAAAGTCTAACTGCTGAAAGGAAACAAAGCCTTCAAATAAATGCTACCAAGGTCCAACCCCAAACTAAAATAACACAATCCAGCAGTATAAGAGTGCTGAGAACCAAGAGGGGAAAAAGAAAAACAATCCAACCAGCACAGCTCCAACTCAAAACTCAAAACCCCACTCCACCCGCCCTGGTTGAGACTTCCTCTGAATTAAATACCTGGCAGGTGCTGTCTTTTTTTTTTTTTACTTGTCCTGTCCAACAGCTGGGCAAACAGATTAGAGGTAAAGGCCTCTTGTGTTGGACATATTTTACTTTAACAACAGGGGTTATGAATCTTCTGACAAACCAAGTGTGTGTCTGAATAAACCCCTTTTGTAATCGAGGCCAAACTTTATTCATTTTAATCATATTTGAAAATCATTTGTGTTGGACCGGACGGAAAAGGAAAGGAGGTAAGGAGAGAGAGGGATGTTAGAGAGGGGGAGGATAGGAGGGTGATTATAGAAGGGGGGGGGGGGGGGGGGTAAACCATTTTTTAAGCAAAAAGTTGTTGGATGGTTATAATCATTACAGTTCAGATGTAATACAAGTCTATAAGAGCGGGGCCTGTCCACACACACCGAGAAGTCACAAACATACCTGTTGGCTCCAAAAATGTTCACATGTCAACATTTATACAATACAAATAATGTTCACACATGCATACTTATGGCTTCAAACCAACTAGTCTCAGGTATTTCATTCAATCACGCAAACTATTTGTGCAAAGGTGAGCTAACAGCTGTGCTCACGTGAGTGTTTATGTTCTTCTAAAATGGATGATGGGATGTAAGAAGAAGGAGGGAGAGTTCCCAGCCATCCCCACACCAAGACCCTCGCCCTAGCAGCTGCGGCAGCCAGAACCCCCCAACACCTGCACGGTAGCAGATAGAGAACAACCGCCCCCCCGGGCGATCACATCCCGCTCCCAGGCCAGGGCCAGCAGGACAGCCACGGGGGCCCCAAAAGCCAGAGAGCAGGGAGGCATGGGGGGACAGAGAGTGCAGCTCCTGCCCAACCAGGAGAGCAGCCCCCCCGCCACACCGGGAGGGCCCAACGCGGGGCCCCGCCCCAGAAGAGCGCCCACAGCCCCAGACGAGCACCCCATCACCACCCAGGAGTTCTTGGCATCCCCCCACCCCCAACTCCAGGTACGAGCCAGGACCTGCCAAGGAAGACCCAGCCGGCGCTCCAGGCAGCCACCCACCCGGTCCAGGAGAGGGCAAGGCAGGGGCCAGCCATCCCCACCCAGGAGGAGGACACCCAGTGGAAGAGGGGGTCCACAAGAAGACCAGGCTCGCCCACAGTTGAAAGTTTGGCGAGGCCCAGCACTTAGGGGCAAGGACCAGAACCCAAACACGCAGGGGCTCGGATACCCCCCGGCCCTCTCTCCCTGCGTGGAGAGAGGGCTGCTGGGCACAGGAAGCCAGCACCCAGGGAATACGGTCACTGTTGGCAAGGGCCCGGTACCCCCTACCAGAGATGGGGTAGGGGACAGATGGTCCCACCTTCCTTGTGAAATGCATGTGTGTGTGTTTGAGAGGGTGTGTGTGTGCATGTATTTGTTTTCCCAACAATCCTTGTTATAAACATTTATCGTGCCTTCTTAGCTGTGTTCTTGCCAGTAACAGCCCCGCAGCATGATTCCACAGGACTAAAAAAGCAAGTAAAAAGTGTTGAACCTGATGTTTATACAGACATTCAAAACTTGTGAGCAAAATATACAGTTTGATTGGACTAAAAGTGCAGGCCTTCCATAATTTCTGTCTCTAGCTCCTTTGCCCCGCCCTCCCATTTTCTGACCAATGACTGAAGGGATCTTTAGACCCATGGTTTTGTTTACAAATAGTCCATAACAGGAAAGTCCCCCTGATGGCAGTCGGAACACAGTCCAAACGCAAGGTTCAGGACTCAATCGGGGCCAAATTAAGTCGACTGTGTCCAGACCAAACGGTTTCCCAGTCTGAATACACCTTAAGTTAAATGTTAGACAATGCATTCAAAAGTTAACTTTGAGATGTGGAGCCTGCGTTGGCAGAGGTGTTGGTTTCAAGGAGCAGTAAACAAAAGTGTGACCTTAACAGGATTGGAATGAATGCAGGATCTGCTGTCTCTTTGTGCTGTGGAAGGGCGCCAAGAACGCGTCTATAACCTCTTCTGCTGCCACTGTTTGCTTTCGCTAACAGTACAAAGCTATGCAGCCCATCTCCCGTGTGGCACTCCAAAAACAGGTTTAAGTGAGTAAAAATTCACAGAATATTTTTTTAAAAACCTAATAAGGATTTAACCAACTAAGCAAAAAATTTGCTGGGAAGTCACAAATATTTGAGTTCAAGTAAGCCAAAAAATAAAAATTTATTCAGTTGCAGCAAAAGCAAAAACATTTGAATTATTTGTGAAGAAAGTCCTTTTATTGTACTGACTGAAGTAGGTGTGTGTGAAACAGCCAGACCTGTGTGTGTGTGCGTATGTGTGTGTGTGTGTAGGTGTGTGTGTGTGTGTGTGTGTTTTAATGGCAGCCTTGAGACAGCCATCAGCAGAGGTATCAAGGTAACATGAGTGAGTTCCATATTGAGGGAAAATGAACTGTCACCTTTACCTCAACTTTTCCATTAGTAGACGGAGCTTACTGGATCAAAGCGGTTCTGTCTTTAGAGGTTAAACAAAAAGAAAAAAAAGAAAAAAGGATTATCTGCTTCTAAGGCGACTGCATCCCAACTCAGTCTCACAGCAGTTCATAGAACTGTCATGTAATAGATTTTGTGACTCCTTCTCATTCCAAGGCATGAAAACAGAAATGTGTCATATCTCAGAATTTGTAAGGGTGTTGTAATAAGTAAAAATTAATCAAATTTTTTAACCTAAACTTTGTTTGTTTTTTTCTTTTATTTTGCTAATTATCAGAACCCTTTTAAATAAAGCTAGAAATAGGTTTTAGTCTCAGAAAATATTCCATAGTCTTTATAGGCATTCAAAACCTCTAGATGATGAGATTGCCTTCATTGAAACTCTTTTACCATTATGTTCAAGTCCTGGGCTTCTTTCACACCGAACACGATTAGCGGGGCAAATTCGCATCCGCTGCCTCTGTTTTGACGCACGACAAATTCCCTGCTCTACGCTTGTCCAAAAATGTGTACATAAACCTGCCACTCCCGCTGTGTGGAAGGAGCTACTGTCCAAAGTTTTCCGCCTCATTGCTACATTGACTGTGTTATATCTCATTTACAATGCATGAAAGAGACGGATGATGTTAGAAGATCAAGTTTATTTATTTTAAAGAGCTCTACAAAGGCGTCGGTAAACTTGTCTCCATGTCTGGGTTCATGACATCGTACTGTGAGGTTCACCATCTACTGCAGGAGCTGCATCTGATTGATGGACGTTATTAGCTAAACTTCCATCTGCTGTGACTAAGTTTGGTGACTTTCTGTCTTGTAATAGTCTAAGGAGAGAAAAAATAAAACTAGAAATTTTTATTTTTATTATTGTGTCAATACAAATAGGAAAAATATCAAGGTTTGGTAGGAGAACCAGATCAGAATCCGATTTTGATCAGAATCCCTGATTGATGGATTGGGCGCAAATTATTGTCCAAAGTGCAGATTTATTTGAACTTGTATACATATCGGAATTTATGCCATGACATGTCACTTGAAACACGCTATTAACTAGACCGACACTCCATGCCTGAAGTTCAAATTGCACCACAAGACCTCTGATCACGTCTGTACATTGACTTAACATTGAAACTGGCTGCACAATTTGCGTTTGGTGTGAAGACACCTTTAGAAGTTTTGTTTTTCTTATCTCACAATGTTCACACTAACATGTTTTGAAATTGTATTAAGAGTGGAATCCACATTACAATGACAAAGATTAACAGATTTCCAGTTTCCAATGTGTTTGATTCATTCAATCAGGAGTCCTGCAGTAAACGGTTTTACTTTTTAAAAGCTTGAAGTTGACACAAGATCCCATGAATTAATGATGGCCAATAGATAATGACATAGATACTTGAGGCCGATATTTAAACTCTACAATTTATTTAAGCACTAGCTAGACTTTTTACTAACCATAATTACATGAAATTACTATCTGTTTTTCACAAAGCTGTCTATAAAGCATTCCTTCACCTGCCCCTGTCTGAGAATAACAAATATTTAATGCCATGACAAAACCTGAGATATATTAGATTAATGCTTTTAATTTTTATGAAAAATTAGGAATTTTACTGTTAGGAAGTTGCAATGTGAGAATAAAAGAGAAAGAACTAAAGAAACACTGAGCACATTTGTAAGCGGTAAAATTGTAATGCCCAATCATTTGAGACGGCCTTCGTATTAAAGTAAAAATTCTTAAGCAACAACTAATAGCAAAAGCAGGGCTCCTACTGCTGCCTCCGACGATCAAAATGTATTTATTCTTAAAATCTGTATAAAATATAAGGACTCCAACTGGTGTAAAAAAAAAATCAAACCCTCATGTTTTATTGCCTGCATTTTTGATTCAAATAATTCTAAAATTGCAAGAAAACCATGATATGCAGTGACACCTGGTTCGTTTTTTTTTTTTTGGCTACAAGACAAAAAGTGTAAACTCTCTTTCCTTTTTTTTGTACTTTTACCTTTTGGTCCGGAAAACTAAAGCATTACAGCATCTCCTGGACCATTGCCTTGATCAAACATTAGGAGTGGTCAATAGAACGAACTGTGCAGAAAGACAGATCTTAAACCCTTGTGCTATCCTAGGCACTTTAACGTTGGGAGATGGGTCATCTAGACCCACTAGACAGTGCGCTGAACCTTTTTTCTTCAATGATTTGTGATCTTCACTGGTGTCCATGGATTACATGAAATCTTTCCACCTTCATCCACCTTTGTCATGGTAGGAAGAACACGTCAATGTAAGGGTGGGGTCATCTAAGATAGGACAAGGGATAAACTAAAACAAAATCACAGCAAAAGAACAGGTGTAATAAAAAAAAAGTTGTTTAGGACCCTGTTCACTTTGGAACAAACTAACTGGATCAAATATACATTTTTGCAGCAGCTGGGTTATGAGCATCGCTCCCTGAATATCAAGGAGACAGTGCATCTCTTCATTGCTCCAGGTTTGTCCACAGCTCATGGTTTTTAGCTCAACTCCCACAATGCCCAGATACAGTAGCTTGTTAGTTCCAGAAAAAAAGTCCAATGACATTGGAGTTAGTGGATCCAGACCACCTCTTCAGATAGGTCTTGTATTCTTGTATGGTCCAGACCACAGATCACATGAATGTTTTTACTCCTGGTTGGTCCTGAATCCAACCGTGTCGGAACCAGGAATCATCAGTGATTGGTTCGGGTTGGTCTGAATCAACATTTCTATGGCAACCACTCTTGCCAATCAGCAACGAGCTTGTTGGAAGACCACGCCCCTGTCATTTGAAAGCAAACTCTGGGGAATCCGTTAATCAAATGTTTCAAACGTCCAACACAAGACCTCCAACTTTTACTGAGCCATCTGGTTGGGTGAATTATAACTTGAATAACTTGCAAGCAGAAAAAATATGAAAAATCAGGATTATCAAGGGAAAAAATAGGTAGCAGAGCAAGAATGGTCATTCTGAAATATAATGATTGAGTAAAAGCTGTTTCCTTCTCAATGGAAGTGAATAGGATTTAGGCTTTTGGGGGACCAATGAATACTTCCTATTTGAAATGGCAGGAGGGAAGGGTCAATCAGTCCAATTTGCATGTACAGTCAATGGTTTTGACCAAACTAAATGAGGGGAGTGTTTAATAAAAATACCTTAGTTTAAGGTTAAAGCTCACGTCAAGTGTTTGGACATTAAAACAATGGGGCCCCTTGCATTACTTACCTCCATAAAATCAATTATCTTACAAACTTCTCGATCTTCAAAGTTTAGAATCAGAAACGCAACACATGTTTGTTTCTTAAGGCTCTGAATGGCAGAGGGGATTTAGAATGTTAATGTCACTGTAGAGTCAGCAGAAAATTATAAAGGGCAGTTGACCATGAAATGCAACCCACCTTGTTATTCAGTGACATTTGAATTATTGGAATCGCTCAAAGTCTCATCGTTTGAAAAGGCCAGTCTCTCTGCAGTACGTGTCAGTGAGTTTAGGTGTTTGAGTAAGCATGCTTGTGTGTTTTCTTCAATTCTTCCTTATGTGACAGCCACAGTGAGTTAAAGAAGAGGGTATATTTCTCACAAAGTGAGGTCATTTTTGTCCTTTTTTTCCTACCAAGGGGCCAGTTTGCGGTCATGGACTTGATTGAGTCAAAGGACAAATTAAAAAAAAGGGCTCTGAGGACTGCTGTTCAAGGACAGAGACGCTTGAAAAATTGTCTGAGTTTGAGTTGTGGCTGTATGTATAAATAACAATTACTTTCAATTTATCACTTCTAAACAAGGGGCCATATAAGCTCACATGTTGACTTTAAATAATGGGCAATATAAACTGTGTAGATGAATTCATGTTTTATATTGAGCCCATGACTAAAATGAGGTTACTGAATGTGTCCAATTGGCCTGAGTTGTGACCCCACTGATATCACAGAGGACCATGAATCAAAGCTAAAAGATCCCTGTTGACTTGGTTTACATTGTGGCTTTGATAGAATATTTCTTTTGCACAGTTTTGAATAAAATGATTCACTTTTACAATTTAGTTTCAAATATGTATTAGAAATATTCTACTCACTGCATTATGTTTTTCATTGCAGAACAGAGCTGAAATGTCAGGATTGATTAAACTGTTGCAGTAAAGCACAGGAAAAGGGTAATCATTTAATTCTTGCAGGGCAGAATTACGCTGGCTGTAAAGTAAACTTACAGCGCTCTCAGGGATAAAAGTTGAAAAATAGAATGAATACGTTTGAGCTCATCTTTTATTCAGTTCACATACTTACTGTATATGCTACACTGAAATTGAATAGTTCCGGCACTGATTTCCCTTTTCACTGCAGCCCTTTTTTAATGCATTCACATACATAAATGACATGAAATGTAAAGATGATTATCTCTTGAGGTCGGCTGACTGTCAAAACTAGATTTGAAATCCCTCTTGTTGAGAGTGGCTGAACTGCTTCAGTGAGTTTGCTGGAACACTTATTGTCCAATCGTTTTTCATCATGAGTATCGAAAATTTCTGTGATGGAAACTGTGAAATCACAACATGGCTGTTAAATTATGTAACCAAGAAACCTGAACACATAACAACCAGTTCAGAAAGTGGAGATGAATGTCAAAGTTTAACTTGGTGTTCAGGCTGCTATTCCAACTTACAGGTAAAAAAAATGTTAGTGTTAATTAATGCAGCAACTCTTTCTGGTGTGGGAAATTATTTCTGTAATTCTTATCAATGGTTTCCTCAGTCAGGAATTGTGGGTTGAAGGCCTAAATACAGAGAAAGACGTGTGGATGGGAACTAAATATAATTAATAAACTTGAAGATGACCAAAAGAAAGAGAGAACTAAACAGGATGAAACAAAAAAGAGACAAGAGAATCTGAAAACCAAGCTCAAAACTACACAAAGAGTTATCAATTAACCCAAAGTAGCTAAGCTGATGGCAGATAAGACTTCTTGAAAACCTGATGGAAGGTACCTCATATGTAAGGCCATTGGGGTACCGGGCTTCCAAGAACTGATGACAGCTTGGAGGCCGTCCAAATCACATTCTGGAGTATTATTATTATTATTATTATTATTATTATTATTATTATTTGTCTGTTTGGCAAGTCAGTCTTTTGCACAGCTCAGGGGTTGGGCTACTTGTCAGTAAAACCCCTCTTGCTAAGAGTTCTTTGGTGGGGGGGGTGCCTGGACACTGCTGCTATTAAACATGAGGTGTCCACACAGTGCCCCCACCCACCAAACTTTAAATACACCCTTTGGTACATGCTTGCCCTTTTCTAACATAAGACAGGCCATTGAATATCTCTTCACTTGTCCATCTCTTGTGGATGGCGCCAGTGGCTGGTATCGTAGTGGTAGTTGTATCACTCTAGAATTGGCTCCTAAGACCTAACTGTCCTCTCTCTGTCATAACAGCAGCCGCCACGCCCCCACAGCGGCTGCTTGTCAGGGTTAACTCTCTTCACCTGTTCACGTCAGTATATATTGCTGTTGCACCACTTCGTTCTTTGCCAGAACGTCTAATCTACTATTTGACTACCAGCCAGCTCTCACGCTCTGTGTTCCAGTCTGCAGATCGTCAGCAAATCGGGATTTCTGCTCCACGCTCTAAAGTCTGCTGTCACCTGCCTGTTATTCCTGCCACTCATTACGGACCACGTTTTCAAGCTTTATCCTGAGCTGCTTCTACTGACTCACATTGCTGTGATCGCCTATTCCTCACCGCAAGGTTCTGCCTCAAGATTCAGCCATAAGACATCTCCTCTGCTGCATTCTCTGTTACGAACTTCCTCATTCTGGAGTTGGCGCCCCGGGCCTTCCATGAACTCTGGACTCTCCTCCGTCTGTTTTCTCCTCTCACTCCTGGCCTCCCACAAGTCTGCCTAGTATCCTGCCTGCTCTGGTCCCCTTCACATAAACTCTGCAGATCTCATACTCCTGGTTCTGTCATCTTTTGTTGGTCCTCAAGATCTGGTTTTGACACTCTCCACATGGAGAAGGGGATCCCTAAGACTTCTTCCCATGGTGGTGGTGGTGTGTGTGTGTGTGTGTGGGGGGGGGGGGGGGGGGGGGGGTTCTAATTTTGCCTTCCTATGGGCTGCTCTGTTTTTCATCATCGCCTGGTTGGTCCTGACTTTCTGATCTTATGCGTTCCTTTATGGGGCCTACACCTCTAATTGGTGCCCTCCTACCAGGTGGTGGGTTCTCATTACGTCTGCTGCATGCTGAACTCACAATTGGACAGACTAAAGGCCCGTTCACACCGGGACGAATTTCGCCGGCGATTTTCGCTGACGTTTAATGCCTCGTGACTAAACAAAGGGCACCAATGAGTGTGCACACCGACGCGAAAAAACGCCAGGCGTCAAAGCGTCAAAAAAAAAAAAACGCCTCGGGTTCGTTTTTTTTTTTTTTGACGCCTCGCGTCGAATTCTATTCGACCAATGAGAATGGCGCTTTTGCACACGTGTCTGGAGCTTCTGAAGTTACAGTAAAACACAACTTGGGGGCGCTCAAACACTAAACTGCCTTGCTGAGCACACATACCAGCGAAGAAGATAGACGCCAAGTAGCGTCTACACTGCCGCAAAGAAATAATGACGGACATTCTAAAATATCCCCGAACCAAGCACCAGTTGGAGCTACTGGTGCTTGAAATATTCATGTTTTCTTTATATTATTCTGACAAGCGCGTAAATACTTGCCCTCTTCTTCTAAGTGAAAAGCGACTTTAAGAAGCGTAAAGTTGCGCAGCGCCACCTTGTGTACAGGAGTATTTCTGTTTACATTAAACGCCATCTAATGTCAGGGAATGAAATTGCATGTTTGCTCGGCTCATCGTCAGCGAAAATCGCCTGGGTGTGAACACAAAAAACGTGGCGAAAAATGCTGGCGAATAACGCCTGGCGAATATTCGTCCCGGTGTGTACGGGCCTTAAGGAACTGCGTTTAAAGCAGCGCTGGTTCTTCTTTAGGGTCTATAGAAATATCAACTTTTAAAAAAGCATTTTGCCTTATTCACATGCACAAATAAGTGTGAACAGGACACAGACCGGTGAAAAGATGTACCATGAAACCTTGTGACTGGGCAGCTAGAATATGAAGAACAGCTACCACACAGCACCTTGTGAAATGGTGGGTAAAACCAGACAGGAGGACCTCATTCCTGGTCAAGACCTTAAAAAATAACGGATAATCATTACAGGAGGGAAATCTTATACATGGCCTCCGATTTAGATCAAGATGATTAGAAACATCCTAGATTTAATTGAAAAGACAGTGACTTTGGCTCACGTTGGCGCATTCACCAGTCAAGGTCAGTGCTTAGTCTGTCATCCCCAATCCATGAAATAAAGTGGCTTTGGAAAAGGCTCTTTTTATATTTATCTTTTTATTATTATTATATGCATGTAAAAAATAAATAAAAACACTGATCATGATTTAATTTGAATCATTCTGAGAAGATAACTTAACTCAATGTATTGTCTGAATGAATATAAATCAGAATAATGTTGCTGTTTGTTTCTGAAAAGTTCATCACCAGATTGACTCTAAACTGATTCATTTTTATACCACAAAATTGGATTTCAACATGATCTTTTCGTAATCTTCAAAATGATTTTAAAATTGTTTACAAAAAATGTTCATGTTCATCCCGATAGTAAACATCAATTGGCCAAATTAGATCAATCGGTAATCCAAATCTGTAAAATTATTTAGATACACACACACACACACACACCTTTTTGTTTTGTTTTTCCCCCAACAAAATTACGCTCCATGTGTTAGTTTTGGCGACCCTGTCAATTAGTAGTTGCGTCCCTGGTTGGATAGATGTAGAAATAACCGGCATTACATTTTACAATAGAGAACAGTTTGGAGAGTAATTGTGGAAGTAGGAGCCGCTGACGGTCGCGTCACATCTTTGCGCGCATCGATGGATCGGCGTCCAGGTTCCGGTTGCAGTTTGGTTCACCATGCGCAAAGAGGAGGGAAGAGAGAGAGGAAGCGCGCTCCTCCTCCTTCTCCTCCTCCGTGTCTTCCCACGACTCATCCTGAAAAGCCAAGGTAATTCTCTCCTCACGGCGGAGTCTGTTCGTGATTTCTCCTCAGACAAGAGGAAAACTGAACTAAAACAGCTGTTCTCTCCCGATCGCCTACTTTTCCGCCTTCCATCTCTGATCTGAGTGATGTTCTTTTCCTCTTCGCCAAATAACTTCTTTCCTGGTATGTTTTCTTCCTGGCAAGCTTTTAGAGATAGAAACCAAAACGTCGGCTTGAAACTAAACTGCTTTGGGAGACCGCCGCGCGTTTTTGGATGGAGAATTTAGATTTGGTGAGTTGTGAATCTCTCGATTTTAACCAACATTCAGACTGTCAACCTGTTCGTGTGGTTTTGGCTCGTTGCGCATTTGGGATTAACAGTCACGGTGTCATTCACAATAATCCCACACATTTGACAAATGTCTGGATTATGTAGCGCAATTCACCTTTGGATTGGTTGTTAATTTGTCCTTTAAACCCATATAAAGGTGTTCAGATTCTGCTGATGTTTTTTTTTGTTTTTAAACTTGAAACTCAACAGGTTAAGGATCTGCTCCGTCTGTGTTAGGAAGACATTGGTTTTCAAAGTTTTAAAGCAGGATGAAACAAGCATGTGAAACTGTTCTGGGCTGCAGTTTTCTGCCTTGCATCACTTTGTCACCTGTAGATGCAGTGAACTGTAGCCAGTGGAAGCTCTGCAACCTTGAAGCAATTACAAGGACGGTAATACCTGTTGGAGCAGCAATGTGTCTCAGCAGTTACATTAAAGCCTTTATGAAATGAGTTCTCTTTTGCTTCTTAAAAAAAACGGTTTATTGAGTCATCAATGTCACATTTACTGTTTTTGCCACTATTTTTTCTATAAACGTTAATCTTTCCAATTCAAACATTTCGTGTCCTCTGTTCTTTTTTTAACCTCTTATCATTAATGAAAGAACATAGCAGCCCTTTGCACATTTTCAAACTCATCACTCTCTTCCCTCCAGGTGGTGAGTGAGCTGAAGTCAAGCTGGTTGTGAAGGTGCTGGACTTTTTCCCCCCTTTACCCCAAGCCGGACACAGCATGGCTGCGGGAGTGGCGGCATGGCTTCCCTTTGCCCGGGCTGCAGCAATCGGCTGGATGCCTGTGGCTAACCTGCCCATGCCAGTGGCACCTACTGAAAAAAACAAGAAGCAGGATGAGCTCATTGTTCTCAATGTCAGTGGACGACGCTTCCAGACCTGGAAGAACACGCTGGATCGCTACCCTGACACACTGCTTGGCAGCTCAGAAAAGGAGTTCTTCTACAACGAGGAGACCAAAGAGTACTTCTTTGATCGAGATCCTGATGTTTTCCGCAGCGTGCTCAACTTCTACCGCACAGGCAAGCTCCACTATCCACGCTATGAGTGTATCTTGTCTTATGACGAAGAGCTGGCTTTCTTTGGCATTGTACCAGAGATCATTGGAGACTGTTGCTATGAAGAGTACAAGGACAGGAAAAGGGAGAACGCAGAACGTCTGATGGATGATCAAGAGGACAACAAAGATTCTAAGCTGCCTAACATGACCTTCAGAGAGACAATGTGGCGAGCTTTTGAGAATCCTCAAACTTCCACCATGGCTCTGGTCTTCTACTATGTAACTGGCTTCTTCATTGCTGTCTCAGTCATGACCAATGTGGTCGAGACGGTGCCCTGTGGTTCAGTACCCAATCAGAAGGAAGTGCCGTGTGGCGAGCGCTATACCGTGGCCTTTTTCTGCATGGACACGGCTTGCGTTATGATCTTCACCGTGGAGTATCTGATGCGTTTATTTGCAGCACCAAACCGTTATCGCTTTATGAGATCCGTTATGAGCATTATTGACGTGGTAGCCATCTTACCCTACTACATTGGGCTGGTGATGACTGACAATGAGGATGTGAGCGGCGCTTTTGTGACACTTCGCGTTTTCCGCGTGTTTCGTATCTTTAAGTTCTCCCGGCACTCGCAGGGCCTGCGAATTCTGGGCTACACGCTGAAGAGCTGTGCATCGGAGCTGGGCTTCCTACTCTTCTCCCTTACAATGGCCATAATTATCTTTGCTACCGTCATGTTTTACGCTGAGAAGGGTTCAAGCTCCAGCAAATTCACCAGCATCCCAGCCTCCTTCTGGTACACCATCGTTACTATGACAACACTCGGGTAAGAGCAGAGCAGACACATCTTTTATTCGTTTGTGACTTGCTGTGTTTGTATGTATAAGAGCAGGAATGTGTGTTTGCAGCTGTGACAATTGTTTGATGTAAAGGTTTGACTAGAAACATATGCTTTTGAATTTTCTTGTCCATTAGGGTTTGCCCTTTCCAAGAAACCATTTGGTTATAAAGATAAGGAAATCCAGGTGGAAAGAACATGCTTTTTAGCCTTCTGAGCCCATTTTCCTCTTTTTCCCAAACCAAACTCTGCTGGGAACTGTCACAATCACAGTGTTTTCTCTCTGGAATGACTTTGCCATTGCTCAGCCCCCATATGTCACAGATAGGAGAAACATAGAAATTGTGGAGGAAGTGGAAATTTGAAAGCATCCTAAAAAAATCTCAACATCACAGATGAAATAGAAAGATAATATTGTCAGTTCTTGCTCTAACTTACTATGTGGTTAGCATCACTGCACTTTAAGAATGATCTGAAATTCCCAGTCCGCATGCAGAGAGCACTCCTCCTACTTAATTCACCACTTGTAAGTTGCTTGTTGCTGGCCTTGTAGAGTCTTGAACAATGAAATCTGCAATGCTGAACATCACAATGTTTGCTGTTTGTGCTGAAAATACAAGCAGGAATAATATTTTTTATTAACACATCATTTTCTTTAGTATACATCTTTCCATTTCCCACTAAATGTTCAATTAACCCACAACCTTGAGCTATTGTTATCACACCTGTAACAAAAGTGAATTGGTTTTGAAAAACGTTGGGAAATGAACATTTAAAGCGCCTTAATGGGATTGATTTGTTTTGTCTGCTACCCTGTTTCTCTCTTTTTGATCTCGTTGTGTGTTTCCACCAGCAATTTTGTAGAATAATGAGAGTAATCACACATAAAACATCACATTTACTGTAGATTGCAGCCAAACAAGCACACACCAAGCAAGACTAAAAGACTGGACTCTGTTGGACAATGTGTTTTATGACTGTGTATGTGAGCGAGAGAAAGACAGTCCCAGCCTGAAAATCTGGTCAATTTCAACATGTCAGAGTCATTAAGGCCAGGAACGTCTCTGAGCTCATTGCTGTGACACACTTGGCACACTTTCATCTTGCAACGCAATTAAGAACATTTCCCAGAATATTTGGGGTGATTGATTCTAGGTCAGTCGTCTGGTCTAAAAAAAAACCTGTACAAATCATATACATATATTAACATTCGTGTCCATTCAATGAATTTGCAGCTGCTTATGTTGCTCCACACTCTAGCCCACAATGAGGCATAATATCTAAGATGTGAAAGCGTCTCCTGTTGCTTCAGAGCATGTATGTTATGCTAAGGGTAGGGTAGACGTTGAGTTTGGCCTCATCAATAAAGCAGGGGCCAGAAGAGGGTGTCAGAGTGACTAATGATGTAGCCCACTGCATCTGCTGACTAATGTAAACCTTCCTGACTTTTTGGTCTGTGCTCAGGGGTTATGTCATAAACACACACACTGAAACACACCCAATGACACCTCTTTGTACATTTGAGCGTTTGGAAACACACTAGGAAACACCCCTGTTATAGAGGTTGAATTGAAAGGATCATCCAACATACCTGTTCAATTTTAGATTTTAGATTAGATTTTCTGATTTTATATCTTTTTATCTGTGACATCTCAACTATCAGTCATTTTTACTGATCAAGCTCATTTTTGTTTCCTGGAGTGCCTTTTGTCTGCAGTTGTGTCAAAGCTTATGCTTAGATGGAGTCTGGTTCTTTGTTCTTTTTCAGACACTCTCTGCAATCTCATCTTTAATTCACTGCTAACTTGTGAGCTTTAGTTCTCGTGTTTCTGCTGCACTCTGTAAAAAATATTTTGATTATTTTTCCATTTGGGTTTGACAAGTCTGTATGTGTCGCTTTTTTCCTGACTTTTGCTTAACAAAATGCATTTGGTTTAGTGTGGCCAACAGTACAGCTACGTAACAAAATCAGTTGTAGAAATTTATTTGGACTCTGTCGTGACTCAAAGCCACTTCAGTGTATTCCACTTAAAATATTCAAACTGTCTTTTTGGAAAATCACATAATACTCATTAAAATGCTAATTCAGTAAGTAAAAGTGAGACACTCCCCATAGTACCTGTATCTTATCTAATTTTTTACTGACTGCATTACTTTAAAAAGTAATTTTCTCCATAGAAAATAGAACTTGTGTTATCTAGGTAATAGGCGGTAGCACACTCATTTTTTTTTAGTCTCTTACATTCAGTTTTTCAAACTGTATTTTCTCTTTTGTTATAATTATATGCATATTATCTGGGTTTTACAGGGGATGTGGTATGGAGATTCATGGGAAAATCTTTCATAAAGATCCCCAAAGGTGTTTTGGAGCTGTTAAGCTTATCCCTGATGTCCTTGATCTTTTGTGCTTCTCCTTTTCAGCTAAAAGGATTTTGCTATCACCCTTCGCTGTACAATATTCCCACTGTCAACTGTAAGACCCTAATTTGAGAGCTGAAAGTAGCACACAGAACTTCAGATGGTCATGTGTCTAACTGTACAGATCCAAGGATATACCCAGTGTAATGCAAAATATTTAACAGCTGTGTTTCTTACTTAGCTTTGAAGCTTTTCTTGCTTGATTCGCAACCCTGAAAAGTTTGCAATATTTCAAGCACTTTAAAGATTCTATCAAATTTTCTTTTGATTGGGGAGTTCATTGGTTGCAGGCCAGTTTTATATCAATGTGACTTGTTTTTCCTGACAAAAAACTCTTCATAACCCTTTTCTGGACTGTTCCAGATGTAGGGGTGATTCTCCAGAAATTATCCAAATCCCAGAAACTCTCATATATATTCCCTGAAGGGCTAACTTTAAAGTTTGAGCAACCAATTTACTGCTTGAGTGCAGCTGAGAAAACATTCTTGTTGAAGAATTGCTGCTAACTCCCAGAATTATGTAAAACATTCTGAGATCTGATCTATACTTGGTGGTTTGTGGCCCATGACCATTTTATGACTTTTTTGGCAAAATTTGGCACCTGATAAAAGCAAGTTACGACAGTAAAAAAAGAAGAAAGAGCCCAAATGCCACTAAAATGTATTAAGACCAAATTTTTTTTTTTTTTTTTTTTTTTTTTCTTTTTTTTTTCTTTTTTTTAACTTGTTCTGTCCAACAGCTGAGCAAACAGATTAGAGCTGAAGGCTTTTTGTGTTGGACAGGTTTTACTATCACAAAAAGAGGTTATATAGCTTCAAGAAACTAGAGTGTAGATTTGTATAAACCCCTTTTTGTCGTATTATTTTTTATTTATTTGTTACATTTAGTGTGTGTGGGGAGGGAGAGGGGAAGAATGTGAGGGGAGGGTGGAAGAGAGTAAAAGGAAGAAAGGTGAAAAGGTGGGGGATACAAGCACTGATTTGACTAAGTTATTAATTTAAGCTGTAACAATTATACCAGATCTGCTGGAAAGACGAATGTTACATCAAAGGTGAAAATCTGACACTAAGATGAGCGAGAAAAAAAAACTGTCCATCAATACACTGTAGGTAAGGAGGAGGGATGAAGCAGACAGGGAGCAGTGTGGAGTGTGCACGTGCACGTGGGGGTGGAGATACATGCATGCTGCCGACGTGAACCGTGTGTTCATAAAGGGAGCCAGATCCTACCCAGCCAGACCAGCCAGACCAGGAGAGGGGAGGAGAGCCCCCCAGGCCAGAAGCCCCCCCAGCATCCGGACCCAGGCAGCCCGGGAGGGGAGGAGGAGGGGACCGCCCACCCCACCAGCCAGGCACAGAGAGGGCCCCCCTACAGGGGCCCCCCCAATGCCCAGAGGCACAAGCGAACCCAGTGTCCGGCCCCCAGGCCACAAGACAGGAGCGCTTAGCCGTACCAGGCGGCAGCCATGGGGGCCACCGGGCGCCGGACACCGAGACAAAGGCCAGGGACGAAGCCAGGGCCCCCGGAACCCAAGAGCCGGCCACCACCCGACCGGCCCCCTGTCCCCGCAAGCCAGCCCAGGCCCGCGACCTTAGCAACCCAGGGATCGCCACGCACCCACAGCCACAGCCACCCCCCTAAAACCCTACGCACTACCACCCCCCCCCCGCCATATATTATTAATATATATATATCTTAAAGTATTAAGACCAAATTAAAGAAGTTTTGTCTTTTATTGGCAGCTGACCCCTGACTCAATTTTTGCATAAAAGAAACTGCAATAAAGTACAGTAAGTAGGAGGAATCAATCTCTAGAGGGGAACCTCTTTGGACTTGAGACGTGGGCAGAAACCAAATACTTCAGTGTTTAAATGACTTGATAATATTTATCTAATTGTGAATTTGTCTGGGTCTGAAGGGAGCAATCAGTGAGAGTGACTTAATTTTTTTTTTTTGCCTTTAGTGAGAGGTGAATTGACCAAATAAATGTTGATTTCCAGTGGTTGGTACTAAAAAATGATTTGCATAGGGATTTCTTTAAGGCCAGAGGCGTTAAGCTTAAAGTGTTTCAGGAGTCTATAAGCGTATTTAATGTGCGGAGGCCAGGTACAGTTTCAGAGAAAGGTGATATTGACAAGTTTCCCTTAATGAATTGTGCATTCTTTGAAGACAGTGATCCAAATGTGCAATGACTCCTTTTGGAGCTGAATGTAATAGAAAATATATGTTGCTGCTATTCCACAAAGACAAATAAAAAAAAAAAAAAATATCCATCCATTCATCTTCTATTCCTGCTCAGTGCAGGTTCACATATTTTGCATGCTTTGTTATTTTACTGACAGTTTTATTCACAGGCTTTCTACAAAAATTCATACAAATGGATCATTTTTGCATCCAGCAGATGTCCTACTGGAGCAAATAAAGCTTCAAGAAGCATTGCACTTCAGTGAACCAATTGAAAGAAAAGCTTAAATGCTTCATCTGCCCATCACTAGCAATGTTTTCTCTTTTCTCAAATTAGAAATGGATGTTTGTTACTGCATATTCTATCAAGATGTTGTGTTTGACTATCTTGAGTGGACTTGAGTCTGTAGCACTGCACAACATTCAAACTGCAGGCCTATCTAAGGGTTCAGACAGAACAGACAGAAGAACAGGCTTGTGACAGATCATTCTCATTTCAAGTTTCATAAATTTAAAAATGAACAAATTGTTGGTATAAATAAATAAGGGTGAAACAGGAGATGACCTGAAAGAGCTGAACTGAAAACCAGACACTTAAATACAGTGAGGATGATTAACTTAAATGAAGACAGCTGTGAATAATTAGCAACTTGAACCTGGTGTGACTGTGACAGGTGGAACACTAAACCTGGGAGGTATTCCAGAAAGCATGTTTAAACTACCCTGACTTTAACCCTGAACTCTGGCTGAAATCCGCTTAAACTTGCTTACTCTGGGTATGTCCGTTCCAAAAGACCGGATACGAGTTAGCGTATTTACGCTCAACTTGGTAAACCTGGGTTAATGCTCGTGCACGGCAAGTACAAAAAAATATTCTTAAGGGACTGCCGATTTCCGGAGTCACCATGGAAACGCGTGGGGAAAAAAAGAGAGCGCTATATTAAATTTATTCAACCTAATTTCTTACGTCTATCCAACTCAATTATTGTTAATAGAACTCAAATTTACATATTTATCTTACTAAATGTCATATTTCTCCAATTCAATTAAATGTTTTTCCATCTTAATTTATTGTACTTCTTGAACTCTCATATGTCTAAGTTTGAGCCTGCAGATATACTCATTTTTATAACAATAAAATGAAAGAAACAATATAGCTTTGCAGCATTAAATCATTTACCGTGAATCTGACTTTAACATTACATCACTAGACAGTAGGGGTGCTAAAAAAAACTCATGATCCTCTCACTCCTGGTGCAGAAAGAATTAGACATAACAGCACAAAATAACTAGGCAGTACACAGTAAAACAGCTAAACAACTAAACACATTTGATCAAAAACACTTACACACTAACACACAAACACTTAAACCCAAATCCGTCCAGACGGGCAAAGGGAATGATATCCCACAATTCCTTGCGGTACCAATCTAACAGCAGCACCAAAGTTACACCTACTTAATTTAATTAATTTGAATGAAAGTAAAATAACTGTCTGATAACTACGTGTTATTTTTAAGATGACTTAACTAAAAAACAATGATTTATCTTAACTGAAACAATTAATTAAGTTCGATCAAAGTAAAAAAGTTTATCTTTCCAACATCCATATGTGGTCCTATCACCCTCTCACGGTGGAAAAAGTATTATCTGAGCTTCTTCATCCACTAAATCATCTTCAAATGGACACGCCATGCGGCCTCACCTCTATGAAAACAAACTAACCTTCAAGTAACCCTTGTGCTATCCTAGGCACTTTACCATTGGGAGTTGGGTCATCTAGACACACTAGACAGTGCTCTGAACTTTTTTTCTTCAATGATTTGTGATCTTCACCGATGTCCACGGATTACATGACCATAGCCTCAAACTTACCGTGGTAACTAGCATAACCTGCTTTCTGGAATCCCCCCCCCCCCCCCCCCCCCGAAAACAGAACAGTACACAAACAAACAAGAAAAACATAGCTGACAATTCACCAAACATGAGTACAGTTTGCACAATTACCTGTGCAACTATTCAAATGCAACACTTACATGGACTGAATATGCATAATCTGCATATTCTTTATAGTGGGTGGACTTCTAAATAAACCAATGTGTATGCATCATAGACTTGAAAAACAATAAACGTTTTGAGGTGTGACATCCCCCATAGAAAATGCTTGACTTCCGGCTCTCTCGAAATGAGGCAAAATCTCTCACCATTGCTTCCTGATATGTCCGCTGCCATGTCGAAACCAGCCGACAGTGATTGGTCCGAGTCGCTCTGAGTCATCAAATCCATAGCAACGACTTTCGCCAAAAAGGAGTAAGCTTATTGTGAGTCCCCACCTCTTTTCATGCCTCTACCTCTTGAACGTGCGTTACCATTGACTGTGAAATGGCGCAAATTGGATTTGCGATGATAAATTTGCCTAATGAAAACACGTCAATTTAGAAAAAAAAAGCATTTATTGGGGGAAAAAGCGTATTGAAATGGACATATTTTGCAAGACTGCTGTGGAAACACCTTTTTCAAATTAAATGAGTCACATGACCAACAAGTCTGCACAGGTAGACAGTTAGCATCCATTCTCTTAACCCGTTGGGGCCGCAGAGTGGATTGAGGCTGATACGTTGCTAGCCTGTAGTCGCTGTGCCGTATCCCGGCAGAACAGCTTGCTGTGCCCCGCGGCAGAGCACGTTTGCTTGCTGGCTGGCAGCTGGCTGGCCGCAGAGTGAAGACTGTTGCGGGATGGAAAGGCAGCCATGCTAGGGCCTCCTAAATCTTATATTTTTCTTATTTTTATCAAGACAGTAATAATCTAGTTTGATTCTTTTTTTCATTTTCCCCCTCTTTAACTAATGTGGGTCACAGAAACACAGAAGTAGCGGCAGAAAGACATTTTTGCAGGGGGAGAATGAATGATCTCAAGAACACATCCATGTTTTTGAATGACTTATCATGCGAGTTGGTTTGTGTTTATTCGCATAATCATGATTTAATGGAAACAGCAAAATTGTGTTTTTTTGACATTTCTAGAGTTTTGATACAGTTTTGCGCATTTGAGTAATGGAAAAAATGACTGTATTCAGCTTTCCCTTTATACAGTCAATAACACGGGCTCGAGAGGATTGTAAAAGTCGTTGAGAGAGAACCATTCAAACTTTTGCCTAGCACTTGTTGGACCTTTTGCCTACTGTCCAGCTCACCCCAAATCCTCTCGATTGGGTTCAGGTCCGGTGACTGTGGAGGCCAGGTCATCTGGCGCAGCACCCCATCACTCTCCTTCTTGGTCAAATAGTCCTTACACAACCCTCCTGTTTGGGGTCATATTCCTGTTGAAAAAAAAATTATGGTCCAACTAAACGCAAACCGGATGGAATAGCATGCCGCTGCAAGATGCTGTGGTAGCCATGCTGGTTCAGTATGCCCTCAATTTTAAATAAATCCCCAACAGTTTCACCAGCAAAGCAACCCCACACCATCACACCTCCTCCTCCATGCTTCCCGGTGGGAACCAGGCATGTAGAGTCCATCCGTTCACCTTTTCTGCGTCGCACAAAGACACAGTGGTTGGAACCCAAAATCTCTAAATTGGACTCATCAGACCAAAGCACAGATTTCCACTGGTGTAATGTCCATTCCTTGTGTTCTTTAGCCCAAACAAGTCTCTCCTGCTTGTTGCCTTTCTTTAGCAGTGGTTTCCTAGCAGATTCTACCATGAAGACAGTCTCCTTCTAACAGTTTTTTTAGAGATGTGTCTGCTGCTAGAACTCTGTGTGTCATTGACCTGGCCTCTAATCTGAGCTGCTGTTTACCTGGGATTTCTGAGGCTGGTGACTTGGATGAACTTATCCTCCGCAGCAGAGGTGACTCTTGGTCTTCCTTTCCTGGGGCGGTCCGCATGTGAGCCATTTTCTTTGTAGCGCTTGATGGTTTTTGTGACTGCACTTGGGGACACTTTCAAAGTTTTCCCAATTTTTCAGACTGACTGACCTTCATTTCTTTTTTTTCTTTTTTTTACTTGTCCTGTCCAACAGCTGGGCATACAGATGAGAGCTGAAGGCCTCTTGTGTTGGACATATTTTACTTTTACAACAGTGGTTATGAATCTTCTGACAAACCAGAGGTATGTCTGAATAAACCCCTTTTGTAATCGAGGCCAGACTTTATTCATTTTAATTATTTTTGAAATTCTTTTGTGTTGGACCAGACGGAAAAGGAAAGAAGGGAAGAAGAGAGAGGGACATTAGAGAGGGGTTAGGAGGGTGATCATAGGAGGGGGGAGGGGGGTAAAACCATGAAGCAGCATAAAGCAACAAGCTACTGGATGTTTATCATTACGGTAAGGTACAGATAGAATACAAATCTCAAAGGGGCGGGGCCTGTCCACACACACACTCAAATGTTATAAACACACCTGTTAGCTGCAAAAAATGTCCACATGTCAACATGTACACAATACAGATAGTGTTCACACACGCATACTTATGCCTACAAGCCAACTAGTGTGAGATATTTCATTCATTCATGCAATTTGTTAGTGCAAAGGTGAGCTAACACCTGTGCTCAGTTGAGTGTTTATGTTCTTCTAAAACGGATGATGGAATGTTGAAAGAAGGAGGGGGAGCAACCAGCCACCCCTGACCTTAATTTCTTAAAGTATTGATGGCCACTCGTTTTTCTGTACTTAGCTGCTTTTTTTTTCTTGCCATAATACAAATTCTAACAGTCTATTCAGTAGGACTATCAGCTGTGTGTCCACCTGACGTCTGCACAACACAGCTGATGGTCCCAGCCCCATTTATAAGGCAAGAAATCACACTTATTAAACCTGACAGGGCACACCTGTGAAGTGAAAAACATTTCAGGTTATTACCTCTTGAAGCTCCTCAAGAGAATGCCAAGAGTGTGCAAAGCAGTAATCAAATCAAAAGGTGGCTACTTTGAAGAACCTAGAATATGACATATTTTCAGTTGTTTCACAATTTTTTGTTATGTATATAATTCCAAATTCATAGTTTTGATGCCTTCAGTGTGAATCTACTATTTTAATAGTCATGATAATAAAGAAAACTCTTTGAATGAGAAGGTATGTCCAAACTTTTGGTCTGTACTGTATATAATGGAAGTAATGGAAACACAGACTGTATATATATATATATATATATATATATATATATATATATATATACACATACATACATACATACATACATACATACATACATACATACGTACGTACATACGTACGTACGTACGTACGTATGTATGTATGTATACAGTATATATAAAAACTGACTTATTTTTCTAACATTGGGAAACATGTACATGCGTAAGCCTTGTGAAAGTGAATACTTAGTTTAATAAGAACGTTATTGCTGTGGTTTATTTTGCATAGCAAAACTTTTCAGTGTTTTTTCTGCTTGTTGCCATCTTTGTGGGCTCATTAGATTGTTCCGGTTGAAGAAGTCTGGATAAGAACTGCGGGGTGGTTGTGTCGTAGTCATTAGCACAGCGAGGCCTGTTTCTGATGTATATCATAATCTAGCTTCTTTTGGGCCCCTTTTCCGTGAGGAAGAATGATCAGTGTCATTCTCTGTGTCTCAGACACCCTAAACTGAACCTTTGCTGTATGCTGTTGAAGGTTGTGGTGTTAGAGTTTCCAGTGCATTTAGTAAATATGTTTTCATAGGGGGTTACATGCCTGCTTGTTCGCCAGTGGAACTCTGCTGTGCTTGGTTGTGTGCATGTTTAATTAAAATGGTTCTTTTCTGTTCCTTATCTTAAGTCTATGCCAGCAAATTTATAGTGCAGTTATTTTGGCGGCAGTAGCTTTTGGAAAACAGTGATCAATGCAAACGAGCCAGTATTGATTCAGGCAGCAGAGAAAAATGTGACAGCTATCGTTAGGGTTATTAATTAGACAGGGCAGTGAGTATTCTACTGAGTTTGGTGTCAAAGACTACTTATCTTGGGATTAGAGAGAGTAGTTATCTCTTTGTACCCTATTCATTCCAGGGTTAAGATTAGTTGTGTGCTGACCTTCATTTAAAGGCGTATTTGGAGTTAAATTAATGACAGTAGATCATTAGTGCAAAACAGGACTGTGCTGCAGGGGTTTGGAGCGTGAATGATGTATGCCTCTGTATTCTTTATTACATCTAACTTTTAACTAATGCGAACTGAGAGTTTTTTACCATCTGGGATATCTGAAACCCCTGCGCAGAAATAAATCCAGAACAACCAAACCATTTTTCCATGTTATTTCTGCACATATTCTATTCAATTTTATTTAGCCCAATATTACAACATGGTTGTCTCAATGTGCTTCATTTCAGTAATTGTATAAGGAGATGAAATCAGTCATAAAATAAAATAGGTAATTGCTAAACTAAACAAACTAAGTTAATCTGGGCATCCCTGTCCTTAGACCCTCCTTCTCGATAAAAAAACAAAAAAAAACAAAAAAAAATACGGATTCCAGGGAAAAAAAGAAGAAACCTCACGGATTTCCACATGATGGAGGGATCTTCTCCCAGAATGGACAGGCGATGTACCAGAACTCTTAATTTTACAACTACATGTTTGAATAGTGTAGCAGATGGGCTTCATCCAGATGGAAATGAGGGACGGCTGGGGGGTGAAACGAGCCAGAGGCAAGGTCCACGGCTTTGTACAGGAATATAGATGATCTAGAGGCGAGGTCGACTGTCAGGCACAGGAGAACAGACGAGCCAACTGGATTCAGGAATCACTCCTGTTCCCCAATTTCTCAGATCTTCATGTTACGGCTGTGGCTGTATTTGGTTTTGTTTTGTTCTGTTTATTCCGCGTTTTGTGTATTTGATTTGTATCAGAGTGGGACGTCTGTGTTTTTTGTGGATCTTTGTAGGTGTGTCTGATTATTTTCAGGTGTGGTGCATGAAAGTGCATGTTGCTCCTATTGTACCCAAACTGATGGAGGCAGCCTTCAAAAACACAGTGTGGAGTGGACCTCCAGTCTGGGAGAAGGGGGCTTGGGTGCAACCTGTCTCCACTGCAGCTTGGCCCTCTTCTCCATTTGTTTTGTTTCTCCATTTTGTTTTGCTCTTCTCCACCTGTTTTTAGTTTGTGTTGGACGCTATAGTTTTTTAATTTTGTGGTTTTGTGTTCAGGCCCACTCTGTTTACCGTAGTCTTTTGTTTGGTGTAGTTTTGTTTAAGTGAAGCTGTAGGGGTGAACTGCCATTTTCTTTAGTACTTGTTTTCTCTTGTTTTTGTAAGTCCAGGGAGGATAGTGTTTGTCTTTGTTTTCTCTTTTCTTTTGGTTCATGTAAGAAAACAGATTTCAGTTAGGTGGGGTTTTGTTTGTTATTTTGGCCTTGGTTCACCCTGAAGCCTTTTTGCTTCACTTTAAGTTCTTGTTGGTTTTTATTTATTAATTTGTAAATAATTTTGTTATTTGTATGGAGACAGTTGTTTGGTGTTTTTGTTAGTCAATTTGGAGGCCAAAACTTACTTCTATGTTATGCCCCCCTAGAAACCCCTAGACCAGTGTTTTTCAACCAGTGTGCCGCGGCACACTAGTGTGCCGTGGGAGATGGTCAAGTGTGCCGTGGGAGATTGCCCTCATTAACTGATTTGACAACATTTCCCATCTCCAGCCAGGATTTCAGCTCTCTGTTCATCCAAACAGGCCCTGATAAAACACTGAGGAGTTAGGAATATAAAAGATCATAAAATACTTTTTCTTTGCGTTTATTTTATTGTATTAAAGACATTTTGATAAGAATGTCGTTACCACGATTCAGCTGCAGCTCCGGCTGTATTTTGGAAAAGTCCCGTTGCTTTAAGTGTCTCCACCAATCATTCTTGGGGAGCTTAATCACATGTCATCGGTCTGACCAATCAGAAGTGGTTAAAGTCTTCACTTCCTTGTCCCGATTTAGCTCGTAAAGTTGCTCAGTTCTAACATAAATACCAGCTAAAGCTCGTCTTTAGCGGTGTAGCTTTCCACAGAGTCCGGTATCAGACCGTGGAACAAGTGAACAAAACAATGAAGCTCCGAAAACCGATCTTCGGCCGTTTTATGCACTACATCTCCCATGATGCATTGGGTTGTGAGATTGACAACGCACAAGATCTGTTGTTAAACGTCTTGAAACCAACGAACACACTTCAAAATGTTTTTAAATCTTCTAACTTAACTTTTATTGCATCTTTTAGAAAAAAACAGCTGCAGTTTCCAGCTTTTTCTGCAACAATTATCTCAAAAATGCATGTGAGACTGTGGAGGGAGGGGCTGTAGATCAATACAGACTGAGTTTCTCCTTTTTTTTTAAATTTTTGGATGCTGGTGTGCCGCGGGATTTTTTTTAAGGTTAAAGTGTGCCGTGGCTCAGAAAAGGTTGAAAAACACTGCCCTAGACCACAAATGGGGCATTACACTCATAATAAACAAAGACCTCTGTTATTTAATTTTGAACTGGTTTTCACAATTTTAACACAAAAAATAAACATTTGCATTTTTTAAAACAGTGGTTGCACTAGATGGTATACATTTAGTAGCAGATCTTGAGTCTAGACAATAACTGCGTTTACATGGACAAAAGTAATCAGAAAGAATGCCTGATCGGAAAAAAAATGCGTCATGTATACACGCCGTTCAGAATACTCTGCCCCGATCAGACTCGTTCTGATCAAAATTTCTTTCCGATCGAGATAGGTGGGTTTTTGCCGATTGTTTATCCGATCGTGTTGCATGTAAACAGTTCATTCCGGCTTCCGACCCGCCACTCTGAGTTAGCGGCTACCGGATTCAGGAGAACTGTGTGTTTGAGCAGAGCTGGGGCTGCCATCTCGCACACACCGGTGTGTGGCGGTGTGTGTGAGCTTTTCAAAGCAGAAATGCTGCTCAGTCCTCAGAAACTGTTCAAACAATCACGTGGATTTTTGTTTCCAGTCGTCTCCCGACAAAATAAAGGCTGATGTCATTCCCACAGATTTACGTGCAGCCAACATGCAGATTGCGGCATTTCCCGCATGGATTTTGTGTGTATCAAACAAGGCTAATGTTGTTAGCGCGTGTTAGCCTTCTCCTAACCCTGGCTTCTTCCAGCTCCGGTCTTCCACAAAAAAAAGCACGGATAACACGGATTAAAAATAAATTGATGAGCGAACAGGTGCTTCATAATATTCACAATATTAATAAAAGCACATTTAGAAGATCATCTCGCATATTATTGAGCTGCTGCATAAATGTATATGGCGACTCAGTTTGTTTACAGTGGGACTCATTTCCTCTCCCACGGTTTTCAACACTACTGCGCATGCCCAAATGATTTATTCCGATCCAAAATGTGACCATGTGAACGTTCGTTCTAATCGGAAAAAGTTTTTCAGGGCCCATGTCCTCGGTTGAATTTTAATCCAACCATTGATCTGATCAAGATATTTTGCGCATGTAACCGCGGCTATTCACACATAAAGATGCACATTTTAATGCACAAATTCTGAAAAGCTTCGTCTGTAATTTGTTTTTCTCAGAAGCTGTGTTAGAACTTAGATATACATGTTAGGATTCATCTCAGTCCAGATTCAATGGCAAACATACCTACATAGAAATATATTATAACTTAATCCAGCTAATTTATCCATTTTAGTTAGGTAACTTTACAAATTCATAAACAGTATTGACCTAAAGTAAAAAAAAACGGAAACCTAAAATAAATTGGTATTGTTGATGGTAACTTTTTGTTTTGTTTTGGGGCTGCTACCAGGTGAGGTTTTATTTGCATCCAAAGGCACATTTGGTCTGAATAGGGTTTCAGTGGCAACGCCATCCTCTATTTGATCTTACTTAACCTTTAATAACTCTTTATCTGGGACATGCACACAAAATGCAGACTCTCATGCTCACAAACATGTGTCAAATAAGCCCGTATACACTTTGACCCTTGCTCAGCTGTCATTCTTTCTCACTGCTTTTTGTTGACCTCCGTACCTTTGTCTGCTTTCCAGAGTTTAATGATACAGGAGGACATACGCTCTATTTCATCCAGCCCTTTGACCTTTTTCTCTTTTTCTGTGATGAGTTGGCCTCACCATCATTTTCTTTCTCTTTTACCACAATTCCTGTCATTGTCTGCCTCTTTCCCTTCTGTTTTCCTCAGAGATAATTTCTCACGTCACAGTATGCGCACATGATTGTGTGCAACCCTGGAGTTTCAGAAAACTTACAATCTTTTTGGTGTGTTTGCATCCCACTGAGACACCATATGCTTGTATGTTTTGCATGTAGCGTTTTGCCTCTCTGTACTCTGCAATAATAATTACTTGCTTCCATCTTATTTTTTTTACAGTCATTACTGCTAAGTTGTGACTTTAGTGGCCATGTTATAAAACAAGAAGAAGCTAGAAGTAGTTTGTTGTGCAATACTTTCATGTTTCTGCTCTAGCACAGACTAAAATAAATACCTGCTGTGTTTAACCAACAGAGGCGCCGGGTGTACTGTGATCTCCAGAATGTCGGAAATGTTAATAATGACTGAGATTTTTTCACTCATTATTCATTATGTCATCTTACACCACAGTAGTAATGATTTGGTTAGAAATGTCAGCTACTTGCCAATAGACAACAAGGAACAGTGGTTAAGGAAAGAATTGGACCCCAAAGTGTTTAAGCATTTGTATTACAGTAAACAGAAAGCATAGTGTGAAATTGGTAACACGGGTGAGGATTTTTGTCACTAAATGCAGGTTCTTGTCATGTCACTGTATTGGACAAAAAAAACAGAAAAATAAAATCTCTAAGGTCCTATGTAGGCCAGATTTTATTGAAGCATCAAAATTATTATTTTTTTAAATTGGAAAATAGTTGGTGCATGATGTTATTCTGTCTTTACAACCAAAATCGTATGCCATCTCAAGAAACTGAAGCTTGTTTTAGGTCATTCTGAGCCACAGAGGGTAAAGAATTTAGATTTTTTTTAGTTCAAAAAGTTAACTCCCAAACAGCAAAGAAGTTATGATCCAAAACATAAGCATTGATAAAATATAACTTTTCCAACAATCTTTGTTCAATAATGGAATAGTTGCAAACTAATTTATTATAATTAGAAATTAATATTTGATATTAGATCAAAGTATTAAACACTTTCTGAATGTCTTCATTGCCACCTTGTTAACAGTGTTCTTACACTAGAATTTGGAGTTAATTAGGGTCTGCTGCTGAATGACTGATGTGCACCTGGGGAATATCAATTATATGTTGAACATTTTTAATAGTGGCTATCATTTTACTTAACTGGAGCACATCTAGGTAAGGAAGGCTTTCGTGGGTTGCTGAGCTCTTCTTTACATTTTAGCGGTGGACAACTGCACAACCCAAGGGCTGATGTGTCTTCCAAGTATTGTTGCCTGACTTAACACTAATTACCTGGATTGGGTGTGTCCAGCCAATTAGAACATGTAATGTAATGTTGGAAAACAAGCAGTAATTTGGCCCTCAGTCCTCAGCCCTGTTTTAGATGAATCATCGTCCTTCATCTAATTGTATCTTCTGCATCTTCCTCGCTCACACCAACCACCCTCATGACCTCCTTGACTACAATCATTAACCCTTGTGCTATCTTAGATGACCCCACCCTTACATTGACGTGTTCTCCCTACCATGACAAAGGTGGATAAAGGTGGAAAGGTTTCATGTAATCCATGGACACCAGTGAGGTTCAAAAATCATTGAAGAAAAAAGGTTCAGAGCACTGTCTAGTGGGTCTAGATGACCCAACTCCCAACGTTAAAGTGCCTAGGATAGTACAAGGGTTACACCTCCCTTTTTATCATCATCCTAGCCTCTTCTCTGGTAGCTCTAACCTCAGTATCCTCAATCAACATAGTAACTGTCTCTGATTGTGTCCAAATCATTTCAATCTGGCTTCACTGCATCTATCTTCAAAACATCTAACATGAGCTTTTCCTCTGATGTATTAATTGCTAATTCTATCCATCCTTGCCACCGTCTCTAATACTCCAATATTCTTCTGTGCCACCCAGACTTCTTCATCCAACGCATCTTCTCTCCTGGTTTACTGTCATACATTTCCTTCAGATCTGTCATGGCACAGATTACCGTAATTTCCGGACTACAAGCCGCTACTTTTTTCCTGCGCTTACAGCCCTGCAGCTTATTCAGTGACGCGGCTAATTTATGGATTTAATTAGCGGCCGCCATGTACGTACTTTCGAACTCAGTGAATAGTTTGAATTCTTTATCTAACACCAAGCACAAGGCATTTATATTCAACACACCTCTAAGCAGCCAAACAGCATGGACTTGACTTCAGGTCTTAGACACTTCAGTCATGGTTCAACAAAATGAAACACGCATGCCCGGCCGCATCCCAGAATCCTTTGGTGCCATTAGACCCAACGTGCACGTGATCGCCGCTACAATATGATGAAGCTTTCAAGTTAAAAGCAATCGTTAAAAGCAGCGTAAAAAAGTCCACCGTCACCAACGGGTTTGGAAAAGCCGGTTTGCTGCGTGACGGAGAGAACAGCGCATGGAGTGAATTTACACTCCATTTACGGTTTCTAAGGAAACCGTAAAAGCGGAATTTTGCTTTGAAAAGCTCACAGCCTCCATGTGAGCTGGAGACATCTTCTCCTGCTGATTGAGCTGCGGGGCCGATGGCAGTCTGAAGGCTCCCACACGTAACAACGCACCCGCCCCTCATACACAAAACGTACAGTATTAAGTCCGATTGCTCTGCACAGAAACGATTTGCTCGGTCCACCGGCGCAATGGGGACGAAGTGCTCCTCCTTGAAGCCGCCCTGGCCAGAGGTGTCGGAGTAGATAGGAAGGGGAGACAAGGAGTGCGCGGGGCGGGAGCGGAGCGCAGAGGCGTCCGCGGAGTGCAGAGGCTTCTGAATTCTGACGCACGCGCCGCACTGAGGCGCGCGTATCACGCTGAGGCGCGCGCTTTTCAGTCGCCGCTGCTGTATTTTACCGTTGTGTTTTTTAACCAGCCCTGTTACTCCCATAACGCTGCCGCGACACAAGCGGAAGGAGAGCTGTACCCGTTCACCCCTCCATGCACTGCTGATACTTGCTCATTCTTAAACACGTACAACAGCCCCTAAGACTCATGGGAAATGTGGAATCGCGGATGTAAATTTCCTCATCATAACTGAGGGATGTAATGTTAATTATATGGTTACTGTTTGTAATTTTATGTATGATACCTAGATTGTCAATAAGTAAAAAAAAAATGAAATAAAAACACCATAACTGAGGAACTTGTGAACAGAATAGAGGTCCATGCTGTTTGACAGATGTTGATACACTCAAATACATGAGCCAGAGGCAAAGCTGGCACCACCCACAATGTGCTAATGAATTGCACTCACGCTGGGATGCTGGACGTGATCTGTCAGGATGACAATATTGCCTAACACATGCGCGGCTTGTACTCTGACGCAGCTTGTGTATGTAAAAAACTAATTAAACACGTCAAAAAGGGTGGGTGCGGCTTGTAATCGGGTGCGTTTTGTAGTCCGGAATTTACGGTAGTTCTCTCTGACTTGGTCTGTGGTTTTCTAGAGGAAGCCTCAAAACAAATACTGCATCTGTGGTTGTCTTCATTAGCAGGAAACCATACATTTGTTCTCAAATGTTTCCTTCTGATTTCAGTCTATAGTTTCCAGTACTCTTTCCAGTAACTTCATTATGTGACTCATCAACCTTGTTCCTTTGTATTTTCCACATCTCTCCAAATCTCCCTTCTTCTTAAAATGGGCACCAGTATGCTTTTTGCTAGTTACTCTGGCATATTCTTTCGTCAATGTTTTGTTAAATAGGTCAGTCAAAAACTCTACTGTGACCTCTCCTGAACTTTTCCATACATCCTCAGATATTTTATCAGGACCAACTCTTGTGGACCAGTCCCTTTCTGTATAATCTTTGAGAGACAGATTGGCTTTCTGTGGGCTGATATAACATGTTATGGACAACAGAAGATGCTTCGCAGAAACATCATGTTTGTACAGACAACCTGAAAACAAGAAGAAACAGTAAACTGCCAGCTACCTAGAACCTGCAAAAAAATTACAGAACCCACATTTACATTTCCTATGTTCCAGTTTTCTAATAATTACAATTCTTGAGACGTGTTTGTCCATTTTTTTGTCTGTGCATTAATATCATTGGAAAGCCACACATGTAAATGTCATGATTTAGTTCAATCAGGAAAAAGTGGCCAAAAATGATTGGAGCAAAGCTCAAAGTGTTGTGTACAGAAAACACCAGATGCATGAACATTCATAATAGAAATTGTCCTTCCTAGCCTGTCGCCCTTTCTCCTTCTACCACAGCTGATTGCCTTCAGCTATGGCCTCTTCAAGTCTATACGCTTCTGCCCATTCCAATTCAATTACCAGCAGGCTCTCAGTGAGGTGCCTCAAAATGAGTTGGTGATTATCAGTTTCCAGGGTGTGTAGCTGCACCTCAGACTGTCAGGGGCTGCTTACATCAAGGTTTTGCATTCCTTTTCGCAATATTTGGAAACCTGTTTTTGATCAGAGAGACACGGATGCAACACACCTTTGTTGTTTTCAATATAAAATTGTGGGGATTTTTTCAAACATACTATATTTTTATGATTACAAATGGATTTTAGTGGCTTTTATTTTGGAAAATTAACTGCAGAAATGTTGACGTTTTGCTGGGTTTTGTGTTAATAAGGAACAATGGACACAAAACATCAAGGTTATTATCACATCCGCAAATACAGAACTTTTTTCACAAAAAGTGAGCTAGGATGAAAATATACATAAGTTATAACTAGAATACCAAAATATAGTTTGCTTTCTGTTGTGTATTCTTAAGCATTCCCACTGTTATATAAATGAAAACCCCTCTGTTTACCTGAGCATTTACATTTGAAACAAATATAAATTGATGGGAGAAGAGCATTTTAACGATCAAAAACAGTGATAATCTATTATTGGCTTTGTACTTTCTTCAGTCATTTGTAAAATAAACACAGTTGTGGATTTAACTTTCCTGGGATCACTTATCAAACTGTTCATCACTGTATGGACAGTTACTGAAGGAAAAGTAAGTGACACCTCTCCATTTACATACATCTACAGGGAAAACATTTAAACCAATTTTCCCAGATTTGCTGCCAGGAGTTTAATTGAGTAGACCTCACTCTCAAGTTGTAATTTGTGTATGTGTTTTCACTTTTGGACCAACTTTAATGCCTTTGTTTTTACTTGTCCTCTGACTGTCTTACTCTGTTTGTATCTTTAACAGCATACTGTAAATCACACACTGTACTTGGTGCTGATTATCCAGGGTGACAAAAGCAATTGTTCTGGTACACTAAATCTGTGGGGATTAATGCTAGTCTCTAGAGCTCTCCTCGGGTATTGGTTGCAATGTGTGTGGGTTATCTTTTACAGCCAGTCAGACTTCAGAGAGTATGGTCTCACTGAATTTACAGTTGTGATATTTGGCCTAAAAAAATAGTGTTATAAGTAACTGTTAGGCTGATTATTTTTTAATCTCCTATTATTCTTTTTCTTATTTTTCTGTTAGAGCTACAAATGTTGGTTTTGTCCTTCACAAAACTACAATTGAACTTCTTTTCAGCCAGATGTCTTTGGGGGATTACCAGTGCTAAGGGATTAATCCAGTCATGGGCCATCTGACAGCTTCAACCATTACAAGGAGCATAAATGTCAAGTCATAAACCAAACCATTAATATATTGTAGTAAGCTGTCTCCATTCAGAGGTTGACTGGCGTTGTATTATTTTAATTTCCAAAACTCTCTTGTGAGTAACTTCATAATCTGTGTCTATGCTCATTCAAGGCCCACTGCCATTTAAATGCATTGGAGGCTTTTGCAGGACATATTGTTGTCCTTTTTGCCAGCACATACAATTTTCAATAATTTTTCAGATTACAGTCTGCAGTTTCAAAGAATTTTTAATGCTTACCAAGAAAAAATTGTCTAGATGACTGAAACTCACAATAACCATTTTAAATCAGAAAAGCTGCTACCTATGATCACAGCGCTCTCTGAGACATGCGTTCAAGCACCCACTTTCAATGAAAAGTCAATGTAAATGCGCGTTTTGAGCTTCCGTGTTTAAAACTCTCATTTACGTGTAGTTGCACAAGTTTCTAAAACCATTTTTGGGCACTATGTACAAAACCCATGGCCATTGAAAGTGTGTCTCCAGTTCGATCAGGTCTAACTTTGACCAGTCAGGGACTTGGATTCAGTAGTGACGTATGCATGGCATTCCTTTTAATTCACAGAAGTGACAATTGTTTAAAAATTGATTATGGAGGAGAAATCTATAAATACTATTTGTGCCCGGACAGCAATATATGACACCAAGTCTTAAATATATTGAAATAGAGTTCAGAAATAAAAAGAGTCTCTTCCAACTGTAGGTGGCGGACATGCTTGTAAAAAAAGAAACAGAAGAGGAAGAAGCCCCTCCCTACTAGTCTAGTGTAAACATCATGGGCTAAAGCGGTTAAAACACACAGTGTGTACCTAGCTTTAGAATTTTACAAACATTTCCTTGAAAAGAATCAGATGCAGACTGTAAGTCTAGAACGTAAGAAGACCTTCATTTTATTAAAATGTAACCTAGAAAAATGTTTTAAACTGAAAAGATTCCAAGTTTTGACTTCTTTTATTTTATTTTAATTCCTCATTGTAAAAAAATAATTTGTCATAAACGGTTTAACATCTGTATTGCATGAAATGCATTTAACCTTAAGTGTCAATCCTTGTAATAGTTATTTATTTTTTAACAGATTACAATACAGTTAATTACCAGTTTTCCTTCTTTATCCTGACCCATCTATTTTTTACCATTTACAAAATGTTAATGATTTGTAAAATAAATGAAAAATGCTTTCATTTGCAGACCTTTAGTAATGAAAGCCTTTTTTCTTCACTCTTTGTCTCCAAAACTTGCATGCAAAATGCCTGCTTTGAACTTGCTCCGCTACAGAGAACACACAACCACTCAAAATTGTCTATATTACTATTAATTTATCACTGTTTGTGCTCTATGCTCCATCGCCTTGGGCATGTACAGACACACAGTGGGGGAATCTTATCTTTCCAGCACGTTGGTGAAGTGGGAGAGTAAGTTCTCTGCTGTTCATTATAACAGTTTTTAGGGCAAAGGCAGAGAAGAGGGATGAAGAATAAAGACAGAAGAAAAAAAAACACATTGGTTTGATCTTTTGCTTCAATGAAGAAGCACAACACACAAATACACCATAATAATATTTCACAGAGGATTGTAACATTCTAGAGAGCTGTCTTGATAATGAGTGGAAAACACTCAGCAGAGCATGCACTTCATTGAAGTTAATACAGATATTCCTCTTTGCTGCCTTAATGGAGTGAAAACTAAGTGTATGTTTTCACTAAGAGCTCTAACGATTACAGAGTGCAGGGGCTGTTACCCTGAGGTTTTATGACAGTGACCTTGGACAGTCAAATCATAGTGGGGATCTTTAAAAAATGTACCTATATTTAAACAGTAAGTTCCTAAATTATACATTTGCTGAATTGTTCTTGGCAAAAATCAATGAACTCCAAGTTGCAATACTATTCAGACTTGAAATACAGTATATCTTTGCCCATACCTGTGGCACCAAGGGTGGGTCCTTAAAGTAAAAAAAAACAAAAAACAGTACAAATACGTGTTTCTATTTAAGCAAATACTTAAAGTCCCACTCCGATCGTCTTTGCATCTATTGTAAAAAAATTCCCAGAGTTATTTTAACTATGATTATACAGTTTTTTGCCAACAGTGTTTTAATGTGGGACATAGTTTCTGTATAGCAGCAGGAGTTCAACAAAAAGGTATCTCTGAATTGAAGGTGGGTTTGTTGGTGCAGAGTAAGACCCTCCCCCCGCCCTCCTTTCCCATAATCCATCTGTTTGCACTCTTTCCCACTAGCCTACAGCCCTTCACACCCCCAACCTAACATTTCTGGTGCAGCAAAAAAGAGCAATATCGGAGCTATCCAGGTGCACAGTTTTAGCCAAACGCCAGCTCGGATGAGAAAAAACAAAGACGTACATAGATCTACTACTACATAACGTAGAACGGTTCTACGTTATGCCACAAGAACAAAATAAAATAATAATTATAATCCAAATAATACAAACACCAATAACATGATTTTTATCAGTTGGTTCTTTAACATAGATTACATCATAGATTACATCTTTGAAAACAAAGTTCTGATGATGTTTAATATAAAAAAGGTATTAGAAACTGAAAATAAATAAAATATTTGAGAATGGTTTTTCTGGAAGAAGAAAAAACTATGCAGTGATGAATATTTTACAGCTTTTACCCCAAAGCTCTAAGAGCTTGGACCACAATGAGGAAATGTGTGGCTGACAAATGCACCATGAATAAATTCTAAACTCCAAACCGCTGAAGCTGGTCTGTAGATTTAGGACTGAATTTTCATTGAAGGTTAGTGTGACTTTGTCTGCTGTGCTGTGTCTTGGTAATAGAGCACACACCTCCCAGAGCTCTTTTACTGTGTGCCCTAAAAATCATTTTTACTCCATTACTTTCTTGAAACTGCTCTGCTTGTTACCGTGTCTTGGGTTGAGTTATGTTTAATAATTGTTGCTTCAGTTTGGTTGCTTGATGTTGTATATCAGCTGTAATACCTGACATTTGGATACAAATAACTTTGAACATTGGATAAGTTCATGCAATACTGTTTGCAGGGCGGCTCTGGGTTGGTGGTGGACAGTGGGGTTGGTAATTTAATTCCTGTCTTTCCCAACAACACATTTATAGTGTCTTTTGGGCAAGACACTAAACCCCCTGAGCCCATAATGTATACATGTAGGTTAGTAATTGTAGATGAAATGCACCATGAGAGGACATGGAAAACAAACAGGTAAAAAAAATTACTAAATAATGCAAAACATATAAGATATCTTATCCATGATATGCAGGTCAGTGATGTTATATTTTCGTTTTCATTATGAAAATTCACAAAAAAAATTCTTGTATCTATTTTGTTTAAAAGTAAAATTGTCTTTCTGTGAAAGCACATGTTGAGTTCATGTGTTTTGGGAGAATTTGTTTCTGTTTCTGTTAAAAAACAGTTTATACTCTGAAGACTCACTCCAATGAAAATCATGTTTTTGGTGTTTTGATATGGGGTTGTGGCATTTTGTAAATAAAGAAAACTAAGCTCAAAATTGCATTTCTAAAAATGTCGTCATTTAAATCTTTGTGAATCAAGAGCAGACGAAAAAATGCTTTTGGAAAAAACCTGTAGCAGTGGAAGCTACAACAGCAAACTAGAAGCTCCGTGCTCTGCTCCATTCTGATGCATCTGCCTGTACACAATTAAATCCATGTACGTCTTCCTTGTCTGAGCTGGCATTTAGCTCAAAACTGTACAGCCGGATATCTCCAATTTTGCCATTTTTGTTGCACCGGTAATGTTAGGTTGGGGGTGTGAGGAGCTGTAAACTAGCGGGAGAGCACACAAACCAATGGATGATGGGAAACAGGTGGGCTTACTCCACGTCAACAGTACTGCCTGTGACTCAGAGAGGAATTTCTGATTAACTACTGTCACTCTGCACAATGTCCCAAATTACGACTCATGTTTTTTGATTTAGGCCAAAACGGCATATTCATAATAGAAAGACCACTGGGAACGCTTTGAAAATAGTTCAGAAGATGATCGGACTAGGACTTTAAAGTCTCACTGTATATTTGACTAAAACATATTTTGTCCACAAATATGTAAAACATCAGTCCAGTGTTTCTTAGCTAAAGAGGTTCAGATAAAGGGTCCAGAATGTTATGTGAACTTATCATTCTATCTCAGTGCCTTTGTTAAAACACTGTAAAATATCCGTCAATTTAATGAAGCACAAACTGCTTTCCTCAAAGTACTTGTTTGCTAGTTCATACACAGTTTTTTTAGTTTTTGCTTCTATAATGTTGACTCAGACATGTTTCAAAAAAGTCAAACTAAGAACATTTTCCTGGGCTTGATTGGAGGATTTGGCTGGCGCAGCTTTGTCTTTTATTTATAAACTTCAGGAAGAGTTATTTTATTTTTTTTTGTCAAAACTTTCTCAGAGTGGGAGGAAAAAACATGTTGCTTTTCAGTTTCACAAAAAATGTGTCTAAGTAACACAAAACAGTATTGTGTAAAAAAAAAAAACATCACCCGTTTAGTAATATTTTAAATGCAAATTATCTTGTGTGAGTACAACAAAAGGTTGTTTGTGTTTTATGTGTTCAATCCAGGTTCTTATTTACTGACATTATCACGGTGCCGGATTTTTGCTGGATGGTGTTGATAGCCATCCTAATGGGTGGATGTAGACCTGGATTTGATGATGGATGTTGTTGTCAAATGCTCTGGAGCATAATGAATGTTTCAGCACCAGGTGGACCAAGCTGGCAACATGTGGTTGGAAGTGGAGCAACAGCTTTCCAATAGTCCCCTGTAACATGGGCACCCTGTGCCAGGACACTGCGGTCTGACTTTTGATGATCTCTGCTGGAGTCATGCAAGATTTCACAAATTGCATGGTATGACTGAGCCAAGCACTCAGACTGTCCAGAAACAATAATGGTCAGAAAGAAGCACAGATTAGATTGCTGGTGAATTGTTGAGACAGTTTGTGTGGGAGCCAAGCTCTATCTGTACCGTGAAGTAGCTGTGACTTTTAAACACATGCTGGTTAGGGACAAGCTGCTATATTTAGTGTAGATCAAACTCTAAACTATCTTTCATTGCATGTAACTTTTTACTACTTAGATTCTCTAGTTTCTAAAAATGAAGAATGGGACAGGCATCTTATTTTTGACTTTATATTAAGAACCCCAATCAAATAATTGCTTTTGGATGCTAGAAGTTGTGTTAGGATTTAAAGATGTTTAACGAGGAAAATCTAAGCAAATATTTAAAAAGTAAATTTATCTAAAATGTCCCTTATTTTTTAATTAAATTTTCATAAACCTGGCTTTTGCCTCTTCCTGCACGCAGAGTCTCATCAGTGTATCTAAATGCAAGATGAGGAAAATTAAGACATTAGTTTAAAAAGACTACTGTACTATTTTTCCTCAGATCATGAAAAATATCTGATTTAGTCAATAAACTGAACCCTTGGAGCTTCGGACTGTGTTTCCAGATGCTATTTGGCCTAAAAAGTCAAATGCACTTCCATCACAGCATCAGAGTCTGTTCTTAAAATATGTGATTATGTAAGTCTTTTAGTTTTGTTTTGCTGCTCATATACAAAAGCTTTTTGCCTCGCTTACTTCATTTTTATTTTTTCACTTTCAATCAAATGCATTTTTTTACCTTGTCCTATAACAGTTATTATTGTTACACTGCAAGGAAGGTTGTGGCTGTTTTTAGTTTCCCTGGTCATGATTGCCCTTTCATGTCTATGTGTTCCCTGCAGGTGTAAAGATTAAATAGATAAACAAAACAAAACTGCAATGATTATATTGTTAGTACTTTAATACAGCCAGGTCCCACAAGACCTGTTGATATTGACATTGTTGCTTCAGATGAACTCAGAGTTCAAAGACAAACAAATATTGTACTTTTTTTTACCCATAATACCTTTTTTGGTGTCTATAATGGTTGCCTTCAGTCCCTCATCAATGTACAAATCTCTGAGTTTCTCAAAAGGCTTTGCAGAAGTACTTATTATTATCATTATTATTGTTCACAAATAAGTACAAAGTGGTCATAGAAACCACACTAATGCCAGATCTGTCATGGTTCACTGCATCCAATGCGAGAGTCAAAAGGCAAGGCTCTCAATTTAATGGTTGATATGTGTTCCTACTCTCACCTATAGTCACAAGCTGGAAGTAGTGAGAACAAAGAGTAGGATCAAAAATATGGGCTATTAAAATAAACATCCTTGCTATGGTGGCTGGAGTTCCTTTTAGAGATAAGGTCAGAAGCTCATTCACTTGGAGTTGCTGCTGCACCTCTACAGTGAGACAAAGCTGAGGTGGGGGAAACATCTGATTAGGATGTCTCTTAAAACACTTGGTGACATTTTGGTTATTGTGGATACCTTACATATATTGATATGAAAAAACATTACTGTAACACATTTATATATTGGTTTGTTTCAGTAGTTAAAACCAATATGTTGCATTATACAAAAATGATATATATTACAGTAAATGTCCTAAAAATACAAAAAAAAGTCAGTTTGTGTCACAAAAAGCAGGGTAATGGACACATCAGTAGCAGCAGTTACAGGTCAGAGGTTGAAAAAATAAGCAGTGGAGCAGAGGAGAAGAGATCCATGGCAGCTCGAATGAGGTAGTCTGACTTCATACTGCCCAGTTCTGTGCTTGAACCCCATTGTGAATAAATGAGAAAGATATGCAATGACTTAAGACACGGGGTTGAGTTTAAAGATTCCAGTGCTTTGGTTTATGGTGGTGCATACATTCTTGAGTCATTGCATTAAAAACAGGGAGAACCTGCTGGCTCCAAGAAATGAAAATCCCATAGATTTCTACTGAGAAATAAACAGCTATCACTACTACTAGTCATGTTATTTGTCAAAATAACCATTTTTGCTCTGCTATTTTTTTCATGTTACTTTTTTCTGTAGTGCAAGTTATTCAGGATATAAACTGACCAATCAGATGCCTCAATAAAAGTATGTAGTTTTTCCTTGAACATTTGAAATACTTAAATTACAGATTTTCCTTATTCGCCTTCAAATGGTGGCATTGAGGCCTTCTAACAAGCTCAGTCCTGATTGGTTGCCATAGAAACATTGACTCAGACTGACTCAGACCAATCACTGGGTCCAACATGGCAGCATCCTTATCGCAAAAAAATGGCGCCTGAATTGATTTTATTTGGTTGGAGCCGGAAGTAAGCCATTTTATATGGGCGACATAACACTTGTTTGGTTAAGTTCTCAAATAAGTCAACCCCCCCCACCATGCAGTTGTTTTTACTACCACAATACACAAAATGTCTAAAAAACGACTCCTTACAAGTTTCCATACACAGCTTAGCAGGCAGTGATTGGGAAATGCAGGTGCAGAATAAGACAGGAAAGTGTCAGAGAAGGAGACATATGCAGTTAATAGTACAGCGAAGATGGGCGACATTTCAACTTATCACCCGTTTTTACGAGAAGATCATCAGATAAATGCTTTTCTAAGTAGAGACTGGTCACATCACAGGTTGATTCATGTGATAGCTATATTATCCCATAAGTGTCTGTGATCTGTGCACCGCAGCCTTGCCATGTATCACAGAGCAGGGGGTGTAGGCAGCAATTGAAATTGTGTTGTAATTTACGCACCAGTTTCTCTGGGCCATAATTTAAGTGACCCACCCCTGAGATTATTTGATGTGCTTAATACAGTCTTTGAGAAATTGTCTGGATCAGTTACTGTTGGAATGTTTGGATAATGTTCCAGAATTGGAATTTATTGATTGATGTCACTCAGTCCATTTCCTTTAGTTGTGCACTTGCATGTGTGTGTGTGTATTAGCGTGTAGTGCAGCATTTTCTCTCTGAAAGCCCAATCATTTTGGGGGGATTAACAAGATACTCAGTGGTTTTATGGTTATAATCCTTATTTGATTTCATCGTGATATGCTTTTTTCCCCATTTTCTTCCTGCTCGTACCATTCTGCACCCAATTCCATTTCAGCACATTCAATTTACTTGGTCTTACAAAAGCTTGCAGTACCTTTGCCCTCTGGCAAAGAAAGAAAATATTGAGGGCAATGGTTATCTTCACTCACTTATCTGTAATAAAATGACTAGATGTTTTACATTAGTTATGGTGGTTTGAACTACACTGATATGCAATTTAACGATAAGACACCAAATTAGAATTTCATCGTTCCAGTTCAAATGAACAAGTGCACATAATCTGAGTATCATAGTCTGCCAAAGAAGCTCTTACTTACTGGTTAGAACACCTATTGGCATATATCACATGCAGGCTAAAAATAGAAACCATCCACACTCCCATCATCAGCTCCTCCCTCTCTACCACCTTGACTCGCTTCTATTATCCTCTCCTTTTCAACACATCCTTCTCCTTCTGTCTCCTCCCCACAAGGCTTACACTCCAGTCTCACACACGACCGTGCAGAATGTGAGTCTGCTTGTAGCCAAGGTTACATGAAAATTAGAAGAAAAAAAAGTCTACAAATATGAGGTGTACAAATACATTTCTTGGGTTGTTTTTAGACATAACATTTCTGTTGCATCGCTGTACCGTCCATATTGTTATGTGATGTTTTAATAGCTCTATTCATTTTTTACAAATTTCTAAATGTCCCTACTGCATATTTGCTATTCAGTGTTTTTTTTTTCACTTTAATCAACCTCTTTGTAACCCCAGCTGCACATGATGAACTATCTGCGGTCACCTGTTTGAGGTGTTTTAGAAAGCTTTCTGTTTCATAAAACCTCTTTCTCTGTTTTTTTGTCAGAGAGCACAGAGGAATCAGACAAACTGTTGCTCATGCTGAACAGCAAATCGCTCTGTATGCTTCATGTCTCCATCAGACACCTGCTGTTCTTTAATTGTACGCTCTGACAGTTCATTAAAATCAGATTGTCAGCAACGATCCTGAATAAATCCTCAAAAAGGTCTGTTTGTTCCCCTTTTTGGATAAGGTTTAGTTTAGCATTTGTGTAGAACTAATTACTTCTGATATTCCGTTTTCCTGAAACCGTTGTCCTGTGCTTCTTCTTTCTTGTCTGTTTTTAGAAAAGGGTTCATGCACATGTTTAAGTGTGTGATTTGCTCCCAACTGGCTCCTTGCTTCTGATGATTGCCCTGACCATTTTCCTCTGGGGCTCTACCCTGATGACAAATTCACACATCCGTTTTCAGACTCCTCTTTACCACAAAATCAATAGGCCTTCTCAGTTTTCCCTGCATATGTGAAAGACTGTTGCAGCAGTGTCTTTTCTACTTAGACAGTGTTGTGGATATCCATGGCTTGCGTAAAGCTCCTCAAAGGAAGATTATATGATGTTTGTTGTATGGCAGCCTGAATAATCCTTATTCTAAATGACATATGCAAAACTGAAAAAGAACCATAAAGACTGCTAATATCATCAATAATATATGGTAGGATTTAGCAAAACAATCAGGACAATACTAGCTATAGTTAAAGGCTAGTGGTGTAATGATTCATTATGATAGTTATTCGAATCATATCATCATTTGTGGTTGCCGAGATGATTCATTATCGATATTTTTTCATTTTGAGCGATCCAATTCAATCCTAAAATCTTGAAATCGATCTTAAGCCAAAACTTAAACCAGTGTGACTCAGAGATAAATACCTGGTTACTGAACAGTGCAGGTGAAGTTTTCCATAATCCTTATATTTCTTGTAAGATAATCAAGTTTAAATTAAATATGTGTACAAACAAGTAAACAAGAATTAATGTCAAATCCATTTACATTTTTGTCTCATAAAGTTCAGCCCAATATTGTTTTCCCACATCATAATACTACAAACAGAACATTATTAGAACATTCTAGCACACTGTATGGTCACATGTCTTTGCTAAGTTCAGAGTGTGTCCACACAATGGACTAGAAGGATGGCTTGATCATTTGTTTGTGTTGTCTGCTGTGATGGACTTGGTTGTTTTTACATTATATTAAAATTAGCCTACTGTGCAAGATCCATATAATCAATTTATTTCATTTTGAAACAATTTGATATTGGTATAAGTGGATTGGATTAACAATTTGCCTCAAACAGATCAATCTGATTGGAAGAATATAAATCAATTAATCGATTAAGTCGATTCAATCGTAACACCCCTACTAAACAGATAAAACTTTGTTATTTTTAATGAAGGAAAATATATAATAGCAATGGTAAAAACAGTTTCGGAAACTACAAATTCATCATTATTACTTAATTATTTTATTTAAAGTCTCAAAGAAAACAGATGACAAGCAATCAGTTAAAATCCCAGTTTCTGACTTAGTAGATGGGAAAAAGAAAGTTTTAGCACTCACATTTTTAAATCTCTTTAAAAGGTTGCGATGGTAACACACACAGGTCAGAGATGTTGTACACTGAAGTTGAAAGAGAAGTTACTTTCATTATGCCACTTCTTTCAAACTACTCTTCACATCTGATGGGGATGTAAAATGTTTAAACTACCGGTAGCTTAAAATGTGAACATTTTACATTGAGAACATAAACTTCAACTTATTTTGATCCTCTATGAGGATTTGATCTTGAAAAATCGATTATCTAAACGTGAATGTGTTTCAGAAAATAAAATGTGTTTTAGAAAATTAAATGTCTTTCAGAAAATAAATAATAAAATAAAATAAAATTACCGTATACACACAGAACAGTACTTGAAGGCAGGGAAAAATCATTTTTAGTAAAGATTTATGAGAATCTGTTTTGTCACTTTTAGGAAGAGAAAGTTTAAGATTTCTCTCAGGAAAATAAAGTTAAAATTTAGCACTGGGAACTCACATTCATGTTTGTCAGTACACCAAATGAAATATTTCCAATCATAATACTCCATATTTTAAAAGGAGCAGTAGCCTCATGTTTAGGATCTCCACTCTAAGTTGACTTAAAATATATTTTTCTAGAATTTGAAGAAATACCTTCCAGATTTCCAAACTAAATCATATCTTCACAAAAAAAAAAACGGAAAAAAATTATTTTAAAAGACATAATATTGTGTTCTGAATGGAAATTATTTGATTTAAATGTAGCACAATTTTGATTAATTAGACAGTTCCTTGTTAGAAAAATGTGAATACAAGTTTTTCTTTGAATATACTACAGATTGCTTTTTGACAGTGCAGTGCATATTAGTATGCAATAAGTCATGTTTTGGGTCCTGTTAGAATAGTAGGAATGGGGTAAAAATTAATAAACAAAAGCAGTTCTGCATAAATGTTTTCTTAACCAGTTGGTTTGGAAGCTACTGGGGTTATAGTTCCTTCTTTCTGACACAGTATTATTTCCACTCTGTAAAACTGCAGTGCACTCTGTTGCTTACATTTAATGGAAGCTTTGTTCCATGTGCTGTATGCGATCATAATTTTGAAGAAAAAAAAGTAATAAATAAAACATAGTGATGCTATACTCAAAATTTCCTAATTAAAAAAAGTGCAAATGGTTGTATAATATAAATAAATGAATGCAGTCTGGAAACTGAGACGGTGTGTTATTATACCTAATGAGTGGAACAACTGTGAGTGAAAGGAATGAAGAATGTAGAGGGAAAGATTTACATAATGATGAAAGGTATATGCACATGGCAGATGCACAGGACGTTGACAGAGTTTTTGAAAGTGGCAGAAAGGCATTAAGATACTGCTGGCATCCGCATTAAAAGCTAATGACAGCATGACACACTCATTTATCTTTGCTCTGGCTCTGATTCTTACTGTATCCTTACATCACCATCTGTTATTTATTCGTTTAGAAGATGGAGAGCATGATGAAAGAGGCGAAGGAGGCAGCTGTACTGGGGGAAATCATGCAGAAAGATTTTTTACACCTTGGGACAGTTGACAGTAGATTTACTGTCCATTCTCTCTGATCATGCATGCACAACATAAATGTTAGCAAAAAAATGAAGTTTCTGGAGTCGACATTTTAAACTGTAACAAAACTGATAGAAGCTGAAGTGTTGTTGACGTTTGCAGAGAGGGCATAGACTTACTACCTTGTACACATTTTTTAGGTGTTTGGTAAAAATAATTTTGCAATCTGGTTTTAGGTGGCTCAGCTGTTAAAATCTTGTGAGGAATATTTTTCAGCTGCTCCTTCCACTAATCCAGTTAACGTTATTGTGGTTCTTAGAATTCCATGGAGTCCTTCCTGTACAGGTTAGGCTTCTGACTTAACCTCTTGAGTCCCACTCTGATCATCTTTTGAGCCATTTTAAAAGCAAATTGTGTGTTTTTTAATTATGAATATACAGTTTAAAAAAAACCATTTTTAAAAATGTGTCATTTTTCTTGTTCAAAGTTTCAGTAAAGTTTCAGTAGTTCATGAGAAACACACCTCTGAGTTGTGGGCGGGATCGTTGGAGTAAGTCTGTCTCTACTTCCCGTCATCCATCTGTTTACACTCTCTCTCAGGAACAGTTCAAGAAAAATGTTGAAGAATATTGGAGTTATCTTGGCGTACACTTTTGAGCCAGATGCCAGCTCGGACGAGGAAAACGATCTACTCATTAATGGGCAGATGCACCAGAATGGAGAGAAGCAGGGAGCTTACAGCTTAACATAGTACCTTCTACATCACAACTACAAGCTTTTTTGAACAGCATTTTTTTGTCTGATCCTGGATCACAAATAAGTATTTTTAAGCTTAATTTTCTTTATATATGTTCTCCAGGATGAGAAAAATGCTACATGAGCATGTTGATAACATTAAAAACACAATTTCCATCAGAGTTTTCCAACTAGTTTTGTTTAGACAATTATATACAACATTTTTGCACCAATAATTCTGAAAAACACAATGACATTATGACATTATATCATCTCCCTCTGTCCACCTTAGAGGGTCCTGAAAAAACTTTTACTTGTTTAAAATCCTGCCGCCTGCATCATCCCCAAAACCCTCTACACTGCCCGCATCCTTCAGGATCTCCACTGGCTCACAGTTAAATCCGGAATCAATTTCAATGTCCTTTTATGTTTTTAAAATCATCTGCAACCTCACCTCCTATCTCTCTAGTCTTTTGTAGTCTCCTGACAATGTTTCATTTGTTCCTATTTCTTATTTTACCAATTTTGTTTTACTTTGTAAGGGGCTGGACAGTAGTTTCAGTGGATAGCACTGATCTACTTGGTTCAAATCCCAATCCTCTTTGTGTAAAGTTTGCATGTTCTACAGGCACCCCAGCTTTCTCCCACGGTCCAAAAACATGCTGCATTGGGTAATTGAGGATTCTTGTTCCTTGGTGTGATGTGAGTGTGTGGCCCTATGATGGACTGGCAACTTGTCCAGGGTTAATCCAACTGTCTGGTTTAGGCTCCAACAGCTCCGTGACCCTAAAAGGGATCAGAAAGTTTAATGGATGGATGGATGGATGGATGGATGGATGGATGGATGACTTTAAAATTTGTATTTTTGAGAGGTTTTTGTATAGACGTTTTCTTAAATTTTGGATAGATTTTGTCACTGCACTTTCAGATGCAGCATTGTACAGATAATGTGCAGTAGACAAGAGGGCAGCCACTTTCATTCATTTTTACCTTTTTTTCAGCCGGTTTGTTCATGCTTCTTTCACAGCACAGTAAGAGCGGCTTGGTTTACCTATTCCTCTTTCTCCCCCCTCCTCAATCAACTTTCTTTTCCCCTCACCTCACTTTTCTTCTATTCTGCCATCAGTCCTCCTTTTGAAAGGGCGCCTGTGTTATTTACCAAAATGAGATGGAGTCAAAGGCCTTTCTGTCTGGAAAAGAGTGTAAAGAAAAGGAAAGGAGCAGAGAGATGAGGCGACAAACAGAATTAGACAAGGCTGTATAATGACCTACAGACAGGCTTTGCAATCAGTCCGTCTGTCTCTTATCTTCACTGGGCTCCAGCTAGCTTGTGAGGTCACATGAACAGTGTTTGATTGGTGCAGGGTTGTCAAGGTACAGTCATTTGGTGAGCCAGAAGCAGAAGAACAGCTGCAAGGAACCTGCTGACAGAACCTTTCAGATTGATGAGAGCTGACTTTTCACCCCCTTGACTTCTACCCATGAGACTGTCATGGCTACAGAACACTTGTCGACCCAGACGCTGGAACCCGGAAGAAACACAGAGGACGAGCGTGGCAGGTAAGAGGTTTTAATAGTGAACAGACAGAAAGCCGTGGGCAGGATCTAGGGTTCCCAGAGAGTGAAGATCAAACTCGAGTGGCGTCACTGTTGGATCTTTCTGCAGACAGTCGGAAGGAGTTGACGTCGGAGGGGGTCCGAGAGATGGCAGAAGACGGCAGAGGCTCGAGGTGGGACCAGCGGGAGCGAACGGAGGGAAGGTTCCAGACAGAAGTTGATGCAGGCGACCACTTGTGACAATGGATTCCTGGAGATGAGCAGAGACAGAAATTAGCCAAGGGCTTAACGAGACAGAACACCATGAACGAGACGAGAGGACCAACTATGCACCATCAGGGGCAACGGACTGGCGAAGACTGGTGATCCAGAGGCTCCTTATGAAGGCAGAAGAGGTGATGAAGTAAGTGGCAGCAGCTGGGATGGAGAAGCAGCCAAGTGGAGGGGAGAGGGAGAGGAGTCTGACAGCGGCACCATATCAGTACCCCCCCCTCAACGACCGCCTCCAGGCGGTCAAGGGCGGCGGTCCGGGTGGGCCCGGAAGAAGTCCTCAATGAGCGACGGGTCCAAGATAAACGAACGGGGAACCCAGGAACGCTCCTCCGGACCGTAGCCCACCCAGTCGACCAGGAACTGGAATCCGCGACCCCGACGGCGAACATCCAGGATCCGGTTGACGTCGTAGGCCGGAGCGCCATCGATGACCCGGGCGGGTGGTGGGGAAGCGGATGGCGGGCACAGAGGACTGTCCCGAACAGGCTTGATTTGAGAGACATGAAATGACGGGTGAACTTTCAGGGCTTTGGGCAGACGGAGACGGACACAGGTGGGATTGATCAGTTTGTCAATGACGTAAGGTCCGATGTACCGAGGAGCCAGTTTCCTGGAGGATGCCTGAATGGGAATGTTACGGGTCGAAAGCCATACCCTTTGACCAGGCTGGTAGTCGGGCCCCACCACCCTGCGACGGTTGGCGATCTGGCAGTTGCTCTCCTTGGTGCGGAGGAGAGCAGCCTTCGTCTGAGTCCAGATGCGATGGCAACGCTGGAGGTGATGTTGGACGGAAGGCACTGCCAGATCCAATTCCTGTGACGGAAACAGAGGTGGTGAGTACCCAAGGGCGGCTTCAAAAGGAGAGATCCCGGTGGCAGATGAAGGGTGAGTATTGTGGGCATACTCAATCCAGACGAGGAATCGGGACCAGTCCTGTTGGTTCTGTGCCGCCAGACAGCGGAGAGCTGCCTCCAGTTCCTGGTTGGTTCTCTCCGCTTGGCCATTAGACTGGGGATGGTAACCCGACGAAAGGCTGACCGTGGCCCCCAAGGCCGTACAGAAGGCCTTCCAGACCTGAGAGATGAACTGGGGGCCACGGTCCGAGACGATGTCCGCAGGAACGCCATGATGGCGAAAAACGTCATTGACCATGATCTCCGCCAAGGCGGAGGCAGTGGGGAGCTGGGGGAGTGGAATGAAGCGAGCCATTTTCGAGAACCTGTCGACAACAGTGAGGATAACTGTGTTCCCATGGGATGGTGGTAATCCAGTGACGAAGTCCATGGCTATGTGTGACCAGGGTCGGTTGGGCGTGGGGAGAGGATGCAGCAACCCTGCAGGAGCCGAGGATGACGTTTTAGACCGTGCACAAGTCGTGCAGGCCGCGATGTACTCACGTACATCCTTGTCCATGGATGACCAGTGAAACCGCTTGCGGATGAGATTGAGGGTCCGGTGTACTCCGCCATGGCAGGCTATTCGGGAAGTGTGACCCCAGGTGATTACCTCTGAACGAAGGTCAGGTGGCACATACAAAGTACCCCTAGGGACAGGGGGGTGATTATTGTCCTTAGAGAGCGCTTGCAGTACCTTAGTCTCGATGTCCCATGTCAGGTTTCCAATGATGCAGGTGGACGGAAGGATAGTGGAGGTGGGTTGTTCAGAGGGGCTGTATTTTCGGGACAGGGCGTCGGGCTTGACATTACGAGATCCGGGTCTGTAGGTGATAGTAAATTGGAAGCGATCAAAAAATAAACACCATCGAGCTTGCCTGGAATTCAGTCTCTTGGCGGAACGGAGATAAGCCAGGTTCTTGTGATCGGTCCATACTATGAATGGCTGCTCGGCCCCCTCCAACCAGTGACGCCACTCATCTAGCGCCAGCTTGATGGCCAAAAGCTCCCGGTTTCCCACATCATAATTTTGTTCAGCGGGTGACAACTTCCGTGAGAAAAAAGCACAGGGTTTTAACTTGCCAGTGGCGGCTTCTTTCTGAGATAGAACGGCGCCCACTCCTGAGTCCGACGCATCCACTTCCACCACAAATTGCCGAGAGGGATCAGGCTGGATGAGGATGGGAGCAGAAACAAACAGTCTCTTTAAGGTGTCAAAGGCCTGTTGAGCTTCCGTAGACCAGAGGTAGGGACGGTTAGTAGAAGTAAGCCGTGTGAGAGGGGAGGCGATACTGCTATAGTTCCTTATAAAACGTCTGTAGAAGTTTGCAAACCCCAGGAATTGTTGGAGCTTCTTACGGTTGTCAGGTGGCTCCCAATTAGCAACGGCTTCAATTTTGGATGGGTCGGGTCGGATGCAACCCGCCTCGACGATGTACCCCAAGAACTGGACAGTGGTCACGTGGAACTCGCATTTTTCGACTTTCACATAAAGCTGGTTCTCTAATAGTCTTTCGAGTACGAGGCGCACGTGGTGTTCATGTTGGGCCTGGTCGTTGGAATAAATGAGGATGTCGTCTAAGTAGACGAATACAAAGCGATTAAGGAAATCGCGGAGGACGTCATTAACTAACCTTTGGAAGACTGCCGGGGCGTTGGTTAGGCCAAAAGGCATAACCAAATATTCATAATGCCCTAGGGGGGTGTTAAAGGCAGTCTTCCATTCATCGCCCTCTTTGATACGGACCAGATGATAGGCGTTGCGTAGGTCTAATTTTGTGAAGATGCGGGCCTTCTGAACGGAGTCAAACATGGAAGAAATCAATGGCAAGGAATACTTATCTTTAACCGTGATCTGGTTAAGTTCGCGGTAGTCAATGCATGGCCTGAGTGTTTTATCCTTTTTCTCCACAAAAAAAAACCCTGCTCCAACGGGGGAGGAGGATGGTCGTATGTGACTTAGAGAGAGAGCCTCCTGGACGTACTGCTCCATGGCAACTCGTTCGGGGCCCGATAGATTGAATAGTCGGCCCTTGGGTAGAGGGGCGCCCGGCAGAAGAGTTATGGCACAATCATAGGGTCTATGCGAGGGCAGAGCACTAGCTTTGGATTTACTAAAAACGATCTTTAAGTCATGATAGCACGGCGGAATGGCAGAAAGATCGACCGGACTAGCATCCTCCACCTGCTGGGGGGACACATTGGGGACGGCTGAGAGCAAACAGTTAGCGAGGCAAAAGGGGCTCCATTGATTGATTAACCCCTGAGACCAGTTAAAATGAGGGTTATGTAACTTCAGCCAGGAAAACCCCAGCACTATGGAAAAGTGGGCAGACTGAGTGACAAGGAAACTAATGGACTCCCTATGATTACCTGATACGACGAGTAGGATGGGTTTAGTGCGGTGGGTGATGCGCGCGAGGTGTTGGCCACCCAGACCAGAGGCTTCAATAGGGGTGTCCAGGGGTTCTGTGGGTATAGACAAAGAATTAACAAGGCGCTGATCGATAAGGCTTTGTTCAGCTCCAGAATCTATGAGAGCATTGGAATCGTGGACAAGAAGGTCATAGCATAACTTGACAGGAATTAGTAGAAACTCTTTACCAAAATCTTTGGAGAGCTGTTCCCCTCGGGGCCTGTCGTTTAACGAGGGGCTCGGGAGTTTAAACGAATAGGGCATGAGGAAACCAAATGGCCTTTAGCTCCGCAGTAGAAGCACGCTCCTTCATCGCGCCTCTTGCGGCGTTCTTCTTCAGATAACCTCGAATGGCCAATCTGCATGGGCTCCTCCGGACACTTAACGGAAATGGGTGTTTCAGAGCAAAAACCGTGATCTGCGGGTGGAGCACTGGGTGGCTTGGTGATGGGGCGAGGATGAGGATGGTTGCGCTCTCTTTGACGCTCCCGAAGTCTGAGATCCGAACGGAGCGCGGCGGCAATCAATTCCTCGAAGGAGCGCGCTTCGGGTTGTGAGCAGAGGTGATCTTTGATCTGCTCATTCAGGGATTGGTAGAAAACCCCTTTTAAGGCCACGTCGGGCCATCCTGCTTCCACCGCTAGGATACGAAAATCGACCACATGATCACTAACTGGGCGATTCCGTTGTTTAAGGGCGAGGAGTCGCCGGGTAGCTTCTTCCTGTCTGCAGGGTTGATCAAAAATCAAACGGAACTCGCTGATAAAACGGTCGTACGTGAGATGACTAATAGGATTTGCGGAGAGAAAGGCTTGGGCCCACTGGAGTGCTTTATTGCGAAGAGAGTTTACAACGAGAGTTATCTTACTGTGATCTGTTTGGTAGTAACGGGGGGCTTGTTGACATATCAGTTGGCACTGTAATAAAAATCCTCCGCAGGCTTCCACATCCCCGAAGAAAGGTTCCGGCTGGAGTCGGAAGTTTTCCGGAGTGGAAGGAGATCCGGAACCGGAAGCGGTAAGACCACTGGGAGCTTGAGCTGTGGGAGCCGAGGCATGGGTAGTCTGTCTAGTTAATTCGAGTAAGGTTTGAGTCATACCGTCGAGACGTTGGAAAAGTTCCTGTTGGGCTGCGGCCATTTGCGAAAGGGCGTCCGCCTGGCGACCGAGCATCACGCCTTGCTGGGACACGGCAAATCTGAGTCCTTCCGGGTCAGCTGGGTCGGGATGTTGGCCAGTCCGTTCTGTCATGGCTACAGAACACTTGTCGACCCAGACGCTGGAACCCGGAAGAAACACAGAGGACGAGCGTGGCAGGTAAGAGGTTTTAATAGTGAACAGACAGAAAGCCGTGGGCAGGATCTAGGGTTCCCAGAGAGTGAAGATCAAACTCGAGTGGCGTCACTGTTGGATCTTTCTGCAGACAGTCGGAAGGAGTTGACGTCGGAGGGGGTCCGAGAGATGGCAGAAGACGGCAGAGGCTCGAGGTGGGACCAGCGGGAGCGAACGGAGGGAAGGTTCCAGACAGAAGTTGATGCAGGCGACCACTTGTGACAATGGATTCCTGGAGATGAGCAGAGACAGAAATTAGCCAAGGGCTTAACGAGACAGAACACCATGAACGAGACGAGAGGACCAACTATGCACCATCAGGGGCAACGGACTGGCGAAGACTGGTGATCCAGAGGCTCCTTATGAAGGCAGAAGAGGTGATGAAGTAAGTGGCAGCAGCTGGGATGGAGAAGCAGCCAAGTGGAGGGGAGAGGGAGAGGAGTCTGACAGCGGCACCATATCAGAGACCCTGTTTCTATTAAGTGGTAAAGGTGCGAGGAGCTATTTTTGGATCAGTGCAGAGAAAAAGGGCTGTGAGCTAAGATTGGAAGGTTAAGACAAGTTAAAAGACCATTTAATATTTTTAATTTTGGTGTAGAAGTTGCACTTTTCATATTGTAACCTAATGTAAAAAAAGTAGTGGTCTTGGACAAATGTGTGTTTAACCCAGAAAAGTGTGTTGCAGCTTTGTTTGTCTATCTGTTCTCTCTTGGCATCATGATACTACAACATGAAAGATGCTGAGTGTTGTAGGTGGGAGAGTTGTGTAAGTGAGGAGGCACAGAGAGAGATGCTGGGTCAAGTAGACCTGATTATGTAAAAAGAGTCAGAGAGGGTTGGAAGCACATGCTTGTGTTTCTTTAGAGCTATTAGATTACGGGGAAAACACTTGGTGTGGCAATTTCCTTTTTACTGGATGCGCTGGCTGAGAAATTTCACTTTATTCTGCCTCCAACTACCTGGACTCAAGTTCTTAAAGTCACCTTTCACATACGAACATCCTCTGTCTGTGCATAAGTACACAGTTCTTGTTCCAGTAAAAGATGCATCATTTACTTTCTCCTTTAAATGAGTTCATGTGAATAGTATTTGCTGGCTGATCCCTGAGGTGGAAGCAGCACTTAACATCCGTGATGACAGCAGTTCCACCCTCGGGGAATACATCTTGGACATTCATAAAAGCTGTCTGACATGAAAGTAGACCGTTTTTACATCCTCTTATAAGTTTTACTTCTCAGTTTTCTTCATATTTTAATATTTTTTACACTTTTTGTTTATTATTGGAGCTGTGTGACATAAAAAAGCTAATTCCCAGGGCATAAAAGTTTTAATTCAATCATATAACCATTCAACAAATGAATATTACAGCGATATTGATAGTTTTTTTTTTTTTGTTTTTTTTTTATCTGGAGCTTTCTTTTTCAGCTGTTTGTCCCTTTCTTTTCTCCTTAACTTCAGATTCATCTCCTGTGCTATTTGTGCTCCTTTATAATGTGTTTGAATGGAGCCTAATTCAAATAAAAATATTCTTATTCCTGCTTTTCTTTTTAAATCACAGAAGCAGTTTGTATTATATAGCCTTTGTGCAAGAATCAAGCAAAACCCATATTTTTCTTTTTGCAAGAAATGCCTTAAACTTTACCTCACAACACAAAAATAACATGGTGTTTAAAGATGATACTTTTTTGCCCTTGTGCCTCAGAATAATTAACATCTATTTCTTATTCTTCATTATCTTTAAAGTGACTAGCTGGGCTGCTGAATACCCTGGACAGCTCATATGTTTCATTATAAGGTCAAAAAGGCACCTATGCATGTTTACGGCAGCAGTGAATCTTAAATACAAAAAAAATGGATAGAGGAAGCTGGAGTCCGAGCAGGAAAACTTGAAGAACATGAAAGCTCCACACAGACACAACCCATAACAGGAATTTAAACTCCACCATCATGCAGCCTGCTGATAGCTGTGTTTACTATTCTTGGTCCTCGGGCAACTTCCCTGCTCTGTATGTTTAACTTCTTTCATAATGACTGTGTTATTATGAGGATTCTGCAGAGCTCTATGACGAGCTAATGAGATGAAACAGTTGTGATGGAACAGAAAAACAAGTGAAACATGCAGAGCCTCTGAAATACTTCAGAACCAACATTTAGAAATGCTGGTTTATGGGGAGTGAAGTTATAAACATCAAACCTCAAATCAGAGCTAGGCAAGACAAGGTTTAATAAATGTGTTTTTGGAGCTTTTTTGTTGTTCTTTTTGTTTTTGCATCATTCTGACATGACTAAAGTATATGTTTATTTTGGCATCAGCCATTTTGACATAAGCGTTGATTTGGTGTGCATCTTTTTTTATGTTTATTGTAACCCATTGTCTAGATTGATGCCTTCTGTTACATTGTTTATAGACATTAAAAGAATAAAAACAGGAAAACCTCATTATGACTGTGCAGTTAAAGCTCCCTGTGGTTTTGTGCATTTGTTTGTTGACAGCAAAAGTTAGAATTGTCCTTAAAATGTGTGATTTTTTTGCAACCTTTTGAGAAGATGAGCCATACACATGTAATCTGACTGAGGTGACATACTGTATAACAAACTGAATGCATACTCTGTACCTGGATTGGATTGTGTGTTGAAAACCTGCATTATTTGCTTATGTAGGCAGAAGTCTTAGTCCAACAGCGAGGAAAGATGATTTGTGAGAGTGTGTGTGTGTGTGTGTGCATGTTTTAATTTTGACGGTAGGAAAGAGTGTAAGCCACCAGCTTTCATGCCTGTTCACCTCACTTATTACTAACTTTGATCCAAAGCTTTAAAAAAGCACCCCAACAGGGCAGACTTAAAAAAAATAAGAGGGAGAAAATAAAACTAACAGAGAAGCAGGGAAAGATGTCAAATGAGGTGATAGGGAGAGAATACAAGTGAGCTTCCAGGTGATGGATTGAGGAGAAAAGGTGTGATGATGGACAGTCATTTGGCCGCTTGTGAATTGTCCAGTTTGTCGGAAAAGATATGGGGAATAGATAAAAGTAGGAAAAGAGTTCAAGGTGCGAGTGAATAGGAAGGATCAACTGTGATTTCCCAGGAGAGAAGGAACAATGTGGATGAAGAAGAGATTATAGATAAAGCAGAGAGCAAAGGGAAAATGAAAAGACTTAATTAAATGCTTTGTTGGTTCCCTAAGGAGAGTGGCCGAATTTGTTGCTTCCAGCATCATGTTACATTCATAAGTGAGGCACCAACCCAGACTTCACAGCCGCTTTTTCATGCTGAGCCTGAGTAGCCTACTCATAAGCCTACTGGTTGGGCCATGCCGTACCTTCAGCACCACATGGGGTTGATTGGTCTCCATCCTTGGGTTCACTCATAAACTCTTTTAATGTCAGTGCCCAGGCACAACTAACTCATACGTCAACACAGTAGGAGGTGGCGTTTACTCTTTCTATTTTCTACTGTAAAACATGTCACACTCAAGTTGCCAAAAAGTCGCCATTATGTTACTCTCATGGCAGTTTTATCTTGTTGACTTCCCATTATTCCGCAACAAAGCAACCTCCAGTGTTCCTTTTGGAATTACTTTCTATCCACTATTTGGTGTAAATTCATTCAGGGGTCGCAGTACATTAATAATAATAATAATAATAATGGATTGGATTTATCTGCGCTTTTCAAGACACCCAAAGCGCTTACATTGTGTCCATTATTCATTCACTCCTCATTCATACTTGGTGATGGTAAGCTATGGTTGTAGCCACAGCTGCCCTGGGGCAGACTGACAGAGGCGTGGCTGCCATTTCGCGCCTACGGCCCCTCTGACCATCACCGGGAACATTCATGCACATTCACACACCAGTGGAGCCACACTGGAGGCAAGGAGGACGAAGTGTCTTGCCCAAGGACACAACGACATTTTGGCTGGTGGGAGCGGGGATCGAACCGCCAACCCTTCGATCATTGGACGACCCGCTCAACCACCTGAGCCACTGTCGCCCATTGTTGCACAGTTAATGTCACAGTGCTCTCTGCTTTTATTATTATTGTGGCTTATGCTCAAAGCTTTTTTATCCCATTCTTGAGTCCAGTGCTCAGGATTGCCACTAGAGTAAAGGCCAGACCAGATGAATTATTACATAGCTTAGCTAGTTTGCTTAGATTGCAGACTGTCATTCAATACTGAAGGATACTAATTTTCATCAATTAGCTCCGGATTTGTTTTAAAATAGGAAAGAAAGGGTTAAGGGGTTTGTCAAAAAGATGGCATAACTTTGGCAGCTGTTTACTGTGCCCTCCTTTTCTATTCTGTTGTATTAACAGAAGAAGTTATTCGGTCAGAATGTTGCTTGAAAACATGCTGTAGTGGTTAGCACTCTCGCCTCTCAGTGAGAAGGCCCTGGTTTAAATTCTGGCTGAGTCCTTTGCATGTAGAATTTGCATGTTCTCCCTGTGCATGTGTGGGTTTTCTGGGCACTCCAACTTCCTCCCACAGTCCAAAAACATGCTTCAAAGGGTAAATTGGGACTCTAAAAGTGTCCCTTTGGTGTGAATGTGAGTGTGTGGGTTTTTATCTCTTTGTGGCAGCAACCCTGTGGCCCATCACAGGAATAAACTGGTTTAGAAGATGAACAAATGCAAATAGTACATGTGTGCTTGGCGATTGATTGTTAGATCTCATTTGAGAAAACTGGTAGGTGGGCATGGTGTTGAGGTAAAGCAGGCAACCTCTGACCCACCTTGCCTGTCCGTGTGTTGAAGTGTCCTTTGGCAAGACCAGCAACCCCACATTGCCCTGCCTAATAGGTTGACATCCGTGTTCGGCAGCGGAGGCGCCATCAGTGTGTGGGTGTGTCTGCATGGGTGAAAAGGACTGCTTAGGCCTTCTAAGAAGGTAGAGAAGCGGTATATATTTATATGCCATTTACCATTCATGCTATCATGTCCACTGATGTCATAGTCCTTTTCCAACCACTGAAACGTTTAATAGCTTCTTCAGCTTGTTTTAGCTGGTCTTCAGTTCTGCGGCTGCCAAGTCCCAACTGATCTGCTCAGACATGTGCTTTCTGTGGCTGGTGCTGTGTAACAGCTAACCCCAATACTCGTCAGACCAAGCCTGCCTATTATTTTTGATTCTTGACTCTTTGGTCAAGACACTTCAGTCAAGAATTTAAGAATAATCTTCTCTTGATCCTTGACTGAAGAGGGATAACCTGAAGTTTAGTCACTCAATTGCTCTACAAATGGTGTTTGTTTTCTCCCTAAACCTTCCTCTAGCTGTGTACCGTTGTAGCAGTTTTTCACACTAGCCCAGCAACAAGTTGAGTTCTGTTTAAGCCCCAGGGCTGAGAGCCAGAAGCTGACCTAACAACTGTACAAAATGAAAGACCTGGTGCTGTGCCAAGCCTGATTCTGAATAAGCACTTTAGCCAAGTCTGTTAGAAAAAAGGCCTATGGGTCATTTAAAAGCTGAAAAATGCAGCCAAAAAGCTTTCAAATGGTCACACAAGGAATGAGGCAGAGAGCAAATGAAGAGATGGAATCTCAGCCTCATTTTTCCATTCCTTTGTCAGTGGAAAACAGTTAGGTGTCCAAAGCTGCTTGATCCCAGATTAGATGCCCGCACCCACACACTGGGTGGCTTGGCAAAGAGCAGCCTTTTACGCATGGCTGCAAACCACACATTTAAATAGAACTCACACACTGTCCCTTTAATAAAAATGCATCAAATAATCTCTTAGCAAAAGTAAAATTGTCTTTAAGCAACAATTTTGCATGTTTTTTTTAGTCCCTTGCTCATAGTATTTCTTACTTATTATCAATGCAGTTTTAAAAATGTTTGTTCTTATGTAAATATCCTAAAGTCAAGAAGAAAATAAAATCAGTGTGTTTTGACTACATACTTTTTTGCTTTAGAATTATAATTTGCTGATTTGCAGCAGGTTCAGTGATAATTCAAGTCATCCCTGCACCGCAACAGATAGTGTTTTTTTTATTCTGGCAACAATTTTTGTGGCAGATGGATAACAGACCTGACATTGTCCTGGGAGGCCTGAACCACTGACTTTTACCAGCTGAGTTCATGAGAGGGGTGGATTGTATCTCCCCAGGAGCATGTGAGAGGAAAATAGAAAAAGCCAGCCACACGCTAAGACACATAATGAACCGCAATGAGGTGCCTGTCTCTGAGGTCGAAGGTTGTAAGCGCTCAGAGAAAAGGTGACAGACTGCATGAAATGGAAAAGTGATCAAGAAAAATCTAAATAAAGCAAGAATAATTTTCAACCATTTTACCTGTGTTTATTTTGATGTATTTACCTATACAGGGGTCCAGTTTTTGTTGATTGATTTACTAAGTGATCATGAACAATTATTTTTTTTATTTATTTAATTACTTTAATATTATTTACCAGTCTATTAACCCAAGCGTTTATTTCATGCCATTCTTTAGCCTTTCAGAGTGAATTATATCCATACATATGATAAAACTTTGGCAGACTAAACCTTGTTTTTTTGCAGTACATTTTTCTACCCCAAAGTAAGACGACTCAATCTCTGAGGCACTGCCTTTTGCTTCTTGTGGGTGCTGCCCATTTTTTGATGTCAACTTAGTGGCCGCCTCGGCAGCATGTCTGCGTTTTGGCCACAAAACGAAATTCGAACTTTTACAAAAATGGATGAGCAAATTGTGCATATAAAATGGAAGCATTTTGACTGATCATTGCTAGCTCCTTGGTGCAGACTCCTCCTGGAATGGGCTGTTCCCTACTTATAAGTCACAATGTGAGGAGCCGCTCTCTTTCGTGGATTGGGAGGAGCTGGTGCTCAAAGTGCAGATTTTTAGAGGAATGCTCAGAAATGCGTGAACAGATCAAAATCCACCTTTGGGGATGTTTTTGAAATGAATTCAAATGATATTACACTTAAAAATAAAATAAAAAAAGTTGATTTTACATGATATACGCCATTTTAATCGTTTATGCAATCAGCATAATTCCAGTGGATTCTGAAGTGAGCAAAAGCAGCCTTGTGCTGATATGCAACACTGCACAGCAGCAAAGTGCAACACTTTACATTAGTAATGTGTTGCATAATATTGGTGTTTTTCTCTACATCAGAATCAGCCATTCCACATAAGAGCGTGTTTTTTTTATTTAACATCTCTGGTCAGAGCGCACAGAGAACCCAGTCTTTAAACAACTAAAAACCTCACATGAATATTGTTTGGCCTATAGGGGAAAGTCAAAGAACCTTGAAACAAGAAAAGCAGCAGAAACTCCACAATGAACCACCCAAGCGATGTTGGTATAGCACTGATGCACCGTTTTTTGCTTTTAAGGTAAAATAATCACAATGTAGGATAACCTAACTTATAAAGCTTAATATTGATGCTGTTTCCTTTTTGTGTAAGTAAAAAAAAAACAAAAAAAAATGATGAAGATTGCTAAATGTTCTATATTTCAGAAAATATTTTAAAGTTTGGTTTTCACTATACTGATCTCTTAAATGAAAATCCAGTTTACACCAAGTTTTCCAAATTTTTTTTTTGTCGTTTCATCCCCATAGGTGCAATTAATAAAAGTCTTAAGACACAATAACAGAATCATTTTGCTAAACAGGTAAAAATATGCTTTAACAAGAAATATAGTACAGACCAAAGGTTTGGACACACCTTCTCACTCAAAGAGTTTCTTTATTTTCATGACTATGAAAATTGTAGAGTCACACTGAAGGCATAAAAACTGTGAATTAACACATGTGGAATTATATACATTACAAAAAAGAGTGAAACAACTGAAAATATGTCATATTCTAGGTTCTTTAAAGTAGCCACCGTTTGATTTGATTACTGCTTTGCACACTCTTGGCATTCTCTTTCATTGTCATGAAAATAAAGAAAACTCTTTGAATGAGAAGGTGTGTCCAAATTTTTGGTCTGTACTGTATGTCCAAACTTCTTTCATTTTTGGATATTAATAAACTGTAGCAAAATGTTGCGATTTTAAAATCTATTTTTTCTGCAGCTCTTTAAACCACTGTGTTAAAATGTCTCTACAATATGATTACTTTCACTGCTCACCTAAAACATTAAGGTTTAGAATTAGATCACAAAAATTTAAGAAGTATTATGTTTTTTGATGTTTTTTCCCCCAATGTTTTGTAATTAAATTGTTTTTTAACCTTTAACTGGTTTTAAAGTGATCATATCACAGTTTTCTTTACTCAGAAATTAGTGAACAGTATGGAAGTAATTTAAAGACATCTACGTCTCTCATTCTCGGTGATAGTATTGTGTTTTTTTTACAAAAGTGCTGTGCACATAGGCTAGCGTGACATTTACAGCGGATGAGAAAAGGCTAAGTAAGTCAAGACCTTTACTTTGAGAAGACATGCTTCTTTTAATCTTAAATAAGCAATTACTTATGTTTCCAGTTAAACCTGTTCTTAATGATTTCACATCTCTATCTGATAGAGGCATCCATCTTTGGATTCCCCAGGAAGCCTTTGAGAAGGGAAAAAGAGAGGAAAGAGGGTGGGGGGGTAGAGGAAGGAAGCCTCTTGAAGTGCAAGCTGCCTCAGACTAATGTTGGGCCCAATGATGTGGGGTAATCTGTCAGTGCTAACAGATTGTGATAAGGTAAATAGGGCTGCTTGTGGTGGCTTGGCTGCATCTTTCTTTCCTCCTTCACTCTCTTTATACATGGGCTGCGGTATAATGATTATGATGAATTATACAAAATCTGTGGCCTGTGGTTGCAAGTCGCAGCGGAGTGGCTGGCCGCAGCCATGTCTCTGTCGAAAATTCTCCTGCACGGGGTGGAAAGTTCAAACACACGCACACCCACACACATAAACCTGACAAATTAACCCTGCAGCCAGAGGGCTATCAGAGAATGCCTCTGACACATTTGGGATTTTTATCTTTTTCATTTGACCAATTGATGTTCATTGCTCAGGGGTATGCATGTTTGTGTCTTTGCACCTTTGCATATGTGTGCCCATGCGCTCCTGGACTCATTCCTTTACCATCTACTTTGAGATCAGACCTTAAATTCCTCTGCGGCTTCAGTATTTTCATCAGTTTAATGTGCTGTGTTTTAAGCTCCTTTTTGTGCCTCAGCATGTCTGTCCGCCTCTTTGTGAAAGGAACACAATGTGTGCTGTTAGTGTGTCATTCTCAACAGATCCTTTTAGTTTTTTCACATTGGATTTCACATTTTGACTTGCATCCTCTTTTGTGCAGCTGTTATTTGTGTTTTCACAAAGAATCACTCATAATGTCCTTCATTAACTTTTTCCCAAAGAGATTTCGTTTTTCCCCAAAAATTCATACAGTTATTGACAGATACAAACAGCTGTGTAATAGGAACTGATTTGAATGCATGTGTTAATGCTTGAGGGAATTCTTTAACATCTGTTTCGGTAAGTATGAGATCTAATTTGTGTTGAAAAGGAAGTTCTTGTCGACTGAAAAAATGTTTTTTATGTTTTTAAATTCTACATGATGTATGCTGAAAAGTGTAGGATTCATTATGTAAAACTGAAAGATTGCAGGTTGAGTCTTCAGTATGAAAACTTAGTGAGATACAAAGTTGAGTTGTACCAGTTTTTATGCTGTGAACAAAGGATATTCTGAGGCTGGTGGTTTCGTTACCATATCATCAACTTTGAATACACTGTGAAACCATAATTGGATCTGAAAATATTTGTATAAAGTTTTTCTAAAACCGGTATCCTTCATCAAAAAATAACATTTAAAACAGTCAATGACAAAGACTATGTTACATCAAACATTGATATTTTCCTAAGTTTAACGATTTAGTTTTGCCTAAACAAACCAAGTTGATCTGTTTTTTTGTTTTTGTTTTTTTTATTTACTAATTTGAATAGTAACACCTGACAAGTAATCACAGGAGATTGGGTCAAGAGGGCTTGATTCAAACCGCTACTTTTAACACAAAGGGTGGGTCAATCCTGGTCCTTGAGACCTACTACCGTGGTTGTTTTCCAGTTCTTTCTGCACTGCCTGCTCCTGATTGGCTGACTCATCTGTCTCCTCATTCTGATTGATTAAACACACCTGAGAGTTGGAAAACAGTTAGAGTGGTAGACTTTAAGGACCGGGATTGGACAGCTTTCAGATACATCTTGGCTTTTTAATGCAAACATATGCATTCATGTTAATTAGACAGTGATATAATGTTTAACCTGTTTTAAAGGACAGCAGATAATTAGCTTTCCTTCTTTGCAATGAGTATAACGGTGGAATAAGAATTCAAAAGTAACACTCAATTAAGTTTAGCATTACTTAAAAATGATGCTATTCAATTAAAGGAAAATGTGTTAGTGCAAAGAAAGACCTCAATAAAAGTAGAAAAAAATACTTCTTCACTAGTTTGAATGCAGTATCTGAGTTAGTGTTAAAGACCCACTCTGCTCAAAGTGAAAGTGAATTTCTAATGAAGTCCCGCCGCTCTGCAGAAACTATGTCCCAGAAAACAACACATTTATGGATTTTGGCTAAGAACTGCATAATCATAATTAAAAGGCCATTGGGAACGCTTAAAAACAATTCAAAAGATGATTGGAGTGTGTCTGTAAGGACTTGTAAAATCAGACAGAAAAAAATCCTGAGAAAGTTCTTAAATGATTAAAATCGAAGTTGAGTGCAAACATTTTAGCCTGACATCTCTCAACTTGTGTGTGGACTCACATGAGGCTTTAAACCAGGATCAAACACACTCCAGCCCCAGAATTTATCTTCCCCTGTGACACATTTTTTATATTTTGACATATTTATAGATATTGTGTTTTTCATTTAGCTATAGAAATGAGTATTGGGTTTATAATGATTTAGCTGTCCAAATGTTCCACTTTCAGGAATATTAGCTCATTACTGAAGCCCTCTGGGCAAATCCTAATTGTAAATAAAAAAAAAAACATTGCTCCTCCTTTTTTCTGTTTATTTCTGTCACCAGTGCATGGACAATGATAAATGACTTTGAAGTGATTTTGTTTCCATTATTTCTTTCTGGAGCTTTGAACAAATAGTCTGTTTAACTGTGATTCCTCAGAAGTCACAGCTCAGCGCTTTAGGTGGAGGACAGTCCTGGTTGTTTATGCAGGGCTGTTCACATGTGGAGGGAGGATGTTGATAGAATCAAGCATTAGCACCTCCTGTCATCTTAAGGCAATTTATCACTCTGTCCCCTCATCTAATGCGGCCATAGTTAAACAGGAGATCTTGATGGCAACTGCATTTTTAATACCAGGCTCAATCAATAACAAAGGCTTCTTCACGTAATGGCTTCAGCCCTCGGGGCTGTTTTTTTCCTGTTCAGGCTACTTTCCACTTTCTTTTGTAAACAGAAATTAGCTACAATTAAGCAAACAGTTGCATTTCCACGACTGAGCAGCTCCTACCGCGTGCTGTGTGCAAGCTTGACATAGTGATGAACACACGCTCTCTTCCTGATTTCACTCTTTCCTGCTGTCTTGCTGTAATTTGAAACCTCTGCTTAATGCATCTGCATTTCTCCATCATTAGATGTGAAAATGTTTAATTAATTGCGTGATTTGATGTAATGGCTCACCCACATGTTGTAGTTTTAGAAACCAAGACAAAGCTTTCTCTTTAAAGACCTTCCCTTAAATCTTTTTGTAAATGTTACTCCTTTTTATTTTTCATTTTTTTGTTTTACATTTTCTATATTCTAGGCCTTTGCTAATGTATTTGTATTGATAAGAAAAATACACCTAACAAAACTAATACAACCACAAACTTCTCTAAGCTTTCTCTGCAACGTATTTGTATTCTCTGTCCATCATTGTGTCTGAAGGGTTCCCAGTGGTCTTTTAGTTATGACGATTACGCCGTTTTTAGCCAAAATTAAAATACCTGTTTCTGCAGAGTGGCAGTAGTCCATTAGAAATTCGCCTCTTAGTTGTAGGCGAGACTGTTGGCGCGGGGTAGGCCCACCCCTGCTTCCCGCCATTTATCTGTTTACACGCTCTCACGCCTACAGCCCCTCACACCTCCAACCTAACATTACCAGTAGAAGAATAATGGCGAGCAATTTTGGAGTTATCCAGCCATACAGTTTTAAACCAGATGTCAGCTCAGACGAGGAAAACAAAGACATACCTGGATCTAGTCATCTACAAGTGGATGCATTTAAATGGAGCAGAGCAGGGGGTTGGATATTGTTGCAGCAGCTTCCACATGACAACCAGAAACTTTTTTTTTAATGGCATTTTTCATCTGGTCCTGGTCACAATTCAAAAAATAGATGTAGTATTCTTAAAAAATACACATAAACCTTTTGTATTGACCTACTTATTTTTAAATATATTTCATAGCATTTTGTGAAATCACAATTTCCAAATATAACATATTAAAAATTTTAACGATTATTTTTCCCGGAAGTTAGAATTGCAAAAAAAAAACAAAAAAAAGGTAACACTTTATATTAAGATTCCTTAACAAGCTTTGTTAACACATTAACAAGCATTATAAATGAATTTATAGGGTGTTAGTAAGACATTTATTAGTACAATAAGTCTAATAAGGTTTATTAAATTACTTAGTTAACACATTTACAAGCATTATTATTAGGATGTTTTCAAGATGCTAATGATGCCTTTACTGATATTATAGGTGTCTAACAAATGTGTCAGTGTTAATAAGCTTAATAAGATTTATTAATAACCTTTGTTAACAAATTAAGAAGTATTATTATTGTTTGGGGTTCTAGTAAGATATTTATTAGAATTATAGATGTCTCACACAAGCCTAAGTGTTCATAAGCTTAATAAGTTTTATTAACTAACTTAACAAATTAATAGGCTTTATTAATGTGTCAGATGCTAGTAAGATATTTATTAGCATTATAGATGTCTTGCAAATACCTGAAAGTGTTAATAAGATTTATTAACATCTAAAGTCAGACCATTGTCTTCTAAATCCATATTACTAAACTGCTTATAAGCTTTACAAATGTATTAATTAACTTTGTTAATAGTTTATTAATTGTTTTGCAGCACCTCATCTAAAGTGTGGACGTATTTTACCACAAACAACCACAAAGCATAAAGATTGTAAAAAGAACTTTATGACATTAAAACAGACTAAACATACACAAATCGTTCTGTAAAAGATATATAAAAATATAATTCAGACAAATAAAAAATATTAAAAAACATATAGACTGGTGTTGGATGACTCTAGCATCATAGCTAGTAATAGGATAAAGTATTAGCATCTATCCTGAGTGAAACATTCATTGCAAATCCCATCACCAGGAGACAGTTCTCTGCATTCAATGCCAACTGCATTCAACCACTGTTGCCTTGCTTCAAAGTCCACAAGAAAGTTGTACAAGCCAGTAATTTTTGAAGAACGAAGACAATAAACCTACAGGAGCCATGCTAAAGTTAACACGCTAACCTGCCCATCTTTGATTATGAAAGGAATCAAAGATGGGCAGGTTAACTAATGTCCCCATTGGCTAATGAATCTGTCAATCAAACTCATCAGCAATCATCATCATGCTCACTTTCAGCCAATTGAATGGCCTCTTAGACTTTGCTTTCACACAGGTGACGGAAAAAGCCCCGCCCAACTTTGATTCTGTACCGATCGGTCGTTAGCGTGTTAGCTTTAGCATGGCTCCTGTAGGTTTATTGTCTTCGTTCTTCAAAACTTACTGGCTTGTGAAACTTTCTTGTGGACTTTGAAGCAAGGCAACAGTGGTTGAATGCAGTTGGCATTGAATGCAGAGAACTGTCTCCTGGTGATGGGATTTGCAATGAATGTTTCACTCAGGATAGATGCTAATACTTTATCCTATTAGCTACTTGTTCGCTGTGGCGACCCCTGATGGGAGAAGCCGGAAGAAGAAGAAAGAAGAAGCTATGATGCTAGTCATCCAACACCAGTTTATATGTTTTTTAACAAAAAAAATCATTTGTCTGAATTAAATTATTATATATCTTTTACAGAACGATTTGTGTATGTTTAGTCGGTTTTAATGTCATAAAGTTCTTTTTACAATCTTTATGCTTTGTGGTTGTTTGTGGTAAAATACGTCCACACTTTAGATGAGGTGCTGCAAAACAATTAATAAACTATTAACAAAGTTAATTAATACATTTGTAAAGCTTATAAGCAGTTTCGTAATATGGATTTAGAAGACAATGGTCTGACTTTAGATGTTAATAAATCTTATTAACACTTTCAGGTATTTGCAAGACATCTATAATGCTAATAAATATCTTACTAGCATCTGACACATTAATAAAGCCTATTAATTTGTTAAGTTAGTTAATAAAACTTATTAAGCTTATGAACACTTAGGCTTGTGTGAGACATCTATAATTCTAATAAATATCTTACTAGAACCCCAAACAATAATAATACTTCTTAATTTGTTAACAAAGGTTATTAATAAATCTTATTAAGCTTATTAACACTGACACATTTGTTAGACACCTATAATATCAGTAAAGGCATCATTAGCATCTTGAAAACATCCTAATAATAATGCTTGTAAATGTGTTAACTAAGTAATTTAATAAACCTTATTAGACTTATTGTACTAATAAATGTCTTACTAACACCCTATAAATTCATTTATAATGCTTGTTAATGTGTTAACAAAGCTTGTTAAGGAATCTTAATATAAAGTGTTACCAAAAAAACTAAAAGTTGTTTTTTTTAATGCCTTTTTTTTTTATTAGAACAAAATGACCCATCAACGTATTTTTCAAAATTATTTTATAATCTGAGCATCGGTTGCATTTTTGATTAGACAATTTTATTTATTGAATCATGAACACTCCATATTTCTGTACCTACTTTACCTTTTTAAGGTAGATTCTATAGATGGCATAAAAACAATAGACCTCTTCACAGTGCCCTACTGTGAGTATCACTCCAAACCGGCCAAGCCTTACTTTTATTCTTCTCGAACAGTACTGCTCTCCAGCTGTGTGTTGATGACGTATTGTGTGGCTGTTGATGCCTGCCCACATCTCACTTGTGTTTTTCTCTGTAAGTGCCCACTCTTGTCAGTATAACACCAGGTCGGCTGTACCCAGGTGTGTGTATGTGTAATTATCAGTGCAGAGAGCTTGTCTCCATTCATTTTTAATGAGCGATGAGGCTGCGTTCCCTCCATTAATAGACAATTAGACCGTCTATCAGACGCCACTGCACATAAAAGACCCTTTCTGCATTTGGGGTGCAGGCTGTTCCGCAAGATGTGGTTAATGATGTGATGTGGTTCCCTCTCTGTGCAGACAGTAACTGAGAGAGGTGGAGATGTGCAGGAAGAAGTAAAGAGAATGAGGAGAAGAGGGGAAGACTGGGGGTTAAGGAAGTTCATAAGGACTGGAAGGAACAACACAAGGGAGTCCTTCAGCACTCACAACACTGTCAGTGTGAGGCAATGGGGCTTAACTGCAAGTGCTTGAGTTGTGGTGGGATTCGTTAGCATGAGACTTCAGCAGTAGAACTCGATAGTGCCATGGTAACACATCTGTGCATGCATCTGTGTAACTAGAAGATGTTTGCACCTCTACCTGCTCCACACAACTATGTTTGATTAACCTGGAAGCAACTGGACTTGCAAAGAATTTGGTAAAGACAGGGTTTGCAAAGAAATAACCAGGTCTCATTCCATTGCTTTAAATTGATAAAAATGAGTGAGTGAGAGGTTATGGTTGGAGTTGCAAAAGCTCATGTGTGCAAATATGTTGTAACAACTTAAAAGTTAGGGCCAGGTGATATGGCCAAAATTTAAATCTCAGATTTTTTCCCCACCAAATTTGTTTCCCGATTTTAATCAATTTTCTTCTCACTCTCTTTACTTTATTTTTTTTTTTTGAAAAAACCAATAAAAGACAGAATATATTCAAATATATTTTGTTTTAATATCTCTTTTGGAAATAAGTCTGAAAACAAAGTACAACTAAAAACAAGATGTAAAAATGTAAAACTATGCGTCTATTGAGCTACCCATAGTTTAAACATCTCGTAAAGAGAAATGCTTCTCGCACTCGACAGTCTCTCTTTTGATTGTTAAAACAAATGTGTCCTACTCCCACTTCAAACAGATCCTTCAAGCAGCTTTTTAAACATGTGGTTCATTGCTCCAAGTCTTAACTCACCAAACTGAAACAGTTCCATATACTGTTAACTAAAGAAATGGTTCCTGTTTTAGGAACCATTGCTATATGCCTTTTTTTTTTTTTTAATTGTCCTGTTCATCAGCTGAGCAAACAAGATAAGAAGTGAAGGTCTCTTGTGTTGGACAGATTTCACTGTAATAATAGGTGGTTACAAATCTTCTTGCATACGAGGTGTATATTTGTATAAACCGCTTCTGTATTTGAGGCTAAACTTTATTTATATTAATTAGGTTTGTTTACATTTGTTGTTGGACAGAAATGCTAGTTGCCATTTAGTTGCTTGCATGTAGCAAGAAACAGGCGGGCTGACCTTACTCCTTCCAATGATAGCCCAAGAAATGAGGGCGTTGGGAAAATAAAATCCAGATTTTCCCAAAAACAAATCTTCTTAAATAAAAAATTTCAATTTATCAATGAAATCCAGTTGTTGTACAGCCCTATGTACAATATTGCCTGCAAGTGCATGTCCTACAGACACAACAAATTGGTTACACCTTTTTTATGTGGCTCATTCACTTAAATTTCAAATATAGCAACAAAGCTTGAAATTGTTCATTTAGTAGACAAACAACAAAAAGCGTGTCTGCTTTTTGAAAATAAGTAAGAACTTTTTTCAAGCCAGAAATACAGAAGTCTCTTTCCTTGCAGCTACTTGGATCTGAAACAGTTTATTTTTGTTTCTTGTCATTACAATATAAATCCATACAGCTATAAGGGGGTAAACACTTTGCCTCAGCTTAAATTATGACATCCACATTCAAAGAGAATCATTCAATGGTTCATGCCTACAAACTTCACCAGTTAATTGGCTTCTGCATTGGCTGGCAAACTGCCTGAGATCTGCAGAATCTCTCATGAGCAAGAGTTTTGTTAATTTAAATCTTCTTTTAGTTTATTTTTTTTTTTAATAATTTGTTTATCCCCTGACACACACAGTGTCTTTTACTTAAACAAGACGAAAAGTGCAGCTTGATCACAGTCCCTCTAATTAGTAAGACTCCTGTATATGTAACAGTTTAACCCACATTAGCCTAACAGCTGGGGGTAGCCGGCATTCAGTACTGTCACTGTGACAAGTCTGTGCAAAGATCCCTATTGATGCTTTCTATGATGGGTAAAAGTCAAACACTGAACCCTCACCTCAATTTTCGGCAAGATGCTGGTGAGCACTGACAGGGTGGTCGAAAGCTATACATAACACCTTTGTAATCTATGATACTCACCAAAGTGGAACAGCAGGTGATGTTCAGGCTGCACTTTTGCTGGCTGATGTGATACATACCACGCTGCTCTTCCTGTCTGCTAAAGAAAAACAACTCATCATTAGCTTTCTGGGAATAATATGAAGGGGTTGTTTGGTGCATCCCTAATTTCTCTCAAAGGTGTGTTTAATTTGGTTCTGCTTCATCCAAAAACGTACCTGTGTCTCTGCATTTCCTGTCTCCTCAAAGGCATGTCTTTTGTATTGCAATGACCCCAATTAAACCCTGTTTCTTCTTTGGTTTAGTTCATCTTTTGAGGAAAAACAGCTTCTGTCAAAAGTAAATTCATGCTGAAAAACTTTTGGTTTAGTCAAAATGAACTGGAGTTTTTCCGTCAAGCCCTTTGCCAGCACACCAATTGGTGTCTGTCACTTGCAATTTTCTGGGCTCGTGTTTCTAATGTTTTTATAAACATCTTGTTAATATTTAATTTCCTGCTTAACTGGAAACACCAAACCCCCAAAGTCTGGTTTCTATTAAACTTCTGTATTTCAACTGTCAACTGCTTGTGTTTGATTTATTATCTATGGGAAATAGAGGTCCTCTGTGCCCTTACAACTGTCACACTAGTCTCTGCGGGATCACCATCCTTTTAGTATTTGCATACACTTTAAATACTTGCAGATGAGACCGCTAAAGACATTCACAACTGCCTGACATGTTAAGATCAGATGATGCATTGACACCCATGCAGTTATGTGTTGTATAACGCTTTCTTTTAATAGATTGCAAGAGATCACCATCCCACAATTTATTAAAGTAAAAGCAGGGAAGCTTGTGTTTTTAGCCTGCATATATGAGAATATAACTGATCCTCTTTGTCTGAGAAAAAGGTAGCCTATTGCAGTGCAGAATAATGTCCTTGTTTACCTTCCGCCTTTCCACTTGGGCATTTTTATAAACAGTAGATTTGGGGCACTAAACGTGAACAAATATACGTGAAAAAAAAAAAACACATTTCTGTCTGGGTAGATAATGTAGACATGAATAGAATGCCCTATTGTTGTGCTTTCCCAGTTGCAGACAGGCCACTCAATAGCAATTAAAATAGTACAATAATAAAAATGTAGCCCCAGCTTGCCACAGTGTTAAGTTTGAACTCTTTTTAAATTGGAATTTTAGCTTTTGTGACATATTAGTTTAGGATGTGAATGCATTACTGTTTAAGATAAACTGAAGGACATATTGAAATTCATTTGTCTGAAAACGATGTGTCAAATCCCACTTATCTGTTAACGAATCTGGTCACATTTACCTGATAACAAGTATGGTTTTTTTAACGTTTTTTTTTCTCTGGGCCTAATTCATTTTGATTATGTAAAAACAAAGTATTTAATATAATTTGAAAGTTGGTACATCTTCTTTGGGCATCAACAGATTTAAGGGGGTTTTTGTTTCTTTTTTATTGCACATACATGTAACTGGATTTGCAATTTTTTAGAAAGGTTGTTGTTCACAGAGTTCCTACATTAACTCAGACTAGCTCTGAAGGAGTAATGTAGTAAACATCAGTCAAGTGTTGTTTGGCTTCTTGGTGTAATGAAAATTCTAAGCCACTAGGTCTAAATACAAAATACACATTCATCTTCCTTTGTGTAAACCTCTATGTTTGCTTTGTGTTCATCAAGACCACTGGCAGTATTGAATGGGACTACAGTGGAGTGCAGGGTGAATAAATGTAGGATTTACTGACAACAATATCCCAAATTATTGGGATATTGATAATTATTTGGATCATTATTATTTGATCTTGTGGACTGAATGAAACAGAAGGCCAGAAGTGCAAACAATGAAAAGTCAAGTCTTTCAGTTGATTCGTTTATGAAACTACATGGGTTATCAGCCTTTGTGCATACTGCTGGCACCATACTATTAGCCAGTTACATAGGAAAAATAAATATTCTGACAACCATAGTCATATAGTAGCTCATCATAATTTAAACACACAACACAAGCTCACTTTATGAAGCTAAAGTATAAAATAGTAAGAACTGTTTTTGAAATGGTTCTGCCAAAACCAGCCAACAGTTTAAAGTAGTTGCACATCATTTATACTGGGAGCTACTGTTATAATTAAGTTAAATACTTTTTTCCTCCAGAGAAAAATTAATTATACTCTGGGAAATGTTGACAATTATGATTGAATGCTTCTCATTTTAACTTGAACTGTATTGATGAGTGAGAATAATTTCAGCAAAAAAAAAAAAAAAAAAAAAAAAAAAAAAGCTCAAAATATATCATTTAAATTAACTTTCCCAAAAGGTTTTGTATGTTTTTATCTGAAGCCTGAAAGGAGGGGAACAACGTTATTGAAGGAGGTGTTGATATATGTGCTGAATTCAAGCTTGGGCCTCACACTTTGGTTTAACTCCTTCACACCTTTATTTATTTCCAGCCATAAAGAAAAAATAATTTTTACTTTTGCTTTCATGTAGATGCTAAACTAGGATCATTTTGGAGCCAAACTGGTTTGGTGCATTTGTGCATGAATAGGGTGTCCAAGACACAAGGCAGAAATTCACCTGAAACAGCTACACAGTTGATCAGGGATCTCCTGCCAAGGGTGTCGCTATGGACAAACCATGACAAGCGCAGAAGTCCAAGAACAAAATACTGCTAGGGTTCAGATCAAGGAGGCCATTTCTATCACAGGTGACAATGTCATTGTCCAAATTGGCATTGAAGTACCACAGGAGGACAATAGAGTAGCCCTTTGGGGCACTCCAGTTCCCCTTCGAGAGACACCAAGAAGGCTGGGTACTCCAAACTGCTGCTTGGCCCATAAGCCAAAACCTCAGTCAGAGACCTGTCCCCCACCCAAAGGCAGAGGGTCATGACCCTCTCGTCTACTAGGGTGAACTCCAACTATTGGCGGATGAGCTGAGGGCTCACTAGTAAGCCTACACCAGCCCGCCGCCTCTCACCATGAGTAAATCCAGAAGGAGTTTTGACCGCCGAGGCACCCGCTTTCGACTGCCACCCAAACCACATTCACACCGGCCCCTTTTGAGCTCTCCTACAGGTGGTGGGCCCATAGGAGAATGATCCCACGTCATTTCTTTGGGCTGGGCCCTGACCAAGGGAAGATTGGAACATGAGATCGACAGGCGGATTGGTGGAGCATCCACTGTTATGCGGTCACTGTACCAGTCCGTTGTGGTCAACAGAGAGCTGAGCCAGAAACCAAAGCTCTCAATTTACCAGTCAATCTTCATTCCAATACTTACCTATGGTCATGAGCTCTGGGTCATGACCAAAAGAATAAAGTCCCAAATACAAGCGACTGAAATGAGCTTCCTCTGTAGGGTAGCTGGGCGCTCCCTCAGGGAGAGGGTGAGAAGCTCTGTCACCCGGAAAGAGCTCGGAGTAGAGCTGCTGCTCCTCTACATCGAGAGGAACTAGCTGAGGTGGTTCGGGAATATCTGGACGCATATCTGGTCACTTTCTGGGGGTATGGTCCCCCCCAGAAGGGCTGGAGGAAGTGGCCGGGGAGAGAGAAGTCTGGGCATCTTTGCTTAGACTGCTGCCCCCACGACCTGGTCCAGGATGAGCGGAAGAAGATGGATGGGTGGTTGTGTTACTTCTAACTTAAGTTGCAATATTAATAGTTTCTATTGTAACTTTTGCACAACTTTCCCTTTTAACTTATAAACTTAGTTATAAGGAAAAATAAGGACCGTGGAAGTTGTATAAAAAGTATCTGCAGATTCTCAGCTGAGGAAACAGACTGAATGGCAGAAGGTGTTTCTATTTTGCTTGTAAATTCAAAAGGGACCTGCCACCACAGCATGTAATAGACCTGTCACCAAATCTCTTGAGAAGTTTGTGTTCCAGCGTCAACATATAATGACAGATATGTTTTTCTGTGGGAGTTTGGTGCTGGGTGTCAGGATGAGCTATAAGTGGCTGACATCATTCTGGGTGCCAGTTCTGTTTGTGGGTTCATTCCTCCTCCAAATAGCTAATGATAAACCTGTTTTTAGACGTCACATTCACGCTCTCCTGGCACATATACGCACAAACACAGGAAGGATCATATGGGGACAAGGCTAACAAGCATGTGGGTTTACATTTGTGTGTGGGGGAGTGAGACAGACAAGAGAATTAACATGTAGGGAGGGCAGAGAGGGCAAACTCAGCAAGAAGACAAGAAAGAGAAGATGGAAAAGGGCATTGAAATTGGTGGCATGTGTTCAAACATCAGGCACATATAGCTGAAACCACTGAGACTCATTCATTGGGTCTCCATGCTTAAATGTCAGGCCCAAGGTTATTTATAGCCAGTCTAATTAAACCATGCTCTGTGCTTCTCCTGCTGTCTCTTTCTGTTTCCTTCGTTCCTTTTTTTAACATTTCACCTTTGGCCATACTGATTCTTTTTTTCTCTTTCACAACAAGTTTTCTGTCAAAGTCTTTTTCTCCCTGCTCTTTCTTTCCCCTTTTTTTGACACGTTGTCCTCCAGTGGCCAAAACAGTGAAAATCATACAAGTCCCATTGATCCTCATCTTTTACTGTCCTTTATGCCAGTCCCACAATACACAGAGACACACTTAATCTGCAGAGATTGAACTCTATACCCTGCTGGTTTGGGTGAAAAGACAACACGCAAACATAAACTCGCACTCACTCATATCGTTTTAAGACTTGATTGTCAGCTGGCCCACTCCCGGGTAACAGCTGCCATGGCAACGCCAGATGTGGCATCTGAGAGCCCTGTGTCAGTTTATTTCCAGCACTGTGGCCTCTTTGCTTGTGAAACTCAACCTCCTCCATCTACAGAGCACAATCACACAGAGAGGCTGTAATCCATATTAAACATTGACTCATCCATTATGTGACAACCTTGTTTGAAAAGAAAGCTCATATCTCTCAAGGCCAAACTGAAACCTGAATGAAAGAAACATGGGTCATGGCCAATAAGAACTCTGAAATAAGAAATGTTTTTAAATCTAATTAAGAGTTTTTTCACGTAAATTTGTGCTTGCACTTTTATGACAATGGTTTTGTTGAATAAAATGCAATCGCCCTGTAAGATTTCAGCATTATGCTTCATTTTCAGTTATTTTTTTCTTCTGTATTCTATATTTCCTCTGCATTTCTGTTCACAAGATACACGGCTTCCCCTAATTACTGCCTCTCAGGAGGTTACTACGACCTCAATTGGGTCCACTAAAGCCAAATGGACTGGAATGGAAAATAAATTAATTGAAAATCTTTTTTCACATGGCCACATGTCCTAATGGTTGAAATCAGTGATTTATCATTTTTGTTTTGTTGCTGCATGTTTTCCTCTGTAATGTAATAGCACAACAGTGTTCTATCATTATAGTGATTACTAAAAACCCTCTCTGGTCCAGGTTTGCTGAAGTCGCAGCAAAGTATGTCAAGCTATTATAGGTTAAGTAGATTTTGGGTGTATTTAGACTGGGAAAACCGTTTAGGTTTTCCGAGGTAGGTGTTTCTAAAAACTGTAGGTGTTTCTAAAAACTGGTGGCACGTTGTCTCATTTCTTAGGAAAACAATGTTTAGAAGTTTTGAAAAATTCCGGCTAACGGAAGTACTAGCAAAATCTAAAGCAAAATGAAGTGATCCATGGTTGTTTTTACTTAGTAGATGATTTATCCAAAAAAATGCTGTTGTGATTCATTTGTTTATTTTTGTTTCCAAGCACATTACAGTCTATCCCACGTCATAAGTCATCAGTAGAGTTTGTTAGCTGTCTATGGTAGAAACATTGATGGCAATATATTTGTGGTAAATTAAAAAAAAACAACTATATGGTTGTTGTTGTTTTTTTATTGTGCAACACTAATATAAACTTATTGTAGTGTAGGTCACTGTCTAAATATACATGCATGCACAAACATATGGCTGTTGTTATTTAAAAACCTCTTCAGTCATAAATGTGTTCCATCTTGTCCACATGGCTGAACATGAAAGGCTGTCATTATGCACTGAATTGTAAAAAGAAGCAGCAGAGCTGTAGCATGCTACATTAATTCATATTTTTGTGTATGCGTTTCCGTACATATGTATTTAGTACGTACTTATGTATTTAGCTATATCTGAGAACTTGTCCCCCAAGAACAATTAAAACCTGTTGCAGGTATCTAGTTTTGAATTGAACACTTGTGCTCCTGTTGTCTTTCCATTTCTGGTTTCTTGTTTACAGTTAAATCTGTATTATGCGCCTATTGACTGTTCCTATGCTCAATAATGTGTGCAAAATCAAATGTTATCTGATGGAACTGCTGACAAATATTGCAATTATCCCAATCTGGAGGGAACCATACGTCGCCATGCCTCCCTGCTAGCACTCAAGTGAAGGCAAAAAAGAATTTTATATTATCACTTTGCTTTTGGGATGGACGCTCCGTTATCTGTGTGCTATTACTTCCATGTTCCAAACTGGCGTCTCATTGAAAACTGGGCTAATTATTGGCTTTCAGAAGCACTTGGGGATGTTTTCAGTCGCACGGAAATGCGTTTCGAACCATCACACTCATCAGCACAGCTGTCTCACAGTTGCTCTGAAAGAATACCGTTTTATGTTCAGTCAGATTCGATCAAAGCATTTCTAGGACACTGCACAGAAATGAGTTCAGACGTTTTCACACACTGCTGTCAGTGACCAGAGCATGCCTGTTTGCTATATTAGTGGAAGCTATTTGGCAATACCATACTTCTTCAGTCTGCACCAGCTGTGGGTTTTCAAGAGAAATGAGAGGTAGGAGTGAGAGAAGGAAAAAAAAACTCTTTTTAGCTAAGAGTAAACATGTTTGTACAGTGGTGGACAACAGCAACGTGACTATTTGTCTCCGTTTAAATAGGCAGACTGACTGATTATGGGTTTGAAAACAGCTGTGATGTCAATGAAAGGACAAACCTGAGTTCTCAGTCTTTTAAGGAGGTACCATCATTTTTTTCCAGCCCTATTTCATTATTTTTTTTTTTAATAATTCTGTTAATCAACAACTCAAAAGTAATGGCTGATTTTGATTATTTAATTTTCAATACATTTTAATTTATTGTTACTTTTGAGTGTTTCAAATCATTTCAGTGAGCATTGGGAACTTTCTTTCTTTAACTGAGGGGTACCAACAATTTTGTCCACCACTGTAGCTGATCCAATAATAATTAATAATAACTGATACTTTATTTATCCCACAATGGGGAAATTCTTCTCTGCATTTGACCCATTATCCCCATCCCCTGGGGGAGTGGTCCTAACTCCACTCGGGAGGCAGTAGCGTTAAGGGCCTTGCCTAGGGGCCTCACTGGGTGATGTTCATTGCTCGCAATTGATAAGGTAATTGACCCAGTACCATTTTTTATCCCCCTCCAGGAATTGAACCCTGGATTCCTGCATGATAGCCTCTCACTTTACCAACCGAGCTACCCAAAATCATATTTTATTCTCTAACGCACTGCTTTGGATGTTGTAAATAATGTATGTATGTATGTATGTATGTGAATAGAATAACGCTTCTTACACAGCTAAACATATTACAGACTAGTTCTAGAGTCACTGTGAATACAGTTAATAAAGTCTGACTGAAATGGATTTATCTTTGACTCTTGTCTCGCCAAACGCGCCTCATATTTCGTTGACCTTATGACATCATTTTGAAAATAACCATTCATTGACACTGCACCTTATAATACAGTGCACCCTATATATAGTGCAAACAAAATGCTAATTGCATGAAATCTAAGCAGAATGGAATTCTTTAAAAGTATTAGCTCTCATTTTTCTTTTGTGCTCACAACACATTTTCTTAAAGTTTCATATTGCTTAGCCCATGTTATTGGAAAGAAAAACCAGGATGGGTTTTAGAGATGTTTGACATCACCCATTGTCCTGTTTTTCAGTCATAACTGCTATTTCTCCAGCTCAGCGCTGTATTGATTTGTTGCCTTTTGGAACATTTCTATTTTTATGGTCTGGCATATGATAATAAAGAATGAACAAGAAGTGATACACAGGGAAAATGGAAGTTTAAGAAGATTAATTTAAGAAAAGTAACCACTTTTGTTTGTTAGACTGCATGATTCCAGTGCTATGGCTCAAACACATAGGAATCCTGATTAAGTTCTTGAACAAATTTTGTGTGTGTGTTCTCTCACACTTTCTATCTTTCCTCGAACTTTATTTATCTTAAAGTGCATTATTCTGTACCAATGTTTATATAATTAGTAGTATTTGAAGAAGTGCCACAAGGTTCATATTGGCTTCACATCAGTATTCTGGTTTTGCCTAAAAATCACGTTTTTTCCAATCGTCCTGCTGTTGCTGGCTTTCCATCTTTTGATACTTGGATTTTGTTTTAATTTATTAAAGGAAGATTTCTAGTAGAATAGTAATTCCTTTCTCCCCAAAGACTTCTTGCACCACCAGAGGTGCATAAGCATGATATTTTGGGACATTTTGCACGTTTCCCTTGAGTGACAGGAACTGTTGTTACTAAATGTGATCTTAGTATTACCTTCCAGAAGAGCTCACAAAAGTGGTATTAGACTCCCTTGATCTCATGAAAATGCACTTCAGTGCAGCTGAAGGTTCTTTTATCCAGAGGTTTTAGGAAGGTAAACAAATTGAAAAAAAAAAATGATGTTTGACTATTATAATGGTGGGTAAATTATGACTGTGTAGATCATAATGGGCTGCATTTCTTGAATTTAGTGCACAGAAGTAGATCGTTTCATGCTGTTAAATATATTTTGTAGTTGGTGGTAGAGAGCTTCTAAGATTCATGACAAACACGGAACTTTTTTATGTCTAGTCACTCCTTTTAATGTACATTAGAACTGTAGATAATTACCGAAAATGCTAAATTTCTGTTCAGGAATTTCTCAATGCCTTCACAAAATTAAATCTTTTGTGTAAAAACTAGTTGCAAAATATTCACATCTTTTAAACACCACAGTCTCTGATCTTGTCTTGTACACATTTTTGTTTAAGAGGTTACATGATTGTTTTCTTGCACAAAATCTTCCTTTTGTTGCGTTCACAAACCAAGGTCAGGCTGCTTTGCTCTTTAACTAGCAATACTTGAAAACACACATAAAGACTGATTTATGGAGGGAGAAAACCTGACTGTGGTGAAGATGTACATAAATAAAGTTGCAAAAAGATAAAACAAGTGACAGGAGATCATGTTAGAGACTTATCTAACCAGAGAGATGTCATGGAATGCATCAAGAAACTTAAAATACAATTTGATGCTTTCATTACCTTATTGCAAAAAGGATAGTGTTGTATTGTCTTGAAAAAATTTAAGGATCAGTATTGGAGGTTAGAATAAAAAAAACATGTTGGCACTTTGACAGATATCTGCTATAAAGAGCAAGTACCAAAAAATGATACATCTAATACCTAAAAATGTCATTTAGACAAAACCTAGCCATGTAATATAGCAAAATTACACTTTGCTCAACTTTTACTACAACCATTATAATGTCAAATAAGTAAAATGTCTAAAACTCATTTAACTTAACCACCAATACATTTTACATTAATCAAAAAATATTTTTACTGCATTAATTTTGTTAAATAAAAATTACTATTAATAGAATCTTTATTTTATTAATAGTCATCGTATTCTATTAATAGAATAAGGATTCTATTAATAGATACAATGAATCTATTAATAGAATAAGGATGAGATATGTGTATATGAGGATCTTAATCTCAACTTTTTATTCTTGAAGATGTAAGATCTTAAATAGAGGTGATTAAAAAGTGACTTTGTGGTATTTCTTTTGTGTGTTGCTGCATGTGCTGCCATAAGAGAGAGCAGCCTCCTGCCACACAGGATGAGTGGAGGATAAAGGGCTGGATGCAGTGGTCTCTAGAGGAGAGATGAATGCATTATTGAACAAAGATTTGACAGCAGTTTGATGTGCAGTCTTTCACTAAAGCATGTGGCCAACAACTCAGCACATCTAAAAATCTTTGGATAACTACAAAGGTAAAGTTATCGGGTCAATTTAAAAGTAAATAATGAGAATGAAAAAATTCCTATATTTACTAATTAGGGGTGATATATTATAGTGGTTGTCTGGCATGTACCATACACCACAGCATTCCGCTGGTTTAAATTAAGGCTTTCATGTTACTGTATGTAATCTATTTTGCTCTCTTACAGTTTAGTGCAAACTATCCTTCAACAAATCATCAATGATAAACGTATAGATCATGATGATATCCACAGACAATGGTGTATTTTATATGCTCAGGTAAAAATGCTTGCATGCAGGTTTTATGACAATCCTAAAATTCTTCTATTCAAAACTTACTGCACACCATTGTATACTGCCCACCAGTGGACCAACTACAGGGCATCCAGTATGAGGAGGCTGCAGGTTGCCTATAACTGAATATATATTGAAGCATGTGTGGCTCAAATTTAAAAAAAAAAGGCAATACTGGAAACGTTTTTTCTATTTCACAATAAAGCTGCATTCGTTGCCTTAAAATTAAAATTAAAAATCATCCCCCAAAGACTTTTTCTTTTTCTTAAACACTGCTTATTCTGTCACTTAATTAAAATGATAAAGAAAATGGTATTTGACATTTCATTTTTTTCAGTTTTTCTCTAGTAAATGTGTACCAAAATTCAATTCAATTAAAACGATCAACAGAAATGCTTTTTAACTTTGACAATGTAACCATATCACTTGACTCAAGAATCAAATCCAAAGTCAATCCTCCAAAATGCTTTAGCAATTTTTACTTCAACATCGCCCAGATTTTGGTATGGTCAACTTTTATAAACTTTTAAGACTTTTAGTTGGTAATAGTTTTATTTTTATTTTTTTTTAATTTGTGATACTTGGTAATTTACGTCATTGTTTTATACCTGTACTATCATTAATGCTTTTATTTTTATTTTTATATTCTATACTCTATGTTTTGTGCTTCTTGTGGCAAATGGACCTTGAGTCTTTAATAATAAACTTCAATCAACAACTACTAGTTGAAGACATAAGTTTTCATTAAAATATGTAAATCATCAACAAATTTTGCTTGGATCTACACTTCTGTCTCATTACTTTTGTCTAACATTGAAACAAATTATCTGCATACTTTTGCTGGTCACACAATTTAAAGTTCAAATCTTTCCAGTTGTCACACAACTACGTGTGGGAAATTTGCTCTCTGCATTTAACCCATCTTCCCCAGGAAGTGGTGAGCAGCAGTCAGAGCCAAGCTCAGTAACCAGCTGACCCCCTTGTGGGTGATGGTCAAGTGTGGCGGCATTGGGTAAATTACACACGTTTGGAGTTTTTGTATATTGTTGATTTAAACCCAAAACCTCCCATTGTCAGGGAAGACACTCTCCCACTAGGCCACAGATTTTCAAAGGCGACGTGAGTCATAGAAAATTCCCCTGCAGTGGGCTGTTTTACCAACCAGTGCATTACACACGATCTAATGGTCCACTGACTGACAGCTACTCCGCAACCCTGGAGAAGGTAGGCACCCTGACACCCATCATTTTGTGACTTTACACTCTGTACATGAAGTCTAATGGTACTAAAGGTACTGGAAACAAAGAAATACATTATCAGCCAGGTAAAAGTGAGAAGTCTACATCAGATAGAGGACAGCATGATCTCTCACTTCCTCAGGGTGGTGAGAAAACTGGAAAGAAACCACAGTATGTTTCATCAGTGGCCCTAAGTTTTTACAGAACCAGCTTTTTATAATAAAAATGTCCATCCCTGTATGACCACAGTGTACCATCTTATGAATGCCATATCCAGCAGGATAACACACTACTGAACCTGGAATCATCTCAGACTGGTTTTTGTACACGACAATGGAGTTCACTGGATTCAAATGGCCTCCACAGTCACCAGATCTCAACCCAATTGATCACATTTGGGATCTGGTGGAACCGAAGATTGGCATCATGGATGTGCAGCTGACAAATCTTTTTTTTTTTTTTTTTTAAATGGTTTATTTCAAGCAATCAAATAGAAATAATACACAAAAGAAATACAATCATCTGTTATACATTCATACAGTAACTCAGTGTTTTTCAACCAGTGTGCCGCGGCACACTAGTGTGCCGTGAGAGATGGTCAAGTGTGCCGTGAGAAATTGCCCTCATTAACTGATCTAAAAGCAACTAGAAGGAGCTGCATTTCCAGAAGAAAATGCAGGGTTGAATGCTGTATTGCTGAAAGAAAGCTTAATTTGTAAAAGAAATGGCTGAAATGAGCTGAAAGAGCTCAACATTTTAAAAGTAAAATGGTTAAAAAAGTCAAAGGTGAACATTGTAAAAGAAGAATGACCGAAACAGGTCAAAATTTGTAGACGGATTTAAGCATGAAAGCTGAAATTGTTGAAAAAATGGATGTACTGTTGAAAATTTGAAGATGATGCTAAAATGGCTAAAAGTGCTAGCATCAGCATCATCAACTGACTCAAAAAACCACATTGTTTAAGAGTGTCATGTTGGTAAAAGCTACATGTTCTAATTTGACAGAAAATCCACTTTTTTCAAAATGGCGGCTTTTCTATTGATTTTATCTCCATAGCAACCATTTTATGTTTGGGTCGCTTGGGGATGACGAACACATTGACGTCAGTTTCAGACAAATCGGAAAAAGTAAACCTTTGGACGTCCTTAGCAACAAAGTTTGTTTGCTAACCACGCCCATATTCCATATATGTCCAGATCCAGTGAATTTCAATATGTTCAGTTCCAGCCATGGATGAAGTTTATTGCAATATTTGCTTCAGATTTTGTCATAAAATGGCCACCAAACAGTAGGTTGTGTCGACATCCCATAATGATTTCTAAACGTATTTTATTGTCCAAAGCCTTGTGATCATTTTAATGTTTGAACGGTGTCTCTAGCTACAAGTATGTTGAAGTTATAATGGTTGAAAGAAACAAAGGTTTGTAAGGATTTTTTTTCAATGTATTTCAATGAAGCAAAAAATCCTGAAATATCCTAAAATATCTTAAAAAGTACAAGGATTTGAAAAACCAAAAGTCATAGCAGTAATAAGATGAAAGAGCTGAACATTTTAAAAGTTGAACGGTTCAAATAGGTTAAAAATTGTAGGAGGAGTTAAGTGCCGAAAAACGGCGGAAGATAGCATAAGAAGAAAACAAATGTAACACTAGAAGGAGCTGCATTTCCAGAAGAAAATGCAGGGTTGAATGCTGTACTGCTGAATGAAAGCTGAATTAGCTGAAGAAATGGCTTAACTGTACTGGGAAAACCTTGAAAAGTTAAATGTGCAAAAGTCCTAGCAGGAATAAGATGAAAAAGTTGAACATTGTAATAGTAGAATGGCTGAAATAGGTCAAAGTTTGTAGAAGGAGTTAAGCATTAAAGCTGAAATTGTTGAAAAAATGGCTGAAGTGTTGAAAATTTGAAGAAGTTGCTAAAATGGCTAAAAGTACTAGCATTGGAATCAGCATCATCAACTGACTCCAAAAAACACGTTGTTTGAGAGTATTATATTGGTAAAAGCTACATGTTCTAAGTTGATAGAAAATCCACTCTTTTCAAAATGGCGGCTTTTCTATTGATTTTATCTCCATAGCAACCATTTTATGTTTGGGTCGCCTGGAGATGAGGAACAAATCAACGTCGGTTTCAGATGAATCGGAAAAAGTAAATTTTTGGACGTCCTTAGCAACGAGCTTTGTTTGCTAACCACGCCCACATTCCTTATATGTCCAGATCCAGTGAATTTCAATCTGTTCAGTTCCAGCCATGGATGAAGTTTATTGCAACATTTGCTTCAGATTTTGTCAAAAAATGGCCACCAAACAGTAGGTTGTGTTGCCATCCCATAATAATTTCAAAACTTATGTTGAAGTCCAAAGCCTTGTGAGCATTTCAATGTTTGAACGGTGCCTCTAGCTGAAAGCTTGTTAAAGTTATAATGCTTGAAAGCAACAAAGGTTTTCAAAGATTCTCCATGTATTTAAATGAAGCAAAAATCTTGGAAAATCCTGGAAAATCTTGGAATATCTCGAAAAGTTCAAAGATTTGAAAGACTAAAAGTCGTAGCTGAAAGGAATAAGCTGAAAGGGTTGAACATTGTAATAGTAGAAGGATTAAAATAGGTGAAAGTTTGAAGAAGTTTAAAATTGCCTCACATTTTGGCACAAAATGGCCGCCAAACTGTAGGTGGTGTTGCCATCCCATAATAATTTTGAACCTTATGTTGAAGTCCAAAACCTTGTGAACATTTCAATATTTGAACGGTGTCTCTAGCCAAAAGAATGTTAAAGTTACAATTGTTTAAAAAAGCAAAGGTGTGGCCAATGGAGCAAAAACATTGGAAGATCCTGGAAAATCTTGGAATATCTTGAAAAGTTCAAAGATTTGAAAGACTAAAAGTCGTAGCTGAAAGGAATAAGCTGAAAGGGGTTGAACATTGTAATAGTAGAAGGATTAAAATACGTGAAAGTTTGAAGAAGTTTAAAATTGCCTTACATTTTGGCACAAAATGGCCGCCAAACTGTAGGTGGTGTTGCCATCCCATAATAATTTTGAACCTTATGTTGAAATCCAAAACCTTGTGAACATTTCAATATTTGAACGGTGTCTCTAGCCAAAAGAATGTTAAAGTTATAATTGTTTAAAAAAGCAAAGGTGTGGCCAATGGAGCAAAAACATTGGAAAATCTGGGAATATCCGGGAATATCTGGAAAAGTTCTAAGATTTGACGGACCAAAAGTCATAGCTGAAAGGAATAAGATGAAAGGGTTGAACATTGTAATAGTAGAATGGTAAAAATAGGTGAAAGTTTGAAGAAGTTTAAAATTGCCTCACATTTTGGCACAAAATGGCCGCCAAACTGTAGGTGGTGTTGCCATCCCATAATAATTTTTAATCCTTATGTTGAAGTCCAAAACCTTGTGAAAATTTCAATATTTGAACGGTGTCTCTAGCCAAAATAATGTTAAAGTTACAATTGTTTAAAGAAGCAAAGGTGTGGCCAATGGAGCAAAAACATTGGAAAATCTGGGAATATCCGGGAATATCTGGAAAAGTTCAAGTATTTGAAGGACCAAAAGTCATAGCTGAAAGGAATAAGCTGAAAGGGTTGAACATTGTAATAGTAGAATGGTAAAAATAGGTGAAAGTTTGAAGAAGTTTAAAATTGCCTCACATTTTGGCACAAAATGGCCGCCAAACTGTAGGTGGTGTTGCCATCCCATAATAATTTTGAGCCTTATGTTGAAGTCCAAAACCTTGTGAACATTTCAATATTTGAACGGTGTCTCTAGCCAAAACAATGTTAAAGTTACAATTGTTTAAAGAAGCAAAGGTGTGGCCAATGGAGCAAAAAGATTGGAAAATTCAGGAATATCCGGGAATAAATGGAAAAATTCAGGGATTTGAACGACCAAAATGTCATAGCTTGAATAAGATGAAAGAGCTGAACATTTTCATAGTCGAACGGTTAAAATAGGTGAAAAATTGTAGAAGGAGTTTAACTGTGAACTTCTGAACGAAAAATTCTCCATGTATTTCAATGGAGCAAAAATTCCCGGAAAAACTGGAATATCTTAAAAAGTAAAAGGATTTGAAAAACCAAAAGTCATAGCAGGAATAAGCTGAAAGAGCTGAACATTTTAAAAGTTGAATGGTTAAAATGGGTTAAAAATTGTAGAAGTAGTTAAACGCCAAAAAACGGTGGAAGATACTATAAGATACGATAATAATAAACTAGAAGGAGCTGCATTTCCAGAAGAAAATGCAGGGTTGAATGCTGTATTGCTGAATGAAAGCAGAAATATGATGAAAAAGCTGAACATTGTAAAAGTAGAATGACCAAAACAGATCAAAATTTGTAGACGGAGTTAAGCATGAAAGTTGAAATTGTTGAAAAAATGGATGTACGGTTGAAAATTTGAAGATGATGCTAAAATGGCTAAAAGTGCTAGCATCAGCATCATCAACTGACTCAAAAAATCACATTGTTTAAGAGTGTCATGTTGGTAAAAGCTACATGTTCTAAGTTGACAGAAAATCCACTTTTTTCAAAATGGCGGCTTTTCTATTGATTTTATCTCCATAGCAACCATTTTATGTTTGAGTCGCCTGGAGATGAGGAACAAATCAACGTCGGTTTCAGATGAATCGGAAAAAGTAAACTTTTGGACGTCCTTAGCAACGAGCTTTGTTGGCTAACCACGCCCACATTCCTTATATGTCCAGATCCAGTGAATTTCAATATGTTCAGTTCCAGCCATGGATGAAGTTTATTGCAACATTTGCTTCAGATTTTGTCATAAAAAGGCCACCAACATTAGGTTGTGTCGACATCCCATAATGATTTCTAAGCGTATTTTATAGTCCAAAGCCTTGTGAGCATTTCAATGTTTGAACGGTGCCACTAGCTGAAAGCTTGTTAAAGTTATAATGCTTGAAAGCAACAAAGGTTTTCAAGGATTCTCCATGTATTTAAATGAAGCAAAAATCTTGGAAAATCCTGGAAAATCTTGGAATATCTTGAAAAGTTCAAAGATTTGAAAGACTAAAAGTCGTAGCTGAAAGGAATAAGCTGAAAGGGTTGAACATTGTAATAGTAGAAGGATTAAAATACATGAAAGTTTGAAGAAGTTTAAAATTGCCTCACATTTTGGCACAAAATGGCCGCCAAACTGTAGGTGGTGTTGCCATCCCATAATAATTTTTAAACCTTATGTTGAAGTCCAAAACCTTGTGAACATTTCAATATTTGAACGGTGTCTCTAGCCAAAAGAATGTTAAAGTTACAATTGTTTAAAGAAGCAAAGGTGTGGCCAATGGAGCAAAAAGATTGGAAAATCTGGGAATATCCGGGAATAAATGGAAAAGTTCAGGGATTTGAAGGACTAAAATGTCATAGCTGGAATAAGATGAAAGAGCTGAACATTTTCATAGTCAAACGGTTAAAATAGGTGAAAAATTGTAGAAGGAGTTTAACTGTGAACTTCTGAACGAAAAATTCTCCATGTATTTCAATGGAGCAAAAATTCCCGGAAAACCTGGAATATCTTAAAAAGTAAAAGGATTTGAAAAACCAAAAGTCATAGCAGGAATGAGCTGAAAGAGCTGAACATTTTAAAAGTTGAATGGTTACAATCGGTTAAAAATTGTAGATGGAGTTAAGTGCCGAAAAACGGCGGAAGATAGCAGAAGAGGAAAACAAAGGGTTGAATGCTTTACAGCATTCAACCAATAAAGAGAAACAGGAAAACAAAGGGTTGAATGCTTTACAGCATTCAACCAATTACCATCTCCAGGAAATCAGCTCTTTAGGTTCATCCAAACAGGCCCTGATAAAACACTGAGAAGTTAAAAATATGAAATATCATAAAATTATTTTTTCTTTGTGTTTAATAGAATCATATAAAGACATTTTGATAAGAATAACGGGATACCGCGATTTAGCTGCAGCTATAACTGTGTAAGGAAAAGTCCTGCCCCTTTAACTGTCTCCACCAATCATTCTTGAATGCTTAATCACATGTCATCAGTCTGACCAATCAGAAGTGGTTAAAGTATTCACTTCCTTGTTTCGATTTAGCGCAAAAAAGTCTCTCTGTTTTAACAAAAATACCAGCTAAAGCTCATCTTTAGCGGTGTAGCTTTCCACAGAATCTGGTATCAGACTGGAACAAGTAAACAAGACCATGAAGCTCAAAGACGCTGGTCTTTCTGCGGTCGGCGGATTACGGGCACTACATCTCCCATGATGCAGTAAAGTGACTGTCTTAGCGCACAATGAGTCTCTCCTCTTAACGTCTTAAAACAACGAACACACATCAAACAGTTTTTGAATCTTTTGACGTAATTTTTAATACATCTTTTAGAAAAAACAGCTGCAGCTTCCAGCGTTTTCTGCAACAATTATCACAAAAATGCATGTGAGATTGCAGAGCGGCTGTAGATCAATACAGACTGATCTTTTTTTTTTAATCTATTTTTTTGGATGCTGGTGTGCCGCGGGATTTTTGTCAAGGTTAAAGTGTGCCGTGGCTCAAAAAAGGTTGAAAAACACTGCAGTAACTAATCAAACTTAGGATAATTAGGCATATTAATAAATATTGCTTGAAAGGGAGTGGAAGGAAGCAAACTTATATAATCCCACCCCGTTATACTGTAACAATTTTATTACATGATTTATCAATATCTGGTTCCTATATAGCTTTTATCAGACAGAATTAAGAATCGTAAAGTATCAATAAAGCACATGACAAAGATGAATTATTAAGTAAAAATAACTATTTCAGAAATCAACATTGCAAATGCAGATCAGTTATCTAGAATATATGCAGATTATGTTACTTATAAAAGTCATTAATATGATTAAAATATAATACTATATCAGTAAAATACACAAGATTGTTTCAGAGATTTTCATAGCAAAATGTCATCAAGTATCAAAAGATAAAAACATCTGCAAAAATATGTTACATTAGGAAAGATTTTTGAATCAATTTATCAATTTTTTTTTGGAGCAAGTGAAGTAATATCATTAAAAGTCAATCAATTTAACTATTTTCAATAATTGATTAATCATTTGTTTTACTATTTTATTTTTATTTTTTATTTTTAAATTTATTTATTTATTTATTTTTTTCTGCAGCAACTGTGCGATGCTATCATGTACATAAGGACCAAACTTTCTGAGGAAGCTTTGCAGTACCTTATTGAATCTGTGTCAGTGTGAAAGTGTGAAAGATTGAGACAGTTTTGAAGGCAAAGGGGGGGTCTAACTCGTTACCAAGAAGGTGTACCTAGTAAAGTGACCAGTGATTGGACATGAGTGTTCCCAAAGAGCAAACTCCCCAGCAGTCCCTGTTCTTGCCATGTCTTCATCTAGGTGTTCAATAACAACCATTGTGTAAGTTAGACTGAGCATGAATGTGTGTTGCTTTAGATGAGCGCTGTGACGTTTTCACACTACAGATGTCTCAGCGGGGGCATGCACTTTGTGAGATGTTAGGGCACTGCAGGTTAACTGTCTGAGGCATAAAAGGCTAAAAATAACTCACAGCTAAGAGGTGTTGCTCTACATCCCCGAGAAGAGGTCAGCGTGTTTGCTCTCCTCCTGGTGTAAGCATTATGTGTCTGCGTTCTGGTGCTTTTTGGCACACCTGTTTTTTTATTTCGGTGGGCGTTCAGCTCCTCGATGTGCATCTGGGTTTCCAGGTTTGCGTCTGTACAATCCAATTTGTAATGCCGACAGCATATTTAACCTTGCACTGTACTTGTATCAACCCCCCACCCCCTCTCCCAGCCATTTCAAAAAGACTGTATCTCTCAGTGGAGAAGGACTCAAACAGGACAAAGTGAAGGCGCTGTGGCTTTGCAATGTTTTAACGCATTTATTTTTTAGCAAAAAAAATAGCAATCGTAATCTATAATTTATTAAGGAGTTCAAAACAAAATCAGTGATTATACATTAAGAAAAAAAAGTAAAAGGGAAAAACTGAGAAAGAAAGAAAAAGAAAGGGATGGTTGGATAGCCTGATGAGCAAAAATTCTCTTTGTTCCTTCTTCAAAGGGCACTGTAGTCACCAAGAGCCTCTCAGTCAAGCTCATTTCTGTTATCATGCATGAACATGAAAGCATGGCTATGCACTAGAAAAAAAAAGTTCCACTGGAAAAAAGTAAAACTTGTGGTAGACGATAGGAAACAAACACGGTTGTTCAGGTGATAATGAGTTGTAACAAAGTGAAAGCTGAAGTTGTAGATGATGACAGCTCAGCTTTAGTGTTGCCTGTGCCTCATTTCTAAGCTGTCTGAAGGATGTCAGACAAACTGTCACATTTTTATGTAACTTTCTTTCCTCGTGTGCACATGCACAACATGGTTTTAAGCAGCAGACCTCCTGGGAACAGAGCCACCTCCACAAGAGTTTCAATCCTGCCATCCCCAACACAAGAAAAAGGGTCTTGATTGAAATCCCAGAGCTGCACCTGTTATCTTTCTCCCTGCAGGATGTTGGAGCATTGTCCTGACTTCTCAGGGCTTTACTTGTGTCACTTTTTTCCCCGCTGTAGTTTGTTGCAGACATGTACCAGATTGGTGTTTTCTTTCTGCTAGATAACAAATGGCCCTCAGACTTCTGTAAATGATGAAAAAAAAAGTCTGTCTGTCTTGTCTGTTCAATCTTGTATATTGTATATTGTAACAAAGAAATATTAAAAACACCAACAAAGCATTTTCCCCATAGATCCTCACTGTCTTTACTTATTTGGCAGGTTTGGTTTCAGAATCTTATCATCTGATGCAATCCTTTTCAAATGAAAGAAGCCTGGAGGGCTGCTGTGGTCCAGGACTGGCAACAGGCAATGATAAACTTTGATGCACTTTGATGTTGACATTCCCAATATATATATTTTTTAAATAAAGGTCATAGACAAATCACAATGCCTTTGTTCTTCAAATAATCAGATCTTTGTCCAAAGTTCCTGCTGGTATAAGACATGCACAAATAAAAAAAAATTCAGCCACTGCCTGCATTTCCATTGTGACTTTTAAAACTGCATTTTCAAAAATTAAAAAAAAATCTGTTATCAGGTCAAGAAACTGAAATGAAAAACTGACATTTGTTTTAAAAAAAATTTAGATACATGGAAATTTGTCATAAAGCAGTATGTTGCTTGTTTTTTATTCAGAGGGTTTTGTAAGCTTTTAAATGACATGCAATTTTTATTTCTCCTCTACCCAGGATACTAGAAGTCTTCTCTCATTAGGAAGAGGTTATCATAGAGGACAGTGAAACTGAAGCTTTAATGAGCCAAAGACTTTAGGTGTGGGTCATAAGCACCAATCCACTTTTCTTTGATCACATGCCACCATTAATTGGGCTTAGTGGGTTAGGATGAAATATGTTTTAAAATGTACTTTTTTATTTTTGTCTTGTCTTTTAAAATGTGTCCTTCAGCCACTACTTTTTGTGCTCAAAGGTAATTTTTGCCTCCTCACGAGCATAGGCAATTGTGTGCATTCAACTGAGAATCATTCATGCTTAATTCTGCATTAGAGTTGTGTTCTGCGTTAATAGCTGGGAGGCAAGAAACAAAAGTTTAGCTCTAAAACATAGTGAAGATGGCCTGGAGCTATGATGTGGAGCCAAACCTCTGTCTCACTGGGGGGATGCAGAGCTTGGATGAATAATTCACCGCATTTTATCTTTTCTGTGTCACATCAGGTACAACAAATTGTGCTTTAAATCTTTTTTTTTTTTCCAGTGCAAGCACATCATGTCAGATGTGGGCTGATGATAACAAAGAAGATAAATGGATCTTAAAGAGGTGTTTACAAGAATGGAAAAATTACCTGATTTTTATCAGTATCAGCTGTATTTTTTATTGATTTAAAGTGTTTCGTGCAGCCCCGACGCCTTTGCTGTCAGCTTTCCTCGTGTTTATTTTTATTTATTTATTGTTTGGGGCGGTGGTTGTGTATTATTTTAGTACTAAAGCTTTGAAGGTTCTCTCCTTGGACTAATTTACCTGCCATAAACTGTAGAACTTCAACTCTGGAATTTGGCACCATTGTCACTGGATTAATTATGATTCTCTTGTACTGATAAAAAAAATGCTTAATTGCATTTCTCTTAATTGTAGTAATTCTGTGATATTCTAGTGCAACCCTTCTTGGTGTCACAACAGCATAAAGAGAAAAATGAGACAGATTTGAACTTTAGATAAATTTTTTAAAAAATTAAATATTTGATGTGCACTATTTACCTGAATACCATGATGTGCCTTTCTACGCCTGTCAAGTACCTCCAAATTCAATAAGTTTTTCAAAAAAAACTAAAAGAGTAAACTTCATAAAGTAAAGTGCAATTGTACAATGGTAAAGTTTACGGTTTACTATTAAAGGTGAACACGATGAATAACTTTTTATTGTGTTGTTCTGTCTCTGTACAATCTGCAATCAGAATTATGAGAGATGGCTAAGTTCACTGTGAGCATGTTTTTGTGCAGCTCATTATCAGTCAGCTCAAGATAAACTAATATTAAACAAATACTAATGTTTGTTTTTTTCCTCTTGTCACCATTCTGCAGTCATATACTATATTTCCAAAAGTATTCTCTAACCTGCCTTGACTCATATATAAACTGAAGTGTCATCCAATTCATAACCCAAAGAGTCTGGCTCTCAGTCTCCACTCTGAATCATCCCAAAGCTGTTCTATCGGGTTCAGGTCAGGACTCTGTGCAGGCCAATAAAGTTCATCACACCATACTCTTTCATCCATGTCTTCATGGACCTTGCTTTGTGCACTTGTGCACAGTCATGCTGAAAAAGGAAGAGGCCAGCTCTGTTCCCTCATGGTTGTGAGCATGGAACTGTCTAAAATGTCTCCTGAAGCATTCAAAGTTCCTTTCACTGGAACTAAGGGGTCAAGTCCAAGTCCCGAAACCAACCTACACCATAATTCCTCCTCCATCAAATTTCACACTCTGTCCAATGCAGTCCGATATATACCCTTCTCCTGGCAACCTCCAAACCCAGACTCGGCCACCAGATTGCCAGATGAAAAAGTGTGATTCATCACTTCAGAGAAGCTCTCTCCACTGCTTTCAGAGTCGAAAAACACCACTGCAGTTGGATGCAGTTGCTCGGCCATGGAAACCCATTCCATGAAGCTCTCTGCGTGGTGTTCTTGGGCTAATCAGTAGGTCATATTAATTTTGAAGCTCTGTAGCAATTGACTGTGGAGAAAGACGACAACCTCTTTTCACTATGTGCTTCAGCATCCGCTGACCCCTCTTCTTCCGTTTACGTGGCCTACCCCTTTGTAGCTGAGTTGCTTTTGTTCCCAAACTCTTCCATTTTGTTATGATAGAGATGACATTTGACTGTGGAAAATTTGAGAAAAAAATTCTCACATTTTTTAAAGCGGGTATTTTAGCACTGGCTTTCGAGCAATATATCTAAGATGATGAAATACAGTCTTTGTAACATAGTTTATGTTTGCTTCAAAGGTAAGATCTGCATCTAAAAATCAGAAAGCGATTTGTGAATGTACTTCAGACTTTCAAGTTGTGAGTTGAGCTTCGGGACCAAAAATTAAAATCTCCATTTTGTCTTATTGAGCTTTAAACATTGTTGTCCCATCCATGGTTAATTATCTAAAACACAACTTAAAACTCGTTAATGGGTCCTATGTCATCCACATATAACTGGGTGTCATCAGCATAACTATGAAAATTAATTCCGTGTCTCCTGATGATGTCACGAAAAGGGAAGCACATAGAAGTTAAAAGTGTGGGACGAAGGGCGGGGCCTAGTGGCATACTACGTTAGTCTGTGCCTCCCAGATTACATTGATGATAAAATATCTTCTGGTATGATTCAAACCAGCTGAGGACAGTTTCAGTAATTCCAACATTTAAGGGCCAGTATACCTTAGCTTTCTAATTCTGATCATAAGGCCTTCCTGCCTGTATTTTGAACCAAAAGTATTCACCATTACTATTTCTGTTTCACCTAATAAAGAAGGCACAACACAAGAAACTTAAACCAGGTACTACTAAAGGAAATATTTTTGAAACTGCCTTTCGATTACAGCACTCTCTCCCATAATAATTGTATTGTTGTGTTGGTACAGGACATTTGCTACTTGGTTTAGTCAGGTAATCACAGTGAAAGTGAGAGGAAACATTAGTATTCATGTCACTTTCACTCATCAAGGTGCAATTGCATGCTTTATTCCGTACCTAGTGAATCATATACCCTAAACTGTCTCAACATTCATTATAGCATATGAAGATGTCCCTCTGTAGCATTTTCATACCCTAAAACCAGTGTTTTATAAAGAATAATATTTTGCCTTCATTGCTCAGAGTGTCTTCATTTTTCAACTGCAGTTGCACCATCCTGCATCCTTTTGATGTTATTGTGTTTCCTCCTCCTTAATTTCTCGCTGTTTGTTTGTATTCTCTCAGCCGCAAGCCTACGTACACCCTACACACACCCCCCATCAGCCCCTTGAGCTCCACATGAAACACCACAATACTGCTCTGCAGCCAGATGGTGCTTGCTGCTTTGGAGTCCAAGCAGCAAGCCGGCAGTAAGTAAAGCCTTAAAAGGCTATTCTCAGCTGCTGCTGCTGTTGCTGCTGATGACCCACTAGACCTGTTCTGTGGTCTACTGTTGTGGTTCGATATGCAGCGTGGGCCGTGTAGGCGTCACAACTCTTGTTAAATACTTGCTTTGGCTCACATGAACTCACCCTATATGCTGAATTTAGCCCTCATGCTCAGTTGTTTACTGCCTTCACAGTGTATAATTGCTCCGTGCTCTGCTGCATTGCATTTTTTTTTTTAGTCCTGCCGTTCCTTTATCTGCTTGCATGTTAATGTATTAGTTCTTTGACTTTAATTCTTTGGGACTCTATCACAGTGAACTACCCCCATTCTTTCTCTTTTAATACCATAAGCTCATCAAAAGGGAAAAATGAGTCATTCTAATAGTCATCCAAGTGAAGGTTAAACACAAATCTCTCAAGTCCCTAATATTCATCTCATCAGTCATTTTCTCAAGTCATTGTTTGTTTCTTTCTCCTTTGAGAAACAAAGAAACAAAATTAAGTCTCATGTGTTGCTTCTCAATCGACAAAGGGTTTTGCTGAAAGAGCTTTGACCATCACACCCCCAAGCAAGCTGTGGCCTCAAACCGCTCTGTAGGGGTTACAGGTTGGTGCCAAAAGAATTAAATGAGATAGCATTTATTGGATCCCTAAGGCACCAAATTGGGTTTATCTGTGTGTGAAAGTCAAAGTCCCTGTTGTACCAACAAGATAAGGGCAAAATGGAATGGCTGTTGATTGCCATCTCCATGTTGAACTTCTTCATGTCTTTCTCACATTCAGGAAACTAAACAGCTGACCTGGAGCTTAAGGAGCTTGGTGTCTGAAGCTTTTCTTGTGACTTTGTGGTTAATTTAAAAACAGATCATCTTGGTGAGTTGACTTAAGCTAATTATGAGTGGTTGGAAAAGGGCTTGAAGGCTGTGTAGTGGGATACAGATTTTTGCTCAGAGAGACCCGAAGGGAACTGTGTTATTTTGAATGCAATTGTGTGGAACTAAACAATGCAGCATTATCTCTACAGCCCGTGGTTAGGCCAATGGAGTGCTTAGATATGCTTGTGAGAGGGTTTTTTTGGCTTGTTTGGCAGTTGTGTTTTATGTGTGTAATGTAAAAGAAATAGTAAAGAAAAAGTTTAAACTCTGTCATGCAAGTTAAGGGTTTAAGCAGAATGGGTTTTTTTGGCTCGTGGCAGCATAACTGGGGCCTGTTTTTGGCTAACTTTTTGGCTTTTGTGTAGAAGGCTCATAACTTGGCATTTGAAAAGACGCAAACTGATTAAATTTAGAGCTCATCGTGCTTTTATTTATGGCTCACAATATTGTAAGAATGTCCCATATAGGAGCATAGAAAAATAAAGGTTGCTTGTGAAACACAATTCTTATATTTTTATCAGGAGTCTACTTTCATAGGTACAAAGAAATGCAAAGGTTTTTCTGGTACAAAAATGCAGATGAGATTGTGAACCTCAGATCCAAAGCTAAATTCCTGATCCCAACTCTTGGCGAGGACACTAACTTAATCTGAGTGTTTGGCCAACGGCTGTTTCTGTGCTTCAGGCGTACACACACGCACAACACTGCTTACAGTCCTGCTTTGCATAAAACGCACACACACCTACTAATATGCTATAAATACATGGAACGAGCAGGAAGGCATTCTGCTTCATTTGCTTTAACATATAAGAAATGTTCATTTAGAAAATAGATTAGTAGTCATTCGTTTGCCCACTGTTTATTAAAAAATATGAATGAAATTGCAGTATTGTTTTTCCGTTGATGATCATAGGGCACTTCATATTTCATAATTCCTCCGTTTTGACCTGTGAAAGCATTCCTGAACTTGAAAAAGAGCAAACGCTTTATATGAGTGTTAGGCTATAAGGAACCGCATACGACTCTCCTCTTTTTTTTACAAAGCAAATCTTAGATCTGTTTTGCTTACATAATCAAGTGCATGAAAGCTGGATGTTTGATTAATCTTTTGGTCTTTGTTGACTGCACTTAGTTGTCAGAATACTCAGTGGTTAAAATGATTCATCTTACATAATTCACTTTGGCTTACCTAAATTCTTTTAATTAATTTAGTAAAGCAAAAACATGTCTGAAGCACATCGCTTCATGTTCGACTGGATGGTTATTTTTTGGGGGAATAAAACACTGTGAATGTGTGGAGGACAAAAAAAAGAGCAATCTAGTGTTCGAGGTAGAGATTTGCATTTAAGTTGCTCTAATTGGGCGATAGTGTATTTCTCGCTTGTGTCTTTCTATGTGTGTTTGTGGAGAAGTGTATATTTTTTGGTGCAGTCAAATCTGAAGGTAGAATATTTCTTCCCCAGCAGCTCTGAAATGTTTTGACAGAACGATGGAACTTAACATACACAACTCAGTGGAAGGAATTTCTGCCTGAGACACTCCAGTATAGACAGTGACTCTGCAAATATCTACCTATATTTCTGTTACATTGCATATGTCTGTACTAAAAATAGAAAAAAAAAATGAAAAAACAGACTTGCTGCAAGGATCACAACATTAAAAGTTGCATGTTTTGTTTTTCTCTCTGCTTCCAACATTATTGTTGATCAGCTTAGGGGTGCATGCAAAAGTTTTGCAGAGAATGTTTTTTGCCTCCACAGAGAGTACAAGAATTTTTTCTTTTTTCCCCTTTTGGTTACACTTTTCTGTTTCTCACCAAAAATGTACAAGATTCTAAACAACACATAGCATGTTTGGATATGCACACAGGGATTGTATCCTGTACAAGCCTCTGCTGCTGCTCGAGTTGAACAACCTCTCAGTGGAGTAAAACCTACAAAAGTATAGAACAGGACCAGAGGTAGATGTCCCCGTTTTAAATTGGTCAATGGGAAAGGAGAGAGTTGTCAAAAGCCAGGTTTTGACTGGCTGTACAGGTGCAACAACAGAAGCAAAGGGGTAGAACAGCCCATATGGAAAGAGAGGAGATCAGACCGGAACAAGAGATAGAAAGGACTAGACACGCCGGCTGTCCAGCAATCTGCACAGAACGTAGATGCAGGTGTCGAGAGATTTAAATCCCTCTGGAATGAGTATCACTGACCTGAAAAATATGGTACAGTCATGAGCACAAAAAAAAAAATACTTAAAGAAAGTTTGATGCACGCAGACATGTCTCCGTGTTTATATCATCAGAGTTATCAGGTGTGAAAGAATATGTTTACCCCATAATTCTTCCTACACTCAGGTAAAGATTTATTTTATTCTCATATCCATTCATATTTAAAGGCCAAGTGCTGTCAGGAAGACATATAATTGTAGCATGGCCAGTACGGTGAATTACTGAACAGGAACTCAAAGGACTGTTGTCTGGCTTTCTTGGCTTGTGTGTTTGAACTGAGGCCAAGCAGAGATCCAGGCCAAAAGGAAGAGTTTAATACAGAGTATATCTTAAAGGGAGAGAGCTGCTCATTCCCACTAAGAGAACAGCAGAGGTTATGTAACCCCTTTTAAGTGGACACAGGGTTTGTTAGGAGGCAATCAAGAGAGCAACAAACAAAACATTGAAGCTTGCAGTGAATTAAATTGGTGATAATTAGATCAATATCTGATGCACAAAGTGTATGAGAGTTGAAAAGCCAAATATATTGTCTTTCAAATCTTTACCTTTTTGTATGTTTCAGCACACTTTTTTTAAACATTGATTTCCCTTAATCCCTACAAAAAGAAAACTCCAGTGCAAATGCACACCTCCAATTCATTTTTGAGTTGTATTGAAGAGGAAACCGTAAAACCATTCCATGACTTGGTTTGCAGATGTGTGTGCACATGTGTGCAAGGACGTCATAGGAACATGAGGTTGCCCAACTGGATAGATTGGCCATGTACAGCATTAGAGATGGCTGTCTGATGGATTAGTTTCAGTGGCATTAGCAATCATGTGTGATGGAAATGATTTGTGATGCCTGGATTCCCTCATCTTCCATCCTTTTTAAGTCATCCTGCGAACGGAGAGGATTTACCCTATGCTCTTGTCCTTGTTGATGCATGTCAGTGGGATCTGTCTTTGATATACATATGACTGAATGCACACTATTGTTATTATGTTTGTTTCTAACATTCTTACATGCTGTGCAAGGGGACACGACCCACACAACTCCATCTAATTTACCATTTCCGCCAAGCGAGCCTTTTTTCTTCGCTCCTCATTTATTGCCATGGTTACTAATTGGCTTAGGATGCATGATACTCGGCGTCTTATTCACTGTGGCCTTTGCTCCCAATGTGAAATACATAGCTCTCTCTGTGTCCTGTGTGTTAAATCCTCAGCAGTCCATCAGAGCAGCACTCTTTTTCAGCCTCTCTTCCTTTGAAGATTATTTTTATGTCTGACCTTGAGGAAAAGCTGACCTTTCCGAAATTAAAATTTAATAGTGCCTGCATGTAGCCTGCCCTCTTTTCTGCTCCTCCACCCACCAACTGCTCGCTTACTCACTCACTCTCTCACACACACACACACACACACACACACACACACACACACACACCCACACACACACATTCCCAGATCAGTCAAGACACAATCAGACAGAATCAATATATGAAATATAAAAGTAGCTCTAGTCAGACACCTCTGAGCCACACAACATCACAAGATCTGAGCTCTTGGTTGCACATTGTTTTGACAGTTGCTAGAGCTACAATATTGTCTGTGTTAAGCTATTATAAAAAGTTAGTTTTTTTTCTTATTGTAAGAAAAAAAACTACTTTAAAAATGTATACGAGTAAACAAAGAGTTATATAAATGTAGAAATAGAGTAAAGATTAAAATACCGAAGCATTTCCACATAAAAAAAACAAAAATCAGAAATCTGCCTCCGTTTTCTGTTCATCACAAGCTGCTTCACACTGTTTTGCTTATATGGTCTCCCAAATCCACACAGCCAAATTAGAATGAAAGGTGATTGCTAACAAATCCGCTTTTCCGTTTAAATTACTTTAGATATCATTAGAGACAAACCCCTGTGACAATGGACATGTTAAAAAAAAAAAAAAAAAAACAGAAGAGGCTGTTTGTAAAAACCATTATTGATTTTGATTTTGGATCTTTTTATTAATCTTAAGGGCTTGCTTGTTTGTACACGGAATCTCTACCTTTTGTAATTGATTTTTACATGGGTTTAGATTAAAGGTCTTAAACTTAATTTACCCAGGGGCCTCTTGTGTTTGGGTAAGGCAGACCAAATCAGAGCTTGAAAAAATAAAGACATTTAGGAATTTTTTAACAAGTGTAATTATTGTATTTGTACCTGAAATTGCCTGAACATAAATGGAATACTGAATGAACAGCTGTCCTGAAAGTGGCTTCTCCTGCCTGCTTGGTGTTGTTATGCTACATACACACTGGGCATGTGATGCACATTCAAGAATGCGCTGAATACGGGTTCTTGACAGCATTTTCAGCATATGGTCTTCACTCTGGACTGTCGCTACCCAATACTAGCGCACAGTTGGAGGCTGGGTCCAAAATGTCGATGCGTTTCTTTCACAGCTCTATTTCGATATATGAAAAAACGTTGTGTCATTGTATTTCGGTCTGTCACATAGTGCAATTATTAATTTCCCCTCCATGATCAATTTTCAAATAGTTGGCAGTTCCGTAAATGAAGATGGACGCCATTCATGTGTCCCGACTTAATCTATATATACGCCCGTTTACATATACTTTTCATTGAAAGTGCTCACCTGAAGGCGCTTTGCCGAGCCCAGCATGAACATGGCATTAGAGACTTGTTAGCACTTCTCCTCACCCTGTACCTACAGTACCTGACCCCAATTTAGCCTAAAAGAGGAAGCAGTGGAGGCCCTCAATAATGTTAAAGACATTCATTGACAAGTCTGGATCTTACCTTTGATCTATCAAAGTTCAAGGTGGAATGGTATTTTTGCCAAAATACATGAATGTGCTCCCAAAAAGGCAAATGGTCCACTTGAACACATAGGAAAACTCAGGTAAGCTGGGAGGCAATTCTCTCAAAAATTGTCCAAAATTGTCTACTTTAGATTACCACCCTGCCAGTTTTCCAGCCCTCATTTACTGCCTACTGCTGATTACCTGGATAAGGTGTGTTCAGTCAATGGGAATCGGACATCACATGAGTCAGCAAGGAGAGCTGGAAAACAGGCGGGGTGGCAGATCCGAAGGCAGTGGCCCTGCTCTATAAAGTGTTACCAATAAGTAAGCCTTTATTTTACTTCTTTCAATCAGCATCGTTTTGCAGCCGCTTCACATCAGTCATCAGTGGAACTGGAACATATAAGTGAAAAACCAGTTAAACTATACCTTTACATCTACGCACAGCAGGTTTTTATTCCATACAGAACAAACAAAGCTACACAAGCACTTTAAAAAGTATTTTTTTCTATTTTGTATCTGTAGTGTTTTGTATTAAGTAGGAAGAGTTGCATCGTTTGTTTTTTTATCATCACATCACCTTAATGCTTGATGGATTTTTGTATATTTTTGAACTGATCTTAATAATATTTGCTCCCTTCACTTTAGCTACTCTGGTTAAAGGGGGAAAAAGAAAATAGAGGGAAAAAAGAAAAAGTAAAATTTAGGAAACATAAAAGGCAGAAAGAATGAAAAGATAATGAACTGTTTTGAGCCAGTCTTTTGAAGAAATCAATGCACTTATGACAAGCAGAATACCCTTGGAAAAATAAAACGGAAGAAAAGGAAAGTAGCAAAAGTTTATTCACTTTTGTTTCCTTTTATGAAAGGATCTTTTCAAAAATGTCCTGATTACAATCATAGCACATTAGAATAACAAAATGAATTTATTAGAATATCTTTATTTCTAAGGCTAGTTCACAAGATCATTCATCTTTGAAGTTTTATCAGGGTTGTTTGCCTGCTTTTCTGTCACATTACCATAAAGTGTAAACGTAATTAAAGAAATCAAGATCACAACTTTAAGTTATGTTTCATCACAACATTGAAAACAATGACTGAATATGTTTTCATTTCTCATTTTAGAGTTTAAATCCTGCTGTAGTACAGCTGCAGCCCAGAGATATTTCAAAAGAAAAAACATTTTTATACCACAGGACTGCAGCTGATTGCTGCTACTCCATGTTTAACCTGACATTTTTTACTCTAATATCTACCCGTGTTGCTGTTTGCCATGAGAGAAAATTCCAGCCAAAAAAAAATAGTCTATTCCTAGTGATATATGTGAAAGCACTTCTGCTCATATTTTAACAATTGAAAATACAGACAGAAGTCTGGATACAGACAGAAGGCTGGTTCCAATTGCAGCAGGTTTAGTAGATCAGCTGAAAGTCCACAAAGCTAAATCAGGGTCAGGCAGGCATGCAGGGCTCAGCAACAAGCATGGGAGAATCAGAGATTCAACAAGAATGTTTAGTATCCAGACGAGAACCAGGGCAGGAGGCAGGCAAATGGAGTCAGAGACAAAACAGGGTCAGGAAATCAAGTCTGGCTGTAACACTGTATAATGCAGGCAGCGTGGCACAAACAATACTTCACACTGAGTGAGGCTCAGTGCAGAGTGATTTGCAAATGAAAGTCAGGTGTGTGGCATCCAGAAACTGCTGGGGTTGCTGGGAGATGAAGTGCATTTAGAACTCTGGAGACTGTTCCCGCCGGTGACCAGAGGGGTTGACCAGAGGGGACCAGTTTTGTAACATAAGTGTAAAAGAAAAGACTGAATGTACATGCAATTCTTTATCTCTTTAACACCAGAGCTGTTGCCAGCAACACCTGAATAAAAATATGTGCTTTGACTTAGTAGCTCTTCGACCATTCACGCAATCAACAAAAATAAGCTGATTCGGACGTGGAGAAATGCGGCTTTTAATGACCGCTTTGCACTGATGTGCAGCACATTACTAACGTTAAGTGTTGCATAACAGCACAAAGCCACTTGTCCTGTATACCAATTTACGTTTATTGTATAAATACTCAACATCTGTAAAGTGCAAGGCTGCTTTTCTCCACTTCAAAATCTGCTGAAATTACATTAATTGCATCAGCATGTGAGGAGTTTGGATATTTCAAAGACTGTGTAAACACTAGAGCTAAAGCTCTGCTGTTAAAGGGTTAATATATATATTCTATTTGTGTTGTTCTTTAGCAAAAAAAAGAAAAAAAAAGAAATCATTGACCTTTTCAATAAATTGTTAACACAACATACTTAACATTATGGATGGGAATAGAAGCCCCATGAAGCCTCATTGGGGTTCATGTAATTGTGCCGGAAAAATGAACCACCCATTCAGGGCTTTCGAAACCTCACAGAACAGCGGCATCTGGTGGCGGACTGGATGTATATCGACATATGTTTCAACAAAGCTCCTTGTAACACTTCAATGTGGAAATAATGATGAAAAAACGTAAAACAGAAAAATTTTGTTAAAAAAAATGTAAAACAACACAACATGTGACGCTTTCTGTGAGAAGTGCTTGACACAGCAAAATACATATCACATGAAGAAGAAAAAACACGCAAAAAGAATATATATAGTGCCAGACTCGAACCTCTGGATGAATATAACATTGACTATTCCACTGAGCTATCTCTAATCACAAGAAAACAGCGTGCCATCATAGATTCATTGCAGTGTTTTTTCGTTTTTTTTTTTGATACACAACGTTCATGATGTACTGTTTTATTAGGAAAAACTGAGTTGAAATGATCCTGAGCCACAGAACGTTTTTAATAGGAGCCATGGTAAAGTGCAATGAACTGACGCTGATTCCAATACAGGGGAAACAATATAACTGGTCGGGAAACGTTCAGGATTAATTTCGCATTTCTAGATAATAGCGCGCCCAACTGTTCATAACACAAGTGACATCTGAAGCGTGGTTCGACCAAACGCAGCATTTGAGCATTTGGCGCGTCATACGTCATCCACCACGTTATCTGCGCTAGTTGACACACGCCCCGAAACATTGTGCCGAAACACTCGGTTTCATGAAGGTGAACCGCGCGCCGAAGCGCAGTGTCAAACGGGCCATCCCTACTTAATACTATTTTTTTTTTGTGATAAAGGTTAAACAATTCTCATCCTTTTTTCTTACAATGCTCGTTCCTTTTTTTGTTACTTACTGTGAGGTAGAAATGTTGGTTCTCTTGTCAATATTACCAGGTGTAGGTTGATCATCCACAGGTGTCTTTAAGTGTATTTAAGGGTCTGGTTTCAGTTCTTCATGGTCAAGTTATCTGCCTTGTCACTTTTTGGCTTCTGTGTGGGGGGTTGTCATGTTTAATTGTATTTATTTAATGTATAAGTTCCTGCCACAAACCAGGTCTCTTACATTGGGTCTTTCACTATCAGTTCCTGACACCTACAATTGTTGCATTTTGAAATTATTCATTAGATGTGTATCCCAATTATGGAGATGTAGTGAACAATGAAAATATGGCTGAATTACAATTTTATTTTGAAATCAAGTCACAGGCTTGAAATAAAGTGAGTTATTGGCTCAGGGATCCAAATTCCTGACTTTTTTTTCTCCCCTTTCCTCAGGCATTATACATTCTAAAACACAACCTTGACAATAATGGTAACTGATGACAAAACCTTCTTCTAACCTGAACTCAAAAGATGCTCTAAATGTATAATAGTTCATTTAAAATATTAGTTCTGGACTTTCAAAAAATAACCAAAAATTATTTTTTTTTGTACTCTTGAATGTAATTGTCTTTCAGTTATACTCTACTTTTTACTTGAATTAGAAACTGTAGATTGTGCCTCTTTTGACATGGTTTCATTCAGATTAATGGTGACTTCTGTCTTGTAACATAAAACCAGTTCTCATTACATTTCAGGATAGCATGACCACTCATTTAAACCTAACCTAACCTAACCTTGCAACCCAATATCACATGCACACAGCCACCACAACATCCTGCTGCTGATGACATGTATACCTAAAGATTAAGTAATCGAGGACACATCACCTTTAACCTAAATCCTTTCAATCTTCTCTGTGATTCATTAGGAGGGGCCTATTGTTGAATTTAGAGTTACAATGATGCCTTACAGAAGAAACAGGAATGCATTTGAGCACATTTAAAGGTCAGGGTTCTAGTTCAAAACTAGCAAAAGGAATATCCCGAGCACAAATGAGTGATGCATTTGATACCATCAGCCAGGTTGTAAGTTAATAGTGCCAGGAAAATAATACATTTCAGGAAGTATATTTGCATGTATGCTTGAGTGGGTGTGGACTGCAGCAGGTGTTGAAGTATAGTATTGACTCTATTGTGTAGCATGTGAAATTAAACTTGTACAGTATTTACAGTTCAATGCTTTTCTTCACCCACACAACTAAGCAAACCAAAAAACCCACATTCACACTGCCCCCTAACTTTTTAACACCCTTTTTTTGTTGTGTTGAGTCAACCGCACAACAGGAGTACACATTGATGAGTAAATGCACACACCCATACACACACACAGGTGACAAACACTAATAAAGCTCAGAGGAGTTTTACAGTGTGTGTACAGACTGTCTGAAATTTGGTCGGTGCCCGGAGGGATTTCTGCACATCCATTCCACCCTGGCATCGAGACATGTCACTGGGCCTCCTCTCTCCCACAGGTAACCTACATGAAGCCCGCCTGTTATCTCTCTGCCTCCTGTGCCTGAAGCTCTCCCTTGAATGCCCATGGTGCCCCCTCTGTTGAATCACACATGCACGCTCCAAGCACGCATGCCAGTCTCGCCAGGCTTTAGTGAAATAGGACAGGAGGCTGGGTTGGAGACACCTCTCCTGAGCCTCAGAGATGCCCTAGTTTCTCCTGCAACCTACTTTTCTGCACCCACACTGGCATCCAGACAGCTACCTTCATTCCCATATACTGATACATACTGACAGGCTGACCGTTGTTAATGCTGTCAGTGCTGGTTTGGGCTCAGAGTTCCTGCTGGAGAGGCTTTGACTGATGGGCTGGTGACTGGAATCAGATGGGCTTTTTCAGCTTGATCAGCCATAACCATTGACTGACTCACAAGAATTGTCTGCTGACAGAGTGGTTGGACGAAGACACATCAGCCTCAACCTGGCTCACATCACTCATGAGTACAGAGTAAAAGTACAGATAGTTGGCTCCCTACATATGCTCCGAAGGTGTATATCCCAATGACTTTGACAGCTACAGAACTTGTGCACAAGGGCGATCAAAAACATTTCTTTTTTTTTTTCAAAGAGAGACAGCTTTGTCTTTTGTCAGCTTTTTTTTTACTTTACTTGAAAATTAAAAAAATAAGTGTTTTAGAATAACCAAAGAAATCATGTAAGATGGATTTTAGGGTTTGTATTTTATAGATAATAGGAAGTTGTCATTTTCCTGGGTTTTTATTAGCCAAGCGGCATATAAACCTGATTTAAAGGGAGTGATAAGTCACCACCCAGTTTCCAGTGCTAAATCTGTTCAGTCGATTCTACTGTTGCTCTGGACATTGATGAGAGGTAACCATGTTGGCTAAGTTCTCAGTCAATAAATCAAGCAGTGTAAAACACTGTGCGATAAGCTCATCCTGTTGTGAGCAAAATCCTTAACCGCAGATAAGAAATGTAGCCAAAAAGGTTGATTTAAGGCAAGATTAACTGCAAATTGTGTGCATATGTGTTGAAATTGAAACAGTTTGTGGTTGCACTTATCCTGTTTTCTGCATTCTATTTAAACAGTTTCAGCCAGAAATGAATTTTTGAAGCCTCTTTAAAACTTGTGAGTTATGAATGACACTCCATTCAAGATAGTTGATAGTTTATGTCAGACCGGTTGACACTAAATAATAACGTGCAGCTCTGCTGCCACAAATGTGTTGTGCTATTGCTAATGGGTAATGCAGTCCGCTGTAATGTAACCTGCTGCTGATGTTAATGGAATCCTCTTAACCGCAGTGCCGTAGTACTCTGCATGCTGCTCAGCATCGTAATTTCCGTAGGGTCCCCATGACAACAGGCAGCATCAAAGGACATGTTCTGGCTTTGGTGTTGAAAAAGAAGGACAAAGATGAATGAGTTCTCAGTTTAACCTCTCCGAATTATTGAAGAATAACTAAGGACAGATTTAACTTTGTCAACAAGTCAGAAAAGAAGATGCATCCTAGGGCCCTATGGGATGTGAGGTTTAGAATGGTTTACTGGGTACATGTTAAATCATTATACTGAGGAAGTCTTGAAGCTCTTTTATGTACAGGATGGAAAAAAATGACTTTGCTTGCCTGTCACATGGGAGTGAGAGCACAAACAGTTGGCCAAGGCTTAATTAATTTCCTTCAACCTTTGGGAAAAAGTTCAGTAGTTCAATACTTAAGTCAATCATTCTGGACCTGCTGCACCACCAGGGCCTCTGAGTGGGTTTCTTATATTGACTTTGTTGGCACATTTGGCTTCCCATCGATGTGCTCATATTGAATTAGGCTGTAAAAATCTGGCAGTAGGTTTACAGTAGAAAGCTGAGGCAGGAGGAAACAGGAAAAATAATTGCATCACCATTGAGTTTTGTGTAACTCTGCTGCAGATTCACACAATGCAAGACTTAAATATTGCAAGACGTATTGACAGTAACTACGTTTGTACGGGGAGGTTGTAGGCAGACATACAAGCATTCATATGCAAATAAATCCAAACACGCCAAGGCTTACAAAAAATGTCTGCACTCACCTTGTGTCACAGGCAAACCAAGCGCACAACCCTCTTGTTCAGGCTCCATGGCAGCAAGATGGGGCCGTACAAATGCAATCACTATGACCGGAATTGGAAACAGAGTAAACCTGACGTCCAGAAATGTCCTCTAGGGTTTCGTTCGCTTTCCATCGGTTTATCTCTCATCCCCCTCACTGTCTCATTTGGCATTTGTCTAAGCTGTGGTCACACTGCAATCTCATTTTGTTTCTCTGTCACAACAGGTTTTTTTTTTCTTTCATGTCTGCTTTTACCTCCATACCCTTCCTTTTGAATGTATTTTTCACCATCTCATTCTGTCCCGTCTTCTCTTTGATCCACCGGTGAGATATGCACCCAGACCGAACAGTCAGTCACCTTGCTTTTATGACGGTGAGGTTTTTGTAAAGCAAAGATGGCCCCTGAACTCCCAAAAGCTGACCTTTCTCTCTCATTACTTTCAGCTCCATGTCTACCTCACCACACACTGTGGCAGCTTTTTATCTCTGAATATCAGTTCCATCAAGGACACAGCCCAGGAAGGCCACGGAAAGACTAAAGGGAACTTGTTAAAGTGGCACACATAAAAGAAGAAAAAAGGCGAGGCCTTACTGGCAGTCTGTTATTGTGTTTGGAGGATAGAAATATATAACCTGGACAAATGATCTCTGCCATTACCTAAACGGCAAAAATGAAGCCTGATATGGGATGGACACATGAGTTTTACAATCTCCACCTCAACAATTTGACAATAGATGGGTGAGTGGGCGGGACAAAGACAAACCATGTTAGTTAAGCGCACCCACCAGCAATCAAAAGAACAGACAAACACACAAACATACACAAAGACACAAAGTTGTCATTAACAGGAAAAAACAAAAAATTATCAAATAGATGTTGTAATTTAATATAAAATGGCATGCATACATTTCTTTCTTTCAGAGCCTGCTTCCATTGGTCTTTTTAAGGATCTACAACATTTGGATTGCACAGGTTTTGGAGCAGAATACCAAGGCTTTGCTTTGAGTTGATGTAAGATAAAAGTGAATGCACACAAAAAGAAATGCTGGCTTGAATTATGTGCCAGGTTCTGTGTGTGGATCATTTTCCCCCCCAAAGACATGCATACAAATCCAAAAAAAGATGTAATTAAAATATGATAGCATAAAAATTGTCCTTCAAGGCAAATTCATGTTTTAATTTTTGTTCCAGCAGCATACTGTCACTCCCAAAAGTAGAGCACAAAAAAATAAGAACCTTGGATAGCAGCAGCTTTAGGTTTGAAAGCAGAATATTTTACCCTTGCTGAACTTTTGGGGGGGTCATTTTTATTTCTTATTTTAAGGAGTCTTTATGAAAAAGGCAATTCATTTTTTATTTAATTTTCTACTAGATGAAAAAGTTTTTTTTTAAAGAAAATATATTTAATATGCAATATTTTGTGCACCAAAAAAATGCAAAGGCTAAAATTAGTTATTGTTTGTAAATTGTCGTTTTGTGAAATAAAACTGGAGGACAAGTATGTCACAACTCCACTGCTGAGAGTTTTATATTTGTATTAGGTTCTGCATTATTTTGTTTTGTTTTTTTCTCTGCTCTAAATGTATTAAAACATATTGAGTTGGTGCTAATTTCATTATTGGTCAGGCTTATTTATTGACCGCATTTAGCCAATTAAAGACTAGGCTTGTGTAGCATGCAACTTTGACTCGTAGACTAACCTATCACATTAAAAACGAAGTTTGGACAAAGACAGTATAAAGGCACATTAAAGCCTCAAAACAGTGTTTGTTGGACACTTTTGTGTATAATAATGAAATGAAAACACTGTGGTAATATTTAATGCAGTTGATTTAATTTTAAACCTATTCAAAAATCTGAAATAGTTAATCATTAAATAATTATATTGCATGTTGTATTTTCAATTTTGAAAATTGAATTGTAAATGGGGAAAAAATCACAAACTCTAGCCAAGCTGCACACAAGCTGAATATTTACTGTGCATTAGTTCATCAGTTTCAACAATATCTAGACAAATTAATTATTTTAATGACCTGGTAATAGGACAGTTTTTGCTCAAACCCAGTTTATTATGATGTAGCTTTGACTCAAAAAGGCCTGTCATGTTTCTGAAAAACATTAGCTTAAATCCAGACTTTTCTAGTGGTTGTGAATGCAGCATTGCTCTATGTTCCTAGGTAATTATTTTCATGCATGTTTTTTGTGAGTCACTGCCAGTAATGCAACATATGTCTTTTTATTGTTGGCTCAAGGCTACAATAAAACAACTTGTTGCAGTCTAGGCTAAAAGAAAACAGCCAATGAGTGTTGCCAATGAGTGTTTCATATTGTCCCTACATGAATTCCACAGATGCGTATCTTTAGCAAATATTATGTAAGACAGAAAGCATTTCTACATTTCAGTGAGCTAAAATGTTCCCTGTTCCTTGGTCTGCTCTTTTTATAAATTGCATTTAAGGTGACCTCCCTATGATGTTATGTTCATATTCATGTATGCTACCAGTTTGTTGCTATTCAACCACATAATTTCACTAAAAAAGTCCTTTTAATTAAGTGTCAGATTATTAATCCTATTCTGTGCTGTATGTCAGCCTTTTCTGAACAGCGGTTGATAGGGAACTCATGTGAAAGTATAGGCTCTTAAATTTTTAAAGGATTCAAGTGTCAGGTAATTCTAAAAAACAGGTTCTCTGAGCTCATTATTGATCCATCACAGATTTGCTTTGTCTCATTTAAAAATGATCCAGATTTTTATCCTGTCATCGGTCCTCTGTAACTTCAGAGGAGAGTTTTGCAAATCTGGCATTTAAGGAATGTGTTTCTGTGATGAAAGCAGAAATGCTAAAGCTGTAGAGAATGGATGTGACACAGGATACACTACAACGAAAGAATTATATATATATTGTTACAATTATTCACTAAAACATGTTCCGAACATATCTGCTTTACTTGAATTCTCCACTTTACATATAAACTAATCAAGATTATCACTACAGTACCTAAAACTTTAAAGGTCTAATTCATTCACAAATTCTTTTAGTCAGCTCCCAGGCAGTCTGCCTTGACCTGGCAAATCTCCAATTTCTAAAGTTACATTGGCAAATGTAGCTAAAGGAGCATTTACTCATTGGCAACCTATTGCAGAGACATTTCCATTTATTTAAAATGCTTCAGCCTCATGCACACACGAGGGGGCTATAAAACTCATGCATGACAACATTTTTGACAAATGACTTAAATTTGAAGTACTCAACTTAACTATGGCTTTTATCTGTTCAGGATGGGCGACAAATATTTCACTGTCCACAGATTGTGCAAATGATAAACAGCTCGAGGTTTGAGAAGTTGTTTCTTTTAAATCTGTGTCAGTACAGCGGACGTGTTGCATGAAATACCATTTTAAAGGTATTTCACGTATGGTGTGTATTTTATCTGCTATATACTAGATTGCAACACATCCAGTAGTTGGGTCTCTGCATTGAATATGGCTGTCTGCATTGAATTTGTAGACTGTAATTACACATTGTTAGACAATGCAAAATATTTGCAAACTGGGGTTTAATCACAGAGTAAAAAATGTGTCATATGTTTTATTTTGTTGCATTCTGGCACCTGATGAAACATGGCCATCTCAGAATTCTAGCCTCCCTCCCTGTTAGTTCTTGTTTAGACATTAATTGAACCACATATCAAGGTAATTGTGCTTCAGCGTCCCATCCTTACCTCAGTCATTGTGATACAGTGCTCAACATACCCAAGGGCACAGAGACAAAGGGGTTCCTCTTTTCAATTATCAACAAAAAATACTGATTTTAGCCATTTAGGGACTTCAGTGAGCACCCTCCAAGGCTTTAAAGTTTATCACGATTACAGCTGTGTGCATAAACACGCACAAGTAAATGCTGCGTCCAATTAATATGCATAGGAAAGACAAATGTGTTAACGGCAGCTCTGTTTTCAGGAGGCTGTCTGTGAGCAATCACTACAACAAGCTTTAGGGACTCTTCCTATCTCAGCTTTGATTCATATTTAAATGTTGTCATGCACTACTTGTGATAATTGTCTGAAACTCTGGTTTGTCTAGGAAATGGATTCACTGAAGCATTCTGTTGATAACAGTCTGGTAATCACCTTTTCCAAAGACAGATGCACACTCAGACACACACATTCCCTCTCGCAAATGAGCAAGGCTTGTAATGAAGCCGCTATACTCCCTGACAGCCTGGGTGCGCTATAGAGGGGCTCGGAAAAGCACAGCATTTAAAGCATGTACATGCAGCTCAGTGAAAAATGCTTTGTGTTGTGGGGAGCCACAGTGGGAGAAAAACAGCTATTACCAAACTGCTGAGTTTTAGGGCAACCTGGTAATTCTCCATATTCATCTTCTATCTTTTTATAATTGGGCTTTAGCTGAAATATCTCTTCCACCCTCAAGTCAGACTGTTAGTTAAATAGCAAGGATGGGCTGGAGCTGCATGATAAAAAGTTCAATATCCACTCAGCAACTCAGTCTTTCCTCATTACTTACGTAAAACACATCAGACCCTTAAGCTTCTTAAAGAATCAATAATGTCTCTGTGTTTTGATTTACAGAAAGTGTCAAAACAAACCTGTCAGGGTTTGCTGGAAATCTATCTGCCGGTTTTTGCTGGGTTGTTTTATTCATGTTTGATGTAAACAGTTTTCTGCTGGAACAAGTAAGCTGTCAGTGAAAGCAAAGTTTCGAGCAGGAAATCAGCAACAAAGAGCGGGAATATTCACCTTAAGCTGCATTCACACAGGACACTAGTCGTGCATCAAATTCCTGTCGGACACCTCTCTCTCTCGATGCGTGTCAAATTTACTGCTTTGTGTTTGTCCAAAAATGTGTTTATAAACTAAACGCTCCTGCTGTGTGTGGGAGGAGCCACTGCCTAAAGTTTTTAGCCTCATAACTACATGGAAGCATTGACTGTGTGTCTCATTCAGAATGCATGAAAGATAAGGAGGGTGTTGAGATCAGATTTATTTGTTTTGGGGAGCTCTGCAAAGGCATCAGTAAACACGTCTCCATCTCTGGGTTCATGAGATCATTGAGAATCTCCCAGTACGGTGACCTTCACCAGGAGCTGAGTCTGAGTGATGGCACTTTCAGCGATACTTCTGTCTCTCTGTGACCCAGTTTGATGACTTACTGTACTGAATTAGCCAGAGGAGGGGAATAGCAAAAAATAATAAAATTAGAGGATGTTTTTATTATTGTCAAGATACAAATAAGAACAATATCTAAGTTCAGGAGGAGAACGATCTGATTCTCCCCCTGAGCTTAGATATTTTTGTTTTGGACTCCAGCCGCTAATTGCATCATCAACACATCACAGGCCAAACCTGTGTCTCTGATTGGTTGACGCGATGCACCTTCTTCACAAAGTTCAGATATTTTTGGTTCTTGTGACCAAAATTGCCAGATGCTTGAATCACACCGCAGGATTCCTGCTCGCGTCTGTATGTTAACTAAACATTGAAACTGAACGCCTCTTATGCACAAATCACTCTTGGTGTGAATGCAGCTTTATGTCAGCGTCAATGTTGGGGCAAAGTTTGGTATTCACTCTCTAGGCCTGGTTTTTGATCTCACAAAGTATCAGAAATGTATTTTTTTTTCAAAAATTGGTTTCAACTGTTTTTTCATCAGTTTCCCTGCTCATTATTTTTTACTATTATTTTTTGAATTATTTCCAATATCACTAAAATTCTATACATACATGATTTGTAAAAACATGTAGGACACATTATCTACAGCCACATGTATTTTCAAATAATACATTTGTGTCACACTATCAACATGTACATACTTTTATTTTGTGTTTTTATTGTCTAGTCTTTGTTTGTAGCCTCTTTGGTTGTTGATTAATGAAGAAAAAAACATTCAAAATAAAATGTATGAATCACTTCTCTGTTCTTTTCCTTAAGCCTGTCATCTTGACCATGTTTATAGCTAACTAAAGGGCTGCTGTGTGACTGGCTGAATAGATGTATGCTTCAACGAGCAGATGAACGGGAGTAATTAATGACGTAGCTTTTGTGTCACATTTAGCTGAGAGGCTGTCTTGTATGCAGAGTCTGTCCTCAGTCAGTCAGGCATGAACCCCTGCCAAAGTTCTACGAAAGCCTTCTTTGTCTAGGTTCTTACTTTAGCAAGCTACCCTGGGATGACATTTTTACAGTGACACCTGTCAGACAGACTCTAAAGCAAAACAAGCTGAGCTACTGTTTGTTTGGTTAGAAAATAAACCTCAAAACTGAGAAACCACAGTAAGGGTATGAACCACTGCAAGGGTTTCAGGAGTTCAACATTACAGTGTTAAGGAGAAGTGGCGGCAGTCGCTCAGCGTGATCCACTATGAGATTGGTTGTGAAGTGACTGATGATGATGACCTTTCTTTTGCCTGCAGTGTAGGGGTAGAATAATTTCCTTCACTTTATCAATTTATCTGTTTGTTGTTGTTTTTTCCCCTTTCATCAATTGATGAATGCAAATGAGGAGGCATCCAACATGCCTGCCTCACAGAGGCATCAGGAAGGGTGAGGTATCGGATTTTGCCTTAAGTCCTCATTTTAGCCTCATTTGTTTTTAGACAAAGCATAAAGATCAACCACTAAAATTGATTAGAATTTGTTTTCTTTGTTTTTTTTAATTCCCAATAAAAAAAATACGGGCTTAATAAATTAGTCTCCATGTTTTTGTTTTGGTTTTATTATGAGGCCAAACTTAAAAATCGAGGCCAAAAAGTGATTCTGTCCTCAATAAATCTAATAAAGTTACAGATGGCTTTTGCTTTTATTCTTAAAAAAATATGCTACTGCATAATAGCATACAGTGACCTTAGAAATTATTTCATAGTGCATCAAATTCTTTTGAATAGATAATAATGTGAATTTTTCAGCAGACATTTGCTGAGAATGTTCTCCTTTCAAAGGTTTGTGTTCAAGATTGTTCACATTTTCTATACTGCATGAAGCAAATCCCATACAATGGTTAATTTCAGTTTATCTGTGCGGCCTTGGTGACACAACCATAATATAACTGGCACACTCAGTTGATTACCATGGATTTTATTTTTGCAGATATAACAGGTGAAGCCAATGGTGGTAAATGAGCTGGAGAAATTATCAGTCTGGCCTCCACAGATGCAGCTGTTTTTCTGTCACTTTCACGTTGCAGGTTTTAGAAATCAGCTGTTGGCATTATCCACGCCTTTCACAATTCCTAGAGTATTTTTTTTTGTGTGTGTGTTTAGCCATTCAAAAACAAGGTCATTGTTCCAATTAACATGCCATTCAGAGAGCAGCCATTCACACAGGGCTGATGGCACCCTTTGAATCTGTGCTCCATGCTTTTATTTGTCATATACTCAGGAGATCATGGTTTGTTTAGTAGGAATTTAGCTCCTTTAGCAATGTTTGGATTATCAAGCTGCATTTCAGGATGATTAATGCCTGAATAATATTTGCTATTTTTGTTCTGGACTTGAGTTAGGTTGTTAAGCCAAAGTAAAACTCTAATCAAAAAATATATTTACATTTCTCCATCACCTAAGTATTTTAACATTTGATATCTGAGGTTTCAAACATTAAAATTTGAAAATTGTAGACCAATTAGCTAATGTGTTTTTCTTCTACTTTGCCTTGGTATGAGTTTTCTACATCCAGTAACATTTGGGGAGATCATTGATTCTTGGTCTATTCATCAAGAACCTTACACCAAGGAGATCACCTCCGTTTGACAGGCTGGCCAAAGAATGTCTGAGAGGACTTTAGGTGGATGGATGGTTGGTAGAGAGACTTTGAGAATCAATCTCTCACCCAGTTGAACTCCATGGAGCAAAGTACCATTGGCCTCTGAAAGATTTCCACTTCAGCTGGAGTTATATAACAAGTACTGTAAATTGTCATAAAGTATTATCGTTCAGATCTTCAACACATCGATTTTGGGACAAATTGAACTGACGGATTATCTTACACTTATTATTTGATGGAGATTGGAATACTTCATTAATGCATACTTGTTTTTTAAGTTTGGAGAGCTCCAATCTTAATAAGAGAATTTTTTTACAAGACAGAATTTATTTTTTTAGTGAAATAAACACAAAGCCCTTCACACAGCACACTGTTTCAAAGCTTCTGTTATCAGCAGGTAACATTACAAAGTAATCAGCCATCCTTGTCATTATGGTTAAGAAATGTGTTTAGGGGTTAGGTTTTTTTTTTATTGGGGACCACTCTACTGACAACATGGTGCAAACCTGAGCTGTGGTAGCTTTCCCAGGTTCTGAAATTTATTAATAACTTTGAATCAGAGAGAAGGAAATCACTGTTGAACAACATAACTTTATCAGTTTTTTTCCTGTGTCATTTCTTGAGAATTGCTTAAATAGCTTATTAAAACTGATGTTACAACTTGAGACTGTGATAGCCAAGGTACTAAACACAGTTTCATATCTGTGAAGACTCTCATTCGTTGTTTCATCACCTTTTATCAAAGAAGCTTTTGGAATTGAGAAAGCCACATGAATAAGAGGAGAAACTAAGTCCACATACTCATTTTTAAAAATTTATGTTAAAAAACACACTTTCACTGACTTAGGGAGGACATTGTATGTTATATATTCTAATGGGAAATCTCAATCTCCAACTGATCAGTGCAGATTGTTGCTATGGGCGAACTTCAGACCATGTCATCTTACTTCAAAATTCAACTAGTTGCCAAACAAAAGCAGTGGATATTTTAGTGCATATCCATATGGAGCTCAGTTTTCACATCAACTTTTCATCAGTGTTTTTTTACTGGTGTTTCCATGCATGTCAATAACTATTTTTCGAAAAATTATGTAAAATAATGCAAAATAACTTAATAAAATAAAAAAATGTGATCAATACCCATTGTTCTTTTTTGTTTCTTTACTATAGGAGCTAATTCAAATCCAAAAACTCTGTGATTTATGTTTATCCCCTTACGAAAATGTTCAGGACCATTATCCAGATTGAGCTATTCATTCAAATGAAAGTACTCCAGGTTCCAGGATTAGCAAAAATCAATGTTATCTAGTTTTATTAAAACAGTTGTTTCCTTTTTTTCCTCTTTTCGTTTATTTCTATCCAATATGCACAAGCATGCAACCTAGATATGTGGCACACAGATTAAACTCATAATACTGAAGGTACTGCCTTCCCTAGCATGTGATTTTAGCCCTTTAGGGAATTAAACCACCGCCAGGGACTGTCATACAAACAGAATCAGTTAAGCTATATCTGACTGACTCAAGGGAAGCTTCCCTGGAATTACGTGGGAGTTAGCCTGTAAAATGAAAAGCCAGCCCTGAATACTTGAAATGTCACTATTCTGTCTGTGTTTCTCACTGTGTCTTTTTCCTGTTTGATATCATAAAAATATGACACCATGATGCTGTAATTGAGGAAAATGAAAAGACTGAACAGAAATTAAACCAAATTGAAAAGTGTAATGTTTTTTTCGATCTGTAATAAATATAGATTACACTGAATTAAAAATAAAAAGGAATTAACACAGTGAAACTAAAGAATATACTTAACCATTTTACAAGTGGATTTGAAATAATCCCTCCTTTTTTTCAAATCCTTACCAATATCAGTTAATAGTTATAGAGTCACCAAACCATATGTTTAGCAGGAAAATGGTTAGATCAAAGGGAGTGTGTAACTATGGTAGACTCCACAGTGACCTATTTTTAGCATCATTTCCTAGTTTCATGTGTTTGACTCCTGCAGGGAGCAGTCTTTGGAGTGTTTATTTTGGGTAGTTGGACTAAATGGTGTAAAGTAATCCCACTTATTTACTCTCTGGATACTGTTGAATGTGAGAAGGTTTACCCTGTGGTGCAAATTTTAACAAATGTAAAAATGAATAAGATTCTATTACTTTTGAAGGTACCTTTCAGAAGCTCAAGTTGGTTTTATTCCTATCAAATCCTACAAAATGGATCTTCTACTTGGTCTTTTTTTTTAAACAATTAGAAAAATCTGCTGTTGTTTTTTTTGTTTTTGTTTTTTGACTGTTGACCATTGTCCTTGTTGATACTGGTCAGCGGTACAGTCTCGCTTTGTGTTATAACCGAAACACCAATAATTTATATGGGCATGCCTCATTTCCTCTCAGACCCATATGCCTGGAGGAAGTCCATGACCTGCTGCTAGGTATATCAGCATTGGGAGACACATGGTGTGAAAATGGACATTTGTGCTGATTGGAAATTAGGAAACAAGCGCACAAGACCCACATTAGTGGCAAGATAGGACCCACAGTAAAGCCCACATATGTGCTGGAACACATCTAAGTGTGGGAGGAGGGGAGGATGATGCAGAGATGAATTAAACCTCTCTGTGCACTATATCTCCTGAAAAATGCCCTCTCCCTGCTGCTTGTTTCCTCCTACTGTTTATCCACATTCTTTCTGTCTTAAAGTTATAGCTCCGTTCTGTTTTGAGAAAGCATTTTAAACACATTCACAGAGCCTGCAAGTACTTTACTCTGTTTTTTGTCTCTTTAATGTCCACAAAGTCAGCTTTAAATCTATGTCCCATCTCGCAAAGATGGTATCACCACAGACAGGCCAGCTTTGACTAAATGGAAATAACAAATTAACTGTGGAGAAGAAGGGAGTCTGCATCGGGCTGTCTGAAGGGAGCCCATTAAAGAGAGCTTGGAGATAAATATGATTAGCTTTTCATTCATTCTAATGGAAACAGCTTCTGAAAATGGGAGAAGGTGAAATGTTTCATAGTGATAGGCCCTTTCTACCATGATGGGAATGTTATTGCCTAATCTGGATAGATAGGCTTTTGAGGTTTTGGAACTAACAAATCCTGTTCTTTGTGAGCCTGTGTTTGTCAATGGGAGTGAACCACTGATTCATTGTGCATTTCTTTCTCTGATGTAAAGGCCACTTTCTATTGTGTGGTCTGGTGTTGGTTTGATTTGGCAAAGGTCTTTGATTAATTTGGTTTCAGTTTCATGTCTTCTGTAATTCCCACCCACTACATCCTAACATAATTGACTGTATTAAGTTTTATAGGATGTTTGTGAACGTACCATTTAGTGTTTTTGACAGATTTTGTCACTTTAATTGAGCATACAACAAAATTAACATGAATCCTTCTGTAAATTATTAGTAATTCCAGAATAGCTTTGCCATATCCCCCAACACAACACTGAATTATAGATAATTGTTGTTTTATGATATGGTATTTTGCTCAATTGTGAGAGATTCTTGCAATTACTTAGACATATGTAATTACAAAGGAGACCCAATATTCAGACTGTACATAGATTTTATGTGTTTAATGTTTTTGTGTTTAAAGCAACAGGGTGTGTTACTTTTGAATCAGATGATTAATGTTTTCAGCACTGTTTGTTTTTCCATTAACCCTTTAAAACCAGAGACATTACCTGCAACACCTAACTAACACGCCCCTTGACCCACTGTAAATCTTCAATCATTGACGCGATCACAGTAAATCCACTGATTTTGATACATAGAAAATTGTTTTTCATATATGCTTTGCATCGCATAGCAAGCGCACCGCAAAGCACCTTTACTGCGCTTCAGAATGAATGTCCCCCCAACCACGGCTGGATGAAGCTCGTCTGCTGGACTTTTATATATGTAGTTGTAGATTTAGATAAGTTAATTCTTCTCTAAGAGTTCTGGTAAATCGCCTGTCCGTCCTGGGGGAGGATCCCTCCTTCATGTGGGCACCCCTGAGGTTCCTTAGTTTCTTCCGGAATCTGTTTTTTTAGGAGTTTTTCCTTACCGCGAGGGGGGTCTAAGGGCAGGGATGCCAGTATAGCTTAGTCAGTTTGTTAGTTCATTTTAGTATTTTCCTATTGAACTCTTTGTATTCATGATCCTTTTGAGTTCATGTTTTACTTCGAAGCCCATCGAGACGACTGTTGTTGGTATTTTGGGCTATGCAAATAAAATTGAATTGAATTGAATTGAATTCAGAATCCGCTGCATTGATTGAGTAAACGGTTGAAGATTAGTCAAAAGAATGTAAACACTGGGGCTAAAACCCAGTTTTAAAGACCTACTCTGATGAAAATGATGTTTTTGGTGTTTTTAACATGTTCTTGGGGCATCTTCACATGATGGAGGACATATTTAGAAAAAAAATGAATCTTAAAATTGCATTTCTTATTATTGCTTTGTTCCAATCATTGCAAATCAGGAGCAAACACAAAAAGGCATTTGGAAAAAGATTGTAGTTGTGACGTAGATGCTACTTCTACAAGCTCTCTGCTTCGCTCCATTCTGATGCATCCACTTGCAGATAAATAGATCCATGTTCGTCTGTGTTTTCCTCATCTGAGCTAGTATCTGGCTAAACCCTACGGCTGGATAGTTATATTGCTCGCCACTTTTGTTGCTCTGGTAATGTTAGGTTGGGGTTGAGAGGGGCGAGCAATATTGGAACTATCTAGCCCTACAGTTTGGAGCCAGATACCATACATGTGTCGTTTCTAGGACATAGTTTTCGCCAATGTGCTGCTCACAACTCAGGGGCAGAAACTATGTCCTAGAAACTACACCGCTTTTTTGATTTTGGCCAGAAATGACATAATCATAATTGAAAGAGCACTGGGAACACTTTTGCAATCTATCAAAAGATGATCAGAGTGGGACTTTAAGGGTTAAAGAACATCCACATGAATCGATGTGTGTCAGTCCACTAAAATGACTGAAAAAAATAAATATAGAGAAATAATGCTTTTGTTTTGCTTTCTAAGTTAACTGCAGAAAAAAAACATTGGAGTACTTCAACTAGAATATAATCCTTTAAATAGTTTACTTTATGTTTCTACAACTGAAGTAGAAAACAGTGATGCATTATTCCGTGTCTAATGTATACACAAAGATCAACATTATGTAACATGACAGTAGACTTACTTTGAGTTATTCTTGGCAAGCCTGCTTAATGTTGCTGTTCTGTATCAGTACAGTAATTCGATAATCTTTTGAAACACCTGCATGACTTGTTGACTTTTAGAAGAAAATCTTTTTTTACGTGACTAAGAATTTTAAGAACTTGTTCAAAAATCCAGCAATATCTCACCTACAAACTGTGACTCATAAACAATGAGAACCTTCAAAAATGTTTAAGAAACTCCCTCATAAAAGTTGATCACAAATTTTTGCCAACAATTGTGACCCCTATATGTTATTCCCCTAACTTCTCTCTTCTTCCTCTTTCGGCCTCTCCCATCAGGGGTCGCCACAGCGAACAAGTCGCATGGTAAACTTGGCAATGTTTTATGCCGGATGCCCTTCCTGACGCAACCTTCTCAAGCCGGGCTTGGAACCGGCACAGAGGTAGAGAAGGGAACAGGGAGCAGCCCGGAGTCGAGCCCTGGTTTCACGGATGGAAGGCGCCGCAAACCAGCACGAGCTAAACCGGCTCCCCATTCCCCTAACTTCTCTAAAATTAAAAAAAAGTTCAGGCTGCATTTTCTGCACTTTCTAAACTATCCCTAAATATGATACTTTGAGAGTTAAATCAGCCATAACTTCTGTGTTATCTCTCAGGAAGATCCAGCTGAAATTTGCAAACTAATCCAAGATATATCATAACTTGTAATTTTAAGTTTAGTTTCAAATGCTGTGATATATATGATAAAACCTTTACAAGTCATGAAAAGGCAAGGCAAGTTTATTTGTATAGCACAATTCGTACAGAAAGTAATTCAAGGTGCTTCACAAAACAGAAAAATGCATTAAAATCACAATACATCATAGAAATAATCAACGTAAAATTAAACTGTAAAACAACTGCCTAAAGGACTAGAATTCTGCCAAGTCTGTAGGGATCCATGATTTACTTAGTGTTTTATGGGGCCACAGCCAAAAGTTATTACATTTTTCGTGTGGTTACTGTCCGTGTGAGTATATTAGCAAATAATGGTTTCATTATTTATGAGAGTCTTGAAAAAGTAAAAATTTTATATGAATAATTGCAAAAAACATTACCAAAAAATACTTGTTAAGCTTAGATTTTAACTATTGAAAAGAAAATATAGTTTTCATTGCATATTACACCACTTTTTAAATAGAACCTTTATTCTTTATTGTTTTTTTTAATGAACGCTACATTTCTACTGTACCTCTGTAGTTCTGTGTGTGTGTCTGATGTGTTACTTTTCCCACAAAACCTGTTCAGTTCTACTGTTTTGCATTGGTTCCTGCAGGAGTAAATGAGACGAGGCAAGGATGAGATATATTCTTTTTACAAAAATATCTATCTGTCCTTTTGGTTTTACACCTATGACTTTTACTTTCAGTTTGTTAGCGGAACCAAAGCCTTTCCATAAATCATAATTTCATTTTTCTGCACTTTCAAGAAAAGTTGTCATATAAAAAAGATTTTTATTGATCCTTTGCCTCTGGCTATATTCAAGTTTTTTATGTACTAAAATGAAAAAAAGATACATTTAAAGACAAGTTTGCTTTTAACTATGATGTACGGTGCCCATATATTTTATTAGATGTTTTTCACTGTTGATTGGGAAAATATTTTTCTTTTTCACAAATTACAGCTGATTAAAACATAGCATTGTCATATAGTCATATATGGTCATTTAACCTAAACTTGTTCTGGAGAAAACTGAGTAAAAATCATGTATGTGTATATATATTCATTCATTCATTCATTCAGTTTATCCCTTTCGGGGTCACGGGGCTGCCGTACCCTATCCTGACCACTAATGGGCGAAGGCAGGGGACACCCTGAACAGGTCGCCAGTTTGTCGCAGGGTAACACATATCAAAAACCCATGCACACTCATAATCACACCTAGGGCCATTTTAGAGTGACCAATTAACCTACGAAGCATGTTTTTGGACGGTGGGAGGAAGCCGGAGTCCCCGGAGAAAACGCACGCATGCACAGTGAAAACATGCAAACTCCACACAGAAAGGTCCCCCATACTGTATATATAATGCATTGTCTGTTTTGAGGTTTAAAAAAACCCACTGTTGACTTGCAAATATTTCAGACATAATTTGGATAAATGATATTTCAGAAATGTCCCTGGCCTTCACGTTCCCCTCTCTAAAGGTTAATAGTATCGGCTCTCAGTGAGTGAGTCATTGGACGTAACTGTGCCATTCACTGGCAGAGAGGCTTTGGCTGGAGCCTCTGTCTGTTTCTCTGGGGAAGAGAGAGTCAGGGGGTCAGGTTTAATTTTGCTGTAGATGGATATACACTTCCCCAGGAAACCTAAAAAGAAGATAAAAGCCCCGTAAAGAAAAAGTCAGTGTGCTGCAAATTGAAATGGTACCACAGGGTTGGGTGTGTGCCAACTTAAACAAGATGTTTTTACTAAATGTGCCCTCTCTTCTTCTTCCCTCTCAGATATGGAGACATGGTTCCTAAGACAATTGCAGGGAAGATCTTTGGGTCAATTTGCTCTCTGAGTGGAGTGCTGGTAATTGCCCTCCCAGTCCCTGTCATCGTCTCCAACTTTAGCCGCATCTATCACCAGAACCAGAGAGCTGACAAGCGGCGGGCGCAGAAGGTACAGGTGAACACAGTTTTATTTCTCTTCAGACGGGCCTTGGAGGGTTGGACCTGCAGACACCCAGCACAGCGGGGAGCTCTGACATCTCCCTGGCACAACAGGCTTCAGGTTTTCCATGAGAATGACGTGTGTAGTGTAAAATCACACTGTCCTCATCAATAGACTGATGTACAAACTAAAACCACGGGAAAGTCTACTTTCTGTTGCTTTTGCAGTCTACCTTCAAAGTTCTCCATTCACCTCCATGTCACATTTATTTTAAGACAACTTTAATGCTCTTTAAGCTCTGGGTTTGTGGTTCTATATGAGGCTCCATAGTACAGGCATTCAGAAAAACTTACATCACAAGAAAGGTCTAAAGTTTTTGTGCAGGATCTGGTAGACTATCGAGCTTTGATCTAGCTTTTTTCAGTCCAACTCAAGATTAAGTTGCTGCATTGGAAGTGAAGGGATCACTCTCACATGCTCATAGTTTCATGTGTCTCTGTTCAGATCAAAGGAGTTTAGGAATCTGCTCAGTAAGTAATGAATTCACAGACAGCTCAACCAGTAAAGAATCTTATCGGAAAAACTACATACCAGTTGGTTCCTCCTTAAATCTTCTGCAAGTTTATTTATATTTATTTATGTTAATAAATAACTGTCTACCAGATAGGCTTGTTTCAGTAACTTCTGAGCTCTCTTTGCTGTTTGACGAGCATCAGGAAAACTTTACTTCAGGACCGCAACTGTACTTCAAAGTGGAAAAGCCTAAAGCAAATAATGACTGTGATGTTCATGACTGACTTTGAAAATTCTAAGTCGTGGTGGGTGTATGTTCTGCAAGGGGACTTCTTTTCTCCTGTAAAAACCAGGCAGCTTAGTTTTTTGTTTTTTTTCCCAGCAACCCTGTGACCCTGGATAGGAATACGTAGGTGTTGAAATGGAAATGGCTGTTCACAATGGAGTCAAGTTATACTTTTGTATCACTTGACTGCAATGACTGTGGATTTTTATTTATTTATTTATTCTGATCCAGTGGTCCACATTGTGAGCTCCCAATTCATTGAGAAGCAGAGACCATGGCGTCATGGTTTTTCCACTGGCTCAAATGCCACAGTGGTGTCACTGTTCTATTCTGTGTTGTGACACAAGAGGGATGTGTATCGCTCATTATTTATTATTCAACTTATCCTGACTTTGGTGGCTGGCCTTTTGTTTCAAATTAACCTTATCTCTAAATGTAGACATAAATACATTTTGAATGAATTTTGCTAAAAGAAATTAAATTTATAATATTAATATAGTATTTTTTGTGTCTTCACCACTTAACAAATTTGACAAAATAGTTTTGCTTTATTTTAATTGTTTGGGCTCAAAAGTGACTTTTGTGGATACCCATTCTAACAATATTTTGATCCACTTTAGTAATCAGTATTCCAGTATTGATCATGCTGTGTGTATGCCAAGTATTGCATAAACATTTCTTCAGCAGTGTGCTGCCTTCCTAAGCATTACCTTAAGTGATATGTGTATTCTCCTCCATGAGCTTCAAGACTACCTCAAGCCTTATAGGTACAGTACAATGAAAGCTCCAAAAGGAGCACTCAGGAGAAATGCTAGCAAGTGGCCTGAAGTGTCTTACGTCAATACCTTTGCAGAGCTTTCTGCATGAACCCAGATGCCCTGAAGAGGACTCTCATGGCTTTCCTTCTACTATGAGCCCATGACTTTGGTAACGTTAGGCAATGGTCTACAAGAATATAAAAGCTGTATTTTTTTTCCCATTGGCTTAATGGTTAAACCTGTTTGGCAGGAGGAACCTGCCGAATATTGATAAAAGCATTACTGCTTCTATCATTCTATTATTTCCTAATGAAAAGCATAATATGGGCTATGGGGATTTTCCACCACCTGGAAACCCAATACCTACGAGTTAGACAGGTGTTTATCAATCTACATAAAGCTGCTGCTCTTTACAGGCCTGAAGAAAAGAAATCAAAAAATCAGTTTAATTTGGGTTATAACTTTAGAGTTGGTGAGTTACAAGGTCGTTGTGGATTAAATTCAGGTACATCCCATAAACACAGATGCTGGTTTTATTTGACATTTAACTTTTTTTGTATTTTGGTCAATTGTATTAATCCAGAGGATTTAAATCCTTCAAACCATGTTTTTTTTTTTTAACTTTCAGACGGCAACTTATTGTGAACCTGTGTGTAGATTTCATATTTTATGTATCAAAATTTTCAATGCCTTATAAATAACAATACATACACAAACAATATATATAGTTATTAAACAAAAATAAAACCCACCCAAAATCAAGTTTTCCACCCTAAATGAGTCAAACACTCTGTACTTTATAACAGTCTTTTTTGTCTACCAACCAACACGATAAAGTAAAAGTCGTCTGGCAATCACAATCAGGAGTTTTTCCCCTGATTCCGCATGCTTTCTCTGAGCGGGCGAACATACTGACACACATTTTTTTGACATTCACACCTTTCCTGCCAAGGCTTTTTTCACCTACGTATTTGTTCACCTCCTTTCTGCTCATCTTTCTCGGCTGCCTTCCTAGACTCTCTGGTGCACTCTCTCTCTTTCTCTGTGAGTAATACGGTCTATCTCTCAACATGTTCTTGAGCTGCAGTTTGAATTTCTTTAAAGTTCTGAAACGGTGACCTGGCTATAATGCCCAGTCTTAGATAACTATGACCTTGCCAGCCAAGTTTGACTCTGTTGTAACACAGCCAAGACTGTGAGGGAAAGAGGGATTCAAAGAGGATTGGAAAGTTCCTTGACATCAAATTAAGTTAAAAAGAATCTATGGTGGTATGAAAAAAAGGAGGAGAAGGGTGGTGCAAAGGTAAGCCAGAGGGAAGGACTGAGCCGAGGGTACAAGGAGAGCGCTAAGAGGGGTAAAGCTGGAGGCACAATGTGTGTCCTAATGCTTTGTTCTTTCCAAAAATAGCTGTCGCCCAGATGAGGTGCCGGCTTGAAGGAAGGTGTATGTCTGGCTGCTTGTGTGAATCCTCTAAGTGAGAATTCCCATCTGGATCTGTGTACATCAGTGTGTGCTTGTGTGTCCGCATTACTTCTGTTCGCTAATTCTTGACCTTGATATGCCCCACCTTCCTGTGTGTTCTCTGGGCCGCAGTGCGGTTTGGTGTCCCAAACATTAGCCAGTGTCAGACTCATTTCTTCGTCCTGACCAATTCACCTCTGAACCTTCTCAAGGTTGTCCTCATTAGTGAAATATTCCTTTCAACAAGTTGACTGTCTCTTTGGTTTGTCTCCATTGGATTCAGTGATTTGCTCTGACACCAGTATATCCAATGGATTGCTTTTCTACTTTCACAGCGCCATGACTAAAACACCTTGTCATTGCTGTCATGATAATATTCTATCTGAACAGTTTCATGCTCTCAGTATTGATGCCCAATAAGGCCCCAAGTGCTCAGGATGGTGATGCATTTGTAAAGGTATTGTTTAGCCTGTTTTGGACATCTATGTCGCACGTATCTAAATTGTATATCATTAGGGTTTTATTTTTTTGGTTGCTTTTTTTTTTCTAAAATCACAGTTCATTACCCAGAAAGGGCAACTAGGAGCTTCAGTAATGATGATAAACAGATCATTTTATCAATTTACAGTATGGTCATTCATTACAGATTTCTGGTTCACTTGAGTAATCTCTGTTTATGCATTTTTACCAAATTAATTGTCAGATTGGTGTTTCGTCATTGCCATTTAGCTTCTGCATAAAATCTATCAACTGTATTTAACCCACCTTTTTATAACCGTGTTTGACTCATTAATTAGGGCGGATTTGGCCTCTGAGACATAGATCGAGGGTATGCTGGATGCAGAATGCAGACACATTTTCCAGCTTCTGAACAACTGTCACATGATTATGGGGTGGGTTATGCCCCAAACATACATACATACATTAACCTAAATGTGGTCAAAAAAAAGTCTTGAAATTTGACATAAAGACTATCATATAAAGACTTCTGAGATTTTAATATGCCTTTAAACCCAGATGTGCTTAAGCATGACAGTTTTTGCCCCTTTATGTTTGAATTTGTTTCCAATTATATAACTTCTGTAGTGTAATTTTGCCAATTAAGGTGATGCTAAAGTAACTGGAGTCCTGAATTAATTGGTGTGTTGAAATTTAGCGACATACTGCTTGATTGGGTTACTTCAGTTCAACCACAGCAGAATAAGCAGTGCTATGAAATGTTTACCAACCTAAGGGACATATGACCTTCTGTGTCATTAAACCAACCATTTGCAACTGTCACTGGCCATTTACCCCAACAAAATGTTGTTTGCTCAGCCTTTATATTGGTTGTGTTTTACACAAGATCCATTTTTCCTGCGGTTATTTCTTAGGCCATGTTTAACTGAGGGTAAAATAGGCTAGTCTTTTTAGATTGCCTCATGCAGAGGAGTGCTGATGAGGCAGAAGTACGTAAAAAGGGACTTTTTAAAGGAAGAGATGTGGCATCAGTCGCCTTGTATTTTCTTACATTTTCCTCCATCTTTGTCCTATGACTGTTTTGATTTTCCACTCATCACACAAGCCTATCCTCCTTTTCTACCCCCACCCCACCCCTATCCACATCCATCTTCATTCAGGTCTAATTTTTAGCTGTGTGCTGGGCTCCCGTTACAATTAGCCATCCATCTGGGTGGTGGTGGTGGAAAGACAGCCCCTGATCTATATCAGTGCACAGAGGAAAGATACATGAGGATGCCACCAGTTGCTGCTTGCAGGAAGAAGGAAAAACAGCAAAGAAGTTGATACTTCTTCTTCCTCAGCCCTCCTGTAGTTTGCACCAAGGCAGCTTTGAACTCCAACACTAACACTGTCTTTACTTTAAAGTGAACTGAAGAAACTTAAGTTGCTCCATGAAGATTATTTGCATAAAGTTAATGTTATCCTCAGGAAGGTTTGATTGCATATTTGAAAGATGCAAACATTTAAAGATTTGAACAGAATAACAAAGGGGAAGTAACTAAAGATGATTAAAAGAGAGGGGGCAGGAATTAAGGTAAGATTAACTTTTAAATAGTAATCTCCCACCGTAGAAACCTGGATCAGTGGTCAAGTGTATAATATGTATCCAGGCACTGTGCAACTGCAACAGACTTCTTTTGCACAGTCACTGACTTGTGTTCTTGCACATAACAGTTAATACAGAGGGCATGGCTTGGTTTATTCTTATATTGAGCAAAGAGTGACATTAACTTAATTCATTTCTCCTTTTTGTAAATCTAGATATATATTCCTACTGGAGAGATAATACCTAATAAATGAAGGTTTTAAAATGATCTCAAATCAGATTAGGCCTATATAATACAAATTAACTCATTAAATCTGAACGCTTCTCATCTTGATATGCAAATCTGCTGGTGCAACGTTGATAAAATGCTCCTTGATAACAAGTAAAGACCCACTAAGAAAATGACGAAGCATAAATGTCTGCAATAATAACTGATTGTTGTCTCATTAGCATTATTTTTGTCATTTTTACAAGCAATATCTGGGAGATCCATTGCTGCCGTGTTGGGGGAAGCATGCTCTTTATACTGAGTCCTGCTCTGAATATAAGAGCAACTGCCTAAGAATTATCAACAACAAAAAATATCTGGTTGCAGGTCTATAGTAAATGCAATGTTTTGCCCTCTCTTATTTACAAAAAAGAAGTGAAAAAAGCAGAGATGACCTTTGGCAGAGTGGGCTTTGTCCTTTTAAGCAATCGATAAAGTTGTGTCCTGATTGTTGCTAGAAGTTGGATGGAAAAGGGAAGAGGAGGGATGTTGATGGGGTTCTCCACTGAGAATAGGGTCAAAAGAAACAACAAGAAAAGGGGCTTAAACTCACAAGTGCTGGAAGTGAGAGGTCTACATTTATCAATCAAGACTAGTTGATTTACGCTCCCTGCACATTTTTTATTCCCCAACAGTTTTAGTGTGAGGTTAGTGTGTTCACTGCATGTATGTGTAAGGCAAGAGTAAAAGGGGACTCAGTTTCTCAGAATCAATTTTGCTTTTGTTCAAACCTTGCTGTCTTCCTCCAAGGAAGATTTTCAAACAGTCCATTTTTCCAGGTTTCTCCTCATTTCCCCCCAGAACTACTGTTATTTGTCTCACTATCTCTTTTTTCCTTTTGTGTGTATGTGTGTTATCGAACTGCAACACCCCCAAAGCAAGTGGTTTGACTTATTTCCTCGCAGCACAACAGTCTTTCAGAATAAAGTCAGCTCTTAAGAAGACTGGCAGGTGCCAAACAAAATGAAACTCCTCCATGGTTATTTATGTGCGGCTGCAGAAGTGTACTCTCCCATCAGATGGTCTTTTTCTTTCACTTGTGTGGTTCCAAGACAGACCTGAGGCAGCGCCTGATGCTCTCATTGCTAAAATTGGTCCACTTTTCTCCTCAGATCCATAACCTGCGGTCTAGCTCCTGCTGTAACTCAAGCAGGAGTGCCAGATGTGTTTTATTTCATTTCTTTCTTTTCATAAATGCAAAAATGTACTTTAACAGAATGTTCTGTATGTGCACAAAGGAATGTGACATAGAGGTTTAGTGAAAAGGGACTTTTTTTTGTAATATTAGGATTTGTTGGCAGCAAAATCTGTATAAATATGAAAAATGGGAAATTCTAAAGATAAGGTTTCAAAAAGCTAAATCCCAAAACATAAAACTGGATTTTAATTATAAATATTGTATTTTATTGTTTGATCCACTACATTTTAAAATGTATGTTCTTACAATTTTCATGGCCAAAGATGTATAAAGTCGTGCATTTTTTGGCTTGTAGTGCTTTTGAAAACATTTTTGAAAGAACGAGGCGCTCCCAGTGAGCTCAGTGATAGAGTGGCAGCTGTGCAAAAAATCCAGTCACGCAATTTCTGTGCTACTAAATATTTTACAATCAGTTGTCAATGGAATTAGAAGAAGGTAGAAGCATTTGGGAATAAAAGTAACTCAGCCACAAAGAGGTAGGCCACATAAACTAACAGAGCAGGTCACTGGATGCTGAGGTACATAGTCTGCAGAGAATATCCAACTTCCTGCTAAGTCCATCACTACAGACCTCCAAACTTCATCTGGCCTTCAGATTATCTTATGAACAGTGCGTACTGAGCTCTTAGACATGGGTTTTTATGGCAGAGCAGCTGCATCCAAATCATCACCAAATGAATCCAGTGAACCGTGCTACCCCTGGACTCCATTGGAGTAGAGACATGTTCCCTGGAGAGATATACCATGATTCTCTGTCAAGCAGTCCGATGGACATGTTTGGTTCTGGCTAGGAGAACTATTCTTGTCTGTCTGCATAGTGGGAAGTTTGGTAAAGGGCGGAATAAGGTGTGGGGTTATTTTCAGGAGCCAGGCTTGACCTTTTAGCACCAGTAAAAAGAACTGTCCATATTTTAGTGTACAAAAGGTTTTGGGACTTTGTAGAGATCATCTCTTCCTGCTCTAGCAAGACTGCTTACCAGTGCTTAAATCAGGGTCTACACAGATATGGGTATGTTTGATGTGAATTAACTTGACTTGGGTGCACAGATTTCTGAATTAAACTTGATATAAAACCTTTGGAATAAATCAGAGGAACAACTACAAGGAAGGCCCTCTTGTCCTTCATCAGTGGCTGTCCTCACAAATGGGCTTCTTCCCTGTCATTCCCATTAAATCCTAAACCATGTGGAAGGTTTGGGAAAGCAATGAATTATGAATGAGATGTCAGTTAAATTCATATGCATGTGAAGGCAGATGAGCAAATACTTTTGACATCATAGTATACACTCAAACATGTGGTCTAACTCATACAGCATCAGTAAACACTACTATTCTGAATGGCTGACGCACCTGTGTGCAGTTTTCTTTGTTGGACATTTGAAAAATATCAATTTTATATCATAGCACAGTACATCACTGTACACGTTAAGGCACTTCTTTTGGAGGGCTTTTCCTGATCTTGTAGAGCATCATGGCTGCATGAACCAATCAAAATACAGTTTTCCTTAAAGGTGTTAACAGCAAGAAAACATGCCATAAGGAAATGCTGACCTCTGAAGTCAATTTCAGGTCATCTTTGATAGTAGGAGGTAGCATAAAAAAACAAATTTAAATACATTTCACATTTCTGTTCCGGGTCTGTTTCAGTTGGTGTGGTGCCGCCTCTCCACACACTCAGTCTATTGCTCATGAACTGTAACACAAGGTTGTTTACTTGCTGCCCAGCTGGTGCACTGCCCACCAGCTGACACCAATCAAACACAGAAACTGACATGGCCCTCTGGGTGAAAAAGAAAGAAGCAAAAGAACATTTTTCACTTTTTAGAAAAAAAAAATCATTTCTCATATTCACTGCTAAAAAGGCATTAACAAGAGATCCATGGCGTTCCCAGAGGGCTGAATCACAGTGAAATGTGATTTCAGTCTTTTTACATGGAGCAACACTAATATTTCACAAAGCTTGTAGCTTTTGCTAAATCCACCCAAAAAAATCTGACTACCGTTCTTTTTGATGGAACGTGGCATTTAAAATATCTAATTTCCACTTTTCAATTTCAATATGACATAAGTCAAAGTAAGATATTGGCTAGTACAAAAAAAAAAAGCTTAATCAGGAGAACTATAGACTGAAGCTCAGTACATAAAATCAAGAATAAAAAGTTAAACAAAAGGTATTTTTTTCAATGTATTCTCAGTAAAAGACCTTACATCATCCCTTCTCTATTAATATTTGTAGCATTTGCTTGAGGCAATGTGCAAATCTGGATGGAACATAAAACTTCAGAGTCAAGAGAGGGAAGCTTCTTTTCAGTTCCCATTTCAAAAAGCACAGAAATCTGCACACCAAATGAAATTGTCAAAGTCTGTGCAGAGCGTGGCCAATTGAGTTTGTTAATGCAAGCTTAGCAATTAATGGACCAAGTATACACACAAATTCAAATATGTCTGTTTCAGATACAAAATACTAAACAGTTATGGTGCTTCAAAAATGCAAAGAAATGTGCAAAAGATGTACAAAAAAGAAAATAAGGTGTACACGGCAGGTCCTGCTAAGTACAGTACGCACTACAAAAGAATTAGAGGTGTGTACTCTGTAGCTGAGTAGAAAATGTTCTGTTTTTCATCTGCAGTACAAGAGGCAGGCAGTGCCACAGCATGGATAGGTACATATACAAAGTGAAATTATACTGGAGAGGGTATTTTACACTGCTAATAAGGATGAATGTTTTGAAAAGAGCAAACTGGGTAGTTTCATTTTCAGTGTGCCAGATTGTCTTTTATTTTAAATAAACGCCTGCGGGAGGAAACTGCTTTCCATCTTTGTGGGATAAGTCTTTGTAGAGTGAAGCCTTATAATACATGGCAGAAGGAAGAGGATGTGTTGGATCTTCTTCAGTGCTGCTGGCCCCACAAAGGCTTTGTGCATAAATGTCCATAGAAGAGGGAATAAAGAATGTGATGATTCTTTCTGCTGTCCTTACAGTCCTCTGGGTAGCTCGTCTGTCCATGCTGATACAATTGCAGAACCACTTTGTGATTACATGGCTCTCTGGGGAATGAGATAGGTATCAGGGGGAGGGATGAAAATAACACTGAAAGGGCCACAGTGGTCAGACATTTTGTGCTTGAAGTTTTCTCCCCAGTCTGCTTTTGTCAGAAAGTCCAGATTCTGGTTGCAAAAAATGGGGTAGTGGCTCATCAGTTTACAGAAAACCTGCAAATATGGAACCCTCTTTTCTCAGAATACAAAGAACCAGGTTGAAACTGTAGCTTGAACTACCAAACATTAGATACTTTTTCTCTTCTGTTGGTTTACCTTCTCAAATGTTCACGAGAATTTAATTAATAATCATACTGAGATTATCAAGTCATACAAAACAAAAGAAAACAAGAGAATATTATTTTTCTGATGACAGAAGCTTCTACTTATTACAAAGAGTCTTTCTTGGTTTCACCAGATCCAAATTTTTACGGTTGCCAGATTCCATATGAAGTTCTGCCATTTTCACACAATGTCTTCATGTACAGGGAGGACAAAAAGCTAAAGAATTTTAAAAAATAAAGCATTTGTCAGTCAGCGATTCTGCAATTTCTCCTACTTAAAAAGAGGAGAGAGGTCATTAATGTGTATCATAGGTATATTTCAGTAGTAAGAGAAATAAAAGAAGTCTTTAAAAATTATGAAATGTCATTCTCTTTGTTTTTTACATTCTCTGTCACAGTTGAAGTGCACTTATGATGAACATCAGACCTCCTTTGCATTTTTAAGTGGGATAATTTGCAGAATTGATGACTGACAACCTGACACTCCACATAGTAGTTGTTGAATTTATCTTAGAAATGCTTCTTGCCCGTACAGTTTTAGGTTATATAACAGTATATATCCAGAATCCAGAGTCCAACATGTTCTTTATGCCTTAGTCACATACAGGGGTTAAGTGCACAGGTACCGTGGGTTTTTGGGGTGCCTGGGTCTGTGGAGGGCACCCCAAAGTACTTTAACATTCGCAATAATTTTGACATCGATAAGCAGTTACCTTCATTAGATGAGCATATACGATCAAAGAGCTAGGGTAATATCTCCATTTAAACTGTACGGAGGCATGTATTTGTAAATATGGTGTAGCAATCTTTTATGCGTTACACTAGCTTTACTTAAAGTTTGAAAGGAAGACATTTCTATTTGGCTACATAGTCTGCTGATCTATGTGCTTTTTTTCTAAGAATCTGTGTGAGAACGTAACAATGGAGACTCACGTCTAATTTTTGGGGATTACGGTGGTGCCCCTCTAACACAAGTGCAGGTGCAATAGTAGCAATAATCCACAAACAAGCATCTGTAAAGGCATATACCGTTCATCGTGATATGTCCTTAACAGCCCGACCCCCTTACCCATCTCTGCAATGCTCCAGTTCCAGGCTCATGTTTACACCGCATAGAGTTGTTTTTCTCAAGGCCTGTGGGAGAGCTGCACCGGCACAAATCTACATAGTGTGAAAGCACAGAAAGACTGAAGAAGACTTGTCAAGGGGAGCAAGAGGGGAGGTGAGATGATGATATGACAAAACAGTCCAATGCCAACAATTTCAATGAAGCTGCTATAGGTGCTAGTTTTTGTTTGCAGTCCTGTTATTCCGCCCTTTCTCACTTTAGACCACTAAATTACAGCATGGGCTATCTGCAGGTCAGCGACATTTCCATATGTTAAATAAAACCCCAGGAAGGGGCAGAGCTTGAATTATCATGTATTACCATATTTTTACTGATGCAGGAATTCCTGATGCTACTTCATAGGTTATGGTTTGTATGTAGATGTATGGAAATTTGGCAATGGAGATGGGGTTTAGATGCATGGGCAAATGGAAATAAGCAAATATTCATACACAATATCTGCTAACTCCCCTAAGTGGCACTTATGCCTTGCTCTAATCAGACTCCTATTATTTATGTGGCTTGAATTATTTGTTCTACTAGTTTCTTTAAAGACCTACTCCAATGGAAATTGTGTTTTTTTTTTGGGTTTTTAAAATGTTCTTGTGACCTTTTTTATGATGAAGGACATGTAGAAAGAAAATTAAGAGGAAAATTGCATTTTTGAGCATTTCTTTATTCAAATCGTTTGGAATCAGGAGCACACACAAAAAAATGCAATTGTAAAAAGTCTATAGTGGTGAGGTAGGTGCAACAGGTGGGGGGCTACAAGCTCCCCACTCCGCCCCATGGACTGCATTCACTTGCAGACCAATAGATCCATGTCAGTCTTTATTTTCCTCGTCCAAGCTGGCATCTGACTCAAAACTGTACAGCTGGATAGCTTCAACATTGCTTGCCATTTTTGTTGGACCAATAATGTTAGACTGGGGTTCGGAAGGGCTGGAGAGAGTGTAAACAATGAAATCATGGGAGGTTAAGGTCAGGCTTACCACCACCACCAGCCCACCAGCAACTCAGAAGAAAATTTCTAAACTGCTGTGCAGAAACTATGTCATAGAAAACGACACAGGTTTTTTGTTTTTTTTTTTGACTGAAAACTGCATCATAATTAAAAGACCCATGGAAAGGCTTTTACAAAAGAACAAAAGAAAAGAAGAAAAAATCAATTTAAACATAGAGAAACTGAAGTGACAGAAAACAGACTTTGCAGCAACACTATGATTAGAAAATGGTATGTCTTTAAAAAGTGACTTTCAGATGAAACTAACCTGTGGTTTCAGCTGCCAATGTGAATGATAGCTTTAAACAGACCAGCATTGTCATACAACATTACTATAAATATGTGTTGATGTCCAGTCAGACATGTTTCTGTGGTTCTTTCTGAATAGCAAAAATCATGACTCTGGTGTCTCTCCATTTTTGTCTTGCAATGTCTCTGCTGGTGAGTGGCTCAAAACACCAACTTTTACAATTTAAGACAAGAGATACTTTTATCACCATAATGAACTTTTCTAATAATTAACCATGTGTTAATAACCTCTTGGGATTTTTTTTAAACAAAAAAAAGCCCAAACAAACTGCCACAGGTTATGAATTTGGTCTTTTAAATTATGCAAATTGCATAATGAACCTTAGCTGATGGATTTATGCAGGATTTACCTGCTGCTTCAACTCATCTTTTAGCCTCAGGAATGTGTTATTTCACAGTCTCCATCCATCTATCATTCATAAGTATATCTGGAGATCAGAATGAATTTATCACCTAAGATCAGAGTGAATGCTTTAGCGCCCCATTCCTGATACGATCTATGAAACCACATCTAAGATATCGAGCACACTGAAACTGGAATCAAGTAGGCTACCCAGTCATTTAGGTAAAGGATGTGGCAGAAGCTATTACTAACTCTATTTTTTCATCTTTCTACATCTTTCATTTGCAGAAAGCACGTTTGGCCAGGATAAGACTGACAAAGACCGAAAGCTCGAGTGCCTTCCTTCACAGCAAGCGCAACGGCCTGTTCAACGAAGCTCTGGAGCTCACAGTAAGACACTCTCCTCATCTTTCAGTATGCCAGGAAAGCACAACACAAATCACAATTGTTTCACTTTTTTTAAATTGATGACACAAAAACTATAGTGGCTGCAAAGACATTTAACTTTTATATCCATCCCCTCATTATCCCTGCTTCGTGTCAGAGCAGCTAAGTGTGATCTCGTTTATTAGGCAGCACAGTTAATGTGAGCATCTCTGAGCCCAGCTGCCCAGCCGTGGAACAGGCTTGAGGCGATGCATCAAATGTAAACACAACTCAAGGATGTTTCTTTCTTTACCAAAATGTTGCAGCTCCCAAACAGTATACTGGCCTAGGGCCTGACACAGCACAAAAACAAGTGCTTCTTCCCCTCGTTCACTCAATCTCTGTGTTGCTTTATCTCTCCTAAGCAGCAGTGCTGAAGACACAATCAGATTGCTGCCAGTGAGACTCAAGCTATGGCTGAATAATGTAACACATTTATGGCAATGCCTGAAGTGACAGTAAACTTAGGAAAGATGCACTTTTTAATGTTCTCTTTTTATATAAGTATGTTTATTATTATTTTACCGATTATAAGAAAAGCATTCTGGGAGCTGCTTCCCTTTACAGGAAAAAACTTTTGAAGTTACTTAACAGGAAGTGTCCTATTACTTTGACTTATCTCCATAGTTTTTATAAAATATTAATATTTAAGTTTAAATCTACTAGATGAGAAAGACCAGTGGCATTTGTACCCATTCTTTGAGTATGTGTTCTTAAAAAATCACATTTTTACATTGCAAATTCTTAACCCCTTGACGAAAATATTCTTTAAACCCTTTTAGATCCAAAATTACCTTAATTCAGCATCTACAGAAAAACCCAAACAGAAGTGATTTTTTTATTTCATAGCTGGAAATAAATTCAAAGGCCAGAGTTAATATTGGCCAAATTTTTTGGGTTTGAATATTGAAAAAAATCTTTAACCAATCAAATAAAAAAGAAAAAGGTGATCTGAACGATAGAAAAAGTTGTTTACTAAAAAAAATTTGCATTCCCTTTAGCAAAAGTACTTTTGTCAAAAACTGATTTTATTCCCAACTTTGAGGCAATTAAAATCAGAGGATGGTAGACTTCTTGCTCTGAGTAATGTGGACTTAAAAACGGAACCAGTTGTCATAGAGAAATTACTCACCATCCTCCAGCTGGCATCTTTTCTAAAACGGGCTAATTAAAGGCAGCATTTTGACATTCACATATTTTTTGCCTTGTGGCTAAAAGGCTATCATTGTCTTAATAAATTCAAATGAAAAAATATGTATTTGAATGCAGGTGGAATACAATTTTGATGCAGCAAATACATTTAGATATTAATTAACATTTACTTTGTCAAATGTGAACAAACTTTAGACGATCACTATATAAAACACAATGTAAAGAAATTAGGTCTTCCACAAGTATGGATTTTATTTTGTAGGTGAGTTTTAGATTATCTAGACATCAGAACAGTACAATTAAGAAATTGTTTTGTTTTGTTTTCTTTAAAAAAATTCTCATTTTAAAGATTTGTCTTTTTTGACATATTCCAAATATTCAGCTTTTTAAATGTTTTTTTCAGAGTAGTAATATCCCTCTATCTGCCTCTTTTTCTGCTTGTTCTTTTCTGTTTTTTCTTTGTAATAGTCTTTATACATGACACCTTTCAGATCACTGATGTCACAAATTCCACTTTGCTTTTATATAAATTCAAATTTTCAGCACATGCAAATCTCTGCAGATCATGCGGATTAATATAGATATAAATAATAATTAGCAGGCAGGAAAGTCAAAAGTCTCATAATGAAATATTTAAACTTACAGCATTGCCATTCTGTATACCAATGTGACTTAGGGTGAAACAATCCAAGAGTCAGTGTCTACTTCTGGGTTGCTCTGGTTGCATGGTAGTGTCTTACACCACATCAGACAGATGGTTTTAATGCTGCTGCTGTGTCCAAGCTTAATAAAATCCTAATTGCTCTCCAACGTTTATTGGCATGGAGGCTTTATTCAAACAATATGCCCAGCATCACACAGAGTGACACAGTGTGTTTTGTCACCCGGCAGATCAGGCTGTTTCCACAAAACAGTATGGTGGCCACCTGGGTGGTGAACCGTGGCCGCCCCCAGACAGATTGCTGATTTAGGCAGCAGTCACATGTATGAGTGTTCTTGTGTATGGTGTTCATTCCGGAGAGGGACAAAAATAGCTCAGCCCTAAACACCTGCGTTCTACTGCTGCGTTAGCTACAGATAAGCAGCATGAGCACAGGTGAACAGAGGAGAAGCCAGTTATCACAGAAAGAATGCTCCCTCTCAGCAAAGAAGCCTCTGCCAACAACAGCAGCTACACACTTAAACAGAAAATTGCTGCTACAAATCTTCTAAAGAGGGCATTTGCTTCCCTCTTTGCGCTGCTGTGTAGCATGTGAGATGAGGGCAGGACTTTCTGGATTTTTTTTCTATAAACAGCTCAGCTGTGGACTTTGCTTGAGGAAACTGATGCAACTCATTGAAAGTCTACAAGTGAAACTCAGCTGCAACTTTGACAAGAGCATTTCAACACTGACCAGAGAAAAATCTTTCTAGGTTAATTTGATTCTGCTGAATGCCAGAAATGCAAAGACGTTGTTTGTGAGGCACCTTCTACCTCAGCTGCTTCTGCAGGTGCACTATGTGCTGATGCTGGGTTCTCACTGCAGTCTGCGCAGCTCCAAATCTCTGCTCGTCACCCTTTGCTAAGTGTCATCCCCCCTCTTTGACCTTTTTCTTGTCTAGGGGTTACTAAATAAAGGCCAGGGGTGCCAAAAAAAAGTTGCCTACCACAAACACAACAGCTGCCTTTGTGAAAATATTGCATAGGCATCTCTTTTTGTTTCTAAATAGATGTTTTCTTTTGCATCTAGAAATTTTCAAGGGTGTTACAGGAGAAACACTTATGCAATCATGTGACTAATAATACGCTATTACTGCAATATAAAATATACAACTATCAGAACCATATGGAAAATGGAAAATGTGTAATTATTGAGCTGCTTCTGGGGACTCAAGTTGTGAAAATTTCATAATTGAATTACAAGGAACTGTTACTGTTGAGTGACACTATTAAATGTTAACCGTGCTGGAGTTCTGCAGCAGCTCAGATGAAATGTATCTCTGGCTGACGGCTGGCTTTCTCAGTGCTAAATTATGAATACCAGTAAAACTTTCCCTGTCTGTTCTCCTTTTGTCTATTTCTCCAACTTAAGCAACTTCCATACAAGATGAGCCTTTCAGAACAGGTACTGAGACAGCAGCTGGCAGCACACCTGGCACATCACGTAAGCTTCTTTCTGAAGGAAAATGCAACGTAACACTAATTTGGTGCTTGTGTGCTTCTCGTTTTAGAGTTCCACCAAGGAGGAGCAACATTTAGGCAAGTCTTCATCTCTTTTAGAGAGCCAGCACCACCACCTGCTGCACTGTTTGGAGAAAACCACTGTGAGTGCACACAAACACCGTTGTTTTTGCCGGAAAAGGTTTACTGAGGGGATTTAAAGATTGGAACTCATGTTTTAGCCATAGTTGTCCAGGCACCCTCTCTTTTTTTCTTCTTTTTTTTTTGCAGTTGTAGTTTTACAGATAAACACGACAAGTCTCATCAGAGATTGCAGTGACAGGAAGTGATGTAAAACAGAAATTATTGTAAAGATCTGTCCAAAAAAAATCTCCTTTTATATTAACTAGAGTGTGTAATAAGCTAAGTCATCTTGACATTCGAATGACTCAAGGCTAGATTAGTGATGTGGGTGTTAAGATTTGTAAGTTTAATAATGTGCACTGGAACAGGCCCTTCGGAAGATCTGACATCTGCATTCATGTCTGGCTTTAAACTAAAGTCTTTTTTTTGTCTCACTCGCTGCACATTGTTTAACACGACAGTTGAGGCCATTCTGTTCTTCTTCCTGCTGGGATAAATTAAACACCGGCCGTTACTAATCTAAACATATTCCATCTTATCAATTTTTTTGTACCCTCCTTCTCCGGGTTATTTTTTTGTCCTCTCAAAATTATGGAAGCTTTCTTCTTTTTTAAAACTGTTTACAGTACGATTCAATGAGGTTCATTGTGTCTATAAATTATACAAAAAAATAAACGGTTCATACTGGACAATATAACTTAATACTTCCCCAATGTTTTGCTCTGTAAAGGTTTGTGGATAAAGTAAGTAGGAAGAAAAACGATCCCAGCCTCTTTGGAGTTCTTTGCTTGTGTTGTTTTTTTCTTTGTTTTTACTTTTTAAGTAGCACAAAAAATACAATGAAGAATTCGGCACAAAAAACATGAAGAAAAATTAGCACAAAAACCAAAATACTACAACAAAAAACACCCGTTTTATTTATTTATTTATTTTACAGAATATAATGTGCTTCCGTACATAATGTCTTATCCATGGTTTCCTCTTATATCTGCCAGAAGCAGGCCAACAAAGCAAAACTTCTCTGAGATTTTTTCAACAAGAATGACACAGAAAAGTTGGTATTTAGCAAAACGTTGATACTGTAAGGCTGCTCTGTCTTTTTGGCAGCTCGGGCACCTCAACGATGAGTTCTGAACTCGATGTCATGTTGTGGGTATGATAAATCATGAAATTCAGGGTTGGCTCTCCCAGGTAAAAAAAGAAGGGGAAAAAAGAAGCTGGGGACCAGCTTTCATCAGGGGACCGTTAAAATGTCCTTTATCGCAAAGTCAGAAAGGACGGCACAGATGTTTCCTGTACAAATTTGTAAGGATCAACCGCTTGGGTTTAAAGCCAATTCAGATAATTATTTAAAAAATCTGTTTATTTGTTTATTTGATCTTTTTGAGTGAAGTTGAAAGGAAATAAAGCTGTAGTTGTGTTGCTTTGAGCAGTAACTTGTATTGAGCTCATAAAAACCAGCTGTTCTGTGTCTCTGTTGTCCTTTCTCGAAGAACCATGAGTTTGTGGATGAGCAGTATTATCAGCAGAGCTACCTGGAGGGGGGGCTGCAAAACTATCCCCAGCGGAGCCCCTCCCTGTCCAGCCAAGACGGTGTGACAGGGACGTGCTGCAGCCGCCGAAACAAGAAGCACAACACACCTTTACGGAACGCCAGTGGCCCAGCACACATGCAGCCTTTGACTCACACGCAGACACACAACCGCGGCCTGCAGGAGCTCAGCACCATCCACATCCAGCCTCTTAGCACCAGGTAACTGTAGAGGACAAAGAGATTCAGAATGTATTCATGCCCTCTGAAGAAAGAAAAAAAACTTTTCTTCAGAATAGTTTTAATAATAATAATAATTCCTTCAGAACGTTTTTTTTCTTCCAACTGAAAAGGCTGCCAGTGGCAGTAGTCTAAATTGGGGAAATTCTTAGTTTCCATGAGTGAATGCAGGAATATCAAACAAACTTGCATTCCATGTTTCTTTTTAACCCTTGTGCTATCTTAGATGACCCCACCCTTGAATTGACGTGCTCTCCTTACCATGACAAAAGTGGATAAAGGTGGAAAGATTTCATGTCATCCATGGACACCAGTGAGAATAACAAATCATTGAAGAAAAAAGGTTCAGCGCACTGTCTAGTGGGTCTAGATGTTAATGTTAAATGTTAAAGTGCCTAGGATAGCACAAGGGTTAAAGCACTACATTACTGTCTGATGGATAAATATTAAATTAGATTGTTAACTTTTACTTTTATGACAGTAACAGATGAGACTATTTCAGTCTCAACAAACTGATCAAACTGGCCAATAAACCTCCCACAGTCCAGAAAAATGCTTCATAGGTTAATTGGTTACTCGAAATTGTCCCTAGGTGTCTGTGTGTGTATGTGTACGTGTTTGTGTGTGAGTGTGTGTGTGTGTGTGTGTGGGTGTGTGTGCCCTGCAACAGGCTGGTGACCTGTCCAGTACTCCACCTTTACCCAACAGCAGAAAGGCTCCAGCAACTCTTTGACCCTGCAAGGGATTTAGCAGGTTGAGAAAATGGATGGATCATCTTGACTCAAACTTTTTATTTATTTTTTTAGATTTATAATGCATTTCAATCGATGTAAACAAATAAGAAAAAAAAAACGTTATTTTTAAAAAATATATAATGAATAGAGATCTTTTTTGCAAGTATTTTATATTAGTTTTTTAAAAATACTGTTCCGTTTTGTAAATACCAATTTGATTGTTTTATAATTAATATCATGATTTTGTCATTTATTTTTAAACAAATTGATAGATATTAGCTTTGTTATACAGTAATAAACATTACAAAATATAACTTTAAACCACATTTGAAGGCATGACTTTGACTAAGTACATAAAAAAGACTCTCCTAGTATGAAGAGGCAGAAATCACTTAAAGCAGACGTTTAAAATGCTGCTAAAGAAACTTTGTTGTCTTCTAGAAGCTAAAGTCCAGAATTCTTTTGTGTATGAGTGCATCATTGGAGCACTGAAAAGGAATGATAGATTATGCTAAAAACACATAAATAAACTTGGAAGACTATAGTAAATGATAATCAAGACTAAATAAAATGTTCTCCTGTAGAGCAAATTTCAAATTAACACATCTGTCAAATGGGATGTGTGTTGAATGGCAGCTTGAGGCCATAGGAGTCCATCTGGTCCAGGATGTTTGGCATCATTATTTCACAACGGGTTTTGGAACTCAATCAGTAAAATCTGAAAATAACATCAAAAAAAGTTTCAGTAAATCTCAAAAGATAGTCACCAATGAGAATATAAAAAGGAACAAAAAGGAAATTTTCTTTTTCTTTTATGATTACAATGCTGCTACTGTAACGCACAAATTTCCCACGTGTGAGATCAATAAAGTACTTCTGATTCTTATTCTGAAATGAAAGTGACGTTACCATCGATTGGTGAAAAGTTATTACATAGAATGAGTAAAAGAGAAAGAAAAAAAAGTATCAAAAATTGAATCTCTTTTGTATAAATGATCTAACACTTTCCAGATTTGAAGAAAATCTGCCACTAAGAAAGTCCCATTGACTTTTTCTCAACCCCAGCTGGTCTGGGACTAAACAAAATTCCCCTGAAGCTCTTTTCATCTTTTGGCAAAAACCTTTCTCTAGGATTATCCTAATCCAAGGTTTTCTGACATTTTTCCTGCAGTCGCTCCAGTTTGAACATGCGCATAGATGAGCCAGCCTCTCTGAACTGCCAGAGCAGCCAGATCACCACAGCAATCATCAGCATTCCCACACCGCCAGTGACAACTCCTGAGGGCGACGCCCACCTGCCCACTGGCCCGAGTCATCAAAACGTTGTGAAAGTGTCTGCACTTTGAGGACTGGAGTGCCGGGGTCCACACTGAAAGACAGATTAAGACTAATTGAGACACAAGAGGACTGATGGAGAAGGCACTCAGAGACCTGGACAAGCCTAAGCGGAGCCTGCCCCCTAATGGACATGTGCTGTAACAACATTGACTCCCTGTACATACTAGGGGGGGTGGCTGTTAGGATCTTCATGTTAGTTTGGGATAAGTGTGCACAGTGTGTGAGTGAGACAGTAGAGCAAAAGAGAAGTTAGTCTTTAAATCCTGGAAGCAAGTGTGTGTGCTTCCAATTGTGACGGGTGATTCCCCAAATAACTCATGAGTCACTGTGCAAAAAAAAAACACCTTTTTAATGATTCCTGCTTCACTTTACCAGGAAGAAGGGAACATAAGGAAAACTCAAAGGGAAAGAATAAAAGCTAATCTTTTGAAAAATCTTCACCCTGCCCTTTTATTTGGTAACATTTTTGCCCACTTTATTTTTTAGACAAATTTACCGCCAGTCCATCTAATATAATTTCAGCTAAGTCACTGAGTGTCTCTGTGATGACATTAAGGATTTGGGACTGAGTGTATTTGCATCTTTATTAGTAGTTTCTAAAAGGAGGTGCATTTGTGTGTGTGTGTGTGTGTGTGTGTGCGTTTGTCAGCCGATTGAAAACATGTTTCAATTCTTTCTCTATGGCTTAGAATATTTGCCTAGCTGCCACTTTGAGGGGTTCATCGCACATGTTTCTGTCCAAAATTCTCAGCTACAAGGCTTGTAAACAATATGTGCCTCTTTTGCCAGCCTATTAAAAAAATATATTTGTTTTCATAGACATACCATTTTTTTCTCCCTCTTTTCCCTTTTCAACCCCCCTCTGACCTCAGATGACTCAGTATATTTTTAACAAAGGAATGGAACATTTAAAAAAAAAGTCAGTTTAAATCTCAATGTCCACAATAAAAAGCACAAGGCATTTGCTGAGAATTTCTGACACAAATCTGCCCTGAGCCTGTGATCTTTGTGAATATTGTTAATAGAATATTTTGTAATATTTGACCATCGTTTGGCAGAACCAGTGAAGCCGTCCTCTTGTTATAACTCTCCTCTCTGCACCCTTCTTGTTGTTGTCCTGTTGTATCCTAACCTTCTGTGTATACAACAGTATGCTTTCAGTAGTCTTTATGGCTGTCAGTGTTTTATCTTCCAAACTCAGCGAACGTTTTTCAGAGTTGTTGGGTATGTGTACTCTGTGTGGTAAGGAAACTTGGTGTTTGTACTTTCTGTCCTCCTTGTTGTTTCAGGGGATTTTATTTTATTAATTTTTTTTAAATTATTCTTTACTTTCTCTTCTGGAGACTTAAAAAGCAAGGTTTGTTGTTGAGGTGACCACAAGGACTCAAAGGACACTGGATCCGTGGATCACCAAAAAAAAACAACAACAAAACCCACCGGTCTGACTGTCCCTCCTAACCACGAAACGAGAAGCACCTATCACCAAAGTCGACCTTTGTTAGAACTACTGACTAAGAACTGGTGGACATTTTTAGTCCAAACTGCTGCCGCTCGTATGGACCTGTAACATCTAATCATTTTGAGGTTGTCTTTAAATTGATAATTGATTTATAGAAACAGGAAAGAACGGTTAAGTGGGAGCAGACCAACAACTGTTAACACCTTGGAAGTAATCTATTCCAGGAGTGTACACAGAAACAGAGTGTGAGTATAACTATCACTGAGCATACTGTTCTGAAATGCTAAGGCTCCTGCCTCACTCCACGTGGATCCTGTGAGTAACAAGCTAAAGCCAAAACTACTATACAAAATCGGGGGGGGGGGGGGGTTTATCTCCAATCTCCATAGTAGTGACCTAGTACTGTCGTTGGTACTGTACACAGTGACGATTGCCTTCATCCCCTTAGGTGTTTGGTCAAACTGTGGTCTAATTTTAATCAAGTATAAAAAGAAAAACGCACAGGCAGACAAAGCTCAGTGTATTTTAAAAGTAAGGTTAACCCTTGTGCTATCTTAGATGACCCCACCCTTGCATTGACGTGTTCTCCCTACCATGACAAAGGTGGATAAAGGTGGAAAGACTTCATGTAATCCATGGACACCAGTGAGGTTCACAAATCATTGAAGAAAAAAAGTTCAGCGCACTGTCTAGTGGGTCTAGATGACCCAACTCCCAATGTTAAAGTGACTAGGATAGCACAATGGTTACAGACATTGTTTCTCCACAGCATAAAGTCTGAGACGTAGAATCCAAAAGAATGCCACACATGATGTCTAAGAAGTCAGGCTCTGCACATTTTGTTCCTGAGAATGATTAAATGTGTCTTGTTTCTTGCTTCACTACAGATTTCTTCACTTTCAGATGACTAGGTTTTCCAGTGTCAAAAGACTGTATTTTTATTTCTTAACAAATACAGATCTGTGGTTGTGTTTGTCTCTTTCTCTGTTACGAAGTTTCCTTTGTCTTCTCTTGGCACTCACTCGGTTTTCCTCTCACTCTTTGCCTTCCTGTGCCACCTGTCACTGTTGAGACTTCTGCTGTGCGTATCTTTGTCAGGTGTTGGATATTATTTATGACTTTGTCTTGTGTCCCGACTGTGAATCGCCTGATAAAACTCCTATATCTGCCATAAATTCCTTCTGTGCTTTGCCTCTGTATCTCCGCCTACCTCTATGTGTCCAGGAGTGGCAACAAAGAGATAAAGGCTTTCAAAAAAACGTTTCTTTATTTACCATAAAAATGTTCCATGTCAGAACTTTTAGAAGTTTTGGTCCAGAGTGATGGTATTTCTTGTCAACAATGTTATTGTCTGACTTGGACATTTTGTGAAAGAAGGTTACTTGGGCAAATTAAATGAAATGTCCAAAAAGGACCCACTTTATGACACTTTATGTCTCATAAAATCAGATAAACTGTAGAAAAAACAAAACTAGGACAATCTAAACCAGGGATCTGCAACCTTTAACACTGTCTTGGTTCAGTTTCTTACCAGTTTCTTACCTGGCCTTTCATCTTTTAGTAGCTTTTGATAATGTAAAATAATTCAATTATTTTCTTTTTGTATATAACTATTTCATTTTACTTTTAACAGCAGAACATACAATTGCCTTTCAAAATAAAATACATCATGTGTCAAATGGATCCTTCTGCAGATTTACAGGATTTAAAATGCAAGAAAGTCAAACATGGTGTTTTTTGTCATGACTTTGGTGCGTCTCTCTTTTTTTTCTTCTTTTACTATTATATGTCAACATTGGTGAAGAATCCAATTATAAAATAAAATTATATACTTTAAGGACTGAACAGCAACTATACTTCTGCAGCAGATGATAAGAATATGGACTTTGAGCATATTCTAATAATTAAACACAGCTAAGATTTATAAACTATAATAAACTAACCAAAACTACAAACCAATTATTTAATTAATTTGTTAACATTTTTCATCAAAGCCAAAGAGCCACAATGGAAGGAAGTTTACATGTGGCTCTGGAACCTCAGGTTGCAGACCCCTGATCTAGACGAAAACCTTTATTTTGAAGTTTTCAAATTAATGTAAAACAGGCCCTTGGATGCAAAATGCAACATAAACATTTTAACATATTAAAAGAAGACCAAACGTTTTACTTTTTTAATACTTTTTGTTCTGCATCTTCAAGCCAAATTACTTGTGTAAATACAAGAAGAGATCACTCAGGAAAAGTGCAATTGAGATGTTTTATTATATACATGACAAAGTCAATAGAAAACAACTTCAGCTTTACAAAAATTCCTGCTGAACAGACAAAAAGCTCTGTTCCAAACAAACCTCATCATTACTGCTGCTTCAGTGCTTCATGAGTTCTTCCATGTAAACTGCATTCATGCGATAAGCTGCCATCCAGCTGTGAGCCACATTGTAGTAGCTCTGATAGCCCTGCTGCTGAAAATGAGGCATAGAGTTATAGTAATCACTCCAAGCTTTGCAATAGGCTCCCCAGTATGCCTCAGAGCTGCACTCATCCTCCGTGGCCATGCAGTCCTCTTCATCTCTTTTCCGATTCCCTTTCATCTTGTCCTTTTTCCCCTCTTTCTTCACTTCTTCCCGGCGAGTCTTTGTTGGAGCAGTCCAGCTGGTGCTTCTTGCAGAATCCCTGCTTTTGGGGTGAGGCAAAGTTCTCCCACTTGAGCAGCCCATCTGTGGGGGTTTCTGCACAGGGGGTGGAGTTTCCAACAGAGGTTTAGTGACCGTGTTACATTCAACTTTCCCCTCAGCTTGATTAGACTCTGCTGGTTCATCCTCCATGTCTGACTGGGAGCAGGAGGAAACAGAAGCTGACCTCTGAGGGCAATAACTAGATTTCAACTCTTCACTGTATTTTGATAAACTTTGAGTTCCATCTTCATGGAGCATGACAGACTCCCTCTGCACATCGCTACCGTCTCGGCCTCCGTACTCTCTTATTACCTCAACGGATCTCCCCAACCCTGTGGTGATGAAGGTGTGAAAGTCCCGCTCAGCCTCCTGAAAAGTCATAAACTTCAACCTGCAGTTCTTGAATGAACTCAGAGGAGGGATCTTGGGGAGAGCATCCTGCTGCTCCTTTCGAGTCGGTGCTACTTTGGGTTTCTGTGTTAGCACAGCGCTCCCTGCATTTTCTTCAGCATAAAGCTCTTTCTTGGGTGCTTGACGGATCTTGTCAGCCTTAATTTGACTCTTCTGCTGCCGAGCTTGATCCTTCCTCTGATCAGACGCAGGGACTGCACTCTTTGATGTCCTCTTTTTTTCGGTTTTGGATGACAGCAAGCATGCGGGCACTGGGATGGAAGCATCTGCACAGACATCCCAGTCACAGGACTCATCCATCAGCCCAGGCTCCAACACCACTAAAACAACAGTGTCATTAGACGGCAAGGCATTTTCATGTCAAAAAGTCAAAAATGTCAGCAGGACTCACATGGCAGAGCATGCAAACTAAGACCACATTTCTGAGCGATGGCCATCATCTTGTTTTCTTCTTCACCATGGCAACAGTAGGTCACAGCCAGCCCATGAGTGCCTAGTAACCAAACAGAGAAATCACAAAGAAAGCTCTCCTTTCTGTAGAACTAAATTGAAATGGAGTAAAAGTCGTGATGATACATTGATACACCCCTTTCACACCAATCAACAAATTAGATCGATTTGGTTACACTAAAAACTTCAGAGTTCCAATACGTTCCCTTCAAATCTGAATATAAATGAATGCAAAAAAAAAAGCACAGAATTCTAAAAAATTCAGATGGACATTTTGACCTGAAGGTATTTGAGTGAGAGTTAAGCTGATGAGGAAACATCTGCAGCAAAAAGCTGCTGGTTCCTGAAAACCTGAACAGATGAAGGATTCTGCAACAAAGACGCAACACTCCTCCACTAATAATCCATCCAGACTTCCTCAATGATTCACAAAGATTGCTCCATGTTGTTGGAGGCGTACCAAAGCGCCCAGCCCGTCCGATCCTGTGCATGTAAGTTTCCCAATCCTGCGGCACGTCCAGGTTTATAACCAGGTTTACTTTCTCAGCATCGATTCCTCTGGACGTCTGTCAAAGGGAAGCAAACAGGAAGCAGCACCAACATTATTAAGGACAGGAAACCAGATATTTTACATTTCTGCTTTCGTTCTTGTTTAAATAAGGCTGTGGTTGATGAAATATAAAAAGGTCAGAATCCCTCCTTGTAAAAACAAAATAAAAATAAAAATAAAAAAAGTAAAAGTAATAACAGCAAAGCCGTTCTCTCACCAGGTCAGTGGAGATGAGCACTCTGCACTGGTATTGCTTCAGTTTTGACATGGCTTCCAGTCTCTGATCCTGACTGAGTCCACCTGTGCAGATTAACACGCACCACCTATAACCGCACATGAAACTTTACCTTTGCCATAAAAAAAAAAAATTAAAAAAACCACAAAGCTTCAAAAACTGTCATGGTCCCACCTAAATTATGGTTGTTAAAAATATTCAAATTAGCAAATGAAAACATGTACATGTAACTTATTTCTTAAAACTGATTCTATTGCTGCTCATTACAATGATTTTACAGTTGCTGCCTCACCTGATATGCAGACAGCAGGTAAGCCTTTGGAGGACACGATGTCTGCCAGGTGCTGCGCCCTGCCGCAAAAAAAAACCCCCAGCCCATTTCAGCAAGAAATCCATTCTCTCCGCGCTTGGTGAAACAATTAATCGACAGCAGCAGCTGCGGAGCGAAGGTTAACACGGAGAGCGCACCTACCGTGTGTGCAGGTTGGAAAACACTAAAGCTTGGTTGAATGGAATTTTACTGAACAGTTCCAGTAAATGCTGCACTTTCTCCTCAAAAATCTTGTGAGGAAGAGGATGGGAAGGCACCAGCTTGTAAAACTGCTTCAGACCTGCCAGGGGAACAAAAAACAGCATATGTGAGATACAGGTCAGGGATCAGGTTTGACACCAAAGAACGCTCAATCCTGAAAAGCGTTTCAATGAAAATATATTTTGTTAAATCAACTCAAAAGCTTTTTTATTTTTTAAAAAGACGACATCAGTGCTTTAAAAAGATCTACAACTGTAGTTTTTTAGCGCTGGATAATCAAATAAAACCAAAACAAAAGGAAAGAAGTTTGTCAGGAAATGAAAGGTGTGCTGATTGAACTTTTTCTAAAGTGGACCTCACCTTTCAGCCCCATGTCTTTAGGATTGAGTCGAACAAAAGTAGGCTCGTTCATGTAGCGGGTAAGGTGTTGAGCCAGGGATTCTGGGTATGTGGCAGAAAGTGCCAGCATCTGTTTGTTGACGGGCAGAGCTGAGAAGATCCAGCTTAAGAAAGAGTAAACAATGTCCTGCTTCATTTTTATTTCAATTTGAACACAACATGTGAAGGGGAAAACACAAGAAAGGAACTATAATGCAACAGCAGTTGTGTCCTTGTTACTTGATTTGCTCCTGGAAGCTCCCCTCCTCCAGCAGTTTGTCAGCTTCATCCAGAACAAACAGTCGGATGCTGGCAGTGGACAGCATGCCCAGCTCGATCAGCTGTTTGATGCGACCTAAGGGGACAACGGGAGCATCCTCGTCATCAGATACCAAACTAAAAAATTACGTGAGCGGTTTATGGGATGTCCAGTGGGCTCTTACCAGGTGACCCCACAGCTATATGACACTTCTTCAGGTGGGATTTGTCTTGGCTCACAGGCCTGCCCCCGATGAAAACGTGGCACTCCAGGCCCTCCATGGCACAGCCGATGGCCATGACCACTGAGTGGATCTGCACCGCTATTTCCCGCGTGGGAGCCAAAACAAGAACCTGCAGGAGAACCCAAGCTGTTTATGGGCAAAATGCGATGGACTATAAAAGTTGAGATTTTTGGTTTAAATCGACATTTCTTAAATACTGTAAGATCTATAAAAATTGGGAAATTTGAGACTAGATTCAAACATTACATTTTATATTCCCTTTAATATATTACCAAATTCTTTTGGAAAGACAGATGGTTAACCTAATTTAATTGGAACTTCCAAAACCAATGAGCTTTCTATAATAAAATTTTACTGTGGACACTAAAGCTTTTGTTCATAAATGCATGATGCAAAACAACATGGGAACACTGACTCACTGACTCACCTGAGTGGCAGAGTTCTCCAGGATCAGAGAGTCCAGAGCGATGGTGCAGAACACGCATGTCTTTCCTGTGCCAGACTTGGCTTGTACGATTAAATCTGAAACAAGACATCTAGAGTAAGACCTACTTCAAAAATGAGATCGATAACAGTCATCAAAAAACAAAACAAGTGAAGTGCCAACCGAGTCCACATCGGCCGAGCGGGATCGCCTTGAGTTGTATCGGCGAAGGTTTCTGGAAACCAGCAGCGGACAGTCCGTCCAGAACGGGCTGCGATAACAACAGAGAGCTGAAGTCGATGCCCTCCGACAGGAGCACGTCCTCGGTCCGATTTCGCGTTTCGATGTCATGGCCTGCTTTTCTCACAGAGGAAGCCATGTTTCTTTCCGCTGTTTTTTTTCCACGCTGCTTATCAGAACTGAAAGCCCCAGGTAGCAGTGACCTCAAATTGCAATGTCTGCCACCTACTGGCGTGGAGGGCAATTGCTTACTCAGAGTTGCAACCAAGGGGATGGGCAGTGGAATTGCAATTTAATTTGTTACTATGACAACAGATGTAGTTTTGATCTTGCGGCAAGCTAGACAGACAGCAGGGGCTGGCTGAGGAACAGATGCCTCCCTGGTCATTCAGCCGCCTCTGGAGCAGGGGTTTCTGGGAGATTTTAAACCTCCCTCCTTGCCTGGTGATTGGTGGAATGTGAACCCCCTCAACCAGCTCTGCAGGAGGCAGCAGCAAAAAGGAAGCTGGAAAACTGTCTGTCGTTGAACATTGTCAATGCATAGTAATCTGTCATTGTAATATTTATTTTGTAATACATGTAACATCCCCTGGCATTCTTGTTGTTATGAATATTGTTCTTTTCATGCATATTTGTTTTATTTGTTTTGAATAATAGAGTTAAAGAAAAGCAAAAAGGAAGCTGGACGTAAGCAGGAGGTGAAAAATTACACGCAGCATTCACACAAGACAAGAACACACAAAAATACACACAAGACCAGGGTTGGTAACATGCACAGATCCGTATTGAAACTTTCCATAATTATAAAAAACACTTTAAAGAGAAAAACTCAATAAAAAATGAAAATGTAATGAAATTTTGTTTTTAACATTGAAAATGCTCTTAAACAGCTAGGAAATTACTGAACTCTAAAAAATACATACTTACGCTTTATCAAGTTTTTTTTTAATTATTCCTGACACTACATTTGTGTCACCTATATTTGTTTAACATCACACATTTAGATTATAGATTTTTATAGATTTTAGTTCAAATTTACATCTAACCTGGAGGGTTTTAGCCATCTTTTGAGACCTTCAAAATATACATGTAATCTCCATACATTTCCTGGGTGATTTTGTTAATTACAAATTTGAATCGATTAAAGCAGGGGTGTCAAACTCATTTTGGTTCGGGGGCCACATTCAACCCGTCTGATCTCAAGTGGGCCGGACCAGTAGCGTGAAGGCAAAATAACAGCTTTATTCTTGTTTTTTTACCCAATTGGAAAACATTCATTCATTCATTTTCTATGAATTTTGAGGCTGCCAGAGCCTATCCCGGCCACTTGTGGGCAAAGGCAGGGGGGACACCCTGAACAAGTCGCCAGTTTGTTGCAGGGTAGAATGTCCTCACTCACACACCCATTCACTCCCGCACTCACACCTAGGGTCAATTTAGAGTTGCCAATTAACCTATGAAGCATGTTTTTGGATGGTGGGAGGAAGCCGGAGACCCCGGAGAGAACCCACGCATGCACGGGGAGAACATGCAAACTCCACACAGAAAGGTCCCCCATTGATGTTCTGTTTTTCATGTCCCCCAGCTGGGACTTGAACCAGGGGGATTCTTGCTGTGAGGCAAGAGCGCTAACCACTGCGCCACCGTGCAGCCCAATTGGAAAACATGCCTCAACCAACATGGTAGCCTAATCAATTCTTATTACACATTCATTCACAGAGGCCAATGGATCTTAAAATAAAATGAATTTCACTTTTTAAAAAAAAGAAAAAGAAAAAATAATTATTTTATAAAAATATTGGTTTGTTCAATTTTATACAGACTGAATATTTTAAATCTGACACTGAAGCAATTCTGATAATAAATTCAAGAGGGGCTACAGAAAAAATGAAACATCTAAACAACTTAAATGTAAACATCCAAACTACGACAAAATTACACTAAATTAAACTTGCAAACATTTGTGAACATAAGAGTTTGGAGTCAACCTCCTTTTTCTCCTGAAACTTCACCAGACCGTCAATATCAGGATTCAAATCCTGTGCAGAAACAAATTTACTGTCATTCAAGTGAGCAAAACACAATGAAATGTCCAAGAATCTTTTCCTGGTTTCTGCCTGAATTTTGTGGCAACACCTGCCTTCTTCCTGACCTTTGATGGAGCACCATCAGTGACCAAAATTACTTCATGTGATCAGTTCACTCCAACATTGTCCAGCACAGTAATTAGAGAGCTGACTATGTCATGAGTTGTTGTTGTGTCCATCAACTCCAGAAACTCCACTGTGACTGTCTCTTCAACACCTCTAATAAATATGCACAGCTCTACATATCTGTGATGTTGGTGCTTTCATCAATAGTGACTGAAAATACAACAAATGACTGGATTCCTTCATGTGGCTGCCCATGTTTCCTCAGAGATGTTGGATCTGGAGTCGTAATTCTTGACAGACTCATGTTTAAGGTCGACTGTTTTTTGGGAACAAGAGTTCTGCAGCCTTCAGCATTTTTCAAGAAGTTCAAAATCAGAAAATGGTTTGGATGTTTGCTCCAACTTGTCTGCAATAAGGTAGCTAGGTTTCACTGCTCCATCACTGACGTCACGGCTGCAGTAAATCCAGATGGTTATTTATCGGTCCAGCTAATAGTTGGTAAATCTTTTTTTTTTCTTAACTGCAAATGGTGAAATTTTTCTTTGTGGAGATTCTCATAGTGGTGCTGAATGTTGTATTCTTGGAGAACCTGTTCAGGACATACCAAGCTTGCAGGTTTGCATTCAGCTACGTGAACAAATTAAAACGCTTTCCATTTCCCTGGAAAGCTCAGGACCACTACAACCTTTTTTTTTCTTTTTGACAACATTTTGGTCATTAGGGTGTCACTACTGATCATCCTTCAGTGATGAAGCTCACAGGGAACCAAACTACTGCCTACCCAGACACACCGCTGTTAAGTTTCGCTTTTGGCACATGCAGAGTTATGTTGTTTCAACTGTTGAGCTTTTCCTTTGCTCCCCCTAGTGGCGGAATTGCGCATTTCGGTTATTTCTTTAAAAAATCATAACTTGCCACAGGAATGGACTAGAAACTTGGTTTCTTTTTTAAACATCCATGTGATTTTTACTCTTCATGTGTGGGCCGGACTAAACCACCAGGCGGACCGGATACGGCCCGCGGGCCGTATGTTTGACACCCCTGGAAGGAAACTTTTTTTAACCTAGGAAATGTTTTTTTTAAAAGGTAACAACTCAAGTTTACATATTTTAACACCTTTTTTCCCCCCAATAAATCTTAAATGACACATTTAAAAAATGTAAAGTGGTATAGCATCAGAAAAGATTATATCATCCTTTAATAATAAAGTTAAAAATAATTCCACAACACACACAATGATCTACTGTTATGTTTATTAGGTGTTCACATCACCTCTGACCCTCATGGTCTGTCTTCAAACATGGCATACACTCCTCACACACCAACAGGTTTTTCTCATATTTATCTCAACGTTATGGCTTTCTGCAACTTAAAAAAAAAGTTTTTGCAACATGAGAAATCAATGCAACCTCTCTAGATCCTGCATGCAAAACAGGAAGGAAAAAAAAGAATCAATAGTTTTGAAGTCTCTGTTTGATCAATCAATTACATCCATTGTGCTAAATGAACACAAATGCAATCAGACTTATTCTATTTCCATGGCTTTTTTATTGATTACAGAAATATTGCTGACTCTTAGTAAAGAAACAGGAAAAAGGAAAACCAGAATGTGAATAGCTGTATCAAACCTGTACACTTTATAATTATTTATATATTTATATATATTTACAGAGTGGAGGGGTCGTCATCTATGTACATGCTACATACCGTCACACTCTAGAAAACAAAAAAGTAGTTATTCTAAAGAACGTTGGTGTTATTTCAATCTTTGTGAACTTATTGGAGAGAAAAACGCGAGAAATGAGCCGAGCTCTGTGCCTGAGGTAAGAGAAAAGCCGATCTACACTCGCAAGCTGTACATCTTTACACGTCAGCAGGTTGGTGTGTGAACACACTTGTGTGCTTTTTACATCCCATAGGAGAAATCGGTTCCTCACAGTTGGGGAAGCCACATTTTACGACAGTAGAAAGAAACAAAATGTGTCTAAAACTCAGACGCCTTATACTCCAATCAGAAAATACCAAACCGTCTCTGATCTTTTTGTCAAAGTTGAGACAGGTTTTATTATTTAAGGTAATTGTTTCTTGCCCGCACCCCAGTGCTGCCTGGCAGCTGGATGTCATTGTCTGTGGACATTTTTGGTACAGTTTTCAAGTGATCATGTGTATCTGGGAGTGAAATCCTAAAATATTATGTGCCATGCAAGACTTTATGGAGGTATTCATTTCTCCTGCAGCAGCTATTTCACAGACCAATCTCAGATCATGTCAAATACACAAACATGCCTAAAGAGATGACAGGTAGGGTCGTTTCGGGACATCTTGGTCAAATTAACTAAACAATGGACAACGCCAAAGACTCACAGGTTGATGCCAATAAATGTTCTTTACAAATTATGGGAGGGGGGGGGGAGGGGGTCAACGCACACAAGACCATCTGCATCTCAGAGAACCAACAAAACAACACAAGCAATAAGTCCTGAGCTCAAGGAATGTGCAACATGTGCCCAGCCAGTCACCCTCCCTGTGCAGACTGAGAACAGCATCCTGGAAATATCATTGCTTTTGACAAAGCAAAACGTAATCATATATACATATTTTGTTTTCGAAAATAAAAAAAAATAAAAAAAGGACACCGGAGATCAAGGGGTTTTCTATATGTAATGGAGAGGTAAAATCAGGTGCAAAGAGACAAGGTACACCAGCTAACAAGTTAAGACAACATCTCAGTCAGGCAAAGGAGGAGAGGGGTGAACAGGTGAGGCCTTGCACACGTCCTTTGCCTCTCGCTCCTTCACCAGTCCTCTTCTTATGTACGGAATGACGGCATCCTGAAGAAGTGTCGTCCACTGTACTTAAGTGAGGAGCAGGTGTTACATCGTCTGCTGCTGGTTTGACAACAGCAGTGTTCATTGCAAAGCGGTGAAGTAGTGCAGCACGTTGTAACAGTCTTTTTCTGTGTTTTCAAAAGGATTTTCCTCTTCACTCGTGTATTTCTTTCTCCTGACTGACGAGCTTCCAGAACGATGACCACCTTGACCTCTGCTAAGGTGCAACAGTTCATCTTTGTAAACTCCAAGGATTTTCACACTTATTCTCCAAGTGTGAATGAGTGTTTAAGATACATGATGCTTAAAACGAAAACAAAAAAAAGACAAAAGCAAAACAAAAAGGATGGAAAGACAGATCCTGTTTATAATAAAAGGTTAAGAGGTTAGGCAAACTTTTAGTGCTGAGGTGTAAATACTACGGGATTCAGTTGTTAAGAAACAGAAGCAGTTCTATAGCTCAGTCTATTTAAGCACAACAATAAAAAAACACAGAAGAGAGTGATGGGGGGAACCTATTTCCCTCCATGCCTTTGGCTTGTGTTCGGCTCCTCCTTCTTTACAGCTCACTGATACAGTAAAATATACTTCAAAACCAAGTCAGCTCCCATCCTAGTGCTGCCCTCCTCTGGGCAGCAGTAGCAGCAGCAGCAGCAAGGAGACTCATTCTCCCACTTTTCTTCCGGCACTCTGAACAACCTCATTTCCGATTCATGTTCAGGGTGGAGCAGAGTCCTTGATCCTTAAGGTTTACGTTTGTGTGGTTTTCGGTTTGATTTGCCTTTTTCACAGGTGTGTGTATTTTTAAGTGGCAGGATGTGCTTCAGTATTCCCGTTTGTGTGTGTGCGTGTGCGCATTTGTGTGTGTGTGGCAGGGTCAGTGAATCCGTGGCTTCTCCATGTTTCGCTGTCTTCCTCTCATCGCTCCTGCTGGCACTAAAACAGCACACTCTGCCTCCTGCTCTTTCCCTGGGCTGAGAAGGACACACACAGGAGAGAAAGTCACACTTAGAAATAATTTTGGACAAATAAAATCTTATCAAGAAGCTAGAAAAGTCACTTCATGCCACAAACCCAACCGAAACACAACAAACCAGGTCACACTATGTACATTTAGAGCTGCAAGATAAATTCAATCATTTATACTAGAGTATATTCCATAAGTGACTGAACCTTTCCTAAATTTAAAATAAAGTAAAAAATCTAAAATATGTAACAAGAATAGATTCTAAAATATTGTCCTTTATCTGGAGCTAAAATATATAAGACTTGTAATTCCTTCCCAGCTTAACCCAAAAACAACAAGATAACACACTTATGTAGGAAGTAAAAATCTCAACCGGTGTGACCATGTCGGCTTTTACAATCACATACTGTATGTCTGTGCATATCTGTTTGTGAGGGTGTGTTCATACTTTACAAACATTGTAACACACAGAACTAAAGCTGCACAGCACTCAACCATGCTAATGAAAAGCAACTAGGCAAACTCATGCGTCACAAACCCCTTACTTACAGCCTTGTGACAACACTACATCTCTCGCTGAAAAAACCTAAACAGGACTGAAAGCAAGAAGAGTCCAATGACTCCTGGTGCTCACACTCATTGCTTTCAAAATGAAAAACAGAAATGTGCCTAAGCTGAACCCTGGAATGGAAGTTGCTCACATTTTTAGATGTGTGAGTTTAACCAATTCTAAATTTAAGAACATTTGAACTGGTGAAATACAAAAGAGGAGGAGGAGGAGGAGGAATGTGATGAGATTCAGTGAAGTTTAGCACGTTTCAATGCAACACATATGCTGAGGTGGTGAGAAAAAAAATGACAAGAAAAGCAGAGCAAACAGTGAAAAGAAAAGAAAAGAAAAGCTGGAAAGACAGTATTTACCAGAATGGCAGGGGCCACTCAGCCAGTGGAAGTGGAGGAGAGATTGTGACTCTGAGCCCTGGGATTGGTAGTCTCTCTCTGGAAGTACTGCGAGGGTGCGGAGCCTAGCTTATGGGCCATCGCTTTTTAAGGTCATGGGAAAAGGGGGAGGATGGGAGGATTGAGGTGTGACAGAGAAGGAAGATGCAGGTACACAAGCGAGATTGGAGAAAGAATCAGAGAAAAGATTACCAGAGGACAAGAAGGGAGGAAGAGCACCAAAGAGGAGCGCCAGTTTAGAAGAATATGACAAAGAGGTAATGAAATAAGAAAAGGAGACACACATAACCACACTGGGACTATGATACAAGGCAGCAACACTGAAATAAATCAAAGCAGATGCTGGAGACACAAGCGATATACAGAGTGTGTGTTGACAAAGGCTCTGACAAGAATGACATTTTCTAGTTTCTTTAGTACAGTAAAGAAAAAACTTTAAAAAATATGTATTACAAAAAAACTTAACAAAAAGTCGTAAAGGTGTTTTATTTCTTGTTGGGAACTTATCCTGACTTTGTCATAAACTGTTCTTTCTGTAGGCCTATAAAGTTTTATTTTGTGCTGCTGGCTGAGTGACAAATGCGAGATAGATTTGCTCGCTGTACACCATATGATGCATGGACACATAAATAAATTCCAACCAAAAAAAAAGAAAAATCTGCATCAATGCACACAGGGAAACTGTTTCTTGTTTCAGATGCAATATGGAAGTTGTTGTCTCTTTTAGTGGTTAAAGTCACAGCACCTTACATAAAAATACCTGACGTTTTGTATGACATAGTTTCTGCAGAGCGGCAGGAGTTCATCAGAAATTCATCTCTAAAGCGGGACCCGCCCCCTTTCCCCTTCTCGTTGCTGAGCGGAGCAGAGTTTGTGGTCTGTCCAGCGTATTTTTAGTCACAAATTCCTTTTTCTTGCTCCTTGTTCACAACTATTTAAATAAATACAGTATTTACAAAATGCTATTTTAGTCTTAATTTTCTTTATACATGTCTGCCATCATCAGAAAAATCCCACAAGAACATGTTAAAAACACCAAAGACATCATTTTTTTGTCTGGGTCTTTAAAGTTACAGCATCTTGAATCAATCCAAACATGCCACATTTACAGCTAATATTTAGTGTTTTATAGACTTTTCACAGCCATTAATGATTTTTTACAATAGATCCATGCTTTACAGCACTTAAAATAACATGATCAGGTAAATGAAAAGGTTTTGGTTCCATTACTTCATTTATTGAAAATTCTCTTTGCAAGAAAAATAAAATTGTTTTCTTATTAACTAAGCTCATGTTAATGCTTAGCCAAGAAAGTAGTGATTAAAACTGAGTCACAAATTTCCTTCTAGCCAAAAAATAAAGCTGCAGTGCTCTGAATTTTAATAGGAACTTAGCGTTTGAAAAATACATGAAAAAAAAAAGAAATGGGGAATTTACTTTAACCTAAAAAAGTTTACTTAGTGACTTTGCAGATCTGTCAGTGGGTTATTAGAGTTAATGTTTAAGAAAACTTGAGCCTAAAATATAAAACTGTTCACAAGGTGTTCTAAAAGTAAAGAGAGCTGCAGAAGTATTTGGTTCCAGCAGGAAGTAAACAGAGCAAAAGGCCAAAGGTTAAGCATCAAAGGTTAGACTGTGTGTTCTGAGTGTGAGGCAGTTTGCTTTGTAGGCAATAAAACTCTGAGTTTTCATAGCTTAATCCGCCCGGTTACAGAGCATCATTTGTATAGCGACCACACAGTGCCACGAGAGATCACGGAAAAACCGACACTCAGAAGAAGAGAGTGAAGAGGAGGCAGACAGGGAACAGCATAAAGCTTAGTGTTCCTTAGCTTAGTTTGTCAAATACTTTCCTTCTTTTTGATCATGGGAGGACTTACTTGATTCTGGATGGACCGAGGATCTCTTCCCAGGATCCTTCTGAAGCTGAATGCCTTTTACAGAGAAGATGGAAGCAGCTTCAAAACAGAAAAATGGAAATAAGGGCGATTAATTAGAGGCAGTGCGTATGCAGAGTGAACATTCGGATCAGTTGATGTGTGCTTACTGTCAGGCAGTGTTTGCACCTGCTCCCCTAGACTCCTGAAATACGAGTGTTTGAGAGCGTCCTCAGCTGATACTCGCTTCTTTGCATCAAACTGCAGACATGCCGACAGCAACGTTAATGTTTCATGCAGTGAAATCTCACGCAGGTTTTTGTCAGCAATAAACAACTATGTACTCCACCTGAAGGAGCTTTGACAGCAAATCGTGGCCGTCACTGTCTATTCTGTAACAAAAAAAAGGAGTGTTTGCTGAAGTTCTTACCACTTCAATATTTTAGAAATAACATGCCACCCATGCGCATCAATCTCTCCATACCTTGGTGCGTGATTGACAAGGGGTTCAGCGCGGTACAAGGGAAAATTGTAGGTCTTGAACTCTTCACTGGTGGGCATGCCAGGCCAAGTCTTTTCTGTGGGAGTGCCTGTTATAAAGAAAAAAGAGTGAATCAGTCCACAGTTGTGTGTAGTGTGTAGTGTTCAGAGGCGAACACACATAAAATCAGGAATGATATACAGGACTAGAGTGGATTCTGCATGAGTCCCACCGAGGACGCGGAATATGAGGTGAAGCTCATCCTCCACAGTTGATCCGGGGAAGAGAGGCCTGCCTGTGATCATCTCATAGAATATACAGCCCACACCCCTGGACAAAGAAAAGAGGCAATGAAGGCAGTGATTAGGAAAAAATAAGTGGTATAAGAAAGAAATTGACACAACATTAGCCAACAATAGGATATATTTGTCATTGTGGAGTAAAAAATGCTAATCTGAACTTTTTTTCAAATGAAATCATTAGAATTACTATCTTAAATGTACACAGAATAAAGAGGTTTACTACAACTGACCAAAAAAACAAGAGAGGTACGTAATGTACATAAGTGATTCTTTCTTATGCTCCTGATTCACAACAATTTCAATTAAGAAATACTCTGAAATGCAATTTTAAGACTCATTTTCTTCTTTTTATATGTCATTTGTCATCAAAAAATGCCACAACAAAATGTTAAAAACACCAAAAACACAATTTCCATTGGAGTGGGTCTTTCAAATTTTTCCCCAAGGAAATCACAACTAGTTATTTAAATCTAGCCTGGTATAACAAACCAAAAAGTCCAATCAGAAAAAAACTAAACTGGCCTGTTAAAGATGGTCTAGTACAATGCTGCAGTGCCGAAAGCCAATGGGATGTTGACTAAAGTCTGCTGTTAGTTGTTTTTAGGCAAAATATGCTCACCACATATCAATAGGAGTAGAGTACTCAGTGGAGCCCAGCAACACATCTGGAGGACGATACCATAACGTCACAACCTCGTTGGAGTAGGTTTTTGTCGGAACGGATTTAGCCCGAGCCAAGCCTGAATTCCAGCAGGAAGGAAAACCAATGTGTTAGGGAAATAAATCATATTCATCATGACTTTGAAATATTTACTTTAATTTTAATTAAACTACATTATATTCTTCAATTAATATCTTGTGTGAGAAAATGTGATTAAATATCAGCTCATCCCTTTTAATCAAAGAAAAACCCCAGAGTGCCTAGGGAATGTATGGCATCTTTACCAAACATACCAACAGGGGGCAGTATTGGGTGGCTAGTTACATAAAACTAAAAAGGTATGTGGATCCAACAAACTGCTTCAGATTAAAAAATAATTAGCAGGGATTTCAAAACCTCAGTTTGTTTATTCACATATATTTTTGCTGATAACAAATGGATTACCAGGTGATTAAATCTGGCATGGTGTCAAAAACACAAACAATTTGTCCACAAATGACTAAGAAATATAAATAAGTGCAAGTGATTTACCAAAGTCTGCCAGTTTAAGTTCTCCTTTTTCACTGATAAGCAAGTTCTGGGGTTTGAGGTCTCTGTGGAGGACCTTTCTTCTGTGGCAGTATGCCAGACCTCTTAGAAGCTGATACAAAAAGATCTGAAAGAGAAAAAAATGACAAATACTTAGTAAAAAAAAGACAAAAAAATTCAAAGTACGAGTACATTTTTGAGTATTTTTTAACAGCTAAAACATTTCCGATCTACCTTTACATTATTAACACTCATGATATTCCCACAGTCATCCATATACTGCTTGAGATCCTTTTCCTGGTAAAGAAACAAGGTATCACAGATGAAGGCATAGTCCAGACATAACATCAATAAATATTCTAGTTATACATACCAGGTACTCAAACACTAGAGTCAGGCACTTGTCAGTGTGGATGATGTCATGCAACGTGACAATATTGGCGTGTTTTAAATCTTTGAGCAGAGACACTGTAAGACAAAACCCATAATTAGAGATAATCTATGAAAAAGATAGCAGAAGCATAAGATTCTATACAATTTTCCATAACGTCTAATAAATAACTACCTATAAATGCCAATTTAGGATTGTCAGTGGTGGTTCAGTACCTTCTCGGATGGCTGTGCAGGGTGCTCCCTCCTCATGCTCCAGGCGAATCTCTTTCAAAGCTACTAAATTATCTGTTAATTTACTTCGGCCTTTAAACACCGTAGCGTAGGTGCCCTGCACACATGGAGAACAGGTCACCGATGCATTTTTAATACAAAATGATGGAAACCTTCATCATTGCTGATCTCACCTCCCCTAGCTTGTCCAGTTTGATGTAAGTTTCGAGTTTCCCAAAGCCAATTTCCGACTACAGAAGATAAAAGAGTAAGGAAGAAAAAGAAAATGACAAATAGTTATTGTCATGACTCATTTTGGAGTCCGATTGGAATTGTTGACAGCGCAGCCTGGTTAAGTCAAGTGTAGTACACAGATTTAAAGTAAGGATCTCTCCAAAACACAGTGTTGCTACAGCTGTAGGAGTGTGAACCGCCAGGTCTCATGCCATCAGTGTGTGCACACGTGTGTGTGCCCGTATTTGAACTCAGTTCCCCCACTCTCTGACAATCTGTGCAAACGTTTGTCAATAAATCAATTTATGCTCACACTAAGGTAAATTATAAGCGCACTAATCTCAGGTAAATGTTGGTGTGAGGTATCTGTTGACACATACAGTATGTGGCAAATGTAGGGATAAGTGTAAGTAATGATTACTTTTTTAGGTTAAGTGTGCATGTAAATTTTTTTCAAAAACGCTGCATCCAGTAAATGCAGATGGATGACGATTAATTAACCCATTGAGACCAAAAGTCTCCTCAAAACCTGTAAACAGGCCTGATCAATTTGCATCAGATTTTCAAGGTTTAAGTATACACAGAAAACCATTGGAACGGTACTGCACCTGTTTCATTATCTTTTAATCATTTAGTTCAATTCTACAGTCAGCTGCCACAGGAAGTCATTGTGACAAGAATAAATGCTGAATCAATCCAAGCCCCAACTAAAATGCAGCAGGTTTACCTGTATAATTTATGCATTTCCTGGGTTTTAAGCTATGAATTATAAATGATTATAGCTAAGTCAAGCTGAGATATCCACAGGCCCCTTTTCCCCGTATCCCCTGCTTGTTACCTGTCTTCATTTATATTTTCTACCTCTATTTAAGACTCTTTAACTATGCTTCAGTTGTGTTCATCTCTCTATAGCCTGTTATCTCCCTGGACTTTGCGGTAACCCTTCCCTTCATGGCTCTTGAAAGGATGTCATGCATGTGGGTCTGTGTGTGTGTGTGTGTGTGTGGGGGGGGGGGGGGGGGCCGCATCCAAGTGACCAAGTTAGCTGTTGAAGCATGTGATCTCTTTAAAGGCATCCCTGAAAACTAGCATCAGAGCGAGCTTGGATATGAGATGATGCAAAACAACACACTGAGGTAAGTCGGTGTGTACGCCTGAGCAAACTCTTACTTGGGTGTCGCAACTGTGTAAATATAGTGCTAGAGGATTCGAGAGAAAAAAAACTGCTGAGAATAATCACAGAGGTAAGCATGTGCAGAGTATGTGCGAAGAACAAAATAGAATGGAGAAACATAGATGTGCACTCTGAATCTTAAAGTGCTGCTTTTGTCTCTTGGTTCTCTTACAGTGACTGTCAGAGGTGTTGCTGAGCTGTGCTGCTCTTTTAGCACAAAGCTGGTCTCACGAGCAAACAAACCCTCACACACATTTAAAATTAAAACTGAACATTATGGCCACCTCCCCTCTCCTCATCCAACTCTTTAAAATAATTGTGAGGCCTCCTACGCACTTAAAGTGTCTTTAAAACAAAGAAAGACAAAAATAAGAGGCATTTGCTATTAAAAGCTGGTCACAGAGATCTCAGGGAACAATTTGCTCCTGTTTGTCTATGTGTGAGTGTTCAGGTTTGTCTGTTCTCACGCACTTGTGTATATATGTTTGATGGCAACGGGTTCATATCATTCTCAACGCTCCAGTGAGCTTACTCAGCAAAACTAGGTCAAAGCAAGTTTTAGAGACAAAAATAAAACAACGCAAAGCCACAGCAAAGAACCTGAAGATGTTGTTTAGCTTGATAACCACAAGAATTGAAGAGAAAGATAAGACTCCAGTAATGTATGAACAAAGATGTCTGCAGCTAAGATTTAAGATATAATAGGACGGACAGTTTGTTACTAAAAGTTATGATTATTTAGATTTCAGACTGAAACTATTAGGTAAGAGAAAGAAATTGAAAACATTTTGACATATAGCCAAACAAAAGCAAAGAAAACGAGAGCAAATCCTTGTATTGATATAGTCTATCTGCTCTTTGAATTCAGACGAAAGTAACTTTATGTCTACTAGAAATGAATGGAAGTGAAAATTATGTTTTTAAGGATACATTCATTAGGGGTTCAATTTTCACGAGAAAATGCTGAAATACTGCAAAATGACGGCCTACTTTTTTATAAGAAAAATACAGGTGATGGTGAAGGTGATGAAGGCGTATGAGACGTTTGAGGACTTGATAGGTTAGCTTGACAGAAGGGAGAGGTAGATCTGTAAAGATTAGCAAGACAGAGACGGAGGATGAGCAACAGGTTATGGTAAACAAGAACGGGGAGGACAGGTTCCACAAGTGTGATGGAGAGATGCAAGGAGAACTATGAAGAGTTGATGAATAAGAAAACAATGCAGAGCACAGAACAGTGCTGTGGTGGAGCAGGAAATAGCGAACATTAGTGAGGATGAAGTGAGGAAGGTATTAAAAAGGAGGAAAAGTTTAAAGGTAAATAGTCCTGTTCCATAAAACAAGAGAGGGGTGCAGAATTTTGGAAACTACAGAAGAACAAAGCTGATGAGTCAAACAGGACGTTATGGGGAACAGTGGTGATAAGTAGGTTGAGGTCAAAAGGGATCAATTGTGAGAAAGCCAATAACAGGGTATGTAAGCGCTGTAGTTTAGTATGAAGAGGTTTGGAATGGCAGAGAAGAATGTTGGAGTTGTTCAGGACATGTATAAGAACTGTATATGTGGAGGTGGGACTGCACTGAGGATCAGCTTTGAGCTTTTTGTTTGCTTTGGTAATGGACAGACTGACAGACAAGGTTAGAAAATGAACCTCTGTGGATCATGATGTTTGGAGAAGACATTGTGATCTGTAGTGAAGGTGGAAGCAGGTGTAGGAACATCTAGAGAGGACATTTACTCTGCAAAGGAAAGTAATGAAGGTCAGCCACAGCAACATGGACGATCTGAGTGTAAATGAAAGGCATTTGAGTGGAATGGTGAGGTTACAGGGAGCAGAGGGGAAGAAGGTGGATGACTTTCAGTACTTATGGTCAACAGTACAGTGCAACAAAGTCAAAGTCAAAGTCAGCTTTATTGTCAAGTATGCTGCATCCATAAGACATACAGCACAGATGAAATTGCTTTCCTCTCACCCCACAGTGCAAGCAGCATATAAAATAATAAATAAACGACTTAAAAATAGATAAAAAGACAGTAATAGTAGGAGGAATAACAGTAGTCTAAACAGTGCTAAAGAACAGTGGCATGGTTAAAGTGGGAAGACGTAAAGAGACATGTTTAAGCAGGTAGGAATGGGTGAAGGAATGTTTCTGGTGTAATATGTGACTAAGAGTGCCAGCAAGAATGGAAGGAAACGTACAAAAGACTGTGGTGAGAGCAGCCATGTTGTTGGTTTGACTCAGGAGGCAGAGCTAAAGATCTTGAGGTTGTCTTTGGGAGTGATGAGGAGAAATATGATCAGGAATTAATACTTCAGAGGAACGGCTCATGTTAGATGTTTTGTAGATGAATGCAGGGAAGCCAGATTGAGATGTTTTGGACGAGTGATTATGAGGGACAGTGATTATGTTGGTAAAATGACGCTGAGGTTGGAGCTAACGGTGAAGAAGTCTAGAGCAGTGTTTCCCAACCCTGGTCCTCAGAGCAAACTGTCCTGCATGTTTTTCAGGTTGTCCTGCTTATGTACACCTGATTCAGCTCATCATCAGGTTCCTCAGAAGCCTGACAATGACAGTCATCAAAGGCAGGTGTGTTTGAGCAAGAACCATGTTTTGAGCAAGAACCAGAAACACTGGTCTAGAGGACATAGGAGGAGGTTCATAGATGTAGACATGGAGAACATGGGGGTGGGTGGTGCAAGGTGGATGCAGAGGACAGAGTTAGATGGATGTGGCATAAAAAAAAAAGGTATTAACAAAGTATTTTGTCTAAAAAGGCAAAAGATGGAGTTATGAAAAATATGTAAACCCGTGCCAGAGTTTCTGCACCACATTTGGTTATGGGACATTTTTATTTGTTAGCATTTTTTCTGTTTCATTAGCCCTTAATGGCATTGTGTCATACAAGCTCTCAGTGTTCTCCTCTTTTCCCCTTTTGTATCTTTTTCCCACCTCTCCTGCCTTTTTGCCAGCTCACTTCAAGGTGTCCTGTGGCGTAATCCCACTCATGAGAGGAGCTCCAGCAGATGAGTCTGACACTGATACTGAATTATTGATTTAACTATTACATCACATGCATAAAACAACCTCAGAGATACACAGCAGCACACCGATAGACAAACCTAAGAAAACTGCTTGTTTCCACCGCAGACAACTCTAATGACTAATTTCTACTCTTTTCCACTTTATATAACCCTTTTTCCTTCTTTATCAAATAAATACGGTTACCAAAGTGCATCAGGAGGAGGCTGAAAGCTTTTTTTAACAGTTACAGCAAAAGTGGTCAAATCTTTAAGCTTTCCCAGTGACATCCCAGGCTTTCAGTAATCTTGTTAACTAAAATGTGCGCTTCATTCGATTTACAATACAGCTCATGTAAGGAAAAGAGAACTAGGGAACTAGCTTTTCATCACATTTGAAATAAAAAATGAACATTTGCAGAAATACAGAAAATATTATCACAACCCAACAGAAACCAAGGGATTTAAGAATGAAGAGACACACTATTATAGAATATGCTGTGTATGTCCCCCTTTTTATGTGCCCCACAGTGAACCCTCCACACAACCCTCCCTTCTTACCCATAATGCTGTTGTCCTGGATACATAATACAGTATTCATTTTCATGCTCCTGCTGAGCCATTGTATCGTCGAAAGCATAATGCACCCTCTATTTAAAACGGGGTATCATCCTTCTACTCCTTCTGTATGTCCGTGTCAGATGGTATAATGGCATTAGTGGACCATTTTTGTGCCATGCACCTAATGGTTCGTCTTAGTTTTGTTGTGCAACAATACAGACTATAAGAAAGCTGAACAGCTGAATTGACAACATTTTTTTCAGTTGGGAAGTTGTGAACGGGGTTCACAGATGCTTTAAAAAAAAAAAAACAGAACATTTAGTACTGACCAATGATGCGCGTCGTAACCTGCGGCTCATGGGCTTGTCAAAAGGTGGGCTGTTCATGGCAAATTTTTCCAAGTAGCCCTCTGGTAGCCTGATATCCGCCGGGAGAGACAAACGTTTGTTTATGTCCTGAGAAAGAAAAATGCAAAAGAAAAGGGAAACCGGGTTAGGAATTTAAGACATTTTCCTTTTAAAACACAATCCTATGTGAGTAATGACAATTTTTAGAAAGAGGCTTTCAAAAATAACAAAATTGTAAGAAGAACTTAAATTGTTCCATAAAACCACAAAGAAAAACAATTTAAAACTCAATTCAACTACTGAATTAGGTATTTACAAACTGTGTCTCCATCATCATCATCCACACAAAACTATAAAAAAGAATTCTATCTTTATATAAAGAGTCTAATAATACATATTGTTTAAAGGGCTGGGTTTTAATTTTTAAATAAAAAATGCAACAGCTTATCAAATTTGTGAACAAAAGATCCTTTTGAACTTTTTAAAATTTCTTTTAATAATAATAATAATAATAATAATTCTTTTAAACAGAAATACATTCTTTTGAGTGTGTTCCATAATGTTAGAATTCCTACTTTTATGGAGAAAAGTATTTTTTTTAAGTTTAAATAACTAGGTATTTCAGAACTCTTTTTTATAAATAAACCAAAACAGTTTTTAAATTGCATTATAAAAAATATTTTTCGTATTTTATTGACATGGGATTTAAATCAAATGTATTCATTTTTTAGCAGTGGTACCAATTCCTGATGGAAATGCTGTGTTTAGACGTAAAGAAAATAAATAAAAAATAAAGATCTGAACATCATGTTTCTGTTAGTATTGGTAGTTTTAAGCATGCGTCTTTTAACTTTACAACTACGAAATAGTCCACATTTCCCATGGTGCATTGCAGTGCAGAGAATACCCCCCAGATATTAGAGATTACTTTCCTAGTCGATGAGCTTTAAGGAAAATATCTAGTATAAAAAATGAGATATTGTAAATATGTGAACATTGTTTAAAGGATAAAAACATCCAACCTTTTGGAAAGATTTCTTGCAATGGTACATGTTTGCAAACCTTGACTGTAAAAGCAGTTAAATCTGGTTAAAACACACAAAATAAATAATCTAAACAATGCTTTGCAAGATGTGCAAGTGTGCAACAAACTACTATAAAAAAAAACCCACTGCATGTGAAGTATGTTTGCTAAAAATCCCCCCAAATATACCTTTATTTAAAAACAATGCAATACAGAGTAATGTGACACAAACGACACACTGCAGCTAATTCATTAAGGCGACTGACATTTGACCGTCAAAACAAAGGAGTTCCGTAAAGTGGAAGATGTAAGCCCATTTCCAAACGGGTAATAACGGTCACAAGGTCACAAAGACACTGACAGCAATGCCCCCTCGTTTACTTGTAGAAAAAGAATAAAGACCCACCCTAACATAAAAACGCACATGCTTTTCCAATACTCACAATGCAGAAAAGCTCTAGTAGCTCCCTCATTGTCTTCTTATAATGTGTTTTTCTATGCACTCACACATGCACGCTTTCAGCGATGCATGTCTCTGACCCAAAACATGGCTGCACACACACACATACACACACACACAGGCTGATGGGGAGAGAAAGAGAGTGGGCTGGCACTGTGCTGAGTGCCATCCACACACTCAAAGAGAGGAGGAGGAAAAAAACAGAAGAGGAGGAGGAGTAAGTAGGAGCAGAAGAGAAAAGAATGGACAGATTCCTGAGGGGGAAAAGCAGATGGGGGTAGCTCAGACAAAATGTTGCTCTTACATTATTTCCTACCATCATTTTGTCTTCCATCAACCTACTCTCCACCAAATCATATCCTAATAATATCAGCCAAATGGGAAAAAAGCCTTTTAGTCAACTCTGGCACAGTTGCACTTTATTTTTGTCTTTGATCATAAGAAGAAACCCTTTAAACTGGTCTCCTGAACCTGCTCCTCTAGATCTCCCCGGTCTTGGCAAGAATCACTAGCCCATCTATAATTAGTCTATGCATGCTCCTCTCTTAGACTCCCCCTCCATCGTCATATAAACAGAGTACAAATTAGTCCCTTTCACTGCTAACAGCAGTCTGAACCTGGGTATCCAAAGGCATTTCAAGTACCAGTAGTGCTGCTGTGTCCAACACTGCAATTTATCAGAAAAATCCACAGAACCTAATCAACACGTGAGGGATGTGTAACGCTAAAACAACTACTGGCTCACTAAAAGCCCAATGTACCTAAACATGACATGGAATGCAGTTTCAAATAGACATCTCCATGTACTTCTGTTGGGGGGAAAACAAATTTGTAGTTGTTTTTGGTTCCATGTACAAACCATTCAAAAAGAGAGAGCATTAGTCAAATGTTCAAACACCAACATGGATGGTAAATAAGAGTTGGGACATTTCTGCCAACCCCCTTTTAGACCTCTGCACAGCAAAAACTGAATCATAAGAGAATAAAAAGACCCTTGTTTCAAGAAAAACTGTCTTATTTTTCTGTCCTCCAAGGAAAACCTATTAACACTTTTTAAATATAGTTTTTCAATAGCAAGGCATTTTCTATGGTTGATGTCACACCTCAATTTGTCCATTGTTTTTACAGTCTATGATACCCACACAAAATTGCTCTTACTGTTTTAATTTCTCATTTCTAACAGCCAGGTTGCGCACAAAGGAAGCGCAATGGGCACGCAAGAAGCACGCAGCTTTCCCTTGACCAGCACTTCATCTGACCCAGCCCCCTGGCCCAAAATTTGGGGTGGGGGGGTAGAAAAAAGGAAATCTCTGTGAATCTCCTGCAAAGTAGGTGAGATGCAGGTGCTGTTGCATGCAGCATGTCCATAGAAAAAATATGCATGAAGGGTGCATGAACATTAATGCCTTGCTAGTGGTACATGCTCTTGATATTTCGTGTGGACCACCTGCGTTCCCATTGCAGATTGGCCCATTTTTAGTCCGCAGACAGCCCCACATGCATCTGTAATGGCAGTTGTGACTAAGGCTTTAGTGACTACACATTTTTTTAAATAAGAATATTTCGTAAGACCAGTTTTATTACCCATTGGCAGATTTTTTTGGGTACTTACAGATTGAAAAAATACCATTTTTTTTTACTTATTTGCCTTTTGTCCTGAGGCTGCGGCTTTGGCTCCATTTGGGTGCCAACCATTTCGTGACATCAACCAAGCCAGTCGGTTAGTGTCTGCATCTCGCCCATGAAACCAAACAACATCAGAACTATTGAAAAGATGGATGTTTATAGAAAAGGAAAGCTTTTTTGCCAAACACTACTCGTGCTGGGTTACAGCGCCTTCCGTCCGTGAAACCTGGGTTCGACTCCGAGCTACTCCCTTCTCTTCTACTTCCTTCCCTTCTCTTCTACTTCCCTTCTCTACCTCTGTGTGCCGGTTCCAATCCCGGATAAATTGAGAAGGTTGCGTCAGGAAGGGCATCCGGCGTAAAACCATTGCCAAGATAACCATGCGAATCTTCCACCAATAACGGATGATTCACTGTGGCGACCCTGCTGGGACAAGCCGAAAGAAAGAAAAAGAAACTACTAGCTCTGCGGAGAAAGTGGGTGTGTGTTAGCCTGGAGGCTCTTCATGGAAGGGGCAGTTCTCACTGGTCTACGTCAGCTCGTGAGAATCTGCTCATTTTCGGGGGTTGGGAGGGGCTGGTGCTCAGAGGACTAGTTTTTAGAGGAATACTCAGAAATGCGTGTTTAGAAAAATGCTTTGTTTTTTGTTTTTTTTTGTGAGGAATGAACATTATAATACACTTAAAAGCTCTAAAAGTTGATTTTTGATTTATAGGCCCTTTAAGACATTAATTTGTAAAAAAAAAAAAAAAATCTAAGGTGTGTTAACTGTGCTTTCATGCCCTGATGAACACAAGTCTCTGCATTCACTAATTCAATAAGTTTAAAAAATGAAAGTAAAAGAATTGTGCATGTGTGAATAACATGCACCATTATAAGGTTTTTTAGTTTTGAAAGGCATTTAGCAGATTTCCTGTCAGTCATTGGCATCCCTGTCAAACCTTACAGATTTACTGGTGTATTTTTTTAACAGTTCTCTGAGAGTAAGATGATTTTCATAAAAGCTTCAATAATTTTTTGTAGGTCATACCTCATTAGAAATGCGGCGATGATGATTGTTCCTCATTCGAACCCTCACTGGACTCTGGACCTCATCAGAAGATGTTCCAGATGCTTGATCGCTCTCTCCATCTGAGCCCATCTTCACATTTTCATGAACGATACCTGTAGAATAAAAAAAAGTCAGTAATTGAAAACTGAGTTTTTTAAATGGATTCTTAGACAGACTGGATAGATATTCAGCCAGCCAATCATACTGTCTTTTAATCCTTCTACAGGGTGCTGAATTAAGTAAACCTCACCTTTCCTCGATTTATGACTGTCTTCGTTCTTCAGTCAAAAAGAACTTTGAGGATTTGTGCTACATGTAACTGGGAGTTAACCAAGTGTGTTCAAAATGCCAGTGGTGAGATAAGAAGAAGGTCAAAGATCGATGTAACTGCATGCAACGGGAGCCTTCCAATCTCTGCCGCCCCCACACCTTCATCTGACCCAGAATCCATCTGATTAATGAGTCACGGTGCAGCTGACAGGACTGCTTCCTTCTAGGTTGTCTGTGTGTTGGTGTGTGTAAATGTGGGGGGAAGGTTGAATTGTCTGTGTGGCTCCCAGTTTTGGAGACTGGGTCACAAACATCCCGTTCAGTATGCCTTTGGAAGTGTGTGTTTGGTGCATTATCCCCCTTTTCTATGTGTTTTTGAAGTATACTAAAATAATCTAAAGCAGTACTATTATTATTGACTGTAGTGTATAAATAAGCAGCAGCCGCACACTCTGGCAAAAGAGCGACAGATAAGATTCATTTGCAAGAAAAAGAAGTTCCTTAAGTGCTTGTGACAGCAGAATGGGTGCTGGGTAACCGTAGGCCAGACCAGAAAACGTATGTGTGTGATATGCAAGAACCACCCAACATCTAAGACTGATCATTTGTGTCATTTGTGTTCATTCATTTCATTTAAAACTAGTTGCAATACAAAAAGAACACTACAGACTGTCTAAAGTGAAACAATGAGGGGAATATTTGTATCAGGGTCATGAAAAGCTGCAGGCTTTCTAAACAAATGTACTGTAACCTTTTTTCTTTGAGCTTCATTACAGTTTTTTTCAAATTGCTAAAACACATTTTCTGAAACAGACAAATTTCCCCAAACAAAATATAGGCTAAACATTCAAAATCCTTGACTCCTGAGTCAAAAGCTCACTTTGAGGTCACAATGAAGACTGTTGTTAAAACTAACAAAACGCACAGCAAACGCAACACACTACACTACAAAACACTTGACAATGTACCCAAAATGGTTTAAAAAGAATGGTAAAGCCCACCCAAAATTAAGAGTATTAGTATTTGGGATTTTTTTATTTCTATTTTTACTGTAAACCCAGGTTCCCATTGTCTCTGGCCCGGGTCAGACAAGAGGACTTCCTCCACATCACAGCCAATGTTCACCCCAGCAAGACAACAGGAAAAAATGATAACGTGTGCCTGATCCAGAATTTACAGAACTCAATTGAAGTGATCACAAGTCATATCCATGGTCTGCAACAGGTTTTCCCGAGTGTATGGTTGTCTCTCATCAACCTTCCAATGCCAAGCAGAAAACATTTTTTCAGTTGGGTTAAGGAATGGTGAATGAACTATACTTGTGGGCTGCATCTCATCAGAAATTCTTATCCTTTTCAAGGTATGTCCAGATTTTGGTCTAGGTTCGGGTCTTTGTGTGGGTCCGGGTCTTGGTCTGACTTGTCTTGGTCTGTTATCCATCTTTTAAAAGTATCTCAGCTGTTCTAGAACTGTCCTCATTTTTGCTGCAGTTGATTTGCAACAAGTGTCTTCAGTTCTGACAGGGTTAGGGTTAGGCTAATGATGCCTAATGAAGCATAGTTTTAGTTTTGCCTCTTTGTGTTACAGTAACTTTGCATCATGTGTGCTGTGAATGCCAACGGTTTTAAAAGTGAGAATCTGTGAAGTGTTCTGTAAAGAGTGGACTCAGAGTTTTGCAAAGTGTGAATTAACAGCAAATTACGTTTTAGGTTAAGACCAGAAAGAGGTATTTTTGAGAAAAGAATTGATGGGCTGGTTTAGAGAATGGCACCTTGTGTTTTAGCAATTGTAAAAAACTGTAATTATGTAATAAATATCATTGATTATATATATCATTCACACACTGGTGGCGGCTCTGCTTCCGAACACTGGTGCCAACCTCCCACCAGAGGCATGGTGGGGTTCAGTGTCTTGCCACAAGACCTTTAATTTTGAAAGAAGTCAAAACCATCCACTGTTTAGTTGCAGGCAGCACTGAATTGCCCTTGCCTCCAACAAAGTTACTAATTGGCCCTCTGCCACACGCCTAGGTGCAAATGAGGTAACTGAGCTACTGGTAAGGCCACACTTTGGCATCAGAGTGGTTTTAATTCTACCCTAAAATAAAATGGCAGCAAAGTACATGTTTTTATTTAAATGGTACTGGATGCACATATAATATTGATAATATTTTTAGCATTATTGAGAGTAATGAATATGTGTATCAGTTTTAGTACCACAACATATACCAATTTTCCTTGACAAATATGATCTGCTTGCAAATGTTTTCTAGGAGGTCAAATTAAAGCTACTGTGAACTTTGGACGTCCTGACTTTAACCACCTGTAGTATAAAGGCCATAGTTTGAAGACGTAAAAGTTTGACTTCTTGTTGTGATGAGTTCCGAGATTCATTTCAAAGCTTCCTGTTTAAAAAATTATAATACTTTCCCTGTGGTACTTTCCTCGTGTTTTTTCTCACATAATATGTTCAAAAACATGTGTTTAAGATACCTTTAGCTTACACTGGACTAATGGTCTATCTACTGAAACTGATGAGCAATGGTTTAATAGTGAAACATTTCCCTATTGGGGTTAATCCTTCGAAAGGGTTTAAATCCCAAAGTCTGACCGTCATCCTGTTGCGTAAGAGGCAAACATAAGATTACAGTAATGAAAGTCCAATGGTAAGAAAACCGAGAAGTCAACTGTCAGATAGCAAGAGTTAAGTCTCATGTCACAGATGGGGAAACATAAAACTAAAGGTAACGGATACTCAAGCCAAAGGAAACTGATCCAGGTCATCTGCACACCGATAGAAACACAAGTGGGCATGGTTGTGATGAGTTAAGTATCCTGTGATGCGTATCCTTATACAACTAGGTCTTTCTCCATTCTGAGAGGTACTGATCTTCTCTGTTTCGGTAAACCCTATCCAATAAAGGAAGATGAGACAGAATGACCTCAACAAGAAGGAAAAAATCCATGAACTAGGGCACAAACAAGAAAACAGCTACTAAACACCAAAAAGACATAGTTATTTTATTAAAAACATTTTAATGCCATTTTTCATGTTATGTTACTTCAATCAACACTAAAGTGAATTAACATGCCACATTCTACTTCTCACCTATAAACATGTAAGGGGATCATAATACACTGTATCAGACCATAAATGTCCTAAGTTACCTACATACCTACCCTTCTACTATGAAGGGAGGGTACGACTAGTTAAAGTAAATCGTATTTTACTATGCAGGCAGGGAAGGACATTATTAGGAAAAACTGTATGATGTATGTGGTGTATGATAAAATGTATGATGTTCTTCCCTCTCCCAAGAATTTGAAAAGATGGACAAGTGAGGATCCAGACAATTTACTGTGTTCAGCACTTCAGCACATTCTGGCATGGAGGCATAATCAAGAGCAGAAATGCTTAGCAGCAGCTATTGAATAGAAATAAATACAGCAACGTTGAACAAGAAGCTAATGATAAGTTGGATGAAACTAGATATTGGACAGTAAGAATAGATTTGGGAGGCTAGCTTATAGCCAGATATGTTGTTGTGGTCTGAGTTAAAAAATGCACTTGAGGACGAAATTATTAATCACCCTATGAAAATTTCATTTTTTCACAACTATCTCCTAAGTGCTGTTAAACAGGGCAGAGAACTTTGAACATGGCTATTTCTAACATCCTTCCTTTATTTTAAATGCTTACATTATTTTACGTTGCATGTGGAGATAAAACCTTTTTAGAAAAACAAAAAACTACCAGGGTCAAAATTATTAGCCCCCCCGATGCTAGTCGTCAATTGTGCATCCTTTTCCCTGTATGACAGCTTGCAACTATTTGTTGTAGTTTTCAACAAGTCTCTGACTCATTTCCTGAGGAATCCTAGCCCAAACTAAAGCTAGGATGTTAGAAAAAGCTATGTTTAAAAAATCATTGCTCTGTTTAATAGAACTTAGGAGATAGTTGTGAAAAAATGAAATTTTCATAGGGGGGGCTAGTAATTTTTGTATAAAGAAAGAGCATAGATGAAGATTAAGAGCTGGGGTCAGCAACCTGTATTAGAACATGGAAAGAAAGATAGTGGCTCATGGGGGTGTGACAACAATAAGCACATGATCTGTCATTTGTTTGTATTTTTTGGATGTGTGTATGGAACGTGAGCGCATGTGTGAGTGGGAAAAGCGCAGAGCTTATCCGCCAGCTGCTGGTTTTTTTGGTCATGTTTTTTGCGTCACAGCGGCTGACATTTATGAAGTTAAAAAGTTCAGTTTGTTGACAATAACCAAGCAAGGTCAGAATGAACCCAGACTTTCTTTCTGTCCTGCCAAATATCAATATGAAATGTGAACAAGTTTAAAAATAAATACTACAGCTGATCGCCACTTCATTTACTGGAGGGGGAAAAATGAATAATGACCCTGATTAATTGGGAAAATGTATATTACTATAATCGCCATACTAACCAAAAAGTCAAAACATTTAATTTTACATGCAATATAAGCAGCATCACAGAATTCATTTACATTAAGTTACTCAAGCCCTGTCTCATAATATAACAAAAGATGAATAACCCAAAAGGATATACTTATTTATTTTTTGTGTTAATGATTGTGGAGTTCTTAGAAATATTAATGGTATATTTTGTTCTGACGTTCCAACAATCCTATTGTTGTACCGGTAGGTATGACATACCACAAGTGCACTACGTTTTGTTCAAACAAATATAGGTGCAATACTATTTCACTTTGGCCTATTTTCCTTGTGAAATATTGTTAAGAAAGTACTTTTTTGAGTAATGCAAACATATATTTTAAAAAATCTATTTGACCTACTATTTTCACAAACATTGGAAATGTTTTTAGGTTATTTGTATTATATTTCAAAATTTTAATTCTATGTATTTATCTATTCTTGTGTAGAAAATTTCGTCTGTCATGACTTCTCTCTTTGGGCATGGTCTGCCTCTCATTTACCATCCCTCTTTCTTCATTATTTTTCTAAAATCTACTTTGGAGATCGTCATGTATCACAAAATTTAATTTCGTTTATTTACACATAAAATGTACATATAATATTTAGTTTGGGTAAACTAGTTGTAATTGTTGATCATTTAGTTGTGATGTAAAATTGTCTTGGTTTTTGTATAATTTATGACAGCTAGATATGACATCTACCTTTGAAGTCAACCAATGGATTACAATTCCATTTTAAATGCCTGTTAGGCTTCTAATGAAATGATTGTCCTTATTTTTTTATAATTCTAAATTTTAAGTTTTAAATTATCAACATATGACAGAAATGTCTAAAATACAGCATAAAGAGTTTGCAGGAAAGAGGTAACAAAAGAAAAAAAAAACATTAAAAGCATTTCAGTTTTTAGCTCTCATTTGACAAAGCCAGACAATCGAATTTCATTAACTGCTTGAGGCTGCACTAGTACATTGGACGTCCCTATTACCCACTATTATTAGCCAAGCACAATCTTTGACTCTGCTGGAGTCTCCCTTTTCTCGTCAAATGTACTTTTAGGACAGAATTTACAAACTTTTCAAGGCATATGACAGCATAGAAATCACATTCAGCCATTGAATTTGTGAAAAAGTCAAAGTCAAATATATAAAAGTTACATTTTCACTTTTATGCAAAATATTCAACAGAAATATTAATAATTTTGCCTGCATCAGAATATCCCATCTTGTAATCAGACCTAATAAGAAAATCAGATTTTTTTTCAGATATGAGACCTACAGGGTTTTGTACAAACCACTTTTTTTTCTAAAGTAGTAAATTTCACTTCATGCAGCTGTAGAGAAAAAACTACAAACATGTCCCTGTTGATGTGTAATTATAAGGTTTTAAGTGTGACAAAAACTACCGTAATTCACTCAGAGCAACATTTTACAAAAAGAACAACTGGGAGATGAGAATATTGTTGAACCTGAGGATGGAGATGATCATGAACGTTAAGACTCACCAATCCGGTTTCCTGGAGGACGACATGAGTCTAGCATTCGAAGCATGCGGAAAGGTGATAGCCTCAGTGGGGTGTCCCTCTCCCCTGTTCTCATCCCCTCACACATTCTAGCTTCTCCCCCCTTGGATTCTCCCATCCTTGAAGTACGAGCCGAGCACCCTTGAGAGTTGTTTGACATATCCATTGCTGCTGAATTTAATGCACTACCATTTAGACAGCGTCAAAAATGCACAAAAGAGCCAAAAAATAGGAAACAAGCCTTTTCCAGTAGCTCAGGTTATTAAAGTCTAGCTTTTAGTCCGACAGTCTTGATGGCATCCAGCTTACATGGCAGGAACAGAGCGGGCCGGAGCAGCACACTGTTCAAGACGCAACAACTCCCTCAGCTGCTACTCTACTTTGACGCTCTCCCTCTTTCTGTTCTTTTTTTTCTGTAGATGCTCCCTCCACCACTCCTCCTTTCTCACTTTTTTCCTGTCTGCAGTCACACCGCTTGCTGACTCAGGAAGGTCAAACACTGTGCAAGTGAAAAATGCTGCAGAGACAGTTAAACACACTCCAGCACAGAACTCAGAGAATAACAAGTGTTTCGTCTCCACCTGTATAATCCAGACATCACAACCTAAACAGTGACAATGTTGGAGCTGTTAGCAGTAAAATAAAATGTTTTATCTGCCAGTTACTCAACTATCTGACCCTGCCTGCAACATCCCCTCCTTGCATCTGTCTGCTTTTACTTGTGTTAGTCCGTGTTCATTCCCGCTGCCTCTTTTCCAGTAGTCTTCCTCAGTGCCTCGTCCTTGCTCTTCCCCTGTTTTCTAGCTCACCAGTCTATTGAGGTTGTTGTGCTGCCTTCTTCTTTGCTCTCCCCTCCCTCCACCACTCCCCCCTTGCCTGTGGCACCCCTATCAGTGCTTTCAATGTTGTTAGTGCTCTTGCCCCTCCCTTCACCTTGCCATTATTCTCCTCCCTCTCATGTGCCAACAGTCTTTCTCCCTCCACCTCTTCCTGTCTCCATCTTTCCCTCCCTCATTTTCTATCTCTGTTAGGATTCAGAGATGGTATTGAATTTCTTGGCCGTCTTTTTACTTGGATGACATTTTCTTCTTTTCTCACTATGTTTCTATCCTTTTGCCTGGTGCGCTGTCTTTACCCTGTCTCCTGTTTGTTCTTATCACTGTCTGAGGAGGAAGATTAAACCCTGGAGCTTTGGTTTTGATGCCTCTAGCATCCAAACTGGTTTCCTGTCTCTGCCTTTTCTGATGGAGAAGCCATAGTTAATTATGCTTGAGAAGAGCATCACAGATGTACACCCTGCCATGCCAATGCCTTTGCACCTACAGAAAATAGATTCCACATAGCACTGACAATCTGCTAGAGAAAGCACAGAGCCTCTTGGGGCTCTTCAATCAAAATGTTGAAAAATAATAATAATAATTACAGCAGCAGTGTACAAAGCATCAATGGTTGCTCTTTACAGATGACTCAACAGTTTTTTTCTGGGGATGTTTTTTCCACTGTAAAACGTTTGGCTGCTTTTTGATGTTGTCATTGGTTAAACAGCTGTCTGTGTGTGTGATGAGCTTTTCTGAGGAAGAACCTTTCATCGCAGCTCTCAAGGGAAGAAGGAGAAATGATATCTTTAGTTTCAACATTTACAGAACAGGAGATAAGGAGACCCACTTCCCTTAACTTCCTATCAAACTGATGGTAATACAACATAACAAAGAGGAGTACCAGGACTATAAAGAGGCTGATATTATCATTGTCTGTACTTAACTAAACAACGAGCCATGAACGGGCGTGGTGTTCTACACACACATAAGCTCCACTTGAGATTTTACCACACTCTTATCAGAAGTTACAGCACCAAGAAGGAAGCTTTACACAGTCCGGCCCATTTCTTGAACACAATAAAACTGTCGTAATCCATAATGTGCATAAAATGTTAGTGCTGCAGTGCACCTGTGGTTTTATTGCTGCTAATAAGTTGTGCAGTGTGATGCTTTATTATAAATATATGCAGCTGTTTGAGAAATCCATGAAGCTATGAAAAAACACCTCCAGCTTCTGTTTGTTATTGACTTTAAATACTTCAAAATGTGTTGAAAAAGTTTGTTTCCAACTTATAATAAAAAGTTATTCAATAAATCAGGATATTTTGCCGAATAGTTTAAGACCAAATGTCTAAGCCCCTCTATATAAAACTAAAGTAATGCAGACATCTTCATTGGTATGGATTCTTCTCTTTTCAGGCTTCAAAAATTTCCTTTATTGCTGGAAATCTTTATTTTGCATCAGAATTGGATGTCTGACATCATGTTTAAATAAATAATAATAATAAAATGTATTACTTTTTCTAAATTTCATTCTCAATCTAAGTTTTACTGTAGGAACAGTAACTATCATTTTAATCTGTTATAACTAATGTTTGTGTTTTTTTCTGATCGCAGACTCAAATATTTTATCAGTCTGCACAATTTGTAAAAAAATTATATAAATGAAGCCAATAAAATGGATACATGATTAATTGTGATGCATTTGAGACACACTTTGAAGGCACATGTAATGCTAATCTTTCATACCAGATCAATATTATTCAAATGGTGAAACAATGTCGGCATGCTTTTTGTTGTTGTCGATGTTAAGACTGCATCACAAGATGATCGCCAGTTTAAAAACGATAACAATGGTTGTATGATTTGGGTCAAATATACTGCAAACACCCAACTGCAGATTGGTAGCTACCATTTTCACTTTTTTTCCACTTTTGATTTTTTTTGGGGTGGGTTTTTTGTCTCGTTAACCTTAACAAAACAGAAATAGCATTCACACCCCTCCTGCAAATATAACAGATTTAATGTTAAGACTACTTCCAAAAACAACCTTTAATACAGACACCCTTTATAAACCATCTTTTAGCTCATCCATTGGTTTAAAAATCCACTTGTCTTTAACATTTAAACATGAAAGCTTGGAACATTAACGCATCATGTGATTGTTTTAGTGAGTCTAATTTAATAGCAATAAATATGTGTCAAGCAGCAAATCACTTCAGTAATAAAGTCAAACTAACTTTCTTTATGTTTTGTGGCCGACGATGCACGGTATCAGGTGAATTAGAGTCCTTTACGGTGCAACATCAAAGCAGCATGTTGATGGGAAAGATTTCTTCAGCTTCAGAGGGCTTCAAAAGTCAAGGACAAAAGCTCGCCCTACAGCCATCGCGCGTTATATTCCCAACTGCATACATCAAAGAGTTCCTTCTTCTTCTGCAGCCATTTCACGCCACTTTTCCCTCTGCTCAAGGCCTTCCTTCATCGTTGGTTCTTTTATTCTCACCTTCTAAGAACCTTTTTTTTAAATATATTTCTTAATTCATAAATCCATAAGTGGTTAGACTAGAGGCTAAAGAGACACTAAAAAGCATTTTTATCACCCCTGAGGAAAACACATGAAAGAGAAAAGAAATATTCCATTGAGGCAAATAGGGGGTGGTACAATAATTACTGCAAGCTTTTATGTGCATCTTAGATAAATTATTAATCTATGGGGACTACGGGATCTACCAGTTCTGTTTATGGAAAACCCTATAATCCCCTGACACTCCAACTGCCACAGACCTCACCATTAGTCTAAGAAGTCTTCATGAAAACAAGCATTTTGCTCGAGCTGCAAGTCTGAACTTGAAACTGCTAAAAACCCTGACATGCATTAGAAGCTTCCAGGAACCAACTATATAAAAGGAGTCCACTCCATTGTTCATATTAAATCTAATAGTGGAGTGAGCAAATGGATGGCAGAGAGTGTCACGGGTGAAGGGGAGAGTTTGCAGCTATTAATGCAATGTTAATGCATTGCATTAAAGCCCTTGCACAGACAAGGCTCCTCCTTAATGGAAAAGCCTACAGTCTTTCCTATTTCGCTGAATGATCATGAGACAAGGATGAGGCAGCAGAGGGGACGACATCTTCGACGGCATGGAGAGCAGCAGCCTGTGGTGGTTTTTTTTTGAAAAGGTGTGCAGCTTTCAGCTGTCCTGCTCTCTACAAAAACAGACAGGCCAGTCCAGTAATCCTCAGCAGAGTAACTACAGATACTCAAACAAACTGAGAAGGAGAGATCAGGCTCTGGTGGGAAAAGATCACTCTCGGCTGGAACAGAGCTATTTAGGTAGGAGTGAGTGTTGGCCTGGCTGTCAAAAAGAGGAAACACAAGCCACGCCCTTCTAATGTAAACATCCAAGAACCAGCTTAAAAAAAAACGATTTTTAATTAAGAACACAAATGGATGAAAATAGACAGTTTAGAAAACACCAATAAAAATGATGAGAAACACAGAGAGGATGGCTAATCTCCTTAGCACAGCAGGAATGAGAGATCGTATCATGTCGCTCTATTAAAGGCTGCGTCGTGCTTTGACTGCCGAGTGGCACACAGTGAGTCAGCAAGACCAACCAGTGGGAAATGCACAGCACATACAATAAACCTCTTAAAAATTTCAAACTGCACCTCATAAAGGTTTTAATAATAGAGTGACATCAATTCTAGGTTTTGAGTTGAACTGTGGTTCTTTCTGGGGCTTTTTTAAACCTAAAGACAGCTGTGGATTTCAACATTTCTGCACCACAACAGCAATCTGTGGGCTTGAAATTGATACATTCACTTCCATCTAGATATCACTGTGTATTTCTGCAAGAAGGATAGACTAACTATTAGTTACTCCACAGAAACGTACTGACAAGCCTATCCTGTAATTTTAAATAAGCATTCCTAACATAAAATAATCCCAGATCCTTGATTAAAAGGTGCATGGAACTAAATCTAAAGAATAAAATCTTTAATTAGAAAAATAGAACTTTTTAAATCAAATTGTATTGTGTATTTGCATCGCAAATAACATATGTAACAGCTATAGGACAAAACAGAATTTCTTACATTGTAAACATGAATCACTGATCAAACATCCCAACTCACTTTTTACAAGTAAATCTTGCTGGATAACAACAGTTTCTAAAATTATGATAAAAGTTCAGTGATTAAAAAAAGTTTTTCTTTTAATCATACTGATGGATGCACATCAAACGCCAATGTGACTTTTGGAGAAAAACCACCTTCCTTCATCCACTCTCTCTCTCTTGTTTGCTTTTTCCTTTCCAGCCCAACAGAAATCCATCTTTTCCCCTGTAATAAGCTCGTTTTTATGCTGAACCCATCTCCAACGTGATTATCTTCAGTTCCTCTATTCATGCATCCTTGACTTTCTTTTCTCTCAATGCATCCCGATGTAAGCCATCCTGCCACACCGGGAAATGAGATTACCGGGATCCATACAGTCACAGACGACATTACATAATGCATACAGAAGGAAAAACCGGTTGTGCTAGCATGTGTGTGAGGAGCATGAGCATGTATGTGTTTGTTTGCTGATGTTGGATTAAGGTCATTACAGCTTTATCCTTCCACAGCCATGGTAAATGCTGACTGGATAGTCAAGTTGTGTCAATAAATTAGGTTTTACTCTGTGAAAAACCTCTTAGATAAACACACACATACAATTTCTCTCCCTCCTTTAGAAAGAAGAATATACAGAGGCTAACCAATTTTAGAAAACTCTATTATTCTGGTAACTTTTTAAAAGAATTATGACAATAATCTGTAATCTCACTATGTTTGCAAAATGTTCATAAATGTGATTAGTCTGCAGGGGATTCAAATTCATTCCTAAAAATCTGAGTTGGTAAAGATTCAAGCTGTGGATCCATAATGTGAAAATGTTGCATGTGCAACGTATGTACCAAGTTCCTTTAAAGGAAAATGAAAAAGTAGCATCCACAGAGTAAGAAAACATGACCGAGTTTCATGAAAGGTTTTCTAATATTTAGTCTGGTTGCTTCAATTTATTAATCTCTAATTGCATTGAAGTCCAGGTGGTGGTGATGTATAAAAAAATGTTAAAGTTGACGTAAATATTGCAGCACAGTGATGAAAAGCGCCATTAATTAATAAAACGGGAAAACTATTGAGAAGTAAATATTATTTGAACTTTCTTAACAAATAAACTTTTCTTAGCAGAGTTTTTTCTAAACAACAGCATATGGTGACAACCAGATCAACTGTGCGACTGCTTTAGTGGGAAATTTATAATCTTTTGCAAAACTCCTAAAGCTGTACTTTCCTGTTTTAGTTGAGCTCATATGGCATTGCCAATGTATGTGCTTGAGTGTATATACCCAGAGATCCAGTCCTGTGCAGGTTCAGGAAGGCTCTGTCTCTTTCCAACGCCCCGCCTGGCTCTCTGCGCAGAGCTGTGCGGCCCAGATGACCGGCATATTGACGCAGGAAGGAGGGAGCACTATGGGAGGCAGGTGGGTGCGCTGAGCACACCACCATGGGTACTGAGACACACGACGAGGGAGGATGAAAAAAATGGTGAAGAGCCCCAAGAAAAGTACAAAAGGATAAGGAAGAAGGTGAAATGGGATTATGGTCCAAACCAGAAAATGCAGCGCAAGAAAGAAAAGGGGAACATAAAGTAAATGGGAAAGGATTTTAAAAAGGAAGTCATACAACAGGAGGGAATGAGAGGACAGAAGAGGAAGGAAAAAAGATGACAAAGTCACAAAAAACCAGGCAAACACAGACAGGCAGCAGAGCATGTACAAAAAGAACAATATACAGTTGTATACAAGTTGGAAAAACAGTTGCATATTACTGAGGAACACACAAATACCATTTTAAATTAGATGTTTAGATGCAAATAGCATGCAAAGTGAGAAATACCTGGAGTTATGAGTGATGAAGACTGAAGAAGAGTAGGAAAGACAGACATGCACACGGCGGTGAAAATGGCCACAAATATGCGTCACAGAATGTCCTATACTGACTGCGGTCATTCGTTACAATGAAAGATATTTTAATTTTCCAAAGCAAAATTTGATCTCAGTGAAAAAAACGTAGTGCAAACTAAACTGTTTCTAATCCAGATTTAGTTGAGTTAATTAATCTGCTTTTGAAGGTAACAGATGGAAGCCCATAAAACGCTTGAAATACCTCCCCTTTTCTCCTACATTCCAGTTTAAATTTCAACGAGATTAAGTTTAGACTTCACAGAAATTCTCACATGACTCTTGTCCTCTGTGATTAGAGTTAAACCAAAGTCCTCAGATCATTATAAGACCTATATTCAACACCAAAGATTGATATTAAGTCTAAGTAGCACTGAAGATTCAAATATTAAACCTCTTTTGCAAAGAAACTCATGTTAGAGAAAAGCCCAATGTCAAAGATGGCTGGTAATGTCGAGCAGCTGTAAAACTTTAATGTCCCTCTCATTCCTCTCCACATCACTTCCTCTTTTCCTTTCTCTTAGCCTTACTGGCTGTGCTCCCTGAAAATGAACTGACAAAGCCTGAGCAATCTAAAAGAAGGAAGGAGATGCAAAAGAAGGAGATAAAACAATGAGGTGGCAGAAAAAAAGACGCTAAAAGAACTGATATTACAACCTTGGGCAAGTAACAACAACCGTATCTTATTTTTTCTTGTATCTGTGTAATGAAGAAGCAACGCAAAACAAAGCCACTTTTAAATAACATTGCTTTTTGTTTTTTGCTCTAAGAAAATACCACATGTGGTGGATAAACCATGACCTCCTTATTCCAACTTTTTATTTGATTTTTACTTGGTGAAAGTGGACAATTTAAAACCGTACAAGAGTGTTCACGCTTTCCTGAGTGAAAGGTCCTGACTGTTATTCCAAGTCGAGCATGTAATCCTAGGTGTTGGCCAGCAGGTGGCACTCAAAGTGTCTCGTTTACATGCTGCCTCATGTGCAAACTGGTGGAGAACAGCTTCATCATATGGATTTCTAGTTTTATGGTAGTTAATCATTACAGCAAAATAATAAGTCAAAAATGGTAAATGGAAATGCAAACTGTGACAACACTGATGATGGGGTGATTATGGTAACAGACAAGATTGGTTCCAGCAGAATGTAAAAAGCTCAGGAAAAACATTAGAAATCTAAAGATTTTGTGTAAACTTGTCCTCCCTAAATACTCAAAAATTATTTCAGTTAAGATAAAATAAATGTAGTTAAAAAAATATATATATATACACAAATAGATAAAAAAACATAATATTAGTAAGACTTAGATGATAATGAAAATTAAATCATTGAATTACTAACTCCCTATATTTTCTGTTATAGTGGCATCGTACTTTGCCTTTCATAGATTTGTATACTATTCTTGCAGGTAACTTTGACAGGATGGTACGAACAATGGCAATTTTAAGTTTTTTTCTTCTCAATTAGTTATTTGTCTAAATAACTCTATACCTGTATAATGCAGGGATAAAGTTTGAGGAATTAAGGGGAAAAATAACACTATAGCCTTGACTAACGATGACTAAAGAAGGCCTCAGCCTGGGATAAACAGGTAAAAGAGACTTTTGAACCCAGAACCTTTTGCAAAAAGAACACATTTGGATGTTCACTTTTGCACACAATTGCATAGATATTATTCCTGCAATAATGCATAAACTACAGTTTTAAAGATCCTCTAAGATGCCACAGTCTGTGTTTGTGCTAAGGTACAGTACATGTAGAAAGTGTGAGTGCACGCACAAGTCTCACCGTTTTCCCTTGCGCCCGGTGTCTCATCCAGAGCCATCTGCTCTGCCAGTTCGGACAGAGAGTCATCAACGGGGCGAGCGCTACGTAGCGACATCGACAGCCTGCGCTTGATTATCTTCATCCTGTCCATTTTCTCAACCACACCACGGGGACCTAGGGATAAATGGGACAAAAAGCACATACAATAATTCTTTAACAATAAAATTATTTCATGCACCTTCAAAAAAAAACAAAAAAATATGAATGTGGCCATCCATTGTAAGATCCAATCATGTGTGTTTACTGTCCAGTGAAACGAAGGCAGTGAAGCTTTTGTGCTTTTACTAAAGTTCTTTTGGTTTCTGATTATTGTGTTTGCTCCCGCAGCATATGCGCTCTCATTGTTCACTGTTCCAGGTGCAAACAGTGCAGAGTAAAAGACAAAGAATGACGCAGACAAACCCAGAGAAGCAGGGAGAACCAAAGGAAAACTTTACCAAAAAATAAACCATGCAAATGGGCTGACTGTGCATTTTTTCTGAGAGGTTAAACAAAAGCAACTTTCTGGAATGAATGATGTGATTCACATCTGTTGAAACTGGCCAATATCACACTAAATCACAACATTTATCCTTATACCCACACCTGGGTTCTTCAGTGTTACAACAACTCAATTATGAAGACAAACTGGTTTTAAATACATCATCGCACAGCAGAGATCCAGTCGACGCTAAAGCATTCCATTTCTAAACTGAATGGGAGGTGCTTTCCTAAAAGTCCATATACTCTCTGGTGTCCTGACTACATGACTGTGCATTTTTGCTTGTCAATCCTCTTTTAAGTGCTCTTTGGAAATCAGTCAATATCTTTTTAGCTATATGTACATCGCCTTCTTCTACTTCCTGCGTGTTCTATATAACCTATTACAGGGCTGGAGCTGACTCTGAAATACAGTTCTCTTTTCCAGCTTTAAAACTTTTAGTCCTCATCGAAGCAATAACAGCTCTAATGAGTTCAAATGTTTTTACCAAGAAAAACTGGCTTTTCTACCACCACTAAGTATTTACTGCTACCAATGTAGCTTCTGCTGATGTAGAAGAACGTAATCAGTGTGAGATGAGCGAATAGTTCACGCATAGTATTGCTTATTTTCATACAATCTTTTAAAGTCCCACTCTGATCATTTTTGATCTATTGTAAAAACGTTTCCGGTGGTCTTTTAATTATGATTATGCAATCTTTAACCAAAATGCAAAAAAATGTGTTGTTTTCTAGGACATAGTTTCTGCAGAGCGGCAGTATAGTTCATTAGAACTACCTCTAATGAGATGTGGGCAGAACTGTCAGCGCGAATCAAGCCAGCTCCCACTTTCTGTCCCTTTACAAGCTCTCCTGCTAGCTTACAGCCCCTCACACCCTCAACCTGACATTACCGGTGTAAGAAAAATCTGAATGGAGCCGAACAGGGCGCCTGTCCCTCCCAACTTCTTTGCTACACCACAACTAAAATCTTTTTCCAGCTGCATTTTTTTTTCATCTGCTCATGATTCACAACAATTTGAATAAAGAAACACTAAGAAACACAATTTTAATCTTAATCTTCTTTATATGTGTCCTCTATTATTAGAAAAAAGGCCACAAGAACATGTTACAAACACCAAAAACATACGTTTTTATCGTAGTGGATCTTCAAGGGCTTGGCAAACAGGCAGCGATTGCCTACAGACTTATTTGAAACTAGTGAGTCACATTACAGGAATCAGGTGATATAAAGTGCTGTACTTATCACTAAGTTTCCAGTTAATGCATAACCCAGTTATCATCAATGCACAGTTGTGCTCATTTTGGCGTGAACATGTAACTCAACCAATACAGGATATCTATCTTTTAAGTGGAACTTACTCCTATGGGCTTTCTTAAGCTGAGAGGCAGACCTACAAATGCAATATTTGCTTTGTGAACACTCATGGAAAAGTAAAGGGAAGGCCAGAGGGTGCAGCATTGAGCCTTTGGGAGGTTTAGGGGAAAAAATATGACTGGATGCAGCTGTGGTGCAAGATGATGAAATGTGGAGTGGCAGATAAGTATGCTGGGGTGGTGCATGAAGGGAAAAGACAGTGGTGAGGTGTGAGGAAAGGATTCAAGGTTAGGATGGGACTGCATGGAGGATAAGCTCCAAGCGTCTTCTTGCTTGCTGTGGTGATGGACAGACAAGAACAGGCAGGACTCTCAATGAATTATATTTACAGTTGACATTACTGTCATACGCAAGTAATGAGAGGATGGAGGAAATCAGAAGTGATTCTTTTGTTTGGCTAAAAGGGAAATATTGACACCGTGTGAAGAAAGGTGATTCTGAATAAACCAAACTTGAACTTTGAGGAGTTGGAAGGAAAAGCAATAGGCAGTAATTTAAAAAAAAAGGGCATCCAGCAAAAGAAAGATCTAAAAGAAGGTGGTGAGAGCAACCAATTTGTTTGAATAATCCTTTGACCCCGTACTTTTTGTCTTGTCTGGCACGGGAAGGGTCGCAGACAGGTCTTAAAGGATCATGGGACCACCTTATGGGAAAATGGAACGTATGATTGTTCTCTGTTCGGTGAGTCTATCGTGAAGTATTAGTAATGATAAAGTAAGTTAAACGCACTTATGATGAGTGATAATGTCCTACCATGTCCTTACACTGGACTCTTGTCATTGGCGAGGTGCACACACTGGCTCCTTGCTGACCACACACAAATGCTGCACGCACAGGGTGTCCACGTGATATGTAAGTGCCCGTAGGTTGCCCTCACAAACTACACTATGATTGTCCAATTTCCTCATTTCTAAGTCAGGCTGCTAGCACAGAGCGGGCGATAGACACTCAAGGAGCGTGCACTCATCACTTAAGCAGCACTAACGGGCCCCTCGCACAGAGCGCAGGTTTTCGGCAAGGGGAAAAAATGATAAATCTGTACCTGCATCTTACCTACTCCACCCTTACTTACCCTCAAGTGTTTTTATGGTGTTCACTACGACCTGTTTAGCATGCCCATAAAAATAGCATTTACATTTTTGCTATATGGGCTTACCAAGTGGTCTACGATCTTAAAATGTTGTGTGGGCCACCCATACAGGTTTGCCCAATTTTTTGCCTGCAGACGGCCCATATCCACCCGTAAGGGCAGTTGTGTAAGGCATTAAGGATGGTGGAACTGACAGAAAATTAAGAAGAAAAGCAAATAATACTGAAGTTCTCTATGGGTTTGACAGAGATTCACCAAATTAGAAAGACTGCAATGATTGGATGTTTTGGAGACAAACCCAGAGAGATCCTTGATCAATGGAAAAAGTACAAAAAAATAAAAAAGTATGTAATGACACTAAACAAAGAACAGACAGTCATGAAAACAAAGAATTTAAAGAAAGATACAGCGACAAATAGATGCATTAGATTTGTGGTCCTGACCCATGAAGGTTCCAGAAACAGAAGACAAAACAACAACAATGAGAGGTAGTCTTTTGTTACAAAATATTTCGGTATTGGACCCCAAAAATGTTCATGGCTCCATCAACCCATGAACATTATACGTGACAATTGAAGCTTAACAGAGATACAACATGTGTAGGATGCATTCACTGAACACCAGACAAACCACAGAAGACTACAACAGAGCAACGTGCAACAGAAGACGGAAGCTAAACTAAATATTCAAAAGAACTATAAAACGGCTGGTGCATTACAACATGAAAAGGGCGATAAAAACAAACACAGGAGACCAAAGGTCAATAGTGCAGAAGACACAGATGAGTAAATGAATAAAACCTCTTCAAGCCCTTCTTTTATTTTTTATCTATGTGGGTCAAACAAGTGTGGCTGGAAGGATGTGATCTGTTGGAGGTGAGGTGAACTGACACAGCCCCGAGGAGGAAGGAGGAGGAGCATGCTCTGATTTATTCAAGACACACACAATTTGGGTTGCTAGGTTACAGGCCCAGGCTGAAACTGCAGATTCTGTCTCGGAGGGTGAAGAGAAGAAAAGCGACGGAGAGAGCTGAGAATTCGCATGTCTCCACCCCCCACACACACCCCCACCCCACATGCGCACATTCAAACATGCTAATGTCAGCTTTAGAAACTTCCACCCCTCTGGTTCTTTGAACTTCACGGGCCACTGCATCATTTGGTCCTCACCATCCTGGGTAGGAGATTTGGATGGCAATTATATCTAATAATGAAGGGATCTGAGATTTGTGCGTATGCCATGCTCACACAAACACTAACCAAAAAGGACAGTCCCAGCAAAACCATTACCTCTTAACCACCAATACTTCTATGGCTACATTGTCACTTCAACACAGTTTTATTGTTCTTCACTTGTTTTTCCGTTCTTCTCTAACAAACAAGAGTTATTGTCCTATTCGCAGGCACACGGATCACACGCATGCTTGCACACACATGCAGCGTGGCGGAGGGAACCGAGCACTCAGTGACACTCCAAATGCCGCTTTTGCACAACGGCCGGGGGATGCATGAGTAATATGCAGACCTACGCATAAACACACGGAAAACTGTCCATTGTACTTGAAGACCCAACCTCTTCTATCATATTTGGTAGCCTATATGTCTATAGCTTGAGAGACAAAAGGGTGGGCAGATACACAACTGTCAAAATGAATCACATATGGCAAAAGATTAAGGGCGACAACTGCAATGGCAATTTCTACTGCATATGGAGAATCGTGTGTCTATTTCTGTCCATGTAAGAGTCATCCAGGACACCCCAATCCCATTGTTACAATCGTTTCTTTCAATTGGTGTGATGCCCATTAGGTTAGCAGTGGTAATTCTCCGCAAAAGTGAATCTTCAAACTTGTTTAGAGGTCACTGAGCTTCTTCGGTCAGGAATATCATCAATTAAAGGCATGCTGCTTAAGTCAAGCAAAAATAGCTCTTGATTTGATTTGACAGAAGATGTAAATCTGATTTAGGGTTGTAAAGCCTCATGAAGTTGAGATAAATTCAGGTCCTCCATGATTTCCTGATACATGTCTGCATCCCCAAAGGCAATCCTTTAGAAATATTTGCTTCATCAAGAAAAGAACAGTAAAACGTCTCCTGCATTCGTAATAAACTGGTTTTCGGAATTTCATCAGGGCAAAGCTTTTCTTTAAAGAATGCATTATTGTGTGCTTATATGCCATTGTATTTGATTAAATTTTACTAGGGATGTAAACAATAAAGATAAAAAATAAATAAAATTACAATTGGCTGAAGGGATGTGTGTTGTGAGGACTAAACATTTGAAAACACTTGTTTACAGCACCGCAAACAATACCTGAATGAATTAATATGACACTTTGTTTTAAAATCCCTAAGAACAAACCAGTCTAAAAGACCCAAATTGTCTGGTTTTAATGTTTAAAAACTATTATGTCAAAGACATATTGCTTTTGTTGTTTAGATTAAAAACTGCTAGTAAGAGAAAAAAAAAGATTCTTTGTTAAAATCCATTTGTGTTTATAGTTTTAAATGCCAGCTGAATAATAAATATCTAGATTAAATCCGTTTTGGCAAAAAAATACATTTTTTGTCTCGCCACAAAATTAGTTGAATGTTTATGTATTATTTTGTTGACCATGTTGACCATGCATATCAAACCATGGGAGAGGGAAAGAAACTTAGGGTTTAACGATTAATTGACTTAAATGATGAATACATTTGAATGAAATAAATCGACTATAATCAAAATGGGAAAAAAGCATTTGGACTGAGGTACCGCAGATTAATTTTACTATAACATAAAAACAACAAAGATGCATCAAAGCAGACAACACACATATGATTTCAGCAAATATGGTCAGTCCATCGTTCCAGTCCAATGTGTGGAAACACTTTGAAATAAGCAAAGACGTACAGTGTGTTAAAGTGTTCTAATAATGATCTGTTTGGAGTATTCTGATGTGGAAAAACAACAGTGGTCTGCATAACTTAAGGAAACTAAAATGTGAACGGATTTCACATTCATTCTTATCTATTTGTTTGTTTGTACGCATCTTAATTTACACTTGATTATATAGGGCTGCATGATGAGGAAAATTCACGATTTGATCAATATCAATATGATCAATATTGTGTCTCTCTACACTCTTCAGACTATTGAATTTTTGGCTAAAGATCTCCTGGTTCGATTTTTTGTCCGTTAAATCAGATCAAAATGAAGTAATATGAATATGAATTGTATACCCACCAAAAAACTTTTATATGAATCGAATAGTTTTAAAAATCAATCAAAGATACACAACCGTAATTATTACACAAAACCAAAAATCCAACTCATGATGTGGGCATTAAACTCAAAACAACAACAACAACAACAACAAACAGATGGGTCCGAATGTGCAGCTTCTGCATGTCTATGCCATTGGACAGAACAATACCAGACACTTCACAAAGACCAAGTTACTCAAGACTATTCATGTTTCCACTGGGTTTATTATGCAGAGCGGGTATCGACAGCACTGCAGCCCCGTCCTGCCCCTCGGGTCTGCAGCCTCTGTCTGTATATCCATCCAGCTTTGGCATCACTGAAGCTAGCATGTGAATTGCACCGGAAGGACGCAGCACACACGCGCACACACACACACACACACACCGAACATGACACGCCGCAGCCCGGCCGGCCGGGCCTGGCTGGCAGACATTCCTCTACCTTGCAGGCCTCTCGGGTTTTCGGCCAGTCCCTCTCTCCCCGTGCTTTCCTGACGCAAGTATCCGGGAGGGAGGAGAATCGGGCAGGGCAACGAAAAGTTCCACAGCAGCCCGGCCGGTTTGGGAACTCTGTGGAAACATGAGCCGGAGGGGGCAGTCTTAGTAAAATATAACCATGACTCTTGTGTTTATATTCACCACGAAAACGTCACTAAATGAACACACACGTAGCTGTCGGGAAAATTCGGACTGGACTCAAAGCAGGTCGCTACTGACAGACTTAGACGAGGTAACTTAATGTGTTTAACGTGATGCGGATTTCTGCCGGTAAAGTCAGTCCAGTAGTTCGACGCAGGCGCAGTCCCGACAGATGCAGGACAAAATCACTGATACATCTTTACGGGGGGAGAAAAAATAAATAAATAAATAGCTACACCTGCAATGTCAACAGAACAGACGGTGTAGGTAAGCCCAATATATGATCAAAAACAGGCCAAAACACAGCACTGCCACCGACCTGCTCGTGTTCCTGCTGCAGACTATTGTTCCACTTGTGTGTGGTAATCCGGGCAGCACGCTGGGATGAAACCACTGCGACAAGTCCCTCTAGCTACTTTGCAATAAAATGCACCAGACTGCCTATTATCACCCGGGAAATGGTTGTTGTTCCTGGTTTAGACGCAGCATCGAGGTGTCCGGCCGCCGGACATAGCGCGATTGAAACGAAGCAGCATTTGTGTCAACTTTCGCTCGGTACTCGCTCCGTCCCGTCCGGTGACGCTCAGCCCTATCTGCTGCCTGTGCTGCTGCCTGTGCTGCTGCTGCTGCTGCGTGGATCCCAGGAGGGGGCAGCGGCGTGATCCCGGAAAACACCGCAAGGGGGGTGTGTGTGTCTGTGTGTGTATAATTAAAACATTAGCTACTTAAAGATTTGAAATACAATGCTTCGAGTTAAATATTAACACTTTATTGAACTCATACATGTGGTAAAAAAAAATGTTTTTTAAAGATTATTTAAAACGTAAACAATCTAATCTGATCTGATAAAGTGTCAGCTGGTTGATAACAATTAAATATATATTTTAAAAAGAAATAAAATAACACTTGGAGAGGTATAAAACATTCACGTCTATAGATTAGAAGACATACATTTACATTTAGTTATTTATTTCAAGGCGACTAATAAACAAGAGGTGAAACAAGAAAACCAACAGCAAAAACAGGTTGGATCACACAATGTAGTAAAGGGCAATAATAGTGTGGACAAAGGTTTTAGCCAAAACACAAAGAGCTTTTTTCTACAGGGATTCTCTCCCAAAAGCATTAAAAAAGATATAATTACCCCCCCCCCCCCCCCCCCCCATGACTGAAATATTATTTTTATTATTATTACACATAAGGTTCTCTGCAGAAAGACAAGCTAAACTTTAATGAAATCCATCTTTGTCCCTTTTATAATAAAGCATCATTGGACGATATTATATTATTATAATATTATATAATATTATATTATATTATATTATAATAAAAATAAATCTTTTAAGGTTATTCCTACAAATGAGTTTTTTGTAGTTTTTTTATGTTCTTTTTTGCTTAGTGCACAAAAGGATCTGCTGAAAAAATAATTCAAGGCAACCACTTCCTGTCCCTCTACAGCTGCCATAACAACCATTTAGCCCAGGCTGTCAGGCAACAGCTCAAGGATTTATGGCCAAATGATGAAAAAAAGAAAAATAAGTGATGAAAAGTAACACTGAACTTAAGTAAGTGATTGCAATTTAAGTTAATATCAATATAATCTATCAACATACTTTATCTAAAGTGTCTGCTATACATGGTTTTGTACACTTAGACACACATGGTTGTCCCCAGCTTTGATTCAGTAACAAGCTAGTTCCATTTCACTGGCAGTGTAGTTTTTATCTGTATCGTAGAGTTATATTGACTAATGACACATAGACCTACTAACTGCAAACAGAACATGAGGGAGCATGTGACAGAATACAGAGAGAGGAACTGTGTATGAGAAGGTTTGAGGCGTCAGAGAGGAGTTGTTCAGCACATAGGTGGGAGCTCAGCCACAACCAGACAGAGTATCTGTGCGTAAATGAGAGTCTCAAGTGGAATGGAGAGGTTATAAGGCGCAGAGGTGAAGAAGGTGGATGACTTTAAGTACTCAAAGGCCAATGGTTTGAGGGGTTTGAGAAAACAGGTTTGGATGGGTGAAGGAGAAGTTTCAGTTGTGATATATGGAAAAAAATGTTCTGCAAAAATGAAAAGAAATGTGCAGGAGCATAATGAGGATAGGCCTAGTTGAAGATCCCCAAAGGGAGCACCAAAGAGTCAAAGAAGAGTTTAGGGTTATTTATTAGTAATAATTGAATAATGATCAATAGTCTGATAAATATGTATTGTTAAATCAAATAAGTTTATTTGGGTCAAGCTTTATTTAAAATACAATGTTGAAATCGTTGTGTTTGGTATATTGACATATTCTTCTGACAGTGTGGTAGGTCAGAATGCATGTTCTATCCAGCCTTCAGCGACACCTACTGGTCAATTGAAAACATGGCAACCAACTTCCTGTTGAAATTATCTTCATGATTGATCCTAAATCAGAAGTGATCCCAATTTATTTATTTAAAGGAAGCTGAAGGTAGACAGTTTTTAAGCAGATAGTTATGTCAGCATACAGAGCTTCATTAGCAATTTCTCTTAATTGATTTTGTGGGACAGTTAAAATAATAATAATAATAATAATAATAATAATAATAATAAAATAATAATAATAATACATTTTATTTAGAATTTGCTTTACATTTTGGGTAAAATCTCAAAGTGCTACAATGAAGGCAGGAATAACAAAATACAATTTAAGCATTACAAAGAATTCACGTGTGCTGTAATGTTCTTCAATTGAACTATTTTCTTTTTGCTATATATTTTTTTAATGAAGTTAGATTAATAGCAATTTAAAAAATGAAAATAACATTGGAGTTTTTAGACAGCAACCTTTTTTTCTGGAGTGTACCGATAGAGGGCGGTAATTGTTTAGTACAGCCGCTGAGCCGCGGTGTTTTTAGAGCTCGTCTTGTTGTTAGGCAGGTTGTCAGGGGCATCACATCAGCTAGTGAGCTAGCAAAGGATTAATGAAGTTTAGGTAACGACGACTCAAGTATTTACTGAGGAAAAACAGCTGCCATTACCCTTGTTTTTTGCTCGTAGCGGTACTGTCTGTCTACGTAGTATCAGCGTTAAGTAACGTCAGCTTCACTTTGTTTAGAAATACAGGTTTTGCTCTTGAATTTGCTTCGTAGACAGTTAGCTACTGGCTATCTTATCTGTATGACGTTTCTTTGAAATTGAACAGTCTCACGGTCCCTTGTGACATTCTGTAGGTCTACTCCTGGCGGTTGTGTGGTGGGAACATGGAAGACGCAGCGGAACGTTTTATGGAGCAGGACGAATTTGACAGTAGCGAGATTACTTCACCACTGCCATTTCGCCCACCCTGTCGGTCCACCACCCGACTGCAGATCCAGAGAAGCAATGTGTGCTCTCGGGCTTATTTCGTTGTGGTTATGGTGTTCTTCCATGTTTACATCCTGAATATCATCGCGCTGCTTCTCTACGTGCACTATAACAACGGGCTTGGAGATTTAGACAGTGGTAATGTTGGAAGCCCATCAGCACCTGTCGGCGGCAGCCGCTTACCCCAGCCTGCCCCGCCAACAGACTTACATGATGTGGAGGACTACAGTCATAGCTTCAGTCTGCCTCGGATTGAAGGCATTCGGGTGAGAAAAAACATGTCAGTTTTTGACAACTAGATTATTTTAAAACTTTAGTATTAAATTTGTCAAAAATGCCACCCGTGCACCTGCAGGTTGGACACATTCAAAGACTTTCACTTGTACAAGACAGAACACATGAGATGAAGACCCTGAGTTTGAAACCTCTGCTTTTTGGTAAGTACCAACAAGTGCTTTGCTTACAGCAAAGTCTTATCCAAATATGTAATATCAAATGGAAACATATTTCTTATGTATAATAGACCAAAAAAATCCCAACTGCATAAATAAATTCCATTCTAAGGGGGAAAAATAGTTCAGTCCCAAGAAGTTCATGCAAAAAAAAAGTGATTTCTTCTGTGCTTATGGTCTAGAACGGTGCTCCTCGATCATTATTTTCTAACCTTTCTTGAGCTAAAGTACCGTACAACCCTTTTTTCTTTCGTCAGCTCATCAGTTTTGCAGAGAACCACGAGTGTTCGAATATTGGGAAAAAGTCAAACATGCAGGGCAAAAATGTCTTCCCATAAACCAAAAGACCATATCTCGATAGGTGCTTTCATTATTTGTATATGTGTATATTTTGTCTCCGGAAATTATTGCAGAGCTTCAGAACGGTTTATTAAAAAGTTTTGCTTTACTTAATGTCCAGCTTTTATTTGCTTTTAAAATATTTAATGTATCAAGTTAAGTTTTGGGTAATATCGACTTTATTTAGGATTTGCGTTCTTGTTTGGACCAGGAAAATTTGTCGTCTTTAAATAATCCAAACATAAGATGCAATAGTAAGTGAAAGTTTACAATTATGATACGTACATTTTCTAAGAAACATCTCTTTATTTTAATTTCCTCCACTTCTGTAACTTAACAATTTTCACATTTGGTGTCCTTCTTTGTGACTTTTTAACTGTACATTATTTTTCTTGGTTATCACATTTTTGGAAATGATAAAAAAAAGTATATTTACACTTCCAGGCACATTGCTACAACTTTATATTTGACCCCCTAAGGACTTCATTACATTTCACAGACTACCTTCCCACCTAGTGTTACAATTCTAGTTCCTGCAGCGGTGATGCTTCCACTTTCGTGCAGCTGCCATTAGGTTCCTGTTTTGTCTTTGCCAGGCGTAAGCCTTGTTGACCACCAGGCGCTCCCCTTGCACTGTGCCTGTCACCAGGAAGGTGCCGCCTCTCGGGTGTTGCCGTGTCATGTTCCTTACGCAGGTGGCGTCTCTCTCCAGCCACAGTTCAATGCGGGAGCGAATCTGCCCTCCCACTAACGGCCCCTGCTTCAACACATCCAGCTTAGTTGTCAATGAGAATTGGGACAGACTCGCGGGACTATATTTGAGCCTTGTCAGCCGTAGTTTCACCACTGTAAGAACACCAAACAAGCACAATTAACGAGTGACTTGGACGTGTGGAGAATTATGAAAGGAATGCAGGTGCTTACCAAAATCACTTTTACAAAAAGACTCCAGGGTGTCTTTTGGTGAAGAGGGCTTTTCTAATTCACAATCCCGGCAGCTCGCCTGAGGAACTGAAAGAATGAAACCGCCAATTACATAACTTGTTGAATGTAGTGAATTGAAGGTGTCTGATGGTTCTCACCTCTTTGTCCATCTGTGTTAACTGTGGCATTTGTAATGGAGGAGATGCAGACAAGATGCTCTGCAGGATACTGGTCACAGCGTAGGATTTCAGGCCAGGGGTAGCCGTAGCAGCTCATTATTGGTGCGCAGCTGTCCCGCACAGATTCACACAGGCTTCTGCAGGGCGAGATAAACCTAAAGAGGACAGGATGACATTTTGAAAGAGTGATCAAAATAAGCAGCTTGAACAAATTGCATCATGATGGTAAATGCTAACCATTTGATTTATAAGAATTAGATTTTTGGGTTTATGTTTTTTTTTCTTTAACTACAGATCAACTCATGTGAGAAATAGGAGCTCTGGGTACTTTAAATGATCCTGATCTCTTTGCTGCAAACACCAAAGCTAGTTTTATGACCCTTCATTGTTTTTTTCATTGTTTTGTTCCCTGTCGCTTAAAGAGCTTATATGTAGTTACTTCTTTCTATAGTACTCAAAGTAAAAACTCTACATTTATATTTTCATTTATATGAAGTACAAATTTTAAATTGGCAGCAAAAGCAAAGCTTACCGATCAAGACAGATGGGAGCAAAGAGTGAGCAGAGGAAGCTGCGGGCATCAGGGTGGCACTCTCTTGCAAGTAGTGGCAACCAGCTGGTACTCTGTTGAACCGCCTCAGCCAGAGACTCGTGGCCCAGCAGGTTGGGCATCCTCATGGTGTCATAGCCGATGTTTTGACACAAGGCCATGTCTGACGGTATGGGTACACAGCGGGAAGAGGTACGGGATTCCCACAGTCCTCCATCCCTGATCGACAGCGTAGACCTAAACTTTGGTGTCATCCCGAGCTCCGTCCATGCGATGCCATCTTCTCCAGTTGAAGGTGACTTGGAAGCTGGGGTGTCGCCTACTTCGACTTGACTGCTTCTTGGGGTACTTGTCCTATCCCCGTCTTTGTCCTTGAGTGCAGACTGAGCTCTCATCTCTGTTTTTAGGCGTCCTTCCAACCTTGACTTCCATAATGTAAAGTCGGGATTGGAGGAAGCGCTGGGACCAGCAAGCCAAAGCAGAAACACCAGACAAGCTGAAGGACGCAACATTCTGGTTCTACAAGAAGTACATTTACCTAAAGTCAGACAGGGGAAGAAATCCAAAAGTAATGGTGAACCTTGATGTCAAAATGGAGGAAGGATGGCAGAATAGGAGTTTTTATAGCAGGTTGCCAACAGACTTAAATACAAAGGGTGATGGGAGGTCTGTGGAGCAGTAGGGGAAGGGGCGGGGTAAAGTTGACACATTAAGAGACTTTTTTGTCACAAAAACATTAAGAGATTTTTTTTTGTAAAGCAAGTTTGGAAAGTTAAGAGTTTTGATGGGTTCAATTTTTATTCTTTTGGTTTTTGAACCTGAATTTATGAAAACAGTAGAATTTGCGGTCAGAAGATTTTTTTAATTTTCAAATCTTATCTGATAATATCCCAATCAAATTGATTTTATTGAGATATTTGGTTTTTTTTCCTGTCCTTTGGAACTTAAATGTCTTTCTAGAATCTGTTATCATTGAAATTCTAAGATAGCAGAACATACTTTTAACAATAAGAAATACTTATTTTTCTAAATGGTAAGGTTGTTGAGATAACATTTAGAAGACTGTAATCAACATAACCTTTGGGGAATAACATGCTTGCAGAGAAGGTGCCTGCTGCTGCATGGCCATTTGTAAGTGTAGAGGATTCAGACAAAATCGGAGTTGTCCTGCTGTGCAGTTATGACCTTATTCCTGCTCTGACAAGCGGGTCACTTCCTTTCCGGCGGGGACAAGAACAGACAGTAATGGGAGGGAGAGGATGAGGCTTCAGTCGCTCCATTCATATTAGTTATTCAGATTAATGAGGCTTGACTGGATAATAGGGATTAACCAAGGATACGGTGTAAAAGACACGGGTGACAAACAAGGCCTTTACTGTACAAGATTCCAGCCTGCCGGAAGCCTTTTATGAGGAGAGAAAACAAGAGGCTGGGTGGACGCATTGCTGAAGGAGAAAGGGGAGAGCGTGAAACCAGGCTACGTACCATTATAGTCAGATTAAAACAGGTTCAGTTAGCGCCATGTTTTGTGAAGATCTATATCAAACCCCAAACTTGTGATGAAAGAATGCATCTTAGTTTAAAGTACCAGTAAAGTTATGACGGTTAAATCAGAATGACCACGGTATGTTCTGGTTCTGTTATGTTGTTGTGCTCGCTGATTTCAGCAGAAAGTGACTCCTTAAAGCTTTTGTCGTCTCATCTTTTGGAAGAAGTCCAGTGTTTGCATTCATTAAAACTACCTGTGGGACGGTTTGTACCACACACAGTTCCCAGCTGGCTAATAGAAGGGAGCAGTTGGCTCATTAGATCCACAGTTTGTGGACACCGTCACTTGGGAGTGCAGGTATTGCATCTCAACATTTATTTAGATGCTTAGAGATGTTTTTTTTTTCCTGTTCTATGATTTATTACAGTTTGTGCAGAAATCTTAAATAGTTTTCCATTCTGTTTTCAATCTGAAGTGCCAAAGAAAGTCATAATATTTGGCACACTTCATATACAAGATATGTTAGAAATTCCCCCTACATGTCAATAAAGAGTGTATGCAATAATTAAGTTTAAGTGATCTTCCTAATCTACTTCCAGTCAACAATGTAAGTCTAAGATCTAGAATGAACTGTTGTAATCACTGGTATTTATCTGAATTAATAAAAGTTTATTTTTTGTATCACCTTTTGTTTTTTCGTGCTGATCACACATCTTCATGTTTTTCGGATTAAGGTTTAATGAATTACTTATTTGAAATAGAGAAACAGTGACTCATTCATTCTAAAAACCATTATATTTCTAAGTGAAAACGTGAGGTGAGCACATTTTTATTTTACTTATTTTTCTGGCTCTTGTTTATTTTTTTTTTATTGATAGAAATCTCAGGCTTCCTGTCAGAAGAAGAGTGTCGGGTGGTGGTACAGCTGGCTCAACTTAAGGGACTCACTGACAGTCAAACAGCATTTGGCCGAGGGCAAGAGGACTCCATGCAGCCACTGCTTTCTCTGAGTACAGAGGAGGTCTTCAGTCTACTGGACCTGAATCAGGACGGGCTTCTTCAGAAGCAGGAGGTGACGGCGGAGTAACACTTAAGATATCCAAAACATGTCCCATTGAGCTAGAAGCAGATTCTTTATTTGTTGTGCAGTACTGAGTAGAACATCGTGATCTCTGTTCTAGATTGTGAGTCATACCCGTTCTCAAGATGGAACTTGGTTGAGCCCAGTCAACCTGCGGCAAATCCTGACTGGTCTGGAATCCCACCCCACAGGTCTGTGCTTCTGCAGTGCATGTGTTGTTGTTGTTTGTTCTGTCATGTCATTATATTTGTTTAAGCTATTTATCAATTATGACTAGTAATTAAGTATTCCAATTAAGCTATTTTTAATCAAACATAATAATGGCTGTGAAAAGCCTCATTTTGAGATATTTTCATTTAAATTTGTGACATTGCAGGACAATAAAAGATGAAAGTATAACTAAAAATGTGGCTTTAGGAAGTTGTTTTTATCATAACAGACTTCAAGCCTTTACTTTTACACCACCAAGGTTTTTTTCATTCTTGAACCATTAAGGGGGGTAAAACAAAACATCCAGCCCAGAGGGCTCTAATTTAAAACATCAGAAAACAGAAGGAACGCTTTCTGAGAAATCCCCAAAATATTGACCATGAACTTCTTATCAATACCATAATACATATGTTCATATACGTTATTTCACAGTTTATTACAGCAACAAGACAGTAGAAAAGATAAAAGAGATTGTATAGTGTCCTCTAACATTTTTGCTTAATTTGATCATTTTGAAGAGATGGAGAGAAAAGAATATAAGGAGGAAGAAATGAGACATGAGGAGGTGACACTGCAGGAGTTGAACAACTTAGACTTTGTTTTTTTTAGGTGACTGAGAAAAAAGCAGGAAGAGGTAAACTTAATCGCGATTGATGTAATAAATGGACACCCCTAGTTTTTATATTTGGGACTGTTGGTACTCAGTCCTGTCATCAGTGTGTCAATAGATGAATGGGACCGTGAGTGTAGTGCACTTTGGGCCTTCAAGAAATATAGTACAGTGTACAAGCATACCCCATTTTAGAAGTCCAATAATAAAAAAAATCCTTGTTGTAATCCCCAAATGTCTCTTCAAGGCAGTAAAAAATATCTGATCAGCGCTTCTACTGCATCTCCATTTGCTCTTACATCTTTATAATCTGAAATTTATCAGTGACCCTGTGAAAGCTGGTGAGTGAGGACAGTAAATACTTGACGGGTGGCTTCGGTTGCGTTTCCCAGTGAGTGGCAGGAGAGGAAGAGGGGTGACACCATTTTGACCCATCGCCATTGTGCCAGACCTTCTACCCATCCCACTCCGGATGTACCTCATCCTATCTCATTAAAACATAATTGTTTTCCAAGCCCTTTCCTTAATTTCCCCCCGGATGCCACACATCCCCCCCTGCTCCCTCCTCCACTCTGTGATGAACTCCCCACCTCCTCTCCCACCACCTCCACCATGACACCCCAGGGCTATTGTTGCGGCTGGGACATTGTCCCCTGGGTATGGGAGGAAGAGAATGGGTTAAAGAAAAAAGGGTAGTTGTTGTATCCTGGTTTTCCCTTTTATTTATTTTATTTTTTTAAATCTGTTGAATTTGAAACATAGTAAAAAATAAGTAATAAATGTAAAATAGGTCAAATAAATGTGATTTACTGATTGAAGTTTTTGTTTTGTGTGTGCCTGGCAGGGACGCTATCACTGGGAGATTTTAAGCAGGTTTTTGATGTGTCCCAGCATTCAGGACAACACCAGAGTGGGAAGCTCCATAACAATTTTAAACACAGAAACAAACATACCTGGCTGTATCAAGGCCCAGGCTCCCACCATGTGCTGCAAACACTCAGGAACAGGTTATTCTTTCCACTTCCTCTTTCACAGTGTAACCTGCATATGTTGCATTTTAAAGCAACTTAACATTCTGCTTTATTTATTTTTATTTTTTGTATTCCCCCAGAATAATCAGTTTGACGCGTTTGCCCTCTCCGCTGGTGGAACTGAGCGAACCACTGCAGGTGGTTCGTTATGAATACAGAGACTTCAGCGATGCTCACTATGACAGCAGCCCCTCCCGCTCAGAGACCACATGCTCACACACACGCCTGACAGGAAATTCATCTGCTCTCACTGAAGTCTCTTGCAGGTAAAAATGTTCAGTTTAAATGTTTTTTTCTTAGTGCTTTTATTGTGAAATAAAACCTGAATGAATGGACAGGATAGCTCTATAGTTTCTAATAGTTTTTTTTCTGTGAGCCAGTTGATCACACAATGACTGTGCTGTTTATTTTCTGTGGGACTAATTGAAATTATTACATGAAACTACTATGGATGAATTTTTAAATTTTTATTAATGTGCTTATTGAACAAAATCAAGTCCACTTCAGTTATTTGACTTTTTGAAGATGGTTATTTACCATATATAACATAATGGGTAGAGATGATTGTGCTTATGTTTTTCTATGATGTATGTCATTTCTACTGGCTTATATACATGTATATTTAATTTGAATGTTTAAGTTTAGGAATCTGTCATCGTATTTTGTATGATCATCCTCAGCAACTGACTGTCTTTTTAAGAGTTGTTTTGTTCTATTTTCAGGTATCTAACTGTCTTGATCCACCTCAGCTCTGTGGAGGATGGTGGTGAAAGCACCTTCCCTGTTGCTGATAACCGCACCTATGATGAAAAAGTAAGTGTCCACTGTTAAAAAAAACAACCAGATTTTTCCAAAATAAAATTAGAACTAGCCCTGCCACAGCTGATGAGGCAGTCAGAATATTAACAGTTCTGTGCTGCAAATGCAAAGCTCATAAAAAATGATTTTTCATCACATTTACAACTCATGGAATGTGAGAATTTTTTATCTGATTGACATTGAAACACAATTTCACAAATATCCATCAGTGCTTCAGTCTAAATAAGAAAACCGTACAGTAGTATGTTTAATGTAATCAATACACAGAGATCTGCAATATACTGTATGCATTATTCATGTTTTTTTAATAATGACTTTCAGCTCTGGTAAATTGGAATTAGGTTTCCCTCGTGTTTCAAGCCAGCCTGTCTCATTTAAACCTCCAACATCTCCGACCGCTGAATAATTTATCAGCGTCATGCAGAGATCTAAAAGCTGACTAATGAAAAGAGCAAAGGGTTGCTGATGTCTGTCAGTTTACTAATGAACTGAAAATGTATATCAGTTTTAATGAGCTTTGTGCTTTTGATTATAAACACAAACCATGTTCGGACAATAGAAATCCTAACAATCCTAAAGCCCATACTATTAGCAGACCTGCTTGTTTATTTGACAGAAAAAATAAATTTAGAAAATCTATTTTCAGCTTTTCTTGACATCTGTTTAAGTATTCTTTTAGCTGCTTCCTTTTTATGCCAAAATAAATGTTACTATTTAAAAGTGAAACTATCCAGATCCTATTTTGGTACAAACTGTTAACTATTTATAATGTTCAGCACTGGGCTAGAAATGATCTTTGCTTTTTCCTTGAATGGAATACATTTCCTTCATGTCAAACACTCATCAACAGTAACTAAGGCCTTGGCTATAATGTGACAAATAAACATGTCTTCAAAGGATAAATAAAGGGATATTCAGTTTTAAATTCAACTGAGCAGGTAAACCTCAAACAGAGGTGGGAATTTGTCTCCTTGTCTCTACAAGAAGGCAACATTTTGCAGACAAGGACCGTTTGCATGAAAGAACCTTCCCATGTAAGATAAATATGGAGAATTATCCCAAACTCCCAAACCCAAACTGATCCGTGCTTTTGCTCAATAAATGCCAAAAGGGGACTTCTTTTCTTGTGAATGTATTTAGATACGCCGCTCTGTGTTGAAGCCCCTTTTGTTGTTGTTTCAGGCATTGCTCCAGGGTGAAGTTGATTTGACCGATACTCAGCAGACGTGTGGCAAAAGCAATCTGAAAGTAAAACCCACTACTGGAACAGCTCTTCTCTGGTATAACCATCTCTCTGATGGTGAAGGTAAGAGCTGAAAGGGGGTTAGTTATATCAGTTACACAATGTACAGTGCATTAATAAAGCTTTTCATCGGTGTCGACAGTCTTTGTTGCTAACTCTTAGGCCAAATTCTAGGGAAGTTCCATCATTCAAGTTTTAGTTTTTCATGGAGTCTTTGTGTAATCAGTCCACAGAGTATAGGCCTGTTTTTCCGATTGTTTTAATTGTAAAACTATTGAAAAAAAGGTTATAAGGAAAACGCCATAACTGAGAAAACATACTAATAAAAGCTATAATGGGTTCATAACCGTTGTATAGACTAAAAATAAACAAATAAAACAAACTTTTGTTAAAATGTTAAGAGAGGACCTATTTCAGTAGTACAAACATCAAAATTCTTATTCTTGAAACTTTACAATATTGCAAAATAAACATATTTTTGCCTTGAAAAATCGTCTTTTGAGACTTTTTTTTAAATGGAATTCATATGATCTGGATTTTTATTTTAAAGTCACCTTATTGCAGTAACTACAACACCACAAATTATTCCTTAAATTAAGATTTGTTCTTTCATTGTCTCCTCTGGATTTCACAGGTTGGATGGGTGAATTGGATGAGTATTCCTTACATGGTGAGTGCCCAGTCAAGAAAGGAGTGAAGTGGCTGGCTAACAGCTGGATAAATGTGGATCCAGATCACCAGCAGCAGGAAAGCTACCAAAGACTTGTAGCTCAAAAGCATCGCACCAAATCTGGCTTGGAAGAATACTACCAGTCTGTTTCACACAGTGACTTCCATCAAGATCTATAGCCAGACCTTTTAGTGTGTTTGTTCACATGCTTTTAGCTAGTCAAGTTACGATCCTGGATTGGCTAAATGTCATATCAACAGAAACCCTGTTACTCCTGTGCATGGAAACCCTTTTATGATATCTCTTCCTCTTTTAAGCGCATGCAAATTCACGCATTGATGCTGTATTTCGAAATCTTACTCCAGTGAGTGAATCTATTGACATTTCTTATGTTTCAGAGGACATGACTGAAATACAAATTGCACAAAACAGTGTTACATATCATCTCTTTTAGGTTTAGCTTTTCATTATTTATTGTAAAATAGTATAAAAGGAGCAGTTTTCTTACAAAAATGTAAAAAATAAGAAAAAATTGATAACATTTTTTAAATTTAAAGTTAATGTTGTCTGAAACTGAGCTTTATGAATGTATGGCAGACAAAGAGCAATATGAACTCCATCATTTGAATTGTTAGTGCTGCTATGTCATGGAGTTTCTCTGCTTATCTGCCTTCTTTATACACTGATTGGGATTTATATGGTAGTTGTTGACAGATGAAGGGTACAAAACCTATTATCTCTTCATTGTCAGAAGATACATTTAACAAGTCATGAATGATTTTCATCGAAACTTGTTTTACAAGCAGAAAACGAAACTCACAATTGGATCATGGATGGGCCAACGTTCACTAATACATGAGGCAAGCCTTTCTTTTGGTTCTGTCCAACAAACAAGTTATTGTAGTTGAAATTTTGGGAAGAAGTTAATGTCGGCTCAAATATATCTGATCCAAAATTAACCATTTTTATGAATGCTTTGGCATGGTGGCATTCCAGTCCCTTTTTTTGTTTTTGTTTTTTTGCATCAAATGAAGGTTGTTTGATTCTGCTGCCATTCAAATGCGGCACTTTGAGTCTGGCTTTTTTTTTGCATGTGACTTAGGTTTGAATCACCCTTCAGACAATTGTTGCTGACCACAGAAACCCTTTCATAGAATGTTATTAGTTGTGACTGTTTTGCAGCTGGATAATATGCTCTTCCACAAAGCACAATTGATCTGTAATGGTTTTGGGAGCACAGCAAAGATGTGAAGGTTTGACTTGGCCTTCAGGCCAAAGAAGCATTTGCAAAATCCTTGGAGACCTGAAGTTTTACATCTAAAAGACCCAAAAGATGAGCTGTAAAGATATGATACAAGACACCACAGCACAGCTACAGTGTTCTTTGTTTATTTTTCTTTATTTTTAATCCTGTGTTCCAAACTATGTCATATTAGTCACCTGTGAAAGTTATGTAAAACCTAACCTCTGTTTTTGGTTGTGTTGTTATTAAGCTTTTTTTTCTGTGTTATTTATTAAGTAGTTCATTTTTTGCAATGCAGAAGTCGGGGCAGTTAGAGTCAGAGATAATTATACAAAGCCACCTCTTGGAATTAAATGCAATATTTATACTATTTTCAATATCGTCTTTCACATGAGAATGTTTATTGTCTGAGAATATTTGTGTGCTATTTATTTGGTATATATTTGGTGATTTAACCTAATATGTCTATTTATAACTGCTTGATGTTGCACTGAATCTTTTATGTGTGGTTGTACTTGTTATATGTCATGAAATAATGTATAAAGATATATTTTAATAGTTGAGTCAAGCTTTTTCTTTCATTTAGACAGAGCAAAACGGCCACTAGATGCCGCCAAATACCACAGTTGTATTTTTCAGTGAGTCGTGACTTGGGTGTGCGTTACTAGAAATGTGGATCACTCAAGTGGAAGTACAAACACTTCCATAACAGACGTTGTAGTATACTATACAAATACTACGTTGTGCTGGCATAACATAAGTGACACAGCTAGATTCAAGGTGCACACTGATCCTTTCAACATGTTTGTGCAGCTTTAAAATATTGATGAGAAGCCCATTGTACTCATTTAATGTTATATATTTAATGACAATTGTTCACAAAAAGAAATACTTTGTAAATTTTAAAATACACTTTGCGAATAAATTGAGCAATGGTCTCAAGGGCTCGTCTTAAGAGGACTTATTTTAAATTAATTAGGAGGTAAAGCCTCCTGTATTCATTTCATGCATTCGACATAACTTGTCCTATTTAATATGTTCATTTGGCTTAAAGACCCACTCCAATTGATTTATTTTCAAAGTGTTCCCAGTGGTCTTTTAATTAGGATTATGCATTTTTTAAGCAAAAAAAAAACACTGTTGTTTACTAGGACATAGTATCTGCAGAGCAACAGGAGTTCATAAGAAATTTTCCTGAGTTGTGGGTGGGACCGTTGGCACAGAGGAAGCTTTCCCTCATTTCCCATCATTTCTTTGTTTACACATTTTCCCGCTAGCTTACAGTCCTTCACAACCCAACCTAGCATTAGTGGTGCAATGAGCCAGATGATTTGTCTACAAGTGGATGCATTAGAATGGAGTGGAGTGTGGAGTAAATATACTGTGGTAATTTTGATCTTAATTTTCCACCAAAAATTAACAATTTGAACCAATATCATCGCCAAAAAAGACATCTAACTATCAGTGTTTAGACTATTTGTGAGCTTTGCATTCCCACATTTGTCGCATTTTGTCCTCGATTAAGAATGAGAGTGCTTCTTTCACCGGCGTCCCCGCAAACTTCTCTGGCGCCTGGACAGATAAACAAAGCAACCATCAGCCGTCACCAGACATCTCATCTAACTGCAATTACTTCAGGTCAAGAGCGCACACGCAGTCATAAACCCACCATTGTGACTTCTCACTCTCAGTGAGTGATGTTGCTGATGCTGTGTGCACCACACTGAGCCACTCTCAGCCAATCAGATCGCACGGCGGCAGAAGAAGGCGGGGGGAGCGTTGGCGACAGAGCGGGCGGTTGTTCAGAGAGGACTACGTACGTCGACCGTCGAAGCGTGTTGTGTTCCTCGCAGGACCATGGACTTCTGACAGAGCCTTTGAATCGAACCCTCAGAAAATCATCTTTTTTTCTTTAAAGCTTAGCATCATTTTCATTTAACTGTTATCCATGAGATTCTTCAGGCTTACATTCAAGTGCTTCGTCGACTGCTTTTGAATCCCCCTCTGTCAACGGCTGAATCGACCGCGGCGCTTTTGTGGCATTTTCCGTCTCTTTGGCTGAGCTGACGAATTCCAACCTGTGATTTTTATTTAAAAAAAATATAAACTGAGTTTATAATATTTTTAAAGAAGAAACAACAAACTCGAAAGAAACAAAACATCAGAGAAAAGAACCTTGCATGTTGTGGCTGCATCTCTAGCCTGTCTACCGGCTGCCCCCCACACCACCTTTTTTTTTTTTTTTTTTTTTTTTTTTTTAGTCAGGCCTTCTTAAGACACACCAAAAGGCAACTTTCTCTGTAAATCATAACAAGTTTTTGTGCTGTCACACAACAAAATGTCACCCGAGTTGGAAGAGGACAGAAGAGGTGAGTGGAATTTATTCAGAAATTACTTTTATGTATTTAATTGTTAGCTAAATCACTTATTTACGACAGTTTACATTATTTACACAGACTTCACAGCAGTTGCCGTAAACCCGCTAAAAACCTTTATTAATATTAAATTGTGCATGTACTATCAGATATTACAGAGGGAGCAAAAAAAACAACAACACAGAAATAAACTAAAGCTTATGTAGCTAATGCAGAACAACACATTTATGATCAAAATAAATCCCCTGTTTCTGTATTCTCATTTATTAGGCTTTCCAGGTTTTATCCCATTGCGTAACACTTGCACCTGCTTATTTAGTTCTGACTGATAGTTTTTTCAGATATTTGAGAGAAATTGTTTCTTGCTGGATAATCAATGTATCCCTAATCCCAAATCATTTCTCTGCTGTGATTTGGATTCACCTGCTTTGCTGTCTTATCTTAAAAAAAAAAAAAAATAGACTAATATCATTGAAAGCTGCTGGTAAAAGTAGCAGGATGCTGGTTTCATTTCAGGTTTTTTGTGCAGATTTCTTCATTAATCTGTAATAGAGAAAACCAAACTTTGTGAACAACACTGCAAATTGATACACACCTGCATTGGAGATCTGTGCTGCAGCCCACAAATCATGAGATGATGACGGGGAACGAACATGGAGGGCAGAATCAGGTGGGATGGTGTTTGACAACACAAACAAGTGGGTCATTTTGAAACACAAAACAAAACATTAATATTGATTTATTTAGTATGCTGTAGCTTTTTCTGTTGATAGGTCTTCAATGATTAAAAAAACAAGGCGCCTGATTTTGTTTTAACTCGGATCAAGGACATTGTGTACACCAGTGTTTTGAACCTTTGAGCCAAGGCACACTTAATCCTTGACAAAAATCCTGTAGCACACCAGCATCCAAAAATTAAAAAAGGAGAAACTCATAGTCTGTATTGACGTACAGTCCCTCCGCAGTCTCACATGCATCTTTGTGATAATTGTGGCAGAAAAAGCTGGAAATTGCAGCTGTTTTTTCTAAAAGATGTAATAAACGTTAAGCTAGTTTTCAGTAATAATTTTCAACTAAATTATTTGCAATTTTACCCTGGTAGTAGCTTTTTTTCTCCAGTTTATTAACATGCAATTTTATGTAACCTAACAAAAAAACAAAAGTGAACATGTTGAAGTTTTATTAGTTTTTCTCTTGTCTTAATCAAAGATTAAGTCTTTGAAAACTTTAACAAAAATGTTTTATTTCCTTTTTAGATGATTAAATTGTTTGAATTTAGTTTAATTATGTCTGTTGGCCACTTCACCTTAATCCTGTTTCTTAAATGTTATTACGTCTTAAGTTTAACATATGAAATAATTCAGACCTTATTAGAAAAGTGTCAGGATCCAGTAGCGGACACAAACGCAAGATACAGGAATGCAGAAACAAAAGTCTTTAATTCAGCACTTAAACTGAATGTAAACCAAGGCTAGAATACTCATGAAACTCGAGAAGCAACACAAAACGATCCCGCAATGAGTGGAGGAAACACACGGACTATATACAGGTGGACTGATGACATAAGTGAACACAGGTGTACCCATTACAATGACAGGTGGGAGAGAAAATTAACTGTAAGGAAAAAAAAAAAGGAGACAAGGAGCCGGATTAGAAGGTAACAACAAACTGAAACATAATTAGAAAACCCCACCCTAAATATCCCACAAAAAGTGTTTCAGTTAGAAAGATGACTTGGACCAAACTCTAAGATGTTTGGCTGTTATTAAAAATCACAAACCTTAAAGGAGAACTGAACTGTTGACCTCTGATTTCATCAAGCAGATTTAAAAACTGTTTGATGTGTGTTCGTTGTGGTTTCAAGATGTTTTACAGGGAAGACTCATTTTACGCTGATACGCTGTCACTTTAACCTATGCATCATGGGAGATGTAGTATGAAAACTGCTGCAGACGGCAGACAGACTCGGTTCTGTGAGCTTCATTGTTTTGTTCACTTGTTCCACGGTCTGACACGGATCCCACAGAAAGCTACACCACTAAAGACAAGCTTTAGCTGGTATTTTTGTTGGAACTGAGAAACTTAATTAGCAGAATCGGAACAAGGAAGTGAAGACTTTAACCACTCCTGATTGGTCAGACTGATGACGTATGATTAAGCTTCCAAGAATGATTGGTGGAGAGAGTTAAAGGGGCGGGACCTTTCCGAAAACAGAGCTGAAGATGCAGCTAAATCACGGTACCGTCATTCTTATCAAAATGTCTTTAATATAAATAAATAAAATAAACACAAAGAAAAAAGTATTTTATGATCTTTCATATTCCTAACTACTCAGTGTTTTATCAGGGCCTGTTTAAACACAGAGCTGATATCCTGGAGATGGGAAATGTTTTTAGATCAGTGAAAATGGGCAATTTCCCACGGCACACCTGACCATCTCCCACGGCAAACTAGTGTGCAGCGGCACACTGGTTGACAAAACACTGGTGTACACACACACACACACAATGTTTCACAAAACAGTTTTTTTTAGTAGTGATGCGTAGGTAAGAATGGCTAAATCCCTGCTGGTGCTTTTTTGTGCTGTTTAGGTTGAAGCGACAGGATGAATTAAATTCTGTTGTCAGAATTGATTACTTGGGGTTGTTTGCCTATGTGGGGGGCTCTGTGACTTGTCCAGAGTGATCTACCTCTACCATGAAGTCAGCTGGGTTCCTGCAGGTCCCCATGACTCCTAACTGGAAGATGCAGTTGTTAGAATTAATCAGTGGATCAATAATCAAATGCAGATGTTCAGTTTTACCATATAAAGCAGTTTTCTGACCCTTTCTTTCAAATGTGACCTTTCTGTTATTGTACAGGTGAAATCAGCCTCTCACAGCTGGAGGCGGGGGCCCTGTTCGAGGAAGAGGGCAGTGGGGCTGCTTGTCCCCTGGTGCCTGTACCCGGTGTGGGCACAGGGTGCGTTGAGGCGGGTGGTACCGGTCCACCGCACACGCAGGATGAGGCCGCAGCTGCAACTGGAGTCGCAGTTTCTGGGCCAGCAGAGAGAGTAACCTGGACCCGACAAATGGACTTCATCATGTCTTGTGTGGGCTTTGCTGTTGGCCTGGGCAACGTGTGGCGGTTTCCTTACCTTTGCTATAAGAACGGAGGAGGTGAGATCAAACCCCACTTTGTAGCTTTGTTGTTTTTTCTTTTTTTAGTGACAGTTGGTGTGAATGCATTGTTATACAAGCCTGATTTAAAAGAAAAACTCCAGCTAGACTTCATTTTTGTCATTTCATAAACTTTCTTGTCTTTTAAAGTAGTTTTTTCCTCCATGTTGGCCTTGCAGCTTGTGATAAATAAGATGATGATAAAATGCAGCAGCAGCACAAACACACAATTGCCAGATATACTATTTATTCTTAGGCAATGATAATGTTGCTTGTCTTGTCACCTTGAATTTTAAGCATATCAGACAATTGATTTAAAATGTGTTCTTTTGCCCTTCTAAATAAAAAACAAAAACAAACAGCCATTTGAAACCAGAATAATAACCAGAATTTATTAGAATAAATTATTTACCCTTGCCTTGGTTGCAAATGTGGCTTCCACAAAATTACTCTATTCAAGAAGCAGCCAAAATTACAAACCTCATAAATGTTTTGGATCATTTGTGAATTTGAGACATAATAAAAATAACTCCCATAAAAGCCTAGTCTCTTTTACTTTTTCTTAAAATAGCCCTTTAACAAAATTAATAATTCTTTCTGCTGAACTTCTACTTTAATTTTCAATTTTTAAGAATTGGTCAATTTAGCTTTTGTGTGCGTCACCAAATATTCTGCTTTATTGTAGTATGCCGTTCAATTTTTGTGAGAAATTGTTATCCAAATATCAAAAACAGATGTCATAAATTATGTATTATTGTTTGGATCATCATACTTTGCAGACCTCCTGATCATCTAGTTGGTGTATGGAAAATGCAGGTCTTGCAGAAGAGTTGCTTAGAGTTGCTAGAGTCACTGCCGCCTGCGTTTTCCTCATGAGCATCCACCTACCTGTGCAGTTAATGCCCTTTTTAACATGTTCAGCCAACATTTATGTCACCAATTCATATTAATCCAAAATGTGCACAACTATATGTACCAGACATGTTTTGAAGCTAAACTGGACAAGAAAAAGTGCCCAAAATTGTATTCTGTTGTTTTTCTTGTGATAAAAATCATCTGATTAAATTGGTCCCTTCTATAAGAGAGTAAAAAAGTAAAAGCATAGAACCTCTTCACATTGTGTCACTGTTATTTACTGTAGTTAAGCTGCAGCATTCAGTTGTCTGTTAACTCAATGCCAAGAGAAAACTAGAATTTGGCAATGGCCTTAGTGAAGTAATTGTTGCTTTCTAATCATCTCAGACCCTACAGGCCTCACTGAACTTCTGGCTGCAAGATTAGTGGAAGAATGAACAAGTGAGGCTTAATAAGAAGAACTGCCTGCAGAAAGCCTCCTCTGTATAGAAAAGAGCACAAAAGCACAACTGGGGTTCACAAAACTTTATCCGAAACAAACCACAAGACTTTAGAAACAATCTCCTTTAGACAGACGAAACCTCCATGGAGATGCTCAGCTTCATGTTTGGCACAAACAACCCTAAACATTGCAGCAAAAACAAACACAGGAGTAGAAATGTCAAGATTTGGGTCAGTTTTCCAAGGACAACAACTTCTAAACTCCTTTGTCTCGAAGTATTATAGAAGTGAAAATGAGCCCTTCTTCTGATGACTGAAGCTTAGATCAGAGGATATGACTATCTTCTGAAGCGACCCAGCAACTGTAGAGCTGCAAAATATAAATAAAGCCACTCAAATTGTAAAGTCAAAGTCTAGAGTTCAGTCCAAGTTCTTTATAGATAGTAGACCTTGTGTCACAAAATGAGTTTTGCTACATTTGACAGTAAAGTGTACTAACAGACAAGAAATGTGAGTGTTCTGGTCAGCAGTCCTATTCACTTCATGCATTCAACTTTTGTAGTAACATGGGCGTCATCTGCAAACATAATGATGCAAATGAACAGCATATGTAGCCGAATGTAGTGGTGGTTATGTAATCTTTTGGGTCACCTGGTCTGTTATCTGCTGCTTTAACAGCTTTAAGAGGGGACAGATTTCAGAGTGCAGGTGACTTCACTTTGATGCCACGCCAAACGGATGTCTGGTGTCTGTTAGCAAGCAGGTTTAGTCTTCACATAGACGAGGTGAAGATCTGCTGTTTGCTACTGAAATCGCAAAGGAAATCAAGTCATATTGGAAATACTGATTAGCAGTCAAATTCTCAGAAAGAAATGAAAGTAAAAAGAGTTGGAGCTGCACTCATCTATTTGAAGTACATGCATGTAGCCATGTGAAAATACACCACCATGCATGTTGGCGCATTTTCATTTGGCCAAAGTGTTCTAGACTGGTGGTTTCCTTGGGCTAGTATGTAAAGCTGGTCGTTTTTGCTTTTAAAAGGTCTTTAAGAGCTAAATGCATCTAAAGCCACACATGGACGACTGTGAATGTTTCTCAAAAGTTCTACCTCCTCACATGGTTCTCTTTATTGAATGCAGTTGCTCTTTGCCTCACAGATGGGCTCAGGAGGATAAGTTGCCCTGTAACTTTCCTTTCGTTCTCAGGGCATACAAGATTTGACTTGTATCACGTCTCCTTGTGCGGTCTAGGTCAACTTGTCCATTAATAACCCCACCTTGCTTCAGCTTTTATCCTTGATATGTTGTTTTTATCACAGCTCCACCCTCTTTTCACTTTGTAAGGACATGTTCAGTCCAAATCAAACAGAATATCTTTGTGGATATGTGTTTTAATCTGGCCCTCCCTTTCCCTCGTGTATGCGTCTTGTGATCAGCGCTCCGATACCCACCTTCTAGTATCAAATAACAATGGGCCTGACTCACATAGTCCACCCCCTGTGTGCTTGCCAGCACTCATGAGACGCACAGAGGTGCACTCCCCCCCCCCCGCCGTCCTGATAAGGAGGCATTTGGGTATGTCGCACAACGACCGTCCTGTGACTGTGCCCGTCCCTTCCTCTCCTCAGCGTCAGCACGTACTTCCACGCTGCAGCATTTATGCCCTTGACCAACCCACGGTACACCTTGTAACAGCGCAGCCATCAGATAAGAGCTTGGTGACACCTGCTTGTTACTGAAACAAACTCCTCCGCTTAAGATGTGTGAATACTATTTCCTACGAATCTTATCAGTTTATCTGGAACTCATCTGCAGGATTGTCCACTTTTAGGGAAAAAAAACCCCACTCTTTTAGGTTTATAATACAGTTATAGGAGGACTTAAATGAAAGTAGATGTTAGCACACGCTTTTCATCCTATCTCTTTGCTCTTCTTTCTCTTTTATTTTGCCGTCTGTCCTGCTTTCCCACCCCTTTTCCTTTTTCATGCACACACTCTGAGAAATGCTTCCTTATATGGCAACAGCTCTCTGCCGACATAAAGAATGACAAGCTGATTAAGAAGTGAATTTATCAAGCTGCGTTGCAGCTGATCAATGGCTCAGCATTGTCACGTTTATTTGCCTGATCTCCTCTACAGCTGCATTGTCCCAGTTTTCTCCCTCTACTTGAAATGTATCCGTCTTTCCCTCCTTTTTTTTTTCTCTCTCGCCCCTTTCTGCTTTGCGTCACAGCCAGTCATGTGACTCACTCCCTACTGCGCACCGTAGTGCCATCACTCATCACTCGGTCCTTTGCAGATCGCTTTGGAAGTGGAAATGTTGGGTGTAAATGCATTTTTTAAGGAGTTTATTCATCTGCACAAAGATCCCAAAGGGAAAATATATCAAATAAGACCTACAGAAAGATTTACAAAATATTGAAATGAGCCAAAAATCTCTCTTGTCTGGCATTTCTAAACCTTCCGTTTCCTTTCATCTAATACTCATTTGACAGCTTTTACAGAATGTCCACACACTTATAAAAAGGAAGACAGAGTTACCGCCCAACAGGAATTTAGTCTCATTCCTGACCTTGCACCGTGCCTTTGTTTCACCTTGGAATTTATTATTTTCTCTGTTTTTGATCCGCCTTTTCTTGATTGACCCTATATGTTGAATAAAGTGTAAAAAGCACATGTAGGTCTATGCATGGTCACTTGTAGGTCTATTTATTTAGTCCACATAAGTACTCATTGCAAAAGCATTTACATATATTAGATTTTTTTATTGGAGAAAGTTAAAACATGTCTAACCGTTTTTTTTAGGAGTCTTTCCTTACTGCTTAGGAGGGTCTAAGGGCAGAGATGTCCAGTTTATTTTAGTTAGTTCAGTTTAGAATTTTTCCATTGAATTGTATGTATTCCTTTTGATTTTATGTTTTACCCTACATTCATCCAACAAAGCCTCTCGAGACGACTGTTGTTGTGATTTTGGGCTATACATATAAAATTGAATTAAATTGAATATTATAATTGTTACATTTTTCTAATGTTTTTTATGCATGTCTGTAATAACTTCATGGAAATTATTTATTTCTCCTAACTGAAAGTTATCTCATAGTTAGCGAAGCCTCCCTCTTTTTTGATTCATGCTTTTAATTAACCAAACATGCTGCGATGTGAGATAACGGATGTGATTTTGGATGTTGTAGGGGTATTCCTGATCCCTTACCTGCTGATCGTGTTCATCGGAGGCATCCCGGTCTTCTTCCTGGAGATCGCGCTGGGCCAGTTCATGAAGCAGGGAGGGGTCTCTGCCTGGAACATTGCACCTCTCTTTAAAGGTAACCATCCCTCCATCTCAGGGAGTGGTAGTAGTCTGGAGAAGATGTCTGACTTAGAACAACAGCTTGCGCTTGAATTTCACACAAGTCCCTCTCTCTGTCAGGTCTGGGCCTGGCCTCAATGGTGATAGTGTTCTTCTGTAACACTTACTACATCATGATCCTAGTGTGGGGCCTCTACTTTCTCTTCCACTCTTTCACCAGCCCACTGCCCTGGGCCACCTGTGGACACCCCTGGAACACCCCTAACTGCACACAAGACTTCCGGCGCGCCTGCCACAACCACAGCTCTGCTGAGACCTCTGCGTCATCTGCTGCCACCCACTCTAATGTTCTGTCTGCCATGTCTGTGCTGAACCAGTCCTCTTCCCAGCACCTCCTCAATGGCAGCTGCATGGAGGCTGACGGCATGCGTTCCCCAGTGATCGAGTTCTGGGAGTATGTTACCCTTTGTGTTGTGCATTTTCCTACCTTCCCATTAACACTTTCATCTAACTCAAGGTTTTTATTTTTGAAATGTAGCTTACTATTGAATATGTTCAGGTTTTAATTTCTAATCAACACATCTGTTTGGTTTCCATCTAGGCGTAAAGTGCTTCGCCTGTCTGGAGGACTGCATGAGCCTGGTGTTATAAGCTATGAGCTGGTACTTTGTCTCATAGTCACCTGGGTCATGGTTTACTTCTGCATGTGGAAAGGAGTTAAATCAACGGGGAAGGTATGTGTTTTTCTTGTTGCGCTGTTTTAAAACCCAGAGATAAGTTTATGTAATGCAGATTAGCATGTATAGTTGTTAGTGCATTTTGCTGTGTGAGGGTGAGGCAGATACTTTTTCATTGCTTGTGCAAACGTTGACATATTTGCAGCATTTCACCTCCGACTACAAATCAGCTTTAGTAAATCAGCTTTTGGACTCAAGCGACTTAGACAGTAAAACCACTGTTTGTTTTTTTTAGTTAAAGAATTTCTGCCTGAAATATTTGACTAAGTAATACTCCATATACGATGACCAGTAGATCCAAGTATAGAAGTAGATAACAACTATACATATCACCCCCCACCCCCCAAAAAAGGAGTGATTTAGTAATACAGAATTATGGCTGTTTTTGTTCTTGTGTCTCTTGAACAGTTAAAGCTCAGAGAAAAAGTAGAAAAGTAGATTGAACCCAGCCAGCTATAAGCTGATTACAAACTTAAAAAACGAGCTTTTCTCCCTCCTGTTCACTGTAGTTCCAAACAAGTAGAAAGTAATTCTTGTTACTATACTGACAAAACTTGAATTGGAAAAACTCCTGTCATTATGACAACTATGATTAAAGCTATTTGCAGGAAAGAAAAGGAGTTTTACTTATCGTTTCCTTCCTTTACCTAATAGCATATATGCTTCTTTCCATCCCAGGAAACATTCCAGATTTTAGCCACATTTTTTAGAGATGTACTTGACTTTCTATCTTTCATTTGTCCGTAGGTCGTGTACTTCACAGCTCTGTTTCCTTACGTGGTTTTGGTGGTTCTCCTGGCCCACGGAGTCACTCTGCCTGGAGCTTTGGATGGCATCGTTTACTACCTAAAACCAAACTGGTCCAAACTTGGAGAAGCACAGGTTTAACTTTTACACCAACATTTTGAATGTTGACGCACATAAACACTGCATTCTGGGGAATCCTTTGAGATTTGTCTTAAGTAGGTTGTGAAATAGTTTTGTTTTTCTTCCTGTTAGGTGTGGATTGATGCTGGCACTCAGATTTTCTTCTCCTATGCCATCGGACTTGGTGCCCTCACTGCTCTGGGCAGCTACAACCGCTTCCATAACAACTGTTACCAGTGAGTTTATTTGCAGCACTGAATCAAACATGGTGCAAAGAGGTCAACATCAATACAAAGTCCCAGCTCCAGTGAATCCTGCTGCATATGGCCATAGATTTAAGGACAAGTGAATATAGAGAGCAGCTTCTTTTGATTGTAGTAGGATGTACTTCACATGCCAACACATGTTTGGGTGCTTCACAGAACTTTTGTTCCTAACAGAAGAGCATCGTCGAGAGTCACTTTATTTACAGTGGTGTGCTTCATGTCCCAACACATTGATTTCATCACCTTCCAGTCTGGACTGGAAGTCTGAGACTTAGTCTAAGACTGAGCAATACTTTGATTTATTCTGTAATGCATTTATTGGCGAGCCTGAGATCAAGTTCTGCTGCATGACCCACTTTATGCTCATTTAAGCTTTTGCACAGATGGCCACACATTCTTCCCATAAATGCTCTGGTGTATATCGGAATTTATGTTGAACTCAGCGACTGCACGAATTCTGGTATAGATTAGCCTGCATCACGTGTGTTCCTGTTCACGCTGCTCATCCAAAGCGCAATGTTATACACTTTTATGCTTTCGTCAAACGCAACTTTACAAGTTTTAGTTCTGGAGCCATCATCAGATGACAATCCTTCCACAAACACTTTATGAGTCATCATGTGTTTCGTGAATGTTTTTCTAGGAGTTAGAGGACTACATTTGGATAAACATTTGAAAGCCTTTTATAGCACAGTCTGCCTTCTTTAGTGGCAGTGTTGATATGAGACAGTAAAACTTCCTTTTCCTGTGAAAAGAGTCACTTTATTTGCTTTTGAGATGTCTTCAGAGAACTTTGCTCTTCTACATCTGAATGCAGTAACCTGCAAGTCGATGCTTTGCTTTAGATTGTCTGGTTATTTGGAATAAAACCTCATGAAGGACATAACCACAAAGTAATATTACTTTAGACTTAAATATATGCCTGCATCCAAAACAAGGTTTTATTTAATGAAAGGATGAAGTCTGAGTCTTTATTGTCAAACCCCTATAGTCGAACTGCATTTTTTTCTCTAATGTTAGTCCATTATCTTACAGTTGGAGTTTGGGTTTTTGTTTTTTTCATCGTTTTAGGATTTATTAAAAGAAGCCATGTGTTTTACTTTCGTTTTCTATTCAAGTTGTGCTCAACAGCATTTAAATGTTTATCCACAAACAGTGTCAGCTGTTATTATATTTGTTATTTACTTATTTATGTTTTGATAAGATTTGGGGCTTTTTTTTTATTTAATATCCGGCTCTGTTTTTAATTCCTGTTTTGAGTTTCCACATACAGACACATTCCTGTGAGAGCAGATTTAGACAGACCGTGTCTGTTTGACACTTTTAGTGAAAGGAGGTTACTCATGATTACAGCCACGTTAAAGTGCTAAAATAACCAATGCGACCACTGTTTATACATTCCTAAAGGCGGCCTGGAGTCTTAAACCGTGTTGCCAACTAAACTTGTCTAAACATACTGGCATTCCTCACTAATACATTCAGACAACATGTCGTTTTTTTATGCAGGAATGGTAGCAATCACATAGCTTTTCTGAACCCAAACGGTGGATCAAGGTTAAGCTACATTTATCTATGGAGTTTACTGATATGCCCAAAACACTGCTCTCTGTTTTACTGGCAGCAGTTCAATATATGTTTTTCCATCATGTTAAATGCCAAGTTTCCCCAGAAACAACATTAAACAGAAACTATGTAGTGCATGTTGAGTGGATGGTGGATGTGTGCAGCATACTCCTTTCTTTGTGTGTGTCGACCACACAGACAGCTGCAGCTTTCAGAGATTAGTATTGATCCCCGGTTTCCCATCCTAGCCCATCTCCTGTGCCTGTGCACTTTACATGATGCTCATGTTACAAGAGTCCTTCGGTATATGTTTTTCCTTCTGTTATCCTTTCTCCATGCTCTCTGTGCTTGTGTCTCTGCAGGGATGCGTTCGTGCTGGCTCTTATAAACAGTGGAACCAGTTTTTTTGCCGGCTTTGTGGTGTTTTCTGTGCTGGGATTCATGGCTGCAGAACAAGGAGTGGACATCAGCAAGGTGGCTGAAAGTGGTACGAGTCATCAACGGTTTACCACCCACGATTCATGCCAGTGGCTTTTATAACAAGAGAGAATCTCTCAACGTTTTGCTGTGCAGGTCCAGGCCTGGCCTTCATCGCCTACCCTAAGGCCGTGACTCTGATGCCTCTGGCACCAGTGTGGGCAGCATTGTTCTTCTTCATGTTGCTCATCTTAGGCCTAGACAGCCAGGTAAAGTTCAATTATTGCTAAAGATTGTAGTTTAGAAGGAACATGTGCCAATCAAACACATACTTTCAGCATCTTATGGTCCTATATCCATTTGTCATCTTTATTGTACACATGGCCAAAATGTTTTCCTTTGTTGTTGTTTTTCTGTTTGATATTTGTCTGATCTTTTCCGACACAAGTGTGACAAAAACGTCACATCTAGTTTTAAGGGTTGTGTTTCTTTGCACTCTGCCTGTTGATTTTTTGAGCCGCTGCCTACAGCTACTGTTGAGCAGCCCAAGGGTTGGTCAAAGACCGTCTGTCTGATTCACACAATGACCCTCATTCTACTTTCACATCCATTCATTTACTCCTGCTCTCTGAAACTCTCTCTTGTTTCCACTCCAACTGTCTTTTTTCCTTCTTTTTCCTGCCATTGTCCAAAAATATTTCACCAATTCCATTTTAATAATCCAAAAACAGTTCTATAATTAATACTGAAAGGTCAAATTATGCCATGCTCATAAGTAGAGACAGAAAAAAAGTTAAGTTACTTAAACAAGTAAATATTGAAAAGATGAATTTATCAGTTTCCAGTTGATTTTCAAGTTCAACAACAAGTATTCTTCCTTATTCAATATTTCTAAAGATCCAAACTGCACACAGTTTGTTTTGCATTTTCTGAATGTGACGTGTTAAGTTACCTCTATATGTTGCTTATTTTCCTCTTTTTTGTTCAGTTTGTAGGGGTGGAAGGTTTAATAACAGGAATCATGGACATGTTACCTCCCAAATCTGCCCTGAGCAACATAAGACGTGAGGTTGTTGCTGCTATCTGCTGCATCATCTGCTTCCTCATTGACATGTCCATGGTAACAGAGGTAAAAAATGAAGATGCTTTTCTTTTCTGTTTAAAGAAGGCTGCCGCAAATTTAATGAAAATTATATTTTTGTGTAAAATGTTCACATTTTAATTAGTACAGCAATTGTTAGAAATAGACATATGTCAGAAATGACCTAGAATGAAAGCATGAGCTGATTTGCGGCTGAAAACAGGTCACACATAAAGTATTAACAGGATGTTGTTAAAGCTGACGGCTCACGTTTTTTTTTATTTTTGTCATTTTTTCTCTGTTTTCTCAGGGAGGGATGTATGTATTTCAGCTGTTTGACTACTACTCTGCCAGTGGCATCACCCTACTGTGGCAGGCCTTCTGGGAGTGTGTTGTCATCGCATGGGTCTATGGTGAGCTTTACTTCATAGCGACACTGCAATCAATTTGGCGTGCTGTATAATTCAATGCTCATCCACGGCGTCTTTATGCGTCCAGGCGCAGACCGTTTCATGGACGACGTGGCTCGTATGATCGGCTATCAGCCCCTGCCCTACATGAAGTGGTGCTGGTCCTACATCACGCCTTCTGTCTGTGTGGTACGTTCCACTTTTAATGCTCTTCTGTAAGCTTTGCCACAGGCTAAAAGACTAATAGGAATTTTTTTGGTTAATTTAGGCAGTGTTCCTATTCCATGTGGTGAACTACAAGCCTCTAACCTACAATGCAGTGTACACCTACCCTTTGTGGGGTGAAGCAGTTGGCTGGGCGCTGGCTCTGTCCTCTATGCTCTGTATTCCTGTTACTGTTCTCTACAAACTGCTGCGATGCAAAGGTTCTCTGCGGGAGGTCAGTTGTGCTGGTTTTAAAATATTACACACCTGCCTTCCCATAAACTACGTTTTACTGCCTAACTGGTTTGATTATTATTCATTAGAGAGGAATCACATGTATGTGTCTTTGTCTCTGCAGCGGTGGCAACACCTAACCACTCCAGTCTGGGGCAGACATCACCTGGAGTACCTGGCCCCAGAAACTGAAGCCAAACTGCTGCCCCCTGCAGGAACCAAGAATACGCTCCTTTTTGAAAGTGTGATCTAATAGGCTTAGCTTATTCATAGAATAAAAGCATGCACACTATCCTGGCTTTGTAGAACTCTAGAAAAACCCAAACATTTTTAACAGGAATAGCCCTGAACAAATGGACCAGAGTTTGGAGAACTCACACCTGCAGCACCACAGCCATTCACGCTTTTCCACCTCAGAGTGTTCGCCTGCTTACTGTCCGCTGCCTTCGTGCTGTTCGGTCTCGTCTTGTTCTGTGGCTGTGAAATGTTTGCAGTATTTGCAAAATCTTACCTTTTTGCACCTTTTTGTCGGCGTTTCTGCAGCTTTATCAGTGCCACAAACATCAGGTCATTTTCTTCTGAAAAGATGGAAACTCGTTTGACATTTGAATAATGTTTGAACTTCCAAAAAGAAAGACCTCATACCTACTGCCTTTTGTCCACAGTTGTGTGTATGTGTGTCTACGTGTGTGTCTGCATGTGTCGTTGAGAGCATGTTGAGTGACGACAGTGGTACCTTCAGATACGTGACACTTTATCACTGAGCTGTAACTAATGCCGCCTGTCCTCTCTGGTTTAGGTGTGAAAAATGAAAAGCTTCCATTTGTAAAAAACAACAAATACTATCGCAAGTCATTACATTGCCACTTCCAGCTCTGTATTATGAACTAACTTAAGTATTCTGTGTATTGTGGGCTGTTGAATAAATGACATAATTTCCACATTAAGGGAAGACGGGAAACATCTGACTGAACCATGTAACGAGCATGAGGCTGGGAGGAGGAAGAGAGAAGCAATAAATAACCAGATGTTGAAGGGTGCAATGGACCTTTTCTGGACCTTTATTTACATTTTTTTAATTATTTAAAGTTAAAAATATGTCCACTCTTTTAATCCCCTTTTTATTGGTTTACAGCTCTAGTTTTCATCAGATTTATCGTCATTTCTCAAAGATCCTGGAGCACAAATATATTCTGCATATTATGTTTGATTAGGAAACTGCCTTACACAAAACATACAGCACACAGAAAATCTAGCCTAGTTTAGACCCTCTAAGAATGCACTACATTTAAATAGTTTAGAAAATATACATTAAAATGCTTCCAGTAAGTTATTTAAAGGTATAATGTCAGTGTTGTGCATTCCTTAACTATATTTAGCTCCTAATGGTTTAAACAATAATAATAATAAAAAAAAACTGTGTGTGCATGTTATGTACACACTCAAGTTTTAGGAAAAGTCTCTGCACACTAAAAATATAAAAACTGCGTCATTCGTTCCACTGATTACTGCGGCGCTCCGGGGTTACGTTGGACCTAAAAGCTGTGACCGGAGGTCAAGGTCACAGCTATAGAAAAGCTTTTATTCCACTGTAGGGGACATTTGGAATTAAAGTGACCAAAAGACGCAGTCATAGGTGGGAACAAGTGTCTGTTTAACGTGAAAATATGCATCTCCCCTCAGACTTGCACTCCACTCTCTGAGGTGCTATAAATACAGACTTCTATTAGTGCAGGGATACGTTCTCCCACTCAACCCCCACCCTTTCGCTGCCTCACACGCACAACAGAGCGAGAGCTGCAATGACGTATTGCTGGCCATCTCATTAGACCATATCATAAAAAGCCTGTTGCCCTAGCAACTGCTCCCTGTGTCTCCATGGCAACAATCCGCCATGTCAAGGTTGGGCCTTCTCCCTCAGTAAAAAGGGGAGGAGACAGTGGGCAACCGATGGTGAACACAAAAAAAAAAGAGGGAAGAAAGACTGGTTGGTCTGAAGCTAAGTGACTCCTGCTGGTCACATTTGGGTGTCGCAAGAAGCATCCTGTAGAACAAGCACAAGAGAGCATGGAAATGTCATAGTCTAACGCCACAGCTATCAAAAGAAAGGATTCCTGCAGTGTCAAGATTATGATCACTTACAAGAATGATGTCTGTTTGCCCCAGCTTCCTTAGGATGTGAAGGACTGCATCATGAACTGTGACAAACAGCCTGGTCTTTGGAATCGATTCAAAGAAGGCCGCCTTCTCCAGCTGTTCCACTACGCATGCTTAGAGGTTTACAAGTCACATAGAAAGGCAAAAAGTTTCAACTTTCTCGTAAAACACGAGCAAAGAAGATAAATCTGGCATCTTGATTTACTCGAAAGTTTCTGTGCTGTACTGTCAGTTTAGTTTGCTTACCTTGGCAGCCGGCTAAATAAATGTCCACATCAACATCCGCAAAATCCCCGAAAATCTGAAGGAGAAATAAAAAAAATGTTTTTATTGATAATATACATCAGTCAGACATATCACTGATTTTGTGAAATTTTTAAACACAAGCATACATTTTTCAGCATCTTCACTGTGACTGTGTCCACAAAGCCAGTTGTGGAAATGTCCAAGATGATGCTGTGAGTGACAGACATGCAGGTCCTTCCATCCTTCTCATGTTCATATGAAATGGGGGTGAGGTTGTTTTCACCATGGCAACCTGAGTCTATCTCAGATGTTGTTGCGTCGTATTGATAAGCACTGTTCACATGGCCAAAGCCATTTGAAGATGTGTTGGTGAGGAATATAGCCACATCTTTATGCATACTTAGGTTCTTCTCCTTATTCAGCTCGGAAACTTTGGAGGAGGATGTGGAATTGCAGGGATGATCAAGCAGATCTTTCTGTTTGGAAACAATAGCTAGTAACTTTATCCAAATCCAACTGAAGAATGACATGAATTTCAATTACCGATTTCTTTACCTCTTTTTTAGCCATCTTTTCCTGTTTTGCACGTTTCTTCTTTTCCATCTGCAGCTTCCTAACATCAAGCCCACTCTGCACAAAAGGCCAACCATCTCAGTTAGGATGGAGGAGAGAAAGTCAGGAAGATATAGTTAAAGCAATTAGGAGTGCTATAAACAACAGACAATGATTACATCACCCATCAATGGGCACACTTATACACACTCTCTGCTGAAGGGCCTCCAAATACAGCTCAGCGTTGGTGAAGCAGATGGTTGCAGATGAACGGAAGATTTTAATTCCTGGGATCTCTTTAACCTGGATAGAAAAAATCCAGATGTGAAGTTTAGTTATTTATCATTAAATTAGATAAAATGAAGTACATTTTTATATGTTTGACAAATAATAACACACTTCTTGATATCAGGACTAAAGGGTTGGTCTAAAGCAGGTCAGTGTCACCTACATGTAACTTTCCTTTTTGGAATTCAAAGACCTCTAAACAAATAAAAAACACATTTTGAAAACATGACAAATGAAATCCACGTTAAAAAATGTTTCCTGACAAATCTGTTGTAGCGTGACAATGGAGTACACGCTTCACAGAGAACCTGAAGAGGCGAAAATAAGAAGTTATCAATTGTATTTAAAAAACTGTACCAATTGTATTGCCATGAGAATAATGACCTCTCCTACATGAAAGGCATTTGCAAACCGCAGGTTTTATCCACATTAACAAAGGTGCAGCCTTTAGCTGTATGGAAATAAGTGAGCAACATTTTCACCTGTTTAAAGGCCTCTGTGTCCAGATAGAGGTCAGTGCTTGGAACATTGCCTAAGATGGAGTAGTGAGGTCTGAAAGACACAAAAATTTGGTGAAATGTGCTGGTTTAACCGAAAATCTGATACCTGGATGTGTGCACTTACAGCTGTGTTTTGAAGATGAAGGTGAGCATGGAAAAGCCGACGGACAACGCCAGACCCAGGTCCAGGTTGAACAGGACAGTGCTTATAAAGGTTACCAGCCACACGAGCTGCATAACACAGCGGGACATCAGCAACAGCGCAGGAAGGAGCAGTAACACATCAAAGTGGGCAAGTCAGCTGGAGTCTCACCAAGTCGACTTTATTTGTTTTCCACAGAAGGGGGACATCCATGAACTGCCGAAACATGCCTTTTAAATTTACAAACACTATTGTTGACAAAACCGCCTGAGGAAGAAAACACACAAGACAAAGGTTCTCAGAGCGTCCTCATTTTGTTCAAAAATGACAGATAGGAGAGGATTGTGCTTAAAAGGACAGTTTCACCTTTGGAAGATCTTCAAAGAGGGAACCAATTCTTATAACCATGATCAGCATAAGGAGAGAGGAGACCACTCCAGCAATCTGAAAAAGCAATAAATGTTAGAAAAACACTAGCAGGCCAATTCAGTGGTTATAGGCTACCATAATATGAACCATTTAGGTAATGAAAAGATATCAAATAGAAAGTTTATTTTTCTCTTTCTTTTTGTGATGTTTGATCTTATTACTTGTGTATTGCCGCCTGTGCTCTCTTGGACGAGGCTTCGAGACAATGAGGCCGTCACAGCGTAACACTGAAAAAAACTTCCAATTGTGTTACTTAAACCCACAGCAATCAGCTCCTGGAAAGTAAAAAATAGAAACAAAAGGTTAATGTTCATTAAGGCTAAGATCCTTAATGAAAAAACGGATTTACAGCATTTTTTTTTTTAGAATGGCGGATTTTTCTGCTTGAGTTTTGATTGTCGTGACAGTAATATTTTATTCAATGTATTTATGGTCAGGTCAAACAAAGTATTACATAAAACTAAATCATTCTTGTTTGTGTTTGCAAATGATCAGAAGAGGAAGAATAAAGAAAAAACAGGCTCCACGTCTTGCTTCACTCCACATTTTTTTGGTCTGTTGCATAACAAGTTACTCTAAGATAAATCCGTCTGACATCCATAAATCTGCTGTATCTTTTGTATAACACTAAAAATGATCATAATCCAGCTCCTAATTTTTTAAAGGTAAACCCAATAATTTAAAGTTAATGATTAGTTTATGTTTAGAAGTTTATTCATATTGTGTTGCCCTTGCTGAGCCATAATTGCACACCAGAAGTGATGGGATATGTAGTTTTACCCATTTTTATGCTAGGAATAAACTGAATATAAACCAGAACAGCAGTCAAAGTGAGGCTTGATTCAGGGCCAGCATCTGTCACTCTTTCAGTGATGTGACACCCCTGACAGAGAGTGGTGGAAGTGTAGTCTGGGGTAATATAAGACATGAAAAATATTGTGTGTGAAAGACAGTGTACCTCACCTGGTTGCTGTCCACCTTGTAACCATATTTGAGGGCAAATGTTTTGCCCAGGGAAATGGTGATGGCATACGATACGATGGCCACAGCAATGGCGTCACCAATTAACTGTGAGAAAAATGTGACATCTGGAGTCCGAGGAGCCTTAAGCCTGAAACATCACAGAAGGTCAAACTGTTTAGGTTTTATTTGTTATAAACACAAAGAATTATAATCACGTAGATGAAACTACATTACAAGATTGTTGCTTTAGAGACTCTGACTTTTTATATTAACAAATAATTGCTACCAGTTTAGAAAAAATCTCTAGAAAAACTACAAATCTGAGCGGTGTTTTTACAAAACCTCATGAAATCCAGCTGTACACAGAGGCAATAGAAACTTTTTTAACATTGACTTTACTTTTCTTGCAATGAAATAAGAAACCTCTGTGTCTGAAAATTCAAGCTGTTGGCTATTTTTCATTTTTTCCCCCTCCTTCTCCACATTTACTTCAATCCAAGTTTCGCTTACCCACTTGGAATTTCTCCAACTACATCAATAAGGTAGTCCTCACGCACTCCACAGAAGTGAATGATGATTGTGGCTCCAATTACCTGTTATAAAAGCAGTGTTATTTCAGCACAAAAACATTGTTTGAACTGTAACTTTTGCACACAAATATCCACTGTGGTGAACCCACAACAATCTCTCAGTGGTTTCAACTGTTGTGCCCCCTGGTGGACCCAAATGAAAACACTCACGGCCAGAGGCATGATGAACCACTGCTCAGTTTCATGAATGTCTGTATTCATGGAGGCAAATATTTGCGCCCCTATATTTGCAATGTACAGAATTCATGAATAATGCCTTCCTTGAAGCCATGACCATTTGCTGAAAGCAGCATCTCTGTGACTGAAAATATTAAGTCTTTACTTACAAAAAGTATCTTTAAAAGTAGCTAAAAGAGCATTTAACAGCCTCCTGTTATTGTATTTTTGTGTGAAATACAAACTTTCATCTAAAAGATAAAAGTTTTTTTTGTTTTTTTGATGAATAGTAGTTTGGTCTGTTTTGTCTGTTTTGGTAGAAATCTGCTTGGATGCTTCTTATCCTCTCGCATGTGTGCCGGAACTCTATTAATCCACATATTATTTCTTAATGTAGGTATTTTTGTAGCCTGATGTCATGGCAAACTTCAACTTTATAGAATTTACCAAAGTAAATAACATGAAATTATTATGCTACCATATTAAATAAATTAATTAGGTCTTTTTCTTTTCTTGTAAGAAATAAAACAAAAATCTGTTTTTCTATCGTGGATAGGATTTTTTTTATATATAAAAATGATGTGGCTCTCTAATGTTGTTATAAAAAGAAGGAAAACAAATGTTAGAGGAGGACTCACCACTATGAGCTCTATAGGAACAGGCAGGGGAAGTTTTTTACTGTAGCACGCATTGATTTCTTTGACCACAATGAGAACAGCCAGCGCCACCAAGCTGACCACCAGCTCTGGCACTCTAGTCTGAGGCAGCAGTCTGCATATGTCCACAATAGTCTAGAAAGAAATTAAAGGGAGAGAGAGAAGAGATAGTAGAGAAGTAAAAACAGATGTTAAAAGAACAAAAACACTACTTCCTTTCAGTAAATGCAGCAAGAATAATGTCCTACATAAAATAATGTCCTTTTGGTATTCCTCAGCAACGTCTATGAAGGCAAACTGGAGTATGACCCTTTCCCTTTTTCACTGCAAAACACGCATTATTTTTCTCAAACAACTTGCAAGGTACTTTTTCATTTGGGACCAATGTCTAGTTAGCTGTTTTGGCTCTAGACACCGATTTAAAACCCTGATCAATTTGTTGGCAGAATGTGGAGATAAGTGAGTTGCATCCCACTGCATGATAGTTTCTCATGACTTTAATGTTTTTTATACAAGAGGGTGTGCCTTAAATGTACTGACATTAAATATCTGATGCTGCAGCTTCATGCACTGGACAGACTGTAATCCACATTCACTCCAATTTGTTAGGTTGCCCAACTGTGAGCCTGTGTGACACATGGAAAGCAGCACTTAAATATTAAACATTAAAGGAACCACTTTAACTCCACTGAGCTAAAACTGAGCCACAAAGTGTAAAGGAGAGAAAGGGCCTGAGCGCAAAGTGTGATTTGCAGGCTTAAATATTAGCACATATCTTCCTGTTGACAACCTTTCTCATTCTCAGTCTGCACTGTCATTCTGAATCGTCAGTAGGTTTACGAACAGTTCATGCTTGCTGGGGGTAAGGAAGGATTATCTGCAACAGCCAGTGCTGACGCAGGCCTGAAAAGTCTATGTTTTATTTACTTTATCAGTACCTTGTGCAGAGGGTGTGCAGTGTTTTTCATTATGCATGCCCTTTATGCAACATTTTTCTTTGCAATCTAGCTCCAGAGCTCCCAGACACCCCCACACAGAACCAGTCCTCTTTATTGAGTTATTCAGCTTCTTTGAGTTTCTAGCTTTGATGTTGCAACCCCATCGTCATTTTATGTTGAGCTTCACTCAAACATTTAAAAGAGCAGGACATGAAATATGTCTGCCATCTTTTTGTAACACTTCATATTGGAATTGGTTAAGGTAAGTTGCAAACCTTTGTCTCTCAACAGAAATTTGTAGGAACTAAAATGTATTTGGAAACCAAATCTAGCCTTTATTTTGACAGAGATAAAACAGAAAAGTGGACAGAACTGCAGTAAAAGGAGATCTGTTCAAATGTAAATGTGCACTAACAGCACTGAGGACTTCCAACCTTCATGCAGGGGCCATCAGCTCAACCAGTTGAATTAACCAGACTTTTTGTTTGCATGAAAACTACTAAGTGACAGTTTGAATGTAATATCTGTGCTTCTGCTGAGAACTAATTAAACAACCCAAATGTAAAAATTCTGGAATTTCCAAAAGGCAAACTGGTTACAAGTGAGCCATCATATAGGAAGGGTAAGTGTGTATTAGTACAGAAGAGTATTGCTTCTTCATCACCGATCAGTTAAAAAAAATAAAAATAGATTTTTTCATCTGCTTTTCACTATTTAATTAGAAAAAAAGCAATAGGTAGCAAAAAACAAACAAACAGGCAATTAAAAAGAAAAGGCAAATGAAAACCATATTTGCTTTTAACAGACGAAACATTCCAGCTGTTGTTTGTTTGTTTTTAGACTCTCATCTACTTTTGTCTAGCCTGACAATTTTTAGATTTGTAAATCAAAGTTACCACTTTAGTTTTGAATCTAAATGTTCATTATTCATTTTTGCAAATCAAATCAAACTCCTCCTAGCATACTCACATAAATAAGTGAGAACGGGCCTGTGAAGCGAGCCGGTTTCACCCCAAACAGGTATTTGAGCTGAGAGACGCACACATGGCATGCAGCTCCTGTAGTGTAACCCCGAACAAGTGGCTCTGACAGGTAGGTGGCCACGAAACCGAATCTCACCACACCTAAAAGAATCTTCCAGAGGAAAACTTACACTTAAAAAATGAAAATGAGCACAGATGTGAGTGTGATTGGAGGGAATTCAAGAGGAAACACACACCTGAAAGATCCCACTCAGGAGTGTGACAGAGCACGCCATCTGTACTCTGTATGCGTCCCTGGCATCAATGTTTACAGTCAGAGAACCATTGGTTCCATTAAAATAAAAAGCCTCGTCTGGTGCCAGCCGTTCTGTCACACTCCCAACCATGATGCTTATTACAGCAAAGGTACCTGAAGAAATGAAACACCGGCATCCTGAACAAAATACAGAAGGATCAAGTCTTTTTGTTTCATTCAGATGTTCCCACTCACCTATAGAGACGTGTCTGGAAGTACCAAAGACCACGTAGACGAGCACCGGAAAAAGAGAAGTATAAAGACCATAGACAGGGCGTAACGAAGCCAGAAGAGCATACGCCATACCTGAGGAAATGAAGACAGTTTTTTCATCAAATAATAACAAGCAGCAAATGTATTTGTGCAGTTTTGATTTTTTAAAGATAAGATGAAGCAATTTATGGGACTCTCTTCTTTTGCTTATAGAGGAAATAGAATCCTGAAACAATGAACCTAGCTTCAATATTTAAAGCTCTGCAAAGGTTTAAGGATTATACTCAAAAATCCAAGATACAAACCCTGGGGAAGGTGCATGATGCCCACACTGCAGCCGGACACCACATCTCCCAAGATATTTTCTCTGAAAGAGTATTTGGGCAGCCAGCTGAGAATAGGAATCCAGGTCAGAAGTATGTGCTTCAGCGATGGCACCGAACACCTGCAGTAAAAATGCACAACCATTTACATCAGACCCGCATGATGTTGGCACATTATTAAGCATGTAAGAGTGGAGATAAATAATCATTGTCTGATATCTTGAGTTATCAGATTATTGATTATGTGGACATTGTAGCCTAACATCCGTTATTTGATTATTCTGTTGAGTTTCCTCATAATTAATTTGATTACTTTTGCAGCAATACGAGACAAAATATGAAACAAAGTAAAACAGAAAGTCTTAAATCTCTGGATACACACACTTTAGAATAAAATTATGTAATGCATTGAAGTATAGAAACCAATATGCCTAGTTATCGGATTTTGTGGCTATGGAAACTGACTCATTGCTTGTGTGTTTGAACCCATAATACAAAAGACTGTATGGTAAATGTTTGTGTGATGACGCAACGCAGATGCATTCATTATATTCTTCTTATCACCAAAGAGGTGAGGGAAACTTGTGACTTTTACCACCTGCAGCACATTTATCTGCAAACACAGATACCACCAGCACACTGAGACACAAATTTCCTTTTGTATTGAGATGAGAAAGTGCACATAAAAACAAAAAAACAACTTACATTTAAAAATAAAAGTTAAGCTAAATGACTTTTATTTTTATCTTCCTAACTGGTGGACGACAGAAAATTGCATTCTTTTTTTTTATTTAAAAGGAAATTTCCGTTCTGAACAGTCAGGTCTTGTCCAACCTCATAATGTATATCCTCAGGATTTTACCTCAGTGACTCCTTCAATTTTTCTCCCACAGTTGGTTTAATGGACCACGTCCCTTTTTGAGCCACTTCTTCCAGTCCCAACTCATCCAGGACATCCCTGTGCACAGCATACTTCACTGGTGACCGGTCAATTCTTTCCATCCTTCCATATGTTCTACAGATTCAACAAAAATCTGTAAATCTCTATTTCCCAGTGTGCTCTTTGTCTGTGGGGTCCTTTGAATGCTGATCTTTGCAAGTATCCCTTCAGCAAATGTTTTGACTGAGTGACAGTGTGTGTTTCTTTTTGAGCTGTGGGAGTGACCATTCCCTCCTTAACTGTGTGAAAAAAGCCCCCGCACATCCTTCCCGTACTTCATCTGCATACACACTTTAGTAAATGAATCTTTGTCCATGTGGGTTAATTTACTCAACCAAACTTGGAAAACTGCTAACTTGCAAACCTTCAAACTAATGCAGAAAATTTACAAGTGACTTCACACCTATAAACACGTTTCTATTAAAAATATAAAAATCAGTCTTGTGGTATTGTTCTTGTTCTCATGAAAGGTTCATGGATAAAACTGTTAGTATCCTCAGCATCAACCGAAAAATCGTATCTTTATAGCTGCAGATGTGTGTTTTTTATCTGTACATGAAGTTGTAATGCTTTCATATCAGAAAGCTGGTCCAAAGCACAATGTCATTTTTTTGTATTTTGCATATTTGCATGTAAAGGGTTTGCTTTTCATTATGTTTTAGCTTTGTTATTAAATTAGATGTTAATCCACCAGTCTTGATCTCCTCCATTTGGCTACCAATACCCAACACAACATTGAGTTTACTCCTTTCTTCCACGGTGAAGTATACAAGATTGGTATTTGACAGGTGTGACTGTAACCTGACGGATGTCGTGAAACAAATATGAAATTTTGCTTTCTTTGTTTAAAATAAAATAAAAAAATCTCTGTCCAGAAAGCTTTAGCACCTACTTAAAGAATGACATAAAACTACTTTTGTAAAAAAAAAAAAAAAAAAAAGAATAGAATAGAATCACACATCACTACTGTAATTTTTGTTTGAGCACACGGTGTACTGGGTTGCCTGGTCTCCCTTCTATTTAGTGCTTCTGATGTTTTCTTTCTTTTTTTTTTTTTGTAATGTTTTCTTTTTTAGAAATGGAAAATGCATAAAAACTAAAAATGTGTGATAAGCAGAAGAACAAGCTATAATCTGCACCTTAACTGCAAAATTGTTAAACACTTTCTCTTTTTTCATTTTTATTGTTCCGGTTTGAGATGGTTAAAAGAATGAAGTAAAATGTTATCAGAAGACTTTCTGTCTTTATTGCTAAAAGATTTCCTAAAATAGGAGATAAGCCAGTTTACTCTGAAGACCGAAAACATGTAAAACAGTAAAAAGGAAAAATAAAAAAGCATTGAAACAGTAATAAAAACCTCAAACAAGGGTTTATGTCTGCTTCAGGGTTTTCATTGACTGTTGCTTTTGTCCTTGATAGCTGTGTGGCCTATCAGTCCAACATTTTTTGCAGAGAACACGCTGCACAATAAAGACACTTCAGGTTTTTATAACTACTCCTTGTTCTGGATGTGTTTTACTGAAAGGGAGGGTCCTGGTCAAGTTGCAAACATCAAGAAAAATTAATCGTGCATGATCCTATTCAATGCATTTTTTATTTGTTTTATTTTTCCAAGAAGAACTATTATGCTGGTACTGAATATTTCATATCAGTGCTCTTTCAATTTTGAAAAAGCTCTTCCACCTGCTTTCGATGCTTTTAAAGGTGTGTTTGTGAAGTGTATCACGCAATAATCACCCACTGCCCTTAGGAGTTGCATAAGAGCTTTAAAGTGAAACATAGGATGACATTTCATTTTTATAACACCAAAAAAAAAAAAAAACTAACTCAAAAGATGAGCGATAGAGAAAACATCCTTCCACATATTAACCTGGGCCTCACTCAGGCACGTGTGAGCCCATGTGTTTAAAACAAGAGGACATTCCAATGACACTGCAGAACTGAGAGCATAATTGGCCTGAACTGTGAGAACATCAATTTAAAGTAAACATTAACTTTTTCCAGAACCTTCTCAAGCAGATACATAACAGCACATTAAGAACATATATGACCCTTTGGGAGGAAACTTTCCACTTTAACATTACCAGACTTGATGATTGAGCAATTGATTTGTGCTGTTTGGAGCTGTTTTTCTTTATGTTCTTGACTCAGTCATGCAGAGTTCTATTTTTGTTTTTAACAAAAACGTTCATATTTTGCTTTTTTATTTATTAATAGAGCTTATTGCTTAATATGGATAGTAGCTGAGGGCAAAACTTCACATTTCCTTCCACAAAGAAAATAAACGTACCAACACCACCTCTTTCCATAATGAAAGTACCCCACAAAAAACGTATTTTACACAAAATGACTGGACTTTTTCAACAAACAGAAAGCAGCAGACACCTCTTTTCCTGCATTCACTTCTGTCTAAAGGAAAAAAGCTAAAGAAGTGTTTTTCCTAACAAGAAACAAAAGTGAAGTAATATTTGCTTTAAGTGTTAAATTGTAACTTTTTAGGTGTCATAGGTCAGTTTTTTTCTGATTCTATTACCTGGAAAAGTTTTAGCTGAGGATATAAATAGAGCAACTAACCAAATATAGTAACTGAGACTGAACTGATGATTTTGAAATTTAGAAGCAAGTAACACAAAATATTTTGTGGATAGAATAAGAATAAGAGAGCATGAATAAGAGAGCATGAAAATGTATATAATGTCACCATGAGGGGATTTTCTCTATTCACATTCTTTCTTTAGTGAGAACAAAGTCAAGTTGAGGCAGATGAAAACATGATATTGAATGATTCATGAACATTTTTCAGATTGAAAGTCTTAAAAAGATGAGGGTCAAAGTTAGTGTCATTTTCACCCTGTGTTCTTGCAAATTTTCCTTTTTTTTCCATATATGTTTAATCTTTATGTCCAAGTCATGCAATAAATGTTAAAAAGAAACTTAGCCTAAGGATAGTATTAGATAACTCTCATGTAAACCTTTAGGTCTTTTCCATGAAATTTCCATGGCTCTGGTCTTTCATGTTCTAATTCATAATAGTTCATAGTCATAAAATCATTAAAATGTCTGGTGATTGAGGATGGTGAGAAGAAGGCTCACTTCAATGAGCACAAATCATCATTTTTACTGACTTAACTCATGCTCTGGTTCCAAAGCATACCTTGTTACTAGTTATTTTGGGCAATAGCTGTTGTGCTCAGGTGATTCTAGGGAGACGTCCAGATATTCAATCTGTTATTGTTATCTATTTGGTTATAATGATTTGCCTTTCAAGACCTGTATACATTCCCCCCAAATGTGGGACTTATATACGATATTTGTCTTCTTTATTATGCTTTTTTTTTTCTGCTGCAGTGACTTATACTCCGGAGTGACTTTTTGTCTAAAAAACAGGGTCCTTTTGATTCCTTTGCATTTGGATTCTTCCCTAAAAATGTACGTCAAAAACAATGGGAGAAATGTCCTTTAAATTGAATCGGTTAGTTCAAAAGGGGCCCAAGTCCAAGACCCTAACCCTAACTCTAACCCTAAAGGCCCGTACACACCGGGACGATTTTCGCCGACGTTTAACGCCTCGTGACTAAACAAAGGGGCCCCAATGAGAGTGTGCACACCGACGCAAAAAAACGCCACGCGTCAAAGCGTCAAAAGAAAAAAAAAACGCCTCGGGTTCGTTTTATTTTTTTTTTTGACGCCTCGCGTCGAAATCTATTCGACCAATGAGAATGGCGCTTTTGCACACGTGTCTGGAGCTTTTGAAGTTACAGTAAAACACAACTTGGGGGCGCTCAAACACAAAACTGCCTTGCTGAGCACACATACCAGCGAAGAAGATAGACGCCAAGTAGCGTCTACACTGCCGCGAAGAAATAATGACGGACATTCTAAAATATCCCCGAACCAAGCACCAGTTGGAGCAACTGGTGCTTGAAATATTCATGTTTTCTTTGTATTATTCTGACAAGCGCGTAAATAATTGCTCTCTTCTTCTGAGTGAAAAGCGACTTTAAGAAGCGTAAAGTTGCGCAGCGCCACTTTGTGTACAGGAGTATTTCTGTTTACATTAAGCGCCATCTAATGTCAGGAAATGAAATTGCATGTTCGCTCGGCTCATCGTCAGCGAAAATCGCCTGGGTGTGAACACAAAAAACGTGGCGAAAAACGCTGGCGAATAACGCCTGGCGAATATTCGTCCCGGTGTGTACGGGCCTTAACCCTAACCCTAACCCTTTCAATTGCAATGGGCTTCCTCTCTGTTGTTTTTATTTGCCATCATTCCTTATGCCCCCCTCCTGCCCTCCATACAAAATATTTAAGTTACTGCAATAAGGGGAAAACCCTAAAACAAAAAATGAATGCAGTCAAAATGGTTTGACAAAAAGCTGTTCCTCTTAAAGAGAAATAGAAGAATTTGAGTTATTTTCCGATTTAACGTGTTGATCAAACTTGTTATAATTGTTGCAAAAACCTGAATAACTCCTTCAAATATATTTTAAAATATGGAGGATAGAAGTTTTGTTGAATGGAAAACCACATCAAGGAGTAAGAATTACTCTAAAAAAAAAACACCATGCAAACATGCATCTTTCAGGGACTAAACTGATTTTGTACTGTTGCTGCTGACCTAACCAGGTTTAAATGTTCTTCAAAAAAACGAAAAAAAGAAACCATTGAAAGAAAGAATCTACGATGCTTGTCTAATCATATGAAGTGTTGAAGTCAATAGAAACATTTTAAGTAGAAACATTTTAAGTTCTAAGTAAACTTATGTAAAAGTTAGATTCCAGTGTAATTAATTGTTTGAAGAAGAGATGCTTTTTAAACAGTTGTCATTGTCAGGCTGAATTTACCACATTTACCCAAATTTGTTGACAACAATTTTTTACTCAAAACTTGTTCATACCCGTCCACAACATGTGTCATTAATGAGCAACACTGGAGACAACAGCACATTAACATAGGTCTAGCGATCATGGAGCACTGCATGCTTGACAGAGCGTAAAAGCAGCGCTCAAGAACTCTCACTCAGGAGTTGTTCTGTCTGGAGAGTCAAGCCACCTCCAGTCCCTTTGCCAGGAAGAGGACATGCTTCATGACACTCTAAGACGTGTGTTAACGGCGTATGAAAACTCACACCATGTTTCTGGCATGTATCCACTTCTGTGAATGTTTTACTTGAATCATTGTGTCTTCATAACTTATTCATAGATCTTCACGACCAAAAAGACCATTTAATCATAAAACGGGCTTTAAAGGAACTCTGTAACTTAAAGCGTAAGATGTCTTCCTTTGACAATAAAGCTGTTTTCCAATAAAGTCAGATGGTATTACATGGCACCAGGACAGTAAAATCACATCTTTGTTTGTGAAGCCAAGTGACTTGATCCTCATGCTCATGTGCACATTCGCATGCGTGAATGCACTGGGTTGTAAACACATATTTTAGAACATCTGACTTATTCCTTTAACTAATTATTTGTAAACGGCTTCAGCAAACTGTGTAAAATAAAACAAATCAAATCAAGACGTCTTCAAGAGAATTTCGTTTTAAGTTACAATCAAAACAGCTTTGTAAGAAAGCTGTTTATGCAGACGCCCTGATGTGTGGATAAGGCTTTCTTGAAGTGAATTCTTCCACTATCAAGAGTAAAAAGCTTGTTTTCGTCACGATATCAATGAAATGAATCTCAGTCTCCCGAGGAGTCTGTCATTTCTTGATAGAAAAGATAAAATGGCTTATATAACTTCATTAGACTGTTAAGAGGAAGTCCTGGGAGCATCAGCAGAGAATAGTCTGGTCAGATCCTAAAGATCTGTGGCTCCAATGTCATTTTATAGCAGAATAAATTCAAGGGCGTTCATGTGTCATTGTTGCATAATAGCACAGGTGTCTGATAACAAATGACATGAAGATATCATACTTTTAAAAAAAGCTATCTCAGATTTTCAGGGATAGTAAGGGTGTGATTGCTGACTTTTGCACAAACTTATATGCCAACTATTGAAAAGAATAGAAAGCTAACTAAAGTTGTCTTTAAAATGTTTTTTTTTTTTTTTTTACTGAACAATTGCAACATACAGAACAAAAAAAATGCAACAATTATGCACATATAATGTACAATACGATTCTGAATACAGAATAAACGTGTTACATCCTTAGGAAGATTCTAATCATTAGTAACAATCACAAAAGGGAATACAAAATAAAAATAAATAAAGAAAATAGAACTTAACATAGAAACAAAGAAAAAATAAATAAAAAGAGAAAATGCGAGGGTAAACTTATGTCATTATTCCAAAAGATTTACAAATGTTAATTGTTTTTTGAGCTTTTGTATTATTTGAAGCTGAAATTAAATTTTAATATTGCTGCAGTTCCAGTTTGAACACAAAGAAATCAGGTTTTTTATTGGAAAATATGCTTTTGTGAACATAAAAGTTAGCCATAAATAATAACATGTTTACACAAAAGAAAGCATCACGATCTTTGACATCAAAGCTATGAAAACCAAATAGTACGTTTTATAATAAAGTTGGACTAAAATGTGTGTTAATCAACCCTGATTACATGATTTTTGCATCATCAAAGACATCCATCCAATTCCTTTTCCCGCTCATACCTGTGAAGGGTCACAGGGATGCTGGAGTCTACCCAGCTGCTGTCAGGCAAAGGATAGATACACAACTTGCAGATCAAACCCCAAAGTCACTCTGAGACAGTCTACCACACACATTCACACCTTTGGGGCAATTTCAAAATCACCAAATAAAGTTTTTATAATCTGCAAAGAAGACAGATTTTCCAGAGAAAACTTGCACATGTAGGAAAAAACATGCAAACTCCACGCAAAAAGGACCCATTTGAACCAGGCTTCTCTTTGTGAGGCAAGAGTGCTACCCACTGCACTGCCATCAGAGACCATCAGCTCCTCTGACTTTTCCAAGTCTATTTTAAACTGATTTACGTGTGAGTGTACTGTTACCCCCACATGCCTCCCCATCACCCACTCACCAACCCACCCCAACCTCCTGCAGCAACAGTACAGAACATAAAACAGATTTGTCAGCAGACAAAAATAATCCAGCCCATGGGGCCATTCAAGATATAAAAATCAGTGTGATCTTTAATGAGAAACTTCTGGATCTTAATGTTGGATGACTTCTCCAAAAAACTGGTATGACATCTTCTTTTTTGCATCTGCTTGGCTTTTGACCTGCTGACGTGACGTAGTCTCCTTCCTGCTAAGCTTACAGTGTATGCCAGTAAGACAACCTCTAGCTCAGTGTCACTGTCTAACAGCTGAAGAAACAAATCGGGTCAGTTCTTTAATTGTTGGGGTCTTCACCAGCTGTGGTCATCAGCACCATACCACTTTATTACTGGACAAGAGGGCTCCACTTTGACTCATTGGTTTCTTCTGTAACTGAGAAAACGTGCAAAAATCAGAATTAACTTCAACATTAAATGATTAGTAATGCAAGTCAACATTCATTCTTCAATAGGTATTCTTGCCTCCAACAATAAGTAAAAGACAAGACAAATGGTTATTGGAAGAACAAATATTTATGTATTTTCAGCAGTTTTGAAAGAAATGTTGGAAATCTGTCATTTAAAAAACATGTCTTTAAAAAACTGAAGTGCACACAGTCCTGCAGGGCTGCATGAACATGATTTAAAGAGCTGAAACCCTGCTTATTTTCCAGCCATTTTCTAATGAGCTTATCTGGGATTGGCAGGTCAGTTTGATGGTGCATTAGCACATTTTTGGATTGGAGTGTGGAAGAGCAAAAATGAGCAAAACCAAAACCCTAACCATATTTATTAAGCTAACAAACTTAATATAATTCCTTTATTGGCTAAAACAGTTCAAGAAGATTTTTGTGTAGTTTTGCCTTTCAAAAAACTGGCCTTGGTTTGTTCATCTTCCCTGCATCCACAAATCCTAAAAACAAGTCCTATATTTGATTAATAATTTGCTAATGCACTTGATCTACCTCAACCCGATACTCAATGAGGAAAAAGGGACATTATTCTACCCCTGTGGTGTGTGAATTCAAGTTTGTTTAATATCAGACTGCAAATGGAAATTTCGTCTACTGCAGAATTAATAAAAAAGTTCAGACAAAAAGATTCAGTGTGTGTGTTGTTACTACATTTGTCCTTGTTGTGTGTACTTCTGAGCTCACAGACCTCCATCCCCTGAATCCATGGATACTGAGGAGCCGTCTGCTCAAGGAGAGCACAGCTTGTTCCTGCTCAGGCAGCTGGACAGGATGAGAGCTGCTGAGGAGCTCACTGATGTGGTGCTGCTCGCAGATGGGATTCCCTTCCCTTGCCACAAGGTGGTGCTGTCTGCTTTCAGTCCTTGCTTCCAGGTAAAATGGACTTTTTAAAAGATAATAAAATTTGATTTTTTTTTTTTTTGTGCAAAACATGTAGATTGTGGTGTGAAACATACAATCCTGCTGTCCAGGCCATGTTCACATGTGGTCTGAAGGAGACCCGAGGAGGGCAGGTGCCTCTCAGAGACACTCCTGCAGAGAGCTTAGAACTGCTGCTGAACTACATGTACCAGGGTGAACTCCCACTCTCTAACAGCAACATCCAAGGCGTGGCTGCTGCTGCTTTCCTGTTCAACATAGATAGAGCCTTCAAGTGCGTAAAGAAGCTTAAAGACACAAAAGTTTGGTTTTCTAACAGAAGTTGAACATACTTGTCCAACACTGATGTGTGCACATAATGATTTATTTTCCTGTGTGTTGAATAAAGGTTATGTCAGAGCCACATGGAGGCTTGGATGGACCCTTCAAACTGCGTTGGCCTGTACCATTGGGCCAGAGATCTAGGAGCTTTGGATTTGGCAGACTGTGCATTACGATACCTTTGTCACCACTTTTCACAGGTGGTGGCATATAGCGTTAAAAAGATGTGTCAAATGCTCTAGGGCTTTTAAATGTAACTCTTGTGCTATCTTAGATGACCTCATCCTTACATTGACGTGTTCTCCCTACCATGACAAAAGTGGAGAAAGGTGGAAAGATTTCATGTAATCCATGGACACCAGTGAGAATCACAAATCATTGAAGAAAAAATGTTCAGTGCACTGTCTAGTGGGTCTAGATGACCCAACTCCCAAAGTTAAAGTGCCTAGGATAGCACAAGGGTTAGAAGTAGAGTTATCCGAAATATTTGTTTTACACAAATACAGTATATGTTTTCCTCCAACTTTTATATTCCTGGTTTGTCCTTGTCATAAATAGATTTGAATGTTTTCTTTTATTGTCAAATAGTCAATATTTAAATGCAGAATTTACAGTTTTGGTCTGCAGTTTTGTTCATATTTTGAAGGCACTGTTTTTGTTGTTTTGAAAACTTGAGGTATGTGAGGAAGAAGAAGTGCTGGAGCTGGATGCACAAAGTCTGGGGAATTTGCTGGGTTCAGATGACCTTAACATATCGCAGGAGGAGGTAGTGCTGGAGTTGGTGCTGCGCTGGGTGGAGAGGCATCGGGGTGACTCCCACAGTGAAGCCCAGGCTGTGGAATTGCTTAGACGCGTGCGCCTGGAACTCATAGACCCTGGATTTCTTAGAAAAGCGAGGAGGAGGAACCCGGTGAGAAGGAATGTAACTCAGGGGAAACCTTTTATGCAAACGCAACAAAAGATAAGACGATGAAAAGTCTTTTATGAAAAAAATCTCCAGGTGCTGCTGCGTGATGCTGAGTGCTTTGGAATGATTGATGCTGCTCTCCAGACCTCAGGTCTCTGTGACACAGCAGCTCCACCTCGCCCGCCTCTTCGATATGGAATGGAGACAACTGACCTGCTGCTCTGTTTGGGGGGAGTGACCAGGGAGGGTATTCCTGCTCGACGTGGGGGATTTGCTGACCTCTGCTTTTGTTTTGCCCCTCGGGATAGAAAGACTTACTACATGGCCTCTCCGCTGAGAGGCTGTGAAGGTACGGGCCAAATCACTGCAGGTGCAGTGAGCCTGAACAACAGCATAGTGGTGGTTGTTGAAGCAGAGGATAAGGACAGAAGGAAGAGACTGGATTTCTACAGGTCTGTGTGCAGATATGTGAAAGTGTTACTCTTTATATCATTCCTACTAAGATAATCTGAACTGCCCTCATTTGTTTCAGGTACAGTGATTCAGAAGAGGACAGATGGGTGAAGGTGTGCTCCGCCCCTTACAGGGACATGTACGCTTTAGGGCATTTAGGGGAGGCCCTTTATCTGATAGGTGGTCAGATGAAAGTGAATAATCACTACGTGATCACTGACAGTGTGCAGAGATGGTGTCTGAAGAGAGAAGGCAGCTGGCTCAGCTTTGCTCCGCTGCCCCTCCCTTTAGCCTGCCACTGCATCGTGAGCTCAAAGGATCATCTTTACGTGCTGGGGGGCTGGACACCACAGGTACAGGGCATTTTCTTCTCAGGTGTGCATGAACTGCTCAAGTTAAACTGAAATGTTCAGCTCTGCTAGAACTATACCAGCAGGTAGTGAGGCTGCATTATGTGTTTTTCTGTTTTTGCTAATTCTGTTTCAAAGAATTCAAATTCAACTTTAATCATGTTTCCTGCTCCCACAGAACACTTCAAAATGCTGTACATAAATTAAATAATTAACAAAAAATAATAGTAAAAATAGTCATCATGATGCCCCCCCCCACACACACACACATACAAAACACATATAGATTCTATAAAGAAACTGCTAAACAGTCCATAAAATCAAGTTAAAACTTGAGAAAGTAAAAGCGACTTTAACGCTAAGCTAAAAAGATGAGTTTTATTCTTAAAAACCTTCACAGCGGATGAAGCCCTCACATCCTCAGGCAGGCTGTTCCACAGACGAGGCCCACAGGGCTGGAATGTGGTCTCGCTGAGGGTTTTTGTTCTTATCAATGGGACCAACAGCAGACCTGCACATGAAGACCTGAGGGCTCTGGGAGGGTCATAAACTAAACGCTCTTCTGATAAAAATGAAGTTACAATTCAATTTGATCATTTATAAACTATCAAAGAAATTTTAAAATCGATCCTAAAGCTGAGTGGAAGCCAGTGCAAAGATTTCAAGTGCTCCTTCTTTCTGGTCCTGGTTAAAAGGCGTGCAACTATGTTGTCAAAAGCATTATGATCTGTTTTTTCGCCTGAGAAATTAAGCAAAAAAGTTGGGGTAAATTAGGTCTTAATCTGCGTTCTGTCGTTTAAAATCCTCTTTGCTTTGGCGCCCTCTAGTGGTAGATCAATGCAACTGTTTCTTTCAGTGATTTACATTTTTTAAGCTACCCCACTTTTTTCTTCATTGTTATCCTTTGACAGGATCTTCCCGATGCTGAGCTTGACAAGCTCAGTAACAGAATGTTTAGGTTTGATGCTGCCAAAGACAGGTGGACTGAGTGTGCCAGAATGAAGTTCTCCAGGTACCGCTGTGGCACAGCTCTCCTCAATGGAGAAATCTACATTTTAGGTAAGTCTATAAGAAAACTGTGGTGTTGTGTCCAGGTTTTCTGCATATTAGTTCTTTGTGTGGGTGTTTTCAGGGGGTATAGGGTGTGATGGAGAGGACGGTGGACAATCTCGCCATTGTCTAAGCTCTGTAGAGATATACAACATTGATGCAGACACCTGGAGGCCAGGACCAACACTCCCTACAGGCCTGCTCTCGCTTCGAACAAATGCGTCCAATATAGGAGTAATTGAGAGAAAGATCTACCTCTGTGGATATTTCAAGGGTGCAGGTCAGTATCAATGATAAGTCTTTATGGTTCTGGGGTCTATTTGAATTCATACTATGGCCCTACCACATTGACCTCAAGTTTTTTGACCAAACAAGAGGCACACTTTTATTGCCATAGAGAAAACCATTCAGACTGATAAGCAGTGAATTATGGCAGACAATAACTTCCCTTCTTTCCTGGCTGCAGGTCGCCATGAAATCATCACCAAGGAGATTTTAGAGTTAGATCCTGCAGACAACGTTTGGACTGTGCTGGAGAGACGAGCAGCAATGCATGACACTTACGATGTCTGTCTGGTTGCTAACCTTAATCCTCGAGATCTCATCTCGCCATGATGCCTTTCTCTGTCACTCTGATAACACTTGCTGTGGGTGTGAAGTGACAGTGTTCTCTTAACGACCTGCCAGACTTTTGTGCAATTTTGTTCTTTGATTCACTCCATCTCTTGTCAAATAAGTGTTACCATGCAACATGTTTGCAAAGATCTGACTGAACTGCTGCAAGAAAGCAATGATTTAACAAAATATTTATGTCAGATTTGATTTGACTGTATGAATCCTTTAACGTTGAGACAATTTTCTACATAGATGCCATATTCTGCAGTCAAATTAATGCTGTTTAACACATGTTGCTAAATAAAAAAACAAATAATAATTTCAAAATTATTATGTAAATTTAAAAAAAATATAATTCATAATTTCAGTCATTCAATTTTCTTCTTCACTGCAGTAATTTGAATGTTTTTTATTTGATCTGGACTGTTTTAATTGTTGTTTCTGTGTCATATTTTAGTTTAGCAGTTGTTTTTCATTATTTTTTATTTAAATTATTTAAATTAAATAAACTGCCTACTGTTTCCCAGCTCCATTTTCTCAAGCCTCTTGTTTTGATTCAGCTTTTCCTTTTGTCCAGTACATTTCTTGTCATGAAATGTTTGACAGATTGTCAAATTTCATAGTACAAAATAGAGCACAGATTTAATCTAAGAATCACCTTTTAAAAGACTCAAGATAAACACAAACAAAAATTAGTCTCTTTCAAACATCATAGTTTAAACCCACATCTTACATTTGCATTAATTCAAATTCACCTCATCCACTGCAAAGATTTAAAATCCTGTTTTAGTAATTTGAGATATTTTACCAAGTTTGAAGTTGTTTAAACTTTTCTTTGTTCGACATCATTGCAAGTTTTTTTTCAAAATCAGCACTCGAGATTTTTTGTCACATAGAGTTATAATCTAGAAATAAGGAAATTATGATTAACCTGAATCTGAATCCCTTTGCTCCTCATTCATAACAATAGAAAACTTGATTTTAGACTCCAAAGAACTTGTACAAAGATTGTATTCCCATTTTGTTAACATTTCTTTCTAATATGAGTAATTTCTGCTAATGCGTCACTGTTATTAAAAATGAACTATGAAGTAAAAACTCAAAACAAAAGTAAAACTCAAATAATACAAACCATTTGCTTTGAAATATTTAAAAAATACTTCTTACTGGGCTTCATATGTCATTCAGTTCGAATTTATTCTATCTAAAATTTAGCTTTTGTAGCTTATTCTCTTTTCGAATGCTTGTGTGGAACTCCTTGTTTCTAGATTTTGATGTCTTACCAGCAGATTTCTTGTTAAGTAAAACTGACTAATAGTTTTACTTTTTTAGTGATTTTCCTCTCAAGTTTCTTCTCCTATTTTAGACCATCTCTTTTTGCAGTGTCAGAAAGAAAACATATATAAAAAAATAAAAAAAACATACTACAATTTCCTTTGGGAAAACCCCTCATCTTTTTTAGAGTTTGGTATATCGTCAGTGAGGTCTCCAGATCAGAACAACAGGCTCTGTCTTGGGAGGAAACAAATGCAGGTGTCTCTGTGGGAGAGATGCACGTGGGAAACTCCTCACATTCCTCCTGCTGATACACAGTGTGGTCCCATGAGCGCTCTTAGATGGGGAAAATGCTGCTGTGGATTCTGGCTTTATGTGAGTTTTCATTGTGATTCCAGTGTGATTTAGAGTTGTTTTTTATTTGTTAAAGTTCAACCTTTAAACTTAACTAAATATGTTTGTAATTTTGTTTCAAATTTCTTAAAAAAGCATCATAAAAAAGTGTTGTTTTTGAGAATCTAAGGCAACAAAACAAACTACTTATTTCAAGATCTAAACCTGGTTAAAGTCCCATGTTTGAAACTCTTAAGAAAACAGAACCTGAATTTCTGAAATATGTTTTGTTTTTAGCATTTTAGTAAATATGACAACAATTTAGCTTTTTATCTTTTAATTAATTGAGATTGATAACACTCCCTGTGTTTCATTCCCTCTAGATTGCCTTAAATATGTGTTTCCTCAGTCCTTGCTTCCAAAGAGAACGTGCGTTTTTCAAGTAAGCCACAAAAACAACGGAGGACACTCATCTGCTGGTAATGTGAGTGGGTCCCTGCAGATCTGTGAGAACACCCGCTGCTGCATGGCTATCTATCGGATGATAAACGGCCAACCACAGGTGGACACTCTCGGTACGTCTACCGAAGCCTAAATATTTAAACACCTGGATTGAGTTTGATTAAAAGATTTTAACATGAGAACCACCTCACGTGCCTGTGACTAGTCTTTTTGTGCTTTTGGTCACAGTGCTCTTGATTTCTGTGTTGCAGCTTGCGGTAAAGTGGAAACCTTATGTCCAGATGCAACCTGCAAGGTACAACCACGCCTTCAAAATCGCTTCATAGGATGTGTGTGTGGAACAGATCTCTGCAACAGTAACTTCACGTGGACTCCAGATTCAGAGCAGCATTCACTCACTGACTCCTACTCTGCAGGTATGACAGGCAGAATATCTTATAACTTGTTGAAATTGCACATTGGATTTGCAGTTATGTTACCAAAATTTCTCAAAATTAGTTCAGTTTTCTTATGTGAGACACAGCATCTTGCTTTTCTGTCTCTTGAATAAAACAAAAAGGAAAAAAAAATGTGCAAACTACGGTAATCTTAAACTTTTTTCAGTAAATGTAAATGACTGGACACAACGGTGTAAAATTGTTATGTAATTCATTTTATCCATTAAAAAATTGAGCCCAACCTGCATTTTTAATTACATTTTAGTAATTAAAAATTCAGGTTGGGCTCAATTTTTTAATTTAACATTTTAGTACTTTTAACTAATCACAGCATTCAGTATCAAGTAAGACTAACTGAGTTTACCTGGTTTTCTTCAGTCAGCTAAGGTTCCCTTTCCCCCTATTTCAAATCTCCAGCTGAAGCTGCCCCTCAGGACGCTAATTAAAGAAACAGATTGCAATTTCTGAAGAAAATTAGATCATGTTTGTTGCTACTTAAATGCCAAAATGTGACAACTTTTGATCTTTGTTTCCTCCAGTTAAAGTTTTATAAATTTGTATAAGCTGTATATTTTTGTATTCTTTTTTTGAAGCTGACATCTCGAAGATTGTTGTGTTGGTGATGTTTCCAATACTCGCCTTTGCACTCGCTGCTAAGTGGATTTATCTCTACAAAAAGAAAGGTAAAGTCATTTTCCATATACAATAGAACTGTTTGCACATGTGAAAAGTTTGCTAGTTTGCAAAATGCAACCAAAGCAAAATATGAAATATTACCTTATACTACTTTGTATTCATCCTTACTGTTGCCCATTGCTTTTGTCATTTTTTTTACAGCAAAAGCAAACAGCCAAGACAGAGTTATGTTTTATTGTGGTTTAGGGTGTTTTTTTAGTGTAATGATTTTGTGGTAGATTTTAAGCTCGAATAAAAAAAGGTCAATGCTCAATCCCTGACCTCGTGCTAAAAACGAATTGTCCATGTCTCGAAAAAGGAAAATAACAAATTTCAACTGAATGTGTGTGTTGATAATGCAGCAGAGTAAATGAAAAACCATTAAGTGCTATCTGCCAACAGCCAGTTATATTGTGAGCCATTAAAGCTTCAAATACTGAGCTCAAAACGGCTCTTTGAAATTCATTAAGACACAAAAAAAAACATAAATTCTTCCATCTTTACTTTGAAACCATTAAACACATTTGTAAACTTGTGTTTATTGGGTTTGAATCAGTGACATCATTTATCACCTTGATCCCACAACTGAGTTAGAAGCTTTGGAGCTAATGAGAAGATTACGCAAACTCTGTTGTTGTTGTTGCTGCTGAAATGCTGGGACAAAAAGGAAAATGACCCCTTCCTCTTGCCAGGCGATTATTTTTTTTAAAATCCAAATGATTTTTTCCTCTATGATCAGGAAATGAGTTCCCATGATTTTCAGACTGACAGTGCTTACATTTTTTTCTACTCAACTGACCTTGTACGTTATCACCGCTGTTACTCCTTTGTAACTTTTCAGCAAACATCCCGTCAGCCTCTTTTCAAACAAAAGATTTGCTATTTTTTTATGTCACATTCTGATTTTATCTCTTATTTTAGAGAAAAATCTGCTGTCTGTTCTTCCTAATGACAACATCCTGCAACCATGCTCTTGTCAAACAAAGTCTTCAGAGAGTTACATTACGAACATCGAACTGCAGCAGGTGCTAATGAACTGTCAAATAAAAAAACAAAATTACTTATATTCAGAAAAATATGTCAGCTGTGGAGTTATGCCCTGTTTTTAGGCTTGTTTATGTCTTACAGGTTGTGGGACAAGGACACTTTGCCACAGTTTTTAAAGGGAACTACACAGAAACTGCAGTGGCTGTGAAAGTGTATCCTGCAGGGTGGAAAGATAAATTCACAACAGAAAAGGACATTTATGAATTACCACTGATGAGGCATGCTGGGATTGCTCACTTCCTGGGTGCGGGGAGGAATCCAAGAGACAGAAGCTGGTTTGTTGTGGTCGAGTTTGCAGAACATGTAAGTGTAAAAGGGATTCTATAAAACCCGAAGGAAGATGGACATGTTGAAGTGGGATGGTAGAAAGTTTAAAGCCTCATTTGGCCCACCAAACTGACAAATAAACTCCTGCTCCTCTCAAATAAATACAAACACATTTGATATTGTCAAAACAACAGATTACAGGCAGGAAGAAGAAATGCATTTAATAATGATTATGTCAAAGGATAAGGACTATACATACAGATTTTAGGGGTAAAATCTGACTTTTCAACGTGAAATCTACATGATATACAGTAGTTCAGTTTTGCATCTCACCTCTTGTGGTCTTTTGAGGAAATGCAACCTGTTGTACTTCCTGTTTGGATTAGATTTAAAAATAAAGTTAAGGGTTTCTGAGGAAGAGAATTAACAGAAAAAAACTATAAAAACAGGTCTTGAATTAATAGAAAACATAACTAACTTTATATGTGCTTCATTTAAAAAAGCAATAATAAAATACGAGATTTTTTGAGCCACTAGATGGTAAATGAACAGAAAGAGCCACAAAACGGGGTGGGATTTTATAAACACTTCTTCCCACTCCTTTTTAAGTTATAAACCAAATTCTACTTGAATTTAGTTAATAATCATTAATGAATCTAATGTGACCTAAATGTCTATTGAATGCATTACTGCAAAAATCTCTGTTTATGATTGTGAGAAATCAGACTGTTAGAAGGATCACATCTTCTTCTTACATTTTTGTTAATTTATTTTTGTTCTTTAATCAAAGCATTTATTTTTTCCTGAAATTAGTTTGATATATCTGTGTTATTTTTTGTTGTATTGCCTACAATTAATAATCAAAAGTACTTCCTAAAAATAACATTAAAATGAAATGCTGTGGTAACCGTCACTTTGATTACAGGGTTCTCTTCACTCCTTTCTGTGTGAAAACACCCTCAGCTGGATGCAGGCACAGAACATGTGTCTGTCCTTGTCCCAAGGACTTTCCTATCTCCACTCTGACCTCCACAGCCAGGGTACGGGCAAACAAAACCAAAATGCGTGCCTGTGTGTTTTACAATATTTCCTGACACAGGTTCATAACTAGATGTGAAATAGTTACGTATGTGATTGTAAAAGAACGAACTAGACATGTTTTCTTATTTAATGAATACACAATAGGTATTATTTGTCCATATTATTGAACACTCTTAAACACAAAACATGAAATGAATCTTTGTAACAGCACATGCGTGTGTACGATTGTCGCAGATGTGCACAAACCTGCTGTGGCCCATAGAGACCTGAGCAGCTTCAATGTCCTGGTGAGAGCAGATGGTAGCTGCGCTCTCTGTGACTTTGGATGCTCCACTATTCTGCGTTCTTGCTCAGGGCCATGGGTCATGAGACAAGCCACAAACACAAAGGTGAGTCAATTCAAGAGTAACAATCTGTGTGAATAATTTTATTGTTACAAAATATTTTTTTTAATTCAAGCAACTCCCCTAGCTGAATTAATCATTATTGTTATTTCACAGATTTATTTTTAAATGATAAATGAAATTATTAAATAAATCTAAGACTAAACGATGCACCTACCAATGTTGCTGCAGGGTTATGCCCAGCTTGGTACTCCCCACTACATGTCTCCTGAGATCCTGGAGGGCTCCGTAAACCTGAACAACAGCTCCTTCCTGCTGCAGGCCGACATCTACGCCTTGAGTTTGATATTGTGGGAAATATGGATGCGCTGCTCTGATTTATCAAAGGGTATGTTGCCTCAAATGAATGAAAGCCCCATTCAAAGTGAAAAGCTTTAGTAGTCACTGTTGCTCAGGACAATTTTGAAATGCTAAAAAGTGAAGGAAAAATCGAACTGATCTTAAACTGTTTTATTATTTTCAGTCTAGCCATGACTGCCTGGAGAGATCTGACTCCTGAGATTTAAAATATAGTTGAAGCAACCATCAATCAGTAATTTTATCAGATGATCTTAAATTAAAAAGCAGTTTTAGGGTTGGATTAACCCTTGTGCTATCCCAGGCACTTTATAACATTGGGAGTGGGTCATCTAGACCCCACCAGACAGTGCGCTGAACCTTTTTTCTTCAATGACTTGTGATCTTCACTGGTGTCCATGGATAACATGAAATCCTTTCCACCTTTATCCACCTTTGTCACAGTAGGGAGAACACATCAGTGTAAGAGTGGGGTCATCTGGACCCCATAAGATAGCACTAGGGTTAAATCCCTCAAACATATGATTAGGAGAATGTTCATTTCCTAACTGAAAATCGATACAGAACCTTTGAAACAGTGATCGTGTATTTTTTTCTTTTTGGGGCTTTGGCCAGAGGCCTCACAGCAGAGGTCCTACAAAGACTCAGATGAGATACTTCGGGTTAATAAAGCTGTAACCTTTTTTTATTTTTCATTTTAATTTAGAAAAGGGTGTGTATTGTCGTTAAAATTTACCGTCACATTATTTGATTAGTGTCTGGATATGTTCTTCCATAAAGATTTTGCCAGTTGTGAGTGGAAATTGGGTGGACATAACTTTCTAAAGTTACTCCAGATTTCTTAGGTTTGTTGTAGCAAAAAGGCTCAAATCCTCCTAGTGCTGTCTTATCACTGGAATAGAACAGTCTGCATCAAGTCTTATTTAATGTTGAAAATTGAGAAAACATGAGGTAATGAGTGTTTTTTTTTTTAAGATGGACTGAGTAAACACTGCATTTTCAACCATCAAACTCTACATGGGAAACATTTAAGCCTAATGGAAGAATGTTCAACTTTTCATTCTTTGCCAATAGCCCCCCAGGATAAAAGCTATGCCTCCCAACTTGCCCTGTAATTTTTATGTTAATATTACTATCATTGTTGACAAAGATCAGGAAATCATCAATACAAGCTTGTTTGAGCATTGCAAAAATGACAAAAGAAATATTTTAGCTAAACTATTTCAAAATTTCAAAAACTTTTAAGAATGTCTCCCTCCTTTTTTTGCTACTGCTTTACATCAGATTAAAGAACTGCTGTTTTAATATTAATAACAATAACAAAACTGTTGATCCTTTCATTGATAATGACCTTCCACCCTGTTGTTCTCATTTGCCACCCTTCCAGAGGATTCTCCCCTGCCCCACAAATAAAATATTCTAGCCCCGCCAGTGCCTTCAACCCTTCTGACACAAAGTTGTCTTAATGTGTCCCTCTGCAGGTGGCACCGTTCCACAGCATCTTTTGCCGTATGAACTGGAGCTGGAAGGCAACGTGACGCTGGAGAGACTCATCCTCTATGTGTGTGAAATGGACAGGAGACCTTCAATCCCTGAACCCTGGGAGCTGCTGCCACAGGTAGTTTTGACAGTTATACTTCTATGAATTGCTGCATGCAAAAAACAACACAAGTGTGCTTGCTAAACTCCAAACTTTTCCAGGGATCTGCAATGAAGGAACTCCTGACGGAATGTTGGGACCGGGACACAGATGCCCGTTTAACAGCACACTGTGTTGTGGACAGATTAGTGTCTCTCCAGGCTGATTTATCACCATGATTATTATTATTATTATGCACATAGTTTCAGTTGTAAAACGCAGCTGTACACTCTTTGTTTTCACTGTTTTTTTAAATTCAAGTCAGGTAGTTAAATGTTGAAGAACTGCACATAAAGTATAGTGACATATTCAGATAGAGGCTACTCAAAATATACATTTTCCTAGGTGGTAACATTTGATAAAAAAGGTGTTAATATTGTTGGTTTTATTTCTGTTAATGTTTAATTCAACTGCAAGAACAGCAAAGCTTAACACAAAAGACAAGATCACCCAATAGTGAACTTATTAAAGACATCTACTGCCCTAAAAAATAAACTAAAAACTACCAAATATCTAATTTCAAAGTCATATGATCAATGCTTCTAGAAATAAACGTTCGTTTAGGTTTCATAACTTTAAATAATTACTGTTAGGTCAAAATACAACTTTAATCTTGTCAGTGTGGTCTTTGAAGTGCAGCCATGGAGAATAAATCAGATTTGTCTGGGTTTATTTTTAGAAAAGTTTTCCCACAACCTGCAAGCTGGGATACTTCAAATTCTTTCCCTGATGGACCTATTCTTAGAAGTGGAGATTGCTTTAAATAAGACACAATTTTAGTGACTCACAAAAACAGGAAAGAAAAGGCCAAATATCAAAACGACCATTAAAACATCTGGAGTTACCACAACTATGTCTGAGAAAACATAGTCAAATGCCATAACACAGTTTTCCAACAGTTATTTTTTAAATGACTAATAAAAAGTCAACCAAAGAAATATATTTTAACTTCATCAAAAATCTTTCAAAACATGTTATGGCATTATTACCAGCAAGGGACTCCTGGTACTTGTTCACCTGTTCTCTACTAACCGTCTTTATTCATTATTTAATACTTAGGGTATTTTAAACTTTGTCCTCATCATTTTGCTAAAACAAAACCAATACTTTTCCATCACTGTTAAATAGTTTCCCTGCCTTTCTTTTCTTTTGATATTACATTACAGTGGTTAAACTTTACTGTATGGAATATGGACATTTCCCCAAATTCCCTAAACTAAAAGAAGACTACCGTAAGTTATGAAGAATAGTATTTCTAGAGATTTTTCTGTCAGACCAGCGGTCTGCAACATGAGGCTCCCCCATTGTGGCTCTCTGGTTAAATTAAAATCAAAACATTTTCAATTTTAAAAAGTAACATATTTTTTTGGATTTCAAGGCACATGAAACATAGATGAACAGTCAGAAATGTCCAACTTTGAAGCACAGTCACTCCACGACACTCCCGACTGCAATACCCATAATGTTTCAATAATCTATCAAGCAGTATGACTCCATAGTTCACAAAGTTATACTGAAACATTTTGACTGACTTTTGAGCACCGAGTAGCATGGGAAATCAAGTTGAGGTCAGTAAGCATACCCAGGATTCATACCTAGGGTGCACAGGATTATAAGGTGGATTTTCTATTTTTGAACAATTTCAAGGTTTTTCAGTGCACCTTATGTTAAAAAAAACTTTGAGGGTTATTTAATTAGCTGTGATTTAATATTAGTGTTTTTACATGTACGCGTTTCTGGTTGAGTAGCACCACAAATGGTGAAAAAAAAATAAACTGTGTAAAGTTTTTAAAGTACTGCTCTTCGCCCCACTGTTACATTTTCTTTTCTTTTTTTTCTATTCTTTGCTCTTCGCCCCACTGTTACATTTTCTGCATTGGGATAATCCTATCTATGTGTTTTATTTTGAAAGGAAGTCCTGTAAATCTCTGTCTATTTTTTTCTCTTAAGGTTTATGTATTTTAATGACCCTAAAATAAAAATAAATAAATAATGATTCACTTATATCTATCATAATAACTACATTTAAATGCCAGGCAGTGTCTTTTTTTCTTTTTTTTTAAGGTGAAGTAAGATTTTGTGGCTCCCACTGGGTTGTGGTCGGTGAGAATCTGACCCGAATGGCTGTCAGTATTGAAGGTTGCAGACCCCTGTGTCAGACCATCCTACTCTGGAGATTTATTTTTATTTTTTTTTAATGAAAAATGGAAACAGTTGAGAAAGGCATCCAAACTACCCAAACCATCCTGACGCACAGAGAGTCCTCCTCCTGCCGGACCACGTGATTCCTTAACGCAGCAACAGGCAGAGGAAGAAGGAGGCGCTCAGCTGCCCCACAACATGACCTGCATGGGTTCTCCAAGTGTGCTCACAGTCTGCAAGTATCTGTCTGCTCTAAAAGGCTCTATATGGGAAGCCTGGCGGACCTGCAGCTGATTTTACTCACAACTTGGGTCCGTCTGGGAGACCGAGCTCCTGACAGGCGCTCCACCACTGGCGGCGCACGCGCGTCAGCATGGGCCGGCGTGAGGCGGACAGGAGAGGCGCAATGACCAGCAGCGAGCGCTCCGAGCTCGGCTGTCTACAGGACTCCGCTTCCAGCAGCAGCAGCCAGCACGGCGGGGAGAGGCTCCGGAGGACGGCCGGACGGGACCCCTGCAGCCCGGATAGGGCGGCGCCGGCGGAGGTGAAGAAGCATCTGCACAAACACAACCTGAAACACCGCTACGAGGTGATGGAGACGCTGGGGAAAGGCACGTATGGCAAAGTCAAGAAAGCAGTGGAGAGGGCGAGCCTGAGGACGGTGAGTCAGCATCCAAAGCTCTAAAATCACGTTTTTCTTAAAGACTTAAAATTATTGTTTAAAAAAAAGTTATAGTGATTCCCACTATGTTACTTTAAATCCCGCAGTGGATGTTTCTTCATGATGATCTAATATTTATTGTGTGGTAGTGCGTGTGCGCGTGTGTGATATGCTTAGTTCTCCTGCTTCCTGAGCTGCCAGGCTGGATGCCATTAATGTGAGTCACTCAAAACTTGGAACAAGAGTGGACCACAATGGTCTCCAACATCACCTCACCCACTTGAACATAAAACACACACATGCCTGAAAGGTATGTGAATAGCTAAAGGCTCTGGATATTTAGTGTGCAGGTTTTGTTTTCTGCAGTCAGGGCTTATTCTGTGATGTAATCTTGAAGATCCAGGCCTCACCACCAGCTTCCACTTCTGCTCTCAATGACCAAAGTCATAGAAGAAAAGTATAATCCTGGAGGAAGTGGAATTGAAACGTCCTCTGTGTGAAACAGCAAAAGGGTATTGAACAGGACAGGTGACAGACTGAAGGTAGATTGTGTATTGAGGGGGTTGGAGAGCAGCTGTTGGTTTGTGTTTGCACAGCCAGGGGCTTTGCTAGGATGAGGGGAAAATGCTGAATTCCTTGAGCCATTAGCCAGTGCATACCAAAGATTCTTTAAAACAAAACGCACATTATTTTTGGAAACAAGACCACAGAGTGGTTGTCCGAGTTTCAGGAAGAGGCAGTTTGAGAGCAAAGGGAAGGAGAAGCAGTGGATTTAGATGAAACAACTATCTAAAGAATATTGCAGAATTATTCTGTAATTGTTCTGTAAATCTGCATGGAAAGATTTTACATTTTGAGTTTCATAGGACTGCATAACTTAATGATGCATGGTCCAATAAGTACTTTTAATTTGCCGTAGGTCCTGTAGGACTGTAATGTCTCAACTTTACAGTCAGGCATTACATATAAGGATAATATAAAGTACGGTAGTTTGTTTTAGCTATATAGCCTCTGTTTCAAAAAAACATTAGAATCAGCAATGGATGAGTCAAGAGATGTTTGAAATGTTTATTTAGTTTGTTTATGTACAGAGAAAATTCCGAGGAATGGTTCTATAAATTCAGTTGAATAAATCAAATGTATATTTAAAAACAACTTACAACAGACTGCCGGACTCTAGCTTTACTTTGTCGAGAGTGAAGCTACATACGTACTCACATACGCATGCATGTTCTTTTGAGCTGAAGAAAAAATTTAAGTCAAACTCAACCAGATGAGCAAATTGAAAAGTGCTTTTAAGGAGTTTTTCCTGCCCCAGTTTCTCTTTAGCGAGAACAGTTCTGTGGTCAGTGACTGTGACATGGCACTTCTAAAGACTCTGTGACGAGAAGACTCTGTTAATGACTCTCGGGATGCGTCTGTGCAAATCTGCACGGTTCAACATCATATCGTATGCACATAACTATATTTGGAATTCATCGTCTGTAAGTGTGGAAACTTTACACTGCTGTCACATTAAGACACAAATACAAAAAAAAAAAAAAAAAATCCTTTTTCTTCTCTGAATACAGGGGCAGTGTGTTTCTTCGAACGAAACTTGTCTTTAATCGGAGAATGCCTTTAATCTCTGCTGATTCCATTTTGCACTGATGAATATCTTTGAGGACAAAAACTGGGCTCATTCCTAATCCAGTTTTTGCAATCTGTTTGTTTGTTTCCCTTCATTTTCCTAATCTCTAACAGAATAACTTGACTCTCAGACTGATAATGTACTTCATATTTTATTGCCGTAAAATGGCCATATTCAGATCATTTTCATTAGTGCTGCAAGATTAAGCCAAGGATTGCCCTCTGTCATTCTTTCAGTGCCCCTCCAAGTCCCCCCCCCCCCCTTAACACTGCTTTGTGTAGGGAAAGGATATTTAGGTCAAACTATTATTCTGGCTTTTTGATTATGGATCGGAGCCATTCAGAGGAGGACTCCTACATGTGCGTTTTGCTCGTTTATGGATCAACTTTCAATCCATTTACATGAATTTTTACTTTCATTTTTCTAAGTGCTGACTGCCAAGCATTTCCCCTCATTCTTCTTCTCTCATATGATTTACAGACGGTCAGGCTGGTCCCAGGAGTTCGCTCATATTTGCGTTGCATAACCACTGTAGCTGATGGAGCATGTGAACTTTTTCAGCTGCTAGATACTTTCATTCTTTACCAATAACTAAACTTGTTCTGTTTGGAAAAGAAAACACAGCAGTTAGAAATCAGATTCTTGTTTCACACCTTTCCTATTTTCTTTCTTCTGAGGTCCAGTCCTGATTCAATGTTATTTATTCCAAAGACATCCTCATGTCAGGATGTTTGTTTCTGTGTCTGTGTGCGTTCAGGAGTTACATTGAGTTGCAGTGACTGACTTGCAAAGTAAAGTCTTGACCGCACAGCTTTTTCCCAGCTTTTAAAACTTACATAATCACCTCTAAGTCTTAGAGACTTTTATTTTTGAATGTGTTGACAGTTGTTTACTCACTCCATGTATTCGTTTTAAAATAACTTTTATAACTGAAGGTAATAGCAAAAGTTATAATTTTACCGATAAAAGTTTTAACAGCAAATTATTAATATAAATAAAAATGTTTGCAGATAGAAGGAGATTTAAAAAAACTGACTATTTAAATCTTTAATCTGTAGATTTTCCTTTTTCCTAAAAAAAGAAAAATTTAGTTGTCCGTTTCTTATATTTCTTGACTGAACATTTGATTTCTCTACCAATCTGTTTGCTCTCATCTACAGGTGGCGATCAAGTCCATCCGCAAGGATCGAATCACCGATGACCTGGAAAGAATTCACATCCAGAGAGAGATCGAAATCACCTCCTCACTTTGTCATCCAAACATCATCCGCTTCCATGAGGGTAAACACAAAAACAAGAAGATTTTGAAAAGTGCATTCTTAGTTTGTTGCTGTAACACAGCGGCAGCTTTAGATATACAAGAGTAGAGTGGTGCTTAATGCCTTGGATAAAGAACTTCGTACATCGTAGAACACTGAGAAACATATCAGGAGCAGTAAATTTTTCTACAAATTTGAAACAATCAATTGTGTGAGCTTTTTTGTCCTTCTGGCTTTTTTTATACCATGTCGAATCACCTGTTTCTAAAAAGAAATTTGCATTACATCTGAAAAAATTGCTCGAAATAGAAAGTCAAATTCAGCTTTTTATAGAAACTGAGAAGCACAGTGTTTTTCAGGTTTTTTTTTTTCTACCACAGAGAGAAAAAATATAAGGTAATCATCTGAGAGATAAATCCTGGTCAAAATTGGCGGTGCAGCAAAGCATAGAGGGAAGTTTACATCCAAAGAAAAAATTAATAAATAAACTGTTTTGGAAAGGCCTATTCAAAGTCCACCTCTTATCCCAAATGAAATGCTGAGGTGATCCTCGAGGAAGCTGTGGAGAAATCCATGCAAGCCTGCATGAACTGAGGCAACACATTTGAAAATGGGCCAGGCATTTCCTCACAGAGATATGAAGGGTTGATGATCAAATTAAATCAAATTAGGATCATCAGGAAATCAGGATGCCGAGGTTTCTTTCTGTGCTTGTTCGACAGTGTTTGAGAGCCGGGATAAGATTGTGATTGTGATGGAGTTTGCCAGCAGAGGAGAGCTGTATGATTACATACAGGAGAGAAGGAGGCTACCAGAAGCAGAAGCTCGGAGCATTTTCAGGCAAATTACGTCTGCTGTCCACTACTGCCACAAGGTACCCACACACACTCGTGACGCACAGAATGACTTAGAAATTAGGCCAGCAGGCTTGGGCACGTGTTGAATGTTTAATTGAGCATAAGCAAAACTGTTAAGCTAAATCCACTAAAATCCCAACCACAAAGCTGTAGAAGAACTTGACTTTAGTTTTCAGATCTCTCTGGGTTAAGAGCGCATTAGGCTGTAATTGGTCCTTATAGCTGCACATGTTTAACTTCCTGTCTCCAAATACTTGTAAGCTTTTGCAAAGAAACCACATCCTTCTTTAATCTGGGAGTTATATGTTTTAAACCAGAGATTAAGACAATTAGATAATCTGAATGTTGTATAAGCATTGAATATGTTTATAATCCAAAATTAGCATTCAAGATGTGACCTTGAATACTTGTTTTTTTATTTTATTTTATTTTATTTTATTTTTTTCTTAATGTTTTTTAATATTAGTTTATATTTCAGGATAACCTTATTCTTAAAAGGCAGGTGAGATATATTGATAATTTTTTTTATATCTTACTTTATAAAGACATAATTCAGAAAAACAACAATAAGAGGAGGGATGAGAAAACACCATTTTTTCTGAATCTAACAGTTTGCTAAAACTGTCTATCAAGTTTTAACTTTTTAACTGAGTTTTTATTTTTCTTCCTTAGAAGATGTGGGTTTAACCCTTTCATGCCTGACTTTATTTCTAATTATATCAAAATAGTTCTTCTATGTTTGTTCCGCTCAAAGTGATGCTAAAATAATGGATTTCAGGATTTAATGCTACTTTGCGATTTTACAACAGCATGAAGGGGTTAAATAGTGGGCTTCATGCTTCCTCTTGTAGGATGACTATAACATTGTTTCTTTTACCCAAAATATCATAAAGGTATAATCAGAAAATACCTGCAGCTTTGGCCATATTTACAGGATGAGATGCTCTTTTTGTTTTTCCCAAATCACTGACTAAAAACATTTGACAGACAACAAGACTGCATGATGACATTATTGGTCATTGACAGCGTATTACTGCCATCATTATTCAGACATGTGTCAAGTGGAATCTTCCTGTTGTTGCAATACTTGTGAATATTTTGTTTAGAATCTTATCTTATCCTGAAAGTGTTCTTTATGAATAATTTGTGTTTGGATTCCTAAAAAATCCCACAGATTACATGTAGATAATTCTTCTGCTCCAGCAGCTCTTTGGCTTTCTCACAGTCTGTTTCCTCTTGCTGCTGTAAAATGTTGTCCCAAAATAGAAATGAATGTTCCAGCAGGAATGAATTATTCAAGGTGACTGAGAGCAGTGAAGAGAGTTTTTTTTAGTTTCAAAAGAAGAGAGAACATAATTTCAATTCTTGTTTTAATTTTAACTCGCTAAATCAATTTGGGATCCTTTTATTCTTTTTTTACTTATGCTTGTGCAGATTTGTATACAAACCCAGACTTCCACTAAGTGCTCAAAAATGTCTAAATGGTCAGATTCCAAAATAGTGCACAAAATAAACTTCAGGGGATCAAATCATCAGATTAACTGTTTCTTTTAAAGTAAATTCTGCAACATTTCTCATTTTGTCTGATAAAGCATTTTTTTTCTTCATTAGAATGGTGTGGTGCATCGAGACCTAAAACTCGAGAATATTCTTTTAGATCAAGACCTGAATGTAAAGGTAAGAGTGATGAACCCAAAGATATAATTTCTTTTTTTTTTCCAAGATGTTTTGTGTCAACACTGGTTCTGAACTGTGCCATTGCACTCTGGCCTGACAATAAAACACACGTTCTTATTTATTATAACAATTATTATTACTACTCCTTTGTCTGTTTAGCTTCTGTTCGGAATCTTAAACACAACACATACCGCAATAATTGATGGTTTCCTCCTATTGTGTGAATAATGCTAAAATATGACTCCGCTAAGAGGAAAAAGTATCATTTACTGTACATTAGAACAATTCTTAGCAACAGTTATTTTAAGTGTGCCAGTAAATTTAAAACATTGAGCAGTGTCTGATAAACTAACAGAGGCTTTTTATTTTCCTTTAATGGATTTCAAGGAAACAGTTCCCATTTATGGCAACCGTGCATGATCAAAGAGGAATGCAGGGAATCCAGTGGCGATCTTGGTGTTCGCACTGGTCAGAGTGTTATAAGGAAGCAAGCTGAGTCTGACTGGTAAAAATAAAGAAATGCAGACCTCTCATCATCTCCCTGTTTACGTTTCACACTCTGGAATAGTACAGCCTTGCAGCACATGTTATGCAGGCACTATGGTGGCTCAATGGCGTAACCATGAGTCATGTTATTCCCAATGTTTTGTTTTTGCTCAGGTTTTAAAAATAAACTAACCTACATTTAGTTTCCTAAAATAAAGTAATGTTGTAAATGTCAAATTCTTTTATCATTAATACACACATCTTTTGAAATGTAATATTTTCATTAAAAAACATTTACTTTTTCTTGTATAGTCACACTTGGTAAATATTACTAAATGAAAAGGCAATACAGACAATAAAAATCTAAATTTTACCTCTGTAAAGGTTCCACAGTCATATTTTGGCATGTTGCATACTTTTTTCAACCAAAGCAGCTTACACGTGGGCCTCACAGTTAGCCAAATCTAAGTCTTTCTGGAAACAATTGAATTCAGGAGCTAAAAGTAAAGTGTTTCAGAGAAATATCAAGGAGTAAATAGGATTTTTTTTTGTATTGTGTAAAGTTAAAGGTCAGGGCTGATTTTCCCAATGGGTATAGGGCAAATATGCATGTCCAAAAGGAAAAAAAAAATTCTTTTACATTAATTTGATCCCTGATGACCCCCAAGTATCCTGTCAACCTTTGTCAGAAAATATATGAACAAGTGAAGCCAGGAAAGGTCAGAATTTGTCTTTAAGAGATCCAATCAGAGGTATTTCCAAGAGAGGCATAACACATAATGTCAATTACATTTTATCTGGTAAAAATAAAAAATAAAAAAATAAAACACAGGACAAGCTATTTCAACAAAACTGAAAAAACTTGTCAACAAATGTTAGAGCACAAAATTGTAGCAGAGGAGAAAGTGGCCCCAGGACAGAACCTTGTGGGGCACCATTAGAGATGCATAGCTGGAATTCTCCCCTGGCCAAGATAGTTAGAAAACCTGTCCAGGTGATTAGGTGAATATGTTCATCCACAGTGCAATGGACAGCATAATGATCAGTGGGATTAAGGCAGCGAATTGGCCTATTTCTGAATATAACAAGCCTGTTTTTGTATAATGTACCCTTCAAAAATAAGACTGTTTGAGGCTTATAGGTTGTTAAGTGACAGGACATTAAAATTTTGGTTAAATTTGGATTCTTTATTAGCTTTTCTTTAAAGACTAACCTGTTGGGGAACAGTAGCAGGTTCCTTTAGCAGTGGTCTAACCTGGGCCTCTTTAAATGATAATGTGTACACAATGTCATCCCTTGCTATGTAGGAACCTTTGTGACATGGAAATAAAGCTATATTCAACACAGAGCCTCTGATAGCAGGCTGGTGCGTGCGTGAATAATCTCTTCAGATGGAGGGGCATGTCTGTACGACTGTTACGGGAGTTTGAGCAGCCAGATGGTTTTCTGGCTTCTGTCCTGTTTCTTTACACACACATTAACTGTATGAAGCCGTGTTCTATCTTTGGCCCTTTAAAAAAAGGCCTCTGAACTGTTTTTGTTCACCACATGACTCCTCCATCCTTAAGAATAATCTAGACTGCAAGAAGAAGAATGTAAATGCTCCTGGGAATGAGTGGATACATCTTTCAAATATTTGAAAATCAGGACTGAGAGTTCTGTTCCCTTAGACTAGCAGGTATTTAATGTATCTAACATTGTGAAAGAAAAAAAACAACAATATACTCTAATGTGTGTGCTTCTTTTTTGTATAGCTGGCCGACTTTGGTCTGTCCAACAATTTCCACAGAGGCTCTCTTTTGCAAACATACTGTGGAAGTCCACTCTATGCTTCTCCAGAGATAGTGAAAGGCCTGCCATACGTGGGGCCAGAGGTGGGTCAGAGCCCTGGCTTTGGAAGCCATCCTGTGAATTTTACATGTTTTATGATTTTCTCCTTTTTTCTGTTTTAAAGAAATTTGGATAAACAGCATTTTGTTGGGATATGCAGATTTAATTTCAGTAGTTTTTCTAGGGCAGGGGTCTGCAACCCCTTGCTCTGGAGCCACATGCAGCTATTTTATCCCTCCATTGTGGCGCTTTGGCTTTGAAGATAAAGGCTAAAAATTTAAATAAATAATAGCTTTGTAGTTTGTTTAAATGAGTTTTGGCTAATTAAGTTTTATTATGTATGTTTAGATTCTTAACATTTCAGATAGCTGATCAAAATGATGGTTCAACGTTTAATAAATTGTCAGAGTGGTTTATTCTAAGAAGTTCAAAGCACGTAATGGTATTTCTTTTCTTTTAAGGTAAATTTTATGTTGATTATTTCTATGATGTATTGTGATTTTAATGCATTTTTCTGTTTTGTGAAGCACCTTGAATTACTTTGTGTATGAATTGTGCTATACAAATAAACTTGCCTTGCCTTGCCATTTTCTGCAGCACAATAGTGTCCTGTTGTTTCAACGCAAAGTTGTTAAAGTATATAATAGCATTTACATGAAACTCCAACACCTAAAGCATCTTTGTGCATGTTTTAGGTTGACTGCTGGGCACTGGGGGTGCTACTGTATACATTGGTGTACAGCAGCATGCCCTTTGATGGGACAAGTCATGCCAAACTCACAGATCAGATTAGCCAAGGCCGGTACCATAGAGCCAACCCACCTTCTGGTAAATACTCCTAATAATTAATACTCATAATAAATTTTATTTAGGATCTGTTTGTGTGTTAAATAGGTTGTCTATTTGCTGTTTAAAAAAAATCTGTCAACTTTGTTCTCTCCAGACGCCTGCTCTCTCATTGACTGGTTGTTGACAGTTCGTGTGGAGGACAGGGCCACCATTGAAGATGTGGCTAACCACTGGTGGGTGAACTGGGGTTATGAAGAGAGCGTGTGTGACTGCCCCTCATCTCCCTACCAGGAATGCCCTTCTCCGCTGCTGGCTCGCTACATCGACTGGCAGAATCAGGCTGCTCCAAATAGGACAAATGACCCTGGCTGCCTCTCCTCAGACTTCTCCTCTCCTCCTCATGTCGGTGCAGATCCCTTTTTTTTCAGCTCCTCGCTGAAGCCCAACTGTGGAGCAGGGGTTGGAGGAGTATGCGGAGGAATTTTGAGTCTCAGGAAGTCACGCAAGGAAAACGCAATTCCCCAGACTGTTCTGGGAGCCTGTGGTGATGCTTCGACAAATTCCCTTTCCTCCACCAATGAAAAGAGGAAACCTAAAGGCATACTAAAACACCAGAGAAGCTTGGACTCTGTATTCCACAGCTCTCCAAAGGAGAACCCTTCGTCGGAAATGTGCAACACTCACTCCAAGCCTTATCAGACTCAAATTCTTGGTCACACACCATCCAGTGTTTTGTCAGCAAACTTAAAACCTTCATCTGCATTCAAGCAGCCTTCATCCAAGATGCCCAAGAAGGGAATATTAAAGAACTTGTATGTGAGGGAGTCTTCCTTTGATTCATTCTCTGAAAAAGAGGGCTGTGGAGAGAGCACCAAAGAGGGTGATGCAGGACATTCACTGTGCCGCCAGCAGCACACAAGTCTCACATCAGCAGAAAACAGCCCAAACATGCACACAGAAGCAGTGCGGAGGCGGAAAGGCATTTTAAAACGTAACGGCAAGTTCTCTCAAAGTCTGGATCTTCCGGATGATTCCCGCTGTTCTTCCTTTTCATCCACTGCAGTTCTCCCCGAGGCTCTGCAGCAGCTCCTGCAGGCCTCATCAGGGCCCGAATGCCGCCACAGCAGACCCTCCAGTGTGGTGAGCGAGGACAGTCTGTTTTCATCTGATTCCTACGATCTGCTGGACCTCAGCACTCAGGCAGATCGCAAGATGTTCTCCTAAGAGATGCACCATTACAAATGCAGTTCTGAGGAGAACCTGGAACAACTTGGAACAGACAAATGTGAAGTTGTTGAGGATGTCTAATTACCCAAGGAAACTAAAAAAAAAATCGATGTTAAAGTTAAAGTAATTCTTTGTTATTTCCAGTGACTGAAAACTTAAAAAGTCTGTAAAGTTTCAGCCCACCAAGTTTTTGTAGTATTGCACTATCCACTCAAAGCACCATAACTTTACAAATCAGACTGTATTAAACCTAATATGTATCAAACATGTATTTTTGTTTTCACATTGAAAAGCAGAAAAAGGAAAAAACAAGACATTTATCTTTGTGTGATGTGTTCACATGGATTTCTGCACACATATCCTCTAAAAGCTGTTTGTGAACGCTGTGATGTACTGAAGCACAACTGTGAAGGCATGAAACAAGCACAGCTCTGGAACACAAAACACGATTACGTATGTCTTAGGGTTAAGAAACGGAACAATCCATTAACCTTGTACATGCACTGATGACAAAAGTTTAACTTAAGCTTGCTCATTAGAGATCATTTATTGTGAATTAAAGCGTTTTTGAGCTTGTGTAGGGAAAACCTGAGTGTTTGTTACATGGGTTATCACTTACCACAGTAGACTGTGCTGTTATTTAATATTTTTTCCCAAATCTTGTTTATTGCATTTGTCTCTTGTTTTATTTGAACAAGGAATGCTTGGGTAAGGAGATGTGCCATTTTTTTAAAGGTTTGTGATATTTCATTGATGTTTTTGTATTTAAGCTGTCAGGAGATCAGTGTGTTTAAAATCCAATATTTATCACTAAAGTTAAGATTAGAGTTTGGTCATCCTTCAGCTTTCAGGCTAAATCCATATGTTAGCTGGTTAAACATGTTTCTCAATTGCAGCTGGTTGCATCACTGCTCAAAGGTTTGTCACATAAAGACTCAAATGAAGCTTTGGCTGTTTATAATAATAAAAACCTGTGAGTGCACCAGTGTCATAGTATTATATTAGTCTTATACCTTCATAGTCTTCCTGTTTTGTGAGCTTTTGGCTATGAAAGACTATCTGATAATACATTTTATTTATATATTCAATTCAGTTTTATTTATATAGCCCAATATCACAACAATAGTCATCTCAATGTGTTCAAACCGGCAATTGTACAGTAAATCTAAAATCATAAGGATTATAAAATCATACAATTGAATAGGTAAATTCTAAACTAAACAGACTAAACTAAATTGGGCATCCCTGCCCTTAGTCCCTCCTTCGAGGTTAGGAAAAACTCCTAAAAAAATGGATTCCAGAAAAAAAAGAAGTAATCTCCGGGGTGTCCACATGAAGGTGGGATCCTCCCCCCGGATGGACAAGCAATGTACCAGAATTTTTAGAGAAGAATTAATTTTTAAAACTCTACAACTCTATGTTTAAGTAGTCCAGCAGATGGGCTTCATCCAGATGAAGTTGGAGGCTGGTGGCGCGGGACAAGCCGGAGGCAGGATCCACAGCCAAGTGTAGGAGCGGGAGCAGAGACAAGCCAGAGACCAGGTAAACGGTCAGGTACAGGGGCACAGCCAAGTACAGGAACATATAACACATTACATAGTTAGAAATCATTGCAAACATTTTGAATTTCTAAGGTTTTTGGTGCTCTTATTTGATCAGAATGGTTTTCCATAGCTTAAAACACCATGTTGCTCATAGTACCTTTGGTGTGTTTCTTTTATTTCCATGACCATCTGCCCACCATTGATTTTCATAAAAAATAGGTGCCTGATCCGGGCTAAGTTAACCATCCATTCTCCGCCTGTAACCTTTTATTATTTGTCTTTCATCAGCATTTAGGCTCTGCCTTCACATCCAACTGCTGAAAAATGAATTTTTGCTCTTTCTGAACAAAAAGATTGATCAATGTTATTTATAGTATATATTTCAGTTCACAAAATTTTTAAATATCAATTTTGCATAAAACTAAAGTAAAAGGAGAGAACCAACCCAGGTACAAACAAGCATTCATTCATTTAAAAAAATTGAAATATCTACTAGTTTTCCATGTTTGGTTGTGTAACTTAAAAAATAATATGCAAATCGCCTGTGTGGAGCCGGTTTAGCTCGTGCTGGTTTGCGGCGCCTTCCGTCCGTGAAACCAGAGTTCAAATACAGGCTGCTCCCTAATCCCTTCTCTGCTTCCCTACCAGTCCCAAGCCCAGTTAAATTGAGAGAGCATCCCGTCAGGAAGGGCATCCAGCGTAAAACATTGCCAAGTTAACCATGCGACTTATCTTTGATGGAGAGGTTGTTTTACTGTGGTGACCCCTGATGGGACAAGCCGAAAGAGACCAAAATCGCCTGCTGAGCCAATGAGAAAAAAAACTAGTGTGTGGCAAAACAAAAAGGCTTTAGCCTTAGATTTTTGAATATGTACAGAATCTTCATCTGTCTCAGTGAAAAATTGTAATTTGTAATTTGCTCAGCAGCCAGACATAAGTTTAGCCTAAGGTAAGGTGCACTGATGGAGTAAACACAACTACTCACCACAGAAAAAATCCTTGTTCATAGTTGAAAAAAGCTGAACTTTTTAGTCACAAAACTGCAAAAACGTTTTTTAAATATCTGATTTCCCTCAAAGCTCATTTATGGCTAGAACCATCTCTAACATGAAGTTTGTTAAGATGTGGCAGTATCTTTGATTAATAGATTATACAGGAAGAAGGTACTTGTTGTAGATAGACATTAATCCCCCAACCGATTCTCAAAGTAGTTTAGAGAGATATTTTGGTCATGACAACCAGCCCTGGTCATTAAAATTTCTTCAATGTTATGCCCAAAAAGAATGCAAAGTCCACTTTTTTGCTGTGTTTTTTTTATGCTTAGCAGTGAACTTAGCGTCTTCATGAATCCTGCTTTTTTATCAAGGTGACCTGGCAGACTTTCTTTAATTATTTTTACAAGAGTAGTGTTGTTACATTAAAGTTAAGTTCAGAGTTCTTGTGTTTAAAAACCCCAGTGAGCATTTGTAATAAAAAATGGGAAAATTATTGGTATAACATAGCCCTTGCACCAAAAGGAATCTATTGGAGTTGCAAGAAAAATAACAAATCCAATGTTGTATAAAGACATTTATCGTTTTTAGCATATTTTTACAACACCTTTCTCTGTTAAAATCTATCAAAAAACTTTATTAGTGACCTTAGATAATAGTTGTTGACAGATGTTCACATCTGTAAAACCAAACAATATAACCAAATAAACCTTGTCACGACATAACCTGGTTTCTCCACTAGGTGTCTCACTTTGTTCAGTTTGCCAATTTGCCTCCACTGCAAATTCATTGGTATATTTGTTGAGTAACCTGTGATTATAGTTTCAATCATTTCTAATTTATATTACAAAAAGCTCCAATGAAATATATACCAGAGGATTTTTACAATTGGACCAGAAAGAAGGATGCACGTGGAAATTGAGTTTATGAGGGAAGAAATGACTTGAAACATCATTGATTAGGACTGGGACAACTGCGAAACAGCCAGTGTAGTAGATAAGAACAATCATGATGTCAGACATAAGCAATGAAGAAACAAATGAATGTCAAGACATCTTTATATATATTGTTATGTATTATATTATCTTATATTATATTGATGTATTGCTTCTAATATTCTTTGATGTTGTAAACCTTTTTTAGATTTGTTCAGGGGAGTAATCATATTCAAATTTCTGATTGTATAAAGTAATCAAACATGATAAGTGTTCGATTGACTCAAAAACCTTTTACTTGTCTTCGGTGATAAGAAATTCTTTTTTTTTATTGTTTATTATTTATTATTTAGTTATTAAGAAGGGAGTACGTGTGTATAAGTTGTGTTTTTTGGGTGATTTTCCTTTATCTTTTTAAATCAGAAATGTTAACTGCGATGTCACTTTTTAAATAAACTGATTTTTCGTTTATCTTGTGGGTGGTGATAGGAAGTACTTATTTGAAATATATTCTTGTCATAATCAGACTACTTTACTTTGAATATAGCAGACAAAAATGTTACTTTTCTTGTCAGGTGAACACATGGTAGGTGTGCTAAAATGTATTAACAGTACATACAAAATAATTTAGTGTAAATAATTCATTGCTTAGATGGACTACCAAAATAGTTTGTTTAAGAATAAACTTGATGCCCTGAGAAATAAATAAACTTCATTTTTCAGGGTATGAGAAATTAATAAACTTTATTTCTCCGTTTTTGTGAAGTTAAAGACCCACTCCAATGAAAATTTTCTTTTTTATTTTAACATGTTCTTGTAGCATTTGTTGATGATGGAGGGCAAATATAAAGAGAATTAAGATTAAAATAGCTTTTTCTGAGAATTTTTTTTATTCAAATTGTCAATCAGATGAAAAAATGCGATTGGAAAAACTTCTAGCTGGGCTGTAGGTGTTGACATCAGTGGGCAACAAGCTCCCTGCTCTGCTATATTCTATGGTGGCCAACAGGGCTCACACTACATACAAAAGAAAAAACGCAACGGCATTACCCAAAGCACAACTAAAATAACTGCAACACAACGACATAACCGCAGCATTGGCATTAACCTCAGCACAACAGAAATAAGGACTTTTTTTTCCTACCGGGGGAAAGAAATAATTCAGTTTCAAACTATTCGGCGCTCCTGAGAGCTACGTGATATTTGGACAAGATTAGGGCATTTTCTTACTAGATAACAAAATTTCTTACAAATACACATTTGTCTAAAAATATAAATTTACCCAGCTCGCCACATAGTTACATCTGCATCTAAGGCTCTTTGTCTTTTTTTAATTACGACTTTTAAGTCGTAAATTTACTAGAAACAAACTCGTAAATTTACAAGTTTTTATCTCATAAATTTACGATTTAAAATCTCATAAATTTACAAGAGAAAAGTCATAGATTATGTGGAGCCTTTTGTGAAGCTTTATTTCCGGATAGGTTTAAAAAACAAAGATTCGTAACCTTTTGGCGACTCAAAATCAGACTATTTTCAGTGGAGCCTGCTTTCCGGGGTTCGGTGTCGGTAAAGAGTTTCATATGTAAAATAAGGAGCTCAGAGACACGTTTGGGTGTAGATGAACGCTGCAGCCTTTATTCTCCTTTTTATTCACACACCCTGAAGTTCATTTGTCACCTTACGTCATGAACCTAACATCCGAACACCAATGCGGAAGTAAAAAGTGTTACATACGCCCCCTCCTCCAGATGAAACATCCCGTTTCAGCATAAAACAAATGAATGAATTTTTTATTAGCATTAGAATGTTGACAATCACAAAAGGTGCTCCTCCTCAGACAAAAGCATCACACAGACATATGGTCTTTATGGAGGAAGAAAGGATTCAAGTGGACAGCTGCAGGGATACTGTTGAACCTTTCCTGCATGATGACTTTTCTTTTTTTCTTTCCGACCGTGGTCGGAAACGCAGGGGAGATTTTCTCCAGGGCCGAAGCCGGATCCTCATTCGGGGTTCACTTTCCCATTCGTACCCTCAGCCTCCAGAGCGGGTTAATAAAATATTTTCTCGTAAATTTACGGTTTACATTTTCGTAATTTTACTTTCTTTTGGTGGCTCTAAAACTCAGTCGCACCAAATAGTTTGAAACTGAGGCTGTGTCCGAATTCCTACCCTAATCCCTAACTACTAAAACCCTATATACCGCGGCACCATGCTCACTACTTTTCTCTTTTGGGTGTTGTTTATATAGCGCTTGATACAAAAACAAAGTGGCGCATTACCGCCACCACCTGGTCTGGAGTTTAACTACTTCTATTTAACACGGAGAATGACACCTATTAAGTAAATACATAATAAATATGAACATTTCACGAAGACTATTGATGAATCTGCCTTGTTTTGATGATGGAAAACATGGCTGATTTATAAATAATAAAATTACAAACACATTGGTGTTGAATCTAGCCACAGGGGTTGCAAGCCAGTAACTTCTGTGCCGGTCCCAAGCCCGGATAAATAGAGAGGGTTGCGTCAGGAAGGGCATCCGGCGTAAAAATTGCCAAAATAACCATGCGAATCATCCACAACACTTTAGACATACCGGATCGGTCGAGGCCCGGGTTAACAACGACCGCCACCGATGCTGTTAACCTACAGGGTGTCGGTGGAAATTTGACTACTGTTGGTGGAAGAAAGAGGGGAGGCAGAAGGGTCCGTTGCCAGAGAGAGAAGGGAAAAGGCAGGAACATAGGTTTGAGAATAGGGACTCTTAACGTTGGCACAATGACAGGGAAAGGCAGAGAGCTGGCAGACATGATGGAGAGAAGGAAGGTAGATGTACTGTGTGTGCAGGAGACAAGGTGGAAGGGCAGCAAGGCACGTAGTATTGGAGGAGGATACAAACTTTTCTATCATGGTGTTGATAGGAAGAGAAACGGGGTAGGAGTGATTCTGAAGGGGGAGTTTGTAAACAGTGTTCTAGAGGTGAAAAGAGTCTCAGACAGGATGATGAGCCTAAAGTTAGAAATTGAAGGGGTGATGGTGAATGTAGTCAGTGGGTATGCGCCACAGGTTGGCTGTGAGTTAGAAGTGAAGGAGAGATTCTGGAGTGAGTTGGATGAGGTCATAGAGAGTTTTCCCAGAGGAGAGAGAGTTGTTATTGGAGCAGACTTTAATGGGCATGTTGGTGAGGGCAACAGAGGTGATGAGGAGGTGATGGGCAGGTTTGGTGTGAAGGAAAGGAATCTGGAGGGACAGATGGTGGTGGACTTTGCGAAGAGGATGGAAATGGCTGTAGTCAACACTTACTTCCAGAAGAGAGAGGAACATAGAGTGACATACAGAAGTGGAGGTAGGAGTACTCAGGTGGACTACATCCTATGTAGACGAGGTCATTTGAGAGAGGTTAATGACTGCAAAGTGGTGGTAGGAGAGAGTGTAGCCAAACAGCACCGCATGGTGGTGTGTAAGATGACTCTGGAGGTCAGGAAGAAGAAGAGAGGGAAAACAGAAAAGAAGACCAAGTGGTGGAAGCTACAGAATGAAGAAACTTGTGAGGAATTTAGGCAGAAGTTGAGAAAGGTCCTGGGTGGTCAGGATGAGCTTCCAGAGGACTGGGAAACTACAGCAGAAATTATCAGGGAAACAGGTAGGAAGGTGCTAGGTGTGTCATCTGGAAAGAGGAAAGACGGTAAAGACACTTGGTGGTGGAATGAGGAAGTACAGGAATGCGTCCAGAGGAAGAGGTTGGCTAAAAGGAAGTGGGATGTAGAAAGGACTGAGGAAGGTAGACAGGAGTACAAGGAAGCGCAGCGTAGAGTGAAGAGAGAGGTGGCAAAGGCCAAACAGAAAGCTTACGATGAGCTATATGACAGGTTAGACACAAAGGAAGGAGAGAAGGACTTGTACAGGCTAGCCAGACAGAGAGACAGAGATGGGAAGGACGTGCAACAGATAAGGGTGATTAAGGACAGAGATGGAAAGGTGCTAACAACCCAAGAGAGTGTACAGAAAAGATGGAAGGAGTATTTTGAGGAGCTGATGAACGAGGAAAATGACAGGGAAAGAAGGGAGGAAGATGTGGTTGTTGTGGAGCAGGAAGTAGCAGAGATTGGAAAGGATGAGGTTAGGAAGGCGCTGAAAAGGATGAAGAGCGGAAAGGCCGTTGGTCCTGATGACCTACCTGTGGAGGTATGGAAGTGCTTAGGAGAGACAGCAGTGGAATTTCTAACGAGGTTGTTCAATAGGATTTTAGAGAGTGAGAAGATGCCTGAGGAATGGAGGAGAAGCGTTCTGGTTCCGATCTTTAAAAACAAGGGTGACATGCAGAACTGCAGCAACTATAGAGGAATAAAGTTGATGAGCCACACAATGAAGCTGTGGGAAAGAGTAGTGGAAGCCAGGCTTAGGAAGAAGGTGGAGATTTGTGAGCAGCAGTATGGTTTCATGCCCCGTAAGAGCACCACTGATGCCATTTTTGCTTTGAGAATGTTGATGGAAAAGTACAGAGAAGGTCAGAAGGAGCTGCATTGTGTGTTCGTAGATTTAGAGAAGGCGTATGACAGGGTGCCGAGGGAGGAGCTGTGGTACTGTATGAGGTCGTCTGGAGTGGCAGAGAAGTATGTCAGAGTAGTTCAGGACATGTATGAGAGAAGTATGACGGTGGTGAGATGTGCTGTAGGTCAGACAGAGGAGTTCAAGGTGGAGGTGGGACTACACCAAGGATCAGCTTTGAGTCCTTTTTTGTTTGCTATGCTGATGGACAGGCTGACAGACGAGGTAAGACAGGAATCTCCCTGGACAATGATGTTTGCGGATGACATTGTAATTTGCAGTGAGAGTAGAGAGCAGGTGGAGGAACAGCTAGAGAGGTGGAGGTTTGCTCTGGAAAGAAGAGGCATGAAGGTCAGTCGTAGTAAGACAGAATACATGTGTCTGAACGAGAGGGATCAAGGTAGAAGCGTTAGGTTACAGGGGGCTGAGGTGAAGAAGGTGCAGGAGTTTAAGTACTTGGGGTCAACAGTTCAGTGTGATGGGGATTGTGGAAAAGAGGTGAAGAGGCGAGTGCAGGCAGGTTGGAGCGGTTGGAGGAAAGTGTCAGGAGTGTTGTGTGACAGAAGAGTGCCAGCAAGACTCAAAGGAAAGGTGTACAAGACAGTGGTGAGACCAGCTCTGCTCTATGGGTTAGAGACGGTAGCAGTGAGACAGAGACAAGAGGCTGAGATGGAGGTAGCAGAGATGAAGATGTTGAGGTTCTCCTTAGGAGTGACCAGGTTAGACAGGATAAGGAACGAGTACATCAGAGGGACGGCTCATGTTGCCTGTGTTAGCGACAAAGTCAGAGAAGCCAGACTGAGATGGTTTGGACATGTTCAGAGGAGGGATAGTGGATATATTGGTAGAAGGATGTTGGAGATGGAGCTGCCTGGCCAGAGGGCAAGAGGACGGCCAAAGAGGAGATATATGGATGTCTTAACAGAGGACATGAAGTTGGCTAACGTTAGGGTAGAAGATGTTCATGATAGAGTGAGGTGGAAAAGGATGATTCGCTGTGGCGACCCCTGATGGGAAAAGCCGAAAGAGAAAGAAGACAAACACATTGGTGTTGATTTAATATATTTGTTCAGAAATAAACCCCCAAGTATTTAGTCCATGGCAATATTTATGTCATGGTGCCTCTGTCAGCTCTCCTCCCCCTCCCCCTCTCTGCTTGGCTCCTGATGCGACACAGGTGTTACCACTCACCTCATCACCTGCATGCCTACTTAAGAAGATCCTGGACCAGCATTCTTCGCCAGTTCGTTGCCCCTGATGGTGCATAGTTTGGTCACTATTATCTCTGGTTCATATACTCTAGCTCTTGGCTAAGTCTCGCTCTCTGCCTCTTCCTTAGGACATCATTCCCACGAGTGGTCACTTGTGTCTTCGTCTCTCACGGATCCAAACCTCAAAGAACTTTCCAGTCACGCCTCAAGCCTCAGCCTGCCTCAAGTCTCGCCACGAGCCACAGTCGAATCCTCCGGTCACGCCACGAGCCACGAACAAACCTCCAGTCACGCCACGAGCCATTATCTGATCTCCCACTACGTCAAGAGAATTAAACATTATTACTAACCCACCGACTCACCTGTGTTTTTCTTCCGGGTTCCAGCGTCTGGGTCTTTCTCGTCAAGCTAGCCATGACAGAACGAACTGGCCAAACTCCAGACCTAGCTGACCCGGAAGGACTTCGCCTCGCTTTTACCCAGCAGGGAATCATCCTTGGACGTCAAGCTGATGCCTTAGCTCAAATTGCCGCCGCTCAACAGCATCTGTTTCATCGTCTGGACGGTATGACAAAAACTCTTCATGAATTACCTGGACAATTTTTCATACCGCAGCAGCCACAGCATCCCATGTATCCACTAGCAACCAAGCCATTTCCGCTTCCGGGTCCTTCGCTGCACCATAAAACTTCCATCTACAACGGGAACCATTTCTTGGAGACGTTGAGGCCTATGGAGGGTTTATTTTACAGTGTAAATTGATCTTCCAGCAAGCACCCAGGTATTATCAACCTGATCACAGTAAAATAACTTTAATCATAAATTCCCTTAGAAATAAAGCTTTGCAATGGGCCCAAGCATCCATAGCATCCAATCCCATCTCTCATTTATCATATGACCGTTTCATTAATGAATTTCGACTCATCTTTGACCAACCCCGTAAACAAGAAAAAGCCACACGACGATTACTGAACTTAAAACAACATAATTGATCAGTCAGCGATCATGTGATCGACTTTAGAATTTTAGCTGTGGAAGCAGAATGGTCCAATATTGCATTAAAGGGCATTTTCTATCAATCCCTCAACGAAAACATCAAAGACCATCTCTGCTCACAACCTGAAGCTCGAACTTTTGAAGAACTTGTGTCTGCGGCTCTCCGCTCAGATATCCATCCTTGTGAACGCCAAAACGAAAAAAGAATACATTCCTTCGTAAGACCTTCACTAACAATACCTTTCTGATATCAACTGCTGATTCATAATCCAGACCTGAGCCTGTCTCTATCCATAAAGCTCCTGAAGAACCTATGCAAATAGGACATTCAAAGTTAATTGAAGAAGAACGTCGCAGATGCCGTGAAGAAGGTTCCTGCTTTTACTGCAGAAACAAAGGCCACCTTGTACTACAATGCCCCCTGGGTTTAAACATCAGACAGGCTGCGGGTGGGTCACTCTGTAAATAACACAGAGAACAATTTCTTGTTTATTCCTGTCAAAGTCTGCTTTCAGTCCAAAATTCATGATTTACGAGCCCTCATTGACTCCGGTGCCGAGCAAAGCCTTATCGATCAGCAACTTGCCTCTAAATTGTCTCTGCCCACAGAACCCCTGGAAGTACCCATCGAAGCCTCTGGATTAAGGGGTCAACACCTCTCCCGTATCACCCATCACACCAAACCTCTCCTTCTCATCTCATCCGGTAATCACAGAGAATCTATTCAGTTCCTCATCACTCCATCCACTCATACTCCTATCGTGCTGGGGTTCTCCTGGTTAAAGCTACACAACCCTCAGTTTAATTGGTCTCTACGTACTATTGTAAATTGGAGTGCTTACTGCATGGTCAATTGCCTCCAGTCTGCCATCTTCACTGTATCATTTTCCAACCATGATGAATGCTGTGAGGCGGATCTCTCTAAAATCCCTTCCTGCTATCATGACTTAAAAGCCTTTTTTTGTAAAACCAAGGCTAGCGCTCTACTACCTCATCGCCCGTATGAATGCTCAATCAATCTGTTACCTGGCGCCACCCTTCCCAAGGGTTGGTTATTCAATCTGTCGGGTCCAGAAAAATTGGCTATGGAAAGTTGCATTCAAGAAGCCCTGTCTCTTGGACACATAAGGCCGTCCTCATCTCCTGTTTTGTCTTCATTTATTTGGACGATATCGTGATCTACTCCCAAAATCAAACACAACACGAGAACCATGTCCGTCAAATTTTGGAAAGACTCCTGGAAAACCAACTGTTTATAAAATACGAGAAGGGCGAGTTTCATGTCAACACCATGCAATTCCTAGGTTATATCATAGAGGCGGGCCGTATCCGACCAGATCCCTTTAAAATCGAGGCTGTCTTAAACTGGGAAACTCCTGGAACCCATAAAAAACTACAGCAGTTCTTAGGATTCGCCAATTTCTACCGTTGTTTTATCCAGAATTATAGTAGTATTGATGCCCCCCTCTCACGACTCACTTCTACCCGTTCAGTCACCCGTTGGACTCCTGAGGCCCAAAACGTTCGATAAGCTCAAAGAACTCTTTGTTACAGCACCTATTCTGATCCAACCCGACCCATCACGACAATTTATTGTTGAGGTTGACGCCTCTGATTCTGGAGTGGGAGCCGTTCTTTCGCAGAAAGATGAAAGTTCTGGCAAGCTTAAACCTTGTGCCTTTTAGTCCCGCAAGCTGTCACCTGCGGAGCAGAACTATGACGTCGGAAACCGGGAATTGCTGGCTGCAACTGCCGTCACTGGCTGGAGGGAGCGGATCAACCATTCATAGTCTGGACCGACCACAAGAACCTGGCTTACCTAAGAACCGCCAAGAGACTAAACTCCAGGCAAGCTCCTTGGTGTATATTCTTTGATCGCTTCCGTTTCAACATCAACTACAGGCCAGGTTCACCTAATATCAAACCGGATGCCTCTCACGCAAGTACTCCCCCACGGAACGTACCACCACCACTATTCTGCCCCCCACCTGTGTCGTGGGGAACCTCACTTGGGACGTTGAAACCAGGGTTCTCCAAGGCCAAGGTGAGGAACCTAACCACCCACCTTGTCCCCGTGGGACCTTGTTTGTACCCTCACGTCTCCGGTTGGAGGTGATCTCGTGGGGACACGCGTCCAAAGTATCTTGCCATGGAGGAGTACACTGGACCCTCAATCTCATCCGTAGGAGATTTTTCTGTCTCCCCCTGCACTGTATGAGCCCGCTCTAAATCTTCCTCCTCTGCTCCCGCTGGACTCCTTCATCCCCTGTCCACTCCTAACCGTCCTTGTTCTCATCTGGCTGTTGACTTTATTACCGGTTTACCTCCATCTCAAGGTAACACAGTTATTTTCACCATCATCGACCGTTTCTCCAAAATGGCTCACTTCATGCCGTTGCCCCAATTACCTACCGCCACTGAAACTGCTCACGTCTTAGTTAACCAAGTATTCGTTATCATGGCATACCTTCTGACATTGTTTCCGACCGTGGCCCTCAGTTCATTTCCCAAGTCTGTAAAGCCTTCTGTACAGCCTTGGGGGCCACGGTCAGTCTGACCTCTGGTTATCAGGAGACTGAGGTTCTGGTATTTCTTTTCTGGCTGGCGTGTGGCACATCTTACGGTGTGGCTTTTGACATGCCACGGTCCACTATGAGTGGCGATGTCCACAGGACGGCAGACCGCATCCTCCAGCTGATAAGCAAGGTCATCCGTCCTTCCCAGTGGGAATGAACTACCATAAGTCACCTCAGGTTTTTTAGCAGGTCGCTTGGTCTTGGGGAGCATTGATGGCTGCTACATAAGAACAAAGGCCCCAAAAGAAAATACAACTTTTAACAGGAAGCTTTTTTATTCCATTCAAATGCAGGCTGTATGTGATTCTAATGCCAAATTTATAGATATTTTTGTTGGGAATCCAGGATCAGTCACGGGTTCTACGTAAAAGCCCAATTTATGTACTGTAAATCAAACATACCCACGTGAAGGATCCTTTTTGGTGATGGTGGGTATCCCTGCATTGCTAATTGCCTACAGGGAACCCATGAGGAATGTGGTTGAGGCCCAATACAACTAGCACCACGCCACGGCACGCTCTGTGGTGGGGAGAGAGCATTTGGCATGATGAAGATGAGGAGCAGAGCAATATTTCTGGGGGCACTGGAAGTAAAACCAACCTTTGCAATGAAAATCATTGCCTGCAGCGCAATCCTGCACAATCTGTCATCAGCGAAGGGGACTGCTTGGAGCCGCAGATGTTGAGCCACAGAAGGACGACACCAGGAACCAGCAGGACAAGCAAAGTGGCATCTGTCTGCGAGGAAAAATTTCTGGTTTCCTTTCAGCTCACATGACTCTCGAAGACCACGATTATTGTTAACATGTATAAAAATAAATGTTAACATATAAAAACGAAATTGCAAATATGTACATTTGATATTTATATGAAAATCCTTTTGAGATTGTTAAAAATGGCTCAGATTTAAATAATACATGTAAATAATTCGTTTTTGTTTATGCATTTATTAAACAAATTGCAAAAACAATGACAACCTTACATTTTTTTGAAAAATATTTTCAACTCAAGTAGGCTAACAGACTCTCCTGTCGCTCTTCCTCCCTTCTTGGTCTTTCCTCCTCTTTTCTGGCTCTTTCAACAAAAACATTTACCCCAATATGACAACGATTAACAGTTTAATCATAAATGAAGACAAATCTGTGTGATTTCTTACTCCCATCCGGCACGAGCTTGCCTGAAAACTAACAGGCTATCTTTCTCCATCCGCAGATGGATCAGATTTTCCTCATCTTCCTCTGTCCCTACATATATAAACACATTTAAAACGTGTGTTAATAACTTATGACTACGGTTAGAACTCACTCCTTTTTTATGTAATATCAACAGGGTTTGTTTTTAGCCTTTGACGCTAATTCGCGTTAGCGTTAGCATTGCCGAAATTGATGAGCTTCAAAACAATGTAGATTGTCGATTGAGGAATATAACACATTACACATGTCATATTACATTTACAAATATATTTTACAACAGATACTTGATACTTTTTAATATACTTACATTTTTAAGTCCTCTTTCTTGCGCAACCATCCGCCATTTTCAAATGATTCAAATGTAATTCTGTCATTCTGGTACATACGCAATGCATTCTGGTTCGTACGCAGTGCATTCTGAACAATATTCGCCAATCGAGTGAGCATGGATCCACACTGGTTTTTCGTAGAGACGTCTGGGAAATTTCTAGTGCACACGATTTTTGACCTGTATTCGGACACAGAGCGGCCAAGATGGCATCTGCGTAGGTACGTAACTTCTGAGCTCCTGCAAAAGTTATCGGATATAACATCCATTTCATCCAAAAGACAGAGAAAACAGCTCAAAATGTTTCTGGAAGAGAAAGGATCTTTTGATTTTTGACCTTGATGTTCAGTCGAGAGAGAAAGAGAATGCAAAAAAGCGAAAAGGCTGTAGCACTGAGGACTACCACGGGTCATGACAACGCTAAATCGTCACCAACTTCAGACATGGAAGCTTTTTCCCCTTTTCCTAAAACTCCAATTAAGCCCCCAGCTGCAAAAAAAGCTTTGTTGGCAGCTGGAGAAAGCTCTTCAGATTCAATTGAAGTCATTGCTGTTTTATCTGAGCTGATGAACAAGCGAGCCGACTCGTTGGAAATGCGTGTAAATTCCTTGGAAAAGCTACTAAGTGAAAACTCAAAGAAGATAGATGAAAACACCCTGAAGTTTGAAGGGATAAGGAGAAGCTTAGAATTCCCATGCAACGAAATAAAAGACACTCAAAAGTCTTTGAAAGACGCTGACCAACGTTTGAAGAATGAAGAGAAAACCGTGGCAGCTCTTCAGGCCCAGGTTCTGGAATTGGATTCATATTCAAGGAGGTGGAACCTGAAACTCTTTGGTGTCACTGAAAGCCCTAATGAAGATGTAAAAGCCAAGGTCACTGAGATATGTCAGAGCATCATTGTAGAAAACTTGCAGCAGGCTTTTTCTGCCATTGATGTTGCACATCGCCTTGGGAAATCCAATCCAAGCAGCACACGCCCTAGAGCGATCATCATCCAGTTCTCCCAAAGATCTTACAGAGATGCAGTCTGGAGAGCCGCTAAAAACAGCTCCTTTCTTTGAGAGAAAAAGCTCCGCTTTGCCGAGGACCTTTCTACAGTTGTCAGAGAAGCCCGGCAGAAAGTGTGGCCCCTCATCCAAAAAGCCAGAGAGGAAGGAAAACGAGCTTACTTTGTGGGCAGCAGAGCCTTCATCAACGGTCAAAAAGTCAAGTAATCAGGTCACTGATGGTTATCTGATACTCTGACATGTCTTTAAATTGAAATTGTTGCCAAATCGCCAAAACGAAAACAGGATGGATTTGACTGAACTTCTAACTTACCGATGCCCACTTGGAAAACACATAACCAGCATATACTGATGTGGGCTTAGTTCAGTTTTTCCTCTTTCGGAAATGTTTTGAATACCTTCAGTATTCACAAAATATTGTTGAGCTATTGTGTTTGACACATTTACTAATGTGCAGGTTAAGCTCAGAGAATACGTTTCTTTTTCTTAGTGTTTGAGAGTATTTTTTCTTGTTCTAAATATTTCATTGTCTATTGTTTCCCTCAATGCCAGGGGGTTAAGAAGTAATATTAAACGAAAAGATATATTTTTATTTCTTAAGCAGCTGAATGCAGATATTTTATTTTGTCAGGAATCTCATTCTGTTTGTTCTGATTTAAATTTCTGGAAAACACAGAGCGGGAATGATTGATGGTTTTCTCATCACTCTGAAAAATCAGCAGGAGTTTTAACCCTGAAACATAAATATAACGGAAATATTCTGCGCACAGAATCTGATGCTAAAGGGCACTTTGTAGGGCAAGTTATCAATTATAATAATAATAATATCATAATTATTTTCAATATATACGGCTACAACTTGAACACTGAAAATATACAACTATTTCTTATAATTGAGAAAACATTGAAAAAATGGCTTCTAAACCCTGCAATTATTTTGGGGGAGATTTTAACATGACTTTGAACTCTCGAATTGATCGGTGGCCACCCTCGCATTATAATCGCAAAAACCTCCGGACAGCCTGTCAGATGAGCAGAAACTACAAATGATCAAACTACAGAAAGACTTGGATCAAATTTATAAAAGCAGAAGGAGCTTATATTTGATCCAGAAAGCAATGGCTCAAGCAAGGAGAACAAAATTCCTCTTATTTTTTTTTAAAATGGAGAAGCATCAAGGAAAAATAAACACTGTTAATGAGTTAAAAATTAAGACATAATTTGTAGTGATGCTCAAATAATCTCCAACTATTGTTCATCATTTTATATGAATCTGTATTCATCACAATATTCAGAAATAGAAGCTAAAATCTTTCTGAATTCTTTAAACAATACCAGAACAATTAAAGACTCTGAAAAAGAACTTTGTGATAATCCAGTAAGTCTTGGAGAAGTCTGTGACTGCATCAAGGAGTTAATACCAAATAAATCTCCAGGAACTGATGGATTAACTTCTGAATTTCATCCATTATCCTACCAACAGATGACACCCTTTTTATTGGAAGTTTACAATGACACCCTACCCTGGAGTATGACCTAGGGACTTATTATCCGTATCCCAAAACCACACAAAGATTTACTCTATATTGATAACTGGAGACCCATCTGTCTTCTTAATAATGATTATAAAATTTTAGCTTTAGTTTTTGCAAAAAGAATTAAATCTGTTCCTAACTCAGTAATAGATGAATCACAATCAGGTTTTTTACCCAACAGACATATCACAAACAATATTTGTTTAGTTTTGGACATATGCGATTACTCTTATCTAATTGCGGATGACTCTTATATGTTATTTCTGGACTTTTTTAAGGCCTTACAGTATACAGTAGAACATAACTTCCTGTATCACTCCTTACAAAAATTTGCTTTTGGTGACTACTTCTGCAAAGTTATTAAAACTCTTTAAAACAATGCCACCTGCTCTATTAAACTTAAACATGGTTCATCACCTAGGTTTGATATAAAACGTGGGATTAGACAGGGTTGTCCCATATCTACATATCTGTTTCTTCTTGTAGCTCAGCTTCTCTGTGACCACAGTAAATCTAGTCCATTACGAGGTATCTCCATCGCTAGACAGCTCACAAATTCCATTAGCAGTAAATATTATCAACTCTTTTTCCAAAGCATCAAGCCTTTCATTAAATTTGAAAAAATGTGAACTTCTCCAAATTAAATCTTGTGATTCAGATCCACTCTTTAATATTCCTGTAAAGACATCAGTCACATATCTTGGTATAATATTAAAAAACTGAAAATGATGGCTGCTCGGTGGCGCAGTGGTTAGCGCTCTTGCCTCACAGCAAGAAGGCCTCCGGTTCAAGTTCAAGACGTGAAAAAAAACTACATTAACAGGGGACCTTTCTGTGTGGAGTTTGCATGTTCTCCCTGTGCATGCGGGGGTGCTCTCTGGGGTCTCCGGCTTCCTCCCACCGTCCAAAAACATGCTTCATAGCTGAGTGTGAGAGTGAATGGATGTGTGTTTGTGGACATTCTACCCTGCGACAGACTGGCGACCTGTCCCGGTTGTCCCCTGCCTTCACCCACAAGTGGCCGGGATAGGCTCCGGCTGCCCCGTTACCCCGAAAGGGAAAAACGGTTAAGAAAATGAATGAATGAATGAAAATGATGGAGGTAATACTAACTTTCTTCCAATTATTGATAAAATGAAAAAGAGGTTTAACCTCTGGCTCTAACGTGACCTTTCCATTTAAGGTCGAATTCTCCTCTACAAGGCTGAAAGGCTCTCCAGAGTCATTCATGCTGCTCAGTCTCTTTATGTCAGCAACATCATTAGCAAAACTGTTGATAAACTGCTTTGCGACTTTGTCTGGAACAGCCGAACTCATCATATAAGGAAATCGGTTCTGATGAATTATTATAGTGGGGGTCTGAACTCCCTCGATTTCAGTACCTTAAATATTACTTTTAAAATTAATCGGACAAGAAAGTTTCTGAAAAATCCAAATTCCTTGTGGAACTTCATTCCCAAATATATTTTTCCCAGGTTGGTGGCCTCGACTTTTTACTGCTCTGCTCATACAAGCCCAACAAAGTGCCCATCAAACTGTCTTCATTTCATAAACAGATGTTGCTTGCTTGGTCCTTGATTTATAAACATAACTTTTCTCCTCACAGGTTTTACATTTGGAACAATGGTTATGTTCTTCACAAAAACAAAACTATCTTTTTTCAACAGGGGTTTGATAATAACATCGGACTAGTTAGTCAATTATTCAATCAACAAGGTCAACTTTACACTTACACCGAATTCCTTCAGTTCTACAAGATCCCTGTTTCTGTGAAGGACTTTTCAGTTGTTTTTAATGCCATTTCCCTCAACCTCACCTATCTTTATAAAGGAACTCCTACTCCATCTTCTCCCCAACCACAGCTTCACATGACGGACACTGTTGTCGGAAAACTCTGCTTCTCTGCTTTGACAAATCAAAACAAAGCCGTCCGAAGACTGTTCCAGCAGGAGCTAAAAACGGAATCCCCGGCCATAACTTTCTGGACTTCACTTCATGGTCAAATGTGTTGGGAAAAGGTTTGGCTTCTGCCAAACAAATATCTTATTAACAACAAAGTGAAAGAGGTTTCATTCAAGATCATTCATAGGTTTTATCCAACAAATCAGTATATGCAAAGGCTAAAAAGGGATATTGATAATACTGTTCTTTCTGTTCTCAGTTTGAGGAAACATTGGTGCATTTTTTTTGGACATGTAAGTACACTGAAAAAATATGGGACAAATTAACAAACCTGATAAAAGCTCAAATGTATCCTATCTTATCCATATATAAACATCTTATTTGGTCACGTTAATTATGATAATACATTTTTATCTGAATTTTATTTAAGAAATATTCTGATTTTATTAACCAAGTATGATATTCACAAATCTAAATTAAAGCTCCTAATTTTCTTGCTTTACAGCCCAAATTAGATATTACTTACATTTCATTTCCCCCAGTACAAACAAAAAAGTAATTAAAACGTATTACCTTGCTCAACTTTATAATCTAATATAAGTGTATTTTCTTGCTTGGCCCCATGGCCTTTACTGAACAATTGATGTACCGTTTATTGTTCCTTGTTCTTTTGCTGTGTGTCACCTTTGTTCTGAATATAAAAAAAATAAAAATAAAAAAGATTCGGACACCCCTACAAAATGGCGACCGACTATATAGTGCACTATATAGGGGTTAGGGCGGTAATTCGGACACGGTGAATTGTTTTTTTTCCACCGGTAGGGAAAAAAAGTCCTCATTTCCGTTGTGCTGAGGCTAATGCTAATGCTGCGGTTATGTCGTCGTGTTGCGGGAAATTTCGTCGTGCTTCAGGTAATTTCGTTGTGCTTCGGGTGATGCCATTGCGTTTTTTCTTTTGTATGTAGTGGCCGAACTTTCAGTTGGGCCACATTCCGCGATCCACCATTGCCTTGAGAGAACGGATCATACAGAGGGAGACTGAAGGACGGTTTTCCTCGTTCGAGCCTCTCTCAGCACTCTCACTGGCAGTTGCTCCTATAATAGGAGATGTCTCCATGTGCACGCGGTCACCCACGCGCGGGCCCCGCCGTCATGCTTGCGGCAACCTTTCCCCGAGGCGCCATCCGCAGACAACACCGGCACATCAGTGACAGGCAAACAAACCACACCCATTTCCACCAAGCTACTCACCAGCTGATCCTTCAGATTCTTTTTAATCAAGGGTTTGGGAAAACCGGAAAGAGGAAGTAATTTGCTATCTGCGTTAAAGTGCATTTGCGGCATTTTTGTAATTGTTTTAAGGTTGGATTAGCAATGAAATGCTCCAACCTAAAGCCAATTGCCATGGCTTACCCCTTTACAAACAGAGGCGTTGGATGAGGGAAATGAACACGTGCAAGTATCTATTTGTCTTTAAGTGGATGTGTCGGAATAGAGCAGAGCAGGGAGCTTGTTGCCTGCTGATGTCAACAACTACGGCCCAGCTACGTTTTCCCAAAGGCATTTTTTTATCTGATTGACAATTGAACATGTAAGTTCAAAGAGGCCCAAGTCCACAATTTCTTCAAAATAGAGATATTATATGTTCTATGGTCTTCAAGGGAAAAACTATCTGATTATGTGCAAAAAAGTCCCAAGTCCGTTGTAATGTGTTGACTATTCTTGACATTTAAAATGCATTAAGTGCAAGAAGGGCCAAATTCCTGGACTGGGGCCTCTCTTGCATGGGTTTAGCTTTATCCCATAGATGGCAGCACTAGTTATCCAATATAGCAGCGCCCCTGTTTAATTCAAAAAGGGCCCAAGTCCAGAGACTTTAGTTTGCTTGTCCTCTGAAATTACAAAATTGAGGTGCTTCATATTATAGCATTTGTAAACTATGAACTGGTGCTAAATCTGGGTAAAGTATTAATCATTTTGTGTGGCCTATTGCCAAGCTATGCAATTAAAATCATATCCTGAAAAAACAAACCTCTTGGGCTTGGGCCCCTTTTGAACTAACCGATACGATTTGAATGAAGAAATACTCAGAAAAGCAATTTTAATCTTAATTTTATTTATATATGTCTTCCATCATCAACAAATGCCACAAGGACATGTTAAAACAAAAAAGAAAAATTTAATTGAAGTGGATCTTTAACTTAACAAGGAAAAAAAGTTTACTCTTAAAAAAACAATTTTGATAGTTCATCTTAACAATGAATTATTTACACTGAAGCCTTTTGTATGTATTGTTTATAAAGTTTAGCACACCTACCATGTGTTCACCTGACAAGAAAAATGACATTTTTGTCTGCTATATTGAAAGTAAAGTTATGTAGTCTGATTATTAGAAGACTATATTTCAAATAAGTACTTCCTCTCACCACCCACAAGATAAACAAAAAATAAGTTTAGTTAAAAAGTGATATTGAAGTTAACATTTCTGATTTAAATTCAGATTTTAATGGTTGTCATGACCAAAATATCTTTCTAAACTACTTTGAGAATTGGTTGGGGGATTAAAACAAGTACCTTCTTCCTGGATAATCCATTAATCAAAGATACTGCCATATCTTATCAGACTTCATGTTAGAGATGGTTCTAGCTATAAATGAGCTTTGAGGGAAAGCAGATATTTAAAAAACGTTTTTGCAGTTTTGTGATTAAAAAGTTCAGCTTTTTCAACTAAGTATTTTTTTCTGTGGTGATAAGTTGTGTTTACTCCATCAGTGCATCTTACCTTAGGCTAAACTTATGTCTGGCTGCTGAGCAAATTACTTAAACAATTTTTCACTGAGACAGATGACAACTCTGTACATATTCAAAAATCTATAGCTAAAGCCTTTTTGTTTTGCCACACACTAGTTTTTTTTCTCTTTGGCTCAGCTGACACAGGCGATTTACATGTTATTTTTTAAGTTACACAACCAAACATGGAAAATAGTGGATATTTAAAATTTTCTAAATGAATGAAAGCTTGTTTGTACCTGGATTGGTTCTTTCCTTTTAGTTTAGTTTTATGCAAAAATGATGTTTAAAAATTTTGTGAATATATATACTAAAAATAACATTGATCAATTTTTTTGTTCTAAAAGAACAAGAGTTCATTTTTCAGCAGTTGGATGTGAAGGCAGAGTCTAAATGCTAATGAAAGACAAATAATAAAAGGTTACAGGCGGAGGTCGGATGGTTAACTTAGCCCGGATCAGGCACCTATTTTATATGAAAATCAATGGTGGGCAGATGGTCATGGAAATAAAAGAAACACACCAAAGGTACTATGAGACAGGTGGAGTTTTAAGCTACAAAAAGCCATTCTGATCAAACCCTTTTCTCATCGATCCTTTAACGCATAGACTGACTGCCTGAGATCCCCACCTGTCACTGATGAGATAGCGAGCGAACCAGAGATGAATGAACTGAAATCTCTTTGAAAGAATGCCCTGTTACATTTTCGAGAAAGTAAAAATACCCGTGTGTAAAATAGCTGCTCTGCTGTCGACGTTCTCCTCAATATATGTCTGCCAGTCCCTGTTTGTTACCTTGAAACACGTGAAATCAAGGCATCGGTCCGTTCTGACGACACTCACGTAAAGGAACTGATCAGAGTGCCTACAACTGAATATAAAACTGATCTGCAGAGGATTACTAGAAACTAGAGAAATCCTACTGAGATCATCATCCCATCACTGCAGCAAGGTAAGAAATTCTGAGATGTAGTTTGGAAAACACACCTGACTGAGCATGCTTGTGTGGATATTTTAATATTCCATCAATTATCAGTTTTTCGTGCAAAAAGTCAATCATTAGTCTAAAGAAAAGTTAAAAAAATAAAACATTTTTACTGAAGGTCAAAATATAATTTATGCTACACACATCTGAAATGTAATGTTTTTAATGTCTTTATTGTGAATATGAATGACTTAGACACCAGAAGGATGCTCTGTCCAGATGTTTGTGCATTTATGGTGTAAGTGTCATTGAAAGAGGAATGTTGAGAGACAAAGAATTACCAGTTAAATACTGTTGGATGAATAGTGAAATATTCAGTTTTGACAATCGTAAATCTGTCTTCAAAGGAGTCAGTGCCTCACCAGCCATTAACCTTACACCAGTGTATAGTCGCTGTGTTAACTAATTGAGGGTGGACACTTTCCTTGAAATAAACACAAGTACAATACTTGCTGTGGTATTGTAGGGAGAGGACTGTGTTATGGAAAATAATATGGCTTTAATAGCGTGTTTGTGTGTGTACGTTTTGGAAGGTCAGTGTGTGGTGTGGCTCTTTGACTCTAACAGTAAAAGAATTCGGCTCTTGGTGTCAAACTTGTTCGCCACCACTGCTCTTGAGGATTCGTTGTCATGGTGTCTCTGGCAGCTCTCCTCCCCCTCCCCTCTCTGCTCTTCTCCTGACTCAAACCTACTGTGGCCCCTCATTGGCCATTGGTCATTACCCTCCAGACCTCATAAGGAGATCCAGTTCCAGCATTCATCGCTAGTTCGTTACCCCTGATGGTGCATAGTCTGTCACTAAGTTTTGTTTAGCTCATGTGTTTTTTGCTCTTGCCTAATGTTGTTTTACGCCTCGTCTTCAGGAATTCCAAACCACGAGTGGTCACCTGAGTCTCCTGTCTTCCTGAGACAAAGTGCCTCACAGAAGCCAAGGAATTATCCCGCCACACCACAAGGCATTGCTTTACCTCCAGCCGCACCATGAGCCATTACTAACTTCCAGCCACGCCACAATCCTCCATCCAGCCTCCTGCCTCACCACGACTCCAAGCCACGCCGGATTAAAATAAACTTTATTCCTAACCTCTTAATTTACCTGTGATTTCCTTCTGGGTCCCACCGTCTGGGTCTGCCTTGCCTAGCAAGTCATGACATTTGTTACATTTTAATAAGGTAGTAACGGTTGTTTTGCAGCCGAAAAGTACTGCTCTTTCAATCTCTTTTTCAATCTGCGCCTAGTTCTGTTCTGTTTTGTTGAGGGATTTTGACATGTAGGCAACTGTTTTGCCATCTTGGAGTATAACTGCACCTAGTCCATTTTTGGAAGCATCTACCAGTAATTGGAGATGTAACTCCTTCTGGGGGTCAAAATAAGCTAGAACTGGACATAGCTCCAGTGTTATTAGGTCTTTCATTTGTAGAAATGCTCTGTCTTGAGCTGCATCCCATTTAACCCTTGTGCTATCTTAGATGACCACACCCTTACATTGACGTGTTCTCTCTACCATGACAAAGGTGGATAAAGGTGGAAAGATTTCATGTAATCCATGGACACCAGCGAAGATCACAAATCATTGAAGAAAAAAGGTTCAGTACACTGTCTAGTAGTGGGTCTAGATGACCCAACTCCCAATGTTAAAGTGCCTAGGATAGCACAAGGGTTACAACCATTGTTCTCTTTCAGCAGTTTTAGCAGTGGTGCATTGACTTCTGATAGATGTAGTGCAAACCAGGCCAGGTATGTGAACATACCGAGAACTGTCTCCAACTCTGTCTTGTTCTGTGGTGCTTGCATCTCTTAGACCACTTTTATTTTCTGTGGGTCAGGTTTCATACCTTTGTCTGATAACGTGTTGCCAAAGTAGCTTACCTCTTCCACAGATGTGCGGCATTTGTCAGGATTAAGCCTCACACCCCTTTTCCTTGTGCGCTGCAACATTGCTCTGAGGTTGCGATCGTGTTCCTGCTTGCTTTTTCCAAAAACCACAACGTTGTCCACTAAGGCAGCGACACACTTCAAGACCCTCTTGTAGGTCTCATCCACACGCCTCTGGAACTCATCCTGCGCCGAAATGATGCCAAAGTAGCCTGAGGAAGCGGTATCTACCGAACGCAGTATGAAATGTGTATAACAGTTTGATGTTCCTGTACCCTGAGCAGGCATCTAACACACTGACATATTTTTTTCTTTCAAGCTTTGCTGTGACATCCTCAAGTGTGGGAAGTGGGTAGTAATGTTTCTGAATTGCCTTGTTTAGTGGTCTGGGGTCTAGACAAACTCTGAGATTTCCTGATTTTAGTTTTTCGACAACAACAAGTGCATTCACCCATGCTGTTGGCTCAGTGACCTTACAGATGATGCCATTCTTCTTAATGCTTTCGAGCTCTTTTTTAAGCTTACTTCGCAGAACAAAAGATATTCTGTGGGGAGGGAAGCAACTGGTGTTATTTCTGGATCAACATGAAAATTCTCATTCAAACGAATGGGAAGGTGTGTCCAAACTTTTGGTCTGTACTGTACATTCCTCTGGAAACACTCCTTTGCCGCGAAACACATTTTCAAACTCTTCCCAGATGTTTTGTCAGTCTGTGTCAGTCTTTTCCTTTGTTACTGCTGTCACAGTTTTAATCAAGTTTAATTCTCTGCAGTCTTTCATTGCCAAGACTGGTTTCCATGTCGTTGACTTGTGTCAATGACACGGAGTGGCACGGAATGACACGGGTCTTTATGTTTACATCTCAATTTGCATGTGCCATCCACATTTACGGAGTGTCCACCTTAGTCTGTGAGTCTGTGGTTTGCCGGTTCCAAGGTATAACAATGTAAATAATGTTTGAAAAAGGTTCACTGAAATTGTGTTGGCTTGTGCCCCAGTATCTACTTTGAATTTAACTTTTCAAGATGATGAGCTAAGCTCCAGATCTGCATAGACTTGTTCATTACTTTGGCCTTCATTTTCAATGGTTATGCTGCCAATATAAAGTCCTGTCTCTTAATCCCTTGACTGATGGCTGTTCTTGCAGTCTCCCACTGAGTGTAACATCTTGTGATGAGATTTTGGCTGGAAAGGAATTTTGGATCTGCAGCCATTTGAAAAGATTAAACTTCTTGCACTTTATGCATTGCTTTCCTTCCTAGCTCGGCACGTGTCTTTTTGGCTGTGTTGCCATGCACATTGGCTGCAAATCTTGTAAGCAGAGACAAGCCAGAGACCAGGTACCCGGTCAGGTACAGGGGCATAGCCAAGCACACAACCAAGTACAGGAACGTTTAAAATATAACACATTACATAGATAGATATCATTGCAAACATTTTGAATTTCTAAGGTTTTTGGTGCTCTGATTTGATCAGAATGGTTTTCCGTTGCTTAAATCTCCATGTTTCTCATAGTACCTTTGGTAGCTTTCTTTTATTTCCATGACCATCTGCCCACCATTGATTTTCATACAAAATAGGTGCCTGATCCGGGCTAAGTTAACCATCCAAACTCCGCCTGTAACCTTTTATTATTTGTCTTTCATCAGCATTTAGACTCTGCCTTCACATCCAACTGCAGAAAAATGATTTTTTTTCTCTTTTAGAACAAAAAGATTGATCAATGTTATTTTTAATATATGTGTTTCAGTTCACAAAATTTTTAAATATAATTTTTGCATAAAACTAAACTTAGAGGAGAGAACCAACCCAGGTACAAACAACCATTCATTCATTTAGAAAATTTTGAATATCCACTATTTTTTTCATATTTGGGTGTGTAACTTTAAAAATAATATGCAAATCGCCTGTGTCAGCTGAGCCAAAGAGAAAAAAAACTAGTGCGTGGCAAAACAAAAAGGCTTTAGCTTTAGATTTTTGAATATGTACAGAATTGTCATTTATCTCAGTGAAAATTTGTTTAAGTAATTTGCTCTTCATCCCTTGATTGATGGCTGTTTTTGCATTCTCCCACTGAGTGTAACATCTCGTGATGAGATTTTGGCTGGAAAAGAATTTTGGCTCTGGAGCCCTTTGAAAAGTGATTAAACTTCTTGCACTTTATGCATTGCTTTCCTTCGTAGCTCGGCACGTGTCTTTTTGGCTGTGTTGCCATGCACATTGGCTGCAAATATTGTAAGCAGAGACAAGCCAGAGACCAGGTACACGGTCAGGTAAGGGGGCACAGCCAAGCACACAACCAAGTACAGGAACATATAATACATTACATGGTTAGAAATCATTGCAAACATTTTGAATTTTTAAGGTTTTTGGTGCTCTTATTTGATCAGAATGGTTTTCCATAGCTTAAAACTCCATGTTTCTCATAGTACCTTTGGTGTGTTTCTTTTATTTCCATGACCATCTGCCCACCATTGATTTTCATACAAAACAGGTGCCTGATCCTGGCTAAGTTAACCATCCAAACTCCGCCTGTAACCTTTTATTATTTGTCTTTCATCAGCATTTAGACTCTGCCTTCACATCCAACTGCAGAAAAATGATTTTTTTTCTCTTTTAGAACAAAAAGATTGATCAATGTTATTTTTAATATATGTGTTTCAGTTCACAAAATTTTTAAATATAATTTTTGCATAAAACTAAACTTAGAGGAGAGAACCAACCCAGGTACAAACAACCATTCATTCATTTAGAAAATTTTGAATATCCACTATTTTTTTCATATTTGGGTGTGTAACTTTAAAAATAATATGCAAATCGCCTGTGTCAGCTGAGCCAAAGAGAAAAAAAACTAGTGCGTGGCAAAACAAAAAGGCTTTAGCTTTAGATTTTTGAATATGTACAGAATTGTCATCTATATCAGTGAAAATTTGTTTAACTAATTTGCTCTTCATCCCTTGATTGATGGCTGTTTTTGCATTCTCCCACTGAGTGTAACATCTTGTGATGAGATTTTGGCTGGAAATGAATTTTGGCTCTGCAGCCCTTTGAAAAGTGATTAAACTTCTTGCACTTTATGCATTGCTTTCCTTCCTAGCTCGACATTTGTCTTTTTGGCTGTGTTGCTATGCACATTGGCTGCAAATCTTGTAAGCATCTGTCTCTATGGCAATTTTGATTTTTTTTTCTTTGATTTTTTTTTTGTTGTTCTTGTTTATGTAACTAAAATGTAAAGTTGTGAATAATCTATCATGTTTATAAATGAGGATAATTGATTAATTTCAAGCATTACAGTCAAAGCGATAAAGAATTCACAAAGATTTATCAAACTCATTATAGAAATGATTAAATAAGTAAAATGTATTTTTTATTTAATCAAAGTCGTTATGCTTTTTATGTTCATTTGAGCTTTTATTGTGAATTTTCTTGCAGTTACAAACCCTGAAGAAGTCCTGCACCGTTACCAAACTCTGCTGAAGGAATTTTGATGGACAAAAAGCACGACCCTCAGGCCAATAATGTGTTTTTTGAAATACTCCTTTGTACTGTTTTGTACTTAAAACAAATTTTATTGTGATAACACTTTGTATGCTGCAGACATGTATCATATTAAAGATTGTTGTTTTCACTGCTGTCTCGTTTCTCTTTAAACTTGCCTCATGTTACAAGAAGTAATCAGGCCAGAACATGTTTTTACAATGTAGTTACTTTACCCTTACCAACAAGTTAGCATTGTCTCATTTGGTGAGGTCAGAAGACCAAGTGTGTATGTACACTGGACAGGAAGGTAATACGTGAACATACCCTGCATTTACTACTGAAAGTACCATGTAATAGAGTGGAAACAGGGCTGACTTTCTTTTACAGTCCAGTTTCAGTGTACTTAAGGGGTAGTTTCTGTGGTAAATTCATGGTAAATACCATGAAACATGCAGCGAGTGCAGACCTAAAGGTCAAGGTACTTTATTTGTACTTACCTTGTTCTTACATGTGGTAAGTACCATAAAAGACACCTTTGCACAACATGTAAATACCCAGTAAGAATATTATAAATACCCAGTATGTAGCTGTTATGTTTAATGGTTTGAAAGAATGTTTCTTTTTGCGTGTTACCTTGATGAATACAGATTGAAAATAAACACATTAAACCATATTCTTTGTTTTCTGCATTTATTTAATGACATGCAAAAATCTTATTGTATTTGGCCTACTGTCCGGGATCACATTTAGATATTGGCCCTTGGAGGAAAAACGTTTGGGCACCCCTGCCCTACAGGTTAAGCTGGTGGTGCCCTAGAACAATGGATTCCCAAGAGGAAACACTGGAGTAAAAAACATCAGAATAAAAATTATCATAAAATAACAACAATAAAAAAAGAAAAGGATAAAAAATAAAAGAAGATATTACAATGTTAGTAATTAATAAATGAAATACGTAAACTGATAGCACATAGTCTCCCTTGCATATTTTGAAATTGATCTTTTCCTAAATCTTAAATTGATTTTAACTTTTTGTCTTGGTAGGTCCTTCTAATGGCGACATGGCACAATAAATTATGCAATGTAAACTAAATTAAAAGGAAAAACAACTCTAACATGCAGTTTGTCTTCAAGATCTTTACAAATGAGATTTGCAAATGAGATGGGCAGTAGTCAAACTGATGGGTGTGGCTAAAAATTGTATTTAAACTCAATCCCAACTCATTTTTGTTAGCTGATCAGTCTTCTTCGATCAGTTGTATTACATTATCATCTATACTATTTCTTGGAACAAGGAAGCAGAACATTGTTAGAACTTTAGCTTGTTCTTTGACAAAAGAGCTTCAACACAAAAAGTAAAATGGACCCAATGTAAGTTTTAATACCTATTTAACATTTTTAGAAATGAACTGTATTATTCTGAGTTAAAACATTATTAACTTCAGCATGTTTTACATGCAAATTCTGACTCAAAAGACTATGTATGAGTTTGTATAAAATAAAATTACTTGATCAGCAACCAGGTGCAGAGCCTATCCAATTCCAGAATTTAAGTTACTCTGATGGAAAGAAAATATTGATGCTTTCAGTTCATGTCTAACATTTTTCTCAACATGTCTTTCTCTTTCCTTCTGATGACAGAAACCCTGGCAAGGTGAGAAATGTTTAAATCCTTAAAAAAATCTTGATTTTATCAGTTAATCAAATGAACAACTTCCAACTTCTTCCACTGTCAGGTGTTTAATGATTCCATCCATGGTCATGTGGAGTTACATCCACTTCTGGTCCAAATCATTGACACGCCTCAGTTCCAAAGACTGCGATACATCAAGCAGCTCGGCGGGGGCTATTTTGTTTACCCAGGGGCCTCACACAATCGCTTTGAACATTCTATTGGGTGAGTGGTTATCATTTAAACAGTGACATTGAGATACCGCCACAATTTTAATGTTTCTGTTTGAATACAAAGGGTGGCGTATTTGGCAGGACTGCAGGCAAAAACCCTTAAGGAAAATCAACCAAAACTAAACATCACTGACAAAGACATCCTCTGTGTGGAGATTGCAGGTCTTTGCCATGACCTTGGTAAGGAAAACAAAACTGGTAGTTTTTATGAAACAATATTGTAAAGCGCATATTGTAGTCTAAACATTTAACCCCTCGATGCCTGAATTTCTTTCAGCTATAGAAAAAAAAAATTACCTATGATTTTGCTTTCACGAAGATGGAAAATTAGGGTAATTTTGGAGCCGAGGTGGTCTGATGCATAAATAGTTGACAAGAATCAGTTTTTCTGAATTAAGTTGTCTTACTTGTTTTATGTTAAACAAATCATGTAGGTCTTTTAGAAATTCTATTTTTTATTTTTTTTTTAAATAAAAATCTGAGTTTTCATATTTTAATCCTTTTCATATTTCGTCTCTTAATGAAAGTAAATAAACACAACAAACGTCCAGACATTCTGAGAAGAAGCTCCAATATAAACTCAAACTCAAACTTTATTTAGTTTGTATAGTGCTTTTCATTCCAGTTGAAAACAAAAAAATGCTTTACATAAAATAGTCAAAAATGTGAAAATTAATTTAAAACATAAACCACAGGACAATCTCACACACTTGGCACCACTCCCTCACCAGATTCCTCCCTCCACACACCCAGTTTCCCCGATATAACCCTGAACAAAAGCATAGGAACCGCAGCTTCCCGCTCAAACATTTTGACTCTGTACTGCTGTGAGGAGACAGTATAATGGACCAGGACCACTGGGGTCATTGCTACAGCCCCCGCCCAACACAGACCAGCCTAGGGCCCACTCCACGGCTATTAGACACAGAGCGGGACCCCAGCCAGCCTACTGAGAATGAGCACCGCAGTAACAGCACCCCCTATAGGCGAGGCCGGTAATGCCCCAGAACAATGGCTCCCCAAGAGGAAACACTGAAGTACGAAAAAAACATCAGTATATTAATATTAATAATATTAATAATAAAATAAGACATAGAAATAATATTAAAAAAATAATATGAAAAAATATAAATAATAATAAAATAAGATATAACAATGATAGTAATTATAAAATAAAGGAAATTATTGAAAATATTATGAATATCATAGTAATAAAAGGCTAAAATATCCTAATAGCCCTTATATGAGTAAAAAAAAGAATTTAAGTAGGGAATAAAGATAAATCAATAAATAGATAACGAATAAAATAATTGGGCAATTACAAAAGTCCTGTTAAAACAGGATTAAAAAGGTCAGTCTTCAGCCTCTTCTTAAAAAGCTCCACAATCTCTGCGGCCCTAAGGCTCTCCTGGAGACTCCTGCATAGGCGAGGATCATGATGGTGGAATGAGGCCTCACCGTGCGTTTTGGTCCTCATCTTGGGAACAAGTAAGAGGCCTGCGCCAGAGGACTGCAGTGTCCATGAGAGTTCATATCTTAATAACAGGTCTTTAAATTTGAAGATTATTGTATGAGTTACAAATCAAGAAGTATGCACATACAACTCGGTTGAGACTATTTTCTCTCCATAAATGCTAGCTTGGGGTTGTGAGGGGCTGTGAGGTAGCAGGAGAGAGTGCAAACTAAGGGATGATGGGACATCAGTGGAGGGTTACTTCTGTGCCACCAGTTCTGCCCACAAATGAGAGGTGAATTTCTGCTGCTTGCAGAAAATATGTCTTAAAAAATGACAGGCTTTTTGATTTGGGCTAAAAACTGCATAATCATAATTAAAACACCACTGGGAATAATTTTACAACATATAAAAACATTGCTAGAGTGGGGCTTTAAAATATCCACGAGTGAGAAAGTGTCAACCAACCCCTGAACAACCAATGACCACAAGAAAATACAGAAACATCCAATAGAAATGTAAAAATGAGCTAATCTTAAAACAGGATTTAAAGTCTTTTATACTGGTCCACATCATGACAGCAGTTACATTTCTCTATCTTCAGGACATGGACCCTTTTCTCATCTGTTTGACCAAATGTTTATGCCACAAGCACACGATGAAGACGATGAAGACGATAAAGAACGGAAGGTCCAAGCACGCAACAAAGACGACAAAGAATGGAGGGTAAAATAAAAGACACCTGAAGTTCTGTAATTCATGCTGGTCTTTGTGACAGAAAGATCTTTTTTACAGATATTCTTGTGCTCTTCTTTTCTGTGCCTGCACACTAAAAAAGGGTGGTTTGAAAATTGATTCAGAAGAAAAAGGGATTACTGGAACAAATTAAATTAATACTTTTAAAACAAATGAATTTTTTTCTTGTAGCATGAGGATGCTTCTGTAGAGATGTTTCAATACCTGCTGGAAAAGAACAGAGAACTTCTGACAGAGATGAAAAACTCTAGGCTGGAAGACAATGATCTGGTCTTCATCAAAGAGCTTATTCTTGGAGAGCCTCTGAAGAAGAAATCAGATAAACCAGAGGTAGTGTGAGTGTATATTGAAATCAACTTACATTCAACTCAGAAACACAGACTGTAAAGCCTTACACTTTGATTCTGCAGGATCCCTCAGATTGGCCATATGAAGGTCGGGGAGAAGACAAGTCATTTCTCTATGAAATTGTCTCAAACAAGCAAAATGGCATTGATGTGGACAAGTTTGACTACTTTGCCAGGTAAAGCCTGCACAAAATCGTGACAGTTTTTACCTCTACCACATTACTCATTTTATAATTGTTTATAAAATAATCTGAAAGTTCCAACTAGTGGTTTTCTTTTTATTTCTGCGAATTTCATCTCAGGGACTGCCACCACCTTGGGCTCAAGAACAACTTTGACCACATGCGCTACTTCAAGTTTACCAGGGTGATTGGGGTGGAAAAAAACAAGCTAAAAAGAAAACACATCTGCTCAAGAGATAAGGTGTTTGACCCATAATTCATTCTCTTCTGGCACAAAAATAGAAACATGCATTAGATATTCTTTCACTAAACCATATGGGATTGTTTTTCCAGGAAGCAGGAAATCTCTATGATTTGTTCTATACAAGAGACCGCCTCCACAGACGAGCCTACCAGCATAAAGTAACCAAGAACGTGGAGATCATGTAAGTGTTGTGGTGTGCTTTAAAATATTTTCTGTTTTATGTGATGGTTTTTTGGGCTGAAACTTCTACAATATTTGATGCAACAAAAACTGTTTCAAAAGGAAAACCGTATTCTCCTTCAATACAGGATCAAAGATGCCCTTTTAAAGGCAAACAAACATATTAAGTTTAAGGGAAAAGATAAGGAAAAAAAAGAAAACTTCTTCACTATTTCTGATGCAAAAGATAACATGGAGGCCTACACCCAACTGACAGGTCAGTAGATGCCAGCCTAAACAATCAAAATGTCTCTTTCATCCTTCAAATGTATAAACATTTTGACAGAACCACAATGGCTTTGAAAACTGTGGGGTTAAATTTTCTGTTTTCAAAATTTTGGAGAAAACTTGATGATGAGAATTTAATTTGTTTTGATGTGGTATTAATTAATAGTGGGAGAGTTGTATCGAGTCACTGATTGTTAGTTTTGTCAAATGTATTTGCAGACAGTAAAAAAACAAATAGAAAAATTCATGTCTGATTTTCTAAATGATGTTATTCAACAATAGTACTTAAATATGAAGAAAAATGTACCGCCACACTTCCCACTACAAAGAAATATGTGACAGTCAGAGGCCAATTCACCTCATTTTCTCAAAGAAAAACTTAATTTAGCTTTAAAAATGAAAAAGTATGTGTGTGCGTGGGGGGGGGGGGGGTGTTGGACAGTTTTGTTTTCTTACTGCATTTGAAATAAAGGAAAAAACATTTTTAAATATATGTTTTATTAAACTTTTTTTTCTTTTTCATTTAAGTTGTTCACCTTTCGGCACAATTCGTCAGGAGTGTCACACCGGTGATTTTGGCAAACAGTTTTTATTCTGGATGCTCTTCCTGAAAAAAAACCTGTATTTTCAAGACACAGGGAGACCCAGACCGGCAGCAGCACAAAGGGTCTTGCTGTGTTGTTTCTTTATTGATACAATGACATTAAGATTACAGCAAAGCTCCCAGGCTGTAATAACCTGCTGATGTAGTAAAAGACTGCCTTTGACACATAAAGCAGGAAGGGAGTTTGATCAAATTAAATCTAGGTGCATGCTATAATTTAAAATATAACTGGAATCATTTGTGAAATTATTTTTAAACTTGCACTCAGTGCACTCCACTCTTTCTTTTAAATTATTGCACATAAAATATCTTGTTTTACATTTATTCAAAGCTGACATTAATTTCCTCTTGGTTTAAACTGACTTCTCTTCCTCCATGTTGGTGATTTCTAAATAGACCAAGTAACTCAAAGAATACTGGAGTCCAGTAGTTCTGAACTGGAACAGGCAAGAAATATTCTAGAAAGAATCAAGACACGAGATTTGTACGAGCTGGTTGATGAAGCCAAGGTGGGTCATTTTAACAATTCTCTATACCTGAAGCACAGTATGATTGGAGAAATCAAATGCTCACATTACAAAATAACAGTAAATGATTTTGTAGTTAAGTCAGTTCAAATGAAATATTTTAGAGCACTCACCAAGTTTCCATCTGCAGTAATAATGAATATGAAATAGCTCCAAGTCATAGAAAGCACATTTTGAGTATTTAAAACATTAAAGCTAATCACAATTAAACCAAGATCCACGTCTAAAAAACGTTTATTTGGCGGATTCTCTTTTATAAATAGGTTTAAGAAAAAGGTTTTAAAACATGAAGCATTTGTTAACAGATTCTCTAATTTAAATCTCTACTTCAGGGGCAGAATAAACAACACAAGAAAATATCTAAGGTATGTGCAACATTACTGTCACTAAAGTATAACTGATAATAGTAAACTTTTTCTTTTTTTGGAGAATTTGTTAATATGGCTGATTGTCTTTTACAATGACAGTATTAAACAAAAACTTTAAAAATGAGGTATTTGTAAGCAATTCAGTGCACTATCCCTATTTTACTCTTCAGTGGAGGTGATAAAAAACAACACAAGGAATATCAACGTAATTAAAAAATGAAATAATACAAAATCTGTTGTTTCAGTTACTGAAAAACACTGTCTTATTTTAGGAGACAATTACAAACGAACTGAAAGTGGTCCTGCCAGGAGAAGTTAGAGACCATCACAACGATTACTTTGAAGTGGTGGTGAGTTCTTCATCCTATTGGTCTTACACACTTTCTAAAACAGTTTTCCTTGTTTTGTTTTGCATTCCATTACCATTCCATTCCATACCAGCTGTTGTGAATCATTGTGGTTGTTTTCATGCTCCGTAAAATAATAATTCAACCAAAGACAACAATGAGGCGTACAGTAACTGTGCAAAGGTGTTTTAAATTTTCCACAAGATCTTTAGAATCTTTTTTTGGAGAAATTGTTCCAAATGATTCAATCTTCCAATCGTTGCATTTCTGCCATTACTACTGAATCCAAAGAGAGTTCTTTAAATACAGTGTTGCTAATCAGCAAAGTGCAGGCAGGGTATTACAGCCAGCCTCCACAAAACCAAGAAAAATGACAGCAAAAGAAAACTTTCACACTAGCAAATCATGATAAGTTATGCATCTTTACTATGTGTTTCAGATGCATGTGTGGAAAGAAAACATCTTAAGTGCAGTTTGAATTATTACTACAATTAGAAATCTTTTTCAGACATGTTTGTATTCTGACAAACGGCTGTCATGCACATATGTATGTTTGTTTAATCCAGACTTTCACATTTAGCCTGGAAAAGACATCAACTATTTCAAGATTTTGCTTGTTTTTAGTAGCATTGGAAAACTGTCATGTTTTTTTCATTTTTTTTTTTTTTTTAATTTACCAAGGCTGTGTCCCACCAAGGTGGGGTAGCCTAGACAAGGCACACAACTTTAGCTCCCTCTGTCTCTTCCCCAAACCCTCCTCCTTCAGTGTGTGAGTGCGTGTGTGCGTATGTGCGTGCGACTGGTCTGAGATCTGGTCTAAGCCACACCACACTGCACCAGGGTCAGCTGCACAGCCCAGTGTGGGCACCTCCACAGCAGGGCCTCAGCCAAGGCTGGTTTCCCCTTGCCGCTTCATCCCAAGACCAGACCTCTACCACACCCATCCATTCATTCATACACAAGCTCTCTCCACCCATCCCTGTCCTGAGCAGCCTCTCTCCTCTGCACCACAGTCATCCCTCTTGCATTCAACGCTCTTCTTACACCCTCTGTCCATCCCATTCGCGGTCTTCCTCTCATTCTCACTCATATTCCCTTTTCACCAATCGCTCCCTTTCCATTCTTTCAACATGTCCAAACCATCCCAGTGCCTTTTGCTCTGCTCTTTCAGCCAACTCTCGCGTCACACCAGTTCTCTCTCGGATAACTTCATTTCTCACACGATCCATACGCGTCACACCACACATACTCCTCAAACATCTCATCTCAACTACATTCAGCTTCCTCTTTTCCGCCACTTTCAGTCCTAACTGTTGTTTTGTAAAGTAAAACATAACCAAAACAATACTTACGTTGATTATTACAATGTTGTTGACTTGAAGAATAATTTTCTAATGAATATAAACATTGGCTTTATCTCATTTTCTTTTAGCTGGTCACTTACAGTTATGGCAAAGGGGACAAAGATCCAGTGGAATGTTCTTACTTCTACAAGAAGGATGGTGAACCACCAGAAGCATTTCAGATCACCAGACAGCAGGTCAGAGCTGCACCAGACATGTCATTTTTGTGCTTTCTTTATTCTTTTGTGTTGAAAACCAGAATTATTTAGAAGTTCAAAAAGTTTGTTGATGTCTTTCTGTCAGGTGTCCAACTTCCTCCCTGAGTGTTTTTGGGAACAAACCATCAGGCTTTACTGGAAAAATAAAGATAAAACACACTGGCATGATGTTGCCGAAAAGTTCACAGTCTGGTGCGAGCACAACAGATTTCAGGTAATATTTAGGCCAGCAATGTTAAAAGTAAAGTGTTTCAAAGGAATTAGACTGAAAATTTAGCAAGGATGCAGAGGTCATTTCAGGTTATGATGGAAGAAACCCGCCTGATAGATACACCAGGGATTATGGCAGGGACAACTGTTAAACACACAGGCTGGTAGATAAGAAAGACCAGGATGTCCTGTTTAACCTAGATAAGAAAGTGATGAAAGTAACTAAATAATGGTAAAGACTTAGGGTATGGCAAACTATTGTTTGCTGCAATGGAACAGAAAAGTGAACATGCTTACTGTATAAACTTCAGCTCTACAAAACTCATCATCTGCCATCTCCATCAATTCCAATATTTTTTGGCAAATTTTGATCTTTTTAGTGTTATTTTAATTTACAAAAGCAAAAACGTTTAGCTTTGGTTGCTTAAAAGTCCCCCCGGGACATTTTTTATATAAAAATAATCCCAGTGGTGTTTTAATTATCATTATGGGGTTTTTAGCCAAGATCCCACAACCTAAATGTCTTAAAAATCCATATTTCATGTCTGTTTGAACCCTTAGTTTCCCAAATCTCCTCTACATGGGTGTTGCCATTGGTGCTGAGCTTAGTTGACCCGCCCTTGTCCCCCCCCTTCCTGATAATGATAGCTGTGTCTTGCATAAAGGAAAGGTTAGGGGTGCAAATGTTTTGTGTAACGTTATAAAAATTCTCAGGTGTAGTAAACTTGTGTAATGGATGAATATGTTAGCCTAATTACTTTCCTTTTTACATTTCTTACGTATAGTTTATGTTTTTTTTTTACTATATTTCTATCAGCTAAATTGAAAGATCCAGCAATAACTATAAAAATGTGAAAATAACGGAATATTAAAATTCAAGGAGTCATTATAATTGTCATCATTTTTATAATAAAATAGATTGAAGATGATTTAGCTTAATATCGTTTTCTTCTCGTCTTTCCAGAAATATTAGGTCAACATCTATCCTCATCAGCCTCATCAGGATGAAGCACAGCATCAGTAACCGTCCACAAAACGTCAAAAAGGAAAATAGTCTTAAAGTAAAGAATAAGAAATGAAGATGCACTTGAATTCATCACCTTGACCTCACACATGCTTAAAATCAGGTTTTTTAATGGGAAATTTACAAAAATGTTTAAAAGTAAAAAAAAATGTATATTATTTTGCTGATGTCTCCTGGGTGTGCCACTTGTGTGCTAATTTATTGCTTCTTGTATTTTATTAAATGATAATGCCTCTACAGGTTTGTTCAGGGGAGGAATGATTTTCAGTTATTCTGATCATATAAAGCAGTGAAACATTTCACGTGTCTTCTTGACTCAAAAACATTGTACCTGTATTTGTGGGTAATTTACTTGTATCTTCAGAAATATATACTTTGTTGTTACTTTTGAACTAAACTGATTTATCATAGTTGGTGAGGGGAAAATACTTATTTTCAATATATTCTTGTAATCAGACTACATAACACAGAAACCTTTCTAATTTGATTTAAATGAATAATTGTTCAAATAAACCGTTGGAAACCATTTGTTTAAAAGAAATGTTTTCTTCCCTGTTTGTGTTCATTTGAGTTTTTTTATATATATACTGTATATAAAAAAACAAAGCTATGAAAAACAATGCATTGCATTTAAGAGCATCACTATTTTTGGCTTGATGAAGAAAAAAACAGAAATCTGATAATGTGAGTTTCACAGCACATTACATTTTTTTTGACAGAACTGGACTGAGCCATCAGGTACTTCCTATTGGAACAGGGGTGGGGTGTAGATTGCTCAGTCCAATACAGTCAGTACCACCATGGAGATCCTACCACGTATCAAAGGAACACATATTTACTTAAAATTGATATAGCCACATCTCATGATGACATGGAAGGATAAAGGGAGGCACTACCTTACCTGCAGACCTTGATTTTTTATACACATATTTATAGAGAGTAGTCCAACTTTTGCTCTTGTTTGGTTTTGTCAAGATAAAGTTAAAGTAAAATGTCTGTGCATTTTGTCATTTTGCTTCTTTAAATTTAAGAAGCATCTGATTGCATCTGTCGTTTTAAATTGGCATCAGTTGTTTAATCTACGTTCCGGATTATGCAGCAGTCCCTGTATGTAAATCAAACTACACTGTTTTTAATTTTTTATAAGTGCTCGTTGTTTTTGTTTTGTTTTTTCTCTAATGCCGGATGCTGAAACAGCCTGCCAATATTTTATTTCTTTTTTCATCTTTCGGTTTCTTTATAGTGTTCATAGGAAATCCGTGTATTTTATTTAGAGGAAAACAGATTTACAAATTAGCGAGAATTTACGGTGACAACGCTCCATTTACTGCCATGCGCGATTTAAGACTCCAAAAGCAGAAGTAATCTTGCTCCGCCCTCCTCACGTCACTGAAAGCGCGAGCGCGGATAAAAAGATGCAAATGTACCGGAAGTAAGCCTTCTATCTACCCCGTATCCTGTCAAGATAAAGCCACAGTTGTTTGGTTAATAAGAAAATATGGCAGTCCAAATCTCTATTACTGTCAATGGGTATACCCTGGATATACATTGAATAGGGTCACTGATCCATTGATTTTAGATATTTTTATTCCCAATTTACCCTGTGATTGTATGTCTTTCTCTCCCCTCTTAACTTGAGGTCTGAAAGTTTGGAATTTGCAGGAACCATTCTTCCAGATGAAGCACAGCACTTATAATTGTAGCTCCCACACAGACCAATGTCTGTCAGACCTATGGTAGTTCCTGATCTTGAACATTGTTTCTCCCTGGTGATGTTATTTTTTGGGATTGCTCAATTTATCAATAGTAAGGCATTGTCTCTGTATTTTCCAGCATTATTATGTCCTGTCTCTAATTCAAAACAAATTTAAAGCACAAAATTGTGACTTTTTTTTGACTGCAAATTAAGATAAGGCAGTGTTTTCATGTTTTATGCTCTGAAGCAATAACATACCAATTAAGACAACAGTCGCTACTAACAGAGTTTCATATAAAATGTTTAAAACTCAAATGTCCCAATGTTTTCTTGAGACATAATTTTAGCTCAACACTCAATTGAAAATTCTAACGATAGTTTTATTGTGAAAAACAGAACCGGAAAGCCCGGTTCATGAAGTGATGCATTTAGAGGAAACACAAAACCCGGGATCTTTCTGTTTGGCGTGCTGCGTTGGACACCGGTAGATCAGTCGTTGAAATCGTCTCAAGACACGTTGTTTGCGACGTTGTATTCGCCCTATTAGCCGTCGATTAGCTGTCCTTTGGCCTTTTTCTGCATGGAGAACAGAAAGCGACCGCTGGACTCCGTGTTGAGCTCCAACGACCGCTTCAAAACCCCAGAGAAGAAGAGGCTGTCGCCGGTCCTGCTGCCGGGGTCTGACCTGCTGCAGTGGGGAGTGGAGGAAACCTGTCAGTTTCTGCGAAAGGAAGGTCTCGGGGAATGGGAGAATGCATTTAGAGGTGAGGTGTGCTGTGTACCTGCAGCTTCAGTATGTGTACACCCATGTTGTTGTTACTTTTCTTTTATTTGTTTGTTTTGCTGTGTTAAGCACAAAGAATCACAGGCGTTGGACTGCGCTATCTCAATGATGCAGACCTGAAAACAATAGGCATAGAGTAAGTGTAAAGAGAGAGAAATGCTTATCTTTTAGACCCCTTTCCCTTCCATCATTTGTCACAGTGTTTCTCTGGTTCATACCTGTGTGATCAAACCTTTCAGGTGTCTTGGTGTCCGCCTGCGCATCCTGCACAGCCTCAGGAAACTCTGGCAAATAGACACAGAGGCGAACAAGGTAAAGGCGTATGGGCTTTGAGGTCAAATGAGTTCACTTTCACCTTTTGGTGACCTCTGAGGAAAAAAAGTATTTGCCATGATGTTCAACCCCAATAGAGAAATCTTATTATGCTTGTGAGTTATGTTCTCTGAAGCTATGCACACACCTGGCATTTGATGCAGGTTCAAAAACACACTACATGCATGTTCTTCAGCGTGCATTAGCCCTTGGTGTTCACACTGGACAAACAGGGAGGGGCTTGTTCTTCTTTTTTTCCTACTGTTTACTAGCGCATGTTCACCACCTGCTGCTGGGAAAATCTTGGTGTGAAATGTCACAGTGGCCTAAATCAAGCGATTTGGGCACAAACGGGAAAAGGTTTGGTTCATTTCTAGCATCCTGACAATGGCAGATATGGATTACCATCATGTCAGGAGAGTAGCCTTGGTTTTTATATTTATTTGACAAACAAACGTCGTCAGGCTTGTTGGTGTGTCTGGGTTCATCAGATAAACCATATCCATAAGTCACTGCCAAGTGCAGGTCAAAATTTGATCTGGTTTACCGTTTACTTGCAACGCACATTCCATGGCCACACATTTTGTTTTTGGGCCCAAAGTGATTGTAAAAGCTTGCATAGATAGAGCGAGAGCTTTGAATGCAGAACCCGGAATGCGTATTTACATAGGCTTTTTATTGGAAGTACTTGAACGTGTGTTGCCGAGGGCGATGTGAACGTAGCTTCATACATCAAAAATGAGGATATGAGTTGTTTTCTATACTAATTTGATTTAGCTCCAGTTTTGGATCAAGCTTGTTGTTTTGTTTTGTTCCAGGTGTTCAATGACCCCATTCACGGCCATGTGGAGTTGCACCCCCTCCTCATCAAAATTATTGACACGCCACAGTTCCAGAGACTACGCAATATCAAGCAGCTTGGAGGGACATACTTTGTTTTCCCTGGAGCATCCCACAACCGCTTTGAACACAGTATTGGGTACAAACAGAATTAGATTGGAATGAATCAGGGTTTTTCACACCTTGATTTGCTGTTATATACAACTAAGGAGTAAAAACATATCAGGATTAGGGTTTAGACAGTCTGGGTTAGTGCCTTCAGTAAGTTATGGATATGGCCTTTGCCTAGAGAATTATATGACAAACCAGGGAATTCCTTTTAAATAATTGTTTGTTTTTAATCCTAATTTATGAAAGTGTTTTTCTTTCTTTCTTCACACAGTGTGGGTTATTTGGCTGGACAACTTGTTCAGGCTCTAAATGAAAGACAGCCTGAACTGCTGATCTGTCATAGAGACATCCTATGTGTGCAGATTGCAGGGCTCTGCCATGATCTGGGTGAGTAGAGAATCTGCAGAAAAATTATTCCAGATATTTTTATTATTATTATTTTTGCTAGATGCAACAGCAAATTAGTTATTTTCAAAGCCATCAAAACTTTTCTGTTTTAGCACACAAAAATAAAGACAAACAAAGTCACGTTTTATAAAAGTAAAACCTGATCAATTCATTGAACAAATTCATTTACAAACTGTTCTGTTTGTTTGTGCACCAAGGTGCTCATGATGTTGTTAATTCTGTTTACATTTGTCCTGTTGACCTGTATTTCAGGACACGGACCCTTTTCCCACATGTTTGATGGCATGTTTATCCCTAAAGCCTGTCCACAAGTTAATTGGAAGGTAGGAAAGTCACCTTGTTTCAACTCCTTTTAGAGACGAGCTTTATCTTATCTTAGTTGTGTTGTGACTCACAAAATCAACACACCAGTGCAGACAGGGGTGCTTTGCAAATGACAATAAATATTGATGCAGAAAATAAATAGCTATGCTTCTACAACCACAAATCTTTCAGCCAATATTTGAAGTTTCCATGCTAACTCAATTAACAGATCTTTTGACTAAATTCTTTTTAATGGTTTAGCTATAATTTCTGGGAAATAGTTTTGCAGAAATGTTTAGTGTTTGCAAAAGTTGTTTTTAAGAGACAAACGGAAAGCGCCTGGAGCCACTGATGAGTCATTGATAAAACACTAGCACCACCCTAACAACAGTTTAACTTTGCATCACATGAATGTTCATGTTTAATATTCCTAGAATCTTTGTATGAGACGAAATCTTTTCTTCATGTTGGAGACAAACTCACAAATTTACTCTCTTTCTTTTTATTGGCTCTTGTAAAAGAGGAGAGGCTTGATGTTTTGTTCATGAATATCATTTTATAACTTCTCAGTTGAACTTTGATAAAAATACTAAGAATGTGTTTCTGTGCAGCTCCAGTATAAGAGATGAACCTTCATATCCTATCTTATTCAAACAGAGGGAAGCTGTAAATTTGAGTCTGTGCCTTCATTTTCATCCCCAAGTCTTTGTCTTCCAGCATGAGACAGCATCTCTGGACATGTTTGATCATCTCGTGGAGAGCAATGGCCTGAAGGTTGTGATGGAGGAGCATGGCCTCGTGCTTCCAGAGGATCTGGATTTCATAAAAGAACAGATTGCAGGACCACTCAGCACTCAAACTCCAGGCCAGAAGGTTCCCATCATTCACATTGCCTTCAATTTTAATCCTAAGTGTTTAATCTTTTTTAATAAATGCAGAAATGTTCAGATATTTATGGGAGCTGGCTGTTCTAAAACAACAAAAATAGGTTTAAACGAAGTGTTGGTATTTGCAAAGGTGTGATAAGAATATTTCTAGTGGGTATTTCCAGTCATTAAATCCACCGTGCAAATGCTCTTTATATGCGTCATCAGAAAAGTCTTAAAACAAATATGTTAATTGCATTAATAGTGAATTATTCATTCTAAAAATGTTTGTGTTAAATCGGTCCTGGTCTTCTTTGTTCTTTCTGTTTCATGTCAAATCTGCTAGAATCATGTAGAGCGGTTTAACTAAGTCACCTTTTCATTCCGATTGTCTTTTCGTTTGGGCAGTGGCCGTACAAAGGCCGACCTGAAGACAAGTCCTTCCTCTATGAGATTGTAGCCAACAAAAGGAATGGCATTGATGTAGATAAATGGGACTACTTTGCCAGGTGGGCCTTTTTTGAAATACGTGTATATTATTTGTTCTTTTCTACGTTTTTGTTTGCAGTAGTTCTAAATCTTATTTACTTTCTGTCGTCTTGTTGTAGGGACTGTTACCATTTGGGCATTCAGAACAACTTTGACTATCAGCGATTCCTTAAATTTGCCCGGGTGTGTGAGGTTGACGGGCAGAAGCACATCTGCACCAGAGACAAGGTACTTTAAATTCTTATAAGTATGCAGTCATTTACAGATACATGTTTTCCACTAAAATTACATTTGTTTTTGTAACAGGAAGTTGGAAATCTGTATGACATGTTCCACACCAGAAACTGTCTGCACAGACGAGCTTACCAGCACAAAGTGTGCAATATCATTGAGACCATGTGAGGAAAAAAAGCTTTTTGTTTCCTCTCACTGCCTGCAGGAATGTTCTCCGGTCTGATGTTGATATTCTGTTTCTTCAGGATCACTGAGGCCTTTTTAAAAGCAGACCCATACATACAAATTGAAGGTACTGAGGGGAAGATGTTCACTCTCTCCACAGCTATTGATGACATGGTGGCCTACACCAAACTAACAGGTGATGGAATACAGCAATGCGTATTTATGTTTACTGCTTTTATAAATTCAGTCCAGGAGGTTTTTTTATACTTAAAGTCTCTGTGCACACTACAGGAACTGAGAAAAGTGTCTGGTTTCTGATTGTGGGAAGGAACAAAGTGAAATAGGATTTCTGACCAATCAAACCAAAACTATTGGACAAGAAAAAAAATGTTCTGCTCAGGCAATGTGTCTGAAGAATCCTCCTGAACCAAGACATCATGGGAAAGAAAGCAATCTCTCTGTTCTTGCACAGTACAGAGCTTTAAGGACAAAGCTCTTTGTCTGGATATTTACTCAATTTATTTTTATTCTGAACATGCTCATGTGAATGTATTTTATAGCATTTAGATCATAATTTTACCCTCATAGCAGTTTTGTACGAAGACCCATTCAGATGAAAATTGTTGAATTCAACATGTTCTTGTAGCATTTTTGTGATGATAGGGGGCATATGTTAAGATAATTGAGCTTTAATTGCATTTCTGAGTATTTGTTTATTTCAAATCGCTTGAAATCAAGACAAGACGAAATAATGCAGTTAAAAAAAAAAGCTTATTTGTGACAAATAATACACTGGGCTGCCGCTTATTCTGATGCATCCACTTTTGGACTAAAAAGAGGTGAATTTCTCTTGAACTACTAAAGCTCTGCAGAAAAATGAATTTCTTGAAAACAACGCAGATTTTTTACATTTTGGCTCAAAATGGCAAACTTCAAAAAACACTTAAAATGGAACAAAAGAAAATTGGAGTGGGAGGTTAAAAGAAAAAGGAATAACTTTCCAATTGTTTTCTTTTTTGCTTTGATTTTAATAAAGCTCTCATTTCTGCTCTTCCCCGTCTATAGATTATGTGTTTGAACAGATCCTCAACTCCTCCTCTTCAGAGCTCCGTGAGGCGAGGGAGATACTGCACAACATCGTCTGCAGACGCCTCTACAAATGTCTGGGACAAACTCAGCCAGACCAAACCGTGACTGTCAGCCAGGTGTGTGCTCATGTTAGTTTAGAAAACAGTTGCAGTTTTCTGGTGATACTGACACAAGTAGAAAAGCTTCCTGACTGCTTTGCACCTCTTTCTGTTTCGTACGAGTTTCTGCCTCAGTTAGAATTCAAGAAGTTTCCAAAAGATGATTCTGTTCTGCAGATTCTCATGAAACAAAAGAACCACTATCTGATTGTGGTTGGATGAAAGGATTGTCAGATATTTTCTTTTGTTTTTCATTTTTAAAGGAGACCATCAAGATCTGGGAGCAAGAGTTATCTGAATCCACTCCTCAGAATAGCAGCTCTGCTGTCAGTCTGCAACCACAGGACTTTATCGTCAATGTAGGTTTATCCCCGCATTTGACGTCATCTCATGAAGTTCATCTGTTAGAAAAATGTCACAATCCTTTTAGAACCTTTGTTCTGTCATTTGTTACATATGGTACTGAATTGTTCTTCATGCCTCATTCCAATATCAATGACTTTCAGGTCATTGTTATGGACTATGGGATGAAGGAGAAAAACCCCATCAACAATGTGCGATTCTACTGCAAGAATGACCCAAATAAAGCCATCCAGATCCGCAAAAACCAGGTTGGAACCAGTGGCTTTCACTATACATGTTCTGCAAATATTCTTGCTGAAAAACTTGACAGAGGTCTGCAATGTTCAAGATGAGTTAGCATCAACTGTAAGAATCCAAGAAATCACATTATATGATTTTTTTTTAAAGAATTTATTTTTAAAATAGTAAAGAAAATAAGTTTTACAGACATCTCTCATCATTTTAGGTGGGACAGCATGCAGAATTGGTGACTGCCAAATACTTTTTTGCTCCAAAGTTGCTCCATAAATACTTTAAAATACATATTTATGATAACACACATAAACGCTTCAATACTTATAATTAAACAGCAGAAGACTTAAATGACATTTACATTGTTGCACATGGATCCACCAAGTCTCACAAAGAAATTTTAGCTAAATGTCGTAGTAGTGCATGATTGTGTGTGTTCTTGTTTGCAGAGCAGCACACTAAACTCATTGTCAAAGTGACAGGGTCACAATTAGTGTGTTCACACACCATCAATGCCTGCACACTGAAAAGGGAAGCATGCATTGATGGATGAAACTGTCATCATCTACAAGAGCGGATCTGTTTTCCAAATGTATTAATTGGAAGGTGTTCTTCTAGTCAGCAAGGAATAAGAAGATTCTGTCACTTGTTTAATATGACCCGATAAACATAACATTGGAGAAGAAATCTATTCAGCCTCAACAATGCTCAATACCAGCAACTCAAGCTTTTCCCATTGTTTTGGTTTAGGTATTCGTCCTAAAAGAGCTGCAGCAGTCAGCCAAAAAGAGGCTTTTACCAGTCGTGTGATTCTGTTAGACAATAAAAGCAGTTCATACTTTACTTTTTCCATAACAAAGCAAGTTGTTTAACAATGAAGACTTCTAGCTGAGCTTTAAAGCCATTCCAGAGGTTGGCAGCTCCAAATGCAGGTTTCTAAGTATCTGAAATAAAGAAAACCGGAATAGCCGGAACTAAAACCTGAACTGTGTTCCTTTGTTCTGCTTTAGGTGTCTAAACTTCTTCCGGAGCATTTTGCTGAGCAGCTGATCAGAGTGTACTTCAAAAAGACGGACAACGAGAGTCTGGAGGCGGCCAAGAAGCACTTTATTCAGTGGTGCATGAACAAGAACTTCTCAAAGCCTCAGGTGATTTATGTGTTTCTGCCTTTTTGATAGAAGTTACAGTTGGCATTGGCCAAAAAACTAAATAAATTAAAAAACAACCTACAGATACTCTTGCAGGCAGAAATGGAGCACAGCAGCGACTCCACTGCAAACTACACATGACATTTAGACCTTTAGCTGTTTTTTTTTAACAAATCAACATTGCGGTATTATTTCAACATTGAAGTAATACCGCACGGATATTAAGGGGTTTAATTCTCTCTGTGACATTCTGGGTGTTTACAGCATGCCGTTAGATTTTGTTCTTCCTCTGATCCATCTTTGTTTCGCTGATGGAATATATTTGTATGAGTGTAGCAGCGCTGCAGGAAGAAGGTTCAACTTTTCATTGTTAAGAAAAGATGTTGCAAATAAGGAGTTAAAAATTGTTCAAACCTAGTCTTTTTTACAGCTAGTCTAAACTCTGCTCAACCATTTTTCTTTAAATAAATTAAGTTTGATTAACTGGGCAGTTTGCTTACAGGCAGACATACATTTATGCAGCCACAATAACTAGAGGCTGACCTCTTTGCTCTGGTGGTTTATTGTTCTCACAGGCCATTAGTTACACTATAATATCAAAGCAGACGCACTATTTTTAAAAGAAAAAGGTTTAATCAAAGCAGTTCAATCTGGAGAGATCTGGAGGTTCTTCTTAAGAATTGCCCCAACAGTGAGCTCTGTTCAATTATAGTAGATCTTCAAGTGCCCAGACTAACGTCAAGTTGCATTGTTCCAGTATGGTCAGTGATGGACAACCTTACCATGTGCTCTCTGCACTGATTGTCTCAATGACTCTATTCCCACCCAGGACGGAGACATAATAGCCCCCGAGCTGACTCCTCTTAAAGCCAGCTGGTGCAACAACAACGAAGGCGAGAACAGCGACGAGGCGAACCCAACAGAAAGAAACAAGAATCTTGTGAACGGACAAAAGAAGATCAAAACTCAGCTGTTTAAGAAAAAGTGAAAGAATAACTTGCACTGTCTGCATTTATTAATGCCAGGTGACAGATATTTACTTATTTGGAATGATAATGTTCACTTAGTTTTATTTTTTAAGTTTGTGTTTAAAAAACCTTATCAGTCCTAATATGTGACTGAAATACTCAGGGCAGTGTGTTTTTGCACTGTTATGAATGTGTTTCAAAGCTCAGTTATTGAGCTTTGTTCGTATTCATAACCCATCTTTCAATTTTCAACAAAGAACACCAAAGTCAACTATTCTTGAGTACAATTTATTATATTTAAATTATTTTTTCTGATGGCATGTTTTCCCATTGATCTTTTATTATATTTTTTAATTTCTTAAATGTTAAGTTACAATGGTCATCATAGACTCCTAATGTCACTTGGCAGTTGTTACAGATCCCTTTACATGGCTTTAAAATTTCTATTTAAAGGTCCCATAATATATTTTGAGGGTTTCTATTGAAAGTTTTGTATTTAGAAAAAAAAACATCATGTTACAATGCTAATATAAACCTGACTCAGGTTTTAAAACATGCAATAAAAACGAATTGCAAAGAGCATCAGATGTTGAACTTGCCTACAAACACAGATGCAGCTCATTGCATCGAGACATCCAGCCATCCATCCACTGCCAGATTTCTGCCCTATTCTAATGGACATGTTTCATATTTTGTTTAGGCTATGCAAAAATAGTAAGCGTGCCACAGTTCCTTTTTAGCAGCATGCACAGTTCTGATTTCCCACTTTTGGGTGTTCTAGTTTTCAGACCTCTGAACTTACTTGTTTCCCAGTAGAGAACTGTCCTTGAGAATGTTTCCAGCTTTAGTGAGACGTCTGGAGGAAGCAAAGACTTCATAGACTCCATCAAGCTGGTTTTGAATTCATTTCTCTGTAGGAGTCTCAGGAGCTGCAGTCTTCTCTGTACCTGAACACTCCAGTCCAGGTCTATAGCCCTGCATGCTCACAATGCTTGGCAAATGAAGGTCATGTGGTGGTTCCAGTACTACATGTCATAAGAGAAGCGGAGATGCAGCTGCATTTGCAGCCAGTAAAGGGCTGAATTATTTTCAACACTGGAGCTCTTTTTTTGTCTTGGCTAAGTATTTTTTTTCTAAGCACTTTACTACCCTGTATGACCCTAACCTATTTTTTTCCATTTTTTGTTCCTCATTTGTTAGTTGCTTTTGATATAAGAATCTGCTCAAACTAAATGTTTTTTGCTGTCTAAGCAAAGGACATTAAAAAATCATTGCATCACCATAAGCTTCATCAATGTGTCTGCTTCCCCTTTTGCAAACTGGATGTAACACCATACAACCAGTTGTTTAAAACTGTTGTAGTAACAACTCGTATAAATTATTGTCCAATTAGCCTTTCTTGTTTGTCATAATCTAACTGAAATACACCAGTGAGTCAAATAGATAGATAGATATAGCCAGCTTGATGTAATCCATGTAGAGGAGGTGACTGATGTTGGCCCCATTTCTGAGTCGGTATCCATAGCCAGTCTTGTTGATTATTTGGCTGAGGGGGTTTAGACCTATGCAGAACAGCAGTGGGGACAGAGCATCACCTTGGTATATCCCACATTTGATGGACACTTGTGCAAGTGGCTTCCCATTGGCTTCAAGGGTGGTTTTCCACAGCTTCATTGAGTTTCCTATGAAGGCTTTTAGAGTCCTGTTGATGTTGTACAGCTCCAAGCATTCAGTGATCCACGTGTGTGGCATTGAGTCATAAGCTTTCTTGTAATCAATCCAGGCTGTGCACAGGTTGGTGTGTTGTGACCTGCAGTCTTGAGCGACTGTTCTGTGAACCAGGAGTTGGTGTTTGGCTCCTCTGGAGTCTCTACCAATGCCCTTCTGTGTTGCTCATGTATTGATCCATGTGCCTATTTATCTTGGTTGCAATGATGCCTGACATGAGCTTCCATGTTGTGGAGAGACAGATTATTGACCGATAGTGGGATGGGACTGCACCCTTTGAGGGATCCTTCTGGATCAGGATTGTTGTCCCTTCCGTTAGCCATTCAGGGTGAGTCCCATCTCTTAGCAGCTGGTTCATTTGTGCTTCCAGGCGCTCGTGGAGTGCGGTGAGTTTGTGTAGCCAGTAGGCATGTATCATGTCAGGGTCCAGTGCTGTCCAGTTCTTCATACCTGAGACTCTTTCTTGTATTTTTATTTTTTATTTTTTTATATATATATATATATATATATATATATACATACACACACATACAGTCAGGACCATAAATATTTGGACAGAGACACATTCTTTTTAATTTTGTTTCTGTATATTACCACAGTGAATTTTAAATAAAACTACTCAGATGCCATTGAAGTGCAGACTTTCAGTTTTTATTCCATGGGTTGAACAAAAAGATTGCATAAAAATGTGAAAAACTAAAGCATTTTTCAACACAATCCCTTCATTTCATGGGCTCATAAGTAATTGGACAAATGACTTCCATGCTATTGCATGGGCAGGTGTGGGCAATCCCCTTGTTATGTCATTATGACTGATGCAGATAAAAGGCCTGGAGTTGATTAGAGGACTTGTGCTTGCATTTGGAAGATTTTGCTGTGAACAGACAACATGTGGTCAAAGGAACTCTCCATGTAGGTGAAAGGAGCCATCATTAAGCTGAGAAAACAGGAAAAAAAAACATGCGAGAAATTGCTACAGTTTTAGGAGTGGCAAAATCAACACAGTGTTATCTAATTTAATTATTTGCTGCAGTTAAGATGCATAATTTTTTTTCGTTAAATCAGCTTAAAAATAACATGTAGTTATCAGTTATTTTACTTTCATTCAAATTAATTCAATTAAGTAGGTGTAACTTTGGTGCTGCTGTTAGATCGGCACCACAAGGAGTTGTGGGATACCATTACCTTTGTGAAGCAACATATTAGCACACAAGGGGCACACCTAGGAGACTTCAGCAAAATTATATAAAAAAATGATTTACTTTTAAACAGTTTTATAAATTTCCCATCACAAAAACAGATTTTTAGCATGTGAGGTCAACACTTCAAGACTGTTTTCTCTTTTGACGTTTTGTGGACGGTTCCTGATGCTGTGCTTCATCCTGAGGAGGCTGATGAGGATAGATGTCGACCTAAAAAGACGAGGAGAAAACAGTATTAAGCTAAACCATCTGCAATCTGTTTTATTATTAAAAATGATGACAAGTTTCAGTGACTTATTGAATTTTAATATTTAGTTATTTTCACATTTTTATAGTTATTGCTGGATTTGTTTCTCTTAGTTGATACAAATATTGTCAAAAAACATAAACTGTACCTAAGAAGTATAAATGTACGTTTATGCAAAGTAATTAGGGTCAAATATTTATCCATTAAACAAGTTTACTACATCTCAGATTTTTTCTCAAATATGATAAATCTTTTGCAACCCCCCAACCTCCCCTTTATGCACGACACAGCTATCATTATCAGGAAGGGGGGGATCAAGGGCGAGGCTACTCAGCTCAGCACCAAGGGCCACGCCCATGTTGAGGAGATTTTGGAAACAGAGGGTTCAGATAAACATGAAATATGGCTTTTTAAGACCTTTAGGATTTTGATTAAAAACTCCATAATTATGGGTAAAACACCACTGGGAACAGTTTTATTTAAAATTTACTGTTGTAAATTATAATGACACTAAAATAATCAAAATTTGACTAAATTTGACTTAGCAAAATAATTATTCACATCTTAAGTCATTCATAAACACGGATATGCTCTCAGTCCTGCCGGAAAAGTGACCTGATGTAAATAATTCGCATGAATTATTTTGAGGGGAACTGGCCTAAATATTACCTGAAATCCATTGTCCTTGCACCAGACCTTGAACTTTTCAGCAACATCCTTCAGCTGTTTTTTATCTTCTTCTTTATCTTCATCTTTATTCTTCCAGTAAAGCCTGATGGTTTGCTCCAAAAAACACTCAGGGAGGAAGTTGGACACCTGACAGAAAGACATCAACAAACTTTTTGAACTTCTAAATAATTTTGGTTTGCAACACAAAAGAATAAAGAAAGCACAAAAATGACATGTCAGTCATGTCTGACCTGCTGTTTGCTGATCTTAAATGCTTTTTGTGGTTCATCCTTCTTGTAGAAGTAAGAACATTCCACCGGATCTTTGTCCCCTTTGCCGTAACTATAAGTGACTGGCTAAAAGAGAATGAGATAAAGCCTATGTTTACATTAACTAGAAAATGATTCTTCAAGTCAACAAAATTGTAAGAATCAACTTAAGTATTCTTACAAAACAACAGTTATGACATTGAAAGTATAGAAAAAAACATGACAATTTTCCAACACTTCTAAAAACATGCAAATTCTTGTATTAAATGCATAATCTTGAAATAGTTAACATATTTTCCAGGCTAAATGTGAAAGTCTGGCTTAAACAAACATACATGCGCAAGACAGCAGTTTGTCAGAATGCAAACATGTCTAAAAAATCTTTTTAATTCAAACTGCACTTAGGATGTTTTCTTTCCGCAAATGCATCTCAAACACATTGTAAAGATGCATAACTTATGATTTGCTAGTTTGAATGTTTTCTTTTGCCGTCATTTTCCTTGGTTTTTTGTGCACAATAGCTGTGAAAATACCCTGCCTGCACTTTGCTGATTAGCAACACTGTGTTTAAGGAACTCTCTTTGGATTCAGTAGTGATGGCAGAAATGGAACGATGTGAAGATTGAATCATTTGGAACAATTTCTCCCAAAAAAGATTCTTAAGATCTTGTGGAACATTTAAAACACCTCTGGACAGTGACATCTGGTGGCTGAAAATGTTTTAAAAATTCTGAACTTCATAAAGAAGAATGTTAGATCCATTTGAGCTTTTTAAACTTCATTGGTTGGTTTATATAGTAATTTTCACTATATAAACTAGAAAGGACATTTTAATCTAACCAAACTGTATTCATGTAGGGATGCATACATTGATGTGGAATGCTGACCTGTTTTGTAATCCTTGCATTGTAAATATTACAAAAATAGTATTATTCTAAGAGCAAACAAAGTATTAATGAATTTGAGTATAGATATATGTATATAATTAGATTTAGAACTGGGTTGAGCTGAGCTTCGACTGGATGAAACAATGGATGTTTTATTAAGTGTCTCCACATTGATGTGTTTAACAACAAGGTTAAATGTTGTATACAACACACACAGTGGCCATTTTTCTCCTCAAGAAGCTCATAGTGATCCCAGACAGCCTATCTGGGAGGCTTTCTTTTTCCTTCCATTTCTGTCTTCAAAATACTTGAGACTCATCACTTAATTACAAGAGGCCATACATCCCAAATAAACATAGTTTGGAGAAGCTTCTAAATGCTCTGCCGATATACGGTGATTGCTAACTACCAATCAGCAAAGTCAGAAAAATTTAATGTCAGATTAAAAAAAGAGAGGATTGAATTATTATTCTATAGCGCTTATAAAAACAACCTTAACAATTTGAAACAGCTGGTGAGGTAAAGGGATGCAAATTAAAATAAGGAAAAATGTTTTAGAAGGTGTGTAAGACTAATTGGACGAAGAACTCACCACCACTTCAAAGTAATCGTTGTGATGGCCTTTAACTCCTCTTGGCAGGACTGCTTTCAGTTTGTTTGTGATTTTCTTCTAAATAAGACAGTGTTTGCAGTAACTGAAACATTTAGTTTGTATTTTTTCATTTTTTAATTACTTTGATATCACTTTTTCATCACCTCTACTGAAGGATAAAATACAGAGTGCATGGAATTGGTAACAAACACTTCATTTTTAACTTTTCCGTTTAATATTGTCATTGTAAAAGTGAATCAGTCATAAAAACATATCTTCTCCTAAAAAGAAAAAGTTTACTATTATCAGTTATACTTTAGTGACAGTAATGTTGCACATACCTTAGATATTTTCTTGTGTTGTTTATTCTGCCCCTGAAATAGAGGTTTAAATGAGAGAATCTGTTAACAAATGCTTCATGTTTTAAAACCTTTTTCTTAAACCTAATTATTTTAAAAGAGAATCTGCCATATAAATGATTTTTCGACTTGGATCTTGGTTTAATTGTGATTATCTTTAATGTTTCAAATACTCAAAAGTCAGAGTGCACCTTTCATTACTTGGAGCTATTTTTTATACATTATTACTGATCTAACTACAAACTCATTTACTGTTATTTTGTAATGTGAGCATTTGATTTCTCCAATCATACTGCGCTTCAGGTATAGAGATTTGTTAAAATGACCCACCTTGGCTTCACCAACCAGCTTGTACAAATCTCGTCTCATGATTCTCTCTAGAATATTTTTTGCCTGTTCCAGTTCAGGACTACTGGACCCCAGTATTCTTTCAGTTACTTGGTCTGTTTAGAAATCACAAACATGGAGGAAGAGAAGTCAGTTTAAACCAAGAGGAAATTAGTGTCAGCTTTGCATAAATTTAAAACAAGATATTTTATATGCAATAATTTAAAAGAGAGTGTGGAGTGCACTAAGTGCAAATTTGAAAATAAATTGACAAATGATTCCTGTTTTATTATAAAACATGGCATGCATCTAGATTTAAATCTGGGCAAACTTAAGCTGTTTGTATATCCACATCTTTTTCAAACTTCCTTCCTGTCTTTACCACAGCAGCTGCTTATTACGGCCTGGGAGCTTTGCTGTAATTTTACTGTCATAACAATAAAGAAACAACACAGAGGTCCTTAGGCAAGACCCTTTGTGCTGCTGCCGGTCTGGGTCTCTTGTGTCTTGAAAACACAGGATTGTCTCAGGAAGGGCATCCAGCATAAAAACTCTGCCAAAATCACCTGTGTGAGTCAGTGAAAGCTCATTTGGTGTGGTGACCCCTGATGGGATGTGCCAAAAGGTGAACAACTTAAAAGACATTTGAAAAAAATAAGAATAGTCAAATAAAACATATGTTTTTTAAAAAAAATTTTTTTTCTTTATTTCAAATACAGTAAGAAGAGGAAAACTGCCCAAACAGTTTTTTCCCCCCATTTTCATTCTTAAGGCTAAATGAAGCTTTTTGTTGAGAAAATGAGGTAAATTGGCCTGACTGTCACATATTTCTCTATGGTGGGAAATGTGGTGGTACTTTTTCTTCATATTTATGTACCGTACTATTGTTATATACAATCATTGTAAAAAATCAGACTTGAGTTTTTCTATTTTTGTTGTACTGTCTGTCTCTGCAAATACATTTCACAGAACTAACAATCAGTGACTTGATACAACTCTCTCACTATTTCTTGATATCACATCAAAACAACTTAAATTCTCATCATCAAGTTTTCTCCTAAATTTTGAAAACAGAAAACTGAACCCCATAGTTTTTGAAGCCATTGTGGTTCTGTCAAAATGTTTATACATTTGAAGGATGAAAGAGACATTTTGATTGTTTAGGCTGGCATCTACTGACCTGTCAGTTGGATGTAGGCCTCCATGTCATTTTTTGCATCAGAAATAGTGAACTCTCCATCTCTTCCCTTAAACTGAATCAGGTTGTTTGCCTTTAAAAGGGCATCTTTGATCCTGTATTGAAGGAGAATACGGTTTTCCTTTTGAAACAGTTTTTGCTGCATCATATATTGTAGAAGCTTCAGCCCAAAAAATCATCACATAAAACAGAAAATATTTTAAAGCACACCACAACACTTACATGATCTCCACGTTCTTGGTTACTTTATGCTGGTAGGCTCGTCTGTGGAGACGGTCCCTTGTATGGAACAAATCATAGAGATTCCCTGCTTCCTGGAAAAACAATCCTATATGGTTTAGTGAAAGAATATCTAATGCCTGTTTCTGTTTTTTGTGCTAGAAGATAAAGAATCATGGGTCAAACACCTTATCTCTTGAGCAGATGTGTTTTCTTTTTAGCTTGTTTTTTTTCACCCCAATCACCCTGGTAAACTTGAAGTAGCGCATGTGGTCAAAGTTGTTCTTGAGCCCAAGGTGGTGGCAGTCTCTGAGATGAAATACGCAGAAATAAAAAGAAAACCACTAGTTGAAACTTTCAGATTACTTCATAAACAATTATAAAATGAGTAATGTGGTAGAGGTAAAAACTGTCACGATTTTATGCAGGCTTTACCTGGCGAAGTAGTCAAACTTGTCCACATCAATGCCATTTTGCTTGTTTGACACAATCTCATAGAGAAATTACTTGTTTTTTCCTCGACCTTTATACGGCCAATCTGAGGGAGACTGAAGAATCAAAGTGTAAGGCTTTACAGTCGATGTTTCTGTGCTGAATTTAAGTTGATTTCAATATACACTCACACTACCTCTGGTTTATCTGATTTATTCTTCAGAGGCTTTCCAAGAATAAGCTCTTCGATGAAGACCAGATCATTATTTTTCAGCCCAGAGTATTCCATCTCTGTCAGATGTTTTCTGTTCTGTTTCAGCAGGTATTTAAACATCTCTACAGAAGCATCCTCATGCTACAAGAAAAACAATTATTTGTTTTAAAAGAATTGATTTCATTTGTTCCAGTAATCCCTTTTTTCTGAATTAATTTTCAAACCACCATTTTTTAGTGTGTAGGCACAGAAAAGAGTAGGGTACAAGAATATCTGAAAAAAAGACCTTTCTGTCACAAAGACCAGCATGAATTACAGAACTTCAAGTGTCTTTTACTTTACCTTCCATTCTTCATTTCCACATGCTTGGGGCATAAACATTTGGTCAAACAGATGAGAAAAGGGTCAATGTCCTGAAGATAGAGAAATGTAACTGCTGTCATGATGTGGACCAGTATAAAAGATAGACTTTAAATCCTGTTTGCAGGTTTGCTCATTTTTATTTTTCTATTGGATACCTTTAATCCTTGTACTATCCTAGGCACTTTAACATTGGGAGTTGGGTCATCTAGACCCCACAAGACAGTGTGCTGAACCTTTTTTCTTCAACGATTTGTGATTTTCACTGGTGTCCTTGGATTACATGAAATCCTCTCCACCTTTGTCATGGTAGGAATAACACGTCAATGGTCATCTTGACCCCATAGCACAAGGGTGAAGGACCTTTAAGGAGTTCTCCGTTGTACTTTAATGATCTCACTTTCAGTGTCAATAAGGAAAGATGAGTTCATTGTTGAAAAATAAAGATAGTTTTACATTAGTTGACATCAGATGGTCATCATTTGGTTGTCATCACAACACCACTGTAATTATATTACTGGAGCTTCTTCTCAGAATGTTGTATTTCTGTAAATCCACAACGTTTGTTGTGTTTATTTACTTCCATTAAGAGACAAAATATGAATCAGGATTTAAAGATAAAATCCAGATTTTTATCAAAAAAACAAAAAACCTCAAAACAAATAGAATTTCAAAAAGACCTACATGATTTGTTTCAACCTTAAACTTGTAAGACAACTTAATTCAGAACAACTGATCCCTTACTATTTACTATTTACTTCTTGTCAACTATTTATGCAAGTATGCATCAGACCACCTCGTCTTAAAAATCACCTTAATTTTCCATCTACATGAAAGCAAAATCATAAGTGATTTTTTTTCCATGGCTGAAAGAAATTCAGGCGTTGAGGGGTTAAAGGTTTAGACTACAATATGCACTTTACATTATTGTTTCATAAAAACTAGCAGTTTTGTTTTCCTTACCAAGGTCATGGCAAAGACCTGCAATCTCCAAACAGAGGATGTCTTTGTCAGTGATGTTTAGTTTTGGTTGATTTTCCTTAAGGGTTTTTGCCTGCAGTCCTGCCAAATACGCCACCCTTTGTATTCAAACAGAAACATTAAAATTGTGGCTGTATCTAATGTCAGTGTTTAAATGATAACAACTTACCCAATAGAATGTTCAAAGCGATTGTGTGAGGCCCCTGGGTAAACAAAATAGCCCCCGCCGAGCTGCTTTTAAATGAAAAGTGCTATATAAAGATTGATGGATGGATGCATGGATGGATGGATGGATCAATTGATTCTATTGCAAGAAGGAGGAGGGATTTCAACTGGTCCATTGATTTTGGCACATCTTCATCCTGATCTCCTTTTTTAATTCGGGCCAGTCTGGAGAAGGACCGTTTCCCTTCACAGTTTATTTTGACAGGGTCAAAAACAGTCTGAGTGCTATATAAACATTTGGGAGAGTGGACTGTAAATACAATATTACCATGGTCTTTAGCATTATATTTGGGCATTTTTGTTCTTCTGAAATGAATGATTCGTACTGACCAAGTTCATCTGCCAAGCTCATGGTCAGATCAGTGGGATATGCTGCAGCAAGAGATTCAGCCCTTAAAGTGAGCTCACTGTTGGATATTATCAGGCATGAGAAGAACATGAAAAAGATTGGTCAAGTGTGTGTATGCAGTTAACCCATGGTTAAGACTGGACACAAATTAGTCAATTGGAACACTGAACGTTTCAATCTGAAACTTTTCTTTTCCACTCATTTCAGCACCTGGCTCTGCACTTTCATCAGCCATTCATTTGTGCTTCAATGTGCGCTGGAGGTCATGTCTGTAGTTTTGGGAGACTGAATCCTTTGGAGATGGTCAGCTAGAGAAGGGTCAAATTTGGCCAACAGTTCGTTAATGCCCAAGAATTTTTGTCTCTAAAGCGAATTAAAACCTACGCAGAAACACAACTGGTACAGACTCGGCTCTCAGCACTGACCTCGATGGCAATAGAAAAGGACTTCTTGACGGAACTGAAGTATGATGATCTCACGACAAGGTGGTTTTTGATGAAAGAGAGGAGGATGGATTTCGTCTTCAAATAATCTGATATTTTGATGTGTGAAATGATAAATATCATAATAAATAATCATGTTTCCATGTTTGAGTTCATTAGATCATTCAGAGATTCTCCCAGAGTCTCAGCTTCAGCTCCAGCAGTTAAAACTGCATCTTGATGACGGCCACTTCAGCGGTGTTTCCATCTCTCTCTGAACGAGTTTGAAAGCTTGCTGTCCCATGTTAACCCAGGAGGGAAAATAAAACCAGGGGACTTGATTTATAATTATTGTCTGGATGAAAATAAGAAATATCATAAGGTTCAGGAGGCCCAAGCATGCTGACTCCCATTTTCACAGCAGATCTCTGTCTGGACGCTTGCTCACCTTCCGGGAGCTGGCATAGTGATCGCATGTAAGGCAAACGTTTATGTGACATCAGACTGGATCTGTGAGCACTGACAGCGGAGATGTGTTAGCTACAGACCAGAGAAGAGCTCTGAGAGGATTGCGTGAGAATTTTCGGAAAAACCTGTGCATTTTCCAGAAACGCTGCCATGTTTAACAAAGGAAATCCTTGAATAAAATGAACAGCAGGCTCCAAAACTGCTGTTGCTTGCGTCCCCCCCGTCGCAGTCATAGAAGGGTTGGGCGGTTTTTTGTTGGGTCTGGTGGTTTTCAGATGACTTTTGGGCTGGAAAACTCGGAGACTATCTGGCACTCCTGTAAGCTACCGTCAAAAGTTTTTTTCGCCCTCCTTATGACAGATGCACAAGATGCTTAGAGATCCCGTGTATTTATACTGAAGAGCTCCACAAAGTTGTGGTACTACTCAGCATGAGTCTTTTTTGATGAACACAAAGCTGATACCCTGGTGAAGGTCAATGTTTTCAGATCAATGAAAATGAATGATTTCCCGTGGCACACCTGACCATCTGTCACGGCACACTAGTGTGCCACGGCACAGTGGTTGAAAAACACTGGGTTAAAGTAGAAAAAACAACTCTCAGGAAAGAGCCACTTTCACACCAAACACGATTCGTGCGTCAAATCCGCGTCGGCTGCCTGTCCTTCGCTGTGTGGCTAATTCTCTGCTTCCAAAAATGTGTTCATAGGTTAACACCGCAGTGTGGGAGGAGCTTCCAGCGAATATTTTTTGCTTCATCGCTACATGGAGCAGTGCCTGTGTTTATCTCATTCACAGTGCATGGAAGACACAGATAATGTTGAGGTTTATTTATTTAGAGCTCTACAAAAACATGGGCAATCACATCTCAATGTTTAGGTTCCAACTAATAAATTACAAAACGTCTCAGTTTGTGAGAAACCTGGGTGTTATTTTTGTCTCTGAGATTAATTATAATCCTCAATTTAAAAATATTACAAAAACAGGATTTTGTCATCTTAAAAATATTGACAGAGTCCGCCCAATTCTCTCTCTTTTATTTCCAGCAGATTAGATTATTGTTATGCCCATCTCTCTGTTCTTCCCAGAACAAGAATGTCGAATCTTTAACTGAGGCAAAATTCAGCCGCTCGCGTGCTGACGAAGACCAGGGGGTGGGAACACATTATACCCTTTTTTTTTTAAATCATTGCATTGGCTCCCTGTTCGTTTCAGGATTGATTTTAAAGTTCTTTTATTGGTTTATAAATGTTTTTATGGTCTCGGGCCTTCTTACTATCTATGATTTTAAAGTATGAGCCCTCGTGAACTCTGAGGTCCTCTGATACAGGCCTTTTGGTTATTCCAAAAGTTAGAACTACAGCATAAGGCAAGACCTCATTTAATTTTTATGGACCCCACATGTGGAACAGCCTCCCAGAGAGCCTCAGGGTCGCAGAGACTGTTCATGTTTTTAAAGGAAGATTCAAGACCTGCCTTTTTAATTTAGCTTTTAGTTTAAATTTAGGTACTTACTTGATATTTTATTTATTCATGTTCCTAAATTTAAACTAAAGGCTTTTTTACCAGTTTCATATATGTGTAAGTATATACATTCATTTATTTTTTACTTGTTTATTTACATATTTATGTATTTTAAAAAAAGATTATTCAAACTTACCATTTTATATGTTTACTAAGTTTTATACATGTACTTATTTTGTTTTTGTTTTTTGTTGTTTTAAATATATTTTAATTTTATTCCTTTTACATTTCAGTTGTAACTTCAGTGTTTTCCTGAGAGGGATCCTCTACATCAGGGACTAACCCTTATCAGTAAACGGGGGTTGTTGCAGTAGGATATCTCAGGTCAGGCTCTTTTGACCAGATCTGTGTGTGTGTGGGGGGGGGGGGGGGGGGGGGTCACTGACGTGGACATGTCCCCAAAATATATTTTCCTCACAGTAAGAAGCCTGGTTTCTACATCGCGTCATTTTATTATGGTGTGTGTATGTGTGTGTGTCTGGGAGGAGGGGGGGTCGGCATTGTGCAGGAGTTAAACAAAATATTTGTTTGTCTTGTCGTTTTGTTTTTAAATTTGATAATGTTTTATGCAATGCACTTTGAGTGACCTGTATTGCAAAAGTGCTATATAAATTAAGCTAGATTTGATATGAATTGATTTGATGCGATCATTCCAAGATTCTCCCAAGACTGGCAGCTTTACTCCTGCTCCAAGAGTTGTGTATGTTTGACAGCCACTTCCGCTGTGTTTCTGTGACCGAGTTTGAAGGCTCACTGTCCCGCGTTAATCCAAGAGGGGAAAAATAAAACAAAATTGGGGGGGCTTTTTTATCATAGTCTCTATGAAAATAAGAAAAATATCCCTATGTTCAGGAGGCCTGAGCAGGCAGCCTTCTCATCCCCAGCAGCTCTCTGTCTGCCAACGTAGTAAATAAGTGAGCAAGCTCCGCTGGCCACCGGGATGCTGGCGGGCTGGGAGACAGAGAGCAATCTTGTGGGTCTCTTGCCTCCAAAAGACAGCCTGTCTCTGTGGTTGAGACAGGCTGGCGACTTAGGGTGTACAACGCCTTTGCTCAACAGTAGCCGGGATGGTCTCCGTAAATCCCAGGGCCCCAGCGAGTTTACAAAATAGATGAAAGTTCAGGACAAACTCTTGCATTGGATGTGTATTATACCCGCTGATCAATTCACTGAAAATGTCACGTGCCCAAAAATGAGTCCTTGATTGGTAGATGTGACAATATTCAAACTCTGGCCTTGCTGCCCAAATCGCGCTACTGCTAGACCTTTTGGCCACTCAAATCGCACCGCAGGACTTCAGATAGCATCTGTACCATTGATTTAACATTTAACTGTCCGCCTTTGCTCTGCAAATTGCAATCAGTGTGATTCCAGCATTAGAGCTATTTCATTCGCGTCAGACGGTTTTTGGACCAACAGCATCCGCACTGTGCTAAGAATGTCAGCAGTTCCACTCATTTCTTGAAGATTCTGTTTTTTTCACAGTCAGTAAGGACCACAGCCTGCTCCACTATCTATGGGGGAGCGGCTGATTATTAAATGTGCTGTGATTACCAGCAGATCGAAGCATAAAAAGATGAAACCCCTTTGGGACAACTACAAAAAGATGAGGCAGGGTTGTGACAAAAATAGTGGGTCATCTGCAGTGCTGTCCAGGAGGTGGACTGGACTGTCCGGTCATCTCATTCTTGGACCTTCATGAAATAAAAAGTATGCAACTTCTAAAACCATTATGTGGTTTTATGGTCTTTTGAAACACCTGAATCTTCAAGAAATTAGCGGAGCTGCCAACAGAATTTGCACCGCGCTGATAGTGTTCGGTCTGAATTTGGCAGATTTCAAATGTTCAGTGCGCTGCCATTGAAGTCGCAGATTTGTTGCCGAATCAGAGAGCAATGAGAAAGCAGGTTAGACATGCACAAAGAACCTAGCTTAGCCACCAGAATTTTCCTTCCGACCAGCTGTTTGACCTGCTCGCAAGGCTGCAGCGTTCTCTTCTTTTTAGAATGATGTCGGTGGGTAGAATGCATGCAATCAAATTTAGTGTTAAAATAGTCCACAATTTTGTCTTTGACCTGCTTCTTGAATCTTCTTGAATTTTTTCAATCTCTGCAGTTAGGAAATCTTCCGGATTAAATTTGCGGTACACAAAACCACACGTCAGTTTTCAAAGGTAAATTAGCTGATGTCTAATTTTGATACTAGTCGAATTTTGTTGTTGTATTCTCCGCCTCCTGCAAATTTCATGAGAAAACAAAATTTAGCAGGTACTGTTTTTACATTCACATGCCTCTGTGTCCATGAGATCGTGTGACCGATTTTGAGTAAGCTGATTGGCTCTAACCAATGTCAATATCAACAAACATACAGGAGCAGATGTAGCTTTATGAAATACTTTTAAAACTTGGTATTTTTAACAAGATAAATTGTTTTATTATTGTTTTATTTATTTACAAAATAATAATCAAGAATTTTTAAAAATAGGTTATAATTGTTTTACCCTTTTAGTTTAATATTTTTACAGACTTTGTAGACATTATTTGAATTCATTTTTTTCTAACTTTCAGTATGTATTTTAACTTTTTTTTAATGAAAATTTGGTCTGCCAAAGGAGCCGGGATTGAGAACATATCTAGTTCTTCCTTCAACAGAAATGTTCCATCCTCTCTTCCTGGCTGCAGAAACAAGTTTGGTTGGTACTATTACAAATTTCTTTGTTTTGATCGGAAGTTGTGTGATGTTTACTTTGCCAATAATTCTCCAACCATTCTAGCAGTTTCACCTGAGGTAACAAAAAACTGCTTCATCCAGAAATGTGTGTATTACAGGCAGGGCCAGATTTCTTTCTGCTCATCCTTCCTGCAAAGTCTTCCTCTAACTCATCAAAGTTGAGCTGTCGAACAAACTCGGATTCTATTGCAAGAAGGAGGAGTGATTTCAACTGGTCCACCGATTTTGGCACATCTTCATCCTGAGCCCCATTTTAATTTGAGCCAGTCTGGAGAATGACCGTTTCCCTTCACAGTTTGTTATTGGCAGGGTTGTGCTAGTTGTTGAAATGAGTGGAAAAGAAAAGTTTCAGATTGAAACGTTCAGTGTTCCAATTGACTAATTTGTGTCCCGTCTTAACCATTGGTTAACTGCATACACACACTTGACCAATCTTTTTCATGTTCTTCTCATGCCTGATAATATCCAACAGTGAGCTCACTTTAAGGGCTGAATCTCTTGCTGCAGCATTTCCCACTGATCTGACCATGAGCTTGGCAGATGAACTTGGTCAGTACAAATCATTCATTTCAGAAGAACAAAAATGCCCAAATATAATGCTAAAGACCATGGTAATATTGTATTTACAGTCCACTCTCCCAAATGTTTATATAGCACTCAGACTGTTTTTGACCCTGTCAAAATAAACTGTGAAGGGAAACGGTCCTTCTCCAGACTGGCCCGAATTAAAAAAGGAGATCAGGATGAAGATGTGCCAAAATCAATGGACCAGTTGAAATCACTCCTCCTTCTTGCAATAGAATCCGAGTTTGTTCGACAGCTCAACTTTGATGAGTTAGAGGAAGACTTTGCAGGAAGGATGAGCAGAAAGAAATCTGGCCCTGCCTGTAATACACACATTTCTGGATGAAGCAGTTTTTTGTTACCTCAGGTGAAACTGCTAGAATGGTTGGAGAATTATTGGCAAAGTAAACATCACACACCTTCAGATCAAAACAAAGAAATATGTAATAGTACCAACCAAACTTGTTTCTGCAGCCACGAAAAGAGGATGGAACATTTCTGTTGAAGGAAGAACTGATAAAAACTGATGGGCGTTGCTGAAAATATTGTATATGATCTCAATCCCGGCTCCTTTGGCAGACCAAATTTTCATTAAAAAAAAGTTAAAACAAATGATGAAAGTTGGAAAATATATATATATAAAAATATTTTCAAATAATGTCTACAAAGTCTGTAGAAATATTAAACTAAAAGGGTAAAAATATTATAACCTATTTTTAAAAAGTCTTGATTATTATTTTTTAAATAAATATAACAATAATAAAACAATTTAACTTGTTAAAATACCAAGTTTTAAAAGTATTTCATAAAGCTACATCTGCTCCTGTGTTTATTGACTTTGACATTGGTTAGAGCCAATCAGCTTACTCAAAACCGGTCACATGATCTCATGGACACAGAGGCTTGTGAATGTAAAAACAGTACCTGCTAACTTTTGTTTTCTCATGAAATTTGCAGGAGGTGGAGAATACAACAACAAAATTCGACTAGTATCAAAGTTAGACATCAACTAACTTACCTTAGAAAACTGACGTGTGGTTTTTTGAACCACAAATTTCATCCGGAAAATGTCCTAAATTGTACTGCAGAGATTGATAACATTCAAGAAGCAGGTCAAAGACAAAATTGTGGACTATTTTAACACTAAATTTGTTTGTGGTACGTGTTGTGATGCGATATTCGGGAGGCAACCCCAGAGGGTAGGACGGAGGGGTGATTTGCTTGACTATTTGGAATGGATTGACATACCTGGGACTGAGCGTCTTGCAGGGGAGCCACAGCCGAAGGTCTGGGGTGGTGAGCCATACTCACTAACCGGGAACCCGGGGGTGGATCTTCCCGTCTGCGTCGGTTGGCCTGCTCTTGAGTTCGGTGAACGGCTTGACGTAGCTGAACATGAGCTGCCTCCCTCGTCTCCTCACAGCAACGGAACCAATCGTCCACTTCAACCAGCTCCGTGGGTTCTCCTGACCAGGGAAAGAACTGAGTTTGAACCCCTAGCACACACTAAAATGGCGAGAGTCCCGAGTCCTGTCTTCTTCAGGGAATTTTTGGTGTATTCAGCCCAAACTAGAAACCGACTCCAGTGCTCTTGATGTCGACTACAGCATAGGTTCAAAGGAACCAGGTGATCTCCTGGTTCAGGTACTCCACTTGTCCATTGGATTGAGAGTGGTAGCTGGAGGTGAGACTCACGTTGATGCACAGACCCTTACACATTTCATGCCACATTCGTGAGGTGAACTGGGGACCACGGTTCGACACAATGTCCTCTGGGAGACCATAGTGCCAGAACAGAAGGTCGATGAGTTGTTCTGCCATTTTCAGAGCTTTGGGCAGCTTATGCATTGGGGTAAACTGGCTTGCCTTGGAAAAACGATCAATCATTGAGAGGATGGTGACATTATCTCTTGATCAGTGATGAAATCCACTGAGATGTGGGACCAGGGACGTCAAGGTGAACATCCCTGGTAGTTCCTGGTCGAGTGGATGCAGATGACCAGCGGGAAGCTGTCGGGGAGACTTGGCCATTTGGCAGGATGCACATTGGGTCACTTACTGGGCCATGTCTGCCTGCAGCGTGGGCCACGAGAAAGTTTGCTGTTAAGGATTGTGTGCTGGCCAATCCTGGATGTCCGGCTGCAAGCAAGTTGTGTACAAGGTGGAGAACCTGCTTATATGGGACGGAGGGACGTACACCTTATCAGCCGGACAGGTCGGAGATGGAACCTTAGTGGCATTGAGTTCAGACAACTCTGTCATTATGTCCCACTAAACATAAACCAACGTGCCTGTCGTGGGTTCAACCGGTTGGCAAATTTAATATACTCAAGGTTCAAGTGGTCTGTTAGGACCAGGAAGCGTTGAGCTGACCCTTCAAGCCAATGCCTCCGTTCAGCGAACGCCTCCTTCATGGCCAGCAACTCCCGGTCGGCCAAGTCATAATTTCACGCCGGGTTGTTGAGTTTCTTGGAGAAGGAGGCACACGGCGAATATTTTGGCTGGCTGACCATGGCATGAGAGAATACAGCTCCAACCCCTCCACAATGAACTGGCTGGGTCCGGATTATAGAGGATGGGCGCCTGGGTACCATGCTGTTTCAGGGTCTGGAATGCCTCTGTGGCTGCTCGAATCCAGAGCAGGTGTTTGGAAGTGCCCTTTAGCAGGGAGGTGAGAGCTGAAGCATCGAATGAAACGCTGGTAGAAATTTGCAACCCCTAGGAACTGCAGCTCCTTTACTGTAGTCGACTGGGCCACTGCAGCACCACCTCCACCTTGCCCTGGTCATTCACCACGCCCCCCACAGTGACTGCATAACCCAGAAAAGAAACTGAGGTTTTATGAAACTTACATTTCTCCCCTTTGGCGTACAGGTTATGTTAGATCAGCCACTGCAGCACCTGCTGTACATGCACAATGTGTTCCTCCAAAGTATCCGAGTATATCAAGATGTCGTTGATGTAGACGACAATGGCCGCGGTTATATGCGCAAAATATTTTGATCGGATCAATGGTCGGATTAAAATCCAACCGTGTACATGGGATCAGAAAAACTTTTTCCAAGTAGAACGAACGTTCACATGGTCACATTTTCGATCAGAATAAATCATTTGGGCATGCGCAGTAGTGTTGAAAATACTGGAAGAGGAAATGTAAATGTAAACAAACTGAGTTGCCATATACATTTATGCAGCAGCTCGGTAATATACGAGATGATCTTCTAAATGTGCTTTTATTAATGTTATGAATTTTATGAAGTGCCTGTTCGCTCATCATTTTATTTTTAATCCGTGTTGTCCGTGCTTTTTTTTGTGGAAGACCAGAGCTGGAAGAAGCCAGGGTTAGGAGAAGGCCAACATTGGCTGCACGTAAATATGTTGGAATGACATCAGCCTTTATTTTGTCGGGACACGACTGGAAACACAAATCCACGTGATTGTTTGAACGGTTTCTGAGGACTGAGCGACATTTCTGCTTTGAAAAGCTCACACACACCGCCCCAAAGCCGGTGTGGGCTGGCGGCCCGAGCTCTGCTCGGACACATGGTTCTCCTGAGTCCGGCAGCTGCTAACCCAGAGCGGTGGGACGGATCACAGTCTGAAGTATCTCACACATAACAAAACAACAAAACCCACACGTAACAAAGCTTCCTCCCCTCCCCTCAAACACAAAGTAAAAATCCGGCTGCTCTGGTCAGAGACACGGTTCGCTCGGTCCACCGACACCCAAGCCCGGACCGCACAGGGTCCAGATGTCACGGGGCACGAAGCGCTCCTCCCCCGCACCCCTCCTCGTGAGGGGTGTAAGAGAGGGGTGAGGCGAAGATTTTGTGAATTTTGGCCATTTCTGGCGACTAAAACCGTATCTAGTTGCTTTTTAGGCGAATCTGATAACTTTAAAAAAAAAACACATCACTTGAGTGTCAAAATCACTGTATTTTAATGTAACTTCAGCTCTGCAATAGAAGCCCTCTGATATTGCAAATGGCATCTGCATTGATTTGGACACCCCCCCAGGTCCCTGGGCCCCTGGGCGAAGGCCCCAATGCCCCGGTTCATAATTCAGCCCTGATTATTTGGATGGCTAATTTCTGTGCAATCTGGCTTCTTACCACAGTCAAAATATGATTATGCCTAATAGATTAGTTAACACAGACTGGAAGAAATGGGTATAGATAATAGTTGGATGAATGGGCACTTTTTGTTGACGGATGAGTGTGGATTTTTCATGTGATTGCACCTAATGAACACTAGAGGGAGATATTGTTCTATGTGTTGGACTGAAAATTCTCTGAAAAAGTTTGAGTATAAAATTGCTTTTTTTGTAATTTCATTTATTTTATTTGTGGTATTTTCTTGTTCAAGTACAGAAAATGACAGAATCCACATCAGAATAATGCTTGGAGAGGGGTTCCTGATGAGTCTGAGGTTGTCACACACACTACTGGGCAGTCTTCATTCAACATCCTGTGGTGCTGTGGCAGCAACAGCATACTCACTTCGCTCATTTGCATTTGCAACAGGAAAAGGACAACTGCTTGGCAGTATGTTTATGATCTTTATCCACCCTGACCTGTTGCACCCTCTCTGGCGCCAGTGGTCTATGACCCCCCCCCCCCCCCTCCCTCATACACTTACACAGACGTGCTTCTGTGAATAATTGAGACCAGCTGTTACAAGGTGCCTGTCGCCTTGACCCTGCACCTTCCTTCTCTCTGCTGCTGCCGCTGCACTTGCCTCTGTGTCAGAAAGCTAATCCAATCCCCCTTTTTCTCACATTCAACATTTTAAATTCATGTCTAATGTGTCTAATTGGTTTTGACAGTTTAGTTTTTTCCTTTAGGGTGTCCAGCATCACAGAAATACAGCTTATAAAACTAACAATTTTCATTAAAAAGGGCAACTCAATAAATCATAAAGCCTATTTTCAGACACTCAGATTAAAAAGTTGAACACAGGATTTATTGTTTACACATTTTTAGGTTAAGGTTTATTATAATTGCATCTCATTTCTAATAAAAAGCCTATAATAACTCCGAATTTAGTACCTCAAATAGTTTAAAAAATGCTTGACAACTCTGTTTTTGTTCTGTTTTTTTCTTCCTTTTATGAAGAGTTCCACATTACATAAACATAAGAACACGCATTTGCATGACTTGTTACTGGCGTCAGAAAAGGGGCTACTTTCTATTCTGGTCCTGTTAGACTTCAGTGCAGCCTTTGACACTATCGACCAAAATATTTTACTCCATAGATTAGAGCAGGACATAGGGATCAGAGGATCTGCTCTCCAGTGGTTTGTGTCCAATAGGTATCAGTTCGTTGATGTAAATGGACATTCCTCTCAGTGCACTCGAGTTAACTATGGAGTCCCACAGGGCTCAGTCTTGGGACCGATCCTGTTTACGCTTTATATGCTACCCTTAGGAAACATAATCAGGAAACACAGCATTAATTTTCATTGTTATGCCGACGATACGCAGTTGTATTTATCCATGAAGCCTGACCAGAATGACAATATAGAGAAACTGAACGCCTGCATCAGAGACATCAAGACCTGGATGACAATTAATTACCTCCTCTTGAACCCAGAAAAAACTGAGGTCATTATACTTGGTCCTAAAAACCTCAGAGATACTCTGTCTGCTCAGATAGTCTCCCTGGATGGCATAAGTATAGCCCCTAATTCCACAGTTAGAAACCTTGGGGTTTTATTTGACCAGGATTTATCATTTAAGGCTCACACATCTCAGGCGTGCAGAACTGCCTTTTTCACCTGCGGAATATTGCTAAGATCAGAAATATACTTTCTAAGAGTGATGCTGAAAAACTCATCCATGCATTTGTTACGTCGAGGCTGGATTACTGTAACTCCTTGTTAGCAGCGTGTCCTAAGAGTTCCTTAAGAAGTCTCCAGCTTGTTCAGAACGCAGCAGAAAGATTGTTAGCAGGAATTAGCAGAAGAGATCACATCACTCCTGTGTTAGTTTCACTCCATTGGCTCCCAGTTGATTCTAGAATCAAGTTCAAGATCCTCCTGTTAACCTATAAGGCCTTACATGGAATGGCCCCGTCCTATATTAAGGACCTCACAGTCCCTTACCATCCAATAAGAACACTTCGCTAGCAAAATGCAGGACTGCTTGTGGTTCCTAGAATTAGTAAAAGTACGGTTGGAGGTAGAGTGTTTAGCCACCAAGCCCCTGTCTTATGGAATAAACTCCCAGCTCATGTAAGAGAGGCCGACTCAGTTTCTACATTCAAAGTTAGACTGAAAACGTTCCTCTTTGGACAGGCTTATTGTCAGACTAGTTAGTATTCAGAGATTATTTAACTTAATGTTAATGTGTTTAAATTAAACTTAATAACAATAACTTTTTGTTTTAAAAGGCTGCTAGAAGTTGAAGCTGGGGTAACTATGGTGCACTGGGGTTCTGTCCTCTTTCCTTTTTTTACTTCTACCCTTCCTCTCCTCTATTCTTGATCATCATTTATCATTTAGTTCTCCATGCCTCTGTTTGGTGCAGTGCGATTCATGTATTGTCCCTCTTTTCCTCTCCCCTCCTGGGGAGTGGGAGTGCTTCCAGACTCCAGTTGGCTCATCCGTGCTCCAGTTCCTGACCGTGTACCTCGCCTTTGCTCCCGCTCCTACACCTGGCTGTGGATCCTGCCTCTGGCTCATCTCTGGCTCGTCTCTGCTCTGTGCCTTACCGAGTACCTCGTCTCTGCTCCTGCTCCTACACCTGGCTGTAGTTCCTGTCTCCGGCTCGACTCGCGCCCCTGACTGTCCTCCCAACCACGGCTGGATGAAGCTCGTCTGCTGGACTTTAAATATGTAGTTGTAGTGTTAGATAAGTTAATTCTTCTCTAAGAGTTCTGGTAAATCGCCTGTCCGTCCTGGGGGAGGATCCCTCCTTCATGTGGGCACCCCTGAGGTTTCTTCGTTTTTTCCGGAATCCGTTTTTTTTAGGAGTTTTTCCTTACCGCGAAGGGGGGTCTAAGGGCAGGGATGCCAGTATAGCATAGTCAGTTTGTTATTTCACTTTAGTATTTTCCTATTGAACTCTTTGTATTCATGATCCTTTTGAGTTCATGTTTTAATTCGAAGCCCATCGAGACGACTGTTGTTGTGATTTTGGGCTATACAAATAAAATTGAATTGAATTGAATTAGAAGAATGAAATTCTTATTTTATTTCTGCCCCTGTATCAAATCTTAGATGGAGGGCAAAAAAAGAGACGATCCCAGATTAGCTTTGCCACCTTGCGCCACATACAACATTAACCACATCTAACATGTTCCTTAAAATTTATTCTTTACAAGTATTTTTCTAAAATAAAAGTAAATTTGAACAACTTTTCAGAATTTTATGTTGGAAATTCCCAACTTTGACCAAGACAAAATAAAACTTTTTATCTTTAAAGTGCTGTAAGTAACTTGAAATTACTTACACCTCACATCTCCTCCTGTGATTTTCATCCTCTGAGGTAAAAATGAGCAATTATTGTAGGCTTTGTGGCACCTCTATTTTTAACTTTAAACATGCCTAATAAAGTTTGCTGTTCCGCTAAATCTTAAACTGTCCTGACTGAAAAAAAATAATATGTCAGTCAAATAAACGCACAGTGTTGTTGACCACAATCCCACACTGCAGCTGAAAAGTGTGCAGTTTAAGAAAAAAAAAAGAGGAGCTCCGGAGAACAGAATGGAGGGCAAGGACACGCATTTCACTTTTCTCAGCTGGTCTTGAGGGGGGGGGTCATACTGTGTGTGCATGTCCTGGCCTCTCATTAGGGGGTGAGACGCTGTGGCTCCAGACCCCCCCATGGCAGGGGTGCAGTGCAAGTCTGCAGCAAACCTGCTACTTTGATGCCCCTAACCCTTCCTGGCCCCCAGTAAGAGGTTAATGAGTCTCCAGTGAGCTCTGATTGCATGCAAGTGTCATGCATTAGAACTGAGGTGGGAGACGTCCTTAATGCCCTGAGATGCCCTTTGTCGTCCCTTTTAGTAGTGGAATGAACAGGTGTGCAGAATTAGCTTAAAAAAATTACATTTTTATATTTTATAAATTCATTTTTAAACCAACTCATGTAAAACTTTCATTTGGAATTGGTGTCTTTTAGGTGAAGTATTCAAAGCACTGCAATGGGAGTTAAGTAGAGTTTTAGACATCAAGTTTTAATTTACATTTAACTTCTTAATAACAGAGCCAAAGAAAAAATTTAAATGGTGTGGGCATCAGTTGTAGATTGTCCTTTCAAAATTATTTTTTCATATTGAACTGCACAGTGCAAAAATAACTCAGTTTTGTTCATTTTTTTCTGATTTAATTCAAATGTATGTTCATAAACCTAAAGAAATGACTGCATTTTTGTTTTGATTTACTGATATATGCAGCTTTAGATCACTAATTGTCCCTGTTTATCCCTCCTTGGCTGTTTTCTGCTCAATCTGTGCCTGTGTGTGCCTGAAAACTGACCCTGTTGCTGCTGCACATAGCTGAGCCGACAGAGATGTAAAGTGTGCTGTTTGGGGTGGGGAACAGCAAGTCCCAGCCCGCAAAAAGGAAGCCTGAAACAGGTGCTATGGTTGTCTTTTTTTTCATCGTTCTTTCTCCTTGCACACCTGTTGCAGTGTGAGGACTTATGCTTATTTCTCAGGACAATTTAACCCAACCTGAACTGTGCTAGATTAGATCAGATCTGATATAGGTTTTAAAACCCCAACTCAATTACTTGTCCGTTTTTCAAAGAGGAGGTGTTACATAAAGGTCTTTTACCTATTTTCCTTGTGGTTTAATGCAAAGAAAGAAAAGATGCAAGACTCTGTGATTCTTTTGATTCTTCATCAAGCTGAAAAAAAATACCACCAAAACTGTCTTAAAGTCATTAACAATAAAACTTTCTTTAAATCTTGAATGTTTTGCAATGGTTTATACCCATTACACTAAAAGTTACTTTACCTTTTAGGAAATACAATACTACTTTGTATTGTATGTTAATTTGAGTAATGTCCTTTATTTAAATGAACTTTTTTTGCACGAATAATAACAGAAAAGAGGAAACAACTTTTTTTTTATTATTTGTTTGTTTTTTTGTCTTTTGCAAAGACTCATTAGTTCCTTTTAAAACAGAGAACACCCTGGCCCACATAAGATCATCATGCTGCAGGAAATCTGCCTAAATAAATTTTTCTAAACCACACACTTGAAAAAAAACAAACCTTAAACCTACTTTAGCGTGATGTCTCCCTTTTCCTACTCATCTGCGGTGAACCACAATTTCATCAGGATCCCATAGTGAAGGTATATAAATTATTTACAAGTATCCCTACGACTGACTGGCAACCTGTTCTGGGGGTACTCTGTCTTTGCCTAACAGTAGCTCTGATATGCTCTGGCACCCCTGTGACCTCGAAAAGGCTTTAGTAGGTCTGAAAGATGGATCCAAACATACATTTAGCACTTTCACTCATTGTTGTGCATTAAACTTATTCTAATAATAAATTCATTTTAAGAAGTTTTGCACAGTATTTTAATATTGTGCATTTTAAAGGAATGGCAGACCACACAAGACCTTTTGGTTGGGTGTAATACTTGTAGCTGGAAAAACGTACTCTTATTTTTAAATAATAAATACTATCATTTGAGTTTTATTCAGCCAGAAAGCCACAGTAGAGGAGTAAAAGTGTGGCTCCAGAGCCTCTGGTTGCAGAGTCCTCTGATATGTGACCACTAAGAGAGATGGTTTATGCCCCCTGGTGGCAAATATTCACAAAGCACCACCACTGTTTTACCATAGCTGAGATTTACCCTGTTTAAGACTTCTGTCTCAGTCGGTCCCTTCACATGGCCACTACTGATAAAGGCCTGACTGAGGTGTGACTATGGTCTGTCACTTCTCACATAATTTCAGTTCACACTGCCCGCATGAGGGTGGATCCTTCACGTCTCTGTAGATGCTGTCAAATAGCCCTCCAGCATGACAGAATCAAAAATTTTGCAACAGGTGAGACTCCTTATGGGCTGAATATTAATAGGACAGAAACAAGTCACCACCTCAAAGAACAAGATTGGTTATCTTTGCTGGACATGTAACACTCCAAACAGGCAAGGTTTTAGCATCTGCTCTGTTATTTTCCAATGATATTCAGATTTCTGTGAACAATGGTCAGCATTCAAGACTTGCTCCAGAAGGAGAACAGCTGAGTCCACAGCAGGATGGCTGGAAAGCAGGCGCACCTGAGTGTCAAAGACATGATTATCACCGTGTTGTTGGCGGCCTAAAATTGGCAACCAACTCTGTAACCCTCAACCCTCCTTATAGCTGTATGTTTGGCTGCATGAGAAATACTTGTAATCGTTTTAGATTGCCTTCAGTGTTTAGGTGTGACCATGTGATACAGTGAACACAAACATGTGAACATACACAATTCTAATGTATTAAACCACACAGAAGCTGAGTTGACAACATGAGTGACATCTGTCATTGCTGCATCACACTATTGCTGTAGTAACTTGTGTCACCCTTAGACACACACCACCATGCTTTTGTGTCTACCACTGGAGACATCTTACAGACGGAATAAAACATCATGCCATTACAGAACAAACTCAGTGATGCACAATAAAGATGCTTTAATGGTGAACCCCTGAAGCCTCTTTGGGCGTTAGGCCAGTCCTAATGAGGCCAAATGCAATTTTCTAAGCACTTGCTTAGCAAGTGTCTGAATGGAGGTCACATTAAACCTGTTATTATGCCTTAATTGTTTGACACTATTAAAGTTGATCACAATTAATAACTGGATTCCATCCATCCATCTTCCTCCGCTTATCCGGGACCGGGTCGCGGGGGCAGCAGACTGAGCAGAGATGCCCAGACTTCCCTCACCCCAGCTACTTCCTTCAGCTCCTCTGGGGGGACCCCGAGGCGTTCCCAGGCCAGCCGAGAGACGTAGTCTCTCCAGCGTGTCCTGGGTCTTCCCCGGGGCCTCCGCCCAGTGGGACATGCCCGGAACACCTCTCCAGGGAGGCGTCCAGGGGGCATCCGGACTAGATGCCCGAGCCACCTCAGTTCGCTCCTTTCGATGTGGAGGAGAAGCGGTTCTACTCCGAGCTCCCCGCGGGTGGCCGAGCTTCTCACCCTATCTCTAAGGGAGCGCCCAGCCACCCTACGGAGGAAGCTCATTTCAGCCGCTTGTATTCGGGACCTCGTTCTTTCGGTCATGACCCATAGCTCATGACCATAGGTGAGTATTGGAACATAGATCGCCCGTTAAATTGAGAGCTTTGCTTTTCGGCTCAGCTCTCTCTTCACCACAACGGACCGATAGAGCGACCGCATAACTACGGACGCCGCTCCGATCCGCCTGTCAATCTCACGCTCCGATCTTCCCTCACTCGTGAACAAGACCCCAAGGTATTTAAACTCCTCCTCCTGGGGCAAGGACACTCCACCGACCGAGAGATGGCAAACTACCTTTCTCCGGTCAAGGACCATGGCCTCAGATTTAGCGGTGCTGACCCTCATCCCAGCCGCTTCACACTCGGCCGCAAACCGCCCCAATGCCCGCTGGAGGTCCCGGTTCGATGAAGTCAACAGGACAACATCATCTGCAAAAAGCAGAGAGGAAATCCTGTGGTCCCCAAACCAGATCCTTTCCGGCCCCTGGCTGCGCCTAGAAATTCTGTCCATAAAAACTATGAACAGAACCGGTGATAAAGGGCAGCCCTGCCGGAGTCCAACGTGGACCGGGAACAGGTCTGACTTACTGCCGGCTATGCGAACCAAGCTCCTACTCCGGTCATACAGAGACCGGACAGCCCTCAGTAAGGCTCCCCGGACCCCATACTCCCAGAGCACCCCCCACAGGATGCCACGGGGGACGCGGTCAAACGCCTTCTCCAAATCCACAAAACACATATGGACTGGATGAGCGAACTCCCACAATCCCTCCAGCACCCTAGATAGGGTGTAGAGCTGGTCCACTGTTCCACGACCAGGACGGAAACCGCACTGTTGTTCCTGAATCCGAGGTTCGACTATCGGACGGACTCTCCTCTCCAGTACCCTGGCATAGACTTTCCCAGGGAGGCTGAGGAGTGTAATTCCCCTATGGTTGGAACACACCCTCCGGTCCCCCTTCTTAAAGAGGGGAACCACCACCCCTGTCTGCCAGTCCAGTGGTACGGTTCCCGACCGCCACGCGATGCTGCAGAGACGTGTCAGCCAAGACACTCCCACAGCATCCAGAGACTTGAGGTGCTCAGGGCGGACTTCATCCACCCCCGGGGCCTTGCCACCGAGGAGCTCGTTGACTACCTCAGTGACTTCAGCCCGGGTAATAGACAGCCCCACCCCAAAGTCCTCACTCTCCGCTTCTTCAAAAGAAGGCGTGTCAGTGGGATTGAGGAGATCCTCGAAGTACTCCTTCCACCGCCCGACAATGTCCCCAGTCGAAGTCAACAGCTCCCCACCTGCACTGAAAACGGTGCCTGTGGAGAACTGCTTTCCCCTCCTGAGTCGTCGGATGGTTTGCCAGAATTTCTTCGAGGCCAACCGATAGTCCTTCTCCATTGCCTCACCGAACTCCTCCCAGGACCGAGTTTTCGCCTCCGCAACAGTCCGGGCCGCAGCTCGCTTAGACTGCCGGTACCCGTCAGCTGCCTCTGGAGTCCCGCAGGTCAGCCAGGCCTGGTAGGACTCCTTCTTCAGCTTGACGGCATCCCTTACTTCCGGTGTCCACCACCGGGTTCGGGGGTTACCGCCGCGACAGGCACCAGAGACCTTGTGACCACAGCTCCGAGCAGCAGCAGACACACTGGAGGTGGAATACATTTAGTCCGAGTGGACCATGTTTGAAGACCCTCACAGTACGTTTGGGTCTTCCAAGTCTTTCCGGCCTCCTTCCCCGCCAGCGAATCCAACTCACCACTAGGTAGTGATCGGTGGACAGCTCCGCCCCTCTCTTCACCCGAGTGTCCAAGACACAGGGCCGAAGGTCGCCTGAAACAACTACAAAGTCGATCATTGACCTCCTGCCTAGGGTGTCCTGATGCCAGGTGTATTGATGGACACCCTTGTGCTCGAACATGGTGTTCGTTATGGACAAACTATGACGAGCACAGAAGTCCAATAACAAAACACCACTCGGGTTCAGATCAGGGGGGGCGTTCCTACCAATCACACCCCTCCAGGTGCCACTGTCATTGCCCACGTGGGCATTGAAGTCCCCCAGGAAGACAATGGAGTCCCCCGTTGGGGCACTTTCCAGTACCCCTTCGAGAGACACCAAGAAGGCCTGGTACTCCGAACTGCTGTTCGGCCCGTAAGCCGAAACCACAGTTAGAGACCTGTCCCCCACCCGGAGGCGGAGGGACATGACCCTCTCGTCCACCGGTGTGAACTCCAATACTTGGCGGCTGAGCTGGGGGCTCACGAGTAAGCCCACGCCAGCCCGCCGCCTCTCACCTCGGGCAACTCCAGAGTGGTAGAGAGTCCAACCCCTCTCTAAGGACTGAGTTTCAGAGCCCAGGCTATGTATGGAGGTGAGCCCGACTATATCTAGACGGTATCTCTCAACCTCTCGCAACAGTTCAGGCTCCTTCCCTCCCAGAGAGGTGACATTCCATGTCCCAAAAGCCAGGTTCCATGATCGGGGTTTGGGCCGCCCGAGGCACCCGCCCTCGACTGCCACCCAAACCACATTGCACCGGCCCCTTTTGAGGTCTCCTACGGGTGGTGGGCCCATGGGAGAGTGGTCCCACGTCGCTCCTTCGGGCTGTGCCCGACCGGGGCCCGTGGGAAGAGCCCCCGCCACCAGGCGCTCGCCTGCGAGCCCCGACCCTGGGCCTGGCTCCAGAGCGGGGCCTCGGTGATGCCAATCCGGGCGACGTAATCGGGTCCTTGTTATTACTTATCATAAGGGGGTTATGAACTGGATTAACTGGATTTTAGTCTGTAAAGCAGGAGTTTGTAACCTTTAACACTTAAAGTGCCACGCAGATCAATTTCTCACTGACAACCCAGTGGAAGCCCTACACCCTTTAGAAAAATAATAAGACACTGACTTGTAATCTTGTTACTTTTACTATTGTGATAAATATAAACAAACTATTGGGAATTTTTTGGAATAAATAAAACAAAAAATAAATAAGTAAGACTTTTGACAAAGGTTCACATGATTTTCTTTCAGAATAAAAGACACCCTGTATCACATGTAGTATTAGGCAGTGTAATTAGGAAGTGTAATGTCAGCAGGGATTTAAACAAAAACAGTTTATTTTACCATATCAGCCAGAAATCTGTAAATCTAACCAACCAAAACTAAATCAGATTTAATTAAGTAACCCTTACTGTATTTATTTACCATATGGCCACACTTACAATCCTTGAATTAGTTCAAAAATGGACCGTCTGCCTCACAATCTGGTGTCTGTTAATTCTGGTTTTGCTTTTTTTTTCTTTGTCTCCAACAGATTTTCTGTGGTAAACTGGCCTCAAAAATATGTCTGAATGTTTTAGTCCAACTTTGTCAAACTACAAAGATGAACCACTACATGGATGGTTGGAGCATTATGGGCGGGCTACAGGAACCTTGCAGTGTGATACAATACCTTACTTTATTACTTATTTACTCTACAGTTACATTTCAAAATAAATCAAAAACTTTGGCTTTAACCAGACAGACACAATAGGAGCCACATGTGGTCCCGGATCCTCTGGTTGCAGACCCCGGATCTAAAAAGACTTTAACCCAACATGATGAGATCTGCTATTGTCAATGTAAAAATGACCGAAAGCTGCTTCTGCATGATAACTTTGCTCATCAATGAATTTTAAGATGTTAAGACATACTTTACTCTACAGACGGTTTATTTCAGGCTCGAAATCTTTCAACCAATGACTTTGGCACATCTGGAAAGACTTCCGGTGAAACTTTTAGCTTCAAATAATGTATTTTGTGTGTGTTTGAATGGCACTAGGGGGTGTCCTGTGGGAAGCCTCTCTGCATCCTCCACAGGAGGGGGGGTGTTTTCTTTGGGTTTCAAAAACACAAGGTGTTGGGTAATGACTTCAGTGTGTTGATGAGCTTTTATTTCATTTGTTACATTGACATTTTCTGTTGAGGTTCTGTAGTCGAGGGAAGGAAGTGTTAAGCCCTTATTAGATGTTTTTCTAAAAAGCAGATTATGTGTGCCGGAGTGAGTTTGTGCACCCGTGTGCGTGCATGCCAGCCTGTTTTCCTCTCATCTGTTCAGGCCCTGTAGCTGGTAATCTGAGCATAGAGATTAGAAAGAAAAACAGCAAAGAAGAATGTCTTTGGTTGAGCCAGTGAGGAATTTACAATGGCCTTCAGGCTGCTTTGACCTCTCCCTCCCTTTTTGTCTCTGACTCTCTCATGACATACACAAATCCTCACGCTAATAAGTCACTAAAAAACAGTCATCAATAACCTGAGCAAATTTTTACAGAAGGTCTGTACCATTTCTGTTGTTTGTATCCACAGATTTCACATCTGAGTCAACTATCAGTGAGAAAAGAGTCAAATAAATAATTCGACACATTTAGCACAAAAATTGAACACTCACATCACAACGCAATAACTCAGTTATGTATTGAAAACTATATGGGATTTTTCCAGATGTTTTAATGTAAAGATGTCTTGCTTTTAGTTACAGTTTCACATATTTTAATTAAGGTATTTTTGCTGCTAATATTTTCCCTTTGTTGCAGTTGAACACTTTCATTGTTCTCAGCTGAGACTGTGGAATCAGATGATAAAGAAGTGTTGGATTTCATGCATCAAGTTGATATAAATTCAACTCTGCAGTCTGAAGACACGTTGCAAACATTCAGTCTGTTGTCTTACAAAACATGAAAACAGTACAAATGAATAATTTTGAAATACCATTGTTATTGAAAGACTTACTCCAATAAAAATCAACTTTTTTGGTGTTTTAAATATGTTCCTTTAACATTTTTCTGAAATATTAAGAAGTTAATCTTAAAATTGTGTTTCTAAGTATTTATCTACTCAAATCATGGTGAATCAGAAGCAGACAAAAAAAGCCATTGGAAAAAGCCAGTGGCGGTGACGTTGGTGGTACAATCAGTGGGTCACAAGCTCCCAGCTCCACTCAATTCTGATGCATTTACAGACAAATAGATCCATGTACATCTTCATTTTCCTCATCTGAGCTGGTATCTGGCTAAAACTGTAAAGCTGGATAACTCCAATATTGCTCATCATTTTTGGGTGTGAGGGGCTGTCAGCTAGTGGAAGAGAATATAAATAAAGGGATGATGGGAAATTAGGACAGGCATACTCTGCACCAACAGTCCCACCCACAACTCAGATGTGAATTGTCAATGAACTCCTGCCACGCTGTACAAACTTAGTCCCAGAAAACAACACAGTTTCTTTGATTTAGCCTAAAAACAGCATAATCATGAGTAAAAGACCACTTGAAATGCTTGGAAAAACAGATCAAAAGATGATTAGAGTGGGACTAAAACCAACACTATATATTATTTATTATTTCACAAAAAATATTAAAATAAAAACGTTGTAATTGCATTTCACACTTTGCAAACTCTGGCAAGCAGTTTTTAAGAGTGAGGAATTTTGCTGAGTCTAGTGTTTTTTTTTACGAGAAAAGCTTTTGTACCATCATAATGTGATGGCATATAAGACAAAGACATACAAAAGCTTATCTGCATTTTTGCATGTCAAAGCATTTGAATTTTCAAAGGACATTCAATGTAAAATAAAAAATGTTGGACATTTATAAGAAAATGTCTGAAGTTTTTTTTTTGTCCTCCTGTTTGAGAGAAACAAAGGTCTGTATTGGCTTTCCAACAGTTTACAATGATGTCACTGAGTGGGCTGAGATGACAAAACATTGAGCTGGATCTTTGTGTGGAGTTCTAGTTACAGGGGGACAGCTGCACCGCATTGATACTCAAGACACAGGCCCCACCACCCACACACTTGCTCTCACACACGCACCCTCCTTTTGCGCCCGGCAACCTGCTGCGTCTCCAGACAAACTTCATCATGTGTAGGTGTGCACTGATATAAAAAAGAAAAAAACATGCACAGGTCTGTTCACAGACAAAGTAGACAGGTGTGATGAACAGGAGGTGCCATGTGGCCTGGGGGTGTGGTCAGGTGGTGACACACCTGTCCCCACTTGCACAAGGGGGTCTGGTTACACCGATTCACGTACTCAAGCATGCACATCAGTCTGACCATGTGTTCTGACATGCAACTTTAAACCATCCACTCTCTCATGCTCTGTGAATCTGGGAGTCAAAACAAACCCAGAAGGACTGTTGTTTTCTCTAAGAAAATCCTGTTATCTGAGGCGCAGCAATCCAGATCTGGTTACCACGAGTAAGTGCACGTGACAAATAGCAAGAGGCCCCCTAGTAAAATATGACTCTGCATGTGATTCATATTTGGGTTTTCGGACACTTGATGTGTGGAGGAAAGAAAAGTTAATGGTTATTCTGACACTGTAAAACAAAGGAGTTCCAGAGTTGACAGGAAATATGGCTTTGCTTCAAAAATGAATTTGAAAAACACATATATATTAGCGTTGCTAATATATATGTGTTTTGCTTCTAACCATTTTTCCCTAAAAGTAAAAATCATATGGAACATACCACAAACCACAGAACACATTTCGGATGTTTTTTCATGGGTTCTTATGAGTTCAAAGCTTCCTTGAAGTTTCAAAATGAAATATAATTAAGAGAGTCGAATACTTTTTATCCCGCCATGCTGCCATCACTGCTCCTTTACATGCAGAAATGTTGTCTTCTGTCTCCAAAATGTCACAATGGGTCCAGCCAGCATGTCGGTTCTTGATGCGGGCGCTTTAATGCACTTTATCATAAAGGCTGGATGATCAAAGCAAAGCATCAACTAGAACAAAACAAAATTTCTAGTTTTCATTTGGTTTTTATTGTGGAGTTTTGATAAGTATTTTAGGAGCTACTTGTTTTTTTAGGATAGAGTAGAGGTATAGCCCTTTGGTTTAGCTGCGGTAAAACAAACACATTTCTTACACTTGTTAAGAAATTGAATACATTTTATCGTTAAAGGCTTTGTGGTTTGGTCCACGTTATTCCAATTATATCAATTTATCGTAGAAGCATTTTATTGAAATAAAAACTCCAGCTGGAAACCGCAGAAAGGGTGAGCAACTGCTGTGACAGGATCAAGTCAAGGAGGAAAAACCATTTTGTTGAGACGAGAACTAAAAGATATGCATTACAAAGTGTTCATTTGTTCATAGATTAAAACAAAGTGATCATTATTGGTGGTAATCTTTCCAGTTAAGACTGTGAGGACTCCTGTGAGCGTACGGCACAAGCAGCAGGGATGGGAGTGAGGCGTCTGGCTTTAGGGTGTAAGTTTCAAGCAGGTGCAATTGCTTGTCCTGCTGGTGCTTCAGGAACAGGATAGGACGGGGTAAGACATGAGGAGGATGGGGGGGGGGGGGGGGGGGGGCAATCTGTGCTCTTTGCTATAACCCAGACTCCAGATTCCCACTCAAAAGGCTGTTTTCTGCCCGTCTTGCATCAGTCACCTTGCACTCCCACCCTTGCTGCTTAGCAGACCCTTCTTTAAGTGGAATGCTTCGAAACAATAGGACTGCCCTGGTCTTTGGTAGGTGTTCCCCGGGGCCCACACAGGTCCTAACAGGAAGACAAAAGTGCACCTTGCACCTTTCAGCACTGCCAGTAGCATCCTGGGGGCAAATACCTGAATACCTGTTGTTAAAAAGGTGAAGGAGGGGAGAGTGATGGATGAAATAAAAATAAAAAAACAGCCAGAGCAGTGGATGTTCTTTTGATGCAAATGGTAATGTAAGAGTATTAACAAAATATGCAGCCTGTCTTTCATTTATTGTGTTGCTTATTTATTTAATCTACACGGGTAAATACCGTCTCCATGGTGCCTTCCTTAGAACTACACTCTAATGTTCTCGTGTTAAAACTTGCTGCTTCTACCTGGATAATCCTGCGTTTTGTTTGGATGGGACCCTCCTTTTCCTTCTACAGATTCCATGCTGGCTGACTCACAGCTAAAATACATACTCTCTCTTTTCTCTTTTTAACAAAATTTCTGTACAAAATACCTTTTAAAATATCTTCATCTACAGGCATTCTTGGATCTAAATCAAAATAATGGAGATTCAGAGCTGTAAAATCCACATACTGATCAGTAAAACCGATTCCCTGCAAAGGGAAATGTTCCTGAAACAAAGATTGTACAAGAATTTGTGTACAGCTTTATATTAAATCTGTGAACCTGTGCTTTTAGCATCAGACATCTAATAGATTTTTCAGCTCTGTTGTCATAAGCCTACCATCATTTCGTGACAAACACTTTCTCCTTCACTTGCAACTTCACCGAGGTCAAGCAATTTTATATTTAAATGCATGAAACCACACTAACTAGTTTATTGGATTAAAACACCACAGAGGTCGTAGCAGAAAGGTGCTGGAATGTATCTGTTTGATTCATAAAATTATGATTCCACCAAATAAAGTTCATTGCATTCAGACCTTAGCAGTGTAATTTCAGTGTCAGTTAAATCCTTGTTTACTGTACATTACAAAAACATAATTACTAACTTTTACAAACAACAAATCTAATTTTTAAAAATGAAGTTGAATTTTTTTAGCAAATGTACTCACTTGAAGTCTAGTTTTGTTATTGACATACTTCCTTGTTGTGAATGTCTCATCATTATTACAACCAATGTCTTTTATGCTTGCAGCTCTAATTAGTTACCACATAAGATACTTTTTTGCAGCTCAGTTTGACACAATGTTGGAAACTTTTGCTGCAGACAAAGTCTGTCTTTTATTTAGCCTCCTGTCTGTGTGGCTCATCCTCTGCCCTTTGACCCTGTGGGACAGACGTTCTGTGTTCAGCCCCGTTACACATAAAGTCTGATCCACACACACACTAATGAATGGGGCTGCAGGAGTGCAGAGGTGGGCAGGAAATGGCGTGTGCCCCCTCCTGGAGGTCGCATCCTGTCCCCGGGTAAAACCAACTCGTTTTTGTACGCATGTGCCACACAGTAACCTACATTCCTAAAAGCAGATAAAGATGGCTTCCTCTGGGGTGCACTAAGATCCACACTTGACACAAAGTGTCTTTTTGAAATCACCAACAAGGGAGGAACAAAGTGCATGACTTAGCACTAGCTGTCTGTTAGAGAAGCATCTACAGTAAGCAAATCTCCCTGCCCCCGGAGCACATGTCATTGATCAAGTCTGCATTGCAACATGTGGCATTCCTCAGTAAATTCAACTCCCTACTGATTTGATTAATGACCTGCAAACAGAAACAGTCATTCTTCTGCAGACACCCAGCGGTGCCCACCCCCTTTCTCCTCCAATGTCCAGTCTCATGCTTCTTCTCTTTATCCCTATTTTAGCCTTTTTCACAAATTTCCCCACACTTCAATTTTTTATTTTTTAAAACAGTGAAAGCTGGGATGCATTTAGTATAATTTTATGAAGTATATTAAAGTACAAAGTTGAAGGAAAATTACTGCAACAACTCTTACAGAGAAATGTTGGAACTGAGGCTTTGGTCAGTTGTGTAAGAGCTCTGGATTAAGTAAGGGGTCTGAAACTTTAACCCAGTGACTTAACTCTGATGGCTCACATTCGATCCTCAAGTGAATCAGCTCTGCAAGCTCTGACAGTTCTGATTTCAGCAGTGCACTCTCCTCTAAATGATTGACCTCTGGGAACCCAAGCTCAGGGATTTGCAGAGATCAGATGGTGTGGTTGAAGACGCACCCAGACACTTTGGAGATGCACCAATCAAGTACAACATCCATACCTTTAATTCCATAGAATAGAAGTGAAAAATCTTTAGGTTGGAACACTTTATCTTCATTCTCACAGTTCTTAGTCAGTGTAAAAATCAAATCACTACTTTAATAAAAAAGTGAGTTGCGGCAGATGGGGCAACCCCCTCTGCAACACAGTGGTGTTGTGTGTCTTTTACTAATAGTTGAGGAATGTCAGATTAGTCAGGGGTGGCATGTGTGACGTTGTGAACATTAAAATACTTTGAAGATGCCAATATGACACCATCTCCTATTTGAAAAGCAAGGTGTCAGATACAGTGATCTCATTGCCCCAAAGCGGTGGAGTTATAGACTGCCTCCTACACACAGTTAACCAGAAAATGTCCCTTTAGCAAGATGTCAGGGTTGAATTTCAAGCATATATGACTGGATTTAGGGGTTTGCATGGATTTTAGCATGACTCGACAAATTAGTGGTCTTTCAGTTCTTTGCATGACTTTCACCTCCAATAAGATGGCACTAAGGTAGGCTGACCACTGAGAAATCCCCTCTGATCAAAGTGAGCTTTTATATTCAGTAAGTGTGTGTTTGCATGTGGAAAGCCTTTAGGGTGCTGTTTACATTGGGCAAGCTAAGTCATGCAATCTGATCTCAAGCTTTTGCCATACCTTCTTAACAACACCTTCTTCCCACCCCCCAACACACATGCACGTGCATTCATGGACCTCTCACCAGGGGATGCTAAGATGCATCAGTGTGTGTCTAGGGGGGGTTTGGGGACACATTGCTACCATATGTGGCATACACTGGCCTTAGAGATAAGACAGGGACATCCCTCCTAAATTGCTTAACCCAAAATTTCCTGCATCCACTGCAGGAAATGCAACAGGAATATTTCCTTTCCTTTTTTTCCATAAGATTCATCTAAAAGTTTTCTGCCCCTTTACCTGCTCCCTTTGGTTCACCCCCTCCCAAGCCTCTTCGATGTGTACTTAAAGCCTGGCAGGTGTGTGCAGGTGTTCCCCCATCACTCAACATCATACAAACCTATCCCCGCTCTCCCTAACACACATGGACCTGTGAAACAGGGCACGGCTCTATCCTCCCATTCATAAACTGTCATGCCTGTCCTAATGAACTGTGTGTGTCAGTACAATGACTGTTGAAATATTGCTTAGCAGCGAAAATAGGACATGAAAAGAAAGCTGACTTAAAAAACTTTATTTACAAACGGCATTAAAATGTATATACCTTAAAAAGTTAACAAAATGCTTTATAAATTGGACAACACAATGTTAAGTAATCATAAGGAATCATTTTGGTCAAATCGGTCTGGAAAATATGGTCTGGGCATGACCACAGCGAGGAGTGTGCGTCACCTGTTGTGGAGGTGGCATGTCTCTCAGCAGTTTGCCTGCGCTGCACCATACACAGACAGCTGTCTCAACACCCACACATCATGCATGTATAGTATGGTGAGGAATGACATTCGTGCATACAAACACACCCCAGCAGCTGTAGTGTGGCTAGGGTCCCGGACCGGCCGGCACCAGTCAAGTTTCTTGGGAATTAAGTGAATGTCCAGCTGCCCTTAAATCACAGAGTTGACAGAATGCAGCCAAAATGTTGAACTTACAATTATAAGATGTAAAGTCCTTAAAAAACTGCAGACCTTTGCAGTTTTGTATCATCTAAATCTGTAGGTTCCTTTCTCTTTGGACACCTAAAACAGTAGATCTATGAGGCACAGCAGGATCCAGAGGCACAGTGTTTGTGCAGCAAAGACATGCGGCTGAAGGTCCGAGAGCAGGAGCTGCACTGGTACTTCTTCACTTCAGAGTGGGTCTGCAAATGTGCACGCAGGTTGGAGCGGTCAGCGAAGGCCCGGTTACAGTGTTGGCAAGCAAAGGGTCGTTCGCCTTTTTAAGAAGAAGAAAGAAAAAACTCAGTACAAAAACATTTTAGCTTATGGGATTTAGTTTGTCATTACAAGCCCATTCAACTAAAAGGCAGAGATAAGTTTGAACCTGCTAAACTGTCACAACAGCAGATGTCAATGAGCACAGGATGCAAACAACAAATATGAAGAAATCCATTTCAAATTTAGTTTATTTGTACCTGTATGTGTGCGAATGTGTCCTCTGAGAAGCCATGGCCTGGAGAAGGCCTTACCACAGGTAGGGCACACGCACGGCAGAGTGTGAGAGCGGATGTGCATCTTCAGAGCTCCCAAGCTGGTGTACTTCTTTGAGCAGTGTTTGCAGTGAAAGACCGGTCGGATGGAAGCTTCGCCGGACAGAGAGGGAGTCTGTTGAGCTGAAACAAGCTGCTGGTGGGATATCTGGTGGTGGGAGAGTGATGCAAGGCTGCTGTAGCTTTTATTGCAATGCAGGCATTGGTAGATGTGGTGGACTGCATCTGGACTAGGTGGGTCTGATGAGCGTCCTCCATCCTCTTCTTCTTCACCACTACTGCTGGAGGAAGAGCTGCTGAGGTCCAGAGGTGCCAGTGGCATAGAAGAGGGTGGTGTGATGGGGGAGACTGGTGCAGGTGTGACAAAGCTGGTGCAGAACGGGGTGGTGGTGTTGCAGGTCAGAGCAGAGCTGTGGTTCTGGGTAGGAAGTTCAGCCTTTGGAAAACTCTCTGGGACAAAAGCTGGAAGCAAAGAGGAAATTAGGTCAAGAGGGTTTTCATCTAAATTAGATCCAAATCTAATAAAGCTCAAGTCATTTTCATTCTTGGGATCTTGTTACAGGCTCCATTCATCACAGCCATGACTGCAAAACTTTCTCATCAACACATTTTCCAGCTGAAGACACATTTGTAGGATGGCAGTCACAAGATCCGTCCCACGTTAGTTAGTAAGATAAGGCAGATTCCAGGACGCAGAACGTTACATTTATCTAAATAACTTACTACAACTTACCTCTTTGACTCTCCAGGTGATTCTCTCTGTAGCAAGGCTTCTTAGACGAAAAATACTTCTTGACAAGAAATGATCGAGGCATGCTGAGCTCTGATTAATCCAACTGGGTTGAAAAAATGAAGAGAAAATGCGTGCGTAAATGTTGGAAGACGCGCCGATGGCTGTCCGTCTTCGTGCACTTTTTGGTCAGGAGATGAACCACAGACAAACTTATTGAACGTGTTTTTTTGCAAAGGGTTCCCTCCTCATATAGCGGGCAAAAGCAGCGGGGTGGGTGGGCACATCTCCGCCCAGGGACACACCCCGCGCGTACAGCGCCGCCACCCCCTGCACCGCAGGTGCCCGGAGTACCAAAAAGCAAAACGACAATTTGATTGTTCATTTCACGCTTATTGACTTGTGTCTGAGTGGATTTATAATAACATTTTAAACTAAAGTAGTTGAATGTATCAAAACTACAGCAAGCAACGTTGATAACGGCTGCGTCACAAGAATTGATTTAAAAGATGAAGTTTGTTAAATAAAGCCTTGTTAAATAATGTCTCCGTAACCTTCTATTGACAAATCAATTATTGGATTAAACTATTCTTCTGCGTTTCACAAACAAAACAACAGTTTTTCCAGATTACCTGAAGTAGTTTGGAAGTGACAATCAATCATCCTGTGAGTATGCATCTTTGATTTACCCAAAGTCATTGTCAGAAAACTCTGTGTGGTCATAAATATGAGGTCGCCGGCCATCAGACAGGAATGTCTCACTCTTCATCGGTGGTGTTTAGCATCGTAAAGCAGTCTTCTGTGCGGCGGGAGGGTGCGCGCTGCAGGCTGATGGGGCTTTACGCACCTGTCCATCGGCGCCATTGTCATGGCATGCCCAAAAGTTCACACGTTGTTGGAGCGGTTGTTGACGCTGACGCCGCGCAGGCTGAGGGTCAGGAGGGCAGGAACAACAAAAAGCAAGACGAGCAGATACACAAATAAAGACAGGCTTCTGGCTGCATGTTTGACATGTACTTCATTTTGCCCTAGTTTCTTTGACTTTCTCAACAATTATATTTCTAACACACTCATTGGGGTTTTATTTGTCTAACTTTTGTGTTTTTCGTCACTTATATTTTAAAAGACCATTCACAAAACAAACGAAGGGAAACCACATTTAGTGTAAAAACTGAACAAGAGAGAAGTTTGTCTTAATTTCGGAGATGACCTCCCCCGTCCATTTTCTGTTTTTTAATGTAATTCTTTGGTCAGTAAAAAAAAGGGTCTAACTTTTTTGAAGCTTTAGTTTAACTTCCTGATATCATTCCTTTTGAGGTAGCACTTGACTTTACTTTGAATATTTTTATAACAAATCTGACCATTTGGGGGAAAAAGCAGATCATGAAGTTAGTTGGAATGAAATGTTTTAATTTTCTTATGGCAGTAGTGGTCCACTTGAACACATGTGTCAAACTCAAAGACCCGCGGGCCAAATGTGGCCCGCCATGTCATTTTATGTGGCCCGTGACGGAATAAAAGTTTTTAATTTCTTAGAATAAAAAATAAAAATTGGTGTGTATTTATTCATATTTTGGGGGAATCTGACTTGAAATATCGGATTGGGCAACTATACATTAGGACTTAAACACTGTCCACATAACCTGACCTGACAGAAGCAATTTTAAAAGTATGCTAGAGTAACAAGAAAATATGTGTTTTCTATGCAACTGTGAATGCTACTTTAAAAAGTTAGAATAAATAAATAGAGTTATTTAACATTAAGGAGTAGTTACATTTATTTTTCATTACATTTAGTTACATGTATAAGTCATATCTGGCCCTTTGAGGACAGCCGCTATGCTGATGTGGCCCTTTGTGAAAATGAGTTTGACACCCCTGGTCTGGAAGTTTTTTTTAGGAGTATCTAGCCGAGCAAAACGTTTGGCCACCATATCTGTTTACACATGTGACTAACTGAATTCAGGCAGTGGGTTACCAGAGATTTCTCCTTGTTGCTTTGACGTTATACAGAAAGCATATGTTTCATCAATGTATTTATTTGAGAAACAATCTAAAAATGAAAAAACTCAATGTCAAAATGTATAAACCTACATCATCTGAGCATACATTAGAAATAAAGGTTCATGAAATAGTCTACATAACTCTTAATTTGAAAAAAAAAACATAGTTCATGATTATTCATGTACTTTGAAATATCAATATTGATTTTTTAAAGACTGTTATTTACATCTTGAAACACATAAGTATTTAGCTTGAAATGTAAACAACACTTAAGTTGAACTAGAAATAATAGCTGTGTGTCGTTTTCCCTTGTCAAACTCCAAAAAGTAATGACAGCGTAAATCTTCCACCTGACTGCATCGCCTTAACATGTAGGAGGCTGTAGGAGTGAAAACAGCTGATTACACTCTGCTGAGTTTGCTCAAGGAGAGCAGTTTCCAGACAGTGTTACAACAGGTTGGGGTGACCCAACGACACACGGACAACAAGAAGACATGAAACACTTTCTGCACGGAACAGATGTTCTCTGCTCTGAAAAACTGCAGATCAAAGAAGCGAAAACTTTAAAAAATTCTCAGAAGAAGTGCACTGTGGGGGCATGACAAAAGATGATGATTAAAAAAAAACAAATTATCTGAAAAACATTTTGATGTCAGGAATAGTTTACTGCAGGTGAAACTCTTTGCCTTTTTTTTCTATTAAAATACACGATTTAAATCAAAGAACAAACATAATTTGATCTGAAATGGTTCTCTAGGAATTTTAAAAATAAAAGATTTAACTGCAACGTTTGTTGTAGTAATTTTGAATACTTTTTTGCTTAAAAATAACTTTAAAATTATGCGATTGGAGTATACCAATTGTTTGGTAAGTGTTTTTCTTATTTTCAGCTTTTGTTTAATTAAAAGCATGTTTTTATAAGCCTTTTTCCAAAATCCAGGAGGTGTGGATATACCAACAGAATACAAAGAAAGTTACAGTTCAATGACAAAAATAACATGAATAAAACGAAAGTTGTTTTTATGATTTGCCAAACAATGTGTTTCATTAAACTTGTAACTTAAGCACTTAGTTGCTGCAAAAACCAACACCATGAGTTTATGTTACTGCTGATGAATCATGAACATGAAAAGAAAAAAGATGGAATAAAAACAAACATACTTTTGGAATTTTTATGTTGATCAGAATCTACTTGTCAGCCCCTGAATGTTTCACTTCATGCTTAAATGGATGCTCTAAAAGTCTATTATCCTCATGTGACGTGAAGCTTCTCCTCCCAAACATGTACCGACTTGGAACAAATCTGTCTTAAAGAAGCGTTTTACATATAAAAACACAGGTGCATTGTTAGATGTGGCTTGAAGACAGGTAACGACCACTTGGTTTAATTAGCATTCTATGTCTAAGCTAGTTGCCTTTCCACTTTGCAGAACAGCAGAATGGAGTGTTCCTGTCCTCTTTGGGTTCTTTCACATGTAAGTGGGTCATTTATGGGCATGTGATAAATGTTCTGCATTGAGTCAGGAGTTTGCATTTGAGACAATCCTTGACCTGCAGCTTAAAGTCTATCGACACTGTTCCCCATGTCAATGAACAGCAACAAAACATTGAAAATCTTGTAAGTCATCTTATCAAGTGGACCCCATAAAGTACACAATTTCATTACTTTTTTTGTTATTTTTATTACTTTTTCTTCACTGACTTTAGTCAAGAAACCTCAGATTTTATGACAACAATTGTCATTTGGTGGATTTTCAACAGGCCCATTGTATTTTCACCTCCACGGGTTTGTTTTTTTGCTTCTACATGCAGAATCTGAGTGCTGCCCTGCAGTTCAGAGGTCCTGAAGTCCACTAGAAGGAAGATAAGATTATAGCAGAGGAATGCAGAGCTGCTCATTTGAGCACCTACTCCTACACATGCTCTGTGGTTTGTGCACATTTGACATTCTACACTTTTTGTGGACAAAAACACAATCTTTTGGACACACTTTATTTAATAGAGGACAGACTATGTGGCAACTGCATGCTGTAGCACCCACGCCCTCTAACTGTGGTAAGGATGGACCATGGACAGCAGACAGAGGAGAGCCAACATCAGGCCTCGTTGCATAAAAAAGGAGGGACTCTGCAAGTCAAAATTTAAAAAACAAAAACAAACCAGAAGTAGATATGAGTAGACACGAGAAATATGCAGTGCTAACCAAAGCAGATCTTGATTATAACCTTTTCAAAACGTTTTACAATGAAAATAGTCAACATGGATGCAAATTTATTAAATTTGCAGTTATACTAAGGTCTTTATTTGCAGTTAGTGAAGCGAACATTTTTAAAATCCTGATTGGGTTTGTTTGTTTTTTTTCCTTTTTTTTATCTTTATTGATGAAAAGCCCCTAATATCACGATAGGAACGTATTTATGCCACTGGAGTAACGCTGAAAACTTTTCAACACTGGTCTTTCTTTAATTAAACATCCCAACTACCGTATAGTGCAAAACCAGTCTGAGTGCACTGACAACATAAATAAGATAAGTCATCATTCATGTTGTTAATAATGTTTATTTTTTCACCATGGATTTTCTCAGCCAACAACCTTTGTCTTGTGTATGTATTTGCTTTTGCCTTATTTACTGTGGCTGTCCCTCTCCCTGAAAAAGCAGCTTCTCAACTTCTGCTTTGACAATCCTTTTTCACATTGCTTTTGCTAAACTGTACTGTTATATTATTGTCTCAAAGGGATTGCTCTGTTCCAGCGTCTGTGTTTGAAAGGTGTAAACACAATTAGGATAAATATCTGAAAAATGAACTGAGACAGTGATGTCTCCTACAACTGGAAACTATTTTGTCAAACTTTCCACTTCATCCCTTTCGGGGTCCTGGGGCTGCTGGTTCCTGTCCCAACTACTGTTGAGACAGGTACAAGTTCCTCTCAGTTTTTTTCATACTTATGAGCTGTGTGAGAGGTGAAATAACGATACTAGTGTTATCTGCGGTAAAATGTGTGCATGGGAAACAATCACAACTTGTTCATTTTTAACCCTTGTGCTATCGTAGGCACTTTAAAATTGGGAGTTGGGTCATCCAGACCCCACAAGACAGGGGGGTCCTTTTTTCTTTAATGATTTGTGATCTTCATTGGTGTCCATGGATTACATGAAATCCTCTTCACCTTTATCCACCTGTTTCATGGTAGGGAGAACACGTCAATGTAAGGGTGGGGTCATAGGATAGCACAAGGGTTAAGCACACTTTTAGAGTTAACAGAGAAGCATCTATAAGAATACTAGACAAAAACTTTAACCTGCTGCTTGTGGAGGGGCGCCAAATGTAAAAATAACCCTAATGAAAATTAAGAAACAATTTACCACATTTAGACATTTCCTTCCCATTTTGACCATATTTATCAAAAATAAAAGTATAACCTGTGTCTTGAGGATATGTACCATTAGAAGCTAAATTATCCGATGTAGCAATGCATTTTTATGTCTCTCTCTATCTCTCTCCTTTGCAACTGTCAAGAAACAGCCTTTGAAATATTGTATTTTTAAGACATTTATAATACACTTTCAATCTTGGCTTATGGTTTTTATCTTATATCAGAAATAATCTAGTGCAAACATTTAGTTTGACCTGAGTTGCAGATGATCCAGACTCTGCCGCTAGAGGGAGACAAAAGACCATACATTTTCTTAAATGTAGTGTCCAAAATCGCATGAAGTCTGGTAGTACTGTCTATTCCTTCAGCTCGAATAAATGGTTATTCAAGCAATCATCTGTTTTCATGCAATGTAAATATTTTTTTATTACAAACTTCTATTACTACTACAAACTTACGCATTTTTAGAGTTAAAGCTCCCATTACAAGTCGTTTGTGTTTTTATAGATGTTCATGTTATTATTATTATTTGCTATGATACACAATATAATTAAGTGTAACCAATACAGGATGAATAAAAATGAAAGACCTCGAGGTTCGGTTTCGTCAGGAGGTCTAGTGGATAACGTTTCGTCGGTGCAAATTTAAAAACGTTACATAAGCACAACCGACTAACGTACATACTGTTGGCTCTATGCTTGTGCATACACCACCGTTTGAAATAATGAATGCACGCACCAAATAGATTGTAAAAGTACACTATTTAACAATGTATTTTTTTTTCATTGCACCTTTAGTCTATCTTCAGAAAAGTAAAGATTCGTTGTCAACGCAACAATGAAAAATGGTGGAGAAAAATATATAGCCTTGGAGATGCCGGGGATTGAACCCGGGGCCTCATACATGCAAAGCATGCGCTCTACCACTGAGCTACATCCCCTTCCGCTTTGGGATTGGGGAATGGTGTAATAATTGAATGTAAAAACAACGTCAAGCAGATGAGAGGGGCGGTTTGCGTTGATGTTTTGCAATATTTTTATATTCCAAAAGTTTTATATTTTCAAATATTTTTGACGGTCCATTTCTTCAAAGATTATTCGACCAATTTATTACGTGTACCTTTTTTAATATGACACGTTGTTCAACTAGTTTGACGCCTCTTCTGGTAAGATCTTTTTTTTTAAACAAAACAAGCAATACCTTAAAGGTTTTCATCATAGACCGAATAGGTATGAAAGTTACACTACCTTTTGATTTTTGCAAAATGATGTGACTTTTTGCTAATTTTAGCATTAGATTACGTGTTAACACTGCTATCTCATCTGAGAGCAGCTCCTTTTCCCAGAAAGCAAAAACACCCAGGTAAAAACGGTGAACTTTGACCTGCATTTTTTTTATTGAATCTCATGTATTTCAGGTGCATTAACATAAATACAAATGTACCTTTTATTGAATTTATTTACCATAAAATCCTTGTCTTCCTCTAGGGTACATCCTGTTCTCATCATGAACAGTAAATTAATAGTTGTAAAGTGAGAAGGGCTGTTCTGTTCTTACTTGCAGAGCTATCAGAAGACTAACTGAAGTTGCAAACGGGAAATAATTATTTTTATCGAAGGTCAGGCATCTGCGTATTAAAGCATGGTCTGAACTCAATTTATTTAAGCAAACATTATCAAAATAGCTGACATTTTCTTCCCCCAGAAAGTTTGTTTCTTCAAATAAGCAAGACACTTTTATTTGTAAGGTGTGCAGTAACTGCTGGTGGAAAGCTGCAGCTATGGTAACACAAGTGCCTCCTTCTGCAACTACCATCTTATCATCTGCTACCAGGCTGCACAGCTGAAGCAGACAGACCTGCAGATTATAAAGCATGAAAAAGCAGTAAACACACTCTTTAATTTAAATGACAACAGTGTGGTCTCTGAAGTCCTTCAACCTGTTCCAAAGACTCCCCCAACTGGGTTTTATTATTGATTTTAGTTAGTAGCCTACGAAGTATAGAATATGGTACATAAAGACAGATTTAGCTCCTGCAAAAGGGTATTCTGGTGTTTCCAGTACTAGCAGGCTACAAGCTCCAGTTCTGTCCACCAGTGCACAAATTGTACCTGCAAAAGTAGTTGAAACTGTAGTGTTTGTCCCATAGGCCATCTGTGTCAATTGCAACATTTTTGGAGCTGCATGTTAAAATTGATGATTGGTAACTGTGGCATGGAGGCAAGAGGAGCCTGCTATGAACTTTCTCCCAGTTCTGAAAAGGATTAATCAACTGAGGGAATCTGAGGACAAAAAAATAGTCAAACTTTCCAAACATGTTTTCAAAGTTGTCAAGTGACTACTTTCTTTTTGAGGTTCCCTTCAAGAGGATTCAATAAAACAACTTCCATCTTGCCCTTTGCATTTAGATGATGAGAACAAACATTAACAGAAGCACAGATGAACACACTGTTCTTGCAAAATGTTTGTGTTCATTGTGTCACTGGGGTTTGGATGTGACCCAAATCCAGAGGCTGATTTTACATGTGGGTTTTGATGACATGCCTTGTAGACAGTCTGAAACGACTAAAAATGCATTCATCAAACCTTTAAATTTTTTAAACTCCTGTCCATTGACTGTTTTTATTTCGGGACCCCTTCCCTCCCTCTCCCGCTGAGTCTGAGTACCTGGCTCCAATCTGCTTCCAGCCTGAACAAGTTTGTTTTAATTGACAATTTCAGCCTGTTCTGGAAAAGGAACTCTAATGGGATCCACCCCAGTCCACTGGGCAGCAATGTTTTTGCTACCAACATCAGACACTCTGTTCAGACATCACTTGCCCCATCATGTCCACACCAATCCAAACCTTTTCATCTGTGCAGACATCTGTCTGTGGAAGTGACTGAAGGTATCTTCTTCCCACATTCCCCAAAAAACAACAGATTCAATCATCAACACTGCTTCCCCTCCAATTCATGTTGCCTCCCCAGTCTATCCCATTAAGGACATTATCGCAGAGAGGTCTCCTGTGAGGGGACGTGCTGGGAAAAAAAAAAAAACATCCACGGTCTTCATCCACTAGAAGCACCAAAACCAGAGGAAGCACTTTCAACAACCAGCCCCCTCTTTTAATATGGCATTTTTTTTTTAATTTGGTCTTTATCTAACAAAACTTTTGTTATACCGTAAATGCGAGCTCTGGTTTTATTGAGGAGTTTTCTGAGTTCTTAGCATCTGTCCACACGCCCTTTAACATGATTTTGAAAACTGGTGGTTTTAACCTGCACATAGACAGGAAGTTGGACTACTGCACCGCTCAGTTTAAGGACTTGCTTGCTTCTCTGGATTTTAAATATGTCATGTTAATCCAACGACCTATTTTTTCTATCCTATCCCTTGACTTTTTAAGTCATTTTATGGGTCGTTTGAGGGTGACATTTTAAATATCAATAACTGCTTTCCACATATGGGTATTTTTCGTGCTGCCTTTAAAACTGTAGTGGTGAAACCATTTTAGACCCTTCGCTTTTTTATAGCTACAAACCTGTGTCCAACTTGCTATTTTTAAGTGAGGTTTTAAAACTTGTTTTTTATTCAGCTTATACGTTTCTCTTGCAAAACAACCTTTTTGAGATAAACTAATCTGACTTTAGAACCAACCACAGTACAGAGACAGCCTTGGTAAAGATCGTTAATGATGTCAAGTGTGCCTGTTCTTAAGTGGTTCAAGTCTTATCACATGGTAAGAAACTTTATGGTGAGCATGGATGCAAACTTTTCTAAGGTCCAAGAAATTAAATTTGGTGTGCCTTAAAGTTCCATCCATCCCTTGCTTTTTAACATTTACATGCTTCCACAGGGGAATGTCATCAGAAGCCACAAAGTCAGCTTTCACAGCAAAGCTGATGATACCCAACTGTACATAGCTATGTCTCCTGATCACACTATGCCAATAAAAGCCCTTTTTAACTGTATTTTAGATGTGAAATCATGGATGGTAAATCATTTTCTGCAGCTCAACCAAGAAAAGAATACAATTTAATTTATCTGTCCTAAAGCCAAGAGAGAAACCGTTTTTTTAAGCTAAAAGAACTTTCATTAAACCAATTCAGAAACAATCAGAAACCTGGGTGTGATTTTCGACTCTAGGTTAACCTTTATCCCTAATATAAAACATGGGGTTAAAACTTGTTTTTATCACTTTAGACATGTATAGTCCGTCCAATACTCTCCTCTGCTAATATGGAGATACTAATGCATGCTTTTGTCTTCAGTAAAATGTATTATTGTAACGCCATTGGCTCCCCATATGCTTAAGGACTGATTTTAAGATCATTTAAACAGCTTTTCAATGTCTTCATGGTCTTGCACCTTATTATTATGGAAGCGATTGTTTTGACTTTGCTTTTTATTTATGCAACATAATCGCTTCCACATATTATCTATCCAATCTTTTAGTCAAATATAAACCCTTTCAGACCCTGAGATCCTCTGGCACTGGTCTTCTAACCATTCACACTGTAAAAACCAAAACTTACAGAGGCTTCTTTTCAGTATCTGGGGGTGGTGGGGTGGGGGGGGTCTATTTTAGTTTTAATGCTCGTTTTCATATATATTCTTGTATAAAAAATAAATAAAAAATAACGTCCGTTCTCACCCTTCCACGGGTGGTTTCTCACCCAAGCTCGGGTCCTCTACCAGAAGCCTGGGAGCATGAGGGTAAATAAAGTTTGATCGTGTGGGGTGAATGTGCAGAGTTCTGTCTGGTTATGTGTTTGTGTCGCTTCTGCAAACTTTAGAGGTCAAAAGCTCTACCCTAAGTATACAAAACAAAAGATAAGATCTCTATCAATGTACACCGGAGGCAAGGGTTGTCAATCAAGCTTGCAATTATGTTGTGCATTACTTACATTGCTATCTGCTGAGTAAAAATGTCCTTTTCGTTTTGGATTAACAAGAGCTGTATTGCTTTCACTTTAAAGAACAGCTTTAGGAGGTCAAAACAACAGTGACAATTTGGTAACTCAAGAAACATAAATGTAAGCTTAATACATATATGCTTTTTCATTAAAAAGAAAACTGCACATTTTCAAAGGTTTGGATAAAGTGTGATATTATCACACCAAACAAGTGTGGTATGCAGAGGAACTGCAGGGACATACACAGCACTGCAAGAATCTTAGACGCTGTACAGTTCATCCCAAACTTTTCTGGCTTTTACACTTTAACATCATCTGAAATAAACTGAAAACATCTTAAAAAATTTGTATCTTCCTCCTCATAACTTGTTTGAAATGCCACACTGAATAAGACAACTTGAACCACTAGAAAAAATGAAAAATTCAAATCAAGCACTTTATAACATGCATTGTGGGTGTATTGTGGGTGTAGTTTAATATAAATATATTGTAACTCTGTAAGTATTTTTGTTTATAAACATATTTCTAATTTTCAGTCTTTCAACTTTTATTGAGCAGACTTTGTAAAAAAAAATTTAAGCAATGGCATTCTAACAGTAGGTATCAAGAGGGTTGAGCACAATGTTGTAGCAGTTTCATGAAATGTTTAAGAGATAACTTCCTTTAAGAGATAACTAAAATCCTTCCTTGAGTGAAGATTGGAGGAAGAGTCTATTTTCATTTGAAACAAGTAAGTCGAGATAGTTTTGAACAAGTAAATATGACAACAATTAAGGAAATAGATGGTGTAAAGAATTTTAAGTGATTCATCACTGGTCTATGTATAAAATGCACAAAAATACTTTAAAAGAAAACCTTTTTATCAAGTGTCTTTTGTTTAAACTTTGCACAAAATATAGTTTTATGGAATGACTTTTTTCCTTTCCTTAAGACAGTTTTGTTTTTACTAATCATCTAGCTTTCAGCAGATCATCTAAGAGTCTGTTTCGGTTAAATAACCACTTAGCACTGAAACTGGAAGCTGATTATGGATCCGTTTTCCATTTTGGAGCAGGTTAGACTCTGATCCTGCCCAGCCCCCACCCTGTTGCCAAGAAGACCGGATTGTGGCGGGTGTAAATTTCTGATTGGCCGGCGTCGATGAAGTGGGCGGTAACAGGGCGTGGCCACGCGCATTGTGATCTCACAATCAGCTGTTTTGTACGGTGTACATTCTGATCCAAGGATCAGCTGGAGGCAGCAATAAACAAGGAAAATCTGCGGCAGGGCAACATAGAGCAGAGGAAGGGAGAAAAAGAGCCGCAGATGTTATGATATAAAGACATCCGTGTAAATTTTTTACACGAAGCCCTTCTTCTGAGAAGAAAGCCTTTTATTTTTGTATAGTGGTGTTTTAACTACCTCATGTAAAGGCTATCTAAAGCTATGCTTTAAGAGCTGTGTCTAAAGTGTCGTTTACATCTTAAATAAGACTTCAAAGGCAGGTAAGCTTATTGTATTTTTATGTTATTCTATTCTTATCGCGTTATGCGTGTATTTTGGGGCATAAAACTGTCCCTTTTATCAAACTTCCTGCATCCCATATATCTATGCACTGGAAATATGCCTGCAATGGTGAAACATATTGTTATAAAACATGTACAGCTTTGTGTGTCAGTGACCCTTATCGTGTTGTTGGTTGCCTTTGACTGCTGTGTCGTGAAATTGGTGATGTTCTATAATTAGGATGAGTGTCTAAAGGCTTTATCGCCGTGCAAATAAAAACCCCTATATGGGTCTAATCGGTGTCCTATATTCCGATAAAATGTCTGCAGCCTGCATACAACAGCAGTTCTTTCTCCTTCTGTTTTTTTGATTACCGATGATATCACATATTGGTCTGGAGTCACTGCAGGATGTCTGTGTTTATCTTATCGCAAAGCTTTCCTATTTTAAGACCAGTTTTTTTGTTCGAGTAATCGGCGTTTTTTCTTCTTCTTCCTTTGTATAACCAGAAGCCTATCCAGCCGCTGAGCCACAACTGTCATTGCACTGACCCTTCAGCTGTGCAGCTTACACGGATAATTCATGTTTAACCTGGATAACCTGAACAGAAAGTCGTGTCATCTCGGTCGATATCCTATAACGATTGTCGTCGAATAAATAAGAGACCGCTATGATGGGTTTTTTCGGAGGTTAAAATGTTAATGTCGCGACTGCTAGCGGTATTTCTTTATGTAAGGAGAGCAAAGGCTTACAGGAAGCACACTACGAAAGATACAAACGTTTTGTTGGGGAAATAAACAAACAACAAAATACATGTAAAATTCCTTTTTCCTTCTTCCTCGTTGTTTTTCTTTCTTTATTTTTTTCGGTCGCAAAACAGACTGCTGTCAACCGTCACCTTCCCTGACGCGATGTGACGTCAGAGACGTCTTGTTTGGTATTACAGAGACCACACCCACCACGCTCCCTGCCTCTTCTCGTCTTTCCTCATTGGATCCCTTACAAAAAACAAGAATGTCCCACTCCTTTTATGTCTGCATTATTCACATTTTTTACATTTCACTTTATGATTTATCACTTTATGGCTTGTAAGCAAACAGACAAGTTAAGTATGTGTAAAAAAACAAAAAGGAGGGGAGTTATAAAATAGGTGGATTTTAACATCAATGTCAACTCTTACCTCTTAAAGCTTCATTAAAGAACTTTATTTGATGATAGATTAAAGCTAAAAAAAATAAATAAATTAGAGCTCAATAGCCTGATTTTATTTTTACATAAGCTAACCAGCATAACTTTGCTCAGTAAGTGATGCATGTCAGATCTGATGAGTGCATGTGAGTTATGTGGGTGCATGACACCTAACCTGTTGCCGTTGGAATGGAATTACTGGTCACAAGCTTTTCCCATTTAATGGACTGGCCAATTAACATTGCAAAATCAATCTGAATAAAATTACATAGAAAACATATTTCTATTTTACAAACATTTTGTATAAAAAGGGCGATTTTTTTTACATTCGTCATATTTATTAAAGCCTTAATCCACTTATGCACAGATAAAATATCCCGTGCATCCTGTGGGGAAATCCTATTAATCTAAAACACATTTAAGATGTTTTACTTAAGTGTGCACTATTTGTTCTTTTGAGTAATTTAAGAACAAATACTTTTGTAGTAACACAGTTTAAGCGCTAAAACTGTTTATTAAATATCAAAATGTGTTGTCATAATTCTTCAAATATTAATCTACACCATCAGGTTCACAAACACTCCATAGCTGCTCTTGCATTGTTTTCTGTGGTTTTCTTGTACCAAGTATTAAATTCATGCTCTATGTTGTAAGAGCCTGTCTTTTTTGCATTACCTCCTCCACCTCTTCCTCTTCTCTAGCCTGTCCATCTGTCCTCGAATTGTGGTTTTCTGGGTGAAATGGGGGAAGGGAGTGTTCTCATTGTTCTCCAGATCATTGCTTGCTGTTTAGGTTCAAGAGTAACTCAACTTTTTTGTCCATGCCTGTTTCAGATTAGTGTTATTTCACTAAGAGATCAGTGATCAAGTTTATATTGATGTTATATTGTTCAAATTTAAAGGCGGTAAAATCAACGTTTTCATGCAGACAAAAATATGTCCAACATCAGTTAACAGAATTTTAAACTTCTAAGTTTATATTTATATTTACGGTCGCTGGCCTTTAATACAGTACATTAAACTCTAGCTTCAAAAAAGATCTTGTCCCTCATTATTATTCTATATGTCTGCAAAAACTGAACACTTCAATGTAAGGATTATAAATAAACCCCCATACGGCCCTGCACTGAATGCAAAAATGAAACCAAAGCCCTATTAATGCTAAACGATTTTTAGGTCACAAATTTATTGCTTTTTCAGGTCATTTTAACAGGTGCAAACTGGTGTCATCTATGTGGAGAAACTTAATCTTTGTCTCTCTTTGTTTTATCTTCCAGGCCTTTGTTACAAACCAAGTGAATCTTTTGCACTACGAAAGCCTCTCGAGTCCCCTTTTGTCAATCATACAAGACCAGACAAGAGGTTTAAAAATAAAAGGAACTCACAAAAACCAAACAAATACCTTCAGAAAACATCCACTTACAGTAAATTGTAACAAAAAAAAAGGCAGCTAAAACCATTCAACTTTGGTGGAAGAAGAGGCACGTCTGCAGTAAACACTCAACATCAGGAGAAGCAATGTTTCAGCGTCTTAGCAACCTGTTGTTTGGGGAAGTAGAAGAGGTGGCAGCAGAGTTGAAGGGTCCCAACCCATGTCTGACAGAGGCGGATGAGGAGGGATGGATGCTTGTCAACCTGCCTGGTGAGTAAGGGAACGGATGATTTAAAATCCCACTCCGACTCTGTAAAGCCAACTTCGAATCGAAACACCTGTGTCTTTTTCTAGGAGTCAGTTTCTACAGAGCTGTAGTAGTTTATTTGAAAGTCTCCTCTTAGTTATAGACTGTTGGCTCAGGTTAAATCCGCCCCCATTCCCTGCCAGTCATTTGGTTACATCTTCTCCAGTCAGTTTACAGCCCCTCACAACCCCAACCTAACATTAGCGCTGCAAGAAAAAATGGCAAGCAATATTGGAGCTATCTAGCCATAGTTTTGAGCCAGATGTCAGCTCGAACAAGGAAAATGAAGACATACATGGATATATTCATCTGCACATGTATAAATCCAAATGGAGCAAATTAGGTTTTGGCTTGCCATAGTCATTTGTACGTGAAAAAAAACAAGGTTTTTCCAACCTAATTTTGTTGTCTTCTCCTGATTCACAGTGATTTGAATAAAGAGATACTCAGAAATGCAATTTTAAGCTTATTAGATGTTGTATATGTCCTGAGTGTTAAAAACACCAAAAATTTCATTTCATTGGAGTGGGTCTTTAATACAAAACTTCATTAAAATTGCTGTGGAAAGTGGTAAAACTAACACTTAAGGAAAAGAAATAGCAATGGGATGGTGGAGTGGGGTGAACTGATGTCAGGGCAATTCAGAGCTCCGCCGGTGCTCATCAGTTTGGCTGCTGTAGCAAAAGTCTTGTTTGTAAAGGGATGAAAGGTGGAGCATACATGTCCTTCAGCTTTGTTTATGACATGATCATGACAAAGATTATGTGTGAAAATTTGATTTGGAGCAGCTAGACAAACACTGTCAGTGACGTAATCACAGCCTCAGAGGGTCAGCATAATTAATGATATGACTCTTATGTTTGTGTTTCCTTACCCTCTCCTCTTCCCCTCCTCCAATTAAAAAAACAAAACAAAAAAAACATGTATATATATATTTATATATATATATATATATATATATATATATATATATATATATATATATATATATATATATATATATATATATATATATATATATATATATATATAAATATATATATATTCCCCACACTGGTGTGTGTGCGCGTGCGTGTGTATGTGGTTTGCTTTAAAATAAAAAATGTCCCCGCATGGGTTTTTGTTCAAATCTGCCACATCTGCATTATTATTATTTTTTTGCATCATCCCTTCTGCATGATTTTTTTTGTCTTAATTTGACGTCTCTCATAACTGCATTGCGCTACCTAGCAGTAGACTGCAGGATGCAGGTGGAGGATAAAACGGGGACTCTTTCTGAACACAATGTCTCATTAGAGCATCCAAATGCACATACAAGGACAGAATGCCGCCCGCCAAACAAGCGGCGTAGAACACATAAAGTCCGGGGCTCGGCGGACCCTTCCAATGTCCCGCCTGGCTTCAGCACAAATTCAATACACTTGGGTGCTGTCACACCTATGAGCCTGCCCAGACAAGTCAGACTATCCACCCCTTCCTCCACCCCATCGATGTCCCCAGATCCTGGGAGTGAGTGTGGGGGGAATGGGGGGAGAAGTAGGGAAGGCTCAGAGAGAGGCTGCATGGATGAGAGTTGGTTTGTCACCCCTCCCCCCTGTTTCACTGCAGAGGGAGCCACAGCGGAGGCCAGTCCCATGGAAGATCTGCTCATAGAGCACCCCAGCATGTCTGTGTACGTCTCACCAAACAACACGTCCATGGTCTCCACTAGCGACCTGTCTGTGGTGGGGGAGGAATGCATTCTTAGCCTGGCCAGCAGCGTCAGGTGAGAAAAAAATTGTACAAGATGGATCCTTTCAAAGACAAGCAGAACCATCAAAATTAAATTTTTAATGATTTTTTTGTAGCAGAGTCTCTGAACCAGGCGTCATCCCAGCTGCCCGGAGCACCATGCCCACCAGAGTGACCCGTGGAGGGGCTGCCCACCCTGGAGCTTTGGCCAAGGTCACCCAGGTGGCCAGGGTCCAGCGTTGCAAAGCCCGCATCGATAGACGACATCTAAGTCGCAACCATATCCAGCGGCAGAATCGCACAAGGGAGCAGGTTCCTTGCCACGCAGCCCACGCCAGAAATACCTTTCTTCACCAGCCCAGCAAGCGCAACTTCTGCCACTAAAACAGCAACCATGTTTAACCTGAGGGCATTAGCTGTGCACTGTCAATAAAATACACACAAAAGGTTCATCCACACTGGCACACTTGCCTTGATTCCCTCGGTATATACTAAAATCCTATCTCTAAAAAAGCTGCATAGTATATTAAAACACAATCGGAATTTTGTTTGTCGCAGGGAGTCTCAGATCAGCTAATAATTTCATCAACTTTACTTATATTCAGGCCCTCCCTATTCCAAAAAGAAAGAAATGAAATCATATTCACATATTTTTTTGCTTTTTACTTTGACTATTAGAAGGCATTTGCTCCCTACATCTTCATGATTTAAAATATATACTACATATATTACGTTTTATGTTAAAGATATAAAGTTGAAACAGCAAAGTGAGTGTTTAGACTTAAGCCTAAGTAGTGTTTTGCAGTGAATACAATTTAAAAAAAGCTTTTGGCTCTTTGGATAAAATACATTTTATTCAGGCAATTTGGAAGTTTACAGTAGTGAGAGAAAAACCACTGGGCATTGATTATCCCCTCATTTTGCACTTGAAAGATGACAAGATGTTAGAGATAGAATATTCCTCTCTCATCTGTCTTTATCAGTGATAAAAGCAAGTAGAAGATGGTGTGAGAATGTGCAAAAGTTTAAGCAATGTCACAATGAGTCATGATAACAAAAAAAATTAGAGTGAACAAAAAGCAGGGTGTTTTTGATGTCAATGACTACAAGGAAAACCTTGGGTTGCAAGGTGTAGCAGGTTAAAGTAGGTGCAAAGTGGTATTGATTTCAACTCCTTGTTTTACCTTTTAGCTATTAGTTTTGATTGCAAAACCAGCTATTAACAGCAAAGCTCCACATAGCTACAAACTTTTTGTCACTCCTTGTCTGCAACATTTAAAGTCATCATGTGAGTTGTTAATGATCACACAGCGTGGTTAGTTTCTATCATTTGTCAGTCATGTTAAACCACAGAGTCTGATGATTCCTGACACCATGTGATTCCCAAACAAGTGTGATGTAGTTACACAATCTAATTAGCGAACCATCCTTAGATGAAATTGCTAGGAGATAGACATATTTTTTCCCCTGAACATCCCTCATTCATCACTTTCAAGTCACTGATGGATGTCTCATAAATAAATGTGTCTCCTTGTTGTCAGCACATTCAGCTTTAACATCGTTTACTTTAAAGATCTATATTACTGATATGTATTCAACAAAAAAAATAATAGTAATCAATGGTGCTGAAGTGTATAACCAATGTTTTTAAATTAACTGAGACATGGATGTAAGTTTGCACTGTTATATATTTAGTGATTTACACTTTTAGAGGTGTGGTGTGCTTGTTAATTTACTTGTTTGCTTTTACTTTTGTGTTTTTGATTTGATCCTGATTGTGTGTGTGCAAGAATAAGTACTGTCACCATAACTCTTAGAAACTCTTGTAAAAAAAAAACGTTGATGTGGGTCATTTATTTCTCTTGTAAATATTGCAGAAGGATGTGTGCTCTGGTAGATGTCAAAGCCTCTCAGGACTAAAGTCCACAATATTGTGTCCAGTGAGACTGAGCAGAGTCTGCTCTCTGCCTAGGATAGGTGCTTCTTTTTAAACCAGAAGGGCAGTTAAGTGGCCAAAATTGTGTCTTTACCCCAACTTTTGTCTCATCACCCTCTGAAGTATCTTTGAAAAACAGCATGACACTACGTGCCATTGGCAAACTCCCCCCTCTAGTGGCTCCACCTAGCACATCACTTAGTGAAAGAATTCCAGTAAAGTTGTTCAGATCCATCTCTCCTGGTTTGTTTAAAGGACAAATATTTGTCTGTATTTACTGCAGATTTTATTTTTCCCTATCTAATTAGATAAAATTATTTTCTTTCCCTAAAATTACCTTTTTCTAATATTAAGTTTTACCTAAAACATTACCTAAAACATAGCTTTTCACACGATTCCAAATATCACCAGCTCTTTTTTTTTCGCTCGTTTTAAAGGTGACTGATGGTCCCTGTCAAATCCTCAAGTGTGATGCATGTGTCTAAGGTGACAAGGGTAGTCTCATGTGCACATACATGTACGTATAATGAATTCTGTTTGGTCTACTGCACTTTTCCTGGACTTTCCCTTTAAATTGAATGTGCCTGAAATGTAGAGTTTTTGTTTGTGGGTGAAAGAAAGCATGTACAAAGGGAGACCAGGGTCATAACAAGAGGTTACAGGTGAATGTGTGTGCACGCAAATTCATAATAATAATATATCTCCTGCTGAAAACCTGTTCTGGCTTCTTTTTTCCCTTTTTTCTTTTCCTTTTGAAAAAAAAAACAATTTTATCCATGTTTTGTTTTGTAAAGGAAGAACTTTAGAAGTAGGTGTCATCTGAAGCTGTGAAATTGGACTGATCACCCAATGTGTTGAGCCTCTGTGACATGTCAGACATAGATGAGGACAGAAAGAGGCAGGAGACTAATAGTTTTGATGTATATGAAAAATACAAAAATGTATAAAAAAACAAATCAGTAGAAATGCTTGTATTTTCTCATATAGTTATAAAAGAGTTGTTCAGCATTTTAAACAAAAAAAAAGGCAATGAATGTTTGGGGAGTTTCTTGTTGTCATGCCCTCAATTGATGGCAGCTTAAAAACATCTGGGTTTTCACCCGTTTTACATCTGAATTACCCACCTCTCTTGCAATAAAAATGAAATATATACATGTGTAAAATTTGGTGTACCTGAAATCTGTAGAACTTGTGCCTTTCACTGTGTTTGCATGTTTTTTGTGTTGCATTTTTCCCTCCTAACAGCTGGATGCCTAACCATTGACAGTCAAGATCTATGCAAAGATGGGGGTTTTCCAGCAACCACTCAAACGACAACAGTATCTGCTCATAAAACAGAGAAAAAAATACAATTACCAACACCGACAATAAATACTCAGGTTAACACCTGAATCTTGTGTCATTATTTCATGTAAGAAAGCATTTGGAGATAAAGTCCGATGGAAGAAATCCTAGTTATATATAAGTTTTACTTAATAATAAAAAACATTGACTAAAATAGTTTAAAATATGAGTTATGGGGCATATTTTGGTAACTTAAATGGATTGGTAACAACAAAAATTAAGTAAAACATTTCCAAGTATTATCTACAGATCAAGATTCCACTTTAAAGACAAGATATCAGTTGAAGTCAAATATTTCTCAACAATTTTTAATACACATAGACTGTTGTTCTGAAACAGATTTCTTTATGCTCAAATTTGCAAATTTCTGCAGAATCTATTGCCAAAAAGCAGAACAAACTCAGATGTACACATTTGTCTTTCTCATTCATCTTTTTCCATTTGTTTCATTTTGGGATCACAGGGCTGCTGGAGCCGGCCATTTATGGGCAAAGGCAGGGGACACCCTGAACAGGTCACCAGTCTGTTGCAGGGTCACAATCACACATCCATTCACATTCACACTCACATTCACACCTATGGACAATTTAGAGTTGCCAATTGACCTATGAAGCATGTTTTTGGACAGTGGAGGAAGCCAGAGAACCCACGCATGCACGGGGAATACATGCAAACTCCACACAGAAAGGTCCCCCATTGATGTTCTGTTTCAGGTCCCCCAGCCAGGACTTGAACTGTGAGGCAAGAGCGCTAACCACTTCCCCACCGTGCAGTCACATTTGACTTTCTCTTCATTTAATTTGAATTCATTAATGGTTCAAAAGTGTGTGCTAGCTTACCTACAGCAACACTCTAATGGTTTTACTGCTCATTTTGACCACCTGCCGTTTACTACTATTTGCCTGCTTAACTTTGGTACACTGTCAGGTAAATAACCCTGAAGTAATACTCTACTTTAGAAAAGGGGCATTCCAAATAAAAAGCAGCTGGAAATGCACAATTTGTGGTCCATGTTTCGTGCATTTGTACTTTGTTCAAATGTATTGTTGTTGTTGGAGTTTTTGTAATAGTAAAGGTTGAGATGAATTCTGCAAATGCAAAGATCTTTTTCTGCCTACTTTTGAATTTCTCTTGTCTGCCAATAATAAGGAACCAGGATGATTTTTTTTATTCAAATGAGTATGTAGAAATTTCTTGGAGAGATTTTGGCTTCAAGATAATGGAGATAAATATTGAGTAACTAATTATTATGAAATAATGAAACTTGCATTTAACATAATGGTTATAGAAAATAGTGAAGTCATTGAGCTGGTGAGGGTGTGGTATTTTCTAAGCAAACATGGTTTGGGAACTGAATCTGGGCAGGATCCTGTTGCACCATTCTGACTTAAATATGTTTGCATAAGAACCCTAAATAGGGATGAACAAACAAAACACAAAGCGCTGTGCTTTTAGTTAAAAAACATACAAGGTCAAGAGTTGCCTTTTAGTTTACCTCCTTCTAGACAAGAAAAAGGAATCTCCCTGGAGGGATGGGATGTGACTTGATAGTCTTATTTTTTCAAGGATTAAGTAGGTCACATTTTGAGAGAGCAAGTGCAAAACTGGTTTCTATGCACCTGCTGTGACCTGTTTCACCCCGTTTTCCCAGTTTAACCATCAGTACAGAGGTGCAGACTGGATGTCTTTAACTCTAGAGAGATGATTTCAATGTTTATCTGAGGATTTGTTGATTTTTTAACAGCTGATGAGCTTCTGGGTCTGACCCGTCAATTATATTTTCAACAACCGAAGTAAGTGTGATATTTGTACCATGATGGTAATCAAGAACACGAGATGTTTTACATTTGGAAGTCAAATTAAAAGGATTTAAAATACTGTTTTGTTCCACTCAAAGGCCTTTTCGTAATGATATGTTCAAGTGTCAGCGTTTCTATCGACCAGTTCTACCGGTTGTTCCCGGCCCCAATGCAAGGCTTACTTCGCAGTGGGAGTGAGCCTTGTCGCCGCGGTGACTGAGCGCTCCGTCCGCCTCTCAGCTCAGCTTCTCCGCGGAAAACCAACATAAAACACCGCCGAGGGTCAATTCACTTTCCCTGGGTGTATTTTACGACAACAGTATGTTTTGTTCATTAATATTTTTGTTTTTATTCAGGGATTTATCCGGTGGGATGCGTTAGCTTGTAACGCAGTCAAATTAGCAGGTCATCGGAAGCTTTCTCTGTCTAATCTGAGCTTTACCAGCAACTAATGTTTCTATTTTATTTTGTTATATTTTTAAACGGATAAACAGTGAAGTTTGGATAGTATCCGTCGCTAATATTGATTTTTTTTGTAAGATAATGTTTTATTTTGAAATATAAGACACATTGTTTTGAAGGGGAACCTATAGCAGAACTGGTTTTATCTGGATGTTTCCGTCTCTTCTGCAGGTGTCAATGATATGCACCGCCGTCGGACAGACACACAAGTGCTGTGATTTTGACTGGGGAAGGTAACGCACCCTAACCAGGAATCCCTGCAGCAGGTGTTTCTGAGAAATAATGAAAAACTAGTCTCAGTTTTAGCACAAGAGAGAATTTTGGACCATCCAAGCCACCTTACTGGATGGTGACTCTCAGTCACGCATTAGGAAATATGATTGTCCTGGCCTGACTCCTTTCCCATCGCAAAGGTTTGGTCATTCATAATGCATAACCCAGCTGCAGAGACTGTGGCAGCTTACCCCAGTGGGAGTGTGGTGCTGGATAAAGATGCCAACCCAGAGACAACCTTGGGGAGTGCGTACTCTCCTGTGGACTACATGAGCATCACCAGCTTCCCCAGGCTGCCCGAAGATGACATGGCTTCTGGGGAAAACACCCTGAAATCCCGCAAGGATGATGACAATATCCTAAGCGAACAAGACACAGGTCAGGAATAATCATTATTTTTTTACAATGTTCCAGAAAGTATGTTTTCCGCACTGTGACATTTATTATATTTGCAAGTTGTTACCTAAGACGTTTTAAGACCCACTTCGAGGTAAATAGGGTTTTTGGTGTTTTTAATGTGTTCTTCTGGCATTTTTTCATGATGCAGGACATATTTTGAAAATAAATCATCTTAAAATTGCAATTCCTAGTATTTTTTTATTCAAATCGTTGTGAATAAGAAGCAAATGTCATTTGAAAAAGACTCTAGCAGTGACACAAGTTCTACAGTAGCTGAGCTACAAGCTCCCCGCTCTGCTCCATTCTGATGCATCCACTTGTAGACAAAAAGATCAATGTACGTCTGCATTTTCCTCGTCCAAGCTGGGATCTGAGTCAAAATGCTACAGCAGGATAGCTCCAATATTGCTCATTTTTGTTTCATCTGAAAAGTTAGGTTGGGGGTGTGAGGGGATGTAAGCTAGCGGGAGAGAGCATAAACAAATGGATGACAGGAAGTGGGGGCAGGTTATTGCACACCAACGGTCCTGCCCACAATTCAGAGGTGAATTTCTAACGAACTACTGCCGTTTTGCAGAAACTGTGTCCTTGAAAACAACAGTTTTTTTTTTAAACTTTGGCTAAAAACGACATAATCATAACTAAAAGAGCACTAAGAACACTTTCAGAATAGATCAAAAGATGATCAGAGTGGGAATTTAAGATATTCTTAAGGTTTTTATTTAATTTATCTGCATGTAAAGAAGTACATTTTGTGTGAGAGGCTCAATCTGAAATATTTTAGTTTGGTTTGCTTCTTTAAACTAAGTCTTGTTTTGAACTTCACACAGATCCAGATCTGTTTCTGAGGTCTGCTCGGCTTCAGCGCCTCCCTTCATCTGCATCTGATCTGGCCAGCCACGATATTGCTTCCCTTCGTGAGACCAACACGGACCCTTTCACTGAGGAATGCGCCTGTCAAAGAGACGGACTGACCGTCATCATCACAGCATGTCTCACCTTTGCTACAGGGGTCACTGTAGCCCTCATCATGCAGATCTACTTTGGTGATCCTCAGGTATGTGAGAAACAGGGAGTTTTTAATTTACTCTGTATTCTCTAAATGTTCATTCAAATGTTGTAAATAAACCAAAACCTTGTTTAAAAAAAAAAAAAAAGCTATTTATTGTCTTGGTACCTGGAAAACAGTGACATTTATCCAAAATATTAACAGTATAATTCACAGAAAAATACAAAAGATTTAAAATTCTTGAAGTTATTACAGATTAAAGAAAGTGTCATTTGCTAAATGTTAGAATAAAAGCTAAACCCAACACTAAACTACGACAGCAAGGTAGTGAGATGATGGTGGCAATGAGAACAGAAAATGTAATTTTTTTTAGGTTGATAGCTTTAAATAACAATTAAAAGTATTTTTTATGTTTAAAAAGTTTACATTTTTCCAGGTTTACCTTAAGCTTCTTTAATATCATGCAATGGGGATGAAAGGTTTGGTTTTCTTTGCAGTGTTGGAACCATCTATTAGCAATATTTGGCTGATCTTGCATGAGTGATGAAAGGACTTTGGAAAACGTCCCACACTTGTTTCGTTTATGTCCCCCTCCTGAATGTTTTACTCTTCGTTTATTGAAGGTCTATAGCCAAGGAGCAGTGGTGACCGATGCGGCTCGGTGTACATCTCTTGGATTTGATGTTCTGGGGAAGCAGGGGTCCAGTGTTGATGCTGCTGTGGCTGCTGCTCTCTGTTTAGGAATCGTTCACCCTCACACATCTGGCATAGGAGGGTGAGTAATGAAACAGGATTCTGTGTGCGAGTTCGTTAAAGTTTTACACAAATAACATTAAGACATATGTTTGCACTTGTTTTTTTTGTTTAGTGGGGGTGTCATGTTGGTGCACAACATCCGTAAAAATGAGACAAGAGTCATTGACTTCAGAGAGACGGCACCGTTTGCTATCCATGAGGACATGTTGCAGACAAACCTGGATATTAATGTAAGACTTTTTTCTAGGGCTGCACGATATATAATGAAAACTCGCGATTTGCGATCTTAGAGATCTATATTGCGATGATTATTTAACTTACATAAACAAATAGCAAAACAACTACGGTAAATACATCTTTTCCATTTCACTGGAACGCTTTAATTTAAATAAGAGTCAACATAACTTAAATACACTCCAAATGACCCTCGCCTACATAGGAGGCGAGCAGCTAACATAAAAGGGTTCCACGCGATTGGTCAGTGATGTAAGGAGTCCCTCCGATTGGTCAAATGCAGGGATTTATTTGATTCGCTAAATACTTCAAGCTGCCATAAGATTATTTTAGCACATTTTAGGTAACCGTTTATCGCAATTTCCGCCGACTTTTGTGATGTGCTTATTGCACGGCTTGATATCACGATAACGATACATTTGCGATTTATTGTGCAGGCCTACTTTCTTCTTAATCATCTGTCAAGAAAATTACCCCCTGATTTTTTGTTCTGGCTCTGCATTGTACATGATCTACATGGAGGTTGTCACTTGTTTTATTTTAGACTGGCTTGCTGGTAGGAGTCCCTGGTATGCTCAGTGGGATGCATCAGGCACACCAGCTCTATGGCAGGTACAGAAAACAATTCATTTGGTAATAATAGTTGCAGCTTTTGCACTGCCTTCAGAAAAATCTATGCTCTTTTCTGGTTTTACAAGCTTTCAGTTCATTTTCTGTTAATTTCATTAATTTCAAGTGTTATTAGCTTCACTCAAAATAAGATTTATTTGCCATTTTGAATGTTTAAAATGGAGAATTGCATTAAACTAGTTTTAGATTTTTCTTTTGTATTAAGTTTGTTTACATGAAGCATCACTTTCACATGTATTTTTTTGAGAAAGTTTAACATTTTTGTGGTTCAGTAACGGCTGGGTAGCTCGGTTGGTAAGGTGAGAGGCTACAATGCAGGAATCCAGGGTTCGATACCCGGAGGGGGATAAACAATGGTACTGGGTCAATTACCTTATCAATGGCGAATATCACCCAGTGAGGGCCCTTAGGCAAGGCCATTAACGCTACTGCCTCCCGAGCGCGGTTAGGCTGCAGCTCACCGCTCCCCCAGGGCATGGGTCAAAATGCGGAGAAGAATTTCCCCATTGTGGCATCAATAAAGTATCCGTTATTATTATTATACCAGCAGAAAGCAGTAATGTTGTAAACATGTAAAATGTGATACATGGCGGAGACAAAACAACTGTGACACTCCTGTGTTTTTGGAGAAATGCCATGAAGCAGGTGCTAACAAATAAGAGGACAGTACAGACACTTCTGGAGAGATGTGCAGATTAAAAATGAATGCAAGACAATTTCCAGGAAAAAGGATGAATGCAAACTTCTGTAGAACAACCGAAGGATTGTTGGTCAAGAATGAAAAGAAGATACGTTTTAAGGAGTGGACAAGTCAGACCGATGGAAAGGGTAAAGGTCATCAGGATTCCTCCTCCTTAACACCTCCGGCAGAAAACACAGTTTTTGGTTGAATATACCAGCTCAGTCTGTACTGCCTTTTCCTAATTATACTTCATTTACCTAAACTTAACTGGACTTCTCAAAGTAAATATTTGGCTGAAGACTTGGCTCCTGCTGAAGATGCACAGGGAGACGCCAACTGGAGCAAATCTGTTGATGGATTCCGGTTGTATGTTTTCAGTCCAAAACATATGACATTCTGCCTCTTCTGCGTAAGACTGATTGATTGATTGATTGATCAATTGATTGATTTCAAGCATTGTAGTCAAAGCAATAAAAAAATCAAACTCATTACAGAAGTGATGAAATGCATAGATGTATAAAAACCAGAAAAACAAAGACACACTTAAGTCACATTTGATCATTAACTAAAGACATGCTGAGCTTGATTCATTGCTTGAAAAGGAGTGGGAAAAAGCAATTTTATATAATCCCACCCCTACTGAATTCATTCATTTTATAGTTTTACATAGTTTTCGTAATTCGGTTCTGATCAGATAGTTTCTTTTTAAGTGACAAAAATTAAGTTCACATCAATGATTGATTATCTTCAGAAAACATTCATTCATGATTTCAGTAAACGGTAACAGTAAAAGATATGTAATAATCATTGATTATTATTAGATCACATTATCACAATACACGATAAATGCAGTAAAAACAACTGAATTTAAAACGGTTTTTAAGATAAAGATTATTATTTCGGGAGAAGAAGTGAGGCTTGGAACTGCATCAGAATGGTAGATCCTTTAATGCTTGAATCTTTTTTTAATCTGACTGGGAGAGGGTTTGGAAATAAGGGCAGCACCGCTGGGACCAGTGACTCAAACTAATTTGACAAGCTGATGAATAATTTGGTCTTCAGTTTTGCATGGAGCTGTCTGTGTAGACAAGAATGTTACATTCAAATGTACAGAAATTCTTTTCTCTGCAAAATGCTGCTCAAAGGTGGAGGATTTTGAGCACATGAGGACATTCTTGTCTTTTTTACTAAAATAAAAAAGCAAACAAACAGTTGTGTCATTTTCTATAATTCTTATTTTTTCATTTTGAAACCGAAAACCCTTTTTGATACTTATTTAAATAATAGTTCATTCATTCATCTTCTGAACCATTTTTGTCCCTTTCGGGGTCACAGGGCTGCTAGAGTCGATCCCGGCTACTCGCAGGCAAAGGCAGGGGACGTCCTGGACAGGTCGCCAGTCCGTCGCAGGGCCACAATCACACACCCATGCACACTCGCATTTTTAATTTAGAGTAACAAATTAACCTATGAAGCATATTTTTGGACGGTGGGAGGAAGCCAGAGTCCCCGGAGAAAACCCCAGCATCCATGGGGAGAACATGCAAACTCCACACTGAAAGGTCTCCCATTGGGGACTTAAACCAGCCTTCTTGCTGTGAGCAGCCACTGCACCACCATGCAGCCCAAATATTTTATCGGTTATGACATTGATTTCAAGGTAAAGCTAATGTGTTGAACTTTTCTGTTAAAGTAAAACATTGTCTTTAAGTGAAAGAATGATCTTTGTCATTGTAGGAGAAGCTGCATCTTTTTGGAGTCAGATGTTTGGGCTGTAATTATTCCACTGCTGTGTAATTATTGTGTAACAGATGCCTTGGCCTCCCTCTGTTTTAAATTTCTTGGATAATTTAAAGTGTTCAAATGTAAACTATTGTGGATTTTAAATATGTTAAGAACATAAATGTGAGTTTCTGAAAAACTCAGATGAACAATATCTTTGACTCTAACAGGATGTCATGGAAGAATGTCGTTGCAATGGCAGCAGATGTGGCTCGAAATGGATTTAATGTCACTCATGACTTTGGTGAGTGTACATTTCGCTTTGTTTTTCTTCTAAGGAAAAAGATCAGTGCTTGTCCCTCAGTGTCCGACTGTCCGAAGAAACACAAGCGAACAGCCTCAGAGCTCCTGCTGACGTCTAGTCTGTCTTTTCTGTCCTTTTCCACAGCCGAAGCTCTCTCAAATGTAAAGAACGACAACATGTCGGAAGCGTTTCAGAATCTGTTTCTTCCCAACGGCAACGTTCCCCCCTCTGGGTTATTTATCCAACGGCATGATTTGGCAGACATTTTGGAAGCTGTTGCAGTTAAAGGGATATCAGAGTTCTATAGTGGGAAGATTGCACAGGAAATGGTGACTGCAGTAAGTCCGCTTTTTTTATTTTATTTCTCTTAACCAAAAAATTGCACGTCTTTCTTAAACTGATTTTTGCAGCTGAATTAAATGTGTTTCATTTAAGTAAAATGGTAATGCATTTAAGCCATTTCTGACATTTTAATAGATAAATGTGTGCTCCACTTGTTAGCTGCACTTTCTGTCACTCTTCTCTGTGACCTTTTATATACTCCTGTTTTGTGATAGGTGCAAAAGAAAGGTGGTGTACTCACAGAAGAGGACTTAGGAAACTATAGCATAGTACTGCAAGAGCCAGCAGAGGTCACCTATCAAGGTAAAGTGCTGACATTAAACACTCAGCACAAGATGGTTTGGCTTGATCTAAAATCCCTTCTTCCAGGGTTCCTCTTTATGTCCAGTATAAATAAAGAAATGCTGATGGTCTGCTCTCTAATTAGGTCTATGGTGGAAACTTGTTTAATATGAGTGGCTTTGTTTACACACAGCACAAGCTGTTATTGACCCTGAGATGGTAATTTAGAAGAATTTCCACACTTTATTATTATGCTGTAATGTTAAAGTGTTCCCTGGTTGTTCTAACAACCTCTGCATGTTTTTGAATCGTGTTGTGCATCTGCCCTTCTCAGAAACAGTCATATTTTATCTTATATCCCAGCTCACTTGTATACATTTGTCAATGATTCATTTATTTGTGTACAATTAACCGCTGGCCTGCAAAAAATGCAATCTACCTTCTTGTGATCTTGTTGGTTCTGCAGGACATCATGTCATGGCGTCATCAGCCCCTCATGCAGGGGTTGCTTTGATCGCTGCGCTAAATATTCTTGAAGGCTACAACATTACCAGCCAAATGTCCAGGAACAGTACCGTGCATTGGATTGCAGAGGTAATTACTGCCTTAACGAAGAGTAAAGGTTGTTTTTGTTTTTTTTAATAATTCCCTTCAAAAAATGTGTTTATTTAGCCATTTTGTTTTTCTCATTTTGAATGAATTTTTCCATTTTAATTTACTAGGCCTTAAAAATAGCTCTGGGCCTGGCCAGTGGGCTTGGTGACCCACTGTATGACAGCTCTGTGACAGAAACTGTTGATAAGATGTTGAGGTAAAGCTGTTCCATCCCACCTAAGATCTCTGTCATTAAAGCACAATTACAACCAAGTTAAGTGTTGCACTTTCGTTTCCACCGACCAGTAAATCCCAGGCTTCCCTACTTCGCCAGCTGATCAGCGACTCCGAAGCAAATCCTGTCAGTCACTACACTTCTGCGTTCAGCTTGGAGAAAGGTGCAGCTGCTGCCCAGGTCATGGTCATGGGTCCAGATGACCACATTGTGTCAGTCATGAGGTATTTCAAATTTGAACCAGTGGATTTTAGGAGTTTATGATCATTGTCAGCAATTTAATTTTCTTTTTCTTAACTTGATTCAGCTCTCTCAACAAACCATTCGGGAGTGGTATAGTGACTTCATCAGGAATCCTGTTAAATAGCCAGATCCTGGACTTCTCTTGGGCTAATAAAACGCTGAGTTCATCACCTAACCCAGTAATCACTGCTGCTTTCTTCTCATGGTTCATTTTTTTGGTATTCTAGATGCTGTAGTTTCTGTTACGCCTCTCATTTATGTGTTGTCTTTCGAAACAGCATAACAACCTCCAGCCTGGAAAAAGGCCTATGTCCTTCCTGATGCCCACTGCAGTGAGGCCAGCAGTAGGGCTGTGTGGCACGTATGTAGCTGTTGGATCATCTAATGGGGAGAAAGCTCTCAGTGCCATCACACAGGTACATTTCACTTCCCAATCTATGATTATTACTGAACTGTTGTTGAATTCTGAATGGTCAGGTAGGAGGTAAGGGGTTTTTCCTTTGCACTATTGTATGGCCCTAAAGAGCAAATCACATCAGAAATCACAGAACGCACAACATATTAAAGATCACAACAACATTTAAAAAAGCAAAACAAATAATAAAAAATCATTAAATTATTGAAATCAAAACAAAATTCCAGAAACCGAAACGTAAAAAAAATAATAAATTCCAGAAAATAAAACGAATTGTTAAAAAAATGAAACAAAAGAAGAAACCAGATAAGGTAGGCATTATGGGACATGATTGATTGGATTATGACATTTGAGTTTTGAAGAAGATGGAAAGCAGAAGGATTTTTTCCCGATCTGTTATAAGAAGTTGATTGAGCAATCACCGAGCTTTTGACGGAAGAAAGATCTTCATCGCCATGCAGGTGAACAAACATCATCATCCAATCAGTGATGTCTCATAACATCTACCTTTTCTGATTTCCAATTTGGTTTCATTTTTTAGCAATTCATTTTGATTTCTTGAAATGACTTTTGTTTTCTAAAAAATGTCCTTTTTAAGCTCTACTTGACTTAAGTTAATAATCACTAGATTTAATAAATCAATTGTGACTTAAGTGTCTTTGTTTTGGTTTTTCTCAAATGCATTTCATTATTTCTGTAACGAGTTGAATAAATCTGTGGGATTTTTTTATCTTGTAATGTCTATAATTAGTGCTTGAAACAAACCAAATCAATCAATTAAACAAGCAAGCAAGCAATCAAATTTAGTTTATTTTGTAGTTGTCTTTTTTTATTAAATTTGTTTTAATTTCTGAAATGTGATGTTCCTTTTATGTTACGAGTTTTGCTTTTTAATTGTTGTTTTTATCTTGAATATGTGTTTGCATTGATTGATTTGTTGATGTCATTTGCTCCTCAGGGCCACCGTACAATTGTCACCTTAAAATATTCCTCTTGTGATTTTCCACAGGTGCTGATGAATGTTCTCTCTTCACGTAAAAACATGAACGACAGCTTAGCTTATGGGAGACTCCACCCACAGCTGCAGCCAGACACCCTCCTGGTGGACTGTGAGTGTTTTCTCCCTCTGTTGTGTAGTTTGGTCCACATGAGCACTGTCCATGTTTTCTTTTCTTTTCTTTTGAATGGCATGAACCGCCCAGCCCAATTCTTTTAGAAGTGTATTAACTTTCCAGAGGAAGTAACAATTCATTACTTGCCTTGGGTTCCACAGCTTTCCCCAAACGTTCTTTCCTTTTTTCTGCTGATGTTCTATGTTAACGAAAACGTAGGAGCCACAATACAATACACAATACAAGATCATTTTTATTTATTTTATGTTTTAAATGTTAAAATTTTTATTGTAAATGTAATTTATTGTTTCCCCCTAGCGAGGACTCCCTTGAAAAAGAAAAATATATTCAGTTCTGTGTACAAATTATAACAAAATTTTGGGAGTTTGTACTCGGACTCTAAAATCCTAAAATTTAAAACCTTTCTTAGGGTTTTCAAGTGTTTACATATTGAATAGTGCTTGTAATATTTCTGTTACAACTGAGTTTTACCCGTCTGATTATTAGAAATAAAATGGCAGAAAAGACAAAGTGGATAAACATCACAGTAGCGCATGAATTTACTGGTTTGATAATTGGATCAGAATTGAACTTTTTCTTTACCGTAAATCAAACAAAATGGGTTTAAACTGTAATTAATTTCTTAGTTACAAACATTTATCATAATCAGGGGTTCTTACCTGTCCCTTGGAAACGTTAACCAAATATCTATATAAGTAAATACAAATACAGGTCTGTTTTCAGGGTTTGCTCTTCTCTCTAACCTCACAACTCTTTTTTTGTGTTAACTCTTCTTCTACAGCTGAGTTTTCAGAGGACGAAGTGGAGCTGCTTCAGGTCAAGGGCCATAAAGTGGAGAGGATGGACGTGCTTTCATTAGTTGAGGCCACTCGGAGAACCAATGACCTCATTATCGCTGTCAAAGATCCCCGTAGTGCAGATGCCTCTGCCCTTTCTCTGCCCAATGTTCCTTAGTGCAACCCCTAAATGCAAATGCTTTCGTAGAAAACTACAGACTGGAAGTTACCGAGGTTGTTGATTAACTCATTAAAATACACCAAAAGTACACTCTCAGTACTTTTTACAGCATGTTACTAATGTTTTAGTCCAGAAGAACTTTATGCTGCTTTCTCTGAGGTGACCTAATGGGAACCTGAAAACGGCTGATTAGTTCAGAATAAACACTACAAACTAGCACCACCTAAAATAGCATGTGAAGTGGACGTTCTTGCACAGCCTCAATTATTCCAGTCCCATGCTTCAAAGTGTTTGAACTGTACATTCCTGGCCTTCGCAGCTTCATTGTTTGCTGCGTGTGTTTTACAAATCTAGGAACAAACATGTAACGCATGTTGGTAAATTAGTCTCACTTAGTTCTTTTAAAGAGAACATTTGCTCGTTTTTTTTAGGAGAAAAACGGATGAGGGAGTTGCTGTTTTAACAGTTATGGTGAATGTGGACACTAACAACACACAAACACTAGTGACCTTCTTAACAGGGTGTTTGAGAGTGTTGCTTAGTTAGCGGTGCAAAATTCAGAGTTTATTTCTGAAAAATTCACAGTTTCTTTACAGGAGACTTTGAAGGAAGGAAAACTGGCAAAGAAGAACCAAGAAATCCTCACGTGCAGCTAATTTCTTGATTGTAGTGCAGTTAGGTCATCTTTTAGCCGGACAAAGTCTCTGCTGCATTTCACAACTGCTTTACAAAATATATAATATAGATATTTTGTGATGATTTACATCAGTAATTGGCCAGTGCTCCCGTATACCTGAATGTGACCGTCCAGCTCTGCACACGTTCACTCTCTTGCTTTTATTTGAAGAGTTACTGTGATTTGATGTTTGCAGCAGCTGCTAAAGCTTTCAGTGTTATAATCAGACAATACCACCCTGGTGTCCTGTAAGACTTTTCAAACAAGTTCTAGAAAGTAGATGTCAAACTCCCTGTATTTTAAAAACTTTCCTTTTAATATAATGATTCTAATGAAGTTTATTAGTTTTTTTTTTTTGTCACGTTGTTGGTCTATGGTTTTGTTTGCACATTGTTTTGTGATTTACGTTTTATTGGTTTACTTTCAAAAATGATAGAATCAATCTGTATTTGTATTTTCATACGAAATTATTTGCTAAGTCTATTTACTGTTATGAAAGTGGATCCATCCCACACATCTTAGACAAGAACATTTTTTTTTTTAGTAATTAAATTGTAATTTTGTAATTATTTTTTTTAAATTAATCTCGCCCATACATGAACTGAATGGAAGTTAATTTTTATTCTGTTTCTTGTTAAATATCAGTGCAATATGATTGTTGATGGGGTTTTTGTGTGATATTTCATAAGGCACACTTTTGCACGTTTGATTTATGGTTTTCATCAACAATTGCTCAAATCCAAAAAATAAAAAGTTTAAAACATTGAATCCGTTCAGATTATTTCTTTTCCCCATTTCAATTCAATTTGTATTGCCGTAGCTGTTAAACATTTACTGTCTGTTCAAGTAAACTTTAAGGCTTGTCCAGTTTTTCCTTTATGATGTCTGGTCATTTTTAAAGCCGTTGAACCTTTAAAGCTAAATTATATTTAATTGATATTTGGTTTTTTCCTTTAGGAGCCCCTCCTAAATTGTCTTTAGTTTTTTTTTTTTTTAACTAATGGAAATTGTAAAAAATAATAATAAATTATATTTATATTACCTAAATATTTGTTATTACTAAACAAATAAACGTTCTAAATGGATAATATTTTTAGGGTAATTCAAAATAAAAATAGTTTTGGTAAGCTTCAGTCATTGACTTTTATTTCGAAAACCCCAACCGGAAGCTAAATTGCCATGGTTTGCAACTTGCCTTTGAGATCCGTGTTTTGTTAGCCAGTTTAGCAAGCAGATGTCGAGTGGTACAACTTTATCTCAGATGATTACTTCTGGTAAGACTTTTGCTTCTTCGTGTCGCTGTTTAATCAGAATAATGTGCTAGAATTTAATTTAAACCATTGTGAAAAGCAACAACGTTAGCATTAATGCATTCACGAGTTATTATCAGCTACGCTTTCTAGCTAGCATAGCTGACATTTGCTAGCTGACTTTGGGAGAAGCCGCAGGATCCGCTTAGTCGATAAATATATTATTTTTAGTAATGCGTCCACAAATGTATAACTTTGATATGCAAACACTAGTATGCAACTACCCAAGAGTGTGCATTAAAATGCCATAAACGAAGTTTACGTTTCTGCTTCGTATATATATATGTGTGTTACGCTAAGCTCCTGCGCTGAGGCCCGTACTACTGCAAGGCCAATCATTTTACTCAAGCAGACCCTCTGTGAGGGGTTTTGTGCTGTGAAACTGACTGCTATGATGACACGAGTGTAAAATAAAGATTTGAAAATCATCTCACTTTGCTGTTTGATAGGCAAGTGTGTTGCTTCTGCAATAGTTGTCTTCTCCTATAGTTGTTAGCTTTTTTTCTTTTTTTAAATAGGAAGAAAACTATTTTATTTTTTTAGGATGCCCCACCTAGAATTATTGCTAAAAATCTCTCTTTTTATGAATCACTTCTTTTTTTTTAACAGCGGTAGGTTTAACTTTTTACCATCAACTGTATTTGATTTGAATCGCAGCATAAAGCCTCCTACACCACCCCTCCTAGTACAAGGGGAGGATGCCACACCAACACACTGAGCCGGTGATGCCCCAGAAGACTGAGGACCTTGGACCTGACAATGAATCAGACGGGGATTCTGGTGTTGGGGAGGAGGATGCAGGCGAAGATGCTGACAGCTGTCCCGAACACAGTGCCACAGAAGATGATGTTATGAAGCAGGAAGTCATGGATGAAAATGGTGGATCGCAAGAGGACATCACAATTTTTGTTTCATTTCAAGGGGATATGGATGATGAGGACTTCAGTCAAAAACTTAACACGGTTCTCAGTGGAATACCCAACATTCTTGACATGGGTTAGTTTAACTTCTTTACCTTTATTATGTTATGTACAATTTTCCACATGCTTTTTATTTTTCAGAGCATTTGTTAATTGAAGATGTTGGCATGTAATAGGTAACGAATAATATACTCGTACCATTGTTACATTGTTTTATTGTTAGTAGCTGGTCGCAATATATTGTCTAAAAGGTGCTACTACTTTCGGTAGTTACATGTCCTAACCATCAGATCTGGATTTGAACCACTTCTTTAGTGAGCATCTTGTCTTGTAGACGGTTTTCATTTCCAGTGATAGCATCAGAACATTTAGTTCATAGACTGGTAGAGATGCATGTATTGGACATGTCTGAGGGGTTAATCTGCCATATTTCAAACTTTGTTCTTTAGAACTACTGATGAGCAAAATGTTTGACTTTTAGGTCATTAACGTGAAAAGAGGATAAGTAAATTAAAAAAAAGTAATTAATTAAGTGCAAATTAACTATTATAAATGTATGGCAATGTCTGATATTTTTGACAACAAATATGACGTACATGCCTCCTAATTAAAAAAAAGTGTATTTTCTATTGATGTGGGTTGTTGAATGACATGATGTATGTCCATCTTGATCTGTTTTAGCTAGTCGGAGGAAGAGAAGAGACTTGTGAGTTTGGATGCTAATGATGTGGATACAATTTTCCATTTGTAGGCTCAGAAACACTGCAGCCACAGCATGTGGAGCCGTGGAACAGTGTGCGTGTTACCTTCAACATTCCTCGGGATGCTGCAGAACGACTCCGACTGCTGGCACAAAACAATCAGCAGCAGCTTCGAGACTTGGGGATTCTCTCTGTGCAGATAGAGGGTAACAATCTTTTTTATGAAAATTATATATTTTTTAATTAAACCTCAATCATAATTGTGCTGGATTTTTTTCCGTGTCATTAATTTTAGGGGAAGGTGCCATCAATGTGGCCGTGGGACCAAATAGAGGTGCAGAAGTTAGAGTGAATGGACCAATGGTTGCACCTGGTCAAATGAGAATGGACAGTGGCTTTCCAGGCCAGCCTGGACCAGGTATGGATTTGCTGAACTAACCTCCCAAATGACTTCTAAAGGCATCATTTTGACAGTATTTCCTGTGATTGTAAACAGCTGTATGTACAATTAATCTAGTTTAGTTGTTACTGATTCATGACTGTCTTCAACCCTTAATATCAAGTTGTTACAAAAGTAAAAATAAAAACTTTGTTTTTTGTGTGCTCCTTTTGACCAGGAGGGTTAAGGATGCCTAATCCATCAATGGTTCCTACTGGACCTGGCATGGTTGGTCAGAATATGTTACCAGGCAGTGGACAGATGCATCCTCGCATCCAAAGACCACCTTCACAAACAGGTTCAGGTTTAGGTTTTTATTTTTCTTAAATGAGGCACATTGATGTCTATATATATATATGATCTGTATGATGACTTGGTGATAATGTCATAAAAGTCTAGTCTTCCTTATTCCATAGATGTGATGGATCCAATGATGCCAGGTATGTCCATCCAGCAACAGCAGCAGCAGCAGCAACATTTTCAGCACCAGCAGGCTGGTCTCCATGGCTCAGTCTCTATGCCTCCTCAAGCTGCCCATCACATGCAAGCTCTGCAGGCAGGCAGACAAATCAACCCTGCTGCATTGCAGCAACTACAGCAGCAGCAAGCCCAGCAGCAAGCTCAACTCTCCCAGCTTGGACCTCGACCTCCATTCAATCCTTCGGGTCAGATGGCTGCACCTCCTAACTGGAATCAGCTGCCCTCTGGCATCTTACCACCACCAGCAGCCCAAGGAGGTCCAGCTTGGAGAAAACACCCACCTCAGCCCCAGATGGTTCAAAGGCCACCCTCCCTAGCTACTGTACAGACCCCCAGTCATCCTCCACCCCCTTATCCGTTTGGCAGCCAGCAGGCTGGGCAGGTGTTCAATGCCATGGGACAGGGACAGTTACAGCAACAACATCAACCGGGAATGGGCCAGTTTGCTGCCCCTCAGCCTAAAGGCCAACAGGCTGGACCTGGTGGTGTCACAGGACTAACTCGCCCCCCTCCACCCCTTCCACAAACTTCTGGACCACAGGGCAACCTCGCAGCTAAGTCGCCTGGATCGTCTTCATCTCCTTTTCAGCAGGGCTCTCCAGGTACTCCTCCTATGATGGCTCAGAGACCCACAACTCCACAGGGTTTTCCTCAGGGTGTTGGTTCACCAGGAAGAGCAGCCCTCAGCCAACAGGGCAACATGCAGCAAGGATTCATTGGAATGCCCCAGCATGGACAACCGGGGGGCCAAATTCACCCAGGTTAGTAACTCTGGTTAGTATTTTGTTGTTCCAATGGAAAAAAAAACAACCTGTCAAAGAAGTTCACTTTTTCTTGATCATCTTTATCCAAAATGACCATTGTAATCATCAATTCTAGGCATGGCAAAGCGTCCCATGGGTTTTCCAACATCTAACTTTGTTCAAGGTCAGGTGAGTGTTAGCACTCCAGGAGCTCCTGGTGGAGGAGCAACTCAGCAACTGCAGACCAACCAAGCAATGTCTCAAGCAGGTAAAACTTCTACAGATCTCTAAACAAAAAGAAAAATGCTTGTTTTATGATGTAGAAAGTATCTGACTTTACTTGCTGCAGGTAGTGGCTTAAATGCTGTCTGCTCAGAAACTGAGGGTGGAATTCTCATAGGGAAGTTTCGATCAACCCAGAATGGGAATTACTATCAGAATAGCTCAGACTGGTTAGAGAATTTGACATGGCATCACATTTGTATCACATTTTCACTTACTTCACTTCGTTTTCTGTGCTGTAGCACATCAAATGGTACAACACACTTCATGCAACAATTCCCATTTTGCAACATCATGTTGCACAATTGAGCATGTTGTCTACCATGTTTGATGCCTTAAATAATTACCTAGTTTGAAGCGATGCGGCAGTTGCAGCTCATTCCAATTCATTCTTAATTATGCTTTGTCAACACTTAATTTGCTATTAATAGCTTTAGCCTTCACACTGAAAGGCTCGTTCTTGTTTTTTCTTTAACTTCACTCATTTTAAAATGTTTATCTGGTATGTCAGTGTCACATTAAGTTTATTTAAGATTACAGGTTTTCTATTTAACAAAAGACACGTTAATGTTAAGCTAAACACTTGGTTCATCTAATGAGTTGGAGCAAAGTAAGAGTTCTCAACAGAAAATAGAAGAAAAAGGGGAAAACAAGGATTTTAAATCAATCGAAGAAGTCTACATTCAAAAGCTGGAATCCTAAAGCCCCACTCATATTTAGAGCCATTGTAAAAGTGTTCCCAGTGATATTTTAATTACGATTTTCAAAAAACCTGTGTTGTTTTCTTGAACATAGTGTCTGCAGAGCAGCACTAGTTAATTAGAAGTTTGCCTCAGAGTTGTGGGTGGGACTGTTGGTGCAGAGCAAACGCCCTCCCACTTCCCGTCACCCATCTGTTTACCACGCTCTCCCACTACCTTACAGCCCCTTACATCCCTAACCTGACAGTACTTGTGCAACAAAAATGACGAGCAATATTGGAGCCATCCAGCCGTACAGTTTAGAGCCAGATGCCAGTTCAGACAAGGAAAATGAAGACGTACATGGATCTGTGGTTTATAAGTAGATGCATCAGAATGGAGAGGAGCAGGGAACTTGTGACCTGCCAATAGGAGCTTCTATGTCACAATAAGCTCGTAATCAAACAGCAGTTTTTTGGTCTGCTCCTCATTTACAACAGTTTGAAAAAAGATACCCAGAAATGCATTTTTGAGATTAATTTTCTTTTTTATATATGGCCTCCATCATGAGAAAAAGGTCAAAAGCAAATGCATTAAACACCAAAAACACAATATTTTATTTGAGTAAGTCTTTAACAAATGAATTGAAGCTTGTCTCTGTGTGTCACTTGGGATCCATTTTTCTTAAATACACCAGTCTTCAATAATTATAGTAGTCTATTTTTTTCTTTTATTAGCAAACCCCTTTTTATTAGCTTTATATGTTTTTGTTGAGAACTATTTATAATTTCAGAATTAACACCATGATATATGCAACCATTTATGCTATCCTTTGTATTTTACATCAGGGCCTCAACCATCACCTTCCACTCCCAGCTCAATGCAGGGACCACCTCATGTTCAACCCAATGCCATGGGTGTGCAAAGCAGCATGGCAGGTCCAACCCCATGCACAACTGCTGGACCTAGTATGGGTCAGCAGCAACCTGGCCTCCAGACCCAGATGATGGGCCTCCAGCATCAGGCCCAGCCTGTGTCCTCCTCCCCCAGCCAGATGGTACAAGGTCAAGGTGGAGGTCAGACTGTCCTTTCAAGGCCTATCAATCAAGGCCCGAGAGGTGGAATGACCCCACCTAAGCAAATGATGCCACAGCAAGGCCAGGGGGTGATGCATGGGCAGGGTCAGATGGTTGGAGGCCAGGGGCACCAGGCCATGCTCCTGCAACAGCAGCAGCAAAACTTGATGATGGAACAAATGGTTGCCAACCAGATGCAAGGAAACAAGCAGGCATTCGGAGGCAAGATTCCAGCTGGGGTTATGCCGGGCCAGATGATGCGAGGCCCATCCGCAAATATTCCTGGTAACATGGGGCAGTTCCAGGGACAGGTGCCCCCACAGCAGATGACTCCACAGCAACAACAACAGATGGCTCAACTACAACAGCAACAGTTACAGCAACAACAGCACCAGTTGCAACAACATCAGCTACAACAACAGCAACACCATCAGCAGATCAGTCAACAACAACAGCCACAGCAGGCTCCCATCCCTAATAATCCTAATCAAACTATGGGTCTGCATGGGCAGCAGATGAGACTACCTGCTGGCCATCATCTCATCCAACAGCAGCTACAACAGCAGCAGCAGCTGCAGCAGCAACAACAGCAGAAACAGCAACAGGCAATGTTGCAACAACAGCAACAAGCAGCTCAGCAACACCAACATACCATTGGGGACCCAAATAGTGGCACAGGTGACTTGGGAGTCCAGCAAATGGTCCCAGACATGCAGGCGCAGCAGCAGCAAGGCATGATGGGTGGCCCTCAGCATATGCAGATGGGAAATGGCCACTTTGCTGGTCATGGCATGAATTTCAACTCTCAGTTCTCAGGTCAGATGCCAATTGGAGGGGCATGTGGACAGCAAGGTAGTTTTCCCGTCAATAAAGATGTTACACTGACTAGCCCACTGCTGGTCAACCTGCTGCAAAGTGACATATCTGCCAGCCAGTTTGGACCAGGAGGAAAGCAAGGTGCTGGTGGAGGAAATCCAGCTAAACCTAAAAAGAAGAAACCACCACGCAAGAAAAAACCCAAAGAGGGGGATGGACAACAACAAGTAGAGGGGCTTGGGTAAAACATGTTTTCTTCTTTCATCAGGTCCTGTGTCAACAGCATATTCTTTATTTAACCAAATAAACTTTTATTTTATCCTTATAGAGGTCTTGATGCTGCTGCTGGTATGGAAGATTCTGAATTGCCTAATCTGGGTGTGGACCAAGGTTTGGGTTTGGACAACGCTGGCCAGAAGCTTCCTGATTTTGCTAATAGACCTCCAGGTAGTCAAACTAACAAAACACTAAACTTAGTTCATTTCCTTGTTTTGTTGTTAAAACAACCAATATACTAAAATGCAAATGCTCTTTTGTTCTAAAAATTGTACATTTATCATAATTTATATCACTGATCTGTTTTATACTTCCAAGGGTTCCCTGGTCAACCTGGAGAGCAGAGGGTACTGCAACAAGCCCCCATGCAGTTTATACAACAACAACAGCAGCAGCAACAACAACAACAACAACAACAGATGCAGCACATGCAAATACAGCATCAAATTGCACAACAACAGCAGCAATTGCAACAACAACAGCAGCAAATGCAACAGCAACAACAACAACAGCAGCAGCAACAACAACAACAACAGCAGCAGCAGCAAATACAGCAACAACAATTGCAGCAACAGCAGCCGATGATGCAGATGCAGGGGCTCCAGAATGCTCAAGGATCACAGATGATGACAGGGCCACAAGCATCAGGTCAAGGTCAACCCCAGATGCACCCGCATCAGCTGCAGCAGCAGCAGCAATCTCAGCAGCCACACCTACAACAGCAGGTAGACTTTTGATTTGGTATTTTATCCTAGATTGTTTCTTTTAATTCAGGACGCACTTTAACCACCCGACTAAACTTTAATCTTAATTTCTTATCAAGCAACAGCAGCAGATGATGCTGATAAAAATGCAACAGGAGCAATCAAAAAATCGCATGCCCATCTCCACTGGAGGACAGCTTCCTCCTCGAGGAATGGGCAATCCTGCAGACATTCAAAGGCATCCCAGTTCACAGCAAAGCAGCATGCCTGTAATGATAAGCCTGCAAGGTCATGGCAGTGTACCACCATCCCCTGATAAACCCAGAGGGATGCCTCTGATGGTAAACCCACAGGTAAGGGGTGATTTTTAGTAGTACCATCATTTTCATATTCCCATCCCATCCTCTGATTCTCTTGGAGGAAATTTTAACGCAGATTATATTTCCTTAAATTTCTAGCTTGCAGGGGCTGCACGAAGAATGTCCCACCCTGATTTAGGGCCGGGGGCTCAAAGCTCTGGATCTGAGGAGGCTTCTGTAGGTGCCCACTCAAAACAAGACAGACAAGGGGGCTCAGAAATTGGTTTACAGCCAGGAAATGGGTCCCAACAAATTCCAACCAGCCAGGTCTCGAACACACACATGATAAAACAAGGGCCTGGTTCAACACAAATGCCTCAACACACAGGATCCAGTCCCCAACAGCAACTACCCACGCTGCCTCAACAAGCAGGGCACATGCCTGGCCATCATTTCCCCAATGTTCCTACAACTTCACAGAGTTCAAGGCCTAAAACTCCGAACAGAGCCAGCCCCAGACCTTACCACCATCCCCTCACTCCATCAAACCGTCCACCGAGCACTGAACCTTCTGAAATTAATCTTTCACCTGAGAGACTAAATGCTTCAATTGCTGGACTGTTTCCTCCAAAAATTAACATTCCTCTGCCTCCAAGGCAGCCAAACCTTAACAGGGGATTTGATCAGCAAGGGCTGAACCCAACAACTCTCAAAGCCATTGGACAGGCTCCACCCACCTTGACTTTAACAGGAAACAACGGCAACGGCAGCTCTGGTGGAAATAACACTAATAATCAGCAGTCTTTGTCCTCTGGTGTAGGAGTTTCAGGTACTAAACAGGAAAAAGTGTCTGGAGGGCAAAGTAAGAGGGCAAGTCCTAGCAATAGTCGGCGGTCAAGTCCAGCCTCTAGTCGCAAATCAGCCACACCAAGTCCAGGAAGACAGAAGGGGGCAAAAATGAGCATTGCATGCCCTCCCCACCAGCAGCAACTTGTCAGTCCTCAAGGGCAAGCAATGATTTTAAGCCCTTCTTCTATACCTCCAAGTCCAGTATCTATGATGTCACAAGTGAGTGGCAGTATGGAGGCACAACAGATGCAGAGTGCCTTGCAAGGTCCTCATGGAAATCCTGTTGATGGAGTCAGGGAAAATCAGGGGACAACTACTACAGAACAGCAACACACACCCCAGCCCCAGTCTCAGTCTTTAAGAGACTTATCAGCCTCAAGAATGACAAATGTTCATGCACCACGACAGCCCAAAGCTGACTTGGAGGGGCAGACTGGTAGTGTTGAAAGGCCATTGACACAACCGGTACCCACACATAACCCTGATATTTCATCATCTTTCAGAACAGCTCCAACTTCCCTCAACCAGTTACTGGATAACACGGCTATGTCAAACAAGCCTCTTCGCCCCTCAAAGAGTAATACTCCTGCTGGTGGAAAACACAGTCCCAAATCTACTTTGGAGTCAGATGCATCACTTCACAGTAATTCTCAGAACACAGAAAGGTCAATGAATGTTGCTACTACCACCGCTGCAAATGAAACTGAACAGAATCCCAAACCTCTTGTTCAAGTCCCCACTTGTAATCCAAACCTGCAGCAACTTACATCAGTTCCCAGCTCTCACTCTGCTAATAATGTAAATACCAATACTATTCTTAGCTTTACCCAAACTGCTAACTCTAGTCTTGTTAATCCTGATTCAAATGTAAATACCACATCTTCCCATTGCAACTCAGTTAGTACAAACACTAATGCAACCACAGGTGCAAGCCCTTGTACAGTCACTTCCAGTCATAACAGTTCTGCCTCAGCTATAAATGCTAGTTCCAACTCAAGCACTGCTCTAAACCCGCCCAGCTCTGCTCTTAAACCGAGCCCAAGTCCCAAACCCATGTCTAGCGTTCATTCTGTCATACAGATCCCTGCGTCTTCAACCACCATTTCCTCCAACCAGATTACAGTGTTTGTCACCTCCAATCCTATAACTTCTACCCCCACATCGATGGTGTCCACCATGATGGCTGCTGCCAACAAAAACTCAAGATCTCAGGATATCCGACAGCAGAGTCCTGGCCCTCGACCACCTCAGTTTATCACCACAACCCCAGTATTTATTAATCCAATATTCCAGGTTCCTGGCTCCTCTGTGGCTCCTAATAACTCAGTAGTATCTCAGTCAGTCACCATGGTAGGGTCTATCCAAATGCCTACTGGAAGCATCCAACTTTCTCCTGCCCTAAATTCCACACAGCCATCAGGGGTTAATATAGCTCCCTCTCAGCCCAATAGAACGCTTGCTGGACAGGTTCAGGTAGCTACTAATGCAGTATCCACAACTCCAGTTGGTGCTATCCTAGCTTCTCACCAAACCAACCCAGGAGCAACAAAAGCAGAAAGTCAAAATGAGACCACTTTGTCTCAGAAATCTAATCCTGCACTCTGGAAACCTCCACCCCACTCAAGCGCTACAACATCATCCCCATTTCAGACACCTTTGTCCACACCTCCCTGTTCCAGTTCTGGAACTGTTGGCAGTTTCCGTAAGAGCCCCATATCACCATCTCCTCCTACCCAAGCAAAAGGTAAATCTGGACCAGCTCCTGTTTCCAGCACTGGTGAGTCTCTTCAGGGTTTTATGGGGGCTGGGCCACCACAGGTGTTTCTTCCACCTGCTAGTCTAGCTACCCCGACTGAAGCACGATCACCCAATACTACTGCCAGTACCACAAACAATCCTTTGCCTGTAGAATCTTCACCGGTCCCAGTTTCTACCCAGGTTTCTGTTCCTAATCAGACTCTTGGCCCTACTTCTCTGCTTCCTACGACATCGCTCCCAAACTCAACTGTAAATTCTCAAGCTCCTATGCCAACTGTAGTTGGTACTAGTCCAGGAGTCTCATCTGCTGCCTTGCTATCAACGGTTACTCTTGTGCAAAGTACTGTACCATCTGTTGTTCCAATTGTTGCTGCACCTGGATCTGCTGAGGCGACTCATACATCACCAGTTGCTGATCCCAGCAGAGTCCTGTCGGTGCAGTCAGACCCTTCAACAGCTGAGCCGTCCACGCCACAAGCTGCAGTATCTGCTGAAGCAACTCGGATCAGCCCTGGTAAGAACTTTTAAGCATGTTCCAAGTCAGAGCAAATGTTATTTAAATATTAAAAAGGTACAACTAAATTACTTCATAAAACCAATTAATTACATTTCTATACATACTTTTTTGCTTCACAAACATTTGAGATTTTGCAATTTTCTTAGCTGTGCTATTATCTTTTCCATTCACCTTCAGCCCTACAACAAGACATTCTACAAGAACCTGTTTCCTCTGAGAAGATGGGTAATTATCTTTCTTTTATTGCTAATGAAATAAAAAACATTGACCAAATAACCATCTACAGATCAACAAAAAACCTTGACCTATCTGGCATACAAATGTTTTTGTCTTTGTGTTTTATTTTTAGGTGACGAAGCAACAACAGGCTCTGAGCAACCGTAAGATCTCTAACAGAATCTTTTCTGTTTTGTTTTCTTGCTCTGAGATTTTGATAGGTGACTATTTAATCCCTTACACACCAAACGTTTGTCATGACGTCAAATCGTGTCATGTCATATTACTTCTTATAACTGTTAATTTATGGGGGGAAAATGGCCTATCCTATACTTTTGAAGTGTATTGCGTTGACCTGATGACAAATTTCAACAGGGTTTGATTACTTGTAGCCACACAACACAACTTTTGGGCACCTTTTAAAAATCAGCAAGAATGAATAATAGAAAAAAAGAATCTTTTTAATCATTTTTCCTTCTTGTCAGCTCTGCAGGTTCACTTATCTTCTATGTTTATTTGTTGTGCTGAACAGCAAATCAAAGGAGTACCATGAAATTTAACAGGGAAGAGTCAATACTGTGCTCTAAAAAAAAAATAATACAAGTGATGTTTAAACTTGGTTTGGTGTATAGGGGCAATTATTTTTGACTTTTGACAGGATGATTTGTAAAAGCTTTGCACTGCAAATGCTTGAGGTAGTATCATATTTTATTTATTACTAAGGGCAGATGGACATCATGCAGATAGAAATAATGTTTTCTTCTAACCGTTTCTGTTAGCAGTTTTGTTTTTGTGATTTGTGTTTTGAAGCCTGAAACTTTTTGGCAGACTGAAGTTATTTTATTTACCAGTGACCCAGGATCAAACTGTTTCTGATCTGCGGGGGTTGTACCTTTCAAATGGGGGGATGATGTGGACCTGTGGTTAGAACTGATGTGGTACAGGCTTATTTTAACTCATTTCTTCCTCATCAGGTAATTTTGGTGGCAAAAGTCCATTTCAGTTGACCTTAGTTCACTAGAAGCTAAATTTCTAAAGACCCATTCCAATAATCTTTTGATCAATTGTAAAAGCATCCTTTAATTATAAAATTGTCATTTTCTTGGACAGCAGTAGTTCATTAGAAATTTGCTTCTGAGATGTTGGCAGGACCGTTGGCGCAGAGCATTCCCCTCACTATTTTCTGTTTCACAAATTAGCTCTTTTTTAATGCAGATTTTTATGTCTGCCACTGCTTTACAGTGATTGAAATAAAGACACACAGAAGTACAATTTTAATCTTATTATTCTTTATATATGTCCTCATCAGAAAATTGCCACAAGAATTTTAAAAACACCAAAAAGCAAGTTTTTTCATCTGAAAGGGTCTTTTAAATTAATTTTAAAGCCTCGCAGTGAATGATTTTTGATTTTTATTACTGTTACAAATTAATGTTAGCACAACTTCAACAGTGTAAACACAGAAACCAGATAACCAAGTGCTTTATTTATGTAACTGTTTGATAGCACCTTGTATGGCTTCAATTTAGTGGAGTCAGTTGTCTGGTTAGGGAAACGCTTTGAGTTATGTTTATACTTGACTCTCAGTGTTATGTTGATGTCTAACAAGAAGGTAAGGTAGCTGTTACTTCAGAATCTAAGTAACAAAATACATTCAGCACCATAATAATGTTTAACCTTCCATTCACAAAAGATTCGGTTGGAGTAATATTTAAGCAAAGCTGTATTAACCATACATATCATATTTTCTGTTAATGTTGCTTCTTATTGTTTTGCACCTCTATAGAAGGAATTAGGTTTGTTTTGACATCCCCAATATGTCCTTTTCAAAAATTATTTGTGTGGATTTTATGTCAAAAAGAAGAAATACTGCTTTCTTTTTAGGAATATGATTTCTCTGTTTTTTAAACTGTTGCTTGTTTTTAATAGTGGATGCCATAAAATGAGACATTTTGTTTACAGTCATTTTACTTTTCTGTACTCACTTTTTATGTTCTTCCTCGTTTGCTGCATGGAACAATAAATCAAAGTACACTGTAAACCCTCTGAGGAAGAAGAGTCAACATTGCATTCCTTAAAAAAATACAATAAAAAATGGGATTGTTTATACTTACTGAGATTATTAGATCCACTAGTGTTGATCTTGAAAAAGCTGTTTTATTCTTAACAAAAATGCTTTTTTTTTTAAAACTCAGGGAGTTTATTTGGTTAAGCATGGGGTTTGTGTTAAACAAAGGCCTCAGCATTTGGTGTGTATGTTCGCCGGGCAGTTACATGAATATACAATGTATGACTGAAGGAAAAGCTCATGATTAAATTAATTTGGTCGTTACCATGACCTCTGAGAATACATCTCATTTCCTGGGATTGAAATAATATATGGTGGGGAAGTGAAGCTTTGCTTGTTCAGCGCTGTTGATAGTTTACAGCTGCATTTCCACTTCTATCACAGATGGGCAAAGAAAAGAAAGACGCCCATCAACTTAGTCCCAAGGTATGTATTTGAATGTGTTAGTGCTTCAAAGACACAAGCAGTGACTATGTCAACGTAGTGGATGCTGTCAGGATGAAGACGGACGGCATCTGTGGTAGATGAGGAAAACAGCACAGTCCTAATTGGTATTAGTTTGCTCTGACTAGAGCAGTAGTGTAACACCCTGGCTTGTTTGTAACACACCTGTACCTTGTCTTTCTTTTTCCTGTTCGTTGTTGTTTTTATATCCGTTTCTCTCAGAGCTGCAGTGGAAAAGCCCAAGGGACCAAGTAGGCGCAGCTCCCGAGCTGAGAAAGAGGTGGATGAGGAGCCAGTAGCAGACAGCAGCAGCAGGAAGAGATCAGCAAGGCCTCAAACCAGCTCCGCCGCAAAAGGTAGAAACATTCATCTGAATTTGAAAGATATTATCTCTTCCTACATACAGAAGTTTTTTGTTTTTATTACAGAAACTGCAGCAAGCCCCACTCAAGCCAAGCGAAGGAAGTCTAAATAGATCCAACTGCAGTTGTGATTAGCTGTGAACTGTAAAGTAACTTTTTTTCTCTGTCTGCTGTGAAGCAGGTGGTTTTGTTGCTCGGATTATGAAATTTTACTGGAGGAAAAAAGAAAACAACCATGTACATTTTGTTTCAATATTAATTGTTCATGCTATCCTGTGAGATTGTAGCTAGTGTGTGCATACAGTTTGTGTGAATGTGCTTTTATATGAAATGCTGGATTGATTTCAAAGACTGATTATAAAACTTGTTATGACTGTGTAATTATGTTGTAAAATGGAAATACATTTTCTACTGCTTTCGTTCTGTGAAACTGTGTCGACTTTTGTGTTCAAAGTTATTCATTTTGCCCTTTATTTTGACTCCTTGCTCCAAATTATTATTTACTAATAACACTAGAAGCTGAAAAGAATATTAGAAAGTATTTAGACTCGCCAAACTAAACAGGTTTTACTAAAATGTGATTTGAAAAGACAGAGGTGTCATGGATGTGTTTATGCTGTCTGGGATGATGTGCGCGCGGAGCATGCGCAGTGGGTAAATGTAGGGACTCCATTTTTTTTGTGCTGTCAGTGAAGGCTCCCAGGCAGCCTCCTCTTTCCAATACTGTAGCATCCTGAACATCCGTCAACAATTTAACCTGCATTCCAAACAAAACCAGCTCGGACATGAGTGGAGATCATGGACATCGAGACTCCCAGGTAGTTGTTTTCCCCGTTTGGAGAGTTCGCATTCATTCTTTTTTGCAAGAACTAAAACAACACTAGAAATAACCGTTAGAATAAGAAGAATGGCAGAAAATCTGTCCGGTAACGTTAGAAGTTCAGCTGTTGTAGTGATGGGTTTCAAAACAATGCATCAATTTAATTTTTTTTAATTTTTAAGAATAAATACGCATTTATAATAAGTAGTTTTGTGACCATTGGAACTTAAAACAATCGAAGTACCGGCATTCTCAAAGTTCGCACACTCAAAACATTTTTCTCTTGTAAATTTCAGGTCAACTGTGGAGCCAATGGAAGCGGTAGGTCGTTTAATCATGCATTTTAATATTTGTTATTGTATTAGTATACCTGTCTACTGTTTAGTTTTAAAGGACAGAAATGGCGTCCCAGAGACTAAGTCCCTTCTCCTCCACTCTTGCGGCTATTGTTCAAAAACAGGGTCTAGAATGGGGTCTTCCCCTCCTCAGTTTTTGAAGCAAACGTTGCCTCCAGACAGAGCCCGGTTTGAGGTTCATTTTGCACCATTTCGTTCGCTTGCATTCACATGCAATATATAGATTTTTGGGTCCGAAAGTGGCCGAATTGGGGATGGGGACTTAGTCTCTGCGCCATTTTCTTTTTGCTGTGAGTAGCATCCAGGGTGCCGCTCAGAGTGCCAACTGTCCGCCGTGATATGGAGGCGAGAGCGGGGAGCTTTTCGCATCTCCTGCCGCTATCTCTCCACCTCCTTTCCTCCTCTTTCTTTGAAACATTTTTTCTGCATGCTAACACGAAGCACGCGCGTGAGCAAACATTTTAATTAATAACATGGAAGAAAAGATGCACTGCAAATGTGAAAACACATTTTTTAAATTGTACACAAAAAAAGTTGGGAGGTAGAAAATTGACTGGACATTATATTTGAATAATACAGCTATTATAGCATTGAAAATGTTGTCATGGTTGTCAGATCAATAAAGGTCAGGAAAAAAACTATTTCTAGAAAATAACTTTGGAAATTTTCTTTCGATATATACTTGTGTTACCACTATTTCTTGTTTTTAACAGTGAAAGGGCATCGTTTTAATAAAAATATTGACATCTTCAAGAAAAAAATAATAATAATAAAGTGGGTTTTGTTTTATTAATGTGCTTTTATTTTTGTGAATCACCAGGTTTGGAAATTCAGAGTGAAACTATGTTCTCTAGTTTTACTTCACAACCTTGCAGATGTTGCCTGAAAAAAAGTTAAATCTCAAAGAATTGTAAGAAAGAAAATGTTTTTCCCATCTCAAAGTCCCACTCCGATCATATTTTGATCTATTTTAAAAGTGTTCCCAGTGGTCTCGTAACCCTTGTGCATGAAATCATGCTCTAACGTCTTCATAACGACAACGGTTTATCTGGTTCTTTTCTACGCTGGTTTGTCTCCTATTTCAGTGGTAGATCTTATAAGGTCTGTGTTGACTCTCTATCTTCAGAAGCAAAAATCCTGTCTTGTGGCGTTCCCCAAGGTTCTGTATTGGGACCCATTCTATTCACTCTCTACATGATTCCCCTTAGGAGACTCATCAGCAAATTTTCGAATATTTTTTATCATCTTTATGCTGATGACATTCAACTTTATTGCTCCTTTGGAAAAAATAATTACAGAAATCTATCAAATCTACTAGACTGCTTGGCCAGCATCAGAGTTTGGTTAAATGACAACCATTTACTCCTGAACCCGTACCAGACAGAGACAATAATTTTTGCTCCTGATGACAAAATTCCCTCCATCAAAAATCACCTTGGTTCACTGAGCTCTTCTGTCCAGCCCAGTCTCAGGAATCTTGGTGTCTGGTTTGACAACGCTATGTCTCTAGACTCTCATTCGAAGCGCTTGGTCAAAAACTGTTTTTTCCAATGTGGCTAAATTGAAGACGATGTTAACCAGATCTGACCTTGCGTTGATCATCCATCCTTGTATATCCTCTCGTTTAGACTATTGTAATTCTCTTTTTACTTGTTTTAACAAAAAGTCTCTTACACGTCTCCAACTAGTCCAGAACTCTGCTGCAAGGCTTTTAACTGGAACCAATAAGCGCACTCATACAACCCCTCTTCTTTTATCTCTACAAGGACTTCCTGTTAAATTTAGAATAGATTTTAAGATTTTGATTTTAGTTTTTAGAGCCCTGCACGGACAAACCCCGATCTATATTTCTAACCTTTTAACTCCCTACACTCCTGCACGTTCTTTGAGGTACACTGATAAAAATCTTTTATGTGTTCCAAAACTCATTTTAAAACCTCGAGACCTCGCCTTTCACGCAGTCGCTCCCCGACTTTGGAACGACCTCCCCCTGTCTCTGCGCCAGATTGACTCAGTCGAGTGTTTTAAAGCTCAAGTTAAGACTTTTTTTTATTTAGGAGAGCTTTTAGCTGACTTTTACTTGTGTTCACTTTTCCCTGTTTGTTTGAAAATATATATCTGTGTGCGTTTTATTGTGTATCGCTACTGATTTTATATTGTTTTAACATTGTGAAGCACTTTGTGAGTCGCTCTCTGTGAAAAGTGCTCTATAAATAAAGATTACTTACTTACTTGCGCTATTCTAGCCACTTTAACATTGGGAGTTGGGTCATCGAGACCCACTAGAGCAGGGGTGTCAAACTCATTTTGGTTCGGGGGCCACATTCAACCCGTCTGATCTCAAGTGGGCCAGACCAGTAGCGTAAAAGTAAAATAACAGCTTTGTTTTAGTTTTTTTACTCAGTTGGAAAAATGCCTCAACCAACATAGTAGCCTAATCACTTGGGGCCAATGGATCTCAAATAAAATTAGTTTCACTTAAAAAAAAAGTTGGTCTATTCAATTTTATACAGACTGAAAATTTTACAACTGACACGATGAAACTTTTCTTTATGGTGAGTCTCATAGTGGTGCTGAATGTTATATTCTTTGAACACTGCCACCTGTTGATGACATACCAAGCATGTAGGTTTTGCATTTTGCAAATTAAACTCTGTCCATTTTTCTTGGAAAGCTCAGCAATCCACTTCTTTTTGACGACATTTTGGTAATTCAGGTGTCACTACTGGTCATCCTTATACCAACATAACAGTGGTAAGGCTCATAGGGAACCAAAGTGTATCTTACCCAGACGCAGAGCTGTTATGTTTCGCTTTTGGCACGTGCTGAGATATGCTGTTTCACCTGTTTTGTGTTTCCTTTGCTCCCCCCTAGTGGCAGAAAGCAGCTGCAAGCTTAATTTTCTACCCATATGCCCTCCATTATGAAAAAAACTCCACAAGGACATGTTAAAAACACCCAAAACACGATTTAAAAAAAAAATCAAAGTGGGTTTTTAAGACAGAATCTATTCAAATATAATTATTACAATGCAATAGAGCAAAGCAATATAACCTATGAATGAAATTAATCAAAGAGAAGGGAATGTAAAAATTAAATAATATACGCAAGAGGGATGAGATTTGTTTTTTAAATAATCCTGTGTTTTGTGCTTAACTTTAGTTACCTTTTTTTTTATTTTGCAGAAACTCTGAAACATAGAGACAAGCACAAAGACAAAGATCATAGAAACAAAGATCACAAGAAAGACAAAGGAGAGAAATTTAAGCACAGCAACAGGTATGCTAGACTTTACTTCTGCTGTTGTTGATCAAATGAAAATATCTTTTAGCATTCCTTTCCTTTCCTGAATTTGTTGTAGCAAATAGGATTAGATGGACAAAGTTTATGCAATGTCAAATCTTACGATATTGATGCCTGCCGCAGATTTTGTGTTTGCATGTTTAATTAGGTTGGTTTCTTGTCATATGTTGAAATAAACAAACAGCTTTGAGGCGCAGTACAATAGTAGTGCTTCTGTTTTTCCCATCGCATTTACTGGCTGCAGGCCATGAGTTTATACTAGTTCACAGTGATCAGGTGCACGTTGCTGGTGTGGATCGTCTTGGTCTTCCACCTGACCTCTCGTACTTGATCTCTGACATTTCTGGCCTTCAGCACCAGTGAACACAAGGAGTACTCTGAGAAGAAACACAAAGACAAAGAGAAGTTGAAGCACAGCAATGGAGGATCAGACAAACACAGAGAAAAACAGAAAGAGAAAGACAAGAAGAGGGAGGAAAAGGTTTGTTCTTTAAGTGTCACAAGACCTTTTGCAAAGAATCTAATCTACATACATTACTTACCAATTAAACATTTACCGTAGTCTTGGATTGTTACACATTTTTACATTTCTGGTCACATTTTTATAACATTAAAAATGTCTGAGAAACATTTAAAAATAATAAAAGTGCCAGAAAATTATTCGGGCCTATTTTCTGAAATTTATCAACTCTAAATATAAAGAATATTAAGTTAAATACATGTAATTTTTATCTTTAATCCTATTCTCTGTGTTTCACAGAACAAATTATCCCATTCAGAAAAGCCAAAAAAGGAGAAGGAAAATGGATATGTCAGGTATTTAGTTAAAATGTTAACTGTTTGTGAATTAAAAAGTGTTTGACTAAAAATCTATAGCTGTTTGTTGTTTTGAAGGAAAATATATTTTTAATGTATGTGAAGTTCAATACCATAATTCTTTGACCCAGAGAGACAAGTCCGGCTGCCATTAAGAGCGAGCCTGAAGAAAACAATGGCTTCTATCCCTCTCCCCAACACAAGCCCCCCAAACGGGAGTATGAGGATGAAGATGAAGGGTATGTTTTGTCTTATTTAGTTCTGCTTACTGCTTACAGTTCATGTTTTGGCGGAGTTTATGTTTTTGTCTAACTGTTTACAGATTTGACTACAAACCCAAAAAAGTTAAGGTGGAATTTGACAAAAAAGCCAAAAAGCGGAAATATGAGTACGGAGACGATGAGGACGAGGAGGTACGTAGTTTTGTACAAAAACCCAGAATTCAACAAAGTTGGGGCAATGTAGGAAACAATTGACCCTTTCATGAAACCATTTTGATTGCAACGTGTTAAAAAAGGTAGAAAAGTAAAAGCAGAACCAGAACAAAACTGAAAGAATATCCCACAATAAATAGGATCGGGGATTATCTTATAGTGACAAAAGTTTTTTCAGAAATATAGCTGAACAGCGACATCTTTATCTGCAGGAGTTGTGTCAAAACCCTTCATTTTTCTCTGGTGCGTAGGGGCATTAGTGCCAAATGAAAGGGCAGCTTATAAATTTGAGAACATCAATCTAAATAATGTCCATTTTAAACTTAATAAATAAAAAAGTTTTGCTGCTAAAAAAGGTCTCTCAGGTATTTTACCTTTTCAACTGCAAACAAGCTTCTTTTTTTCATTTCAACATAAGTCCGGTTTATGTTTTTAACACAGTATCCCAGGTTTTTTCTGAGTTCTTCTTGTAAATAGAGTGCTGAATGAACTAGACTGGAAATAGCTTTTTTCAGTGATTTATTTGAGGATTTTTTTTAAACCTGTTTTAGGATGTCAAGCACAAAAAGAAGTCAAAAGACAAAAAAGCAGCAGAAGGGAAAAAGGCCAAAAAAGAAGGAGAAGATAAGTGGAAATGGTGAGATGTTTTTTAAGTTAAATGTGCTCTTTTTTAAATGAAATTACAAATGGGAAGAACAATTAGATCACACTCCATCAATGAAAAGCAGATTTTATACTCTTGCTTTTTCTAATGTGTTGTACTTTATTTTTGGTCTGTGGTTGATAGGTGGCAGGAGGAAAGATATACAGATGGCTCCAAATGGCGCTTTCTTGAACATAAGGGTCCAGTGTTTGTTCCTGCGTACGAACCCTTACCTGAAAAAGTAAAATTTTACTATAATGGTAAGTCTAGTGAGATTTCAATTTCTATTCTTTGGTTTGTTGAATACAGAATAAAGTTTGTATTTCTTGTACTTTAAGGGAAACCTATGAAACTTAGTGCTCCTGCTGAGGAGGTAGCCACATTTTTTGCAAAGATGTTAGACCATGAGTACACTACAAAAGACATCTTTAGGAAGAATTTCTATAAAGACTGGAGGAAGGTAAGAACCGTACTATAAGAACCCAAGATGTAAATTTTCAAAGATTTATAAAACAACGTTTTTTCTTTCATTTTAGGAAATGACTTCAGAGGAGAAGTCAATAATTACTGACCTGAAAAAGTGTGACTTCAGTGAAATGAACGAGTATTTTAAAGCTCAATCTGAGGCCCGCAAACAGATGTCTAAGGAGGAGAAACAGGTATGTTCTCAGTCAGTCAGACATTCCCAGTTTTAAGAATTGTTTGAAAATCTCTTGTTGCGTCATACACCTTTCAGAAAATCAAAGAGGAAAATGAGCGGCTCCTCTCAGAGTATGGCTTTTGTATTATGGACAACCACAGGGAGAGGATCGGAAACTTCCGCATCGAACCGCCAGGCCTTTTCCGGGGACGAGGAGACCACCCCAAGATGGGAATGCTGAAACGACGCATCAGACCTGAAGACGTCATTATAAACTGTAGCAAGTAGGAAATAATGAAATCACTATTACTGAAACTTTAATAATTTGAAAAAAAGATTCCTGCTTTCGTGGGACCCTGAAGTAACCTCAAACCTGCCAAAACAATGCTGTCGATACTTAAGTTTTACCACAAGGTGGCCCTGTGTACTTAATACATGACAGGATATGATGATGAGGATCATTGTTTAAACTATAAAAGTGAAGTGAGCGTGAATTTATGACTGAACTTTTTTTGAAGGTCACATATTTTCCCCATCTTTACTGCTTCTCTCTTTATCCTCTTCCTCTCATTTTGACCTTTCATCTTTTTCCTACCTTGTGGTCTTTGCCGAGGTTATTTAGAGGTTGTGGGTGATATCAATGTCTCATGAGCACATATGAAATAGAGAAGACGTAAATACTAATCTAAATTAATCAGTTGCCATCAAAGAGACTTGACTAAGTGAGACGAGCCCTGAAGCATGAATAGTATGATATCAGCATCACCTGCATGTGCAAACACACTGCTGGCTTTCTGTCAAAGTTATCTTCCTGTCACGTTCTGCAGTGGATCTGCACAAACAATTACACAACCCAGTGAGGACGTGTTGATCCCCACGTACCGGATATTATCACTTCTGTAATAATAATAACTAATAGCTATAGTCTTTTTAGACAAAAAATGTTGTCAGTAGCTGTAGTTGAAACAAAGTACCAAGGAGGTTTTTTTTTTGTGTGGGGGGAACCAGCTTTTATTTTGTCAGAAGTAAAAGCATTTTAAAGAAAACTTTGTCCAAAAAAAAAAAAAACTTTTATTCATCTCTTCTTTTGTAGGGACTCCAAGCACCCCAAACCTCCCCCTGGTACAAAGTGGAAGGAGGTTCGACACGACAACAAAGTGACCTGGTTGGCTTCATGGACTGAGAACATCCAGGGTTCCATCAAGTACATCATGCTGAACCCTAGTTCCCGGATCAAGGTAACTGTCATCTATCACCTCAAGCGGCCTATGGAAGAATTTTCCTTTTTCCTTGGTATTAAAGAAACCAAAATGAGGTTGTTTTTGTGCAGGGGGAGAAGGATTGGCAGAAGTATGAGACCGCCAGACGCTTGAAGAAATGTGTTGATCGAATCCGTACTCAGTATCGGGAAGACTGGAAGTCAAAAGAGATGAGGATCAGGCAGAGAGCTGTGGCGTTGTATTTTATTGACAAAGTGAGTGGGAAAAAAAGTTTTTTTTGGCTTAAGGCAAATCTCTGAAAGTGAATGATGATTTCAAAGTCTTGCTAAAGATGGTAATAGTTTTGGTTTTTTTTGCCTTGTAGCTGGCACTGAGGGCAGGAAACGAGAAGGAAGAAGGGGAGACGGCGGACACTGTCGGCTGCTGCTCGCTGCGGGTGGAGCACATCAAACTGTTTCCCAAGATGGACGAGCAGGAGTACGTGGTGGAGTTTGACTTCTTAGGAAAAGACTCCATCCGCTACTACAACAAGATTCCAGTGGAAAAAAGGGTGAGAAAAAGGAACAAAAACAACTAAATGAAGGGATGATAAACACAACATCATAGTTGATAGAGTATGAATGGGACTTCTGCATTAATGGGATAGGTTGGTGTGTGTCTGCACATGTAAAACTTAGTGTCAAAGTGATAAGAAGTTTCATGTGTTCAGATGATGTTTGCTGCAAAGACAGGTGAACAGATAGTCTTTTTCACTGCTGTCGCTGTTTCCTGCTTTTACCATAAATGACTCAACTGCATGCATATAAAAATTAACCGTTGTGGTGATCTTTGAACCTCATTTCTTCTTGTTTTCAATCAGGTCTTTAAAAACCTCCAGCTGTTTCTGGAGAATAAACAGCCAGAAGACGATCTCTTTGACAGACTCAATGTAAGAAATATGTCAAAATCTGATGGTTAGCTTAAGTGTTACATGCATTCTTATGAACTGTGCTCTTTTTCCCTCATAGACCTCCATTCTAAATAAGCATTTGCAGGAACTAATGGATGGACTAACGGCTAAGGTTTTTCGTACCTACAATGCTTCTATCACGCTGCAGCAGCAACTCAAAGAACTTACTTGCTGTAGGTGACAGGAGGGCAAACAATAAACTAACTGTATAGTGTTCAGGTTTTTGAACCTGAAGTGACCTTTTCTTTTTATTTGTATGATTCTAAGTGTCTGTAAAATTGAGCAAATTGGAAGCCCTTTTGATTTTCTACTAATTTCATTATGTTGAGACGTATTTTTAAAATATTTCTATCCTGGTGTTGGGTTGTTCTATTCACAGGTGATGACAGCATTCCAGCCAAGCTCCTGTCTTACAATCGAGCCAACCGAGCTGTGGCTATTCTTTGTAACCACCAAAGAGCTCCTCCCAAAACATTTGAGAAATCCATGCAAAATCTTCAGACTAAGGTAAAGCACATTGTAACTGAACAGTAACTGTGGTTCTAAAAAGAAAAGACGATAATCCATGCACACTGTCTACGGATACAGTAAAAGTGTTCAGTGTTTCCTTGTTGTGTTCTAAAAAAAAAGCGGTATAGTTGAAATCCGCAAAGTAGGATCACAGATGTTTTAAGGTTGTGAAACCCCTCACTTCACACTTTATACGCTTTTCTCAGGCAAACATCAACATTTTCACACTTTTCTTTCTTGGTTAAACTCTGTGTTCATAGAAAAATAAGTCCAGTATTATTAGAATGTAAACAAAGATCTGATCAGGATCAAAGTTTTATGTAACTTTGAAAAACTGAGCACATTCTGTACACGAGACACTACACGCATGAGATTGATTAATGAGGTTTACAGCCAATCAGGACGCAGATCACAGTGAGCTGAAAAAATCTGCGAGACCACGAAAGGCGAACCGCAATATATCGTATACTGTAAAACACTATTGTTAGGAATCTTTTTTTTACCTATAAAAGTTTTTGCAGTTCACAGACCCCTGTCCTGTCTTTCATGGTGTTGAAAATAGACTTCTTCAGGTCTGTTGACCTAGTATTAAATTGTATTTTTTTGTTTCAAAATGATTTTATTATCTCTAAAGAGAAGCTAAATAACCTTTTTTCATGTTGTCTTTATTGTTCCTCACTTCTTGTACAAGTTTTTTTACTCTTTGCAATCTAGCCTTCAAACCTCAAATTGCAAAAAACAAAATGTAATAATTCTAATATTTTTTCTTTTTTTGATTGTTATTGTACCTGCGATGATACACAGGTGATTCTGCATATTTAGTTTGGTGTTCCTTATGGATGCTGTTAGGCTTTATAGTAAGACATTACAGACCAGCAGTTTGGGTGTTTATGTCATTGTTTTGCTCTTAATGGGTTTTTTACTTTTATTATTTTAAACTGGCTTTGCAACTATTTTTTTGTGTTTTTTCACTGTCCAGCTGTTGTTTGCAAATGTAATTATTTGTTCTCAGTTTGAAATCTGGGTTTCTGCCATTGTAGATTGTTAGCAAATTCTCTTTCTGTAAGACTGATAATTTTCTTTTATCTGCATGTGTTTTCATTACAGATTGATGAGAAACAAAACCAACTGTCAGCGGCTCGGAAGCAGCTAAAGGCTGCCAAGGCTAATCACAAGGCTTCTCATGATGACAAGAGTAAAAAGTAAGAGTTCAGCAGCCCTGTGTGCTGAAGGCTTTGTATAGAACAGGACAGTTTTGCTGTGTTTTCTGTGGGCTCAAGTGTTTTTCTCCTTGTTTGTGCTGGTAAAACCTCCTGTTTTCATGTTTCCTGTCTGTTAGGGCTGTAGAGGTGAAGCGCAAAGCTGTACAGAGGATAGAAGAGCAGCTGATGAAGCTACAGATGCAAGCAACGGACAGAGAGGAAAATAAACAGATTGCATTGGGGACCTCCAAGCTCAATTATCTGGATCCACGCATTTCTGTTGCTTGGTATTGATGTTGCACAGCACACATTGTTTGTTAACTACACACTATTATGAGATGACGGTTGCTCTAACAAAGATTAACATCGGGTGATAAAACGCTTACTCGCTGCCTTTGGCTCTGGGTGTGCAGAGAACACATCCACCTTGCTGATAGAAAGGCAGGAAACGGTCACATTGTAGGAAAAGGAGCAGCAGAGGCAAAAAGAGCAAGCGGCTGCCGAATAGAAAATGAGGGGAAGAAAAGCATGCGAGTGCGACGAACAATGGGGTTTGTTTCTGAAAAGGCAGGGAACGTCCCCAAACAGTTCTCCTTCCTCTTAATGGGACGTCAGTGAGGAGGTGTCTGTGTAAGACCATGCCTCAGGGAACAGGAACATAGGCCCTCCCTCCCAAAACGGTGTCCCCCTGTTATTTGTGGAGAGAACAATGGATGCTGGAAGGCTGAATTTTTTAGTTCTTTCAGGTGGGGTGATTTTTGCAAAGCCAACAAGAAGATGGGCAAAAAAAGAAAGAAAAAAAACTGTTGAAAAACTTGAATGAGCCTAAAAAAACCATTTCACTAGGGGTACTTTTTTTTTTTTTTTTAATAAATTGATTTTTAAAATTTTTTAAGTCAGTATTATTATTATCACACAAAACTATATACTCCTCAGGAAAAGCAATTTTCTTAGGATAAACCGAAATTTTAAATCAATTTCTCCCAAAAGTTGATTATTGTCCTCTTACGAGGATCAAGCTGATGTTTAAATCCCACTCCGATCATCTTTTGATCTATTGTTAAAGTATTCCCAGGGGTCTTTTAATATGATTATGCTGTTTTTAGCCAAAACAAATCTATAACCGTTATCTAGGACATAGTATAATTAGAAATTCGCGCGGAGTTGTAGACGGAAGTGTTATCACCCAGCACCCCCCTTCCCATCATCAATATTTTGGATCGAGGCATATCACAAGAACATGTTAAAAACACAATTTTCATCAAAGTGGGTCTTTATAGCAGTGAACTCATTCAGTTACGTCTCATCAAAATGGTAACATAAATAAAACGGCTTAACACATTTATTACCTGGGATGCCTTCAACAGTGCATGTTATTTCACACTTTGAGTTTCCAGATGTTTTAACGTCACTATTTTCTGAAGTTTTTTTCATCAAGTTAAAAATTCTATTCTGAGAAGTGTTCTCATATAATCTATTCTACTTGGATCCGAGTTGAACTATAACTACACTTGCTGTACTAAATGAGTTTGACGTTTCGTATTACAAAGCAACTTGTGGTTGAGTCATCATGCAAATTCCCAGAAGATCTGTTATCTACATTGATGAAGGTGTTAAAACACTGTGAGAGCTGGTTGATCTTTTATGTAGTAAATAAAATTAGTCCCTCCATCAGCTCCCAAATACATAAAAGTCCACCTTATTATTTAATCCTATAACAAACGGTTTTACATACATTATTTCCTATTTTATTCAAAAATTGTTTTGTACATGTGTTGTTTTCTTCTTTTAACACTCATTTCCGGCACTCTGCAGGTGCAAGAAGTGGGGCGTTCCCATTGAGAAGATCTACAACAAAACCCAGAGGGAGAAGTTTGCCTGGGCGATTGACATGGCAGAAAAAGATTACGAATTTTAATACAGCATCTCTTGTTTCCAGGCTCCTGATTGTAGGCTTTTAGTCTTCGTCAAACGATTCCACTTAACTGCAGGGCAGTGAGCAAGGAAGCTCAGACTGTGCTGATAGGCTAGGATCACGGACTGATATAAAATAATCTGTACATAAAAATGAGCTGTGAACAGACAAAAACTCTTCATTCATTTCGGCAAAGGGCGTATTTCTTTAGAAATTTTGAAATAGTGCGTATGTTGCTGCAGCTATTTAACTGTAATCTAACAACTATGGACATTTCGGTATAAACTTGTGTCAGATGAAAGTTTTGGATGTATATCAGTTCCCAGATGAAATATTCTCTTAGAATAATGAATTAATAAGTGTTTGTAATGGAGACAGTGAGAAAAACAACACAAAGAAGTGGAAAATATGAAAAATGTTATGGATTTCAGCTAATATTGTTATCATGGGGAAGACTGGTATAAATGAAATGAGCCTGACAGATTTCCGTAAGTGTGAAAAACCGAAACCCAGCACTAAATATGTTCTTCTTAGCACACAGAATGTCATCTTTTATCCATGTGGCTCGGGCTCGCTGTTTATTTCAGGGATGTACATAGGCTGTTTTTATTTAAATGCTTGTGTTTCTGTGTTTTTTCTTTTCTTGTGCATTGCGTGCATTGTCAACAGAAAGCTCTTCATTGCGGAAATGCAAATCCTTAATTTTTACTTAAACGAAGTGCTGATTTATTGTGTCGATAGAGACTATTCTCTATGACGGAAGGTTGGGAATTTGCAAAAAAAAAAAAATCTATCCTTGTAGTGTGCTTTTATTTATTTATTTATTTATTTGGTATAATTGTGATAAAAACAGTGTCTGTAAATGTCATAACTATCAATTGATGTTCCAACTTTTAGCATTCAATTTTTTTTTACTTGATTGTGCATTCTTTTGCTCATTTAAAAACACTTGTTCAGAGCTTTGTGACGTCAAGCGTGTTCTCTTTAGTTTGTGACTAAACATGAGAGTTCGTCCTATCAAACCAAGAATCGTGGTTTTATTATCACTAAAAGTTTGTTTGTTAGGACGATCAGAGGGGTCACTCATTAACAGATTTGAACAGGATCGGGGAGAAAGTCTACACTTTGAGAGGGTGGACATCAGGGGTCTCCTCTTGAGCGCAAGCCTGGTTAAGTTACATATAAAAGAACGGGGACGGACCGGATGTGTGGAATTTCTTTCCAAAACAAGAGCATTGCCTGGCAAAGTGCATCTCAAATTTTTAACTTTTTAACTAAAAGTATGGCACTTGAAAACAGATTTCATAACAAACAAAAGTAGCAAAGTGTCTTTTCATGTGAGTGCACGCGGGATAAGATCAGTATGTGTGTGTGTATGTATGTATATTTGTATGTATGAGTGTATATATTGATAAGATAGATAGGTAGATAGATAGATAGATAGATAGATAGGTAGGTAGATAGATAGATAGATAGATAGATAGATAGATAGATAGATAGGTAGATAGGTAGATATTGTTTAATCCATCGAATTCAGAAAATTGATACATTTTAAATATGGGTTACAGTTTTATGACTTCAAAACAGCCTCTATTGTGAAATAGATAGATATTGTTTAATCCATCGAATTCAGAAAATTGATACATTTTAAATATGGGTTACAGTTTTATGACTTCAAAACAGCCTTTATTGTGAAATAGATAGATATTGTTTAATCCATCGAATTCAGAAAATTGATACATTTTAAATATGGGTTACAGTTTTATGACTTCAAAACAGCCTCTATTGTGAAATAGATATTGTTTAATCCATCGAATTCAGAAAATTGATACATTTTAAATATGGGTTACAGTTTTGTGACTTCAAAACAGCCTTTATTGTGAAAAGCCTCAGCGGAAGTTTGAGAGTTGCCGCTGGTGGATGGTTAGAGGGGGAGGGCCTGCGCTGCTCTGGGAGCACACACAAACTTACGTTGTCTTACCACGGCTCTCGTTCCTGCTTGCCTCTTTCTATGAGCAGCTGGAGCAGAGCGGACGAAACTGCCAGGACTGTTGTTGTCGAGGCGGCAGCGCCTTTCGAGGGCTCAGGAATGATTTAATCACGGAAAACCGGGACGCGGAGGGGGGGGAAACGGAGAAAGAGAAAACGGGAGCGGAGAAGAAGAACAGCAGCCTCGGAGATGTGTGTTGGGGCCGAGATTTCAGCGGTGGGTTGGTAGGTATAGCACAGCAGCCCTTTGCTACGTGTTCTTTTCCCGTTATTCTTTTTCGCCGGATAGCAAGGCTAAAAAAGAGGAAGGGAAAATGAGGCGAACAGCTGCAGCTACCTGTTATTTTCCACGGGCAAAACAGGCCATATTCCTGCTGTCCGGCCCAGCAAAGCCAAAGGCAGTGCTATCAAAAAACCGGCCCCGTTTGTTTCCACACTTTGAAAATGTCCAGACGTTTCTTATTACACTTGGATTTACTGTAGCGGCGGTCTCCTCCATTGGTAAATCTGCATGAATGTTTTTAAGTGGTTATTTGTTTGTCCAGCAGCTGGCTGAAGGCCTGTTGGTCATTTAAAGTCGTTGTTCTAAATAATGCAACCCCCCCCCCCCCCCCCCCGTGCTGGAAGATTAAATATGTGAAGTCACGGCAGAGAAAGTTACCAACCAATATTCCTTTGTGTGTGTGTGTGGGTGGGTGGGTGGGTGGGTGTGTGTGTGTGTGTGTGTGTGTGTGTGTGTATATATATATACATATATATACACACACACACACACCAACACAAGTTACATTAAAATTTCAGTAAAAACTCGAATACATTTTTTTGTGTGTGTTTTTAACATGTTCTTGCAGCATTTTTCTTATAATGGATTATGGAGGACATAAATAAAGTAAATTATGATTAAAACGGTTTTTTTTTCTCCGAGTAATTTTATGTGGTGAATTAGGAGCAGACAAAAAAAAAGCCGTTTGAAAAATCTTGTAGTTCTTTGCTAAATCTGGTGCATCCACTTGTAGATACTAGCAGACAAATAGATCCACATTGTCTACGTTTTCCTCGTCTCAGCTGACATCTGGCTCAAAAGTAGATAGCTCAGATAAGGCTTGGTATTTTTGTTGTACTGGTAATGTTAGCTCAAGGCTGTAAACTAGCAAGAGAGCATGTAAACAAAGGGATGACGGGAAATGAGTGGAGGCTCACTCCCCACCAACAGAGGGTTTTTTTAATGAACTACTGCCACTCTGCAGAAACTACGTCCTAGAAAACGACACAGGTTTTATGATTTTGCCTAAAAATGGCATAATCATGAATAAAAGAGCACTGAAAAGGCTTTTAAAACATATAAAAAATGACTGAAGAGGGACTTTAGGCTCCTTTTAATTTCTGTGAAAATCAAATGGTTAGTGTATATATTCCAACGATTTGGGATTCATTTGTTTTTGGTATCACTTGTCAGTAATTGAAGTTTATGTGTTTTACTTTGCTTTATCTGAAGTTGAATATGAATATACGTTAACATATGTCATTAGAAAGAATGCTATATTCATCATCGTCTAAAGCAAACCCGCCGTTCTCCAAATTCTGTAAAGCAGGACATTTCTGACTTTTGTGAGCTCCCAGATCTTTGTGGAACTGTAAAGCGCATACAGTAGTGACACTTCCCCCCTCCTCTTCTCTTCTCCTGCCTTAGGTAACCCTGTCTAGGCCTGGACCGTGCAGATTATTCTTAGGGGAAACTGATAACAAACAGAGGAAGTGAACATGGCTGGGACCTCTGGCTTCTTTTCCAATGGACCTGTTCCGTGGATGGACAACGACACAGAGATGAACAACCTTTACAGAGACTTGGAGCTTGGCACTGTACTGACATTGTTTTATTCCAAGAAATCTCAGCGACCTGAAAGACGAACTTTTCTAGTAAAACTGGAGACCAGGACTATAATCTGGACACGGAGCACAGATAAAATCGAAGGAGAAAGTAAGTAGTAATAAGACACAAGTACACACACAGATGCTTCTTGTTTTAAAATCCTGTTAACATCCAAAATAATAATATTTTTTTTAAAAGATAAAATGTTTATTTTGAAATGCTCCAATATGTTAAAATCAGAATTAGAAGCCTTTATTGTCATTGAACATAATAATACAGTAAAATTCTAGCACCGTTGGAGTGGCAAATACCATAAATCCTATCAAAAAATGTACAAGAACCAAAAAAAAAAATAAGTAAGAAAAAAATTGAATAAAATGAAGTGGGCTGCAAATACTTGTTTTATTAGCTATAATTGTATAAGTTAAAAGATATATTCTTTCCAAAATAGTAAACTTGTCAAATTGCACATTTTTTAAAATCCATTAAGTCAATTCAGCAAAATATGAGCATTAGTATTTTAACAGTAGCCATGAAATCCAGGAATTCTTTCCTGTTTTGATTTGATTGCTTAGTGAGACAAGCAACAGTGAGATCCATCAAACATTGGTAGAAACTTAAATTGTTTAGAAAATATCTGTTTGTGGTAATCATGCATATTTATGGCGTCCTGTGTTTCCACAACTCTCAGCCTGTCAGGCGTTTGGAAGTTCCAATGTTGTGTATGGAAAAGACTAGGGCTGCACGATATGAGGAAAACTTGCGATGTGCGATATTAGTGATCAATATTGCCATAACGATAAATTTGCGGTAAATAAACAAATAGAAAAATAAACAAAAACATCATTCCCATTTCATTGCAACAGTTTAAAAATTATACTCCAAATGACCCACATCAACATGGGGGACAAACATCTAACATAATAGGCCTCCACCTGATTGGTCAACAATGGGAAGGCGTCCATCTGATTGGTCAAAGCACAAGGGATTTATTTGATTCGTTAAATGCTTCAAGCTGCTAGAAGATTGTTTTAACACATTTTGGGTTTGCGATTTATTGCGATATTTGCCGTCTTTTGCGATATGCATATTGCAGAGCTGGATATTGCGATAACGATAAATTTGCGGTATATTGTGCAGGCCTAGAAAAGACAATATTTTTCTAGTAGTTTCTGGTCTCATCTGGTAGCTTTTATGCCGTTTTCTCCCCAATGATGACACTAACATAAATATTCATTTCTTCTTTTGATCTATTTAGTGTTAACTGGTTAAATAGTATTAATCAATTAGTTAATTAGTATTAATGAGTAATTTGGAATCATTTAGACAACAATGTCAAAGAGTCTGCTACAATATACATATTTAAAAGGAAACTGAACTAGCAATCATTGTCAACTTATTGTATATAATGCTGCTGCGGTCAAACCACTTAATGCTGTATCTTTTATTTCTCTCTGCTTGTGGGGCGTATATGGATACGCATCTGAGTTTATGTTGTTTATGTTTATTTTGGACACAGCTTCCCATTCATTTGAATGAGAAGGTGTGTCCAAACTTTTGGTCTGTACTGTTTACTAACACTTTCCACTAATATTACCATCAAATTCTTATATTATCATTTTATTTATGTATTATCATATTCATATTTTATTATTTTCATACTTTTATGCTTGGCTAAAATCTAGGACTCCTGATAACAAGCATCTGGGGTCCAATTTTTTTCACATCTATATTGTTAGGTGATTTGTTGTTTGTGACACATTGTGCAAAAATAAAACTAAAAAAAAAAAAAAACTAAAAAAAGTATAAATATATGGGATAGAGACTGAATCTGAATTCTTCCCCCTACGTCTACCACTTCTCTCTACCCCTACATTTAGCCATCCAAACGGAGAGTTATGGAAAAATAGTGTTTTCTAATTCAGAAGTTACTCCCACTCGATGACGTCATCGTTATTCGCCAGTCAGCTATGTTAGCGCAGAGCTACAAGTGCTGGTTAAAAAGGTCATGCTAAAACAAAAAGTCCTTACATTTATAGTTAAACTTCTGTCCATCAGAGCACACCCATAAGAAACCTGCCTCTCCGCGGCACAGCATGAGGCAGATCATCCCCTAGGCGGAGAGATGCTGAGCCCTCTTAAGGGTCAGCCCTTAAAAAAACGATTTTGGACAACCATACCCCTCCAAATGCCCCTTCAATTTGAGGGGTAGGGAGAAGCCGTAGAGGAAGAATTTGGATTTGGCCATAGACTTGTGCAATCTGGTTGCAAATCTTCTTGAAAGGCGCTGCTTAGAATAGAAAGATGTTCCTTTGAAACCTGTTTAGCACAACAGTAGTAGTAGGACATGTTTTGTTTTTTTCTTCTATTTTTAGCTTTTTTACTTGAAGGAGTCATCGCTAATGTTCTAACTGACACAGATCTCCCCTCTGATTTTCTTTTCAATCCAGAATCTAGCACCATAATTGTTTCCCACCTGTAATTTACCATACTTGCTGTTTTTTATCTCGATCAGTTGGGTTCAGTCAGCTAGAACCAGGACTTACCTGATCCAACCAATCAGATTTAGATTTTAATGGGTTACCATTGTTTAGACATGTGAAGGGGCTTTTGTATACATTTGTGTTTGGAGCCCTTTGAATGCTAATGAATTTGTGCTGAAAAGCACAGACAGACTCCTAATTCAGCCAAAGGTCGAAAAACCCCAGTTAAATAAAGTATTGTGTTGCTTCAGAGCTCTTTCTTGGTAAAGGGAATTGACACTTCATAGAGGCCATCATTCAGACAGAAATCCAGAGATTATTCAACTTTTTAGATGGCTCAGATTCATTGTGTTTCCACTTATATCTCTGAAAAACCGAACCAATGTTTTGTGCTATTTGCATCTTTGATCCATCTTAAGTTGCTAAATTTTTACCTCCACTTTTCCAGGTGTTTTTGAAGAAACATTAGTAAACTTGACAGCCCTCGTTTCTGGAAGCCGTAGTGCTGGAAACTGGAAATCTCAATGTAAAAACTACTTTCTGACTGACTTCAATTCAGCTCATTTATCTACAGATTAATTAATGACGGAGTCTGCTCTCGTCCGGCCACAGTTTGTGGAATGTCAGGTGCAGATATGAGTACACTTGTAAATTTAGGATTGCAATAAAACAATATCCCTTTAGGACTTGGTGTTGATTTAGTAATGTCTTAAAGTACCGGTACGTTCTTTTGCATGTTGGTTTGTGTAAATAGAGCTTTAATTTTGACATAATGGAGCGTAGAATGACTGCAGTGCTGACATCAACGTCAGCATCAGGAAACCTTTTAGAGGAAAAATCCTCCCCTGCTCTGTGGCAGGTGTTGGCCTTCCTCTGTTGAGTTGCTCTCTTATCAAAATCCCGAGTGTTTTGAAAATTTTAACCATATGTGGGGGATGTGCTTGCAGAAATGTGTACTTAACAGTGATTTTCACGAGCGTTGAATGAGCCTTATACATTTTTATTTATTTATTCTGCACCAGAATTGTGACTATTTTTATTCACTTAACGTCATGGCTGTTTCACAAGAGTTTAGCGTGATAAAATGACTGCTGCGTAAATGTAGATGAACAGATATGTTCCACACACACACAAAAGATCTATTTCCTTGTGTTTATGGTGTTTCTTTATGAGGGACCTGTAAAGGCTTCTTTCTCTTGGGTCACAGGATGTCAAATGCACAGCTGTACTCTGCTTTGGATGCAACAAAACAGGCCCACATGTGCAAGTGCCCCGAACTACCTTAGAATATAGGTAAACTAGGAAGCACGAGCAATCTTGGTTTTATTTTTTGTCTTTATTTGAGCCATTATGGCTTTTATACACTGCATGGCAACTCATAGTTGCTGTTTGATACTCCAGGGCAGGGTAGGATTTTCTTAAGCATGTTTTCATGTACAGAAATAGAATATCAAAGTTCTTTTTTAGAAGAATGTGGTGCTCTAGGTATGGTCTAGCCTCATTGTATTAGAGAACTGGATCACCCTTACATTACTTGCTTCCAGCTCCAATGAAATTAAGTCAATCCAGTCACAATTAGGACGTTGCCATGTTGGACATAGGGGGCAATAAGTAAGCATTTATTGGTCCTAGTCAATCTGAGTCATCATTTCTATGGCAACCACCCTTGCCAATTAGGAGTAAGCTTGTTGGAAGTCTTCATTTCTTCCACTGAAAGCTGGCCACACAAATTCTGTCAAACATTTTGAATGCTCAACACGAGACCACCTACTTTGATTGAGGCATCTGATTGCTCAGTTTCTTACTTGAATTAGTTGCACTAAAGAACATAAATCATGAAATGCATTCGGATTAGCAAGAACTTGTTAAAAAAAAGGGTGACATATATAATGACTGAGTAATAGATGTTAATTTCTCAATATAAGTCTGTGGGATTTTGGCGTCTTGGAGCAGGCGGGAACTTCCTGTTTGGTACGTGAGGGGGGAGGGGTTGCTCGATCCAGTTCTCAAATTCAGTTGATGTTTAGCCTCCTAAATTCTGCCTCTTGTGGCTCTCTGAAAAACTGAAAGCTGAGGGGGAAAAGAGCTAAATATGGGGTGAATTAGAAAAGAATTTTGTCCTTCCGTCATTGTGTTTGGATGTTTCAGTTGACTAAATTTGTCTTTTGAAGCATTACTTTGTAAGGTGCTTTATCGTCGGTACACTTTCAAAGTATTCAAGCAAGGGGAGAATTTCACTTCCCGTCCACTGGCGAACCACAGGATTTTGTTAACAGTCCCCTTATCTTCTTGGTCCATACCACATCTCTGAGCTCCATCATTCACTCGCATTGTTTTATCTAATTAGTTCCTAGCTGGTGATCCAACTCTTCCTGTCACTAGAGGACACGGCGGTGTCTTATGACATCCCTGTCTGCCTGATCTTTCCTGCCAGCCTTTCCATACATCCCAACTTCCCAAAATGTACATTTTTGACAAAATTCACATTTTGCCAGAATGACTGAAGATGTCATGAAAATATCATCTCCATTTTCCCGAATATACCCTCTACTTTTCAGTTTTTGTATTCCAACTTTTTTTCTTGTTACATTGCAATAATCTTAACGTCTGAATAAAAATGGTTGTCACTGTTCAGATCTCTGCCCTGGGTTCCTCTGGCTGCCCACGTCAGATTCAGATCACTGACTCCTGATTACTGAGTGGTCATCTCCTTCCAATCTGAAGATCCTCATCCATCTCCACAACCCTTTCTGCTCACTGAACTCTGCCGTACAAAAGCGAGCAGTACTCCGTGCTCCGTGCAGCCAAAGATCCCAATCTAAAGGCTTTAACTTTGTGATACCGCATTTATCAAATGGGTTTTCAAACTGCATGCTCAGCTGCCTCACATCCAATATAAAAGCCAATGAAACATCTGTGCCATAGTGTTCTGTGCATTCGATTTTAAACGAAAAAAGTCTTATTTTGACATTTTCTTTTACAATTTTGGTTGTTATGTACTTAATTTGTACTTCTCCAAAGCAGGATGTGGTTTCTTCTATAGGTGTTGACATAATTGCCACAAAGATAACGTTTTAATGAAATCCAAAAAGAGAGAGTGGTTCGTGCCTGACTCTAAATTTAACTTAACATACGCATGATTTCTACAAACATCATCAATCTCTGAAGAATTTGAATGATATCTGTAAAAAACCTGTATCTTAAATGTTACTGACAAGACATCACAAGCTTAAAAAACATAAATACAAGTCATAATTAGAAGTGAACCTAAATAAATTAAAAATGTGTGCTTTCTGTTGTATTTGAAAATATTACTGACAGTTTCTGTTTTTTCCCCTAAACTATAATCAAGGTCTTCTGTTAGATTTTTTTTTTCCAAATACAAAATTCATTTAAAATATTTTTGCTGTAAACAGATTTTTTACCTCACTCATTTGATTCTGCGTTTGAAGAGTTTTTTTTTTTCCTATACATTTTCTTTCAATACGTTTCTAAATTATGTTCATTCATGATTTAAACTTTGTCCTAATGGAGGCCGCAGAAGCTGCGGAAGCTGATCTCAGAGGGTTTTTTGGCCAGCCCATCACAGGGCCAACTTAATACAGTTTCTTAGACCCCTCTGAATTAATCAATATATTAAAAACACAAGAGATTTTTAAATGTATAAACATGTTGTAGATGTAAAACATGTTGTTCTCTAATAACCATATTTTCTCTCCATCTTAAAAGCTTCTTTAATATTGAACCTCCTTTATTATACGTTCTTCTTGACAATATCATGAATTGGGCCTTTGGCTCACCCCATAATTCTCCAGATTGGACATGAAAGCCTGCTTTTCGTGTTGAACGCTCCGTGGATAAATGGCTGCAGTTGATCAGTTCCAGGTTTAAAGTTGAAAAGGAGAACCCGATCCATTCAGCTTTTAGCAGGGACTTGTCAGCCAGTTTAACTGTATCTGGGGCAGTCTGAAGGTGCTGATATGGATCAGCTGATGCAGTGAAATCAATTGAAAGGTCTTAAACTGCAATATGAGCTACTTCTGCCTTAAGTAAAGTCATCTGATGGCCTGTTCACACAGCAAGCAGCTTTAGATTGAGTACGCGACAAAACCTCTCAAAATGTTTAACATTTTGGTGCAGGTTTTAAACATTATAAAGAAAACAGAAACTCTGTTACCTTTGTGGGAAAAGGGAGAAGGAACTGAAGCTGTGTGTAGATGGAAATCTCCCCTCTATAGTTATTAGGTTTCTGCTTTTAATTGAGAAATCTGTTTTTTTTTGTATGGGGGGGGGTGTATTTATTTAGGAAAAAAAAAGCTTAGGGAACTCTATTTTCTTAACATTTCAACTAAATAAATTAAACCAATCACCCTGTCAAAGCTGCTTTGCAAATTACAATTTGTGCTGTTTGAAATTTGGCCAAAAATAAATATATTTTCGTCTTTTAGAAAAGCAAAGAGGCACTTGTGTTTGCGTTCGCAGATGCAGTGTGTAGTTGACAAAGCACAGGATGTGTGGTTCAGGGGCAGGAAGAGGAGCAGGAGTTTGAAACCAAGTGAGACTCTTCGCCTTAGGTTCTTTATACTGTTGTTAATTTAACCTTGATAGGAAGATGTTGAAATACATCAAAGCTTACCATCTTGTCAAAGGTCATGCTATATATTAGATCAAACCAGATCAAATTTTTTCAGGGATCATTTCTAAAGATTACTTGCATACATTTTCATGCATGTCGGTGGCTTTCTTAAGAAATCTGCAACTCATGGTTTTATTCAATTGGCTTTCCTGTTCATAATGATCCGTAGTTTTTCATTCATCCATAACAACGATGGATCAATACTGGCATTTCACCAAAGAATATTTGTATTTTTTCTGCTTAGCCTCATTCTTTATTGTGATTGTGTACATTTGTGTTGATTTGACATAAAACGAGTTGTTCTACGGTTCAGAGCCCATACAATTTTGTGACCTGCTTGTGTTCACACACCTGCATAACCAGGTTACGTTTGGCTTTCTCAAGTAACCTGGTTTCCTTAACCAGAACAGGGGATCAGGGAAACCAGATTAGCACAGAAAGCAGCTTTCTCCTTCTGCAGGAATGTATAAGTGCACCCAATATAATTATATTGGTCACTTGCTGGTGTCAAAATTTGCACAGACACCCCTCTGATGATCTTTTGATCTGTTTTAAAAGCGTTCCCAGTAGTCTTTTAATTATGATAATCATTTTATGGCAAATTAAAAAAAACTGTGTCAATTTCTAGGACCTAGTTTCTGCAGAGTGGCAGAGTGAGTGAGATTGTTGGTGCAGGCAAGCCCGACCCCACATCCCGTCGTCAACTGTTTACACTGTCTCCCGCTAGCTTACAACCCTCAACCTAACATTACCGGAACAACAAAAATGGCGAGCAATATTGGAGCTATCCAGACGTTCAGTTTTGAGCCAGATGCCAGGTCAGATGAGGAAAACGAAGACGTACATGGATGTATTTGTCTGCGTCAGAATGGAATGGAGCAGGGAGCTTGTGGTCCGCCGATTCTACAGCTGTGTCCGAATTCTTTCACTACTCACTACATAGTGCACTATATAGTGCGTTCGCCATTTTGTAGTGCTGTCTGACTCTGCAATTCCGAAATCGAGTGCCCTAGAAATTCCCCACAAGTGTTTACGAAAAACCAGTGTGCATCGATGCTCACTAGATTGGTGAATAAAGACCACAATGCATTGCGTTAGAACAATTTTTGCGGAAAAAATTGTATCAAAATTATTTTTTAAATAAAAAATCAACGTTTTCATCCTCAGGATTCATAAATGGTCGTCGCAAAAAGCTCATATCAATGTGATTTTCACTTTATGAAATTGATGTCAGATTTGCCTTTTTAAAAAAAAGTACCGTTAGTAGTGAGCATGGTGTCCGAATTGTTTTTAAAATCCAGGGCATTAAATAGTCCCACACTATATAGTTTTTTTAGAAATTAGGGCTTAGGGTGGAAATTTGGACACAGCCTTCGTCACAGCTACACACTTTTTAAGTGGCATTCTTTTGTCTGCTCCTGATTCACAATGATTTTAATACAGAAATACTCCAAATTGCAGTTTTAAGATGAATTTTCTTTAAATGCCTCCTCGATCATGAGAAAATGCCACACACATTTCACTAATGTCTTTAAATCACAATAACTTCCAATGCTCTTTATCTTTGCATATTTTGAAACAATGGATATTAAATGATCAACTATAAAATTTTAAACTGTCAACATTTGAGAAAAGGGACACCCCTCCTCCCCTTTTGTTGTTGTTGTTTGCTTTGGTTTTATAAACTTCTCGTTGCCTGGCTCAACAGTTGACATCCGGGAGATCAAGGAGATCCGTTCGGGTCAGAAGTCCCGGGACTTCGAGCGCTACACAGAAGACCCGTCAGTACGGCTGGACCAAGCTCACTGCTTTGTCATTCTGTATGGCACAGAGTTTCGCCTCAAGTCCCTCAGCCTCGCAGGTATGCTCCACATGACGCAGACTCGAACAGCCGTGACGCGCTTTACTTCTTGTTGTAGCCTTATTGTCTTGAATATGAGTAATCAATGTTATATCTTACTTGTTTAAGCCCATGAATGTTAAACCCACCCATTCAACTCTTTGCAGCAACATCGGATGAGGAGATGACCATGTGGGTGAAGGGGTTAAACTGGCTTTTGGCTGACACACTGAAGTCCTCAACACCACTTCAAATAGAAAGGTATTGGGCAAAAACAGCTGCTAAAGTTCAAACTGTAAAACAATTGCTAATAGAAAACCTTTTACCTTTAATGTTTTTAACGGTCAGATCACTCGATCCTCATCTTTTAGGTGGTTACGCAAACAGTTCTATGCAGTTGATCGCAACAGGGAAGACAGGTAAGCAGTCTATTGTATTTCTTGCAGTTCTCTTGTCGTGCTTTTTTTTTTTTTAAACTCATCCTTTCAGTCATGAGAAACTATTGTCATTTGAAGTGCAGTCAAGAACAAGTGCTGCACCCAATTATTAGGTGTGACAAAGCTCTGCTGAGGTGTAGGAAAGGAACTGACCTCTCAGCCACACGCCAGCTGCTCTTCCTGCTGCAGGAAACAGACTGCAGAGAATGGAGGAGATGTGCAGAGATGTTTGTCTTTTACATCCCTGCTTTTGTTACGCTGTTGGGGTGTTGTCATCTTTGGCCCGAATTTCCAATAAGGAAGTAGAAGTGAAGCCAAAGAGAGCTTTTCTCCGAAAGTGTTTGCATTTTCACTTTGGACTTGTATATCTACTAGATTTCACTGACATGTCTTTTCAAGTTGGCGTGCATTTTCCTTCATACCTTTTATGCGTTTAGGATATCCTGTAAAGATCTGAAGAACATGCTGAGCCAGGTCAACTACAGAGTGCCCAACATGAGGTTCCTCCGGGAGAAATTTCCGGTAATCCTCTCCGACCAATCATAGAGCCCCTCACCACTCTGTCTCATTGCCTACTTACCTACTTACTTGCCTACCATTAGAAGCTTCTTCTTCAACAATGTTCTCTGGCTGTTTTTTTCAGGACTTGGAGTTGAGGAACGGAGACGTGTCCTTCAGCCAGTTTGAGCAGCTGTACCGTAATCTGATGTTTGATGCTCAGAAAAATGTAAGTGTAGTTGTGTGCTGTTTTTATTCCACATCACCCCTCACATGCCCCCCACCCATATGCGTGGTCTCAAATAGCTGTGAGATCAATAGGAGAAAATTAAAACCCACCAACCCCTTTAGCGCTGACCATTAGGACTCTCACTACACCCTGATCATCAGATGATGGAGCAGACAGGCAGGCTCAAGTTAGATGAAAAGGATGACCTCAGAGCCTTCTGTCCACACGAAGAGTCCATCCATCCTCACCACCAGCACTAAACGCACTGTAACGACGTCTTTTTGATTACATTACTATTTTCCCCTTTTCTATTCAGATGGAGATTCCACTTCTGCAAAGGTTGGTCAAAGCTAAACATGAATAGATTCTGGAAATGTTGTGAAGTTCATCTAACGCGGTAACGTATGTTCTCCACCAGCTTCACTGAAAGACCTGACAGGAGGATTTTACTAGAGGACTTCAAGAGCTTCTTGATTGAGTCCCAAAATGTAACAGAACGGTTATTAAGCATGTAGATTGCTTCCTGTTTATTGCACAGCCTTTTAAATCCTCTGTATTTTTGTTAAAGGAACTCTGGGCCACAGACAACAACAAGGTTCAGGAGTTTATGTTTGACTATCTGAAACAGCCCCTAAGAGAAGTGGAGCAGCCTTATTTTCAACAAGATGAGGTACTTTCAAATTTCTTTAGACCTTTTTTGTTGTTTTCTTTTTGCAACTACTTTTATGTTTTTCTGTTTCAACGATGGAAATGTTTCCGCATATTTTAGTCGGCGATATTTTCCGGCCAATGCTGTCGATGTGGGCAGCAGATGCTCTGATACTGATATTGATGTGAACGATCTTGGCCTAAAAAAAGCTTCTCCCACATAGTGGAGGTATTCATTCTCGATGATGCACGGCAGCTCTGCAGATCGCGAGGACGGCTTTTGTGGTCACCAGAAGGTTGTTAGGTTGAAGCAGCAGATGCTTGTACCACTCTTGCTGCCACCTCGTTGTACCTGTGGTTACTCTGTATTGTATAATAGGTGATCGGGCATTATTGGTTGTACTTTGAAAAGCTTAAAAATAACAGAAGAAGCCAACTATCGTGTATATCACAAAGTTAAAGACCAAAACACAGCAGACTTTATGTACCATTACATAATTGCAGATGTCAGAAATTGGCAGAAGGCAGAAATGCAAATATTGGATTTTACTTTAATGCTAATAATGTGAAGAAAAAAAGTTCAGAAAACTTAATGAGAAACTCAAGAAACTTGAAAGAATAAAACCAGATTTTTTCATTCATTTTGTTTAATTATTAACATGTCATCTAATGATTCTTTTCTACTACTGGTATAATCTTCGCAGTTTGATTATTTGATGCTTTGCCTTGTGGCAGGTTTTTTGTTTTTTAACTCACAGCTATGTTTTTCCTTTTTGCTGCAGTGTTGAAGGGATACTTTTAGTGTTTACAAAATTCTCTCCCAAGTCTTTTTTTTTTGTGTGGACAGCACAAGTTAAAAAATTAAGAACTGTTGATCTATTTGCCAATGTGATTTTTTGGTGAGTGCAAGGCATTCTTGCTCAAATGTCTCATTTTTACTTATCAAACACAAAGGAAGACGCTGCTCTGCATGCTATGCTGTTCTCACAGTTGGGTTAGTAGTTTGTGGGTTGAGTGGTGGCGTGCAAAGCAAAGAGGCGGAGAAAAACGGAGAAAAAAAAAGTTATTTTGTAGTTTCTACCTTCATTGAAGCATGTAATATTCCAAGAAAGAAGCTGCAAACACCGCTCTTTCTTTTAGTGAAATGCTGAAACTAGCTGTGCAAGCTTCTTCTTTGAAGCAAGGAGTGCCCAGGCATGTCAATGTTGTGGTTGTTTTCAGCCAACAACCGGGCCACAAATGTGTCTCTTTTTGTCAGACACACTTCTTGATTGTATAATAAAAAAAAAGGTTTAATAATCAAATATTTACAGTACACACTGAAATCTCCATAGTTAAAAATAACACAAGTTTGTTTGTTTTTAACTCAACTCCAAGGTTAAAAAGGGACTTACCGTACTTATTTCTGGGTTATTTTAACCCACGATAAAGACCTATATTGGGTTAAAAGGAAATCACTATATTTTCCAAAACATTTGTATTTCTCCGAAAAGTAACCCACAAATATATATTCCAACATAAATAACCCAAGAATTGGAAGTGTACTCTCAAGTGAAATCTATGAAATCAAATTATAACCTGTAATATTTAGGCATTTTCAGATTCAAACTGAAGTTATTAGTTTTTCAATGAGTAATGAGGAGACAAAATGAAAAGAAGTGGGAGTTACCAGAGCTGCATTTTTGTTAGGTTAGAAGTGCTTTGGTGGAAAAGTCCTGACAGCAGACCTGTGCTGGGAACTGGTAGAGATCCTGTAAGGACAGGAGGAGCAAGTGTGATGCAACCATCGCGAAGTTCCAGAAATTCTGGCACGCGCGGACACAAACGTACTGATTAGTCATTTCATGCATGAATGGATTTTAACATGTCTGGTGGCAGCAGAACGGTTCCCTATGGACTTTTAAGAAACCTCAATAAAGAGCACGGTGGAATGTTTGAAATGACTTCAGGAGTTCATGTTGACAACATTTTCTACTTCAATAACAATTGTGTAGAAGTATTAAAGGGTGAAGGCAGATATGTATAAAGAAATTAGGGCTACACAAAATGAGGAAAATCCTGATTTGTGATATTAGAGATCAATATTGTGATGACGATATAACTTGCGATACATGAACGAATGGCAAAACAACAAAATACATCATTTTCCATTTCACTGCAACAGTTTAATGGAAAAAAGAGTCAACATACCTTAAATTATACTCCAAATGACCCTCGTCTACATAGGAGGCAAACATCTAAAATAAAGGAGCTCCATCTGATTGGTCAACAACGTCAAGGCGTCCACCCATTTGGTTAAATGCATAAAGGGATTTATTTGATTTATTAAATACTTCAAGCTGTCATAATATAGTTTTAGCACATTCAAGGTTACCATTTATCGCAATTTTTGCCAACTGTTGCGATATGCGTTTTGCTCAGCTTGATATCGCGATAATTTGCGATTTATTGTACAGGCCTAAAAGAAAATGAATTCCTTTATTTAATCAGGAGCAGACAAGCTCCCTGCTTCGCTCTGCAACAAGGAGAAGAGGGGCGGAGTTGCTCCGCACCAGCGATCCGCCCACAACAGGGGCGAATTTCCAATGAATCACTGCTGCCCTGCAGAAACAAAGTCTTACAAATGACACAGGGTTTTTGATTTATCATATTAATCATAATAATCTTTTCAGCCAATCAAATAGCTGAAAAGATGATCAGATTTGGACTTTAATGGCCTTGATGGGAAGTTTTTTTTTTTAATGTGCGTTGTTTCAGTTCAGATCTTTTAAAATTTTGCCATCCCAAGTTATTTACCAGACTCTAGTTTTCTGTTTTGGTGTCTTTCACTCCAGTCCTGTACAGTGATTAAGTTCTAACTTTACCCCTTTCCTCTCTTTGGTGCAGTTCCTCACATACCTTTTCTCCAAAGAGAATTCCATTTGGGATTCCTCCCTAGACCTAGTCTGTCCAGAGAACATGAACAATCCTTTGTCCCACTACTGGATCTCCTCTTCGCACAACACGTAAGGATGGCAGAATCCTGCTCACATTTCCCTCTGCCAGTTGTAGTCAGAGAATGCTTAAATCTGGAATCTCTTTTTTGTGTGTGTGACGTTTCCTTTCCAACAATTCTTTTGAATTTGCCTCAAACACAAGAAAAATATTTTATTTAGCAATCGTGCTGCAAAGTTTGTACTTAGTGGAAAAAATATTGTTTCCTCTCATTGTGAAGTGTGTGAAAGGCGGTTGGAATGGTAATCTTTTTTCTTGGATACTTACTCCAAAATAGCAAAGCAAACATTTTCCCACTTGCTTGCTTGCTTGAGCGGTGTGACAGTAACAACTGTTGAGAGGGAAACGGCCCTTCTAATGCTGCGGTGTTGTGTGTTTCTGGTGCCTGACACATAGGTTTCTTTAAGATTGACTTCAGAAGTTTGGCTGTTAATAATTCCTATGCCATGTGATTATTTTTAGCTACCTGACGGGAGACCAGTTTTCTAGTGAGTCATCGTTGGAAGCTTATGCTCGCTGTCTGAGAATGGGCTGTCGCTGTATTGAGTGTGGGTAAACGCACAACCCCACACATGCAAGACTTTTACCCTCACACTGATTTATTTAAATTCTTATGTCACACATTCATGTATTATCTGCTTGCTAATGCTAAACATTGATGCTTACAGTATCTTTTCCTGACCTTTAGAGGTTAGCAAACATGATGTCAGCGTCATTCCTTCTGCTTTCTTTTGGGTTTTCTATTCGTTCTTGCATGACCCTCTGATCAAATTCGAATGTTTGTTTACAGTGGACTGCTGGGATGGTCCAGACACAATGCCAGTCATCTACCACGGACACACCCTCACAACAAAAATAAAATTTATTGATGTCCTGACGACAATCAAAGAACACGCCTTTGTCACGTCAGAGTGAGTTTCAATAAGTCAAAAAACCCTCCCTGTTTCTTTTGTTAGCCTTCCCCGATGATAGACAATTGTTAAGGTGACGAAGATGAAGGGACATTTTTCACATGCCAGGGTGACGTTGTGTGTTTTAGTTCAAAACATTACATAACTTTGTGTCCATCTGTTCTTTTAAAAGTCCTAAAATATTATAAAAACAATTACCTGCCAGATAAAATGCCTGATGGTGTTTAGTTTACCAAAGAAAAAGAAGTATTTCTAGGATGTTCTGCCATATTTTAGTAAACTGGTCCTACCAGACGGTGCGTGTGAATGTAAAAATGCAGGTACAACTAGAAAAGGCTCCAAGAAAAAAGTTTTTGTGGTGGTTTAAAGCAGAATGTAGAGATTCTTGTGAAAAGTTTGACATTGTTTGCCACGGGTGCTTATAACTTGGCCAAATTCTGCTTTTATTAATTGTTGACCATTTTATTGTCCTATTTTATTGTGTGTTTGCGTGTCTAAATCCAATTTCCTTAAATTCGTGGACACAGTTGATTTAAATCAAGAATATAGAATGGCTTTCTGTGGAGCTGCCACCTACATACCCCCCTCCTCTTTATTCAGGTATCCCATCATCCTCTCCATTGAGGACCACTGTAATATTGTGCAGCAGAGAAACATGGCATCTCAGTTCAAGAAGGTGTTTGGAGACATGCTGCTGACCAAGGCGGTGGACATGGCAGCAGATAACCTGCCCTCACCCAACCAGCTCAAGAGAAAGATCATCATCAAGGTGAGGAATCGGACTTAAATTGAAATGAACAGTATCAAAAATGCAACGCTTAGTTTTGGATTAGCCTGACTGTCTTTCTGCTGTTTCGTGTTTGTCTTTGTCAGCATAAGAAGCTTGCTGAAGGCAGTGCTTATGAGGAGGTGTCCACCTCCACCCCCTACTCGGAGAATGATATCAGCAACTCTATTAAAAACGGCCTCCTGTACCTGGAGGATCCTGTTAACCATGTAAGCATGCTTGTTTTGTGTCAAGGGAAAGTTATTTATCTTTAGAGTTTTTAAAGCAACAATAGATTAATTTTTACTGAACTATTTTTTGCATTGTAGATCATTTCCCTTAAGTGTATCTATGCTGTTAACATACCCTATTTTCCCCTCTTTGTCCATGCAGGAGTGGTATCCTCATTTCTTTGTCCTGACCAACAGTAAGATCTACTACTCAGAAGAGACCTCCAGTAACCAGGGCAACGATGAAGAAGAGGAACACAGAGAGGTTTGTAGTTGCCATGAATTCGAAATAAATGCTGTGATTCCCAGAGTGGGCTTAAATTTGAATTTTTTGGAAGTAGGGAAAAGAGGCTAGGGCAGATGTGGAAACACTCCAGTTCATAGTGTGAGGTTTTTCTTCATCTGATGTAGGCATTAGGTGACCATTCCTTCCTGCACTTTCAATTTCACAGGTGGCTTCTAGTATGGACCAGCACGTGACAGAGAAGTGGTTCCATGGAAAGCTTGGCGCTGGACGCGATGGGCGGCAGATAGCAGAGAGGCTGCTGACTGAATACTGCCTTGAGACTGGAGCTCCTGACGGTACTTTTCTGGTGCGGGAGAGTGAAACTTTTGTTGGAGACTACACTCTCTCTTTCTGGTTGGTACACTTTTTTAAAAAATAACCTTTTATTGTGTTTTGTTTTTAAAGAAACATAGTTACTGACATGTATTATATAGTTTAGCTATATAATAAGACGTAGATGTTTGCACATAGCAAATATTGATCCCGTGGTTGTATCCATAATTTAGGAACGGGTGAATAGTAAAGAGGGGTAACGGCTTAAGCTTTGCTCACACTGTATGCAATTAATCCGTCAGGGGCGGCCAGGTTCGCTGGCAAGTCGATGTACAGACACGACCAGAGGTCTTTGTGGCTGCACGGTTCAGCCGGCGCCAATAAAAGACGCAGCGATTATTTGACCGTCCTGCGCAGGTTCTAATGCATGAACCAAGAATTCGCTTTGGCCCTTGATGTTTTGATGATGTAATCGGCGGTTGAAGCCCAAAACCGACATGTAGAAGAATTTGATTGTTCTTTTTCTGAACTTTGAGCATTTTCTTATTTATATCAAGACGATAATATAAAATTGTACTATTAGATACTACTACAGATGAAAGTACAGCCGAAAGATGCAGCCCCGATAGTAGATAGGATCACGGATCAGCCCTATCTACGAATCTATGATTTAAAGCAAGTTATAGCCCTACACTTTGACATAAAAAAGGTGATCGCTTTAATTCTTTTTTTCATCACACCTTTCTTTTCAACAGGCGCTCGGGGAGGGTGCAGCACTGTCGTATCCACTCGCGCCAGGAGGCGGGCAGCCCCAAGTTCTACCTGACCGACAACCTCGTGTTTGACACGCTCTTTGCTCTGATCAGTCACTACCAGCAGGTGCCACTACGCTGCAATGAATTTGAGATGAAACTGACAGAACCAGTGCCTCAGACCAATGCACATGAGAACAAAGAGTACGTTCACTAAAGAGTTTTCGACTGAAGGGATCCGATTTTTTAGGCCCTTTTTAATGCACATTTGAAATACTTTGTTGTCCTTTATTAAACGTCTTTAACTATTATCTTTGTTTTCCAACTTTTTTTTTAATCTAAAATGTATAGAAAGCCTGCTTCCTTGTAAATATTTTTCTCCCCCCTTCATATTTAGGTGGTACCATGCTAACTTATCCAGGAGCCATGCAGAAAACATGCTGATGAGGGTTCCTCGTGATGGAGCTTTCCTCATCAGGAAAAGAGCAGAACCAAACTCTTATGCCATCTCCTTCAGGTAAACTCAGTTGGATCCGATGCATTGAAGTCGTCTAGGGATCATTTTTTACCATCCAAGATCTGTTTAGTGTGAGACAAATGTTTCAAACCTCCAGAATCCATAGTGTATTTGAGAGTTTCTGTGGTTTTCTTCTCAGGGCTGAGGGTAAGATCAAACACTGTCGAGTTCAGCAGGAGGGCCAGACCGTGCAGTTGGGCACCTCCGAGTTTGACAGCCTAGTAGATCTCGTCAGTTATTTTGAAAAGCACCCTCTGTATCGCAAAATGAAGCTGCGCTATCCCATCAACGAGGACACTCTGGAAAAAATAGGCACTGCTGTAAGTGCTTCTCAAAGTGGATATATTTAATCAAACTGAGAATAGTGACCTTCTGCCTGTTGTTCGGGTCTGTTAAAACATGGCGTCTTCTTACAGGAGCCAGACTATGGTTCTCTGTATGAGGGAAGGAATCCTGGCTTTTATGTGGAGGCTAATCAAATGCCAACTTTGAAGGTGAGTGTGCCCTGTTGAAAATTTCCCCGCACCTCCAAACCTTGACTTTGTGTTAAATTTACTGTAGTTATGTGCAACCTTCTGTGTTTGCTTGTCAGTGCACAGTGAGAGCGATGTACGAGTATAAAGCCCAGCGAGACGACGAACTCTCCTTCACCAAGGACACCATCATTTCTAATGTTGACAAACAGGAAGGTGGCTGGTGAGTGTGAGGTGGAGGAAGTGGCTCTTTATCCATTTAAAGTGATTTTATTCCTGTTGTAGAAAGAAAAATTTGAATGTTTGAGCTTGAGTTTTGGGATTTTCTGAAACTATATTTTCAATGTATACTAGTTGTTAGAAATCAATGGGCAATGTCAGATTTTTTTAAATACTTTGTATTGATTTATTACTTTTGTTTATTGTACATTGTTTCTCACTATTGTGTGTTTTTCTTTTATTACTAGAGGGGCACCAACAGTTTAGTTTACATGCAGGAATAATTTTGAGCTGCATTGCTAGCTGTATTTAGAAAAATAATTTTCAAAATCTGATTCTTATCTAACTTTCTTGGTTTTGTTTATGTCAGGTGGAAAGGTGATTATGGAGGAAAGAAGCAGTTCTGGTTTCCTGCAAACTATGTGGAGGAAATCAGTCCATCAGCAGCAGAGCCTGACATAACTGTAAGGGCTGAACCTTCAAAAGGAACCAGTGCTTCTGCAGCCAGCACAATTTTGGATTTAAAATCAACACACCCACCATGTAAATTAGACTCTAAACACCTTGATTTCTTTGTTTTCGTCGAGCAGGACATGACAGAAAACAGTCCTCTGGGAGATCTGTTGAGAGGAAGCGTGGATTTGTCTTCCTGTCAGATTGGTAAGTAAACCCACCTCTTCCTGTTTGACTTTTCTGCAGGGGTGCAGAGCAATCCTACCAGAAAGCCTTTAGTTGAGACTTGCAAAAGGATGCAAACGGTGACAGACAGCTGTTTTGTTTAGATCGAAGCCTGTTTTTTGTGTTCTTTAGTTTGGGTTTTCTAGTTTTTGTCCCAATTCCCTCAACCGATTTTCATTTAGTTTCAGTAATTAGGTTGACTTGTTTTTAAATGGACATCTTGCTAAAGTTTGGTGTTCGTTCTCCTTTCTTGAGGGTCTGAGGTCCTTGTTTTCTTATGACCTATTTCTGTTTTCCTGAACTTAAGTTCCACCAATAAGAAGCAGCCAGGATTTGGGTAGATGGAAAAAATCTGAGAACTACCCTTTTGGACTGGGATTGGGCTCTCCTGGGCTTCTTTTAATTGAGTTTATATCACTGTCTAAGGGCTGCACAGTGACTCAGTGGATAGCACTCTCGCCTCACAGCAAAAACCCCTAGTTTGAATCCCAGCTATGCCCTTTCTGTGTGGAGTTTCCATGTTCTCTCTATGCATGCGAGACTTTTCTCCAGGCACTTCGGCTTCCCCCCCACAGTCCAAAAAAAACCATGCTTCATAGGTCAATTGGTTACTTAAGGTGTTAGTGTATTTGTGTGGGATAGTGTGCCTTGCGACAGACTGGCTACCTGTTCAGGCTGTACCCTGCCTTCGCCCAACAGGACAGGCTCTGGCAACCTCATGACCCCGAAAGGGATATAGTAGGTTAAAAAAAACTTTCTTTAAATTTGACTCAATGGTTCCATCTAGTGGCTGCATGGAAAAGTGTCATTTTTGGAAAACACCCATTGATCTCATGGCCATTGACGAGAATCATTTCAGCTTGATAAATGGAGAGACGTATGTAGTTAAGCGTCAATAGCATGGGGCTTGCATTCCTTGTGAGTGTAAAATGTCATTTTCAGTTCCGCGCCCCGAGGGGAAGGGCAACAGGCCGTACGTCTTTTCTCTGGTTCTGAATACCAACATGCGCACAATCCTGGACGTGTCTGCCACCAATCAGGAGGAGCTTAAGGAATGGATGAACAAGATTCGTGAAGTTACCATGACCTCGGAGGCCAAGGTAAACGCCCACCTGTGATGTCACACTGTCGGCTAATAGGATGTTGGGCCGAGCTTTGTCTTGGTTGAAGTTTCACTTTGGGAAAACGTGATAGAATGTTTAAAATGTTTTTTGGGAGTGTTGTAAATCATCAATTTGGAGCTGAAAGGCGTCAGGGATTGTTAATAAAGCAAATAAATTAATATTCTTAGCATATTAGGAGGACAGTATCTGCATTTATTTTGTGATTTGATACTGTTGGTGATTACATTTGTGTGTTTCTATTTCCAGCTGGAGGAAGGGAAGATGATGGAGAGGAGGAAGAAGATTGCTCTAGAGTTGTCAGACCTGGTCATCTACTGTCGGCCTGTGCCGTTTGATGAAGAGAGTAAGGCGTACACACAGCAGTTTAATGAACACAGATGATAAAAAATGGGTTGTTGATCAAACACAAAGACTCATGGCTACACGTTGTTTTCGGCTCCTGTAGAGATTGGTACAGAGAGAGCTTGTTTCCGTGACATGTCGTCCTTCCCGGAAACCAAAGCAGAGAAATATGCCAACAAGATTAAAGGGAAGAAGTTCCTTCAGTACAACCGACTACAACTGTCCAGGATCTATCCAAAGGGGCAGCGACTAGACTCCTCTAATTATGACCCTCTACCCATGTGGCTCTGTGGTTCTCAGCTGGTTGCACTTAATTTTCAGACAGCAGGTATATTCAGAGTTGGAAAACCTAAAACGCATGAAAAGCAACCTTTAAATGCATTCGATTAAAACATTGTTGGTCTTTTTCTTCCCTCTGCAGATAAGCCCATGCAGATGAACCAGGCACTGTTCATGCTAAATGGAAGGAATGGTTACGTTCTTCAGCCTCCCATCATGAGGGACGACAGCTTTGATCCTTTTGACAGAAACACGCTAAGAGGCATCGAACAAGTCACTCTAGCGATAGAGGTACAGTAGAGCGATGCTGGTGTAGAGTTAAGGATAAATGTCGATTAGGGAAAGACTCATGAAAAACTGAACTGAGTGTTGAATGAGGTGAAAGGAATAGGTGTGAAAAAGCAAAAAATTAACAACTACTTTATTCATTCTCCTCTGAAAAGCGGTCAACTGCATCTGCAGCTGTAAAAGCATTCAAATGTGTAGTAAAAAAACCCAAAAAACGAAATACTATGGTTGTAGGGACGAATTGCGATATTCTGTGATGCTTGTATCAATTTAAAATGCTGTCAAGACGACATTTTTTTAATTATTTATGAGCATCCTTCAGGGTCTGACTCTTGTTTTCCACTCAAACCCCCAACCGCTGGTTGGCAGCACCGCCCACTGAGCCTCTTAGAGCAGCTCTACACCACCCACAACAGCTACAAGATCCCAGCGAGAAGCAGCTTGTTTTGTTATTATAAGACATGCAATACTTAGTTTTTACTTTGGATGGTTTCTGAACCAAAATTCTGTGCCACGTTGCTGCCAATATCATATAAACGGGCCAAAGTTCTGCAGAACATCCCAGTGACAGATTCTAGTTCAGCGACCAGATGAATCAGAGTGATGTGTACAACGCATCCTTTTTTTTGAAGCACAGTTCAGGCTCCTGAACCACTTCAAAGTACTGGAGAAGCTACATTTAGAAATGTTAAAAATAAACAGCACTTTATTTCCTCAATAATACTTTTGTTACCTTGTTGGTTAAGGCACATTCATTCAAAAAAATTCTTGTACTGAAATTTTTTTTTTAATGGAAATCAGACAATGTTGACTGTTCCCTTTAAGTACTAATATATCTTACCGGTAATTTACCAAAAGAAAAGCACTATGATTTAGTTCGGGTAAAAGCAACTTGTATATGAGATACAGATGCAGTTCTTAACATTGTGAACATTAAATAAAATGATTACAATGATTGGCGTATTAATAATCAGGTTTTTTTTTTCTAAGTCGTACTCTTAAAAAAATCTTGAAAAATTGTTCCGGTACAGTCTTGGGATATATCGTGATACGCATCGTATTGCGAGACGCGTATCGTATCATCAATACATGTAAATGAAATCTTGACAAGGGCATAAAATAGAGTATAAATAACCTCAGATAAATGATAATTCTTTGAGGGAAATGAAGAATAAGTAGGCTGTCAACGGTTTAAACACAAAACATCACCACAATATATCAGACATAGAGCTTGTTTTGTTATCACCACACTATAAACCTCATTTTCTAGATGCTTGTATTGATTTGTTTACACTCACCTCTGTTTATGTGAACTGTTAGTTACACACTGATTACATCTAGATCTTTGACTCACTGTTGCATCCCTTTTTTTGACTTTTGTTTATTTTAAAATATTGCTTTTATATATTTATTACCAAGCTTGAAGTTGAAGTTGTGATGTTGTATGTGGTTACAGTGGGGCAAAAAATGATTTAGTCAGCCACCAATTGTTCAAGTCTTCCCACTTAAAAAGATGAGAGGCCTGTGATTTTCATCATAGCTATGCCTCAACTATGAGAGACAGAATGATGCTTTTTTTGCCCCACTGTATGCTCTTCTAAGGTAGGATGTGAGCTAGAGGAGAAATGCTGGAGGGAGATGGATGAGGTGATTCTGGGTATCTAGAGGGGAGATGATGGCGATTGGGACAGACTTCAGCAGACATGTGGGTGAAGGAAAGAAAAGTCACAAGAACATGATGGGGAAATTTGGTGTTCAGATCAAGAATGCAGAACCGCAGATGGTGATGGACTTTGCTAAGAGAATTGAAATGGCAGGGATGAACATTTAAAGAAGCTGCATGCTTACTGTTTCTCCAGAAATCAGGAGTAATTAGAACTTGTCTGCTGATTGTCATCCTGAACTCAGAGACAGCAGATTGTGCAGTTTTCTTACACTGTTTTGAAATTTGAGATTAGATTGGATTGTCACATACTTTTCTTTGCATTCTTTCTTTGGTGCTATAGAACCTTTCATGTCTGAAAAAGAACTTAAAATCTAAATAAAAAATATTTACAGCATCTAGACATTGGGTCTAGTTTTTTACAATGTACATTTCCAAGAAATGTACAGCCAATCAGGCACCACCATTATACAGCCTAGAGTGTTAAACTTGTCTGAGCAATAAGCAGTGTCCATGTGTCCAATTCTGTAATGAAATAAATGGAAAGAATTTTGTCATTCTCATCAATCAATATCTTCAATCTTCCCTCCTGAAGGTCTTGGGCGCCCGGCACTTGCCAAAGAATGGACGAGGCATTGTTTCCCCTCTGGTTGAGATTGAGGTGTGTGGAGCAGAGTACGACAACTCCAAGCAAAAAACTGAGTCAACAGGTTTGTGTTACTTCACCTTAGACGCATCCAGATGTGGAGGGAAAGGGTGTTAAAACTTCCAAAATGACTGGCTTGTTTACCAAAGGCTACTAAAACCTTGGTGATACGTCCCTCTGCCACGCAGACATTCTTCACGGGTAAAAACCTGGGAGGTTTCCAGTTCTTTTTAGACCAGGAATTGAAGTTACCCGTAAACTGAACAAGAACTTTGCGGCTCAAACTTGAAAGTAGTAGCTTAAAACTCTTAAAACTCTTAGGTCGTGGAAGAATACTATAGCTCAGTCGAAGGAGGATACACCTTTGATTGCTCAACAGTCCATCACACAGAGACCCAGACAAACATTACCACAGTCACTTTGGTGTCATTAGTACACCTAACTGCTGGAGAAATACAGAATACCCATGGAGACACAATGCAGCCACAGAGAAACCTTCAAAGGAGAAACCCTGTTGAAAGTCAAACTACTGAGACGGCAAAGCAGTAAATGCATGCCATTTAAAAATGCTTCTTGCTCTGGAAGGTTATTAGACTTGATATCAGTTTAAACCAGATGCATCTCTTTGATTAGTGTGTGTTAAAGTTCAACTATGAGTTAGTATAAATCTCAGTGGTGCATTTTGTGAGCTTGTTTAGTCCTCGGTAGTATTTTTTTGCTCCCATTTGAGATTTTTTTTTTTTTTTTTTTTTTTAACATCGCTTTGTTGTGTTGTAGGGAGTCTTAATGCTTCACTGAATCATTTTGAAGGATATTATTTCATAGTTTACAAAAATGAGCAAGCAACTGGATGGCTCAGTGTGCTGCGTGGAGGACTGGTGCATGGGAAACCAGCTCATCGCACCCCCAGGAGGTGGGCTGGGGACTTTAGGCAAGACCCTTCACGCCCTCGCCTAACTATGACGCCACAAGGGGGTCAAAGTCTGGATCTCCCTGTGCCAGTCCCCAGCCCGGATAAAATAAAGGGTTGTATACTAAACTAAACTAAAATGAGCATTTATATAGTTTTTGTTCATGAAAATATGTGTTAGATGATGTTAGAAAGGGACAAAGAGTTCTCTGTTTTTGTATTTCCGTTTAATGTTTTTCAAGTTGTTTGCATTTCTTTTTTAAATGTATTGACTTGGCTACTGTTAAAAGTCATGCAGTCACTGTCACCACAGCCATAAGCTTGTTTGACATTCCTCACCTTTCTCTGTTTATCCTGTTTGTTGCTTCCAGTTGATAATGGGCTGAACCCCATGTGGCCAAAGAAGTCATTCCACTTCACAGTGTACAACTCTGCTTTTGCCTTCCTGCGTTTTCTGGTTAATGAGGTCGACATGTTCAATGACCAGAACTTCCTGGCTCAAGCTACATTCCCCATCCAGGGCCTCAAGACAGGTTTGTTTTCAGAGCGACATTTTTAGGGGGGGTGGATTAGTGTTTTTTTTAAGTCACTCATGTCTTTTGTAATGCACCAGGCTACCGGTCAGTGCCTTTGAAGAACAGCTACAATGAGGATCTGGAGTTGGCTTCTCTGTTGGTCCACCTGGATGTCATCAGAGGCAGGGTGAGTTTCTGAGCTGAGCTGAAGATTAGCGGGAGCAGCTTCAGCACATAATTGCAGTCCGGGGTAAACGTGTTTCAAATAATAGAATACCTTTATATTTGGTTGAATGCTGTAAAGCATTCAACCCTTTGTTTTCCTGTTTCTCTTTATTTTTCTTTATTATTATTTACACTATCTTCCGCCGTTTTTTGACACTTAACTACTTCTACAATTTTTAACCTATTTTAACCATTCAACTTTTAAAATGTTCAGCTCCTTCAGCTTATTCCAGCTATGACTTTTGGTTTTTCAAATCCTTGTACTTTTTAAGATATTCCAGTTTTTCCGGGAATTTTTGCCCTATTAAAATGCATTGGGAACTTATGGTACATGAGGTTCGCGGTTCGACACCCGGTTCGGCCGCTTCAAAATTTTCTACCTTTCAACTTTGAAAATATTCAAATCTTTCAACTTATTACAGTTATTACTTTTGGTCATTCAAATCATTGAACTTTTTAAGATGTTCCAGGATTTTTTGCTCCATTAAAATACATAGGGAATCACTGTGCTTAACCTCTTTTACAGGTTTTCACCTATTTTAACCATTTTACTTTTAAAATGTTAAGCTCTTTCAGCTCAGTTCAGCCATTTCTTTTACAAATTAAGCTTTCTTTCAGCAATACAGCATTCAACCCTGCATTTTCTTCTGGAAATGCAGCTCCTTCTAGTTACAACATACCATCATTTCCATAGTAGAGGGCACACCAGATTTTAAGGTGCACCATCAATGAAGGGTCTATTTACGCACGCATGTCATATGGAAGGCGCACCGAACTATAAGGTGCATTAAGCGAAACTAGAGTCAGAGAAGTCCTTCAGTTCAGACTTTATTAACTGCATTTACAGTAACTCTAGAACTAGTTTGTAACATGCTACACATTAGGAGCATTTACCACTTTAGAATATTCACAATACCTGTAACTCCCGACCTTGTTTGCAACACGTAAAAACAGACTGATGCCGCTAAAGCAAACATATCTGTGAATACTCTCACTCTACATCTGACTGTTAGTAGACAGAGCAGCATGCACGTCACAAAATCACTTCAACATCAGTAAACACAACAAGAATAATCCATATATAAAGCATTGTGTCATTTTTTGAAAAAAAAAAAGTCTTAATTGTGCCTTGTTAGAAAATACTGTAAACTATGCAATATGAAACTGTAGCTGGGTAATATACTCTGAGTTTGATCTAACTTACTTAAATGATAAAAGGACTGCATTTTGGTAAGAAATGTGTTGTGTGATTAGTTGAAGATTGTTGGGGTAGAGCAGTGTTTTTCAACCAGTGTGCCGCGGCACACTAGTGTGCCGTGGGAGATGGTCAAGTGTGCCGTGGAAAATTGCCCTCATTAACTGATCTAAAAACATTAACCATCTCAAGGAAATCAGCTCTTTGTTCATCCAAACAGGTCCTGATAAAACACTGAGTAGTTGGGAATATGAAATATCATAAAATACTTTTTTCTTTGTGTTTAATTGATTCTATTAAAGACATTTTGATAAGAATGACGGCACCGCGATTTACCTGCAGCTATACTGTTTTCTGAAAAGTCCCGCAGCTTTTACTGTCTCCACGACTCCACCAATCATTTTTGAAGGCTTAATCACATGTCATCAGTCTGAACAATCAGAAGTGTTAAAAGTCTAAACTTCCTTGTTCCAATTTAGCTCATAACTCACTCATTTCCAACAAAAACACCGGCTAAAGCTCGTCTTTAGCGGTGTAGCTTTCCACAGAATCCGGTATCAGACCGTGGAACAAGTGAACAAAACCATGAAGCTCAGAGATGCAAGTGTGTCTGCCGTTTTGTCGCCGTATTCACACTACATCTCCCATGATGCATTGGCTTAAAGGGACAGCGCCTCAGCGTACAATGAGTCGTCCTTGTTACACGGATTGAAACCACAACGAACATACAGTTTGTATGTAACTTAACTTTTATTACATCTTTTAGAAAAAACATCTGCAACTTCCTGCTTTTTCTGCCACAATTATCACAAAAATGCACGTCAGATTGCCCGGGGGGGGGGCTGTAGATCAAAACAGACTATGAGTTTCTGCTTTTTTTTTTTTTTTGGGGATGCTGGTGTGCCGCGGGATTTTTGTCAAGGTTAAAGTGTGCCGTGGCTCAAAAAAGGTTGAAAAACACTGGGGTAGAGGGTCTGAATGGAGGGACGTTTCCATGGACCAATTTCTTCATTTTAGGATTAGAGGATTCTAGAAACATTCAACATTCCTTCTTTTGTTCAAACATTTGGTTCTGGTCTTGTTTAAATCATCGGTCCCATCACCTACATGTTGTATTGTTTGGAAGTGTTGAAGGGCCCAACTTGTCCATATTTGTCCTTGAGTTCTTGAAAAGCGCTTTTAAATCAAATAGATTATAATTATTATTATTTGTAAAAAACGAAGAAGCAATACATTTATGTTGGTGTGTCTGCTATGCAGGTGTGTGTAAAGGATAAATCTGCAAGGCATTGTGGGTGTTGATGCTTCTCGTGGTTCTTTCAGAATGAAAATGGCGACATTCCAAGCTCGTTCCTGGTTGGGAGCACACCAGTCACAGCATCAGCCCACGGAGGGCGGGAACGTTTTGGGGAGCTGAGCTCCGTGTCCTCCACGTCCTCCAGCATGTCTTCTCTGCCCCAGTCGCCAGCTCAGGCCATGGCTTACCGGGGGCGGGAGGGCTCTTTTGAGTCCCGCTACCAGTCCCCGCTAGAGGACTTCAGGGTGTCTCAGGAGGCTCTGTTTGACCACATGGACCCACAGAATAGAAGGCGAGTGTGAGGGACGCCGATTTCAAGGCTCGGTTTCAAACTCCTGACACCCTCCCGTCTTTGTTTCCCCCACAGGATGCTGCTGCGGACCAAAGTGAGCGGAGAAAACCGTGTCTGAGTCCGAGCCAATCAGGTCTCAGTCCCGTTGCAGCCCCTCCCTGCGACCGTTTCCCCCTCTTTCTATGCTGATGATGTCACTGACTGCTGTGAACGGTGTTTCCATGGAAACGGCCGCCACCATTTGGCCTACATTAGAGGCAGCTTTCCCCTCCCTCTGTTTTTCAGACACCTGCCCCCCCCTCCTAAGGAGGCAGTGGGGCAGCGGAGGGGCGAGGGTCACTGAGAGGAAGCCCGAAGCTGCGGACAGGAAGAAGAAAAACGGAGCGACATTCACAACAGAACACAAAGCAAAACTGTCAAAGTTCTTGTTCTGGACTGTGCGTTCTGTGACCAGTTTATAATCTCTGCTGTTTTTGTGCACAACAGCTGCTTTACATTTTTTTTTCCTTTTGAGTGGGGGGCAGAGAGCACAAAAAGGGATCGGTTTGAAACCGTTTCCGGTTGGGTTTCTTTGCTCTCCTGTTTTTGCCGTACTGAAAATATCTATTTATTCCTGCTGTGTGTGCGGTCGGTCGGAGAGCAGCAGCAGCCAACAACTCTGCTCTGAAAGAGCTTCTCTCTTCATGTTTTTCATTATAGTTATTTAAACCTTTAAACAGTCATAATGTGACTTTTTTATGCTCGTGTATTAACATGAGGGCTCTACATGGCTATTTCTAACATCTTTCTTTCTCCATTAGGGAGCGGTGCGTAAACTTTTAACCATGAGCTGATTTTTAAACGTGTAGCAAAAGTCACAGCCTTTTAATTGACAAAGTGAAATAGAAAGCAGGTTTTCACATGTTTAGACACTTTTATTTTCTAACGTACATTCCAAATCGCTGTGCATCGCTCCAATGTCCTCGTCTGACGCAATCTGCTCCTCCCTCGTCATCATCACGGTCTTAGACCAACCAAACCTTCACTGTGTGATGTAAGCCCAGGGATACATGTAGTCTCTCTTCATTCTTTCCATTCGCTTTCCGCCTGCATGTTACCAAAATGCTCACGGTCAGTGCTAGTTCAAAAGGCTCAGGGCCGCATTATTGCCAATTGTTCAACTTAATAATCAGAGACTTTTTTTTCTTTTTCTTTTTTTAAGTAGTCCATCATTGTGGTTTGTTTGAAATTAAAGCAAGCAACTGCCCATTTTACTCACAGTAAATGTTTCTATTGTAAGGTGTTTTTCACTGTATTATAAATACTGCAATGGTTGAAATTGGGATGGAGATTGTATTACATAAAGGCAATTCTATCCAATGTCATTTTTTTAACATTTCAAATTATGTTAGCAGGGTAGTGTAACCTTTGTTAGTTTTTGTTTAAAAGTGACAACTTTGAAAATGAATGTATATGTTGATGTAATTTAGATTTAACAAATTAGTTTTACAATTTCTTCTTTTGAATTATGTCTAAACATCAAAGGAGGGGGGGGTGAAAAGAGTTGCAGTATTGCAGACGAACTGAACTAAAGAAACTGACGTGATGTGGGACATTTTCACCACAGACTTATTCTTCATACTTTTATTTCAACATCAAGCTGTTTCATTAAAAAAAAAAATTCCTTATCTAGTTTTACACAATTTGAAGTGAAAATTTCTGGGTTGGCATATTGTAACCCTTGTGCTATCCTAGGCACTTTACCATTGGGAGGTGGGTCATCTAGACCCACTAGACAGTGCGCTTAATCTTTTTTCTTCAATGATTTGTGAACCTCACTGGTGTCCATGGATTACATGGAATCCTCTCCACCTTTATCCACCTTTGTCATGGTAGGGATAACATGTCAATGTAAGGATCAGGTCATCTGGAGCCCATAAGATAGCACAAGGGTTGTCCTAACTTAAAAATTAAATTTAATGTGAAATGAACTTTTTCATTTCTAGATTCAAAAATTAACTTGCACCACCTAAACATAAAAAACCAAACAGATTATGCCAGAAAAAGATCATTGTTTCTGAACTGAAAGCTAAACACCAGGTCACACGGAGTACATCTGTGTGTGGTTTAACAGAGACCCCAGAGGACGGAGGTTTTTTTTGTGTGTGTTTAATGTTCCTGCTCTTAGATATGACGCCTGTATGATGTTCTCTCTGACATGAATCCAGAGATACACTTAAGCCATATGATCGAAGATCCAAACTGTCTGGAGTTGCGGCTTGGCGTCCTAAACTCTAAAGCATCTTGTTCCATCTTCCCGATTTTAATCCCAAAGCTGCTTTATGTTACATTCACTTTTTTTTGTGAGAAGGACAAATGGTTTCTGAGCGCTCGTCTTCGCGTGCAGCGCTTTTCTTTTTTGCCGTGCCTTCATCTGCATATACGTCTCATTAAAAGTGCATCCTGCAGTCATGGTGTGCTCATACAGACAGACAGACCTGTAATAAAAACTAATCCAGCAGAATAACAACATTGTGGGTGCACAGTGCACTTGATTGTATCTTTTTTGTTTCCAGTTTTGTCTCCTTTGCTTGTTAAAAATTTGTTTGCCTTCATGTAAATGTGCCTAAACTGCAGAGAGAAACGTTAATTTTAAATTTTGCTTTTCATACGAAACATACTCGAGCCTAAAAAGTAAATAAAATAATCACTGCTTTATACATCTCTGATTGTTCATACATTGTGTATTCTCATGGATGATCCAGTATGGGAGAATGTGTTCTTGAAACACTAGATCTTCCTCAAATTCAACACACTGGTAAAATCACATTAACTTCACAAAATGAAAACTAGACTAATGCAGAGGAGGGAATATGAGAATGGATTGGACACACTCTGCAAACATTTGATTGCAACTGTCTTCAAAATATGAAATAAGAAAATGGATTGCAGATAAATATGGATTGCAGTGCTATTTTAAACCATTTTTTGGCAACAGTTAATATATTACAGTGGAAGTTATTTAGACTTTGAACACAGACAGATTTCTTGTGAACGCTAAGCCAGAAGGAAAGTTTGAATGGTTGATTTGCTGTTAATGCATTTTCAGGTCTATTGCCAAAGAAATTAGTTTCATTCTTGCATAATTGGACATTGTAAGGTTTCAAACCTATAAGGGAATAATCCAGATGCTTTCTTAGTGGAGTTGAAATGTGCACAGGACTGAGATACACTACATTAGAGGGAGTTCCTACCCTTTTTCAGTGTAACATTTGTGCTATCCTAGGCACTTTAACATTGGGAGTTGGGTCATCTAGACCCACTAGACAGTGCGCTGAACCTTTTTTCTTCAATGATTTGTGATCTTCACTGGTGTCCATGGATTACATGAAATCTTTCCACCTTTATCCACCTTTGTCATGGTAGGAAGAACACGTCAATGTAAGGGTGAGGTCATCTAAGATAGCACAAGGGTTACAATAATAGGCTTCTTAAAGTGGTCCGAAGTCTTTTGCACAGACACACCAACACAGACAACTTAACTTTGCTCAAGAGACTCAGTCAATACATTCTGTTTATTCTGCAAATGCATTTGTAAAAATTGTACATCCAACCCCAGTGTGGAACTTTAAGAAAAGTTCAGTTCTTTTACAGTCAAATTTATTCAGTAAGAAAGATCCATAAAAACAGATTTTTGTACACGTCAGTGACTTAAAGAAGCACTTAATGCTACAACACAAACCCTTCTCCATTATTAGAATATATATGATCACATTTGTTTTGACACCACAGGCTTCTCGTCTCTTGTGGCTGATGAGATTTTAAACTTGGAACAACTGATGTCCAAATTCAAGCAAACAGAAAATAGACAAACAGAGATGGGCTGTGAACAGCCTAGCTAGCACTTTTAAAGTAAGCTGCAAACATCATGAAAAGAAAAAAAAGAAAATACTAAAAAGTTTTATCTAAGGCCTCAGCAAGCACTGTACAAAAAAAAAAAAGAATTGTGCATTTTTTATTCGTACCTTAAAGAACAATAACGGACAGTCTCATAATACTCAGCTATCTCAACTCCAACCATTTCGGACTGCATCCCAACCCCCCACCCCTGATCAAGCCTGTCACAAGCCCCCCCACCCCATTTCCTTTCATGTCCACCGTTTCTCCCATCATTGCGAGCAGGCAGAGTAAACATGGCAGCAGACCGCCATCAGCCTCCTCTTCCTTTGGTTTTCACTCCTGTGCTTATCCAACAATAAAAAACAAAAAAGTTGTCCTAAAGGGAAAATGGTGGCTGAGAAAATGCAGGGAGGTGGCATCTGTGGAGTGAGGGGCCATGAGAAACAGGAGGAGGGGAAAAGGGGAGTGAAGTCAGCTGCTGCTTCACGTCGCGGGGGAGGTCACGCCTACCCGCTGGGGGGTAAGGGAGTGAGAAGGAAAGGAGTGCGGGAGGGATGGATAGTTATTCAAGATCCGTTTCCATCCAGCGATCCTGTTACAAAGTGCATCTGCCGTCAGACCCCCAGAACAAAGACCACCTGCCTTGTGGACTCCAGCTTCACTCAGAGCTCGCCTCAGTCCATCTCTGTAATGATGACAAAAAAAAAAATCTGTCAGCCTCCCAAAGACTTCAGAAAGCATGTGTGGATCCCTCATCGTTCCACTGTCTGAGGAGTTTAAAGCAGATCTTGTTACGCTGCACACAATTACTGCACCTGACAGATGATGACTCATCACTGTTCAGGTATGCATCATAAACCTCATGTTTTGACACAAAAAAAGACCATATTTTAAATATTAGGGAACAATTAATGCTGACTCTTAACTGATTTTTTTTTATTTCAAGCCCCTCCTATTGTGTTACACATCCGTCATGAGTCTTATTTTTTTTAGGTACATTTGGGAAAAACATGCTGGAGGCATGGACATTATTACCTTTGGAAGCATTCAAAATGTCCTCAGCGTTCGTCTTCTCTGCATCGGTTGTGAAACCAGACACTGATTGCTCCATTTTCTGGTCCATCCCGCCTGCCGGCTGCTGCTCCGGGGGGGAGGATCCCGTTGTTCCGGCCACGCCTGCTGCAACTGCTCCTGTCGTTTGGGCGGCCGTGGGTTTGTTTTGGAGCAGAGACCCTTGGGTGGAAAACCAATGCCGCACCAGGTCTGCAGTCAAACCCGTCTTCTCCACCAGCTCCTGCAACTGAGAGGAAAGACCAAAAACCAGAGCACTTTGCTGTCATTACCTCACAATTAAATGTCATTTATCAAGTGACCCTAAATATATAGAAATGTTAGTGAGATGCATGATTATTTATGCTTACAAAAGAAAGCACAAAGAGATGAAAAACACCTCACACAACTGTTTAATAACTATTTGAATTCATAATTTGTCCTTGCGAGTCCTCTATTTATCATATTGTTACTGATAATTAAGTAGTTGTTAAAATTCTGAGCTGTTCCATTTTTCCTTTCCAACTAAGGTTCAACTTGACTTGTGTTAAACAGGTAAATGTTTGTTTGAGAACATTTTAAAATAAAGGGAATTAAAATCAGGAAAACATGCTGACCGCCATTCAAGTAGTTCAAGTTAATGACTTGACTCGCTTGAATTAAAGAACCACCTTAATGCTGCTAACATGTACTGTCTGCCTGTTTTCTGAAACAGAAAAATCGAAATACATTTAATGTTTTTATGTCTGTATTAACATGCCTCGTTTCCTTAACCCCTAGTTTATTTATTTTGTATTTTTTGGCTATGTTAATTGCTCCTATCCAAAATGAACAAACAAAGAATAAAGTGCCTATTTACTTAAAAGCCCACAAGCAAATAGTTCTGAGGTCTTCTAGCGTTAAATAGAACCTTTTTCTCTGTTCTACGTTCTCGTCTGTTGTGTTTTTAAAGTGTTGTTGTCACACATCTCACAGAGTAATAACTAAGTAAATAAGGATCACAGCAAATTACAGAACAATTTAGTAAATAGATAACAGGGAGAGAGAAATTGTGTTCTACTGTGAACCGGCACATTCTCAATGAACTGCATTGAAAATGACCGCTGGACAAAAATGAACATGAACAGAACTGAGTGCAGGTTTTTCATGTTCAGAGTATTTTTTCAAATGTCATTTACAATGATATATAACAGTTCAGTTCAAATAAGATGCCAGGGAAAAGTCTAAAGCTTCATTGACTAAATTCTGTTAAAAGCTTTCTCATTAATCTATTGTATCCTCTATAGCAGAGTTATGAACGGCTGGAGCTCGATGGGTAAAAGTGGTTTATGAGCTGCCACTTCAAAATGATTGAACTGAAGTTGGGATGCAAAAGCTTTGTTTCTGGAGGTTAATGAAGAAGTGATACTTCTACAAACATTAAAACAAAACCTTTAAGAGCTGGGAACGTGCTATATCACAGAACCGTTTATTACACTTATTGCTCAGGTTCTGCTCTGCTCAGAACTCTGGACTGAGCCTTTGGTACCTGTGACTCCTCCAGTCTGCCTTGAGCATCAAGGTGGGCCTGCAGGATCTGCGTGTTCTCCGCCTGCATCTCCTCCTCCAAAGCCATGTTCTGATATTCTTCCAGCCACTTCAGCGGCCCGTTCTTTTGGACGTAGCGGCAGTCTCCAAACCAGCGCACCACCTCAGATCTGGGCAGCCCCGTACCTGAAATTAAATCATCATACTGGGTGGCACTGGGCCACTGGGTGCGAGCGTAGACCTGTTTGAGCAGGTGCAGCTGCTCCACTGTCTTCTTGCCTCGGACTGTTGTAGGTTTGGGGGAATGAGATGCTTTTGCCGTTTGAGAGGAGGACTGGGGGGGTTTAGAGTTGCTGGATGAGGTGGGGATCGGGGAGAAAGCAGCTGGAGATTGTAACGTTAGATTCTCAGAGCCTTCACCCTCTAGCTTGCCACTGGCTTCAGTCACTTTGAGCATCTTCAGATTTATTTTAATAGGGTTGACTTTTGGTTCTCCGGAACCATCGTCTCTCGGTTTGCCATCCTCGTCTACCTCCATATCGTCTTCGCCCTCCTTCAGTAACCGCTCAGCTTCTTCCTTTTTTCTCTCAGCTGCCATTCTCTTCCTCTTATCGGTGAACCAGCCGTGGATCTCCCTCCTGGTCATCTTTGTCTCGGATCGCAGCCGGTCCACTTCCTCTCCTGGGGGGTCAGCGTTCTCTGCAAAGCTGGCCTCAAGCGCTTTAACCTGACACAGCAAACATATCAAGAAATCACCAGAAATACAAGCGCCGAATGAACTGCTTTCTGAGGAATAAATAAATGTAAATCATCATTTCTGCACTACAGGGTCACTACTATGGGTCTCACCTGGTGCGGTTCTCTCTCTTTGTAGCGAATGGCTGTGAAATCAGACGAGGGAGGTCTGGTTGTTCGGCGAGAAGGTGTGGTGGGGGAGGTGGGAGTCGCTGTTGCAGCAGAGTTCTGGAAAGCATCAGGCGAGTTCTGCTGGGGGGTTTTTGCTCCAGAGTTGCTGTTACATTCAGACAGATCCATGGGGGTGCCGGCAGACCCACCTCCTGGCGTGGGTGGACCGCTCCCTGATCCCGTGCTGGGTTTACCCTGCCCTCCAGTGCTGCAGCGACCCCCTTTGAGGTTACGGAAGTGGTATCGCCGGTCGCTGAACCACTTGCGGACCTCTCGTACTGTGAGGCCGGTGATTCCGATGAGGCGATCCACTTCGTCCTGGTCTGGAAACTGGTTGGCCTGGAAGCTGTCCTTCAGGGCAGTGAGCTGCTCCTGAGACTTCTTGCCTTTGTAGAAACTGGGATCCAGAAAAGCATTGATGGAAGTCCGTGAGCTGCTGATAGGAGCGGGAGAAGCGGAGGAAGACTTGGAGGAGGGGGACAAAGCTTCATCTATTTTGATGTTTGGCGAGTCTCTGGCAGAGGAATTGTCCTCTGGGCTTGAGCTCGTCGTGCTGCTGCTACCGTTAACATCTTTCCTCTTCTGTCCATCGCTGCCTGAGGCTGCACTGCAGACAACCACGTTGCTTCCCGAGCCAGCCCCGCAGTCACTCTCTGCAGCGCTGCTGTTTTCCTCTTTGCTAACATCTGTGACCTTAGCAGCGACGCGGCTGGCAGAGTCACCTTTGCTCTTGTCGCTGGAGTCTACAGCAGATGAGGCGTGTTTCCCGTTACCGCTCCCCGCCTTAGCTTTACTGTGGTTGCTGCTTCCAAGGCTAAGGTTGATGACACCACCTACAGCACTGTTCGAGTCTCCTCCCCCACTTTTGCTGCTGACGATGATGTTGCTCCCTGCACTGCTGCTGCCCACTGTTCCCACCACCATGCTGACGCCTTTTTCTGCCACCAGCGCTGCGGCGGGACGGCCCTGCATCATGGGCCGAGCCGCTGCCTGGGGCTTTGGTGTGACAGCCAGGGCCACAGGAGCACTGCTGACCTGAATCCCATTGGCCACCACCGGCTGCGTAACAATGACGCCTCCTTGACTGACCAGAGAGCCCTGCAGAAACTGAGGGATCCCTGCGGCTCCCAGGGAGGCCGGCAGCACCGTGATGGTGTGCTGGGCTGGACTGGGGTGACTCTGGCTCTGCGTGCTTGCAGGTGTGGTTTGAATGATGGTGTTGAACATCTTCCTCCTGGCCTCCTCTATCTCCTCGGGAGACCAGCTGATGCCTTGCTTCAGTCTCTGAGCAGTGAACCAGATCTTGATCTGTTCTTCTGGGAACTTGGTGACCACGGTCAGGTAGCAGAGCTCAGCTTTTGTGGGGTATGGGAACTTACTGAAGGAGGTCTTTAGAAAAGAGGACTCATCCATGGAGGCACTGTAGGTGGGGATGCTACTCAAAGGAATCATGACCTGACAAAAACAAAGTGTCAGAAACATTAGTGGAGAGCATTGGCCAAACTATCTTGTATGGTTCTGGTTAAAGAAAAAAAAAGTTTACCTTGGGGAGATTTTTTGATGATGAAGACGAGGAAGCAGAAGAAACATTTAACGGGGCAGTGACCGCTGCAGAATGGTGGACGCCTCTGTTTTGGGCTACAGAAACCACCTAAGAGAATTTAAAAAAAACATCTCAACTGCATTTACACTCAAAAAAAAAGACTGATGTACTTAACCGTAACATTTACCTGTGTGATGGGCGTCTTCAACAAGGGCAACGCCGTTGAGCCGTTCACAATCTGTATAGCTGAGGGCAGCGTGGCCTTCGTAGCTCCATTGTGGACAATTGTAGGAACGTGGGTGACCGTCACAGCAGCAGGCTCTCTAGCTCCACCCTCTCTGGACGCGCAGACACTCTGCGGATCTGAGAGCGGCTCCTCTGACAGCGGGTGGGACACTACAATTCGTTTGGGTTCCGATTTGCCCTTCAGCATTCTCATGATGGGAGTTTTGGTGATAGAAATCTCAGAGTCTTTGCCTAACTCTGTCAAACTCAGAGTCTGTTCCACCACAACCCTTCGTTCCCTTTTCCGCAGCTGCAGCGTTGTGGCCAGTGTGCTGGGGTGAACCCTGGCGTTATGAAGGGCCAGCCCCTCAAACTTTGGAGCCGAAACGGCACAGTTCATGCAAACAAAACTAGGCTCTGCTCTAAACTCTGGATGCACGGAGTAGACGTGATCCAGAAACAGGTTGAGGTCGTGGGTTTCAAAGTTGCAGAGTTTGCAGGTGTAGTTCCCAGCACCATCCTTATCATCCCCTAAATCTGATTTGGAACATTCATTAGTGTCACCTCCAGAAACCCTGGGCTGATGGAGGAGAACTGGAGAGTCCCGTTCGACATCCTCTATGGGGTGGATTATCTTGCTTGGGATCATGCAAGGCATGGTAGATTTCCTCTTGCTTGCCATGGTGTGACCATATGGTGGAGTGGCCTGGTTAAATAGCTGAGAAACGCGAGCGAGACGTTTTTCTGCTGCCTAAAGGCCAGTTTTAGGAGAGGGAAAACAGCAGGGCTTATCCATAGGTCCAAACACTTCGGTCTGAAAATAAGAATGAGAAACATATATGAGTTAAACTACTCATAAGAACCTGTGATTAGGTCAACACATATAAAAACCATGTCCTAAAATATGAGGTGGAATAAAATGACGCCATCTCCTGAGCCACATTTCCCCCCAGAAACTCAAGTCTAACTTCTTTTAAGAGGCATTCCACAGCTCATTTCTCCTCTACAGGGTCGTTTGGGAGCGCTCCTGTCCGACCCCCTTTTCCCCCTCCCCCACATAACTCCCACTTCCTCTCATCAGACACACCCCCATTAAAAAAACACAGTAAATGGCTATCTGAGGATGCATAACCCCTTATTGTAACAGTAAAACCTGTCCAGCACAAAAGGCCTTTAGCTCTCATCTGTTTGCTTAGTTGTTGGACAGGACAAATAAAAAAAAATAAAAAAAAACACAAAATGTGTTGGGTGCACAGCTTCCATAGCCTTGTGGACGGAAAGACGGAAAACGACTACCAACCAGCGAATGAGTAACTTGAAGTACAGTCGGCGCCAGAGAGTATGTGTTTACCCAACAGATGGTTCTCTGAAAGATATGTTTTGGTAGTACAAACGCACATCCGTGCACCTTTAATGTTTGCCTTACACACTTTTTATCTTTGTTCAAAATGGCAAAGTTTCCTATGGAGGCCATGGCTCCTCCCTCCCTCGCCCCCCCAAAAAACGCAGAGGCAGTGATGCGGTGCAGAAGGACGGCTTGAGGGCATTTCATCTAGCAGCCTCCCTGCCCCGACATGATACCCAACACGAGCAGCAACACCTTCTGGAGGTTTAACAGCTCAACCATGTGCAACAGGAAGCTACTAACCACTCTTTAAGCCAGGACCATCTCTGTGTAAAAAGTCTTTTCTTAATAAACCTGGTTTTCTGGTACAAAATGCAAAACTAAACAGCTCACAACTCCTTTAATGTGTCAACGAGACAAGTCTCCATGTTTTATGGGGCATGGACCAGTTTGGACGTTCTGTTGGAACCGGTCACTGTTAAAGACTCACTGCGGTCATCTTTTGATTCCCAGTAGTCTTTGAACCCATAAGATGGTGACATCATTGTAACAGAAAAATATCAGAAATGGGTTCTGTGGTGCACTTGGTTTGGGGTACAAAAAAAAAAACTACACACAATTTCATTTTTAAGAAAAAAAAGGGTCTGGGTTCTTATGGGTTAATTATGATTACTTAGATTTCTAACAAAAACCAAAATAAACCTGTGTCGTTGTCTAGGACATAGTTTCTGTAGAGCAGCAGCAGCAGCACATTAGAATTCGCCTCTGCTGTTAGTGCAGAGCAATCCCATCCCCTTTCCCCTTCTTTTTTCTGACAGCTTGTGGCACGCCCACCGTATTCTACATCTACATTTTTTTAAAGCTCCATTTTTTGTCTGCTCCTGATTCACATCGATTGGAATGAAGAAATATTCACAAATGCAATCTTGAGCTTAATTTTCTTTACATATATGTCTTCCTTTATGAGAAGAATGCCACAAGAGCATGTTAAAAACATGATTTTCATTGGAGTGGTTCTTTAAAATGTCCATGATTATCTATAAATCAGTAAACTCACACCTCTATATCCAGACAAAACTCTTTACTATTGTACTGATAGTTATCTTCACCAGCAAAGCTCTATGGTGGAATGTGGACCACGAGTTCTGTATGCAGAAGTAGACAGCAGTTAAAGATCTTGTGAATCTGAGTCTACTTTAGGTTTGTGAAATAAGGAATATGATTTTTGTTTTCAGGGTGAGAACCAACTCCCATCCTTTGGATCAGAGCATGAGGAGTCTACAGGCTATTGACGTTCCTGTGAGAGAATGTGATGCCCCTCATCCCTACTTAACCCTCCCACCTCCACCCTCCACACGGACAGTAGCTGCCCTTGGCTTGGGCCCTATGCGTCCCTCTTACACCGCCCCTCTCCTCCGAACCCACCACCACCATCAACACCATTCAGTTATGCATCAGGGGGCATTGCTCTGCCAAGGCAGACTGGTCACATGACCGATACAAAGGCTTACGGGTGGGCAGTCGCAGCCATCCATCACGTGGTTTTTCTGGGTGTGGGTGGCAGGCAAGAGGAGAGCGAATTGGAGATGGTGGTGGGGGATGGGCAGGCCGTTTGGGGGGGGGGGGGGGGGGGGGGGGGTTTAACTATCGTGGAGGAAGCACTGAGGTGTTTCTGCGAGGAATTTTTTTTCCTCCCGATACCCCACTGCAACTAACCGACCCCCGCACCTCCGAGCCCCTTCCCTGTTCAGAACTGCAGGCACACAGCGCTTCCCTCCCTCCTCGCTGCACTGCAAGGCCTGGAATGTTCCAGCAATGGAGGCGACCTGAAGTCCGTCCGCAGAAACGCCAGTTTTTATGCTTGAAATGCAAAAGACAAGAACAGGCCGTCTCAGTGTTGATCAATGATAGATGATGCGGTGTGGACAACACAACTCAAACAAAGTGATGTCACACACAAAATAAAAAAAGCCTGGCAAAGGAAAGTTGTGAGGACTCACTGACACAAGTGTAGCTCTGCCATGAATGTCACCGACCCCGACTGACCGAGCGAGCGGCGGGGATGAGTTTGTGCCTGTAATGTGTGTCAGCATTTGCATGTGTGGGTTTCCTGTGAGAACAGGGAGGTGGGGTGGATGGGCGAGAACTTGTGTGTTCGCGTCTGAGTGTGTGTATGTGGCGTGCGGGGGTGGGAGCCTGCATGCCTGTGTGTGTGAATCTTGCTTTCTGAGGTAGTGAGGCTGCCGTTTTCATTGTGAGGAGGATTCGCTGAGTTTGACCTCCTGGTTGGAAACCCATATTACATTTGCTTCATTGATGGGGAAGGGGGCGTCCACACTTCATTTACTGGCCCCACTCTTGCCTAGCCTGTATCCAGATGAATCACAGCTGCAACACTGAGATTGGTTTGCAAACCAAAAATCTTTTCCAGGTAAATAAAAAGGCAGTTGTATGTTTTAAACGTTTTAAAATCTTTTTTTTTTCTCTCAGCTCTTCACACTCAGTCTCCCTTCCAAACATATCTGCAGCCCCTCTCCCCCCTCCTCTTCTCCTTCCTCCACGAACAAGTTTGGCCCAGGGAGACGGGTCGTCAGCACCAGTGGTGTGTTACTGTCCCCATGGCAACCCCCCCCCCCCCCCCCCCCTTCAAATCTGTCTTCCACCAACTGAGATCTCTGAAGCTTGCACATGTGGGTTAGCACACATCTCCTTTGCCATCCAGTCCTTGGCTCAAGGATTTCCTTCTTTGCCACAAATCCTTGTATTTGGAGAGCACCCGCTAGGGCTTCATTAAAAAAAAAAAAGGAAGAGCAGTTGACCTTTGAAAGTTAATCAAGAAAACGCAACAAAGATTCATCAAATCTAAAAATCAATGATCTTTGAAACAATGTGTTGGATTTCTTTTTAGGTAAAAGAAAAAAAAAGCTATTCTGTCAGTTTTTAATGTAGAACCCACACTTTTGTCAATGAAAGTTCAGTTTAAATCACGTAAACCTGAAATTTGTGATGATTTTCCATTGAAATGGATTCCTCTTTTTATGCAGTGATCTACTGCCCATTTAAACCTGAGCACAGATTTCTGCAAAGCTTCGGTTTCTTTTCTTAAGTTACGTTCACACTGCCCTCAGCAACTCTCCATCAAGTGGCCCTTTTTTAGGCTCTACGTACAAAATGCATGGCCATTGAACGTGCGTTGAAAGTTTCAACCAGGTCGAACTTTGACCAGTCAGGAACTCGGATTTGGTAGTGACATGTTTGTTTGTCTTCATGGAAGAGTCATCCGCTTGTAAATAGATCCTGGAGGAGAAATGACTAATTGCTGTTTGTGCCTAGCTGTAATTATACGACACCAAACATTTCATATATCGGAATAGAGCTGTAAAAGAAATGTTTCGCACAATTTGCATCACTTTGACATTTTGCGCCAAGCCTGCAGTGACCGACATGCTAGTTATTGTTCACCTTTTGACACATCCCGTCAGCTCTCACTGCTTTGGACAGCTGCTTTGGCAGAGAATCTCTACTTTCTGCCAAACCAGACAGTAGAAACTCCAGGGGTTTTGCCCTTCCTGACAAAACCCCAGCTCTATCAAGGCACAGCTTAAAGGGACTTGGACCCACACTGGATTTGAGCTTATTGCGCCCTTGGAAAACGAACCCCGGCTTCCTGCACGCCAGGCCTCCAACCAGCCAACTGAGCTATCCAGCCGCTTTGGTGGCCGACATGCTAGTAAATGGTGAAAAAAGAAGAAGAAGCCCCTCCCTGCTTTTCCAGTGTAAACACCTTAGGCTAAATGCGCATTCAAGAACCTGCATTTTAGCGCGTTCTTGATCGCGCGTCAGATATCCGTTGTGTTCATAGCTATACTGCGACACCTTGGTATTCAACCAAAGTCGCAAGTTTTAGGAGTATAAGAGACGCAAGTATGCGGCCATAATCAAATAAAAAATTATGGCAGATAATTTGTCTTTTGAAAATGTATATATATATATATATATATATATATATATATATATATATATATATATATATATATATATATATATATATATATATATATATATATATATATATATATATATATATATATATATATATATGTATACTTATAAATATATTTTGAAAAAATATATCCTACAATCTGAAGTGGAAGCACATTCCTGCTGAGTATCAGGTATGTGCTTTATAAAGGAAACATCTACTGGCCCCTCTGCGTCTGCAGTCATCCATGCTTTCTGGTGCCTCCAAGTAACAATGGCTCATTAGTTGCTACATTTTAAATTAAAATGAAACAGCCCCAGCACCCCCCACCCCCACCTCAGCCACCTGAAAGGTTTCACACAGAACGCTTACATGAAGCCCACAGGTTGGCCCTCAGCTCTGACAACGCAGAAAGCCCCAAGGCAACCTCAGTTGCAGGTCTGCATCTAGGGATGCACTGATGCGGCCAGCGCTCGGTTGCGTGCCTGAAACTAGGGTATAGCTGAGAGAGGAGGGAGGAAAAGATGGCGGAGAACCATGCTATGTGCTGTCCATCCTAAAATGGCTGACATCACAAGCTGTTCATCAGAAGCTGCTGCTGCTGACCTCAACCTGCAGCTCGCCGCTTTCCTCCCAGATTGGCTCAACTCAACTGCGCTAATAACACCAGACTGTCTACAAGATCACTGGTGGTTTAAAACTGGAGAAAATATAAAGTTCTGAACCAGAACAAAGAGATGCATCATGGGTCGGCTGCAAACAGCGTGAAGGTGGGACTCGGATCAGAGGAATGATGGAGAGAGAAGGACTCTAAGGTCACAATCCCCACAGCTAAATGAAATACAAATGCCAACACTTGGGAGTTTTCATTTAGTTAACTCTGATTCTTTTTTAACTGACAGTCCAGATGAACTCTGGTGAAGAAAGTTTCCCCGTCTGCTAAACAGGTAGCTGGATAAGCCATCTGTACCTGAGGCTCACGTGGACGTCAGACACACATTAGCTGGGCTCTAATCCCTGGTGTGACACACACTCATCACAACAATGACATGATGAAGGACCATGGCAACCGCGTACACACTCAAATGTCTGAGGACCAACTTTGCTGCTTGTGAATAGTAGAGGCAGCCCTGATTGGGAATCTGATGCACCAAACATCCAAGCAAAACAACAACAGGAAAATGCAAAAATAAGACCATTCTAACAGATGGAAAGCAGTTTTCTGTGTGTCAAACTGGATTCAAGCTAATTTATTTTAGTACATAAAAGGTCTTTTATACGTTACAAAAAAAATGTTTTAAATGTAAAACATTTTTACATTTTTAAATGTAAAAAGCTTTTTTTAAAAAGATGTGAGATTTTCTGTGCCCTGGAGGTCCCTGAACGCCACACATGATTGAAACCGATGCATCTTCCGCTCAACTTAAAGCGGGCCGAGCCTCCAGCTTAAAAGGGCGATGAGGGTTCAAGAACCAATTCAGAGTGGAGGAAAAAGGCAGGCGCCCTCCAAACCATAAAACAAAAAAAAAAAAATAAAACTACTCTCTCCCCCCGTTGGCTGTCGCCATTTTAAGCAGACGACATGCAACTGGCCAGAGCCAAAGCCTGCAAAGGTGAGGCTTTACCCGCTAACTCAAGTTTAGTAAAAAGGTGAAGGAGGCGCCAACGCGTCGCAGAAAAATCCCACTCACCTCGTCTGTCGGAGCCCCAGAGGTACCAAAAAGTTTACATTGACACGGGCTCCGATGAGCCACTAACGGACGGGAGGGTCGGGCTTGACTGATGATGGAAACTTAGAGGTGTAAAGACCCCTTCCGTACATCCGGCGGCGACGACCCCCGAAACCGCAGTCACTCAGAGCAGCGACGGAGCCCGTCCTCCGTCCGCGGTTGTTTATTTCGAGCGCCTCGGCGTTAAAGCAGGCGGTGGAGGGGAGGAAAATGCCACCGACGTACGAGGGGAAGAGACGCACACGTGACGCGGACGTCACTGACGGTGGAGTTGGCGTGAGACAGAGCTCCGCCGTCCGCGGAGCAAAGAGGGACTCAGACACTCCGTCCCGCCGCAACCCCAACAACCCCGCTTTGAAGGGGTTCCGGGTCGGACCCCAGGGGTCCCTGTCCCGGGTAAAATTAAACATGATGATGGGGTCGCTCACACCTGTCCCCCTCCCAGGTAACCTCTCTTAAAGGGACAGTGTCTAAAAATAAGCATGAAATCAACCCGCAGTTCATGCAGCTGGACACATCCTGTTCACCAAAATTCCACCTAAAAGGTCAGTAGTTCTCAAATGGGGGTCCTAAAGGGGTCTCCACATTTATTTAGTTTATTTTTTGATCATTTGTCATGAAAATCTAATTGGGATAAGTTCTTTTAATATCGATTTTGTCAGCAAAAGTTAAATTAAAACATTTTATAGAACAGCTGTTGGGGAAAAAATGGAAAGATTTCAAAATAAATAAACAATCATGGTACTAATATGTGACTTTTTTATTCCAATTAAACGTTCTTATCAAAGGTACAGCAGATTTAAAGCTGTATTTTGCTAATTAGAAGAAAATTTCAGTCTAACGCTCTGTCATTCCAGAACTATTCAATAAGCCTCAGAATTAAGGGTGTAATGATTAATAGATGAATTAATTTCTATTCCTACGATACAACCAGATCAACCAGTCTGATTCAAGTTGGTAATTGAATCCAGTCCAACTATACCCCAAAAAAACTGTCCCAAAAATGATATAAATCCATTATATTAATGTTGGAAAATACCATTTGGATTGCGGTAATTCTTGTTTACTTGTTTGTTTGTACACACATTTAATGTAGACTTGATTATCTTGCAAAAAAAAAAAAAAAAAAACACAAACAAGAAATCTGGAAATCCTCAGAGGCTGAGAAATCTGAGTCACACTAGGCCTGCACAATATACCGCAAATTTATCGTTATCGCGAAATCAAGCTGTGCAATATGCATACCGCAAAAGACGGCAAAAATCGCAATAAATGGTTACCTTAAATGTGCTAAAACAAACTCATGGCAGCTTGAAATATTGAACAAATGAAATAAATCCCTTTATGCATTTAACCAATCAGAAGGACCCGTTTACGTTGTTGATCAATCAGATGAGCCCTTTTATGTTTGATGTTTGCCTCCTACGTCGACGAGGGTCATTTGGAGTATAATTTTTAGACTGTTGAAGTGAAATGGAAATGATGTTTTTGTTTTTTTTTGCTATTTGTTTATATACCGCTATTTATATCGTTATCGCAATATTAATTACCAATATCGCATATCGCGAGTTTTCCTCATATCGTGCAGCCCTAAGTCACACTGTTGAATATTTGCCTGAAGATGTCCTGGATCGATTTTAGGTCAGTGAATCGGATCAAATCAGGTCATTCAAAATGAACCAATATCTACTATGAGTCATATCAGCAACCACCAATTATGATATCCATCCAATCGTTGTTAAAATGAATCCTCACACCCCTACTCTACGTCAAACTACACTATTAAAGTTTGAATGGACACACTTCAGCAGAGACTCAAAAGGGGGCGTAACACCAGATCTGCCACAAAAGGACTATTAATACCTCTATGGGCTTTCAGGAACTTCTATGGGCAAATGTCATTATTTTATGTGTTCAGTAGAGCTTGAAATGAGTTACCACAAGTCATTAGATTTATAACATCATTAATTATGTTTAAAAAAACGGATTTTTTTTCAAATACAAGTGCAATTGATATTTCAAGTCCCCCCTCTTTTGTATTGTCGTGATTGTAGGATTTTTTCTGTCTTGTTCTGTTGTGTGACATATGTTTTATGTTTTGCAGAGCATGAACCTGCTGAAAAACAGTTTAAAATGGAGTCAGGCCATATTGTTGTTTTAAATCTTCTCTAGTTTAATAAGTTAAATTTTAATTCAATTTCACTTTGGAAACTAACTTAAAAACAGACTGAGAACCGCCGTACTGAGTTACTGGTTATCTATGGTGGCCCTGAAGTGCAAATCATTCAACAAATCACTAGATACAAAAACATTTTTAAGATGTTATACCAGACAAAAAAGAGAATTTTCAACCTTTTTTTTAGCTCTTTTGAAAATATAATTAGATGTTCATCTTATTTTTGTGCAAATATTTATCAGTGGATGATAAGCAAATGTAGCATTTATACAATAGTCAGGTTTTAAATGTATTTATAAGATGTATCATGAGCTGTCTTCCTTATGTTGCAGGATTCTCATCCAAGGAACTCTCCACAAAGTGCTTTTACACTGTGGCATTAGTGCTTGGAGTCTTTGATTAAGTCTTCTTAATCACGTGTTACACATTTGATAAATGATTCATTTATTTCAAACATAAAGATTTTGAACACTGAGGGACAAGGTAGGCCTGTAACATTTATTTGAATTATATTTTTTCGTGAATTTATCATACATGTGATGAAATAGATGTCTTTGATTGGTCTGTGTTTTTTAACAAACAAGGTTGACAGAGTAAATATTTACTCCACTGTCTCACTGCTATGAGGGAGAAGCCTTTACTTTCTCTTTCCTTTTAGATAAAAAGATGACACTTCCCTGTTGGCTGCATGTGTCAGTGGGTCAAATTAGGACCCAAAAGAAAAAAGTGAAATCTGTTGTCTCAAGTCTTGAAGATCAAAAAATGCTTTAAGGGATTACACAAAATACATATACATAAGTGAGATGTTTAAAAGTTAATTCTTTTGAGTTCTGCTTTGATTTTCCTTTCACAGGTTTGTGGAATCATGAATGTAAGGTTTGAACATTTTTTTTTCTATTATGAAATATCCTTCTGTTCAGATTTGTGTCTTAAAAGGTACACTTTTGTGTTGATAAATCAATGGACCACAAATGAACTATGATGGAATGCCACCACATCAGAGCAAATGGAGTGTTTTGTAACACATCGCCCTCTGCTGGACAGATGAGAGAACAACTGACAGATCTCAATGACTCAGAAACCTTTCTGTGTTCTGCCTTGTCTTGATCAGGGTCAAAGGGGGCCTACAGCCCATAATAACTCTCCCATCGGATGGAAGATGCAGTTACTAAGACAACAGTATTAACTATCACCGTGGCAACCATTCCCAACATTAGTTTAAAGGATGCAAGCACTCCCAAAAACCACATAACCACAAATCTTCTGATTAACATTTTAAATATTTGGTGTATGAATGATATTTGAGGCAGAAAGTTTAAAGAGACAAACATTGTATCTAACAAAAGTCGAACTCATCTAGTCTTTTTTCTTTTTTACATAGACAGTTGGGATTTTACTGGATCAGATGTTTGTCAGGAAGCTCTGAACCTTTCAACTGCTAAACTGTAATTGCCAATTCCAATATGTGATGAGATGTTTTCCTAATCTTTGAGAGACAACGATAAAAAGGAGAATCACAAAGAAAAAAATGGCAGACTAACAACAAGGTGGGTTGTTGATAATATTCTCCCATGTCTCCAAAAACCTGAGGTTTACTTGATGCTGCCTTATCAATGTCTTAATACTTTCAAACTCTGATAGCATCAGTCATTTATTTACATTTGTACTGACATCTCACCCAGTGGCTTTGCACAAATAAATGACTGGAATTACAACACATAAAAATTTTTAATTAGATGACAGCTTGTGCTTTTTAAAAAACTGTGTTTGATACTTGCCTTAATGTAAACAATGATAATTTAGGTGAAAATATCAGTTACTTTAAATCCTAATATGTTCTAGAGGTTTCTCTAAAGAATTGACAACCTTTTTCCATTTTATTTTATGTTTTTATTTTTATTTCATTGTATTTCTTCTTAAAATTTACAGCAAACAACACACAAAGTCCTAATTCCTTTTTTTCTGAGGTTGTTAATGAGTATGTTTTGTTTTCAAAGTAATTAGAGCAAGTGAGCATGCACAGACAACGGGATCAATATTTTTCCCGTCAACGTGAGTACAACCTACATTTAAAATGTTTTAATTTGCGCAAGGTGCTAAAGGTTGTCAATTAAGCAAAGTTTGCTCTGCGATAACAAATAACCAACAGAAATATGTCTATTTTTTTTTTAAGTGAAAATGGAGCCACCATCCACGAGGAGGCGCTGTAAGATTCCAGAGAGTTTTTTTCCCTCGCATGCGACGAAACGTCGCACACTCTGATTGGCTGGGGTCATACGATGTTGCGCATGCCTAGATGTGTTTTACGGCTAGCGACGGAAATCTGTCAGCTCAGCTGTGACTGAATCTCTGTCAAATATTTCAGTGTACTGGTTTCGTCTGGTCACTCCTGAGGCTTTAAATCCAGATTTGATTTCACCGCAGCCTATACTGTAGAGTTTTAAGGCTGAATTTCAATTAAGGAGGACACGATGTCGAACAGCTCCAAGCGAAAAGAAGAAAGTCACCTGCTGATGAATGGGGGAGTAAAACAGTCCACATGGACCAAAGTGTTCAACAGTAAAGCTGTCTGGGAGGAGAAGGTCAGTCGCTGATTCCGTTTTAAACCTGATTTGTAGATTATTGTTGCACATACTTTCCAATAACATGTTTATGAGTTAGTTGTTGGGACGGGCTGTTTTTACAAGATTAGTCTGGCTGGTTGGTTAAATGCCGACTGTCAAGTTAAATCAATGCAACTTCTAAAATTTCAACGACCAGAATAGCCGGGAAACGAGGATTTGTTTTCATTTTCTATGATGATCCCCTCATTTCACCAACGAACAGTCGAAAATCTGAAAATGTTAGTCAATCGTTCTATTCCTGCTCAGACGGAACTGATTCTGAACCCACCGTCGAATACACACACTTTTATAATTGTTTTTACTATCAGGATGGTCTTTAATGTCAATTAATCAAGAAGGTCGTTTGAAGAAAAGCTATTTAAACGGTTCACAAATTACTAAAACAAAGGATAACGCTTTAATGTGTGGATTTCCCTCTGAAAGATGACATGTTGGGAATTATCCCATTGATCTGCTTATATATTTGTTATGAACTGGTTACCTTTCCAAAGTATAGCTCGACACCGTCTAACTGTTAGCTGCTACTAAAGACTTAGCCTAAAGTGTTATTGGTAAATGTAGGAAAATAATGGATCAGGACTAAATGTGGCTCCTTCCAAACAAAACAAAGGTAAACTTTTCATTTTAAGTGTGTCATGATTTGTATTTGTGTGTTTGTGCTACAGATGAAAATGATTATTTCTTTTTTTTTGTTACTAAACATTCACTTTTCCTATTTCACAGGATGAATTTTTAGACGTGATCTACTGGCTCAGACAAATTATTGCAGTTATCCTTGGAGTGATTTGGGGAGTTGCTCCACTGAAGGGATTTCTTGGAATAGCCATGTAAGTATTATTGCTCAGCATGGATGATTTTGATGATTTCGTTTACGATGTTGTATTGAAGGATAACACTGATAGGATTCTGTCCTTGTGTTTGTCTGGCTAGTTTCTGCGTCATCAATGCTGGTGTGCTGTACGTATACTTCAGCAGCTTTCAGCAGGTTGATGAAGAGGAGTATGGAGGCACATGGGAACTCACCAAAGAAGGCTTCATGACTTCTTTTGCCCTTTTTCTGGTGAGCATGTTAATCTTTGTGAAACCAAGTTTTTAATTGATTTCAAAAAATATAAAAAGTTTAGTTAAATTTGATGTAACTCCTTTAGGATTTCAAACTGGCCTCCTTTCTAAATGAGTAAAAAAAAGTGTGGAGTTTCTGTCTTTACACCACCAAATGAGTAGTTTAGTTTGAGTTTTCATGTTTAGTGTGCTGAGGAGTAATTATGACCTCATGCGTTTTGGTTAGATCTTTCCAGTTTTCTTCCCTGGTTTTTATCTGCACTTGGGTAGTATTTTTTTTTTCCTCACTGCAGATTCCAGTTTGAAGGCCAGCATTTGTTATTTTTCCTAAAATGGTCAGAAACATCTTTTAGAAACCAAGCAAATAAATTGGATGTTTAGTTTATCTGTCTCATTTGCTCCCTACCAGGTGGTGTGGATAATCTTTTACACAGCTCTACATTTTGAATGAGGAGAATTCCACAAGGCTCTAAACAGACATTTCTGTCGGAATAAATTGAGAAGCGAGAATAACCTAATGGTTTTGGGGTGTCAACACTCCCTACATACTGTCTGACTTCTGGGTGTGCAGTCCATCAAAGGAATACGTGTCCACAAAGCAAGATCAAGCAAGAACTCGGACATGAACTACATCACAAGCCTCTCTACAAACTGATGCTTCCTTTTTTGTTTTCATGGTAGCTTCCATTGCCCTTCTCAGCTGTTCATCTTTTGTCTTTACATCATGCTGATCGTTTATGACAGAAACACTAAAGATAGGAATTCAGTAGTTTAGCTCTGACTGATATTTTTTTTTCTTTTTTATGAATTGTGGAGGTTGTAACATTGTTCTGAAATAGTCTTAAAGTAGCACAGATAACAACACATTTTATGCTCAGAGGATAACAAAGTACAAACGCGGTCCCTACGCACTTCCACATGCTCGTTCTTTTGCAAATTAAAGGAAAAAGGTTCCATCCTTCAACATGCCACCATTTATTAAATAGAAAAACAGCTTTTCAGAGGAAACTCCCTTTATAAAACTAGTTTTAGTTCCCTTCCTTCAGCTATGTTGAACCTTCACAAAGGTTCTCCAACAGTTTGGCAGTAAAGGTAGGAATGTTCTATCTATCTGTGGTTTTAATCTTGATGGTTTTTTTTGTCTATTAAAAATAAGGCGTACATCTTTTTTCTGCTCCGATTATATGAACTTCTTTAAAATAAACTGAGCTGTAACAAAAGTGAAAATTGTAACACATCACAGCATTTCAAACATCAAATTAAGCGCTGGTTGTGACAAGTTATTTTATTTAATCTTATAGCTGTAGTATCAATTTGCTGTCACTTAGGTGGAGGATTACCAACCATTCAGGATAAGAGGAAACGTGCATGTAGTGTTAAGGTTGAACTGTTCACAGGCTGAAGTTGAATCAGATCTGTGCACTGCCATGATTTGTGTTGAGTGTTTTTGCTTTCAAATTAAGTTAAAGGATAATTTAAACTTGAGTAGCTAAATTTGTTTTATTTTTTTGAGTTTCTAATCAAAAGCTTGTCTGTTTTTCTTTTTCTAATTTAAAGTCCTCTGTTAACTCAGTCAATTTTCCTGTTTGTTAAATCCAAATTGTATTACACAGATATATTTATCTTGTTTGATATATCTCTCAGTATTGTATAGAACTTGCAGTTCTTGCAAAGCTATTGTAATAATAGTTCTATTCAGTATGCAGCTGGCGTTTCAAATGATTGTATTTTCTGACACGTCTTTTAAGAACCATTAAACAAGGGCTTTGTTTAGCCTCCATTTTCAAAAAAAGTTCTCCTTGTTTATTGATTGGGCTTTTGAGCCATTGAGTATTGTTACAATGGGGAATTTCCCAGTGGTAAGGTGTTCATTTGTATTATTCATTTGCAATCATAGAGCTGAATTAAGGGAAAATGTTTATTCCTGCTTTTAGGAATCCCCCCAAAAGTGTTACCTTTGTGCTGAGCTCTGCAGCTTTACCACTGATGAATCTAAAAGAAAAATGTGGTCGAGAGGATCATCTTTAGCATCTTTTATTTATTTAGTATAGACAGATTAAAAAAAAAAAACAGAAGTAATTTTTAACAGTGGCCTGGCAAAAGCAAGACCTTTTGAGAGAGAAAAAATACATAAATGTATAGTAAGTATAGAAATGTATCATGTTTTCTTATGTACCATTTTTAACGACTTAAACAAGTGTCACTAAATGTTAACATGACCATGTTAAAATGTTTGACATTACATTAGGCATTGAACCATAAAACACATTTTCAATTTAAGAGCATAAAATTAAATCTATTAAAATGTTACATTGCTACAAAAACCAGAATTTCTTATGTTTGGGTGACTAACTTATTCCCAGAATAATCTGAAAATTAAACTTCTAGAGTTTTAGCATAAAATAAGAGAATGAATATAAGTTGAGGTATTGGACACACAAAAAAAGTCACCTCTTGCAATCCATGTGTACTCTGAAGAAGGCTGTACGCAGACATGTTTGCTTTAGCCCACAAGGAAGAAGCGTATCTGATATAGGACAGATTGGTCCTGACATGCATGGGGGCAAAAATGAGCAATGAGTTCATTCAAACTGTTTTGAACCAAATCTGAAATTCAAGTTGGACATTAAAAAAAAAAAGGTTAGCAGACACAAGGCTAGCAAGACACGTACTGTGGTGACAGTGCCAGGACAGATCTCATTTTTGAGAGTGTAATTGAAGGACTTATCAAGAAGATTTGCTTTGTTGAAAAAATGTTGACGCCACAGCACTTGCAGTATCGACCACATTAAGACGTTAAGCTCTCAATATCTCTCCAATTTTGAATTTCCAAGTAAATTAAATTAAAGTGTTATTCAATTTTCATTTAAAAATGAATGCAATTTTTATTTATTCTTTTATGTGATACTTTTTCATGCAGTTCTTGCTAAAACATTTGTTCACAGTCCATGGCGATAAAGTTCTGATTCATTCTGTCTTCCTCACTAGACTGCTATAAAGTTCAATTACTGCAGACACTGCTCTCCTCCACCAGTCAATCTCAGGCTCCATCCCTGCCTCGCTGCAACAGATCCCTAGATAAGCTCCTCCACCTGGGAAAGTGGTTCATCCACTGAAATGCAAAATCTGCCTTGTAAAAAAATTGTAGGTCATGGCTCCAGGAAGCCAAAAAGGACCTCATCTGAGGCTTTGAAAGCCAAGCCATTTCACTATTTGAGAAACTGTATACAAGTTGATGATCAAAGGGAACCATTTCTGTGTCAAACTTAGTCAAAGAATCTGACTTCCTGCTGGATTTGTAAACTCAGCTGTTTATCTGTTTGTGCGAAAAATTGAATTTTACATAAATATACCGCACTGGTATTGTTTGTTTTTTTTTAAATTTCATCTCAATCAAAGTGCATCAAATCCAAAAATAAAGTAAAATCAAAAGCAAAGTAAAGATTTAGTTGAAACTGTCAGCAGGTCTTTTTTCATTGCTGCAGTCATTTTTCTTTTTACAGATCATATTTGGTGGACCCCCCCCCCCCCCCCCCCATTTTTAATCCCTTAATTTTATGAAGACAAGTAGATCCAGTTTGAAAGGGCAAATCTGTAAATCCCTATTGATAATAGCATTAAATTATCCTGTCAAACTCAACATTTGCTATTTAGATCATTTAGCCAATAGCAGACACCAAACTGTGACAAAAAAAATCGTAGTGTATCTTAAATGAAAATTGATTTCTATCTGTGCATTTTAACTTTTCATATTTACAGATAAGCCTAAACGCGTTCACAACTCCCAGCCAATGAAATGTCAAGAAAATCGCTGTCATGGTGAGAAGTGATTGACAGGCTTAAATGAAAAAGTCGATAACGATGCATTCAGTGACACTCGTAAATAACAAGACCATGTTGACAGCCCAAATTGCCTCACATTATGGAGGTCTCTGGTTCAAATCCCTGTTGGTCATTTCAGTGTGTGGTTTGCATGTTCACTCTGCAAACACCCTGTTTGTGTTAAGCAACCCAAGTACTATTTATGATAAAGCGGGCGTCAATAACGGGTGTAGGGATTAAAAGCTAATAAGATTAGTTCAAACCATTATTTACCACCATATACTTGATCTTTTACTTCTACTTTTGTACAAAATGTATGTGCTAAAAAAAATGCAAACATGATCCAAACCCTTAGCTTCTAAACACGTCATTCAGAAAATCCTGTAGTAATCTCGGACAGTGATGCCACCTCTTCACAGAGGTGGGGAAACATTGTTGTGACGTAAAGCCAAAGATGGCGGCTCCCCTCTCCACGATGAAATTTTGGAAGCCGGGTAAGTGCGAAGAAATGGCCAAATTACGCCGTCTTCTCGTGCACATTTCGAGGATTTCATCAGCCATGCAGGTTTAGCCCGTTTTTATGGAGAGGTGGAGACGTTTAATGCAGCTGCGTGGTACCTGCAGCCAGCTCGCCTGGGTCCGCTCGGGTTAGCCGAGTGTTAATCTGTATCGAGACAAATAACAGGAGCTGGAAAGAAGGAAGAAAAAACAAACAAAATGCTTAACCACTGACATGGTATTTGTAGGACTTTTATGATACAAGTCTTTGGGAGTTGCAGTAAACTAGCTTTTCCCAGTCGTAAATAAACCATCAGCCTTTTCTTCACCATCTCTGCTCTTCTTTCTTCCCCATATCTGTATTAAAACATAGAAATGACACACAAATAGAAACGCAGAACAATAAACTGGACAGCACTTTTTCAAAATGAATGCCAGAGAGTTGTAAAAGTTATAAAACAAACTAAAATAAAAGTATAATGCTGTTAATCTATAAAGCTCAGAAAGATGCTACATTTTGATTTTAACTGCTTTTTAAAATTTGTACTGGATGGAATAGAGTGTACATGATGTCAGATTTGGGTAGTAACTAAAAGAAATATGGAATTATCTTACAATATTTAAAAAAAAAAGAAAATACTCTAATAAGATCAGGATATTTATCAAATCCAATTTATCCGTCACACCAAACTGTATGTTTTTCCATGTCAAAAAGAAAACTGTGGATTTCTGTTCTGCTTCAGGCTCGGAGGCACCGGGCATCTCAGAGGAGCGGGAGCTCAACTCGGAGACCACCGGTTCTCCCATCGTCTTCAACCCGAACACCGCCCTGTCCATAGAGAGGCAGCGACAGAAACTTCCTGTCTTTAAGGTTTTGTTTTTTAGCACTTTCACAGCTGTTGTTTTTCACTGATGTCTAGGTGCTCACTGTGGATTTTGTCTTTGTATCCTGTGCAGCACAGAAACAACATCTTGTATTTGGTTGAAAGCTTCCAGACTGTGATCGTCGTTGGTGAGACTGGATGTGGGAAAACAACACAAATCCCTCAGGTTTGTGGGATTTAATCCTCCATGCCTGCGAAAATGCCCTGGTTTGTGAACTCTTTCCCACCTTTTGTATGCATATAATCTGCTCGGTAAGTGCTTGACAGTGACCTTGTCTTGTTGCTTTGTAGCATCTTTTCTTTGCACTGCATCAGCTAAAGCTTAATTTATGCAGGATATGTCGTTTTTGCTCCTCAAACTTCCTTTTTCATCTGACTTCTATCAGTACCTGGTGGAGGCTGGCTGGGCCACAGAGGGAAAAGTCGTTGGGGTGACGCAGCCTCGACGTGTTGCCGCTATCTCGGTAAGAGCTTAGATAACGTCCCTTTTTTTCCCCTCCGGTTGTGCTGACAGCTTTAGGCCACCCTGAAGGAAACCTCAGAATCGAAATCTCCTTTTTTTTTGCTCAAAGGTGGCAAACCGTGTTGCAGAGGAGCGAGGGGCTCTGCTGGGACATGAGGTGGGCTACACTATCCGGTTTGATGACTGCTCTGACCCGCACGCCACGAGGATCAAGGTACACTTCCTCTGTGTTCCAGCTCTCCAGTTTCCTTTCAGTTCTGTGATCATTTTAGGTCTTTGTCTTTCAGTTTCTGACAGATGGGATGCTGGTCCGAGAGATGATGGCCGACCCTCTTTTGACAAAGTATAGGTATATACATATATTTGTTCTTTTAAACCACAAAAAAAGGAATAATAATTCAGCTGTTATACATTTAAAATTGTGATTAAGCACACAGAAAGACGTGTCTTCATACTTTTCTCAAATGTAAAATTAATGTATGCATCTTTAGTGTGTTGATGCTGGATGAAGCACACGAGAGGACCTTGTATACAGACATAGCCATTGGTCTACTAAAGAAGGTAAACCCTTTTCTACTGTCAGCAGTTCAACATTGTTTCACATAAACCAGTTGAAGACCCCCTCCGATCATCATTTTTAAAAGCGTTCCCAGTGGTCTTTTAATCATGAATGGGTCTTTTATCTTTTGCATGTTCTTTCTTTCTTTCTGTTTGCTCTTTTCTTGAGATATTCTCCCTTTTGACAGATTCAGAAGAAGCGACGAGACCTCAGGGTGATTGTGGCTTCTGCCACCCTCGATGCCAAGGTGACTACTTCATTAAGATGAACAGATAGGCTTGATTAGCCAGAAGAGATAAACAAAGGCTGACAAGGGAGAGTGAAGATGTCAGGTGGATTGCCCTGACACCTGTGGTACCCGGATGATCGACACAATCGGTCCACAACAGAGTCAGCAGTAAAGCCCTATCAGACATCTGCTCTCCTGTCCTATTAAACCACTGTCGGGTTCCTAAGTGTCAGGCGTAATACAATGAATGCTTTTTTGTGCTACACATTTATTTATTTTTGAATTACTGCCATAAAAATTCAAAAATCTAATATGTGAAATTCCTGTCTAATTTATTTTCTACAAACTATCTCTAGAAATTCCATGAATTCTTTAACTTGAATGAGTCTGGAGATCCAAACAAGGATACATGTGGAATTCTGACCGTGGAAGGACGCTGCTTTCCTGTAGATATCTTCTACACTGTCAGGTAGTCACACATACAGAGTCCAAATGAGGCACATTTGTCATTTTCTTCTTAATGTTTGTCTCTTTTGTTAGTCCTGTTCCAGATTATGTAAAGGCCACGGTGGAGACTGTCATGAAGATCCACGAGACGGAGGATGATGGAGACGTTCTGGCTTTTCTCACAGGGCAGGTTAGAGGCCACTGTTAGGATTATTTGCTCCTGTCTGACATTTGTAAAGGCATCGCCGTCACACTCTCCGCTGTTACTGTGCTCTGTCTCTGTTAGGAAGAAGTGGAGAAGGTGGTCTCCCTTCTTCAGGATCAGGCCAGGTCGTTGTCTCGATATGGTATGAAGAAACACCTGAGGATTTTGCCCATGTATTCTGGTCTGCCGTATGCTGAGCAGATGAGGGTCTTTGAGCGGGTTCCCCCTACTGTTCGCAAGGTAATTTCTTAATTGGATTCATATTTTACGTTTAAATGATACAAAAAAAAACAGAACATCTTATTTGCTATCAGTTTCAAACCACATTGTTCCCTTCTTATAATGTGGTTCACTTTTCGATGTCTTGCTGTTTTGTGATTTTGCATGCTTTTCTTTTTGGTTCTGCGTCCTTATAGGCTGTACACCTTGTCAATCAATCTTTGTTTTTATTCTACAATACTGGACTTATTTTTCTATGAAGGTTTGAACTTTGAGAGTTGAAACAAGAGAAAAAAGTGTGAAAATGTTTGTGTCTAGTGTGTAGTGAGGGGTTCTACAGCCTAAAAACATCTGTCATTTTACTTCTCAGATTTCTCCTATATTTTTAAAATGTAGCGATAAACGAGGGAACACAGTAACTGGAAATATATGCTGTGATTGAGAATCATTTCAAACTTGTCTTATGGATATCTGTCAGTTTCAGTCTCCTGTGTTGATGTATTTCTTTCACCACGTTACTTTCATGTGTCTTTATCCAGGTTGTGGTGGCCACAAACATCGCTGAAACCTCCATCACCATCAATGGAATTGTTTTCGTCATCGACTGTGCGTTTGTGAAGCTGCGGGCCTACAACCCTCGCACTGCCATCGAGTCTTTGGTGGTCACTCCCATCTCCAAGGCTTCAGCCAGCCAGAGGGCTGGGAGGGCGGGACGGAACCGGCCTGGAAAATGCTTCAGGCTGTACACGGGTGTGATGAGACATGTTCTTGTTTTGGGGCAAAATTTAGTCCCATTTTCTAACTGTCACGTCACGTCAATCATTCCCTGCGTTCCCTCTCAGTGATCGTTTATTTCTTCTTTTTCTAATTTTTCTCACCAGAGGAGGACTATGACAAACTGCCTGCCTCTACTGTGCCTGAGATGCAGCGCACCAACCTGGCTCCGGTCATCCTCCAGCTCAAAGCACTAGGCATTGACAATGTTCTGCGGTTTAGCTTTCTCTCTGTGAGTCATTCACTTTGCATCCACTGTCTGGATGGGAATATATTTATTCTCACTGAAAGGAATTATCCTTTGGGTTTTAATTTTTAAGCATAGCCCGGGGCCTGTGAAAAACGACTCTCAAATGCTTTATAATTACGACAGCCAATGTTTGGATTTGCCCTTTTAAAGATTTAAACATAGCTGCAGTCTCTTGAGTGCATTAAATTCCGATCACATCCTGTCTGTAAGAAAGATGTTGTACTTAAAATGCATCTCGCTTGATTTTGATGAACAGCCTCCTCCAGCTCAGACGATGGTTCAGGCTCTCGAACTTCTTTACGCTCTTGGAGGTAAGAGAAGAAAACTCTCCTTCAGCTGCAGCACTAATTATCGGGATTGTGCGCAAGCGTTTACCCAACCAACTGTTTTTCTGTTTGACTCTTGGCAGGGCTGGACCATTATGGGCGTTTGACCGATCCCATGGGTGTGCGGATGGCCGAGTTTCCTCTCAGCCCCATGTTTGCTAAAATGCTGCTGGAGTCGGGAAACTTTGGCTGCTCCAAAGAGATTGTTACCATAGCAGCAATGATGCAGATTCAGAATATATTCGTTGTGCCGCCCAATCAGAAGAAAGTTGCTGTGAGTGAAATGAGTGTCATATTTTTTAGCAGCAGTGCTTTGTCAGCAAACTGTTTTACTTTTTTGTGCCACCTCACCCTGCAGGCTCGAGAGCACAGGAAATTTGCAGTCGCCGAGGGAGACCACCTCACCATGCTGAATGTGTATGAAGCATTCATGAAGGTATCAAGTGTGTCCATGCCTGATTCAGATAGACAACTTTATTTATCCATTTGGGAGGTTCCCGCATGGAAATTGACATTCACAACACTGGGTCATAAACTTAACCGTGTAAGTTAAGGTTAAGGGTCAATTGTTTTTATTCTTTTTTTCATTTTTAGCATCAGAAGAGCTCCCAGTGGTGTCAGGAGCATTTTCTCAACTACAAGGGTCTACTGCGAGCAGTGACGGTGCGAGAGCAGCTCCGCCGTCTCATGAACAAGTTTAAGGTGCCACGAACTTCAAGTGAAGGTTTGTCTAAATCATTATTAGTTCTCTAAACTTTCTTTTTCCCCAAAAAGACCTGATTACTGCAAATAAATTACAGAAGTACACCTTCAAAATGTGGTTTTACAAAAAATATCGTTTGAGTTACACCAAGATTTAATATTTTTTGATACAAAGTGAGGTCAAACTTAGTCATCGTTAGTTTCGATCCTATACTTTCAAAGTTCCACTGGTCATCCCTTGATCAATAGCATTCCCACTGGTCTTTTTAGAAAACCTGTGCTGTTTTCTAGGACAGTGTTTTTCAACCTTTTTTGAGCCACGGCACACTTTAACCTTGACAAAAATCCCGCGGCACACCAGCATTCCAAAAAAAAAAAAAAAAAGCAGAAACTCACAGTCTGTTTTGATCTACAGCGCCCCCCCGGCAATCTGACGTGCATTTAATAATTGTGGCAGAAAAAGCAGGAAGTTGCAGACGTTTTTTTCTAAAAGATGTAATAAAACTTAAGTTACATACAAACTGTATGTTCGTTGTGGTTTCAAGACGTGTAACAAGGACGACTCATTGTACGCTGAGGCGCTGTCCCTTTAAGCCAATGCATCATGGGAGATGTATTGTGAAAACTGCCAGAAAACGGCAGAACTCTGAGCTTCATGGTTTTGTTCACTTGTTCCACGGTCTGATACCGGATTCTGTGGAAAGCTACACCGCTAAAGACGAGCTTTAGCTGGTGTTTTTGTCGGAACTGACTGAGTTATGAGCTAAATTGGAACAAGGAAGTGAATACTTTAAACACTTCTGATTGGTCAGACTGATGACATGTGATTAAGCCTTCAAGAATGATTGGTGGAGTCGTGGAAACAGTAAAAGCTGCGGGACTTTTCAGAAAACAGCTGTAGCTGCAGCTAAATCGCGTTACCGTCATTCTTATAAAAATGTCTTTAATAGAATCAAATAAACACAAAGAAAAAAGTATTTTATGATCTTTCATATTCCTAACTACTCAGTGTTTTATCAGGACCTGTTTGGATGAACAGAGAGCTGAAATCATGGAGATGGGAAATGTTTTTAGATCAATTAATGAGGGCAATTTTCCACGGCACACTTGACCATCTCCCACGGCACACTAGTGTGCCGCGGCACACTGGTTGAAAAACACTGTTCTAGGACATAGTTTCTGCCTCTGAGTTGTGGGCGGGGCTGTTGGTCTTCTCCTCACCACTGCTGAAGGGTTCTCTGTTTACACGCTCTCCCACTCGCTTACAGCCCCTCACACCCCCAACCTAATATTAGCAGTGCAACAAAAATGGCGAGCAATGTTGGAGCTATCCAGCTGTACAGTTTTGAGTCAGATCCCAGCTCAGACGAGGAAACTGAAGACGTTCATGGATCTATTTGTCTAAAAGTGGATGCATCAGAATGGAGCAGGGAGCTTGTTGCCTTCCCAGCATATTTTCTGTGTCACAAATACAAGCTTTTTCCAACCTCATTTTTTGTCATCTGCTCCTGATTCACAACTATTTGAATAAAGAAATATAATTTTTAATCTGAGTGGGTCTTTAAGTGAAATGTAACTTTTTTTCATCTTCTACATTTTTCTTAAATAAAACCCCATGATGCCTCTTTTTGAGTAGATTTGAGTCAACTGAGGTGAAAGACAGCAAAGCTTCTCCTTGCACACGTTTAAAGGCGTTGTACTCAGACTGGGTGATGTTTTACAGGTGATCCAGATGTGATCTTGAGATGCATTGTTGCTGGGTTTTTTGCCAATGCTGCCCGCATTCATCACTCGGGTTCCTACCGGTGAGAGTTCATTTGACATCCATTATCATGTCATGAATTTAGACATTTTCATTGCTGAGTAATATAAAGGGATTTCTGCTTTTAAAATGACACTTTTATGGTTTCCGCTGCTTTTTTTTTTAGGACTTTACGAGATGATCGTGAGCTTCACATCCACCCCAACTCTGTACTGTATGTTGAGAAACCTCCAAAATGGTCAGTTGATGATCCTCATCCATTCAACACTATGATTTAATGCCAAATAATAAACAGTGACGTACTTTGTACTGAGTGAATGTATATATATGTAATGTGTTTCCTCTTTTTTTTCCAGGGTGGTCTTCAATGAAGTGGTGCAGACCTCAAAATACTATATGCGTGATGTGACTGCTGTCGAATCATCCTGGCTGGTTGAGTTAGCTCCTCACTTTTACAAGCAAGCTAAGGTGGGTGACAAATATACGACCTGATCTGTTTATCTAACCTCCCTTTGCTGTCAGGTTGCTCACTTTTTGCTGATCCTTTGATCTTTCTAGCATGGGTCTTTGGCCAGCAAGAGATCCAGAGTCCTGTAACATCTATCACCATTGCACCACAATAAGACAGAGACAAGTTTACCACTGTGCCGTACCCGATCCACTGTATATAAAGATAGAGATTTATTGTCCATGCATACGTGCACAACTTCCTGCACCTGGGTGGCCAAGCTACAACAGTAGAATTGGTCCCTTTTAAGCGCTGACGTGTTATTGGCTGTGCTATTGTTTATATTTGGTTTATGGAGATGAATGTGAGATGAAGCCAGGCTGGGCCTGACTGATGCCCATTTAAGAATGGTCAAGGATTGTCTCCCCTTCGAGGTACTCTTTTTAGGTATTTTGCTCTCCCAAAAACCCTGGGTGCCTCTTTAGTTTTGACTGGTTTAATTCAATGTAACTTTATTTTTCAGTGTGTTCATTTTTCTGAATATTCATATAAAAGAACTTGTATATATTTTCAGATATGTCATCAGATAAGTGTGTTTTTTTCTTTCTCTTTTTCTCCATCCATTTTCAGAGGCTCCTCTTAACACTGTGAATGGGTTATCTTAGAAGTTCTTTTTTCATTCCTTGTTTCCATCCATCCAACCACCATACAGCTCAAAGTGGCCTTGTTACCACTCTGTGCCAGTATTTTTAACCAGCCACTTCTGTCTTTTATTTTAGGATAGAATGTGTGTAAATCCACCAAAATATTGTAAGGAAAAATAAGCTGTGAAACAAAAACTAAGAATGAAGTGCCATTTGTTCCTATTCAAAACTATGTTAACATGTGTCCAACACCTAAAAGAAAACATAGTTTTACACTGTCACCTCCCTCTTCTTTTATGGTTTTTGAAATAATGGCATTTATTTTTTATTTAAGTGCAAACTATTTACTCTGCAAGCTGTTGATTACTGTTCCTGATTAACAAATCCACACGCCCCCTATCCACTCCGTACTGACCCTTTTGTATTTGTGCATTTTAGTTTTTTTCAATAACCGAAAGCTTCAATTTCCTTGTTATTCTAAGAGTGGTCACTGTAATGTAGTCAGCTGCAAAATACTCTAAAACTGTTGAGGTTTTAAGTCATTTTAAGTCTGCCTGCAAGTTCGTATCTCTTCACTAGAACTTGTTAGTTAGGTTAGAAAAATAGCCAGAGAAATGTAAAACCACCAGAGAAGCGTAGCGTGACGGGTAGCCATCCTCAAATTAAATAAACAAGGCACCTCTGCATGTTAGCTGTCGCTCTAATGTAGACTTTCGCCCTGTCATGACCTCTTAGCTGTTTCCCAAATGACCCTCACAAATACCAAGTATGTATGTAGCTCAATCAGCGATCTATAGATCCCTGTAACTGCTTATCTGAAATGAAAACAGACACATCTTGTTCCTTCATGTATTCTTTATTAAAGCCTTACTGTCATACTCTGAATGTGGTGTCTGTTGTTTACTCATGTCCTGTCTGCAGTATAAATGCCTGCCAGGGGTTGTCACTGTTGTGCCACAAAAAGGCCTGCAGCTCTGATTGGTTTCTTACTGAAAATGAGGATTTCCCTTTCTTATCCCCACTTATCTATTTTTGTGGAAATGGAAATTGTAACATGATGGAGAAATGAAATTTGACCCAAACATTTTGGCTGTAAAAACATGCAATAGCTTTGTGTTGATTAAAAAACTGCCTCACAAGAGTTTTACTTTTGAACTTCTTCATTTTGTAAAATATAAAGATGAAATTCTGACAGCATCACCTCCAAATTAACCACATTTTTGATGTATTCAAGATAAATTCATATAAATCTGAGCAGAATAGTAAAATGCCTTCTGGTCCCCCTTTCCATGTAGGCTTTAGAACACGTAAAGCTAAATTCACAGTTAAGTAAAATAAAAGTAATGCTCAAGTATTGCATTTTTCATGCAGATAGCTTTTTAACATTTATTCGCATTTACTTTGAAGTTCCCTTCTGTACTTTTGTTTTATGTAAAATATACATCTGATTCATAACACAATTAGAATACAGGAGGGACAGTTGAAACAAATATTCCAGAGATTTGCAACAGCTTCAAACTTTAGTTCTCACTAACAGATGTATAAATTGCTTTTGAGAAAAAGTTAATACCTTTTTAAAAAAAGATTTTTCTCATTCTTTATGCTAAAAAGTATGCCTCGTTCCTCACATCCTCAATGTTTTGTCATTAACAACCTTAAACTGGGTTTAGAAGTTTACTGTAAATAACTAATGAATTCCAAAAATATAAAACTTGCCACCATCCTTCACCTGGCAGTGACGGTAGTATCTCACTTTGATGATCAGTGATCAGTTCCAGACACCAGTTTGGAATCAGTGAACTGGTGTCACAGTGAGACTCTGGCCAAAAGTTGCCTTCATCCTTAAAACTACGGATGCTTATAAGCTCAGAGTATCAGGTTTTTGTCTGAAATCGGTAACAATATAGTTTTTAGATCTTCAGTCCACCACAAAGCCTCAGATTCTGAACAGTTTCAGTGTCATGACACAACCCTTCTGTGACTGTTTTAAAAAAAGAAAAATTGTATCGCATCTTCTTAGAACATGTTTAAGGTTCCAGCCATTCGGGCAGGAAAAGTTTTAAAACAAAATGGTTCCAAGTACTGGACAGCTATTGATTGTAGTAACTATTTGAGGATGACACTTCGACCTTCCCAAGCCAGCCAAGAGGAATAACCTCACCCTGGGTCTGCTGAAGAGCCTCCGATTAGTTGGACAGGTCAATTAACCCTTGTGGTATCCTAGGCACTTTGAGAGTTGGGTCATCTAGACCCCACAAGGCAGTGCGCTGAACTTTTTTCTTCAATGATTTGTGATCTTCACTGGTTTCCATGGCTTACATGAAATCCGCTCCACCTTTATCCACCTTTGTCATGGTAGGGATAACATGTCAATGGTCATCTTGACCCCATAGGATAGCACAAGGGATAAAGATGTCTGAGTAGCATTTTCACCTTATGTCCCCTGGTTCCTCTAAATGTGGAGGCACAGTGGCTCTACTCTGACTTTATTCCAAATAGTACCCTAACACTTAGAGCACATGTGTCAAACTCAGGCACGCGGGCCAAATTTTGCCAGCAGTCTAATTATAATTGGCTTGCGAGATCACATCAAATGTGCATTAAAGCTGACCCGTGGAATTTACTGTACCGCTAATCCCACAAATCCCACAATGCTTTGCTAGTATGTTGGTGTGCAGTCGAAACCAGAAAGCGCTCCTTTTTTCTGTTGACAGTCATTGACAGCCATGCTCCAGTCACATCGAACAAATTAATTTCACCCTCCTCTTTTCTGGCCAAACGAAAGATGGACAACAGGAGCTTTCAAGACATTTAGCTGTGGATGAACTTAAAATCCAGGCGCACAATGCTGCAATATGCATCTTGGCTGCATGTAAATATAAAGGAATAACATCAGTCTCTATCTTGTCTGGACACAACTGGTAACACAAATTCACATGATCATTGACGCGGTTTCTCAGGAAGCGTGGAGCGGCATTTCTCCATTGAATAGCCACCTCCGTTAGCTCACACACCGTCCCAAAGCCACTCTGCTCTGAAACACAGTTCTCCCGGGAGACACGGTTCTCCTGAGTCCGGCAACTCGGACGGACTGTGGTCCAAAGCCTCCTCCAGAGTGCACACCGTAACAAGGCCCACAAACACGAAGCATGAAGCTGCTCTGCTCAGAAACATGCTTCGCTTGCGTGGAGCACCACACCGTCTATGCATGACCTAAAACCAGCGCAGTAAAGACCTACGACCAGAATAAACTGTTTATATGCGCCACGATTGGATGAACATTCGGCATAACCCATCTATCCTGATCGGAAAGAAATTTTGATGAGCCTCATGAGTCTGAACGGGGCAGAGTATTCCGAACGGCGTGTTTACATGACGCATTTTTAGTCTGACCAGGCGTTTATTCTGATTATTTTTGTCCAAGTAAGTCACTATCCAGCAAGAATTTTTAACTCCTTGACACCTGTATTTATTTCTAGTTAAGGAAAAATCACTTGTGCTTTTGCTTTTATGTACATTAAGGTAATTTTAGAGCAAATATCCCCATATTTGCATCAGTAGGCATCAAGGGGTTAAAGTCCTTTTTGTTGAGGGATTTTATAAATGCAAGAGTGTCTACTAAAACTTTGATGTGAACCTTTCATCCCTTCACATCATTTGAGGTATAGCTGGTTGTTGCACTGACGACTTAAAAATGTGTTTTTATAAACAGACCTGTAAAGAGGCTACTATTCCTTGGCTCATGTTCAGTTTTTTAGGCTGTTTGTTGAGTTTTGTTACAGGACAAGTGTTTTTATCTATAGCCTGTGTTGTAAAAAGAAAAAAAAAAACTTAAATAGACGTCAGAAGATCAGAAAACACCTCTAGTGGATATAGCATAATAATTGACATGAAAATTTAAAAGTAAATTATATGAAAAATGGTCATACGAATAAACCAGACTGTTAGCGGTCTGAGTTCCGGTTGCCTTTTTAAAAAAAGAAAACATCAGTTACAATCTCAAGTTTTATTTTCAAGATTCTGTGTAAGGAATTCACTTGTTACAGAAGAATTCAAGCAATACAAGGCAACATCATTAAATGAGGGAAAAGATGTTGTCAGACAATCCAAAAACTGGCAAAACATTTCAAGAAAGGAAGACAATAAGTCCAGATGCCATGACATGAAGATGTCACCTGGATAAAGGAGAATCTTCATCCATGTTTTTGCACAGTTTACTTAATGGAGTTAAGCACAGTTTCATGTATTATTTTTGTGTCACTTTGTCTTAGAGTCACAATTTGAAAGGCAGTGTGGTTCTCTTTACAAAAACATTGAAGAAAAAAAAGACAAGATTTAAAATATTAAAGTTTAGTAATGAAGAGACGTCAAACTACACCTTTTTTTTAGTTTGATGTATTATGTTTTTACAGTAGTCTAATGTTATAAATGTAATCTTTCCCTTTTTCAAACCTGTGCTTCAGAATTGTGTAATGTGTACGCGTAGTTCCTCCCAGTGTCTTCTTAGAAGACAAAAACAAGTAAAAAAAAACCTGTATTGCTGGATGTGTTTTTCAGTTCCAGTTAGTTGCCTATTAGTGTTGTATAACCACATGTTAGTGGGCTGGCAGCCGGAGGTATCAGCGATTAATTGCGTTCATGTGACTTTGACGGGGCAGCAGCTGGAACAGGTTGCGCACATGTGCTTGTCTCTTCCTTGCCATATTTCAGCACTGTCACAAAATCATTGACATGTTCCATCCAATTCAACAAATGTTTAACTGTTTTAAAGGGCTTGATGGGAAAGCAAGTCATGTGTAAATTGTAATTACCCCCTGTTCAAAGTTTATACATGTTTTGAAAGAAAACAAATGGGTTAATATTTTTCCACTTAAGAAGAAATTAATCAGTAATGAGAGTTTTTTTCTGTTTGGATCCATCGTCACTAACAGATTCAACATTTAAAGGTCGTCTTAAAAATATATTTGTTGAATTTAATCTTTTGTGTGTATTTTAAGGCATTTGTCTTTACTAGTCAATCTTGACAAAGACATTCTCATCAGGTTCTTTTGTCTTTTCAATCTAAAGTAAATATCTTTAACATGGACTCTATTAACTTTAAATAAAGCAGTTTGAATTGTCTTCCTGCAGGAAAACGCTCATTCAAATAACACAACCTGGTCTTGCTGTGTTCGTCATCCTATAAAAGTATTTTTCTGAGAAAATAATAGTAGCATGAAGCAAATTCTTGCCCCAGATCATGAGATTAGGTTTCGGGAAAAGGAATTGGAAAAGTGAAACAAACATTCATCTAAAATAATTTCAAAGCATATTTCGAACCACCATTAAAAATAAATGTGTAAAGATATTAATGAACAACAGTTGATCAATGTTTGTTTTATCTGACTAACATATTTTTTAAAGGAAAGTTTCTTTGTTGTTCAGACGCTCTTTTCAAAATGAAAAAAGATTTTTCCTGATGTAGTCACAGGTAAAAAAAAATCTGTGAGACTTCATGCAGTGAAGGAATTCCTGCTTTTGGGAGTGTGGATGTAATCAGTGGCATGGGACTTACAGAGGCCTCCCTGGGTGACAAATTGAAAGTGTCTCAGTCTAGTTTATAGCCCTGATCAGGTCAAACGAAAAATATTGGAGGTCTGGGTGAGGAGACAGGCCCGCCTGGTGCAGATAAATGGACTGATCATTTCTTATTGAGAAACAATTCCTAAAAGGTAGTTTACTGTGTGACTGGAGAAGCGGCGAGCGAAGAGCAGAACATGCACCCACTGCTCCCTCCCTGACCCTTCTTCCACAGCCGGAATTAAATGGATAGAGAGAACGCGTGTTTCTGATGGCACTCCTCCGCCAGAGAGACACTCCATTTGTTATGAAGTAGGGGTTCTGATGAAGTGTAGGGAGCTCCTTTTTCTTTTTCCCCCTTTTTTCATCCTTCCTCTCTCAAGCACTACAAGGCCGGCCTTCAGTCTGCTTCACATGAAATGGATGGAAGGAGCCGATTGAATTTTACACTCCCTTGGTCATGATTAATGTGTTTGGTGAGGACTGTCTTAGCAGTGGAGCTCCAGCACCACTAGCTGGTGCTCAAGCTCCTCTGTGGCTGTGGGCTGCTAGCTACACATGGAGGGGCTTTGCAGGGGGTGGCTGAAAAAGCAGGACAGTACTAGAAGATCGTCTTCACAGAGCTCCCAACCTCTCCTTCTCCCCTCCCCTGGTGTTAATAGAAAATCTGTTGTCCACTCTCATGTTATCATTTCAAGGCCAGTTTTTTCAGCATATTTTGTGCCCAAAATTACTTGGCAGGAAATGTTGGTAATGTCAATATATCACTCAACCCAATGTTAAAGAGCTGATAAGAAGGTCTAATAAATGATACCAGGTCATGACAGTGGATTCCTCAACAGACAGGGATATTATAGAAAGTCTAAACTTCATTAAGTTTCGGATAAATGATGTAGTTTGATATATATATATATATATATATATATATATATATATATATATATATATATATATATATATATATATATATATATATATATATATATATATATATATATATATATTTTCTCACATGATGGAGGACACATATAAAGAAAATGAAGCTAAAAATCGCATTTCTTAGTATTTCTTTACTCAAATTGTTGTGAATCAGGAGCAGAGCAGTCACCATTTACCAAGATGTACATGAAGATTTACATTTACCTTTGAATCTAAAAGTGAGAACACAAAGTTAGCTCAGATACTACAGAAACATTAACATATGAAAAAAAGTTGGGCTACACCTCCTTTTCCATTTCTATCACAGTGTTCCTAATCTCCTTTAATAGTTGATAGCATTGTACCCGTGTAAATAGTGTTTACTCTGATTTAATTCTAGAATTTCTTTTGTGACATCTTAAAGTGAGAACTCATGAGCACTGAATAGGATCATGTGATTTTTACTGTGTTTAAGAAAAGCTTATTAATTTTAGAAAAGCTTAAGTCTCACATTCATACATTGAAGCAGCTCAGTACAACCACAGATCCACTCCAGCAGTTCGCCTGGAGTGATTGGGGTCAACAGCCTTGCTCAAGGGCACCACTGTGGGGTTAATGAGGGTGACTCAAAAACTGCAAGATATCTGTCCCACCCAAGCTTGACCCTGCTGGTCCTGAGATGTGAACCAGCAGACTGCAGTCTGAGGTTCATATTGCAAACCAATGAGCCACAACTGTTAAAAAAATCGTCTTAATTCATTCATTATTGGGGTGTACAAAAAGTCACATTTGACCTGGAGTCCTGCAGTAAAAGAAATTCCTTATTTACTCAAACTTATGCTAAGGCATTGTAGTAGCAAAACAGCACCCAAATCACCATCCCTCCACCACCGTGCAAGCAGCTCCTTTCAGACTTAAATTGGAAGTAAACATTTCACATTGATGTGCATACATTTACATTATTTTTTAAAAATAAGTTAGAATTCTAATTCAATGTGTTTGGTGATGGGGCCCATATAATAGCATCAATGAATGTAAGGATGGAGGGAGCAGACAGGATTTACAGAAGTGCTTCAGATGGGAGATCAATAAAGCGGTAACTGAGTGGATGAGCAAGACTAAGCAGGAATTGGAGCAAGTTTAATTTTGCATAAATAATGTACTGTCTGAGAAAAGGAAAACATATCACTCTCTTTTAGATTTCATCTTAAAACACCCCCATAAGTCCCACACCTGCTCTGAGTGTCTATTTTAACATTAATTTCACTCTGCTAAACTCAGATGACTTTGTAGGCTGATAGGTAGCGTTTGAGCATGCTCAGAAGCTTTCTCCTTACAAGCCAAACCTTTCTTTGATCACTTCTGTGGATGATGGATGAAGCAGTGTCCTTAAAAGGTCTTCAAGCATCTACTTTGTCCTGTCCACAGTGAGTTCTTAAACACACACATTCAGATCTTCAGCACTGATTTTTGGGGAGTTGATCGCTGGGCAACAATGAAAATCAAAAACACAAACCAATCCTACAACACAACCCTGTCATTGATTGAAATTGTTTCAAATCGCATGAAAAAACACTAACAAGGAGTTTTCGACACTGTTCCACAAAATGTCATTAATAGCTATGACATGGGCTCTGTTGGGCGATACGGGTGGGGTCAAGGTTTGGACCTTGTAGAGAGGAGATAACTGGAGATAAAAACAATGGGAGAGTGACGAAGAAAGGGATGGCTGAATGAGGGAGAAATCAATAGGAAATCAGTGTTTGGGGAGGCCTGTCGTTTATCAGGTGACACGGTTAAACAGCGTTAAGGCACTAAAAGTGAAAAATAAGGGCCATCCACATGCTAGTATTGATCACAGAGGAATGGGGCGGCAGAAGGCCGAAGTCACTAATAAAATAAGACATATCTGAGTGGGAATCAGCCAGGAATCGATGGGCACAGTGATCAAGGCCAAAAACATCTTCACTGGGATTTAAGTTTGTTCTGCTCCCCTGGGCTTCTGTTTCGCACCTCAGTGTTAACAACGGCCAATGTGATGAAAGCGGCAGGGGGGGTCACATGGAGGCTCACACGGGTGGAGTAACTGGTTTTCCATGTGCAATGTTGCATCAAATGTTTAAGAAAACTGTGGGCAAGAATAATGAAAAGCTAGAATGTTTAAGCTTTAATTTAAAATTTGCTTTGGAATTTAATTACTTTCAATTATTCTCCTGTCTTTAACCAAATCTTCTGTAAACCTGTATGTCTTCCCCATAGCCGATGAAGGCAGCACTTATTTAGATTCATTCTAAGGTTTGCTCAAAAAGAATTTTACAATATGAGAGTTTTTCTAAAATAAATTATTTATTGTCTCATGTAAATTGAAATTGAATTGAATTGTCAATCAACACTGGAGCTTTTCTGCTCGTCCTTTTCTTCACAGCTGTAACCAATATCTGTTGATTACACAGTGGTTTAGTGACTTCCTGCAGCAGTGTGATAAACTTCTAAAAGAAGATGGATATTTCCTAAAATGAAGTGTTATTCTGACAGATCATCAGGAAAGGAGTAGGCAGGGAAAAGCGACACCTCTCTACAGAACTCATACTTTCACGTTGGCCAATGTTAAGCAACTGGAGAGGAGCAAAAATGGGTAAGAATTCAGAACAAAACACTAAATACCAATGTAACTTAACTATACAGACAGATGGATAATAACTCCCTGATACGAGTTTAAAAAGTTTCCTGTCCAGTGCGTTTTATGGATATGATTAAAATAATCTTTTAAATTCAGTGTTAACATTTTTCATAAAGAGCACTTGATTCTGCAATTTCTTTCAAGTCCAATTAGTTCCATAAGTAAACAAAGTAAAGGTATTGGTGCTTTAAGTTTTGAAATTAGGTGTAGAGGTAAATATGTTTTTCTAAGGCACACATGACAAACTCCAGGCCTAAAAGACCAGTGTTCATGTCTTTTTCATTTAACCTGCATTATAGCATTTTAGCATCTCTTGGTAATTTGCAGCATATAGGGCAGGTTTTCTGAAAAAAACAGCAGGATCTGACACACCTGCTTAAGGCGGGCATAGATATTTAAAACATCTCCAGGCTTTCTGATTTCTCAGGCAGTGTCTTCTATTCAGAAATACTTAAGGGAAATTTTATTGCAGACTTTTTTGTTCCATTTTTACCTCAAGACTTTGGTTTTGTAGTTTCTATATTTGGCGATCCGGTTGTCCTCACTGCTCTGCTTACACCAGGTTTGAGTTTGCAATTAGCACAGCTGTTGCAGTGTCAATTAATTAGTTCCCTGTGGGTATTTAGGTTCATGGTTATACTTACAATACTTCTTGTTAGGTCAGTTGCATGTCACCACTAATTTGTCATCCCGGTTATAGCACAGTCAAATGTTGAAGATGATTTTGGGATGCTTTAATTTAAAAAAAAAAAAAATAAAATCACAATTTAGTTAATTATATTCAGCTTTTTTCTGCAATTGGGTCCTTAAACAACCCTGTCATGACAGCCGGAGATTAATGACCCCTACTCCAGCGCCTAAGATCTGATTTAACTTTTTGAATTGTAATTTTAACATCAAATTAATGTAATTAAAAATCTACAGACACATTTTACACCTAAAAGGACAAAAACACGTGTTTTATTTTGACACAAAGGCAACACATTTGGAATCAAAAATCTCCAGTGCATATTGGTTAAAAAAAAAAAAAAAAAAATTACTGTACATAAGTGTCAAAAACCGACAACATTAAGATTAAAACTCATTACTCCTATCTCATCATTTAGTGAGCTCTTCATGTGGACAATGGCTTGTCATCCCAGTACAAAATACTGCTATCAGGAAATACAGTGCTTCCTCATGGGCTAATACTGATCATTTGGAGCGTTTTCTTTTTTTTTTTTTTTTTTTTATTGATTTAGAGTAGCTCTTCCATTTAAGGGACAACTAAACCCAAATTGTGCCACGCAAAGGTCCCCCACAGCTTAATGGAGACAATAAATCCTCATACTTTAGTGGAGAAAGATTTAAGCTTATTTCTGGATTTTTTTTTTTTTATAACTGTTGAGTGTTTCTTTACTTTCTGTCAGATTTTAATGTAAAAAAGTAACAGTAACACTTTATAACTATCTGTTACAGCTAGATAACACATAAATATTAGTCAGTTAACGAGTTACAAAAGACTTGTTAATTAATACTAAACAGGTTTTGAAGATTATAAATGTGCCTCGTAGATGAATCAAAATTTTAACTGCTGTTAGTTAACAAGTTATAAATAACCTGTTAACCAAATGTCTATGATATATAACTGTACAGAACATTATCAAGCTGTTAGGAAATTATTTAGGAATCTCTTAAATTATTAGTTAATAGTTTATAAATGTTATCGGGATATTATTTTAAAAATGCAACTATTCCCCCGTTACTACCTGTTAATGAGGAACAATTTAACTTTAGAGTAACATCCAAAAAATAAACACAAGCTAATAATTATTATTTAAATAATATAGTAACTCAAACTTTACAGATCAGTTGATAATAGGTTTTTTAATCATCTACTAATACCGGGGAACTTAACTTTACACAGCAAATTGGTGTAACATGTTCAAGGTACATAAATTTCATGTGATATTTAAAATTTTTGTACTTCAACCTCGTTCCACCCATAGGCTTATCAGTGCACGGTTTTAACAAAGAAACACCACAAATCAAATGTTGAACACTATTGTTTTGAAGCTATTTTAAATCTACATTAAACACAAGGTTAAGGTTTCAAAGAAGCTTGAAAGAAAACTTTAATTTTAGAAACAAAAGACTAATAAGCTGGACACAAGCTGGGTGGTTGAGAAATGCCAATCAGTTGCTGAGCTACCTGCATGACAAGACTGAAAACGGGAACCAAACAAACTGGACATGAACACATAAACTGGAATTTTTTAGTGTGGTTAGTCTTTGTGTTTTTCCCTCTCCAAATTTGCGAGACTGTGTGTTTTTACAATTGCTAAAACTGAGAAGCAACTGACTAGAGTGTGGTGTGACAAATAGCAGCAGATCATGCAGAAAAAGTGCAATGCTAAACATCAGTTACTGCACATGGGAAAAATTGTGTGTTTGTGCAGTGTTTGCTGTCCAAGGAGCTCTGGGGGTGGGGGGGGGTATTAAAGAGAAAATGGAGAGAATTACTTGCACAGATGGGGACCTGCAAGACATGACTTCATTTTCACAGTTTCAAGAAATAATGTCGAGAAAGGCAAAAAATCTTGCTGGGGTTTTGAGTTTCTTTTGATGTGTCCTGATGACGATTATGGAATCCAATAAAAACTAATTAGGAAATTAGGTGGTGGATCAATAAAGTTTGCTCTAGTGGAGCATGCTGTTTGTGTGTGTTTTTGATGTGTGAATGTATTTGTCACTTGGAGTGTGTATTTCTTGTTCCTTTTACCCACGGAGTGTTATAGCTCTGACCTGGCCAAAGCAATTGTTACTGATACTCTTCTGTGGATTCAGTTGGCTCTACCCTCATATAGAGGTAATTTATATTTTGTTGACTGCCGCTTTCTTCATCCACGTGTAATCTGATTCCCCTGAGTTCTCGTTTTTCAGAATTCCATCCTTCTAATGTTACACCTAATGTACCCTGAAACCTCTTTATTGCACTTTATTGCTCCAGCTTTGCGTTACTTACTTAATTTATTTATTTAGAGCTGGTTTGGCCACCACAAAAACAAATGACGTAGTGGTACTGCATTGACAAGAATGTGATGTGCTTTTGAATGAAGAGGCTGTCTTGCATTGTGTGGAACAATGGAGTATTCTTCAACAGTTGAATTTGACTTTCTGAACCTATACAAATTTAAAAACTACAAACTCTGTGGTTGTAATTCCATTTTAAAACAAAAATTGGGGCTTGGGTGTTGGAGTTGTGGTTTACCATGTGGTGTCAGGTGAGGGGGGTGCTTTTCGTGGTACAGCTCATAGGATACTTGCAGTGTTCCATTCCAGACCAAGCCAAGAAGATTAAAGGATGTTTTGGACAGTACAGACCCCTCTCCTCAACCTGACACCTCTCCTTGGCCCTACTTGCCGTCCACCATCCAGAATGGAAAATGGACCTTATTTAGCGGCTGGACTTGTCCGTGTCTATGGCTGGCGATTTGTCCTTGTCTAATTACGGCTACTGGCTGTTGCCTGCGTGCACATGACTAATGGAGTGGCTGGGACTGGGGAGGGGCGAGGTTAGGCACAGGGAGAATGCAGTGGGGGAAGAAGAAGCAGTGGACGAGCCGACCGGCTGCTGGTGATTTGTGGACCAGGCACTCTGTCATTGCCCTGGACCCATTTGTCTTTAGGAGCAGTCAGGGAGAAGAAGGGTGGAGATGGAGAGGATGTTGGTCGACGAGAGGGTGTGGGAGGGGGGCCTGCAAGGCAGAAAATTGTTTACAATCACTCCCATTTTCCAGCACTTTCATCCTTGGCCATGGCTGTCTGCTTGGTTTGCCGGAGATGGGATAGAACGGGCGGCTGATGTGATGTAGGATATGACAGAAACCTTGACAGCTCACTGCTGCTATTTCTTTTTAGGAGGTTGGCTTAATGGCCACCCTCCCTTTCTCCAACAAGAAAGCCTTAGAGGTTTTCTTGTTGTCATACTGTTAGAACAGAGGTTCACTAGTTTCAGGACTCTGCTGTCTGGACTGTGACTTTGAGACCAATCTTGTCTCACATGACTCTGACTACATCCATCCATCACCCACAGCCTGAATTGTGGCTGCTGTGTTTTCAGCTATATGTTACCAGACAGTTTTGCACATTCTTGACTCAGGGACAGATACTGCTTATTGGTGATAGCCAAAAAAAAATGTACCGGTAGTCTGTTTTTGCATTTTGATAAGTTCTGAAGAAAAATGGGGTTTTGTTTGATTTTCTTTTCTCTCCAGTTTTGTGCAAAATATTGAAGACTTGGGTCATGTTTCCACCCGAGGTTCCCGTTAGGCTCAAGCTTGTCTTTTTTTCTCTCTCTGCAACTCAAACCATTAGGAGCAGCAGAGGGGCAGGAACTACCAACTCTTCATCGATTTTACAGAGTTTTTACCTGTGTCCCTTTGCTCTGTTCTCAGGTGTTTTCAAGTAAATAAACACCAGATTTGTCATGTTTGTCCAGAAAGATGAGGGTCGATGGAGGAGGTATAGGATGGTGAAGAAAGGCCAAGCTTAAGCCCATCTCTGGGTCAGCCATGATTCATTTTGCCATCTCATGGATGGAGGGATTTGAATAGGATTGTTGAAGGGCGCCTGTGGAGCCACTCTGTGACCCCCCCCCTTGCTCCTGTTCTTCCCCTAGCGCTCCTGGGCAGCCCTGGTCCTAAATCACAAGCTGTCAGTGAGTTGGCAGAACAATGGTACAGGGTCTTGTGTTCCATCGCAGGCTCCAGCCGACTGGACAAGGTTTCCTCTATCGTTAGTGTGAGCTTTTCCCCTCGCTGGTCCTTTCTGCCCTCTAAACCCCTGTGGGTCTGAGTTATTCAGGGGTTTAGGGTTGGCCAGACCATCTGATGAGTATCATTGGACAGGTGTTATGGGGGCAGGGACAAAGGAATCTTCTGTACTACATAGATTGCATTTTGTCTTTGAATTTTTATTATAATCCAAACATATGTATCCTTTTTGCAAGTTTTGTCCAAACTTTAGCAGAGGTGGACTGTAACAAAAAACTGAACACAATGTAAAAATCACTGGAAAATACAATAAACCTAAAAAAGTTATCTTAATTACCTTTTGTGAGTGAGTGAGGTTCAAATTAGACTTTACTCTGCTTATAGTTCAGTTTATTATTACAGTAAAACTAGGACAACACTCTCTCAGATGGCTATTTTTGAATACCATCCACATCCATTAGATTTAGATCAAACTATTGTAAACATTGACCATGCAAAATACTAACAGCTTTAAAAAAAATGTTGTTGTGCAGCTGAGTGACAGCAAGGAGAAAAAATGTTCCTCTAATTCAACCGAACAGAATAAAGGTGACAAGTTGTTTCAACCAGTTGGGACAAGAGAAGATTAAACAAATAGCTTTTCTCTTTCATTAGATGATGAAGGTTCCCATTTATCCAGGTAACGTGTTGAAGTTGAGTAATGGCATCTAGACTCCTCTCTTGAAATGTTTCACCCCTTAACCAAGCGGCTTCATAAAGCCACTTAAATGTGACTCAACTTCAAGACTTCTTTAAAAGAGGGAAATTCACTTCCAAATAACCCAATCTCAGCCAAGTCTCAGAGTTAATTTCAGTTCATTACAAAACAATTTTCAAAAGCGGGACAACCAGTCTCTACTTAGATCACAGCTTTTCAAATTCAAATTAATTTTAACTCTAAAGCCCCTTTCATGTAAAGAAAACAGCTCAAGGTGCTGCACATAAAAACAAACAAGAAAGCAAAAACACCAATAAAGTAATTAAATAAAATACACAAAAACAAACAAAAGTATAAGAGAAAATACTAAAAAAAATCAAAAAAGCTAAAGAAGAGAGAACCCAGTGGCAATTATTGTGTCGCAATCTTTTCTATCAAACAGTTAAGTCCAGTGCATGGTCCGGTGGCTGGCAATTGATTTGAATGATCCTGAGGTTTTATGCACTTGTTTTGGTTTTACAAACTGCATTTGTTGTTTCCTTTGACGGTTTGCTTTCACACCCTTGTACTACTCATGTTCTTCATCACATCTATTCACTCTGCCTGTTGGTTGTAGGCTGTTTTTGTTTTTTCCCCTTAAAAAGCTGTTAACCAGAAACTGTGAGGTCATTTCAGAACCACAGATAAGTGGTAGGTATACATTTTTGGTGCATTGATGGGTTCACCTCATCGTCGTAAAATCAAAGCAAAACTATATTACCGTTGACTATCTGTAGAAAGTTTTATATTGTTCGGCCTCAATGATTGCATTTACAATATCAAGATATTGCTGATGTTATCATGCATCTCCATTGGAGATGAGTGAATGGGTGAGATTAGGGACCAATCATTGGTAAATTATTACTCTCTATGCAGTAGAAATTCTTGGTGTGTAACTGCAAGTGTACAAATAGTTTAAAAATCATATGAGAGTGAATAGCAGTAGAGCTGTGAAAGAAATCCTACAGCTGGAAACAGATGCCAGGTCTGACAGAGATTTAAAGGAGCTGAAACCTCCTGAGCATTTGAAATGCTGCTAAAATGAAGTACTGGTAGACTGGATGCAAAAAAAATAAATAAATAAAAAAAAAAAAGCCAACACCTTCTGAAGTTGTAAAATTGTTTGGTCTCTTGCACAAAAAATGAGTTGTCTGAAGGGGCAAATGGAGATAATGTAACAGGTTTTAAGCCCAACATGTCTTTTTCTTTGAATGACAACTTTTACATGTCCTGCAATGGTCCTTCTATGGCTTCAGTTATATTAACAAAGCCAGAAAAACATCAGAAAAATCCAGATTTTTAAAATTTTTTTTTTTACAGAATTACTCTGCTGAAAGGGTTGTGCTTTCCCAGCATGTGACTATGGCATTAAGCTTTTGTTGATTTGATGGTCGTACCTGAAACTTTAGGAAGCTGATTTAGTTTTTGATTTCTTCTTAAAGTGATAACTGAAGCCAGCTAATGCACATACATTAGCCAAATTAGGAAGGAGCATCAAAGGTTGTTAAGGGAGTTGTAATAAAAGGGTTCGTAAATTCACATAATTTCAATTCATGAAACTTGGTTTCTTTCTGATCAACCTTTAAAGTCAGTTTCCCTAAAGAGCATAATCCTGTGATAACATGACCTGGACGACTACAAATCTTCACAGACACAGAGGTACTTGCAGAACCATAACTAAACTGTTTCCCTTTGCCCACTGGCCTCCGTTGTTTTCTTTGACTTTCTGATTTCGCCTTCTTGTTTTACTTGTTTAAGTCAAGAGTCTGAGTCCAATCTATCAACTGTTCTAACTGAGGGGCAATCAATATGTCAGCATCCCAGCACTCCCTCAGCTGTTATGATGATGTCCGTGCTCTTGTGCCTGCCTTGGCTGCTGTTACTGCCGCCATGGCGTGTTGAACAGTGGATCGAACTCTGCCTGTCAGAGGGCCTGACGGAAAGCATGAATCATTGTTACCGGAGCTGCTGTTTGCTCCCTGGTTCTAGGCAGAAGAGTAAACTTTGATGCACAGTTACCAGTCTGGACCACACAACCACTCTCCCACTCAATCATACAAATGTTTTCTTCCTTTTTAAGCCTTTAAGACCAGATGAAACATACAGCTAAAATGTGTCCGTTAAGGGTTACACTGATAAAAATATATATAGAAAAAATCATCACACACATCCATGAACGCACAGGTTTAAATGCAACACTCTATCACTCAATTAAGTGTCAGTTAGTAATTGACCCATTAGCTCCAGGAACCTGATCCAGCTTGCCTACCACCTCTGGACTTGTTATCCCAGCGTGAGCTCAGTACAGTGGACCTGGAAGGGCTCCGGTTACTCCTCTAATCGTATTGGAACGCTTTAGTCACGGCTAACGGATGTCTGCATGTCCGACAAACAGCCTTGCACTAATAGCACAAGGCTTTGTGTTTATGCGCTGTGTGCGCGTGTTCCTGCGCATGCACAAAAACAATATAAATCTGTTAGTGAACGGTGAGAACAGGGCTGCGGGAATGTGGAGAATCATTTGTGTGCGCACACCAGCTGTGTGTTTGTATGTAGAAATAATATCCTAGTTTACAGGATGCAATTCTCCTTAATATGCCCATCCTAATGTAATTAGGGGTCTATGGAGTGTCTGTGCGCTGGGCTGGGCTGGTGTGTGTTTCTGCTGACTGCTTCTATTTTGTGTTTATACGGATGATTGGCTCTCTGGGAGAACATTATGCATTCTTTTCAGCATCTAAAGATTATGTGCACTTTAGTAGCAGAAGTAGTAGACAAATGAGGAAATATGCGTTTTATTAAATGATGTTTTATCTCATTATTAATTAAAAGGTCTAGTTTTGTATAGGAATATGACTCATGCTTTCCTCTAGGACTGTTTTTTTCTCCTTTACTTATCTTTACTGTAACTTACTGTTGGTCATAGTTGTTTAGAATTTTATTTTGTTTAACATTCACTGACCTAAAATCAATCCAGGACATCTTTGGCCAAAAGTTCAACCAGTGTGACTCATAGATAAATACCTGGGTAGTGAACAGCGCAGGTGAAGTTTTCCAGATTCTTTGTATTTCTTGCAAGATAATGAAGTGTAACTTAAATATGTGTACAAACAAGAATGAATGTCAAATCCTTTCCTTAAAGTTCAGCCCACTGTTGTTTTCTCACATCAAAAGTTATACAAATTATTGAAACATTTTACCACACTGTATGATCACATGTCTTTGCTAAATTCAATGGGTTTCCACACATTGGACTGTGAAAAAACGACCACTGTGCCTCAATGTTTCAAATTTTTCATCATAGATATACCGGAAATCAATTGAGGTTGATTCGATTGACAACAGATTGATCTGGTTGGAGTGTAAGACTATAAATCAATTAAGTTGATTAATCATTACATTCCTAGAGTGAAAAGAAGTCTGTATTTGTTTAAAAACTGTATGCTGTGAGCTACTGAAGTGTAAGTTAAATATGTGTACAAAGAAGCAAGAATTAATGGCAAATCCATTAACATTTTAGTTTCATAAAGTTCAGCCCACTGTTGTTTTTCCACATCAAAACAACCCAAAACGGAACATTATTATAAACATTCTAATTCAGTGAATGATCACATGTCATTACAGTCAAAGTAATGATGACTTGATAACTTTTTTTTGTAATGGCACTTAGGTTTATTTTACTATCATGCAAAAATGACCATCATGTCTCTATTGAAATGGTCAAATTTTCCAATACTGATTATAAATCTATCACATTTTAAAACGATTTCCTAATGGTTTAGATTGATTCGATTAAAAACTTGCCTCAGACAGATTAATTTGGTTGGATCGTAGGAAATTAAATCAACTCATTGATTAATCGATTAATTGTTACAGCCCCATTAACAAAAGTAAAAGGAAGCAAGAGTGAAAGAAATTGTGTAAAAGACTAGTGAGGGCAGCCATGCTGTTTGTTCAGAGACGGTGCCTCTGAGAACGGGACAAAGGGAGGAAGAATAGCTGAAGATTTTAGCTTTGGGATTGACCAGGGTGGATAGAATCAGAGATGAATACATCCAAAGGAACAGCTCATGTCAGATGTTTTGGAGATAAATGCAAGAAAGCAGATTGAGATACTGTAGTTTGAACAATTTTACAGAGGGGACAAAATTGTGTTAGGAAAAGAACGCTAAGGTTGGAGATAACAGAAAAGAAATGTCTTGAAGAAGATCAAAGAAGAGTTTTGTGGTTGTAGTAATGGAGGAAATGAGGGTGGGAGTGAATAGGATACAGAGGACAGGATGGAGGCAGATTGTTTGCTGTAGCAACCCCTGAAAGTAGCAGCCGATAAGCAAAGAAGAGCACGCTTTAAAAAAAAAAAACAACAATTGTTAATGTTCCGTTGGTTATAGACTTGGATAAAAAAGAAAGGAAATAACCTGTACTTGTGAAACTTTGATTGCAGCAAGTTATTGAGCTTTACACCTACCTTTCATTGTGATTATAATATAATAAATGTATATATCTACCTGAAAATTAAGGAATGTGGGAAGATATTCTTGCATGAAAATAAGTTAGATTTGGTGTCATTTCTTGTTGTTCAACCATATGAATCTTGTTTTTAATACTCAAACTCTCACTTCTACCTAACATGTTTTTTTGACATGCAGATATAAAAATGGCTCATTAAACATTTACTAATGGTCTGACTTGCAAAAATTTTCTTTTGTGCAAGGAAGTGTACCTTGTGAGTGGAAAAGTTTGCCCAGGAAACCCTTTGAACCCTGACTTTCCTGATGTGTGACACGTGACAGGAAGCTTGCAAGCACGTTTGCAGGAGCGCAAACATCTTTCCTGCACTGACTTGATATACCTGAGTGGCTAATCTTCAGGTCAAGCTGTTTGTGAACTTCATTAGCCAGGTCAAGAGACAAGCTGGGTGAGAAGCCAGATCCTGCCTTCAAGTCGGAGCATGTTTATCTGTGTCCTGTGGACATCGTAGTGTCATGGATAGTGTGTGTGATGATAAAGAGCAACTGAGTGGTAAAGTGTGTGTGATTTAGTGTGTGTGTGTGAACGTCTTGTGTGCTCAATTGGAGGAGAATGAGTTGAGGCTGAATAGGAACAGATGGAGATGTGCTCTTTAATTAACCCCACAGAATCACAAGGCTGAAAACAGGCCTCGGTCCGTGAATAACATCTAGCACTTCCAGCATGAGTGTAAGGTGCAATGTTAGTGTGTATTACTTGTGTGTTAATGCATGTGTATAAGGGAATGCTTCGAAGTAGCCAGACCATCGACCCATTCTCCCATCCCCCTTCCCCAGAGCAGGGCGTTTTATTTCTCATTAGCAGGCCGCAAACTGCTGGGGGATGAAATTTGCTAACAGGAATTAAAAGTGCATTAACACATCTGATGGATTCATTTCTGCTAATAGTTTTATTAGTGCTCTGACCTTTCAGTTCATTAGAGGACTGCTGGAGAAGGGAGAAGTGAAGAGAGGGGAAAAGGGTGCCTATGACGATGGCAAGGGCTCCCACTACGTGGGTAGATCTCTTGATGTAGTCTTGATTAATCATAAAGTGGACATCATGGTACAACTTACAGGACTTGTTGAGGTGTACCCTACTTTCTGCCTGAAACTGCTTATCACACAAATTTTTTTATATTGACCAATTAGAAGTGTAATGATCTACTGATCAAAATCTGATGCATTGAGGTAATCATTATAGGCCAACTGCATTGATCCTACATGAAAACGGTAACAAGATGTGTTTAAAAAACAAACAGAAAACATAAAATCTTTTTACATTGACCCCCAAACATACCAGTATGTTTTGAAGGTATTCATATCAATCTCATACAGTTCACATGCTGTAAAATTTAGGAGTGAAATAATTAACCAATGAGATTACCACCATACAGTGTTACATGGTTTCTCAAACGGAGAAGCTCCATCAAAAATATGCACATAATTAACATTGCAAAGAATCTAAACTGGCTCATATTTCAGAAATAAATGAGTGGGTCTTTAATGAAACACTAGGAGGAACTCTATTTCATTTTTGCTTCCAAACATCCATTTAATATTTTATTTACAGTGATTTAAAATGAATCAAATCCTGTTTTTGGTAATCAATTGTGCGTCTTCTATATTGATCATTGATACTAATTTTAACCAAATCAAAATTGTGATATCAGTAAACATATGATGTTATTTGTTCTGTTTTTTGACACCTTTATACATTTTCATGATTCATAAATAGTTAGAATTTCTCTTTCTACTTTCCAAAAAGCTCTTTCAGGTAGTGATTAGTATTAGTAGACATTTGTTTGCACAGTTAATCACTGTTGATACCATAGTTTTTCCCGTTTTTTTAAGGAGTCACTAATTGAAGCAATGAAATGATTGCGAACCGTGCCCTCCTTTTGTCTGAAGTTAAGTAAAACAACAGAGAAGAGCACTGAGGGCACTGCCTGTGACATTGATGGCATTTGGTAGAACCCAGTAGTCAAAGTAAATGACTGTTCTTCAAATAGAAAGAGTTGGGGTACTGTAAAGAAAATCCCCAACTTTTTCCCCTGCAAATATTAAAAATAATTTGTGAGATGTTGTTGGAGGTACTTCACAAAGGGGAAGAAAGTAACAGGAAATGTATGTTGTTTTCTTACCGTTTTATTGGAAAGCAAGTGAGGCAAGTTACAGTGCAATTTGCTTCCCCCTGTTCCCTATAATTAGCACTTTACAGAAATGAAATAACATTGACAAAAGGTCAATAATCCTGATCTATAGTGAAATTAATCCTGCTATCGACACACCAAACAAACCATACAATTAGGAGCAAAAGGAAGCGAGAGCAGAAACAAGAAATGGAAGGAAATGAGCAAGTCTGAGGAATGGCATGTGTTTTATCTCTTGGGTTCACTATGCAAAAACCCTGTCAAGGTTTCTAATTAATTCATCCATTGTTAATGAAGGCTAAGCAAGGAATCAAGGATTATACTGAGGGAGAGGAAGAAACACAATTAGAGATACCAGCTTAATGATTGCCTTTTGAACGCATTGTTGTTGTTCCCTGAGCTAAACCGATGGGGTGTACTTGTTGCATTTTTTTCAACCCACACAAAAACTTCTTCTGTATAAAATATATATATATATATATACAAAAGCCAGTTTAGCTAAAGCAAAGTTTTTAAAAACTGAAATGTTTTAGACATGTTTTCTTTGTGGTCCAAGGCATTATAATTCAGCTTCTCAAGGCTTTGTGTTTTATATTTATAAAACCTGCCAGGCGGGAGCCAGTTTAGCTCGTGCTGGTTTGCGGCGCCTTCCGTCCGTGAAACCTGGGTTCGACTCCGGGCTGCTCCCTGTTCCCTTCTCCACCTCTGCCGGCCCCAAGCCCGGCCTGAGAAGGCTGCGTCAGGAAGGGCATCCGGCGTAAAACATTGCCAAATTTACCATGCGACTTGTTCGCTGTGGCGACCCCTGATGGGAGAAGCCGAAAGTGGAAGATTTATAAAACCTGCCAAGAAATTTTCAAAGAGGGGCTGGAAACTGATCCAGTTTTCCAGCAGTGCTGATTTTTTGACACAAAATGCAACTGTATATTATTTTGGAGCACGACTTCAATAAACTCCTGTGTAAATTATTTTAAAGACATAGACATAGCTGTGGTGCAAACCTAAAAGTTTAAAATGGAACCAGAATTTATTTATTTTATTTTTGCTTAAAACCTAATAGGGTAAAGTTAAAACTTAAAAAGGGCAACAAATAAGTGTCATAATGCCAACTCCATATCATTAATCCTGATTTAAGGAATAATCCAAGCAAACATTTGATGCACTTTAGGAACTTTTTACTTTAGCTTGATTGACCTTGTTTTTTTTTTTTTTATTTGTTAGAAACACAGAAAATCAGGATGTATTAAGAATAAGAGCTGATGATAATTTGAAAAAAAATCATTTGTTATGTGAGAAGAACCAGTAGTGCACTGAGTAATAGGTTAATAAATAAATGAAACATTAAATGTCACCCTGGTTAATTTCTTGGTGGAGCTGGGAGAATGACTTTGACTTTTCCAGTTCTATGAGAGACTGAGAGTGATGAGTTAGAGGAACTTAGTAAAGTTTCTAGGATCAACATGTCATTTTGATTTTTATCACATCTTTGGAAACAGTCCTTCAGGTTTCCATGTACTTTTTTAAAAGACCAGCTCTTCATTTGTACAGACCACCCCCAAGAGCGAAAAGATGTTTTTTTTGTCCACCAGAAAACAGGTGAGCACAATGTTCTTGCATTGTGTTGTACGTACATCACAAAGACTTCATGGTCAAATTACCGCACGATAAAAATTAACTAAAGCTTGCATAAGTGTCAAATGACCGTCGCACCACGTGCTGCTGACTGCAAGCGACAAATTCCTTTCCTTACATGATCCCAGAAGTGACCATTTTCCAGATTTTTCCTGATACTGCAGAAAATCTTGTGTAGTATTAAAAAAATCATGGAGTAACTTAAAGAAATTAATAGTTAATGCAATTTGGCTTGGAATAACAAAAGATAATGATTACTGTGTGTTACATGGTCGAAAAGTGACAGAAGGCCCTACAGTCTCATGCTTTTAAATAAGTCCCAGAAAGTTACCAGCCTGAGCTCTTTCTTAGCACTGAGCACAGATGTATTAAAACCTGTTAAACATTTTCTCATCTGTGTCTGGAGATCAGTGAAGAGATTCTTTCCATGAAAAAGCAGCAGACAGCTGCTCTGCAGTTCAATGCATTTGTTTGTATCACACTATCACACAATGTCATGTTTTTGGAGTTTTGAAATCCTGCTATGAATGTAGTAGAGCTGAGTTGACAAAAGAGCTTTCCATGCAAATGCTGAAAGCCTTGAGATGAGAAACATTAACATGTTTAAAACACACTTTGGTTTTAATATGAACCATGAGACTCTCCCTATTTCATGGCACCTCATTCTATATCCATGAGAAAGTTTCACTATTCTGGGACATCTCTAACACAGCATGTCTCACACAGCATTTGTTCTGCTGAATTGTTAACATTGAAAGTAATATACAAATGAACTCATTCTGTATGTACTGAACATCAAGTGGAAAAAAAGTATATTGAAAATGTCAACTGTGTTGCAAAAATGTGAGAATTACTTTTGTAAAGTCCTTAACCTTACATAGACTGCATTCTTTATGGAATCATGTTGTGCTGTTCCAAGTGAATAGGACTGCAAGGATGTACGTTTTTAAACCGTGAATATGGTGTTTGTGAAACTCATTGGTTAATTCAGGTTAAATAGCTCACCTTGTGTTCCAGCTGAGCTCACTAAAGCAATACCTGTTTGTCTTATTTGGGATCTGGTTCTGGTTTACACTGATAAGTTGTTTTTGTAAACATAAAAAAGGACACAATTAAAATGTAAAAGTATAAACACACAATATTTTTGTTGCTTTAATCCTGAAATGCAACTTGAGTGAAACCATACATTTGTAAAAAGAAAAACCATTAACAGGACACCAGCCCTGTCAGTCCACAGCAGCAGGTTATTCAGTGCCACTGACAGAGGTGCACAGAGCTGTTTACAGCTGACTAGTTTTAACTGGTGTTGGACCGGCCCAGGGATCTGGAGGGGTGCAGAGGCCAAGCTTGGTGGGCTGCCCGAATGATGGTGCATCTGAGCGTTGGAGGGTGAAGAAGGATTGCCTTTCAAGAATTACGAGCCATTAAATCAGAGCCTGGAAATCTCAAGGTTCCCCAAGACTGCTGCACAAGGAATCCGAGCCGGAGAAATATTGTTTATGGTTTAAAAGGCCTGGCGATGGATTTATAAAAGAAACATTCATCATTGCAGAAAAACGGAACAAAACATTCCGGAAATAAATACTCAGTCTATAGGTATACTTGTCACCCAGACAGCACAATAACAAGTGAATTGGGAAGGAGATCCTTCATATGCTGGCAGTTGGCCCCCAAAATATTCCTTGTAGAACCTCTTGTTGTATAATAATAATGATGATATTCTATATTTCCGGTTTGTCTTGTAGCTTAATATACAAAAGAAATACAGCTGACAAGTGTCTTCTTTATGACCATGATTTTCATGCATATAATATGTAACCCTAATGGCTTTATCAGTCTGCTTAAGTGATAGCTCCTAGTCATTCATTCATTGTTCACTTTTCATTAATGTCACTTATTCAGCATGCCAAAAAAAAGCAAGGACATGCAGTCAGTCTGTGTCAGACTGTGGGGTAAATCAAATCAGCTATAATCCTAAAATTTTCCACAAGTAATACATTGCTAGAAACAACATGTTATAGTGTCATGACAATTTAGAATAGCAGCCTAAGCATTCAGTTCTTCAGGAAAAAAATTGTGAAAATGATAATTTCTCCTCTTAGTTCAGTACGTTAAACAGTAGCCTGTAAGCTATGGTTTAAATAAGGTGACAAATGCAGTTTTCAAACAGTTATGCTGTCTGCTATACAGGGCTGGGCGGGCTTTATGCAGAAATATGCTAGAACCATTCTTCCAGCCTGTGGTGGCACGTGCACTCTACAGATGGTCTACTGGGCAGGCAGCATTAATGTCAACTATGTAAAATAAATAAATAAAAACAAAAAACTTCTGTCGCAGCTGATTTAAAAACAAATAAAAGGTCATATCGTCCAGTCCAATAAGCTTAATTGACTTAAATGAACTCTGACTTTTTCAAGCCACTTCAGAGACTGGCTTTTACGCTAAGATCTGGTCTAAGATGTTTCATGAGCCAGAAGAAAATGACTGCTATCTGCACTAGCTGTGTTTCTGCTAAATGTTTATCAATGCAGGAGACTTTATTTTTTCATTTGAAAATCGTGAAAAAGGCTAGCCAACTGCTCGTGTTCCTATATGGTTTGGACTAAATCTATTATCTTATTTTTAGATTGTTCAGTTAACAATTTTTTTATTATGTCTTCCCAAGTTCCCAAATTACACTTGTATTATGGGAACTTGTTTAAAATTTCTACCATGCATTATAGAAAAATTTTCAAACATAAACAAATAAACACATAAGACTCACTCAAATAAAAATTGTGTTTTTGGTGTTTTTAACATTTTACTGTGAACTTTTTTTTCATAATGGAGAGCATATATAAAGAAAATTGAGTTAAAAATTAATTTCTTTATTCCAGTTTTTGTTTATCAGGAACAGATAAAGAAAGGCTATTTCAAAAAAGCTTATAGCAGTGACGGATTTGACACAGTCATCAGGCCACAAGCCTCCTGCTTCATTCCAATTCATCCACTTGTACACAAATAAATCCATGTACGTTTTCATTTTCCATGTCCAAACTGGCATCTGGCTCAATACTGTACGGCTGGACAACACCAATGTTGCTCACTATTTTGTTTCCCAGGTAATGTTAGTTTGGGATTAATGTTAGGATCATTCCTACAACTACCTCTCTGCGGAACCAATGTACTAGAAAACAACACAGATTCTTTGATTTAGGCTAAAAAGGGCAAAATCGTAAATAAAAGACCTCTGAGAACACTTTTACAATAGTTTAAAAGATGATTGGAGTTCGACTTTAACAACATGAAACAGATTTTAAATAAGTGAATTCTGCTTTTTAGAACAAAAACTCACTTCTTGCTAAAAATGTTAGAAAAACATCACTACAATTCCTTCATGAACAAGTGCTTTTTAATAACTCAAATCAAGTCAAGAGAATGTAACTTTCTGTTTTGGGTTCCCGTATCTGATGTGTCACCTTCAAAACGTTTTTGTTCATTAGCTGAAGAGACTTTACTATCAAAAATATGGTTTGAAATTCAAAGTTCTGATTTAAATGTTTCTTCCCATGATCTCATATGATCCGCACAGCCTTGGAGCCTTCACACATCCCCTGGGACACATCACAGGCTGTGACTTGGCATTCCTGTAAGTATTGACTGATAGATCTATTCACTCTTGGATTATGCATATTGATTGATATCGACAAATGAAGATTTGACCGATGCCAAGCTCTTATGAACACACGCCGTCTTGGGGGTTATGTAATGAGATCGAGAACAGAGAAAGCTGCTGAGCCGAAGACCAGATGACAGTGATAAAGTGGTAACACAGAAACAGAAGTGAGGGGAGCGGAGTGTTTGAACCAGTCATGTAAGTGTGCGTTGTTAGCATGGCATGGATGTTGCGACAAGTCTATTGAGGGTGAATGCAAATGTGAGAACTGCAAGTATGTTTCTTTGTGTCTCATGACCAGCAATAGCGGGTGCTGACAGTCGGGTTGCAGATGTGTGTTTGTGCGTGTGCATGTGTGGGACTGTCCGTGTTGATGGATGAGCTGGCGGGGCAAGGCCGCGGATAAGAGAGCAAACAAACTGGGTAATAAATGAGAGCGACAGAGGAGCAGTGATGGGGCCCACTGCTAAGCTTCTGATGCATGCCGTCCAGCACTGACAACCATTTGTATTCCAGAAATGAGAAAGCTGTCACTAGAATGAGGAGACAGTGTTCATCCTAACAAGGGGAAGTGTCTCTTTTTCTTTTTGATTTTCGCACCTCATTCCCTTGCTCTCGATTTCTGTCATACACACACATCTCCACACAAACACACCAGCTCTGTTACTGTTGAGTTCAGCTCAGCGGGGGAGTAATGATGGCGAGGTAGGGAGTTAATTCAGGCCATAACGAGTGTGGCTTTCGGTGACACATCAAACTCCACTAGTTCTTTTAGAGCAGCGTGTACCACACAGATACACAAACACAGGTGTAGCTCCCAGGCTGGTGTCATATGGGGGACAATAACCGCACAAAGATGGGCAAAAAGAAACGAGAGGAGATTAAAAAAAAAGCAGAACAAGGAGGCTCACAGTTGGTTTTAGAATTCAAGGTTTGAGTAAAGACACTAGTTTAATTAGTTGCCCACTTTTCTTGACTGACAGGACAGATAGCTACTGATGCATGTCGGTCACAAGTTGACTGGAGTAAATATTTAATGTGCTGAACATTGACAGTTATGTGCTGGTTCAAACTCTAACAGATGTGTAAAAAGTACAAGGTAACAGAGGGGATGATTGTTTTCATCTTAGAAAACATTTTTTAGTTGTCAACGCTTCACTGCAACACTTTTTGTAAAATTATTTTTTTCTTTGACTCTTTGCTTGTTTGCTGTCCTCTGGCCATGCCTGAATGGATGTGTTGCAGTTATAACACAATAAAGGCATTTATTTACATCTATATGACACTGCTTCTGCTTGCTGATCACCCTATTGTAGATGGGGACAAAAATATTTAAAAACTGTGCAACAGAATATTGTGCCAGAAGAGATAATAATTGAACTATAGAACTAGAAATTAAGATATGTTCTTGCAATGACTGAAATGTTGTGCTGGACATATTCTGAGTGAATGAACTTAAAGTTCTGATGCTGGAAAGGTTGAAAATGGCTGTGACTAATTTACAAAGCTGCCCTTTGCTATGTGAAAGTTGCAACTGTAATCCCTAATGCAACTGTTATACCTAATGCTACATTCACACCGAGCATTTGTCCCACGATAAAGAACCTGCATTCAACCCATGGTGTTGACACTGAACTGTCACTACCCAGTCCTAGCAAAACCTACCTGCAGTTGGAAGAGAGAGAAACGGGACATTACTGTGAATGGGGAATGACCATATATGCAAAGCTCACCGATCTTGGACCAGGCAAGACTGGGTGTCATATGATTTTGGCAGGGCACAAACCGCAATTATTAATTTCTCCTTCATGGTTAGTTTTTAAACGGTTGGCACTTCCGTAAATTAAAAAGGTCGTCACCCGACTTCCTACCAAATCAAAATCCCTGATTGGTCAAAGTTAAACTGGTTTAACTTTCAAAGCGTGTTCACTGGGCTTGTTTTTTTTCTACGTAGAGCCTGAAATTGGACTTGAAAACTTGCCTATTGACATGTGAACGTGAGAGTTTTAAATGCAGAAACCCAAAACACGCATGTCCGTACATTTTCATCGAATTTTGGAAGTGGCCGCTTGAATCCACGTTGCTGAGGTTGGTGTGAATGTGTCCTTACACTATGAAATGATTCCTCAGGTCCAAAGTTTAAGTAAAATTACTTAACTGCAGAGGTAAAATCAGGTTAACTAATGAAGATTTTTTTCATTTTAAGAAATTATATTCATTAGGACATCTTCATCAGACCTATTAACCACAAGAATAATAAAGCAATGTATAAACTTTATTTATGAATATATAAACTCTAGAATGGCAGGTGAAAGCTCTGTTAAGTAAGCTGGGGAAAGACCATTAAGAGCTTTAAAAACTGACATTTGAAATATTGATATAAATTTTAAATAACTTTCAGTTTGTTCAATATTGCTTGGCATTCTTACACTTTTATTACCTACATCATTTGTGATTGTTTCACACAGATGAGGAAGATGCAGTAAAATCTGTGCTGCAAGAGAATTTTTCTAAAATAAAATTGTGTGTGGACAGATCTGTTACTCTTTAGAGCTGCTGTTATTTCTTTGTCTGCTAAATCTAGGTGTCCAATCCTTCACAGCCTTGACAGCCAGTTTTCCATGTGCCACCCAGATGCCATAAGTACAGCCTGGCAAACAATGGGGGCAGCCTGCATGTGCGCACCTTGCTTCTTCCCATGTATTTGTGTGTTCCTGTGTTTATGTACTTGAGTGCATGCGGCATGTGACCGCAGCTGTGGCATACGGAATTTGGGCCTGCACCTGCATGGGAATAATTAATGTGGATAGAGGGGTGCCTGCATAAATCAGTGCCTCTTGCAGCCTCAACAGTACTTTTCTGTTTAGGGTCAAAATCTCCAAACTCTGCACTGGATTAATCATGCCTGCAAGCAAAGGCAAGGTGGAGGTGGGAGGGATGCAAACTGTAATTGTGTGTTTGTGTGCATGTGCATTTGTGGGTTTGTTTTTTGGTGTGTCTCTCCACAGTGGCTCCTCACAGAAAACACTGGAAGGCTATTTTTTCGCTCCACTATCATGCTCAGAGTTGTAATCTTATAGGACAAACAAAACAACAGAATGTCATTATTTTTGCAGTTGTATAATTAGCCTCACGGTCCGGTGTACAGTGATGAATAGCAGAACCTTTAGTTAGCATTTGTCATGCTGCTTTGGTATTGTCACAGATGCAAGATGCAAAAGTGCAGCAAGTCAGTGTATCCAGGTGTGGATTTGTACCAGGCTTACTGGGAGATGGTTCCTTTACTTCGCACATATCTGACCTCTTGCCATCTCAACATTTTATAGATCACTGCTTATCTCCTCTTCCTGCTATCTCTGACAGCAGGTCTGCTGTTGAAGTTCAGTCTACTGCAGATCTACATCCTACTCTGTCCACTCTTATCTCCTGGACTGATAGTCCTTGATTGATCTCATCACCTTTCTCATCTATTATTCATGCAAGCTTTCCTGTCCTGATGGAGGAAGGGCAAAAAGAGGAACAAAGTTGAGACCTGTTTGTCTCTGTGTTCATCGCCAATATAGAAAAAAGCGGTATCATTTTTTTTCCTATTTTCTTTTGTCGATAAGTTTTATTGCTAAACATTTGTTTGAACGTTTCTCCAGCGACACTGATCTGTATAATGGAATGAAATGGCTTTGAGATTGACGCCCCATGGGGGTACACAGAGATGGGCACAGGGACGGAGAGACATGGACTTACGGCTGTTTGCGAAGGAAATTAATGGTGCATTTTTTGTTTTATAATGTGATTTAATGATGCAATTCCTCTAATAAAAAGAGAATTTTCTTAACATTTAAACATTCATTTACACATTTCCTCCTTCATGGAAACCCAGTGGGCCAGTACAAACATCTCACTCCTCTCACCCACTCGGAGCGCTGCAGGCCTTTTTTGCATGGTGATGGATGATTTCACTTTGGCATTTTCATAACGGCGCAACATCCAAATACTACCCCTCGTTATTTGGGTGCATAAGGAGACCATCCTATATACACAAAGCCGACATCTAATGCATACTGAGTGTGTTTTGTAAAGGATCATTTGAGTGTCTTGTAAATGACAATTTGCCTTATAGCTGGTATTCGGCCACATTCTGCCTTACTAAATGAACATTAAAGAGACTCATATTTATTCCATTAATAACCATCACTGCTTTATTCCCAACCCCAGTTCACTAGAAAAGTGCAGGATGGATAAAGCAATGTCAGTGTTTCTCTCCTTCCAACTTTCTTCTCCTTTTATCACCGCCATGTTCCCCCAGCTTTTTCTGGCCCTCTATCTCTTTAGACCATGAGCAAGTGTATCTGGTTTCCTGAAGCGTTTAGCACCTTAGCCACAAAACCCGGACAGGAAGCCCACTCTATTTGCAATGTATCAATTGCCCTGAACAACACTCCTTTTACCTCTACCTCTCCTCAATCTGCAGCTGGCTCAGCAGACACCTCACACACTCTCCCATGCCAGCACTCCAGATCAAGGCTTTTCCTGTCAGGTTTAGAATATAGAATGTACTGCAACCAAGTAGACTTCATCAGCAGTAACTCCTAGAACTAAATGGACCAATGCATGTGTGTTTATGTGTAAATGTGTACTCAGCTGACCTTGGGAACACTTAGTCCCAGGGTTCATCCCCCAGCTCAACTGGCAAGTTGGATTATTCTGACAGGCAGTCACTGCAAGGCTGGTGGGATCCATTAGACAAAAAGACATATAAGAGGGTAAAAATCCAATCTTTGTTTGTGAAAAAAGAAAGATGCTGAAACAAAGAATTCTCAAAAGCGACCACCAATTGCGCACTCGCGTGTAAATGTTGCATATAATATGTCTTTGTATGCATAAGTGCACATGTGAAAGCAGAAACAAAAGCCTGAGGTGATGCCTTTGAAAGGCACTTTACAAATTAAAACAGTGCCACTGTTCTGTAATGGGGCTCAAATGATCCAGAAAACACAAGATATATTGAGCATTTAATGAAACACACTGCACACCAAGTAATTACGCTCTCAGCTTCTCCAAAGTGTCTGCCAAATCTGCTTATACCTCACCTTTACCGAACACACTCACACCCTTTAATTCCACACCTTTGTTTAAATTTTCACAATATTTTTGTTTATATTATAATTTATTTCAAAATCTTTTAAAGCAAAACATTCTCTGCAACTAGTTGTTTTCACACATTGAGCAGATGAAGAAATGTGCCATACCTGAATATTTCATTGAAAAATAGAAATTTGCTAAAACACGTTTGCCTTCTGGTAGCAACTGGTGAATTCTGTACAAATGTTTGGAACTGTGCATTTAAAAGTAAGGCTAAAAATTTTTTTTTCTTTGTCACTGTTTATTTTAAAAGTATTCATTCAAAGTTATACAGGGAGTCCACCTTTTCCGTAAGTTCTTCTTCAGAGAGCCAAAAAGCACTTTCTTCCTCATTGTCTGCAGATGCCCTTTGTGGTTTGGCCATACATTAATAATGTAAAGGTAATGATCTCTAGACTAAAGGCCCTGTCCTGCCTCATGTCCTGCCTGCCTCTTTCTCTCTGAGACACACATACATGCACACACACTTTTCTGTATGTCTACCAAGTAAAGAAAGAACAGAAATCCCATTAAAAGAGAACAATAATGCTGAAGTTTAAAACTCAGAGCAAATCTTGGTGCAGTTAAACAATCTGTTATGTGCTGCTGCTGCTGTTACTGCTGCTGCATTATTCCAACACTCTGCTCACCTGGCAGGTGAAGCCAATAGTCTTGATCAGCACCTGCCAGGCATTTAAGTCAGGGAAGACCTGCAGAGAGAGCAGGCAGGAGGCTGAGGAGCAGTTGTTTTGTGTTGGCGCTGTGCTGGTTGGTCTTTTCTCTTCTGATTCCCTCTTGGTCCTCAGCAGTCTTATACTGCAGGGTTTTGTTATTTTAGTTTGGGGTTGGACCTTGGTAGTCCTCATTTGCGGGCTTTGTTTATTTCTTTTCGATAGATTCTGTTAGGCAGCCTTAGCAGGGAGCTGCTGACTCCGACGGTCAACGTGGCTGGGTCTGTTGTCCAACTGACTTATTTTATGTTTGGCCAAGGCTCCAATCCCTCTGTTTTGTCTTTTGTTGGGACCAGCACAGTAATTATCTATTTTCTTTTGTTTCACAGGATACAGGTTACTTCTTCCTCCATAATAAACTGTTCCTAAACTTATTTGTTCCATTGTTCGTATGTTTTGGCCCCTTTTTGATTTCGCTTAGACTGCGACAGGTTTGCCTGTCAGGGCCGTAACACAATCAAGGACACATTTTTCTCATTCTTATTTCACTTAAGGAGATTTCAAAGAAGCAATGATTGACTAGTTCTGAAGCCTCCCATCTTTTGTGCATTTTGTTATTTTTGTGCTTTGTCTACCTACTTTACATGTGCACACCCCCCACAAGCACACATGCACATTTACACGTGCACATATTTTCACACACGGAAACCACTGTTGTCAAGTGATGGACAGGGAGATGGTGTCAGTAAAGGCACACACCCAGAACAGCTCTGCCACTAATTCATTTGTCTCTATTTTCACATCTTTATGTTTGTCTGTAAGCTTGCAATTGGATATATTCAATTGTAATAAAGCGATTCCTCTGACCAGAGCGAAAGAAAATACTTTTTTTGTGCAAAAACATTCAAATTTGGTAAATTTAAAGACCCACTAAAACGAAAATAATGTTTTTGGTGTTTTGAACATGTTCTTTAGGCATTTTTCTGATAATATGAGGACATGTATAAAGAATTAAGATTAAAATTGCATTTCTGAGTATTGACTCAAATAGCTGTGAATCATGTGCAGTTGAAAGAAGATAGTTAGAAAGTTAAGTTAGCCTGTATCAGTGACGTAGGTGCTACAGTTGCCGGGCCACAAGCTCCCTGCTCTTCTCCAATCAGTTTCATCCACTTGTAGACGACTAGATCCATGAAAATCTTTGTTTTCCTTGTCTGAGCTGGAATCCAGCTTAAACCTGTCCAGCTAGATAGCTCCAATATTTTTCACCATTTTTGTTGCACAGGTAATTTTATGTTGGAGTTGTGAGGGGCTGTGAGCTAGCTGGAAAGAATGTACACAAAGGGATGATGGGAAATAAGGACAGGCTTAATCCGTGCCAACAGTCCCGCCCACAAGTCAAAGGTGAATTTCTGAAGAACTATTATAAAATACTGACAATTCAGTTGCATAGGAGGTTTTGTATAATGTAGACTGAGGCATTAATTTAACATTTATCAATTACACTTATACTTTTATTTTGTCCTAAAAAAATGTCACCAAAATGATGGACTGATAGGAAGGGGAGGTCCTCACACAACATTAAACAGTGTTAATCATCAGCACATCATCTATGGGGGTCTGCAAAGATGAGGAGGAGGAGGAGGAGGAGAAGAAGATGAAGAAAGAGGGGAGTATAAGGGGTTGTGGAGGCATAGAAGAGGAGTCTTGGAAAGCCACAAATAACTACCATCAATCATCAAGCAGTCAACATTTTCACATGTTACGACTGCCTGTTATTGGCAGCAGCCAGTGGTGTGTGTATGTGTGTGTGTGTGTGTGTGTGTCGGCTGTGCCTGGCCTACCACAGACTTGTCTCCCCTTCTCGCTGTCTTCACCTCTCCCTACACTGATGCACAAACAACAACAGTTAAGAAATCACTCTCGTCAGCAGGAAGCTGGCAGGTGTGTTAACTCCCCAAGTACCATATTAGGATGTGCAAGATTGCAGAAAACGCAGCAGCTCTCATATCTACCTTTTTAATCACAAATACACAAATATTTGCACAAGCCTGCACGAAAAACACCTTCAGGCTCCGCCAAAGCTCCTTCTTGGAGGCTGAACAGTCCAATCTGGCTGGGGCATTTCCAGACTAAGAGAAGCCTTTTTTTATTCATTTTTTATCTGTGTCCTGCAAAAGTTAAAGTAGAAACCATGTATATCAAGCTTTGTTATAACAAACGGTGCAGGGCATCTAAATTTTTTTTTATGTCAAGTCAAGTAAACTTAATTTATAAAGCACTTTTAAAAACAGCAGTGGCCGACCAAAGTGCTTAACAATGAACGATACAAAACAACAATCTAAAATAAACAACATAATAAAAAAGTAATAAAAATCGATATAATCACCAACTCTACTGAGTTAAAAGCCAGAGAGAAAAAGTGAGTTTTCATGTGACTGAACACAAACATTTTTGAACGAGCACATTGTTGATTATCATTTTCTCTTTTGTTGTCAGTGTTCTCTGATCATTCAAGAGTTTACTCAGAATATTAGTAGTAGGTATTGTCTTTGATGCACTTAGTTTCAACCTCTTAAGACTTGGCGTCCACATGTGTGGGCATCATGTTTTGGTTTATCACAGTAGTTAACTCTGCTTAACTGGGGCCTTGTGACTATGTGTGTAGAGGGCTAGCTCAAATATTAGCTCAGGTCTTAAGAGATTACATCACTTAGTGAGTGATATAAGACGTCTTAAAGTGTCCAAACCAAGAAAAAAAGTATTTTTTATCTCCTTTCAGGGTTTGAAAAATATCAACACTAGGGGGTGCTCCAGGTTTATTCAGCCAATTTGTAGGCCTACTGCTGATTTCAGGTTTAATACATGCCTCTATGTATGTGCACATGGACTTTGATAATGTTGCGTATTTATTTGTTCATTCACTGTGCAGTAACTGCTTCAGAAGTCTAACAGTCGTACATCTTGCCACAAGTTATCTTTATCATTAACTTATTGTCTAAGTTTATGTCACTGAAGGTTAAACTTGGTAGATGCATCGCACTGCATGATAAATTAGTTAATAGTTGAAAGGTTTTCAAGAATTTAGGTCCATCACTTTGAATTTAGTTACTGAACATTGTTAAATAGGAAAATACTTGCTGAATGGACGAATAAAAGTGAAGTCACTGAATTCTTTATTCTTCATTTTAGTTTTGTTAGCATTCCTTTTTATCTAGTCTGCTTCATAAGTCAACATTACATGAATTTATTTACTCATAGAGCCTTTAGTAGGAACATGCTGAAATAAGAATATTCTGTTTTTTGCGTGACAGTGTGTTGTGATTCTTGAAAACATTTCACGAGAGGATGTCGATTTTGTGCCAGTACATTTGACAGAGCAACCATTTTTTGAATCAGATTAAATTGTTCTGAGTCGTAAATAATTGTTGGATAGAGACATGTTTGGCTTTTTTGTATCAAAAAGGGATTAAAAAAGCAGCTTCTCCAACCATTGAACAGAAATGTAATTGTAAAGTAGTATGATCTTTTACGAGTCAAAATATGGCTCAATCTTTCTTTTCTTTTTTTTATTCCATAGACTTAAAGAAAATTATTCCAGAATTGTTTCTACATTTTTAAGAACACATCTGAAAAAGTAAAATTGAAATGTTATCCTTATTTTTTCCATTCACCAGACTGATTTCTTCTCCTGTGAATTTGATAATCGAGAGTAATTGAAAATGTCTTAATGTCATTATTGTCAAAATATGTTTAATAACATTTTTTTTTAAGACTAATGATTGGTAGGAAAATGAAATATTATTTCAAAATTTGAAATCTAAATAAGTAAAACATGCTCGCAATTATCTTAATTGAATTGACCATTTTGTAACATTTATGATTTCACATCTCACACTGAGTGGCAAAGTTGTTTAATTTACAGAAAAAGGGATTCCTGGCCCTCAAGCTGTTTGACGTTGCTTCAAGAAGCTGCACTGACGCTTGTTCACCATGAGCGAAACAAGTCATCCTAAACATGACTGTGTAGCAGAATTGCGCGCATCTGTTCATTGTCATTTTATAGGGTGTTGACGGATGGTGCACTTGATTCCTCTTCTCTCCTTTCCTCTTGCGAACTGTGTCTGCCAGAGGATGACAACCTCCGCAGCTTTCTACAGAAAATAGTGGAAAATCACAGAAACACAGACCTAGATTATTCACGGCGCACCGTTATTGAATATGTGACTAACACACTGAGAACCGCTCTGGGAAATCAGATTAAAATATGAATTATTTATAAGGACATGGAATGCTGCTCCGATAGGGTGCAGAGAGTGGAAGAATACACCTACAATATTTCCCAAACAACATTACAAGTTTGATCATGACACTTCCTATACAGTAGTTATTCATTTTTATAATCTTCACAAATGTTTCCCTTTATATTCTGATATTGAAATACAACTCGTAAAATTACATGGTAAGTCTTTTATTATTTTGTCTTCAAATTATATTACTTATGTTTTATCTACTTCTGGTATCTCACAGCAACTATCAAAAAGACAGTTTGATATATGTTCACAGAGAATAGAAATCCAAATATCAAATCAGTAAAAATGTTTTTTTGTTCTTTTTGTTTCCCCCCCTTTATAGTGCTCAAGTCATAAAATGTATTTTACAGAAGACATATGATGATTAAAACAGATTGAATTGTCTTTTGTACTGGCAATTTACCACGCTTGCACTTATTTACCTTTTTAATGATGAATAATAAAACAAAATCTATTTTATAAATAAATGCAAGTGAGCTTGTGATGATTTGCTGACATATGTTGGGGTGTCTATCACAAAGATAAGTTTTTCTGCAAAGAAAACAGTTTTTCTTTTTAAAATAAAACAATATGAACCCTCAGAAACTGAGCAAATCTAATATTACTTTGAACTTTTGCTTCTCGAGGCTCTCTTAGTCGATTCTACAACTAGTTTACTCCTAAATTTTGCATACAAGCTTTGCAATTGTTGTCTTCTGCTTTTCATGTGTGACTATGTGCAGCTGTGTTAAATCACTGCAAACAAACTTTAATCTCCACCTGGTTTAACCGGCATGACATCATGTTGTACAACTTTCTGAGCACTTCCACTCAACCTTAAAACGCTTAACTGGAACCATTTTGCTTTCTTTCACACCCAGATTACCATACATATGTCGGCCTTTCTGTTCAGTCTTTTTGTTGCTTTTTTACGGTTCTCAGATGAGCCGTTAACGTGCTGACGCTGAAGAAGTGGCTTGGTGAGCAGAAATGAGACTAAGTTGTCACTGTTCACACAATTACTCCTAAATCTATTAAGATATTTTTTTGTTTCAGTCTTTTTCATCCAGTTTTACTTTTTTTAATGGCTTTTCTACATTTTACTTGAATGTGTTTTATTTCAGTTCAAAGCAGTAAACTTTCTCCCTCCCACCTGGCCTCCAGTCACAGGTGAGGTATTTGGCTCATGCAGGCCAATGCAGGTGAGCATGGTACGTGGTTATGTCAGCACCTCTCAGACCCTCTGAAACCCTCTGTTTCGACTCTTGTGTTTGCAAAACCACACATTTGGCAGCCTGCAGGGAAATACCAGGGAGTTTCCCGTCTGAACACAGAGGCATAAAAATAATTCCCATCTGTTTCAACACATCTTATCTGCCTTCACTTTTTTTTCAACGTTTTTTACGCTAAATTTCTGTGTTTTAAATGTACAAAGTGTTTGGTAATTTTTCTTAAATTAAAAGTAAATAATTTTTGGATTTTTTTTTTTCTTTATTCCTCAAACATATTTCATTTTAACCCATTGAAGAATAAGAATTACAGAGATATTTTTTTCAATTGCTTGTGGTTATTTGATCAATAAACAATCAAGAACTTATGGTTTTAATTCATATACATCTGTGGCAGCAGGTTTGTGGTTGTGTTTTACATGGGGGTTGGTACCAGGAGCATGAAAAGTTTGCAGCAGTGCTAAAGGCACATTTTCAACTGTGCCCCCTCCAAAACCATATGGATTTGATAGTTTGGATGAACAGGGCTAAGATTAAAAAAAAAGATGAAAGAGTTGTTGCATCAGCAGAAAGTTGTTTTTCCTGGCCTAGAGATTACATGTAAAGTGTGGGTGGGGCAGTTTAAGTGGTGGCGTGGGGTGAAGAGGGGGAAATTAGACTTGAAGTGGCAAGTGGTCCAGAGCCTGAAGAAACACAGGCAGGAGTGGGGATGGTGGATGGGTGGTGGGAAGGTGGAATGCCCTCAGTTTGTAGCTTTGATTGAGGTTGGAATGTGCATGTTTGCGTGCATTTGAAGATGATACATTACAGTAGCTTGGTGCGTGGGTGTGAAATGTGTGAAGTATGCCCATGCTTGTGTGTCTGAGGTATTAATCTTCTTTGTCAGTGCAGCCCAGATGCAGCACCCTCCAGAAGCACAAGGCTGGACTCAGCAATCTGGCCTGGGCTCTGGGAAGTGTGGGCAGCGGGTGTAAGTGGGGGTTGTTGTGTTACCAGAGAGGGGCGTGTTGATGAAAAGGGCAAGGGGGACAACACACAGCAGATTAGCTAATGATATTAGCCAGAGAAGACCCTCAGGTAAACTCAGCAGTTGTAATTAGTGGAGTCTCTCCAAGGTTGCCCTGTGGCCCTTACACAGGAACACACATACACTGTCAAGATGCACAAAAGCACCAGCCACCACTGGCACCAAGTACTGATGTAAGTTTTGCGCGACATTAAATTATTTCCTCATTCTCTGTCTCTTCCTGCTATTTTTCCCACCATTTACCCTGCTCCTTCTTCTCCCCATTTACACTCCTCACGCACCTCCATCGCTGTTTGCCCGCTGTGAGAGCATGTTTGCTCTGCAGGAAACACACGTGAACAGTCACTCAGTGGGAGCAAAACAGGGGCTTTGAGTATGCAAAGTCTACAGAAGAGTATGCTGATACAGACAAGCTCTCAAGACACATTCACTCGTGCATGCACACACTTGCACGCAAAAGCGAGAGAAAATGTTAAAGCAGGGGTTGAGGAGATTGACATAACAAGCTGATAAGCTTCTTTCTCCAGATAAGTTGCCAGAACAGCACTGAGGGTAAAGATGCTGTGATCTGCTGGTGCTGTAAGACACCAATGCATTAGTGAAGAGTTGGATTTTAGGCACATTGTGCAGTGAGGATGCCACGAGGAACACACACTTATCCACACATTAAGTCTCAATTGACTGGTTAAGTTTTTTTTAAAGCTTTATATCTTTGAAGCTTTGAATATATAATGCTTAATGTAAAAAAGAAAAGGATAAGGAAACATGCAATGATAAAAACCCTGTGACCTGCTAATCCATCTGACAAATGAGCCTGAATTACAACAGATAATAGAAATGTTTAAATTCTATAAAAAATACAAGAAATGCAATTTGAGAAAAATAAATATGAATACATTTTGAAATATATAATGAACCCTACACGCTCACTGAATAGGACTCCGCAGTTACAGACGACGCTGCAGTAAACCTCAACCTCTAGGCACAAGAAATACACGGTCTCTTGAGATTGTGTTGCCAGTATTACATTTCATTGCTGGCCACTTCATTAGGCAAACCTGTCCAACTGCTAGTTAATGCAATTTTCTAATCAGCCAATCACATGGCAGCAACTCAATGCATTTAGGCATGTAGACATGGTCAAGACGATCTGCTGCAGTTCATGTCTCATTGATGCCATAGGTCAGAGGAGAAGGCCAGACTGGCAGAATCAGCAGCTTCTGAGTGATGTTATCATGTCAATACCAAACTCTGAGGAATGTTTTCAGTACCTCTATGCCATTAAGGATTACGGCAGTTCTGAAAGGCCAAATGGGATCCAACCTAGTACTAGCAAGGTGTATCTAATAAAGTGGTTAGTGAGTGTAGTTTTGCCTACCTTTGAGATAAAATCAAAACTTGCAATTGCAATGGCCATAGACAAAGTGAAAATTAACAGATTTGTTAACTTTTCATGAAAGCTTTTTTCTGTGTTGATGGATTGAAATAATAATTTTGGCAGGTTTACTTTGGGCGTGTTGCCCGTTCTAATGCAAACTGCAGACTGTAGCCGCAACCTGCTGGTTGCAAACTCTGGACTGCAGTCACTAGGCACCTTGCCTTTAATCTGAGCAGTTCCTTTTAAAAAAATGTAGTGATATTGATGAACTCGCTTACAGACAGTGTTAATTGCTACCTTACCTTTGTGTAGACCTCCTGTGAAGTTGTGATTACCATTTGGAATTACTTACAAAACTGGGCTTTACTCTGACAATGTGATGAATTACGGGGCTTAAAACAACATTTTTTTCTGTCTTCCTCTGGTGTCTTCTGCTGTTTGTAACTTTACCATTGCACATTACTTCTCTTTTTGATTGCTCTGTCTACCTTTTTGAAAAAAAAAAGTGTGTCAGGTTAAAATAGTTCCAGTATGATAGAGATTGTCTTCTTAACTTGTATTCATATGACAGACAAAGCTGAAAATATTCTTTTGGATTGTCCATTGCAAATTTTATTTCACATAACTTTCCCTTTATAATGCTTATTGTTTAAAAAGCAATCAGGTTGGATAATTCATTTTGATAATGCATTTCTTGACAGAATGAATTCCTAGTGTCTCTCTTGCATTAGGAAGACATCAGTTCAGCTCAACATATTTTCTTCTATGTCCATAAGAAGCCAAAACTACTATTTATCCAATAATTCCTGTCACAGAATAATCCGACACAGACAGGACATGTCTGTTGGTTCAGGGTTGCTGCAACTTTATTTCAACCTTATTAAAATCAGGGAAGTAAGAAAACACGATTGTGGTTGAATATTTTCTCTTTGCCAGACTGAAGGTTTTTGATGGAAATGCATGGAAGTAGAGGTTAGAGTGGAAAACAGTTGATGCCGACTTTCTTTTGGGTGGAATTTCTGATCTAAACACTCCTTTCCTTCACATTCTAATGTAGTAAAAATGTGCAAGCAGTTTGTGATGCCAACCTCTTGTATTTTTCAGTGTTATCAATTCCCTAGTGGATCATTGAAATAACTCCTGTGTAAATGCATGCTTTCCTTTTCTTCTCAACAGTAAATGAACATAGCATGGTCTTATTCTGTACAGTTTATGACTGAATAAATGAACAAATATTAGAGGTGTCCTTTATTATCTGGCAAATGTTGGAGATGAGAGACACATCTAACAATTTAATGTGTTCTTTATCTGTCACAATATGGTCAATATGATTAAGAAATTATAGATCTGTTTCTTTGAGGTTTTTGAAATCTTCCCAGCTATTTCTTAAATGGAATTTGTTCATTCACCAGTTAATATCCACTTTGTGAACTTCTTTTCCCCGCCGATCCCATTATAAAACAAGACTGAGCTCCAAGACTCTCGGTGCAAAAGTGCTGCAGAAGCAAAAAAAAAACACTTTCATAGAATGTGGTGTTCCCCTTTGTTCAGTCTCTTCTACTTTTGTGGACCTCGCTCTGTTCTTATGCAATTTCATTCAGTGTGAAATAATCACTACTTCTATGGGAGATGGCATACAATTACTCTCCATTCTGATAACAGAGTGTGCATTGGCTGTAGGGAATACAGTTACTCATAGCACATCTGCCAAAGAATTTGTTTTTACATGTCACATCCCTTTTCCCCCCAATAATAATATTTCTCACATCTCAACAAAACAATCTCAATTCCAAATTCACCAGTGATTGTATAAAACACATTGCATGATTGTTATTGGTGCTGCCAAGTATTATTATCATGATCAATGCAAATGATCATTTACTATTGTGTCAGAAGTGTATCCATTTAAAATATTCTAATATTCAAATATTTCAGTTTCTTTTGCTTTCTGTTGCAGTTTTGAAAAGTAAATACTGATAATGACATTGTATTTTAAAAAAAAAAAAACGAAAGAAAAAGATTTCTTTAAAATGTCTTTAAAGTTAACCTTATAAAAGATGCTATGTTTTAAAAAAAACAAAACATTTTAGTTCTTGTGCTTCTCTAAAATGTTTTCCTTTTTGTCTATAACTTCTGCCTTCCCTATCTCTGAACACTTCCATGAATTCTTGGTCTCTCCCTCCAAACAGAGTTCTTCTTTGCCGTCCCATTAATCACAACTCTCTAATTAACAGGCCCACTATTCCCAGCCTTCCCAGAACTCCCACTCCACACCTGGCCCAGCCATGCTGCCCAGCAGGCATGCAGCGTATGGCAACATAAGCATGCATATATGCGAAGAAGCTTGAGTGCAGCTGGCAACTGACCACCACAGATTTGCACTTGGGGGAACAAAATTGGTATAAATACAGTAAAAATTTTTTTTTTTTACAATTGTTTTGTTATTGTTGAGAGCTGTAAATATTGTTCAGTGCAACAGTTTCCTTCCTTTTCTCATCTCATCTAGTCATTCAATTACTCCCCACCTTATCAACCCTGTCTTTCTCAAAAAACTCAAATTTCCTCCTCCACGGCCCCCCCCTTACTCTTATCATTTTTTCAATTGTCCTCCTCCACTCTTCCTTTGACTCTCATCCCACTTCCTCCCCTTTTCCCACCTTCTCCCTGTCCTCCCCCTGTTAGCCCGGGTGGCCGGGCATTGCCGTACTACCATCTGCCAGCGCAGCATGCCCACAGCCTTGTGTCCACACACTCGCCTACAGATTTGCAGCTTGGCAAGGACACTTTCCAGAGCAGGATACACCAATATCTGTGCTTCCGCCACCAGATAACCAAAGTCCCACGCACTGTGTAGCAGAAGCAGCCACTCTCCCTGCTCTGGTGAGTGCGTCTTTTTAACTTTCTCCCAAGGGGAGTTGAGAGCATCTTTGATTTAAAAAAAATCAAAGAAAATCCATTCACATTATCGGTATTCAAACAATTAGTTAAACAAATAGTTAATGTTCAAACAAACATTAACTAAATGGGGTGTAACAAATTATTTTAAGGATTCGACTCATATCATAATTTGTTGTTGAAGATATGATTTATTGTCAATATTGGTATATTTCAAACAAACTGATTTTATCCGATTCACTGATCTAAAATCGATCCAGGACATCTTTAGCCTAAAATTCAACCAGGGACTCAGAGATAAATACCTGAATACTGAACAGTGCAGTTGAAGTTTGTATTTTTTCAATAGAATCAAGCCTAAAATAAATATGTGTGCAAGTAAACAGGAATTATTAGGAAATGCATTCACATTTTAGTTTCATGAATTTCAGCCCACTGTCGTTAAGTAACTCAAAGGGAACAATATTAGAACATTCTACCACACTAGTCACACATCTTTGCAAAATTCTGTGTTTCCACATATTGGAATGATGGCTTGATCATTTTTTGCTGTCATCAGGTGTGTTATTCGCTGTGACGGCAGTCATTTTTACGTCATAGAAACCTACAATGTTGCAATCAAAATGCTTTTTCAATATTGATATAATCAATTTATTTCATTTTGGAAACAATTTTTAAAAATTGTAAAGTTTTTCTTTTATTCGATTTATAACTTACCTTAGACAGATCGATGTGGTTGGATTTTTAGGAATATAAATTGATTAATCAATCAAATTGATTATTCCTAACACCCCTACAGTAGTTCTCAAAATTGACTACCGGTACATTATTTAAGATTTGGCAGATTAGCAGTAACATGCAAACGCCTGTTTTTGAGTTAGTCAGTAGGTAGTTTGCTAACCTTCTAAAAACTACAGCAGCATGTTCAAAACTTTAATTCATAAAACATTTGAAATAATCTGCGACAGACTGGCGACTTGTCCAGGATGTCACCCGACTTCGCCCACGAGTGGCCAAGATAGGCCCTGACAGCTCCGTGACACCGAAAAGGACAAGACTGGTTTAGAAGATGAATGAATTTGCAATAAAAACTAGAGAAACAGTTTACGGATGCATGAAGACCAATAATATAGTTGAAATTTTTGAAGAAAAAACAGGACTGTGAAAGATGTTTGAACTTTAAATCCGTGAAGTTTGCAGTGTGCTATTCCTGTTTGAACATTGGAACTTCATAAGTACAACGCAAAGACACAGAAAAGACAGGTGACATATTAAGCCATCACTTATTTATATATTTCATTAATTTGTCCTAAACTCTTCGATCATGTTAACATGGAACAAGACAGAAAGAATTAATGGGAACAGCAGCAATTAGCAAATGAGTTCCAGGATGTGTTGCTTTTCGAGCAGTGTTTGGTGCTGCACTGAGCTGCTGGGGGTGGCAGAATGAATATGTGTGTGTGAGAGAACAGGGGGGGGGAAGTGGTGTGTATGGAAGTGTGTGTGTGAATGCGGTTTGCTGCCAGGTGCGAGTGGGGGTCTGTGGCAGTATATTTATTAGCAGCTGTCAGAGAGGTGACACTTTGATGAATGGTGCAGAGTAATCAGGGCTCGGCTGTGACAGGCTGCACTCACAGCCTTCTACCTGCCAAACAGCCAAAATCACACACACCCATATGTACACTTGCATGCACACATTTAAGCTCACAGATATGTGTTTATATGTGCACTCAAGAGGGGCTGTATGTGCTTGTGAATAAACACAACCTTTAAAAACAAACTCCCTGCTACAAACTTGCACAATACTTTTACCATTGATTTCTATTCTTCTTTTCAATGCTTTAAAAAACAGTTTTACACCACCACACAGTGTAAATACATATTTTTGGGAGAAAATCAACCAAAAAGTTAGGCTAACATTGTCTTAGACGACAAGCGACTGATTTGGGCTGAGAATTTTGCAGAGCGTTGATGTTTTTTAATTGCTTGTGAAGGAATAGTGATCCTTAATTTGTCCCCATTGATCCTATAGCAGGGTTGAGTTTCTGTGACTTTTGAGAGATTAGCAAACTATCTTTGACTTTCTGTTTTTTGTTCTGGTGCTTTACATGTTACCAATTGTGATGCTTATTTTCATGTTGTTAAAGAAAAAAACAATGTTTTTTTTGGAAAACAAAATTGGACAGATCCTGCATTAAAATTATTTTGATGAACAAATCTCAGCACTTAAAGACCCAATTTTATTATTAAAATAATTTATTATTTATGAACAAATCTCAGCATTTAAAGATTCACTCCAATGAAAACTGTTTTATTAACATGTTTCTTTTTTTTCATGTTAATTTTTTACATGATGGAAGACGCGTATAAAAAAAAAGTACGATTAAAACAGAATTTCTGAATATTTATTTATTCATATCGTTGTGAATCAGGAGCTGACAAAAAAAAGCTTTTGGAATAAGCTTGTAGGTGTGACACAGGTGCTACAGTTGCTAGGCCACAAGCTCCCTGCTCTGCTCCATTCCATTCCAAATCATCCACTTGTAGACAAATAGATCCCAATAGATCTGTGTTGTCCTCATTGGAGCTGTCATTTAGATCAAAACTGTATGTCTGGACAGCTCCAATATTGCTCGCCATTTTTGTTGCACCACTAATGCTAGGTTGGGATTGTGAGGGACTGTAAGCTAGTTGGGGAGCGTGTAAACAAAGGGATGATGGGAAATGGGTGAAGGCTTATTTTTTGCCAGCAGTACCGCCCACAGCTCAAAGGCAAATTTCTGATGAAATCCTGCTGCATTGCAGAGACGAGGTCCTCGAAAATGTCACAGGTTTATTGAAATCGGCACAATAATAATAATTAAAAGAACACTGGGAACGCTTTTAAAATAGATCAAAAGATGATTGGAGTGAGACTTTAAAGGATGTTCTAATATAATAATTTTGTGACGGAGTGGAGGCATGTTGGTTTAGTGCAGTGTTTTTCAACCTTTTTTGAGCCACGGCACACTTTAACCCTGACAAAAATCCCGTGGCACACCAGCATCCAAAAAAAAAAGAAAAGCAGAAATTTATGGTCTGTATTGATCGACAGTCCCCCCCCCCCCCCCCCCCCGCAATCTCACGTGGATTTTTGTGATAATTGTGGCAGAAAAAGCAGGAAATTGCGGCTGTTTTTTTCTAAGAGATGAACCACTTGTATTTTTGTTAGAACTGAGCGGCTTTATCAGCAGAATTAAGAACAAGGAAGTGAAGACTTTAACCACTTCTGATTGGTCAGACTGATGACATGTGATTAATCCTTCAAGAATGTTTGGCGGAGACAGTTAAAGGGGCGGGACTTTTCCTGACAGTTATAGCTGCAGCTAAATCGCAGCACCGTGATTCTTATCAAAATGTCTTTAATAGAATTAAATAAACACAAAGAAAAAGTAATTTTAAGATCTTTTATATTCCTTACTACTCAGTGTTTTATCAGGGCCTGTTGGGATACACAGAGAGCTGATTTCTTGGAGATGGAAAATATTTTTAGATCAGTGAATGATTTCCCACGGCGCACTTGACCATCTCCCACGGCACACTAGTGTGCCGCGGCACACTGGTTGAAAAACACTGGTTTAGTGGATGGGAGGGGTGGAGGGACTATTTCTGTTTTGGGACTGCAAGTGGGATTCACTGAAACTAAAGGTTTAAATACTCTACTGCATGTTTTGGTTGAAAACAGTCCCTTTTCAATATTTTCACCCTGTGATCTTAAACAATTAAAAACGGAAAAATAAACTTTTATCATTTGGTACATGTATTTTTGTTCTTCTACTTATGCTTTTTTATATATACGGGGTAAAGTGTGAACATTCCAGAAGATGTAGTTGCTCTTGTCTGCAGCTTGATTAGTTCAGAGTCTTATTTCTATTTATTTGTCATATGGTCATTAATGGAAGATGAGTAGCCATGGCAGCGGCATCAACTTTGAAAATTATCTCCAATATAGTAGTTCTTTTCACGCCAGTTGTTCAGGTCAACAGTTCAGATCCACAGATGATTAGATGTTAGGAGGCAAACTAATATTTCACAGCAATTCTGTAAATGAGCAAGGCATTAGTAAAGCTCTTTTTGTATGGAATTTCAAACATGGTTATCACTCAAAATAACAAAAAAAAAAAAAGCAATAAATATAATCCAATTTTATATTGGAGTGTGTGTGTCTGTTACTGTAATTTTACACTGCTGCTTTGGAGCTGTACTCCATAAATACTAAAACAGGAATTCCAGCTGTAAAAGGGAAAACAAAGACAGTTATGCATGTTTTACTTTTATTTATTTTATTTTTTTTCCCCCCACACAGCTCAAGATTTCTAACCTGAAAAATTGATGAATTTGGAATTGTTGCAATTGATTTTCTTTGGAGCTCAGTCACAATACACATTTTCATGGTTTTTATTGTTCCAGGATTTTATCCACGCATGCACAATGAAAATCACTAAAAGTTGAAAATGGAGTTTGCATAGGTTTGACAAATGTTGTAAATGAAGCTGAATGATAATAGGAATCATTACTTTCTAAAGTAGAGATTAGATTTTAAAGATGCAATTAATATTCTTTCTTTCTAGATTGTGTACTGCTCCAGATAATCAACTGCTTCAGTGAATAAATAAACATTTGCAAGAAATTAAATGAGCATACTAATTAATGACAGGTTGAATGAATAGACTGTAAGGATTCTTTATTCCCCTCTTTCTCAGTAGAGAATTCATTGCCAGGTTGAGTGAACATCGACAGAGTAACACTTATTCTCGCCATCACACCAATGGAAATCAATTGGGTGGTAATTGCAGTATTTGACCCCTCTTCTGTCTCCACCGCATCCCATCTTCTCTCTGTCCATAGATCCAGCTCAGTCTCACCATAAAGATGTGTCTGAGATGGTCAATTCATTTTATACATCAGGCATTTTTCCTGAAACTGAACACGACTAATGTGACATATTTTAGCCAGCCTGATCAAATCGGAGAAGCAGATGAAAGACAAACTGGAAAAGGAGAACAGGGGAGTGCGGACTGTTTTAACAAATGCTGGGAAAACAAACAGTGAATGAAGATGTAAAGGCGTTCAGACAAACCTCGGTGCAGCGGCCATCTGTGCTTGTGTTTTTGTGTGTTTTCGTCTGTGTTTGGGTTGGAGATGGCTGGTCAGATGGGTAATGGGTGACCCTTCCTCCCTGGCATGGTTCTGTCGTCACAGCAATATTAATCTTCCTACATCATCCCCTCTCTGAACTGACAGTTAGCCTCCTGGGGCTCCGCAGACACATGCATAGACACTCAAACAAAGACACTCAGACTGATGACAAATAAACACACACAAACGTACACTTAGGCACTGATGCATAAGATGGTGGCAATGATGAATGGGGATGCTCTAAAGATCTCTTTAATAAGTGTGAGGCAGGACCTCTTGAAGGGTAAAGCAGAGGAAGGAGGCTTACAGAGTTGTTGTACTTACCCACACTTGACTGCATTTACCTTTAATAAGGTCCACAGGTTAAAAACTGAACTAAAGTAAGAGATGAATGAATAAAACAGCCTTTAGTAAAAGATTAATTTGCTGATTTCATTTAAAAATAGAATTTATGAAATCAATAAAGGTGCATCTTTCCTTTGTAGGGCAGCGAAAATATAAACTGTAAGAGCACCTATGGCTGAAAAAAACCCAGCTACATTAAGTGATTTTTTTCTTTTCTTTTTGTCATAAATATATGGAAACAGGAAGCTAAATGATCTGCAGAGGATTCTAAGATTAATGAAACTGTCATGAGTAGAAATTTTAAAGAGGTGACACCTGTTGAATTAGTGCATGTGAGTGTTTGCACGGAGAAGACGGAGGTGTCAGATGTGAGAACCAGGAGTCGGCTTGGGAGATCAATCAGAACAAAGTGACATCTGAGACAGCATGCTTACAGTCGACACTTATAAGACCTAACAAATCCAATTCAAACCTAAAAGATGTAATACTTTTATTTGATATATTATGTAACCAAGTTATTGAAGTTGTTAGAACTAAAATTTGCATAACTACATGAGCATTTTTAGACCTTACTTGGCTTATTTATGCAATTAGATTAAAAAGTTTTTCTTCTTTTCAAGTAAAATTGTGCAGTTCTACTTGTGATCTTTGTCTGTTTAACAATCAGGCTGGTGTGTGCATGTAAATGTACTTGTAGTAGGGACAAGGGGTGCCTCTGTCATGTAGTCCCTCTCATCTGTCAAGCAGTTTGTATTTGCATGTCTTTATCTTGTAGTCAGAGTGTACTCCGCTCTCAGAGGATTCAACGTTTTGTTTTTTGTGTGTGTTTTTCCTCTATCTGTTAAGAGTTGGTCATGGAAGGACGGCTTCTGTGTTGTCTGACAGCTGCTGCTGCATGCTTTTTTTCCCTCCCTCCCTCCCTCTTATCCCCCTCTCCTCCTCGTTTAAACACGTGTCCTTATTTCTAAACTATCTATCATGCTGGCAGGGCCAGTGGGGCCTTTAAACTGTGGGATTGGCACTTTCTCAGCTGCTCAGCTGGAAAAGGGGGTTGCTTGCAGACGAAGACATAAGTGGCGGGCCAGCCTGCTGTAGGCAGAAGGAACAGGCGATAGTCTGTCTGAATGCAGGTGGACTGACAACACTCCTTTACACAGCAAGTGTGCATTTTCTTTGAAGTGAGTGCAGTGAAGCTTTTCCGTAAAACTACGTTCACTCCAGGATGTGATGTTCGTTGTTTAATGGGTGTTTAGGCCGTGGTGTTCATATTGGACTGTCCCTACCAGATGCAAGCCCATTGTACATACACTTGGAAGATGCCCGGTGTGAAATATCGAAGCAGTGCAAATCTTAAAAATCTTTCTCCTGGCTTTTACTTTCACAGCTTCGGCTGAAAGACTTGGAGTCACATAATTCCAGCCTGACACAAACCGCAATTATTAATTTCAGTTTCATCAATTTTCAAACGGTTAGCACTTCTGTGAATTAAAAGGGATGCTATCTAATCGTCACCACAAAATCAGAGTCCCCTATTGGTCAAAGCTCAACTGGTTTAACTGGCAATGCGCATTTAATGGACGCTCATTTTGATCGCAGATCCTAAAAAAGCGTCTTAAACTTGTTTAGCCACGCATGAACGTGGGAGTTTTGAACGTGGAAGTCCGAAACGTGATTATACGCACGTGTTTAGATAGACTATTCATTGGAAGTGGTTGCTTGAACACGTGTTGTAGAGCCTAGTCTGATTGTAGCTTGAGGCATTCTGATCATGGAATCCTCCATTTTTCCCTTGTTGGATGAAAAGCTTCACATTTCTCAGTAAACGGCAAGGATTTTCTTTTAGAAAATTAGACTGAGAAAAGTTTACGGTTATCAGAGAGGACTGTGAAACAGATTGTGTAGATTCCAGGGATGTTTACAGCAAATGAGACGACAAACTCTCACTTTGAGGGAGAGGTGTCTGATAAGACGGGAACGTGGTGACAACATCTGCGTGCATCTGCACCGAGATGGCTCATATGACAAACATGGAAAGAGAACAATGCAGTGCTGTCAGCGGGTCCTGTCCCTGGCAGGGGGTTGGAAGTGAGCACAAAGTGTGACTTTCTCAGATGAGCAGAGAACTCGTGATGACGCCTCATACTGATGTGCACACTGAAGCACACTTAAATTTAACACATGCAGGAACGTGCACACATACTTACTAGGACCCTGGTATTAAATCTGTGACTTTACCCATCAAAGCTTCATCCCTATAAGCTGGAAGTTCAAACAGAATGGATCCATGCGTTTTAACACACACTTTAACACACACTTACATCCATTACGTTACATACGACCCATGTGTCACTTTTGGCGCTTTACATGACCCCTGTTTCTCACTCTAACACGTTGCCCTTGAGCTCTGCCATAGACCTTCTCTCTTGAGACCACAGCAGACCCATTACAGCACCATGGGTTAGTTCTACATTGCATTTGCAGTCCTTTGTGTATCTTCTGGTGCCAGATTAGTAACATTGTTAATCACATGGCCGCTAGATGTCCAGGAAGATCACTGATTTAGGCTTTCGATCAAAATAACCTTAATCTTTAGGGCCACTTTACTATCCATACCATGTCAAAATTTGGATTATTCTTCAGAAAATAAAGGAAGCAAAAATGGCTTGTTCCTAAAGAAATATGTACATATACTGTATATACATACTTTTCTATAAGAAGAATGATAAAACACTGGTAGAACTAAGCATTTTTTGTGAAAACAAAATGAATAACAAAAAAGACAAGTATTTGACCAAGAGATAAAGTGTATATTTTGACTGCAAGGCTTAATTTGCATTTCTCTGCTGAGTCTATTGCCAGAAATAAATGCTAATGGTTTTGTCACAGTGGCTGCATGTAGTGTGTAGCCTTTGAAAGCAAAAAACATCAAGCTTTATTAAAAACAATAGTTAAATCTATTTGGGCCCAAATCCTTTCAATGTAAAAATCCATTCATCTTCTATTCCTGCTTGGTCCTGTGCAGGGTCATGGGATTGCAGGAGCCAATGCCTGCTACTTCAGGATGATTGGACTATCTGAATCATCAATATCATATTTGTGAAGTGTTTTGAAATGGTAATGATTACATTTACAATCAGTCATTTATTAGTTCTTTCTTTACATATAAACCGAGGTGAACCGCATTGCACAGAGTTTCCAGAAAACATGATTTATCATAAGACTGACCTTTTCTAGTCAGCCAGTAGAGGGCGATCCATGCTTAGCAGTCCACCTGCTGTGTGTACGTGTGTGTGTGTGTTGACTCTTCTTAAACTGAGACTCATAGTTTGTGTATGAACTAATTATAAAAATTGACGGTGATAATTTTTTTGTTTTGATCTGTTTTTTTCTGTAAATAGTGGGAAGTAATTACATAGTCCACTTTGTTCATTATGTACTCCCTGGTGTTCTCACTGTCTCCCAAACCTAGAAATTGAGAATTTCAAAAGGGTCTTAAAACTGTATCTTTTAAGATTCTAAAAATGAATTATTTTGTCTATGAAACTCCTTGTATCATTTGATATATAATCTCTTTTAGCAAGTGCATCATGAATCACAAAATAATTACACGGCTTCAAAAAATAGTTTTGGGACTTGTTTACATGTATGTAGAAGGATTAAAAGTTTGAAAATATTTATAATTTTTTAATTTTCTTAACTTGTTACGCTGTAAAATACAATGACCCATAGCTTTCAAGTCCTGATTGAGTAAAATTGCCAAAACATGCTTGAGGAACATAAAAACAATCAAAACAAGACAAATTAATTTTGTTATGTTAATTGTCACAGCTTCTATTTATCTGATTTAGAGTAGTAGACTGTACACAAGGTAACTGATGCGACACATTCTAATATTATATCAGAATGGCAACAAAATCTAAGCAACAACTAAAAGTTGAGGCATAACCCTTGTGCTATCCTAGCCACATTGGGAGTGGGGTCATCTAGACCCCACTAGACAGTGCGCTAAACCTTTTTTCTTCAATGATACGAGATCTTCACTGGTGTCCATGGATTACATGAAATCCTCTTCACCTTTATCCACCTTTGTCATGGTAGGGAAAACACGTAAATGTAAGGACCCACACTGTAATAAATCCAACTTAAATTTTTTGACTTAACAAAATCTTTTATGTTGTTATAACTATATAATCTAAGTTCTACTAATCAATTCAACAATTTAAGTCAGTTCAGCAAGTTAAGGTAGTCGTACAGTTCAACATTATTTATTGAGTTGTCTGTACTTATATATCTAAGTTGCATTTCATTACAGTGTGATAAAGTTCTGTGAACTTATCTTTTTTAATTGTGAAAGGCGGGAATGCCAACTTTTGGAGTTGGCAATGTCCACTGATTGAGTGGTTTGTTAAGAAGTGTCTGCAGAAGTTTTAACTCTTATTTAATGACATAAGTATTAGCAAGTACATAAAGTACGTTGTATCCCACAATTCCTTGCGGTGCCGATCTAACAGCAGCATCAAAGTTACACCTACTTGATTTAATTAATTTGAATGAAAGTAAAATAACTGTCTGATAACTACATGTTATTTTTAAGATGACTAAACAAAAAATATATATTTATCTTAACTGAAGCAAATAATTAAGTTAGATCAAATTAAAAAGTTTATCTTTCCAACATCCATATGTGGTCTTATAACCCTCTCATGGTGGAAAAAGTATTATCTGAGCTTCTTCATCCACTGAATCATCTTCAAATGGACACGCCATGCTGCTTCACCTCTCTGAAAACAAACCAACCTTCAACTAAACCTGCTCCAGACCAGGTTATGTTCAGAGCATGAGTTGCTATGGCAACTTGGCATATCCTGAAACACTGGAACAGAAAGCTGAGGTTATCAACTTCCTTAGCCTCAAACTTACCGTTATAACTATAACCTGCTTTCTGGAACACCCCCAGGGCTTCAGCCATTTTGTAAACAACGTTTTGGTGAACCGGGCCTTAGCCCCGCCCATGGCAACTAAGACTCATGGGAAGTGTTGATTCCCACACCTTGAGTTAGAGAGCTGTGAACAGAAGTGACGCTCATGTTGTTGCAGTTATAGAGTATGGACAAATTTAAATATCTGTCCTGCTGCACACATGCAGGTAAGTAGTAACTGCTCACCTGTGTCCCAATGATCTTGAAAAGATCTGGGTTGCATATGGAAATGTGGCAGGGTAAAAATTATGTGTAATTATGATGCTGTATTCAAAGTCAACAGCAGAGATGCTCTTAAAACTCAACTTTAAGTTATTTCAACCTTTGGTGAAGTCACCAGTAATCTGAATTTATAGTTGTTACACCCTAAAACATTAAGTTTGTACATCTAAGCCTGAGTTTTGAAAAATTAAGATTCAGAATTAGGATTACGTGACATTTTAGGTCACTGTAACTTACATCTGAGTTGGTCAAAATTACGATTCAAAGTTAATCCAACTTGAACTTTTAAGTTCATACAATTTACAACTGAGTTAGAAGAACTTAGATAAATGAGTTTGAAAACTCCAACACAAAACTTAAAATATTGAGTTTAGGTCCTTAACTCAAAATTTTACCGGTTTGTTGCCTTACAATTTTAAGTTCTACCAACTTTTCTTTTTTTGCAGTGCAGGTCTTCTGGACCCCATTGGATGGCACATTGCAGGCAAACACCTGGCCAGAATCTTCTGTATAGAAAAACGCTATACCTCTTTCAAATTTCTCCTTTTGCCCCTGGTGCCCAACCAGCATTGTCTTTTAAAAACCGTACTTTATTACTTTTATTACTTTAGTACTTTATTTTTTCAAACTTAGCAAAATTGTGTCTATTTCTCAAAACCTTCCTGTTCACTCTTTGACTGAAGCCTTTTATAAAGTTATTAAAAATATTACAAACATACCTATTGACTCAGATAATGTTCATATACAAACAAGTCAACAAGGACATAATACAACTAACATTCACTCACGCATATATGCATTCAGACTAACACATGTTAAACATTTCATTCAGTCACGCAAACTTTTGTGTAAAGGTGAGAAAGCACCTGTGCTCGAGTGAGTGTTTCTGTTCTTCTGAGGTGGATAATGGAATGTACACTATGCACACTAAGACCCCCGCTGCAGCAGTAGCGGCAGCCAGGACCCCCCCCTCCAACACCTGCATGGTAGCAGATGGAGAACAACCGCCTGCTGAGCAATAACATCCGCCACCCAGGCCAGGACCAGCAGGACCGCCACAGGGGCCCCCAATGCCACAGAGCAGGGAGACACAGGGGGACAGAGAGTGCAAGATTCAGCCCAACCAGAAGAGCAGCCCCCCCACCGCATCAGGAGGGCTCAACGCGGGGCCCCGCCCCAGGAGAGCACCCCCTGCTCCAGACCTGCACCCCACCGCCAAGGAGTCCTGAGCATCCCCCCACCTAAACCCCAGGCACGAGCCAGGCCCCCCCGATGTAGACCCGCTCCAGGCAGCCACCCATCCAGCCCACTGTTGGTCTGGGAGAGAGCAAGGCAGAGGGCCGGCCACCCCTGCCCAGGAGGACGACCCCCAAGAGAATTGGGGGGGTCCTCAAGGAGCATTGTAAACAAGGCCCAGAAACAAGGCCAAGAAAACTCATATTAAATAATTTGCTGCACAAGGAAAGGGTGATCACTGTTGAGAATGTGTTCAGAAAATGTTTGCAGTCAGACTAAAACAAAAAATTGTGTCTCTGAAAACCAGGACTGTAAGGTTAAACTGTGGCACTGTCAAACAAAAAGAATAACTGAGGAAAAGAGAAAGGGCTTGTATACAGATATTACTTACAGTCAGCAGACAGTCCAAATGTGAATGCTAGAGGATGTTGTACCTATGATAAATTTACTCTTTCAGTTCACAGGGTACCCCTGAAGTTTTCCTTTTTTCTCACCAAGACATCCTCATAAACATTCATGCCTTTCACGCATTCCCCCTCCATCTCTCCACAACCCAGTATACTAAAGGCCCATACACACCGGGATGAATATTCGCCAGCGTTTTTCGCCACGTTTTTTGTGTTAACACCCAGGCGATTTTCGCTGACGATGAGCCGAGCGAACATGCAATTTCATTCCCTGACGTTATTTTTATTTTTATTTTTTATTTTTACTTGTCCTGTCCAACAGCTAGGCAGGCAGATGAGAGCTGAGGGCCTCTTGTGTTGGACATATTTTACTTTAACAAGAGGGGTTATTAATCTTCAGACAAACCAAAGGTATGTCTGAATAAACCCCTTTTGTAATTGAGGCCAAACTTTATTAATTTCAAACATGTCTGAAAATCTTTGGTGTTGGACCGGACGGAAAAGGAAAGAGGGGAAGAAGAGAGAGGGATGTTAGAGAGGGGGGGGGGGGTGATAGTGAGAGGGGGGGTAAGACCATGATGCAGCATAGAGCAGACAGGTTTACTGGTTGTTTATCATTACGGTACGGTTCAAATGTAGTACAAAAAGGGCGGGGCCTGTCCACACACACTCAAATGTTATCAACACACCTGCTAGCTGCAAAAATGTCCACATGTCAACATGTACACAAAACAGATAGTGTTCACAAATGCATACCTATGCCTTTAAACCAACTAGTGTGAAATCTTTCATTCATTCAATCATGCAAACTATTAGTGCAAAGGTGAGCTAACACCTGTGTTCAGGTGAGTGTTTATGTTCTTCTAAAATGGATGGTGGAATGTGAAAAGAAGGAGGAGGAGCGCCCAGCCACCCCCACACCCAGACCCCCGCCGCAGCAGCAGTGGCAGCCGGAATCCCCCCAACGCCACACGGGAACAGGCAGGGAACAACCGCCCCCCGGGCGACCAAGACCGCCACCCAGGGCCAGCAGGACCGCCGCGAGGCCCCTAGAGCCAGAGAGCACGGAGGCGCGGAGGGAAAGAGAGCGCCGCCCCAGCCCAACCAGGAAAGCAGCCCCCCCGCCGCGCCGGGAGAGCCCAACGCAGGGCCCCACCGGAGAAGGACGGCCACAGCCCCAGACGAGCACCCCACCACCACCCATGAGGTGGTGGTGGGGTGTTCCGGGCATCCCCCCGCCCCAACCCCAGGTACGAGCCAGGACCCCCCAATGGAGACCCGCTCCGCACTCCAGGCATCCACCCACCCGGCCCACGGTTGGTCCAGGGAGGAGCAAGGCAGGGACCCGCCGCCCCCGCCCAGGAAGGGGGAACCCCGGGGAAAAAAGGGGGCCCACAAGGGGTGTTGTAAATATGGCCCAACCAGGCTCGGCCACTGTTGGAAGTTTGGCGGGGCCCAGCGCTCAGGGGCAAGGACCAGGACCCACCCCCCAGGGACACGAACACCCCCGGCTCAGGTGTAATGTGAACCCCCCCACCGTGCGGAGAGAGCACCGCCGGGCCCAGGAAGCCGGCACCCAGGGGACACGGCCGCCGTCACCAAGGGGCCCCCACCCCCCACCAGGGAAGGGGTAGGGGACAGATGGATCCAGGTCCCACTTTCCTTGCAAAATGTGTGTGCGTGTATGTGTGTGTGTTTATGTTGGAATGTATATATTGAAGGGGGAGGGGTGTGTGTACTAAGGGGGGTGCAGTTAAAATTGGCGAGTAGGGCACTAAGGGGACATCTCCTGATTACTCACAGTGATGTCCCCTCACCCTCCCCACCAAGGGGCCCTAAATGTCTAAGGTGCGGTTAAAATTGGCGGGTAGGGTGCTAGGAGGACATCTGCTGCTTGCTGGCAGTGATGTCCAAGCACCCCCCCCTACCAAGGACCCTACATGTCTAAGGTGCAAATAAAACCGAAAGAGGGGGGCCCACTCCATACAGCAACCCCAAGGCGCATCGCAGGCTAGATTCCCCACCCCCTCACCCTAATATGATGTTATATGAGGAGGGGGTAAGTTGGGGACAGCTGGTAGACTGTCCCCCGGTGGTCAAACAGCTGTCCCCCAGCACCCCCCCCCAGCAAACGGGCCAGGCCCACCCAGCCCAGGGGCCCCACCCCCGGAGGCGCCGACACCCCAGGCCCGGCACCACCCACCCCACACAGAGAGAGAGGAGCCAGAAAGCGTCGCCCCCCCCCCGGAGCACCGATTGCCTCAGCGGAGACCCCGACCCGTCAGCCCCCCCGCCCCGTACCAATAATGCCCCTGCCCTCCCCCCCAGAACACCCCCCACAGGACCGGGCCGACAAGCCCCCCACCCCAGACCCCGCAGCCGAAGCGGATGACACCCAGAGCAACCGGGGGCCCCGAGAGGGTTGTCCCGTCCCGTCCCAGAGCCAGGGAAGGGCCGATCCCAGCCCCAGGCGCAAATGGGCAGGCCATCCAGCGCTGCTGCCCCCCCCCCCCCCCCCCCCCCGAGCAGGCCCCCCCGCCAACCCCCCCCAGCACAGGCAAAGGGACCACCCCCCCAAGCCAAGCCAGACCACCACCCCACCCCCCCACCACGCACCCCCACACCCAAGCCCAGAGGACCACGCAGCGCCCCAGCCCGTCCCACCCAGGCACCGGACCCGACCCCTCGACAAACGGAGTTCCCACCGCCCCGCCAGGCACCGGAGGCCCCGACCCCCACCCCAAACCACGGCAGAAGGGCAAGGAGCAGCGACGACCAAGCACCCCACCCCCTAAGTCATGGAGTCAACCACAGGAGACCAGAGAGACTGAATTCTTTCAAAAAACATGAATATTTCCTTCACCAGTAGCTCCAGCTCCAGTTCCAGCGATGAAGAAATTATTGTTCTGTTGAATGATGAAAGACGCCGGAAAAGACGCTGATTTTGGGTACATCCCATAGTTACGAGAAGAGAAGAACATGGGGAGTTTTATTGACTGGTACAAGAGCTGAAAATGTATCATGAGCGTTTTCGGGGATATTTTAAAATGTCCGTCAGTGAGTGCATCTTCTTCGTCTTATTTCTTCACGGCAGTGTAGACGCTACTTGGCGTGTATCTTCTTCGCCGTGACGTATGTGTGCTCACCAAGACAGTTTTGTGTTTGAGCGCCCCCAAGTTGTGTTTTACTGTAACTTCAGAAGCTCCAGACACGTGTGCAAAAGCGGCATTCTCATTGGTCGTATAGTTTTTGACGCGGCGCGTCAAACCAAAAAAACGAACCCGAGGCGTTTTTTAAAAAATGACGCTTTTACGCGTGGCGTTTTTCGCGTCAGTGTTCACACTCACATTGGTGCCCTTTGTTTAGTCACGAAGCGTTAAACGTTGGCAAATATCGCGCGCGAAATTCGTACGGGTGTGTACGGGCCTTAACTCTCGAAGAACCTCTCGTCTTCCAGCCAGAGCACACATGACTAATGCAGTAAAGCCACTTTTTGCCTTGCTCTTCATGAGCCTACCACTGCTCCATATGGTTCATCCATCTTAGTGTCTGTGTTTTTAATACATTTGTTACTTGTGGACGTGAATGTTTAGGATTAGAATTGATCATGAATTGGAAAAAATAAATACCCAGTCAGAACTGGCGTGCTGTGACAGGACCTTCAAAACCTGATTTGGATAAAAAACATGGCAAAGTTAAAGTGTTTGGAAGAACTGGACATTCAATCATTTCAATAATGAATTGATGCTGAATTTTATGGCTCATTATTCATTAAAATACATAGTTCTCGAGTTGTGAGAGTAATAAACACTAACTCAAGTACTGAAAATTCTAAACCTGTAATAGAGATTTGAGAATGTTTTTTTTCTTCAAACAAATTAACAGAAATAAAGAAGAACCTCTGATAAATGAAAACATCTTCAAGAACCATTAGAGAACCAAAACTAGTATTTAGCAAAACGCATTAGCTACTGCAGGATAGATTTTGTGTCATCACAGAGTCAGCTTTTTTTTCTGTAAACCAAATATTATACAATTTCAATAACCTCATGGACTCTTTTTTCTTCTTCTTCTTTTTGTTGTGGAGCTAATTGGTGTCATAAAAAAATTCCAAACGAATAGTCAAATACTATGTTTCACAAAGGTCTTATTAACTGATTTAGGCTTACTTCCTCATTAAGTTTAAGTTCATCTAAAGTATGCTCTGATTATTGGAAAACTTAAAATGTATAAAAGATAAACCATTTAAAAGCATGTTTTAAGTTTCTAATAATAATAACAACAATAATATAGATAACATTGTGTTTAAAATTCTATTAAAGTAAGGATAATTGAAGCTTAAATATAAAAGTCTGTCATAATCAATATTGGTTGAAATTTGTTAAAGTGTTTTATTGCAGTCCTTGTTGCAGCAGACCTTTAGAAGAATCTGATAAATTTATGAAATAGCTTTTAGTCAAAAATGATAGTAAAATAAGTTGTAAGAGCCATTTATTTTTTTAATAAACCAGAAGATAACATTCATGGAATGAGTTGAGTTTAGACTAATGCTTTTTGTTTTTTGACTTTATAATACTTTTAATTTAGTTCAATGATAGCACGGGTCTGTGTTCGAGAACATTACAAACCTTCAGTACCACCAAGAGAAGAATGTTCTGTTGGAGGAGCTCCAGTCCTCACTTTATCTCAAATTGAAGGTGCAAAAATGTGGCGGTTGTCAGGCGGAAAACATTTTATTCCACAGTGGGAGCAGACTAAGGAGGATAGGCTGAATGTGACTCAAACGAGAACAAAACAACCAGTCATTTCTTTGTGTACACACAGGGACGTTTGCGGGTTATTGTGTGGTTCATACCACAGCACAAAAGTCATTAACATCTAATGTGAGCTCAAGAATGGTAGGCATGAATAGAAATTGAGCTAAAACTGCTCCGTAATAGCAGTCTTTGCACAAATACACATCGTATATAACTTATCTGAAGAAAACCCGTCTAAACGTTGGGTCCAATAAGCCATGTGTCAAGCCAAGAGGCACTTTACTGAATGTATGCTATTGAATGTTATGGTTTTTGTTGGATTACGGTGAAGTACTGGTATAATAGGCTTTTCATTGTTTACTATGCAATAATGCCTCAAAAAGAGGAATTAGGAGGCTGTCAGTGAAGGTGACTCACCTTTGGACTTGCATTCCTGTTTCTTCAGCCTTTCTGGTAAACACATGATCCTTGTTTTTTCTTACATCCTCCCACCAAAACCTGCAGTATTTTCTGCATTACCCTCCTGCCTTTTTCACTGCCGTGCTGTTTTTTTTCATCTGCCTCTTGTCCTGTCAACAAGATGAGTCACAGGACTGCTCTTGTCAGGAGCTAAATGTTTAGTCGTCCACTTTTACTCCTCCAAGCGCAAATCCACAACAAAAAGGGATCCAAACTAGCCAAACAAGATAATAGTGGAACTTTCCACCCTCATTGTAAGCAGATCCATGCTGTATTTGGTCAGAGATAAACACAAGCGTAAACAAGACGGGAGATATTGTGTGCTTATTGTAAACGTGATAATCTTAGAAACCACAAAAATATATAAAAGCAATCAAGAAATGTTTATGCTCTTAAAAATGTTTGTCCATCATGTGCTTTGGCAGCCCCATCCATTGAAGTATAAATGAGCTAATTAAAGAAGACAGTCATTGTTTACTACATTTTGTATTTTAAACTGACAGTATTGTAATTTATAGTTTTATAGCAGTTTCATGCAGATATTTTGGGCTATTTTTGAACTTTTCAGTAAAAGATGATGTGACTCGCTAGTAAACACATGTGAAAAGCTAAGTGTCTAATGAGTGATGGTAACAGTAATGAGTAACAGCTCTCTCAAGGCTGAATCGGCCCCAGGAACGAGACAAAACAAAATGATAATTTCACTTAGAATAGCCCGGCCACTGCTAACTCATGATGATGATTTCTGAATGAAAGATTATGCTTTTTACAAGAAACTTGTTGTTGAAGCTAAAACCAGTGGCCTTTAATTATGATTATGCCGTTTTTTGTCAAAATCCAAAAACCTGTGCCATTTTCTAGAACATAGTTTCTGCAGAGCGGCAGGAATTCATAAGAAATTCACCTCTGAGTTTTGGGTGGGACTATTGGCATGGAGTAAACCCTCCCCCATTTCCCATCATCCATCTCTTCACACACTCTCCCCCTAGATTACACCTTACAACCCCAAGCTAACATTAGTGGTGCAACAAAAACGGAGAGCAATATTGTAGTTATAACTACACTAGTTTTTCCAGCCGTACAGTTTTGGGCCAGATGTCGCCTCGGACGAGGAAAACATAGACTTACATGGATCTATTTATCTGCGAGTGGATGCATCAGAATGGAGCAAAGCAGGGAGCTTGTGGCCCACCAACTGTAGCACCGCCTGCAACACTACATCAATGCTATAAGATTTTTCTAAAGGTAATTTTCAGCTGCTCCTGATTAACAATGATTTGAATGAAAAAAATACTCAGAGCACAATTTTAAGCTCAGTTTTCTTAACATACGTCCTACATCATAAGAATTCCACAAGAACATGTTAAAACACCCAAAACTTGACTTTCATTGGATTGGGTCTTTAAACATTATCATGGGGCTTTTGATTAACTTGACTAACTGACCATCATTAGGACTCTGCACCTCTTGGGTATTTTTCTTCATCTGTGCCATTTGAAGTAATCTGACACAAATGAATCTGTTAATCTTGTCTTATTTTTTTAGCCATTCTTACTAACTCATAAATAATTTTGGCAGTTTTTCAAAATATTACAAAGTTAAGAGAGAAATGACTATTTTTAAGTAAGCATGTGTGTTTGTGTGAATGCATGCAGCATAGAATTTCAGTTTCTGTTTGCATAGTGATGAAAAGGCTTGACCCTAGAAATGCTTGCAGGACTGTGTGCTTCTGACCAAAGGGAAAGACAGATGTGGTAATGCTGTGGACTCTCATGGGTCATGACACTTTATTATCTAGACAAAGACTCTCTGTCACAACCTTAGCATCCTCTTCTCCAACATTTTTTTATTTATTCCTTCTTTGGTTTTTATTTATCCATCTCTCCCGCCTCCCTCAGCTGACAGAAACGCAAACGTGCCAAGTCCTTCCTAAATCACTCCTTGACAGAAAGGGAAAAGAAAGGGGAGATAGAGAGCGAGATAAAAGGGGTAGAAGGATGGAGAGGAGGAAAAAGAGAGGGATGAGGTTTTGAGCATACATGGAATGAACCTATCAATCCAGGCTGCCTATTATCCTGTGTGAAATGCCTTTTGCTAGCAGACGCCTAGTTAGTGTGCCGGTTCAAAATTAATAAAACGCCAGCGGAGTCTGGGCTGAGTCTGAGACAGGCCTGGTTATTGATTAAGTCATGTCACAGGAATGGAAGGCTCTGCCATTAAAAGTACAAATTATGCAGCACGTTTAGCTATGCCTCTTATTCATGCAGAGGACAGGCAAGAGTCACAGAAAAAATGAAAGCCTACTCCATTTTCTACACTGTCCAATGTGTCTCTCCTTCTATTGTTAAGACCTTTTGTTGCATTTAGGATGCTAATAACGTGAAGTTGTTTGAAAAGAGGTTAGCCTGCCTGTGCATAGAATTGGACTTAGAGAAGACAGAATGTCACATGGAGTGGGAAGAAAAAGAGGGGCTGCTTTGTCATGGACATGAGGACAAAGAGACTTCATAGTGTAGTTCAGAAAACACAGGGATACACAGAAAGTACATTTTATGTCTGGGCGATCATCTATCAAAACGTACAGTTTCACCTGTTAACAGAATTAAATGTTTTTAACAGACAATAAATATAGATAGATGACTTTATTAATCCCACAATGGGGAATTTTCATTTATCTGGAATAAATATGGACTCAAGTATGTGTGTAAAAAATAAAATAAAATAATAATAAGTATGTGTGTAACGATTCATTTGAACAACTGTTTGATTCATATCACATTTTGTGGTTGTTGATACAGTTCATGGTTTATATTGGTTCATTTTGAATGATCTGATTCACCGACCTGAAATCAGTCCAGGACAAAAGCCAAAAGTTCAACCAGTGTGACTCTGAGATAAATACCTGCGTAGTGAACAGCGCAGGTGAAGTTTTCCAGATTCTTTGTTTTTCTTGCAAGATAATGAAGTGTAACTTAAATATGTGTACAAACAAGAATGAATGTCAAATCCTTTCCTTAAAGTTCAGCCCACTATTGTTTTCTCACCAAAAATTATCAAATAATATACAAATTATTGGAACATTTTACCACACTGTATGATCACATGTCTTTGCTAAATACAATGGGTTTCCACACATTGGACTGTAAAACGACCACTGTGACTCAATTCAAATGTTTCAAATTTTTCATCATAGATATAATCAATTATGGTCGATTCGATTAACAACTTGGAATGTAAGAACATAAAGTATTAATTATTAAGTTGATTAATAATTACATTCCTAGAGTCAAGAGAAGTATGTATTTATTTAAAAACTATGCTGTGAGCTTTCTCTGTTAAGTACTCTTTACAGAGCTGCAAAGTGAGCAGTAGAATGGCAACAATGTATTAAGCAGTATTTAGAAGGCCTCCCTTTCACTCTTGTCTGTTTTATATGTGGAAGAAAACACAGGTAGATTTCTGCCTTTTAAGTGTCTGTTGTTGTGGCAGAGGGATTGAGTGTTGGGGGCAAAGATAGATGGATGGGAGGGAAATGGGAAGATGAGAAAGTGTCAATAATTTATCTGAAATGCCTTGTGTCAGAATGGCGAAAAGAGCACAGCGCATGGATCCTAAGGCCATCACCGTGTTTTGAGTGCAGGCTCTTGTTAACAAAAATGCAAAGCCTGTACGCACGCATGCATAGACCAAAACCAAAGGCGTATGCAAATTCTCTTTTGCACATGCATACATACAAACACCGTGCTCACTCTTGTACACAGCTTACACAGAACCACAAATGTGCAGCAGAAAAAAAAGGAGAGCCCCACTTCAGTCAACTGGCAGGTCATTAATTTTATGATGCAGAACCAGAACACTGGAGATGAGAATAGATGAGGAAAAAATGGCAGGGCGTGTTTCCGTGTGTGTCCTGATCCATGGAAGAGGCACCAGCAAGCCTCCTAAGGAACCTGTGTTTAAGCATTCCAGTCTTTTTGTTGTGGTTGTTGTCTCTAAAGCATTAAAGACATCAAGACCTCTCAGATCTCAGATGGGAGTGGCTGAGCATTTTTAGAGTGGCAGCTACTTTGTTCTTGCCTATCAGAATTCACAACTGAGGCCTTGGTTGTATCTGATGTTGAGACGGACAAATATCTTCACTTGTTTGTCAGAATGTTTTTCATCTGAAATGCAACACATTCGTTTTTTTGAGGAATACCTGTAAAAAAAAGAAAAACATCACCTTAGGGTCACACATATGAGGCAATTAGATTTTGTGCAGCAATTACTTTTTGCGTTCAAAATGCAATGAGGAAAGAAAGCAATGAGGGTCTCATTAAGCTGTCAGTTGGTGCTATTATGGAACAGATGCTGCAAAAGTAAAGGAATAACTTCCTTTGTGTGTGTCTGTTTATTTCTACTTTCCTCTTTCACTTGTCTATAAGCACCTTTTGGCAGTCATTTTACTGTTTGAGGCTTTCTTCTCGGCTAAAGAGCCAATCATGGCTAATGGCATCGTGTGTGGCAGACTGCCCCCTTGGCAATGCCCGCTGGAGTAGAGGACTTGAGGATGGCATGGAGCAGTAAAAATTGTTAGCTGATTAAAGCACCACTGCAGGGAGAGAGATGCTGACTTTATGGCCCTCTGTGCACAGTAGGGCATTAAGCTTAAGGAGTAAATTATAAAAATGTCTTGTGATTAAAAAGCAAGACATAGTCCATTATTTTACCTGGTGGGTTCCCTATATGGGGAAAGTTGTGAGTGCGTGTCTATTCAGAACATTCAGACTTTGTACGTTGGGTTGAGAGGTCTTTGAGGAGGAATGCTGGAAGGAGGCAGCAACAGAACGGCAGAGGGGTTCAGGAAAGGGGGAGGAGGGTGTGAGCGCTGAATCAGCGGGTAGTACTGCTAATCGCCGCGGCTCATCTGTTAATGGAGTTAATGAAGAATGGGAGCAAACCAAATGCGCTGAGAAGTGAGAAGTTCCACTGCACTGGATAGGCCGCTGCTGTCTCCTCCACACACACTCTCATAAACAGCCACACACACTTGTCCCATTACCATCCCAGTACGCTCATCACCTTTTCAGCACCTTCTGAAATACTTGCTTTTTTGCTCTCTCCCACACCTATATCTGTAATCACCACTTTCACACTCATCCTCTCGCTCTAGCACTCATTTATACCTCATACATTTCTTCACCTGTCCTGCTTCCATATGTTCCTTTGCTTCGCCTCATCAGGTACCAAGATGCTCGTCCAGGCCCAAAACAAGTCTCTGGTGAACAGAAACACTTGATAACACAAGTGAGGTGAAGACATATTTATTGATGTGGCACAGACCTCACCCAGCTGATAGAGCCGATGGCTTGACAGGTGTTTGCGTAGACACACACAGCTGCTGCTCACTTGTTAGAGGCTCAGTGGCACTCATTAGAGATCTATGAAACACTGGTTATTGACAAAGCAGTTATTGTTCAATCAAGATGCAATTTTGGAGCCCAGTATCATCAATCAGAGATCCATTGCATAATTTAAGTACAACACAAGAGTTTTATAGATCTGCTTACTAATAATTCCTCTTGAGGAAAAAAGGTAGCAGCTCATATTTAATTGGGAACTCTGTAATTGAGATAAGTGAGTTTACAGTTTATTGGTTTAGTTATATCACTTTGTCAATGCTTTAACTAATAATTTTAACAGCAATACAACGATAAAATTCAAAACTAAAAACGTAAATCCAAAATGTTTTGTCAATAAATGACGTTTTGAGCACAATCATTCCAGCTCAGTGTCTTAACAGAAGAGTGGCCACACCTAAATTAGGAAACTGACTGTTCAAATCCTCATTCAGATCATATCAAAGACTAAAAATGGGACTCACTTCTCCCCCAGGGGATCAGCCAAAGGAAGAGAGCAAATTTCCCATTTACAGGTGTGTGACAACTAATGGCCTTTTAACTTTACATAACAAGACAAAACATAATGTAGTCTCACAATATTTATATGTTCTGAAAGTACTGTGATTTGTATGAGGTTAGGTATATTCTCAAATGGCCATTTAATCAGCTTTGTAAATATGTCTTCTTCAATATCCACATAAGGCTGCAGATATTATCTTGATTTGACCTTTAATCGCCAGAATTAAGACATTTGAGAAGGAAAATTTCTATAACAAATAATATCTCCCCATTTCTTCCTATAAATTAATTATCTCACACAGTAACTCAATTACGCTCTAATTTAACACAATAGCAATTTTAGAAACATTTACAGTTGTTTTTCTTTTCCTAGTCATCTACACTACTGTAGGTTTTACAGTGCAGATGTGTTTCATAGAATCCCTTTGTGTGTGTGTATGCCTATAGAAACATTTCTTAATCTATATCCATGGACCCTTTCTAAAAAATTACATCATGGTAAAGTATATCAATTTTCATAATTCGATTCATAATATTAAACTTTCATGATAAAGATTCAGGGCCCACCGTTTAATTGATTTCAAGTATTTCTTTGTTTATTTTAACACAAACTGGGGTTTCAGCAAGAAGAAATCTTTCTAAATTTTCTTTGTAAATCTGGCAGACATCTACATAGAGTGGAATGAGGTGGAGGAATGAGGTGGAGCAACAGCTCCAAAAATTGCCACATTTAGATGTGTTTGAGAGATGGGCTACATCTGTCTGATTCCTCGGGTCAACCCACTTCTGAACCTGGGTCAACGGAGGAAACATTTTAACTGGACCAAGGAGAAGAAGAACTAGACTGTTGGTCAGTGGTCCAAGGTCCTATTTTCTGATGAAAGCAAAGTGTGCATGTGTATTTCATTTGAGAATCAAGGTCCAAGGGTTTGGAGGAAGACAGATAGGAAGCAGAACCCAAGCTGCTCGAAGTCCAGTGTGAGATCTCCACAGTCTGTCATGATTTGGGCTGCAAGGTAGAGAGCACTGGTGTTGATAAACTCTGCTTTCTTCAATCCAAAAACCAATGCAGCAGTCTAGCAGAATGTTCTAGAGGACTTCATGATACCTTCAGCTGAAGATCTGGATGGGGATGCAGAATTCATCTTTTAGCAAGACCTGGTCTCTGCCCATACTATCAAAGTGTTGAAGATGGACTTATCACTTTGAAAATACTTTATTTTTGTTGATGTGATCATATCTCTGTCTTTATCCTTTTGTAAAAACCAAGAAGTAAATGGTGATTCTCCACAGTATTCAGATTTTCTGAAATCCTGTTCGCTGGAAACATAAACAAACTAATAATTGAACTCAAACAGTGGGCCCTGAATATATATTCTATGAAAGTTCAATTTTGAATACACTTTTCCATGATGCTCTAATTTTTTGGAAAGGGTCTGTATAGACATATGTACCTAAATGCTCAGTGGTAGAAACTGTATAGAGTTTTATTTCTTTATTTATTTTATTTTTCTCTTTTCTCCTTGTTTTTTTTTTTTTTTTAATGGAATCTCTTTAAAAGTAACAAAGTTTTAACAGAAGACAGAATGGGAGCAGGTGCATTTAACCAGGAAGCAAAAATGTCTTGAGTTCTGGACCATTTTCTCCAAGGACAATAACCCCCTTCTTGTTTAACAACTCACCCGGCGGGAGCCATTACATTAATTTTAATTGGCTCCTTTTTTAATTGCCCAGGTGGAAGGAGGGTGGTCTTTTCTCTTGTTCTATAGATTCTTGAAGTTTGTCCTGCCAAAAAGAGTTTAAGGCTGAGCTGGAAGGTACGTTCTCAAAGAAGCAGCTTCTTTACTTTTAAGAGAATTCCTCTGAAAATGCCTACAATGCCTGTTCCAGGTTGAGCTGGGAAGCAGCAGGCATAGCTGGTTGTCCTTTTCGATGTGAAACCATGTCATGCTCTGTGACTATCGCCCTCTTGCTATCTGAACATTTCTGGCAATAGCCTATACTTACTCCTGAACAGCTGGCTGAGACAGAGAAATTGAGATGAAGATGGGACAACGAGTTGGGTAATGATAGGAAAAGGGAGACGTTTGGGTTTATTGGTAGTAAAAAAAAAAAAAAGGGGGATGGGGATGGGGGGGTAGCCTATTGAAAGAATACATTCAGTACTAAGAATAAATATAGAGGGAGAGGATTGCAGCACTCTACAAATGGGAGGGTTTTGCTCAGATCCAGTCTCCTGCTAGTGATTTCATTAAATGAGAAGTGACTGTACAGGACCAACTGTTAATCATCATGGCTGACAAAGAGCAAACTCAGGTCTTCATTAGACCCTCCCTATGACATTTATCTAATTCTACATCACATTATGCACCTTTATGTTATTTCAATTAAAACATAAAAACAAACTGTTCTTGAGGTATTATTTGGACTTCTCACCATTCCCTAAGTGTATTGAATTTTTCTCAAGCTTGCTGATGTTCATCTCTTTAGAGGCAGTTGGTAATGTCCCCTTTTTGTTTCTGGTGTATGTTTGAATTCTCTATTTGGCAGGGAAGAGTGTCCTGTCCTTCACCTGTAGTCTCCTCAGCTTTGTACATGTTGGAGCGTGTGAAGAGGTTTAGGGACACTGATGATCACAGGAATTCAAAGGCACACATGTCCGAGTGCAGGGAACTCCCCCTGCCTGTTCTGACAACAGGATAAAAAGAAAAATAATGAGGAGGCCACGTGAAAATGCCAGGTGGTAGAGACGACACAGAGCTACACATGAGACAGTATGTGGGACGGTGGGGAAGCAAGAAGAGGAAGAGGAAAACCTAATGGAAACAAAAAATCTGCACTTTGGCACAAAGTCAGTATGGACAAACTCTGAATAAAGTCATGCAAGAGTGAAAACAAAAGAATTATAAGAAAAAAAAAAAAAGTAATTGAGATGAATTTATAATGTGCCATGTTAAAATACCACAACATAATTTAAAAGTAGTATTACATGGAGACGGATGTCTTTGTTTCCACTTAAACTGTTTTTTATGTTACGTCTGTTTGTCCGACAAACCAACCTTGTTAAACATGTTTTCAATAAATTAACTAAAAACTTGTCAGTTCCCAAATGTTAGCAAATGTTAGCATAAACAGAAACAAGAATGTTCCGGGATGTTCTATTCTAAATTTTAGAGAGGAGTACTGTCTGACATCCTGCCTGACTGGATGAGGATGTTTGTATTTTGTGGACAGTGAGTCTTCTTGGTTTTGGAGTTCAAAACAAGCAAAAAAACAAAAAAAAACAGCACAATGTTGGTAGTCAGCTACTAGTCTAACCTTCAGCTGGATTTGAGCCCCAAAGCATTTGCTTTCTAAAGTTTGAGACTGCTAGATGTTATCTGAAGTGTCTGACATCCATCACGTCTTACTATAATATGACTCACTCTCCAGTTAGTGTCAACAGTAAAGACTGGCCTTGAAGAGGACAACCAGCTGGTGCCTCAGGAGACATTTAACAATAGCTTTGCTTTAAAGCTAAAAAGTGAGAAAGTTACACATTTTAATTTGTGCCTAGTTTAATTCCCAAACTCTGCTTTTCTAAGACTATTAGAAAAAAAAAGTTGTTTTAAGAAACTGCCTTACCTTGATGAGCTCATGTTTAACATTTTGTGGGTGAATTAGAGAAAAGGGGTTAAAGGACAAACGGAGAGTTTCAGATAATGTGTTTATCTTAAGTATCCTGACCATGACTTCTGTGTCTTGTGACTTTAGATAAGAAATCAAAACAATTCCCTCCCTTCTGACCTGTCAGCTTCTGCTGGTAAAAAGCGTGGTAGGTTCTGAGTAATTTGACATCATGTTTGTTAAAAGCAATTAAATTACGGTAACACTTTTGTACAATTAGTTATTTTTGCAATTGGGTCATAAAATGGTTGGAGATTTAACAACATTTCCTGAACTTGAGAGGCTGTGGCTAAAGGCCTTTAGATATTTGGATTTTCAGGGCTTCTCTGCAGCTGGATCTTGTTTTTAATGTTATGCTGAAAGATTCTTTGTTACATCATTTAGTATTTCAGTTTGTATTTTTTTCTATATAAACACTTTACTCCAGTCTAAATGACCTGATTATTTCTGTTCTATAAAACATACGAGTATGTAGCAGTACTGTTTGGACAGAAATGTACAATAACCTTAGTAAAATGCCAAGGTCTCTTCAGGACAAGTGACATTTTGTGGGTATCAGCAGGGAGAACTATGTGAATGAAATATAAGGACACTCATGCACCTATGATTGGTTTTAAATCTTTCATCTTAAATTGTGAATCACCCGAATTTTGTAAAACAAAGTACAGGATGCTGGAGTGTTACAGTCTTCCTTTTGCAAAAGTTTTAAAGATTGTTGTTGGATAGTTCTGCACAAAGTAGATGAAAAAAGCAGACATTTTGACTGTTTTTATTCTATTTTGGGAGATTAACAAAGTGCCAGTGATGGCGGTAAAGTCCTTCATACTATCACTTTAACATATATGTGGCTGGGGTCTCCTGCTGTTGCAACATAACAGTAGGCAGAGCAATGTAAGCAATTTTAGCCTGCATATTTTCAATACTGTTAAATTACTCATTTTTAGTACACAAACAAAACTTTTAGGAAGTCACTGTGACGGGTCGGATTGCACCATGAAGCAATACAAAAATGATGCATACAACTGTTCATTGAACAAAGTCTAAATCATGAAAGAAAACCCCTGTACAGACGCAACAATATGACTAATTGGTAGATCATCAACAAGTTCAGACTGGTGTGTTATTTTAGTTTGTCATTGTTTGTGTTATTTAGGAAGCAGCAATGATGAAGTATTTTATGGGATAAATAAACATGTCACTTCATTAATTGAAATGACCAATAACACTGATATATTGAAAATAAGTTTTGAGAACATTCACTAGTCAATATTTACAAGCTGAAAACAAAAGGATAGCTGTGCCTCAAAATGAACACCAGCATATTTTAATTAGCTCTGATGCCTGTGATCAGTTAAGGTTTTGCCTCAGTGACAGGATAGAGAATTCAGACTTTTTGTTCTGTTAAATTGCCATTTTTTTATTCTACTGGACAGCAACAGAAACTACAGACCAACCTGTGTTTACTGTTTAACTGATTTTCATTAAGTGGGTGTTAACCCTGCTGCTCCTTCTGAGACCTGGATGAGAAAGCACAAGAGACAGACTGTGAGAGCTGACAAGAAGATGTGTGTTGATATACAAATACACACAAATACAAAGGCAGGCAGCATGACTTACAACCTACTTCCTTTCATTCTCTCCACTGTAGGAATGCCGTTGTTATGAAGACCTTCAATATTTTCCTCTTTGTCCCCTCTCTCACGGACTCACTGCGGCTCTGTAACTCACACTGATGTCAAAACAAACACACTGATAAACAGCCAAAAGCAAACACACACACACACACATGATCAACAGAGACATGAGCAAGCCGTCCCTCTCTTTTACCCTCCCTCGCAAAACCGGCGTCTCCCACATTGCCACCAATCTTTCTCATGAGCTCTCGGCCACCAGCCCTTCATGAATTTTTATTAAACAAAACTCTAAGCAGATTGATTTCACACCGGCTGCTTTATTGCATTTTTATTTAATTCTTTCTCTCAGTCAGATGCTCACTTGCTCCTCCTTGCCCTTTCTTCAGTTTCAATGCTCCATCTTTTCACTTCTTCTTTCCTTCCTGGTGGCTTTCCAACTTTCTCTTTGTATTTCCTCTCTGATAGCTTTTCCCTTTGCACTGTCACTTCACCACCATCTCCCATCCCTTTCATTCTCTGAATTTTCTTAAAGCCTCATTTTCCTGCCCGTTCTGATTCATGCTTTTGAATTTGTTGTTCCAAGGAGAGTTTAGTTTATGAATTGTGTTTTTGTATAAAAGTGTGCCTTTAAAAAGCTTTTCATTTATTTAGGTATTGTTTTTAGTTATTATTGCTTTTAGCCATAGGTATTTATTCAAGATTCACGATGTTTGTTTTAGAGCCTTTAAACAAGGTTTTACAGTTCATGATGGTCGTTTCTGTACACAATATTGAGCTGTGTGGCTATGTGCTTGTTTAGCCCCTTCCACACAGCTGTTGGGGGATAAGTTCACTCTAGATCTGTCTTTGTTTAGAATTGATTCTCTTGATGTCAGTTGAGTGTGCTCTACTGAGCGGTCTCACTGGGTGTTACCAGTGAGACCATATGAGACCGCGATGCTTAAAGCACGCATAAGATTGGAGGCAAAAATTCCTTGCTTTTTTTTTTAAACAACTAAATGACAGAGCATGTGGCCTTTTGTTTGTGGTGCACATTTGTTTAATGAAGATACAAATATTTTGCATGACCTCTGCATCGTGATGATCAAGGGGGCTTCATTTTTGCTATTCAGATCTATATGGGTGATTGTCCAATATTTGGATCTGTGATCTGTTTTTCCTGTGTTGTACTTTTTAGTGCCAGTTGTTGCCAATTGCTATCCTTAGTAATGCGATCATAAAATACCTTTTTTCTGAAGTTTGTTGAAAGGGCAATGATTTATGCTTGTTTTTAACACATACATCAGTTGCAAAACTTGAATAAAACTCTTGATTTCTTTTTTAGATAAGAGATTAAAATTGGAGACATTGGTGTGTCTGAATGTGTGTGTGGTTGGCTGATGCTGAATCAGAGAAAAGGTGAGCTTGCCTGTGCTGACAGCATCTGGTGCTGTGTTGTGTGAGAACACAGTAGTAGGCAGTGGTTGTTCACAATTCAGCCGGAAGTGATGAGGCAGTGTAAGGGTCCTGCTGGGTGTAATGAGGCCCCCCACAGTTCCACACTGCTTCACAGGGTCTTCCTTGGCCTTTCACTCAAGCAGGCCTGTGCTTGCACAGCATTGTGTCTTACTGTAAACAGCACATGTGATACACACATATAATATCCCCTCCATAAAGGTTATTTATTTATCAGATTTTGTATCTTCTACATACTGTCTTTAGTCTCTTATCTCCCCTAACATCCAGTCATTTTTTTAGTTCCAGCAGTCCTCCCTCTTGCAACTCATGCCTTTGGCCCTTATCCCCTCCCTTTTCTCTTCTCTCCCAGCAGGACTTCGGTGTAATTGGGCTGTTGTCAACAGCACATTAGCCTGGATTAGTGGCAAGGTGACTTTTGGCTGATGCTGCTGACCCCCATCAAATACTAATCAGATAGGATGAGAAAAAATGAAGTACATTAAACAAACAAATTAAAAAAAAAGTCTTGCAACCCTTCTACATTTTGCCACTATATACCAATGAGTATACTGTCATAATTGTTGTAGTAAAATTATTTTTTCTCTCCGTTTAGAATAAAAGTGTGCCCAGTTTGGAGATTTCCAAATAAAGACCCGTTCACATGAAAAGTGTGTTTTATGTGCTTTTAAAATATTCCTGTTGTATTTTTCTAATGATGAGGACAAATAAAATTTTATCTATTGTGCATTTCTTTATTATAAATTGTTGTGAATCAGGAGCAGATGAAAAAATGCCATGAGAAGGAGCTTGTATTATGTAAAATCAAACGGCAGGCCACAAGCTCCCTGTTTCTTTCTATTACGTTGTATCCATTCGCAGTCATAAAGATTCACACAGGTCTTCATTTTCCTCATCTGAGCTACCATCTGGCTCAAAACTGTATACAGCTGGATGGCTCTAATATTGTTCACCATTTTTGCTGCAACGCTACTGCTAGGTTAGAGATGAGCAGGAGAGAATATAAACAGAGGGTTGATGGGAAATGAAGGCAGGCTTAGTCCAGGCCAACAGTCCTGCCCTTCCTTCTAATAAACTACTGCCACTCTGCAGAAACATTGTCCTAGAACAAGAGAGACGTTTTTAAAATCTTGGCTAAAAATGGCATGATCATAATTAAAAAAAACAGTGAAATTTAATATATTTAATATTAATTTAATATTCATCCTTGATGAATATTAAATATCTGTGTGTGCGTTGTGATGTTTTTCAGTAAAACAATTGTTTGATAAAAACCAAAACCAAAATAGAAAGGGGGAGGGGGGCCCCGAGTAGTGTTGCATTGTATGCATCAGGCTGTCTGAAGTGTAAAAAGGTTCATGCATGCGTGTAGTGACAATGTGTCATGAGAAAAGACCATGTTTGAGTGACAGGTTATCTCTTTCTGTAGCACCCCCTCCCCCAATCCTGTCGACGGGTCCATGCTTGCATTCGGTCTGTCCCATTACAGCGTTCAGGTAGAGGCTTTGAGCGTACTGTAAGTGCGGAGCTGAATGTCTAATAAATCAGGGGAGACAGCCCTGAGGTCATTGTCTGATAGGAAGACATTTTCTCAGTCGTGGTCTGTGTTGTGTCTTTTTTTGTGTTATTTCCATCTGTTCTCCATACTCAAAAGAGTTTTTGGTCCCTTAAACTTGTAACCTTGATCTATTATTGTGGCATGGGGACACCAGCTATAACAGACATATGGAGTTCTGTGTTTTTGGAACAGAATTTTACATTAAGCTTGACAGCTCTGTAAAAAGAAAAAATAGCATAGAATTGTTTCTAGTTTTATTGGAGAAAAAAGTGTTTTAATTCTTCATTTGAATTTTTATTACATCCTGCTCACATTCATGCAGAACTTGAAGATCCAGAAGTCCTCTCCTTTTATTTTGCTTCCACCTTTGTGTCTAAAACAGAGCTGCTTTTATTGCAGCCCTCAGGCAGAGGAAGCTAAGCTAGGAAAACTGAATCCTTCCAGGCTAGGTATGGAAATGAGCCCTGTGTCACAATACTCAACAATATCTCCTGTTCTTTCTCTTATTGTTCTGAAAATAGAGACAGAAGAGAGGAGACACCGGACAGCATTGTTCCTTTTGCCTACTTCTGTGAGAAATTAATTAATTATGAATGAGTAAGTGAGTTAAAAAAGAGGTCTGAGCTCTGCTGGTGTTAACATAATTATGATTCCTTTTTTTCAGAATGAAGGGACTGGTGCTATTTCCTCCACCTCTCAAATGGGTTTTTATCGCCTTCAATTTGGAAAAGAAAAGCTGATAAAAGCTTTTATAATTCTTTAATTTGGCACTGATTTGCATGAATCTCCCTCAGTAATTATCAACTCACCCCTTCAACAGGAACAGTTGATTCTGATAAGACACTAAAAGAACATAGGCCTATATGCGAGCGTGTGTGTCTGGAGGGGCGGGGGTATGTTCAGCTTTTTGTCACCAATTTTTCTATTTCCATATCTCATCCCACCGTCTTTTCACTGGGAGAGGTGTGGAGCATGTGATGGCGGTGACAGGGGAGAGGGAACAGAAAAATCCTAAATCAAAGCACTCAATTATAGGACTGCAGTAATTATGGGAGCCCTTGAATTGAAGTGCTCTCCGAGGAGAGATGGATAGATATATGGACGAGGCACAAGGGATAGGACAGATAGATAAATAAATGAATATGCCTCACAGAAATACAATGTAGCCTCTGGGCTTGGGATGACATAAATACACATATTAATCGATAGGTCGCAAACCATCCTTGTGCAATTAAAAAGGTATTGAGTGGATAGCCCATGCTATAGACTTAAAACTGGGCTTTGGTCAGGTGGTAATGGGTCAAAGCCCTGATGTGCTAGGAGGCTGATGCCCCCTTGGCCCTCACTAGCCTCTGGCCTGTGCATGTTTAAAAGCTCAGGGTCTGTCCATAAAGGGACCACAGTCTCTGTAGAGTTCCTTCCTGGTCAATAAGACTGAATGAGTTCTATAAGTGCCACTGTGTTCTCACTGTAGTGTTGACAATACTCTACTACTGCCCAGAAAACTGTTATTCAATTCAATTCAGTTTTATTGCAACAAAAAGCAACAAAGAAGGTAAAAAGCATGAATGCAAATTTGGTTCTTAAAGGATTTCAAAATTCAATTCTCCCCAGAGGTATACTTACATGTTTGGCAAAACCTTTTTGATTGATCTTCAGAAAGACATTCAAGTTTGCATCATATTGATGTTAATGCTCTACATTTACTGACAAAAAAACATTGTTGTGGGAAAAATCAACAGGAATATGTCAAAGGTTCTATTATGGGTTATTGTTCATTTGAAGCAATACGTGTGTCTGTTTTTGTAGACAAGAAGTTATTGTTTGTAAATAAATAAAGACAATTAGCCCTTTTACTAGAAAAAGGATCACAAAGAGCTTAACAACACAGGTCCAAACTCAATCCAAAACAGGTTAAAAAAAACATTAAATGACAAAATCTTGCCAAAAGAAAAACCCACATTTAGTTTGAGGCCTGCTTAAAAAAAGTCTTCAGGTGGATTTTAAAAAGCTCGGCTGCCACATTTTTCTATTAAAGATTTTATACCATTTTGCATATTTATAATGCTATTTCCTTTATCATTTGAGTCAAAAAAGTCCTTTAAAATAGAAGTTCTAAAAAAAGTTTGAGCACAAATTTCTTAGTTTTTCAAAATGTCCCCAGGAAATACTTTTAAATAGATGTGTATGTGTGTGTGTGTGTGTGTGTGTGTGTGTGTGTGTGTGTGTGTGCATCTATATTCATATGTACTAAAAATTGTGATGATAAAACATATGATATAAAAATAAACATAATTTTTTTTGTGTGCCTTTTTAAACTGTCCTTGTTCCCCACAGTCTTTGTCATAGGCTTTATGTATCCAAATAATGAAAAATGTGGGCTGAACTACATCCACTGGACATCCATGCTTATGTACATTTGAAGATCGGGACTGTTTAGATATAAATGCATGAGAAAAGTCAGGGCTAGCTTTTAGCTGATCGCCAGCAAAACACTTTAACACAGGGGTGCTTAGTATGTATATATTATACTTATATATATACCCTATATATATATATATATATATATATATATATATATATATATATAATGTATGTGTGTAGATGTTTTGGAGCCTAAAGAAGTAGTCACCTAAAGAAGTAGCTTGCACACCAAAAAAGTTTGTCATAAAAGTGGATGCATCAGAGTGGGGCGGAACATGGCACTTGTGGCTTGCCATAGTGGCTCCTGCGTCACACATAAAAGCTTTTTCAAATGGCTATTTTTCGTGTGCTCCTGATTCACAATGATTTGAATAAAGAAATATTCAGAAACGTAATTTTAAGATTAATTTTCTTTTAATAGGTCCTCTATCATGAGAAAAAGGCCACAAGAACATGTTAAAACACAGAAAACACAGTTTTTCATTTTTGAGTGGGTCTTTAAACTGTTCAAATATGTTGGGGATAGAAAGAAGTTGGAATTTTGAACAAATCGTTTATCATATAAAGCAGAATTATTAACATATAGTAAAGTTTCATGACAATGAGTTCTATACTATTGTAGGAACAGATTGGTGCTTTGGCACACCTGAAGGTTTTCTAATGGCCTGGTCAGGTAAATGTGCCTGTTGGTTGTCTTATGACAACACATTGGAGGGCCTAACAAAAATGTGCAACCCTTGGCTGATAAATGCTTCAGAGTAGTTGTAGGATCTTTAGGATGTTTCCTCAGTGTAAAGTTTAGGAAAGTGGGTATCTGTAAAACTTCAAATTTTTACCTGTCTCTTTCTAGATTGTGCTCAAAGACTTCTTCCTCACCAGGACAAGGAGTAGGACATTTTTACCTTCATACTCAGGCAGCTGCACAGTCTCTTTGCTCCTCAAGGCACAAAGCAGTAGACTGATAATCTTCCTTCAATCTTTTCCCTTTTTTCTTAGTTCTCAGCTAAAATATTTCATATTCTAATTGGCCCTTATGTGTGTCACATTCCCAGGAGCACTACTTAATACCATTCCAAAATCCATTAAATTCACCCAAAATGTACGATTTTTTAGATTTAGTTTCTCTTTCTTAAATGTAAATGCAGATTTTACATCCCTTTCGTTTTACATAACTCTCTTTACATCCCTCCAATTTCTATTTTCCGCTCTCTCTTTTTTCCCTCGCTCCTCCCAACCCGTCTTTCTCCTTTCCTCCTTTTCCATTCTTTGCCTGGAGGTTACTGCTAAACGTGCATCATTCAGCAAAAAACAAAAGGAGGGAATTGATTGGGTTATCAGCTGCTACTCTGGTGGACCCTTTGATCAGACCTGAAAAACAGCGCTACATGCCAGAATTGTGCTTCAGCAGCTCTTTCTGAGTTTTACAATTATTACATGCCATGGTCACATCCAAAGTTTCCCCTTTCTCTCTCCCTACAGTCTTGGGGTTATACCCTACAGCAGAGAGCATTATTACAGCTCATTCATTTTTCTGCCCCCTGTGCACTCAGCTGTGAGAAAAAATGGGCATTGGTGCCTGTATAAGTAGAAGGTTCTTTGCTGTAAAATCATGTAGATTCTCCTACTTTCACTTGTGTTCAGCAGCTAAGCTTATCTTTGGATGAGCTGACCTTGAACCATGAAGAAGGAAGTGGCAGAACTTGCCTGTTCATTTATAACTAAGCAGGGCACGGCAAGGACAGCAGGTCGTCATTAAGCAGAGTTGTTTGCTTTATTTTTCTTCTCCCAGATTCACATATAACCTATAGGGTCAACGACAACAATAGAAAAGAAGATTGGCTCTACTTTGACCTGACTAATGGCAGGAGGTAACACTTTAGATTAATGTGTACAGCTTTACAGTAAAATCACATCTGAGGAAACCACTTAGGGAGAACAATGAAACAGAACATCATCAAGAATCAAGGAAGTTCAGAGAAAAAATAAACACTAAAGGTTTCAGGCCCACACACACATTATACTTTTCAGAAAAGCATACATGCACTTAAACAATGGGTTATGTTTTTTTCTTTTTTCGTTTCGTTTCCATTTTACAACAGAGAGCCTAAAGCTCCTAGACGGCCGTCTCACTTCCTCAGTAATTGTCTGGCTGATACTTAAGGCCAACAGCTTTTAATAAGCAATATAGACAAGAACCAAACTGACAATAACAGCTGCCCTACATCAATTATTGGATACATATCCATCACTTGTTGACATATATGTGACCCCTGGCACCTGCCAGCTTAGGTATTGAGTGGCCAGCTTTCTCCAGCACAAGTGACAAGTTCCATTTGCAATCACATTTATTAAACAGACGTTAGAAAGAATAAAGATCTTGGCCAGGCACCAGCTTCAGCATTTAATATTCTAAAAAGTCTTTGGAGAATAGATGAATGTCTACAATAAATACACTAGAAGCATTGAAACGTTTCTTTATTTCCATTTCTTATATTTTTCCTCTTTTGCTGCATTATTACAAAAATAGGACAATGTGACTTGCAAGAATAACTGGATTTTACGGGCTTGAATGCGCTTCATATTTTGCGGTATATGAATGCTGCAGTGCAAGCAAATGTATTTATAATAGGACAAAAACTGAGTGCACACCGAGGGTTCCACTTTTTAAAGTCTGAAAAAAACCCCTGCAATTTTTAGCTGACAACTGAAACACCAATACATGTAACATTGGTAGGGCTGGGTGACAGAACCAAAACCTAAATCACAAAATAGTTTTACAGTTTTAGATCACTTCACTATGAAATAGTGATCTAAAAAAAATAACTATTTCTATCTTCCTACAGGAAACAACTTAATGTTTATGCACAAACACAAAAATACCTTTTTTGCAAACTATGAACATTCTAACCAAAAAGACTCACAAAACATAAGTGAGTATGTATTGTATTAATTAATAACTAGGTCCACATTATCTTTTGAAAAAAAAATATTTTAAATTGTTCCTATGAGTTTCCTGCTTTTTGAAGATTTGCAATATGATCTAGGCAGTGAAGTACAGACAATGGCAACAATAACATACCAGTCTGGTCCAGGGAACTTTAGTTCTGCATTTACAGCTTTACCTCTTCAGACCTCTTCAGACCTGTCCTCTTCAGACATGTGTCAACATGCGTGGACATTATTGAGTTATATTACCACAGAAGTTCATTCTGTTTAACTAGGGCCCTGTCAAAGAGAATAAAAAATGGAAATCAAACAAGAGCCCTGGTCTGAAGAGGGTAAAAGCAAATTCTAGTCATTTCATTGCACTTGTATTTGTATTTGTTACAATGATAAAAAAGGTAATTAATTTTCTATTTTCTGTTGGCCTCTGCAATGGTCACAGGGTCAAACAAACCACCTGTGGTTCCTATAGACACATGTAAATACATTATTTTAAGAGTGGATTATTTTCATTAGTTTGATGTACCATGAGACATTTGTGACAAAGCTATGCCCCAACCATCTGTTCTCCAATTCTCCAATTCCTCAATGTCTACAGAGGCAAATTTCAAATGGAGCAATTTCCTGACACCTTTCATTTTGAACAGTCACATTCAACACCAAAATAAAAATTATGTACAGCTTGCACACAAAATGTTTTAGTATTTATGCTTATTTTTCCACTTAATTTGAACAGATTTTTCTTGTAATCAACTGTTTTGATTTCAGTAGAGCTCATATTAGGGTTCATTAGGGTCATGTTTTTTTGGTTGGTAGGTGAAATGACCCATGCAAGCGCTCTTCGAAACTTTCACTTTACTTTTGTCTGCCCAGTTGCCTATTTCCAGAATGTCGTTACATTTGATGCATAAAGACTTAATGGGCCCAACCCACTTCAGAGGGAACTTTTTTGCTGTCCAACTGGTGGGATCATCTGTCCAGTGTAAATACTTTTTTTGGCAAGTTGCATAGCTTCTAATCATTACTGATGCAGTGCACTTTCAAGCTAACAGATGCTTTCCAGATATACACCACCTGCTTCTTGTTCTTCATTTTTTCCTGTGTTCATGGTGTGTTTGCTTTGTGTTGCATTTAGAAATTAGTTTAGGTTTATAGATAGGTCAAATGTAATTCATTGATTCCGAAAAGGAGAAATGGTAAACATGGTCCCTGAACATACCCTGAAAGAAATGCTCATTGGAATTTGGGTTTTAGGTCAACTAGTCACATACCTTCCTCTTCCCCAATCCTTCTTATAATTAAAAAATGCCTTTATAAATACAAGTATGAATAATTTAGAATACATTTGATAATATATTTTTATCATGAGTATACATTTACGTCATTTAGTTTTATATTTTAAAGTAATATTTTTGCTATCTGAATTCCTTGTTAGGGACTTGGATGGAGTTCAATGGTAAAAAAAACTGTTGCAGATAACTGCAACAAGAGGGACAAAGAAAATCAAATCGTGAAAACAAATTATTATTTAACAATATTATGCATTGAATGTTAGAGAAACTGAGAACTGAAAGACTGAAAGATAGAGGAAGGCAGGATGTGGAAATATCTGCTGTAAAGCACCATCCTGGATTTTCTCTCCCTTTTGCCCCCGTCCTACTACTCACCTCATTCACAGACTCAATGAATTATGCCTTTCCTAATTGGCTTCAGTGGCGCTTAAAGCAAACAGTTTAAATAAGTAAAAGGCACTTGGACGAGGAAGCAGGCCCTTGCAATTATTGGAACTACATCAGTCAAAGTACTGCTCTGCACTGGGGCTGTTCTCCCTTTCTCATTTTCTCCCTCCTCCTCTTTCTTATCCTGACCTGCATGTGTAATTTTGGCCAAGAGAGAAAGTGCGAGTTTGGGAACGAAAGATTACGGCAAACTATGTCTGAGATGTCTTGATAGAATAGTGACAGGAAGCCTACGGGTCCAGCACCCACCATCTTATCTCTGTGCCACTTAATCACGTGTCTCGCTGACATGTTTATATGGCTGAACTTTGTGGTGCTATTAGAGACGGAAAAGTGAGAGGGCCTCAGCTCAGACTCAGGGCCCCCAGGGCAAGCCTGGCCCTTTCCCTCTTCTTCCACACCTATTATATGCTAATTACAGCCATTCTTAAACCACGCTTACAAGGAGTTAATTTAGTGGCCCATTACACTGGTCTATATTTCAGTGCTGTGAGTGGAGAGCCCTTGTGGGGCTTTTAGAAAGAGGTGCAAGTGAGGATGAGAAGCTGGAGAAAATAGGTAAAGGGTGCTTTATATCCCACAAGGGAGAAGGAAACTGAGATGGGATAGTTGAAAGTCTACTGGTTGTACAAGTGAGGAGAATCAAAGAGCTGGCACAGCCACTTTGAGCAATCGCTCAGCAATAATCATGATTGACTTTGAGGAAATGCTCAGATGATTATCGTGGGTCTGACACCTTTTTTTGTGTGACTGGTTTAGAGGTGGTTTTCTTTTCAAGTGTATTGAAGTAACAAAATCAGAGTTATTAAGAATAAAAGAAAATGGGTCTATGCAAACGATCTTTAGCTTCTAATAAAAGCAATTTGTATTTGTTTTTATGTTGCTGCTCTTTAAATGCAATTTTTTTAAACAAGATTTTATTACAAATTTTAATTTCACTCTTACGCTTTGAGTTGTAAACTTTGTTTTAATAACATTGGTTCCCAAAAAAGGTAAAGAAGCACTTTTGTGTTCTTGCCCTCTCACTTTGAATGTTATTTATATTCAAATCAAATCCTTGCACTACAAAATGCCCAACATTTTCAAGAACATGTATTCTGACAATCAATGATTGAAAAATGCTTGTGTTCAGAAAGTGCTTTACAAATAAACATGGATTGTATAACTTATTTTAATGAAGAATTTCGCATTTTTCTGCAACAACAAAGAACATGAGGAACCATTCCTCAGACTTTTGCAGATTAAACATCGCATTCATGACAGCTGCACCAGATGGACTGTTGAACCATCCAGGGGGTTTTGCCCCTTTGCCCGAAAATAGCTGGGATAGCCAATGAACCTGACCAGGAACAAGCAGGTTTGGAAAATGAATGGATGGATTTTGTATCAGCTGCAGTGATTTATTTCATGTGTCAGAAAAGTATGCACGTTTCTCTATAATATTTCTAGATTGCATAGAAGAAACTAAGTTTGGATTTAGTTCCAGGTGATTTCTTGTGCACAGGAAATGTGAAAACATGCCCATATGTGTAAAGGACAGCAAAATAACCTGTTGGGACATCTTAATTAAATACATAATGTGGAAACAAAGATATCTACAGGGTCATAGAGCATTTAGAAGCAGTAAAAAGGAGTAAGCAATAAAAAAATTAAAAATGAAAGAGAAAAATGTTCAGAAAGAGAAAGAAGGGAGTCAAATAAAAGTAATAGGACAGACACACGGGCAATAAAAAATGTGGTTTTTTCTCTGGGGGTAATTACTGTTTTTTTTCTTCCTGTTAATGACTTTCTGGCACAACAGTTCATGTCTAAAGCACACATACATCTCACATATGGGTACCTTGTGTCAGTGTGTATGTCTCTGGGCATTTGAGGATAGTGCTTGGTGTGTGTTCTCCGTTTAGTTGAGGTTATGACTCTGCCGTGGCTCTACCTCTAAGAGGTAGGAAACTATAACTCCATCACCTCCCTGTCTATTGACTCCCTCCAAAGGGGATCAATACTGGAATGATGGCCCTCCTATGTCTTCCCCATCCATCCACTAGGCCATTGAGTGTATGTTAATGTTATGAATTATCGATAGAACAGTTACTATTGATCGGCTGAAGAATATTGGTGGGCTGTGTAACAGGAGGGGGATAAGACTGGAGAATGGCTGGTTGGAGGGAAAGACGAGTCCAAATTCTGCTCAAAGGTTTAAGTATCCACCAGGATTTCTGGCCCTTGAAAAAATTTGATCAAAAGTGACAACGTATTTCATTCTTTTCATTCTGACCTACCAACAGAGGATGAAACCATTGACAGTATAAGAGAACTGGACTGAGGGAGTGTAATATCACCCATAGAAAATGGTTTACTTCCGACCCCAACCAAATGAGAGCAGTCACCATTCTTTTTTGATACAGCCACCATCATGTTGGAGCCACACAATGTTAATAAACACTGATTGGTCCAAGTCAGTCTGAGTTGAGGTTTCTATGGTAACTCTCCTTCCAATTTAGGAGTGAGCCTGTTGGAAGTCCACACCCCTTCCACTGAAAGCAGGCTTGGGAGAATCTGTCAAGGATTTTGAACGTTGCACAAGGGTACTAGCAGACACCACATGCTTTCAATGAGGCATCTGATTGGTCAGATTTTAACTTAAATAACTCGCAATAAAGAAAGATATCAGACAGAGTAACAGCCATTTGTTTCTCAATAGACGTCTATGGGATTTCAGCTTCTTGGAGCTAGTGGGTACTTCCTGTTTGGAATGCAATGGGGTTCCCAATATCCCCCACATAAAACAGGTGGTTAAAACTGGTTTTTATCATCTTAGAAATCTGGCTAGGGTCCACCCACTACTCTCTCTTGCTAATATGGAGATGCTAATGCATTATTTTATCATGAGTAAAATTGATTATTGTAACGCCCTGCTTGCTGGTCTTCCAAAAACCAACATTAGGAACCTTCAGCTTCTCCAAAATTCTGCTGCACGAGTTCTCACAAAGACCAGGAGGCAGGCTCACATCACCCCAATTTTAAAATCCCTGCATTGGCTCACCATATGCTTCAGGATTGATTTTAAGATACTTTTAACAGTTTTTAAATGTCTTAACGGTCTTGGGCCTTCTTATGTATCAGATCTTTTTAGTAAAGTAAGAACCCTCTGGCACTACTCTTTTAACCATTCCAATTTTAAAAACCAAAACCTATGGAGAGGCTGCATTTCAGTACTATGGCCCCCGTTTATGGAACAGTCTGCCAGAGGATCTGAGAGCCGCAGAGAGCATTAATACTTTCAAGAAAAGGCTTAAGACCCATCTTTTTAACCTGGCTTTTGGCTAATTTTTTACTACTTTTATTTATTTATTTAGTTATTTATTTATTTATTTGTATTTATTTATTTAGTTATCCATTTTATGATGTTTTATGAACTTGAACTAGATTTTTAACGCTTTATTTTAATTTACCTTATTTCACTGTTTTATTGTTTTTATCAATATGTTTACTTTTTGATTGTCTTTTTTATTTTCATTTTTATTTCCAGTGCTTCCTCAGTTGAACCTCTCCCCCTGGGTCGGCTGCTGTTCAGCCGCTGCGGCTCTGGATGGGAAACTGCATCACCTCATAGCTGTGGTGGAGCGGTCCTAGCCTGTGATGCTGCATTTGGCTGTCTATGCGGCTGTTCACAGAGAGGGAGGTTCCAATTATCAGCGTTTCCAACATCTTGTTTTCATGCTCCGCCTATTTCTCATTGTCCTTCCCCATCAGTTAGGGGGTAGGAGGTGTGAAAGGAGTGGGGGCTAGGTACGGGGAGGGGGCCCCTATTTTTTTATTTTTGTGTTTGTTTATTTTAATCGTCATGCTAGTTTTTATATTTTGTTGTGTTTTAATGTAAAGCACTTTGTGTTATATTTTTAAATGAAAAGTGCTTTACAAATAAAGTTTTGATTTGATTTGAATAGGAAGGAGAGGGGCGTCACTCAGTCCAATTCTCTTATAACAGTCAATTAATGAAACACTAACATTATTTTTTAATACATTTCAGAAAAAAAATATTCTGGTTTTATTCCAGTTAAGGTTTTTATTCCAGAGTTTGCCTATTATTTTAAAGCCAAAGCAAGTTTGCTGTAAATTCTTCATTTGTAGTAACTTTTGTTGGTAATACCCCACACAAAATCTATGGACTGGTCAAGAGAAGGATGAGAGACATTCTTAAAATCTCGCCTGCCTACATTTACCGTCTCCAGTTTGTGTGGTTTGGAATGCCCCTGGATTTTCACCAAACCCAAAGGAGTTTCAAAAAGGTCTTTTTCAGGAAAGTGCTTAACTCTTTCATCTCAGGAAACTCATGCAGTCTGAAGATGCTGTGGCACTGTAGTCTGGGGAAGGAGGCTGTTGTTGTACAGCTCACTAGTTTCAGTAAATCCCGCTGAAAAGTTAGAGTATTTCAAAATAAAATTCCTAGAGAGACTTTCTCTGTGGCCTTATTCCGTTCACTAATTACTGTATTAAAGTGCCTCATTTATACTAGGCCTTCTGTAATTTCATGCTTGTTCAATACATTTTAAGTGACTCTTTTGTATTATAATGTATGTGTTCCCTTTTCAATGCTCCACAAATAATAACAAAAACTCTTTAATGCCCCACACAATTACTTAAGTGTTCTCTGATATGTTGAGTAATAAAAGGAATTGAGTAGATAAAATGTGACTGCAAACTAGAATACAGATTTCACACACTTGATTTAGCTAATTTGAGACATTTGAAACAGAAACATTTGGGAAGTGAGAGAGAAACAAAATGATGTCGATGAGTACAAAGATGCAACTAATTTATTTATTTATCTATACAACATGTACTTATTTCCTGTGAATCTACAAACAATATGTAATAATTGTTTTATTTTCCTGTGCTGTACTTTTAGTTCCAAAGTTGTTAGTTTTAAAGATCTTCTTTTGCTGACTGATGAAGAAAACATTTTGTTCAGCAATTCTTTTTGCCAAAAAAACAATTATATTATATTTTAAATGTGAGAAATGAAGTTGAACTTTGTTTTTATTGATAGGTGCTAAAAGGACTTGCTGGTTCAAAGGACTTATGGATGTTTTACTTACAGGGCCAGGTGTCAATAGATTTAAGGATTGACCCGTAACTGATGGGAGGGAATGTCTCTTCCTGTTCTATGAAATAACCTAAAGATCCAATAAAAGAACATGAAGAGCTCCTTTTGCTGCTCTCCAGCCTAAAATATAAGGACGGTCTAAAAAAAGAAAGTGCTTACATTATAGTGATTATAAAGATGAATGCATTATATACACAGCTTTATAATTTTTTTTTTAATATTGTTTTCCTGCTGTGGCCAAGTCAATACAGTATTGCTGCAGATCCTATTGCAATATTTTCTTTTATATATCATAACCTTAAGTACTTGTAATATGATTGCCATCACTGCACACTGCAGCCAATTTTGTAAAGCACACTAGTTGTTAAGTAAACCTGCAGTGTGTTAGGTTCTGTGTGCAGGTGAATATGTAGTCTATATATTTAGCTCTGTCACTGTATGTGGTGTGCATTTCATGCAGACAATGTATGTTATTGTCTTGGTATCTGCAACCTCTAAGAATGAAATAGACCTTTTCAAGCTGGAAGTCAAGCTACGTTCACCCTGCCCTCCACAACCTGCGTTCAAGTGGCCACTTCCAGTAACTAGTGAGAAGGGTATGTATGGGCTGTAGGGAGTAAAAGATGGGATGAAAAAAACAAACAAATTGGAATATTGCAGGTTAGAGAGATGATCTGGGTGGAGCCAGTTTAGCTCGTGCTGGTTTGCGGCGCCTTCCGTCCGTGAAACCAGGGTTCAAATCCAGGCTGCTCCCTATTCCCTTCTCTGCTGCTGTGCCGGATAAATTGAGAGGGTTGCGTCAGGAAGGGCATCCAGCATAAAACATTGCCAATTTCACCATGCAACTCATCCTCGAAAGAGGGTTGTTTCACTGCGGCAACCCCTGATGGGACAAAGCCGAAAGATGATCTGGGTGAGAGCACACACCTGCCACCAAAGAGGACCCGGGTTGGGTCCTCTTTTGTTGGCCACAACAATAATTTATTAGCAACAATAAAGTTGGGCCACTGAATCACCAGGGCGCAGGTCCAAGTGCCCCTGGGGAGTGCGCCCTCCTGGCCGAGTGGGAACCTCTCCTTGGGCGAGCGCCTTCTTTTCCCGGAGCGTGCACCCTGCTTCTGGGGCGAACGCTCTCCGGGCAGAGTGGCAGCCCTCTCCCCGTGGGGAAACTGCTTCCTGCAGTGGGGCACCTCGTCCCATCAGCTCTTCTCCTCTGCTCTTGTATTGTCTCTCAATTAAGAGCAGGTGCATCCAATCAAGCGGTGTGTACATACAAAGAGTTTGTGAAACACAGCAAACAGAAAACATGCAAAAACCACTCAATCATGCAATTAATCTCTGCCACACCTGCTCACACAGGGAAAAGTCTGTGTAAGCACACATATATTTCCCGTTTCAGGCTTCTGTGTTCAAAACTCTTGCATTCACACGTAGCTACGCAACTTTTTACGACTGTTTTTGGACTCTGCATACAAAATGTGTGGCTGTTATCAAACCAGGTCAAACTTTCACTAATCAAGGACTCTGATTTGGTAGAGTCGCATGGATTTGGTTTACTCTGTGAACCAAGATACGCTGATGAGCCTGACGATGTCTGCGTTTTTTTTTCTTCAAATAAAGATGGTAAGATAAAAGGTCACTCTCCTAAAGTGATGCTAATCAATATCTGCCATTGCATAGACAATAGCAACTGAACTATGTCTGTTTCTTGCCCATATTGTGAGGTTTGCACTGCTTTGGCATTTTGCACTAAGCGTCTTCCACCTGTGGGTGACAGACATGCACTAGTAAACAGTACAAAAGGACAAAAAAAAGAGAAGCCCCTTCCAGCTTGTCCAGTGTTCACACCATGGGCTAAATGAGTGTTCAAGAATTTGCGTAAAAAAAAATTATATTCTTTTGCAAAGAATATAATTGAAATGCTAAAATGCACAGAGGGTTAATAACCAACAAAATGTACAAAAAATCCCAGCCCTGTTGCTGATCTCACTTTCACAGTTTTGTGAAAAATAACTTTCTAAATGAACCAGGTTACATTCAAGCAGCACTTTTTTTAAGCTCTTGCTTGCATTTTTTCAGGCTCATTTCTCTCTGCAGTCATTTCGTTTCGCTATATATGTAACAATAGGTAGAATGACAGAGAATGAGGTTATTTGAAATATCTCTAAGCCACTTATGTCTGCTTTAAAGTGTTCTCCACTCTGAGCCCATAGGCGTTTATTGCCAATTGATCCTGAATGTAAGTGTTAGTCATAAATTAAAACCTTTCTGTCCTCCTCATATGATTCAGGGTATTGTGATCTAACTCATCAACTTACTGGGCACACACACGCATGCACGCACGCACGCAAGCACACACACACGCACACACACACAGATCTGAATAGAAATCCCTGTAGAAAGATTTAGTTGACTTTCATTAATGTCTAACTAAAACTGTAAATCTGCAAACGAGGTAAGCTTGACTCTAACCTTGACTTTGCATCTGACAATACACTGCAAATTGACAGATTATGCACTGGTAATTTTTATTATGTTGGCCAAACATTGTAGTTCTTTTTGGTCCATTACATAGATCCTAAAGTAATTTGTTGAGGGTCACTCAAGGTAGCAAAACTGAATATTACGGAGGACACAATAAAAAATAAAGCCGCACACGGCGTTGTATCGCAGACGCAACCCGCCATCCACGCCCAACTCTACGCACCACCACCGCCCTCACCGCCCTCACCACCCACCTTTGATCAAGGCTAGTCAAGGCTGCATTGGCTAATAATGGTTACTATGCTAGCTATGCTAATGTTGCTAAAAGTGCTAGCATTGTGATAAGCATCATTAACTGTCTAAGAAAAAAACATTTCTCAAAACGTTAATTCTGCTAACTATACTAGCTATGCTAATGTGAATAAAAGTGCTAGCATAGCGATTAGCATCATCAACTGACTCTGAAAAACATTACTCCATTGGGGAGAGCTATATGACTTAAGTTGAAAAACACTTTTTAAAATGGCGGCTTTTCTGTTGATTTTATCTCCATAGCGACCATTTGATGTTTTGGTTGTTTGGATGACAAATAGATCGACGGAATGTGCCAGCTAGCTAAGATGGCAACGGTTGTGAATTCGCCACGCGCACGGCGTTCAAAATATACAACTCCTAATTCCAACATTTTGTCCAAATCACCTTGCTATGGAGGCCTGAGAAGTTACGAGACTATGGCAAAAAATCCCTAGGACGAGTTTCCGTTTGTATGTGGCGCTAAAGGGGCTTTTAAAAAAAAAAATGCAGGTTGGCGGCCTTTTCCAAAGGTCAAAGGTCAAGACCTTCCTTTATCGATCTTGTCGTGCGTGACATCGTTTTGTTCAGCGTAGGCCAGGGAATCGCATATTTCCTCTTCACGACATTCCGATAAAAAATGTGCGAGCTAGCTAAGATGGCAACGGTTGCTAGCTCGCCACGCGCACGCCGTTCAAAATCTACAACTTCTAATTCCAACATTTTGTCCAGAGTAGCTGGCCGTTGATGCCTGAAAAGTTACAAGACATTTGATGAAAATTCCAACGACGAGTTTTCGTTTGTATCTGGTGCTAAAGGTGCTTTTTAGAGAATATTACAGATGACGGCCTTTTCCCAAGGTCAAAGGTCAACGACACTTCTGTGGTGTTTGTAGACTGGAGCTGGCAGCAAGTGAGGAGAATTGCGTGAAAATCGCTCAAACAAAAGTGTCATTTTCCCATATCGTGGGAAAACACAAAAATCGCCAATTCTCAGAGTTCGCCACAAAATGGCCGCCAAGCCGTAGGTCGTGTGGCCGTCCCATAATGATTTCAAAACTTCTTTGGAATATCCCCAACATGTGTGTTTTGGTTTCGCAACTGTATTTCGAAGTACATTTTGTTTGGCCCCATACGCGATTTTCGGCCCATTCATTTTTTCGACGGGATCGCTGGCCGTGATGTCATCATCTTCGGGGGATGACGTCGACTTTGTGGAAAATTCATTTGCAATTTATCCCAGGTGTGTGCACATTTTGGTTACTTTTCGAGCATGCGGCGGGGGTCACATTCTCGCTGAAAGGCAGCGAATTCGTTCCAACTGAGATAACAATATGGTCCTTGCAGTCAGTGACTGCTGCTGGGGGCCATAAAAATGTGACCTTACCTTAATACTAAACAAAGACAAGACAAATTTCACATGACACAGAGCGATATCAATGCTATTTTGGGATGTCATGCAGCATAATTAGTTATGTATAGCACATGTAGTGAAAACTGCTAAAGTCATCTTCAAGTAGATTGAAAAAAAAAAAAAACCACAAAAATTGTTCTAAAGAAAGAAACTAAAATGTTTTGCTTAAATGATTAAATGATCCCACCCCTCCTCCCACCCCTGCTCTCTCCTCTTAGAGGAGACTTGTAAATATCCTGAATTACCGTGGACACCTCACTGTCAACTCCACGCTTCAACCTTCGCTTGGATCTGAAGAAAACTCCTAACCGATGCTAAATCATCTGAGTGTCTAACTTCAAACATCATGTTTATTTGACCAAAGATGTTGATCACACAAGAATTTTGTTCACTTTAACTTCCCTAATTATTGGACATTACGATTTACTTCCCCTCAAAAATCAAACAAATAAATAAATGTGCAAAGGTAAATACACATCTAGAAACAGAAAAATAAACACAGTAGGTCAGCACAGATAACACAATCAGTTAAATTAGTCTTTGAAGGCAGTACTTACAGATGAAATAATTTTATTGTTTTCTTGATATAATGTAGTGTTTTATAAACGTAGTATCTAGTAGGATCTACATTTAGGGTTTTTCAACATACTGACGGGCTGCGTGGTAAAAATAAACTTTTATGTCTAAGTATCAATATAATGTACACCAATGATGCATACCTGCTGGTGTTGTGCACATCCAAAACAAAAAATATTCACTTTTGTTGCTAATATTCGGATAAATAAATCAAATACAAGTTGAAGCCAATTACCTGAAACCCGATAGTGTTATAACATTTCTTGGTATACATAAACAAATAAAGCTTTAGGTTTGGTGCGAGCACACCCAGACAGAGGGTTGTATATTTTTCAATTTTTGGCTAGTATTCAATATTTCATAGTTCTAAAATAAACTTGGCTGATAAATAACACCATCTTCTCTTTAAAATACTTTTGCAGCTTAACTGGCAAAAGCCAAAAAACAAAATGGATTTGACATGCATTGAGAGTAGACTTAACCTTTGTAATTGAGGCATTTATGTTGTGATAGTCATTTGTTTTTCATATCTCTTATGTTTTTCGTTACTGGTCCCTAATACATATGAATATTACGTTTAGTATTTTTCTATTAATTTTTTGGTAAAAGTAACTAAAACAGTGAATTACACAAAAGTCAGACTTTTAACAAGTTCATAAATAGTAGGCTAGATGAGACGTGGGTTCACCAGGGGCTCCTAAATAAAAGTTGCTGTGTGTTAGAGCATATATCAGAATCTGGCTGTAAAGCCTGCCCTTTCACGTGGGGAGTAGTGGGAGTAGTTGACTCCTGTCTGCTGATGGGAACTTTAAATCACTCACTTCCCCTCTCTGCCAGTCTCACATGCGTACACGTCCTCGTAAATGTCACCTCTTAATCTGGCCCCAAATGCTGCTCAGTGCACTCGGTAACACATTTTATTCAGCATATATACTCAGCTTCACATTACCGTTCTAACATTTTACCCTCAGATGACTGCCACACCCACATTTCATTTCCTTAAGACAAAATATTTTTCTCAGAAACTTTCTTTGAACACTTTAAAGTTACTATTGTTTTTTTTTTTTTAGATCCTTTGGAGCAAAAAAAACAAAAAAAAAAACATGCAAATAAAAAGTCTGACAGTAGATAGAACACAGGGTCACAACAAAAACCAAAAAAATCCAAACTGTTTCAATTTCTGAAGTCCAGATTTTTTGGAAATTGCACAGACAAACTCAAAATCGTTTAATGTTTTTATTGTAATGCATTTGGATTTTCTTGTTACTGACCGATGCTCCAAATAAAACAAGGCTCAAAATAGTAGAGGTGTCTCGTAGATCCTTGGCTCCATACACATTTCTTTGTGTTAGATAGCCAGTTGTTGCATGCTCTAAATATTAAGAATTTTCTTGACTTAACTTTTCTTTTTTATTTATTTATTATTTTAAATTCTAAACCCTTAATATTTAAACTACTCAAAAAAACCTTCAGTTGTAAACATTGAACACAGCTGTTAAAAAGGTTTTTAACAGCGTAGTGGAGAGAAAACAAAAAAGTATTTTTTCTTCATATTTCGCAATAATTACAAAATTCTGTTCTTTAGAGAAACTGTGCGTTTAGGTGCACTAAATACAGATCTGACAGACTGAGACTCTTTAGACACAACAATCTAAAGGGGTTGGTCAGCCCAGGAAACACCATTTCTCTGTACTTGTGAAACATTACCCTGCTTTAAATGAAATAAGAAAGTTATTGTTAAATATCACAATTTTTCAATAAAAAATTTACCGGAATAAACGGAAAGGATAGAAGTATCATTCTGTAATGGTTAAAAATTGGAAGCCGACCTTCCGGCTTAAATAAAAACATCTGGTAATAAAGCTCACTTTTTGAGAAAGGCTTTACTGATTTAAATGGTGGAAATGAAGCTCTACGTCTATGGCATAAAAAGGTTTGCTTTCGCCTAAGCAGAGAAACATGAAGTGAAATTTATCCTGTTTGCCAGGAGTTTTCCTTTGCAAATAGCAGCGTGTTCATGCCACCCATGGCAACAGCCAATCAATCTATGGTAGATATTCGGTTCTGTTTTTCTTTTTTTTCTTTGAACTTGTTCTTTCCAACAACTGAGCAAAAAGATTAGAGCTGAAGGCCTTTTGTGTTGGACAGGTTTTACTATCACAAAAAGAGGTATTATAACTTCGAGAAACCAAAGTGTAGACTTGTATAAACCCCTTTTTGTTTTATTATTTTTTATTTATTTGTTACATTTAGTTTGTGTGGGGAGGGAGAGGGGAAGAATGTGAGGGTGGGGGTGGGGTGGGGGGGTGGAAGAGAGTAAAAGGAAGAGAGGCGGAGAAAGTGGGGGATACAAGCACTGATTTGAATAACTTATTATTTTAAGCTGTAACAATCATACCAGATCTGCTAGAAAGACAAATATTACATCTGAATCAAAGGTGAAATTTTGACACGAAGATGAGCGGAAGACATCTGTCCATCAATACACTGTGGGTTGGGGGGGGGGGGGGGGTGAAGCAGACAGGGAGCAGTGTGGCAGTGTGCACGTGGGGGTGGAGATACATGCATGCTGTCGAAGTGAACCGTGTGATCATAAGGGGTACCAGTACCAGATCCTCCCCGGCCCGACCAGCCAGACCAGGAGAGTAGGGGACCACCCACCCACCCAGCCAGGCGCAGAGAAGCCCCCCCCCCCCCCCCCCCCCCCCCGAGCACCTGAGCAACCCATGGCAACAGCCAATCAATCTATGGTAGATATTCGGTTCTGTTAAAAACTTGGTTTGACAAAATATTGTAAATCATTATTTATTATTATAATTTTTTCTTTTCTTTTTTTTTAACTTGTCTTGTCCAACAGTTAAGCAAACAGATGAGAGCTGAAAGCCTTTTGTGTTGGACATATTTTACTTTTACAACAGGGGTTCTGAATCTTATGATACACCAGATGCATATTTAAATAAACCCCTTTTGTGATTTCAGCTAAACTTTATTCATGTTAATTATATTTGTAAATATTTTTCGTTGGACCGGATGGAAAAGACGCTCCAGGCAGTCTCCCTAGGGCCACGGTTAGTCCAGGAGGGTGTTATAAATATGGCCCGACCAGGCTCACCTGCAGTTGGAAAATATGAAGAAGGGAGGTCAATGAAAAGGACATTTTCTGCTTGCAAACAGTGATGTCCAAGCACCCTCCCCACCAAGGGGCCCTAAAATGTCTAAGGTACAGTTAAAATTGGCGGGTAGGGCACTAAGGACATCTACTGCTGGCTATGTAAATCATTTTTAACATGTAAAATGTTTAACACGCTACCCCTCTCAACATGATTTTTAAGTAAAAATAAATTAACACTTTTACACAAACATAAACTTCTGAAATACATTTCCGATTTAAGTAAGTTTTGCAAATTGACAATGTAATTGACTTAATGCCCCCCCCCCCCCCCCCCCCCCCCCCCCAGCAGCTTCAAGCAATTATTGTTACTTATCTTACGTGTGCTAAGGATCTTAGTGTACAGTGTGGCAAAAAGTGTTTGGCCGTTGCAGATTCTGCACATTTTATCGCTTAAAAGGATGAGAAGTCTAATGTTTATCTTAGATACACTTTAACTATGAGAGACAGAATGGGAGAAGAGGAAATCCATGAAATAACATTATATTATTACTAAACATTTTAAGCAGTAGAACTTGTAGAATCTTTGACTGCCTGATACTTCTTTGCCCCACTGTACATGCTCTATTGTGGGTCCAAGATTGTGTTGTTCTTGTTTAATTTGTATGCCAATCAACTATCTGCTTTGTGCGGAGCGGGTCTCCCTTGGGGGGTCCTGGCTCGGACTTGGGGTTGGGGCGGGGGGATGCCCAGAACTCCTGGGTGGTTATGGGGTGCTCGTATGGGGCTGTGGGTGTCCTTCTCGGGTGGGGCCCTTCGTTGGGCTCTTCCGGCGCGGCGGGGGGGCTGCTCTCCTGGTTGGGCTGGGGCGGCGCTCTCTTTCCCCCCGTGCTTCCCTGCTCTCTGGCTCTGGGGGCCTTGCGGCGGTCCTGCTGGTCCTGGCCTGGGTGGCGGATCTGGTCGCCCGGGGGGCGGTTGTCCCCTGCCTGCTGCCGTGTGGCGTTGGGGGGTTCCGGCTGCCGCTGCTGCTGCGACGGGGGTCTTGGTGTGGGGGTGGCTGGGCACTCCCCCTCCTTTTTTTCACATTCCACCATCCATTTTAGAAGAACATAAACACTCACCTGAGCACAGGTGTTAGCTCACCTTTGCACTAATTGTTTGCATGAATGAAATATTTCACACTAATTGGTTTAAAGGCATAAGTATGCGTGTGTGAACACTATCTGTTTTGTGTACATGTGGACATTTTTGCAGCTAGCAGGTGTGTTGATATCATTTGCGTGTGTGGACAAGCCCCGCCCCTTTTGTACTACATTTGAACCTTGCCGTAATGATAAACAATCAGTAAACTTGCTGCTCTATGCTGCTTCATGGTCTTATCCCCCCCCTCCTACCATCACCCTCCTACCCCCCCCTCTCTAACATCCCTCTCTCTTCTTCCCTCCTTTCCTTTTCCGTCCGGTCCAACACCAAAGATTTTCAAACATGATTGAAATTAATAAAGTTTGGCCTCAATTACAAAAGGGGTTTATTCAGACATACCTTTGGTTTGTCTGAAGATTAATAACCCCTGTTGTTAAAGTAAAATATGTCCAACACAAGAGGCCCTCAGTTCTCATCTGTCTGCCCAGCTGTTGGACAGGACAAGTTAAAAAAAAATGCTTTGTGCAAGAAAGAGATTCGACAAGAAGAACAAGAGAGACTAGATTGCGTGATGTGAATGGAGCTTTGAGACTGTTGTGTATTTATCTTCACCCACTGTAGATGGAATTCGTCTCAACAGGAGTTTATTTTAGAGAATCTCCCAAGAATTTCTCTGGCATGTGCCAGACTTTAGTTAGACTTAAAGTTAGACTTTAGCATCAACATGGGTGGACAGATTGAGTTGCAGTTACATAATCAAAAGCCTGCAATGCTGCTTGATGCAAATATCCTTTCCAAATGAAGTATGAGGACAGAGAGTTGGGCTGCTCATAGGCTGCACAGACTGTTAAACCTCTAGAGGATCATTTGTAATTTGCAATAATGAGCTATATAAACAATCTTGGCTTGAGGTTGAATTAACTGGTTTATCACGCTTCAGCTTTTGTGCCATATATATCATAAGTTTCAAAGATTTTTTTAAATGTATTGTCAACATTTGGCCTCATGTTCACCAAATCTTCACATAAAAAAAAAATCAAAACTGTCAACACCTTGTCCTTCTTCTAATGTTAGTGTTTTCAAAGCAAGACCAAGCTTCAGCTTTCATGACTTAAAAGAACAGACCGAGATATATATTTTGTGTAGCTAACAGATGCATACAGAAATGGACAGACAGCATACCTTCTGTTGTCATTGCTTACGAGGGAATAGTAGGTTGTGAAATAAGAAAGAAGGAAATGTGCATAGAGGCCCTAAGCTATAGTAAATGACTGGGGAACAGATCACACACTCCATAACAACTTTAGTGCTTTATTTGTAGATTGTATCTGGCCATGCATTCTCAAGCGCCTGTCTCTACATAGCAATCTTCTTTTCAAATAACAAGACACGGATTTGAAATACAGTAAACCCTTGTTTTTCGTGGGGGTTACGGTCCAAAAAGAACCCGTGATAGGCAAAATCTGTGAAGTAGAAACCTTTATTTGTTTATTTTTTTACAATTATTATACAATTAAATACTCTTTTATATATTAAAAAGAAAGAACCATTTTACAGCCTCACGCATTAGTTTCACAAATAAAAGTACTTTAGAAACGTTTTTTTCAACAACTAACTTCTGTACTGTACTGTCAAATAATCCACAAATAATTCAAATAATTAATCCACAGAGCTAATACAGACTCCATCCTTACCATGGTCTTGTTGCGGACAGTTGCAACCCTTTCTGCATCCTTATTAAAACTTATCGCTGCTGTCGTCCGCCTGTTTTTTTTCTTCCTTCTTTATGGAAAGAACAGAAGATTCATTAATTCCGTAATGCCGACCTACAGCCGCATAGCTTTTACCTTCCCTTAAAGTTTAACTTTATCTGCGATAGCATCTTCCGCTGCCGTTTGGGCCCTGCCGCAGGCGCTTTTGTCAGTCCACAGGGTTTTGTCGACATTATGCGTTTTAGAGAAACTCGAAATTGCAAGAGAATTTGCACGTATGTAATGTAAATTTGGCAAGCTGTTTTACGTACATATCAAACTGCAACGTTATTGAAGCACAGGTAGAGAAGAAGTGGAGTGACTTTTTAGCCAATCAGAATGCAGAACACAATGCAGGATGCAAATCCGTGTAGTAGCGAAACCGTGAAAAGCAAACCGCGTTATAGCGAGGGATCACTGTAATCAACTCAAGACAAACTGGATGTCTGATTTTAAACGATTTTCTCTCTGGAGAATTGTTTAGGTTCAGTTTTTTGTTCTTATTGAACAGCCACAGGATAAAACAGACATAGATGAAGAGAAGCATGAAGCAAAAACAAAAGGTTTCATGAAGTCATACGCTGCTTTAAGCAAGCAAAACAAAAACAAAAAACTCAAAAAAAAACTTTAAAAAAAAATGTAGCCTTCCTCTGATGCAGCCTCACAAAGGAGCATCACTTGATTAACAAAAACACCACCAGAAACTTGAAGACATAGATCAAAAACTCTAGAAATGTATGCTCAGTGTTGTCTGCCAATGTCCTGCTGTTACTGTCATCTTCTTTTATTCTCCCTGTTAAAATCAAGTTTACCTCATTCTTGTCCTCAAAGGCTCTGCAAGGAGCCATGAAGTAATGATGTTTGGAGACGGAAAATATGTTTAGAGAACCTCATTTTATTGCTTTAACTAATAAAAGTTGGTGCCATTGTAGAAGGGGGACTATATATTGCCTTATCAATATTTTTCACCACTTCAACTTAATAGTGTCTGCTCACAAACTACTGAAAAACAGGTTGGTTATTGCTGTGCCTAAAGCTAGCTTTTTGCATGCCACTATCAGGAGAAAAAAAACTGGTGGAAATTATCTTGCAATTTTTGTGAGATAAGGGATGGTACGATGGTACGGACAGCTAATTTTTAAAGGCGAGTTTCAGTTCAGCATTTCAGTTCCTGTAGGATTAATTTGTTCAGTTCAGAGGTGTCTGGTGTTCCTCAGAGATTCTGTCATCAAGGAACTGAGGCCCACTGGCCTCAATGCATTTGGGAGGCTTGGCAGATACAGGATAAGCTTTCTTATGCTGTGCACATGGATTCTCAGCGGTCTGCTAAGAGCTGTGGGATTCGATGTGGTTTACAATAGGGCAAACTGGAGGGTAAAAGAGGCAATTAGAGAAAGTAAGGGAGGGAGGACGAAATGGGGAATATGGGTGATGAGAGATGTAGGGTTTTACTCCATGATGAAATAATGAACAAACCTGAATGAAATACCGGTAATAGATCTTAGGAAAATATGGACAAAAATTAAATCTTTTTATTGTTATACAATACTGTGTCTTCAAGATGTGTTTCTTAATCTTCATAAAGTTATTTTGCCAACTCAGTACAGCTAATGCAAAGAAAATAGTATTTTTATAATCCAAACTTTGGTTTGTAAGATGAAAACATTTTTTTATTCAAGAATTAACAAAAGGCCAACAAATTAGAATGCAACATTTTTGAAAGACTCTTATTTTGAAATTAAATATCAATGTTTTTGGTTGTGGTGTATAAAAATTAGTCTTTCTTATACATGTTTTTTTCTTGGTTTCATTTTTTTACTGCAAAAATATTTGGAAACACAACCAAGAAGTAAACAAGATGTAGGCCTACTTTACTACTAGCTGTGTGTTATATTGTCCTCTCATCTACCTCACTTATTTACAAAGTAGAATTACTTTGATGGAATCTACATGAATGAATGAGAAGACAAATTCTATTTACACTTTTTTTTCTAATTGGCAGAAGACCCTTGGTGCTCTGCTAAGACATTCTTTTTGTGCAGCCAGATTTCAAAAGACATGATTTTCCAAACTGGCAATGTTTCTTAATACATATAGAAATAAGGAAATCTTGAAATTCCATCTTGGATGGACTGTGGTAAAGTCAGAAGTAGGACATTAAAAGTACAACTCCCAATTAGAATTATATTATTTTAATCAAGATGAGTAATAAATAATAAATTGACATAACAAACTAAAAGTGATAAGCTGATCATATTTGGTTGAACACTATAACATTTTATTAATGCATTGTATGCATTGTTTCCCACTTGGCTACAATTATTTTCTTTTAAATACTTCACAGCATCTGGGAAACTAGTTTATAAAAATAATTTTTTTATCTTTTACTTGTATTTTGTGACTTTTCAAAACCTTATTTTCTCATCATTTATTTACATGAAGGTCTAGGGTATTTGTGGACTGCTGTGCAATGCCTAAGATTCATTTACACCCAGATGTTTGGTTGCTGCAGTGTTACCTATAAAATTTAATCTTGATTTTTTTTTTTTACTTTATAAGCTGTAAAATGATGCCTACATGGAAGAAGCAGCAACTGTGTGCAAACACTTAAGGTGTGGAAGTATGTGCTGATATTCACAATGCCATAACAAATACTACAAAAGTGATATAACACAGCGAATGTAAACAATATGTATGATTTCTTAGATCACACAGTTGTTCTTTTGTCTTGTCTGCTTGTTTGTGTGAACATGGCTGTGTGCTACAGCGTGGGAGCTAATTACTGTACAGGATCAGCATGTGTGGGTATAAAGACACCAGCTGGTTGAAACTCACAGTCAAAATGAAAAACATATGATTGCTTTTTCTTTTTTTGCTTTGCGTTAAATGTGGCATGTCTTTCCTCATTAGAAAACAAACACAGATTACCAGTTTGATGAAGGGATGTGACACTAGAGATTGATTCATTAGGAACAGTCACCATTGTTGGAACCCATCACTTTTCAGTGATAGTGTATTCACATAGGCAGACGCGTACTCATACACTCCTCTTTTGCAAAATAGAGTTTGGAAAAACTGGATTTAAGGTGGGACTGAGTAGACTTGCTGCCTTGTTTATCCTCATTCAGTCTTCTTAAACTAAGGATCTTGATCCAGGTGCAGAAAGCTGCTTCCTGGACTGGGCTGTGCCTCTGCCTGGAAAACTGCTGTCTTTCTTAAGTGGGAGCTTTAAAAGACCAACAGACACATGCATGCCACTGCAAACTGGTGGGAGGCAGCTGGCTAGAGGTCTGTTGTTTTTTCTGGTTGTGTTTAATATACTTGGACCGGGCTTTAGTTCACTCTACCCTGTTGTGACCACATCAGTGGCCATGTAGAGGAAATGAACAGATATCTGACTCAGCAGCACTTGGTTCTGGTTACGATCCCCACTCATAACCAAGCATGTACAAACACTATTCTTTTTTAAGTACATACAATGTACAGACTTGGTGAAATGTAGATTCAATTCAACCTGGTGTTCAGCTACAAACAACACTGATGCTCTCTATAACCTCCTCTCTTTCTTTCATCTTTTCCATCTTGGATGTTGCTCATACTCCAGAGAGGCCACAGTTCTCCATGCGAATGAATTTAATTCCCAGGTGCCATGATGGAGTCATCAGTCCTACTCAGCATTAACATCTCAGTCATGCAGGTGCAGGATCTGCTGAACCAGCTTTGGGCCCTGTCCCCATAGACCTGCAGGCAATGACCTAATAGTCATTTGATTCCCTCTAAAGCCACCACCTCCATCATCTCTTTCTCTCTCTTTCTCACGTTTCTCTGTGTTTTTCCTTTTTCTGACTCTTTGAGCTCCTGTGTCTGGTTTTGACTGACCAGAATAGTTATTATGGTGTGATCAACATGACTCAACAGGTGGGTGTTACACTGTCAGGCTGGATAGGTGTTTGTGGTAGGCTGGAAATCAGTTTTTATACAATTGTTGCTAAAGCCATCTCTGACTGACAGAGCTGTGGCCTGGTCCATACAAAATACACTGTGATTTACACTAATGATAAATGAGTATTTATGCTGGTAAGTTTTTTGGTTGTAAGGGTTGGTTGTAAGTTGTGATGTCAAACTCTTTGTAAGCACGGAATGTAGTTTTAGATACGTTTTCAATGTTGTTTTGCATTTTCCTGGGGTATTTCCAACTCTACATTCTAGTAAGCAAGTGCTGTGGTACTAAGTTTGTAATGATCTGTCTGAGAATAAATTAAAACGGAGAATGGTGAGGAAGAAAGGAGAAACCCATAAGCATCTAAAATCTATCAATATATATGAGATTAAACTTGCTACACTCCATGGAAATATTATTTAACCATAACTTCTTATACTTCCCATTAACAGATGTTTTTTTTGTACAAAAAAACAAACATGACTTGCATGTGCTATTGGCTGTATTTTAATAACTGTACATCATTTAATCACATATGGTATCATGTCCAGTAAATCATAAAAGTGAAATGCTGCTAAGAATATTTAAAATTTTAAAGTATTTTTAACCAGTGTTTATTGACTTTAAGTCATGTCATTCCAGGTGAAGGGACCGAATCCAGCTTATGACTCAGTCATTCCCAAAAATTTCAGAACGATCATTTTATCAAAACATCTGTTGTAGTTTAGAACCAATTTGCAACAAACCAAATTTTCGGGTACTTTGAACTCTGTGGTGCTAAGTCCGATTTTGATATAGTTGTGACACTTAACTTTTGAAATGAATTTGCCAACAAGTGCAGGGGTGTGTATTCATTGTAGCAGTAAGTGGAGCTGCTGTGAGAAACCAGAGCCTCTCTGGAGTCACCGTTTCTGTGATCAGTTTGCCCTGTTTGGTGTCTGAGTAAGGCTTGTCTCTCTGCTAGACTCAGTCACAACTATGTAATACGTCCCCCCTGCTCCCAGATGTGTTTCTCGTTATACTCATGGCCTGACCATATTTCTCCTCAGTGTTTGTGTGTCTGTGTGTGATTTAAAAAAAATATCACAAAAGGTGCATTAAGGCCACAGAGACTTTGAATCACATATGCTGTAGTTTAGCTGTCCAATCCAATAGCTGTTTTCGCTGGCTTATCCACAATTAATTCCCTCTTGGAGTGGAAAATGTGTATGTTATATTGCCTTCACAGCTCAATGACTTCATCCATTTTGCTGTCGATTGATCATTAATGGTTTAGACCAGGGGTGGGCAATTCCAGGCCTCGAGGGCCGGTGTGTCTGCATGATTTCCAGATAGTCTTCCCCTACTCATGGCTGATTACCTGCTTCAGGTGTGTCCAGCCAATTAGAACATGCCAGAGCAGGGTATGCTGGAAAACATGCAGGAATGCGGCCCTCAGTGCCCACCTCTGGTTTAGACACAGTCCAAAGTTACTGTTTTCTTTTGTCTTCTTTGTTTCAGTGGAGATCAGTTCTTCCTTGTTTATCTCACCCTCTCTTACAGTATCTTTTTGCCATCACCTGGTAGCCCTTGACTAAACGTCCAAACATCCTACATCGAGCACATCCACACAAAAGCAGCACAATAACCCCAGGCCGCTGGATATTAGAAAACCACCCAAACCTGTCGACCTCTCAGTCATGGAAGAAGGCGAAGATTTTCTTGCTATATTAAAGGAGAGGTAGAACCCTCTGTCCCTGCCTTACCTTCATCTCTCCACCGTTTATTCTAATCACACAGGGACTGTCTCCTCTGCTGCCTTTATTTTGCTCTGTATTTCCATCTCTTTGGTTTTTTTTTGCCTTAGAGTGACTGGGTCTTTTCTGCCTCAGGGGAACAGAGTTATGAGCCTGATGTTCTTTCATAGTCAATTGTATAATGTGGCTTGTGTGTGTATGTGTGAAGATAGTAGAAAGAAGTGAGGGGTGGAATGCTAGAGAAAGTGTGTTCATGTGTGAGCACAGCAGCTTCCTGGGAGCTGACATCCGAGTGTGGGTGTATGTTGTTTTCGGACCTTGTCCTTCATTGTGGTATTTTGGTTGGTTTCTTCCAGGATGCTGCTATCATGCTGACCTCCTTATACTGTCCTATTACACTCTGCTGGAAGTGCTGTGATCATACAGTATGTGCAGGACAGTCTCCTCCTGTATGGCCATAATCTTCACATTGGCCTTTAAACTCTAGTGCTGTGGCCTAAGCGTCATATCAGAGGGATTTAACCTCCTTCTTCTGCAATAGTATCTTGATGTTCCTGTTGTGTTCTAAGCTGTGTTAGTCTGAGTGAGTGTCAGGTGTTTTTCAGTCAATGTTGTGAACTTTTTAGATAAGAGTGACGTGTTAGACTTGCCTGGGGGCTGAACGTTCTCAGCTCTTTTTCAAAACAAAGCCTCCCAGCTTCCCTTCTCTGTCAGAACACTGCACGGGAGGCTAACTCCATATCTTCTCTGCCTCTCTCCTGCACTTTGCAACACAAACCACTCCTTCACCTGCTTCTGAGCGGGAAGCGATGGTCAGTGGCTGTTGTTTTGCCAGTGTATGAACTATATTAAGAGACTCTAATCTTGCTTACTTTCAGAAAGTTGTAAAGACAAGAATTAGCACTACCAAGATGAGTGGACAGAGAGTTATAATGGGAAATGGTCAGTCATAGTTTTGACATGTGTTTACATTGTGGCCAACATCATTTTAGTCACTGCACTCTTAAAAAAAATGGTACTTTCCCATGATGCTGTTTCTGGAAGCAGGTAATCCATCACTGGGTAGTTTATCTGTGGTAGCTCAGAAAGCCTCATATTTTAATTGACAAAAACACAGACGGCTTCAAAACAGTAATTAATTTTTTCTTAAGTAAATACTTCAAATGATTTTTTTCTTCCATTTTTTAGTTTGCAGTGTTTCCAGTTTAAAGAGTCTTCACTGTTTTACTCTTTTTTTTAACTTAACTGTCAAAATGAATTTTCATGCCAATATGATCTTAACCTGAATAAAATGTAACCAGTAGTGGAGCTAGAACATTGTAATTGGGGTATGGGGGCAGAAGACCTTGCAAGGGTGGCAAATTAAAATAGCACAATGCAAGGCGAAAACAAATGAAAGGATCAAAAATACTATGTATGTAAAAAAAAAAAAAATCCTAAATACATATTTTGAAGGACTCAAGATTTCATTCAATATTTTAGCTTTTGTAATTTTTGCAATCTTAAAGGAGCTACTATTGATGATTTCTTAATCTTGTCAACAATGATACTAATATTTACCCAAATGTTGTCGGTCAAGCTTTTTTGCTGCCCCCCGTAGCTCCGCCCTTGAATTTAACCAAAATAAATGAATACTGTCTTTCTCTTTTGATGGAAAAAAACCCAAAAACATCTTTTTACCATTTAATGCTTTATGCATTGCAGAAGGTTATGTTGAGTGTATTGGGGCTACAACTGCTCCCTACTTTATTCTAGATGATTTCTAATTGATGTAATTTTATAGGAAAACACAGCACGACATACAGAAAAACTCAAAAATGTAACCTCAATTTCAGTGTTGTTTGCTTTTGATCTTTATGCATTGCAGGAACTATGTTTCATAAGCAGTAGTGATAATTTCTGATCTCAACCTGCTGACTTACATTGACTTTTACATGGTGTTCTTACCAAACCAGTTCAAACTGTACCTTTTTTAGGGCTTATGTGACTACTATTTGTTGACTCAAACGTAAATATATATATATTTTTTTTACTTTTTTTTAACTTTTCTCCAATGTATTTAATACAATTTTTTTTCATTTAATTGTCCTTTCTGAAGCAGTCTGACTTAATTCAACTATTTCATCTATGTTACCACTGAAAACACACAAGGCAGAGAGGATGGAGCATGGATGACTATTGCTCTGCTTTGCTGGGCAGGGCGATTCTGGAAAGTCCCTGGCCGAGGATGGGGCTGGCAGTCAGGGGTGGGGGGCTAAAGTGCTGGAATTGTGAATGTTTTCCGGGATCAGGAAGGAGGATGTGGTAGACAGAAGACACCCCTTGGCTCGCAAGTTTAAAAATCTCCATCACCCCCTACCACCCACATCCACACTCCACCTCATCCCACAATCAATGGTGAGAGGTAAAAAGCAATAAAAACAATAAAATAAAAACTCATCCAACTCCAGCAGTCATGACAGCAGATGAGAAGCTTGATGAAAACGGAGATGAAGATGGGAAACAGACAGGGACGCTGACCTGAAAAGGATAAACGGTTCAATGAAAAGCGGATGCCAGAACATTCATTTTAACAGTCTTATTTGGAGCAGACAGCATGAATGAGGAGGACTGAGTACTGATGTGGTGTTGATCGTGCTTTGATTGTGTATGTTATCTGTAAAGTTATGTGCTATCTTAACAAAGAATGGGCACAAACGCTGGTCCATCTGGGCCGCCCTGCCCATTAACTCCATGTCTGGCTGCCATTTATCATACAGGCATGAAAAGCTACACACATTCACACGCAAACATGCACCCAACCAGAGGCTACAGCTGCCATACAACCACATCACACAGATGCACACTCAGGGATATGGTTCACATTAGCAGTGTAAACTGCTTAAAGGATATTTATAGTGCAACTAATTTTCCAAGATGAAGAATTGAAGAAAAATAGATCAGATGTTTAGTTTTTCCACTTACTTTCATTATAGGTTATTTCTTTTTCACAATTTTGTGCTTTTTTTACATTTCTATTTAACAGCATTGCTTCATCAGTCTTTCTCTGTGGTACTGCGCTTAAGCTGAGGAGCTCAGCTGTAATGCCCGCTGAGGTTTCACCTTGGCGCAGTGGTCTCACCCTGGCAGCAGATTCCACACGATCTTCCTGCCAACTCTCTGCTCTCTCCGTTTTCCACTCCACCTGTAACATATGCTCACTTCTGACTAGGTTAACTACTGTTTTCAGATCTGCATGAATCACAATCATATGATGTTCGATTGCTGAGAATATTCATATTGTTTGCATGTGTCTGCAAAGAAGGCAAGTTGTAACAAAGACATATTTGACTACAGTTGGGTTTTCAAGAATTCTTTCATTTTAAGAAGTTAGATAGAACTGAACATGAACTTTTTTATAACAAAAGAATCAGAACTTTGACCATGTAAATATCCCCACCTTTTCAATATTTGGCAACGCAGTTGTTTGCTCTTTTCTTCTTTGACTTTTTTGAAACGTTGATCTTACCTTTTTATTGTATCTCAAAGCTCATTGATTGGCCTAATATGTGCAGAAACTGAACAAAAAGTGGTTGTTTGGTATTGCAGTTTGGATGAAATGGGTTGAGTGAAGCTCTTTGTAGCTTTGTAGCTTCACACAAGTCTGCATATCCTCTCAAATAACCTAAGAATATATTAGAAGCTTGTTTACATATCTGCAAATACTGATGTGGTTGTGACAAAAGAATGTACCAACGTACCAATTGCAGCCTTTATTCAAAATATTAGTTTTAAGCTTTCAAGTCTCTTAATAGCCCTAACTACTTGCTTCACAGAGGCATGGTAAATGGTAACCTCTAGAACAGCAGAACTTTCCTCTTTGTCCACAAGTTATGACTTTTTCTTCCTCTACTTTGGTTCCAACCTTAAAGCAGAGGAGAGAATAAACTGCCGTATTAGGATGATCATAACCAAAGGGTCAGAACAGCTACCTCTTCTCCTCATTTGTAAGAATCAAGGGGGGGAGACAGATGGAGGTCCAGTGGTGAAAGTGACACTGCCTCTTCAAGAATGCTCCCCACGTGGGCTCAGCCTTTGCCCTCTCTCTGCCAGTTTTTTTTTCTAGCTTCATGACACCCAGAGGGGCACTGTTGGCATCCAACGCGCTGGCAGCTGTTTTCAGGAGCCATGTCTTTCCTAACCTGGCCTTTTGTCACTTCACTCCTGGGGGAGGAGATTGAACTCCTATATAGATATAGCACTTCTTCAAAATGTTAAATTGCACACACGTCCAGGGCAGTATATGTAGTGCTGCAGCAACAAACATTCCTCCTGTTGCTCTGGAAAAAAACACCTTGAACTGATGTTTAAAGTTAAGGGCATGGAGGACAAAGTGTGTGGGTTTTATGAATACTTGTGTGCGTGAAAACTGTGTATTTGTGAAAGTGTATATCGTCCACCCTTAAATAGAGGAAGTGACTTGAGGCCCATTTTGCCATGTCATTGCTATAGTTCTGCTCGCAGGTTCTTCTCCGACCTCCCATCGAGAACCTCTCACTGCACCGCACTCAGAGCGAATAACAAAATCTCAGGTTTTTACCCAAACTGTGGCCTCTTTCAGCCAGCTGTGGGAAGCAAGGGCATCAGGGTGTAGGGTGGTGAGTGTTTGCATGTGTGGTTTCTAGTGCATACAAAGGGCGACTGCTTGTATATGTGGGTGTGTGAAAACAATGGAAGTTTTTGTCGCTGTGTATATATATGTCTGGTTTTGTGAAGTTACATTTTTGAGTGTGAACCAGAGATGATAATGACACCTCTGATCTGTGTGTGTTTGCGATGGTAGAGTGACTGGTGTGAAATTCCTTTGACTGGACAGTTGGTTCCTTTTTCCAGCATCTTCACAGATGAAGCCATCAGATGAATTTTAAAAAAAAAAAAAAGATATATGTTCTGCCATTATATCTTACATTTTGTCTTATATTCTGAAGTTTTAATGACAATCCCTAAACCTCAAAGTATATTTCTTTCTGCCATGCTGGTAATGTGATCATGCAGCAAAATTTGTAAAATTGAATACATCAATATTGCCAAAGATTATAAATGACCAAAGCATAATTGTTGTCTATTAAGATGATCAACTAATCAAAGAAATATTTTATACATACAAATGTTAAATTATTATAAATTTAGCTTAACTGAATCTTTAATTAGCAGCTTTTATCAGAAAATTATGTGTAAAAATCGACCTTCATACCAAGTGGAGGAAAAACAAAAATTATGGTGATGATTAAAGGTGTACCAGTCAGTGATGAAGGACATTAGTCTAGATTAATGTTATTTTAAAATTTTTCCCCTCTCCTGAAAAAAACTAAAAAAGGAATATGTCTGGATCTCAAGTACAACGTAATATGTTACCACTAATGCTGATACAAACATGTCTGATAATCTGTTTTACTTTGAAAGCACCATAACCTAAGAATTAACACGTGTGTTTTCTGGAATTGTCTTATTAAAAACACTCTCTCTCTCCTTTGTCATTTCTAATGATGTTGTCCTGCCCACATGGATTGGTGTGTCATGGATGTTCTCAAAGCACACTTTTGTTTCCTAACTGTACATTGTGGATATCTCTGGGCATTTTGCCCCTTTAATGCATTGGGATGATTGCCCACTTCATCCTTGGATTTGAATGGGGGGTTTCTGGGGGTAACCAACACACGTTAATCCTTTGGTTTTTACATTACTGTGACTTCTGTTTGATTGAGCTAATGTTCTGACCAACTCTATATTTCACCCTTAAATTAGGCTTTCCCTGTGTTTCAATAATGCTTATTTTATGCATTGGCTCAAGATAAACTTCCATTGTGTTTATAAAAGATCAATAGTAACTTGGATTTATAAATACAGATTTGCATAGGCATTGACAATTAGCAGAAAGAATGGGTTTGTCTCATTCATTTCAAGTTAGAGTCAGACAAAATCCCCGTTTGGGATTTTCCAACCAGCTTAGAGTCTGACTCAAAGGGAGAGACAACAGCTCCACGGGGGAAAGCAAGCAGAGAGGTGTAAGGGATTGGGTTTTGATTGGGGAATTACGAGTTTCAGATTTTTGACATTGTTGTATTTAGGAGAGTTTGGGAAAGGAACGGTGACAGACAGGGGAGGTTGATTTCTTGAATAAGGAAACAAACGATGGTGAAAAAGCATTGTGGCCAAGGATTAGCAATGATGATAAACACAAGGGTGAAATGAGGAGATGGAATTAGAAAGGATAAGACAAATAGATTTAAAACAATACAAAATGACAGCTTGAGATATAGAAAAGGTTGGATAAAATAAAAAAGGAGCAAGCATGAAGAGATGGTGCTTAGTGGGGTGGGGTGTGGGGGCTAATTCAGAGAATGGATGTGAATAGCAGCCAAAGCATTTTTGTATTAACATAATTAACAGATGGTGTTGGTGATTAGGTTACATGCAATTCAGGAAGCCAGGGTTGTTAGCTGAGTGTTAAGGCTGCGCATTCTGTCAGCCATTAAAAAGATCGGAAAAGAACAATGTTGGTGGAGAGAATTAAATCAACAACGCCTACTCACATTTAAACACATACGCGTGGGGGACGTGGGGTGTATCCGCACACTTAAAAGTGCCCAGATGCATGTGTGTGAACGCAGACGTAAACAAACATAAAGTGCACACTCTTTACACAAGTATAATGCGATCAGTAACACACACATTAGTCCAACTGCAGACTTAAAATGTATTGTCTCTGCTCCTCCTTTAGCGTACCGACGAGGAACATAAAGGCATTTTATGAGCCATGGCCCACTTTCAAAGCTTTGTCTGCAATAAAAGCAGCTTTGATATGAGAATACTGATACACTGCTGGTAGAAGACTCTTTGTGACTCAGTAAAATATAAAAATAGTTTTCTCACTAATTAAAACATAGGGATGAATTTTCTTCTGCTTGTAACCACAGGCAGTCATTTTGTACATGTTTGAAACTGCAAAGAAGAAAAAAAACAGTATTTCCCCCTTCTTTTTGTGTGTTCTTATGTATATTTTTGTCTGTACCTTAGTTTTCTTGTTGAGTTCCATCTTTGAACTGTTCCCACCAGTTGTGTTCAGTCTTTCACCTGTTTGGTATTATTTTATATTGCTAACTTCATGTTTGCTGCCATTTGAGTACGTCTGTCTGTGCTTGTGTCTGTCTGTCTGTCACATCTGCCAGCAGTGTTGTTTTTCATGTACACTAACATCAGTGAGTTGACTCGTCTCATAAGTCTGTGTTCCATGTGAACAGACTATACAATGGAAAGAAACTGTTTGCCTTGAGGCAATAGGTGCAGATACACATGTCTGTTTGCTTGTGTGTGTTATTGTGTGTGTGTGGTGTCTATGTCTTCAAAGCAATCTGGTTTTCATCAGTGTTGGATAATGTCCGGTATGCAATTTAAACAGACAGTTGTATGTTTGGATGAGTTTGAATGTGTATCAGTGCTTAAGTGTGTGACATTAAGATTTAGCTTGGGGATTTGGCTGAATCCAGAGTCTTTGAAGAGTTCTAGTTTAAAGGGGCCTGACATTATTCTGAAAGACCCATGGGCAGTTCTTAAATCACTTTAGGATTCTCAAACTCAAACAAAAATCCAGAGATGACTACTAGTATTTTAGAATCTCTCACTGGGTCATTTACGTCTACTCTATCATTGGACCATTTGGTGTATGATGCAATTTGATGAATCTGTCTTCTTAATGCTGCCTCAACAGTATAAAATATATAATTACTCTCTTATTTTTCTTGTTTGTTCCATTTTGTGACAACTGGCAGATAAAGGAGCTGATGGATTTTCCCCTCATTTTCATCCAGGCACACAGTAATGAGTGCCTTATTTTTTATTTTTTTACTCCTTAGACTCCCGTGGACAACTCGTCAAACTGGGTCACAGAGAGATGGGAGTACTGGTGAAAGCACCCATCATTCAGATGCAGCTCCTGCTGGAGAGGTGATTCTCACTGTACTGGCAGAGTCTCTGAATGATCTCCTCAACCCAGACGTGGATGAGTTATTACTGATACTTTTGTAGCGCTTTTTATACAAAGAAATCTGATCTTTTAACATAATCCGTGTCTTCCATGCATTGTGAATGAGATACAGACACTGATCCATGCAGCAGTCAGCCTTAGAACATTTGGTGTTAGCTCCTCCCACATGCATCTGTACATGCAAATAAGCATATATTCAGAAAAACTGGAAAAAGTGCGTTAGTCCGAACTGACTCCATTTAATTTGGCCTGAATCGAGTCTGTATTCAGACTGCTGTGAAAAGGACTTTCTTGTTTTGAACCAAAGCTTGTAAACAAAGCCATGCGACTAAAGATATCTTCAGTCATTGGCCAGGAATCATGAAGGTGAGGCAAAGCAACCAGAGGCAGAAATTACGGAAGCCCTTCGCTTTGCAATTGCTGTTTGGACAGTTACTTATTCAAACTTTATATTTCTGGGACCAATTTTGAACGTCTGTGACACCGTCAGGGACAACACTTTTAACTTGCTGCTTTGGTCCAGCTGAGGAATGCTGCAGGGCAGTTACTAGCAAGAAGACAACTAAGAAGGTTTGCTAAGTGTTAATGACATATAGATTGTAGGGAAAACAGTAAGAAACAATGTTTTTCACGTTAAAAATTGTTTCGATGAACCTGCATTCATCTGACTACATTTCAGGAAGTTGCTGTGTCTCATTGTTGTGGTGTTATGGGAATTTTTTAAGAGAATTATGTTAGGGAAACTCCATTTAGCTTTTACGATGACGTCACAGTAACGCCGGGCGCGTGCTGCGTAACAAGACACAGAAAAGCATGTAAGAAACGTTTTCAGCGGTGTTAAAATAAATTTTCTAACAAGTAAGGGGTTGGACCCTTTATTTTGTTTGATGACACGACAATCGCTACATTTGTCTGCGGCTCATTGGTTGCTTCCTTCCTACTCTGTTTGACGACTGGCTATGGTGGCCGTTTTGGTCTTGTTTTTCTGTTCTGAGCACGTAACCTATTTAGACTGAAGAAACTCAGAGTCTATCGAAGCTCAGTCCAATTGGAAACCTACTTTGATAGATGGGTCCTAAAGCGGTTCCTGGTCACAGACCAGGGTCCACTTGGGTGTAGTCAGACAGAACATTTCTTCTGGATTATTGGGGGAAATAAACTCTGGTTCACTTTAGGCAAGCTAAATGTGTCTGAAAACCACCTAAGATCACTTAAGAAATGAAGAAAGACTTTTATGAATATAGACCTTCTTTCCTTCTTTCTTTCTTTCCTTTCATTAGCTCAAAACACGTAAAAATGCATATTGCTACAAACCTTTGCCTACTAGAGGCTTGGAAGAAGCAGTAGTTGAAGAAATCAAGAGGCAAAGACATAGAAACCATCCATCATATTGGGACAGTATTTTATTCAGAAACAACTAAATTTGAAAATATAATTGCTTTTTTGAAAACTCTTAAGGTTTCAATTAGACCAAATACCAAAAAAAATAAAAAAATAAAAAAGCAGAGTTTTCAACTAAGGAACTAACTAAGTTCACTGTCGCAAGTTTTTTTCTCTTTAAAAAATATTTTGCTGATCTTGAAATGTTTTATTTTAAATTATTTATCACGGTATATTACACACTCTGTTCTGTCACTCACAGTCTTTAGCCCAGCTTTATTCTGGAGTCATTTATAGCAGCAACCTTCAGTCGCATGCCCACGTCCATCTACTGTGCAGCCCAACTTCAGAGCTGAATCGATGGAGCATTAGAGTGATGGTGTGCTGTGGCTGCGCTTGGGTCATTTTATGGTGTGGACATGGAAATAGGGGATCAATCAGAGCCATAATATCTTATTACAAACGTTAATTCACCAAGAGCAGTATGGATCTGTGCATTAGCCTGGCCAGGCCTTGATTTAAGGCAAATGGGATTTGAGTGGTTATGATTCTATGTGATTGCATGTGCACATGCATGTGTTCAGTGCTAGTGGATACATGCATCTCTGTTTTTATACTGCGCAATATCTAACATGGTTTGAGCTTTAATCTACAAGATGCAGTTGTTTCCTCAAATCCTGGATTCACCGCAAGACAAATCTTTCCAAAACGGGTGGGAGAAGACTTGCACCTGTCCTCTTACCCACTCAAAACCTTTCATGGCCATGCAGTTTTGTGTATGTATCTATCTAAGCAGGACATCATTTACACACCTTGTTGCTTTTATCTGTGAATTCCTTTTATCTTGTGCGCAACAGTTTTAAGGAATGCGGGTAAACTGTGGAAATTCACATGCACAATATTTCATTCATATTTAGTCACTGAGTGACTTGTTTTAGGTTTTGTTTAATGTTTTCACTGAACACCACCATGTGTGTAAATGTTTTGTGGATTTTCTGGTGTTTCTGTCTGGATTTCCGTTTCCCCCTCACTCTGCAGTGTGTGAATGAGTTGATCCACGTGTTTGTGTGGGTGTTTCATTGCTGCAGAGATGAAAAGCCTGGGACCATATGTTATGCAGCAGTAGGCCACAACAGAGAGAACTGTTTTATAGTTCAGCAATAAAGATTAACCGGTGCCTCAAGCTAGTTGGCACTTTAGTGGGACCGGTTACTAGGTTAGTTAGCAAGCTGCCTAAACTGGCTTTTGTAAGACAAAACATTTTCTGTGGTTTGGGGTCTATACAATTTGCTTATGTTGATTCCCCATAAATTAATTAAGCTTTAGCATTGGAACATATTTGAAACTATAATTTTTCTTTTTTTTTTGTGTGCGAAAAATGTATTCAACAAACCTGCATCCTGTGAATACTTTTTGAGTGTCCAAGCTATGATGGGAAGGTTGTAGTTCCAGTGTTTTCACAAACCTGAGTGCGCAAATATTTTGTGTTTAATCTCAAGCAATGAGAAACATATGGACATTAGGTCTTTGGGGTATCATTAGGCTTTGCTATTACCAAACTGTGGATTTGACACTTTTCTATTTGGCCACTAAGTTGTTTCAAAAGTGTATATCTTATGTAGTAAATCATCAGAAGTTTGAAAAACATTTTTATGTTGGGTAGTTTTTACTATTTCCACTCAATTTTCAGAATAAAACTTGAATGAACTAATTCTGAATATTCAAACCTCATCTTGGTCTAAAAGTCTCAGATGTGAAAGCTGTACAAAAAGAAATTCAGTTTTATTCAGTTCAAATTGAGAAATAGCCGTTTATTTTATTTTTTCTTCTCAAGAAACATGCAGGTCTCAATGCATGGTGTTGCTATTTTCATTTTGAAACTTGTGGTTCAATTTGTCGACCGCAAGAATTCATTAGAATGAAGCACTGTGGTTCAGAAACCATACCTGTGTGGCCAGAGGTAATGTTGAAGATGAAGCAGAGATGCAGCTCAGCCAGTGGGATGTAGTGGTCAGAAAAGAACTTCATCATCTCAGAGGTAAGCCCACACGTCATAGAAACAAACCACCAAAATAGGAAACAGACAAATAAACACAGTAAATGAGCAACACAATGCTTAAGAATATTTTCTTTACATGTCAAATGAGGCTTGAAGATTTGTCTTAAATCTGATAGTAAACAAACAAACAAACAAAGAAAATTCCCAAAGCCAAACTTGAATATTCTGTCAAAACTTTGACCTCTCAACAGTATTATTGAAATCAAAATGTGGTTTAGCATGAGATCGTTCTTTGCAGTCTTCCATGCTTACCTGCACTGATCCATTTTTAGCTCACATTAAAAAGAAAAAATAAATAAATGTATATATATGTATGTGTGTGTGTGTGTGTGTGTGTATTGGCAAAGAGATACAAAAAGGAACTTGACAGACAGGTGGTGGTGTAACAGGTTTAAAGTTAATTTGTGCTTTTTTTCCACTCTTTTTCATATTGTCTCAGGGAGCCTTTTTATTTTATTTCATCCCTCACTCTCTATTTTTTTTCTTTTTCTTGGTCTTCACACACACTCTCCTCATAGAGGTCATTTTAAAGGCAAGCTTTGGTCCAATCAAACCAAAGTTGTATAGCCGTAGTTGTGGCTGCTTGATTGAGAGTGACATTGACACGATTACGACGGACAAACTAGATTAAGAACGACGTGGCACTCCCAGTTTTTCTTCCGTCTCTCCTTTCTTCCACAAAGTGAACCCTGTTCTGCACACTTGTTCGTTTCTTCTTTACTCCTGTTGGATCTGGGAATTTTCTTCTGTTGTTATTTTCTTTCAATTCTATTGACACTCCAGCTCATTCTTTGATATTTTTGGATGTTCTCTCAACTTTATTTACATCAACCAAGCCAGTCATGGGGACTGTCATTGAAAGATCTCATTCATGGGGGTTGTTTTGATCAGTACCACCCAATTATTTTTTATCATTCATAGATATTGATTGCTTTAAGTTGCAAATTTCATTTTCATGGGGTTGCATAAATCTTTCCATTGCTCTGGGGCGTTTGTTACTATTGACCCACATGAGTAGGAACTTTTATTTAAAGCACTACAAAATTGTGCAGTAACCAGTAGAGTTCTTATCAACTCTTCAAAACTCTTTTTTTGGGAAGTGATCTCTCCAAATCCCATCTTCTTACACTGATGCTAAGTAACCATAGTGTTGCAGCAAATAATTTTACCCCATTTTCATTAGAGTAGCAATACAAAAAAAATTATTGTACTCTCCTGTAGCCAAAAATGCTTTGATTACAGTATATTAATTTATCTTGAGCCAATTCTTAAAAAGAGATAGGGTCTTATTATCCTGTAGTTGGCCCCTGAAGCTGTTGGATCAATCAAACAGTGCAGACTGAGAATATACTGTACACTCCAACAGATTTGTTTAAGTAATGTACTTTACCCATGATTGCACATATATTGATTAATATTTTAGAGTTATAATAACTACAGCATGTTTTGACACAGGCACCCACTTTCTCCACTTTTTTTCTGTTTTTGCCAAACAGGCCAAAGCACATTTGGCAAAAATGCTTTTCTTTTATATGCAAAATATGCACATACATCTGTGCAAAAGTTCGGATGTTGTTTGTTTTCATGGGCGAGACACAGATACGCTGCCGAGGCAGACTTTAGGTTGACGTCATGAAATGGGGGACACCCATTTCATTCGAGGGACAGAAGAGTGAAAAAAAGAAAAACACTCATCCCAAAGCTGGTGCCACAGAGATCAAGTCGTTTTACTTCCGGATTGAAAAAGAGTTCAGGAAAATAACTAATATTCAAAAAAAAATTGTTCTTTTGTGTGCCAAAGGTAATATATTATCATGTACATGGATATTGTTCACTATAAAAGGCTTACGAATAGCATGTTATAGGCTCTTTAAGCTAAAATTGCTCTGCTCAGCTCAACAACTCAGTTTGGTCTAAATAGTAAATTAGACCAAACTGATTAAAATTTGAAGCTCTCTTGGGTCCTTCCAAGGATCTACAGACAACCTAATCAAAATACCATTATATTGTTCATAGGTTTTAGCTCTAACAAAATCAAAGCAATTTCTGCTTTATAAAAATCTCCATGAAATGTCAGAGGAATGTGTTAAAAACCCTTAGTTATCATTTAAAACATTTCTTTTTGACTTTTTAAGTAAGACAAGTTAATGGTGGTGGCATTTCTTCATTCTACATGTTGTTTCCAAGAGATTATTTGGTAATGTAAATGTACTAACTGTATGCTTTGTGTTTCCTTATCAAAATTTTAATCAGAACAATGCTGTATTCTAGTCTTGACCCTGAATGAGTGTGTGCTTGAGGTTGACTTCTGCTATGAGCAACAAGAGACAATTGCCTCAGCCAGATCTAATAAGAGTTCATCTAATTTCTAAGCTTTCTCCTCACCTCCTTCTCCAAACTTTGTTAGTATCGGTGGCCAGATTAGCCTAATGAAGTCCCAGGGAAGTGACTCTCTCCAAAGATGTCTCTAGTCCACACCACCTCTCCGCACCTCCTTAGACATCTGGATGATCTGTAAATAGGCAGGACTATGTGTTCTGAGACATTCTAAACTGTCCTCTTCTTTTTCTATAAATTCAGTTATATTTTAATTTATTTTATACTTAGAGGAGCTACATACAATAATACATTCAAGATCTGCTCAATAAATGCCATATCCCATGACTGTGAGGGACATTGATCCCATGTTGATTGACCTCTGATCTCTTGACTCTTCCAGCTGTCCCGAAGGGACCAAACCAATATGTGCCATCCACGTCTCTCAATCTAATCAGCATTGCACATAATACCACTAAGTGCTATTAACTTACCATCACACCGTGGCCAGTTTGTGACAACACCTACACACAGTCCCATCTCGATGGATGTTGTAGAGATAAACATAAACATTGGATTAAACTACAGTTTAGTTTGAATTTCTTTTAAATAAGAAAAACAAAGACAGAAGAAACTGAAACCTTATTCATTTTCTTGAGGTGATGATTTACCAACATTAAGCGTGAAAATTTCCAGGAACAGCTTCGTAATTTGTCTTTAAAAAGAAAGCATTAACCCTCAGTGCTAATTCTAATGCTAACGCTAGAATTCTATAAATTCAGTTATATTTTAATTTAATCTAATTCTAAGCACTGTACGCGTGTCTTTATTTTGTAGGTCTAGGACAATAATTTGGTGTAAGTTTCTAGTTAGTTGTTGCATTAAGTAAAGTGTTTCAAAGCAGAAGGACAACATTTTTAAGTATGTGAGGTTCATAAATCCTTCTGTGATGTACAAGTCTCTTTTTGAAAGCATCATATGCTATAAGAAAAGATCTGTTGTTGCATAAAATTTATAACCTATTCATCTATATCATACTACTTATATGGACCTCGGTTGTCTGTGCAGTCGCCTAAGCAGAAATGCCCAGAATTCCCACTCCACAAGACTTGTCTCCCAGAGGACCCCACAGCACTCATAAGCCAGCCAAAAAACATTGTCCCTCCAGCATGTCCTGGGTTTTCCCCAAGGCCTCCTCCCAGTGGGACATGCCCGGAATACCTCCCTAGTAAGCTGTCCAGGAAGAGTTGCCCAAGCCACCTCAGCTGATTTTTCTCAATGTGGAGAAACAGCCGCTCTACACCAAACTCCTCCTAAAGTGAAATTAGGGTTTATGGTTTAAATTTAGGTAATATTGCATGTTTGTGGATAAATGTGTGTCTTTATGTGTGGTAGTTATGGGGTCTCTTTTATCCTGTCCTCTCTCTAGGGATAAGAGTCATAAAGGGCTCGCTCCTTGCTCCAGACCTTCTTTGATAATCTTGTCTAATTGGTCTGAGTCAATGTCTCCTGAGAAAGCTAATTAAAACGAGGTGTTGAAGGGGAAAATAACAGAGTTATCTTTGTTGCGTGCTTGCATAGCTATACGTGGGTGTCCTTGTGCAAATATTTGTGTAAACATTTTAAAAGCTATGTTTCACTAAGGTTGTATTGCCCTTATGAAAACAAGACTTGGTGGAATGTTTTTTTGTGATTCATCTTGCGGTGGGTACTGCTGCCTTGATTTACTTGAGAGCTTAACCACAGTATAAGTGTAAGATGGGTATGCAGAACTGTTTTATGAAAAGTAGAGCACATCAACCTAAAACATTATTCTTTTTTCATTTGACTTATTTATTTTGTCCCTTATTCATTTCTGTAAAAATTGGGAGTGAATATGTCACATCAATATAGCTTTATTTTAACAGCAAGGACAGGAATTTTTTTTTTGTCCACATTTATGCCTCTGTCAACTTCTGGAGGTATTTATCTGATTGAAAAATGACACCACACTGATGTTCTCTATTAAAACAATGTTTTGTCTGCAATACATAGTCTGTTAATTATTTTTTTTAAATAGCACAGTGAAAAAAGTGTTAGACAATTTTGTTCTTTGCTCCATCAGCAGCATTGCATTCACCTCTTTTCAGCAGCTTTTTTGATACAATTTCAACAACTTTTTCAAGGAAAATTTTAAATAGTGGTTAAAAATTCACTACCGAAATCTGAATTCACTCAATTTTTTTAAAGTCAGCTTGTAATTCAAAATAGTTTTACTGTCTGCAGGAACTTATCAACTTGTGACGTGATGTTGTTCAACCATGGCATATTCCTTCAGGGGTTGCCACAGGTGGTTTGGCAGATTTTTGCGCCGGATGCCCTTCCTCACACAAATGTGTATGGTATCCAGAGTGGGGACCAGCACAGTGGCACTTGGAACCCTTGTGGCTACATAAGTAGGCAATAATGTGAAAGGTCTTGCCAAAAGACCCACACTGGATGAAGCTTGTTGCGCTCCCTGACATACAAAGCCTAGTTTTCAATGTACCAGTCCTACACCCAGCCAACTGAGCCACCCAGCCACTTCATTTAGTGAAGCGATCAAGAAGGAAATTTCACCACTAAGAGTTTTGAAAATATGGTGCTGTGTGAGTGTGCACACTTGTCTTGTGCAGTATACTAAGTTGTTACAACTGTACAAAGGGTGAACAGTGCTTGAAAGTTACACAACTGACTGGATTGTAGGCTACTGAGCAAATATTAAAGGTAGAGTTTTGGCATAGGTCTTTGCTGTCTTAACAGGATATAGCATCACCAAAAGCAGGCCTTTCTGGAACAAAGACAGGGTTTTTTGAAAAAAATAAATAAATAAAAAAATGAAAAGAACACTAACTTTTAAAATACTTTGCGAAATGATGAGGTTTGTGAACACATGAGCAATAGATTTCACTAAAAAGGCAAATTACCTTCAAATAAGTTATGCCAATATTTATTTTTTGTTGTAGGGTTGTATCATTTTAAATGGAAGTGGATTAGGCCAGCGTCATTTGTAAAACAAGCCCTTGCAAAAATTATTTGTTAGTTTGCTAGTTTGCTCGTTAGTTCTCTTATGAGTTTATGTGTTGCTGTGAATCGGACTATAAGTGATGCTTCAATCTGTAGCAGGGATGCCCACATATATATATATATTTATATATATATATATATATATATATATATATATATATATATATATATAAATAATTCTGAGTCTTCTTTAAAATACTTTGTGTATGTATTAATAATTCAGAAGTTGACAGCCTACACAGTTTTTTTACATCTAAAATACTATATTAATGCACTAGTAATTCAAAAACTACACAGAGTATCTTTGTGAGGAGGAAGCTTTGCTGTGTGTATTAATATTATTTTTGTAGTAATACATAATTAGATCAGATAAGGCATTTTATTAAGAAAACAGGAAGCAACGACGATCGCGTTTCATGCTCTGCTGTAAACCGTGTTATGTGGGGGCATGAAATTTCTGAAGCACGGCTGGCTTAACCATGACTGAGCGAACAGCGGCCTCTTCTCCTTGGGCAGAGCAAAAGAAGCATGTGCTTCAGGGTTGCTGTCTGAGTGTACTTGGATCCCAAGCGGGAACCGCTGAGCGGGCAGCGGCTTTCTGATGGCAGAAATAATTTGCACTCAATGCAAATAAGCACGCATGAGCAGTGACTTGTGTATCACAGGATGTTTGATTGGCTAGTATTCATGTCTTTCAAGTCATGTACTTCTCGGTGAGGACGATGATTAACTGATGGATTTAAAAAAAACCTGTTTTTCTTTTTTTGTTTTTTTTATCTTTGATGGCCCGCATTCTACTCTCATGTCCGACGTAATGAGCACCCCTGATCAATAGAGTCCACTGAAAAACATAATTTATTCAGATCCTAAACTGAAATATTTAATATTGAAGAAATTGTTTTACTTGATCTTGTTTTAAATTTATTGTTGATTCAACTCTAATGCCCATTGTTAGGCTAATTTACATTTTAGAAAGGTGTCTTTGTTGGGAAATGGATAAGAAAGTGTGGAAGTGCATCAGAAAAAGCGCCACAAATGTCATAGCATCTGAAGGAGGCAGACATATCACCATTTTGTCCTGACAACTTCTTCAATTCGTTTTCTTCTTCTTGTGCTCCTTCCCTCCCTCATTTCCTCTTTCCATCAGTGCCCATCTCCATTTACTTATTGAGCTGTTCAGTCATTGATCTGTCCATCGACTGGCCCTTGATCCATCCCCCATCTGTCTACCACTGACAGACTTTTAATTGATGGGAGAGCAGGTCAAATTAAGCAATTAGGCCAAGTAGCGGAAAAAGAGACAGAGCAAGTCTTTTTCAGGTAGAGGAAAGCTGAGGTTGTGTGTGAGGTGAAGAGGGGGAAGGGGAACAAATAGGGAAAAAGAGGGAATGCAAGAGACTAAGGATGTTGTGAAGGATAATGAATGCGGGAGGCATAGGCAGATGCAGAATGTTTACGCTTTTTCATTTTGGAATTTGAATGAATTTTTCATAGCTATTCATAAAAAATCCATCAATATTTCACCTGGGGAGAGTGAAGGAGAAAAAGGGGGGAGGGAGAGAAAAAAGGACCCTTACGGAATGAGTTGTCATGAAAGTCCATTGAAGCAAAAAGAGTCACCGGAGAAGAAGAAGACGAAGGAAGAGGGGAGGAGGAGAGATGGAGGGATGTTTATGCCGAGGACACAAACACCTACACAGAGGTAGCTGTGCTGGAGGAGGGGGAGTGAGAGGAAGGGATGAGGGAGAGAGGGGTGGGGGGCTACAGTGTTAATGTCTGGGTGACAATATGAACGGTGTGGTGGTGTCTGTTGGAAGGCGAGGTTCATGTGTGGAGTCTGAGACAAAGCCATATCAACCACCACCTCCAACAGAAACAGCAGGAGTGGGATTGTGTTAATTTTCACTTTTGTCAAACCCCATTATGTGAGAAGTGCGTCTGATCTCCCCTATTATTATACAATGGGCCCAGACATTTGCAAAAGGATTTTGGTGCCTTAATATCTTCTTTTAAAAAAGCACGAGGAAGAGTTGTGAGATGTGAGAAATATAATCAACTGTTTATTTATTTATTTTCATCTCTCCTCTTGTTTAATTGCTGCTGTACGTTTTTATAGAATAGACTGAGTGCCAGCAAAAATGTCTACTTTTCAATTCAATTCAATTCAATTCAATTTTATTTGTATAGCCCAAAATCACATCAGTCGTCTCGATGGGCTTCGAAGTAAAACATGAACTTAAAAGGATCACGAATACAAAGAGTTCAATAGGAAAATACTAAAATGAACTAACAAACTGACTATGCTATACTGGCATCCCTGCCCTTAGACCCCCCTTCGCGGTAAGGAAAAACTCCCAAAAAAACCGGATTCCGGAAAAAACGAAGAAACCTCAGGGGTGCCCACATGAAGGAGGGATCCTCCCCCAGGACGGACAGGCGATTTACCAGAACTCTTAGAGAAGAATTAACTTATCTAAATCTACAACTACATATATATATATATATATATATATATATATATATATATATATATATATATATATATATATATATATAAAAAAGTCCAGCAGACGAGCTTCATCCAGCCGTGGTTGTGGGGACAGTCAAGGGCGCGAGTCGAGCCGGAGACAGGAACTACAGCCAGGTGTAGGAGCAGAGGCGAGGTACTCGGTCAGGTACAGAGCAGAGACGAGCCAGAGATGAGCCAGAGGCAGGATCCACAGCCAGGTGTAGGAGCAGGAGCGAAGGCGAGGTAAACGGTCAGGAACTGGAGCACGGATGAGCCAACTGGAGTCTGGAAGCACTCCCACTCCCCAGGAGGGGAGAGGAAAAGAGGGACAATACATGAATCGCACTGTACCAAACAGAGGCATGGAGAACTAAATGATGAATTATGATCAAGAATAGAGGAGAGGAAGCGTAGAAGTAGAAAAGAAAAGAGGACAGAACCCCGGAGCACCATAGTTACCCCAGCTTCAACTTCTAGCAGCCTTTTAAAAGAAATAGTTATTAAGTTTAATTTAAACAAATTAACATTAAGTTAAATAATCTCTGAATACTAACTAGTCTGACAATAAGCCTGTCCAAAGAGGAATGTTTTCAGTCTAACTTTGAATGTAGAAACTGAGTCGGCCTCTCTTACATGAGCTGGGAGTTTATTCCATAAGACAGGGGCTTGGTGACTAAACGCTCTACCTCCAACCGTACTTTTACTGATTCTAGGAACCACAAGCAGTCCTGCATTTTGCGAGCGAAGTGTTCTCATTGGATGGTAAGGGACTATGAGGTCCTTAATATAGGACGGGGCCATTCCATGTAAGGCCTTATAGGTTAACAGAAGGATCTTGAACTTGATTCTAGAATCAACTGGGAGCCAATGGAGCGAAACTAACACAGGAGTGATGTGATCTCTTCTGCTAGTTCCTGCTAACAATCTTGCTGCTGCGTTCTGAACAAGCTGGAGACTTCTTAAGGAACTCTTAGGACACGCTGCTAACAAGGAGTTACAGTAATCCAGCCTCGACGTAACAAATGCATGGATGAGTTTTTCAGCATCACTCTTAGAAAGTATATTTCTGATCTTAGCAATATTCCGCAGGTGAAAAAAGGCAGTTCTACACACCTGAGATATGTGAGCCTTAAATGATAAATCCTGGTCAAATAAAACCCCAAGGTTTCTAACTGTGGAATTAGGGGCTATACTTATGCCACCCAAGGAGACTATCTGAGCAGACAGAGTATCTCTGAGGTTTTTAGGACCAAGTATAATGACCTCAGTTTTTTCTGGGTTCAAGAGGAGGTAATTAATTGTCATCCAGGTCTTGATGTCACTGATGCAGGCGTTGAGTTTATCTGGTCATTCTGGTCAGGCTTCATGGATAAATACAACTGCGTATCGTCGGCATAACAATGAAAATTAATGCTGTTTTTCCTGATTATGTTTCCTAGGGGTAGCATATAAAGCGTAAACAGGATCGGTCCCAAGACTGAGCCCTGTGGGACTCCATAGTTGACTCGAGTGCACTGAGAGGAATGTCCATTTACATTAACGAACTGATACCTATCGGACAGATAGGATTTAAACCACTGAAGAACAGATCCTCTGATCCCTATGTCCTGCTCTAATCTATGGAGTAAAATACTGTGGTCGATAGTGTCAAAAGCTGCACTGAAGTCTAACAGGACCAGAATAGAAAGTAGTCCCTTTTCTGAGGCCAATAACAAGTCTTACTTTTCATTTGTCTAACATATCTTTAGGTCAGATCATGAAGTTAGCTCAAGAAGCAAGTCTTCTATGACTTTAACCCTTTAACACCAGAGCTTAAGCTCCAGTGTTGACGTCCATAACTCTTCAACCGTTCTTAAAATTAACTTGATTCCAAAAGATTTTAAAGTGAAAAAATTTAACTACACTAGTGAAGTGCTTTCGCCATCAATGTAAATCAGCTGATACTGTCACAGAGAAAAGCGACTTAAAATGTAAAGTGTTGAAGAACGACGTATAAATGATATGAAAATCCTTTTTGATGCCAAGGCTATATGAAAAGCCACTTTTCTCTGAATCGGAATCCGCTGATTCACGCTGATTGCTCAAACGGTATGTCAAAGATTGTGCATTACTTAGGTGTCGCCGGAGACGTATCCAATTCAAATTGATGTCCCGCTCATTTCTTGAAGTTCATTTTCGTTGGCAAAACATGATGTTACCTTCTAGTTGGTCTATCATATTATTGTGAGAAAGAAAATGTGAAAATTGCCGTAAACCAAACTGTAAAAAGGAGACCATAAACCAACAGCAAGACAAACATTAACGAAATAAAGATAATTTGAATCCAAGATCGGAGTGTAACCCTTTAACACCTGAAATTTCGATGGCGACTCCTAAATCACACACGCTCCCTGACATCTCAAAACTCTTTGACCATTTACACAATCACCATAAATCAGCTGATTCTGATGCAGAGAAAAGCGGCTTTGCATATAGGCCACACATAACCACTTTTCTCCACAACAGAACCTGGTTATTTATAACGCATAAGCACTTCACTACTATAAAGTGTTTTATGTCAGCACAAGGGTACTTTTCTCCGCTTCAGAATCCGCTTAATAACGTTAATTGTTTATGGTGTTGAATGACAAAAAGGTTAAAGGAGTGTAACATTTGGTAGTCTGATTGGTTAGTGAAAGGCTGCACATCTATTGGCAACTGACAGGATGCTGATTGGTTGATCCCTACAGACCAACAGTCACTTTAAAAGTTCAAGGTTAAAACCTGGTTATAACTTGAGTTTGTGTTCGTAGATCAATGCAAGGGCACCTGTTAAAAAAACAACAACACACACTTGTGCTGTTATGAACTGGCACAATATTTCTGAGGACAGAAAACATTTTTGCTACAGCGGAAAACATTTTTAGGCTGTAATTTCTTTTATACATGATAAAATATGTTTGTAATCTTCTTCATAAAAGGACAAATTGATATTGCAAAAGCAACTTGTACTTTAAATGTTTTTGGGGAGCGGATGCACACATTTCTGTGCAAATACAAAATGTATTTCAGTTTTGTGTACATCATTTTATAACTGCAAAACACTTTAAAAAAACTTTAAAAAAACTCCATTGATGTGGCCCTGAACCAAAAATCGGTATTTACTTCCTTTAGATGTGTTTGTTTTTAGTTACCGTTTGTTTTTAGGTACAGTACTCCCTAAAAGAGTTTGTTGCCTTCCTTACCAACAAAGAGGAATCATCTAACCGCTGACTCTCAGAGGTGATGTTTCCATTTTTTTGTCACGCCATTAAACTAGAGGTCAGTCTCTGAAATGATGATGAGGAAATAAAAACCCACAACAACTAGCTTCTAATTCATGGATATTTTTTTAAAGAATGGTATCTTTCAGCTAACCTAACGATGACTGAATATTCTCCCAAAACATTCAAAAAAGATGGCTGGGGGAACATTGGATCTTTTTAGCTCAGCTTCTGACTTACTGTTAGGTTTGGTGACATGGGGACTGTTGTTTCTGAATTCACTGTGCAATGCACTATTGTTTTTTTTTTTACCTTAGAAAGGTCTGAATGTCAGCTTTGATGAAGTTGATGCAATACTTGGACATTAGACATTTGAGCCGTTAGAGGATATTATTGGAACAGTTTTTAAACCATCACAGACATTTTACAAAATTTTCTTTATCACAAATCCTTTTTAGGTTTGGCTTTATTGAAATAACTGACTTTAGAAGACAAATCAAGAACACACAATAAACGTACCTCTGGACACATCTAAAACTCCAATGGCTAGGGGCTTTCCAACATTTTTGCACAAAACACATTTGTAACCATGAAATTTTGAGACAAACCATTTTTGAGCACTGAGGAAACTGAAAAGTGAAATGCTCAGGTGAAAACCAATATTCTGAGTGAAAGCACAATATTTCTGAGAATAAATGTTGAATTTTAAGCTAGAAAATAAACATTCACCCTTGAATGAACACAGAGAATTTCCCTTATATGCCAGAATAGTGTTCAGGTTTGATCCACTGTTAGGGTTACGGACCAGTGATCAAAGACATGGCTTGACCCCTGCAGCCTCTCGTTGAACTCTGTCCTTATCAGACTGGACCATTAAATCTACCTCTGGAGAGGTCATGTAAGATGTCGTTTACATTAATTTATGCCGGCGGTAGGGTAAGCCATCTGTCTACAGGTAGTCAATTAAATATCTAATTAAGTAGGGAGGAGTTTGAATAATGTAGAGGTATTGATTGGCCGGGTTGAGTGGAAAGAAGGGATTATGGCTGTTTCTAAATCAGCGCCTTATCGGAAGAAGGTGATGCAAACCCCTGAATGTTTAATTTCACAGAATCTCACAATGCAGTACAATATAATACAATATTGTACTGCAATACAATGCAATATAAGTGCTTTTAAGTTAACATGATTGTCATTTTTTATGCTTTTGCAAACTTGATTCCAAAAACACTTTGTGCTCTGCATTTAGCCAACTGCAATTCACCACTATTTACATTTACCTTTTCCCTCTGCACTGTCCCAGTCTGTGTCTCTTCAAAAAACATGCAGACACCTGTTTTACATCCATTACAAAAAAAGTCAATACTCTACACATGCTCACTCTTTCAAGATTAGAAGAATTACAAGGGTTCGTGGAATATACTGGCAACCTTTTTTGAAGACCTTCAAGTAAGATAATTTTGGAATAGATTCCAGAACAAAAATTTACATTTACCTTCAGATCCTCAACTACCGGTACTTAACTATATGTGGGAAAATCTCAAATTTATGGAACTGTTGGACATGTAACTTTTGGGTTATTTGCAAAGTTTGTTGGAATTGCTTTTAAATTTTGCACATATTTGTCAGCAAGTTCTTTGGACACTGCGGTTAGGCAGGAAAATAGCTAAAATTTTTATTGTTATGAAACTTTGATAGTGACAGCCAATGAACTGATTACATTTTGTGAGATGCAGATATTGACACAATCTGTCAGGTAGGGAGGGTTTGGTGAGCATGAAGGACCCAAAATGCAGAAACGGGAGGCACACAGTTCCAGGGCAAGGGGTTTATTAAACTAACATAAAGTGCTGGAGAGCAGGGAAACAACACTAAACTTACTGTGGTCAAAATATGAACACATGGCAGAAGGGAAAAGACAGTATGGACCAGCCCAAGAGGAAGGCAGAGACAAGACTTGAATACAGACAGGACTGACAAGACACAGGTGACAACGATCAGGAGAGATTGGAACAAGGGAAGTAAAATTCAAAAACATGACATGCAAGAAACCTTCAAAATAAAACAGGAAACAGAACTCAAACATGATAGAAACAAAAAAGGAAGCAAAAGCCAATACAAAGAAACCCAAACCATGACACAATTAACTTTGCAAAAAAAAATAATCTCTGTTTCCAAGTGTAACTAAACTAAACTGCTTTACTAAAAGCTCAATGTGTCGTTGACATCAAATCATAACATAATTTGCAGTTTATTAAAGTAAATTGCTGTTTCCATCATTATTTAAACAGGGAGCAACAGCACATTTTTAGATTACCGTACTGTTTTTATTCAGAAACAGCTTCTATAGCAGTTTTTCTTCTTTATTTGCTTTGCAAAGGCACGTTTGCTCCCACACATAATAAACTACATCAAATATTTGTTTAAAAAATGATTATTGGTGAAAATGAGCTGTGTCACAACTGTTTTATATCTGTTTCATTTATGATTTTTTAGTTTTTGCACAAAGCAACAGGTGTTTCTGTCAACCTTTTTACCTAAGCCAGCCTTCTATGACTCAGTTAGCTAAGTCTTAAATAATATGAACATATTACTAAATACATATTGCATGTATGTTATCAATTTAGACTTGCTCTGTCAAATGTGTGCATGGCTTACTGTCAATGTGACTGACTTAATCTTTGGAAAAATGACCATAGATGTTTTATCCTTTGGTGTTTTTGCTTCACAGCACAGCCATATCTGTGATCATCAACAGATACGATGATAAATAAAACGTTGCTAAATTCATCCCTGCTGACAGTAATGCTGACAGACAGCATATTTCCATGTGGGTACCTGTTTCATTTAGCTTTGTCAGGGGAAAAGGTGGTTTTAAAGAAACTGGGTCCATGTGCAAAGTAAAAAGATAAGTGACAGCCTGGGGGGAGAACATTTTCTTAGTCTTTCTAACAACATAGCCTGAGTGAGGTCAAGAGGCACAAGAAAGCCTTTTGAATCTTTTACAGGAAGTATGACGAACATATTCATTTTGACGGCATGCGCCACTCTTTAAAGGTTTGTTACTGTGGGAGATGCAGTGTACAAGCGGTGCAGTGGGTTCTTGAAGCTGTGGTCAAAGCTCAACTTAGTTGAACTTTGGTCAGCATGTGCTGTGACAAATAGTTGGGCAGCATGAACAGCATGACAGAATGGGGGCATTCTTTCAGGCACACCAAGTAAGAAAAGCTAGAACTCCGTGTTAAGAAATGCTCTAGACGCCAACACACTGGTCATATCATTACTGTTCCTTCTTCTTGCTCTTTGTTGCTCTTTTCACCAGCAGGGCTTAGTGCCAGCTTTTGGGAGGGCATATGTGCCTTCATGTTGAAACTCTGAGCTGACCAACTTGTTGCAGTTGTAGTTTCAGCCTGTTTGCCCTGTACTCTGTTGCTTTGGGAAAAGGAAAAAAAAAACATGTCATCTTTTTTGCTCCATTCTAATTTGCAGTTCCTTGCAGACTTTGTAAGGATCAAATAACTAGTCTTTCCTGTTCATTGATTTAATAAAAACCTGCTATGGCAAAACAGCCAGAAAGAAAAAAAACCAACAACTTTATTTTCCACCAAGAATTCCAAGCCTGATGAGTCTCTCCAGGTTTGCTCATCTTTTTATAAAGTTAGCAGTTGAATTGAATGAAAACACTCTACTATTTCCTTATATTGCTTTTTTTTTTTTGCAAAGATGTGCAGTTTTTTCGAGAAAAAAAACATGCTTCAAACTACTAAATAACTGCTTCACACATGTTACATTTTACATCTACCACGTGACTTTCACATGTACTTTGTTTTTATCTCTGTCTTATGGACTTATGGGAAACACAGTTGCCACACAACTGGCATCCCTGTAACACAGAACAAAAACTGAAGTAACTACTTGGAAGTCATTCATATTCCCCCCAAGTTTCTTGACTTGAGGCATGTTTGTATGTGTTTATAGTGGTTTTATTAGTGCTGTTGTTACTCGTGCTTGGCAAACTCGCATTACTACAAACCTCTTCTGTTGCTCACAATCCTTATTTTACCCCCTCGTTTTAGCTCAGGACCCCTCCTTTTCCCTGAGCTCTCCACCATTTCTCTCCAGATGTGTTAATCAGTACTCCCTGTTAACACATGATTCACCCCATATGTCTTCCACAGCACAGGGCCTCCGCTAGGGAGCTGAGATTATGTGTTTATGTCTGTGTTCATGTGAATGTGCGCAACTTTGATGTTTTGTGTGTGTGTACTTGTGTGCATCTGCATGTGTGCTGGAGAATCCAAAAGACTTGCCGGGCTTTCTCCAAAGAACTGCTGCTGTCGGCTCAAATCAACTTCTTCTTTCCATGAGTGAACACGCTAATCCATTTGTGCATCTGAGTACATGTTGTGTGTGTGTCTGCATGTGTACGTAACCATGCTAATCCAGGGGAGGGCCCTGCCTAACACCCCATGAAAACACTCCATTCACCAGCAATTAGAGGCCGGGGCCTGAAGCATAGCACTACTTGCACTAGAAGGGTGGAAGACAAAAGAGGAGGAGGAGGAGGGGACTACCATAGGAAGAAGATAAGACCTGATGGAGAGATCTTTGGTGTACAATAGGACATCAACTCAACAAAAGTTAAATAGGGATAGGTCTTTGTTCTCTGCTTCACATCTTTTTTTCTTGCATGTTTGGTGAGCAGTGCCACAGGGTTTGCTCGCTGTCTTTTCGCATTGCTGTCTCAGTCTTGGGGAGCTGTTATCCTGCCCTCTATTTTGGTTATGGTCCAAAGTTTTCTGAAGCAAAAAAGTGTGTTTGCACCATTGGAGTTTCCTAAAGAGAAAACACTGCTCAGAAAATTGAGTGATTCTATTTAGAATGCAACCATTATCAGAATGAGACTTTCATTTTCATCGTGTTAAACTCTGTGGTCCTTTTTTGTAAAATTTCAAGGCTTAAACATTTTTCAAATGTAGCACGAGTCTTTTGCTTGTTTTAACTGCACCAATAAAACATCTGGAATATCCTTTCACAGACAGCAAGTCTTAAAACTTACAAATCAGTCAATTTAGAAAAAAAAATACGAAAAAAAACAAACTTCAAAGACTAACATCCACTTTTCAAACTTTTCTTTCGGATTAATCTTTACAAAAAAGTATATGCATCAGTTTTAATTTCATTTATATAAACGGCCAATCCAGCTCTGTATTAGACAATTGTCAATGTGCATTACTGTATATATTGTTACTGTATTTTAAAGACAGTTGCAATCAATTACTATTACAATTACAGGTATGTAGTTTGCAACAGTCTCTGTGTTAGCATACGACATGTAAGAATCTGTTAAGCTCTGTGAAGGAGGGTTCTGTGGTGATTAATTTTTTATTTGTGTAACTTTGTTTTGGTATTTTTCTTTCATAAGATGGCTGATTGTCATTAAAGGTCTAAAACTCCCTTTCTCTGTCTTTTTCTCTCAGTCTTCCCGCTTACCAAGTTCTCCCTTATACCTGACTGTGCACTTTAATTTTATTTTTTTTTAATAAAAAAAAACATTTCTCCAATTTACAATCAAAACTCATCTTTAAAAATCAAATAATGGGATTTTCTGTTGTTATTTTTTGGTTACAATGTGTCTCTTGCAGTTGAAGTGTATTTACAGTATGATGAGTATCATAGACCTCTCTCATCTTAGGTAAAACAGCTTGCAGAATCTGTGACTGGCAACTACAGTTCCTTGTAAGGATCAGTGTTTTTCTGAATAATGACAACTTTTCTGACAATGCAGGTGCAAAATGAAAAAACACCTATTGTCAAAACTATATTATGACTATGCTCTCTTGACTGCAGGCAGACATGCACTTTTCCATGCATAACCCATAGAGCTGCAGAGCAAGTGTTGTCCTTATATCATTGTAACCTTGAAAACTCCTGTTGAAAACATTTCTTTCACTTTTTCATAACTATGTATGTTGACAGCACCTCAACTGCTTAGAAGACTCAATCTATCAAAGTATTTTTACTTTTTTCAAAATGGCTTCGGTGGCTCTGCAGACACCAAAAAGTGCCTTTCAACATGGATGAAATAGTATTGCTTTTGAAACCACAGGTCCTTCTCTGTAACTCCTTCTCCACCTGTCGTTTCTTCTCCTGTCTTTCAGCCAGATTTAATTTTTAATGCTTGTTCCTGAACAGGTTTGTAATAAAGAATAGGTACAGTAAGTAGCATGAAATATTAATTTTGTACATATCCTTATGAATTTCTATTCTGTGGAATGATTAAATTTTTTATATATTCAACACATGGGAGATTTCTGATGAATTCCTCTCTGTTTATTGTGTGTGAGCACACAACTGCTGTTCACAATTTAGAAAAATTAATAATGTAGTAGTTGGTCTGATGTCGTTTTGCGTGGGTGTGCCTTTTTAGATAGTGCTTGGCATTCACCTTTCTTTAACAGGCAACATCTGAGTGTTGTGTAAAGATGGAGCAAACAACGAGTTATTCAATAGCTCTTACTGACAACTTTATGTCTGATTTATGATGGTAAAACTAATGTTAAATAGTGACATGTTACATCTCACACTGGGACTGACAGCAGACTCCCCTTTTTGTTGGTTTCAGTGAGAACTGTAATTGGTCAATGGTAAAACAAAAAAAAATCTAATAATAAAATAATCTCTTTGATGAAATGCCAGGGGGGGGAAGGACTTCATTTGGAAGTAAATTGTGAAGCGAATGTGTTTTGAGGGGACCTTGAGTGTGAGTTTAAACTGGATCGATGCACGTTTGGGAAAGCCAATGGTGATCAATGAGAATGGATTTAACAGGACAATGGGTGCATCACAGCACTACAGTGTCTGAAGCTGCTGAAATAGACTTTATGAATATTAAACAGCATATTGGGTCGATACTGGGGACAGGGTTTCTATAGTCAACACAGGGACACTGGTGGGTTTCTGAATGGGATGGCGCATAGAAAAATATGCATACCTTTTTGTAGGATATCCACATATCAGAAAATCAGGGTTCAAAATAAATGTTAATTGATTCATTTATGTTCCTAAATGTTTTCTAACTGAAATATGAAGGACTTCTTGAGTCATCCATCACTTAAACTGTATCGAAACTGCCAGCACTTACATTGCCCACACCTAGCCCACCGCTCAAAAAACACACCCACAGCTCCTTATTGCTGACAAGCTGAGTGGTGTGATGGGAGAGCATAGTAAATAAATGAATAAGCAGACAAAGCGCGTTTACAGTGCAATGTGACCTCTTTCCTAATATCAGGGAGGCTCTTGTTGCACCCCCAGCAGATGAACTTGAGGCCTGTTCAAGGGTATACTTGTATAATATTAAGCTTGAGAGTATGTGTGTCTGTTTGTGGGTGGATGAGCGAATGACTAGGTGAATAACATACCAGCTATTATGGAAACAAATTGGACTGGTGTAACTTTGCTTAGGTTGAGTGTGGGGTCCTGTCACTGATACATTGCGACATGCCCCCCCCCGCCCACACACACACAGTTTTTGTGTGTGTTTGTGTGAGCCTGGATGTTAACACATGTCTGCAATCAGTTCACATTTGTGGGTAGGTCTCCTAAATATGTATTTTTTTTTTTTTTAATATTGATTGATTGATGTATTTCTTGAAATTTAAAGTTAAAATTTGTCTTCATTCTGTTTTCCCACAAGAGCAAAATTTTTTGGCTCCATTTGGCCACTGAACCCAAAGCTGTGTAAAAGGAACCATTGAGGCATTTTGTACCACCTTATTCTGTCCCATCTCTGGCTGCTTTAAGAGTTGCTTTTGCCATCCCTTTGTTGGGAAAAGGGCTTGGTGTCAATGGGTTCTGACATATTGTTATATGGGCATCACATTCAGATAAACTTTTGTTTGTTTCAACTAATGGAGCACCAGAGATGTTGCTGGTGACACCTAACACACACTCATTTTGAACTACCATAACTCATTGTTTGTTTGCGCAATTAAAGTAATGTCAAAAAATTTGGAAACTCTTTAAAACCGTTACGTTAATAAAGTGTTGCATAACATCACAGAACCACTTTTCTTTGCATCAGTACCAGCTGAATCACATTGATTGCATATAGCAGTCAAAGAGTTACAATAGTCCAAAGAATGTCAACACTGGAGCTAAAGTTCCACTATTAAAGGGCTGAAATAAATGTGTGTGCAAATTCATAGTGGCTGCTTAGGGATGAATCAATATCCTTGACCATATAAAAGAACTGGACTGAGCGACCCCCCCCCCTCACGTTCCAAATAGGAAGTACCTGCTGGCCCCAAGAAGCCAAACTCCCTTAAACTTCAATTGACAAATAAACAGCTAATAAACAGTCTTCATATTGATCAGAATAACTATTATTGCCCTGATACCTTTTTTTAAACACGTCCTTGCTAATCCTATTTTTTTTCTTTGTTTCAAGTTGTTCAAGTTACAAACTGACCAATCAGATGCCTTAATAAAAGCATGTGGCCCCCGCTGGCCCCCACCTCAATGTTTGATTGACAGATTCTCTCAAGCACACATTCAGTTAAAGGGGTGTGGAGTTGGAACAAGCATACTCCTGATTGGTAACAGCAGTTGCCATAGAAACGTTGACCCCGACAGACTCGGACCAAATGCTGTCGTCTTATTCCAACACAGCGGAAACATGGCGACTGAATTGGCTTCATTTTGCTGGAGCTGGAAGGAAGGCCTTCTCTATGGGTGACGTCATACGTGCTCAGTCCAGTTCTCCTGTACAGTCAATGATTAAAATGAAATTTAATGGGTTTTTTTTCTGCCGGTTGCACGTGGATGACTGTATTTAACTTTCAACAATACTGCAAACACTTTTAAGTAGAAGAATTGTCAATTCAGATAAACAAACCTTATCTTGCTTACTCATGGCATCCCATCTAAATGGTCTTGCCAGCAGAGGAGCCCTAAGACTTCCAGAGGAGCATAATGAAGGGTTGTGGGAGTTGTAAAAAAAATACAGTATTAAAAAAATCATTTATAATAATAGTAATAAATTAATTTGGAAACATTTATATTGTTTTGTAATTATTTATGCTTAATTCCTCATTTTTAAATAGGGCTTCTCTGCTGGCTGGTTGTGTAAACCAGTAAGAGTGTTGGTTTGTGTGTAGATGTGTGTGCACATGTGTTTGTTTTTGTGTGTTTGTGAGACTCTCTGGGAAGTCCAAGGCCATCTCAGTGTGGTGGCAGGATCAATGCAGCCAGTCTGGAGTTGAGATGGACGGAGCTGTCAGAGCTGAATTAGATGTTAAATCTTTTCGACAAAATGTATTGTGCTCGGAATTTATCATTTGCTGTTTCCAGCTCCTTGATGTATGTTGCAGTAACTGCAAGTGCTTGTGTGCACTTTGGCTGCATGAGTGTGATGCTCCCCCGAATGTGCTGAAGTAGGTGTCCACATTTACCCTCACTGCTGGTACTTCACTTATATATATATTTTTTACTTTGTTTTTTCGTACATTCTATTTTCTTCTCTACTCACCTCTTTAGCCTAAAAAAGTCAACATTCTGTGTTTGATTTCATTTCATTTACGTTGTTTGCCCTTTCTTTTCCTAGCAAGTTGTGTCCCGCACAACCTGTCCTCCTCATGTGGTCATATTTAATGCGTCTGCCTACTTTCAAACATCATATATTAAGCAGAGATATCTCACATCCCTCTCCTATCAGCAACTTCTCCCCATCTCTACCCCCCCTTTATCCATCACTTTTCACCCCATCACTCCCATTTCTGCTTTGTGTGCTCTTGCGCCAGAATGTCTGCCTCCTAATTATGGAGCTGACTGTCTAACTGCAGTTTATCTGCTAACTACAACACAGGCTCTGCTTTTTCTTCCCCAAAGAATTTGTTCTTTTTCTCCTTCTTTTGTCTAGTCATAAATAAATATATTTTTGGCTTTTAGAATTGCCTGTTGCAAATTATGGATGATCTTTACTTTAAAAAATGTGTAAATGTTTGTAAAATAACCAGCATAAGTAAGCTCATATGGTTTAAATGAACAATTTAAATGTCATCAGCATCTGTTTGCCTGTGCTGCTTCTTTGTCATGAAGGTCATGATAATCCAGACAGTTTAAATCAAAGCTGGGCTTCTTGAGATGTTCATCCCTCATATAGAGTCTGACTCAATGTTGCAGACTTTCAGGCTTCGGTTTAAAGTTTGAAACTTACCATAAGTCCTCTGGGACAGTCAGAACCAAAATAGATTTAAACCAGTTTTAATACAGAGAAAAACAAGGGCTCAGTGGCAGACTTGCAGTCCCCACAAATGTTTCATTTTTGAGATATCACAAATGTCAAGGGGGTTTCTATCTTCAGTAAGGACTCGAAGCAGGATTTATATGGCTCATTGTCCATACACCAGGATTTTGCCCATTTTTATATTTATGGTAAATATTATATATAGATTTGAAGGGTATTTAGTGAGCTCAGTGTCAAGATTTACATTTACGCCTTTCAAAAAAATAACATGTGCCAACTTCTGACAGTGAATGAGGCCTTTGCCTTCTCAAACAGATCCCAACTCAGTCTATCTATTAATATATGGAAAGTAGCTTTGGTCAATGGCACTTCTAGGTTGTATGAAGCCTATGGGCTCCCCACTGAAATGTTGACACCTTGCAAATGAAGTATCCAGTCACCTGTTTGGTGTCATAACCGAAAGATGTGTAGACCTAAAAACAAAGTTTGCCTCACCCACAAAACTATGCTATGAGCAATGCGCTGGTCACAAGATTGGACAAAAGACCTTAGGTGGATTCTTGTTGGTTGAGGCTTATGCCTGGAAGGGGAAGTCATTGTTGAATGACATGGTCAAAGAACCCAAAACGTAACGGCACTGGCACCTCTAATGTATACATTAAGTGGATTATTGTCATTTAGAAAAAATATTGAAAAATGTCACATGCTTCTGCTTTTCATTCACACTTTAAATTATCTGTCTCTTAGAGCTTCTCTGTTTTCAGGCTGCTCTCAAACCTTTCTTCATTGGTTGAATACCCGATATAATTAAAATCCATCATCTTCATTGTCTCTGTGGTCTCTACGTTCCATCAAATCAAACATTAAATTGATTTTGACCTGAGGCCTCATACAGACCAAAGGGAAAGTTGTTCCCTCAATTTTAAAAGCGTTTTTCGTATTTATAAATTATTTTTAAAAATGTGACCACCAAAATGAGCAAAAAATTATCATTCAAACTGGATCACATATCCAGCTTTACGGTTGTCCAAATAATTGGAGTGAAAAGCCTCTTGTGTAAAGCAAAGAGAACAATCTAATGTGACCCGTTGTTCAGAAACAGTTCTGAATGTATTTCAGAGATCCCAAAAAAATGAATCCAAATAAAAGCACCTTCAGATAATATTCTATATAATATAACATAGTCTTTCCCAGTTCAAGGTGTACATAAGGACTCCCTTGCTTTGGTGCATTTCTGGATGGAATAAATTGATTTTTCAAAGTTAAGGAAATAATAGACACAACTAGGAGAATGCTCTGCCCTTTACAGAGTATACGAGAGGACACGATAACTTTATCAGCTATCATTCTGTTTTTTTCTTTCTTTTATTAATATGTTTAATTAAGTGACACATTGTTTGAATGATAGGTATCATAATATTGTGACTGTTATAAACACTTGATCTGCAGATATGTTGGCTTTCATTTGTCAGGAACATTGTCTTTAAATTACATGTAATTCAAACTGCTCTTCCTGATCTTCAGCTTTAAATGGTATGCATACATGCACACACAAACTGCCCTATATGCATCCTGTGGTGGTACAATAGAGCAAGACTTGAGCCTTTCATTGGGAGCAACAGTCCCAGTGAGAAGTCGACCGCAGCAATTAACAGTGAGATGAAAGACACCAGGCTGCCTGCTGAATAATTAAGACTGGTTTGATGAGCAGGGAGGGGCTCCAGGGGAAGGTTGGTTGTTGCTCCTTACTCGCTCAGTGTGTCCAGTGAAAAGAAAAACCTAGCAGTGGAGGTAACTGAATTTGTACTTGGAATGTGGTCCCCTCTCAAAATGAGTTCAGATGGACTTTTTGACCATAAACGATAATTTTGTTGAAGTCCTCACGATAAGTCCAACCATGTTATCATATTTGCATTTTTCATTGGCTGTATGATTTAAAGTAGAACAGTTTGTAGGCTGGTTCGGTTACAGTTGTCTAACAGTTGAAAAAAAAAAAAAAACCTAAACAGCAGAGTCATTAGGCCCATTTATTGATTGGGATCTGCTGAGGGACAACATTAAAGAATGATCAGAATACAAGAACATGAAGGAGAGAATCTGATCGGTGTTTTTGAAAGAAAACAGGAGCTGCAGGCGCTGTGAGATGCAAGCAGGGAGAATAAAGGGAGCGAGAGATGGAGGCAGACATAGCAAACAGTAACTCTCCCAAGGGTGTTTCTGACAAATGTATTTAAATGTATTCTGCTAATTACAAAACTCTAAACACATACACGCTGATGAAAACATTGTCTGGCATTTTGTAGCACACTCGTACAAAGGTAATTGCATATACTTAGTCTACACACACTGTGCGTATTCTTTGCGTGTGAGTGTCTTCACGTGTGCATGTGTGGGTGCACAGGTGTGTGAGGAGGAGAGGAGCAGATAAAAACTGACTTACACGCAGGAAACATGATAAGCAGAGCTTTTTCCACAAAGATTTTGCAGGATGGATTAAAGCAGAACATGCTGGTGGTGGCTTTTTTTCTCTGAAGTGAAGATGAGTCAAGAAGCTACTATAGCTCAAACAAAACCATCTGCTAAAGCTATATTTTTCTAAATAACTCCAGTGTCTAGGGAAATCAAACCACTATTCACAATAAGGAAAGATTTTAACTTTTTAAAACATGTGTTGACATCTATTTTACTGTATAGTTTTCTATCAAAGTTTTGTCCTGTTTCAACAACCTGCTTCACTTTAATTTATTTCCCCTTATTTCCATTCTATAGCTCTGTAAAGTCTCTCTAACCTAAACTGTATTTAGGTGTTTCATTTCTTACCAGTTCTTACCCCTATTAAAGTGTGATGAGATGTATGCATAGTTTAGAAGTTGTTTTACCTTTTTCTCTGGCTCTAATTTATTTTGATTAGCTTTAAAACTCAAAGTTTGTCACTTTATTTTTTTTTGTTTTTTCCAGCAGCTATTGTCAGATGCTCAATTTTAAATTAAACATTCTTTTTTTCTTTTTCCTAACATCAAATAGGATGGATACCTCAAGGTGGGGCTAAAATGAACTATATGTTTGGTCTATAGCTAATAAATTAAATAATGCTGTTTGCCAAATGGTTCAAATACTTGTCTTTCTCTTGGTGATATTCTAATTTCAACATCTTGTTGCAAGCATCACTAGCCGCGTTTACATGGGCAAAAGTAATCGGAAAGAACGCCTGATCGGAAGAAAAATGCGTCATGTAAACACGCCGTTCGGAATAGTCTGCCCCGATCTGCCTCGTTCAGATCAAAATTTCTTTCCGATCAAGATAGGTGGGTTATACTGATTGTTTATCCGATCGCTGTGCATGTAAACGGTTCATTCCGATCGTGTGTCACTACTGCTCTTGTTTACGTCATGCATTAAAGGTTAAAGGTTAAAGTGAAACAGTGACTTCCCAGAATAGTTTGATTGCTACACGCTGTTAACACCATGAATACATTCAAATAAGTATCGGTTACTGTTGTGAGAAATAGTTGTTGGAAAGTACAAAAAGGTCTCCAAAAGACAGTTTTAACTTTCACTTCAAATGCTGTCACATTGTGTGGTTTCGGTAGAATGATTTGACCGTGTTGTTGAAACTAACAGGGAAAAAGGGAAGTCCGTCTCCCTGCTATGAGCAATAGAGAAACGAACAAAAAGAAAAGCATGACATGTCTCCGGGGATGCATTTTAATTCACTCAATTGCCCTATATTCCCTAGCAGTTTTTGTTTTGATGATGGTGACGCTTTGCATATCTTCACCCTCCAAGCACAGAGGATGTGCACAGGAGGGGGACCTGTGCATGTGCAAGCGTGTGTGTGCATGTCTGCCTTCCAGCATTAGGGCATTGAATTCTGCCGTACGGAAAAGGCAAAAAGAAGGTAGGCTGAGATGACATTAATTAGAGACACAGGAGAAGGATAAAAATTAAGATTCAAAGAGATTGGAGAGAAAAATTAAAGTTTAGCTCAATGGTGGGAAATGAAGGCACCAACAAAGCACTGCAAAAGTTGTTTTTTTGTTCAAACTTGGGTTTATCTACTTTTTTGACAACTAGTTACACATTTTTCTTCCATCAGAAGAAAAATTACTTGGTTGGGTTCAAACATGTTTATAACATGATCACTTTATTAATACATTTAAGAATGCAAATTATATACTTAAAATGCAATACATTTAACTACTGCAGGATATTACTATAATGTTTATTATGTAGAAGCATGGTACTGTGCAGGATTGTGTGCAGAAAAGAGGCAGAAGTAGTAGATCCACAGTTTCACATCACCTCACTGTTTTTTACCCAAAAGACTTTTGTCTATATTACTTAAGTCAGTTTTAAGTAAAGTAATTCTACATACATGAAGTCTGATATTTTATAAAATCCTTTTGAAAATCTTACCAAAATTTCTTTTTTTTTTACAGGAAACAGTATACAGATAATATGAAAATTGTAAACATATTTTGTGGCTTTTGCTCTGTCATGTCCTGTCCCTTTATCATACTTGCAGAAAATGCCCACAAAATTCCACCTTGCTGGTGACTAAGCCTACAGGTGCTACTTTCATAAAATGAGTGAAAAAAGATCCAGCTAAACTTTGCATTCAAGCAGCAGTAGAACGTCAGATGCAGCCTCCTGCTGTATCTCTGTTATTGTAACGGGGAAACAGTTAAGTTTGATTAAGTTTGCTGAGATTTGTATGACTGTGTGCATGTGTGTGTGGTTATGTCATCTTGGAAAGAGCAGTTGAAAAAGATTTATTTTTGTTAGTTTTATAGCCACAGTGAAACTCCAGGCTTGCCCTGGCAGCCTGCCCACCCACCTTTATTCCAGATGTTACCATGGTGAAACTTATGGGTGGTATCCTGGCAAACAGACAGCGGTTTGGGAGCTGGAGACGACTGTACTATTGGAGTGATGGATAGATTACGAGAGAGTGAGAAAATTGAATAGTCTCCACTCTTTCTCTGTTGTTTTTCCCCCTCTGGAGGCCAAGGTCTGGTGTTGATTTAAGCCCTGTCTTAATGTGATTATCACCCAATGTTAAGGGGGCCATGCTCATTCCCTCTGCAACATTGATTTCCATTTAAAACTGTAATTGTGTAGAACAAACATTGGTACTAGCTATTCTCATTTACCACTCCTGGTCTGGACTCTGTTTTACAGCACAGACGGCTTAGTTTTTCAAAAATCCATGAAGGGAGATTTTGGTTGGCTGAAGTCCAGAGAGGAAGCTGGTTCTTGAGAGCAGTGAGGAGGAAACATGGCCTTTGCTGGCTGGGAACGAACAGGCATGTGATACATCAGAGTAAAAAACCATCCCACACTGCTTTGCAGTCACACAGGTGATGATAATGACCTATGAGAGATTGTTTTTTTTAGGGATTTAGATTGCAGTGAGATTATAAGAGTATTTGTAGCCATGAAATCTCTTTCAGGCGCCTTGACACTGCACAGAGAGAGAGAATCTATCTTTAAACCTAAGGCAGAAAATTAAAACAGAAAGGGTTAAAAAAAAGAAAAACCTTAAATGGCCTATATCATGAAAAATCAACTTTTTGAGGTTTTTATTGTATCATAATTTTCATTCCTCATAAAAAGAACCCACACAGTGGTATTTTGATCCATTTATATGTTTCTGAACATTTCTCTAAAAAACTTTGCTCTGAGCACTAGCCCTTACCAACCCATGAAGACAAGCGAGTTCTGACAGTGGGACGTAGATAAGTGAGAACAGCCCCTTTCAGCACCGCCCCCAGGCTAACACAAACACCAATTTTCTCTGTGGGAATAGCAGGGATCAGCAAAATTGTTTTATTTTAAATGCACGATATGCATATCAAAGTTTGGATGTTGTTTGCTTTTAGGTTGACGTCATGAAATGGGCGGCACCCACAAGGAGCGAAAGCCGGTGCCTCAGAGATCCGGAAGTCTTACTTCCAGGTAGGCAAAAGGGCTGCGAAAATAACTAATATTTCATTAAACAATGTTATTCATTGTACTAAAGGTAATATATTATGATAGATGTGAATATAGATTACTCTGAAAGGCTTAAGAAAAGCTATATAATATACGCCATTTAAATACCCACTCCTTTGAAAATCATGTTTTTGGTGTTTTTAATACGGTCTTCTGGCATTTTTCTCATGATGGAGGACAAAGATAAAAAAAAAATCGTCTTAAAATTAAATTACTGATTCATTTAAATCGTGAATAAGGAGCAGACGGAAAAAGCTTAAGAGACGAGCAAGTTATTTGGGCAAACCACAAGTGTGCTTAACTTCATTCTGATGCATCCACTTGTAGATGCTAGATCCATGCACGTCTTTGTTTACCTTGTCTGAGCTGGTAACTGGCTCAACAGCTGGATAGCTCCAACTTACTTCGTACCAACAGTTCCGTCCAAAACTCAGAGGTGAATTTCCAATGAACTACTGCCACTCTGCACATATTATGTCATAGAAAACAACACAGGTTTTGGATTTTGGCTAAAATTGAATCATCATACTTAAAAAACCACTGGGAATGTTTTTAAAAAAATTGTTTTAAATAATAAAAGATGTTTCCATTGTTTGGAAACTTTGATGCACTTTTTCTCTCCTTTGTATAATTATTTCAATCACCTAGAAAAAGTTCTCAAATTGGGAAGGATGCTCCTAGTTCACTGAGAGACTCCAGAAAATTATGCAATTTGGAAAGCAAATATTGAAGGAACTGTTGTGCAAACATTACATGTCACAGTCTTGTTGCTACCTCTCACATGTTCAAGCACAAAAGCATGTTAAAAATGAAACTGAACCTGCCACTGTTACCTTGAAACAACAATGCTGTAGATGTGTCATCATTGTAGTAACATCCTTCCCATTTTGTTTCCTCAAGTCTTTTCAGAGTGCACCTCACTGTGTGCACTCACAGAGGAGGATTCAAGGGCAGTGCTAAGTGATATTCTGTGAAGGAGTGTGAATGTGGAAGGGGCAGCACAAAGGCAGCGAGAGAGGAAGAGGAGAGTGAGGAGAAGGAGACATTGGTATTAGATGCTGCAAAGATAGCAGCATTGTGGAGGACCTTTTTTGTTGTTGGGTGTTTTTGTTCCCCTCATCATTCCCCCTTCTCCCCCAAGTACAAAAGAATCATGGGGTTGACATTCAGTACCGGAGTGGCGATGGCAGGCAAATGACAAAATAGAACACTGTTACCCACTGTTGCCTGTGCGTGGGTGTTTCTGTTCCTGTGCTTTGTTGTGTGTTTGTAGATGCTTAGTTTCGAGATAAACTGTCCAAACATTTTGTGCTCAAGGACAAACTCACTGAGAAACCTGGAGATTTTCTTAAGCCTTCTGTTTATATCCCATGCTTCTCTTGTTTCATTTACCAACAGTATTTTCAGAAGAGTCTCTGCTCATCCATTGGTTTAAAAGACACTTTTTCTTATCATGAGCAGGCCATGTTGATTCAAATCTTATCCTTCACCTTGTTGGGAGGCAGTGATGTGGCCAGTTCTGCAGGAGAGTGGTAGTCAAGGTGTTGTTGGCACTTTGTCTCTGGCGACGGTCGTCCCATTGAAATGCCAGCCTAGTATCTGAGAGAAAGAGAGACAGCCTCACTGATCAATTAGGGATCTCCTCATTTATTATTCACATAGAGCCTGTCCAATAGCTACGAGCCCAGGGCCACCACACACTGTCATCAATGCCTCTATTGATTATCAGGCCTCATCAGCATTTGTTTGGCTTGTCAAATCAATGCCTTTTTAACGGCACACCATCCCGACAGGAGACCACAGATGAATATTTCATATCCCCTCTGATCCAATCATAACTCAAGGCGTTGCACATTCAGTTATCTGCTTCTCGTGACCAAAACTTGTCTGTTTTTCTTGTGGTGCTGGTCTGCATGAATTCATAAAGTCAAAATATATTGACCTTGTTAGGAGGTCATTATACTGAATTGACTGACAAGATAAATGGTTTTGTTTGATGGGCAGAGTGTATTGCAACATTTTCTTCTTTCTCCCCATGTGGCTTTGTGCCTGCTCATTTTTTTTTGTTTCAGATGTCACACGAGGTACTCAAACAACAGGTTCTGTATTACACAGCAGCAATGAGAAAAGCAAGCGCTGTAGATGAGTTGTTTTCAGTAATCTGTATGAATTTTGTGGCTTTATGGTAAGAATCTGTAAGAATCCATGAAAGCTGTTGCAAATCATGGGTGAACCTGGTATTAATTTGAGAACTGGCGAAGGCCTGAGGGAATTTGTTTGATGAGGAAAAGATGTGCGATCTATTTCAAACTCAGCACCGAAGAAGCAGGAGACACTAACTGAACACTTTAAGAGTAAACATAAACTTTAAAGCAAAAAAAAGGTCTCAGCAGTTCTAAATCAAAGCATCAAAACTTTACGTTTCACCAGCGGCTGTCGTTGCAGAGTTAAATACTTCTGCCTTTTTCCTTTGACTTGAGCTTCACCCCGATCCACCTGTTTGTGTAGTGGTTATGACAGGTCAGTGTAGAGAAACTAGTGCTGACAAGCAAGGCTTTGCTGGGAAATAGAGAGAAAGTACAGCCCCTTGATGCACACACACTGTGTGTGTGTGTGCATTCATAAATACCCATGACAGGAAGTCAGCAGGAAATGGAGGGACTTCCACAGCTCTGTTTACTTTAACATTTTAGCAAAATGAAATTCAGGCTTTATTCTGAAAACATAAAAATACCTGCGTCTCTTATCTGAAAATAAAATAAAATTTGCAATGGCTCTGAAGACAGCTACAGTGTTTTTGTCTTATTTTAGAGATGGCGGTGCTGATATGAGCAGATTTCACTTTGAAGAGGTGTGGACTTATAATGGGAGTTGGATAAATGTCCCAGGCGAGATAGGCAAATGTTTTGGCCTTTCAAACATGAGAGAACTTGACTTGAACCAACTGACTTGTGTTTCGGGTAGGAAACAGTTACAGTGGTGTTTATACTTTTTAGAGCAGCTTCTTTGTGGATTATCTTCGACAAATGGAGCTAAACAGAGAGGTTTTTGATGTGTTCTAAACCACAAACATAAGCACACATACAGGATGAGCCACAAATCCTTCAGATCCTTGTCGGTGACTTGTGACCAGCTGCTGTAACCATGAAGGCTTAGGGTAAAGTCGACACACAGTTCATCGCTTGAGCATCCCAAACTGTCCCTCTTGGCTGTCCACCTTTGTATTATTTACCCCTTTCATCTCTTTGCTCCTTGCTGTGCCTCCTTGCTTGTTTGAGAGGATTAGTCAAGAGATATTTGAGGACTGTTTACTGAGGAGCAAATCTTTCCCTTTTTGTATTTTGTGCCTGAAAAAAAGTAGAAGTAGGACTTTTTCTTTTTAAAGTACAAGTCACATTTCTGTCTATGCCTTGTTAAACTATAACTTTGTATCCGTTTTAGCTTCTGTTGAAATATTTTAGGGTTACCTAAAGGCATTTGAGCATTGGTTGAAGGCTAATCTTTTGAAAAGTCATTCTGTCTCTCCCCTGTCAACACTCTGGCTGCGCAGACTGGAAGCATACTCCATTAAAAGTAATAGCATTGAATGTAGAGAGACATACTAAACAGCGACACAAAAGGCTCCAGACAGACATGCCTTCAGTCTCTTTTCCTTTCTTACTCACACTTGAACACTATGTCTTTTCTGTACCCGGGGCTACAAATCAATGAAAGCAAACACTGAAGTCTTTGACCTCTGAGTCTGGGTGTTGTGCGTCAGCAGATATTTTCACTCATAATATCACCAACACTGTGATATGAGGTGGACATGAAGAATACACATCCACCTTCAAAACCAACATGACTTGGCATGAAAAGAGATTATTTATTTATTTATTTATTTATTTATTTATTTAGTAATTCTGCATTGCATTTTACTAACCATGAAAACATCTGCAGCCATTTGATTTGCAAGCAAGTCATGTGTGTTGAGATTCTCAAAAATGTTTGGATAAAGTTAAATGCAGACTGGAAAAATAAATGCTGCTGTTTTGTACATTGTACATTGCAACTGGTTGGTAGAATAAACATATGGAATTGTCCTGATTCTTTTATGACCCTTTACATTGGCTGAAAGGTTGCAAAACTAAACAGGTGTAATTTTGAATTTTGATATGTCACATAGCAACTCTCCTGATTGATCTTAATATATATAATAGGTAAATGAACTTTATTGATCCACATGACTGTCAAAAAGTTTTCTAATTTCAATTTTATTATATAAATGTCATGCATTAAATAGTACATTTTCTGACTTGGATGTCTCTTAGTTATGCTAAAAAAAGGTATTTTTTTCTAAAGAAATTTAGAATTAAATACATTGGATTATTTCAGTTGATGTAATAAATATTCTGAAAACTACCGCATCCAGTACATGCTCTTTCTTGAAACATTGTGTCCTTGTAAATGTAGTTTTTAAAGTTACTGTACTGAATTGACTGGCTACCCCAGTCTTCAGGAGCCAATAACACCATCCTTAAACACAAAGAGGTTCAAAGGTCAAAGTGTAATTTTTAAGATGGTTAATCTATTTATACAGTTACCATACAACAACAGTATGACGCCAAGGACAGACAAATGTTTTGAGTAAAATAAATGAAAAGGGTAGGAAAAAAGTTGCATTTGAATTCTTTTTAAAGAAACAGCTGTTGTGATATCTGTTTCATGCTGGTTTTCTGTCCTGTGACGTGTTTATGTGCATGCACATGGATTCTGTAGAAGCCGTTTTGCATTTTCATATAAGCCGTTTTGTGAGCATGTGTGAGAAAGTGACTAGCAAAGAGGGCGAGTGTGCTTAGTTCTCCCTGAGTGAATACGATCTGATAAAGCTGACAGCCACAGGTTGATATTCCTGAGAGCAGGCTGCCTCTCCTCTTCACACCGCATGGCTGACACACAGGCCTACTAAAAAAAAAAAAAGATTTATGTCTTTCTTTAAGGGGGTGACTTCTATTATTATTATTTTTTTGTTTTTGCACATGCTCAAACTGTTGATGAACCCCTGTTGGTCTGTTGAAGAGGATTCTTCATGCGTTAGTAGTTTTCCCTTGTAATAGACAGTGCAATTGCAGAATTAGAAGACCTGGGAATCAGCCAGCAGGCACTTTGCCATGAAAATGCTCCAATGGGAGACTCTGTGTGTCAGTGTGACAGTTACTCTCATATTAGGCACACCTCAAAGGCAGTGTGTTCACTGTGAGATCTGCTTCAATCGCAGCCCCAGGCTTTCTGTCTATTTTCTGGTCATGTCTATGTAGCCCCCCTGCACTTTTCCTCTTTTACCTGTGATTTGTCTCCCACAGGAAAGATACTATCCACCTAAGTCCATCAACTTCTTAATGTGAAAAGATTCTATCCGTTTAATTTCCCACATGGCTGAAGAATACAAACACACGCTGGTGATGTACAGACCATCACATTTGTTCTTCAACACTGCATGGAAACAGCCTTGGGAAAACAAGCCTTTTCCGTGCACTCGTTGAAAGCAACACGGATGCAAATCACACCCTGAAGCTTTATTTTGCCTAATATGTATTATGTAGGCCTTTTAAAGGGCACAGCAGTGACATGGTGACATTGAAAAGAATCACAGAGCCTTATGTATACACAATGAAAGAAGAGAGGGGAGAAATGACTGCACCCCTGTTCAATTAGCGCCACTAGCCCGGGGTAATTACTTCTACTCTGCCTAATTCCCATGTAAATTTGCAATGAGTGCTGCACTATTTTTAATACAATTTAGCAGCACTTTGACTTGATGCCAGTGTTGTGCACAAAGCGGACAATCTGTATATGTATGTGTGTGTGTGTTTGTGTGTGTTTATGATCGCACCTTTGTGTGAGGGACAAAAATGACAAAGATGAACCCTTTGTCTAACTGCAGTGGGGAGAGCCAGTGAGGGTCAGAAAGTAAACAGAGAAAGGAGGAGGGCACTAAAAGGCGAGCAGGCCTATGGTGATGACACGGTTATCAGATCAAATCTGCAGTGGGATCCAAATCTCTCTGTGTGTCCTGTGGGAACAGCAGCACTAACTCCTTCCTACAAATCCGCCGTCAGGGTTCACCTGGTTGTTGCATGCACGTGTCCTGAGGAAATGTTGAAATGTGAGTGCTGGAACTAAAAAAAAAAAACTCAGCCGCTTTGTGGAACTCCTGAAGAAGATTACACAATTCTATCATTAAAAAAAGCTGGAGTTTGTAACTGAATGTACTGTATACCTGCAGTACAGATGGGCAAGCAAGGCAACAAAATGTGAATTCCAGCAGCTACTGCATCTATTTCCTGTATTGATTCTCTCAAGCCAATAAATCGCATGTTTAGATAATTATCTAATTAGCACACTGATTGATCCATATAATTAGGCATTTTAGAAAATTCACGAGGATGAACATCCTGATGAATAGATCATGGATCCACTGATAAATATTCCAGCTCTGTTTATCTTTGTGTCACCCAAAGTCACTTGAATCAATTCCTAGGCTTTGGATGCCTGCTGGATGAATTAACTTAAAGAAACATGTGCAGTAGGTTTTGGATTAAAATCCTTTCATGAAAAGGCTTTTCAGGTGGACAAACAAATGTAGATTCTAGTTTACTTTACACTTGTAACTTTAATTTAACTTTAATCTGGTAGGGATGACCGTGTAATAGAAGAACTGAGGCTGCATATTAAAGGATTTTATAACTACTTCAGACTGCTCAGAAGAATGTTAAATAGAATCTTAATAAATGGGTGTTCTGGGTAAACCTTTAAAGAGAAATTACTGAATTAAAATTCAGCCCACTGTTGTTTTTCCACATCAAAATAATACAAACAGAACATTATTAGAACATTCTATCACACTGTATGGTCACATGTCTGCAAAATTCAAAGTGTATTCACACATTAGACTGTAGTGATGCTTGATCATTTTAGACTGACGTATGTATCAAGACTAGTGTATCACTTCCCATAACTAAAAACACATTTTGATCATTGATTTAATTACCATTTTAATATTATGGGTGCAGTCATTTGGGACAGGTACAATGCAATTCCATCCTGGTTTTTTTTGTTTAATTTTTATTTTCCACATTCCACTCCTAAATGAGAGGAAAACAACTTTAAGAAGTTAAATAAAGTGAAAACTGAAACTTTGTGTAGCTTAAGGCAAAGCAGTTCTACCAGAACCAGGGATAAGCAATGTATGGTGATTCTCCACAGGGCGATGTTCACTGAGCTTTGTCTTTGGGAGGTTTATTTGATGTGACAACAGGCCATGCGCGGATATCTCACTTCTGTTTATGGGTAAACACAAGGCTAAATTTTCACAAGAGACTCTAAAATGTTTGTAATCACACCGTTTTCACAGGTTTTTCTTACCATGTCTAGTCAATGTTTTAATCATTCATTTAATCTCTAACTCATTTAACCCTACTAATTCATTTTTGCCCACCCATAGATATCACAAAAATAGTGTTACTCATGTACGGTGGAAGTTTTAATTGTATGCAAGGCAGCTGTACTTCACATTGATTTGTATGGAAGCTGGGCAGATGTCAACTGTTTTTCTCTCTATGGAAATCCCCAGCTCCAAGGGCAATACAGTGCAATGCAATGAGTCACTCTTGATTTCAAGTGGGTGTTTGGCTGTTTGTGGTGCGCATGTCTCTGTCTCTGAGTGTGGACTTGTGCCAGAATTTCACCAACACTTTAATTGCAATACAAGCAGACTGTAATGACGTGGTAAATTTGGTGTATCTGTTTAAAAAAGTGTGATTTTTTTTCTTTACACTTATTTTTGTGAGGAAATATTGAAAGAATTATTTGACATATCAAAAATTAGTCATGTCTTTGAATCAAAACATAGTTTTGGCTTCAGAAATAGGTTTAGTCTGAGATGATGGTAACATGAGATTTATTTGTGTGCCATCGTGTGTCAATACAGTAGTCTGTAGGTTGTTGCCTATTTCTCTGTCAAGTGATGACATTTGACCTTTTACAGGGTTTAATTCCTTTTTAACCTGTTGTTACATGAGATGGCACAGGACAGTGTTACAAGATTTTTTTTATTTTTTATTGACTCAAGCTAAGTGTAAATTAAAAAAAATACTTTGGTGTTTCAACATTTTGTCTTTTTATTTTTTTTAACTTGTCCTGTCCAACAGCTGGGCAGACAGATGAGAGCTTGTGTTGGACATATTTTACTTTAGCAACAGGGATTATTAATCTTCAGACAAACCAGAGGTATGTCTGACTAAACCCCTATTTTAATTGAGGCCAAACTTTATTCATTTTAATCATATTTGGAAATCTTTTGTGTTGGACCGGACGGAAAAGGAAAGGAGGGAAGAAGAGAGAGGGATGTTAGAGAGGGGGGGATAGGAGGGCGATAATAGGGGGGGGGGGGGGGGGGGTAAAACCATGAAGCAGCATAAAGCAACAAGTTGTTTATCATTACGGTAAGGTTCAAATGTAATACAAATCTCTAAGGGCGGGCCTGTCCACACACACACACTCAAATGTTATAAACACACCTGCTAGCTGCAAAAATGTCCACATGTCAACGTGTACACAAAACAGATAGTGTTCACACATGCATACTTATGCCCTCAAACCAACTAGTGTGAAATATTTAATTCATTCAATCATGCAAACTATTAGTGCAAAGGTGAGCTAACACCTGTGCTCAATTGAGTGTTTATGTTCTTCTAAAATGGATGGTGGAATGTGAAAAGACGGAAGGAGAGTGCCCAGCCATCCCCCCACCAAGACCCCCGCCGTAGCAGCTGCGGCAGCCAGAACCCCCCAACGCCACACGGCAGCAGGCAGAGAACACGGGCGACCCCATTCGCCATCCAGGCTAGGGCCAGCATGAACGCCGCGAGGCCCCCAGAGCCAGAGAGCAGGGAGGCATGGGGGAAAAAGAGTGCCGCCCCAGCTCAACAAGGAGAGCAGCCCCCCCCCCGCCGCGCCAGGAGGGCCCAACGCAGGGCCCCACCCGAGAAGGGTGCCCACAGCCCCTGATGAGCACCTCATCACCACCCAGGAGTTCTGGGAATCCCCCGCCCCAACCCCAGGTACGAGCAAGGACCCCCCAAGGGAGACCCGCTCCGCGCTCCAGGTGGCCACCCACCCGGCCAACGGTTGGTCCAGAAAGGAGCAAGGCAGGGGCCAGCCATCCCCACCCAGGAGGGGGGCACTCCGGGGAAAAGGGGTTGCCCACGAGGGGTAATGTAAACATGGCCCGACCAGGCTCGGCCACAGTTGGAAATTTGGCGAGGCTCAGCACTCAGAAACAAGAACCAGAACCCACACCACAGGGACACGGACACCGCCGGCTCAGGTGTGATGTGATCCCCGGCTTCTGGCCTTGCCAGAAGGCTCAGGGATCCCTCTCCCTGCGTGGAGAGAGGGCCGCCGGGCCCAGGAAACCAGCACCCAGGGGACACGGCCGCTGTTGCCAAGGGTCCAGTACCCCCTACCAGGGATGGGGTAGGGGACAGATGGTCCAAGGTCCCACCTTCCTTGCGAAATGCGTGTGCGTGTGTGTTTGTGAGGGTGTGTGTGCATGTGTGTGTGTTTAAGTTGGAATGTATGTTTTGAGGGGTGAAGGGTGTGTGCACTAAGGGGGTGCAGTTAAAATTGCCGGGTAGGGCACTGAGGGGACATCTCCTGATTACTCACAGTGATGTCCCATCACCCTCCCCACCAAGGGGCCCTAAATGTCTAAGGTGCGGTTAAAATTGGCGGGCAGGGTGCTAAGAGGACATCTGTTGCTTGCTGGCAGTGATGTCCAAGCAACCCCCCCCTACATGTCTAAGGTGCAAATAAAACCGAGAGAGGGGGGGCCCATTCCATACGGCAACCATGGGAGGGGGACCACTTCCAAGTAGCCCCCCCCCTAAGGAGCATTGCATGCTAAACCCCCCACCCCCTCACCCTAAAATGAGATTATATGAGGAAGGGGGTAAGTTGGAGACAGCTGGTAGACTGTCCCCCGGTGGTCAAACAGCCGTCCCCCAGCTCCCCCCAGCATAGGGGCCAGGTCCCCCCATTCCAGGGGTCCCATCCCCCGAGGCGCCGACACCCCAGGCACGGCACCACCCACCCCACACAGAGAGAGAGGAGCCAGAAAGCGTAGCCCCCCCAATAATCTGGCCTAATTCATAAGAACCCTGAAAAATGGGACTAAATTAAATATTTACGACCCCAGTAAATAGTGTAGAAATGCAAAAAGAAAAAAGGTGACTGTTGTGTGACAGCCAAGGACACTTCTTCTTCCTCTCCTCCCTGTAACTGTATGGTTCTCCCACAGTGGCAGACACAGACACCCCACATGCACAGATGCACTGTTTCTTATTTCTTTCAGATCATGAAAAAGAAAAACCTCATGCACACACACACACATATGTGCAACCGCGCTCTTTCTGCCACGCACACGTCAGATAATATACACAAGTTGCTGGTACCCTCATATGTGACAGAGGATTGATCCAACTCTTTTATCTGCTAAATAACTTACCATCGATTGGGGAGGGAGGAGTGCGGAGAGGAGGGGGGCCATAGATGTGCAGAAAGCATTAAAGCCTTCCAATATCCATGAGCTGTCCGCAAAGCTTGAATAAGTCACTGTGTCGCACACCATGGAGAGATTCAAAGAGAGACTGATATGCATGCAAAATGATCAGATTTCACACAGGAATGTATGCACATGCTGCCACACACCCATCAACACACGCATATTTATATATTATAAATGTAATTCTTTATGTTTCCCCCAAAGCCCTCAAGTGCTATTCTATCACAAGTCTGGATTATTTCAACAGGTACTATCTTTTTTTTTTATCATTTAAAGCTGCCTGAGGAAAAGTGTAATAGTGGCCCTCTCCTCAGCCTCAGGGGAGCTCGCTCTCCACCCATAGAGGGTTCAGAGGCTAATTGGATATATCACTGAGAAAAACATTTAAAATCCCAAATCAATACCTGCCTCTTTAATGCTTTTCTTGAATAAGTGCTCCTCTCTATTGCTGCTGACCCGTTCTCTGTCTCTACAGTCGTGCCCCGTCTCCTGCACAATCCCTCACTGCCTTTAGGGGCCATGAGATGCGTGTAGGGGTCAATGAGCTGAGGGCTGCTTGGGGCAAAAGCAGAGTGGACTCTTCAGGAATCTTAGAATTGAATGGTGACCAGTGATGTATACTTAAAGGCTTATGGAAACAACCCTAAAAAAACTTTTTTTCCCCTCTTTTTTTTTGCTTTATCTGATGATAATGGATGAATCACAAAGGCCAGGACAGCAGGAAAATGCTGCATCACCGATAACTAGTTCATTTCCACGTTCCACAAATGCTTTGATTTTATATGTATGCATTGTCCTTGTGTGCAATGGTGGCTAAGAGCACTGGTCATTTGATGAGAAGTGTGAAAAGGAACTGTTTCTTGCTTTCAGAAGCCAGACATCTGCTGAAACGTGAAAACAAGCAGTTGTCCAACAGGATGAATCATCTGTGTCCATGTCTCCCTGCACCTGTGGTATGAACATGGTTTAGGGTTAAAGGTCACCAACAACCTAATCCCTCCAGTGACTTCAGCAGTGTTTTCTACCTTACATTGGTATGAAATAGCCACACATTTTCCATGTTGAATATATACTTATTTTCTAAAATGATACTTTGATTTGAACTAATTGTTGATAGTGCAGATGTGATGCGTAGTTTTCATATACTGTAGCACAACAATACTGTATGAAAAATTATGTTAAATTCTGTTAATTGCCAATTATTTTGTATTTCTAATTTTTTTGCTTTAATTCATTGAATACATTCACCGTTTCTACCTTTACTTCGACAAATCTTTTACTAGTTAAATTTCATCTTCTCCCTTTTCCGATTGAGAAACAGTTTTTCCACCTAAAGTGCATTTCAAAAATGGGTTCCAACAAGGCCTCTTATACCCTTAAATTGCTTTAGCTTTATTGCCATCTTGATGTTGAAGGGTTAATAAGAAGCTGCTGCCAAATGCTTCAGTAGCAGCCTTGGAAGAGAAGAGAATTAGTTAATAAAACCATCATTTGCATGTCCTGTTTATTCTCACTGCCAGGGATCAAGTTTCTGATCACTTGGATGGTATTGGAGCACAGTTAGTGGATCCCCTGTTGTGTTCTGCCCTTGTTTTAAAAAATTGAGTGAGTTTGCACCGTGTCAGTGTCTTTATGTGTGTCATATGGGCTTGTATAAGCTTTAGGGATCCGTTTTAACCACCAGGATTTTTGGCTGCCAACAATATAGCCTTTGACATAGTTTCATTTCCAGGAAAACAGGAAGCACAAATGTATGTCTTGCACTTTAGTCCCAGCTGCCAAAGTCAACATGACTCTGTATCTTTATTGGTATATTTCTGTTGCATGTGTAACTTCATGTTTGTGGGTTTAGAGTTTGTGCAGGAAACAAAAAAATCAAACAAAAAAAGTGACTTTACATAATCTGTCTGGACAACATTGTTTATAATCAACGGCTGTTGTGTGTCTATTACCTTGGATGTTGAGTGTTAAATCATTGGGACTGGATCCTGACTTGATTTGGGGGCGCCATCATGTCTTTTTTACTTTGGTATTGAACAAGAATGCACTGTCATTCTTGGTCAAGAAGTCTAATGAGACGATTAAAAGTGATCTCCAAAGTGCACAAATTTGCTTGACCTGACTGTTTTCATTGGACATGGGCTGCACCCTGCTTACAGTTTCACCCTCACATTACCTTTCCCTCCCCCACCAAGTCCCCTCCTCTATTTTCTCGATTCTCCCCCTTCATACTCCTTCCTTCCTCTGTTTGCTTTTGCTCCCTTGATTCACTTTCAGTGCCAACTTCTTCCCTTTCTTTGTCAAATCACCCTCTCTCTTTACTGAGTCTGCTAGACTCAATAACAGAAACTATTGAAAGGACACTTTAAGACCATTTGTTGAATTTTATTGCCATTTCTGCAACCTAGTCTTGTAATGCTTGCTGATAGGTTTTGGATTTTAAAAAAATACATAAATCTTGTGAACTCAGAATCTTGAATAAAATTTAATTAGCTGTTTATGAGAAATAAGGAAGACTTCTTAAAGAAGGAACCATCAAAAAAGATTCTCAACTTCCTTAAAAACACCCTCAGTTACAGTTTTTTGTGTTTCTTTTTTCTGTATTTTCATTCGTGACCATGCTAGTGACTGTCCAAAGACCAAGCCAAGAAAAAAATGTTACTGGCGATTATGTAAAGAGGACCTAGGAGTTGTCTCAGTACTTTTCCACCACCATTTTTTTTTTCAGATTCTTCTATTTTTAGCGATCAAATTTCCATTTCCATTTCCATTTCCTTAATAATAAAACAAAAATACTATTATTGATTTTTTACATTTAATGTAATAGACCTTTTTTGAAATATATAAAGTTATACAACAACAGAAGAAATAAAGGTCTGCTTAGGCCAAATAACTTCAGGCCCACACCAGTTTTTACACTTTAAGTTTCTATAACAGCTGCACACATTAACACATAATAGATGCACTGTTTAAAAGATGGTAATATCTTTGTCCATTTTAAATCATTTGCCAGATGCTGGTGCTCTGACTGCTGTTAATCATATTATCTGGAATCCCTACCTCTTAAATCCATAACTGCTTTGTGTATTAATCACTGGAAATCTTTTTATCACATCTATATTAATTAAAGCCATCTGCCAGGGATAAGCTGAGGGTGTGGTAAAGTGGAGACAGTGTGGTTTGATATTCTTCCATCAGTCTCTAACCATGCTAATGCATTTGACGTTATGCTTTAGATGACAGCAGTTTTGATATTTTAAGAAATTTTGTGATATGCAAAAACGTTAAGGTTTCCTTTACTTTGCTAAGGAAAACGACTAAAGAGAAAAAGTGTTAGTTAGCTGATTGGAGTTGTAACACGACCTGACAGGTACTTCCTGGTTCGGCGTCACAGAAATCCTATTTATCTGGTGATCACATATCCATCTGTCTCTGCTGTCAGAGTATGTTATTCATTTTTGGTGTAAACGCTTGCACGTGTACGGTTTAACTTTGTCTGTAGCGGCCCGTGGAGGCAAGTGGAATCATGCATTTAGGAATCACGAAAAGAAGAATGGAGGCTTCATTGAAGTGAGATTCAATCAGCAGCTCCTACCACACAGGCTGTTTGACTGCCCGTAAGTGATAGTGCCTAAGCATCATGTCTCTCATCATCATGAAGGGATGGCCCCGGAGGAGGAGGAGGCAAACGCTTGAGCGAAGTTCAAAACAAAATAATATTAAACTCAGCATTATTCAGGAAAGGAAACGCTGTTAAGTTCTGATATGTTGCCTTTTCTGCAGAAAGGTATGGCTCCCAGGCAGACAGACAGTCAAAGAGAGGAGGAGTTACTCCAGGAGATGGATGGCATGTTAGATAGTAGAAAAAAGGAATAGAGCAGTGTACCGTACATGGCCCCCCGCATCCAGGGATCCATCCCTTCGTCAACACCCACCCTCTGTCTCTTCACACCCTTCCTTTATCTCTCAAACTTCAAGGTGTAACACACCAGTAACTGGGGGCTTATTCCTGGGCGGCCAGTTCTTCTCCCTCAAACATGCGCAACAAACAGACACTAATGCACATACAAGGCTTCATCTGAATAGCAACTGGTAAGGATTGCCTGCCAGCACACTCCTCTTCTTTCCTACACTCCCTCCTCATCTCAGCCCTCATCTTATTTGATCCATTAGCATTCTTTTCCCTGTGTTGTTCGTGCTCCTGTCAGGCTCAGTGGCACAGCCTCAGTCTTAAGCAGTTGAACTGTCGCCTAGGGGGCCTCACCTGAAAGGGCTGACAGCTGCCTGCATAATCAGCTGCTCTGCCTGGTACCTGATAGGCCTAACCAGACCACAAAGATGGGTGGGAGGTGGTGATGGTGGGGGGGCATGTTCCAGTTGGAGAATGGGCTCGTTTTGAAGATGCACACGAGAAATGAGAGTAGATGGGGAGCAGCACTTCTGTGGTTCCTGGGCCCTCAAAGATGTGTGGGAATAAGGGGCAGTTAGTAAGGAGATCCGTTTTTGACAAATGATTGAAACATACATTTTTATGAAGATAACGCAGGGATTACTGTTAATAACCTGAGAAACATTGTGCAATTACTCATCAGACTTTTGAAAGCGGAATTGTCTTGGTTCTTTTGGTTTTTCTGGTGAAAAACAGAAACATCGGTAAACATAATAGAGAAACTACTGGATAGCTGAGAAATGAGGAAATCACGGCAAAGATGGATTTTACAAAAACTGACATGCTGATTATGCAATATTTGGATAAAAAGGACATTTTATATTGATTTAAAGCAACAAAACAAGTTCAAAAAGTAAAATAAATAGCAAGTTTTGTTCCAAAATACTATGTATGCATGTATTTTCTGATATATTTGCTTAAAGAATGTAACATGTTAACATGACCAAACATTATCCATTCATGCTGGGAGCAATAAAAAAGTATTATTTTAATAAATATCTTTCTTTTACTTTAATTATTGGTGGGATCGAGACTTGAACACTTAGAGTTTATAAAAAAATTACAAAATTCTCATTTTAAACTGATCACCTTAAAATAGTTCTTTAGATTCTGCTGTTCCACTCTTGACCCGTTGCCCCTTAAACCAGAGTTAGAGCGGAGAAGAACTGCTGTCCTGGAGCCCAAAAAAAGAACTGTCACATTTCACACATTGGTGTTTGCGTCCCCTCCTCAGTCCCACCCTAAATCAGACAACAGTCTCTCTGTTAGCCTATGTTTGCTCTGGAGAAAGTCCTCCTCAGCTCAGGTCCACCATAAAGCTCTTTCTGAGCTCCCTCAGAAACTTTCTCTGCCCACTACCCTGTCACTTCTCAGATCCCATCCCTTTTCCTGCATGAGCTGCCTATTTAACACCTTGTTTTTCTCTAATTTCTTCTTCTACACTTTTTCTTTTAGTCACTCATTGTTTCAGATTCATACCTCCCTGCATTGCTTTTACCTTTACTATTTTGCACTGTCCCATGAGATCAATTTACCACTGAGTGGCCAAATCTTCTCCCACACACAGGACTTTTCATATGGAGTCCTCTACTTCTCTGTCTTTTTCTTCTGTCATTCACCAGCTATTCATCTTTACAGCTGCCTCCCAGAGTTCTGCTAAGTTTCTGTCTTCCAACTCATTTTGAATTCAATTAAACCTCTGGAGATTCAACTAACTTTTAAAAAGGATCATGGCATATCTCCCTGTCTCTTTTATTCAGTACAACTTTATGGGATTCCTTTACTGTTTCTATCTTCCTCGGTTTTTTTTCCCTTCTCAGTCTTTGTTTCCTTTATTCTGTGTTATTAGGTTCAATTTGCCATTTTTTTTCTTTGCTTCTTTTCCCTCTGCCCCCACCCTCCCAGTTAATTTTCGTTGCAGCTGTCTAAATGGTCAGTGTTGCCCAGGTACATGTTATTCTAGGACATAAGTAGGGCTTGGATTTGTACTGTGGGAACAGTACTTTACAAACCTTTCTGAGAAAGGGGAGTACATTCTCTTCAGCAACCCTCATCGTTCTTGTGCCAGTCATTTCTTAACTCGTATGCAGTGTTATCCAAGTCATGTTGCAAACCTTATCTCTATATATCACATTGTACAAATCAAAGCCATGTGATTAAAATACTGTATGTCCAAGGTAAATACTTGCAATTCAGGTTACGGCCTGCGCATGCACAAAGTCCGCTTTTACAGAGGCACAGCAGGTGTCTGGCATTACTTATGCAAAAAAACAAAAAAAGGCAGTTTCTTCTTACAAAACAAAACCAACAATTCAATTATTGTGCAGGAGCATTGTTGGCTTCTCTGGCCGTCGTTTAACTTTCAGTTCATCAGAAAGCATTTTGAAAACCACAAGTCATCCAGTAAGACATTGCGGTGATGCTCTTGTGATGGATCGTCTAGCAGACATGTTCCTCATTTCTACGCAGTTAGTTGATTAAAAACGACTTGTTTGTTATATACTGCAAGGAGATTGCGGTAGGCGAATTAAAACATGTTTTGTTGCTGGTCAGCTGTATACACAAACATTGTTCCAGTTTGATGACTGCTAAGTGGATAACCCATAAATGATTTGTGATGGAACAATGCATGGTGTAAAATATTTAATTGTGTTCGAATCAAATGCAATACAATCAAGTTGGCCATAACACTCTAGTGTTATTCAATCGAAGTGACTTATAATGAGGAGTTAGTGGGTTTAATTGTTCTAGTTTATAAAATCTAGGAATGCAAATTGACTAACAATGAATAAAACAATTACATATTTGTGCTACTTGTTTTAGCACCCTCTTCTTTCTTTGTACGTAATGTCTTACTGTGGTTGTGTTTATGGCTGCGCGTGCTTGTGTGTTTTTGTGTGTTTGAGTGCGTTTGCCTCAGTGTGAGTCTTTGGGTTGTGTCCCAGCCTGCATCGCTCCACAGTAAATCACAGCCACAGAGGTTTTTTTTTTTTACCATAGTCTCCAGTGAGCCTGGGAGAGTCATTAACACACATGAGCATTACAGAACTCTGATCAGTTACTAAATTTACTGTCAGTGTACATGCCTTCTTATGAGTTAAAAAGCAAGGGATTTTCCCTCTCTGTTGTAGTCTCACCACATTGCAGCAACCATCATTTCACATGCCTTTGACTGTAATTTCATTCTGTGCTTGACAAATTTCAACAGGATCATATCCATATACTATTATTAGTCTGGACCCTCTAGGGATTACTCAAGGGGTTACCCTCTGGTAAAGGTGGGAGGGCAATAGCCATGGCTTCAAGATGACATGGTTATTGGAACAGCTATTGCACCATAGGGATCTATCTTACAAGGAGCAGTGAGGAGACAGGGTGCAGATTATTTCACAGCGAGATTTTACATCTGATGCAGATGAGGTCAGATCATTTGTCACTGCACCCATCATACTTAACACACTTAACACCCGCTCTCAGTAGCCTTATGTCTCATCTTTATCCAGGCTGTCTGAACCATGTTCCATCGTTCTGTTTGCTCTCTCTACTGGCTGATCACACCAGCTCTAAGTGTTTAACTGATGCACACAGAGACAAATATTGTCTCACCCATAGATAGAAGACCAGTAAGAATAAAATGAAAAATAAAGTCTGCAATATTAAGTATAAACCGTTTGACATGATGTAAAAAATAATAATGTGTCAATAAGAAAGTCAACATTTTCACAAGTGGAAAAAATTAAAGACTAATGCCAAATTTTGAAGCAGTAATTTTTCCAGGAAGTTAAATCTAATGTCAGATTTTTTAAAGTTCAAAGTAAGAACCAAACAATCTCAAAACAACAAAATAACCTTACACTTGCCCCATGATTCTACTTAGTCTCCCCCCCCACACACACACAAGACTCGTCCAGAGTCCTAGGGGGTTGTGGGTTCTCTTCCCAGTACTGCACTTTTTCTGAACAAAGACAACAGATGTTCCTGGGATTAGCTGGAAGCACTCTTTCAGTTTGGCAGTTACAGCCCCAAGTGACCCAATTACCACAGGGACTACTCATGATATCACTTAGCCAATGCTTCCCAGCTCATCTCAGAGTCTTTGATATTTCTTTAGCTTTTCAACCCTCCTCAACTGTTTGTCCATTACCACCCTGACTGATAAGCTATCGTCACATTGTTATTTTATGTTTGAAATTCTCACAGGATTTTGACATTTTCATTTCTAACCACCTATGTGTATAGTTGTCACCTTGACTTTGGGTCCATGATTGTTTTGGCTACTGTTAAGAGTATATTCAATATTCATAAGCCACACTCAGTATAGTTATTTGAGCTGCAGCATTTCAAAAAATTGTTTATTATGGGCTGCGTCAATGGTCAACTTAACATCATATCTAGATTTTGAACATCTGAGCCAGTGTGTCTCTTGTTTTCATGCTCATCATCAGGGGCATCCATGAGTTCTTATGTGATGTACTCTGAATGAGATTAACCTGTTGTGCTTTATTTAAGTTAATCGCTATAACAACTCTATTCTAATAATTCTTATCACATTTCCACACTTTAAAATTGAATGTAAGTTTTTTCTTTGTAATAGATTGTTGTATTTATTACAGAATGATTAGAAGAGAACTGCACTGAGCTGTCCTGTTCATTTGAACAAGTTAAGTATGTGCCTGTGCACAAATACATATTTAAGCTTTAATGAACTGAAGCAATGTAATGAGGAAGTTGGGCCTATATACATAAAAAATTCTACATTTTCTTTTTGTTTGTGTCAGACAACCCTAATGAGCAAATGATGAGTTTTGGTTATGTAAATCTGGTCAGTTTGATTCAACCATTTATTTTGGTATTACATACTTCAGTAGCAACAGAAACTTTGCCAAAAGAAAAACAGCCAGCTGGAGAAAGTATTAAAGAACCATCTTGCTGAAAATGTGGCTGTCTATTATGTTCTGCTTTGAAATTATTAAATGTTGAAAGAATTCCCGTGAAAATATTTGGGTTTTCTGCTTGACCCGAACAGTCAGGTGTTGATGTGAAAGTTGATGGCCCTGTTTGGGGTTAAAATGGAACAGTGTGAGCTCCTGAAGGGTTAATCAGCACAGTGCTGCCGCAGCCCTAAAGCTGGGCACAAGGCCAGCTTCACTCATAAACATGGAGAGGTTCAAGTGTGTGTTTGTGTGTGTGTGTGTGTGTGAACGTGCTCCCTGCATTTATGTGCATGAGTGTTTCTGTGCCAGGGACAGCCCAGTGACTCAGAGTACAACCCAGCCCCCTTAGCAAAAGAAGAGCAAGGTTTTAAAGAGACATGAGCAACTTTTAAGGAGACACACAGTAATGCAGACTAAGTCACAAAAGGAGGCGCTGCAGAGTTTTCCTCTTCACCTCAAAGTTTAGACTGATGATCACATCGTTTTCGTATTCTGTGAAAAGACATCACTCGAAAATGAGAAGCCCTACTGGGAAATAAAGTGAGCATTTAAAAAAAACACTCATGAGACTTACTTGAAAATGCTCCTCACATATTTAGTGCTCCAAACCACTAAGCAAAAGGGAATATTAGGAAACAAATGGGAGCAGACTGATATTAAGTCTTCTTATCGGACACGTGTAAAGGAAGGTATAACAAAATATTGTACAGAGTAATTGAATAAAGTGTTTTAGTATTTAACTATCACATCAGATACACACATGCAGGAAATTGCAGAGGCTGTCAATTCAATTTCCCTTTTGTCCATTTTTCCATAAACCAGTATCCTTCCCTCTGGTGTGCTTTTCCTTCAACCATACAACACCCACACGCACATACCTACACACAAACACACACCTCAATGGGCTTTGGGCCAGCTGAGTCACGTCTAAATGGCAATGAGTGTGATTGCAGCTCACACTTACATAACCTCTGTCTCCACACCACTGTCATTAGAGCAACTCGGCAGAGAAAACAATTGATATCGGTACTTCAAAATGGGTTGCATGCATGCTTGTAAGCATGCAGATGTCATTTCTGCTCAGGGTGTTTTCGTTTGTGTTTCTTAGAATGTGAGGCAGATGTGGAAAAGGAGGAATTTGGAGTTTTGTTTGTGTATCAAAAAAGTGTCCTTGAGCAAGACTCTGAACCCTATAATTGGTCATGATGGTTCGAATACACATCTTACTTAAATTAGGCACAAATGAAAATAGGGTGTGTAAATGAAGACTTACTATTTTTTTTCTTAGCGAGTAAGAATAGAGTTAGGTTTCTCCGCTCCTCTTTGGATCGGGGGAGTCAACATTCTTAGTTAATAGTGTGTGTATGTGTGAGCGTATGAGCGTGTGCATGTGTGTGTGAAGAGGGAGGGTGAAAGCCTACATTTTGGCAGGCATTAGTTTATACAGATGGAGCAGCTCTTGTTGGATAAACCACAGAAAATTCCTCTGACTGTCCAAGTTAGCACTTCTTGGGGAGGGAACCATGCGTCCTCCTCTCCGTCCACGGCATCCGTCCACACCTACCACCACCACCACCACCATCCCTGTCCCAAGTAAACTCCTCCAGTACTAACTGGCCATCCCAGGATGGAAGCATAGTAGCATGTTCAAATGTAAATGGAACTTATTGCTTTTCCCAAGCTGTTCCTGTGAGACAGCTGGCAGACAAAAGCAATCAAATGACAAGTAATACAAGAGAGAAGCATGTTTCTCTTCATTTCTCTTTTCTCCTCTTTTGCCTGGTAAGTATTTCTAAGGACAAGTCTTTCTAAGGGCTGGAAAAGCGATCATGTAAAGACTTGATTCTTTGTACAGAATCACCAGAATCAGAAAGTTTTCAAAGAGTGTCGCTGATTTTCTAATTATGATTCAAAACCTTTCTACAGGGCCAACATGATTTTTTAAAGACCCACTGCAATGAAAATCATGTTTTTAAAACGTTCTTGTGACATTTTTCTCATGGAGGACATTTATAAAAATTATTAAGCATAAACTTGCATTTCTGTGTATTTCTTTATTCAAATCATTGTGAAAAAAGGAGCAGATGAAAAAAATGCAGTTTGAAAAACTTGTAGCAGTGATGTAGGTGCTACAGTAGGTGCCACAAGCTCCCTGCTCCACCTCATTCCGATGCATCTACTTGCATTCAAAAAGATCCATGTTGTTTTTCTCGTCTAAGCTGATATCTGCATAAATACAATAAATAAAAGCACGGTTGAGGTAGAAAAATCCTTTAGACAACAATGAGTCAGAGAGAGTTAAAAATGTTTTGCTTTGCATTGTGAAACTTCAGTATTCTGTCCAGTGGACTTACATAGTTGTCAGACAATCTGGTGCTAAACAAATGTTTTGGGTGGGGTGGGGGGTTTCCACTACACACAAAACACACACGTACAAGCCAACATTATTTCAAGGCAATTCTGCTCTCATGCTTATCACAAGTGACCTAATTCCACATCAGCCGTGTTTTCACTGAGTCCCAGCACGTGTTTACCAGTGGCAGACTGCCTCCCCATTAAAACTACCATTCCCTGGGGGCCACAACACACATCATTAAGACACAGGATATGGATTCTGACCACAGCGTCCTACCTGTGCCTGTAGCCACATGGTTCCTACCTGTAAAACCATTGTGTGTGCACTCAATTTGTTGGCTGTATGTATGTGATTCTTCACTTCTTTTATTCTTTTTTTTCTTTCTTTTTTTTCTGGAAGTATTCTCTTGACAAAAAGAGGTGACTGAATAGTTGTTGTAGGAACAAGCTAAGATTGAAAGAGCAAAAGTGGGGATCCAGGAATGCAAAAGCACCTTGTCCATAAAACAATAATCAATAACTGTCATCGTTACAGCTACAGTGCCACGTCCTACCTAAATGTAATCCCCTTCTCCAAACCATGCTTTATTTTTGAATGCAATTAAACACAAAAACCCAAACAGATCGTTCAAAAGGGTAAAAGTTGAACTCATCCCATTTGAAGACCAAAGCAATTTAAGCACTTGCTAAAATATGACTTGAGGGAAGCATCTACAAATTGTACCACTTGTCCTGTAAGACATTAAAGGAACGTAATGCACTCATAATGCATGCAGTTAAAGAAATCTCCCACCCAGTCTTGATGCTTTTTCTGGCTCCTCTACTCCCAACCATTCTGCCCTGAGGCCAAAGCTTCCCAGCTTCCCAGAATGGAGTCATTAGCTGGGTGCTAATGGTTTCAGACTTTCTAATTGAATGGGAACCCATTGATCTGTAGGTAGAGAGAAATGGTTCTTTTCATTGCCTCAGTATGTTTCTGCACAGCATTTGTCTCCATTCACAATTAAAGGCTATACATGTTGGAGATGAACGATTAAAAGTAGGAGCTCACTCGCACAGAAGAGAGGCAGTGTCTGCTTTTAAACACACTTATGAACAGACACAAGAACTGCAGAATCTGGGAAGTGGCTGGTCATTACATTTTCAAAATTGCCACACTTTGATACTTGGTCAGAAACCCTTTTCAACAGCCTTAAGCACATTCAGCACCATTTTCCTTTCAGTATGGCAGAAATAAGTGAGCAGCGTGCTGCCAGTTAAACTTGTGTGATAACAACTGATGCACTTGCAACTCAGTAGTAAACACCAACAGGAAATCATCTTAAGTGCTTGCTTATCTAGAATTAAACAGCACAAGGAGGTCAGAAAAGAAACAGGGATGCTAAAACAAGTCCTTCTCTAGAATTCATGTTTAAGAGGGACCTTGATGTTGCTAATTTTTACCTACTGTTTGAACTTTGTCCACTGTATGAACTTTTTGTTTGTAGTTATTGCATTTTGCAGCTGCTAAAAAACACTATAAGAGAAAAACTAAAAAAGTCTGAAAATGAAACCGAAATCCAAAGCAACTGGTTTCTAAACAAAAAAAAAATGAAAATATTAAATGTTCAGAGTGTGTTCAATGCTTGGGTAGAAGTCTGCACATGCCACGTTTATTTATGAAGACTGCACCAAAGAAATATTGTTTGAGGCAAACTGAGCCAAGAGGCCAGTCTTGAAAAGATGGTGGTAAATTCCAATTCTGATCATCTTTTGATCTATTTTAAAAGCATTCCCCAGTGGTTTTCTAAGGGAAAGTTTCTGCAGAGTGGCAGGAGTTGATTAGAAATTCGCCTCTGAGTTGTGGGCAGGACCACTGGCATAGAGTAGGCCCACCCCTTCCCATCCCATCATCCCTTTGTCTACACTCTCTCAATTCAATTCAATTCAATTCAATTCAATTCAATTCAATTCAATTCAATTCAATTCAATTCAATTCAATTCAATTCAATTCAATTCAATTCAATCCAATTCAATTCTATATATATTCCAATATTATAACAATGGTTGTCTCAATGGACTTTTCTTTTTAAACTTTTTTTTTTGACACCATTAACCATAGTATTCTACTCCAAAGATTAGAGCATAACATAGGGATTAGAGGATCTGCCCTCCAGTGGTTTGAATCTTATTTATCCGATAGGTACCAGTTCGTTAATGTAAATAGACATTCCTCTCAGTGCACTCCAGCTAACTATGGAGTCCCACAGGGCTCAGTTTTAGAACCCATCCTGTTTACGATCTACATGCTTCCCCTAGGAAACATAATCAGGAAACACAGCATTAGTTTTCATTTTTATGCTGACGATACGCAGTTGTATTTATCCATTAAACCTGACCAGAGTGACAGTATAGAGAAACTGAATGCCTGCATCAGAGACATCAAGATCTGGATGACAATTAATTACCTTCTCCTGAACCCAGAAAAAAACTGAGGTCATTGTACTAGCTCCCAAAAACCTCAGAGATGCTCTGTCTGATCAGATAGTCTCCCTGGATGGTGTAAGTATAGCCCCCAATTCCACAGTTAGAAGCCTTGGGGTTCTATTTGACCAGGATTTATTATTTAAGGCTCACATATCTCTGGCGTCTAGAACTGCAAGATCAGAAATATACTTTCTAAGAGTGATGCTGAAAAACTCATCCATGCGTCAAGACTGGATTACTGTAACTCTTTGTTAGCAGCGTGTCCTAAGAGTTCCTTAAGAAGTCTCCAGCTTGTTCAGAACGCAGCAGCTAGATTGTTAGCAGGAACTAGCAGAAGAGATCACATCACTCCTGTGTTAGTTTTACTTCACTGGCTCTCAGTTGATTCTAGAATCAAGTTCAAAATCGTCCTGCTATCCTATAAGGCCTTACATGGTATGGCCTCATCCTTTATCAAAGACCTCATAGTGCCTTACCATCCAAATAGAACACTTCGCTCCCAAAATGCAGGACTGCTTGTGGTTCCAAGAATTTGTAAAAGTACAGTTGGAGGTAGAGCGGTTAGCCATCAAGCTCCTGTTTTATGGAATAAACTCCCGGGTCATGTAAGAGAGGCCGACAGGTGATTGTACCAGAACTCTTAGAGACGAATTAGCCTATCTAATTCTACAACTTCATGTTTGAATAGTGTAGCAGATGGCCTTCTTCTAGATAGAATTGGGGGGTGGCTGGGTGCATGAGACAAGCCAGAGCCAAGGTCCACTGCAAAGTACAGGAGCAGGAGCACAGACGAGTCAGAGGCGAGGTCCAAGGCCAGGTACAAAAGCACAGACGAGCCAACTAGAATCTGGAATCACTCCCGCTCCCCCGGAGGGAAGTGCGAAAGAGGGACAACACATGAGTCACACTGCACCAAACAGAAGCATGGAGAACTAAATGATAAATAAATGATCAAGAATAGAGGAGATGAGAAATAGATAAAAATAGAGGACAGGACCCCAGTGCACCATACTTTCCCCAACTTCAAACTTCTAGCAGCCTACTAGCATCTAATTGTTGTTGTTATTGAAATTGAATTCAAACATGTTAATAGTAATTTCCATGCGCTATGGTACTTGCTACTATGTTAAAAACACCAAGAACACTATTTTCATTGGAGTGGGTCTTTAAGTTTCTATTGCTCTTACCTAAATTTACTGATTACTCCTGTTGTTTAAGTCTGGTTATACTTTGACATGACCTAAGCGACACTGGTAAATGCATCAAATGACTAGTATTACAAGTAGATTTACTGACAAAAACATGGGATTACTGATTATTTATTTTTTACTTCTTAGCAAAAAAATGTATCTGCAGATAAATGAACATATTGGTTATTTTTAGATAGCAGATACCTTTAAGTTGCACAGAGGCAACTTATGAGAAGTACTTCAAGCACGACATCACTCACTCTGGATAGTAAGTCGGTTTCCACTCAAATCTTATAACCAGACTTTTACCAATAAATCTTTACTTACAAGACTAATAGTTTATGTATGCGAGTGTGTGCTGGTCAAAGAGACAAAAGGTCAGCTGGTTTTGTTTATCAAGCTGGAATTTACTGTAAAACTTGTTACTCCTTTTTTTCTAATTTTTCTCCTAAGCCCATCTGAACCTCCCAAACCCTTACACACTCACCCTTCTCTCATAGACAAAAAAGCACACACAGGCCTTTTTAACCTATAATTATACAGCTCCTATGTCTCTCTCTGAAGAGACTCTGCTTCTAAAGAAAATGCCCTAAACTGAAAGATAAAAATAAGGAAAAAAGTTGGTTTGAAGCGTGCAGTCTGACGTCCAACTTCAACCAAACATCATGCGCTCAATACTAAACTGGATGCTTATTACAACGATTCTTAATGCTCATGGAGTACAACCTTTTTTGATATTAATTAAAAATAATTAAAATTTGTCATTTGTATTTTATGTTGAATTGTAAAATTGTATTTTTGGTGTGTAAACTCACTAACAATGTGTGGGGAGGACTTGTATTAACAACTCTTTGTGTGCATAATCTTCAGATAAGTATTGTATTCTACAATGAGTGGATGTGAGTGTGTGTGACTGTTTGTGACAGTGCAAACATGTTACTATTTTCTCTTTTTATGATTGGTAAAGAATAACGGAGGCATAGCTACTGAGGTGAATAAACAGGAGTTGAACATGAAATGTTAACGTCTTATCAAGGACTCCTTGCTTTGTGTTGCTGAAAAGACAAATACAATGAAATTAATAAATACATATCGTAAGAGTTTTGTTCTTATTCAAAATCACACTTTCTTAATAGGTTAATAGCATTTTTTGTCCACTAATCACCAGAGCGTTCTTAAGGCAAGTAAAAAAAATGCATTTCTACTAACTTTTACTTCTGTTGGTCTCAAACATGTGCTTATTATTTTGTGCCAGGAGCAGGACCTGAGCCTCCAGTGAGGTAAGCCACAGTGACATAAGGTGGAGACTATCTAAAAGCCCACCCAAGATTTAATATCTTCTTGCAACCCCATTTCAGACAAAGTACTGACATATATTTGAGAAATTTGAACATATTTTCTTTTATTGATAGAAACTCATAAGTGTCTTAAAGCATTCTCTGGTGGCCCATAACAATGAGATTTCCAACAAAACCCAAGTCAAATGGAGTGCAATAAAAGCATCTAACTGATTAGAGCAGCAGCTGTAAAACACACATGGTTATTTCCCGATCATTTCCTTTTTGCATTTTCCCTTGATCATTTTACTACCCTGCAGTTGCTAAAGGCAACAACAGTTTGCGATCCAAGTGTGAGTTCGGGTGCGCGTGTTTGGAGATGTGTGTGCATGTGTGCGTGTATGTGTTGGAACAACATGCTATCGTCTCTCCTCACTCTCCAAAGTCCACTGTCAATAGCCTCCCTGGACTTTGCAACTGTACTTCAATTGTGTGACAAATATAGTTGAGACAAAGCTGGTCTCCTGTCCTCAAGTCATGAAACCCTCTCTCTTATCACATATGACAATCACACTGTAAAAGGACAAAGACATGATGATTCATGCTTGTTTGTTTCATCTTTAGAGGGGTTAGAGAAGCTGAATTTTAGAAAAGAATATGGAAAAAGATGGTCACTTCTTTAGTGTTAGGCTGTTCACGATAAACTGTGAGACTGAATATGAGCCAAATTGTTCCATCAAGCTGGATCACATTAAAGAGCATCAGTCAACAGCTTAAGTAAAGTTGATTGGATGCAAAAATACAGTCAAAACTCCAAGTAAAAGCTCAGCTTCTGGGTTTGTCATTGCTTTCCCCTGTTTTGATCTTACCGAGTGCCATGAAATAGACTCTTTCAAAGAACAACCACAGTATTGCCTTGGCCTGTGCTGGACATTCTTTCAGAGGCAGTTACCCCTTAAGTCTGAGCACAGAAGTCTGGAAAAATGAGAAAGTCAGACAGACTTCCAGAAAAGAGCAGCAGCTATTTGAAAGGTGCTGAGAGACAAAGTGGATTTAAACAGTAAGATCAAGAGATGAAAGAAAAGAAGGATGGCATTAACAGACAGGGCAAAACAGGAGTAGAGAGGGGCAGAAGGTGAAATAAAGTTCTACTCATGCTGCGGGACTTGCCTCCGCTCTGGAGTCTCTCTTCCATCCGCAGTGACATGTGGTTTCACGGCCATTACCACACACATTACAGTGATACGTGCCATAATGTGAAATGTCCATATGTACTCTACTCTCTGCTGGCTCTATAAAACCAAAATGCCCAACTGTTTTGCTGGTGTTAATGTGTTTAAATCTGTCTACTTTAACTCATTCTAGTTCTCACAGTATTATTGTAAAAAAAAAAAAGTAAAAAAAAAAAAAAAAAACATTGGATAACGCCAACATTAAGTTTTATGGGAAAGCTTTACCATATAATAAAAAAAGCTAATTTAACTTGCCGCTTTTTCTTGCTTAAACTTTGTAACTCCCCAACTACAGTTGACCCTCCGGTTCTTTTTGTGGTGAGCAGAACATTATTAGTTTGAGGAAACCTGTGAAATAAGAGCTGAAATTGTGTTAAGACATGATCAGTCAGACTAAATCGTGTCCCTGCTCGTGTTTCTTTTCTCTGTGTCAGTTTAACGTGGTGAGTGTTTTTTTTGTTTTTTGTGCATGACTGTGTCCTGTGCTGAAGAACAGAAGGTCTCTGCAGGGGTAGCCTGTGTGGGTGGACTTGGGATTCACCATGAAAATCATCAAAAAACACCAAGGACATTTTCTAAATTGGGGCTCTGGCTATCAATGGGACAGATTCATTTTAATGCATTTGTCCATGCATGCATTCATGTAGTAAAATATTATTTAGTTTGTATTTTTATGTGATAGCATATGCTTTCCTCTATAGTGGCTCAGATCCTTTTTAAAACAGGCAGAGGAAGAGAACAGCCTACTCTGCCAGCTTCAGCTTCCTATAAAAGGCGTCTGTGTGGGCTTGTAAAAATCTACTTATCGGTCTCAGCTCAGATGATTACTTTGTCCATGCAAACTGGTTGACAATAAGCCTTCACACAGGGAGCTACAATGCATCCTTAAGTCTGATCTACACTAGTTGCTGAAACATTCTGCTCTGCAGCCTGAGCTGCAGCCAGATAAGTGGAAAACAAAGACACTATTATACTGTTACACGTGGCTCAGAGACAGCACAACTCATCACAGCTCCCTGCTTCAGCTTTTTGTAGCCAACAATCCGGATAAGATTTAGTTGCTATTTCATGTACAGTAAATTCATCTTTCACTGACATCATTTTTTTTTTGCTGTCATTGTGAGGCCAAGTCTTCTGATATTGTCCATACTACTTTTCTTGATGCGAATATGAAGAATATTTTCCTTGATCCCTTTTGGACAAGGAAAACATTTCATTTTCTGATTTCAAAGGAAGACTCCACAGATTTAACGCTCAGAGGTCCATGACAGCTTAGAATGAAACTCTTCAGCCTTTTGTGATGATAACTTTATTTCAAATTATGCTCATGGAGTTTACTCAAGGTAACAATCACAGAGCGCCTTGCTTGCTGAAAAAAGCTTTTTACAGTTAGGAAACTATCTGCCAGCTCAGTGGAGATTTGACAACTCAACTTGGAGACACATAATGTAGAATATACTTGTGCAAAATTCAAATTGTGATATGTTAATATTTAATTTCCAATTTTAAAAAAATGAGCTGAAAGTGATTTGTTGTATTAAACTTGAATTATTCTCATTTTTATGCATTCAATGGTGAGTTAAGTGCAGTGGCTGTAACAAAACACAAGATGATGTGGAAAATGTTTAAGGAAAATAACAATAATTATTATTTTTCTTAGTAATATATTTACTTTTTTTTTCATTTGTGCTGTGAGTCAGTTTCACATTTTTAAGCTTTTAAGTATGTTTTTGGAAAGGGAATTTGTGATTATTCTTTCTTTACCCAATGTACACAAAGTATTGTTTGAATATTTATTGAAATCATTGTGATCAAATGTTCACAATATACTTCCTCTGGGGAGCAACAGTCACAAAATAATCATTAATGAACTTATAAAACGTGAATTTTTGCAGATTTAAGAGAAACAATTGAAAGCTCACAGAGCTCACAACACTTCTGGAATCTGCCTCTGCACTTAAAGTTAGACTGGAATGGCAGTGAATGAACAACAGCTAGCAAAGCCTGACTGTTGTACAAACTGATCCTAGTTGGGCCAACACATGATCATTTTTGACTAAAGTCTAACTGTATGTGTAATTAGAGTTATACATACATTAACATTGTGGTGAGATAAAATGGGACTAAATTACTCTAGGAAAAAATATTCTGTAGAAATATAGAAGTGTCTTCACTTCTTTAGCATTGTCAAGTACAAACAAAGGCTCGCTGTTTTCTAGCTGGCCATAATTTTAGTGGGGATCAGGGCCTGGTAGAATGACCCATGATGGAGAGCTATAAATAGCTTTACTTGGACTCTCATGTTGGCTTTCGCCCCATCCTCCTGCATCACCCTCTGCTGCCGCACACCTCCATCCTCCCACTATCCTCTCGCTGTCCTTACCCATTTCCAGCCCCTCCCCACATTTCTCCATCCCTCTCTTATTCTCATATAGCACCTGCTCCCACACCTCCTCTGCCAACTGACTGATGTCATTCTTCAATATTGGACAGACGTCCTCACACCTAATTCTGTGCCACTGAATGGCAGCCAGTCCAGAGATGACATGCACACAAAAGTACGACACGCTCACACGCCAAGGAATTCTGTATTGTGACTCATGTGCTAATCTCACGACACACCAACTCAGCATGACCATCCATGTGCAGACTGAACGTTTTTAACCTTGGAGGAATCTTGAATAAATGCATGTGCTGATAGTGAGCTGTTTTCCTATTTTTTATTCCAACAGTTCTAGGTTGATGAGCATTTTCAGTTGTTGGTTCGTCAGTGTTTGTCTGAACCGTTTTATGCAAAGAGGGCAACAATGGCTATTTGTGATTCCTTGTTGTTGCAGTGCAATTATTTTTATTCTGTTTTCAGACGTTGTGTAAAACTACTTATCACTCGTTCCACTGACCCATAGCATTGTTATTGCCAAACAGTGTTCTGTCTCCTCTGAAAACACTTTACGGGCCCCCCCCCTCCGCCCGTCTGTGTGCATTTCCTGTCTGCATCTTCATTGCTTCTCTTGCTCTTAAACTCTAAAGTCCTTCATTGAGGAAGTTGATGCAAAAACATCTTCATTCCTTCTCTGCTTGACTCTTGAAGGGATTAAAGGGGAGTCTTGCAGTCAGAGCGTCTCCTTGCGTGCATGCTCATTTACTCAGAGACTGAAAGAGGGAACATCCTTGACCCATTTGGTTCAGTTTTGCTCTTCTCCCATTATTAACTTTTCTTTCTTTTGGATCCTTTTTAAACAAATTTGCAGAGGAGTTTCTTGCAAAAAATTAAAGAATGCTGTGTTTAAGTTTATTTATTTACTTATTTTATTCCTTTTCACCCACCACCTTTTGGCAAAGTTTTCATCACATACTTCCACTGCCAATTTATGTATATCTTATATATTGTGCATTTTTAGCACACAACTAGTTTAAAGCCTCAGTTCTATAGAAATACTTGAACACATTGAAATTATTTTAGTTTTGAAAGAGAGCATGCTGGATCGCACATCACACTTGTGTCTTTTTTCTTTCTTTGTCAGAGTTGTCTGTATACCAAAAGTCTTTTCTTCAGAACAGCTACAGTACTTCTCTGTTTACAGCTCTTTCAGCTGTGAGGTCAGTGGGGCAAGATCATGTGTCCTGACGTACGTAATTATTGTATTTAGGAGCCGATAGGGAAAGACCTGGATGAATGACAGTAAGGAAGAAACACAGTAAGCTGAGTCGGTTGAAGCTTAGGAGGCGTTCGTAGTGAAAGCCTGTAACTAAAACATTCTGACCCCCTCATTGTGGCCCATTTAGAGGATCAGGGCTCCCTAAACTACTTGTCTATTTATCTAACTTCTGCATGCAGTCATGAGGTTTCAACTTGGAACCAGGTCTGCCTGGTTGAATCTAGAGCTCAGTGCTACTTTCATCCCATGTCATCCTCACACGGCTGTGACATGGACTTGAAACATCAACACCGGATGAGGCTTCAGCTTAAGAGGAGGAACCGTGAATCACAGCATATCTCTCTGCATCTTTCTCTCTGTCTGTCTGTCAAACTGTCTGCCTTTTATCTGTCTCTCTGCCTCCTGGAGATATATGAACATTCACATTTACTTGTGGTGAGGCTCCGTCTGAAAATTCCTTTGAAAACCACAGTCATAATCGTTCACCCACACCCACTCTAATAGCTTCTCACTGAGTTGACTTGTGCGTGCACACATCCACACACATTATAAAGACCCTGTTTGTATGAGGGAACTGAAAGAGGTCCTTCCTCATTTACTTTTTTTCTTTCCTGTGGATAAATGTTGAAGTGAACGTCTCAAATCCTACCAACATAAACATGCACTCAAAAGCTCAACAATACCCGTTCAATTAATTTCATTTTATTTGAGACTTTTGTAGTTATTAGAATATTATCTTTACTACTCTCAACTGTCTTTAACTTTAAATGTGTATGGTAGTTTGTTACATCAGATCTTTTCTGTCCTTGCATTGTAGAATTTCCTTTTCTTTTCTTTGTGATACTGTTACACTGCTCAGACACTGTTTGGTCTTGATTTTTTTTTTCTAAAGTGGGGCTTCTTGTAGTGACTTTTAGATTTACTGTAAATTATACTGAAAGCTGTAATGCCATGCCAGTTCTACATAATCTGAAACTAGACCTTCTTCCCATCTGTTGGCTCTAAATAAAATTTTGCGGCTGTAAAAAAGCTAAATATGATGTGATTTTACGATGTTTATTTTTGCACACAAAAGTTTGCAGTAATAACAATTATAATTTACTGCACATGAGTTTTTTTGTGTGCTGTGGGGGTCATAAGCCATTTGTAAGTTAAAAGTTACTTAAAAAACAGAGGAAACCGAAAACAACTAAGTAAAACTGGTTGAATCAAGCTTGTTCCAAGCCACCTTTTCCTGACATGTATTTATAATCTGGTCAGTCCACTGACCTATCATTCAGCTCTCTTTCCTCTTTGGTCTTTCACTCATCATGCTATTATTTGCTTGGTCACTCTTTCCATTAGTTCATATTTTTTCCTGTCCTGTATCTGGCAGCATGACTGCTCACCCTGTTCTCTTCTCACTGCAAGAAAAGTGCTGATTGAATTTATCTTAATTTTTCCACTGAAACCATGATGAGCGCTACCAGCTTCATGTTTCGATGTTGTAATAAATGTCCTTCACTGTGGTTTTGGAAGTGACTCAGGGTCACAATGAGGAAGAGCGGAGGAAGGTGGTGAGTTCAGACGACAGAAAGACTCCGTCCTTGTTTCTGTTGCAATAAACAACAGCTTAGTATGTTTTAAACAGGTTTTTTATCTCAACTGGTTATTCTTTCATATGTAAGTTTACAAAAATCTTCAAACAAAATAATCATATTTCATGAGGCATTCACAACATTCAAATCTTGCAGTTAAAGGTCTTATTTGTTTGTAGTTAATCTTTAGGTCAGGTCCCCTAATCAATAACTACACTTGATTTTAGTAGTGTTTCTCTTAATTTCAGGGAATCAGAAATGTTTGAAATTTCAGTGACAAGTTATGTTTTGGAGACCATCTCTTTATTCATGAAAAAGGATAATCAGAAACATATTTTTTATCTATAGTTTTTAAATTGCACTGATTTTTTAAGGCAAATCTATATGTTGCAATACTGCTCTCAGATTTCTAATTTCTACATTATTATTGATAATAAAAACTAAAAGTTTTCTTTTACAGTACAAAAATCACAGCATCCGGTAAAACCGGAAAATTGTTTCCGTTTTTGCATTATTTGTGTTATTCCTGTAGCTATAATTTCAGCAGCTGCAGTTTCAGCAGAGGTTTCAGTTTTTTGGCAAAAGCTGCTGTTCAATCTAAGAAATGCTCAAGTAGAAATTTCAGATATTTGTTTATACAACGATTTAAACTGAATCTCAGTCTATACACATGAAAACCTTCAACACAGATGCAAAAAGTCTTTACTTTAGTCATGGTGTGACAAGGAAATAAGTATGATAACTTTTTTGCTGTGTTATGATATTTGAGAGCTGCATCAATGGAAATGTCAGCTCTCTCTCCAGATCTTCTCTTTCTTGAGGTTTTGGCACATAGGGAAGGCAATTTGCCATATTAGCAATATGAAAGTTCACCAGCAACATGTTGCAGATGTAGATTGAAAAAATTGTTTTCTGTCAGTTTTGGCTCAATGTTTTAGCTGCTGCTCACTATAAACAGATGAGGAGGTGTGGTCAAAAGAGGTCGAGATGTACCTTAAGCATAATACAGTTCTCTTGGACCTAATCAAGGTGTTTGTGCTCCTTCTACTCTTCTTGTGGAATTTAATGTAACTCTATCATGACTTTACAAGAGTTCAATACTGTAGGGGTGGGGAGTGGTGCGGGTGGGGGTGTATTTCATACTCTTTCCCCAAAACAACAGGATTGGCCCAATTACAGTCTGGCCCTCATTACACAGCCTTTCAGAACACAAGAAATACCAGACCACTCAATACAGTAAGGAAAAGCTGATTTGTCGAGAAGAATCAAATGAAAACTGCAACTGTTTATTTTATTTGTCAGCGGGGAAGTGTCCAAATGCAAATCTGAGCATAATCCGTGACATGTTATGTCCTGGAAAAGTTATAGATTCCTCCTGGATTTACCTTAGTCCCTGTCCTTTCTTTGACTTTATCTACAACAGCAGATGAAATTCAACCCACATCTCACGTTTGAACATTTTACCGGTACTAAGAATCCAAGCTAATTCTCACAAACTTACTCTTTCCTTTCTGACCCCTGGCCTGTCAAGTGTTCAGGGTTAGATTTAGTTGGGCGCCTGCCAGAACGCCCTGTTTATGCAGCACCTTTCAAAGAAAGCCAGTGAAAGAGTGCACTGTTAAAGAGAAGGGAAGTGCACATATGTGGCTGTTGCTGGCATAACACATGCCAGCATCATACATCAATCCCGTAAAGGTGGCACAAAATCCAACAAAAATGTGTACATATCTGACACATCTCATCATATAAACAAAGTTAGCAAACACCTCTGAAAAAAACGTTCAAGGCTGAAGACCCTGTCACACTGAGGACTATCTCAAAAACATGGTCATGAACCCAAAATTCCTAGAAACCATAAGTGTAAATAATATTTTGTTTGACTTGCTATAATGGTAAACTGCCTCATCCCAAATTGGACCATTCCCATCTCACACTCTGTTGATCCCTGCTTTGCAAAAGAACATAAATGTTTTTTTCAAAATATTCTTTTTTACATACTTGTTTACATGTGATTTGTATGCATCTTCTGTGCTTGTTTGCCAGATTTGAATTCTGGTTTGTTTACCTGATTGTATTTGACAGTGCTCATTTGCTTGAACATAGCTTTCAGTGGTGGCCTTCATTTAAATTGTTAGATTACAGTAACAAACCTTGGGTTTTTGCTAAACATGTGTCACTCCCTATTTCAGATGATGATAATGAACGACTCAGTAAAAGTCATGGAAAGCCCAACAAGCTATGTATGAACAGAAAACAACAGCAGGGTGTTGTGGGGGACAATACCAGAGACACAGTGGTTGGTGGATGTTGGATGTGTGGTTCTGTGTGAGTTTCAGTGCTGGAGAAGCTTGGTTTGGTGAGGCTCCAGGCCTTTCAGGGGTGCCAACTTTTCTCCTCAGGTGCTGACAACTCCCTGCATCTGTGCAGCTACATGTTCAGTTTTGTCTGGAGCCTGCGTGTCTTTACCTACATCTCACAGGAAAACACTTGTTACCACTACACACATGCCAGCTTTTGCACGCCGTCACAGGGATTAAAAAACAGATCATGATGTGGTTCTAAATCTAAAAAGAGCTATAGTCAGTTAAATTAAAATGATCATAGAGTCTTCGTGGATCCATTATAGCAAACTATTCAAAGATCTCGGAAGAGAGGTGATCTGGAGTCTGCAACTTGGGCTTCAATTAAGCAGACTTAGTTTTGTACTTGTCCTGACAGAACTTGAGATGTAGCATTTTCAAAGAATATTTTATTCTTTTTATTGTTCTAGTTTATTGCAATTAATTAATTGTAATGAACTGAGAAAGTTTTTTTTTTTTGCTCATGGGTTGAATTTGTGAACGATTAGACATTGTAAATTAATACTGCGGACCTTCCCTTGTTAATTGCTAATTTATACACAACTAAGTTCTGGGACTATAAAATTTATTAAAGTTTATTTTTGTGACTTAAGAATTTTTAAATAATTGTGAGCATTGTGGAGCTATACCAAAAATACAAGTTTTCATGTAGTGTGATCAAGGGCTGTCTTAAGCAAAGATGGATTCAGATCTTTAGAAATACAAGTCTTGAAACAGTTACTCCCCATGACTGCATACATTTTGCCCTGTGTGAGTTTCTGCAGGAGCCCGAGTACATTCCTGTGGGTATGTAAGTGTGTGCACGTGTCTGCTGGCATGCTTCCTTATGTATGTCGAGGCATCCTTAAGAGAAGGGGCAACGATTATTACTGCCAATAAAACAACAGCAAACAAACAATCATTGTTCTGAGCCTCACCTTGTTGAACCACACCCTCCATAAACCTTATTTCATCAGGACAACTAACAGAGGGAATGTGCTGCGCTGTGCTGCCTAAGCACTCTCTTTGAATAGCAGTTATGCATTCTGCATGCTGTTCCCACTTGTACTTGTCTGTGAGTGTGGATTCGCTCATAAGTGTAAAAGCTCATGCATGTTCTGTACATTCTCCTGCATCCTCTTAGAGATTTCAGTTGCCATTACAGACGTATTGCACATTGATTTTGGATGCAGAAAAAAACAAACAAGCATGTGAAGAGATCATCCTTTAAGACCTGCTTTTCCCATAGAAACACGTTCCACTAATAATGTAAAAAGTATCATCTCAAAATATTTAAACAAAAAAGAACAAAAGAGTGCTTGAAAATTTCCTATAATAAAACTGGATGCAATAGATTCTTTTGTTTGCACTATTTTTACCAACAGTGAGGCATTCACTCATGTGCAGATTAAATAATTAACAGAAAAGTAATTTAAAAAATGCAGCTTAATATTGGAACGTACAAGTTCTTCATTCCAAAGTGACCAGACAGTTGAAGACAACTTGTATGTTTTAACTCTTGATAAATTTTGAAGTAAAATTATTTTTTCAAAAGATGTATTTAAACTTTTTTTTCCACAAACTTACACATAATTGATAGTTGGATTTATACTTTTGGCCTATATTCTAAATGTTGTTACTTAAAAAATATATATTTTTAGTAGATCTACATTCAATTAAATAAGATTTTGCACATTTCTGACTCAGTTAGCAAAAAATATTATTTTTTTTATTCCAACTTTATAAAAGTCTTTTCTTGGACACTGTTTATATCGAGACATGAAATAAAATGTAACACCAAACTGCAAGAGGAAAAACAAAGATGTGAATTCAAATATGTCTTCAGTTGCTGATAATCTATATTTTCATCTCATCGATGACATGATTTGTGGACTTTAGTCTCTTAAAGAAACATGCTGCTTCTTAATAATGCTCACATTATACATAAATGTGTTTCATTGCAAGTGCCTGTATATTTTTAGGTGTGTGTGTGCTTCTGTAGCAACTCCCCAAAGACCACTGTTTTGGTATTTTTTTCCACTCATAAGCTAAGTCACTGGGGAAAAACCTTTGTAAACATGCCTGGAGAGGCCTGCATCATGTGAGCTTATGTGCACTCATTTGATCGTGAAGTCTCAAGAGATAATTTCACAAAATTTGTTTTTTTTTTTCTCTAACAAGATAGTATACAGTACACAAATAATATGTGTATAAGCCAGTGAGGCTTTTGAATGCCTTTAAGCTAAATATTTACAGATTAAACAGATATAATGAAAGAAAAACACATTTGATGTTTTAATAGCAAAAAAGAGCACTTTAAAGTTCCTTTGGGATGTGGAGGTTTAAAGAAACCCGCTTCATTCGTTTAAGTCCCTTGACTAATGATTCTTAATGATTTAGTTAGTCAACATTTCAGGAACTCCACAGATCACTTCATATCAGTGAGATTTGCTCAGCCGGCTCACAGCCTCTTTTGAAAACTGTCTGCTTGTGCCTAGAGGTATTCTCTGTCATTGCATGCTTAAAGTGTTGAACTGGGCTCCTGCCGGTTTGTTTGGAGATGTCCAATCAGCCATGTTGGATATGGACCAAACTGACATCAAAGACATGACACGGCCAGCAGTCAGAGTCATGGCCTACTTATCCTTCTCTGTCTCTCTCTGTCACAGTCCATCTTTCATTCTCTGCTCTCTTTTCTTTGCAGCCTGTCTCCATGAAAGAGTAAAAGCGTGCTAGGAAAAGCAGCAAAAGATAAATACTAGCATATTTACTTTTCATAAAGGACATCAACCTGAGAGAACTAAATGAACTGATAACAATGTTTGTAAAAGTGTTTATTACTGTAGACACATGAATGGGATTAGTGCACACCACCAGTAGCAGGTTTGGCTCAGCTAACCCTCAGTGTTATGATTATACTTTGGAAAAAGGCCAAACGGTGACAGATATGGCTGTCAACCACGGCAAAATAAAGAAAAGAACATTGCTTTGTTTCAAATTATTGGATGGTTTCCCCCAAAACTTTTTCAGAATAACAGAGTATTCTTGTTTTCATTAAGAAGAAACTTGATGCAAGAAGTAAATAATTTTCCTTTTTTACTTTTTACAATTGCTATTGAATACTATAAACTAAATCATAATCAGAATACTTTATTTATCCCAGGGAAAATTACATAAAATACTATGAATGAACACTATGAATATTATTTAACCCAAATTGCATGCTCCTACACCACTTGAAAGCTCAACTAAATTTAAATGATTGCCTTAGAAGGTTAAGGAAAACCAACTACCAGTAAAGTAATCTAGAAACTCGGATAGCAGAGACTTGTCAAAAAGTGAAGAAGCAACAGAGATGAGAGATGTAGTTGGTTGGTTGAATCATCGTTCTGTTGGTTGTTTTCAAGATAGTTAAAAAGGAACTGGGTGGGAAAGGACTAAAGCTTCTCTTTGGGGATGAGGAAATGATCTGTCTCACTCTCTCCACTACTATCTGCCCTTGTCTGTCAGCCCGCAGAGGAGTGCAGCAGCCTGCAGACAGAGGCTCTCTGACCAACATAGTGAAGAAATGTGTGACGCAACACATACTGCATGACTGCTCAGTTTGTTCTCACAGCTTTTTGGTTGGGACCAGAATTTGTTTTCTCATATAGCTTGGTTTTATTAGGCAGGTGTAAGAAGTTTAATTGAACTCTAGTGTAAAAATAAATAAATAAAAAATAAAAATAAAACTGAACCTAGGTCCATTTCAAATCTTAGGTTTGTCTGTTCCCTTCAGTGTAAATCATAGACATAGGCATGTGGAGGGACAATCTCTAAGGTCATTCTTTGGATTATGCTTGATCCCTGAACTATCAAAGACCTTCTGTGTGGAGTGTACTTAGCCCATCTCAATGATATTCAAAAAAACAACAATTGGGCAGGAAAAGTAAAGTTGGAACCTCTGTTTGGATGACCCATTGGTCAACCCACCGGCCAATCAAAATATCATGCTCCTAAATAAGTGATTATGTAAGATCTAATAAAATCAAATCAGCATTTTTTACACAAACCCGCTTACCCCATAGTTGCTACTAATAGCTAAGCTATAAACATTATCAGAACCTTCAAAAACCAGAATGTACCTGTTTGAGGCTTCAATTTGGAACCTGCCCTCTGTGGTCTTTTTAGAAACTGCAACATTTGGTCTTTGCCAGTTTAAACTGATGGTGAGATTTTGGTCTAAATACCGTACATACATACCAGCAGACCAAAGAGCAGAAATAAAGCAAGTAGAGTATCTGATTTCAGCACTATGTATTTGAAGGAGAAAAAAACCCAACACAACCCAACCCAACCAAACCAAACCAAAAGAAAAAAAAAAAAAAAAAAAAAAAAAAAACGGGCTGCACGGTGTCAGTGGTTAGCGTTCTTGCCTCACAGCAAGAAGGCCCCTGGTTCAAGTCCCGGCTGGGGGATGTGAAAAACAACATCAATGGGGGACCTTTCTGTGTGGAGTTTGCATGTTTTCCCTATGCATGCGTGGGTTCTCTCCGGGATCTCCGGCTTCCTCCCACAGTCCAAAAACATGTTTCATAGGTTGATTGGCAACTCTAAATTGTCCATAGGTGTGAATGTGAGAGTGAATGGATGTGTGGTTGTGGATATTCTAGCCTGCGACAGACTGGCGACCTGTCCAAGGCATCCCCTGCCTTTGCCCACAAGTGGCCGGGATAGGCTCCAGCAGCCCCGTGACCCCGGAAGGGAAAAACGGTATAGAAAAGAATGACTGTACAAAATGTTTAAGAGGAAAGTTAGCAAGCAAACCAAAATAAATAAATAAATGACATTTGTCTTTATTCCACTCCTAATCAAACCAAATCCACTGATATCTCAGTTTAAATGTGAATTAAGTTCTATTTTACATTTAGAGGCAGGCAAAACATGTACTTTTAAGCAGATGCATATGTAGAGCATTTATTTATTATATTTAAATAAGGTCTTAACTTCACGTAAATGCAAAAATTTGGCTTCTATTTGAGGAGTTTGAGGAAACTGGTTCTTTTAAAAGGATTTCCTGTGAAGTTCCTAAAACTGAATTCAGCTCTGATAGAGGACTTTCATTACCCATAAATTTAAACTCTGAATTCTCCGTGTATACTGAATTTGGACATTTTATGCTTTGATATGTTTTGTCATGTTCTTTTGTCTTGTTTGTGGTATTTAGTATTCCTTCCTCTAGTGACATCTCACCTGGATCCTGCTCATACCTGCCACTCCTCCCTCCTGCGATGTCATTTAATCACTTGTCAGACCCTCAACATGACCTTTGTGTGTGTTGCTGCCAGTTTCCTTTTCTTCTGTTTCCAGTTAAAGCTGCAGCAACGCCCCCTTTAACCATATCCAGCTACATTATTACTGCATTTCTTATACTTCTAATCCATCCCATAAGTTCAGTAATAAAAATGAAATTTCAAGTATTATTTGATTGTAGAATAATGAATCAAACTATACATTTATAAAAGACATTTATTGCAATGTTGTGCCTGCCTGTGGTTATTTTGCCACCTGGATGCAGGTGTGATATGTAAAAGAGAAGCTTGTCTTACGGGCTTTTGAAAAACAAGGATGCCACCCCCTCCTGAAAGGGAGGAGAGGAAAGTACGGTGTATAAACACACGGAACAGATGACACTGAAAAGCCTCGGGCCAACACTGAAAAACGCAGCTGCTTACTGACAAAGTAAATCTACTGGATGACTCTCTGCTCCTCTCAGGCTGCCTTTACACACACACTTGAAACTGAGCATGGTTGAGGGTTCAGTAGTGCCACTGGGCTTTCTCAGGTTGGATAATAACTCTTGGCCTGTCAGAGCAGAGTGCGAGTTGTCCAAAAAACTGTCAACATCCCACTTACCCTAAAACCAGTGCCATTATGGCCTGTGCTTACGGGATCTTTGCAGGCACTCTTCCCAACACACTTTAGCTGACACATGCTGTTAGTTACTGTAGTCACTTGCTATCTTTTTTTTTACTTTGTCTCTGTGATAACATAACCAGTTTCTTTGTTTCCCTTCGAGCTCCCTTTGATCCTGTTCAATCTAAATAGTTCATTATTCAAAAATGCTCGTGTCTTCTGAATTTGAAAGTCTTTTAGGACAAACACAAATGGGTTAAAAAGACAGATTCCTTGAAATATGTTTTGTTTTATACACTCAGCAACACAGTTAAAACTTTTTTACCCCCAAAACATTTAGATATAATCTAGGGATTTGAACTCTTTTTCAAATTTTGTTTATAACTAAACAAAAAAAAATATGTTTTTGTGTTGTGTTTTAACTTTGCCACTGATACATAAAATTCCTGTCGCTAAAAGATTTTATGCAAAATTTCAATTCTCCCAGAGAGCTCATTCATTCATTCCAGGGATGCTGCAGTGACATTAAGGGAGAAAAAAAAAAGGAGTTGAGCTCTTCCATCTGCTCATCTTTACACTTCATTATCCACATCATTGATGATGGAGGTGTATGTGTGAAGCACACTTTTGACACAAAGTAACTTTGCTTGTTAGACATAATGATGTTATCTGCTTCTGATGAATTATAAGTGCTTCATGTTGGAAAACCTGGTACTTTTTCCAAACCTGTTCTATAGCGCTCATTATTTTTTTATTTTTTTTATAATTTAACACCCTCTCAGTCTCATCCAGATGAAAATATGAACTTAAGCTCCCACACAAACAGCCTGTAACTTAATACTCCCTTCTCTGTGGGAGGCCAACATGTCCTCATCTCAAAGAATTAAATACATGCTGTCCACTTGTGAAGAATGAGATTAAAATTTACTCATGAAACCTCATTATGAACAGCGAAACACAAAGGATCTCTGTGTGCGAGAGAGTTAAAGGGTGCAAACGCGTGTCTCTTTTTGTTTTTGTGTACGAGTGTTGCACATTAGTCATGGTGTGCACATGTGTGTGTGTAGGGCGGGGGCTTAAGATTCCCAAGCAGCCCTTATTGGAGATGATTACTCTCATAAAACCTCTGCTCTCTAAATTACCCCCTCCTTCCATCTGTAGTCTAAATACTCCTAATCAGGCGCAGGTGTGCCCTGATGCATTTACGCCTTCCTGACTGACAACCTTCTGCTGAAAAATACCAGACCGAGGGCATAGTTGTTACTTTTACATCAACTTTATGTGCTGAAAAAGGCAGCAGATGACAGATATGAATGACAATACAGATAAGGACGATTATAAAACATATTGGCCTTCGATTATATTGTTTTTTAATCTTTCCCGTCCCTTCCCCTCTCTTGGTCCAGTGTCTTAATACAGATCCAGAGCTGGGGATCCGTGGGTTAATATGGTTACCGGGATAACAATCTCCTCCTGCATTGCTTCATGATAGATGGGCACTGTGTGTATGCGCTGAGTGATTGAGCAAGTGGGTGAGTGAGTGAGAGATAAAGTAAGCGGCTGTGTAAAATGTGTGTGTGTGTGTGTGCGGCCCTAAGTGAGAGTGGGGAAGCGGTGAAGGCTATGGTATCCGTCAGAGGAGAACAATGGCTTTTAAATGAATCTGGGAGCTCGTAAATCACACAAAGAGAAAGCCCAAATGCAGTGCTGATTGCCTGAACGTCAGAGTCAGCGGACGCCAGGAAGGAGTGAATGAACGAAAGCCCCAGTGAGACACCTTGTTAACGCCTGAACAAAACGCCTCCATTAGGAACCAATGGCCTACTTATGCATATCAATCCACACAAGCACACATTCTAATCTCAAAAGTTCTGTCCTTGGGAGGCACATGTATTTAGTCAGTTGGGACAAATGTAAATAAATCAGTAGACAAACTCCAATGTATTGTTGGCACAAAGCAAGGGGAACTAGAAGTGGCTTTTCAGTTTTACCTGTGCTCATTATTTCCCCATTTTTGAGGGGCGACACACATAATTATTGGAAGACAAAGCATCAATTGCAAACTGCTGAATAAATGCCTTTCTTCATCTGATATAGTTTAATTGGTTTGATAAAGGTACAATTTCTCAGACACTAGTAAAGTCTGTAGCTGTTACTGTATGTGTTAATGCTACGCAGTTGTAAATCATTAGAGCCAAGTTTTCATTATGGCTTAACACAACTGTTGCCACAGACAGAAAGATGAGTGGTAGGCAGAGCGTAATTACAGGTATGTGGGGAGAAAACATGCAATTAGAGATGTAGAAGAGGCATTTCGTTCACTTTTTCAACTAACAGGTTGTGGATGTTGTTTACCAAACTTTTATTTTTTGTCAGAGTTTTGGTTCATTCACAGTGGTGAATAAACTTTCTTTACCTGCTTTTGAGTTTATTAAAATAATCTCTTGTGCCTCTTTATTTTGTTTTTTCGACATGACCCAGACTGTGAGACTGGTCAACTTTTACTCTCTTGTTCTTACTTTTAGGTTTTATTGATAATGTCTGGAACAATGCTTCACCCTCTAAGATTGCTTAATGACCAAATAATTGGAAATTTTGCATTACACATCTGTTAGATCTTAAATCGTATATACCCACGTAAATTGAAAATATTTAAATTTTATATAAAATTTGGTAAAAAGAGTAGGGTTGTGTTGGTCTTCAGCAGTTTTGAGAAAAAATTTGTCTGTAATTCCTGAAATGATGCTGTATTAGTGGCTAAGTTGCTCCATGAAGGCTACAAGTTGTAAAATTTACTTTCACATGTGAGCCACATACGTTTTCATTGAAGCCTTAGAAGAAAGCTTAAAACATGAAGTAAAACAGATTTCCCACTGTAACCTAAGAATGATTTGTTTTGATATGTACACTCGTACATGTTTGCTTTCCTTGCCAACAAGGACCGTTCTGCCTGATCTCAAAAAGCAGAGGGTGCTGCCCCTGGACAGGTGACCAAGAAGGGACCCTACCTTAGTGGAAGGAGATCTTAGATGAAAATCATATTTTTGCTTCTCTCAAGCATCAAATTACCTGATAAACAACATAGTTTTAAAATACATTTAAGGATTTTAGAGTTATAATAGAACAAAAAGGAACAGATAATAAAAAAAAACCTAAAGGTGGCTAGAAATAACAATAAACGGCTATAAAATAAGAATCATTTAAATTATATTAGCCACTCTAATATTTATGTAGTCATACATTTATGCTTTTTACAGCCAAGCTGTTTTTGTTGTTGTTGCATTCCCAATGGATAATAAACAGACACAAACCTGCCTTAAAGAAATAAAAAAATAAAAATAAAAAAACACTCTGTATTATCTGACCTGAAGTTTGTCAGTTGTTGCCCTTCTTTTCAGTCATTAGACAGCTCATAACTACAATTATTAGAGAAAGCTGTTTTTATAAGGACATTTGACTTATAACTGTCTGAAAACTGTGTTTTCTCCAGGTTTATTATAAACTACCAACTGGTAATGAATCCAGCTCATTTGGCCACCCTGACAGAACAACTGATGATTCTAGTAAGGGTGAAAGGTCAGAAGACAGACCATAATGGTGGGTCTTCAGCTCTCACCTGTGACTGCACAGACAGAGAGGCATCAACCAAAATAGAGGGAAGAATAGGATCGTGTGAAAGTGAACGTAAAATTAAAAACACCTGTTTTTCCTTGATTTTTTGTTTTGTTTTGTTATCAGGTTGAACCAAGAAAGTGCTGAACATGAACACTAAATTCTGTTTTTTATTCTCTTTTTTTTTCCAGTTTCCTCCCCTTCCTCCTCCTGCTATAACCATAATAGAGTGTAATGCGCCTGCTGATTAGGACTTTGACGGCAAAGTTTAGACCAGCCAGTCAGACACTGAGGTTAGTAGTCTGGCTTTTGTGGTCAGACTGTTTGACTGTGAATGCCCTTTTTTTCACTTAACCCAGTTTGGCTTTGAGTCGCATTCCCACACAGGTACAGTGCACAGACACACACTCTCTTCAAATAAACAAGTATCCACAAAATCTGAAACTTGTGTTTGTCAGTTGCTACGCTTTCTTTGAGTCATTAGACAGGTCAAGCTCAACAGTGGGGGGTCCTGTGGGATTGGGGCACCAGAAAGCACAGTTGCTCCTGAGCAGCATTTTCTGGACACAAAGATGGCCTCTAAAACAGAAGCATTTGACAGCTGGGTTTTTCCCACTGGTGCTGAAGAGAAAGTTTGGTCAGTTTAAAAGTGAATGTGGGGTTAAAAAAGCAGGTGGACATCGGCAGTAAAAGTTGGGATTGAGCAGCAGGGAGAGACAGCAATCGGGACGCCATCCAGAGCAGCTGCTTCCCACAAAGTGAACAATCTATATTTTTCTCTGACGCACACAACACGCATAAACACATAGACTTTGCAAAGTGATATGCAACCACACAAACAAACACACAATATTTAGAATACTTAAAGTATTTGGTGACAGATTAAAGGAGGTGTGATTGACCTCCTCACTCATAATTAAGAGCCTTGCAGAGCAGAGCCTTTAGGCCAGTGGGGGCCCGGCCCAGACACACTCCCTCAGACTACACTGTTTATGTTTCATTAGAGCACAATTATATGTCGCATCCCTCTCTTGCAGCACCTCTCACTCTCACTGACTTTCCTTGATTCTTTCATGTATGCTCCATGCATGTGTCCTTTTTTTTTTTTTTTGCTCCCAGCAAGAGAACAGCGTGTGCTGGCTGTCATTGAGCAACAATATTTGTTTCCCCCCCAAGTCCTTATCGCAGGTCAAACAAGCTGCTGAGAGGCCCTTCTTTTTTCTGCGCAGAGCAGGAGCAGACAAAGTACAGCACAGTCAGACAAAAAGCATTATAGAATAGAAAACAGACAGAGGTATGCAGCAAGGACAGTTAGAAGACCGGGCAAGAATGCTTGGGGGGAGGAAGAGGAGTGCCTTCCAAGAATTGGTGGTCACTCCGTATCTCCAGCAGCAAAATGGAAACAGTTCATCCATTGGAGGGAAATCAAGTTGAGAAAAGTGAAAATGTAAAACAGTTATTGCCACAAAAAAGAGTGATAAACCGAAATTTTACCTTTACACTCTAAAAAATATCCTTCCCGCGTGATGTAAAACCCATACTTATAACTGAGTAGTCAGTAATAAAAGCAATGCTAAAAGCTGTCACTGTCTTTGTTGGTTTCCCAAAATTGTTTTTTCAAGGGATACCAACTTCTGTTCTGATTTGTATAAAGAAAATACATCTGAATTAGCTACATTAACAATTAACAAATATCAATTTTTGGCAGAACTCGGCTCCAGCTGAAATCCTCTCTTCCTGAATCAATGCTGAGGTTGGGCTTGTAGGTTTTTTCCTTTTCCAAAAAGTCAAAACTTTGTAAAAGTAAAAGCATCAAGGTGTGTCTCTCATTTGTTTAATTGTACTTTTATGTTTCCATCAAAAATGTTCCACAGGTCTTTACACTAATTACATAAATTAACTTCTCAATCAGCAAAACTATAAATTACATTCAAAGAAATACATATCTGGAAAATATCAGCACATCACCTTCATCAGGCTGTATAAAAAATAAAACTTGAATGGATATTTTGGCTTTACCGATTTAAAGGAAACCCTAAGGAGGCCCCACCATTGTAAACAAAAACAAGGAAATAGGGCGGAAATTACAGGATATATTAAGAATGAGAAACAGCAAGAAGGCAAAGAAATGGAGGACAGTAGTCTTCCACTCTTCTTTTTGTAGCTGATGATACCAAGGAGTAATTAGCAAGTTTAAATCAATATTTAGTGATTCATGCTTGTTTACTTCCCTTTACTATTATCAAACACTTGCACAGACACATATTGGAGCCATAGGGTCTAGACAGTCAGTCACAGTGTTAACCCCTGTCCATGTCCAGAGAACACCAGCTACACACCACAGACCCACCCCATCTCCCCACAAATGCAACATAAACCTCTATTAGTGCAAACTGGAATTATGCAACACTTTTATTTTCCTTCAAAATATTCACGAAAAAAACAACAACAAAAAATAACTTTTGTCCCAAAAAAACCACAAACCACCCTAAGTGTGAATCAATAGCTGGAGGAAAAAAGCAAAACTGAAAAAAATCAACAACTGTTATAATGCTGCACAGGTTTGCTTTGGAATTTGACTTGATCTCAGCAGCAGGGAGTTCAAACTGTGATTCCAGAGCTGTGCTTGCAGGCTTGGTTTGTCTGAACTGCAATATGAATGTTTGCAAAGAGCACACCCAACACATTCTGCTCTGGTGTGTCCGTTTCCTCACTCTCCATTTTTCATTATGAGTTCATCTCCTTTATTCTGTTTTTGTGTCCATCTTGTTTTTTCTGCTCATGCTCCTGGTTTCCCCCTTTCTTTTGGATTATTTCCTGTGAGAACAGGAAAGCCCCTCTAACAATCAGCCGCGGTATGTCCTACTACTAAACTCCACGGCTCTCCTGCTCTCTCCATTTCAATCACTGAGCTGTGTAAACACATGGGTGGACTACAGCTGGGGCAGAAGCAGAGCAGTGGGACAGAGCTTGTGTTTTTGTTTGACCAAGTTTGTACATATTTATGCAAGCACACACAGGCATATGTGTCGTAAAATTAGGAATGATGAGACATTAATCAAAATATATGTGGACTGAGGTTGTTAACAGTCTTTAGAATATCTAGAGAATCGGTCACTGATGAAAAGGTTCACAAACTCTGGAACATGGAGGTTTTGAAATGCTCATTAATTTAATGTGTGTGCGCTCCTACAGTTGGGGCACTCCTGCACAGGAAATCAGGATTTGGCCCTGGACCTATACAAACGAAGAATGTGTAAAATCAAAGTTGTACCGATGGCTACTCTTGTGTATTTTTAGCCTGATTTGTTGGATCTGATGTGTGTGAGTATATATGCACACCTCTGCTGTGTAGTCCCACAACTTTAGTATTTGTAAAAGGAAATACCTTGACAGGTTATTGGAACTCCCACCTGAGTGCTTTTCTCCAGCTCTCACTTTGCTCCTACTCTGTCCCCATCTCATTTTTTCCTTTGGTGTATTTTCTAGTGTTATTTTACACTCACGCCCTTCCTCTGCCTGAAAGAAACACTTTCCCTCTTCTTAACCTTTTTAAGAGTAAAAAATCTTTTGAGATTCAAAAAAGGAGAAAGAAATAAGTGCGATTCTCTATCTGAAATGCTTGGATATCATAGTTTTCTATCTGGTAATTACTGATCTTTAATCATAAGTATGCAGTTGAGGATCTTTGAAATATCTTTGCAATGATATATATTTTTTAAATTCACAATGTTTTATCTGATTCGACGTATTTTCATTTTACAATCAGGAAGGGTAAAATTAGTCTTGGCCAATTACACCAAATGCAGAAAATTTCTGAAGCATTTTTTTTTTGGATGCTCCAGCTTTCCTGTCTTCAGCTTTTCTTTTTTTTTTTTTTTTTCACAGCTGTGTGTCAATGTCAGTCAAAAATAATTCATCTCAACTATATCTAGCCTATAGTAATAAATTGAAAAAAAAAAAGTTTTTATTTATGTTAGTTGTACAGTTTTGGACTCTGCAGTGTCAACCGAAATGTGCAGGCGGCACACTGGTCTGCAGCAAAGCCCATGTTGTAACAAATGCTGCAGATCAAACCTTAATTTATTCAAACACTGTCTGTGTTTTTGACTAATATCCAGGGAGTGAGCAGGATCAGCGCTGAAAAAAGTCTGGAGCAAATGATGAAAGTATTGCCATTGCAATGCAGCTCAAGTAAAAAAAAAAAAAAAAAAAATCAAAAGGCAAATCTTATGAGCTACAGAGCATCTGTGAAACAGCTTCTGAAAGGTTTTCCTGTTCCTTCAAACCAAAAGTTGATCTCAGCTTTCCTGTTAACCCATTCTTAAGTGACGGATTCTGAGCTAAGCTTGGAAACCAAAATAATTTTGACACATCAGAATTAATTGATCAGACATTTATCTATTGTGTCTTTTTGCATACATGTACAAATCTGATTTTACTTTGCTCTTCTGGGCATACCCATTTCTTTTGGAAAATTGTTTAAGGCTTTTAAATATGCAATATTTAACATTTTCTGCTGATGACTGTTTAGGAGTAATCATACAAAATGTCTCACTTTTTTGCAACTGCCTTTTATATTTATTAAAGATAGCACATCACAAAGCTGCTAAAGTCGGTGGAAACAGGAGCAACCAAGGACTCGTAGGAGAGGTCAGTTTTGGATAGTCATTTTGAGACTTCTAAGTTCTCAAAAGACAAGATAAAACAAAAACAAATTTAGAGATAAAAAGTATATTCAGAACAAAAAGATACATTGAAATCTAGATGATTTTTTAGTCAGATTGGTCTGAAATTTCTTGTTCTATTTTAATTACATAAAATAACTACATTGCAATGCTGCACGTGATTCGGTACAAAATTGCTTTTGTTAACACAGACTGTCATCTTCCTGCCATGTATTGAAAAAGTGACTTCTGTCACTGTAGTACTTGGACTACTTGGATGACGCACTCACAGGTCACTTGCATTTGAGAGCATTAAAGCAGAGCAGACCTTCAACTATCTTAATCTGGTCATTACTTGAAAACCCATCATGGACAGTATTTGGTTAAAAGACGACTATGTAAAGAACGGTTGTCTAACTTGACCTTCAAACTGAAGTTAACATTAGCACAGATTCAACTGTAACATGATTTCTTTTAATACTTTTCTGATAATTGATGAAGAAGTGACACTATTTGTATGCTGTAATGTTTGATCTTTCATTTTTCTGGGTCTGTGGTGTAAAAATATTTTTGGAAGACATCCTGCTACATAAATACCACTGAATAATAAAAAAAAGTAAAAACTTTTACTGTTTATGTCTGGGAGGAAAACGGATATCTGGGCTGGCAGAGTTCCTATTCAATTTCAGAACCACCCCAACTGTGTATTACACCAAAAGCCAATAACATTTCTTTCTTATTACAATAAGAAGGATTTTCTTTTGTTCAGCTGAAAAGTAGCATAGTTTGGAAGGGATCTGCTTTTTTGTTTTGTTTGTTTGTTTTCCATTATTAGAACAATTTAATTTTTCTGTCATTAGACATAAAAATACTTAGTTAGCTGTTGGACTCATACTTGGTAACAAATTCTGTTATTTCTAAAGTATCTCTAAGAGTGATGAGAAGTACGCTCATCAATTTAAACTTCAATTTCAGCTGCTGCTTTAAGTACTGAAAAGTGTCACATTTGCAGCATTTAGTATTTGTAATAAGGCCTGTGATTAAAGTGGTACCAAACGTTGTTTACAAAAGGAAGTTAACCTCCATGAAACAGCATAGATAAAAGGTTTATGTAACTATTATTATTATTTTATTTTCTATTTATTTGTGATTCTGTTGATCATGCGGACAGGAAGCTGGACAAAATTTATCAGAAAAATTGTGAAAATGGCTGTGAGCACAAAGAGGATGCTAGAAATGAAGTTAGATAAGTGTTTTCTTGTTTTCCTGTTGCACATAACCACCCCACTTGAAAGATTTAATTCTCCGATTCCTGCCATTTCTGGAGGGCCGTTTCTATCCACTGATCAAGTCAGTTGCTTCCAGAGGCCTGTCCTCCTTTCTCCCAGCAGAAAACAACTTCACACTAAAACAGAGAAAAAGCAGCTGTGTCAATTAAATGGTATGTGCCATAATCCACAAATCAAACACACATGCTCTGCACTCACTATCTGTCCCATCTCTCTCCTGCTCCCTTTGTGTCTCTGTGGTGGATGGAGCCATGGAGTTTTATGGATGGTGTGTGTTGTGACAGTGTGAAAGGCACAGGAAGGAAAGGCCACACTTCCTCTGATGCCCCTGTCGTGTGGACCATGGGAGATAAGAACACACACCCGCACAGACACACAAACAAACACATACTTGGATCCATATCCAGCCATGAACAAATAATCACAACATGGATCTATGCTGCTTGTACTGACACCCCCACCTTCTCTACCATCGTCTACATATCAGCTTCCACTTGATTTGTCCTTAATCAAGTCACCTCAGAGCCCCCACGCCATCAACTAGCAATGTGGTTTATTCCCAACTGCACAATAAACTTTCTCTGCTGTAATGCAGTGTTTTAACAGAAGAAAACAGACTTACTGCTGAAAGAGACAATAAACTGTAGCTGCGGCGATCAAACATTTGGTTGACTTTAACACATTTCAAATTGAAGAAGTCTTTTCCTATTACAATATTCCTATTACTATACAAAAGATAATTCTAAATAAAACTTCTTGGTAAGTGGATATGTTGTACCTTTATGGTTCAAGCAGATATGGAGAATGTACCAGGTCTGTCTGGCTGTGTGTAAGGGTGAGTGTGTCTGCTGACGTAAGTCCCTGTCTGATGATGCCCTTCTAATCCCCACAGTGATGTGTCATGAATATGGAGTTTAAGACTCAAATCCCAAGAGACACACAGGCTATAGATAGTTTGTGCCTTTCTAACACACACACATATGCAATAGATACACGAATTAGACTGAAGTCCCAGTTAGGGGATACACACTGTAGACACCGCTCCTGACCAGAGGGACGTTGGAGGAGTAGAACAGGGAGAAGACAGTGAAAGGTGGTAAAGACAAGGAACTGAGTTGGAAAAAAAGATAATGGATGGAGAAGACATTCACTTAGAATTTTTTTAGCCGCATTTTGTTCATTTAAAATACAATGTTTGATTAATGTGATTAATTTTGCATTCACATTTTAATTTTGAGTCTTGGGTAAATCTAAAGACAATGTGGCTGTAGTACTTTTATGGTAATAATGTTACATTTCTTTTCAGCTTGTGCATATACTATAGCTTAAATCGATGCTAATTTTAGCATTTTTGTTGAGAGTTTGATGTTATATATGTGAGTTTTCACTGAGAAAATGTTTTTTGACATTGCTGCAAGATTGTTCTCCCATCTTTTGTCATTATGTTTTAATTATACATATAGCTCTGTTTTCAGTTTTGTTTTGACTACTTGTAAAATTCATAATTTAAATAGCATATGTCAAGAATGGATCCAACTGCAAAAGAAGAAAAGGCACATTTTTTAAATTAACAGCTACAATACCCCCACTGGAGGTTTTTAGGTTTATATGTATAACAGTTTATGTTATATGTATAGGGAGTCCAAAGCCGGTGTTGGGTCAGGCATAGTGTTCAGGGCCAGCGTGGCAGAGTCAGGGTGCGCCGGTAGGTCTGGCCAGTAGTCGGGCGCCGGCGGGTTGAGCCAGTCGTCGGGGTCGGTTGAGTTGTCAGTCCATAGGGCAGCCGTGTCAGGCATGAAGTCTGGGGCAGGCGGGTCAAGCCAACAGTCAGCTGGCGGGTCAGGCCAGCAGTCTACTGGCGGGTCACGCCAGTCTGTCGAGCTACAGCGGGTCGGGCCAGTCGTCGAGCTCCGGCGGGTCGGGCCAGTCATCGAGTTCCGGCGGGTCGGGCCAGTCGTCGAGTAGTGACCACGAAGGACCCAAAATGGAGAGACGGGAGGCACAAGGTTCCAGAGCAAGGGGTTCATTAAACTAACAAAAAGCCCTGCAGAGCAGGAAAACAAAACTAAACTTACTGAGAGCAAAACATGAAAACATGACAGAAGACAGTCAGGGCCATGACAGCCAGGGAAGAGACGGTAATGGACCAGCACAAGAGGAAGGCAGAGACAAGACTTATATACAGACAGGACTGACAAGACACAGTTGACAAGGATCAGGAGAGATTGGAACCAGGGAAGTAAAACTCAAAAACATGTCATGACAGTAAACCTTTCAAAATAACACAGGAAATAGAACTCAACATGAACTCACATGACAGAAACAAAAGGAAGCAAAAACTTAAGCAAAGACACACAAACCATGACAAAACTATGGTGGTCAGAGTTTATAAATAACACATGGATACATGGAATTTCTTTCTGACACAAAACTATTTAAGGGTTCTCTGTCTTTTCCTGTTCAATATATTTAATTTATGTACCATGGATTATAACAACCCATGGCACTCAAAGAGTAATCTTCACCCCAGATGTTCAGACTTGTATGTCGAAAGGTCAAGGCAGTGTTTAGTGGGATGAATGGGCTTCATACGATGTGAAATGCATAGCTTGTGTGGCTCCTCTGTGTAAAGATGACACACCTCTTCTATTTTTCTTCTCTTATTGGTTCATTTATGTGTTTTGCCTTTGTAAAAGTGATGCTGTCTACCTTTGACAAATCAGCTATATATACTGTGAGTACAGCTTTACGTTACTTTTACCTAATAGATGCTCTGTCTGATCAGATAATCTCCCTGGATGGTGTAAATGGCCTCCAATTCCACAGTTAGAAACCTAGGGGCTTTATTTGACCAGGATTTATCATCTAAGGCTCACATGTCACAGGCTTGTAAAACTGCATTTTTTCACTTATACAACATATCTAGGATTAGAAATGTATTATCTAAAAGTACTGCTGAAAAACTCATCCACGCATTTGTCACGTCCAGACTGGATTACTGTAACTCTTTGTTAGCAGCGTGTCCTAAAAGTTCCTTAAAATGTCTCCACCTTGTTAAGAATGCAGCAGCTAGATTGTTAGCAGGAACTAGCAGGAAGGAACACATCACTCCTGTGTTAGTTTCACTTCATTGGCTCCCAGTTGAATTTAGAATCAAGTTCAAAATCCTCCTGCTAACCTACAAGGCCTTATATGGTATGACCCCATCTTATATTAAAGATCTCACAGTGCCTTACCAACCAAACAACCAAAGCTCACAAAATGTAGGACTGCTTGTGGTTCCAAGAATTTGTAAAAGTACAGTTGGAGGTAGAGCCTTTAGCCACCAAGCCCCTGTTCTATGGAATAAGCTCCCAGCTCATGTAAGAGAGGCCGACAGTTTTTATATTCAAAGTTAGGCTTAAAACAGTCCTCTTTGGACAAGCTTAATGACAGACTAGCAAGAAAGCAGAGAATGTTTCACTTATTGCTCCCCTTACCCAACCTACTTTACTGAAGTTTGAAGGAATAATTACAAATATCATTACATTCATTATACATATTTCACAGTGGATTTAAGCAGGGGGAAGATGGTTTCAAATTGCTTTACTAAAAACATGGATTTTTTTATTATTGTCATTATTACCATCCGCTATAATTACCATAGTGCACGAAACTATGCATGCAATGTTTTAATTAAATTTCAATAACAATAAAAATTAGTTGCTAGGCTGGGGAAAGTATTGTGCACTGGGGTTCTGTCCTCTATTCTCATTTTTCTTCTCCTCTGCTCTTTTTTTGATCATTTATTCATCATTTAGTTCTCCATGCCTCTGTTTGGTGCAGTGCAATTTATGTGTAGTCCCTCTTTACTACTCCTCTCCGGGGAGCGGGAGTGATTGCAGATTCCAGGTGGATCATCTGTGCTCCTGTACTTGGCCGTGGAACTTGCCTCTGGCTCGACTCGTGCCCCCAGCCATCCCCCAGTTCCATCTATATGAAGCCCATCTGCTACTCTATTCAAACATGTAGTTGTAGGGTTAGATAAGATAACACTTCATTAACCTTGTGCTATCTTAGATGACCCCACTCTTACATTGACGTGTTATTCCTACCATGACAAAGGTGGATAAAGTTGGAAAGATTTCATGTAATCCATGGACACCAGTGAGGTTCACAAATCATTGAAGAAAAAAGGTTCAGAGCACTGTCTAGTGGGTCTAGATGACCCAACTCCCAATGTTAAAGTGCCTATTAGCACAAGGGTTATCAGTTCTGGTATAATCGCCTGTCTGTCCTGGGAGAGGTTTCATCTTTTTTTCTCTCCCTGGAATCTGTTTTTTTTTTTCCCAGAGAGTTTTTCCTTACCGAGAAGGTGGGTCTAAGGGCAGGGATGCCCAGTTCGGTTTAGTTTGCTTAGTTTAGCTATTGCATTTTATGACTGATTTTATGTTTTGTACAATTAGTGGAGTCTGTTGAAACAACTGTGTTGTCATATTGGGCTGTGTAAATAAGACAGAATTTAATTTAATTGAATTTTACCTATTGCCATAAACCTGAACAACTTCTTATTTTCAAAGGGACTGTTATCAGACAGCACTGCTTGACACCATATCATCCATGTGATTGTGATTAAGTTGCAGTTAAACCATTAAGGCCTCAGATATCCAGAATGCCTGGGAAATTTCTCTGGTTGTGCACGTGTGTAAATGTCTGGCATCTACTGTGTAGGCTGAAATGTACTGGAAGATCTTTATGTTTTATTGAAGGCAATAATCTGGAAATGCGGCACCTCAGGTTATTTTGGCCAAGAACACAGATACATACGGCAGGTGATAAAAAAACATCATGAACGAACAACCACAAGGACACACACACACAAAAACACAGAAATGTTTTCTACCACACCCCAAAAGCCTGCCAACCCCATATGGCTTAGGGATAATAAACCAAACAGCCAGCAACACGTCTTCTGCACTCCAGAGCCAGGCAAGCCAAAGGAATGCACATCCCTTCAGTTCACCCCCACTCTTTATCTGCCTTTTTTCTTCTTCCTCTGCTTGTTTGTCGGTCTCTGTCTTTTCCTGTTCAACTCTGAAGCGCTGTGTGTAGGACCTTCAGCCCTTCTGTTTAAGGGAGGACCTTTATGTATAAGTGTGTGTCATCCCAGTGTGTGCTTGTGTGTGTGATGTGTGCCAAAGAAACCAGTCGAACGGGTCCATAAAGAGCTCACCCTCAGGATGGAGGGTAAAGTGGGAAGTAGAAGGAAAAAGGGAGGGAGTGCTGGGAGGGAAAGCTTAGGAAGAAACCTCATAATTGTGTTGGGGGGGGAAATTAAATAAGTTAAATTTGCTTTCATGATGGCTTGATTCTACATCTCTACATCGCATTCTGCTTTTTTTTCCCCCCAAAAAAAGATACATATCCCCTCTTCTCTTCCCATGCCCCCACACCTGCTTGCTACCATGGCCTCTGCTGCAAACAGACAACTTTTAAGGCCTGCAGCAGCAGTGGTAAGCCTGGGTCTGGATTTGGTCTGTGGCTGCTCTCGGATGAGCGGGATCCAGGCCCTCTGGAGGCTGAGGGGTGGAAGCAGAGGGTGGTAGTTGAGGGGGTTCAGGGGGAGGGAGAGGTAGGGCAGTGAGGGAGGAGAATTGAGGCAGCAAGCAGTACGGTTCTGGATCACCTTCAAAGAGCTCCAATCCCAGTGGAGGGACTGGATTCCTCTGCAGAGAAAAGGGGGAGGGTGAGAGGGATAGAATGGGGCAAAGACATGGGAGATGAGAGGAAAGTGTGAACACAGAGAGGCTTGGGTTGTAACTTCTTCAGCACTCTTTCACCGTCTCCCTCTTACTCTGCTGCATGCAGGCACTTGCCCTTCATACAGAGGACTACACGATGATGATATATCTGTGAGCTGGAGCAAGGAGACATGGGAAATCTGGTCCACACAAAGGAACCGTTGTGCCTCCCTGGAGCTTCCTTTAGGAGCCATCATGTGAACGTGCATATGTTTGTCAAGGATGAGCTTACCTTCAAAGGCACTCCTCAAAACCTCTTACTGACAGGAGGGCATCCACACACACACTTACTGATGTGCTTCCAATAACCCAGTGACATTGCAGATTGCCACAAAGGCATCTATTTGGCTTGTCTTTTTAAGCTCTGAACGTACAAACCTCTCAGAAAAAAAGAATAAAAATAAAAATGTTACAATAGACAAGACATTTTACGACATAACGATTGTGCCAACTGAGTTGCTTTCTTTGTGAATTTTAGAGCATACAGAAGACTTTCCAGTGTTGCATTGGGCTGTGTGGGTCTGTGTGCACATCAGTGACAGACCTTCATCCTGAGTCTGGGTCAGCAGTTTGTTTAGCATCAATTAGAGGCTCTGTGTTCCTCAACGCAAGCGTGAAGGGAGAATTAACGTGCAGTGGCACATTCCCATCAGCACATTATTACACACAACGCATCAGCTGGAACAGTGAGCCGTGTGTTTCTGCAGGAGCACATACATACACACACCTTTAAACACACAGATAAGTGACTAAAACTTAGAAAGTTCTTACTGATTTTTTTTGTTTGCCCTCTGTCTTCCTCTCCTTGCTCTCCCCTCCTCTTTTAAAGACTATGGTCTGACCACAGCCATTTCCCTTCGCCTCTGCCTTTCCTAGCTACACACTGCACATAGTTTCCATAGAACATGTTTTAATGGAAGAGAAGATACATAGATACTGGAAAGTCTTGTAAGGACAACTTTTGTTAGAAGGATTTTTGGTCTTTTCACATGAAAAGACATAAAAGAAAAGCTTGGTGGTGACCTTCCTCTTTAAGGTGTGTAAATAACATCAAACAGACAGAATTGATTGAATTTACAAATCTCTTTTTATTCATTTAAACTTAGATTTTTTTTTTCATTGTTTGTGTGTCTTTTTACGTGACAAATTCAGTTATTTCTAAATATAATTTTTCAACACTAGAAAAATTAAAATGTTACTATAGCATCTGCCAAATTGAAGAATTTTGAAATGTTCCGTCTGTATTAGCAGGGTATATTTCAAAATTCTTTATCTTTATGTTCAAAACTTCTATTGTAGCTGATTCTGCTTGAATTGTTTCAGGTCACTTAATGAAAATATGTCTTTCTCCATAAATACAGTATGTTAGTGGCTCTTGATCTGACTAAATTAGGCAAGCCTTTTTAATGTCACATCATTGAGACCACCGCAGAGGTTAATTCAAAAATTTCATTGTGATTAGTCTGCTTTAAGATTTCAAAAAGCAATTGTGGGAACTCATTTGATGACTTAAATATATCTGAAGCCCTGCACAGGCTAAATATGCATTTAGTTTAGATTGCAATGAGTTACTTTTATACATTTTGAGTTTCCTTAGGCAGTAAGTATTCTGTCAAATGCAAACAGGGAGTTTCCAATCTGATGCTTTTTCCTTTCAAATACATCTCTCTGGAAATGTGCCGCACAACTTTTTCACACACACAGTTAATGGGAACCGCAAAAGAGATGTGTGCTGTGAACTTGTACCAGCTGTGGCAAAATGGCGTTACTTGACACCCTGGGCATGAAAATGAGTTGGAGACAATAATGACAACCTAACAAAACATGAGACAACATGACTGCAAACAACAAGTTCACAAATGTTCTCAAATGCAGATCAGAGAAATCTGGCATCAAAAAGTTCTGCTCTTTTCTCTATTATCATTATATTGACTTACTGGAAAGGCTTGGGAAACAAGTGTAAAATCAAGGTGAGCCGTATTTTATCATGGCAAGATCAACACTTTTCAGTGATTTAATATTGCTTGTTCGGTTTTGATGAATATTTTAAACCTTAAGGTGAGCTTTAATTTGGTATTTCAGATTAGGTTCTAGGTCAGTCTGCAGACCTTAGATATCTTTATAGTGGGGTAATTAACAGGGTTGTTCCAATGAAAAGAATGGTCCACAAGGCATATTCCACATGCTAATGAGTTGTTTTGTTTTAAAACCACTTCCGTGAACGACATGCATCATTCATGATCATTCATCATTATTATGCTAGAAGTGATTAGAACATGCCTAACCCTCTTAGGGATTATTGGATTGAATTCATGCCAGGAAATGTACCACACACAGGCACAATATTGACAGATCCCCTCTGTTAGGTGCTTTGCTTTCTTCCTTCCTTTGATTACAACTTACACATTAATGTATAGTAATGTTTTCTAGTTTGTGTGTTCTTGTTTGCATTGTCTGGTGGCTGGATATTGTCAGTGGGCATTTGAAAGAGAAAAAGAAAGGTTAAATAAAACCCACCTATGCCAAGATAAGGCAGCCTGTGTTTTTCATGTTGAGCAGGGCTGTACACTCACTTGTAAATAGCAAGATAAGTGTGGTTTACCCATAACTGGGGTGTAAGGTGCACTCAGTGCCGCCCTGACTTGTCTGAGCCAAAGCCCAGCAGGGGTGCAATTACCTGAGACTGGGTCAGCACTTTAACCTGCATAAAAATACCTGCCTACTTGTATAAGGGGGAAAGATAGGGCAGCTCCATTAATGGGGAAGCCTGTCTTCTTTTACCCATGCAGTGAAATGTTGCCCACGCAACTCCTGTAGTGGAGTTTTCTAGAAACCCTCTGCAGGGTTTCTAAAGTCTGAAGGAGCTATGTCCAAACAAAACCCTATCTTTGGAACCTTGGCTGCTAAAAACTGTCCCACAGAGCATCTACAAGATTCCCCTCCACAACTTCAACTCAGTACCTTTCCTCTCTTGCTGTGTTGGCTCTCTCTGCTCCCTCAACACCACATATGTCCCCTCATCCTGAGATCCAAGGACGCAGAGCACCAAGCAGCCATGCAGAGGACAGCTCTGCCCCAATCAGGAGACAGATAGGGCTTGTGTCAAGTAAATGGTATGTGCTTATGCCACAAATCACACACACATGTTCCCTGCCTCATTCTCATCCTGTAGCTGCTGCGTTCTCCTCCATCTAATACGAGGTAATCATTCACATGACCTAATGAGATACCACTGTACACACAAACTGTCCCGACATATGAATATAAAAACAAGGAAATGGTCACACAAAGCAGTGCAGTGCCCCAGCATCTGTTTCCAGCAGACTATCAACATAGTAGCTTTTGTCACACAACTTTGAAAAGCCTCTAATGTCACACTAATACTATTGTGGTGTGTATTATTTAACAGGACAGTGAACACTGAATTAGGCTGCCAGCTGGGGAGGGGAGAAGCCCCTCATTAGCTCCCTTCAATGTATCTGCTTCTCCTAATCACTTACAATAGCATAATCTCTTTAAAAGTGGTGCAGTTTAAATCCAATCTGCCTAAAACCTGACACGTGATTGAGGTCAGTCCTCAGCAAAGCAAAACCCTCTGGTTTGAGAAACCTGCATTCATCTAAACCACAGCTGTTCTGTAGATCCAATTTTTTTGTGCTCTCTTTTAAATCACAAAGCTTTGAGACCACGGAAGAAGATTTTATGGATGACATATACTCTGTTGAGTTTCAACAATCAAATCATGATAGACTAATTATTAAAAAGATAAACGTATTTGTCATTCGAAGTCAAAACTGTGAAAAATGTGACCTGACACACCCTCAATGCTTTTATTGAAATGGTGAATATTAAAACTATTATCTGCTGCTAATTTAAATCCAATTTTAGCTGATTAATCAGCAGATGCACAGACTTCATTAAAGTAGGGGTTTTGACCGTTTGCTCAAAAGCTTTCACTCTGATGGGGAAAAATGCCAAGGGGAAGACATCAACAGATTGAGAACTTCAACCAGCTGTACATGTATTTTGAGCCAGTGATCATACAGAGTATTCTTTGGGAAGTGAATGTCTTATCAAGTTTGTCAAATGTTTGTGTAAAATGATAGATCATTTAAAAAAGGAATGTTTGATCTCAGAATGGGCAAGTCAAGAAAAACATCTTCAAGACTTAGTTTAGTAAAGTTACAGCTGAACAAACAATAGTTTTAAAAGATATTTCCTAAATACAAAATACCAAAAGTTATATTATACAAGCATCATGATACACAGTGTTTAGCACAAAGCCCTTGTAACCAAGAGAGCAAGTGTTTGAGCTCAACTTCCAACTTGATTTCAGCAACTTGCAGCCATGCAAGTTGAGAGAGATATGTATTGTAGTGTTCAACACAGGTACACTCCAACTGTGGGTGATAGAATGTAAACATACAGTAGAATCCAGGGACTCACAATGAATGCTTTAAAATAATTTATTCGCATAATGTTGCAGAAAATAAGTGTTTTGTCAATAACACAAGTTCACTTAAATACTTAGTAACTTAAGGCAATGACAGAGGTTACATGTTTCCTGTAGATCTTGGGTATGTTTGCCCACACCAGAGCTGACATTTTGGCTATTCTTTCATGCATATCTTCTCAAGATCTTCTGATGTTGCTGGCAAACATGGCCTTTCAACTCCCTTCACAGATTCTCTGTTGGATTGAGGTTCGGAGACTAGGCAACTCCTAATCCTTGAAGTGATTTTTACATAGCCGCTCCTTTCTTGCCTGGACTTGTGTTTGGGATCATTGTCTTCTTGTAAAATCCACCTTTGCTCTAACCTGAATGCTCTTACTGATGGAAAGAGATTTTTGGCCAAAATCTCACCATGGCTTCATTCATCCTTTCCTCAATATGGGTTATTCATCTTTTTGGTCTCTGGCCAATTTTAGACAGGCCTCAAAATATGCTGGCTGAAAACAGGAGGACACTTGGAGTACCGCAAGATTTGAATCCACAACCACGTAGTGTGTTACAGATAGTAACCTTTGCCATTGTGGTTCCAGCTCTCTTCAGGTCATTGACCAGTTCTGCCCATGTAGTTCTGGCTGTTTCTTTAACAGTCTCAAAATCATTTGTATCCCATGACTTGAGGTCGTGCCTGGAGTCCAAGGCAAAGGGACATTGTCTGTGATCTTGTATTGATTCCATTTTCTAATGATTGGTCCAACAGTTGATCTCTTCTCAGCAAGCGTCTTGGTTAATGTCGATTAATTTATTACAGTCTTGTCCAGGTGTACAGCCTTGTCCCCAATGTCCTTGGGCAGTAATTTTTCTAAAATGACATTCTCATTCTCATTCTAGTACTATGTTCATGCCAATTTCTTCACACTAACAACCTGACAGAGCCCAGTGTTACAACTGAATATGCCTTTGCTCCTAGCACAGTTTCTAACCAGAACCACAGTATATAATGAAGCACGTTCTGCTCTCTTTATTGCTTGATGTTTTTCCACGGTGTCTTTTCCCTGCAAACCACTTACAGATGTTGGCAACACAGAGCGTTTAGGCAATTCCAGACGAGGAAATCTAAGAAGAGATCAGATTGTGAAAAAAAAAAACAAAAACAAGTAGTAGGTAGAAATTGGGAAAGAAAATTCTGGAATGGATGCAAATGGGAGAAAGCAAGGGCATCAATTAGAGACTTTTGAGAAACCAAAATAAAGTACCTTTTTCAGTTGTCTTACAGACAATGAAAACTATTTAGTGTTTGTGCCTTACGCTTGAAAATGTAATCCACAATACTTCTTTCTGAATTCATTTTGCCAAAAATAAAGTGGTTTTTCAAGCAAAAAACGGTTTAAAAATGCTTGTATGGTTTTTGTAACTTTCTTGAGAAAACCATGATAATGTTGGAAACAGGCAAAAAAAAGAGCCTCTTTTGAGTTTTAGAGGTTGGCCCAAAATAACCTTAAATATTCCAATTTTTAAGAGACAAAGCAGGCAAAGCAGATTAGTTAAAGCTGCAGTTAGAGTCAGGAGTTCCTGGTGCTGATCTTTGGCGTGTTTTTATTTAACAACATTGAAAAGTCTGATTGTGTGGTAACAGAGAGTGTGTGGTGTCAGGAGTTAGGAAGATTTCCAAAACAGACTTGTTGGTGCTGATCAAACTAAAAAAGGCGATATTTTACACTTCACCAATTCACACAAGAAATACTTTTTGTAGATTATGTACTTTTTTTTCACAGGGATACACTAAAAACATGTTTGGTATTTTCGTTTTATTCCAATTAAACCATATTGTACTGTGACCATTTTAGTTAACATTCATTAACTCTTGATTGTTTTATCTTTGTTTTACTAGTTGAAAAGAGCTTAAAGACTAAAAAGGAAGTTATTTACCTTTTCCTTCTTTAAGCCAATGTCAATAGTGAATCAAAATTTGGACTGTTGGTTATCCTTTAATATTTGCAAACATATTTACTGATGTTTACTCTCAAAACAATATGAAGATTTTTCACAAAATGTAACATTTTTGAGTATTTTTAATCTAATAGCAACATTTGACAATGATACATGCCTCTATCGATGAATTACAATGTGTGTGCACAGCCTGGTATCACAAAAATGATTTTGTGGTTTCAGAGAAGTTTGTTGCATCATGTTCTTGAATAAAAGTATCAAACATGTGCCTTCCAACGTTTCAGTTTTAGTTTGCTAAAGTCCTGCCAGTTATTTTTTAAGCACTTATTGTTCAAAAAGAATTACCAGCTGTCCACCCCTATCTGTATTCAGTATAGACAACACTATATAGTGGATGAATGAGTCAACAAGTGGAAAATCCAAACACAGTCACGCCTTGTGGTAGAGTCAGTTCAAGACCGTTTCTGCCTTCTGCAAGTGAAGTCATTCAAAATGGATACTTTAAAAAGAGCAGAATATTTAAAGTGACCAGAAGATCATTTCCTGGTGAACTTCCTGCACTCTTTATGAAGTTTTAATGTTCATAAATTCACTGTCATGGTCACAGTAAACAAGAGCAATGATTGGCATGCCACTTTTACCAAAAAATCCATCAATCTGATGTCACACAGGCAAAAGTTAAGATGTTTTGGCCAAAACTAGCACTGTGTTGTTCAAATAGCTCCACCGAGTTTCATAAAGTGAAAGAGATGCTTCTTTCAAGAAACATGGCAGAGATAGTATCATGCTTTGTTTACTTGGTCGTACTGGAACAATTTGGCACTGTTCTTGGAATGATAAATCATGTGATATGCCACCGTTATGAGAAAACGATCTAGATACAGTGGTGAGAAAATTAGGTGAAGCCATTAGATTCACTTGAATTTCTGGATGGATTGAACAGAAAATGTGTTCTAATGATTTTATAAGTTGCAACAATAGAACAACATAGTCTGTGTAAACTAATACCAGTCAAGCTTTATATGTAAGCCATATAAAGCCAACCTGGAGTTTAATCTATGCAATAAAATAGGATGTGTTGGATTACGCCGATCTGCCCCATAATATAAAAAACACCACAGTATGTTTAGATATTGCTGTCCAAAAGATGAATTGTCACATTTGAATTTTTATGCATTAAATACCTGCAGAAAGTTGTCTGTGTCAGAAGATGTCAACCTTATTGAGCTTTAAAAATCAACATAACATAACATTAGGAAACATGTTTTATTGGGACTTATACATTACTAATGACCCAAATTATTTTGCAACATAATGAAAGAACACAAAAGCCTAAAGTTTAGACTGTTCTCTGTGAAAGATTTAAGGGAAATAAAATGAAAGAATGATCATAGTGGTTAATAATTAGTTGCTAGTTTTGATACTAAAAGAATTACCAAAGCAGAATACCATGTATGCCTCGCAACTATTGTGTACAGTATGTGTCTCAGAATGATTGCACAAAATGTCAAAGGAAAGCAAATGGATTACAAATGACAACACATCCTGTTGTAGCATATGTCACATCTACAAGCTTTTTTCTACCAACATTTTTTTGTCTGCTCCTGTTTCACAACAACCTAAATAAAGAAATACTCAGAAATACAATTAAAGCTAAATTTTCTTAATATCCTAAGAAAATGCCACAATAACATATTACACACAAGAAACGAAAGGTGTTTTTTCCCTGAATCAGGTGATTGATTCAGTGAAATTCCCCACTGGGGGTTATGCAGGACGCCATACACTCAGACAGTAAAAAAAATAAAATACATATATAGACACATTTCATAGTAAAAGTGTAAGCCTTGCATCTTTTGTTTGTGAACAGCTTTAGTTTTAAAGTTTATAGTTTTTTACTTAATACTAACTTATCATTTACTTAAACATTCATGTCTAAACGGCAAAAGCTGATTAATTTGTTTCAGATCCAGTCTTAACTCTGAAATTCTTCTCAAGTGTTTTGTCTCATGGACGGCCAAAACAGACTTTTAAAATCCTCAGAAACTTATATCAAAATCGGTCATGTGTATCTTTTACTGCTATGTTGAGATTTTATTACATGACTAGTGATTATGCCTTAACAATGGTGGTAAACAACACCTCAGAAATGAACTCACCGTTGTAAAAGTTGTGTTCCCAAGTGGAATTTTACGCAGTAAAACACTTGTAATTCTAATGTTGCCCTCCATGACCAGGAGACATTTTTTTCTTACATTAATCCTGTCCAAAAATAAAAGCAATACTCTCAAATAGGAACACTAAATGATCACACAGATCAATATATTTTCAAAGTGAGAAAAAAATGAATGCAGTAGTTTTCCAATAATTGTCTCTATTGGTGTGTCATATAAAATAATTTTTAGTGCAGATCTATCAGATTCTAAACATCTTCCTTTTAAGGGTGTAACAATTCATTATGACAACAATTGGATTCATATCATGATGTTTGTGGTTGCTCATCCGATTCATAGTCGATATTGGATAATTTTGAATCGATCCAGTTCATCTGACCAAGAATCCATTCAGGAAATAAATACCTGAGGACAGAACAGTACAGGTGAAGTTTCCCAGATTCCTTGTAATTCTTATAAATTAACCAAAGTCACTTGAATCAATTCCTAGGCTTTGGATGCCTGCTGGATGAATTAACTGAAAGAAAACATGTGCAATAGGTTTTGGATTAAAATCCTTTCGTGAAAAGGCTTTTCAGGTGGACAAACAAATGTAGATTCTAGTTTACTTTACACTTGTAACTTTAATTTAACTTTAATCTTGTAGGGATGACCGTGTAATAGAAGAACTGAGGCTGCATATTAAAGGATTTTATAACTACTTCAGACTGCTCAGAAGAATGTTAAATAGAATCTTAATAAAGGGGTGTTCTGGGTAAACCTGTAAAGAGAAATTAGTGAATACTGTATGTACTGTCATTTACAGCAGCTGTAACACTTACAAAATGTTACAAAAATGTAACAATTCATTTTAACAACTCGATTTATATCCCAGCTTGTAGTTGCTGTTACGATTCATAATTGATATTGGTCCATTTTGAACGATCCGATTCACTGACCTAAAATCAAGGACATCTTTAGCCAAAACTTCATTCAGTGTAACTCAGAGAGAAATACCTGGGTACTGAACAGTGCAGGTGAAGTTTTCCATAATCCTTGTAATTCTTGCAGGATAATGAAAAGCAAATTAAATATGTGTACAAACAAACAAGTAAACAAGACTGAATGTCAAATCCATTCACATTTTAGTTTAATAAAATTCAGCCCACTGTTGTTTTTCCACATCAAAATAATACAAACAGAACATTATTAGAACATTCTACCACACTGTATGGTCACATATGTGTAAAATTCAAAGTGCTTCCGCACATTGGACTGCAATAATGCTTGGTCATTTTTTGCTGCCATCACGTGTGTTGTCCACTGTGATGACACTTGGTTGTTTTTATGTCATAGTCAAATAAACCTACCATGCCTCAATCCAAATGGTATTTTCCAGGATCAATATAGTCGATTTATTTCATTTTGAAACAATTTTATGATGCTATAGCTTGATTCAATTAAGACTGTGCCACCGACACATGAATCTGCTTGGATGGTCAGAATAGAAATTGATTCATTGATTAATTCAGATAATTTTTACACACTTCTGCCTTTGCACCATATGCCTTTTGTTTTCCTAAAACAGTCTCAGATGTAGATTTTTTTTCTTTCTTTTCAGCAAGTTGGCTGCTGCATGGCAACCCAACTAAAACACGAAAATACATTAAAGTTGAAAAATTAATGGTTTTTTTTTGTATTTCATATGGTTTTGTCTGATGTTTTTGTAAACAATCTGCTGCTTTTTTTATAAGATAATCATGAATCTTTTATTCTTTAATTCTTTAAAATGTCTTCCTTTCTCCATTGGGCAGGTCCTTTTTTGGTAAATCACATTAACATAATATTTGTCATGGAAAATTGAGCAATTCTGAAAAACAGTTAGGCCAGGTTTAAAGTAGACTGATCTGTGGCTAGTTCCACATTACCTCTCTTCACCTGTTTTACAGGAAGTAGCATTGTCCCATTGGATTAGAAGGGAAACGTGTTGAAGTGCCACATCCTGCTCCAAGCTTAGAGTCACAGTTCAGCTAATGCTTATTATGTCCAGACACCTCCTAGGGAGAAAAAGAGCACAGAGGAAGGGAGAAAGGGAGAGAGGTTTGCAAATGTGCCACTCCCTGCACTGTGATTGTAAAGATGTGTGACCTGTCTCCCCAATCTCTTCTCTTTCGACCTCCTGTTCTTCTTTTTCCCCCTGCACTTTATTTATTAATGGATCCATTCAATTATTTACCTCACATCTTAGGGCGACAACAGACCAGAGCAGAATGCAGGGGGTACAGTGATACAGTGCACATGCACACAGACAGCTCTCATCCTGGGCAGCCCACCTATTCAGCTGAGTTAATTGATTGGCAGGTCTGACAGCTGTAGCGATTTGTTAGACAGAAAACAATAATCCCTACAGACATTTTTTCTTATTTTCCCCCCTTTGTTCTTCTGACATCTAAAGGTTATTCAAAGGTTACAACAGAGCACACTCAGGGTTCTGATTCCTTTTATTTGCGTGGAGATGTTTTGTTTTGTGTTTTGCAAGCAATTATTTTCAACTTTTTTTTGTTTAGGGTCTTGGAAGAATTTTTTATCAAGAAAAAATTGAAAAAAATTCAGCCTTGCTTTAGGTGCAGCAGATTCTCCTTTCTGCCGATGCCCCCCTGACATGCTCTGTACACCTTTAAAAGTGACTCCAACATCCTGTTTGCAGCTGGAGTTGATGGTTCAAACGTATCACTGACCGCTCAGTGTCTTTTCTTATCATCTCGCTTTGGCGTTATCTCCGCAGTGGCCAGACATGGATCAATCCCGCCCGGAATTGGGTTTCACATCCCGGAAGGAGAAATGTACACATAGGTCACTTTCATCGACTAACTGCGGCCACGGCCATAGGTATCCATCATCCACACCACTGAGTGGTTGTGACCATGGAGGTATGAATTTATCACAAAGAGAAGCTGTTGCGGATGAGGTCAGAAAATAATGGCTCCTTTTTGTTTGTAACCTGCTGGAAATCAACTGCTCTTGTGATGACACCAATGTCTAGGTAGAAAGATTTTTTTTTTCAAAATGATAGTTTGGTAAGAGTTTATTTGTTTTAACAATTTTTGGTGCATTCGTCATGCATTATGACATGTGCCTTTTGTAGCACAGTAAAAAAACATACATAAATATAAATGTCTTTCTGCTTTCGTCTGAAAATTGTTTTTCTGATTGTTTTTTATTTTGTGTTGTTTTTCAACACATTTTCTATGTCAGCGTATGAGCTTTAACACACTGACGACACAGATGCTGGGATGATCTGAACACCCAGACTGGGCCGGCCTCTGTGAAGGACAGAAAGAGGGTGAAAAGCTGAAAGATGAAATCACAAGGAAGACTAATTATCAGCAGGGTTCTGTCAGACAATATAACACATGCACAATACTCTGAATGCTTTGGACCTCTTAAGAGCTGGCGTCCACATGCGTGGACATCATACTGTGGGTTACATTGCCACAGTAGTTAATTCTGCTTACATGACTACAAAATAAAAAAGGCATCTCAAACAAAAGCTCAGGTCTTAAGAAGTTCAATAAATAGTCTGGCTGACATATAAATAGTATATTATATAGTATTTACCCACTGTATTCAGATGAAAACTCATGCACTATAACAAAAAAAACTTTTCATGGTTCAAGATCTCCTACAATGAGAAGCGCTGCTGTTTTTTCTACAAAACAATGTTGTGTAAGTAGCAGGAAAAGGACGTACTTTTTGAATGCATCTTTCTTGCCTTCTGTGAATGAGCATTTTTAAATTAAATCAGATCTTAATGTAATTCAACCAGATTGACGACAGATGTAAAACTTTAGGCTTGTGGGAGACTGAAACAATAAACGAGGTTCTTTCAGATCAGAGGAATTGGTAACGTTTGAGAAAAGACGCCTCAGCGGTGGGATGCAGAAATGTTAAGACTTTCACAACACCTGCACCGGGTTTGAGGCAAAAGCTAATAGAGTTTAGATGATGCTGAAACTGCCTAAATGGATGAGGCAGCGGTCCAGTCTGTGGTTTGCTGCTGCAGAAGCTACTGCACGGCAGGCTGAATGACAGGATCTCTGTAATAAAGAATTCACATATCAGAAATTAAACACTAATAATCCTGGGCTTATAGTAGCATAATCAATAATAAAGGGAAAACAAGCAAAAAGTCTCAGTTTATAATTTTATGTTAAGCAAACTATGAAATTACTGTAAACTTTTATTCTCAAAGAACCAGTTTGCATTTAAATATTTATCAAACAGGATTTTTGCGCCAAAGGAGATGGCTGATCTCTTTTCCTTGCATCCAGATGTGTTTTTCCAGGTGTTTTGAGCTCTTGAGTTGATGCTGTACAACAAACACATGCTGGTGTCCACATGTGTATCTGGCTCATCCATGCAGCGGATCCAATATGAAATGTGTAAAAGAAGGTGACACGGATCATCCTAGACACATGTTTTTGTTATTTTTGGGTCATTCTGACGCCCGGGCCTCTTTCTCCCGCTTCGCCTCCGCTGAATTCGTTCCCTCAGGCTGCAGCGGCAGCCCGGAGAGGAGGGAGCTACAATGTAAACTAGACTCGCCTTGCTTTGTTGTCATTGGTGGATGCTCTGCCTCGTGGTTTTGTCCTTGAAAATGTGCAGACATGAGGCAGATAATGTTCTGACACCAGAAACTCTAAACCGAGCAGCTCAAATCCTACTCCCTTCTTTTTCGGCTTCTGTTGTTGTTGTAGGCCCACGATGGAGAGTGAAGAGCAAACCCCCGTGTTTTATTGGATCTTTTGGTTACTTTTGGAAAATGATCAAGAAATGTGCGCAAAGAAATATTTTCAAAAATATGAAAAAAAGGGGAAAAAATTAGATTTTGCGCACCAGTGCGCATGCATTCGGGCTTAGCGCGTTGCTTGTTGAAAAGCCAAAATGCGCACGAGCGCATTTAGCCCTTAAGTACATCTACAGCCATGCGTGATGAAACGGAAATTTTTTTACCACTTAATGTAAATCTGGTGTTTTCATCTCTTCTCTGGTGTGTTGCAAGGTCAAAGATCTCCTTTTTCTGTGCGCTCCTGTGACGGAGGGATTTCTGCAGAAGTCAGCATGCCAGCAGAGCAGCGCACACAGGAATCTTCCTGCAGCGGCAGAAACTGCCAGAGTCGGTGATCTAATCACTGCAGACCAGGGGCTGAAAGCCAAAGTTTCCACATCATTCCTAAAACTTAAAATAGGATATTGGTCAAGGAAAAATTAAATTTACACAGTTTAGAGGGGAGCGCAAAAACAGCTTATCGGAAACAGAGGAAAGTCGGATGTTAGCATTCATTCTCTTTTTTTTCGATTAGTGGCAGGAAAAAGGAAAGAAAAAGTCTTAGAGGTCCATGTTGCCATTTCAATGACTTTAATAAGCAAAATAGGAAACAACTTTGTCAAAAACAACAACAAAAAGACAAAACAGAAACCAGCCTGAATGAAACAGTTCAAATTTAAGTGTTACTATTATTTATATAAACAGGTTTGAAAACTGATCCCCATCATCATAAGTACATGGAATTGGAGAAAAACAAAACAACAACCCGCTGCTGCAGTTTCAGTTCGATTTCAACACAGTTGAATCAACAAACCAACGATTGTTAAATGCATGACTTTTTAACGACAGTTGCAATGCAAGCACCATGCTTAATTGATATGATTTGACACTTTAATTTAAATCATTAAAATAATAATAAAAAAAAAGGTATGCATCTGGCCAGCAGAACCAGAATCATCAAATAATAATAAAACAGACAAGAAAGTATTACATAACATAAACATTGTTTTCATTTTGAGAATTTGCACGACCTGAGTCCCCCTTTTTTACTGACCTGCAGAAAAAAATAGGAAAACATGAAATAGTATGTATATGTATAATTTTAATTTACATTCTGTTCTCTGACGAGCTAATAGTTGCCGTGTTTCTGTGAAAATTAAAAACCATTAGGCCAATGCGCAAAAACACGAAACAGGTGGCTGCCAATCGAATCACAACAACTTTTTCTTCTGTTTTAGGTCAAATCCGTTTCACTTAAATGTAAATGTTAAGGCATGGGTTCATTTTCTAAGCTGCGTTAACGCCAAATAAGAATTATAAGACAACTTTTACCAATTCCTGGTTTGCAGAAGCCAATAATCATGTCGCCACACGCTCGTTTTCATAAACTCACGCAGCAAATCTGCATCCAAACGTCACTCCACAGGCCTGTCCTTAATAATGCTACAATATTTTATCATAGTATGTTTCCTCGAGGGAGGTCTGCACAATAGCCCAAATGAAAACTTTGAAATCACTGACAAAAGTGCACTTGACACGCAGTATTTTAATGCAACTACTTAAAAAAAAGAATGCCCTCCAAACTTTGTCAGATCCCATCCCCCCCTCCTGTCTTCACTAGTAAAACAGGGGAAAACAAAAGAAAAACAACACAAATAAAGAAGTTCAAACGAGCCTCTTGAATCTTGTGCAGTTTTGCGGTTGCATAATATTTACAAGCCAAAACGAACCCACACCATGATACTGCACCGGCAGTCCTGCTGTTGTGTCCCCGCAGCTATTCTCTACCCCCCCCCCCCCCCCCCCCCCTAAACAAATCTATGGAGAAACGCAGATCAACACATGCTCTTAATATACAGGAAAAGATGAAAATACAAAATAGAAATTATTACCGTACATGTCCAGCATGCAGGATTAATATTTAATGCAGACTTCTTTTCAATATATATTCGACTATAACCAAGCAGGCAATAAATCAATGAGATGTTGCATAAAACGTTCCCCCGTGGCGGGTCAGAGACAAAACTTTGCATAAAGTGGAGTCCCGCTTTCCCCCCCTCTCCCCCCATTGCGGGCCCACTTGTCGAATGTGAGTCTCATATGGGTTGCAAACTGCAGAACCAGGCCTGCTTGTTCCATAACAATGTCGTGATTTTAGAGAAATAAAGAAAACATTTTTTTAAAAAATTTAAAAAAAAGAAGAAGAGGAAAGTTACAAGACAACCGCCATGGGAGCCATCCCACACTACTTACAGGTTATTTAAAAGCTGTAGCCTGAAAGAAGAAAAAAAGTTCATCAGCCATCCTCTGGAGAAGAAAACAGTCTCTTCACTAGAAGCAACTAATCTAAAAAGTTGCTGCAACTTATCAGACACTCTATTGTATCTTGGTTGTGAATGAGGGGATGAGTATATGAGAATATCTGATGGATTATTTTTTTCTTCTAATATAGCTTTTGTTAATATAATCAAACCGTATGGGAGCCTGGACTATTATCAGCTGTTCGTCAGCAAACTGAGTCCGAGGAGAATGGTGGGGTGGAGGGGGAGAGTTTGTTGTGATGGCTTTTACAAGAGAGCAACAACTCACATGAAGAACTCGGGTGATGACGGGTTATCACTGGTGGAACCAGCCTCGCGGAACCCGTTGGTGGCCCCTGACCCCGTCAGTTTCTCGCACTTAAGCTTGTAGGCGTCCCTCTCCCTAGCCAGCCGGCTGATCTCCGCCTTCAGCTGCTCCACCTGGTTCATCAGCTGCGTCTTCTCGTTCTCCAGCACGTGCTTCTGCTGCACGCGCTTGAACCTGCAGGACTGGGCATAGCCCCGGTTCTTGAGGGTCCTCCTCTTCTGCTTCAGGCGGATGACCTCGTCCTTGGTGAAGCCCCGTAGGTGTCTGTTAAGCTCTCTCACAGACATGGACACCAGCTGCTCGTCGGAGAAGCGGTCCTCTACGCTGAGTCCGCTCCCGGAGGAGTGGTGCGCCGCGGACTGGCTTAGGTGGCCGTGCGGATGGTGGTGATGGTGGTGACGGTGATGATGGAGCGTCTGATGGGCCTCTGGGGAAACCGGGGAGGGACTTTCGGGGTCTTGGCTATGGTGGTGATGGTGTTGCCCGTGGGGGTGGTTGTGTCCACCTGGGTGCCCGCTCAGTTCCTCGGTGTGGTGCTGCATGCTCCCGGCATACGGATGGTGATGCTGCTGGCTGTGGGGGTGATGGCTGTGGTGGTGGTGGTGCGGGCCCCTGTAGCCCTCAAAAGCCCCCTGCTGCTGCAGCTGCTGTTGGACGTGTGGGGGTGGAGGGTGTCCGTGGGCCGTGGCACCAATCAGGGCCTCCACTGCGTCCTCGGGGGTCAGGTTCAGCGTCTGTGGGTCTATCTGCTGGTGGTACCCGCTGTTGGGCATCCAGTACAGTTCCTCTAAGTGGTGCTTCTGCTCTGTAGGACTGAAGCTGGGCGAGGATGGTACTGAGCTGCAGGGCGTGCTGATGGGAGTAGAGGACACGGAGCCTTGGGGCTGCAGACGGTTACACTGACGCACCCCGTTGCGATCCAACCCGGCCAGGCCTTCCTTCTTCACGTCGAACTTCATCAAGTCGAAATCATTGACATATTCCAGAGCCAGAGGGCTGCTGGGTAGCTCCGAGCCCATGCTCAGCTCTGCACTCATGTTGTTGTCGCGACCCTTTTGCAGATAATTTGCGAGCGTCACAAAAACTGACTTATTAATCAGCGTCTCTTCTTTTCTTTCTGGTTTCATGCAATAGTTCTTTTGGCTCCTCCACCGCTCTGCGCTGACTTGTTGTAGCATGAAACACGGTGAAATTGGTTGAGGGAAAAAAGTGAACGGGAGGGGAAAAAAAGTTGCAGAGGAAAACTTTCAGACTGACGCTCTGCGCACGATCTGCGTCATGGAGCCCACTTCTGCCCGGGCTGGAGGTAGAAAGTAGCGCGCTTCAGTGCAAAAAGTAAAACCGCAGTCCTTTCAGCAAAAGTGAAGTCAAAAGCAAAAAAAAAAAAAAAAAACACAAATAATGGTAGACGAAAAGACGGGGCACCAGTCCACGCAACAACTTCCTTTACCGTATAGTCTCTTTTTTTCTCCAGGAAAAATAAGAAGAGAAAACAAGCAGGGTTACATATGGCGTCTGATTTTCTCTGAGAAGCAGCTTTTCCAGCTCTGCACTGCAGAGATTTAAAGGCTCGCCTCTCCCAGCTCTCTCCTCTCTCTGGTATCCAGCAGACTGCGCTCGGAGCCAGTCTGCTCTTTATGCTTAATGCGCACAGTGACGTCGCGCCGAAAGGCTGTATCGGTGGCGCTCGGCGCTCCAATGGGAGCAGGACTCTGCTTAAGCAGAGGAGGAGGAGAAACAGGAGAGGAGGGCGCACAAGTCCGCTTTGACAGCTTCAGACGGTCAGCTGACCAAGATCTCTAAAAGCAGAAGGTGGGAGAGGCGGATGAGAAAAATGCCTTCACTTTACAGACGAAGCGCGCAGCTTCTTCTCTTCACTCCTGACACTTTCTGATCTTAGTGAGATTGATGTGTACCAGTTAGGAGCGTCGATGCTGCAGGTTCAGCCAAATGCCCGAGAAAAGCACTGAATTATATATAAAAAGTCCATTACATTTACCTCAATGTTCAGGAGGTCTAAAGAATTTGTAACTTTGTACCTCTTTAAAACTTTTAAGGTGTTTTTAATGACTTTTTGAATTCATTTAAAATGTATACATCTCTTAAATCAAGCATTTACATCCATCTTTCACTGAATTTGTGTTTTTCTATCAAACTAAACGACACGATCTGTGACTCACTTTGGGGATAATAAAAACCCTGATCTTCTACAAATGAGTATTATCAACGTTTATCCTCATGTTGGGGCTTAAATCAAAGTTTTCTGAGGTTTTGAAAGTAATATTGAAGACACTCTTTCTTTCTGGAGGAGCATGAACAGCGCTGCGGAAACATGTCTGCCGTTATGAAAGAAAAAATGACTTTTCAGGACTCTGCTACTTTCAGATTTCTTTTGGAGCATTTCTCCAACGCCGAGTTGCATCAAAGCTTTTTGAGCCTTGCTCCATCAAGAAACAGGCTCAAGGCTGCCCCTGCGTGGGCAACACACGCACCCGCGACGCACGGGAGAAGCTGCGGTGTTGAACACTTCTTTTCATCATGCGCACAGATTTTCATCTCGGCGCTAATTGCTTGTTTAAAATATCACATCACGTCGTTGTGCCAGATAACACAATTGATTGTAGCCGAAAACTGTGAAGCTGCTTCGTCTCATCCATGTCATGTTTAATTTCTTGTTTGGCCCAGGAAGGGTCAGAAGTGCCCAGACTGATCAGTGGGATTAATCATATTTTGTCTTTAGCGTTCAGAACTACTTTGGACTACAAACAGAAGCGGAGAAAGTCTTATTTTGAGCAAACCTCTGGTCGTTGAGTAAAGAAGAGAACAGAAAGGCGTCTGTGAGCGCGTGCGACGCATGACTTGGAGTCGGTCGGAGCGCACGGCTGGTACGATGAAGAACGAGCCGCACAGAGCAGTAATTAGATATTTGTTTAGTTTGTGGCTCTGTAGCAACAAGAAAGAATCCACTGTCAGGCACGATGCCCCGACATTTTTTATTTTGATTTTTTATCCTTTAAAGCTTTTTGTCCTTCTTAATAAAAAAAAACAAAACACATTGATAAGAACATGTATTGAACATATTTTGTATTTCAAAGAATTAGTAACCAATTAGTCATCCTCCAATGACATCTCAACTTTATTATATTCCGTTTTTTTGGTCTCCTAATTATAATACGCGCTGTCTTAGACACTGGAGTGATTTAGTGATTTTAACTTGAATTTCATTTTAAAATAATAACACCAATGTACCTTTTGCTAACTGCCAATCAATGCCTGTTTTCTTTTTTAAAATTAATTAATTTATTTTATCTGGACCACACGCCGTCTTTTTATCTAATTAACAAGCATCTGTTTTTCTCGCAAATAAAAACGTTCTGGCAAAAACTTTGTCCTTAACTCTTTCATCTGTAGGTGAGCTGAGTTTCCCTCCCTAACTTCAGAAGTGATGTGAGTAAGTCATGTCGTGCCGAGCCGACCTAAACCCCTCTCCCCGAGAGGCCGACCTATAGCAGCAGCCCCATTAGGTCGTAATGCTCTCTAATATAACCTGAGTCCACCGTCTAATAGATCCTGGCAGGCCTGCCGGCGGCTGTCCTCCCTCGGTAATCACGAGCTGTAATGGAGAGACGAGATGTAAAAAAGCGTGCATGTCAGCAGCATATCGGTGGTTAATGATCTATTAAGTGATCCCTGTGCTTATGGACAGCGAAAAAAAGTGTTGATGCTTGCTTATTCGCCCCTAATGAGAGTCCCATCCTTCGGATTTTAGGAATGAATAACAGAAATAAAATCACCTTTAAAATAGTACTTTTAACAGTTGACGCGTGGAGCCAGAGAAGCTGCAGAGCATCCCACAGCTCACATCGCGCACCTGCGGGCCGCTGCCGTCACACCAGAGGCCCGGGGTCCCTCTGACCCGCATGATTTCGCTCACATTCATGGATCTCTCTTCTGTTCGGGACCTATCCATGCATGTGAACCTTCGTGCGTGTTTATTTATTTTTTTCCAGGATATGAAATTGCGCTCCTTTCAGGAAATACTGACCATAAGGAATACTTTTTTCTGTTTTCTTTCTTTTTTTTTTTAAAGAAACAACCCAACGTCTTTCCTATCTGGAGTACGCTTTTATTTACCCTCTTGTGCGGTCGTTGGAACACTGAGATGCTGCAGAGGAATACGGAGGGAAGCCGCTCTGGAAGGCCTGTAACAGAAGCGAAAAGGAGGGAATGGACAGACGCTCCTTTCAGAAAGCGCTTTTGTTTGACGCGCAGGTAGAAAAGAGGCGCAGCGCAGATGAGCGCTCCAGGCTGTCAACACTGTAACTATTTTACATTATGACAGTGCTTTGAATTACAAACGCAGTTTTACTTAACGTTTTTTTTTCATGTAAATTTCTTTTATTGTAAGTCAATATTTTCAGACATTATTTAACCAAAGAGCTGAAGTCAGTCGAATTCCAAAAAATAATGCACGTTGATTTGCATAATTAATGATATTATTCATGATTAATAATTTATTAGAACTATATTACTACAATGTTATTGTATTTAATCACGAATTGGAAAATTCAAACACAAGCCTGCAAATATCTCTGTTTTAACTTGTGGAAATGTTGACATCAGTGTCGGGTTGATTAAGCATTCAGTGGTCCTGTTGCGTCTGGAGTCTAACATCCGCCTCTTACAACGTGAGACTTGCTGGCTTCCTTGTTTACTCCAGACGGATCGATTGTGTCTGTGGAAACATGTATTATTAAGACACGTTGTTTATGTAAACAGATAGAATTGAGCAGTCGCCGCCGGAGAAGGATCTCCATCAGGGATGATTGACTCTAGGGTCTTTCCTGTAAAACAAAAGGCAAGAAGAAACTGCAAATTCTGGGAATCTTATCGAAAATCCCATCATACATTTTGTCTGTGAGTCTCCACAGGCCTCCTCACATGGATTCTAGCCAACTGTTCACCTTGTAAAAGGATCTATGTGTTTGCGGAGGTAAGTGGGGCTTATTTCTTGTGACAGGGCGCCTCTGGTGGCGCATTCAGTCATTGCTAAAAGTTGGGATGTGCGTCTTTTAGACATCTTCCAAACTGCAGTTATTTATCTCTCTTTTTTTGTGCTTCTTTTCCTCTCTTTTTTGAGATGGAAGAGACACAGATGGGATATAAAAAAGTCGGAGAGCAGGCCAAGGCATAATTGTAGGCCTTTTCTGAGATTAGATGTCCCTGATTGACATGTTGTAAATATAACAACAAATAAATGTCAGTGTGCACTGTACTGGCTGAATCTAGAAGAAAAAAGGACAATAAATCTGCCTTTTTCTGTGGTCATTTCATTAATGTAAATTGCAATGCTATGTACAATAGTTTGGCCTCCTTCCAGTTAGCTCTTTGCTGAGGGTTGTGTATGATATTAGGTTTTATTATAAACTGGGGCTGTGGGACCACAGAATGTAGGCGGTACCACAAGAACGGAATATCAGAGAGCAGGAATAACATAATTAAAGAGCACATTCTGGGGTCCTAACCACAATTTACATCTGTTTTCTAAGCAAACCATTGGCTACTATAACAAAACCAGTGTGGAAAACATATTTGTAGTTGTTTTTATTTCTTTCCAAGTAAGCAAATGCACTATTTTGTCCTTAAAATATATGTATGTTTGCATCCGTAAATCACCTCTGTCTTTCATTAACATGTTGGTGTTTGAGTGTCATCTATCTGTGGAAAAACATCTGCGGATGGATGTGCCTGAGCATCTCTGGGTTGCATTAGGACTTCTGATCATTTCTGCTGGAAAATATACGTCATCCATTGTGGATCATATACAGCATCAGGATATTATTAAGCTAAAAGTAAAAAGGGAGTTTTAATAGGCTTCAAATGGCTCTGTGTAATATCTGAAGAGGCATTTATTCTTCCCTCAAGTGTGTGAAGTATAAATGTTTATGATCTGAGTTACTTTCTTCTCACTGTATGGTTGTGAATGCCACAATAAAGCTGCTCACACAGGAGCCAACAGACCCAGTGTCCAAGTGTGTGGGAGTGATTGATCTGGGGTGGGTGTGTGCCACAACAGGCACGTCTATGGAAAAGAGCCGAACCAACGATTTCTTGTCATACTGGTCCTCTCTGCTGAATGTTATGATATCCAGACCTGTCATTATATAAGGATGTCCTCATATCAACTACACTTTCCAAACCTCCATATGCCCTTTTATTCCTCCTTTCTCCATCTACTCTTCTCTCCTGATGACCTCCTCGTCACTCAGCTCTCTCACTCCGGTCCTGATCCTGGCCCTGCCCACCCTGGGTCATTTATCACAGACCAGGAGGGGAGCCCCCAGGCCTGCAGGCCTCTGTCAGCCCCTGCAATCCCCTCTTTGTGGCTCCCAGCAAACAAGTGTCGGATCAGCAAAAGTCTATTAAAGCCTGGTGGGCCTTTCTCAGCCAATTGGGTTCGGGTCACTGAGCTGCTCTCCTCGCTGCTCCGAAAGCTCTTTGTGTCACTGCCGTTCGCTGACACAGATCCCTACAAGATTAATGATTTTTAGCAGCCATTTGGTTTTCATTCACAGAGTCCTTCTTTTTTGTCTCTCTTCTTCTGGCCCTTTTCCTCGTTTCTTGACTCCCTCTGTTGATTTTTTCAGCATATCTCTTTTCCTGCGCTCCCTCTTTTTGCTTTTGTTTCCAAATTTATCCTTGTCCTTATTTCTTTTTTTCCTCCAACCTAATCAATGTCAAATATTTGTGTTTTTAACTTGAAAAGTTATCTCTACACACGTGTGATTCATTCTAATGGAAGAGTTGCATTTGTCTAACAGCTAATTGCCAAATTTTGAGATGTAAAATATATAATTTTCTTGAAGCTGTGCATTTAGTTTCTGCATCTGTCTGGTAAATTCTCAGGATGTTCAAACACCAGCTTGACTGTCCAACATATAACACTGGCAGGCATCCTCACAGAGCGCCTCAAGAGTCTTAGAGTAATTTGAAATCCAAGAGCCAGTTCCACAACTTCCATGTTGCCATGTTCTCAGTGTTGTTTTCCAGTAATTACTGCAGGTTAAGTGCACGTCCCGGAGCTCAGTAGAGGCAGCTCTATCCCTCACCTGGGACATGACTCAGCACAGTTCAGGTCATCCGGCTATTTCCCTGACCACTGGACCACACCCCAAACCTACTTTAAACCCACAGGACAAGCACTATTTACGAACGACGCCCTTTCACTTCCATCACGTAATGTAATGGTAGTTTTATTTACTGGCTGAACTGTTCGTTGAAAGAGGCTTTGCATGTAAACATTTATCTACCGCAAGTCTATTATAGTTGTGTTTCTTTAAAAGACAAATAACAGCAAACTAGTTTATTTGCAAATGTATAAAGTGTTTGATGCAACTAAATATTTTTTCAAACTTGAAATCCGTACAATATAGCTTATGGGCAATAAGGGCTACTATGTTTTTGCTATGCCAGGAAGCTGTAAAAAGTCCCATTAGTTAGAAAGCTGTCATTACACTCATGAGCACTCACGCAATAAACTTTTAGACTAACATTTTGTTGAGTAAAGCTTCCAACTACTGTACCCTCTGAAAAAAGATGTCTGTAAACTCATCTAATCGGTTTAAAACAAATAAATCATGAATCAGAATTAATAATATTATCAGAAAAAAAACTTCTCAGGTCTTTAAATGTTGATAAATACAACAATAACTGAAATGGATGCAGGGGATGTGAAATCTACTCTCACCTTCAATAGTTTTGTGACCATTCACAGACTAAGTACTGATGTCTTAGAACTGCTATAAAGAATCAACTCGCAACAGATAAAGGTTCCTGGTCTGGAGCATTGATTTGATTTGATTTGAAATGGTTTATTTCAAGCAATCAAAATAGAAATAATACACAAAAACAATATAATCATCAGTTATACATTCATACAGTAACTAATCAAACTTAGGATAATTAGACATAATTAATAAATATTGCTTGAAAGGGAGTGGAAGGAAGCGAACTTATATAATCCCACCCAGTTATACTATAACCATTTTATTACATGATTTATCAATATCCGCATTCAGATGTGTTTTAAGATTTAAAGCCTTAGTCACATGTGTCTGTACAAAAGGTGACTCGTACGGGTGCTGCAGGTTTTTTGACAGAGACCTGGTTGGAGACAATATGGCGCCTGACATCATTAGCCTGAAGCAGAAACTTTACAACTAACCCTCACCCTGATCCTAACCCCAACCCCAAAGTGTTCAGAATTGTAGAAAAAAACTTTTATTCAAGCTTAAATCAAGAAAAAAAAACATAATTATAAGGGTCGCCAGTTAAAATAAAGTTTTTTTGAGCAATATGGGGGGGACTGATTCTGGTTAAAGACTTTAAGTTTTGGACATTGATGCCTGCAGCCAGGTCCTATTATTTTTTTGGATTGTTCCAGGTGAGGAGGGTCATAGAGAGGAACGGCAGATCTAAGAGGAACGCAGGTTTGTCTTACAGTTCCATTTAGGCTTGTACGGCTACCTCAAAAGATGTCATAAAAATGGAACGTACCATTGTCGTGCATGTAACAAATGTGTCGTGAAGTATTCGTAAAGGCTAATAGAAGTTGCACACATTTAAGACAAATGTGTCCTGCTGTCGGACAGTGCCCTTATGCCACACTATAGTTGTCCTTATATTCCTTCTTTCTCACTTACCATGTGAACGGGGTGTAGATCCGCTAAGTGAGTTCCCAGTGGATGCCAACACAAACTGAGCTCTGATTGTCTAAATTCCTTATTTCAGACATTCAGGCTCCAAGTCCGCAGAAGCATGCACTGACCAAGTAAACAGCCCTCAGGTGCAGTTTGCAGGATTTGGGAGGGGGTTTAAATAAATGAAAAATGTGTACGACACGCCGCCATAATGCTATTTCATGCGGGTCACCTGAGTGTTCCCCACATGTTTGCCCATTTATTGCCCCACAGACAACCCGTATTCACACATTAGACCAGTTGTGACTAAAACTTATAAAACATAAATGATCTTAAAGAAGCAACCACTGTTTCTTTTTGTATACAGAGGTAAAGAAAAGGCTAACTACAAGCTCTTGCTAGCCTTTCGGTACTCATGCATTGCAATCTCATGAAAAATAATGCTTGTGAAAATAGTTTAAAAGAGTATTTAGGAGAAAATATTTTTGGTTACTCGAGCTGTCATTGGGTTTTCAAAAATTACAACATCATCATCTGATGAAGCAGTAAAAAATATGTCTTTGTGTTCACTTACAGTGTGAAAATGTTGAATGCTACTGACTAAAACTACAAATAGACAAATACGTGCTTTAATTGTTTTTCAAACATTTGGCTTTGTGTAACAGATTTGTATTTTTTGGAAATTCTCTTTGGATAAAATGGGATGAGGTGGAAAACAGAGTGTGGCAGTATGGTTTGAAAATAATTGTTCCTCTCACGTGAGTCCATTAGTGAAGCTGTTTTTACCCGACTCCTTCCAAGTGTTCACAGGAGTGTCAGAATCCGTCTGTTTTAGGGATGAACAGACATGGCTGTCCACCTGCCCTGTTTCCTGTCTGATTAATGCTCTGTGAGTTGGTGTGTGTGCGTTTGTTTGTATGTGAGGCCGTGTGTAAATGGTTATAAATGAGACAACACCACCACACTGGCAGTCTGAATCATTACTCACACAGATAGGAAGAGACCCAGGGCAGAGGAACCCCTAACATCCTCCCTCTTCCACTGCAGGCGCAGCCCCCCCCCCCCCCCCCCCCCCCCCCCCCATATACAGGCATCCCAGGTTATTCATTTCTAAGCAGAGAGCCTGGCTTCTCAACCCATCCTCCTCTCTTTATTAAGAGACCAAAATGTTGGGTTTCCTCCTTGAGAGGGGGAAGTGAAGAACAATTTTCACAGAATAGTTTTTTTTTCATGATTCCTCTTTAATCTCTGCAGAGCAGGTATTAAAATACTTTTCTGTTGAGAAAAGAATTATTTGATAATTGCATGTGTTCAAACCTTGATGGGTCTCATGAAAGTGACTAAATAAAATTCCCTGATGGTTCCCATTGTGACTGCAATTTCTTTCGTTAAGTTCAGCACATTCACTTTGAAATTCTTATTCGTTTTTAACTGAACATTACAAGATAAAAGCACAATGACCACAGGTGTGCAAATGGTTTACACAGAAACTGCAGCTCCATGGTGACAATAGCTAATCACAAATCTTGACTAATGTCAACCAGAAACTGAGTCACAAGGTTTTGTGCTTTCAGCAACGGGGAAAAAATCCATTCATTGAAGTCACCACCTCCATAGACTAAAAAGTAAAAGGTTTATTTTTCTTTCAGGTCAGGGATGCAGATGTACTCCTGCCAGATTTTGCCTTTTTTATATGACAATGTGGCTTGTTTTTGCAAAAATGTCTTAAATTAATGAAATCTTCACTTTAAACTAAAGGACATTTAGATGACATATTAAAAAAGAAATGGATACAAATTTAATTTTAAAAAGGAGGAAGCACCTCAAACTTCAGTTCCAGTTCCAACAGACCATCACTGGGTGATTTAACAAAAGAACAGTTAAATCCCCTCCATTAGACTTAAAAAAACAGTGGGCCAAGAAAGCATTTGACAGTCACAGATGCTGCAAGGTGTTCTACTTAAAAACACAAGAGAGATTTGTAATGTTTGTCATAGGTACATTTCAACTGTGAGAGACATAATTTATAAAAAATGATCCAGATTATCAAATGTATGATTTTTTTCACTTCATGTATAATGAAGCTGCAGAAATGTGGTGTTTAGATCCAAAAAACAGGAGGTAATTCTGTCCCTAACAGACCTGTTAGTCTTTGTGAAGCTCTTCTATCCTCTACTTGTTACTTGTATTAATGGCACATGTTTGAGCTGTTTATAAGGGACACCAGTCTACAACCTCAGAAAGTTAGAGTGCAACCTTTACACAATGGCCAATACCAAAGAGCCATCTAAGGACTTCTTTCTTCTTCTTCTTCCACTTTCGGCTTCTCCCATCAGGGGTCGCCACAGCGAACGAGTCGCATGTTAAATTTGGCAATGTTTTTACGCCGGATGCCCTTCCTGACGCAACCTTCTCAAACCGGGCTTGGAACCGGCACAGAGGTAGAGAAGGGAACAGGGAGCAGCCCGGAGTCGAACCCGGGTTTCACGGACGGAAGGCGCCGCAAACCAGCACGAGCTAAACTGGCTCCCCAAAGAGCCATCTAAGGACATCAGAAAAAAATTGTACAGCTGAACAAGACTGGTATGAACCAATCTACAAAAACGAAGCTGCTTAGAAAGGAGACATTCTGTTTGAGCGATTATTAAAAAACGCAATCAATGTCAGATCCCTGACAATCTCTCTTCACTTGGAACTCCATCTAAACGGTGAGGAAAAAGCCCTGAACCACTCAGGGACAAGTGTTCATGTTATTATTGTGGAACCACATTAATAAAAGGTTATTATTAGTGACACTCTATGTGGTCATAGATTTCAATCTTGCCTTTAACTGTCCTATTGCTTAACTCAGGCACATACATGTCCAGGCCTGTCAAAGTTTGCTAGAGACAAAATTGATGATCAAGAGAAGGATTGTGAAAATGTCTTATGGACAGATAAGACCAAAATGGAACTCTTTGGCATTAAACACCACACTCTCTGTGTTTAGAGGGGGAAGAGTGCTGAAGTGCACCACAAAAATACCACATCAACTGTGAAGCATGGAAGTGGAAACAACCTGCTTTGAGGTTGCTTATCTGTAAAGGGAGAGGATGAATGATCCATATCAAGTAAAGGATGGTGTATGGTGAGATTTTGAGCAAAAATTGATAAAATAAAATCTTTCCATAATCTTTCCTTTTTTAATCACATAATATTTCTCATACTTGAGGTGTATTTATGATGAAAATTCTCATATGTTTAGTGGGATAAATTGCAGAATCAGTAACTACCCAAAAACCCTTTTCCCCACTGTGGTTTATAATCCTTTCTTCTTTTAAAGTACCACTATATCTTGTGAAGGCGTTATATTTTATCATTGTAGAATTTAGCCAAAGATCTGAGCTATTAGGACACTTTTCTTGAAATGTTTACAAAAACTATTTGAGAAAACTGTCTCCAAAAGGTTTCCATATTACTGAATATGCAATAGCAATTATAGTTCATCATAAAGGCTTGTGCACCTGAACAGACTGTTAATTTGTTTAGCAGACTGGAAGCGCAACGACAGCACAGCTATAATAAAGCAAAAAAAAAGAAAGAAAAGAAAACGGTTTTTGCATGTGTTCAGAAGTGTACTCTTTATGTTCATACATGTGATATCATGGTGCTTTTGTGTTTGCCAGTGCTTAAACATGTCTGTTTACATGTACGTACATGTACAGTACATGTGTGCAACAGTGGGTAGGCATGTGTTAGAAAGGGATTTATATGTACAAGAAGAGAGTCTGTAAATAAATCTGTTTGGGGATTGGGGGTGTGAGGATGAAATATGGTCCCAGGGATGTGGAGCAATGTGAAAAACTCGGCAACGCCAGGGAATAACAAATCTCCCGATGTCACCCCGTCGCAAAATAAATACACTCCCCTGTATAAGTCATCCATCTGGTCTATGAGTCACAACAGAGACGCCCCCAATACATCCCCAGCACACACACATACATGCACACCCACTACCCATACCAGTAGGCATTCCATGTTTGTGTACACATGTATTAATTTGTTTATTTGATAAAATAAAGCTGATTAGAAAGTGTGTCCATTTTTTTAGTTTTAATATTTCCTATATCATCATGTGAACACTTTTCTTTAGAGTGCATTTGTGTGTGTAAGCAAACAACATCTGTAGCTATTTGCACAATGCATGTGCACAAACAGACACTCTCCTCTAGCTTTCCCTGACATATAGGCCACAATAAGCTCATTCAGATAACCATGTAAGGCCACCAGATTCATCTTCCACTTCCTTTCCCTGCCAGACACCACATTACTGCAAATGCTGCTGCGCTAAAGGCTTGTGTGTGGAGCATTATGTTTCTGTAATTACTGAAAAAGGAATCACACAGCAACATAAAAGGGATTTGTTTTTCTTGTAATGAAGAAAATTATTTTGTTGTTCTTTCTTTCAGTTTTCTTTTCTCTTAGCTTAATTAGTTCATGGTGATACGAATTGTGTGTGTGTATTTACGTATGTGTGTGTGTGTGTGTGTGATTGCATGTGTGTGAGGGGTCATTCTGTTCCTCTGAGGAATAAATATTAGCCCTCGTTCTTTTCAAATAGGTGATATATGGTGGCCATATTACTTGGTGATAAATGTTTTTTAGAAATTTCCTCTCCTTTATCAATTGACTAACAAACCCATGTATCAATGCCACTCTCCCCCACTCCCCATATAAATTAAATAACTGACTCTCTTTCTCTCCCTCTCACATTTTCACTCATCTGCACCACCCTGCTCCTCAATTCCCCTTTCATTACTCCTTTTAGTTTTATTCAGTTTTATTACACTTTGTGTCACATACTTTATCACACACCTATCCAACCTACAGCAGCCTCAGATTATGTTTCTAGGATAATAAGAGCACACTTCTTGTATACATTTCAATCCCTAAAATCCCTCTAATGTGATGAGACATGGAGTGTGATTTGCACTGATTACTGATTTGCCTTCCAGCATGTTATTTGATGTACTTGTCATTAGGTCTGACATACTTAAGAGTGGCTCATCTTGAGCGGAAATATGTCTACTTCTTCCTGTTAATCATCCCCAGTCTGCCATCTTTTAGGTGGATGTGTAAAAAAAAAAAGAACGGAGAAGAACGGAACTGGGTCACTTTACTTGTTGTCAGAGGCGCTGACAGGAGGGGGATAGTGCCAGAATGCCATATTGTAAACTACTCATCATTAGCAAACCCATCCTGGCTAATGAACTCGCTGGAGATAAACAAGAGTGCACCACAGAGCCATCCTAATCAGGAATGCTATTTAAAAGTTGGGCTCTGTCATTAGACACAGCTGTATTGCACTTGGAGACGGCAGATGCTGAGCAGTAAAGCTCTGGCATGAGACTATCTCACATCCAAGCCTCAAGCTCTGGGGGGGTCCGCCATTGTTCTGATCGAGCATTTCATTCAAAATGATCAAACATAGAATGATAAGTGCCTACAATGTTCAGCCGCTCTTTATGATCACCTGCCATCAAAAGGTTCCAGTGGGAGCCTCCAGGAACACTAACTTTAGGCAGTGAGGGCTATAAAGAGGGTGAAATGAGTTGAATTTCTGGTTAATGTGAATTTTTCTCGCTCCTCTCTCTGTCTTCTGCTCTGTTTAAATAAAATACTCCCTTTCCAGGATCATCAGATGTTACATAGAGATTCCTAATTAATCAGTTAGAGTGAAAGTAAAATATTTAAAGCAAACACATACAAACAACAAAAGGTTGACCTCTGGGGAGGATCTGCTTGTCGCTCCATGCCATTAATCTCATTATTTGGACAAAATTCATTTGAAAGTTATCTTGTCCAGTTCTGTTCAGGCTCATCATTTTTTGCCAAATTCACTTCATATTTGGGGACTACAGTGCAGTTTTGTTTTGTTTTTTATCTCTGTTGATTTCATTGTAAAGTGCTTCAAAAGTGATTTTGTCTATGGTTTCATGACAATAATCTTATAACCTAGAATAGGTAAAATGTGGGTTTTTTCTTCAGAAGAACAAACTTTTATTAACTATTATGAAAAACGAAGCTATTTGTTGTTTATTTGAACAGTCACATGATTCATAATTGTTCTTTTAACAAAAACTAGCAGATAATTTTTCCCACATCCTTCAGTCTTATTGTGTCTTCTTTTGCTTGTTCACTGTAACCCTTGTTCTATCCTAGGCACTTTAACATTGGGAGTTGGGTCATCTAGACCCACTAGACAGTGCTCTGAACCTTTTTTCTTCAATGATTTGTGATCCTCACTGGTGTCCATGGATTACATGAAATATTTCCACCTTTATCCACCTTTGTCATGGTAGGGAGAACACGTCAATGTAAGGATGGGGTCATCTAAGATAGCACAAGGGTTTAACACTGAAAACTTAAAAGTGCTCTGATCATCGACTAATAACCCAACTCATGTTTTGTGGATGGACAGGCCTGAGTTTTCTGGACAGGCCATAGCTCCCCCAACAAACGCTTGAACAATTGGAGGTAAATACGTTGGAGACAGCCCATTTGTTTTGGGCCGGCGGTGATGCATGCTTTTGCAGTGAGCAGCACATTTTTACCATGCAGCCCAAAGCAGCTGTGAGTAATGGACTGCTCTGGCCTGTCCACTCACACTGCTATTTTTATTATTGTCTCCTTTATAGTTTTCATTTTTCATATCGGGGAAACAAGAGAAAGAGATTCCACTATTCCATTCAAGAATATGTTTTTTTTTCCTTCAAGGGGGAAAGGAATTGAAACTCTTTTCCTGCACCCAGTTCATCATCATCCATCAAACATCTTTATTGTCAGACTGACACATTTTGTTGGATCCAGGAAGCAGCAGATAAGAGATTATCAACAGACAAACCAATAATTCAGTCTGGGCAGTTTTAGAGTAATTTTTTATCAAAGTTGTTTTGTTATGTGGTGTCTGGCTCTTTCTCTGGTAATGTGATAACAAAACAAAACTCAGAGAAATAAAAGCATGAACGTGCCCCTATGCTGCTTAATAAAAAGTCAGTAAATAAATAAATGAATGAAAACCAAAATGATGTTTCACTAGATAACTAAAATTATCTGCTGTTAGCCCTTGGGGGGACACGGGTATTTTGTATCAAGACACTCAAATGGGCACCAATAATGGGTACCTCTTAATTCCACTGACAGCTTTACAGGATCTGAGTTATGGTGCCACCACTCCTATGCTGCTCATTAGGCTCTGGCCAAGATTCACATGAGGTTACTCTAATACACCCCTCCTCTTTTTTCCGGGCCCCACCATCCTCACACACAATAAAGTTGCTTAGTTAATATTAGCATCCAGTTTACCGTATATATATTTCTTTTTCTGGCCTTTATTTTCTGCTCCCTATACCCCCCCAACTCTCCTACTTTTATTCTTTAATATATAGCCCCCCCCCCCCCCTTCCCCCGTTTCACACCTCCCTCTCCTGTACTGACAGTATTGCAGCAGTCCTGCTTGGTGATCCATCTCTGTCAACCTGTTAAAATGATAATGCCAATTAAAACAGAGGAGCAATTGCCCTTTCCTTCTCTGATCCCCCGCAGGACTTAGAGCCTCTTACATGAATGGGACCTTAGCGCCTGTTAGTTTTTGCCTGGGTAAGTGTGACGACAGAGAAAAGAAGGAATGTAGGAGTACGATTAAAGAGCAAAGCGTGGGGCAGTATGGGTGATTTGAAACTTTTAACCTTGACTGATCATTAATGGCCTTGACAAAGTTGGGATGAAAAAGGAAGGCAGAGATATTGTACTCAAACAAAAGAAAAAAAAATCAGTAATTGGTGTTCATGGATGAACACGGCCAGAGACACACTCGCTCTGGTTCAAGGTTGCAGTCGTACGACTTATGGCTCTTGCCACAGAAGGCAGGTTCAATGTGAGGGAGCCTAATATGAAGTGAAAATACTATCTGGCAGTGTGTGTAACACCACTGATCAAAGGTGACATTGCTGTATTCTCTGGTCATTTAGATAGCCACTGTTATTATGGTTTCTATCAAAGTTTCAGGGATTTTATAATTTGATAGTATGCAGTTGTAATATGGATAAAACCATCTACATTTTTAGAAGTTGTGAGAAACTGTATGGTTTCATGCCAATGAAGAAAACCAAAGATGCAGTTTTTGCTTGAAGGATTCTTCTGAAAAAGTAAAGAGAAGATCAGAGGGAGCTGCTTTGTATGTTTGTAGATCAATGTGAAAGAATACAGAGAGAGGAGCTGTGCTTTAGTATGAAGAAGCCTGGAGTGGCAGATATGTATGGTGGAATTGTGCAGGATATGTATGAGAGCTACAAGACAGTGGTGAGGTGTACTGCAGGTGTAGCAGAGAAGTTCGAGGTGGTGGTGGGACTGCACTAAGGAGCAGCCCCTTCTCGTTTGCTGTGGTAATGGACAGACTGACACATGGTTAGAAAATGAACCTGTGTGAATCATGATGTTTGCAGACGAAATTGTGATCTGTAGTGAAAGCAGGAAGCAGTTGGAGAAACATCTAGAGAGGTGGAGATTTACTCTGGGAAGGAAAGGAATGAAAGTCAGCGACAGCAAGACAGAAGATCTGTGTGTAAATGAAAGACACTCAAGTGGGATGATGAGGTTACTTAGGGCAGAGGGGAAAAAGGTGGAGGTCTTTCAGTAATTATGGTCAACAGTACAGTTCAACAAAGGGAGTGCGGGAAAAAGGTGAAGAGACATGTGTAAGCAGGTAGGAATGGGTGAAGGAATGTTTCAGGTGTGATATGGGACGAAGAGTGTCAACAAGAATGCAAGGAAAGGTGCAGAAGACTGTGGTGAGAGGAGGCAGAGCTAAAGATCTAGAAGTTGTCTTTGGGAGTGATGAGGAGAAATATGATCAGGAATTAATACGTCAGAGAAACGGCTCATGTTAGATGTTTTGGAGATGAATGCAGAAAACCAGATTGAGATGTTTTCGACAAGTTAAAGACCCACTCGAATCAAAATTGTGTTTTGGGTGTTTGAAAAAGCTCCCAGTTGAGATGCAGCAACTGAAATGGGCAGGCAAAAGTCTCCATAGATGCATTTATGCCTTAATTTTCCTTGTCTGAGCTGTCATCTAGCTCAAAACTGTACAGCTTGATAGCTCTGATACTACTCGCCAGTTTTGTTGCTCCACTAATGTTAGAGTGGGGTTTTGAGGGGCTTTACGCTAGTAGGAGACAGTGTAAACAAACCGATGTTGAAATGTCAGTTGAGGCTTACTTCTGCAGCAACGGTCCCCACAACTCAGAGGCAAGTTTCTGATGAACTCCTGCCGCTCTGCACAAACCTTATTCTAGAAAATGACACAGGCTTTTTGATCTTGCCCTAAAACGTCATAATCGTAATTAAAAGACCACTGGGAACTCTTTTAAAAAAGATCAAAAGATGATTGGAGTGGGGCCTTAAGAAGGGGGACAGTGATTATGTTGGTTAAAAAGATGTTCATGTTGGAGCTACCAAGAAAGAGGGGTAGAGGAAGACCAAAGAGGGGATTCATGGATGTAGTCAAGGAGGACACGAGGGTGGATGGTGAGAGCAAAGAGGATGCAGAGTTAGATGGATGCAGATCCTTTGCTTTGGCGACCTCCAAAAGAAGCAGACGACAGACAAAAAGGATTATAACTCAACAAGGAGAAATATATAACCTTCATATCAATACTTTAATGTTTTTTTTCCCAATTGAAATTAATTCTTACCCACTTTCACTTTCAACATGAAAAAAAAACCTCTTTGTGATAAATAGAATTGATCTAAAAACATTTTTAATTCTTAGCCTCTAATTAAGTAAGTGCCCAATAGTTGCATTGCTCCTGATGATGAAGAGTAAAAGCTTTTTCAAATGTCACTCTCCATCTTCATGCGGTAATAAGCACAGCTTTAACTTGACCACTGGTCGAACTGTCATAGTGGCACATGCATCACAGCATGCTCATGGCAGGTCTTGTGATGAGCATATGTGTTTGAGTGTATTATTATTGCTTAGCACCAGCAGTGTGGGTGTAAGGCTGAACGAAGGGTGAAGTGTGTAGGCGGCTGTTAACACAAGCGCTGTCACCCATCATGACTGGGCAGTGACCTGCAACACAGGGCGACAAGAGAGCGCAACACTGGGGGGGGGACACACGGCGTGAAAACCACACTAATGATCCTTCACAAAAAATCTTAGAAACAAATGGCGCTGCCGTCTCTAAGTTGCACAAGAAACACTTGTGTGCACTTCATGATGGGCTGACGCTGCTGCTGAAGCATCAGGAGAGTAGCTGACAAGCTCCATTATAGAGAGCCAGTGAGCTCTATCGTAAGACTGATGATCACTGAAGCCCCATTGTGACAATAATCTCCTCTAACTTCATCAACACAGTCTTCACCAGAAGGCCACCAAATGTTTCCAATACGTTTTGCATTATGATGTCCTGTCTCCTAAAATCAGTCACCAGGCTCACACTGATCTAGCTGGGCAACTCTGCACCATGTCATAATTTCTTAGCCCCACTTTGCGATCCGGATGCTTACGTTGACTTATTACAAGAGTGTGCCACCAAATGCATAATTACACTCCTTTTGTTGCCCCTGTTGTTGTTGAAAATGTAATTATGAAAGATGAAACACAGCCTTCAATGAGATGGCTGTAAAATAGCATAATTAATATGGGCTTTTGTAAGAACAATACGCGCTTTACGGGAGCCCCACGTTGGCTGTGAAATTAATTAAGTGCACCAGGATTTATGGCCTGTGCTTGGAAATGAGGAGAATTAATCGCAGGCCGAAGATGGATGGTTGCTGGAAAATGATGATGCCCAGGACCATGTGGGGGAGAGGCATCTAAACGCTTTAGAGGAGCACTCTTGGAGGGAATAGATGGGTTTGAAACAATTACATACCCCAAACAACAGCTGGACCAAAGGTGGGCTGAAGTTTTTTTTTCTTTTTTTAAACAAGCTATAAAATGAATGTTTATTTTTACACTTTGAATCCATCTGCAACATTTCCCTGCGTACACAAGGGCTCAGTATGGTGTTAGCTTCAGCAAGCAAAGATTTCTTGAAGAGCACAGTAAAATTGTGTTAGGTTGTCGACTGTGACTGATGCCTTTCACCTTTATTTATCTATTCAGGCAGATGGACAAAACTATTTAATTGAATACAATTACGGCAATAAGTTAAAACACAATAATTGCTGTTGAACAGGTAAATGTACTTGACAATAAGACAGTTACAGGCTATGAAAAGATCCTGACTTTATTTCAGATAAATACGTTTAGAGTGGCTATTTTGACCTAACAGGATTCCTGTTTTAGTGTATTGAAAATTTCAAAACATAGAATCTTCCATCCTACCTCTGGCTCCAGTGTTTACCAATTTACACATTGTGAAGCATGACCTCCTACAATGCCCTCAGATCCAAAACAAGACCTGGAACACAACTGCCCAACCCTCATACTGCCTCTCCACTCACTGCTCACTGTGTGTCTGTGTGTTGTAATAATGGAAGGCTAATTACCCACCTCTCCTGTCCCTGGACAGCGCCGTGATGTCTGGGTTAGGTCTTTGTGTGGGATGGTTCATGGTGGTAATTAGCTTAATACACACACATACGCAGACTCTCAGACAAGATAAATGAAGGCTTGGTGGGTGTCTGTTGTTGGACACTTGATTGGGCAGGTACTCCGGGAGTATCTGGGGCCTCCAGAGCATGTCCGCTCTGATAATTATGTGCGTCCTTTTGTGTGTGAGTTTGTGTGTGTGGCTTAGCTGAGGAGTTCTCAGCCCCAAATTGCTGTCTCTTGTCTCATTGTCAGAGTGATTATGAAATATTGTTTAATTTACTGGGTGGTGGACTGTTTCGTGATTTTGATGAATCGAACCTTTTATTTCTTCATTCCCTTTATTGTCTAGTGGTTAGGTGTTGTGTTTTCATGCGTTCGAGTGTGTTGAGCACTCTGATGGTGCCCCCTATGAGGACAGCTTTGCAGAGTGTTGTGGTTCTTTAAAAAAAATCTCTGTTGTGTTTCAAAGCGTGGGGAAACTATAAAAATATTTATTGTTGGTCGAAGTAAAACTCAACCAGTACAACTGTATCTTGTTAAGCTGTTTTCATTTATTACTATTATTTATTATTAGATTTAATTTTATAAATTACAGATTTAATTGAATTAAAATTGATCTTTAGTGAAAAAACATTACGTTAATTTGGACAGAATAAGCACTGTTTTTACAAGAAAAGAATATATATATATATATATATATATATATATATATATATATATATATATATATATATATATATATATATAATTTTATTTAAAATTGACTCAAGTGAAACAAAGCTGCAAAAGCATTGCAAAAGCATTAAAGCTTCTCTGCTTTTTTGCCAAATTGAGTTTCTGAAGACTTTGACCTGTTTGAGTTCATGCAACTTTGGAGCTTGTGCTCCAAACTTTGCAGAGCAAAAATCCTCTGAAATATAATGTTGAATCCAACTTTGTTTTCAAAGCCCTAAAAACAGTTTCCCTCCCTAAAACTAATAAATGAGCACAAGGTTTTGAATAAAAACATAAACTCACATGGGAGTCAGCAATAACTTCCAGACAAGCTTTATGAACACCTGTATCTCCATTGCTTATTTATGCATCTCTGTACAAAAGACTTATTGTTGTGTGACATACAGTGCTTACCCTTCTTACTAGCAAAGATCAACATCCCTTTTTCAGGAAAGATGATTAATATTTAAAAAAAACAAGAAATTGCCATTAAGTTGAATATTTGGTACCTGTTCCAACAGAAAGATCTTACTTGAACTCTATCTACTGGGTTTCATTCTGCCTGTAATTGGCAATTTAAGCTAACCCTTTAACACAGGAGCTTTAGCCCGTAATTAATTATTTAATTAACATAATTCCAGCAGATTCGAGAGGAGAAAAGCAGTCTTGAGCAGGTATGCAACACTTTACAGTAGTGAAGTGCTTCTGCAATCATCGTAAATCAGCTGATTCTGTAACAGAGAAAAGCGGTTTTGCACCGTTATGCAACACTCTGCTTCAGTAATGTCTTGCATATTGGTGCAATAATGTTAAGAAAAGCCGCTTTTCTCTGCGTCAGAATCATCTGATGGCATGAACGGTCGAAGAGTTTAATATATCGAAAAGTGTGTGTTATTTAGGTATTGCTGCCGACATCTCCAGTGTTAAAGGCTTAAAGGTTTGCAGCTAACAAAACAATAGCTTCATTTGACTTTAAGATCACTTGTATGGTTGATTAACCAAGTCACTTATGTTGAAGTCAGAAGGAACTTTAGCCGTGTGTTTTTTACCGGTATGAAGGGACATGTTTCAGAATCTCTCAAGAGATTTTAACCCCACAATGAGATCAGTGCGCATCTGCAAGGGGAGAATTAATGATATAAAGTCAGGTTTTGAAGAATGCTTTTTTAATATCACTCTAAAATTGTCTTTAACTTCTAAGTTAAACCAGACAGAAAAGATGTGGGTGAGTATTTCTCACATTGTGTGGTCCATATGGGGAGTTACCCACAGATTTGTTGTGTAAACTGTCACATAACAGGGATTTTGATGATTACAATATATTATGAAGATAGGCGTTACAATTAAATTGTGGTTAGGTTCGAGACAAAGGTTTGATAAGTTCAATATTCAGTTAATAAAATGACATTTTTGATGGTCATGTGGAACCAGGAATGTGGAATAGCAGAGCACAGCACACACAAGTTTTCAAAAACTAAGCTGGTGTACATGTGAGAGAAAGGGAGGTGTAAGCGCACTCTAATTGATTATACCACTATCGACAGGGACCCAGAAAAACAGGCACTCACTTTCCTCTTGATTGAATTAAACACCTTTTATGGGGCAAATCGATGAGACAGAGATGATGATAGGGGGTGCCAGGGCGGGTAAAGGGAAGGGAAGAGGCGGGTGTTATGATATGTGTAGGTGAGATTGGCCTTTACTTACTGCCTCCCACACACCCTTTTTGACTTACACACATGAATGCGCTCTCAGAACATCCATGCAGACAGGTGAGAGGTCTGATGCCGTGTTGTAATTCAGGCAAATCAATGCTTTTAAAGCATTTAGCTATGCTTGGTGATGAAGTACAGTCAGAATGGGTCTGCCAAGCAATATATGTCCCAGACCCAAATCAATCATAATAACAGGCTTAGACAGTGAATGAACAGAAGTAGGACTGAACTTCACTCATTCATTCAGCAGTTTTATAGTTTGATCAAGGATGAATAGTAAAAGGAGGAATGCATATCAAACAGCCACTAAAAAGCAATGCAGAGGATCATCTGCACTGGGAATGCTCTCTCTGTGGACATGGACCATTTTCAAAGGACAAAAGTGTGAGCTAAAGTCAATGCTGTTTTTTTGTGTGTGTGTTATACACACACAGATGAAATCTATACATCTGAAAAAAACTCTACCCAATACTTTTGGATTATGTCATATCATCAAATTATGGTGATGACAATAAGATGTACATTAATTTGCTTGCAGATGGTATTTTATTAAAAAAGATCTATGGTTTTCTTACATGAAATTAAATATAAAATAAAAAAGATACAATCTATAATAAAAATAAAAGTATTTTTAGATACATACCAAAGTCAAGCATCTTATACTGATCTCTCCCTGCCACCACCTTCCACTTCTATCAATCTGTTATCGGGAAATTCTGCCCATATGAAGTTTTGTACAGTTCCTCTATGTCCTTTGTCAAAATGTATTTTAATTTCCTAATTATCAAATTATTAATGTTGTTATTTTTTTTTCCAGTTCAGTAAAGTCTTAAAAACCTTAAATACCATAAAAGTAAGTTGTGGCCTGATAGAGGTCGATTATTTTAAAGGAAAATTACTTAAATCTAAAAAATGTTTATTGCTCAGAATTACTCAAGTTTTATTTTCTGGGAACATGACATCTGTCTTTATTGAGTCTGAGTATGAACACATATACTACACTTTCATGAGATTTAGCCAAACAATATTGCTTCATTTTTTCCACAATAGCAAAAGAAAATGGCATGTCTTAATCACAGAGAACTTGCAAACCAAGTCAAGGTGTCAGTGAGTCAAAAAGTGCCTAGAAAATGTTAAAAAAAATCTGATAGGAAGAGGTCTGGCAGATCCAAAGTCACAATTGAACCAAAGGACCAGTTTCTGGAGGATAGGTGTCTTACAGGAGAACAGCTTCAAACACAGCTTCATTTTAGTCATTGTAAGTCAGTGAAGAAAGTAAAGGAATTTTTTGTATTATGGAGTTTGTTCTAAAAGGCAGAGCTGCGATCGGAGATCAGTTTTTCAGATCAATGTTAAAGAGCAATAAAGTGAAATGGATGGCATTAAAGTTGCAAACACATTGTCACACTTTTTTCAAATAAATATATAAAGTACTGCTTTAGAGCAGCTGGCCAGTGCTGACTCTGCATCACCTGAGGTTGTTTAGTAAACTTCCTTGATCTCCTTCTGGAAACACTTAAGTAGTCTTCTGTGTGCTGCAATATTCCCTGTAAACAGCCTTTGATGTATGAAATTCATAGAGTCCCCCTTTGACTTTGTGCTTTAAGCTGCAAAATGAAATAAATATAATTGACTATTGCCAGAAAACATCTCTCCTGAAACCAAGACAACAGATCTGAGCCAGGTGACATTATTTCCACAAAAGAGTCACAATCAATTCAAACTGGAATGCAGATCGTGTGAAAACCAGCGGCTCTTAAACTATTACACACTCAGTTTTCCCCAATTCTGGATTTTGATAGACACAGAATGTTAGCAAATAAACAAAGAGACCTCACGTGAACTCATTGAACCCCTCAAACCCCAGAAAACAGATCTGGCACCATCAGCGGCAGCATCCTACTGCTGATCTCCTCAAACCACCCCAGTGAGTTTGTAGACTAGCTTGGTCAATCGACTGCTGTCAACACCAACCAAACCAATTAAACTGTCTAATGAACATCTTGTAAAACACCATTGTGACCATTAAAGAGCATTTAAAGAGAGTACTGGGTATCGCGTGGAGGACTGCAGGTTAGGATGTCATGGCTTATTAGTAGACAAATTGTCTATGGTTTCCATTAACCCTTATGTGGTGTTCGGGTCTGTGGGACCCGTTTTCATTTTTTATCAAAAGAAAAATGATACAATTACTTAATTTTTCAAACTCAGACTCACTGGCCTTGGCTCATTTTCTGTGAAGAACAGATATCAGAATACATTTTTAATGACCACACACCGTATACCCCCCCAACACATTTATATTACATATAAGATGTTCGGGTCCACTCGACCCGGGGCTAATAGAAGTGTGGAAATTGATGTTTTATGTACCTACACTCTGTCCTCCACCTGTCTGGGCCTGCTGTGTGTGTGTGGGTGTGTGTAGGTGTGTGTGTGTGTGTGTGACCAGTGAGAAAGAGAGAGAGAGAGTGGCAGAGAGAGAAAGTTTCACTGTAAATGTGAGTTCTGTTTCTGCACCTGCGGTTCCCGCGCAAGGTTGCAACATTGTTAGAATAATTCAAAAATCAACTCTGTTTGCTCTCGTTCTCCCGCACATTTGACATTTAACCATTTGACTTTCTTGCGGGAATCTTTAATATCTCGCTCTTTATCTGCTACAAATTGGAGGCGGGACACGTTAAATATAGCTTTGCCAGTGTGGTTTCTTATCACAACTGATCAAAATGGCCAAAGGGCTTTCTGCGCAGAGGGCCCTGGAATTGATTTTAGAAGAGAGACGTTTTTGATGATGATGTAGAGGGAGACGATTCAAAAGAGGAGGTTTCAGAATTAGAGGATCACATTTCTGAAAATTCAGAGTCTGACAGTGACTCTGAAGAAGATGATTAGATTGGGGCGGCCGTGGAGCAGCGGTCGGGTGGTTGGCCCATGATCGTAAGATTGCAGGTTCAATTCCCGCCTTGCACGCCCATGAGTCGAAGTGTCCTTGGGCAAGACACTGAACCCCACCTTGCCTCTGGTGGTAGGTGGGCGCCTGTGTTTGGCAGCGGAGCCGCCACCAGTGTGTGAATGTGTGTGTCACTGGGTGAATGGGTCTGTGACTGTAAAGCCCTTTGTCCTTGTTGGAAGAAAGGCGCTATATAAGTAAACGCCATTTACCATTTACCATTTAGATTGAGCATCAGCCAGTTCCAAAACGAAGCCATCAGCACCCAGCCACAGGACCAGGCCGTCAGCAGCAGGACCATGTGTTGTATAGGCTAGTGGCTAGAAGGCCATGTGTTCAATGGGGCTGATGTGTTGTCTAGACTAATAGGTTTACTCTATGTGTTCAGCTTGTGTTGTGCACCTGAATGGGTTCAGTTTCTGTGTTCAAATAAATAAAAGTCAGTAGTTTTGAAAACCCTTGCTTCACTTGAAAATTTGTTTCCACTCATATCTTGATTTTAATTGATTTTCTTTATCACGTTTTAAATAATGAGTTATGAATGTGATCTAACAAAGGTAAAGGGCAAATATTAACCAAATATACTGATTGTAAATGGATGAGGTAAACATCTGTCGAGTATTTTAACATCAAAGTGTTTGATTGTGAGGCATTAAAAACCACAACATGCAACGGGTCCACCAGACCCACGAACACTGGCTGAGTAACAACAATATGAACACCACACAAGGGTTAAAGGACATTTCAAGAGCCCAATGCTGGAAATGAGACAGGTCACCCAAGACTTTTGAAACTTACAAAGATCTCAGTTTGAAAAAGTAATATCTCAGATTTCACTTCCAAAAACCAAATGGCACATGTTATAAAAAATGGGGAGTTGACTGCATTACACAGGCACTCAGTGTATTACCCAGCTGTAATATTGCTGAGGGAACAGACTCAAGGTGCTACTCTCTTTTATTAGTACTTCACTGGGATTATGGACACATTTCTTCCATTACCTCAGAGATAGGAGCAGGAAGCTGTTCCTCTGGGGGATGGCCAAATAACTCACAGACACACGCACATAAACATTAACATAAACTCTGTGGCTTAAATAGATTTGGATCTCGGTGAGCAGGTGTACTCTGAAACACACTCCTTCATTAAACTCAACCCAACCTTTTGCAGCTACATAAAAATAATCAATACTGTGAAAATAAACGACTATAAGAAAGGAAACAAAAGGACATAGGAATATAGTGTTTTATCTGTGTTTTTCCTTAATGGTTTATTAGTGATTACATCCACAAGAGATTGAACAGATTTAGCTCTGACTAGAACTATAGAATCAGAGTATGCATTTTAACGTACAACCAGAGAGCACTCACACACACACAGACACACACACATTGGTGTCAGCTGTGATGTATTGAAGCTGATGGATGACAGTAAAAAAAGAAAAGAAGGACAGATGAATTTGATTTGATTTGTTTTAATACTGTCAAGGTGGACCATCTTCACATGGATCCATTCCTACCTCAGCTGTGAATGATGGTCACAGTAAACAAATTACCAACAGGACTTAGTCTTCATTTTGCATTGATTCATCTGGTGGTGCGAAAACATGTCTGATCTAACTTGTTCTCCTTTATTTTGCCGTGCATAGCATTCGACTTTGATGTGACATTGTGCACAAGAGAATGTAATATGCTCACATGACAGTATTACATTATTTATTGCCTTTATATCAGAGAAATGTGGCCTTTGGTTTACCCTTTTCTGCACATATGGAGGCAATTGAACTAGAACATTACATCAGTTTAACATGTTTGAAAGTGGAGGCTCATCCGTAGGTCCTATTATTTATTTACTTGTTATTGTAGCTTCCTCTTAATGTTTCAAATCTTGTGCCAAATCAAATAATTTGAAGACAGAAATTCAGAAAAAATGTCCAGAATAGGGATTTTTTTGTGCAAATATTGTGAAATCTATATAGGTAAAAGGCCAGATTGCATGGCCATTTTTTATTTTTCAAGTTCTTGTGCCACAATGTAAAAAATTACTTTGCTGTTTTTATCTGAATGCACTGTTTTTCTCTGTGTTGTAACTTTAGCAACACTCATTATTAAAATGTGTTTGATAGCTGAGGTTAACAATTGAATGTTACCTTTACAAAGAAGCTTATCCCTGATACATTGTTGTGTCACTTTACGGCATATCCTGTCAGGGACTGCCACAGCGAATCAGCTTTCACTGATTTGCACAGGTCGTTAGGCAGAGATTTTAGGCAGACCTTGCTGACACAACCCTGTATTTTATCTGGGCTAGGGGCCGGCACAGGGGGACCCAGACTCTGGGCCTGCCCCCTTGTGGCTACATAGTTAGCCAGTAGTGCAAAGGGTCTTGCCCAAGGAGCCATACTGGATTAAGCTCATTGTGCCCTATTTATTAACAGAGCAAATACATTGCATGCTGAAATCAATTCAGAAAAAAATCACATGATCCAACACATTTTTGTTTTATTTCCCCCAATAACTCCGTGGTCTGTATTTTAGAGTATAGTTCTATGTATAGTTGATGATGGACATCCAGTTAAAGTGCACCTCCTCTCCATGGCTTTTTGTGACCTGCTCTGATGTAAAGCGCACACACACAAATGCACAAATTGTTATGTGCATGCACATGTTAATATATATTCACTTAAGGCACAAACACACAGCCCTAACACCCACTCTCCTTAACCTTAATGTGGGCATAAATTTCTCTTGCTGTGACTGAAGAGACAAATGGCCAATAAAAGTGCCAGTCGTGTTCACATATGTGTTTCTGGCACAATCAAATCAATTTTCTCTAAGTAGCCATAAACTTGTTTTCCTTAAAAGGTGAGAGGGGGGCCCATTACCCCAGTTCCCTTGTTTGTTCCTCCATCTCTGAGAACTCTCCACGGGGGTCAACATAAAGGCCTTAACTCTCGCAGTCCTTTCAGACTTTCAGTAGCCTTCAGACACAGAGAGACCAGGATCTCATCCATGTCTGTGTCCTCTGATCCCAAGACCACATTCATTAATCAATAGCACCCAGCAGAGTGACAGAGACATTGCCTGGCAGGGGTGACTGTCCCTGGATTTACCCTGATTCTGCTGCAGGGCTCTGCCTGGTCTCTCAGCCGATGAGGGTCTGCTCAAAGGCCCGTAAGAAAAGTTGGTTGAAAAAGGAGTTGTTCGCTCATATCCATTGATACCTGTTTAAAACATCACTGTAAACTGTCATAACACATTTCCCCAAATAATTTTTCCATCATTTTTTTTCCAATTACAATTCTATTACTTTGGTGACTTCATGAGAGGGGGGGACTTGGACCACATTTACTTTGGCTCTCCATCCCATAGTTGAATGAATGTAGTTGTAAGTCCATTTTTTGCATATAAACTCAGCTCAAAGTGATCAACCCCCACCTTACAGACACCCACCTCTACCCCCTTCATTTTCATCATCCACTAAACCCGAGGCCAGCAGCTTACACTCATGAGAGTTGACACTTGGTTCCTACAAATCCAGTTAAAATTCAGTGGCTCATTAAAGATTGATTGTGGGCTGTAAAGGGTAAAATTACACGTGTATAACTGCACAAAATCCTTCCTTTAACTTGTAATTCTGCTTTATCGAGGAGCTTTGTTCCTGCTGCTCCCCTGCTCCTTGTTAGAGACATTAGGACTAAACAAACAAGAAGTTTTAGTAAGGTCCAGGCCAACCTGGACCCACCAAGGCTATAAACACCAGGGCCAGGAAATCAGGCAATCAGGCTCAAGATTGTACCCCTGAGAGAGCAGTTCATATCTATTGCTGAAATATTTAGCAGTCTGAGCATGCCTGAAAAGACAAGAACTAGCCAATCCTTAATACATCTCCTGTGTATATGACTAAAATAGCAAACTTGAGTTAAGTTTCCTGCAAAATAAAATTATTATCACTTTGTGGAATATATGGATTATGGAGATGCTTGATTATCATTACATATTGATTATTACATATTTCTATATATAGCAAAAGTAAGTTTAAATACTGATCTACTGTTTTGTTCTTTGCCTATACCTCTCACTCATCAATGTGTCTCCTACTTTTTCCCCCTTTCTACCCGGCCTTCGTGACCCTGCAAGTTTCCCAGGAGTCCTGGGCCTTGGTGACACCACAAACACAATTTTCCATAATGTCATTTGGACCATAGATGGAGGAGAGAGAGTCGTGCCTGTCAAACTCCCCTCACCGCAATGCCAGAGAAAACGCAAAGCGACACATGACGGATTTTTAGATTTGTACAAATGGACAGCCATGCGCTTCCTCTCACCTCTTGTTTTCCACCCCCACCCACCACCTTTTTAACCCCCCATAACAGACTGCCCTCATGCCCTTACCTTCCCCCCTAGGAATGTCACTTCTTTACTCACGCCATCTCATATGTGGAGAAATTACTGCATTATTAATTGTGTGTAGAGGGCTATGTCAATTCAATGAATTTACTTAAGTTAAAGGATCATGTGACTCCAATTTTGTCGTGGACATGACATGGAGACCTCAGAAACTAAGAATTATGAAAAGCATAGTGAGAAAGAACATTATGATTAAAAAAAAAAAAAAAAAAAAAAAAAAAAAAAACTACCTTCAAATGTTTTTGCAGATGTGAGGTGGCAATAACAGAAGACATCAATAAAGCCTTAGAACAGTGATGCTCACCAGACTGAGAACTATTGCAAAATCTTCTCTCTCCTAGAGGACGGACCTTATGTTCAACTTTGAACCTCATACCAGAAATGTGGTCATAGAACAAAATGAGCTAATTATATTGTAGCTGTTGAACAGAAATGTTCAAAATATATATAAGTTAGTTAAAATATCTAAAAGATTTAAATGGTGCATGGTGTGTACTAAAATAGCGCTTTACTACCTTCTAAGAAGGTCCAAAGCACGTTGCAATCACAACCCCATCCACCAATACACACAAACCGTTATATACTGATGGCAGCTTTGCTACTGAACACTTACCACAAGGAGCAAAGCGTCCTTGGCCAAGACACTTCGACACATGGGAAGGACTGGCAAAAAGCGCGAGACACTGCAAGAACCAGTGATCTTCTGATCAGAGATTGACCGCTCTACCTCTGAACCACAGCAGCCTTGTCTAGCTGCCATTACAGCAAGACAAAGGCATCACATCCGACATTAGAAGCACACTTTTACAGGTTGAAAATATTCAGTGTGTGGTAATAATAATAATAATGGATTGGATTTATCTGCGCTTTTCAAGACACCCAAAGCGCTTACATTGTGTCCATTATTCATTCACTCCTCATTCATACTTGGTGATGGTAAGCTACGGTTGTAGCCACAGCTGCCCTGGGGCAGACTGACAGAGGCGTGGCTGCCATTTCGCGCCTACGGCCCCTCTGACCATCACCGGGATCATTCATGCGCATTCACACACCAGTGGAGCCACACTGGAGGCAAGGAGGGGGAAGTGTCTTGCCCAAGGACACAACGACATTTTGGCTGGTGGGAGCGGGGATCGAACCGCCAACCCTTCGATCATTGGACGACCCCGCTCAACCACCTGAGCCACTGTCGCCCTCAGTGACTGGTGATGCATTGTGTCCTGAAAAAGGCGGCAATTTTCATGCACATCATCAGAGTTTGCCATATTTTTCTATGGTTTATCTACTTTAATCCTCGGCCCCTCCCAATGGCATCATAAAAAAGGTGAGACCCTCTCAATCATTGCCTCAATCAATGAAAATGATTGGACCAGTGAACAGGAACAAATTGGGTTATAACACCTCTGAGCTCCTCTGCACCTGATGTGACCCTCAGCCACCCAGAAACTACTCACATCCCATTTGTCACTGTAGTTTTTTCTGGAATGAGGGGATAAGATTGAATGGACCGACATGGAAATATGATTTTTAGAACGCACTGTTAACTCACTGGGGAGCAGCTTTTGCCAAATTCTATCAAAAAGGGCAACTGTGTATTAAATGACTATCAAAAGACAGGTCGTCATTTTTCATAGTGTAACCACGGTGTCCCAAGAACTAACCCTTGACTTCTGCCATTGATCTGCTGTAGAATTGTGGCCACAGTAAATGCGACAGTGCCATGAAAAAACAGGCAAAGTGTTTTAAAAAAAGAAAGTCACAGTTAGTATGTCTGTGAACTGCAACACATGTGCAAAAGGGCAGCTTCATATGAACATATGCTCCGCAGACCCCAAAGTCACTTTGCTTTCCATAGTGCGGCCAGAAGTTTGGCACATTGCTATGTGATCCATATTGATGCAGCTGGATTCAGGGCTGTGAGTGGGCGAGAGGGGTCCCAGTGGGCGGCAGGTCACAGATCTTATGTTGATGAAACATCGGGATCTCCCACAGCCAGAGAATGGTGTCTTCAGTGTGTAGGATAAGAGCTGGTTAACGTTTAACCAGCCCCATCCTGTTCTCCACAACCTTCCATCAGCCAGCCAGAGTCAGTGCCGGCCATGTAACTTCCACCCCTAATGACCCCCACTCTGTTAGGGACAGAATTGATGGATCGCCACTGCCATTGTGCCCTGTGAGAGGACTGCTGCAAAGAGGCACTCTGATACAGAGTGGACAACACAACACATTATGACAACCCCCCAGTCTAATATAAAACAGCAGAAAAAGAACACATGGCGCGTAACTTAACTCAGCCGCCTACACAGACCACTACAATCTCTTCTCTTCCTTTTTTTGTTTGCCTATTTTTAGCTCCAGCCCCCATAAGCCACGACAGGAATGCCCTAGAAGCTGGCAAGTAGAATGAAAAGATCAGAAAAAGTTGGACACAGAGAGAAAAATGAGAGTTGGAGGAGAGAAACGGTCAGCAGCTGTGTAGAGTGACAGGATGCAGTGCAGATGAGTAATTGTGTTGGTTGAAGTCCTGAAATTGATGTGCGATCAGTCACGTACCCATCTCTGACCCCAACCTTGTGCTCAGCCCTGGATGTTAGCGTGGCAGCTTTGTTTCCCCTAACTTGAGGAGAGGCTTTCATATTTTATAAGTAAAATATTAATATACTAAAAGTAAACAAAATCAAAATGGTGCATTACAAATGTTTATGGATCAAAAGGTAGAAAATCACAATGTAACAAAACTAAGATTGTACGCCATTTTTTTTATTTGTTAGGATAGTTTTACCAGTTTTTCTGGCTCTCTTTACAACTTTTTTTCTTCTTTTTTACAAATTAAAGCAAATAAGATTGTTTTTTTTTTGTCTGACATGTAAAGATGTTTATCATAATAAATAAGGGTTTAAAATCCACTCAAGAGGGTAAAAAGAACAAGAAATTTGTTAGTTTCCTCTCATTTAGTTTCCTTAATTTAATTTTCTGAAAATTCTGCTTTCGATAATTATATTCTTCAGAGGCTAAGATGGCAGAGGTAATTGAACTAATTTGTTAAGGGGATCAAGATTTCAAGACCTTACAAGGTAAATGTAATGATGCATAGGATATGGGTCAAGTTTGGGATTAGCAAGAAAAAAAAAACTGACAAAACAGTCTGCCTTATTTGTGACAAAGGGGTCAGCGCTCCACCCATCTGGGTCTAAACTGCAGACATTTTGTGTCAGCAGGTGACGGAGAGGACAAACCGCTCAGTCCAAGTCCAGTGATGTGTTCGCAGGCGGACATGTGCGTGTGAGTTGAGAGGTTGGCGTATACACACGCGCTGCAGCTCTCAGCTGACTCCAAGAATATGTTTGTGTGGGACAAGTCCACCAAGACCCATCCATCAACTGGGTCCAAATACGCCCTGCGCCACTGGTGACATGGGGTTAACAACTTGACACTGACAGAGGTTGGGCGAGGCCCATGGCAGAATGGAAACCGAGACAGAAAGAGAGATGGATTGGACGGTGATCGACATTCAATTTGAATTATTGCAAATATTTCCATTTAGGAAAAATGAAAACATTATCAAGTGTTCATGCCATGGGACGAGTGAGTGACTTTTCCGGAGTGCCTTTTCTGGAAACAGTTCATACCCAAATTACATCCACATCTTGGGACTGTTCAGTGCTGTGAAACTGGAAAAACACAGCAGTGTGTCTCTCTTTGAGGTTGTTCTTAATTCAGACGCTTGCTTTTGGACCTACCAGGCAAGCTTGTCAACCTGACAGCCAGAGATGAGTTATGTTAGAATTGTTCATGAAGACATTAAACCTTCTTCCTCTCACTTATCACAGTGCATTATTACACATTAAACATGCACTAATGTACAAGTGATCAATTTTGTGGCCAGACAATAACCAGAAAGTGATTAAAACTTTTAGGGAGCATTGATTTTAGAACTACTTTTCGGGCCAAGTGAAAAAAAAAAAAGGAAAAACGAGTTGAAAATACAGATGTAAACCAGGAGCTGATGAACAGCTCAGGATTTTTCCCGATATAAGTCTTTGTCCGACAGAGGCCGCAAATGTAAAGTAATTCACTGAGTATCTCTGGCAGGAATGCAGGTGGAGGAAAGCGCAAGGGAAATGTAGCATAATCTCAGCCTCTGCCACGTTATCGGCTGCGCTTTTTAACACAGGGGCCAATTTAATTGCACTTAAAGCAGAATGGCAGAACATCAATCTTGATGAGTGGATCTGCATCAGAGCTCTCCCAGGCCAATCTATCACTATCTATGCCTCCGGGTAGCTTCCCCCCAACACGAACACTCCTATGCATACTCACACTCCCTGGACGTCCCATCTGCACACTCCCATCATGATTTATTTCAAAAGCAAAACCACACTTTTTAGACTCTTGTGTCACAATCCACCATCAAAATTTGACAAAAAACAAATGTCTTTCTCTTTAAAAGATGCACAAAATGAAATGATGTGGCAAAAATGGATCGAAATTAGATGGTTTGGTAATATGTAGGCCATCAAATGTGTTTTCTTTTGGATTTTTTTGCAGTAGATGAAGAAATACTGGACAATTATCTCTGCAAAAAAGTTCAATCTCCTTATGAGATCAATTTCTCACATTTTCAGTTTAAATCACAGGCAAAGCAGTTTATGGAGCAGGCAAAACAATTTTTTAGTACTTTTTGTATAAATACATTTATTTAAAAAAAGATAGAATTTAATATAATTAAAGAAAAAATGACCGAACACTCTACTTACTTTTAATGTAAAATATAGCTGCAGTTTGTAGGAGAATTTTCTATATGGTACAAAAGCATTATCGATTGTATTCCATCATTTTGAACCTTACTGTAAATACTTGAAAAAGTTAAAAGCCATAGATCTTAAGCCTGTAGTTCTGTGGTTGGAAAATGCCTCCTGTGCTTGAAGCATCTTGAATTCTTAGCGGCTAAAGAACACTTAAATACAGACAGCACTGGCTTCATCAGGGCCATAAAGGCCTTGAAGAAAACATATCTACTGTTGAAAGGTAGGGACAGAGCCTCTAGAAGGAGTAATGATCCCTTAATGCGGTGGCTTCCTCAACCACACGCACTCTCCCTGTCCACCCCCTCTTCTCCTGCCATTCCCTGCTGCTACATTAGCAGGGATAATAAATGAGACTCCAGCATTGCAAGCATAAACTTTTTATGACCCACCTAACCAGCCTCATTCAATGTGGATGTGATTACTCCACCAGGTGTCAGATGGAAAGCCAGATGGACAGTGGTGACGAAGGTGATGGAGTTCAAAGGGGGAACTAAGGATGCTTTTCTGATGGAAATAAATAATTTTTTAATATCATGCTCATAAAGGAATGATGAGAGTAGGGAAATCGAAAGAGGAAGTGTGAAAATAAAAGTTGAGGGATAAAAAATGAGAGTAGAATGAGGGAAGTGAAGAGTTGGAGGATGGGAGGGTCTCGAGCAACCTCTGGGAAGCTGCTGTAAATGGGCTGGTAAGACGGAGTGGACAGGCTGTATAGGCCCAATGAAAGGTGCCTTTCTCTTCTACATGATAGCTTTGATCCTTGCTTTGTCCACACTCTAGTCAGCAATATTGTTAGGCAGCGGTTAGTTAATGCTTTAACTAAGTTCCTGTATGAAGCTTAGAGGGAGGTGTGCTGTTCCTCAGCTATGACAGTGTTCTGTCTCTTTAATCTTATTTTATTGGCAACACACGATGAACCTTCAATAACAAATAAAAATTAAAGATAAAACTTTGAAAAAGTATAAATGTTTATAAAAAAAGGAACAATATGACTATATTATATAAATCTATGTATGACAAACAGAGCTACTGTCCACTGTAATTAAGAATTGGGAATTAATCTTTACTGTTGCACAACTGAAGTTTGCAATGAAAACATGTATGTATACATTTCATATCATAAAAGCATTATAAAAGTGTTCATTTTTTATTTGAAATGTTCCCTTTTTTGACATTTTAAAAACAATAAATATTCTATTTCCATATTTTGTTTTGTTTTAGAATGTCTAAACTAGTTCACATATTTTCTGTTCATTGAATTAGTTCAAATATGATGTTTGAAAAAATGCATGGTCAAACAACTCGCATTTTTTACAGTAAAACAAGGATCTAAAATGTTTAGTTCAAATGGGACAAAAATCAAACATTCAAATATAACGTTCGGATGAATCTGATTTTTTTTACTGTTCTTTGCAAACATGACCTCTATTCAATGAAAAAGACTGCCAGATGTCAGATGTCTGCGCATGATCCTAAAACTGGTGTCACATACTGTATAGGAATACAAAAATAATAATGAATAGTGAGATCCAGGGAAGAGAAATGTGTCTTGTATTTTATAGTCTGTAAACTAGACTTTTCCCTCTATTAAACTGACATTGGCTGATATAAGTTTTCTTAATTACTATAGCAATTGTAAAGCAAATTAAAATAATGCAGACTGCTCCTTTTCGAAGAAAAGAAAGTAAAAGAAATTCTACACATCTGACTAACTAATGAATGCTTTGTCTTTATCAGGAACTGTTCACGTCGATGGAAATATTCTGTACCATGTAATATTAATTATGCGACTGATGGCGTGGATGCACGTTCAACATGTCTGACATGTAGTTTTTGTTCTGCCTCATTAACAAAGGGCCAGTGTATCCAGAGATCTGATTAAAGGTAATTAAAATGACAAAAACACACCATCATTCCTAATGCAACTGTAACGATGACCTAAGTGTTGCTGAATACTGTCTCCTCCTCTTTTCTCTCTTCCCGCTCATCGCTCACTCCAGCTCAGTTTTGGCTGCCGAATCATTAACCTGCTCTGGAAGTCGGGTGTGCTGACAAAACACTTCTGCTATTGTGCATCCTGTCATTTTCAGGAAATCAGGGTTTCCCCTGCTGTCGAGGTAAAAGACCTGTAGGTTGTGAGCGACAGTCCACTTCTGTTTTGTCTTTCTTTTTTAATTGTTCTTTAATTTCTCTTCTTCTTATGTTGCTCCCTCCCTACATATTTTTAAAAAAATCCAACTGAAACAAAATATTGATTTTGACAAAAAGAACTAAGAAAAAAGATTTTTTACATTTTTTTTCAATAAAAAAGTGTTGGAGGAAAAATGAGTGCAGCTTGCAAACCCTTTTAAGAAACAGAATTGTGCAAATGTCACACGAAACTGTTTATAGTCAGTTGCTTTGACCACCCCTGTTGTGTGTGTGTGTGTATGTGTGAGTGCGTGACTTGTTGCATGTGATGGAGTAGATGTTCTGTCACAGACAGTACAGACTCGACACTTCCTTTACATGGCAGCTGCTGGGCATCCGTGATGTATCAGAGTCAGCAGAAGCATTGATCAGAACAGGGTTAATCATTGCTCCGGGAACCCAGAAGAGATGGGGACTGCCTGGGGAGAAGCAAGCAGGGCAAGTGGGCGGCTGCTCCATAGGAGGCCTGCTGCGTGAAGGAATGCATAGTAGAAAGATGTTACTAGGCACTTGTTTACAGCAGGTTTCTTAAAACTTATCAAATATTCAAAAAAGGCCAGACTTTAGATATTCTTTTAATTATTTACTCTCAGAAATTTTAACACCAGTTGCAGCAATTGTTGTTTTACACAAAAGGATTAACTGATAATCTATGAAATTCATGTCATATCAGTGAGAGTCTTGAGACTTCCCATAAATGAATTTCCTCATTGAAGAAAAACAGAAATAGAGTTGCAGTTCCCCTGTTCTGTTGATGCTCTGCCAGTTTCAGTTATTGAGTTATTGAGTTCAGCTCGATTCCTGCCACAGTGTTCCCACAAGCTCTTGCTTTTTCTTGGTGTGTTGGGTAGTTAAAATAATTAATATTTTACCTCAACATGAAATCCTGAACTATGACAAAGAATTAGGGCTCTCGTAAATGCATTTCTTTATTTTTCTTAACAATCTCAGTAGGGTAAGAACATATGAAGTTAAAATATATATTCTAAAACTCAAACATATTAAAAATAATTTAATCTTTGATTTTCAGCATCTGCTTTTCCTTCGGCTTCCAACTCATATTTGAATAAAAAAAGCATAAGAAACTATATAAATGAACTCTCTATACAGCTCATAACAGAAACTGTAGTCGAACAGTCACAAATGTGCATTGTCAGGTTACATGATGGTTTTTCTGGTTTGTGTCAGTCGGGTGCTTTTGAGCAGATTTCTAGTAGAGAGACCAGGAACAAAAAGTGCCTTTTGTCCGTGCACTGTTGCATATAGATAGAAAGATAGATATAATTGATTCCAGACTCATGGTCCAATCAGTAAAAAGGAGTACACAGACCCACTGCATTTAAAAAATACACAGTGTCAAGAATACACAAGTTTAGGTACAGTGTATATTTACAGTTAATAAAAAAGTTAATAAAAACTACTTAATAAAAATAAATTAATTAAAAAGGATAAGAATAAATACCAAGATAAAAAGGTTACATATACATACCACACCATAAAAACATTAATTACAATGACAAATAAAAAGACAGTCCCTCTAGTGTTTCCATAAATGTGACCGGAAACGTATGGCACTAAATCTAATGTTACTTATAGACCAGATGAGAGTATTCTCTGAAGCGTTTAATCTGCAGATAAATTTGAACATAAGCGAGCGCATGCAAGCCCAGAGAGTGTTAATTCTGAGAGAAACAAACAACTCCCTAGCACTCATCCTCCTTGGCTTATTTAAAAGCACTCTTAGAGCATTATTGTGTGCCACCTGCAGCTTTCTCATACTGGCACTTTTATAGTTCGCCCAAAGATGAGCTGTATACAGAGGAGTACAAAAAGCTTTAAATAATGTCACCTTGACTCCTTCTGTACACATACCAAACTTTCGAGAAAGAGTGTTGGCTTGGCCATACACCACACCACACTGCCTGTAGATATCTGCGTCATCTGACAAGTCTTCTAAAATGATGTGCCCAAGATACTTGATCTTATTAGTACACACAAGCACAGCATTTGATTGGTAAAAATATCATAGCTCTAACTGCTTTGATATTTGAATCTTAACTGTCTGATCAAATGAACAAAGGATTTTACTTAAAGTATTCATATATGAATCAATAGCCGATTTTTCTAATTCACGTCCAGTTATTTCACTTACATGAAGCTGGATTAGAAGGATTCACCATGCCAACAGGTTTGTATGACATTCAAAACTGTATGAGTAGAACTGCAATGTGAACTGTGAAAAACGTGAAAAACGTTCTCCAAATGGCCATTATAATAAGAAAAAAACCTGTTTGTGTGTGTTATCTAGACAGTTTTATACCCAAATGATCTATTTTAGTCTTCAAAGCAAAACAGGATATTCTCATTTGATTTGCAGTTTTAGGATTGAAACTATTTTTCGCAGAAAATAACAATGATTGCTATTTTTAGATTAAATAAGCATTAAAAGAAATCATGTTGGGATAATTTTATGGTATTAATGAATGTTATCGTGAAAGTTAACATTTCTATACATTGCTGACATACATTGCTGTAAATGTAACCACAGGTACATTTTTTGATGGAAGAAAAGTGAGATGGAGTACAAAATGCAGCAGGGGCTGATGGAACCAGAAGTTTCATCCATTTTAGAGTCCAAAAAAAGTCAAAAATGATAACTTGAATCTGGTCTGTGACTACTCAGCACTGCCCATTCACACTCAATGTGCTGGGTGTTAATAATTCAAAAAGAAAGCTGGAAAAAAGCTTCAACCTTGAGTGACAACTGTGAAAGTGAAAGGATGGAAAGAACAACCACAGGTGGGAATCCTAAAAATATGCTAAATCTAAATGTAAAGTTGAAGAAAGTAATTATATGTTCATTTTTAATTAATTATATGTTCATTTTTCCTCAACCATCCTTCTGACGTGACTCAGCTGTAAATCGCTGTCACTGCCATCATGGATTCCAACATCAAAGTACAGGACACTTCCTCCAAAAAAAGGGAGAGATTAGAAAGAAAACGCTCAGGATCGCACAAGTCATGACACAGACACACAAGCCTTCATTTTATGTGCACACACTTTCTTGAAGGAATGTCAGCAATGCCAGTAGGAAGGATGAGGGGCAGTGAGAATACAAAGAGGTTCATCTCTTCACAGGGGAAGACAAACAGGGCAATAAAACCATCATGTCACGAGCCAAGAATCTGCTGATGGCACACATATATATACACGCACGTTTTGAGAGACAAAAGTGAGCCGGTCCAGCAGATAAAGCCATCACTTCTTTTAATCTCTGGTTTTGTCCGGAGGCATCCCCCTTTTCACCTCTTCACTGCCCTGCTCATGCTTGTCAGGTGAGAGTCATTAATGTTTAGTTGGGCTGTGATGACAGCCCTGACAGCTCTCATCTGTCTAAAGGGACAAGATGAGAGACAGGGACGGCCCATCAAAGGATGCCACTTGGGGAGTGGGGGTAGGAGTGGTTGTGTTAGAGGAAGAGGGACCTATCTTTCTTTCTTTATCTGCAAAGTTAAAGGTTTTGTTAAAAAGGTGGGACCTAAATTGATGCTATTGTCATTTCTGTCACCCGCTTCTCTTTCCATCTTTCTGTCCATCCATTTCTACCACCCCCAGTTCCTTCCACTGCCCTCCATGTGTTTGTCAGCAGTTTGATTCAGTACCTGTGGGTTGGTTACTCATTGAGCTGAGGAGGATCTGCAGCCGGTGGAGGTGTATGGATGAGTGTCTGTAGGCAGACATTGGTGTCTTGGGGGAAGGCTGCTGCTTGATTGACAGATCTGCCCGCATCGTCCATTCCCTTTTAAAAAGACGGGAGATACAAAGCACAGGAAGTGGAAGGAGGTACAAAGTCTCGAATATAAATGGTACACCACTGGGGTGGTTAATAATTGGGAAATGTTGGACAATTAATTTTGAGAAGCGAGAGGAGGCTGAGTTTGGATTCTGTCACAGAAATCGCTGAAATCAGATGGGTTTCCATACCATCATTAAAAAAAAAATCACTTTTATTATATCATTTATTGTCTGATTTTGTTCATAATTAACTCATATATATGAAAGAAAATTTGTGGAAAACAATACTAACTAATTTAGTCTGTGTGTGTGTGTTTATGCTAATCCAGCCAATGTTTCCCTCCATCTTTCCAGATACGTCACAAGTTAATTGAGAAGGAGCTTTGACCACCGTGACAAGTTAAGTAGAGGGAGTGGAACCATTGTCTTTCAAATCAGCTGTCAGCACGTTTTCCCTGTCAGCAGTTCGACTCGCTACCTGCCTGGTTAATCATCGAGCCACTCCAAGGCGCAGGCTGCTAGAGGTGTGTGCCCCCCCATCATAGCCACAACAGGGCAGAATCTGATTGACAGATTAGCAAGCACCAGCGCTTTTTTAAAGAAAGATCGGGAAAAACATTGTAGGGAGGAGTGACTGAAATTGAAGGGGACCTGCAAAGAAAGTGAGAGGTCAAGGAAGAGTGTATTTGAGTGGGTGGGTAGCTATGATGGAGGAATGCTGGGTAACAGGTCCTCTCCTATATCTGTTTATTGATGATTATAAAAGGCAGGCTTTAATGCCTGAGTTTGAATATGTGCATAGTTTTCAGATGATAGTGGAACTGATTTTTCACATGCAAACTTTGCATGGGAATCAAACTCAGACTTATCCACAATTATTATTTTGGGCAGATCTGTATGAAAAAGGGAAATGCAGAGCGACAGACTCAGTTTTCATAAGTAAAAATTACATGTGAAAGTAAAAATGCCTTGGATTTTGATGCTGCTGCATTCCGTGTTCCCCCCCAAATAAGGTTATGCATGCTTTCGTCTTCTCCCCCTTCTTAGATTCCCTCACGCGCACCCGTTGAGGTTTGATTTCAAATGGAAAAATTAATGGGAGAATAATAGCCTTGGGTCTTGTTCTCTTTCATACACATCTTAGTTGGTCTTCAGGGAGATTTTTAGAGGGGGTCTTTATAAGGGTACTTTTTATATGAAGTCACTTTCCTTGCTCTGGTATTCATGTACATTTACACACAGAACAGACACCTGGGATGTTTTCAATACAATTTAGTTTTGCACTCAGCCCAACTTTTAAAAATCCCAGCGTGGGTTGATACTTTAAAAAGGAAACTATGATTACCTGTATGAATAAATCAATCTGCTTCATATTTATTTTCCGTAGAACGTTTCGTCAGAAACGCTGATATTCAAACACGATTTCAGGCCAAGTTCTCATTTATAAATTCTGGTTCTTCTTCAAGTGATTTGACAGCATGGGAGGAATCCACTAATGAAGCTGTACTTAATTTTAGAAAAGTACACATAGTGTTTTTGAGACTACCTCCGTTGTTCTTATAGTTCTGAGTGCCTCAAGCATTATACTAGTAGGAGCTGGACTCTAGAGGGAACAAAAACCCACATTTACAAGATGTGCAAGTTTCACTTGAGCTGATGCAGGGCCAAATTGGTTGCAGGCATTATTAAATCAAAGTGAAGACTTAGTGCTCTTAGGCTAGCGACAGGAGTGTGCATGTGTGGCTGGAATAGGGGGTTGGTTGTTAGGAGTTTGTAAGCGGAAGATGAGTTAGTGTACAACCAGCATTGATGTCGGGAAGCCCACTGGCATCTTCTGTTCAAACATTTGAGAGCACCGACCTGCCGAAGCTGCGGTGCCCAGGCGGCAGGTTTCCAGGTCTTCTTGTTTCTCCTTACTTTGAGGAATTTTTTTGGTTAACAAACTCCCGTTGCTCTCCTTGCATGCCTTGTTCCTCATCACAGATACCTGACTCAGCAAGACTTGAGAGATAGACCAGGAGAGGAAACTTTCCAGGCATACAGGAATTCACATCTTTCATTGCCCAGAAATGTATGAGTGCATAGATACGTTTCAGGAATATGAGGTTTTGAGGACATTATAAAATAAACTGCTTGATCCTCCTCAATTCAGGAATTCTGAAAATTCCACTAAATTCCACGACACACTGTAAAGCATTTGAAAAAGCATTTAAAAGCATAGATTGAGCCATAGATTTGTAAACTGAATTACCGGTACCATGAGTCAAAGTTTTGTGCATGCTATGCTTCTGTTAAAAACTTCATGTGGAGACTTAACGTGGAAACTTAACGTGACTTGGGACATGCTTCAATATAAAGTAAACTACTAAAATACCCAGAAACAAGCTAATTATGTGAACATAGTCAATTGTAATTGGTAAAAAAAAAAACTTTTATCAAACCAAAATTTTGGCATTTTGGACATTTAAGTGGGCAAACAGACATTTAGGAAGGAAAAAGATAGGTACTGATCTCAGTAAAGCAGTTGTTGCTAAACATCTAAGTACGATTTTGAAATAATTTCCTAACAGTCTGAAACCATAAATCTACATAACAAAAAGCTATCCCAACGTGAGAAACACTTAAGGTTTGGCAAGCTTTTTAGAAAAAAAATTCTTACATTTACATCAAAGTACAGTTAAAAAAATAAATCTGAATGACTGATAATTTTGTCTGTGTTACAGAATAACATCAATTTGGTTTCTATAAATTTAGTTCTTAAGCTTAAATATCTTTAAATATAATAAAAATATTGAAAATATGCAACAAAGTATTTTTCTTAAACAATTGATGCTCCTGTAATGGTGATTTGATGATGATTTAGAGAAAATAAATATAGACTTTAGAGTTTTATTAGGAAAGATTAGGCAAACGTCTGAATCATGTACCATAATAAATAGTTTAAGACTTTATTTTAGGTTTAAGCTATAATACAATGCCAAGTTTTTTGTTCAATTACCTCATATAAGAACAATTTTTGTTGGAATGACGTAATCTGCAGCAGGTATATATACACAAATGGTTGTCTCCTTTTTCTGTTTCGAAATGATCAAGAGGCTAAAAAGTAAATCAATAGAATCTGAAAAAAAAAAATATATATATATAAATTATATATATATATATATATATATATACACACATCTGTTTTTTCCAATGCTTAGTTTTATGATGTAGTTTTATTTGTTCTGCAGATAGATAAATGAACACTGAAGCTGTTCATTTCAAAAGCTCTTATATTGTAAATTTTATTCAGAGGCAAAAACAAACACTTTTATTAATGCTTTGAACCATTTCAGGTAAGTGGAAAGGGAGACTTTAAATACAATCAGTAAAAACAAAAAGTGCTAAAATGTACAGATCAGAGTGACAGAATGACACAATTATTCCAAAACAAACCAGCATCTCTGTTTCTCACTGTGTGCCTTTGGGTGCATGTTGCATTAATTGTTGCCTCCTCAGAGCCTGCAGATTATGCACACCATTATACCACTCAGATCAAAGGAACCACACTCTGAACTTTATAAAAATTTCATTCATTGTGTTCAACTCCCCCTCCTCCCCACCTTGAATCCCCTCTATTTTAAGCTGTGCCACCAAATAAGACAAGAAAGTCTTTTTCTGCCATGTTTTCCGACTCCACTTCCTTCCTGCCCAGAAGCATTCAAGTATCTCGTTAGTTCTCTCACAGCCAACATCCATCCTCTATCTGCCAGAAGCAAAAACCTGATTCAGGGAGTGATAAAGATATAAAATCTATAGAATATAAAGGTACATCTCAATGCATAGGTGCTGGGAACCGACAGCATGAAGTTGGGTTGGTGAGATCTTTTATGGAGCTAGAAGCTGTTTTTTTATTATTTTGCAGCAGCGATGGGTGATACAAGAGGCTCTGAATGAGAAAAGATGAGAGGATTATCCTTCCCAGTGGACGAAGCACACTGAAGAGCTGAAGTTTCATCAGAAAGTTAGTAGGTACCCTGTTTAAAAGAATCACTCAAAGCGTTGAAGAACCCTTTTATGGGACTACTTTCTTTCAGTAGAAAATATTTATTTGACTGCAACAGCTCAGCAAAATCTGAATTTTCTATGCAGTTTCCTTTTTTTAACTGCTTTCCTTCACCAACACACATAGACTGTATGGTCATCCATCAGCAGCAAGTGTTGTTTCTCCCCCCACATGTTTCATACACACAGGTATAAATCACTGTGCCTGATTTCCGGGGCCAGGGTTTAAATAATTAAAGAGCTTTAATTTATCAGGATTTAGCACCAGTTGACAGTGGGGCTGACAAAAGAGAGTGAGAGATATATTGAGAAAGGGGGAAAAAAGCATCATTATACATTTCAAACATACAAAATTGGTACATACTTTGATTTGAAAGGGGGTGAAAAGTCTATACTGAAGTGGAGCCAACAAAATAAGAAAAGAACAAAACATGACGCGACTTAATCTGAAATGAAGTTTTAAGTTCCTGACATAGAAGAATTCAACGTCACTGGGTGAAGGTTTGTATTAAAGGTTTGATCTGAAACCAAAAACTGAAGAGTCACATTTAATAAGAGCAAAATTACTAAATTGAAGCACCCAAAAAAAAAAAAAAAAAAATTGACAATGTTTACTACACATTTTTTTCCCTCTGGAAAGTCATATGACCAGTTTAAAAAAAAAAATAACCTCGCATTCAAGAAAACTAAAAGCAAGCATAAATCCCAAACTTACCGTCCTTTCCAAAAACGATTCTAGACAAAACATGTGAAACGTATGCCTTGGGAAGTAACAGCGGTGGCCCCTTATCCACCGCCTATCTGATGATTCCAGTAAGATGTACGTCTATGAAAGTCGCCATTTCTAAACACCTCTGACACGTTTTGTAATGCTGCATTTGAATTAACCCAAAAGGTCAAAGAAACAGAGTTTGTGTTCTTTTGTGCTTCGCAAGAATTACAAGGCTGATTTGCTTCAGATACCAGTCAAGAGAACTGTATAACTCTACTGCCCTCATGTGGCAATACACATGTAAATAAAGCTTTTAGAAAATAAAAAAAACCTTCTTAAAACATAATTATCTTCTCCTGTGTCTATAGTTACCCTGGATAAATGTTTACCCCATTAAGTCTAATAGAAGGCAAAATGACAAAAGAAGAGGAGCCTTACAAGGAAACAAAGCGACACTTCTGGCTGTTCAATCCTCCTTATTTATTCTTTCCAGTTACCGGTAATTAGAAAAAAAGAGAATAAACACAAACTCCCACACAATTCTTACAAAAACACAAAAAATTCAAAAAATTATTTCTTTTAGCCGAATTAACCTACACAGAAACAACCAGACAAACCGCCTTTTCTCTCGTGAGAGCTGACGTGCACACATACTCTGTGGTAGAATATTTCTGTATATATTGTAGTTATTTGACACCCTAAGTGACTATACCTTGTCGTTTATTGTCAAAAAGCCATCTAGTTGACAAATTATTTTGTGAAGTGTACTGATTAACTGGATATTACAACTTTGGAAGCTTCTGATTATATGACACTAGGTCATTACCGAACAAGAGATGTAAAGAAGATATTCAACAAACTATCAAGTCTACAGGCTCAACAGGGGAGATTAGCTGACCAAAAAACACATCACTCCTAAAAACAAACTGTATGATATATTCTTACTCTCAACAAAGCCTACATTTTGAATATGAAACCTACAGGTTCAGAGATACGACACCAGTTCCTTATGAAAATAATTATAATATTTGAAATAGTAAGCGATGATACAGTGTCTTGTTATGTCTTTTAAAGACAATCCGCCCACCATTTCTCTGGACTCCTCTATTCAGATTGTTTGTGACACTTCAGTTGTCCATAAGGGAGCGCTGTAAAGCCTGCTGAATCATTGTTTGCTCGTCTGTGGAGTAGTCCTGAATAAAAAAGAAAAAGGAACAAATAAAAACACATTTTAGACAGTTCATGAAACTAGAAACTAAATACCAACAACTTCATACTTACAACAAAGGTCTCATAAGAGAAAGTGTGCCTGAGCTTTAGGTGTTGAAAGAAGTCCGCGCTCCTGTAGTTGGGGTCCCCCCAAGGCATTGAGGCACAAATTGGGCACACCTAGACAAAGTAAAGCCAAAAAATACCCCATTGAAATGCTACTAACCATTCATAAAGTACAACTGAAAGGGAGAATGATCAGATAAACTGGATTCTTTACCACTTGGCGTGCATCTCGAGCGTGATGGGTCGTGCAATGTTCAACCAGGCTGTCCTGGTCAAGGTTCTGGCAGTTGCAGTAAGGACAGGTAAATGTGTAACGATTTGGCACTGGACTGTAGGAGAAAGAGAAACCATTGGATCTGGATATGTCACCTCTGACCGTTTAGTCAAAGTTAAAGGCAGGAAACTAATTTGTGTAATAAAACCTAAACTGCTAAACTCCCTGGGCAAAAATTGGGGACACAACATTCATCTTAAAAAAAAAGAAAGTTTAAAGATGCAGTTTCTGTTAAAAATAATGCACCTTAGAGTCATTTTTAGTTTTTTACTAACTAGGAAAACCAGTGACAGCAAACCTAAACCCTTAGAAAGAAGACATACTCTTTAAAAAACCTAATGCAGTTTAGGAATATGTAACTTAACATAATAGCCTAAAGGAATTTTGGGTGTGTTTTATTTATTAACTGGTAAACCAACAAGCACTCAAAAATGTTCATGATTTAACCTGTACTGTTTAGAAAGCGACATTCCTTTTCGCAAAACTCAAGACATCCTGGAACTGGCCAGTCTAGTAGTGTTCAACACAAGACCACATTGCTCACACGCAAAAAACTGACAACATCGTTTCTTTGTAAACAACAAGGAAATTACAAGTAGCATTATCTTTACACATCTAATTGGATAAGACTGCATCTAAAATCTACATTTGTTTTTGCGAAAAGTGTGATAGAAACCTAAGCCCTACACCCCATGTTGTCTTTTAGTCTTTTCATTATAACGCAGTGTTAGGTACTTACAAATAAGTTCTGACACACTGTTTTATATGACCCTATAACAGCTTTACGTTATAAAATGCTCCACATGCCAGATGCCTCAAGCACAGAAAAATTAACATCAGCTCAACACAAAGTTAACATTAAAATGTATTTGTGGATGATCCTTTCTATGTGTAACTCCATACTGTGGTACATCTCTTACCTTTAAACGTATCCAATATACTGAAAAATAACTTCTGATGTCATACCCTCTAAGGATCTTAGTTTACATCCCATTTCAGCTTTGACATTTTCCACATTCATCTTATTGGAACAAGGAACTTGATCTCTTTCGTTCTTGACCAGTAGGCCTATCATTACAAGTGTGTCAGCACGTCCCACATGGTAAACATGTTTGTGTTTGCTAATGTCACCTTCAGCATGTTTAGAGGCCATAACCAGTGTTTGCTACACCTGTTCACACTGACAGAACTTGATTCTTCCCTCCTGTGCATTTCCACTTCACATTCTTCAATTCCTCAACTGTGGCTTCGAGACTGGCGTTCCACAATTCCGCCTCACTCTGACGTCAAATCCACCGAGCTCCTCACTTAACTGATCACTGATGCTTCCACAGAGAATGGAGCACACCCCTCCTCACCTCCCATTCTGTGTAAAGTGCTTATTCAAACATTTACCTTGTGCTCAGCTATGAATTTGGTGCCTTCATTTCATTGTTTCTTTATTGCAAGCATTTTACTATGTCACCACAGATGCAGCACGATCAATAGATACAAAAGTACTTAAAAACCAACTTCTATGAAAATTTTGTTATTGGTGTTTTTCTTGTTCTTGTGGCATTTTTCTTGTGATGAAGGATACATATTAAAAAAATTACGCTTAAAACTGCATTTCTAAGTATTTCTTTATTCAAATTGTGGTGAATCAGAAGCAGACAAAAAATGCTGTCGGAAAAAGCCTGCAGCAGTTCTGTAGGTCCCACAGTCGGAAGGCCACAAGCTTCCTGCTCTGCTTCATTCCGATGCATCCACTTGCAGATAAATAGATCCATGCACATTTTTGCTTTTTTCGTCTGAGCTGACATCTGGCTTAAAAGTGTACAGCTGGATAGCTCAGATATTGCTTGTCATTTTTGTTGCACCGCTATTGTTATGTTGAGTGTGAGGAGTTGTAAGCTAGTGGGAGGGGGTGTAAATAGATGGGATATGGAGGCAGGCTTACTATGTTCTACCTACAACTTCCAATGAACTCCTGTCACTCTACAGAAAATATGACCAAGGATTTTTGATTTAGTCTAAAAATAGCATGATTGTAATTAAAAGAGCACTGGAAATGCTTTCACAATGGATCAAAAGATTATTGGAGAGGAACTTTAAGGTCATCACTTCGTACCAACTATAGTACACTTTTCGGTCGTCACTTCTGCCAGCGCAGGTAGATGATCAGACCTCAAACAGTGTGAAACAAAACCAAAATCCTCCTCTGTTTGTTGTTCAATAAACCAACAATCAAGGACAACTTGACCTTTAAACAAGCTGCTAGACACAATTACTGGCCTTGAGAATGTTTACTCCGAAGAAGCTTTTTTTTAATGTTGGATATATAATAGTTGGGTCTGTCAAAGTGCAGTAGACACCTTATAAGCAGGCCCTTTGCAGGTGCTTCCATTTATACTGTTACATTATGTTTTGACCTCTGCTTGTAAAATTCCACATCTTCTGCCAAATCGGACGTTGGTGCATAGTCAACTGCTTTGGGAGAATATTCAAAATCCCCTACTGGTTCACCCATGACTCAAGACTTTCTTCAGGTTATATCACAGTCATTTAGGTCCTCTGACAATAGCATGATCCTGATACCCTGCTCTGTCACGCCTAAGACAAGGGAAGTCTAAAGATGGGCTTTCATCACCATTTTGCCAAAAAAGCTTTTTCAGAAGATTACTAATTAGAGACTGGTCTTAGGACTTTAAAGAATAAAATACAGGTTGTGAGGATGGGAGACATGATTTTCATTCCAACAGAGCAGGAATATTTTTGACGGTGTAGGTACCACAGCCATTCGGCCTGCAATAACCTTTCTGGGTCCTTCAACTAGTGCCGACGTCACATTATGTGATTGGCTGTCCATTGGTCCGATGACGTTTCAGATAGTGATTGGTCTGGACAAATTACGATACAACCATAGAAGTGCATTGCAGCCGAACGGACTGTGTTCCGAACCCTTCTCCGGACCGCACACTTTAACAAAGCACCTTCCCTGCCTGCAAACACGAAGCTACAAGACTCCAGCTGCTCTGCTCAGAGACATGGTTCGCTTGTGTGGAGCAGCAGGTTCATTCTAAAAACCACAGATCTTTTTACAAAGTGGGTTGTGGCAAAATCTCTCCATAAACATTACAAAGGATAATGTCAGACACAACTTACGAGGGAAAATAACTTTATGTAACAAAAGGAAATGTGAAATGAAAATATGTAGAGCCCGAGCAGATCTGGATGCTATGTAGTTTGTCCACGTGGTGCTACCGTAGTGTGACGTCATCCTCAGTCGAAGGGACCCCGAACGGTTATTGCAGGGCGAATAGTAATGGTACCTACAATGGCTCTATTCTCAACTCCCACTTCTACACCTAGATAAATGAACAAAAGCAGTCAAATATTGACCCCCCTTTTCTATACAATGGAGACAAAACCATTTACCCAGAAGGCATCTGTGTCCTGGACACATGGTAGTGAACAATGAATCATCATTCAACGTCTTGTGATGGTTATGGACTTACAGACACTTGAGGAGAGGGGTTAATCTACGTACAAATGAAAATAATTGGTAGGTATGTAAATATAAGTAATGACCTTTCATAGACAACTAATTCCACTGTGGCTGTGAAACCTGTGCAAAAGCATACAAATAAAAACCACATTCAATGATTAAAATGTGCACCAATAGTGGTTTGAGCATCCAATGTACCTGATTCTATATGATTCTATCCTTGTAGGGTTTTTGTCAACTAAAATTTCTATTTTTTCTCTTTCATTGTTGTAACTGCACATACTTTGTAAAAACAAAATAACATGAAAACCTTTGTTACTTATTTATGACTACAACCTGATGTTTTTGATTTTGTTGTGCCTTACCTCACAGCAGCAGGCTGGCTTTGGACACTTGTCCTCACCCCTTCCTCAATATAGTCCTGGTATTTTAAACAGGCAGCTGTGTGGCTCCTCATCTGAGACAGAACAATCTTGTGCAAAAGAAGAATTCATTAATAAATGTAAGTTGAAACTGTGTGGTTAATTACGTACAACAAACGGTTGCCTCATAGTATACCTGAACTCCACATCCCTTACAAGCTGAGATTGATGACTGGATGAGGGCTTCTAGATCCACTGCTTTGGTCCACGGCCCAACTGTAGTCCTACATACCGCACATACGGGCTTTTGAGGACGCAAACACTCTTGCAAACAATTGTGACAGAATCTGCCAAGAGGTAGAAAGAAATAACAACAATAAAAAGACAAATATTTAAACAAAATCCTCACATAAATATAATTGATTAGTTGGAATTATTTAATACCCACACAGCTCTCAAAGACAATTATTTTTTACTTTAGCTTCCGGTAAATTCGATGGAAATCCCCACCTCAAGGGGGCGCAGGGACTTGTAGTCCGTCACATTAGTCTTTCGAGTAACTGCAAAAGATTTATGAACTACATTTCCCTAATAAAGCCTATTCTTTGATGTAAACAAAACTGAAACTGATTTAACAGGCTAGAATAGGTTTTGCCAAATATATACACGCAGAAAAAGACAACATTACAGAATTTTAGCTCATAGCGAATCTAAGAATATTAACGTTGGCATTCTGTTAATGCCAGAATGCGTTAAAAGATCAAGCATTTCCCTTCATTGTTTTTAACTGGTATCGTTTCATCGATGGTGCTGAGCCTCAGTAAGGGGAGGGTGGTCAAAATAAGGCGAAATACTTACGTATGTCCACATTGTGTTCTGACAGGTCTCTCAAAGATTTCGAGGCAAACTGGACACATAAAATCTGACACGTCGTTGCTGCCGTCAGCAGTGGTTTCTCTCTGTTGTGCAGCGCTAAATCCTCCGCGCACCGCCATTTCTATTTCTTTTCTTCACTGCATTAGTTCCAAGCAACCCTTCCCATAGCAACGTCACTGGGTTTTGGTTGTTTTTTTACGGCGTGGGGCGGAGCCACCGCTGCATGTATGAGCAGAGGCTGCTCTACGTGCAGTTCTATTTATTCTGTCTGGCAGTGCAGCAGTTGACTCAAACTTGAGGTCTATGGCGGAAATTCTCCACCATAACTGTAAAATCCAACCACCTCCAAGTTCTACTAAGTTTAAGGCAGTCATTCGGCGACTGGAAAATATAACTTTCAATTCAAAAGAGAATGTAATCGTCCTCGTTTTCTAACGTCATTGTCAGTAATTGGGGAATTTAGAATAATGTCCGTATCCATCATCTTTTTTAGGTGCAGGTGAGGTGATCGAAGAATGCAGCCTGGTATTGTTACGTTTGGCCTCTGATTAAACCAGTAAATATTTTATCTGCATAATTAAAAACATAAATATAAACCAAACTATTGGCCTTTGTACTATTGTGATCCAAATCAACACTTCCTTATTGTGGGTGACTTTAGGTGGTGAAATTAATTAGCGTCTAAAAAAACTAGCGTTTGCAGTGTCTAATGATTAATGACTGACGGTCTACCTATAGGGTTTATTATGTGCATCTGTTTGTTGGTTTTGTCTAATACTAATGACTGTCAGTGTGGGCTCTGAATCCCCTCCCTTTACACGTGGGCCCCTAGTGGTCATGAACTGTCAAGATTTTGCGCATGCGTACTCCGCTAAAAATGAATTTTCAACAGCTGAGGAGGCGTAACTAGCGATGGTTAGCACTTATGAAAAGGTAAGATAACGATTTGATTGTGTTTCTGGGTTGGTTATGACTCGTAACACCTACAGTATCGTAATAACATGTTTGTTGATAAGAGAAATGGCTTGTTATTTTATCTGTTTGGGTAATTTCTCTTATATAGCGTGAAATAGCTGAGTGAGTGTAGCAATGGAACGCCCTGCTAGCCCGCCCAGAGTCAATTGCTAACTAGCCATCTGCGCTTAAATGGGCGTTCACTGCTTAGCTTGTACTCATTTGGGGGTCAGTGCCAGTTTTATTTAGGATGTCGAAAGTCTTTTAGAACACGTTCTACAGTGGATGTGTTGTTTTACATCACCCGTGTTAATTAACGATGCTGACCTAACTGATGCGCAGTGAAAAGGCATGTTGATGTAGCTTGCTAGCTAACTGGATATCCAATGCCAGGGCAAAAAAACTGGAACAGCCACCCGATTTATTTACCAGGAAACGACGTCCAATTTCCTGGACCTCTCCTCTGGCATGAAAACATTGCAGCTCGTTTTCATAAGTCACCTGTCGGTTCAGTTTGCCTGTTTTATGTCCCGCCATATAATTAGGGTAACGTGTGGACAGCCCCGATAAATCCTTTTCCAATTGAAACGTTAACTGAAAGGGACAGCCTTATCTGTGTCGAGCGTCAGCCTCAAGTGCCAGTCACCCATTATATTTCCCCTTCCTTATTGGTCATCGTTTCGCAGTAATGCAGCAGGTTTACGATTGTGACTGACAATATTAATTAAGGAACCCACACAATGCTTCCCACACAAAATACTTAATCTGCCTGAGATTAGTGATGCTTTACTTCCCTTAAAAAATGGAATAATTAGTTATGCAGAGCATATAGTGGTTGTTGCGACATCTTGTAACTTAAAGTGAAGCTTTTCTCGTAACAATACTTTCTGAGCTTGTGTTTTTAAATGACATTTCTATTTCTGTCATTTTGATTTCTCATTAGGACTCTGAGGTGGCTCAGAAGAATCGTTTAACGAACAGAACGTCTTCTAGAAGAGGGACGTGGAGCTCCGCATTCACAGCATCCAAGCCTAACTGTTTCTAAAGGCAAAAAAAAAAAAAACATCTTCTGACTTCACTTCTGGGGTAAAATTGAGTCTTGAGCTTTTACCAGAGATGGTTGTAAGACGGTATCCATGCCGATTGCAGCCTGGATACACCAAGTGAAAGCATCAGTCACCTGTCTTTCTACTTTAGAAGGGGTACGCCAGAGTGGACTCAAATCTAGTTCTTCCCTCATCTCCCAAAATACATAAGAAGTGACTGAGTTCCAATCTGTACAGGAAATTATGGTGACTAAAAATGGTGCTTAAATGTGGCATCCCGGTGCAGGTTGTGCTTAAATGGGGAGGGGGGGCTCTCTCAGAAAATTGTAAAAGCTGACTGAAAGTCTGCTTCTGACAATGGATGCCAAGTTGAAAGAAGATCTGTTTCGGAGGTATGTGACAGCACTGGAGAAACGTCTGGAGGAGGGGGGTGATTATACGGGGACCGGAACTACATCGGGTGGAGAGCAAAGTAGACAAAAGGACAAGGAGGCCCTACTTTCAACAGCAACGGCTCTGCTTGGCGCCTACCAGCCAGATCCTGGACAGAGGTTTCGCATGGTGCGTTTCTACGAGATTGTGGATAATTCCCTTCACTGCCAGAGAGGAGGCAGTCTCAAGAGCCTGGAGAGAGCATTTCACACCCTGGAAACCATCTGCACCAATCTCTTGCTCTTCCCTTGGAAAAAGGAGTTTAGATGTATAAAGGTGAGTTCAGTTTGTGATGGTAATGCCTAAAATAAGACTGATCACCACAACAAACACAATAGTTCCCTGTAGTATTTATACAGATGTTACAGTGTTACTGAGTTTTTATTTCTACCCAGTGAGCAAAGAGAAGTGCAGGATGCGAAGAGGATAAGGGTTCAAAGATTGTTTACATCTAAAATAGATGTTAAAAAAATACAAATTCAGAATTTATAGGTAGCTCAAAACTTTTATCTTGTAGAACTTAGAAGAGATAAAACTTTGATATATTTTACATGAATTCAGTTTTCAAAAAAATTAAAGACTGTTGGATTTACTTTTTTTGTGTTGTTGGTTAATCTTACCTTTTTTTTTAAGGAGACAGTAATACAGATGACATGTTTTCTCTTCCAGACCTTCACTGGGCCATACGTCTACCATCTGCAGTCTGTCATTTCTGATGCGGAACTCCGAACTTTGATGCGCACCATTGGGTATGCTTGTGATCATAATTCGCAGTTCCATTTGCAGGAGCATCCTGTGGGCTCAAATCATCTGCGCCAATTAGCATTCGAGCTCTTCTTGGCTCAGGCAGAGTGTCGTCTTCTGGGAGAGGTAGTGGCTTTGGCTCGTGGTTCAGCTTCAGAGCTGGAGGCCCTGGAACTCCGCAGAGGGAGCAGAGATGATGCAGCTGGCTGTGCTGAGGCGCTCCGTAGACGTGACAGCCTCGGGGCAGACATGGCTCGTCTGTCTGTGCGACCGCTGGATATAGAAAGACCTCACGCCCACCACTTAAGGCGAGGTAGCCGACCCTCCAAATCTGTGGATGTTACAGATGGGGCTGGGCACTGGCACCCAGCTGTGAGCAAGCCTGTTTTGAAGGCCTCGCTGAGCTTAAGGAAGGAACCTCTGTTTGTGGATGCAGAGGAAGATATGAAGGACGAGATCATCAGGCCCAGTACCTCGGCATCTTTTTTCTCCGTTGCAGCTCCACCTTCTTATAGCCCCATTGCAGACTTTTTCCCAGTTCAGTCGCCTCCCCCAGCTGATTCCTACACGCCATACCATCTGTCCTCATTGGATGAAATTGATTTATATACAGAGAGGGGGGTTGCCGGGACGGGAGGACGGCAAACCCCGTCCCGACCTTCTTCAAGGGAACCTCGAGAAGGACGGGACGGGTGGCTCCTTAAAGTTCATGGCGGAGTGAAGTGTCAGGGTTGTGGGCTAGGCTGTTCCTCAATGGCCTCCTGCCAAACATGTGACAGGATTCTTTGCCCGTCCTGCCATGACCTAGACCCTTCCCCTTGCTGCGGCCTCCAGGACTACCACCCCAAATCTTCCCGCCCCCTGGATGGATACATCCCTGTTAAAGAAAAGCTCTCTGTGTACTCTAACACTCAGTCTCACTCCCATCTTCATTCACACCCTCTGACATTAACCCACTCTCATACCCAGCCCCACCCTCACCCGCAGATGGTAGAAAAACCACTGATGTCCACCAAGCTGTTTCCGAGCAAATCCATTGCCTTGACAACACCCAAAGGTGGCATCAGTGAGCGAATTAGCATGGGGGGACCACGCTGTGGCTTTTGCAACAAGCCAGGTGCATCACACACCTGTGTGAATTGCTCCAAAGTATCATGTGACTCATGCATGGGCTTGTATGCAAACGATGTCTGCACGCGAAAGAATCCTCAGCACAGCTTTGTGCCCAACCATCAGCTCAACTTCAAATCTGGCACCATATCTCACCTGGTGTACCGGTAAATCAGGCAGTCTGACTAATGCCCCCGACCCCTTTCCCTCAACCCGTATTGTAGTCTTGCACTAACGCTTTAGCTTATTTTTCATGCTTTAACAGTTCATTTGCCACCTCCCCTAGAACCTGACGGTCTTTCTCTAACCCATATGTGTGCTTCTGTAGGGCCGTGGAATGCATATACTACAGAGAGCCACCTTGTCTGCCCATTGCTCTGCCTTGTACAACCTTTGGCCTTTTTAAGATTTATGTTTTGTTCTTCCCCTGCTACCTGCTTCTGAGTGCTAATGTGATGTTTTAGTGCTTTCTAGTGTTAGTTTGATTTGATCCTGCTTAAAAAGAAAAGAAAAAAGTTAAAGAATTCCATGTCAGTTTTAAATGACATTTATCTGAACATAACATAGTCAGAAATTCATTTTAAGAAAAGAGGCACTGACAGTCTATATTTCAATAGTATATATATTTTTAGTCTCCATTCTCAAGCTTAAAGCAAGACTGTTAAATGGTCCTGAGATTGGACATTAGGGCGACATGAGTGCACATCTTATTTATGTGAAGGGACTTACTGGGACAATGGACAAATATCACGTGTCCTGTTGAAGGGAAATCCTTTCTTGTAAGCTGCTTCAGATGACATGGCTGAGGTTTAAATGCTGCTTTTGACTTCATGTCAAAGAGACGTAGCGTTGATCTCTTTCTTATAGTTGTATAATTCTTGTCTCCCTTTTTTTGTTTTTGCCTACACTCATTAAGTCTACATGGTTCTTGGTGTGGATATGGCCCATTAGCGGATCAGTCATTTCCTGTATTCCTGGCTGTCTTTGTAGGGTCACAAAGAGTTTAATGTTGAGCAAAAAACTAAGCATCTAAAGAATGCGTGAGCTGTTTTGATCGGTTTTAGGATGAATGAAAAATAGTCCCCAACACAGTTTATGTCTACCTCATGTGACATCATCAGCTTATACCTGTAGTTTGAAATAAACCTGCCCTAAAAAGTTCAACGCAGAGAAGAAAATACTTTTTTCTGCCATTTAAAGCCTATGACACATACTTTTAAGTGAAACAATGACTTTAAGATATTTACTTTGTGAAGTATTTATTTCATTCAAATCCTCCAAACGGTGTTTTGCATTGAACGTGCTTACAGTTTCTGTTTTGTTGGGATGGCACATCCAAAAACCAGAAGGCCTTTGAAATGAGTGAAGTTAAATGACATTTTTTTGTTCTTTTTTTGTTAAAAAGCTTTTTTCTTAATGAACTGGATTGCATTAATGTAAGTTATTTTCTTTTTGTCCCTTTGACAAAAAAAAATCAGACACCACGAGTCACTGCATCTAAGTCTTGACACTGACAAAGGCACAAAGCTGTTACTGTTGATGATATATTTTATGACACTGGAATCCTTGTATCACTGAATTCTATTTGTGGAAAGGTATATATAAATATATATGAAGAAATAAAACCTGTGTTGGAAAGGCTGCCCATTGCATCTGTAGGTATACCCCATTGGTTTGGAACCAGGAGAGCTATTTTTTATTGCATTTGATGGTCAGCAAGGGCTAACTTTTAAATGACATCTCACTACCAAAATCCATCTGTCCATCTTCTGTTACTGCCTTGTCCTGTGCAGGGTGATGTAGGTTGCTGGAGCCTATCCCAGCCACTGCAGTTCAAATTGGGGTACACCCTGGACAGGTTGGCAGTCCACCACAGGGTCATTACCAAAAAAGATTTTTTTTTTTTTTTTTTAAAACAAGGTTTTTTTTGACAGACAACTTGGTCTACCTTTGCCATGTTCTGTCGGGCAGGAATAACCTCAAAATGCCTTAAGCTTGTTAAGCTCTCACATAGCATTTTATTTTTATTTGTTTAGTTCTGTCATGTCGTCCCTGTAACTGTTTTATCAGCCTGTAGCTTCAACATTAGTGCGTGTTCACCAGAGAAATAACAGAAAAAGAAATCAAAGGGATTTTAAACGTATAATTACAGCTGAGTATAGGATAGAGCACAGCTATGAAATGAAATGATAGAAGGATGCAGCAGTTTACATGATCAAAAGTGCACTAAATAATTGTTTTTCTTTACAAGTCAGAATTGTTTTACATTCAGTTTTGCTTTAAGATGTTACCTGGACTGACACAAATTTCATGTCTGTTGCTCTTCTTCCAATTTGAAATTTGATTCTGCAGCATTTTCAATATTCACGAGCTGAAAAGCTACAGGGCAGCACCGTGCATTTCACTCTGAAATGTTGCATTCTGTCTCGTCTCTGTTTCGGCCCTCTGTATACGTTTGTTTGGCTTCTTTGAGTGATTGGCTCTTATTCTGATTCCCCTTTGATGGCTGCAAAGAAAATTCCTTAGAAAGATTTGCAACAGCTGATTGAAACTTTAAGATGAACTTATTCCATAAGTACCTTTTTCTCTGCCCTTCTTTTTGAACAGTGGCACATCTTTAGGCCAGTCTCTCATTTTCAGTATGTTTTATAAAAAAAAAAACAAAAACTAAAAAAACAGCTGGTGACATTCAGCTGTTTTGGTGTTATTTTTTATTTTTTGACAAAAAACATTGTGACAAAACAAGCTAATTGAGGATTCAACATTTTTAGGGAGCTATTGGGAGACGTGCAATTGTTGACTTTCACAAAATCTTTCTAAATATTTTGATTATATATCATAGATGTATTTTGGTTGCTTTCTTGGCAAATCATACCAGCAACAACGTTGACTTCCATGTAGTATGATGTATTGAGCCATGTTCCACGAGTTACTATATTGCCAAATGAAGAACAAATATCTCTGGAGTACAAAACAAAAATCCGCAGCTTGCCTGGATGTACAATTCATGTATTATAAATCTGTGATTATGCGAACAGTTTAGCCTTGTGTTTGTTGATGTTGGCCTTTTCAGAAAGCCTTGAAAGCAAATCATCTCACATACAGTTCTCTCAAACGATCGGTTGGGAATCAGATTTTAAAGCAGTGACCTGGAAATGTGTAAGTTCCAACAAAGGGCTAAAATAGTCTTGAGGGCTGCTCTTTCATTTGTGGGCGCTGCTTTCACTGGTTGACATGTAGACATGTTTTGGATACGTTTACGTGTGGACGAAACACTAAATGAAATGGTTATAACGACTGATCTCCAAGGCATAAAAGTCTTTACAGTGAGCCATGTTTAACTTCCACCTGAAGCACTCATATTATTGTAGAAGCCAGTCCTCCCTCTAGTTCTTAGTGTGGTTATCTTCTTGATATTAAAAGTGGTGGTGTAGCTAGACAGCCTCGTTAACATATCCCATTTCTGTAAGCTTTTCTTTTGGCATGATCTGTACAAGGCCCATACCTATACCCTGAACTTCTACCTAACTTTGGCCCTGAGGACCATCGCACAATGTGTATGTGAAGGGGTATCAACCTCATTTTTCAGTATATGGGGGGGTGGGCAGAGAAAATTCATAAACTTGTTAATTGATAAAGAGATATGTATATTTAACTGATATTATAAAAGTACTTGGCAAAAGTCAGTCACCCTTCACTTCTTACAAATTGCTTCCGAGGAGCCAGATTTTTACTTCTGTAATCTTTTAAAATGCACTGTTGAGGTTGTTCTTGATTTATGAAGGACTGTTTTAATTTTTATTGGACATTATTTTGGCCTTTTTTCTGTCTTCTTTCAGTCCACTTCTTGCTCTTGATCATTTTTAAAGAGTGTGAAATTGGTTCTATTTATTATTTTTCTAGTTTTCATTTACATAAATCGGATTCCCCCATGTTACTGTATCAGGTGGCCGAGAAAACAGAAAAGGTTTTCCGGAAATGGTCAAGAGGAACAAGTGGATTGAAAACTAGAGTCGGGGAAAACTTGGAAAGCCTTTTGCAGAGCCAGGAAACAACTTAAAAGATTTAGGTGACGCAGGACACAGCGGAAGCAAAACACAGCATAAGAAATAGGAGTGCCTATGACTTTTGCACAGTACGGACACACAAAGAGATTGAATGAAAACAGATGTAAATGAGATTTTATAAAATAATTTAGAAAATAAAATGCTAAAAAAAAGTGTTTTACTCTGGTGTTTCTTATTTCTGTTTTTAACAATGCTTCCCAAGGCAAAACAAAACATCACATTTTCAACAAATGTTTAATTATCAGAGGAAAAATAATATTGACCTATTTTAGAAATTATTTCAGTACGTGATTTACAACGTTTATTTATTTATTTTTTATTGTGTGAGTCATGTTTAATATATTTAAATTTATTTTTTCAAGCATTTTTATTGCATTGTATAAAGTTTGACAATATTCTCCATATGACAACTAGAGGGAGACAAATACTCATTTCTAAGCAGAGGCTTTTAACCCATAAGATCCCAAACCCATTTTTCCTTAAAATGAAAATTATGTAGGACATACCACAAATCAAGTGGATCACAGAACACATTTCTCTCTCTCTTTATTTTTCTCCTGTTACACTGATGGTTTTTATTTGGATTAAGTACTAATACAAAAGTTAGTTCTTCAAAAGTAAAACATTATTACCTTAAAATCTGACTAAAAGCAAGACTTGGTGAATTTTGGTCTACAAAAGAAAACGAATATAAATATATTTTGAATTATCTTCTTTTTTTAACAATATTTTTTAAATCCTTATTTCTTATATCCCTCCTGTGCCTAGCCTGCCTCCCCCAGCCCCCCCCCCCCCTTTTTTTTTTTGAAAGTGGGGTCTTATGTCCTGGGTTGCCCTTTAATGGAATACAAACATAGAATAGACATAATCAAATAAAATCAATTTCTAACTTGATATTGTTTTATGTAGTCAAAAAAATGTCTGTGTCAGAGGAGTTAGTAGTTTATTCTTATTTTGTTATGACTGCTGTTAAAGCAGGGCCCAGTATTTTCACAGACATTATTCAAATACTACTTTAACTCTTGGAAAACAAAATTTCAAAAAGTGATTTATGATGTTAAAATGTGCCCATAAATAAAATAAGGTGCAAGTCTTTTGACACATGTTTCTGGCTGGAGCAAGGTCTACAGAAATGTTTAGTTCACAAAAGCAAATGGAAATATATTTTAAATTGGAATTTTAAAGCCACAATACTGTTAGAAGTCAGTTTTTGGATGACCGTCTTCAGTCTCTTCCTTTCATAACTCAGCTTGGATAACAGCCACTTGAAAATAAATGCCTCTTCTGTATCAGGATGTTATGAAACAACATTCTTGGTTTGTTTTTATTTTGGTTTCCTCATCGCTTCAAGTTTTGGAAATGACCAGTGTGGAACCAAGTTGAAGTCACTCGCTGACAAATGACAAACACATTCCTGTTCTTTTTTTAATTTTTATTATTTTATATAAAAATTGGATGTTGTACAAAACCTATGGACACATTCTGTGATAGATCTAGTTATATTTCCACTCTTTCTTTAAATTCAACCTTCCCTTGAACAATACTGCCACACCATGTGGTCAGGAGTAACTGTAAATGATTCAAACAGATAAGGGAAATATTTGTTAATCCAATAATTTGGTCTCTTACTCTGTCCAGATTCGTGAAAATATAAATGAAATTGGACTTCTTGAAGAAAAAACAACCTGTGTTTAGGCAAAACTTGAGTGTTGTTGAGATCAACACTTTAACACATAAGAACTGCAATCTTAACAGTCAGTGCAGCTAACCCTCTTTACCTGGAGAAATAATGGACCAATGCATGCCTCCAGCAAAACTGTTAGACTGTTTGCTGCTGAGATTATCCTCAGAGGTGTAATAGCAGAGATGAACTTCAGTGAGATCTCTGCAGTGCTGGAAGTGCTGAGTGAGTGCCAGCAGTATCCCTGCAGTATCCTCTGGGATGTGTCAGAGGTGTGCTGACTAACAGTCTTACATGCCTTGAGGGAGTCTAACAGAAGAAAGAACACATGGCATCAAAATTCTGTCAAAAAATGTGTGAGCGCAATGTAGGCTTTTGCACTGGAACATAAGTGTCCTCGTCCTTGTAAAATCCTGCTCACGTGTGCGCCTCGTCTGCTGTTTTCTGCATCTATAAGGCACATCGGGCTGAGCTCCTGCAAAGCCTGTTCAGCTGTTGGAGGTATATCTGCTCGCCTGGACAGTGCTTCCAAGAGATGCAGCTTTTGCCTTTATACTAACCGTAAGACTGTCATACGAACACATTTAAATCTAGTGATTATCTTGGTGATCATCTGTTTTTTAAAATAACATCTTACTGATGGGAAAAAAAGTCTTTGAAAATTACCAGCATAGTTTGATTTAGAGAATGCATTCAAAATAAATTACAAATCCATCCAACTATACACATTAAGTAAAATACATTTTAAATCTGCACAGTGTATAAAGAATACAAAAATGAATTCATTTTTTAACGTCATTTATTTCATTTCAATGATTTAACTTATTTGTTTTAAATTGTCCTGGTTGCTGTCCTCTTGTCCTGATAATATCGGGGTGATGCATAACAAAAGCAATACAATAAAGAAACATGTTAATTGTATAGGTTAATAAGCTGAATAAGATATGTATGTGTATATATATATATATGTTATATTTTACTTATCACAGGTTTAGTATTCATGTTATGCAACAGATTTACAGACTTTTTGTCCAAACCACAAAGAGGAAAAAATTATTTTATCTTTTCATCTAAATAAAAATCATAAGAGCTTCATGTTATTAATATTTTTAAAGAGGTTTACAACTACTATCAAGGGTTGATTCTACACACTGTACAAAGAAAACAAGTCGAAACATTTTGCAATAAAATATGCAATTTTTCCAAAATATTCCAGACCAAACTTGACTGTGGTTTACAAACAATCCAGATATTGCACTTCTTGTGCTCCATCAACATAGGAACTCCTGTAATACTTAAAGGTATCATGCCTGGACGGTGGTTTCTAGAGATACAATTCTTCCCTATAGTTGTCAAAATCCCAAACTAAAAAGGCTTCTTAAAAGACCAAATTGTAATCAGAGGAGGCATGGACTTTAATTTTATTTATTGTGAAAAAAACAGTGAAAGCTGGGTGTATAAAAAAAAAGCTGTCAAGAACAAAGAGGGGAGGGGCAGGCGTAAAGCAATGAGATGTGTACACGCTCTCACGCATCTGTTTTTACGCTGCAGAGTGCACAGGAGCATGACATTTTGAGGACAGGGACAACTCTGTTCCAGTGTGAGAGCCTGGTTACTCTCACGCAATTTTAGCAGAAATTTGACGCTTTATCAACACTTATTTTCTCCTGATTATCACTAATAGCAGCCAATTTTTTGATTCACTATTAATCCTTTTGCTATAGGCACTCTAACATTGGGAGTTGGGTCATCTAGACCCACTAGACAGTGCACTGAACCTTTTTTCTTCAATGATTTGTGATCTTCACTGGTGTCCATGGATTACATGAAATCTTTCCACTTTTATCCACCTTTGTCATGGTGGGGAGAAAACGTCAATGTAAGGGTGGGGTCATCTAAGATAGCACAAAGGTTAAAAAGATAAGTTAGGAACCCCTGTCCTGACATGGATAAAATAAAAAATATCTCGTTCCTACAAATTAATATCTTGTTCCCACAAATTAATATTCATCCATCCATCCATCCATCCATCTTCCTCCGCTTATCCGGGACCGGGTCGCGGGGGCAGCAGACTGAGCAGAGATGCCCAGACTTCCCTCACCCCAGCCACTTCCTTCAGCTCCTCTGGGGGGACCCCGAGGCGTTCCCAGGCCAGCCGAGAGACGTAGTCTCTCCAGCGTATCCTGGGTCTTCCCCGGGGCCTCCGCCCAGTGGGACATGCCAGGAACACCTCTCCAGGGAGGCGTCCAGGGGGCATCCGGACTAGATGCCCGAGCCACCTCAGCTGGCTCCTTTCGATGTGGAGGAGAAGCGGTTCTACTCCGAGCTCCCCGCGGGTGACCGAGCTTCTCACCCTATCTCTAAGGGAGCGCCCAGCCACCCGTACGGAGGAAGCTCATTTCAGCCGCTTGTATTCGGGACCTCGTTTTTTCGGTCATGACCCATAGCGCATGAGCATAGGTGAGTACTGGAACGTAGATCGACCGGTAAATTGAGAGCTTTGCTTTTCGGCTCAGCTCTCTCTTCACCACGACGGACCGATAGAGCGACCGCATAACTACGGACGCCGCTCCGATCCGCCTGTCAATCTCACGCTCCGATCTTCCCTCACTCGTGAACAAGACCCCAAGGTATTTAAACTCCTCCACCTGGGGCAAGGACACTCCACCCATCGAGAGATGGCAAACTACCTTACTCCGGTCAATTCCGGTTAATTAATTTGTGTGAACGAATTTCATGTCTGGGTTTTCATGTCTGGGTTCATTGACATCCTGGTACGCTCTCCGTCCATCCTGCTGCAAAAGCCGCTTTCTGCCGCTACTTGCGTGTCTCTGTGACCCACATTTGTTCAAGAGGGGAAAAATAAAAACAAGAATGATCGATTTTTTTATTATCTTGATAAAAATAAGAAAAATATCATAAGATTTAGGATGCCCAAGCTTTATCTGAATTATTTGGCTTTCTCTTTTAGCCCCAAAAGTTTAAATGGTAAATGATCATTTAATTTTAATGAGTATATGATTTTTTGTCTTTGCATGTGCCCATGCAGCGGATTGCAGACTAGTTTAAGGGACATCCTACTTTTAACCAAACAAATTAGAATGAGCTCCAACAATCCCTTCATGCTTTTATTTTTATATGAAACTAGTCAAAATGATGGATGGAAGGCTTTACAAAAAAAATATACTTTTGAAAAACTCTTTATTTCCTTTGCTTTGAACATGATTACTTTATGAATTGTGAGTAACTTTTTGATTTTTCTTTTTTACAAACGCATGCCTTAGCAAGAATCCTTAAAAAAAGATTTAAAGTAATAATTAAATGAAGTAACTCTGATCCTAGACAAGAGTCCTAACCTCTTCTTGGTTAATTACGAAGGATGAATCCAGAAAAAGAAGTTCTACTTTTTTGTCCTTCCTCTTTTCCATTACACCACTCTTTTCTAAAGACCTGAGAAAACAGGAGCAAGGTCTGTTTGCCACAAAGCCTTGATGTTTTTCTTATCAGCACCTTAACCCTTCCGCTCCCTTAGGTTGGCATGTGCTTTGGGGTCTGCATGACCCCCCTCCAAAAAAATATAACTCCCTCCGCTGTTTTACAGGGCATAAGTGACCCCACGAGGCATTTCTCGGTGGCCAGCACGAAACCCATTCCCTCCGCTGTTTTACAGGGCATAAGTGACCCCACGAGACAATACTTTATTTTTTTTTTCTCTCCATCCTCTCCGCTGTTTTACAGGGCATAAGTGACCCCACGAGGCATTTCTCGGTGGCCAGCACGAAACCCATTCCCTCCGCTGTTTTACAGGGCAGAAGTGACCCCACGAGACAATACTTTATTTTTAATTTTTTCTCTCCATCCTCTCTTCATTTTCCTTACACCCCAAGACCACCAGAAGGTGGAGAGGGAAGGAGGGGGGTAATCAATTTTTTTTTAAATTTATTTTCATACCCCTCGCGCTGTGCTTTCGCTTGCATTCGACCCCGTATTATTAAAAAAACATTCACTCCGCTGTTTTACGGAGCTCAAATGACCCCAAGAGACAATACTTTTTTTTCTCCAAAAAAAGCGTTCACTCCGCTGTTTTACGGAGTGCAAATGACCCCACGAGACAATGCTTTTTTTTTTCACCCACTATTCATTTCCTTACAGCGCACGACCACCAGGGGGAGGGGAAGGGGGGGCATCAATTCATTTATTTATTTACATACCCCTCGCGCTGTGCTTTCGCGTGCATTCGACCCCTGTATTATTTAAAAAAAAAGCGTTCACTCCGCTGTTTTATGGAGCTCAAATGACCCCAAGAGACAATACTTTATTTTTTTTTCTCCAAACAAAAGCGTTCACTCCGCTGTTTTACGGGGCTAAAATGACCCCAAGAGACAATACTTTATTTTTATTTTCCTCCAAAAACAAAAGCGTTCACTCCGCTGTTTTACGGAGCTAAAATGACCCCAAGAGACAATACTTTATTTTTTTTTTTCTCCAAAAACAAAAGCGTTCACTCCGCTGTTTTACGGAGCTCAAATGACCCCAAGAGACAATACTTTATTATTTTTTTCTCCAAAAACAAAAGCGTTCACTCCGCTGTTTTACAGAGTGCAAATGACCCCACGAGACTATGCTTTTTTTTTCCTATCTTCATTTTCCTTACACCGCACGACCACCAGGGGGAAGGGGGGGGGGTATAATTTTTTTTTTTGTTTATGGCATTTGGCAATTCCCTCGCGCTGTAGTTTGGGGTGCATTTGACCCCCGTATTTTTTTTCAAAAAAAAATAAAAATTCCAACCGCTGTTTATCGGAGCACGTGTGACCCCACGAGGCGTTTTTTTTTTTTTTTGGTGGATGGCATTTGGCAATTCCCTCGCGCTGTAGTTTGGGGTGCATTTGACCTCCGTATTTATATAACCCTCCCACTCGCTCAGGTGGGCATGTGCTTTGGGGTCTGCATGACCCCCCAAAAAATCCGCTGTTTTACGCAGCTCGTGTGACCCCACGAGAAATTTCTCAGTGGCCGGCATAAAAAACATTCAGTCCGCTGTTTTACTGATCGTAAACGACCCCACGAGAAATTTCTCTGTGGCCGGCATAAAAAACATTCAGTCCGCTGTTTTACGGATCGTAAACGACCCCACGAGACAATACTTTTTTTATCATCCTCTCTTCATTGTCCTTACACCCCACGACCACCAGGGGGTGGAGGGGGAGGAGGGGGGCATCAATTTATTTATTTATTTTCATACGTCTCGCGCTGTGCTTTGGCGTGCATTTGACCCCATATTTTTTATCATCCTCTCTTCATTGTCCTTACACCCCACGACCACCAGGGGGTGGAGGGGGAGGAGGCGATGAGGGGGGGCATCAAACTATTTATTTATTTTCATACCCCTCGCGCTGTCTTTTGGGTGCATTTGACCCCGTATTTTTAAAAAAAAAACATTCACTCCGCTGGTTTACGGAACGTAAAGGACCCCATCCTCTCTTCATTGTACTTACACCCCACGACCACCAGGGGGTGGAGGGGATGAGGGGGGGCATCAATCTATTTATTTATTTTCATACCCCTCGCGCTGTCTTTTGGGTGCATTTGACCCCGTATTTTTTTTTCTTCATTGTCCTTACACCCCACGACCACCAGGGGGTGGAGGGGGGGAGAAGGGGGGCATCAATTTATTTATTTATTTTCATACCTCTCGCGCTGTGCTTTGGCGTGCATTTGACCCCATATTTTTTTCATTTCTTCATTGTCCTTACACCCCACGACCACCAGGGGGTGGAGGGAGAGGAGGGGATGAGGGGGGGCATCAATCTATTTATTTATTTTTATACCCCTCGCGCTGTCTTTTGGTTGCATTTGACCCCATATTTTAAAAAAAAAAAAAAAAAAACATTCACTCCGCTGTTTTACGGAACGTAAAGGACCCCATCCTCTCTTCATTGTACTTACACCCCACGACCACCAGGGGGTGGAGGGGATGAGGGGGGGCATCTATCTATTTATTTATTTTCATACCCCTCGCGCTGTCTTTTGGGTGCATTTGACCCCGTATTTTTTTTTCTTCATTGTCCTTACACCCCACGACCACCAGGGGGTGGAGGGGGGGAGAAGGGGGGCATCAATTTATTTATTTATTTTCATACCTCTCGCGCTGTGCTTTGGCGTGCATTTGACCCCATATTTTTTTCATTTCTTCATTGTCCTTACACCCCACGACCACCAGGGGGTGGAGGGAGAGGAGGGGATGAGGGGGGGCATCAATCTATTTATTTATTTTTATACCCCTCGCGCTGTCTTTTGGTTGCATTTGACCCCATATTTTAAAAAAAAAAAAAAAAAACATTCACTCCGCTGTTTTACGGAACGTAAAGGACCCCATCCTCTCTTCATTGTACTTACACCCCACGACCACCAGGGGGTGGAGGGGATGAGGGGGGGCATCTATCTATTTATTTATTTTCATACCCCTCGCGCTGTCTTTTGGGTGCATTTGACCCCGTATTTTTTTTTCTTCATTGTCCTTACACCCCACGACCACCAGGGGGTGGAGGGGGGGAGAAGGGGGGCATCAATTTATTTATTTATTTTCATACCTCTCGCGCTGTGCTTTGGCGTGCATTTGACCCCATATTTTTTTCATTTCTTCATTGTCCTTACACCCCACGACCACCAGGGGGTGGAGGGAGAGGAGGGGATGAGGGGGGGCATCAATCTATTTATTTATTTTTATACCCCTCGCGCTGTCTTTTGGTTGCATTTGACCCCATATTTTTAAAAAAAAAAAAAAAAACATTCACTCCGCTGTTTTACGGAACGTAAAGGACCCCATCCTCTCTTCATTGTACTTACACCCCACGACCACCAGGGGGTGGAGGGGATGAGGGGGGGCATCTATCTATTTATTTATTTTCATACCCCTCGCGCTGTCTTTTGGGTGCATTTGACCCCGTATTTGTTTTCTTCATTGTCCTTACACCCCACGACCACCAGGGGGTGGAGGGGGGGAGAAGGGGGGCATCAATTTATTTATTTATTTTCATACCTCTCGCGCTGTACTTTAGGGTGCATTTTACCCCGTACTTTTTAAAAAAAAAAAAACTTTCACTTTCACAAACTTTCATTTACACAGAGTATAAATGACCCCACGAGACATTACTTGGTGGCCTGCATTTGGCAATTCCCTCGCGCTGTACTTTAGGGTGCATTTGACCCCTGTGTTTTTTTTTTTTTTATCCATCCACTGTTTTACTGTGAGTGACCAACCAGACATTCTTTTTTTTTTCTCTCTCTTCATTTCCTTACCCCTCGCACTTGCTTAGGTTGGCGTGTGCTTTAGAAAAATCCCCTCCCCAGACACAGGGACACAGACACAGAAAGCTGTAGAACGAGCTCAGAGAACACGCGCGAGAGAGATAGAGGGGGGAGGGAGGCATGCGGAGACCTCCGCTCTGTGAGGCCGACCGAGGCACGTTAGAGAAATCCCCTCCGCTGTCAAGCCAAGAGAACAGCCAGAGAAACAGCAGGCCAGACGCAGAGGAGGGACCGTGCTGCCTGCAGCTGCGAGGAAAGACCAGAGTTTTTTTTTTTTTGAGGAAGCAAGGGAACTCGGCCGATCAGCAGCTTTCTTCTGTGTTTCAAAGCAGGGAGGTTCTCAGCTCAGGGAGCGGGCAGGGCCCTGCAAGAAAAGCAGCGTCTCGCAGCTATGCCGAGCAGGATTTTCAATGTCACTAATCACAAAGAGAAAATAAAAAGGATGCTCGTTGGAGCATTGCTGGTTTTACACGCCTGAGTGTCTGCAAGTCACGTCCAAAGCCGCTTGGCTTCGGCTCATTCGCAGAGCTCCCTCCCTGAAGACGACGTGTTTGCATTTTTACACACACCAAATACGTGTCCACAGCTCAGCTTTTTGTGGGGCCAGATCAGAGATGAGGGCAGTGGGCAGACACAGAAAGCTTTCCGAAGGGGCTCAGAGAACGCTCGCGACAGAGAAACAGAGAGAAAGGGAAGAAGGAGGAGGTGGAGGAGGAGGAGGAGGAGAGAAGGAATGTGAGGCAGAGACTGGGGAGAGGGGGTTGGAGACAGAGATGATTTGGCCTCGGCTCTTGGAGAATGACTGACTCGGACCGCCCAGTGGAGCCTCACTCACGAGCGGGCGGGAGAAACAGCAAGGCAGACCCAGAGGAGGAACTGTGGTGCCTGCAGCTGCGAGCAGGGAGTTTTGAGGAAGGAGGGGGCAGGGAACTCGGCCGATCAGCAGTTTTCTTCTGTGTTTTCAAAGCCGCACAGCCTCTGAGCTCTGCGAAGACAGGGGCCACGGCTCAGGGGGGAAGAATGCAGCCTTACTCTCAGACGAGTCACACAGCCTCTGAGCTCTGCGAAGACAGGGGTCAGCCCAGGGGCAGGCCGCAGCCTTTCTTGGTGGGGGAAGAATGCAGCCTGTCGAAGCAGAGCCAGCCGCACAGCCTCTGAGCTCTGCGAAGACAGGGGCCACGGCTCAGAGGGGGAAGAATGCAGCCTTACTCTCAGACGAGTCACACAGCCTCTGAGCTCTGCGAAGACAGGAGTCAGCCCAGGGGCAGGCCGCAGCCTTTCTTGGTGGGGGAAGAATGCAGCCTGTCGAACCAGAGCCAGCCGCACAGCCTCTGAGCTCTGCGAAGACAGGGGCCACGGCTCAGAGGGGAAGAATGCAGCCTTACTCTCAGACGAGTCACACAGCCTCTGAGCTCTGCGAAGACAGGGGTCAGCCCAGGGGCAGGCCGCAGCCTTTCTTGGTGGGGGAAGAATGCAGCCTGTCGAACCAGAGCCAGCCGCACAGCCTCTGAGCTCTGCGAAGACAGGGGCCACGGCTCAGGGGGGAAGAATGCAGCCTTACTCTCAGACGAGTCACAGCACGGCTCAGAGGCAGGAGGCAGGCTGGAGGCGGCAGCCTTTCGCCATCAGAGACGCACAGCCTCTGAGCTCTGCGAAGACAGGGGTCAGCCCAGGGGCAGGCCGCAGCCTTTCGAAACCTGAGCCGCACAGCCTCTGAGCTCTGCGAATGAGCCAAAGCCAAGCTCTTCCTCTCAGAAGAGTCACAGAGGCCACAAGACAGAGCCGTGGCCTATGTCTTCGCAGAGCTCCTTGGGAAAGGTTTTTCTCTAGCTGTATAACAGAAATCAAAAATTAAAAAAAGTGACAGAAAATCCAAAGCAGCACAGAAATTTCTTTGGTGCGCGATGACTTTTTATTTATTTTTTTTTCATTACAACCCAGGGATAGCTCAGCGAAATGGAGAAAGAGTTGGAGCAGGATATTCAATGTCACTAATCACAAAGAGAAAATAAAAAGGATGCTCGTTGGAGCATTGCTGGTTTTACACGCCTGAGTGTCTGCAAGTCACGTCCAAAGCCGCTTGGCTTCGGCTCATTCGCAGAGCTCTGAGAGCCTGCCCCCACAGAGGGCCCCTGAGGAAGCAGCGGCAGGCAGGCCAGAGTGGAATTTTCCTCTCTGAAGACGACGTGTTTGCATTTTTACACACACCAAATACGTGTCCACAGCTCAGCTTTTTGTGGGGCCAGATCAGGGATGAGGGCAGCGGGCAGACACAGAAAGCTTTCCGAAGGTTCTCAGAGAACGCGCGCGACAGAGAAACAGAGAGAAAAGGAGAGAGGAGGAGGAGGAGAGAAGGAATGTGTGTGACTGCAAGAGGCACAGACTGGGGAGAGAGGGGGGAGAGAGACAGAGATGATTTTGCCTAGGCTCTTGGAGGCTGACTGACTCGGACCGCCCCAGAGCCACACAGCCTCGTCGCTCTGTTTGCATTTTTACACACACCAAATACGTGTCCACAGCTCAGCTTTTTGTGGGGCCAGATTAGGGATGACGGCAGCGGGCAGACACAGAAAGCTTTCCGAAGGGGCTCAGAGAACGCGCGCGACAGAGAAACAGAGAGAAATGGAAGAAGGAGGAGGAGGAGAGAAGGAATGTGTGTGACTGAAAGAGGCACAGACTGGGGAGAGAGGGGGGAGAGAGACAGAGATGATTTTGCCTAGGCTCTTGGAGGCTGACTGACTCGGACCGCCCCAGAGCCACACAGCCTCGGCGCTCTGTTTGCATTTTTACACACACCAAATACGTGTCCACAGCTCAGCTTTTTGTGGGGCCAGATCAGGGATGAGGGCAGTGGGCAGACACAGAAAGCTTTCCGAAGGGGCTCAGAGAACGCGCGCGACAGAGAAACAGAGAGAAATGGAAGAAGGAGGAGGAGGAGGAGGAGAGAAGGAATGTGTGTGACTGCAAGAGGCAAAGACTGGGGAGAGAGGGGGGGAGAAAGACAGAAATGATTTGGCCTCGGCTCTTGGAGGCTGACTGACTCGGACCGCCCCGTGGAGCCTCACTCACGAGCGGGCGGGAGACACAGCAAGGCAGACGCAGAGGAGGAACCGTGGTGCCTGCAGCTGCGAGCAGGGAGTTTTGAGGAAGGAGGGGCAGGGAACTCTGCCGATCAGCAGTTTTCTTCTGTGTTTCAAAGCAGGGAGTTTCTCAGCTCAGGCAAAGACCAGAGTGTTACTTGTTTGTTTATATCTTTCTTTATTTTCCTTTACATATGTAAAATACATTTAAAAAAAAAAATACAGATTGCGAGAGGAGCAGGAGGGATAGACCAGCATTTCAACAGTTTGATTTCTGCCTGAGGCCTCCAGCACAAGCCTTGTCTACAGAATCAATGTCTTTTCTCTTTCTTTTATCGCGAAGCCCTTTTCGCACCTTAAAAGAGTTGTAAAGTGCTATATGTATGAACAAAGTGTCATTCGTTCAGGTTCCCTTCAATGAAATAACAATATTTATTAAAATATAACTGCCTCATCCAGGCCTGTGTTTGTTGAGAGTAATTTCTGTTTCCCTTCATCTGCCGTATGAAAAACAGCGATGCAGGACAGCCTCCGGGCTACATGCTGAATTTGACCAACATGATTCCAGCTGGAGCTCCAGACTCTCCTCCTCCTCCAACATACTCCAGTTAGGTTTTTCTAGTAACCGTAACGGCGATGCTGCTCTTGGTTATTTTCATCCTCACCTTGTACCCCCTTTACGGTCCAAAATGCAACACAGAACCAACGATAATGTAAAGATTTGTCTGAAATGTTCACTGATTTGTGCGTGCGTGTGGAGTGAGGAATTTGGAAAACAAATCTTCAGGCTTTGAAGCGATGGTCAGGGAACCAAGCGTCAGAGCTATTAGGCGTATTTTCTCCCCGGACACGAAACGCTCCCGCTAGACACTGCATCCTACCACCACAGTTCGAGGGGCCAACGCGGAGAACGAGGCAGGCTGAGGCGGGCTGCGGCACGCAGTGCTTAACAGCAGCTGGACTTTCCTGGAGAGTTCTGTTGGTGGAGCATCCCCCTCTGACTTACAGTCATAACGCCCGCTCGCACACACCCAAAAGCGTGCACACCCCCTGCAGCTGGTCACCGATTGGTCACCGATTGACCCTCACCCCTAAAAGCCCAGATATAAAAAACGTCGAGTTGACAGTAGCCTAGTCAAAAAGAAAATAAAACGTCTACTTATTAACGCCGGCAGAGAGCACAGTTCAAGGACACCTTAGAAAAGCTTAGGCGGTGCACTGCGTTCGACCCCCACCAGAGGCCCACCCAGATGGACATCCTCCTCAAGGCCATACGCTACGTGGAGGCGCAGCAGCTGCAGCAGGGGTTCAAGTCCTCTCTGTCATCTCAGCCATCACGCGAGGAAGGAGGGACGCGGGCTCAGACTGCTTTCTTAGACGGTCGTTCTTTTGCTCGGAGCTCTGATGCCAGGGGCTCAGTCGAGATTTTGCCCTCCTCCTCGGCTTTCTCATCCGTCTCGCGTCCGCCCCAGCGGCTGAAAACCGAGGACAACGAGGAGCAAAAGCCCCAAGGTGGAAGACGATGGGCTGAACGTTGTAAGAGAGCACGGTTCAGGGACACCTTAGAAAAGCTGAGGCGGTGCACTGCGTTCGACCCCCCCAAGAAGCCGACCAATATGGACATTCTCCTCAACGCCATAAGCTACGTTGAGGGGCTGGATGCACTGCTCCTACAACAGGGGTACATGTCAGCCTCCGCGCAGCCAGCTATCTCAGACGGTCGGTCTTTCGAGTGGAGCTCTGACGCCGGGGACTCAGCCACGTGGGACAACCTTCGCCCGGAGGCCGTCCAGGACCGGACGTCCGGCCCGGCCTCCGCGCAGCCCGCTTTCTCAGACGGTCGCTCTTACTGCGCCTGACTAAAACTGCAGAGAGACCTTCTCGGTAGTACTAGGACCGTCAGCTCAGAACGATGCCTTGCTTAATTTTTCATTATTTTTTTTTTATTTTATTTTTTAATGAGACCAGGCTGGACTCTTTACAGCCATTCCCCCCATTCGTTCTGACATGCAAGATAAGTGTGTGTGTTGGATTATGTAAAGGAAATTGTTTTAGTATTATCATTGGTTTAAATGTGTATGCTTAAATGTTAACTCAGATTGACCTTTTTACCTTTTTAGAAAGATTTGTGTGTTTGTTCATCTGCTTCTCATCCCAGCACGGCTGAGGGGGTTTGACGACACACTGTCCTTAGCTGATAAGGACTGGTTGAAGTTAGAATGCACCAAATGGGTCATTATACGACACCCACAATGAACTTTTTTCTGTGTTTTGAAATTTTTACCTTCTTCTTGTGTTCTTAATAAAAACAGCACGAGGAGAGACAGAACCTTGGTGTTGCTCCACCAACAGAACTCTCCAGGAAAGTCCGGCTCGCTTCAAAGCCTGAAGATTTGTTTTCCAAATTCCTCACTCCACACGCACGCACAAATCAGTGAACATTTCAGACAAATCTTTACATTATCGTTGGTTCTGTGTTGCATTTTGGACCGTAAAGGGGGTACAAGGTGAGGATGAAAATAACCAAGAGCAGCATCGCCGTTACGGTTACTAGAAAAACCTAACTGGAGTATGTTGGAGGAGGAGGAGAGTCTGGAGCTCCAGCTGGAATCATGTTGGTCAAATTCAGCATGTAGCCCGGAGGCTGTCCTGCATCGCTGTTTTTCATACGGCAGATGAAGGGAAACAGAAATTACTCTCAACAAACACAGGCCTGGATGAGGCAGTTATATTTTAATAAATATTGTTATTTCATTGAAGGGAACCTGAACGAATGACACTTTGTTCATACATATAGCACTTTACAACTCTTTTAAGGTGCGAAAAGGGCTTCGCGATAAAAGAAAGAGAAAAGACATTGATTCTGTAGACAAGGCTTGTGCTGGAGGCCTCAGGCAGAAATCAAACTGTTGAAATGCTGGTCTATCCCTCCTGCTCCTCTCGCAATCTGTATTTTTTTTTTTAAATGTATTTTACATATGTAAAGGAAAATAAAGAAAGATATAAACAAACAAGTAACACTCTGGTCTTTGCCTGAGCTGAGAAACTCCCTGCTTTGAAACACAGAAGAAAACTGCTGATCGGCAGAGTTCCCTGCCCCTCCTTCCTCAAAACTCCCTGCTCGCAGCTGCAGGCACCACGGTTCCTCCTCTGCGTCTGCCTTGCTGTGTCTCCCGCCCGCTCGTGAGTGAGGCTCCACGGGGCGGTCCGAGTCAGTCAGCCTCCAAGAGCCGAGGCCAAATCATTTCTGTCTTTCTCCCCCCCTCTCTCCCCAGTCTTTGCCTCTTGCAGTCACACACATTCCTTCTCTCCTCCTCCTCCTCCTCCTTCTTCCATTTCTCTCTGTTTCTCTGTCGCGCGCGTTCTCTGAGCCCCTTCGGAAAGCTTTCTGTGTCTGCCCACTGCCCTCATCCCTGATCTGGCCCCACAAAAAGCTGAGCTGTGGACACGTATTTGGTGTGTGTAAAAATGCAAACACGTCGTCTTCAGGGAGGGAGCTCTGCGAATGAGCCGAAGCCAAGCGGCTTTGGACGTGACTTGCAGACACTCAGGCGTGTAAAACCAGCAATGCTCCAACGAGCATCCTTTTTATTTTCTCTTTGTGATTAGTGACATTGAAAATCCTGCTCGGCATAGCTGCGAGACGCTGCTTTTCTTGCAGGGCCCTGCCCGCTCCCTGAGCTGAGAACCTCCCTGCTTTGAAACACAGAAGAAAGCTGCTGATCGGCCGAGTTCCCTTGCTTCCTCAAAAAAAAAAAAACTCTGGTCTTTCCTCGCAGCTGCAGGCAGCACGGTCCCTCCTCTGCGTCTGGCCTGCTGTTTCTCTGGCTGTTCTCTTGGCTTGACAGCGGAGGGGATTTCTCTAACGTGCCTCGGTCGGCCTCACAGAGCGGAGGTCTCCGCATGCCTCCCTCCCCCCTCTATCTCTCTCGCGCGTGTTCTCTGAGCTCGTTCTACAGCTTTCTGTGTCTGTGTCCCTGTGTCTGGGGAGGGGATTTTTCTAAAGCACACGCCAACCTAAGCAAGTGCGAGGGGTAAGGAAATGAAGAGAGAGAAAAAAAAAAGAATGTCTGGTTGGTCACTCACAGTAAAACAGTGGATGGATAAAAAAAAAAAAAACACAGGGGTCAAATGCACCCTAAAGTACAGCGCGAGGGAATTGCCAAATGCAGGCCACCAAGTAATGTCTCGTGGGGTCATTTATACTCTGTGTAAATGAAAGTTTGTGAAAGTGAAAGTTTTTTTTTTTTAAAAAGTACGGGGTAAAATGCACCCTAAAGTACAGCGCGAGAGGTATGAAAATAAATAAATAAATTGATGCCCCCCTTCTCCCCCCCTCCACCCCCTGGTGGTCGTGGGGTGTAAGGACAATGAAGAAAACAAATACGGGGTCAAATGCACCCAAAAGACAGCGCGAGGGGTATGAAAATAAATAAATAGATAGATGCCCCCCCTCATCCCCTCCACCCCCTGGTGGTCGTGGGGTGTAAGTACAATGAAGAGAGGATGGGGTCCTTTACGTTCCGTAAAACAGCGGAGTGAATGTTTTTTTTTTTTTTTTTTAAATATGGGGTCAAATGCAACCAAAAGACAGCGCGAGGGGTATAAAAATAAATAAATAGATTGATGCCCCCCCTCATCCCCTCCTCTCCCTCCACCCCCTGGTGGTCGTGGGGTGTAAGGACAATGAAGAAATGAAAAAAATATGGGGTCAAATGCACCCTAAAGTACAGCGCGAGAGGTATGAAAATAAATAAATAAATTGATGCCCCCCTTCTCCCCCCCTCCACCCCCTGGTGGTCGTGGGGTGTAAGGACAATGAAGAAAACAAATACGGGGTCAAATGCACCCAAAAGACAGCGCGAGGGGTATGAAAATAAATAAATAGATAGATGCCCCCCCTCATCCCCTCCACCCCCTGGTGGTCGTGGGGTGTAAGTACAATGAAGAGAGGATGGGGTCCTTTACGTTCCGTAAAACAGCGGAGTGAATGTTTTTTTTTTTTTTTTTAAAAATATGGGGTCAAATGCAACCAAAAGACAGCGCGAGGGGTATAAAAATAAATAAATAGATTGATGCCCCCCCTCATCCCCTCCTCTCCCTCCACCCCCTGGTGGTCGTGGGGTGTAAGGACAATGAAGAAATGAAAAAAATATGGGGTCAAATGCACGCCAAAGCACAGCGCGAGAGGTATGAAAATAAATAAATAAATTGATGCCCCCCTTCTCCCCCCCTCCACCCCCTGGTGGTCGTGGGGTGTAAGGACAATGAAGAAAAAAAAATACGGGGTCAAATGCACCCAAAAGACAGCGCGAGGGGTATGAAAATAAATAAATAGATAGATGCCCCCCCTCATCCCCTCCACCCCCTGGTGGTCGTGGGGTGTAAGTACAATGAAGAGAGGATGGGGTCCTTTACGTTCCGTAAAACAGCGGAGTGAATGTTTTTTTTTTTTTTTTTAAAAATATGGGGTCAAATGCAACCAAAAGACAGCGCGAGGGGTATAAAAATAAATAAATAGATTGATGCCCCCCCTCATCCCCTCCTCTCCCTCCACCCCCTGGTGGTCGTGGGGTGTAAGGACAATGAAGAAATGAAAAAAATATGGGGTCAAATGCACGCCAAAGCACAGCGCGAGAGGTATGAAAATAAATAAATAAATTGATGCCCCCCTTCTCCCCCCCTCCACCCCCTGGTGGTCGTGGGGTGTAAGGACAATGAAGAAAAAAAAATACGGGGTCAAATGCACCCAAAAGACAGCGCGAGGGGTATGAAAATAAATAAATAGATAGATGCCCCCCCTCATCCCCTCCACCCCCTGGTGGTCGTGGGGTGTAAGTACAATGAAGAGAGGATGGGGTCCTTTACGTTCCGTAAAACAGCGGAGTGAATGTTTTTTTTTTTTTTTTTTTAAAATATGGGGTCAAATGCAACCAAAAGACAGCGCGAGGGGTATAAAAATAAATAAATAGATTGATGCCCCCCCTCATCCCCTCCTCTCCCTCCACCCCCTGGTGGTCGTGGGGTGTAAGGACAATGAAGAAATGAAAAAAATATGGGGTCAAATGCACGCCAAAGCACAGCGCGAGAGGTATGAAAATAAATAAATAAATTGATGCCCCCCTTCTCCCCCCCTCCACCCCCTGGTGGTCGTGGGGTGTAAGGACAATGAAGAAAAAAAAATACGGGGTCAAATGCACCCAAAAGACAGCGCGAGGGGTATGAAAATAAATAAATAGATTGATGCCCCCCCTCATCCCCTCCACCCCCTGGTGGTCGTGGGGTGTAAGTACAATGAAGAGAGGATGGGGTCCTTTACGTTCCGTAAACCAGCGGAGTGAATGTTTTTTTTTTAAAAATACGGGGTCAAATGCACCCAAAAGACAGCGCGAGGGGTATGAAAATAAATAAATAGTTTGATGCCCCCCCTCATCGCCTCCTCCCCCTCCACCCCCTGGTGGTCGTGGGGTGTAAGGACAATGAAGAGAGGATGATAAAAAATATGGGGTCAAATGCACGCCAAAGCACAGCGCGAGACGTATGAAAATAAATAAATAAATTGATGCCCCCCTCCTCCCCCTCCACCCCCTGGTGGTCGTGGGGTGTAAGGACAATGAAGAGAGGATGATAAAAAAAGTATTGTCTCGTGGGGTCGTTTACGATCCGTAAAACAGCGGACTGAATGTTTTTTATGCCGGCCACAGAGAAATTTCTCGTGGGGTCGTTTACGATCAGTAAAACAGCGGACTGAATGTTTTTTATGCCGGCCACTGAGAAATTTCTCGTGGGGTCACACGAGCTGCGTAAAACAGCGGATTTTTTGGGGGGTCATGCAGACCCCAAAGCACATGCCCACCTGAGCGAGTGGGAGGGTTATATAAATACGGAGGTCAAATGCACCCCAAACTACAGCGCGAGGGAATTGCCAAATGCCATCCACCAAAAAAAAAAAAAAAACGCCTCGTGGGGTCACACGTGCTCCGATAAACAGCGGTTGGAATTTTTATTTTTTTTTGAAAAAAAATACGGGGGTCAAATGCACCCCAAACTACAGCGCGAGGGAATTGCCAAATGCCATAAACAAAAAAAAAAATTATACCCCCCCCCCCTTCCCCCTGGTGGTCGTGCGGTGTAAGGAAAATGAAGATAGGAAAAAAAAAGCATAGTCTCGTGGGGTCATTTGCACTCTGTAAAACAGCGGAGTGAACGCTTTTGTTTTTGGAGAAAAAAATAATAAAGTATTGTCTCTTGGGGTCATTTGAGCTCCGTAAAACAGCGGAGTGAACGCTTTTGTTTTTGGAGAAAAAAAAAAATAAAGTATTGTCTCTTGGGGTCATTTTAGCTCCGTAAAACAGCGGAGTGAACGCTTTTGTTTTTGGAGGAAAATAAAAATAAAGTATTGTCTCTTGGGGTCATTTTAGCCCCGTAAAACAGCGGAGTGAACGCTTTTGTTTGGAGAAAAAAAAATAAAGTATTGTCTCTTGGGGTCATTTGAGCTCCATAAAACAGCGGAGTGAACGCTTTTTTTTTAAATAATACAGGGGTCGAATGCACGCGAAAGCACAGCGCGAGGGGTATGTAAATAAATAAATGAATTGATGCCCCCCCTTCCCCTCCCCCTGGTGGTCGTGCGCTGTAAGGAAATGAATAGTGGGTGAAAAAAAAAAGCATTGTCTCGTGGGGTCATTTGCACTCCGTAAAACAGCGGAGTGAACGCTTTTTTTGGAGAAAAAAAAGTATTGTCTCTTGGGGCCATTTGAGCTCCGTAAAACAGCGGAGTGAATGTTTTTTTAATAATACGGGGTCGAATGCAAGCGAAAGCACAGCGCGAGGGGTATGAAAATAAATTTAAAAAAAAATTGATTACCCCCCTCCTTCCCTCTCCACCTTCTGGTGGTCTTGGGGTGTAAGGAAAATGAAGAGAGGATGGAGAGAAAAAATTAAAAATAAAGTATTGTCTCGTGGGGTCACTTCTGCCCTGTAAAACAGCGGAGGGAATGGGTTTCGTGCTGGCCACCGAGAAATGCCTCGTGGGGTCACTTATGCCCTGTAAAACAGCGGAGAGGATGGAGAGAAAAAAAAAATAAAGTATTGTCTCGTGGGGTCACTTATGCCCTGTAAAACAGCGGAGGGAATGGGTTTCGTGCTGGCCACCGAGAAATGCCTCGTGGGGTCACTTATGCCCTGTAAAACAGCGGAGGGAGTTATATTTTTTTGGAGGGGGGTCATGCAGACCCCAAAGCACATGCCAACCTAAGGGAGCGGAAGGGTTATATTGACAAACCAATACCTTTTTACATGCTTATCACAGGTAAGATTGATAACCCTTGTGCTGTCTTAGGGGGAAAGAAAAGCATGGATTAAAAAAAAGGTAAGGAGGGGGGGTCATTTTAAAAACGCATACCCCCCTTTGGTATTGACCCCAGACAGGTACACCCGGTACACCCTCCCGCAATCGAAGAGGGTCGAGTTCCTGAATTTATTTTCACTGTGGATTTACTCAGTCAAATTCAGTGGGGAAATCCAGCTTCTTTCAGTCAAAGCAGCTGGTTAAAGTCAAATTGTTTTTATCAATAAAGCACTTTGACACAGTAATCCGCGCCTTTATTTCTATTCGACTGGATCAGTGTAACTCTCTTTCCATCTCTCACTCGTCCTTATCCTGTCTCAAACTGGCAAAGATCGCTGCTGTATGTTTGTTAACTGGCATGTGGAACAGAGAGCATATTACTCAAGTTCTGACTTCTCTACACTGGCTGACTGTTCATTTTAAAATTCTTTTATTTGTTTCTAAATCTTTAAACAGTCTGGCTCTGCCCTGTCTCTCTGAGCTGCTACAGCTGCATTCCTCTTAGATCAGCTGACCAGCTGCTGCTGGATGTGCCAAGGACACAGGGGAAACTCAGAGTGTATGGGGCATTTTCCTTTGCTGGCCTCAGCTTGTGGGATGCACTGCTCATGCAGGTTAGGCAGGCCAATTCTTCGAATGATTTTAAATCCAAGTTGAAAACTCAGTTTTTCTCACTGGCTTTTAACTGAGTTTGAGTTGGTGATTGTACTGATTTTTATTACTTTTGTATTATGTTGTTCATTTTGGATCGTTGTCTTGTTTTATCTTTCATCATTAAGCACTTTGGTCAGCCTCTGCTGTCACAAAAGCGCTTTATAAATAAAGTTTACTTGACTCATGCCTTGCTGGAGTGAAAACATAGTTGAAAGAAAGAAACAAAAACAACAAACAAAACACATCAACCCCGTCATTGTTTTTATTGAGTTTCACAGGCAAGTTTACTGTAGCACAAGCAACAGTAAAAAAAAAGCAAAAGCATTTTTAAAACTAAAAAAAAAACTATATTTCACACACTCAAAGCGTCTGCCAGCACAGAGTCCTTTCACTGCTAGCGCATTTCACAGGAACAGGCTGGACTGTGAATAGTAGTCGCCATCCCCGTATGTTTTGGCAGCATTAAGACCGTCTCGATGAGCGTTGTGCGACATGAAGGCGTCTGTATTTCTCCCGTCGCCTTGCCTCTCTTTGAGCACTGTGGAGGTGAGCACCATGGTGATCACGTACATGGCGTATATGAGAATGTTGAACACTGCTATGGCGCACTCCACGTTGTGCATCCTGTGTTCGTCACGAATCAGCGGCCTGTACAAGAGCTCCATGCAACCAGAGACGACTGCCATGAACAGCTCCAGATTCATCATGATCAGACAGGCCAGCACCGTCCGGGTGCTTTTGTTGAGCCTTCTGGTTCCTTCCTCGGCGTCGTCCATCTTGCGCTTGCTCTTGGCCGCGAAAAAGCTCAGCACCACGCTCACGACCATCGCCAGACAGCCCATGGTTATCACAGCTATGCCGCCGTGTATGTAAGCGTGATCGTAGCTACTCCTCTCCTGAGCCGTAGAGGAGCCGAAGGAGACGTCCCGAGCGCTCCCCCTCACGGCGTGACTGCTATCTATCAGGTAGAGGATGTTGTTGGGCAAGGCGAGGAACCCGACAATGAGAGAGGTGATGACCGCGATGGCGGCCCCCAACTTTCCCCTGAACCTGGCAACGCTCAGTACGGGGTTGGACGTCCTCCCCATCAACATCTCTTTTCCGGACGAAATCAAAGAATCGAAGCCTCCGACGAGGCCGGACCTGGTCCGCTGCATCCCGCCCAGCAGAGGTGGGCAGACGGGGTCGCGTCCTGTGCACGAGAGGGCGGAGCCAGCATAGGTTACCTACCCCCCTTTAACGGTTACTGCCGCACAGCGTCTTGGTCCACCCCGAGACATTTAATACGATGAAGCTCGGGAGGCCCGTGATCGAGTTCAGAGGGTCGAGAAGAGACCTCCAGGCGAAGGCCGTGACGCAGGACCGGTGGTACAGGGTCCGCGGCATCACGAGGACCTTGAATTCGATCGCGCGCCGCAGGAGAGGCGTCCGATCTCACAACATGATATGTGTGGACCTATACGCTAGGTTCCTTAGCCACCTCGTCCGTGACCGACGAAACCCGCTCGGCTGGTTGTCTCATCACTTGGCCATCCTGAACGCGCCTGAGGACCCAGCCCGTAAGTTTGAGGGCGAGTTGAGACGCCTGCTGGCATACGGCTCTCTCAACTTTGAGTCGTGCAGGCGCGCCTGGGACAGGAGCCGCATGTCCAGGGGCATAGGAAACGCAGTAGACGCTCAGTGCAAGGACGTGTTCAACGGAAAGAAGGCTGCTTCAGAGACCGGGCCCGTGTCTCGCCTCCTGCTCGCCCAGCTCGAGGCCCTGCGCCTCAAGCCGATCTGCGCGGGCCTCAAAGTGGCCGGCGTGCCCACGCCCGACCGAGGCGGCAGCACGTACCACAACGGCTGCACCCGGGGCTGCGGGCCACTGCCTGGACGGAACACCTTCTACACGGAAGTGGACCTGCTGGCTCACGATGCAACGACCGACACTGTGGCCCTCCTAGAGCTCAAGACCCGAAACAGCGACGTTTTGGATGCCCCTACCCTGTGGCGGTACAACGCCCAGCTGTGGCTGACCTGGACGATGTTCTCGCTCACGTACCCGAGCGTGGCGGAGCGCTCAAACGCTTACCTGGTGATCGTGAGGCCAGGCACGAACACGGTCACCATAAGGAGCTGTCTGAGGCCCTCCGTGACCAAGACGCTGCGCACCAAGTTCCCCTGGATAAACTGCCTTTGTCCGCAGGTGCTCAACTGCCTCACGCCGACCTGTGTCAACGTGAGAGTGCAGGCCTATCCGAAGCCAGGCTCTGGCGGCAGGGCGAGCATCGACCCAAAGGACCTCTGTTACAGGAACGTCATGTTCAACCGAGAAAAGGCCAGAGTGCGTCAGAGACGTTACCCCGATCAGGGATCGCAAGGCCGTCCACCGCACCCAACGCCCTCCTCCGAGACGAGCGGGGCCCCCCAGGGGTCCTGGGTCCGCATCACGTGGGAGCCGAACACGGCTCCCACGCAGGCATGACACTCGATAAAAAGCCCCGCATGTTCGAGCGCTGGATGGAAACTGACGGACAACTAGAACTGACATGGGTCTGAGGCACCAAGCGCTCCACGGCATGCTGGCCAACCCAGACGTGTCCCCTTTCAAAGTAATCGAGAAACCCAGCGAACAGCAGGACTGGATCCTGATAGACCATCTCATTGTCACACACACAGTCAGAGAAAGCGATTACAGGGAGAGCGAACCGGAGATGTCGGTCGCGAGGATGGCGAGCTATTTCGCATCCTGGTACGTCAGAGAGAGGGCCCACGGCCGATGCGTCGTGCTCGTAAAAGACGGTCCGGGGGCGCAGAAGCCTAGCGTGAGGGAAGAAAGGGCCAACAGGACGGTCCCTGGTCACTTGAAGTTCTGTAAGGCTCACCTGGCCGAGATAGAGTACGGCACGATGAAACTGTTGGCCGACGTGGGCATGAGAGACAGCTTTTTCTTAGTCACAGGGGCGGTAGGCGAGTCGCGCTGGGCCCAGACCGCCGGCGAGCGCGCCAGCAACCTGGTCTCGTTCCACAACGAGCGCGGGGGAGAGGGGGCCAGTCCACTCACGGAGCCAGACCACTTCAAAATCGAGACCCTCCATTTTCCCGTCGTGGATCTGAGCTACTGCGACGGCAAGACCTACAGGCCTGAGGGGACGCCTGGAGTTTTCTTGACAGCTTTCGGGAGCCCGGAAGACGAGCGGCTCCAGGGCTTGCTAAAGGCTTGCGTCGAGTGTCGAGAAACGGAGGCCGACACGCTGATGGTGGAGTTGGCCAACGCCCTAACGGGCTCAGTGACAGTGTGCACAGGGGACACAGATCTGATAGCCGTGCTCGCTGCGAGCGGACGGCCCGGCCTGACACTGAGGTTGGACAACAAAAGCTACACTGAGGACAGAGCCATGCACGAATCGCCCTTCGGCGAGCTCCTTGTCGAGCCAGCGGTCCGACGGACCGCCAACAGAGCGCCGGGTGCCACAGACGACTGGCTGAGCGCACTGTGCGACCTGGGCTCCGCAGAGCACCACCTGTTGCCCAACGGCGCGGCGGAAAGACACGCCGATCTGGGTCGCCTTCTGGAGAGCCACGGGGGCGAGGCGTTCAAACTCTCAGTGTACGAGTTCTTGTACCGGGGCGGTGTTCGAGGCTCGGTTTACGTCGCTTTCCTGAGCGCGTTCTTCGAGTCTGACGCGAGGAGCAAACTGAGTGAACTGGCACTGGAGAGCCAGAAAACGGATGACCCGAAAGTCTTAGGCGCGGGGAACGCGCCCTCGTCGCAACTTTTCGGTAACGCAGCACGCTCGGTCGAGCGGGGATCTAAGCGCCCCCGCGAGCCAGAGGTCGACCGGGAGGGCGAAGCAGAACCAGAGATCGGATCCGACCCCCAGAAGACCAAGGTAAAGATCACGGCTGGGCTCAAGCGCACGGCCAAAGCCTACGCGGACGGAGCAATCCCGGAGTCCACTCACGCCCGTTACCTCAGACTGGCTCGCTCCGGAAGGCACCTGTTCCTGAGAGCCAAAGCCAGAGCGCAGGAGGACCAGAGCGTCCGATCCAAACACTTGCTGTTCATGGCCCTCTGCGGAACAGACTACAGCTTCACTCCAGTGGGGCTGGGAATCAAAAGGTTGCTGAGTGGCGCGATACGCAACCGAGAGAAGTTCAGCTCTTGGTGCGCCAAGCTCGTGACCGCACTGTGGTCCCAGGACGGAGAGGATGGCGGAGGGAGCGAAAGGTCCCTTGAGTTTCGCGCCATGGGCGAACAGTTGGCCAGCCTCACAGGAGTCCCCAAGTCTACGAGCTCAAAGCATTGGACTGGAAAAAAGTTTGAAATCATGTGCAGGACGCTCAAATACGTGTGCGACCTGTGGACCCTGAAGGGTCCCCGGATCGGTCCCCATTATGGGTTTCGTGTGCACGACGGAGTCGTGCGTTTCATAGAAGAGGAAGACCCAGAGTCTGTGTCTTGAGAGTTGATACAGGGGCGAGATGTATTTCATTTCATTTTCTGTGTAAAAAATGAAGAAGAAAAAAAAAAAAACGAGCGAACAAACACAATAAGAGGATGACCCAGAGTCTGTGTCTTGAAAGTTGATACAGGGGCGAGATGTATTTCATTTCAATTCCAATTTCTGTGTAAAAAATGAAGAAGAAAAAAAAAAATAAGCGAACAAACACGATGGAAACAATAAAAGTAAATTCAAACACACCAGTGCAGTTTTCAGAGTTTTATTTCATTCGGACACGTCTGTATTTACACCACACAATGTCGATTTCAACTCTCGAAGCCATCTCTAAATTACCACTGGAGTTCGTCGTGTGTCAACCGAAAGGATGATTGGCGTACTCGAGCTTGCTCATCCATGTACATTAAGGTCATAGGCGGCGCTAAGGATGAACAAAGGCCGCAAAAGAACACTAAGAAGCAGGTCGAGGCCCCTGGCCCACAAGCGGGGAACAAGAGCGGTCGAGCCAGAGGATCCTCGGCCCGACTCGCAAGGGCAGCGCGGGGGGCCGAAGCCGGGCCGCTACGAACCCTACGACTGGGATTCGGACTCAGACGGGGGACACAGAGACGGAGGGGGTCACGGTCGAGTCGGCCGCAAAACTCGCGCGGGCCGGCGATCCCATCCGCCGGGGGACAAAGCCCGTGAGCCTGATGCGGCAGCGGTGGAGCCCGTGGGTCCTCGGCACGACTCGGAAGGGCAGCGCGGGGCCCCGAAGCCGGGCCGCTATGAACCCTACGACTGGGATTCGGACTCAGACGGGGGATACGGAGGGGGCCACGGTCCGCCGCGGGACGAAGCCCTCGAGCCTGATGCGGCAGCGGTCGAGCCCGAGGGTCCTCGGCACGACTCGGAAGGGCAGGGCGGGGGAGACGGAGACAGAGGGGGCCACGGTCAGGTCGGCCGTGAAACTCTCGAGGACAGGCGATCCGATCCGCCGCGGGACGAAGCCCTCGAGCCTGATGCGGCAGCGGTCGAGCCCGAGGGTCCTCGGCACGACTCGGAAGGGCAGGGCGGGGGAGACGGAGACAGAGGGGGCCACGGTCAGGTCGGCCGTGAAACTCTCGAGGACAGGCGATCCGATCCGCCGCGGGACGAGGCCCACGAGCCTGACGATGGAGCGGTCGAGCCCGGGGGTCCTCAGCATGAATTGGAAGGGCAGGGCAGAGGCGACGAACCCTCCGATTGGGATTTGTACGAGTGTGAAACGGACGTGGACGAGCTCGATGGTTCTCAAAGTGAAACGGAAGAACAGCACCGGGGCCCCAGGTCATCGGGCGAGGAAGACGTCGAGGAAGCCGTTGAGGAAGACGCCGAGGAAGACATAGAGGAAGAACCAGCCGCAGAGAGCGCGAGCGTGTACCCGGATACATTTTCCTCCAAGAACGGTGAAATAAAGTGGTCAGCGAACGAGCGTGATCGGTCGAGCGTCCGGGCGTCCCCTCCTCACCAGGCCTCAGGGCCTACCACTGAGGCGAGGGAGGGGGCTCAAGACATCCTGTCTTCTTTTCTTTTGTTTTTCACTCCGAATGTAGAAAGACTGATTTTGATAGCTACCAACCGCCATAGCGCCGATAAGGCCCACGCCTTAAAGACTCCGAAACCCATGGACGAGATTGAACTGAGAGCCTACGTGGGACTGCTGATCTTGGCCGGGGTGTACAGGTCTCGAGGCGAAGCGTTGGTGAGCCTGTGGGAGCCCGAGTGCGGACGACCGATCTTCGGGGCAACCATGTCCCTTAGAAGCTTTTACCAGCGCTCTGCGACGCTCAGGTTCGACGATCGAAGCACGAGAGCCTCTAGGAGCGCTTCGGACAGATTGGCCGCAGTCAGAGAGGTGTGGGAAGAGTGGTGCGATCGGCTGCCCAGGCTTTACGACATCGGACCCGAGGTGACTGTGGACGAACGAATGGTTCCTTTCAAAGGTGCGGTTTCAGCCTCCCTTTTTACTGTTCTCAGGGTATCCTTGACGTATTCGCGTCTGTCTTAACTCTTCCTTTTGTTTTTCTTTCTCTACGCAGGACGTTGTTCTTTCAGACAGTACATTCCCAGCAAGCCTACCAAGTACGGCCTCAAACTATGGGTCGCTTGCGACGCAAGGACGAGCTACGCTTGGAGGGTCCAACCGTACATGGGCAAGCTGGCTTCGGGTGCTCGAGAGACAAACCTTGCGTCCCGAGTGGTTTCGGATCTCACCCGGGGACTGGAGCACCGTAACGTCACGTGCGACAATTTCTTCACTTCGTACGCGCTCGCCACCGAGCTCCTGAAACGGAACATCACCCTGCTCGGTACGATCAAAAGCAACAAACCCGAACTGCCTCCGGAGCTCGCGTCGGCCCGCGGACGAGAAGCACTCTCCTCCAGGTTCGCCTTTACGGACTGCGCCGCGGCCCTTTCCTACGTGCCCAAAAAGAACAAAAACGTCCTGCTCCTTAGCACGAAGCATTCGAGGGTCGAAATATGCCACGAACGCAGGGACAAAAAACCAGAGATGATCTTGGATTACAATAAAACCAAGGGCGGCGTGGACAACCTGGACAAACTGCTGGCCACGTACAGCTGCAGGAGAATGACCAAGCGCTGGCCCTTGGCCATGTTCCACAACATGATCGACATGTCGGCGTACAACGCGTACGTGATATGGAGGGAAATGCACCCGGACTGGATGCCGTGGAACCGCAACCGAAGGAGAATCTTCCTCGAGCAGCTGGGCAAAGATCTCGTCAGACCGCTCGTACTTCGCAGGAAGCGTGTTCCTCGCGCAAGGCCGGCCTACGACCTAATGGTCAGCATGCAAGAAGCCGGCGGGACGAGCGCGCGCAGCGAGGGCAAAAGAAAACGATGTCAGATATGCCCGCGCTCCAAGGACACAAAGACGCTGATCTCCTGCAAGAGCTGCGGAAAGAGCATCTGCAGAGGCTGCACTGTCCCCTTTTGCCCCCTTTGCTCCGAGCGCCAGGGAAGGGACGCCGACACAGACGCGTCCCAGTGAAAGGGATCGAGCTGTCTGGTAGCGCGACCTGATGCCTCGTTTCCCACTCGAGTAACTGAAAATCTGTTCTGTTTTGATATCAGCGAGTCTGTCCTCTGTGCCGCCCTGTATGTCCTCTGAAAATAAAACTGAGAACTGCTGTCGTACAAAGGTGTCTGTGTGCGCGTGTGTCTGTGTGAACATTCGAGAAGCAAAACTGTTGAAAGGGTTTGAGGGGTCTACGCGAAGGTACGGATATTTCGATCCAACGCGTTCGATTCACAAAGAAAGGCCTACAAACAGGGCTGGTTTGAGCTTGCAAAGCCTCTCAGCGCCCACAGGCCAACTCTGTCCTCGTTCGAGTGGATAAACAGAGTCAGCAGGGATTCTAAGCTTTACGGGGAGAGAATTGGCCTGCAAGCTCTGAGGCTTGGCGTTCTGGAGGTATCTTCACATTCAGAATGCTTGAGTCCGGAAAGATTTTTTTTTTTTTCTTCCCACTCGAGCTGTCAGAATTACATTTGGAGCCAGTTTGGGGAGGGAACCGCAACAGCCGAGAGCTCAGCGGAAGGGGAAAAAAATGAGTTGGCCTTGTAGCACCAAATCTCTTATGAATCCTATGAGCTCTCCACCTAAACCTACTGTGAATGTTGTGTGAGATTTTCACTGGGTGTAAAATAAAATAAAAACAGAACAAATAATCGAAAAGAACCCAAACATTATAGTTTGTTTTTTTTGTGTGATTCGGGGATGTCTTCTGATGCAAAAGGCTCGTAGCGCTGGCCAGCCTTCGCGATCTGGTCTGCGCCCTGGAAACGAGCAGCGTGGGTTTGCGAGGGTAGCCGAGCTGCCACACGGCTGCTCGTTCTGGGATAGGATTGGCCTGCGAGCTCCTCTCATCAACGACACGCTTCAGTTTGCCTCTGATTCGGCTTCCCTGACACAGCGCGCTGTGATGTGACTCGCAGAGCCACACATCAAACCCTTCCCATAGAGCTTCATGTGCTGTCAGAGTGGAGGCGATCGGCCTGCTCTGGGGCTGGGCTCCCCTTGGGGTTGCTTCACATTTGGAACATTTGGAGATACAAGCGGAGCCAGCCCGGAGAGGGAACAGAAACGGACCACAGCTCAACGGAAAGGAGAGAATGTTGGTCTTTGAGCACTCCGCCTGAAGCTATCGCGAATATTCCGTGAGGTTTTCACTGTCTGTAAAATAAAAATAAAAAACAGGACAGAAAATCCAAACGAACACAGAAATTGTTTTTATTTTGTAAGACTTTTTTATTACAACATGACCTGGGTATCCAACCCAGGGTGGAACCGAAACGGTCAGAGCTCAGCGGAATGGAGAAAGTCGGCCCTCCCTGACACAGAGCGCTGCGGTGTGACTCGTGGCATCCAGCCTGTCTCTCAGTCAGCTCACTCTCAGGCGCAGGCTGCGTGTGTTTTTCAGACGCGAAAGGCCCCAGCCTGTCTCTGAGGATGCCCCCCTGCCCCCCGACACAGAGCTCTGTGGTGTGTGGATTGTGTTCTGAAAGGGTTTTCTCACTCGAGCGGTCAGAATTACATCCTGAGCCACGCAGAGCCGCTCGTGCGGTTCCCTTCACCCAAACCTGAGCCTCTCCACGGAGCTTCATGTGCTGTCAGAGGGGAGAGGGTCTGCATGCGGGCTGCTCTCAGCCAATGCACGATCTAGCCTGCCCCTGCGCGGTCCAGCCTTCCTCTCATTCTCCTCCCCTGCAGGCGCGGGCTGCGTGTGTGCCTCAGACAGGAAAGGCTCCAGCCTTCCTCTGCCTCGGCCCCCCTTGAAACAGCGCTCAGTGGCTTTACTTCACGCAGAGCCGCTCAGGATTTTTCCCTACACACACCCCAAGCCTTTCCGTCGAGCTTCATGTGCTGTCAGAGGGGACAGGCTCTGACTGCGGGCTGTGCTGCAGCTCGGCTTCCTTGAGGTTGCTTCAAAGTTAGAACGCTTGTGTTCGGAAAGGGTTTTCTCACTCCGGCTGTCAGAATTACATCCTGAGCCACCCTGGAGAGGGAACAGAAATGGCCCAGAGCTGAACAGACTGAAGAGAATGTCCTTCTTAGAGCTCTACGCCTGAATCTATCGCAAATGTTCCGTGAGGTTTTCACTGGCTGTAAAATAAAAATTAGAAAAAAACAGAACAGAAAATCCAAACGAATTTCCCCCCGGGAGGGGCTGCGTGTGTTTCCCAGACGCGAAAGGCTCCGGCCTGCCTCTGAGAGTGCACCCTGAGCCTCTGCAGAGAGCCTCCGTAGAGAGCCTGCCTGCGAGTGGGGACTTCCCGACAGAAGCGGAGCCCTGTGCCTTGTGACATCTGTTTCGAAAGACCGCAGCCTGCTTCTGCTTCTGCAGCTTGCTTGACACGGATTTCTGCGGAGCGTGGCTGGTGTTGGGAAAGATTTGTTTTCTCACTCGAGCGGTCAGAATTAAGTGCAGGGCCAGCTCTGGGAGTGAACCGAACGGGCCCGGAGCTCAGCAGAGTGAAGAGAAAGTTTGCCACCGAGCTCTTTGCCCGTTGCTGTCTAGAGTGTTCTGTGAGGTTTTTGCTGGCTGTGAAATAAAAATGAAAACGAAGTAAAAACGGGACAGAAAACCCAAAAGAACACAGAAAATTTCTTTTGTGTGATGACTTTTTTTATTACAACACGAGCTGGGTATCGAACCCAGGGGTGGAACAGAAACGGTCCGCAGCTCAGCCAACCCTGCCTGACACACAGCTCTGCCGTGTGACTCGTGGCATCCAGCCTGTCTCTCGCTCGGCTCACTCGCGGGCGGGGGCTGCCTGTGTTTCTCAGACGCGAAAGGCTCCGGCCTGCCTCTGAGGGTGCGGCCTGAGGAAAGGTTTTTTTTTTTTTTTTTTCCCTCTCGAGCTTTCAGAATTACATGTGGAGCCAGCTTGGGGAGGGAACCGCGACAGCCAAAAGCTCAGCGGAATGGAGAAAGAGTTGGCCTTCTAGCACTAAATCTCTTATTGTTTTTGCAAATGAGCTGTCCACCTCATGCTACTGTGAATGTCGTGTGAGGTTTTCACTAGATGTAAAATAAAAAACAGAGCAAAAAATCCAAAAGAACCCAAAAATTATTGTAATTGTTTTATTTTTTATTTTTTGCATGATGATTTTCTTTGTTGAGACTCGGGGATGCCTTCTGATGCAAAAGGCTCATCGCGTTGGCCAGAAAGAGTTGAATTCAGAAAGAGTTTTTCTCACTCGAGCTGTCAGAGATACAAGCGGAGCCAGCCTGAAGAGGGAACAGAAACGGGCCACAGCTCAACGGTCTGCCTGCGGGCGGCTCTCAGACAAAGCACGATCCAGCCTGCCTTCAGTCGCTCCCCTGCACAAATCCAGCCTGTCTCTCATTCCCTCCCCTGCAGGCGTGTGTGCCTCAGACGCAAAAGGCTCCAGCCTTCCTCTGCGTTGGGCCCCCCCTTGACACGAGCTTCAGTGTCTTTACTCCACACAGAGCCTGCCTGCGGGCGGCTCTCAGACAAAGCACGATCCAGCCTGCCTTCAGTCGCTCCCCTGCGCGATCCAGCCTGTCTCTCATTCCCTCCCCTGCAGGCGTGTGTGCCTCAGACGCAAAAGGCTCCGGCCTTCCTCTGCGTTGGCCCCCCCTTGACACGAGCTTCATGAAGTGTCTTTACTCCACACAGAGCCTGCCTGCGGGCGGCTCTCAGACAAAGCACGATCCAGCCTGCCTTCAGTCGCTCCCCTGCACAAATCCAGCCTGCCTCTCATTCCCTCCCCTGCAGGCGTGTGTGCCTCAGACGCAAAAGGCTCCAGCCTTCCTCTGCGTTGGGCCCCCCCTTGACACGAGCCTCGCGGAATGGAGAAAGAGTTGGCCTTCTAGCACTAAATCTCTCATTGTTTTTGCAAATGAGCTCTCCAACTCATGCTACTGTGAATGTCGTGTGAGGTTTTCACTAGATGTAAAATAAAAAACAGAGCAAAAAATCCAAAAGAACCCAAAAATTATTGTAATTGTTTTATTTTTTATTTTTTGCATGATGATTTTCTTTGTTGAGACTCGGGGATGCCTTCTGATGCAAAAGGCTCATCGCGTTGGCCAGAAAGAGTTGAATTCAGAAAGAGTTTTTCTCACTCGAGCTGTCAGAGATACAAGCGGAGCCAGCCTGAAGAGGGAACAGAAACGGGCCACAGCTCAACGGTCTGCCTGCGGGCCGCTCTCAGACAAAGCACGATCCAGCCTGCCTTCAGTCGCTCCCCTGCACAAATCCAGCCTGCCTCTCATTCCCTCCCCTGCAGGCGTGTGTGCCTCAGACGCAAAAGGCTCCAGCCTTCCTCTGCGTTGGGCCCCCCCTTGACACGAGCTTCAGTGTCTTTACTCCACACAGAGCCTGCCTGCGGGCGGCTCTCAGACAAAGCACGATCCAGCCTGCCTTCAGTCGCTCCCCTGCACAAATCCAGCCTGCCTCTCATTCCCTCCCCTGCAGGCGTGTGTGCCTCAGACGCAAAAGGCTCCAGCCTTCCTCTGCGTTGGGCCCCCCCTTGACACGAGCCTCGCGGAATGGAGAAAGAGTTGGCCTTCTAGCACTAAATCTCTCATTGTTTTTGCAAATGAGCTCTCCAACTCATGCTACTGTGAATGTCGTGTGAGGTTTTCACTAGATGTAAAATAAAAAACAGAGCAAAAAATCCAAAAGAACCCAAAAATTATTGTAATTGTTTTATTTTTTATTTTTTGCATGATGATTTTCTTTGTTGAGACTCGGGGATGCCTTCTGATGCAAAAGGCTCATCGCGTTGGCCAGAAAGAGTTGAATTCAGAAAGAGTTTTTCTCACTCGAGCTGTCAGAGATACAAGCGGAGCCAGCCTGAAGAGGGAACAGAAACGGGCCACAGCTCAACGGTCTGCCTGCGGGCGGCTCTCAGACAAAGCACGATCCAGCCTGCCTTCAGTCGCTCCCCTGCACAAATCCAGCCTGCCTCTCATTCCCTCCCCTGCAGGCGTGTGTGCCTCAGACGCAAAAGGCTCCAGCCTTCCTCTGCGTTGGGCCCCCCCTTGACACGAGCCTCGCGGAATGGAGAAAGAGTTGGCCTTCTAGCACTAAATCTCTCATTGTTTTTGCAAATGAGCTCTCCAACTCATGCTACTGTGAATGTCGTGTGAGGTTTTCACTAGATGTAAAATAAAAAACAGAGCAAAAAATCCAAAAGAACCCAAAAATTATTGTAATTGTTTTATTTTTTATTTTTTGCATGATGATTTTCTTTGTTGAGACTCGGGGATGCCTTCTGATGCAAAAGGCTCATCGCGTTGGCCAGAAAGAGTTGAATTCAGAAAGAGTTTTTCTCACTCGAGCTGTCAGAGATACAAGCGGAGCCAGCCTGAAGAGGGAACAGAAACGGGCCACAGCTCAACGGTCTGCCTGCGGGCCGCTCTCAGACAAAGCACGATCCAGCCTGCCTTCAGTCGCTCCCCTGCACAAATCCAGCCTGCCTCTCATTCCCTCCCCTGCAGGCGTGTGTGCCTCAGACGCAAAAGGCTCCAGCCTTCCTCTGCGTTGGGCCCCCCCTTGACACGAGCCTCGCGGAATGGAGAAAGAGTTGGCCTTCTAGCACTAAATCTCTTATTGTTTTTGCAAATGAGCTCTCCAACTCATGCTACTGTGAATGTCGTGTGAGGTTTTCACTAGATGTAAAATAAAAAACAGAGCAAAAAATCCAAAAGAACCCAAAAATTATTGTAATTGTTTTATTTTTTATTTTTTGCATGATGATTTTCTTTGTTGAGACTCGGGGATGCCTTCTGATGCAAAAGGCTCATCGCGTTGGCCAGAAAGAGTTGAATTCAGAAAGAGTTTTTCTCACTCGAGCTGTCAGAGATACAAGCGGAGCCAGCCTGAAGAGGGAACAGAAACGGGCCACAGCTCAACGGTCTGCCTGCGGGCCGCTCTCAGACAAAGCACGATCCAGCCTGCCTTCAGTCGCTCCCCTGCACAAATCCAGCCTGTCTCTCATTCCCTCCCCTGCAGGCGTGTGTGCCTCAGACGCAAAAGGCTCCAGCCTTCCTCTGCGTTGGGCCCCCCCTTGACACGAGCTTCATGAAGTGTCTTTACTCCACACAGAGCCTGCCTGCGGGCGGCTCTCAGACAAAGCACGATCCAGGCTGCCTTCAGTCGCTCCCCTGCGCGATCCAGCCTGTCTCTCATTCCCTCCCCTGCAGGCGTGTGTGCCTCAGACGCAAAAGGCTCCAGCCTTCCTCTGCGTTGGGCCCCCCCTTGACACGAGCCTCGCGGAATGGAGAAAGAGTTGGCCTTCTAGCACTAAATCTCTCATTGTTTTTGCAAATGAGCTCTCCAACTCATGCTACTGTGAATGTCGTGTGAGGTTTTCACTAGATGTAAAATAAAAAACAGAGCAAAAAATCCAAAAGAACCCAAAAATTATTGTAATTGTTTTATTTTTTATTTTTTGCATGATGATTTTCTTTGTTGAGACTCGGGGATGCCTTCTGATGCAAAAGGCTCATCGCGTTGGCCAGAAAGAGTTGAATTCAGAAAGAGTTTTTCTCACTCGAGCTGTCAGAGATACAAGCGGAGCCAGCCTGAAGAGGGAACAGAAACGGGCCACAGCTCAACGGTCTGCCTGCGGGCGGCTCTCAGACAAAGCACGATCCAGCCTGCCTTCAGTCGCTCCCCTGCACAAATCCAGCCTGCCTCTCATTCCCTCCCCTGCAGGCGTGTGTGCCTCAGACGCAAAAGGCTCCAGCCTTCCTCTGCGTTGGCCCCCCCTTGACACGAGCTTCATGAAGTGTCTTTACTCCACACAGAGCCTGCCTGCGGGCGGCTCTCAGACAAAGCACGATCCAGCCTGCCTTCAGTCGCTCCCCTGCACAAATCCAGCCTGCCTCTCATTCCCTCCCCTGCAGGCGTGTGTGCCTCAGACGCAAAAGGCTCCAGCCTTCCTCTGCGTTGGGCCCCCCCTTGACACGAGCCTCGCGGAATGGAGAAAGAGTTGGCCTTCTAGCACTAAATCTCTCATTGTTTTTGCAAATGAGCTCTCCAACTCATGCTACTGTGAATGTCGTGTGAGGTTTTCACTAGATGTAAAATAAAAAACAGAGCAAAAAATCCAAAAGAACCCAAAAATTATTGTAATTGTTTTATTTTTTATTTTTTGCATGATGATTTTCTTTGTTGAGACTCGGGGATGCCTTCTGATGCAAAAGGCTCATCGCGTTGGCCAGAAAGAGTTGAATTCAGAAAGAGTTTTTCTCACTCGAGCTGTCAGAGATACAAGCGGAGCCAGCCTGAAGAGGGAACAGAAACGGGCCACAGCTCAACGGTCTGCCTGCGGGCCGCTCTCAGACAAAGCACGATCCAGCCTGCCTTCAGTCGCTCCCCTGCACAAATCCAGCCTGCCTCTCATTCCCTCCCCTGCAGGCGTGTGTGCCTCAGACGCAAAAGGCTCCAGCCTTCCTCTGCGTTGGCCCCCCCTTGACACGAGCTTCATGAAGTGTCTTTACTCCACACAGAGCCTGCCTGCGGGCGGCTCTCAGACAAAGCACGATCCAGCCTGCCTTCAGTCGCTCCCCTGCACAAATCCAGCCTGCCTCTCATTCCCTCCCCTGCAGGCGTGTGTGCCTCAGACGCAAAAGGCTCCAGCCTTCCTCTGCGTTGGGCCCCCCCTTGACACGAGCCTCGCGGAATGGAGAAAGAGTTGGCCTTCTAGCACTAAATCTCTCATTGTTTTTGCAAATGAGCTCTCCAACTCATGCTACTGTGAATGTCGTGTGAGGTTTTCACTAGATGTAAAATAAAAAACAGAGCAAAAAATCCAAAAGAACCCAAAAATTATTGTAATTGTTTTATTTTTTATTTTTTGCATGATGATTTTCTTTGTTGAGACTCGGGGATGCCTTCTGATGCAAAAGGCTCATCGCGTTGGCCAGAAAGAGTTGAATTCAGAAAGAGTTTTTCTCACTCGAGCTGTCAGAGATACAAGCGGAGCCAGCCTGAAGAGGGAACAGAAACGGGCCACAGCTCAACGGTCTGCCTGCGGGCCGCTCTCAGACAAAGCACGATCCAGCCTGCCTTCAGTCGCTCCCCTGCACAAATCCAGCCTGCCTCTCATTCCCTCCCCTGCAGGCGTGTGTGCCTCAGACGCAAAAGGCTCCAGCCTTCCTCTGCGTTGGGCCCCCCCTTGACACGAGCCTCGCGGAATGGAGAAAGAGTTGGCCTTCTAGCACTAAATCTCTTATTGTTTTTGCAAATGAGCTCTCCAACTCATGCTACTGTGAATGTCGTGTGAGGTTTTCACTAGATGTAAAATAAAAAACAGAGCAAAAAATCCAAAAGAACCCAAAAATTATTGTAATTGTTTTATTTTTTATTTTTTGCATGATGATTTTCTTTGTTGAGACTCGGGGATGCCTTCTGATGCAAAAGGCTCATCGCGTTGGCCAGAAAGAGTTGAATTCAGAAAGAGTTTTTCTCACTCGAGCTGTCAGAGATACAAGCGGAGCCAGCCTGAAGAGGGAACAGAAACGGGCCACAGCTCAACGGTCTGCCTGCGGGCGGCTCTCAGACAAAGCACGATCCAGCCTGCCTTCAGTCGCTCCCCTGCACAAATCCAGCCTGCCTCTCATTCCCTCCCCTGCAGGCGTGTGTGCCTCAGACGCAAAAGGCTCCAGCCTTCCTCTGCGTTGGCCCCCCCTTGACACGAGCTTCATGAAGTGTCTTTACTCCACACAGAGCCTGCCTGCGGGCGGCTCTCAGACAAAGCACGATCCAGCCTGCCTTCAGTCGCTCCCCTGCACAAATCCAGCCTGCCTCTCATTCCCTCCCCTGCAGGCGTGTGTGCCTCAGACGCAAAAGGCTCCAGCCTTCCTCTGCGTTGGGCCCCCCCTTGACACGAGCCTCGCGGAATGGAGAAAGAGTTGGCCTTCTAGCACTAAATCTCTCATTGTTTTTGCAAATGAGCTCTCCAACTCATGCTACTGTGAATGTCGTGTGAGGTTTTCACTAGATGTAAAATAAAAAACAGAGCAAAAAATCCAAAAGAACCCAAAAATTATTGTAATTGTTTTATTTTTTATTTTTTGCATGATGATTTTCTTTGTTGAGACTCGGGGATGCCTTCTGATGCAAAAGGCTCATCGCGTTGGCCAGAAAGAGTTGAATTCAGAAAGAGTTTTTCTCACTCGAGCTGTCAGAGATACAAGCGGAGCCAGCCTGAAGAGGGAACAGAAACGGGCCACAGCTCAACGGTCTGCCTGCGGGCCGCTCTCAGACAAAGCACGATCCAGCCTGCCTTCAGTCGCTCCCCTGCACAAATCCAGCCTGTCTCTCATTCCCTCCCCTGCAGGCGTGTGTGCCTCAGACGCAAAAGGCTCCAGCCTTCCTCTGCGTTGGGCCCCCCCTTGACACGAGCCTCGCGGAATGGAGAAAGAGTTGGCCTTCTAGCACTAAATCTCTTATTGTTTTTGCAAATGAGCTCTCCAACTCATGCTACTGTGAATGTCGTGTGAGGTTTTCACTAGATGTAAAATAAAAAACAGAGCAAAAAATCCAAAAGAACCCAAAAATTATTGTAATTGTTTTATTTTTTATTTTTTGCATGATGATTTTCTTTGTTGAGACTCGGGGATGCCTTCTGATGCAAAAGGCTCATCGCGTTGGCCAGAAAGAGTTGAATTCAGAAAGAGTTTTTCTCACTCGAGCTGTCAGAGATACAAGCGGAGCCAGCCTGAAGAGGGAACAGAAACGGGCCACAGCTCAACGGTCTGCCTGCGGGCCGCTCTCAGACAAAGCACGATCCAGCCTGCCTTCAGTCGCTCCCCTGCACAAATCCAGCCTGTCTCTCATTCCCTCCCCTGCAGGCGTGTGTGCCTCAGACGCAAAAGGCTCCAGCCTTCCTCTGCGTTGGGCCCCCCCTTGACACGAGCTTCATGAAGTGTCTTTACTCCACACAGAGCCTGCCTGCGGGCGGCTCTCAGACAAAGCACGATCCAGGCTGCCTTCAGTCGCTCCCCTGCGCGATCCAGCCTGTCTCTCATTCCCTCCCCTGCAGGCGTGTGTGCCTCAGACGCAAAAGGCTCCAGCCTTCCTCTGCGTTGGGCCCCCCCTTGACACGAGCCTCGCGGAATGGAGAAAGAGTTGGCCTTCTAGCACTAAATCTCTCATTGTTTTTGCAAATGAGCTCTCCAACTCATGCTACTGTGAATGTCGTGTGAGGTTTTCACTAGATGTAAAATAAAAAACAGAGCAAAAAATCCAAAAGAACCCAAAAATTATTGTAATTGTTTTATTTTTTATTTTTTGCATGATGATTTTCTTTGTTGAGACTCGGGGATGCCTTCTGATGCAAAAGGCTCATCGCGTTGGCCAGAAAGAGTTGAATTCAGAAAGAGTTTTTCTCACTCGAGCTGTCAGAGATACAAGCGGAGCCAGCCTGAAGAGGGAACAGAAACGGGCCACAGCTCAACGGTCTGCCTGCGGGCGGCTCTCAGACAAAGCACGATCCAGCCTGCCTTCAGTCGCTCCCCTGCACAAATCCAGCCTGCCTCTCATTCCCTCCCCTGCAGGCGTGTGTGCCTCAGACGCAAAAGGCTCCAGCCTTCCTCTGCGTTGGCCCCCCCTTGACACGAGCTTCATGAAGTGTCTTTACTCCACACAGAGCCTGCCTGCGGGCGGCTCTCAGACAAAGCACGATCCAGCCTGCCTTCAGTCGCTCCCCTGCACAAATCCAGCCTGCCTCTCATTCCCTCCCCTGCAGGCGTGTGTGCCTCAGACGCAAAAGGCTCCAGCCTTCCTCTGCGTTGGGCCCCCCCTTGACACGAGCCTCGCGGAATGGAGAAAGAGTTGGCCTTCTAGCACTAAATCTCTCATTGTTTTTGCAAATGAGCTCTCCAACTCATGCTACTGTGAATGTCGTGTGAGGTTTTCACTAGATGTAAAATAAAAAACAGAGCAAAAAATCCAAAAGAACCCAAAAATTATTGTAATTGTTTTATTTTTTATTTTTTGCATGATGATTTTCTTTGTTGAGACTCGGGGATGCCTTCTGATGCAAAAGGCTCATCGCGTTGGCCAGAAAGAGTTGAATTCAGAAAGAGTTTTTCTCACTCGAGCTGTCAGAGATACAAGCGGAGCCAGCCTGAAGAGGGAACAGAAACGGGCCACAGCTCAACGGTCTGCCTGCGGGCCGCTCTCAGACAAAGCACGATCCAGCCTGCCTTCAGTCGCTCCCCTGCACAAATCCAGCCTGCCTCTCATTCCCTCCCCTGCAGGCGTGTGTGCCTCAGACGCAAAAGGCTCCAGCCTTCCTCTGCGTTGGCCCCCCCTTGACACGAGCTTCATGAAGTGTCTTTACTCCACACAGAGCCTGCCTGCGGGCGGCTCTCAGACAAAGCACGATCCAGCCTGCCTTCAGTCGCTCCCCTGCACAAATCCAGCCTGCCTCTCATTCCCTCCCCTGCAGGCGTGTGTGCCTCAGACGCAAAAGGCTCCAGCCTTCCTCTGCGTTGGGCCCCCCCTTGACACGAGCCTCGCGGAATGGAGAAAGAGTTGGCCTTCTAGCACTAAATCTCTCATTGTTTTTGCAAATGAGCTCTCCAACTCATGCTACTGTGAATGTCGTGTGAGGTTTTCACTAGATGTAAAATAAAAAACAGAGCAAAAAATCCAAAAGAACCCAAAAATTATTGTAATTGTTTTATTTTTTATTTTTTGCATGATGATTTTCTTTGTTGAGACTCGGGGATGCCTTCTGATGCAAAAGGCTCATCGCGTTGGCCAGAAAGAGTTGAATTCAGAAAGAGTTTTTCTCACTCGAGCTGTCAGAGATACAAGCGGAGCCAGCCTGAAGAGGGAACAGAAACGGGCCACAGCTCAACGGTCTGCCTGCGGGCCGCTCTCAGACAAAGCACGATCCAGCCTGCCTTCAGTCGCTCCCCTGCACAAATCCAGCCTGCCTCTCATTCCCTCCCCTGCAGGCGTGTGTGCCTCAGACGCAAAAGGCTCCAGCCTTCCTCTGCGTTGGGCCCCCCCTTGACACGAGCCTCGCGGAATGGAGAAAGAGTTGGCCTTCTAGCACTAAATCTCTTATTGTTTTTGCAAATGAGCTCTCCAACTCATGCTACTGTGAATGTCGTGTGAGGTTTTCACTAGATGTAAAATAAAAAACAGAGCAAAAAATCCAAAAGAACCCAAAAATTATTGTAATTGTTTTATTTTTTATTTTTTGCATGATGATTTTCTTTGTTGAGACTCGGGGATGCCTTCTGATGCAAAAGGCTCATCGCGTTGGCCAGAAAGAGTTGAATTCAGAAAGAGTTTTTCTCACTCGAGCTGTCAGAGATACAAGCGGAGCCAGCCTGAAGAGGGAACAGAAACGGGCCACAGCTCAACGGTCTGCCTGCGGGCGGCTCTCAGACAAAGCACGATCCAGCCTGCCTTCAGTCGCTCCCCTGCACAAATCCAGCCTGCCTCTCATTCCCTCCCCTGCAGGCGTGTGTGCCTCAGACGCAAAAGGCTCCAGCCTTCCTCTGCGTTGGCCCCCCCTTGACACGAGCTTCATGAAGTGTCTTTACTCCACACAGAGCCTGCCTGCGGGCGGCTCTCAGACAAAGCACGATCCAGCCTGCCTTCAGTCGCTCCCCTGCACAAATCCAGCCTGCCTCTCATTCCCTCCCCTGCAGGCGTGTGTGCCTCAGACGCAAAAGGCTCCAGCCTTCCTCTGCGTTGGGCCCCCCCTTGACACGAGCCTCGCGGAATGGAGAAAGAGTTGGCCTTCTAGCACTAAATCTCTCATTGTTTTTGCAAATGAGCTCTCCAACTCATGCTACTGTGAATGTCGTGTGAGGTTTTCACTAGATGTAAAATAAAAAACAGAGCAAAAAATCCAAAAGAACCCAAAAATTATTGTAATTGTTTTATTTTTTATTTTTTGCATGATGATTTTCTTTGTTGAGACTCGGGGATGCCTTCTGATGCAAAAGGCTCATCGCGTTGGCCAGAAAGAGTTGAATTCAGAAAGAGTTTTTCTCACTCGAGCTGTCAGAGATACAAGCGGAGCCAGCCTGAAGAGGGAACAGAAACGGGCCACAGCTCAACGGTCTGCCTGCGGGCGGCTCTCAGACAAAGCACGATCCAGCCTGCCTTCAGTCGCTCCCCTGCACAAATCCAGCCTGTCTCTCATTCCCTCCCCTGCAGGCGTGTGTGCCTCAGACGCAAAAGGCTCCAGCCTTCCTCTGCGTTGGGCCCCCCCTTGACACGAGCTTCAGTGTCTTTACTCCACACAGAGCCTGCCTGCGGGCGGCTCTCAGACAAAGCACGATCCAGCCTGCCTTCAGTCGCTCCCCTGCACAAATCCAGCCTGCCTCTCATTCCCTCCCCTGCAGGCGTGTGTGCCTCAGACGCAAAAGGCTCCAGCCTTCCTCTGCGTTGGGCCCCCCCTTGACACGAGCCTCGCGGAATGGAGAAAGAGTTGGCCTTCTAGCACTAAATCTCTCATTGTTTTTGCAAATGAGCTCTCCAACTCATGCTACTGTGAATGTCGTGTGAGGTTTTCACTAGATGTAAAATAAAAAACAGAGCAAAAAATCCAAAAGAACCCAAAAATTATTGTAATTGTTTTATTTTTTATTTTTTGCATGATGATTTTCTTTGTTGAGACTCGGGGATGCCTTCTGATGCAAAAGGCTCATCGCGTTGGCCAGAAAGAGTTGAATTCAGAAAGAGTTTTTCTCACTCGAGCTGTCAGAGATACAAGCGGAGCCAGCCTGAAGAGGGAACAGAAACGGGCCACAGCTCAACGGTCTGCCTGCGGGCGGCTCTCAGACAAAGCACGATCCAGCCTGCCTTCAGTCGCTCCCCTGCACAAATCCAGCCTGTCTCTCATTCCCTCCCCTGCAGGCGTGTGTGCCTCAGACGCAAAAGGCTCCAGCCTTCCTCTGCGTTGGGCCCCCCCTTGACACGAGCTTCATGAAGTGTCTTTACTCCACACAGAGCCTGCCTGCGGGCGGCTCTCAGACAAAGCACGATCCAGGCTGCCTTCAGTCGCTCCCCTGCGCGATCCAGCCTGTCTCTCATTCCCTCCCCTGCAGGCGTGTGTGCCTCAGACGCAAAAGGCTCCAGCCTTCCTCTGCGTTGGGCCCCCCCTTGACACGAGCCTCGCGGAATGGAGAAAGAGTTGGCCTTCTAGCACTAAATCTCTCATTGTTTTTGCAAATGAGCTCTCCAACTCATGCTACTGTGAATGTCAAACAGAGCAAAAAATCCAAAAGAACCCAAAAATTATTGTAATTGTTTTATTTTTTATTTTTTTCATGATGATTTTCTTTGTTGAGACTCGGGGATGCCTTCTGATGCAAAAGGCTCATCGCGTTGGCCAGAAAGAGTTGAATTCAGAAAGAGTTTTTCTCACTCGAGCTGTCAGAGATACAAGCGGAGCCAGCCTGAAGAGGGAACAGAAACGGGCCACAGCTCAACGGTCTGCCTGCGGGCGGCTCTCAGACAAAGCACGATCCAGCCTGCCTTCAGTCGCTCCCCTGCACAAATCCAGCCTGTCTCTCATTCCCTCCCCTGCAGGCGTGTGTGCCTCAGACGCAAAAGGCTCCAGCCTTCCTCTGCGTTGGGCCCCCCCTTGACACGAGCCTCGCGGAATGGAGAAAGAGTTGGCCTTCTAGCACTAAATCTCTTATTGTTTTTGCAAATGAGCTCTCCAACTCATGCTACTGTGAATGTCGTGTGAGGTTTTCACTAGATGTAAAATAAAAAACAGAGCAAAAAATCCAAAAGAACCCAAAAATTATTGTAATTGTTTTATTTTTTATTTTTTGCATGATGATTTTCTTTGTTGAGACTCGGGGATGCCTTCTGATGCAAAAGGCTCATCGCGTTGGCCAGAAAGAGTTGAATTCAGAAAGAGTTTTTCTCACTCGAGCTGTCAGAGATACAAGCGGAGCCAGCCTGAAGAGGGAACAGAAACGGGCCACAGCTCAACGGTCTGCCTGCGGGCCGCTCTCAGACAAAGCACGATCCAGCCTGCCTTCAGTCGCTCCCCTGCACAAATCCAGCCTGCCTCTCATTCCCTCCCCTGCAGGCGTGTGTGCCTCAGACGCAAAAGGCTCCAGCCTTCCTCTGCGTTGGGCCCCCCCTTGACACGAGCTTCAGTGTCTTTACTCCACACAGAGCCTTCCTGCGGGCGGCTCTCAGACAAAGCACGATCCAGCCTGCCTTCAGTCGCTCCCCTGCACAAATCCAGCCTGCCTCTCATTCCCTCCCCTGCAGGCGTGTGTGCCTCAGACGCAAAAGGCTCCAGCCTTCCTCTGCGTTGGGCCCCCCCTTGACACGAGCCTCGCGGAATGGAGAAAGAGTTGGCCTTCTAGCACTAAATCTCTCATTGTTTTTGCAAATGAGCTCTCCAACTCATGCTACTGTGAATGTCGTGTGAGGTTTTCACTAGATGTAAAATAAAAAACAGAGCAAAAAATCCAAAAGAACCCAAAAATTATTGTAATTGTTTTATTTTTTATTTTTTGCATGATGATTTTCTTTGTTGAGACTCGGGGATGCCTTCTGATGCAAAAGGCTCATCGCGTTGGCCAGAAAGAGTTGAATTCAGAAAGAGTTTTTCTCACTCGAGCTGTCAGAGATACAAGCGGAGCCAGCCTGAAGAGGGAACAGAAACGGGCCACAGCTCAACGGTCTGCCTGCGGGCCGCTCTCAGACAAAGCACGATCCAGCCTGCCTTCAGTCGCTCCCCTGCACAAATCCAGCCTGCCTCTCATTCCCTCCCCTGCAGGCGTGTGTGCCTCAGACGCAAAAGGCTCCAGCCTTCCTCTGCGTTGGGCCCCCCCTTGACACGAGCCTCGCGGAATGGAGAAAGAGTTGGCCTTCTAGCACTAAATCTCTCATTGTTTTTGCAAATGAGCTCTCCAACTCATGCTACTGTGAATGTCGTGTGAGGTTTTCACTAGATGTAAAATAAAAAACAGAGCAAAAAATCCAAAAGAACCCAAAAATTATTGTAATTGTTTTATTTTTTATTTTTTGCATGATGATTTTCTTTGTTGAGACTCGGGGATGCCTTCTGATGCAAAAGGCTCATCGCGTTGGCCAGAAAGAGTTGAATTCAGAAAGAGTTTTTCTCACTCGAGCTGTCAGAGATACAAGCGGAGCCAGCCTGAAGAGGGAACAGAAACGGGCCACAGCTCAACGGTCTGCCTGCGGGCGGCTCTCAGACAAAGCACGATCCAGCCTGCCTTCAGTCGCTCCCCTGCACAAATCCAGCCTGCCTCTCATTCCCTCCCCTGCAGGCGTGTGTGCCTCAGACGCAAAAGGCTCCAGCCTTCCTCTGCGTTGGGCCCCCCCTTGACACGAGCTTCAGTGTCTTTACTCCACACAGAGCCTGCCTGCGGGCGGCTCTCAGACAAAGCACGATCCAGCCTGCCTTCAGTCGCTCCCCTGCACAAATCCAGCCTGCCTCTCATTCCCTCCCCTGCAGGCGTGTGTGCCTCAGACGCAAAAGGCTCCAGCCTTCCTCTGCGTTGGGCCCCCCCTTGACACGAGCCTCGCGGAATGGAGAAAGAGTTGGCCTTCTAGCACTAAATCTCTCATTGTTTTTGCAAATGAGCTCTCCAACTCATGCTACTGTGAATGTCGTGTGAGGTTTTCACTAGATGTAAAATAAAAAACAGAGCAAAAAATCCAAAAGAACCCAAAAATTATTGTAATTGTTTTATTTTTTATTTTTTGCATGATGATTTTCTTTGTTGAGACTCGGGGATGCCTTCTGATGCAAAAGGCTCATCGCGTTGGCCAGAAAGAGTTGAATTCAGAAAGAGTTTTTCTCACTCGAGCTGTCAGAGATACAAGCGGAGCCAGCCTGAAGAGGGAACAGAAACGGGCCACAGCTCAACGGTCTGCCTGCGGGCCGCTCTCAGACAAAGCACGATCCAGCCTGCCTTCAGTCGCTCCCCTGCACAAATCCAGCCTGTCTCTCATTCCCTCCCCTGCAGGCGTGTGTGCCTCAGACGCAAAAGGCTCCAGCCTTCCTCTGCGTTGGGCCCCCCCTTGACACGAGCTTCAGTGTCTTTACTCCACACAGAGCCTGCCTGCGGGCGGCTCTCAGACAAAGCACGATCCAGCCTGCCTTCAGTCGCTCCCCTGCACAAATCCAGCCTGCCTCTCATTCCCTCCCCTGCAGGCGTGTGTGCCTCAGACGCAAAAGGCTCCAGCCTTCCTCTGCGTTGGGCCCCCCCTTGACACGAGCCTCGCGGAATGGAGAAAGAGTTGGCCTTCTAGCACTAAATCTCTCATTGTTTTTGCAAATGAGCTCTCCAACTCATGCTACTGTGAATGTCGTGTGAGGTTTTCACTAGATGTAAAATAAAAAACAGAGCAAAAAATCCAAAAGAACCCAAAAATTATTGTAATTGTTTTATTTTTTATTTTTTGCATGATGATTTTCTTTGTTGAGACTCGGGGATGCCTTCTGATGCAAAAGGCTCATCGCGTTGGCCAGAAAGAGTTGAATTCAGAAAGAGTTTTTCTCACTCGAGCTGTCAGAGATACAAGCGGAGCCAGCCTGAAGAGGGAACAGAAACGGGCCACAGCTCAACGGTCTGCCTGCGGGCGGCTCTCAGACAAAGCACGATCCAGCCTGCCTTCAGTCGCTCCCCTGCACAAATCCAGCCTGCCTCTCATTCCCTCCCCTGCAGGCGTGTGTGCCTCAGACGCAAAAGGCTCCAGCCTTCCTCTGCGTTGGGCCCCCCCTTGACACGAGCTTCAGTGTCTTTACTCCACACAGAGCCTGCCTGCGGGCGGCTCTCAGACAAAGCACGATCCAGCCTGCCTTCAGTCGCTCCCCTGCGCGATCCAGCCTGTCTCTCATTCCCTCCCCTGCAGGCGTGTGTGCCTCAGACGCAAAAGGCTCCAGCCTTCCTCTGCGTTGGCCCCCCCTTGACACGAGCTTCATGAAGTGTCTTTACTCCACACAGAGCCTGCCTGCGGGCGGCTCTCAGACAAAGCACGATCCAGGCTGCCTTCAGTCGCTCCCCTGCACAAATCCAGCCTGCCTCTCATTCCCTCCCCTGCAGGCGTGTGTGCCTCAGACGCAAAAGGCTCCAGCCTTCCTCTGCGTTGGGCCCCCCCTTGACACGAGCTTCAGTGTCTTTACTCCACACAGAGCCTGCCTGCGGGCGGCTCTCAGACAAAGCACGATCCAGCCTGCCTTCAGTCGCTCCCCTGCACAAATCCAGCCTGCCTCTCATTCCCTCCCCTGCAGGCGTGTGTGCCTCAGACGCAAAAGGCTCCAGCCTTCCTCTGCGTTGGGCCCCCCCTTGACACGAGCCTCGCGGAATGGAGAAAGAGTTGGCCTTCTAGCACTAAATCTCTCATTGTTTTTGCAAATGAGCTCTCCAACTCATGCTACTGTGAATGTCGTGTGAGGTTTTCACTAGATGTAAAATAAAAAACAGAGCAAAAAATCCAAAAGAACCCAAAAATTATTGTAATTGTTTTATTTTTTATTTTTTGCATGATGATTTTCTTTGTTGAGACTCGGGGATGCCTTCTGATGCAAAAGGCTCATCGCGTTGGCCAGAAAGAGTTGAATTCAGAAAGAGTTTTTCTCACTCGAGCTGTCAGAGATACAAGCGGAGCCAGCCTGAAGAGGGAACAGAAACGGGCCACAGCTCAACGGTCTGCCTGCGGGCGGCTCTCAGACAAAGCACGATCCAGGCTGCCTTCAGTCGCTCCCCTGCACAAATCCAGCCTGCCTCTCATTCCCTCCCCTGCAGGCGTGTGTGCCTCAGACGCAAAAGGCTCCAGCCTTCCTCTGCGTTGGGCCCCCCCTTGACACGAGCCTCGCGGAATGGAGAAAGAGTTGGCCTTCTAGCACTAAATCTCTCATTGTTTTTGCAAATGAGCTCTCCAACTCATGCTACTGTGAATGTCGTGTGAGGTTTTCACTAGATGTAAAATAAAAAACAGAGCAAAAAATCCAAAAGAACCCAAAAATTATTGTAATTGTTTTATTTTTTATTTTTTGCATGATGATTTTCTTTGTTGAGACTCGGGGATGCCTTCTGATGCAAAAGGCTCATCGCGTTGGCCAGAAAGAGTTGAATTCAGAAAGAGTTTTTCTCACTCGAGCTGTCAGAGATACAAGCGGAGCCAGCCTGAAGAGGGAACAGAAACGGGCCACAGCTCAACGGTCTGCCTGCGGGCGGCTCTCAGACAAAGCACGATCCAGGCTGCCTTCAGTCGCTCCCCTGCACAAATCCAGCCTGCCTCTCATTCCCTCCCCTGCAGGCGTGTGTGCCTCAGACGCAAAAGGCTCCAGCCTTCCTCTGCGTTGGGCCCCCCCTTGACACGAGCCTCGCGGAATGGAGAAAGAGTTGGCCTTCTAGCACTAAATCTCTCATTGTTTTTGCAAATGAGCTCTCCAACTCATGCTACTGTGAATGTCGTGTGAGGTTTTCACTAGATGTAAAATAAAAAACAGAGCAAAAAATCCAAAAGAACCCAAAAATTATTGTAATTGTTTTATTTTTTATTTTTTGCATGATGATTTTCTTTGTTGAGACTCGGGGATGCCTTCTGATGCAAAAGGCTCATCGCGTTGGCCAGAAAGAGTTGAATTCAGAAAGAGTTTTTCTCACTCGAGCTGTCAGAGATACAAGCGGAGCCAGCCTGAAGAGGGAACAGAAACGGGCCACAGCTCAACGGTCTGCCTGCGGGCGGCTCTCAGACAAAGCACGATCCAGGCTGCCTTCAGTCGCTCCCCTGCACAAATCCAGCCTGCCTCTCATTCCCTCCCCTGCAGGCGTGTGTGCCTCAGACGCAAAAGGCTCCAGCCTTCCTCTGCGTTGGGCCCCCCCTTGACACGAGCTTCAGTGTCTTTACTCCACACAGAGCCTTCCTGCGGGCGGCTCTCAGACAAAGCACGATCCAGCCTGCCTTCAGTCGCTCCCCTGCACAAATCCAGCCTGCCTCTCATTCCCTCCCCTGCAGGCGTGTGTGCCTCAGACGCAAAAGGCTCCAGCCTTCCTCTGCGTTGGGCCCCCCCTTGACACGAGCCTCGCGGAATGGAGAAAGAGTTGGCCTTCTAGCACTAAATCTCTCATTGTTTTTGCAAATGAGCTCTCCAACTCATGCTACTGTGAATGTCGTGTGAGGTTTTCACTAGATGTAAAATAAAAAACAGAGCAAAAAATCCAAAAGAACCCAAAAATTATTGTAATTGTTTTATTTTTTATTTTTTGCATGATGATTTTCTTTGTTGAGACTCGGGGATGCCTTCTGATGCAAAAGGCTCATCGCGTTGGCCAGAAAGAGTTGAATTCAGAAAGAGTTTTTCTCACTCGAGCTGTCAGAGATACAAGCGGAGCCAGCCTGAAGAGGGAACAGAAACGGGCCACAGCTCAACGGTCTGCCTGCGGGCCGCTCTCAGACAAAGCACGATCCAGCCTGCCTTCAGTCGCTCCCCTGCACGATCCAGCCTGCCTCTCATTCCCTCCCCTGCAGGCTCGTGTGCCTCAGACGCAAAAGGCTCCAGCCTTCCTCTGCGTTGGCCCCCCCTTGACACGAGCCTCCGTGTCTCTACTCCACACAGAGCCTGCCTGCGGGCCGCTCTCAGACAAAGCACGATCCAGCCTGCCTTCAGTCGCTCCCCTGCACAAATCCAGCCTGCCTCTCATTCCCTCCCCTGCAGGCGTGTGTGCCTCAGACGCAAAAGGCTCCAGCCTTCCTCTGCGTTGGCCCCCCCGTGTCTTTACTCCACACAGAGCCTGCCTGCGGGCCGCTCTCAGACAAAGCACGATCCAGCCTGCCTTCAGTCGCTCCCCTGCACGATCCAGCCTGCCTCTCATTCCCTCCCCTGCAGGCTTGTGTGCCTCAGACGCAAAAGGCTCCATCCTTCCTCTGCGTTGGCCCCCCCTTGACACGAGCCTCCGTGTCTCTACTCCACACAGAGCCTGCCTGCGGGCCGCTCTCAGACAAAGCACGATCCAGCCTGCCTTCAGTCGCTCCCCTGCACAAATCCAGCCTGCCTCTCATTCCCTCCCCTGCAGGCGTGTGTGCCTCAGACGCAAAAGGCTCCAGCCTTCCTCTGCGTTGGCCCCTCCGTGTCTTTACTCCACACAGAGCCTGCCTGCGGGCCGCTCTCAGACAAAGCACGATCCAGCCTGCCTTCAGTCGCTCCCCTGCACGATCCAGCCTGCCTCTCATTCCCTCCCCTGCAGGCTCGTGTGCCTCAGACGCAAAAGGCTCCATCCTTCCTCTGCGTTGGCCCCCCCTTGACACGAGCCTCCGTGTCTCTACTCCACACAGAGCCTGCCTGCGGGCCGCTCTCAGTCAAAGCACGATCCAGCCTGCCTTCAGTCGCTCACCTGCACGATCCAGCCTGCCTTTCATTCCCTCCCCTGCAGGCTCGTGTGCCTCAGACGCAAAAGGCTCCAGCCTTCCTCTGCGTTGGCCCCCCCGTGTCTTTACTCCACACAGAGCCTGCCTGCGGGCCGCTCTCAGACAAAGCACGATCCAGCCTGCCTTCAGTCGCTCCCCTGCACGATCCAGCCTGCCTCTCATTCCCTCCCCTGCAGGCTCGTGTGCCTCAGACACAAAAGGCTCCAGCCTTCCTCTGCGTTGGCCCCCCCTTGACACGAGCCTCCGTGTCTTTACTCCACACAGAGCCGCTCGTGATTTTTGCTTCACACAAACCGAGCCTTTCCGTCAAGCTTCATGTGCTGACGGAGGGACAGGGTCAGCCTGCGGGCTGCGCTGCAGCTCCCGTGAAGTTGCTTCAAAGTCAGAACGCTTGTGTTCGGAAAGGGTTTTCTCAATCCGGCTGTCAGAATTACATCCCGAGGCAGCCCGGAGAGGGAACAGAAATGGCCCAGAGCTCAGCAGACTGAATAGAATGTCGGTCTTAGAGCTCTCCGCCTGAAGCTATTGGGAATGTTCTTTGAGGTTTTCAATGAGTGTGAAATAAAAAAATAAAAAAAAAACAGGACAGAAAATCCAAATGAAAACAGAAATTGTTTGTTTTTGTATGACTTCTCCAGCCTGCCTCCTGCCTCTGAGTCGCCCCTTCCTGACACAGAGCTCTGTGGCGTGTGACTCGTCTGAGAGGAAGTCTCCCGCCTGCCTCCTGAGCGGGCTTCTCCTGACAGAAGAAGAGCTCCGAGGCTGTGCGGCTCTGGTTGCTAAAGGCTCCAGCCCGCCTCTGAGCGGGCTCCCCTCGACAGGACGCACAGCTCCGTCGCGTGTGACTCGTCTCGACCAAAGGTTGCAGCCTGCCCCTGAGTCTGCCTCTCCTGACAGACGCAGGGCTGCCTGGCGTATGGGTCGTTTTTGGAAAGGTTTTTTCTCTCTCGAGCTGCCAGAATTACATGCGGGGCCAGATCGGGGAGTGAACCGAAACGGCCCAGAGCTCAGCAGAACGAAGAGAAAGAGTTGGCCTTCAAGCAACAAATTTAAAGCTATTCTGAATGTTCTGTGAGGTTTGCGATGGGTGTGAAATAAAAGAACAAAACAAATCAAACGGGACAGAAAATCCAAACGAACACAGAAATTGTTTGTTTTGGTATGACTTTTTTATTTCAACCCAGGGATAGCTCAGCGAAATGGAGAAAGAGTTGGCTTTCCAGCCCCACACCTGAAGCAATTGCAGCCCGCAGAGCTCAGTGGAGTGTGACTCTTCTGAGAAGAATCCAGATTTTTGTTTTGTTCTTGTGGGCATACAACGGGGAACAGAGATGCTTCAGAGCAGGCTCAGAGACCCCGCCGAGCTTTGGAGAGTGATAAAAAGAAATGAAAAGCAAAAGAAGCTGTGCTTTTTTTAAAAAAAAAAACGGTGCTTAGAAAGGCGACTGGTAGTCGTGCGAAACACTTTCGGTGCTGCTGTTAGATACCGCACTCTTCATTCTGTTTCAGAGTCTGCCCATCGGAGTCCTCGCTGTCCCCAGCCACGCATTTGAGAGGGAAATACCGCCGCCCCTCACTACGGCACGCTGCCCCACGAGTAAATCCCACGCTCGAACAGTCAGGGGAAGAGCCTCGGGATTTACATTTAGGGCTGACCCAGGCTGGAAACCAAAAGGGCCCAGAACTCCGTCACGAGAGGAGAGGGTTGGCGTTCGAGCAATAGGTTCAGAAGCTATTGCAAACATTGTATGTGGTTTTCACTGGCTGTGGAATAAAACAATAACAAAACGAATAAAAAAGCCACAAAGACACCCAGAATTGGTTTTGCGTGGTGATTTTTTTTATTACAGCATGACTTGGAGACGCTCTCATAGACAATAAAATGGAAAAATACAAAAGATTTGTCCAGCGAATCGCTCAGATGTTCCTAGTCAACGTCTCCGTCGCTTGTCAAGGCTCTCAGAGCAGACTGACCTGGAGGTCAGCCGTTTGCGCGAACGGCCCATCCCTCCCAGTCCAGAAGTCCTCACTTCGTGCCGAGTTTCACCTGCGCGAGACTGGGTCGAAGGCCACGTTCTCATCTCCAGAGCGGCGCGACCGTCGGCCTTGCGCAAGACGCTCACCGCGCGGGCCAGCCTTCGCGATCTCATAGGCGCCCTGGACGCGTCCTCCCCCTTGACCACAGTCATGGCCACGGCGTAGTCCCGTTTCAGGCTTTCGACGGTGAACGCATCATGACCGTGCAGTCTGTTGAACACCTCGCAGGCTTCCAGCCACTCCCAATCCGGTTCCAGCTCGACGACGGGCCGGCGGGTGCCGTCTTCCTCCCTCAGCAGAATTCGCTCCTGGTGGTACACGGTTCGCGTTGCGCAGAAGGAGCTCGCGTTTTTCACCGGCAGGCCCGAGTACTCCGGCGAGTAGACGCTCAAGCGAGGCCCGTGAAAAGTGTCCGCCGGGCCTCTCTCGGACTCCCGCTCGTGCAGAGGGTCCAGAGATCCCCGCGGCGGGTCGTCTCCCCTGAGCCTGAAGGCTCTCGCCACCAGCCCTCCGTAGTACAAGGGGGCAGTGCAGCGAAAGAGCTGTCCCCCGATGGCGCATTTGTTGAACGAGAGCTCGTTCAGAGGATCCACTCCCGCCGTCGCCTCGAGTATCAGGGAGCGAACCGGGTCGTCGCCGAAGTCCAGGGAAAACACCAGTCTAGCGCTCCGATCCATATCCTTGTCCCCGTCGGCCTGCGCGGTCCCGAACGCGTTGGTCTTTTCGACCGTTTCGTTGTCATAGGCGTCCATCATCGCTTCGCCCAGCTGGTCCCAGAAGCCCCGGTGTGCCTCGGGCGCGTACAGAGCCAGCATGTCGTAGACCGCTTCGAGAGAAAGGGTGACGGAGCTCACCTTTTTGGGCCGAGCGTGTCCGCGCCTGCCCTGCTGCGTGTTCTGAGAGGGGGCGCATTTGTACGAGCAGAGCCTGCGGCTCCTGGGACCCGTCCCGCCACGTTCGGGAAACGTGCAGGTCGAGCAAAGCTGGAGCATTTCGTGAGCGGCGTCGTTGCCGCCTCTAAATTCGGGGCCTGAAAAACTCAAAGAATCGACGCCCGAAATGCACATCTGACCGTCCTTGACGGTGGTCTTCAGGCCCTTTTCCCGCACCTGACAAAGAAGGCGGCCCAGCGCCTTGCACGCGAAGCGTCCCTGCGCGTCCAGCACGCGGGGGCAAATGTCCGGCAGGCAGGCGGCCGCGCAGAGCTTGAACGCCGCGTTGGTCTCCAGGCAGATCTGTCCGAAAGACAGCCTGTCTAGGGCCCTCAGTCTGTTCCTGTTCAGCTGCGTCCAGAAGCCGCGGAGGTCCGGGAAGCTCCTCTCGTCTGGCACCTCCGTCCACGGAGGGACCCACACGTCGAACACAAAGTGGCAGGCCAGTTTCATGGCCTCGGCGAAGACCAGCTGGTTTATGCAGAAGGACACCCGTCTGCTCAAGGCTCCCGCGCACACGACGTGACTGGCGTACATGGCCTCGACGCAGGCGTCTCTGGCCGCGTCGAACCTCCTGTCGAACTGCATGATCTCGGACTCGGCGATCATGGTGGCCGACTGCACCAGGTTCTGCCTGTACAGGCAGACGGCAGCCACCTTGTCCATGGATCGCTTCTCCACTGTGTCCTGCAGCTGTTTCGAGCTGCGCGTCCGAGTCACGTGCGCCGAGAACTCGGATTCCATGATCACGCAGCGGTCGGCCCAGGCGTCGCTCACGAACCCCAGGGTGTTGGTGTTCCACACGAACCCGCAGTTGTGCACCGCGTGATACCTCACGGTGTCCACCTTTCCGCTGCACGCGTCCTTGCCCACCACGTCGCTCTCCAAGACGCTGGTGTCCAGCAGGTTCTTGAACGTGTTGGGTATCACGCTGGACTCCTTGTCCAGGGCCTTTAGGTTTTTCTCGTGGGTGATGTGAGCGTCGTCTATCATCACCACGCAAGCTTTCCTCTGTTGCTTGTACTTGAAAGCTTGCGGGGTGAAGGACGTGAGCGTCTCTATGCAGCCCTTCACCTGCCTGAACTGGCAGTTCAGCACGTTGTTGGCGTAGCTCTTGCCCTCCCCGGGCCCGGTGACGTTGAACAGCATGATCCGTTCGATCGTGTACCTGGGCGCGGTGTTGGTCACCACGTAGTTGAAGGTGGTGGAGGCCTGAAATAGCCTGCCCACCTGGAGGCTGTCAGAGAACATGTAGCGCACCAGCGCGTGGTCGTAGACCTTCACCGGGTTCAGCGAGCGCGGGTCCTCGGCGTAGTCGTCGTAGTAGTCCTCAGCCGGGAACTCCAGGCACAGCTCCTCGTGTATGTCGGGGAGAGCGCGGCCGAGAGACAGGCGCGAGTTGAGCATCCCTTCTCCCATCAGGTCCCGGAGCCCCGCGTATAGCGCGTCGGCGTGCGAGGAACGGCGCTTCGCGAGGATGTCGAAGACCATGTTGGCTATGCTCTCGAAGTGCCTGTGTCCTCCGTATTTCGTCTTCATGTCCTTGCTCAGGCGTTCGAGTTTTCCCAGGTGAGGGTACAGGTGCGCAAAGTAATGGTTGTAGTCGCACCTGCTCACGGAGAAGGGGTGCTGCTCGCACACGTTGTAGAAGCACGCGTACGCAGTCTGACAGTCTTCCCGGCACCTCCTCCCTCGACGATCCTGGTCGACGGCCGGGCCGGGCCGGGGGCAGGGGCAGTGGCAGCGGCCGCCCGTCAACAGCCGAGCGAGGTGCCGGGTCCTGCGGTTGGCCCTGATCTCTCGCAGCGCTCTCGAGATGCGAGGCTTCGTCACCGGCATGTGCCTGTGGAGCATGGAGTTCAGGAAGGCGTCGGGTTTGTCCCTGTCTATAAGCCTTTCGATCGAGTACCTAAACACCAGGAGCCTACCCACGCAGACTTGGGGCGCTGTCCCGCCCGCGAGGGCTCGCGTGAAGGCTCTCACCTCCTCCAAGAATCTTGCGTCGTTTGGGATGCTCGAGCTGTACCTCTGCACCACTTTGTGCCTTCTCCAGTTGTCCTCTGCGAGCCTCGAGACCAGGCGCTCGAAGAGTTCCTTGCCTTGGTCCCGACTCTCGGTGTCCGTGATCCTCCCTATCGCCTCGGCCAAGGACTTCAGCGTCAGACCGGTGATCGCCTCGGGCAGCGCGGTCGTCTGCTTTCCGCCCTGGCAGGCGGGCACGTACATCGAGCCCTGCAGTTCCTTGACCTTTTTCCGATCTATCTTGTCGGGGTTCAGCGTATCGCTGCGAATGTCTAACCACTCGAACGCAGGGTTCAGTTCTCCCTTGGGGTCTCTCATGACGATCATAGCGTTGTTCAGCGACACAGCTTTCTGCCTGACGAGCTGAAGTCTCATGAAGGCGTTGTAGGCCTCCTCTCCAAGCTCGTAGTCGATGGCGGTCCAGTCGTGTGGCTCCTCGTCGCCGTCATCGCCCTCGTCAGGCTCGCTGTCCACACTGGTGTCGGAAGGCTCGTCTCCGCTCGCCCCGGGACTGCGGAACACGCTCGCGTCCGCCTCCACGAAACGCAGTAGACCACCGCCGTAAACGCACTCGGCCGGGTCGCCGTCCTCGCGACCGCGACGTTTACCCGACTCGCGTCCAGCGGCCACAAAGCTAGACATTCCGGGAGAGTCGCCCCCGTTCATGTCCAACACGAAACAGAAAAGCCTTCCGTGCGCAAAGTCCTCCCTGACGGGGGCCGACATGCTCGAAAAGTCCGGGTCCTCCAAGGTCAACTGGAGGACTTGTCCTTTGCAGCAATAGGTGAGGTAGAGGAGCAGCTGCACCAAAGACCTTTCGCAGGGCGGCAGAGCCCGAAAAGCCAGCTCGACCGTCTCGTCGTCGTGCAGCATTTCGGTGTCCAACGCGAGGAACAGAGCTCTCCTGTCGGTGGGGAGTTCCACCATTCGCACCACGGCGGTGTTAGATTCCCTGTGGGGCAACGCCGCTCGCTCCTTCTGCGGGGCCTTTTTGTCAGACTCCATGCTCGTGGTGTGCGCGAACCTGCTGCCAACACTACATCTGGATCTGCGCGTGGCTCACTCACTCACGAGCTCATCGGTAGGCTGGCCAATTGAGCAGTCTGACTTCAACTGAGGCGGTGGGAAACGCTCCGAGTCTGGAGGCAGGGCATCCCCGTCAGATTTTGCTGTGGGTTGGACACTTTCAGAGGCGGCCTCTGGCTCACTCACTCACGAGCTCATCGGTAGGCTGGCCAAGTGAGCAGTCTGACTTCAACTGAGGCGGTGGGAAACGCTCAGAGTCTGGAGGCAGGGCATCCCCGTCAGATTTTGCTGTGGGTTGGACACTTTCAGAGGCGGCCTCTGGCTCACTCACTCACGAGCTCATCGGTAGGCTGGCCAAGTGAGCAGTCTGACTTCAACTGAGGCGGTGGGAAACGCTCAGAGTCTGGAGGCAGGGCATCCCCGTCAGTTTTTTGCTGTGGGTTGGACACTTTCAGAGGCGCCCACAGCCGGCCTCTTTTCGATCAGATTTTGCTGTGGGTTGGACACTTTCAGAGGCGGCCTCTGGCTCACTCACTCACGAGCTCATCGGTAGGCTGGCCAAGTGAGCAGTCTGACTTCAACTGAGGCGGTGGGAAACGCTCAGAGTCTGGAGGCAGGGCATCCCCGTCAGTTTTTTGCTGTGGGTTGGACACTTTCAGAGGCTGCCTCTTTTCGATCGGATCGTTTTGCTGGCGGTCGGGGCTGGTCTTTGCTACGTCGGAGATTTTAGATCGTGGCCGGACCCTTTCAGCGGCGGTCGGAGTCCTTCTGTGTAGCAAGGGGAACCTGTGTTGAGAAGAAGAAAGAAAAGAGGTGAATAAGAAAGAAGAAGAAGAAAATAGAAGAGAAAAGGAATTTAAAAATAAATAAAATAAAATAAAAATAAACCAAACACCTTGTGTCCAGTCTAAGTTCACTGTACCCCCCATTTTTTTTTTCTGAGGAGAACGATGGATAGGCCCATTCCTTTCGTGAATTTGTTCCCCGACATCTTTCCGAAACGTAGAGCAGTATCGCCCTCGGAAAGAGGTTTGATCGGGCTCATGGTCAAGTCTGTGATGTTTCACAGGTTGGAGGAGGCACTCTTGTGCAGGGGCTTGGTGCTGCAGGCTCACAACGGCACCACGGTGTACACCACAGTGTGTTTCAAAGTGGTGGGCATAATGCCCGTGGTGGGCTATGACTTGGAATTGGACTCTGACCAGGGCGACGCCTGTGAGAGCTGGGAGCGGGTGAGTCGAGAGTGGCGCAGACACTTTGCTGCGGAGCCGGCTCACGTGAGAGTGGTGCACGACGACGTGAAAAGGGAAGTGAAGGCCGCTGCGTTCCCGCTGGGGAGCATAGCGCTGGCCAAAAAATATATGGAGACCGTAAAAGGAGCTCTCACGTTTGGGGATTTCCACCCAGAGAGCGGCTACTACGTTGCACGGGACGGCAACACGCCGGCCCTGTGCTGCGATGTCATGTACGGACGAGTGTATTTCTTGCCCGAGGAAAAGTGTGGCGGGACCCTGGTCCCAAGCGAGCTCGTGTACGACCACGAGAGGTCCGAAGAGGAGGCCAAGCTGTTTGACACCGTGCACGCGCCGCACGTCTACAGGGCCGCCTGTCTTGACATCGAGACCGTGGTGGACGAGGCCTTCCGCGATCGCTCCCTGAGGTGCGAGTTTTTCGCCCACAGGTTCCCCTACTGCACGGAGCGCACGGTTTCCGATTTGACGGCGTACAGGAGCAAACTGGTCAAGATCCTGAGCGACTTGAAGAAAGGCCCGCTCAGAGGGGCTTGTCGGGTGTCCATACCGGCCCTGGCCAGTGACATGCCGGGACAGGAGCACGAGATCACATGCGTGTCCTTGGTGCTGATGAACTCGCACCTCCCAAAGCCCGAGCCGGGGAGTCACAGGAAACAACTGATAGTGGTCTACAACAAACTGAAGGTAAAGGGCCAGGGACGCCCGAAACCCGATGGCGCGCTCGTGGAGGCCGTGGGACTGGAGTCCGCGTCCAGGATCCTTTTCTACCCCTGCGCCGGAGAGCTCGCGCTCCTAGAGCAGACCCTGCGGCTGCTCGATCGCCACGGCGTGGAGCTCCTGTACGTGTACAATGCGGAATTCGACCTGAGAGTCATCGACCAGCGCGTGCATTTCTACGCGGACTCCAACTACGCAGAGCGATCGGACGAGGATACCCGCAGAAGGTGCGCTGAAATCCTCCGGTCTTGGCACGGGCTCTTTGTCACCAGGCACCTCTCGGAAGACCTGCCTCCCGTTTTCCGTTTCGAGTCGGTGCGCCACTTGGAAATTTACAAGGAGATGCTGACCGCCGTGGGCTCGAGCCTGACCGGAGGCAAGCTCACCGAGCGCGAGGTCGAAGCGGCGTGTCGACACGTGGACAAGTTCAACAAGGACAAGGGCAAGCTGGGCCACTTTAAGATGATCGGCTGCGGCATGACAGTCGTGGACCTGTACAGGATGGCGGGCACCAGGGAGATCAGATTCGCCTGCACGAGCATGAAGCTGAACGACGTGGCGCCCTTCGTGATTTCCAGAGACCGAGAGCTGCGCGGACTGCCTCCCAAAGACCCACGTAAGCTGCGGAAGCTGACCGACGTGCCCTACTCGATGATGGACGGCATGATCCACCGCGGCGGGACCGAACTGTTCGCCGTGCTGCTGTACAACTTGGTGGACTCGCAGCTGTGTTCGAGGATGGCCAAGGCGCTCAAGCCCGCGTCCGCGCTGTTCCACAGGTGCAGGATCATGCTCAACATAGACGTGGTGGTGCACGGGCGGGGAGACAACTTTGGCGGTTTCGTTCAGAGCATCCACTCGGTCCAGATGCCCCAGCTCAAGTACGTGCTCGACACTCTGAGGGTCAGGGCGGGACCCTCGGGCAGAGAGCTGAGCAGCCGCGAGCCCTGGGACGCCTCACCGCCGGGGCTCGACGGAGCGGGCGAGGACACGTGGAAGGGAGGGTCCGTGTGCGAACCCCTCTCGGGCCTCCACTACTCTGGGCCCGGCATGGGCTTGGAGCTGGCCTTCGATTTCGCCAGCATGTACCCGTCCATCATGTGCGCGCTCAACATTTCTCCAGAGACCACCGTGCCCTGGCCTCCGCGCTCCTTCCCCCACGATCTCTCCGGATGGGTCGTGTACAAGTGGGAGGCCGAAGGCTTCGAGTACGCGACGCTGATCCTCCGGTACGACGCGGACCGAGCCGTCTTCGAGCGGGCGCCGGCCGTCTTCTCCTCCTCCGTGGAGCATTACCTCAACAGGCGGGACGAGTTCAAGGCCAAGCTTAAGGACCCGGCCCTCTGCGACGCGGAGCGAGCGTACTACAAGGTGCAGGAGGCAGAGTGCAAAGTCATGGCCAATTCGTTTTACGGGACCGCTCCCCCACCCTGCGGGTCCCTCATATCGGGACACGGCAGGAGACAGATATCGGTGGTGAACGACTGCGTGTCGACTTTTTACAAAAACCGCTGCCCGGTCATGTACGGGGACACGGACAGCGTGATGGTGTCCGCGGGGTACGGGCCGGACGACCTGCCCGAGAGCGACGTGTCGGACGAACAGCCGGGCGACGGGGAGTCCCCGGAGCTCGAGACCGAGCGGCTTCGGAACTTCGCGGCGGCCTCCCTGGCGGCCTTGGGGGCGAAATTCGAACGCGCTGCCTCCGAGGTACCGGGTTTCCTCCGATACGTGCACCTGGCGCTGGTGGAGGACACTCTGAAGAGGATGTACACCATAGAGAGGGGCAACGAGCCGGTGGCGGTGATCAGAGACCCCGAGGGCGCCTTCACGGAGGAGGGCTACCCCGTGTACGTGGCGCAAACTCCGGACTCCCGGAGCCTCCTGGACGTGACGAGGCCCTTCGTGAAGGACCGGCGGGTGAAGCTGGAATACGAGTACAGCAGCTCGGTGTACTGCCACGTGGCGAAGAAGAGCTACGTGTCTCTCACTCACAACCTTGATGGGAGGGGCCGCATGTCCTCCTCGACGGTCAAGATCAGAGGACTCTCCGCTGTAAAAAGCCTGCGCTCGCCCTGCGATTCCGCCGTCGCGGACACTTTCGTGGCCTGCGTCATGAGGGGAGACTGCGTCAAGCTGGAGCCCCGCGGACTCTCCTGCTTCTCCACCCTACCGTGGCATCGGCTATCGGAGGGGGACCTCGTGCTGTACCCGGAGAGCGAGCTCACCGTGGACGGCCGCGGGCGGTGGGAGCAGCTGGATCGAGCGCAAGCCCTCTTCGTAGGCCACAGGGTGCTGCGCGTAACGGAGCTGAAACTGGACGGCGGATTTTCGGCCGTCTCCGTCACGTTGGCGAGGCCGGGTTCCGGCGTCGTCACGGCGAGAGCCCTGTACAAGGACGGAGCGTACTGCATGAACCACCTGTTCTCGAGCAGACACGGAGTGCTCAGGGACCTGCTCGCGTGCCGAGCCTCCGAGCTCATCGCGTCCAAGATGGGAGCGGGCTTCTTTCCCTGGAGCGCCCTCGTCAAATCGGCGAAAAACAAGCACTTCAGCCAACAGACGCTGGAACGTTTCAAAGCGAGCAAGTCAGGCGTGAAGACGACGTACGTGGAGATCGTCCGCACGTGGCTGCAGAGGATAACCGGGCTCTCTGTGAAACCCGTGGAGTGCGAGGAGTTCTACAAGTGCAGCCCCATCGAAGCCACCTTCTACAGGTACCCGCTCAACCTGCAGGCCACCTCGGGGTGCACGACCGCGATGTTCGGAGGGTCCCTCGCCTGCCTCTCGGACAAACACGCCCGAGGCGGCGACGGCGAGGCCGGCGCCCGGAGCGCCTCGGCGGGCCGTTTGGTCCCTCACCCCTGTCAGCCTCAGAGCCAGTGCTTCGCCGACGCCAGGGTCTTGACGGCGCACAAGGCAGACCGTGAGCTCGTCGGCCGATCCGGGAAGCTGGTGGCCCACTGCATCGTGGACTACTGCCTTCCGCGACGCATGTACGGGAGCGGCGCGGACGAGCTCGAGATCCTGGCAGACTGCAGGAGGCACCTGATCCTGTCATTCTCCGCCGTCCGAGAGCGCCTGAGCAGAGCTACGGCCGCGTTCAACGCGCTGATGAACGTCTGTCCGGAACACATGGAGCCGGCGTGCGGCCTCCGCGAGCTTGAGCGCCTGAGGGCTCTCCGTCGGGCTGCGCCTCGCCTCACGGGGGACAAACTGGAAGCCTGTCGCAGGGTCCTGGAGGAAGATCTCGCGCTGGTGCCCCGCGAGGTGTACGCCGGCCTGATCGGAGAGCTCGGCCGCTCGCTGGCCTTGCTGACTCGCGAAGGCGTCGTGCGCGTGGGAACCTCGGACGAAGGCGAAGGGCTCTCGGGCGAGCGCATAGCCCTCCGCCTGCCGACGTGCCTGTTGGTCGACGCGGGCCTCGCCGGCTCGGAGGGATCTCTGTCCATCTCGAAGAGCGAAGCCTCGGAGAGGGTCCTGGTGGACCTCGCGGGGCTTCTCTACCAGACGTTGCTCGCGCTGCACGTGAGATCGCCCGACGCGTTTTCCTCTGTCGTCGCCAGGGAGCCCGATTCGACGCTGCGCATCATGCCGTACACGACAGAAGACCCCGATGCCCTGAGAGCCTGGATAGAGGACTTCAAGAGCAAAAAGTGGCTCGTGCGTCCAGCGCCGCCAACGGGACAGAAAAGGACGGCCCGCGACAGGGCCTCTCTCGGAGGGACCGCGGGAGTCACGTATCACTGCGCCGGTTGCAAAGACTTTTTCAGAGACCTGTGCGCAAACAAGGTGTCGGGCCGAACGCTCCTGCGCAGTGTGTACGGAGACAACGGTAAGAGGAAGCTGGGGCGTTGCGTCAACGAAGCCTGGTGGCTCCGTTGAGAAAGGGGACGGCGCCCGAGCGGCAAACGGGTCGCGGTCCGGGGACGTGAACTGGGCAGACTAACTGAACCGAGGTGCGGAGGACCCCGAGCGAGCGAGCGACCAGGAGCGGACGAGATGGCCTTCAGTCAGAAGACCTACGTCTTTTGTCACGACGTGGCTAAGGACAGCGTGTCGAAACAGCCCCTCCTGTTCGCCGTCGACCTGCGGGATCTCATCTCGCCTTTCGAAGGATGCAGCCCCATGTTTGTGATCGAACAGATGAGCTTGCGGGCGTACAAGAGAGACACCTTCGAAAGGATACCGGCAAAGTTTGCGGTGCTCAACTACGCCAAGAGCAGGGTGGTCACCAACGACCCCTCGAGACTCTCGTCCGCGTGGGAAGTGGAGTTGAACGGAAAGGATGTCCGGATCAGGGCGGCGGGGACAGACACTGATCCTTTTTGCCGCACGCCGTCCACGCACGACGACGACAACAGACAGGCTCTCTTGAACGTTCTGGCCTTCATGATGTCGGGCGGGGTGCGAGCCTCGGATGGGGCGAGGCGCTCCCTCGACGCCATGAAAGGCTGTTTGTCCTCGGAACACTTCACCTACGCCTGCGAGCTGTGCAAGGGACAATGTGAGGCGACGGTCATCGTGACCCAGCCCGGCAACCCGTCCCTGTCGTTGCCCTTGTGCGTCGACGGCTACGTGTGCGTGCCCGAGCGGTCGGGCTCGACGAGTCCGAAGTCTCAAACGTACAGGAGTGTGATTTCGCTCCTCAGGACTGCGTACGAAGACAACACGAGCCTCGTGGACCGAGCGATCCAGGCCGCGTTTGCGAACTCGGGGGTCGGGCGTTATTTGAAACGGGGCAACGGAGAAGTGGAACTGTTTCCCAACCCGCTGATAAACTTTGTCGTTTCCCTGTATGACACGTTGAGCGACCAGGCCGGCAATTTCGTGGCGGTCGACAAACACGAGCCCGGTCTGAAGGTGCTGGTCGAGAGCCCCGCGGAGAAGGTGGGACACGTGACGGGCTCCCTCACTCTCACACTGCTGTACGGTCAGAGCGTGCTGGACGTGTACAGCAACGTGAAGGCACGGCACCGAGGCACCGACTGCCCACAGGACCTGCTGGACATGCACACGGCCGTGACTCGGCTCGGCTGCGACGCCTTGCTCAGACGATTCCCCTTGGACTTCTGCTCTAAGAAACGCCACCTCACCACAGTGGATTTGTGCAATTTTGACAACGACTAAGTGTGTCCCGTGGTTTATTTGAGGGTTATGCTTTATTGTGTGTTACCGGTTGCACTGTGCTCTAAACGCCAAGGTGACAATAAAAATCAAAGACAGAAAGAATATGTTTGGTCTCACGCACTCATTTATTTTGTGCACACAACCACATGGACAGAGAAAAGAAAACGAGAAAAAAAAATAATAACGCAGCCTCTCGCGCTGGGCAGAGCTGACCCACGGAGGCATCTAAAGGTGAAGGTGACAGCACAATTGTCTAATATCATGTGCAGACATTCACTTGGAAAGAAAAATCAGCCTTTTTAGCCGGCTGAGCCCGTACACCAGGGCCTCCATGTCCATGTGATAAGCGAGGCACTTTTTGTCCCTCGGTCCGCACACCACGGTAAACCCACGGATGCCGAACACGACCTTGCACTTGTTGATGAGCAGTCCGTAGCCCCCGTTTCGTTTGCTCAAGTACATGATTTCGAACAAGTACCCGGGACCCCTTTCTTCCTTCACGTCCGTCAGAGCGATCATGGCGCTCGGCCTCCTCTGTCGCTGCAGAGCCGTGAGGGGATACGTCAGCTTTGGCACTTGGGCCAAGTTGGTGTACGTACCCCACCAAACCTTGCCCATGGGGCCTCGTATCAGCCTGTGCAGCCGCTCTGGTATCCTCGCGTCGGCGAAAAAGCTCCGTTGCGAGGACGTCACGTTGGAGGGCTTGCGAGCCACCGTTCGCTCGCATCCCAGTAGGAGCAGGATGTCCCTCGGGTCATCGTAGTAGCCCTTGAGCTCCTTGCACACGTAAAGTCCCCTTTCCATCGCGATCTCCGTCGTCAGCACTGCGTCCGAACTGCCCTGCTTCGTCACGGAGCACAGCGCTCCGATCTTCGGCTCCAGGGGCTCCGAGACCACGACGGCGCATCGCCCCTTCTCGCTCCTCAAGAACGTAGCTATGTCATCTCGAGACACGGAGCCCCACCAGCGATCGTCCAGCCAGTTCAGGAAACCCTTCCAAGAACGCATGACGCTCAACCAGTTCTGGACGAGCGTGTCAGAGTCAGAGTAGAGCTCTTCCATGTTCACTTCAACTGCTCTCCTCAAGAACATGGTGCTAGGTACGAGCAGCTGGGAGCCATCCTCCCCGTTGATGATACACTCTTCTTCTTTATCCATTTCTACATCTTCATATTCTTCCTCTTCTTTTTCTTTCCTCCCTTCCCCTACTTTCTCTTCGTCCGCCTCTCCGGGTTTCTGAGACGTGGCGAACTTTGAATCCCGGAGCCCTCTCGCGATGCAGCGGAGCGGCTCTGAGACTGCCTGACGGCACTCGCCGACAAAGGTGTGGCGGCAGAACCCGTAGCAACCCGAGCCGCTCGGGTCCTTCACGCACACGATGGGTTCGTAGTGGCCCAACTGATTCTGCACGTATATCCCGGGCAGCTCGTTCGACCGAGGCCTGCCGTCCGGACTGTAGACTACCCACCCTCCGTGGTTGTGCGTGTACACGTTCACGTCCCAGCCGTTGGCCAGCGCTGCGATTTCCACCTCGGTGGCCCAGACACCCCGATCCTTCGGCCTCCTTTCGAGAATGTACTGCTCCACGCTCGAGTACTGCGAGCGCAGCAAATCTCTGTATTTTTCTTTATTCGAACTCATTTCCCTGACGCACCAGCTTCTGATCTTGTAGTGGTAGTCGTCCCTGCCGCAGACCAAGTAGCTGACGGCCCTGAAGAAACAGTTGCCGTCTCCCATCACCGGCACCGTCGCGCAGGGCCGTCCCAGAGGCACGGGTGAAAAATTCGGCCCGCGGCACAGAGCTCTCGGCTTCTCAGGAGCTGCCACAACGTACGCAGCCAGGTCGAGCAGCGTCGCTCCCCTCACCGGATCGAAGGTCATTTTGTTCCCCGGGGCAGATTCGATGTACATGACATCCAAGTCCGAGTCGCTCCCAGCCCTCCCTCCAGATACCGGGGTGCTGTCCATTCTAACGAAGAGAGTGTTTCGGTCTGGAAACTCGAGAGGAGCAAATGAGGAAAACGAAAAAAACAAAAAAAAAAACAAAAAGAATACTACTTAGAAACTTTCCAAGCGACAGAGATACAAGGTACAACAGAGACAGTGCAACAGGTTTGCTCTCATCTGCAGAGCCTGTCAAGTGCCTGCCCCTGAAAGGGTGTGGGTGGGGGAAGAGGTTTCTTAGGAAAGGTGTGCCTGTTAAATATTTAAGCGGAGGGGCTGGCTTCTCTCCTCCTATCGTCTTGCAAACAGCCAGGAATTCAGAGACATGCAGTGTTAGGAATAATTAGAAACAGAATAGTTAGAAACTCAATCTTTTCTTTTATTACATTCACTTTTACCTTTTACTACACAAATGGTTTAAACTTGATTCAGTATTATCATCTCAAATTTATATTACATCCTAAGACAGCACAGCAGAGTTATTGTTGTCACAGTTTCTCCTCATCCTCCCTTTTTCACTTTTTGTGTGTCCTCGTGTGGGTCCATAGACCCTCGGACCATCTTCTGAATAAGTAAATGCTAGGTATATAAACCGAACCTTTTTATGAGTGTCTTTGTTCAGACTTTGAGATCATGTTCCTCTGTCTGTAACCCTGCGTACAAATCTGTGCTGTTTTGTGCGGGGTAAATCTTCACTGTAGCTATGTATTGTCTCTGAGTCTTATTCATTCATTTCTGTGTGCAGGAAACTGAAGGGAACGAACCAACCGAACGTTTTTATTAAAACAGTCCTTTCTAGAAAATCCAATTTTCTCACAGGCAGCATGGACGTCGACTCGGATGAGGAAGTCAACGCAGGACGGCGGTTTGTCCCAAGACGCCGGACCATCGGGACCAATACTGGGACCTCGCCCGAAGGGCCGCAGGCCAGCGTGGAGGATTCCGAGTCAGATTCTGACAACGATCGGGCCATGATGGCTTACTTGAAAAAACGGATCAAAGAGTCCCGTCAGTCCGGGAGCGACAGCAGCGAGCTGGAGTCTGGCGGAGAAAGCGTGGAGTCCTACGACGACAAAGAAATTTTCCCGGCCCACCTTTGGGGTTTCGGGGACCATGAAATCGACTGCGAATGCTGCAACTGCGTCTTCTGGCGCGCAAAGTACCGTCGCAATTACTACCAGAGTAAGCACGGTAGGATCTATTACGATCGCACCACGCAGACTGGAGCAACGGAATCCACGAGCGCGCCAGCTCAACCCGAGAAATCTGAGCCGGCACGCGTGGATCGCGGCACGAGGCCCATAACCTCAAGATTCACCAGCAAGAAGATGCGACTCGCCCAAGCCAAGTCACATTTCAGGCACACGGGAGACATATACGTCGACAGCACGTCTGACGAGGATGAGCCCAGAAAACCCTAGTTTTACAGTCACGGGCTGTGCACTCGTTTTACCAAACGATGTGAACCTGGTTTTGTTTGAATTGAATTCTACGTTCCTGTGTTCCATTACAAAATAAAGACTCCTTGACTGGGGTGTTGCTCCTTGACTGATTTTTTGTTTGTTTTGTTTTTTCTGTCTCGACCCTATCTTTAACTCGATTGAATACTGAGGAGCAAGTTACACACACACATGCACAAAAGACAAGCACACAAAAACACACACAACATAAAGGTGTGCACTGTTGGACAAGCATGAAGGCTTTTGGTCAGAGAGGTAAAGTATGTCCCTAGACCTTGAGAAAGCTCATGTGCCCCTTCCACCGTATTTTCTGTGTGCAGAAGAGATCTGCTCAAACAGACGTTGCATCCTACCTGCCATAACGGCCAGGCAGCGCGGAAAGTGTAAGAAGTAGAGACGAACGAGGAGAGTGCACAGAAATTTTATTTTATTTCATTTTTTCCATACATAACAGACAGCAGAGGGCAATAAATCTACAAATCCGGTCGCCACTTCAACATTCCCGCCCGCTGTCGACTGTCGAGTCACGATCGCTGTCTTCGCGGTAGCCCCTGCCGCCTTGTTTCACCTCCCTTCCCTGACCGTGCCTTGTCGAGGAGAACTCCTTCGCACTCGAGCGACATCCATTGCGAACAGGCACTCTCCCTCGCTCTGTTCTGTCAAACCTCGATTCGTCCGCTTCACGCCATCCGCTTTCCACAGCTTCGCTCGGGTCAACCCTTTCGGCGTGACGACCGGGCCCTCTCGTCTGCGCCCGGAGCTTGCCCGCTCGAGAAAGCTGCGCAAAGTCAGATTCCTCCGGAGGAGCTGACGGGGCGGGCGACTGGAACGGAGGCAACCAAGCGTGGGGGATGTCTCTCAGGGGTTCGACCGCTCCGGCGCCAGCACCCCACGCTCGAAACCTGTTGTAAATGAAGCCCCCTCGATCGGACGATGCGAAGCTCACGCTGTAGCGAAACAGCAGGTACACGTAGTACCTGGACAACTTGCGATGGTCCACGGCGATGCATTTCGGGACCTTGGCGCCGGCGTGCCCGGCGCTCTCGCACTCCATCCGATGGAGCGAGATCAGGTCGTCCTGACACACGTGCAGCGCGTCAGACCTCGTCCACATGTCCCTCAGAAGCTCGAGGCTCTTTTGAAGCGTGGGTCTGTGCTTGCTGACCACTTCGTTCTGCAGCAGGCCAGTGGCGGGCGCCCCTGCCACTATCAGGCACTCGAAAAGGGCTACCGAGGCGTGGGGAGAAAACGCGATTTTCTGTCTCATTTCTGAGTTCATTTTATAAACTGACCGAGAGCCCCCTTCGGGCGCGCAAAGCATGGAGGACGGCGGACGGTGCACTCGGAGGCTTCTCGGACTGCTGGGAGAGCACCGCTTGTATCATGTTAAGACTCTTTGTTGCAGCGACGCTCCTGGAGCGCTGGAGTGGCTGGGAGCTAAAAGCGTCGATCTGTGCGAACCTCGCCGGGGAAGAGAAAACCTAGTCGCCTGGCTCACGAGACTGTGCGGGCTGTGCGGCGTGGACACGGACAAGGTAGAGATATGCAGCGTGGACGCGAAACCTCGCGTCCGAGAGACCACGGAGCGTTTGGTGGTGTGCGTAGAGAGGACCTGGTTCCTGGGTCGCGACGGGTCTCTGGTCCTGTTTTCGACTGTAGGGCGAAACGCCCCATCTCAGAAAAACGACGAGGTGAGGTCCTTGTGCGCGGCCGCAAACGCGATCTTGGGCGCGGGAGGCTTCGAGTATGTCGCTCGCCGCGTTGCCCGGGGCTGCGAGTGCTCAATAAGACCCAAGGAGCAGGGGAGCGCTCCCGTGCTGAGGAGCCTGAGACCAGAGAGGTACGACACCGTGCCTCCAACGACGCCGATTGTGACAGCTGACAGTTTCGGACGGCGTAGCGAGCCAGAGGCGCCCACCCGCTCGTCCGAAAAATGGACGTTACGCGCCGTCCCGGAGACGGCGTCCGCGACGGCGGTCGACCTCGAGTCCCTGCTGCGCGACGGGAAGTCCGTGCTGGGCCGCGGCGGGTTCGGCGTCACGGTGCGCATCGAGGAGGGGCTGGTTGCCAAGGTCAACCTCTTCCCCGAGATGCTGAACTGGAGCCTGCCCGTGGTGGAGGACGAGTTCAAGCGCTATGCGCACGTCGCGACCCAGATGGAGGAGGTCCTGATCGGAGCCTCCATCAAGCACCCGAACGTGCTGCGGACATTCGGGGGCTTGTGGTGCGAGGCCCCCGGGTACCCTTTGGGTGGCAGGGTCGTATCCCTGATGGAGGAGGCGGCGTGCTCCCTGCACGAGTTTTCGGCGCACATGGGGACCGAGACGAGGTACGTGCCCCTGGTCGAACTGGACGTTCTGCGCGCCCTGGACCACCTGCGGTCGAGAGCCATCCAGCACAGGGACATCACGCACAGAAACGTCCTGGTGTGTCGCGCCGAAAGCAGGAGGCCCCTGCCACTGGTGTTCAAGATCAGCGACTTTGGCACCGCGTGCAACTTCTCCACTCCCGATCAGCCCAGGGGCACCCGTGCGAACAGAGCTCCCGAGGTGCTGTGGTGCCTGGAGTCCGACACTCAGGCGGACGTGTTCAGCTGGTACTGCATGATCTGGGAGCTGTACAGCGGTGCGCCCCTGATCGGCCACAGGGCGTCCGGTCAGCGGGAAGGTTTTTGCAGCAGGACCTACGCGCGGAATTTGTCCGAGCTGCTAGGCACGTACGAGCCTACCTCAGAAGCCGCCTTCGATTCGTATTACATGAAGAGCTTGGACGCCATGGAGCTGCGGCGGCAATTCCGCTCGAGGCCGCGGACTAGAGACGTCGCGGAGAAGCTGGAAGCCGCGGCCGCGAGGGCGTCCGGTCGAGCGGGCCCAGATCCGGAGTTCGTCGCCATCGGGGCGGCGTGCGTCACGTTGTTCCCCCAGGAAAGGTGGTCGGCGTCTGAGCTGCTCGAACTCCCGAGGTATCGGGACCTGGGCGCGGATGCCGTCTCGGTTCCGGCGAGGGAGATCCCGACGAACATCGGCGCCGGCTGCTACAGAGCCTGTGACGCGGTGGCTTGCGAGGACTGCGAACCCCCCGCCTTCCGGGTGCCAGACACCTCTTCTCTCGCTACCACATTCCGATCCGAGAGTAAGATCTTCTACGGGGTCGACGTGATAAGACTGGCTCCGGGTTACATACAGCCTTACGTGTGGTACTCGAGAAAGGCCAGCGCTTCATCCCAGGTCGCCAAGGAAGACTCGGGCCGTGTCGGGCGGTCTCCGGAGAGACTCACCTTCGCGCAGATGCGGATCGGGTCTCCAGAGCCAGACCCGTGCTCCGCTTCGGCCAGCTCGCCCGCGGGAGGTCCCCGGGTCATCGTGAAAGGCAAAAGCGGATGCTGCGAGGGAGAGGTCGACACAAAGATGGCCATCCTCACCCAGGCATCTCCGGAGGACGCCGAGAGGTTCAGAGAGCACGTCGTCGAGCTCTCGATTGCTGTCACGGAGCAGCGACCGGACTTGTTCGCGGGCCCGATCCGAGGCCTGTGCAGGAGCTCGGAGAGCTGCGACGGCGTTGTGGTGTTCCAGTACGCTCCCATGTTCGCTGACTGCAAGAAAGCATCCGAGTGGACTCTCGAGAACGCGCCTTTCTCCGCTGACGCCTTCGCCGCTCAGGTGCTCCTGACACTTCACCAGGCCTTGGAGGCAAAGAAGCTCCCCACGCGCGCGTTAAATCTGGACGACTTGCTGATCTGCCGAGGCTGCGCGCTGATCGACCCGGTGGCTTACCTCGCCAAGCACTTTGGTCGCGGTGGTCCTTTTTTCGGGGTGCGAAACGAGGGCCTGCTCACGTTCTGTATCGAGGTTTTGGGCAGATGCGGCTTTCGCGAGGCGGATTCCATAAGCCTCCTCTCCTCAAGGGACCCCGTCGGGATCCTCAGCGGGGCCCTGGGGATCCTGAGTGAGAGAGCGGGCCGGGGGAGAGCCGTCGTACCCAGCAGGCTCACCCTGGACAGCGCCTACTTCGCGTTCGAGGAGTACACGGCCGAGAGGTCCACTTGGCGGGCCGAGCCGAGCCTCACGGGGACGAAATACGAGTCGGCCCGCGGGCTAGGCCTGCTGGTGTTCGGCAACCCTCCGCCGCGAAGGGGAAAACAGACGTTGCCGGGGCCTCCATCTGATTCCAAGTCGCTTTCTTCCCTGATACGAAACCTGACGCTGAGACTGAAGGTCAGAGTGTTCGAGAGCCACAAGGTCGAAGTGGTCGCGTTCAACTGCACGAGAGCCCCGCTGACCGTGGACCTCAGCAGGGCCGGGCTGCGCGACGTCGCGGGGGTCGACCTACTGAGCCCCGACAGAGTGCAGCTGTCCCGAGACGGCAGGTGCTACACTCACGACGCAGACCCTCGGGTCGCCTTGGGTCTATTGAAATGGGCCCCCGTCGTAATGATCTCCAAACACGCAGCACGGAGCCCCGTGCCCGAACTCACCAAAGTGTATTACAGGATCGTCATCGCGCTCGTACGCCTGTGCGGTAACGGCGCCTCCGAGAGCTCGCTGGTCGACCTCTTTGCCAGACTTTCGCCCCTCATCGTCTCCACTCACCTGCGGTGCTAGTGAGGAGCCCTTCGATCAGAGGCCCAGCGTACATGCTCATGTATGTGTGTCGATGAATGTCCCAGAGACACGGCTACGCTACACTGAGATCTGCTTCGGCTGGCTTTGTTTCTGTACTTTTACTTGACTTTTTCACATTTGTTTGATTGTTTTCAGGTGTCCTTCGAGGGACCTACACATTGTTTGTTTTTTTGTTGTATCGTCGAGTGAAAATAAAATGTATTGTGTTCAGGTGTCTGGTTCTCCTTTATTTTCAGAGGTGAGATAAACTGTGCACTCGCTCCACCGGGGGTACGGGGTACGGTAGTGTAACCGTCCGTTGGCTCCAGTGGTACTAGGGCCCGCCAGTTCTTATTAAAATATTGCGTTCCCTTTCGGACTGCTGACAGATAGTTTCGTGTATCCCGTCAGAAAAAAAAAAAACCATGAGAGGTCTCCCATTCGGACCGTGGCTACTTCTGACTCTCACATGGACCTTGAGCGCAGCGGGTGAGTCCTCTGTAGGCTTGCTGATACTGTTCCTAGCACGAGTACGATCGATGAGCCTGTGTTTTGAGAGGCAGGCCGTGACTATTCGATGAGTCTGTGTAGTCAGGTTACAAAGTCGCAGAAGGACTCGGGAGGGTTGCCGGCTAAATGTTTTTTTCTGCTTTCTTTCTTGTGTCGCTGTCACGTTGTTACAGACACCAACATCACCTGTCTCATCATGGAAACCTGCATCTTACCCTGCAGTTTTCAGAGAGGAGACAATCCGATAGTGCACTGGATTAAGGATAACGAGGGCACCCCCTTTCTTTCATATTACAACGCGAACCCTCAGTTCAGGAATGTCAAGGGCAGAGGTTTCTTGTTCTCGGATCAGGTCTCTAAAGGTAATGCCTCACTACGGTTGTCCTGGGTGCAGCTTCACGATCAGGGAAGATACACCTGCTACGTTACAACCCGTAAGAATGAGCGATACACTTATGTCAACGTCAACGTGCAAGGTAAGAGCGGTGAGTGACTTAGGTGACCGTTTAGCGAAAATGCGGCTCTAAATTCTAGTTTGTCTCGCAGCGGCTCCGGTCCTCGACAGTTCGGAGGGGATCAGCCGGGAACGCGAACCGGTTCGGTCGACGGAGCCCACTACGGCCAGCAGGACTTTGAACGCCGCGATCACCCCCCGGTGGTCCACGCAGCCGTTTCCCAACAAGGTCGGCTACCACGGTCCAACAACAGAGAACGTCGACGCGGACCGTGACCGCACAGCGGCGACTCCCGAACGAGACGATGGGGCGACGAAAGAGGCTGAAGGTGAGAGGGGCCGACGGTCACTGTCGAGAGGGAACGCTTGGCCCGCCAAGCAAACGGGTTGCGCTGAGCCCAGGATTCGTTTCTCGCAGCGGCTCCGGTCCTCGAAGTCCGCATGGAGGAGGTGGACGACACTGTCGTCTGCTGCTCGAAAGGGATCTACCCGAAACCCGAGCTAACCTGGTCCACCGAGCCTCCGTCCGGTGGGGCTCTGAACGCCACGACCGCCGTCTGGCGGACCTCGCTGCTGCTCTACGACATCCGCAGCTCCTTGTTACTGTCGCACGAGGACGCTGTCATGGTTTACAGCTGCGTTGTAACCTCTGGCAAGCACAGCAAGAAAGCAACTTTGATGGTGGAAGGTGTGCGAAGCAAGTGGTTCATTTGTTTAGTTTCTTTTTTTTTGCACCTACTGTTGGACTTCAGATTATGCACGAACGCCAGAGGCGTCACTATCCTCAATCTGTTCTCGCTTTCACGGCTTATTTCTTTTCGTTTTCCTCAGGCAGACTCCGAAAAGTTCTGACGATCTATGTCCTGATCCCCGTCGGTGTCGCGGCTCTCGCAATTTGCCTGGCTCTCGGGATATGGAGCATGCTAGGGAGAACCAGGAGATGCGCTCCCGCCTGACCGTGGGACTCTCGGCGACGGACCTTTCCAATCTGCCTGCTCATGCATTGTTCCAACTTCACAGGCTTACTTTTGCTACGTGAACCCTTGTGTGTGTTCGTTTGATTGCCGTAACAATAAAGACCCTAGAGTCCACCTCTGAAAGATGTCTGTATTTTGTTTTTCTTTTTGCTTTTTCAGTAATGAGAAAGTGTGGTTACGAAAAAATAAAAAGGATGGGGCATGCTCCATGAGCCTTCGAGCGCTTTGCGGCAACCCAGGGTGACCGTCCTACGCTTAACGGGGTTTCACCACGAGGTCGGTAGGGTCCTCCGAGCCCATCGCTTCACACTGCGCAAAAAACAAAAGAAAGGAAACCCAGGTTAAACGTCTGACTAGATTTTACTTTGTGTATCATCTCACACGATTACGTGTGAAAGTAGATAGAAGACAGACAAAGATGGCAGAGAGGTTCAGCCATTGAATCGAGCGGCCTTCACTGTATGAGCATGCCCTTTCGATTCTCGCCTTACGAGTTCTCTGGAATATGTAGCTCGAGAAACTCGGATGCGCCCCGAACTCGCACTTTCCTGACCTGCCTTCAGGGAATTCCCCATCTAGCGTCGGAACGGATTTGGGCGGGTCGAACGAAGCCCTTATAACTCCGCCGTGAATGCAGTGTTTGACTGAATCACCACCATCTGCTACGGTTTTACCAGGCTCCCCGAGCTCCCATTAAACTTCAGCGCCCCCTCGGACGAAAGCGAAGCGGACAGCGAGCGACGACGGTCGAAAGGTCCTTCTGTGTCTCCCACCGCCGACTCCCTCGACCCCAACCGTACTCTATCTGGCCTCAGTCATCAGAGCGGATAAACCATGAGAGGGTTCCTATTGGGACCGTGGATCCTTCTGACTCTCGCGTGGACACTGAGAGCTGAGGGTGAGTGAACTCGTTGTGTTGTGGAAGGCAGATGGTGAAACTTTGATGAATCTTTGTGAAAATGTGTGGGGTTTTGTTTTTCTTGTTTTTTTTTTCTTAAGCCGCTGTCATGTAGTTACAGACACCGACGTTACCTGCCTCGTCATGGAAACCTGCATCTTACCCTGCAGTGTTCCGAGGGAGGGCTCCATAACAGTGCGCTGGTTTAAGGATCCAGAGATAGTTCCCTTCCTCACATATGGTATAACAAACCCTGACAGGGGGAATGTCAACAACAGAACCTCCTTGTTCGAGGATCAGATCTTTGAAGGAAATGCTTCAATATTGCTGTCAAAGGTGCAGCTTCAAGACCAGGGATCATACCGTTGTGTCGTTGTCAGCTCGAGAAATGGGCATACCAGAAACGTCAAAGTAATGGTGCAAGGTAAGAGTCGCAAGTGTTGTGATTAAGTCAACCCCTGTGACCGTTAAGCGAAGACGCGGCCCTAAGTCCGAGTTTTGTCTCGCGGCAGCTCCTGTCACCGACGGTCACGCCAAAGAGGGGTTCGACCGGGATCCGAGTCTGGCCCGCCCGACGCCTCCTCCTCCACCTGGCTGGTCGAACGGCGGCGGCGCAGCCGGGGAAGAGGGGTCCAGCCGGGATCCGAGTCTGGCCAGCCCGACGCCTCCTCCTCGGACACACACCATGACCACCCCCCAGCAGTCCACGCAGACTGTCCACGCAATCAGCGACTCCCGGGTTCGACCGACCGAGGTTGTCGACGTGGACCCCAACGAAACCCAGGCCACTGGCAAAGGAGACGATAAAGCGTCGAGGGAGGTGGAAGGTGAGAGAGGCTTTCCATTTTTTATTTATTTCAATTTTTTTTTTTTTAAATTTGTTTGTTTCTTTCTTCTTTTAGTTTCTGCAGCATCTCCGGTCACCAAAGTCCGTCTGGAGCAGGTTGACAACACCGTTGTGTGCATTTCGGAGGGCATCTACCCGGAACCCGAGCTGACTTGGTCCACCCAGCCTCCGTCGGGCAGGACTCTGAACGCCACTACCGCCGTACGACGGACCTCACGGATGCTCTATGACATCCGCAGCACCGTGGAACTGTCTCCTGAGGACGCTGGCTTGGTTTACAGCTGCGCCGTAGCCTCTGGCATAAACAGCAAAAAAGCGACAGTGAAAATTCAGTTTTGTGAGTGGTGCTCTTATTCATTTATTCATTTATTTATTTATTTATTTATTTATTTATTTATCTTTAACATTTGCATTTAATATCAGTTACGTGAGTGGTGCTCTTATTTATTTATTTTTAACAATTGAATTTATTATTTGCAAAAGCTGATGGACACCATCAACTCTCGGTTTAACGGAACATCTCCCTTGTTCTTCTCAGGCCGACTTCGAAATCGTGTTTTGTTTGTCCTTATCCCCATCGGTCTCGCTGCTCTCGCGATTTGCGCGATCGTCTGGAGGATGCGACGAAAGATGAAAAGGGGATTGGCTCCTGCATCTATCAACCTCAGTGACTTACTTCATAAGACATAAACCCATGTGTGTGTTCATTTGATCACCGTTACAATAAAGACCATCGAGTCCACCTCTGAAAGATGTCTCTGTTTTGTTTTCGTTATTATCCTTTTCAGTGCTGAAAAAGTGTGGTTAGGACAAAAACTATATAAAGGACAAGAAAATGCTATGAGGCACTTTGAACAATGTGGCTACGCGTAGCAGGGCCCCAATGATTCTGCTTGAGGTCACTCGGGTCCTCCGAGCGCAAACCCGACGCGCCGATCGCTTCAGACGGTGCAGACAAGGAAAAGAGACACAGGGCAAACGTCTGACATGATTTTATTTTGTATCTCATCACACGTGATCACACTGAGATGCTGCATCGGGCACTACAGCAGTCGAGGCGGAGCACAGGTCAGAGTCTGTGCTCTCGTCAACCGAGGGAGTGTGGAAGCGTAAGCACAAGCTTTCGGTCTTCGTCCGCTTCGCCCCGTCGTCAGCACGCCCACGATGCGAGTAGACGCTCACAAGCCCGACGTCTCGGTTTCCACTCGATGAGGAGGCCTCCCCCGAGCGAGGCACTTCAACGTGGTCGGCCAGCTCTTCCAAATAGGTCATCATGCGAGAGCTCTGTGCGCCGTGCGAGCGGAGAGTCTTCGAGGGCCCTGGTCGCCGGGACTCCATAGGCCCTGCCTGAAGGGAGATAGAAGACAGAGGAGTGCAACGGAAAGGTTAAAGGGGTTGAGTCTTCTTCGTCTGCCTCCAACGGTGTGAGCTTGTCGCCCCTCTGCCATTTATAAAAGACACCGGGTAACCCGACTTTGTGACCTGCCTTCGGGGAATTCTGCGTGACGTGTCGGAACGGTCTTCGGGTGTGATCGAGTGGTGCAAAGTGGAATAGTGTTTGCCTCAATCAACGAACGTCTGCTGCTGCTTCACCGGGCTCTGCGAGCGTCCCTTCGGACGAAAGTGAAGCAGACGGCGAGCGACGACGGTCGAAAGGTCCTTCTGCGTCTCCCGCAGCAGACTCCGCGACCCCAACCCTACTCGATCGGGCCTCGGCCATCTGAGCAGCTAAACCATGACAGGGCTCCCATTCTTACCGTGGCTACTTCTGACTGTCGCGCGGACCCAGAGCGTGGAGGGTGAGTGCTCTGTAAGCTTGCTGACATTGTTCCGAGTACGAGCGCGATCGTCATAACCCAAACAGTCAGCGCAACGCGGCTAGAGCAAAGCGAAAACAGGGGATGGCGAATTCCACACTACGGGTTGAGATGCAGTATCGTGACGTTGACTAAAAGTTCTTTTTTGTTTTTGTTCACCGCTCACACTAAAAGTCAGCGAGGAGGTGGTGTACTACGACATCTATTACGACCCAGACTACGCCTTCAATTACAGTTATGAGGGGATCAATCCGGAACCCGATCTGACCCGGCCAACGGAGCGTCCTCCATCCAGGTGGACATTGGACGACACCCAGGCCACTCACGAAAGAGACAATGATGCGACGAGGGATGCTGAAGGTGAGAGGGGCCGGCGGTCCCTTTCGAGGGGGCCGCTTGGGCCTAGAAGAAAACAGGTTGAGCTGAGCTCTGTCTTCGTTTCAAAGCAGCTCCGGTCACCGAAGTCCACCTGGAGCAGGTGGGTGACACCGCCGTGTGCAGTTCGGTGGGGATCTACCCGGAACCCGAGCTGACCTGGTCCACCGAGCCTCCGTCGGGCAGGAATCTGAGCGCCACGACCGCCGTCTGGCGGACCTCGCAGCTGCTCTACGACATCCGCAGCTCCTTGTTACTGTCGCCCGAGGACGCAGGCTTGGTTTACGTCTGCACCGTAGTCTCTGGCGAAAGCAGCAAGAAAGCGACCGTGAAAGTTAAGCGAGGCGAGTGGTATTTTTTTTAAAAAAAAAACAAACAATATTTTAATTTGGTTTTTGGACCCATTTGTTGACTGTTTCTATCCCCGCTCTCTTTCAGTCTTCTCAGGAGGACTGTTTGTCATGATATCCATCGGTGTCACGGCTCTGACTGTTTGCACGGCTCTCTGGATCTGGAGAACGCGAAGTGGAAACAGGAGACAAGCTCCCGCCTGGGCGTAGGCTTATTCACGATGTGTCTTTCTGCCAGTGCGCCATAGGGTGATGCAAACCCATGACTGTGTTCATTTGATCATTGTGACAATAAAGACCCTCGTGTAGACTCCGAATGATGTCTGTATTTTGTTTGCTTCATTTTTTTTTAATTTTCATTTTCTGTGCTAAGAAGAGTTAGATCAGAAAAGGTTATGTTTAGAAAAATAAATGTAAAAGCGGAGAGGTATACTCTGGTATTCCTCGAGGCATTTTCCGCGTTGCTGCAACGCAGTGTGACGTTCTACGCTTATCGGAGCTGCAGAGTTTTACCGTGAGACCGCACAAGAAAAAAAAAAAGAAAGAACACTCAAAGCAAAGCGTCTTACTTTGATTTTTATTTCATCACACATAATTACACAGATCCCACGGATGTAGAAGCGGTGCACCAGACAGTCTGCGGTCGCATCGAACTAATGTCCCAAACGAGAGCCCCAGTTTTGTCCACCGTGACTCCAATGCGTTCTGTCCGAAGGTTGGCTGAAGACAGGAGTGCAACGGAGAGGTCGAAGAGGTCGAGTCGGGTTCGTCTTCTTCGTCCGCCCCCACCGCTCGAGCTAGCCACTCCTCGACCTTTTCTACATCCACACCGTGTACGGGGCGCTTCCCTCTCCATCGCTTTCGTCTTGCGAGAGCCGCCGCTGAGACGCCTTGCGCTCGTCCTTGCCATCTGTGCAGAGGCGACCGGGTCCCTCTCCGAACCCTCCTGCGAGCAAATCGGCTCCAGGCTCTCTGTTCTCTGTGGGCTCTGGGTCCTCTGTGAGCTGCGGGTGCTCGGCGTGAGACCCCGCGCGCTCCGCGCTCCTCTTTCTCTGCGGGTCGCTCGCTTCCGAGCTGCCCGGCGAACAGCTCAGTTTAACCGGCGTGATCGGCTTTGGTTTTGCCGGCGACGTCACAATTCGACCGTCGGTCTCTCGCCTTTCGCCGCGAGACCTGACGGTTTGGCACCGCCTGCCCAGGTCCGTCGACTTCAGGGAGCTCCTGGCCTCACGCTCCCTGCGTGAACGGAGGCCTGCGGTCGATTTGTCAGAAAGGTCGGCCCCTTCGGATTCCCAACCGCTGCCTTCAGACGCGGACCCTCGACTCTCCGAACTGGAGGAGCGCGAACGAGCGATCCGAGCGCCGGACCTTTTCGAACCTCGACCGTCGGCCTCTCTGCCTTTCTCGCCAGAGAAACGCAGCGGTTTCCCGGAGGCTGATTTTTGCAGCCCTCTCTCTGGGCGTCTTACGTCTTTGCGGCCGCTGGAGTAAGTCTTGGAGTGGTCTTCGGTGTCGTTGCGTTGTCGCCGCGTGAGCGCGGTTTCGAGCCCCGGCCTCTTTTCCCGCTCGACCGAGGGTCTCGACTTCGACCCTCTGCCTTTCGGCCTCGCGGAGACTCGCATCGCCCATGGGCCTTCCGTCTCCGAGCTGTCCGAGCTGAGTGCTCGCTTGTAGCCCCGCCGGTCGCTTTTGCACGAGGGCGAGGACGGCTGCGACCCGCAATACGGACGGCCGACCCCGTCCTCGTTCCACCTGGCCTTGGAGCCCGCTTCCTCGCCAGCTCTTTGTCTGTACGCGCTACTGGGCGAGGAAGGTCGCGACACGCAGTACGGACGGTCAACTCCGTCCTCGCGTCTCTTGGCCCTGGCGACGTTGTCCTCTCCCGCCTCGATGTCTTCTTCGCTGGACGACGATGCGTCGTCTATGAAACTGTCGCTGCGATCGTAGTCGTCTGAGCTTTTGTCGCAATCCGAAGAGCTCTCCGTGTCCCTGTCGCTCAAATACTCCGGCTCTTCCTCGCTTTCGGAGCTGAGAGGTTCCAGGCCGTTGTCTTCCTCGGCTTCGCTCAGTAAAAAACTGTTTCTCTGGCGGCGCCCGACCTTTCTCCTCTTGGTCGCCGGAGACCGCGAGGCTCGGACGCTCTCGGCCCAGGGGGACAACCGACGTCGAGCTCTGCCGACGGTCTGGCGGCAACTCCTCTCGGGCTTCTTGACTGGCGGCGGCGGGGAGAGGTGCCTTCGGGGAACCCGCCTGGACGCCGCCTTGCGCTGGAGTGCCGCGAAGGACCGGGCCACCTTGTCGCTCCACCTCTGCGTGGATTGGGACTCCAAGCATTGGATCAACGCTCGGCTCAGGCGATCCTTGATGCCGCGCCTGCGGAGCTCGTTGACCGTGCCCTGGTTGTACGCCACCCATTCTCTCAAGAGTTCCCTGTTCGCCTCGCCGAGGAGAGCGCTGTCCAGGTTCAGGAGCTTGCACACGGCCTCTCTCTGGTACCCCAAGGAGTCGTGCAACCAAGGGTAGCTCAGGAGCAACACGGACAAGTTTTTCATCCATGTCGAAACCGGGACGGGCTCTGGGATGGGGTTGAAAAGCTCCGAGCGGTCGTTCGGGGGCTGTCTACATCCCTCGCCTGGCTCGACCGGCTCTCCGCAAGCGGGATTTCTGCCGCCCATGTCACCGTCAAAGCGGGCTGCGTTGATCCCCAGTTTCTTGAGCTTGCTGCAGTAAACTTTGAGCTTCAGGAACGCCACTTTGGCGGCCGCGTTCACCTCCTTGGCGTGGGCTTGCGCTTCCTTGTCTTCCTTGTTGCACTGGTCGCGTTTGCACATGGTGTACCAGTCTTTCTGGATCTTGTTCACTTCCCAGGGCTCTCTGTCCACCATTTCGGCGCAGGCTTTCGCTCGGCGGGCCGTCTCGGGATCGGCGTCTTTCCGGTTTTGGCTGTAGCAGCGCAACTGCCGAGCGAGCGAACCGCACTCCTTCCTGATCAGCTCCATGACCGAGGCAGCGAACCTATCCCGCTCGCTTTTTCTGAACGTAGCGTCCGAGGCGTACCTGCTAAGGAACTCGCAGTACCTCTGCAGCTTCCCAAGTGGACTGTGCAGCAGCTCGGCCACGGCGAATGCGCCTGGGATCTTGGCGTTCATGAACGTGATGGCGAGTTCAGCGATTTCGATCATCCTGGGGTCCGCCAACTTGCTCTCCACGTGTCTGGGTATGCGGTCGCACCACCCGTTCGGATCGACGCGCTTGGTGAACGCAGACAGCGCCCATTGGTTGATTTCTTGGAACGTGAGCTGCCCCGACAGATACGTCTCCCGGGCCATCTCCTGGAGCGTCTCGTTCCAGCAGCTCGCGAGCTCTCCGTTGCCTTTCACGCAGCTGCGTTTCAAGAGCCTGTAGAACCGGAGCGTGGTGGACACGTACAGCGTGGGCAAGTGTCTCTGCTCCGCTCTCACGGCCACCGTCGGCACCAGGTTGCTTCGCCTCCCATCTGACGCTTTCCCTCCTGACCTGAAGTACACCATGCGGGGTTCGCTGGCTTTGTACGTGAAACGACTCAGGTCGCATTTCACTGCGTCCTCCCCGAAACAGTCAACGCCGGCGTCCCCCTCGTTCTTCCTGTCGCTCGAGGACTCCCATGCGTGGCTAACTTCTGGCGCGCAGCACATCGGCTCCACATCTTCCAGGTGAGAGGCCAACGCAGCCTGGCTGCTCTGATCCCTGCCGGGGGACCCGGGTGTGTTCGATATCAGCAGTTGACAAGGCTGAATCTGCTGGAAGGACGGACAGAGCGCCTCCACGTGCGTGGGCATCTCCAGCGACATGTCCCAAAAGTCGAACGCGTGGCCCGCGACCTTCCTCAGCAGCTTCAGGCTGTCCAGGGTCGGGGCGAACAGGACCTCTTGCACGAAGTAAGACCCCTTGCTTTCGCCGTCGTTTCCGGGGATGTCTGTCATGTAGGTCCCGACCATGGACCTCGCGGGGTCGTAACGCAGCAGGTTCTCCTTCGTCGAGTGCTGCGTCACCACGGGCACCACCGTCCGATCCTTTCCCCTCAGCTCCTCGGCGGGGAGGTAGTACGCCGTGTAATTTCCGCACGTCAGCAACACTTGCTTGAGGCCGGCTCTGTCCGAAGTGACGATGGATCCGAAGTCGCTGCCTCCCAGAAGGTCCACCAGGTCCATAAGGGCGAGCAGGAGAGATCGAGAGGGACGCTGGGGTATCCTACCAGAGTCCGCTATGACCGCGTCTCTGATCATCTTGTTCAGAACCCTCGGCCTGTAACGCAGGTGCTCTTCGTTGCTCAGGCGCCGTTCCTTTTGGGTCATCATGCTTACCACTGCATCGAAAACGCCACGTGGGTGCGAGCACGTGAAGACCTCGTCGTGGTCCACAGTATCGAAGTACCACGGAGGGCTGCTGGAAACGACGAAGGTTTGATTTGTAGACACGGCCGCCTCAGTCGCCGATACCGTAGCCATTTCGAAAGCAAGACCTGTTGAATGCGCGTACGGACAAAGTGGAAACAGCAGCAACAGCTCTCCTAATCCACTCTGGTGAATTCAGCCTAAGTCCTGCGAGATCCTTGCGCTCTCTCTAGCTCTTAGAGGGGAGGTTCGAAGGCCACTTATATCCTCCCAGTTGGGGTTTCCCACCTCCTCGATGCTTTGAACAGCCCAACCCTGATCCTTGCGCTCTCTCTAGCTCTTAGAGGGGAGGTTCGAAGGCCACTTACATCCTCCCAGTTGGGGTTTCCCACCTCCTCGATGCTTTGAACAGCCCAACCCTGAGGCTCGGAGGGATAGGGCGGAGAAATCTGCTCACCACCACTGCACACAGGCCCAACCCTTAGGCTAGGAGGGATAGGGTGGAGAAATCTGCTCACCACCACTGCACACACACTCGCAAGCAACTTGCACGGAGGCCAGTCATGAGACAAACAATCCGACTGCTCTTTGCAGTGTCCGCCGGCCTTTCACAGTGTCCGACCGTCGCGCAGGGAGTCCGACCGCTGCTCAGAACATCCGACCGCCGCTCAGTGACTCTGACCGCCGTTCAGTGACTCCGACCGTCGCTCAGTGACTCCGACCGATAGTCAGAGTACGACCGCCGATCCCTGTGTACACTGAATTCAGGGAGTCCCAGTGACACGGAGCCTACAGAGAGAGCCTTTGTGCACGGACAGTGATGAAAATGAAATATCACAGTCACCTAGGTTGAATTCAAAGTCACCTAGGCTTGCTTGTAGCTTTGTTGTTTGTTTGGTTTTCTCCTCATACAGCTTTTTATTTACCCCCCTCTGTGCTCAAAGAGAAAATCGTCGGGCTTTGCGATTTGAGGAGCAGAGCTCAGCATGGATGAGGAAATTAGAATTTTGATCAAAGGTGTTCTGGGGCACTTCGTTGGACGACGCCAAGACTTTGAAGTCGAAAGGCCGCGTTGTCGGGAAGCTGTAAATGCTATGACGAGAGCTGTGTGTGAAGTGCTGGAGGTTCACAGACCGAAATACACAGGTGAGCAGCACAAACAGATCTGTTTTTTCAGAGTTATCTGTACGCTCAGCGTGATCTCTCCTTGTCCGGTGTCCCACTTTAGAGATGGTTTCAGATCTAGGTGATTCATTTCCCGATGCCGCGATGGTCAACGTCGCGAAAAGCCTTTTCGAGGACGGGATCATCAACTGGGGCCGTGTGGTCAGTCTGATATGTTTGGGGGCCGCGGTGTGCCAACATCAGGACAGGTTCAGTGGCAGCCCTGGCTCCCTCTTGGCTGACACAGTGTCAGAGGCGATCGCCTCGTACTTGCTCACAGAGCACAGAGGCTGGCTGGAAGAGATGTGTTGGGTGAGTGGCCTGTACTCTAGGGGGTTGAACTTCATGCTATCGCTGTTATGAAACAATTTGTCTTCATGTTTTGCTTTTTTTTTTTTCTGTTCCTCTTTCTGTTCTTTTTTTAACGCTTTCTTCATGACCAGGATGACTTCGCTGACTTTTTCCCTTCACCTGAAGCCACGAAGTGCCATGACCTTGTAGGACCGGCACTTGGACTCTTTGTTTTTGCGGTCGGAACTGCACTCTTGTGCACGCACCTTGGGATGTGACCCGGTGGTTGTTTTCTGACAGCCTCCGGGGGCTTTGCCCTCAGAGTGCTTTAAAGTCTGGAGGGCCAGTGTCAGACACTGAAACAACCGGTGTGGACGAGAGGACGCTTCTTAGACACGCACTTTAAGGCATTGGGAACGAGGAGACGTTCCTCAGGAGCCCGTTTGATCCTTTTCTTGTTTTTCTTTTGCTCCCGCATGGAGAAGTACTACAAAGACCCAGTGCGACCAGTGATCGGGCAAGGCACCTACGGAGTTGTCTACAGGGTGCGAGATGTGAGAAACGGCCAAGAATATGCCCTCAAATGTCACAAGCAGGCAGACGTTATAGAGGACGCGACTGTGAGAGAGTTGTCCTGCCTGACAGCGCTGAAAGGTCATCCCAACATAATACAGCTCCTGGACTGTTTCATGGACGAAGATCGGGTGGCGATGCTCATGCCTCACGTGCCCTTCGAGCTGACCAAAGCTATTCACCGCCAGCCACCGGCTCCGCTCAGCTTCGTGGCCAGCTTCTCGCTTCAGACGGCGAACGCCCTGGAGTACATGCACGGACTGAACATCTTACACAGGGACCTGGTTCCGAGTAACGTGCTTCTCGAGGAAGATCTGACGGTGAAGGTGGGCGACATGGGCCTAGCCAGACAGTACTCCCGACGCATGAGCCTTTGCGTGGTGACGGAGCCCTACAGGGCTCCGGAGTTGTTTGTCCGCGGGAACGCCGCGGAGTACACGTGCGCCGTAGACATGTGGAGTTTGGGAGCTATGATACTGGACGCAAAGGAAGGCGCCGTGGTGTTCGCTGCAACGCGTGGGTCCAGCACTCTGAGCAAAGTCATGGCACTGGCGGCCTCGGATCCCGACGGGGGAGCGGAGGAATCGACGCCCGCCAGGCAGGAACTGATACCCAACACTATGAAGTGTGAGCACACCAAACGCATCGCCTTCCGCCTAATCGCTCTCAGGCACGACAAGAGGCTTACGGCTCGCCAGCTGTTGGACGATGAGGAATGGAAGCGTTTGTCCCACATGACAGACGGAGAAAAGGCTGAGGTCTTGCAACAATGCGTCACGGGTGTCATGTAAAAATACACAGTTCAAGAGGCTTTGCAATGTCTGAGTTTATCATTTTTCAATAAAAAAAAAAATGAGCCAATGACCACAGACTCTATGTATCGTACAGGTGTAAATTTTGTTTATTATTTTGAATACGTTTGACCATAATAGCAGATGTATCATTCAGCACCACTGGCCCGCTCTGGGAGCACGCTTACACGTTTGTAGCGATGGAGATGAAAAGGGATGTAGCACTCAACGTGGAACACCACTTGGCGTAGTTTGTTTCGTAACTGCGCGAGGGCCCTCGGGTCTTTTGAGGGCTTCGGGCTCAACTCAGCTTCCGCTCTTCGTCTCAGAGCGCGGCGAAAACAACAGTGGCAGCCGCTGCGACGAGAGACAGGGCTAGAGGTTTGGCTCCATTTCTCTGACTAGGCCATCTATCCAGTTCCTCCTGAGCCTTTCTCACGGTTTCCTTCAACTTGCTGAGCACTGCAAACAGAAGACAGCGAACACTGGTTGGGAGAGAAGCGCTTTGCGATAGGCGGGTAGCTAAAATGCACACATACATACATACAGTCTGTCGTGTTGTGGAGTTTTCCGAAAGTCATCACGGGCTCCATTGGAACCAGGTCAGGCATGAGAATCTCAGGCCGACGAACGCCGTCCGAGTAAGAAGGCTCGTTGCTGTGATGTAAAACACAAGAGTCCACTGATGTCAACAGCACGAACACGAACAGGGTCAGATGCAGCATCGAAGTGGTAGTCATTGTGTCTTCAAGAGAAAAAAACCCCCACAAAGAACAGTTTTCTTACTGCAGTGCGCAAACACAACTCACGCCTGAAGAGGTTGCCTCTGTCAGCTCTCCACTCTTGCCTTTTATACTTGCAGAAGAAAACACTCGCTGTGCAGATTCTAATCCCCCCTGCCCAAAAAAAAAAAAAAGTCCCTGGCCAAATCCCAACCACAAGCCCGAAAGAGAGGCCGCGACCGGTCAGCTCGCGTAAACCCAGCACGCCCCTCGCTCACAGGCAGGAGAGATCACGTAACAGGGTGATTCAGGGGAGAGGAACGCAGAGCATGGCGTCAGAGTCTGCCTGCCTCGGTCGGCCTCTCATGGCGGAGGACGGATTCTCAGAGTGGAAATCGGTGTGAGAGAGCTGAGGTCGGAGCCAGCGTTTCTCAGTCCCTCCCCTACATCTCGGTTTGGTAGCGTAAGATGCCATCTGACTCAGTGATGTGTGGTCGGACTCCCTAAGGGTCGGTCGGACAGAGTGAATGACTGTCGGACTCCCTTAGCGCCGGTCGGACAGAGTCAATTGCGGTCAGACAGAGTGAATAGAAAAGGTCGGGCTGTCTGGACGCTGACCTGGCGAGGTGAAAAGCTGGCCCCATCTCTCGTCTGCAGCTTTGGAACTAGGAAATTTTAGCGGCTGTGTTCTCTGTGTTCTATGACACAGCTCCTACGTAGAAAGGATTTAGTTGGGGATTTTTTATTCTTTTTTTTTCTTTCCTTCATATCCAACATCGACATCACAGCCCTTACCAACAAAATGGTTGGATTTATCTACAATTCCAATAAGCTGCTCCCCGCTCTGGCCCCATCAGAGCCCCGAGCCGCTCTGAACACCCAACAGCTCTCACAGAGCCGGACATCCTCTCGCTTCATCAACCATCACGGATCCCCCACGTCTGCCCTTACCAACAAAATGAGCAAATCGGGCTGCTACAGAGACGGCGGCATGCCGCAGCAGAAACCTGACTGTCTGAACATTTCCGCCAATTACAAGACTAAATTGTGCTGGTTCTTCGCGAAGAACGGCGTCTGCAAGTACGGAGGGAAATGTCGGTACGCCCATGGCTACGGAGACCTGCGGAGCCTGCAGCTCAAAATGAACCTTTGCCACCATTTCTATAAGGGGCGCCCATGCCTCCACGGCGGAAGTTGTGGATTTATTCACAATTCCCATCAGCTGCTCCCCGCTCAGCCCACATCAGAGCCCCGAGCCGCTCTGAACAAGGACGGCTACCGACAGATGGACGTTTCCCCACCCCAGCAGCTCTCACAGAGCCTGACATCCTCTGGCTTCTTCAACCATCGCGGACCCTCCACAGTCAATGCCGGGGCCATCACCTGCTGCATCCCCACCGTCCCCGCCGTCGTCTTCTCGAAAGTCCCAAATCCCTGTAACCCCTGCCCCGGCCTTATCCCCACCGTCCCCGCCGTCGTCTTCTCGAAAGTCCCAAATCCCTGTCACCCCTGCCTCGGCCTTATCCCCACCGTCCCCGCCGTCGTCTTCTCGACAGTCCCAAATCCCTGTAACCTCTGCCCCGGCCTTCTTCTGCTTCACTAGCAAAGAGGGGCTTTGTCCAAAATTTGTGACGCGCTGGCCTGAACGGTCTACCCGGTTTCTCTCGGGGCCCTGTGGTCATGCGCAACAAGGCTTATGGCATCGAGGTCTTTATTTGTTTTTTTTGTGGTGTTTGTTTAAAATAAAAAATAAAACAAGACAAGAACAACGTGTTTTTACTACATTGTATCTGAAAAGATTCAAAGTGTGTTATTCCGTGTTGTTTCGCTGACCCTGATATCGTTGAGCTTCTTAAGCAAATAAAAAGACTCAGACACATTCACTTTTTCTGCTCTTTATTCGTTTGCCGTGGACATTCACAGAGTTGTCTTGGCGTCGCAGTATTCTGTCTGAAAATCTTTGGTGCAGACTTATACGCACTTTCCAGCCGTGCTCACTTGCGTTTTACGCAACGTATCTCCTCCAAAGAAACAGGCTGTATTCTTGTGCCCCAGTGCTTGTCCCTGTCAGGGGGGACGTGCAGCAAAGTCCAGGTGGGTGTTTGTTCGGCAATGCCCTCCAAGAGTCTTCTTTCACAGCAGCGGATGACGCCGTGCATTCCGTTGGCAAGTATTGTCCCTTCGCCGGAGTAATTCGTGCAGAGCCACGCCACCCCCATGCGCCGCAAATCCGGGTCTCCGTTCTTCTCTGTTGCAATCGCGTACTCCACGAACAAGTGAGTCTTTCCCACGCGCCTCACCCGTACGGGCAACGCTGCGATGCCGGCCGCTATCAAAGCATTCGCTCCGCTCAGAGCATCAACGTCAGAGTCCCAACCGGCGAAATCTTCGTCTGGACAAGCGCAGCGGCCAAGGGGGTAGCGACCATCTTCCGTTCTACCACCCATTCCTTCGAGCTCCGCGTAAGTCGTCTCCTCGGATGAGGTTCTGACGATCAGCGTTCTGCGACCGTTGGTTTCACCCAACCGGAGCTTGTGCATTTTGAGGGTCTCCGTGAGTCTCCGTGATCTCAGAACGGTCAGGTTGCCTTTCTTCTTCTCGGCCCCTTGGGTCGTCCTCCCGTTGCCGCAGCCTCATTAGTATGTCAAAGGAAAAAGGCCCTGACGGGAGAGCTTTCCGTCTGATCAAAAAGTGAATTTCATGATCGCATCTGGAGCAAACTCGAAATGCAAGGGCACGCAATAAAGGCACAGAACCGCTTGACACAAGGACGTCGGTATGAAATCGATTTAAACACCACACAGACTACAGCATTTTATCTTTTATTTGACTTCAACCATCCAAAACATGTTCCAAAAATAAAAGGATACAGAAGCAGCACACAATGAACCTAATGGCAAACATAATGTCTCAGGGCGGCAGCCCCACATCCTTCTCTCCCAAACAAGCGTTCCCGAGCCCAGGCTCCTATGCTCTGAACTGGTCCCCTCATGTGACAGCGGCTCAATTTCCGATCAGGGTGATTTCCGAAACCTCCACCACCGGCGCCCTGCCGCTAGCGTTGCTCGCCTTATCTACGTGATCCCAATGCGGCGGATCTGAACAGTTGACCGCGGCGGGTTGTGCAGATTTGACCTTTGTCAGCTTCGCCAAATTGTACAAGTACGGCTCCTCTGGGTTTGCGCCTCCCTCACGCGTCGCTACCATGTAGCACCTCGTCTCGCGGGCCGGATCGGGGTCTTTACTCAGCACGATGGCGTACAGGTGCTCCGTGGACGCCCCGTGGATCTCGTATCCTTCGCAAGGCGACCAGATAGCGACCAGCTTGCAACTGAGAAGTTGCGATAGCTGTAGGAACGCTTTCGAGCACCGTAGATCCACGGCGCTGCATTCCCTGGCGACATCATCTGTGGTCTGGAGCACCCCGCAAAGGGTCTTCGGAGCGCTTTTGCTCTCACCCAAGTGTATGAGCCTCACGTCTTGATGGGTGTAATGCCGCACAATGTTTGGCAGCGATACGGAGGCCGAGCTCTCCCCGAGTCGCACGCAGTGGACACGTAGGTGCTCCGATCTTTCTGACTTGGACTCCGTTTTCAAAAAATCAGGGCGCTTGGAAGAAGCGCAGTTTGATCGGAACGCGTCTCCGCCTGACGAGGCGGCCCTGTGTACTTTCGTCGGCGTGGACGCACCGGTTTTCGAGCCTTCGTCCACCTCCGTCAATTCGCTTGTGGGGCTGACCTGCCGGGAGCCCAGGTTCAGCTTTCGCTTGGCCACCCTTCTCCAGGTGTCGCTGCAGGACGCTTCTGTGTGCTCCATCGGAGTTTGCTCCGTACACAGAGATGACACGGTTGTCCTTATGTAATTTTCATAGTCCTGGAACAGCGAGCCTCCGGGGGATCCCATCGCTTCATCTTCGCTGCGGTCGAGTCCTTTTAGCCTTCTGACGCAGTCGTGCCGGAGCAGCCGTGACACTCTCTTCGCAGAGCACAGCGCGGCACACCGGATTCTTTCGATCAGCTCCGTCTCCACTGCGCTTTTCTCCACGCCTATCAGTTGGCACACAACGGCCACGATACCTTTCAGAATCTCCGTTTCGTACGTGAGCTTTTCCGTGAGGCACTTTTGTCCGGCTATCGTCTCATCGGCCCGTTTCAGACGTGTCAGGAGGGCCTTGGTCTGGCTCTGACTTTCGTCTGTCGCGGCTGCGTTCTCGGCGGCCAGCTCTCGACTCCGCTTCAGTTCGGCCTCCAGCTCGTTGACGCGTTTCGACCGGGACTCGTTTTCGGCCTCCGCTTGCTTCTCTCGGTCCTGCAGCTTGGCGATGAGCTTTGATGCGCGCTCCTCCTCCACCTTGCTTCGATCTAAGTGTTCTGCGGCCAGCTCTCGGCTCTGCTTCAGATGGGCCTCCAGCTCAATTACGCGCTTTGACAGGGACTTCTTCTCGGCCTCATTTCGCTTCATTTCGGCATCCGATTTCTTCGAGAGCATCAAGGCTGTCTCCTTTTCGGCTTTCATTTCCTTCACTTCGTTCTGCAGCTTCTCCAGGACTCGCCCCTTCTCGCTTAAGTCCTTCTTCGACGAGGCTATGACATTTTCAGCGAAACTTAACTCTTGCCGCAGCTCAGACAAGTCCAAGTTTGCTTTTCTAACTTTGGCTTCCATCTCCATGTGCTCTTTTGCGAGGTCTATTTTCATCTGCTGATGGGCGGATTTGTCCGTGGTGTACTTCAGGCTAACCTGCCCCAGTTGATCGCTCAGCTCAGCCAAGCGGGACTCGTATGTTTTCTGGTCGCGAGCCTCTCTTGACGCGATTTGGAGACGCTCCGCTAAACTCTGGACTTTGTCATGCAGGACCCAGCCAACACTTACCACACTTTTCCAACAGGCGCGAACGTGTGAGGGACTGAGGCGGCCCTGTGGCTCAGCTTGAGGCCAGTGAAATGTACCACAGCCCGGGGACGCGGACTCAAGTGATTCCAGGGCACGCATCAGGGCCCGCTGCCCACGTTCGGCCTCCGCTTCATTTCCCCCGGCGAGTATCTCGGACACGACTCCCAGGGTTTCGTCCGCGAGTGCCAGTCCCCCAGGTTCCCTCACGAATGTCCGGTCGCGGAACATATCCTGCACTGCTCCCGTCAACCTGTGAAGCGCCGCGTCGTAGCTGACGCAGAGTTCGGATGTCAGCTCGAATCCCAGCATCGCCTCCTGGCCCTCGGCGTAGGCCAGATTCTTGTGGAACCATTTGGCCAGGGCGTCGAATTGCCTATGGAACGCATGGGCTTCGTCAAGGGCTTCCTCCAAATAGCTGTTCCTCGTCGACGGGCGGTCTGCTGAGACGGCGGGATCGGTCCTCGATGTCGAGCAGGTCGCAGTAGAGCCCGAACGGACAAGTCCCGATATGATACCCAAGAACTCCGCAAGACAGTCCTTTCCAATAGTCTGACGAGAGAGAAGCCCCCCCGAGCTGCGCTCGCAGCTCGTCGGCCCTCCCGTTCGAGTAGTAGCTGCTCCACAACCTGAGGTAGGAGGGATCTTCTCCAACTGAGCGTCCGAGCACCTTCTCCCTGAGTTCGAGTCGAGCCCGTTTCTGCCAGATCCACCAGCCAGCGTCCGGCTCCTCCTCGGCCTCCGCGCGACGGTGAAGTTCTTTGGCTTCGCTTCTCGGCTCATCCCCCCTGCTGCCTTCCAGCCCGCCGCCGTGCCTCCCGCCTTCCCTCAGCTCTTCCGCACTGACTCCGAATGTCCTACGGTGATTCAGGCAGAGCCTCCCGCCTTGCGCCGGCACCGTTGCGCACAGGGTCGTGCAGATTTTTCCCAAGAGCAGGCCGTCGATCTGAGACACAGCCAGAGTCCTTAGGGCCGCTGGCTCGCAGGCCGAGGGGCAGACGCCGTTCGCGAAACCGCACCGTTGGCAGATTCGCCCCCAGGAAATCCCAGCGCTCCGCAGCTCTCGCGAGAGCAGGTCCAGTTCGCGAGACCAACGCGAAAGCGCTCCGCAGCACAGTGCGGTCAACACCACAGCCCAGTACGGCGCGCGGACCTGGCGGTCCGCTGAAATGACGTCTGGGCCTTCGGGCTCGACCACCTCGATCCCCGAGCGAGTGAGATGCGCTAGCAGCCACACGCCGGAGCTCGGTGGTGAAGGAGGCCTCAGGGGACTGTTGACCACCCAGCGGGACAGGGCTCCGGGGTCTGCGTCACCCTCTCGTCGCCACAGCACACTGGTGCCCCAGACGGCTTGCGTGGGGTCGGGGAGCCAGCTCGAGTCTGACGCTCTGCCGTCAGTACGAAGCGCAGCGCGGGCCACGGTCAGCCGACTTTGTTCGTGCAAGATTTTAAACGCGAGCGGGGCTCCCAGCGTGGCCAGGGTCGCGACCGTGACCTCTCGCGCAACTCTCTCCCTTTCAGACAGGTCCCCGTCGCGAGACGCCGCGACCGTGTAGTAGGAGAAGCGGTTCAAGCTGGTATATATCGAGGACACTAGCTTCTCAGCCTTATCCGTTCCATGTCCGCAGGCCAGACTCGCTCCAGGTTCTGCTGTGTCGTAGTGCTCGGAGTGGCGCAGCTCAACCCAGGCCAGGGGTGCGCTGGCCAAAACGGAGATCCTTTTCACCGGGTAGCCCTTGGCATGTCCCTTCGCGGCTCTGAAATGCCTGTCCGTCACCAGACCATAACTCTCACTCCCCTGCGAGTACACCACCCTCAGGACCATGCAGCGCGCGCCTCGCAGAGCGCCGGGCCCGACTGGGATGAAGACGGGACCTCCTAGTTTCGGGCCGGTGAGCGTCACGCTCGAGGGCAACCTTTTCTCTATTTCGTAAAGCTGCACCCACGTGTACTCCAGAAGGACCGGAGCATCGGACCCCTCCAGCTCCACAACCAGTTGAGGCTCGGAAGGCCCCGTCGCGCACATGCCGTCTAAACCCGGATCAACTTGAGAGCTTAAGTTCAATTTAAACACCACACCAACCTTTTTTTTTTTGTTCATTTATTTGTCTCATACCGTCAAAAACATGTGCCAAAGGAAAAAAAAAAAAGTTACACAAGCAGCACACACGAACATAATGGCACCGCCACACCGTTATAGCAGGGTGGCCTCCCGATGTCCTTTCCCCCCCCCCCCCCCCTGAAATCCTCCCTCGTATGCGGAGTGCCGAGCTTACGTTCCTCTCCTCTGCGGAGTGCCGAGCTCACGTTCCTCTCCTCGGACTCGGCTGTCTCGCACGACCCCCGAAATTCGGGCTGTTCTTTGTGTGGGAGCCATTCTTCTGTAGATCAGTGGTCTACGACGCCGAGTTCTTTGGCTTCTCCGCACCATTATTGCATCGCCTAGGATCTCCGATCTTCTCCTAAGCGGTCTGTGGCGTGCCGCGGATCGAGGAACACTCTGAGCCCTCCTGCCGCGGACTCCTCTTCTGCGTTCCCCTTCGTCGGTCGTATCGCCCGGAGAGGGGTCCTCTTCCATGACCGCTAAACTCTTGCGAGGGTCCACTATTTCCTCGATCACGCTTTCGTTCCTTCCTCTCCGAGATGGGGCGAGGCAGGGTCGCGATCATTCTGTCGTGATACCTCATGACGTACGGCTCGTAGTAGCCACGAACCCCGAACTCCACAAACCGCTGTCCCCATCCGCCTTCGGGCGCTGAAACGGCTCGCTCTATCCGGAGGGTTCGGAGAGGAGGTTGCGAAGACATCTCAGATGCCGATTCGTTTCCATGAACAGAACACGCAGCGTGTGTAGAGCGTGTCTAGGTCCACTAGTGAATGGTCTATTTGCAAGCGGGGCAGACGGTGTACGGTTTCGGGTCCGGGAAGGTCAGCGTACTGAGTGGCACGTATTTTACCTAAAAAGGGGCCTAACGCGACGTGGTGACCTCACTCTGTGCGAGGAAACCTGCCACTTTGAATGGCTGAGTTTATGAGAGCCCCTGGAGCATACTCGAAACGCACTGAACTATACTGAAGTGAACTACACACAGACTGTAATGTTGTGTCTTTTATTTGACTCGAACCATCAAAAGCGTGTTCCAAAACCAACCAAAAATTACACAAGCAGCACACAGAAACACAATGACACCAACGCGGCGTCGTGATATCGCAGGGCGTCAGCCTGACGTCTTTCTCCCCCTGAGATCGGGAGTCCCGAGCCCAGGCTCTCATGCCTCACACCCTCCCGGGCGGTCCTCGTCCCAACGCTCCCCTCCGATTTCCGCGTAGAAGCTGAGAGTGGTGTTGCTCGCCACGCCGTCCAAGTACTGCGAATCGTGCAGAGGATCGACAAGAGCAACGGGCGCTCCTGCCGAGGACGCCTCCTCCGGGATCTTGCCTTCGTTCGGAGCTGGGTCCTCTTCGACGACCGCCAAGCTCTTGTGAGCTCGGACTATCTCCTCGATCACGCGCTCCCTCCTTCCCAGCACATACACGGTGTCCAGGTACGCGGACAGGTTGTCGTACTTGCCCGTCTTCAGAGCGGGCCCTCCGCGAGGTCTTCGAGAAGAGGCGAAGCGGGCCTCGCTCCCGTAGTGTCTGTCCATTATGTCCCGAAACGTCGGGTCGGGCAGCTCGCAGACGCTTCGAAACACTGACGCCTCGGTCCCCGGTTCCCGGTCCATCTGGAGGGTCAAGGAGGGAGGGGCAGGAGGACACGACGGGATCTCAGGTGCCGATTCGGTTTGATGCGCAAAACACGCAGCGCGTGTGGAGCGTTTCCAAATCCACTAGTACTTCTGAGAAAATGGTCTGTTTGCAAGCGGGGCACACGGTGTACATCTGCTTCAGGTCGGTGAAGGTGCACGTGTTCACGGTCGACGTGCTGAGCGGCACGTTCGCCACCGGGGCCGCGCAGCAGGACGAGACGAATTTCATTTGTTCGAAATCGAACGCCACGTCGATGTTCCTGGGGTTGCCTTTCACTTCGGACGATCGGAACGTCTGGTTCTTCAGACACCTGACGCACCTCAGGTCTCCCTCCGCGGCCCGAGCCCGGTCCCGACCCGGAAGCCCCACGGGTGCCAGCAGGATCTGTTTGTGGTTGTAGTCTATCCAGTTTATGTGACAGCTCAACACGGCGTACAGCAGCATCCGTCGTTCGGGGCTCTGGCTTCGCAGCTGCCCGAACTGCTCCCTGCTGATCATGTCCGCTGCTTCCCTGAGCTGCGGGATGCACGCCGCGGCCATCTCGAGCGGCCGGTCCGTCGTGTAAGCGGCGGCCAGCCTGTAATAGCAGCTCAAGGGCCACTCCGAATTTAGCGCGAGCATCGAGTGGCCCGAGGCCTTCACGCACTGAAATGCTCTGACGAGTTTGCAGTGGTACGACCGTCTCCTGGGGGCAAAGCAGAAGCGAGACCACTTCACCGGGTCTTCGCTCGACCCGTCGCCTTCCGGGCGGCTGCTCAACGGAGCCGAGGTCGTCCGGAGGGTGGCGAAAGGAGACGCTGTGCGCAGGACACGTGTCACCCGTCTCCCGCGTTCGTTCGCTCCGAGACCCGCTCGGCTCCGCCGCGACTTGGCCTGGGGGCCCGCTTCGCCGTCGAGAGGCGCTCCCGATTTCTCCCGAGAGGGAGGTCGGACGACGGAGCTGCCCTCTGCCCGCTGGTCCGAGATGAGCCTAAAAGCCTCCAGTCTGAGGGCCAGGGCCTTGTGCGAAGAGTGCGACTCGTCAAAGAACAGATCTTCTGCTTGGAACCTGTAGAAGTCAACAAGCAGAGCCACCCTGAGCATTGCCTCGCGCCCCCTCAGCTTGGACAGCTCGTCGCAGTCGGGCACAGTCCCCTCTCCAAACAGACCGTCTGAGCCGACCAGCGCGGGGCGCAGAGTCGAATCCCAAAGGTTAGAGCACAGCGAGTAGGCTTCGCCGTAATCCTCCACCGGAGCTTTGGCCTTGCTCGTCAGCAGCCTGACCAGCTGAGCTCGAACGCTCGAACTGTCCCGAGAACCCTGTCTAATTTTGTTATGGCACACGGCGTGGTTGTGGAGGCACTCAAGGTAAGCCTGGACGAGGGCTGCTTTTGCGTGGCAACCGGACCGCACGACTCCGCCGTCGCTTACCCGTGCCCCGTGGAAGCTTTCGCACCCGTGCTCCTCGGATCGCCCGTCACGCTGCATGTCTACTGCCCGGCCCTGTTCCCCGACAGGGTGTTGAGAGTGCACGCCGAACACCTGGGTCACTTCACCGGGATGAGGAACGTGCCTCGCGTGGACCCCGAGCAGGAACGAGCGCTCTTCTCAGGTCTGTGTGGACTGTTCGGCACAGAGCGAGTCCTCGGCCTTTACCGGGAGGCCCTGAGCGTCGGAGACGGCGGCGAGGGAGCCCCGAGCCAGGATGGCGGAGCAATCGAAAAGCCGCCGATGAGCGACGGGGAGCTCTGCCCCTCCGTGTTCGTCAAGTTTCGCAGAGAAAACACGCGGGAGGCCAGGCGGATCGCATCTCTGGCTAGCCAACTCACGGGGTTGTTCGACGTGGAGGATCTCAGAGAGAAAGCGATCCCCCACGTCAAGGGAGAGGAGCCGGCTCACATGTTGTTTCTGTTTCTCGTCCAGCTTATGGCTGTGTTCCTCAGCTCCTGCCTGGACGAAGCTAGCCTCGCCACGCTCATGAGCGTGGCTCTCTCCCCGTTCCTGGAGGGCAACTTCTGCGACCCCCTGTGCGCAGCCACCCTGCTGAAGCCCATGTTCATCCCGTGGTTCGAAGCGTTCCCCAGGAAGGCGGACGGCCCGGAAGCAAAAGCAGACCCCGAAGCCAAGCTGAAGTACTACAGGCTGTACAAGGGCTACGAGATCACGAACGAGGGCGCGGACGTCTCTTCCGTGCTGGAGGACGACCTCACGTGGACCAGCGCCAGCTTGCAGCTGCGCACTCTGGGCTACAAGATCGAGGAGAGCCTTAGCAAAACGCTCTGGTTCGTGGCCCCCCAATTCGGAGACAGGCTGCGCATGACTCGCGACTCTTGCATCGGGAAAATGGCTGTGTCCCCGGGCGAGCACGTCGACCTCATCCGCTCCTGCCTGCTCTGCGACAACGTGATGGCCTACGTGCAGTGCGCGCTCTTCGGCACGATCCGCAACATGCTGCCCTGCCACGCCAACAGCGAGTTCTGTGAGACCGTGATGGCGGCCCTGAACGGCTCCATGAGGAGGTTTGCGGCCGAGGCGCGTCACCAGAGCAGAGAGCTGTTCTCTCGCCTGGAAGGGTGGAGCGGCCCCTGCGCCGGCAACTGCCTGTACACGTCCGGGGTCAGTTTCGCTGGTCAGTCCGAGGGCAGGAGCCTGTTCTTCGGCAAGATCTTCACCGGCCCCGAGGACAGGAAGCCTCCGGGCAAGTACAAGACGGCATTTGGAGACTTTTCCAGCGTCACACTGGGCCTTTCGCTCAAGACGGGCTTGCTGGAGGCGCTCAGGGTCGCGCTGGAACGGGACGAGGCGCCCAAGGCGGGCTGCGGATTGAGGCGCGAAGCCGGCGGCCGCATGCAAAAGATGCTCTCCACGGCCCAGGAACCCGTGTGCGCGGAGAGGGTGGTGACCGAAGTCGCTTTCTTCGCTCGCTATCACCACAGGTTCAACTCCGGAGAGTTCACCGAGGTGGGTTGCGTGAAAGCCATGAGCGAGCCCGGCTTCAACGAGCAGATACACAAGGACGTGCTGGACGACAAGAGCGAGTACCGCCTGTCCCTCGCCCACGGCGCACTGCCGATGTGCGCGCTCACGCTTTCCATGACCATGAGACAGACCGTCATGATGACTTTGGGGTTCTTCTGCGTGGAGCTCGCGCACGGAGCTTACGCCGGGGCCAAACTCAACTACAGTACGCTGTGCTCCCGCTTGGTCTCCCTCTCCACCGTGGCCAAATTCAGGCACGGGAAAGACAGCGACAACACGAACGTCTTCCAGGCGTTGTACGGCAACTGCCTGAAGCTGACGTGCGCCATGTTCAGCAAACCGAATCCGCACGCACCGATAAACTATCACGATCTAGATCTAGTCGAGTGGCTGCACCCCGACAACCCCCGCCTCCCCTGCTACCTGCGCAAATCGCTGGCCATGATAGGGGGCACCAAGGCTCGAGTTAGAGACATAATGCGGCAGCACGGACTCTGCTACAACAGAGTTATGTTCAGCGATGGCCAGCGCCGGTTGCTGTTCTCCCACGCTTTCGCCAACGCGGACTGCCTGATCCACGCACCGGTTACGATCTGCTCCAGCCTCAGGCTGTTTTCGAACACCCAGAAGTCGTTCGGGTCTCTCAAAGCCTGCAGGTGGGGCTGCTACTACCGAGTGACGATCATGAGCAACGGCTGCGTGAACACGGCCCTGTATACGAACCGCGGATACGGGGGCTTTGACAGCATCGCCTCTCAAGGCAGCGCCACCGGGGACGAGGTGTTGGAGAGGATCAAGCAAGAGGTGTCTCGCGTGTTGCCCAGGATCGACGTGGGCCGTATCAGGATGATGGCCCCGGAGATGAAGGAGACAGAGTTTGCAGCCCTGGTGTCCGCGGTGAAAGACAGCAACATCGAGGTCACCGGGCAAATGGACGGCGACGCTGAGCTTGAGCCGTGGCAGGAGGATGGCGCGGGGGAAGAAAATGCGAAACGCCCCTTGGACCACTCTGACGCCGACGACGCCAAGAGAGGTCGCTGGGATGCCTGTGAGACTGGTCGGGTTTCCGAGGACGAAGAATTTTTCTTTTTGTAGTGAGTCGATGGTGGGGTGTGTGGGCTGTGATAGATGGAAAGGAAGAAAAAAAAAAACTTTGCACTTGGAATGTGGTTGAAAGCAAACATGTGCGAATAAAAATGTTGTGAGAGAACAAACACAGAGTCGTCTGGTCATTTTCTTGTCTCCATCCTTCACAAACGTACGAAATGAAACACGTTTGGCCGCGACGGCTCTACCTCGGCCGCGACACCGAGCTCAAGTGACGACAAGAGGCCCAATGCTGAGGAGAGGACCGACGGCGAGAGGTGTCGCTCGGGCTGCCTCAGAGTACAGAGACTTTTTTTTTTTCATTTAGAGAGTGACACAGAGTGTGTACAAACCGACGGCGAGCGGCCGGGGAGGAGAGAGCAGGGGAAATGGCTGGGGCGTCAAGAAAGCATGCCGCAGACCGCTCCGTCGTCCGTTTAGATGATTTGTGTGCGGTTGGAAAGTGATTGAAAACAAGCCTACGAATAAAGAATAAAGTGACATGACAAACACAGCCGTTTTCATTGTTTTATTGTTTCGCTGCCTCGAGTCTTCACGAGTGTAAGAAATGAAGTATGTTCAGGTGTAACAGCTCAACCGTGAGCATCAGCTGCCGGTAGGCGCAGCCCAGAGCGTGCAGATCCCGTCGCACGCAGAAAGCGAATCGGGACTCCATGCTCCCGATGGTGTTTCCCAAGCGGCCCTCCTGCGTCGTCCCGACAGGCCTTGTTTTGCGCCGGGCCTCCAGTCTGCGCAGGGATTCCTCGGCCCTGCTGTAATCGAGCTCCCCGCAGCGGGTCAGCTGCAGCTCTCCGGGCTGCACGCGCGCGCTCACCAGAGGGCTGAGGGCCCCGCAGACCGACACGAGCATTTCCGAGTTTGCCGTCCGCTCGCGGGCCACGGGACACGCGAGGTTGGTGAACTTGCACCTAGGCGTTTCTTCCCTGCCGTGGTGTCGATCGCGCGGGTCGCGGGGCTCTTCGAAGGAGCACAGCCCGTACATGTTCATGAACTGGTACGAGGTCGAGGCCGTGCTTTGCCTTTCCACGTGCTCGCGCACCATGTCTTTTATGTCAGAGAGGGCTTTGGCCCTCAGTTCGCCGTACAGCCTCCTGTATTCCACGTCGATAGGACTCTCTCCTCGGTCGTCGTCCTCCTCCCTGATTCTCTTGGGCACAGGAGGCTCATCGTTCGGCTCGCCTTCGCCCTCCCAGTCCGGGAGCGAGCCGTAGCATGCTTTGACGGCGCTCGCCACGAAAAAAAGTTCGGGGATGTCCGCGGGACGCGAACATCCCGTTTGCGTGGACATAACCGACTGCGCCCACTTGATCCGATACCTGGTCGACGAACTCGGAAGCGCCTCGCTCGCCGACCTGCCTTTAGTAGAGTGCCTGGTCAAGCATCTGGAGCTGGTCTCCGGCCCTGACGTCTGGTCTCCTAGGGCACGCGCCTACGTCGGCTACGACCCTCAGGTCCACGGCTCTTTCGGGCGGTTGAGGCCCGGACCGGCCGGCCGCGTGCGGTTCCTGGGGAAGCTGCTGCCCGTTTACTGCAGGCTGTGCTTCCTCTGCGACTGTCACGGCAGGGCTCTGGATGCCGCGAGGACGCTGCGGTCTAGACTGACGGCGGCCGCCGAGTCCGGGGGATCGGCGGCGCCCCCGAGCCTCGCGTACGAGACCAGGGCCCTGGAGTACCTGACGGAAAACCTCTCCTCCGCTCCACCTCCCGAGTGGGACTGCGTGCGCCGTTCCCCTGACGTTTCGGCCGAAGTGAAAATCGCGAGCGAGCTGCTCTGGTCCCACTTGGTGCTGGTTTACGCCGGCAACCGCAGGCTGCTGCTCTTCAACGCGGAGCTGTTTTTCTCAAGGCCGCTACAGTCGACGGCCCTCTGCTCCAGCGAGCTCAGGGAGGCGCTGTTTTTGCACGGCAAGCATGGACCCTTCTCCCAGCGCAAAGGCCGCCGTCAGGCGCGAGGAGCGAGTATCGGCTCTGCGTGGCAGGGGCGAGACTGCCCCGTTCTTCCACCAGACCCGCGTGCACAGCGAGGGCCTAGATCCGACAGGGGGGGAGGAATGTTGCGAGAGACCCGAGTGTCTCGACTGTGCTGGCTCGCGGTTTTGTGGCTCCTGGACCAGCACCGATGCCACAGCGAACTTGGTTGGCTCAGTAGGCCCGTACCGTGTCGTCCCTAGCCCCGACGTGCTCGGGCGAGGCGGGGAGCCAGAGCCCCGGCGCCCTTCTCCGCAGGAGACAAACGACACCCTCAGGGCCGCCGGCAGCTGCGTGGTGGACCTGAACGGCTCCGTGCTCCTCCACGTGCTTCACGTGAACACGGTGGGCAACCGCAAGTTCAGCGCCGTGGTGTACTCGGAAAGCCTCAGGCGCTACGCCCTTCAGCAGTCCAACACGACGAAAACCAAGCTCGTGAGCAGGCTCCGCTTCGTCTCGGACAAGAAGAAGCTCAGCTCCCGACACGGCTACAAGAACACCCGCATCGAGTTCTCGTCCAACCCCAGCCGCAGCGCGAACTACACGTCCAACGCGAAGCACGCGCTGCAGCCCTACTTCAGGGGGCTGTTCGAGACCGTGTCCATGGCCCAGGGCACCTGCGTGGTCTCCGCTAAGCCCTTCGAGGTGAACAACGAAAACCTCACGAGCTACATGTACGGCGTGGCGAACCCCGCGAGCGTGGTGATTCGCATGAAAGACACCAAAAAGGACTTTCACACTCCCTTCTTCTTCTCCTCGGTAAACGTGACGGGCGAGGAGAACAGGCACCAACTTTTCTCCTCCATGTCCATCAATTCGCAGAGGGTGAAGAGCGCGGCCGAAGAACTCCCCCGGGCCCTGGCATCCGTGGCCTCGCTCGTGGAGCTCCACGGCCACTTCAACAGACTTTGCTGCGAGCTGGCGCACGAGCGAGGTGGCACTCTCACGACCAGGGAAAAGGTCTGCCTGGTGTACCTCACGGAGATGTACTTTTTGCGAGTCAGGGACCGGAACCACCCCACGCGCTGGCCCGGCTACAGGGAGGCGCTGAGGGGCTCATTCGCCGGCCGCTACGGGAGCCGGCTGACGGCGTTTCAGGACAGAGTCCTCTCCAACTACTACCAGAAAAACCCAGAGTTCGTCCACCTGGTCCCGTGGCTCCTGGACAACCCGAGCGTGCGGCACCGGGAGATGCTCTTGGCCCACGAAGCCTACCTGAGAGAGGAGGGAAAAGAGGCCGCTCGAGCAGAGCTGATAGCGGCCGTGGTCTGCCACTGCGAAAACGACCTGACCCGCCGCCCCCCGGAGGGCTTCCCTGACCTGCGGGACGTCGACTTCTCGCGACTCGGCTACAGTGAACTCACGCTGAGGCACGCGCTGGACAGGTCCACCAAGGCCAGCGACGACGCTCGCCCAGGCGGTCGGGCTAAATGACCGGCGCGGTCCCCACGATAGCGAGCCCCCCTACCATGACGACCGAAGTGAGCGGCGGCACCGAACTCGGGAGCCTCCCTCGAGCTTCCATCCTCAGGGTCTGGGAGATAGTGAACCGGCACTACGAATCCACCTTGAGCTCGCTCGAACGAGAGGACACCTCTCGTAGAGCCGCGGCTCGGGTGAGCTCGCTGGCGAAGGAGCTGCGTGACCTGACCGCAGCCTGCACGGAGAGGCTCGAACGCGTGGAAGCTCGCGTCAAGGAACTCAAGGCCCTCGAGTTCGGCGGAGTTCGCAACGAGCAGCCCGACGGAGCGCGGGCCGGCGAGGCGCTCGGCGGAGAGTGGCACTTTGTCTACACGCGCCGAGGAGATGTGTTCGGATACATGAGGCTGATCCCCGAAACGCTCTCGCGGCTCCCCTCGGACGCGGACGACACGAGCCTCTGCGGCGGGCAGAGGGCCGAGTTCACGCTCCCGACACAGGTGGCGGCGGAGGCCCGTCGCGTCCCCACGGGCCGGTCCGGGAGCGCCCGAGGACGAGCGGAGTGCCCCCGCTGCGGCGAGTCTCTGGATCTCTCGGAGTTCTGGAGGCACGCGGTGTATGAGATCGCAGAGAGGGGAGCCAGGGTTCCTGCGCGCCGCCCCCCGGTTCGTTCAGACGGTCCGCGACCGAGGTGGACCTTGCAAGAGGGCGAAGGTTGGGACGAGCCCATTTACAGGCCCAGAGACCTGACGAGCACGTGCGAAATCGGCGAGTGCCTCTCCCAGCTGAACTTGAAACACTTTCTCTCGGACGATGAGTTCTCCGGGGCCCTGGACCGCGCTTTCGAACTCTTGGCTCTAAGGTTGAGATCTTAACGGAGACCACAAAGACGACTCGGCTGTTGACAAAAAAAAAAGGTTGAAAGATGAAGAGAAGAATCGAAAGGAAGAAAAAAAAAAGAAAAAGAAACGGTTGTGTGCACGCAGAAAGTTGTTGACAGCGAACACATCTGAATAAAAATAAAAGTTGTGAGAGAACAAACACAGTGCTGTTTCATTGTTTTATTGCGTCAAGGTTTCATAAGCATACACAATGAAGTATGTTCAGGTGTTACAGTTCCACTGTGACAGTGAGGGCTTTGGGTTGCTCAAGGCCGGTTGATGTTCACGAAGCGGGTGCTCAACGGTCAATCGTGCCTGGTAGCGAACAGGAAGGCTTCGACTGTCAAAGCAGAGCCACCGGGGACAAAGGGTCGGAGAGGGGAAGCTTGGACGAAACATTTTGTATTTTCGAAAAAGGAAGACTTTTTCTGTCGGGAAATCTCAGAGTGGGGCAATGAGCTGTAAAAGAACAACAACAAATAGTGGTTGAAAGCAGACGTGTGCAAACGAAAAGCAACGAGAGAAGAAAACTGAAAGTTGTTTAATTGCCTCAATGTCTCAAGCCTTCAAAATAAAGTACGTTCAGGTGTGACAAAGACTTTTTTTTGTCCTTTTATTTGTTCGGAGATTTCCGAGGTACTTTTCGCGAAGAAAGTGGTCAAAGGCAAACGCTTGCGAATAAAATTGTACGAGAGCTGTTTCATTTGTTTTCTATCGTCTCGAATTTCTGCGAAATGATATTCCGGCACAACAGTTTGACCGTGACCGTCGTCTGCCAGTAGGTGCAGCCCAGAGCGTGCAGATCCCGGCGCACGCAGAGAGCGAATCGAGATTCCGGACTCCCGAGGACGCTCCGATTTTGACCCGCTTATTTACAAGCCCAGAGACCTGTTGATTACCCGCGAAATCGACGAGAGCCGCTTCCACCGGCCACCATGTTCTCATACTCCTACAAGCCGAGCGCAGCCTTCGCCTCGGCTCCGCTCGGAGCCCGTCCCTCCGCCGCAACGCCCACAGTCAGCGGTGTGGCGAGACAGGCCGAGAAAGATCTCCGCTCGGAGAACGAGGGGGTCGACGGCGCGGCGGTCGGGCCTTCTCGGGCGGCTCCTGGGATCTACGAGACCCTTGCGAGCGATGAAGTGGTCACGCTCGACTGCCTGACTGGGGTGGTGCGATCTGAGCGGGGCTGCACGTTCGTGCAGTACATCCCGACGGAGGAGCACAAGCTGCGCGCCGGGCGGAAGAGCGCCCCAGTGGAACAGATCAACAGGTTCCTCAGGTCGTTAGGGGACAGCGGCGTGCCAGCTGAAACCTCCTTGATTGCGCTCTGCCCGTTGGAGCCGGGCCGCCGGAAGACCCTGTGGATAAGGGTAGCGCTGGAGGAAGTGCAAGAACTCAGCCTGGAAGCCCTGTGGATGCTCAAGGGCGAAGCGCGGCTTCACGCGGAGAGGACCAGCCTCGTCGTGTGGCTGGAGTCGAGCGCGCTGGGTTCCAGCTCGCTGAGCCCGACGGCCGAACGAACCCTGTGCCCCGCATCCGAAAGGGACGCGGAACGTCTCGCCGCTCTCGCCGAAGAGGGCCTCCTGAGCCCCTGTGAGAGAGGAGAGCGGCGCGAAGAGGGCTCGAGTCGAGAGGCCGCCCGCGTCTCGACACAACGAGACGAGTCGGGGCCCGGACGGTCCGGTCTGAAGCGCGTGAGGGTCAGAACGGGACTGGTTGGCGACTGCCCAACACACAGCCTACCCGAGAATTCGAGAGACGGCCAGCCGTGCAGGAGATCGAAAAGACAAATACGACGGCGGGCGCAGTCCTCCGGGGTAGGTTTCATCAGAAAAAGAATCAAAGCTACAAAGACAGCCGAGAAGAGGGTCGAAGCGGAGTCGACGTTTGCTCGATTCGGACGGGAGAACTCCACGATCTCTCCTGAAGAGACTTCATCGCTTCCTCCTCCTCCTCCTCCGCCTCAGCCTCCCGTTTGTCCTCACGATCCTGTTCCCCGTCACGGCACCGTCAAGGCCCCCACGCGCAAAGCGCAGGATCGGGCCGAAAGAGAGCTCGGGGCTTTGTCCCTCTCGTCTCGGCGAGTAGAAAGGCAGCCCCGGGCGCTTGGCGGAGAGTCTCCACCGTGTTCGGTTCCCAGTTTCGGACAGGCCAGAGAGACCAGTCTGTCGCCTTCCGGGGAGAGAGTCCGTGTCTCGTCGTCTCATCAACGCCCGGTGCCCACGGCGGTTTTGTCCGAAGCTTCTCGGGGCTGCGGGCTGATGTAGAGCGCGGACGGGTCGTGCGGAGCACCCGGGACCCGCTCTTCCGTCGTGACCTCTTCGCAGCTTTTCACGTCAGAGGGCCTGAGGCCGAGTTTGTTCGCCAACAGCAGGCCGTAGGCAGGCGGGTGCAGGGAATCCTTTGTGAGCATGATATCGCTCACGGAGAGGGACCCGTCTGGCTTTCTCCCCGACAGGCTGTCGGCGAACGTGGCACCGGACGTGTTGAGGAGAGCGACCAGGGCGCTGTGGAAGATGTGCACGGGGGATCCGGACTCCAGTTCTCTCACGCCGTCCCTGTGGTTGTACTGTATGGTGTTGTGTCTCCTGTTGAAGTGGCTGAATCCCGACAAGGCGCTACGCCAAAAATTTGTCCAAATGCTCAGAGTTTCCTCCAGGTGAGCAACGCTGACAGAGGACGGGTAGCTGCACACCAGCCTCACGTCCGAGCCGAGCTCGGTCACGGGATCCCGGTCTCCTTCGGCCCCGTCCTCCCGCTCGGCGAGTCGACGTTCCAGACGCCTGGACACGTTCTCCGCCATCCTCAGCAGCCCGGGATCCTCGCACTCGGACCTGAGCTTTTCCAGAGCCGCGCGAGGACGAGAGGTGACCTCGGTCAGAAATCCGCGCACCAGCAGGACCTCTTTGCCTTCGGATATCATGGAGGCCATCATCTTGCTGAGGCTGTGGGACACGCTGGCGGACTTGTGCTTGGACACCGAGGCGCACGCGCCCGACTGCAGCAAGGAGTCGGGCAGCTCGGCGTCGTTCAGCAGTCCCAGCATGTCCGTCTGTTGGTTGCAGGCGAGGGCTCGCGACAGGTTGTCCAGCAAAGGTCTGTCGGTCGCGTTGCCTACCACCGAGATGCCAGCGTCCCGCTGCTCGGCCCTCGAGGAGAGCATCACGTCTGCCACGCGCGCCAGCGACGACCGATCGGCCCCCGCGCTGGTGTACACGTGCCTCGCCGCGGCCTCGTTCAGACCCCTGGTTATCCTGCCGAAAAGCGTCCTCCAGTTCTTGACGGTGTCGTGAGCCCTCTCTGCCAAGGAGGAAAAGGAAGGACCCGAAGCCGACCAGCTGCTGTCCCACACCGACGCTCGTCTGTAGAGGACCCCGTCCACCACCGTGGTGACGAGAGCGGTGCGCTTGTCGTAGAAGGCCAAGCACGAGGAGGCTCTGCACTCGGGCACCACCGGGCACCGTCCGTGTTCGAAGGTCTTCATCACACCCCATAGAGTCACCACAGACATCTTCAGCTCTGTCTCCTTCACGGGGTTCCGAACGAAAGCCTCGCGCTCTCCCCTCACCCAGTCCGCGACTATCTTACACACCACGGCCGCCGGCGCGCAGGGCACCGACGCCATCATCAGCAACTTGGCTGTCTCCGCCAGACTGTCCAAGGGAACTTCGAGCACGCGAGGAAGCGCCTCGTCGTGAGCCTCCTTCTCTTGGATCGCTTCAGCCGCGGCCCCGGGAGGGCTGAGGCCGTCCGGCGACACCACAAACAGGCGTCCGGCACTACGGGGCGGGGCCGCTTCGACATCTTTCCTGCATCGCTTGCTGGGGCGCGCGTCCGGCCCGCTGGAGCCCGAAACCATGTTGATCACGGCAGCTTTACCAGACAGGCCGAGGCCGAGGGATCGGATTTTCTTCCACGGCAGGAAAAGGCAAGGCACGAAGCCCGCCAGCACGGTCCAGCGGATCATGTTTCTCAGGGTGCTTTTGATGTGCCCGCAGCAGGGGCGGTTGGCCACGTAGTGCCCGACGAGATAGCGGACCAGGCACGCGGCGCTCTCGCTGTTGCTGCCCAGCACGTTGCACAGCAGCAACTCCACTGACAGGGCCGGGCTGAAAGTGTTCACGATCTCCTCTATCACCACGGCCAGCTGCGGATCCTCGCTCACAAAAGCCCAAGACGCAACGTCCCTGTGTAGCGGCAACAGGTCGTAGCACTGCTCGTAGCAGTCCCAGCGCGCCTCTCCGCGGGGGCGATTACGGTTGCGTGCACGATGAGCGCAACGGCCGTTCCTGAAGTCCTCTAGAACCCTCGCGTCCCCTCTGTCCGCCAAGGCGCACTCGGCCAAGGCCGCCTCCCGGACGTCGAACGGTTCTTCGTCCGCCTTCATCGTCACAATTCTGTTCGACTCGACTTTCGGACGGTAACCTGGAGGGGTTAATGAGAATCCGCTCCTCAGCTCCTCACCCGTACTCAGCTGCTCCCGCCGCGTCTTCGACCCCTCTCGTCGGCCATGTTCTGCGTACTGTTCAAGGCGCTCTGCTGCCTTTGCGGCAACGGGCGGACGGCGCGCGGCCCGAGCGGGTACCGTTATGAGGTCCTCGGAGACAGCAGCGACGAGTACGCCGTCGAGGAAGGCGACGAGGCGGACGAAGCCGAACCTCGCCTCAGGGACTTCGCGCTGACGCGCAAGAGAGCTATCGGTCTGACCAGGTTGAAACTGAAAGCTATCAACTCCGCCTCGGACGTGTCCGTGGCGGAGAGGCTCTTGGAACGCCACGGTCAAAATGACCCAAGCTTACTAACTTACGAGGGCAGGTGCCGCGAGGAACTGCTGGCGGCTTTGAGCAAGCTCCCACCTTACGCGCACGGGACCCAGATCGACAGACCTTACAGGATAACGCCAGCCTCGCGCATCGGAAGCGAACGCAACGGAGCAATCGTGTGAGCGCAAGGGTCCCTTTCGCCGAAGAGGGGGGGGGGGGGTGAAAAGGAAAAAAGAAAAAGAAAGAAAAAAGAAATAAATCACCATGAGCGTGGTCAAGACTGACCCCAGCGTTTACTCGCTGAGATCTCTGGAGGCTGCCAAACGACTGGTCAAAGCGCCTGGGTTTCTGGCCGACTCGACCGGGGCGTTCTCCGAGCTCGTGGCGGAGAACGTGATCAGGGCGTCCGCGGCCAACACCTCGGTGTCGGCCGACGCGGTCGTGATGATACTGCAGGCCCACATGGGAGTGTCTCTCTTCAAGCAGCAGAAGGACACGAGCCGTTTGCTGGCGGGCTTCGTGTACAAGATGTTGATCCCGGACAAGTCCGTGCCCACGGGCACGCGGTTCACGAGGCGTTACAAGATCACGGATCAGCGAGAGGCCCAGCGAGGTACCTATGACACGGTGGGAAACGGGGTTCGGACCAGGGAGTACAGCCAGGTCTTTCAGCACACGTCCAAAGTGGTGACCATGCAGTTTGGATTTCTGCTCGGCATCACGGTGCCTTCCGTGGCGGAGGAGCTGATACGCAGGGAGCTGGAGCAGGCCAGGACTTCGTGGGAACTCACCAAGACCATAGAGGTCCTGGAGTACTGCGCGGCTCAGCCCACGCTCACGGACAGGATCTGCCAGAAACTCGCATCCCTCCCCAGAGCGGAGAAGCTGGACTCTGTGCTGACGATGGCCGAGCTCATGTGCGGCACCGTGAACGCGCATCCGGATTCTTTTGTGTGCGTGGTGGAGAACGCTCGCAGGGTCCTCTGCAGCGACAGGCCAGAGGTCCTCGTCATGGGAGACACCCTCTTCAGGGTGGTGTCCCAAGACTCCAGCGCCGTCAGGACGCGCATCGCTTGCGAAAACGTGAAGCTCGCGCCCGAGTTCTGCGTCTACACCGCCGCCGACGAGAAGTCGCGGGGCGACGGGCTCCACGAGTTCACCATGGAGTTGGTCAACAAACGCGAGCTGGGCGACGGGGACCTGGCTTTCGCGGACGACTCCAGCTTCAGGGACCAGGTCACGGAGATGCCGGTGAACCACATTCTGATCGGCGGCGGGCGTTCGGTCGGCATTCCCATCGCGTTGGTGGACGGCGTGCAGATGGAACACGGATGCGGGAGGGAGACATCCACGGAGCACAAAGCTTTCAGCAACACCCAGGGTTTCAAGTGGGAGTACTTCACGGTGGGCTGCACGGCTCCGGCGCTCGGCCAGATATCGCCGTCCAAAGTGCTCTCTGCCACTGACTCCGAAGAGGTCGGCTACAAGCAGCTGGCCCAGCGATCGCCCTCGGTCTCGTACCTGCACCAGTACGACGGCGCCGTGGTCTGCGTGACGCTGAGGGAGCTGCACCGCCTCGGCAGTCCTCGAGCTCTCTTCGGCAGGGAGCGCAGGGACAAGCTGCAGGGGGACTTGAACGCCTTCATGAGGAACGGACCCAGAGGGATCGCCGTGGGACGCATGGCGCAGTTGGCGCACAGCGATGACTGGTACCAGAAGATCAAGAACCCCGCGTCGCTGCTGGAGTTCGACGTTCGAAACATGGTTGTGCCCGAAGCCCCGGACGACGCCTCTCACGGATCGGCCGCCGTCGAGCCCGTGCGCTGGGTCGTCAGGCCCAGGGTGGCCCTGTTCAACACCTCCGCCATGAACAGCCTCTCCAACGAGATCGCGCAGATCGGAAGCGAGCTCCTCGCCCGCTTCGGAGACAGCGAGCACGCCAAGACCGTGACCCTCAACCTCACCTTTCTCAGCAAAGCCCTGGATTACCGCGGTGGTGCGCAGCGCATGCTGGAGATGAGAGGCAAGATTCTCGCGAACCAGCCCATCCGTGACTTAGAAGTGGATGGGTGGACGAGGGGCCGCCTGTTCTGGTCCTGGATGGCGGACCCCATATGCGCCGTGTACATGCGAAAGGCGCTCGGGGCCAAGGAGATCGGCGCCAATGCGCCTGATTTCACCGTGGAGGAACGGGAGGTCCTGGTGCAGCTCGAGGGGTTGATAACCGGAGTGCTGGCACTGTTTAGAAACGTGGTGGGGGACAGGTCGAACTCTGTCGTGGCCTCCATGCCCTGCTGCTTCAGCCACCGGCGCTACGCGGCCATAGATGGGTCCCAGGCCACGGTCAACGAACGCGGATATCCCGTCTGGTTCACCTTGGACGACATGGACTACTGCAACCTGATGTATTGGATCATCCTACCGAGCCTGGGGGCGAGGGTGTATCGCCGGCAACCCGTCGTCGAAAACGAAGCCCACGCGGTGCGCGACCCGCTGAGGTACAGGGACGGGGAGCCGAACCTCTCTCTCGAGCTGGGCATCGACGGCAACCTAGGATTGACCGTCGCCCGTCTGACCGGGGAATGCGTCTTCTCCAGGGTGGCGCCCGAGGCCTTCGCCGAAGACGCCAGCGAGCAGTTCGAGCCCACGGCCTCTCGCCACGTCTCCTGCACGGACCTGGGATTCCACAGGAACTCTGTGGTCACGTACATGTGGTCGATAAGACTCAGGAAGATCTCCGGCATCGGAAACGACCTGGCCAAAGCGCTCCTCGGCATGCACTACAGCACCCTGCTCACTCACGACGTGGTCAGGGATCACTACGACACCGTCTACTACTCCGGCTTGTCCTACCTGATGTTCAGGGGAGTGAGGTTCACGGGCTGCGGAGTGTCCCTGATGCAGCAAAAGTCGGCTCTGTACGCGCTGGGCACGCAGGTGCTGTGCAACCCGACGGCGAACAACACTCACCAGGTGTGCACCGTGAACCAGTACTGCGAGTCGGTGGTGATACCGGACACCCTGGAGTCGCCCGGGCTTTACATCCCCAACCTGTACATGAAAGACGTGCGAGGGGGAGACGTGCACCTGGAGGGGCGCGGAGGGCCGTACGACATGGTGATCGCGGACGCCTTCAACGGCTTCTGCCCGGAGTCCGACAGCGCTTGCGGCTACCGCAGGCCGTACATCTTCACCACCGGCCGGTCCCAGAGCCTGCAGGGACTCACGGGCGAGGTGCCCTTGGATCCGCTCATGCGCTCGGAGGCCTACACCTGCATGCCCACTCTGCTCAGGCCCTTCAGCTCGGCGCTCAGGTCGCGAGGCAGACGCAGAGGCGACGGCGGAGAGGACAGCAACCACAGCGTCTTCTGCGACGCCCTGCACGCGGCGGAGTTCGAAAAGAGCGTGCTGGATCACGTGGGGGACCTCTTCAAGGACACCACGGAGAGAGCGAATGGGAACAAGCGGGCCACGGACATCATGCAGCCCTCGCTCGGGGTGGCTTTCTGCGGTACTTACAGCATCGGGAAGACCTCGGACAGGAAGCTCATGAGCGCCTGCGCCGCGACGGGCGGCGAGCCCCTCGTCGACAGGCTCGCGCCCAGAATCAGCGGCACGGGCCTGTTCGCTTGCAACCCCATGCAGACCACCGCTCGGTTGATAGCTCCCATATTCAGCAGGATATTCGAGAGCCCCAACCATGGTCGCAGGCTGTTCTTGTGAGGGAGGAAACGGAACGTAAAACGGGCGAAGCGCGCGGGAGAAAGGAGAGAGAAGAGAAAGCAGGGAGGAAGGATGCCTCGGGTCAGGGGGCCCGGCTTAGCGCGCAAGGTGGCCCGCGGACTCTGGGCCTTTGCTGAATTGGTGCTTTTGTGCGGGGTCAATTTCTTCGTGACCCTGTACATGCACCCAGTTGACCGCGAGCGCGCCATCGCCTTGATTAGGAAGAGGGAGGAGGCCGAAGTGGACGCCGCCATCAACACAGTGGCCAGGTCCATCACGGGCCTGGACGCGAACATAGAAATGATCAAGGGGATCATCGGCTCCGAGTCATGTGACAGGGCCGTGACCGCCGAGTACGTGAACGAGCTGCGCTCAGCCGAGACTCAGAGGGACCAGCTCCGCTACATGCTCATGGCGCTCAGGGGCCGGATCGATGCTGTCAGGCTGGTGGGCGCGGTGGACACTCTGTCAGACAGCGTGGGGCTTCAACTCAACGCTTCGGCCAAGATAAACAGGACGGTGCTCGCCTTGAACGTCCACAGGGACCTCGACGACATGAGGGAACCGGTGTCTAAAATGACGGTGGAAGATGCCAGCGGGGCTTACGAAGACGGCCATCTTACTCAGAGGCACCCTCACTGGCTCGTGTGACCGCCCTTAAACTGGGTAGTCCCGCTACGGTTCTCTGATGGGGAACGCATATAAATTCCTACCGGAAGGTCTGGGTTGTTGGGGTTTCAGGGCTTTTCTTTTCTTTTCTTTCTTAGTGTACCTGCCCTTTGTATAAAGTGTGTCTCTTTTGCTGTGCTGCCTTTTTTGTTTTGTTTTCAAATGCAACAGTGTTTGACTGTCTGTGTGTGTTGATCTTGTAACAAATTCTGAATAAAATAATTTCTGAAAACACAACTGCTTGGCTTGTTTCCATATTCTGTTTGCCAAGAAATGTAGAGAGAAGATGTGAGACTACAGTAGGCGTACTTCAATCAACAGCAATATGATTTTATTCAAAGTACAAAAGGAAAATAAGTCTTACATTTCAAGAGGGTACAGTTCATGTGATTGGATTGCATGCTGAGGGTACAGTTCATGTGATTGGATTGCATGCTATGAAAAAGAAATGCACGAGGTAGAAAGACAACTACGCAAGCCTTCGCTGTTTCAATGGCAGTCACAAGGAATAACATCTGCTTGTCGAAAGAAACCTCTGAGATAACTGTGGTAAAGAAAACAAATTGTAAAAGAGTAAAAGCAAAACACTTCGATGACAATTCCTATGCAATCATGTTCCACACACCTGTTTTTTTCAAAAAAAAATATAATATAAAAAAATGATGATGAAATAATGTGAACATTGTGAGCAAAAATGTTCATACGTAGACATTTTTGTCACCTTCGTAGCAAATGGGTCGGGTCAGCGTATTTCCAGTCTCCGAGTTACGGTGGCAGTCGCTGAACTCCTCTGCCACGTTCATGTAAAGCGTCTGGGATTGGCAGCAAGACAGCGGCCTGTAGTCGAACAGAGCGGCCGCAGCTGCGTTTTTAGCCGAAAACACATCTGCGTCCAAGGCGAAGGGTCGTACCCTTTTGTGTACGTAGCTGGGATCCGCTTTCTCCATTCCGCTTCGGGCGGCAAGCTCAGCGATGGCTTGAACGATGGTGGGTCCATCGAGCGGCTTGCAGTCCAAGACCACGTGGATGTCCCTTTCAACGCTCCCGCCGCCTTCCCTTGAGCGGTACTGCACGGTGAACCACGTGCGCAGGAGGAAAATCATCCTCTTGAACTTGACCTCGGACACCGTCTCCCTCAAAGAACTGTCGATCAGTGGGAGGACTCTCATGCTCCCACCCTGGCACACTCTGGTGGTGCACCACGCTGCCAAGACGATCTGTTCCTTGAACACGAAACAGCACCAGTGAAAGTAATGCGTGCCCATGTCCACGTCGAACAGCCGCGGCAGGTGCACGTCGGGCCCGATGGCCGCCTGGGTGCTCTCGGGGCACCATTTCCCCACTAGCACGCGGTCCCAAAACCCCGGGATGTGAGGCATGCAAACGTATCTGTAGGCATCATACTCAGGCAAGAGCTTATTTTCCCAGTAGGTGAAAGACATGTCGTTTGCTGGATTCTTTATCAGGGTCTGGAACGCTGCGTAAAAAAAAAAAAAAAAGAGAGAGAGAAATCAGAGAGAGGAAAGTCAGACTCTTGAAGCTGTGCAAGGTCGAGGTGCTAGAGGGTGTGCCTCTTACCTCGCTGAAGTTCCTCGTCACTTGGCGACCCTTCGGCCAACATCCTTTCAACGCATTCCTCTTTTTCGATCCTCGTCATGAAGCGGTCGCTACCTTCTCGCTCCAGTTCCCAAGCTCCTACAGCCTCCATCTCCGGCATGTCAGCCAGCGCGTTTGCCGTGGCGTTCACCATTCCGTTCTCGGAGACGACCCAGTGCTTTCGGCAGCCTCCCTGCGCTCTGATGCACAGCGTGCACAGGACGCATCCGCAGAGGCACTGCACGGGTCGATTGAGTTGCAGGAGATACCCGCAGCACACCGGCGCACGGTTGAAAACCCGTCTGCATGATGGGCAAGTGATGAGATCTTCGAGCGTGGATAGGGAGACGCCGGGGATGCCGTCCCAAGGGCGCGGCCCCGCGCTGCCCTCTGCGCTCCAGCACGCAAGCTCCTCTTCTGCGGGCGTCCTGGGCTCGCGTCGGTTGGACTCCACGGAGAGACAGAGCCCTGGAGACTCACTCTGCAGCGCTGCGCCGGGCTCGTCTTTCGGCGGCTCGACGTCAGGCTGCGAGCTCGGGCGTCCGTCCCCTCCATGGTCGAGATCTTCGTCACCCGTCTCGGGTGGCGGAAGTAGAGAGCCTGGAAGCTCAATCGTCTCCGCGCAAGTCGAAGCGACCCGAGGAGGAACTTGGTAACCGTTTGGGGGTTCCGCCGCGCGCGGCTCGATGCAATCGGGGTACGTGATCAAGTTGATGTCGTCGTACGCTTTCGTGATGACGCTCTCGCACAGCATGGCGCTGGCTTCTTCCTCCAGCGTACCGTACTCCTCGTCCTCAGTCGAAGTCAAATAATATCTGGAGGGGTTTCTGTAACGCACCCACAGTGACACAAAAGACAACTTGTGAATATCACCTTCAAACCATGCCTCCCAGGATCGACGGGGATACCCACGGCTGGCCGCTGATGCTCCAGATGGCAGTGTGCAGCTCTTCGTCCATTCGCTTCGCGACCTCGACGCCTTCCTCGGACTCCGGGACGTCGATCTCCCCCGGGCGGAGCGAGCGTTCGCTCTCCGCACACGGTCTTGCATTCCGAGGGGTCCTCGACGCACCTCCTGTACCTTTCGTGAAGCTCGGGCCTCCTGCAGTACTTTCCGTGGCACTCGGAGGGCTCGTAGAACCGTCCGTCTATGAGCCAGACATCGTAGTCTGGCCAACAGGGAACGCCATCGGTGCTGATTTTGGGCATTGGTATGATCCCTCGGACCACGGCGCGCTCCACGGCGTTCGGCAACGAGTGCACGATGAACAGCTTTCGATTTCTGTACAGGGCCGCGCCCACGGTCGGGAACTCGGACAGACCCGGGTGATCGCGCATCACGGTCATGCCACTGGGGCAGCTCCCCGAGCGCTTGGAGGCGATTTGCCTCAGACAGTTTTCCACCCCCCTGGCCATGAACTTGGTGTGCATGGCAGCCTGCGTCATCTGATGGGTCACGCTTTGCATCTGAGCGTACCACATCTGGTAGCTGGCCATCACGGAGAACTTGACGTTGGTGTCTCGCAGGGCTGCCTCGGTGTTGCGCTTCATCGCGTCCCTGAGGAGTCCAAAGTTCTTGTTGGCGATCTCGGTGTTGCGCTTCATCTTCCTCTCCTGTTCGTCTATCCTCCCGTCTATCAGCGCCACGTTGGCGTCGAGCCGGTTGCTCACCTCCACCAGTTGCCCAGCGACATTCGTGAACGCGTTCTTCACGGAGTCCATCTGGACCTCCAAGCGATCCACTCTCTGAGACACGTGCAATGCCAGACCCAGGGCAGCGCCTCCGAGCAACGAGCCCAGGAACCTCTTGTGCCTCGTGCGGCGTCGCTCGGGCCCGTCGAGTGCCGGGAAGGGTGCATTGTCGGGCAGGGCGTACGCAGAGGCCTTGCGCTCCTGCGCGGCCAACTCCTCCAGACCCTCTCTCATCAGGTCTCCGGCCCTGCGGGCATCGTCTGTGATCTCGTGCGCTGAATCGCACAGCTTGCCGTAGTCTCTCCGGCAGCCGTCATCACCTCCGCAGACCGAGATCAGGCAGGGCTTGAGGGCGCTCACGTCGTAGTTCACGCAGCTCACGTTCAGGTTGATGTAGTCCAGGCCCGGGGTGAAGTTGGACACGAAGTGAATGGCTTCCGCCGGTTTCACGATCACCCCGCGATCGTGCTCCACCACCGGCCTGTCCAACGCGTAGCTGTCGTCCACGGAGACTAGATTCAGGCCCTGGCTGCTCTCTCCCGTGTTGTGCGCGGTGCACACCCTGCTCACGGGCGGAGCGTACTCGACGAACCTTTTCGCGTCCAGGATCCCCACAGTGTAGTGATTGGGATCGGTCGTGGGCACCATGGTGTTGATGTTTATCGCTACCTGCGGAGGCCTGCCCGACGACTCGACCCGCTTGTCCGGTTCCCCGGGGGTGCACGACTCCATGGCGTACAAGTTCCCCACGTAGATCCTGTCGTAGCTGGTCGAGTACATCTCCCTGTGGGGCTCCTTGAACACCCCGAGCGCTCCGTGGACGGCCACGAGGCCGGGGCACACCAGAGTGTGGCTCAGACCCACGTTGTACCGAGGATCCAGGGAGCTCTTGGAACCCGACGCCGGATCTTTGTACGCGCTCTCCGGGACGGTGATCACGATGTCGCCCAGCTCGTCGAGCTCGGGCAGTCTTTCGTTCGTAGAGGGCAGCGGCGGCGGCGTGCGGAGCTCGGCGGACCTCGCGAACCTGGAGGGCTTCGCGGCTCCGGCCTTCGCGGTGGATATGCCCGCCGCCATCTGCTGCCTCTTCCAGTCCCTCAGCCTGTGCACGGCCGAGGCGATTCCCAGTATCGCGGGCATGTCGGAACGCACGCCACGCTTGAAGTCAGAGTCCACGGGGGCAATCATGAACTGGTTCACGCCGAAGGCCACGGCCACGAGTTCGGGAAACCGCTTCAGGGTCTCGAAAGACGTCGAAGACACGGTCACGTTCACCATCACTCCCCTGGCCCAGACCGTGGTGCTGGAGCCCGAGCAGCACTTGGTGTTGAGGTCTTCTTCGCACCTGAGCGCTGTGTTGGTCTCCAGGTCCGCTAAAGGCAGACCGCCCTCCACCTCCCACCTGCCCGCGCCCTCAGGAGCGCTGAGCTTTAGTCCTCCGGTGAGGGATAAGGTGAAGACGATCTTGTTTGCTCGGACTCCTGTCCTGAGCAGAGTCATGAGGTAGGGGACGACGGCGTAGCGCTCGTCGTCGCCGCCGTCAGTCCTCTGTCCGCTCGGGCTCACCCACGCGTTCTGGCAGTGCCTGGGATCCTTCGCGTCCGCGCGGCCCCGCGGCGTCACGAACGCTTCGAACTCGGCCAGGTCCAAGAAGTCAGTGCTCGCCAGCAGCCCGCGAGAAGGAGGCAGTCCGAGGAACAACTTGCGGACGCCTCGTCTGTGCAGGGCGGACGCGGCAAGCTTCGCAACTCTGCCGAACTGACGCCTTTCCCAGTTCGACTTGGAGCAGTTCGTCAGCCCCCACCGGCTGGCGTCCAAGAGCAAAGCCGTGGACGAGACCGAGGTGCTGACCCTCGACAGGGTTTCGGCCACGGACTCCAGGACCGCGGGGAACTCTTTTCGGTCCGGGGACACGGGGACCACGCACTCGTCAAACGGGACCTTTGCCACGACGTGGCCGGCTTGCGCCACCGTGGCGAACAGGGCCGCGTCTAGAGCTACGGCTAAGTAGCCTCCGGCCGAGGAGTACAGAGCGCGCTCCACCGAGATGACAGTTGCGTCACACATGGAGGGTGCGACAAAGTCTCTGATATCCTCGGGCGTCGGCGAGTAATCCGGGCCGCGGGCGGCCAAGTCGTCGACGCTGGAGATCTCACACATGGCCAACGGAGCGGAGGCCAGGCCGTCCCAGTTGGTCAGACCTGGCCTCGCGTGCTCCGAGCTGCTCACGCAGAACGTGTTGCCGTTGGATTCGAAACAGTTGTCTCCCAGCTGCTGGTGGCAGGCGCCCATCGCCTCTGCGTCCCCCAGGCCGACGTACACCAGCACGCAGGCGTAGGCCGAGTTGCGGATGGCCAGGACGTCGTCCGAGTCAGGCCACCGCCTGCTGGCCTCGGGCGCGCGCAGCGTTCTCTTCATGAGCTTGTAGGCCGCGCACTGAGCTCCCGGGTCGCATTCGGCCGACGAGTTCGCCCCGAAGTAATAGTCTCTGTTGCGAGGGCTGGCGTGCAGCATCGCCGATATCCTGTTCAGCGGCGCATGCGGGACCACCCGCTCGGAGCACCCGAACCCCCCCGGGACCGGGACGCACGAGGACCTGTCGAGCTTCTTCACGTAGGCTCCCAGCATCACGCCTTCCGTCTGGTACCTGGTCAAGTCGGGAGAGCGTCCGCGCGTGTCTCTCCACAGGGCGCCGATACTTCCCGGGCAATAATGCGTGCACTGGTCCCGTTCACCCTCCTGAGAGCCGATCCTGCGCAAGGCGAAGCCTCCCTGGCTGGTGCCCATGCACCAGCCGGTGTGAGCGCCACATTTCGTCACGGAGATCCACGCGTAAGGAGCATACCCGTAAGGTTCGTAGTCCGCGGGCGCTTGGGTTCGGGCTCGGCAAAGAAGCCACACGGCAAGCGTGGCGACGAGCGCGAGCATGTCACCACCCTTCCGAGGCGGTCGATCGTTGACCGGCTCGAGAAGGTGCGCGCTAATACTCGACGCCTCCCCCCCACCCCCCCCCCCCCCCCCCCCGGGAGGAGTCTGGAAGCCCGGCCTCGCTCTTCACAGGAGAGGGTGAGCGGGGTCGCCGTTACCCTTGTCCGCATCTGTCTGCTTGCGCTTCATGAGCGACTGGCACGTGGCGGCCAAGCCTATGAACTGCTTCACCGCGTCGTTGTGAACCTTGGCCACGGCCTGGTCAGGGACCAGGAAAAGTCTACCCATGTGGGTGCGCACGCGGTTCATGACGCGAACGGACGCCTGGCTCGCCAGGGAGTACGAGCCCGAAATCAGGTCCAGGGTCATGCTGCGCAGCACCCCGGCGACGTTCTCGTCGTCTCTCGCGCAGTGGGCCAAGTGAAGGTTGATCTGCTTCCTTGTGAAAGCGTGATGGCACGACTTCAAGTACGGAGCCACCTCCTGCGGTTCGAGCACTCCGATGGAGTCGAGGGTGTTTTTGTCCAACCTCTCGCACAGGAGGCACTTGGAGCGCTCCTTTTCGTAACAGAGACTCCTGATCGAGGGGTGCTCCCCTCCGCTTATGTTCATGTGAAGCATGGGATACTGTTTTCTGAGAAACTGATCCGCTTCGCTGACGCTGCGCAACTCGCCCTCCGTCAAGTCAGAGGCCCCTGCCTCGGGAAACATCTGAAAGATGGCCTCGGAGGCCATGCTCGACAAGTAGCCCGGCGAGTCATGGGACGCTTCGTTCTCGGCGCTCGACGACGACGACGGCGGGCCGTCCGGGTACCGCCCGCGTCTGCCAGCGGCCTCGCGGCCTCGATTACTAACCGCGGAGGCCCTCCGTCCCCCGAGCGGCACCCTGGTCCTTTCCCCCTCGCCTTCCGCTCCGTGACGCGTCGACCGGCATGGACGGCCCGAGGCTTCACCGCGTGAAGACGGGCGGGGCCCGAGCTCAGAGTCCATCGTTCGCGAGCCGTGAGGAGCCCGGTGCTCCATCCAGAGGAGTCTGGGGGGTGATGGAGAGCGACAGGTCGACCGTGCGTGGGGCGCTCTTTTCTTCCACGAACCCGTGGTTCTGGGGTATCCCGGCGCACAGGCGATGCGTGTTCCGCACAAGCTCGGAGCGCTCGATAGCCGTGATAGACCGCGCGAGGTGTAAATGGTGCAAACCGTCCCGCGGGGAGGTGCCGCGTTTCGACCAGGACGAGTTCGAGCGGATCAGGACGAGGTCTTACTTGCGCGGGACGTTCGGCTTGTCGCCAGCCGAAGCCGGTCGTCTTTCGGAGCTGCTGGCGGAGCTTGCACTTTCGGCCGAGGGGAAGGGCGCCTGTCCGTTCGCGGGCACCCCGCCTTACTGCACCGTCGAGAACGTGGTTCACATCTCGGGGCCGGCGCTGGAGAGACTCATGGAGTTCGACGACGAGTTCGTCTGGGGAGACAATCTTATCTTCCACGCGGGAGCCCGTCCACGCTCGTGCCACACTTAGCCACTCGAAGCGTGAGCCCGCCTATATACGGCGGCGGGTTACGTCTCTCGATGAGATGGGCGCCTCGCGATCGGGGAGAGGAGAGATGCCGAGCGGGGACTGCCGAGGATCCCCCTACGTCCCCCGGACGGGACCACTGTTCTGCCTTAAGGGCCAGAGCGTGTACGTGAAGATGACCGAGGCGGACGAGAAGAGGGCCTTGCTGAGCGAGAGCGACATGACGCTGGTGGGCTACGCCGATAGCGGCGAGTGCGAGGGCGAGGAGCTGCGCTCTGACCCGTCCGTCTTCGTGCCGATCTTCTGCAGAGAGTGCTACGGGACAGAGACACGGGATTACGAGGAGGCTCTGCGGGACATTCTCGCTCGCGGGACAAACTCGTTCATCGTGGGCGTCTGCAGCGTGTATGGCGCGGCCCCCGACGAGATTTACCCCGAATCGAGGGCCGAGTTCTCGGTGGAGAACGCGTTGTCATTCTCGGGGGCCTGCCACCCGCAGCCCGGCAAGGCCGTGTTCCTGCACGACGCGGAAAGAGACATCGGCTGCGTAAAGTGCTACTGGCACGTTCACAGCAGGTCAGCGGACAAGACCTTCCTGTTTTGCTGCGTGGCCTGCGACGGCACAGAGTACACCGCCAGGTTGCTCTCGGAGCTGAGGAAAAACGAGACGCTGAGTACGGCCTTCAGCTTGGGAACAGTGGGAGACAACTCCGTCGGGCCCGTCGTCGAGGAGTGCAGCCTGGTCTCGGTGCCCATGCGACCAGCCTGCTTCTGCGTGGCGCTCACGGACAAGGACCTCGTGTCTCGGACCATGACGAGGATGGGCTTTTGCTCGGTGAAGGACAAAGCCCTCGAAGCCGGGCTGCGCCCGGACGAGGGGGGCAGCCCGCGGGAGCCGGAGGGGACCGGACACCCCGGACTCCGGGAGGGCGAGAGCTCGGAAGATGGGATCGAGGCCGTGAGGCGGCTCGCGATCAAGCAGGCGGACGAGTTGCGAGCGCTCGAGGACGTCCTGAAAGCGATCAAGGTACAGAACGGGGTTCTCGCGCAAAGGTTGAAATGGCCCCAGGACCCCGACACTCTGTTCACGATGCGAGGGGCGAAGGACTTCACGGAGCGCACCGGGGTGAGCAACAGACTGTGTGCGGGCGAGGAAGCCCGTACTAACGCCGCGACACCGGACCGAGGGGGTCGGGGGTCCGAAAAGGACATGGAGGCCCGCGAGGATCAATCGCAACAAGCTTTGTCGAGGTACGAACTGGAAGAAGTCAGGCGACTACTCTCCGCTTCGAGACGAGCCGGGGAGGAAGTGGGCCAGCGCCTGCCGCAATACGGAGTCCGTGGGGGAGATGCTCTGGCGGCACTGGGGGGGTCGACCCGGCGAGCCCCGCACTACAGCTACTGCGAGGACGACGACTACGACTGCAACGAAGTCGCGTCAGGTCGTCCCCGGACGCGATCTCAGAGTGGGAAGACAAAGCCCTCACCGGTCGACCGCCTGACGGAGCAACAGAGGAGAGAGGTAGCGCTGGAGTACAACAGACAAGAGTCCGAGAGAGAGGAGGCCTCGCGGAAAAAGAGGGAGACCATGATCGAAATGATCAAAGCGAGCATGGGCGACTTGATCAAGAGCGGCATCAAGGATGCGATGCACCAAGAGCGCGGGTTCCAGGCGACCGCTGAAGAGGTCGGGGCACCCCAGTCAGCTTTGCCCAGCGCCGAGTTGGAGACCCTAGCGAGAGACACTCCGTACAACAGGCAGCCTAGGAACTTGGACGGGCGGCGGCCTTTGCCCGAGAGCCTGTCCGTGGACGTCCCAGCGCTGCTGAAAGAACTGGAAGAGCTGCGACAGCGATCGTTCGCGAGGAGCTCCGGAAAGAGCGGGGACAGCGAAGGATCGCTGCCCATGGACACGGACGACGACGCTCCCACCGGCGGAGGCGCGGAGGCCACTAGCTCCTTGCGCAGCAACGGCACAGACACGACGGCGGCGAAAAACAAGCAGCAGGCGGGCTACACTCTGAGGCCGTCCGGAGAGGTGCCCGGCATTTCTGACTCTCACGGAACGCTGCAAGAGTTCATTTCTGCGGTCTCGGTGCACAGATGATTCCGCTTACCGGGGCCGGGACCCTGCATAACATGTTTTTGTACACATTTTCAGAATGTCTGTAGGCTTGTATGACTTGCTTTTTTATTTTACTTTTTTTTTTTCCTACAAGAAATAAAGCAGAAAAACTCTTTGAACGCTCCACACACTGTTGTTCTCTTTCCACTTCCCGCTCGAATAAGATTAAAAAATGAACACACGTTTGCGTATAACAGCACTTGCAATCGCAATGCCTTTCCTGGGCTTCGGTCTCAGGATCTGTACGCTTTCCACTAACGACCAGCTCACGGTTCGAACGTTTTGCCAAAGTGCATCATGGCGAACTCGATCTGCGTTACCCTCAACCTGCCCTCTGTGACGGTGGCTCAGGTTCAGCAACTGCAACATTCGCGTTGCGAAGAGGCTGACGACGACGACGCGGTACACACGGGCGCCTCGTCCTGTTGGAAGAGAAGCTGCGATAACATGGCCATGGGCGCTGTCGATTTCAGTTACGTCGCATCGCAGATGATTCCTTCCACGGTAAAGCAGGCGCCTCAAGTGGGAGACCTTTGCGTGCAGCTGGCTCCCCTCGCAGCTCGCACGGAAGAGTATGCGTCGATAGTGGATCTGTACAACACGTACTGTGCAAAGGGTAGCGCACAGATGGCCGTGAGGTGCATGCGGAGCTTCGCGAGGAGCCAAAGCGAGCTGTGCATCCCCGCGATACCGATACACATCTTCGTGTCAGAATGGAACAGGTCCCTGAAACGGTTCCACGACATGGTCAGGTGCAACAGGGAATGGACGAACGCGCGCACAGGCGCTGCTCCCGCACAGGCTGTGAGAACCTCGCTGCTGAACAACGTGATCACGCTGACTCTGGGGGACGTGCCTGCTCGAAGCGAGCACCTCTGGTACCTGCTACACTGCGTGATTTCCAAACCGTCGTTGGTCAAAGAGGCGCTGCAGCTCGTGGGCTGCGTGTCCTCGTGCTCGGGCACGCTCTATCGCACGGGCGACGTGACCAACTCGACCGTTCCGTGCAAGAACGGCTCGAGCGCATCCAGGCTGTACCTGATCGCCAAGTCGGCGGCCGGCGCGAACGACACTCGGCTGGGCGAGAACGCGGGTGCCTCTCTGGGTCTGATTTGGGCGTCGAGCGAAGACGAGCTCTTCGATCACTTTCGCAACGCGAGATGCTGCCACTACGTCCACCTGGGGACAGAGTCCGGGAACGCGTTCAGGTGCAACGGGTACTGCGCGTGGCGCACCCACGACCGGGAGGTTTTCGAACGGATGAGCGAGCTCGGTGCAGAAGTTGCGTCGATGCCCTGCGTGCAGGATTCGCACCTGGCCGGAAACACGGCCGACGCGGTGAGAGCAGCGTGCCAGCTGTGAGGCGAAGGCTGACGGCCTCCGGTCCCTCGAGCTTGGGGTTTCAGACGGCGCATCTGACCGACTAACGATCGTAACGCTGCGGACGATGGTGGGGGGGGGGGGGACTCGAGAACAGCAGCTGGAGAATGCTGCCGAGGACTTTCGTGCCCGATTGTGACCTGATCGCGTCGGCCGCACTGAACAGAGGAGCGGTCTTGACCTCCGGCGTCCACCCGCTATATCTATCCCCCGTGGTGTGCTGGCTCAATCGCACGCGTGAGCGATTGCGTCGGGCCAAGCGCTCTGCAGTCTGCGCGCTGAAAGGAGCGTCAAACGCGGCGAGCATGCTAGCCATCTTATCCCACTCCGTGAAGCTCTGGGATTACCCGACCTTGGACGCGACCGCGGCAGGTTGGTCCCTGACGGTCTGCGGGGCTCTGATCGCAGGCCTCGCCGTGGCCGCCAACAGTTCCAGAGCATTGGTCTCTCGAGCGGACCCCAAAGTCATCGCTCAACCGCTGCGGGTCATTCCCCTCTGGGTCAAATGCCTTCTGTCCGCACTTTTGTTCTCTGCCTACACGTACACCTGGTTGTACTGCGCGGACCCGTCTCGTTCTGGCTGCTGGGAAGAGGGCCGTAGAGCCTGGCCGCCGCTCTGGTCTTGCACGGTCGGCTTGTTCCTGTGGATTAATGCGGTCGGTTTGCTGGGACTGCTCAGGCAGACCCGTTTGTGCTAAGCGAGAATGGGATTGTGCGCAATCGGGGCGAGGTTTGGGCTTTCTTTTTTCATCTTTTGTTCACTGATCATCCGCAACCCTCTGGAACGGGGTTTCCAGTGGATCGTAGGATACGAGACCCTACTTGCGGTGGCGGCCGTAACATCGGTAGCGTCCTGTGTGTGCACGAAGTTCGCCTGCCTGATCGAAACGCACAGACGCATGCAACACCTGGCCCTCTCAAACACGAGCAAAGGGGAAACTGTGGCAGTGTACAGGGAGAAGAAGCTGTCGACGGTCTCCCCTCAGGACGACGACGCGGCTCGCTACGGGAAGCGAGCCTTCGGGCAGCTCCAGGACACACCCTTCCACCCTCGCGACAGATACGACGCGCCAAACTCTTTCTGGTGCGCGCTGACGACTGTCGCGCTCGCCTACAACACGGCTCACATCGCGCTGACCGACGCCTCGGATCCCGAGCCCCTCGCCTGTGGCGCTCCGGCACTGGCGCTTTACTGGTGCGTGACCAGAAGCGCGCAGCTGGCGCTCTCTTGACAGCGTTGGCGCCGCTCGCACTCTGACCGTGATGGTATTTACAAACGGGACGAGGGAGAAGAGGATGATGCACCCGAGGACTCCAGTGCGCTCAGAGAGCTGTCTGGAGGTGCTCCTGGAGGTCTTTCTATCCGCATTGGTGATCGCCAACATCGTGCTGTGGTTGCAGAGGTTGTTCTTCCAGATACACCAAAGACTGGAATAAGGGAGAGGATGGGTACCGCGGGGAGTTCGGGAAGCGCCTGGTGGACGAAACTCGCCTCTCCGAAAGACGACGGGGCTCTGCGGAAGCGCCTCGGGTTCTCGAGCCCCGAGGCTGACCCGGCATCCCTCCGATGGTGGTCCGATCTCGCTCGCGGAGGAGCATCGGAGCAGCAGCGGGACCTCGGCCACCAAAGCGTAGAGGACGGGGTCGACCTGGGTTCGAAGCAGAAGCTCCAGCCCCAGATCTCCTCGAATCTGTCAGCAAGGAAATCTACCAGCAAAACAATGAGCACGGACGACTTTTGGAGATTGAAGGTGGCAAAAGTCCAGGGTGGCCAAACCCTTCACCGCAGTTATGACAGAAAACAGCGAAAGAAGGAAAAGAGTCAGCCAGAGTTGGAGAAACTGTTGTGACCGCGTTTGACAAATGCAACATGTTTGCGAGCTCACACGAGCGTGTGCAGGTGATTGTAATGAAACGAGAATAAACCAATCATTCGCTGAAACCAAAGTCTTTTTGTTGTCTTTTATTCGCATTGGTACACAGTACAATGTCACACAAGAGAGAGCATTCTTTTATTTGTTTTTTTTTTAAAAAAAAAAAGAAAACACCACCACCAAAGAGACCACCACTCCCAAGGCCACCCTTCACCACACACACCCACACCCCTACACACCATCCACCTCCCGGCAAAGCCGACCCACTCGGAGTTTAAACTAAAAAGACAGAGGGAAACGGAGAAGTTCGACACCGTTGCGACCCGCAGACCGATCAACAAGCAAACGGGCATGCTCCGCAAATATTCGCAGAGAAGTCTTCTGGCCATCTGGGCTCCTCGATCGGCTCCGCCGTCGCCAGCCAGAGTTTGTTCGACGGGACCGGCAGCATATGCAGGCCTTTCGTTGCCGCAGGGTGGACGGTGCGTAGGCTCGACATGGACGGGAGACACGGGGCTGATATAGTGACGGACGTAAGGCAGTGGGACCCGAGCAGGGACTGGCGGGGGCCCGCGCCCGACGTCGTTTTCGCTGGGCCTCCGTGCGAAAACTACAGCTTGGCCCGGACCAGAGCCTGCACGCCCAGGGACCTGAGACTTGCTGACTCGCTGGTGACCAAGACGCTGGAAATCATAGAACACTTTCATGGACAAAACCCTCGCATGCTGTACTTTGTCGAGAACCCGGATTCCAGCATGCTATGGAGGCGGTGGGTTTCTCACCGGCTGTACGAGGACCCCGGCAAGCACTTTCTCAGCTCCTTTGTCGAGTACATGGACGCGAAAAGGGGCGCCAAGAGCTACAAGTACCTGACTTGGGTCAAGCGCAAAAGCTTCACCTCGGGCTGCAGAGACAGTCGCATCGTCAGGCTGGACTACTGCATGTACGGCACCAAGTACCGAAAGAGGACGAGGCTGATGACCAACAGCCCCTTCGAGGCCTCGCTGTGCAAAAAGAACTGCTCGGGTTTCAGAGAGCGCAAGCACGCGGAAGCGGCTCAGCGGGGACCCTACGACAGGGGCGCTAAGGGCGAGGGGCACTCCCTGGACGAGCTTCACGCCTATCCCGCCCGACTGGCGGACGCGATATTCACACACGTCAGCCGGGCCGAGTGGCGCGTACGACAGGGACTGAGCCCGTCGACTGCCGAGCCCGTCTTGAGACCGGTGAAGCGCCAGAAGAATGTGTGATGTGAATGAGTGGATGAGATATGCTGACATGGTGTATCTTGGGGGCCCATACTGACCGTGCGATCGTGGGTCATTTCAAAAGCTCCAACTAAAAACCAACAGGCTCTGTGTCTCCTGTCTTGAGATGTCTGGGCGATTGTACACATACACTCTTTTGCTTGCTGCTTCAGTTTCTGCTGAGCGTTCCAAATAAAGCTCTGACTAGAAAACAGCACCCTCTGTGATTCTTGTCTAACCTCGTCTGTTTTTATTTTTTTTTTTTTTTTTGCTCACAGGGTCAATGCATTTGCATCCAAAGTGCAAACCTAGGCGAAATAAAATGTTGACACTCGAAAAACAAGCAAAAAAAAAAAGCAACACATATAAGACTCAAATGGGGTTTGGTGCAAACTTTATTATTTCACACATATGTATTGATCCATTTGTAAGACACTGATTTTCAAAGCAGAGAAACAGAACAGAAAAGAAAAAAAAAAACGGAAAAAAAAAAACAGCGGATGTCAAACAACCCCAGTTTCCCCCAGTAAGTCCCTTAAGAGCATCAGTTACAAGCAGGTCTGACCCGTCTTCCTTCCTCAAGCCACAAAACATTTGGCTTTGGTGTGTGAGTCAAAGACCAGGGCACAAAGCTTGGTCCTGGAATGTACCCTTCCGTGAATGGGGCACGGGTAGGTCTCAGACTTTTCGTCGGCTTGCACGTACACCAGCCCCGATCCGGTCGTCCTCAGCGTCACCGGCACGCCCCACTGATCGGACAGTCTCCGAGCCTCGCTTTCTGCCACCGCTCGATCCGGGGCCCCTGGTCGCTCCGTTTCGGGACCAGGCCAGATTCTCTCCGCCCCGACTGCGCACTCGAAGCGTGCGCCGAGTGACGTCACGTCGGGAGCGATGGGGTTGGAGGAGAGGCCCACAGAGAGAGCGCAGGGGTCCTCGAAGCGAGGATCCTCTAAGTCTTCTCGAGCGTTAAAGGTGTCCACGTACTCGAAAGCGAAGCCGTCCTTGCTGCAGTTTGGAAGTCTCACGCACTTTCTGCAAGAATACGGAGCTTTGTCGATCGCCGAGCGCCTGCGCGAGCCGGCGTTCGGGTCCTCGGTCCTCAGCCATCCCGACCCGGACGCCCTCCGCTCACCGACCGCTCTTCTGAGATCGCACAGCCCGCACTGAGACTGGTCGTCCGGGTACGAGAGCACAGAGTAGCGCAGGGACCTTCTCTCCATCTCTCTCAGCAGCCGTCCGTAAACTTCGATTCCATCGAAGCTGCACAGTTCGACGGGCAGGTACCACAGGATCCTCATGCTGAGCTTAGCCTTGGCCGTGGACACCCTCTGGTACGCTGCGAACTTGCCCAGCGATCGGCACAGTTCCCCCGAAAGCTCGGGGTTTCCCTCGACCTCCGCGCGCTTCACTCCGGCCAGCCCGAGCACAGATTCCGCGGCGACGAGGACGAGGCTCGAGACTACGTTCTGACACAGGCGAGCCTTGGTGGCTCGGTCGGTCCTGTTCGAAAACTTCTCGCTGCATCCCCGACAGCACTTGAGGTCCAGGTCCAAGTTCAGCCTGCTGACGGGTCTGCCCGGCAGGAAGACCTCGTTGTAACAAGGGGGCGGTCGGTCGCAAGGCGACGAGGAGGATGATCTTGCGATCAGGGTGCTTAGGTGGCCTCTGGAGGTTACGGTGTACCTGCGCGAAACCTTCCCTGTGTCGCGATCAACCGGGTCCTCCATGAGGAGCACAGGGTTTATCGATCCCCAGTGACAGCGCGCGGGCAAGGGACCCAGGGGTCCCGAGGCTCGTTTCAGGCAGTAGTCGACCAGGTCGTTGAAGCGTAGCTCCGCGCCCGTGAACACAGTGAACGCGTAAGGAAAGCCCTTCGGGCCGTCCGTCAGCGTTCCGGACAGATTGTTGAAGGCGGCATAGATCTCCCCGACCCCGTGAGCGATTCCCGGATCGACTGCGGCCACGTCTTCGTCCTCGCCGCTCGCGAGGTCCTCGCCATCATTGCCGCCGACCTCCTCTTCGCGGGAGCTCCCGTTTCCTCCGCTAATAGGGGTCTCCCCCTCAGCCTCTGCGCTCCCGGGCTCTTCGACGTCGAGTTTGTCACCTTCTGTCTCGTCGACAGAGCCGTCCCGAGCCTCGCCCTTTCGGTGGTCCTCCGCAGGGTCCTCGTCTTCTTCGTAGTACCTCCATCGAGAAAACGAAAAGCGGTCCGAACCCACCAGTGGTACACCGTGCAGAGTGACGTGCTCCTCCGCACTACGATCGAGCAGCCCCCCTGGCGCCACCATGTCCTCCACCTCGGGCGGCCCGGACCGGACCTCGGACGTGTAGTGCAGGCTCAAAGCTCGACGGAACAGGGGGTAATGGTGCGTCACGTCGTACTGCCTGCGGAGCATCTCCTTCACGGAGCGCGCAAACAAGACCTGAAGCCGGGCTCCGAGCCTTGAGTCCTCGCCCTTCTCGTCCTCGGGCTTCTGCGCGTAGCAATTCAGGAAGAGAGAACAGTCCACTCCTTTGGACAGGCACAGTCTCGTGAGCTCGTCCTGGCGCGCCGCGCACTGAAGGACGCCGCGTGCGTCTGTGTGAAAGCGCACATCTCGATCGAGGGCGCAGGCTCTGCCAGAGCACCCGAGCAGGACGAGGTCTACGAGTGCTTGCACGACAATGCTCGCGCAGCTCTCAAAGTTTCGATCCAATATCCTCGCCGAGCATTTGTCTCCGGGGCGCAGGTTCACAGCTTCGGACGACGCGTTCCACACGTTCCACTCATTCTCCTCAGATCCTCTTGTCAGGTAGCAGACGGGTTTGTACACGCGGTCAGGCGAGGGCCTCTGAGTTCCTCCCAGAGGACCAGAGCGCTGCTGCTGCTGCTGCTGCTCTGCCGTGTTCACCCTTCTTTTCGCACGCTTCATCGTGTGACTGACGTTCTGCAAGAGGGTGCGATGTTGCTGATATTCTTTTCCTACTTTTCTTTTTTTCCTTCTCTTTCGGTAACAATCCACAAAGTGAAATTCGTCTCAGATTCTCGGGCCCGACGGGGACGAGGCGCAGGGTGAGGCTCGCTCGCGCTTAGAGAACTCGCCTCCGAAGCTCGGTGACCCGTCACAGAACCGAATTTAGGAGGGTGTCTTGTAGAGCGCCCGCCAGCACTCTTATTTTGTGATAACAGCGAGGCCCGTGCTCCCCTGGGCAGCGGCCGCACATGTAGCACCACAGTTTCTCGGACAACGTTACGTATAACCCGTGGGTGAGATGAACTTTCAGAGAAATGTCCGTCCCGGCCGGCACCCACACAGCCTGAGGGTGAGCGATTAGGCCTCTAGTGAACCTGGCTTGGCCCAACTCAATGGCGATGCGCTCAGGTGTGTAGTTTGAAGTCAGGACGGGGCAAGCGCCTCCCGAGACGAAAGCGTGCTGGTTCAGATAGGTCTCGCCTGGCGCCGCAACGACCACGTCCATGCCGCAGGAGAAACATCGACTGTGCCCCGTGGGCTCGGCGGGAGCACGGCCTTGGGCGGCCTGCGAAATACCCGTTTCATCGTTCTCTCTGGGCATTCCCAGCCGTACCATTTCTTGCGCAAAATACGAATTGTCGTCCGGGTGGACGTCTCGGCCTCCATTTGTGCTGTTCAACCACTCGAGCCTGCGCGACATGGAGACGTCAAAGTACGGGTCTAGGCCGATCGGCACGTACACGCCGTCCCTGCGGACGATGTTGCTGTAGACCGTAGGTTCGTCTCCCTGTCGTCGCTCCATCCCCTGGACTAGTTTGACACCTGATGCGAGCCTGGCTGCAAAATGTTTGTGAAACAGAATCCTGGAGCCTTATAAAGAGTCACTTACCTGGCACAGATGTCTGAAGTTGGTGTTACGAAATAAAATGAAAGGAGAGAGAGAGAAAGAAAAAAGCAAAGACAGCAAGAAGAAGGAGCGAGGTGACAGAGAATGAGATAGATAGGGACGGACGAGGAGGACTAGTAAAAGAGTGCCCACTCACGTCGTTGCTGCTGGACAGAAAGTGAGCGAAGGACGAGCCCTTGTACCCGGGATCGAATCTGTACACCCGGTTCTCGGGGCTTCCGTGAACGCTCACGGTCCTCTCGGTCTGAAGGAAGGATGGGAGTCTCTGGAGTTCCTCCATGGCGGCTTCCACCCCTAGCCTCAGTGTGGTGCACATGTGTTTGTTCTGAGCCTGCACCATGACGTTGATGTCCAAGTGCAAGAGCACCGCCGCCAGTATCAGCCTCATCGCCAGGCTCTTGCCGCACTGCCTCGGGGCGAGGCACAGGGTGTACGGGTTGGCGTATCGAGCAAACTCCTTTTCCACTTCGTGCAGGTGGCTGCGCGCCGGGTCCTGGTAATCGTAGCTCTCGGAACCCAGAGGCGCGAGGTTCAGCGTGCTCAGCAGGGCGTGCTTGTGCCTGAAGAGCTCGTCTCCGAACTGTGCCTCGGTGACGCCCAGCACGACTCCTCTCAAGAGCTCCATCTGAAAGGGCTCCATGCGCATGCCGTTCGTTTGGAAATATTCAAACACCCGTTCTACCATGCGCCGAAATCGATACATGAGGCGATCGGAGGCGTCCCCTTCTAGATTTCCAGAGGCCCGTATCTCGCGCACCCTCGCCTTCGCGCCTTCCAAACCCAGCTCGCGAATCAAGACGGCTTGCGCCACTCGGTCTGTCATCAGCCGATTGTATTCCGAGACCCTCTCCCGTTCGGAGCGCCTGCTCTCCTCCTCGACCTGATCCTTGTAGAGCCTGAGCCGTACGCAGTCCACAGCCACAGCCAAAGGCACCGGCGGCCTGGAGCCAGGCACGGGATCGCGCACGATTTCTCTTCGCAACCAAAGGATGTCATCAGGGTCTGGTGACAAAGCTCTCCACGGAGCTCTCGACAGGCCAGGGCGCGCGAGGCGCAATGGCCTAGGTCCACGCGTGAGCTCGCTGCTCGAGGAGAGGGCAGCGGGTGAGGCGCTGTGTCCGGCGGAGCTCATCGCGCACAGTGCCTGGGCTCTCCGAACCCGCGACGCAGAAAGACGTCCCTGCAAGGCCGCCGTGAGCGAGTTCGTGCTGCCGCTCAAAATCCACTTCAGGTACTGCTGGCTCTTCTCCGGGATTCCCGTCAGCGATGCGGCGCGACCGAGAGACGCGTGCCTGCCGGGAGTTTTAACAGATCTCGAAAGAGTTCGCTTCAACCGCGTAATGATGTCGGGAGACGGCGATCCCGAATTCTGCTGCGAGGGAAGGCTCTCGGACGTCTTCGGGATGAAATCTTTCTGGCTCACCACCGACGGAAGGTTGGTCGTCGTCGACTCGCCTTTCGAAGACGCCAAGTTGTCTCTGCTGAGGCACCGCAATCTCACGGACGCCCTGGCTCTCTGGGAAGTGCAGCCCGAGCTGTGCTCCCGGCTCACCGAGGACTCGAGCGCTGCGCACTCAGCCTTGATCGGGCTTTGCGGGGACGCGTGCCGCCTGAGCCGAGGCCGCTTCTACAACCTGTACGCCAGGTACCCTTTGCCCGTGGAGAAGCAAAGAGGCGGCCTCGCTTCCGCACCTCCCCAGAATCGTAAGGCCCCCGTCGAGGAATGCGACGTCTCCGCTCGAGAGATACGTTCTGGTCAGGAGTTGCTCTCGATCCTCGCACCTCTCTACGCCACGTATTTCGCCCTGGTGGAGGGTGACCCGGCTTTGGATGAGCTCTGGCGCAGAGTGGATCTCCTCGGGGCGAGGTGGCTGGTTCGAGAAGAGTTTTCGGAGCTGAGCCTCTCCGTCAGGCTGCGCGACAGTCGGTTCGCGAGATTGGCGTTCGCCTGCGCTTTCTTTCTCTCCGACTGTTGAGCATGGCAGGTCTTTTGGGCGCAGAAACCGCCGCTCATTAACCCTGGACGCTGACCCGCGAAGGCCGCGGTGATCAGCTCTCGCTCCACCGAAGACATGGACCCTCCCAAGTTCAGCTCCGGTCTATGTTCCGTGGAGATGAACGAGGTCGGACGAGCCTTTCCCGTCTACTTGAGCCCATAAGCAGCATAAGAGCGAAGAGACGAAGCCTCGGTCTTGTCTACTTGTCTGTTTCTGGAGCGTACACTCACACGAAAGCAGTCTGATACAACAAGCCCATCCGCCACTGCAGCAATGTCAACCACTCCAGAACAAGACTTGTACTCCTCGGATGTGACGCGCACCAGGGCATCGTCCTTCACGGTCACAACGGACACTGAATCGTTCACCACGGCCCGCAGTCCCGAAGGAGACGGTGTTGTTCCCGTATTCTCGCCCAGAGAGATGGCCCGCTCGGAGCATGACGGCGATTCGGGCCTTGAGGAGACCGAGGCCGAACCGGACAGCGTCCTTTACCTCCAGCTCTCGTCGAACCCTGGGATCGCAGAGCCGCGGATCGATTTCGAGCCCCCCGTCCGATTCATCGGGAAGCGAGATCTACAGCTCCTCCGATGACGATGAGGAAGACAGCAGCATAGAAAATTATGATCGCTACGACCCAGCACTCCGGTGGCACCACCCAGACGTTGTAGACCACATGCGAGGACTGGGCCTGGCCATCGACGAAGAAGGATACTGGTTCGATCCGGGTTCCTTCCCCCTCTTCTCTGAGCCTAAAGGCGTCGTGTTTGAAGACGACGATTGAAGTTCTGCTTGCTGTGTGTGTGTCTGTTCACATTTTCGCTACCATCTTTATCTTATGAGACTCAATAAAGGTTCTGCTATCTGATAACCAGTGTGCTTGGGTTTGTCGAGAGCTCCCGACGCTCGTGCAGTGAAAGGTTTAGGGGGAGCATGGGTTCGAAACCCTAACGCCGGGAGTTTGAAATGGGGGACATAAAATGAAATAAAGAAACGTGACCACCGGCAACAGCAAGCGTTTGAGCCTTTTCCCTTTTCATTTTATTGAGGTGAAACAAAACAAAACACAGCTGCATTTCACGTACAATGAACCTCTCCGCATATTCTCACGGAGCTCTCTCCCCCGTGAATCTCGTCTCTTGTGTGGCAAAGGAGCAGAAACGCGGAGAGCACGTCGTCCCTGGTGTATTCGCCCCCCTTGGACTTTTTGCCTCCGGTGACCACGGTCCCCCCGCTGCCCTTGGCTGACTCCTTGATCGAGACGGCAGCCATTTCCTCCCTCAGTTTGCCCAAGAGCCGCTTCCCGTGCTCTGCGTGCAACCTGTCGGCCAACCTGCTGTCGGGTAGGGAGATGGTGTCTCGGATCTCCAGAGCTCGAGCGGTCGTGTCCGTGGCCAAATTGATACCGCTCCTCGACCTCCTGTACATGTGCACGGCCATGGAGGAGCCGGTTCTCGTGCTGGAGCCGGCGCCCCGAGAGACGCCCAGGGTGGCTTCCACGGCTCTGCCCTTCCCCACAGCCTCGGCCAGCACGGCCCAGCCGAGGGACATGACGCACTCGCAGTAGCCCAGATCGTCCCTCTCTATGGCGGACACGGTGCTGAGCACCATGGCCAGTTTGGTCTTGGCACTGACGTGTTTCCCCAGCATGTACCTGGAGTTGACCTGGGACCACTTGCTGTAAAAGAGAACCCTGAAGCCAGCGCGTGCCAGAGCGTGTTCGAGCAGCTCCTTCAGGTCGGCCAGCGCGTTCACGTAGGTGTTTTGCTCAAACACCACAACCACCGGCACCTCTTTCCAGTGCGCTGAGGGCAAAAGGACTTTGAGCAGCCTGACGTGAGCGCTCAAAAGGGCCGCGTACACCCTGGTGACTTGATCTAGGTCACGTATCTCCAGCTCGTCCAGTGACATGATCTGCAAAGAGACGGGGGAGAAAGCAGGTTTAGGTACTTTGTGGCGAAAAACGAATTGCACATAGGAAACCGCTGGCTGCTCAACACGATCACATTCCGCTTCTTAATCATCATCATCATCGTCATCATTATCATCATCATCATCACTTGTTGCAATATCACCCTTCGAGTAAGACGAAGGTTACGCTTTGTCAACATGTCTTTCTGTCCCGCGTGCCGCAGGGCTCGAAGACAACTCTTGAGCCTCATGCGCATGCCGTGGGAGCTGCTGCTCTCCCGGTACGAGTTCATGGTAGCCCTCGCTTCGTTCCGCCGCAACATGGACCTGTTCGTCGAGATGGACATCGGGCAACTGAGGACGGCGTACAGTCAGGTGGTGTCGTTCTCGCCCGCGAGAATACTGGTGACAGACTCGCTCGTCTCTCATTACGTGCTGAGTTCGAGGAACGAGCACTCGGGGCGAGAAGCTCTGGCTTCGGCCCCGCGCGTCCCTGTGGAGCTTTCGGAGGCAGTGACCCTTGCCCTCGGAAACAGCGTGCCGAGACGTTTTGTGCACGATTGCATGAGCCAGCATGAGTGGCGTGGGCATGAGGAGATGGTTCTCTCTGCCTTCGCCTCTGCAGAGTCTGTGCGCGGCGGGCCCCTTAAGTACCTGGCCCTGGTAAAGGCCAGCTCCCGGAACGTGGCCTCTCTGCACACGGTGGTGGCGCTCGCCATTACGGGCTGGCTGATGGAGCTCTCGGGGCATAGCGCGGGGAGTTGCAAGTGCGGGGTCTGGGAACAGGCCCTGGAGCTCATCTCGTGCTCCGTGCCAGATGCGGAGACCTCCCTCAGCGTGCAGGACGAGAACCGCGTAAGCGCGTACATCTGCACCCTGATGGACGTGAAGCCCGGGCCCGAGGAGCGAGCTCTTCCCGGGCCGGCTCCCGATTACGGGTACGTTTTTAGAGATCTTCTGGTGTCCGGTTTAGGGGGGACAGAGGAGGGAGGCGCCGATCGTGGGCGGGAGACCTACCACTAGCTTGCCTCCAGCGATCTCCACGGCGCAACAAACTCCGGCGCAGGACCTGGAACCTCCCCCGAAGGTTGGGTCCAGACACAAGTAAGCCCTGGTCACGATCGATCGGGCCACGTCTTCCAGGGCCCAACAGTTGTTGGACAGGAACCTGTTGATGACGGAAGCCTCGAACGGGACTGTGGTGTCGGTCTTGATGTCTTCGGACGAAGTGCTGCTGCTGCCTGTGACCTCGCTCTCGAAACCCTTGGGTGAGACCATGTTCATGAGCTCCTTGAGCTGCCCGTCCACCGAAATGTGTTGCGGGCAGTAGACGCCGAGGCAGCAGCAGGTGAGCCCCGGATCCCTTTCGTGGTATGCGCATTTGAAACTCTGAGACACCACGTGGTAAGCAGGGCCTCCCCGGTCGTCGCGGATGTCCGCGACCTTGTTCAGCCAAGGCGTGTTGTTGACGTGGCTGGTGATGTGAACCTGTTTCCGTCCTCTGAACGCGATGTTGGGCAGGACGGCCAGAAGCACCTTGGAATTCACGAAGCCTACTTCGTCCACCAGGATGAGGTCGGCGCTCTGTCCCCTGCTCGCCTGTGAAGAGAGGCAATAAAAATTGATAAGGAACAAAGAAAAGGGAAAGGAGAAGAACACAGAGAAAGGAAATACGAAGGGAGAGGAGGAGAATCGAGAGACGCTAAGGGAAATACGAAGGGAGAGGAGGAGAATCGAGAGACGCTAAGGGAAGCGCCGATGGACCGCTGGCCTTCAGAATTAATAGACGATCCGCAGTGGGTGAGCCACTGCGTGGAGGAGGAATGCGCTTTTGACGACCGATACATCCCGGGCTGTTACGTATGCTCAGCGCACCTCAGCAAGCACTCGTGCTCGGGATTCGACTGCGCCCTCGTGCGGGCTATGGCCGCCCGAGTTTCTTACGCCTCGGCGTCGGGGGAATTTTCCTGCCCCGTGGTGGGGCTAGCCGCATTTCGCAGGGAGGACCCTGACTTCAGGGGGCCCTGGTACTCTGGGACGGAGGCGACGGTGGGCTACGGAGCATTGGAAGTTGACCCGCGGACGGGCGGACCTCGCGGAGGTCCGTGGGTCGAAGACCAGTGCGGCGTATCGGCGCGGGTGCTGAAATCCTGCCTGCCGGCCATGATTGCACTTTTCTCCACCATCCTCACGCGGGAATTTGCAGACGAGTACCGGACCGTTGAGCGCGGAGAGGGTCAAGTCCCGTCGCAGCGCTGCCGATGGACCTCTCGAGTGTTCAGGCTCGCGGGCTGTATCGAGTTCCGGAATGTCGGCGAGCGGGTCCGAGCGGACCTAGGAGATCTGGGAACCGTGAGGGACGCCGCTCTCAAAAGCGCAGCCGCCGTGTCCACCCTTTTCTGCTCACCCGAAGCTAGGATCAAGCGCTTCGTGAAGAAAATGGTGAACAAGCAAAGTGACAAGCACTCGAGGAGAGACGGCTTTTACACTCTGGTGATCATGGCCTCTCTTTGCTTCTTCCCTTACTTAAAACTCGCCGTGCTGAGCGAAATGTTCGACAACAGGACCCTGGTGCTCATGTTTTTCGACAAGACCCTCGCCAGGCACAACCAGTGGTCCATGCTCTCTACCAACGTCCACCTGCACGTGAAACGGCCTCAGTTTCAGAGAGCGCTCGCCGACGCCGACCCGGGTAGACTCCTGCCACTGGTCGTGAGGGCCGCCTTGGACGACTACGTTTCTCTATCGGGTCAGAGCAGCGAGCTGAAATGCCTCCCGGCCACAGTAAGGGCCGCGAGCCAGTCCGAGCCTCGCTCGGAGAAAATGGAAACGCGCTCCGATGCCGCTCCCGAGGCAAAAGGGGGATGCCCTCTCCGGCGGGCTTTTACGAGGTCCACAGAGGCAGGGTCGAGGAGAAGAGAATCCGCGTGAGCGACGAGTCGCCCTCGTCGCAGCGATCCAGACAAATCCGCGTGGGATGACGACATGCTACCTTTCGTCCGATGTCTTCGCATCTCACGCTGAACATTGTACCTCGTGGCTGTTGTTTCTCTGCTGTGTTGTACCTACGCTACCTTCAATAAAATCTCCAACGAAAATGTGTCTGATGTGTTGGTTTGTATGCCTTGCCATCTTTTCTACCCCTTCATCCCCCCTTAAGAAAAGAACGGAAAAAAAAACAAAACAGTGCTTGTTCAAATTCAGGTTTGGTGTATCGGCTTTATTTTCCCAACCATGTCACCCCAATGATACAAAGAAACGATGAAACGAAAGACAACGAAACAAAAAACAAAACAAAACAACAAACATAGAACCAGCAACTCGCACACGTTCCACAGCAGCACAAAGACACAGGAGGGCCTTAGACATCCCCATATCTCTTCTCTTTCAGTTTCCTCCCTTTCTTTCGCTTGGAGCACAGAGGTCTCTTCCATTCCACCCCTTTGCGCCTCGCGCGTTTCGCCTCTCTCGTCTCCACGTGGCCGGACACGTCCTGCTCCCGTAGGGCCGCGCTCTCCAGAGGCAGCTCTAAGAATCGCAGAGCACGATCCGATTTGAGCTTCTGCAGCGCCTCCCTCTTCCACTGGAGGTTGACCAGGGCGGTCAACGGCGCGTGTCCGAATCGCACCAAAGCGTCGTACGAGCTTTCTGGGTTGGCCCTCGCCAGCCTATCGGCGAAAAATCTCACAAACGCGATCTCGCATCGCAAGCAGTTCCGCGATGCGCTCGAAGGGCACGTGGGCTGAGGCCACGGGTTGGGCCGAGTCCGATCCTCTTTGTCCTCTCGCAGACAGCCTGAATCCAACGTGGTCGTCATCAAACACGTAGATCCCGTCCCGAGACAGTTCCTCGGGCGAGTCTCCCATGAGCACGTATCCATGAGGAAGCTTGCGCAGTGTGCAGTACGATGTGATGTGAGCGAACAGCCAGACCAGAGAAGCGATCTTTCTGTTATAGGGCGTGGGTCTTGTCGTGTGTTTTAGCTGTCTGTCCACTCCCTCGCTCAAAGTCGCTCCGATCAGCGGAACCTTCGCTACCCGAGACACGCTCCTCACCAGGCTCCACGAGGTCTCCACCGACAGCCCCGACGCCACCAGGTGCTTGAACAGAACGATCCTCTCGGCCGTCCCGTTGTACCTGTCCGTGTATCTGCGGACAGGGTCCAGCGAGGCCATGCACACGTATGAGAGCAGTTTGTCATTGGTACCCGTTGAGGCAACGGAGGCCAAAGAGAGCTTGAGCTGCTCCACCTCGAGGCCCGCTCGCGTGCGATAGTCCTCCCTCGCCGGGTCGGGGCAACGCGTCGCCAGGAGCCTGGCCCTTTCTCGGCTCCTGTTCAGCGAACCGTAAAAGCGGTGCAGCCAGCGCACGGGATGGGTGCTCAGGTACCTCGGGGCTTCCAGCTCCTCCAGCGTGCGCACGTACGATCGGAGCTGATGAACCACTTCTTTCCCTAGGGCTATCTGTTTGTCCATCTCGTCCCGCCGCTTGATCGACTCCAGCTGCTCGAGGAACCTCACGGACCTCGGGCCACCACCCGTACCTTCCGCGGGCCGCTCCGTCCCGGGAAACGCGCCTCCGCTCGGCCTGGCCCCGGCCACCTCCCCGAAGCCTTCGCTGTTGCCCAAGTCCAGCGCGGCCGACGCGGCAGAGTCCGGGTCGACGGGGGGCTCCGCGCCCTCGTGCCTCAGCGTGAAGTGGCAGCAGGAAAACATTCTCCTGGTTTCTTCCCAAGTGTCCAGGGTAATGTCGGTTTCGAAATAGCACTCAGGGCACTCCTTGGTGTCTGCGACCAGCCTCGGAATCATTGGGTAGCGCAGCACCAACGCGAAAAAGTCCCTGAGAGAGTCCAGCGCGAGCAACGACTCTTCGGTCGAGATTGTGCCGAACTCCCTGCTCAGCCTCGCGTACACCTCCAGGGCTTCGGAGAACGTGAGGGGTTGGCCCGGCCGCCTGGCGATGGCTTCTCCTTCTTCTATGCCTCGCACCGCGAGCCACAGGGTGAACTCGTTCACTCGCTCTCCGCCCGGGTCCGCTGGGGTCGAGGCGGCCGTGCGGGGCTCGGAGAAAGTCCTCGCGAATTCTAGCAGCGTTGCGTCCGCGTGGCCCAGCAGGCGCGCCGCACAGGCTCTGTCGTACAGCTCGGCCACGGACCTCCGAGCCGTCACGGCTCTCGCTTCATCTCTGGAGCCGTCAGGGCTTCCAGGGCGCCCGGAACCAGCGCGTTCGCGACGAGCCGGTGACCTTGCCACTCGGCCAGACAAACCATGAGTCCTATCCATCGCGGGTCCCCCGAACACGACGGGTGCTTCACGTCTGACCTGAGCCCCGCCTGAGGCCAGAGGGTTGTTAGTTGAGCGAACGTGGCCGCTCCGCTCTCTGAGAGGAACCGCCTGGGTTCGCCGTAGACGGGTCGCGCCCCGTAGCTCGACGAGGACGGCGATGCGGCCAACTCGCGGTCCAATCTCTCGGGCAGTTCTTCGAACTCGTAGGCCCCTGCCTTCGTCACGATCACGCAACGGGAGAGCTCTCGGGCGCGCTTCAGCATCTCCCCTCTGCCTCCGCGCACCACCAGCGTGACACCGAACCGTCCCGGGGGCGCGTCCGTCGATAGCACGTTGCCCAGCGCCAGAGCGCAAAGGACCAGGTCCAAGATCTTATCCCCCGCCGGGTCTGCCGATCCGTGCTCAAACACTGGCCTGAGGCCGCAGCCGAACGTCAAAACAGTGTGAACGTGATAAGTCAGGGGTGAAAACGAACAGGGTCTGTAATAGCGTACGAGCTTGCCTCTTTCCGTCAGATCGAAATGCCTTTTCCAGGCCGGGTTGGGAGCGGGTGCGAAAAAAACGTGGCCCTCCACGGCAGGGACGTCTGGAACCAATTCGATTTCCAGTCGAGAGTTCAACGTGAGGATACTCGAAAGGCCTCTCTCTCGAAAGTCGCACTTTACTCTCAGGGGCGCGGGCGTTGGTACCGCAGGGTCTCCTTCTTCTCCTTCATCCACAGCTACCCCTTCTAGATCTTGGTCTTCTTCTTCTTCTTCTTCATCCTCCTCCTCTTCTACCCGTTCGTCTTCATCGTTTTCAGCTCTCTCGGTCTGCACCTGTGCATTTCCCGCCTCTGCATTGAGCGTCAGGGAGGCAGCTCGGCGCCTCATCTCGACGAGCGACGCCTTTGTGTCCACCGAATGCCAAAACCTGTCTCGCTTGAGCACGAGTCGACCGTCTGGGCTCCTCTGCCATCTCGGAGGGCTCGAACGTAGACGGGGAAGCCATTCGCAAGGTCCTCGAGCTGGCGCTTCAAGCGGCGCTTCGGTTCCCGACTCCCACCTGAACTTCAGCTCGGCCACCTTTGAGCAAAACGATCCTGGCTGTCTCTTTGACCACGGCGAGGGGTCCTTCCAGGTCTCGGGGCCTCGTATCCCCCCAGGCACTCCGTTCATTTCGCAGAAGGCCATGAGCGAATCTTTGTTGCGCATTCGCAGAGTCTCCTGCTGCTCCTCCGATGGTTCGGCGTCCTCGGGTGCGCTGACGAGCACGTGCAGGCCGGGATCGCCACGTATCGCTGCGGCCCTTAGGGTCCTGGGCTCGGAATGCAGCACCAAGTTGCCAGAGTGTCTCACCGGTATGACCCCTTTGGACCTTTCGACCAGAAGCGCGATAGCATCGTCCTCCCGCGGGCCGTCCGGACGTGACACCAGGTACCCCGTCCTTCTGCTCCTCAGCACGTCCAAGTCCCTCGGCAGCGCGTGGGTCCAGCGACAGGCGAAAGTCTGCGAGTCTGCCTCCGGGGTGTACACAGTTACGGCGCGACTCCTGAAGGGGCCCGTGGCTCCCGCGAACCAAGCCACCGCGCGCTGCAGGTAACCGTACAGACCGCGTCTCGAGCATCTGATCTCCAGCTCTGCGTGAGTGTTCCCCGAGAGCATGGCTCTCGCGAGCGAGTCGGCGAACTCTCCGGCCGAGCTCACCTCGGCCCGAAAGCTCCAGCTCTCGAGTTCCTCTTCGCCGTCGGCCTCCGGCTCGCGGCCGTCGTCCTCGGGAACCGGCTTCGCGTACCACCTTCCGGGCTCCGCTATTTCGATCAGGCTGGAGATGGGCATGCGAGATTCGCGCTGAAACCGACTGGTGCCTCTATTCGTGACGACGCAGAGGCCTCTGGTCCACCTTCTTTCCGAGGGGCACGTCAAAACGCGCGATCGCAGCACGTCGAACCCTCTCCACTCTCTTGGGTTCAGGGCCCTGGCGTGCCCGTCTGCCATCTCCACACGCCCGAGGCCCTCGCCGGGGCGGCCGTGGTGCGTGAACTCCTCCGGCGGAGCCCCGCAGAGCCATCTGACGATCTCGACCCCTGCGCCCTCCGGGCCCGCGGACCTGGAGCTCCGGGACACCGGGTAGTCTCGCTCCCAGTCGCTCGGGCGCGAGGTCTCGGCCGGGACTTTGGCAAAAGTCCACAGAGCGTCCTTCAGTCTTTCCCAGGAGCTCTCGCTCGTGGCGTAGCCCTCCAACGGATCCCTGCGCCCCCGACGCATGAACATCTTGTCGATGGCGGACGCTTTGTCCAGGCACTTGATGCGTGCCCTGGCCTCGAGCGGCTCGGGAGCAGGCCACGCGGGGTCTTCGTTCGTCAGCGCGTCGGTCCGGAACAGCGAACAGTTCTCCGCGACCACGGCCACGGACTCCAGCCTCTGAACCAATGGGCCTTTGCCCCTCAGGTAGAACAGGGGAGACTCAGAAGCGAACGCCACCGTGTGCCCGTCTATCACGGACATGCCGGGGCGTCTGGCGGACGCCGTCGACTCGGGTCTCGAGGCCCCTTCGCTCGCCAGCCTAAGAAAGCTCCAGTCCCCCAGGCTCGTCGAAACTCTGCCCGGGAAGGTCTCGACCCTCTCGAACACCAGCGCGGGTCCCAGCGTCTCAGAGTACGCCCTCAGGAGGAGGTCTTCCTCATCCCCCCGAGGCAGCAGCTCGCTCCCGGGGCAGAGCTCGGAAGCGCTCAGGGGTCTGGGCTCGCAGCACCTGGCCAGGAGCGGAGCCAGCCTGTGGTCCCGGGAGCAGAGGAAGGCTCCGATTGTGTTGACCCTGAGGCTGCGCGAGTGGCGGACCTCTGCGTCCGTTCCCCTGGTCCAGGCAGACGCACCCCTGTGCCTGCTCAGCGTGAACAGCTTGCAGGCCGGGTGGCAGGTCAGTCTGCAGCTCTCGGCCAGGTGGCCCAGGAGAGCGTGCGCCGGGGGCAGAAGGCCCCGTCCGTGCAGGACGAACTCGTAGTCGAGCATCACGTCACCCCGGCTCATCTCTGGCACGCAAGGGTGCACGGCTCTGTAGAAGCGAGTCAGGCAGGCGCTCACGTCAAAGTCCTTCTCTGCCCCCCTCGTCGCCAGGACTCTCGCGCAGTGGCCCAGCATCACAGCCTCATCCAGGCAGGCTTCGTACGCAGAGCCGCACTCTCCGGGGCACCTGTCGGCCCTGTCCAGCGCGAAGCGCTTAGGGCGCGCGTTCGCCGCCAGGTTCAGGTTGTATTCACGCAGGGGATGGGAGAGGGCGTCCTCCGAGACGCTCCCGCTCGACTCCTTCTCGGCCCTCGCCACCTCGACCGTGGGGAAGAACTCTCCGTCCCCGATGGCGCTGTGGCACTGTCGGTCCGCCGCCGGCGACCTGAGCCACGAACGCGTGTGTGGGGGCTCTCCTCCACACGGGCCTCGAGCGAAAGGCTCGTCTACGGCCAGCTCCAGCTCGCAACGCCCGGCCGTCCGGCGGGAAGATCTGAAAATGCGCGACAGCCTGCGCTCCTCGTAACCCCTGGCCTGATCGCTGCGCACGGCCCGTTCCAGGCTGGACGCGGCGTCTGCTGTGAGCGGGAAGCGCTCCAGTTCGTGGCCGGAGCGGCTCCAGATACGTTCCCTCCCTGTCTCCGGGGCGTAATTCAGCTGAAAGTAGCAGTCGGGCGGCGGGATAGTCGAGGAGGCGGCGATCTCGCGCAAGTCCTCGGTGAGCCTCGTGCAACGGGCGCCACCTGATGCGCGGGAGCCCGGGCGCACGCCCTGCGTGTCGGGAATCTTCAGGAGGGCCCTGTGACGGCCGCGTCTCGAGTGAAACACCCCGCAGACCCTCAGTATGTTCAAGTCGGCGGGCCCCAGCGTGCGTATGCCTATCGTGACCCACTTGAAACGAGAGCTCGGCCCGAGCCCCCTCCCGAAAAGGACGATGTGGCCCGTGGTCCTCTCGCAGATCGACGGAGAATCCACGCGGGCCGGCGGATCTGCCTCTTTGATGCCCCTGGCGTCCGAGAGCGGCGCCCTGCTCGGGGTGCCCCGCAGCAGAGCCAGGTCCCCCTCCAAATCCTCGTGCATCGGGCGCTCGGGCGACTCGGACGGCCCAAGACTCGCTAGGCGAGGACAGGTGCCAGGTACGTGCTCTGACACGATCTGCCTGAGCTTCGACAGAATGGAGCAGTCGCTCGCCTCGAAGCGAATGCTGCTTTCCCTGGAACCTCGTTCGAAGCCCGCGTTTTCCATGCGTAGGTAAGAAAGGACCAGTGCCCGCGCCTCTGTCCACTCCAAGGGCCCCGACAACCATAGGCTCGTCGGTACGTCTGGGCCCGCCAGCCTCGCGAAGACTTCCAGCGCGTACAGCACTGCCGCGCAGCTCGCGCCGTCGAGCTGAGGAGGAGCGATCACGTCCATGCCCACGGGGATCAGACACACGGCCCGATCGAAGAGGTACGCCTCTGACCTGAAGCCCTGCGGCATGACACCGCTGTACCGAGGGGTCCTGTAGACACGCAACGTGGGCGTCCTGCTTGCAGACGGTGATCTAGAGTTCCCTCGGACGACCTTCGGCGAGGATATCAGCAGGCGGGGCGCCCCTGGCGCGCCTGTCTCGATCTCCAGCACAGAGTGCCCGCTGGGAAACCATTCGGTGAGCCGTCCGCTCGGGCCTTCCGCAGCTGTCCTCGTCCTCAATCTGCTCTCGCTTTTGCTTTCGGCCTCCCGGGTTTCCCGTGCTGTCGTCTTCCCGCCTCTGCTCACACCTGCAGTGTCCTGGCGGCCCGTGCCCCTTCTGGCGTTCGGACTCGACTTGGGCACGATCACCAGAGCATCCCTGAGAAGGTGCCTCAGCACGGCGACGTGGTCGTTCTCGGCGAGCACCGAGAACGCCAGTGGTGTGGAGATCACCTCCCTCAGAGCCGCAAGGCCGGAGAATGCGCCGTGGCGACTTTCCGCCGTTCCGTCCAGTTCCCGTAGAAATCCCTGCCTCCCGCTGGCGCCGGGGCCTAGCGCGGGCCCCGGGAACCAAGGATCTTTAGGCTCCAGTTCCCTCAGGTCGAACGCGCGGTCGCCTTCTCCGGGTAGCACGCACCGCAGGGCGAACCGCGTCCCCAGCCCGCAGTCGCCCAAGGCAAGGGCGCAGAGCGTGCGGACAACCTCCTCGCGGCAGTCGGGCGAGAAGACGAGGCAAACGCGAGCCTTCCAAGAAGACACCACCTGGTAGAGCGACAGGCCATCTGAAGCGTAGATGATACCCGGGACGACCTCGGCTCCGCTCACGTCCCTCTCCTCGACCTCGTAGCCCACGCTCGTTTCTGGCCACCAGTGGGAAGAGCCGCCCGATTCGATCTCTGAGCGCTTCGAGATCACCAAAGCGGGCTCGGCCCCACCGCCTGCGAGCGCCCTGAAGGCCACGTCCGAGAACACAGACAGGGTCTCCCTGAACACGGCGAATGCGCTGTCTGCGGGCCGCAGCCTCCTGGGAGGACGGGGCTCCGCGAATCGCTGGATGCTCAGCAGTCTTCCATCCTCGTCGGCGATGATCAGCGCACCGTCACCCAGCCGCGTCGCATAAAGCGTCGACGAGGAGCTCAGGGGGCTCTGGCGCAGGCGCCGCCGACGTTCCTGCTCGTATGCGTGGCGGCACCTCAAACGGTAGCCTTCGAGCCACTGCGGATGAAGGCGGGCTCGCAGGTTTCGACCCCGTGTCCCGAACAGGTAGGCCAGCTCGTCGTCCGAGAGTTCCGCTTTGCCGGCGCAGAGGCACGCGTAGATGTAGCAGATGTACTTATCACACATGCGGACGATTGGCCCCGAACGGCCCCCTCCCAAACGTTTCGGAGGCAAACGGGCTTCGAGGGAGCTGCTCCCGAAGGCTTCTACCCCATGGACATGACCGCGACTTTCTGCTCCGCGTGGAGCCGGGCCGCCGGACATGCCAGCGGATCGCAGCAGGCAACGCTGGTCCAGGCTGTGGAGTCTGCGTTTCGGAGGTATGAGGAAAGGGCTCGGAGGGAGAGCGTGGAACGCAGGGAGCGTGAGACGAGCGGAGGGGAGCGCGGCGAGCGCAGAGCCGGAAGGTTCCCACAAGACGACGTAGAAATGTACACAGAAGGCGAGTCGCTCGATCTGGACTCTCCATCCGAGAGGTCCTTAGTGAACCTGAGGCGCAGCGAAAGCGAAGAGAGCATGTCTGTGCACTCTCAAGGCAGCGAAGGCGAACCTGAGGGCGAACCCGCGGACAAACGCGAGTACAGCATTTCCTGGGTACCCGTGAGACGGGAAAGACGCCGGCGCGAAGACTCTCTGAGCGACGGAGGCCTCGGTCCGGGAGATCCACCACAAGGGCCTGCCCGGTGCCTCAAGTGCGAAGCCTACGACGCCCACTGCAAGTCCGCTGCCGAGAGCTACAGACGGACCTTGGGCTGCTACACGAAAACGGTGTCCGAGCTCATGTTGGGCTTTAGAACCGTGCTGGAGAGGTATCCCGAGCTGAGGGTCGACACGGGCGACGAACGCCTGCACTTCATGGTTCAAGCTGCTCTGGGCCGTAACAACCTGGTCCGAGAAATGGTCCGCCTTTCCGCGAGGAGGACTCACGATCGCACGCGTGGGGAGTCCGGGCAGGGAGAGTCCTGTCGAGAGTCTGCGTCGGCGGCGGCGACCGTGTGCGAAGCGCTGAACTCCTGCTACACGGACGGCGAGGCGCTGCGGATGATCCTGGAGCGCTACACCGACCTGTACGTGAGATACATGGAGGTGTGGAGGGGGATGTGCGCAAAGATTTCCAGGGATGTTACGCCGCTGGAATTTGTGGAAATCGTGCGGGACAGACCCGGGGTGAGCCACGGCGAGCCGTGGAGCGAGGCAAGAGCGTACGTGGGTCGCTTGCTTGTCAAGGCGTCTTTGCTGGTGCCCAGGCGCGTCGGGGACGATTGCGCCCGGACGCTCAGGATGCTGGACGTCGAACTTTCCCGAGCCAGACCTCGAAGCTCAGAAGGTCGGGACAGGGTCCTCGTAGGGCACGTGGAAGACGTGCGCGAGCTTCTCGACGAGGCAGGCTCCGGCATGTGGAGCTGGGATTTTCACTTGAACGACGCCTACTTTGACATCAGGAGCGACCTGGCGGTTCTCGAGAGCCTAATCGGAATCGGCGACATCTCCGTCAAGAGCCTGCTTTACGAGAGATCCCTACTGATCTCTCAGTTGAGAAAGGTCGTGAGGAACGAAGGCTCTCTGGAGCTCAGCCTGAGCAAGGCACGCGGTGAGCTCACGGAGGCCCAGGCATCGAGGCGCAGGCTTGAGGCCGCCGGCTCCTTCTTCGCGTTCTGAAGGTGTGCCTATGGGGGTGGGACGGGACACGGTGAGATACTTAACGCGGCCGGCAGCGGGCTCAACTCGACCACCCCCCTTACCATGGACGTCGACTGCGATTACTTGACGGTCGGCGGTGTCGACGCTGAACCTGACGGCCGGAATGACCCCTGTCCGCATTGCTCCTCCGCGCGCTCCCTGCGCAGGGCCCTGGTGTACAAGCCAGTGCACCAGGAATCTGATGGGGTCTCGGCATCCATTTCGGTCAGGCCGGTCACCTTCGAGGAGGCTTCGTCCGGCCGAATGGTCCCCTACGTGCTGTCGCACGAGACAAGGTACGGTCGCGGCATCGACCCGGAGGACGGGGACGAGACCGCGCATTACTACACGGTGCGGAACTGCCTCGCCTCGATCCGTGGCAGCGTCCACCTGAGAGACGCGGCGGAATACGGAACCTGGCTGTCAGAGGTGGACCAGTGTGCGGCGGCACTCGGCCGGTTGCGAAGCGCAGCTCACGTCTGCTCTCACCTGCCCGACCTGAAACGATTTGTGCTCGAGCAGAAAAATGACGATGGCCTGCTGCACCTCGCCAGCAAGTGGCTCAGGCGGGGCGAACACGCAACCGTCGGGATCGAGATGTTCGGGCCCTTTTTCGTCGATGTGGCTTTCGCGCCGGTTCTTCACAAGATCTTGAGATCTGACTGGCTCGTTATGCGCAAACGGAACTGTGGCACCTGCAACGAACTGAAACCGGGCTGGGCTCAGGAGTTCTACGACGCTCGCGAGGTCCCGCGCTCGCCAGACAGTGAGATGAGGTTCGTGGGCCACCCGACTTGTCCTTGTTGCAAGCCGGGGGAGGCGAAGGACCTTGGCGTCGTGGCTCGGGCCATTGTGAGGGAGATGAGGCTCTGCGGATACACCCCTTGGTCCGCTGTGCAGGCGGTGCGGCGCTGCGAAAGCTCCATGCTGGAGCTGTCGTGCTCCGAGTGCCGTCGGGTGATTTTTACCCATTGCGCATTTCTCATGGAGTGCGCTGCGGTCGAGGCTTCTCGGGAACGCGACTGGCTGGTCCGCAACGAGGCCGTGATTCAACTGTGCTGGGTCGTTCATTCCCTCCTTCCGCTCGAGAAGCAAGCCGCGTTCCCTGCGACGGACCTTTCGGGCGCCTGCTGCGTATCGGAAAACTTTGCAGAATCAGAAGATGGGGGTGGAGGAGAAGGAGAAATCCCCAGACGAGGAGAAGAAGGAGGGAACGGGGAAGGAGAAGAGGATTTGCCGGCCTGCGAGACGCGCCAGCACGGAGGGGCTGCTGCGATGTACGCTTGGGCTTTTTCGGTGGCCGCGCACTGCGTCGCGTTTCAAACCTACGAGCGAAACGGCTCGCTGGATTTGGAAAAGATCGTGGTGCTGTACGCAAACGATCATCTCCCCATGCTCCTCGACGATCAGGACGCCCGGGGAGAAGGCATCCTGACGACGAGCGTGTCGCCGGACCCCAGACTGTTTGAGACGGCAGCGCTGAACACTGGCTTCGTCTCTCCTGGGCTCGACCCGAGGGATCGCCTCGAGGAGCGGGACATGCGGGTCCCCCCCGCCGGAGAAGTGCTGTACGAGCTCCCTGCGCCGAGGACATTCCGTCGCTCGGGTTCCGGGACCCCGGTCGCCCTGGCGGAGATCCCCAGTCACACCGAGGCCCGGGCTCAGGATCCCGAAGCGATAGCGGCCGCCATAGCGCTTCACTTTCCCAAAGTGTCGCCGTGCGCTCTCGACCGTCTGAGCCTAAAAGTGCCTCGACCCAGCTCGCTCAGGGCTGACGCCAGCTTGTTCTGGCCTGTGTTTGTCAACCCCACAAGGTCCTGCCACAAGCTGTTCAAGGCCCTGGCTCTGCCCGCGTCTCCGAGTCCCGCTTACGCGCTAGAAACGTTGGCGCGAGGATGGCGACGGGTGAAGGACCTCGTGCGACCAGACTCGCCTCTGCCCACCGCCTCTGGAGGGTGGGTCGCTGTGGAGCGCGAGCATTACGAACGTTATTTCGAGGGCCCCCTGGACCTCTTGACGCGCGCAGGGTTGACGAGTGAGAGCGAAAAGGAGGCGATGCAACAGGCTTTGGCGAGAGGCGTTTTGCCGTGCTTCGCGGCCGAAGGGGAAAGCTTACCCGACGCGCTTGTGAATTCCACCCTGGCGCTATCGTTCGCGGCCAGCGGGTTGAGACTCTCTGCGCCTCGTCACCTTGGAGGAGTAGAGCGGGGCCGGCGAGGAGTAGAGGCGGACGGCCGGTCCGCGGTGAGAGTCACCGTGGCGGGTCTGTTGTACTTTGCGGCGTGGTACGTGCTGGTGTACGGTAACGCTCTGCACTCTCGTCCCAGCGCTCTCGAGGTTCTGGCTCGCAACCCGGGAGGAACGGACGCAGACAGGCACTTGCGTGCGGCCATGGAACTGAAGATCGACCGACGCGCCACGACAGGAGACTGGGGAGAGGACGACGTCGGCCCAGACCCGTCTTGCCGCTACTCTGTCCGCGGGTACAACGACCGCAGCATCGTGAGAGCCATGCTGATCGTGTTTGAGGGATTGCTCGATGCTCGAACCGTGCTGCGCGCGGCACAGCTGTACGTGCCCGAGCTCACGGCTCAGCTGCCTTTCTTCATGGCCCTAAACGTCGTTCCCTGTACGGTGAAGAGCGCGATCGAGGCACGCGACTCGTGGTTCGCTGCCCGCCTAGGCAACGCGGAGTCGTCTCCGGACGACCCGCCTTACGCCTACCTGGGCGACATTGCCCACGGGATTCGCAGCAGTCTGAGAGGCGCCTTAGATCGCGGCGACGAGCGGCCCGTCGCGGCTCCTCCAGCGAGCCTCGACGCTCGAGCCTCAGACCCCTGGCACGGCTGCCTCCTGTCTCTGAGCGAGAGCGACGACGACTGGGGTTCTATCCTCAGTTGCGCGACGCGCGACCTGGAGAGCATGTCTGTTCAGAGCGACCCAGATTGCTGGGAAAACGAGGTGGAACCAGGGAACCAGTACGTCGATTCGACCGCTCGCCATCCAGGCACTGCAGACGGGACGGAACGAGTAGCGACCTGCTCTGAGAGCGCCCCTCGAGACCCCTCGGTCGCCTCCGGAGATCAAGACGTTCCGAGCGCGGCACTCGCGCAGCGTGACTGCCCTCGGTCGACGCTGGAAACGCTGCTGGTGGTGGACTCTCCAGATAGTCTCGGCTTTGCGCACCAAAAGGTTTTTCCCAGCGAAACCGCGGACGCGAACGAATGGCCGGGCTTTGTTGGGGTGAGCTCGGTTCCGAGTCTGAGAAAGCCTTGCCTGACGAACGTGTGGAATACGACTTTCGCCAAGACGCGCAGGGACGCCGTGCCGAGCTCAGAACCTGCCGTATGCAGCTCGGCGTCGCGCCCGTGCAAAACCCTGGCGGAAGCGCTCTGGCTGATGTTCGTCGGCGCGTACGGACGCCGAGAGTCGGACTCGGCTGCCCTGACGGTGGAAGCCCTCGCGGTTGTTGTACACTTGGCCTCGAAAATCATCGATAGAAATTCTACCTCAGGCCTAGGGCCCTGCAAAGACATAAAGGCCCTGTGCGGCGACTTGTACGCAGCGCCGGAACAGTTTCTGCCCGTCGTCTCCATAGCGGCAGGTTTGTTCGGGCGCAACGTCACGGTCTGCTCGCAGGGGACCTTCTTTCACATTTGCAACAGCCATCACGGGAACTCGTGGGTGCAGGGCTTTCTGGAATGCGACGGATCATCGTGGCAGCTGAGGGGCCTGCCGCCGCACACGACTCCAATCGAACTTCTGTTCGAGAGTGGACCGAATCACAGAGCGGGCTCGCTCCGCGCCTACGCGAGGCTACACGACCTCGATGTGATCGAGGTTCCTTCGGACGGTTACTGCGGATTCCACAGCGTAGCCCAGCTCCTGTTCAATGACACGGCCAGAGGGGAAACCCGCGCGTCCCTGGTGACGAGGACGGCCGAGTTTGTGTTTCTCAACGCGGAAAGGGCAGACGTCAGAGAGACGTACCTGACAGTCAACGGACCAAAAAACGTCTCTGAGCTGAAGCGACTCTTGTCTGAGGAGAAGAGGTGGCTCAGTGTACAGGAGGTAAAATACATGCTAGAAGCTCACGGCAAACGCTTGGGACTCCTCACGGAGACGTCGTACCCGATCTACGATAGGGCTTGCGCTCACATCGTGTGGACCCGAAACCATTACGAGCCCTTGAAACCCAAAGTGTTACGATGCTGAGCTATGCTGTTTTCTGTCAGATGTTTTTATTTTATTTTTCCTTGTTGTTTCGATGAGGTGATGGAAATAAAAATCAAAGACATACCAAATTCTGTGGTGCACGACTGAATTCTTTATTTTGTGAAAAAGGAATACACTGGAAATACTGTACATGAACACAAGTACATGAACACAACCGCAATGCAGTCAGAGGGTGAGTTTCTTTGCTTCATGCGAGATAAAGTAAACTGCAAAAATGGTACATGGCGACTGCTCTCGGTAGAAGCGACACGGGTCACTACACAGTCAGAAGGAACATTCGGTACACTGCCCCGTTGCCGAGTGAGAGACGGTGCGTGCGCTACAAATTGAAGCAAATTGAAGTGGATGAAACCTAATAGTACATGCTGCTTTGAGTGTCCTCTTCCCGCTGAGGGAGCCCTAGAGAGCTTTCCCCCGCCCCGTCACCGTGCGTGTGCTCAGACCCTCTCGAGGTCCACCCGTCTCCAGCCACTCCTTCCCCGTCGAGTTCTTCGTTCTGATTGGCAAAGGCGGCGGCGAGCGCTCTGGTGACCAGGTCGTACCTCTCCAACGGGTTGAGCTGAGCGAGGGTCACGGGCCCGGCGACAGCGGGCTCGACCACAATCACCCGATTCCACTTGATGACTTGATTTTGTATCCGTACGACAAACGGGCCGTAGGGTTGCACCTCGAAGCCTTGTTCCGTGGGCAGAGAAAGCATTTCGTATCGTCCGTCTCTACCCAGCACGTCCTCCAGCGGGCTTCGCGGTCCCGTGGCTCTTTCGGAAAAGCCGCACAGCCCGTACACTTGGTGGATGAGCTCCTCGTCCTCGGGCAAAGTCCACTCTCTGAAGTAGTTTCTCATATCCCCGGCCTGGAGCCACGACACGCAGCTGCGCTCCTTACTGCGGCCGCCCTTTGAGCACATCGGAGAGCCGTAGGCTGAGTGCGGGCACGCTCCGAAAACGGCGATGTACGCCCGCTTCAGCTTGTCAGCTGCCGCGTCGGGCACGTATTGTCGCAGGTTTAGCTGGGAGAGGGTTTCCCACACGGCGGCCAGACCTTCCAAAGCACCCCATGCGGGCCCGTTCCCGTCCCAGACGTACAGCGTGTCGACAAGGCACGCCAGCAGGTCGACCCTAAATCCCGTCTTGACCCTCCAAATGCGAGCCGGCTGTATGCGCTTCATGGTGAAGCCGAGAACCCTCAGGGAAAGGATCTGAACTCTGAGGAGGCACTGTAGCACGTGGTAGGCCAGCAGTACCTTGTCGTCGTAGAACCACGACACGAGCGACCCCTTGGAGCACCCGAGGTTCACAGACCCGGGGCTCTCGCCCACAAACACCCCGAGCGCCATTTCCTCCGTGTCTTTGGTCACGCAGTGTAGGGCGAAGGTGCGTGCAGCAAAGGAGTGGACTTGCAGGCGCGTGTGCATGTCCAGCAGATTCACCAGAGACTCGTAGGCCATGTGAATCCTGTGTATGATCAAGCCCTGGACGTCCTGGACGGTGCACACGGCACCCAGGTAGTTGGTCTTTTTCCCGAGCACTCGAAGGAGATGTGGCGTGTCCTCCTTGCACAAGCTCGGCAAACTGTCCACGAGAATCTCCGTGAGCCTGAAACCCCGGTCCGGCGGAGCAGAGAGGTCCACGGTGAAGTACCACTGCTCCGAGAGCTCGCAGTTGAGCACGGTGCGCTCCACCGCCGGCACGTAGGCAAACCCTGTGGGCCATGAGAGCTTCGTGCACCGGGCGTGCCCCCGTCTCGTCATATCCCCGTCCCTGTGCGAGTACTCTCTGCCCATCCTCCACAGAAACCTTTGGCAAGTGATTGATCCGTGTACCAGGTCCAATACAGCTGGCCCCCGCTGCATTTGCTTGTCCTTTGCGCCCGGGCCCCACGCATCCCATCGCTCCGGCTTGTTGAGTCCGTGGCACGGCCTGCTGACGCAGTCCTCCTCTGAGTGACGTTTCACGGTGAGGTTGCTGATCAAATCGGTTATGTCCCTCGAAACCAGGTAAGTGACGGGGTGAAAGCGGGCGCAGTCTGACAGTTGCCTCTCCCGCCGCGAGAGCCCTCTGGACCTCCATCTCATGCAATTAGCCTTCTGCACCCGCTCGCGTTTGGCCGAGCTGAGACTGTCCTCCTCGCCGCGACTGTCCTCCATTCGGATGGGGCCCTGAAGCGACTGCCTATCTGCGCTTCCCGAGGGGTTGAGTCCTCCCGAAGCGACGAGCGCCTCTTCTCCGTCGCACCGGGTCGTCTCTGGCAAGGGGTCCTCCGATTTTAGGCGAAGAAGGGTTAGAGTCGTGTCCGCACTCGTGCTCTGCTCGGGGTAAAAGGACTCTTGTAAGACTCTGTACACCATGTCGCTGCTCTGGAAATTGTCGATGTCAGTTCTGGCGAAGAAGAGATTCGTAGTGTTGTCTGTCACAATGCAGTCCAGGGAGCCTGCCGTGTGGAGGGAGCCTGCCGTGTGGAGGGAGCCGGTCGAGCGAAGGGAGCTCGCCTCGTCCTCGTCGCAAAGTCCGAAGTCCTGCAGCTCGGCGAGGGCGTCCCGCTTTTCGACCTTGGCACTGGGCGAACTGTGGCAGCCTCTGTCACAGTCTGTCAATCTCTCCCATTCCGCAGAGAGGAGGCCCTCGTTCACGGGGTTCACGTCCGCGTCTAGGTAGGTCACGGTCCGCGGCTTGCTCGAAGGTTCGCTCGACGACCCGCGAGAGAGAGCCAGTTCCCTTGTCAGATCGCTGCTCATCTTCATAATGTGCTCCAGGCCGCAGCATTCTTCCAGCGTCCGCTGGCTCGCGGACTGGGATGCCTCTGGAAAAAGCGGCTGACAGGGATCCATCGTCATGCTTTTTGTGACGTGCGGATTGCTCAGCGTGTTACTCTTGCGCTTCCTCCTGCCGGTCTTGGTTCGGGCTGGACTGGTGGCACGGGCGCGTCCCGAAGCCTGGCAAGACAGAATTTCCGCCAGGGTCTTACAGCGCTCCAGTGTCCTCCTCGCTGGCCCCAGCGAGGACAACTCGTCCTCCTTCAGGACCTCTATCATGCAGGCGAGCCCGGGCGCCGCTGCGGCCCCGTCGCACCGCGTCAACCAGTCGAACCGCTCTCTCAAAGAGCTGCGATCCCTGGACCCGGGCCCCAGCCACGTGGCCCGCGGCCAGCGCCCCGTCTCTTCGGACCGCGGCGGTCTCCCGAGGCAATCCAGCACCGTGGACCAGAGGTGAGCGTCCGCCATGCCCGTCCTGCAAAACTCAGAGATGGCGGCCTCCGTTGTCGAGCCATCGTCCGGGAGCGCTCCGGCGCGCAGCACGCTCAGCGCCAAGTTGGAGCACGCGGCACGAAAACTGTCTTCGTCGTCGGTCAGCGCAGAGGCCCTGTAAAGCCCGGGCATGGAAACTAAGGGGAGCAGCGACATTGTCTCCCCTGTGTGTCGGTGGATGACGAAGGCGCATGAGAGCTTGGAGGTGCGGCTGTGAGAGTCGTCATCCTTTGCGTTCTGGTACAGAACTCTGCAAGGATGGCGATCGGTGGAGCGGAGGTCTCTCAGGGAGTCCAACACGCAGACCAGCGCTCTGCGGACCACGACGTCGCGGACCTGCTTTCCTCGGGTCTCCCTCAGCCAGCTGTGGAGCGGCAGCCACCCGGCCCCCGACGTTGTCACCACGTGCATGACAGTCGACGGCGCTCCTCCCGCTTGCTCCAGCGCGATGCAATCGAGCTGCGGGTAGTGCTGCCCGACCCCCGGCGAAAAGACCTGTCCTTCGTCTTTCAGCCTGACCATCCGCCTCGCTCTGCATTGGTTCTCGTAAGCCCTCGCGGCTTCGTGCAAGGTTTGCTCCAGGTGTTTGTTGGAAACCAACACACTCAGGACGACGGAGACGTCCCCGTGGAGCGAGGTGCGCACCTCGCGCACCCTCACCAGCGGCTTACTCTGTGTCCTTTGGCTCGTCATTTCGGGTCCGGGCGCGGCCCTCAGCTCGTGAAACAGGCAATGGTTCCTCACGAAGCCGTAGAGGGGTTCGGGCATCCTCAGCTCGAAGCGGTCGGTCGACGGGGTCCACGACCAGCTCTCCAGCTCCGAGCCCAGGTTGAAGTAGTAGGGAATCGAAACGCCTAGCCTGGTGCTCTGCTTGTCCTGATATCTCCACCAGAGCTTGAGGATGCTGGCATGAAGGTGAAGCTCCTCTTCTGGGTCGTGAGGCGAGCGCCGGGATGCGTCGGGACCTAGCGCTAGAAGTAGGTGCCTGGCGACGTCCCTCAACTCGCCGGGGGATCTGTAAAACGTGTAGCGCCTCCTTTTGGCCAGGCTGACGAAGAGCATTACGAAGTACGGAGTGTGGAGGGTGGCCAAGTGTTCCAACCGCCGCAGGTTCAGCCCCACTTCTTGCGGTGCGCGGTTATCGCAGCGATCTTCCACCTCCAGCACGTGGCGACACAACGATGGTTCGAAACGTATTTTCACCCCTCTGCACAGCTGACAATATTTGCACTGGCCTGAGACGAAAAACGAACTTAGTCCGATCGAGCCCCTTAGGTCTTGCGGGTGGTAGAAGTAATCTCTGCGCTCTGCTGCGAGGCGGTCCCGCTCCCCCGGTGGAATCTCCCACGTAGCCCGATTGCAGAGGTAACAGATGGCCTCTTCGACGCAGTCGAAGCAGTCTCGGTCAACGTGGAGTTCCAGAGCACCTGCGTGCAGTGCTGCGGCTGCCACCAGCCACTTGGAGACGCCGTCCTTTGGATCCATGGGCTCAGCTGCGCAACTGACAAAAAAAACATAACACAGAGGAATGGTTGGGCAGGGGTGAGAGACAGAGGAAAGGACTCAGATGATGATGATGATGATGATAATGATTATGATTTGTCACAGACGCGGTTAGTTTTTTTTTTTTCACTGCGTTTTTATAACTTTGCCTCGTCCTTTTCACTGGATCGCTTCGCGCTTCGAAGAAAAGTCTGAAAAGTCTGTTAATATCCCTCACGTGACGCCCGCCATGTAAGCATCACGAGCGCCCCCCTGTCATCTTGACTCGGCGTCACAGTTTGTAAATGTTCAGCGAGGTGTCGCCGTCCAACACTGTGTGCGTTACCATCAGTCTGTACTCTCTGTCTCTCGCGTGGTAGTACAGGGTGTGTTGCACGGCTATGGCGAGGCAGCAAGCCCCGTCCGTCTTCCCGAGAGCCCAGGTCCTGAACTGGTCCCGAAAGCCTTGCGGCTCACACACACGGCGAGACCTGGAGCCGCTGCTGAAAGGCGTGGGCTTCAGGGTGCCCAGGGATGCCGGCAGCTCGTACCAGAAAGCGGGAGATCCTGCCCGCGGGGAGCCCATCCTGCTCGAGGCCTCTGGGAGCTCACCGATGGCCGCCGCGGCGAGCCCGACATCTCCCTCGAAGTACGTGTGCGCGAAGCAGGAGGCTTCACCCTCGGGTGGCTCGGGCAGAGTCCCCGAAAAACCATCCACGTCTACGATGATGTAGCGCACGCCGAGACTCTCGTTTTTGTAGTCTACGCTGCGGACGGCCGCGGGCAGCGCGGTGACGTACCCGAAGAGCCAGGCCAGCACATCGGACTCGATCTTCACAGGGTCGGGCACGTGGTTGGACCAGACCACCGCCTGCATTCCCCTGATCTTCGGAACCGCCTTCATGCAAGCGCTCATCACGTCGAAGGAGTTCCAGCGGAGGTCTATCACGCAGGCTTGCTCCGTTCTCATGCCGATCAGGTGGTGCTTGCAGGCGACGGCTTTCTCGCATGACTCCGGAGACACCAGGTCGAGCGCCAGGGCTTCTCCGAAAAGCCTGTTTCCGTATTCGGGCGTGGGTGCCGTGATGGCGCGCCCTATCACGTACAGGGCGCTGAAGTTGTCGCGGCCCGGGAAGAGCTCCAGGGTTATCTCCTTGGGCAGCGCACTCTCGAAGCAATGCGGCTCTTCCTCCACCGAAACCGGTCCCCGTCTCTGGACACGAAAATTAAACTGGTCCACCACACAGAGGGGTCTCTCTGCGGTGCATCCGAAGTGGGATGGGCGTGATTTGTACACGTACAGTCCCGGAGGCAGGGTCCTGGAACGGTCTACCTGGTAGACCAACACAGAGTCGCAGCATTTGGGGTATCTCGCGCTCCGGTTGCACATCAGCCACCTGTACGCCGCTGCCACCGGCTCCATTTCGTACGCCCACAGGACTTGGGACTGGGCTCTGGCGATTTCGCGGGAGGAGCCCTGCCCGCCCGGTTTGGTGGCGCACCGTCGGCGGCGTTCGGGGTTCGGAACATCTGCGCCGTCCCCCCCTCTGTAGCGCTGTTCCGCGGACGCGCTAATCCGTTGCGCGCAAGTGCAGGGCCCTTCTTTCGTGCCATGTCGCAGCAACGCGTCCACTGCATGCCTAAAGTTGAACCTGTGGTGGGAGCAGTTGGTCGTGCCCTCTCCGAGAGACCTCAGGCTCACGCCTTCAGTTCCGGGGGCGTACAGCACGCCGCCGATCACTGGCACGGGGTCTAGCGCCAAGGCCCTGTACAGGGAGCAGCACAGCTCCCGCTTCGCTTCCATCGTGGACTGAGCTTCCTCGGACGGCGGAGGGGGCCACGGGTGTTATGTCGACGATGTCGCGAGGAGAGGGGGAAGCTCCTCGAGAGGGCCCTCACGACGCCTTTGCAGGGAGGGTACCCGTCGAACTGTTGATGGAGTGTAAAAGAAAGCGTCAGAAGGCCTCAGTGGAGGCCGCTCTCAAGTCTACGAATCTATACAGGAGAGTTTCCACGATCAGCTACGTCGGCGGAGCGTCCAAGGTCGGCAGAGCGAGGGTCGACAAGCGGTCGGGGTGCGCAAAGTGCCTGTCGTGTCTGGTGACCTTGGTCAAAGGCAGCAAGCAAAGGAGCAGAGCCGGCGTCAAGCTCCGATGTCCTTGCGAAGCCAGGGTGTGCGAGACCTGTTTCGTGAATGACCCACACTGGTACCTGACGGAGCCTCACTTCAGCAGCTGCCCGTCCCTCCGCGGGTTCATCTGTTCCACGTGCGCCTGTTTTGCAGGACTCGTCGAGAAACCATGTTGCCTCTGGATGTGCCCGGGCTGTTCGGACGGGGTCCGAGAGAAGGGCGTCGCCTGCTCGCTGTGCTCAAAACCCGTGCCTCGCGGGAAGCCATCCGCGCGTCGCTCCCTCTGGTGCGAAGCGGCGGATCCGGGTCGACGGGCTGCGGAGCCTCCCTCGGACGCCCCATGTTTGGACGAGGGCAAAGTCTCAGACGGCAGGGAGCTGATCAAGGCTCGCGTCTTGGAGCGTGCGGCAGAGAGAAGACACCTGTCGTCTGCCGACCTCGCCGTCCTCTTCCCGGAGTGCGAGCCTCGGCCGGGCAGATGCTCGTGCGAGGCAAACGGCGACCCCAATCCCATGTGCCCACGCTGCACCCCCGTGCTGGCCGTGTTGGAGCTGCTGGCCAGGAACCCGAAACCGCTCATGGCATCTTTCGCGGAGCGCGCGGTGCCTGGACGAGCCCTGGCCCGTAACACGTACGACAGGGCCCTGCTCACGGAGATGCTGAATGACAGAGGGCTCCCTTGGTGCGCTAATCGCAACTCCTGCAAAGGAATGCTGGTCAACGTGCGGACGGGCCCCTTGACGACTCTGATGTCCCCAGAGGCTTACAAGCAATATGTTCTGGAACGAGATAAGGTGCAGCGCTCGGGCGACGGCGAGCCGAACATCGTGCCGCAGCCTTCCTGCTGCGTCCTGTGCCTGCTGTTTAATCAGTCCGCCGCGGTCTCGCAGATGTGCGGTTCGCAGGGCCTCCGGCTCGAAACCCCCCGCACGGACCCCGTGTACTACTTCAACGTGAAGTTCGCACCAGACGTGGGCCTGCCTGAGGTATCGGTGAGAGACTACCAAGGGTTCCTTGTCAACTTTCAAGGTTCCGTGGGAAGCTACAAGCCCGCGTTCTACTACAACTGGAGACACATGCTGGAAATGTTACACAGAGACGCCTCTGGAGCAGTGACCCTCATTCACCCCGGACAAAGGCAGCTTTAGACTCTTGTCTCTTCGAGGTACGATAAGCTGTGCTCGAAAAGGGCGACTGTTTTGTAAAAGAAAAAAAAAAAAGAGAAAAGCCAACCGTTGATCAATTAGGATTTAAAGTATGAACTCACTTACGTGGTCCTGAGCTCTAAGCTGTGCGATCCAGGTTCAGCAACACGAAGCCTTGTGAGATTCTGCAAAGTGGAAAAAGAGGGGAGTATGCAAAGGAAAGATTGCCCTCCTCTGTGTTGCTCTTTGCAGCGTGACAACTGGCTTTGCACGGGCCCTTGGTAGAAATCTGCCACGCTGCACTGAGTCTTAATCTCTGTGGTTGGACCTCACTGTCCTCTTTGCCCCTCCCTCTTTCCCTGCAGCGGGTGTGGGGGGGCTTACAATCAGCCTCCTCCTCCTTCAGAATGAAGGCCCCACCTTCTAACGTTTCCTCTTTTTCTTCCAGTGTCCTCCTTCTCCCTCTCTGTCTGACTCTGCCTCGCTGAAGTCTGACGGGAGTGCGGCGGACCGGAAACGGAAACTAGACCAGAAGATTTGGATCACAGGCCCTTTAAAACTTGTTCCGTGCAAACCAAGACAGGTCATAGTAACCTTACGCGAGTTTAACAAAGACTGGAGGGAAGTTGCTCCGTGAAGAGCGCGACAGTTCGAGAGAGAGAAAAATCAATCCTTCTGCCATGGAAAAGTACTGGAAGACCAGCTTTTGCCTGGGCAAGGGGGGCTTCGGCAAAGTGTTTCTGGGAAAGAGGCGAAGCGACGGGATTTCCGTGGCCCTGAAGATTATCCCGCTCTCGCGTACGAGATGCTGCGAGGTTGATGGGACCAGTAAGCCATTCGAAGCTGTCGCCTTGGAAATGGTCTCCAAAGACCCTCCGTTTCCTGGGATCATCCGCATGCTGGACTTTTACAAGACCCCGTATAATTGGGTGATAGTCACGGAGAAGCCAGAGAACACGCAAGATCTGTACGAATACATCACGATCAGTAAGCGTCTGCGCGAGGACACGGCCAGAGAATTTTTAGGTCAGGTCATCCAGGCCTTGCTCCACTGTCACAGCCGCGGTGTTGTGCACATGGACGTAAAAGACGAAAACCTGCTGGTGGACCTGACGACGCTCGAGCTGAAACTCATCGACTTTGGCTCCGCCGAATTTCTTGAACCCGACAAAGTGTACGACATGTTCCACGGGACTGCGGCATATGGGCCCCCCGAACGGCTCACACAAGGATGCTACAAAGCTCTTCCATCTGAGGTTTGGTCGTTGGGGATTCTTTTGTACGACATGGTGCACGGGGACATACCATTTGGAAACGACAGGGAGCTCCTACTGGGCGAGCTTAGATTCGAAAAAGACCTCTCTGAGGACTGCGTGGCCCTGATAAAATGGTGTTTGAGCAGGACGCCCGAAGAGAGACCGATGCTGAAAGACATACTGGCCCACCCTTGGATGCTGAAGCGAGGCTCGGAGGCGCACGAAGGCGACGCCACGGCTGGAGCCCCGAAGCCCACGCGAGGGGATCTCCAGCAATCGGAGCCCGGCTCTGCTCTGGCGGCCCGAGCCCACGATGTCGACACGCCGACCCGTCGAGGGTCCGTCTCGTCCGTGGGAAACGAAAAGCAGCTTCGTCCGGCGATGGCGACGCTCTGCTCCGAGGGCTTCGAATCAATCTGGAGGAGATTGCCGTCCTTCGACCGACTTCCCAGTCGTCAGGGGAGTATCGCCGCAGAGACAGGACTTACCGAGGCTCGTTGCCACTCAGAGGTCTCGCAGAGCGGAGCTCATCGTCCGGGTCAGGGAGAGCTCCCAAAAACGGAGTAGGATGTAGGATGTTGAACAAAATGGCTAACTGCTCATGTTGTATAGATGCCAGTTCCATGATAACTCAATAGAGCTTGTTCCCTGATGCCTACTGTACAGTTTTTTTTTTTGCCTTGTTCGAATAAAAGTCAAACTGGAACCTCAACGTTGCATATTCGCTTTCTTTTTTGCTCATGGGTTTTGTCCCAACATGACTATTTGAAGAGATATTTTTCTAATTATTGGATACATCACACAATCTCGGTTTTTAAAGATTGAAAAATTAAAAAAAAAATACATTGGTGTGTACATTTTTAATCGTATAATGGTCAGTATATACACGTTAGATAAAGTGATTACCACACACAAAGGTTACATGATTTTGGTCAGCATATACACAGGTTAAATGAAGTGAATACCATATACAAGGAATGGCAGCCAGAGCTGTCTGCTGTGACGTTACTTTGATGACCCAGACCTCCCGCTCGCCGTAGCACCAACAGAGTGGGGTGGAAATGAAACGGTCCAAAGAACCTTCATGCAGCTCTACTCAAAAAGAAAAACAAAAACAAAACAAGAGTGTGTTGGAAAAGTCAGCAGAAGTCGATGGTATTTACTTACCAAATACCAAAAGAAACAAAATTAGTTGTAGCGTTAGATACAAGGGGGCTTACAAAGAGGCTCCGACCCAAGTTTAGGGACACTGACCTGAGTTCTGAGACTCAGACCATCAGAGGAAGCTTTGGACCTTAATCTCTCACAAAAAGAGTCTCAGTGAAAATCTGCTAAAAATGTATACTAAAAAAAAAAAAATAGTTCCACACGCTCTCTTGTAGGTCCGTTCGACCCCAACACTAACTAAAACTAAACAGTAGCTCCGCGCACTGTCTCGCGGGGTCCGTGAGACCCAACGCCGACTGGAACCAAACAGTGGGTCCGTGCGCTGTCTCGCGGGGTCCGTTAGACCCCGAACAGAATTGGAACGAAACACAGGCTCTGCGCGCTGTCTCGCGGGGTCCGTGAAACCCCGTACAGAATTGGAACGAAACACAGGCTCCGCGCGCTGTTTGCACGGTCCGTTAAACCCCGAACAGAAGTGGAACGAAACACAGGCTCCGCGTGCTGTCTCGCGGGGTCCGTGAGACCCCGTACAGAATTGGAGCGAAACACAGGCACCTCGCGCTGTCTCGCATGGTCCCAGCGACCCCGTCTCGATTTGGAACCAAACAGTGGCACCTCGCGCTGTCTCGCGTGGTCCGTGAGACCCCGTACAGAATTGGAACCAAACAGTGGCACCTCGCGCTGTCTCGCGGGGTCCGTGAGACCCCGTAGAGAGTTGGAACGAAACACAGGCTCCGTGCGCTGTCTCGCGGGGTCCGTGAGACCCCGTACAGAGTTGGAACGAAACACAGGCTCCGAGCGCTGTCTCCCGGGGTCCGTGAGACCCCGTACAGAGTTGGAACGAAACACAGGCTCCGAGCGCTGTCTCCCGGGGTCCGTGAGACCCCGTACAGAGTTGGAAGGAAACACAGGCTCCGAGCGCTGTCTCGCGGGGTCCGTGAGACCCCGTACAGAATTGGAACGAAACACAGGCTCCGCGCGCTGTCTAACACGGTCCGTGAGACCCCGAACATAAGTGGAACGAAACACAGGCTCCGAGCGCTGTCTCGCGGGGTCCGTGAGACCCCGTACAGAATTGGAACGAAACACAGGCTCCGCGCGCTGTCTAACACGGTCCGTGAGACCCCGAACAGAATTGGAACGAAACACAGGCTCCGCGCGCTGTCTCGCGGGGTCCGTGAGACCCCGTACAGAATTGGAACGAAACACAGGCTCCGCGCGCTGTCTTGCACGGTCCGTGAGACCCCGAACAGAATTGGAACCAAACTGTGGCTCCGAGCGCTGTCTCGCGGGGTCCGTGAGACCCCGTACAGAGTTGGAACGAAACACAGGCTCCGCGCGCTGTCTCGCGGGGTCCGTGAGACCCCGTACAGAGTTGGAACGAAACACAGGCTCCGAGCGCTGTCTCCCGGGGTCCGTGAGACCCCGTACAGAATTGGAACGAAACACAGGCTCCGCGCGCTGTTTGCACGGTCCGTTAGACCCCGAACAGAAGTGGAACGAAACACAGGCTCCGCGCGCTGTCTCGCGGGGTCCGTGAGACCCCGTACAGAATTGGAACGAAACACAGGCTCCGCGCGCTGTCTCGCACGGTCCCAGCGACCCCGTCTCGGTTTGGAACCAAACAGTTGCACCTCGGGCTGTCTCGCGTGGTCCGTGAGACCCCGTACAGAATTGGAACCAAACAGTGGCACCTCGCGCTGTCTCGCGGGGTCCGTGAGACCCCGTACAGAGTTGGAAGGAAACACAGGCTCCGCGCGCTGTCTCGCGGGGTCCGTGAGACCCCGTACAGAGTTGGAACGAAACACAGGCTCCGACCGCTGTCTCCCGGGGTCCGTGAGACCCCGTACAGAATTGGAACGAAACACAGGCTCCGCGCGCTGTTTGCACGGTCCGTTAGACCCCGAACAGAAGTGGAACGAAACACAGGCTCCGCGCGCTGTCTCGCGGGGTCCGTGAGACCCCGTACAGAATTGGAGCGAAACACAGGCACCTCGCGCTGTTTCGCACGGTCCCAGCGACCCCGTCTCGATTTGGAACCAAACAGTTGCACCTCGGGCTGTCTCGCGTGGTCCGTGAGACCCCGTACAGAATTGGAACCAAACAGTGGCACCTCGCGCTGTCTCGCGGGGTCCGTGAGACCCCGTACAGAGTTGGAACGAAACACAGGCTCCGCGCGCTGTCTCGCGGGGTCCGTGAGACCCCGTACAGAGTTGGAACGAAACACAGGCTCCGAGCGCTGTCTCCCGGGGTCCGTGAGACCCCGTACAGAGTTGGAACGAAACACAGGCTCCGAGCGCTGTCTCCCGGGGTCCGTGAGACCCCGTACAGAGTTGGAAGGAAACACAGGCTCCGAGCGCTGTCTCGCGGGGTCCGTGAGACCCCGTACAGAATTGGAACGAAACACAGGCTCCGCGCGCTGTCTAACACGGTCCGTGAGACCCCGAACATAAGTGGAACGAAACACAGGCTCCGAGCGCTGTCTCGCGGGGTCCGTGAGACCCCGTACAGAATTGGAACGAAACACAGGCTCCGCGCGCTGTCTAACACGGTCCGTGAGACCCCGAACAGAATTGGAACGAAACACAGGCTCCGCGCGCTGTTTAGCGGGGTCCGTGAGACCCCGTACAGAATTGTAACCAAACAGTGGCACCTCGCGCTGTCTCGCGGGGTCCGTGAGACCCCGTACAGAATTGGAACGAAACACAGGCTCCGCGCGCTGTCTCGCGGAGTCCGTGAGACCCCGTACAGAATTGGAACGAAACACAGGCTCCGAGCGCTGTCTCCCGGGGTCCGTGAGACCCCGTACAGAATTGGAACGAAACACAGGCTCCGCGCGCTGTCTCGCACGGTCCCAGCGACCCCATCTCGATTTGGACCCAAACCGTGGCACCTCGCGCTGTCTCGCAGGGTCCGTGAGACCCCGTACAGAGTTGGAACGAAACACAGGCTCCGCGCGCTGTCTCGTACGGTCCGTGAGACCCCGAACAGAGTTGGAACCAAACTGTGGCTCCGCGCGCTGTCTCGCGGGGTCCGTGAGACCCCGTACAGAATTGGAACGAAACACAGGCTCCGCGCGCTGTCTCGGGGGTCCGTGAGACCCCGTACAGAATTGGAACGAAACACAGGCTCCGCGCGCTGTCTCGCGGGGTCCCAGCGACCCCGTACAGAGTTGGAACCAAACAGTGGCACCTCGCGATGTCTCGCACGGTCCGTGAGACCCCGAACAGAATTGGAACCAAACACAGGCTCCGAGCGCTGTCTCCCGGGGTCCGTGAGACCCCGTACAGAGTTGGAACGAAACACAGGCTCCGCGCGCTGTCTCGCACGGTCCCAGCGACCCCGTACCGATTTGGAACCAAACAGTGGCACCTCGCGCTGTCTCGCGGGGTCCGTGAGACCCCGTACAGAGTTGGAACCATCAGTTTCTCTTTGAAAGCTCAAACACGAACCTGTTTCTGTAGATCCATGACATGTGGGTTACAGTGGGCCACAGGCTGGTTTACCTTCTCCCTTTGCTGCGGATCAGCAGCACCAGTGTTGCTGGCTTGTGACTGTGGGGCAAGTAAGATTAACTGAATATCAAAAAAAATAAGTTGTTTCAAAGAAGTTGGATTTGACGAACATCCCACGTTGACCAACCTCAGAGTTCTTCATTGTTTTGGTCCTCGCCTCGTAGTTTAGCATGTCAAACGGGTCGAGCCACTCACCGTTGACTGTCTGTCCGGAATTGGACAGAACCAGACTGCAGGACAGCAAAAACAACCAGAGCATCTTCTCTGGAGACCAAATTGGTTTGAACTAACTAGCTAGTAACGGAAGAAGAAAACTATGGAAGCCGAAATTGCTTCCGGTTATTTTTTTAAAAAAAAAAGCAGCAGAAAACCATTTAGGTTTGTTCATTTGTTTCTCTTGACCTTTCTTGATCACATAAAAAAAAAAGAAACGTAAACACAAACAGTACACTTCGAAAAGCCTCAAGGGTGATGTAGAAAAGTGAATGCTAAAGAAAAAAAAAATACTTGGGGTCAATCGCACCCCATGAGCCAGCGGGTGAAAGGGAACCGGAAAAACGAGACCCCCGGTGGTGGGCCATGAGAGAAGAGTGAATGCTAAAGAAAAAAAAAAAAATACTTGGGGTCAATCGCACCCCATGAGCCAGCGGGTGGAAGGGAACCGGAAAAACGAGACCCCCGGTGGTGGGCCATGAGAGAAGAGTGAATGCTACAGAAAAAAAAAAAATACTTGGGGTCAATCGCACCCCATGAGCCAGCGGGTGAAAGGGAACCGGTAAAGCGAGACCCCAGGTGGTGGGCCATGAGAGAAGAGTGAATGCTAAAGAAAAAAAAAAAAAAAAAACTTGGGGTCAATCGCACCCCATGAGCCAGCGCCAATCCCCTCAGTGGCCACACAAAAAAAAAAAAAAAAACTTGGGGTCAATCGAACCCCACGAACCAGCGGGAGGAAGGTGGTTGCTAAATAAGTGGCGCCCCTGGTGGCTGAGGGCAATAAAAGAGAATGGGGTATTAGTGACCCCTAGAGGCAGGGTATAGAAATGAACGGTGGAAAACAAGACCCCTGGTGGTCGGGGGGTATAACTAAAATGGAGAAATGGCGGCCTCTGCTGGACGGGGACAAAAAAGAAAAGGGGGGTTTGGCGCCCTCTACCAGTCGGGGATATAGAGGGTGCCTGAAACGTACAAAAAAATTTTTTCAGGAACTCGACCCTCTTCGATTGCGGGAGGGTGTACCGGGTGTACCTGTCTGGGGTCAATACCAAAGGGGGGTATGCGTTTTTAAAATGACCCCCCCTCCTTACCTTTTTTTTAATCCATGCTTTTCTTTCCCCCTAAGACAGCACAAGGGTTAACCACTTTAGCTTTTCATTTCACGCATGCCTAAATAATTATTGAAAAAAGTAGAGAAAAGTGATATCAAAGCTCAGAGCCATACCCTAAATAAGGCCAAAAACCAAACAGGGTCACTATTTTTCATTATGGTCTGTGGTTAACACTTGGTGATTCTGTGTCCTATTTTTTTAAAATAATCCCTATTCGTGAACACTTTAAAGAAAAAGAAAACATGCATTATGGGACAAATCTCAACAATTTGCATTTAATGCCATGCACTGTTTTACTGTGACAGCTTCCTCCCACGATCCAAAAACATGGTTCATGGGTTAATTGGTTACTCTAAATTGTCCATAGGTGTAAATGTGAGTGTGCATTGGTGTGTGATTTGTGGGCCTGCAACAAACTGCTACTGCCTCCCAAGCGCAGTTGGACTGCAGCTCACCGCTCCCCCAGGGGATGGATCAAATGCGGAGAAGAATTTCCCCATCGAGGGATAAATAAAGTATCAGAAAAAAAAAAAAATAACTGGCGTCCAGGATCTCCCCTACCTTCGCCCACGAGTGGCATGTGATCCCAAAAGGGGGAAAACAGGTTTGGAAGAATGAATGAATGAATGTGTGGACCTGTTGTGCAGACATGCTCTATAGAATTACAGTAATTTTGCAAATTTAGGTTAAAATCCTCAAAAAAAACGACTGAGTTTTTTTCCCCTTTTTTGTGGTGCTCCTTGGAGGCCATAATGCCCTAAGCATTTACCAAAGCAGTAAATACTAATGGACCAGCTGGTGAAGCGGTTATGCAATAGAAAACCGAAATCCATATATCAGCATAGCTGATATATGGATTGACCCTTGTGCTATTTTATGACCCCACCCTTACATTGACGTGTTCTCCCTACCATGACAAAGGTGGATAAAGGTGAAGAGGTAATCCATGGGCACCAGTGAGGTTCACATATCATTGAAGAAAAAAGGTTCAGGGCACTGTCCAGTGGGTCTAGATGACCCAACTCCCAATGTTAAAGTGCCTAGGATAGCACAAAGGTTACATGCCCTTTTCAACTTTACTCATAATTGTCCTCACTTTACTTTGAGGTAATGACTTTTTTTACTGTCAAATGTCGTCAGAATCCAGTCATATTTTAACACAGACAAGTATTTGGTATCTGGTATTTGGTTTACTTTGTAGACATAGTCCTGGTCACTGAAACTGGTTTAGGACTGACCAAAAGCATTCATTCTGTTTGTTGGCTTGGTCCTGTAAGCCACACCAGAGTGGAAACCTCTAACAGTATAAAAAGCTAGGGTTCCTTTTCTCAAATCCCTTTTCCAGTCCATCAGCTTCCATGTTTATGCAGAAAATATTAGAAACAAAGTTTATGGATGACTTACATGCTATAGTCGAAGTCTTATGAGAAACTTTAAGATAGATTATGTGCAGCGACGCAGTAAAGAGAAAATGGATTTAAGGGAAAATACAGGAATTTTTGACAAGATTTGGGGAGCTGAACTGGAACAAAATGAAGATAAATGGATGCAGTGAAGAACCAAAAGAACAGAGAGTGATGATGGACAGATGTGTCAGCCGAGGAAGTGAATGAGAGACTGTAACTTGGGGAGTGTTATTTGACAAAAGGTATATTTATTATTAATCCACCTGTCTTTGTCAGGAACTAAATTTAACATTTATTTAGCTGTTTGACAATCAATGGTAAAAATAATTAGGCATTGATAAATGCAAGCAATATAAGGATATATATTTCTACCTAATTCAGGTTTTTTTTTTTTTTTTTTTTAAACTTGTCCTGTCCAACAGCTAGGCAAACAGATGAGAGCTGAGGGCCTCTTGTGTTGGACATATTTTATTTTAACAATAGGGGTTATTAATCTTCATACCTTTGGTTTGTCTGAATAAACCCCTTTTGTAATTGAGGCCAAACTTTATTAATTTCAATCATGTTTGAAAATCTTTGGTGTTGGACCGGACGGAAAAGGAAAGAGGGGAAGAAGAGAGAGGGACGCTAAAGAGAGGGGGGGGTAGGAGGGTGATAATAGGAGGGGAAGGGGGGTAAGACCATGAAGCAGCATAGAGCAGACAGGTTTACTGGTTGTTTATCATTACGGTACGGTTCAAATGTAGTACAAAAAGGGCGGGGCCTGTTCACACACACTCAAATATTATCAACACACCTGCTAGCTGCAAAAATGTCCACATGTCAACATGTACACAAAACAGATAGTGTTCACACGCATACTTATGCCTTAAAAACCAACTAGTGTGAAATCTTTCATTCATTCAATCATGCAAACTATTAGTGCAAAGGTGAGCTAACACCTGTGCTCAAGTGAGTGTTTATGTTCTTCTAAAATGGATGGTGGAATGTGAAAAGAAGGAGGAGGAGCGCCCAGCCACCCCCACACCCAGACCCCCGCCCCAGCAGCAGCGGCAGCCGGAATTCCCCCAACGCCATACGGGAACAGGCAGGGAACAACCGCCCCCCGGGCGACCAAGACCGCCACCCAGGCCAGGGCCAGCAGGACCGCCGCGAGGCCCCCAGAGCCAGAGAGCAGGGAGGCGCGGAGGGAAAGAGAGCGCTGCCCCAGCCCAGCCAGGAAAGCAGCCCCCCCGCCGCGCCGGAAGAGCCCAACACAGGGCCCCACCGGAGAGGGACGCCCACAGCCCCAGACGAGCACCCCACCACCACCCAGGAGTTCCGGGCATCCCCCCGCCCCAACCCCAGGTACGAGCCATGACCCCCCAAGGGAGACCCGCTCCGCACCCCAGGCAGCCACCCACCCGGCCCACGGTTGGTCCAGGTAGGAGCAAGGCAGGGGCCCGCCGCCCCCGCCCAGGAGGGGGGAACCCCGGGGAAAAAAGGGTGGCCCATAAGGGGTGTTATAAATATGGCCCGACCAGGCTCGGCCATGTTGGAAGTTTGGCGGGGCCCAGCGCCCAGGGGCAAGGACCAGGACCCACCCCCCAGGGACACGAACACCCCCGGCTCAGGTGTAATATGAACCCCCCCACCGTGCGGAGAGAGCACCGCCGGGCCCAGGGAGCCGGCACCCAAGGGACACGGCCGCCATCGCCAAGGGGCCCGCACCCCCCACCAGGGAAGGGGTAGGGGACAGATGGACCCAGGTCCCACCTTCCTTGTAAAATGTGTGTGCGTCTATGGGTGTTTGAGAGGGTGTTTGTGTGCATGTGTGTGTGTTTATGTTTGAGTGTATATATTGAAGGGGGAGGGGTGTGTGTACTAAGGGGGGTGCAGTTAAAATTGGCGAGTAGGGCACTAAGGGGACATCTCCTGATTACTCACAGTGATGTCCCCTCACCCTCCACACCAAGGGGCCCTAAATGTCTAAGGTGCGGTTAAAATTGGCGGGTAGGGTGCCAGGAGGACATCTGCTGCTTGCTTGCAGTGATGTCCAAGCACCCCCCCTACCAAGGACCCTACATGTCTAAGGTGCAAATAAAACCGAAAGAGGGGGGGCCCACTCCATACGGCAACCATAGGAGGGGGGCCACTGCCAAGTAGCCCCCCCCCCCAAGGCGCATCGCAGGCTAGACCCCCCACCCCTCACCCTAATATGAGGTTATATGAGGAAGGGGGTAAGTTTCCACTCAAAATATGCAGCTGTGTTTAGCTAATGTGTACGCCCCCAATGTAGATGACCCTAAATTCTTTCATTCCTTCTTCTCTGCGCTATCTGAACATACAGACAAATCGCTAATCATTGCAGGTGACCTCAACATGTGTTTAGATCCAGAGATGGATAGGCTGAATAACACAGGAAATCTTAGAATCTGGCAATCCACAAACACTGTTAAACAGTACATGGAGGATTTTGGTCTTTGTGATGTTTGGCGTTTATTCCACCCCACGAAAAGAACTTATACCTTTTTCTCCACAGTTCATCAATCATACTCCAGGCTAGATTATTTCTTGGTTAACAGCTCCTTGTTGAGCATAGCTACGGAAGCACAGATCCACCCCATTACTATCAGCGACCACGCACCAGTTTCCCTGACTCTTAAAGACAAAACATCACCACCTTCATTAAGGAGCTGGAGGTTCAATACATCGTTGCTCAGAGACCCTAACTTTATAGATTTCCTTGCTAAAGAATGGTCCTCATATCTTCAAAATAATGACCACCCAGGTATTTCCTCGTGCCTTTTATGGGAGGCCGGGAAAGCAGTCATGAGAGGAAAAATAATCGCCTTCTCATCCCACAAAAAAAGAAAAGAAAACTCTAAACTAGTGGATTTAGAGCAAAAAATCAGACTGTTAGAGGAAACCTACAGCAACTCTCCGGATGAACAAACTCTACAACAAATAAGGAAAGTAAGAATCGAATTAAATGAAATAACTAATCAAAGAACACAGTTTTTATTACAGAGACTACGCTTGGAGAGGTTTGATCACAGTAATAAATCTGGGAAATATTTGGCAAATCAACTCAAAATAAACAAAGAGAAGACAACTATTTCATCAGTCATAGACCTAACAGGAAATGCAACACATGATCCAGCTGCAATAAATTCAGTTTTTAAAAACTTTTACCAATCTCTCTACTCATCCCAAATTAATCCCTCTGACAATGACATCAACAGTTTTCTCAATAGCATAGATTTGCCTAGACCAACAGAGGAACAAATCACAGCCCTGGAGTCCCCTTTTACTAAAGAAGAGCTACATAAAGCATTAACCAACATGCCTAGTAAAAAAGCCCCAGGACCAGACGGCTTCCCAGCAGAATTTTATAAAGAGTTTTGGCAAATCTTAGCTCCCATTTTTCTCAGAATGACAATAGAAATTAAGGACAACAATTATCTACCTCCAAATATGAATTCTGCTAATATAATCTTACTTCTGAAACCTGGGAAAGATCCCACATCACCATCCAGCTATCGACCCATATCGCTGATTAATGCAGATCTTAAAATAATCTGCAAAGCTTTGGCGGGAAGGCTGGAGAAGGTAGTTCCCTCTCTAATACATCCTGACCAAACAGGTTTTATAAAGGGTAGACATTCATCTACCAACATGCGCAGATTAATCAACCTCATAGATTATACAACCATCAACAACCGAGAAGCAACCATTTTGTCACTGGACGCAGAAAAGGCATTTGATCGGGTCAACTGGAAATTTTTAATAGCCACCCTGAACAAATTTGGCTTTGGAAAATCATTTATTAACTGGATTAAAATACTATATGCCTCTCCTAATGCTCGTATCAGAACAAATGATCAAACATCTCCAAGCTTTAATTTACAAAGAGGAACCAGACAAGGCTGTCCACTATCTCCGTCTTTAATTGCACTATTTATTGAACCTCTAGCTGCTGCTATTAGGCAAAGTCGAGACATTGAAGGCATTCAAACCAAAAATTTAGAACACAAAATAAGTCTTTATGCAGATGATGTTTTACTATTTACTCCTAATTCACAATCTTCCATCTGCCAAATCATCTCCCTCATTAATAGATTTTCCTCAGTTTCAGAATACTCCATAAACTGGTCTAAAAGCACAATTTTACCAATTAATTGCAATTATCTAAATCCGTCATCTATTAAAATACAAACAGGCAACATAAAGTACTTAGGTATAAATATCTCCTCTAGGCTTTCTGATCTACTCAAGCTAAACCACACCCAACTACTTAAAACAACCGAGGCTGATCTCACTAGATGGAAAACTCTACCCATTTCTCTAATCGGGAGAGTTGCAGCCATAAAAATGATGATTCTCCCAAAAATTAACTACCTATTTTCAATGATTCCTTCCAAACCTCCAACTACTTGGTTCAAATCATTAGACTCATTCATTTCCCAATACCTCTGGGAAGGTAAACCCCCACGGATTAGTTTAAAAACTATTAAAAAACCTAAAGATAGAGGAGGACTAGGCCTTCCAGACTTCCAGGACTACTACTCCGCGAACAGATTGTGTTATGTACAAAAATGGCTGAATCCTGGTGTGCTGGATGAATCCTGGCTAGACATTGAACAAAATCTCTGTGATAACCTAGATATTTCTAATTTACCTTTCTTCAGTTCTAAAATTAAACAACACAAATGCTTCAGAAGTTTAAACATCAGCTCATCCTTAACAGCCTGGTGGGATTTTCTTAAAAAAAACAACCTCACATTATTTCCATGTAAACTTACCCCCATTTGGAATAACCCTGACATTTTGATTAACAAAAGCATGATTCATTTTGCTTCATGGAAGAACAAAGGAATCGAGCAGTTCCAGCATATAATTCAGAATAGAAAATTTATGTCCCTCTCAGCGTTATCCTCAACCTATGGAATTAATATAAACAAATTTCTAGAATATCAGCAGCTTAAATCAGCTATAAGCACTAAATACTGCCTGACCCAAATAGACCTAGACCCTCCCCTTACAGTAACACATTTCATGGACCTTAAAAATCCCAAACTCACCTCCAAAATTTATAAGATGTTATCAGACATAGATGAAACCATTTACTTACCCATGACAAAATGGGAGTCTGAGCTATCATTGAATTCTAGTGATCAATTTTGGCTACAGATCTGTTTGAACGCCTTTAATATGACCAAAAGCCCTAATCTGCAACTTATTCAATACAAGATTCTCCACAGAACTCACTACACCGGACAGAGGTTATTTAAAATGGGTCTCAATCAGTCTGCTACATGCACACAGTGCATAGGTAACAACATAGACGACTATTTGCATGCCCTGTGGGTCTGTCCACCTGTCCAATCATTCTGGCGTAAGGTTTGTGAGGATTTATCAATCTGGTTTAATCATAAGATTCCTGCTTGCCCCAAATTCTGCTTATTAGGTGACCTGAATAACATCAACATGGAATCTAACAAGGCTTATATGGTTCTCACCGCTGTATGTATCGCAAAGAAAACTATCCTCCTAAACTGGAAATCTAAAAATAATCTTAGCATCAACCACTACAGAAACCTCATGTCAGAGCATATTAGTTCAGAGATAATGTCCTCCACAAAAAACCTGTCGGCTTCAGACTCTCCCTGGCTCCAGCTGGTTAGTCACATCACCTAGTGGGGGTGGGATGGTGATAGGTTGAGCCGGGTCCTGGCTGGTTGGGTGGGCCGGGGTGGGTTTGGGGGGGTGGGCTCTGCCGGGCCTGTCGTTCTCCCGGCTCGGGGCTCTGGTTGCCTGGGTGGGGTGGTGGTGGGGGCGCACACTCTGCCGGCAACTTGGCAGGGGTTCCTGGGCGGGTGCCTGCTGGGCGCAGGGTAGGCAGTGCGGCTGACCGGGAACGGCGGCCGGGTGCCGTGCTGGGTGGCTGGTCGCCGTGGCGGGGGCTGGGGGGGGGGCTTGGGGCTCTGGGGCCTGGGGTCGTCTGCCCGTGGCCGGTGTTTCGCCCGTGGCCGGTAGTTGGCGCGTGGCCTGGCCCCCCGGGGGTCGGCGCCGCAGTCACAGCAGGGGTTAATGGGTTCACTTGGGTGGGTTTATTTCATTATTATTATTATTATTATTATTATTATTATTATATTAATTATTTTATTATTATTATTATTATTATTATTATTATTAGTATTATTATTATTATTATTACTTATTAATTTTTTTGGGGGGGGGGGCCTGGGGGGGCAGTGTGCTAGTCCTTAGGGGGGCCAGGGTATGAATGGTGGGGCTGGACCCCCTGCCCCCCCGTTCTGGCACCGGGACCCTTCCTTGCTGGCTGTCTCTCGGCGCCGCGAGGCTCTGGCCTCCAACTGCGGCTGGCTTGGCGTTTCTGGCTGCCCGGCCGCTCTGGGAGGGGGGGCGCCTACCGCGGCCGGCTGGGGGGCCGGTCGCTCGGGGGAGCCTTCTCCCCCGGTTGTGCCCATCCGCCCGCTCCTCCCCGCTCTCACCCAAACAAATATTGCACACAGGCACATAGGGCCCCGGGATCTGGATGGGAGGGGTATGCTGGCGGGGCTCACTGTGGATGGCCCTCTCTGGGTTCTCGTTGGCACCCGCCCTCCTCCCCGCTTTTTACTTGCATATTAGACACTCTGATTCATCTAGGGCCTTGTGGAGAGGGTCTGGTGGAGGGGGGCACGGTGAAACATCCGTGCTCACCTTTCGCTGGCCCCCCCACAATTTTAACTTCCTCTGTAGACACACACACTGCATGCTAGCAGCACACACACAGCAAATACACACCACTCACAGAGGGACTCCGGAGTGGGGGGCTTTGCGGCTTGGCAGCGGTGGATCCCCCCACACTGGTGACCTCCTATTTTACCTGCAGCACACACAGCACTCCCACACCTCCATACATGGGTGGGGTCGGGGGGGGGCGGCCGGTCTTCACCCGCCTGGTCCTCTCGGGGCGGCCTGGCTTATGGGTGTCCTGTCGGCTGCGGGAGGGGTCGGGCATGCGGCGCTGGGGGTCGGCCGGCTGGGGGGGGGGTTGCTGCTTGGCGGCGGGGGTAGGGAGGGTAACCAGATGATTGTGAGTATGTGTGTGTGAGTGCATGGGTAGGACCGACCTGGGGGCTGGCTCGCTGGGACCCTCTGGGGCTTTCCCTCCCCATCACAGAGAGGGGAGGGCACTGAGAGGGTTGGGGAGGGGGGGTCAGATATTATGGCGGGGGGGGTGGTAGTGCGTAGGGTTTTAGGGGGGTGGCTGTGGCTGTGGGTGCGTGGCGATCCCTGGGTTGCTAAGGTCGCGGGCCTGGGCTGGCTTGCGGGGACGGGGCGCCGGTCGGGTGGTGGCCGGCTCTTGGGTTCCGGGGGCCCTGGCTTCGTCCCTGGCCTTTGTCTCGGTGTCCGGCGCCCGGTGGCCCCCATGGCTGCCGCCTGGTACGGCTAAGCGCTCCTGTCTTGTGGCCTGGGGGCCGGACACTGGGTTCGCTTGTGCCTCTGGGCATTGGGGGGGCCCCTGTAGGGGGGCCCTCTCTGTGCCTGGCTGGGGGGGTGGGTGGTCCCCTCCTCCTCCCCTCCCGGGCTGCCTGGGTCCGGATGCTGGGGGGGCTTCTGGCCTGGGGGGCTCTCCTCCCCTCTCCTGGTCTGGCTGGTCTGGCTGGGTAGGATCTGGCTCCCTTTATGAACACACGGTTCACGTCGGCAGCATGCATGTATCTCCACCCCCACGTGCACGTGCACACTCCACACTGCTCCCTGTCTGCTTCATCCCTCCTCCTTACCTACAGTGTATTGATGGACAGTTTTTTTTTGTCGCTCATCTTAGTGTCAGATTTTCACCTTTGATGTAACATTCGTCTTTCCAGCAGATCTGGTATAATTGTTACAGCTTAAATTAATAACTTAGTCAAATCAGTGCTTGTATCCCCCACCTTTTCACCTTTCTTCCTTTTACTCTCTTCCACCCTCCCCTCACATTCTTCCCCTCTCCCTCCCCACACACACTAAATGTAACAAATAAATAAAAAATAATACGACAAAAAGGGGTTTATACAAATCTACACTCTAGTTTCTTGAAGCTATATAACCTCTTTTTGTGATAGTAAAACCTGTCCAACACAAAAAGCCTTCAGCTCTAATCTGTTTGCTCAGCTGTTGGACAGAACAAGTTAAAAAAAAAAAAAAAAAAAAAAAAAAAAAAAAGGAAGGGGGTAAGTTGGGGACAGCTGGTAGACTGTCCCCTGGTGGTCAAACAGCCGTCCCCCAGCCCCCCCCAGCAAAGGGGCCAGGGCCACCCAGCCCAGGGGCCCCACCCCCGGAGGCGCCGACACCCCAGGCCCGGCACCACCCACCCCACACAGAGAGAGAGGAGCCAGAAAGCGTCGCCCCCCCCGGAGCAAGCCCAGGCCCCCACCCCCAGACGCCGGCCCTAGAGGAGCTCTGGTCAGGCCTCGACGGGACCGAGGAGGCCAACCGGCCGAGGCAACCACCGATTGCCTCAGCGGAGACCCCGACCCGTTAGCCCCCCCGACCCGTACCAATAATGGGCCCCCCCTCCCCCCCAGAACGCCCCCCCCACAGGACAGGGCCGACAAGCCCCCCACCCCACACCACCCCAGACCCCGCAGCCGAAGCGGGTGACACCCAGAGCGACCGGGGGCCCTGAGAGGGTTGTCCCGTCCCGTCCCAGAGCCAGGGAAGGGCCGATCCCAGCCCCAGGTGCAGATGGGCAGCCCATCCGGCGCCGCTGCCCCCCCCCCCCCCCCGAGCAGGGCCCCCCGCCAACCCCCCCCAGCACAGGCAAAGGGACCACCCCCCCAAGCCAAGCCAGACCACCACCCCACCCCCCCACCACGCACCCCCACACCCAAGCCCAGAGGACCACGCAGCGCCCCAGCCCGCCCCACCCAGGAACCGGACCCGACCCCCGACCAACGGAGCCCCCCACCGCCCCCGCCAGGCACCGGAAGCCCCGACCCCCACCCCAAACCACAGCAGAGGGGCAAGGAGCAGCGACGATCAAGCCCCCCACCCCCTGCAAAAGAGTGCAGACGCTTTTTTCCCTGCTCCTGCTGCTTCCTGCTTTATTTGCTTTTTAATCATTTAATTAATCATTTTTAATTTTTAAAATTTTACTTCTTCCACACATCCTGGAATATCAGACTGGTCATCCTTTTTTGTGACTTCTACCTATACAAATCAATATTTTTGACAAGCCAGCGACATGTCCGGAAGAGGAAGAAAAACAAACTCCCACTGTGAACGCTGTCGGATCTACCAACAAGAAATAAAAGAGCTACAAACAAGGATATTTACTTTGGAAACTGAAAATGGACTTCACAAGACCCTTCCAGTAACATCGGGTGGTAAGAAGCCTGCTCTTACCACAAACGAGAAGAATAACAGTGACATAGACCTGAGTGATGTTGTGTCCTTTCCAAAACTTTGTGCGGAGGAACTCTGTGTTAAGCCAAAGCGTAAAGATGACAGAACATCCGAAATAAAGCTCACAAACAGATTTTTACCCCTAACACAATGTGATATTGAAGAACACAGTGAAATTGGACCACAGAGAAGGAGTCATAATGTTGGCAACAAAGCACAGGCAGAAAGAAAATCTGTGCCAAACGTCAAGGTCAGAGATACGCTGCTGCTTGGAGATGGCGCTATCAGTGGAGTCAGCCACAGAAGAATGCAAACTTTATGTTGCCCAAGTTCTACTGTTCCAGTGATTACAGGACTCTTATCTAAAGTCTTGTACCAAGGAGTTAAACGAATAATCATCCATGTAGGTGCTGTCGATATCAGAAAAGAACAGTCCGAACGTTTGAAAAAGGACTTCATGAAGTTATTTGAAGAGATTGACAAAGTAGAGGTTGAAGCATTCATCAGCGGACCTCTTCCTAACATCGATGGGGTGTCACTCAAGTTCAGCCGTCTGTTTCAGCTGAACAATTGGCTCTCCAGAGAGTGTGCTTCCAGAGGATTGCATTACATTGAGAACTTCAATACATTCTGGAAGCGAAAGGACCTATTCATGGGAAGAGGCCCACACCTGAACAGAGGTGGAGCAAGAGAGTTAGTGAAGAACCTCCTCCACGCTCTGGGGCATAGAGGCCAAGGCCCTGAAAAGGCAGTAAGGAAGGACCGAGCCAGTGTCCCAGGAACCACAGCACAACGGCAACAACAACTACCTCCACCAACACCGGTCAATGACTTGGATCTGGCAGCACCAGCACCACAACCACCTCCACCTAAGGACTCAGCTCCACCAGCATTACAGCAACCACCTCCATCTAAGGACTCACCTGCACCAGCACCACAACAACTACCGCCAGCTAAGGACCCAGCTGCAGAACCACAACAACAACCACAAGATTTGGCCCCAGAAATTCCACCATCTGACCAGCTGTGGGCGCCCCCTGCTACATCTACTCCCAGTGAAGACTCACTTTCCTTTTAGTCCCCCCCACTTTCACCCATGGCCCTACCTAGCCATTTTGATAGCCTCATTAAGTCAGGAATTAAGATGGCTCCCCTAACACCTGTGAGCCTCACACCGCACAGGAGCTCTCCTACCCCTCCAGCGCCCCCTCCTCATCCTTCACCCAAAGTCCCTCCAACACGGCGTTCATCCAAACCCCCTCCAACACGCCCCCTCCGTCGTTCACCCAAATCCCGTCCAGCTCCCACTCCTCCCGGTCCATCACCCAAACTACCCTCAACTCAACCTCTCCTGCGCGCCTCTAGAGGTGCTATTCCCCGGAGCTAGGATGAAACGGGCCCCCAGTGTCCTAGGAAAGGTTATGTCAAACTGGGGCCCTGTGATGAACAGCTTCCTTCTGGTGCTATACCTGTAGTTGCACCACGTAGAATGCAAAAAAGGGCAGTTAGACTGTCCAATCAAAGAAATCTAGTTCACATCCCTTGCAAGAAGGTTTTGACCAGTCCCAAGGAAACTAATCTCAAACTTGCTGCACTCAATGTCAGATCTTTATGCAACAAATCATTTTTAATCAATAATCTTATCTCTTCTTTTAATCTTGATTTTATGTTTTTAACTGAAACATGGCTTGACAAAAACACAGGAAACATAGTTCTAGTCGAATCAACTCCCCCCAACTACAAACATGAATCGGAAATACGAGAAAATAAAAAGGGTGGAGGCGTTTCTGCACTGTTTAGAGATAATATTGCAACCCGCAGACTATCATTTGGTGTGTTTTCATCATTTGAGTATGTGTCCTTTAAGATTGAGCTAAAACAAACTCCTCCCTTACTCTGCATAGTTATGTACAAACCTCCTCAGCACAGCCAAAGTTTTATTGATGATTTCACTGAAATGCTCTCAGTTGTGTGAACAGACTTTGATGGTCTAGTCATTACAGGTGATTTTAATGTTCATGTTGATAATGTCAATGACAGAAATGCAAAAGAGCTCAATGCTGTCCTTGAAACCTTTGGTCTAATTCAGCATGTGAGTTGCCCCACCCACAGCAGAGGGCACACTCTGGACCTGCTCATCACAAGGGGGGTTACTATTTAAAATGTCAGTGTGGTTGATGTCGCCCTCTCTGATCATTTCTGTGTATTCTTTGACCTGTCTGTTGCTCCCAAACCACCGCCTGGCCCTGCAGTTGTCCAAAGGAGACAAATAAATGAGAGCACTAGGGCACAGTTTGTAGAAATGATAAACCCTGAAAACGTCTCTGGTGCCAATGTTGATGAAATGCTGAATTCTGTTACTTCTAGCATCTTGAATGTTCTGGATGCCATTGCCCCTATGAAAGTTCAATTGAGAAAACATAGACAGAAAGCTCCCTGGAGGAATGATGATCTAGTCAGGGCACAGAAACAACAGTGCCGCAGAGCCGAACGAAAGTGGCGCAAGTCAAAACTCCAGGTTCATTATGGAATATATAAGGCGGAGTTGTACGCTTACAACCAGATCTTATGCAGAACAAGGGAAAGGTACTTCTCTGAAATAATTGGAAGTTGCAGCAGCAACTCCGGTATCCTGTTCACAACAGTTAACAGATTAACTAACCCTCCAACCCAGCTACCAATAGAATTGGTTTGTACACCTAAATGTAATGAGTTTGCTGTATTTTTCAATGACAAGGTTCAGGGCATTAAAAAAGCCATCAACTCCACAACACATATAACTATCGAACGGCCACCTACTCACTCTAAGCTGACTCACGTTATACCTGTCACTGACCAAACTGTCCAAGAGACCATCACCCGTCTGAGCTTGTCTACATGCTGCCTTGATGTGTTACCCACTAGATTTCTAAAGTCTGTCTTGAACAGTGTGTTGCCATCAATTACTCAAATAGTTAACATGTCTCTTCAATCTGGAATAATTCCAGAGGCCTTAAAAACTGCAGTCATTAAACCCCTCCTGAAAAAGAGCGGTCTTGATCCCACTGTACTGAATAATTACAGACCTATCTCTAATCTGCCATTTTTAGGAAAAGTCCTTGAAAAAGTTGTCTACCAACAGCTCACTGAATTTCTCTTATTAAACAATTCGTTTGATGTTTTCCAGTCAGGTTTTAGACCCCATCATAGCACAGAAACTGCTCTTATCAAGGTAACCAATGACATCCGCCTGAACACTGATGATGGAAAAGTCTCTGTCTTAATCCTGCTAGACCTGAGCGCTGCCTTTGATACTGTTGATCATGGGATCCTTTTGCACAGACTCCAAGACTGGGTTGGCATCTCTGGATCTGCCCTAAGTTGGCTCAAGTCTTATCTAGAAGACAGGAAATATTTTGTTGAAATTGGGAGTTGTGTCTCAGACTACATGGGCTTGAATTGTGGTGTGCCCCAGGGATCGATCCTGGGACCCCTTCTGTTCAACCTCTACATGCTGCCACTAGGGCAGTTAATACGCAGTAATAACATATCTTATCACAACTATGCAGATGATACTCAGATCTATGTGTCACTGACAACAGGTGAATATGGGCCGGTGGATTTTCTCAACCACTGCCTCCAACAGATCAGCGCGTGGATGCAGAACAACTTTCTCCAGCTAAACTCAGACAAGACCGAAGTTATTGTTTTTGGCCCACAGAAACAAAGAGAAATTGTCAGCAGCTACCTTCATTCTCTGTCTCTTAAACCCTCAAATCAAGTCAGAAATCTAGGGGTAATCATGGACTCTGACCTGAACTTTAACAGCCATATCAAGTCAGTAACATCAGCGGCATTTTACCACCTGAAAAACATTGCCAAAATCAAAAACATAATCTCAAAGCGAGACCTGGAGATACTTATCCATGCATTTGTCTCCAGTAGGTTAGACTACTGTAACGGCCTGCTCACCGGCCTGTCCAAACGAGCTGTAAAACAGCTTCAGTACATCCAGAATGCTGCTGCTCGAGTCCTGACCAAAACCAGGAAGTATGATCACATTAGTCCTGTGCTCAGGTCTTTGCACTGGCTCCCTGTACCTCAAAGAATAGACTTCAAAGCAGCTCTGCTTGTGTACAAGTCTCTCCATGGCCACGCACCAAAGTACATCTCTGACATGTTAGTGCCATATGAACCATCTCGTACTCTGAGGACCTCAGGGACCGGCCTCCTGTTGATTCCCAGAGTCAGAACTAAACAAGGGGAATCAGCGTTTCAATATTCTGCAGCTAAAATCTGGAACAGCCTCCCTGAAGGCGTAAGACAGGCCTCTTCTGTATTCATGTTCAAATCTAGACTTAAAACATTTCTGTTTAGCCGTGTATATGACTGAAAGGTCCTATCTGCACTTTTCTTTCCTTCCTTTCTTTTTAAATCTTTTTTTTTTCCTTTTCTTTTAAAGTAAATTTTATGTTGATTATTTCTATGATGTATTGTGATTTTAATGCATTTTTCTGTTTTGTGAAGCACCTTGAATTACTTTGTGTACGAATTGTGCTATACAAATAAACTTGCCTTGCCTTGCCTTGCCTAAGTCATGGAGTCAACCACAGGAGACCAGAGAGACTGAATTCTTTCAAAGTTACTTGAGCTTTGGGCTGACATTTTTTCCAAGCTGATATGATCAAACAGCAGATTTCTGTGTTGACTTATGTTTATATTTTTCTTGTTTTCCAATTTATTAAAATAGTTTTTTTGGCAATACAAAGAGTTATGAAAATGATAGATGCTAATCCTTCTTCTATATCGATGGCACTCATGTTACCAAGCACACAAAGTGACGGTGAGGCAGTGATTGAAACCTTAAGCCAGACTGATAAATCGGCACATACCTGCTGCCAGAGAGCCTGGACAGGAGTGCAGAACCACAGTGCGTGCATGTAGCTGTCGGGTAGATTATTATCACAGTGCTCGCAAATGTCTGAGTTACTGAGACCCATCTTGAACATCCTCTGTCCAGTGTAGTAAATTCTGTGAAGAGTTTTGAGATGGATTAGCTGCAGATTTGGACTTTTTGTCAGTTTAAAGGTGTTTAGACAGAGTTCTGACCAGAAGCTTTCATCTGTGCTGATGCTCAAATCTGCATCCCATTTTTTTGTTGGAAGGGCAATATTGTTATCTAAATTACATTGGAGAGAGTTCTATTCATTGAAAAATTAATCAGAGTGGTAACTACATCTGGTAGCTTTAAATCGTCGTCTTTAAATTTATACTTTTTAGTAATACTTGATTTAAGTTGCTGATATTCCAAGAAGTTATTTATTCCATATTTGTCTTGAAGTTCCTGGGGAGTTATGAATCTTCTATCAGTAATTACGTGCTCTAGTTGTTTTATGCCCCCTGCTTGCCAAGCTGGGAAGTGAATCATTTTTTTGTTAATAAGGATGTCCGGGTTGTTCCAGATGGGTGTCAATTTGCACGGTTGAATTGATGATTTTGATATTTTGAGAAATTCCCACCAGGCTGTTAAAGTGGCATTTATATTAATGCTTTTGAAACAATCCTGTTTTTTAACTGTTTGGCTAATAAATGGAAGATCTGATAGGTTGATCTTTCCACATAACGCCTGTTCCAAGTCTAACCATGAGTTAGTTTCTGGATTATTTTTTAACCATTTTAAGATGTATTGTAATCTATTTGCAAGAAAGTATTTGTGGAAGTTAGGTAATTCTAATCCTCCACAGCTTCTTGCAGATTTTAAAGTTTTTAGACTAATTCTTGCAGGTTTGTTGTTCCATATAAAGCTTGATATAGATGAGTCTAATGTTTTGAACCATTTTAACGGCGGTTATGTGGGAATCATTGAGAAGAGATAATTAACCTTGGGTAAGATTTTCATTTTAACCGTGGCTACCTTGCCCATAAGGGACAGAGGCAGGTTGGTCCAGCGTGTTAGATCGTCCTGTATGCTTTTCAGTAATGGGGTGTGGTTTAGCTGCACCAGTTCTGATAGTTTGGGGGAAAAGTAGATACCCAGATATTTGATATTTCCTGTTTTAACTGGAATTGTGAGTCTTTGATCCATATTCCTGTTGAGTGGTAATAAAACAGACTTATTCCAATTAATGGAATTGTCTGATATGGAGGAGAATTCATTTATGATCATTGCTGTTTCATTTACAGAATGTAAATTCCTTAAAAACAGTAATATGTCATCCGCATAAAGACTAATTTTATGATGGCTGTGTTTGGTTTTTATTCCTATAATGCTCTCATTCTGTCTTATTGCTGCAGCTAAAGGCTCAATGAATATAGCAAAAAGATAAGGAGAGAGTGGGCAGCCCTGTCTGGTTCCTCTTCCAAGAAAAAACCTGTTTGAAGTCTGTTTATTAGTTCTAACTGATGCATTGGGGTTGTGATATAATATTTTTATCCAATTGATGAATGCTTCTCCAAAACCAAACTTATGGAGGGCAGCAATAAGGAACTTCCAATTTACTCTGTCAAAGGCTTTTTCAGCATCCAGCGATAGTACCGTCATTTCCTGGTTTTCAATGGTGGCAAAGTCTATTATATTAACTAGTCTACGGACATTATCATCCGAGTGTCTGCCTTTGATGAATCCGGTCTGGTCGAAGTGAATTATGTGAGGAGTGATTTTTTCTTTTCTCTGTGCTAGTGCTTTGCAGATGATTTTTACATCTGCATTGATTAAAGAAATAGGGCGATAGCTTGAAGGACTAGTGGGATCTTTGTCTGGTTTTAGAAGAAGAATTATGTTGGCTGAGTTCATGTTAGGTGGCATTGATTGGCTCTCATTAATAGATGTGACCGTTTTATAAAATGTTGGTGCCAGTTGTTCCCAGAATTCTTTATAAAACTCAGCAGGAAAGCCGTCAGGCCCCGGTGCTTTACCATTGGGCATAAGTAACAGAGCTTCATGAAGTTCAGACAGCGAGAGCGGAGAATCTAAGTTCGTGATTTGATCCTCATTTAGCCTGGGTAGGTTTACATTATTAAGAAATGAGTCAATACTTTGCTCTGACGGATTGATCTGCGGTGTGTACAGGTTTTTATAAAAGTTTTCAAATGCATCATTAATTTTGACCGGGTCATGAGTGACATTTCCTGTTTGGTCCATAATAGAGGTGATTGATGATTTTTCTCTATTAATTTTAAGCTGATTAGCCAGAAATTTGCCAGATTTATTAGAGTTTTCAAATCTTTCAAGTCGTAGCCTTTGTATTTGAAATTGTGTTCGTTTATTAATGATGTCATTTAACTGCAGCTTTAAATTTTTCAGATCTCCCAGAATGCGTTCCTGTGCTGAAGCAGCATAAGCAGTCTCCAGGGTTTTGATTTTATTTTCTAATTCTAATAAATCTGCTTTCTCTTTGCGTTTTTTGTGCGTTGAATAAGAAATGATTTTCCCTCTCATGACTGCCTTTGCTGTTTCCCAAAGAACGCACGGTGGGATGTCTGGAGTATTGTTGAAGTCTAAGAAGGTTGCCCACTCTTTTTTAAAGAATTCAAGAAATTCCTGGTCCTTTAACAGAGACATATTAAACCTCCAAGTTGTACCAGAGGGTGTGGATTTTTCCCTAGAAATGTTTACAGAGACTGGTGCATGATCACTGATAATAATTGGATGGATATTGGAGCTTTGAATATTTTTTAAAAGAGAGTTACTGATTAATAAATAGTCTAAACGGGAGTGTGAATAGTGAACTGGAGAAAAAAAGGTGAACCCCTTAGTGCTTGGATGACATGAGCGCCACGCGTCGCAGAGACCCAAATCATTCATGTACTGCTTTAGAATACTTGCAGACCGCCATGTACGCTGATTTGCTGCTGTGCTGAGTCTGTCAAGTTCAGGGTCCAAAACAAGGTTGAAGTCTCCTCCTATAATGATTGTGGAGTCAGAGTGAACTGAGAGTGAGGTGAAGAATCTGTGAAAGAAGGAAGAGTCGTCAACATTAGGGCCGTATACACTCGCTATACAAAAGTCCTTATTCTGAGTGGATATATTAATGATTACAAATCTGCCTTCTGGGTCAGTAACTGTATCCTTATGAGTAAAATTAAGATTTTTATTAATTAAAACAGCAACTCCTCGTTGTTTGGAGTTGTAACTGGCAGAGTATATAACTGGAAATTGTAAGCAGCACATAAGGTGATTCAAAGAATTCGATAAATGGGTCTTCTGCAGTAGAGCTATATCTGCTTTTAGACCATCCAGGTGATTTAACACTTTCAATCTCTTTGGCTCAGAGCCAAGTCCACGAACATTCCAGCTAACGATGTTAAGACTGTTCATAGCTGCTCTGACTGAAAAGGTGTAAAGCTAAGTAGTGCTTGTGTACCAGTCCGTGTGCGCGCGCCCGCATTGAGAAGCGCTGTGCGCGTGAACGTTTTCTGGCTATGTGAGCTGCGTGTCGCGTGCGTCCTATGAGAGCCTGTGTGAGGTGATTGCAGTATGTCGGCGTGTGTGTGCGGGATCGCATGTGCACGCCCCTGTGTGCGCTTGTGTGCGCGCGCGCCCGTTTCGTGCATAAATAAATACTTACCGAGGATGAGTTGCTTCCAGGTGATTTACATATGATGAGGGGGGAGAGGGGGGGGGGAGTAAAGGAAAGAAGAAAAGAGATAGAAGGGAAAACGAAAACAACAACAAAACAACAATAGACACATGAGTGGGACTAAGGTGAAGAAGAAAAAAAAAGACTGTTTTCCTGAGATCGAGGTGTGGATTATTGATGATCCGGTTTTCCATTCATTGAAGTAAGTTTAGCGGGTTTCTTCTGGGCAGCGCAGATGTTCTCAGCGCGGATCTGAAAGCCTTCAGCACAGCCAGGGGGTGATCTCCGGGTCCCGGAACAGCCGGCCGTCCACGTAAAGTTTGTCAACGGCCACAACCGCTCTCGAACCAGCAGCAAGATGCTTCCTCCTCAGCGGGAACAGGATCTTCCTTCTACGGAGGATTTCTGGCGGGAACTGGTCATTGACGCTGTAATGCGTGCCTCTCAGTTCCCGTTCGCGGCCCTTCACCAACTCCTTCTGTTTGAAATGTTCGAATTTAGCCACAATAGGACGCGGGCGCTGGTGGTCGGACCTTCTTCCTCCGAGGCGGTGAACCCTGTGGAAAGAGATCTTCTGCACCTCCTCCTTGGGGAGCTTCAGGTGGACCTCTAAAAAGGACCTCACGGTGGCCTCGGGGTCTTCCCCTGCCTCCTCTGGAACCCCCGCGATCACTAGATTGTCCCTCATGCTCCTCGACTGAAGATCCAGGAGGGTTTCCTTGATGGATCGGTTCTCCTCGGAGAGACGGGCGGTGTCATTGCATTCAGGTTTTATATGTCAAGAGTTTTTAATCACTTGCTTCTTACCAAATACACAAAATTTGACAACTTCTATCTATAAAAAGAATAATAAGAGTAGCCTTAATTAGGGTAAATGTTTTTTAGCAAAAAACAGACAACATAAAAAAAAGTGTTTCAAAGATATATTTATTGAACATACAATAAAAATGAAAGTCACATGGATTCAATAATAGCCGGTCAACCTAAATCGCTCTCCTTGATGATGAAGAGGAAATTTCAAATGCTATTGACAAAAATAAAATGTGCATCTGGAACTTTTGTTTACCCAAAAAAAACGTTTGACAAACCAAATCATGAAATCCTACTTCACAAACTGGAGGTATGTTAGAGAAGTAGTTTGAAGTTAGGCATTTAACTGGAAGAAAACAAATTTTCAAAGAGGGTGAAATTGTTTCTAATACCAAGGAAATTGTTAGTGGTGTACCTCAAGGATCAGTTCTGAGTTTGTTACTGTTTAACCCTTGTGCTATCTTAGATGACCCCACCCTTACATTGACGTGTTCTCCCCACCATAAAAAAGGTGGATAAAGGTGGAAAGATTTCATGTAATCCATGGACACCAGTGAAGATCACAAATGATTAAGGCAAAAAGGTTAAGAGCTCTGTCTAGTGGGTCTAGATGACCCAACTCCCAACGTTAAAGTGCCTAGGATAGCACAAGGGTTAATGCAGTAATGACACATTCAAAGTATGAATGATGAACTGATATTACGTGCTAATGATACAAATATTTCTAAATAAAACATTAATTCATGCAATTTTGGCAATTTTCAGTAATGTAAAGTAACTCTTCTGCTATCCTAGGCACTTTAACATTAGGAGTTGGATCATCTAGACCTACTAGACAGTGCTCTGAACCTTTTTTCTTCAATGATTTGTGATCCTCACTGGTTTCCATGGATTACATGAAATCTTTCCACCTTTATCCACCTTTGTCATGGTAGGGAGAACACGTCAATGTAAGGGTGGGTCATCTAAGATAGCACAAGGGTTTTAAGAGGGGAAAAACAGACATTTTTTGTCATTCAGAAAAGAATCCATATGTGTTTCATAGAAAACGTCTATGAGAATGTTAATCCTTTGACAAAAGTTTAATAAAGCAAACATAAAGTTATTGAGCTTTAGCAAAGTTAGATTGCCCGAGCTATGTTTCACAGTTCCTTTACAAAATAGTGACATCCAGCTTAGAAAAATCTGTTTTTTTATATATATTTTTAAGACCTTCAAACTACAGATGAACAAAAAATAAAAAAAAATAAAACACTGTCAACAATATTGACCTAAAATCTTTTGGGTAAAACTTTATTTAACGAGTCGTCTGCAGCCAGATAGTTGACAATTTTAACTAAAAAAAAAACCCCAAAACATCAAGCCTTTTCTGTGGAGCTTGAACCAATTTTACTGGTTGCATCTTGCAATAATAAAGTTTTTTTTGTTTCCGTTTTTACAATATTTAGGTTCCCCTAAACCATATAATGCAACAAAATTAAAAGGAGCCCACTCAAAAAATCTACATAAACAGTAAACCAGTGAGGCATTACCAGCTTTTGCACCTTTCTAACACTAACTCAGTAATTTCAGAAAGATGCAAAAGGCAAATTGATCATTTGGCTTGAAAATCTATCTAATAATGCGTTGGAGGTTCTGTGCTTCTATAATGTTGCCGGGCTGATTCCAGGAATCCTGCTTATGGCTGAACTTTCTCTCATCTATATCCCCTTTCACATCCTTCACGTGTCTGCTGTGGCTCAGGTAAATGTGATTCAATTGATGTGGTCTGTGGAAATATCAAACTAATCTTTAGCCAAATGAATGAATATAGAGATTAAGGATGGAAATTGCTTTAGTATGAAGCGCAATGTGCTGCAGACCCAATATGGGGATAAACTGAAGTCAGCAGTGACAGCTGGATACCGTATTTCTTCGTCATTGCATTATAATTGGAAGATATATATTTTTTTGTCTGCTGAGTACAGACAGATGGAACACAGTTCTGGAAAAAGGGAAAAAGAACTTTTCGAAGGACTGAGTCTAACTTCTATTGCTATATTTCTATTAGTAAAGTTTAGTAAAGTAAACTGAGTTTTAAATACATGCAAAGTTTATTTTTTTATTTATTTTAAGCATATGTCTTACTTTTAGAAGTTTTTTTGATCTATTCTTCAATGTACTAAGTGAAGGCTTTGGGAAATCTCTAAATAAAACTTAAGAAATGTTGTTTTGTAACAGTATTTAAAAAAGTTTTTTAAAAAGACACTTTTTTATAGATCATATCACTATGACACATTTTAAGATAACTTGCTTTTGATGAACAACACAACCACTATATTTCTAAACGTTCTTTGAGTCTGCAAAAACTTTTGGTGATGACATCCCGAACAAAAACATGCTAATCACTGTTAACATGCCAAAAGTAGGACTGGCAGCATCCAGGCGTTAAACAAATTCGACAGACAGGACAATAAAAAGACATGAATGCACAACGCCCAAGAGAAACGCCATGCAGTTGTTCATGTTTCAGTTGATGTTGAAGAGTAGGTGGATTAGAAATTCTGTTTTTGTTAAAGCGACTTAATCTTTTTTTTTTTTGGTATACACATCAGCACCTTGTTTCACACCCACCCCTCAACAGGAAGTTCACTGTCCCAGCTGTCAGAAACACAGTGAGTTCAGTGATTTTTGCTCAAGGACAGTTGGACAGTTTCACAGGTTTAGGAAGGCATCACACAGACTGACTACTCTGAATTATCAGATGTTGTTGAATCACAACAATAAACTGCATGGTTGTCAATTACTTGATGATTGCACATGTTTTTATTTTTCATTTATTTTTGCCTTTATCTTACAAGTGAGACTTCCTCCATTTGTGAAATGTATAAATGGTTTTGCAACGTTAGATTGTAGTTTTAACTCGCTTTTTTTGTCACAGTTTTTTTTTTATTAATTTCTTTTGTTCACAGTTTAAACAGCCTTTTAGCATAAAACAACTGAGAGCTTGCTGTCTTATCTGCACATTTGCAGACTAGCTGAAGATTCAGATCAGTAAGACACAAAGTGGCAACACTTTCATTTCCAACTTGATTTAATAAAAATAAAATAAAAAAACGTTTTTTCATGGTGTTTATGGTTTGGCAGCGGAGCCGCCATCAATCAGTGTGTGAATTTGTGTGTGCATAGGTGTAAGGGACTATTGTACTTTTGTACCTTCCAAAAAAGTGCTATACAAGTAAACACCATATACAGTGTAGTTAATAAAACAGGGCATCACCATTCAACCAGGAACCAACAACCAAAAGGGCCAGGTGTCAGTGTAATATGTAAGAAATTATTTAGAACACAGGGAGGACATATTGGTAAATTACTACTGAAACAATTATATGAATGTGGTGTAATATGAACTACTAAATCTGCTGCCTCCAGATGATACGATTCCCCCACAAACTTTGCTTGTATTACGTAAACAGAAGGATCAATTTGTGATATAAAAAGGAGGGATAAAAATTAGATCTTAATTCTGTATTAAAACAAATTTGTATTGATTCTTATTGGAGGAAACCCCAAGATAAGAAGACATCATATTAAGTCTTGTTCTACTCTCCTTTACTGTAGCCAACCATATCAATAACACAATTATTTCAGTACACTAGTAGAAACAGACACGTTAACAGTGAAATACAATTCAGTCTTTTTTTTTTAATAACTGTTTAGTTTGAAGTTATTTTGATTGTTGATGGAGTCAATAATTAACTTCAGGAAGATTCCTTGGAAACACATCAAGATCACTGAGAATGGAGAAAATTAACTGGCATAGTTTCCTTTGGTCTTCGATGGGATATTAACCTGTGCTGGTCAGTAAATACTGCTGCTGCAGTGAAAAAGGCCCAGAAGCTGATTGGTTTCATCAGGCTGCTAAGAAAAGATAGGGTGAGCCTTCTCCTCCTCCTTACATAAGTCTGCCAAAGGCTTGTGGGGATCATGCACACCACTGGCATCACTTCCTAGTATGTTAACGCCTCCCTGATCAGACATACACTAACCAGCTCACTTTTTTTTAACTAAGAAGCAGAAAAGCAGATTTGAAGAAGCTAGTAGCACAAACCTAAAATCATCTAAAAAAAAAAAAAAAAACAGCTATCTCAATCCCTGTGTAAATCTGCAACCTTCAATGTCAAACTAGGATGAGCAATTGGCACCAGTCAAGCAAAACTACCTTCCAAGGTGAAGCCTTGTCATCTGTCTGCAAAATTAACTCACAAAAGCAACTAATTTTACTGCATCTAGACTGATTTTTTTCCCTGCTGTTATATTATACGTGTTTTCTGAATGTTCTGCGAATAGCCTCTCTTTTTATTAATACGTTTTCACATTCTGATAATTATAAAAGCACTAAAAATAACACCTGCCAATGTAAACAATGTCATCAATGTTATTTAAAAATCTTGTTTATCTGTACTTTTACTGCGACATGACGTTTGTATACAATTTTTTTCCAAAGTTTTTTAAACTAATTAGACTTAGTTAAATTTTCCCTTTGAATTTTAATCCATGTTTATTTTGGATTAAGAAATTCAAATTGCCTACCTATGACAGAAAAAGTACAGAGCAGTATCGCAATTAAATATTGGGTCAATACAAGGCTTTTCTTAAAGTCAAAGTGCTAACCAATTCAAGAAAAGCAACAGAATGTGAAACTTTGCTTCCCACATCTGGCTTTGTTGACACTGAATAATTCGTAGGAAAAAGTGCCTGTAAAAGTTGCTAAAGTTGGATTTTTTTAAGCAAATAAAAAAACAGTGTAGAAAAGCATCACATGCTTCATCATGGGTCCAACTAAGTTGAGTTATAAGTAATATAAAGCTCAGGCACAGCAGGAGTATTATAACATACTTAAAACATACCAAAACAAGTATAAAGTCAAAGATTTGTGTCCAAAAACTGTCTGGAAAGAAATTAATAAAGTTATCTAATTTAATGTTATTTTAAACACCTTTATAACTTTTAGATAAAAGCACACATCTCACATGAGAGATGCTCATGTGTAATTTTGTTATTTTATGAATGCCACAATATCATGACATGTCCTGTGAATGAACTTATTTGCAAAGAATGTTTCATAATTCAATATAAAAATACATTCGGCTTATACAGGGCATTTGCTCCCTATTTGGTTCCCAACATCTCGCTTGGGAATAGTCTATAGCAGAAAGACAGATGTGGTCAATTCTTGGTGCATTCTGATAATATTTTGAATGAGAGGGTGCTAGCATATTTCAAATGTGATGTTTTGTTCTGACAAGGAAAAGGAAAAAAATCTCACAGATAGACTGCAAATATCAATATTCTTTATCCCTTGTGCTATCCTAGGTACTATAACATTGGGAGTTGGGTCATCTAGACCCACTAGACAGTGCTCTGAACCTTTTTTCTTCAATGATTTGTGATCTTCACTGGTGTCCATTAATTACATGAAATCTTTTATCCACCTTTGTCATGGTATGGAGAAAACGTCAATGTAAGGGCGGGGTCATCTAAGATAGCACAAGGGTTAAATAAGACATTCAAATAAACAACAAACATCTTTGCATGACAGTGAGGGTGTGAAATCCAGCGAAAATGTTCTACAGCTAAAGTTTGGCCTCAAACTGGGTCAGCTGCCTTTCTGCAGTGGTCCCCTGTGCGGACACAGCTCCAAAAGCTTGTTTTAATCTCCAACATCACACACACCTGCATTAAAAATACTACATCAAAGTGCACGATGTTCTCTTTTATTCTGTTACCTTTAAGACACCCCCCCCCCCGCCCTGACTTTTGTGCCTGTATTTGTGAACTGTTTAATACAAACAGCTATACAAAGATTCAGTTACCGAGCAAGAAGCTGATATGTCAGACTATCAAAGCTGAAAATTAAAAGTAAAAAAGTAAAATCAAATAGGGGATGAGAGGGTGCTAATGTGTTTACAGTCTCCAACCAGTTCTTAAGAGGTTCTAAATGCCCCAATAACATATGGATATTTCAGAATAATGTGTCTGACAAGCGTAATTTATTGCTGACCAAAGTTCCATAAAGATGTGTGATGCTGGCAGTGAAAGCTACTCTTGAAATCCCTTCTTAGGTCATTTCCAGGCCGGTCTGTTCCAGGCAGGTCTTTTGCTACAGTGCAAATGCTTTATTGACCATCAATACAGACAATATATCCCACTTTCTTCGAGCTGGCAATGTCTCAAGCCCTTATACTTTTATTTTTTCAATATGGACGCATCAACAATATCAACTGTTTAAAGGTTCAATTTAAAAAAAATGTCCCAATTTCATTTGCAGATGAAGTTGTCCTGAATACCAGTTTGAATATTTTAACCTTTTATTTAAACTCTCTCTGATCATATTTTGATCTGTTTTTAAAGCGTTCCCACTGGTCTTTTAAATATGAATATGCCATTTAATGTCATTTTCTAGGACATAGTTTCTGCAGAACGGCAGGAGTTTATTAGGAATTCATCTCTGAGTTGGGGGTTGATTCATAGGAAGCCCGCTTCCGCTTCCTGTCATCCATCTGTTTACACTCTCTCCCCGCCAACATGCAGCCCCTTATAACCCCAACCTAACATTACTAGAGCAACAAATAGCAAAAACATTGTAGCTATCCAGAAGTACAGTTTTGAGCCAGACGCCAGCTTGTATGAGGAAAACGAAGACTCACATGGATCTATTTGTCTACACACAGTTGCATCCCAATGGAGTGAAGCAGGAATCTTGTGACTTGCTGTTATAGGTCCTATGTCACATCTACCAGTTTTTTCTGATGGTATTTTTTCATCTGCATCTGTTTTACAATGATTTGAATAAAGAAATACTCAGAAATGCAGTTTAAATCTTAATTTTCTTGATATATGTTCTCCATAATGAGTAAAAATGCAATAAAAGAACATTAAAAACACAAAAAGCATGATTCTCATCGAAGTTGGTCTTTAAAGATCATGTTAGTGTTGTTAAATTCAGAAAAGGGTGTTGATGAAATATATTTGTCTGCTTGTTTTTCAAAGTTCTGGGCTTTAAAAATCCTTAAAAATGAATTTGTCCTGGTAACAGCCCCATTAGTTCTGCATTTAGTTAACCGTGAACTGTATTTTCTCCTTTCATCAGTACAGTTTAATGATCCCTGAAAATTTGTCATCTTTTTTGCAAATTCTTTAATGTGATCTACCCATAAAAACTGGAAGGACTGATTTAAACCATTCAGTAAATACGTTAAAGTTAGGTTAAAGTTGCATTAGCTGTCATACACCTAGGCGTGTGAAAGTTGTTCTCCACATTTGACCCATCCCCTGCCAGTGGTGAGCTTCAGACACAGCTGTGCTCTGAACCATTTGGTGGTTTAACCCTTTAGGTTTTAAACTTAACTTGAATAAATAACTTGATTTCTAGTAAATACTGTTATATAGAAAACATTCAAAAGAATACTCTGAGACTGTTTTTCAAATCAAACAATCAGAGGCCCTATAGTTCACGCTTTTCTTAAACCTTTGAGAGTAAACTATATATATATATGATCATATCTTTTGTTTAAATAAAATTCATAAATTAAATACGAGTTATTTTGACATTTAATTTTCCTACTCAAAAGTAAGACGACTCAATCTCTGAGGCACCATCTTTCCACGTGGGAGCCGCCCATTTCACGACTTCAACCTAGAGCCGGCCTCGGCAGTGTTTCTGTGTTCCACCAAACAACAAAGACGGATGTGCATATTGTGCATAAGAAAGGAAGGCATTTTTGCAAATCCCTGCTAGCTCTGCAGCAAAAGTGTATGCATGTGTGTTAGCCTGGGGATGGTGCTGGCAGCGCAAACTCTTCCTGGAAGGGGTCGTTCTCACTTGCATACATCTGAATGTGAGAAACCACTTGTTTTCCTGGATTGGGGGGTGCTGGTGCTCAGAGCACAGATTTTCAGAAGAATACTCATAAATGGATAAATGGGACAAAATACTGCTTTGGGGTTGTTTATGTTGAGGAATGTCTATGAAGACTCTCATTCATCCAGGTAGATTCCATCATAGTAGTAGGTTTAAGGCCCGTTCACACCGGGACGAATTTCGCCGGCGATTTTCGCCGACGTTTAACGCCGCGTGACTAAACAAAGGGCACCAATGAGAGTGTGCACACCGACGCGAAAAAACGCCACGCGTCAAAGCGTCAAAAAAAAAAAACGCCTCGGGTTCGTTTTTTTTTTTCGACGCGTCGCGTCGAAATCTATTCGACCAATGAGAATGACGCTTTTGCACACGTGTCTGGAGCTTCTGAAGTTACAGTAAAACACAACTTGGGGGCGCTCAAACACAAAACTGCCTTGCTGAGCACACATACCAGCGAAGAAGATAGACGCCAAGTAGCATCTACACTGCTGCGAAGAAATAATGACGGACATTCTAAAATATCCCCGAACCAAGCACCAGTTGGAGCTACTGGTGCTTGAAATATTCATGTTTTCTTTGTATTATTCTGACAAGCGGGTAAATACTTGCTCTCTTCTTCTGAGTAAAAAGCGACTTTAAGAAGCGTAAAGTTGCACAGCGCCACCTTGTGTACAGGAGTATTTCTGTTTACATTAAGCGCCATCTAATGTCAGGGAAGGAAATTGCATGTTCGCTCGGCTCATCGTCAGCGAAAATCGCCTGGGTGTGAACACCCAAAAAACGTGGCGAAAAACGCTGGCGAATAACGCCTGGCGAATATTCGTCCCGGTGTGTACGGGCCTTTACAGGTTGACATCTGGACTTGGTTTGTAAAGTTGAAGACGTTTCACCTCTCATCCAAAAGGCTTTGTAAATTATGTTGAGGAATGAATATTATAATACACTTAACAGCTAAAAAAAGTTGATTTGCATTAAATAGGTCCCTTAAGCCAGTGTTTTTCAACCAGTGTGCGAGAAGGTCAGGTGTGCCATGAGATATGGTCAGGTGTGCCGTGGAAAATTATTATCCATTTTCACTGATCTAAAAACATTTACCATCTCCAGGATATCAGCTCCTTGTTCATCCAAACAGGCCCCGATAAAACAATGAGTTCTTAGAAATATAAAAGATCATAAAATACTTTTTTCTTTCTGGTTTTTGGATTCTAGTAAAGACACTTTGATAAGAATGACGGTACTGCGATTTAGCCATATCTTCAGCTTTGTTTTCGGAAAAGTCCCCCCCCTTCAATTGTCTCTGCCAATAATTTTTGGACCCCTAATCAAACGTCATTAGTCTAACCAATCAGAAGTGGTTTAAATCCTTACTTCCTTGTTCCGATTTAGCTCTTTAAGTCAATCAGTTCCAAGAAAAATAACAGCTGAAACTTGTCTTTAGCGGTGTAGTTTTTTGCGGAATCCGGTATCAGACCGTAGAAAAGTGATCAAAGCAATAAAGCTCAGAGAAGCGAATCTATCTGGCATTAGCATCAGTTTTTGCACTTCATCTCCCATGATGCACTGTGTTAAAGTGACAGCATCTCTGCGCTACCATAAGTCTTCCCTGTTAAACGTCTTGAAACCACAACGAACACACATCAAACAGTTTTTATATCTTCTTGACGACATCAGAGGTCAACAGTTTAGTTCTCCTTTAAGGTTTGTGATTTTTAATAACAGCCAAACATCCTAGAGTTTGGTCCAAGTCATCTTTCTAACTGAAACACTTTTCTAATAAAAGGTCTGGATTAAAGGACAAATTAGCTTTCAGACTTCAGTCACTTTCGAAAAATTAAAGGTTAAGCTTAAATAGAAGAAGTAATAACATTTAAGAAACAAGATTAAAGTGACGAGGCCAACAGACATAATTAAACTAAATTGAAACAATTTAATCATCTAAAAAGAAATAAAACATTTTTGATAAATAAGATAAATGCCTCTAGACATTAAAGTAAAAAATCACAATTAGAAATAACCAACCACAAAAAGAATCAAGTTTTTCATGCACAAGGGAGAAAAAGCAAGTGTGACAAAAGACGTCCATCACGCTTCTCTTCTCCAAGGACTGCTTCTCCCTGTGCTGCTTTTATTAAGAATTCAAGCGGGATGTCACAATTTCCAAACAAAGAGAAGATAATGAACCATTTGGGTGGATTCTAAGTTCAAACAGTATCCTTATCAGCTAAGGACAGTGTGTCGTAAAAACCTTCCTATCCTAGCTGGGATGAGAAACAGATGAACAAACACACAACTGTTTTCTAAAAAGGTAAAAAGGTCAATCTGAGTTAACATTTAAACATACATTTAAACAAATACATTTAAACAATGATAATAATAAAACAATTTCCTTCACAGTGAGGTTATATAAAATTGCATGTTAATAAACTGGAGAGAAAAACCACTACCAGGGTGAAATTTCAAATAATTTAGTTGAAATTATTACTGAAAACTAACTTAACTTTTATTACAACTTTTAGAAAAAACAGCTGAAATTTCCAGCCTTTTCTGCCACAATTATCACAAAATTGCATGTGAGAGTGTGGAGGGACTGTACATCAATACAGACTATGAGTTTCTCCTTTTTTCATTTTTGGATGTTGGTGTGCCGCGGGATTTTTGTCAAGGAGAAAGTGCGAGATCATGTATTGTGGAAGGAAATTCTAAGTAACATGCATAAGAACAAGTGTGGCATAAAAAAAAACACTAAATGACAGTTTTATTACTGTTTTAAAGGACAAACGTATGGCACTACTGTATAGATACCAATACAGAATTGTTAAATCAAGAATTTAAATTAAATCAATTAGAGATCTAACCTAAATACCAACTTCTACAATACCAACCTAGAGTAATAAAGTCAAAATATCTTGATCAGAGTCTAACATTCTAATGAAGACTTTACGCTTGTCCTTAAAAGACAGTGGAAATCCCATGATTTGATGGATTTCAATCCCCACAACATGACATATGAGTAAACAAACACACATCTGTTACTCATCAATTCCTCGTTTCAGATGTTCCTGAAGCTTAAATGTTTAATCCAGTTAAATGTGAACTTCTCCGATTATTAAATCGAGAATGTCAGCTGAATGTTCAAGGTCAACAAAACATGAAAAGTAATTATCAGTCACACAATAACTTGCCACTCACTCATAGCAAAGATCTGCCTAAATTGCCCTTAGGAGGCTCTGCATTCCTTTACCTCCAAAATAAAATAAATAAGGCTTTGTTGTCTTTATTATCTGCCTTTGCTGAGTTTTTTTTTCCAACAACAGGAAAACAAAAATGGAGTGAAAACTTGACAAGAGGCTAGAGCAAGAAGACTCTTTGATGTGGCTGTAAATTGTTCATACAAACCAAGGCAACAAATCAATGAAAAGTCTCCTTGTATTCTTCAATTTTACTCACAACCTTCAAAAGTTTTCTTACGAAGCAATAGTTTACCAAGCTCTTTGAAAGCTCTAAAAAATATTTATTTGCTTTTGGCTCCCTTATTACACTTGAGTGAAGTCCTTGCAGTTGACCTCTAGGAAGTACATGTGCTTTCTTATTTGATAAGCCACTTGATAGTGACCCATGAATCATTCAAGCATGAAAACAGCCCTATAATATTTTTATTTTACCTCAAAGAGTGCATCTTTGAAACTTGTTTTGCACTCTGTTTTCACATGTGCATTGTGATTTTGAGTCCACGATCTGAGATAAACAAAATGTTATAATGATAATGTTCATGAATTTTATGATGTATGACTCATTGATGATCATATTTCATGGGCCAGTTGTTGTCCCAATGAAGGTTGCACATTAAAGTTATAATACACACACAAAACCTATCATTAAAGATATACAACATTTAGACAAAAATGCTTCATATGTGACACAAAGACAGCATGTCCAACTTCATTTGGTCAAAATTGTGAGTAGCAAATTTTGAAGAATTACTTTTTCAATTATCTAATGAACATTTGTGAACATGTGAACCTCTGGATTATAGATATTTACAAATGACATGTGATGGTAAGGGATCTGATTTAGGCTACGTTCACACTGCAGGGCTTAATGCTCAATTCTGATTTTTTGAAGAAAAATTGTTATTTTTGCAAGGCCGTTCACATTTCCAATTAAATGCAAACTTCTGTGACCTCCTGTGTGACTGTGAAATGACCCAGAAGTGACCCGCATGCGCAGAAGAGTACTCAACGGTAAACGACGTCACTCGTTGTTTGCGGAAGTAGCTAACATTAACAATGGATGTCAACAACAGTGTTGTCAACAGCGGAGCTCTTTTTGCATTATTAAATTTATTTTCACAAATGAGCCAGCACAATTACAATCTTCTCATTTTAAGAAGGCATTGGAGCCAGGATCGTCTGTATCCACTGTTGTGGAATGGGGATGTGAATGTGCTGGGTGTAAGAGACAGGAGAGAGCATGTGCAGCGCAGGAGGGAGTGAGAGGGGGCAGCGGAAGTGAGTTGGGGGTGCGCATTCATGTAGTGTGTTATGGAGGAAGGAGAACGATAATAAAAGGTTTCCCCAAGAATAACTGCTACTGACTCTTTATTAACCCGCTCTGGAGAATCTGAGGGTCAGAACGGGGAAGTGAACCCGAAGGAGGATCCGCCTACGGCCCTGGAAAAGGTCTCCCCTGCACTTCTGACCACGGTCGGAAAGGAAAAAAGTAATCGCGGGAAATGTTCAACACCATGCTTGGCCATGTCGCTGGAAATTTTTTCAAAAACCGCCCGGTTGCGATAAGAGCCCTCAAGTTAGGCCTGAATGGAGCTGTCACACCAAAAAATTAATCCAATCGGTGACCTCGCTTTCCTTCCACTGACTGGTCTCAGCAGCATCGTCTGGCATGGTTGATGTTTATGTTCTAGTTCCCACTACTTCAACACAGAATGATGACGTTTGTAGCATATTAATGATGTACGGGTCAGATACATGAGGCCTGGCCGTTCAGACGGCGTACGCATTTCAAAAGATCGGATTCAGGACCACATACCCAAGTGGCCTGGGTCACATTTGAAAAGATCGGATCTGTGGCGTACAGACTGTCAAGAAAAGATCAGATACAGGTCGCATAGGGGCAAAATAATCAGAATTGGGTCGTTTTGGCCTGCAGTGTGAACGTAGCCTAAGTTGATAGACAATAAACTTTTGAACAAAACCTTGGAACTTTTAGTCTAGAAAAAAAAACGAGGCATTTGTTTATTTATGCATTTAATTGTTGTGAAAATATATATTGTAAATGGTAAGTGTCTGTATGATTTGTGGAAGAAAAAAAACATCAGGGGTAAGAGATTGGACACGCATTGTAATTCATTCATGCTATAACAAGCTTAATATCATGTTGCTCTCATTGAAACTTGTCTCCCTCACTCATGCTTCATAAGACCTACAACTAACTGGACTGTTATCCTGTGTAGCAATGACATGATTATGCAGGGGAAAACTGGATCTTTATGTCAAACAATGAAATCATTTTACTGTCACTTGTGATATTTATCTCAACACGCTGTGGACTTGGAGAAAGAAGACAATGATCATCAGAGGTTTTTTTTTTTTCATTAGGTTTGCCCCTGCGGGCAACAAATGCTTCTCCTTGGTCTCAGACATATATTTCATGGTACATGGAAGCAAGTTCAGAAAAAAAAAGAGTAAGTGCAAAAAAAATGACTCCAAGTTCAAAAGGAAAATAAAAAATAGCAACAAAAAAATTCTGCCAAAGACAAATATTTTTAAAGGGCCTTTTTTTAAAAAGAACCATCAATAGAAGTTAATACATTTTTAAAAACAGATAAATATGTTTTCATCTTTACTTGATTAACGCTTAGTCATAAATTGGTTTGTCAGGTTGAAATGTGTGCATACTGAACATTTGTCATTCACTGGCACAGAACTTTGTGGGAGATTCAGTAAATGCCAGCCTCTCTAGTGAGTTGTTACATGTCCAGAGTCTGATCACAAAAAAATTATAATGTTATTAGAAAATGATCATAAACATAAGACTCATAGAGGTTGAGTTCCACATTAAAGCCAGTTAAGCAAACTGGTGTTAAAGTTAAGTAGATGAGATCAATAAAATTCATCTCTTTGTCAAAATGTTGTGTTTATGCATAAAGAGATTAGTTTACATTATTTAGAACATTAATTCTTGCAAAAGTGCCAACCCAAACAGAAGGAAAAAAATAGGATTTTGATGTTGATGTTATTACTTCACTGCTGGCATAAATGATAGATTTTGCTCTTGCAGTCAGCAGTTCGAATACATGTTTCTGTCCTGATCTAATGCAGACCTGGCAGAGTGCAGATAGTTTGGCAGATGGTGTTCAGCAGGGACATGTTGTTAAGGTGAAAGAGGCAGATCAATTCCATCTGCTAGCATTCAGTGTAACACACTCATGTCTAGATCTAAGGGGTTATTGCAACATGGCCAGGTGTGCAAGGGCAAAATAATACAAAAAAGTGGAAGGCAAAAAACAGCAAGAGCAGATTTGTATTTATTTGTTTAGTAGAACCAAGTGGAAAGTAAATTTTGACCTTAGCTGAAGGTCCGAGATGAGACTAAACTTCAAATTAGTGTAATCAATCATCACTTTTCATATACAAAAATATAAAATTGGAATATTAGTCAGAATATTATTAAAGATGCCATGGTGCGGGTAAATACTCGATCCTGATTGGCTGCTGGATGTGGATTAAAAGTGATAATCCACACGGCTAAAAAAGAAGTTCCGGTCACATAGCATACATGTTCTATATCACTGCGCTGGCTTCTGTAACCCTATCCTAGGCACTTTAACATTGGGAGTTGGGTCATCTAGACCAGTGTTTTTCAACCAGTGTGCCGCGGCACACTAGTGTGCCGTGGGAGATGGTCAAGTGTGCCGTGGGAAATTGCCCTCATTAACTGATTTAACAACATTTCCCATCTCCAGGATTTCAGCTCTCTGTTCATTCAAACAGGCCCTGATAAAACACTGAGGAGTTAGGAATATAAAAGATCGTAAAATACTTTTTCTTTGCGTTTATTTTATTTTATTAAAGACATTTTGATAAGAATGACGTTACCACGATTCAGCTGCAGCTCCGGCTGTATTTTGGAAAAGTCCCGTCGCTTTAACTGTCTCCACCAATCATTCTTGGGGAGCTTAATCACATGTCATCAGTCTGACCATTCAAAAGTGGTTAAAGTCTTCACTTCCTTGCTCTTGATTTAGCTCGTAAAGTCGCTCAGTTATAACAAAAATACCAGCTAAAGCTCGTCTTTAGCGGTGTAGCTTTGCACAGAATCCGGTGTCAGACCGTGGAACAAGTGAACAAAACAATGAAGCTCCGAAAAGCGATCTTTTGCCGTTTTATGCACTACATTTCCCATGATGCATTGGGTTGTGAGAGTGACAGCGCACAAGGAGATCTGTTGTTAAACGTCTTGAAACCAACAAACACACATTAAACTGTTTTTAAATCTTCTGACTTAACTTTTATTGCATCTTTTAGAAAAAAACAGCTGCAGTTTCCAGCTTTTTCTGTAACAATTATCTCAAAAATGCATGTGAGATTGTGGAGGGGCTGTAGATCAATACAGACTGAGTTTCTCCTTTTTTTTTTAATTTTTGGATGCTGGTGTGCCGCAGGATTTTTTTTAAGGTTAAAGTGTGCTGTGGCTCAGAAAAGGTTGAAAAACACTGATCTAGACCCACTAGACAGTGCGCTGAACTTTTTTTCTTCAATGATTTGTGATCTTCACTGGTGTCCATGGATTACATGAAATCGTTCCACCTTTATCCACCTTCATCAAGGTAGGGAGAACACGTCAATGTAAGGGTGGGTTCATCTAAGATAGCACAAGGGTTAACCGTTGTGAGGTTCACAAATCATTGAAGAAAAAAGGTTTAACGCACTGTCTACATGACCCAACTCCCAATGTTAAAGTGGCTAGGATAGCACAAGGGTTAAAACAACCTTTTACTTCATCATCTGGACAAAAACAAGCGGTAAGAGGTGAACTTTCTCTGAACTGACGCTTTATATAACACATAATGACAATCAGCGCATTTATCACCTTCTTTTGCTGCTGCAGTCAAGCCGGGGATCACATCACACCTGAGCCAGGGGTGTCCGTGTCCCTGTGGTGTGGGTTCTGGTCCTTGCCCCTGGGTGCTGGGCCTCGCCAAATTTCCAACTGTTGCCCAGCCTGGTCGGGCCATCTTTACAACACCCCTCGTGGGCCCCCATTTTCCCCTGGGTGCCCCCCTCCTAGGCGGGGACGGCTGGCCCCTGCCTTGCTCCTTCCTGGACCAACCGTGGGCCTGGTGGGTGGCTGTGTGGAGCGCGGAGCGGGTCACCCTTGGGGTGTCCTGGCTCGTACCTGGGGTTGGGGTGGGGGGATGCCCAGAACTCCTGGGTGGTGATGAGGTGCTTGTCTGAGGCTGTGGGCACACCCGGCGTTGGGCCCTCCCGGCGTTGGGCCCTCCCAGCGCGGCGGCTGCTCTCCTGGTTGGGGCGGGGCTGCGCTCTCTGTCCTCCCGTGCCTCCCTGCTCTCTGGCTCTGGGGGCCCCGCCGCGGTCCTGCTGGCCCCGGCCTGGGTGGCGGATGTGATCGCCCGGGGGGCGGTTGTTCTCTGCTTGCTGCCGTGTGGCGTTGGGGGGTTCTGGCTGCCGCGGCTGCTGCGGCGGGGGTCTTGGTGTGGGGATGGCTGGGCACCCTCCCTCCTTCTTTTCACATTCCACCATCCATTTTAGAAGAACATAAACACTCAATTGAGCACAGTTGTTAGCTCATCTTTGCACTAATAGTTTTTGTGATTGAATGAAATATTTCACACTAGTTGGCTTGAAGGCGTAAGTATGCATGTGTGAACACTATCTGTATTGTGTACATGTTGACATGTGGACATTTTTGCAGCTAACAGGTGGGTTTATAACATTTGAGTGTGTGTGTGGAGTGGACAGGCCCCGCCCTTTGAGATTTGTATTACATCTGAATCTTACCGTAATGATAAACATCCAGTAGCTTGTTGCTTTATGCTGCTTCTTGGTTTGACCCCCCCACTCCTATAATCACCCTCCTATCCCCCCTCTCTAACATCCCTCTCTTTTCTTCCCTTCTTTCCTTTTCCGTCCGGTCCAACACAAAAGATTTTCAAATATGATTAAAATGAATAAAGTTTGGCCTCGATTACAAAAGGGGTTTATTCAGATATACCTCTGGTTTGTCAGAAGATTAATAACCCCTGTTGTTAAAGTAAAATATGTCCAACACAAGAGGCCTTCAGCTCTCATCTGTTTGCCCAGCTGTTGGACAGGACAAAAAAAAAGGTCGGTGCCGGCTTAGCTGGCCAAGTGGCGCGTTGTCATGGTAACGGGACAATGCGCCAAACCACATAACAAATAGTCTGCTTTTTGTGAAAAGACCTATCCACACCGAAAAAATAAGAATAAAATCCTAAAAACTGAATAGTTTTTCTTTTATAAGTGACCATGATATGGGCGGGATAATTGTCTTTAAGTGTGCATTATCAGAAATTAACATAGGCTTCCACGGCGTGCATTATTTCTGACAATACAGACTTTGTCGGCCATCAACCCTTACTTATAAGATGAAAACAAATTAAAGACAAAATATCAGGGTTAACTAGAAAAAAATAGACTGAATTATCCAAGTTACAAGAATCCTGAAAGAATCTTAAATACTAGTCTTTTTGTGGCTGATTAGAGGACAGACCACATATGCCGACAAAAGTAAATATCTTATGCATGACAAAATTTCAGTCCTTACCAAAAAAAGTTCATATAAGTTTGGATCATTTCCTAATATGCTTGTTGCCATTGCCACCAAATTATTCTTATTATTCTTAATTTGTTTTCAATCAGAAACCATCTATATTTGGTGTTTCAACAGCCCTGAGTCCCAGATATTTGCTCTGTTTGCAAATCTCTAAGCAGGGGCTGGGGCTGTAAACAGCTCCGGTCTACTTCCCTGACGTGTCTGTGAGCCGCGACTCTAGTCTCGTGGGTCGCGACTCGCGAAAGCTTGAGCTGTGAGCTGTGACCCGCGAGCTGGCTCACTAAAGCTTCAATATAATTTTTGCCTTAAATTGAGCGTCGCAGCGGCTTTTGGGCTTGTAAATTCAGAATCAGAATCAGAAATACTTTATTGATCCCACATGTGGGTATTTTCTTTGTCACCATAGCAACTGACAGCAGAGGAAAAAAAAAGACTTAAGGCCTGTTCACACCGGGACGAATTTCGCCGGCGATTTTCGCCGACGTTTAACGCCTCGTGACTAAACAAAGGGCACCAATGTGAGTGTGCACACCGACGCGAAAAAACGCCACGCGCCGAAGCGTCAAAAAAAAAAAAAAACGCCTCGGGTTCGTTTTTTTTTTTCTACGCGTTGCGTCGAAATCTATTCAACCAATGAGAATGGCGCTTTTGCACACGTGTCTGGAGCTTCTGAAGTTACAGTAAAACACAACTTGACCACACATACCAGCGAAGAAGATAGACGCCAAGTAGCGTCTACACCGCCGTGAAGAAATAATGACGGACATTATAAAATATCCCCTTACCAAGTACCAGTTGGAGCTACTGATGCTTGAAATATTCATGTTTTCTTTGTATGATTCTGACAAGCACGTAAATTCTTGCTCTCTTCTTCTGAGTGAAAAGCGACTTTAAGAATCGTAAAGTTGCGCAGCGCCACCTTGTGTACAGGAGTATTTCTGTTTACATTAAGCGCCATCTAATGTCAGGGAATGAAATTGCATGTTCGCTCGGCTCATCGTCAGCGAAAATCGCCTGGGTGTGAACACAAAAAACGTGGCGAAAAACGCTGCCGAATAACGCCTGGCGAATATTCGTCCCGGTGTGTACGGGCCTTTAGAATGATATAAAAAAACAAGAACAAAGAAAATGTAGCATTAATGCAAACATCAAGGTAGTCAGCTGCGACCCACGAGTGGCTCTGCGCGCGGACTTCTGCCGTGGAATGCTTATTGATATCATGTTGACAACCACAGTTTATTATAACAGCATGACAGTAGAAAAGTCACGACTATAACCTCCTCTGCTGCAGTGCGTGCTCTGTTACCACGACAACGTATGCACTGCGTATCAAATAGGTAGTAGTCTGCTTTTCGTGAAAAACTATTTCAACTTAAAACATATTTATGAAAATACTAATATTTGATCTTATTCTTTTCCTTCTGCAATTAAACTATTAACGGAGTTAACCAAGTATTTAAGTACGATGCTGATATACTTTGTTACCTGAAGCGGTAGACAGAATGCTTTCCCCCCTTTTGTTGTCAGCAGAACTAAGAAACGGTAAATAACGTATCTATGGGTTCAAGACCAATGATCACATGATTTGGGGAATAAAACTGAATGCATAATGTTTCTCTCAAAAATGATTCCCCAAAATTAATACAACAATTGCACCACGCATGAAGTAAACAACTAAATAACTCACTATTACTAATTTAAACTGTTTTCTTAAATGTTATAAGTGTAAAAAATCAAATCTAAAAGATTCTGTCATTTTAGATGATAGATATTTTGGTTTAAATAATTGCTTTATCTTCAGTAGAAGCCTTTCAATAGTGTTAACGTTTAGTTCTTGATAGCACTAACACCCCAAAGGACAAAAGCAAATTCACAGAAAAAAAAGAATGATGGTGAAGGGTTGTGAACTTTCACACATTTGGTGTGAGGAACCTGCTTTCAGGTTCTGTCTCCTTTTCTGACACAATTCAGACTGTGAAAAACAAACCAAAAACAACTCTATTACTTCTCTGTAAACTGTTAAATTAACCATCAGCATACAAGATGTGTGTTCTATTAGGTTTAGGGAGGTCATATTCTTCTACACCAATTATGGACCATGATTTGTTATCTGATGTTCAGTCATGTTGGAGTAGAAGGGGTCCATCCCCAAACTCCTCCATCAGATTACCCGTTAAAGACGTGTGCTTTGTCTCTTCAGACAATATGTCTCTGATGCTCCAGTGGCATCTACCGGTAATTGAAGTACCACTCTGGAGTCATGTATCTCTGTTGATAGGACTGATCTGCCACAAATATTTATTGGGGCAATTACGGTAAGGGTATTTAAATACAAGAGAAAAAAAGAGAAATAAGATGAAGCTGGGTTCTTTATTTCATCCAGTATATTTGTGTCTGATCATCTTTTTTTTTATAACTTCTGTAATTAATGATTTATCTGTATTTAATAGGTGAGTTATGTTGATTCGCTGTAGCAACCCCTGAAGGGAAAAGCTGAAAAGAAAAGACAAAGTGATTGAGAGCAGGGTTCAAACTGTTCTACCATGGTTTGGATGGCAAGAGGAGCAGAGTTGGACTGATCCTGGCATTTTGCTGAAAAAATTCTGGAGGTGAAGAGAATGTCATGAGGTGAAGAAAAAGAGTTGAAGAATTGATGTTGATGGGAAAGTTTGTTTTTTAGGACAAACAGATGGTGGGAAGCTTTGATAAAAAGATGGAAATGTCAGTGGTGAATATATTTTCCAAAAAACAGAGGACAATATGATCTCAAATCAGTGGTGGGCGAAGAACACAGGTTGATCAAATCTCATGCAGATGTCATGATCTGAAAGAGCGCAGTGACTGCAACAATGTGGCCGGGGCAGTATAGTCAGCCGTGATAGGACGGTGGTGTGTAGAAGGACTCTGGTAGTGAGAAAGATGAAGAGCCACAACAGAAAAACAAGTTTTGGAAGCTAAATAATAAAGATTGCTGTTTGTTTTTTAGGGAGGAGTTAAATCTGGCTTTGATAAATCAGGGGATTCTCTCAGATGACTGAGCAGCAACACCTAAAGTGATCAGGAAGACTGGGAGGAAGATACTTGCTGAATAAAGAAAACAAATAAGGAGAATTGGTGGTGGAATCAAGAAACTTTGAAAGTATGTGAGAGGAAAATGTTAGCTGAGAAAGCGTGGGACACAGAGAGGACAAAAGAAAGAAAACAGGAACACACAGAGATGGAGAACAAAGTGAAGGGGGGGGGGGGGGGGGGGTCAAATGAAGGGCATCTGAGGACTTGATAGGTTGGACACAAAAGAGGTAAAAGTGGATTTGTACAAGTTGGCAAAACAGAGTAACAGAGATGGAAATAACGTGCAGCAGGTTATGGAGGATCAATGACAGGGATGGAAATGTAGTGACAGATTTCACAAGTGTGATGGAAAGATGACGATCTTTGAAGAGCTGATAAATGAGGAAAATGTTAGAAAGCCAGAGGTTTCTGTGGTGAAGCAGGAAATAGAAAGCATCAGTAAGGATGAAGTGAGAAAGATGTTGAAGAGGAGGAAGAGTTGAAAGGCAGTTGGTCCTGACAACGTATCAGTGGAGATGGGGAAGTGTTCAGAAGAGGTGACAGTAGGGACTGGGTTGTTTAACAAGATCTTGGAGAGTTAGAAGATGCTTTAGGCGTGGAGAAGTGCTCTGGTGTCCATTTTTAAGACCAAGGGAGAAGTGCTGAAATCTGGAAACTACAGAAAATAAAGCTGATGAATCACATGAAGGAAATTATGAGAAGTAATAGTAGAAGCAAAGCTGAAGTTAGAAGTGAGTATGTGTGAGCAGCAGTATGGTTTCAAGCAAAGGTGAGTCTGATGCAAAGACTGACAGATGAAGTTAGACAGGAACTGTGGACCATGATCAGCGTAAAAAAACATGTTGGGTAACACCATTACATTTTTTACATATGGGTAATCTATCTCGTGACAGTTTTTTGTTGTTAAAATGCCATTTTCTGAGTGATAAACCCACTTCATTACTATGAATTAATTAAATAAACTGTACTAACCAAACCCACCTCTGTTGAGCTGTAAAGGGACTGTCAGAAAGGGAAATATGGGTGGATAAACAGGATAAGGGATTATAATAGGTTAAGGCTGTGTTTTTTTCAAGGTAGCCAATCAGAGGCAATGTTGGTTTACATGAAAGTCAGGACACTCGTCACACACACATCAAATTGTAGAGGCTGCTGAAAGAGGTGAGAGCAGCTGAAAATCAAAGACGTCCCATGCAGTAGGACTGAATGACTCAGTTGTGTTATTCTGAATTATTTTTATTTTAAATTTACATTACACTTCTGAACAAATTATATACCCTTGAGTAGATGCACTTTACACTTTTCATTTAATTCTTTATATTTCATGACCCAAAAAAAAGTATGTAAACAGTATCACAGTGCATCTGAAAGATAACTGACAACTATTATAATAATTTAATAACCTTAATCTTTTTTTTAAATATTTCAAGTTAAACGTAGCTTTTCATATTTGAACATGTGCACATCACATTCAATCTTGTTTGCGTCTTATACAAAGGGGAGTCAGAGTCTACAAAACTTATGATGTGAGTCATCTGCTGTGGGTATAGTCATACAGTCTGCTCCAAAGCTGAAAATCTCCTGAGGACAAGATGTTTTCTATTCAAAAGAAAGATGTTTAGCGATTCAATAAACTTTCAATTTATTCCTGCGTCTTCCTGATCATATTCAGCTTTATAAATAGTGGATTAGAGTTTGTATTTAAACAGTATTTTTGTGCAAACGGATTTGAATTTGAATCTATTTAATTGTTACATAAATAGTTTGTCCTGATTTAGAGGCTTGCTTTCAAAATAAGATTAGGAAAATCATTGTCGAGTTTCCAGCTAATGTGCTGACAAATACGATTCTGATCCAACAAGAAGAAGACATTTGTCAAAGACTGATATAGGGGGCTTTTATCTGCACCGATGGCAGCAGCACAGCTCAATTCAAGGGATAATCATATCTGCTTCAAGCCTCATGAACACTCCTGCTACATCATCACTGTGGTTATTTAAAGTTATCTTAGCATTTTGGTGCCAAATACCTTTGCATTTCGGTAACAATACATGTTTAAATCTCCTAATTCAATTCTATCAACAAAATGCATTCTGGTATAAATCCGAACTAAACATATACTGATAATCGTATAGAGATGATTGACTTTTAATGAATTAAAATGTGGTTTATGTCTTTTTTTTCTTGTGGTTCTGCCAATATTTGCCCAAAATTATGACCAAAAGGTCAAGAATGCATTTAGATACTTTTGTCGCAATTTTTATTTGTTGTTGTTGGAGGGGAAAGCACAAAGGTACTTTTTTGGATTACATATAATGCTTCTTCCTCAAAACCATTGAATGAAGATAAAAACTTTTGTTAATTTGATGGGAATGTTCCTCAGTCTAACCCAGGTTATTGTACCAGAGCGTTTATAGAAAACTAGCTTTTCCAGATAGTGCTGCTTGCCTAGCTTGTGTTTTTACAGGAAACTGTACATGTGCAAAGGCAAATGGTCATGTCATGACAAATTTAAAGCGCTCAAGGAGAATGGATTCCAGCTCCAGCCTGAAAATTCAAAGACCCTGCAGCTATTTTGCACCAAAATGTCATAATGGGGAAAAAAAATGTCAAACCCTTTGAATGTGAACAGCCGGAAACTGAAACAACATTAGGAAATAAGACCCATCTTCCCCATTTCAAGACGCAGCAAGAATCTCTATTTTGGTTGGTATTTATGTATAATCTAGGAATTTGGCATTGTACAAGCACATCATATGTACATATTTGCAAGCAGGCAACAACAATATTAACAGCATGTCGAGCAACTGTAACAGCTAAAACCAGTGTAAATGACCCAGGTGGGAATGGCTAATATTACAAAATACACAGGTACATACTTTTCTAATATGAATAGAATACAATACAATAAAAAAAAAAAAAATCACAGGCAGATCTTTTCACAGTTTTTCTGGTTTGTTCATCCATCTTTTCCCACATTTTCCACTTAAAAGCCTCTCCAGCTCAAAACCTCAAGCCAAGTCTTTGATATGTATGCTCGGTTCATGTTGACCTGCATATTGGTAGAAAAATAAGAGTGTCCAAAACAGCACATTGGCTTTGATGAATATAAAGGTAATTGTAGCCTTTGGCTGCAGCATGACAAGCACAACGTTCTTGTTGCATTGCACTGGTCATTTATTCTGTTCCAGTCTGCATGAAATCATGTGAGGGGTAGGTTCAACCGTTCTGCACTTATTCTGGGAGGTTGGAATCATGTCTTGTACTGTAAGTAGCTTATCTCATCCTGTACCATCCGAACTGTTTCAGATCACAAGCTGTCAGATACATCCTGTCTATGAAAAGTTTAAGACAGCCATCCTGCTTTACTGCATTGACTAAAGCACATCTGCTCAAAGGTCTGTTTGCCTCCAAAAATGGTCCTTATTGTTACAGCAGTGAGATTTTCACAAGTAGCTCCATGCGTCATCCGAAAGGAACCCTGCCTTCAAACAGCCCGAGGCATCTTTCATTCTATCTCACATCCCAGTAATTCTCACTTGATTTTCACAAGTTTGCACTGAGGTTTGAAGAATGTTTATGGTAGATAACAGTTGATATCATTAGACTGCTTTTATACACCTGTCATTTAAACCTCTTTTTTGTTTTCTTTTTAAGATTTGAAATTTAAAAATGACAACCACAGGTTGAGTAGTTTACTTTACCAGTGAAGATCACAAATCATTGAAGAAAAAAGGTTCAGCGCACTGTCTAGTGGGTCTAGATGACCCAACTCCCAATGTTCAAGTGCCTAGGATAGCACAAGGGTTAAATCAACTGAGATTCTTTAATTAGTGTGAACACCCTGCTTTCATTGAACACTGAGGCAGTCTGTGAACATTGAACCGATTGAGTAAAAACACAGGTTATCAACTAAAAGTTAGACTTTATTTTTTTATTAACTTGCAAGAAAATGCTGGAAGAAAGACTTTTAGTAATGAAAAGTTCAAACTCTGACAACAATGATGATAGCAATAGTCTTTATCCTCCATTTAGAGCTAAAGAGGTAGAAATGATTCTTTGTGGTTGGCGACGATTTGCATTTGAGAGCAGGTCAAAAGTAATCTAAGTGTTGCTAGACATCGCTTTAATATAACTGAGCTGTTTTTGAAAATCTACTACTTAAGTGCAATAGCTGAGTGAAAAAAGGCAGCTTTATTCTTTATGCAGAGTTAATAACTGCTGGAGCACTTTAGTCCTTAGCAAACAATGATAAAAGCCCTGTACGCATGAGGATCTGACCCTCCAGCCACGTGCAGTGTTAAAAGCCCAAGTTGCCTGTTAGTTCAGATGATAATGATAACTTAGATTTTTCCACAGTCTCCTTGAGTGTAACCCAAGGAGTGGGGCAACCACAAAGACCTGATTGTTTTAGCATGATATATTATGGCAGTCAGAGAGTGAAAAAAAAAAAAAGGTCTGTGTTAAGGTAGTTTGTGGGAACTGAATAGAGCAGTCCTCTCCCCTCTAAACACAAAATAAAGAAGAATCATGAAAACCACAGTATTCAACCAGCCCATGTAATCGAATAGATCAGCTTTATCTTGTATGTCTAATCTCATTTTGTTCCCCAGTTTGGTGACTTATGCTGCCAGAGGAAAACAGAAAAAGTGCTTTGGGGCAAATACTGCCATGAAGCTCATTTTCCTTCATGGGCGTTTTCTTTCAGAACAATGTTGGCATGTGCTGAGGAAAAGCTTCCCCGTTGTTACAGTTTTAATAAACTACAGGCAGTAAAAGCACTAAAGGCAGGTGTTCAATGTTCATGCATAGCCGTGACATACTAGATCCTGCTCCTTTTTTTTTGGTGGGAATAAATAAGTGTTAAAAGCCCATTTTAGAGTTCCCTTTTGTGCTGAATTCTGTCAAAGAATTGCTGCTATTCTTTTCCTCATTGCTGCATATACGTAGTTATGCCAATAAAGCAAAAAGAAGCATTTTAGAAAAATGCACAAGATTTGAAAAAAAAAAGTTCCTCTGATCTGACTTTAATTAGTTAAAATTGTTGGACTGAGGAAAAAACCTCAAAATCTGTGGTAATATGTAAGCTATTAAATAAGCTATTTGATAGAATTTAAGAAGCTGTTAACCTTTTCCAGAGATATCAAGAAGATATCCCAATAGATTCGTAAATTGTTAAATCACATACTCCAACATGACTAGATTTAACTATACTTTTAATAACCCATAAATTGTCATACTGAGAATATCCATAAGCACAATAAATAAATAAATACATAAAAACAAAAATAGAATGGCATAATTACTACTATGCCTGCATGTTTGTCCAGCTCCATCTACCTCTTATTGTCTTTGTCCAGCTGTCTGAATGAACCACACTTCAGGCTTTTTTATATTTTATAAGAATTTTCAGGTTCTGTAAATAATTACAAGGTAATTTACTACTGGTGAGAGTTGCAAGTTTGTAAGTCTTTTTTTTAAGATTAAAAAAAATTAATTGACAGAACTGGCACGTCTTCTTTGTGAGGCATCAATACAAGCCTCTGGCCACACTTTACAGGTAACATGGGGGTGATAAAGCAGAATCTTACCCTGTATGCATTTTTTTTTAAATCTTCTCAAATCGGTTTCGTTTTTTCATTTTTTTATGAATTTCCTTTTGTTTAGTTCATTGCTTTAGAAAAAGGTGAGCAGTAAAAACTTTTTTCTGTTGGAAAATGAAAACAACTAAGTGGTCCTTTTAGTTTGCATGCATATTAAAATACATATACATCAACAATCATAAAAAGCACATAAAGGGCTGTTGAGGGAGTCAAAAGTGTCAGTGTCCCTTCCTCTATCTGAAAAAGCAAACATCAAAAATAAAAATGCATTGAAATTTGTCAGTCTTGTTTCCTCGATACTGATTGTTAAGATAAGATATTTCTTTTTTTTTTTTGCTTGTAACTTATTTAAACCCTAATGTTTACATTTGTGAACAGTTTGGCTTTTGTATTGTCCTATTTTGACTTTTAACTTCTTTTGTTTGCTGTTCTATCCTTTTTTATTCTTCTTCGGCACATATTTGAGGCATGACACAAGCTTGGATTTTCCAAAATCATGACACTTCTGAGGTCTCTGCTCATCTTTATGTTTGATATGTTTCACGTTTTTTTCTTCTATTTCTTTAAATGTCTTCATGGTTCAATTGTCTTGCAGTGTCTTTTCTGTTCACTTAAAGGAAGTCGCTCTGCATTTCATTAGAGAGCTGACTGACAGCCATCTCGCTGTGCAGAGATCCTTTCAGGATTCTGGCTGTTTGTTGGGGGCTATAGTCTCCACAATTTTCCCTGGCACCCGTGTCTGTTTCAGGGCAAGGACAGTGTCTGCAGGTCCTGTGATTCTCAGGTAGTCCATTGGACAACCGGGTTGAATTGCACTCTTCATTATGAGACTGTCTACATGTTCCCTTCTGTGCAGAGCTGTGCCAGCACACACATCCAAATAGTGTGCTTCTGCATTTGGCCACATCCCGACATAGTGACTTGCGAAAATTGGGTTTGAACGCCAGGTAAACAACTGGATTGTAAATGGTGGAGGACTTGGCAAAGATAGCTGCCAAAGCAAAAGCCATGGGTGGCACTTCTGTTGAGTTACCAAATGCTGCCCACATGGAAACCACAGCATATGGACTCCATGCTGTCAGGAAACCGATGCAAACCGCCACAGAGAGCTGCAAGGGTAGAACAAAATGCTCAAAAACAGTTTTCATATCAGTCAAAAACTCATTTCATGGCTAATACATGAGTGGTGTAGTATAATGCAAAGTCAGAATAAGTATTTACCTTAACAATAAGTGCATGAGCGTTGGTGATCTTGTTCTGTGGTGACATATGCTGCTGTACAGCCTGCCGAGACCCTCTTACTGTCAGCAGGATGAACGTGTAAGACAGAAAGATGACAGTGCAGGGCACAATGTAGCAGAAGAAGAAGAGGCAAATGATGTAGCTCATAGCTGCAGAACTTTGGCTGGGAGCATGCCAGTCAATGCAGCACGCTGTTCCATAAGGTTCAGCCCCGTACTGCCCCCAGCCTGACAATGGACCAACAGCAAACACTCCAGCGTAGCACCAGACACAAGCCACCAGCAGGCAGGCATGGCTGTATGAAAACTTGTTACCTGTAAAGAACATAATAATGCAGAGTTTCAAATGAACACCACACCAACAACAGACTGCTGAAACATGTAGCAACATGGAGACACATTCACCAAGAAATGTTAAAAAATGTTGCATTTGCTTTCAGCCATCGGATAAGCTTAGGGAGAAGAGTCAGTTTCCCGAAAAACAGAAAATTTCTATTGTCCATTGGCCATGCATATTTGACCTCAGGCATGTTCCTGATTAGAAGTCACATGGTCTGCAGAGATGTTCGAGTGGATTTAATTATTGAAATATATCTAGCAACTCAAGAACAAACAAAAGCACAGGACATTTGCTTGGGGGGGAGAACATGTGAGATAAACCACAACAGAAATACAGATAGAGAAGAAGAGCTCCCCACTGCTTTAGACCTGTGCACACAAAATCATAGCAAAAAGTCACATCTGTTCTATTGGGTGACCATTGCTCTAAGCATCTGCCTGAAAGCACATTTATCCATGAATGGAGCACCTTTTTATCTTTCTACATCAAAGCTTTTGTTTAAATTACCAATGTCAATGATTGTGTAGCAGAAATTGTAAAGAGTGAATCTCTTGCTCCTTGTATATTTTTTGGAAGGATTTCGTGATTTTCCATGTTTTAAACATTACAATCTGCAATGTTGTAGAGCTCTAACTTGCTATTGTACTTGTACCAAAGTATGAATAAGAGGATCCACGGGGAAAAAAAAAAACATTGAAGCAGTCCTCTCTAAATCTGCTGTAATTGATTTAAGCAAGGACTTCTTCAGTGCACAATCGGAGGAGGACGAGAACACAGGCAGTCTTATCTGACACCACCCAGCCTCTTCAGCAGGATGTCAGTTCCTTTTAGTCTTCAAGCTGTGGGTGAGAGGAAGTGATTACACCCAGTGGCACTCATGGAACTGTGTGGCGCTAAGGCAGCATAGTTAGTTATTATAGATGGCTTTTATTTGATGTGAAGCATCTCTGCTCTCATCAAAAAACTCAAGCTATTAATGTGGCTTATCGAGGATCCACAGAGGGAAACTAATTTCAAAGAAAAGTGTATTAAAACAGTATGCGCTCAGATATTTTAACGGGAGATACACCAACTCTTTCTGATTTCATCATCTCAGAAATGATCGGTTAGGCTCTCATAGAAACTGCTCAAATGATACCAACCCTCTCTTTTGAATCCATAAACCTTATTGCATTGAACTCGTTTGAATAATTGCTCATTTATACATTATCTAAGACAATAAATAACTTTTGGTGGCATGTTGCGCCTGGGGTAATACAATACATAATGGTGGTCGGGAACTTCAATGATGTTCGCCATCTAAGAGCCGTGAAATAAGATATTTTTATAATTAATACATAAATGTACGGAAGAGAATTAGGGCCACGGAGAAAGAAAAAAAGAAAATTCTGACTTTAATCTCAGAGTTCTGACTTTAATCTCAGAATTCTGACTTTAATCTCAGAATTATGCGCTACTGCCGCATGTGAGCCATCCTTCAGCACTGCAGAGTCCGAGGAGCTGCAGGAGTGAAACCAACAAAATTGAGATCTGTAAGTGTCTTTTTGCACGCTCAAGGCTTACCGGAGGAGGTCATTTTGCTAATGGATGAACGGAAGGTAAGTAAAAAAGAAACGGTTTTAAACTGGATCTTGTAAATGAAAAGGCAGCAGGCTATGCTAGCATTTTGCAACAGCCATGCGGGGCTTTGCATTGCTGCTGCAAAAAGGGCTGTGTCTAGATGTATTTAGCACCCCCCATTGTCATGCCTGTTTATATCAACAACTACCTTGTAATCTCGTTTTTTATAGCCTTCAGAAAATTCTTTCTACATTTGTCAAACAGATTGTCGTGTTTTACTATGCATGACACCCACCGATCTTTACACTCCATTAATAACATTCAGTTTTCAGCCTTCTCCTCGCGTGACACTTTCTCTCTTTCTATTATCTCATTGCCAAACAAACACTCTGCAAACGACAGTCCCCCGTCATTGAATCATACCCTTTCATAACATTTAATACGATATAGTTTTTGTTATTCTGTATCTGCGTGAGTTTAAATAAAGTTCAGGTGGTGGAAGTCACGTGACACCTCAGAGTAGTGTTGCGTATCCATGGCAACCGCCGTTTCTTCTTTGTGGAACAGAGAACCGCAGCAATGTGTTTACTATGTTCAAAGCACATTAGCACCCACATTAGCGAATCTATCGACACCGCTACAAACTTTACAGGGTACAGTTTATTATATTTCTACAGGGCGGGGTTTATCTGTTTTTTTCGGGAGTGGTTTTTTGAAGCACCGGAAAGCTTGAACGTCACGTCATTATGTTCGTAGTTCTGCAGAATCAGATGATTGACTCTTTTGTAGTCTACTATTTCCTCTCAGCTGCATTTTCATAGTCTGTTCGGATTACCTACGAAAACAAGATAATTTAACTGTTATAGAAACAATCAAGTTTTATTTCATTCTGTTCTATTTTATCCATTTTATCTAACTTTTGTTTTTTGTTTGTTGCTATCACTGCTGTCAAATGATCTTGATTTTTATTTATTTTGTCGTTTTTTTTCTAATTTATATATGCAATGGTACATATCTGAGAAAACCTGCAGATAACTGACATACCTTTTTTCAGTATTTCCATAATAGATGCGTCAAATGCATCTGTTATGGAAATACAGACCTACCTTTTTAATTTAGCTTTTAGTTGAATTTTAGGAATTTATTTGATATTTTAATTATTTATTTTCTCTTTTTACTGGTTTTATGTGTGTATGTATATACATTTATTTATTTGTATTTATTTTATTTATTTTTAATTTTTTAGTCACACCATTTTATATGTCTATTATGGTTTATGTAATTATTTGTTTCTTGTTCATGTTTTAAATATATTTCAATTTTAATTTTATTTCTTTTACATTTTATTTGTAACTCCAGTATGTTCCTCTGAGGGACCCTCCACATCGGTGACTGACTCTTCTCAGTGAACAGGGTCGTTGCAATAGGATCTCCCGGGTCTGACTCTTTTGATCGGATCTGGGGGGTTCTGTGGTAGTGTTCTCCGTGAACTTGGGTGGGGGGTCACTGATGTGGACATGTCCCCAAAATATTGTTTCCCCACTTCAGGAGGAAGCCAGGTCTCTACATTCCATAATTTTATCACTTTTTTATCATGGTGTGTCTCTGTGTGTGTGTTTTTTGCATAGCACTTTGAGTGACATGTGTTGTTGTTAAAGTGCTATATAAATAAAGGTTGATTTGATTTGATCAAATGATAGTAGAAAGTATTAAATCAACTAAATTTCCATTACATGATTCATTTAAATCCTTATGAAATATTCCGTCGCTTGCGTTACATGTATTAGTTCTGCCCTTGTAAATAATGTTTGCAACTCCTATTTAATTTACCCATATGGTAAAAAAGGTATTTTTGACGTAATACTTAAGTAACTCATCTTTGTCATGTGCTTTATCGATATCTTATGATTCTTAATTCTGTCTGATAAAAGCTAGGAACCGGATATTGATAAATCATGTAATAAAATGGTTATAGTATAACGGGGTGGGATTATATAAGTTCGCTTCCTTCCACTCCCTTTCAAGCAATATTTATTAATATGTCTAATTATCCTAAGTTTGATTAGTTACTGTATGAATGTATAACTGATGATTATATTGCTGTTGTGTATTATTTCTACTTAATTGCTTGAAATAAACCATTTCAAAAAAATTAAAATAAAAAATTCATACAAAAACATTTTAGAAGAAAAACCTTTATTCATACATTTTTTATAGAAATATTATAGTTTATAATTTTTAACATAGCAACCATTTATCATTGTTAAGTTATGCATATAATAATAGGGAACGAATTAAATAAGTTTGCTTCTTCCCTTCCCGTTTCAAGCATTAACGGTTTAGTTTGTATTATGACAAGTAAGATACAAGGATGTATACTCACAGATTGTGACTTGTTTTTATTTATTTATATTGGAATACTTTATACAAGTTATCTCATATTTGCTTTTATGCATTACCTTGCTATATAGGTGAGATCATCATGTTTGCAGAAGTGTGTGGTGTGTCCAACTATGTTTCACCGGAAGGTGGAGGTGAAACCCTTGGGGGGTAACCAACTATCTTTGCCTCTTCCCAGCATTAGCATGAGAACTTGCGTGTTAGCTGTGTCTAGACTTGAATCGAAGTACACTCTGTGTTAGTTATCCGTGACAAAAGGCTTTGCAGGTCCGAAGATTGATTTTTTTTGATTTATTGATTTATTTCAAGCATTGTAGTCAAAGCAATAAAAAAAAAAAATTTACACATATTTATCAAACTCATTACAGAAATGATGAAATGCATAGATTAAAAAGACAGAAAACAAAACAAAAATGTCATTTAAATCACATTTGCTTAATTAAATACAGTGATCATTAACTGAAGTATAAGTAGAGTTTGATTTATTGCTTGAAAAGGAGTGGGAAGAAGCAAGCTTATATAATCCCACCCAAGATGATGTGGGAAGGCTGTGAAAAGACAGACATGTCGCAATTAATGTTTTCTGATCGCGCTGAAGCTGTGCTTTTATGTTTCCCCCTCACTTTAGAGCACAGCGCATGTGTAACTTAGGGAAAACCCAACAAACGTAATAAAGGAGGAAGCGACAGAATATGTGCCAGAGTGGAGAGAGCTTGTTGCTGGGTATTATCTCTGTTCGTTCTCCTCGTAAAAGGTACCTTGGTCTGTTGTCTTTCTTTCCTTAAGTTGTTATTCTGATGTTGTATGTAGGTTGGTTTAACCCAACAATTGATATATGTGCTGTTCCTGTGTTGAAGGAAGCATGTTCCAATTGACCATGCTTGAAACAATAAACTGAAATTAATATTGTTTCTAACAACTGCTTTTAACTTAGAATGGTCTTATTTTCCAATATAAACTTGTCACAGCTGCACAATGACGTACTGGTTAGCAGGCGTGCCTCATAGAAAGATGGCTCTGGTTCAAATCCCAAAAGGGTCCTTTCTGTGTGGAGTTAGCATGTTCTCCTGGATGCATCAGTGGGTTTTCTGCAGCTTCTTCCATCAGTCCAAAAAAACGTGATTAATGTAAAGTGTGTGAATGGTGATTGTGTGTGTGTGTTGTCTCTGTCCGAGAGCTGCATCATCCTCCAAAGCGATGACATCACGGTCAATCTGCACAAAAGAAAAATAAATTGATAATACTAATCATTTTTAAAAAGTAAATAAGTATTATTTGATGTCACACAGTAAAAATATAAGAAAATAACTATCTACTTTGTCTTAAAATTAAGTCTTGGCACCTGGAGTTCCATCTTTTTTTTCCAAGAAAGATTTGAAATCCAGATGCCAAGACTCAACTTCAAGACATCACCTGGATAAATGAGAACTTTCACCAACATGGAGCCTCCATATTGCTGTGCGCAAACATTTGACATTTGATACCTGGGAGAAATCAGGTGCATCCAAAATCCTGATCTACACTGAGTCAATTATCGGATTTATTTTGGAGAACTACCTGATGATGTTGCATTGAAACTGTCCCTAACTCTCAAAACTACACCTGTCAAAAAATTAAAGTATATTCTCTGTAAACATTGTAGCAGCATTGATAGACATGAAGTGGTAACGCTTTCTTTTGCAGTACAGTACTTACAGTGTATACTTATAGTGTAACTACTTGGTACTTACAGGGTATTCATATGGTACTTTTTATGGAATTTACTGGGTACTTACAGGATATTTACATGGTACTTTTAATGACTATATCAAAGTTGTTATGCTTTTTATGTCAATTTGAGCTTGTATTGGGATTTTTATTGCAGTTACCACCCCTGAAGAAGTCCTGCACCGTTACCAAACTCTGCTGAAGGAATTTCGACGGACAAACAACACGACCCTCACATGTGGCCAGTGTAATATGGACAAAAATACAATAGATTTGACTGCAACTATTGCAGAAATGACTTTGGTTGGAAAAGGTGAGAATCTGGGGCCATTTCCTGTTTTCACGGTGGGTGACAAACTCATGAGCTATGCAAAGGAGTGTGAATCATTTCTGGAACAACACAAAACTCTGGAAGAAAAGATAAATAATATGAAAAATAATCTGTTCTGTGGAATGCTCCTTTTTACTGTTTTGTTGAGAACTTAAAACAAATTTCATTGTGATGACACTTTGTATGCTGCAGAAGTGTGTCATATTAAAGATTTTTGTTTTCACTGCTGTCTTGTTTCTCTTTAAATTTGCCACATGTTACAAGAAGTAATCAGGCCAGAATATGTTTTTTCAATGCAGTTACTTCACCCTTCCCAACAAGTTAGCATTGTCTCATTTGGTAAGGTCAGAAGACCAAGTGTGTATGTACACTGTACGGGAAGGTAATACGTGAACATACCCAGCATTTACTACTGAAAGTACCAATTAATAGAGTGGAAATAGGGCTGACTTTCTTTTACAGTCCAGTTTCATTGTACTTAAGGGGTAGTTTCTGTAGTAAATTCATGGTAAATACCATGAAACAAACAACAAGTGCAGACTTAAATTCAGGGTACTTTATTTGTACTTACCTTGTTCTTACATGTGGTTAGTGCCACAAAAGACACCTTTGCACAGCATGTAAATACCCAGTAGGTATATTATAAATACCCAGGATGTACCACATAAGTATGAACCAAATAGTACCACATGTACAAAATAAAGATTGGTGGCCATTACAGTCACCCATACTTAGAAAACACAACAATCTGTCGGATAAAAACAAGTACAGTAGTATTTTCAGAACGTAAATCATCTGTAACCCTTGTGCTATCCTAGGCACTTTAACATTAGAAGTTGGGTCATCTAGACCCACTACAGTGCGCTGAACCTTTTTTCTTCAATGATCTTCACTGGTTTCCATGGATTACATGAAATCTTTCCACCTTTATCCATCTTTGTTATGGTAGGAATAACACGTCAATGTAAGATAGCACAAGAGTTAAATTGTCTTTAAATCTCCAGAAATAAAATGATCAGGTAGCTGAATGTAAACAGGCTGCATGCAAACAAAACTTCAGTGTGCACAAATGCACAACTTGAAACTCTGTGAGACTATGTGGCAGTCACAGATGTTTACCTTGATATTTCAACGGCATACGTACGTTTTAAAATACGTTTTACAGTTACAAAATGCTAGCACAGTATGTCGCGGTTTTATTAACAAATTCCAAATATATAAATCTCTTTTTACTCACCTTGTGTTGTGCTGTTAACACAGTGGCCTCCTCTGGTAAACTTCAAGGACTCAACAAGAAACTTTTCGTTAGTTCCACTCGCCATGTATGACTCCACAGTGCTGCTAATGCTAACTGAATGAAGTAGCTCACAGGCCTCCGTAGTTCTGAGATTAAAGTCAGAATTCTGACTTTTTTCTCAGAATTCTGAGTTTGAAGTCAGAATTTTCTATGCCATTCTTTTCCTTCTCCATGGCCCTAATCCTTTTCCACATAAATGGGATCTAAGACTGGAGATGCAGTATTATCTGATCAAAGCAGAGACAAGAAAAATTCTTTAGCATATAGCTTTTGCTTTATTGGTTTTCACTCAGCCTCGTCATAAATTACAAAATGGTTATAACATTGCACAGCCAATGATTAGTTGAAAAAAAAAATCATTATTTTTTTCAAATGTGACTAATGGATGATGTCTCTAACAAACAAACAAATGCTAATGACCAACATCTTGGCAGATGTGGGAGATAACCCACACTGACCAAAAATATAAACGCAACACTTTTGTTATTGCTCCCATTTTTTATGGTATGAACTCAAAGATGTGAAACATTTTCCACATACACAAAATAACCAGTTCTCTGAAATATTGTTCAGAAATCTGTCTAAATCATTGATAGTGAGCACTTCTCCTTTGCCAAGACAATCCATTCCACCTCGCAGGTGTGCCATATCAAGATGCTGATTAGACAGCATGATTATTGCACAGGTGTGCCTTAGACTGGCCACAAGAAAAGGCCACTCTGAAATCTTCAGTTTTCATAAATAAACAAATCCTCTTAAAATTAAGAAACTGCAGTGATTAAAAAATAATAATTTTGCACCGTCTGCCTTATACTGTGATAAATAATATATCTGTTGTAATTGTTTTTATTTATGACTCCTTTCTTGTGATTTTCTTTGTATTAGACGTCAGTTGTTGTTTTTTTAAGTTCCCAAGTTTAAACCCTATTGTTTTAAATTGTAGTTTAAATCCATTTTTGTTCTTCATTGTTTAACTATTTAACTGTTTTAACTTGGTAGATTGACACAGTCAATTTTGGTTTTTACTTAACTTAAATGCAATTATTAATTGTTTTTCTGATGGTTTTGATGATTTTACCCATGATTTGGAAAGCTTTTTTTGTTGAGTGTCTTTATGTTATTGTTTTCTTTCTCAATCTAATGGTGTTGAAATCTTTATGAGCATAACTGCAGAGCAGTGTAGTATGACGTTACTCAAAAATAACATTTAAACATCTTCACTTGACATTGTGACTTCATAAGTCTAAGCAAAATCTCATTATTTCTTTTATCCAAATAAAAATCATCTGACAACCTCAACCCATGACAATTGAAGCATTTTAACAGATTTCTTGCTTGACAGTTTAAAAAAATCTATCCATTTCTATAAAGCTGTATTTAATAATATAATAAATTGATTATTTACAATTTAATAGATAATTAATTATCATAATAGTATTATTTTGGTCTCATAAATCTGAGTTATTCTAGTTTCATGAGAAAATCATCTGCTTTAAAATATTTACCATTATTAACACATACAGGTTAATATAGAACCTTTTTTTTAACCAGGTAGGTCAACTGAGAACTATTTTTTATTTACAATGACACCCAGGCCAAAAAGACCAGTCAAGATGGAAATGTACAGCAAACTATAAATATTATATACATTACAGCAAAGTGTTACATGATTAGTCTAATAGTTCATGACAAGTATAGCAATCTTGGCTTGTAGGGAGTTTTCAAAAGTGGACAGTGGTTTAAATGGGCTAAGACCTTATTGTCCCTTTTTGGTCAAACTTTGACGTGGTTTAACTTTTGACTTCCGTTCAAGGGGCGTGGACTTTGCTGCAAATGATTAGTTAGTGCTGGTGCAAAACCCATGCAGGGAAAGTCAAGCAGGTCCGAGCTTTAGCTTATGTGCTGAAAGACAAATGAAAGGAGCGCGTCATAGAAACCTCAAAGTGACAGACAGCAGTTCTCACAAGCAGAATTATGTCATTAAATGTGGTTTATTAAACATTCGATCCATTTCCTCCAAGTCCCTCTTAGTCAATGAGTTAATCATTGATAACAATCTTAGTCTTTTAGCCTTAACAGAAACTTGGCTCCAACAGGATGACTATGTTAGATTGAATGAAGCACCCCCCCCCCCCCCCCACTTATGCTAACTATCAGAAATCCAGGATTTCAGGGAAAGGAGGTGGTTTGGCAGTAATATCACAGTCTAGCTTACTTCTCAGCTCTAAAGTTAAAAATGCTTATAATTCATTTGAAAACATCATATTGTCTATAAATCACCCACACAGGAAGACTCGAAAACCTGTTTTATTCATAATTATTTATCGCCCCCCCCGGCCCGTATTCAGAATTTTTAACTGAGTTTTCCGACTTCCTATCGACTATTGTCTTAGATTCTGATCAAACTATAATAATAGGGGATTTCACTATTCATGTTGATGACCCCAGTGATTGTCTAGGAAAGGCCTTTGCAGCTTTATTAGATGATGTTGGTTTCACCCAAAGTGTGAATGAACCCACTCACTGTCATAAGCACACCCTGGACCTTGTTCTAACCCCTGGCATAGAGATCAACCAGCTGAGTGTCCTTCCTCTTAACCCCATAATTTATGATCACTTTATGATTACCTTCCGGTTTACACTGGAACATCCTTCTGTCCCAGTGAATAAGAAACAGCTTAGAAGAACCTTAACTGACCGTTCTGTGTCTGAGTTTAAACACACAGTTCAGCCAGTACTTAGAGATATTCTGAGAAAATACTCTGAGTCCAGCTCCCATAGCATCAGTCCTAGTATAAATGACCACTTTGTTAATGATGCCTTACAAGCCCTCAGGAGTACACTCGATGTTGTTGCCCCCTTGAAACCTAAGTTCGTCAGACAAAACCGAGTAGCACTGTGGTTTAACGCTGAAACTCGTTCTCTTAAACAAGAAACCCGTAAGTTGGAAAGAGAATGGCGCCGCTCAGGTTCAGAGCAGTCTCTGGATATCTGGAAACATAGCCTATTAAATTATAAAAAAGCTCTGCGTAGAGCTAGAAGCCAGTACTATTCAACCTTAATATCAGAGAATGGAAACAATCCAAGATTTCTTTTTAGCACTATTGCTAAATTAACTCGCAGTCAGAGCTCATTAGAACCACAAGTTCCTGTTTCTCTCAGCTCTGATGATTTTCTTACATTTTTCGATAGTAAAATCTCAAATATTAGACATAAGTTAAATCAAGTTATTCCTACTATCAGCCCAGAACAGGCTGAAGCGGTAGAAATGGAGGCATCCATAGAAACCTCTGTAACATTGGACTGCTTCACTATTGTGGATCAAGCGGAAATAACATCAATTATTACATCCTCCAAATCCTCAACTTGTCTGTTAGACCCAATTCCCACTAGACTTTTTAAAGAAACTTTTCCCCTAATTAATGATCCCATATTAACAATGATAAATACCTCTCTGGAAACGGGTTACGTGCCACAGTCTTTTAAATATGCAGTTGTTAAACCTCTTCTGAAAAAGCCCAGTTTGGATCCTAGCATCTTGGCCAACTATAGACCGATATCAAACCTGCCCTTTATTTCTAAAATCCTAGAAAGAGTTGTAGTTAAGCAGCTTTACTGCCACCTACAGGACAACAGCCACTTTGAAGACTTTCAGTCGGGGTTTAGACCCCACCACAGTACGGAAACTGCGCTAGTTAGAGTCTCTAATGACTTATTACTGGCCTCAGAAAAGGGACTACTTTCTATTCTTGTCCTGTTAGACCTCAGTGCTGCCTTTGACACTATCGACCACGGTATTTTACTCCATAGACTAGAGCAGGACATAGGGATCAGAGGATCTGCTCTCCACTGGTTTAAATCCCATCTGTCCGATAGGTATCAGTTCGTCAATGTAAATGGCCATTCCTCTCAGTGCACTCAAGTCAACTATGGAGTCCGACAGGGCTCAGTCTTGGGACCGATCCTGTTTACGCTTTATATGCTACCCCTAGGAAACATAATCAGGAAACACAGCATTAATTTTCATTGTTATGCCGACGATACGCAGTTGTATTTATCCATGAAGCCTGACCAGAATGACCAGATAGAGAAAATGAACGCCTGCATCAGTGACATCAAGACCTGGATGACAATCAGTTACCTCCTCTTGAACCCAGAAAAAACTGAGGTCATTATACTTGGTCCTAAAAACCTCAGAGATACTCTGTCTGCTCAGATAGTCTCCCTGGATGGCATAAGTATAGCCCCTAATTCCACAGTTAGAAACCTTGGGGTTTTATTTGACCAGGATTTATCATTTAAGGCTCATATATCTCAGGCGTATAGAACTGCCTTTTTTCACCTACGGAATATTGCTAAGATCAGAAATATACTTTCTAAGAGTGATGCTGAAAAACTCATCCATGCATTTGTTACGTCGAGGCTGGATTACTGTAACTCCTTGTTAGCAGCGTGTCCTAAGAGTTCCTTAAGAAGTCTCCAGCTTGTTCAGAACGCAGCAGCTAGATTGTTAGCTGGAACTAGCAGAAGAGATCACATCACTCCTGTGTTAGTTTCGCTCCATTGGCTCCCAGTTGTTTATAGAATCAAGTTCAAGATCCTCCTGTTAACCTATAAGGCCTTACATGGAATGGCCCCGTCCTATATTAAGGACCTCATAGTCCCTTACCATCCAATGAGAACACTTCGCTCGCAAAATGCAGGACTGCTTGTGGTTCCTAGAATCAGTAAAAGTACGGTTGGAGGTAGAGCGTTTAGCCACCAAGCCCCTGTCTTATGGAATAAACTCCCAGCTCATGTAAGAGAGGCCGACTCAGTTTCTACATTCAAAGTTAGACTGAAAACATTCCTCTTTGGACAGGCTTATTGTCAGACTAGTTAGTATTTAGAGATTATTTAACTTAATGTTAATTTGTTTAAATTAAACTTAAAAACTATTTCTTTTAAAAGGCTGCTAGAAGTTGAAGCTGGAGTAACTATGGTGCACTGGGGTTCTGTCCTCTGTCCTCTTTTCTCTTCTACTTCTACCCTTCCTCTCCTCTATTCTTGACCATAATTTATCATTTAGTTCTCCATGCCTCTGTTTGGTACAGTGCGATTCATGTATTGTCCCTCTTTTCCTCTCCCCTCCTGGGGAGTGGGAGTGCTTCCAGAATCCAGTTGGTTCATCCGTGCTCCAGTTCCTGACCGTTTACCTCGCCTTTGCTCCTGCTCCTACACCTGGCTGTGGATCCTGCCTCTGGCTCATCTCTGCTCTGTACCTGACCGAGTACCTCGTCTCTGCTCCTGCTCCTACACCTGGCTGTGGTTCCTGTCTCCGGCTCGACTCGCGCCTTTGACTGTCCCCCCAACCACGGCTGGATGAAGCTCGTCTGCTGGACTTTAAATGTGTAGTTGTAGATTTAGATAAGTAAATTCTTCTCTTTGAGTTCTGGTAAATCGCCTGTCCGTCCTGGGGGAGGATCCCTCCTTCATGTGGGCACCCCTGAGGTTTCTTCGTTTTTCCGGAATCCGGTTTTTTGGGAGTTTTTCCTTACCGCGAAGGGGGGTCTAAGGGCAGGGATGCCAGTATAGCTTAGTCAGTTTGTTAGTTCATTTTAGTATTTTACTATTGCACTCTTTGTATTCACGATCCTTTTGAGTTCATGTTTCACTTTGAAGCCCATCGAGACGACTGTTGTTGTGATTTTGGGCTATACAAATAAAATTGAATTGAATTGAATTGATTCCAGTAATTAGAAGCAGAGAGCTGAAAAGAAGAGCAACCAAAAGAGGCTCGGAATGGAAGGTTTGGAGTGACAAGACTATGAAACTCCTGGAACAAAGGCTATACAACTACAGTTGTGAATATTAAGAAGGTATTGCAGATATGAAGGAATTTTTCCAATTAGATTTTTGTAGTTAAAATACCAACCAAATTTTCTATGAGAATGTAAGACGGCCAGCTTGATAGAGTGTAGAGATTGTCATAACGGATATTAGAAGAGGCCCAGTTACAAGGTGGTTTTTAGGGGTTGTTCAGCAAGTTGTGTAAATGAAGATTTGTTGCAATTGAAAAAAAAAAACTGTTTTAGATTTGACCTTTACTAATATATCATTTAAATGTGTTAAATGAAAGGGACTAGTCCAGATGCCGAAGTGTTTGTAACAGTCAAAAAAGTTTATCTTAAAACCATCCAAAGAGGATTTTAGCATCATTAAATTAATGAAAGATGTATCTCTCACTGCATGTTTCCACATCATGTTGGAAATTAAAGGAAAAGCACAATCCTCCATGGCAGGTCACCACCATGAGTGCACAAAGGTAAAGCATAAAAACACAAGACTATCTACCCTGCAATCATCGCTACCACTTATATTACTTTATTTTTCACACTGTAGGGCGCACTGGATTATGCACCATCAAGGAATGGTCTATTTTCCGATTATGTCTTATATAAGACACACCGAACTATAAGGCACAGTGACCCTGAGAGAGATAAGTCCATCAGTCAGTCAGGCCTTATTTACTGCATACACAGTAACACTAGAACTTGTTTGTAATACTCTGCTCATTAGCCACGTAAGCCACTTTAGCGGATTCACGATACCTGTAACCCCCAACCCCATTTGCATCATGTAAAAACAGACTGATATCGCTAAAACAAATGTTTCTGTGACTACACTAACTCCCAACCTTGTCAAGAAAATCCTACATAAAACTGACATTTAGACTGAGCGCCGTGTACATCTCAAAATCGCTTTGACATCAGTAAATACAACAAGAATTTATCAATATATAAGGGGCTCCAGGTAATAAGATGCACTGAAAAAACATAAGGCCTTTAAGGGCACATTATAGTGCGGAAAATGTGTTAGTTTTGGTTGCAAGATAAAAATCTTAATTGCTACAGTTATCACAACATCTAGGAAATCCACAAGTGTTTTTATCATTCTATTTTTAAATGAAAAATTCAGTTTATGACAATCATGACTGCTCATTTTATATGCATGTTTCTCTCAGTTTAATTCTGATCCTATTTTGCGAGCCTCATTAGATTGTGTTAGCAGTGTTTCATTGTTTGGTAACATCACAGTGCTCTCTGCTGGAAAGCTGCAAGTAAGCAAATTCATCTAATTAACATTCCAAACAAAAGTAACCAGGGTTTGCATTGAACTGTGACCAAAAGAAGATCTTATTATTCCAATTTTTCTGTCCACTCCATGAGAAGTAAATCTATAACGCTTCTCTTGCAGATCTTTGAAATTCTGGAAAACTTCAGAGCAGACCTGCATAAGTAGGACATGGAAACTGCTGCAAGTCTACCACTGAGGTCTGAAATCAGTCCTCTTGCAAAGGAGACATATATTTAAATTAATCTACTGAACAAAATGCTTTGGTTGTTTCTGGGGTGGTTACGCTGCAGGGTAGAAATTTGAATTCAAAGCAATTTGCAAAACCAATTGAGCATTACCCTTCCTAAAATTTAGAATGAGTTAAAACATTTCTCTTCATCCGATTAATAACCAAGTTATCATTTATTTTAAAGCTGTATTTTTTACTTCAATGACCACAGGTTTGTTCTTTTCTGGTTTTGCAGGATATTAGAGCACAGCGATAGATGGTTGTGTCTCACCTGGACATGAACACATCAGGACATGAAGGAATCGTGCTGTTTGTGACTGTTTATGTTGGGCAAAAACACTGTCACTTTTGAACTATTAAAAGGCAACAAATTACTGATTTCAATGGGTAATATTAGTTCAAATTTTTGGATTGATTGTTCAAACTCTAGAAAAAAATTGTGCATCTAGTGCTACGTTCACACCGGTCATGTGACGCACGTTCAAGAACGGCCAAAGTCTTCACACTGGACAAGTGGGGAAGGGCTTCTTCTTTTTTCTACTGTTTACTAGTGCAAATCCACCACCTGCAGTTGGAAGAGGCTTAGTGCAGTATGTTGAAGCAGTGCAAATCTTGCATATCTTGCTTCAGGCTTTTTCTTACACAGCTTTATTCCTCTCTATTTTATGAAAGACTTGGTGTCATATGAGCAAATATCAATTTCTCCTTCATGATCCATTTTTAAATGATTGGCACTTCCGTGAATTAAAGGGGTCGTCATCCATTCACCACCACCAAATTCAAGCCTCTGATTGATTAAAGTTTGACCTGGTTTAACTTTTAGCACCTGTTTACTACATAGACCCCAAAATGGTCGTAGAAACTTGTGTAGTGACAAGGGAACGCGAAATTTGTAACGCGGAAGCACAGAACGTGCGTTTACATGGACTTCTCATTGGATGTAGTCGCTTGAATGCACATTGCTGGGCCGGTGTAAATGTAGCTTGAATGTTCTTTTGTATTCTGTTTTGCTCAAAAAGATAGTATTTCAATTATCTTTTTGAGAATTTTGCAGAAAATGCACTTTCCATTACAAAAAAATCTTCTTAGAAAAAACTACAGGCACACACAAAAAAACATGCATGGAAAACCATCCAAAGTCTAAAAAGTATTATTTCTACACTGTATAATTTTAACAAATAAAAGTGTCTTTTGAGATGTCATCACAGCTCTACACACCCTACTCATTTCAGTTTTGATTGAAATAGTGCGTTGCTTTACTGTGATGAAGATAGCAAAGCCTGGTGTAATCACAGAAAGAAAGAATGATCCAGCTTAATTTTCATCACTGCTCTGCCTTATATTCTTTCTGATTTTTCTTAGCCAGAGAACAGAGAACAACCTTTTTCTTTCGATTTCTTCACTTAGAATTACTTTTACTTTTAATTAAATTAAACCAACAGTCTAAAAGTTTGCAATGCTGCTACGCAAACTTTTCTCCTCCTCATTGAAATCAAAATTCTGCACATTGGCAAACATCGTCTGATCCATTATTAGAAGCGTTTTCCAGAAACCTGTAATTGTACTTTTATACTAAACAATATATCACATTATAAATATTAAAATGATTGGGTTACCATAGTTGGGGCAGCAGACCTTCAGCCAGCAGACACAAGAGAGCACAGTGAGGTTGGTCAGACTGCACAGTCCAAACAAAACACCACAAAAGGCGTATACAGTGCAGGTCATCCTGTTGAATAACCACCTGCATAGAGAAAGAAGAAGAAAAAAATACCTTTTTTACTGATTGATGACCTAATATTGAAGTGAAGGTTTTTGTCCAGATTCCTTCAGGTGGAATATAATAATTTATATTCAGAAGATGACAGGTGATACATTTTCTGGTGTTCCGTAACGTCACACACAACTGTGGTGATACACTTTGAACCAACACAGGACAGCTGGCACCCACACATCATCATCAGGGGATAAGAATAGGAAGCAGGAAAGGTCATTAAATGAGGTGAAAAACATTGACTGAAGGTAGTTCAGTTGTCTTTTCTACTTATATTACCACAGTGGTGTGGATGGAATCTGTTTGTTCGTTATAGTAAAACACATTTCCACTGTAGCAAGAAATTTACAAACGGGTGTTTGAGTGCATATGGTCACCAATAGCTATCCAATATATATACATACTTTTTACATTATTAAGATGCTAAAAACTGATTTCAAACTTTTAAAGCATGCACATCCAAGAAAAACATTTTTAGTTACCGTTTCTAAAAGCTACAATACAAATAATCGACACTACTGAGAGTAATACCAAATACCAAAAGGTACTTGACAAGAAGTGCATGAATGTTTTTTTTATTTTTTACACCAAGGCTTGTCTGAAAAAAATAAAATAAAACAATTAATTTTCATTAAATTTCAAAAAAAACCTTTCCACTTTTTCAGTTCACTTTATGGTAGATTTGTTAAAGAAAAACAAGAGCCTACACCTAACAGCAATTCAAAATGCTCATAATCACCAATCAGCAGTAACGCAATGACTGTACAGTTGGCCCTCACAGTTAACATCTCAGTACATTTAAACATGTCTGTGATACACTTAAAACTAAATATGCTTTTTTTTAAATGGTCAGAAAAAATGTTTCAATAATTTTGAAATGGTTATACTTGAGGCTGTTGCCACATCTGTATATGTTGTGGTAGCAAAAAAAAAAAAAAACATGTCATCTTGACATCTCTCAATAATTGCCTGAAAGTTTGTTACTTTGTAGAAAGCTGACCTTCAGTTTTTGTGTATGTGTGTAGTGTCTGTGTGTATGAAGGACCCACACAGACACAGTCAGAGAGCATCACAAAAAGGCTCAAACCCACTGTGAGTGGTCGTAGGATTGGCTATAGGAGTTTTGCTTTATCTGCAAATCCCACTGGGCAGGGTACAGATGTGGAGTTGCTCCAAGTACTGTCCATGCAGCAAAAGTCATAAAATCATGAGGGTGCCTCAAGGTTATGTGCGAAGTGTAAATGTACCATTTTATTTTGAAAATCCAGCGGATATTCTCTTTAATCCATACCCAAGTAAGGCATCATGAGCTCTTGTGATTCTGCTTCACAGCAACAGAAGATACTCTATGTCTGTCTTTATCGCAGCAGCTTAGGGTGCTAGTTCTGGGGTGCTTTTAAAACACAACGTTATGATTCTTGTGTGACCACACGAAGAGACTAGAATGAGTCCTTTCCATTGCTGCAAAAACTATGTGCTGTGACCATGCCTAATGTGTCCGGTCCTCGAGGGATGAAGCACAGACAGCAGGGTCAAATGGAAACAGCTGATTTACTGTGGTGACCTTGTAAAAAATATCAGTAGGAAAATAAAAATAAGAAACTCAAAAGTCTGGTGCTGTGTTAAATCTAGTAGTTTCGAATTGTTATTAGTTTTTTTTTCAGTTTTTCTGGTTTTCTAAATTACCCTTTCATTTTGCTGAAGTTCCTCGTGTCAGGCAGTCATCTTCACACAATTGCCTTCAGCTTTTCATCCTAAATCTTCTCATCAACCATGCGGGTCAAGTAAAAAAGAAAGTGTTATCATTCTCTTTTGATGCTGGGAAATGAATCTAAGGATCCAAAGAACCCTCGGCATGAATGGAAACATTGCTGTGCTAGCGGCAGCAGTAATATAAGTGTCAGTGCATTGTGCATCTGACAGTTGTGTTCCACCACTTACATCAGCAGATGATACTTTAGAAGACGCTTTTCTCCATTTTTTCAACAATGAAAAGAGCTGCAAAGAGTTTGCATAAGGAAGTCTTCTTCAGGCCTCATTATCCAGTCAGAAATTATTAAAGAAAGCAGTGTTAATTAGTTTTTTTTTTCCATGGTAATATTCTCTGAACTTGATTTGGTGTCAGAAGTGAGCGTGTAGACCCTTCTAATCTGACCTAACAAAGCCAGTAAAAGCAGTCTTCAACCTTTTCACACAGACAGTCGCTAGCACCTTATTATCCTTACAGTTAATCCACCTCTCAGACTTACAAGATAGCTCTACACAATTGAATCTGTTACTTTAAGTAATTAAGATAATATTTATTCTAGTGATGATACAAGATGGTGAATGAAGCTTTTGTGCCCTATAGAATGAGTGTGCCAAGAACTTTTGCAACTGAAAATGGTTTTCCCTTTCAAAGGGTAATGAGGTCTAAGAGGTGCAAATGAGATTAGAAGTTGGCATCCAACTAAAACAACAACCTCTTCTCTTTCAGTCAGTGGACTTAACAAAAAAAATAAAATATTCACCATAATTTATTTAAAAACTATCACTGGCAGTTTTGGACAAATTGGCACTACCCCATTAAACTTATATTATTGTGAGCCCCTTTGCACATTTAGAAAACTTCTAGGAGTAAAGTTGAAACACTCCAATATAAACTCAAAACCAAGTCCAGTTAACTGCTCTTTTTATACCGACTACATTTATAGAATCAACCTAAATGAATGAGAATCAACACAGATGTGAACAAAGTCAATCTTAACCTAAACCTGGAATCTGAGAGGGAATTTGCTTTCAGATTTAATGCAACCATCTGTCATGGACTTAATGAAAGTCAAATCAGGATAAAACAATAAGTGAGACAAATGCCCATCAGAGTTTGTCTTACCCTTGTTATTTCACTCCGATGTCTATGAGTAAGACCACTGACCCCTGTTCACTTTAGTGGATCTGCTTAGTGGCCTATACATTGATGAATGTATTTTCCTTGAATAAAAATAACAATTATTAAAGACCTAGCTTATTGGTTTTGTTTGGGCACAATATTCTCTGACATACCAGGAATAATTGTAATCGTTATTGAGTACAGATTTAATTTCCAACCTAGAATGCCTTCAGCAGAGCTAGATTTTAGTAAATCTGAGTCTGCACACAGTCTCTGTCCCCTTGTGAGTGTGCCAGAACACTGCACATTGCCTCTAGACTAAGAGGCAAGATGGAAGTGCTTGCCACAATTGCTACCATACCCACATCAATGAAAAAAGAAGTTGCCGTGGCGATGGCTGAGCTGCTCAGAAAGCTTACTTTTCACCTGTAAAGCTTGATAAGCACTCTGGAGAATCTGATCATTGTGCATTGCATCTGGTCCTCTGGCCTACAGAAGAAGAATTGACTCAAGTCTGAACATTGATGCTAAGGAGTGTGTATTTCTAAAGAATGCCTTAGTCAAGCTGGGACAATGTGTATCAAGATTCTTTCCTCCAAAGTCCAGCTGTAAGATTGCACAGCAATCCGTCTCCGGACAGGTAACAACTTCCTCCAAAAACTAAAAAAAGAAATTTCATGACATCCAACAGTATGTGTAGGGGTGGGGGATACTGGGAATTGGGTATTGATCCAATACCAAGTAATAACAGGGCCAGTATCACCGATATCGATACTTTCTTCTTGAAATGTTTGATTACAGAATACTTTTGGAAATACACATTTTTTTGTTGTTAATTAAGTGTATATTAAAACATTTGAACCGTACCGTAATGATAAACAACCAGTAAACCTGTCTGCTCTATGCTGCTTCATGGTCTTACCCCCCTTCCCCTCCTATTATCACCCTCCTACCCCCCCCTCTCTCTAATGTCCCTCTCTCTTCTTCCCTTCTTTCCTTTTCCGTCCGGTCCAACACCAAAGATTTTCAAACATGATTGAAATTAATAAAGTTTGGCCTCAATTACAAAAGGGGTTTATTCAGACATACCTTTGGTTTGTCTGAAGATTAATTACCCCTCTTGTTAAAATAAAATATGTCCAACACAAGAGGCCCTCAGCTCTCATCTGTCTGCCTAGCTGTTGGACAGGACAAGTTTAAAAAAAAAAAAAAAAAAAAAGTGTATATTAAAACACAGGATAGAGACTTTTGGCAAGTAAAATGTTAATTAAATAATAACAACAATCTTAGTTGTCACACCTGGTGTGTGAAACGCTGTATACACAGACAGAAAGTTTGCTGTATTTGCTTTAAAGCTTTATTGCAGTTCACCTTTTGTGGTCTTGCTGTTTCACAAATTGTTTCTTTAATCCTTTATTGCATGCTTTATTTTATTTTATTTTTCTACGGTCCATTGTGGTATGTGATTGGCTGTAATCCAATGTCACTGCCTGTGTCTCCTACACAGAGTTTGTTCAGCCTTCCACACTTCCAATCTTCTAACTCAAGCAGATCTTTGGCTTGATTCTATAAAGGGTTTAACATTGAGAGTATTTGAACAAAAAAGAAAATGTTAATTTGTCTCAGAGAAAAGTCTGTAAAGTGTGTAACGAAGAGTTTTACAACCTTAAAACATCCATGATGACTAAAAAATAAAGATGTCTACTTTGAAATTTCATCTTTAAAGCTCACTTTAAAAATAACTCCTGCAATAAAGGAGGGGCCACTGTATAGACACTGGGCTCGACTTGTTTTTTGTGACTCTTTGGCTTGCTGTTGTTGCATCGTGATACTAATTATTTGAATACCCATAAATTACACCCCAACACAAAAATGGCTAATCCAAAGGCTTACTTGAGTTTCCTTAAGATTTACACTTTCTAAATTAAAATGACTTTATTTTATGTCAGGCTAGGTACAGATCCTTCTTCTGCAGGTCCAAGAGCACTTCAGAATATAAAACTGAGAATGCAATCACAAGCTTTCTGCAGATGCATTAATAACTTCTCCAAGGGACACTGCTCCACTTTTACTTTCACTGCAGAGTTAAACTACACCTCACCATCCCATCTTTCTCTGAATATTCAGGAAACACAAAAGATGAACTAGTGAAAGGCTGGACGAATAAAATGGGAAGATGTTATGAGAACCAAAATTATGATATGTGCATTTATGTAACTTACATGTGCCAAAAAGCTGAAGGAATTGCAAGCGGAAACAGAGTTAGGGTCATGCTCAGGTCACTGATGGCCAGATTGACAACGAAAAACTCTGCTGGCTTTAAGGAAGACTTCTTTCTGTAAGCCACGAACAACAAGATACCATTCCCCAGCAAAGACAGGGCCCCTGTGGAACAAACAATGAACACAAACAAGATCACTCAGATAGTCCACTCTCAGATATGTAAATAACAAATCCAAAACAATTAATTTACCAAAAATGGTGTAGAGAGTTCCCATGAGGAAGTCATTGCTTTTGGATATTCTGGAAACGAACAAATATGATTCAGAGGCATTTCCCATCTGGAAGAAAAATAGAAAGTAGAAAGATGAAAATATATATATATAGAAATATTTTTAACTTAGACAGTTTGAAAAAAATCATTTACAGTAATTCTATTTTTGTGCAAAGCACTTTGAGTGACCTGAATTGTAAAAGTGCAATATAAATAAAGCTTGATTTGATTTGATTTGATTCTCCACCAAACAAAACATCCAGCATTATTCTGCAATCATCTGCTTTTTTTATATAGCATCTTTATACATAGGCAAGGCAAGGCAAGGCAAGTTTATTTGTATAGCACAATTCGTACACAAAGTAATTCAAGGTGCTTCACAAAACAGAAAAATGCATTAAAATCACAATACATCATAGAAATAATCAACATAAAATTCACTTTAAAAGAAAAGAAAAAAAATTTTGAAAATTGATTTAAAAATAAAGGAAGGAAAGGAAAGAAAAGTGCAGATAGGACCTTTCAGTCATATACACGGCTAAACAGAAATGTTTTAAGTCTAGATTTGAACATGAACACAGAAGAGGCCTGTCTTACGACTTCAGGGAGGCTGTTCCAGATTTTAGCTGCAGAATGTTGAAACGCTGATTCCCCTTGTTTAGTTCTGACTCTGGGAATCAACAGGAGGCCGGCCCCTGAGGTCCTCAGAGTACGAGATGGTTCATATGGCACTAACATGTCAGAGATGTACTTTGGTGAGCGGCCATAGAGACTTGTACACAAGCAAAGCTGCTTTGAAGTCTATTATTTGAGGTACAGGGAGCCAGTGTAGAGACCTGAGCACAGGACTAATGTGATCATACTTCCTGGTTCTGGTCAGGACTCGAGCAGCAGCATTCTGGATGTACTGAAGCTGTTTTACAGCTCGTTTGGAGAGGCCGGTGAGCAGGCCGTTACAGTAGTCTAACCTACTGGAGACAAATGCATGAAAAAGTATCTCCAGGTCTGGCTTTGACACTATGTTTTTGATTTTGGCAATGTTTTTCAGATGGTAAAATGCCGCTGATGTTACTGACTTGATATGGCTGTTAAAGTTCAGGTCAGAGTCCATGATTACCCCTAGATTTCTGACTTGATTTGAGGATTTAAGAGACAGAGAGTGAAGGTAGCTGCTGACAACCTGTTGTCAGTGACACATAGATCTGAGTATCATCTGCATAGTTGTGATAAGATATGTTATTACTGCGTATTAACTGCCCTAGTGGCAGCATGTAGAGGTTGAACAGAAGGGGTCCCAGGATCGATCCCTGGGGCACACCACAAGTCAAGGCCATGAAGTCTGAGACACAACTCCCAATTTCAACAAAATATTTCCTGTCTTCCAGATAAGACTTGAGCCAACTTAGGGCAGATCCAGAGATGCCAACCCAGTCTTGGAGTCTGTACAAAAGGATCCCATGATCAACAGTATCAAAAGCAGCACTCAGGTCTAGCAGGATTAAGACAGTGACTTTGCCATCATCAGTGTTTAGGTGGATGTCGTTGGTTACCTTGATAAGAGCAGTTTCTGTGCTATGATGGGGTCTAAAACCTGACTGGAAAACATCAAATGAATTGTTTAATAAGAGAAAATCAGTGAGCTGTTGGTAGACAACTTTTTCAAGGACTTTTCCTAAAAATGGCAGATTAGAGATAGGTCTGTAATTATTCAGTACAGTGGGATCAAGACCGCTTTTCTTCAGGGGAGGTTTAATGACTGCAGTTTTTAAGGCCTCTGGAAATATTCCAGATTGAAGAGACATGTTAACTATTTGAGTAATTGATGGCAACACACTGTTCAGGGCAGACTTTAGAAATCTAGTGGGTAACACATCAAGGCAGCATGTAGACGAGCTCAGACGGGTGATGGTCTCTTGGACAGTTTGGTCAGTGACAGGTACAAAGTGAGTCAGTTTAGAGTGAGTAGGTGGCCGTTCGATAGTTATATGTGTTGTGGAGTTGATAGCTTTTTTAATGCCCTGAACCTTGTCATTAAAAAATACAGCAAACTCATTACATTTAGGTGTGCAAACCAGTTCAATTGGTAGCTGGGTTGGAGGGTTAGTTAATCTGTTTACTGTTGTGAACAGGACACAAGGGTTGCTGCTGCAACTTCCAATGATTTCAGAGAAGTACCTTTCCCTTGTTCTGCATAAGATCTGGTTGTAAGCATACAACTCCCCCTTATACATTTCATATTGAACCTGGAGTTTTGACTTGCGCCACTTTCGCTCAGCTCTGCGGCACTGTTGTTTCTGTGCCCTGACTAGATCATCATTCCTCCAGGGAGCTTTCTGTCTATGTTTTCTCAAATTAACCTTCATAGGGGCAATGGCATCCAGAACATTCAAGATGCTAGAAGTAACAGAATTCAGCATTTCATCAACATTGGCACCAGAGGCGTTTTCAGGGTTTATCATTTCTACAAACTGTGTCCTAGTGCTCTCATTTATTTGTCTCCTTTGGACAACTGCAGGGCCAGGCGGTGGTTTGGGAGCAACAGACAGGTCAAAGAATACACAGAAATGATCAGAGAGGGCGACATCAACCACACTGACATTGTAAATATTTACCCCCTTTGTGATGAGCAGGTCCAGAGTGTGCCCTCTGCTGTGGGTGGGGCAACTTACATGCTGAATTAGATCAAAGGTTTCAAGGACAGCATTGAGCTCTTTTGCATTTCTGTCATTGACATTATCAACATGAACATTAAAATCACCTGTAATGACTAGACCATCAAAGTCTGTGCACACAACTGAGAGCATTTCAGTGAAATCATCAATGAAACTTTGGCTGTGCTGAGGAGGTTTGTACATGACTATGCAGAGTAAGGGAGGAGTTTGTTTTAACTCAATCTTAAAGGACACATACTCAAATGATGAAAACACACCAAATGATAGTCTGCGGGTTGCAATATTACCTCTAAACAGTGCAGAAACGCCTCCACCCTTTTTATTTTCTCGTATTTCCGATACATGTTTGTAGTTGGGGGGAGTTGATTCGACTAGAACTATGTTTCCTGTGTTTTTGTCAAGCCATGTTTCAGTTAAAAACATAAAATCAAGATTAAAAGAAGAGATAAGATTATTGATTAAAAATGATTTGTTGCATAAAGATCTGACATTGAGTGCAGCAAGTTTGAGATTAGTTTCCTTGGGACTGGTCAAAACCTTCTTGCAAGGGATATCAACTAGATTTCTTTGATTGGACAGTCTAACTGCCCTTTTTGCATTCTACGTGGTGCAACTACAGGTATATCACCAGAAGGAAGCTGTTCATCACAGGGCCCCAGTTTGACATAACCTTTCCTAGGACACTGGGGGCCCGTTTCATCCTGGCTCTGGGGGATAGCACGTCTAGAGGCGTGCAGGGGAGGTCGAGTTGAGGGTAGTTTGGGTGATGGACCACATAAAAGCATTTCAAAATTCTTTAAAGACAGTCAGGACCATAAATATTTGGACAGAGACCCATTCTTTCTCATTTTGTTTCTGTACATTACCACAGTGAATTTTAAATAAAACAACTCAGATGTCATTGACGTGCAGACTTTCAGCTTTTATTCCTTGGGTTGAACAAAAAGATTAAAAAGATTAAAGATTAAAAAGATAAAAATTTGAAAAACTAAAGCATTTTTAAACACAATCCCTTCATTTCATTGGCTCTTAGGTTATTGGACAAATGAAATAACTGAAAACAAAATGGTCTTTACTAATATTTGGTTGAAAACCCTTTGTTGGCAACCCTGAAGTCTTGAACTCATGGACATCACCAGATGCTTGGGTTTTCTCCTTCTGAATGCTCTGCCAGGTCTTTACTGCAGCGGCTTTCAGTCGCTGTTTGTTTGTGGGCCTTTCTGTCTGAAGTTTAGTCTTTAACAAGTGAAATGCTCAATTGGGTTCAGATCAGGTAACTGAGTTGGCCATTCAAGAATATTCCACTTCTTTGCTGTAGTACCCTCCTGAGTTGCTTTGGCTGTATGTTTTGGTCGTTGTCCATCTGTATTATGAAACGCCGCCTAATCAGTTTGGCTGCATTCACCTGGATCTGTGCAGACAGTAAGTCTCTGAACACCTCAGTATTCATTGGTCTGCTTCTGTCCTGTGTCACATCATCAATAAACACTAGTGTCCCAGTGCCACTAGCAGCCATGCACGCCCAGACCATCACAATGCCTCCACAGTGTTTTACTGATGATGTAGTGTGCTTTGGGTCATGAGCTTCTCCACGCCTTTTACATACTTTTTCTCTTGCCATCATTCTGGTAGAGGTTGATTTTGGTTTCATCTGTCCAAAGAATGTTTTTCCAGAACTGTGCTGGCTTTTTTAGATGCTTTTTAGCAAAGTCCAATCTACCTTCCTATTCTTGAGGCTTATGAGTGGCCGCATCTTGCAGTGTACCCTCTGTATCTACTTTCATGCAGTCTTCGTTTTATGGTTGACTTGGATATTGATACACCTACCTCCTGGAGTGTGTTGTTCACTGTTGTGAACGGGTTCCTCTTCACCATGGAAATGATTCTGCAATCATCCACCACTGTTTTCCGTTTACGTCCAGGTCTTTTTGCGTTGCTGAGTTCACCAGTGCTTTCTTTCTTTCTCAGGATGTACCACACTGTTGATTTTGTCACTCCTAATCCAGTGGCAAATTCTCGCATGGTTTTTTCTGTTTTCTCAGCTTGATGATGGCTCCTTTTACCTGCATGGAGAGCTGCTTTGACTACATGTTGTCTGTTCACAGCAAAATCTTCAAAATGCAAGCACGAGCCCTCTAATCAACTCCAGGCCTTTTATCTGCTTCACTCATGATGACATAAAGGAATTGCCCACACCTGCCCATGCAATAGCATGGAAGTCCATTGTCCAATTACTTATGAGCCCATGAAATTAAGGGATTGTGTTTAAAAAATGCTTTAGTTTTTCACATTTTTATGCAATCTTTTGTTCAACCCATGGAATAAAAGCTGAAAGTCTGCACTTCAATGGCATCAGAGTTGTTTTATTTAAAATTCACTGTGGTAATGTACAGAAACAAAATTAGAAAAAATGTGTAAGTCCAAATATTTATGGTCCTGACTGTAGATGCAGTAGCTTTGATGCACTGAAAAAAAGTAAAAATAAATAATAAATAAATAACAAAATACATTAAAGGACATTTAATTAAACTATCAGTCATTTAAACAAGCACAGAAAACCTCAACATAATATTTTATGTTGACGTTTAAAAATTATTTGACAGATTGAAATGTAGTTAGACAACATCAGAGTTTATCTGGAACTTGGTTCTATCTGTGAACAGCATGACTGCTGAACGCAGCTGCATCCTGTTTGCTTCTGATTCTAGCTTCTACAGGATGATTGTGTCCTGCAGATCCCAGAGCCCTGCTGAACTTGAGAACCACGAGTAGATGTCCAGAGTGTTTGTAAGTCCAAGTGCAACATATTAACGTTACCGTAATTGTTGTGAGCACATACAGTGTGGAAAAAGTGGGGAAGTACAGTATAAAGAAAGTTGCAGAAGCAATAAATAAATAAAACATCTTCTCTTCCAAGAAGGTGGATCAAAAAGCGTTTATTTTGCAGTGAACTCTGCAGAAACTAACTGAAAAAAAACTTTTAGTTAGAATAAAAAAAATTAGTATTTTTTTTTATATAAAATGACAAACACAAGTTCTTCTCATGCCAAGACACTAACCTGCCACAGTAAAAGAAAAAAAGAGAACTTAATTTATTAATTGTTAATTTATTACAACATTCTTCTCCTCTAATAAAGTTTTATGTTTCAGAGATAGGTTTCATTCAAATAAACATTATTTTGAAATGCTTTTCTTATTTTTTATGAAAATGTAATTATTGTGAGGTAAAATTCTCATTTAGTTAGTCAAATTATCAGAGTCTCAAAAAAAAAGGATTCTCACACACCAATAAATTTCAAAAGGAAAGTTTTTGGGATGGTTGAAAACGTAAACATTTATCAAGTTAACAATCTCTGGGCTCCCAGAAGCAATCTTAGTTGACCTCAGGGTCATACTACAGTAATAAAACAATGCAATCGCATAAACATAACCTTACACATCACCAAAAAGTTATTTTGGTTAATTTTCAGTCCAAGGTTGCTTTTTACAAGTATAAACCCATTGTGATCCAAATATAATGGTCAATGCTCATTTTAACGGTCTGGTCAATTATCTATTCTATAAGATGTTTTGTCACTATTAAAAATGAGAAAAATGACTTAAATCTGAAAGATAGTATAAACAAAAAATACCTCTTTTATAACATGAAACTTTCTTTTAAAACAATTTTCCTAACATTTCAATACTTAACACACTACTTTGATTAGTTTGAACTTTGTAGTTTGACAAGAGAAAAAAATCAAGTCATGGAGCCATGAAGCTTACGGTGTTTCAAAACATAATCTGTTTCATCCTGAAATTCTGGGACTGATTTGCATACAGTGCATGAGCTAATGCCAATATTGTGACCAAGAGACGTTACTGAGGCAAAATTCCAGTTTGACTGATCTTTCAAGTTAAATTTATGACAAGAGATGATATGGAAATATATTCATAGCCATTCTGTTTACTTAATGCTTTCACCTGTATTGCTCGCATTTACATATGAAGGAAGGGGAGACGAATTCAATGTCCTCAAATTAGGCGGACAGCTACGGTACTTTTTGAGAAATTACTGAACAATAAAAAGGAGCATATTCACTGTAGCTAATTTTCGAGAGAAAGCAAAGGTGGTAAACTATTTGCTGTTTTGTGTGAACCTGTGTTATTTTGATTTTATACTGTTTGGATGTTCATCAGTGTACATTGTATAAATACATGAGGTTTTAATTGTGTAATTAACTGTGTAAAATGTTAAGTCAAGTACCGGTATATCAGTCACTATAACTGTGCATGCTTATTACAGAAAGTCAGAAGAATAATCTTTAAAATATCCTTAGCATTTATCAAAAAAAGGGTATTTATTATTCAATTGGGTTTAGTTTGTTTTTCAAAATCTAACTGTGTTGAAGTTGTGGCATTGGAAGAACCAGCAAATAACTGCCCACATGATTTTAAAAAATAGCTTTCTCTACATATTAGTTCACAGCATACACAGCACTAAGCTAGTAGCTAATGTGCTACTAAAGGTTTGAACAGAGAAAGCATGTAATACATTACAGGTCAAACGCTTTAGAACATTTCAAATATCCAAGGTAATTATTCTATTACAGGTGATCGTTTCAATAAATAGCTTGATATGATAAAATTGTTAGCTGCCAGAAGATCCAAGTAAAAGGTTTATTACTGAAAGATCCAAATTTGTGTTCATAATTACAGGTAACACAAAACACAACATCGTTAACAAAGCCTTACAAGTACGGTAACTCAACAGCTGTTCCAAATTTTCTTTATAATGCATCCATCCTGCCTTGTATCAATGGTTCAGGCTGGTGGTGGTGGTATAATGGTGCGGGGAATATTTTCTTGGCACACTTTGGGCCCCCTAGTACCAACTGAGCATGAATACAACACCAGTCTACCCAGGTTTTGTTGCTGACCATCTCCATCTCTTTATGACAACAGTGTACCATCTTCTGATGGCTACTTCCAGCAGGACAACACGCCAGGTCAGAAAGCTAGAATCCTCTCAGACTGGTTTCTTGAACATGACAATGAATTCACTGGACTCAAATGGTTCCACAGTCACCAGATTACAACCCAATAGATCCCCTCTGGGATGTGGTGGAATGGGAGATTGGCATCATGGATGTGCAGCTGACAAATCTGTAACAACTGTGTGATAATGTAATGTCAATATGGACCAAACTTTCTTAGGAATGTTTCCAGTACCTTGTTGCCATAAAAGATTAAGAAGGTTCTGGAGGCAAAAGGAGTCCAACCCAGATACTAGCAATGTGCACCTGATAAACTGAAGCATTATTTTTTTACCATACACTCTTGACGTCATGACATTTAGAGGAAATTGTGCAGGTATGTTAGCTGGACAAATAATTTGATTGCATTAGAGCAGAGGTGTCAAACTCATTTTCACTGAGGGCCACATCAGCATAGCGGCTGTCCTCAAAGGGCCAGATATGACTTATACATGTAACTAAATGTAATGTTGCCCAATACCATATTTCAAGTCTGATTCCCCCAAGATATGAATAAATACACACCAATTTTTATTTTTTATTCTAAGAAATTAAAAACTTTTATGCTGTTGCGGGCCACATAAAATGACATGGCGGGCCACATTTGGCCCGCGGGCCTTGAGTTTGACACTTGCATTAGAGTATGTGTGATATCACATGTTAAAAACCTGAATGAAAATTATCAAAGCAATTATTCAACAAAACTTCACTTGGCCAGTCTAAGGCACACCTGTGCAATAATCATGCTGTCTAATCAGCATCTTGATATAGCACACCTGCGAGGTGGAATGGATTGTCTTGGCAAAGGAGAAGTGCTCACTATCACAGATTTAGACAGATTTGTGAACAATATTTCAGAGAACTGGTTATTTTGTGTATGTGGATAATGTTTCACATCTTTGAGTTTATACCATAAAAAATGGGAGCAATAACAAAAGTGTTGCGTTTATAATTTTGGTCAGTGTAATTTATTGTTATCCCATTTTGTTCTACAGCAGAAGATAGTATGCTATCTAAACTATCTTGAGACTGTTATGAACATAATTTGTCATGATTTACTATTAATTTCCTGTAGTCAATATTAACATCATCTTGTTGATATGATCCGTGAATATTTCAAATGCATCTTTACCTTCCTTAGAGAAAATATAATAACATCTGAGATTACAAGTGTCTCTTTGACTTGTAAAAGTCCCTTTATGTTATGACTGAAGAGTTGTTCAAATGAAAGAAATTGGACAACAGACAGAATTTTGTGAGAATTAACCAATTTAAATGATTCAAAACCACAAAAAGTAAGTTTTTTATTACCATTTCTCATCATGGTTTTCAGAAAATGTTTTCTTCCAGAAGATGTGCTAACCATAATAGGAGCATTAGCCAGTCAGAAAGGAGTGTGTGTCTTTTCTGAGATGCATAACTACTTTTTTTTTTTAATTGAAAAGCTTTCTCCGCCTCAAGTTTACATACATACAGACTCTTTTCTATATCAGACAGAAAATCCTAGATTACTTTTCCTTTTTCTCTTCATGTGTGGTAAAGTTGCATTTATTAAGTTCTCCAAAATATCTAAAGATTTTTCACATTCAAACACATGAAGCAAAACTATAACAATATGTGAATAAAACCGTGAATTAGAACTTAGCTTAATTTCGAACTGAATGAACTGTTGGCTAAGTCCCTTTCTGCTGTCTGTTTTTCTCTGAAGTGTCAGCGGTTCAAGTGGGAAGATCAACAGTCTGCGAAGATGAAAGGAAGAGTGTGAGACACTTTAAAGGACAGAAAAAGGCAGAGGAGTTTAAGGGAAGTCTCCAAAGTCTCTGTGCTCACCCCAATTACTTTAAGAGGGAAAAGTGTCACGCAAAGAGTGTGAAAGTCACAAATTGTCTATAAGCCTGGCTTTGAATTGTGGTATTATGGATAATCATTGCAGCGGACGTCTTTGCCAACTTAACCTTTGCTTTCATGTGAATGGAACTTGCAGTTTGCACACCCTCACGTGTTCGGACACACTTCCAGTTTAAAGAACTGACAGGGAACAGACTTGGCAAGGAGAATGACAGAGATTAAGAATGTTGTGAGAGGACTGACGTCTTAGAAAAAAAAGGTAAGTGAAGACAAAGAGATAAAGAGATCCCTGAAGTGAAACCTGCAGAAGTGAAGGATTGAAAGCTGAATGATGAAGCATCGAAGAAACAAGACAAAAGGAAGTTCTGAGAAAATCCGCACTGCACTCATTTAAAAACCCATTGTGACTAAAAACTGATTATGAATGCAGTAGAATAAATTTATGTTTAGATACATTTGAAAGATAAATTAACATATTTTAGATCACCACGGAGAGTTGGTTTTTTTTCCCCCCCACATTTTTAATTTACTGGTTGGGGTGTTGGGGCTCAGCTTTTTGCCAGTAATTATTGACTCGTTTTAGCTGTTAATAATACGCTGCATTCTTGAAATTAGAGCATCATTTCCAAGCATTTTTAGCCTGTGCTCGATGAAACTACACAGCAAGAAGTTAAATTCTGAAACCAGATTATGATAATGACCCAAATCATACCTCATTCTAATTAAACTTTCTAACAATGGAGACTCCTGGCAGTAAATAATAGTGTCAATAAATTACAGCTTTGAGTGAAATGCTTTAGGTTAACAGATGCTACAAAGAAAAATGATCTTTTAGCTGTCATTAAAAAAAAAATTGTTCAGTGGGATGCAACTAGGAGTCAACACTAAACAAAATGTTTGAATGCATTAAAAATTCAACAGAAGGTAGCAAATAACATGAATATGCAAAAATAATCCATAATTAAAAAAATGATAGATAAATGGATAAATCAATACTTGTTTTTTTTTTGATATTGTGAAATCTATTTTTGTTATAAAATGTATCCTCCTGAGACCCGGCCCATTCACTAATGTCCTCTATAATGGACATTTTGTTTACCTGTATATTTCTAAGGAATTAAGAGATGCCTTTCCAAATCCTATTCTACTCTGTAGAGGACATCCTGGGCTTTCCATTGATGTGTCATGTGATGAGTTTGCATGCTGGAAACTTTAAGTTTTATCTCTACAAAGATGGCTTCCATGCCATTTACCTAATTTTATGGAAAGGTGAAAGGCAAGTCAAATATTATGTATCTATTCCTTTTTTTACCATGATAATTATATATATTCTTGGTCATAAACATGTTAGGAACAATATTTTTAGATCTGAAAAAGGTTTCATGTTTTCGGTTTTAAAACAGCAGGCATTTAATGAATGTCCACTGTAGAGGACACCGGGACCATTTTAATGTATTTAATGGCTGCACATAATGTATGGAGAAAAAAGTGAAGCAGAGAGGATTCTAGACCAGATAGTTGAGAGAGATTCAGATTTGGAGCTTTATGATGATAAAAAGGTTGAGATTCAGGAAGAAATAACTGTTATTTTTCAAAATAACTTGATTTTTTTGTGTTTTTTAATCATAAGAGGTTTACACCTGTGCTACCAGGGCGCCCTGCCTATCAAGATGACGCCAAAGTTTGTGAATACCGGAGTTCAATCTCGTACTATTCACAGTACATTGATAACATTTTTGAGGATCTGTTTTTGATCTAGTTTTGTTCCAACTACCAGGGAATCACACTCCTCAGCCTCTCTAGGAAAGTCTATAGGCCACAGTACTGAAGAAGACAGTCGGTCCGATAGTCGAACCAGGATCCAGGAACAACAGTTAGGTTTTCGTCCTGGTCGTGGAACAGTATAACAGCTCTACACCCGCTCTAGGGTGCTGGAGGGAATGCGGGAGTTCGCTCATTCAGTCCAGATGTGTTTTGTGGATTTGGACAAGGCGTTTGACCACGTCCGTCCCCCGTATCCTGTGGAGGGTGCTATGGGAGTATGGGGTCCGGGGAGCCTTACTGAGGGCTGTCCGGTCTCTGCATGACCGGAGCAAGACCTTGGTTCGCATAGCCGGCAGTAAGTCAAACCTGTTCCCGGTGCACGTTGGAGTCCAGCAGGTCTGCCTTTTATCACCGGTTCTGTTCATAGTTTTTATGGACAGAATTTCTAGGGCACAGGCAGGGGCCAGAGGGGGTCTGGTTTGGGGACCATAGGGTTTCATCTCTGCTCTTTGCAGATGATGTTGTCCTGTTGGCTTCATTAAGCCGGGACCTCCAGCATGCATTGGAGTGGTTTGTGGTAGAGTATGAAATGGCCGGGATGAGGGTCAGCATTTCTAAATCTGAGGCCATGGTTCTCGACCAAAGAAAGGTAGTTTGCCATCTCTCGGTGGGTAGAGTGTCCCTGCCCCAGGTGGAGAAGTTTAAATATCTTGGAGTCTTGTCCATGAGTATGGGAAAACAGGAGCATGAGATTGACAGGCGGATCGGAGCAGCGTCCGTAGTTATGCGGTCGCTGTATCGGTCCGTTGTGGTGAGGAGAGAGCTGAGCCAATAAGCAAAGCTCTCAATTTACCGGTCGATCTTCCTCTGTAGCAGATGGTCCAACAAGTAACAAAAAAGTGATGCAGAATTTCCTTGTTTTAGAACAAAATTTAATGTTTTTTGGGTAAATATCACTCTAAAGATTTAATCTGCTCTTTTTTCTGATTATCCAAATTGACTTCTATTTTCACAGAAATATCGTCCTGTTGTCCTCTACAGTGGACGTGTTGGGAAATTAAAATAAAAAACATTTTTAAAAAAATTAAAATTGTAAGGTGTTTATTTAGGCCCAAATGGATAGGAAATCACAAAAAAACAGAAATTGTAACACTTTTTTTCCTCGGTTCTCAGGAGGGTATTTCTCATTTTTCAGAATTATTTAGTATGTCATTTTATTTTGCATTTTTCTTCACATGTTTTATTTAGTGCTGTCTATCAATTAAAAAATCAATCACGATTAATCACAATGTTTTACTGAATAAATGTCACATGACAAAATGCAACCATTGAACAAAGACTTGCCAGAGATAATTTTTTCTTCATTTTGTTGTCCAAAATTTTAAAATTTGTAACGTTTTATTTGATTAGATTTGTTTTAACTCAGATATCCCAGAAGTGTAATTTGTGTGCACAAAACATATCAACAGTAAGATAAGCACAACTTTAAAGACTTTTATGTCTGCAGTATTAAGAAAACAAAGACACTGACATACAGCCATAAGAAGCAAACATTGTGTTTCTGCATTTTAAATGAACTTATACCACGGTCCAGGTGAATACTTAATTCTGATTGGCATTTTGTCTGGACAATAAAAAAAAAGTTTCAAGAGATGAACTTTCTCTCTGAACTGATGCTTTATTTATCTTATCGTGTCAAGCAGCATATAAATCGCTTTTCTTTGCCTCTGCAGCTGAGGTCGGTGCTGGCTCAGTGATGAGTTGTCGTGTTACCGTGACAACGGGCCGCACTACGTATCAAATAGGCTGCTTTTTGTGAAAATGGGATCTAAATTGAAAAAAATAACAAGAACAAAGTATTAAAAATCGGTTGAACATTTACTTCTTCTGTAAGTTACCATAAGTGGAATAAAGCCAGACGCAGTTTGCATCTTCAGAAATTACGCAAAGCATAAGACGGTTGCTTCGGGAAGTTTAATTAATTTGTGTTAATGAATACTAACCAGTTCATTTTTTTTATTAATCACATGCGTTAAAACATTAATGTTGACAACTCTAGTTTTATTGCACAACCCCGATTAAGAAGATTTTCAGTACTAGCTTGATTCTTGCTGTTTTGCGCTGCGTTTGTTGTACAGGTAAATGCATGTCTCCTGGAATTGTCAGTCATAACCTGTTTCAGATCAAATGAAAAGCAAAAAAAATAAACTTCATTTGGTTGCAAAATGAAAAGAAAATTGTGTCTGCAGAAATTCTGTCAAAAAACTGTTTATTTGCCCTTTATGTCAGTTATTTGTCAAATGTTTCTTACGTCTCATTTAAAAAACAGTAAATCTATTTTGACAAATAATACAAACAAAAACGAATAAATAAAGGGAAATTGCAAAAAGATCTGAACTATAATTGGTACATATATAAATGGCACATCACCCAAACAAACCAGCACAAAAATGACAGAACAGCCTGTATTTTTCTGTTTTTGTCATTTTTCCTTTTTTTTTATTGTACTTTTTTCACTATATTAAATTCTAGGTTACAGTTTCATTTAAACTTTACATATTTTTTCACTCACTTGTATACATTTTCCACCACATTTCAGCTATTCTCATTGTGACTTAATGGCCCATGTCAATCCAGATAAAAGAGCTCATGATTACAAGCTGCATATTTATTTCCCAAAAGCATTCATCACTTAACTGTCATATAAACTCTTCAGTTTAAAACTCATTTATCACTTCACTCTATTTCCTGTTATGATTTAGTGTTATCCTTTAAAGGTACTATTGCTCATGTGCAGTTAGCATATTTGTAGAATCCCTAACATTTGGGGAACGTTTTGGGATGAATCAGCAAGGACACGAGGAACAATAAAAAGAATGACGACTTTCATTAAAGTTGTACAAAAGTAAAGATGTGGAAGAGTAAATGCTTATTTATAGTCTCTTGACATCTGTTTGTAATAAAATCTTGGTAACACTTTATATTAAGATTCCTTAACAAGCTCTGTCAACACATTAACAAGCATTATAAATGAATTTATAGGGTGTTAGTAAGACATTTATTAGTACAATAAGTCTAATAAGGTTTATTAAATTGCTTAGTTAACACATTTACAAGCATTATTATTAGGATGTTTTCAAGATGCTAATGATGCATTTACTGATATTATAGGTGCCTAACAAATGTGTCAGTGTTAATAAGCTTAATAAGATTTATTAACAACCTTTGTTAACAAATTAAGAAGTATTATTTTTGTTTGGGGTTCTAGTAAGATATTTATTAGCATTATAGACGCCTGACACAAGCCTAAGTGTTAATAAGCTTAATAAGTTTTATTAACTAACTTAACAAATTCATAGGCTTTATTAATGTGTCAGATGCTAGTAAGATATCTATTAGCATTATAGATGTCTTGCAAATACCTGAAAGTGTTAATAACATTTAATAACATCTAAAGTCAGACCATTGTCTTCTAAATCCATATTACTAAACTGCTTATAAGCTTTACAAATGTATTAATTAACTTTGTTAATAGTTTATTAATTGTTTTGCAGCACCTCATCTAAAGTGTGGACGTTTTTTACCACAAAAAACCACAAAGCATAAAGATTGTAAAAAGAACTTTATGACATTAAAACAGACTAAACATACACAAATCGTTCTGTAAAAGATATATAATAATTTAATTCAGACAAATATTTAAAAAAAAAAAACATACTGGTGTTGGATGACTAGCATCATAGCTAATAAGGATAAAGTATTAGCATCTATCCTGAGTGAAACATTCATTGCAAATCCCATCACCAAGAGACAATTCTCTGCATTCAATGCCAACTGCATTCAACCACTGTTGCCTTGCTTCAAAGTCCACAAAAAAGTTGCACAAGCCAGTCATTTTTGAAGACCGAAAGCAAAAAACCTACAGGAGCCATGCTAAAGCTAACACGCTAACCTGCCCATCTCTGAATAAAGATGGGCATAAAGATGGGCAGGTTAACTAAGGTCACCATTGGCTAATGAATCTGTCAATCAAACTCATCAGCAAAACAGGCGTGCTCACTTTCAGCCAATTGAATGGCCTCTTAGACTTTGCTTTCACACAGGTGACAAAAAAAGCCCCGCCCATCTTTGATTCTGTACCGGTCGGTCGTTAGCCTGTTAGCTTTAGCATGGCTCCTGTAGGTTTATTGTCTTTGTTCTTCAAAAATTACTGGCTTGTGCAACTTTCTTGTGGACTTTGAAGCAAGGCAACAGGGGTTGAATGCATTTGCAGTGAATGCAGAGAATTGTCTTCTGGTGATGGGATTTGCAATGAATGTTTCACTCAGGATAGATGCTAATACTTATCCTTATTAGCTATGATGCTAGTCATCAAACACCAGTATGTTTTTTTTTTTAAAAATATTTGTCTGAATTAGATTATTATATATCTTTTACAGAACGATTTGTGTATGTTTAGTCTGTTTTAATGTCATAAAGTTCTTTTTACAATCTTTATGCTTTGTGGTTGTTTGTGGTAAAAAACGTCCACACTTTAGATGAGGTGCTGCAAAACAATTAATAAACTATTAACAAAGTTAATTAATACATTTGTAAAGCTTATTAGCAGTTTAGTAATATGGATTCAGAAGACAATGGTCTGACCTCAGATGTTAATAAATCTTATTAACACTTTCAGGTATTTGCAAGACATCTATAATGCTAAGAAATATCTTACTAGCATCTGACACATTAATAAAGCCGATTAATTTGTTAAGTTAGTTAATAAAACTTATTAAGCTTATTAACACTTAGGCTTGTGTCAGGCGTCTATAATGCTAATAAATATCTTACTAGAACCCCAAACAAAAATAATACTTCTTAATTTGTTAACAAAGGTTGTTAATAAATCTTATTAAGCTTATTAACACTGACACATTTGTTTAGCACCTATAATATCAGTAAATGCATCATTAGCATCTTAAAAACATCCTAATAATAATGCTTGTAAATGTGTTAACTAAGTAATTTAATAAACCTTATTAGACTTATTGTACTAATAAATGTCTTACTAACACCCTATAAATTCATTTATAATGCTTGTTAATGTGTTAACAAAGCTTGTGAAGGAATCTTAATATAAAGTGTTACCAAAATCTTCTGTAGATGTTAAATGTGTCAGCCATACTGGGTGTTTATTAACTTTTACACTAAACTTTTTTCATACCTGCAAAGAGAATATTTCATGTGCCTTACAGACAGCCAATTTGAAGATAAACCTGGACACCCACAATAATCTTAAATGAAATTTTCTCTGGTAAGGACTCCCCATGACATTCTCCTTAAATCACAGGATGCTGAACCCATACATCTCCATCTGAGTGTGAGTTTGCACTTTTGGGTGCTTTTTCAGCCAGTACTAAAAAATATTGCTTTTTTTTTGTCAAGCAAATAAGTTAATTTGTTTATTTACTTTTGCCAGGCATAAAAGTAAAGTCAGCGGAAAACTTGACTGTCAAATATACCTTTGCATATGCTGCAAAATCTGTCTTTCTGCAATTCCGCTGTGTAGGTGTATGTGCCCCTTACCTTTGTGGAGGTCAGAGAGCACTTGTATGTGCTTCTTAGTCTCACTCCTCCAATAAAAATAGGATTTCTCATAATACATGTGGGGGTTTTACCACAGACGAGATTCTGTAAGTTCAGGGGTCAAACTTGAGAATTCTCACAGTCATCCTTTAAGAACTGCTTTCGGGAACTTGAAATCGAACAGAAGTGGAGACATGCACAAGCTGCCAAGAGAGGTTTTAACCAGAAAAGAGAAAGCTTCTCTAAACTGCTGCAAGGGATCCATCTGAATCTGCAAACCTTAAAAGTGTGTTAGAAGATTTAGAGAGAAACTTTATTTAAGTTTTTTGTGCCTCACAAAAGGACGACTTAAAAACTCATCCCTTTGGTCAAGGTTTTAACTGAACCTCCATCAAAGACTGGTGACTTGTATTCTACACTGTTCAATGGCATTTTCAATTGAAAACACTAATAATAATTTTCAGTAGCATGGAGTGAAACTTTTTGTTACATGAAATTCTGCATGCACCTTAAAAACAAGGGCACAGTTAGAAAAAACAAACGTCTTAGAAATAGAGGGATCTCAGAAATGAGCAGATTCTGGAGCCAATTTTTACAAATAAGCATGATTATGTAAACAGGACAGGGGTGATTATCTTTTTTTCTCTCCACACATCACAGATGGGAGGATTAAAGACACAAGACCATTCTGTTTTTTGTTTTTTTATCACTATATAAAACATTTTTTAAATAAATTCCAGAAAAACAATTATTAAAAAATAAACATAAATGCATACTTCATTCTTACTCAGCTGGCTAAATAAATATTCCGGTTTTTGTCTTTCAGAGGACGTAGATACAAAATGCCATTCACAGCTGGCTTTTTTAGATTTAAAATGTGAGGGCAGCTCATGTTGGAGCAGCTTAGATGCACAGCAGGGGAGTAAAGCCCATCATAGTCAGAGCATCAATCCCTACAGTTTATTGCTTGAAATGGTGCCACTTAGTGTTGTCACTCATATTTTTAGTGTTGTTTTTTTGTGTTAGCTGCAGCTTGTGACTCCAATTTTATATATAGTCTTTGCCACTTAATCAATATTTTAGTCTCCCTTGGGGCTATTTTGTCCTGTTCTTGTCTCTTACCCCTGTCGTGCTCCACTGCTGTTTTTAAGAGCAGCAGTTATGCAAGTGCAAATGCTACGATATTTATTACTTTTTTTATGAGTACATTTCTTCAGCTTTTGCTCTCACGTTCTACTCAAGGCCTTTCATCCATAATTCTGAATAATTCTGTGCTCGACAGATTTTGAAGTGTCAGGTCACTGTTGAGGTGCTGCAACAATTTGAGATTTTAAAACACATGTGAACAAAGAACAACTGAAGTACCGTGGTTAAGTGGCTATGTTTTTGATTTCTGAATATGAATCCTTTCTTTAAAACTACTTCAAGGACAGTAAAGTGAGCTTTAATCAGCAGGTCTCTCTGATCGTAATGCAATGGGTTTTTTTTATACTTTCCAACTAAATATATTTACAACTCTGTTAAAGGTTAACAATAGAAGCATCTACTTTTCAATGAAAGACACTTGAATCATGCCACACATTTCAAAATTCTTGAAGGCTTAAATTGAACATTTCTTAAAGAAATATAAAGTAATTGCACACTTTTTAACCACCACTAAAAACACTTAAAGACCCACTCCAATGAAAATCGTGTTTTTGCTGTTTTTAACATGTTTAACATTTTTCTCATAATGGAAAATAGGTGGGAAAATTAGGCTTAAATTTGCATGACTGAGTATTTCTTAACTCAAATGTTTGTAAATCAGTAGCAGATGAAAAAATGTCATTGTTAAAAGCCTGTAGCTGTGACTGAGGTGCTACAGTCAGCCGCTCCATTCCAGTGCATTCACTTGTAGACAAATGCATGCATGTACGTCTTCATATTCCTTGTTTGAGCTGGCATCTGGCTTTAAACTGTACAGATGGATGGCTCCAATGTTGTGCTATTGCCCTGGTAATGTTAGTTTGGGGGTGTGAGGGGCTGTAAGCTAGCTGGAGAGAGTGTAAGCAAAGGGATGATGGGAAATGACAACAGGCTTACTCCATGCCAGAAAATTGTATAATCATTATTAAAGAAACACTGGGAACGCTTTTACAATGGATCAAAACATGATTGGAGTGGGACTTTCAGTTCCATGGAGTCAACTCAAAAAATGGAATTACAGTTGGGGGAGAAAATAGCGAAAACAGTGGGAAATGGCATTCAAGATTGAAGAGGCAGCAACACAACAGTATAGGTGATCAGAGGATGAGAACGAATCTGCAACACCCTCCAACTCTAAATCCTTTTTCCACAAACAGCACAGTTTGATTAATGTTACTGAATTTTTCTTTCTGCTGGAAGCTTTTCAAGAGAAATCAAATACAACTTCCCCACTGATTTCCTTCAAACCACAACCATCACCATGCTCACATTCCTTTGTGTAAGTTTCTGTAGCTTTTGTGTGGGCCAGCAGCCGCTCCCCTCAAGGTAAGCAGATGGGAGCAGGTGTTATAGGTTATATTGAAGCTGCTCATGGTTATAATCTAACCAGTGAATGTCATTGTTTGAACTGGATGCTCATGCAGAGAAAAACAGGTAAACACAATGGAATTCAGTGCATAAGGAAAAACAGCAATTTTTCTTTATGTTTTTTAAAGGCTGCATGGAGTAAAACAATGAAAAGAGCATTTTGGGGGGATTTGGTGGATATATTTTTGGTCTATAAAGCCAGTGAGAAATAGTGGACCATTTGAAAATAAAAAAGTCAAGTTAAAGTCATGTGGTCTTTTGCAAAAATGCTGAAAACATGATTTCAGTCAATGTAAGACTTGAACTTAAGTGTACTTTAGGGATTTCCAGCACGAGTCACCCGCACAGTTTACAGCATATTATATAATCACCATCATCACTGTGTTTTACAGGAGATGTGTCTTCCAACTTACTTTAAAATCATCAATAATGTCATGTTTTGTCTTGGCTTTTTAACTTGGTGTCTAAAGACAAGCCTTCATTTAATCTTTCATCAGTTTTGACAAACCCCAATTCCACAGTTTTTGTGTCATGGAGTTAACCACATCTGGTGCCAATCATTGTAATTGTAATGACGCATTTATAATCTGTTGAACATCTACATGAACACTACTTATCTCCAATTTCAAGGGAAACTATTCAGGTAACAACACAGCTGTACCGTGGGATCATCAATGTCCCCACAATAGACAATCTGCACAAGGAACAATAAGAAAACAAAACCATAACATACTTCAATGGAACTGCACCAAAATTGGTTAAGACAAATGGATGAGACATAGGTTGAAATAAAACTCAGAAAGTAGAAAAATTCATTCACCACATCAATGCAATGTACAGATGCATAAGGTTTTCCCCCGAGAATTGCCAAGAACCCTTTTTACCCTTTTCAGACAGCTTTGTACATGCGAAGGCTGGAATCTGAACATTTAGGTGTACAGGAAACTCACTTACACTGACAAGTATCGTATGTCTGACTTCCACCACCCTCTTAGAAATAGGATATTAGTATTCAGTTTATTACAGAATTCAACAGAAACCATATCAACCTCGAAGGAACCAACAGAGAAAAAGAGTCATATTAACAATGCCTTCAGGAGCTGCACTTATCCCAGCTAGACTTTGGTGAAAGTCCAGAAACTGAGAACTTGCAGGACTGAGCCCAGGAAAAAAGGGAGTGACAGAGAAACAACATTATTGTATAACATAATAGATAGTATGTTATGTCTCAGCTTTGTCTGAAAAACTCAGAAGGATCGTCAACAAGATATACCGATGTCTGTACTTTCAAAACTCAAACACAATAAGATGAAAACAGCTCAGAAGAGTAAAAAAAAGGGGGTTGGGAAACAAAACAAGCCCTTCATAAAAGGAGGACACTCTTTTCACACTGTTTTGACACCTTTTTTTAGGAAACTAGCATCCCATTCAGCCCAGTAACACACAAGTCATAAACCACTAAGAAATAGCCCCACCTCTGAGTCACAAGCAAGACCTCCACCAAGACACAGGACATTAATGAGCCGACTGTTCTGATGATCACTGGATCATTGACATTAGCCTCTGCTCACATGGAGTCTAATTGTATAACTTTTTTCTACACCTCTGAGGTAGTTGGCACATAAATTACCTTATTTCCTTCTGAGCAGTTAAAACCAAAGAATCTACTCTGATGAGCAGCCAAACAACTTCTAGACCAGCCTTCAAAGCTCAGTAACATAGAATCCTGTGATGACATGACCTGATTGACTGAGAGCCTTTAACTATGTCTATACCTCTGCGCCTCCCTGCTCTCTGGCTCTGGGGGCCTCGCGGCGGTCCGGCTGGCCCTGGCCTGGGTGGCGGTCTTGGTCGCCCGGGGGGCGGTTGTTCCCTGCCTGTTCCCGTGTGGCGTTGGGGGAATTCCGGCTGCCGCTGCTGCTGCGGCGGGGGTATGGGTGTGGGGGTGGCTGGGCGCTCCTCCTCCTTCTTTTCACATTCCACCATCCATTTTAGAAGAACATAAACACTCACCTGAGCACAGGTGTTAGCTCACCTTTGCACTAATAGTTTGCATGATTGAATGAATGAAAGATTTCACACTAGTTGGTTTAAAGGCATAGGTATGCGTTCGTGAACACTATCTGTTTTGTGTGCATGTTGACATGTGGACATTTTTGCGGCTAGCAGGTGTGTTGATAATATTTGAGTGTGTGTGAACAGGCCCCGCCCTTTTTGTACTACATTTGAACCGTACCGTAACGATAAACAACCAGTAAACCTGTCTGCTCTATGCTGCTTCATGGTCTTACCCCCCTTCCCCTCCTATTATCACCCTCCTACCCCCCCCCTCTCTTTAACGTCCCTCTCTCTTCTTCCCCTCTTTCCTTTTCCGTCCGGTCCAACACCAAAGATTTTCAAACATGATTGAAATTAATAAATTTTGGCCTCAATTACAAAAGGGGTTTATTCAGACATACCTTTGGTTTGTCTGAAGATGAATAACCCCTCTTGTTAAAATAAAATATGTCCAACACAAGAGGCCCTCAGCTCTCATCTGTTTGCCTAGCTGTTGGACAGGACAAGTTAAAAAAAAAAAAAAAAAAAAAAAAAAAAAAAGAAATAGCCCCACCTCTGAGTCACAAGCAAGACCTCCACCAAGACACAGGACATTAATGAGCCGACTGTTCTGATGATCACTGGATCATTGACATTAGCCTCTGCTCACATGGAGTCTAATTGTATAACTTTTTTCTACACCTCTGAGGTAGTTGGCACATAAATTACCTTATTTCCTTCTGAGCAGTTAAAACCAAAGAATCTACTCTGATGAGCAGCCAAACAACTTCTAGACCAGCCTTCAAAGCTCAGTAACATAGAATCCTGTGATGACATGACCTGATTGACTGAGAGCCTTTAACTACAAAATCCTTATGCAGGTAATATTTTTGAGACATTTAGCATCAGAATTTTGCTTAAGACAACCTTATGTATGGTCTTTATATTATGTATGTTTTGGCCTAGGAGGTAATGCCTGATTAAACCAAGTATGATTCAAACAAAATATATATATACAGTATACATCCAAATTGTTTTTTATTCATTTCATTTTTAAAAACATCTTTTTTTCTTCTTCACAATTTTGACATTATGATTTAAGTCAGGCTTGGGAATTGTGACTTGAATAAGACAATCCTTCCTTAATAAATGGTGTGACAATCTTTGAAAAACAAACAATGTACACATTTATATCAGTCAAACGTAAGTCGTTTTCTGCTATGATCCTGCTTTTCTGTCATTATTAACACATAGCATCAGGAGTCGATTGACCATCAATTTTTAATATATTCATTTGCACTCGAGTTTTTGTATGTTATCTTGTTGATTGTTTTATCTCATTATCCAAAACTGTTTGTGAAGTGAAAAAAATAATAATTCAAACAAAAGAAGCAGGTGAACTAATTGTTACTGAAATTAACAAGTATCTAAAGTCATATAATGGTTTGTGATGGGAGACTGACTTAATGGGTCTATCAATGTTCAGACAATGATGCAATTTAACATTTAACAGAAGGCAGTTTTGTTTCATTTTTCTCTGTTCAAACACTGCCCATTCCCACAGCCATGTTAAAACTGCTCTAGCTTGCCTATTCTTTCTCATTTGCTTTTTCAGGTTCTGATATTGAAACTAAAAAGCATCTCAGTACAATAATAGATCAACCTGCAGTCAGTAACATTTGAAAAAAAAAACAACATAATTTTTGTTTTGGTTGGATGTTAATTCTTTTCCATCAGAGCCTTATCTAACTAAAATCATCACTTGATTGGGTGAAAGACATCTGTGCAGTGATTGTGCCTGCATGTTCTGTGATGTCTAACAGACTCCTAACACTCCACAGGGACAGTGCTTGCACATGTGGAAACAGCTTGCAGGCACTGCTGGCTTGGACAGAACAGAGTGGAGGTAGAGAGTAGAGAGAGGTGGTCCTGCTGCAGAAAAAGACTAACTTGCAGAGCAGCAAACTGCTAAGTTGGCAACATGTTGGTGTGTTCTTTTAAGCTTTGGCTTCAGCAGTTGGTGAATTGATTTTCATTGCACGTCTAAGATGTTTGTGACCATTCATGGAAAAAAGGATTTGTTGGTTTAAGCCATGCATTGGAGCAAAATGAAACTACTTAAAAAATGGAAAAGATCTTTCTTTAAAAATGAATAAACAATATAAATAAGATGATGTTTCTTTACAGTTGTTTGTAAATGAAATAACAAAGCTATTAAAGTTTTCTTGTAATAATAATTAAATAACTCCTGTCTGCTTTTATGATGTTGTACCTTGGAGGCTTTTCCAATTAATGCAGTGAATTTATCAAGCTAGAATTAATGAAGCATATGTGTACTCCTGTAAATAAGGAGGTGTGTTCCAACTGATGGTTGGGGCTTTCTATGCACTCCATCTCTAAACCATGTAAAGGGCACGCGTGAGCAGCTTTCATCACCACACAGCACGGCTGTGGAGAATTCTAATGAGGCAGACCTGAAATCCAGTTTAAAGCTCAGTTTGGCAGAGGACATTGCATAAACCCAGTGAAAGAAAAAGGCAGAAAGAAAAAGTAAAAGATCCAACTTTTTTTCTGTAATGTTTTTGTCGACTCTTGATTCTCGCAGCTGGCATGCTGAGATCTCAGAGAAAACCAAGACTTTTGAAACTAAAGCCAGTAAAGAGAAAAGGATCCAAAATAAGAAAGAGAACAAGATTTTCTTGTCGAGTCTGACATGTTTGTTGGAGACAGACGAAGGACCTGGTGGAGCAAACAGACAAAGCAACAAGCAAACACTCACTCCTTTGTACTGTTCTGAGAATATATATGTGTTTAGAAGAATGTTGTGACTGTTACTGCTCCCACAATCCTTGGGTGTGCAATAAATGCCACGACTCAGCATGTGTGACTCTTGCTAATAATGCCTTAATTAAAGGAATTATATTCTAAATAGATGTTTAAGCATGCCTGTACTATCTCATTCCTGCTCTGGCCATCATGCTTCTTTGCATTTGTTGCATAAAAAAATAATAATTAACATTTTTAGCATATCAAACTGAGCTTTCCACTTGCTTCTGATGGAATTACCTTTAGAAAGCTAATGTCAGGGTCATGAAGACGGTAAGAAGAGCAATAATATTTACTGCTAATGAAACTCTCGGGATTTAAGTCAAACAAATCCCCCAACGTTTCATTACTGATTACACACCAAAGCTACTGGAAAAATCTTGATTACAGACAGAATGCCATTGCAGCTCAGTAAGGAGAGAAATTAAGCAAAAGACTTATTATGGCAAATGAGACTTTGGTTGAAGAAATAAATTAAGTAACAAAAGCAAAGCGGCTCTTCATTGTCAAAGAAGAGGAATATAAATAAAACAATTGTTCTCCTGGGGTAAAAGTCTAAACTTTAGTTTCATTCGTTCTTTCTGCTTAAATAAACCTTTTTAAAGGTAGATAATTCAAAACAACAGATCTATTTCATGTTAAAGTAAGGTGTTTTACTCTGAATTTCTTCAGCTAATCATGTCTTTGCTTTACAGACTGCACAAAGGTTTTTTAATTAACCACCAGAGATCTGGACTTTTGCCTGGAGAGCATTTATATTTCTCTAAGCTGTGTCCCCTTTGTGGATACAACCAGTGGATCAAAGGAAAAAAAAAGTTTTTAAATGTTTCTGAACATTGGCTCCTGACCATTTCCCTTCTGATTCTCCACATCCAAAGAGACTCAATAAGAGTCAGAATTAAACAGGAAATGTTATTGTTTCACTGTTTATAAGCTTTGGCTTTAAATCTGACCTGTTTTCTAAAATCATACTTTTTTCATTCTAAAAAGAATTTGCAAAAGTCTACCACTTATAATAATAGTAATAATAATAATTACAATATAGCGTTTTATTTGTGTGCCACTTTTCACAGAACCCAAGACTGCTGTAAAATACATATAACACTAAAGATATTACTTTTTAGATGAGAGAGACGTAGATAATATCTATTGCTAAACTTGTAAAAAGTGACAAATTTTCAGTCAATAAGTAGTTGTTCTCTTTTCTGTCTGTTCCTCACAGCTTCAATCTGACAGTGACAGAAGTTTTTTTCTCACAGTCACATGTGCACAGGGCCGGCCCTGGTCTTCTGGGGGCCCTAAGCGAAATTTAATTTGTGGGCCCTCTAACTGGTCAGCAGCACCAAAAAACGCAACTGTTGTTGTAATATAAATGAGATCTCTCTATTAATACATTTGTGAATTATGGTTGCTGCCAAATAATTGAATACAGTATATTGCCTGCATGTTGGATGCACATTAAGTGGTGCCAAACAAATTTTAAATGCAAAGAAAAAAAATCAATGACAAATGTATATAGATATATAGATATATATGTTTTAATGTATTATTAGGCAGTCAACAAATGACATTCACAAAACTCCAACTTATTAAAAACAGCAACTTAATAGCAAATCAAATGACAATAAAACAATCCAACATAAAGAAAACAACAGCTCAATGAGGGGGAGTTTGGAAAGTCAGAGTCTTTCTCAGTCTGAAAAGGACCTCTTTGCACCAAATCCATTCTTACTGGATCAGAGAGTGTGGTTAGACATTCAGCTGGACCAACTGGATTTGAGGTAGGTGGAATTTTGGATCCAGTCGGCTCCTCTTCCATATACGCCTCTCTTGGAGCCCCTGGAACATAAAAGACAGAACTTCAATAAAAGCAAACAGTGAAAAGTCAAACAGTCAAATGTTTCCCCTTTCAACAGTAGATGTGGTGACAGGAGTTTCTTCTGCAGCTAAAAAACAAGAATTATTATTATACAATAATCAATGATAAAGCTAATAAAATATATTTAGCAGAATACTAATAATACTTTAGTGGCTCATTTAAAATCTGTGTGCAGGTTTTTCACAATTTCATGATCTTTTGATATATTTATGAGAGGTTTATTGTTTGATTGTATATTTGCATAAGGTCATATTTCATTAATTTAATTATGAACAGTTTGGAGCTCCATACTCTTCAGCTGCTGTTTATGAAAAAAAGGGTTTATGCAGACACTGTTTTTTTTATTACTTTACATGCTTTTAAAATTACCTGAGATGACATCTTCAGTGAAGTCAGGAACATCTTGGGATGTGGACGCTGCACCACCTCCAATACTTTTTGATACTTTTTGAGAGCAGAAGAAACTGTCGGCTGAGACGGAACTGTGCAAAACATCATCATTATGTAGAATCAAAACTGCAAAATACAAATAAGAAATAAATGTACCTACTTATAAATAATAAAACGTGAACACTAATTTGAGAATAAGTGGAAATATAAGCCTTTTATACACTTCTTTTTGTATTATTTTGTATGTTCATAATTTTAAAATTAGTACATTTATTTTGTTTGTCATTTATAGATGAGAACCTTTATTTCCTATGTATTTGGTAGTTTTTATTCTCCATATTTCATGCCGATGCAAGATTTATGACACACTCATTGTTGTAAAACTCAGACTACCTGACTACCTGTCTATAACAGATAAACAGCAGTTTTTATGCTGTAATAAACCGGAAAATGCAGAACGCACTAAATATGTGTTAGCAAAACAATGAAACAAAACGATAACGTGAGTTAAAACATTTTTCAGCCACCATATAGTTGTCATTATTTACTTTTCTTTACTTTCCGCCGTTTTAGAAGGTCATGTCCAACCTCATCTTGGAAACTTGGGTATCAAAATTATTTTCGAGTTTTCCATTGGAAATTACGACAAAGGGGGTCGTTTATGTGCAAACTTCACCTCAGATCGCTTCGTATTTTACGTAAATTGCGCAGCTGCACAGAAATGCTGGATAATGTAAAAATAAAGCCCCAACATCCTCCAAACTTACCTTGTTATGGATGTTGAAGTTCTTTATCTTTTTTTAGCTCCTGGTGGTGGATAAAGTCTCTGAGGCATGACGTTTTCTTGTTGTCGCTTTGATCAGCTTGACAAAATGTGCTGTTTTTTTTTCTTTTCCCCAACTTTATTGAAACAAAATGCGCTCGTAAATGCACACCGTGCCAGACTCAGGTGCAATTATGTTGACCAATCGTTGCTAAATAGTGTAACGTCATTATTTGGGTTGCCAAATTGGTTCATGTGTGCTGACAGGGGGGATCATTAAAGTGCAGGCAACTTTCTTTTGCACAACATTCAGAGCACACGTTGGTAAGGAAGTTCTATGAAATGGGTTGCCAGATTTGGGTCTTTTTTAATTTAATTTTTGTCGCCAGTTCGGGGCCCTGCTGGTGACGGGGGCCCTACGCGGCTGCGTAATTCGCGTATAGGGAGGGCCGGCCATGCATGTGCACAAAGCATTCAAACCTCTTTCTTTTTTTCTGTGTCACAGACAACATTACAAATTACTTCTTGCTGCAATGTCTGACTGTAAGTTAAACTATGTTTAAGAAGGTATTTTTAAACTGTTTAAACAGAGCAATTATGAAAACTAAACTCAGAAAACAGTCAAATTGATTTGTGATTTCATTGCATTGTTGTTTTCTTCTGATGCAAAAACTGAAAACCATTTGCAACTCTAAAAAGTATTGACATGGATGTGGTAAATTATGCTCAACAAAGCTTTGATTTCATTTTGATTCGTTGATTTAATTTGTGTAACCCTGATCACAGAGCATGCCGTCGTTAATCCACTTTTCTACAGTGTGAAACTTGTTTAGTATTCAGTGATGCTCACAGCACTCCCTATAGATGTGCACTTTTTAAATACTTTGATACAAAAGCTCATGAGCTAGCTAAAATATGTCTTCAAATTTTTGTAATGAATAACAAAACAGAAAATTTGTCTAAGAGGTTTCTGGGTGTCAGTGGAACACAAACGGGCATCCTGAACTAGACCATCCCAGTGCTAAGAGCTTAATCTATTACTTTAACATTTAATTTCTTGTTACTGTGTGTGGTAAATCCATTGTGTTTTTTCTAAGATGAATATTATTATTTTTCTACTTCGCTGAAACAAGTAGACATTGCTTCTCCATCTGTCTCCTTGAGGCTAAAGGATGTTGTTGCAAGCAACCAACGATGTAACTCACCTTCGGCCTCATGACAGCGGAAAGTCTCCAATCCATTTATGACACTAGCAAGGACAAAGTCAGTTATAAATAATGTATGCTTACAATTACCTAGACTTGATACTGTAGGGAAGGAAACCCAACTGTGAGCCATTTTGGACTCAATTACAACCAGAAACTTTATCATTTGGTAATGGAAACTGTCTTTGAAAAATTTCCAAAGGTTATCTATTCTTTTCCTTCTTAAGGAGTAAAATTTCATGCCATTATGGATGTAACTCAGTTTATGTTTATGGCAGGCCCTACAGTGTTTTCTTTTTTTAAACTTGCCTGTGTTCTCAGTGTTCCTCTTTGTAATGTCTGTTTCCATCAGTGAGACTCCTGGCACACAACTGCCCGCAATCGTCTCATTTCTTCCAATTACTTCATGCGATCAACCCTCCAACTCTTGTTTGTCAGATTGTTGTTTTAGCAACACATATTAGAGTGTCCATGCTGACTGACTCACCCCCCCCCCTCCCCTCTGTGGTCCATGCTCGCCTCTTTTAATCTCCAGGGTCATCGTTGCCTGCAACTCAGTCTCCAATGCCTCACCCACAGACTTTTTAATGAGATTCTTTAGCATTTCTATGAGACTTTGCAAACTTATTTTTTTTTATGCATCGTTGTTGGGGCAGAGGGGAACACTTTTACAATGCCTGTTTCCTTTCCTCCTAAAGGACTTCTGGGGGTTTAAGATCCAACTGCTCTACAGACTCTGCAGGCTCACACTCAACCTCCATCAATATCATCTCCAAACTTTCCCCTTTTATACAGGATTACTTTTCCACTGGTGCTCGGCTTGTACTACACCTTAAGTCTGAAACAAAATTCATGTCTGAGCAGAGATGTGGTTCTTCACCCATTTAGGTGACACCCTCTTTACACCCCCTCACTCCCGCTGGCCCCTTTATCACAGTCAACTTTAATCAGTCTGTCCTCTGGTTTCTCTATTGACACATTTCTCTATATCGTGCTCAGTTTTTTTGAAGTGTGCAGATCAGCAAGTTGTCACTTGGCAGGAGCAAAGTCTTTCAGAAAAAAAGGGTAAAAATAGATTGTGCCCTTGTGTTTAACAGACAGAAAATGAGATTTTCCCCTTTATTTGCCTTCCATGACTGATTAAGTGACCGCGTCCATCTCATTGTGCATGTGTGATGTCACATGGCTACTCCCTCATGCGTTTGGCAAACCGTTGGGAAAAAAAAACCTGCTTGCAGAGCGCAGTCCTCATGCAAAAAGTGCACAGTTTATTGGTGCAGCTTAAAGAATCATAGAATGCATAAGCACTGCATGAAACAGATATTAAATAAGCAGTTTGACATGATACTAATGTCTGATTTGGGTATCAGTCAATAAGTAACAGCAAACATTCTATTTGTATTAAGCTTTTATTTGGCACACGTGAGGAAATACTCAGATGCTAAATGATGCAAAGAAATGTGTGTCCATATACAAGCTTATGTGCTCGCACGCAATATTTTATTTAATAACACTTCAATACCGATTTTGAGGTAAAAATAGCAACATTATTCCTCTTCTTTCAAATGTTTTCCAGTAGTAGCTCAAGTCGACAGAGTATTTATTAGGACCACCATGCAAAAAAAAAAAATTAAGAAACAAGAATAAAGCTGTAGAATTAAAAGAAAAAAGTTATAGTTTTACGAAAATAAAGTTGTAGAATTATGAGGACATTCAAAAGAATTTGGAGGACACTGTGCCTCTTCAGAAGAAGATTCTTAGGCCCACGAGGAGTAAATTTCTGGTGGGCGAACCGTTTACACTGTAGACGGTAACGTTCTAGAGATCCTAATGCATTACGGCACAGAGATTCCTAAACCAAAGCCTTATGGCACAACCATTGATAGATTTAATCAGAATATAATGTAAATGGAGGCTCAATAAGCCAACTTATTTCTTAAAAAAGCATGGCTTTTTACTTGTAAAATTACAATTTTTTTCTCATAATTTTACAACTTTATTTTCATATACTATTTTCTTTTCTTTCATGGTGGCCCTGAATCTCTGTTGTATGAGCAATAACAGAGTATGTCAAAGTGAATACGAATAAGAACAGTTAAGCTTGCAAGAAACTTTTCAATGACAGGATCATGTGAAAAAAAAACAGTTTTTATAAGTCTTACAGCTTTTAGGTTTTTTTTTTTCTCATCAAGCTATACATTTAGCTGCATGGATGTGTGACTCTTCTGTCTACAAAAAACCTTTTACACTGAGAATCCTGCTTTCAGAGTGTGTCTCCATCCCTAAGCAGTTTGCATCCCTAAGTCCCTAAGTGTGTTGCAAATGTAAGTGTGCTTTCATGATGCCTGCAGTTAATAAACAAATTACAGAAAATTACTTCAGTTGATATGTATTACTGCTAATGCACCCAGAACAACAAATCATATTCCAGCAGCAGACGAAAAAAAGATTACAAAAATGTCAAAGGAACACTAGTCAGCTTGAACAAAACATACATAGCTGCCCTAAAAGCTCTTTGAATATTTCTAAGGCTACTCTCGAAAGAAAAAGCCAACACTTGAGTGCAGCGATGAATATTCATGGTTGACTCAGCTGACAGATGCACTTTTTTAAAATGTGTTTCCTTCCCATAATACTTCATTTTAAGGAGAAGCTTAAAAAAGGAAGTAAGGTTAAATTAAAATAACTGATTATGTAGTTGGCTTATTCAAAAGAAGCAACAACAAAAAAGCAGGGAGGTTTTTTTGCAGCGTTAAACATCGGATGTGCTATGGCTAAATGCTTTAAGCTTATAGTAACAGTTATAGTTATAGTTATTAATGGAGCAACTGGCAAAAAAAATCTAAATCAAAGGTCCTATTAAAAAAGTCAAAGTGTCAAATAAAGAGAATGAAGAACAAACTTTGGTTTAATAAAAGGGTCTGAAGAAGCATTTTATTTACTGTATATGCACTTTCATTTCATTTTATGAAACAGCTAAAAGTTATGATATATTTTTTTCTGCTCTCATTAGAAAAGCTGAAAGAAACAAACATCAATCAATGTATTATTGCCAAACATACATAAAAATCACTGCTGATAAAATCTACTACCAAAGTCAAGCTTTGTATTCTGTAGACTGATTATAAGGATTTTAATGGAGCATTTAAAGCGAGTAGCTCCATTTATCAAGTGGGTTTGTCTCTTTATTAGAATTTTATAGAATTATTAACTTCATTAAATCTTTTTTTTTCTAAATTGTTACACATTGGTGAAAATAAAGTTAAAGAATGTCAGACAGCTGCTGACATTTGTCTAGTTCTGCAAAGTACAACTGAAAATGGTTTGCTTAGTTTCTGACACACTAATGTAATTATTCATTCTGAGCTCAAAATCAGCTTGTTGAAGTGCTTGACTAAATTAAATTCTAACTGCAGATCAAGATCAGTGATAAAACATGCATAGAACAAAAAACAAATATAAAAGAAGGCAGACTCATTAAAGATGTTCCATAAATTTAAGATCCAGGCAGAGACAGGAGTTCTGCTGTGTGGTCAGATAATAAAAAATAGTGAATAATTCAGATGGGTTCTGAACTCACCGACTGTTCTAAAAGCCTAACTTTTGGATTGTTTCTTCCTAATAAAAACACAATACTTACAATGGTGGTGTTGTTCCTCTTTTAACACATAATTGCTGAACTGACCAGCGCTTTGGAAAAAAAAGAACCCCTGATCATATAAATGCCTCAATACAAGACACAGTCTTGAATAAAACTGAGCGTAATGCACAAACTGTTTTGGTCTCGCCATCATTAAAGCTTTTGTGTTGGAGAAGACAGGAACGCAGGCTTTGTAATGCCATTAGTACAACTTTGATGGTAAACACATTTTGTGAGGCCTCTAAGCTACCAGCTATCCAATTTGAAATATTGCTAGCAGAACATTTGTTTTACATTGCTTTAATAGTTTTAACAAGTTAGGTTATTATAATTGATTATAATACCTAATTAATTGTGCCACGTGGTCATGAGGCTCTCCAAAAAGGGATTATTCTTTTTTTTTCTTATCATATAGGTGGAATGTAAACATTTGTAATGATTCTTTGCATCACTGTTTTTATTATAGTCTGTCAATTTCATAATAAAAACACAATGTCCAGACTATAGTCGAGGTGTTAGTTTTGCAGTTCATTTCTTTTGGTTTTAAAATAACTCTCGAATTCTGATAAGATTTCAGCATGTGGGTCTTAAAGTAAAATGTTTTGAAAAACATAAGTAAATGCTTAAATAAATGATTGGCAGAGAATGGAAAGGCTATACCATGAGTTAGATTTTAGTTTTAATTTTATTTACATTGACATTACTGTTCAGACTTAAGAATGACTTTTTTTAAAAGTAGACCGGTATACTTGGTTTCTACAGTATGTTAAAATCTTTTTGTCTTTTTTTTTTTTAAATCAAGTTTAGGTTATGTAGTGTTTGTTATGTTGTAACTTTATTCATAAAGGTTTTGGTTTCAGTCACAAGCCTTTTTTTTTTGTTTTGCGTTTGGGCCCATCATCGCCTTACTAACAGTTTGATCAGAAATAAACATCAATTGAAAAAAAAAGTGCAGAGTGATTTGCTCTCGGTTCTACCTTTACAGTTTCAGTTTGCAAATATGGAACAATTAATCAGTCCTTGGCTTTGCAAATCCAAGATTAAGTTGAGTTTTGTTTGCGACTATTGCAGGTGCGCTCATGACTCACAAGACCAACACGAGCTCTGTATCCCCGGCCACAGAAACTACAAAAACTCAAGGGAAAAACAGTTTCCACAAACTAGATCCTCTTGTCTTTCATTACATTTTAGTTTTTAAATAAATGAACTAGGGCAAAGTATGGACCAGGCTCAAGACATAATCTGGCTCCTTTAGAATTTAGACAACAGTGTGAAAAATGACACAAATATAAGTTACAACACATGTGGTCTATGCCACTGCTCAAAATGAGATGTGGAAAAAAGCAGTTAAGCCTTTATTCATATATAGCAAATGTAAAATCAAGCCACTCTTCTGAAAACCAAAAGAACTGTTTAATGCCTCCATGTTCATTTTCTCTGACATCAGGTTTTCCATTACAATGATTTGCACCCGTGTCTCTCTGTATGTCTGCTGCCTTATGTGAACAGTTCTGCGCTGCTGCGAGTAAACCGAACTAAAACAAAGTAAGAAAAGCGCTTGTATTTTCCACCAAAATACAAGCTTTAGAGTCGTTTCATTCGCAATCAACACATCAGTACTTGGGGCGTGTCTCTGCTCTGCTGCTCACCTGCTGCTCCTCTGGGATGAGAAGACTCCTTGCAGCATCTCTTCTTGTCTCATCTTTGAGTCAGTTTGGAAAGCAATGTGACTGCAGCAATGAGGGCATGTCAGTGCTTTAATCGATCCCAACTATGCACGTACATGCATGCGTGTTAGTGCCTCAGATTTTTTACATGAATCTTCAATTTGTTTCATTTAACCGAAAGACAATGTCAGAGCCTACAAAACCTAAAGTAATGAAGTAATTAGGACATCTAAAGTTCAGTATTTTTAATTAATTACCGATATTTTAACTGTAATTTGTAACATTCCTCTGACAAAAGTAAATAAATTACAGTAATTTGTTACATTAGCCACTTTGTTGGAGCAGCACTTTACCAAAGATAATAGTGCAATGTCCACCGCACCTCATCACCAAAAATCTTTATCCCTTGTGCTATCTGAGATGACCCCACCCTTACATTGACGTGTTATTCCTACCATGACAAAGGTGGATAAAGGTGGAAAGATTTCATGGACACCAGTGAAGATCACAAATCATTGAAGAAAAAAGGTTCAGAGCACTGTCTAGTGGGTCTAGATGACCCAACTCCCAATGTTAAAGTGCCTAGGATCGCACAAGGGTTACATGTGCACTCAGGTCTCATGCCTCTGTGCCCTTCACCGAATACCAGCATACCATGAAGACAGTCTTTGAAGTACTGTGAAAATTGCATTAAAACATTTTTAAAGTGTAATATTTTTAGTTTTTATGCAAGTTATTTTTTTCCCCCCAAAATGTAACTTTTCTGTGAATAATTTTACTTCTTTTTGATGGATCCAACTTTTATTTGGTTTACATTAAATTATGTTAGCAGTAACATCAATCTTTAAGGTACTGTACAGATGTTTTCAAACTAATTAAACAATGTTAAACATAGACAGTTATATATTATTTGATCATAAATCACCTTTTTATGATCAAAAAAGGTGATTTTTGATTGCAATTTGAGTTTTTTTGTAAACTCAAAATGCTTGCAATGACTTTTTCAGTTATCTTAGTGCTTGCAAACACTTTTGTAATATAGTAATATCCCTTTCACAATGGGAAGAACTTCTTTGGCTAGAGATGTGAATTCCCATTAGAGACCCTCATCATTTCTTCTGATGTAACTAATCTCACATCCATAATGATGGCTCCATCACACTCATATACAACATTAATTATCTCTTTAATTTTTTTGATTAACTAAAGTGTACTGAACAGTAAGTAGGCTGATTAGATGACATTTTGAATATACAGCCTGGCATAAACTACAGAAGGAACTGTGAACAAAAAAACTAGATGAAAGCAGAGGTCTTCTTATTTAATCAAGGTGCAGTTCTTTATTTCTTTTTCTTTTTAGAAGTCTTCTTCTGCCTTCTTTCTTCTCTGTTCACTCCTCCATGTGTACTTGGTCATTTAATTCATGTGACTGTCAAATCTAGTGTCTTTTTGGTTTGTTTTCTATATTATTCAGCACCGGCATATACATTTTTCCAGCATTTTAATCAATTGAAACTTCAAGGGGGAAATGAGACCTTGTGAAAATAAAGCATGTTAGAGATAATTTGCTCTAAGGTTGCAAAAGGTTACTGTGCCACTAAACCTGCAGTCAACACTTCATAGTCAAATATTCATGATTTTGAGGAGTAAATTTATAGTTAAAAATAATTAAAAACATTGTGTAAGATGAGGATGTAAGTTATTACAGCACATCGAGCAAATAAACTAGAGTTCAAAATTATTAATTTTGTTTTTAACATTTGTTTCAATTTTAAATTGTTGATATACAAACGCTGGTCCAAAACAAACTGTCTCCCATCCATAGTTGACTGGGGAATAATGTCCAGTTAATATACTGCTGCTGTCTCAATGTTCTCCATGCTCAATCACATGTTTTTCAAAGGGAAGGAACACACAGATATGACAGTTGCCTTTCATCAAAAACCCCTTTCTGCTATCATAAAGCTGTGGTTTATGGAGGACAGATTCCAGCCTTGTGGATGATCCTGCCCACCCAGCAAATCCTGGACTTACAATAGCGCTCCTTTAAAAGACTCAGACAGCTTTGGGTTTGTAATATCAAAGCTTCCTAAGCATAAAATAGCTCATAGTGATGCAATTCTAAGAAGATTCTGAGAATCATGACATTATGGAGAATTTCCTCTTAGGGTTAAGACTGAATTCAAGTAAAGATAAAAATGATTCATCCAAAATCTCAGCCTTTGGCAGAACCCCGAGGTGAAACTTGATAGAAGTAGATGAGGGCCAGTAGGAGGCTGAAGGTAATTTTGTTTCCACGTATAAAATAAACGGAGTACAGAAGAAAGGATCTTATTGACAGTGAGTTAAATAAACCCTTCAGATTAGCGCTCACAGGGATAATATTTGTGGTAGAGCTCAGAGATGGGTTCATGCATCCTCTGCCCACAGAAATGATGCCACAACAGCAGCAGCAAAACTAACAAGATTCAGACGTAGTGCACTTAAAAACAAACTCAAAGCTGCTGCAGTGATTACAAAAAATGTATATCAGCCCAAAAAAAAAAAAAACACAGATTTTGCTCCCTAAAAACATATCCACACAAAATTACACAAACTCGATAAATAGGTATATGCTGCATAACAAAATAAACAAACCCTGGAAATATGAAGGAAAATTGTGCTTTTCAGCAAAAAATAAAATAGTGGTTTTTTTTTGCTCTTGTGTCATTTTGTTAGAGCTGGATGCCTGGCATTATTTTTTGTCAACAAGTGGGTTTGGGTTTGTTGTTAGGTTCTGTGTTGTGGAGATTCTCAGGATGGACTGCAGGAGCTCATCAGTGAGACGACACCTGTGTTCTCTTTTGTTAGTCTTCATCAGTCAGGAGAGCTTGACACAAGATATGTGCTACCAAACATGCTCATGGTCTGGGCCGCATGTAGACGGAGCCGGGGCATTTCTGCAGGAATGGAGTGAATAAAATGTGCAGCCCTGCAGTGTCGTACTTTGCCTTCAGTGTGCCAAAACACTGCAGCTCAATCAGCTCCATCCTAATCTGCACAGGTGTAGTTTCTACGAATAACGAAGCAACTCAAAATTCCTTAAGCGTAACCAAAGCGTCAAGCCAAAGTGCATATTTGATGTTTGTCTCATAGCGCCGTCTTAGATGATATTCTTTATTTACAGCCACATTCGCTCCTCAGAGACATGAGACATGCGGGTTTACCAGTAATGTCAGTAAACATTTATTCTGCCTCTAATCGGTTTATAAAGGCTCTGTTTTCAGAATCAACTTTTTCTCTTCTGCAACGCTGCATTAAGGGATTTGTGGTAAATATGTCATTACATTTCATTTGGACATTAACAATAATATAAAATGGCCCACGGGCCTTGACTTTGACACATGTGACCTATAGGATTCTAAATAGTGAAGTCTGAAGGGGCTTGGTCATGTTGACTTGTGACCATAAAGACATAGGAAATTATTCTATTTTGAATTATGCCTTTACTAGTTTCTGAGTAATTCCAGCAGCTAAAAATTGTCAGGGTTTGTAAAAGATTGGAAATGTGCAAACTAGTCATGACACACATTTTGTTTGCTTACTTTAATTTTACGAGAAGTTTTTAAATTACTATGCCTGACATAAAACCAATTTCTGCTCCTCTGCTCAATTTAGTTTTCTCCTTTGTTTTCTCTTTTTTTGTGTGTCTTAGACTGGCGGTTGCATGTCTTCTTAAAGAACAACTTGAATAGACTGACAAGCATTCTTGTTAGAAAATCAGGAAAAGATGGGACTTTGTATTCCCATTATTCTCAGATTGATTGCAAGTCTAGGGATGGTGAATACATGCAAACAAAAACATGTAAGGCAAATGAACCGTATTCTTTTTTTTTCCAAGTCTTTATTCCAAAATAATACTAAAAAATGTCTCTTTTCCAACATTTTTTGAGGAATTTGCTGGTCATTCCACTCTTTTTTGCCTTGAAGAGCATTTCGTTTCTTTGAAGGGTTTTGTTTGATTAAACCAGCTTGGGTCAATTGACTGTAATTACATATCTGAAGAAAGATAAAGACTTTTGTGTTTTTCTTACTCAGAGTTGAACTGAATTATTCACATTTCCAAATGCAGAAAAACACAACAACTTATCAAACTCATCATAGTATATAAACCACTATAGAATAAGGAATTTTTACATTTTTTACACTTTCTGCGGTATAATCTTTTTTTATTATAATCTATTAAACAATCATAGCTTCATTATATAGAGTTAAGCTCATGTGAATTAGCTTGAAAGATACAATGATTCAAGGTTAATTTTAGATTTCACAACACAGTATGTTTTCCTTTTTGATGACAATGTATTGTATGTAGACCACATATTTGCAATTAATTCTATTATCAAATAAATAAAGACAATGTAGTTTTTATTGTAAGTGCTCATGGGGAGAAAAATTGCATTAAAAGGATATAAGTCAAAACTGTCAAAATGTGAGTGCTCTTCTTTCACATTTGCTTGTGGAACTGTAAGCTCTGGTGTGGAGAGAACATATAAAAATTCAGATGGAAATAAAACTTTACTCTGAATAAGTCATATTTTAAAAATCAATATTGGAATGAATTAAAAAAACATTTTGTGTTCCATGAATTTAAAGGTGCATTCTGCAAAATATGAAAGGAAATTGTCTGCTGGTGGAACTGAAATACAATATATTAAAAAGAAGTGTTTGCATAAGCAGCAACAAGAAAAGGAAGCTTTTTAAAAGTATGCATAAAGTATTTTTTTATGCATTATGTTGAACAATGCCATTTTGCACTTTAGGTTAGGATTTTAAACCTAATTTCTTTGAAAGGGGATAGATTTGGATTGGGGATAGAATGGATTCCTGCTTGTGTTTAATGTATATTTTAGTTTTAGTTTTTAGGGGAAAAGTTGCAAGCAGGAAAAATGTTTGGATGCATACTTAAGCAGTCAAGAAAATGTCCAGAAAAATATCCAATCTCCTCAGGTCGTCTGTTCACATCAAAGGCAACCTGTACAGCTCCTTCATTAAGTTGAACAAATATCTCAAAGGTGTCAAATTGTCTACACACTAGAGTATATCTAAACACCCAAGTGATTTACATGAAAGAAACAATCTTACTTGACTGAAAACAAGATGAGAAGATATTGAATCTTGGAAAAAAACATGAAAATGGGAACTAAAGGTTTTTTTGTTTTGTTTCTATTATTAGGGAAAATCCTTTTTATCTTTTAAAGACTTAACAACGGGGTTTAAACCCTTCATGTTCAACTTTATTTCCAATTATATAAATACTGTTCTTTATTGTTGTTTGTTTCCCATTTAAAGGGATAATAAATTAAGTGGAAATAAAATAAAGATGAAATTGTGTCTATTTTAGTAACATACATTTTAAATGGATTCATTGTCTTTTTTTGTTGGTTTGTTTTGTTTTTGTCTGCCGAAATGAACCAGTATTTTTTACATTTCTGCTTGAATGTCTCTTTACTCAGTTGATATTACTGCCTAGTCTTCATGAAAACTGTCAACTTAAGAGTTTAAGGCATTTTGTACAAAATCTCAAAAAATACCTACTTGGCAAAAGGTAATGTGGCCCTGACATTTAGACTCAATGCAGGAGCTCTAACTCTAAATGTGGAAAACACTATGAATTCTAAGAAGTTAATGAAAATCCAAAAATACAGTCTTTCATGTCTACAATGTGAAGTTAGAAGTCATACAAGAGGGTTGCTGGTTTCCCTGTGAAGATTTTAGTCCAACATAGTTTTCATGTACTTTCAAAGCCATTATCTGTGTTTCTGCTAATTATTTTGGGGGGCTAGGGTTGGGTTAGGGTAAACCCCTGATCAGAAGGTTGAAGGTTTACCTGCCCCTGTGTCGAAGTGTTCTTGGGCAAGGCACTAAATCACACATTGCTCCTGGTGGTTAGACGTTGGTGCTGGGCGTGGCAGTGAAAGCCACCGTTTTTGTTTTTTTTTTACTTATAAGAACTACGTTTGAATGAAACCACCAAACTGTTTATAACATTTCTGACAGTGACATTGTTGTTCTGAAAAATAATTTCTTAAATAATCATCTTTACTTTGTGTAGTCCTTTGAAATGACAGTATTTGTGGAAAGTTTTTCAGACCATTTAAAGTTTCCCACTCTATTTTGTGTCAGGACTCCAAAACAATCAATGCTCTCAATTTTGCTTTTCAACTGTCTGCTAACACTGCTTCAGAATGAGAAGGCATGAACATGCTTTTTGAATGCTTTCAACAAACTAAAAAGAGCACATATTTTATGAAAAACAAGGAAACCCAAAATGTACATGACTATTTATTTTGCCAGAGGCACAGTTTCAGTATACAAAGTTAAATATTCCAGCCAACTTTCAAAATAAATCACAAAAGGTAAGAACCAACAAGATGCACATCTATCTATGCAATGTCTGTAAGTTAAAAGTGTTGTAAGTTACAACAAGCAGTAAAGTTTGAGGGCTCTGCAGAAATTTAAAACAGGAAAGTGTTGAAGTGCAGCAATATATTAGGGCCTTGAACGTTTACTGGATTGTTTCACTTTAAATGGACCAGGTTTGTAAATTTTTAAATGTAACCTTCAAAATACAGTTCATGTTTGTCAAAACACTCTTCATCTGTTACATAATTAGTGAAATGACATACTGGCATGTACAAATAAAGTACAGGCCTTAACAGAGACGTGCACTGATGCAGTCCGCAGGGTGCTGGACCACCTGCCCTTTTTGCCTCGTAATAAAAAGTGCCCTTTTTTGTTTTTTTTTGGGTATTTTGTATTATGCATTGTCAAAGATACAAAGAAAACAAATGTGGCTACAAAATCCCCCGGTATTCTATCATACCCATTTTCTTGTAATGCAGGAGTTCTGAACTGCTGCTTCCGTCTTTGCGGCTCTATTCGGACTCAGAGAGGAAGAGACTTACGGACAGCCGGAGAATGGAAGAAACTGCTGCTCTACAGAGAACTGACGTGACAGTGAGGCAAATGAATCTGAGATTTCTGGTTTAACTAGTTTAACTCGCCCACTGATTAAATAGGCTTAAACATGGTTAAATTTTCAGGAAAAGGCTCTATATTAGTCAAGGAGTCACTTTTTACTTTTGCCAGATGTCTCAAGACGGCGGATCTATTCAACACAGGGCGGATCGTGCAGGGAAAGGAAGTTGGGTATTAAATTTCTAAATGAATGAACAGTTTTTATGGCGAAATTTATCTGTTTAACCCAATTTCCCAAGCTGGGATCAATAAAGTATCTTTATTTTATCTTAACGTAGTATTTTCTGATTAGAATCGCCTTCTTTATTCTCTGTATCATTCAGTTTCACTATCTTTTGTATTAAAATCCAAAAGAATGCAAAAGAGAACTTAGCTGTGAATCCCAACATAGAACAAAAGTCACATTGGATGCAACTGTCAGGAACTGGAGGTGTAAAGGCCACAATGCAGGAAACTGGGCTTGGAGGCAGAAACGTAAACATTTAATGAACAGTCTCAGCTTTCTCATGCCATTATTTTATACCATTTTACCCTCTAGAAATCCCAAAATGGATCTGTCCATCCTGGGAGATTACTTCCAAATGGAATGGTATTTGTTTATAAATGCAGACGATCAGTCTTATCTGAAAACACAATGAAGTGTTGTCAGTTTTACACCCATGTCACCAGCTGGTTGGATCTCAGAGTAGCAGGTGTGTGATTTATTTTTTTTTTTTTTAACTTGTCCTGTCCAACAGCTAGGCAGACAGATGAGAGCTGAGGGCCTCTTGGGTTGGACATATTTTACTTTAACAAGAGGGGTTATTAATCTTCAGACAAACCAAAGGTATGTCTGAATAAACCCCTTTTGTAATTGAGCCCAAACTTTATTAATTTCAAACATGTCTGAAAATCTTTGGTGTTGGACCGGACGGAAAAGGAAAGAAGGGAAGAAGAGAGAGGGACGTTAGAGAGAGGGGGGGTAGGGGGTGATAATGGGAGGGGAAGGGGGATAAGACCATGAAGCAGCATAAAGCAACAAGTTTACTGGTTGTTAATCATTATGGTAAGGTTCAAATGTAAAAAAAAAACAAAAAAAAAAGGGCGGAGCCTGTCCACACACACACTCAAATGTTATAAACACACCTGTTAGTTGCAAAAATGTCCACCTGTCGACATGTACACAAAACAGATAGTGTTCACACGCATACTTATGCCTTAAAACCAACTAGTGTGAAATATTTCAGTCATTCAGTCTGTTGAGCTGACACCTGTGCTCAGGTGAGTGTTTATGTTCTTCTAAATCAGGTGTGTGATTTTACTTGGACGTGTTCTTAGAAAAAAAAAAAGTTCTGAAAGATTGGCGGGGTTTGGGATGAAGGTGATTCTTCAGGTAAATGCTGTTTCAGTTTAAAAATTGGAACAAAAAAGGCCCAAATCGCCTATCATATACGGACGCCGTTGCCTCAAGGAAAACAGAAAGAGGGTTTGCATTGCCGATCTTCTCTTGATTCTTTGCTTCCTTATAAGATGCTGCCCTTTTTGTACTGCAGCGTAATTCATAGGAGCGGAAATTAAAGAGGCCCAGTCTTTTAAGTGTCATGACATTTTGATAAACAGTTGCTTAAAGCTGAATAGCAGGTCTAAGTTAAGCATGCAAAAACAGAATTATTATTTATTTTATTTTTTTTTAAACAGAAAATGTTCCATATGATTAGAAATGGGTTCAAGAGTCAATAACAGACAAACAGAATTTCTTCTTCTTAACCCTGTTTTGTATTTTTGATTTAGCCTGACACTTTATTCATTTCCACCCCACTTGTGCAACAAAGCCAGATTTTGTTCACCAGAGAACAACATTTCTCTCTCCTCAGAAGGTTTTATCACTGTGACTTATAAAATGTGACAGTTTATTGGTTGCCACAAGCTCTTATACTAATGACTTTTATTACATTTTCCTGACAATAATAATTCTTTTGTTCTTCCTTTAGATCTGACATGTCAAAAATTCACAATACTACTCGAGTCACAATGTCAGAGTACCGGCTAAGATTTCATGTCTTGTCCTTGCTGACGTTGTTAAATTACGTGGATATCAAGTGTTCTTTGATTAGGCTTTTATAATAGTTCCTGCTGGGAAAAATAGGGTGCACAAGAAAATGTTTCATAGTATTTTGCTGGTCATTGTTAGATATATGAAGCGCAAAGGCTTTAACTGGCACTGGTAAAGTGGTATTTATGATTTCTTGATCTGAAAGTATAGTAATGACTAAACTACCAAGCCATCACATTTTATCCCCTTTTTGACATGAACGCAAAAGTACCAAATGGTACCAGAAGTTGCTTTATCGGCCCCCAGCTCAAAATTTAACAATTTCCTCTTGACTCCTGTGTTTAAGGGTCAAACTTCATATGTAAAACAGTCTGCCGTCAAACATTTTTGTTCAGTCTTTATTTTGCATTTATGATATCTGTAGGGGCAGGTGTTAAATTAATCTTTTTATTTGGCAAATTTCTGCAACTTTAGGAGATTTATTTATCTGTTTTGGCAGGTGGACCGATGGCGTAAAATAAATAAAACACTCACTTTACTTCACTTTGTGCTGCTCTATAGCCGATTTTGGGTGACCTCAAGTCAAAATCCCTTATTTTTTCTGTTTATAATCCTATGGGTGAGCTGTACGGTGGGGTAGTGGTTAGCACATCATCTCACAGCAAGAAGGCCCTGATTCGAATCCCAGCTGGGACTTCTCTTTGTGGAGTGAGCATGCTGTCCTCGTGCATGCATGGGGTTTCCTCCCAATGGTTCAAAAACATGTTTCATTGGTTAATTATTGATTCATATTTGCCTATTTTCTTTGGAGGCAACTTATGTTGGGGCACACATAGACGGAAGCCCTTAGAGAAAAGGTAAAAAATTATCCATTGTTTTTTGACAAACATAATTTATATTTCAGTATCAAAGACTTAAGACAAGGGAGCTGAATCTAAAGCTGTCTTTTTCAAGTTAGAAATGCAACTTTCACATTGCAACTGTTCTCCAAGTCGGAAATTTCACCCCATCACAACAAACTTTCGGCAGTGCTGCCTTTGCTTTTCACTTCACATGCCTCTCCTCCGGTCCGTTTAAAAATTCCCTTGGAAGTGCAGAGCATGTGTTTCGCCATCTCTCTTTAATGATTTGTGACTGTGTTACCTTCAGACCTCACACAATGGCATAATTGTAAGTGTTGAAAGAAGGAAGGTGGTGATGTGGCCTATAGGTTTTCTTATCAGACAGATGTCTGAGGCTCAGATCCACAGGGGAGAGAAACCAAAAGATGCAATTTCATCTTTCAGCACACAAAGAAAGTCTTATTGTCATGATTTGATTTTGTTGTCTTGTTTTTGGTCCTTGTTCTGTCTTGTTTCTGTTTCCTGTTTTATTTTGAAAGTCTCCTGTCTTGTCTGTTTTCTTGAGTTTTACTTCCTTTGGTCCCCATCAGCCCTGATCGTGTCCACCTGTGTCTTGTCTGCCCTGTCTGTATTTAAGTCTTGTCTCTGCCTTCCTCCTGTGTTGGTCCATTAGTTACCCCTGTTATGGTGTTCATGCCATGTTCCTCGTCCATGTTTCATGCCACGCCAAGTAAGTTTTTGTTTCCTTTGTCATCCTGCTCTGCAGCGCTTTTGTTTGTGGTTGTAATTAAAACCCACTAGCCCTGATCCTTGCCTCCTGCCTCTGCATCTGGGTCCAACCGGCTCTCGAGCCACCTCACCGTGACAGAATGGACCAACCATATTTTTTGGACCCAGCAGAGCGGGACATGCAGCTCCTAGAGGCTTACTGCCAGGAAGCCGAGCGCACGAGGTCTTACTGGGTTTTTGACCAGGCCCAGTTTGCCTCGTATGCCTGGAGTGGGAGCCACCTGGACTTCACAGGGAGCCGTCTTGCCCTGAGGGGGGGTCGTCGCCGTCGTCCCCGCCGTCCCCTTCCTGTTCCAGAGGTGGTCCGGCACGCACCACATCGCTTTCCAGTGGTGGTGCCAGATGCACCCCATCCCCGTCATGTTCCGGTGGTGGTCCCGGATGCACCACAACCACGTTCAGTGGTGGTCCCGGACGCACCCCGACCCGTTCCTGCTCCCAGGGGGGTGCCGCCTGCGCCCCGACCCGTTCCTGCTCCCAGGGGGGTGCCGCCTGCGCCCCGACCCGTTCCTGCTCCCAGGGGGGTGCCGCCTGCGCCCCGACCCGTCCCGGCTCCCAGGGGGGTGCCGCCTGCGCCCCGACGGTTCCCCGGTTCCACTGCCACGCCTGACCCGCCTGAGCTCGGCTCCACGCCTGACCCGCCTGAGCTCGGCTCCACGCCTGAGCTCGGCTCCACGCCTGACCCGCCTGAGCTCGGCTCCACGCCTGACCCGCCTGAGCTCGGCTCCACGCCTGACCCGCCTGAGCTCGGCTCCACGCCTGAGCTCGGCTCCACGCCTGACCCGCCTGAGCTCGGCTCCACGCCTGACCCGCCAGAGCTCGACTGCTGGCCCGACCCGGCAGAGCTCGACTGCTGGCCCGACCCGGCAGAGCCTGACTGCTGGCCCGACCCGCCAGAGCCTGACTGCTGGCCCGACCCGCCAGAGCCTGACTGCTGGCCCGACCCGCCAGAGCCTGACTGCTGGCCCGACCCGCCAGAGCCTGACTGCTGGCCCGACCCGCCAGAGCCTGACTGCTGGCCCGACCCGCCAGAGCCTGACTGCTGGCCCGACCCGCCAGAGCCTGACTGCTGGCCCGACCCGCCAGAGCCTGACTGCTGGCCCGACCCGCCAGAGCCTGACTGCTGGCCCGACCCGCCAGAGCCTGACTGCTGGCCCGACCCGCCAGAGCCTGACTGCTGGCCCGACCCGCCAGAGCCTGACTGCTGGCCCGACCCGCCAGAGCCTGACTGCTGGCCCGACCCGCCAGAGCCTGACTGCTGGCCCGACCCGCCAGAGCCTGACTGCTGGCCCGACCCGCCAGAGCCTGACTGCTGGCCCGACCCGCCAGAGCCTGACTGCTGGCCCGACCCGCCAGAGCCTGACTGCTGGCCCGACCCGCCAGAGCCTGACTGCTGGCCCGACCCGCCAGAGCCTGACTGCTGGCCCGACCCGCCAGAGCCTGACTGCTGGCCCGACCCGCCAGAGCCTGACGACGCCTCCGAGCCTGACGACGCCTCCGAGCCTGACGACGCCTCCGAGCCTGACGACGCCTCCGAGCCTGACGACGCCTCCGAGCCTGACGACGCCTCCGAGCCTGACGACGCCTCCGAGCCTGACGACGCCTCCGAGCCTGACGACGCCTCCGAGCCTGACGACGCCTCCAAGCCTGACGACGCCTCCAAGCCTGACGACTCCACGCGTCTCATGCCGGACCTGCCTCGCCGGACCGCTCGGCCCCCCGGCCGTCCTCCGGACCTGCCTCGCCGGACCGCTCGGCCCCCCGGCCGTCCTCCGGACCTGCCTCGCCGGACCGCTCGGCCCCCCGGCCGTCCTCCGGACCTGCCTCGCCGGACGGCGCGGACCCCCGGCCGTCCTCTGGACTCTTGTGTCCGTCGAGGTTTATCCTCCGGGCCCCCCCCTCATGTGACTTTTGGAACCTCGGAGCGGTTCCTTGAGGGGGGGGTACTGTCATGATTTGATTTTGTTGTCTTGTTTTTGGTCCTTGTTCTGTCTTGTTTCTGTTTCCTGTTTTATTTTGAAAGTCTCCTGTCTTGTCTGTTTTCTTGAGTTTTACTTCCTTTGGTCCCCATCAGCCCTGATCGTGTCCACCTGTGTCTTGTCTGCCCTGTCTGTATTTAAGTCTTGTCTCTGCCTTCCTCCTGTGTTGGTCCATTAGTTACCCCTGTTATGGTGTTCATGCCATGTTCCTCGTCCATGTTTCATGCCACGCCAAGTAAGTTTTTGTTTCCTTTGTCATCCTGCTCTGCAGCGCTTTTGTTTGTGGTTGTAATTAAAACCCACTAGCCCTGATCCTTGCCTCCTGCCTCTGCATCTGGGTCCAACCGGCTCTCGAGCCACCTCACCGTGACACTTATGAGAAGTAAAAAGTATCCAATTGTGAAAAACTAGGCCTGTTTAATATTTGATAAAGGATGAGTAATGTTTAAGGCTTCAAAGACATTTTTTTCAAATGTCCATTACGAATAACAAATATTAAAATCTTACCATTGAAAATTGAAAAGGTTTTGACTACATTATATTGTAATGGACGTAATGAAAAGTCGGAGACGGCAATTTCCAAATGAAAAGCCTTGAATGTAGCTTCAATGTTTGCTGTTGGCCGTCGACCATGTCAAACACAGCACAAAACGGAAGACTTGCCCTAAAGGCCCGTACACACCGGGACGAATTTCGCGCGTGATTTTCGCCGACGTTTAACGCCTCGTGACTAAACAAAGGGCACCAATGAGAGTGTGCACACCGACGCGAAAAAACGCCACGCGTCAAAGCATCAAAAAAAACAAAAAAACGCCTCGGGTTCGTTTTTTTTTTTTGACGCGTCGCGTCGAAATCTATTCGACCAATGAGAACGGCGCTTTTGCACACGTGTCTGGAGCTTCTGAAGTTACAGTAAAACACAACTTGGGGGCGCTCAAACACAAAACTGCCTTGCTGAGCACACATACCAGCGAAGAAGATAGACGCCGAGTTGCATCTACACAGCCGCGAAGAAATAATGACGGACATTCTAAAATATCCCCGAACCAAGCACCAGTTGGAGCTACTGGTGCATGAAATATTCATTTTTTCTTTGTTTGATTCTGACAAGCGTGTAAATACTAGCTCTCTTCTTCTGAGGGAAAAGCGAGTTTAAGAAGCGTAAAGTTGCGCAGCGCCACCTTGTGTACAGGAGTATTTCTGTTTACATTAAGCGCCATCTAATGTCAGGGAATGAAATTGCATGTTCACTCGGCTCATCGTCAGCGAAAATCGCCTGGATGTGAACACAAAAAACGTGGCGAAAAACGCTGGCGAATAACGCCTGGCGAATATTCGTCCCGGTGTGTACGGGCCTTAACGCTGTTTTATGTGTGAAATTATTGAAAACACAAAATAGGACATCAAGCAAAAGCGTCAGCAAATAGAGTTTCCTAAATGCAAAATTAGAGAAATGTACATAAAGGACTGGGTTGTTTCCATGTTGATATATTGCAGAATATTATAAAATAATGGTAAATGATGGTAATAATGGTAAAGCGCTTTTTACCTTCTTTCGAATTCAATTCAATTCAATTCAATTTTATTTGTATAGCCCAAAATCAAAACAACAGTCGTCTCGATGGGCTTCGAAGTAAAACATGAAATCAAAAGGATCACGAATACAAAGAGTTCAATAGAAAAATACTAAAATGAACTAACAAACTGACTAAGCTATACTGGCATCCCTGCCCTTAGACCCCCCTTCGCGGTAAGGAAAAACTCCCAAAAAAACCGGATTCCGGTAAAAACGAAGAAACCTCAGGGGTGCCCACATGAAGGAGGGATCCTCCCCCAGGACGGACAGGTGATTTACCAGAACTCTTAGAGAAGAATTAACTTATCTAAATCTACAACTACATATATATATATATATATATATATATATATATATAAAAGTCCAGCAGACGAGCTTCATCCAGCCGTGGTTGTGGGGACAGTCAAAGGCGCGAGTCGAGCCGGAGACAGGAACCACAGCCAGGTGTAGGAGCAGGAGCAGAGACGAGCCAGAGACGAGGTACACGGTCAGGAACAGGAGCACGGATGAAACAACTGGAGTCTGGAAGCACTCCCACTCCCCAGGAGGGGAGAGGAAAAGAGGGACAATACATGAATCGCACTGTACCAAACAGAGGCATGGAGAACTAAATGATAAATTATGATCAAGAATAGAGGAGAGGAAGGGTAGAAGTAAAAAAGGAAAGAGGACAGAACCCCAGTGCACCATAGATACCCCAGCTTCAACTTCTAGCAGCCTTTTAAAAGAAATAGTTATTATTAAGTTTAATTTAAACAAACTAACATTAAGTTAAATAATCTCTGAATACTAACTAGTCTGACAATAAGCCTGTCCAAATAGGAATGTTTTCAGTCTAACTTTGAATGTAGAAACTGAGTCGGCCTCTCCTCGAAGGCCCAAAACACTTTACAGTCACAGTCCCATTCACACACACACATTCACACACTGATGGCGGCTCCTTTGCCAAACACTGGCACCAGCCTCCCACCAGAGGCATGGTGGGGGTTCAGTGTCTTGCCCAAGGACACTTCGACACATGGGCGTGCAAGGCGAGAATCGAACCTGAAATCTTACGATCGTGGGTCGACCGCCCTACTGCTGCACCACGGCCGCCTTATAAAGAGTACATTAAAAAAAAGCTTGTGGAACTAATAAAAAATGAAATTGAATGTAAAAATAAATAGATAAACATACTAACAAATAAAACAGAGTCAGAGGAATTTAGCCAGTACAATCAATTCACAATTTACATCTTGCATGTACAGTCTGACATGTAACATTTATACACCCTCTTTGAGGTTTAAGGATATTTGATATCTATAGTCTCATATTTTCAAGTTATGTCATTTCTCAAGGGATTCCCAACGCTCACAGATAAACACACGTGGGTAAATAAAAATACATTTGAACATGTTAACACATACACATGTACAAACGTGCACACACGCATATGCATGCACACACACACACTGTCATTCATGTTTGTCTTTAAGTTTAGTAAACACAGTTTTAGACAACGTCATTGTTCTATTTAGTCAGCTTATTGTTAGACAGCAAAAATCAGTTTTTTTCTGAAATTAGTACGTATATGGCAGTGAAATACCATGTAGTAAAACTAGGCTGATCTTCACACTGCATAAATTCAGGCTGTGTACTCAAGCACATACAGACACGTAAATAACCCAGCGACAGTGATGGCAAAAGCAGCTGCTCAGCCAGGGTCAGAGCTTAACAGTGCAGTCACACTTTTATTTTTAAGCCAAAGTTTGTTTCACTTAAAGTAAAAAGAAATAGAATGACAGGAATTATGTGAACCCCTCACCCCAAAGCATTGGAAGACATACACCGCCAGATGATGTCCAGGATTCTCCAATAACATGATTTACTTGCTCTAATGTTGAAAAATGATCTACAGCTATTTCCGTTCCGTCAGTCATTGTGTGTATTTTTGGTTAAAGAGATGCAGGAAAGGTTAAGGCTTTGGGTCAGACTTGTGTTTTGGTGCCGCCCTTCTGTGACGATTTTGTTTCAAGTTCATTCTGACTTTAAATAATGTGCATGTTATAGCAGGAATAAACACTGAACTGCTTCTTTTGATTTACAATTTTCCACTTCTACCACATTTGATTTCAGTATATTCAACCAAAACAAAACCTGTTTCTGTTAATCTAAATAATCATTATTTTAAACATGTTTTTGTTTAAGAGATAAGACCATTTCACCATTTTTTTTTTCATTTGTTGTTTGCTTTGGTGCATTCATATGTCAGATGTCCCTGGTAATAAAAAAGATGCACCCACATTAGGTGGCTAATTCATGCTATCTTACTCAAGTCTTATGTACTTGTTCATTTTGACATTTTTCTCAACAGCTCTTTCAATGAATTTGAAGCTTATAAATTTACCTTCAAAACATTCTAAGAATTTGATAAGTTAGAAATGTGTTGCACAAAAAAAAGTAGGAATGTCAGCATTTCAAGTCTTTTATGCAAGTGATCATAGCAACTGAAGGGTTAGACTGTAATGTGGATAACTGCTAAACTTTAATTCTCCTTTTCTCTGTTTATTGTCAATAATTTAAAGACCTGTTGTACATTTTTACTTTGTCTTGTTAACCACTAAACCATTTTTGCACAGCATAGGCCTATAATAGATTAAATAACGCACTTGATATGTAAATATACAGTTTTTGACTGTCTTTTGTCACTCTTTTAAAAAGGGAGCATTCAGTTATTAAAAGAGTAAAAGCTTCACTCAATTGTCAATTGAGTGAACCATCTTGCTTTCACTCATGATCTGAGCTGGTTGGAGTTCAGAAATGCCTAAGAAAGAGTCTAGCGATTGAGCAATTGAGCACCTCTAGGGAGGTGCTCAATTGTTAAAATTTGAATTTTACCAAATTAAATGACATTGCATGGTTTCCTTTAAGGCTCAGTGTGCCTTATGCAGCTATTTATAAAGGAAATAAAGATAATTCTGTGCCATGACTTAATGTGCCTGTGACAGTCAGATTACATTGCAGTTGTATTGATCACCTTTCTCGTAATTAAATCAGCCAAGAAAGTCTGATCAGCCAAGGTTACATATCAAGGATGAAGACTTTAACATATGTCTAGTTCACTGCCTTGACAAATGGCCATTAAAAAGGTGTACTACACCTACAAATTTCCAAAAAAAATGGTGAACTGTTTAAGTCTTTAACTTTATATACTGCCAGGCAGGTGGTATACAACCTGGTGTCATATATTATAATCAATCCATTCAGATGTATTGGCAAAGATAAGTAAGAAAAATTATTCTGGTATAAGGCCACAGACTGATCCCAGTTGGACAGAAATCATCTCTGCATCCTCGACTCTTTGTTCACAAAGGGCGACAAATGAAAGTCCCTCTGGTCAAATTTTGCAGAAAAAGACAAACAAACAATCAACCATTAATTGTTTTTACATTTAACCAAATCTAAAATAGAATTTGCAACACACAAGACAAAATTCTATGGCATCCTTAGTTTGTGAATTTCACAAATGTAATGTACATAAGGGTTACAATAGGGATTTAAAGGGCAGTGACTGACCATGAATTTTTTCAGACAGTCAGTTACAGATGGATGGACTGTTACACTTCATTATAGCGCTTCAAATTATCCCCATGCTCTGGTTTTGCCATTGCAAAGCTGCAGGGAATACAGCTCATCTTCTGTTTAGCTCAGCACTTTAGGCAAGCCCTCAGACTGGATTTGTTTGCTCTTTGTCATATGTATTTATTTATGCCAGGCTGTCAAAGTTATCACTGCTGTCCATCCATCATTCTGAAAATTACATCAATTTTATAAACATTTCCCTTTTACACTCATTGATGATTTGATTAAAACAATCTTGCCAAAAACGAGTCACAGTAAATCCTGAACCATGTGCATCTTTGCTGCATGTCACTAAAAACCACTCCGGTTTGCTCTCTGCCTCCTGCCTGATGACAGCAGGGATAGGCGTCAGCCCACTCAAGGATGAGCAAAGAAAAAAATACAGATGACGCTTTGATTCAACTGTCAGAAAAAAAAAAAGAAAGAAAAAAAAGAGTTATACATTTAATATTTATTTAAGGGTGTGTAGTGTAAGGAAATGCTATTCTTCCATTAGAACACAGCAAATGAGCGGGTTCATTTACATTTTTGCCAAATGTGTAATCTAAACAATAGTTTATTTCACAAAGTTTTACTACTTAGTACTTTTACTAAGTCATAATTTTTAGAATAACTATTCCTGCTTTTCTATATGTTCCAACATGTTCTTACTAATCCTAATTTCTTTTTCATGATATTTTTATTCTTTATTGCAAGTTATTCAAGTCATAAACTGACCAATCAGATGCCTCAATAAAAGTATTTGGTGCCCGCTGGCCGACATGAGCCTGCTTTTAGTGAAAGTGGTGTGGACTTCCAACAAGCTCACTCCTGATTGGAGAGAGTGGTAAGAACGGCTAAGACTGTTCCAGAATAATCACTACTCACTGACATCGTCTGGCTGCAACATTGCAGCCTCCATATCACAAAACTGGCAACTAAATGGACTTAATTTCATTGGAGCAGGAAGTAAGCCATTTTCTAGGGGGTGATGTCACACTCACTTGGTCCACCTTTTTATATAAAGTCAGTGGTTATAAGTAATTCTTTCTTTACTGGTGACTTATTTTATTTTTTTACTTTTTTTTTTTACAAAGAAAGGTCATTGCCCCTCTGAGTTTCAGTTGTGCAAAACAGTACATTTCTGGTAAATAACAAATGTAGTAGTTTTTTTTTCCCCCAATAGCAGTCCATATAACTCCCACACAGCTTTTTTGTTTGAAAATAAGTTGTCCGGTGGAAAGGAGAAAAGTCACCTTTCAACTTATGGTTTACCATTTCATAGCGGCAAGAACAACAGATAGGTTTTTACTGAGAGCACAACCGGTTATTTTTTTAAGATACGTAAAAACAGTGACCAGATGGAACTTTTTTTTGTCCTAAAGATAACTTATACCCCCCGCCCTGCAACATTTCTTTTGAGTCAAGCTCAAATGTCATTTGAACATATAGTTAAACTGAGAAATGTGATTTCTTTATGTGTGGATATAAAGTCCCAATAGTATGCACTATATCTTGGCAGCACATTGCATTGCACTAATCCTGGTTCATTATCACCTTGTCTATGCCTGTCTTGTCCTCGCAATTCTGTTTGCATTCACAAAAGGAAAAACAAAATCATGCACATAAAACTGCACAACCTTGAACTCCAGAAATGAATGTCTTCTCTTATGGATTATTGTTACTTCTTGGAGTTTTTTGTTATTTTTTCACATAATTGTGTTCAAGGTGGATCTGTGAGTGGGATGGATAACAGCCTTCGCTAAAGATGTCAAATACAAACAAAAAAGTGTGTTGGAGTTTTAAAGTTCCACTTATCAATCTAACTACTGTTGGTGTTTCAGATATATTAAATGAAGCCAAGACAATTCACAAAGCCGGTGATCATGAATTACGCCTAGAAAAATGACATGGGTGGGTGGTTGATTTTATTAGTCAGCCTAGAAGAAATGCTTTTAGTAAAGCTGTATTTTACAACAGCATTTGTATGCATGTCTAAGCACTCCCACTGGAGCACATTTAATATATTTTCCTACACAATGTCACTGACCTAGTCCACCTACATTCAAGCTCAATCAGAGCATCTTTTAGATTTAAAGATTTATTCTCAACACACAAAAATAAAAAGGGCAGTACAACCTCAGATACAGTGTTACATTTTATTTCCACACTAACTTGAGAAAAGTTCAGTAAATTTATAGGAGTAATGTGTTAATAAAATAAGTCATTACTACAGTTTATTTTAATTAAATACAACTGTAATACAACTGCGCAAATGGAGCACAAAATATACGTAACTGTGATTATTTTGTTTTTATGTTGTCAAAATATAATGAAACACAACTAATCCTAATAGTTAACATTGGAACATAACTGATCCTGTACATTTAGGTTTTGATTTTCATAGATCTGGAAATTGTTCTTGAGACATTGGTGTTTATTTTCAACATTTCTGAATGTAGATTCTCCAGTACTTTTAAACAATTCAGGAGCTTGACCGGTGCTTCAAAAAGAAAGGAGAAAAAGAAAATTAAAAGTCTTTCCAGATTTATTTAAGTGTGATGCGGCAACATGACAGGGTGAAGGAGAGCACTTTAATGAGGCTAAGACTCTTTATTTACATGACAGTCTGCACGCTGAAGTTAAACACAGATTTTAACAGTCAGCGCCACGACGTTGGCCTTTTATCAGAGCGTTGTACAAATCACTCTGATCCATCAGGTCGCTAAACTAGAATCCATTGCTGTGAGGTTCCGCAGAACTTTGCTCCGCTTTGCCGTCAGCATTTTGGCTGATGCTCCATGCATAAGCCGCTGTGCAGATGCAGTGCTTCACACGTTCTTATCTGAGCTCACTACAAAGCAACGTGGCACAGAGTTTTGGTTCGGTACTCAACCTACGTTAAAAACGAAGTAATAAATAAATATTGTCCTAACAGCATTTTAAATCGACACAAATATCGCCAATTGAAATATTGCGATAACCAACCAATTTTTCTCTACACTCCTAATGAATATTCCTAGAACCTACATCCAAGGGTTTAAGTACATTCCAAGAAAGAACTTCACCAAATTTTTACAAAGATGTAAAAATTGAAATGCAAATTTGTTGTGATGGGTTGTTCAAAGCCCAATCCCCATAATATGTAGAAACCAGCTCTCTAATGTTGCAAGGATCCTGTTGATAAAAATTGCATGCACAGTAGATGCACATTTGTTATCACAATAAGTAAATAATAGTTTTTTGCTGGTTGTATCATTTTATCTCGTTTTTTTTTTTTTTTTTTTACTTATTTATTTTTTTAATCTGCCACACCTTAATTTCTGGCCCATGAAAATATTGTCTGATATTAAACTGGTCCGTCTTGCAAACAAAGTTGGGGACAGCTGTTTTAGAATCTATGAACAAATCTATGAACAAATCTTTAACACATTGGCTGAATAAAGAAGTCAAAGTGTGCCTGACGTTCAAACTCTGTCCTAATCTCAACAATCCAATACTCCTCTGTTAATGCCATACATATATCAATAACATTGAAAGTTATTTGATATTGGAGTGCATTCACTTTTTTAGTCCCTTAGTATACATTCCTGAGTTTTCTTACCAAAAAGTTCTTTTTTTTTCTTCTAAGCCTGAAGGCTCCCATTAGATACTGTTTTTGTGTCCTAATACACAAAGTATTCTCACATGAAAGTAAATCTATATCCAACCATGTCCACATTCTCCACTTCAAGAAACTTTTTTGTTCCAGCAATACATTACTGACCACTTCAAAGTAACCAGTACAGCCAGGAAAACCAAAAAGCCCCCGACAGTGTGCAGTGGCCAATAAGAGTGCATCTTTCTCATCAAAGGTAGCAAAAGGCTTTTCCTCCTTCTCCTCTATAGACATGATTAATTATGGGCTAAGCCTTTCACTCTTATTGGCTTGTCATTTCAAATGCCTTCTCTTTTACTACCTCCATCATATGGCACAGTCTGTATATATATGACATGGGTTATTTATTTCAAGTCAAATCATAAATAAAAAAAAGTGAAGGCATGTTCTATGAAAGTCGTGTTGCACAACAACTAAAACGTGTCTGCAACTTTACCAGCCACTGTCCGTCACAAGGACAGCTGCACACGCACGCTAAAGCAGAAATACTGTTACAGGGCAGACTGCAAAACCAAAGCATGAGATGAACACTTAAAAAGTAATTCAACTCCAAGACTAAAAAGCAAAGTACAAGATGCAAACATCAACATTAGAAATCAAATATGGTTCTGTCTCCAAGATTGTAAAAAAGGGATCCAAGGCATATAGATGGATCAATCTGAATTTTTCAAATTCAGAAAAATTAATTGCTGTTTGAATGTACTTCATACAGCCAACTTAGTTAAATCATAATCAGGGAAATGTGGGTCAGCTAAGGTTTTTTAATTTTCTTCAGGATAATGTGACACATAAGGATAGACAGGACTTTTCAATGAACCATTTAAGAAATTGACTCATTATTCGAGCACTTGAAATTGTGTGTATTTCCAGATTCCCGACCTTTTCCATCTCTGAATTCAGATGTAAAAAAAAAAAAAAAAGATGTGCTATTTTCTTGGGGGGAAAAAATAAGACAGAAAACTTTCCAATGTTACAAAGACCACTTTGTCCTTTGCTCAGTGAAGCCTTTGCTCCCACAGCGGTCCTGACCATCACTTGACTCAAAAATAAACTTGGCAGGGTGCAGTAGCTATTACATTTTTCCTCCAGCAATTATGACAGCATGCATGACAAAGCTCAACATCTAATGTTGAATTTTGGACGTGGGCCACCTAATTATTGCAGTAGCCAGGGTCATGCAGGATACCGGCAGCTATAGATATTGCAACGTGGGATCCTTAGACTTTGGAGAAGTTACATAGCGTAGGATAGAATACCAGTAAAATGACCTGGTGTGCAAATGTCTGGTCATTCTTATACCCTAACTAATTCAACAAATAAAATATACAAATACAATGCACACATGCTGCTTCTCACCCAGCAGTTCCCATAAAATCATTAGCACTTTCTCCAAAGATTCCAGGGAATTATGATTAATTTATAACATAAAATGCTGAAGGCAATCCTATTTGATTCCATGATTTGTGCTTCACTCTGGTGTTCTGCTGCAATTTTAAGAAGCGGCACAGAAACTGTGTATAATTAAATGGATAAATCAGATTAACTCTTAAGTTCTGGCAGCTTTTCAGTTAACCAGTAGATAAGAATTAAGTTTCTCCAATCCAGCAGTTCCCTTCAACACCAAACATGCATCATATTAAAACTAAGATTACAACACAGTTTTAATGTTAGTATTTTGCAATTAAATGTAGTTTTTAAAAGGACATTTTCTGCTTGGTAAAAAAAAAAAACAAAAAAAAAACTATTCAAGATGTTTGAGACAAAAGGTTGAAAATTCAGCTCATGAAGTCCTGTGTTGTAAAAACCTGGCGAAAACTACGGACATGGTAAATCCAATTAGGACATGTACTGACACAAGGCATGTCAAAGGAAACACATAATCACTGAAACTACAGAGCCCACGACAGGCAGTCATTCACTAACACTTCATGCTTATTTAAATAAATTGACCACGGATTCTTGAATAATAAAGCACTTTGTGGGTTTGGAGTTGTTTTTGATGCAAGATAAATCTAATATACAGGCGATTACATTCAGAAATGCTGCTCATGGTCCAATATAGCACTTTATATTCTTACCTTAAGAGGGTATGCCAGAGTTGACTGGAGATCATGGGTGTTCTGTCAAGTCCACAGCATTGCTGGTCAAACCTTCACTCATAATTGACTGTATTAGCACAACTCCAGTAGAATCCTGACTGGTGTGTACTACGAGCTTAGAAGCTGCTTCATGCAGTCCACAAACCAGGAGATTCGCTCGCAGTTCTGCAACAGACCAACAGCTGTGCTCAGGGACATCCGAGAGGCAGCGGAGAGAGGCAGACGTGCAGTTGCTGGTTACAGCTCTCTTTCTGAATCTCCTTCTCTTGTCTCTTCTTCTCTCCGTCTGCCGCTCCCACTCTCCCTTCTCGGCTGCTCCACTCTCCCTCTCCTCCTAAATCTCCTTCTTGCACATGCATTCTCCACACCGCATGTCCTTCCTCTAACACAATCGCACACAGGCAGACACCTCTGTCAGCCTTTGTGCCCCACACGTTTTCCATACTCTTACAAGTTTTTTATGTGTCCGAGTGTTATTTTATAGCACAACATCCACGTCATGCCTGTATTCATTTTAAATGTCGGGGCTTGGATCGTATACTTAAAAGACACAAGTTAGTGAAAGAGGAAAAAAATGAAGAAGTCAGTGAGGTGAGAGGTAAAATTGAAATCTGCTTGTGTGCACTTCTGCAGGGTGGAGTTGGAAAAAGGCACTGCTTTGGACTTTGAAGGGCAACAAAAATCAAAACATCACAGGTAATCTTTTTTATCAAGGTTATTTTTTGGTTACAGATAAGACTTCCTGTGTGTGCATCCTCCATAGCTTGTAAGGGTTCAGTGTGATAATGCAATAGGAAGATTTTTGGCAGCATTATAGCAACAGAAAAAAAATCCCTACAGTATACCTTGATTATATGATGTGTTAATTGATAAATGAGTAAGCATAATACCTCAAAGCAAAAATTGTGTTCTGTTCTTTTTAAAGTTTTTGTTTAAATATATATGTAAATGTGAGCCATTATTCACAGGAGGCTTTTCTGAAGTCTTGCAGGATTTCTGGGATGCTCACAATTATATACTGTACATCTATCATCTTTCCTGCAATATTGTGTTGCGTTTGTTTCTAACAATGAGCAGATGGCTCTGAACACAATACCTTTACGTGAAGGATCAGTAAACAGACAGCAGCCACCAAACCACACTGGTAAAAAGGCTGCCAGCTCACTGGCTTCTATAACACAATAACACTATGAAGCAACAATGTTTTTTTGTTAAATAATTTTATTTTTCCTCCCTAACGGATGTTATTTAAATCAAAGGTACTTTTTTTGGAATTTCTTACAGTAAATAAATATGAAAGCTTTGATTTTTCTTCTTTTTCAATGTCTTTGTTTCGAACGCAAACACAAATAGGTTTACCTTTGCAGGTAATTGGTTCCAGTTAGTTAAGTACTTTTTTATCTTTATGCAAAAGATGGAAAAGTAACAATGAGCCCAGTAAGCTACAACTAAGCAACAGACATCAAATCCCAGTTTAAAGAAGTACAATTTTAGCATGAACATTCAGGTACTTTTTGAGTAATAATGGGGTGGTGAGGGGCTGCTACAATCATTTTGGACCATTTTGGTAGAAAGTGGACGTATTATTTGATAATGAGTGAGCCGTCAACTGTGATAAAAATCTGTACGGTACGGTGCATGTTAAGTACTCAGGTATAATTAATTATGTATTGGATTAATTTGTGTCCAAATAGTTTTTTCTGGTAGAAGGTTGGCTGGCCCCAGTGTTCGGCAGAGGAGCCGCCATCAGTGTGTGAATGTGTGTGGGAATGGGTGAATGGGACTGACTGTAAAGTGCTTTGGGCCTTCGAGGAAGGTAGAAAAGTGATATACAAGTATACGCCATTACCCAAAAGTCATCAAAAAACTGTGGCTGAATTCCCCGTCTTTGGGGCTTACTGGGCACAGATCAATCAGCTTTGTAAGGCACACACAGCACATTAATGTCAAAGGTCACCAATATCAAACTGATAAAAACAAATTGTATTATTTTTTGTTGCAGGATTCATTGCTTGAAAAAGCTCAGGTTTTTTTTGATGATTGTATATTTACCATTGGAAAAAAGCTGGAGGGTGTTCATGCAATTAATTTTTTTTTCCCAATCTGCTGTTGTGTTTGGCCGTTAAACCTTTTTTTGTGAGTCCAGTTTGCCAACTTTCGTTTGTGTTCTTCCCTTTGGCCACATATCTCTGATTTTCTTCAGGGTTGCTCCTCAATTGAAGATTAAATAAGAATTTGAAATTGGCGTGGTATTTTTGTGGCAGAGGAGAAGTTAATGGAGCTTGTTAACTGACGCCCTCTCAACTATATTTTATTCAAAAACATCCAAATCAGAGCCTATAAAGAGCCTAAAAAATCTATGTAACTGGATTTATAGTAAAACTAGTTGAAGTGTTTGAGTGTCTGTTTAGAGGCTATAAATAGGTGAGAATGACTAGCAAGCCCCAGCCATAACCACATCATGCATCTTGATGTATTTGTGTATCAAGAAACTACATCAATTAATATATTAATGTCACCAACACTAAAATATACAACTTAAACCAGTCTAACTTGTCACTTATTTTATTTTTTACTACACCAGACATAATAGAAAATTATTTTCTTACAGTATGTTGAGGTTTTCATGAAATTATTGTGTACATATACATGATGCATGCCATTAGCAATAGCTTTTACTGTGACTCAGTATGATTCTGAATATAAATGTAATGTAATCTACGAGAAATGTAAGAGAATTATATCTAATTAATCCTCAAATACATCAATTCCTTAAGTATTGTCTTTAAGAGTCATCAGGAACCGTTAGAGAAGGATAGAATATGGCAGGAAACCAGGCATGATGGCAGGATCTCAGATTCGTTGATAAATAAAAACATAAACAAACTGAAAAATGAGGGAGAACCAAAGAGTGTGATATAGCCGATTTCCTGACAAGGATGAACTGAAAATGTCACCCCAACCTATCATAATCATCTTAATTTAAAACAGCTGTGGATAGTTCACTTGAACCTGGTGTGGCTGTGATAGGGAGAAACGTTACCACCTGAAGAGAAAACATGGCATAAATCAAAACTATAACTGAAATCAAACAAAAAGGCTAAATCGCATAATTGTGGATAAAAACACCCAAAATGCATGGTTATGTTCAACATGGTTGGACTTTTGGATTTTAATATCCTTTATTTAGTTAGTTTTTATTTACAACCATATTTTATAAAACAGCAGGGAATTGATTTAGCTCTATCTCACAACTTCTGCCACTAGCTGATACTCAGATAACACCATGTGGACTATTCAACACATTAACACTGTTAAGCCCACTGCATCAAATAATTGACAGATTTGATTTTTTGATTAGAAATGGTTTATTTCAAGCAATCAAAAATAATGCACAAAACAATACAATCACCAATTATACATTCATACAAAGATGTATCAAACTTGGGATAATTAGACATTAAATTAATGATTGCTTGAAAGGGAGTGGAAGGAAGCAAACTTAAATAATCCCACCCCTGTTCTACCGTAACCATTTTATTACATGATTTATCATTATTCGGTTCATAACTTTTATTAAATAAATAAATAAATAACAATAGATGAGTTGTTCTCACCATATAATTTTAGAAAAGCCCTTCGACTGCCCCTAGTGAAATGATAATCCACTACAGAGAACATGGACCAAGTTATTTACAATGGGTTTTTAAGGAAAGTTTTGACCCTGCTAATGAGATGAGGGGTCATAGAAATGCCCGTATCAAATATGATACAAATGGTTATACTTGGTTAAGATATCTTATCATCAAAGCTAAGTTAAAAATGTAGAAGAAGGACAGGCTATAGTATGTATATACAAATGTCCCAAGAATAAATGTGCAAACCTCCCTAGAACAAGACAGTGAAGAATCAAATAGCAAATGCATTGGTCTGATCAGCAAAGACATGTTTCATTTTAACTGGAGGTATAAGTACATAAGCCATGGATGAAGTGTGTCATTTGAAATATTTCAAGAAACAAAGTAGTGTTTTTTAAGGTCACATTAAGGCTTTTTGAAGCAAGTCGGAACATAATCACCTGTGGAAAAAAAAAAAAATTTTCCTTAGGTGGTCGCTATACATTAATTGCATCTCTATACAATCCTTTTAGGATAAATAATTCAGCAGTATCTTCTTCATTATAATGAGCCATCAATACAGTCAGCAGGAACCCTTGTGGTGGTGAATCTATATGAAGGTCCATTTCATCGAGTGTAGATCAGCATATGTGATTTTTTTATTTTTTTTTTTTATATTTGTCACCAAGTTTCTTTTTTCCCCAAAACTTTGTTTTCTTTCTTTTCCTTCACTGAAATCTTCATTTTAGTTTGATATCAGCTCTGTGTTACTCCTCTTTGTGGATCTTTCAATGGGTTTAAAGGGTTTTATTATCATATGTACAGTAATGAAACAGGTTTCCCTGTACAATGAGATGCTTACTTTGTTGTTCGCTCTGAATGCCATTTGGTTAAAGATTAGATAAAAGATAGGGCAGGATATTTACAGGATATCTGAAACATTCACATCAAATATAAAGTTTAACTATGCAATAAATGAAAAAAACCTATGATGGGCTGCCTGTCATATTCTCTTTGTTTTGTTCAAGTGTTGGTAAAAACTCAGTGTTTTTTATCACATGAAAGCAAGGAAAAGGAAGGGATGACCCCAGAAATAGTGGGTAGAAAAGAATAGCATTAGATTTCAGTTTGCCTTATAAAATAACAAAATCAACCCCAAAATAACCCCCCACCTCTTGCATTGCCAAACTGGCAGGAGTTTAAAACAGCAGGTGCCTTTCCTTGGACAGTCAGGCATCACTTATAAGAAAACATAAGCAACAGGAAAGTTGACTTTATACAAATTCTAATACTGGCAGCTGCGATTTTACAGATCAGCGCTCATACAAAAGAGCATTAAAAGTTATAAATGTTCAAAATATATATTTCCATAATTCTAGCAATGCATTTAGCCATAATAATTCTTCATCTGGGCCCTTGTAGCAGTACTTATCCTCATTATAGGTCAAGACTTCACTTACTAGTTTTATTACTTCAACCTGGCTCACATTAAATGTACTTAGCTGTTGACGCAGATGTATTAATTACAAAGTTATAAATAATGTCCAAATTAGCAAAATGCTTGCACGACCAAAATCTTTAAGAAAAAAACGAAAATGGACTTGTTCGGTTTGATGGCTGGTTGTATCGTTTTAGAACTTGTGTGTTTCAGGTAATTTAATTAATTTTTCTTAATACACATTGTGTATTAAGGAAAATTAAAAAGGACTCCTGAGTTAAAGCTAAAAGCTTTGATGAATCACTGATTGACGTCTCTATTTACAAGTCTACCCCATCTGTAGAGCTGATCAACAGACTCAGCATGATGAAGAGAAGAATACTCAGCACCAGACGTGTCCTAAAGAGCACCATGACATTCCCCAACATCAGAGCGGACCCCCTCTGTTGATGGATGGTTTGTACAGAATTTCCATCAAAGGATGAATAGCTAGTTAAAAATACATTAATATTTTTGGAAGACATATAAGCAACTACATGAAAATGTTGTAAGATAATCATGCTTTAACCAACAGGAATAATTACGATCCTTTAACAAATTTATATAATTCAATAAGGGAATTCTGTCAACTGATTGTTTTCAAGTTATTTTGTTTTTTTATTTTATTTAACTGCCCTTATGGAGGCTTGTATAGTTGATGAGATGCATTTTAATTTGCTCTTACCCTATTTAGGACATGACAGCACAGCAGGAGTTTGGATGCTTTATGCAAACTTGGGTTTCATCACAAAAGTCAAGGCTGTTTGTTGCTCAAAACTGTTTTCTATAAACAGCAGACGGCAGAGAAAATGCAAATCCCAAAGCAAGTTAGTCAGAAAACAGATTAAAGTTAGGCAACAGTGTATACAAGCAAGACATTTTTTTGTCCAAACCAACAAGATTTCTGTTGTTTTTTTCTCAAATCTGGTGTTTCTACTGTGTTTCTTTTTAGTTAACATCTGTCTGTACATTGAGTTAAAAATCTTTTCTTTTCTTTTTAATTGAACATATGGGAACAATATCTATAAAGTATTCATTCATTCCTAGAGGCTCAAAAACCTTACTAAAGAGGGTAAAAATGCACGCAAAAGATTCTTTGGTCTCCTCAGAGAAATGCTTAAATGCAACATGCAACTGTAGAGTTGGAGCATGATTAATCAATGATTGCAAGCGTAAACATGTACGCAAAGTTCACAGTGTGAGTAAAGACAAGTGGCTTGTACTCAACCGCATTGTAATAGCAGGTGCAAACAGACACACTTTTACCCACGAATGGCTGAACTCATTGTTTTGAGGAGAAGACGTTGAGACAACAAAAGGTGACAGAAAGGGCACATCTGTTCTTGTCACGTAAAATTCTCTGCAACGTCAAATGCAAAGACGGATAACCTAAGAGCTAATATGGGACCAGTCATGTTAATTAAACATCATGACATTGTTCTGTTTAGGTATTTTTCTCTTTAAGTTGATGTCACATTTTAATCTTGGATGTTATTTTGGTGCACAGATCACACCTTTCTTCTGTCTATCCAGCGTTGGTCTCTGAGCTCTGGGTAGCTGATGAGAGCCCTGACCTTCCGCTGTACCCCATCTTTGATCTCTCCTCTGAGGGTGTTGTTGTCCATCGTCAGCACGGACGCAGGTTTACCACCTGCTTAATGTGTGATGCAAAAGCTCAAGAGTCCTTCTCCAAAAGTTTGTGCCATAGACAAAAAGCATAGACCTTGTGTTTTAGGTTTCAAACCACCCCAAAAAGGCTCAAATTAAATAAAAAATAATTGTGTTCAGTCTTCATGTTCATTTTATGAGTAATTCATTGTTTACACTACCCTTCTGTCAATCCTGGAACTGAAGGATTGCACTGCTTCGTAGCTCATCTGTGTACCTCCTAGTTCCTCCTTTTTCTCTTCTTACTCCGAGGCTCAGAAATAAGAGTTTTTTTTGTAGAGATTCTTTTTTCACCCCCCGAAATCTTAGTTTTGAACAAAGCCTTACCTCTGAAAAAGTTCCCAGATAAAAGTATTGCCAGCTTGTGCCAGTGGTCTTTGGCTCGGTTCAGAAATTCCTTTAAAAAGAAATTAACTCATTTTGATCATCTAGAATGCTTCGAGGCTCTTTAAAATGTCCGGGCAAAGTGCCTAAAATGGTAAATCAAAGATTGAGGGAATGCTGCCATTTTACTTTTAGACCAATTTAATCCATTTGTTGATTTAAGGGCATATTCATTTCATCTTTTGAATTAGAAAAATGAAAAAAATAAGACCAAAGTAAAGGATCATTGGCACGTTAGCTCGTGTGAAGTGGATGGTTTTCATCCAAAACAACATTCCATATTGATAGCCTCCTTATGCCTACATTGGTTGGTTTAATGAGGCCAAACACCCACTATCAATACCATTTTAAAAGTTTGTATTTTATCATTTACACCTTTAAACTAAAACCATACGTCATTTATGAAAAATATATAGATGAAAACAACTTTGCACTCTCCTATCTAGTAACATAATGCTTATATATATTATCCTATGATATGCTGTATTATGTGACAAAATATATATTTGAAAAATAGTGAAAGTCTGCAAAAACACTGTCTCTTGAAAACTTTTTCAACTGTCCAATTGTACAAAACCACAGCAAATACATGGATAAACAAACCACCCAGAACAAGCTAAAACAGTAAGCTATGTGTATTTTTGTTCAGGTTTGATAATGCATGCACATGTTTGCTTAACAATGCTTTGTAGGTTTTCATTTTAAAGTCTACCTCATGTTTGCCTTTTCTAATTTATCTTTTTTTTCCATTTACAAGGCACTTTTGATGCCACATAAACACTAGGAGTCAGGAGTCAGTCAAAAGAGTCACATTTTGTAACTTAAGTTAATTTGGAATTTAGAAGGCAGGAAAAAGTGTTTCAAGTAGTAGCATCTTGTCACAAGGGTACAAATTGAAATGTGTAAATGCAGAATTATGCAAAATAATTAACATAATGATGGAGTAAAGTGTGTGTGTGTTTGGGTTGAGATTTTTTTCTTTTAGCAGGGAAGCCCCCTGTGGGAGCACTTTATTCCAGTGCCTTGTCAAAACAACCCTTAACAAGCTTGGAGCTGGTCTGTCGATAAAAGCGCAACACTCATCAGCGACATGTGATGTCAGGGGACTTTTCCTACAAATGAGAGATTTTGTGTTGTGATCAATTATAGCTGACAAATAGTGCAACTCAAGAAAGACTATTTCTTTGCGGGTCGACCGCTTACAAAGAATAACCATTTACAATAAGAGAAGTATTTTTAATACCGCTCATGTAATGTCATAATAATAATGTCAGAATATTGACTGCCACTGCCAGGCTGCTCAGAGCTGCACGTCACAAATTCATAATAGACTTTCCCATTGGTTTTATCTCCATAGCAACCATTTTAGATGTTGGTGCCCTGGTTTACGAACAGGTTTAGGTCATTTTCAGAAGAATCTGCAAAAGTTAACTTTAGGAATTCCTTGGCAACAAAGGCTTTTTTACTTACAGCCACATTCATAATGCATTCATATCACGTCATAATGTTTCATTCAGCTTGAGCCATCAATTTGTGCGTTCAATTTTGACAATACTCCTGTAAGAAATGTGCGAGCAACAGGGGAACGCCACCTTGGCGAGCTTGCCATGCCAACACTGTTCAAAATCTTCAACTTTCAACTCCAACATTCACAGTAGCTTCCCAGAGATGCTTGATGAGTTAGGTGGTGATAGATCAAAATCTTGTAACCTTTGGGCCTAAAGATGATTTTTTTAGAAAATTTAAGATGGCAGTATCTTCCAAATGTCAACACAACTTTGGTGGGGGTATAGACCTAAGATGGCAGCATATTTGTGAAATTTGGTGAAAGCCGCTCCAACAAAAGCTTTCCTGTTCCATCTTGTGGGATATTTTGATAATCAACAAATTTCACATTTTGACATAAAGTGTTGAATTTGCCATAGGTCCTGTGGCCATCCCATAATAATTTCAACAGTTCCTTTGTAGATCTCCTACGCGTGTTATGATTTTGTTACTTGAACTATACTTTTGAACTTTATTTTTGAACCTCATAAGAGATTTTGGTTCCTTTCATTCTTTTGACAGACTCCATTGTAATGTCATCACTCCCTGCCTCAGTCAGACTGATTGAAAAAAAAAAAACAACGGAAAATGTCACCAAACGTACCTCATCGCAATAAAGGTGCAATTTGTCTTTTTGTAATTGGTAATCAGGCACTATTCCAGGTCTGTTTCTGCACTCCTTCCAGCTCTCTGTGTATCTGTACTTGCACACATCTTTTTACTTTTTTGTACTTGTTTTTTTTTATTACCTTTCTGGTGTATTTACTTCTTGATCTTCTTATTCTAACCTGTGATTCCTTTTTGTCGCCTCAATCTAAACTGTGACTCTGAGGACCTTGTAAGAATACCAATATGCTTCAATGTGAGTTGATGTATGCATGACAAATAAAAATAGAATAAAAACCTTGAACCTTGAAACCATTATTTTCTTTTTTCTTTTCTTTTTTTGTTTTTGGGGGGGGGGGGGGGGGGGTCATTTACTATGTTGAAAATTCATTTTCACTGGATAGTAGGTGCGTGGACATTTTGGTGAGTTTTCGAGTATGTGGTGGGGGTCAAATTTTGGTTCAAATGCAGAGTAAGAAAGAAGAATTGCAAAAATAATATGGTTCTTGCAGTCAGGACTGCTGCAGGCCAGAACTAATCTAGTGAATTGCTGAGCAGGAACAAGTCTGTCTCTTTTCATCAATATATTAATCCAAACTGTAGTGCAGCAATGTCAGAAGATATTTAATAAGCACAATTAAAACAAACTAAAGCTCTTTGTATTTCAGTGTAGTTTAAGGTAAAACTATTTCAGAAAAAAACACAAATTTTAGCTTTTTTTTTCCTCTTTAGTTGTCTTTTAGCTTCTCCCTAATTGCAAGGTTTGACCAATCAAAAGTCATCTGCAAAAGTTTTCATTGGCACCTAAACTGTCTGAAAACCTGGTATTTTAAAACAAGAACATCTTGATGATATTCAAAGGCAGCACTCACTGGTTACAAAACATAATAATCGATCTAACGTGCAGTCTTTTGTTCTGAAGCAAACTGCCTTCTCAAATGTTTCTGTCCAGAAAAAATGATTTTAGGCTTTTGTTAAATCCAGTGAATCTGTGTTAAGTAAAAGGTTTGTGTCCTAAAGGCTTACAGATTTTCATCTCATTCATTTTCAATCCTCTCTTCTTTCCAAAACATTTTGAAGTTATTTATCTGTTGTTTTCGAGTGGTTGAACCACTCAACACAGAGCTAATAACAATCTGAGTATTTCCTTTTGTGATGACACCAAAGGCAAGGTTTGGAAAAACAAAAACAGAAAAATGTCTTAATTGCTGCTCAAAACCATTTTTAAAAACCTAACAGATGTATCCATCTGACACTATTTCTTCGTAACAGCCCAGTGAGAGGTTACTTGGGAGTTGAGAGTTCAAGTCATCACTTATGCTTAGTTTCCCATGTGTCTCTACCCTTTTGTGTGCTTTAATTTTCCAGACCCCATGAAGCTTTACCCACACTCACATCCCATCTCTATGTCTGCACTTCTGCGGTTTTCACATAGAACACAAGTATTAAGGGGAAATGAACTTAGACACAGACAAATATTGATTTTGCCCTGCAGTGAACACAGAAGAAACAGCAGTGCTGAGCTTAAAAAATAATGTAGAAGAACAGAAAAATACCAAAACATGTGTAAACATAGTTTATCCTCGTAAACAACATTCAAAGTTTTCCCTTGATCAGCTTTATTGTGCTCCATTAAATCAAATTCACTTCTTTGGCTGACATAACCCTTCAGAGAGACGCCTACTGTCATAATCAGTCTTTTTCAAGAAAAAAAAAAGTTTCAATTATGGTGTGTTGTATCTTGTTTTCTATATTTGTATCCATTTCTTCTCTTCTTTCCTATCAAACTTACAGATGTGGGTTTTTGGCAGACTGGATTTTTTATTCAGAAGTTTTTTTTAACCATTTTTCTCTAATCCTTGAGATTCATATTGTAATTAACTAAACAAGCAGATAATATTGTAAAATTCAAACACATGAATGCATTTTAAAGAATGTTGATATTTTCTCTTTTTATTACCTTATTTGGCTATTATCTTGTCTGTCAAGAAGGCAAGTTTTGCACCTTAGTCAAAAAATACCAAAAAAAAACATCAGTAAATAAAGGGAAATGATTGAAAAGCTTAACGTCAGGTTGTGGGGATTGTCAGTCCTTTTCCTCAGATCCGACATCAGTTCCTACTTTATTTTGACACCACTGTGCAAATATTATTGGACAGTATTCTTGAAATAGTAATTAAAAACCAAGATCAAGCATCTATTCATATACATTACCCTTTATTTGAATCAGAATTGTTTTTAATAGTTTCTTTTTTAAGATCTGTGATTACTTTGGAGCCATTTAAAGGTTTAAAGATCAAATGTAATATTAAAACTTAGTAGCATCCTTTCTTCATGGAAATTTCAAAAACACAGTACTTGCATCAAGTTGAAGTCCTATTTTTTGTGGTTTGGCATATTCATGCTGTAACCTCATGCTAGAAGTAGTTATAATTCTGCTTCCTTACATATGTTAAACATTCACAAATACATTGAAATTATAAAGATTTGGGCTTGGCACATTTAACCAAATGAAAATGATCTTTTACTATTCCAAAAGTCTTGTAGAAAGTGATATTATTGATGCAAATGGGGTGCACGCAATGCCTTATTTCTACTGCCGTCTCACATTTGACTTCCACTTTCTGAACTCTTTTATTATGTCTACTTTAGTTTTAAGGTTTGAATTACTACCCCGTTTCTCTTCAGACTTCCCCAGTTCTCTCACGATCCACAAGAGACTGGAACACATCGCTTTTAAAAAACCAAAGAAAGCCATAATTAGAGCATCATGTTTATTAAAATGTATTCAAATATATTTAAAGTGATTCAGCAGTGCTTTTAGCACGTTGCTCGTTACCCATTGTGACAGTGGATAAGATCACATTTTCTCACAACATGAATTCACAAACACAATTCTACATTTTTTGGTTTCATTAGTAACTCCCCTTTTTTGTCTTGCTTGCAGAATTATTTGATGCCTCTATATGAATACTTCATTTGCTCTTTAATCTAAGCACAATTCATTATTGGGATGAACCGTATTTTTCAGAAAATAAGATAATATTTTTTTTTGCATAGTTTGGTTGCAGGTGCGACTTATACTCAGGAGTGACTTATATGGGATTTCTTTTTTTCTAAATGGTTTATTTCAAGCAATCACAGAAAGATGAACAAAACTATAAAAGAAGCATTGACATACATTCAAAGACGTATCAAACTTAGGTTAATTAGATATGAAATCAAGGATTGCTTGAAAGGGAGTGGAAGGAAGTAAATTTATATAATCCCACCCCTCTTCTACTGTAACCATTTTATTACGTGATTCATCATTATCCGGTTCGTTTAAAAATAAATAAATAGCAACAACCACTAGAGGGCACTGTAGGTGTGTGTATCAGTATTAGCTACTGACAGCAACGCAGAAGAAGCACCGCTCAGTCTTACGCCGGGCTTGGTGGAATTGTTCCAAAGCGACAGAGGATGAAGAATTCAATGGATTTACTTAAAGTGACATAAAGAGTTCAGTTAACATGTTAGTATGTTCTTCACGCTATGGTTATCTGAATAATGATTCATATATTCCACTAATATCCTCCTATGTTTCATGATGCCTCATTTATTCGGTCAGTCTTGCTGTCCACTTTTGAATAATTTACCCAGTTAACTGGTTTTCTGCAGGTGTAAGCAGCTTCAGGGTAATTAAACAAATAAGTGGCTTACCACTTCAGTTCAATAAGGAAGTTCCTTATTTGTGTTTTCCATGGATGTTAAGTCTTCCTCTTCAAATAATTAATTACAAGATAGGAATGCAGTAAGTAAATGTTCAGTGGGGGTTCGAGTAGAACTTGCTTTCCAGACAGTTACAGTGTTTGAAATGTTCCTTGGACACCCCCTTAGAGGTGGATATTAGTGAGGTAACAACTAGGGGAGCTGGAGACTTTCTGGGAAACAGTCAGTTACTTTCCCTGCAAATTTTCCTTGCTTGTGAAAACAGCACAGTGCATGCAATAGCCTAATGGACGTGTTAATATTCAGGGCAAAGTTGTGTGTGCTCAACAGTTTTCCATAGTGCTGATGGGAGTGAACCAGGCCATAAAACAGCTTTTCTTTACATGGATAGTCACATGGAGTTCATCAAAGTAATGGTGGTCTTTTATGGGAAGACTGGAATAGGGGAATGTCGTTAACAGGCAGACTTGTTGGGACAAGTGTGAGGCCTTTAAATTACCAATGACACAGGCACTCCTTGTTTGTTACACACAACACATGACAGATAAGCACAGCTTTGATCTGCATCTCCGATTTGACATTTAAAAAAGGGGGAAACATTTTCTGTGAGACTAACTTTTTAACTTGGAATACCAGGTGATAGACCAAAAACGTCACACATCATGAAGGTCTAACAGAGACCTCCCTTAGTATGCAAGTAAAAACCTTTCAAGTCTCCCAGCAGTTTGCTTCTTATCCCTGGGTGTGGAGATAAAGATGCCATTATCTACCTGTTTCAGATAGACTGACTTCATCAGGACAAAGCGGGCGGTGCTGTGAGAATCATGTTCTCCAAGATCTTCAGTGTGTTTATTATGATTGAGCCTGTCCTCCAGTGTGCTTTATATGCTCTCAAACTATTTCCTGTTATTGGACAAGTTCCAGAAACACAAGTGGTTGGCCCAAAATTGACTAGCTGACAGAGTGACCGCAGCAGGGCACAATACTCTCTTATCCTTGTCAGTCCAGCAGTACAAATGAAACTCCTTTAAAAGAAGGCCAAGGAATCAGTCGGGAGCTTTTTTCTGTTCAAGTACAGATGCTTAAAGACCTAAGATACTCTAAAATGCAAATGTAATTGTCATAACGTTGAAGATGACTACAGGGAGGAGAAGAGCTGACTTTATTTTTTTCAGCTTTCTTAAGCCTTTGAACTTTTAGCATTTGCTTTTGTATATTTAAACCAATTGTGTGGAATTCCTTTTTCAATGCAGTCATGTGTTTGGTACGTAAACACACAAATACTGAATTAAAAAAAAAAGTCAAACAAATATAGAGGTATTTTTGTGTTTTAAATAAAAATTAAAAGACCTAATTTAAGGAGGAAGCACCAACCAAAGTATAATTAAAAGCTCTGCAAACATAAAATGGTTAAAACAATAGATATTTACTGTGTTTTCTGTGCTGTAGGGTGCTCCGAATTATAAGGGGCACTGTGGGTATTTGGAAAAAATTAAGGATTTTAATTGTGCGGAAAATGTGATGATTCATAAATGAATTGATTGGATATGAGGTTTCTGTCCACTGCAACAAAAAAAAAGAACAAAACAAGTCTGCCATGCCAACAGCAACAGTGGATCTTTTTTTCGTTTAATTAAAAAAGAAGTGACACTATAAAATGTAAATTAAAAAAAGAAATACATTTTAAAAAGTCAGACATCTGTAAGTTTTCAGGTTTCTGCTAAAAACATAAAGTGGTTTAATGTGATGACCCCTGCTAAATAACTTATACACATGGGATTTTGTGTTTATCTATATATACTTCTAAACATTTTTGGCCCCTTTACTATGAGACTCTACAGTGATTAAAAGCATCAAATTTATTCAACCACTGGTGTATTCTGTGCTTCTCCCATTCAATGCTTTTAGTAAAGTGTACTTCTTTTGACTTTCCGTTTGATCTTCCTAAATCTGTTCTTGGTTTGAATTTTTTTTTTCTGCTTTTGCTTTTCCATCTCGGGTTTCCTGTCTTTTTTGCTCTCTGTTTGTGCAGGAGTTGGACAGAGAGTTGGATGTTCCTGGTTTTATTTTCCTCAACAAGCCACACCCCTTACACACTTACAGACACTTCTCTTATCATCATCACCAGAATAAGAGCCAGCTTTTTTACTCATTTGCTGCCAGATTGTCAGTTATCCATGGAGCTCATTATGGATTTATTTAAAAGCCAGCTAACCCTGTCTTTCAACCCTCTGCCCAGCTCGGCTCACAAAATTTGGACTCCATTGAATCCTGGAAATCACTTTTTGCCTGCTGTCTTCTCTTTTGATCCACCACATGACTCAATACAACACATTAAAAAAATAAAGATCTTTGTTTATTCCAAAATGAATTGATTTTGAGAAAAATTGTGAGTTTGTTCTCAAATATTTTGCCTCAGTGGATTCTTCAACATAATGTTAGAATGTCTTAGAAAAAACGTTTTACCTTCACAACGGAAAGGCAACGTTTTGATTTACTTATTATTTTTTGAGAATTAAAATGCACGCATGTCAACAAATTTTTAGTCCCCCATTTTTCAACTGAAATACTGCAAACACAATGCATAAATGCACATCTTAAAGCCCTTGTTTTTCAGAATAAAAGACTAACACAGTCAAGACTCAAAGTTATTATTCCCTGGCAAATTTTAATTTTAATTTTTTTGAATGTAAGTAAATGTTGGTATGGTTGTTTTTCACATCCCTTTTGTACATCATCGTGTTACCTTCTGGGATGTGTCTGTCATTTCTAATTGAGAAAACATTTGCTGATTTAATAAAGTGCCCGTAAGTCCATTTTCCTGGGATATATTTGAAAAGTTCAAGGTTGACTGAACCTTAGAAACACTTTCAGGCTTTATATATCGTACTGGCAGCTAAGTACTTGTAAGAAAAATGTCCTTAAAAATACAATGTCCATTCATTTGTATGTAATTTGGATTATATTGCAAACTTCTAAAAGTATTTGAGAGAACAGGAAAAACCCATCAACCCACCAAATGAAAACTACATTAAATTTCCACTCTCACCAAAACATTGGAACCTTTAGAATAAAGCAATAAAGGTTTTACAGCTTCAGAGTGCGTAAAGAAACAAAAAGATAATCGAGCAGGAAAATGTAGCAAACAGTGAATTACGACTTTATGGAGAATATAGTTTGAAAAAAACAAGTTGTATAAACACATAAAAATGCAGAAAATTCATCCAGGTTGTCAGATCTAAAGAACATTTAGGAATTATTAGTTACAAGTAAGATAAAAAACAAATGCATTGTAGTCAGGTAATTGAAGCACCTAACACCACTTCAGACAACAGGAACTGAATGACAGATATAGAGCTGTCCTCACCATCGTTTTCATTATCAGAAATTGGTCAGTACAAGGTCTTTAATGGTGTGAGTTTTGTTCTCTGTTTTGTCCTGCCAACCAGAAATCCTCCATGGTAAAGGATATCCTTACTATTCCCATCATCCTTCATGAACTAAAGATATTCAAGATTTTCTGCTAACGAAAACATATGGGAAGTCTCCTTAAGAGCTGTTTTGTTCTCCTGTGAAATGATGAGCTCATCCAGCTTTGCTATGTCATTAACTAAAACCAGGAATCCTTTCACTTTCTTTTCAACGCAACTATGATGAGTCAGTTTTCTCTTTCGTTTAGCATTTTATGTTGATAATCTTTGGCAGGAAGATTATGCCTTTCCCTGCAATCCAAAAGACATATTGTAGAGTCAACATCAACCAACTGTCTGTGAAGAAAAAACTCTCATCAAGTTTTAAGAATCACTTCTTCACCACTGGAGTTGATGTACCTCCCTATTACCTCTATAAAATCACCAAGATTCACTCCCATTTTCCGTTTTCTTCCATCATGTCTTGAAAAGGGAAATATACTGTAAAGTAAATTTGAGAAATAAGATAAAACCTTGGTAAACTGGTAAACATACCAATTCTAAAATCAATTCCATGATCAAGGGGGTCTGCTCACCAGGCAACTCAACACCAGCCACCCAAATCAGAGTCGGAGGGACCACCACAAGGGCCCCCAGCACCAAAGAGCAAAACACTGGAAATGGCTACAGGAATAGAATGAAACCAGACTAAAAGACATTCCCTGCAGACTTTGTTGGTCAATTGATGACTGAAATTGTCCCTATGTGGTTGTGTGGCTGTGCGACAGACTGGCGACCCAACCAGGGTGTATACCACCTTTCCCTAAAGGTGGGTGGAATAGGTTCCAGTAACTGCATGGCCTTAAAAGGGACCCAGTGGGTTTAGAAAATGAATGGATAGGTTGAATACTGAATGCCCCAAAAGCCTCAATGTTAGGGGTGGGGGGGTGGGGGACACAATTTAGAGGAAGATGTTGCAAGCATTCACTGGGTCATTCTGGGGACTCTGGCTTCCTCCCACTGTCCAAAAACATGCTTCAGAGGTTAATTGGTTACTGAATTGGTTGGCATAAATTGTCCCTAGGTGTGTGATTGTGGCGACAGACTGCCGACCTGTCCAGGGTGTCCCCAGCCTTTGCCTGCAAGTGTTCGGGATAGGCTCTGGCAGCTCTGTGATCCCGAAAGAAAGACCTTATTGTTTGTGTGCATGTGAACAGGGATGCAAACCCAGGCATTAGCAAATTAAAGTGAGAAGGACTTGTAATTGTTTCTTGAATAACATCTATGAGAGAAAAATGCACACCAACTCCTGTTCAACTTGAAAATAAATCTAATTTGAGATTACGGGACCCTGTAATCCTCCTTACTGACAGCAGTGGAGTAAATGTCACCGAACAGAATTTTCCAGAACAGAAACGTAATTAATTTGTAAACCAATCAAACATTCCTGGCACAATAGCAGGGATAAGAAATGGATGTTGGAAAGCCAATGATTAGTGAACTGAACAATTCATTACTAGACTCACTAAGCAAAAAATATGTTCTTCACAGTGTTAACAATTTCAAATTTGAACTCAAAAAATTCTAGGGATGGACCAGAAACACTTTTTTAAAATGATTAACAGTTCACAACATACAGCGGCACACTGTATTATTACTGAAAACAAGGCAAAGTGCACCCCATGAACAAAATGTCGTACTCCTCCTGACATTAGGAAAATTTTCATTTCAGTATTTTATTTACCACTTGCTGGTCACCATCTCATAAACGTTTCATTATGGTCATCCTCCGCACCTGTTCAGTTGGATACTTAACATTCATTCCATTGTTACCCTGGTTCCAGATCTTTGTAGTTTCAATTAGTTTCAGGGTCAAAGTTCATGTGTAGTCACAGATCCATGTAACTGACTCCAACCTGCTATAACCAAAAATTCCCCTTATGGGTCACTTTTTCGAATGTCCTAATTTTTTACATGACGCTCTGCGCTTCATCACTCCACATCATTTTCCAGACTAAAAACATTTTGTTTTTTAAAGCAAAAGTATTTGACGCATTACTGTCTCACTCTGGTTGGGAGGAGCAAGACCTATATCACCTGTATTTATTTCCCTGAACTATATATTCTTTATAAGTGATGTCACAGACTCTTTTCCACTGTATGTGTTGTTTAGGTTGCACACTTTTGCAACATTGATTGACAGACAGTGCCGTGGGAAAAATCAGACAAAAGTCATGGTCTTTCTTTTTTTTTTTTTCATAAAGAAGGTCCAGATGCTATGCATAACCTACAGGTGATCACACTAATTTGCTTCCATAGAAAATTAAGTAATTGGCTGATAGTTGAACTTTTGATTTAAAATGAGCAAAGTGGTTTTCCTCCCTGTTGTGAAACTGCAGATCTGCTCTACACTTATCACACAGTACCCAAAGGTTCAAGGAGAGTCAATTACATGTGTTTTGTGAATTCAGAGAAGTCCGATGCCTTTCCTTTCTGGTGTTTTGTCTGGGCTCTGTAGAATCAGAGCAGCAACCTAGTTCGTATTGCAAATAAGTCAATCCTGTTCCCGATGCATGATGGACACCAGCCTTTGTCGCTGATTCTGTTCACAATTTTCATGGGACAGGTATGTTTTGGGCTCTACATACAAAACGTGCAGCCATTGAATGCACATCAAAAGTTAAACCACTTGAACTTTGACCAATCAGAGTGTCAGGTTTGGTAGGGATGTTAGGGTGGCATCATTTTCAAAACACGGAAGTGCCAACCGTTTGATCATGAGGGAGAAATGAATGATTGCAGTTTGTGGAAATCTGGAATAAGAGCTGTCAAAGAAAAAGTCTAGAGCAAGATTTGCACCACTTTGACATTTTGTACCAAGCCTCTTCCAACTGTGAGTACATGGGCTAGTATTGGTGGCTACAGTCCAGTATGAACATTATAAGCTAAACGTGCTTTTCGGACTTGCGATCAGTGCATTCTTCAACGTGCCACACACGCCTGTGTACGTTGCATAAAAATGAAAACCTGTCACTCAGTGATTGGACTGAAATACAATCATTGCTTCCTGGGCAGACCTACAGAGGACTTTTTAAAGATGCTCTCATGAGGACATAACAAGGTGAAGCAATAAATCCCAAGAACAGATCATTGGTTTTCCCTTCCTCACTTCCTTTATACAGTATTGAGAGCTGCAGGAAAGTATCTTAAGAGGCAAATGTCACCCAGCTCATTCATTTTTCAGGTGATAGAGCTGTGTTACAACCCCAGACACCACAGGTCACTGAGCAGCAAAACTCAAGAGGTTCCTTTATGTATCAATTTCCTCAGCTGTCAAACTGGTTCCACAAAAAACATTGACGATGAAAAAAAGCTTCTTATTCCAACGAAGTTTAGACACGGGTGAACACTTAAGGTCATCAAAAATGTTATTTTTCTTTTACCTAAGAAGCAGACTTTTGCACAAAGTAGACTCATCTAACTGTACTGTAATGGGTAAATGCAATCTTTGTTTTTTTTTTTCAATTGGCTTCTATGCATTCAATACTTTGCCTGCACATGGCTACTGTCAACTTTGATAGGGGGACCTTCAGCTTCATGCCAGGAAATCTTGGTCACTGCTGGCAGATTTTACATAAACATCATTAAGTTCTTCCGCTAAAGGGGCTCGACAATTATGGATCACCATTTTTACAATTCGGCCCTTGATCAGTTTGAACGTCCATGCAAAGCAATCAATTCAATTTAAAATAAATATTGTTCCTCTAAGAAAAATAAACCAGTGAGTTGAAAATATCCTTTGGTGACATAGTTGAGTCATCTCTGACTAAATGCATCGCTGTGGGTAAATCTCTGGGAATTCATTCCGATCATTCATGATTGACCTTTTTCATGAGTCTAATAGAATTTTCAAACAACATCCCTCTAACATCCCTCTCTCTTCTTCCCTTCTTTCCTTTTCCGTCCGGTCCAACACCAAAGATTTTCAAACATGGTTGAAATAAATAAAGTTTGGCCTCAATTACAAAAGGGGTTTATTCAGACATACCTTTGGTTTGTCTGAAGATTAATAACCCCTCTTGTTAAAGTAAAATATGTCCAACACAAGAGGCCCTCAGCTCTCATCTGTCTGCCCAGCTGTTGGACAGGACAAGTTAAAAAAAAAAAAGTCCACTGATGGGGATATAAGAAATTAAAAAGGATGAATGGGTATTACAGGTCATATAGTCTGTGTTTTTGAGTTCAGTCTTCATTTACATTGAATTTTCATTGAAAAAAAGGTTTGTAATATTTTAAAGACTTAATATTCATACACATTTTCAGGTTTTCACGATGTAAGAATGACCTCCTAAAGCAAAGATTTATGACTTAATTTTACCCTAAATAAACATAGTTACTGGAATTGCATTTGTCACATGTGATAAACACACAAATGCATTTTAAGGTGCAAGAAAAAGAATCTTGCCTATCTATAATGAGAACCCATAGCTATTTTTTTACAAATCCACAACGATAAAATTATTTTACTGTCAACGTCTGACTTCATTTTTAACCTTAGTTTTTGGGTTTAGTTTATAAAAAAGGGAAAAACAAGGTAAACACTGGTGTAGTTTATCCTTGCTGGCTCATGAGCATTTTATTTAGCTAAGATCATCAGAGCATCAAAGCATAGACCTGAGGTTGGACAGTTGGACAGCAAAGTTGTGGAAGGTGATAAAAATGGTTACCGTATATAACCATTTTAATGACAATAGGTGAGCAGTTTGGTGATGTTGAACAAATTCCAGGTTTTTTTTCAGTGCAGTCAATTTGAAATGGTCAATTCAATTCAATTCAATTCAATTTTATTTGTATAGCCCAAAATCACAACAACAGTCGTCTCGATGGGCTTCGAAGTAAAACATGAACTCAAAAGGATCGTGAATACAAAGAGTGCAATAGTAGAATACTAAAATGAACTAACAAACTGACTAAGCTATGCTCGCATCCCTGCCCTTAGACCCCCCTTCGCGGTAAGGAAAAACTTCCAAAAAAAACGGATTCCGGAAAAAACGAAGAAACCTCAGGCCCACATGAAGGAGGAATCCTCCCCCAGGACGGACAGGCGATTTACCAGAAATCTTAGAGAAGAATTAACTTATCTAAATCTACAACTACATATATAAAAGTCCAGCAGACGAGCTTCATCCAGCCGTGGTTGTGGGGACAGTCAAAGGCGCGAGTCGAGCCGGAGACAGGAACCACAGCCAGGTGTAGGAGCAGGAGCAGAGACGAGGTACTCGGTCAGGAACAGAGCAGAGATGAGCCAGAGGCAGGATCCACAGCCAGGTGTAGGAGCAGGAGCAAAGGCGAGGTAAACGGTCAGGAACTGGAGCACGGATGAACCAACTGGAATCTGGAAGCACTCCCACTCCCCAGGAGGGGAGAGGAAAAGAGGGACAATACATGAATCGCACTGTACCAAACAGAGGCATGGAGAACTAAATGATGAATTATGATCAAGAATAGAGGAGAGGAAGGGTAGAAGTAAAAAAGGAAAGAGGACAGAACCCCAGTGCACCATAGTTACCCCAGCTTCAACTTCTAGCAGCCTTTTTAAAAGAAATAGTTATTAAGTTTAATTTAAACAAATTAACATTAAGTTAAATAATCTCTGAATACTAACTAGTCTGACAATAAGCCTGTCCAAAGAGGAATGTTTTCAGTCTAACTTTGAATGTAGAAACTGAGTCGGCCTCTCTTTCATGAGCTGGGAGTTTATTCCATAAGACAGGGGCTTGGTGGCTAAACGCTCTACCTCCAACCGTACTTTTACTAATTCTAGGAACCACAAGCAGTCCTGCATTTTGCGAGCGAAGTGTTCTCATTGGATGGTAAGGGACTATGAGGTCCTTAATATAGGACGGGGCCATTCCATGTAAGGCCTTATAGGTTAACAGGAGGATCTTGAACTTGATTCTAGAATCAACTGGGAGCCAATGGAGTGAAACTAACACAGGAGTGATGTGATCTCTTCTGCTAATTCCTGCTAACAATCTAGCTGCTGCGTTCTGAACAAGCTGGAGACTTCTTAAGGAACTCTTAGGACACGCTGCTAACAAGGAGTTACAGTAATCCAGCCTCGACGTAACAAATGCATGGATGAGTTTTTCAGCATCACTCTTAGAAAGTATATTTCTGATCTTAGCAATATTCCGCAGGTGAAAAAAGGCAGTTCTACACACCTGAGATATGTGAGCCTTAAATGATAAATCCTGGTCAAGTCAAACATTTTTTAAATCTGTGTCAGACTTTATTTATTTATAAAACAAAATTATAAAAATACATTTAAAAAAGGGCTTCTCATACAATGCGCAACTCAAAGCGCTTTAACTTTTAAAAAAACAACAACACCATATTGCAACAAAAACCCACCCTTCACCCTTACCACTCCCCTCTGTCAACACATGTGACATATGACCCCGCACACAATGAATACTTATAAAAGTAACTTCCGTAAGCAATGAAAAGCTTGGCTCTACTGTGAGAAAAGAGTATTTGGGAATCCATTCATACCATGTGCCAGTTGGGCCACAGGAACATTGCCACAGAGCCCACCCAGACATTTTTTAATCAGTGTCTTCATCACACGTCTCCCTTACTCTCAGAAAAGATTTTCTCACTTCCAGTAATTTGTGGGTACACTTGTGTAACTACATCTGTTTTCTTTGTGCTGTACAAACACGTCTGTCTACAAATTACAGAGCACTGTTTTTGTGAACAAAAACATCCCTTTTGTTCTCATATGGAGAAGACTCCTCTGATGAAGAATGCAAGCAAATCAGTGTAATACACTTTGAAGTGAAAAAATAACATGCAAAAAATGATGTATTAAAATGTGCATGTGCATGCTTTCTTGTAAATGGGCCTCTGTCAGTTTGAGTCACATCTGTGTCGCTGTTGATGTGAGCAGAGTTACATAATTAAAACCCTAAAGGAGAGAAAAGAAAGAAATGAGGAGACATTGGAACATAGATGATGCTGTGAAGACTCTCTCCTCCTGACAGAGACCCCAGAAAACACTTTGAGCTAGTTAAAACAACCCCCTGTGATGTTCAAAGAGAAAACAGCAACTCACTTCAGGTTTAAATAAAAAAGAAATGGAAAAATAAATGAGTAGCCCGATGTGAGAAAATTTTGACTCAATACTTTAATGAGAAAAAAGAAGCCACCAATATCTCATTGTGATTTCTAGTGTTTGAAATGTCCAAACATAATGATCCTGTGAGGTGAGCTGTACTGTACCCTGTGGCTACCTTTAGATGCTCGTAGAGTGTTATAGGTTTATGTTTGTTGTTCTCTGGGAGAGCTTTGAGCTGAAGCCCTGCAAATATTTCCACCACATCTTAAGAAAATCAGACTTCTTAAAAAAAAAATAAGCAGGGCTTTTTTTTTTCTTTTCGCCAACTTGATCAAATGCACATTGCTGTTGCTTTTAAAGCAGCCTCACAGAAGACTAAAAGGCTTTTGTCATCTGAAATTTTAATTGAAAAAAATGTGGAAAAGAGGCGGTTGGGCTTTTTTTAGGATCATTTTCCTTCTTTAAACAGCTTTTTGTCCACATCTGTTCCAACGCATTGTCTTGACTGACTTAATAATCCCTGGACATGTAACTTAACCATAATGCCTCCATCCATCTGCCAAACAAACAGCACAGCTCCTCACATATCTGGTGTTTATCTGCATTAGTCGCATATAGGAACAAGTGACAGAAAGATTCACAGAGCAAGCTCAGACTCTATAATAAATGATAAGCCAGCACAAATTCTGCAGACATGTACATGAACTGCAACAGAAGCCATCCTCTATCTTTAGACTTCCAGCAAGCCAGGAAATGTTCATGGTTCATTTAAAGGGGCGCTATTTTTATCAGTCACATCATGTGGAAACTCTTTCCCTAACACATAGTCACATATGAGCAAACAATTCACACGTAGCCAGGGAGCACATGACACGACATGACAATTGATAAGTCTCGCAATGTTAGAAGTAGAAACTAAAACTACACCATATTAATATCTGTTCTGTTACCTCTTTGACATTAAAGGTGAAAGGAAAATGTTTGAAACAGAAAAGACAAAATTGTCCTTGTTTTGGACAATTTATGGTTAGGGTTGCATTTCCCGGGGTGACCTAGGGTTGCTGCTACAGTTTTGGACTAGATGAAGGCAAATGTTACTGTGATTTATCTGTTTTACTTGAAATGTCCATTAATTGTTATCATACAACTAATGAAACTAAACTCCCCTGTAGGTTGGATACATGAGGCACAGAAAGGGATGGAGGACTTGTGTTTCACTAAACTATTGGAAAAATAATTTACATACCAGAAGAAAAAAACTGGAATGACCTGTTATAGGATAGTCATAGAGCACCAAAATATGCAATTTAACATAAGTGAAAAATTAGTATATCAACAATAAATGTTTTCATTGACTGAATCAATAACAAGCAACAACTGAGTTTCTTCCGTGTGAGTTAATGAGTTTCCCCCTGTGTTTTAACCTAGTTTATAGATTTCCAGCAGGAACTGGATTGATGTGCAGCAAACTGTGAACCAGCTCAGATGAGAATTGGCATCTTTAAGTCTCAGGTATTAGACTTCAGGCTAAAAAGAGGAGGTTTTAATCTTAAGTGGGTAATGTGTTGATGCCTATAGTGGAAGGGTGTGTTAATGTCAAAATTCTCTTTAAGTCTAAACAAGAGCAGGGGTAGATGAAAAAAAACTACCTGCCCTTAAAGCTGCTTGTAAAGGTTTTATTGAAGAGAATACAGAGCTCAAAAGCAAAGATGTAATTTACAGGTCTATCTATGGTCTTGGAGGTCTGATCACTGGAAGGGTGAGGGAAAAGAAATAGATTTTAATGCATTTGTAAATGTTAATTGTTATTGCAAGGTCAAGCTGACAGACTGGGGAAAAAAGAGTATTCTGTCAAAGCCATGAGTGTAATCAGAAAGATCTTAAGTATAAAAGTATTTATCTGTCACCTGTCACTGTGCATGTGATCTGATGTGCAGTTTATACTTCACAGCGATCGGCCATCGCTTCAATCATACCACATCCAAACTGCGATCATGCGGTCTAGTTCATACTAAGGTTGGCCAGTTTGCTAACTGTGACTGTCTGCGATATACCTGCAGTAAACTTCTGAGGGACATATATACTTTTCAAACCTGATAGCACGATTGTTTCCACCGTTCCAGCGGTTTGGTGTTTTTCTTTTTTTCATTGTCATATAAAAATAGATCTTTGAGATTCTGTTTTTTGTATAAAGCTTTTTTTTTTTGTTACATGTAAAGTTGAAGATGTTTGCATCTACATAAGTAAGTGTTTCGTTAATAAATGATGCGGACAAGACAAGGTGAATCTTGAATTTTATTTTTTATTTTTTTGCATTTTAAAAGCTTCAGCATACCAAATACCTATACATAAAAATCAAATTGAGTTTTAAATAATTTTCCACCTGCTCCATGTCTTAGTTGCATTAGAAAGTAAATATGTAGTGAAAATTTTTATTTTTATTTTTTTGGAACTTAGAATGAAAATGTCTGACCCCTCTTGTATTCAGAATGCATTAATAGCTGTGACTTCAAAATATACTGAGACATAGAAACTACAATCTTTAATACTTGGAGTGGTACAAAAAAATGCATTTCACTACTGCAATGCAATTTAAGTATTTGACAAATAAAACTGGATTGATTGATTCTAATCGGTTGAAAAGAGAACGAATAAGCTAAATCATGACTGTTTTTATTTTTTAAAAGATTAGGAAATAATTTCTAATCATTCATATGTTACTAACACACATTTTTAATCTCCAACAGGCTCCAGCAACCTTCTGACCCCGAACGAGATGTAGCTGGTCAGGAAAATAGATGGATGGAGATCCCACCTTATAGAAATTCATAAAAGTAGTCAACAAAGCTGACAAGCTTTCATTTGGTTGTTTTATTTTACTCATTTTTTTCTTTTATTTTGAAATTAAACATTTATTCTTCTTTAAGATTTACTTTGAAATTTACTCAGTTCGTGGATTTCTTCTACCAAATCCCTAATTATTGGACCTAATTGATATGGACTAATGTTTCCAAAACATGGACTGCCTTTTAAAATAACCTAAATAAGAAATTCCAAGGAGTGCAGGTGATCTACTTCTATGATCACTTTTCTTAGAAATGAACTTTCAACCTTTTCTTTTAAGCTCTTAAAGCATTTCCCATACTTTGATTCACTGTACTGCAGGCCAAGGATTCCACAAGAAAAGAGAAATATCTTTAAAAGAAAAAGGGCAAGGATGTAAATAAAAAGAAAAAAGTACTTCCATTTTTTCACTAATTTGTTAATTTGTTTTTAATTCAGTTGTGTCAAGTTCACAGACAACCACAACAACTGAAAATCAAAGAGGGATGATTTGGTCAAAGTAGAACTGAATGAAAAAGCAGCAGTGAGACCTTTGGATCAGGTGGTGCACACAAGGCATCCAGACCAGATGAGACAGTAGGTTAGTGATGCCACTGGTGGAAACAGAGATGATCATTCATGTAATGTCACCTCCCTCTCAGCACCAGCACTGACCAGCCAGCTGCTAAGCTAAAATTGATAATGTGATTTGGTGCAATTATACAGACTATATGTCCATACCATATATGGAATGACTCATTTCCTGTTACCCCTGCCCACCAAAACCACCACCATAAAAAGTATACAGGATTTTGCAACGCTTTACAAACTGCAATAATTTTACAATATAAACCAAAGAACATTCCAACAAGAAAAAGTAGCTCTCACTATTTGGAAAAGCTCTGCTGCTGAATAAAGCTGTTTGGTGGGAAATGCAAAGGTTGTTTGATATTCAGTTGAGGTTTGTGGTATTAAATGAGATCTTTTTTTACCTACCTAGCAGAACCTCTCAGTCCAGAAGACTTGTCTTTGTTTGAAGTCTGTCAAAAGATGATGTAATGGTCCCGATGACCACATTTATTCCTAACCAATTGTCACACACTCCTGAAAAAAAAGACAAAAACAGACAATTTTTTTAGTTAAAACTTTAGCCAGTGTAAATTTGTTTAACCAAATGCTGTTTTTGCTTCACTGTTAAGCATGAAGCAGTAAAATGAGATTGGAGATCAAAAAGACTCCTTGTAAGGAGAAAACTAAGAATGAAACTGGAGTTAGCGAAACGGCAAAGAACAAGACAGGTTTGAATGCTTCACATTTTCCCCTCTCTGTGATTGAAATAAATACATTCCGCTAGTAATTTAATCACAGGTTTAACCACCATGGCCCCACAAACACTGGCATGCAGAGCTCAGAAAACTCAAGTTCTCCTACTTGTGCCCATTAAAAGAAAAGAAAAAAAAACATCAAGCACAAGAAAAGACCTTTTAAAGATGCACAGTGTGATGCTCAAAGCTATCTTTAAAGGTTTTGCTCTTGTGAAACTGATACAAACAAAACAGAACAAAAAACTTAAGATCATGAGAGCGGATCAAACGTGGAAACCATTCAAAGACGAGACAATTTGAACTTTGCAAGCTTGTACAGTGAAGGCAGTGCCGTTGTCCCATTAATGCAGCTGTATTATTCAACTTCTACACTCTCACAGAGAAAATAACCATCAGGCCATAACTCACAATGGATATGAAATATCACATTCAACAACCCAACTGTGAAATAGCCATGGATAAAGAAAGACTGTGGTTCTACCCACACAACACATGAGAGTTTGACAGCATTTTTGCAGGCTTTTTACTGCAGTTTACTTGCTCTGCAGCCAGATGCCACCAATCATCAGCCCTTGATGGACTGATCATGGACAGGTGTGCAAAGCTGAAGAAAAGCAGAAGCTGTTTACTGTTCTGAAGCTGTCAGGCAAAGCCAAGCCAACAATTAATGTTATATGAAATTACAGAAAACAAATCAATCACAGAAACAAGTGTTTGTGCACATTCTGTTCAAAACGACCTTAAAACAAGTCCTAAATGATATAAAGCCTAACAATAACAGAGAAAAAAAATGTTAAAATTAAAGTAATAATTCACCATAAAGAAAGATCACAACATTTTTCTAAATTTTTCTTTTTTTTTTTTTTAGGAGAGGAAAATGTCAGCCAACTGATGCTTCATGATGTATGAAAAGGAATGTTCTGAGGAAAATTTGCTTTGGTTTCCAAAACAGCCATTCCACTAAGACTCCAGTGAAAAAGCTTCCAACGCAGATGTCTGACATTAAATTGTATACTTGATCACAACTTTGCAAGATTTATTTTGGTTTCATGTGTAAAATAACTTTTCAAATGTGGGAGAAAAGTTCTGATGTCCTCCCTTTGTTTTCTCAGGGGTCAATTTTAGGTCTTCTTTCATTTTGTCATGGGCTTTACTTTTCTTAAAAGATTCTTCTAATATCCTTCAATATTTCAGAGATTTGTTAGCTGTTTGATTTATTAATTTCAGCAATGGCAAAAACTCATCCTTTTTGTTCCTGTTTAAAAAGGTGATGTGAGTAAAAAAAAAAAAAGAAAGAAAGAAAATAGAGTGTCTTTTAGCTTTTCTGTCAGTGCGTGTCAAGTGTATTGTTTTTGTTTCCTCGTGTCCTTGCAATATAATGGTACTCAGCACAACACTATGGTGAATTTGAGAAAATGTAGGACCGTGACCCTGAATACTGCCTCAAATGCCTTTTTTTAGTAGCCCAGTGATGGTGGTTATGATTTATTTCAAATGCATACTTCAGTATACATCATGTAGTGGCAATAGAATACTCTCCCTGCAGGGGTGAAATTCTTTCTTGTTGTTCTGCAAAACAACAGCTTCATCTCAACGATGTGACTGTGTGTGACACTGTGGCCTTCTGAGAGGAAACATTTCTCTGACACTGTTTTTGTCTGTTCTTATCTCTGTGTTTTCCTTTATTCCGCATACTGCCAACTCTTATACTCGCTTCAACACCTCAGCTCCCCCCCACGGACTGGCTTAATGGAGAGGACTGAACTCCTGTCATCACATTACAGCAATTTGATGATGAAGCAAAATTTAAGGTTACCTAAAATCTCTGGATGCTCGGAAGGGGCCTTCAAAATGTCACAGTGAGACTCCAGTGTGAAACAAGGCCAAAAGATGTTTGAATGTTGGAATTTATTCAAATTGATTTAGATTAGAAAAGTAAATTTTGAAATCATACATTTTTTAAAGTTCTCCTGCTGAACAGTGTTCTCTTTGGGGCATTTGAATGTGAACTTTTTTATCATTTTATATTATTGAAAGTCTGTTCTTAATGAAAAGGGTAAGAGCAAAAGATTGGAACAATATGCAGTAAATACCTGTAAGGTATGTTGTTTTTTGCGGGGTCTTCTGCCAGTATCTGCCAGTTTTCTGCAGTCCACACCATCCCACATTAGAGGGGTTTTCCTGCAGCTGTTGAATCATGCCATTCCAATCTGTTCCTCTGCGAGATTGCCAGTGTAGGACAATAATGATGACATCAGACTACGGTAACACCACTTGGACAAACTACGTGGTGCCCATATTTTCATTTCCCCTTTTTCTTTTGTAACCTAAAGTTATTTTCTCTCATAATTAATAATGCCATTTTGAATTTTAAGGTGTCTTACATAATTGTTTGTTACACCAAATGTAAATTATACTTCAATACATTAAAAGAGCATGTCTTCATACTGATAATAAGGGAGACCCATTGGCGATAGAAACATATTTTACCAATGTGAGTAAATTAATGACTATGAAAAACAATATTTATTTATGCTGTGCAGTCTGGTTTAATTGGCCCAAATGTCAGTTTCAGGTTTTTTTTTATCTCAGAAAAATACATTGTCATATTGATAACTACCATCAAAGACAGTTACCTTCAGCTCTAAACATTTATCAAACACTACACAATGGAATTACAGAACCTCATCAGATTTAACAGTATGATTGCAAAGTTTATATTTCTCTTTTAAAACATGTCGAAAGCATTAACAAACTAATTACAAAAAACAGCAAACACCTTTTTTTTTATAGTTTTAATTTATTATTCAAGTGTTGTTAAAATAAACAAACATCCAACAACATATATTGCATCCATGACTGTCATGTTTGTTGGTTTTATTTAGTTCAAAAACGTCATATATTAACTTTGGATTAATTTATATACAAAGACACAGTCTCCAAAATTGAGTACAACCTTTTGCCCTTTGTGGTGGTAGGAAGGAATCAGATCTACCCCAAGCTGTGCAACTGTTTGAAACAAAACCAAGTGCAGGTTGCCCTGACGGTTCTAATACAACTTTTTTGTCCTGTTCACGTTTGTACATTAAATGTTTACATTTATGCCACCAAGCCGGTCTCCCTCACATTGGGTCTTACTCCACCAGGCAGGGAATCAACTAATGTGCGATGGCAGGAATTTTAAACTCAAATGCAAATTTACTGGTATCTCGTGCAAAGAGAAGGTAAGGAAAAAAATGCCAAGCAGCTCAAAGGTTGAGTTTAGTTTATTTCTTTTTTCTTTTTTGCCATAAGTTAAACAAGAAGCATATCCAATTACTGCAAATAATAAACTGCTGGAAGGGCAGGAAAATGAAAGCATACTTAATATTTACATATAAGTCTAATACTTTTTTCTTTTGGATGTGGTTTTTGACCTTTAGGCTAGTGCGTGCTTTGAGTTGCTGCTGAATTGGGTAAACAGCCTGATGGCTGTAATACACTAATGGTTTTTGTTTGCACGCAGAATACATTTCAGGGAGATGTTTTCTGTGACTCATGCAAACCACGTCAATTTTTTAAATTGCTGTCTCTTAGATTAGGGGCTTTATTTAGTTCACTGCATTTCTAAAGAGAACTTAAACAAAAACAAAACACTCACACAAAACTACTTCCTACATATATAACATTGCTGTCTGTAATTCTAATCTCCTTTAAATAAATAGCAAATTCAAGTGAAAAAGTATTTCTTCTGAATTCCTCTTTCCTTGTGGCACAGGTCCTGCTGTGCTTCCAAAGTGTTTGCTTTGCCCCTTCCCTGGAAGTTCTTTTTTTTCCTGGCATTCCTTTGAAATTTGTTTGGCTCTCATGTTAAACATTCAAAATGTTTTTGGAGTTAGGTTATGCAATGGGGTTGTTTGGCTCATCAGAACAATCAGAACAAGTATGGACCCAGCTGCCCCAAAACCAACCCTTTTAAGATCTTTTTACAAGTTATCCACGATGTTTCCAATCTAGCCACAGGGGTTGCGAATCTAGCCACAGGGGTTGCAAGCCAGTTGCCTCTGTGCCGGTCCCAAGCCCGGATAAATAGAGAGGGTTGCGTCAGGAAGGGCATCCGGCGTAAAAATTGCCAAAATAACCATGCGAATCATCCACAACACTTTAGACATACTGGATCGGTCGAGGCCCGGGTTAACAACGACCGCCACCGATGCTGTTAACCTACAGGGTGTCGGTGGAAATTTGACTACTGTTGGTCGAAGAAAGAGGGGAGGCAGAAGGGCCCGTGACCAGAGAGAGAAGGGAAAAGGCAGGAACATAGGTTTGAGAATAGGGACTCTTAACGTTGGCACAATGACAGGGAAAGGCAGAGAGCTGGCAGACATGATGGAGAGAAGGAAGGTAGATGTACTGTGTGTGCAGGAGACAAGGTGGAAGGGCAGCAAGGCACGTAGTATTGGAGGAGGATACAAACTGTTCTATCATGGTGTTGATAGGAAGAGAAACGGGGTAGGAGTGATTCTGAAGGGGGAGTTTGTAAACAGGGTTCTAGAGGTGAAAAGAGTCTCAGACAGGATGATGAGCTTAAAGTTAGAAATCGAAGGGGTGATGGTGAATGTAGTCAGTGGGTATGCGCCACAGGTTGGCTGTGAGTTAGAAGTGAAGGAGAGATTCTGGAGTGAGTTGGATGAGGTCATACAGAGTTTCCCCAGAGGAGAGAGAGTTGTTATTGGAGCAGACTTTAATGGGCATGTTGGTGAGGGCAATAGAGGTGATGAGGAGGTGATGGGCAGGTTTGGTGTGAAGGAAAGGAATCTGGAGGGACAGATGGTGGTGGACTTTGCGAAGAGGATGGAAATGGCTGTAGTCAACACTTACTTCCAGAAGAGAGAGGAACATAGAGTGACATACAGAAGTGGAGGTAGGAGTACCCAGGTGGACTACATCCTATGTAGACGAGGTCATTTGAGAGAGGTTATTGACTGCAAAGTGGTGGTAGGAGAGAGTGTAGCCAGACAGCACCGCATGGTGGTGTGTAAGATGACTCTGGAGGTCAGGAAGAAGAAGATAGGGAAAACAGAAAAGAAGACCAAGTGGTGGAAGCTACAGAATGAAGAAACTTGTGAGGAATTTAGGCAGAAGTTGAGACAGGGTCTGGGTGGTCAGGATGAGCTTCCAGATGACTGGGAAACTACAGCAGAAATTATCAGGGAAACAGGTAGGAAGGTGCTAGGTGTGTCATCTGGAAAGAGGAAAGACGGTAAAGAGACTTGGTGGTGGAATGAGGAAGTACAGGAATGCGTCCAGAGGAAGAGGTTGGCTAAAAAGAAGTGGGATGTAGAAAGGACTGAGGAAGGTAGACAGGAGTACAAGGAAGCGCAGCGTAGAGTGAAGAGAGAGGTGGCAAAGGCCAAACAGAAGGCTTACGATGAGCTATATGACAGGTTAGACACAAAGGAAGGAGAGAAGGACTTGTACAGACTAGCCAGACAGAGAGACAGAGATGGGAAGGACGTGCAACAGATAAGGGTGATTAAGGACAGAGACGGAAAGGTGCTAACAACTCAGGAGAGTGTACAGAAAAGATGGAAGGAGTATTTTGAGGAGCTGATGAACGTGGAAAATGACAGGGAAAGAAGGGAGGAAGATGTGGTTGTTGTGGAGCAGGAAGTAGCAGAGATTGGAAAGGATGAGGTTAGGAAGGCTCTGAAAAGGATGAAGAGCGGAAAGGCCGTTGGTCCTGATGACGTTCCTGTGGAGGTATGGAAGTGCTTAGGAGAGGCAGCAGTGGAATTTCTAACAAGGTTGTTCAATAGGATTTTAGAGAGTGAGAAGATGCCTGAGGAATGGAGGAGAAGCGTTCTGGTTCCGATCTTTAAGAACAAGGGTGACACGCAGAACTGCAGCAACTATAGAGGAATAAAGTTGATGAGCCACACAATGAAGCTGTGGGAAAGAGTAGTGGAAGCCAGGCTTAGGAAGAAGGTGGAGATCTGTGAGCAGCAGTATGGTTTCATGCCCCGTAAGAGCACCACTGATGCCATTTTTGCTTTGAGAATGTTGATGGAAAAGTACAGAGAAGGTCAGAAGGAGCTGCATTGTGTGTTCGTAGATTTAGAGAAGGCGTATGACAGGGTGCCGAGGGAGGAGCTGTGGTACTGTATGAGGTCGTCTGGAGTGGCAGAGAAGTATGTCAGAGTAGTTCAGGACATGTATGAGAGAAGTATGACGGTGGTGAGATGTGCTGTTGGTCAGACAGAGGAGTTCAAGGTGGAGGTGGGACTACACCAAGGATCAGCTTTGAGTCCTTTTTTGTTTGCTATGCTGATGGACAGGCTGACAGATGAGGTAAGACAGGAATCTCCCTGGACAATGATGTTTGCGGATGACATTGTAATTTGCAGTGAGAGTAGAGAGCAGGTGGAGGAACAGCTAGAGAGGTGGAGGTTTGCTCTGGAAAGAAGAGGCATGAAGGTCAGTCGTAGTAAGACAGAATACATGTGTCTGAACGAGAGGGATCAAGGTAGAAGCGTTAGGTTACAGGGGGCTGAGGTGAAGAAGGTGCAGGAGTTTAAGTACTTGGGGTCAACAGTTCAGTGTGATGGGGAGTGTGGAAAAGAGGTGAAGAGGCGAGTGCAGGCAGGTTGGAGCGGGTGGAGGAAAGTGTCAGGAGTGTTGTGTGACAGAAGAGTGCCAGCAAGACTCAAAGGAAAGGTGTACAAGACAGTGGTGAGACCAGCTCTGCTCTATGGGTTAGAGACGGTAGCAGTGAGACAGAGACAAGAGGCTGAGATGGAGGTAGCGGAGATGAAGATGTTGAGGTTCTCCTTAGGAGTGACCAGGTTAGACAGGATAAGGAACGAGTACATCAGAAGGACGGCTCATGTTGCCTGTGTTAGCGACAAAGTCAGAGAAGCCAGACTGAGATGGTTTGGACATGTTCAGAGGAGGGATAGTGGATATATTGGTAGAAGGATGTTGGAGATGGAGCTGCCTGGCAGGAGGGCAAGAGGACGGCCAAAGAGGAGATACATGGATGTCTTAACAGAGGACATGAAGTTGGCTAATGTTAGGGTAGAAGATGTCCATGATAGAGTGAGGTGGAAAAGGATGATTCGCTGTGGCGACCCCTGATGGGAAAAGCCGAAAGAGAAAGAAGAAAGAAGATCCACGATGTTTCCAGATTTTAAATATCTGAATTTTGGCAAAGAATTGCGTAGCGTTAACCAATCTGGGAGTCAGATTTGCCCTATATTGTGTTGAAGACGTGATCAGCAGGTGGAGTCCAAAACTAATATGGAGGAAAATCTGATCTTTCTCCTCTTGGACTTTATAATATTTTTCTTGTTTTCAGAGTCAATAATACAAAGGTCCCCTAATTTTATTTTATTTTATTTTTCTCCTCCCTGGACAAATGCGGGACAGCAAGATGTCAAACTGAGTCACAGAGAGACGGAAGTACCTCCGAAAGCGGCCATCATCATAGATATACTGATATGTAGTTAATGATTCATTGTAGCGATGGGCCTAAAACCTTTGGACAATATAGCTCCTCCCACACAAGTCAACAGCATCAACACATTAGACATGCATACGACGTTTAGTGTGAGCGCAGCATTACAATGACAGTTTAAGCAGACCAAACTTAGTCAAGCCGTAATTGGTCTAAAAAATTCCCCTAACTTTGCTCACAGTTCTAACAGCAGGGTTACTTTTTTCTTTTTAGAACGCCTGTCTGCAATTTTTTACATACATTTTTCTATTAAATAAGATGCCACTTTAACATAAGCAGACATTATGGATGGATATGACAAGTTTAATGTAAGATTATTTGTCTTGCTTTAAATTTATTGTTACGTAGGTCTAAAAAAGTAAGATTGTACCAAGAACTTTCAATTTGGTTGAATTACATCTGTCTCTAGGAGTAGTCGGTGTCTTTCCTGTAGTTGCTGGTTGTCACTGTGCTCTGGGGTTAAAAAATGAAAACTAAATTTGTAATTCATCTTGAACATTGCATGCTCTTAACCACAGGAAGATTTGTTTTTGTGATTAAATACAGGCCATTAAGGTGATTTAGTTCACAGTATCTATAGTAATCATCTTCACATAACTTTGTTAACTGTGTTAACTGGGGCAAAGACTCTGTTCTAACACTGATTCGTAGAAGTTCAGAAAATGTTGCTGCAAAGCAAAATTACAAGTCCATCTTTCTTTTTGGCAACAACTATTGTTAAAGTTAATCTGACTTTTGATTATACCGACACTTTTCACATTTGTGTAACTCTGCTATTGTCTTTGATACCTTTGTCTGCTTGAGAAATGGCTGCCAGAACGCCGCTTCTGAGCTCATTTTGTCTCATTCCTTGTTTAATCAAAGACTTGCCAATAATAGACTTCACCAACTCCAATCCCGTCTGTTCTGCCCTGTGGGCAAGATCGAGAAGATTTATGTCCGTACAAGTAACTCTTCATTTTCCCTTTAAATGTCAGAGGAGTGTGGAGACAGGAGCACACGATCCAAAAGCAACACTGAATGAATAACTGCTCTTTGGTTGAGAAGCAAAAATGAGCTCCACTCTCCCTACGAGCCATTCTTTCTCCATCCAAAAGTTGGAAATGTTGAGAGGGGTAAGAAAGAGAAGTCATTTTAAACTACAAACAATGAGACGTCTCTCTTGCTGCGCAAAGAAAAAGGATTCTCGCTGTTCACTAAAAGCTCAGAAAGCTCAGGCCAGAGTGAGTCAGTGTCATACAAATTAGGATTTTTTTTTTGTATTTATTTGACAGTCTCACTTTTCAGCTATTCCGTTTTGGATAGGGAAAGTTTCTTTAAAACACAGATAGAACTTGCCACCTTGTTACCAGAAAGTCTGGAATATATTCAGTAAGGTCAAAGTCATCTAACCACATGGAAGCTTTGCCTCTTTAAAAGGGTAGTAAATAAAGTCGGGGATCATCTTCCCTTTTTTTGCCCCATTCTTCATGAAGAAATTAATGTCCTTCTCTATTCAGTCTTCACTGCATTTCGTACTTTTAGCAAATAGTCTACCTTGAGAAAAATGATTGTATTTTCTGGAGTAGTCGAGGTTGATTCCGTAATTGCATAGTTTGTACATTGAGGGATTTCCCTGAATTGTATCTCTTATTCTTAAAAAGAATTAGAACAAAATCAATGTTTTCTGCAATAGAAAGACTACAAGATATTTCTCAATCCATCAATTTTTATAACCCCCTGAATCCCTTTTGGGGTCACAGGGATGCTGAAGCAAACCCAGCTACTGTTGGGCGAAAGTGGGTACACCATGAACATGGTGCCAGTCTGTCCCTGGGCCTTACATACACAAACACGCACACCTATAGACAAAAGATACAGCAATAACCTATGAAGAGTGTCTGTTGACTGTGAGAGGAATCAGAAGTGCCTGCAGAAAACTCACACATGCTCGTCCTCCCTGATGTAAGGCAAGAGCACTTACCACTGCGTCACCGTGCATCCCCAAGACCTTTCTCATGAAATTAAAACATAAGATCTGGTAACACATACTACAAAAATGTGTCTGAACATTAAAAAAAGTGAGTTTGTAACCGGCTTTGTTAAAGAATCCACATTGAATCAGTCCAGCTAGATTAAACAAAAAAAATTAAAAGTAATTGGTGACCAGGCCTGTGTCTTTAAAACAAATATCTCTAATTTTTGAAGATAAACCTTTCCATCCGTCCAACATGATCCATGCTCACTGCAGTTCTTCCTTGCATAGGTGTAGACATTTAATGAGATATGAACTAGCATGTGGAAAACATATAGAAAATTACACTATTTTTGACTATCTGGCTCAGTTGTACCATTAAATGTCTTCAGAAGACCCACTCAGGATATAAAACTGATTAATGTGAAACTGGCCTTTGAAACTGAGGTTAAAAATGTCTCAGTATTTCTTTTTTGTTACCATGCATTCACATAACACATTTTTTCTTGACAGCTCACAGTAAAAAAAGTTTTTTTTTTGTGACTTTTTTAAACCACACATTTTAAGCAGGCTCTCAGAGCTGCAGCTCCCCCAGTCAACCAGATGGATGGAGTGATCCCAGCGAACAATAGTGTTAGGGAGCCCTCAGGTTGTTGGGTGAAGGAAGTTTAAAAACATGAAATATTTTGTGCACTCCAGGGGTCTTGGAACATGTAGAGGAACAGCAGCTGGATCGATTAGAGTCCAGACAAATAGATGTCACCCGGGACGTCTTTTGACACTCGCAGCCTTCCATGTACTGCTGTGACACTTGGTGTATTCACACACATGTATGTAGAAGTCAAAAATCTGATTGTGCATTAAAAAAATATTCAAGATCCAATCCATGGAAGTCCCAGGAAAACAACCTAAATTTGTTTTTTTCCGCCTGAAAGAAGGCTGTAAAACAGCATAAGAATCAGTTATTCTTAATATAAAAATTGGCAAGAATATAAATACTCAAAACAAACTAAAATAAGATTTCTGCTTCATTTTTTGAACACTGCATATCTGCAGCTTAACCCTCGTGTAGTCAAAATGACCCCACCCTTACATTGACGTGTTCTCCCTACCATGAAACAGGTGGATAAAGGTGAAGAGGATTTCATGTAATCCAAGGACACCAGTGAAGATCACATATCATTGATAAAAAAAGGTTCAGAGCTAAGTCTATTACGTTGGGAGTGGGGTCATCTAGACCAACATTAAAGGGCCTTGGTAAGCACAAGGGGTTAAGATTGCAGACTCAACAAAATTTCTCCTTTTTTTAGGAATTATTTGATGCTGTTGCTTCTCCAGAATTAAGTGTAGAGAGGGAGAGTTCAAGAGAAGCTGCAGATTAGTTAGAATTTGTTCTAACTTTATTGTTGTTAAAGAGAAATTTCTACCTGTGGAAACACCATGCTTTAAGTCATTAATTGTGTTTCATTGAAAAAAAATTGTTCTCATCTTAATGACTTCTGCTTCCTGTCTACAGATCTCTCTTCTCTGACATGCTCTCCCAATCTTGAGTTACCTTAGTAGTTTACGTGACCTATCTAATTATTAATCACTTGATTTGTAAAGTAATTTTAAGCATTATTTTCTTTATACGTTTCCTCCATCATCAGAAAAATACCACAATGTGTTAAAAACACCAAAATTGTCAGTGATTTTATTTATTTAAAGAATTTTCGAGAGAAAACAACCAAGTTAAGCCTTTTTTTTTTACTGAATAGCTGGGTGGAAGCTGGGTTTCTTCTTGAATTTTCCATTTCTAAGGCAATAGGATGTGGTCACATGGTGTCTAGAGCCACAGCTGCTTTTAGCGGAATAATGAACAAGTTACCCTGATAATAACATTTCTATTCAAGTGGCTTTTTTTTCCTGTCCTATTTACGAAACACTGCCTAATGCAGCAAAAGTTAGCGGCTGCTCTCGAAAGAACAGGCTACGTTAATAGAAAAATAAATGCAAAATGTAACAACGATATCCCCTCAGTGTTAGCTTATCAACTGATGACCTATCCAGAGCGTACTTTGTTACCTGATGACAGCTGCAGCTTCATCCCTCCAGGTCCCTGAATGGGAGAAGGGCAAATGGAAGGACACAGGGATGGATAATCCTGTGATTGCTGTTTTGCAGATATGTGATATTATCTTGGTGCATGCTGAGGAGCACTTTTCCTTCTTTCAGTATCTGATCAGTGCTTTATAGAGAGATGGTTCTACAACACAAACTCCCTTGGGCCAGTTGTTGCACCACAGGGAAGATTAATCTATTCCTAAAGGAGAAAATGAAAGCTTCGTTGAGGAAAAAACCCAATTATTTGAGGGAAAATTTGTATTTTAGGTTGAATTTCTGTGGCCAGCATCTGAAAATTTAAACTTCTCCCTGAACGTTATCTTATGATGGTTCAGGCTCATTTTCCAGTTGTAATCTTCAAGCAAAACAGGTTGAATTATTTCAAATTTAACCCTTTGTTACAGTCCAGAGAGTCTATATTTAGAATATCCATATAAATGTGCAACTTGTAATGCAACATTGGCACACCGGATGTCATTAAGACACAGAGTGACTGCTTTTAGTTGTTCCTCAAACAGGACATGGTTAGTTTCTAAAAAGCTGTTTTTACTTCATAAAAAGAAGAAAGTAAATAAAAAATAGCAATGTTGTTAGAAAAATACACGAAATAAAATCAGGGTAAAAAAACATCTATGTTAACACTAAAAACTGTGTCTACAGCATTACTGAAGATAACAACAGAAAAACCATTGCCATTTGCTTTAGAATATTTATTCTGCTCATACTGTTTTTTTTTATTATTATTATTCTTTGTAAACCTGAAGTGTTCCTGGACTCTGAAAGCTGTTTACAGTAATGTTTTATCATTCTGCTTCTAAAAAACTGAGAACAAGCATTAGAAACCATGTTAGAAGTGAAGTTTAATTATTTTGTTTAAAAAGGAGCAGATTTTCCTCATTTTAAACATTTAAAAGACAATTAGTTGGTGTGCTGTTTGTTGTTTAAAAAGCATATATGAAGGCTGAGAAATTGCCTTTGATCATATGTGGCTTGAATCTTCCATTTTCACTTCTGTAGAGGAGTTTGTCACAACTGATACCGTTTGGAGCTGCCACACACCAGTGTCAGGACAAAGTCTTAAACCGTTGTTTCATTTACCTTACCACATCTGGAGCATAACCATAATGGTTACCAAACAATTCAGATGTTATCAGGGAGTCACGAGGTTTGTGTAATGCAGTCGGGCTGCAAGAAGCCTTATGAAAGAGCAACACTGTCTTGTCCTGCACTGCGTTTGCCCCGCTCTTCAGATCACATCAGGACATTTCTGAGAATGAGGCTTCTGTTCTGTATCAAGCATTTATTCACAATTTAGCACGGGACGTTCAAAAGAAAACACCACAAAATGTATTACTCATGGCTTTTAGGCTGAGATCTTGATATTATACTGGAACAAAGAGGTTTTATAGTCAAGAATATTTATCTGTAATCAAATTGGTTGGCTAAGAATATTATAGAAAGAAGAAAAATCTGAAAACTTATAAGTGAATATGGAATGCTGTCACCAGAAGTTTGGTTTTCTAAAAAACCTATGGTGAGATTTCTTAAGAATCTAATTAGTTTAAAAAAATGCTAACTGAATGACCTGATCCGATTTCCAATAGCTGTGATAATTCCCTGCACTGATCAAATAGTCTTTCTGTTCTCTATCAATTATAGATAACAGGGCATAGATTTCCTTGCCAAGATGAATAACAGTTTAAGGAAAATAAACAAATAGCAGTATGTTCTTAGATTTTGGGAAATTTTTTTCATTGCTCCTAACAAAAACAACTACTTCTTTGTTTAAACGGCAGCTGTTTACAGCCCAACTTTATGTTTGGATTTAACTACTTTATGGAGTTGAGGAAATTAAAGAAAAGTATGTTTGCTGGATTATTGTCTCTGTTTTAACATTATTGGCTGTATTTACATGGACAGAAGTAATCGGAATAAACGCCTGATCAGAATAAAAATGTGTCATGTAAACACTCCGTTCGGAATACTCTGACCCGGTCAGACTCATTAGGATCAAAATTTCCTTCCGATTAAGATGGGTGGGTTATGCCGATTGTTGATCTGATCTTGGTGCATATGAACAGTTTATTCCAATTAAGGGGTCACAACTGCACTAGCTTTTACGTCATGCATAGATGGTGTGACACTCCAGAGGAGGCTTTGGAATGCAAACAAGACCAGCTGGCTTGGTGCATCCACCGCTAAATGTGGTTGAAACATATTCACCTAATCCTAACCCTTCTTCCGGGTCAGTGCAGCTAAGAACTGGTAATGGTAAGTACTGGTTCTGAGATTTAGAAAATTATGAGCGAACAGTACCTTAAAAATAATAATAATAAAGGCACGTTTAGAAGATACTCTTGCTCTATGCGAAGCTTTGTTTGTTTACAACAAAACTCGCTGTTTCTTCTTCTACGGCTGTTTTCAATATTTTAGATAGTTCTGCGCATGTCGAAATGATTTATTCGGATCGAAAGTGTGGCGGATGTAAACGTTAGATTTAATCGGATAAAGTTTATCATGGCCCATTTAACATTTCAATTTTAGTCTGATCTTTGATCCAATTAAAGACATTGTGACATTGTGTGAAACTACTCCCTTCAGGCAGGCGGCTAAGGTCCATCAGGACCAGAACCTCCAGACACAAGAACAGTTTCTTTCCCTCTGCAGTCAGACTCTTAAACGCCCTGTAACCCCCCCCTAAATTTCACTTCAATGTCCAATCAGTCACCAGCCCACTACCTGCACCTTGAACATTCTCAGTTTGCACTGTTTTGACACTCCTTGCACTACTGACTCTATTTATATTTTTGTTCTGTCCATTGTGTAAAAATTTTGTTGCTTACTGTTCTTCTGTTTTATGTTGCACATTTGCACCGAAACAAATTCCTACTCTGTGTAGCTACACAGAATATGGTAATAAAAACCTCTTGAATCTTGAATCCTTGAACATGTAATCGCAGCTATTGTCTGTAAAAGAGAACTGGATCTTATGACTGTGCCGTCACTCACAGAAACAGCTCCAAAAATTAAGTCAGTCATTTTTTCATGATACGCAGGCCTCCATATTGGAGGCAGACTATGTCAGTAAACAGCAATCGGTTCCGAGTCGGTCTGAGTCATCGTTTCTATGGTAACCACTCTCACCAATCAGGAATGAGTATCTTGGAAGGCCACACCCCTAACACTTGAAAGCAGGCTCGGGAGAATCTGTCAAACGTTTCGAACATTTGACATGAGATGACATATTTTTATTGTGGCATCTGATTGGTCAGTTCTTAACTTGAATAAGTTGCACTACAGAAAAAATATCATCAAAAAATTAGGAAGAACATGTTTCAAAGAGGTAACAGAGCAAGAATTGTTATTCTATTTTCATATTAAATTATTTGACATTCATTCGTTCATTTCTCAATAGAAGTCTATGGGATTCATGCTTCTTGGAGTCAGTGGGTACTTCCTCTTTGGAATACGAGGCGGGAGGGGTTATATAAAGTCAATGGTTGTGACATTGTTTTTAGAAAACAAATCTTTCCTTTTCTGAAACTGTCTCACATTTTTACAGTACATGCATCAATTTGTACAGTACATGCATCAATTTGTACAGCACATGCATCACGTTTCCCGTCAAAAATTCCAGTCCAACTAAATGACTTTTCACAGCAAATATCTTGCTGTTGTTACAGAATCTTGCTTTGAGTTCCTGGTTTTCTACGTCATGGGTTACCATGTTTGACTGATTTTTAAGCTTTATGTGTGTCCGCAGTGGAAAGTTTGTTTGAGTTAGCGCAAAACTATTTGTGAACTATTCATCTCAGAGAGAAAACATCTTAACAAAATAATTTCCTTACCCAGCATTTGGAAACCACCTGCAGTCTTTAGCAGATTTATATTCAAGGTTTGCAGACGAGGTTGTTAAAGCACAGACAAATCATACCAACTAAAGGAATCAATCTTCAGTCAGAAGATTCTGCAGCCAGGGGTCTGCCCCAGGTGCCGTTTGTCATCAGACCCTGTCTGAATTGTGCACTGGCACTTGAAAAAAAAAAAAAAGGGGGGGGGGGGGGGGGGGCTGTATTCTGATCTTGTGAAGATGCTGAGAAAGACGGATTCTGCTGATGTTGCTCCACCAAAACAACTTTTTGTGGTGGAGCTCTGATGTGGCTCATCAGGAGCAATCTCAGTTCAAAGAACTTCAGTGCAGTTTTGATTTTTACACAGCAATCACAGGCGTGTACACTAAAATAAAACCACAGGGGCGCACAATCCAGTGCTTTCCAGAGTCAGGTCCCAAGTCTAGGTAAATGCAGATTCAATTCAATTCAATTCAATTCAATTCAATTCAATTCAATTCAATTTTATTTGTATAGCCCAAAATCACAACAACAGTCGTCTCGATGGGCTTCGAAGTAAAACATTAAATCAAAAGGATCACGAATACAAAGAGTTCAATAGAAAAATACTAAAATGAACTAACAAACTGACTAAGCTATACTGGCATCCCTGCCCTTAGACCCCCCTTCGCGGTAAGGAAAAACTCCCAAAAAAACCGGATTCCGGAAAAAACGAAGAAACCTCAGGGGTGCCCACATGAAGGAGGGATCCTCCCCCAGGACGGACAGGCGATTTACCAGAAATCTTAGAGAAGAATTAACTTATCTAAATCTACAACTACATATATAAAAGTCCAGCAGACGAGCTTCATCCAGCCGTGGTTATCGGGACAGTCAAAGGCGCGAGTCGAGCCGGAGACAGGAACCACAGCCAGGTGTAGGAGCAGGAGCAGAGACGAGGTACTCGGTCAGGTACAGAGCAGAGACGAGCCAGAGATGAGCCAGAGGCAGGATCCACAGCCAGGTGTAGGAGCAGGAGCAAAGGCGAGGTAAACGGTCAGGAACTGGAGCACGGATGAGCCAACTGGAGTCTGGAAGCACTCCCACTCCCCAGGAGGGGAGAGGAAAAGAGGGACAATACATGAATCGCACTGCACCAAACAGAGGCATGGAGAACTAAATGATAAATTATGATCAAGAATAGAGGAGAGGAAGGGTAGAAGTAAAAAAGGAAAGAGGAAAGAGGACAGAACCCCAGTGTACCATAGTTACCCCAGCTTCAACTTCTAGCAGCCTTTTAAAAGAAATAGTTATTATTAAGTTTAATTTAAACAAACTAACATTAAGTTAAATAATCTCTGAATACTAAGTAGTCTGACAATAAGCCTGTCCAAAGAGGAATGTTTTCAGTCTAGCTTTGAATGTAGAAACTGAGTCGGCCTCTCTTATATGAGCTGGGAGTTTATTCCATAAGACAGGGGCTTGGTGGCTAAACGCTCTACCTCCAACCGTACTTTTACTAATTCTAGGAACCACAAGCAGTCCTGCATTTTGCGAGCGAAGTGTTCTGATTGGTTGGTAAGGGACTATGAGGTCCTTAATATAGGACGGGGCCATTCCATGTAAGGCCTTATAGGTTAACAGGAGGATCTTGAACTTAATTCTAGAATCAACTGGGAGCCAATGGAGTGAAACTAACACAGGAGTGATGTGATCTCTTCTGCTGGTTCCAGCTAACAATCTAGCAGCTGCGTTCTGAACAAGCTGGAGACTTCTTAAGGAACTCTTAGGACACGCTGCTAACAAGGAGTTACAGTAATCCAGCCTCGACGTAACAAATGCATGGATGAGTTTTTCAGCATCACTCTTAGAAATTATATTTCTGATCTTAGCAATATTCCGCAGGTGAAAAAAGGCAGTTCTACATGCCTGAGATATGTGAGCCTTAAATGATAAATCCTGGTCAAGTAAAACCCCAAGGTTTCTAACTGTGGAATTGGGGGCTATACTTATACCATCCAGGGAGACTATCTGAGCAGACAGAGCATCTCTGAGGTTTTTAGGACCAAGTATAATGACCTCAGTTTTTTCTGGGTTCAAGAGGAGGTAATTAATTGTCATCCAGGTCTTGATGTCACTGATGCAGGCGTTCAGTTTCTCTATCTGGTCATTCTGGTCAGGCTTCATGGATAAATACAACTGCGTATCGTCGGCATAACAATGAAAATTAATGCTGTGTTTCCTGATTATGTTTCCTAGGGGTAGCATATAAAGCGTAAACAGGATCGGTCCCAAGACTGAGCCCTGTGGGACTCCATAGTTGACTCGAGTGCACTGAGAGGAATGGCCATTTACATTAACGAACTGATACCTATCAGACAGATAGGATTTAAACCACTGGAGAGCAGATCCTCTGATCCCTATGTCCTGCTCTAATCTATGGAGTAAAATACCGTGGTCGATAGTGTCAAAGGCAGCACTGAGGTCCAACAGGACCAGAATAGAAAGTAGTCCCTTTTCTGAGGCCAATAACAAGTCATTAGAGACTCTAACTAGTGCAGTTTCCGTACTGTGGTGAGGTCTAAACCCCGACTGAAAGTCTTCAAAGTGGCTGTTGTCCTGTAGGTGGCAGTAAAGCTGCTTAACTACAACTCTTTCTAGGATTTTAGAAATAAAGGGCAGGTTTGATATCGGTCTATAGTTGGCCAAGATGCTAGGATCCAAACTGGGCTTTTTCAGAAGAGGTTTAACAACTGCATATTCAAAAGACTGTGGCACGTAACCCGTTTCCAGAGAGGCATTTATCATTGTTAATATGGGATCATTAATTAGGGGAAAAGTTTCTTTAAAAAGTCTAGTGGGAATTGGGTCTAACAGACACGTTGAGGATTTGGAGGACGTAATAATTGATGTTATTTCCGCTTGATCCACAGCAGTGAAGCAGTCTAATGTTACAGAGGTTTCTATGGATGCCTCCATTTCTACCGCTTCAGCCTGTTCTGGGCTGATAGTAGGAATAACTTGATTTAACTTATGTCTAATATTTGAGATTTTACCATCGAAAAATGTAAGAAAATCATCAGAGCTGAGAGAAACAGGAACATGTGGTTCTACTGAGCTCTGACTGCGAGTTAATTTAGCTATAGTGCTAAAAAGAAATCTTGGATTGTTTCCATTCTCTGATATTAAGGTTGAATAGTACTGGCTTCTAGCTCTACGCAGAGCTTTTTTATAATTTAATAGGCTATGTTTCCAGATATCCAGAGACTGCTCTGAACCGGAGCGGCGCCATTCTCTTTCCAACTTACGGGTTTCTCGTTTAAGAGAACGAGTTTCAGCGTTAAACCACGGTGCTACTCGGTTTTGTCTGACGAACTTAGGTTTCAAGGGGGCAACAACATCGAGTGTACTCCTGAGGGCTTGTAAGGCATCATTAACAAAGTGGTCATTTATACTAGGACTGATACTATGGGAGCTGGTCTCAGAGTATTTTCTCAGAATATCACTAAGTACTGGCTGAACTGTGTGTTTAAACTCAGACACAGAACGGTCAGTTAAGGTTCTTCTAAGCTGTTTCTTATTCACTGGGGCAGAAGGATGTTCCAGTGTAAACTGGAAGGTAATCAGAAAGTGATCAGAAATGATGGGGTTAAGAGGAAGGACACTCAGCTGGCTGATCTCTATCCCATGGGTTAGAACAAGATCCAGGGTGTGCTTATGACTGTGAGTGGGTTCATTCACACTTTGGGTGAAACCAACATCATCTAATAAAGCTGCAAAAGCCTTTCCTAGGCAGTCACTGGGGTCATCAACATGAATATTAAAATTAAAATCCCCTAATATTATAATTTGATCAGAATCTAAGACAATAGTCGATAGGAAGTCGGAAAACTCAGTTAAAAATTCTGAATATGGGCCGGGGGGGCGATAAATAATTATGAGTAAAACAGGTTTTCGAGTTTTCCTGTTTGGGTGACTTAAAGACAATATGATGCTTTCAAATGAATTATAAGCATTTTTAACTTTAGGGCTGAGAAGTAAGCTAGACTGTGATATTACTGCCAAACCACCTCCTTTCCCTGAAATCCTGGATTTCTGATAGTTAGCATAAGTGGGGGGGGTTGCTTCATTCAATCTAACATAGTCATCCTGATGGAGCCAAGTTTCTGTTAAGGCTAAAAGACTAAGATTGTTATCAGTAATTAACTCGTTGACTAAGAGGGACTTGGAGGAAATGGATCGAATGTTTAATAAACCGCATTTAATGACATAATTCTGCTCGTGAGAACTGCTGTCTGTCACTGTAAGGTTTCTATGACGCGCTCCTTTCATTTGTCTTTCAGCACATAAGCTAAAGCTAGGACCTGCTTGACTTTCCCTGCATGGGTTTTGCACCAGCACTAACCCTAAGGGAGGCTCAGAGGAGCGTTTTACACTGCTGCTCTGCGCCCGGGTCTCGTCTCTGGATTGTCAGGTTAACAGACTAAGGCTAGCAGAAATGTTTCTAGAAAGAAGAGCGGCACCGTCCCGAGTGGGATGGACGCCGTCTCTCCGCATGAGACCGGGCTTCCCCCAAAACGCGCTCCAATTATCCACAAAAACAACGCCGTTTTCTGGGCACCATCTAGAAAGCCAGCGGTTAAATGATGAAAAGCGGCTGTACATTTCATCATTGACTAAGTTCGGCAGGGGACCAGAGAAAATTACAGTGTCGGACATCGTCTTAGCCAGTTTACACACCGAAGTTACGTTTAACTTAACCACCTCTGACTGTCTCCGTCGGGCATCATTACCGCCTGCGTGAATCACGACTCGACGGAACCTGGACTTACTCTGAGCTAACATCCTAAGGTTCCCCTCGATGTCACCAACTCTGGCCCCCGGATAACACCTGACAGTAGCCGCTGGGAGCTCCACGTTTCTAACTTCAGAAGAGCCTATAACCAGAGTTGAGTGTTCAGCGGGTGTGTCGCTGAGGGGGGAGAACCTATTACTAACGTGGAGTCTCGGGTGCTCTAAGTTTTTGCGTTTAGCACTATGTCAGCAGAGTTAGAGGGGAAGATTTTGTCGTTCTCTTTGGGAGTGACAAGGATGGGTGGGATCAGGAATGAATCCATCAGAGGAACAGTTCATGTTAGATATTTTGGAGATAAATGCAGGGAAGCAGATTCAGATGGTTTGGGGCTCCTTTAAAAGGAGGAACAGTGATGCTGCTGCTAAACGGATGCTGAGGTTGGAGTTACCAGGAAAGATCTATAGTAAAAGATGAGAAGAAGAAGATGAGAGTGGCTGGTGTGAGCGAGGTGGATGCAGAGGAAAGGGGGTTAAATGTCAATGGGTGTTTCGCTGTGGTGACCCCCAGAGGGAGCAGCCAAAAGATAAAGAGGAAGAATTATAGACATACATACAGTAATTTAAAGAGGTCAAAAGCCTCAGTGGGTCAAGGATAGCATAGTTTTCTCCTAATCTATTTTGTTGTTGTTTTTTGGGTAGAGAAGGATAGAAAACTGGTTTCCTTGGATTTTTGATAGAATGTTGGGTCAACTGAAAAAAGCATTTAAAGGTCATCACACTAAAATACACAAAGGCTGTAAAAATAAACGGGTTGTCATGATGAATTGAAACTCAATCTGAAGCATTCAATAGTGCTGCTGTAACAAACATAACAATTTGTTTGGATTCAGTCAAATCCAGTTAATTCAGTCAAATCCGCTGTGCTTTCACCTACTGTCTGTATCCTTGTCATGCACTTTGACTTTGTTTGTTTATCTCCTTCACTGCATTCCTGCAACAGATTTTGTCATCTGTGGCCTCAGGTCATTTTTATGACATAACAGGTTAATTGTTTGTTTTGTATATAATGTGCAGAGCATTCAATTTTTTCCCGACCATTTTCTTCTTTTACAGTTTCTATTTTGCTCTGTGTGAGGTTGTGCCATGTGTCCAAAACCACTGCCGGTTGTTTTTATCTAGAGTACGTATTCTAATCTGGAATGTTGAGTGGCAGCTTGTGGGCCAGGGGCCAAAAGGATGTCAGGCCTCAGAGTGAATGTGATTGTGATCCATTATGATGGGCCTGTTTTGACCATCTTGCCTTGTGGGCCAGTGCTGACTCCTCACACAGCTGACCTCATTGCACCCTCAAACAATCTGCGTGAGGTTAACAGAATCCTCTAACTGGCAGATGTGCAACATGAGATCATGGCAAGTCATGAGTTCATTGGGTTTTTTTTCCCTCATGTTTTCTTTTGTTGAAGCATTTTCAAATATATATATATATATATATATTCAAAATTGTGTGAGGTGTCTTTGGGTTAAACAAAATAATTTGAGATTCTGTTCAGCTTTTCTTTTTTTGGCTGAAGTGGTTTCCATTTGTTTTAAGGTTGTTTTCTTCTCTGGCCTTCTCTTCATATTCAAACGGCAAAGCCAAGTTGTATCCAAACAGTTCCTAACACGGGGCGGGTGTGGTGCAGCGGTAGAGTTTAAATCTCTGATTGAAAGATTGAAGATTTGGTTCCCACCTTACCCACCCATGTGTTGGAGTGTCCTTGGGCAAGACACTGAACCTCACATTGCTCCTGGTGGTTATGGGTTGGCGCCAGTGTTTGGCAGCGGCGCCGTCATCAGTGTGTGAATGTGTGTGTGCATGGGTGAATGGGATTGAGACTGTAAAGTGGTTTTAGCCTTCTGGGAAGGTACAAAAGCGTTAAATAAGTATGTACTATTTAGCGTTTATTAGTCAGGGGGAGCTAAAGCAAAATATATTTTGGCATGGGATATTGATACTTGCAAAACAATATTTATGATGACTCATAAGTGAGTTGTCATCAGGATTTAATGATGGGGCTTCAGCACTTCACTCATGTGCCTGCTCTACATAAAAATAAGAATCATTTGAAAAAGTTAAAAGTGTTATTTAATTTTAAATGATTAGAATGAGCATTACTGTGGAAGAACAAAAGTATGAGAATTGTTTCTCTGTAGCGTTTTTAAAGGGCATATACCGTGCAAAATCCATTTTTTGAGCTTTTAAGTGTATTGTAACGTTCATTCCTCATGAAAAGAAACCCCACAACGATTTTTTGATCCCTTCAAGTATTTCTGAGTATTCTTCCAAAAACATGCGCTCTCAGCACCAGCTCCTCCCAACCCACGAAAACAAGTAGGTTTCTCTTGAGCTGATGTAGACCAATGAGAACAGCCCCTTCCAGGGAGAGTCTGCGCTGCCAGCACCGTCCCTGGGCTAACACACACACACTTTCTCCGCAGAGCTAGCAGTGTTTGGCAAAAAGTCTTTCATTGTATATGCACATCCATCTTTTCAATTGTTTGGAAGTTGTTTGTTTTTGTGGGCGAGATGCAGACACACTGGCGAGGCAGACTCTAGGTTGATATCATGAAATGAGCGGCACCCACAAGAAGCGAAAGCCGGTGCCTCAGAGATCGATTCATCTTACTTCCGGGTTGGAAAAGAATTCAGGAAAATAAATATTTAATAAAAATTTGTTCTTTCGTGTGCCAGATGTAATATATTATCATGTACATGGATATTGTTTACTATAACAGGGTTAAGAATAGGCCCTTTTTGCTGACATTTTACTTTAACCCTTGTGCTATCTTAGATGACCCCACCCTTACACTGACGTGTTCTACCACCCATGACAAAGGTGGATAAAGGTGGAAAGATTTCATGTAATCCATGGACACCAGTGAAGATCACAAATCATTGAAGAAAAAAGGTTCAGCGCACTGTTTAGTGGGTCTAGATGACCCAACTCCCAATGTTAAAGTGCCTAGGATAGCACAAGGGTTAACATAAAAAAAAAATGTCACATGGGGAAAAAGAAATCATCCAAACGTACTTCACATCCCTGGCCTAAATTGAATCATTCAGTTCAAAAGGGGCCCAAGTCCAAGAGGTTTGTTTTTCCAGGAAATTATTTTAATTGCAAAGCTTAACCCAGATTTAGCACCAGTGCATAGCTCACAAATGCTATAATATGAAGTACCTCACTTTTATAATTTCAGAGGACTAGCAAACTAAAGTCTCTGGACTTGGGCCCTTCTTGAATTAAACAGGGGCACTGCCATATTGGATAACTAGTGCTGCCATCTATGGGATAAAGCAAAACCCATGCAAGAGAGGCCCATGTCCAGGAATTTTGCACTTAATGCATTTTAAATGTCAAGTATAGTCAATACATTACAACTGACTTGGGACTTTTTTGCACATAATCAGATAGTTTTTCCCTTGAAGAGCATAGAACATATAATATCTCTATTTTGATAAATTGTGGACTTGGGCCGCATTTGAACTAACCCATTCAATTGTACTTTAGTGTGTGTGAACACAAGGGAAAAGTAGAAATGATTGCTCATTTTTCTTTAAATTTTTAAGGTTTTTGCATTTTTTTCCAGCGTGCACTTCTGATATTTGTCTTTTTGAGTTTTAATGTATTCCAGTTTTTCCTTTTATCAAACAGAGACTAAGTAAAAAATGTTTGTGGAAGGCCTCATTACTGAAAACTATTTGAGAAAGCCTGAAGCGCTCATACTCAATATCTGTGAGTACAATTTGTTCTTTCTTTTCAAGTTTTTGGCAAGAACAAAACAAACCTTTGGGCTAAACTGATCAGTTCTTGCACTACATTCAAACTGACATTGTGGAAAAGCCTGTGCAATAGGTCTGAGAAAAAAATTCCCCAAATTTCAAAGTACCCCAGAAAACTGTTGACCCTAAACTTCTGACTTTCATCTACTGAGGACAAAGTTTCAAGAAGTCATCCTCACCACATGCGTATTGTGGTGAGGGCTGTCTATCCTTACATTTCTGTCTGAGACTTTTTAGCAGTTTTTCAGACTCTTGCTTTCATCTCACCAAAGAGCGGAGTGATTTATGCGTCTGCACCAATACAGGGAAAAACAAAAACAGATGGTCAGGAGAATATTGAAACCTCAAAAGGAAGTGACCGATTTTGTGAAGAGAAATGGTTTTCACATGTCTTAGACATGTTTATGGGTAAAATTCCTTTGCTGGTTTGGGGTCAACAGGAAAATCTATTGTACATGTATGTTTACATAGAGAACATACAAATCTACGCAGTGTCATCAATCAGCCGTCAGAGTAGAATTAGAGTTCATGCATTGTGCAGAATGTGAGTGCATGCTCCCATTTGTCTATTCATTTTACATCTGTAAAGTATTTGATGGTCCATTGAATTACTTAGAGTACTTCACGATTCTTTAGCAAATGATTGACCATTCTGAATCAATGGATTTACACCTTTCAGTTGTCAAAGAACAAGTGATTACACTGTGCATGCTTCTATAAAAATAAAAGATAAACTAGTGTCTTGTGTTAAAAACATAATAAAAATTCCAGAGGAGCTCAATAAACTGGTTTCTAATGAAAGCGATGAGCACAGAAATAGAGGCTTATGTACAACAACAACAAAAACTTAGAGAAAGTTAGAAATCATTTCAAAATTCCAACACAGAGGTATGACATTTTATAAGTACTTAATTGCAGAAGATCTTCATCAACGCTTTCTCTTGAAATTCTGTTTCCTGTAAGCAAAAACTGTGGATTGAGAGCTCCACCTACTGGCTGCCATTTGTTAGTACAAAAATATAACAAGAAAGTGCGGAGATCGACGTTATTCCTTGTGCTCTCCTGTGTGTTCAAAATGACCATTGACATGTTATCCCTACCATAACAAAGGTATCCATGGAAACCAGTGAAGATCACAAATCATTGAAAAAAAAAAAGGTCGTGTGGAGTCTAGATGACCTCACTCCCAATGTCAAAGTGCCTTGGATAGCACAAGGGTTATTCTGCTTAAATTGGTAACGCAAAAGAAGAATTTTAACCATTGGGTAAAATATTTTCAGATAGTTGCACTTCCTGTATACAGGAACTGCTGCATGTTTGGTTGTCCAATTACATTTATAGTAGAATCATTTGCAATTGCAGTGGATTTATCAATAAATTGATCACCTCCTCCCTGTTGTCCCCTTTCACTCCACCCTGAGACACATCTGAAGCAAATACCACCATTAATTAAATAGAAGACTTGAGAATACAATGTTATCTTTTGCCCTTTACACTGAAATGCTGAATGAGGCCCACTGAGAACCCGGCAGGTGTTCCTTCAGCTTTGAGCATCAGAGGGTTACCTTTAGATTGGAGGTGATTCTCCAGATTTAACCTTTTAAAGCGCTCCAACTCCACAGAGGACTGTTATGACTCCTTCTCCAGACACGGTGGAATCTCAGTCTAACTCTCCATAAAAATCTGTAATCTAGTTATTTTAAGCAGCTTAAGTGAAAATGAACTCCACTAGAACTGTGGTCGCTGATCAGTTACACATCATTTCTTAAGGTATGGTATCATGTGGTATCAGGTGTCAGTTGCTATTTTTATGATTTTTTTTTTTTATTGACTCAAAGCTTTCTTTAGGATTTTTAGCATTGCTTCACCTTAACAGACCAAATTGTTATAAAAGTCCATCAAACACACACTGCAGTACCCAATGCATTTTTATTTTTCTAATCATATGTGGCTCAAAAGTGTGAGTGCAAAAAGTCACACAAACAGGACATAAAATATGAATAAATATGAAAAAAAGACTCTTCCACATTCATTTGTACTCATCTTCATAATCCAACCACAGTGAAAGTCAAACAGTAGACATTCTAAGGTCCATTTTAGACAGTGTAGTCAAAAATCAAAGAAACAAAAAAATGAATCAGATTCCAAAACTATTCTTCTGTGACTGATTTCATTTTTCCTTCATCAACAAGAGTTCCTCATCTTACCTTGCTTTGACAGTAGTTGTTGCTGTACCTTTCAGCTGTGCTAAACCGCAGTACATACAATTTTTTTAATAAATATGACCCTTAAGGAATACAAATGTAGAGGCACAGAAAAATGTAAGTCGAATAAAAATACCAAAAGGTATGACAACTTTGCGCTTACTGCAAATCTAATTCATAAAGCCCTAAAAGATGATTTTTCAAGTTCCATGCTTTATATAATCTTTTCAAAATTTTCGATTTAAATGCAATTACCTTATAAATATGAAGACATCATATCAAAAAACATGTTGCTCTCCAGTTGGGTTTGAGTTTGGTACCCTTTATCTTTCTTTTCACCCCACAGTGTCCGTCCTCCAAAAGAGAAACGATCCCCATCCCAGAAATCCCACATTGAAAGTAAAAATAAATCCAGTTACTTCGACAGGAAGCAGCAGAACATTCCTAACAACCAGAATTTCACATTTTCCTTGACATCATCCCATGCCACATTTTTTTTAATCCCATCTCAGTGAGAAAATGATTCTGCACATTTTCATCTGCAGGAATCTGCTTACGTCTGTAACGTTACGTTGGGAGCAGGAAGCTGCATGTGACTGACCCGCTAGCAGGGCTTTTGTCTATAAAACAGACACACCTGCAGCCCAGAACACACAATGCCAGTTCACTGTTGTCATCTCACACCAAAAAGGGTTTTAAAGAAGTTCGGCTTCATCCTCATCATCTTCAGACCCCGATGGTCCCTGACGCACTTCTTCATACCATTTGTTGGTCAGAGTTTTCATCTGGATGCGGCCGTGCAACAGGTCCTGTCCAACACACAACAAGAAGGGTGAGGAGAGCGTACAAAGACCACAATGCGGCGAGAGTGAGACGAAACTGCTCACAATGACTTTAGGTTGAAACTTCAAGAGGTCTTTTTTTCACTTGGCAACATTTTTTCTCAACTTTCCCAAAGCCTGAGTTTGCGTTTTTTAAATGATAACTGCAAATACTTCAGCTAAAGCAACAACTAGATATATGTGAGCCACAATATGCAAAAATCTACAAAACCAACTGAGGATGATCAAATCCTAGATCTTCGAAAATATACCAAGTTTATCGATTACGAAAAATAAAACATTTTCACCAAAAAAGAGAAATCAAAAAGGGCGAAATAAAGTCTGTAGCTGTTCTGTGACTGTGCTTCTACTTTCAGAAAACAAAACAGGAGTTGAATGCAAGAGCAGTCTAAACAAAGTCTTAACTAAATTGTATTTCTTTCTATGTTTTACTTCAACACGGATCAATAAAGCTCATCTTGAAAAGATAAATGTCAGTGACAGGAATGATGCAACCCTCACTGAGATCTTCCTTTAGGCTCTTACCTCTTGGGTGAGTCTGCGAGTAAAGAATGGATTAAGGTACTTGGCATCGAGCCACATGAAGCCCTTCAGATCTCGTCTCTGGTAGATCTGGGCTTCATACTCTTCTTCTGTCAGTTCTGATAGGTGCTCTGACTCAATGGTGTTACCCTGGATACAAAAGCAAGAGGAAGTCATTAACAGAGTGACATTTTGTTTTAAAGCTTCCTTTTGAAGCAAGAGAGGAAAGAAATATACAGGGAAAGTTCGAGAGAAAAGTTTAAATCACAGTTCCGTACTTGGAGTGGAAAGCCAAAAAAAAATATATATATATATCAATAAAAGCCCTTCCACACAAAAACAAGACTAATGGAAAAGAGCAAAGTGACCAAAAGAAATGAGGTTTAATAGAGTCTAGTGCTGGTACCTCACGGGATCATTTTAGCTTCAGAGGTTGCATATATGCAAGCGGTGCACACAAGTCATCCAGACACACCAACAACGAGCTGTCAGTGACTGTGATAATGCTGTGTGCTTCAAAAGAGAAATTTGGCAAACAAATGGAAATGAAAGAAAAGTTTGTGTTTTTTAGTGCCTGTGAAGCATCTCTGATCCCTGACGGAGAATACACGAGTGTGAGAAGAGAATACTCTGCTCCCTGCTGACTGAGCGTCCTTCACACAAACCAAAATCAAGCCTTTGATGTTTCATGGCTGAAGATAACAAATAGGAGCGCAGCGCCTAATAAAAGATCTGAGGCAGCCAACAATCTGTGTCTGTGCACATGCGTGTCACCAGGACTCTGAATCCATTACCATTTTTTGTGTCTTGCTGAGGTTGATGTCTTTTTTGTTTTTCCGCCGTGACTGGTTCTCTTCAATGTCCATGAGGCGGATGAGTGGCATGGTCCCGCCCCCGAGGACGAGGATGGTAAACAGCACAATGATGATGGTGGTGGTACCAATTAACTGCCGTTTCTCGATGGGCTCCAGGCCTAAATGAAGGCTCAAAGCATAGGGAATGGCACCTCGCAAGCCTGTCAAAAAGAACAAGTTTGGTTTAGATTTTTAAATAAATATGCAGTCTTTTTCATATTTATTTCAAGATACATTTATTTTGTTGGCATTGATCAATGAACTAAATTTCAAAATAACTTGTACCTTCAAATGAGAAGAATCTTCTTATTTTATTTTTTTACACACTTAAAATTTTTCCTAAATGACTTAAATGTATTGTTATACCGCTTTAAAAAAAAAGAAATAAACAATCACCCAAAGTTTCCCATGTTACAGAATATGACTGTCATAAATTCTGTCCTCTCGTCTCTCTTAAATTATCAAATCTCTTTGGCATTTGGAATGTTTTTGCTCAGTACATTCAGAATCTTTAACGTCAATAATCCTGGAACATTAACCAACTTATTTAAGCCACAGGATGGCAGTATAGCAACAAGAAATTCAGGCGCTTGTTCCTCATTACTCCACATGAAATTGGTAGGCGTGTCTGCTGTGTCACATAGGAGTAATACTCTTCTGGTAAACACACTGAAGGTTTCCTTTTTGTTTGAAGGGTAGCAGAATCAGGTTAACACACACACACACACACACACACCCACACACACACACACAAACACACTGAGGTAGTGAAGGAACACGTGAGGGTGGTTAGCGTCAGTGACGAAAGAACCAGTTGAGGATTTTCTAAATCTATAAAAAATAAACCTATAGAACGCATAGCTTGATTTAGAAGTTTTAGGGATTAAAAGCTTTGGGTTGGTTATAACCATTTATGCTTGCTTTAGAGGTTAACATTTTATTTTCAAATATTCCAAATTCCAAATGTTTTTTCTTTTCCGGGATTACTATGAATTTTCAAATGCACAGATGATGATTTTTTTTTTTTAATCTGCAGATGAACAAAAAAAAGTGTCATCTTACCACTGAACCACATGATAAACATCATTTTGGGTGTGATTTTGTGATCTCTGAAAAAGTTCAGCAGGAAAGAAAGAGGAAAGATATTCACAGCTCTACCAAGAAGAACCAGGACCTGAAGAGAGATAAAAAAAAAAAGAAGCCATTCAAACTTGATGAACATGGGAGCAAACACAAACACTGAGAATTCCAATTAACTGTAATCTACAGGGAAAATAACAGCACTTACGATGCACCAGATGACGAAAGATATTTCAAATTTGTGAGGAAAACTAAAGATCGAGAGACCGAGGAAGGCAAACACACAGGTCTCTGGTGAGAGAGGGTAAACATAAAGTCAAAAGAATCCTATAACAAGAAAGCAAACAATCAGAAATGTGCTCACCACACATGAAGGCTACGGTCCTTAGTGTTTGCTGCATGAGGATCTGGGTGACAGGGGAGAGGTTGTGATGGGTGTAGTGGGACATGGCGATCCCCGCAAACAGGATGGACATTATTCCTGCAGAGGGACACGATGGACGTGGAGTTTAGCTGGAATCAGGCCACATTTACAGGTTAATGGAACAAATCCTTTTTCCGTGTGCAGCCACCTGACAGTTTGATTCCCTCTGCCAGCCCATAGGGGAGGTAAGCAAAGATGATCATCATCCCAAACTCCAGGGACGGCGTCTTCCTCAGGTCAAAGTGTTTCAAGAACTGACTAGGGAGTTAGGGAATTTAGGTCCAGTTCAAAAAAGCACATAGACACACACACAAGACAAACAGACAAAAACACATTTACACACTTTAGTTAGTTTGGATACAAGGGCAGAAATGAGTCCAGTGAGGGTTCCCAGAGCAGCAGAACCAAAAAACATCTTGAGGAAATAACCCAGAGCTTGTGCAAAGGTCTCCCAGCCAGTCACCATGGAGTTGTCAGAGCTGGAAAAGCCCTCTGCTGTGCTAAAAGACAGAAAAAAGGGACAAATTAGGAGTAGCAACTCCAGATAACCCTAGAGGGCAGAGTAACTCCACCTTTAATTACAAGAAGGGTGAAGCGTAAGAGTGAGCATTAAAGCTGAGCATGTTTGTAATCTAACCATAAGAACACCATTTCCATAGAACCTCTCTAGTCACTCCAGTTTAGTTTGGTTCCACCTTTTCTCAAAGTAGAACACAGAGTCTCTTAGGAACATTTGAGAACAGCAAATAAACCACTTTAATACCTCATTTTACTTCACTGTGTTCAGCTTGAAAACAAGTCCCCATGTTTCATCTACCCATTCCATCATGAGTACCAGTACATTGAAATGCATTGTAAATAATAAATGAAGAATATGCACATTTGCATGCCATTAAAAATCTTATACCACCAGCCAAACAACACACTGTAAGTAATAATCTGGTTGTAATGTTAATGATAAAGCTCCTGAGCAAATACATCCACTTTAACTCCACTGAACAATAAAATGGCTTTCAAAGACTCCCAGGATGAGAGGTGCTAACAAACAAACCGCCAGGTCTGTTCTGCTTATGCAATATTCATGTTCTCGTTTACTCCACAGAGGCAAGAGGACACCTGAGAACCCTTCACACATTTAACCGGCTGGGAAAGATAAGGCAGGAGTAGTTAGAGCAACAACAGTGTTGGGTGACAGAGGTTTGGAAGCAAAACAGCTACCGGGAAATGTATGTGTGTGGATCCGTTGGTGGTGTATGTTCAGTTCTGGAGATCTAAGAATCAAACAATGGGGTTTTAATTAAACAGTGTTTGGTGACACAAGTAGGCATATTTATAGAGATCAAATGACTAAAGAAATAGTTTCTATCCTACCCTGATACCCATCTGTACATTCGTCAGCAGATGAGTACATGATATTATTCTCTTGAAAGATGAGTCTTATTCTTGTTCTGCTCCCCAGTGTCATCCATTATGCACAGAGTAGATAAAAAGTGCAAAGGTTTGGTTGTTTAACCACATTTCAGAACATCTCTATAAACTCTAGCAGGTTCCTAGCAATGTTAGTGGAAGATGTTTACTGTACTTTAGTGAAGATGTCAACCTTATGAGGAATGTATGAAGTTATCAGGGTTTTAAAAATGAAAAAGGTATGTACGACATACTTGTTGATGTAAGCAGACTGCAAAAGTGACATGTTCACATTTAAAAAGTCCCCAGACGAGTCACAACATTGGTCACACCACCAACTTGGCAAGCATCTTCTCTTTCTGTGACTTTTTATGTGCAACTCATCAACCACACATGATGTCGACCACTGAGGCCACTGAGGTTCCTAAAACCTCCACTTGCTGATGAACACCAGCGTTGTTCCTGGTAACGCTTCACCACTCGCTTTTTTTTTCTTTTCTTTTTTTTTAAGTCGATCAATTCTTAAATCCCTATTATTTCTCGTAGTGAAATACGAGGTATAATCAAAATAGAAGTTGTTATAACAGGTCAGACACCATTTTCAAGGTCATCAGTGTAAAGTTGGGATCCTGAAAACACCAAGTTTTGAAAAGGTCAGTGTTTTTTCTCAAAGCACTGGTGATCATTTCCTGTAGAAGTTATAAAACTCTCCTGTCTTCAGCAGTTTACATGAAAAGCTGACAGTAGTACCGGTAGTTGAATGTGGCTGCTAAGGAGTGTCAACATAGCAGAGGTAAAACTGAAATCTCTTTCCTTGTCACACTGCACAAAAGCACAATTTGAGCAAGGTTTTCAAGGAAGTCTGTATTCCCATTTTCTCTACAAACTAAGTCCCAAATTCTTTCATTAGAACAAAAGGATGGCCTAAGATGAACAGAGGAGGCTGGTTGTTTCGGTGTTCCCTCTGTGAAACCTGAAAATGTGTCTTTGCTAAAGTAAATGACTTCACTATTATGTAACAAGAGCCAAGGGTATAGTGTTTCAACGAAGTCATGTTTTGTAGACAAAACAAATGTATAAGGAATAAACACTACTAAGGGGCAGTGACAGATGTAGGGAGCTATTGCACTAAATGTCACTACAACTCTGACAGCTGAGAGACAGAGCGGCGCTTCCTACTTAATGAAAATGTTTTGCGAAGGGGCGGCTGCTTTATGTAAACATGCCTGAAGGAGTAAGAGAAGCTGGAACAGTTTCAGCTAAAACTGCAGAAAATAGCAACTTTTTGGCATTTCTGTCAAAATTTTTTAAATTGCTTTTGTATGTTATCAGACTTTTTTGTTGTGTTTGCTGTGCTTAGACAACTATCTGGCCTTCAAGTAATAATATCCAGGAATCCCATCAGTGACTGGGGGGAACATTCTCTAAGCCCCCCACCTTCTGCTCCCAAATTTGACAAAAACCAGAAGATTTCAAGTGCTGCAGTGCCTTAAATGACCACCGGAGGCACGTGAAAAAATAAAACAGTACAGGAGTCTAATTTTACACAAAACATGAATAATACAGAGTGGTTTTAATGTAGATTGCTTTTTTTGCCATTATTTACAGATCTAATAGGAATAAGAAATGATTTCAATAGTTCTAAATGTTATGCATTATTAGGGGCGTGCTTCCTGTTTAAGGGTTGAGTTGGGCAGAGTAGACATCACACTTTATTTTCACCGTGCAGAATCCTCTGGGGGACAACAGAGACTTTCAGTCCAGAGTATAAATGTTTATAGTATCTGCACTCTCAGTTACTTCCTTCAGACGGTAGATACAAAAGCCCCACTGGCTAAAATCTGTGTAAACAAAAACAATATTTGTCTCATTTGCAATAAAAATCAAAAGACAGCATTTTAATATTCTCCTGACCATCATGTCTGTTCACTTGTGGTGTAAATGGATCACTGCTTTGTCAAAGATAACTGGAGACAAACAATGTACTTTCAATTGTGTCGTCATTTTCTCTTCTAAGCTGCTAAACAGGAACCTGCTGGAATTCAATTTTTACCCGAATCAGGCCAATAAATCGTTGCCTTATTAATAAAATTAATCTGATTACTTTAAAATGAGGGAGAGTCAGGGAGTCATTTAGCCAATCAGCTCTGCCTCATCCTTAGCCCCGTGTAACAGTTTCATAGTCTGCAAAAGACATAGAAAGTCAAAGAAAAATAAACTCTTACTTGGTGAGGACGATAGAGACGGCATCATTAAGGATGCTTTCACCGAACACCAGCATGTTGAGGACTGGGTCCACATTGAGAGCGTTAAATATTGCAATCGTAGCAACAGGGTCCACAGCGGAAATTAAAGAGCCAAAGGCAAAGCTGCCAAAAAAAGAAAAAGATCAGAAAAACTGTAAAACTTTAGAAAAATGAGTCAATAAAAACATTTTAAACAATCAACTAATGATGTCTTGACAACTAGTGCTTGTAGGTGTAGGAGTGGTTCAAATGTTTGTGTAAAGCATGTGTGGGCTCTGGGAGTATCAGTGGATTTATTGGAGCAAAAGAAAAACAATCTAGGATTGTTTGGGGCTCTCTTTAAAAATCCATTTAGCTCTTTTATTGGGTAGCCCATGTGCTGAATTCCACTGCAAATGTTATTAACATCAGCTTAGGAGCTTTTGACAAATCCTCAAAGAAAGCTCAAAAACAGACAGACTGAAAACAAATCCCTGCTGGGGAGGGCCGAGCTCACTAAACTTTTCCCAGTCTTGTTCCTTAGGTGCTCCGGCCGGCGGGTTTTACATATTTTCCTCTCCAGCACACCTGATTCAAATAAGTATCATATCAGGTTTCTATGGAGTCTAAGAGGTTCCTAAAGATGAACCCAGTAAGTGCAAAGGATCAGGGAAAAATAACAGATCTAGACAGGATAAAAAGCCCTTAAGGACCTGGACTGGAAAACACTGGAGTAACGCCCTGTTTAAACACAAGGAACACTCCTGTGACTGCACACAACATAACCACCAAAACACGAAAAACATGGGTGGGGTTTCTGCTACATTTGAAGTCCTGATTATCCAGGTGATAACTCTTTAGGAATAAACCTGTTCATGTCTTTGGACTGAAAGAGGATTGAAAATTGGATTTAGGGAAAACGTACAATAGGTTGGCGGAAGGCTTGAAAGTTGTAATGAACAAAAGTGAGACAAAAGACTTACCTGTCAGTCATGGTCATTTTATAGATTACATCAGCCTGAGAGAGAACAAAAGAAACTAAATGAATGGTTAAAACCAGGAGATGAGATAACTCTGACATTCACAAAGATGGAGGATTCCCTTAGAGTCCCCCTCTGATTAATTTTTGCTCTTCTGTAAAAGAGATCCCAGGGGTCTTTTAGTTATGATGACATCGTTCCTAGCCAAAATCAAAATACCTGTGCAGTTTTCTAGGACATAGTTTCTGCAGAGCGGCAGGAATTCTTTAGAAATCTGCCTCCAAAGATGTGGGTGGGACTGCTGGGACCAAACATTAGCAGTGAAACCAAAATGGCTAGCAATATTTGAGCTAACCAGCCGTACAGCTTTGAGCCAAACGCCAGCTTGGATGATGAAAACGTAGACAAACATGGATTTAGTCGTCTACAAGTGGCTGCATCACAATGGAGTGGAGCAGGGAGCTTGTGGTTTGTCTTTGTAGTTTTTACATCATAACTACAAGCTTTACCCAACAGCATGTTTTCGTCTGCTCCTGATTCACTACATCTTGCGTAAAGAAATACTCAGAAATGCAATTTTAATCTTAATTCTCTTTACAAACAGCAGGTCCTACATTATCTGAAAAAGTCAAAAGAACATCTCAAAAACAAAAAAACATGACTTTCATCAGAGTGAGTCTTTAACTAGGACTTGAACTTTTTTTTTTGTACTGTTGTGTTTAGTAGAAATTTGGTAAAAACGTCTACTTTCTCTCACCTGACCAAGGAAATAAATCCCTCCTCCAACTATGAAGGCTGAGATGGCAGTACCAATTACAGCAAACAAGGTGATGGAGCCTATGTTCTGGAAAAAGTTACCCTGAACACAAATAGACACGGTAAAAGACACAGGAGCACAACTTCCCATGGCAGACAGTAGACAAAACAAGCTAGAAGAAAGCACAGTCACATCAACACATTGTAAGTTTAGACAGAAGCCTTTTTAGTGCTTCCTGTAAGTGACAGATGTGTCATTACTTAGAGATATGGTAAGAGATATGATAAGATAACGTTAGATGTACAGCTATTCGCATTAATCTTTCTGGTTAAATGCTTAAATGTATGCAGTGAATTCTTTTAAAGGCAGCATTGGATTGTTTTTTTATTCAAACATATGCATTAAAGACAAAAATGCTAAGTGCATTGAAACATCAGCTGAAAGTCTTGTGTGTTGGTTTAAGTGCACATTTTTTTGCATACCTTGTGTAGAGAGTACCCCGACTCAAAGATAATTGGTGGCAGAATCAGAAGAAAGAACATGTTGGGCCGGAACATTTCCTCCTCCTTTAGTTAAAAACAAAAAAATAAAATGGTAAACACCAAAAGCTCTATTGATCCGGTTTTATTTGAAGGAATCTAAAGATTATTTAAACTTGTATCTTCTGCATTTACATCTTTCTGCCAGTCAACAGTATGAGCACTAAAAGACTTGGAGGAAATAAAACCCCACTAAAGTTGGAGTAGTTCAGCTTTTTATAAACTATTGCAAAAAATAGAAGCATGAGTGATGGCGATTATGACGACACATACGGAAAAAAGACAGATCCTATTTACCTTAAATATGTGATGATGACGGGAACATGATGAAACCATTGTTTTCTTCTTAGCTTACCACCTCCCACATTAGGCCCTTGCATCATGCAGTAAAGGGTGTGTGTGTCAGTTGTGTTTGTTAATGATTTAGGGTGGAGGTGTAAATGTCAATAAGCTCACAAGGATATTTAAGTGGTCGGTTTGTGGCTTTTTTTCTACTTTTGAAAAATGGGTGGGGCTTCGTTTACAGTGACTTTGTGTTACTGCTTTTATACATCTAACATAAGTTGGGTAAATTAACACAACCATGGCAGCTTTACTATAAGTTAAAAAGATATAGTTACTGCCCAAAATCTATAATGCATGACAGGCTTGCAAAAAGCACACTTGAAAATGGCAGCATAAAATGTTTAAAAAACATCTCGAATGAATCATTTTTTTATCCTATTTGACTACATTTTGCATAACTAAGATTATTTTTGAGAATCCAAAGATCATGATACTGGCAGATGTAGGTCAAGTGGAAAGGTTTACTCTGCCTAACTTTGCCTATTAAACCATTCAAATTTAAGGAAAACTAGGCCACATCCTGCTGCCAGGCTGCCAAAGTTAATGTTAGCGACTTGACATTGAAGTTGAAGAGAAATCTCCCCTTTCAGTCCAGCCCAACACCTCAGAAACAGAAAGGTACGCCATGCATGCTCAGCAACCTGACATCCACAGCTGTACACCTGACATATGCATGTGTGCATGCGTTCCAATGCCACATGTAATAGTGACTGCTGGAGTGATGGAACCAACACTTGGCTCTTCCAAACAGGAATAAATATAGAATTGTACAAGCAAACACAAAAAAAAAAAAAAGAAAGAAGGTGCCTCTTATTTGTTGGCTTGGAGTTGGATTTCAGGAATCTAAAGTTCTGGACAAAAATACTGAACAGAAAGCAAAAGAAAAAAAAATAAACAGGATAATTGTAAAAAATGAAATCTATATATCGCTATAGACAGATTAAACAGTAGACTTGTGTCAGAATGTGCTGAACTGATCTCCAAAAAACATAAAAGCAAAGCTGCAGAGTGCAGCATTAAAGAGATTTCAGAAATATAGATATGATAACAGACAGCAGAAAAAGAAATATACATCCAGTCCAAAAAGAAGTGATGAAACGATTCACTAAGAGAGCAGATGATTTGTATATTCCTCAGAAGTGCTGAGACAGAGCCTGAATTAAATAAAAAGGAGGCCAAATGGCAAAGATAAAGGGGCCACAGTTAAAAGAGAGTTGACAGATAACAGAAAAAAATATGAGTGGGATGGGTGAAGGGAACATCAGAGTACGAGTTCCCTGAAGGCTCAGCTTTTGACAGGCACTGACATCACCACAAGGGGAAAAAGGCCCCTGAGACCACAATTAAAACTTTTCTATGTGTCAGTCCTTCTCCTCCCCCTCTACTCCTCTGTGGCGTGAGCGACGTCTATTAAAAGTATCCTCTGCCCTTTGGGGCTTAAAACACATCATTTCAACCACTAAGGAGCAAAGATGAATGCAGTAAAGACAACAAGAAATTCTTATCTGGGGATTAGGCATGCTCACCTGTTCCTTTCCATCTGCACAATGCCTAGAAGACACAATGCTTGTGCTACTTTCTACCAGCAAGATTTTTTCTGTAATGTGTGTAAGAGTACAGGGGGGTAGTGGGAAAAAATTTAGGAAAAATGGCTTAAAGTTTTGCTCAATAAAAAAAAAGTAAATAATATATTTTGATTATCTTTTGTAGTTACCCAAATTAAGTAATAAAGTAACTTACCGGTATACTTTCATAAAACGCAATATTAAATTCTGCCAAGAGCAGTAACTTCTGTTCCACCATTGTTAGGAACAGATAATAAAAATGAAAATAATTTAAAAAAAAACAACACACCTTTTGTTTAAATATCTGGATGGACAAGATGTTTTTTGAGAGTTGTATTTTCCATGTTAGAAATATGACTGAATCAAGAGTTTTTCAAAAAGTAAAAGCAGTTTATGCTTTTTACAAATAAAGACAAAGGGTACAAACTGGTTGTAAAAGCACTAAATGTTGTTGGAGTCACATGTAGAAGCATTGATTTCCAAATTAGAGCCACAGAGGCTACATTGTACTTCAATGAGTCAGAAACCGGAAGCTATCAGTAGTAAGACCATCACCAGATTCCAATATGGGAAACTGGTAAGAAGGCATGTGGTCAAGATGCAGTGACATGTTGCCAAAGAGCTGCAGCAGGATTTGAAGTCAAGAAGAACCGTGTTTATAAAATGGTAATACTTCTGAAGTCCAAGATAGAAACTTACTCTGACCCAAAAGTAGAAGAAAAGTCAACTCTATTGTGCTCCATTTAAAGGAAAGCACAGTGTTAAGGCTTCCGTTCTGTAATGATTGGACGAAACTGAAACTTTCCGGCCTGTAGATCACAGTTTGTTTTTATTTTGAAGAAAAACTGAAAGTAATGCTGACGTAAAAACATGTTGGGATGTTATATGCTGGAACCCAGCAGAGTCAGCAGGGCAAGATGGGTTCATTAAAGGAGAAAATGTCCCTGATAAAAGCTAATGCTTAGACGCTACAGCAGGACTATTGTCTCACCATAAGATTCACAAGTCTTCACTTCGAAGCTTTGATGAGGTTTGAGATTTTCAGACCCCCCCCCCCTCCCAAAAAAAAAAAAAAAAGAGAATGAGACCTGGAAGACAGTCCCTTTGTGAGGCGAGCCAAAATTTGCCTGAGGCGTCACAAGACGTTTATGTCTGGCTGTGTATGACATCTGCAGGAGGTCCAAGACAGAAAATGATGCTCTGCAGAGGAGTGAAGGCACTTAAAAAAGGCCTATTTGTTTATAGAACAATTTAAAGCTGTATTACATTTCCCAAGTGAACACAATTTGTATATAAAGTTGAGGTTTTCTAAAAAAACTAATGTAAAAAATAAACAGTTGTACGTCACTGAGACACGCCGAGACAAAAGTGTTCTCGAGAACACGGACACGCCTGTGTGTCTTTAGAAACATGTGTGCAGAACAGTAATAATTGTTTTGTGTGCTATGATAACAACTATAGATAGATGAGTAGGTCAGTGTCAGTTTACACTCCTGACCATAACTGATCAAGCAAAATACCAAAGAAGGCTTAACCTAAAAAAGTTGACACAGAGTTTTGTGTTTGTTTGTTTAATTAAGATACTTCTTTGAGATACTTCTAGGTTCAGACTGTGAGGAAAGTTCAGCATGTTTAACCAACAGAAAACAAAAAGTAAGGACTGAATCAAAAAATAGTTTCCATTGAAAAATCCCAACATAAAAGCTTTTTAACTAAAGTTGTATACAGTAGAGAGGAAGCTTTTATTTAGCTCATGGCCCTGGTGCTCAGACAGTTGAACAGGTCGGCTCAGTAAAGCTAAACACGAGACTTTCATCTAAAGATGAGCATGATAGGCCAACATGGGGACAGGGCCCACAGGGGATTTGATTACTTATGTTGATGACTCAGCACCACCCTGGGGCCCCCAAGCTGAAACAGACAAAACAATGGGCTTCTGTGTGTAAGAAACACTGATAGAACCTGTCCCCCCCACCCCCACCCCCCCTCACCATTTACTCTACAGCTCTTTCTTCCTCTCTTATTTTCTTCATTCATTCATTCTTTCTCTAACTGGCAGGGAACAAGGAATTTTAATTAAAGGCTGTCAGGGCCAGGAGGGAAAAAAGGGCTTATAAGGATAGCAAGCAAAACATGATCTACGTTGCTTTGAGTTGAGAAACTCCAGACTGGGATGGGTTTTTAAAATATTCATAAACTATTAAAAAAAACAGATGCTTAATGGAACAAGGGGGTGGCGATTACACTGAAAGCAAAAAGGCGTGGAGTCAACGGTATCACAACCATGAGAAGTACCGGTGGTTGCACAACACCGGTTTGAGATATACAGTCCCTGCCCTTTCCATGACGCTTAAGCTCAGGAATGCAGTGACAAACTTCCTCGTTCAATAACGGACTGTTACACCAGACGCAACTCAACAATCCAGACCAAAACCTCTGAAAAAATATTTTACCCATATTGGATTTCACTGGTACATTTTGTTTTTCATGTTTGGTGTCACTGTATTATAATGTGGTCGTTTTCACTTTGCCATAAGCAAATGAAGGAGAGCAGTGCAGTTGAATTGGTATGGACAGAAAACAACTTGAAACCAGGTTGTTGACGGTGACATCATCAATACCTTCCAGTCCGCCAGTTTCTGGAACTCAATGAAGTTAATGAAGCCTCCCATTAAGATTCCTAGAAATGAAAAGAAACAAAAAATAAAAAGGATTGTAAACAAACACACACATATTAGGGATGTGCTGAAGCAGAGGAAATAAATTGTTATCTTGGAACGTTTTTCTCATTGTTTTTAACTCTTTAACATAGTGAGGAATATTAAATAAGTATTTATTCGTCTGTTTTCAATAACCTGCAAGTTATGAATCATATTACCAATTCATTTTCCTTCACAAATTAAATTTTTTTAATTTTAAAACTTAAAATTAATATGTTTTTTTTAATTGTGCTAATATTTTCTTTCCTATTTGTGTGCTGTCAACCTTTCCATTCAACACCGTCGTCTTGGCTCTTAAATGCTATTTCACAAACATGGATTGAATAACATGTGACAATGTTTTTGAATGAGATACTCCGTTAGAAAGCATCTCTCTAGCATTCTTAACACAGATTCTACAAATCATTAAATAAACATACAGGAAAATAAATACCACAAAACAATGTGGAAGTCATTGGGGCAGAAAAATCTCTCTTCATTTTTAAACGTATGTGTTATTGCAGTTCACAAAATTCCTTGCTCCTAACAAAAATGATGTGTCTTGTTTCATATCCTTTGCCCAAGCTGCCAAAAAGGAAAAATGCCTTTAGGGTCAAGACCTCTGGACGGATGTGTACCGGTGAGCAGAGTGAGCGTGTGTGTGCATGTGTGCAATCTAGTCAAAATGCGGGAAACAGAGGGATTGACAGGAAGGAACCATATCCTGAAGTCAGATAACACAGTTTTTCCCCGTTTGTGCCGTTTCCCTAGGAAAGTCCATGTGTGCATTGTGATGCGAGTGTGCAGATTGCGTGTCTGTGAATAGCCTGGTGATGGACTGAAGACAGCTGCATTATCCAGAGTGGAAAACAAATTTGGTTTGGATACAAACACAGCATTACATTTAAAAGAAAAAAAAGATGTGTTCATGTTACTGTGGTGCTTGGCTCCCTGTCTGCTGGATTCCTATTTATTGTAGGATCCAATTCAAGATTTTAGAACAAGTCTCAATGGAATGGAACTACACCCTATATTTCAAAATAAATACAGGTTTAAAACACACAGGTCAGCCAGCCAGGTGCTCACAGTTGTTCATCAAGCAAAGGTAAATGAAGGCGAGACAGAGCCTCCTTGGTTGTGACACCTAACCTATGCCATAAGCTGCCTCAAGAAGTCAGAGCTGCACAGAAAATAAATCATTTTAGATCCCAGTAAATACTTGTCTCTTCTCACTGGCTTTAAGTTTACACCTGAGCTTAACATCATGACCTTCTATTATAATTGTTTGTTTAAGTTGTTGTCTTTTTTTTTTTGTACAGTATTTTCTAAAGTTGTTACTTTTGTTGTTGTCCCTATACTATAAAGTTTTGTTTTTAGGATTTATTATGTTTTTTTAATGATATAACAACTCTGCCATCGTCGGCTTAGTCACGGAGGACAATGACAGAGAGTAAGGAGAACGGATCCATAACTTTGTGGACTGGTCCCAGCAGAACCGCCTCCACGTCAACCCAGGAAAACCAAACGGAGCTGGTGGTGGACTTTAGGCACTCACACTCTGCATTAGCCCCAGTGACCATCCAGGGGAGGGGCATTGAGAAAGGACTCCTACAAGTTGGGTGTTCACCTCAACAATAAGCTGGACTGGTCCCACAACACCCATGCACTGTACAAAAAGAAGGGCAGAGCAGACGCTTTCTGTTGAGGAGACTGAGGCCTTTTGGAGTGCAGGGACCACTCCTAAAGACCTTTTATGACACTGTAGTGGCACCAGCCATCTTTTATGGAGTGGTATGGTGGTGCAGCAGCATCTCAGTGGCAGACAGAATGAAGCTGGAGAAGCTGATGAGGAAGGCCAGCTTTATTTTGAGGTTGCCGCTTAAATCAGTGAAGGTGGAAGAAAGGAGGATGGTGGACAAGCTATCATCCTTGATGAAGAACGACGGCCACCCCCTGTGTGACACGGTGCTAGCTCTAAGCAGCGCCTTTAGGGACAGACTCATCCACCCCAGCTGTCTGAAGGAGCGGCTGCATTCCTACCTGCTGCTCTCTACAACCAAAGCTGCTCTCAGTGATCCCACTGGAAATCTGCTACCTCAGTCACTTCAATCTTCATCTGTGTCACTTTAAAATATGTTGCTGTTGTGCATTTTTTAATTACCGAACATTACCATAACTACTGGTATATTTTTAATATTTTATCTATTTATATTTTAAGTTTCTTATATTTGCAGAACTTTGGTCAACTGAGCTTGATGCTGTATAAAAGGACTGATATAGCAAATGAATTATTTACTGATTTACCAACTGATTGGTTAAAAACAACATGAATGGATAAAGTTTGCCCAAATTTCCTCCCACAACCTACCATGATCCTTTTTTAACTCTTTCAAAGTGCAATAATATCTCAGCAATACTAGCAATCACAGGGAAACAAACATGTGCATGCGTCTAACAGGCCCTTGAGAGACGAGTACTCACCAAGGGACACAACAGCCACACTCTCAGGAAGAAAATGCAGCTTGAACTTGATGAGCAGATGCACCAATATGATGCAGATACCTGGAGAATGACAAATGAGAGTAAAATTTAGTTTGCTGACAAATCCAACCTTTAACTCATCCAGGAATCTCTCTGGCATTTTAGCCTCAGAAAGCCACTGACAAGCAAATCAGTGATAAAATGATTCCATACAACGAGGAATTTGCAGCCTACATTTCATAAATCCACCACCCAAACAAATAGTATTTGGTAAATTAAGTTAAATGAAAAATTCTGATTAAACTAGTAGACTGGAGTTTAAGGAGATTTGTAATTCACAGGGCAGTGATAAGGTGCTAAATAAAGAAACATAAATAAATGTACCTTTAAAAGAAAAGTTCCTCTTGGGTTTTAAACTATCAAAGTCTATTTTTTTAATAAAATAGGATCTTTATTTTTGTAAAGTGAGTGAATCTTGTTAGCATTATTATTTTTCCCATAATATTTTATAAAACATATAAACAAAAATGTAATAAAAAAGTAAATTGATAGAATATTTGTTCCTTTCAACACATAATATCTTATCCAAGTAATGGCAAATAGTGACATAAATCCTACTGTGCGTATTTCTCTGTGGAATTTTTCTATTTGCATTTTACTTTCTGACCTTAAATCAAAAGTTATATAAGAGCAAAACTGATGTTGACTGTAAGATAAAAAATAAAACGCCAACCAATAACGAGCAGGCTGAAGAATATGGTCATCCCACTGGACTGCTCTTCTTCTTGGGCCTTGACCCCTGTCTGCACTGGCAGGATGGGCTTGGGGGTGGGTGGTGTTGTTGTGGTCGGTTTGGTAGATGTTGTAGGGTGGAGGGTCTCATTATTTCCATATGGTATAGCTGTGGCATTTGACCTGCTGCAAAAACATTGACAAATCAATTGTGTTAGTCTTTTAGTGTAAAGTTTAGTCAGTCAAAAATAAAATCTGACGATAAACCTAGGAAAAACACTTGTGAGTAAAATGGGGTTTCTTGGCTCTAACCTGAGAGTTTGCCCATCCTGCAGTGAGTCCTCTGTTTTAGATGCATCTTCTTTGTTATTGTGTTTTTGTGTCTCCTTGTTGGCAGCTGTGTTGACATTCTGTTGCGCCTTCGCCTCGACGTCTTCACTTCTCTTGGGCACATTCAAGGAGTTTCCTTGTTTAGCTAGTACCGACACCGAGGTGTTTACGAAAAAAAGCAAAAAAGACAAATATAAAACTTTAAGACGGAACACTCGCATTTTCAGTTCACGAAGTTAAAACACGACAGCAAAATGTTCAATTCGAAATCATTTCAACAGCGCCACATATCTAGCAGCGTCACGACTCCACTTCCGGGTAAAGCGTTTGATGGGAGTTGTAGTTACATCTAGATTTATATAGTTACCCTATTGTGAGAACCTATTAAAAACAACAAGAAAGTTTATCTTTTTATCACAATAATAATATTTGCATACTTATAATAGATAATACAGATTTTACTTGTACATGTACTATGTAAATGCTAACACTTTTTCATTGTGTACTCAGTTTCCCGTGAGTCAGTGCCGACGTCGTCGAAACTGTGGTGCATTCAAGATAACAGCAAAAAGTTAGTGTATGCGAGACCTGTTCATTTTATGACTAAATGTATTCCTGACTTGCCCTGGAAAAATGTTTGGACCCTGCATCAGAAATTATTAATTAATAACAAGATGAGAGACGTCTCCTACAAACTCCTACATAGAATCTATCCCACTAATCAATACATGCTCAGATATAAGAAGACTATTGACCCTGTTGACCCCAATTGTACCTTTTGTAAAGAACACCCAGGCACAAACAATCACCTATTTTGGAACTGTAATCCTACTAAAAGACTTTGGAAAGATTGTGCACGTTTTATAAATTATGAATTAGATTCATAATATCACATGAAATTTTAACATATCATATTTGGCCTACACGAAAAAAAAAAATAAGATCAAACGTAAAATTGGCAATTAATCTAATTATAATAATTGGTAAATTCATATTCACAAATCAAAGTTTTCTTCATCACAACTTTTTTTCCCTTTAATAATTAAAGAATTAGAATCTTATTTACATACTATTTCTAAAAGTTTAAACAAAAAGGCCATACATATTTATGAAAACTGTAACTCTTTGAATATTTTCAATGCATAGCATCTGGAATCTTTTCGTAATCCATGTACCATCCTCTGACATTGTTGTTGTTATGACTATTGTTCCTGTCATACATATTTGTTCTATTTGTGTTGAATAATAAAGTTTAAAAAAAAATGACTAAGTCATGTATTACGTTTATGAATTGATGATGCATCACGTCACAAAATTAAATAGAGAAAAAAGTGTGAAAACAATTTACTTTACTATTTACTATTATAGGTAATTGTATCAAGGTCTAAACTCACTGAACTCTATCTTGAGCACATTTGCTGATCTGTTTGTTAGGGGTAGCCTATCAGTCAGGCACTTTGCAACAACTTCAAGTTTTCTGGTTAAAACAGTAGTTTAGATATGACTAATATGACTCACTGGGGTTCAAGCCAAGGATCACCATGGCGGGAAAAGGGGGAAAACAGGCAACTTAGAACCAGAAATTATTGAAGATGCAGTCAGGCTGGTCCAAATTGTATGATTTTTGCCAAAGAATAGTTTAAAAAGGAGAAAAAGGAACCCAGTAACTCAAATACTAATAAATCTGTCAACCAACATATGCAAAACCATCCATCCAGAATCCAGACAATTCAAACTCCAACCAAATGGGTTGAAAGAGTCAGAATATCACAGTGTTACACTTGTCTACTCAAAACAGAAGTTAGACAACAGTTCTGATGTTTTAAAGTTTTAACGGGAAATAATCAAATAAACTTTGTCTGGTTTGATTAGTCTGCTGGGGAAAAAATAATGAAAAACACAAGATGAGTATGGATCCATCCATTGAATTAGAGCCTTTAGGCTGGCAGTGGTAGCACAGCTGAGAGGAGGAAACTTTTCCAACTTGCTTTGAGCCCCATAGTAATAGTTTGCTTCAGTGTTGTTGCAGACCACATCCATCCTTTTTAAGACCACAGTTTATTTATCTTCTAATGGCTAGGATAATGCACCATGTCAAAAAAAATAAAAAATAAAATAAAACTCAAACAACGTCTGGTTATTTGAACATGACAAAGAGTTTACTGTTCTCCAGAGTCACCAGACCGCCGTCTAATAGCATGACTCTGGGATGTGATGAAACCAAAGATTCACATAATGGACGTTCAGCCAAAACGTGTGCAGCAACCGCACGATTTTGAAATAGCAAAATAAGAAAATAAACCTTTTGAGTCATGCTTTCAAAAGCTTCTTGAATCAATTTAATGCAAAAAATAAATTGTTCTGAAGGCAAAAGGCTGGCCCAGCTTGAATTTATGTAAACTCCCTGCTCAACAGCAAATTGAGGCCCTGTTTTTTGTTTATTTTGGACACACTTATTAAAAAAAAGGGGGGGGGGGGTATTTCTGCGTGTTGTAAACCACCTTTTTTCACTTTAAAACATCACAGTGAGCTCTTCATTCATTCATTCACTTTTTTTTAATTTCATGCCAAATTCATTCAGAACATTATTTGTACAGTACCTCCGCTAAAATCGTGGTTTGGAGCAGTTGCTCCTATGTGAGTATTTCAGTGGGCTGTTTTCTGACTCATTCTTTTTTATTTATTTTTAATACATATATAGTTTCCCCTTTTCGTGGAAGCAATCAATGCCCGATTTAGACAATTCACTTCCACCCTCCAAAACAATTTCAGTCCGTGCAACACTTCCGCTGTGCAAGACTTTAGATGAGTTACTTGACCATATTATTGCAACAGGAAAGCTGTTAGCGACAGTGAAACGAGCACTTTCACAAATAATAAGGCATTAAATTAAAATGCACGTTTGTGTAAACTGCACGACTATAAAGAAGCACAAACAAGGAACAAAATGAGCTAGATATGGGAAGCTATTTATGTATTTAAAAAAGGGTACGCAGATGAAAGGTGGATACACTAAAAGTAAAAAAAATAAAAAAACGAAATAAGTAAAGGACGCAGGCACGCGCGTACAGGAGGACAGAAAAGGAAATGGGGCCCCTGTATCGCGTCATGTGATACCCGTTGGTGGCAATGACTGCGGCTTCTGCCACAGCTTCATGACGTTGTAGCAACGGTTGTCGAGGAGCTTTTGCTATCTTGTTGCCGCCAGCTTCGTGGTTCAGCAGCGGTAACGCCCACTTGGGGAGGTTTAGCTCCGTTTTTTTTTTCTTCTTCTTTTTCTTTCGCGGAGGGACTGCTCCATTCATTGGGCTGGGCTGGGCTGGCAGGCGGGCGGGCGGCAGGCAACCAAAGCGCAGGAGCGGCAAGAGCAACATCAGCGACGTCTAATGATGGTCTCTGAATGAGAACGCCAGGCCACTTTAACCAGGCTTTCTCCGCCAGCCGTTTCTGACCTCGTCCGATAGATCCAGACCTAAAAGCCTCTGCTCAGGAATGGAATTCCAATGTCTCCGTAGGATACTGGATGTCTAGAGCTCCTTTTTTTTCTTGCCGCGGAAATACTAGACCGATTTCCTACTCGCCTGTCTCTCGGCGCTGCTGCAGTCAGACACACCACTCCTCTCGGCCCATTAACCGTCCGCACATTTTATTTTATTGTATTTTATTTTTGAGACTAGGGTTCTATCAAACTGGACACATTGGGACCGTTTGCGTTATCGCTCCACAGAAGAAGACGTGCCTGTGTGTGTTTTCGCTGCCTGTATGATGCCGACACATCTGCGGATCCGGAGAAGGTCATTCCTTGGGCTTTTATTCCTTTTTTCATTGTCCACCTCGGCTTTGTACTTCATCTACTCCGCCCCCGGAATCGGTAAGTCCGTTTAAATTGAGAGGGGAAAAAAAGAATAATGATGGGATGTTGTTTCTATGGGCCGTTAGGTCATGTGTGACAGCACGGCCACGCGCTCCTGTTCAATCATAGTATTACCTATAGTCCATGATCATGAGGCTCTGCGGGGATGCTGATCCCATAATATCATGTGCCTGGCCAGGATAATAATGGCCAGAGTGATTAGCATGGATATTATGATCTTGCTGATGTTGCTAGGCCCTTTTGGCGATGTTTAAAACTGTAGCTACTGACAATATGTCATATTTCCAGTCACATCTGGGGGATTCCACAGCTTTTTTTTTTTTTTTATAATCGGCTAATGTAGATTTACCAGGAGGCCAAAGATCACTCACTAGTCATAAAGGGAAAATGGGTTTCAACTTGTGTGCTTGGCTCACTTACAGACAAGTTACTCCTTACACCATGAGCTGGTCCTTAGTCACATGCAGTTGTGTAATATCACATGTCCCCAATTCCTCATCAATATTAATTCAGTGTCTGATCATCCTTTTTTCTATTGTCACTTTTTGCTGCTCTGTGTACATGTGAAGCTGGATCATCACTCTTGAGTTACTAAACCTTATTTCTCATTTCGCCTCCGTTAAGCTCTAGTCTTCTCGTGGTCCATTTATCTCTACAGTCCAGATACTGAGGTTAAAACATTTGTGTTTTAAATGATTGACTATCATTTCTATAGCTTTCAAGACACCAATCAATGGGTTTTAATGACAATTTTCTTTGTGACAGTTACAATTGCATTGATCTCTTTGCCAACATGATTGGCCGTTATGTGTTTCCCTGTTAGTTTAGAAAACCGTTGAATGTGCAAATGATCCGCCTGCAGCACAACTGCCAATGTTCTCTTTTTAAATTGAGAAGAGGAAGGTTTACAAGGAAATGATTTGGGTGAATGGTACTGGTGTTTGCACTGGTAGACATCTTTTCCTTTGAAGGCCCATTGTAAACCAGCCAATTTCCATGGACTGAGTTGATCCATTCTCTGGTCCAATGACGGCGTTTCACATTAGAATGGGACGAGTATTTGACTTGACTCAAAACACTGTCAAAAAATCATTAGCGTTTTAAATGGGTAAAAAGTTAGCCTGGTATTGTTAGTTTATGTGCAATTACTGATTGAATGGCATATTGTTCATGTGATATCAAGGAGAATGCAGCTCCCTATGGATCATCAAAATGGATATTGATCCATTTTTTGCTTTTTACCAGCTGGGAACAAAAAGGATCAATAGTTGAATCAATTATTACATGCAGAACACAATATCGACAGTAACCCATAGATAGTGTAAATAATCCTCTCTCTAAATAGAAACAATTAAGTAAGTTAATAATCTACTACTTGGTATAAAAAGAATCAATTTTTTATTTTCTTAGTAACTTTCCAGCTTGGTGTCTCAAATGACTGCTTGTATGCCTATTCATTCTGCAGCATGTGGACTAATGTTGGGCTTTAATGGACTCGAAGCTTACTGGGGGGGGGGGGGGGGGGGGGGGGAGTCAAGGAAATGGAACAAGGAACCGCAGCACCAGTTCATAAATGGTTAATTATAAATGGTAACCCGGAGTAAGGCCGCCTTAGCTGCTGTTCATAAGTGCTTCAGTTTATGTGCTTTTTAGCAGCCCCTGAACGGGGAAATCATGTGAGGGGCAACCCTCCACTAATCAGTCATAAGGTGGAATGATTCAATCAGTGGGGGTAAGATTGGATCATAGGCATTCTTTGACATGGTAGAATCCGTGACCAGAACAGGCAGCTTGTCCCGGCTTTGCACCGGCACATGTGGCCGCTGAACACTGTCACTTCAGAACAGACAGCACAGAGTTAGCACTTATCAACCCTTAACAGGATGCACTGTGAGTGTTTTATGATCCGAATGTCTTATGGTAGGTAATATACTATCATACAGCTTATGATAACAGATAAAACAAGTGTGACACAAAAGAAAGTGGATAAAAATAGGGATTTATGATTTTAATGAGGAGGTCAGGTTGTTTTAGAGGACTTCTCCATATCATTTAGTTACTTATCATTAGCTGACATGTAGTGTTGAGAGCACGGGAAGAACACAACTGTAGTGAGAGCTGGGTGCAGCTGAAGTGAAATGAATGGATCCATTACATTTCACTGAATTCAAGAAACACTGTCCAACAGTAATGTAAAAGAAACATCTAGAGACCAACAGATTTGATTAGTTTGTATAGAAAGAGTTGAATAAAAAAAATCAAAGTAAAGCCAAAAAGAAACAATCTAAAAACAGGAAAATGAGGCATTGAGGATGAGAGGAGGAGAGGAGGAGGAAAAAAAAGCAGAGTTAGACTGTTGGCCTGCACATCGGGGAACCCATTCAGAGCACCTGCACAGGGCTTCCTGTGACATCCACGTGGCCTCGGTGCAGGATGCCCCAAATTCATTTCTTTGTCCGTTTCTCTCATCCTATTCGTCGACTGCTTTCTCTCAGTTTCTCCGTCTCCCCGTGTTTACATGCACCAACACCCCAGCCTCTACAGTGTATGATGCCCTTGAGCCTGGATGTTGACTGATGCAGGCTGGGGATGCAGGGCACAGCTGGGCCTCATTGCAGCAGTTTATTTAATTAAAACATGAGAGGATCCCATTGGAGCGAGCACAAGGGAAGACGCTTTGTCTATTTATAGGTCCAAACGTACATACCCTCAGACGGGCGCACTCTCCGCCTGCAGCCGGGGAGTGCAAAAAAGACAAGAGAACAGGTGCTTCTCTTTGTCGCTACACATCCTTTTTATCACCTTGTCGACACGATTAGCTGCACGTTTATGTGTTTGTGTTTCTGTTTACATGTAAACTTGTTACCGATTTTTTTTTTCAGGGTGTCGTGTTGAGGGACAGTGTTTTCAATGTCAACGTCACCTCAAAGCAAATAAAGCTGTAAATGCATTTAGCTAGCAAGAAGCAGACACACAAGAAGATTTTGGCTTGTTAAAACATCTTTATACCATTTTGACCAGTTGGTATAATTTTGGTAAACCCTTCAGCACACATGTGTTTATTCATTTGTATGTACAGATCGTTTGCGGTAAGTGATGCACTTGTTCTTGACTAAAAGTGAACTTCTGCACAGAGAAGGCCGTTTGAGCTTTTTCCGGTCGGCCAGAGTCAGACTAAAAAAAGACTCATCCTGACTTGTTCACGTAAAATGAGTGAAGATTTGACTGTCTGTGCGTCTTATTACGTAAGATAACTATTTTTAGTGGTTTTGCAGTTCTATTAACACAGCTGTTGGTCCTCTTGTGTGTGTGTTTTTTCTGCAAGTGATCATTTTTATTGTTAGGCCTTTTTTCCTCGTTTACAATGGGTTACCCATTAAAATATGCGTAAAAACTGTGTAATTATCTGTATTTTACGAGCTGTAAAACAGCTTCAGTACATCCAGAATGCTCGAGTCCTGACCAGAACCAGGAAGTATGATCACATTAGTCCTGTGCTCAGGTCTCTGCACTGGCTCCCTGTACCTCAAAGAATAGACTTCAAAGCAGCTCTGCTTGTGTACAAGTCTCTCCATGGCCGAGCACCAAAGTACATCTCTGACATGTTAGTGCCATATGAACCATCTCGTACTCTGAGGACCTCAGGGACCGGCCTCCTGTTGATTCCCAGAGTCAGAACTAAACAAGGGGAATCAGCGTTTCAATATTCTGCAGCTAAAATCTGGAACAGCCTCCCTGAAGTCGTAAGACAGGCCTCTTCTGTGTTCATGTTCAAATCTAGACTTAAAACATTTCTGTTTAGCCGTGTATATGACTGAAAGGTCCTATCTGCACTTTTCTTTCCTTTCCTTCCTTTATTTTTAAATCAGTTTTCAAATTTTTTTTTTCTTTTCTTTTAAAGTACATTTTATGTTGATTATTTCTATGATGTATTGTGATTTTAATGCATTTTTCTGTTTTGTGAAGCACCTTGAATTACTTTGTGTATGAATTGTGCTATACAAATAAACTTGCCTTGCCTTGCCTTGCCTATTTTAGCATTACGTAATAAATCAGTATCAAAGGAATTAATTCAATAAAAATCTATGAGCAGCTGGTTGGAGGATGTTTGCTAGTAAGTGGGATTTTACAGGTGAGACTATAGGTTGTTTTTGCATCACGTAGCATTAGTTCAGCAGTCTTTATGCAGCATAGCCTCTATGTTTGACTTAGTATGTTTATTGAAAAGCTACACTTTCTAGTTTGGTTCGAAATATTTGATAGAACTTGTATTACACAAAGCTGACTGACTGACTTTAACTAGTGTTTGTTTTTTTGTAAAAAAAAAAAAAGCCATTTCTTGTCATGAATGTTTGCTTGTAGCAAATGCTGGCTGTTCTTAGCTTGGCGAGGTTTTTTTTTTAAATTATATAGTATATTGCCCATATCCCAAAGCAAGCTGGAGAACATTTCCAGTAACTTTGTGGTAGATAACTGGCATGTTAGCTGTGTTTTTGATGCTTGGTATTTTGGTCGCAATAGCACTGGCTGGTGCCTGGGCTGTCTGATTGCACTGTGGCTGCGATATTGTTTGAAATTTGCTGAGTTATTTGAGTAAGGTTGAGGACTATGTTGGGTTTGTGGGTGCAGATACAGTGAGGATTGGTTCTTGGATGCTGGCAAATAACTTTGAGCCCTCTATGTTTACTGTAGGCTTAACTCAACAAAACATAGGTTGTTTGGGATCTTTTTTTTCCACCCATAAAGATTTGTACAAATATATGTGGAAATAGTGGGAAACTGTCCAGTAAAATGTCAGTTTCAGGGTTTGGATGATGTTTCAGGTATTTTCTTGGTCTGACTGAGATGTGTTGAAATTGTGGAATGTCTAATGCATGTCTTAATTGCTAACTGACTCCTGAACCTCTAAAGAAAGTGTTGGTTCAAGTTTGTGTGTTTGTTTGGTAGTGCTGTTCTGTTGAGTCTTTTTTTTTGTCTCAGACATCTCAAGCCTGCCCAGATCAGGCTTCAGTTTGCTCTAAACACGTTATGTCAAAGCCACAGCTTGGCTACCATGCCCTGCAAAGTTGAGTACAAAACCTTTTCCTTTCAGTCAAATTCAAATTCAAATGCTTTTGAAGCACAGCAGGAACATTTGAATCCTGGAAAAAGTCCCCTTACCAGCATGACTGCGGTACTTTTACAGTAAATGTAATTGAAAACCTTTATGATCATTACTGAAACAGTCATTGTTTACTAATTGATTTACATAAAACCACATAAAAGTTCTTTTTTTTTTATTTGCTTATTTAGATTAAGCAAAACAAAAAAATTTATTGAGTGTGGGAGGTTAGCATCAATTCAAAACATTTAACTTTGCTTCTGACTTAAATAAATGTGATCAAAGGTTCATTTGACCTTTGGGAATCCTTTAGGTTGAAACTTATAACCATTAAAACACCTGAGCCAGTCAAAAAGTACTTCTAAAAGGTATAATTACTCTGTCTTTTCCTTACTGAAAAAATGTAGTTGTGCCTTTAGGCTATAGGCAGATATAAGCAGAGTTTGCTCAGAATGTCAGTATTTTCATTCAGTTGCTTTGCGGATAGATTTAAAGAAGCACACTTGGTACTGAAACAACACGTTTGTTTTTTGTTACATCTAAAAACTTTATGGCAAAGGCATTGGAAAGATACAATTTCCCCTCCCTCCACTTTGTTTGATTTAGGTTTATTTATATGAATGGTAAACTAATCATTACAGAGCTCTTTGAATCATAAAAAAAAGGAATACACTATTGGCCATGATGTTGCAAGCCAACAAAAGTATGTAAAACGCACTTGGTATTTGTGTGGTATTGTGCTAGCCTTGAAGTCTTGAAAACTGGAAGTCTCAGAACTTCATGTTCTTCACGTGGAGCATCAAGACAAGGTGTTACTGAAAAACTAGACGTATGAACATAGGTGCTAAAACTAAGTACATTCTTATTCCAATGCTATTTGTCATCTTTCATCATGAAGAGTTTTTATATGAGAAATCAAATAATATACCGGTATATTCTTGTTGTATGTAACCACAATAGTTTCCATTTGACTCATACTAATGGTAGTTTTGCCTTATGTATTTTTTCTACTAATGGTACAGGAACTAATGGAAGGGAAGAAAAAAGACAAAAAATGTTCAGTCGGTGTCATAAAAACACAACACCATGCAAAAAAGAACCGAAATGCTTATAAGCCTTTCTCTAAACCTACTTTACCTGTTCTTGACTTGCAATAGTTTCTATGCCTTAGCTTTTTTTCAGATCCTTATTGGTTTCCACTTGATAACAGCATTAAAGTATGATCATTTTGTTTTGATGTCATTGTAGTTTTTGCAAAGGCATTTGTCCTAATGGCAACGTGCATATATATCTTTATCACACATCTGTTTTTCAGCAATCACAGGAACCAACATGTGCCGCGGAGGTGGATTAACCTGTTTAGAGGAATCTGAGAAAAAGAGTCGTCACAGGAACAAAACCATAACCGTTTATATGCTTCTCCTTCCTGCTTTCACAGATAAAATGAAACTTAAAAAAAGGAGCCTGCAAAATAATCACAATGGCCCTGCTGACATTTCACTCATAATCATCTCTAAACTGACCCTTTTAAAGCCATCTATCAGCTTCTAAAAATTTGGAGTAGATTCATGACTATCACCTTCATTCCGTTGCTGTTGCCCTTTTAATTCACCCATTCAGCAAAATCAATCCAGTTTTAAGTTGATTTAAGAAAAGTTTAGTGCTAGATAGGGTAACTTTTTGTCATTCTGGTTCAGAGAAAAATATATTTTAAAATGAGTTCAACAATCAGCCATAAAGATCTAGAAAAGACTGCTGTTGAACATTGTGGTTGCTCAGGCGTGTGCGATTAAGGTCTGCTGTTTGACATTTTAGGCACAGTTGCCATGGATCCCTGGGACCTTTTACCACCAGGGATTGACTTTTTTTTTTCTTGCCAGTGTAACCACAGAAACATGCATTCCTTTCCCCAATGATAATCTTGACGTCAAATCCTTGAAAAGACACCATCATCTTTATCTGAGACGTCGTTACTCAAAAATAGGACTCCTACAAAAATGTCATAAGTAATAGTACAAATACCTTTGGCTGGATTAGCTCAACCTTTTTTTACCACTGACAAGTTTAAACAGGAGCGCTTCATTATTAAAATAAACATGTCACTGAAGGTATTTCTCCATCTGTCCAGACCTTTCTGAGTGTGCTAATCTTCCACCTTTAATGCAGCAACTATCTCTTGTAAACATGTGTGCATTGCAGGCCTGTGTCATGTGACTGTGTGGACACGGTTCACAAAGGAATTTAGTTACTTATTAATAAAGTTGAGATCAGTACACCCTCTGAACAACGCCGTTAAAGCCAGGCTTTCTCATTCAAACAATCCAACACTTTCTGACCCACCATGACTGCACAAAGTCATGGTGCACAATACAGCAAACATAATTTCTTGAAATATAGAAAAGTATAAAAGGGATAAAATTTACACAACTGTTTTGGGAAAAAGTAAAGCTAGATTGCTGCATTGTGGCTGTGTTAAAGACACGCAAAGTCTCGTTATTCCCTTAGCACCTCAATTATAGCAAAGGCCACACCAATAATTGGTTGTCTGGCTATTCTTATTAGATTACCTTTAGTATTTTATTAAAGCTAGAGCCAATGGCTGTCTAGGTAAATCCTACAATTTAATTTAACATATTAACCAAAACAGGGGATTTTTAGACTCGGACATGTCCAGAGGAGAGACAGGGTTATGGATGGGTAGACGGATGCTGAATCTGGAGCTGCCAGGTGAAGGGTCTAGAGCACATGTGTCAAACTCAAGGCCTGGGGGCCAAATGTGGCCCTCCATGTCATTTAATGTGGCCCGCTAGAGCATAAAAGTTTTTCATTTCATAAAATAAAATAAAAGATTGGTGTGTATTAGTGTGTAGTCACATCTAGGGGGAATTGGACTTGAAATATCGGATTGGGCAACTATACATTAGGACTTAAACACTGTCCATATAACCTAACCTGACAGAATCAAATGAAAAGGATTTATGCTAGAGTAACAAGCAAACATATGTTTTCTATGCAACTCTAATTTTCACTTTAAAAAGTTCTAATAAATAAATAATGAGTTATTTAACATTAGGAGGGGTTACGTTTATTTTTCATTGCATTTAGTTACATGTATAAGTTATATCTGGCCCTTTGAGGACAGCAGCTATGCTGATGTGGCCCTCGGTGAAAATGAGTTTGACACCCCTGGTTTAGAGGAAGACCAAAGGGGATGTTTAGGATGCAGTGAACAAAGACTCGCAGGTAGTTGGTGTTAGAGCAGAGAATGCAGAAGACACGGTCAGATGGAGGAAGCTGATTCGCTGAGGCGACACCTGAAGAGAAAAGCAGAAAGGAAAAAGAGTGGGGGGTTTTAGGCTCCCTTGTAAATTGATTTAGAACAAAACTTTTTAGGTTTGTTTCTTAGAAGGCATTAAAAATTATTTTAAAGTTTGGCAGGTGATCGTTTTCAGGCATGTTAACATTTATTTCACTTCCCGTTCAAGCCTCTTCATTAAATTGTTCCAGACAATGGAACAATTTTCTTTCCATCTGGAGAAAAGTTCCTTTTTTTAAATGGCCTTGTTTTGTGCCATTAAGTCAACCTTATTTATACAATTGAAAAAAGAATAGACAGTTGTAGTATTGAAGGATGGAGTCTGTAAAAAGAACAATTTTCTCAGTTAACATAACTAAAAAAAGTATTTAAATGTTCTCACACTTTATTATTACACATACATTTTTAGTGTCTTCTTGCATTATCTGTTGAGCTTGTGTTCTTTGAAATGATTAATAGAATACTATTCTATAAATATAAGATATTGTGAAAGGAAGCCATTTTCCTGGGAGTCTCAAAATCCCCCCGGTTACACCCCTTTTTGTTCATGAGCTGATTTTAACGCCCCTGAGGGGTCTGTATGAATGGGCAGCTAGAAAGTGGAGGCAGAACAAAGACAGACCTCAGTTGTGCCTTTATTGAGAAATGACTGCATTTAAATGGCCTATGTTTAACTATTTATAGGCTTCAGTGAATATGTAAATAGTTTAGTGCTTCAAATGTGTCAATCATCTTCTGAAAATCTCTAAAAAGTCCTTCATGTCTGTGTTTTAATTATGAGGAGATCATACATTTGTTTTCATCAGAAAACGAATAGGATTATGTTTATCAAACGCATGCAACTAAAGAAATGTTTGTGTTTTTGTCTTCGTTAGCCAGATTAAGTTTCAGATCTCAGATTGTGGTTTTTGGCTTTCATTGGAAGTTATTCCGTTTGCATTTTGGTTTCTTTGTGGGTTCTTTTTTTCTTTGTGTTGCTTCTTTTTCTCTTGAGTAATCTTTTATTTTGTGCCACTCAGTAGAATTTGCCACACCATGCATGTTAGTGGTAGCCCTTATGGAATTGCAAATACATTAAAATGGAAAAAAACTGTCATTTGCAACACTTTGGGCAGGATTCAACAACAGGACATGCTCACATGAGCACTTCATTTCCTTATTTGTAATAAAAACATATTTGAATTAGCTACTAATTTGTTGATTTCTACAAATAGATTCGACTCAGATAAGAATATTAAAGTCATAGATTTACCTTTTGATATTTTACATTTGGTAATCCTTGTGTGGCCTACAGGGCCTGCTATAGTATCAAGCTTCATCTTTTCTGTACTCTCCTAGTCATTCTACTGAAAACTAAAAAAAAACAAAAAACATTCCACTTAATATAACAAAAAAAATCCAGAGGAAGAATCTATTTTTAAAAATAATTTTCATGCAATTTAAATAACCCTTTTTTCACAGATTGATGACCGCGCATTTATCTGACTTCCTCATGAAGTTTATTTTTCATTTGACTGTGTTCCTCTTAAATTTGATGAGTAAATAGACAGATAAAGAAGCCCCCCCCACACACACACACACGCACACATGTATGGCAGACATGCTCTGTCACATGACCTGTGGCCAGGTAGGTGGTGAGGCTGAGTGTGGTTCCAGTTGCTTTCTTGCTTAGATGCAAAGCTTTGAGTCAGCTTAGAGGTGATTTTAGAGTGTTGAGTGAAGACAAAAGTCTGCAGTTTAAAGTCAAACTTTGTTGAACTGATGTTCAGCAGACATGTTTGCTTCTGAGCTAATGTTCATGAGTGAGCTAATGAGTGATTATTTTCATGTAAGGACACCTATCGTGTCAAACTTTGGACGTTAATATGTATTTACCAGAAATGCCAACTAACTCCAGCTTCTTAACGGACCACATAGCTGTTGATTACCAAGCAGACGTAATGCACATTTAGATGCTGATCACATGTTGCTGAAATAGTGAGTTTGTTTCAAAGCAGTTTTAAATGAATTTAAAAGAAAAAAAACGTTATTTAGTTGAGGGTGAAAAAATTAGAATAACACCTTTAGTTGCATTGATTTTCTTTACACAAAATATGCCATAAAAAATTGCAACTTTGCTTTATTTGTATTTTTTTGCAATGATAATGAAGGCAAATAACTCATTTAATTCATTTAAACATTCCAGATGATAGTTTTTGTGATGAGTAGTGAATATTATGTAGACCATGAGAGGGGTTTGGAACAAAAGCTATTTCAGTCCTGTATGGGGGTTAAATATGGCAACCAGTGTGAAAGGCCTTTGTTTGTTCTTTTTCTGCATGTTGCCTCACATTATGCAGTGACTGTGGTGGAGCATTCCCTCAATCAGCAGGCGTAACCTCCGGCTATGAAGAGACCCTCTTGCTTCTGCCGGGAGGCAAAGGCAAATAAAGCAGTTGGGGAATAATAGGCAGCATGCTATGTGTGATCGGGAAGTAGAAGGGGGAGGGGGAGAGCGTTGGGTCGTCTTTGAGGTAGTGATGTAGTTTGTACTGTATACGTGTGCTGTTCACTGTGAATACTAAACCATTTCTATTCAAAAAGTGCACATCAAAATAGATAGAAAGCCATTGAGCAAAATAAAAAGAAACAGTGGTCCATGGAGGCTTGCACACTAAATGACAGCAGCCAGTTTTTCAGAAGTTACCATAAAGAACCAAAATATGAAGAGAAACTTGTAGTAGAATGTCATTGTATCTATTCCATTTTCTTCAAACAGTCGACTCCCTTGTACAGCTGAACATTGGTGATATTTCCATTTACCTGGAAGAGCTTCCGTCACTTTTAACTACAAGTAAACCTACAAGGAAGCCTAAAATATACAGACAGTTACTCGTATTTTCAATTTGGATAGGCCAATAATACTGATATCTGGTCATTTAAAAATACTGTTTTAACTTCCAACTCACCGGGTTTGTGGTTGTTTGCTGAAAAAATAGTGTAAAATATATTTCTTGTATGTTTTTACTTTAAAATTATGTCTTAAGAGCAATATTTTAGAATCAAATCAGTAAAGATGTTTGTAAAGTTTGAGGAGAAAGTTTCTGCTAAGAATAAGGATCAGTGTTCATTCGATTATTCTTCTCATATTTTAACATTTAGGTCTCCTGCATTCTGTCTTGCTTTCATTTATGTATTCATAATAGAGAAGGAGATAGAATATGCTTCAAATTAGAGACACACATACGCATATGGACATGCAATCAGTTGGCGTCCATCCTTTATATCTTGGATCATTTTTCCACTATTTGCTGAAAGCAATTTACAAACTAGGGGTTCTGGAGATGCGGTGCCATTTATTCTATGTATTCTGTTATCCATTTCTGATCCTTATGTTTCTCTGCCATGCATTGGCTCAGCAGAGTTCAGGGATTCGGGGAAGAGTGCACATATGCGCAAAAATTGGCACACACACTCACATACACATTTGGGACAGTGGAGCAGATGGAGGGGCAGAGGGACGAGTGCAAGACCAATTATGAACTCATACCAGACCTGATGTTATTCCTGCTGGCGTGTATTAATGTATACTCTAAGTATCGTATACCATCTTCGTAGAGCTGCACATTTGCATTTCTCACAAAACATTTTCAGTGACACAACAAACAAAACTTATTGAAAGAACCGGATTTGTCGCTGCGCTTTTTCCCCCCAACACCTCCTCCAGAAATTTTTGCTGTGGGCTGTCAGTTTTAAAAAAGGGAACATCCCAAACCAGGTGGATTGCATCTCAAAGTGGAATGACAGATTAATTTTTAGCTAAAGTCATTATTGCAGATATTAGACAGATGTTATGGAAATAAGATCTGTGTGAGTTGAGTGAAACACCATGAAGCTGCAAGGGGCTATCGAATATTCTATTCTGTAACAGACACTATCCCTTCATAACTGATAGTCTTCTGTGTTGCTGGGAAACACTCATCCATTAACCATCAGTCTTTTCAACTTTTATCATCAAAGGATCATCTTAAAATTATGGGGACTATGACAAAATTGACAAAATGGACATTGTCAGTGAATAAAAAAAGGATTTTCCAAATAAGTAGAAACAAGTCTTTTCAATGACTCAATTTACAGTTTTAACTTTTCAACATTCAACCTTAAAATATTTTCTCAAAGGAACTGTAAGAATTTTTTAACCCCTTGACACCTTGATGCAAAAACGTGTCAAACCACTCTGATTAAAAAAAACAAACAAACGTAATTTATTATCTACTTGAAATCAAAAACATAGGTGAAAATAAATTCAGACCTCAAGGGGTTAAATGAAAGCTCTGCGGGTATTTACAGACATAAACTGGACTGATGCAAAGCGGTTCAGCTCAGAACGTGCTTGCATTTGTTCTTTCTCCACTAAATTCAGATATTCTACTTTTGTTCTTATAGATGCAGAAACTCTCTCTTTCTATGGTGTTAAAAAAACTCAATTAGGTCTCAGGTGCATGAATGGGTGTCCAAAATGAGGGACTGAGTTTTCATGTCTTTGAATTTATTGATTTTTTTTTATTCAACTGGTATTTAACAAGGTTAGTCTCAGTGAAATGACATGGAATGGAATCTGACCAAGAGGACAAGTCACACTAAAAGAAATCTAATGAAGGATTTTACACCCACACTTTTTGCACACAAAACATTTACATACAGGTTGGGTCGAGTGCAGTTAATTCATCCATGCTTTGAACTCATTCAAGTACCGAAGGCTCAAAACTAAAGTTTACATTGTACATTTTTCCAAGAATTTGGTCCCAACAACCTTATTTCTCATGAAGCAAAAACTCTTTGACTTAAAATAACCAAGCTAACATGTTGACATCACAGTATTTTCCACACTACCCAGCATTGAAAAAAAGAACTTTATATTGTAATTCTTCATAGGCAGAAAAAACGGTTTCAGATTGGCTTCCCAGACATTGTTGTTGTGTTTTACAGGAAATTAATGCAACATTTAAAACCACAAACATTCTGACTTGGTTCAAAATGTGAAAGCTACAAATCAAAGATGAATCGTACTAAAGTTTTGTCACCAAGCTTGTATGACTTTGAATTTGAGTTTCCAGACGTTATGAGTTGCACAGAATGCGTAAGGCAGCTCAGATGGCCATTCTATCCTTACTTTTGGAAAGAAAATTATCTTCTACAGAGAAAATACCGAATTTCAAATAAGATTTTAATGTTTTTTCGTAGTTACTTATTGTACCTAACATACCAGACTTTCCTCAGTGAGACTTTTATAGGCTGATGTTGTAAACTGAAAGAATATAATAAAAGATTATGCCATAACTGGCTTGTCTGCAGAGCCTCCTTTGATCAAAAGGAAAATGAAGCAGTTGCAAAATATAATGTATTGGTGCAGCATTGTGTGGGGTTTGCCCCACTGTCTGCAGCTTGAAGCAGTGACAGTTTCTCCATTTTTGTGCGCTTGGTGGGCGGAAGAAACAAAACCAGCAGTAGCACTGAAAGGGAGTTTTGGGACGAACCTGTAATTTTTATCAATATATTTAACCACCAACTTGCTCTTTCTTTGGCCTGCTGTTCAAAATTGCTCTTTCCTTTCAGTTCCTTTGTTCTGTGGCTCAGAAATGTTTAATATGCTTTTAAAAAAGCAAAGAACTTTTTATTCGCCAAGGTGTTCTGCTGCATCAAATGTTCCACCTGGGTAAAGCAAACGTTGGTTAGGTCTGGAATAATTTAAACAATCTTTGTCTCTAATTCAATTATTCCTATTAGACGGCCTGTTATCTCTGCTAAAGAGTGGAGTGAAATAATTTAGAGACACTGATGGGGAGATGTATAACAATGATTGAGTAAACAAAACGGACTGAAGACTAAGTGGAAAATTGATGAGAGAGAAGGAAAGTGCAAGTACTTTGAAGCTGTGATGTAAGAAAGGCTTCATATGCAATGTAACACACTCCACCTTAGAAAAAAGAAATCCCTTTTCGAGACTTTTTTTTTTGTCTTTTCCATTTGTCATCCTGACCTTTTGGGGTAAAAAAATCTAAGCAACATTTCTGAATACTGGTGCAAATGACTTTCCCTGGTATTTTCAACCACTTTAGATGTAATCTGAAAAGATGCACTCGTGTTTTCTTCTGCCGACTGGGTAGCTGTGGCGTTTGGAGAAAACCACACGATTCTCTCATGAATGTCATGTGAGCAGCTTATACTGGACCAATATTCCCCTCAACCATCAGCTGCAGCTGCATGTTGTTTGCACTGTTTTTTCGGGAAAAAAATAAAAAAACGAACATTTTCAATTCCACAGATGGTCCCTCTCACGTTTGCCAAAAGTTGGACACTTTATCAAGCAATCTGAAAACACCCACTTTGCCCAGTCAGTAAAATGTACTAATAATTCTGACAAAGTAATATTGTTTTTAACTTGTTTACAAAAAATTCAACTACAATTGACCTTACTATTTAATTAATTTGATTAAATGAATCTTCCATTTTTCAAACACAGGTACATATCAGACTTTTTCCCAGCAGAAGATCTCATTTTAACCCACTGGTCACATGTTTTGTTCTTGTGGCTGATTGGTGTTTGTGCCTCCTGGGGCGCAGTTGCACACTGCCGTGCGTACAGATAGCCTACAGTCACCATCGTTGATACCATAGGTGTTTTTCAAATGATATCTAATCAGCGAGCCAAACATTCGTAAAAAGCAGAGCCGTTTAGACTTCCTGACTTTGGGAGGGTCTCCTGACAGAGATTTTCTCAGGCAAACAAAGCTTGACCCCAGAACACAACGCCTTTCCCACGCTTTTATTTTACATCTTCATAGCAGTTTTCGAACATTTTCAGTCTCTCCCAAAAGCGCTGCAGTGATTTAGTTGAAGATCCTTCCAAGTGATTACTATTTGAACAGGAAGTAGTATTAGATTATAGAAAAGAATTGTGTGTAGGAGAGCCGGGGTAGTTCTATAGAAGCTAGTGAGCTGAGTTAAAAGCAAATTAGATTGTAAGATATAGGTTATGAAAGAACAATATCCAATATAATATGACGCTTATTTATGTAAAAAAAACACTACAAACTTTATGATGTCTCAGCATCACTAACATGGGGGCTAAAAGAGGTTAGACCAAGCTGGGTAATGTTATTCCAACCCTAACGCTCACAAATGATAAGCCTGCCTCAATTACAGCGCAGTTATTCTTCTAATTTACTTTCAAGTGTGTTTACTTTCCAATAAATCCTTAAAATGGACCTGCAAAGACATGTGTTAGACGATCTAATGTGTTACATTGCTGATAGAGTAATTAATTCCGGCTATCATCTGCATAAATATAATAGACGTTCAGCGTTCAGTGGGATATGATAAATACCTCCTTCTGTGAGTGTGTGGATCTGTGGGTGTCACTGATTGGCAGTGGCATTAAACTGACCCTTTCTGAGTGTGACGGCTTTAAATCCTGCAGCTACGAGCGTAAATGTGGTGTGTGCTCGTACAGTAGCCATATCTGCTGGGAGCTCTTATCAGAGAGCTGGCAGAACAAGACAGACCCCCCACCCCCACCACTACCTCACTTGCTGAGCTATCAGTGGAGTTAATTGCCTTGCAGAGGAAAAGGTTTGTGGGTTCTCTGTGTGCAGGCTTTCCTTCTCCTTGTTTGGTGGCTCGTGTTGGACAGCACTCGTTTCTGGAGTTGGACTTGTGATCCATTCAGATTATTGACTTTAGCAATAGAAATAAATGGGTTTGGCAGGAAGTGTCAGGGAGAGCATTAAACAGGGATGGCAGGGAAAAGAGGAAGAGGAGGATGGAGGGAAGAGCAGTGAAGTGGGAGTGATGCGAGGGGAGGTGGGCTGGGCTTGGCATGTGGACAGTGTGCACTGCAGGAGCTGTAGAAAACAAGGTTGTTCAAGGTCTACTGTCAAAGCCTTATGTGTTATATTGGGGGGGTGATCTGATAAGGAACGGCAGGGGTTACCAGTGAGGTCCCTTCAATCTATAGATCTGCTTGTAATTGCTGGCTCTGACACATCTGTGCTACTTCTGCGTCATGATAACTTCAATGATCATTAAGGCTGGGTCCAGTGAGAGTTGGAGGGGGTTTATGTGGATTGAGGTGCAACGTTCATGAACATGAGTATAAATTCTCACACTTTAAATCAATTGAAAAGCTGATTTCTTGCCTTAAAATACAAAAGAGAATTATTTTAAAATTAAAATACTTTGATACACAAGTGTTGTATTTTCTAGGGTAAATGAAGATTAAATGAGGCATTAAAAAACAACATAATGACCATTACCCAACATGATTAACTAAATCACTTGTATTTTTCCTAAGACTAGATCTCTGTGCTTCACAGTGTTTGCCACTCTGTCTTGGCTGAAGACATCAGCATGGAGCCTTGCTCCAGAGTCTGGGCCGCACGCTTAATGTGATGTGAAATCCATGCCTACTGTCAAACACAGTATATCGAGTGCGTCAAGCCCTATCTCTGTGCAAACCACCTTGGACTGTACTTTTTTTCTGCCACTTTGCCACTATAAATAAATAAATACACACAAAACAATCAATGCTGGCTTTCCAGAAGGTAAAGAGACCAGATGTCTAATGAGAGATAACAAGTGAGATGTGGCTGGCGGGCTGTTTCAGTTAGGAATTTAAGGGTTGTTTTTTTTCTTCCTCCTTAAGTTTTTCAGTTAATTTAATTAACATAGATTTTTCTGTCTTTTAGCAAAAATGCAATCCATATAGTTTTAAGCTGAAAAAGTGTGCTGCAGTCAGCCATGTCAGATTTTTTATTTTCATTTTCTTTCTGCACTGGGGTTATCCTCTAGAAGCCATTGAGTATTTTTCCACCATCATAAAGTCCAAAAGTGCATGCACTTGTGCATGTGCACGAGTGTGCATCAGAGTGAAAAGATACGTTCTGTGGTTTCCTGTATATTGTTGTTGTTTCGTGTGGTTTTGCCTTAAATGCAAAAAGTGAAGTAAGTGTTTCAGCCACTAGTCTCTACTAGTCTTGCAAGTGTGGCAGTTTGTACAAAATAAGGTGTATGTGCTACAAACTGTAACATAATTACTAATAACCCAATCAAATTGCATGGGTTTTTCATGCACAGCAGTATTACACACACTGCTCCTCTCTGCGCATTCATATGCTGTATAATAAATACTGATTGATTTAACAATCACTGATTGTAAAGTTGGTCAGACATTTCCAAGCAAGGATTCCTGAAGCCGTTGTTTGTTTTCCTCTTTCAGATATTTGTTTTTGCTCTTTTAACCATTATAGCATGGAATATTTTGGGGGATTTTTCTTTCCCCCAGTTTAGTTACTCAACCCATAGTGTGTTTTTCCACAGCACTACTCATCTGCGTCATGGTGACTTGTACTGTGGTGGTTATGTAGATCAAGCCACATCTATCAAAACTTGCACTTTTCTGGTAAAACAATCCCTCATTTGAAGTCAGACGTTGTCTTGATTTCATGCATAGTACTAAAAGTTTGCATAAAGCCACCCATCTGCTGCAGATTTTTTTCACACATTAAAGACCAACTTATTTATTTATTCATTTTTATTATGTTTTTTGCAAATACAAAATGAAAATTAACACAAGAGTTGAATGAAAATTGTTTAGTTGTTTTTTTAAAAATGTTCTTGTAGCATTTTTCTCATGGTGACGGACACTTATTTAGAAAATTAAGATTAAAACTGTGTTTCTGTGTATGTCTTTATTCAAATGGTGAATCAATCAAGATCAGATTAAAAAATTCTGTTTGAAAAAGCTTGTAGTTGTGTACAAAGTACAATGACCACAAACTCCCTGCCCCTTCGGATCCATCCACATGTAGACGATTAGGTCCATGTAGGTCTTTGTTTTCCTCGTCTGAGCCGGCATCTGTCTCACAACTGTACGGCTGGTTATTGCTGGTTTTGTTGGACCAGTAATGTTAGGTTGGGGCTGTGAGGGGACAGAGCGTAAATAAAGGGATGGTGGAAAAGGAGGGCTATGTCCTAGAAAATGACTTTTTTTTCAGCTAAACACAGCATAATCATAATTTAAAAAATCACTTTGAAGGCTTTTACAATAGATCAAAAGATGTTTAGGGTGGGACTTTCTGATAATCATTGCTTATTTATTGCTTGTTTGTTTATAATATGTTTCCTCTTGTTCAGCCACCTAATTTCTGTCTTTTTTTGTGAGCATGCCCATTTGCTTCCTTGATTACGACAATCAAAGTAAAAAATATGATAATGCGTCGTATTAGAATCTATTATCTGAATTGAAGTAGCTAATAACCAAGACTACAGTAGTGACCTGGACAATATTAGGCCAGTAAATAAATCATTTGAGTCTTTTTTTCCCTTTTCTTTTTCTTTCTTGCCTCAAGAAAGATTAACATTCCAGTAATTCCCTTCTTTAGACTTTTTGATGCGTGGCTGGGCAATCCCCCTCATGAAGTCAACGCCAGTGCACATAATGTGTTTGTGCTTAGTCAGATGGAAAAGTGTGCTCTCTCTAGAATAGATAGTAACTTTGTTTCATTACAGCTACACATTGGCTCCAGTTGTTTATTAACAAAGTTAAAATGCCATTAGTTGACTTGTGCTGGAATCGATCTCACATTCTCCCGGGCTCAGGGTGGAGGGAGAACAAGGTCACACGATCTAGACCATTAAAAAACTTTTTTTTCTTTCTGGTGCTGCATCAGCCGACATGAGGTTGTCCTGGAAAGATGCGTTCTGATAGGTTGTTTTTGTGCTTTCCTCTGTTTGCAGTGAATGAGTATTTGTTCGCGGTCCAAGCCAGAAGCATTCAGATCAGAAAAAACGTTAAAACCATTGGGGCTCAGGTTTTAGAGCAAGTGGTGAGAGGGGCCTACAGCATCAACGTCACAGGTACAAACACACAGCAGGAATATATAGAGGAAAAGTTAATCTCCTCGCATCAAACTGTGACTTGTGCAAATATTCCTCCAGATTATTCCTATGACTTCAACTTCAGTGAGAGCGATGCTCCTCCCACCGCATACCTGCCCGAGGGTTTCACCTTCCTCCCCTCCCAGATTTGCCCTGAGAGGCACTCCTCCATGAGTAAGCTATGTGCAACATTTAATGCCTAGATTTGTGTTCTAGTGAATAATTGTCAAATAAGAAATGAGCACATGTTTTGCTTCTGCTTTGATCACAGATGCATGCAAAGATTATGGGGCTGTACTGTTCACAAAGCCGTCATTTTGTCCCACATTTCCCAGCTGTTACAGACTTTTTTATTTCTATTTTTACAATTTCCTCTTTATTAAACGTGGTTCGTTTGCTTTTTCCATTTCTTGTGGCCTTTTCTTCCACTCCCTTTTTTTCTTTTCCACACTCAGAGGGGAGGTTGGAGGTGAACATGAGTGAAGTCTCCCTGGAGGAGGTGGAAAGGTCCTTGCTGAAGCATCAGTCCAGCATAGCTCCAGGAGGCTACTGGAAGCCCAAAGACTGTTTACCTCGCTGGAAGGTGAGTGTGAATGTGACTCTGCCAAAAAGACGGCTTGCTACAACAAACATCGGCAGGCTGGCTAGTTTAGTTACAAATTAATGCTTGCTCCATATAGGGCACAAAGGTTACGGAAAACCTCTGGCATGTTTTGCAACACTGTTTTTAAATAGCACTCTCCAATAGTATTTGCGGCAATACTTTGTTTTGGTCTTTGTGAGCATTTTTTTGTCTAGATTTAAGCTATTGTTCACTACATTGTATGGGGGTACACAAAAATAACAACAACAATCAAACTTTTTATATTCAAGTGGGTTTTTTTTGTGTTTTATAGAAGTAAGAATCTATTTCTTATCTTTCATAATACAAGTGATTATAGTGAGCATCCCCCCTATGGTATCAGATCGGAAAGATGAAATGGAGAGAATGATCTGAAGAGATTTTCTTTATGTGCTCTGTATGTTTTTCCAGCCTTTTCTGCCTGCCAATGTGGGTGCATTGTTTTGCATGGTCGGCAGAGCATGCATCCCATCATTCCACATCACAGACTCAAGTACAAGCAGAAAGCAAGGCATTTTCGTTTCCATTTCGCTGTGCTTTACAGTATTGTCGCGTTTCTCAACCCGTCTCTTTACTACATTTGTTTGGGTCGTTCCTTTTCTTTGCCCCTTCTCTAAAATGCTGCACAGCAGGGTTGTTCAAGTTGAGCATATTTGGATGACCATTTTATTTCTTCACATTAGACAGCAGTAACTTTTTTTCTCCTTCATCGCCCCAAACGTTCTCTTGCTCACTGTTTTCTTGATTGATTCAGCGACAAAATCATTATTTTGAGCTTCAAAAGGAACTCAAAGGAGAAGCACAAAAATAGCCCTCCAAAGCATTCAGTGCTGTTGTGTTTGATGCATGCCAAATTTTGTGGTGCAAATGTGAAATAAATGTGTGTATTCCTCCATCTTTACACTTTGGATTCTTCTTTAATGACTTATTTTGATTTATCTGTGTGTTTTCCATATAGGTGGCGATCCTAGTCCCCTTCAGAAACCGACATGAACACTTACCCATCCTTCTAAGACACTTGGTGCCAGTGCTGCAGAAGCAGAGACTTCAGTTTGCCTTTTATGTCATAGAGCAGGTATGCATGAACCAACAGCCTTTGGCATGAACCAACAGAATTTGGCATGAACTAACAGCCTTTAGCATGAACTAACAGTCACCTGTAAAAGAAAGAATGACATCCTTGTAAACCTCCTTGTAAAAAAAAGAGCACAACCTTTGGACTTTGAATTCCTGTGTAACTTCCCGGTTTTCTTGAAAGTATTTGCATGTTAAGACATGATTTAAAAAATCTGACTTTGGCTGCTTTAAAGTAAAGAAAAAAATACAACCTTAAATGTACAGCTAAACACAACATATTCCCATTTTAGTATCCAACTGGTGTGGTTGGTGGAAGTGGAGTTTGAATAAAAGGTTCTGTCACTGCTTTTGTTAACATGAGTGCAATTATCAGTCACTTGCAGCTCATCTAGTGCATGTGGGGTAACTGAAAAGCAAATTGTTGCTAATCTCTTCCGAGATGAGTTAAACAAAGGTTAAATCACAGAATTCTCAGAGAATTTCCAATGAAACAACAAGGAACTTTTTTTGTCTTCTCATTGCTTTAAACTTTAAAACTATTGCCGAAAATAGCAAATGAAAAAGCTAACAATATGGCTAGTTTTGAGAGGGATCAGGTGTTATTTTAGCCATTTATAACATGTTGCATACGTGCTAGGGGACTATGCATACAGATTTGGTATACATCTATGACTCTCTGAATTGATGTCTATTAATGTACATTGTCTCTATCAAACTAATAAACCTAACCTAACCTTTGTCTTCCCTATGACAGTTTCACACTGGTAAAGCTAAACTCTACCCATAAACTAAGATGAAAAGGCAGCAAAACATACCCTTCAGATACCTTTTTTATTATTTTTTTAGGAGGGTACAGAGCCATTTAACAGAGCCATGTTGTTTAACGTGGGCTTCAAGGAAGCTATGAAAGACCTGGACTGGGACTGTCTGATCTTCCATGATGTAGACCACCTCATGGAGAATGACAGAAACTACTACGGCTGCACAGACATGCCACGGCACTTTGCAGTCAAACTCAACAAGTACTCTTACATGTGAGTCCTCCAGCCGCCGCCATCGCGGGACTGACTGGGCAGGAAATGCAATCTCATCCAAAGTGACCTGATGGTGTTTCTGTCCCCGCAAGGCTTCCGTATCATGAGTTCTTTGGCGGTGTCAGTGGCCTGACGGTGAAGCAGTTCAAAAAGATTAATGGATTTCCTAATGCGTTCTGGGGTTGGGGAGGAGAGGACGATGACCTCTGGAACAGGTGAGGTTAACACATACACACCTACACACATGTGCCTCTCTGGTGGAGCAGTAGCTGAAGACCGACTCTATTGTTGACTTTTCAGCGTATCTATGAGATGAGTGCGTCCAGTTGGCACATAGCAGGCTATTGTTCTCATTATTTTTCTTCCACTAGCCCGGGCCTCAGTTTTTCCCCCACCTACACCACTCATAGCCAGCTGTACACACACTGGGCTTTTGATATACTCTCCTGCCGCTCCGTGATTGGTTTATGGATTTGCTTCCACTTGTAAGACATAATCCTTTTTTGTATGGAGTTACCCCGATTGTAATTGCAAATACCCCCAGTACATCATGATATCTGTCAGCCCGGTACTTTTCTAAAACCTGTCACAAGGAGGGCCATCACTGCAAAATTTTGCAACTAGATTGAGTATTTAGTAAATTAACGAGCACGTTAACTGTTTGCACAGGGTCCAGTTTGCTAATTACACAGTAAGCAGACCGCATGGAGAACAGGGACGCTACATGTCCATTCCACATCACCATCGTGGAGAAGTGCAGTTTCTTGGAAGGTTAGTGTATTAGTGTCACACAGACAAACACACACACACACAGGCTTTTAGTCGAAAGAAGGAGCTGATAATTGCAAGGAGGCTTAAGCTCATGTGATGTAAGCCAGTCACATGAAAGGCTGTGACTTTGAGAATTTCAACTCTTTAAAAAGACTTTGCATGTGATGTGCTTTTATGCATCGGAGCTAAATTCTTAAGTGATTTAAAGTCGCTCCAGGAATTAATATTTCTTGGATTTTGTCAGAAAAGAAAGAAAGAAAAAGCCTGCCGGGTAGGAAAAAATACTAAAAATTTGATTCAAAAATAACTCTGCTTGATACATAGTCCCATGATTTATAGTGGGGTGAGACACTTTTTAAGGGGTTGTCCTCAAAAGATAACTCATGTTGAGTGCATTTGCTTGTGGCTAAACCACAGGCAGTAACACAGCCTGCCAAATTATCCCATGTTTCATCCAATATAATGAAACAAGCTTTTGCTCATTGTTAACAAATTCTCAAAAGCCACTCTTGCTTGTTTATGGAAGTCATAGAGCGGTTTTCTCATTGTGTTTCCCACTCCTAAGTGATTGTTTGTGTTTGCAGGTATAGCCTACTACGCCACTCTAAAGAGAGACAGAAAGTGGACGGTCTCAACAACTTAAACTACTCCCCCCTAATCTCTAGAAGGCCTCTCTACACCAACATCACAGTCAGCCTGAGCAGAAAGCTTGCACCGGTAGCTGACTACTGACGCAGACAGAGCTGGACTGCAAAACACCTGGGAATCAAAGTCCTCTGGGACATGAGCCATATCTCATAGTTGCAGCACTGCTTAGAACTATTTAGTTGTTTGTTTTTTTGTTTTTTTTTTCTTAGGCTTTGTTTTGATGTTTTATGTTGTTTGTATACAGAAAAAAAAAAAGATGAACGGAGACTCAAATTTGTACGTTTGATTAACCGTCTAAGAAAATAGGGATTAATACTGCACTTCCGTGTGCCACCATTCATGACTCATCTGTGCTTATTTACACTTAGGTCTCCACATGCCTTTTGCACCATTTTGGCCTTCAGAATCCATATCATCCAGTTGCTTTTCTAACTGTGTCTATGGCCAACGCTGCCCCCCATACTGCTTGATTATAAAGAACGGCTATGACAAACATGCTCATCTAAGGGCATGTGCACGCCACGCACGCATGCACGAGTATGACTTACATATGCTGACATGATCCTAAGGCCTTGATTTTTTTTTTCCCTCCTCTTGCACTTCTTATTTCTGGAATGCAGTGAACTTGTGAAAAAGATTTGCATGCAACCACACACCAACACAAAGCAACTTCAAAGTGCAGCAGGTTCTGCATAAGGTATGCCAAATCTGCAATTAATATAGTTTAATAAGAGGATATATGTAAGTAAAATAGATTATTCTAAGTTGAAAGAATGAGAAATCCTGATCTATCTCTTCATCCGCGTTTAGTTCTTTAAATGTACCATTGAAAGACTGTGATGTTTGTGTTTGCATAGATGCACTGAATGTTCTGGCTGTGTGTTGGAGTGCAATGCTCATCCTGTTAGCAATAAGCTGCAATATAAGACAGCAGAAATCAGCCCCGACTTCCTTACTGTACAGATGCAATAGCATGGGTGCTAGCTTACCCCCTACTGGATTACAAAGAAGGAGTGACTGCATATGCAAACTTCACATTCAGCTTAACTTTGCCTAAGCAAAGTGCTGCCCTTTCCAGAATTCATTCGCGTCTCTGTGTTCCTTTGCGTGCAAGTGAGGGTCAGCTATGCAAATAGCCTGTGTGCATCTCATTGCCAGTGCGAGGTTATGGTGGTGACCTGCAGGAGACTTTGTCTCTTAATCTCCAACACTGAGTGCAGATCTTTCTTGTGTGTGTCCAGCGTGCGATTTAGTCCAGGGAGAGGAAACTGGCTGTACGTCTGTGTTTGTGTCTTTAATGTTTACTCGTCTTTCATTTTTACAGAGGAGAACGTGTGGTAGAAATTACTTGATTGCTGTCACTGGAGTTTACAAAAGCTTTTGCTTTATTGTCATTCAATTTTTTTACGTTGTTTGAGCACAAAACGATGTAGTGTTTGCAGTAGTGCTAGCCAGCCCTCCCCTGCTTGGTTCCTGTTTTTTTGTGTGTTTTAGGAGATAAGCAGATCAGTTATCTGTTGGTGAAAACCTCAGATCAGCTTTGTGAAGGCTTTGACTGGCAAGTTCCTCCTTTAAAATAGCAATCTTCACAGAATTTTATGTTGAGTGGTTTGCTGACTAACTTTTTTTGATATCCCAAAGCAACCTCTCCGATTTGTGTATTCTGCAGTGTTTATTTTTTTTGACCAAATGTTCCAATATTTAAATGTAGTTACTACTAAAAATTTCACGGAGACCCAGTCTCCACACTGTCAGTTCTCTGATCATGCAGCTAATTCATTTCACACAAATCTTGTATGCCTTGTATTCATTTCTTAAGATGTATCCTTTTGGAAGACATTTAGCTGGTTAAAAAGAAAATTGTTGTACTCCAACAATGAAACAAGAGGAAACGAGGCTGGACCTCATCCTATTTATTTGATGGACTAATTTTCTTTATTGTTTTTCTTTTTTTTTTTTTTAGGTCTTGGAGTTGTTGTGAAGAAGTATCAAACTTCTGTGTTAGATGCACTGAAATCTAGCTGTGTGTTTTTGTGTGGGATTGTCAAGTCCGGTTCCGTCAAAACATTGCAGTTCCGTTTCATTCCGGCTCGAGTTTCTTCATCAGGACTCAAGCAGACTGCTGCAATAAAATGGAACTGCACGTGAACGCTAGACCGCTGGTAGAAATCTTCTGAGCAGACACTTGGGAGGAGGCCATTTTGTGTGACAACCACATGAAGAGCAAACAAAGAGTTAAGGATGCTGGTTCTTTCTGTCTTGCACTGATTGCCTCCATCATACTAACTGATAATCAGCGATGCTGACCTTGCAGAGCTCCCACTGTGGGACCTGCTCTACATGCTTAGCAGAGACAGTCTAACTTAATAAAGGCTGAAACATCCTTTAAAAATATTCAGCTCTTGCTTTTTATATCATCTTTTTGAGTATCAACTTACAGTTGATATGAAGTATAATGTATTACATCCAACTGACAGTTTGTTTGCTTCATAGCCTGATCATCAAACATCATTTGTTCCATCTTTGTGCAGCCCTCTGGGTGCACGCGCTCCTCTCCTGTCTTTTGGGAGGTGCTCGGTGGAAGTCCGAATGTAGCAGCATTCATTTTCATGTGTGTTCGATTGAAATGGCTGAACCTGTTTCAGAGGTCTAACTCTCCTCCATCTAAACTTAAAAAGTTTTTGCATTTTTACCCATGCGTCCAAGAACATTATTTTAATCTGGTTGTGAACAAAGAAAGGTTCTTTCTGTGGTTCCTGAAAGTCGCATAACACACTGTAAGTTCTCTTTGGAAAAAGTTCAGTTGCTTTAAATGATGGCTTAAACATAACTGTAACAGAAGCCAAATGCTTTAGGTTTTATGAGTTCCAAGATGAAGATTTTGACTGCAAGTGATCCCTTTATCCAAGTCGGTACTGGGCTCTGTGTTCAACAGATATTGAATGAGTGGGCTCATGAGCCCACAACACTTCAGCAAAGATGCTCTTTCTGTCAGCACACTCTTTGGTTTTGAATGATTACAATCATTTTAGTTCAGTTTAGGAAAAGAGCATGCTGGGAAATCATGCATCCCATCTCAAACCTGACCAAGATTGCTGCTCATATTAAAATCTCGCTTGTCCTGATTGATGGTGCGCCAGTTTATATGAAGGGACCAATCTTTGGGCATCTGACAAGACTGGCAGCCTTAACGCTTGTAATTTATTGCAGTGTTTTATTTTTTATTTTTATTGTTTGTTTGTTGTTTTTTCATTCAAGTTTTTATTTTTTATAAGCAAAAAGATGTAAATTGAGATAAAAAAAGTGCATATCAACACAAAGATCATTGTAAATATTGTTGTTGTGTGTAGTGTTTTAGAAATTCTATAAGGTCTTAAATCACTACAGATGCTAGCATAAAGAACAAGGCTTCTGATGGGGTGGGGGGTGGGGGTAGCTCGGGGTTTATCGTGTGCCATTTGAGTGCTCGCGGAGCTTACACAAGAACATCAATGTTTTTACATCACTGCTTCCAAGCACTTTTTTCGAAATAAAAGGTCTTACCATATAAATTTTAAATTCCTCTCATAGTCTCAGAGATGTTTTAGAGTCCACGCCCCCTCCCCTCGTCCTCTGTTCCTAACATACGGCTGCAGCAGAGAGAACTCATATGTCAGATCCATTTTCAGATTCCATAGGAAGTTCAGTTTTCTTGAGTCCAGATGGCTCGTCTCTTTAGCCGGGAGGTGGGGAGGATGACACTAGAAAAACACTGCAAAGCAACAGCCAAAATGAACTTTACTTCATTATCAGGAAACGCCCACACCCAAACCAGTGATACAGCCCACTCCCACATCCTCCAACTATTTTTCATAGAAGAAAAGAGGGGTAGAGGTAACTAAATTCAAAATATATATAATTATACTTTCTCTGATTGTAAGGAGAGGCATTCTCCTTGATTGAAGCCATTTGAAGCCACTTGTCAAAACTTGATGTCAGCCTTATGTGGATCTGTTTGCGTATCAGCCTATCATCTTTTGATTATTAAAATTTGTATGATGGGCATTTTCTTTTATACCATCATTGTTATTGTCAGAGTACTCCAATAAAATGAAACTTGTAAACATGGATGTCTTTCTGCGTAAAGGGGTTTGCATGTTTTCTTGATGCACACAGCTTCAGTCTGCAATATGTGAAACACAGACACGGCTAGGTTGCAGCTCTATACAGACAACCACTGCTGCATAGTGTGAAACCACACGCAAAAATATTACTTCCTTTTTTCTGTTTAGGGGAAAAGGAAAACTTAAATCTGTTGTAAGAATTTTCAACATATTCATTAACATTTTTAATATATTCAGTTCTTTAGAAATAAACCTGCATCATTATAAGAGAGTTGTCGATTTTTGTCATAGATACAAACTCAACCACTTCCTGTTTTCCACTGTCCCAAAAGTTCACTGTGTTTATTTTTAATCACAGACATCAGGCTTGTAGTTCTCGTGATCCACATTTTGAAAGTAAAATTCCATTCCAAAAATCCATTTTGAAAGTATATTCCTCTGTTTTTTTTGAATTCCTGTTCTGTGCCCAGTTTGCTGTGCACATGAGAGCCTTGCAACAAAGATTCTTTTTGTTCTGAATTTGAGAAGAAAGTAAAATTAGAACAGAGATGCTTTGACCAGAGCTTACTATGATTCATTGAACCCGTCCAGCACCAACCCTGTGGCATTTAGCACATTGAATGCACATCTATGCTGGATAATAAAGGTGACGGCTGGTGATTTGATTACGCTCCTGGAAAGGGAAATGCTCTGTGGCAGTAACACACATTCAAGCAGCATTTCAGATACTGTTGTGCTAAATAAGACAAAAGTCTGACAGATTTATTGTAATGAAATTAAGAAAATAAATAAATACACCTACTTTATTGGTCTTGAATAAATTCTGCTTGACACTCCTGCTGTTAGTCCATTGAGAAAGTTTTGGCAGAGGCGCAGGAGCCGGCGGGACCAGCCTCATCCTAATGAAGCCAAGGGGAAAACATGGTTTTTGTATGCTGACACCAGTGTCACTTTGCTGCCAGACAAACACAGAGGGCAGCTCTTAAAACCATGAGAGTTCTCTTGGCACTAGTGTAGAACACAAAGACAGCCGTTGTGAATCATCCGCATTTATCCCCTGAGTGTTGTGCCACTCAAAGGCCTTGATGTCATCTATGGTGTCTTTGCCTTTGTGTACGGCCTGAGTGTGTGTGTGTGTGTTTCAGTGCAATTCTCCCTCCCAGGGTTTTTCAAAATTGAATCAATAATACAGCAGAGTTTTATTACTGAATTTGGAGCTTGCACTGGTGAAGAATAGTGTAGTGTCACACCCTTTACAAAAAAAAGGCCAATCACATGGACAAGCCTTTTACCTTTGCAGACCTTTCTTAAACCTTTCACAGAATAACATGAGAAAAAGAAAATATCAAATTTTAAACAATTTTCTTACACAAGAAAGAAAAGCAGAGCCTTACAAACCTTACATGGCTTCATCCCAGCACAGATGTTAAAGTTACATACAATAATTACATTGTTGTGCCCAACAAAATAAACTCTACTCCTTTGTCATTTGCACATAGAAAGTACCAAACCATTGAAATAGAAAACAAATTAAAATTGAATAAAACTGCAATTAAAAGTGAAATGACAAAGAAGCAGATTAAAACATAAACTGAAATGCAGTAGTAAGAAAGAGTGAAGGTAGTGCAAGCTGAAAGTGAATTTATTGAAAATATAATATTTGGCTTGAGCTGAAAAACTGCTTGACTAAGGTAGAAAAATTTAAAGTAAACATCAAATTTAAAAACTTTTTTTAATTAAAATTTATAAATGTATGGTTTAAATGTCCACTTACAGCAACTCCCCTCAAAATCGGATGTTAGGACTTATCAGCTCACACAACAGGATGCAAGAAGGTCCAGTTTTAGATGAAATTATTTAGAAATTCTACCTTGTTTATTTGCCATGTCTGCTGTCAAAAATGTTGGCAGAAAAAAATTGTACCTCTAAAATTGTTTTTTCCATGCAATCCTAAAGGTAAAAGGTTGATGCCAGTGAAGGACCTCAATTACTTTAGGCTTTGCAATCATATGCTAACTTTCTAGGTGCCAGGAAGAAGTCATTTTGCTGTCACTGACCGTCCAATCAAAACGCAGACAAGTCCCAGAAAACAAAAACAAAAAATGGCAAAAAACAATGTGCTTACTTTACCTACATAAATATTTTTACATTGTGAAAACTATAATAGTTTCCTTTTTGTCAAAAATCTAGGTTTTTAAACAGAGTTAGTTCTCTGCTGTAATCCATAATATGGTTCATAAAACATACAAATGGAGAAGACCAGAGCAAGTTGTTAGAAAACCTTCATTTTTAATAATAGAAAGGATCAAAACCTGAATTGAAACTTGATGAAAAGTGAAGCGTGAATTAAAACACCAAAACAATCAGGAAGGAAGAAAAAAGTTACAAGACAGAGGACTTGACTAGTGAAATGAAACTATTGACCCGCCTTTGCTGAAGGACACTCAACAATGAGTAGCTGTGTTCATTCCAAATAAAAACCAGGTGAGATCATGAATGGGATCAGAAGAGAAGAAAACTTAACAAAATTACCCAACTAGAAAAAGCATGATTTCAATAATACAAAAATCAACAGCACACATCCACAGAGCAGGAGGAGAAAAGCCCTCTGTAGTTTTCAGTTAGCTACCAGAGCAACTTGGTCATACCGTAGAATAAAGGAAGACAGCTTTGCTCTGCTTTAGAGTGTGAAAAACATTTTCGCTAGTCTGCAAAGTGGAGATAAAAGAAAATCTTCAAAAAATGCAGATATTCTGTAGCTGTGGTCCTAATTCACAGGTGTCCAAAATGCATGCAGAATGATAGACTGTCGCCATTTTTACAGATGCAACCCATTCTTACATGCACAAACCTTTTCTGCACAGCCTTATAATATATATGACCATGGTACCCATTTAAAGTTATCGTTGGTGGTTTGTGCATTAGCATCCCACAAATGACGTTAGCATCCTGTAATAGGTTTGCGTGCATTAGTGTCCACCACTCCACTGCTTTTGGTGAGGGTTTAAGATCAGTGTTAGGATTGTTTTTGAATAGAGAGCAACTTTTGCAATAACTGTCAGGTGTGTGTCGCACCAGGATGCCAAAAACAACAATCATTTGTGACATAATTTGTTGCAATTCTAGCATTTTTACTGCTCCCCTACCATCCCAGAAATCTGTTCTCTTTCTCTAATACTCTATCCTTTCATTATCGCCCTCCCCCGTCTCCTGCTTCTTCTTCAGGTCACCATCGGGACACTCCTTTGTGTACTTCAGCTTCCTAAGGGATGGTTGTGAACCCAGCTGCCATCAGGCCTTGGGGTTTTAGATGTAACACTGCTGCTTGGCCTGTTTTAGTAGGCTTGATTGTGCATCTTGGGTATGATCTGAAGCTCCCCTTTGTGCCTAGATTGTCAGGATCCAAGGCATATAGATGGAAAAACAGGGAGTGTGTAAACATGTCTACTGGCTTTCACTTATTTATCCTCCTTGACACTGCCAGGGTCTTTTTCTTGATGACAGTCTTTTGTTTTGTCCTGCGTTCTGTTCCTTCTCGTCACCATTCCGTCCATCTTTTCCTCCACCAACAGCCACCATCCTCCTCTTCCCCACTTTGCTTAACAGCATTCTCCTGACTGCATCTTTAAACCCACCTTTTCCTGAAATTTTCCTCTCACACTCAAATTTTCTTTAGTATTTTGAAATTCCCTTTTCATCCCCCCTCTCCCCACGTGGCATTTCTATGTTGGTGCTTGCCTGTAACCTCTGTCTTTTCTATCCTCTCAATGCTTTTGTTCCAACACGCTTATCTTCGTGTCAAGCTTTGGCTTTCGTTATTCTCAAATTTCTTTTCCCTATTCACATGACTTATAAATGTTTTTCTTTGAAAACCATGCGCTGATGCTAAACAGAAGACTTGCTGACAGGATTTTTGGCACGCACCATGAACAACATTTTGCAGCCGATTCCCCTGAGCTTGACTCTCATTGAATATCTGCCCCTGCAAAACAATAATATGTTCCAGTAGTTTTCCCCAATGACCTGATATCTTTCATATGACCAAAATCCTGTGAAAAAGCAACATTCACACTTTTTATGAAAAGCTGACATGCGGCCAAGTCCTTTTTTTTAAAAATGATTCGGGTTATTTGTTTGTTTATTTTGGATCAGAGGCAGTTTTGCTACCACTTCTTGAATTATTGCCATCCATATGGACTGCAGTGCATGATGGGATATATCTGGTTGCTATTTCATGATGACATATAGAGGATTAATGAGGCAAGCCTCAGTCTAAAACTAGGATGCTGAGTAAACACCCAAACAGTGCAGACAATAATAGACCTGTCATAAATAAACATGTAGATTCTTATTCTGTGGCAGCAGATACAAATGGATTTAATTTATTCTTTCCTGACTAAACTTAGTTGAACACTGAGGTATTAATATCAGCAAAATGGAGGAAATAAAGTGGAGGAAATAAGTAAGTAAACCCTTGTTGATTTTGTAGGGTTTTCCCACTAAAATAAATTGACTGTCATCCTAATGATGGGTTCATTTGAACAGTGAGACATAGAAAATCACTAAAAAAAAAACAAGAAATTGACTTGATAGAAGTAATGTAAATGTATGTTTATATTTCATCAAGGGAAATAAGTATCTGATACCCCTTACTGGAAAGACTTTGTTGCAAAACCCTTATTAGCAGCCACAGAGGTCAGACATTTCTTTTAGTACATGAGCAGGTTTCTGCACATATCAGGAGAAATTTTGGTCAACTCTTCTTTGAAAATGACTAAATTATTAAGATTTGTAGTTGTCGCTTGGCAACACTGAGCTTCAGCTCTCTCCGTAGGTTTACTATAGGATTGAGGTTTGGAGACTGGCTGGGCCACTCCATGAACTTGAAATGTTAATTATTCAGCCATTCCTTGGTTGCCTTGGCTGTACATTTTGGGTCATAATCCTGTTGGAAGACTTATCCACCACCCAATTTAAGCCTCCTGGCAGAGGGAAGGTTTTCACTCAGTATTTGACAGTACCTAGCTCCATCCGTCCTCCCGTCCACACGGTGAAGTAGCCCTGTGCGGAAAAGCATCCTTAAAAACAATGTTGTCACCTCCCTGTTTGACAGTAGAGATGGGGTTCTTGGGGTCATATGCAGCATTTCTCTTCCTTCAAACATGATAGATTGAGGTGATACCAAAGAGCTTAATTTTGGTCTCACATGACCACAGCACCTCCCAATCACTCTCTAAATCTACAAAGGTCCTCACTTGCAAACGTTAGGCAGGCCTGCACATGTATCTTCATTAGAAAAGTAGATTGCCAGCACTGTGAAATGTTCAACCATTGCAGTGTAAAGTATGACCAATGGTTTTCTAGGTGACTGAGGTTCACCAGATCATTAACTAACTTCTGCAGTGTTGTTTTAAGCCTATCTATCACCGTTCTCATGATCATGGGAACCCCACCAGGTAAAATCTTGTTTGTATCAGGTGCAGCTCAGGCGGACACAATGGTGAAGTCAGGGAGTGGCAGAATCAGAGTCTTTAATATAATTTCAGGAGGCCATCCAAAAGAGGAATGAATCAGGAACAAAAAGCTCTAAGAACTCTGGAGAGATTAAGGCTGGATTGCTCACAGTGAAAGAAAGACAATCTGGCACTGGCTTGAGAAAAAGCACTGCTTATATAGGGAAGACAATGAGGCACAGGTGGAGCACATTAGGGAGGAAGCAGATCACACAGCAGGAACTGGAAATTAAGACAGAAAAGACATGACTTCAAAATAAAACAGGAAGTGACAGCCAGAGGGTTAACTAGTCCTGACAGTTTGGAGCTCCTGACCAATAGATTGTTTGATGGTCAAGTTATTGTATTTTGTCACATCTGTACCAACAGTTGTCACCTGAACCTCCAGGGGTTTTGTAGTCCAGTCTGGTCTTGTTCAGGTCGACAATCTTCTCCCTTAAATCCACTGAAAGCGCTTTAGTGTTTTCCATGTTGGAGACTTTCGAGTCGGACTGTTCTTCTTCCTGTGGTTTAAATGGTGGAAGGCACCAATGACAAGGTGCAATGCCGCCACCTACTGCATTGGAGTGTGAGTCGGAGTGGGGTACTACCTAACTAGTACAGGTCTGATTGTTTCTGTGGACAGGTGCCTTTTCTACAGGTGAATAGTTCAAACAGGTGACTTTAATTCAGGTGTCGATTGGGAGAGTCTAACTGGTGTGTGTGTGAACCAGAATGGTTACTGGGGCATCAAATACTTATTTCCCTTAATGAAAAGCAAATAAATGTCCATATATTCTTTGATCTCGAATTCTTGATTTCTTCTTTGCGATTTTATCTCTCACTGTTCAAATGGACCAAACATTAGGATGACAGACTGTTAATTTGTTTTTAACTGGGAAAATCTACTTATTTGTTTACCCCTATCCAGGACTCCCTTGAAAAAGAGATTCTTAATCTCAATTTGACAATTCTTTGGTAAATAAAGGTTAAATAAAAAAAAATAAATTAAATACTTATTTCCTTTACTGTTGGTCAATAACCTGAACATATAAGCAGCACACAAGCACAAACACATTACACAACTTCTTATGTCCCCTGAGCCTTTACTGTTTGTAACGTCTATGTCTAATGTTTTCCTATATTAAATTTTCGCTCACAGATTTAACTACAATTTTTTTACTCTTTGCTTTAGCTGTGCTACATTATCATTATGTTGCAGGAGCACCCATTTTATGACCCAGTGATCATCATGCAGATCAATGGACCCAATGAGCAAAAAACGGTTTTATAAAGCTCTGCTGTCTTTTTTCTTAGACACAGTTAAGTCTTCATCTTCATTTTCACTGTCTTCACCCATTTTGCATATTTTTACATTTATGCTAATCTGACTTTTTTTCTTTTACTCCATTTATTATGTTTTTTAATCTTACTGATAATATTTAAGACAAAAAATGGCTAGCAAACAGTCTTAAGTTATAAAATGAAGGTACTGGTGTTATTTATGCTTCATTTCCTCTTGTAGATGTTTTTTTCAACATATGATTTTTACTAGTAGTAATGTGTTGTTTTTTTCAAAAGAAAAATAATTATAATAATATAAATTCAAAGCTAAATTTAAATATGAAAAGAAAGAAATCCAGCCTTATAGCGCTGTTCAATTTGTTTGATATCCAGTTAAAAAAAGTAATCCATCATAATATCAATGTGGAGTATTTGACATTTAATTTCCATTTTCTTTCTTTACAGCAAGTATTATGTTCAGACTGTCCCCAGTGGTGAGTCATCAACTTCTCTGCACGTTTGTGCAGCAATGAAAAAAAGACAATTTACAAATCAAAGCTACAGTAAATAAGCAATTCGTAAATAAAGGCAATTTCCAAAAATTACAAATAGCACCAAGTTGACATACATTTCTTGCTCGAGAGGCCAAACTAGTGTCCACACAGAGGATGCTGGTGATGCTTATCAGGAGAAACCCATAGCAGCATTTTTAGCTTTTATCGTTGTTCCAGTTCAAACATTTACCAAAAACTACATTATCAATTTATATAAGTTAAAAAAAAGCTAAAAATGAAAAAAGAACTATAATCAGAGTAAAATGCCCTGTGCATTCAAACGCAAGGCAAATGTTGCTAGGTTATTTAACCAAATGTCCTTGTCTTCCACTTTTCACTCTGATAAATCAAGCAGACACCCAGGAAACCTGGAGCAGGTAGCTTATAGGAAATGGCTTTTATTGGCTGCATCCATGCAGGTAGCACTCAAAAAAGAAAGTACACAGAAAAAGAGCATTTATTTTAGTTTAATCACAAGCACACATACACAAAGGTTTTCTATCTAACGCCATAGTTCAAATGCCACTGGTCTAATTTTTGGTTGGCTGTTCAGTCTTTGATCTTCTTCTCAGCTCTGCAAGCTGTTCTGAATGTGTGGTCAAGGTGCCATTCACCTGGGCCAGATAGGTGTCAGAATGTCTCTCCAGCTCAGCTCTGATCCTCTCCAGGTGCTCCACCATGTCCCGCAGGTTGCTGCATTGCCCTTCCACTTGGGTCACTCTGCTGTCAACATGCTTCACTTCCTCCTGAACGCCCATGGCGGTGCTGCGGCAGCCCTGCAGCCCCCCGGTCAACTGTCTTTTTAAGGATGCCAACTCTTCCTTCAGCTGAGCCAGCCGCCTCTCGCCAGCTCCAAGGAGAGAGGCTTGATGCCCCATAAGTTTGGTGAGTCCTTGCAACTGGTTGACAAGCTGATGTTCCCTCTGCTCCCATGATGAGTTAGCATGGCCCACTTCAGTTGCAATAAAACTTAAAGAGTCTCTCAGGCCCTTCAGAGTACGGTTCACAGAGTTGATATTGACTTTAAGCAGTGTGATCTCTCCCTGAACCGTGCCCTCTGTAGCTTCCTGTTCAGTCCGGATGAGCAAGTTATTCAAGGTGGTGTTAAGGCGGTCCAGCCAATTGGAATGGAAGTTCAGACGATCTGTCATTTTCTTCCCCATTTCCTGACACTCCTCTACTACAGTGCCACTGACACCACCTGCTGGTGGGGCGCAGAGTCCACAAGAGGATGTGCAGAGATGTTCTAAGTCTACCAAATGTTTCTGTATCCCACTCAAGTCTCCCTCCACTTTTGTCCTCAAGGACTCAATGGCTGTCTCCAGGGCAGGGATTACTTGACCATCCAGAAGACTTGAAGTGCTGGCATTATTGTGCAACTGGTTCTTATCAGAAAATCCAATGTCTCCACCAGATCTGCCACCACTTGTAAAGGGCTTACCCTTTATGTCCACTAAGGGGGTCTGGATATGGGTCTCTGAGTGGATCCTTTGTTCAGTGAGAGTTGTCTTCAGATGACTTTGAGATCCTGTCAGATCTTGGACTGACCTTTGCAGCCACAGCAATTGCTCAGACAAGTTGTTCACCTGCAATTGCAAAAATTTCTTTTTAAAACAATTGTGGAACAAATGTGGAAAAAAATGTATGGCATCACATGAAAGTGTCACTTTCTCATCAAAAGTCAGATCAGAAGAGCAACATTTGTGATCATCTTTATTATGATGAAACATAATTCTAGTGATCTCTTCTGTATTGTACAAAATGTAACCATGGTTACATAAAAGCCCTCTTTTACCTGTCCGCAGCAGCTCTCGGTCAGAGTTAAACCCTGGATTTGATGTGGCAAAGGCCCAGACTCTTTTTTGCCAATGGTTTCTGTGCCATCCAGTCGCTGCTGCATCTGCTCCCATCCATTCAAGCACTCCACATGACACTGCTTCTGCACTACCTGGATCTTCTCATTGTAGTGTTTCTCCAGGCTGTCCAGACGATCCTCAAAGTGACTGTAGATCTCTGTCCTCAACCTTGCTAGCTTATCATCTAAGATTTCCTCCAGATGAGAGGTCAAGCCAGGGGTAAGAACGGGTCTGCCTTGGACTTCTGTCACTATGCTTTTTAAGTCACCAAATCCATTGAGAGTGCTAAGTCTGTCTGCAAGGCTGGCTACCACCCCATTAAGGGTTCTTAGACTGTGATTGAAACGTTGCAGGTCTTTGTCCATGTGGTTCAGGCGTTCTCCAGTCACTCCTGAAATGAAAAATGTCTTTCCTTTAATTAGGAGTAAAAGTATTTAGGAAAATGAAGAATGGGCCTATATACAACATTTTGAAAATGTTATAAGTCATGTTGTCACAAGATTTCTACTCTTCAAACCTTCAGTTTGCAACTGGAGAATCTACACAGAAGAGCAGCAAAAAGACATCTGGATAAACTTTAAAAAGCCTGGTTGCTTTGAAGAACAGAAATCCTGTTTTAGACTAAAGAGAATTTATAGAAATAAGAAACCAGTATTTCTTTTGTGTGCAAGATTACCCAGTAAGAATTCTGTTCTCACCATGTGTGGGTCTTCCACTGACTGAAGGCACATGTCCTGTGGGCACACCTGGGAAGGGTTTGTCTGGATCTAGCTGGCCTCTTCCAGTAACTTCAGGCAGGGAGGGGTGTCTGTCACTGCAGGTTTCTCCTGAATATCCCGGACAACATCTCCACTCGAGCTCGGTCACCGTCTTAAAGCCCACCTTGTACAGAGGCTTGAAAAACGTCCTGTATCTGATGGAAGAAAAATCAATCTTTGTCAATCTTGCGAGAATGGAAAAGGAAAGTGTGGAGCAGAGCTTAGAAATCTGAACTAGACAAGAAGTGCCGTTTTTTTATTTAAACACATTTAAAGTTTTTATTGTATGTCTCCTTAATCTTATGCAAATTGTCATCATTCTCAAAAACATGTTATTGTGTAAATTTTAAATGAAAAGTTGAGGCTTTTTTTGTGTCAGAGGATTATGAGCTCACTAGAGGGCAGCACTAACGCACAGTTTTCTTCTCAGATCTTCTCTTCTCAGATCTTTTTCTTGTGTTTTAGGTTAAGGCAGAGCAGTTGTTACCCATTCACATTTCAAAACTGAACTCATTCAACCCAGACTTAACATTTGAGTTTTGTTGTCCAGTTTACTTACACAACAACAGGACATTTCTGTCCCCAGATGCACTTGGTGGTGTACTCAGCCTTCACAAATGTTGCCACTCCGTCCTGCATGACACATGTGACGTTCTTCTGAACCATGTGGGCACAGTGGTTTCTGTGGATGAATAAGAGAGATGTTCAAGTTCCAAAGTATGCATGTTGGATCAGCCATTATAGAGATGTCTTAGATTTAGCTGAAAGGCAATGACTGCATGGTTGCAGATGCAACAAAGTAATTATTAAATTTGAAATTCACAAGCATGCAAGTTGATTAAAAGCATTCTGTCCTGCTACATTTTATGTCATCAAAGACTTTTCAAGTGAACTCAATGGAAAGAATTGGTTCTAATTGTGACAATGTACAAAGTCAAAAAGCACTAGAAAATGGTTTAATGGTTTAATGCACTTTAATCCTTGTTTTGGCATTGATATAAATGCATTTAAAAAAAGTAAAAGACAGATCTGTTTCAGACGTTTTTTTTATGTACTGTATTAAATGCTCTCCATTAACCATCCCACAAGGATTTAAGTAGTTCCAGAAAAAGCAGTGGACTCTTTCCCATCCTTACTCATATAGGTGCAAATACTTCAAAATATTCAAATGGCCTCAAACATTTTATACATTGATGTCAGTGAAGAAAGTGTTACTCGAGGTTAATATGTGTTTCTTTATGTTATTGAAGGGTTTTTGTTTTTCTTCCATAAGCAAAGAATAAAAGGTTTGCCCTTTTTTACCAAAAAAATCTTTATTTTTCCATTTCTTCACATCGCTCCTCTTAACTTTGGTCATCCCCTTAAATATATACATCTTATTCTGTCATGTTGAGTGATTTTCCATCCTAATGTTAGAAAAGGTCTTAAGATTTTTTTTTAAGGATAATTTAAAAAAAACATTTTTTTTGAAAGTCCTCTGGTTTTACCAATGTAAAGAGTTGTTGTAAATAGTCACAGGAAGTCTGCATTATTTAACTTTATGTGATTAATCTGATTTAAGTACTGCAGCTTCTGTGATGTCAACATGCATTACTAGCTTTGGTTTCCCTCTCAAGCAGCACTTAATCTGTTTACTGTTCTTCCTTCACATTCGGGAAGGCTAGAATGACTGTTAATTTTTCCTCTGGACTCTATGCAGCACAGGAAATAACGATCCGAACTCTTTGGGCTCACGTTTTTAGACATTTCTCATGTTCATCGGGGAGCTTTTAGCAGCACATGCAGTGCTATTTCTGCACAGCTGTTACAGGATGAAGAGTACTGTTCGGTGCAGAGGGGAAATGGGGGGGAGAAGGTTTACTCAAAAAATTCATGGAGCTAACAGGGAAGACAGTCAGTATTTTTGAGAAAAATCAGCACTCCTGCAGTCAGCTGCAACACCGATATGTGTGAGAGTTCTGGAGAGCACCCCTACACCACCAGTGTTAACATATGTTAGTACTAGTAAAGGGAAAGAGGGCAGTAACCTGGATAAAGAGCTCCTTTCATCCCAACCTGACAACCTGCTGCCAACTGTTATTGAAGATTCAGTTATGACCTGAACTGATGTGGTATGATGGGAGCTCCGAAAGCACTTTAAACTCACACACATGATTTCAACTGGATTACCTTCCACCCTTGAAAGCATGAACTGGAAATGAGCATTATTTGACAACAATCTGCACTGCACGCCACTCTCTGTCATATCCCCACCCAAGAAATCATTTCACAATAATAAATAGTTGTGATGTTTCAGTACAGCAGCAAATAATTAGCTTTTTAAGCTGTCATTTCTCCAGACCCCACCTGCAGACACTCTTTAATATCCTTCAGAGAGTCTTTACAGTGATCTCTCCCTGTGTTGTCATCTGTTGCCTTGAGCACAGAGCCAATTTTTTTTCTTTTTTATTCCTTGTTTTGTGTGTGTTTTTGTTTTTTTGTTTTTCCTGGCACAAACGCATTGATAAATATGTGGATGGGTAATTTGCCCTTCTTAAACCAATTAATGGAGGGAACAACAACTGAGCTCACATATTGGTTCGTCAGGTGCACATCTGGGAGACAGCCAGAGGCCTTGAGACTCGCATACAAAGAAAGAAAACCTCAGGAATCCAGATGTGCTGGAGAAAATGCAAAAAAAAGAAAAAAACCTCCTTCTGGGTTTTTGTTTCTCACACTGTTTCCTCAGCTCTCACCAACAGACGCAGGTATGGACCTTACTGTCTCACAGACAGGGGAGTGAAGGGCTCGGCACTACGGTGGCGGTCAAGCCAACAGCAGTTCAACTCATCTGCTATGCGAGAGCAGATTTTAACAGAGTGAATGTTGAGTTTGAAAGGTGGTGATTATAGCCTTGCAGACTATACAAGCACGATTTTAATCATTTCTGAATGTGAACACCTCTCCTCTGCAAAATCTCTATTAACATTTAGTGTTTTTGTCCCAATTGTGTTTGGCTGCTGCAGGTTAAGTGAGAACCTTGTTTCAGCTGTGCATGTGGGAAAATGTTTCTGAAGGAAAGCATGGCTAATTTGGCTATTTTCAGACAACAAAGTCATGAGCAATATGATCTGGCACAAGAAAAATACAAAAAGAAAGAAAAAATAAGAGATCTTATTTTCTTATTTTACTGAAAAAGAGAGACACAAAGAGATGGAAGCTCAAAGGAATAAAAACAAATGATGTGTTTTAAAGCACTTTTAAATAAAAGATGGTCAGAACTTTTCATATTCAGGGAATTGTAAATTTTTATGCCATCATTTTAAAACAGCTGGCACTAAGAAACATAACACACCACTGCTAGATTATAATACTTAATTTAACCACAAAGCTACAACGTTTTTATAATCATAGAAAGGATGTGTAAATCTCCTTTTTCTCAGCTGTTTGCTTTAAGAAACATCTCCCATGGATGTCTTGTTGCATTTGCCCAACTCATAAAAACTAAAACTGAAGCTGTTGTTTAAGTATTTGGGGTAACTTAGTCCATATTTACTTCATAGGGGTGCAGTCATCTTGGAATACACGGCTCAGATGACTGGGGACCTCGACCTGGGTTGTGCCAATTTTTATTTCTTTTTTTTTTGGGTGTTTTTCTGGAAAAAAGTTCCAACTTTTTTTGTTTTTTTCACACTGCAAGGGTGTATTCACTTCAGGAAAGTTCATTGGTCTGCGTCATTGGTCTGAATCGATTATGGGACGATTGTGTTGTCATTGATTGTGTTGGACCAATATTTTTAAACGGAAGCATATGTGTGACAATCGCTGCAAGAAAAGGGTGGGAAAATGTAACTTTAGAGGAAAAATAATGGAGGTCTTGCTTTTGTCAGAATAATAAATGTAGTTGTACTTTCTGACAATTATTCTGAGTTTAAGGAGAAGCTGCTTTAAATTTTAAGGATCAGATTAAAGCAACTTTGTGAAAATATAATTAAAAAGCAATACCACAACAAGGGTGGGATTGTTTAAATTTGCTTCTTCCCACACCCTTTCAAGCAAAAAATCAAACTCTGCTTGACTTTGATTTAAAATCCTTGTATATAAAACACTATATAAAACTTGTACACGTAGTACATTACTGCAGAAAAGTGTATTATGAGCACTTTACATTGTCAAGAAGGCATTATCTTCTTATCTTTGTTAACTTTTCTCAATTTTCTAATCAGTTTTACATCAACTTTATATCTACAATAGATTTGATATACTGTATCTGTGTTTTGTCATGTTTTATTGTATTATTCTATAATTTATGCTTGAAATAAACCAATAAATCAAGTCAAATTTGGACACATTCTGGCTCCTGCGTGCCATATGATTTTCCCCCAATGCCAATATTCGGTACCTTTTAGTTACCAAAAATGGTAAATGGTGTATACTTTAACCCTTGTGCTATCTTAGATGACCCCATCCTTACATTGACGTGTTATTACCATGACAAAGGTGGATGAAGGTGGAAAGATTTCATGTTATCCATGGACACCAGTGAAGATCACAAATCATTGAAGAAAAAAGGTTCAGAGCAGTGTCTAGTGGGTCTAGATGACCCAACTCCCAATGTTAAAGTGCCTAGGATTGTTCATGCACACACACATTCAAACACTGATGGCAGCTCTACTGCCATGGTGTGGGGTTCAATGTCATACCCAAGGACACTTTAACACATGGGCAGGCAACCTGAAATTCTCCAATCAGAGGCCGAGCGCTTTACCTCTTTACAACAGCCGGCGTAAGGGTGGTTATTTGGTGTTTTTCGGATATACTCATTAGGAACATAAACATTAAAATGGATGAAGCCTATCAGAAAATGAGTCTTATTAATTTAAATGGAAATTGTTCCTTTTTTTTTGTTAATTTAATTAAATTAAATTTAATTTGATTAAATTAATTATTATTTAATTAAGTTACTGAAAACAAGCAGAAAACATTTTTGTTTGTGCCATTTTTCCACCTTATCAAAGCCTTTCTGTTTTGAACAGTTACCTTTTGGACAGTAAGCCTTTTGATTCTGATTACAAAAAGTTCAATAGTAATGCCACACACCGGTTGTATAAGTCAAAAAGTGATAATTTTCTGTAATGTGTTACTTTTGTAATGAATTACTCCCAATTATAGTGCTAAAAGTAACTTCTGTTGGCTTCAATTTAGACTGCGTCCATGGTTTCGATCCACAGAGACTCAATGTCCCTGTGTTCGATTTCAGTGTCAGAGCATTACTCTTCCAAGAGTCCTGAAGCATAGCTTTATCCAGGACAATGACCAAGGGACTGCAGGTGACTTGATCAATAAATCTGTGAAACAGCCTGGTGCACTGACTTTGGCTTAATGTTCTTCCCATCCTTCCCCCAGATCTGTCACAGTTTCTCATCTAAAGTGCAGTGCACAGGTCATTGTTCTTGTTACGTGGAGTAGATGGAAATGTCATTAGTTCTGGACAAAATGAGACCTTTGCCACAAAAGACCTTTGCCACAAATGTTCCCAGAGTTATTTAAAACACTTTTTCACATTTTTTTTCTGTAATTTTTGCTGTGCTTCAAAATATTTTCCTTGTGAACACTAAAAGAAAATACCCTGAATAAGGACAAGTGTTTTTCCAGTGATCCCACACCCCTTACAAACCACCCATTCTTCTCTGATCTGACTGATTTAAAGCCAAATATGTGTTCAGTAAAAAATGTTCTCACTTACACACAGATAAATCCTGGTTGTGAACCTGCTAACTTAGTCTAAGTGTCTTGCTCTTCTATCAAATTAGTCTTCATCATCATTGGCACATGGCATTTTTGGACTCCTGGTCTATTTCCACAACAAATACTTCTAGCGTAGCATTACAGTTTTATAGCCTCCCTTGAGAAAAGTAGAATTCCCATCACATGCAGACTTTTCTTTTGGTCAATACTAAGCTTCCACCCTTTTCTAAGCTTGCATTAAATTTCTTTCCCACTTCTCATAAATTTGTTTCCTCTTTTACTTAAAAATGTGTGAAATGCAGTTAATCTCTGTTTAACGATCACTGCATACCAGTCAGGCTTTTGTACATGTTTCCAATAATGCATTTTCTGATATTTCATGAAGCCCCTCTCAGTCAGTTTATCACTGGTGCCCTCAGAAATCTCTCTTGTTTTGACACAATGGCATTAAATGGCCCCCCTTCCCCGTTGGTAAGCACACTCTTACTTGCAGGGGGCCTGACTGTTTGAACCCAGGCCACTTTTCACAGCTAGAGACAGATTTATCACAGGTTTGCAGCTCTTAGCAACACGTGCAATCTTAAATATGACCGTACACAACTATATATGGTGCATCAAGTCCTCTAGGGACAATGCTTCTTCATAGATTTTTTTAATGATGGCTATCTCCGGACAGCTGGCACGTCTTTGATCTTCATGATCCGGGAAGACTGAGGCTACTGATGGCTAATGATTGAGGTTAAAGATAAACCCAGCTCAAACACCTGGGGGATCACTCTGTCATTCGAAGGAAAGGTCAACCAGGCCAGCCCTCATTATTGAAGCTCCAAAGCAGATTGTCAGCTAAATGGACCTGGATTTTTCAACTGTTATCATTTACCAAAGACCACAAAAAACAAAATGTGTTTTTTTAATCATCTGTTTTTAATGACTCAAAATCATATTCTTCATTTTTTGGGAAATAATTTGGTTGTTTATTCATGTTAACTAAAGTTAATTGCATGTCAACAATGAGAAACACAGCTGTACACCATAATCTTTAGGCATTTACCAAAGCATAATCTGCTTCTCTCAAGGTATTCTTAAGATTTTCTGCTCCATGGTTCAATTCGTTAGGTTCCTTGCTAATACTTTGTAAAAGGAAAGATTTCAAAATGAGTAAAAAGTGAGTAGTCAGCTACAAATAAAAGAGACTACTAAAATAAGTAATTGAATGGTTTGTCAAATGATTGCAAATGAAGATAAAACAGTTCTTACAAATGTCTATGTTAGTGCTAGCTCAACTTTTATTCATTTATTTAAAGTGAAGTAGTTTTTAACAAAATAAGACTTTAGGAGTTTACTTAATTATAACAAGGGACAATGTAAAAAGACCATAGATCATGTGAAACACGAAAAGATCTGTTGTGTCTGGTCATAGCAAAATAGCTCATTTCCACCTGTAGTTCCTAGGAAATTAAAAACAGAAAAGTAAGAAACAAAAGCAAAAACAAACAAAATTTCAGAAATTCAACAGAGTGGGTTGATGTGATAAATGCAGTAAAAAAACAGAGCAGTTTAACAGAAACGGAGAGAAGAGCACCAGATCAAGAAAATGTACGGCATATACATGTTTCTTTTCCAAGTGCTTTAATTGAGATTTTTGCATTTTTGGCTCTAATGATAAATGTAAAAATTGATGAAGAAGAAGAGATGCAGTCTTTGGATCACATGTGTTGCGTGTATCTCTGCAGACCAGCACAAATCTGGAAGGGTTCATTTAAACTTCATTGTACTTATACCACTAGCACTGTGTAACACTATAAATACAACAAATATCCAACAGTGGATGATGCATGGAAGCATGCTTCCAAAAGGAGAGAAGGAAAAACTGACAATAACAGAATTTTTGATAAGAATTGAATCCTTTACTTAAATTTATCTCATCAACATTGGCAATTGTAGAAAGAGAACAGAAAAACTACATTAAAACTTCAAGTAGTGTTCTTTTAGGCATGATTATGTTATTTTTGCCAAAACAAAAAAAAAAAAAAACTGTCGTTTTCCAGGACATAGTTTCTGCAGGGCGCCAATAGTTCATGAGAAATTCGCCTCTGAGTTGTGGGTAGGACTGCTGGTATGGAATAAGCCCGCCCCCTTCCCATGATTGATCTGTTTACGTGCTCTCCCGCTTGCTTACAGCCCCTCACAACCCCAACTTAACAAATGGTGAGCAATATGGAGCTATCCAGCCATACAGTTTTGAGCCATATGCCAGCTCAGACAGGAAGACAAAGACGTACATAGATCTATTTGTCTGCAAGTGGATGCATCAGAATGGAGAGTAGCAGGGAACTTTTGGCCCTCTGTAGTAACTGGGAGGTCAAACTTACAAGCTTTTTCCAATGGCATTTTGCTCCTGATTCACCTCGATTCAAATACAGAAATACTCAGAAATACAATTTTGATCCTAATTTTTTTTCTATATGTCCTTCATCATGATAAAAATACCACAAGAACATTTGAAATACACAAAAAACATAATTTTCATCGGAGTGGGTCTGTATGAGTTTTGTTGCATATAGCCTGTAAGAATAAAAATATATTTACCAATAAAGAACTGTTTGCAAAATAACTGGAGTTAAAGGGAGCTGTGGTGTTTACCGCCTAGTCTAACTCTTAGCGGGAGACTGGCTGCATTTCTCTATTCCACTGGACACTCTTCACAAACTTACAAGAACCTCTAACCTCTGTCAGCTTACTGACCTTTACCCCTTGATATCTGTTTCATACATCACAGAGAAACCTTCAGATACATTTCAAATCTGATCAGTGGTTAGACGTGGCATCTGGTGGGATCCCTTATGAGTTAAACAAAACCCGTCCCCTGATGATGAGTGTGTTTCTCCTGTTTTACAGTGGTACCAAGTGCAATGAGAGATCTACTTATGTGATGCAAGCTATGGTTCTGATATGCCTTTGTGTCCTGGGATTAAAAAACGTGTGACTGAAAGTAATTTTAACGTCACTTTCTCAAATTTATTATAACCCTGGTGCCAATACATGGAAATGTGGAATCTCTTAACCCCAGGTTTACCCCAAGGACAATATAGGCTTCTATGCAATAAAGCGCTGACAGTTCAGTGTTGTAACTGTCTAAGATGTCACAGTCGCTGAGTTTAGGATAATATATTTTTTTCACAGCAGCAAGTGGTTGCATTGACAGGGAGAAACGACTGTGAAATCAAATCACTCGCTTTGCTGCCAAAACATAGATGATAATTCAAAATGACGTCTAAATGTCTACGGTGCACTGACAGCAGATCATTTTTAATACGTTTATTGTCGTGAAAGTGGAAGATGGGTTTTCATTTTGTAAAATCCTAGGTAGACACATGCACAAATAGACCGGGACACACAGTTTTATGCACACGTGTTATTTTTAAGACTGTGTTTCCACTGGCCGGTCAGCCTGACAACAACCCAGCTCATATATCTGTAGTGGTGGTCTGATGGTGACACATCCCCTGAGGTCTTTGAGTCCCATCTAGGTCAGGACCTTTTGTATCAACAAAATAATAAAAGTCACAGGCACACAATAGTTTTTTTTTTTTTAACAGAATTAACCAAATCCTCAGGTTGAACTGTTTTGTCAGCTTCCTAATTATCCAAATGCCAAACCAATAATACGCTCCAAAAATAGCTGGAACAGTAAAGCTTTTGTCAGTTTTTTTTTAGGGTTCTGACAAGGAAAGTTATTTCTATTCTGTGCTTCTAGTCCCTCTGGATGGAAATCTGGACGGTTTGGATTCTGCGCTCAGTTACTTTCATATTAAATAAATTAAACTGTGAAACTATGATGTCTATATGCCTGGAGAAATTGATGCTGTCACAGGACAAAGTTGAGTTTGAGTTTTTAATTTCATGTTGTCAAACTAAAGCCTCAGTTTTGGAGTGGTTGGTGATTGTAGGTTTCCAGCATAAACTTCTTCTTTAAAGATTAAAATATGTTACACGTTCTATGGATCCCATTGTTTTCTAGAAAAACGTTTCCTCTGTCTTTGAGCAAAATTGTTTTAGAAGTTGTTTTTTAACATGTGTGTTACTCATGCATTTTCAGAGTTCCCTTTTTTCTTTCGGATCACAAAAACTGACTGTTCTTTTCAAAGTTTTTGTGTGAAATCATAAATATGCTTCCCAATGTTGACCTCACCTCTTTGAATCAACCATTTTGGTGATATTTTGGTTATACTTTTCCTTGCTTTCAGATATTTTTACTCCTACAAAATTCTGTATATTCTCATCTAAAATTGACCTAATGCCTGAGCGGGGATGTTTTTTCACCAACATGTTGCAGAAAACGTGTTGGAAAATCTTGGCTTTCCAGGTTAGCTCTGAACCAGAATTCTATGCATTACTGTCAAACCGGGAAGCTTTAATTTCACAAAAAAATCAAAATGTGAGAAATTTACTTTTTAACAAAGCATGCTGGGTATTTTTGTATATAGATTTTTACTGCACCCCACCTTGGTAGTTTGCACTGAACACCATACGGACATATAGTAGCCTATAAAATGTCATTTTCAACCAAACAATGTCAATTTGCACTGGAAGCAGCTGTTGTCAAGCTAAATACTTCTTGGCTATTTGGCTTGCTTTAGCCAACATACACATTCATAAATCATAAAGGCATATCTCGAGTAGTCAAATATGTGAAACCTGTGGCGCCCAGTGTAGCTTCATCGGACATCAGGATTACTCATAAAAACGAGGATCGTATTTTAACTTGAAAACGTGAAAGACAAAACCAAAGAGGTTCAGTGCACGCAGAGAAGATGCTGAGTGGAGGAGAGTGCTCGGGGAGAAGCAAGCAGGGCTGGACAATCAACAGAGTCCGATGAGAGCTTGAGCAGAGCAGCAGGTAGCTGGGGAGCTGTCCAAAGACATAACAGCTCTCCTGAGAAACCAAGCAAAAGAGATGGGGGATAAGAAAAGGGGAAGAAAAACTGAAAGGGCCCTGCAGGCTAAAGAGCCATTTCCATCCAGACAAAATATGTCCACACAGCTCTGTTTAATCTCTCAGCTGTCTCCCTGTATCATCCAGATGACTTGGTGCTCTGCTATTCCTCCAAACCAGTATGACCGTGGTATCATAGAAATTTCTGTGTGTGTGTATATATATATATATATATATATATATATATATATGTATATATATATATATATATATATATATATATATATATATATATATATATATATATATATATATATATATATATATATATATATATATATATATATATATATGTTTGTTTTTCTCTTTTTGCTCACATGTGATTTATTGAAAACATGTTACTTCCCAAAAAAAAAAAAAAGTCTAATGGTTTTCATCATAATAATGGCAGATTTGTTGTGCCACTCCCTGGACAGCGGGTGTCCAGCTGGACTGTCAGTCACTCTAACTGATTCCAACCACATCCACAGAGGAACCAATATTCTTGTCATCATCTCTCTGCACCATACAGACCATAATTATGGTTTTGTTTATGTAATGCACATGCCTCTGTTGCTCCAGAATGTTTATCCCCCACCACAGATGGTTTTAGGTGTGAACCACAGAAGAGAGCTGATTTGGGGGTGAGACAGAAACAGAGCGTCAATTCAGGGATCCGTTACCAAGTCGATTCTCTAAGTAAAACCACATTTCTACTATTCACTGGTGACATGAGTTTTCCAAAGGATATACAGTATGAGACAGTTTCACTTTATATTTGATTCCTCAACTTTTCGTATCCTCGGAAAGAGAAAGAGGGAGCATGTTAGTGGCAGCATTCCCAAAAGACTTACTTGTGACGAGTCATGGGCTTGTTTGGTGAATGCTGAGGGTTGACTCCAGCTTTGTAAAGGTGGTATCTGTGTCCAAAGAAAGGGTTGATCTGGCCTCCATAAAAAGTTCCTTTACTGTCCACCACAAAGAGGAAAACTCCCAGCAGAAAGAGATGTGCAGTTAGCAGGTACAGCTTGGTCCTCATTGTTTTTTTGTTTTCTTGCTGTTTGTCACTTTAAAAACCTTAATAAATTCCAAACTCTTGGGAATGCAAGGATCTGTCGGTGAAAATGCTGGAAAAAGTGGTTGCTTCAAGTTTTTCAGTTCCCCATCGCATATGAAGTCCTGAACTCTTCCTCAGTGGGCCCTGAAATGAGCACGCAGCTCAAACAGCAGCAGCATCTTCAGCATCTTGTGGTCACAGTTTTCACACAAATCCAAAGGTCTGACAGCACAGAGTAGAGCTGAGGGTGAGCTAGTGAGTTAGGGGGGGGGGAATGGAGGGCAAGACAAACAACATAAAGGTGTGCTGGAGGAGGGGACAGAGGGAAAAGATGAGACAAGCGTGAGTGTGTCTAAAGTTTCAGCTCCATGTACACACACAGGCAAGAGTGCATGAAACCCAGCGACGAGGCTCAACCCTCAAGGCAATCTGTCGTCTGTGTGAGTGAGTGTGCTGCTCTGCTGCCTCAGAGGGGGCAGGCGCACACACAGGCTGGATTTGCATGTCCCACCCCAACTCCAGCTTGGGTGCTCTACATGAGGAGGGGACTGACTGCAGTGACTCCCTTTTATAAACTGCAATGCAAGTAAAACTCTCAAATTAAATGAAAGAAGCAGCTCAAATTTTTGCACCTTAATTCCTGCTTTTGTTCCTCTTTGAGTCTGTTTTATTTCAAATGTGTGTCTTCACCCCCCTTTATGCTCCCTCTTTGCTTCAGCAGAAGCTCTACGTCAAAGCCAGGCCCCAGAATGAGCTAGCCTGTGAGTCGCTGCAGAGCCGAACACAATGGGACCTCCGCCCTCCTTCAAGCGGTCAGTCATTAAACATCCCTACAACAGCTTCAGTTAACAACCACACCCTGACCCCCTGCCTCTGTCTTGTCGCTCCTCCATTTGGTTCCCTAATTCATGCATAACTGCCTCCTGTGTCTGTCTATGGATTTTCCATGGGAAGTATTCAAGCAGTTCAACTTCTTGAATAAAGGAGTGACAGTGTTTGATCAGGGTATGAAAAAGCATTTGTTGGGCCATAAAAGATTTCTATAAACTTTCATGAAAACCTGTCGGTCTCAATCACATGTTACCAGTGAACTGGCCAGTGTTCATAATGGAGGACCGAATAAAAGGGCCTGTGATATGAATTTACAGTATTACAAACTCTCTGAACCAAGGCTTAGGTTGGAAAAAGATACAAATTCTGAATAAAATCGTGTTTTTGGTGTTTTTGACATGTTATTGCGACATTTTCTGATGATGGAGGACATAAAGAAAATTAAATACAAAATTGCATTTCTGAGTATTTCTTTATTCAAATCATTTCAAATCAGGAGCAGATGAAAAAATGCAGTTTAAAAAATAGCTTATTTGTAATGTAATAAATACGTTGGGCAGTCCACAAGCTCCCTCCTTCACTCTAAAAAGCTGCATTCACACCGGGCGTGTGTTGCACATTCAAGAATGTGCTATACGCAGTTTCATTGACGCCAACCACCCCAGGGTGTTCACACTGGACAAGCACTGGACAGGGAGAGTGTGATACGCAGGGGCTCCTTCTTCCATTGTTTTCTACTGTTTACTAGTGCATGTCCAACACCTAGTTGAAAGAGGCTTGGTGTGGAATGTCAAAGTAGTGCAAATCTTATGATTCTTGCTCCAGGCTTTTTCTTTCACAGCTCTATTCCGATATATGAAACACTTGGTGTCATAGAATTCCAGCCGGGCACAAACTGCAATTCATAATTTCTCCTCCATGTTGAATCTTTACAACCAGTTGGCACTGCCATGATTCAAAAAGGATGCTACCCATACGTCACTCCTAAATCTGAGTCCCTGATTGGTCAAAGTTCAGCTGTTTCGGGAGTTAGCAGTCAGAAGTTCAACTGCTTAAACTTTCAGTGTGCAATCAATGAACGTTCAGTTTGGACGAAGAGCCCCAGACTGGACTTAAAACTTGCGTAGTGACGCGTGAACAAGGGTTTAGGTGGGTTTACATAGATAGACCTTTTATTGAAAATGGTCTCTTGAACGTAAGTCGACACAGCCTGTGCGAATGCACCTTAAGTCTGGGAGAGGGAGGGGGGATGGGATGGTTCTTCACCAAAAGTCCTGCCCACAACTCAGAGGTGAGATTCTAACAAAGTCCTGCTGCTCTGCTGAAACTATCCGCCGGAGAAAAAACACGCTTTATTTTATTATTTTGGCTAAAAATGTCATAATCATAATTAAAAGAACACTAGGAACACTTGTGAAATAAATCAAAAGATGATCAGAGTGCAATATAGGACTACAAAGGAGTAACACACAAAAACAAAATAAATAAATACATTTTAGAATAAATAGTGGACTAAAATAAAAACCACGTGGCAAAAACCTATTCAAGTTTATTGAAACAGCATTTTAACAGAATGAAGAGTAGACCAAACTGATTCTTAAGTCGAATCAAGGAAATAAAAATAAGTTACAGTTAAGAATATTTAGACACACACTGATAAAGCTGCATTAACTCTGGTCTGATACTAAAAGAAAATGTGTATATCTTCCACTTTATCCTGAAAAAGATATGTTCCGAACAATTGTTCTGGAGGGTAATCCTATTTAGTGTAATTCGATTACTGGTAAGTGAGTTGCAGAAGGTCTTTGGTTCTATAAATAAGTTGGTACTTTAATGTACTCTAAATCTGGACAGAAACTTCTCTTCTTAATGACTCTGTAAATGTGCAATGAATTTTCCTGTTTTTTTTCAGAGATTTTTTTAGACAAACTGAAGGTTAGATAGCTCTGTAATTCTATAAAACGTCTTCACCAAGGACAGGCTTGTTAAGTAATGGCTTCATTATAACTTACTAAAATATTGTAGGGAATGGCCAGTTTAACTACAAAATGATCAGATTGAGAACATTGGTGGTAACAGATAAACCATGAAGGATATTTTTGAGGATGTTGATGGCTTAGAAACCTGAACTAACAACTTTTCTAAAGATTTTTCTTTTTAAAGTGAGATACACAGATGGACCTTTTTGTGTTAGGAAAAAAGGCACATTAGATATATCAAAACATGATTTGAGGTGAGAACAACTAGACTGTATTAGTGTGTGTGTTTTGTTTGCTATCACCACTTAAGTGAAGTGACTATCAGTATCAGAACTGGAATGTAAAACGGCAAAGACAAAACTTTGATGTGAATGTAACAGTTTTCTAATCAGTATGCAGTGGAGGGAAGCAGGATTCTAGAAGATACAGTATGTATATAAGAAGAGGTCATCAAGGAAAGGCGTGTTTCCAAGCTGTATCCGTGAAAATCAGTGAGTCTGTCACATAAATATGTCAGCACAAAACTCCACGTTAAGAACTGTGTTGTTGATGCCAAGTCAGTTCTACGGCACACCATCTCCAGTAGGTTGAAATTCCAAGACAGCCAACAAATTTGAATAAGCAAAGAGGGAAGTAAAACATTCTTGATCATTTCGACTCAGGGTATCCTTACGCCAAGGCAATCCAGACAATGTCTGAATACATTTTGCTTAAAAATACCACTTGTTTGACTTCTGTGAATGCCATATTCGTAGCACAATTCAGTGTGTTGTAAGGTCGGCCACTAGAGTTTGGCTAGAGTAGGATCATAATAGTCGCATAAAATTCGTTGCACATGTCAACTCAGTATATCCCCAATATAAGACAAACTGCAAACAACATTGTGCTCCATTTAACTTAACATCCATAGTAATAATAAAAAATAAGCAATTTTGATCCAATGTTCTTTTTTACACACCTGCTTGCACATTTGTTCCCCCCATTTATTGGTAGGTGGAAAATGGACAAAAAGAAACCATAAAACATCTATTGAGTGTGAAACAATGACTCGTAGACTCAGGACCAGATCATTATGAACAATGTCTACTCTGACACAAGTCAGATGCACTTATAATCTAATACTGATGAATATTGATTGCCTGTTGTGAGTTGGTGCCGATTCCACTTAGACTGCTTAAAGCACTGATGAAACATGATTTTAATTGTTACAGAAAAAATGTCTGAAGTCCGCGTTTCAGCTGCTCCAAACATATTAGCACTAAACTTTTGATGTTGGGTCTTGCTTGGATTTAAAGCATCCTGCTTTCCTGTGAAAGCATCACAGATCCATGCTGGTTGGTTGCAAGGATAGAAAAGGGCACACACGTGGATCATGTATGCACAGACACACGTAATGCAAGAGAAGACTTCCTCAGTGTAGGCCAAACTGGAAAATGTTCAAACAGTCGAGGAGATCGTGTATTAAGAAATACGGATTCTGCTGCTGATAATGCTAGAGAACATCAAGAAACACATGAAAAGAAATTGAGTTATGGCTCCTCAGACCCCTTCATCTCATTCCAAGGTATATGTTATGGTTTTCAAACAGTGTTGTGATGTTCTTTTATGTGGCCTTGGTATGAACATCTACTGTTTTTAATTCTGAAATATTTCGCAGCATGTGTCGGGTCCACCTCCTCTCTTTAAAAGAGTCTGCTCAGAAGCAGAGAGTCACTAAAAACAGAAACTGCTTAAAATCTAAGCGTTCTGAAAGAATGTACTCATCTTCCGACAAACATCTGGCAGAATTTTCACCGTTCTGTTTAAAGGGGTTGTCTAGAAAGGAATAGTCTCTTTTCTTCTTCATATTTTTTTCCTGTTCTGGTCGGGGCTGCTGGAACTGCGTTTTCTGCATGTGGTTTGGTCCACTGGAGTTCTTATTTCAGTCCAGAGAGCGGCATGTGTTAAAGCAATGAAAAAAAAACAAAATTGGTTCTCAATTTATTTGTATTCCTGGTCCAATCAAATCGAGTCTGAGGGACCACTTCAGTTTAGGGGCGAACAGAAATCTGACTTATTGCAAACCACCCAATGTTTAAGTTCTTCTGGAGGAAAAGTCACATGGTGAGTTAATTCCTTGGTGGTGTGACCCTTCATCACCTTCACGTAAAATGTGCTCGTTAACATGTGACACCAGCAATAAAAAAAGGTCTCTATCTACAGCAGTCTGAAATGGATGGTGATAAATTACTCACTCTGCCCACGCTGCAGAAATGAAAGACCACTCATGGTTTCCGACATAAGACAGGGGAGGTTCTCTGTAGCGATTCGGCCATGAAGCCAAATGTTCTCTACAGCAGGTTCATTTCCAATATGTACATTTAAACAACCATTCAAGTTCAATCAAACCAGTAAAATCAGCTTCAGCAAAGAACACAAAAAATGCATCACCTTCTTTTCTGTGAAGGAAATAAATATTTCTTTATTGTAACATTTAGTTTTATATTTCATGTGATCATCATCAATGTGCAAGTATTGACCACTATGTTGGCCGTCATCATACAGGGTTCAAAAAGTTGACTTTAGATGTGTTAGTCAAACTCGCCCGCTTAAGCCTTAGTCACGATTGCCCTATGGATGGATACAAGCTGTTTGTGGGTAAATTATGCATAAACCTGCAGTATACGGGATGCGTAGGAGGCCAAAAAGCAAGATTGTGGACCGCTCAGTGAACCCCTAGAGCAAAAATAGTCATGCACACATTTCTACGGGCAGGTGGCAGGTTTTTGAGAACACTTATACAAGAAGTAAGGGTAAGCAGGTGAGACGCAGGCATGCCGTACATTTTTTTTCAAGCCCCTCCAAATCCTTTGGACTGTGCAATGAGTCAGGGAGATCTGCTCACGCAGCCTCACAGTTATGCTACGTTCACACCGCTCACACCAGCCTCGGTAACGCACCTTTGAGCGACCGCTTTCAATAAAAGTCTATGTAACTCACCTATATGTGCGTTTTGGTCTTCAGCTTTCAATACTGTCATGTTCCCACATGGCTACACACATTTTTATGTTGAATTTCAGGCTCTACATACAATGTCATTGAACGAGCATTGAAAGTTAAACCACATCGAACTTTGACCAATCAGGGAAAAAAACTTTCAAAAGGAGAAAAGGACAACGATGTTAAGCCAGATGTTCAGAATTTTTTTTATTTGTTCTTCTGGTAGTAGTTGAGGTCATTTTTCCTCTTGATGTTGTTTGACACATGTCTCATGATCCATTCTAACACTTATACGCTGCTTTCTTCTGAAGTGGTGAGATGTAAACACCAACATTTATGCTTGCTGGCAAAGTGCAAAACTGTCACACACAGACATTGTAAATTGAACAACTGCCCATGTAACACAGCTAACGCACACACACAACTCATTGATATAAATATTTGTCAATTTCAAAGGTTCCTTAAGAACTAATTATCATGTAATATGATATCAACAGCAACTGAAGGGTTTTTCTTTTACTTGCACACCGCATCAACAGGTATGATCTTTTAAAGCCAAACATTGATGATCAGCACCAGACATACAGAAAGGAACAGCAGCTGCATGGCATCAGTTCCTTATTTGTTACCATTCACTCTTAATCAGCACTTTTCTGCTTCAGTGGTCCTACAGTGAGAAAATAACTTTTTGATGTAGAGTGCCGCCCAGCAATAAATATTTACTTTATGTCCATTTAGAAGTCCCAAAGTTTATGACACAGACCTGACATCAGTGCTGCACGGTGCTGAAAGAGTCTTTGCTTTCACAGGAGTAGGGTTCAAATTTAAAATGAGGGTGTGTTGCAAAAACAGTGAACACCCATCTTTGTGAAAGGTTCAGCTGATGGGCACAGTTTTCCATACAGTAGATAGTTTTATTGAATTAAGCTGGAAAAATGCCGTTGTCAAATTAAATTTCCAGCTTTTTTGTCTGGGGGAAATTTGGAAAACAAAAGCAACCTAACCAAGAATAATTTCTCTTTTACGTCTCAAACAAATATATGAAAATTTTAATGCTTCTTAGGTGAATTCACTCAGTTTAGGTATGTTCATAGCTTTTAAATTCCGTAAGATGTGATTTGCTGTGATCTATAGCAGCAGTGGCAGATGGAGTCTGTGATTTATGGGTCACTCACATGAAGCATGAGCTCATTTCAGCTAGCACAGCATCCGCAATCTGCCAAATGTGGTTGGTGCACTACAAAATTGCATACGATTTGTAATCAGTGCCGGCACTCTGCATGCACCAAGATACACACTCACACACACTGGATTCATTCTCCCCCCGGTGTGTAGAAAAGCCAGCATCCCGTCCACATCTGGTTTATATCACAGCAAGACCACCACCACCCAGCCCAGCTTTGTGCATGTAGCACACACACACATGTGCACGTGCACACACACATATCTAAACTTCTAAATCGCTCAGGTTTATTAACCAAATCATGCAAAGCTTTCCAAGGGAATCACAGAAGCAAAATATTCAACAAGTTTCAGCAAGTAAATTGACTTTGCTTTATTCCCTGGTGGTTAAAAGCAATAACATACAGCATCCCGACCTACTGTAAGAATAAATCAACCTTTTGAGGGACGCACACAGGCTAGAAGTGTCTGCATGTGAGTCTGCATACAAACACCTTAATTGCTGGCTTTGTGTTTTATTGCAAAAGCTAGTGGGGGTAAGTGGTCTGCAGAAAATATGAGGTGTGTGGAGATGAACATTTGCTCACAATGAGCCCCTTGTTTCCTCAGAAATGTGTTCTCAGTTGCAATGCAATTAAAGACTAGTTTACTGCCAAGGGACTGCCCTTTTCATTGCACATGTGATGCAATACTCCAGGTTTGCCCAGCTGAGGGCTGTGTGATGGCTGTGCAGGCATTCATGTGTAAGTGCACACACGTGCACGTGTAGTTTACACATTGTTAAATCTGGCAGAAAGACAACATGTCTAATCATTGCAGCAAAGGGCAAACTGTAAGTAGCTACATGAGGCTCACAGTTAAGCACACAAGTATGTGACAATACATTTAGACAAGTGGCGCATATGTTATCATTAAAGACCCACTCTGATGTAAGTCGTGTTTGTGGTTTTTAACGTTCTTGTAGCATTTTCTCATGATAAAGGACATTTATAAAGAAAAAAATTAGCTTAAAATTGCATTTTTGAGTATTTCTTTATTGCGATTGTATCATTAGTGCATCATAAGTGCCGTTGGAAAAACTTTGTAGCAGTGACATAGGTGCTACAGTCAGTGGGCCAGAAGCTTCCCGCTCCGCTCCATTTGGATTCATCCACTTGCAGACAAATGGATCAGGCACGTCTTTGTTTTCCCCAACCGATCTGGCTCAAAACTGTACAGCTGGATATCTCCAATATTGCTCACCATTTTTGTTGCACGTGTAATGTTTTGTGAGGGGCTGTGAGCCAGCTGGAGAGAGTGCAAACAGAGGGATGATGGGAAATGAGGAAAGGCTTACTCCATGTGAACAGTCCTGCCCACAACTCAGAGGCAAATTTATGATAAACCACTGCCACACTGCAGAAACTATGTCCTAGAAAACACAGTTTTGGGGGGGTTCTTGGCCAAAAAATGGCATAATCATAATTAAAAGACCACTGGGAATGCTTTCAAAAGAGGTCCAATGATGTTTGGAGTGGGACTTTGATGAAATAAATGAAATGAAATAAATTGAAAAGAAAGATATAAAAAATGCTTTTTCTATACTTGTGGGCGAAGGCAGGGGACATCCTGGACAGGTCACCAGTCTGTCACAGGATCACAATCACACACCCATGCACTCACATTCACACCTAGGGACAAATTAGAGTTGCCAATTGACCTATGTAGCATGTTTTTGGACTGTGGGGGGAAGCCAGAGTCCCCAGAGAAAACCCATGCATGCACGGGGAGAACATGCAAACTCCACACAGAAAGGTGCCCCTTTGATGTTCTGGTTCAGGTCCCCCAGCCGGTACTTGAACCGGGGGCTTTTTTGCTGTGAGGCAAGAGCGCTAACCACTGCGCCACCGTGCAGCCGTACTCTTTGTCCCGCATATCTTTTTTTTTTTGACTGTGTGTGGAAAAAGCTGAAATAACTGCCTAATTATCATTTGTCTCCATCTTTTTTGCTTGTGCAATAGATCCAATTTTAACCCTCTTGTTATGTTCATTTGTGAGGAACAGAGATGATGTTCCTGGGTCAATTTGACCCGGTGAATGTTTTATTAATTAAAAGATGTCTGAAACCCAAAAAATCCTAACAAGCAGTGTGAATATTTAATTACTAACTCCATTAATAATTATTCTATCAAAACTTGTGTTCCTTACCTCTGACAGGAAGTGGTTCAATTATTAGATAATTCAGTCGTTTTTCTTAAAAAATATACATGTTCAAACTTTTTTCAAATTTTTCACTACTGTATTACTTTTGAAAGACTAACATATAAAATACAATAGTTTTACATAACATTGAAACATAATCTTGAAATTTTGTTTCACATACATGCACTGTGAACCAGAAAAAAACAAAATCACAACAGACAAGCAAATGCAATATGAAGTTGTGTGTGTGTCTGTACATCTACACAGCACAAGAGTGACCAGTCATCACACTGTGCTTTGTGCAAATTCATTTTGCACATTTCGCACAGGTCATGCTTGTCTTGACCTGGATCCTGTCTCCGGCTCGACTCGCGCCCCCGGCCGTCCCCCCAACTCCATCTGGATGAAGCTCGTCTGCTGGACTTTAAATATGTAGTTGTAGAGTTTGATAAACTAATTCCTCTTTATGAGTTCTGGTACATCGCCTGTCCGTCCTGGGGGAGGATCCCTCCTTCATGTGTACACCACTGAGGATTCTTTGTTTTTTCCGGGATCTGTTTTTCTTAGGAGTTTTTCCTTACCGCAAAGGAGGGTCTAATGGCAGGGATTCCAGTATAGCTTAGTCAGTTTAGTTAGTTTAATTTAGCATTTTCCTATTGAATTCTATGTATTCATGATCCTTTTGATTTTATGTTTTACTTTTTCAGTTACCGATACGAAGCCCATCGGAACGACTGTTGTTGTGAATTTGGGCTATCCAAATAACATTGAATTGAATTGACATGGTCACATGAGTCACTGCCATCCTAGTGGGCCCTGGCACTGTTTTTATTATGTTTTCTGCAGACAGGTTTGTCTGACGCATATTTGGAGATGAAGACCAATGTATTTCACCATTCTTTGATATGAATGTCTTGCTTGGAGGAACAGGAATAGCAATTCCCTCACCTGGTTCAAAATCAAAATCATTAGATTCAGAATTTAGCTAAAGATAGCCTTCTTCTGATCATGATCAGTGATGACTTCCAGAGCCTCCTGGACTTTCATCGTTCTGCCTCTGCTGCTGATTTTGTAAAGGTCTGTCTGTGTAATGTTGGAAGGACTCCCATGCAGAGAATCTTTGATATGTTTTGCCCCTCCCCTGTTGAGTGATCACTGAATGTGGGTTGAGTTTTCCCCCTAGAACATAAATGGTTCCTGTCAAAAGTCATAACACCTATGCACCTGTCTGTGTGTGTGTGCACGTGTGTGCGTGTGTACGTACGTGTGTGTGTCTACAGGTGTGTTTGGGGTGAAATATGTCTCACAGCTGCAAATAAAGGAATACTTCTGATAATAAGACATTTTTGTACCTCCAGTTTGACTGCCGGGTCAAATTGACCCGAACAGCATCTATGTGATAGAAACGTGCAGGGGGGGGGTTGCAAATATGTGAGATGAACCAAATTCATAATATATGTTGATTACACTAAATAAGGCAAGCAGAAGAAGTTTCATGCTGAAAAAATACTTTTAACTATTTTTCCTAGATGTTCAAACTTTAAAACGGGTCAATTTGACCCGCAGCATAACAGGAGGGTTAAACCTACTGTGAAAATAATGTGCAAAGGATAGCATGGATACAAATGGTTGTGAAGTTTTTGAGGTTTGACTGATGGTGGCTGGTTGAGACCCGCTCCCCCAAAGAGATAGCTGTTGTTTTTGTTTACCTTCAGGCATATCCCCTCAGGGGTCACTACTGCAAATCAACTTTTACCGATTTGCACAAATGCTTTTTCAGCGACGTATATGCTGGATGCCCTTCCTGACACAACCCTGCATTTTATCTGGGCTGGGGACAGGCACAGGGGGGGGGGCCAGACCTTGGGCACCTCGTGGCTACATAGTTCGTCAGTAGCGCGAAGGGTCTTGCCCAATGACCCACACGGGATAAAGCTCATCGCGCCCCTGGTAAGGCGAATCCTGGTTTCCCATGCACCAATACTTCTCACAGCCAACTGAGCCATCCTAAGAGAGCAATAGACATTATTGTATTCACACAGCTCAGCCTTAAAAAGAAGACAAATCTTTCAGTAACACAAGCAAATCGCTCAGTGTGTGGTGTATATATGTGTTTAAATATTATTGGTTGTCAGAAACCGCATCCACAGCTCAGGATGGTATGCGCTGTGTATTTATATACACCCCCACGCCACCTTGATGTGTCCTATGATAACACTGTAGGGTATACGGCAGAGCACAACCCTCCCCATATCACATATACTGTTCCCCTTTTTTCCCTCCCTCTGAAATCTCTGTAATCCTAAAACAGACACAAATGATTACGAAGATTATTGTTGTTTGAAGGTGAAGGAAACAGGACTCTGTGAGCTCAAAAGTTCCTGGGAATTGAGGATGGGGTGGTTTTAGTGTTTGATGAGTTTGCAGGATCATGTGAAAAAGTACTCCAGCCTATCACGTAGAACGATCACACTAAAATAAATCAGTCAAATTAGCAGATTGAGTTCTTGAACAGCTCTGGTTATCCTTCTCTTATCTCGGTTGAGGCCGGAGCTCACAATAGCTGCCTTGTGTTCTTGTGTTTGTTCTTCCCGCAGTGGTTTTTGGTAGCAAAAACAGAAAGGACCAATCACTCATGTACTGTATGTGCCCTCTGTGTGTGTGTTTTCCCGCACTCACTTGGGGGTTGCTAATGATTCCCATGAGTTAAACACCTCAAGGGGTCATAAACTCCATAATAGAGCCATCAGTGCCTTTCATTGATCCTAGCACAAATCCCTGAGTTTGTCTAAATTTCATGCTCAGACTCATACTTTACCTTTTACCTTTTCTTCAGTCTCTCTTCAATAACATTCATATTAACAGAATCAAGCACACTTTAAACCTCTTTGTCATCCATTTGCAACACACCCTCAATTTCCAGGTTAATTTAAGAAATGGGAACAATTTGAATGAGAATGAGAATTTTATTTTTTCAGTTGTGACAAGTTTTAGCAAAATACTAACCTCCCACAATCACCTTATGTAAAAACAGTGTATGCAAAAGAGTTACAGGAAGAATTGACATATAAATACTGTATTCACTGCAATTAAATACGTAGTTGATTTTGTCTTGATAAAGGAAGAAAAAAGGGTAATTGTATCTTTAATTTGCTGGGGTTAGCTTTAAGTTTAGAACATAGAAAATGTGTTCAACATATGAATGTTTAGCATTTTAGTGTTTAATTTATTTTGAACAACACCTGTGTGAAAATCAAGACCATTATACAAAGGTTGTATATAGAATGATTGACACACACAAACCCTATAAATACGAACAAAATAATAATTAAATGTACTAATTAAATGTAAATGAGCAGCACCCATTTCATGCCTGAAATCTGAGTCACACTAAGCCGGTGCCTCAGAGATCGAATCGTTTTCCTTCTGGGTAGAAAAAAGTGCCGCCAAAATAGGTATTTTTTTCTTTTTTCTTTTTCTTTTGTGTGCCAAAGGTAATATATTATCTTATACATAACTATTTTTTACTGTAAAAGGCTTAAGAATAGCATGGTATTGGCCCTTTAAGTTAAAACTGCACAAAGAAACGATTGTATAGCTACCTTCAGCACCAACAATCAATGTTTTCTAAAGAAAAATGAGAAGAAGAAAAAAGTTTGGTTTTTCTTCAGCTTTATGGTTGAAAGCCAGTTTGAGAAATGTGATAGATAGATAGATAGATAGATAGATAGATAGATAGATAGATAGATAGATAGATAGATAGATAGATAGATAGATAGATAGATAGATAGATAGATAGATAGATAGATAGATAGATAGATAGATAGATAGATAGATAGATAGATAGATAGATAGATAGATAGATAGATAGATAGATAGATAGATAGATAGATAGATAGATAGATAGATAGATAGATAGATAGATAGATAGATAGATAGATAGATAGATAGATAGATAGATAGATAGATAACTTTATTTATCCATTTGGGAGGTTCCCGCATGGAAATTGACATCTCCATCGCATACAGCACTATTAGACATAATCAGAAAAGTAAAAACAGCAAAGACAGTTTACATTTCTGCAAAACAGCATTTAAGAAAGTCAATCAAGGCCCCTTTCCTTTCTGACCCACACCCCCCTCCCAAGTGGTGGTTGAAGAGTTTGATGGCCCGGGGGACAAAGGAGTTCCTCAGTATATTAGTCCTGCACCTTGGGAGGAGCAGCCTCTTGCTGAAGGTGCTTCTCTGGCTACTGATGGTCGTGTGCAGAGGGTGGGTGGCATTGTCCAGGATACACGTGTGTGCATCTATTCTGGTAGCCTTTTTTTTCTTTTTTCAAATATGAAGCTGCATGAGTGCTACTTTCTGTTTAAACATTTCTACTTTGTTGATGATCCAACAGTATTCTGGTTTCTTCAAAAGCTGCTTTGCACATTTATAATATCCATGTTTTTTAAAAAGAAAGCCTTTTCTGGGCCCCAAATCCTAACCACAATTGCAATTTGGCTGGATTAGAATAAAGGGAAATTAAGCTTCAACTCATCTGAAAATTGAACCAGTATTTAAAAGTTTCACTTTCAGTGAAAGTGCACAGAGTGATCTGGGTAGTTTCTGAGGGCACTCATTAAGAACCAAAGATGGAAAAGACAAGGTTTCTAGATTTTGTGTTTATTGGAGAACAGATGTGAGAAAACTGTTGCCGACTTTGCACTTTCCTATGGTTTTAGAACAGCCCCCCTCAGAAACAGATTCATATTTTCAAAACAGAAAACACAATAAAACCTGCTCAATTTTATGGTCTTTGCTTTTTGTTTAGTGGCATTAAACAACCTTGGTTGCATGTTTTTTTTTGAATAAACTAGATTAAATGCTAATTTGACAAGTTTGCAGAAAATTGCTTAATTATTGGGACGAAAACACTTCTGTTTCCAAGCCTCTCACAAAGGAGGAGACACAGATGTTAGATTTCACTCGCTGCCTCTGCGGTTTAGTATTCTTACGGCGTTTAAAAAACAATGTGCTAAGATTTTTTTTTTTTTACTCACACTGAAGACCTGATAGTAAACGTGTTTTTCTTGATTTTTTTGTTTTGTTTTTATGATGTCCTTCATGCTAAATCTCAGATTTGGAAGAGGCTGTAGATTCTGTCTTGCCATTTCAGCAGTTTTTGGAAACACTGCTGCAAGATCATAAAGACAGTCCTTTGGATTTCCAGATTTCCAGTCTGCCATCATTTAGTGCCCCTCAGAAAGTGATCTACCAGTTTTTTTTTTTTTTGTTTTAGTTTTTTTTATACAATCAGAAAGGAATAAAAGATAATTGCATTATTAGTTGGCAAAATTTTTCATAAATTTCCCCTTGAATTTGGATGTAACTTTTGAGACAGCAGTTTGTATCTCATAAAGGAAAATATACATCTCTCCTCTCCATGCTTAGGGCTTTGGAAGTTTCTGGGGAGTGAATTGGAAGCAGATAAATCCTGGTGGAGCCTTGCAGTCATGCTTCTTTGCCTGCGTGGATTGTGTGCTGACTTTATGATTTATAAACAGCACTTATAGAGGAAAAAGAAAGAAGAAAAGAAGAGCAATAGGGACAATTTACTGAGATGTTCAGACCAAGATGAATTCCTCTTTTACCACTGACCCTGGAATTGGTGCGGCTTTTATTTTGGTGTCTTTGACCCTCACCACCCAGTTAGCATTCTCAGAACACACATATGCAAGCTCTTGTTAGTGCTTTTTAGTAAAAAGAAGCAGCCCTGCTGCTTGCAGTATTTAGGAGTTTCCTACATGTATATATTTAGGATCCAAAAGAAAAATGCAAAAGTGAGTGTGCTTATTTTCTCTGCCCAAGTCACTGATTTAGTGTAGTTTTCATTAAGCAACTGTTGTAACTACAGTGCTCATCACTGATTTGTCTAAGCCAAGGCAGCTAGATGCTCCAGCTCATGCCTAATTTCCTGTGCACACATATGGAAGTAGAGCTAATCTGGGTTGCAAATGTAACAATCTTAAACACCAAAGGGATCTGGATATGGACAGGTGAATCTATACATACACTGAAATGCGCCAACTATCTTCAGCTGCCTCTTTGTGGATGGAGATCCTGTGTTGTCTTGATGTCCCATTCCAATCATCTTTGATCTATTTTAAAAATGTTCCCAGAAGAATTTTTAATTATAATTATGTTATTTTTAGGCAATCCAGCCGTACAGTTTTAAGCTAGTCTGCAATGGATGCATCAGAATGGAGCGGAGCATGGAGCTTGTGGCCTGCTGACCGTAGAACCTAAATCACTGCTACAGGCTTTTTCCAACTGCATTTTTTCGCCTGCTCCTTATTTCCGACAATTTTAGGAATTTTAAGAAATAGTATAAAATGAAATTGAAATCTTAATATTGTTTTATATATATATATATATATATATATATATATATATATATATATATATATATATATATATGTAGAGAGAGAGAGAGAGAGAGGACAATTAACAGTTGAAATTGCATAAGACTCAGTCTTGTGCATAAGCCACAATATTCCTCACATTTTAAATCAAATAAGTTTGTTTTTCCTCTACAAAATTTCACTTTTAGTGAAATGTGACTGTTTCATAAAATCAGTTGAAATTGAGAACACTGTGGAACTTTTAGAACCAATTGAAGACTGACGTGCGTGTACCCCACCACATCTGTGATTATTTAAAAGTTCATTTACTGAACCTTTCAGAAATGTTGACTTGAGGAAGATTCAGAAGCAACACATTCTGGAGTGCCATTTCATTAATTTGCACTAGAGTAGGTAGATTAGGTGATATAAATGTGCAATATACTCTCATTTTATTACTGCAGAACTCCTTGCCAGTAAAACCTTTTAATGTCCCTTTTAATATAAATTATAACTGTTGAAATCATTATTTGGCTGTAATCTATAGTTTTTGTTGTCTCAAGTATAAATTTAATGAGAATTTTCTTCTTTTTCTTTTTTCTTCTTCTTTCTTCTCTCTACAGTCAAACATATGTGACTGTATCACCCAGAATACCTAATGAATTACATGTGCCACAGCCTAATTTGGCACTAAGTCCAGTCACTCGCCATTCCCTGGGGCCAGGTCTCATAAAAAGCCTTCCATAAATAAAACCAATTGGAGCTCATAAATCTCAGAGAGCTGGCTTTTTCTCTATTGTGGCATCTGGCATCATTTGTCAAATATGTGGTGAGCAATTAGTTATAAAAGAAAACCAGGAAACCCAGCAGAGGCTGTTCTGGCTGCTGCCCACAGCCAGTGCTGTGTTAAACAAGCCCACAAAGAAACCACTTCACTGATGAAGACAGAAAAAAAGAAAAAAAGAACAGAAATCAGGAATGCAACTGAAAATTACACTGTTGATTTTTTATTATTTTTAATTAAAGTAATTTAAATGATACTCTTTTTTTTCCAAGGAAGTTGGCCATCATACAGTGACCATGGCACAGATTGTAATCAGGGATCTTGCTGAACTCAATCTGGAGATGTTATTCACAGACCTGCAGGGACACACAATGGGTACACTGGTCTGTTAATCTACATCAGTGAGTATAGGTTTACTTAAGAAAGAATAACCCAAGGAAAAGTAAAAAGGAGTTATATGTATATATACCAAAAAAGAAATTACTTTCACGTGTCTGATTCATTGTCTAAAACTCACAGAACTAGACAAAAAAAAAAAAAAAAAAAGATTTTGCAAATGCTGCTTGGTAACTCCAGATATTTAAAAAGAGTTTATTTATTGAAATCCCAGACTGTTTGTTTACAGGCTTTTTGGCACCAACAGAGCCTTCTCCGATGTTTGCATTATTTTATGTACGGACAAAGCTGAAGAAAGAAGTGCAAAAGTTTTAGATGTTTTGGCCAATACTGACATTTGAATTTTTATTTATGTATTTATTTATTTATTTATTTAGTCATTTATTTATTTAAAATGCTAACATAAGTATCTCCTACTTTCTAGTTATTACTATATATTTTGTTATAATAAATGTTTTACATTCCCAACCCATGAATCATTTGTGTTTTCCAAACCTTACGAGTACCAAGTTTGTATGGATTGTATAAGTAAAGTCCCAGGTAAGCATATAGGTAAGCGTTTCCAGTGGTCTTTTCATTAAAATGATGCTGTTTTTAGCCAAAATCATAAAACCTGTGTCGTTTTTCTGTGACATAGTTTCTTCAGAGCAGCAGTAGTTCATTAGAAATTTGCCAATAAATTGTGGGTGGGATCGTTGACGTGGAGTATGCCCGACCCATTTCCCATCTTAATATTCTGTATGTTTGTCCTCCATTATGAGAAAAATGACACAAGACATATCAAAAAGACCAAAAACACAATTTTCATCAGAGTTGTTCTTTGTAGTAGCTGAACAGTATTGACAACACAGAACATTTATATTTTCTGAAGCTGAAACTGACTTTTTAGGCAATAATCTGCAGGTTTTGTTTCATTATCAATCTGGATCCCTAGAATAAATGGTTCAGACTTTAAAAATAATTAATAAATTAACCAAAGAAATCCAGTGTATTGTTGATGAGTAAAGGCCTGCTCCCACCATGCCATCTGTACCAAACCAGCACACATTTACTCAAGTAAAAAGTTTGGCACAGAAAAACTACACTTTGGAGTTTTTTATGAAATATATGTAACTTGTCACTATCCACCATTGAAAACACATAGATGAATGTAATGCCCTAAACAAACAAGCCCACACACAAGGGATGAATTCATAACCAAGAGTACAATTGAACACTCACTGATAAAAAGAGTGAATTTATGGTGTCATTGTGCAGTATTTCCTGACTTTGGTTCCCAGGGGCTCATGCATCTCTGTCCTCTCAGTCTAATAAATCTGCCTGAAGCAAACTAAAGCGGCGGTTTCCTGTGTCACACCCAATCATTTCTGATGCCATTCACCATGCTGCAGAGCCTGAAACCCAAATGTTTAAGTCTCCATTTCTGCATTTGTGGGAAATCAATTCAGTGTACTATAAATACTTACTTTGTGGATGTATAGCTAAATCTTAAAGTGTTACGTGGTTTTGAAGTCTCACTTACTTTGTTTCAAGCAGCTGGGAATTTACTGCTTTAAAAAGCAGCTGTAAATTTGTTTAAACATAAGTTAAACAATTTGTTCATTGGCAGCATTCATTGTCTCAAACCCTTTTGGCACAAATGAGTAGTTTGTGCCAAAAGGAATTTTGGTAAATAACAAAAGTTTTCAGGACTGGAAAAAAAATAGGTTATTATTTAGACATTCAAGTAAACCAACGTTGCATAGATAAAATTAGACAGATTTCAGGTAAAAGCTGAAGCTACTATTTCTGATTAAAAGGAACTAAAATATTTATCTGTTTCATTAAGTATCTTGCAAACCTCATCTTAGCAACACATTTGCTTATGAGTTTAATCAACGTTCATCCGAGCAGGTATATACGTTATTGTATTGATATGTTTAAAAATTGAGAACTGAACTGCAAGGAACTTGTGTATATAACTCCAAACCCACAAAATCTGCACTTTTGTTTCAGTCATCCACATTTTTTTTGTTTGTTCTTTGAAAATCAAAATTTCAAAGTAGACCCAAATAAAATACCGGTAATTATTTCTATAATCTTTGCCTTTATGATTTGATTGGTAATTTAAATTTGATTATGTTTTCATGTAAACTTTGAGTAGCACGAGTTGTAAAGGTGCTGTGGAAATAACGTTTGGATATGATTTGATGATGCTAACCCATAGGTTCTATAGAAACTGTGCACCAATGCGCTGTAAAATGAAGATGCATATTCAAATTCATTCAACCATCTCCTCCCATCCACTTTTCCAACAATAAGAACTATACAGTGTGGCTTTAACCTTTCTTGGTGGGAAAGTTCTCCTGAATGCTGCAATTACAACCGAGTGACAAGTGTGCATGAGCTGAAAGCAAACTGAACAGTGATTCACACTGAGCCTTCAAACCCTTCACCCTTTCTTTCTACCACTCAGATTATTTTCCTGAACCTTCCGTCTCCTCCCACCATTATAGCTGTTCATCACGTTCTTTCACATCTCAGCTTCTTCCAAGTCTGTAATTCATGCCATCTTTCTCCTCTGCTCTTGATCGTGAGTTAACGAGAAGAACCAATCAAGCATCTTTGACAGCAAATAGTTTTTGCAGCAGTTTTTTCCGAAGCCTGGTTTAAGCATGACTCCTGATCAGTCTGCTAACAGAAAATTTAACATATGGTTTAATGATATTTAGTCTTTCCACTATCAGTAGAAAATAATTTCTCTGACAGTTGATCTCCTTTGACTTTCAGTTCTGAAAAAATCCACATGACATGATCACGGCCTTTTTAACTGATGATGTCTGGAACAATGATCAACATGATTGGAGGGGGATTTTAAACATGTGTGCCTTAACAAAGCAAGTTCATCAAAGTTAAACACCTGATTCAACTGAAGTGTTGGGAGTTAATGATTCAGAAAGCACTGGAAACCAACACTTTTGGCTACAGATTCAATAATGTTAAATAAGTAATTTGGCCCTAACACAGCTTCTGTTGTTACAGTAAAGTCACCCTTCTCTGTCCCCAACACACATCTGCAAAATTAGTACCAGATGTTCAGCAGAGGCTTGTTGGACCCTCAGAATGCATACACCGTGTCTCCAAATATTATTCCAAGTTACCACTTCCGCTGTGTCCACCTCTTCTGCTCATACACTGAAAAGCTCAGGGCACAAACAGGCAGAATGTTACAGAGAAAAACATACATGTGCAGGACAAACTTGCTAAATTGTACATTCTTACTCTGACTCACAACCAAGATTTCTCTCCAGGGAGAGGGGTTTTCTACAGCAGCCAAACATTGATCACAAGAAAAAAACATCTTTCTAAAGTCTTAAAGTTTATTTTTACATAACAATAAATCTTTCAAATGTTGGATTTAGGCTTTGTCACAAAAACCAAAAATACAATACTGTATTTCTTGTCTATGTTGAGGGAACTGAAGGTTTTTTTCCCTTACCAAGTCAAACACTTTATGAAGGAAGTGAACAGCAAGCATAATATCCCATGAAAGCTACATCTATCACCAACTATACTGAATAATTATCACCTTTTTTAGTGCTTAGAGTATTTTTCAAACATTACACCAATTGTCAAGCTTGCGCCAAAGCAAGTGGTTGCCAGCTCAGTGGAATAAAGGAAAAAAGTGAACAGAGTCCACTGAGAGACAAAACACGCTCAGGAATTTACAGTTGGTCCATAAAGTCAATGAAAAACAGAACTCTAAAACAGCAGGCGTAGTCACTGAAAGGCAAACATTACAGGAGGAAAGACGAGAGGCAGTTAGAGGCTCTTGCTGGACAGCAGAAGGTAAAGAAGGAAAACCAGAGAACCTGAGACAAACAGAGTACTGCCGGTGGTGTTCAGCATCATTAATGATGTAATTCTGCTTTGTAAATTTGTCTATATAAAATGACTGCTTTAGGGTTCAGGGCTAATTATCTGTAGCATCAGAGCCAGCCAAGTTTAATTAAGTGGTGTGTGTGGTTTTCAGAGTAAAGTGATAATATCTGTTTGAGTTTACAGGATTAGTTATAGTTACAGGGGTACTCTGGAATGCAGATTGTGTGGTGACTTTAGCACACTTCCTCAAGGCATTAGTGTCCTTACAGATGCAGGGGTTTGCTGTTCAGAGCTGGAACACACCACTTCCCTTTGGGACGAAGCTAAATGGAGCGCTGCCGCAGACTCGCTCAAAAGCAGAACTTGCCTGAAGTTACACTGGCACTGGATTCATTCTGCGTTTGTGTGTATATAAGAGTTCATTTCCTACCTGAGCATCTGAGTTGGCTCTTGTGAGTCCAAACATCAGTCTCAGTGTGGCTGTGCTATACTGTGTTTGATAGATTTCTGTGAGAGCATTTAGTTATGACATGGTATAAACAGGCAAAAGGTTAAGGCTGGGATTTCCATTCCAAATCCCTCCAAAAGCTCATAATAAATGAAAGGAAGTGGTGCATAGCCCAAGATGAATTTAAACTTAAAGACTTTAGCCAAATGATTTTAAATGAATACGTAAACAGCTGAATATCCATCAGTGATATGGATGAATTTTGGCCTCTGGCTACTTGATCCTTGGTTAATCAAACTCACTAACCAATAATGCTTCTGGGATTTATGAGAGGATGGAGTGAACAAGGCTCTGGGTTATGGAGCATAAGAGGCTCATTACAGAGACCGATGGACACTCTAACCCTGTCTTGCTTTTGTTTGTCAGGCATTTGGCTGGTGTTTACCAACAGCACACAGGGTCAACATTCAGACCCTGCATGCTGTGTCTTTTTAACAGGGCAGCTCTTAACAAAGACAGGAGTCTGTTAGTCTGTACAATGTGACCCCCGGGCTGTGCCAAACGAGGGCCCCCAGGTTAATTAAATCTGTGTCTTCTGCCCATTTGAGATCATGATTAGTAACAATGCTAAGTATCTTGATAATGAGCTTTTTGCCATAGAGGACAAGATGACGTGATTTGGGAATTAGAGTTAAATGTATAAACCCCTTGCTTGAATACCAAAAAAACTGTAAGTCAAATGTTTTTTGTTTTTAACGCTTGAAATTGTCTATTTGTGACTTTTCTCAGATTTAGACAAGACTTCATTGATGATTTTGGTATGACTCCCTCACAGAAATTGGATTCTAAACAGAACAAAGTTAATACAAAGGGAGATTCCAGAATAATCAAAGATACAAGTTCCACATGTAAAAAAAAACAAAATATTATATAAATAAATAGCAGGACTAAATTATTGTGGCATAGTTGGAAGACCCCTCGTTCACCTGATCTCTTCATTCCCCTCTTTTCTCCTCTCCCTGAGTGGAGTTTAAAAGTTTACTTTGACTAAACAGCAACACATTTGACTAAACATATGCTCCTTTGGTTTTCGAATGAATGTCCATCATCAAACAGTTTTTCCAAATTCCTCCTCTCTGGGATTGTCACCACAAAGTCCAAATGGTGCTGATCCCTGATTCATCCCTACTAATCGCTTTAAATATCTGGATGTGTCTTTTTTGCATGTGCTGCTTCCCCAGACTGTAAAAAGTGACACTGGCGACAAAGAAATGGTATATCAGCGCCATGAGGTTGCTGCAGAATAAATCACTAGCTACTTTTTCTTGGATATTTTTTCTGTTTTACTTAGAATACTGTGATGCTGACCAAGCAAATGAAAAAAAAAAAAAAGCATAATGATAAACAATAATCTACTTGATTAAATGACTCAAAATTCATTGTTAGAAAGGCAGAACAAACAAGTCTAAATACAAACAATTCGTCTTTGGAGACTTGTCGAAGTCATATGTGTTGTAACTTGTAGAGATTAAACTGTAATTTTCATCTGATTGGATGGCTTTTTTTTTCTTTGCCACATGTTCCTCGGGTTTAGTGTGGTGTGTTTCTGCTTACAGTCATGTCCTGTTTTTCCCTCTCACATCCTAGGCGCTCCTGTGATCAAACCGACAGATGAGGGAACCATATCCATCGAGGATACATAGGAAGCATGCCAAACCCTGCGCCAAGTCTAAACATTCTCATACTGGATATCAGGAAGGCCGCTTTCCTCCCTACTTTTATGGCCAGTTAAAAGGTTTAGCATTTAGCCTTTGATTTGGCCAAACCACTCAGTGGAAGTAGTTTTAGAAAATAAGGGGTTTGGGGAAAGCTCTGTTTTATGTCAAAGTATAAAACAACAGTTAGTGTGAAGACTGGTAAATTGCGAATCTTTTTGTAATGCCTTGAAATGGAAAACTCCTTGTCCGGGTGTGCTGCTGCTGTTGCTGATGAATGGGTTGCTGTAATTAGGGTGGTCAAGGATCCCAGCTGGCCCGATCCATGCCAGCAGTTCCCTGGGAGTCTCTGGGATCACAGGAAAATGAGCCAAGCAGACAAAGAGCAGAGTTCTCACAATAATTGGATGAATAGGTCTCTAAAGTAGCATAGTTGAAAATACCAACAGGATTAGCAGCATATATGATAGACATATCTGAGTACAAAGCCTAACTTGAAATTTTTGGAACAGTTTTTATGCATGGAACAAAAACAAAGGAAGATAATGGAGTCTGACATAATTGAAGACAGAATAAAAGAGGGCTTTTGAAAAATCCATGGAAATTACAGAGAGGGATGACGCCAGTGGGACATACTTTCTGGTACCTCATTGAGTTCACTTTGGATTCTAACCTGCAGCTGTGCATCCATATCTGTAAAGACCTCCAAACATTACTTCACTTGCACTTCATTGTCCCCATTTGAGGGCCCAAGAGGTCTTCAAATCCTACCTCTATCTGTCCATCAGTGAGGGCTAACATTTATGTGTGTGTGTGTACGCTGCACTCACACTGCGTGACTGCCAAATGTAAACTAATGTTTCCACTTATTTTATTTTTTTAGAAAGGAAATGTTTTTACATACTTTGAATGAAATGAGCAGAGTAGCTGAAAGACTCAAAATCCAATTCTCTTGGGAATTAAATGTAAATATCAGTCACAGGTTGAGTACATTAAAACCAACTGGTCAAACAGCTGCTGAAGCCAGCCAGCAAAGTTCTTTATGTAACTTTCTTTACTTTAGTCTTTTCTTTTTTTGTGATTGACCGAAGGAGTGTGAACATTTTTTGTTTTGTAGACTTTGTTTGTTTGTAGGATGGAGTATTAGAAACACCATGAAAGAAGAAAAAAAAATTAATATATGAGGATGAACTCATAAAATTATGAGACAGATAAAACTTTACCAGAATAAACTTGAAGATTAATGATATGATTTATATTCTATTAAAATAAATGTATAATTTCATAAATTATACATTGAGAATGTAGGAGATTGAGGTCATAAATTTATGAGGCAAAAGGCTGTTTAGTGAGAAAAATAGAAACAACAACAAAATAACCAGTTTCAGTTTGAGAGACAGGGCTCATTGTAAGCGTTTACTTAAGCTTTGGTTTCACAAATAAGGACATGCTATGTCTTTAGTGAAGGACATCAAAAAGAATTGACAGGACACTGGGCCTATTCAGAAGAAGATTGTTGACCTACAGTGGATTTCCGGCGGGTAAAACGTTTACACTGTCAGCAGTATAGGTGCAGAAAAATGCATTATGGCTTTTAAGGATCTCCATGATACACTAAAGCAGTGGTCCCCAAACTATGACTATCACCCATTTGACCCGGCCCCCTGAACGATACCAAAGAGAGACCCTTTTTTATTTTTTTATTTCTACATTATTATTTTTTTAATCTGGCCACGTGATCGAGACTCATGGAATCATGGAAAACGGAATCCCTGGAATTGTATCCTCACGTGAATAAAGCTTATTTGAATTCAAATGTGAGCTAAGCTAAAAATGTTGCTGCTGCAACCTTGCTTTGCCCCAGTCATAGAACTTGAACGTGAACCCCCCCCCATCAAAACGGAAAAATGACAAAAAGGTTAGGTAAGGGATACATTGATTCAGAATGCAGGGTATTTAACCGAGGAAGCTGATCAGAGAGGGCAAACAGTGGTGTCTACTAAGCTAGCCTCCTATAAACCTCAAACTGGATTATAAGGAAAGAGCACAAAAACTTTAAGAGACTGCTCATATGAGTCATTTAAGAGATACTGCTCTTACAACTGAAGTTGAACTTTACCCAAGATTGTGCATGGACAACAGAAGATTTACTTGGTCATTGATTTTCTAAAATCTAAAATACTGTTACATATGTTTCCTGACTATTAATGTAAAGAACCCAGAGAGGGTCATTTGTTTTTTTACTGATTTCATAAAGAGTTTTAGTATATATTTGCTGATTATTGTTATCATTTTCTTTTTTAGTGAAGAACCCAGAGAGGATTATTTGATATCAAATTGGGTTGTTAATATTTGTTTATGTGTAACTTTGAGTTTACATTTAGGCACCCCAGCGACTGTCAGACTTTTTCTGTTTTAAACTGACCCTGGCCCCCGATCAGAAAATGGAAACGTCAAGTGGCCCTCGCTGGAAAAAGTTTGGGGACCCCTGCACTAAAGCCTTATGGCGTCGCCATAAATGGCTGCATTGATGGACTTAGTTGGTAAATAATGTGGATGGAGACTCATACAACCACCTTTAAAAAATTAAATAAAATAAAAAAAGAATGGCTTTTCATTGTAGAATTTAATTTCTTTTCTTTTAATTCTCCTACATTTTTGGCTTTTTTCTCATACTTTTACGACTTAATTCTCTTATATTAAATTTCATATATTGCTTTCTTGGTGGACTTAATACTCTAAATCGCGCTAGTTGTTTTTTTATAGATATGTTTTTATTAAATGATGTACATGGACATACAGCAGATTACACAATGCAAGTCCAAATGTGTTTTTATAATTGATGTTTGACTACAAAAAGTTTCCTCAGTACCACCAGATCCCGATCTACTTAAAACACTTTCACATCAGTAGAAATTGTAAACAACAAAAAATTATACAGAAATACATTTCCTCGCATCCATGTATGTTGATTATTGTGCATAATACACATTTGTCTTTAGGGAAACAAAGACATTCAAGGACATTTGTGTTATTTATCACAGGCGTTTTTGTAAACTAAACTTTATCTGTTAAGGAATGTTTTTGTCTTTTCTCAATAGTTTGTACAGTTGCTGGGTGTGTGACCTGTGCCCCAAAAGATCCATTATTGCCTCTACTAGGCCTAATTTTATCACTTGCTTTTTGACTCCTGTTTGGTGTTTGACTGATGTGTAAGAAAATTCCATCAAAAGTGTTAAACCTACAGAGAAGTTTTTAAGTTCAGTGACCATCACCAAATGGAGGTTTCTGGCTTGAATGCTGGATTTTGTTGTCTGCATTCGAGGAGGTTCACTCACATCAGAGAGCCATCAGCAAACTCTCACATCTGTGAACCAAAGTTTCATGCAAGTAAACATTGAAAACAAATGCCTCATGGTTAAAAAGTAGCATAGTGGCTCAAGTCATTGAGCATGTCAGTCAATGATCGAAGGGACGGTGGTTTGATCCTAGGTCCCCCCAGCCAACTGTTCTGTCTACAGTGTTGCTCCGCTGGTATGTGAATGCATATGATTGTCTCAGTGATGGACAGACGGGGCTGTAAGCGCGTACTGGCAGCATTGTAAGCGCTTTGAGAAAAATCCAAAACATTATTAGTTAAAGTAAATGCAAACAGGATCCAGCTGCATCTTGTGGTGTCTGTTGGGTTTCATTGTTGCTTTCTATTATCATGTATTGCAAATAAACACAGACAAAAGACTTCAGTGCATTCAATCCCCTAACCAACCTAACAAGTCTAAAAAGCAGTCCGCTCCTTTTTTAAAGGGAAGAAACTGCTAAACTTGGTCCTAAGATATCAAGTTAATTGTCGCTAAATGTTACTAAACAATTTTGCAAAAGACTCATTAACTTTTTACAGTTGTCCTTATTTATTTAATAGTCACAGCATTGTTAGTTAGGAAAAGCCTGACATGTCACCTCCCAGTGAGGTTATGTTTGTTTCCAAAGGATCTCCTCTGAGTCTGCAAAGGGCAACACTCTGCAAAGACACAAAGACAACTTTGTCTAAAAAACTGAAAGTCTTCCATAAGTTGAGCACAAGTTGACCTTTTCTTCTGTTAAGCCAACTCTTGTTGGAAACTTCTCAACACAGTGAAAGAAAAATACAACCATGTGTGTTCGTGCAAACAGAGATAATCAAGTGGAAAATCCCTGTGATTCTCAGTTTTGGAAGCTAAGTAATCAAGCCCAGAGATCAGGAGCAGTCTGACAAGTCTGCATCCTCACTGATAAGCTGCAGTGCAACTCATCTGTCACATTACTCTGACATTTACAGAATCTTCCTGGGATTTCAAACTTCATGTCCTTTATGTCATGTCATGTCCATTTTTTTTAATTGTTTTTTGAAACAAAAATAGAGAAATAGCCATGACACTCATGATTATTTAAAGTTATTTTGAATATACAACTAGGCTTTTTTATGTAACTTTTAAATTTCTTAAGACCAACATAATCATACAGTTTATTAGACTGTGTCACAATATATATTTGTTGCAAGCTAAAATGTTTTTTAAAGAGTTTAAAACTGTTACTTTTTTTGTAAATTTCTTAGTTTTTTACATCCTAGTCCAGCACATTTCCTTTTCAATTGTGTCTCTTTATGGTAAGTCAACTAACAATCAATTTACACCATTTTAGATGGAAATTTGCAAAGAGCGACAAACAATTTCACTTTTCTATTTGCATTGTTTTGTTCTTAGTTCTTGAAAACATTGCATGTCAGGCATTTTAATGTAATTTTCAGTAACAGGTGGTCTGGAACCCAACATGCAGGAGACCGGACTTGATGGCAGAAACGTAAACTAGAGCATGACAAAACCAGTGGAGAAACAAAAAGGGGGTAAAGCAGATGATCTGACAAGTAGGAACTGAAAACCAGACCCTTGATAACACGAAGGGTAATCTTCAAAATAATCAAGTCAGCTGTGACTGGTTGGCAGCCTAAACCTGGTGTAAATAACATGGGAGCAACTGAAAGCAGAACTTGACCAAAATATCAATATCAATATGAAAAATCAAACTGTGTCATCCTGACACTAATATTTGTCTAATCTCATCTTCTATTTATTAAAAGATTTATGGGTTTTTTATGTTTTCAGCATGGCACTGACCAAAAGAAAATGCAAAAAATGCCAAAAAAATTCAAAATATTCCAAAGTAACAATCCCAATTTTGTTAGAGTCAGACTGTAGGGGAGCTGAGGTAAATATTGTCAGTTTGAAAGAAGACAAGCTGATCTAAACTTTTGTTAAAAGTTTATGACATCATTTAAATCTATTTAGCTCAAATTATGATAAGTATCCATTGACATTTTACACAGAAAAAAATTACAAAAGACAGTTAAATGTCTTGTGTAAACCACACAGGTTAGCTCTTGAGTTTTGTGTAGTTTAACTAAACTTTTTGCAGTGTTATGTCGGGGTGAACTCGCTGGAAGACATTCAAACCTGGGCATATTACAGTGGAAACAATCTTAGATGTTTTTATTTTCCAAATAATCTTTCTTTCAGAGCAGACACAATTTTCCAAGCTTAGATCAATTCTTGTGTCAGTTTTTGGCCTGGAGCAGCAAATAATTTCCACACTTGCTTTAAGATTTTTGTTCATCATCATCTTTTAAACTAGTGAAAAATTGCTGAATTTTGTTGGATATAAAAAGAGGTAGATAGGTGCATGTGTCTAACCTTTTGCTGACAGCTTTGTTCTTTTGAGTTACTTTTTCATAGTGCAAGTGCAGATCTTGGATTGTTTTCATGCTTAATTCTATGATCTAATGGGGACCACATGCTTTATTCTTTTTTTTAAATCAGGCCAGCAGAATAAGAAAAACAGGTAAATCAAACTTTGGACAGTACAATATTTTTTACAGAGTAGAGAGAGAATTTGAGTATTGAATAAAGATTAAAAAGATTGGAAAAATGGTTAAGACAAGCCAAGAAATGTGAACCTTCATTTTAAATGAATAAATCTAAACTTATTTGATTACTTGGAAAAAAATCCAAATGATGAAAAGTTTTTCTGAAATTATTTGCGAGAAACATATGTGATGTAATGTAAAACTGTACATAGAACAGAATCATTTTGTTATTATCACTGGTACAATGAAATTAAAAGTACTTTCTGAATTGTCCATCCATTTTTTTACGGCAGGTGTCTCAACAAAATATCACTGAAGCTGTCTCAACAACAATGCAAAGCATAATTTGGTATTTTTGGTATGATTTAGTCTGGCATCACACTACAAAGAGAAGCACTTGAAACCATCAGCTGGGAGAACTTGTGTAGGGTCTGGCTTTCATTGCAATGCTATAAATTAATGAAGACTGCACGCTGGGCGAGTGTAACAGAAAAACAAGAGTGTGGTGTCATGATCTGTTAGGGCTGTCTTCTTTTCCTGAGAAAAGAATTACACAATTGCTCACCCACACATATGGACATGCATATAATTATAGTGGAAACCCAAGCATTATACCCGACAAAGAGATATATTTCCCATGCTCTGGTATGCTTTCGAATGTGCAATAAAAAAAAGGGAAAGGAAAAGAATAGCAAACACAAACAGGCAAAAGAATTTAGCTGCCGTCATTGCAGTGTGTTTTTGTATGTGTGGCTGTTTCCAATGGGCATACTTTCAAAGCTGTCTATAATCCATTTGGTCTGGTGAACTCAAGAACCTGGCCTGCAGACAAAGAACTCTTTCACACATGCAACAGCTGATTACAGCTACATGTGATCTCAGGAATGTCGCATCTCAAAACTCTCATCTGAATCCTGCTTCCTTTTTATTAATTCTCTAAATTTCTGTTTAAAAAAAGTTATATTGTAGATGAGACATGCAAGCAGTCAGGGAATTTACATATTCTATGATATTCCTAAAAGGAAATGGTAGGAGTCCACTTAGTTGATTGACCTCAAGGAATGAACCCAACGTCAAACCCTTCAGCTGACAACTTGAGTAAGATCAGCTGGAAAAAGAACACCTTATGGACTGAGTAGAAAAGAAAGAAACCATGACTGGTTTCTATAGGCATCCCCTCAAAAAGCACATGTTGGTACTTGGCCACAAGCGTATATGTGACAGAACTAATGTTTTTTATATGGCTGGACCAGCTCCAGCACAACCTAGTAGCTGGTAGAAGAGAAACTGGAACAGAAAATGGGTGGCAGGAAAACACAGCTGTTTTAAACCTTTAAACTTTCAAAAGTCAACTAGAAAAGGATTTGGAAACCATATTCCTTGTTACCAATCTCTTAATCTAAAATGTGTCTTAAATGTACTTTTCAAAATATTCAAAAAGTCATTTTAAAGATTCATTTTTGAAAGAGAAAGAAAGAAATCCTTGAACTCTCAAATTGTTTTGAAAGTTTGGTAAAGGAAGCAACTTTTACATATATTAGCAATAGTAAAGATTTTATCCAGTGTGAAATTCAGTTTTTGTGCCTCTGAAAACCTAGAAATTAAGATAACAATTTAAGATAATACCAAATTATAGAGTAGATCATATCTTTCACAGATGATCCCATCAGCCTGTTCTCTAAAGGCCATAAATGCAATTGGTTAATTTTTATGTTTATGCGGATATCTAAATGTTTTGTCATATTAAGTTATTGCACAAATAAAATACGCATCCTGCAGGATCTCAGGCTTTATGAGTCTTTTTATCCAAGTTGAAAGTCATCTGAATTTGTTCATGGGTCTTACCATAAATTTATCATTTTTCAATTGAATAATCATCACGCATCGTCTCAAAGCAAAAAGATCCTGGTTCAGGACCAGATGGGACCTTTCTGTGCGGAGTTTACATGTTCTCCTTGTGAATGCGTGGGTTTTCACCGGGCACTCCAACTTCCTCCCGCAGACCAAAAAACTGCGTCATAGGTTAGTTAGTGACTCTAAATTGTCCCTAGGTGTAAATGTGAGTATGAAAGATTGTCAGCATCAGACTGACAATCTTGACCTGGTCAGGGATTATCCCACCTTTGCCCAACCGTAGCAAGAGGTCAGACTCCCGTTGACCCCAAAAAGGATGAGGCGGATTTAGAAGATGGATGGAATTATTATCCCCTAAAAGTCTTCCCTTCCCTAAAACCGATAATATCAAAAGTCGTTTTAGAAGTGCCATCCAATGTTTTTTTGTTTTTTGTTGAAAATCCTCAAATAAACAGAGATCAGAATGCACCAGTATGCACAAATGGAAAACAGCTGTTAGACAATTTTATATGAACGCTCTAATAAATAAAACAAGATTGTGTCTAAATATTTATTGAAATGTTCTTTTTTTTCCTCCCTAAAGAACATATTAAAGGTGTGTTCACCATTTTATGACATTTTTTCAGACGATTCACCGACAGATCTGGAATGAGGAGGGTGTGACAATGTGATGCAACTGCAGAAGTATGACAGCAAGAATAACACATTGCTGTTTTATTGTCTGAACGGAGCTAAATCTGAAAGAAAAATAATATATTTGGAGAAAATGTATTGAAAAAAAACAAAATGGGATGGGTGGAAAAAGGGAACAATTGCTAGTTTTTGACTTTCCTCTAGTTTGTAGCTAGGTGGGCTTGTTTTTATGGATTTATTCATTGTTCAGATCAGACTAACAAAACTTTGAATTTTTATTTTGAAAGGAGGTTGAATTTAAGTTAGAATAACTGGTGTTTACCTGGTTCATGACATATCTGTTTTCTCTCTTACTCAAAAAAAATCCCCTGTAAATTCTTTAGATGCTTGCAGACAGGCAGAGCAGTTAAGGTTTGTCAGGTGCTTTTAATTCCATCATTCATCTGTTTCTGACTCTGTGTCTCTTCTTTAGTTCTGAGCCAGCTGAACCTGCCCAGCCAGTCAGCATGTGGAACACACTGGACTCATAAGAAAGAAGAAAAGGGCTGCTGGAACCTATTAAAACCCAAAACATGAGCAGATGCATTAACGTGAAAGAGGTGCAATCCATCTTTACCTCCAAACACTAAAGGATAAAGACTTGGTAGGAAATCGCGGTAATGGAAATATGCAGTGGTCAGTAGTGACTGTAGACAGAAAATCCTATTGTCTTCGTCTGAGCTGCATCTGGCTCTAAACTGTATGGGTGGATAGCTCCAATATTGTTTGCCGTTTTTGTTCCACCTGTAATTTAAGCTTGGGGTTTTAAGGCTCAGTAAGCTAGCAGGAGAGCTCGTAAACGAAGCTCTCAGCAAAGGGAAGGGGCCCTGCCTGCAACTACTGATGCTCTGCAGTATCTATTTCCTAGAAAATGACAGGTTATTTGATTTGGACTAAAAGTTGCACAATAATAATTAAAGGACCACTGGGAACACTTTGAAAAAGGATCAAAAGATCATTACAGTGGGTTTTTTTAAAATACATAATGTTTAAATGTGCAATCAAGAATTATCCATAATAACCGCAGGCTTCCCACTTGGTGATACATTTTTTTATGAACTATGAACTGCACAGATTGAAACTTCTGGTTATTTTCCTTGAAGTCACGTATAAGATGCTTGAAATGATTATTATTACTTTCAGTCCAAATTAAACATTCAATTTTACCAAATGAAACAAGATTTCAGAAGAAATAAAGTCTGGTCCAAATAGGTGATTCTGAAAAAACAACAAAATCACCTTCATTTCCCACAGTTTCTTTAACTTATGTAAGGTGTTATGTAACAAAGCTTATTTTGGAATCTTGATGTACAAATAAAACAAGTCAGTTAAATTCAGCACAACTGGATTCCCTTATGAAATTATGCCATTTCTGACCATTGGCGAGCAGAAAACATGAATGAGTGGAAGAACGTCATGAGAAATTGGATTTTTATATCAAATTATTCTGAGCTGTCTGTTGGAATAACCGGAAAAAAAATTGTTTTGTTTATAATTTACAAGAATAATGAAGACTGCCGATGTCTGTATGTATGATTGTCTAAATAAAATGATCCTGGTAACTAATTTTTATTAGTATCACCTAATACTAATAAAAAATGATAAGTTGTGTCATTATCCCACACTAAATTCTGTTTCACTAAATCTATTTTTGTCAATTTTCATGTCATATCTTTGTGCACTTTTGGCCAAAATTTACACAAACACAACTGATAAAATGTGTCCAGATCAAGCATTTTGTTCTTATTAAACAGCATTTTCATTTACATATTTCTGTTTACACAAAAATATGCTACCCGTGTTTCTCAAACCCATAGGTAATTAAAATATGGTACACCTCTTTGTAAAGTGAAGATTTTATTATCTGACTCGTCCTTTCCTGCAACCTAATATAGCAAAAGTGTATTGGCCAAGAAAAGAAAGCTGAACCTGCTGCATAATACTGCAAGCCAGCCAAACTCTGTTTGGCGGCACGTGCCAGCAGGAACATGCTAAGACTGCCATTTAAAAATTACTTCCATCAATTTGACAAGATGTAATCTGCAACTATTTTTGCTGCAAACGTTTAAAAGCACAGGATCCTAAAGTTGACTTCAGTGGCAGAAGTTGAGGGAAAGGTTTATTGAGACTGAATTAACTCCATAAACGGGAAACCTGGGAATGACACTGAATCGGAAAAAAGCAGCACCAAGACGGCTCCTATCAGTCTGTAAATATTCAATAGAGGACAAAAGTTCAATAAACAGTTTTTTGAGCTTTCAAAGCCACTGTGCTGAGGACATATTCCACAGCATATGCTTTAATAAAGCAAAATCAACAGTATAGCTTTGTGATGTGCATTATAACTAGAATAATGCCTTTCAATTATTTATTTTTACATTTTCTTTTAAAAGTTAATGCATAAAACCTGGAAAGCAAAAAAAGAGTCAGATTTCTGATGTAGAATAATTTGCATTTATTGATGTTTGTTTGTATATAGCTGTTTTTATAACATATTTTCTTGAAAAACAGACGAAGAAATCACCAACAACATTAACCAAATTAGTCATTTTAATGCAAAACAAGAAACAATTTACCAGTCTATGATTAAGGAATAAAGCTCATTAACTGTTGGCAGCTGGTGATAATCTAATCCTGTTAACACCTATTTGTTGTCCCAACTTTTTTTTTTCCAGAGAAACAAACAGAAATAGTCAAAAAAAAAAATTCCCAGCTCTCTGAGGATATTTCACCTCTGAAAAGAACAAAGGAAGCATTATTGTTCAAATGACTGGGCAATGGTAATTTAAATTAATAAACATATTCAAAAATTGACTTTATAAACCATAAAAACCTTCAGAAAATAATTAATTAGCAAGATCTACTTTTGATCAAAAAAATAATCAATTAGAAAACCACGTTGAACTGACAGGTCTGCTTTTATTTTTTAAAGAGCACTCTAAATACAAAAAGACTGTACATCCCAAAGCAAATGACAGATTAAACGTAAATTCAGTAAAAAAAAAGATTTGGCTTCATTTTTTATCATAAGTTAAATTCTCTGATGCAGCTCACACATACTTAAACTGAATGATTGCAGATCAGGTGGGGTCACTTGTCCTGTCTGCCCTTTGCTTTCCCGTCATTGTCTGAAGTATGTCAGACTGAAGTCAAACATTTTGACTCAAACTGTAAATCTGTGCAACCTTGGCAGCTTTTCCAGCCTTTTTCTCACCCAAACAGACTCAACATCTGTGGATGGGTTAAAGCAGGTGTGGTCTGTCCCAGGCCTGGGGAGCTCGGGGTTACAGTTGAGGTTTAATGCAGGGGGACAGATGTGTTCCGCTGACACTAACATGACCCGACACCAAGAGCCTCCGGAGATGACGGTGGTATTTGGACATGCTTCAACCCCTTAAGCCTTTCTGAGTGGCCTTTTAAGATGGGAAATGAAATTAAGAAAGATTATGTCAGGAGATCACCTGCCAAATGTTTTTTTTTTCTACCCCTGTGGGAGTCTTTTACCTTCAAGTTAAGAATGCACCTGCTCCATAAGCCCACAGGTAAGAAATCAGACTGATGCCAAATGTGGAAGTACGAGATTTTTTGCATACTGTCGAACATTTAAAAGGAAGTTGATAGCCACCTAAATTGAAATGTTTTAGTTTTTCTTGCATTCGTTAATTTTTCATAGTAGGATAAACATTTGCCATTGCATGACTGGATCTGCTCGATAGTCTCATCTCAAAGCAGATTTTGGGACTGGCTAATCCTTGGATTGAAGAGTGACTGGGACTTTAAGTAAATGAAAACCCTTTCCGGGGTTTCTGCATACTTGACTAAAGTCGTCATAAATGTAGAGGGTTGGGTCAGGTAGGCATCCACCACATTTTAGGTCATCAGATGTGGCGAAAATGTTATAGCTGGGGGAAAAAACTGCAAATAATTGCTGTTCATTCAGAGAACAAAAATTTGTCAACATTGATTTCAAAACATAGACATGTCCATGGAAACTGCAGTTAAATACAAAGACTAATATTTGTGAATTTAAAGATGCACCTTATTGAAAATCATGTTTTTGGTGTCTCAACATGCTTTTGTGGTATTTTTCTGATGGAGGACATTTATTAAGACAATCAAGCTAAAAAATAAATTAATGAGTATTTCTTTATTTAAAGTATTGTGAATACAGAGCAGATGAAAAAATGCCAGTGGAAAAAGCCTACAGCAGTGACATAGGTGCTCAGTCAGCAGGCCACAAGCTCCCTGCTGCGCTCCATTATGATGCATGCACTTGTAGACGATAAGATCAATGTATGTCTTTGTTTTCCTCATCCAAGCTGCCATCTGGCTCCAAAATGTATTGCTGGATAGCTACAATATTACTCACCATTGTTGTTCCACCAGTAATGTTAGGTCATGAGGAGCTTCAAGCTTGTGGGACAGTCTGTAAACAGAGAGCTCCCAGCAAGGTGAAGGGAAAGAGGAGCGGTGTTGCTCCTCATCAATGGTTTCCACCCGCAACTCAGAGGTGAATTTCTAATGAACTATTACAGCTCTGCAGAAACAACATCCTAGAAAACAACACAGGTTTTTTTATTTTTTTTATTTAGGCTAAAACCAGTATAATCATAATCAAAAGACCACTTGGAATGCTTTTACAAAAGCTAAAAAGATGATTGGAGAGAAGCTGCCTGCAGCCACTCATGAGCACCCTTTATATACAAAGCTGATTCCATAACAATGGCATTTGTTACACCATAACTGCCATTTACTTGTAATACAATATGACCTTCCAGATCTGAACCATGAAAGATTCATGTGGGAATTATGCGTGAAATAGGACACATTAATTCCACAGGAAGGTGACCGTGCTAAACTCAGTGACCTTTCAAACTGGGCAGTCCAAACTGAATTTACAGCTAGTTCTGCGTTTCAGATTTCATTCTTCACGTTGTACTTTCTCTTAAGTGAAGCCAACATACACAAAAAGCCTTTTATTCACATGCTGCTCCCATATGTTTGATAAGTGCCCAGAGCAAATGGTAGTATGGGCTAACGTTAACCCATGCAGTATACAAATACTACATAAGATAACAGAAATGATAATAATCCCATACTTTGAGAGGCATTCAGAGAAAACTTAACTACAAATTGGAGAAAACACATGTTTTTTCCCATGAACATCAGCCAATATTTGGCTTTGGATTATTTTCTCAGACTTTCCTGAACAAATTTCAGCTCCAAGTCAAAGTCCATTAATGCGTCAATGGATTCTCACATCACAGTTTCTACTGTACAGTGATTTCCATTTTCTTTAAAAATGGTTTAAATACGTTTTAAGATTAAATTTTATTTACGAGGTAATTATTTAATAAAAAAAGAACCCTTTTGACAAATAAAACAGAACACTAAATGTAGAAAGACTTTGGGGAGATAACAGCTAACTCTTGATTTTTTCAGGCACAACTCTCTTTTTTGTATCGATGCACATCCTCCCAGGAAGCCAGTTTTGCCCCCATCCTGTCTGTGTAAGCCAATCTTATTGCTGCAGCTTCCGACACACAGTGGGATGGCTCAGTATCCCTATATTCCAAATAGCGCTTCTTTTCCTTCCAGGAAGTATCTTAATTTTATGGTTTTTTCCTGCACCACCCTTCTGTCCCATTGCTCATGAGGTCAAAGTACTTTTGTTGAGAGCATTGCATTTTAACAGTGCTGTATTAAAGGCATAGAACATTTCTACAGAGCTGTCACAAAGCTCGCTCATTCACACTCAGCTCACGACCTGTTCAAATGCTTTTTTTCTGTTTTTTTGCCCCACCTGCCAGAGGCAATGATTCCACTGCACATACATAATGCTGTTTTCTGGGAGTCACTGATAAAAATTGACAAGCTAGATTCCTCCACGAACAGAACTGACCTTTTGAGGCAATTGACTCTCAGTCCTACTGTTTTGGGACCTCCTATTGGCACTTTGACCTCTGACCCTTAAGCTGCCTCTTTGTTTTCCCAAAGCTCTTTTTCTAAAGATAGAATGTATTTGTCTGCATCCTGTTTCATCTTTTTTCCTTCATTTTATTTTGAGTTTTATATGTTAAAATCTCATTTAACAATTTTAATGACTTATTTTTTAAGATTCCTTCCATGACCCCCCCTCCCCCCTTAGTGAATTCCTGAAGCAGCTGTGAACAGTGAGTGCCTCAACCTGCAGAACTCTTTCATCTCTTTGAAATCTGGGGTTAACCTTGTCAGTCAAGGTAAAGACACTGAAATTATGAGATTAAAGATCCCATACATCAGTCAGTGTATTGACTGTTGGCAGGAGGCAATTTCTTACCAAACAGGCAAGTCCTTTCAGGATCAGGTGAGGTAGCGCTGCCAGCAAGGTTGCTGAAATTTCTGATTGACTCATGATTTATCAGAGGGTGTCTCCATACTCCCGCATCTCAAATAAAAACTATCACTAAACCATCACTGATTTCATGTGACCTATGGAAGAAACTGAGTTTTCTGGAAAATATACAAAAAAAAAAAATCCATTAAAACATATGTAATTTCATAGAATATTTTTCTATGAAATTCTATGAAATTCAGGGCCCAGCTGATTTGAAGTATTTTGCTTATTCATTTTACATAAATTGAAGTTCCAGCTCACAAACCCGCAAAAACAGTATTAACAAAAAATTTAAATACTGTGGAGAAATCTGCCCAAATTTTGCAGGTCATGATGTTGTTATGTTGATTCAGTTGAATTCTCTCAGTTTGGTCCAATATGGGGAAGACGTCAGACTTTCCAATAGACTATCATTGATCCCATCCACAGTCTGGGTAACCTATAAAAGTTCCTAGCTAAGGAGGTTGGCTGTTCACTGATCGCTGTGTCCAAGCAGATCAACAGAAAGTCTAATGGAAGGACAAAATGTGGCAGGAGATGCACCAGCAAAAGAGACGACCATGGGCTTCAGCGAATCATCAAAAGGACAAGATTCAAGAACCTGCAGACACCCAGAAAGAGTGGAATGAGGTGGAGGATCAGCCTCTAAAACCACCACATATAGATTCGTTCGGGAGATGGGCTACAACTGTACGGTTCCTCTGGTCAAGACACTTCTGAACCTGGGCCAATGGTGAAAAAGTCTCAACTGGGCCAATGAGAAGAAGAAATAGACTATTGGTCAGTGGGCCAAGCTCCTGTTTTCTAATTTAAGTGAAGTGTGTCTTTCATTTGGGAATCAAGGTCCAAGGGTTTGGAGGAAGACAGAGAGGAAGCAGAACCCAAGGTGCTTGAAGTCCAGTATGAGATCTCCACAGGCTGTAGATATATCTTACCAAAGCTTACTGGCTTCAGGTCTATCATTTTACAAATAAACAGGGTGGGCAGATGACAAGACTCATAATTCCAAAACAGGATTAATTCCCCTTCGGTTATCATTGCTAATTTTGCAAAAACTAGGAAAAATATTTGAGGAATTGCCAATTTAATATGTTTAAGAATTTTCCATTGGCAGTTATTTGATTAATTAGATAGATAGATAGATAGATAGATAGATAGATAGATAGATAGATAGATAGATAGATAGATAGATAGATAGATAGATAGATAGATAGATAGATAGATAGATAGATAGATAGATAGATAGATAGATAGATAGATAGATAGATAGATAGATAGATAGATAGATAGATAGATAGATAGATAGATAGATAGATAGATAGATAGATAGATAGATGACTTTATTAGTCCCTCAATGGGGAAATTTCATTTATCTGTGGCAGCAAAAATGACATTCAGCAATAATCTATATAATATAACATCAAAAAAGGACATCAGAAATGACATTAATATTAAATAATTAAAAATTGTTATTAAAATAATGATTCTATCAGTACTGGAACTTGGAAAATGTTGAAGTGCAAAACCAACAACTGTTAAATAAATGGACAAAAGATTAAGTTAAGAACAGGAAGTTAGAAAATGAAAGCCTGGCAGCTAACAATTGAGGCTGTTATGGAGCTCAAGATTTGATCTTCATATAATAAATTAAAAATCTTTGCAGTTACTTTAAAGGCCAGATGTAAAAAAAAGGTTTGATCATTCGTGTTTATTTGGAAAACTAGACTATTTTGTTTGATTTTTTAATGTTTCCAATATTTTGTTTGCATTTATGATTGTCTGAATTCACATTCCATTACAGCACCAGGGTTTGTGTATTTGTAAGCCTACCAGCTGAAATTACATGAGTTTTTGCACCTGCCTACCTGAAGTAGGTGAAGGTGCTTTGTTAGTGGCAAATACATTTGGGCAGCACAAGATAAACATTAATATTTTAAGAAAAAAAATCATTAAAAATAGATTAACACCTAGGAGAAATACTTTTATGCAAACAAAACATTTTGCTTGCTTGACAATTTCTTTTGCACTTTTTTTTTTGCTCTAAATTTTGCGCAGAGGTCTGTAGCATTGAATGTTTAAAGCGCTCTCCTTAGTGTGTCTGGATGTTTTGTTTGTGCTCCTTCCACAAGATTATTGTGCTTCTTGATCACTTATCTGTCCTGAATTAGACTTGCTGTCATCATTTATTTGAAAAAAAACAACAACTGTAGTTTAAGTTGGAAGTTAACTGGAAAGGTGTGGGGCTTCATTAACCACTCATCAGGGACCAGCGGTGAGAGGCCCAAAATCTAGGAGCCCACTTTGATGCACACTAAACATTTCAGAAATGAATTTAAACATGAACAAAACCATACACAAAGGCAACAGCAAAGGAGTGACAAAGCAAATCATCTGAGCCCCTCACACTTAAATATACTGAGGATGATTACTTCAATTAGAAAAGGCTGTGGAGGAACCTGAACCTGTCGTGACTGTTATTGAGGGAAACCGGTCATGGATACACACACACACAAATATATATATATATATATATATATATATATATATATATATATATATATATATATATATATATATATATATATATATATATATACACACACACACACAAATATATATATATATATATATATATATATATATATATATATATATATATATACATATATACATACCGGCTGGGTAGCTCGGTTGGTAAGGTGCAGGAAACCCGGGTTCGATTCCCAGGGCGGAATGAACAATTAATGGCAATGAAAAATGGGGCAATTACCATGGAATGGGGCAATTACCATAACAATGACGGGCAATTAACATCACCCAGTGAGGGTCCTTGGGCAGGACCCTTAACGCTACCGCCTACCTCACAACATGAGAGACAATGAACCACATGTCATGCCGGCTCAGACGTCGCCCGGTCAAACAAGGTCTGCGTCAGGTGCTGAGGGACCAGAGCACCCTGATGGAAAGTGGGCTACTGGAACAAGACGGAAATGGACTAGATGTGTAAACAAGGTTCTGTTAGAATGCTACTACTCAAGTAATTTCACCCAGAGGGGTTACATGCAGAGAATGTGGAATGAATGGATGCTTCGAAACCCACAATCAGGGCTAACTGCCAAACAACTGGTAGCCCAGTGCTCTGACATCCACAAACGGAAACTCCTATCATAACTTGAGATTGAAGCAATACAATACAATGCCACGGGAGAGCCAGAACAACAGGTCAGAGAGGAGGTTATACCACACTCCCACCCTGAGATTGGGTACACAGCCCCAACAACCACAATTACACTGAGCGAGGCAGCAACTGACCTGAAAGACAAGATCATGTCTACAATGGACACTAGGCAACCCCGACACCAGCTACAACGGTTAAGTGATGGACCGTCTGAAAGTCTACTGGAAACTGTAAATGAAGCATTGAGGGCAATTCCTACCACAACCATCACAGAAACCAATGAACTGGTTTACACTTCAGCAGCAGTGATCCTTGAGATGCTTGGCTATAAGAGCAACCATGGAAGAAAACAGTACCCACCATGGAAGCAACGGTTAGAGGCCAAAATCAAGGCAACTCGGAAGGATGTGAGTAAGCTGACAGAGGCTCAAAGAGATACAATGAGAAAGCAAGTACCTAAGACATACAGCCAGATGTCCATACCTGAAGCACTGGAAACTGCCAAACAAAGGCTCCTAGCCTTGAGCAGCCGCCTAAAGAGGTACACAAGAGACAATGAAGCCAGACGAATAAACAGGCTCTTCGCAACTCAACCTTCAAAAGTGTACGCTCAGTTGCTGGGTCAAAACAGCCGAGCAGACCCACCAAGGCTAAAAACTGAACAGTACTGGAAAAGTATATGGGAGAAAGAGACAGCACATAACAGCAATGCCCAGTGGCTGGTCTCTCTGAGAAAAGAACATAGCAACCTCCCTGAACAGAATCCAGTAACCATCACAGTGGCTGACATCCAAGAAAGAGTCTCAGGTATGAAGAACTGGACAGCAACGGGCCCTGACATGATACATGCCTACTGGCTAAAGAAGCTTACCGCACTTCACGAGCGCCTGGCAGCACAAATGAACCAGCTGCTTAGGGATGGGACTCACCCCGAATGGCTAACGGAAGGGAGAACGATCCTGATCCAGAAGGATCCCTCAAAGGGTGCAATCCCATCCAACTACCGGCCAATAACCTGTCTGTCCACAACATGGAAGCTCATGTCAGGCATCATTGCAACCAAGATAAACAGGCACATGGATCAATTCATGAGTAACACACAGAAGGGCATTGGTAGAGACTCCAGAGGAGCCAAACACCAACTCCTGGTCGACAGAACAGTCGCCCAAGACTGCAAGTCACGACACACCAACCTGTGCACAGCCTGGATTGATTACAAGAAGGCCTATGACTCAATGCCACACACATGGATCACTGAATGCTTGGAGCTGTACAACATTAACAGGACTCTAAGAGCCTTCATAGGAAACTCGATGAAGCTGTGGAAAACCACCCTTGAAGCCAATGGGAAGCCACTTGCACAAGTGTCCATCAAATGTGGGATATACCAAGGTGATGCTCTGTCCCCACTGCTGTTCTGCATAGGTCTGAACCCCCTCAGCCAAATAATCAACAAGACTGGCTATGGATACCGACTCAGAAATGGGGCCAACATCAGTCACCTCCTCTACATGGATGACATCAAGCTATATGCTAAGAGCGAGCGTGACATTGACTCCCTGATCCACACCACCAGGATCTACAGTACTGACATTGGGATGTCATTCGGGCTCGAGAAATGCAGCCGGATGGTGACAAAGAGAGGCAAGGTAGTCCACACAGGAGGGGTCTCACTCCCAGAAGGAACAATAACAGACATCGAGGACAGTTACAAGTACCTTGGAATTCCCCAGGCAAATGGCAACCTGGAGCAGGCATATATACATACCGGCTGGGTAGCTCGGTTGGTAAGGTGCAGGACTGTCATGCAGGAAACCCGGGTTCGATTCCCAGGGCAGAATGAACAATTAATGGCAATGAAAAATGGGGCAATTACCATGGAATGGGGCAATTACCATAACAATGACGGGCAATTAACATCACCCAGTGAGGGTCCTTGGGCAAGACCCTTAACGCTACCGCCTACCTCACAACATGAGAGACAATGAACCACATGTCATGCCGGCTCAGACGTCGCCCGGTCAAACAAGGTCTGCGTCAGGTGCTGAGGGACCAGAGCACCCTGATGGAAAGTGGGCTACTGGAACAAGACGGAAATGGACTAGATGTGAGAACAAGGTTCTGTTAGAATGCTACTACTCAAGTAATTCCACCCAGAGGGGTTACATGCAGAGAATGTGGAATGAATGGATGCTTCGAAACCCACAATCAGGGCTAACTGCCAAACAACTGGTAGCCCAGTGCTCTGACATCCACAAACGGAAACTCCTATCACAACTTGAGATTGAAGCAATACAATACAATGCCACGGGAGAGCCAGAACAACAGGTCAGAGAGGAGGGGAGGTTATACAGGAACATGTGTGCAGAATATGAACTCGAAACCCCAAGGTCAAAATGGGAAACACCTCCGAAGGTGGTAGAGAATGAGAGGGCAAAGATCCTGTGGGACTTCCAGATCCAGACTGATAGGATGGTAATGGCAAACCAACCAGACATTGTAGTGGTGGATAAAGAACAGAGGAAAGCCATTGTGGTGGATGTGGCAGTGCCAAGCGATGGAAACATCAGGAAGAAGGAACATGAGAAACTGGAGAAATACCAGGGACTCAGAGAAGAACTGGAGAGAGCCTGGAAAGTGAAGGTGACAGTGGTGCCTGTGGTAATTGGAGCACTCGGGGCAGTAACCCCCAAGCTGGAGGAGTGGCTACAACAGATAGCTGGAAAGACCTCAGACCTCTCAGTCCAGAAAAGCGCAGTGCTAGGAACAGCTAAGATACTGCGCAGGACCCTCAAGCTCCCAGGCCTCTGGTAGAGGACCCGAGCTTGGAGGAGAAACCACCCGCGGAGGGTGAGAGGGGCGTTTTTTATATATATATATATATATAGGTTACAGGGGCGAGTGCAGGCAGGTTGGAGCGGTTGGAGGAAAGCGTCAGGAGTGTTGTGTGACAGAAGAGTGCCAGCAAGACTCAAAGGAAAGGTGTACAAGACAGTGGTGAGACCAGCTCTGCTCTATGGGTTAGAGACGGTAGCAGTGAGACAGAGACAAGAGGCTGAGATGGAGGTAGCGGAGATGAAGATGTTGAGGTTCTCCTTAGGAGTGACCAGGTTAGACAGGATAAGGAACGAGTACATCAGAGGGACGGCTCATGTTGCCTGTGTTAGCGACAAAGTCAGAGAAGCCAGACTGAGATGGTTTGGACATGTTCAGAGGAGGGATAGTGGATATATTGGTAGAAGGATGTTGGAGATGGAGCTGCCTGGCAGGAGGGCAAGAGGACGGCCAAAGAGGAGATACATGGATGTCTTAACAGAGGACATGAAGTTGGCTAATGTTAGGGTAGAAGATGTTCATGATAGAGTGAGGTGGAAAAGGATGATTCGCTGTGGCGACCCCTGATGGGACAAGCCGAAAGAGAAAGAAGATATATATATATATATATATATATATATATATATATATATATATATATATATATATATATATATATATATATATATATATATAATATTATATATACATAGATGTGTATATATATATTTATATCTAAATATTCTATATACATAGATGTATATATTATATATATATATATAGATGTGTATATATATATTTATATCTAAATGTTCTATATACATAGATGTATATATTATATATATATATATATATATATACACACACACATGCGCATACGTAGAAAATATAGGCAAGGCAAGGCAAGTTTATTTGTATAGCACAATTCGTACACAAAGTAATTCAAGGTGCTTCACAAAACAGAAAAATGCATTAAAATCACAATACATCATAGAAATAATCAACATAAAATTTACTTTAAAAGAAAAGAAAAGAAAAAAAAATATTTAAAAAGAAAGGAAGGAAAGAAAAGTGCAGATAGGACCTTTCAGTCATATACACGGCTAAACAGAAATGTTTTAAGTCTAGATTTGAACATGAACACAGAAGAGGCCTGTCTTACGCCTTCAGGGAGGCTGTTCCAGATTTTAGCTGCAGAATATTGAAACGCTGATTCCCCTTGTTTAGTTCTGACTCTGGGTATCAACAGGAGGCAGGCCCCTGAGGTCCTCAGAGTACGAGATGGTTCATATGGCACTAACATGTCAGAGATGTACTTTGGTGCGTGGCCATGGAGAGACTTGTACACAAGCAGAGCTGCTTTGAAGTCTATTCTTTGAGGTACAGGGAGCCAGTGCAAAGACCTGAGCACAGGACTAATGTGATCATACTTCCTGGTTTTGGTCAGGACTCGAGCAGCAGCATTCTGGATGTACTGAAGCTGTTTTACAGCTCATTTGGAGAGGCCGGTGAGCAGGCCGTTACAGTAGTCTAACCTACTGGAGACAAATGCATGAATAAGTATCTCCAGGTCTCGCTTTGAGATTATGTTTTTGATTTTGGCAATGTTTTTCAGGTGGTAAAATGCCGCTGATGTTACTGACTTGATATGGCTGTTAAAGTTCAGGTCAGAGTCCATGATTACCCCTAGATTTCTGACTTGATTTGAGGGTTTAAGAGACAGAGAATGAAGGTAGCTGCTGACAATTTCTCTTTGTTTCTGTGGGCCAAAAACAATAACTTCGGTCTTGTCTGAGTTTAGCTGGAGAAAGTTGTTCTGCATCCACGCACTGATCTGTTGGAGGCAGTGGCTGAGTGAATCCACCGGCCCATATTCACCTGTTGTCAGTGACACATAGATCTGAGTATCATCTGCATAGTTGTGATAAGAAATGTTATTACTGCGTATTAACTGCCCTAGTGGCAGCATGTAGAGGTTGAACAGAAGGGGTCCCAGGATCGATCCCTGGGGCACACCACAATTCAAGCCCATGTAGTCTGAGACACAACTCCCAATTTCAACAAAATATTTCCTGTCTTCCAGATAAGACTTGAGCCAACTTAGGGCAGATCCAGAGATGCCAACCCAGTCTTGGAGTCTGTGCAAAAGGATCCCATGATCAACAGTATCAAAGGCAGCGCTCAGGTCTAGCAGGATTAAGACAGAGACTTTTCCATCATCAGTGTTCAGGCGGATGTCATTGGTTACCTTGATAAGAGCAGTTTCTGTGCTATGATGGGGTCTAAAACCTGACTGGAAAACATCAAACAAATTGTTTAATAAGAGAAAGTCAGTGAGCTGTTGGTAGACAACTTTTTCAAGGACTTTTCCTAAAAATGGCAGATTAGAGATAGGTCTGTAATTATTCAGTACAGTGGGATCAAGACCGCTCTTTTTCAGGAGGGGTTTAATGACTGCAGTTTTTAAGGCCTCTGGAAATATTCCAGATTGAAGAGACATGTTAATTATTTGAGTAATTGATGGCAACACACTGTTTAAGACAGACTTTAGAAATCTAGTGGGTAACACATCAAGGCAGCATGTAGACGAGCTCAGACGGGTGATGGTCTCTTGGACAATTTGGTCAGTGACAGGTACAAAGTGAGTCAGCTTAGAGTGAGTAGGTGGCCGTTGGATAGTTATATGTGTTGTGGAGTTGATGGCTTTTTTAATGCCCTGAACCTTGTCATTGAAAAATACAGCAAACTCATTACATTTGGGTGTACAAACCAGTTCTATTGGTAGCTGGGTTGGAGGGTTAGTTAATCTGTTAACTGTTGTGAACAGGATACGAGAGTTGCTGCTGCAACTTCCAATTATTTCGGAGAAGTACCTTTCCCTTGTTCTGCATAAGATCTGGTTGTAAGCGTACAACTCCGCCTTATATATTCCATAATGAACCTCGAGTTTTGACTTGCGCCACTTTCGCTCGGCTCTGCGGCACTATTGTTTCTGTGCCCTGACTAGATCATCATTCATCCAGGGAGCTTTCTGTCTATGTTTTCTCAATTTAACTTTCATAGGGGCAATGGCATCCAGAACATTCAAGATGCTAGAAGTAACAGAATTCAGCATTTCATCAACATTGGCACCAGAGACGTTTTCAGGGTTTATCATTTCTACAAACTGTGCCCTAGTGCTCTCATTTATTTGTCTCCCCTGGACAACTGCAGGGCCAGGCGGTGGTTTGGGAGCAACAGACAGGTCAAAGAATACACAGAAATGATCAGAGAGGGCGACATCAACCACACTGACATTGTAAATAATAACCCCCCTTGTGATGAGCAGGTCCAAAGTGTGCCCTCTGCTGTGGGTGGGGCAACTCACATGCTGAATTAGACCAAAGGTTTCAAGGACAGCATTGAGCTCTTTTGCATTTCTGTCATTGACATTATCAACATGAACATTAAAATCACCTGTAATGACTAGACCATCAAAGTCTGTGCACACAACTGAGAGCATTTCAGTGAAATCATCAATAAAACTTTGGCTGTGCTGAGGAAGTTTGTACATAACTATGCAGGGTAAGGGAGGAGTTTGTTTTAGCTCAATCTTAAAGGACACATACTCAAATGATGAAAACACACCAAATGATAGTCTGCGGGTTGCAATATTATCTCTAAACAGTGCAGAAACGCCTCCACCCTTTTTATTTTCTCGTATTTCCGATTCATGTTTGTAGTTGGGGGGAGTTGATTCGACTAGAACTATGTTTCCTGTGTTTTTGTCAAGCCATGTTTCAGTTAATAACATAAAATAAAGATTAAAAGAAGAGATAAGATTATTGATTAAAAATGATTTGTTGCATAAAGATCTGACATTGAGTGCAGCAAGTTTGAGCTTAGTTTCCTTGGGACTGGTCAAAACCTTCTTGCAAGGGATGTGAACTAGATTTCTTTGATTGGACAATCTAACTGCCCTTTTTTGCATTCTACGTGGTGCAACAACAGGTATAGCACCAGAAGGAAGCTGTTCATCACAGGGCCCCAGTTTGACATAACCTTTCCTAGGACACTGGGGGCCCGTTTCATCCTAGCTCTGGGGGATAGCACGTCTAGAGGCGCGCAGGAGAGGTCGAGTTGAGGGTAGTTTGGGTGATGGACCGGGAGGAGTGGGAGCTGGACGGGATTTGGGTGAACGACGGAGGGGGCGTGTTGGAGGGGGTTTGGATGAAGGCCGTGTTGGAGGGACTTTGGGTGAAGGATAAGGAGGGGGCGCTGGAGGGGTAGGAGAGCTCCTGTGTGGTGTGAGGCTCACAGGTGTTAGGGGAGCCATCTTAATTCCTGACTTAATGAGGCTATCAAAATGGCTAGGTAGGGCCATGGGTGAAAGTGGGGGGGACGAAAAGGAAAGTGATTCTTCACTGGGAGTAGATGTGGCAGGGGGCGCCCACAGCTGGTCAGATGGTGGAATTTCTGGGGCCAAATCTGGTGGTTGTTGTTGTGGTTCTGCAGCTGGGTCCTTAGCTGGCGGTAGTTGTTGTGGTGCTGGTGCAGGTGAGTCCTTAGATGGAGATGGTTGCTGTAATGCTGGTGGAGCTGAGTCTTTAGATGGAGGTGGTTGTGGTGCTGGTGCTGCCGGATCAAAGTCTTTGACCGTAGGTGGTGGAGGTAGTTGTTGTTGTTGTGCTGTGGTTCCTGGGACACTGGCTCGGTCCTTCCTTACTGCCTTTTCAGGGCCTTGGCCTCTATGCCCCAGAGCGTGGAGGAGGTTCTTCACTAACTCTCTTGCTCCACCTCTGTTCAGGTGTGGGCCTCTTCCCATGAATAGGTCCTTTCGCTTCCAGAATGTATTGAAGTTCTCAATGTAATGCAATCCTCTGGAAGCACACTCTCTGGAGAGCCAATTGTTCAGCTGAAACAGACGGCTGAACTTGAGTGATACCCCATCGATGTTAGGAAGAGGTCCACTGATGAAAGCTTCAACCTCTACTTTGTCAATCTCTTCAAATAACTTCATGAAGTCCTTTTTCAGACGTTCGGACTGTTCTTTTCTGATATCGACAGCACCTACATGGATGATTATTCGTTTGACTCCTTGGTACAAGACTTTAGATAAGAGTCCTGTAATCACTGGAACAGTAGAACTTGGGCAACGTAAAGTTTGCATTCTTCTGTGGCTGACTCCACTGATAGCGCCATCTCTAAGCAGCAGCGTATCTCTGACCTTGACGTTTGGCACAGATTTTCTTTCTGCCTGTGCTTTGTTGCCAACATTATGACTCCTTCTCTGTGGTCCATTTTCATTTTCATATATATATATATATATATTTATATATATATATATATATATATATATTTATTTATATATATATTTTAGTGACAAATGCAAACCATTTCGTGACCAAAAATTTGTCTTTTTTTTTTTCATCTTTCAGTTGTTTTATTTATTTCCTTAGTAAATTTTAAAACTTACTCCCACAATTTAGAATTTTATTTGCATGGTTTCTTTCATTGCCATGAATTATAATTTCTTTCATAAATTTTAACTTTGACTGCTACAACTTAGTACATTGTTAGCATGTTTTAGTTCAGGAGTCCGGGGGGACAATGGCCGACAATGGCGGCCCGCGGGAAGATTTTTTGTGGCCCTCAATAAAAGAGAGCCAGAGCAAGTTCCTTTGAGGAAAAACATTGTGTTGGGGAGAAGAAAAGCCGCTTTCAAGCTAAGTGGACAAACGCTTACTTTGCCGTTCCACATGGGCTGGATAAAGTCATGTGCCTGATTTGCAAGCAGGTAAATGCAATGCTCAAAGTATTCAATATAAATCGTCACTATATTACAAATCATAAAACTATGACAAGCTTACCGGTGAGGAGCGCAACAATAAGCTCCAACAACTGTAACGAGGCTATGCTGCACACCAGATGTTTACAAAAATGGCTGTATCCAGTGAAGCTGTGACAGAAGCTAGCTATGTTGTGGGTTTGGAAACGGCCCAGCAAAGCAAGCCCTTAAGTGACGGGGAGTTTGTAAAAAGAATGTATGCTGAAAGTAGCTGACAATGTTTGTCCAGAGCAAAAGAAAAAGTTTGAAGAAATAAGACTGTCAAATGATACAATTACTGGACAAGTAGAAGATCTGGACAGCATCCTCCGGGAAAAACATCTGGAGGGCCTGGTTAATTGTACAAATAACAATGGCTCATTAAAGTTATTAAAAACAACTTTTTCTGTTGATCTATTTTTTTCACCGAAATCATCATTCTTAATTTGGCCCTCCGCTACAAAAACTTTGAGAACCCCTGTTTTAGTTCATTCGTGGCCTGTGGATTAGCATTTCTTTCGTATTTAACTAATTAATGACCACAAATTAGTATTTTTGTTAGCACCTTTAACTATTTCATGACATTCTACCATGTCATCAGATGGGCTCCTTAACTTCATTTTCAATCGCTCCAATTGCTTCCGCTGTATGTTACTACGGTAACAGAAAGCAAAATGAATAAATAAAGAGAGATACTCAAGTCTGATATAAAGACCGTCTTTGTGGTCTGCTCGTAATGCAAAAAAAAACAAGAAAACAGATGGTTTTCATCTTATTCCCAATTTATTTATTAACTGCGGTCTATGCCAAGGAATTTTACTTTTCACTAGTGTGTTGTATTTATTGCACCATCAGCATGACCCCATCTTCCCAAGCCATCACTGAGGTGATCTGAACCTCTGGGCCAACCTAATGGACACGGGGGCCCATTGAAAGAAATCCCACCTGTCATTGATGCAGCCAGATGGTCCTAAAAAGCAGTCACACACAATTTAATCTGCACAGTTCCCTCACATATGCTGTGCTGTGTGACTTTAGTCATGCTTACACCGCCAAGGACATTACTGTGTTGTTGCTGCTGATGAAACAGCAGTAACTGGCCAGGTTACATAAGCAGTGGAGGGTCCTAAAAAAGCCTATAGAAGCCCACAAGCTACTGACTGAACACACCCTGTCCCTCAGTATAACTTCCATATGTGCCACAGCAACCATAAATCAATAACTAAGAAGATTTGTGTATCAATTGTTAATGCATCAATGTGGGATTTCTGCAGGGGAGGTTTTGACCACATGCATAGAATTTGAAACTACACAAACTAGCTTTGATATACTTTACTGCACTTGTTTGCTTCAGCTGAAAATAAAAAATGACAGAAATAATTTATGTCAAGACATAAACTACGTGGAACAGAAATGTTCTACATCTCCGTTGGAGGATTTGTGGAATGTAATGAAAACAATGGACATAAGGTTTGACATTCGGTGCCCTGGTTTTGCCAAGATGCTGACATGTGACAATTGAATCTGGGATTGTGATTATAAACATGAAGCCATCTCATCTGTTAAGAATTCCAAACATCTTTGATCTGGAGAATCCAGGCGCACAGCATCTTGGAAGCATTTGTGTAGATTTCTCTGGACTTTTAGATCTATAAAGCTCCAATACCACAAGAAAATAATCAAGCAGGAAAAGCATTCACATTGTATAGAATAGACCAATACCTCCATGTCTTGAAAAAAAAATCGCCAAAGGAATCTGTGTTTTGCAAGAGATAATTTCACTGACCATGTTAGACATGTTTATTTTAATTTTATGTCTATTTTTCACTTTACTTGGAGAGTATAAATGTAGGTACAGAACAGTATACTATCAGAAGGTGTGTCAAACAGTTCCATTGTCCAGGGATGCAGACCAAAAGATCCTAACTCGCTTTATTTCCACTAAGTTTTCGACTGATATGGTTTGAAAGAATTTGTATCCACGATAAAGGTAACCTGGTTATACTCTACAGTTATTTTCCATCGTAGTCACATGAGTGTTTGCTTGCAAACCAAAGGTTATGCCTGTGGGAGTATCCAATTCTTTGGGTGAGGTTTTACATGCAACAAGAGACAAAGGCACAAATAGCTTTTAAAGAGGACAGCCTTGAACAGAGGTGACATAAAATAGAATAGAATAGAATAGAATAGAATAGAATAGAATAGAATAGAATAGAATAGAATAGAATAGAATAGAATAGAATAGAATAGAATAGAATAGAATAGCTTTTTTTCTACAGCACTTTTCACAGAAAGAATCAAAAAGTGCTTTAAAAAAAGATGGCACACAATCAAAACCAAGCACAGAAAGTTAATGATGTCCAACATTAACAAGGCCTACTAAAAGTCAAAAGAGAAGTTAATATCATAGTAAAACAATGATTAAAATAAACTAAAAGCTCTTCTTAATAGAAATATCTTGACCTTGGATTTAACACACTTAGTGGAATCAATCTGAAGCAGTGACAATAAATGGGTGTTCAAAGATGAGGAGCGACAGCAGAGAAATCTCTAGTTCAGGGGTCGAGAACCCATGGTTCACGAGCCATATCTGGCTCTTTTGTCGGCCACATCTGGCTCGCAGACAAATCTTTAATTATTAGAAAAAAACAGTTTCATTAGACCAGTCCTTCTCGGGCGCGATGCGATGCCAGCTTGTAACGGCCTGAAACTTGCGAATTGCCATCCCGGCAGATGCATGCTGCCGTCTGAGAAGGAGCTGCGTGTGAGAAGATAAAGGGGAGTGGTAGTGGGCGCAGGCAGCAAGGGGGAAGTGGCGCACTGATTAGAACATGCTGCATGTCACATAACAAACACTGCAGCGTGTGAGTATTGCAGTACTGACAATGTATGGCGCCACGTATGCATGTGAGCAGTCTTTCTCACATCTAAAGAAGTCTCAATGCCTGCATTAAGCTTAAACTCACCACGTATCAACCATCAGCAAAACTATGCAGCACCAGAAGTCGCATTACTGGTAAGAAGTACTCATCATTTATTAGCAACAACATTATATAGCGTCCCTTTCCCACACTGAGGCACGGAGACTTAATCTCGTTTAAGGTTCTTTATTCTGGCTACTGTTGGTTGTAACCAACGCCATTCAACTTATTTAGCAACTCCTAAATCTCTCCCACCGAGAGCGCTCCCCCAAACTTTTTATTCCCTCGCTCCCGCACCAGCCCTTCTAATTCCCTTATTCGGCCCATAGCTGAACCCCATTGGTCCAAACTACCCAACGACAGGCTGAGCGACAGAACTGAGGGCCAACCAGCATCTCTGCTTGATGCGTTCAATGAACTCCAGAACTTAGAACGCGATCCAACAGCCACCCAGTCCAACTCACTCCGCTACAATAACAATGTTATTAAAAGAATCCACAGCCTTATTGTACTTTAAAAATTGTTGAAATTCCATAAAGTGCACACATTCACTTGTATTTTTAGTTTTAAACATATGGCTCTCACGAAATTACATTTAAAAAATATGTGGCTTTCATGGCTCTTTCGGCCAAAAAGGTTTCCGACCGCTGCTCTAGTTGTTTTAATGCTCAAGAGATGTTGGTTGGAAGACATCAATCTCCAAGCCAAGAGCATGGGGTTAAAAGGTCAGAGATGTACGTCAGGATTTGGCCATGCTCAGTCTACCAAGAGCTGGTAACTGACCCTTGTGACTGACCCAGTCTAAGCTTGTTACTAGTTGCTAGACAGAGTAAGGGCTAACAATAGAGCAAAGAATAACATGGAGCTGTCTACCTGTTCATGTAAAGTACATCTAAGAATCTGATTTAATATCAGAAACCAGCAGTTTGCTTTATTTGTAACAAAGTTTTAAAAATAGGCAAAGAAACATTTAAAAGTATGACAACACAATGTGTTTCATCCAGACAAATTTTACTATAAACCCTTCAGCACAGCAGATGTTGCTGATAACAATCAACATGAAACAGCTAATTCTGACAAGGAGAAAAGCAGCTCCTTCCGCCAACTTTGCACTGATGTGCAAAACTTTACAATAGTAATGCGTTGCATGACAGGACAGGCCACTTTTGTCTGTGACAGAATCAGCTGATTGCCTAAGCTCTTCACTTATGTAAAGGCTTGCTTAACAGCGCAATGCTACTTTTTTCCACTTCAGAATTTACTGGAATTACGTTAATTGCGTGAAGAGTTACAGCGGTTAAAAAATGTCAACACTGAAGCTTCAGCTCTGGTGTTAAAAAGTTAAGTGAATTTGAACGTGGCATGGTTGTTGGTGCCAGACGGGCTGGTCTGAGTATTTCAGAAACTGCTGATCTACTGGGATTTTCTCGCACAACCATCTCTAGAGTTTACAGAGAATGGTCCGAAAAAGAGGAAGTATCCAATGAGCAGCAGTTCTGTGGGCAGAAATGCCTTGTTGATGCCAGAGGTCAGAGGAGAATGGCCAGACTAGTTCCAGTAGAGCCAATAGAGGATTGGAAAAACCTGGTCTGGTCTGATTAGTCTCAATTTCTGCTGCAACATTTGGATGATAGGGTGAGACTTTGGTGTTTACAGCGTGAAAGCATTGATCCCTCCTGCTTTGTATCACTGGTTCAGCCTGGTGGTGGTGGTCTAATGGTGGTTTTCTTGGCACACTTTACCCCCTTAGTTAAAGTTGAGCATGGATACAATGCCACAGCCTCCCTGAGTGTAGTTGTTGACCCTGTCCATCCCTTTATGACCACATCATCTGATGGCTACTTCCAGCAGGATAAGGCACCATGTCATAAAGCTGGAATCATCTCAGACTGGCTTCTTGAATTTAACAATGAGTTCACTGGTTTCAAATGGCCTCCACAGTCACCAGTTCTCAACCCAATAGAGCACCTTTGGGATGTGGTGGAACCTGAGGTTGGCATCATGGATGTACAGCCGACTAATCCGCAGCAACTGTGTGATGCTTTCATGTCAAAATGGACCAAACTCTCTGAGGAATGTTTCCAAGACCCTTTTTGAATCTATGCCACAATGGGTTAAGGCAGTTCTGAAGGCAAAAGGTGATCCAACCTGGGATTAGGAAGGTGTACCTAAGAAAGATGCCGGTGCATGTGTATATAAATATACACCTAAAATGTGTCAGTGTTTGCGAATTTGTAGCATTGTGTGAGTGACTTGGCAAGCTCTTTCTTTAACAAATATCATGATGGCGTTCATACAAAAACAATAAGTTATCCCATCATAGATATGCCATTCACGGATCTGTATGGCACATAGGATGCTTTGATCATTGAGTTTAAGCTTATTAAACTCTTGAAAATGATAAGTTACTGTTCACGGCAGTTATACTACAAGAAGAGGACAGCTTCTGTTCATCTTGGCAGCCTGAAATTAAGTAGTATTCTATTACTGCATTGATAAAAACTTGAAGTTTTCATTCTGAAAAGCATCTTTACTTCATAGTGCCTAACATCCCCCATGTCCACACATTTCTCACTCCTTCATAGGGAAGCGCAGATTCATTGTCCCTGTGACCTCATCAGTAAAAAGCTCAGGAATGAAGGGAAGGCCGTTTTAGCTCAGCTAAACAGATAAAAGCTGCAAACAGTAGGATCCATCTAACAAAAAGAATGCATACATCACTTGAAATTCAGAATTTTTTTTCATCATCCACACATTGTTTTTGAGACACCCTGAACCAAAGGTGACTCAGCAATTATGCTGTCACCTTTTGAACATTTCATACTAATTAGGCCTGACACTACATCTCTGTATTTACCACAGATTTTTTCTTTATTCATGTCATAAAGAAGTAAAAGCTCTTGTAATTTTTTAGATGTAATAATCTCTCAAAAGTCTTCATTCACTGCAAGGTCAAAACAGAAAAGATGCACCTGGAGTTCTGAATGATGTTATGTGTTTGGGACTTACAGTGCCAGGGCAATTACATATTCTCTAAGTCACTGCAGTAAAACTGAACTCCTTTGGGTCAGTCGTCAGTATCCTTAAAATACTCCTATCTGACATAAAATGAACTGCAGCAATCAAAAACTGGACAGTCTCTAAATCACACAAGCAGTTCAACTCTTCATAACTCAAGGAGCAGGTGCACAAAACTGAACTGTTTTATGAGAGGGATAAAACTGTGTCAAAAAGTACATTTGTTATGGCTTCTCAACACATTAGTTACTGAGCGGAAGTATTTCATTTAAATTAATTAATTGTTTTTGTAACCAATTACCGTACTAGTTTAGCTACTTAAGCAGTTTAGAGTTTTGCTTTTTGTTGGTCAAGTTTGGGCAACATTTAATGTTACATGTGGTGACAAAGACCAGAGAGTGGGAACACTTTACCCCCATTTAAAAATCTCTGCATTGCTCCCGTGCGATTCAGGATGGATTTTTATGTTTATGTTTTAGTTTTTTTATGTTCTTTAATAAGTTTATAAATGTTTTTATAGTCTTGGGACACCATATCTATCTGATATCCCTGGCTCTCCCTGACTGACCTAGAAATGCTTGTGTATGTGGTGAAGTGATTTCATTCTGAATGACCCCTAGCGGACCTTGAGGTCCTCTGGTACAGGCTTTGTAATGACTCCTAAAGTTAGAACCCAAATCTACAGCCAGGTTTTATTCAGTTTTTATGGAGCTCGCCTGTGGAGCCGCCCTCCAAAGAACCTCAGGGCTGCAGAGACTCTTCATGTTTTTAAAGGAAGGCTCAAGACCTGCACAGAGCTCTTTAATCTGGCTTATATCTGAAATCTAGGAATGTATTTATTTGATATTTACATTTTTTATGAGTTCATACTTATTTGTCTTGTTATTAATCTCTTTGTTTTACTTTTATGTATTTTGTTCCTTTCATGTTTAGTTTTAGTTCCAGTGTTTTCCTCAGTGGGATCCTCCACATCAGTGATTAAGCCTCATCAGTAAACAGGGTCTTTGCAGTGGTATCTCCCAGGTCCTACTCCTTGCTTTAATGTGGGGAGAGGGGGGGTCCTGCAGTAGCATCCTCTGTGGATATGAATGGGTGCGTTTAGGTCCCCAAGATATTGTTTCCCCACTTAAGAATCCAGGCAGATTTTTATTTCTACTTTGCATTTTGTTTATAAATCATTGTATGCTTTATGATGCTGTGTGTGCATTAGGGTCAGGGGTGGTGGGCATTTTGTGTGTTTTTTATAATTTTGTGTGTGTGTATAGGTCTTTGTTTTTTCGTTGGTTTTTAAAATTGAACAATGTTTTTACTATGTGAAGCACTTTGACTGAAATGAAAATGAAAACTGCTTAACAAATAAAGTTTGATGTGATTTGATTTGTATGTTATTTGTAATTTCTAAACTAAGTATAAAACAATATTTTGCATTCATAATTACTGATCAAATTTTTATGGTCTATTATGTTGGACCTTTATACTTCTTTACAGCCTCAGAAGACTCCACATTGTGGAAGAACAACTCAAAGAGGGTGTGTTTTACTGGAAATTCACGAACTCTGTGTCATTTATTAGGTGGTGTTTGTCGATTTTTTAGAAACTTGTCGTGTAGTTTGGATGGAGTCTTTGACATAAGCTGTGGGCTCACAAATGGTTTAAATTGCAATCTTCACTGTTATCCTTTTGTTGTCACTCAAAAAGGAACCTCCTTCATGCCTAAATTTATTTCCAGTTCCATAAAAGTATTCTTCATTGCTTTTCTGTTCAAGGTGATGCTAAATTAAGAGCAGTCCTAGATTAAATGGTATGTTGCATATGATTCAAATTGGGACGTTGCAAATTTGTGGCACACAACACGAAGGAGTTAATGGCATAACAAAGGCTGCAAATAGCATCACATAGATAGAAAGCATTCCAAACACTCAGCAGCTGTCTGTGCCACCGCTCTGACAACACTGTCCACCCGGATTTTAAAACCACAAGCATAAAATGTGTCCAAGTATGCATAATATTACTTGGAAGAGATTCCACAAACCTTGAGTTTGACAAAGTGCAGAAGGACCTTTGCCATAATATAGTTAGGAATGTAATTATGCCTGTTTGTTGGAACAGTGTTCATAAATCAATAATGAAATGTTTGGAGAAAGTTCATGAACTGAGGTGTCCTGGTTACAGACAGTGACACTTTATATGGCAACAGACATGTTAAACGGAATTCCATCTGGCAAAGCAATCTTCAACACGGCACAATACTGGCCAAACAAACTTCACTTTTTAATAAAGACCGAAATTTTTCTTTTTTTTTTTATATTTCAAAGGTAACAAAGCAGATTTTGCTGGGATGCTGGAGGACATGCACGTCAAATGTGCTGCATGCGCATTCAAGTCCAAAGGCCTGATTTCCAGATTTCATATATTTTAGTATCAAAAATCTGTTTTTTTCCATCATAGAATAATGTAATGATATAAATTTGTCACTTTTTTTTTCAGCAATGACACAACATACAAAAATGAGGATTTAACCCTTGTGCTGTCTTAGATGACCCCACCCTTACATTGACATGTTATCCCTACCATGACAAAGGTGAAGAGGATTTCATGTAATTCATGGACACCAGTGAAGATCACAAATCGTTGAAGAAAAAAGGTTTAGCGTACTGTCTAGTGGGTCTAGATGACCCAACTCCCAATGTTAAAGTGCCTAGGATAGGTTAAAAGATCTGAATGTAAAAAATCCCACTTATTCTAAGAACTGCATATCTGAAAAAGACTCAAAATGATCGAAAACTTAGCAGACTTTGGAAGTTGTGTTTAAAAACACTTAAGTCTTGTAAAGTTGTACTTTTGTGAAAAAGGCTCATGTGACTTAATTTGTCAAAATGAATATACTGTAAATATTTGTCCATCAGGCAACAGGATTATAAAGTGAACATTTCCAAACTGTCTTTAAATTTCTTTTTTCTAAAAAATAAGAAAAAAGATGTAGAAGAAAATTCCAAATAAGACATTTGATATTTCAGGAACCTTCAGAAACCCTTCCCTACCAGTCGTTACAGCATGGTAGTCCTTCATATGTGGCTACTTTGTTCATTTCCTGCACTATGATCACCTTTTGCAGCTATGCACAGCTTCACAACTGCTTCTCAAAGAGGCACTTTGTGTTTCTTTTTCTCTTAATCCCATTTGAGAGGAGCTGGCAAATTCTTAGGAAGGTTAAAGCCAGGTGAGACAGGGGCCCTTTTCATTATTGTGTCAGCTTTGAGGCTCTCCCTGACTGACCCAGAAATGCTTGTGTATGTGGTGAAGTGATTTCATTCTGAATGACATTGCAAGATGTAGGCCTCCTCGTTTACCTTGATTTAATAAAAGGTATCTTTAAGAAACTATCAAAGGTCTATTTGTAATTGATAAGAGATCTCAGCAACTCTTGAATAATGATGATAATGTGTCTGATTCATAAAAAGCCGTACAAAATATCAGCCATCAAAAATCTTAAAAATATAGCAGCTAAACGATCAATCTCCCCTCGTCTCATAATTTACACAGAGAGGAGAAAGTCTATCAAACAGAAGAGGGCTCAAAAATGAGGTTAAGATATATCTTCAAGAAAATATTTCATGTGAAATTCTATAAATCTCAGTAAAGCTTTTTCTCATTCTTATTAGAGAGAAAAAACTGGTGCATTCGCCGTTTTGCATATCCACACCTTACGCCTTACTCAGCCATACAGATGCTGCAGGTTTTTGTGTTGTCCTGGCCCATTAAGGGTCGTGGACAGGTGAGGCAGCATCTTAAAGGGTGTGTCTTGCAGTTCCCTTGTGGCTCGTGCGGCCACCTTAAGGGACATCATGATAATGAAATGTATCATTGCCGTGCGTGTGGTAAAGGTATCGTGAAGTTGTAAAGATAATGTAAGTTGCTGGCACTTATGAAATAAGAGTGATGCTGCCGTTCGGTGCCGTGATGCCGCCCGCCAGCCACAAGGCGTGTGCTCCTCATTGACCACGTGCAAATTCAGCACGCACAAGACATGCAGGGTAGACGTATGTTCACATTGGACGCCTGTAGGATATCCACAAAAGCTACACAGCACTAATGGGCCCCTTGAACAGTAGGCAGGTTTTGGGGAAAAAATGAAAAATCTGTAGGATACCTCTTGGTCTCACTTACTTCCCCCCTTACTTCCAAGCAAATCTATGATCTTGATATATCCCACTAGCCACTTGCATGCTTCGTACAGATATGCCCATTTTTTGCTCACAGATAGTCCACACCGACCCGTGAGGGCAGTTGTGACTGAGGCATTAGGCTACTTGTTGATGTCTCTGTACCATGACAACACTCTTTTCCCGTGGAGGAGACAAAACTTTTCTAAAGGTTTGCTGCTCCTCAAACAAAATCCTAAACCTGAATAAAGTAGTCATGCAGTTTTTCATATATTACTTAGGATCTAAACACTATATAGAGCAGAAATGCCACATTTTTACGTATTGAACATACCTCCAAAATCCTGTTTCAGTAACTTGCTGTTAAACATGTCAAAGATTCTACAAGACAACAATGATTCATGCAATAACTACCATAAAAATGTACACATAAGCACACTGCCCATGTAGAACATGTAAAACATACATCACAACATGTATGAGATAAACACCCTGCAACAAAGCAAATATAAACCAATATGTCCGATTTGACATATTGGCTCAAATAAATTATGATGTGTAGAACCCTATTGTGCAAAGGCATGCAGTATTTTTTTCACTGACATCATTAGGAATGGAGAAAGTATTCAAAAGTGTGTATTATTTACCATTTTACCATAATTCTGTGTGCGATGAGTCAGACTGTCATTTCATGGCTGGCTTTGGTTCAGCAGTCTGACTTCTTGAGGGGAAAACAATAATCCAGCAGTGATGTTTGAGCCCCTCACTGTAAAAACTTTTTCTGAATGAAATTGTCTGCAGTTTATGCACAGTTTATGCACAGTTTATGCACAGTTTATCAGGATTCTGAACCACTGTTGATAAAGTCAACATTGTTCTATTTCTTTTCCTATTATAAATTGTTTCTGTTGGAGCCATGTGAATCAAATTGTCCCTTAAATATTTATTAAAACAAAATGATAGATTTGGACAGAGTCCAGGACTAGGCCACAGGCAATTAGATCCCATGACTTAAAGCTTACTCTCTGCCCAGGAAGTTAATCATCCAGAACAGCTTCATGCTTATTGAACTTTTAACCTTTTTACAGGAATCCTCCTGTACTAATTGACTTCATTCTTGGTTTGCTCTAATCCACAGTTACTCATATTAGAAGGTGAAACTCAACGTCTGAATTATTTCAGGGTGTGATTATTTGAGATTCACCCAACAAGGACATCTAAACCTTTGACAAAATAATGGCTTGAGAAATCTGATCCGGCATGATCAAATCATGGTTTCCTATGATTTAATCAAATAAAGGAGTAAAAATAAATGGGATTTGTGCATGACTTGGAATGATTACTGATGTATCTCCCAAAAATGAAAGGTCAGTTAGTTGCATAAGCCTCTCCTCATGGAACTAGTCAGAAAATCTAAGAGTAATTGTTCTAGCAGTCAGGGCTCAGTGATGCTACTCAAAAGGATCTACTACTTTTTGTTGGTAATTTGTCCTCTCTGCACATAAGTCCTAGCAACCAGCTGCTTTGATTCATAAAAACATGAAGCCATTCCTTCTTCATGTAAAAACAAAGAAATTTTGCATTGTTCTTCTTCCATGCTTGGGTGGGGACAGAGGTCTCTGTGGGGCATGTGATTTAAATGTGCCAACAGCTGGAATCTAAATTGGATGGGTGTAACATCCATTGTTCACCAACCATTTCATTATATTGTACATCTTCATTCTGTAAAATAAAATAAAAAAGCAGAGTGAAACACTTTCAGCAGATGAAGTCTGTGATGGCAGATAAAGTTGAGTAGATGCAGACTTTATTCAGAGGACAGATTTTCTTAGTTTTTTGTCATTTCAGCTAACAAGGACTAAGTGGCTGTGTAAAACATTCATATCAAAACACAATTCATAGACAGGAACCATTTTCAGAGGCAGGAATACCATCAAATGAGTCTCCAAATGTGTCTTTTGAAGATTTCACAGATGATGGTGTTGTGGATGTGAGAGTAGGGTGTCTTTTTGGCTTGGATATATACAGATATATAGTACATTTATTAACTGCCATGTACAGTTCTGGACACCAGGTAAGTATTCAGTTTTACCCTCAGAATATACTCAACTTTTATTTAGTTCTGATTTTCGTCTAATTGCATGAACATAATGTAATCTGAGGACACTTGAGTAATCTTCAGGGCCTGACTTTCATTATCCTGCTGTGGATTAGTAGTAATGCGTTCTCAAAAAAAGACCCATTGCTGAAGCTTGGAGCAGGTCCAACATGAGGACCAGCGCCAGGCGGGATGAGTTTGAGGAGTAACCTACAGCAACAGGTCGAGCAAAGGTATAGACAAGGAAAAGGTTTTAAAAATGTGGATAGAGAGCAAAGAGTATTTGTGGAGACGGGAGTGATATTCCTGCTCATTTTGCTGCTCAGGGACGTTCTGGCAGGAATCTGCTCTGTAGCTTTTTATGGCATCACAGAAGATCAGAAGCGTCTGCGTGTTGTTTGTGACTTGAGCAAGTGAAGCCCCCCAATTAACTGACATACCACAATTACAACACACTGAACTTATTCCTGGTAATAAGAAAAAAAGATTGTTTCGGTTGTCTTTTGGCTTTTTATATCTCATTTGTTTGTCTTTAAATCCAAAGCTAGCCTCCTGATCCCACACTCATTTATTCTCATCTGTGAGTTATTAGAGTTCAGCGACAGACTTGAAATCCAGAGGCATTATCTCTCCTTCATTGTTTCAGTAAAGTATGGAAAAAAGTGTGACCACCAAGTATCACATTCCTGCTTGTTCAATGTCTTTCCATGCATCCACTGCCAAGCCTTTGGCTTTATATCAGATAATGCTCGGCGCTCATCCCATGGCTGTGTTTATTGCTTGTGGTTTAACATGCATTGAATAGCAGCCTCCTCTGTGCGAGCCAAACACGTGGTCACCTGGCTCCAGTGAGCCTGGCCACAGCGCGGACTCATACATCCGTGCACTCAAACACATTGACAGCTTACTTAGACAGACTTAGTAGCAGTGATGACAGCAGATGGATCGGACATGAGACAGTCAGATTAGGGACAAAGAGCGCAAAAGGGTCCAGGGGTCTGAACATCATCCTGAAGAAGAACTGGAGCTCAAATGACACATGGACAGACTTTATAAAAGACGCTAATTAAGAGTAATTTTACCATAAACATCCTCATGAGAGGTGACAATTCTTTCTGAGCTGTTTTTGATTATGAAATAACTTTTGGGAGACTGGGAAAGTGACAGATCAGATAGATTCTTTTATGCTCTGCTATCGTGAAAGACAGCCCCATACGTCAACTTAAGCACAACTTTAGCACAGGAAAAAAAGGGGGAAGAGAGGTTGATGTGACGGTGGTGGAAAACAGGGGAATATAAAGTGGAGGTATGCAAAGGAGACAGGAAAAAGATGTGGTGTGGGAATAATAGTGAGGAGTTTTCCATATCTATAATCCAGATCACATAAAAAGTGGTAAATAATGACTCTTGGAGAAGACAACCGAACATTGATGGGCACTTACTGAAACAAACCTATCATTAAAAATAATTATTTTTCAAGAGAAAACAATATTTTCCAGGAAATTCAACCTGACAATCATTTGCTCGATGTCCCACAGAAATGCTCAGACTCATTTGCATCTTTATTTTTTCCTCCTGTTTTTTTTTTAGGGAGAACAGCCTCATCAAAGCTGCTTTGTTCAAAGCAGAATACTCATGTTAATTCCTTATTTTTGTTTCCTGCCAAGGTCACATTATGTACCTGGTGTGCGGGAGAATAGGTCTGCAGAAGATAAAATCCCACCATGGACACGGACAAAGGAGATTTTTCTGTACTTAGAAATCAAATGGTAAAAGAATCAAAGCGGACAAAAGCAGCCTGTGGGTGAGAACCGTCTAAAAATACATTGGAAATCAGTGAATTATTCAAAAGCGAGAGTGCAGGTGGCTGAGAGTGAGCAGGAACAAAGCAGAGAGAAGCACAGAAAAACTGAGGAGGAAAAAGAGAGCAGAAAAACAGAAGAGAGCATGAATGAGCTAAATACCCAACGGCGAACAGTGAGGGGTGAATGTATTCATCCTCCTCAAGGCGCAGTCTGAAAAGCTCAATCTGCTGCAGGGTTTCCCTCTTGCCCTTCCTTTCACTGCTCCAACCATTCAGCAGGTTCTCCCTTGGGTGCAGGGGGCTGCCAGCGGGAACTCGCCGGTGCACAAACACACTGATGTTCTAAAAAAAAAAAAAAAAAAAAAAAGCAAAGACTGAAAGCAATACAGGGAGATTGTGTGGGTTTGGAGTGCAGCGGTATTCGATCCTTGCTGCTGTGACCATGTCTGCCAGAGTTCATGCACTGAGTGCCACAGCCAAAGACAATATCAGCTCCGTACAAATGGAAGCCGGAGATCAGTCATCTGATGGGCAAGTGGGGGAGACTGAAATATATCAGATGGTCTGAGAATGAGGAGAAACTAAACAGAAGGGTCTTTAGTGTGGTTTGTTTAAAGCACGCTTGATTCAAAGTGACACCCTCCCACGCGCGCTCATGTTTTGATAAGCTCCTGAGGATGACATTCAGTTCAGAGGTAGAAGTCAGACTGGTGATGTTGAGACCTGAAAGTGAAGGTGATCTTTGCAGTTTCTGTGCGCAAGTCAAAGCTTCTCCACTAAAAGCTTTCACTGCCTGAAATGGGACTTTATTGTCCAGCTGTGGGCTCTTTACGTGGAACACGAGCAGCGAGGCAGACATGCCTGATACCCGGACCTCAAAGGTCCGCCGTCTTGTTTTTAGCTTCTGCCTTTAATCACTTCAGCAGATCACCGTAACAGAGCGCATTGTTCACACACTCGCCCACATTTCTAGGAGGGCTTTTTGAACCTCATCCATCCCTGCCTCTAGCACCCCACAACCCGCCCCGTCCATATGTCAACGCACAAGAACTTCAAACTAGCACACATGCAGGCCTTGTGAAAGTGTACACGTGCCTGACTCACATTTGGGTTGTGCGAGTCAAACATGTGAATCCCCACTGTTACTGCGGCAAGAGGGGGATTACAGAGGAATCACACCCTGACCATCAACACATTCTTGTTTATGAGATGGACGGAACTGCCAAACGGAAAAAAAAAAGGAAAAAGTAGAAAGTAGCAGCTGGGGAGAGCTGTGTGTGAACAGGAAACAAAATCTAGTCCTCAAATGCACCAAAGCAAACTTTATCTGGCATCACACTTGATCCCTATGAATGCAAGTCATTTAACCCCTTGATGCCTATTGATGCAGAGATGCATCAAACCACTTCTGCTCCAAAATTATCTTTTTGGGAAAAAGTTTGAGGGAAAAACAGAAATTTCACCATAATATTTAATTAAAGTTTAAGGTATTTTATATTTATTTAAAAAAATTTAAAAAAGTAAGTTCATACCTAAATGGATATTAAACTCAAGGGGAAGGTTTTACCAACATTATAGCTAAAAGAATAAATATTTAAATAAATACATCAACTGATGTATGCTGCAGAACCCTAAAAAACAGAATAAGCGATACGGATTTAAACTATACGAGTCAAACAGAAATGATGGCATGAGAATCTAGAAGTAAACAGCAGAAAACTGGGTCACAGGAAGTGGGGTTCAACTAAAGACTAGACTTGAAATAATTGATTGAGAGAAATATAAAGTAAAAGACATAAATGACTACCCATTAATATACTTTAGTATCAAATAACTGAAGGAATTAACCAAAACAACCATGTCAGAAGTCTTTTAAACATATTTAATAGTTAAAACTATGACTGTCATGCACTTTGATTATAGGAAGCACCAACTTTTTTAACCTCTAAAGAGTAAATATGGGCTGATTCATTTAAATAGATGAGAGATTCTGTTCCTCTACAATTAAAAACCAGCTTTGTTTAAACAGAAATACGAATCCAAAAACAGGAAATGTTGGATAAAAAGAAGTGACATGTGTGTATACACATTTCATGACTTCCATCCTCTTCGCTGGCCTGATGAGAGGAGGGAGGAGGATGAGAGTATCACAGAGAAACACAGGCTCCTGTGTTTATGCTGGAAAAGTGAGTAGCCAGCAAACTTTTTGGAAACGGAGATTACACACAGAGTTGGAGAAAGCCCCGCCGTGACTGACAGCGCCTGCGAGGCTTTATAGGCTCTGCACAATCAAGGCAGAGCAGAGCGTTTCCCGGATCAATTCCTGGCGTCACTGCACCAGAAGAAATATGAGAGAACAGCAGAAAAACGGTTGCCATAGCAAGCGCAAAAGCAAAGGAGTGTCTCTGCAAGTGCAGGGTTGGACACTGCAGAGAAATCACTAAGTTGTCTGCTGTCATTTCTGGAGAGGTCCCAACACCAAGCACATCCAAACACCCCACTAGTGCTGTTTCTGTATTAGTTTTCTACAGACAGCCTGTTTTTATTTTGATAAAACGAAATGCTAAAAAAATAGGTCTTTTATCTTGAGGTGATGCTCCTGAAGTCCCAGGATGCTTTTTTTTCTTGTAAAAATACATCCAGACAAGATAAAAAATATAAAGATGTTTTCATCGTTTCTCTCGTTTAGCATTTTGAACTATTTCCCAATCCGACTTCTGGGATGAAAACAACCTTTGTGAGAGGGCATCTAAATTTGCATCAACAGACCTAGAGCGTGTTGACTCCCGTAATTGCATTAGTCGGCTCTTGGCCTTTCACAGCAGCTTTGATTGACTCAAGGAGCCGCATGCAAGAGGTTCAGCTGAAAACAAACCCACTAAATAAAGAAATGAAAAAAAATCGATAAAGACTTTTCAGGAAAACCCCATTTTCTGTGTCCATTATTCGACAGAAGAAGCTCACCCAGGCAGTGATAACATTCACTCTGGAAACCAAAAACAGCATCTCAGTATGCTTAAGTGGACATATGACCACTGCAAAGCTAACCAGGGAAAGCACATCACTGCCATCTAGTAGAGGAAAGGGACACAACAGCTTCAGACATTGAAACATACATTTCTGAACATGTATTTGAATATCAAAAACAGTTACAAAATTATTTCAAAATAAAAAAAAATTTATTCAAATGAGATTTTGTGTTTACAATTAAAGATGAGATAAAAGCAAACATATGAAATAACAAATGCTATGATCCACTGAGAGGATTTTCAGTCCACTGTGACCCCTTCAGGCAGTTCCACCACCACAGGAGCACAGTCATCCAGGTCAGCATCAAAATCCCAGCGGAACTTCTTGGTCAGGTGGGCTTTGAACTTCTCCGCTCTCTTCCGTAGTGTGGCATCCATGCCGGGCCCAGAGGCAAACTGAAAAAAGTCCTGCAACACAAGACATCCTTAAATGTTAAGATTTGCCAAATGAGGCTGAATATCTTTCTGTGTCAGAAAAACCAACGGGATTTCCTCCAGTAACTAAACTTGTTTAAATATTTGAAGAAAAAAGGATTTCTTTCTGCTACATGTGGAATAAACAAATGACTGCTGAAAATAAATGAAGATGGTGATAAGTTAGGTTGTTTGATGCCAAATGGCTCAAAGTGGAAACTTATCAAAAAGCATAAAAGTACAGATTATATGAAACCTTTGACTAGTTAAATAAGTGCCACCTTAAAAGATCACTAACAGATAAGGATTTAAGTCCCACTCCAATTATCTTTTCATCTATTGTTCCTGTCTGTTAATAATTATATCGCTTTCAGGCTAAACCTGTGTCATTTTCTAGGACATAATTTCTGCAGAGCAGCAGTAGTTCATTAGAAATTCAGCTCTGAGTTGAGGGTGGGACCGTTGGCGTGGAGTGAGCCTTCCCATCATCCCTTTGAACTTTATCTATACTGGCCCAAACAGATTTGGAGTGTGGAGTGTACCTGCAGAGTAGAGGTCAGGAAGTTATTCTGTGACACAATGTCAACAAAGAAGTCTGGTGGGATTTCTCCGAGCTGGTGGTAGAGCACAGTGATGAGCCCCACGTACAGTTCTTTGTGCTTCTTCATGGCCTCCTCAGCGCGACACAGGAGAGCCAAGATCTGCTTCCAGTGCTCGAAGCCTTCGTAGACGTTTCCAAGCAAGAAACAGACAAACGCAAACTGCAGCTCACCTGAAAGGGATCAAACGGTCAGCTGTTTTTCATCTGATGTCATTTTTTGTGTTTGTCTTGCAATTCCAATACATACCGAGCAGGTTGAGAGGTTCCACCTTGTAGTTCTTCTCCAGCACCGCCTCCAGAGCATAGCTCAGGTCCATGCTGCATTTGGTGATCTCGGCTGGAGTTGCTCCAGGAGGGTAGGTCTTCTGGGGTATCGTGGAGAAGCGCAGCTCTGTCCCTTCCCTCTGCTTCATCTTGGGGAGTCTGTCCAGTCCCTCTTTCATGCTCTGACAGGCGGTGTCGTTTCTCGGCTGCTCTGCCCTGTCTTTGGTGTGTCTAAGCTGCAGCTCAGGAATAACATCACAGAAGGCGCACACTCGCCCTGAGAGAGGCTGCAGGTTCTTAGCCAGCTCCTCACTGATCCGGTCTGTGAGGGACACCCACTTCCTCATCACCTCATACGGGTAAGGCCCCAAGTAAGGATCCAGCTCCTGCAGAGTTTCCCGGATCCGAGTCAACTCCTCTTCATTCTTGGAGGCTGAAAAGTCCAGGTCTTCTGCAGTGGGATCCCAGTTGGCGAGGAGGATTTCTCTGGGTTTAAGGGTGAGGAAGACGCCTGTTTTGGGGCCCACCTCTCCTCCACTATTAATGGAGCTAACAGAGCAGTAATGGAGAAAATGAAGACCTGGGGGGATCATCTTAACTCCCCGGAAGCGAGGACCAACCTGCCAACTTTTGCAATCTATCCCAAGCTCTGTGCCACGAGGAACACCGAGCAGCACCAGCGTGGCTCCTTCCTCAAACAGCCTCCGAGCAACATCAGGATCCATGTCGACAGAGTTGCTAGCCATGTTAGCTTTTAATCAGACGCAACTCAATTTGTGTCACAAATAACCTCCTAAAATAAAATACAAGTGTCCTGAATATTGGAAAGGATTACCCAGAACGTCCCACAGACAGTCACAGACTAGTGAAGAAGCTGCTTCAGGGGAGTGTTGTTAAGGAACAAAAACGCATTTCTGCGTCGCTGTAAATGTTACGAAAACAAACAATGAAAAGAGTATAATTCTGACTAAGAACTGCCCTTCGCACTTTTTTTTTTACTAACATGCAAAGAACAAAAGCTACTTTACGATAATGTTCAGATTCGTGGCGAATTCGCTTCGCGGACTCTCGGCTGTAAACACTGGCGGACGCTGCGTAACACCTTATTTGTTCCGTCGGAAACATTCTTTTTAAGAACAGTTCCACTCTTTAAGATTTCCTTTTATAAAAAACAACAAAACCAACAATTTCCTCTCTAATAAAAGTATTAATAAATATTCAGTATTTTATTAAATGAAATTACAGTAAAAAAGACAGGAAATATGTATAATGTCAATATGTCATTCAAAAAAAACATGCTACAAAGAATGAAAATGTGCATATTTTACTGGAGAACATCTGAATGGTGAGTGAATACTTTTTAGCTTATCTTGGCTTATTAGGAAACAATTCATATTGCAAAGAGGAATGCTGACATGCAGTGGATGGCGTTTTTTTAATCACAAAACTCGGAGATCTCGACAACTGTTAAAAAAAGGAGGAATAAAACAACTTGAGCATTCCAATAAAAGAGGAAGCCGTTTTTTTTTTTACAAAGTCTATCTTGACCAGATTGGAAGAACCATCTGGAAATTTGAGTGCATAGAGTAGCACGGGTCCTAGGGACCAAAGTCATACTATTTATCAGAGGGTACGACACTTTTGAGTTTTTCCCAACATCTAATCAATGCCTTTATGGTTTTGATCACCCTAAATCTCTTGCCTTTTCTCCCTTGTATTTTTTGGGCAGATGAACAGGGGTTTTTCTTTCCCTAGAAGTAAAAGAAAAAAAGAAAAAAAAGATAAATTAGTTCAGATTTTTAAGTTTTTTTGCATACTTCAAAGATCTGCATCGGTACTTTTTCTCACCATATAATTAGGACTGCAGTTTTGAACGATGAGCTGCTCCATGTTTTCTATTGGCTTTTTCAGGTCAGACAGCTTCTTGCCGCTCTTCAAACAGAGGACCTGCTGTGTGTTAATGTATATGGACACAAGGATGCGATGTGCCTGCCATGAGATGGCAGGAAAAAGGAGAAAACAGACAGCATTTAAAGACCTTGATAACAAACAATGCAAGTATTTGGGTAGACAAAACTTGCCAAACTAAACAAATATGTCACATCAGGGTTAAAGAAATCTCCTTTTTTGTTTTTTTGTTTTTACTTTTAATATTGTTTTTTTTTTTTTAAAGCAAAATATTTTTAAATGTTCTATTTTAACAGTTTTCTGTAATTTGTTTCCATTTTTGTTACTACGTTTACTGCATTTGTTGTGTGTGTGATTTCCGTTTTACAGCCACCAAACTACATCTAATGTACCTATAGCATTGATGCTCACCTTTGCAGAGGGGCAGGGATCTCTCCCTTTGGATGAGTTGTGAGAAACAGTCAAATTCTGAAAAACATTAGTCATCAAAAATATTATTTTAGAAATCCAGTTTCATCTCATTCAAAGTGTGGGAAAATTCGTTTTGAGGCTTTTCTTTGTGTGTGTGTTGCAAAACAAACACTGGAGGGCAGTCTCTAACCATATATTCCAACACTTTTCTTAGTGTCAGCTGTAGGTAAAAGGCTGTTGAATATAAACAAACATTGAAATTCTTATTTTGCGGTCAGTTTGGTCGTCATACCAGATTCTGCAGCTCAACGAAGATGACTTCTCTGTAGAAGCCCAGTATGTCTTTGTAGTTACATTTACTTTTACCAGATGAGTTGGCCAACAAGAGAACCACCAGGACACTGTGGAGTAGAGTTCCGGTCAGACACTGCATAAAAGAAAGAGGTGTGGAAGTACCTTAAATGCAGCCCAGTGAAGACTGAATAAAATCACTCGGCTCCTGGGCATCTTTGTATCACATGACAGAAAGACAAAGTGCACAGACTTTGGCATTAAAATGCTCTGAAATCCACTTTTCCCAAGTCATAGTCTGGTTTTAAGTCTTTGGTTACAAGTCAAATCCAAAATGTTGGAAATTATTTTTAAAAATGTGTGATTCTCACTAATGTCATTACAGTATTTTAAACCACCTAATAGTGACACATACAGCACAAAAATATTAGACCTCAATCTGTTTTTTTTTTTTAAGGTAAAACTAAAAATAAACTAAGAATGTTCTCAAGTCCTCAAAGTCTAGTCTGATGCTCTTGAAGTTAAGGTTTCAGTCTTAAATAGGCTTTCAAGTCTTAAATCCCTGCCTTTGAAACTGAAGTGAGACTCAAGTCCGAGTCTCAGGTTTAATTCTCAATCTCTGCTTTGGCATCAAAGCACTAAAACAACTCACTTTGTCACTGTGCGTGCGTAATTACGCACCAGTGCGCTTACCATTTATTATGCTCTTCAGCAGGATCCTCAGACGAGCAAACCTATGTCTGACAGTGACTTGCAGGTTCGTGGAATTAACGCTCCAGCTGCTCTCATTATCCTTCTGCTTCCTCTCGGTACTGTCTGCACTGCACACTTTCTCAGGTGCAGAGGTCAGAGCTGCAGCGGGGTCAGTCACAGCCGACGCAGCGCTGCGTCTTTCCAGCATCACCCAGGCTGCTGCTGCTGCTGCTCAATTTCCTCCCCGTCATGGACTACTGACGCTGGGTTTAGGATTTCATCAAATTCCAGTCGGTTCAGGTCGAGGAAACTCCTGCAATCAATCATCTGCCTTTGTGCTTTCGGTTTCGTTTGGAAGATAGGACACTAAAAGAGAAGCTTTTCTTCTCATCAACTAGCGTTACTTTCTAATAATAATGGTATTAATGAATAAAAGTTTAGAGGTCTAGTTTATGGTTGAATGATAAAATAAAGAAACCCTTTATTTGTGATTTAGACAAAAAAAATGAGAAACCACATTTTATAACAATAAACAACTATGGGAACCGACTGCGGGGGTGGGGGTGGTGGGGGTAACTGAACTGGTCCAGCAGAACATTTCCTACAATGAAAGTTTTTGTTCTCCCATATTCTCACATTTTATTCTGACATCTGAAAAACACTTTTATAGAAAGAAAGTTATATTTCAGCTGCATTGATGTAAAAATACAAGAATCAGCATTTAATTCAGTTTGAGAAATATTTTTTTGTCATTTAATGACAGAAACTTTGAGAACTGTCTAATCCTGTGGAACAAATGCAAATTTTATTCATGAAATCTAAATGAGATATTAGTGTAATTTAAGATCTCACCAGATAATTACTGCTGAATTGAGACTCAAAAGTTTAAAAAAAACTTTTTCTAGATGCATGAAGAGACTTCTCTTGAATATTGTAGCTGCTATGTTTAGCCTTACTTTGAAAACATCATTTGCAGATCATCGTCTGTCTCACTGAGTTTGGAGTCAGAATTCCCCTCAACCAAACATTCACTTCAGAAGGTCTGCATTGTTTGTTTGGGAGTAAAGACACAAAAATTAAAAGTTGAACAAACCAAACATGGAGTTTTTACATTGTCATTTTGCACACTCTATTGCGTAAAGTTTTACAGATTTCTTTCAAATTGCAGGGCAAAGCAGGATTGGGTCTTTTGCACAGGGGGACGGGAATGCATGCGCTAATTTCTGGCCAGAAACTTTAAGAACAGACATGAACCTCAACAAAAAAGAAGGTCTGAGCTAACTCTATCTAGACTCCCTGAACAATACAAAGGGGTGTCATTGTCAGAGGAAAAAGTTGGTCTCACTGATTATAACAGAAACAAAGTCTAAAAAATGAATTCATATTTCTGTTTATTTACTTAATCCTTGGTGATCCATAAGTTCAAAGATACTTCTAAGCTCTTTGAACCTTCATGGCTTCATGCTAATAAGAAATATAGGAGCATTCAGGTCAAAATTAGAACTAAAGAGAGACAAATGAAACAATTTGTGTTTATTTTTGGGGAGTGGGATTATACCGGGTGCGGCGTAGAAAAGAGAAAAAAAAATACATTATTTCTAGCATGATGCCTCATGTTAGCAGAAGTTTGAGATGCTCCGGTCAAAACTGAAATTTCACAAGAATCAAAAATATCACAGAAGAATCACCAAAGACAGCTAAAGTCAGACAACAGATGAAAAAAAAGGAAAAGCTGTATTTTCTGCCTGCTTTCAGATCATTTCAGACTTGATGCTATAATCCTGTGACAACAAACTGAAAAGCTTGTGTGAACTTTGGGCAAGTCTTGGTAAAGCACAATCAAGTCTATAGCTGCTCTCCGCTCTGCCGGTGACTGCCAGAGTCCTCCAGGTGATTTCAGTCCATGCTTCCCAAATTTCAGAACGTGTTCTTGATCTTGCTGGCTACCTGCTCCAAGATCTCTCCTGTTTTCTTCTGCCAGTTCAGGACATGTTTGGACTCGGCACACCACAGCTCTCCATGGCGGGGCTCCGCATTCTCGCACCGCTTTCGCACTTCCTCTTGCTGCTCCTGATACACACATAAATATCCTCGTAAGTGTTGCCGTGCTGATGTAATCATTGATAAAAGTCGTGCAAGTCGAGACATCAGATCCATCATACCTGTGTGCCATGCTGCAGCTCAAACTTGTAGAAGAGAGCCCAAGCATCGCCCAGGTCAGGCTCAATCTTCACCGTTCGGAGGAACCACTCTCTGGATTTAGTAATTTTACGCTCACTCCAGAACAACCTAAAACACGCAACGCAAAAGTTGAGCATCTCAAAGTGCAGAAGCAATCTGGTATCTAGAAGAATACATCCAAATTTGGAATGGTGTAAATCATTTCATAGCAAATTCTTGGTGTCAAACAAGTTTTTTCATAAAAGACAGCAAAGCCAAATACCACAGAATAGGGTGGAAAGAGGGAGACGTACTTAGCTACGGCGAGCAGCACATGAGGATCGTGTTCACACTTTTTCAAAGCGTCCACACTCTTGGTCTTCCTCTGGGGCCTGGCCTCCAGGAACACTGCCTCAGCCCACAGGATGCCTTTGGGGGAGGAAAAGAAAAAACAACAACACACATTTTCAACCCTCCAAGTATCAAAAAAACCTTTTTAAAGAGTAAACATCAGCTACATTTTTATTCAATTGTCAACATGACACATATTCTCATTTAATTCCATTAAAAAGAGTATTTTTATCCAGTTTTTTCCAAAGAAATGCAGAAGTTAGTAACTGAATTCTAGTTTTGTTCAAAAATAAAATATCCCATAACGACATGTGTATTTGAGGACGTAACAGCTCTGTGCTGGGAGGAGTTTGTTTATTTATCATTTAGAATTAAGGACATAAAAACAAAATAATACATTAAATTAAATTAAAAAAAATAAAATCCCAAATAGAAAATGTAATGAAAATAATTTACAAATGTTCTCTCTTTCATTGTGTTTGAACAACTTTGCACAAGAAGCTGTGATTTTGTATGTTTGTTTATTTCTGAACTAGAAGGAGAAGCCTCCCTTCATGACTCACCAGAGTTGGGGCATTCCTGCAGGGCCTTGGCCATGAGTGTGTTGGCTATATTCTTTAATCCAGCGCGATACTCCAGCCTGACAGACTCCAACCTGATGAACACACACATGTAGCTCGTGGAACAATAGACATTTGGCTTCATTTCTATACGTTTCTTTTAAACAAGTAAGGGTAAAAAATGATTCTAAATGCACGTCTATGCTCAGTTTAGACCAAAAGAATAGACCCACAGACAGAAATGTTCCTGTTAGATTGTGTCTCTAAACACAGAAATGTCTTTTCCTTTTCATTGGGGGAGAAATCTGAAGGGTTCAAGAGTTTCTCACCAAAGGTCGGCGCACTGAGGGTTTTTCAGCCGAGACTTTTCCAGGATCGCTCTGGCTCTCGTCAGCTGTCCGACTCGCTCCTCCAGACGAGACAGCAGGAACCACAGCGCCACTGAGTGTGGACACTTTTTTAACTATGGAAACAGAAAAGATAATTATCACCTAAAGAGCTCATCCACCTAAGGTTTGGTCTGTTTTTTTTTCCCCTCACCCCTTGGTTATACGCCTCTCTAGCCTTGTCCATGTTCTCACACTGCTCCTCAATCTGACCTCGCATCATCCAAAGCTTGGGGAAGTCCTCGTAATGTTTCAGCGCCTCCGTGCACAGATCCTGAGCAGCTTCTATGTTTCCCAACACCCACTCCAGCTTCACAGATTTCATGAAGACCTGAAATTTAAAAAAAGAAAAAGTTCAAATGTGTTTTTTACACAGCAAGCCTGGATGTGACCTTATTCAGAATTATACCGGCTGTCAGAGATTTCAAGTCTGGACTTTGTTACAAAGCCATAAAACAATAGTTTACACTTCTGCTACAGTCCCAACATACAAGATTACTACACTCTTCACTATACACAAAAAAACGACAACAATGGCTGCAATTAAGCTAATTTATATTAGTGCAAAATACTTCTGAGCTTTGTTATAAAAAAATAAAAATAAAAGCAGTCGGGAGTTTAAACTCACTTTACCAAATAAAGAACATAGGTCACTAAACATAAATTAATATACATTTTAGACTTAACAAGTACATTAAACATGAACAATTCAAAAACAATAAAACCTTTTACTCTTTTACCCAAAAAGGAATAAAATAAGGATTTCAGCATCTATAATCAGACGCGTATCTGAACCAACAGACCCTAAAATGTGTCCCATCAAATGTTTTTTTTTCTGTGATTGGCAACACAAGTACAGGATAAAATATTCAACTGGAAATTTTTCGAGTCTCTTCAGATGTTGATGTTACGTCTGGGCTGTTTTTTTATATTTTGGACTCTGATTTATCTTTTTTTCAGCCTTGAGAAGTGAGCCATTCAATGCCACTTTCTATCATTGTAGCCTGAAAAATCAACAGCTTCCTCAACAGTCTGACAGCAGGATCAGCACAGCCCACAGCAGAGTAGATTCTCTTAGGTTGGCATCTCTCAGCACACAATTGCGATATGAGGCGGGATTGGAGCACGATAAAGATCAACGGTGACAGGTGACAGGCTTTTCTGAAAGCACCTGTCAAAGTGAGTGGAGATGACTAACTGACACTGCTGGCCTCAACAGAATTAGTAAAGAAGACTGAGACAACCTTCTTTTAGATCATGATTGAACAACGGGTTTCTGACAGGAAACAACACAACATTATAGCCAAATCTGGCATGACTCTTGTCAGACAATCTTGTGAAAAATGTGGTTTATTATAACTATACTATGAGCTAATTTAATCATAAACTGTTCAATCATATTGGGAGGCAAATCAGAAAGTTAGGGAAGTCTCCATTTAAATGCTTGTATTAGGAGAAGTCTGGGAGAAAAAGTTTTAAAACTCCAATATCCTTATTAGGACTTCCATTTATTTTTCCAAAGTCTGAATTCAAACCTAATTCTATAGGTACAGCTTCAAAACTACTGATATTTTGGCCCCATTTTTAATGGCAGACATGACGTTTTTCCTCTTTAGAGCTAAACTTTGATTCCCAGGAGGACCAGCGCCTCCCAAAAGAATGGTTGTAACCACAACGGTCCTAATAAGGGAAGAGAAATGAGCATAAACAAACACAGGCGCTCACCCTGGCTGTTGGTGCACTGCTGCGAGCCTTGGCCAACAGTCGGCGGGCTCTCTCATACTCGTTGTTTTCAGACTCCAGTTTTACAGCAGCAAGCCAGATCTCTTCACTGTTTGGGTTGGCCTAAAAAGAAAACAATAACAAAGGACTGGTCTGCATTAAAAGCTAATTTATAATCATTATGATAATGTGTCCAGAGTTTGCAGGAGTTCATCGCCACCTGAAAGGCCAGAGCGAGGATGCTTCGAGCTGCTGGCACATCACCAGCCAGCCACTTGGACTTGGCACCCATCAGCCACAGGACCTCAGCTTTGGGACAGTGAGCTACGGCTCTCTGCAGCAGGGCCTCCAAAGACTCCCTGAGGCACACCATGAAAAGTTAGAAAACAAAAAGTGACAGAGATAGAATCGAATGCAATTAATGGAAATGAAGCAAGGAGAATAAGATAATAAAGCACGACTTCATGGATGATAAAATATGTTTGAAAAAAAAAAAGACTGACCTGGTCCCGTGGTTTTTCTCAAAGTAGGCAGCTCTGAGCCAGACACTTTTCTTACTGGGGAACACTTGAAGGGCATGGGCATAGATGGCTCTGGCACACTCCAGAGCTCCATGAGCCACACACTGGAGCACAAAAACCACAGGCCTTTAATTACTCCATTAAAAAAATAAAATCACATAATGTAATTGGCCAGATAATTGAGCAGTGCATTGTGCAGTGATCCGACTCGTCTTGTGCTCCAAATTCAACCAACTTACACTGTCAGCATCCTCCATCCATGTGTGTTTACGGTCCTCCTCTTCAATGCCAATGCCGATGACTGCCCTTATCACAGCCTGACAAGTGGCCACGCTGCCCGCTTTATCACACTCTTCAGCATCCTGCAGCACACATTCAGACGGAGGAACAACTGTGACTGATAAGGTGGCAGAAAATAATGTGAGAAATAAAAATTTGATACAGCAAAGAAATGCAGCTGAAAACAAACTTAGAACTGAGCAACAGGGAGTCTCAAACAGTAAAGAATGGAGGTAGAGGTGCCATGATATGTGGCATAACACTGTCACGTCGCCAACATGAATGGAAAAACACTAAAGAATATGTTTTATCTAACTGTAAATACATTCAGGCATGATTAAATAAATACAAAAAACTATTAACATTTATGAACAAAAACTACTGAAATAACGGTTTCTACTGGCAGCTTTTAAAAACATCAACAGAGAAACTGATGAGGAGCCTGGGATGTGTTGAACAACCCTGACAAAGGATTCATGACATGAACTCTGGATGTCTGAAATCTCCGGCGGCTCTTTAGCCTCAATAAATATTCCTGTTACTTTAACGATGCACAATCCACAGTGACATTCACCAAAATAAAGGTTTTTCACCATCCGATCACAACTGTGATGACTATGTTTAACGTATAAGGTTAGCAGAGGAATATTTTCATGTAGATGAAAGCTGCTGGCATGAGCGCTCATGCCAGCAGCTTCATTTCTAATGAATGAGAAAGCAATCAAGTTAAAATCAGAATTTGAATTGTGGCCCAAAGCTGCAGGCCAGTTTCAAAATAAGACGCTTCCTGCAGCGAATCCTTAAATGAACCCAAGTTACTAATTAACATGTATGTGAAGATTTACAGGTTAAAGATCAGATTTTTTAGAAATAAAAACATCTCAGAGCAAAAGAACTCTCCTAGGACTCAAAGCATCTTAGTTCATCGCAGTGGTTTCTTGGTTGCATCACTTCTGCCTGCTTACAGAACTGAAGAACTGATCTGTTCTTTACTAGAATCGGTCATGAAACCTTGATGTTGAGGCATCTGTAACCCAGTTATTCAGCCTCTATTTGCACTCACTCTGCCAGATGTTATTAAAAAAAAAAAAGTCAAAGGAAAAATAAACAGAAAAACTGTGCAAAAGGGGGTTTTCTGTGAGCGCCTGTTATTGCAAAAGAACTGAACTGTAACAAAGGAAACGTCAGTCACAGTTCTGGCTTGTTTTGCACCTAAATGAAGCAACAGGACGTTTGCCAAAATGCTGGCATGTTAGAAAAGTTGGCAACAAACTCCTTCCAAGGTTTTTAGGCTGAGTCAAAACAGCTTTGTGAGACATATTAACATGTAGTCTCAAGTGTAATGATGGATAAATGGTCATCAAAGCTGTGCCTTCTTTTAACTCATGTTAAGGAAAGAAGAAAAAAACCAAATTACACATCGGAATTTAAGCTGTTTAATAAGCACGACTCAGGAAAAATGACTCATCTAAGGGAGTTTAACGGTTCCTCTGTCAGATATTACATCTACCTGATGTAATACAAGTAGATTTAATGTGTATCTTTTATTTTCTCCAAAGGCTCTTTTGCATGATTATTTTTCTAACAGGAAAAAAAAAGAAGAAGAAAGAAATGAGTGAGTTTAAAAGTGTTCAGAACTGACTTGGACTTGATGTAAAGGAGAAAAAACTCAAGATTTATCGTCTGACAATCGTTTGGATTTCGCAAGGAAGTAATTAAACAAAACAAGCTTTGAAAGCATAACCACAAATGTGAAAGGGGGGAGGGAATAAGTATAAAAAGATTTGGAGCTGACTTTTGGATACATCATACAAATGTTTGTATTTTATCATTTGAAAAATTGTAAAATGTACTTGGAATATATTTGATCACATCAGTTAGATTTAAAAACTGTTTTTCTTTAGTCTAAGGCAAAACAAGGCAAAAAAAGATAAGTTAACATAATAAAAAAAAACTTACATTTAAAGTTAAACAAATTAAAATAAGACATTTTCAACATTTGCTGGATTTTGAACAGGAATATCCCAAGTTGAAATGAGAAACAGCTAAACCAGACGAAGGGAAATAAGCCGTTTAGATTTGAACAAACCTGAATCCACTGATCTCTATTGATTTCTACGCCGTTGGCCCGCAGTGACGTGATGGCTCTGTCAATGATCTTTTCCACCATCTGAGTGTTGCCATTGGCCTCCTCCAGCTTGGCAGCGGTGATCCAAATGTGGCGGTCCGTGGGGATGTTCTCTCTGGCTTTGTTCAAGACGCGGCGGGCATTCTCGTACGTTTCTAAACGCGCCAGTGCCAGCCACAGCTGCAGGAAGAGGAACAGTTGGACGGAAATGGCCTTCGCAGCATGGCGCCGTGTGGCATACCACAATAATAAATGGGATACATTTGATTTTAAGATCACAGACATACCTCCACACTTGTAGGGCAGCACTCCACAGCTCTGCTGAGCATGATCCTGGCATCCTCGGGTTCCTCCAGCTCTACAGCTGCCTTCCACAGTCGGACCGACTTGGACACATTCTCCAGGGCTATTTGGGTAACAGTAAAGTTAATGCACGAAAGACATTTTATCAGCATGTTTTGTAGCTCAACTAGCTCATTACAACAGTCAGTTAATAATTTTTTTTTAAAAAGATAGATGCTTTTCTTTTCATTAACAAAACCAAAATTCTGCAAGTGTGGTTGGTCAGTTTTGGAGCATTCACACTGCATCTCAGGAAGCATTGTTTTCTTAAGCTGTTGTATCTGCGACTACGCCTTTCTGTTGAGAGAATTGTTGTCATAAATCTAATCTATCCAGTAACAAACCTAGATATAAACTCCAGTGTAGATTTTACTAGAAAAATCTTTAACTGAAATAATTCTTTAAATTCTGAGAACCAGTCTTTAAAACCCAATATCTTTCTGTATTTTATGAGAGTTGTGTCATTGGATGAAAAGCATCAACAATCTGCATTTATACCATAATCAACATTTTACAAGACAGCAAAGAGGCGTTCATCAAAAGGTACTTTTGATCTCAGTAACTATAAAAAGGCAAAAACACGTTCAACAGCATTGTTTGGTTGAGCATTAGCAGTAGTATTTAAAAGTGTTGGGCGGGAAGACAGAATGCTGTGAAAAGTTCGAAAGTAAAGCAGCACACAGGCATTTGAACATGTAGAAACGAAGAGGGCTCTTCCTCAGAGGACGATCCGATCCATCTCTGTCAGCAGAGTATGCTGCTGGGAAATGCTGCTCTGTGCGTGCTTGTGTGTGCAAGCATGAAGTGGGGCATCAACACCGCGGTTAAATGCAGTTCCTGGCCTTGAGGAGAGGCCAAAAACACAGCTGCTAAATGTAATACTGAGGAAATGTTTTATACCTTATCCTAATATGCCTGAAAAGAGACATTCTGTTCAAGAACTTTTAAAGAAAAAACTCCTCATGAATTTTGACCAGAAGGAGACAGATCCGTCTTATTTGCACAAAATTTAAAACATGTGCAGACAGGATAAAAAGTAATGCAGACCCACTACTCGAGTAACTGTAATTTGGCTTTATTAGAATCAATATTTGAGAAGTGTACCTTTCCTGAGGACCCGTTTCTTGGCCCGGATGTCCGTCTCCAGCTCAGCAGCTCGGATGTAGACGCGGACGGACTGCGGCATGTGACGGACAGCCTGCGCCACAACAGCTTTAGCCGTGTCTCCGGGCTGGAGCCGAGCGGCCTCCAGCCACACATCTTCACTCTGGTTGAGAGGCACAAATCCTCATGAAAGATTCTTTCATAAATGAACAGGAAAACTGAAATGCTAGAAAGTTCGGTTTGCATTTATAGATACCACAATAAAGTGAAATATTTTCATTCAAAAATAAAACATTTTACAGACGATCAAGTAGAGCTGTGACGGTGTGGGATTTTTGATCACCGCGGTGATGAACCAGCAGCGGGGGCGGTGTGGCGGTTAACCCCCCCCCGGCCAAACACAAAATACCCCCGCGGCTGCGTTGCAAATGAATACAATTACAACGCAGTATTCTTTATTAACAAATAACAGTAACCACTAACTACTACCTATCCACCTAATGAACTAACTATATAGGTGTTGTAGAATGACTATGTGTATGTGTGTCAGCACGCTGCGTATGTAGGAGGAAGGAGCACACAAGTGTGTTAATTCTTCTGCAGCGGACCGCTCTGGAGCTGCAAGCAAGGCTTCACCTGTGCTCTCTGGTACAGACATCTTCTCAGAATATTATATATTGCCCAGTAATAAACAGACTGCAGACACTTTGTCACCTTTCCGGTAGCCATGAAGCCTGACACCCATGAAGAACACGTGGCGGGAGGCTCCGCCTTTGTTTATACAGACACGTAACTTTGCGCTGCACGAAATAATTCCCAAACAAAACATGTAGTGATATTCATCGAAATCTAACAGAGCCCGTTCGTGTTTGGTGTTACGGAGTGAAGGAGAACAGTAATAAACACCACCACCCACGCAACTTGTAATGGAAATGAATAATTAGAACGCAGTAAATTTGTCGCATTTCCTCGCGAGACGGAATTTCTGTTGTACAATGAGGATTTGTATGTGCTGCTGAAACCGCGCACGTGTGTGTAAGGAGAGGGAGCGTGTGGGGCGCAAGAGGGAGTGAGAGCCGCGCAGGGAGTGAAGGAGAACAGTAATAAAAGGTTTCCCCCAGAAGCCCCTGAAGTCTGAACACGGGACTAGCAGAAAAAGTAAATTATCAGCAAAGATGAATGTGTTTAATGTGTTTATTAGTTCCAATCACACACCATATGCAGAAGAAAAAAACGTGCTGTGATGCGGTCATCACCGATGCGGTGATGCTGTGATTGTCACACCCCTTCGATCAAGCCTGCAATAACCTCAAATTTACCTTTGGGCACATTTCTGTGCCTTTCATTATCAGGTTCCTCGCCACCTGAAGTTTACCAGTGACCTCTTCCAGCCTGGCCGAAGCAATCCAAGCAGGTGGATGATGGGGGTTGGTCTCCCTCACTGATTTCAGCAGCAAGCGAGCCTTCTTGATGTCACTGCACCCAAAGAGTTAGATACAAATGATCAAAAACAGACAATCTCAACAACTTCCCACATTCCCGGGAACCTCTTACTCATTGAGATGCAAATTTAGAAGCTATCTCCCCAACTTTACAGTTCGCACTTACCAAATAAAATAAAAATAAAAATTAGAAAAATGCACAGCTTTAGATAGCGCTTTGATTTAATCTTTCCCACTTTCTTTCACACAAAAGGTTTATCCGATGCTTTTTTTGGTTAATGCATAGAAAATCTTATCTGTTATGCAAGGAAGTGGAAACATCTGATGGTGGGATCACAAACGCGTATAAAAGAAAAGAAGTTACGGCCGCGCTGTCGTTACCTGATGTCTCCTCCATAAGTTGGGATCATGGAGTTCAGATCTGTGAGGTATCCTTTAGGGTCCACGACTGTCTGCCCGCTCACAGAATCTGACACCTGCACAGCAAAAGTCAAACGCAACAGAACAATTATCCATATCACTGCAGAACACAAGCAGATTAAAGAGGAAGTCATACTGAATTACACAAAAAGCATACCTGACTGAGCCTCATATCCATGAGAGTGTTCCTGGCCTGACCAATTTTCCTCATATCCAGTTCTCCTGTTCCAGGTGTCATCAGACCAGGGGTCATGCTCCCAGGGTAAGGTGTGTTCAGGCCCCCCAGCTAGTGCAGACAGGAAATAATGTTAGAAGAGAAGGAGCATTATTGTTCCAGGGAATTCGGTTTCCAATTACAGTTCCCTCACAAGTGTAACAAGATAGAATATATAATGTGAACAAACTGTAAATGTGTGAAACTGCTTTTCTATGCTGTGAACTGAAAATGACAAAAAATGTGCCAAGAATAACTAGAAAAGTTGCATTTCCTGGGTATATACGATTAACTGACTAATTGCAAAAGGTGGTTGCTTTTATTGGCTTAATCGCATAACTTTTAGCAGAGGAAGCTGAAATGTATTGAAAAGAAAAAGGCTGGATAAATTGCTGAAGCTGTTTGCGTAAAATCTGCAGAGGTTTTCGGATTGCCAAGCTGCAGAAGACATCACCATTATAATGCTGCAATTAATTCACATTGCAAAAAAACCTGTAAAATTTTTAGCTAAATGCCAAATTAGCTTGAAAACCCTTGATAGATGTCAAATTAAATGATCTAACATAAGTGAGCCAGCACAATGTAGATGTAATGGTTACATAACAAAAATGTAAAGGAATGTCTACATTTGCACCTACAGCTAGCATGATGTTAATATAAAGGTTTAATGCTATGCTAGTTAAAGCTGTTCATACAAACAGAATTTATTCCAAACACGGGGATTTGTGTTTGAAACTTTGAATAAAAAAACATCTATGTGTCATTGAAAGTGTCAAAGGTCCCCTGAACTTTTGCAAAGCCCGTCTCAGTGTGTCTGTGCGTGTCTGAAAGAGAGTGCTGTCTCCATGGCAACGGGTTCAAATTCCAGGACTGCTCGCAGCTGTATATGTCATCTACGTAGGCACAAACGCTACAGAGTCTGAGATGGACAGATGTCCCAAACAAAATGATGCTGTGTCTCAACTATACGTCAGATTAAAATAATTGTTGAGAAATTATAGGAGGAGATGCATTTCAAAAACAGAGAAGTTGAAGCACTGTCTCCATTGACTTCCATTATATTTGAAATTCAAACAACTTAAAATTTTGAAAAACTTTAAATGTTACCAAAATGGTTTAAAGACAGCAGAAAAGTCTACAAAAGAGCAGAACAAATGCATGTTTGAATTTTTTGAACGGCATAAAGTATGCAGAAGTTAGCTTTGCAGTAAGTTTGAAGTTGCTGAAGAGCCTTCCCCTATGTACTTCTATGGCAACATTTTGCAGCAATTTTGTTGAATTGCAGAAAAACCATAAGTTGTAGCAGAAATCGCAGAAGATAGCAATAATGTCCTCAATTTGCAGGACATTTTGATACTTGAATGGCAGAAATCAGATAAAATATGCAGAAGATATGAACGGACAAAAAAACGCACGAAAGAATAAGAATGAATAATAAGAGAAGAACAAGCCAAAGGAGGGCCACAGTTCCACAGCCTGAATTCAGGACTGCAGTTATAAAGCACTAAAACCAATAAACTAATTCCATCTTGTTACTGTCCAAATACCCATCAGCTCACGGCTGCTGTACAGAAGCTACAAAGTAGCAGTATCATAAACATTTGGCAGTTGCTAAGACTGTTTTAGGTGAAGTTTCCTGACCCCTGCTGGACTAAACTGGGACTGCAGCATGATGCATGGTTTTCAGTGCTTCTAGTTGGATCTTGTGCGTGTGCGCGTATTTACTGACTCCTTGCAAAGGGTCGACAGAGGAGTGGTTCTCTCCGCTCTGCAGGTGCTTGGAGAAGAAGCTATCAGGGACAGGTGTGAGTTTTTCATGGCGAGGGTTCCTTTGACGCTTGTTTCTTGCATCTCCAACTTCAGGGATGCTCAACCACTCCTCCTCTGACACTTCGGCCAACTTTCTCTAAAAAGGCAGAGGAAAACAAAAAGAGAATTGGAAAATATGTATGAATTATTAAAATAAAGTCTAATTATTACAATATCAGAACACAAATGACTAACATAGCACACCTACTACAGCACACTGGGAGACATAGCTTCAGTTTACAACATTCACAAAAATGAAATCATTGTCAAAAGCACCATCACTTCCAGCCAATATAAAGAAAAAATAAATGACAAAAAACTACTGTAGATTATTGTTTAGGATTGAGTTTGATTCTTTTTAGCCATTGATTGAATTGAACAAGACCGTCTTTTAAGGTGTGATGGATAAATGCAACAGAATACTATGACACAACCAGCACTAAAACGTGTATCTTCAAAATGTAATAATGCACAGGAATCCAGTGTGTATGCAACTCTTATCAGCAGCATCCACATATAGCAGATGGAAAGCTCAGTTAGTTAAGTGCAGTTCATAACGTTTGAGCTGATCGCTGATTATTTAGCAAATTGTCTTAGTGCATGGGAACAACCTGCCATAAGAAATCCGTATTTTGAGTAGAACTCCTGGTTTTGTTTATTCAATGCAAGTTTCTTTTTCTTTGAAGTCAAAGACTGTTTGACATCAATCAAGACTGAGTTACGGATATCAATCAAGTGGAGAGAATCCAGTAGTATTCTAAAGTAAAATGTGTAGAACCAGATAGTAAATAATCTGGAAATAATGTAAGTAGTGGATTCCATCTGTGCGGCCCTCAAGTGACCCATGAATCATTTAGTCGGTGTCAGTGGGCTACTTGAGTGCAGCATGTTTGATTCAGGTTATCTTTAGCAAGCCTCGCATTTACAAAGTCATACTGAGTGAACTGATATGTTGTTTTGATAACATATTGTTCCTTTAATGCTTGTTTTTTTTTGTTTAGTGGTTTAAGGGACAGATATGTATGTGAAAAGATTTAAACACGGAAAAATGTTTTTGAGATCCAAATTTATGCATTTTTGCTAAACATAATTTCTTCATTTTCATTTAAAAAAAGGCAATATTTAGAAACCAATACTACATTTGGGTTCCCGGTATTGGCATACATATCTCAACTTTTGGAAAGATCCCTCTCTCTCTCTACTCTAGCCAAGTTACAGCATCAGGAAAGAAATATCAAAATATCAACTATTACACTAAACCCATGTCTTTGCATTCTTGGCAACAGTTTAAAATCGAACAGAACAGTTTCAACACTGATGTAACATTTGTTTTACTTTAGCTCACACAACACAAACCTTAGAAGGCAAAAACCCCAGTAAATAGATGTTGGCAAAATAGAAATCCTTATTATCTGATTTAAATAAGTGTCTTTCACAATAAATTCCACCACTGGCTCTGTTTAACTTGTTGAAGTAACTGAGCTAATTTTTATGGCTTAAGCATAATTTAAAAGTATTATATGTCTTTAGACAAAGCTAATGAATTTAATGATAAATTAAAAAAGCTTATTGTCAATGTCAACTGAGAACTTTCATTTGATCAAAAGTTTTTTTTAAAAACAACAATGATTTGATGTGCAAGTGTTGTACCTTCAGATCGGAAAACTGTTGCTGGATTTTAGGCCTCTCCATACGATACTTTTCAATTTCTTCCTTTTCTCTTAGCTCTCTGCAAAAGCAAAGACAACATTCAACCCCAGAACACAGTCTTAACTTTTAACAGTGTAGAATAAAAATGCACAAATGGCACATGGAAAGCTGGAGGAATTTTGAGAGAAACCTTCTTTCTTTGCGTCTTTCGTCCATCCTCTTGTCCAGGGCTGCGTATATAGCATCTGCCTCCTCGTCATCTTTTTCATAAGGCCCGCTAGAGAACAAGCTACCCGCATAACCATTAAACTACAAAACAAACAAAACGACAGCAATGGTGTTTAGAGAAACAGCACAGTCGCAAAGTCGCTGTCAAACAATCCATAGATGAACCTCATCGTAGTTGGTGTCATTCAGATCTTCCTCATCCTCCTCCTGATTCTTTTTCATTTGGTCTCCCACGGTTCTTTTCCCTGGGGGAGCATGTCTGTCATCCACTGGGTCATTGGCATCTCGAGCAGGACCAATGTCAGACCGGGTGGTGAATCCAGTGGCACTAGAAGGGAATTTCCATTCAAACGTTACAGAATTGGACACTGTAGAAGGAATGAGCTAATTGAAAAATAAATAAAGGTACAAATACATTGCAAAATACCTTTAGTAATGCTGATTTTTTTTTTTATTATTTATGACACTGGCCTGTATAATTCACGTCAAAAACCAAATCTGTGTGGCTAGCCTAGCTAGTAGTGCGGTGCAAAAGTAAAAATCTGCCTCCTGAGTAACAAGATTCTTATGCTGGCACCCAAAAATGTATTCTTTCCGATGAAAATTTGAAAAATAGTGCCACAGTAGCTTTACATCACATAATATTTTATTGTTACAACAATGACAGGGTTATAGAAACAACAACACTTAACCAAAACAACCGGCTGCCTGGTTGCACGCAAAGCTACAATTTGCTACTACTAGCATCGGTTAGCTTACCCTCTGCCGAGACCAGGCACATATCCCAGCGGAGCGGGCATGCCCAGGAACGGCTTCTTCTTTTTCCCCATGAGCGGGGAGGCCAGGGGTATTATGGGAGCCCCGCCGCTGGCTGCCGTAGCCCCGGCGCCTCCCGCTGATGTTTTGGACACAATTTTGGTGCCTTGTTTAGCCCCAGAGGTAGCCATCGTTGCTCACACGACGAGGTGGATTACTGGCGGATGAACAACAGAAAGACTTCCGTTCCCATCAAAACACTGCCGTTCTAGAAATATCCGCTCCTTTTTTGTAACAGCGCCCTCTATAGGTCAGGCTCGTTACTAATACATTCAAAAAATAACTTTTACATTTTTTAAATTATTTTCTGGTGTCTGTATAATACGTTTATTTTACAGTTCTGTGATCATTGACCTTTGAATGTTTTATCGAATTATTGATTATGTTTTTCTAAATTGTAAGTTTTGTTTATGATTGCCACAAGGGGGCGGAAGTTTTCAATTTAGGATGGAGTGCTGCACAAGTGTTCTGTAAAAACACTAAAATGAAATATTTTGTTAAATGGAAATGGTTCGTCTTTAGAGTTCGAGAAAGTCAGTCAAACATCACAGCTTGCAAAGTGAAATTTCAAAGTATATGGACTAGAAGTTTAAATTTTAGAATAATGATATCAATTGAGAATCGTAAAAAACAAACAAACAGTAAAATGGGGTGTTGATTTAATTATCAAATGTAGTTAATGTGGAATATTGGTTTGTTTTTACATCAACAAATACCAAGATAAAACTTTGCAAATCTGAGAAGCTACAAAAGAATGAACCAGACAAGAGAAGATCAAACTGAGTCCAAGAAAAAACACAATTTGTGGTTTATTAAATATGAAATCCTAATAAATCTTAATTGGGATTGGAAACTCTAATGTCACATGAATATTGTATAAAATCTGAAAGCTTATTAAATCTTAATTGAGATTAACAACTTGGATGTTGCATGAATTGTTTATTCCATCCATCCATTCATCCATCCATCCATCCATCAATTTTCTGAACCCACAGAATCCATTTTGGTGCCAACCCAGCCACTTCTGGGCGAAGGCCACTCTGTTGCAGGGCCACACTCACTCGCACATCTAGGGGCAAATTAAGTAATCGATTAACCTATGAAGCATGTTTTGGACTGAGGGAGAAAGATAGAGAAAATCCACGCATGGATGTGGAGAATCTGTTTTATCTGAAGAATTATTACTGTTTTACTTGTGGTTTGCCTTGACTTTTCCAAAAACTGATTTCGTGATGATGTTGTCAATTTGTTTCAGCATTTGTTTGTGCCTTACAAATCAAACTGCACGCCTTGCCATTTGGGATTCATAAATCCTGCTTCAGCTGCCTTTGACTGTTGCTTTCAGCCCTCAGACCAAGAATGAGCATTTGCAGAGTAATAGAGGTGCGTTGATACACATTAGCTTGACTATTTCAACAAATTCAAAGAAAAATCTATTATAAATTAAGGCCTTTTAGCAAGAGATGCTGCCATCTTGCTATTCTAATAGAAAGTCCCTCTTGTATTAAATATTTGTGTTAAAAATCAACAGAATGCTACATTACACTTTTATTTTTTCAACAGACATTTTATTTCTTTTTTAGTTACAATAAAAGATTTCACTTTATGCACAATTCTTGTCATCAGAAAGGGCAAATAAATATGGCTTGCACAGACTTGACAATTAGCAATGCAAAAATAGAGAAGACCGCTTTCTAATAAAAGGTGGTTCTGTCCTCTGTGAGCACGCTGACTCAATACTTTTCTGTTATACCACTGTCAACTTCCTGTTGGGATGAGGTATCAAATATTATTACTGAAATCCATGCATACTATCAATGCAATAGCCAAAGATGAGAATTCAATAAAGTAATTACACTCTAACATGACATTTCTGGGTTTCATCCCATGAGATCAGTTGAGACTATACATCAATTAGTTTCAATCCCATGAACTTCCCTCATCCAAAGTCTGAGCCTTGGCTTGAGCCTTTTCATTTTTCTTCATTTGCATCAGCTGAAGGGTAGACATTATTTCACTCCTGCGAAAAGATGTTGTGATGAAAATGGCCTGTCAGACCAACTCAGAGATATATTGCTAACACGTCGAAGGCCTTGTTTAAAAGCTAAGCTTAGCTCAAACCCAGCAATTTCACTTTACTGTCTTGTAATCACTGAAATAATTGATTAAATTGGACAATAAGGTTGCTAGGACAGCATTGGCACATCAACTTTGTGAGCAAGCTTAGAGAAAGTAACAAAATGACCAAAGATCACTCATGAAAAACTGATCAAGGTCAGACTGAAAAGTTATGACTAATTCATTTATATTTTTAGCATGTTCTAAGAATGAGGAGGAAACAGTCACATATACTCACTGGGCACTTTATTAGGTACACCTGTCCAAAAATTTGCTCATTAACGCAAATTTCTAATCAGCCAATCACCTGGCAGCAACTCAATGCATCCAGGCATGGATGCATTGCATAGACATGGTCAAGACGATCTGCTGCAGGTCAAACTGAGCATCAGAATTTGGAAGAAAGGTGATTGAAGTGACTTTTAACGTGGCATGGTTGTTGGTGCCAGATGGACACAACCACGCACAACCATCTGTAGGGTTTGCAGAGAATGATCCAAAAAGACAGGAAGACAGGCCTTGTTGATGCCAGAGGTCAGAGAAGAACGGCCAGACTGGTTCCAGCTGATAGAAAGGCTACAGTAATTCTAAAACCACTGGTTACCACCAAGGTCTGCAAAGGAGCATCTGAGCACACAACACGTCCAACCTTGAAGCAGATGAGCTACAGCAGCAGAAGACCACAATGAGTGACTCTTCCGTCAGCTGGAGAACAGGAAACTGAGACAACAATTTGCACAGGCTCACCAAAACGGGACAATGGAAGATTGGAAAAACATTATCTGGTCGATTTCTGCTTCCACATTAGGATGATAGGGTCAGACTTTTGGCATCAACAAAATGATAGCGTGGATCCATCCTGCCTTGCATCAACGGTTCAGGTTGGTGGTGGTGTCATGGTGTAGGGGATATTTTCTTTGCACATTTTGGACCGCTTAGTACCAATTGAGCATGGTTACAAAGGCAAACCCTACCTGAGTATTGTTGCTGACCATGTCCATCCCTTTATGACCACAGTGTACCATCTTCTGACGGCTCCTTCCAGCAGGATAACGCACCATGTTGTGAAGCTGGAATCCAATGAGTTCACTGGACCAAATGACCTCCACAGTCACCAGATCTCAACCCAACAGAGCACCTTTGGGATGTGGTGGAACGGGAGATTGGCACAGTGGATGTGCAGCCGACAAATCTGCGGCAACTGCGTGATGCTGTCATGTCACTATAGTCCAAACTCTCGGAGGAATGTTTCCATTACCTTGTTGAATCAATGCCACGATGGATTAAGACAGTTCTGAATGCAAACAGGGGTTTGTAGATTGTTCCCCCAAATTATTATTGTGCAACTGCATTCAAAGTGATCCGATCTGTTTTAGTATCAAAAATGTTTTCACACCTCAGTAGAGACCAGTCAACCTCAAGCACAAAGAAGATTGCCAATATCTCCTTATAGGGGTTGTGAATGCTCACTGGGGTAATTATGGCCCTGCCAGAGATCATACTATCATCATTTCCTCTGATTTATTGCCATAAAACATTTGGCAGTGCTCTCTGATCGGAGCTGTTAGCTGGAAACTGACTAAAATTAACAAGCCTTGAAACATTTTGCAGTTTACCTCCTTTATAGACAGTTCAATGTTATGACTGATGCTTAGAAGGCAATACTATGACCTCCATGTTTACTTTGCAGTGAAATGTAGGATTTTGAGCCAATTGAAAAAAAGATAGGTTGTTAAAAACAAAAGGGGCAATGTTGGTTTACTGTTTTATTTAAAATAATACATATATTCTTTTAAAGTTCCCATAATTTGATTTCTCTTTGCCAGCAAAATACAGTCCTTATAAATCCTGTACAAAGACTAAACATCAAAGTGAATGAAAAAAACGGATGTAATTTAAGAGAAGAGACACTAAAAATAATTAAAAAAATTGAACACTTGATAACAGTTTAAATCTCAAAAGTACACATTTCAAACGTGAAGGGAAAATTGAACATTTGAAAAAATACATTGTAAATTTGAAATAAATATATTTTAAACCTGAACAAAAGTATTTAAAATTCAAGACAAGGTAAATCTGACACTTAATTTAAAAAAAAACAACCTAAAATTGTAAAAAAAAAAAAAAAAGTCCAAGAAAAGTAGTGTTTGTAACACCTGCTGTTTTGAATTTTCAACTTGTGTTTTGTTTATTTCTCTCCCTCTTTAATTTCAGTTCTCAATTTACAGATTTACAGATTCACAGAATTCAAAATTCAGTATCACTTTTTTAGTTCATCCTAATATTTTCTGAGGTTGGGGCTTTGAGTCCATTGGCTGCTAGGACATGATTGACATCAGTGGACAGAAGTCAGTTATGCTCCAGAACAGCATCTGTTTTATTCACCCATTTGTGTCATCTCTTCTTTTTTTAATTCAATGTTCAAAATGAAACTATTTTTTAAAAATTCCAATATTTCTTTCAAGTTTACACCGTGTACCATACTTTCAGTATTTGAACAGTGTTTGAACATTTCAATTTTTATTTTTCAAATTTAAAAGATGATTTTGCACTCACTTTAAGCTGACCCTAGTTTGGCCCCATACTAATTTAATTTAGACATTCCAGAAGGAGGAGCTTTACGAAAAAACAACTTTCTTTTATGATTTTTCTAAATTGTTTATGAATCCATAGCCAGCAAACATGTTTATTTTTAGCTCACCACCAGACCGTCTCCTCTTTTATGTACATCAGATTTCTCCATTAGCATCAGTACACAGAAATTTGTAGAGAGATGAAAACATTATGTTCCATTTACTATCAAACTGCTGACTGAAAGCTGCTGACAGCCAGAGAGAAAATGCAAAAGGCCTGACAGGATGACAGGTATTCTGATGTGGAAGGTGCATTGCAAACGATCATGTACAAACACAAAGAAACAGACAATTCACACTGCCTGTAGCATTTTGTGAGCTATATTTAGCTCATTGTTCATGAAAATCCTGTCTGTTGGGAAAAATAGGAACTGGACTTAATCATTTTTCCAAATTATCCAATAATGTTATACTAAATTACAGGCTAATAGCTGAAAGGAGTCTGCATGCACATGAATTAATGATTGATCACCAATGGTTTGTTTTTCTGAAACAACAGGCTTGTCCTTGCAAAAGGACAATATTTAATGTGTTTTATTACCTTTTATCAAAAGCAACCAAATTCATTTGCAACAAAAATAAAAGAATTGACGTTTTTTTAAGCGGATTAAATGAGTATGTCAGGTCTTTGAAAAATTAAAAGGACAAAACTTTTAGCAGCTCCTTCATCCTACTGTTTGCTTCTCTGCCAAACTTGTACAAGTTTCTCTGCATAGCCTCTTGAGACCCAAGCTCTTGTTTGACATGCCTTTTTTTCATGTCGTAGTTACAGATCCCCAGGTTATCAGAGTTAACCACAGTGATAATAAAATCCACAATGTGATGTCCTCGTAGGTGGACGCCAGGTCTCAAGAGGATAGACTGTACTTGTAGTGTCTTCCTGTTGTGAGATGCCAGAAAATGCAGATCCTCCCGACTTCCAGAAAAAAAAAAACAGTCCAGTCAAAATTTATTTGAATCCACCGAAAACTACAATTGCCAGAACCCCGTCCCGTCACATTTGGTAACATTGAAAAGCCCGAAATGTCCCCTGTAGATACCAACAGGAGTTAATTTAGTAGTATGCATCAATTGGGACATGTTTGGGTTTAGAAATGTCCTCTGCAGAGAATAAATTTGCATTGCGGGTATTAGGAGGATATGAAATACAAACCATAAACCATAAAGAACTGTTAATTGTGGAACAAAAATGTAAAACTGAGAAAGAAAACGTCTATTCTGGATGTCTGCTTCACAACTTAGTTCCCTCACATGTTCATATTTTCTACAACAATTTTCAAAGGCTTTCAAATAACAAAAAAAACAGAGGCGTTCTTCTCTCGTATGTTTGAAACTGTGAAATGAGGATTAAAATGTTCATTTGGTGGTTGGATTCTTATTTTGGGCTGTTTGATGATGATGTGGTTAGCACTCTTGTCTCACAGTGAGGGGTCCTGGTTCAAATCCCAACTAGGACCTATCTGAGGGGAATTTGCAATGTTCTTCTATGTTCTTGTGTGGGTTTTCTCCAGGCACTCCAGCTTCCTCCCACACTCCAAAGCATGCTTTATTGGTTAATTGATGACTCTAAATCATCCCCTAGTGTGAATGTAAGTGTGTGCTTGTCCGTCTCTTTGTGGATGGACTGGTGAACCGTCAACCAGCATCCCCATGGCTCTTTAAGGAAATGAGGATTTTGGGAAACTGATGGGTTTCTAATCATGTTACTGTTTTAACCACAGGGAATCTTGACATAGTTTGTAATTTTAGCTCCAAACCTTTGGAGTTAACATTGAAAATGATGTCACCCAGTCTTCAAAGCTTTTTCTGTGATTTTTGATCAAGTTGTGTAATACTGGTCCCACTGAACAAGCTTATCCATAGGAGACGGAAGTCCCACAGGAATGACAGATTCTCTGTTGAAAATTAACTTTAACAATAAAAGTGTGATGTTCAAGTGGCCGAGCAGTTTTCTGTATCGGCTAGAAATTCCTTCCATCACTGACACATGAAGAATAGCTGTGAGACAGAAAAAAAAGGTGGAAAACCAAAAGACCAAACAAAAAATAGGATAAGAAAAGAGATAATGTGCAACCCTTCTTAAAGTTTTTTTTTTTTAATGAATAATGAAATTAAATGTTTTAGCTGTTTTTTTATTTTTGAGTTGGAAGGAAAATATTTGCTCTGCATTTGCATTTCTTTGTATTTGCAGGTAATCCTTTTGGATGGAATAATTACAGTCTGTTCAAATTTATACAAGAGCCTTGCAAATATTGAGGATAATTGAAGAATTGAGTCCATGGGGTGAAAACAAATGTAATATTAATCCATTCTCAGCTGGAATATACTACGCTGTTGATGCTGACATGTCACTAAAGTCCTTTCTCTTCGATTTAGTAGATAAGTGGCCATTTCCAAATTCTGCTCTCTAATGGCATACACATTTTTTATGACATAATTTTGATGGCCAACATGTTCAAATGTGCAGATGTATTAGATTGTTGACTAAAAATGCACTCCCTACCCGTTCTCTGAAACAAAAAGCTGAAGGTTACTCAGACAGAAGACATTCTTGCTGGAATTTTTTAATGATCTGATTTTCCAGAGAGGAGAGGATGTAATGGATCATTGTCAAAATCTCCTGTAAATTTCCCGCTGTTTAAAAAAAACAGTTTATTTCTTAAATTCAAACCAAGGTAATCTGACTCAGAGATGTACTTTCATGGATCTGTTCTTTTGATAACAGCAGTATGTGCTACATAAATATGACATTAAGGAAAAATCAATGCAGTGTTTTAAATAGATGGCGGGCGTACGGACGCAGCGGCTTGCAGCTCTTGGATTGTGGTGTGACTTTTGTGTTTTATGTGTTTCTTGAACACTAAATTACTGACTACTACACATGTGTGCAATTACTGACCTCTGTGCAATAACCGGGTCTCTGTGCAATAACACACAATATTTATAATGCTGCGCTCATGGCAACTCAATTCATTGCATTCTATTTTGTTCATATGTATTTAATATTTAATTGTTTCTGTAGATGTTGTAGATTTTTTGATTAGAGATGTGAGTTACAGTATTTTTATTTTATTTTATCGTCACCACTCCAAGGCTGCTACAATTTCATTGTATCACCATGTACAATGACAATAAAGGATTCTGATTCTAAATTCTTGTTTGGAAAATCTTGAATTGCACTTTCAATATGTTTTTCTCTGACAGTGCAACATTGCTGCATTACTGTAAAGCAAACAAACTCTTTACAATCAGCCTGTTGCTCGTGTCTGTTTAATATTACTGTAATGAACCACTCAAACGTGATGATCTCCAAACATGCTTTGAAGCATGTTGCCACACGTCAGAACCATTTGGTGTTTTTCACCGGGAAGGTCATCTTTTAATGCTGATTTGGAGGAACTGAGTCCCACTTTTAGAGTCTTTTGTACAGCGTAGCCATGAAATCCACTGCATCATAGTTTCAGAGTTCATTCTCCCACTAAAATGGTCCTAACACTTGTCACCCAATGGAGACATTCTCTTAGGATCACAGCCCTCTCCACTCGTCTTAAATACCATAAATACCAACAAACTCTGACACATGTGAAGTAGATGCAAATGTTTTTTCTGTCCCTTTCCTTAGAATATCCAACAAGATGGGATCAACTACCCAAGTGTGGTTTATCAAAGTAAACAGTGGAAAGAAACTAACTTGACTGTTCAATTGCTGTCTTCTGTTTGTGTTTATCGCTTGGGTTTGTTTTAACAAATGTTCCACTTGTAGTTTCCTACAAACATTGAGACCGCTAAGAATAAGGTGCAAAATGACAGAGTGGATTGAACTTTTCCTTCTTTTCTTTTCCTTTGAGATAAAAACATGGCAAATGTACCCCTTGTTTTTCATTGATAACTGTCACATCAGTGTAAAGCCATTCCTGGCAGCTGTTGTGATTGAAAGCATTACTTTTGTGTCATGCAACAAGATAGATAGATAGATAGATAGATAGATAGATAGATAGATAGATAGATAGATAGATAGATAGATAGATAGATAGATAGATAGATAGATAGATAGATAGATAGATAGATAGATAGATAGATAGATAGATAGATAGATAGATAGATAGATAGATAGATAGATAGATAGATAGATAGATAGATAGATAGATAGATAGATAGATAGATAGATAGATAGATAGATAGATAGATAGATAGATAGATAGATAGATAGATGCTAACTTTTGGATGCTGTCTCTGCACTCTGGTCATTTGCATAAGAGTGAGGTCACTAACAAAAAGTGAGTGGAATGTCAATTGCGTCCCTTTCATTTGCCTCCCTCTATGCACGTATGTTCATACATATTCATGCTACAAAAGGTGCAAGGCAGTAAAGAGCGAGATGATGATCAGGGAGTGGTAAAAGGGAATATATCTCTCAAATGGATTTTGTCATCTCCTGCTCCACATCCTGAATGAATCCAGACAGGGTATGCTGCTTTTTCACAGGAGGCCTGGCTACAATATGCACATAGAATTACCAAAGGCTCCCCCAGGTCTGTCATTAGTAAAACAGCTCAGGGACACAACTTATCTCTTTAAAGTGGGTTCTTTCTATCATCTGCACTCATCTCAGTGGAGTAAATAGCTTCCTATGGGAATTCATTAGGTTGCTTTCCCTTCCACCTGAAGGAGCATTCCCTTTCAGATCAGATTAAGAACAGGCAGAAGACTACCGGTACTTTCATGTTTTATTGAAATCCAACCTCTTTAAATCCTTTCTGAATATTTTGATGCATCAAAGCCTTATCCAGTCTTTCTTCAACTACTCCTTTCTTTTACTTTGTTTTCTTCTGTTCACAAACATTTTTTCTCAGTGCCAACTTAAGGACAGCCATTCACTGAGATACAAACACTGGCAGAGCTGAATCAAAGGCCAGCATCAGTTTGAAGGAAGCTCTCTCATTTACACATTCTTTTAAAAAAAAAGGCTTCTCATGGTATTCTAGCAGTTCATCCAGCAGAAATACACTGTTTTCAGTGGTTTGAGTGTTTTTTAAGGGATAAAAATAATAGATCAGACATTTTAAAGCCTAAGAGAGGACAAGCCACTTGCACAAGGTGTTACATCACTGTCATTAAAACTTTAATACTATAAATGAAGTTTCATGATAAAAAGTTACACTGCAGGGAGATCAAAATTGAGGACATCTCTTCACAGATTCTTTTTAATCAAACACATTTAAATGGTATTAGGTAAATGGCGCATACTTGCATAACGCCTTTCTACCTCTTTCGAAGGCCCAAAGCCCTTTACAGTCACAAAACCGTACACCCATTCACACACACACACACTGGTGGCGGCCTCGCTGACAAACACTGGCGCCAACCTTCCACCAGAGGCAAGGTGGGGTTCAGTGTCTTGCCCAAGGACAATTCGAAACATGGGCAGTCAAGGCGGGAATCAAACCCGCAATCTTGGGATCGAAGGTCGAGCACCCTACCACTGCTGCTTCATTTGTTTGTTGCTGCCGCAGATTCATCAGCTTTTTTTAATGCATCAGTTCTGCGACCTAAAACTTTGCATGCCTGCGCTTGGAGAGACTTTCCCCTTTAACTCAGTTGGTTCCAATGTATTCATTATTCACCATACTGACCACCCCAGCTATGAATTAAATATTCTGGTATTCACTGCTCGTTTTTTTTTACAGCAAAACGTCTTTACAGGCACTCAGACCCTGCTTCTAATTTAAGCTCTGTCTGTGAATGAGTGCATGTCAGTCTCCATGTGTTTAAACGTAATAGATTATGCAAGTGAAGCTTTTATGATTTCTTTTTTTTTACCTAATCAGCCAGCACTTTTGCAAAGCCCCATTAGACCAGTTAGTTCTGTGTTACTAACATTCTTTATCCTTTGATGATCCACTTCCTTGGCTTAGGGGAGGACACACATGGTTACAGTACACAAAATCTGCAGGGGACGCGTCTGTGCTCCACAAAAAAGCACTGATGCACAGCAGTCTGCTCCAAAGTGAGTGGCAGCAGAATAAATTAGATGTGCGTGTTGTTGAGAAAGACACATTCAGAACTGACTAGCTTATTGTCTGCTTTGATGTGAGGTGTCTCTTTTATTGTGAAAAAACAGCTCCTAAAGTTGAATTTGAACAGAAGATGACTTTTGTTTTTAAAACTTATCTGCCTCTTTGTTTTTTTGTGTGTGTGTTTTTTGTTTTTACCAAGAGACTAAATTCATGAAGTGAAAAAACACAGGGTTTGAAGAAATCCAGACATCAATTTTGTGGTTTGCGCAAAAATAAACAGTTGCTTTGTGTCTTTTTGTGTCCCATAGATGTAAACTTGCCGGCTGACAAAGACAAAAAGATTTTCATCTCAGGGATTTGTCGCTCCTTATTAACCAGCGTAGTTGCTCTACCATACAAGCACATTGGTTTTAAATGACAACGTACAGCATGTTTGGTAGTGTTCACCAAATCAGGAGTCCTCTTGCTGCACATGGGCACTCAGGATTTCCTCACATGGAGCTGTGCTTGTCTCCTCAAGCTGCACCCGTGATGTTTTGAGGTCGGCCATTTAAATGATATCTGTGGCTCCGTGTCAATATCTAATAAGTCATTTTAGAGCTGGCAATAGCCAATGTCCATATCACACTGACAACAATAGTGTATCTCTAAATTTGTTCTACAGAATTCCCATAGAATTAACATTTTATATTAAAACTGTTTGCCCTTGTGGCAGTTTTCTTCAAATACAAAATGTTTTTATTTAAAGGATGTTGGTTTTACTATATAGTATGTAGTAATGGTGGGATGTTAATGTCCCACCCAGGTGTTTTGATCATATTTTCAAAGCAACCCCGCCCCCACTTCCCCTCATCCGTAAAGGAGCTCTCTGTCTACACGCTCTCCTGCTAGCTTACAGCCCCTCACTCCCCCAACCTAACATTAGCAGTGCAACAAAAATAGTGAACAATAAAGTTTGGAGCCAGATGTCAGCTCAGATGAGGAAAATGAAGCCGGCTTGGATCTTGTCGTCAACAAGTGGATGCAGAGAATGGAGCAGACCAGGGAGCAATCCCTTTGTAACTGTGACATCACAACTACAATCTTTTTCAAACTACATTTTTTTGTCTGCTCCAAATATATAATGATTTCAATAAATAAATAAACATTTTTGCTTAATTTTCTTTTTGTCCTCCATCATGAGTAAAAAAAAGGCCACAAGAACTTTAAATCTTTCTGTTTTTTACACTATGAACAACCTATTAAAACGCATGTTTGTCAAGTAGGGTGCAAGTTACATTACTTCAAACTTTTGTTTAACATTTGCATTAAGTTATTTAGCAGAATGTTTTATACAAAGCAACTTACAAATGAGGTGCACAACAAGCCCAGACTTAGTCAGTCACTAAATTTAGCACAGACAGGAAGAAAATGTACCAGCTGCAACAAACATCAGGTTTTCTAAATTCTCTAATTAGGCACCTGAGCCTAAATAAATAGTCATTGCTTTTAAAGTAGTTTAAAATATGTATCCTGACTCTGATGTTATGAGGTCAAAGATGTTGGTTAAATCATTCCTTTTATTGGTCTATAACCTTACGACGGAGTTTTAGGGCCACGGTGAGGAAAAAAAATTCTGGCCAACGTGGCGAGATTAAAGTCGTCATGTCGACTTTAATCTCGTCATGACGAGAAAAAACTCGACACAAAGTTTCGAGAAAAAACTCGTCTTGTCGAGATAAAAGTCGAAATAAAGTTTCGAGATTAAAGTCGCAATGTTGCGCGAGAGAAGTGAAGCTGAGTCTTTCAGGAGTATTCAGTGTTATGGCTAATGTTAGTGAGCTAGTGGCTTTGTATTTAAGAGTTTACGACAGAGTTTTATGGCCACAAAAAAAATAAATTTTATTAGGAGATAAAAACTCGTAAATTTACGGGGAAAAATTCATAGATTAACAAGGAGAAAACCCCGAAGTTGTCCGTTTATCGGAGCCTAGCTTGAAGATGAAAGATGTGGAGCCTTTTGTGAAGCTTTATTTCCGGATTATAGGTTTAAAATAAAGAGATTCTGAGTCTTTTGGCGACTCAAAATCAGATTAGTTTCCGTGTAGCAGTCTTTCCGGAGTTCGGTGCGGAGTTTCATCTGTAAAATAAGGAGCTCAGAGACACGTTTGGGTGCAGAGGATCGCTGCAGCCTTTATTCTCCTTTTCATTCACATAACCTGAAGTTCATCTGTCACATTACGTCATGAACCTGTCATCCTAACACCAATGCGGAAGTAAACAGTGTTACATACGCCCCCTCCTGCAGATGAAGCGACCCGTTTGATCATTAAAAAACAAAGATGAATGAAAATAGTCTGTTACATTAGCATTACAACGTTGAAAAAGGCAAAAAGTGCTTCTCCTCCTCAGACGGAAGCATCACACAAACGTAGAGATCTGGTCTTTGGTGGAGGAAGAAAGGATTCAAGTGGACAGCTGCAGGGACACCCGATGGCTTCATCGGGCTGCAGAGATCCTGCAAACCAACCATCAATAAATAAAACTTTAATAACTTGTAAATCAATCAAATGAGCCTCCAGACATTTGGAACGTTATCAATAAACATTCAGCTCACCTGTTAAAGTTTAGGTGGTCAGCTCTGCTGCTGCACGGCGTTCACCTGCTGCTCTGCATGATGCTCACTTCCACAATAACCTCGTAAATTCACGAGTTTTTTTGCGACTTTAATCTCGAAACTTTATTTCGACTTTTATCTCGACAAGACGAGTTTTTTCTCGAAACTTTGTGTCGAGTTTTTTCTCGTCATGACGAGATTAAAGTCGACATGACGACTTTAATCTCGCCACGTTGGCCAGAATTTTTTTTCCTCACCGTGGCCCTAAAACTCCGTCGTAATAACCTAGTTGTTGTCTGATTATGGAGCTCTGTAGAGAATATCTGTTGTGAAATTGTCGTCAGAGACACAGAGCGCTCAATCTGGCCTTTTGTCTCCTCGCGGTCAGGTAGAGAAGGGGGCGGAGCTACAGAAGGAGCCGCTTGATATCGGACCGCTCCAGACGTCCCGCACAACCGGGAGGAGGACTGAGCTGCGGGTCTACGCCACGCCGCCCTCGTGCTCCGTCCTCGCGCGTCCGATTGGGGTTTAAGCCAGAAGCGGCTTTCTGTGGTCCAGTCTGCGCCCGGTCCGTCTGACAGGAGAATGAGAGAGTCCTGCTGACACACAGACAGACACCACGGAGAGACACACACCGAGACCGAGTATGGCTGTGGACGGTAGGAGCGGACACACTTACAGCTTTACAAACTGAACACACAGCGGAAAGGGTCCTGCCACAAACGATTGTTTAAATTAATAATTGTTTTATTATTATATTTAAAAATTGCGTCATAAATATTCCATGACAGTCACGCGATCTTATTCCTATTTTAAACTGAAAAATTAAGAAATGTTTACTCTCCTTGCACTTTTAAGTCTGTTTTAATGTGATGGATCACCAGCATGCTGGGTTTACAGTTTCTCTATGTGAATCGATTTTTTGTGTGTTTTAATACTTTCCAGTAACTCCTGAATAAAACAAATAGCATGATGATGGAGGACAAATTTATTAAGACAATTAAGCTTCAAATGGCATTTCTGGGTATTTCTTTATTCAAATGATGGTGAATCAAAAGCAGATGTAAAAAAAAAATCATTGGAAAAAGAGCTTGTAGCTGTGATGTTACTACGGCAAGCCACAAGCTTCCTGTATGCTCTGCTCCATTCTGATGCATCCACTACTAGCCATACCCACCCACAACCCCCATGACCGAAGAATGTATGTTGCATCCTTACTCATCAAAACCCCTTCTGAAACATTTCTAATGCTTTGTAAAACATTTATTAAATAATATTGGAGTATTGCCCAACATGAAGATTTTTTTAATACTCAGAGGAATTGACTGTACCGTAGCATACTTTACAATGCACATTAGTAGAGCCACTCTGTCTCCCTGAGCTTTAAAACCAGGAGGCTGTGCTTCCTCCTTCATCATTTAAGTGTGAGGGGTCCTGCAGCAGGATTTGAGCGGCGGGCACGGTGCGTCAGTCCAGCAGCAGCATGTTTTGAGCGTCGCTTCTTCTAGAACAGGCTGGTTTCATCCATCATTCATTCATCCGGAGGAAAATTCATAATTATTCTCCGCAATTATCTTCTTTCGCATATCAGGGTATTTTATGGCTGCTTCTCGTAAGATGATGCCAATTCTCCATGCAGGGGCACAAACTTTGGTTGGTAGCGATTCAGGAACTCAGGTGAGGAAGCCAACAGGCCAGCGTGCTCTTCATCTCCGCTCCCCTCCTCAGAAATTCAAGCAGCACCTTCCTCAGACTCTAAATCTCATACAAACATCTTGAGTTGTCTGAGCTTTTGTGATGAGTCACGTAACTGGAAAAAAATCAGCAAATATTGAAATGCGAATATGCGGAGGAACACTGTACATCTACATTTTCCTCGTCTGAGCTGACATCTGAATGAAAACTGGACAGCACCAGTGTTGCTCACCATTTTTTTGCACCGGTAATGTTAGGTTGGGGTTGTGAGGGGCTGTAAGCTAACGGGAGAGTGTTTAAACAGATGGATGTCAGGAAGTAAGGCCAGGCTTACTCCGCTATTTTCCACTAAACTATAGTCTAACAGCATGTTTTTTAAATATGGGCTAAAATCTGCATTATCATAATTAAAAGACCACTGAGGACGCTTTAAAATAGATCAAAAGATGATCGGAGTGGGACTTTAAGTGCTTACAGATTAGTTACAGCAGTTTAACAGAGGTGAGTGGAGTATAAAAACACAACATCTTCTGCTTGGTGTATGATTATAGTTGGTCTGTTAGTGATGTGAAGTTTTCTTAATGGATCTCAAAGTTTTCCTCACCTCTTCCCTTAAAGGGACAAAACCAATTAGGTACAAATACAGTGTGCATTTAATGCTCTGGTGCGTTTTGTATTGATTGCATCATTGCAGTTGTTCTCTGCCCCTTTATCTTTCCTGTGCATGGCTGGTTGGTTTTTGCTTCAGGCTAACTAACTTAAGTGGAGCCTAATCAGATCGTCTCTTTGCTCAAGGGCACAAATTTGGGGTGGAGCCTCACTCTTGTGCCACATGCATTTTACATCTGCCTTCTGTCCATTGGAACATGTAGGTTCTTCGTTAGCGCGGGTGCAAATATATATATGGGTATAGTGACACATTGGACTATCCATAATTAATCCATAGTTTACTGAAGCTGCATTGATTTGCTGAGAGCCCGGGAGGTTGATGCCCTGCTGGCAGGGTCTTGTACCACTTAAACTTTAATGGGTTTTCTTCCAAATACATAAAGCTGCAGGTCGATGCACACAAGGCTTAATCTATATGATCTGTATTACTAACCCCAGACCTTAAAGTTTGCCCAAACTCATCTTCATTCTTCAGATTGTAGGACATATTTCTTTAAACAAAATGTTGTGCTTTTTCAAGTGGCCCCTGGTTACAAATTCATATTTTGTGTGTGTGTGTGTGTGTGCGCGTGCCTGCGTGCGAGTGTGCGCGTGTTCAATTATTTTTTCCAATTTTGTTTTTGGGGGGTATCCAGAAAGTTTAGTATCCAAAGGAGTTTTTGTCTGGATGTTTCAGAGAAAATTTTCTCTGCAAAATCAAAACTCTAAACACATCTGTTTAAAATTGCCTACTCGTCACACTTAGATGACAGTCGTTACCAGATGTTTATGACATGAGTAGACAGCAGCTTTCCTTATTGTTTTAGTTCTATTTTGAAATTTGTGTTTGTTTATTTCAATCTTCTACCATGTACAATGTGCTCTAAATTATTAATATTATTAACTTGGTCATATTTTATTGAATTAGCCAGGAAATTGACTTTGCCTCAAAGAAGTCATGGCGGTTTCACATAAATCTTAAAATTACTGTGCCTGGTGATCAAAGTATCAAAGTACAAATGTGAATTGTTGTCTTCTTTCTTTTTTTAAAACATACACCATATTTAAAGATACTGTCTGCTGCTGTTGCTCCTTATTTTTCTCCCATGTTGACCAACCAGAGATAATACAAGCTTTCAAAAGACACAGTGATGTTGGGAAATCAGCTGACTAACACACTAACAGCCCTGCTGCTTGAAGCACTGGGTTTTGCTGGTCCACCTTCAATTTTATTCACACACACACACACACACACACACACACACAAACACACTACTTCAACAACTGAGACAGCTCGACAACTTTGAACTAACCTTTCGTTTTTTCCTGCCTCACTTACAGCGGTTAAACAAAATGCTCAACATTATGTTTTATTGTTATTTCCCAGATACAAAAGGCTGTCAAACCATTTGTTTTCGCATAGTCTTAAAGTTTCTTGCGGCAAAACATTTTTATTCATTTGTTTTATTTTAAGACATCTCAGCAAACACAAAAAAAAACAACTAATGGTTAAAACGATGTCCATTGCACTGCATTTACTTTTAAAGAACTCATCCAGCAGATGTTTTAAAATATCTAAATGTTTACCCAATTTTAACCTATGAGTTACAGTGCACATCACTGCTTGGCCAAAGAATTATGGCAGCCAGACAAAAACAAATAAATGTAGTGGGCCTGAATGTGATGAGGTGTTTTCTCTATTCCCCCATAATAAGCTGCTGGTTTTGCAGAATAAAAGTCAAGCCTTTCAATAACTTTTTTCTCTTTTTCATGCAAATTCATGGTAGTTTAAATAAAAATAATGCAGAAAAAGAGTCCTATTTAATTAGAAAAAGCCTTGTTTTAGCTTGTTTTTGTCAACAATAATGACAGTGCAGACTTTAAACTTTGTCGTCAGTTCCTGATCAAACAGTAAAGCAAACCGTTTAAGCAAACACACCTATAAATGAAAAAACCCTGTTTGTTAGTGGTATATTCCAAAAAATATATATATATTTTTGCAGTTGAACTGCATTTTTCAATGTTAACAAGCACGGTCTTAAAGAACATCCTACTTTTTTGAAGGAGTTATGTTAGCTTTTGTTTTTCCTAATTTCAAGTAAAAGACAGTGAATGACTGCCAAGATTGGAAGCCCAAAGTGTGTTTGAAAATGTCAAACTTCTAACATCAAGATGCTGGAAGCACAATAGCACAAATTTATGAATTGTACTTTTTATGAATTAATAATTAATATCTATAAAAGTGCCAATTTGTGATTAGGTTGCAATGGATTCAGTGAGAAAAACATCATCTTTAGGTCTGAAAACGTTTCATTTCAAAGAACTAGTCTATGTTCAAAAGCCTGTGAAGGGCATTTACATTTTAATTTTGGCTGCATGCTGCACAGTGACACACTACACAATTACATTTACACCCATGTTTGGCAATCTCAATTGCATGAATTTCATTAGACGTTTCCTGCGGTAGCTTAGTACACCTGTCACTTGTTAGGGCTGTCACTAACCATTATTTCAGTAGTTGAGTAGTCAATAATTATTCTTTACGGAAGGTGATGGACAACTTTTTTTTACAAAAGATGATAGTGCTTGTACTCAATCCGTGGAGGTTTGCATTTTGTATGGTACTGGTAATGCTCCGGCATGTGGTGCATTAAAAAAATTTGAAATTTTTCATGTATGAATTTCAATTTCACCTTATAAAAGATAAAAAGTTTAAGGTTCCAGGTAAGCTGTATGCTAGCACAAAAAAAAAGACATAATTGGCTTGCAAGCTATAGGGTTTCTGATCCCTTCACTAAATCATTGTCTCAACTTCATATAAAAATAGTAAGCAGAAAACATTTTTATGAACATGGGTTTTACTTTATTGCAATTAGTGAACAGTAAAATATTCTACAATAATTTTTCCTCCATTAGTTTACAAAAGTGACTTAGGTGGTTGCCAGGTTGCAGCACCCCAATCATGTCTTTAAGTCCGTCCTCTTCAACCATTGAAAGAGGTCTCATACCTTTTAGAAACACGTTAAGGATGCTCTGTGTAAGTGTTGCAGCCATCTCTGGTGTGGCTGGCTCCTCCCCAGTCTACAGCCGATGGCGTCCGGAACTCCTGTGATCGTGCGTCGCTATGCAAGTTTTTTAAGCAAGTAAACACACAAAAGAAGAAGAATCTTTTCCTTGTCGCTACCTGCATGTCAGGTGTGAATGCAGCATGAAATGTAAGTTTGTATTTGTCTTGTTCTTCTATGGTTAAGGAAGGGATGTACCATCTTTCAAAATTTCCTGTTGTGCTTTGCAATCTCAATGACTTTGTGGGCTGGTGGCCACAAACAACACGTGGCACAGTTTCAGCATCTGTGTGTATTAGACTTGGTCAATGATGGCAGTCAAGTATGTGTTTGCTACAGTCCAGTCAGACTGAACAGCATAAACAAAGGTTTGGGGCAGGGTGGCTTTCCATACATGTACATGTATGTACACACTAGAGGTATTAATATGCAGAGTAGCTTTGCTGTGTGATTGCAGTTTCTGCGTGCCATATGCTACATGAAAACGTATGTGCTTTGGTCCATGCATGTGTTTTCATTTAAGTATGTGAAGAGTCACATGAAACAGGAAGGGTGCTGTTTTGCAGTGGGGGGGGGGGGGCATATAGGGTAGGAGGAGGAGCATGAGAGGGGAAATATTTACCGAAGACGACATCCATTTGTTGCATTTGGCGTTGGGAGCCAAATGTATTTTGGTTGCTGCGTGGGAACAGGCCTTTTTACCCCCACAGCTGCAGCTGCACGGTGGGGTTATACGGCAGGTTTTATGTGTTTGCATGTCTGGCCTGCAAGCTGCTAACCTCATACCCTCCTCTCCATTATCATTCCCTGCCTCCTCACAGCAGGGGGTTGTGTCAGTAAAATGCAAAGTGGCTCTTAAAATGCCAAACATCGTCAACTCGCGGATCCACTTTTGCCCTCCAGCTGCACCTGCCCTGAGCCTCTGAGTTTAAGCAAAGGGACCAGCGATAAAGACAAAGTGGAAATGGAGACAGAAAGGAGGAAAAGACATCACCTGTTCCGTCCATTTAGCTTAATAAAAACACCTTTCAGGGTCTTAGTAAAATGAAATGACTTCAACATGTTAGAAATAACCCATGTGAGCATCATGTGGAATCAACTTTTGTGAGATACTATACACCATTCAAAGTGGTTAACATTTTCCCCATGTTGAGTAGAAAAAACACAATGGTGGTGGTAGCTTGGAGTACCTACTGTAAAAGCAATATAAAAAAACAGTTTTAGTCAAACATGGTATAAAGTTTTCACAATCTAATACCTGTGTCAGAAGTATTTTTAATCCTGGCAGTTTATTGAAATGTTGTGTCTTCCATTTGTCCAGCTTCTCCAGCACTGCAAATATGTTTGCCTCTGCTGAGATCCAAGGATTTGAAGGGCTTTTATTTAAGCCTTTAACATCAGAGATGTCACTGGCGACACCAAACTGGCAACACGCTCCTTGACACACCGTAACTCTTCAACCGTTTACGCGATCAAGGCAAACCAACTGATTCTGATAAGGCTTTTCATATTTTCATTGCCACAGAATCAGTTGATCTACATAGATTGCATAATCAATTCACTACTGTACTGTGTCACATATCGGTTCAAGGCTGTTTTTTTCCGCTTCAGAATCAGCTGGAATGACTTTAAGTGCGTAAATGGTTGAAAAGTTCTGGTAGTTGAAATTACGTCAAGACTGGAGCTAAGGCTCAGGTGCTAAAGTGTTCAAATATTGGTTGAGTGCCAGCCATGTTCCATGTTGGTAAGTGTCACAGCCTAAGCCAAAATTTGTCTGTAGATCGTAAACCTGGGTTCAAATTCCCCTAACTGGCTTCAGTACAAATACTCCCTCGTCAGCGCAGAGACATGTGTGTGTGTGACACACAGGACACAGAGGGACACCACCTTGGATGTCTCTGTAAAACAATGGCTAAAGATTGATGGCTTTGTAACAGAAGACAAGGTTACTTTAAAGTCTAGCAGCAGATGAGTGAGGTGGATTTTTGATTATGTCCTCAGTTGTCACAGTCCAGCTGTGGGACTCAGTATTTGCCCACAGAAGATGCCCCTCAGAATGACCCTTTTATGCTGGCAAGTGACGAAGCTTAACCTTTTTAATCCAGTGCTGGGTCTGACTTTTTTCCCACTGTCTCTTCTCAGTCTCCCTTTTTTAGAATTAGAATGCACACAGGCTCATATCCAATCTATTTTTTTAATTAGCCTCCTACACATGGACAGAGGATGAGAAAGAGAATCTGAAAGGGTGGAGTGATGGGGAAAGTGATATATAATGTTATGATACTCTGCTCCAGTTGGTTCTAGTTGTATTTAATATTTTCAACTCGTGCATGAAATAGTTGTTGCTGTCTTTTGCTATTAAACTGTATGAGCCTTGGCTATTCTGACCATTTAGTTAAGAATTTAGGAATTTACCTGTCACACATTGAGTGCTGTCATTGCTTTAAATCGTCCCACTTTGTCCTGAGAAAATTAGATGTACCATGGAGGAAGATAAGCTATTATCAGTGGCTTCTGCCTCATCCTTGACCAGATGTCTTTCAGCCTGCAGTTTCAAGAAGACTCTTATGTCTACCTCTCCCCCCACTTGCTATCTGTCCCATTAGAATCTGCTAAACAAACAGCCTAATTAAGTGTGGCCTTGTGTGATAGGCTAAGCTCAGAGCTTTTCACTCTTTGTTAATAGGTTGCTCAGCTCCTCCTGCTGAGTGCTGGGGTCAGGGAGCCATGTGGTGCAGACTGTCCATTAAAACCAATTGGCTGATGACTCCAGCTAAAAAACTAACCAGGCATACTTCCTTGCACAGTCAGTAAGTAGAACAAATCATGCTCATGCACTCAAAAAGCAATTGCCTGAAAGCATGATCTGAGGCGTTTCATCTTCTGGATGAGAGATATTGTTGTGGTTGTACGGACATAAATGCATGCATGTGTGTTTGTGCAACTATAAAATACACACGTTTTAGGCTCATTTTACCTATCTAACTAAACCCTTCCAAAAGTAGAAACCATTATTACTCTCTAAAAATAAATATATCTTTATATTTTTCTGCTTTTCTCGTTTCAGTCTGCTCACCTTGAGCGAAGTAGATGCTTTTTTTCATGTTCACTATTTTTATAAATAGGGTTTCTCGCTCTTTTTCGTGTGTATAAACACAAAGTGACTGTACGCTGCTCTGAGTTCTTGGCCCTCAATTTAACATGTCAAGAGGCAGCCAAGTGTCAGCGTGTCAGCAGTACAGCTGGGATGTTGAGGAATAAATGCAGCTAATTGCTCCATGGCTGCTTGCTTTGCAAAAAAGTGGAATACTGTTTAATATTTAAATGAATAAGCCATCTTGACAACTTTAACATGTTTTTGTCTTTTATTAGGTGCTTTTACCACAGCTGTGCATGGCCTTTCTGTTTATTTTTACTCTTGCAAATATAAAGCCTGCATATAACTAGTAGTTTTACTAGTAATTTTCAAATAAGAAAGAGAAAATATCTTTGCAACTGAGATTTCTTTAATCAGAATAAATGATTACGTTAATGGCTGTTTATTGCATTTATAGTTTCTAGTAGAAATACTGAACTAAAACTGTGCATTTTTACTTGTTCTAAATATTTTTGTGATGCGGCAGTTTTAAAAGGAAGCAAAAAAATATTACCTGAATAAAAGTCCAACGGGACAGCCATGTCTCTGAGTATCAAGGCCCATGTCTATGTGCAAACAGAAATATATTTTATGGGGACATTTCTTATAATCTCAAAAAGGGTTAATTACACAGAAGAACGCTTGCATTTCTCTTTTGATTGCGGAGATGACAGCTCCACCTAAAAAGCAGAAAGCAGATAATAGTGATCATGGGACAGGGACTGCTTTGGTCAGAGGATTCAAGGTTGGATCTACCAGAAAGGATACTTAGAGGCAGCTGCAAAGAAGAGGTTCATGCATGTAGTGAAGGAGAACATGATGTGAGCCAGGAGAATGCAGTGGATAGAGATTAATGGAGATGGTTCATTCACTGCACCAAAAGGGAGCAACCAAAGGCAAAGAAGAAAAAGACTGCTCCATCTCTAAGCCACACCCACCCAGAACGCACCATCTGCAAAGGCTTACTGGTTTATTGGTTTCAGAATCCCCCTCTAATGCCTTCAGACTCCTCTTTGATAACATCAGTTTTATTGTTTGAATTTTTGTTTTTGCAAAACATGTCATAAGTACTTGTCCATTTTTCTGCACAGTAACACTCATTTAAAAAGTTGACACTGTTTTGACCTGATTTGGTTGGGTTGATTAAGAGATGTGGCTGATCAGGGGGTGAGGGTAGATTGTGTGATGGGAGAATGACATAAAGGCAAATGGATATGTGGCTACTTACAGGTTACAGGGTCTCAAAAGATGGACTAGAAGAAAAAAAAGAGATTTGTGTAAGTTAATACAGGCATTGATCATTGACTGTAGATGAGAACTGGACAGAGAGAGTGTATTTAAATCAATTTGTTTTTTTTGCGATGCGCTTGTTACCATGCTGGAGCCAGTGAATGGTCAAGTATGTCAGATATCTGTAAAACATTTGTTGTGAGGCCAGTGGGCCACCCCTTACTTTTATTGAGACATCGGATTTTACAGTTTATAAGTTGAATAACTTGCACAACAAGAAAAAACATGAAAAACAATCTTGATTAGCAAAAACATGTTAAAAATAGTTATACCGTGGTCCAGGTGAATACTTGATTCTGATTGGCTGCTAGGTGTGGATTAAAAACTGATAATCCACAGTTTCTCTCTGAACTGATGCTTCATTTTACCTATCATGACGATCAGCATTTATATCACTTTTCTTTGCCGCTGCAGTCGAGGTGGGTGCTGGCTAAGCGGCGCCAGTACCGTGACAACGCGCCGCACCATGTATCAAATACTCTTCTTTTTGTGAAAAAGCTATCTAAACCAAAAGAATAACAAGAAAAAAGTACTAAAAATGTATTGATCTAGTGGGCATTTCCTGTTTGGAACGCAAGGGGGGAGGGGTCACTCAGTCCAGTTCTTTTTTATAGTCAAATGTTGTGATTCTTTGCAAGTGAGGAATATTGTGGGACTTAAAAGCTAACAGACATCACATTTTTTTAAATCCTTTTTTCCTCATCTTTCCTTTTTTTCTTCGGTCATGTTTCCACACCTTTATCAGATTTTTGTTCAGAAAAGGCTTTTGTATGAAACCTGAAAATGGCAGACGATAAAGTGAAACCAACACCAAACTATTGTCTTGGGTGGCAAGTGAGGTCACAGAGCTGTCAATCAGAGTTAGTAGGGTAGGCTTTAAGCCGTTATCCTTGTGTTTCTGTCTCGCTCTACGTATCAGGTCAGTGGTGCACTCCAGATTTAAGGGTCCTGGTAGGAACAACGCGCGTTCATCAATACCCATATCTGTAGCTGCATGTCATTTATACTTACACACACTGTTCTTCAATGGGCTGAGTCTCCAACTGTGGCACAAAACGAGATTTTCAGATGGGAATAAAAACTGACACAAATCATGTTTTGACGGTTTCAAAAGAACTTTTTGTCTTCAAAAGATTGAATAGATTTTCAAATTGCAAGAAGCAAGAGAGTTCTTTTTACAAATGATACAGAGGCCTCTTTATTGGATCGGAACAGAAAAACACAGCTAATGTTTCCTCAGACAGGAAGCGTGATACGTCACTGTTGGACTAGACTCTTTAGAAATCAAAGTACTTGGAGGACAAAGCTCGTGTTCTGTTTCATGCCAAGTGAAATTAGTCCATAATTAGCCAGTGCATTAAGACAGTTCTATTTGCAATCACTTAAAAAGGGAGGAAAATCTATTGGTGACTTGGTGAATATTTCCACATTAAAAGCATGACAATTACAATGAACTATTATTTATGAGATGCAGTGTGACTCAGTTGCTGGGTTTTCTAAGAACTTTAGTTCTTAAAATGTTCTAAATGCTGCTGCATTTAGTTGAAGCATTTGTTCATACACAAGTCTGCTTAAAGGCTATGTGTTATCTATGACATCAGAGTAATGATACTTTGGTTTAGTGGAATAGACTAGAAACAAGAGCTTGTTTGATTTTTAATCAAACGGCGGGCCACAGTAGGGTGGTCAACCCATGATCGTAAGATTGCAGGTTCGATTCCCGCCTTGCACACCCATGTGTCGAAGTGTCCTTGGACAAGACACTGAACCCCACCTTGCCTCTGGTGGTAGGTTGGTGTTCTGCGGTGCCGCCACCAGTGTGTGTGTGTGACTGGGTGAATGGGACTGTGACTGTAAAGCGCTTTGGACCTTCGAGTAAGGTAGAAAAGGGCTAGATAAGTGTACGCCATTTACCATTTACCATTTAATCCTAAAGGAGAGAATTAATGAAATCACTTCGACAATCGCGCAACATTAGAAGTGCCTGTGTCAGCATTAAGAAGCAAGTATGCATCAACACACATAAGCCCACATGTACACAAGCTGATTAATTGGTTCAGGGATCGCCCAAAGCGGTCTCCAGTTCATTGTGTTGTCCATAATACATTTACCATCACTACTAGCTAATTCTGCAAGTCAGGAGTGCTAAAGTCACTGGAGACTCAACCCTGACAGGACTCTGTGATGTACTTCCTGCAGAAAATGGGTTTTCAATCTTTTGTAGCTATTGTTTTTTAGAAGATTTACCATGTTTTGTGGATGGTATTTCAATAGGTCAGAACCCATGGGGTTAACAAAATTAAAAGTGATCGTTTTAATGTGCAATCTAAAGGGTTTCCTAGTTTCTTTCATGGTTCAAAGATTTGCATCTGTAATGGTAGTAGTTGTGTAACTGTGTACATGAAATGGACGTGTGCAAAAGCAGCCATAACTGAACCACAAGTCGAAACTGCTATTCAGACAATGCATCTTCATAGCCATACACGTGCTGCAGAAACAAGTAAAGCTGATGCATTGGAGCTGTAGTATCCACGCTGCATTGTATTTTTCTACATCTATCACATTAATTGCAAATTCATTTTCCTGTTTCTAATGTTTTGAACCTCAAGAAACCTGTTTTTGCTCCACGTACAGCATACTCAATGCAACATCTTCTGGGCTTAAAGTCATCATGTACATTAGCCAGAGCTCCAGACTAACCTTTTTCACTAGGAGCACAGTGGCCCCCAACTGAAAATTTTAGGGGCACAACCAGAAAATTTAGGGGTGCATACCGTAAATCAACATGCTAACCAAATCTACTAATTTCCACTGTATTACTAATAAATACTTTAATATAAGATTAATAATAGATGCAAAAATTACAATGTGCTGTTTCTAATTCAGTGTCACATTTTAATCTGCACTTTTGAAGATGCAACAACAAGGTAAACTGACAAAAGCATCGCTGTCATGACAGTACAAATAAGTAAAGAAAACGGATGGAAATGTATGTTGGTGACACCAAATAAGTGCAGCCAAGATGCACAATAAGCGTGTTTGAGATCACCCAGGTGGACTCAACGCTGCACAGATCACCTGGTGTGTGACGTATATTTTTGTTGTTGCTCCAACATCACCTGTCAATCATTACAAAAATATCACGAGAAAGGGGTGGGAGCAAGGCCCCAACCTGAGCAAACGCAGCTGAAAATTTAGTACTGCACTGACTGAAAGCTGCCCTGATGACTACAAAACAATGCATTATGGGACATGTGTCCTGATGGTTTTTGTAGTTCAGTGATCAATCAAAAAAATTTAAAATACCAATTGATTAAAAAAAGGCTACATACATTACAAAACATTCAAATAAGTATAAAATATATAATAACAGATCATACTGAGGGGGAGAGGAATATTAAAACTAAATTGAATGGTAAGGACAACTCCAATTTCCTGTTGTCCTTCATTCACCTTCACCCCCCCCCCCCCCCCACCCCCTGCCTGGTCTCCCCAACGATCCAGGCGCGGCGCTGGATCATCTTAAACACGTCTATCGTTGCATTTTCCCCAACGTGTTTTCAGTGTGTCTAAGACTAAATCTTGTCACTCGCACATATTTAAAGTTCAAGCCCCGTTAGCTGTCACGCATGTAGGTGTGGGACATTTATTAACCTCAGCTGACCATCTCCCGCGGGAGCGGTGAGCTGCCCTAACAGCCGTGCATAAACCGTTTGTGGTCGGGGGTGACACGCCGCCGTGCGCTTAACCAAAACCCTAAAGGTTGTGCGACCCAGAGAAAAGTTCACCACGGACTGCATGTATGTAGAAAATTACGAGCGAATAAATACGTTCTAAAGAAAAGTAAAGAACTCCTTAATGGGGGCTGTCAGGTTTCCTGCTTTCAAACCCTGTCATTGTCACGCCCCCAAGAGTCATATACCCCACTGTGATTGGTTGGTCAGCTCCGCGCACGACAATGAAAAAGTGTCTTACATACAGACTGGCGGGCCGCATTAAAATTAAACTGTCATATTAAGGCGGGGGCCGCAAAATATCATCTTGGGGGCCGCGAGTTTGATACCCCTGCTTTTGACTCTGGCCCTGGTACACTAGCCGCAGGTCGAAAGAACGAATCAATAGTTCGCTTCCTCATAGCTCAGACGCACATATCAGTTTGTGATGATATTTGTCTCCGTTTCCTTCCCACAGATGTTTATGCGCGTGCGAATATCTCTAGGCCCCTCCCCCTACACGCATTGTAGCCACTCACAGTGGCTTTCCCTATTTTTCTCACACGCGTTGGCCGCCTCACAGACATGCATCACGCGAGTGTGTGCTCGCGTTAGTGTGTTTGTCTGCCTGCGTGTATGAGGTGCCGTGTAGGACATTATTCAGAATTAGCATTCATAAACACATGTGAAATCTCTCACACACACTAGTGAAATGCTTGTATACATACAACTGAAAATGTATTCTTTCACATACACATGTGAAATCTCTCACATACACATGTGAAATGCTCTCACACACACTACTGAAAATGCTCTCACACACACTACTGAAAATGCTCTCACATACACATGTGAAATGCTCTCACACACACTACTGAAAATGCTCTCACATACACATGTGAAATGCTCTCACACACACTACTGAAAATGCTCTCACATACACATGTGAAATGCTCTCACACACACTACTGAAAATGCTCTCACATACACATGTCAAATGCTCTCACATACACATGTGAAAATCCTCTCACATACACATGTGAAAATGCTCTCACACACACTATCCAAAATGCTCTCACATACACATGTGAAAATTTCAATAGAAACGGAAGGCATTTCAGTAGAAACAACGTTTTTTTTTTTACTTTATTGTTAGAAACGAAGTTGGTCGACTGAAGGCATTTCAGTGGAAATGAACCTGTGTCCGAATTCCTGCCCTGATCCCTAACTACTAAAACCCTATATAGTGCAGAACTATTTATAGTTCTCTGAATTTAAAAGCAATTCAGACACCCGTGCTCAGTACTTTTTTCTTTTGGGTGTTGTTCATAACGCGCTTGACACGGAAACAAAGTGACGCATTACCACCTGGTCTGGAGGCGAACTACTCCTATTTAACGCGGAGAATGACACTTATTTGTCAGAGTAAAAACATAATAAATATGAACATTTTACAAAGACTATTTATGAATCTGCTGTGTTGTGATCATGGAAAACGTGACTGATTTATAAATAATTAAATTACAAACACTTTGGTGTTGATTTAATGTATTTGTTCATAAATAAACCCCCAAGTTATTTTTTCATGCCAATATTTATTTTGTTTTTGTGCCACTGAACGATTAACGGGCTCTTGCAAGGAGGCATTTTTTTCTGTAGTTTTCTTACACCCTACTGAAAATGGCTTTGAAAATGAATCTGTCCGTGTTCCTGGTAATAATTCAACCGTTTTTCGTGAGATCAAACTGAAAACGAGCAGATATGCAGCATCACAGGACGGCAAGGAGAAGCAGACATCTCAGAAGATTTCCTCTGGATGCCCTGACCAGACAGAATAACTTGTGAGTTAAACTTAAAGCTTTTTTTTTAGTTAAACTTAAACTTTAACTTAAACTTTGTTACTAATCATGCTCAAGGTTACACAGTCTGCTGGGTAAGAGTTTAACATTCTTTTTCAAGTGAGTTGTGTAGTCCAATTACATGAAACATTTGTGAGTTCAAAGTTTAGAATTTTTAATTCAGAGTCAAACCATATCACTTGTTTTAAACAAAAACAAAACAAAAACTTTCATTTTTAAAAGTTTAAATGAAAATCCAAAAACCCAGCCAAATAAAAACCACGAGATTTTCCAGAATTAATAAATACTTCATAATCTAAAATGTAAGACATCAAAATAAATAGAAACATTAAAAAAATGTGATTTAATTTCCTCAATGAAATAATTAATGTTGCATTTTCCAGGGTCTTCCACGTCTCTACTGCTTTACCAACACAAAGGTGTCTGTCCTGGCCCTTTACGCTGACGGTCAGTCCGACACAAGACTGGATTTTCGGTTGACCCGCAGGACCATCGAGCATCTGGGTCGATGGTCCTGAAGCATCAGCTTCGGGTTCCTCACACTCTGGGGGGTCACAGGAGACTGACGTCCTGGTGTTTCTTTTCTGGCTGGCGTGTGGCACATCTTACAGTGTGGTAGCCAGAGTCTTTGACATGACACGGTCCACCGTGAGCGATGTTGTCCACAGGACGGCAGACCGCATCCTCCAGCTGATGAGCAGGGTCACCCAGCTTCCCAGTGGGAATGAACTACCATAAGTCGCCTCTGGATTTTAGCAGCTCGCTTGGTCTTTCTCCTTCCAAAGGGTCACAAGGAGCATTGATGGCTGCCACATAAGAATAAAGGCCCTAAAAGAAAATGCAGCTTGTTATTTTAACAGGAAGCTTTTTTATTCCATTAAAATGCATGCTGTATGTGACTCTAATGCCAAATTTATAGATATTTTTGTTGGGAATCCAGGATCAATCCATGATTCACGGGTTCTACGTAAAAGCCCAATTTATGTAAATCAAACAAACCCACCTGAAGGATCCTTTTGGGTGATGGTGGGTATCCCTGCATTGCACATCCCATCATGCTGCTGACACCCTACAGGGAACCCATGAGGAATGCCATTGAGGCAGTTACAACCAGAACCACTCCAGAACACGCTCTGTTGTGAAGAGAGCATTTGGTATGATAAAGATGAGGAGGAGAGCAATATTTCTGGGGGCACTGGAAGTAAAACCAACCTTTGCAATGAAAATCATTGCCTGCAGTTCAATTCTGCACATTCTGTGCATCAGCAAAGGCGACTGCTTAGCCACAGATGTTGAGCCACAGCAGGACAACACCAGGAACATGCAGGACGAGCAGAGTCACGTCTGTCTGCAAGGACAAATCTTTGCTTTCCTTTCAGCTCCAACTGTGACACACATGACTCTAGAAGACCAGGATTATTGTTAACATGTATAAAAATAAATATTAACATATAAAACGAAATTCTAAATATGTACATCTGATATTTATATGAAAATCCTTTTAAGATTGTTAAAAATAGCTCAGATTTAAATAATACATGTAAATTATTCATTTTTGTTCATACATTTATTAAACAAATTGGAAAAACAATGGCTGCATTACATTTTAGAACAATAATTTCAACTCAAGTAAACTTAACAGACTCTCCTGTCGCTGTTCCTCCCTTCTAGCCCTTTCCTCCTCTCTCTTCTGGGTCTTTAACATAAACCTTTAACCCAGTACGACAACGATTAACCGTTTATTAAAATGAAGTCAAATCTGATCATATGTCTCTACCCATCTGGCACGAGCTAGCTTGAAAACAAACAGGCTATCTTTCTCCATCCGCAAATGGATCGGATTTTCCTCATCCTCGTCTGTCCCTACATATATGAACACATTTAAAACATGTGTTAATAACTTGTGACTACGGTTAGAAGTCACTGCTTTTTGATGTAATATCTAGCGTTTGTTTTTAGCCTTCGGCGCCAATTCGCGTTAGCGTTAGCTTTAGCATTACTGAAATTGATGAGCTTCAAAACAATCTAGGTTGTTGATTGAGAATATAACATATTAAACACATCATCTTAAGTATTTACAAATATATTTTACAACAGATACTGGATATTTTTTAATATACTTACACGTTTCGGTGGTTTTCCTTGCGCAACCGGCTGCCATTTTCGAATGATTCAGACGAATGATTATCTCGCGATAATCAGCCAACTTCCGTTTCTACTGAAATGCCTTCCGTTTCTGTCGAAAATTTCAGTAGTGTATGTGAGAGCATTTTGGATAGTGTATGTGAGAGCATTTTCACATGTGTATGTGAGAGGATTTTCACATGTGTATGTGAGAGGATTTTCACATGTGTATGTGCGAGGATTTTCACATGTGTATGTGAGAGCATTTTCAGTAGTGTATGTGAGAGGATTTTCACATGTGTATGTGAGAGCATTTTCAGTAGTGTATGTGAGAGGATTTTCACATGTGTATGTGAGAGCATTTTCACATGTGTATGTGAGAGCATTTTCAGTAGTGTATGTGAGAGCATTTTCACATGTGTATGTGAGAGCATTTTCAGTAGTGTGTGTAAGAGCATTTTCACATGTGTATGTGAGAGCATTTTCACATGTGTATGTGAGAGATTTCACATGTGTATGTGAGAGCATTTTCACATGTGTATGTGATAGATTTCACATGTGTATGTGAGAGCATTTTCACATGTGTATGTGAGAGATTTCACATGTGTATGTGAGAGATTTCACATGTGTATGTGAGAGGATTTTCACATGTGTATGTGAGAGGATTTTCACATGTGTATGTGAGAGCATTTTCACATGTGTATGTGAGAGCATTTTCACATGTGTATGTGAGAGATTTCACATGTGTATGTGAGAGCATTTTCACATGTGTATGTGAGAGATTTCACATGTGTATGTGAGAGATTTCACATGTGTATGTGAGAGATTTCACATGTGTATGTGAGAGATTTCACATGTGTATGTGAATGAATACATTTTCAGTTGTATGTATACAAGCATTTCACTAGTGTGTGTGAGAGATTTCATATGTGTTTGTGAATGCTAATTCTGAATTATGTCCTACACGGCACCTCATATGCGTGCGTGTGGGCTCGCGTCTCATTGATTATTTCATTGATCATTGACGTGCCCCTTTTACGTTTGTTGTATTAAAAATACGGAGGGTGGGGGAGGCAAATTTACTGGTAGCACATGTGTGACTGGATGTAAAATTTAGTCGCACACTCTCAAATTTTGGTCGCGAAATGCGACCATTTGGTCGCAGTCTGGAGCCCTGTTAGCTGTTGACGTCCTGCTGGAGATGCTTGAAACTTGAAAAACTTAAAAAGTTCTGCAAAAAATGGTCCTGAAAGTCAGCGCCATAGAATCATCAGCTGCTGCTACCATCAATTACTTTGGCTAAGATTGTCGCTGATTGAACAGATTTTTGAAACATGTCTTGCAGAAGATGGTAATCTGTTTTTATGTGTGTGTGTGTGTGTGTACGTGTGTTTGTGTTTAAGTTGGCTCTTTCTCCATTTTGAAGGGGAATGTTTGCCAGAGTTACAAGAAAAGATGCTACACACTAAGCTGTTAAGCTGTCAGTTGCTGTTTTTTTCCCATCTCCATACAAATCAAGAGCTGCAAAACGGGGTGTGTAGATGCGATTAGCTTTGTAAGTGTTAAAAAGGAAGAATAATACTAATAGATGTGGGACAAGGCTTCAGAGGGAATGAAAAATCAAACCTTTTCTAATATCGTTCATCCTGGATAAGAAGCACCTTCAGAGATTTGATATTGAGTGACGTGTGTATTTGCCTTAACGTGTACATCAAGGCTGCTTTCACTCCCTCTTTGAGTCCTACCCTAAACAGCCTACTTTGTACCAGCAGCTGCCCCAGGAATGCATGGGAGAAAACAAGAACTACTGTGTGTGTAAAGGAGCCGTAATTGGCATGTCCATCTAACTGAAATGACTGGGCAGTGTTGCAGACAAGGAGTGGTGGTGATAACAATAATTAAGCTGTAAGAGTCTGAGCTCCAATTCTCACAGTTGGATGCAGAGATCCATAGACACAGGTGAGACTGCAGCAAATAGATGCAGGAAGACAGGCCAGTGTCCCACTGCTGTGAGCTAATTATTCTTACTGCCAAAGGAAAATGTAGCAGGCTTTACAAGACCTTTATTGGAGTGTGAACACACACCAATCCCAATCCCCAAAGAAGACACCTGCTGCAAGCCGAATCATGGTTTTGTTAGATTACTGTGGAAAACTGAAAAGTCATGACTTTAACCAAAGCAAGAAAGTTCATTTGGCCTTCATTGTCCAATCAAGCTGTAGACTGCAATCAGGCAGCATGTCCTCTCCTAAGAAAACATAAAAACATACCAACCTTGTCCTCACAAAATCACCACAGGGGTTGACAGGGAATCGAGCAAGAGCAGGTATTTAAACGAATGAAAACCCTTATCATTTTATTTTTTGTGTCTAAATTTGAAAACCTCTGTGTTTTTTAAATGCACCTACAAAACGATAGGGTTTGAGGTTTGGAGTTAGACAAATTTGGCTGTTGTGTACCTAATGGTGAGTTTAACATTTTCCTTGTGTTAATGAAAATGTTATATTTAAATTAATACAGATATTGCTTCAACTTTTCAAGTCACATTATGGCACCACTGTAGTAGAAAAAAAAGAGTAAAGAAAAATAAATAAATAGCGAATAGAAAGTTCAATGAGCTGTCACCCACTCAGTGTGTGAAATTAGTTCTTAGTATTAGACCTACTGCATTTCCTGATATTATGGTGAGCTGCAATTACAGCCTAGCTCAGAGACCATTTGGTGGTACAACCCCTAATGCAGGCGTGAGCAAACTACAGCAAACCCGTGGGCTGGATCCGGCCCGCCTCCATGTTTGCTCCGGCCCACTGAACAATATCAGAGACTCATGTTTTTTGTTTTTTTGTTTTTTTAAATCTGGCCACACGATCAAGAACGTGACATTTTATTCCACCTCTCTGCAGTCTGTGTCCCGATCTGAAACCCTCTAAAATCTCTGTCAAATAGAACAGAAGACAGTCTTCCCTTTCAACGTGGCAGTTCATCTTTCCCGGTTTAGCTCATTCTTTTAGAGCGATAATGCTGCCTTTTTTAAAGAGTGCACCCTGTTCTGTGTCCTGATTGGCTGGAGACCTTGTCAATCAATCTCCTCTGCCATGTCTCCTGTGCAGAAACGCGGAGCTCTGCAGATCTACAGAAATCTATGAACGATTAGATTTGTTTTAAAATATAATTTTCAATCCAAATGTTTTTGTCCAGATTCCATGTTATTTTCTTCTCACTCCATGCATCTGCTCCTGGTACGGCCCTTCTATCCAATTTTAGTACCCTATGTGGCCCGCGATTAAAAAAAATTGCCCACCCCTGTCCTAATGCAACCCCTATAAATGAGTGTTATGCGGGGGGTTGGGGGTGGGGGCGGGGGTAGAAGGCTTCATTTTTAGAGTGTTTGGTGTGACCCAACTGTGGATTCAAACCCACAATCTCCTCATCTCAGGTAAGACACTCAGCCCCTGAGATGCAACATGCTTTAGTTCAGCAGCTAAAATCCATTTTTGACTTTGAGGGGTCACGATTTTAACCTTGTCAATTTCACTTTTTGACTTATTTGTCAATCTCAACCATCCAAATCACGTTAAAGATCAACTAACTGTTCTTCACCATTAAGATCAAAAGGTACAACTGGTACAGTTCTAGTGCCTTTTTGTGGAACCAGGACATTTGGTACTTTCACACATTTGGACAGTGGAGGCCTGGATGCTTATTGGCAGGGACTCTGTTTTCATTTCTGTGACTGGAGGAACCGAACTTGGTCAACTAGAAGTTAATAAAATAGACAAACCGGATAAACCGGTTTGGGAAAGATGTCCAGCTGTATTTGCCTCACCCCAATTCTTCTTGGTGCCCTAATACATTAATGGGAACAGGTGAATCTATGGTTGAACTTGGCAGCTCCAAGACAAGCTTCAGATGTGAATGAGATTTTGTGAACAGGGTGTTCTTGAAAAGAGTTTGCTCTCATTAAATTTTCCCTGTGAAGTTTAAAGTTAAAGAAAAAGAAGAAACACGCAGACATAACTGCTGTACTATATTTTCCATGATGGATTTGTCCTACTTCTGTAAGAGAAACATTTGCCAAGCTTTGAAATTACAGCTTTTTTCAGACAGAGACTCTGATGCGTGAGAAAAAGACAGTGACATGGTGTTTTGCTCATATTTTATGGGTCCCCAGACACACTGCAGCGATGTAGTTTAGTCCAAGAGCAAAGTAAAAAATAAAAAGAGTCTTTTATGTGATTTATCCCTGAGTAAATCTTGCAAAGTTCTGCACCTAACCAGACTGTTGCTTGCTGAGAACGCAAAGAGAGAGCATCTTTGTGTGTCACTTTATTCATGCCAGCGGCTGTGCAGGGACATTCAACTCACCTGTCTGTTCCATATAACCTGAGAACCTCCAAGTGGCCCCCTGCCACGGCTTTTATATATTGCTCCACCTTTTCGCTTCTTTTCCTTTTCTTTCATCTTTTTCCCCCCCAAAGGGTAGATTAAAAGAGGCTTATTTGATCTAAACAAATAGTAGACTTCAGAGCTCCGTTAAATTTCAGTTGGCTTACCACCGTCACCGTGGTGCTGGAAAAAAGACAAATTTGCAGCAACTATGAAGTCTGCAGAAGCGAGTTACTTTTAATACCCACAAGGCACCACACTGGTCAAATGAGTTGCATCTTATTGCTTCTAACTCTCAACACTCACAACACTTGTGTGGACTTACAGTATCTTTGGTTGGATCAGTAGCTAGAATCAGTAACCACACATATCCAGATTCAGGTTTATCTGCCAGATAGTGTGCCATATTCTGCTGGCAGTTTGCTTTTTTGGATAGTTTATCGTGCATAAAAAACTACAAGCTAACAGTCTTTAATAGGCTTTCTGATCATTTCTTGAATTCACAAACATAATGGCAGAATTATCTTTATTCTTCTCAATTGTTATGTCTCTTGATCTTTTGTAATTGCATTCCCAGTGGTCTTTTAATTATAGTTGTGCAGTTTTTAGGCAATATCAAAAAACTTGTGTCGTTTTCTAGGACATAGTGTCTGCAGAGCGGCAGAAGTTCATCAAAAATTTGCCTCTGAGTTGTGGGCAGGACTGTTGCCGTGGAGTGAGCCTGCCCTCATTTCCCATCAGCCCTTTGGTTACATTCTCTCCTGCTAACTTGCAGCCCCTCACAGTCCCAAACTAACATCAGTGGTGCAACAAAAATGGTGAGCAATGTTGAAGCTATTCAGCCAGACAGTTTTGAGCCAGACGCCAGCTCAGGGGAGGAAAACAAAGACGTACATAGATCTAGTCGTCTGCAAGCGGAAAGGAGCGGAGCAGGGGGCTTGCGACCTGCCAACAGCAGCCCCTATGTCACCGCTACAAGCCTTTTCCAACTGCTTTTTTTATCTGATCCTGATTAACAAAGATTTGAACAAAGAAATACTCTGATATGCAGTTTTAATTTTAATTTGTTTTATACATGTCCTGAATCATCAGGAAATGCCCCAAGAACATGTCAAAAACACCAAAAGCAATTTTTTCATTGGAGTGGATCTTTAAGATTCTAAATATTTGACTCTTACATTTGACCATTTTCACGTCACCAGTTTCCTGCCCATTCCGTAAGCCTATTTTCTCCCATTTTTTTTATTTTTTATCTTGGCTAGGCTCTAACTCCTTCCTGGTCGATCTAAATAGATAACTTTTTCAGTGCAGCAATCTTCCAATGGTCTTTTACTCACTTCACTATTTGGAAACACGTCTTTGTTCAATAATGCAAATGCAAAAGCCTGTTTCTGTGTGGATGTGGATGTGTGCACTTTATAACTTACTGGTTATGTTCGCCAGTCCACACTGCCCTGATGTTTCTTCCCTAATATGCCACACTACCCCATGAGCACTGACATGCATTAGCCAACACGGGAGGTAACTTGCGTGACAACTGTGGTTTAAAAGCCCTCCATAATGTATTGAATACTGAAGCCCTGCTCAACTGTTTCCATCATCAGGCACAGAGTGAATGCTCTGCATTGATTTAGAGGCCACATATGACATTCACAAATAAGTGAGCTTTACTCTGATCACAGTGATGCAGTTTGTGCGCTCATGAGCAAGGCTGTAGATCACTGTGGGTTGTCGACAGCAATCGCAATGAGGTGGATCTCTGCATTCGTTCAGGTTCTCACAGAAGGTATGTGTGAACCAGGGGGTGGCCAACCCCTTTTTTGCTTTCATGAACTGTTTTATTGATTTGAGTAAGACATAGGAGAATTGACATTTTTTACAGATAATCTGTACGTTAATAGTTAATTAAGTGGCTGAATTATTATTTATTTTTTATTTTTCACTTGCTTGAATACCTTATTTGCAGAGATCTATCCTGGTTTTACATGTTTAGGCTCATCTTCACAAAGTGAGTTGTATTATGGTTTGGCTAGATTGGATGTCCTTTCCACTCCACAATGTGATCTTGGACCTGCTACCTGGTGGTTTTACCCCAAAGCCTAAACAGTTGAACTTTTATCAGATTGTTGTGCAGTTTTGGTCCAATATCTGTTATCCATACCTCAAATGAGTTCACGGACAGTCCGAAAACACAGACAGAGCCCCAGAGTTAGTCCCCAGAGTTAGTCACCACCACATGGTCACCCAAACAACAGTTTGCTAAACTTGCATTCTGTCTGGGTAGAGATGTCTTTGTCATGTCAGATGGGACATCTTAAATAAGCGATGGCTGGTAGTTGACAGAGAATAAAGTTTACAACTGTTATGAGAATATTAGAGAGCAGTGGGTACTCTAGCATTATAGATCCACTCCAATTATCTTTTGATCTATTGTAATAGCATTCCCAGTGGTTTTTAGCCAAAATCAAAAAACCTGTGTTTATTTCTAGGACATTACTTCTGCTATTCAATTTAATTCAATTTTAGTTATGTAGCTCAAAATCTCAACAACAGTCGTCTCAATGGGCTTTGTACCGGTAGTTGTAAGATGCTAACTGCTGACGACAGTAGTTCAACAGAAATTTCCCTCTGAGTTGTGGGCGGGGCTGTCGGCATGGAACAACCCCCCCCCGTCACTAATAACTGAGTGCTGTCTGTTTATGAGCTCTCCCACTAGCTTAGAGCCTCCCCGCAGCCCCAACATCACATTAGTAGTGTAACAAGAAGGGCAGGCAATATTGGAGCTATCCAGCCATACAGTTTTGATCCAGATTCCAGCTCAGATGAGGAAAACAAAGATGTAAATGGATCTATTTGTTTATAAGCCAACGCATCAGCATGTAATAGAGCAGGAAGCTTGTGACCCGCCAAGTGTATTTTCTACGTAACAAATATTTTTCAAATTGCATTTTTTTATCTGCTCCTTCTACAATGATTTGAATAAAGAAAAACTCAGAAATGCACTTTTAAGCTCAATTTCTTTTGTATATGTCCTCCATCATCAGAAAAATGTCACGAGAACATTTTTAACATACTAAAAGTACAATTTTCATTGGAGTAAGTCTTTAAAGAAAATTATTTTCAATATTACTACCTCTATGGCTTGTTGCATGCACTTGTTACACTAGAAAAACCTTAAAGAAAAGTTATTATATTTAGAATTCAAAATGATAATTTATTTAAATCTGATTTACTTAGAAATGATCAAACTCTTCCTTTCCGTGTGCAAAATACCTAATGTTCCTTAATCTGATTCTTGTCAAGGTAATCAAGCATTTTGCAACAACTGGGTAATGACTATTTCTTATTGCTGTGGACTACTTTTTCCTAGTTCTGTTAAGCCAACCATAGTAAAGAGTTTTACTAGTTTAGCTAAACAGGCATTACAGGGCCATGCCAAAGCTTGTGTGGTTCAGATCTGGTCCATAGTCTGTGTCTTTTATTTGGAGGTTAGGAAGTAATGGTCGACATTAACCTTCAGGACTTTCTGACAGACTTGTGGTGCCAACAGTTATGACAAGTCATTGTGGTCCTAAAGTGTTATATACACCCAGAATAAAACACGCCCAGTCTATTAGGAAGTATGAGTTTTTCTCATTGTTTGTTCAGAAGTTATCAAGGACAATTTTTTTGGCAATCAGAATAATTTATCTCGTGCTTTTTTGCAGCACCCTCTAAATTGTTTGAAACAAAAATAATGATAGCAGTTTAAAAAGGGTGCATGAGGAGATTAATTGTATGATTACCAGCCAAGTTAGCATGGCTTGTTACATAATCATTCAAGGTGTTGTAAAAACACGCAAAGAGAAAAAAAAAATCAAAGTTAAATCCCCTTGAAGCTGTAACACTTTTTCATTTACATTAATAAATCACTCAAGTAGTTTTTTATGCTTCCCCTGCTTTGACAGTTCGTTCATTCATTATGCATGGAAAAGGCTAATAGACCCCGTGTTACTATTATTTGTGCTAATGTGAGCAGTGTCCCGGTCACACAGGAATAAAACTTACAGAACATGTACAGAGTGAGATCTAAAACCCAAAGTTTTAGGAGAGAAGATTCCTCCTTATTAGGTGTTTTTTTTTGCACTCATTTTAACTTAAGTACGGTATGTTAAAGTATCACAAAAACGTTGAAAAATCTTAAATCATATAGATGTGACAAAAAAAGATTGTAAGGGGATGACTTTATCAGGACCAAAACTAAAAAGTCACTGCTCCCTCCAGATCTGATCCCAGGCTTAAGGTGCTCCCCGACACAGCTGCAGGGAAAATGCACGTCAAATATTAATGACAAGTCAGATGGATTTCTGATCTGAGATCATTTTTGACTCCTAAATGGAGGATCATAGTAATGCTCAGTCTGTAGCTGAGAGGGCGTCTTTCTGACCTGCTTTGACCTGCTTAGAAACCATAACTGGTCCTGCAGCTCAATGTCGACTAAGAAGTTCATGGAACATAATTAGTCTTATAATGATGGACTTTCCTTTTTTGTTGTTGAAGTTAGATATGTGTTCTTTGATGTAGACGAATGAGATAATGGATTAAAGCACACGGAAATACAGCTGGAATGTTTAAAAAGTTGCTGCAGGCGTAAATACAGATGAACCTGTAGAAAACCAATCTGCTGACCAGAACTCGAACAAGGATGGAGCTCAGGGATCATGTCTTTTATCTGTTGTTTTCAACCCCTTAACTCCTCTCCTTCAACCCTTATGATCCTCCAAAGTGTCCTTCCTCTTTGTCCTTCCCACTCTGACATTCACTCTGGATTATTGATAGTCGGCGAGATCTAATCTGTTCTCCCGTGTCATTATACGAGGTCTCTGCTGTCAGGAGAAGAAAAGAACAGTCCTGCCTGTTCTCACCTCCTTTTTTGTGTTAGCTGATGTTAATGGTTTTAATATTTTTGTCTAATCTTTTAAAGCTGTTACAATCTTTTCCCATTTTATTTGAGCAATTTTTTACAACTTTAGAAGGCTTAATCACATTAGGCACATATATGTATACAGAATAGTAAAGGGAGCCCTTTTTAGCACTTTCTAAGTCCACCAGTGCAGTGATCAGTATGGTCTTTGACAGCTCAATGGCAAATCAGTGTCCAATCAATTGTTCTGTCTGTCTCTGTGGAAAGCCCTTCTAATGTTGTTGTCTTTCCCAGCAGTGGCTACAAGGCAAAACTAAGTTCAGCCGTGCATTTACCATTCCAGCTTAGCTGTGTGCTCGCAGGGTTTGTCTTGCATGAAGAATCCCAACAAAATGCCAGCTCCACCTCTCTGATGGGCTGCACTGCACCGTGAGGCACAGTTACCCTGTGGTTTGGATCCAGAACTTCGCCTTCATCCACATGGCTGCCTCTCTGCATCGTCCTTTGGGTTCAGTGGCCTAAACAAACGCAGGCAGGGATTCAACACATGTGAATATTTCAGAGGGCAATCTGGCAGCATGGCTCACATTCACTTATGTATGTCAAAGCTGGCGTTGATTAGCACACATGTTCATAAGAGCAGATTCAGTCGCCTTGGCCCTCCCTTGTGCCTTAAAAAATGGAGTGGCAGATTTTTTGCAACTATTTCCCTTTTTTCGCCACACACCCATGACACTGATCGTTTGTGAAAGGTGTACCTCAACCCCAATCTCTGTGACCATGTTTTGGAGTGGATAAAAAGACTGCAATGCATCATGTGATCCCTCCACTACCCCGAGGTCCCAAGTTTGTATTTATTTTTAAAGCTGCAGCTTTTTTTTCCCTCTGTCTGCTTTTTCAAACATAGTTATTTCATGGTTTATTCTTGGGGTTAAGATTGGGCCTGGTGGGGTACAGAAGTTGTAAATAGCCTCATTTTTCACCCCCAACTCACCATAGATTTAACTAATCAGGATCAGGGGTAAATGCACCAATGGACGTGGCAGCATTGATATGCTCTGCGGTTCAGGTTTGGGGTGTAATGCAGCCATGAAATCATTGCATGATGAAGTTTCACACCCTGAAGATTATCAAAGGAATGAGGTTGACTGCTGTTTTTTCTTCTTCTTTTTTTCCACACACTTTTGTATAAAATTTTAAGTGCAAATAAAAATTTCATCACTGAGTTGAATAAAGGGGTGCTGCAGGGAGTTGATACCAATATCATGCTGCAGAAAAACTCCGTGGCATACTGTCCGTGGTGCCTGGTATGAGGTAGATTAACTAGACCATTGCTTTATCCCACAACCGGGGAGATGAAGCCGCTTGTGAACACTTTTTAAAGTTCATGCCTAGTCCAAGAAAAAAAAAACTGTTTCAACAAAAAAAAGACGTCCTTTGCTGTAAAAAAAAAAAAAGTCCACCCGGACTAATTTTGGAGTCAAATGAGTAACGTTCGCTGATTCCATGTTAATCTGTTGTGGGATTTGGCATGGAACGACCTTTCAGGGTGCCGCACCGAACAGCTTAATTACCTTTCCAAAAGGGAATACCTCTGAGATTTAGCGGCCCCTCTGCACAGCAGATATGCAGCTCAGTCAGGAGAAGGTGATGCGAGGTTGCACTTCACTGGTCCCACTCATGGTGAACTGTCTGCCCTCACACACACGCTTCTACACCACACACACCGAAACACCTGTGTGACACTTTGTCCTTGATTGTGGCACCACCAACAGTCCACCTTCTTCCTCATTTTTTTTAAGCATGTTTTGCTGAAGAAGGCAGATTTTTCCGCCGCAGCACAGTGCTTTTTTTTTTTTAATTCTCTACAATTTTAGAGGACACCACTTTGATCCTGTTCTCCACCCTCCCCATTCTCCCTCATCTTCTCTCCCTCTCCCTTAAGTGAGGATGATAAAGTCACCAGCAAGGGCACCAAATTGAGACAAATAGAACGGCGGAGATTCAGTAGTTAGCGGGTTTCTAGATTGTCTGTTGAGACAGGGAATTAGGGTTCAAATGGAAAATATACACCTTTAAAAAGAAAGTTAGATTATGCTGTCATTACCTGATCTTAATTGTCATTTTAATTCAGGTTAATAAAGTATATTAGAGATTACATACCACTCAACCTGCTAAAGGTTTAAAAAGATGTAGATTTCAAAAGATGAAGCATGTCACAATCCAGCCCATATTCATTTAAGTTATGTCAATACATTGAAAGGTCAGTCAATAGAACTAAGTAGTTTTACGTTAACTCTTGTCACCTGAGCTGTTGAACTGACATACAGTCTTGTCTGGTGAATTTGCAGCACATCTCACCTTTTATCTTTCTTAACTCTCTGACTCCAGCTTGTGCATTTTCCTCCATCTCTTTCTCTGAGATTGATAGGTCTTTAGGGTTCCCAGACACTTAACTTCCTATGTCCCTTTTTCCTGCCACCCTCCATCAGCTTGAGTGGCAGTAATTACGTCAGAGTTGGACTTATCCAGATTGCCCCAAAGACACAAAACCCACAGAAATAGAAACAGACAGAGGAATGCTTAGGAATTCTAGAAGAAGAAAAAGATGGAGGTGTATGGAAGTGTATAAGATGACAGAAAAGTGGCACAAGCTGGAGGGAAGCAAAGGACTCAAGTTTGGTGAGACAAAGCAAGGAGAGGGGCAAAAAAAAAGGTTTACACATCAGTGACTTCTGACAGGCCTTTCTTCTTCTCCTCTAGCATCGATGTGGAACTCTGCTCATCACTGCTGTTCTGAGCAAACACTTAAGTTGTGTGTTGATGGCGTGTCTGAGTAATATTGGCTTTTACTACAAGCTGTCAGGAAGAGCTATGAGATGACAAGCAATAAGAAAGAAATGTAACTAATAGAAAAATAAAGACCATTTATACAGGAAAAGGAAAATCACTGTCTTAATTTTATGTTAATCGTGAGCTACCAGAAAAATTAAGACAAAATAATAAATTCATAGTATACGCCTTTTAATAAATCAATTTTTTGGATATATTTAGTACTACTTTTGCCATTGGATCAAGATAAACATTTGCATTAACTTAAATTGACAAACCGTATTGAAGAACGTGCTGTCAACTATCACTGTCAAGGTTTTTTTGTTTTAGTTTTTTATGTTTCTCTGCGTAGAAAGCACACTGAACTGCCTTTGTGCATGTAATTCATTATATTAAAAACATTGTTTTGCCCCCCCCCCCCAGCAGAACAGAAATATATTTCATCACCACCTATCCGACTCCAGGATGTGTTACCACCCTGTGTCCCCAGCTCTGTGCACACTGTAACCATTTCTCCACACCACTGTGGTGTGTGAATTGCATCATGATAGAAAGCATAACTCATCTTACCACCTCAAATTCTGTTAAATCCAGTTTTAGATCTGGTTCTCATACTGTTGGAGAAAGAAGACAACATTAACACCTGCAGAAGTCAGAGCTCTGTTTCCTCCTCTGTTCATGGACGGGAATCATCTCCAGAGTTCGAAACTTACATCAACCAACAACCCCAGAGCACAGTTTCTGGATGCCGCACACCTGACTTTCATACGCAATCACTCACTGCATCCACTGGCGTCCCATACCATGGCGTCCCTGGTCACACATGGCAGTGAACTTCATCACAGCCACCATCCTTTCTGTTATTGATTATTTCTGAATATAATTTCTCTAAGGCATGGCTGTGGATCCCTTTGCATAAGCTGCCCACAGCAACATCAACCACGTGTTTATACTGAATAATGATTTTGTTCTTTTCATCAAACAATATATCAAAGGATTATTTTTCATGTCTTAAGAGAGCAAAACATCTGTTTTTCCAAAAGCATGGCTTAAAAAGTTGTTTTGTTTTTTTTAATGTAATTTTATGTCTAATCAGGGACTAATCTTGCAAGAAAGACAGAAATCATGCTCTACGTTTGTAAATAGATAGACAGAGTAAATAGATGACAGAATATAGCATTGCTTTCCTGAATCATTTGTTTTTCAGCTGTGGGTAAAAACAGCTGGTTACTTAGGGGGCTCATGATTCCGTTTGTATCACCCCTTTATTTTATTATTCTTGAGAAGGCAAATCACATTCAGCTTTTCAATGTAAAATACACACTGATTATGCCTTTTTATTTATATCAAAATCAAACAGTAGCACGAAAAGTGAAAGGGGTGGGATGGGATAAACAACCAAAAAATAAAGAAAGGAGAAAGAAAACCATGAGGGAGACCATTTTCACCTATCAACAAACATTGTCAATACAGTTTAAAAGTCATAAATCCAAGATTTGACTCTTACAAAAAAGTGTCCAAACAGGTTTAACATATTCTGTCCATTTTTACCACATTTTATAAAAGTTTTCTGTTTGAATTTAAATTGAGAATGAACATTTTTCCATGATGTAAATACTGTGAATAATAGTGATCCACTCCTTTATTGTTGGTGGTTCCCGTTTATACCATCTTTTGGTAACACCTTTTTTTACTTGCTGCCAACAGAATGAATTTTTTGTCCATACTGTCCATACTGTTTAATCCATCCAACGTCCAGTTACAATGATACACAGCTTCAAATGTACATGGAAACTCTATTTAAACACATTCCGCAGAAGTTTGTGAATTTCAACCCAGTTATTTTGAATAACTGAACAGTTCCAGAATAAATGAAAGTGGTTGGCCCCTTTGCTTCCTCATCTCCAGCTTTCATTTCTGCTGCATTTTTGAACTGGAGTGATAAAAAGTTTCAAGATGGTTTTTCCAGCAGAATATGATCTAGTTGTGACCCATTGCACCTGACATGACTCCCAGTCTTCTTCTGAAAATCTTATTTTCCTTTCCTTTTATTATTATTTTTTACGTAACGTGTTTTGGCGACCACTTTACATTGTACTATTATATAGACTTGAAATAATCTAATTTAGTAATTATATAAAGGTTTGCAAAAACCTGTGCTTCTCTGCAGGGATTTGAATACTGTGGTTAAAGTGATGTCTAATCTTTAAATGATTAAAGAAGTCTTCTGGGCTGAAACTATGTTATTGTTTAAGGGCATCAAATACTTGAAATGTCCCTTTGTGGACAAGTGAATATAATTATTCAGCCGTTTGCTAATCCAATTCTTAAATCTGCCACCATATTTACCGTATTTGGGATAAATTCATTTCAAATAAATTCATTTAACTTCACCTTAAATATTTTATCATTGGGTGTATTAATTCTGTCCTGTAATTTAGTACCTGCCATCACAGTTGAAAGTACAACGTCACTGATTGTGTTTCCTGCCATGTCTTTCCATCAAGCTGTATAAGATGGGGGCACATGCATCACCCCTTTAGATGTATCACCATTTAAAAGAATACAACGTCTTGCTTTTGTTTTCTCTGCTTTATCGTTTGTCTTTCTGTCCTCACAGCGGCGTCCAGCTTCAGTTTTTGCCGTGCCTCCCTGGAGCACACAGTGTCTGCTGAGGAACTGAGCTACCAGCTGCCGCGTCACGCCGGAGGTAACAATCTGACCTGGCACGACAGTCACGGGCAGAGGACAGGACACACGCGTGCCGTCAAACTGCTTCAGCAGCCCGGCACCGAGGGCATCCAGGTATGGCAATCAACAATCAGAGCAGCAGGGTCTGTGCAGAAAACAATTAAACACGAGAGACTCCCAACTGTTTCCGCCAAAAATAAATAAACGGAAAAACTGAATTTGAATGATGCTGATGCCGTTTTTAGACAAAGTAAAAAAAAAAGGACATCGTTTTTACAGAGCAGCAGGGGTTCATTAGAAATTGCCACTGAGGTGGGGAAGGGACTGTTGGCGCAGAGTAAGCCCACCCTCATTTCCCATCACCCACTAGCTTACAGCCGCTCACAACTCCAACATATCATCGGTGCAACTAAAATGGCAAACTATATTGGAGGGGGGGCACTGTATGGGCTCGGCCCGGGCACAGTATAAAGAATAAAATAAATAAAAGTTAAGTAGATATAAACACCCAGAGGAGTAAATAAATATACCTTAATAGAAAGATATAAATCAGTAAACGTGAATAAAAAATATATCAAATTAGTAAAAAGAGAACAAAATATAAAATGTCTAAATTTCAACTAAAAGTTAGATTAAAAAAAAGGGTCTTTGCAGGTCTTGAGCCTTCCGTTATAAACATGAACAGTCTCTGTGGCCCTGAGGCTCTATGGGAGGCTGTTCCACAGGCCAGGTCCATAAGTGAACAAGGCCTTGCAGTATGTTGTAGTTCTAAGTTTTGGAATAACCAAAAGGCCTGTATCAGAGGACCTCAGGTTCCAAGAGGTCATACTTTAAAATCATATTAGATAGTAAGAAGGCCCGAGACCATAAAAACATTTATAAACCAATAAAAACTTTAAAATCAATCCTAAAACGCACAGGGAGCCAATGCAATGATTTAAAAAAAAAAAATGGTGTAATGTGTTCCTGCCCCCTGGTCCTCGATAGCACGCGTGCGGCTGAATTTTGCAGCAGTTGAAGGTTTGGTATCCTTCTGGGAAAACCATTACAGTAATCTAATCTGCTGGAAATAAAAGCATGCATCAGCACCTCTGTGTTGGCAAGAGAGAGAAATGGGCAGATTCTGGCAATGATTGTAAGATGATAAAATCCCATTTGTGTTATATTTTTAATTTGTGGAGTAAAATTATTCTCAGACTGAAAAATAACTCCCAGGTAAGGATGGGTATCGTTAAGTTTTTAACAGTACTACTACTCTTATTGATACCGCTTATCGATCCGGTATTTTAACGATACTGTTACGGCCCCGACAGGCAAACCTGTCCCAGTCCAGGGGGAAAAAATAAATAAATAAAAAATAAAAATCACAAAGGGGCCATTCCATATGAAAGATGGACAACAACAAGTTTATGAACATAGTTTGGGTGGAAGAAAGAACCTATGTCCTGTAAAACAAAAATAAATAATTACTGTGCTGGTCCCAACAAAAGACAAAACAGAGGGATTGGAGCCTTGGCCAAACAGAAAATAAGTCAGGGAGACAACTGACCCAGCCACCATGGCGGTCGGAGTCAGCAGCTCCCTGCTAAGGCTGCCTGACAAAAGCTAACTTATGAAAGAAATAAACAAAGCCCGCAAATAAGGACTAGCAAGGTCCAACCCCAAACTAAAATAACAAAACCCAGCAGTATAAGACTGCTGAGGACCAAGAGGGAATAAAAAGAAAAACAAACAAGCCAACCAGCAAAGCTCCAACTCAAACCATAACTGCTACTCAGCCTCCTGCTCTGCTCTCTCTGCATGCCTGCCCGGTTGAGGCCTCCTCTGACTTAAATACCTGGCAGGTGATCATCAAGATCATTGGCCTCACCTGCCAGGCGAACAAAATGACGATGCAGCAAAGCAGCAACAGCAAGACGTAACACTCTTATCAAAACTTTTTGAGGACGAAAAATAAATAAATTAGTTAAGAAAATAAAGTGTTTTATTTACTATTTATTTATGCAACAACATTATTTTTTTACAATACATTTTTCCAACTTGAAAAGTAAAATACATGAAAAAAGAAATTATTAAAAGAAAAATAAACAGCAATGTTTTGACATATTGCTGTCCTGATTTAAATATAAAACAACTTAAATAAACTGTTCACTCTAAAAGAAAATACAGTTCCATAGGGCAACATGGTGGAGTATGCAGGTAGATTGCAGAAAGCCCCACGTTCCTCTTTTTTTTTTTTTTTTTTTTTTTTTAAAGTTCTGCAGATAGTGCGTGATTTGAACAAAAATAAACACATTCATCTTTGCTAATAAATCTACTTTTTCTGCTAGTCCTGTTTTCAAACTTCAAGGGCTTCTGGGGGAATTTCCATTGTATTCATTTCCATTACAAGCTGCATGCGTTCTTGAGTGTGCGACGCGGGCCGTCCGCTGGAGGAGTCCCGACACCGCGATTCTTGCTGCTTCGGTGATGAAAAATCCCTTTATTAAACCGGCTCTGCTCCAGAGCGGTTTAATAAAGAATCAATCACCGTTCTTCTGGGGGAAACCTTTTATTACTGTTCTCCTTCACTCCGTAACAACAAACATGAACGCGCTCCCCCAACACTTATGCACGCTCTCACTCACTCTTACGATGCTCGCGCTCTTTCCTCTTACACACGCAGCGCGCTGAAACACATACACATACTCATTCTACAACACCTATATAGTTAGTTTAATAGTTAGACAGTTAGTAGTTAGTAGTTACTATTATTTGTTAATAAAGATTACTGCGTTGTAGTTATGAATTGTTTTCATTTGAGACGGGGCCGCTGGGGGATTTTGTGTTCGGCGGCTGGGGTGGGTAGGTGTTTGCGGGATGCGGTTAACCCCGACACCGTGACTCCTGCTGCTTTATATTCTTGATCAAAAATCCCACACCGTCACAGCTCTAGTTTATATCTTGTGGGACACAAAAAAAATGCGACTTCTCCAGTGATGAACAGCAATAAAACTATATTTGATTAACTGATTAACACTAAGCATAACCCCCTTATCAAAGCAGAAATGCAGGTTGTTTTCATGTCAAATGTTGTAGCTCCGCCCCTGTTCTAAACAAGGGTGACTCCCTTAAAACAGGACCCCAAGATATGATAATGAGATAATAGAATAAATTGAAAACAACTTTTGCTAGAAATCAGTGATATAAATGCTAGAGTTACTCTGGGTTTTGGGTTTAGGTGTGACTCAGACAGCTTAAAAAACACTCTGTCACTGTCATTAGCTTTATTACTTTGTCTTCAATACCTTTAGTCAAGTTTTCTATATTTTCATACTCAGGCCTACTGTGAGAAGTCAGAGAAGCAAAAACTTATTTTTAGAGCACATTATAACTGTTTTTAAATATCAGTCACATGGGCTAGCATCAAAACTGTGACGCAAATGGACTATTGATAGTTTTACTCCATTGATAGTACAGTTACATAAAAGCTATTCAGGGCTGTTCTTTTGCAACCATAAGCTCATAACACAAACACTAAAAAACAAGATAGGTTTCTTGATTTTTTTATTTTGAATGAAAATAATGTAATTCTGTGGGAAGAGGTTCAGCAAAAAAAACAACAACAAGAAAAACAAATTGGAGTGGCACATTTTGATGTGAATATAAAAATGGCTAGACTAAATATGTATGGTGCCTGTGCTACACCGAGTCTCTGAGATGACAGGAAATCATTTGTAACAAATTGTTGTCATTGTTGACCCTGTAAAATAGATAAAAAGAAGTTTTGTGATACTTATATCATTATCGCAACATGTATTGCACTGATTGTGGACAATTAAAAGCATACAAGCCTTTAATAGTACATTCTTTTTTTTTTTGTCGAATTGAATAATCTCCGCATGTACGTTGGAAGACATAGAATATTTTTGAAACACTACAGTATGCATAAATGGCCTTTAAGGAAAAACAGTCGCAGTGACAGCAGGAAGAATTGATTTCAAGCTCCTTAGCCTAAAACCTTTTTTCTTGTGAAATAACCCAAAATGTTTTTAAGGTCTTGTGTTTCTTTATATGCGCGTTTTTTTCAAAGCTTTTATCAGCATGAGCTTGTAAAAGTTCAAACACAAGCATTGATGATTTTGGGGGGGATTTTCCTGATATTTTTATCTCTCAGCTCAAGTAGCTGTGCAAGCATGAAACAGAGGAGTTACAAACAGTTCCTAAGTGATTAGGCAAAGACTGGATAATCAAACCTTATCTAAGCTATGAAAACGCCTTATTACTCTCTTGTAGCAAGTAAAACTTTATTATGCATTATTTAACAAATGGAAAACGAGTCCATTTCTCCCTCCTTCTCTTCTCCCTCCTTCCATGTTTGCCTACTGATTGCTTGAGTGTCCAGTCAATGCATTTATAATTTCAAACATTGTTGTCTCTGAGCGGCATACATGTGTATCCTGCGTGTTGTTTGTGCAGTTTTGTCAGGACTGATTAGATTATTCTCTCTTTTACCGGCTGTGCACACACTGGCTGAAATGAAAGAGCCGGCTAAGTGAAACACAGCTCCATTTAGGTATATAAGGCAGGACCCTGGGAATCCTCCTTATGTGCTTAACAAAGCTGATATAACACATTAAGCACTGCTGTGCAAACTCCCAGTCAGGGGAGACAGGAAAAACTAAAGGCAGTGAGGAAGAGAGGACACAAGCAGTGGATGTTATTGTTCATTCATGCTCAAAGGCACTGGAAATATCCTCAGCACTTATGCGCTTGTTGTATGAAAATTGTGCAGGGACATGTGAATTACCAAATCAGGGGGGATAATATATATTTGCAGTTAATTTAAAAATGTAATAGGACATGTCCACTCCTTGTCCCCATTTTTACTCTGTAAATACTTTCAGGTGCTGTAAGTTAAAAATCTATTGAAAGAGACAGCTCCTGACATAATTAAAGCATAAATTGTTTGCTAGAATAAATCATTCTGTGTTCATTTGGAGCAATAAAGACAGCCAGCTTCAGGTTTTCTTTTCTTCGAATAATGAGCTGGTCTTTAGTCAGCGCACCTTGTGTGCCATTATTAAATTGGCAGGTGTTGGAGCAGCCAGATGGGGTGAAAGAAGGGGTTTGTGTTGCCCTCATTTTGGTGTCTGCCTCACAGCTTGTGGAGGAACCTTTAGATGAGACCGGGGAATAGGGGGAATAACGGAAAACAATTTAGCGAGTAACAGCAGCCACTGCCTCCCTCTTTCTAAAGCAGGATCAAGCCCGTTACAGGCAGTAAAGCTCCTTGCCATGCACTATTTTGCCTTTCTGTGTGGGCGAATATAAAAAAACACCAGTATGTTATTACGTTTTTTGTCCTCATTACAGAGTGCAGGGGCTGACCCTGTGAGCTGACACCATCACAAGGAAGCAAATTATTGGCAAGTAACAAATATACATGGAAAAACAGCTGAAGACATCGTTCCCCTGAGATGTATTCAAGGTTTTAGTACTTTTTAGAACCTTATAATATCTCACAAAAAATTGCATATTTGTTTTTTTGTAATTTTTGTCAAATTACAAAATATAGGACCTTTTTTACTTTTCTTCTTTGTTGTTACTTAAATACGATATGTTTCCGAAGAATGACATGCTTCAATAACAAGACCATATATAGATATAGACTATGAGTGCAGATGAGCTTTCAATGTAAAAAAAAAAGGAATAAAAATATAAACTATTATTAAGCAGCATCTGCTTTTTGTTTTTTGCTATAACATTCGACACAACCCTATATTGTGTGTTGTATATTATCTATTATCTAAAGTATGTTGACACACTGCAGGCGTAAGTCAATCTAATTTGATCAGATTGGTCGGCAAGTTGAGATAACATTAATTTCCTTTATTAATTTAGTATCTGCATTCAGGAGTTGCAGCGGGGTGTACCTTTGTCTTTTTTCTTCTTTTTTTCAGGGGTGGGGTCACTTACATATCCTATTACTGAACCTAGTTATGGGGAATTTAATTTACAATCGACTTTGAATCATGTACTCTTTCCTAAAGTCCCACTCCGAGCATCTTTTGATCTTTTTTCAAATCGTTATTAGTGGTCTTTTTTAAATTATGATTATGCTGTTTTTAGCCAAAATGGAAAACCTGTGTCATTTTTCTATGCAGAGCGGCAGTAGGTCATCATAGTTGTGGGTGGGATGTTAGCACACAGCAATTTTGGAGCCATCCAGCCATACATGTTTGGTCCAGATACCAGCTCAGACGAGGAAAAGGAAGAAATACACAGATCTATGTGTCTGAAAGTGGATGCATTGGAATGGAGCAGAGCAGAGAGTTTGTGGTTTGCCATAGTAACTTGTAAGTCACACTTACAACCTTTTTCCAACAGCATATTTTCATCTGCTTCTGATTTACAATTATTTGAGTAGATACACAGAAATGCCATTTTAAACTTAATTTTTTTTAGTATGTCCCCCACAGTAAGAAAATGCCACAAGAACATGTTAAAAACACCAAAAATATAGTTTTCATAGGAGTGGGTCTTTAAAGGTTTTGGGTCTACCTCCTCATTTTGCATTCTGTGCTAAACATTCAAAGTGCACTGTTGTCAAATACTCAAACTAATCTTGCCAAATCTTTTTCTTTCAGAGAATTTTGATTTTTATCTCTCCATATTATATTGTTTCAGTTTTTATTTTTTATTAAGGATGAAGTCCATAAAAAGTCCATAAATAAAGGTTACTCGTGCTTACATTTTGCATAACACTAAGAGAGCTCTCAGAGTTTGATCTGAAAGGACATTTAGTATTGTCAAATTTCAAACCCAGTGCCTGTTTGTGCCAGTGACACGGTGAGGAGGGATTGTGTGGTTGAACAGACAGAAAGATCGAAAAAGAAACAAAATACGTGCTGGGTGTCTGTATTGTCCTTGTCCTTGTCCTGTCTCTGTGATATGTTCTTCTGCCCAATACCTGTTTGACTCATGCTAAACAAACAACAAATCTTATTTGAACGTTTGTCTATCTCCTAAGGTTGTTGATTTCTGCATACAGGACAGATGGTGGTAAATAGAGATCAAAAGAGTCCCTGGGTTTAAGGATTTGGACTGATTTGTTTTTAAGAAGGCAGCAGGGTAGGAAATAAACGGATTCAAATTACTGAGAAAACAGAACTGTTCATTCAGGAAAGATAGAGGACGAGCATTTAGTATCCTGTGAAACGTGAAAAGACAGCAACAAAGGTTTACATCAGACAGAGGGGAGTCATGTGATGAAGAGCAAGAATCACAGAACATCAAACATTGATTTGCTCATTCATGCGCACTCTCCCTCACATTTTCCTGCTAATTAGCATAGCATCATTGATCTATCTAATGCAAAGTCAAAAAGGCAACCATTGGAAGAGAGTTGTTAGCAGTTACAGTGGGTGAATGTCAAGGATTCCTCACGCTCCCTTGACTTATCTAATCCTCCATTCAACAACACATGCACATGCAGGAAATGTACAGCTGCAGACGAGACCAAATACATTTCAATGGATAAAAGTCAAGTCGCTGTGGAGAAACATGCAGGTTAGGAGAAGAAGTGAAAAGTCTGAAGTGGAAGCAAAGAAAAATGACACGATTGTTTGATTAAAAAAACTGATGAGCTGCTTCAGGACACAAATTGAATGATCGATAGAGATCAGCTGAGGGAAAACTCTGAGTTTGGTGTGGAGGAAGATCTAAGGAAGGAGATGGCTTGATGGGAAAAGCAACAGAGAGGACGTGTTTTCTTGAAGGCACATGCCAATGATTGGTCTATTCTTGAACTTATATCATATATAAGGCGCACCAAACTGTAAGGCACATAAGTCATAGCCATGAGTCAGTTAGTTTTTATTAACTATGTTTTAGAACTTGTTTGTAACACGCTACTACGGGGGTGCTCACACTTTTGAGGTGACAAGCCCCAAAAGATCTGCACACACACAAACATATGTATATGTAAATATATGCATATATACATATATATGTGGTAATTAGCCCCATTGCCATTAGTGTTCAATATAATTATGTATTTCTGAAGGCCATGTGGTAGAGAATGAAAGGGCAAAGATCCTGTGGGACTTCCAGATCCAGAGCGATGGGATGGTAATGGTGAACCAACCAGACATTGTAATGTTGGACAAAGAACAGAGGAAAGCCATTGTGGTGGATGTGGCAGTGCCAAGCGATGGAAACATCAGGAAGAAGGAACATGAGAAACTGGAGAAATACCAGGGACTCAGAGAAGAACTGGAGAAAGCCTGGAAAGTGAAGGTGACAGTGGTGCCTGTGGTAATTGGAGCACTTGGGGCAGTAACCCCCAAGCTGGAGGAGTGGCTACAACAGATACCTGGAAAGACCTCAGACCTCTCAGTCCAGAAAAGCGCAGTGCTAGAACAGCTAAGATACTGCGCAGGACCCTCAAGCTCCCAGGCCTCTGGTAGAGGACCCGAGCTTGTGGGAGTAACCACCCGCGGAGGGTAAGAGGGGCGTTTTTTTTATTTTTTATATGTACATACATACCATGACTACGCTAACTCCTAACCTTATTAGTAGCAAGTTAAAAAAATCACAGTCCAACATTGCTTCACGTTAGCCATGATAGTATATTAATAATAATACACAAACTTGTTTGCAACTCGTTGAAGAAAGACTCACATTTTGACAAAGCACACTGCATGTCTCAAAATTGCTTCAGGAACAACCAGAATTATCCATTTATAGGGTGATTAAAAAATATTACGGCTTTTGAGTGTGCCTTATAGTGCGGAAAAATAAAGTAACAAAAAGCAACAAACAATGAAAAGCAACGAACATGACAATGCCATCCTGTTGAGCTGAGGATAGAACATCACTTCATCTTTTGTCAGAGTAATTCCACTGTGTTATAACTAAAGATACTTCTTATAAAAAAAGAATTACATGTACCTCTAACTTTTTAGTTAATAGGTTTTATTTTTGGTTGCTTGGTGTTGTTCTCTGTGATTTTCAAGTTACCCTTTTGTTTTTTAAAGGATAGGTTTTTTTTTTCTACAAAAGCATCAAAGCCAATTTTTTGTAGCAAGAAAAGCTGAATAATTCTTCAGTGGCACAGACAAGAAAAGGGTTGATTTTCAAAGCACAGCCTTTTCTTCAACAGAACTCCCTAGATTTCTGACTATGCATTTATACTTCAGTGGATATCTACATTGTTTGCTAGCAGGCTGCAGGGTTTCCTCTCAAAAACAGCTTTATGAGTTGTTTACTTCATGAGCTGCTAACTCCCTATTAGAGGAAAGGAAGGAAGACAGATGGCACCAATACAGGAACAGCCTCCAACTGCTGGAGTTGGAGATGTTACAACTACTATTATTTCATTTCTTTTTTTAATCTCTTTTGTTTTAATTATGTTTCCAATTATCCCGTTAAGGTAGGGTCAAGCAGAACAGTAAGGTGCTCAGGGGTTAATCATTTATTAGTATTACTTGGATATAGTTAGAAATTTAGAAACACAGCTTGACCTGAGATGTTTTTCATTCATTATTCACTCCTAAACAATTTTAAAGCAACAAGCAGAATATTTAAAATTAAGGAAGAGAAAGAACTGGTGAATTATTCACAAAAGACTAAAAGTTTATTTCCAAATAAATAAGTAAAACATTGTTGCTCAGATTGCTATGAAAATATGTACATCAACTATCAGACAAGTACTGACCAAATAGTGTTTAAAGGTTTCTCAATGAATTTTTTTCAACAAATTGACTTTAATAGCCTTAAAGAAACACAGAGAAATACTTTTTTTTGCTTGACTGCATTTATAGGCTAATCTATCAACTTTTAAAAGGTTGCCTTTTATCCAGCAAGCAAGTATCAAAGGAGTTGCTCAAATACCTTTATTTTAATCCATTTCATCTAAGCACTAAGAACATCTTTGCACCTTTATTTATTCGCATTTTATCTCTTCTGTCTGTCATTATCCCTCATCGACTTGTGCTCCATATAAAGCCTCCATCTTCATCATGCCCCCCCGCCCCCCTTCTGTACATAACAAATGAGAGACCTCCTCCAGCTGGACAGAAGTAGGTCTCAAGAGGAAAAGGCAGGAAGTAAAGGGTGAGCAGGGGCAGATAGAACTGGCTAGAGGAGATAGAGTCTGATGGATGGCCACAAATGGAGCGAGAAGAGCAAGGAAGGAAAGAAAGGAGACGGAGGGATGATTGGAAGCTATCATTCCTTTTCCCTTCCGTCTGGCTTTTTGATGATGAAGGCCATTATTCACACAAAGAGGAGCCAACTCCCCCTTTCTCTCTCTTCTGTCTCTTTTTTGTCATTTTTTGCCCGTGTTCTCCTTAGTTTCTTGTCGTCATTGCTGCTCGTTTGTTTAGATTCTTTCCAGGAAGAATCTGTTCCATTGAATTAAAACAAATAATTGCACTCAAGATCATTTGATTTAGTTACTCTGAAATTTACAAGAAGATTTTAATTCAAACTCAGTGTTTTTTAATCTCTTTACTCTGTGTTCTTGTCCTTTTTGAAGATACATATGTAGAGATTTGAAACCTTGTTTAGAAGAATAAATGCATCTCAATATAATTATGTATTTCTGATAGGCAAATATGGCTTACATATTTCATTTGTTTTTATATTATAAAAAAATAATTCTTTCCCTTTTCTTTCTTGTTTTCCCATTAAGCCATTAAGTTGCTATATTTACAAAGTAAAAGCTTCTCTTTTAGCTATGGTGGCTGATTGAAAAAGTTTGTCTCAAAGATTTAGTTTAAACACAATTATACCAAAAAAGATACTTTTTCCAGATCCTAAATTATGGCAGTGATCACTTTAGCTGAAAGAATAGAATATATATTTTTAAAGAAGTTTGTGAAGTATTGACATACATGGGTTGAGATTAATTAATAGGCAAATAATCATTAAAGAAAACTATACGACTCTAAATTAATTTAAGTTTATTTCTTTTTTTAAATAAAGTTAAGTAACTATAAATTTTCATTCATTCAGTCATTCTTAGTGCACTGTGTCAGTTCCATATACTGCAAATGACATAAAGAAAGCATATTCCACTTGGAAGATGACTTTAAGATGTTGCAGTGAATTCTGGAATGAACTCAGCTGAGCAGCAGCTCTCAACTGACATAAAACCCCCAACCTATTCAGATGATCCAGCTGTTTTCCTGTGAGAATAATTTTAGTACTAAACCCATGTTGATGGGGGGAAAAAATGTCTTTGCATGCTAACATTTGGTAATGCCACTTCTGCTATGTCACAACCATTTGGACATCCACAAATAGAGGATTATGTGCCATATTACCCAGCATGTGGATGTGACTGGATACAGCTCAAACTTGGGGATTTGTGGAAAGGGGGAGTTCTGACCAAAACCTATAGAGATCACTGCTGCAATTTCCAGATGAAAGCATCCTGTCAGGCCCAACAACATACAGCTGCTGACATAGAGCTGACTCCTCCTGTTTCCATCAGGTTAATGGAAGGAGATTCATGTTTGAGAGGAGCTTATGCTAAGCCTGCACTCATCATTACAGAGGCAGGGATGAGAGAGTTATCTCTTTTTTCATCTGGAAAAAGTAGGGATTTTGAATAAACATTTGTGCATTTGTTGGGTTTCTTTGCTTTTGTTTGTGTGTTTGTATTGATTGTACTGTTTTGATCATATATCTGGGCTGACCAGGGAATTCCTAGGTATCCTGCAGGAAAAGCTGTAAAAGGGGGAATGGGGGGAGGTGGTTCTGGACGTCTTTACTGAGACTGCTGACCCCTGACCTAAACCCCAGATTGACAGACAATGAATGGATGGATAAATGGATTATAGTCTGTGTAGTTAACTATCGCAAATGTAAATACGTATATATATTTTTGGCCTTATTTGCCTCTCTTTATATTTACTAATTGTTCATCAAACTAAATCTTAAATTAAAAAGTTATTACAAATGGAGTCCTTTTTAGTTTTCCTTTTTAATTGTTGAATGCAGTAGTTTTGGCTCTCAAGCTACGCACACCAGGCATGTGACGTATGTTCAAGAACGCACCAAACACAGGTTCTTAAATGCCCATTTAGCCCATGGTGTTCACACTGGACAAGCAGGGAGGGGCTTCTTCTTCTACTGTTTACTAATGCATGTCTGCCACCTACAGTTGAAAGAGGCTTGCTGCAAAAATGTCAAAGCAGAGCAAATCTTGTGAATCGTGTCCCAGGGACTTTCTTTCACAGCTCTATTCCGATATATGACTTGGTGCCATACGATTCTAGCCGGGCAATTATTAAATTCTCCTCCGCGATAAATCTTCAAACATCCATTAATTAAAAGTGATGCAATCCATACGTCACTAACAAATCTGATTCCCTGATTGGTCAAAGTTCTACCTAGTTTGACTTTCAACTTGCAGTCAATGACACGTTGGGTGCGTAGAGCCCAAAAACAGTTGTAGAAACTTGCATAGCTACGCGTTAACAGAACAGTTTCGAAGCCTAAAACATTAATTTACAGGCGTTTACATTGACTTATCATTGAAAGTGCCCGCTTCAATGCACATTGCCAAGGGCAGTGTGGACTAGCTCTTCTGTAAAAAAAATATTTTTATTCCAAATTTTTAATCAAAAATCTCGCCTTAAAATTCTTCAGCTTTTTTAAGGCCAAAACATTACCAGTTGTCTTTATGTCAGTATAGGAAAACCTAAAACTGCATATTTTTTTAATTTACCTTTAATATGTTTAACATATATTTTGGCTGTCTTCACTAATGTTCGATTTAAAATCTCTATAATTTAGATCAACATGACGATCAGAAAGATGTAAAAACCTGAATCAGCTGTAACAGATAAAAAATAGATTGTATCTTTTCTCACCCACACTAAAGTCCCGCACTGGGAAAAACCCTTTAATTTGTTTTTTAATGTGCTTTAAGTGCTTAACAAGGATGAAAGTATGTGTGTAATAAAAAAAAGAAGCAAAAATAGCTTTAAAAAGTATTACCATTGTGTAAAATAGAAACTGATCAAGATAATTGGGGCTCATTAAAGCGACAGTCAAAGACTGAAAGTATTTACACATTATTTTTAATACCTGTGAAGTAAGTTGTTTTTCTGACATTTATGCGCCAGCAAAAGCTTTGATTCTAAAACTTGGAGAATAAAGGTGAAAAAAAACATGCACAAATGCTGAAAAGCCTCTGTTCTGTTCTGCACATCTGTCCCTCTGAGTCAGAATGTGAAAGTGTGCTTCCTTAGTTAAATCAAGCAGCATCTGTTTGCCCTTGAATGCCTACAAGCTTTTGAAACCTTATGCTCACAAACATTCCAAGGTATATTTGAGTTCATTGTGCTAATTAGTTTATTTCTGCACTTAGACAGCAGTGACGTCATTATACAGTCATTTTATACTGATCACACAATATCATCAACATCCAATCGAGGCTCATAAAACCACACAGAAACCAGCAAAAACAACAAAACTACTAACAAACCCAGTTTGTTAGTAATTATTACTACAACATGGTACAAAACAAGAGAAAATGTGAACTCCCACATTGTAATACACCCTTTCACAAGTTCCTTATTCAATCATATGACGCTTGGTGTAATGTCCTTTAGGCGGCCTTGCTGTCACACCAAAATCTCAAGATTGACTACAGCAACTGTCAGCCTCCGCTCTTTGCAATGGGGATTCTGAAGACCTCCGGCAGTTTTGGTAGAACCTGACAGCACAAGCTAGTTAAAATATGATTGGCTAAACCTGTACTATACTGTAAGAACGCTGTCAGCATCTGCACCAAGTGGATAGTGTATGGCATGAAGAGAACACACTATGAAGAATACTTTTGTAATATGTAGGGTCATTTAAATCACATATTTATGTAAAAAAGCAAGTTTACATCAGCAGAGAATTCTTCAAATTTAAATATAGATTGACAAATAAACAAAATATTGAAGAAGCTTTTTTTAAGCCGCTTTTCTGTGCACGAGAGAATTGAATCTCCAACCGTACTTCTGGTTCACTAGATAACTAAAAGTGATTTTTGGGGGGAATAGAAGAAAAACATATTTTTCTGGATTTATAGTGAAATTGAACAAATGTTTCGAGTTCACTTTTGAAACTGTAAAAGAAAAAATTGCCTAACCTTAAGCTTGTGTTTCTTCTGTTTCAGCTGCATCCAGGTGAAGCCTTCACTGTTTACCACACCAGTCCTACGCTGTCCACTTTGTCTAAACCTGTGGTGCTGTGGACTCAACAGGATGTCTGCAAGTGGCTTAAGAAACACTGTCCTCACAACTACCTGACCTATGTAGAGGCCTTTTCCCATCACGCCATCACAGGTGCCCAAGAATAAATGCATGAGCATGACTTGATCAAAAAATGTACATCTTAGTTATGACAAAGTTTATAACAAGTTAAAGTGGTTGCACTAAAAGTACTTATTAGCCTAACCGGAGTAACATTGTATCTAGTGAATAAACTGATTTGATCCAGCTTAAAAATAATTGGTTTTTAATCAAAAAATGAGAGAGATGAGACTCCTATATTCAGATTTGATTGGTGAAAAATTCCGAGCAGTTTTTATATTATGTAGAATAAAAGTCTTTGGTCAAGACTGATAAAGAAGGTGTGAAAACATGGCAGCAAAACAATGGCTTGCTTTTGTTGGAAACTCTATGGGAATTAAATACTGTAGGAGAGGTGAATTAAGAAAAGTTGTTAAATCAAAACATTTCTTTAATGTAACACGTCTATTTTCTATGTGGCTTTTTTTTCTTTGTTTAACTAGAAACAAGGTTAATGCTGAAATTTCTGTAAAGAAAAGATTAAAGATGTTCATGTCAATGAAAAATATGAATTTTTTATGATGATGGGTAAATATACAGCAAAATTGCAGCTCATTGTGTCTTATATGTATTTATCCAGTCCAGTCCACAAAAAAGCACAGACAAAACAAGTATGTAGAAAGACACTTGAACAGATAGAATCAGACATATTCCCAGCGGGACCAGAAGAACAGTCTCTGTATCAGCAGAATAGATTTTTTTTGTGCTGCAGGCTCTGTAACCACTTAACTGCATTTGTGTGCACACAGACGCTTAAAAACACATGCTTCATGGCCACACAGTGGCTTTAGGGTTAACAATCTAACCACTGTCAGAAAGCTGCACTCTTGATCGTTTCTATTTATGTATACAGGAAAACAAATGAGAATCAGATGAGATCTGATTCATCTGCTCATATCTCTCTGGATTCCGTTTTATCTCTTGTCATTAGCTTCTGGGTTCTTGTGCAGTGATGTCTGAATAGGGTTTATGTAGCTGAGTGTTGCGATATTATGAGCCTGTGTCATGTTAATTCAGTGACCGAAAAGTGAATGTCAGTCTTTGTATCTTTGCAAGGGTCTTCAGACAGTCCAGCTATCACAATGTGTCTTCCTTTACATTGTCCTGCCCTTGCCGGCTGTTTTCTTCTGTGCTCTTCTAGTACAATTGCTCCTTTGAATAAAGGTGTTACCTATAACGATACGGTACATTAAATTATTAATTTCTGTTTTTCTATCTTGATAATGATTCTGCAGCTTAAAAAAGCTTTATATCAGCTGTATTTAGAAAAGAATCCATAGTGGATGTGGGATAAAGTAAAGGCTAGCTAAATTGTAAATATGGCTTTAGAGGTGGACATTGCTTTTGTAGTTTTGTGTAGCAAGCTTGTAGACATATATAGCTTTTTGTGAGTCTCTTTTTGCCAACTTAAACCAAGTGAGTTTTAAATAAGGCAGTTAAAAATAATACTTTAAAAGGATGTCTACTTTCCTCCCTATAGGATTGCATTTCAGCCTTCTTCAGTAGTTATTATTGTCCTAGCCAAGGCATCACTGCTTTCCATTTGCCCGCAGGCATCGGTAATAAGCTATTTATTTTGAAGCCAAATTGAGTGAAGCGATCTTCACTGAAACAGGTTTTTGTTTTTGTGTCTCTGTTCTCCCTCTGACAGCATACTTTCCCTATCCGTAGGCAATTATTAGGAGTTGTATTAAGGCCGTCTGAAGTGAATTGATTTGTGCTCCATTCATTGGCTTTGTCTCGTTTGTACCCACACACACACACACACACATACTGGCACACATTCCCATAGCAAGGGCAGGGGCTTTTCTAGGACACGCTGGCGGGGATCTTGGAAGGCACACATGACAGGGCTTTTGTTGGGGATGAGGTGAAGAGGTTGACAAATGTACACAAAAAAGGCAGACAGAAGCACACACAAGGGGCACACAAAGTGAATGCAAAATGATCATACTGTCATAAAAAGTGCTGGACACAGAGAGCACCTGGACTTGAATGAAGCAGCAAATGGTTTGCTTTTTAAGCATGTACAGAAAATTGCACACACAATCAAACACACACCAATTATTCAGCTATTGTGAAAGCTAACTGGTTTGCGATAGATTTTTATCCAAGCTACACCTATCCAAGGTAACAATCGTGTTGATTGTTCCAAGCTATCTGGCTGGCGGGCAGCGCCGTCCTCATTTACTCTTTGCAGCTCCAGAGAAAGCTTTAAATTACATCTCAAAGAGATGGAACATGAAAGAGGAACCCTAATAACTACTGCTTTTTGAAGGGTTGCCTTCGCAGTTTCCTTTTTGAACAAACAAAGTATTTTTACTGACAAGTAAAAAATGACAAGTGTTTCTCAGCGTACTGGAACAGGGCTACTTGTGCTTTGTTATACCAAAACTAAAGGTACACTCAGAAAAACAACATGTAGGAGTGAGAGACATAGAGACAGAAACTTTTTACCAATCCAGTCCTATAGTGTCCACTTTGTCTAAACCTGTGGTGCTGTGGACTCAACAGGATGTCTGCAAGTGGCTTAAGAAACAGCTTTACATGACCTTCATGGTGGCACTGTGTTTGTCTGCTGATAGTATTGTATTTTTTTCCTGCTAAATGCCTACCCTTAAGGTGGATTTATTATTTAAACAAAAAAAACGTAGGATCTGTCTCCGGGAAATAAACACCAAAAGTAGCAATGTTGGTAAATTTGATTCAACGTCTGTAAAAATCAGCAAATGCAAAAGAAAAGGACTGTCTTTACAACACAATCTTACATGGTAAATCTGGAAACTTTCTGTTTTTTAAAGTCTCGGAAAACACCAAGAACTCAAGTCTTACCTGATTCTGATGACCAAAACATCAAATTAAATTTATGGAGCTTATTAATGTTTTAATTACCCGACCAAGACTAAATCAAAAATCTGCTGCGTAGATTGCCTTAAGGGAGTTACACAAATCAATAATTGTAATAATGTTTTCTAAATGTGCTCCACCATTTGTAAAGCACATGGGTTAAAGCTGCTTTTTCCTTTTTATATTACGTAAATGTAATCGATGCATGTTGTTCAGTATTTGGATAAAATAAAATTAAAATGGTGCTAAATAAAAAACTATCCATTCAGCCTTTAAATTTTTATCTGGATACCTGATAACCAACCACGCATGCTCAAAAGCAATTACTTGATTTTTGGGATGTTTAGATACTTGTAGGGTCATTGCACCATTTGTGCTGTATTGTGAAAACCCAAGCAGGTAGTCAGTCCAAGATTTATTAATAAAAAAAATACCTTTATCATAATTTTGTCTTTCTCAGGACTTACAGTTTGCTAGCAAGGAAAAAATGAAAATTCCTTTTTTATGGATGAAATCTTTGCGAAAGTGACTTATCAACAAGTGGTTGGAGAAACTTTACTGACTCACAGTTCTTCCCAACAGGACGAGCGTTATTGCGCCTAAATGGGGAAAAGCTAGAGAGGATGGGAATTGTCCAGGAGTCTCTGCGACAGGAGGTTCTCCAACAAGTCCTCCAGCTACAGGTCAGAGAAGAAGTCCGCAACCTGCAGCTCCTTAGCAGAAGTAAGTAGTCGTGGCACAGTATTTCAGAGTTTGCATGTCTGTGTGGGCTGTTAGGCTGTTATAAAGATGAAGCAAAATGATAAATATTTAGCTTACCACTGGTGGGAAGAAGTTACAATGAGGGATGATGTGTTTTCCTTGGACAGCAACATTCAAAATCTTTTGGTTTACATTTTGGCTGATGGAAGGTCTCCACCGCCTTTGAATGTCATTAGTGAATACGGCTGTGCAGTCTCCATTCACTGGTCTTCTCTTAACTTGTTTCAGAGGATTGTTTTACCTTTCCTTCATTTGTTTCTTTTCTGCTGACATTAAAGGTAATGAGCTATCAAAGTGAACAAAAGTCCAAACTCAATTTAACAAGTGTTTGCAAAATCATTAAAAGTATTCAATTTTGATTACCAGTGACATCAAATATGTCGTCCATCTTTGTCTCATTGAGAAGCTTACAGTGTAGCTTTCTGTGAATGCATGTTGCTGACACTGTTATTGTTTGGTTTTCTTCACATTCCTTCCCACCACAGACAGCTTTGAGGTAAGTTACTCAGACAAATACGCATTGTGTGTACTAACCTTTCTACGACCTTATGTCTTGGACCAGCATGGAGGCACTGACAAACCAAACAATATTTTGATCTACCTACAAAACACTTCAAGATTCTGAAAATCAAAGTCTTTTTCCTAATCAAATGAATTGTTAGTATGGGTTCATGACATATGTTGTAAATTATAAGGGAAGACGTGTTTGGAATATTTTAGTTAGGGATGGGCCAATATCTTTTTTCCCAGCCGATACTGATATTTCCCCTGCAACTGTGGCTGATAGCCAATATTTGCCGATACCGACGTATAACTTTTGTTTTACTGAACAATCACATTGTACTTTACCTTCTTAACATACAGGAAAGATTATTCATGGGATCAAGTATTACTTTAAAACTTTAATGTAAATATATCTGAAAGCATTCAGACCATTTATTGAATATTGGACATAACTGTAAACCATAATATCCCTATTGCCAAAGATCTATTAGAAACAACATGTATCCCTATCAAAAATAACATTTACCTGAAAACATTCAATTACTGACTAATACTGTGAATATAAGCTTCCCAATCTATTAGGAACAAGAATACATTTAAAAATAAAGTGTTTCTGAAAACAGTCGGAAGAATAACAGTAGATTTTTTAAAACTGGACGGATATTGTCTCAATTACCGGTAAACAAATATTGGCCAATACCAATACTGGCACCGATATATTGCCCATCCCTAATTTTAGTTCACCTTTTGGGACATTTTCTTTGACTCCCTCTTACTTTTGTGGAGTTTCTAAACACACTAAATACACTTTTCTGTTTATTGATGTAAATTTTTGTTTTGTTTTCCTCTTTTTTATTCATTTTTTTTGTAGAATCTTCCTTTTTGTTACGGGTTATGTACATGACCACACATCCAATTCCCCATCAGTCTTTTCCTGTTTCTGATTTAGTGCTGATCCTATTATCCAGTACTAGTTTAGTCAAGTTCTTTATTTTGCATGATCAGTGATTTTTCCTGCATCCTTTTCTTTTTTTCCTCTACAAGAACTTTTAATCAACAAGCTTAGTGTGTACAAACTTTAGATACATTTTAGACATAGTTGGCAAAATGCTTAACTCTTGAACCAAACAACTGCATTTTTAATGGCATTAAATTCAAGGTGCAATGCAATTGATTAGTAAGGAGAAAGAATGAAATTGCTATTGGGAACCTCCATTAATTGTAAGTGCAAATGCAATTTCTCAGTTCATCAGGTGCTGTCTCGGAGCTATAAGGGCAAGCTAATTATGTGGCCTCATTAAACACCTGATTTTCACTGAGCTGCAGGCTGTTGTGGGATGATAAAAGTACACGACAAGGTGGGAAGGGATGAAGGAGAGATTAAATTGATGCTTCAATTTTCAATGAAATGAGTAAAAAGAGCCAGAAGAAAGGGGAAAAGCAGCAAATGAGGGGAAAAATGAAAGTCTTGACTGAAACATTTAATTTTAATAACATTGTAGTTGAAGAATACATAAATACCATTCGCTGTGCCAGACATTTTTTTGTTCTTTGATCCCGGTCTTTTAGGTACAACAATCGTTAAATGGCCTGAATTATTATTTTCCTGTTTCTAAAATGCACTTGTAACTTTCCCTTAGTATTGATTTTTTATCAATTGAATGTCCTAAAACTGTACAAATCTCTTAAAGTAAAGTGCATTTGTAGAGGAATTGAAAATGAAAATCAGAAAGATAACAGCAAGAGAGCAGAAAATGTTGGATTTACACAGTAACTGATGCACATCAAGGCTTTGCAGCCACACACTTTTTCTCCATGAATGATTCTCCTCATATGCTTACTGTTTGGTAGATTTAGCTGAGCTGTCACACCACCTTTCAAGTCTTATTCATCTGCAACAGTCTTGCAAAAATTAGATATCGATCTCACAATAAGTTTTGGAGAGAAAAGAAAATAAAAAGAATTGAGAAAACAAAAATGAAACCCAAATCAGACATGTTTTTCTTTAACCTGAAACATTAACCTGACACAACTTCACAGTTTATTGATATGCATAAAATGTTGAATGTTTGTTTTTTAGGTTTTGTAAATTTTCCCTTAGTCTTTATCTTCATCTAAAACCTGTGTGGTTGATACATTTTTGTAGAGACAAAGGTCTATAATATTTACGACTTGCAAAAGATTCTTCTTTTTATTTATCTTTCTTGGACATTGCAGTTTTTATTTCAAGCAGGTTTTGATAAAAAAAGAAACTCTTTAAGTTTTCTGTAGTGGACATGCAGAGTACTCTGAGTCCAGAGTACCATACAGAAATGTAAACATCTGAAAAAGCTTATAGTTTAGAGACCTTTGAAGATCTGCTGTCCTGCTTCAGTGGAGTCATTGGTTGTTGGTTTATTCCTTTTCTAACAGGTCATATTTACATCAAAGTCAGTTGTGCTTTTCTGCAAAGCCCTCTGTTATAAGTCACAATCTTGTCTAACTGGGAAAAAGTGATGGAAATGCAAAAAGCTTGCATAAAAGGCATTTGAAACATGAGGAAACCTTTCACCTCTGGGTGTCCCGCTCATGTTGGTAGAACTTCAAATCAGAATTAAGTGTGGTCCCTGTCAGATGAAGTGTTGCTTGAAGAGTAGTTTGAATGACAGTCTGAACATGACAGACAGAGAAGATGATGAACTGTGTCAGATTTAAGGTCAAATTCAGCACACATGCTTTTTATTCCCTATGTCAATTTCTGCTGCACTGAAGCTCTGATGCCTTCATGAGGAGCTGGAAAAAAAAACAAAGTTTTACTAGAGAGGCAGGTCAAGGTTTGCTTGTGTGTTCTGGCGCTCTTCTAACACTCTGACAGCTCCTGGTTCAGGTTCACTCAGGTGGCCATTTACATTTTTCTGCATTCAGGAACAGGTGCTGTGTCCTCCACTGCTCTCAGGGGAGGAGGGTTTAATTCTGAAATGAAACGCTGAAAGCTCAATTTCTGCATTCCCGCTGACACCTGGGACTTTTTAGAATGAAACTAAATCATTTCCAGGAAAACCACTTTGCTGCTCATTCAGAGGACAAGAAAATTAAGAAACGGGTATAATTAAAGCTGTAATATATCATTTTTAAATGTCAAAATAATGACACATTTGTGTCTCTTTTTTTGGTCCTCTTTTAATTCTAACGTAATTTTTAAACCTATTATGCCCATTTATATTCGTTTGCAATGGCTGTCTTAAACATGGTTGCCATATTTTTCTGTTGGCTAAATTATTGTTATTAATCCTCATTATTACATGCAGCGTGTTGCGTGAAGAAAGGTCAGCGGCAGCAGCTCCTCGCTGGTCCGTTTGATGCCGTTTCATTCAGACAATTCAGGACAATCGCGGCCTCAGAATTCAAGGCTTGAAGAGGCCGTTTCAGTCGAGGCGCACACAGGACATCAACTTTTTGGTTTCACAAACAGACACACGCGATGTGAGAAATGTATTTCTGACCATTCACGGGGCTCATAAAGGGACAGATCTGCAAACATTCCATTGTTCCTCCTTAACCTCTGCTTTTGCTGCCATGTGAATTCTAATCATGCGCTTCTCCTCTCTTCACAGCTTCCTTTGGAAATTACTCTTAGCTCAGCTTTGGATCTGTTTGGCAGCCCTTCTCCTCACCCCCCATCACAATGCGTCTCTAGGAGCCGTGGAAAAGCTGCTGTATTCAGATATGTGAGCAGAGAATCGACAAGTGAAAGGGAAGAGGATGAGCCTCCACACTACGTGCCAGCTGGTTTGGAGGATTCTCATTCATCCCGGCCAATGTGGTTTACAGACTCAGAGACAAAGCCCCGTTCAAGGCAGGGATACCCACTTTAGCCTAATGATCCGACGAAGCATCCATTGGCCCGATAATCATTTAGATCTGATGCCAGTTTGATCTTGAAAGGTTATCATTGGGATTTGTGTCTCATGTGGTTCAGGCTGATATTACAGCTTCAACTGAAATTTGACTTTGAGTTATGGATTCAATAATTAGGATTCATAGCACTAATAAATTATTTTCTGACATGGTTTAAGTTCAGTGACGCCATACGAATGAATTATTGCATTATGATAAAAATCCAGATTTAAATTTCAAGTTCTAACTTTTTGAAACTCACATAAACAGTGCACAAATAAAGTAAATCCTAACGGAATCCCTGTATGAAGACTAAAAAAGCATAATTAATGTCACTAGATAGATAGACTTTTTTTAAAGCAAAGAAAAATTGTACTTTTTTTAACCTGTACATGCTTTTTAATTGTACATTATTATTATTGCCTGTTGTTGCATATCATAACTGTTATCCTCCAACTCAGAAAAAACATGGATGACTCTCCACCTTCGTCTTCGTCATCTCCTTCTGATCACCGTTTCTGTGGATGAATCAGGGCAGTGACCCAGAAAAGAGACAGCTCCTGTACAAACTGATCAAAACATTTCCAACTAAGAGAATTCTATTAACTATCTAATCAGAAAGCATTTTTTAAAATTGTCTTATTTTTTTATCATTTTGATTGTTTTAATAAGTCTGATGTCACTATGAAAAGAAAGCTTTTTGTACTGAGACTTACCTGCAGGATGCCAGTGAGCTAGCATTGTCGAGTTCCATGTACTTTATACTGTGATACTGTAATATTGTAGCAGTAATTTAGTGTTTTATTGAATGATTGGTTCATGTATTTATTCTAGGACTTAACATAATAATCATTGGAGAAATGCGACACCTGAAGAAAATATTCTTAATTATATAAAATGCAACTCTATACTGTAGACAAACATGATTTTTTTTAAAAAGAAAAACATTTCCAGAAGGCTGAAGTTATTCGCATGTATTTAGGTGCAAATAGCAGGTTGCATTTTGTTGGCCATTTGGTGGTTTAACCCTAACTGCAATGGTAATCTAACCTTAACCCGTCCTCTGGGTCCGTGCGGCCAAGAAAAAAGTTCAGAGCTGGATGCTCATATTTCAAAAATTACGTGCGAATAGTCACTTTCTTTTCAAAAAGCAAAAACTTTATTTCTGTCCGTCTTCTGACACGTTGTCTTTGGATAATGTACTTTACTGACTGTTAGAAGAAAAAAAACTCAGTTATTTTTAAATTACTGGATAATCTGTAAATATTTACCATTTTCAGTTTACTTCGATTAGCTGTTCAAAATGGATGAAAACTTTAAAATTTCTTTCACTTTATAATACATGCATATATTCGTATGTACGAAAGGACAGCTGACTTTTTGAATAAACCAACTGAAATGAACATATGGTCTTGTGTTTCACTGTGATGGAATCTGCTACCACGTAGATGCAGACAAATATCATTCAAAAAGAAAAATAAGAAATTGTTAGTGAACTTATGCCATGGACATGTTTAGCCACTTTATTTCAAATTTCTGTTTTTCTATTTGTGACAAAAACAAGCTTCTGTTGTTTAACTATTAATCAGCACCTCTTGTTTTTTGTTCTTTTTACTTTTGATTATCAGCTTTGCTTTAATTATCAGTAATACACCTCTGAAAAATAATAATAAGGATTTATTCAGTTTTTGGTTGAAAGGGAGGGAGGTAGATTCAATCTAAAACAAAGAAAATTATTTTTAGCAGATTAGTAGAAGAAATGGCGATTTAGGATCAGTAAATAAATACTTTGAGGCTACAAAAACTGTCACCTTTTATTTTTGCCTTCTCAGAAAAAGATAAATTTGTCATATTTTACCCATGAAAAAGTAGTTTTATAAATTGATTTAAGTGGAGACACTATAGATAAACTGAAAATAAAATGCAGTTGTTTGTATTCTCCATTCCTTTTACAAAGAAAATCCTGCTCCTTTGAAATTTGTATGTACTATAAAAATTATAATGCAAAAACTTCTAAATATACTTAAATGTTTTTTATATAAAGTAGAAGTCTTAGTTCTGGAAAATCATGTTGGATGCTGACTGTATAAAACTCTACGAAAGCTCAACATGCCTAATTTACCAGATTACAGCCTTCAATAGCATCCAAGAATCTTACCTTTCGATTTTATTTTGAAGGCTACTGAATCAAAAAACCAACCTTTGACAGTGTAGTGTGTGTTCTTGAAAAACCTGTTTTGATCTAAAGCCAAATTTGAAACATGTGTCCATTAAATATTTATTACACAGTATGCCTCAAATTGTAGATTCTTCTTGGGGTCATTCAGGGTCTCTGAGGTTTAGCTTCAGCTGTGAAAGCAAAACAGTGTTACTTAAATAGACGCACGTTTTGCCTCAGTGTGACACACTGACAGACTCACAAACACTCTGGGATCCAATTACTGAGAGACGTGAAGCATCTCACCTGTTAATAACAGGGCACATGTATGATAAACAGATTCAGTGAACAGTGACCTTCTCAACTTTGACAGGAGATAAATTTGCACAGCAGATGGTTGGATGCTGCAGTTAATTGGGGACTGTTTACAATAAAGTGTCTTTTCTGTGACATTTGGAAGCGTGTGGTGCTGTTCTGGAAGTTTATTTGGGGGGGCTCCTTCAGATAATGGAAGCTTTAACTCCTAAAACAGCATGTATAAGTCCCTTTTAGTAGAATAATAAAGCCTTCAACCTTTTATTACGTGTTAACTCAACCCCTCCATTTCACTTTTTAATGTGTGGGCACGGTAGCACCTTTAAAACCAGAAGGAGGGGGTCTGACATGTTTTATGATTGGCAGCTAATCCCTTTCAGGTCACAGGGATGCTGGAGCCTATCCTAGCCACTATCTTTCCTCACAGCAAGGAGACACCTGTTTAAATCTCAGCTGGAAACTTTCTGTGAGGAGTTTGCACGTCGTCTGGGATCTCTGGTTTCCTCCTCTAAATCATGCTTCATAGGTTGATTGGTGTCTCTAAATTGCCCCTATAGGTGTGAACACGTGTGTGTGGGTGTGTGGTGACCTGTTCAGGGTGTACATCACCTTCATCTAGGAGTAGAATTCATTCCACTAGCCCCCAAAAGGACTTCAGCAGGTTTAGAAAATGAAAAGTTGGATAGATGAATACATAACAAAAATGAGACGAGTCTGCTTATTTATAAATAGCTATAAGCTATGAATATAAAGTTACCCAAAAAGCCACTATATTTTTTCAATCAAGTTCATTCCTACTAACCTACATGAAATGTACTGCACTGTACTTTCAACTGAAGTCGGCCGTTCCCTAATGACTCACAGACACAAATGGAGAAGAAGATTTGGATTTTGTAAACTTAAGCAACTTAGGAACTGTCCAATGCAATGTCTTAGCAAGTCTCTATGGAAAGCAATATTTATAAGCAACGTTTTAATTTTTAACATAATTTTAACGTTATTATTTATAACAATTTTAAACTGCTGAAAGCAACAGGAAAAAAGAGCCATAAATATCCATTCACAACTATCAATTTATGTGTAACCCTTTGGAGAAAGTAAAAAAGCAGGCCAGAATCATGATAGATTTGCGCAGACATAGATTTTCATTCTTGCAGGAAGGAAAAATCTATTATATTTCATTCCATAAATGATTATCTACAACTTATTAGTTTTACTTTTTAAGAAGCAAAAACCATAAAAAGGCAGTTTTCATCTACCAAAGAACTTTGATGGTCATCTGCTTCAAGGTTTTTCCTTCCAGCAGCACTGAAATTTCTCATCTGCTAGTTGTGAAGAAACCCCTGAACAGTGGCTTCAATTAAGTTGATTGATGGCATGAAAATGTGAAAGCTGCCTGCAAAAAGTGAGGCAAGCTGACTGAACTTTAGAGGGAATGGAGACGGCGTAATGCATTAAGTTTCTGGATTGACTCTTTCAAGCTTTTAAGTGAGCTGCCAGCACCACCTGGTCACTTTTAAAAACCATTAAGTGGTCTTTTGCTCTCTCAGCGGAGGAGAAGTGGGGACATAAATCTCTGTCGTGGTCCAAGTGATTAATCAAGGGTCAAACAGCGTCATGCGTGAGGCATTTATCAACATCTGTTAAAAAGACAGCAAGCAGATTTTACTTTGACAGCTGGAAATGCTGTTTATGCGAATGGCTACTAAGTCAACAGTTTGCTCATTTACGAGTGATGTGTTAGTGACATCTGTACAGAGCTGTGTCATGTCATAGAACTACATTGCCCTCATGTGGAAGAAAATGGTCACAAAAAAAAGACATGGTTTAATACTATTTATTAACTTATAATATACATGTGTTACATTTTAATTTGTAAATGTACTTCCCATACTCTGTAGAAGGGACCATCTGGAGCTTAGCGTGGATAGCTGAAAGCTTTACTTTTAATATGTTTTCATCATTTTTCTATTGGTTTACACTGTGATTTCTGTAATATTTCAGCACATTTGATGTATGATGAAAAGCAGATAACGCCCTAAAGACCCACTCTGATCATCTTTTGATTTAGTTTAAAAACATTCCCTATGGTCGTTTAATTATGAGCATGCTGTTTTTTGTCAAAAACCTGTAATTTTCTAGGACATAGTTTCTGCAGAGCGGCAGGAGTTCATTAGAAATTTCCCTCTGAGTTGTGCACCACTGGCGCAGATATAAGCCCTCTAAGACTTCCCATCATCCCTTTGTTTACACTCTCACCTGCTATCTTGCAGCCCCTCACACCCACACACTAAAAATAGCGGTGCAACAAAAATGGCGAGCAAAATCAGAGCTATCCAGCTGTACAGCTGTGAGCCAGATGCCAGCTCGAATGAGGAAAATGAAGACGTACATGGATCTACTTGTCTGCAAGTGGTTGTATTGCAGTGCAGCAGGGCGGGGAGCTTGTGGCCCCCCCAACTGTAGCACCTAACTCACTGCTACAAGCTTTTTCCAATGGCATATTTTTCCCTCTGCTCCTGATTCACAGCGATTTCAATGATGAAATACTTTTTTAAGCTGAATTTTATTTGAATATCTCCTCCATCATGAGAAAAATGCTACAATAACAAGTTACAAACACCCAAAACACAAATTTCTTTGGAGTGGCTCTTTGAAAGCCATAGAGAAGAACATTGAACTCTGCTTCCCCCTACTGGCCACACTCAGAACTTGTTAATGCATAAATTACATCATGTTTTCCCACATTTCTTCCTTAGGCTAAAATGCCTTGCACCAGTTAAACAGACAGGAAACTCCGTGTTGTGGGGGCAAAAAAGTTTAAAGTGGGAGTGATGCCTTAAATTAGTCTTTTAGTGAGCTACGATAATGTGAGAAATGCCAGCATGTGCAGCCGCCTGTCTGGCAGCCACAGCAAAAAATTACACATCCAATGCTGCATCCAGTAGCGGTTCTAGGCACGGGCCGTCCGGGCGGTGGCCTGGGGCGGAAAACTGAAGGGGGGCGGCACCGGCGGCTCAGCCCTTGTAAAATATTATATGCACCACTATTGGTTTACTTATGTCACAGTTTGTGAGTTTGTAACAGCCTGAACCTGGCCGCGCCGCCGCCCTCGCCCCGCAGCTGTGCGCTCTCCTGTCTTTGAGAAGTAGACACAAATGTGTGTGAAGAAGAAGGGAGGGGGCGCGGGGGGAGCACGGAGCGCCACCGCGTTTGCGCATGCGCAAAACCTGGCGGGCTCATCTTTCAGGGGAGGCGACGGTCGCGGGCTTGATGAAAAAAATAAAAGTAAAAACTGCGACTGCGCCGTCATGTAGCGAATCAGCGCCCCTGGCTATAGCTGCACGCGCTCCTGCTGGAAATGTGTGAAGAAAGGGGGGGGGGGGGGGGGCTGCGGGGAATCGGTTCAATTGTGGGACGCTTCCAAATTAAGTGGCTAGGTGGGGACAAGGGCGGGGGTTTGAATCTACTTCATCAAACCTTTTTATAAGTCAGTCATAAGGTGACATTCTATAACCTACACTTTAATAAAGGTATAGAAAATATATTCTGCTTTTTGGGTTAATTTTGTGTGAAATGCCCAAATAAAAAAATGGCAACACAAAACAATGCTGTCACTAAGGTGACAGTTGGTTCAGTCGACGGACTTGATGTCTTCTTCGTGACGTGAGGACATTTATGCCAAACAAACGCCAAAAACATCTAAAATATGGAGAAAAAAAGGTCAAAGCCATCTGGTGCCCAATTTAGAAAGAAAAGAAAAGAAGAAGAGGAGAAAAGAGATAAAGAAAAGGGTAAGTCCTCACAGCTTGATGCATGTCTTTTCTAAATTCTAATGCTACCTGCCCTACAACAACGTTGCCGATGAAAACTTTATTTTGGTCGATGACCAACACTGAAGTAGGCCCAAATGTTGCAAATAGCGTCATTTTTTTTTTTTTTTTTGGATTTTATTCTTAAAAATTTGCTCTGCCTTAACTTGTAACATTAGTTATGATTCATGTGTCTGTCTGCTCTGCTGTAACACAACGGTTTTGTTGGGTTTTGCTGTTGTATACTAGTTCATAATGTTAAAAAAGCTGTGATGGTTACACAGCATGCTGCTGCTGCCATAAGATGCTAATGGGGCAAATAATTTGAGATTGGTCTTAAATTTAATAATCGTTTGTGGCAGCCTAAACGTTTTCCCAATGTTTTTTTGACATTTAACTGGGGATTTAGGGGTTAATTTTGAGCCTGCATATGAAGTTTATTTTTTATTTGTTTTACAAATGTGGGATTATATTTTTAGCCAATAGAATTTCCATAAATCTGAAGGTAGTTTTAAAAATGAATATTTACCATTTACTGCAAATCTATGGGGACAAAACATAATTCAACAGGTCATAACTGAAAATTTTCCAATCAAAGGATTGAAGACGGAAAATATGAGCTAATTTTTCTTCTCTGAAGTAGAGATCGATATAGAACATGACAATTTAAATTTCCAATTCATAAATGTTTTTAAAATATTTATTTTATATTATTTATTTAATATTGATTTAATATTTCTTAGCTAACTGTATTTTTGCCATGCTTATGGTCTTTTATTTTTGTGTTCTGATAACTATTATAATGCTGTTCAGAATTCTGACATCTTTTGTATCCACTTCTTAATTTCAATGACAATATAACATGTCAGTTGACAAAGACAAACAAAGTTCTGTTGTGACTATGGGGGGGGGGGGGCGCCTGGGGAGGGTCTCGCCCGGGGAGTAATTCAGGGTAGAACCGCCACTGGCTGCATCAATTGCAGCGCCATGTGATGCTAGTTGTCATTTACATCAGGGGGGTTAATGGCTGTTGACCTTGAATTTAGGAACTAAAAAATAATAATAAAATAATTACGACACTAGTCTTTGCTTATTAAAAAAGGGGGGGATACAGCTGGGATGCTTTCAGCTCAGCACGTTCAACACATTTTTGGCATTCCGGGGTTTTATTTATTTATTTTTTAAATGTGACAACAGCACCGGCCTGTGTGACAAGTAGAAAACCCAGCACAGACTCGATGAGAGTCCATTCTGGCAGCTTTTAGCTCCCATGGAGACGACATTCAGTTGCAACTCGACGCAAAACAGTTCGCGAGGGGCTGATATGAGGAATTCAAGCCCTGACCCTTTTTCTTTCGTCAGGCAAGAGCGCCGTTACGTCGGAAGAGTCGCCGGAGCCCGGCGCTGAGGCTGCGAGTCCGTCAGCCGCCGTTTGTTTTTCGCTGGAAAATCTACAACAATAACGCGAGAGCCCGCAACTCACCGCACGGCTACAGTTGCAACTGTCAAAGGTGGAGTGGATGCGCGCGTGAGCCAACACACATCGCTGTCATACTAGTGAACAGCGGCTGCCGTTGAACAAAATTCGCGAGGTAAGCAGCGGAGCGGCGAACCGCCCGAGATTTTGACGGGTCTGCATATTTTTAATTTTTTTTCCTCTTCTATTTCTTTTACTCCAACTAAACGTCGACATTACTGCACTAATTATATTTTGAGCCTCCCTTCTGCTCCGGCCAGCGCAAGGATTTTTTTTTACTCCTCCTTCGTAATAAAGTCGCCATTTTGCTTCACTGCCTATATAAACCATCCCGTATTGTATTATTTTTCCTTAAGAGTGTGGAACGCGGCAGTCTTTTCTGGCTGTTTTCGCTTTTTTTCCCCCCATGGAGTGTCTGAGGAAACACGGAGCTGGGAGAAGTGCCTCGTGGTGTACATATTAATGCAGGAAAGGAGGGGACGCTGCGCCGTGAAACTAGAAATAAGGGGGAAGTATCCAGGATTTTCTCCCATTATTTGAATTGGAAATTCGACTTCTCCTTTCTCCACAACACTCGTCGTCTGCAGAGTGGGGACACACACACAAGCAGAACAACAGTGCCCGCTTCCTCTGAGCCTCCCCGACCTCCGCGTGACCGGCCCTTGACGCTCGGCAGGTGTGATTGCCATGTAACACAGCATTGGTGGAAAAACGCCCCTGTCTCCTGACCCCCCCCCCACCCCCGTCACGTGGGTGACCCGGGGCCACTCGGCTCCTGGTGCCGGGTGACTGCTCGACTGTTCAGGTGGGTGTGGAATGCTTGGGGGAACATAGAACCGCTGTATGTGTGTGCGTGTGTGTGTGTGTGTGTGTGTTTATTCTAACAGTTTAGTAGCTAACAAGCTGCATTGCACGGTGCCACGTGCTTACAAAAGTAGTTGTTTCCAAGTTGGTACTTTGACAGCAAAATATGTGAGTAGGTAGTTATGTGTCAGCACCTTTTATCAGGTCTTTTTTTTTCTATTTATTTTTGAAATTTTATTAACAAATAAAATTCTTTTATTTTGTAAAGTTTTTCCTTACAGAACAAGTATAATTCTTTGGACAGAAAAAAACGTATCATTAGTTGTCGTTTTAACCCCAATAAAATAGTTTCCGGTCCCTACTTTTACTTTTTAGCCTATTCTTTTCACTTTTTGCTTGTGAGTATTTATGTGCTTTTTTTTGTAGGACAGAGATACTAAATTACTCACACCATCCCAGCTCAACATACAAACAGTTGAAAAAACTGTGCTTAGCTTTAGTCACAACTATTAACTTTATAGGAGAACTGGATCGAGTGAGTGTGACATCACCACTACAAAATGACTCCTGGTTCCAACGAAAGGAAGTCAATTTAGTTGCCATTTTTTCGCAATACGGATTTGACATATTGGAACCAGACAATGTCAGTAAGCAGTGATTGGTCTCGCCAATCAGGATTGAGCTTGTTGGAAATCCACACCCCTTCCACTTAAAGCGGGCTCAGGAGAATCTGTCTATCAATTTTTTCAAACATTTAACCTGAGATCACCTACTTTTATTGAGGCATCGTGTTGGTCCGTTTATAACTTGAATAACCTTTACTACAGAAAAAATATGGAAATAAAATGTGGATTAGCAAGAACACGTTATAAAAGGTAGCAGAGCAATGGTTTTTCTGACAAACATAATGACTGAGTATTAACTGTTTATTTCTCAATAGAAGTCTATGGGAGTTTGGCCTCTCCCTTAGCAGGCTCCTCCTGTTTGGAACTCAAGTAGTGAGGGGTCACTCAATCCAGTTTTCATAAACAGTCACAACTGCAACTGCATTACATAACTGACATGATAGATGAGCCATCATTTTCATACATTTATCCTTAACAGTTTGGCATGACAATGAACACTGATTGGTCCGCACAGGGATTCTTTTATAGGCTTTTGTAATTGATTTAAAAACTGGCACGACAAGACAAAAGCATATTGGATCACATTCGCTAGCGCTTAGCATAATTATCTATTGTCAGCATCCTGTCATTAGATTTTCCCATGACAATAGTGAGAATTTAACAAGAGCAGTTGGCATTCTATAGATGACGGCTGCATAACAACCCAACGGTACTGCCGGTCTGTGGGGTCCACATTTTTTGGAGCCAACAAATGAGGACAAACTCTCAGCAGAAAACATTGCTGTTGACCCGGTGACTTTATCACCTCATGCATTTAGTCATAATTAAAGAAGAAATGCTGGTTATCCCCTATCCTCCACCTCTCCGACTCACCTTTTATCTAATGGGAAAAGCATGAAGTTGGTGTGTTAGAGAGAGTATTGATTTTGAAATGAAACATGGATGGTCATTCCCTCATCACTACAGCGGATGATGTGTGCGTCTCCTTTCAAAATCCGAAATGACCAACATAAATAAAGTGCAGTACAGACAATGTTATTACAGCCTGTTGCTGTCTTATAGCACTAATAATGTTTTGACATTAAAGATAAACAGTTTAATAGGTAGAACTATTAATATTCTAAGATTGCTTTTAGATGCAAATGTCATGGTGGGTCTCCAGATTCCTTAATATATCACTTTGCAGGTATGGAAAGCCCCAGTGGCCCCAGGATTGGGAAGATGTCCTCATTAGGTCTACCAAGAAGCCGGACAAAACAGTTGGATTCCCAAGAGTTTACTAGAAACTCACCAGCACCTGAAAACAACAGCAAACATAGTAAGTAAAGCTCTGCTGCTCGAGCTGAGTTTAAACTATTGACCTGACTTTGTTTTATTGGGGTTTTGAGGTAATTCAAATGTGTATAACAATGCAAAGTGCAGAATTTTAACCCTTTGTTAATAACATCAAAACACTTGGTGCATTTAGTCCCAAACACTTTTTTCCCATCAGCAGTTTCATGTCTTTTGGAAAATTATTATTGAGGGGAATTATATTTGATAAAGAATCTATGGTTCCAGGTCTGTGGTAGTTGTACTCCTATCGCCACAGAAGGGCCTGGAAAAACTGGAAACTACAACATTTTTCCTAAGACTGCCTTGCAGCAGGAAAACCAAACAAACTAGTATTTCCAAGCTCTGACATGAGTGAAACGCCTAGCCATCTGTATGCAGATGGGAGGCTTTGGAAAGACAAAACAAGACTGGGGAAATCGTTTTCAAACCAAACAACTTGCTGATCATTATGCATTTGGTAATAGCAATCTGGCAGAGCTGGGGCTTTTTAAAAGTGACTGTTGTTTTGGAAGATAGAAACAGCCAGACAGAGCTCTGACTCTGGCTGAGGCCATTAGGGTTGTTGTCTTTCTGTGTTGTTTCCCATGTTGGCGTACACACATGTCTTTGGATGCAAAAGACTTGCACAAAAAATGAACGTATTAAAACAGAACTGAAAGTGCAACAAAATGTAGGAAGCACAGGGAGTTAAAACTCTTACAAGAATCTATACATCTGTTTATGATAATCTGCCTCATTGGCAATATGGCAGTGGCTCTTAATATGCTGTCCAATCTGGAATGTGTGCATACAGGCTGCAAGCTGATGTACTGTTTGTGTGTTCTGGGGGCTTTTTGTGAGCTGAATGTTGTTGTGTTTTCGTAGACAGTGAGTCCGTTTTAATAACAGCTCTTATGGCTCTCATGTTTTGTAGATGTTTTCTTTCACTTTAGGCTAAAATTTAAAGCATGACATTTCGCTTTTAATAAGGATGATTGTATCTCAGTGTGTGTGTGTGTGGGCGTGTGTGTGAATTGGTGTTTTAGTGTGTAAGAATAACACAGGTGAAGGAGCTGTTCTGGGTTTTTTGGTACTTTTCCGAGTAACCTCATACTATGCCTTTCCTGTGTGTGGCTTGCTTTTCGGTTTAGTCAGTTGATGAACTTGATTCATATGCAAAGTTTCTCTGGGATACTGCTGACATTATATACTGGTGGTTTTGATGTGGCCAAGTTATTACTAAAAGACTGACTCCAGAGTTATTTTGTTGCACAAGATAAGAAACGACACTGTCAAGGTATGCACTAGATTTGTCCTTTATTGTTTCACATGTAAACATTGGCAGTTTTTTAAAAGAAAGTTGTGATTATTGTTGGAAATGTGACGTTGTGGTATTTTAAGGTGTGGTTAGAGGTTAGACAAACTACAACACATCCACAAAAGATGATGCAAGACTCAAAACAAAGATTTAGAAAGTCCAATTTTGGAGATCCCAAAACACAAGGATAGGTGGCTTTTAAATGTCTTTTGTGGTTTATGATTTACTCAGTTTTTGCTGAAGCTTAGGAAAAAGAATTCATTTACTGTTGGGGTGTTGTGCTGCACTAAAAACAAACTTCAATTTGGGATATTAAGTCACATTCTGGAATTTTAGTGGCTATTAACTGTAAAGCTTTTCAATCTCATGATAAGGTGGAGGACTTTTAGGTTTAGAAAGGTCTTAGAACTGGGTTCTGCAAAAGTGCATCCATCCCACTGTTCACACCTTGAGATACCCCGAGCGCGGTTTTTGCTGCAGCTCACCGCTCCCCAAGGGGATGGGTCAAATGCGGAGAAAGAATTAACCCTTCGTGGGATAAAATACAGTGTATAAGATACACCTAGACCTCCTGCAGTTGTTGTTTAGCAGACCTTACAACTCCGTCAATGGCCATTTAGATAAAATAAAATCATGAACTAGAACTTCTACTGATAAACACTACAATTCAGTACTTTTGATTGTTTTTAGAGGGTAGTGCAAATTTTACTTTTGGGATTTTGAGTATATTTTTGTGCATGCACACAGTGTGTGTTCAGTAGAGCCTCCCATTCTGTTATTACTGACCCTCATTCCACTGCTGCCAGCTGCAGTATCTGCATAATGGCCCACATTTGAATGAGTGTTCCTCCCTTTCTTCTGACACCTCTTACTTTTTAGTTTCTTTTACATTTTCCAGTGTCACTCTTCTTGTTTCTTTTCCACATGCAAACATCTGTTTTTTCCATTAACAGGCCTCATTACAAGCTGTAGCCATACAAATTTGCATCAGTCTTCCCACCATGAATACCCTGCCAGGGTTTCAGCTTCCTTTACCACGTATAGATTGCTCAAGGGTTTGGGTTTAAATGCGATTCTGGAGCTTCTGGAGCTTAAATTTTCGGTGACGTGTCTTGTTTTGAACAAGTTGCTTCGTCCAACCTTTTATCTGGCAATGAGACAAAGCATGGAAAATGGGTGAGGAGGGAAGCTGTGTTGGTGAGTCATTGTCCATAAGGAGGACACTGCAAACTGTCTGGAGCAGGCACTGCCTGTCTAGCTCAAACACAACACAGTATGCTTTGCTGCATGAATAAGCTCTGTTTTGCTCTTGCACATGTTTACTCAATAATCAACCAAATATCTGAGATCAGTTTTGGCCAACATTACATCAATTGGTTGTTTTTATGTACTGTAGAAATCTGAGCTGTTTCATAAATTAATAAGTGTTTAATCAAGGCCATACATTTAAAATTTCCCAATTTCTTACTCAAACACAAAAAAATATTAATAGAATGTGATGTACAAATGTTTTTTCATAGCTTCCATTATCCCCAAATGCAATGATTTTCATTCATTTGCGTTCAAAGAGTGTTATTTGTTGGTTTTCCTTTTATCATTTTCTAAGAGAATTTACAAGCAACAGTCTTACTTACCGGTAAACTGTTGGTCTAAAGTTTCCTAACATCACATTGTGTGTAAGCCAAGTCTGAAACAGCTGATATAGTAGTACTGCCATAAGGTGAACTACACAGTAGATGTGGTAATCTGTAAATGCTGCAAGTTGCTTATTATGGGCTAGCAATCGAAAGGCCTGTCCTCTTCTATTTGGCTGCTTCACATGTGGTTTAGCTGGGATATCGGCTGTTTGCCAACTTCAGTTCTGTGTGTCCCTGCTCTTAGATTTTCATCTATAATTTAGGATGATCATTTAAGAGGTAAAGGTTTTTTTTTATTAGGCAATCACACGTTGGCCACTAGGTTTAAAGTTTTATGGTAAGAACGTCTACCGTTATAGGTCTGCTAAAACTCTTATAGAGTGGGACATAATTAGAAGAAAATGGAGCATAGTGAACTCTGAAGAAATTGTTCTGAAAATCATATTTTAAGTCTTAGAAGATAAATGTAATAGTAATTTTAACATTAAAAGCAAAACTAATGCCATGCTGGTATTAATGGGAGCCAAAAAGGTATTATCTTTTAAACCAATAGTGTTAATATACACTAAAATTCAAGAACCTTATCCCATAAACCATTTTCCATAACATAAGAGACAATTAATTGTTACAGTGGAAACTATTGAATTAGGACCAGCTTTGTATTGGAATCTACACATATAAAAGGCAAAAAAGGGCCACTGGAATGTTGGAACAGTAACCTACAATAGGGAGATATACTGTCCTAATCATATGGGCAGGAAACTTAGAGTTTGTAAGTTTAGCGTATGCTTTGGTTCAATACCCACTGGTATCTGCGCAGGTCAATGCTGGCTCTGGGCTAAAGCTTTGTTTTATCTATGGTCATGATTTTTTTGCCTTTTGTCTTTTCACCTTCTGTGGAGTCCATGGAGCTGCTCCAGGTGAAGGCAGGGTAAACTCTGAGCAGTATGCCACTCACAGACAGTCACACATGGACTTTTTGTGAGGTGGCAGTAATGATCACCACACCACTGGCAGGTTCAGTCCATGTCAAAAATGAAGCAAAAAGAAGTCTGGCACCATGGAACAAAATGTTCAAAAGCTTCCCATTGTTTTTTTACACCACTTTTATTCAGTTATAGACAAAAAAGCCAAAACCTTGTTTTCTGAATCAAAAGTCTAATGAAATTCAGTGCAAAACGTGCATTTCTGGAGTTGCCGTTTCAAGGAATTTGCTTAAACAGTTTTAACATTTTTTAGAGCACATCATTTAGCTTTTTTAGCTAAATGGTGTAAATGGTGACACCACAAGTTTCTACATTGAACTTTTTATCTGAAACTTCATTTCGAATTTTCATTACCTGTAAGCCATAATCCTCAAAATGCTAAGTAAAAGGCTAGAACCTTTCTGCAATGAAGAGATGTTACTTTAAAATTGAGCTTGCAAGTCAAGACAAGTATGTGCCGAAAAATTAGGTGGTCTTTAAGATTTATTATATGCCCATACATAAATAGAAAATTGTATCAATTTATCATATTTTCTTTGGTAACACTACTTTTTATGTTGAGGCTTGGCAACCATCCACAGATCATCCACCCAGCCTGTTAAATGAGCTTCTGACAATGTGATGATTGTCACACATTTTACATACTGTCAGCCTCCTGTTTTAATAAAATACAAGATGAAATAGGTATTAAAGGATACTTTAATAGGGATAACTACCATTTTCAAATTAAGAAACTAACCAATAGTACGTTGTCAAGACAATGGAGACTTTGCAGTAGTGTGTGCTAAGCTCTGAGCTTCATGTGCATCATAAAGTGCACATAAGACTGAATTTTCATACATAGTAGCTACTTTGGTGAAAGCAATTCTTACCCTTGTCTGATTTAGACAAGGGTTAGTCTAAAGCAGACTTCAGTTCATTTTCACAGCATGCCATGGTGTCAAACAACAGATTCCAGTTTCTTCATTTGCCAGAAATGCCATTAAGTCTATTTTACCTAAAAATCTTGCTTATTAAAATCCATAAAACAAATGTCGATTACTTCTATAACATGATAGTTTATGTCAACCAACTTCTGTGTAGGGCTGGGAAATTAATTGATTTATTTTTGGGAAAATTCATTCATTCATTCATTCATTCATTCATTCATTCATTCATTCATTCATTCATCTTCTACCATTTATTCCCTTTCGTGGTCACAGGGCTGCCGGAGCCTATCCCGCCACTTGTGGGCAAAGGCACCGGCCATCCTGGAGAGGTCGCCAGTCTGTCGCAGGGTTTTGGGAAAAAGCTGGTCTCTCGCACAGATGTGAAAACAGCAGCAGACAAAGAGGAGCTAATTCCCCAAGGAAGAGAAAAAAACTTCTGCTATTTGCCTCTGTGTAGCTTTAGTTTAAGCTGATGAAGCATCAGAACATGAGGATTTTTTAACAGGATCCTGAAAAAACTGGAGGATAAACCTGTTGGACCTACAGCAGCAACAGAAAGTTTGATAAAAAAGTATTGATTCTGAGACAGCGGTGTTGTTAGACACTGAAGCTACGATGCTAAATGCTATTGTGCCGTGTGTGGCCTACATGTGGTCACGGACCGGTTTAAAGTCAGACTTTATTTTCACGGAGTGGACTTTAAGACGTGGCAGATAAATGCAAAAAAAATAATTTATAAAACATTTATAAAAACTGTATTTTATAGATATAATAACAGGCACTTTGTATAAAATGTTATTAGTAATGACTTTGTAACATTGAGCTGGAAACCCCCCCCTCCGTGAGAGCACTGCATCTTTATTGTCAATGGGTAGAATCCAAAACAGTATCATGTTTTTAGGCTGTTTTTCTTATGATTTTATGTAAAGAAAGAATCACCTGGAGGTAGAATTAGAAACAAGTGTTTTTTCTGTCAATCTGTTCCCCTTTAGTAAATCTGTCCTTGTTATCTCAGCAGGTTTTAATTTGACTTTCTAGCTGGTTCAGACCACAGGTGACTGACAGAAACCTCTCTTCTCATGGGGGCTTTTTTCAGCAGGAAAACAGAAACAACTCATTTGTGATTGAAAATAAAACATTACGTTGACAGTGCGAAAACACCAACAGCAGAGAGCAAAGTTTAATTTGATATGAGTACAAGTACAAGAATTCCTTAGAAGAAGAAAAACAGATGTTTTTATATGATGGTTTCATTATGTTGTGACTTCACTTATTTTGCATTTGACATATTATCTTTTTTTTTTTTTAATAAAAGCTATAGTTTCTATATGTAAAATACTGGAATGGCAGATTTGTTGGTAGATTCTTTTTATCTACCAGCCAAGCTGGCCGGTGAGTCAAGAATGAGATTTTTTTGTCACTGGGGTTTTGACTTCAAACTTAGAGCATCAAACCAAAAGCAGCTAAATCTGTTTTAAGGCTTGTGCTGCCTTCAATGCTCTGCCAAGTGCATTCTAGTATTTATCTTTATGAGAGCTCAAGCTAACAGTAGCTCCCAAAACATCTGCTGCATTTGTTACATTTTTACAGTTTGTATTTAGTTGAATTTTGTGTTAGAGACAATTTCCAAAGAAGATGTTAAAGTAAAATAATATTTGTTAAATAGATTTCATCATTTGAAAATGTTTGTTAAAGATATTAAAGCAGAGAGAAAAAAATTGATTAAAATCGAAAATGGAATTTGTAATGAAAAAATCCGAGTTTTTCGTTTTTTGGCCAGCTCTACTTCTGTGTATGTCAACCAGTGTATATTCAAAAGAGATCAAGTTTGCCGCCTCCAGGCGGGGGCAGAAAAAAGGAGAGGGGAGTGTAGGGAGATCCAGACAGCCTTCAAGTGAGAGCCAGACTCACTGTGATCATGTTTGTCTTCTTTCAGTAAGTCAGTCTCTTGATCGATAGACTCCACTGATGCAGCGTCATTGAAACTTCTCAGGATCAGGTCTTTTGTGCGAGGTCAAATGGGCACAGCTTCAGAGCAAGGTTAGTGCATGATGAAGTAAATGAAGTCTGTGTGTGTCAGTGAAGTAGTGAACCAGAGGAAGGAAATGAAAGTGCAGAAGGTTCATATGAGGATATAAGTGTTAGGTAGGAAACAAAAATGTATGTATATGAAAATGGGGCTGCTAAACAGAAGATGCAACAAAAAAGCAATGTTGCTAAAGAGAAAAAAACCCACAATTGAATTCACACCCTGAGGGATTAGTGAGTGTAACAGTTGTGCACAAAGTGGTGTTGTGATAGTTTGTCTATTTTTTGTCTGGTCAGAAGATGAAGCCCGGATAACAGGTCCTTATTCCTCCAGGTTTGTGTCAGTCGTGACGGCTGTTTGTTTCTTATCTTTCTACGGTGCCGCAGGTCTAAAATCTGTTATGAACAAAAAGACAACGGTCTCTGTGTGAGTCTGTCAAAGAAAACAAGTGACTGTTCTGTGTGTGTGTTTGTGGGCAAAGTGTGAACCCTTGCACAAGGGTAAACAGTTGCAGGCGTACATGGGGGTTATTTGAGATCATTAGGCAGCTGTTGGCACTCATGGGTCCAGACTCTTCTGTTTGGCTTTCCCTCTTCTCATGTCTTCGCTTTTCTTTTCTTCGCTTCTCATGGTCCTCTTTGGTTGCTGTTTTCTGCACTAAGTAGAGTGTGTTGCAACTGTTGCAGACAGCTGGGAGCGAGTCACACACTGACATTAGCTGAACAGCTGTTCTGTCCCCATGAGAGAGAGTTGGGTTTGACAAAATAGACCTGCTTTGTTTTGCAACAAGACAATGAACAACGTGATTATTGGATCTTTAGGTATCAGATATCAAATTAAGAAATCAAAGTCATTTGATAAACATGTATGTATGTATGTATACCGAAAGAGTCTCTGTAATTTCCCTCATTTAAAAAAAAAGGAAATTAATTACACAACTTAGGCTAGGGGTGTCAAAACGAAGGGGTCAAAGTCTAATAAAAAATACAAACCCAGAGCTGAGCTAGTTTGTTGTTTATTGAGAACTTCCATATGACTTTATTGCAAAAAAATCTACATTAACAAAAACATTTAACAAGTATTATAAAAGAAATCTTCAAAATGAAGTGTTTTCATTTTTTATCTAGAGCTTTCCATTGAAATTTCTAATGAAAACATGTCCCACTGTTCAACAAAAGGCAAGAAATATGCCATGTTTGTAGCAGCAAGAATAAAAAAAAAAAACTTTGCATTACAAAAGTCAGTTTGACACTGTGATGCACAGTAGTAGATTCTTAAAACTGCAACAAATTTAGGATACAATAAGACACTTTGTACCTAAAAACAACATTAAACATTAAATACAGGGACATCAGCTGCATAATTTCTAAAGATCCATATCTTTTCTATATTTATTTTCAGCTAATATTTTTCTACAGACCATGAGCAGCCGTAATCTAATGTTCTTGTTGGAAAAATCAAAATGTCCTGTAGCAGTAATAAAAAAAAGAAACTTGCATTAGAGTCCAGTTTACTGCTCTGCTGGATGCTCATTTGTCTGAGATACTTGGTGCTTCATTTTGGAAACAAGTTCATCAATGTTGGCGCCTGGGTTCATGATCAAGATAACTCCTGTGTGATGATTTGCTTATCTTCTTCCAAAAAGCTAAGATAACTGGACTGAGTGACCCCTCCTCCATCATGTTCCAAATAGGAGTACTGTACCCCCTGGCTCCAAGTGGCCAAAATCCCATAGACTTCTTTTGAGATATAAACAGCTGCTACTCGGCCCAGTATATTTTTATGAATAACCATTCTTTCTCTACTTACTTTTTTCAACTTGTTCTTTGTAACCTTAATTTTTTTTCATGACATTTTTTTTCTTTATTGGAAGCTAATTAAGGTATAAACTGACCAATCAGATGCCTCAGTAAAAGCATGTGGTGCCTGCTTTTACTCTCTGATACTGCTCATGTCAGTATGAGGACACATTAGAAATAATCATACCTGTTGGTTCCTTACTTTGGTGTTTTTTGAAGTAGAGTTTCATCCTTGGATTTAAATGAAATGTATTATAGGGTATAAATAAAATAGTTTTTATGGATTACCTTGTTTGCTCTTCACTTTTAGCACCTTGTTTTGATTTTGATTGTAAATAGAAAAATATAAAAGAACAACATAAGCATAATTCTAAGCAAAAGCTAACGAATAGAAATGTCTCCTACAGCTTTTTCCCTGACAGCTCGTGGAGAACTGCCCTGTCACCTGGACAATCTTCATACTCCTATTCATACACAGACACTGCAGCCACACTCTTTACTGTGGATTTTGTAAACAATGCTCACACTTTGTACTACATACTATCATAGAATCAAGACAGCTGTGCTTTGCTGTCTTGATTCTATCATTCTTAGTTTTCTTTGTTGATGTTGATAAGAGATTAAATATAATCCTTGGGATTGTTTGAAAGAGAAATAAAGAAGGAAAAATGTTGAAACGTGTGTATTGTGGCATAGCTGACATTAAATGACAAGGATATATGAACTTTTTATGCTATTTGTTTCACAAGAAGTTATAAAGAAAAAAGGAAATACTTTAATGTGAACAAAATGTTTTTTGTTGTTTTTTTTCTTGCTTTGTGGGTGTTGCTTCTTTGTGGTGGTCAGTCATGTCAGCAAAGAATCAAGATATATTGTTCGTGGTGTCACTTGGTTCTTCAATTCCCATTTCCTTCTTGTTATCGTAGTTGGTCTTTACTTCATCTGTCATTGATGCAAAGGCCTGATGGCCTTTTTCTGTTTTTTTTTTTCACTTATCAGCAGTTAGATAAAGGGTATTAGAGGTCTTACTGTAAGAGAAGAGTGGGAATTAACAATTCGTGATGAAAATAAGGGTGAGAAAATGAGAACCAAAGGAAAAGAAGGATGGCAGTTAGCATCAGAGAGCAAAGGGAGAGCTGAGGCAGTCTTTCTACAGTCTGCTGTGTCAGTTTCAGACAAGCTCAAGCGATTTATAACCTTTTGTCTACACTGCTCTGTCTTTGACTCAGTTGCACACACAAATACCCCCTCGTAAGTGAGCCGGCTCATGACAGCATCTGATCCCCTGTTTCCACTTAACTCTCTGTGTAAGTGAGTTTACTGGCAGTCCATTCATTCCTATCTGAATCTCCATCATCCCAGATATGTGTGCAGAGCTCCTGCCTCTTTTGTTTGTAACAGTGCAGGATTTTACACACACACACACAAACACACACACACACACACATACATACATACATACATACATACATACATACATACATATATATATATATATATATATATATATATATATAGCCGCTATATATATATATATATATATATATATATATATATATATATATATATATATATATATATATATATATATATATATATATATATATATATATATATATATATATATAGCGGCTGGGTAGCTCAGTTGGTAAGGTGCAGGACTGTCACGCAGGAAACCTTGGTTCGATTCCCAGGGGCGGAATGAACAATATAATGGCAATGGTAAATGGGGGCAATTACCATAACAATGGAAATGGGGCAATTACCATAACAATGGCGAGCAATTAACATCACCCAGTGAGGGTCCTTGGGCAAGACCCTTTACGCTACAGCCTACCTCACAAACATGAGACAATGAACCACATGTCATGCCGGCTCAGACGTCGCCCGGCCAAACAAGGTCTGCGTCAGGTGCTGGGGGACCAGAGCACTCTGATGGAAAGTGGGCTACTGGAACAAGACGGAAATGGACTAGATGCGAGAACAAGGTTCTGTTAGAATGCTACTACTCAAGTAATCCCAACCAGCGTGGTTACATGCAGAGAATGTGGAATGAATGGATGCTTCGAAACCCACAATCAAGGCTAACTGCCAAACAACTGGTAGCCCAATGCTCTAACATCCACAAACGCCAACTCCTATCACAACTTGAGATTGAAGCGATACAATACAATGGCAATACCCCGGGAGAGCCAGAACAACAGGTCAGAGAGGAGGCTATACTACACTCCCACCCTGAGATTGGGTACACAGCCCCAACAACCACAGTTACGCTGAGCGAGGCAGCAACTGACCTGAAAGACAAGATCATGTCTAGAATGAACACTTGGCAACCCCGACACCAGCTACAACGGTTAAGTGATGTACCGCCTGAAAGTCTACTGGAAACTGTGAATGAAGCATTGAGGGCAATTCCTACCACAACCATCACAGAAACCAATGAACTGGTTTACACTTCAGCAGCAGTGATCCTTGAGATGCTTGGCTATAAGATTAACCATGGGAGAAAACAATACCCACCATGGAAGCAACGGTTAGAGGCCAAAATCAAGGCAACTCGGAAGGATGTGAGTAAGCTGACAGAGGCTCAAAGAGGTACAATGAGAAAGCAAGTACCTAAGAGATACAGCCAGATGCCCATACCTGAAGCACTGGAAACTGCCAAACAAAGGCTCCTAGCCTTGAGCAGCCGCCTAAAGAGGTACACAAGAGACAATGAAGCCAGACGGATAAACAGGCTGTTCGCAACTCAACCTGCGAAAGTGTACGCTCAGTGGCAGGGTCAAAACAGCCGAGCAGACCCACCAAGGCTAGAAACTGAACAGTACTGGAAAAGTATATGGGAGAAAGAGACAGCACATAACAGCAATGCCCAGTGGCTGGTCTCTCTGAGAGAAGAACATAGCAACCTCCCTGAACAGAATCCAGTAACCATCACAGTGGCAGACATCCAAGAAAGAGTCTCAGGTATGAAGAACTGGACAGCACCGGGCCCTGACATGATACATGCCTACTGGCTAAAGAAGCTCACTGCACTCCACGAGCGCCTGGCAGCACAAATAAACCAGCTGCTAAGAGATGGAACTCACCCCGAATGGCTAACAGAAGGGCGAACGATCCTGATCCAGAAGGATCCCTCAAAGGGTGCAGTCCCATCCAACTACCAGCCAATAACCTGTCTCTCCACAACATGGAAGCTCATGTCAGGCATCATTGCAACCAAGATAAATAGGCACATGGATCAATTCATGAGTGACACACAGAAGGGCATTGGTAGAGACTCCAGAGGAGCCAAACACCAACTCCTGGTTGACAGAACAGTCGCTCAAGACTGCAAGTCACGACACACCAACCTGTGCACAGCCTGGATTGATTACAAGAAAGCCTATGACTCAATGCCACACACATGGATCACTGAATGCTTGGAGCTGTACAACATCAACAGGACTCTAAGAGCCTTCATAGGAAACTCAATGAAGCTGTGGAAAACCACCCTTGAAGCCAATGGGAAGCCACTTGCACAAGTGTCCATCAAATGTGGGATATACCAAGGTGATGCTCTGTCCCCACTGCTGTTCTGCATAGGTCTGAACCCCCTCAGCCAAATAATCAACAAGACTGGCTATGGATACCGACTCAGAAATGGGGCAAACATCAGTCACCTCCTCTACATGGATGACATCAAGCTATATGCTAAGAGCGAACGTGACATTGACTCCCTGATCCACACCACCAGGATCTACAGTACTGACATTGGGATGTCATTCGGGCTCGAGAAATGCAGTCGGATGGTGACAAAGAGAGGCAAGGTAGTCCACACAGAAGGGGTCTCACTCCCAGAAGGAACAATAGCAGACATTGAGGACAGTTACAAGTACCTCGGAATTCCACAGGCAAATGGCAACCTGGAGCAGGCAACAAGGAAAGCTGCAACAGCTAAATACCTCCAACGGGTAAGGCAAGTCCTGAGAAGCCAGCTCAATGGCAAAAATAAGACCCGGGCAATAAACAGCTACGCACTGCCAGTTATCAGATACCCTGCAGGAATAATAAGATGGCCAAAGGAAGAGGTACAGACCACGGATGTTAAGACACGAAAGCTCCTCACCATGCATGGAGGGTTCCATCCCAAATCCAGCACCCTGAGACTGTATGCTAGCCGCAAGGAAGGAGGCCGAGGACTAGTGAGCGTAGAAGCCACTATCCAGGATGAAACATCCAAGATGCATAAGTACATCAAGCTCAAGGCCCCAAATGACAGTGTGCTCAGTGAATGTCTCAGGCAATGGAGAGCAGAGGATACAGTGCTGGAGGACAGATCCTCATGGGAGGACAAACCCCTGCATGGGATGTACCACCGGACCATAACGGAAGTGGCTGATATGAAGAAATCCTACCAATGGCTAGAAAGGGCTGGCCTACAGGACAGCACTGAGGCACTCATCCTTGCAGCTCAGGAACAAGCCCCGAGCACCAGAGCAATAGAGGCTCAGATCTACCACACCAGACAAGACCCAAGGTGTAGGCTGTGCAAAGAGGCGCCTGAAACAATCCAGCACATAACTGCAGGGTGTAAGATGCTGGCAGGTAAAGCATACATGGAGCGCCACAATCAAGTGGCTGGAATAATATACAGGAACGTGTGTGCAAAGTATGGACTGGAAACCCCAAGGTCAAAATGGGAAACACCCCCGAAGGTGGTAGAGAATGAAAGGGCCAAAATCCTGTGGGACTTCCAGATTCAGACTGATAGGATGGTAATGGCGAACCAACCAGACATTGTAGTGGTGGATAAAGAACAGAGGAAAGCCGTTGTGGTGGATGTGGCAGTGCCAAGCGATGGGAACATCAGGAAGAAGGAACATGAGAAACTGGAGAAATACCAGGGACTCAGAGAAGAACTGGAGAAAGCCTGGAAAGTGAAGGTGACAGTGGTGCCTGTGGTAATTGGAGCACTCGGGGCAGTAACCCCCAAGCTGGAGGAGTGGCTACAACAGATACCTGGAAAGATCTCAGACATCTCAATACAGAAAAGCGCAGTGCTAGGAACAGCTAAGATACTGCGCAGAACCCTCAAGCTCCCAGGCCTCTGGTAGAGGACCCGAGCTTGAGTGAGAAACCACCCACGAAAGGGTGATAGGGGCTATATATATATATATATATATATATATATATATATATATATATATATATATATATATATATATATATACACACACACACACACACACACACACACATATTTAGTCTCTCTCTTTGCTTTTTCTTCTGTTGTGCTTCGACGTGTGTGCACCACATTATATGACGTGAAATTAGTCAAACTGAGACTCTGGTGCATTCTAAATGACTACATTCAGCACAGACATTGTAAGCTCTGCCCTAAATCTAAATTTTTATAGGGGCATATTTAGCTGCTTATGGTAATAATGGCTCCCTGTTTGGATAAATAAACTACGGTACATATTTTGCTGCACATTATGTTAAGGTCATTTCCTGCTGCTGTAAACACATCTCTGAAGACCCGCCCTGGCATTGATCATTTTATGAGGTTCTAAAGAACAGAATAGATGTTCGTACTAAAAACGAAGGCATGTTTTTCAACAAATTTTCAAGTTCTTACATAGATTGCTGAAGTAAACCAACACCCTACCCCCTTAAAATGATACTAACTGCACATGGTTAAATACAATCCCAAGGCTGTAGGTATTTCTTTAAATGTTATTATGTAACAGATGTTGGCATGGCCAAAATAAGCACCCACTGCCACGGTAAAGAAGAAAAAAAATGTTTTTTTAAGGTGCAGACATGAAAATAGCAGCATATATTTAGTTTTGAAAAAGCTGATGTATTTTTCTTCTAAATAAAGATTGTCACTTTGAATTTCACTCATTCTTGTCAAAATAAAACATTATTTATTTGGTCTTATTATTTAGCCACCTGTTATAGTGATGTTAAGAGGTGGGCTTCATCAGTGGCAGCAGGAGGCATGGCCTAGAGTGGTCATCGTGGTCACAGCACAGTCAGCAGTCAAACAGTGCGGCTTCATTTTTTCTTGCATATGCATTTCATTTGAATAGGAATCCATATTAAAGGTCTTTGGAAATATGTTGTTGCTTTTTTTTTTGCATTTTTAAGTATATATATATATATATCTTTTGTACAAATCAAGAATGTAGTATGTCTAAATATACTACGTCTAAAGTAGTTTTGTAAAGTTTTAAAACTTTATAATTTAGACGTTTAGCCCATTTTGTCAATGAAAATCATCTACACCATTAATCTGAATTGTAGTATTTTTCCAACTCAGTTGATTTATTTTTCTCATTTTTCCAGGTTTAGACTTTGATGATTCAGCAGACGGGAAGAGGAAAGGTCGCCCCAAACCTGAGGTGCAGGAATTGAGAAGTATTCCTGTGAGTGTTTCACTTTGAAATTATTGCTTAGAATGAGTTCAGTCAATTCACTTGGGCTTCAGTTCATTTTCATTCTTTCATAAAGAAAGGCTGAGCAGTAGAACATGCCTGTGTTTACCTCTCTCTTCATCGTCCCCCACCAGGCTCATTTGATAGTACAATGGAAGGAAGAGTTTAAGCGCCACTCCAGGGTTAAATGTCCACGTTCAGGCTGTTGGTTAGAGTTTCCTAGCATTTATGGCGTCAAGTACCACTATCAACGCTGCCAGGGGGTGAGTCAATAGCTTCTGTTTTTCCCTGTTTTGGTACTAACTTAATGCTTAGGAGTAGTGAGGAAAGTCCTGTAGTGGAGGATCATTGCATTTCACAGCAATTCCAGTAAAGAAGAAAGCAATTCCAGTAAAGAAGAAAGCACATACACCATAAATTCCCATGAAAACTGACAATTGATGTCTTTAAAAAAACACAATTAGTTGAGTTTTACATTAGTATTAGGCTTGCACTGTAAGGACAGATTGTTCAGTAAAGGAGCTCACTTTGCACCCCCTTTGTCCACCCCTTATGTCCATACTTAGGCCACAGTGACCGAAAAGCTGAGTCATAGCTGTCCCTACTGTGATGCAGCATTTGCTACAAAAGTGCGTTTGCAGAAGCACAAGCTATGGAACCATCCAGACAAAGTCGCTAAGGACCCCAAGGAAGAGCTACCTAAGCTTCAAAAGACCCACTTCAAGTCCAACATCAAAAAAAGGTGACTGAGCTGGGGGGAAAAACAACAGGTCCCAAACATGTTGTGAATGCAACACAAAACTGTATTTTCTCTGTGTATTTAGGCCAATGGAGAACAGTCCTCCTTCTCCTGTGTTTTTCAAAGTGAAAAAAACACATGAAATGTCCACGCCCTCCTACAATGGAGAGCTGGCTCACCAGAGGAGTGAGAGGAAACAGCACAGCCACAGCCAGCCTTCACAGCAATCTGAGCAGGTCCAGTCACCCCACTCTCAATCACAATCCCAAAGCACATTATCTGATGCAGGGGGGAGTGAAAGCGAGGGTGGCAGTCTTCCCCCTTCATTACCTGATGAGGACCCAGAACGAATGAAGCACAGTAAGATTTAGGCAGCCTTCTGTCACAGCTTCATGTTTTGCACTGGAAGGATGTAATGATCTTCTTCTGCTTTTATCTTGAGCCAGGGCGGAAGCAGAAAACTCCCAAGAAGTTCACTGGAGAACAGCCATCAATATCGGGCACATTTGGATTGAAAGGTACACCCTCTGCTGCATAAACACACTGTTTTCTTTTTTATTTGTATAAAGGCTGCGTCTTTGAAAAAGAAAGGTCCAGCATGCTCATGAAGAAAAGGTTTCAGAGAGATGTACTGAGAAGAAATTGTTTGCTCAAGAAAATTACAGAACATATCTGGAGAACTAAAGGGACTTTTCTAATAAAAAAACACACATGGACCCAAAGTAATGACCCACCAATGGTTTCTGTGCTGTTTTGCACGAAGTTTTTGCTTAAAGCAGCTATTTTTTAACTGCACCAATGTGGCAATTAGTGTGGAGCTTCATTTCTTACTTGATAAATCTGTAACTCACTCACTAAACACATATTATATATATTTTAACAGGTTTGATAATCTCTTCACACCAGTGTCTCAATCTTCTGCAACATGTAGGATTTGCTTCTGAGTATTTTTCTTTGCTTTGATTATTTTCTTTTTTATTTTCATTTTAGCCAAAGATTACATTTGTATTTTTTTTTTCCTATTTTGGATGTTACCTATCATTGTCCTACATCTGCACCTTTATTCTATTCTATATTGATTGAGGTCATACATGTGTGTGTTTGTATGTGTATTGCTGTAGGTATGGCTAAAGTAGAGGAAAAATTAAAGGCCGGGCGTATGAAAAGACAAGAAGGGAGTGGATTCAGTGAGGAGCCTCAGAGAAGACCTTCCTCAAGTCAGTCCTCAAAGAAAGAGCCGGCACTATCAAGCTCTGGTAAGAGGCTCATTTCACTCTTTAATCTGTGTAATGTTGTTTGTTGTATAGTCAGGCAGAGACCAATTGTTTTAAAAGATTAGTATGATCTCAAAGTTATGTTTTTTGCTTTTCCATGTTCGGAAATTCCACCAGATATTCAGAGTTCAGTAAACATTTAAGCCCCTGAGGCTTTCTTACCAGTTTTTACATTTTTCACCTCGTTTTACTACACTAAGATCCAGTCAAACAGACTGTAACTCACATAACTTCATTTCAGTCTGTTTTGTTTAGTTCTAACTGTGTCCTGTGATTTACTCAGGTGCTGTTCACGACACTCAGTGGCAGCGAACAATCTCAGAACGAGGAGAAGTTGTGTGTCCAACCTGTTCCATAGTCACCAGAAAAACAATCCACGGCCTCAAGAAACACATGGAGATCTGCCAGAAGGTCAGTAAGCCATTCAGCTGTGAACAGGCTTAGACTTTAGGGGTCCAATGAACTTTCTTATAGTTTTGGATCTTTGGTTTTTAACATTTTGTTAATATTTTTGCACTGCAGTATACATTTGATTTCAAAGAGACATGTTTTCCTAAGAAGCTTGATTTTCCATAGTCTCCGGACCTTCTACAGGAAATAGTTTATTTGAAGATTGTTAAAGACCCATCAGCAAGTATCTCAGAACTGTTGTTACTTTTGGTTGACTGTGTGATTGGTAATTCTGATTATTTCAGCTAATTCTGACCTAAGATATCATTTGAAATTAATCAAGCAGTAAAATGTTTGCCAACAGCGTGATTTAGGGCCACTTTTGGCCAATAGGTTTACTTAAAGAAGAAAACCGACTTCAGTTAATTCAAGCTTTTCCACTGACTGAACCAGGTGCAATGGCTCAGTGGCCTGAGCCCCCAGAGAGATCTGTCCTTATAGTCTTCTTAATAGCTCTTTGGCTTAGTGGTCTGACCGACTCTATTAAAGGGACATTCTGCTGCCGGGCTTTGACAGAATTATCACATTAACACGGGGTCACTCACCATCATAACACCTCTGTCTTCAAATCAATACTGAAACAAGAGGGAATCTCTGCAACACAGAGGAGAGTGGTAATTCAGCTTTATTCCTTTTTTAGTGTGTCCATTTCTGCTGTGTTCTTTAAAGCATCATGGCTATTAAGTTACAGTTGGAGAACTAGTTTATTAATTGAGCAATATAGGGCAAAGTTTGCAAAAGATGTCAGTTTTCCTCGACATAAAGCGAACATTTGATCACATGTTTGGTCTTCCACCTCTGCAGCTCCAGGATGCCCTGAAGTGCCAGCAGTGTCACAAACAGTTCAGGTCTAAGGCCGGCCTCAACTACCACACTATGGCTGAACACAACACCAAGGTAAACTTCCTGGTCTTGTTTTAAATGGCAAACACTCAATTTAACATCTGCTTTTACACGAGTACTCGTTTTATTCTCCGTGACTAAGAATCATTTAGCTGTTTAAAGAGGTCACTGCTCTCCCAGCAACCTATGAAGCGGAACATTTTGAGCTCACGTTTAATACTTCAGCAATACAGCAGCAACAATCTTCAGTATATAAAATTAACGTATAAGCAGCAGCACATGCTTGTTGCTTTTCCGGGTACACCTTGTGTTTCAATGACTTCTCAAAACAAGAGCTCTGAAATGCTCACATTTCTTTATGCTACTGTTTTAAATCTGACAATAAGATATGACCATGACACCTGCATTAGAGCAATGGTATCAAATTTTCTTTATAATTTAAGAGTACCAGTTTGTAAAGGTATCATAAAAAATGACAAATCCTCAACCATTTAACTTTGCAACACATTTCATTTATATTTGTACGAGTGCAGAGCATTGCATGATGCTTCCACACTCACCCAGTTAGTGAATGAACTTTAGAAATGTTGCACTGGACACGATGCACTGCTGACCAGCTGTGGAGGCTCTGTGGAGGACGCAGTGTCAGAGCCAGGTCGCTTTTCTTCTGGACCGACTTTGGTTGACTCTTGGCTGACAGTGGCAGGCTGTGGGCTGCCAAAGAGAGACTCTCAGCTGGGGATGTTGACATGGATACAATATTCTGAAAATGAAAATCATGTTCTGGTTGGGCAATAATCTGAATGAAGTTGCAGCAGATTGCAAAATACAGACCAGGAGTCAAACCTCTGCAAGTGTCTCTCAGCAAACTCTTATTTGGGGTATGAGCTTAATTGGAATAAGATAGAAGTAGTAGTGTGCATGTCACGGCAACATGAAGGGCTCTGTCACTTCTGAGGCTCAGGTTTCTTTAGAGGGAGACCAACAAATTGAGATGAGAGAAAGTCAGCAGTGAGCATACGGCTATGACAGTGAGACTATGTGGTATTTAACTGCAGGCAAACCGGAGCTTATGATCCCTCTGCTGAATCAATGAATTGGTGACAGGTGTATAACTGCCAGGGAGCCCCCCCTACACACACACACACACACACACACACATACTCCATCTGTCTTTCTACTTTTCCTGGGTCCCTTGGGCTCTCTGGCAGAAAGAGGAAGAAAGACAATTGGTGGCTTTTATCTTTCTCGGCTTGACAGGCGATACTTTCTTTTTTGCGATGTTCTTGAAAAAAAGAAGTGAAAGACCAGTGGATATTTAGATATATCGCCTATAGAATCTTGATGTTAAAATTTTTTACATTTGTTTCTAGGTAGTTTTAGTTTTTTAAATTATAAAAAAACTTGTGCTTCAAATTTTTCAGAGAGAACTAAAATAAAAAGCATTGGGTGACAAAGGTTCCACTTTATCTAACCACTTTTTGTATTTTATTAAAAAAAAGTCTTAAGCAAAAATGAAATCCTATTTTTATTTTGGTGTTTTTTGTGTTAGATTGTTTTTGTGCTGCTTTTGTAGTTTAGGTTTGACTCTTTCAGTTTTTCTTGGGGGCAATTCTTCATTCAAAACCCCTTTGTGCTGCAAATACAATGAATTCCTGATTTTACAAAGACTTGTTGAAAGAACTTCTGGTTCTTCGTAATTAGTGGGCAAAATCTAAACATACTCTCAGAAGAACTAACCAAACACCTGAAAGGACTTCTAGGAATTCTAACTGCTGCCTAGTTGAGAACAGTTTGAATTTATGGAATTGCAAAGTACAGGAAGTGGAACTCTATTTTTTCTTTATGATACTCTAAAATGCTTTGTAAAAGAAAATATGCTCACAGTTAGTAACAAAAGCAAAAAAAATAGTAGTGGATATTTTCCCAACTGTATGGGGGAAAAAATTTCTGAAGACAAAAAAAAAATTTCACCTCCGTCCACCTCAGGAACCTCCCAAAGCGTCCCAAAGCCGAGACAAAGTCAAGTTTGAAGCTCTGTTGTATTCACCCACCTGCTGATCAAAAAACTGTGCCCCTGAAATGGCACAAATTTGAGCTCTAACAAAACTAGAACAGTTGGATAAAACAGATATGTTAATATCAACTTGAAACCACTCTCTGAATAATTGTATGTAGAAAAACAACCAACGTCATTGTGCTTCTGACCTGATGATCAATGTAGGTTCCAGCGTGTCCCCATATTTTACTGTTCTTTTTAAAAGAGCAGGAACTTAATGATTGTAACTAAATGTTAACATGATGATAAAAGTCATTTGTATTTTTATCACATGGACAAATATACCAATAACACCTTTAAAGCGTCACAAAGACCCCTCTATCCCTCCTCCTTATTCCTCCACCCCATTACTGCAGATCCAAAACAACTGTTAGTGACTCCAGAGCCTTTCAAGTCTATTTTGTCCACATATTGTTTTTTAGACATTAGGAATCAGACAGTCAGATCAATAATTCATCTTCCTGATGGTTTTTTGCTGTCACAAGATGTTTTGATAAACATCCCCCAGAATCTCAGTATCTCTACTGAGCTGTTAGTAGAGATACTTTCATATACTCTTTTAAGTGTTTAGATTGGTGGGAAAATGAATGGAGAAGTTGGTGTCAATTGATTGTTTGGACCATCAGAAAATTTAAGTAGAGTTAAAAAACAAATGGAGTCTGAGACATATAACTTTCTTTAACTTTCTTTTCTTTAACTTTCTTTCTTTTCTTAAATGGAAAGAGGAAAGTTTCATCCACCCAGTAAATTTAGCTGTTTCTAACAGAAATTGCTCATCTATGTTTGTGTACAATGTTGATCCTCTATTTTGCTGTGTAAAAAGTCCTATCCAAAAAGCACCATCACACAGTTGAGACCAAAAGGAGCAGCTAGACAGACAGTTATTTTGCATCTCAAACACAGATGCCTACTCTGTGTTTCCCATAGTCCGTCTTTTAATCCATTATTCTTTGGGTAGAAATCTCTATTTGAGCTGGTTAGTGTTAGTTTTAGTTTTTTTTTTTCTGCCTGCAGTGCAGTGCTAGAGCAGAGACATCCTCAGTGCATTTACAGAACACATCTTTAGGGCTGTGTGTCTTATCTGTGTAACCTCTGGAGTAAACGCATGAAAATGATTCCAGCGAGATCCCTCGGTGAGAGCAGACTATCAAGTGCATTGCACCTCTTTCTCTTCCCTTGGTGCCCCACCATCTGTTGTTCTGGTCTTGGCTGCGCATGGCAACAGGCGACACACAAGTGAAAACAGCAGTTTGACAGTTGTCATAAACATGCCTTTAGTAAGCCTCACCGTGACAATCACTTAATGATCTCGGCAAAGCGTGAACACCAGAGATGGAAAACACATTTTTATAGTTTTAAATTCACAACAGAGTGGGAGGTGTTGTTGTGGGACAAAATGATGTGACAGTGGGCTTATTTCCTCCTCAGCCCTCAGGGAGCGAAGACCAGACCAGCAACGAGAATGAGGAGAGAGAAAGGCTGCGACGAGTGCTCAAACAGATGGGACGAATCAAGTGTCCTAGTGAGGTATGCACTTTTTTTGTCATCCTTTTCTCTTTTCTCGTCTCCTATGTTTTTGTGACCTCCGTTCACTTTTGTTTTCTTCAAATTTTTCCATTGGCATCACATATTTTACCTGCCATCTTTAATTTGGCTGCTCCGTTTTCCTTAAACTGCATCGCTCTATTCGCATTACTCACACCGGAGAGACCAAAGGAGAGAAGGAGCTAAAAAAAATCAACTCTAAAGGGATGTTTGCCCACTCTTCCCATCTTTTAAACGGCAGAACTCCTGTTGCTGTTTCTCTGCATTGCTGCTTAAAATTGTTTTCATTCTGCATCATTCTTAGGGGTGTTCGGCCCACTTTTCAAGTCTAATGGGCTATCAGTATCACCAACAGCGTTGTGGAAGAGAGTTTTCTGATGAAGAGCAGCTTGCTTTTCTCTGTCAGCACTGTGGAAAGAATTACCGCTCCAAGGCAGGCAGGGACTACCACGTACGCACGGAACACTCGCCGAGCATCACAACGGTGACAGCCACAGCCACCAATGACAGGAAGGACAGCCTGACTGACACCAACAACAGTAACGGCAAGGACAGGGTGAGATCATCTCAGCAAGGAACCAGTGTTTCCTAAATTCTATTACAGTTGACTACTCATTGAAGTGTCGTGCCATTCTGATATTTCTTGTTGTCTCTTCAGGTGTTGTCAGAGGATTTTCCAGCAGCAGTAAGAAAAAGGGAACCAAGCGAGGCGGAGAGGAAGGACAGGCAGGAAAAAACCCCACTTCTCCAGCCCAAGGAGAAGGAGCAAGTAAAGGTAAAGGAGAAGGAGCAGAGCAAAGAAAAAGCAGCACAAACTCTGATCCAGGAAGAAGACTTTGAAAGGACTCCTAGTGGAAGAGTAAGGCGGCGGTCAGCACAGGTAGCAGTGTTCCACCTGCAGGAGATAGCAGAGGACGAGCTGGCGAAAGACTGGGGCACAAAGCGCCGCATTAAGGATGACCTGGTGCCTGACAGCAAGAGGGTAAGCATGGAGTTGGTGGTTCACAATTCCTAAATGTAACGACTGAAGGCAAAAAGACATACCCAATAAACAGTTCAGAATAGAATAGAATACAACTTTCTTGATCCAACAACAGGGAAATTATATAAATGTGAACATTGTCTCTAAAAAAAAGCATCTTTAGAAAAACCTTGTAGTCATGTGGTGCTAACAGAATCTTCTTCTTTTTACAGCTAAACTACACTCGACCCGGTCTGCCCAGCTTCAGCCCAGAACTTCTAGAGTCCTGGAAGAACCAAGTCAAGGAAAAAGGCTTCATCTGCTGCTCAAATGCCGTGAGAGCATCTTCATGATTTAGATTTAGGTTTAGATTTAGATTTAGATTAAGATTTGAAGTAAGATTTAGATTTGGATTTAGATTTAGATTTAGATTTAGATTTAGAATAATATTTGGATCAAGATTCAGATATGGATTTATTTGAAGCAGAAACAACAGAATAAAAAATACATTCATTTCCAAACAAAAAAAGACTAAATAAAGATATGCAGATTATATGAACTTCAAAACAGCATTTTCATTACAATCATACTGACTAAGAAAATTGAGTATACTTTAAGTATTAAAAACTTTCTCTCCGTTTCAGCTTGAAAGGGGGTGGGCAGAAGAAACCTTATATAATCCCACCCCTGTCCAGTTATCATTCTATCCCCATTAGGTTGCTACTTACAGTTTATAGTTTTTGAGTAGAATATGCACAATATTTATACACATGCCCACACTGTACATTTTAACAAGCACTACATGTTCGTAAACGCTAGGGCTCCTATAGAAATGCAGACTTGAGTTGATTTCCTCTTGTTTATGTCACCTGTCTCAGAACTGTGAAGCAGTTTATTCCAGTGTGTCCGGGTTGAAGGCTCACCTTGCCAACTGCAGCCAGGTACACGCCCACAACTACAGCAAATCTATCAGCCAGCTTACAGATTTCCATGGTGACACTTTGTATCATTCACAATCTGCGCACAAACAGTTTGCCACTGACATGTATATTTTTAAGCCTGAAGTTTTTTTCTAGGTTTGGATTTTGTATGCTGCTGTCATTTTAGCAATTATATTTAAGCCTCTACAAATAGCAACTCTATTTTTAATGTATCTCTATTTTGCAAGTTTTAATAGATAAAAACATAAAAAAGGAAAAATTCTTTAAAAAATGTTTTTTTAGCTATCTTTCAGTCATGTGTATTTTCCTTATTGAATTTGAGAGGAATATGAGCAGATGTCAGAACACCTCCATACTTTTGGTGTTTTCCAGGGTGCCGGTGAGATGGGCAAGTACACCTGTCTGATCTGTCAGAAGGAGTTTAGCTCAGAGAGTGGTGTCAAGTACCACATAAGTAAAACACACTCACAGGTGGGTCCCCCCCCCCCCCCCCCCCCATTAGTGGAAACCTCATAGCCATAAAACAGGCACCGATGTCTTCCATTACACAAACTATTTTTCCATCATCCTTTGCTGAGTGAACACGTCTGCATTGAAATGGTTGCTTTTGTTTTTATTGAAAGTGATTGAAAGGGTTTGGTTGGACATGCTTTAAACACAGCTTAAGTGAGATCATCTTAATGTCATCTATCGGAAAAAGCATACTCAGTTGTGTTTGTGTCTAACTTTATAGTGTTTATTTAAAAAAGAAGTAACAGATTATGTAATTGAATAAAAAAAAAGCACAAAACATATGTTCTTCATTTATTCATTCATGTATTTATTTATTTGTGGGTCAAAGAAGTTAGACCACATAACACCACAACGCTGCCATTGCAATACTTGCTTTTTGTTAAAATGTTGCTCCTTACTTTTAAGTCCCTGGCAGGTACGGCACCATCTTACCTCTCCAGTCTGCTTTTAAAATATTCCCCCCTAAAGTCCTTATGTTCCACCGACCAGTTTGTGTTAATGGTTCCCAGAACCAAATGCAAGTTTTGGGGGAACCGAGCATTTGCTGGGTTGCCTCCTAAACTATGGAATGATTCCATAGTTCCAAACTCTCCAAGGCAATTGTTCCTCCATTTTAGCGCTTTAGCATCAGCCTAGTCCTAGTTTTAATCTCTTTTAAATTGGTTTTATGCTTTATATTCTTTTCTATTTATGTCTCTACTATGTTTTTAATTTGCTTGTTTAATTTGCTGTTAATTCTTTTATGCTTTGTTCTCCATGTGTACAGCACTTTGGGTCTCCTTGGCTGGCGGTGGAAGGTGCTTTATAAATAAATAAATGAATGAATGAATGTTTTTACTACGGGTAATTTCATTTCTGAGCAATTTGTTATAGTAAGTCGTTATTCTGGGGTTTTTGTATCATTAACAATGTTGATAAAGCAGTACAAATAGTAAATTTATTAATAATATAGCACAGAGTGAGATACTAATAGAAGTACTGAAGTGTTCTGTAGCTCTTCTAGAATCAAATTGGAAAAAATGTCACTATTGGCTGAACGCTCTGACCTAAAAGTGTGAGGAAGCCACTGCTGTCAGCTGGCTTTTTACTAAACAGTGCTGTGAAAAAGGTGTAAACTTTACTAGTTCATCATTTCCTAAACTAGTTATCTTGTGAAAACCCAAACATAAAGAATGAAAATCAAGTTTTTTGAAAAAAAATGATCAAATATAATTGATAACGCATATTCTACAATTTTTCCTTTATACAAAGTTTTTCTTTGAAATGCTAACTTATAATGCAACACACAAGCTTCTGGTTTAAATGTATTATCTTTAGAGTGACTTTTTTCTGTAGGATTTACATCATCATCATTTTCAATATATTATTCTGATTAATGTCTTCCTTTTAAGAGTGTTCAAACACGTTTTTATAATATTTTAATGATCTCATCGTGCATTGAATTCTTTCTCTTCCCTCTAAGAACTGGTTTCGTACTGCAGCCAACCATGTGGTGTCTGGTAACAAGAGCAAAGTGGAGGAAAATAATGGGATCAGAGCTGAAGTGAGGAACGGTGCCACCACTGGTAAGAAGAGAGGGCGCAAACCTAAAGAGCGCCCCAGTGTGGACGCTCCTCCACAAACAGATATCGAAGCACTTACTCAGAATACTGTCCTAACTGTGGCCCCTCCCTCTGGACCAGCACAGTCCTCCGCCTTGGTTCCCAACTGTACGGACGGTGACTACCCATGCCACAACAGACAGCCTGTCCCCTCAGCCCCCAGACGAAGCAAACCTAAAAGGCCCTTTTTTGAGTAGTTCTGGAGCCAGCGAGGAGCTTCAAACATTGCAAATGACGGGAAACCTCTCGAACTCCACAGAAACTCTGGGCTTAAGAAGAAACTCAAACCCACCAATAAGAAAGAAACAAATGTTAGTCCTTAAATTCTAATTCAAGACTCCGGATTTCGTGTTTGCACTGGTATGAACAATATTCACAAAGGTTTTTTCCTCCATTCCACTATTGTCTCCTTTCTAAGGCTTTCAGTTTTTATTTTTGTTTTCCCAGCAGGGGGGGTAATCGCAAATCAAATCCAGAACTTAAACATGCTAGTTTTTTGTTTTGTTATTTTTAACAATCATAGTTCTCTATATTAAAGAAGACACAAGTTTTCTCTGTGAGATACATGTTGTGCTTGAGAGGTTTTTAAAAATAGAAATTTTATCAGCATGAAGAAGCCATTTATCGAAAGCTAGTGTTGTCACAGATAGACTTGTCTGTGTACATAAACAGTAAATATATCTTTGTGTATATTTAAAGCAAATATTCATTTTTCATTTTCAAGTTGAGCAGATTCAGTTTGCAGTCTAAAGTTTTTTATGGGCGTAAGTGACATTTTGTTCCTTGTTTCTTCTTTTAACCTGCTTATCTATTTGGGTTAACATGTTGGCCAGTTTTAAATCACGGTTCACTCTTTAAAACTACTTTGACAGGACGAATAAGATTGTCTGCCTTACAGATTGTTTCCTCAGATCTTTTTTATTGAAACTAACAAACTGAATCCCCCCCAAAAAACGATTCAAAACTCTTAAATATATACATTTTTTAAGTTATGCTTAATGCAATATTTTAAACAGAATCTCCGTCTATATTTGGCCCAGGAAAGGTAAATATTAGACAAAGGGAAGAACTTTGTGTGAAACTTATCTAAGACTATTGCAGCACAATCACATCATGTGACACCACTTTAAATAGGGCCAAGCTTTGGCAACTGCTTTAGCTTACATCTAAGCTGAAGAGAGGATTTTAAAATATATATATATCTTTTATAGAGCATTTGAGAAAAATACATCTTTATTAAAGAAAAAGAAAAAAAACTTCTGATTAAAATTCACAGAAAGTAATGCATATGCATGAGTTCCTGGAAGCTCAAAGTTATTGCCTTGCACTTTAACACTCGAGCTTTCATGCTTGCCTTTTTGCACTCCAAGAATATACAACTGAAGTGCAGGAATGGGAATATTTTTTAACTCCAATGAAAGCTGGAGTTAGGGGAAAAAAAATCAGCACAGTTAACACTTTGAGTCCAGGATGACAGTAACATTTACAACATCAGAAAGCCATAACTGGTTGTTAGTGTGCTGCCACTAACTGTTAGATTAGCCTCAGATTTGCTTTAAAAAAATTGAAAAAAGTTAAATACATTTTATGACGTGGAATATTTTCACTTGGTAATGGTAAACTACTTCATTTTGTAGTTGAAATTATAATAGAAATTCCATAAGAATTTAATATATTATTGTTTGTATCAATTCAAAAATACTAAGTATAAGACTTAAATCTGGACTCTTTAAATAAAAAAAACTGTGGTGTGGGGATATTCTGGTGAAAATATAAAGGTGCTTTACTAGCCTTTCTACCTTAAAGACCTGAAACAACTCACGCACATCCACCAATCCATTTTGCCATGTTCTTCGTGTTTGCAAGTTGTCTGAATTTTGCACCAAAACGTCATGTCATCATGAAAACAGTGAAGAACTGAACTGTTTAGGTGTTCCTAAAACCACAAGGAGCTGATAGTCAGAAGACAGTGAAGAAACATTTTGTTTTAAAAGTAATTTTGAGTCCTTCCTAAGCTGTAAACTTTTAAAACATAAACCAGAGATCCAGTATGATTTTTTTTTCTTCCTAATATGAGGATGGAGTTCATCCAGTCGGGAATGGCTGTGCACTTGTTTAGGGATGGACCTTTATCTTCTGTGGAGTTTCAGCTGAGGAAGCATCATTCAGACGAGCACTGATTGGTCTGTGGACCTGTTCAAAATGAGTCGTTGGAACCTTCTGTGCGTTTGTGAGTATGTGTGTGTATCTCAGACAGTTAGCACCTTTGTAATGGGTGAATGTTAAAATGGTGACACTTGTTAAGTGTTAAGCTGTAGCACAGAATCACTTCATTAGCTGCTTATTTCTTGTCTCATCGATGGCGTCACATTAACCTGGTTTACCTAAAAAGCTTTGGTGTTGCAATATGATAGTTTAGCACTGCTTTAACAGTGAGTATTTTATATTTTATCACTCCCTTTACTATCTGTCTTCCTATTAAGTGGAGAACGCATACCTATTCCGCAGTGTGAACTAACTGCAACATGTTTAGAGAGTACAGCAATACACCATATTTAGCTGTTTTTGTTGGCTTGCTACAATTTTGATATTGATGTGTCTTCTCAGACCTGTATGGCTTTTTTTTATTACTCTCCTACTTTAACTTTTATTGCTTTGAAAAATGCTTTTTACAAGTTAAAATTCTACAGAAATATTGGGGGGAAAAAGTTTGTAGATTTCAAAGAACCTTGCAAGCCCATGTGTTGGCATACACTGTTATTTGATCCATTTTTGGTGATGCACATAAATTGAGCTTTTTTTCATTTCAGGATGGTGGTCACAGATTCTTTTCTCAATATCTATTGAATATTGGACAACAAGGCATATGTATGTGTGTTTGTTTCTGTATTTAGTGCACTTATTATAACATGAAATAGGCTTGAAATAGGAGTGTCGTTGGAGCTTTCTAGTTACCTGGACTGTGTGTGGTGTGACTTTTGTACCTGGGGAAACAGGAAGCTCAAATGTCTTCCCAATGTCAGCAATGTTATTTCCAAAACCAAGGTTTAATCCTTAGCAACCCCCTTAGACAACCTAAGAATTTTAACCTTTTATTTAAATAACAGTGGTTTGTTTTGTATGCTACCTACTTGAAAAGCAGGAGATGACATCCAGCTATTGTGGTGAAACCTTTGAGAGTTTTACGAGATGTTATTGCAGCTCTAAACTATTTATGATACATAGAAGATACAATGAGACTAATTATGTAATAAAGATATTCCAAATCTGATATCAAGCTGTACAGTATCTAACATTGAGGAATCACATCCTCCTATGCGTCTGAACTGTTACAAATTTTTCCCAAACTTGTTGTATTATCTGTGCATTATTATTCCTCAACTAATTAATAAAAGTTTGTTGACTAAATGAGGCTCTTTATTATTTGTTTTTACATTATTTATTTATTTAAAAAAAAACATGATTTTTTTGGTATCCTGTATTGAATGCAGGTTTTTTAGTGTGTGAACATTAGCTGTAAATCATGTCAATTTACCAAAAATGTCTGTTTCAGTAAACATACTTCAAATCGTTGCATGAAGTATAACAAGCCAAAGATACATATGTGCTAAATGAACTTAATGGTAAGTGTATAGTAAAGGAAATGATTAGAGACACAAAGAAATATTTCCAATTTGATGACTTGTTTCATCATTACTTAAACACAAATAAAAAAAGATCTAGTGTTATCTTGTGTGAAAGGATGGCATTAGTTTAAATGTATAGTAAAGTAGAACTTAAGCATACTGAACTTAAATAAACAACATCAAATGAGAACATTTGAGAAATATATCAAAAGTGCCTGCAATAAAAGAACACACAACTGTGTGGGGGTCAGACTTCAAAAAGATTCTACTGCTGAGATTGCAATTTTTTTTCATCTGAAACTCAATTTTGGTTGTTGTGGTAATTTATTTTATTATTATTTATTCTTGAGCAAGTAGGGGATTGCAGTTTTCCAACTAGCAAACCACAGTCTTTTTCCTCATTTCTTCAAAGTGTAATCTGGTTTATTGGCTGTTCATGACACGGTAGCATATTGTCTTGGTAACTACAGTAATTAGCTAGCAATTATGTCATCAAAATAATTTACATACGTACGAACAAAATTTACCTTAAATTTCACATTTTTTTCGCATAGTGTCAGCACTAAGATATTCAGCATTCAATATTCAAAAATATTTCTGCAAACTTGTTACTAAACATTAATAGCCAGTGTTCCGATCTGCACGTGGCTTGCTAAATGGACCCTGTATGAGTAATATTCAGTTTTTACTGTAAACTTTTTTTAAGCGGAGGGGGAGGGGACTCCTGAATTCTGGAACTTGAAGTCCAATAGTGGGCTATGGCCACACACAGCTCGAATTTTCATGATTAAATTACCTACATATCCCACAATGCTTTGGTGTTTGCGTCACATTGAATAGGAAACTGTCAACAATCCCGTTAGCGTGGAAGGAAGGCTAGCTAATATGGACATCGGAGAAAAAACTTCTGTTTTGAATAGGTAAGAAACTTACAGATTGACGTCTATTTAAAAACTCCAACATTTGTTTTTCCTATTCGCTGCACTTGTATTTATTATAATGTTTTTATAAGTGAAGCATCTTTAGGCGACCTGACACAGTCACACACGCTGTCGTACAGTAACAGTAAGTACAGTAGCTGCCTGTACTTATGTGCAAACGACTAAATGCTAATGTGTCGTTTTTTAAGCTTATGTCATTCAAACAAACTCACCACTATAGAAAACTCTTTGCAAGGAGAACCATTTCTCTCGGGAGGAGGTTATGTACACGAGCCGGCCTCCTAACAACATGTATTAAAGTGTAAAATAAATAAATAAAAAGTTAAATTAAATAGAGTGATGTCTTCAGGTTTTAATTCAGTCTGGACTATTAATCATGTTGTATAATAACAATACATATGATGATAATACAGTCTTTATTAATAGAGAGGCAGAAACTGTGCACGTGGCGCACAGACCATATTGGCATCCAAGCTACAGTTTGGTTCAACCCTGAACCACAAGAGGGTGTTACTGTCTTGATCCATGGGGTTGGGTGTTCTCAGGCTGTGAACAGCCAGACATTGGTATTATATAACAGTTTTAAAAAAAAGTATAAGCAGGACATGCAGTACTTTGTAATAAAAGCCATATTTTTTATTCTTTTTTTAATGTATTATTGTCTTTATTGAAAGTGTAAGCATTACCAGCCAGGGTTTGACCTTTCATTAAAACCTTTCAAACACATTAAGTAGCTGCATGATTATTACATTAAAAATGACAACTTTATATTCCAGCTGTGTATTTCACATTTTGAGCTTGTCTTTTAAAATGTTTTTACCAAAGTGCTTTTTTTTTAAGGTTAATTGCTAGTTTAACATTCAGCAATGATTGTGTGCAAGTCCAGTGCTAAATATGTAAATAATATGGAACCCCTAAAGGGCCATTAAAGAAAAAAAAAATTGAATAAAAAAAAAAAAAAACAACAGGTGCGTACTGATCAGTAATGGGTGCGCACCCGTTACTAATCAGTGCGCATCAGTTAGTATCGGGCTCGCACCTGTTACCAGGTCATTTGCGCACAGAGAAATGTTCCCAAGTTACCTGGAAATGGCATTACGTGAGCTAATTGAGTTTTACTTTGCTTTTTGGTTTTTGTCTACAAAGAAATTGCAGCTTTGCTTTGCTTACCGTCACAATTATATCATCTCTGAACGTTAAACCAGTTTAAAGTTGTGGTTTGTTTCGGCCCAGGGGTTACACCAGTTTAGAACAGGTTCAGGAAGAATGAAGATCATCGAGTAAACTCTATTAATATCAGTGGATGCATGCAGTTAGTATCGGGTGCGCACCAGTTACTAACAGGTTACTTTACGTATTTATTTTCTTCAATGGCCCTTTAGGGGCTCCGTAGAATCAACCAGACTGTGTTAAGGGTTTCATATGTCCAACCCAGGGTAGGATTTTGAGTGAGGGTGTGGAGTGTTTATTTTACAGTAATCGGTGGGCTGTGACCCACATGTAAGGCTAGAAGGCTTTAAGTTGATGTACACAGATCCTGTGCTTTGTTATGTAGGTTAAGACATGCGTGAGTGTGAAACTGTTTTTCTATAGCCTAGGGGTATAATGATTAATCAATTTATACTCCAATGATCCAACCAGATCCATCTGAGACAAGTTGTTCATTGAGTCAATCTATCCCATTTAAATAAAAAAATCCTTTCAAAATAAATAAATACATTTGATCAATATTAGAAAATATTTGGATTGAGGCACAGTCGTTTTTTTACTATAATGTAAAAAAGAACCACATGCATCACAGCCGACAACACACACGTGATGGCAGCAAAAATTGATCAAGCCATGTTTGTGTGGAAACAAAACACTTTGAATTTTACATATTACTGTGTGGTTAAATATTCCAATAGTCTTCCATTTGTATTATTATTTTGATGTGTAAAAACAACAGTGGGCTAAACTTTATGAAACTAAAATGTAAATGGATTTAACATTCTTGTTTACTTGTTTGTTTGTGCACATTTAATTTACACTTGATTGTCTTGCAAGAAATACAAGGAATTTGGATAACTTCACCTGCACTCTGCAGAACTCAGGAGTTTATCCGAGTCAAACAAGTAGAGAGTTTGGCTAAATATGTCCTGGATCGAATCGGATTGTTCAAAATGAACCAATATCGATTATGAATCATACCAGCAACCACCAATTATTATATGAATCAAATTGTTGTTAAAATGAATCATTACATGCCAAGCAGGACACACATCTTTTAAATTAAGTTTGCTGTCAGTTGAGAGGCTTTTCTTTTTTTGGGATTAAACACTTTGAAGATGACTAAATTTACATGCCAGGGCATCTTCCACACCCAATTAGACCTATGAAGGCAAGTACTGTGTGCACTGCAAAAACGGAATCTTAGCAAAATAAAAAAATAAAATAAAAAAAACTTGTTTCAAGAAAAAATGTCTTAGTTTTGGTCTTAAAAGAAATTCAATCATATTAAGAACGTTTTTGAATAAGAAAATAATCTTAGTTTATGAAAAAAAAAATTTATACTGTCAAATTTTTCACGACTTCTGTAGAGAAAAAGCAAAGAGGATTAGGTTTCTTTTAGGGTTTATGGAAGCAGAATACACATACTGTAGATTTATCTTCTGTGTTTATATATTCAAGCTGCATTTAATATATGACCAGTTACCTTTAGAATATACAGTCTTGAGTGCAGCTTTCACTCCACTGTGCCTCTGTGCTCATAGAGGTGTTTGAATGTTTGGCATAGCAACAAGCTCAGGCTTCTTGTTTCAGCATGGCTTTCTTGTGCTGCAGCTGTCCTCTGACTGCACCCAAAAGCTACTGTGGCAGCCTCAAAGCTGTAATCATGATCCCAGAAGCACCTTTTTCTCTTTATTTTGTGGTTTTTGGAGAAAAAAACAAATCAGTTATGCAAAGTTCAGGCCTGAGACATTTGATAACCCTTTGAAAAATGATTTAAAGTACGGTAAATGCAGTTGTTTTTACACAGTTATGTCTTTTTATCTGTAAGAATAATCCATTTATTGATTGTTTGCTCAGACTTGCCCTGGTAGAAGTGTGTGTTTTTGGATGTGTCTTTGTGTTTGGCACAATTGTAGCTCCTTTTCTTATTTAATCACATATTGTTGTGACCAGTTTATGGCAAAGGTGTGACTAGAAGTGGAGGTTTTGGGTTAGACATTAACTGGAGATGAGTAAAACATGGACCTGATTCTGGCGGGACTAGAAGTTAGTCCAGTACCCCTAGTGAAAAGAGTTGTGCAAGCTGGTGTGTTTCTTGTGTTGCTGACGTATCCAGACTTGGCTTTTGGCACATAGACATTTCATTTCCCCCTGCAGGGCACGAGCACATCACGTCCTCCCGCCCTTCCCCTGTGTTGCCCCGCTCCTCCCCTCTCATTTTCCCCCCTCTTGTCACCTCCCTAACCTGAGGCGTCCCCCTTGTGACTCCAGTCATCTGCTTCTGTTTGTTTGTTTGTTTGTTTCTGTCATTTCTACTCATTAGTTTGTTTTGGCTGTGGAGGGAGGGGTGATCCCCTCATTGTTTTGGTCCTTCCTTCGCTTTCAGCCACATGCAGCCACTCTGACTAATAAAGACAGGCAACTCCAGCTCAACGTGTTTGCATGCGTGCATGCGTCAGTAGTAGAGAGGTTTGGCTCAAACCCGACGCTATTAATACCAGCTAATGAACATAATCTAGAGGCTAGGTTATCCTCTTACGTTTGTTGGCAGGCGGCTGAGGGGAGGAGCCCAGAAATGGTGAAAGAGGAGGGAAAAGCTGGGCTGCAGTTTCATGTGAAGCAGTTCTCTTGAACAAGCTGCCTTCACTTTCCTTTCTTGTGAGAAGAGGGGAAACAGAAATCTAAACAGATGGTTTAACTTTCGTTTCTCTCCCCAAGTAGACATCCCTCCTCCACCCCTCTATGATCTGTGTTGCACTAGAGGGCAGTGCTGTTTATTGGGGTCTCTGAAGTAAAACTACAGCGTATACCTGCAGACAGTACTGCAAAATTAAAACACTACGTGTGGAGTACACATATTGGAAACCTCCTGTTTATTTTCTATAGCTATGAACTCTCTACCACCTTACTCAGGAGCTAGAATATCTGGCTGTTGGACTCTAAGATCTGATGGCAGGTAAGTGACTTTTAAATTTTTTTTTATAATCCCGATTAATATACATTTTGCTTTGTGAGGGTAAAATGTCCCTAAAAGTATTGAAATATAAAGTAATTGCACTGTTTTTTTAAATGAATTTGACAAATAATTGACAGCCTTGGTGTGTGTGACCAACAAAAAACAGTTTGTATTTTGCATTGTTTAATAATTTTACAGTTTTTTTTTGGTCAATTTCTTCATCGTGTAAGGTTATGCGAAGATCAACATTAATAACCTCGACTTTAAAGACCCTATAGATTGGTTATTTATCAGTAAAGTCCCTCTCTGCAGCTGCTGAACATCTGTTCTGTGAGAATCCTTCGTGATAGATGTGCTCAGTCACAAAGGTGAATCCTTGCTCTGTCATTGGCCTGAAGGAGCGCCACAGGGTGAGTGTAAGCGGTGAGGCAGAGCATGATTCAGCACAGAAAACTAGGCTAATCTTTTATGGCACCAAGGTTTGGTTTTAACTGATAACCCCGACTGGAACAGGTCGTATCTCAGACATGCTCCCTTTGTTGTCTCCCTGACGTTTTCAAAGCCCAGGTGACCTGAGGAGATAAGAGAAATCTTTCTTCTCCCTTGTTTGCTTCACCTCTTATCTTTTGATACTCCACATTGGGATGCGTATGGCTTAATCAAATATATTAGCAGTGATTTGACTGGGTAGCAAAGGAGTCTCAGAGCTGTATCTTACACAATCTGTTGCTGTTATGGTATCTGACATTTTCCAATATTCTTTGGACAAAGTGTGGATGTGTCAGATCTTACTGTAAGGGTTTGGTGCAACTGGGACATGATTTACCGTTTTTTCCTCATCGTTATATCTGGACTGGTTGCTTTGTGCTGTTCTTATACATCTGCTTTGATGATTGAGCGGCATTTTTTGTGCGTCATTCATTCTGCAAAAATTGTTTTGTTTGAGGCAATTTGAACAAGTTGACAAAATCAGCAAATAGCTTTACAAAGATCCCTCCATTTTGTGCTTTATTATTAGTTTTTGTCTTCTTTAGTCACTGCCTTTTAAGGGTTATTCCCCCCCACTGCTGCTAAGCAAATATTACTCCTTAGTTTTTCATGGTCAAAGTAAAAATTCTCTGGATCAAAGCCTGATTTTTGTTGCATACTTAGTCTTGCACTTGCATATCATTTTCGATGCATTTTTCTCAAAATGCAACCAGTGTGTTGCCGTTCTTGCTGAAGACATGGCTTTACTGTCAAGTTCAGTTTGTGTAAGTCATGCAAATTCCCTCCCATGCTTTGTATCTTGCCTTATTTGAATAGACTTGCTGGCATTTGTTTGTGAAGACCATTCATCCTCTTTACAGCATGGGCTGATTGCAACAGTGTTTAAAATGAATCAGCATTTATTTACAGAAGTAGAAGCAAACCGACTGCAGTCTTTTTCTACAAAACTATCTATCTATCTTATCTATCTTATCTTATCCATCCATCCATCCATCCATCCATCCATCCATCCATCCATCCATCCATCCATCCATCCATCCATCCATCCATCCATCCATCCATAATCCTATTCATGTAATCACAGTAACAATGCTTTGAAAGCAGAACATTCCAATGTTAGAAATCCGTGGAGATTAGTTGATGTCTGCTGTTGTCCTCATGTGAGGTTTTATCTTTTTTATTGTCAAGCTGTGACATTTCTATAGTACAGAAAAGCAGCAGTGTTCTGTACTTTTGTACCTGTAATGAGGTTTACTGCACAAGATTGCACAAAGTTCACTGGATGAAGATTAAAAATATATGAACATTAACTCACAACAACTGGGGCAATACATCAACTCTTGTCTGATCTGGTTTACTGTCCCTGAAGTGTTGAAAAGTCAGTGTTTTAGACAGAAGAAAAAGTTCTGCAAGTCAGCATCTTTTTAACCTTTGTGCTATCTTAGATGACCCCACCCTTACATTGACGTGTTCTCCCTACCATGACAAAGGTGGATAAAGGTGGAAAGATTTCATGTAATCCATGGACACCAGTGAAGATCACAAATCCTTGAAGAAAAAAGGTTCAGCGCACTGTCTAGTGCAGGGGTGTCAAACTCATTTTCACCGAGGGCCACATCAACATAGTGTCTGTCGTCAAAGGGCCGGATATAACTTATACATGTAACTAAATGTAATGAAAATAAATGTAACTACTCCTTAATGTTAAATTACTCTTCCACTTTCGGCTTCTCCCATCAGGGGTCGCCACAGTGAACAAGTCGCATGGTAAATTTGGCAATGTTTTACGCCGGATGCCCTTCCTGACGCAACCTTCTCAAACCGGGCTTGGAACCGGCAGAGGTAGAGAAGGGAACAGGGAGCAGCCCGGAGTCGAACCCCGGTTTCACGGACGGAAGGCGCCGCAAACCAGCACGAGCTAAACTGGCTTAATGTTAAATTACTCATTTATCTATTTATTATATTTTTTTAAACTGTTGCAATGAGATGGTAATGATGTTTTTGGTTGTTTTGCTATTTGTTTATATACCGCAAATTATATCGTTATCGCAAAATTGATCACTAATATCGCACATCGCAAGTTTTGCTCATATCGTGCAGCCCTAATAAACACCAATTTTTGTTATTACTTAAAAGCTTTTATGCTCTCGCGGGCCACATGAAAAGACATGGAGGGCCGCATTTGGCCCCCGGGCCTTGAGTTTGACACATGTGGTCTAGTGGGTCTATGTTAAAGTGCCTAGGATAGCACAAGGGTTAAGACATGTATTATTGTCATCAAGCTTGTTCTCATAAAACCTAATGTCTAATGTGGATGTCCCGATTTGGTTCCTATTTTTTGTGCTTTCAATAAAAACTAAATTGTTCTCCGTTTTATGTCTGTGTATTTGCAGTGGGAGCCAAGAAGGATCTCTAGACAGGTTACTTCCTTCTGTAAGCACAGGCCTTTCCCCCAGGAAAAGGACCACCAGCCAGTGCAAGTCTGAGCCGCCTCTGCTGCGCACATCGAAGCGGACCATCTACACGGCGGGTCGGCCGCCGTGGTACAATGAGCATGGAACCCAGTCCAAAGAAGCGTTTGTCATTGGTAGGAAACTCCCACTTGTCATGTTTTTACCGTCGCTGTACATGTCTGTATTTGTTTGGAATAAATCAAAAGCTGTTGGAACTTTTTTATGACAGTTCAGAATAGTTCTTGAATTCTAACCAGACACTTTAACACCCACACACACTGTGATCTTTAAAAGATTTGATTTATGTATGGTTATCAACTATTTACTGTATATAGAGAAAACTATAAGGGCTGTAGAACTTCAATTATTTGTGGCGTTCAAGATCACTAAATTGGAATCCCTATACATTTAATGGAGTTTAGTATAAATAAACTCCAGACAAAGTAATTATCACTCTAAAATACAGAATAATGTTGAACTTTAAGTAGATTAACTAAACAAATGGCATGTGCCTCTGTCACAGAAAGTAAATAAACTTTGTAAGTAAAGTGTCAGTCAAGCTTCTCATTTTCTAAGTAAAGCTATGGAGTGTTTTTGTAGATAAAAAGAAGAGACTGAAGTTCTGCTACTGAAATAAGATCAGAAAAAAAACGTGTTTTAAATGTATATTAATAAAAAGAGTAAAATAGAATGGGGGAAACATATGCTATGAATATGAATTTAGGAATATTACTAAAATCTTATCTTTTCTCTGGAAAGATGAAAAAAGTCAGTTTGCAAAGCTTGTATGTTGGAAAAACTGCTGTCAGTTTAGATGTGTTTACTAGTAGTTACAGTCATTTTTATTGCTGTCTTCATTTATTATCTTCTTGTCTTCAATCTATTGTGGAACTGTAGTCAACAAAACATTGAGGATAGAAAAACTGTGGAGAACATTTTCAGAATTAGTTGTACAATTTTGCAAAACAAGGATGTTTATCTTTTGTTTACTGCCAAAGTTAACTAGGAAGTTGACAGAATAACGTATGAGTTTAACATTGTTAAAAATGACAAATATCATTTCTGACGTTCAAAATCGTCAATTCTGATCTTCTGTTCTAAAAAAATGAAGGTGTTTAAATACATTATTTTAATTTTCATTCATCCTGTAAAAAGCCAAACATGTATCAATCATTCAAACATATTTAGATGACAAAGTCACGGTTCGATCTGGGAATCGAATCAAATTGCCGCCTAAGTAACACATTTCCAACCCTAAAGACTGTGGTTAGAACAGTGGATGATACGTCTGGGTTTAACATATGTCAGTGTCATACAAAGACTTCGACATTGAAATGTTTAAGTCCTTTGTATACTTTACAAAGACGAGGTTCTTGTCTGGAAATATCTGTTTAAAAAAAAAAAAAGAACCACTTAGTGAAGTTACTGCAGGGAAATAAGCTGTTGGAAACGCTCTTAGTAGTGATGCCTCCCGCTAGCCTCAGGGAGCCTCAGGGTCCATGTTCTTGTATATGGCAAAGTCATGCTCTGTAGTATATGAAAGCATTACTTGACGTCTGTGTCCATTTGGCGTGCGGCACACAGGTCTGTGCGGCGGCAGCGCCTCAGGAAAAACCACTGTGGCCAGGAAAATCATTGAAGCTCTCGACGTTCCATGGGTTGTTTTACTCTCCATGGATTCGTTTTACAAGGTATGTCTGATCATGCAGTGTGTGTGTGTGTGTGTGTGTGTATGTGTGTATGTGTGGTATTAATGATGGTGCAGGGGAGGTAGTGTTCTGTCAGACACTTCTGTCCGACAAATCTGACCAGTTCTTTGTTTTTAAATGTTTATAAAGAGGTCAAGCAGGGATAGATCTGTTTCTGCCAATCCCCTATGACATGAAGAACTGGAGACAGAGCTAAAAGGGAAGCACATTTGCAAATATAATCAAGACCGATCAACAGTAATTCCACTTCCCCTAATCATCATTTTTTAGCTCTTGTTGTGTCATCCTGTCATGGTCTGACAGCCAAAGAGGAGTCCGACTGTGCAGAGTTTGACAGATTTAACGTCTTTGGTAGCCCTGTTCCACACCATGTGAAGTGTGCATGTCTTATCATAACTTTTCTGGATTTTCTTTCCTCATATTCATCTTAAATCATCTCCTTCCTTCTGTTGGTGCTTACAGACCCATGAGGGCTTTTAGGATCACTGCATCATACTTTGCATGCACTCCACTCACTTGAGACGGCAGTGTTGCTGTTTATAAACAGCCAGAGATAGCAGGTCTGAGATTTTCATGCTTGACCAACCCAAGGACGCACACACACTCAGTCACGCACACAAACCCATACATGCACACACACACAGCACCATGTATAAGCATCAAATTTGCCCACGAGGTCCTAAATTATGTTCTTTAACTTCAACAGCAGTGATTGTATTAAAAAATAATATCAGGATGTAGTAATATATATGGTTATTATTATAATTACAGTTTTTTGTTAATTTAAAAATTAAAAATGAAAGTCAAATACAGATTTTTGGATTGTTTATTTGCCTTTCTTGTGTTTTTTTTGTTGTTTTTTTACTGGAAACTGTCATCTTCAGGTCTTGTCTCCAGAAGAACAGATTCTGGCTGCTACCAACGACTACAACTTTGACCACCCTGATGCCTTTGATTTTGATCTACTCACTCACACTCTGCGCAAACTAAAACAGGGCAGGAGTGTGAAGATCCCGGTGTATGATTTCACAACACATGGCAGACAGAAGGAGTGGGTAAGAATGCATTCACAAGGTAAAGAGTTGGAGCTCAGGCATGCGGCTTGTCTGGGGTAGTTTGCAGTTTAAAAAAAATGTTCATAAACCTTTGCAGTGATTTCTGTCAGCAGTTTATTTTGCTTCATTAAATGTTGTCCTTCAATTATAAGTATCCTTGGTTAGGCTGTATATTTGTATGTGCAGACTTTGTTAGTATAACATTTGCTTATATTTTTACCTATGGTACTTTTTTCCATTGCAGAAAACGGTGTATGGGGCCAGTGTTATCATCTTTGAGGGGATCATGTCCTTTGCAGATAAAGAACTTTTAAAGGTAGCATAAATCTACGGCTGAACAGCGCTCTGGCCTTTTCAGAAAAAGCTTCTTGTAGTAATTATTAAAAATTGGTACTAAATCCTAGGAATTTGCTCATGTTTCTTTAGTTGTTTTTGTTTGAAGAGTGAGCAATTTGCAAATCTGTTCTTTTATTTTAAACTCTTATTTTTAATTGTTACTTATTTTTTGGTTTAATCCATACAGTAAAAATATTTGAATCTTTCCTTAAAATAAAATGAAATACGGAGTCATTCTAAACTTTGTTATGACACAGTTACACTGAAGAAATGCAAACCAGTTTCCCTCATTTGAGACATTCTCTATACATGTCTGGTAAACAAAATACTTTTTCTTTTCAGTTTGTTAAATTAAGTTGAAAAAGAAATTAGTCTTTGTCATTGTGGAAAATGAAAAAATATTTTCATTAAAATGATCAAAAAAGAGGCAAGAATTAAAATCACACATTTTTTGAAGTTCACTCTAGCTTTAATAGTTATTATTTAATGTGCAATTAAGTCCTTTTTTTGCATCAATGTGACACTTTTATTTCTTCCTGGTATCTAAAAATAAATAAAATGATTGCATTAATGCATTTATATGTCAGCATCCCATATAAATCTGTTAAGAAAAGATTGTCGAAATCCTAGCGCGTCACTGATCTTCTCCTTTTTTCTATTAGCATATCTGGTGTTTGGGTTGAGTTCACCTGTTATTTCTGTTGCAGTTGCTGGACATGAAGATCTTTGTGGAAACAGACTCCGATATCCGTTTGGTTCGCCGGTTAAGGAGGGACATCACAGAAAGAGGCAGAGATACGGAGGGCGTCATCAAACAATACAACAAGTTTGTCAAGCCCGCCTTTGAGCAGTACATCGAGCCTACAATGCGCCTGGCCGACATTGTGGTGCCACGCGGTGCGTGTGCACACTCACACTTTATGGCATGACTGTGACTGACAATGTGCAACAGCGCTGTTACGTCTTTATAAATAAACAGGATTTAGCTTGAACATGTGCTTTCCAGAAATGCATTTTATTGCTGCTGAACTTGTCTGTTTGCGTACATTTTAAATTGTGTGATTTTAGAGGAACCTTTCTGCTTTTCTGATCCTCATCCTGTAGGTGGTGGCAATATGGTAGCCATTGATCTGATTGTACAGCATGTTCACAGTCAGCTAGAGAAGGTAAGAGACATCCCACTCACTCTTTTATGTAAAAATGAAATAAAATTAGAAACATAACTTTGATCAGATGAAATATTAATAATACAAGGTTTTAGTAAACCCTTAAGACCTGGTTATTTTTATTTTTTTATTGATGTTTTGCACAATATGTCAAGATTTCTTGCTTTCATGTAAAGGAGTGTTTTTTTATCTGCAAACACCAGCACCCCCTCTAGTGGCTAAAAGAAAAACTTTTTTTTTTGCATTAAACTCAGTGGTTGTCTTTTACACCGTTACTGAGGTTTTTTTTATTTAGTTTTTAATTTTTTAATTTAGTTTATATTATTTAGTTTAGACCTGTTTTTACAGCATACTCTTCAGGAAAATTCCTATCATATAAAATGTGTTTTTTACTCTTCCTCCAAAAATGATCATTCTAAAAATAATTTAGAAATCATACAAAAATGAAGTTTTAACTACAATTAAGGAAGTAACCTATTTTTAACAGGGCTAAAATAACAATATTCTGAAATGTTCTGCCTTTGTTTTTCATTTAGCCACATTAGACTAATTTAACTTAGCTTTTTTAAATGTTTTTGTTAGTGAATTTGTAGAACCATATTATCAAGATCATAGACTGTACATAAATATAACCCAAAAAATTGAATTAAATACTGTACTATGAATTTAGGCCTGTAGACTTCCTGTATCTTTAAAACAGCAGCACGGTTCTGCTTCTCTCCATGTTTCTTCTTTTATTTAGAATCATTCTGTAATGCAGCTGTTTTCCAACATGCAGTTTAAAAAGTCAGACATGACTTCACCTCTATAATCCACGAGGACATTTTTAACCCTATTAAATAGTGAGCAATCATTAGTTTTTTCTGTCGTTTACCGCTCAGATCAGGGGTCTGCAACCTGAGGCTCTGGGGCCACATGCAGCTCTTTTAACCCTTCACTGTGGCTCTTGGCTTTGAAGAAAAATGCAAATAATTTGAATAAATAATAGGGTTGTCAGTTACATTTTGTCATTTATTTTTATATTTTTTAACTGTGAACTTACTTGAGTAAAAATTAACTTTTTTGTCTTTTTTTTTAAACTCTGCTAACATTGAACTATATCAAGAGGCGTTGAGAGCTTTAACATTCCTCCAAACTGCACACATGTCAGATAACAAAGCAAAAGGTTTCATCTGTTGTCAGAGTGATTTATTACTGAAATAAGTTTAAACTTATATTCTTATATTGTGTCTAGTTGTTGTTCAGAGCCAAAGCTCTTAAAGTATAATTGTTAGTAAATCTGCTGCAGCAGGAGATTCTTATTTGAAACAGGATGTTATTTTATTTTGAAAGGAACTTGTATGTGTTGCTTTTAAAGTAATATAATAAAAATATAACACTTTTATTTAATGATTGAAAATATGTATGTTACATTTTACAAGTGAATGGCTTAATGGCCACAAAAGTCTAAATAAAGTGTTTCTTCTAAACAGAGAACTGGGTCCTTGCAGCTGTCGCTGCGTTTGGGTTTTTAAGAAAATGGGCCAAATGGTTTTTTTTTAGCATTAAAGGTTGCAGACCTCTGCCTTAAACACTTCCTGAAATGAGTCATTGAACGCTTCAGTTCTGACAGGGCTGCTGAAGAATCAACCAGCAGTGGAGTAATTCCCACGCATTTCTACATACCGTGTCCGATGCTGTGTGTTTATTTACCTTTTTAAACTGGCTGTTATTGAGAAATGCTGATTAGAAGTGCATCTGTCCAATCTGTTTGGAGAAAAAAATAGTTGAATAATTTACATTTGTGTCTTAGTCCTGACTGACAGTGATGGTTAGACATTTTCAAATAACTTAGATAACATAGATGCAATGGAGGGAGTTGTACAGAGTAGCCCCTTTATTATACAGTCTGTGATCCCAACACTCTGTTATGGATTGAGTGTTGGTTTGTGAAAGTCGGTGTTGGATTTACTCTTGGACCTGCACTAACCTCCAGTCACCAAAGGCATATCTTTGACTTTAGAGAGCTCTTTGTGCTACAGTGTAGTTAGTTTTTCCACCATAACCCCAGTAACCTGCATGCCACTGATGGAGTGCTGTCTCACTTCCCCTCCCCATTCCCCCACCTCCACAATTCCTTACAGCGTGAGCTCAGCGTAAGGTAGAGTGGCCTTTTTACCATTTGTTCCTTTTTTTTTTATATTCCTGATCCCCCTCCTGGTCCCTCCATGTCTGCAGCTTCTTCCTGAAAGAGTTGAGCAAAATCAGCCCCAGACTGATGCGCTGGCTGCCGCCTCTTTTCACCAGACCTCACTGTCGAATCTTTAAACCATTAGTCATTTGACTTCATGAGGCTTCTGCTGTAAATAAAGTCATGGATTTGCATTCAAAAAGAAGCTGCAGTTGGAAAAGTTTAGCAGTGGTGCGTTGCAGCCAGCAGTCAGTTTGTGAAGGGGATGGTTTTCTTTCTCTTGATGATTTTTTAGAAATGACATCTCACTCTCTTCCTGCCTTCTGTGTCTAAAAATAAAGCCAGATTCAAGTCACTGACCCCTCCTTTTTAGAGGGAGAGACTGCTGAACTTCACAGAAAGGGTGAGGGAGGAAGCTCTCGCAGTAGCTATTGTTGACTATCACATATCTCAGCCACAGAGAAAGTTTCCAATACTCTACTACAAAGCGCTGAGTTTTTCCATTGAATGTCGGCCACAGTATCTGACACAGACAGAGAGAGGAAGTGAGTTTGGTGTCTGTCTTTAGACACAGGATGTGCTGAAATACCAGCCTTTACTGTTCTGCACGGTGAAAGACTGACAGCCACACGTTAGCTTTTCCCCCTCCCACGCATACACACCATGGATGCATGCGTGTACATAGCCAGATCCGATTCGAAGCTTCAGCTCTGTTTCGTACCTGAGCATCTGCGCAGGTCGTGCAAAGCATGTCGGGGGTCCCATCTGAATCCTGGTGCAAACAAAAATGAGAACCCACCAAATTTCGCCTCACTTAAAATGTCAGCTGTCATACTTTACACTGTGTTTGAATATCTTAGATCCCTTCATTCATCTGACGTTTTGTCTCTCCCCATTTTTCCTCTTTTATCTGTTGTCTGTTCTTTGTCTCTTCTGTTGTGCCTGTCATCTTTCATAAAAAAAACACATTTCCCCCCCATAGAGGAAACTTCGCTGGGATATGTGAGCAGATTTGCTACGATTTCTCGATTTTGGTTTGGCTGGTCTGTATCTCAGTGACGGTGCAAACAGGACTCCATCGCAGAGTTCCTCTCTGTTCTGCAAATGCTTTAAAAACAGAGAGACCCTACGAATGAAATAAAGTGTATTTGTATTTATTTTTGACATTAGAAATTGTCCTGTTTGGTAGTAACAATGCAGTTTTTCTGCTTTGGTGGTCTTGTTCTAATCTTTCACTGAGATGTTGGCCCTGTGTCCTTTCCCGTTTGACTCCTTCTGATCAGTTCCACTCTGTTCTTACTAACATTGGAGGATCTTTTTGAAATTTTCTGAATTGTTGTTTTTAATCTTTATTTCGGTTTTTAGTTTTGCTTGCGTGTGTATTTTGCTTTTTTTGTTTTGTTTTTTTTCTTTTGTTTTTTTCATTGAACATCAACATATGTGCTTGCCTCACTGCACACCTCCTTCATAATCCCTGAGTGCTTTTATATTGGTGTGTGGCACAATTCTGTCCATATTTGTGTCTTTTTTTTTTGCTGCCCCTTTCACTGCTGTGTGATGTTGCCGTGGTTACAGGGCAGCCCTGGCTTCTGCACACCAGGCCCAGCCCCTCCCCCAAACACTGAGCGTCCTTGAGAGCACACCCCAAGTTAGGGGTATGCACACAATTATCAGGTAAAAACTACCAAAGCTTTCTTTGTTCCAGAAGCGACTCGCTTCCATGAAAAGCAGCAGATTAAACTTTCTTCTTTGTCTGCTCTAGAAACAAGGAAACCAGCCGTGATGAGTTCATCTTCTACTCCAAGAGGCTGATGCGTCTGCTCATCGAGCGAGCGCTGTCCTTCCTGCCCTCACAGGTTCCAAACACTAAAATACTCAATGATTTTAGTTACGACCGAAATTATACATACGATGAAAACAGAAACCATGAATGTGTTCCCACTCCAATCCTCTTTTGATCTGTTGTAAAAGTGTTCCCAGTCATCTTTTAATTATGAGGATGCCCTTTTTCAGGCAAAATCAAAAAACCTTTGTCGTCAGGACATAGTTTCTGCAGAGCGGCAGGAGTTGATCAGAAATTCGCCTCTGAGTTGTGGTGCAGAGTGTGTCTGCCTTCGTTTCTCATCGTTCCTTTGTTTACACACTCCTACAGCCTGTCACAACCCCAACCTAATATTAATGCTAGAACAAAAATGGCGAGTAATATTGGAGTTATCCAGTCGTACTGTTCTTAGCCAGATTCCAACTCGGATGAGGAAAATGAAGACCTTCATGCTTTTTGTTGCCTGCAAGTGGATGTATCAGAATAGAGCGGAGCAGGGAGCTTGTGACCCGCTGATTGTAATTTCTGCATCACAACTACAAGCATTTTCTTTACTCACAATGATTTGAGCAAAGAAATGCACTGTGTGCAGAAATGCAGTTTTAATTTTTTTTATACATGTCCTCCATGATGAGAAAAAGGCTACAAGAACATGTTAAAAATCCCCAAACATGATTGTCATTGGAGTGGGTCTTAAGAGCAGATCCTCACACAACAAAATAGAGACATCTATCTAAACCTTTGGTTCAAACACACGTAGAGCATCTCTACACGGCGTAGAGATGCATGGAAAAAGATGTTTTGCTCGTATTCGTTTAGGACTTGTGCTGTCATGGCTCACGCCGTGAGCATGGAAACTTGTGTCACCACAGTGGAAAGTTTCTAACAAAAGCTGCAGTGATCACACAAATTAGCTTATAAAGCTCTAGCAGTACATTTTCCTCACTTGTGCAGGATGGTGGTGTTCTATCCTGCTCACACGTTAGTGATTTTTAATATCATCTCAGGTTCATAATGTTCAAACCCCCCAGGGAGAGGATTATGAAGGCAGGACCTTCCATGGGAAAAGGGTGAGTGAAGTCCATTCAGCTCTCCATAATATTCCCTCTTTCATTTAAAAAGGCTCATCACAGGAAATGACTTTTAATTTACAATCAAGAAAATAACCTTTGCTCATTTTTGTGGGTTTTTATTTTGTGTGTGTGTGTGGGTGCTTTAGATCACTGGTGTGTCCATCCTGCGAGCGGGGGAGACCATGGAGCCCGCTCTGAGAGCGGTCTGCAAAGACGTCCGCATTGGCAAGATCCTGATCCAGACCAATCAGGACACAGGAGAACCAGAGGTAGCAACATACAGAGGGGTCCAAAGTGATGTTTTAATCATCCCACACTCTTGACTTGTTCACCTTTTTGGACAGGATTAACTATGTTTGACTTTGAAGTTGTTTGGTTTAATTATAGAATGAATAAGAAAAAAAAATATTTGTCTCAAGTTTTTCAATTGTTATAAATGTTATATTGGGAAATTTTTAATATTTCACAATCCCTCCAGAGTTGTGCAGTTCTGTGTCTCTTGTGACTGATGTAAAAAAAAAAACAACATTGTTTATATGTATTCTTAGAGAGACATTTCTTAGGGAACAATTTCCTCATGTTACTGCCTAAAATGCAGCTAAAGGTCTTTTTTTTTTTTTTTTTGTAGCTTCATTATCTGCGTCTACCAAAAGACATGAGTGAGGATCACGTGATTCTGATGGACTGCACCGTGTCCACCGGAGCTGCTGCCATGATGGCTGTACGGGTGCTGCTGGTGGGTGCTCTCAACAAAATTCTAAATAAATACTGTTTTATGCAGTATAAAGTTTAGTGTATGTTTCTTATTCGTAATATTGAACCACATTTCTGTCTTTTTTTTTTTACATAACTGTATTTATTTTGGATTTAGTCAGATTCTGTCTTCCATATGTCCAGCATGTTGTCATCAGCGTGATTTTCTTTGTCAGGATCATGATGTTCAGGAGGACAAGATCCTGCTGGTGTCTCTGCTGATGGCTGAAATGGGGGTGCACTCAGTCGCCTACGCATTTCCTCAGGTCAAAATCATCACCACAGCTGTGGACAAGAAGGTGAACGATGTCTTTCACATCATACCTGGCATAGGTGAGTAACGCCGACGACACAGATGATTCAGTCGGATCATTTCACCCACTTATCACAAATTGTGCTTTTGTTCTCTGCAGGGAACTTTGGGGACCGCTACTTTGGAACAGATGCACCACCTGACTGGAGCGATGAGGACATGGATGAACCCAGTTACTGATTGTTATTTTTATTTTTATTCTTGTTGAATGTACACCCTTTTTGGACAATTTAAGGAGTTTTGATGGCCATGCTTGCTTTGTTTTTTTTAAGGAAAGTAAAGAAAAGTGCAAGAATAAGACATTGGTATTGTAAAATTGGAATTTTAAATGTTATTTAATGATTGCTGTTGAGAAATGTTTGTTTTAAATTATAAAAAGTTCTGCTTTTTTTATTTGTACAGTATATTGTTGCAGTTTAAAGTGTAAAAAATTGCAAAAAGATATTTTAATGCTTAAAATAAGACAATCTCTTTGGAAGTCTGCAGACACCTTAAACTTTTTGCCTAAAGTCATGCACTGTGGACGCAGCTGAATGTTCATTTGCACGAGGCGGGGGGGAAAGAAAAACATCTAGCTTTTCAAGTTTAAATCCACTTCTTTTTTTCTTTCTTTTTTTCAAGCATAAGTCTGTTTCCTCACCACTTTTTTATCAAAGTGGAGTTGGAACGTGAACTTATATTGCTCAACTTCCATTGCCATGAGCAGTTTCTGAAGGACCATTCACTCGGAAAATGTGTGGGTGTATCTTTTTCAGCTCTTGCATTTGCCTTCCTTCTTTTCTGCGGATACTGACCTTACCATCTGAATAGGATGTTGAAAGCCATTTTACATTATGCAACTTTTAAGTATGTGCTTTTAGCATATGGTTATGTTAAAAATCCTTTATTTTCCGTATCATGATGTGGAGGGAGCCGACCATTCAGCGGGGAGGTGGTTTCGGGGTTTTTGACATGAAGATATCACAGATGGTTTTATTCTCATATGCCTTTATACACCACAGCAATGTTTCTTTTTCAATAAAGAGTTTTTGAACTGTTGATTATGAATTTAAATATTGGGTCAAAAAAGTGCCTGACTTGTTTACTTGGAAGTAATTTGGTAATAAATGAGATTCATTGGTTTGATCACAGTGGGCCTGTCTAAAAAGAGGAGAGGAATGTTCAGTATTTTTTTTATAAAGCTTTAGTATTAATGAATTAAAACTATTTCATTGACAATAATAAAATAAATATTCAGTTATGTGTTTGAACCAAAACAAAGTGTTTTGCAGATCTGCCTTTTTTTCTTCTACCGGCGTGTTATTGATGAACAAAAGGCGCGCTGTGGACTTTCTTCACTCCGAATTGTTTTTAGTCAATACATGTTATGGAATTATTGTGTTTTTAGGTGTATTGTTGGACTTTGGAAATTACTGAAAGAAAATAAAAATAAACTCTGACATAAAGTGGCTTAAATGCATCCTGTTTCAGGTAGAAGTGTTTTTCCGTGTTAACACCTCTGGCTGTACAGTAAACTGCATTTCACTGCTTTCTGCTCGCTGTACTGAAATCAGTCTTTACATCTTGACTGTTTTCCTGTGTGCCGTTAACAGTCACACCCACATTTTCTATGTATTGACCAACACAGACCTTTCCATGTTGGCTTTATGCCCATTTGAAAGATTAAGGAGGTGGTCTTGATGCCAATCCATCACATTATTATTTATTAGTTACACCAAATGTGACTTTTATAGGACCCCCCCCCCAAAAAAAATAACCAAACAGCATGCATGCTTCAAAAGAACAGGAAGGATATTGTGGTTGTCCTGTTCTCATGGGAAATATCACTGACATCTTCCATCACTTTCCATAACAACAAACCTCACAACTGTCAGGACCTCAGTCACACAAGCGTGTGATTGACACACATCTCATGAGGCTGAAGAATCTCTGCAAACTGGGGGACAGAGATGAGCTGTTAATCTTGCTTTTTTTGTTTTAAACTTTGCACATTTTACTGTGAAATTCAATGTTTGTTTTACTTTGGGGTTTTTTTGGTTTTCCAAACGAAAAGACTTCCTGTTCCTTTATTTAATTTGTTGCACAGACCGTTAACTGTGCAGGGTTTCTTGTTGTCGTGAAAAACACTCCAAAACCTCACCTGAATGAAGATGTCAACGGAAAGTTTGCCACCATCACTGACAAACAGGAAGGTGCTGTGTGTCTTGTATGTCACAGAGTTGCGTCCTCATTGGTAGCACAGAGCATGATGAAGTCAGAGCTGTGTGAAGACAGAGGAGTGGCCATTCAAACCCAGAACCTGTTTCTATTGCATCCCCACGTCACCAGCTTCTAATCCAGGTTGCTCTGCTCTGCTCTCCTGCTGACTGCTTTCTTTTGGTCTTGACTCTTGGTGGTGAAGACTGACTGCCTGCTTGGGTTGACGCCGTGTGAGGGGTCTGCCATGTGGGTAAGGAGAACTCAGAAAAGACTTTGAGAGCTTTTAGGTTTCAGAAACCTACTGGAGCCCGTTATGATTACAACTTTATGTGAAGATGGGAGGAAAATATTTATATTTATGGCTCCATTTTGGTTTTTGTAATGTCCGAGCAGGTATCAGTGGCTCTGCTTGTACGTGCTGAAAGGTGTAGGCCGTCACAGGGCTGTAGCTTATTGCTGATAGTCAAGGGTGCATTTTTCAGAGAATGAAGTATTTCTGAATCACGCTAAGAGGGTTGAGATTAGCCTGTTAAAGAGGGTAAATTATTTTCCTTCCTTTCACCCTGTTTCATTGTGTGTGTTGGTGTGAGTCTTTGTGCGCTCTCCATCTGCATAGTTTGCTCTGAGAGTGAAAACTGGAGGTTGGATGAAGACAGGCCAGGGTTGATTTGCATTTTTTTATGAAATGATGCAGTTTGTGCATTAAGCTCAGTTAGTTGAGTGCTTAATTGCTCTCTTAGTGATTTCATTATAGGTTTGATAACAACAGGAGGGGTGTGGGGGGGGGGGGGTTATGAAGAAGTCATGTTGCACAAATATACTCACTCTTGTTCCATTATGTTAATGCTTTTACTTAAAGCATCTGCTGTTAAAAAAACATTTTTATAAAAGTTAAAAATATGTTCATCCCGCTGTTTGATTTTTATTTTATTTTATCATTTTTTTAGCTGGAGTGAAATAAATCCAACCCCGAAGGTTGAATGAATGAATGTTAATTTTGATTAACAAAAATGTTTTGCACGCCTAATTATTGGTGTTCACATTGGCGCCAGAATTTGACAAAAAATAAATAAATAAAAGGTATTGGGTATATCAATGGACACACATTTGATAAATCATACAACAGCAACATAAAAGTGGACAAAAATGTTGCACATCGTCTTCTTTAAAAATATTTATGGTTACTGGTTTAAAGAAAAAAAATAGTTAAAGCAAATGCTTTTTTTATAGATGTCGTGGGGATAAATGCAGGAGTTACAAAGTAGTTCTTTTGAAATATGGATTTATAATTGTGGTTTTTAATGCAGCCATTTGAATTTTGTCAGGACTTTGGCGCTCAGTGAGGACAGCCCGCGGTCAGCCACACAGAACAGCCAGAACAAGAGAGCCCGTCCCTTTTTAAGTACTGAGTGGTGCTTTCTAGGACTGTCCAACCTGAGAATGTTGGTTTAAGGCTCAATCTCAGGTTCGTCAGCCCATGAAACGCCAACTCGCTTCTGCAGAGCACATAAGGGGACATTATTAATAAAAAAAAGCACACCTAATGGAATAATGTTGAGTCAAATGCTTCTAATCAAAGCTAAATTCTATACTTTGTTACGGTAAAGCCCCAAAAAACTTTTTTTTTTGGAAGCACTATTTCTTTAAATCTTTTTTGTTATGTTTTTCTGTTTTTGTGAATCTCCTCGTTAAGAAATAAGTGTCTAACTGAGAATTACATGACAGCAATGTATAAAAACTAAAAAAAATAAAATAAACATTGCCCTTTTTTGGCTTAAAGAATTCAACTCAACCGTGTTTCAGTTGTTTATTTCTTCTTTAATTTGAGATGTAACAAATCAAATTCCTCTACCTCAGAATAACTCCCTGTTTACCAGAAGAGGGAGCAATGCACACACCAACCAAAGAACAAAGAGTGCTGCACTGGTTGGAAAAAATGTTACCTCTTAATTGTTTATTTAAATCAAATAAAGAATTCACCTATTTGGTCTAACTGTCTGAATGTCCACAGGGAGGATGAGTCTCATCTCAATTACTCCAGAGCACATGTTGGATAGCATATGATGAGTGTTTTTTATATTGCGCTGCCAATGCGTAGATTTAAACATTAGGGATCATTGTTGTTCATTTTTATAAACTAGAACATAATGTGCTGCCTGGGAAACTTACAGCTTAGTAGTTAAAACTAGATGCACTCACAACAATATATATGAGATATTTTTTTATGTCTAAGCTTTCAAATGTGTGGAACAGTGGTCCCCAATCTGAGTGGAAGACAATAAAGTTTTAAACTATGTCTCCAAAATAAAAATTATAACTATAATTTTATTTTAAAATCTAAACATTTAAAACTTTTTCCCCCAATAATTGGAACAGTACAATGCCACTGTATTGAAATTACTTGCACTTTTATAGTCTGTGCCATTTTACGTAGCAAAAACCTGAAGGAAACAACGCGCAGTGGCCAATCGGTGCAGCGTCCGCCCCGAGACTGTCAGATTGCCGATTGTTGCACCAATGCTTTCCGAGCTGTGGCTGCACTGCTCCATAAAGCAGAGAGCCATAGTCACGCACTTTTCACAAAAAGGAAATCCTTTTTTTCACTTTAACAATCCCTATTTCTGTTTGTAGCGTACCAAACAATTAGAGTTACAATATTAGTCATTTCTTTAATTTTTCTCAATCATTTATACTCTTATTTCTACTGAAATAAAGCTTTTAGAAACACCTGATCTATGTTTATAGATGTTAAAGCATTTTTACCTGCATGAACAGAGGTGTAGTTTTCCAAAAGAAGCCCTTTTAAAAATGAGGCGCTCTGATTTTTGCTCAGTGACTTCATTTCAAATCCCAAATGGTCTTGGTGGAGTCAATAATTAGCAAACAATGCTTCAGTTCGCTCTTTGTTAGTCCAACCTCCGCATGCATGTGAGTCTTTAGAGCGGTTGGCTGTAATTGTATCTGGGCAACTGGATTATGGTTAAATGTATCAGAGCTGGTGCTGTTAAACCCACAAGAACTGATTTTACAAACCTCCTTTCAGAGGAAAATGCTTTTTGACGAAAACGGACCCGAGGTGTGACCACAGCGACCTCCCTTTTTTCTGGGTTAAAGGTCAGATTGAGATGCAGCTCTGTGTGAAGTGATTAAACCAAGTTACCCAGGTAACATAGTGTGCACACACATCTGTCAATAATAACTCCTGTTTTACTGTTCAAAAAAATGAACCATTTTCTGCTTTGAATGTGTAGAATATAGAGAAGACAATGTGTTTGTTGTCTCTCTTACACAATTTTATCTGCAGTCCATAAATAAAAAATGTATATTTCAGAAATGTCTGATTTTTTGGGGATTTTTTTTTTTAATTACGTCACATTCACTCTTACACTTATTTGTGTGAGTTCATGGCTTTGTACCTTGGTTGCCCCACAGCGTTATGTATAAAAATCTCCACTTAAAAAACATTTAATAATCAACAGTTTAGTGAATAATTATGTCTGGAGTATTTATTATTATTATTACCATTACTATTAGAGTGAATACAAATATATTTCTGAAAATAATTTCTACTTGCTTAAAATTAACAGATTATTTTATGTATACATAGTCTAAGAAGCCTAATGATGTTTCCATTTTTGTGGGAGTTGCATATATATGCCATATATATGTATATATATATAATTATATGCCCATATATATGTATAATGTATTTAATAATAAACAAAAAAGAAAACCCTAAGTAATCGCAAATACAGCATTTTGAACACAGGCTCTGCAATTGTGGGATACGAGGTCATGAGGTATACGACTGTCCTTTGTGCTGCCTCTTGGCTTCTTACTTTTCTGGATAAAAAAAGGTTTTATTTTTATTTATCTATAATGAAAACTCATCTAGATGCCATATTTTAATTTTCAAACACTGCCTTTAAAAATAAGAACAAATTATTGTAACTGAATTCGCAAACAATCCCTTTTCACAGTTTCTAGTTTGCAGCTGAAATCTTTATATATATATTTTTCTCTTTTAAGGAAATAGAAATATAGACCAAGATTACACAGCCATATTAAAGATTGAAGCTTTCACTTTTGAAAAAACATTTTACACTTGTAAATCTGAAGATGTCTCCAGTAGTCTGAGATTTGTTGCTGTGGAGTGTTCATGTGTGTAAACAGAACAAAAACTAACAAAAATTTCCCCGAAACATAAATAAATACATAAAATAAATATGTAATTACGGAAAAAAAATAACATATATATATGTATATATAGATATCTAACTATATATATATATATATATATATATATATATATATATATATATATATATATATATATACATGAAATGTGAAGCTTTTTCAAGAAGCTGATAAGAAAACTTCTACTAAACTGATAAATAAATTGAACTATTTTTTTAAAATCAGTTTTTATGTTAGACAGTGAATTCAAATGGTTTTTGTGGCGAAAGAAAAATCAAATTTTTTCAGCATTAAACATTACGGCAGCCCACCTTTGGTTTGTAATCTGCTTAACAAATACACTTTCAAACCGTATTCATTTTGATGGACTGAAAACGTAAAGTGATCTTTCATATCGCCCAATATTAAACACGGTGGTGGAAGTCTAATGGTTTTGTTCTGGCTCCTTGCAGTCATGGATCTGAGAGATGCACAGAAGATCTCAATTTGAATAGATTATTTCAGTATTGTAAATCTCTCTTTAGTGAATCTGATGGTATCACAACCTGAATAAATTCTGAACATTTGTTTTATGTATTTTTAGTTCATCATAGGTTTCAGTGATTAACTAAAACCATGCAGCTCACTCATAACTTTGATATGTCCTCTGCTGTGTGCAAGACATATATGCATGTTAGATGATAAGAAAATAAAAAAAAACGTTATGCAAGATGGTTTTCATAAAAATCTTCTTGTGGAAACCTTTTTTAAATCTCAACATATAGTAAAAATAGAACTAAAATGACGAATTCTAAATGAAAAATAGGAAGCCAGTGGTTGGACTCTCTTTAGTGACCAGTTTTTTCTCTGTGTACCTTTGTCAGAGAGCATTTAAAGTTATGGTGTATGGTGACTGAGGTCAGATAGTTCCAACCTCAAGGAAAGTGCTGTTGTGGCCTTGGAACAGTGTGGGGGTGGTTCACTTCCCCTTTCCTTGCTCATGGGTTCCTGTGATCACTTCAACTGCTAACAGCACCTTCCTCCCTCGCTGGCCTACACCCCCAAACATTAGAACATAAAAAAGCACAATCATATTTATGTAGATTTATATAAAATTAGGCTTCCCCCCTCTTTTTACAAACATGAACAAACGGTCTCTGTCAATAGTAAACTCCCTTATCCCCTTCTCTTTAGTGATTTACTTTATTTGTCTTGCCGGCAAATAATAAAAGATGGTTTCTCTTCAAGCTATGGTTGGTGTTTAAACCATTGTTCCTGCAGCTTTAAACTCATCTTAAAGCTCGAACATGAGACGCACAAAAACGTGCATCTCTTTTCAGGGAATTGCACAAAAGACATTCTCAAGATGCCGTTTGTGCTTAGTAACAGCTGAATTATTAGAACTCCGGCTGCTGTCAAAGGGACGCCTTAATGACAAGAACTTACCAACCAAAGCAAAAAGAATTAGCAATCTGAGATCACCAATGTCGAAGTGTGTCTGTGTCATGCATCACACCTACAGTTGCAACATTTCTCTTCTGCCTGCTTAGCCATTGTGCTGCAGAAGTAGAAATCTCTGAACAAGATCTTCTGTGTCCGCGTGTTTGTGCGTGGGCGTACTGTATGTGTGCATGTGTCTGTGGATGGACAGTGGAGATGTGTTTGAAGAGGTGTGCGTGTGTGCACCATGGTGTTTTTTTTTTCTTTTTCTAATGGTGGTGGTGGGGGAGTTGCTCCTCGAAAGGGAGTGCTGTTCCCGTAGGGGGAGAGGAGGGGGGGGGGGGTGGAGTGAATTTATGTGGGGGAGTGAGCGTGGGGGCAGCTAGGCCATCTGGACTGTGAGGAGGCTGAAGAAAGGGAGTGTGTTTGTGTGTGTGAGAGAGAAAGAAATACACACACGAGGAAAAGAAAAAAAAAAGGATGGGAAGAAAGAGGTAGATCCATCGCTAATGTTGTAGGAGAATTGAAGAATTGAGGCGCATGAAGACCAGTGAAGGAAGAATTATTGCACATGGCCGTTCCCCAAGAAGATGTACTTTCTCCAGCAATATTCATTTAATAATAATCAGAAGGCATTTTTGTAAATATGAATGGAACTGAAAAGTTCAATTAGAAAAAAAGAGGAAAAAAGTAACAGAAATTCTAATTCACTATTACGGTATTTTTTATATGGTCGCTGATCACTTTCTTAAAAATGAAAAAATTGTCATTATAAATGAGAAGATTGAAATAATCAAAGTTTGTTTTTTGTGTTACAAAAAAACAATATTTAGATGATATGGCCATAGAGTTTTATGTGTTTTCAAACACAAAGATAGACAAAGATAGTTGCATGAATTTAGTTCAAAGTCCTAGTCAAACATCACAACAGGAAATACAATTTGTGTACGATTGTAAAGAAAGAAGTGGCTTCAGCCAGAACTATGTGTTTATGTAGTAGGGCGGCCGCGGTGCAGAGGAAAAGCGATCAACCTCTGATGCTTGCAGATTTAGTTCGGCCCTGCTCGCCCATGTGTCAAAGTGTCTTTGGGCAAGACACTGAACCCCACTTTCCCCCTGGTGGTTATAGGCTGACGCCAGTGTTCGGCAGTGGTGCCGCTATCAGCGTGTGAATTTGTGTGTGTGCGTGGGTGAATGGGACCATGACTGTAAAGCGCTTTGGGCCTTCTTGGAAGGTAGTAATGTATTTGCCATGTACCATCTACCATATATATATATATATATATATATATATATATATATATATATATATATATATATATATATATATATATATATATATATATATATATATATATATATATATATATATGTATAACATATTTACCATAGCCTTATAAATCATGTACTTTTTTTTTTGTTTCTAATAATTTCATGACTAATTATCCTAGGTTTGATCCATTGATCCATCTATGTATAGATATACATTTCTGTTGTCTGTCTTTTTTAGTTTTTGCTTGAAATAATCCAATTCCAACTTGTGCTGGATAAACGTGTAAAATTATCTAAATAATTAAGATTGGGTTACTAAACATGACAGTGACGATATCTACAGACACACCCTTATTGCTGATTAATCGCAGGCAACCGACCCATCTCCACATCAAGATGAACCCATTACCATGACTAAAACATAGGGGATGGGCTGATTTTACTTTGAAAAATTCTGGCACTGGATTTGCAAAAACAAAGTGATGAAAAGACATATTAAGTATCTTATGTTATGTAACATCTGAGAGATCCTTTTATGTACAGCACACACTTACCGCTAAAAAAGGGAGACCCACATCTCAGAAAAAAAGCTGTCATTAATGTGTGATGTTACCTGGTGCAAAGTTAAAGTAAACCAAACCACATGAAGTCCCAGTGAACAGACTGCTATGTTTTTATTCTGTGCATCACAGAACAGGAGCTACAGAAATACAACAGAGGGCAGCTTTTGCCTACTTTAAAACTCTTGTTTTCAAAATACATTTTTTGCAACACTACTACTTCATTCAATAATGGCAGTAAGATACTAAACTCTAAAATATTTTATAAAGAACCATGCTTTGCATTACAAATGTCAAAATAAGCATTTAACTTGAAAAGCTTGCAGGATTACCTTATAAGTCCCTTGTTTTCCAACAAAAAACCAACTCAAAAACAATGTCTTGTTGAAAACAGATTAACACTGGGAAAAAAAAAAAAACACTGGGAAAGTCAAAGTTTTTCCTCTTCATTAAATAAAAGATGGCCTTTGTGCCATCTTTTAGACAGTATTGGGGTTTTATTTGCCATTTCTGCACACATTCCCAGATGGAATAATAGCAAACGTCCATGAGTTTTGTTCTTGAACGAACCCCTTTGTGATTGCAATGGCTCCTTAGCCGTTCTCCAGAATCACTGTAGGTGTTGCCTGCATTCCAAGGCCGTTCACTAGTGTAATCAGCAAGCTACCTTCTTGAGCTGATTGGAAAAGTGCAACATATTGCACTTCAGCAGTTGAAAGTGGAACTGTAGCTGGTTTTCTGCATGAGACAGCTCACTGCTCCTCCGTTCAGTAAGAAAGCGTTGCCAGTTGTTGGGCAGCGGTCCTCCTAATCCCCAGCCCAATCAGCCTCTGAGGAGCCGACCAAATTTACAGATTCTGATCTTTCATACTAGAGAGCAAGATTCCCTCACAGCAGTCAGATCTGCGATGTTTGGATTTGCATTGACCTTTGACACAGAACCATGTACACTGCTTGGAGTGAGTCTAGTTGTGTGATTCATGTAACATACAGAATACATCTCTATATGGACTGATAGATACTTGGGTTCTCAGAACCTAAAATACTTTTTTAACTTGACATTGGCATCAGCAGGAGTTGTAGCAGAATTTTTTGTATCATCCATCTTGTATTTACGAAGGATTGCTTGAATGTGCTGCTTCTTGAGAAAAAAGAGACCATTCTTTACCTATAGTGATTCACAAGAGCCAGTTTATGCTTTCAGTTGATTCTGTAATCAAGACCAGTCATCTACATAAACAGCAAGTGTCACTTGTGTTAATGTATAAATGTATAAAAGCCTGAATAGTTTTCATCATAGTCAAACCATAGAACTGTGTGTCAGCTTTAGCAACAAGTACACACTTGTATCCCTTCCCCTATTCCTCTCTTTGAACACCCATTTTGACCCTATGACCTTTCTGTCCCAAGCCTAAAAGTAGTACTAGTAGTGACAGATATTTCAAGTAAGCAGCAGCCTCCTATTTCTGTGCACTTTCAAAGTAGTTTGTTTACAGCACATATTGGCATAATGATCAACATTCATCATGTCAGCATACTCATCATGTCCATACTTCTTTGGTGCTGTTGTCTCTCTGCCCCCTCTGTTGGCAGTGTTGTTGACAGAGATATCAATTCATCTGAGAAATCTGTTCATGGTGACTTCGTTCTCTGAACAGGACATCTCTTCCTTCTGTTTCCATAAAAGATGACATCTCAATGAATTAGAGATCTTAAGATCTGTCATAATCAATCTAACTATTTCTTGTTGTATTGTTTAAACGTCCAACAAACGGTTAGGTGAATTTGCTACAGCCTCTTCCCAGAATGCCTTTGGGAAGTTAGCATGTGATAGTATTTCTTGCTGCTTTAGGACAGTTTAATGGTTCTGCAACTCCACTTTGCTGAGGTGAATAAGGTAAAGACCTCTCACGATGATTACCTTGGGCCTTATGTTTCTTTTTTTGTATAAAATACTCATTGCAGAATCAAGAGTAATAGATAAAAATAGATAAAAGTTACAAAATATGAATTAGATGCAACTTGCATTTCCAAGGGATTTTTCCCACTGACCTGTATGGCTTTCAAGACAGCTTGCACTCCACACAGCCTTAACCCAAAGGAAGGAACCATGTTTAATTTCTCAGTTCAGCTTTGTGGTGCATTCTAGGTGTAGGTGTTAACGCCTAGCTCTGATTGACGCACTTGAAGCATCATAACGAATCAACATCCAGTTGGAACAGCTTACAAGATTGTGTTGACTTTTCTTGCAGAGTGCCACCTTTCTATTAACTTGCTCATTGTTCCATTTTTTTTTAAATAACACAGGCATCCACTGGCATTGATGCATTGTTAAGTTGTGGTGGTGGTAAAAAAGCCAGACAAAACTAAAAAACAATTCCCAAAAAAGATTTATTAGTATACTACTGAGACTGAAATTTTTTTTGTCCTTCGACAGTTTGAGGAAGTGAAAGTTAAAACTTCTGATCTCTCAAATAATTCCCTTTCCCACTTAATTAATGGACAGTCTGAATATCTCTTAAGCTGCATTCACACCGAGTGTGATTTGCACATCAGGGCCATTCGATTTCTATGTTTAGTCAATGTACAGATTCAATCAGAGGTCTTGCAGTGCGATTTGATCATTCGGCGCGGCACTTGGGCCCTGGAAGCAGTGTGTTTAGGGCATCGCAGCTTAATTTGGGTGGCGCGTTGAGAGATTAAAAATCTGAATTTTGGTAAAGAAGACATGTCGCATCGACCAAATCAGGACTCATCTTAAAATAAATAAACATGATCTCTCAACATCATCCATGTCTTCCAAGCATTGCAATGAGATATACAGATTTACATTCAATGCTTCCATGTAGCGATGAGACTAAAAACTTTAGGATTAAGCTCCTCCCACATGCGTGACACGTGAATCGTGAATTGATGTGAACGCAGGCTACAATCTGCAGTAGCAGAATTGTAGCTTAGAGCGTCTTAGAACACCAATCAAAGACGTTGGATTTAATGCAAAGTTTTTACAGCCCATCAGAGTGATATTCTGACATAGTTGGAGAACCTACTAGTGTGGGAGCCGGTTTAGCTCGTGCTGGTTTGCGGCACCTTCCGTCCGTGAAACCATGGTTCAACTCCAGGCTGCTCCCTGTTCCCTTCTCTACCTCTGTGCCGGTCCCAAGCCCAGTTTGAGAAGGTTACGTCAGGAAGGGCATCTGGTGTAAAACATTGCCAAGTTTACCATGCGACTTGTTTGCTGTGGCAACCCCTGATGGGAGAAGCTGAAAGTTGGAGAACCTACTAGTTGCCTACAATTTCAATTAATTACAGAAACATTAAACAACTTTGGATTATTAGAGAGCCTAGGGTCTCCCTTCAGTAAAAACAACTCTTTTCAAAATGATTAGAAAAATGCATGTATCTCAACAAGAATCTGTATAATATCATAGACTATGAGGATACTGCTTTGCATAATTACTTTAAAGAGGTGTTTTATTTTAAATTGAGGCCATTAAAGGCACCTGTTTTAATTGCAAACTGTAGAGGTATTTCTTTAAAGGCATTTACTTCCTGTTGCACACACAGTGTAAAAAATATTTTTTTTAAATTGAATGTAATTCTAAATTAAATGCAATAAGCCCACATTCACACTTGTTGAATAAATCCAAGAGCATAACATACAACAGCTGCCAGAACTGAAGAGAAATATTGAAATAGATTTGTCGGTATTTACAGGTGTTGGCAGGTGTTCTTGCATGAGCATAAATTGTAGTATTTTTTAGCTGCAGGGGTGCTGCACAGTAAAGTCTTGAAAGCTGCCTCCAGCTATACCTCTTGAAATAAGATGAACGTCTGCATGATAAGAAAGGAAGGAATGGTTCAGCAGACATCTGTAGTTTGTTTCTCGTCTCTGCTTGAGGCGAACTGCTTGAGGCAAAAATAGAAATCCCTTAACTTAAGGTTGTCAATTGAATTTCAATGTACACAGAGAACAAGGCAACTTTTTTTTTAATTCACAAAGTTTTGGATTCAAAATAGATTATTTGAACAAACCAAACTGCCAAATATTTGCAGTAAATTGACGTGTATGTGTGATCAAACCAACACTACCATCAAATGAGTCTGAAGTTAAGGAACCTTTTTCAACCCCCAAATAATGCTCTGGTTCGTCTTTAACATAACATATGATACGTTTTTTTATTTAAATTACTAACTTTGAAAAATGCAGAGATCGGGCACAGATAAAATAGTGTTTTCTCTATTTTGAAGAAATACACAATAAATGTGGCATAAAGTCAGACTTTTTCTTTTTCTTTAAGCTGCAGTTCTTCATTTTTATCCAGGCTTATATTGGGGGAACTGGGTGGTGGAGGGAGGAATCTGGTGAGGGAGGGGTGCCAATTTTGTAATAGTGTCCTGTGTTTTTATTTTAACTAATTTTCACATTTTATGGCGACTTTTTTTGCTTTTATGTAGAGCACCTTGTGTTTTCGGTCAGAATGGAAGGCGCAATACAAATAAATAAAGTTATAGTTTGAACCCCACTAATGTGCATTTTATAGGATCTTAATAAATATTGTTATCTCTTTCTATTAAGGAAAAATGTCATTAATTCACCAGCGTCAATTTCTGATTTTTTTTTCTTTTTACAATTACTATCAAAGAATTTGGTAAAAAGACATGGCTAACAGTGGCACACAATATACAAAATTGTTACTAATTAAAAGTACTGGTAAGTTGTATGTCTTTTACGACAGTAAGTAAAATACTAAAGTTACACTTTAACAGGATGCTATCTTAACATGCTTAAGATATTCAGGTGTCAATATTCCTTCAAAAAAGACGTGGGTAATTTTTGTGTAGCGTGTGGACTAACATCTGGAGATGACAACAAATTTTGTCTAAATTAAAGTAAATAGAAAGGAACACATGTTAAACATACAAACCTAAATGACATGGGGATAAGATAAAGTTTAATACACAACCAACTGAAGTTAAAAGGTTGGGCAGAGAGTCGATTAAGTTTAGATAGCAAAAATGACAACTGAAGTCAGCTTCTTCAAATGAAGAACATTAAATGGCGTATACTTAATGGTAAATGACATATACTTATATAAGGCCTTTCTTCCTACAAGGACAAAGTGCTTTACAGTCACAGACGCATTAACCCAGTCACACACACATTCACACACTGGTGGTGGCTCCGCTGCTAAACACAGGCGCCCGCCTACCACCAGAGGCAAGGTGGGGTTCAGTGTCTTGCCCAAGGGCACTTTGGCTCAAGGGCATGCAAGGCGGGAATTGAACCTGCAATCTTACAATCATGGGTTGACCGCCCTACTGCTGCACCACGGCTGCCCCCAAGGTAAAGATGCTTAAAGCGGAACTTCTATCAAGTTGATGAAAAGTTTTTAGGTGTATAGGTTTACTGAATTATTGTGAAAAGACAAAAAGGACTATCTACTGTCCTCTAATACTTCTCTCCATCTCAGCCTCCTCACCACACCATCCCCCTTCCCCTAATCTTTCCGCCCCATCAATATCACTTCCTCCCTTTCCAAACCTCCCAAAAGGCCTCACCCCTGCCCTGGCCTGAGCTGCTCAGGTCTTGCAGGCTGAAGGATGGGTAGAGGTCAGAGGTTTTCGTCCCCTTCGTTTATGTTCTTTCGTCTCTCAGTTGACCCCAATGCTGTGTCCATCTTTTTCTTCTTTTAGTCCTCCGATTAAAGACTCTCCACAGTTTGACCCACTTTCCTGTTCCCCTGTCTGTGGTCCATCGCTGGCTCAAGCTCTTCCCATATAGCATATTGATTAGGGGTTCTATTCAGCTCCACTCAGATCCTCTTTCTCTATTCCCTTGGTCCCTCACTGTACTACATTGCTTAAACCTTTTTGATCAGTGTATTTGCATGTGAGTGCTGCTTCCCTAAACATTTCCATTAACAGAAAGCTTTGCCTCCATGTCAATGCAGTCATACAATAACAGCAATAAACAAATGGTGAGGATTTCAAAGAAGCATTCCAGCCCGGCATAAACTGGTTAACTCCTCAGCTTAGCAGCCAAAAATGCTTAAAATAAATGGAATGAGCAATGATTCATGCTAATATGTTGTCTTTGAACTTTGTCTTGTTGGTTCTACAAAGAATTTTATTTTATTTTTTTCTCATTCCCACACATTTGTTAATTATGCACACACCCACACACACCTCTGTAATCACATTCACATGAGCCCACAGGTTGAGACACTTGACAAGGTTTGGAATTTTTTGCTAAATGAAAGATAGAGGGGTTCAAACCATCTATGTTACAATTGGAAGATGGCCAGAGCACCAAGTTAGGATCACAAAACAACAACTAAATAAAGGTTTTAAGACCCACTCTGATTAAAATTGTGTTTTTGGTGTTTTTAACGTGTTTTGTGTTAATTTACCCATGCTGGAGAACATATTCAGAGAAAGTTAGGCTTAAAATTGCATTTTTGAGTATTTCTTCATTCAAATTGTTGTGAATCAGGAGCAGATGATTAAATGCTGTTTAAAATTGCTTGTAGCAGTGATGTAGGTGCTACAATCTATTCTGATGCATCTACGTGCAGATAAATAGATCCATGTATGGCTTTGTTGTTCTAAATTTGTAAACTGCATGGCCTGCATAGCTTCTACATTGATCGCCATTTTTGTTGCACCACTAATGTTAGGTTGGCGTAGTGAGGGGCTGTAAGCAAGCTAATAGGAAGTAGTATAAACAAAGGAATGATGGGACCAACAGTCCCGCCCTTACAACTCAGAGGTGAATTTCTAATGAACTACTGCCGCTCTGCAGAAACTATGTCCTTGAAAACACCACAGGTTTTTTCATTTTGGCTAAAGATGGCACAATTATAATTAATAGATCACTGGGAACGCTATTACAATAGATCAAAAGATGATAGGAGTGGGACTTTACTTTTATGAGTATTGTCCGTGTCTTAATTTTTCTCTTCTGGGGGTTTTTGACACAGGTATTTCCCTTAGCTGTTCTGGATCCAGCTTATCCTCGCCTGTCAGAAAAGACAAGTCCACTTTAGGAAAGGTACAAATATTGTTGTTGATTGTTGATGTTTAAAGATTAATAGCCAGAAGTCAGTCTGACTTCTGGCTATTAATCTTTAAACATCCATTTTAACTGGTTGTCACTCTTCATCATGCTGTGTTTGTGTTTTGTTCTCATGAAAAAAAAAAACTTTTTGCTGCCATGTTACCATTTGACTCATGATTCTTATGTAGGACTTGCTTTCCCAAAGGCCTCTACTGTTAAATCACCATTTTGAAGTGGACCCGCACTGCTAAAGACCTTGGGTACTTTAGGGGATTTACATGCAAAGGCATGCTCGCACACACAAGCACGCATGCACACATGCTCATTACACTTACTCACAGAGCAAATACAAACTCGGCCCATGGGAGGGGCAGCGCTTTACTTCCACATTACTGAAGGGAGACGAGATGAGGTACAGAAAAAAAAATTAGATACCAAATTAGAGGAACCGCTCAGGCGAGGAGAAGAGGCAGGAGAGGAGAGAGTGGAAAGGAGGACAAACAAAGCGGTGACCTGAAGAAGGGGTGTCTGAGAACTTACCCAGCATGCATCAACAAGCTGGCTGCTGAGAGGACAGAAACACAAGTAAAAACAGTGGGAGCAGCTTGCAGTGATAAAAAAAAAAAGCAGGACCACAGCGTTGTTAAGGAGAGCCACCTTTGTCCAGCTGTTTTTTTTGTGACCTTTGACATGTCATAGTGTGTGCCTAATATGTGATAAAATCCTTCCTGTACCATACTGCCAAATGCTAACCTCCTAAAGTCCCACTCCGATCTTAGTAAAAGCGTCCCCGGTGCCCTTTTAATTATGATTATGTTTTTTTTAGACAAAATCAAAAACCTGTGTCATTTTCTATGATGTAGTTTAGCAACAGAGGTTCATCAGAAATATGCCTCTGGGTTGTGGGCAGGATAGTTGATGCATATGCCCTCTCCTACTTCCTGTCATCCATCTGTTTACTCTCTCTCCCACTAGCTTATAGCCCCTCATACTCGCAACCTAAAAATCAATACATTTATTTGCATTTATTTGACTAATTTCTCTTTTCCAGGGGAGCATTGAATTGTCACCTGTAGGTTTACACAAACTTGACTCATTTATGCATGAAAGATTTTCCCCACCGACATTCTCCTGCCATGATGACACTCAAGGATGCTTACAGATTACAACCTCCTACAAGCATGACCTCCGCCCCCGTCTTCCTCTAACTCTTCCCCCTTATCCTTCTCTTAGTTCTCTACAGCTTTTTCTCCCTTCATGTCTGACTGTCTTCTATTGCCTCATCTCTTTTCTCTCGTTGGTGTAAGTAAGCAGCTTAAACACCTACAGGGTGTGACATTGGGGCCCCACGCGCCTCTGAATGGAGTAAGTGCAGGCGGGAGAAGGCAACGTTGAAAAGGAGAGCGTTTCATCCTTCTATTCTCTCCTCCCCGCTTTGCCTGGCATCGACGGCGCAAGTGTGGTTTAGGCGAAGCCAAGGCTGTCCCCTCACATTAGCCGGGGCTGAGCCAGACAAGCCATCACCCCCACCCACTGCAAAACTGTCCTCAACTGCTCATCTTCACTTCGCCTACCCCTTTTCTCTCTCCGTCTCCCTCATTCTTGTTCCTCCTCCTCTTCTGCACTCGGCTCAGCTCTGCCATGGGCACCGTTCCCCAATCTCTGAGGTGATTATGACAAAAATGAACGACCCCCAAGAGACGGGGCTAGCAGAGATAAGAGAGAAAGAGGAGTATGGCAGAGGGATTGAACGAGGAGGAGGGAAGGATTGGTGATGGATGATGTAACACAGAATGTTAACTGTACCTTATCATTTGGGTGGAGGATTTCAGACCTGACAGTTAATAGCAGACCACATCTGGATCAGTCCATGAACAGACCCAGAAATAAAGAAATGCATCTGCAGCACTGGTATGGTCTTTGTTTGCTTTTACTGAAGGAAACTGCTATGATTCCACCATTTTAAAGTCAGACTTTCATCTATTCCAACACATTGGATGGGTTTGTCTCTCTATACTTGCAAGGATGAACAACAATGGTGTCCACATGCCTGGCAAAGAATTTTAACCCTTAAATCAATGATAGGTAGATAAGATAGATTAGAAGAAAGATAGAAATTGCATTGATGGAATCAAGGAGATCAACCTGACTCTTCCATAAGGGCCACAGATAATTTTTCTGTTGTGTGCAATGGGGGTCGTGACCCCATATGGTCAGCAGGGTCTAATCAAACAGCAGCGCTGAGCTGGAGGAGGTCATTAAAGAGACAGAGAGTCGTGATGGGGAGAAACTCAACGAGGGATGCTGTTGTTAACCCATTCCCCTGCCTCCCTGCTGAAACGAAAGGAAGCACTGAGAAAAGGAAATGTAGCAAAGGAGAGGAGATGAGAGGTCATATTATTGTAGCATAGCAACCCAGGTTTCAGTGTGGGTTGAGGCAAGCAATAATATATAATATTGCTGAGAGGTTAGACAGCTTAGCAGAACCTTTCAAGATGGATGTGGAAAGAGAGGTGCACTTCCTGTGCTTAAGAGGGGGAGGAAAGAAAGAAAGAAGAAGGTGGGAGTGGGGTGGGGGACACAGACAGTTAAGAAGAAAAAAAGTCCAATCCTGATGTCTTCATTGTCTTCCCCCTTCTCTCCTTGTTTTTTGATACCATGTTAGTTCCCCTATCTCAATCTTTGCCTCCCTCCTGCCTCCTGCACTCCGTGCATCATTAAAACAAGCGGAGTAGTGTTCAGAGTGCTGGGCTGAACTGAGACGGTGACCTCCACAATAAGAATATGTTCTTGCTTCGGGGAAGAGAAGGTCGTTTTGTGCTCCTTCTCCTCCTCCTTTCCTCTCTCTCCGTATGTTTTTTTTTCTCCTCATGCCTCTGCCATTGGAGTAAATGAGATTTGGAGGGCCAGCAAAGTGGAGAAAGGATCAAGAAAACAAACGTGTAGAAGAAATAAGATGGCAAGATGAAGATGTAGGAAAGGCAGTTTAACATATAAAATGGGAAACTGGAATATGACGAACAGTAATGATCCACATTTGCATAAAGTAAAACCACTAGTGAGGCTACAAAGAGATAAAACCACAAAAAAACATGAAAAGCCAGACTGCAGAACTGTTTTTCTGCCCTGTTCCCTTGGTTTATCTGGACAAAATGCATTTTCTTTTATTTGCATATGCAAGTAGACACAGTCGTGTCAGTCAGGAGTAATTCTCATCAAAGAACAACGTGGTATTAGGTGAGATAAACATGCTGTCAGCATGCAGAATCAGAGGCACCGTTTTCTTTATATCCGTACAATAGACAGGACGGCTTGCAGCTTAAGGGAGAGCAGCAAGTCCTTTGGGTGACACAAGGACTGGCAGTGGTGTGAACAGCTCCAGTCTCCGCCGCCCCTCCTGCATGTCGCCTTCACACAGGAACAAAATGTGTGGGCAGAAAGCACAAACACATTCTCTCTATCCTCCAGATGATTATACATCCTTGAAATCCAATAACCTTGATTCATGCTGCTTTTCCTGGTGTCATTCTTCATTGTATCTCATTCATCTACACGTTCTCTGAGAATTTTGCTCATTCTTTACATTTCTTTTTCCTCTGTCACTCCTTTCCATCACCTTCTTCCTTCCCAGTTCTTCTGGTTCGGTTCCGTGGATCCCGTATTCTCTGGTGCCCTCTTCCTCTATCAGAGTTGACTCCTCATAAAAGCGTTGCCATTTCTCAATAATGATTGGAGTATCACTAAGCTGCACCTTCACATATATTGTTGTCCTACACCTTGTGCCAAATGTTCTTTTGTGAATCCGTCCCCCATCCGCTGCCTGCACCTGGTAGAGATAGTGTTCTTTCAGCCGGAGGCTCTGCCGTCTATACAAGCAGGGCTAAGACGGCACAAGCAGCACACAGCTGTTCTCCTTGGTAAATTGATAGTGAAGGGTAGGATGAGGCAGTAAAAAATGTCTTCCTGCTATTTTTACCACAGTTGTTTACATACATGTATTTGTGATAGAATATGATCAATAACAGTACTTATAGGAATTGTGAGAGATAATGGGGTTTGTCTTTAAAGTTTTATATTTTTGCAGGTAACCAAGGTATTAAACATGCAAGTCATCATTTAAAGAGGTGGTTTGTCAATGACCTCCTGTTTTTTTAAGTGCCAGTAGAGACTTTCTTCTAATAAAAACAACTTGCTAAGTTGTGGTTTTTGAATATCAAAGTCAAGTGATAGAAGCAGAGCACACCAAATTGTCATTTTTAGTGAACAAAAAGAAAGCCTGATGTATCGAATCAACGTTTTTTTTAGGTTTTAGAGTTTCAGAGGTCAAAATAAGATAAGGTAATCCTTTATCTGTCCTGCATTGGGGAAACGCCATCAAAATGACATCAAATATGAGTAAATGCGCTTGAAATAAAAATCCACGTTGCTCGTCTGGTGACACCAAGAGTTGCAAGAAAGACCTTTTAACTTGCTAAAGCCCTTTGGCATCCTCTGTTTGTGACTGCAGTTAGTAGGTTCAATAAGACCACCAAAAAGATGAACAGCTCAGATTTGAACAGTTTTATAACCTTTGTTTGACTTTCTTAACATCTCCATTTAAATATAATACACTCACTGGCCACTTTATTGGGCACACCTTGCTAGTGCCACCATAGACCCCAATTTTAAGTTTCTGCCATCAAGCCTGGTCTTTGTATTGCAGGTCCTTCACTGCATGTTCCTTAAAGAAAATTGCCAAATCAGCTCAATGATTCTGGGGATTTCTTATAGGGAGGTGCTCTTGGAATAAGAGATAAATGACCCGCTGTGAAGGGGGCATTTAATCCCAAAATGAACAGAGCAGTAGCTTGGTTTGTACAACTATAATTCTACTCAGTGAGAGTCTGGCTTTGCCAGGGTTGCCCATTGTCACAATTCTTTACAGCAGAAGGAATTAGCTTCCCCTGGTGTTTTCTTTTCCTCAAACTACCCAACTGAGATCGTCAAGAAATTACTGCCAATTCCTGTGTAGCTTTGCTAATTATTTGTGTAATGATGGGTGAGAGAGCAATGTTTCCTCTGGTATGGGCCCAGATCACTATAGAAAAATTATCCAAAAACACATCGGAAGTAAAGTATAAACCAGGAAGATATTTTAAGAGAGGAGAAAGGAAAAATATGTGTCAGTTCAATTATGCAAAAAAACTGTTGTTTCTATAAGAAGTCTATTTTATGATCTGCTATGGACTGGGCAACAAGCTCAGGCAGCCATCATGTATGACCACATGACCTGACTCACCTGAAACCCACAGAGTGAGCAGCAATACTAATTTTGAGGGCCCTCAACGTTTTTAGAGGCAAAAATATGATGACAACGGTTGCATAACAACAAAATAATTATTACAATAACCAACTTTTACAGTCCAACTGTTGAATTTGGTGAAAAACCAGTCCCATCTTTCAAATCAACCTTTATTTATATAGCACTTTTCCAACACATGTCACTCAAAGTGCTTTGCATAGAATATAATCAAATTCTCTCTTTACATGTCATACTGTAATTCAAAACTATTTTTCAAGCATGCACCAGAGGTTTGAGTTATGAATGAAAACCAGGCTGGTTTAGTTTGGGTTGAGTGTGAGACTAAATCGACCAAACAAACACACCAGTTTTATACATGTTTGTGCATTTTGTAGCTGTTTTGAACCAACTTAGTTTGATTAGTTTGGTGTAACAGCTACGACTTGTGTGGGATTCATAAATATTGATGTTTCTTTGGTTTCTGATTCATTTCTGAGCTTGTAGGTTCATAATTAAAAAGTTTGGAATGGAAGTTTTGTAATTTTTTTGTCAACATCTGTGAGTGGTATTTTTCTCCAAAGAAATACAATAAAATTAAATTTAACAATTGGGTTTAGGATGCAAAATATTTGCGCTTCAGTTTCAAACGAGTTTTCTATCAGCAAGGATTGTTGCACGAATACTAATATGAATCACAAGGAATGTAATTCATCCTTAAATAGAACATTAAATGTACATATTGAGCAGCTGTAAGAATGCTTTTCCCTATGAAATCAGATGGGTAAATAATCAATTAAGGTCATCCGCAGATGACTCCTTAACTTTGCACAACAGGAACACATTTCTTTTCTTCTTATTAATAAAAGCAAGTTTTTCAAGTCATTTTTATGTATAATCTAAAAGTAAGAGTGCTCATCCTTTAAAACTTGTTCAAGAAACTGTGCTTTTAAGGAGCTAAAGACATTTGGAGACATGTTAGCTTGTTTGAAATAGTGAAAGGTTTATTTGAATCAACTGACAAATGACTTAAAGCTCAACTTATAGAGATGTTGAGATCCACTTTGATCATTTTAAAACTCCAAAATGACTGCATAGTCAAAAATGTTGTAGGATCTAAACACGCTATTGTTTGCTTTGGAATGCACCAGCCTGAGCTACAAAAGTGCTACTTCTTTTTTGCATTGAAGGTGTGTTTCCTGATCATGCAAATGTCCAGATAATGCTCAGATCACCCATAATTTGGCACAAAACTGAATCATGACAGTGGTTTTAAGGAGCTGGTCTGGCCTGGGTCATGCTTGTCGCGTCAGTCGGATTGGAAGGCCGGTGAGAGAGAGCGCAGCTTTGGGCAAAGCTGCTGGTTTCAGGCAGGGATTGTGTTTGCAAACCAAGCTCAGGGAGATGAAGTGTGTTTGCAAGTGCGAGGAAACCGTATTTGGGCATTGCAGCCCTAACGCTTTAATCAACACGGCCTGACATTCTCCGTTATCCAGCCTTCAGCAGCCAACTTCGCAGCCTGGTGATGGCACGGCTCTGCCCACCCCCTGGAGTGTCAGACTACATCCCTACACACACAAACATGCAGCTACACGTTTTGCAGTGATACCCTCAATGTCCCCCATAAGTCGTTTTCACTTCCTCAAACCTACAACGTTCCCAGGTCACAGCTCACATTTACTTATTTCTGGAAATTGTGCACAGAGTTCCTCATTGTTTGGATAAATACATAAAGTTCGCAAGTTCTACAATACAACTTTTTTTGACCGATTTAAAAAGATAAAGTCTATTTTTCATTGTTGTTATGAAGTTATTTAATATAAACATTTCCAAAAATGAAAATATTTGTTTGATCTTAATTTCATTTTTGAACAAACCTTCAGGAAGCATTTTTACATTATCCATATAGAGCAAGTTTGGAAAAATAATTGTATTATTTTATTTAAACTCTGTATAACTTCAAGTATATTAGCTTTCAAATATAAAATATCGGTTAACCTTTAACCAGTTTTTTAATCCAGATGTAAATACTTGAATGTGTTTTTCTTCCGAAAATTAGGTTTGCTTTTGTGAATGAAACATTTTTGGGCTTCATCCAGAGTCCCCCAACTCTGGATGAAGCCCATCTGCCACACTATGCGAATTCTTCTCTAAGAGTTCTGGTACATCTCCGGTCCGTCCTGGGAGAGAATCCCTCCTTCATGTGGACTTCCCTAAGGTTTCTCCTTTTTTTCTCGGAATCTGTTTTTTAGGAGTTATTCCTAACCGAGAAGGAGGTCTAAGGGCAGGGATGCCCAGTTTAGCTTAGTCTGTTTAGTTTAGTTTAGCAATCACCTATTGTATTTTATGACTAATTTCATGTTCTATACAATTACTGGTATGAAGTCCACTGAGACAACTACTGTTGTAATATTGGACTGTTTAAATAAAATTGAATTGAATTGAATAGATTTTCACACTGTGGTCACAAATGTTTTGGTCCAAGAAAAATATTAATTCTTTTTTTACACAACTTTTTTCATCATTTTGTTTCCTGTAACAACTTTAAACAAACAGACTAAATCTATTTCAAAAAACTATTTCTGAATATGAGTAAATGTTTTTCCTCAAACTGAAAAAAATGAACAGTAAGTCCCTGACTTTGAACCACCTCATCGTGTTGAGGCTGAATTTCTTTTTTCTGCTGCAGCTGCGTGGTCTATCATGAGTTTAGTCTCGTGTAACAGTGACATGTGTAAAATTATAACCTCAGAGAACACCTGAGAAAACTGCAGCTCCTGAATGATGCATCACAGCGAGATCCTGGTGCTAAGTGATCCGTACAAATGGGTTTCTGATGTGTCGTTGACCTGTTATCCATCAACGAGGGCCCATTTAAATTGTTGCACACTGACTCTCTAAAGCTGAGATCTGAGGATTCCAAAGGCGGTAAATAATTACAATCTGCATTATTCCTGTTTCCATCAACCATAGTATTTGAATATACTGTATATATGTAGTAATGCTGACTCTCATAATAGCAAATTGTCATACTGTTTCTGTAAAGTACCACTGCTGTAAAATACATTTTAAGTATAGTTTTAGGATAATTCTTACTTCAATTATCTTTTGATATATTGTAAAAGCTTTCTAAGCGGTCTTTTAATAATGGTAATGCCGTTTTTAGCCAAAATAAAAAAAACTGTGTCCTTTTCTAGGACATAGTTTCTGCAGAGCGCCAAAAGTTCATTACAAATTCACTTCTGAGTTGTGGGCGGAACCATTGGTGTGAAGCAACCCTTGCTCAGAGAATGTGAGCAGGAAGCTTGTGTATTTTCCACGTCCCAAATACAAACCTTTCAAACTGCATTTTTTTTGTCTTCTCCTGATTCACAGCAGTTTGAATAAAGAAATACTCAGAAATGCAATTTTAAGCTTAACTGTCTTTATATGTGTCCTCCATCATGAGAAAATGCCACAATAACATGTTAAAAACATTCTGAACACAATATTCATTGCAGTGGGTCTTTAATAATGTTAATGTTAATGTTGCTGCCCAACACTGGCACCAACCTTAACCTCCAGAGGCAATGTGGGGTTCAGTGTCTTGCCTAAAGAAACGTCGATAAATGCGCGGGCAAGGTGGGAACTGAGACCGTTATCTCCGATCAAAGGGTCGACCACTGTACCTCTGCAGCCCATTACACGATTATACTGTTATCAGCTTCTAAAAAGTCTGTTAATTAACAGAAAGTACAAATAAAGTTATGCAAAACTTTCTTATGTCTATCAAGTGTTAAACCTTTAGAAAAACCCAGTTTAAAAGAAAGGAAAGGTCAATCTTGTGGAATTAACCCAAACTCTCCTGAGAAAACGTGTTTACATTTCAGTTAGCTTTCATAGGTGTTTCCCAGCCTTTTTGTTTTTTAAGACATTAAATTGCATTTTTTACATGATTGTATTTCCCCCTTATTGCCACCAGAGGGCGTAAATTACACTGACTGAGATCTATGACAATGGATGCACATACTTGCTTTAAAGTACATGGGTATTATGTGATATCTATGCTCCCAAAAGTGTTTTAAAATGTCACCAGTAAGACATTTATTATTGTTTTTATTACTTGTTTAATTATTGTTTTGTTGTTAATATTACTTAATGTATTAAATAAATAATTGTGTCTGCTGAGAGCTCTGATCACGCACGGTGTGTGCGTTCACCTAGTCTCATTTCCTGACTGCCAAAAAAAAGTGAGCGTGTGCGCGCGCGCGTGTCGGGGGAAGAATAAGAGAGAAAGAGGGGGGGGGGGGTAAAGGAAGAGAGATAGATATGCAGAGCGGAGGAGGGGGAGGAGGGGGTGGCTCCTGATACCAAGACACGGAAAAGCAGGGGAGGGAAGGAGAAACGGGGCTGGTGGAGGAAGAGGAGCGGAGAGTTGGATGAATCGGGGAATAACAGTGTAGAGGAAGCGCGCAGAGGAGAGGAGGGACAGCACCCAGCGATCTGGACATCCCCTCCTTTCTTCTCCCGGCTGTCACATCAGATTTGGACACCGACGGAGCGTCACCGCGTCCGCCCCGGACCCCATGGGGTAACAGGTACGTCCGACTCCCCCCCCCACACCTCCGGTACCGGCGCAGGCTTCGTCTTTTCACGCGGGTCGCGGGTCTCCCACAGCTGCTCAACAATTAGTTTCCTGCCTCGCGCAGCCGTCGCCATGTAGTTGGAGGGCGCACAGGTTGGACTGGAGCCGTGACACCACCAACTGTTGTTTCGCTGTTGTGGCGTTCATCCACGTCCACTGGCATCACGTTAACCGAGAGCGGGAGCGTGTTTTGACAGCGACGCGCTCGACTGAGTGAGCAGGCGGCGGTCTGAAGTACGCCTACCTGCACCGCTCGTGACAGCCAGCTGCCCATTACGCGCGTGGAGATCTGGAGAAGCTGTCATCCCTCAGCGGTGCGGCTCATCGAAGGATCGGATCCGAACTCAATACGCGTCTTTACGGACAGCTGTCTGCTGGTTAGACTTAGAGCGAACACTTTTCTCACTGTCAGATCTTCTCATCCATGTGGATTCTTGCGTCAGCTGAAGCAGCGGAGCCTCACAAAGTTTTGGAGCAACCTTTTGCCACAATGAATGAGTGAGGGGGGGGGGGGGGGGTTGTCACGCACACGTGATGATGGTGCTACAGAAAAAATACAAATAAAAAAGGAACGATGCTCCTTCCAGCCGCCTGGAGGGGAGTCAGAATGAAATCCAGTCTCAAGCCCTCCTCCTCCTCCCCTCGATTAACCTCCAAAAGGGGGTTTTTTTCTCCAGCCGGAAATTTCTGCTGCGTCAACCTGACAGAGAAACAGAACAGACGGGGTTTGTTTGGGGATTGTAGTGTTGGGGTTTTATACTGGTAAAGTGTTGACATGCAGATGATCATCACCTGGTTCGTGGGTTGAACAGCGTCAAGTGCTCTCTCCTCACCGGGGACTGCAGCTGCAGGCGCCTCTTCTGGCTTGTCTGTGGCGTCTGCGCGCGCGCATGTGGCGTCTGCCCTCTGTTATATTGGTCGGTTCCGCGTCTCTCTCCATTTTCTTGAGTAAAAAGGGAGCAACTCCCCACTGTCTGACAGTCTGTGCATTCCAGTGAAGCTGCAGCCAGGTGGGCTTCCCAAACTTTAACATAATTAAAGATCAAATCAGGTTGAAGAATATTTTTTTCCACACTTTCTTATGTTAGACTAGGAAAAAAAACAAGTAAATTTCCAGTTTGTAGTCTTCCAGAAATGTTCTTTTTAAAGTTACTTTAACTTTTCTGCTCCCCTTCTACTAAAATGTCTTATTCGCTCACAGCTGTAAAATCTAGGCCTTTCCCTCGTTTTGACAGCTACTAACTGGATCTCTGGGATTAAGAGACCATCAGGCCATTTTTCCAAATTGTCTTAGGCCTCTTTGGATTTGTCTGGATGTTATGTCCTTCCTTCTATAGTTAAGGGTTGGCTCTTGATATGATAAACCCTCTAAAGTCCTTCATTCAGTTATTCAATTACCACAGGCTTTTTCTGTGTGTGTGCTTGGGTGTGTGTTTGGAGTGCTCATCATCTTGAGCAGTGGAACACCCAGTTATCTGCTTTAAAATGCTCACAGTCCTCCTAGATAACAGCGCTGAAGCAAATAAACGCGCACATTGCCACCTGTCATCTGCCCTGCCACTTCGGACCCACCCTGTTGCTGCCACTGAGGTTACTTCACCACAATGGCGTTGTGCACTATCATGCCAAAAAGCGCGGGTGTGCGCCTGCACCTCCTTCTGCGTGCCGCACGAGGGAAAAACACTGCAGACCAAGACAACAGCTTCAAGGATAAATGGAGGAGGAGTGGAGGCGAGATCAGCCAAAAGATGGCAACAAAAAACAACAATGGCTGTTGGGACTTAAAGACCCAATCTGATGAAAATGGTGGTTTTGGGGATTTTAACATGCTTTTTTTGTAGCATTTTTGTCTTGACGGAGGACATATATAATGAAATTTAAGCTCAAAATGTCATTTCTAAGTATTTCTGTATTCAAATTGCCGTGCGTCAGGAGCAGACGTAGCAGTGAGATAGAAGCTACGACGGCGAGCCTTAAGCTCCCTTCTGATGCATCCACTTGTTGACGGTTAGATCAATGTCTTCTTTTTCCTTGTCTGAGCTGACATCTGCCTCCAAACTGTACGGCTTGTTAGCTCCAATATTTCTCACCATTTTTGTTGCATCGGTAATGTGAGGTTGAGGTTGTGAGGGGCTGTAAGCTAGCAGAAGAGCGTGTAAAAGAACGGATGATGGAAAGGGGCGGCCTTACCCCGCCGCAATAGTCCCTCCCGCGACTCATGCTTTTGTGTCATCACGATAAACCAGATGGATGAATTCATGTTGGGGCTGCTCCCAGAAGTGCATGTGATGTTTGTCAAAGGTGGGAAAGGTTGTTACAGTTTGACTTAACCAACACAAGAGAAGTAAGAAGTTTGCAGGGAGAAAAGAGGCTGAGAGAATGAGAGACAGAGGGGCTCTGCTTGGATGAGTCTCCACACTTGCCTCTTTGTGCTAAAGTGTGAGCGTGTTGTTGTGTAGGTGGTGCTCAGTGCTCTGTGCAGGTTGTGGGCTGAACTGAGTGGTAGCAGGTTAGTCGGCTCTGGCCTCCAGCCATGCAAACTCTGTGGATGTAGCGGCCTCACAACAGCGAGCGTGTAACGTAGGCAACACGGTCTCTGCACGATTCAAATCACCGGCAAAATCTGCGAAAACGGAAAACAGTCTGAATGAAGACACCCCCCCCCCCCCCCCCCCATAAGCAACCTTCTTTCATTATTCTGTTTCTTTAGCCATCATCCGCCCCTCTAAGCTCACCTGTTCGCCAGCACTCTGCATTCACCTGAACACATTTTACTTGATCTTCCGAGTGCTTTTCTGGCAACTTTGTCAGTTTGTTCAATAGGATCATTCTCACATCTACGTGGGTTTGCAGACACACACACCTCTGAGGTAAACCGGCTCCATCCCCCACTCCTCTAATGACTCCCATGGCCCTTTAGCTTAACTGCCTCTATAGCTCATTGTGCAGCGCTGAATACAGGTGTTCCTAATCCCCGCGGGGTCACACAGATGCTGTGGGGGATGTGTGTGACTTTTAGTGTCTGTGTGTGTTTGTATGTTTAACAGCTGGCTTCCCTTTCCACCTGTCTGATAGGCTCACCAATACCCCAACAGAGAGAGCAGGTGAGTTTTTAAGCCGCCCCCGTCCCCTTCCAGACCACACACGTCACGTTTGTTTTTCTATTTTTATATATGGGTGCTAAATATGTAATTGTTGTGTGCTTCTATGCACACAGCAATCTGTTGAAGAATATGAACCCCATTCATTTATTTTGTCTTTCTGTTGCCCTGAAGCGCCAAACTCTTCGTTGATTTAAGAGAGAGGCTAAAAATAAAAGCTGGAAAAAGTTTTTTTTTAAAGACTTGAAGTGCTGATACCGCAAAACACCTTTTGTACCTCGCATTCCTGAGAAAACAGATGAGGGATATCACTCTGTGTGTTTTTTCCAGGGTGTGTTTTCTTTTATTTAGGAATGTGGAGCAGAGTCTCTCTTTCCAGCTGGCACCTCACCGCTGAGCAATTCTTTTCAGCATCAGGAGACATTTTTCGGCTTTTACAGTCACTTATTGCTCGAATGTTCTGGGACTTTTCACTTGATCAGATGGCTTTAATACACTTTTGTGCCTTAATAACACAAAAATATACATGCTTTTTCAGTTAAATTTCTATATATTGTTGTTGTAATAGGATAAAAAGCATGGTTCTCAAGTAGCAAAGTAATCTGTCTTTAAAGTCCCACTGCAATCATCTTTTGTAAACGTTTTCCCCAGTGGTCTTTCAATTATGGTAGTGCAATTTTTAGCAAAAAAAACAAAACAAAAGCACCTGTCGTTTTCAAGGACATAGCTTCTGCAGAGCGGCAGTTATTCAGTAGAAACTCACCTCTGAGCTTTGGGCGGGACTGTTGGCGTGGAGTGAGCCTGCGCCCTTTATCTAATCCATCTGTCTATGTGTTATGACTAATGATTTGTTTTCTTTATATCATTCATCATGAGCAAAATGCCACAAGAACATGTTAAAACACCAAAAGCATGGTTTTCATCAGAGTGGGTCTTTAAAATGCCCAAAGACTGCCCTCTAAATGTCCTAATTTTTTGGCCAGCTGTTTAGTGTATGGACCCCTGCTCCTTTTCCATCCTATGAACGCTCAGCATGCTAACATCCTTCTTGCTGAGTACCCAGATCCTAAAGATGACACCCAGTACTCATATACTGGTAAAAAAATCATAAGGAAAATCTGTACTTTGATAAAGCTATTTTTTATCTTCAAATGCAATGATTTAAACCCTGGTGAAATAGTTTTATTTCCCAAACTAAAGCAGTAATTAGAAAAAAAAAAAGAAGGGAAAGATTGTAATAAATTACCTGGAATTTTTCCATTAAAATCCAAATTTTAAGCACTTTAGTAAACAAAATAGACTCCCCATGCTTTAAAAACCCAAACAAATTGATCAGACATCAAGAAAGTGTGACTTACAAGAAAAATAGTGCTTTCTCGTGACAAAGTCTGGCTGCTAACAAAGGCTGCTTTTATATTCTGGTTCTGTTAATATACTTGTGGTGGATAACAAGTCTCAGAACCCAGAGGTTTGTGGACAAGTCAATCCTATCGGAGATATAACACGGTTTCATCAGCTTAGTGTTAGTAATGCAGCTGCTGTTTTTTTCCTCTCGTTGAAAAAAACAAAAAACATGTCCTTTAAGATCAGACGCCTTTAAAAAAAAACTGTGATTCACGCAGCCACCCCTTCAAAATCATCAACCACTGATGTCACAACTGTCCAGTAATGACTTTACAGGGAACTGATGTTCACATGGTTTACTAAAATGCTTCATCATAGGGGCTTTTCGTCATCTTTTTGTAAATTTTATTTTGGTAAGCTGACTCTAACAAGCAAGAAAGGTACTTTCTTTAGCCAAATGCTTTTTTCTTAAAAGTGTCCTAATTTCCTAGTTAAGAAGTGCTTTAAACTTCTAGTTTTGTGTCATTTTTCAACAGTAGCTTTTGTATACACAGTTTGGAGCATTTGATGAGCAACTTTGAGCAAAAAAAAAAAGAAAAGTCAGCGAGCCACGGGGCTCAGACTGGTGAAAGATTTCCATATCAAAGCTCAGGTGAGAGGACAGGACTGGGGAGGCAGATGGAAGAAAGAGCCGAAGAAGCGTGAAGGAAGGAGAAAAGGGAGGATGTGGAGGGGTTGATGAAACACCGTTTCAAAAGAGCTGGAGCCCTTGTTATTCTGTCACTCTTTTGTGTGGTACAGTTTAGTCTCTGTGTGTCGGTCCTTTCTGTCTCAATCTAAACGGCTCCACTAAAGAAAACACACACAAGGACGCTTGGAAAGACTCAAACCAGAACCTTCGCAGAAACTCACAAGTAACACTTCTCTATCCTTGAGTGGAACACAGAGTGAGTTCCTGCCAATATTCAGATTCCTGTTTCATATTTAAAACCAGGGTGCAAAACCATGATTTTCCCCTGGAACGATGTCTCTTTTTTAAGGCTATAAGTCTCATCCCTGATCACATAGAGCTGATTGCCCGAGTTTAATTAATGGCTAAAGTTTTTAAATGTGTGTGCGTGATTGTGAGCATTGTTCTGCTTTGTGGAGTTTTGTAATCCAGCCGTGGACTCAGGCTAGAGTGCTAAAGTGCTGCTAACAAGGCCTGTTTAACATTCTCTACCCTGCTCAACGCACAATTATTCCACTTGGCTGCCATTAACATGTACAGTAGGACTGGGCTTTTAATTGGCCTGATATGACTAATGCCAGATCAACTTGGATTTGCTAATTAGTTTTTGCTTTAAAAGTGCCATCAGGACATGAAATATTCATTGATGTGAGGTGGAGCGAGGACTGTGGGTGGTATTAGTGGGATATTAGTGGTATCGGCAGGCTGTTTGACTGTGCTGGAAGAGGAGACAGAACCTACGCTGGCCTGTTGTGGTCGCTTATTCATACTTTGGATGAGGTGTTAGTTTTCGTCAGAATTTTAGACACCTACACATACAAAGAGACACACTGCTCACACACCACCTCCTCCTTTAGCATCACAAGGCCACCTCTTTTCCCCGTCTCCTCCTCAGCTCCTCCCACCCCCTTCCTCGTTTCATCAAATTTTCCTTTTTTTTTTTTTTTTTGCTTTCTCATCTTGTGTCATTTTTTCTCTCACCTTTTCTGTCACTTCACCCCTCGCCCCATTGTCCAGGCGCTCTCCGCTCCATCCTTCCTGCATCTCCGCTTTTCCATGCCTTCTCATCCCCCACTTCTTTTTTTTTTTTCCCTCTCCCACGTCTTAGTCTCCCACCTCTCCTCCTCCTTCGCCACCCCTCCTCTGCTGTAAGTGGGCCAGGTGCCTCCTGTGGCCTCCCCTACTCCATTTCTCATTTTTACCCTTCCTCTACTCCTTATTTTCTCATTTTTATCCTTCCCCTTGACCCTACAGCTCATAGTTATACATCCTGTTAATACAGAAACTCATCAGACATGGGGTCCCCCCTTTTTCACACAGTAATCTAAAGTTATTTGCTGAGATGCAAGTTAGAACATCAGTTTAGAAGGGGTTTAGAAGGGTTGTGCCAACATTGTATAAACTTTATGGTATGTATTTGTCATTGTTGCTGAGCACTTTATGAGCTCCTCTCTGTCAGTATAGTTCCCTTTATGAACAGGAGAGGTGATCTAAGCGCTAACAGAAGTGAGTAGGATCACATCCTTTTTTTAGTGGCCAAAGGCAAATTTTCCCAAACGGCCCTCTCGCTTCTCTCTCCGAAATTACATTTGCACACATGAGTGTGCACGTACACATGCATGCATATGAAAGTATCATTTTCGCTGGCTTTTTGTTCTCCTCCCGCTCCATAAACGTGCACGGCGCCTTTCACCTCATCCCATGCTTTCTGCCCCCCCAACCACCACTCTTCCTCTTTTCACTCATTGTCATTCTGCCTGCCTTTGTCTCTGACTGGCTCTTTCCTGTGCCCTCTTCTTTTTACTCTCCCTTTTTCATCCCCGCACCCTTCACTTCATCCTCACTCTGCCCAAGTCTTCAATCGAGCCTCCTTTTGCAGTGCTCGTGTGTGTGTGAGTGTGTGTCACGACGACAGAGGCCGTTGATAGTCGGTTTTGTGCAGACACCTGATACTGGCGCTGCCTCACGAGGTGGGAATGTACGACTTCGTCAATATTTTGTGCTTCCAAGGTGGATGCTGTCCACTGTGATGAAGAGTCATTGTGAGAACAGGCCTTTGCTTTTCTCCGATTTTCATGTTTCTTACTTGTTCAGCTCTACTGTATTAGTGTTGTTTTCCTTTTAGTATTTAGTGACTGAAAAAAGTAAAAACAGTTGCTCGAAAAGCTTGTAAGGCCCGGCAGCTGCTTGATCGGTTCAACAGGTGACAGTCAAACGTCAAAGCTCATTCAAGTAAACACGGTTGGAGGGAAAAGACGGACAGATACAGAGGAGGGGTGACGTTGGCAGCCTTGTGTTTGTGCTGAAGGACAGGTGTCAGAATGACACAGAACAAGGTTTCATGAGAGATCCAGGTGAGACGTTTGTCTGATCCAAGCTCGTTCTTTGTCAGTCACAGTCAGAGTCATAGCCTTGAGCTACGCAGACAGACCAGGATGCCCTTTCAGCAGTGTTTTTTTACCACTTTCTGTCTGATCCCTTGGAACTTCGCTTGAAACGTGAGATCAAATCAGAAACTACTGCCTTAAAGGGCGGAAATTAAACGGAGCCAATCAGAGTAAGGAGGCAGCAACAAAGAAAACAAAGGTCTTTAAAGATTTTGCATCTCTGCTGATTACTGTCAGGGTACACATGCGGAAGGGCCACAGCTGGTTTGTTATAACTGTCTGAAAGAACCTTGAAGGTTAGATAGACCCCAAGTACTGATGGACTCCATTGACACACAGCTGTAGTGATACACTGTGTGGTTTATTGAGCTCAGTCCAGTTCCCCTCAAGACCTCCAAGCATTTTCTTCGTCTTCAGCCGCAGTGCCACATTTCTTTCACTGCTTCCCTATTCTTTCCCATTTTTTTCAGTCGCTTTTTTCTTTTTTCTATCTGCTTTGTTTGTACATTCACTATATTTTTCCCAACTCCTAAATGCTACATCTCTAAATTTAGACGCTCTCCTGCTTCTTCTTCTTGTCCCTTGATTTCCCTCTCTTTATCTCATCTTCTTTTTTCTCCAGTTGAAGGACAGAAACTCTCCAAGATTCAACAGTACTGCATGGTAGCTGCTTTTTGATCAGCTTGATGAGTGACAACGCAGCCCCAGGCTATTATAACTAGACATGCTTTTAAAAACGCTTCAGTATCTAAATGCAAATCTCTGTGTTGCTTGTTTTATTTTATCCTATTATTATTATGCCGTATTTTGAAGGAATATTAGGTTTAAATTAAGTCTTAATTTTAAATAAACAATACAATAAAGTAATATTTGTGTTTTTAAATGTGAAAATCAGATTAGCATTGGATGTTTGCTCAGGGGGGTGCCGGGTGCGCCAGTCGAACTTGTGAGTACACACTTAAGCTCTGGCTTTTTTGCTCCCCTCTGTGTATGAGTTCATTGTAAGCCGCTTCCCAGTGTGGATTTGAGAAAGATGCCTCTGTTTGCTTTCTAACAGAGTGGCAGTCACATCAAGTTACCCCATGCATGCGCACAGACACACTCTCTGGACACCCGCCTCGGCACCAGATAGTGACTGGCCACCAGCAGTGAGTCACCATCACTCAGTCATTCAGTCGCACATTCAGAAACCACACATTTTAGCAAACAACAATTAGCTTTCAACCCTCAGACATTTATTCTCAAAGGACTGGTATTTTTGCACCATACGAGGGTTTACATTTTTTAACCCCTCGCAACTCCTTTTTTCATTTACTGATCCCTGCTCACTTTTGTTTGGAGGTTTCTCTGTGTTCTCGGAGCCCCTTGGAGCCGCTTTAACAGCTTGGGAACAGGCGGCGAGTGTTCTTTCGGTGGAGCGTTTAGCTGAGTGGTGACAGGTTGGTTTTTTGCTGTGACAGGTTTGGTGATGAGACCAATGAGAGGGTCTGGACAGCCACGCACACACAAAAGGATGTGCATGTTCACACTGAGCTGTTTGCTGGAGTTTGTGCACCACTTTGAAAACAGGGTCGTCAGTAATAATGCAGCTAGATTTATAAACTTGCTAAATTTCTGTGACATTATTTTGACTAGTCATTTAAGTTCAAAATCTCTTTCCATCTCTTTTATTTCTTTACCATATATTTCTTCTTTTTTTTAACATTAAAATCACTTCAAGAAGGGCATGATGTGTCATCCTTTTGACCCTGTTTATCATCCTTCTTATTTCATTAGCCACTTCTACTAATTAAAACTGCACAAACGTTTGTCTTGAAATGCTTTGTTATTTTCAAACTAACATCCTGATATTTTATATAAATATGAAAATGTCAACATTAAAACCTTTATTGCAGACTGTTAGTTTAATTTAAGACTGTTATCATCTTGACCTGCAAACCTCTGTGTGGCTGTTGCCATTCAAGTGTAGAATAAAGGAATCCTCAACACAAATAATAACTTTTTTTTCTCAATTCAATTCAATTCAATTCAATTCAATTCAATTCAATTCAATTCTATTCTATTCTATTCTATTCTATTCTATTCTATTCTATTCTATTCTATTCTATTCTATTCTATTCTATTCTATTCTATTCTATTCTATTCTATTCTGATGGCTTTATTTATCCCCATGGGGCAATTCTTTTCAAGGTGCAGACAGTAACATATGATTGACATTGCATAGACCCTTTAAAAAAAACCGATACTGTACCATAAGTCTGTATACTTTTGCCCAGAAATAACTGTACACTAAACATGTATGCCTTTGCTCAGAAAAGTGTACTTAAGTAGTCAGTAAAAGAAATGTGCTCAATATACATATTTGATCAAATTTTCATCATCTAGAAATCTGGAAAATAAGGGGTCAGTTGTTTTTGGGGAGAACTTCCCGTATGTTCATCTTACTCATCATTATCACCTTCATCATCAGTGCAGTCAGAGTAATGATGAGCAACACAGAGACAGAATGTATTATCTTTAAAGGGAATTCCCTTTTATTAGTGTTGCATTTAAAGACGTTATGAGCTGCAAGTGTAGTTCCTGAAGTACAGGGCTTAGAACATTCTCAGTTTGGAGGTGGGGAACAAAAAAACTGCTCAGATGGGGGTGCTTACCATTTTAAAGAGATCAAACCTCCTGAATGTGTTCTGTGTTAGCTTTGCATCAGACAGGCACAGGTCAAGGCCAGGTGCTAAAACAAAGACAATTAACATGTGTGGCTGGACCCACATCCTACAACTAACACTCACACACACATGCGGGCTTGCACAGGTCCCAGAAGACGTATCCTACTGCTGTTCCACAGTGTCACACCACATAACTACAGGTCTTGGTTTTGAACAGAACAACCATGTAACAATAATACGGTCTTTGTTATGTGAGAGGCCCCCTCCAACACAATCAGACCCCTCCCGCCTCCAACACCAGACACTTCCTTTTGATGATTTCACTTCCATGTGCAGATGGGTTTCTTGCACCAGCAGCTATTTGATGTCTGTGATCGGTGTTAAACATGAGCACCACTGTTCATCAACGTCCTAAAAGTTAATCAGCCAACTGTAAAACCAGAATTACCTTAATGTGTTACCAAACTTAAAAAAATGAATGTTTGACTGCACTGCAACAGCAACGTTACGAATGAAACTTTGCTTTAAAATAATGGATTAAAAAACACAACACCTAATAACTACCATTGTGCATCAGTGCTTTACTTCCTTATTGTCTTAGATTACGAGCCACATCCAATCTTTGTGTTAATGTCCAATTCCAAACCTCTTCTGATCTATTGTAAACCGTTCTCAGTGGTATATCTCAGTGGTATATTAATTATGATTATGCCAGTTGTAGCCAAAATGTAAAAAATCTGTGTTGTTTTCCAGGACATATTTTCTGCAAGGCGGCAATAGTTCTTTAGAAATTCGCCTCTGAGTTGTGGACGGGACTGCTGGTTTGAAGCAGTGATGTGCGGTGAGGTTAATGGCTGGTGAGGCACTGACGTCATCAGTCAGATTTACAAACATATGAACCATACTGAGTAACTTATTCACCATTTGATTGACAACAGTTAACGTGTTTTGTTTAAAATATCATTTCAACATGTTTTTTTTCATATACAAACTGCAGCATAGAAAAAAGCACAAACATTATTATCATCTTACCTTTACTTGTAAATAAAGTCCATACGCCGCTCCTTCTGAAGAAAATGACTTGCCCGCTTGCTATCACTTCTTCTATTATTTTTTAGCGTCATAATCTCAGGGCTCACCGGCGCCCCCTAACATGAGGCACGAGAACTGCTGGCCTCACCCAGCGGCCTTTTTGCCGGCGTTTAGCGCTCAGCAAAAGAAACACGTCCCTCACATACAGTTATTCATAAAAAAAAACACTGTACATCATATACATCTGCTAAATTATGTATAACTCAGCTCATACAGTACAAGTGATTGAACCGACATACAGGGAGACAGCAGTACCGTCTCACTGCATAGGTATTGCGCAATCCAAGTTGAGGCTCAGCGGGCTGGTGCCTCATCGCACGTAACTTCTTATTATCTGAACGGCAAATGCGGAAATTCAGCGATTTTGAAAAGTAAAAACACCCAAAAATGGTACATTTAAATGGAAAATGACTGCAAAGCACAAATTACTGATATAATAATTGAATTTAGTTTTTCTCTTTTCTTACCATAATGACAGGTGAGGCACAGCCTCACCTGCCTCTCCTGACTGCACGTCACTGGTTTGAAGTAAGCCCACCCTACTTCCCATCATCCATCTGTTTAAGTGCTCTCCTATTAGCTTGCAGCCCCTCACAACCCCGAGCTAATGTTAGCGGTGTAACAAAAATGGCAAGTATTATTGGAGTTTTGAGATGGGAAAAACAAGTGGATGCATCAGAATGGAGTGTCCTGCCGATTGTAATTTCTATGTTACTGCTATGCTTTTTCAAGCAGCATTTCTTTCTTCGGCTCCTGATTCACAACAATTTGGATAAAGAAATCCTCAGAACTGCAATTTTAAGATTAATTTTCTTTAAATATTTCCTCCATCATGAGAAAAACGCCATATAAAAACATGTTAAAAACACCAAAAACACGATTTTCACTAGAATGGGTCGTCAATGCCTCAAACAAACGACTCGGTGGGTACCTGCTGCGGCTGCCATTCTCTTCTCAGCTCCCCTCTTATGTTTATTTATGTCCAACTCTAACTCGTCTCTCTGTGTCCTCTCACCTTCCCTCCCTCTTTCGTAGCCCATCTTCATTTACAGTCCCCCCCCTTCCTGGTCTCACACTTCCTTCATTTTGGGTTCTCCGACAGTGGTAATGAGATGTTTCATTATTTGCGTTTCACGGCTTTTAATAGAGAGATAATTTAGGCTAAGCCCCAGGTCGTCAGTCAAAGAGTTACCATGGGACGTGTAGCAGATCTACTGAGAAAGACTGCCCGGATACTGTGTGGTTTCACATTCATGAGCAAAAATCATAAACACATGATTACAGGAAAGTACTGTAAATCATGCAGTCCCCCACACTTTTCTTTATCTTTAAATATGTGTCAGAAAAGTATTTTGATGAGAAGTCACAGGAGGAAAGTTAGAATCTGCCTGCTAGCGTTCAGGCTAAAGGATGTCGTCTTTGAGTCACACCTTTTTTCCGGTCACTCTGGGATGATCCCGGTCCATCCCTACTATGGCTGGATTTTCATAAGATCACTGAAGGCTTAACACCTGAAGGTGAGAGGACATGGTGTTACAGAATTGGCACATTGGTGTCATAAGCTGGATAGGTTCTGCGTACAGAGGCAGAACTTTTGTCTGGTGATCTGGAAGCTCGACTGCTCAAAAAGCAGCAGAACGGACTTCATTAGGTGTGACAGAGGACAGTGCAGGTATTGTTTTTGGAGCAGCAGGTACTGGGTGGGACGCGAGAGAAAGAGAGCCTGGGATGAAGGGAGTAGTGCTAAGTCTCTGTAAGCCTCCTGGATCCTCTTTGGTCCCTCTCCACATGACATTGCTATCCGTCCTACGCTGGCCATCGTCAAAACAGAGGGGACAGAGAAAAGGGAGAGTTAGCTTGAGCAGATGGGCAAAGCGTGGCATGACTGGAGTAGGTGGAGAGGTAGAGACAGATGGATATTAAAAAGAAACACCGGAAACTGACAGAACAGAAATACACCAGAAGAAAAAATAAATACTCTAAGAGTAAACCCTTTACATCATGTAATAGCCACCTCCTGTAATCTTGCTCAGACTGCATCTTGCATGCATGCTGTGTCTGTCATGTTCATGTGTTTGCGTATGTGAGTGCTATTTTCCTGTGTGCCTGCCTTGTTGATGGACTGCAATACTGGCTTGTCCCGGAAGGCTGCCAGCTCCGTCGGATTGGGGATTAACCCCGGGATAATGGCCTTGATGCCCAGTTGAGTGGAAGCAAAGCTGTTTAAAAAATATTGGCTGCCTGAGTCACTCTCCCCTTCTCTTCCTGTCTCCCCCTCTTCTATCTCTATCATTCTATCCTTGCTGCATCACTATTCTCTGTTTTGTTTTTTAACTCTTCTTCGTCTTTGTGTTTTCCCAGATCTTCAGAGCTTTCCATCCTTCCTCATCCCATGTTTGTTAAAGCTTTATTGGGCTTTATTTGTGCCTCTTTTCAGTGATCAGTCACAATTATTACTCATTCATAGTTTAGGTTTAAAATAATGCTGGTTAACCTTGAAATCTAATTGAACAATTATGTTATTGTGTAGAGGCAGAGGCGTATTTCACTTATCTAAAGTAACGGCTGCTCGCTTTCATGTTGTTATTTGTTTGGAAAAGACTCCGTATTGTCCTTCTAAATGTTTTAACTAATTAAGTTTAGCAAATCATAATTGTAAACTCTGGTTTTGTAAAATACTAGTGTAAAGTCAAACATGTAAGTGATGTAAAAAGACAGATTTAGATATAACAACTCAGAAAACTAAAAATAAGAAGAGAATTTTAATAAATCTTGATAAAAACAAAGGTGATTTAAAAAAAAGCAGAATTTAAATTTCATTTTCTTATATTTTGTACATATTTTTTACAGAACAAATCATAGAAATAAGGTGGTATAGAGGGTAAAATCACAAAAAAAGAGATTAAAACTTGATAAAAAGGGGAAGATAACAAATATAACTAGAATAAATTAATTTAATTAAAAAAGTTTGTAGCAGGTACAGTTAAAAATCTATGAAGACTATAGTCCACAAAACAAAAAAGATGATTGAAAAATCATAGAACACGATACATTTGAGCTGACTGACATATTGAATTACCAGACAAAACATAAAATTATTATTAAAGTAAAAACAGTTTTTTTGTGGGTCTTTCTTGGTCAATTTTTCCCTTAGAGGGCAAACATATCTCTCACCTTTAGCAATTTACATTCAATTTCATTCATCAGTTTACCTGCATATATATAACTTCATTTTGATTATTTTTTCTCTTCTCTTCTCTTTTTTAAGAGAAGAATACTTGCCTCTCCCGCAGTGCTCAGGATTTTTAGTATTTTTGTCCTCCGTGTCTGATCATTTGATCACGCGAGTGAGCAGGATTTCCTGTGCAAAAATAAATAATTGAGAGCTGTGCATTCTGCTAAACAGCAATCGCTTGGTCACTTTTTTAAAATTGTGAGCCATGTGTGTGCTGTTGCTATTTGCTATTTTGGTGCTTAGTACATCATAGAATATGATCTCCTGATTCTCCAAGGCTTGACATATTAAAATGGCATATATATTCCTGCTGAGTTTGACACTTTTTCCGTTTTTGACTTTAATTTTTGATCATGTAAATAATGCAACTGAACCTTTCCTCCTGAAAGTCTGTCACCCAAATAGCTTTAGAGGAAGTAAAGGTGAAAACTGTCCCCTCACGTGGTGCCAATGTACTGTAAGCCAGAAATCTTTCACTGAATCCCCTTCAGCAGTGAAACTGTTTTCTTTCTTTTCTGCATTGGGGTGATGGTGAGTTGTTTTCATGCCTAGGTTACACACAACACACACACAGAGTATCCTGTAGAAGATCACAGCTACGGACCTATGGCCAATGCCAGTCAGTTCTAATAATGAACCAAATGTTTGCTCACCGCCTGAACGTCTGTGCTCATTTTTGGTTTTGGGACTCCTGAACATAACATCTGGTTCTGTATTTGTTCCTGGGTTTATTGCATCTGTTGGTGCCATCACAAGAGCTGGTGTGTTTTGCTGTTGTAAAGTGTGGCAAAGACAGACCTGCTGTATAGGTGGCACTTCTGACAGTAATATGACAAAACAAGTCAAAAACATGCTGGAACTGTCTGCTTTCATTCGTTTAAAACTGCTCTCTTACTTACTGTAAAAAAATAAAAATACCAAAGCCAAACCTAAGATTTTATTTTATTTTATCAGTACTTTGCATAGAGATATTTCCCAAAATAAGTTTTTATTATCCTGCGTTGAAATGATATGAATCAGGAGGTACTCTCCACATTTAATAAAAAGCTCAGTTTTTTTATTTAACTGCTAAAACAAAGGTTTCAAGACCTGTGTGTTCACTCTCTTTGACACGACAAACTCATTTAATCAAATGATGTTAAATTGTTGAGCAGAGGGGCACAAAATCGGAAAGCGATTAGCTGACTGTGGCAGTTCTGTGTAACCAGCAGCAGACCTCTTAATGCTAATATCTGCCAACCAATGGAATGAATCTAATAGCATGTGTGTGGGGCTGCCAAACGCTGCTGAGTTAAACCTCGCACACAACATGTCAATATAGATTGAATCAACAGGCACAGAAAGGCAAGAGCGACCTAAATAAGTTTTGTTCAAATAAAGCGCGTGGTGTGGTTACACAGGGGGAACATTTAATTCATAATTATTAAAAAAAAGCTTGTAGAATCTCAGCCCCATTGATTGGACTGCAGTGTATTGTGTGATTTGAAAGGCCACGCTGACAATGGATTCCTCCTCATTTGATCCAGAAGGACCTTCCGCTCCGTTTCCTCTCGGTCCTGTTCGGTCACAGAGGCTGAGAAGTGGCTCGGAGGGACAGGCTGCATTAAAAGAAACACAAGAAGGACGAAGCCCCATTCTCTCACTCCATCATGTCTCATCTCTTTAGTTGTCTTGCTGGGGCACAAAGTGACTTTGCTGTGATGTGACCAGGATAAACCGGGTGTGATGCCGTGACGGCTCCGTTAAGTGTGTAAACGTGGGTGTTTTTAGTTATAGCACGTGTTTGTGTATTCGAGGCAGGGGGACAGGATGTGTTTGTGTGAGTCTGTTGAAGGAATCAGGGCTGGAGATTATGTGGACGAAAGTGAAGCAAGGAGGGGTTCAGGAGGACAGTCACTTTCGATTTGGCCAGAGAAGGGTGACAGGGTCTTGGAGCTCTGTCTGCATGCTTTGTTGAAGCATCTCCTATAACAATAAAAACTTGTGCTCACCCCGTCACCCTCCTGATGACTTTTACTGCACTTTTTCTGCTGTAAGGTTTCACAGAGTGATGAAAAGCTTTTTTTTTTTGTTTTGTTTTACGTTTTGCTCTGTGACATGCTGAAAGCTGGCTTTGGTTTCTTTTGCCTTGGTGAAACTGCTAATGTGTCAGACGCAAACGTCTCGGCCTCTCTCCCGCCTTGGCTGATTGCTCGACGAGTTCATTTGACCTAACTTTCCAATCCGGTGTCGAGTTTATATTTCAAGAACAAAAACAGTGAGCTTTAAATCAAGGCAGCACTCAGAAGGTGAAAGAAAAGGGCTGAGGTCCTGCTGACACTTTCGGCTCATGGGGTAAAATGGAGTGGCTCCTGAAAGACGAATTCTAGCAGGTACAGTTCGGGATTACTCCTCTGCAAAATATATTTCTGACTGGAGGGAATCAGGCATGCTGAAATTAAACAAGCCAATTAGGGGAACTGTGAGTTTAGAGGTCAAAGCGAACTCCATTTAGACCCCTCGTCTCTACCTAACTGCTAATGCAAAATGTCTGTGAGTCTGTTGAAGCAATAAATCTGATTAGACCTCTTTGTCTCTCAGTCCCTGCTGTTGTTTTACTCCTCACTGATCACTGCATTTGTTAAATTTGAGGCACAATTTAACATGGGTGAAATCTAAGAAATGTGTTAACGCTATAGCCACAAACAGCCACACTTTTAAAAACAACTCTATGCTCCTAAAAAAAACTAATTTAAATTTTACATTTACAGTGTAGGTTCATTCCTCTCTGCACCAAAAAAAGAATAAACATAAAACAAACCACTAATGTCCTTATTTCTTCTCAATATGGTGTAATCCAATGGGCTTAGATTTTTCCTAAAAATGTGAAAATCTGAAATATTTTGAAGGACATGTTTTACATATGACCAAATTATGATCTGCACTGAGATAGCCCCTGGTTCTAACCATTGACTTTTTTAAGAGAACTGGACTAACTCCTCCCCTTTTGCCTTCCACATGGGAAGTACCCGCCCGTCCCAAAAAGCCGAAATCTCATAGACTTCTATAGAGAAATAAAAAGCTTTTACTCTGTCAACATATTTTCTCAGAAAATCTATTCTTGCTATACAACTTTTTTAATAACGTTATTGCTAATCCTAATTTTTTAATGAAATTTCTTCTGTAGCACAAGTTTTTCTAGTTATAAACTGGCCAATCAGATGCCTCAATAAAAGTAGGTGGTCGAACATTTGAAACGTTTGATTGACAGATTCTCCAGAGCCAGCTTTCAGTGGTAGGGGGTATGGCCTTCCAACAAGCTCACTCCTAATTGACAAGAGTAGTTGCCATAGAAACGTTGACTCAGACTGACTTGGATCAATCACTGCTTCATGGAGGTTGTCTGGTTCCAACATGGTGACGTCCGTATTACTAAAAAATTGTGACTGAATTGGAACAGTAAGTGAGTCATTTTCTATGGGGGACCTCACACTCACTCCAGTTCTAACATACAGTCAATGGTTCCGACTGAGCCGCCCCATTATAAAACACATATCAAAGTGTGGGCAAATTAAAAAAATTTTTTTACTTTGATGTAAATTACTGTGTTATGCTGCAATGCCTAACACATCTCTTACCTAAATCTGTTTGCCCAGAATTTTCCTTTTGTTCAAATTACCATTTCTGATAGGTGTGTCCTGATAGGTGATGCCAGAAAAGAAGGCTGGTCTACAAACACAGGCCCAACCAACTTATTTTAATAATAAATAATAATGTTAGTGACATACCAGCACAAGCCCCGCCCTGTTTATCCATTAAAATACTCCAGAAACCTCAGAGATTCAATAAAAAGGACAACTTGGTTGAAGCTCTTTGGTTTGCCTTCATGAAAATACGTCATTATTTTGTCAGGGATCAAATAGCACATGAAAGTCATTAAAGCTTAACATGAAGTAGGATAACTATAATAAAGAAGGCCTGTTGGACTTACCTAACAGCCAGCTATCAGTGCCTCCACTGCAAACCCCTGATACCTGTAAACAGCGATTACTCCAGAAAATGAAGGCCTGTGAGGATGAACCTGCAGTGCATCACTGAATTTGGCATAACCTCTGCCGTCAAGGACAATCACTTTTTTAAATTGTATGATTAATATTGCAGTTGCACAGGAAAAAGTTTTAAATGTAGAAAATGAAAGTCTGCTTGACATTGTCTTTTTAAATGTGACATTTTGTGTTGTTTTCTGTAAAATTTATTTTTATTACTAAGAGCGATGTGGCTTGGCTAGCAATACGGCCTGCCGATGTGTCTCCAGTGCCTGCTCTCCACAAAAAAGGTTGGAAACAAAAATTATTATGTGCATTTCTTCAGCTGTAGAACACGGTTCATTTGGGAGTGCAAAGACAAAGAAATTAGCCGTGGTTCATTTTAATAATCTCCTGTCTGAATTTTACATATTGTATTAAAAAGGAAGTTCATATTAATACATATGCAACATTGCCACTAGCAAAAATCTCGGAGTTCGTGCCTACATGCCAATGCTGCACCTTCATAGCAAATACTGACTTATTAATGCTAAAACAGAGTTTTTGAGAGGTAATTAACCTCCTTTAGCACAAGTTCAACTATCCTTTCTTTTGTATGCAAATGAAGGAAAGTTCTGCCTCCACTCCAACTCAACAGAGTTTTATGAGACTTGCTCCAGGCTACGAAGAGAGGTTATGTTGATCATCCCTTTATTCCGGACACTCACTGAGCTCCGTTAACCACATTTTTACATACATTTTAAAAACAAATTGAAATCGTGATATTTAACAAAACCAAAACATATTGAATACTTGAATACTGTAAATTGATGGTTCTAAAATGAGCTTTATCCTAAAGTTATTGTAAAACGCAAAAAAATGAATGTGAATTGGTTTTACAAATCAGAAGAGTGCCTACTTCACATCTTAGTGCCTTAAGGATTGTATGTTTTAATTCAGGGGTTTGCAACATGAGGCTCCGGAGCCACATGAGGCTTTTTTCTCCCTCCCATCGTCACTCTGGTTTTAAAGAAAAATGCTGAGAAATTAAATATTGTGTTTGTGATTTTGGCTAATTTGCTTAAGTTGTCATGTATGGAATTGAACATGTCAGGTCACTGAACAGTATGATGCACACAAAGCACATATTCTGATCTGCTGCTGCACATCAGAATATACCTGCTGTTCAGAGGAATAAGTTCTTAAAGTATTAAACTGCATTTACAAGTATAAATCTAAACATTCTACAACATTGTTGTCATGTTTAAATACGATAGTAAATGGAGAAAAAGACTGTAGGCATATTAATAGAAAATATCATATTTGATGTGACTTCCTTGCAGTTTTAATTCTGTGAATCTGCTGCTGCAGATCTGTGACCTATTTGACCCTGGGTGTATTTTATTTTGAAAAGCAGTTGTCCTGCTGTCAAAAGTGAAAAAGTAAAAAATGTTATCTATAGTAAAGTATAACACTTTTTCACTATATTTCTTTATGATTATAATTCAATAATGTTCTCTGATTGTCTTTTGATCTATTTTCAAAGCGTTCCCAGTGGTCTTTTGATTTTAGCCAAATGAAAACAAAAAAGGAACTGTCATTTTCTAGGACATAGATTCTGCAGAGCAGCAGTAGTTGATTAGAAATAATTCTCTGAGTTTTGAAGCGAACTTATGGTGCGGCGCAACCCCACCCCCCTTCCCCTCCCCATTGCTGAGAGCCCAAAACAGGGACCTTGTGGCCTGCCTAGCTTTTTTTCTACATCATAAATACATTTTTTTCAAATGGCATTTCTTCATCTGCAATTGATACACTCCGATTTGAATAAAGAAATTCTCAGAAATTTAATTTTTATCTTAATCTTCAATTTATCATCAGAAAATCCTCAGGGAAATACCACAAAAACCACAGTTTTCATCAGAGGTGGTTTCTAAAAACTGCATTTTATAAATGAATGGCGTAATGGTCACAAAAACATGAAGTGTATTTTTCTAAACGGTGAGGTGGGACTTGGCGGCTCTTGCTGGGTTTTAATCAGTAAGAAACTGGTCCAAATGGCTTCTTTAATGTTAAAGATTAATGTCTTAGTTAATAATGATATTAGGACATGACCTTCTAATGTAAAATATAGCACTCATCTGAACGGCAATAACTTTGAAGCAAAAGTTTTCAAAGAAAAATCTTACCTGAAAACAGGTTTTCTCTTTTTTGGTCCGGGTTAAAGTCTCCACTTTTTTACACAATGCATTCCTTTGGATTTGTTTTACTTTTTACTTTTTTCAAACAAAGATGTTATCATTGTCAGCTGATTTTACAGATGTTAAGAAGAGGAGTCAAAAGCAGGGAGGCAGACCAGATCCTAAATGCAATACCTCTTGTCATGCCTCTTTTACTGCTTCCATTAGGCTACTGGGAGATCCGCATCTTAAATGAGGACTGATGGTGTGCTGTACAGTAGCTCTTTATTTCACTATTCACACTGACTTAGAAAAAGAAGAGGAATAGGGGAACGTGTATCTGTTAATGAATGGCTCCTTTTGTGTTTTTATATGGCTGTGAGAGAAAGCCAATCTTACTCTACAGGCTTTACAATCTAATGTGCGAGTGGCCCTGAGAGATGAAGAGCAAAGAGAGGAAGGAGCGCAATTGGTGTGTCTTTAAAGCCACTCAGTTTGTTTCCTAAGGTGAGAGGTGAAGACTCTCAATGCTTCTGTCAGAGCAATGCGGAAAGCAAAGAATATCTCAAGGTGAGACTGCCAATAGTGTTTTTTTTTTTAAGATATGTGGGAGCTGAAAGATAAAAAACATTTGCGTCAAAACCTGCCTTTTCAGACTCTGGGGGACACAGTTAGTCTGCTGCATTCACTTTCTTCCAACTTTCCTTTTTCTTCAAGTTCTTTCTGACTTTATAAAAAAAAATGCACCAATCAAAGTCAAAGTTTAAAAGTAGCCGTACACAAGTAGCTTTTTTTTATTGAGCAAGCGAGGCTTCAGCAGTTGTCACAATCACTCGATCGGCTTTTCCACCGCCGTTCACGGGAGGTGTGTTTGTCCGAGTGGACGTGGGAGACACTGTGGATTTATCTGATCTTACAAGCCATCAGGTTGAGCAGAGCTTTGCTAAACATGACCTGAAGTGTGCCGGCCCCCGAGCAAACGCTGCTGTCACCTTGGCCAACCCGAGCTGTCATCTTTCAGAGCGCCCCATGAGAGCTGACAGCTGTGGCGTTCCCAAAACAAATCACTGCTGCGTTTGATAACACTCTGCGTCCCCATGATTTAGCATTTACCCAGACAAGAGCTGAGGCGCTGGATGCTAATTCTCTTGCTAATGTACTGCCTGCCTTAGATTTCTCCTACACCTCTGCATGAGACTGAGGATGAGAATATTTGTGCTCTTCTGCCACATCTTGACTTCAGATGTTTTCTTTCCCTCTGCCCGCCTTTCCTTGTTAACACCTCTCTGATGGGAGAGCTCAGGTCCATCATGTACTGTCTGAAAACACAAGCATTAAAGGCTTATCTGCACTCATGCAGAACTTTAAAAAAGTCTTGTTCAACAAACCAACTATTTTAACTGATAACATTCTTGCTTATTCTCAGATGTGACATCTTTTTACTGAGAATTATTTCTTTTTCATGAATCTTATGCCACATCTTAATAAAATTGACTCCAGTCGAGCCACAAATTGAAAAAATATTTTTTTCCCTCAAAAAAAGAAAAAAAGAACTCAGTGTTCACAAGCTAGACCAAACTTTGAAGGATGAGGACCCATGGAGGTGAAGGTTCAAGAGGGAATTTCCATCTCTACACCAGAGCAAACCGACGTTCCTTTTGTTGAAGTTGTTGTTCACCTTTCAGCATGTCCCTTCAGGGCTCGCCACAGTGAATGAGCTTTCACTGATTAGCACCAGTGGTTTGGTCGAGATTTTTATACCCTTCCTGACACAACCCCGTATTTTATCTGGGCTGCGGACCGGCACAGGGGGAACCAAGACTCGGGCCCCCTTGTGGCTAAATAGTTAGGCAGTAGCATGAAGGGTCTTGCCTAAGGATGAAGCTTATCGCAGCCCCTGGGAATCGAACCCTGGTTTCCCATGAGTCAGTCCTACACACGGCCAACGGAGCCATCCAGCCGCTACATTTCTTTGCTAAGGTGAAACTGAAAATAAAATTGGAAATCAAGGTTGCGTTTATTGATCAAGTAATGTCGAAGCAATGCTAATTGAAACTCTTCACTTCCATGAAGCTGTTTTGTGAAAGTATTACAATTTTTACATGTCTTGTTTTTTTTTTATTTAAACGTACACACACACACATGGTCACACACACACACATGAACCTGTCAGACTAAAAACAGACTTTGGGTTATTTGTTTCTGGGCTTTTTTTAGACATCAAACTGCAGCGGCTGAGGTGTGCTTTCAATTGATGTTGTTTTTATGTCACAGTCATTGCTGACATATTCTTACCCGAGCTCATCTCTAAAGACTGGTTTGATTTCTTGTTTATTTATTTAATCTTACAATAAAAGGGTTCAGTGTTTGTGTGGAAACAATAAGGTTTTAAAACGGATGAGCCTTTATGCTGCTGTATTGCTCTTTTTTTAAACTTTGCATGTGGCTTACATTTTGGTGGACGAATGTTCGCTGATGCTGCACATCTTTATGAAACTGCTGCGTCAAAAAGTCCCGCTGTACTTTTTAATGATACGCACAATATTTTGACACAGGCTCCATCATTAGCTGATTGCCTGCACGTTGTCTTTGGTTGGTCTGCAGATGTTTGGAGGAACGGCTTTTGTTCAGCTACACAGATGAACAACAGGAAGGAGGACATGGAGATCTCATCTCACTACCGTCAGCTCCTCAGAGAGCTCAACGAGCAGAGGCAGCACGGCATCCTCTGTGACGCTTGTGTCATTGTGGATGGGAAGATCTTCAAGGCTCACAAGAATGTCCTTTTGGGTTCTTCGCGCTATTTTAAGACCCTCTACTGCCAAGTAAGATACCCCATTAGCAAAAACAGGATTTGATTAAATACTTTTTATTGTCCTGAATTTGTTTTGCCTGCTTTGGTAGATAAAGATAAGTGTGTTTTTAGTTATTTTTCCTGATCAGTGTAATAAAGACTAAAATGTCAATGCTTTACTCCACAACCTGCAGGTTAAAAAAGGAGCAGAGCCTCACCATCAAACTACTGTCACTCACCTGGACATTGTTACAGCCACAGGCTTCAAAGCCATCCTGGACTTCATGTACTCGGCACACCTCGCACTCACCAGCAAGAACGTGATCGAGGTCATGTCAGCTGCCAGCTACCTGCAGATGACAGACATAGTCCAGGCCTGCCACAGCTTCATCAAAGCTGCACTGGACATCAGCATCCGCTCTGAGATGGCTGATGAGCTGGCTGACTTTGAAATGGGGGCTGTTGCTGCAGGCTTGGGAGGAGGTGGAGGAGTTGGAGGGGGCGGAGGAGGACTAGGAGTAGCCGGAGCAGGGGTTGTTCCTGGAGCTGGTTTGGGAGGAGGAGGAGGAGGAGGAGGAGGTGGTGGGATAGTGGGAATGGCTTCTGAGGCCTTGGCCTCCATTATGTCAGGTCGCAGCACCTCCCCTTGGCTAGCCCGCCGCACCAGCCCAGCCAACTCCTCAGGGGACTCAGCCATTGCCAGCTGCCATGAGGGAGGCAGCACGTATGGAAAGGAGGACCAGGAACCCCCAAAGAGCCATGAGAGTCAAGAGGAAGCCTGCCATGACTCCCAACCTGCGTGGCCGCATGACTACAGGCCGATCAACGTCAAAGAGGAGCAAGTTTCCCCTGCCTCATCTTCTCATCCAAGAGACACTCCTAAGGGAGCTGCTCCAAGCCAGTCAGAGCAAGGGGCTGGAGGAGCTGGGGGAGGGGTTGGAGATGGGTCCTGGCAACAGTTGTCTGGATCAGGACGGAGGAAGAACAGAAAGAACAAGGACACTGTAAGGCATATCACCCAGCAAGCTGAGAGGAACTGGGACCGAGAGAGGGAACGCTACAGAGACAGTCGGCCTGGGTCTCCTCTGCCATCCATGCTGGCTGTTGCAGGATGGAACTATAACGGGCAGGACATTCCAGGTAAGGCAGACTGCCTCCAACTTTTTCCTTTTTTTCCTGTCCGTGGGAAGTTGTTGCACCTGGATGAAAGGAATAGTGTTTTAGTCTGAGGGATATGAACTGTAAGGAAGCAAGAGATCACTATGCAACAGGTGAAATTCATGTTAAAGTCCCACTCCAATCATCTTTTGATCTATTTTAAAAGCGTTCCCAGTGGTATTTAATTATTAATATGCTTTTTTAGCCAAAACCAAAAAACCTGTGTCATTTTCTAGGACATAGTTTCTGCAGAGCGGCAGTAGTTCATTAGGAATAGTCTCTGAGTTGTGGTTGGGACTGTTGGCACGTATCAATCGTGCCTTCACTTCCCCATCATCCCACTAGCTTACAGCCTCTCACAACCCCAAACTAACATTACCGGTGCAAAATAAATGGTAAGTGATATTGGAGCTATCCAGCCGTACAGTTTTTAGGCAGATTCCAGCTCAAATGAGAAAAACAAAGACATAAAGTCTACAAGTGGATAAATCTGAATGGAGTGGAGCAAGGATCTTGTGGCCCGCTGATTGTAGATTTTATGTAACAACTACAAGCTTTTTTAAACAACTTTTCATCTGGTCCTGATTCACCACTATTTGAATAAATAAATGCTCAGCATGAGAAAAATGTTACAAGAATATGTTAAAAACACCAAAATCACACTTTGTATTGGAGTGGGTCTTTTAGCAAATTTCCAAGGAAATGTCTGTATTTTCAAAGCAGAGCTGATTAATCCCCCCCCCCCCCCCCCCATTGTTTTATAAAGTTATGATTGTTTTTACAATCCTAACCCTAACCTTAACCCCAACCCCTATTAGATAACTCTCTAGCATTGTAAGTACTGATGTTTAGTGGGATAATAAGATTATGTCGATAATTTGGTGAGACTAAGGTATCAACACCTCAGTGTGACAAAATCGTATTTATCTTTTAAAAATCCTCCTCCATCCAAAAGGTTTACAGACAGGAAGCCTCTCTGACTTCCGTCATACCTTGACGATTATTTACTTTACGAGTCCTTAATACTTAGGTGAGTAGCCTAAGTCAGAATATGTCAGACATCCGTACAGTTTACTTCTAGAAATTGACCTATTTTCTTCCTTCAGGGTTAAGATTAGCTAACTAATACACTAATGTGTTAGGCCTAAGATGATTATCTAAAATCTTGAAGGTGTGAGGTGAAGCCTGGGTAAATGCAGATGGATAAACAATCCGCTCCCGCAGTTTATGTAAGCTTCACTCCCACATACACAAACAAATGCAGACCAATAGAGGCAAATTTATTTAAGAAATTCTCGGTTTATTCTTCATCCTTGAAGAGTTTTGAAGGAATTTTTCTTTCTGACTCAAACTTTTCAAATGATAAAATAACGTCTGTGTATTTGTGAGACTATGTGTTGGGGCTGAGAAGCCCAAGGCGTCGATAGGTAGATCATTAAAAGTAAGAGAAGCTAATCCTGGGCGCATTAAGGGAGTTGGCTGTAAAATGGGCACACGCGTCGCAAAGTGAAAGAAAACAGGATAATTGAATTGACCTGGGTCACTCCACGGATTACCAACGCGTCCTCGCCGTCTTAGGCTCCTCCCCCCTCTCTGGGGTTTAGGTATGGACATTTTGGAGAGGCTGACGGGAGGGAAAAAGAAGAGGGAGAGAATGTCACATGGAAAAAGTGAAGTGGAGAAAGAAAACAGAGTTGGAGAATGTATCTTTTAGAGTTTATAACCATTTGTCCTCTTTAATCTTCAGTAGCAGTTTCTTTATGACCTTCCGTCCAACCCTATTACCGTCCCCAAGTACATGGTGTCTTTAGTCTGGGAATCACACACCTGGTTGCAAACCCAGAATCTGCAGTGGTGTTGAACTTATACACCTATTCTAAATGACTTTAAACAAATCTTTGCCTATTTGACGCTTTGCCTCAAGACTTGTTCATCCTCACCTTTTACTGTGTTTTTTGAGCTGGAGTCCAAATGGTAAGAAATGGGACGTTTTAGTTGTTAATCTGTTGAAATGGAAGACTTGTACGTGGACAGGTTTCAGTCTTGAGAGTTGGGTTTGTTTGTGAGAGGTGGTGTCTGGATGCTGTTTAAAAGGCTGTGAAGTTACTGAACCGGTTTTAATGAAGCAGGTACTGGAAATGTTGTTTTGGCTTTGGAAGTGTGATTTTCCTTTTTACAAAGTAAATTCCGCTAATTCCATAGGTTTGAACAACTGAGGGCAAAAGGTATACTGTTTAAGGGCTTATGAGAGTTAGTGTCCTTAAGTCTTAAGTCTCTTTAAGTCCGGGATTTTGTCACCTACAGTCAAAGATCCAAATTAGGTGTGCAGCCATATGGAAGGGCTGACCAGTTCCAGGTATAATGTTACCAAGCAGTAAAAGATACAGTTCAACAGATTAAATGAAAAAATCCTTCAAGTACTCATGAAAGGTTGAATTACACGTTGATGACTTTAATAGTAGTAATCACAAAAAAACATAGTTACATTTTATAAGAAAATCAGTCAAAGTGAGAGAAGAAAAGCTTATATTTCAATTGTGGTCCCCACAAAATTAAAGCCTCATTTTGATAATGTGATGGCAACAGGTCTCCCCTCTTTTTCAGACTAAGTCATAAACTCTCCTGCTGTACTGAAATTGCACTGTTACACACCAGATAATTATTCAAATTACTAGAAGGAATAAAAAGATTTATTCTTTATTAAATATGCACTGAGACAAACATTGTGGACCGATGGGGCAGGTAAAGATCAGCAGATCATGGGTGTATTCATCAAGTGTTCCTAAAAAACACACCAAGCAACCCTGTAATTTATCAAGCTTGATCTCCTCCTATAAGGTTCAAATTTAGCATTTTTGTGTTCTTTAGTGTCAGGTTTTGTCAAACTGGAATAAAATCCAGGACTCCAAAAACCCAGACCTCCATTCCTGCCTTTTCTGTGCAGCTACTTTTGCCTCAGACTTGTGTTTAATCATTTTTGCTCCAGCTCAATGTTTTGTTAGGTTTAAACACCAAAATTGCTTCAGTTTATAGCAAAGAAATATAATGAGGTTTTGGTACAAAGCCTGTTTTATTAAAGGCTGACTCACCGGATATTGATTGTTGGTGAAAGCATGGCAATGGACAGCACAGTTTCAGCTGAGCTCACTCCCCCTTGACATCTTACTGCTCACGTAATATCTCTATCCTGATGGAGATTTTTCTGACACTTTGGTGTGCTGACTTTTTGACTGAAAATTTGACTTTAGAAAATGTTCATCTTGGGTCTCATATCATTCTCCACCACAGTGACGTGTAAGAGTTGGACAATTTAGAATTTTATTAACTCCCCTTTAATGGCTCCTACCTGCAAATATAAAAGCTGCATTTGAGATCGCAAATAATGTAACTATAAACATGCTTTGCATCATTTCAAGTACATCTTTAATAATATTTTAACTTTGTTATTTATTTATCAGGTATTATTTGAAATAAAGTAAGTTCTTTTAGTGAAGGGGTTCTGGGTTTCGGTTTAGCAACATCTCCATGGTTTGAGGATGTTAGTTTGTGGTGGAGCTGTAGTTCTGTGACGTGTGGTTGCTGGTTTCCATGAAGGGCTGTGGTAGGTATTAAGGAGGAAGGGCACCTTCAGTCTGAGATTAGCTTAATTGCTTCATTCTTTATTGATGAAAAGTGCCTCCCCCCCTCTTCCATCCCTGCTCTTCCCTCCCTCTCATTCATCTGTAATCAGTGTCCATGCTTTGCGATCAGAAACACTTAAATGCCCTACAACTCAGAGACCGCCTAGCTGAGGATTTTGCTGGATTATTCTGTAATATAAGGATAATAATATGTCTGTGTAAAGGCTCAGAGAAAAAACACACAGCCGCCAAGGCATCTACACAAGTGTGCCATGTGCCCATGTTGACATAAACAGCTGCAGGATTTAGGATTAGTTTCTTTCAGATCCCCTTCCCTTGCAAACATCTGCTGTGTTCACTGAATGTTCTTAATGAGGCAACTAAGCGCTCAACAGTTCTTTCTCTCATTTATTGACACCTGATCTTCTTATTTTCTCAGCCTTTGCTTAAACAAATGTGTAAATTTTACAGGAGGATAAGTTGAATGGAAATTCAGCAAACCGCTCATGAGTGGAAAGTTTCACTTCAGTCTGAGTGACAGAATTTAGGAGTTTCAGTCTGTATTTGTTTGTCAGTTTATTACTTCAATGTTTGGATGAGCTCCAGCTGCTTTGGTAGCTTCATGAAGACCTGAAAAAATAAACCTGTGCATTAGGGGTGTAACTGATTAATTCATTTATAATCCTACAATCCAAAGAGATTGATCTGTTTGAGGGAAATTGTTAATCTAATCAACCTATATCATTATAAAATCATTTCAGAACAAAATAAATCGATTATATTCATACTGGAAAATACCATTAGGATTGAGGCCTGGTATATTTAACATAAAATATAACATAAAAACGATAAAGTGTCATTACGGCAGACAACACAAAAAATGATCAGTCCAGCATAACAGTCCAAAATGTGAAAACAGTTTATATTTGCAAAGACATACAGTGTGGTAGAATGTTCTAATTATGTTCCGTTTGGATTATTTTGATGTGGAAAAACAACAGTGGGCTGAACTTTATGAAACTAGCATTTGAGTGGATTTGATATTAATTATTTTTTACTTGTTTGTTTGTACACATATTTTAATTTACTCTTGATTATCTTACAAGAAATACAAGGAGTCTGGAAAACTTCACCTGCACTGTTCAGTACCAGGTATTTATCTCTGAGTCACACTGGTGGAAGCTTTGGTCAAAGATGTCCTGGATCAATTTTAGGTCAGTGAATTGGATCGTTCAAAATAAACTAATACCAACTCTGAATCGTATCGACAACTACAAATTACGAAATGTATTGTTGTTAAAATGAATCGTTTCAACCCTACAGCGCATCAAAAACAATGTTTTGATGGTCAACCTAGCAGGTTTTTTGTATGGAGGGGGGGGGGGTTGTTTTGTTATATCTATATATATATATACTAAAGATTCATCTTTTTGGTATGGATATAACAATCCAATCCAATTTACTCAATCCGTGGGCACTGCACTGAGCTTGAAACCAACTTAAAATAAGGTACCAAGTACCAAGTTAGCTTGATCTACAGTTATGGTTTGGTTTCTGTGGAAGCATGTCAGCATGACGCATACACTCATGGTAGCCAAGAAACCTAAATGTGTAGAAAGAACAGATTGCATAAGAATATTTATTCTCTTCCTGTTCCTATTGTTCAAAGCCTAAAAGAGGGGTTAATGATATTGTACGTTGTTTTTCATCTTTTGCCAACTAGCACGAACATTAAAAAATCGTAAAAACCGAACTAAAAATATAATCTTTTCCTGTTTTTTTTTTCTTTTTGAGCTAACCGTTATGTTTGACGTGATAAACCTTTTAGTATTTTTATACACGTGAGTCCAAAGTGCTGACCACATCAGAACAGACTTTTAAGAACTAAGGAGTTCCACTTAGAATTTTGACATTTAAAAGAGGAAAAAGAAATGCGGTGCAATGTGGTTGTAAAAGTGTTGCATAAAGTAATGATCGTGTGTTCCATCCCTGCTTCAGACTCCCCCAGTGGAGCACTTTGCAATATTATTGCTTTATGTTTTCAATAGTTTTGGATTATAAAAGTGTCATTTTCTCAAAAAAAAGTGAAAGTGTTTTCAAATGGGGGAACTCCTCCTCTTTCCATAGGAAAAAAAGCAGTCAGAGCAGGTAAAAACAGCAGTTAATGATCAATTTCTGCTGTTGAACAATGACTTGTTCTTTATCCCACATAATACCAACCCTGAAAATACTTTTCTAGTGTGCCGTTTGCTTGTATTAAAGCAAACACACATGCATTTATACCCCCCGCACACACTCATTGTGACCTTTCATGGCAGCTTGGGGGATTTTGGCAATCCAGTGCATGCCTAGTGTGATACATGCACTTACATACACAAAGCTTTAGAGCATCTGATTAAGTAAAAGTGAACAGTTCAATCACATGTGGGCAGTTTTTTTCCATTTCCCTCCAGCTGTTGTACATTGATTAGATTGAGAATCTTTTTTGAAATAAAACATCCTTATCCCTTTCTGCTCAGAATTCCCCTCCACATTAGCTTAAGCAAACAAACAGGCCCACAGATTTTATTCTGGAAAGAATAAAAGAGAACCGTTCCTGAGTTAAGGTTGAAGATCGTTTCATTGAATTCTGGAAGTTGTGGCCTTGAGCTTCTGGAGCCGCTGTGCCTCCAGGACTCACCTGGGCCTCCCACACAGGTGATCTGAAAAGCACCCTCTATTTTCTGCACAAAACTTTCCCTCTTTGTCTCCCTCCTTCGCTCACTGCGCTCCTCTCCCCAAGCCTCTGCAGTGTAAAGGTGAACACTTGAAATAATGAATCAGATCCCCCCTTCGCCCCCGACTTCTCTGCATTCCAGTTAAGACTCTCCCTGTAGTATTTGCACTTCATTAAACTTGAAACAGGTTTAATATTTAAAACACCGTGAACAGATTTCAACCCCCTCAAACCTCACATACCTCACTGCTTCTTCCTCACTCATGGTTTAATAATCTACTTTCATATTTCTTTCCTAATTCATTTCTCCTTTGTAGGAAACTAAAATAGAATGAATATTTCAGAGTGTGGACTCATTTTTAACCCCTGTCTTCATAGCTTGATGTTTGACATGCATTGAGTTAGATCCCTACATCATCTTTTCCTGCATTCACTCCTCTTCCTTTGCCTTTCTCAGTGCTTTTTGGTAACTCCTGCTTCATTTTTGTCACTTTTTCCACGGATGCTCTATTATCAGTTCTGTCTTTGTACTCTGGGCTTCTCTCTGTCCCTGTATTTGCTGTCTCTTTTTCCTTTGACTGCCTCGAAGATTTCTGCCCTTTCCTCCCCTTCTATTGACTTTTTTTGACCCATTCCCCCCACCTCCCTCAGTTTTCCCTACTCCCTCCATCCTCTCCTTCCCCCTTTTGTCCCCTGCCACATGTGCACAAGCTCATTTGCGTTTCCTCATCTCTTTTTTTTTTGCATGGCTTCTCAAAGTCTCTTTTCCATTTAATGTGACCTTCATATATGACCCCTTCCAAAAAAGACCTCTCTTCTCTTCATCTAACCAATAATTTCTCATCACCCGTCGTCCATCTTTGTCTTATGACCTCACATCCTGCTCGCCATTAAAGGAAGAACACCAGGTGAAAAAGACCCCTGTCCCACTTCACCATGGTATCACACAACATACACACAAATTCACACAAATTTTCACACTCTTGCTGTCTGTCTTTTTCTCTCACAGCAGTTGCCAATACTGACACCTGCTCTATTTATAATTCTTTGGCTTCAAAAACCCCATTTTGGACTGGAACCTGCCCCCTTGCCACTCTTGACCATGGCTTTTTTCCAGAACGTCATCACCCCCCACTTTGCTACCTCCTGGCCCTGGAACAGGCTGGAGGAGGATTGCTGGCTGGACCTGGAGAGTAAGAAAATGTGTGCTTGTTAAAGATTAGCCATCCCACTCTAAGCGCACCTAGGTTGGGCCCATATATGTTCGAGTCGTTTAAGGCCGAACACATCACCCACTAACTCACATCCAAGTGCGTGGGAGCAAAACCTGCACAAACATATCTTGAATAACATCTCATACTTGCTCAAATCTTGGAAATCTTATAATCTTATAAGACTCAGAATTGATCTGACAGGATGTCCTGTCGGTGTGACGAAAGGATGGGTAGGTCAGAGTGGTTTTCGTGGTTGAACATTTGACGTTTTTGCCCCAAAGCAAAAGACCAAGCATCAACAAAAAATGGTAAACGTTTTTTTTTCTAAAAGCAAAGTATCTCAACCCTATTATTTTAATATCTGACTATTTCAAGCATACGCCTTAGGGATGACAACTGATTCTCTAATACTCGTTTGATTATTTACTACTCTAATACTATCTACTCTAATAAAATTGATGATAACTTCAGACTGTTTACCCCATTGCTCAAGAGGATTTTTTTTCCTTTTACACCAAGAACAGAACACTCTGAGGTTTCCTGTAATGCTTTTTGAGTAATAATAATGCCTTGTAATGCAAACGTATTCATGAAACATTAATACAACTATAAACGCAAAGAGAACATTAGAAGGAATGCAAACAATTGAGCATCCCAGTTCTGCAGCATGTAACTGTCTTTTCACAACTTCTCTGTTTTTGTCGTGGTGTAAAGGTTAAAATAACCTTTTTTTAATGTGATTCACAAAGATATCCTTAGTTATGTAGTAATGGTTATGTGAAAAGAAAAATTCAAAAATGAAAACGTGTTTTTTATTTATTAAATTTTTTTGGGACAAAATGTGAAATCTTGATGTTCCAGTCATAAATAAGTACAATTTTTAGCCAAATTATTGAGATAAACTGCTCAAATAAAAAAAAGTAAAATTAAAACCACCTTTTTGAGATTCAACATACAGTATATGTTATAGTATTTTTAAATAAATAGACAAATTTCAACAAAATTATTGAGATAACTTATTCAATCAAAAAAATTACTTAATCATTACAATAGTTTTGTCATCTTAACTGCTCCCATCTCTGTTTATGTTGGAATGGGTTAGTAATGTATCTTTTAAAGACAAAAAAATAAAAAATAGTACTTTATAATTTTGAAATATTTATGTATAAAAATAAATAGATTCCCAACCTTTCCCAAATAGACTATTTCTGGCTTCTTAAAAACATAAACCATTGTTATTGGAGCTACAACTGTAAATGTGCGCCATGCAATTTTATTTTGCTTTTGCATTACCTTGAAAAACTGACACAAATATCTTTAGAATACATTATTTTCTGATCACTTCTAGTCTCCAACTATGAGACTGAGTCAGTCTGAATCTGAAGTGAACATAAAGCCAGACACAACCTGCAGCAGTCATTATCTTCACTGCTCGTACCACGTCTTTGCCTCTGGTGTCGTCTCTCCTCTCCGCACAGCTGTTGGGGTCCTGAGCTCGTGTTATAAATCAGAAAGATCCAAGATGATTAAAAGAAAAGGATGGCTGGAATTTGTCAAATTTACTTCAGATCTGTTGATCTCAGGCTCTTTTAAACTTCTCGTGAGTGTCTTGACTGCTTGGAAAGCCGAAAACTTCACCCGTTCCAGAAGAAGAAAGTTTTTTAATAAGGAAATTTTGAAGAGCAGTAGAAACAATGAGCCGCTTTCACTGTTCAACTGGGATCAGTGGCAGAGGCTCTGTTTTGGTGATATTAAATGTGAGCTAGGGTGCTGGGGTGACCTGATAGGCAGTAATGGGCCCCACAGTCATGAGTTTGGCTGCATTAAAGAGTGTGGCTTTTGCTACAATAGAACCAGCATAAACCCAGAAGAACTCAATAAAAATAGCCAGGACAGTGGTAGATACAGTCCAACTGACTGGAAGTTACTTCGGTTACATTTTCCCCTTTTGAATGCACAACATCACAGAAGTCTCCTGGTTGGATCCGTACTCCCTTTCTCTCATTTTCAGTCAACCTGAAGTTCCTCTTCCTCATTCTGTTTATTTTAGAAAGGTGGCTTTGTTCTATTTACTGTACCCACTCCCTCAGTGGCCTCTACCCCTGTCAGACCAGTTAGAAAAGGGGAGAGGCAAGGAAGACGAGGGGGGGAGTTGCATGATGTTTGGACAAACGGATAACCCGCACAGGATATAGAGGTCTACAGCCTGTGGGTGTGTCGGTTTGGCTCTGACACACAAACTCCTGCACACACACATACTATGTGCACACAATCGTGGGAGTGTTCCCGCTGGAGGGCAAAGTCTCCCTTCCTCTTACACATTCATCCTCTCTTCTCCCCTTCATTCCCCCCTTCCGCAGTCACACCCCTCCACACCTCCTTCCTCTAGACCTCTCCCTCTCCTTCATCCTTCATTCCCTCTTTTGTGAGAGCTCCCACCCCTCCTCTCCTCTGTCCAAAGAGGAAAAAAAAAAAGAAAGTGTTGAAGATACAGTTAGAGTTGGCCAACAGCGACAAGAAAACTATGAGGGGGAGGCCAAAATCACCACAGGGGACAATTATGGCTTGGGCTGTGTTTGCATGTGTGTTTGTGCGCAGTTCTTTTTCGGGTTTGATAGTTGGAGAGATCTGAAGAGAATCTTACAAGCCACTCCGTCCTCCACACCAGTTCGTCCTCTTCTTCTCTCCTCTGTCTGTCCTTCCCCCCGTCTGTTCAGATCATCCTGTCAATTGACACCGTCACTTCTGCTTTCACTCATCCCTAATGGCCGAGCTACAGACACTTGTTGTATGCTTTACTTTCATACATTTGCATGGCTCTATTGAGAACATGTCTATGTGCACTAAATCTGTAAGAAACATTCCACACAAAGATATTAGTTATTGTAGAAGTACTATAATGACTAATAGTTTTTAATTGAAAATACAATAAACACTTTGTGGCATTACTTTGCCATCAAGGCTCCCCCGTTACTCCTTAAACCTTACAATAAATTTCTATGAAACTGCCAAAACATCATCTTTTTAATCAAATAACAGATTGTGAAAGACAGGAAGTTAAACTTGACACTGCACAAACTCATGTCTCCGGAAATAGAGCAGTTAGATTTGAAAAAGATACTAGAATGTCAGAAATTACAAATAATAAAGATACAGAATTATTTTTCAAGCAGATGACTGGTCTTTAAACCAGTTTCACATCTAAGTCCACCTTACAAGAGGCTGCAGAAACATCAGTGACCAGATAAATATTACAAAAAATGTTCACAGTTCACAGACTCTTTTACCTCTCCACAGTGACTGAAGAACAATAAAATATTAGTAATTTTTAAAAGAAAGGGTTCCTAAATTAGCATTGATATAATTAGATTAGATTAGATTAGATTATTAGATTAGTTAAATTTATACATGTATGGCTGAGGTGTATCTAAAAATAAGATAAGCCATGTACAGGTTTTTACATTCCTGCCTGACATCAAGAAACCATGTTCGCTCTACGCTTCTTTCAGAAAATGCACAGATTTCAAATACTAAGCAAAACTTTGGTAAAAGTCTAACTTTTTTCTGATGGCTGGTATTTGTCAAATTGACTTGGGATCTCAGTTTATTCATGAGCTTAAAGCACATATTATCCTATACTGCACAAAAATAGTTAGTAGTAGATAGTGGATGTCTAAAAGGAATTTACTAAAATACATCCTGTATATCCTTTTCTACTGGATCATAAACTATCAAATTCATGTTTATGATCAGGTTAACAGCAGTTGTAAGTAGGAAAAGGGGTGACGTCCCATCAAAGTAGACCTGAGATATAACAAGAAAAAATTCAATTTTTGTCTTTTGCTGTTTAAAATCTTTCATTATATTCCATTAGCTGTATTGGGATGAACCTGTTTGGGACAGACCGTCCTTTATTCTAAAAGGAAATCATACAAGCTTCTGTCAAACGTTTAGAACAATTTCAAGTTTTTCTTTTTTTATTCATGCCAAAAGATTTATATAATTCAGATTTATTTTAAAAAACGAGTATCAAAGTTTCATAAAGGGTAAAATAATACGTTTTGACTAGATTTTTGTCAGTGAGAAAGTGGCCCAAATGGCTCTATTACTAGTAAAGGTTGCAGACCCCTGGTTTAGTGAATTCGGTTGATGTTGCTTATATTTCAGTCCAGCCTGTGCTGTAATGCATCTAAATCAAGTGTGTTCTGCACCAAACTTTTTGGAAAATTTACCTCAAGGTCTCTTCCCATCTCACCTTTCTGCATAGGTAAATAGCAAAAAGATGAAACTTTTTTCTCTGTTCTGTGTGTCTTTTCTCTCAACCCCTTTTTGCCCCAGATCTCTTACTCCCCCACTCTCCTTATTGTTTCCACTGCTGCGCCTCTTCCCTCCTTGCTACCCTCACACTCTAGGGGCAGCGCACAGTGTAACCTCATCTCATCCATTTAATCTGCTCCCCACCCTCAGTACCTTTCCTCAGCCCCCATCCCTCCCTCCTCACACTTCTCTATCTCTGAATCTGAAGTAGGTCACTGACTTGTTTCAGGTGGGACCCACCCCAGCAGGGGTACCCATAGTTTTTCCCATTAACACTAATTCCCTAGTTTAGACTGCACCTGACCTGGGTGGGAAAAAATAGTTTAAGGGGGCCCTAATGAATTCAGAGTGAATGAGAAATGACATGTTGATGACTGAAGTTTAACTTTCGAATCACTTCTTGAGACTTTTAGAAACTACTGAATGGTTGTGGTTGTGTATACATGTCATTTTGGTTATTTTATTTCCATTTTTGACACATTTTTGGACAGTTTGACCTTTCATAGTTTCCCTCTTCCCCATCCAGCATCAAGGTTAAGTAATGTTTTTTTTTGTGTGTAAATCGGACAAGAGCGAGAATGGGAGAAGTTGGTGTTGGATTTGAGTGTGCACACACCCAGACCCCCACTCCACAGTTTTCCCCCCTCCACACCCCTCTGTTTAGACCTTGATAAGAGGAGCCGGAGTCTGTGGGGGTTAGGGATTCCTGTCTGGCACAAACGCACCAGTACGCATACAAACACACTAACTGGGATCCGCCCGCTCTACATTCCTGTGTCCGGCTAAGGAAGCAGCCTAGCCGTCTTCCCCTCCACTCCCAAATTATCCCCTTCTCTAAGAGTCGCTGCATACTTATCGCACGCCTCTCCACCTCGCTCCTTCATTCCGACAACTGCAGGCCTCCATTATCTGCTGGGTTTTCATCTGCACCCTTTCACTGCAGCGCTTCTAATCGCCAAACAGCAGGTCATAAAATATAGTTTCCAATCAGGTGAAAGAGATCTACCAATAAAATTATGTTGTATCACTTTTGGGCAATATTGTCTGTGATCTGTCATGTACAGACTGCACTGAGAATCAACAAACATCCAGAGATATTAGATTTGTGGAAAGATTTCTTCAGATTATCCTTTATTTCATATCCCCTTTTCACCCTCTCCTCTCTGCTTCTACCTGGTTTAGCCTTTCTTTCCATCACTCCCTCGCAGGGATAGGTTGCTGGGGTCAGGAAGAGGTCGGGTAGGAGTCAGAATGGGGTTACGTAGTTTCTCACTACCCTTCACTCTAATGGCTTCTTAATGAGAGAGTTGGAGCAGGGAAAGGAGCCGTTTTGAGAAGCTGGGTGAGATATCAGCAGTTCTGCTTAAGGCAGTGGCTGTTTGTGTGTGAATGTGTGTGCGTGCACGCATGTGTGACGCTGTGTGTATTGTGTACACACGCAGGCACTATTTGACCGACCTCTTGCTCCATTTCGAGCCTTTTCAGCGCTCTGCGTTCCTCTCTGGGGAAAGGGGAAAGAGGAAATGACACGTTTGTAGCCTTGAATAAGCGCCGCGGCTCGTCACACACGCTGTCCTCTGAGTCCGGCTCGAGGGAGGGTGGAGGATGTTGTGGAGGTGAGGGAGGAGAAGGGCCTACTCTTTAATTTGCACAGTTTCCGCTGATTTGATCATAAGCAATTAATCTCAGTGGCTCAATTTGGCTGCAGTGGGGCAATAAAAGATGAACACAGTCCTCTGTGTACAGTCAGTCCTTGCTCTGCTTTTCCCATCTGTCCACGTTGTGTGATTTCATATTGTTCTCACCTCTTATACTTACATCACAGAGGAGCATGCTGTGACAGTTCCAGCAAGTGGCTCTTCAAGGCCCATGTGACCTCATCCCTGCAGAAAAACGCAAATATATTTAAGCTTTGCAAAGAAAGCTTGCATGTGAGGAGCTGTAAACTAGCGGTAGAGGGCGTAAACAAAGGGATGATGGGAAGTGTTGGCAGGCTTACACTGCACCAACAGTCTCACCCACAACTCAAAGGTGAATTTCTAATGAAATACTGTGCTCTGCAGAAACTTTGTCGTAGAAAACGTCACAGGTTTTGGCTAAAAACTGCATAACTATAATTAAAAGGCCACTGGGAACGCTTTTACAATAGATCAAAAGATGATTGGAGTGGGACTTTACTATCTGAGTGTGTTTTAAAAGGTTTATTGAGCCACACGGTTAAGAAAAATAAAATATATATATAAAGATCAATATAAGGTTGAAATAGAAACATAAATAGGGGCTCAGGAAAAAAAAAATCAAAGCATGGATCCAAGCAGCCAACCGAAATAAGTGGTGAGATCTTCAGTTTTGTTGGCTCGAGGGTTAAAGGGTCATTTTTGCTTCCTGATCTTGAGCTCTACCCAACTTTCACTAATACAGACCTGCTGCGCTGCGAATGCCAGGCTTAACTTACAGAGGTCTGCAGACTCATCTTCATCTCACCTCTTACATTTCCTTCGGTTTAACCCCTTTAGCTGCTTTGGTTTGACCATATAAACCTGCTCACCATGACCGTGGCGACTCTTCCCGTCGCCCTGCCTTTTTGTTTAGCTGCTCTGCCAGTTTTCCATCTCCCTCGCCCTTACTTTTCCTCTCCATCACACCAGACTTCTCCCATGCTGAGGGCAGAGCTCGCTCCTTTGTTGGAGGAAGGTTGCCAAGGATACAAGCACAGAGACACACAGTCTTAACATTTAGAGATGGTGGAGATGGGCAAAGAGAGGGAAGAGGGGCATTAGCCTGTGTGGCCACCAGGCAGTCCGGCATCACTGTGTTGCTCTCCAGAAAACACATAATAACCCCTGCTTCCCATTTGTGTCCCTGTGTGGAAGGAGCACAGTGACACTGACTGTTTGTGGAGGAACCTTTTGTGCTGGTCGCCCACTTTCTGGTTGCCTGTTGTGACTCTGTAGTGTATTATTACAGTAAAAGTCCTCGTGTGTGGTGTTTTTGTGCTCATGTTCCCGTTGGTTGGGGTGCCAAAGTGACTACTTTACACGGTATTTGTTCTTTGTATCACATACGTAAAAAAGAAAAGATAAGGGGAGGGATGCGTGCCACACAGATGTTCTTATTCCAACGTTGCAAAGTGTAGACATTTTACCATTATAGGATAAAAGCAGGTGGATTTGGTTTATTGCCACCCTGTGTCCAAATAGCTGTTTAAAAGAGGCTGAAAGTCATCAGTGTGGTTAATCCCTGGATGTCAGCCCCCTGGTGTCACAGCTGTTAATTCACACCCACTCTGGCACCTAAAATATAAACGTAAACCCCTTTCATTCAAGCTAACTTTTGTCTTTTGCTTTAGAAACATAGATATCACATTGGTAAAGGGTTGTTTACTCAAATCCAACGCAAACATGGATCCATCTCTTCTTTATTTTCATAATTATATTGCTTGAGGAGTATTAGCGAAAGAAGAAAGGGATTAAGTTCTTCTCAGACACACATAGACGAAAGGAACTTGCTGGTGGTGTGTGGTAAGCACATTTGGAGTGAAAGGAATTTAATAGGGATTAATTAGTTATGGAGGTAGCAGCAAGTGGCCTTGTGGACTTCAGGGCTCAAGCATGGAGGCCACATTCATTCTTGGAAATCGAAAAACTGCTTGAACTGTGCATTAAAAAGATGTTCTACTTAGATATTGAAATGCTACATTCACACCATGAATGTGATGAGCTTTCAGCATAAGGGGTTCACACTGGACAAGCAAGAAGGGATTCTTCTTCTTTGTCTACTGTTTACTAGCGCATGTCCGCTACCTACAGTTGGAAGAGGCTTGGTGTGAAATGTCACAGTGGTACATACTTTGCAAATGCTGCTCCAGGATTTTTCTTTCACTTTTCTATTCCGATATATGAAAGACTTGGTGTCATAGAGTTCTCACCAGGCAGGAACCGTAATTATTAATGATCCAAGATCAATTTTTTTAACGGTTGGCACTTCAGTGAATTTAAAGGGACATAATACATTTGTCACCACAAAATGCAAGTCCCTGGTTGGTCTTCCTTCAACTTGGTTTAACTTTTAATGAATGTTCAAACTGAATGCAAGAATTTTAAAGGGGGAAGCCCAAAATGCATATGTACGTGCATTTAAAAATGACTTTTCATTAGAAGTGGTCGCTTTAATGCATGTTCCCAAGTGGGGTGTGAATGTAGCTTATAGCTGCGATTGCACCAAACACAATTCCACTGTCAATGACGAGTTGATGTACAGACGTGATCAGAGGTCCTGCAGCACAATTTGGTGCTTCAAGTGTTAAAAAATCTGAACTTTGCCAAAACCGATACATGGTGTCCAAAGCTGAGTTTGGCCAAGAAGTGTTGATGACATGATCAGCAGATAGAGTCCAAAACCAACATGGAAGAGAATCGGATTGTTCTGGTCCTGAACTTTGCAATCTAATTTTATTCTTATTTTTTATTTTTTCTATCCTTGGATTATTGCGGGACAGCAATTCATCAAACTGGGTCACAGGAAGATTGAAGTACCGCTGAAAGCGGCCGTCATCCAGACGCAGATCCAGGAGGAGTGAAGCTTACTGTACTGAGAAATTCTCTGAATGATCTCCTGAACTCAGATATGGAGACGTGTTTACTGATGCTTTTGTAGAGCTCTTAAAAAAAAAAACCTGATCTCTCAACATCATTGCATTGTAAATGAGATATAAAAGATATACTGTCAATGCTTCTGTGTACTTTAGACAGTAGCTCCTCCCACACGCATCTGGAGTGTCAAGTTTTTTTTACACATTTTTGGACAAACATTCAGCAGTGAATTTGATGTGTGAATTGGGTTAAGTGTGAACGCAGTGTAACCTTTGTGCAATCTTAGATGACCCCACTCTTACATTGACGTGTTCTCCCTACCATGACAAAGGTGGAGAAAGGTGGAAATATTTAATGTAATCCATGGACACCAGTGAAGATCACAAATCATTGAAGAAAAAAGGTTCAGCGCACTGTCTAGTGGGTCTAGATGACCCCACTCCCAATGTTAAAGTGCCTAGGATAGCACAAGGGCTAAGACGTAAAGTCCAGCGGCCCTCCACCTGTGTGTGTGGTGGGCTGTAATGCAACTGCTTGAATTCGCTCACTGGGCAGCCATAACCTTAATATTTATCTGGTTCTATATTCTGAACTTGAAAGTGCAGCTGCAAATATTTAGACACCAGCTGACTGTGCCAGTCAAGGAGTGTTCAACACCATACCAGTAACAAAAGCTAGGTGTAGCATCCCCACCCACAAAGTGTCGTTTTCCTTGCCTACTTTCCATTCACCCCCACCCTCTGCCTCTCGAGACTCACCCTCAGATTGACCCCGGCCCTGGCTGGACGGCTCTGGTGGACTTGTTCGCCAGGTCCTCCCCTGCACGCATACAGCCAAGACATAACTTTCTATTTTTCCCTCTCAATCTTTCGATCTGCCACACATTTCTGTTAACACAAAGCCCTACATGTCTGCCTTCCTTCCCCACCCAGCATTCTTTCCCCACTCAGACCTCTCCCCCGCTCTGTCATTTTCTGACTTCCCTCTTCCCCGCCAACTCGCTCAGCCTCACCCTACCTTTCATTAGCCCACTCTTTATCTCACACACTCACTCTGCTGCCTTTCTCCCCCTTCACACTCCTATCTCTCTAGCTTTTATGTTTTCCTCTCTGTCCTCTACCCCCCCCCCCCCCCCCCAAGTTGTGCTGGCTTTTGTTTCTGATACATCTTCATTTATTCCTCCCTCCCATACTTTCCCTGCTGACCCTATTATTTTTATATTCTTTCTCTCTAACTGCCATCACTCCCCCCTCTCTGCCTCCCTCCCACTCCTCTCAGTCCCTCTAAGCTGCATTAACTCCCCAGATTACCTTGAGCCCTGCAATCCTCCATCCCCCGCGCACTCACCCGTTCTCCCTTCCCCTCCCTTCCCTCACTCATTCACTTGATCACTTCACACAGTGTCCATGCCAAGGTGCTTCACACTGAAAACGGCCAAAATTACTTGTCTCACCTGAAGCAGTTCATCAAGTCTGTCAATGACATCTGTCAGTTAGGGCAAACCATTATTTAGCGTTTTTTTTAGCGGTGTAACGATTAATCAACTTAACCAATCAATTCATGTTCCTACCGTTCAACCAGGTCTGTCTGAGGCAAGTTGTTAATCAAACTGACCTATAAAATCTTTTCAAAAATTAAATAAATTGATTGTATCGTTATTGGAAAATACCATTTGGATTGCGGTATGGTAGGTTTATTTCACTATAGCATAAAAATAACCAAGTGTCATCACAGCAGACAACACACATGTGATGTCAGCAACAAATGATCAAGCGATCATTACAGTCCAATGAATGGAAACACCTTGAATTCTGCAAAAACATTTGGTAGAATGTTTTTTATAATGTTCTGTTTGTGTTCAATTCAGTTCAATTCTAATTATATAGCCCAAAATAATAGGACAGTTATCTCAATTGGCGTCATATGCGAAAATTGTATAAAAACATAAAATCGATCATAAAATGCAAAAGATACAATACAATAGATAGTTAAACTGGACATCCCTGCCCTTAGACCCTCCTTCTCCTTAAGGAAAAACTCCTTAAAAAAAATAAATTCCAGGAGAAAAAAAATATGAAACCTCAGGGATGTCCACATGAAGGAGTGTTCATTATCATGATGTGGAGAAACAACAATTGGCTGAACTTAATGAAACTAAAATGTAAATGGTTTGACAATAATTGTTGTTTACTGTTTATTTGTACAAATATTTATTTAACACTTTACTATCTTACAAGAAATAGAAGGAATCTGGAAAACATCACCTGCACTGTTCAGTACATGGTATTTATCTCTGAGTCACTCTGGTTGAAGTTTTGGCTAAAGATGTCCTGGATCCATTTTAGGTCAGTGAATTGGATCGTTCAGACTATGAATCGTATCATCAACCACAAATTATGATATGAATTGAATCGTTGTTAAAATAAATTGTTACACCCCTAATTTTTACATTTTTTATTTTATTAGTTGAATTAGTACATTAAGTCATCCAGTAGGTGTACTTGTACTTATTGAACATAACTCTGACATCATGACTCATCTATACAGATGAACTTTTGATGTCAATACTTTTCATTCTAAGTAGATCTTCTTTTTCATGATTGTACTTTGTGTTTTTCCAAGGTTTATGCATCTAAGCAATAATTTTGCTGCTCCTGCTCACCCCCGTTCTCTAATAAATACTTTTCGTTTCCTTTTGTATTATACAATTTAGCATTCTTTTTTATAAATAAAAGATGACCTTTTTGAATGAAAACTTTATGATTTGTAGACAAAAATCTATTGTTCACAAAAATCAATTTGTATGGACAGTATGTGCAAAATGAAGTTGGTCCAGGTCAAGGATTTGTGTCTAACTTTATTTTTACTTTGCACATCAAGTAGTAGAAAACACTTACTTTTCTGAATTTTTATGCAAAGACAAACGCTTAAAAAAAGATAACTAACTTTTCAAAAAAAAAAAAATCAATTCTTTAACCCTTTTATTGCGTGCTTAACCAAATGGCAGAACACATTGAGAAAACATATTTTTAAAAGAATTGATTCTATGTATTACGTACTTCCCCCACAGCAGAAAAAAATTAATTGATTTCATGGTTGGCTAGTAAAACTGTTAATTGTCCTAAAGTATTTGCATTTTTAGCATAAAAAGAAGGTTATTTTAAATGTAGGCTATCCTTTAAACTCACTTTTTTTAAAGAAAACATTATGTCGATATTTTAAAACTGACCAGTAAAAAAAGACGTGCACAATTTAAGTCCCTTTTCAGATGACAATGGTGTAGTCTTTAAAATGGGCTAAAGAGTTACAGACAGTATAGTTGGCCAGCATGTTATTTATTGTGTGTCAATAAAGATGGATCTATAGGATGTTGTTAAATATAAAACATGCACTTAATGCTAGTCTTGTTAGCAGAATTAACAATATTAAAAAAACTCTTGTAAAAAAAAAGCACAAAAGTACACATTTAACAAAAATGTAGTTTTGTATTTCCATTCCAAAAAAAAATTACTGCTTAATTTTCAACAAGCTTTTTTGGTCAACCTCTAGTGACAACTTAGTTACTTATTAGTGTCTTCAATATATTCCAGCTTTGAAATATTTTTGGCATCTAAACACACAGAAGAATCAGAAAATCAAACTAGAAAAACATTCATAAGTATTGTGTTGCATTTACAATAATAAAGCACATGCAAGAATAAGGTTGAATAACTTTAATTTTTTAAATTTAGTATAAGTCAGAATCAACTCTCTATTGTTCTCTTTACTTTCCAAGCAGTGAGTGACGGTGACGTCCATGCCAGTGTTTTTAACGGGGCCATGAGATGATTTTGTGAGTCACCAAAGGCTTGTGGATTAAAAACAATTAAAATGAGCAAAATCATATTATTGCATTAACTCAAACCCTAATAATAATATCCCTTCAGTAATATCCCTTTTATTGAAAAAACTAACAGTGGTATCTTCTGGATGAAACATTGAGAGGTTGTGACTAACACAGCAGAATTAAAGCGGCTCAAAGCGCTCACTCAGAGTTGAACACAAAATGAATCACCCGAAGCATAAACGCACACAGTGATGTAATGCAATTTTGGGTACGCACCATGGTACCAAGATCTTCAATGATGACGGCTGAACTTACAGCAGTATCGATATATCGAATGTTGATTATGCTGTGATCATATAAAGGATCCCCATGGCACCACGGATACATTATAAGCTTGATCAATTGCAAAAGAGGAACTAATTCAGCTCACTACTTATTTCAGTTGGTTGGAAAAAAATAAATATATGTTGATTTTTATATGATTTACCAAAAACCTTTCCTCAATTAATGAAGTCATTTTTTAATAGACAGCATTCTCGGAAATATTTGGGTTCACACTGATTTTGAATGGTGAGAAGGTGAGATTGTCCACAGCGTGCAGTGAGTTCTTGTGTCAAATCATCTGAAGATTTGCATTGGTATTTTCTGCATGAAACCATGCATGATTCTACAGAAACGGTACTCTACTTCTCACCTTAGTTCTCTATGCTATTGGACAACTTTTATGTTTGCCACTTTGAAAGGATTTAATGATCTTAACTGCAGAGCGAGCAGCATGCAAACTGTGCTACAACGAGGTGAAGACTCCTGGAAAAAAGTCTTGTCTGCCTGAGCCAGAACCAGTATTTTAGTCATATTTGTATGTTTTCTGCTTGTTTTTTATTTAACCTCCTCAAGATTTATGCTGTTCATTTGGTTTCCCCAATTTAAGATTTAACCAATGGTTTCAATGAAAAATGTAATCTAATTGATTTCTGTTTCTTTTCATTGCCATTTACTATGGTGTGATACTATAATCAAACTCATTAACCCTTGTGCTATCCTAGGCACTTTAACATTGGGAGTTGGGTCATCTAGACCCACTAGACAGTGCTCTGAACCTTTTTTCTTCAATGATTTGTGATCTTCACTGGTGTCCATGGATTACATGAAATCATTCCACCTTTATCCACCTTTGTCATGGTAAGGAGAACACATCAATGTAAGGGTGGGGTCATCTAAGATAGCACAAGGGTTAAGGCTGTTTTTTACTGCATCAGCCTTTCAGCCATATACCGGTAAGTTGCAAAGCTTTTTCCTTGGTGTGAGGAAGGGGCAGTAAAACAGAAACAGAGAGGAGGACGATTTCATGTTGAGGCAGCAAGATGCAAGTCCGACACAAAAGTGACCACATGTACACACAAATGAGACAATTTCTTGATGTGTTTGAAAGAAAACAGTAACCTTATTCCTCTCTATTTGTCTTTATACTCCTACAACCGGGCTGCTGTTTAATGCAGTTTTTATATAAAGTAGCATGGCTATCAGCTGTTTGATCTGTATGTGCATTTACAAATTCTTTTTTATATGTCAGCGGGCAGAGGGCACGTTTTCTGTTGCCAGGGGATGTGTTCTACTCTTCAACAAAGCTCTGAAACTCAAATTGATAGCTGCTGTTGTAGTGATGTAACAAATCCCAAATCTGCGCTTTGGCAAAAATGATTGATTTGTCTGCCTCAAGAGCGATGACAGGAGTCCCTGACACCTGCTTTGTGGTCTCCTCCTGATACACATCAAACGCGCTCCTCAGGAGTTATTTCACCATGGCTGAGGAACCTTTGGCGAAGGGACCAAAGTGACCTTCACACATGATCTGAGAATGCTCATGGAAATGATTGGCTGCCCTGAAATTTAGAGGTTTCCCGTGGCCTTAAAAGGCATTTTCCCTTTTACTACAAAAGGTTCAGATATGCCATCATCTTTCTGCTTGCATGTACCCGCTCCTTTTGGTCTGGCAAGGTGTGCTTTGCTATAAGAAAAATAGTTTTTTTCTCCGTTATGTTAGCACTGCTAAAATGAGCCTCAGTATGAAAGCCTTTTCAACATGTGATTTTATGTTTGACCAGCCACTCCAACTGAGCTTTCAGATCCTGTTGTTGTCCAGGTAATATGAATGGATAATGCACGAAACAGCTCAACATTTTCTGGATCATTTTGCATGTTTTCATCTTAGGACTAAAGGAGTAGACTTGTCTTATCCACCCTGAATGACGATTGGTTTGAGTTGTTCTTATTGTCATTTATATAGTTTATTTCTTATTATGGACAACTATTAATTTTTACATAGATTCCAGAAGTGAAGCATACATAGAGGTCCAGACGTGCATAAACTGCAAACAGTTAAAAACCTTGTTTTAAGGTCTGCCTACAGTATGTGCCCAGGCCACAAAAGAAACACTGGGGTTTACCGGGCTTTTTCTGTTGTTAGCACTCAGTTATGGAATAAAATTCCTCCAGCACTGCGCTTAATATCACAGCTAAAAAGCTTTAAATGTCAACTAAAAAACGTAGCTTTTTGAATGGCGTCTTATTTTCTTTTTACTCATTTCACTGAATTCTTATCTGTCTTTTATGTATTTTATTGCCTCTTGTAATTTTACACGGTTGTTCTTTTTTAATTTTTGTTCCTCATTAGCTCAATTTTTACATTTACTTTTTATCTCTTTTCATTGTAAAGTCCTATGGCACCCTGTCGGCGTTGGAAAGGGCAGTAGAAAAATAGATTCATTCATTCATTCATTCATTCATTCATTCATTCATTCATTCATTCATTCATTCATTCATTCATTCAAGTTGCACCTGTTAGGGGTGTGGTCTGTTTAAAGGCAGGTGGGCAGAGCAAGCTATGGGTTATATAGCTACTTGATCTAGCTATATATATGGTAAACGGTCTACACTTAAATAATAATAATTTCTACCTTGCTTTAACGCCCAAAGCGCTTCACAGTCACAGTCCCATTTACCGATCTACACACATTCTGAGCATCTGGGTTTTAAAAACTGAATACGTACTGAATCACACACATATATTAATGCTCCAACAAAGATTTTCTGTTTTTTGTTTTTTTTTGTTCACTAAAAAAATCAGGTTGAGGTAACTGTAGTGCAAAGCAGCCACTTTCAGATTTAGCAGTATGGCCCACTGTACAAGTCATTCACCCTCCCCACTATACCTAATCCAACCTCCTACAGCTTCTGTAACCCCCCCCCCCCCCCCCACTACCACCACCACCACCACCTCTCCTTGCCTCCCCTTAACTCACTAACCCACCCACATGCCATCACCCCAGCATCCACCTCTCACCCCAGCACTCTGCCAGTGTCTCTCCTCTCCTGTCCTCTCCTCCCCTCCACCCACACTTTTTCTTTTCCACTGAGCCCCTAGCAGTACCACCATCTCTACCAGCACCATCATCTCCCTCTCCCTTGTCCTTTACCACTTTTTCCCTCTGTCCCTCCCTCCTTTACAGCCTTCAGGCTCTGCTTGATTTATGCTTGCCCTCCCTATCCACACACACCCCACCACCACCACCCACCCTCCCCTATCTCTCCAGGAGGTTGTGGCCCAGCTAGTCCCTAAAAACAACAGAGGGAGAGAGAATAACAGCCTCTTTTACTTTCCATCCTCCCTCCGTTTTAACCATTTTTTTCATCCCCCTCTCCCACACTGCTTTCTAAATTGCCTCTGAATTCTTGAGCTGTTTTAGTGCCTCACTCCCCCTTCTCTGGTGAAATTACTTTTTTACTCTCTCAAACTCTGGCATGCTGAGGAAGCAGGTTTCACGGTCCCTCCCCTCTTTGTCCATTCGAGGACAAACACGCAGCAATCAGGGTTTCTTTGTATGGAGCTGTTTGCAATAATCGGTGAAGACTTTCATTTTCCTCTTTGGAAGCATGACGCTGTAATGTTGCTCATACTACACAGCGGGCTGGACTCCTCTGACAACAAGGCCCTTGTAATGCGCCGTGCTTTTCCTCCTCAGGCTGGGTAAGCCATTAACCCAGCCAACTTGACTTAGGGCAAGGCTTCTTTCTCTGTCTTCCACCAGCACACACAAACAAGCACACAAGAGTCATTCTCTTTGTTTGCACTCTGCCATACTCAAGCATGCACACAAGCCTCACTTTTTTCCTGACAGCTCTCTTGTGGTTGACAAGCCTCAGTAACTCATTGCTTAACCACCTTGGACTTTTTCCCTCCATTATGTTTGGCTACTGTCTCTGTTGATTTGAAGGCGTGGTGAGTTGTTTGGGTGTGCGTATTTGTGACTTGAGGTGTTAAAGGTCTGTGTGGGAAGACTTTTTTTTCTCTCCACATTTATTAGCAGTGATCTGTATCACTGTAATGCTACATACACCAAGCCACCACTTCCAATGCATGTGCATGTGCATGTGATGCACATTCACGAACACGCTGAACATGGGTTCTTAAATGCCCTCTTAGCATACAGCGTTCACACTGGACTGTCGCTACCCAATATACTCGTGCAAGTACCTACAGTTGGAAGAGGCTTGGTGTAAAATGTCAAAGCGGTGCAAATATCACAAGTCTCGTTTTTTCTTTCACATCTCTACTCTGATATATGAAAGACTTGGTGTGATAGAATTCCGGCCGACCACAAACTGCAATGATTAATTTCTCTTTCATTTTATTTTTTATTCAAATGATTGGCACTTACGTGAACGAAGAGGGATCCCATCCATACATCACTAACAAACCTAAGTTCAAAATCAACTGGTTTAAGTTTCAACACTCATTATATGGCCGCATGTTTTGTACGTAGAGCCCAAAAACTGACTTAAAAACTTGAATAGCGCTGCGTGAACGCAGCATATTTGAAAGTAAAAGCCCAAAACGCGCACACGTCTACATAGACTTTTTATTGGAAGTGGTTGCATAAACATGCTTTTCCAAGCCCAGTGTGAACGTAGCGTTAAAATTTGAAACTCTGACACACAACAAAGCTTCGTCTCACCAGAAGAGATGAGAGGAGTTTGCAGAGATACACACAGTTGTACAACTCACAACACAATTATATCATCAGGATAGAGGATCAGAGGTCAAACTGGGTCTCCTGACTCTTTCCTCCCTTTTCTGGCCCTCTCTCTCCTCCTCCTCTATATTGCATCAAAGTGTGAACTCTAATATCACAGCACTCTCTGTGAAACACACACTCATGCACGCATTAGGACAGCATACAGAGCTGTAGAGTTTTCCTTGAAAGACATCAGAAGTCCAGTTTCACACACACACAGACTAGCATCACTCCATTTTTTCATGCTGAAGTCCTCTTCAGCTTGCAGCATCACTCACATATACCCACATATGCATCCAAGATCCTATGAACAAAGAAAACCACAATTTCCACGTATTTGTCTCTCCTTTTAAAAGGGGGGTTTTATTTAGCATAAATGTTGAAGCCAAGGGTGCCTGGCTACCATGGCAACCAAATTAAACGGAGGATCTCTTCAGAAAGCAGAAATCTAAATTATTCGGACTCTTTTATGAAGGGGAAAATGAAAATTCCCTTCACTATACAGAGGCGGCTTCACTGTAAAGACAGGAGAAAAGGCGGGGGGTGGGAAAAAAAATTAGGAAAATGTCATTGTTCTTCCCATCTGACCATGTAGTTCAAAGGCAGATTCCCCGTGCTATTGAAATTCATAGGTTGCCTCATAACAACCTTTGTGTTAACAGTGAGAATATGTGCACAAAAGACTGATGTAACCACAGTTTCCCTTTGCGTATCGGGATAAACCTATTGCTGTCGAAAGAGAGCCCTAATGCGTAACTCCAAATCCTCAACAAAACCAGGAGCACGTATGATGAAATGCATAAACTGCACGCTCGGGATAAAGTGCGGCTGTATCTTGTGTGGTAAACGATTTTATCTGTCAGAACAGGATGGGGGTTTAAGGAAAACACCATCAAGGCCCCATAAAGCTTACATAAGCAAAGAAGGATTACGTTTTATATTCCGATTATGTGGTGCTCAATCCTATTTGCGGCCAGCGGAATACTAATTTCTAAAATCTTACGCTCAGTCCTGAATATGCAACAGGGGCTTTTTGTTGCAAAGCACTGTCACTTAGCATACATTTCTACACAATGCAGAAGTTTGACAAGTTTCTTCAAGAAACAGTTGTACTACACTAGCCCACTGTTTAGTCCTCAGCATGACTGGATCTGCGACTGAAGTTTTGTTACAGTAGGGATGCGAGGGGGACGGACATGTTCCATCTGTAGATGCTCATGTCCTGAGGATTCTGGGAAAGGGGTTCAGGGGTCACTCCCATATCCAATAAACAGATGAGTGAAGGCAGAAGAGGGTCAAAGATGATGTTCTTTCCCCCTCTCTCCTTCACTTCCTTTGCTTCCATTTGTCTGCCTCCCCTTGCTCCATGTGTGTGTACGAGCGTGTGTGAGTGTGTTGTTGTTGGCTAACAGCAGATCTATGTTATTGATTGACTCCTGTGGCTGGTGGGCTGCCCAGTGAAGGAGGGGGCAAAGCTCTAATGAATTCCTGCACCTCATGCCCCTTGCGCTAACCCCTACACCCGTTCCTTAATTAACTTTGTGTGTGTTTGTGTGTACATGATCGTGCAGGTGTGTGTGATTGTATCCACATATGTTTTTTTTATGTCGATCCACTGTGTTTCTTCCACGACTCCTCACACCCACTTCTGTCCTCCTCTGGCAATCTTCATTTATTTTCAGCCACTATATGTCTGTACTTCCTGCGGTCATTCTTTCACTGCCTAAACTCACTTTTCTGTCTTCTTGCTAGTGGTTTAGCAGTGGGTGACCACTTTGTATGTACAGTAGCTCACTCTTGTTTTGTATTTTTTTCCATAGTTACCGCTCCTGTTTAATAATCTGGCTAATATCCGTTCTGATCTTTATGTACCTGCGTACAGGGGTGGTATCCAAACATGGATCCAACCTTTTCACGAGTAATCAGTTACCTATGAAAACTGCATGTGAGACGTGAAGATTGTAAAACCACCGATGCTCTAGAGGTTGAGGAAAATCACTGTCTTTGTCACCATGACTCCCCTGAACTACACAGGCATCAAGGTCCTCTCAACTTCACTTACTTTAAATAGACAGTTTTGTTTTTTTTCACCCATTTTATTTCCCTCCCTTGTGTTTCTTTTATGCTTTCCTTCCCATTCCTGTACTTCATACCTTTACATCAACCTCCTGTCTTCTTCTTTTTTTTGACTTCTCTTGAGCTTCAGCTTACTCTTTCTTACACGCAGGCTTTCAAAGAACAATAATGTTTCCCTTCAGTTGTCAGGTTTTTATCCACAAAAATAAAGTAATTTACTTCACATTGGATGGCTAAATCATTTAAGGTAAATGCATAAGATGGATAATGTCTTTGTTGGAATAAAGTAACCAATCATCAGTTAAATGTCAACAAGGAGACGACAAAGGTGTCTGCTCCAGAGCGAAGCAGTAAGCAGAGAAGACTGACAAATCTGCAGTTGAACCTCCAGCAGCATTTCTACAGCTGACAGCCACTTTGATGGCCAAACGTGCTCACATGTCACGTCTGCACCAGCTTTCCTCTCCTTAACGGTCTCTTTAAACTCTGCCGGTATTTTTGTTGACTTGCAATAATGAGGGATGTTAGGAAGGTGAAAAAAAAGAGACATGAATCAGAGCTGTGATGTGTTGGTAGGTACCACTGGGTTCATAACTGGGTAACCCAGCTGACTGGTTTGAGCAAAAAGCAAAAACAGCAATGTTTTATTTGAGTTTCAAATTAAAGCAGTTGTCACTGAAAACGCTTCAACTGACAAAGGGATAACATTGCAGGAACTTTTTCTGTTTTTTTTTTTTTTTAAATCCCTGTACGCTAAAACCCCTTTCAAAAATAAGTCTTTAGAGAAGCATCCCACATACTAAAGTTGTAATCAGATCATTTTTTGATCTATTTTAAGAGCAGTGGTCTTCTAATAATGAGTATCTTGTTTTTACCAAAAAAACGTTGTTGTTTTCTATGACATAGTCTTTGCTGAGTAGCAGGAATCCATTAAACACTCACCTCTCTGTTGGCGTGGAGTGAGCCTGGACCCATTTCCCATCATCCCTTTGTTTACACACTTTCCCGCTATCTTACAGCCCCTCTCACCCTCAACCTAACATTATGCGTGCAACAAAGATGGCGATCAATATCGGAGCATATCCAGCTGTATAGGTTTGAGCCAAATCCTGTGCAATTTTTTGGGAAATGTATGTGTGTATATTGTGTATATATGTGTGTATATTGACTCCATAGTTTTTCTTTTTTCTTTATATATCACTCTCTGTACCTGTACTGCTGCTGCAACAAGGAAATTTCCCCATCATGGGACTAATAAAGGAATATCTTATCTTATCTTATCTTAATGCCTGATCAGACGAGGAAAACAAAGATGTACACAGATCTATTTGTCTACAAGCGGATGCATCAAAATGGAGCAGAGCAGGGAGCTTGTGGCCAGCCGATTGTAGGTCCTACTCCACAGCCATAAGCTTTTCACAACTGCTTTTTTGCATTTGCTCCTGATTCACAATGATCTGATTAAAGAAATACTCAGAAACGCAGTTTCAAGCTTAATTTTCTTTATATAGGTTCTCCATCATGAGAAAAATATTACGAGAAGATGTTAAAAAAAACAAAAACACTATTTCCATCAGAGTGGGTCTTTAAGGCTAAGTTTTTTATCATGGATCCATTCAGGAAGGGAGTGAGTTTGACCCATAGACTAAACAACCCCCCTCATTTACTTTTACCTCCTCTCTGTTCAGGGGCAGACGTGACCGAACCCAACAGCTCAGACAGCCGCGGGGAGCGCCTCGACTTCTTCGTCAAACAGGAAGAGGCTCTCACCGCAGAGCCCAGCTTCCTGGGCACCAACGAAAATGAGGAGGCCAGCAGAGGAGCAGGGGCAGGGATCTCATCTGTGGCTAATCTGAAGGCAGCGCTGATGAGTAAGAACAGCCTGCTGTCACTGCGGGCTGAGATGATGGGAGATGATAACCCACTGCTGTATGAGTACCTGCCCAAAGGAGGACACTCCCTGTCTTGTAAGTAGCTGTTTACTAAAACTCTGCTTACACTGGTCGTTTTGCACAACTGAGGCACACATCTTTAATTGACATTTAACCCAGAAGCACACAGACAAATGGATTAAAAGGGAGTCAAGAGAACACATGCACCTGTCAGCCCTGCAGCACACAAGTCCCAATCCCAAAGCACAGTTTTCCCTCACCATCCACTACACCCAGACAGCCATGAACGCATGCTCGCCTCCGTGTTCGTGTGTGTTGTTGTGCGTCTGGAGTGTGTAATCAGTTTGTGTGGTAATGCCAATGATGACTTTCTCAACAGTGACTCAGTGAGAGAACATTTTGCGGGGATCGCTCTTGCTGTCTTGTTAAAATTTGTTTGGTTTTATTTGACAGCTTCATTGTGCGTTTCAGTGGGTTCACAGCTGTAATTCACAGGAAAAAAACAACACAACTGCAGCTACAGCATTTACTCGCTTAAACACTCTGCGGTTCTCAAAGTAAAAGGCTGCTTTAACACTCTTTAAGAAAGTTATATGTGACTTTCTACCTAACATGTAAAGTTTTGCTTTTGTTCTTTTGTTTTAGTTCAAACTATGATGAATCCAAACTGGAAATAAAAGAAAAGCTGTTAGCCAAAATGTTGCACTAAAGTCCTGCAACCTGAGTGTGCTTGTAAATCAATGCCTCTAAGGTTCTCTAAATTTTTTTTTGTCAGCCCTTATGCTTCTTGGTGAGTCTGTTAAACTGTCAGCGTACATCCTTGAGTATTTGAGTGTGAGTATATTTGCTTAAGCCCAGTCTGCGTGGGCACGTTTCGCATCTTCAAATTGTGGGATTGTTTCTTTTTCACTTTAACCGGCACATAATTGGATCTTTTGTCCCAAGTTGTGCCTGTCTTTGTCAAGCAGAAGAAAAGCAGAGGAAGGGTACAAACTCTGAGCCCAGTAAGGTCTATTGAGCAGAGCCCCACTCACCTCTGATGTAAAAGACAGGGCCAAGCTTGAATAGTTCAAAACAGACGTTTGCGGCCACACGCACTTGCACACGCACGTCACATCGCATCACCCCTTTTGTGCAAGTGTTAAGTGTGTGGGATTGAGATGTTTCTTTTGGTGTAAAGAGGAGATTCAGATGCTGCCTCGGCTCAGATAGCCTCAAAAAAAGGAAAGCTTTTATTCACACACACTCTGACTTTATAGATAGATCAGCCTTGACTATATGAATAAAAGATTTTCAGAATCCAGGGAATGTTAATCATTTTTCGCTGCATGAAAACATATTGTACGAGCCCTATATCACCATTTCTGTTGTCACCAAAGAAGCCCCAGTGAGTGCTTTTGGTTAGCCAAAACCTATTTTGTATTTGCTACACAATTGGGGCTGGGGAAGTGGGATTGTCGAGATGGCCACCCACCTCTCCTCTTACTCCAGTCCTGTCCCTGTGTCTAAATGAGGACAGAAAATAAACAAACACTGTGGCTTAGATTACTGGGCGGAGGAGATGTCTGCCTGGTTTGACGGATCACTATTGCCTCTCTGCCTTCAATTCAAGCGCCTTTTCCCCTCTTTTCCTTCACCTCTTCTTAACACCCTTCCTGACTTTCCCTTCCTCTCATACCCTCCCTTTCTTTTTATTATTTTTGTCCCTTAACCTTCCTGAACGATTGTCCCTCTCAGTTTTCCTCTGCCTTCTCGTGGGGCTCATACAGTTCATCCTTATTTGTTTCACTCCTGCCTCTTCCCCCCACTATTTTACTTCAGGGAGCAGCGAAGATTGTTGCTTCAAAATCCTCGGAAAGTATTGATCCCGGCAGAAAGGAACAAGGTCACTTGGCCCAATTCAAGAGAGACCGCTGAATATCAGCAAATGGCCTTGACGCGGAGCTTCTTTCTGCAACTTCATTCTATCCCGCCATCCTCCAACTCTACATAACTGCCTCATAACTGCGGCTCTTGCATTCACTTGAAATCCGACTAAACTGATAACCAGCGTCTTTGAACACCACGTTGCTGACGGGACATGCATCAAAAGCTCCACTTTTTCTTCATCTTCGGTCACAGACAACAACCTCCTCGCATGTGGAATTCCAAAAATATAGCAAGACCAGTCTTTACCGAACAGACTATAAATCCAATTAAGATCTTTGGATTTTGATCCCTTAACCAATTTGTGCGTCAGACAATCGGAGTCTAACAATAGATTTTTTTTCAGACCATCCCAGACACACCTGCCCACACTGCCACCGTAAAGAACATCCAATTATCTACACAGATCATACCGACATTACTGAAGTTTTCACTCCGCTGCCAGCTCTCATCACTTCACATCTACTGTTGAAAATTGACTGGCCCTGTTCAATGGGTCTCTGTGGATCCATAACTGTCTGCAGAGATTTTCTGAATGGATTTCTTGTAGACATTTGAATTTTCCTCCAACTTTTGAGGCTGCTAGCAGTCCTTTAGCTTTTGATCATCTTTGTCATTAGTTTAAAGCATTAGATGATTAGTTTAAAGTATCAGCAGCAGGAAATGAATTCAATCCCTTCTCAGCTTTTTCTCTGAAAGGTCACCTGCTGATCGGAAATATTGTCCTACGGAGGACAGGGGCAGCGTCAAATACAGATTGAAATTCAGGTCTTTTCATTTCATCACAAAACTACTGAGTACTGATTCAGTCTTTCTTCTAAGAATTATCATAATTTACATCAACAAATTGTTAACACTGAAGCACAATTGTGTAAACAGTGTGTGGATGTACAGTATAGACCAAAAGTTTGGACACACCTTCCCATTCAAATGAATGGGAAGGTGTGTCCACACTTTTGTTATGTACTGTAGATGTCCTTCAAGCTACTGTTTAATATTTGTGAAGTTGAAGAAAAGAAATGAAACAGGAAAGTTTGCTTTTTTTTTGTGCTTCAATGTAGTTTTTGTGTTTCTGATCACCTTCAGCGCAAAGGAAAATCTGCAGGAAGAAGCAATATTTACTGAAGTTGCAAATCAGTGCTCACAGATATTAGAAGCGACTAAAAGCACTTTTAGCTTATGAGGTTTATGATGGTCTGCTTAGCTTGTATGTCTAATTCAAATTTCAAAAGTAGACCATTTTTTTTACCTTTAAAAAATAATTTATTTTCTAAAATTCTTTAGTGTGAAGTCCCAAGGTTGGATAAACAAGTTTTTTTTAAAGAATACATACAAATGCATCCAAAAACAGGTCATTTGGAGGGCTTGTCAAATTTACGTAACACTTGTGCTATCATAGGCACTTTAACATTGGGAGTTGGGTCATCTAGACCCACTAGACAGTGCGCTGAACCTTTTTTCTTCAATGATTTGTGATCTTCACTGGTGTCCATGGATTACATGAAATCTTTCCACCTTTATCCACCTTTGTCATGGTGGGGAGAACACGTCAGTGTAAGGGTGGGGTCATCTAAGATAGCACAAGGTAGCACATTGTAAAGAGGAAAAACAGTTCTGAAGATCTAACAGGATGACATTAAGCCTATTTGTCACAAAGAACTCCTAAATAATCCAATTTAGTTTTAAAAGACTTATCAAGTTTTACTTTATTACATGCTGATCCCAGGATTCTCACCTCAAGGCAATTGTGTTTCTGAAGCTTAAAAGTCTAATGAGTGTTAACCCTGTTTGGAGCCTTATCACTGCATTCTGCTCTTAGTTGTGGGGAGTTGAGCTAGCGTCCAATTCTCTTAAGCCTGCCATTCAATCTGCAAGCATTAAAATCTGCATGACAAGGCTTTCAAACATAGTTGGAGCATTTCTCCAAAAATCTTTACATCTAACTAACTTTTCCATGATAAACCTTTCCAGGTACACCCAGAGCAACACGTGTTAATAATTTGCTCTGTTTCACCTGCAGCTCATCCTTCCACCTTAGTTTGTTCTTCCTCTATACTTGCTGGGGAACAAAAAAAAATTAAAAAGAAAGAAAGAAAGAAGGGGAGTTCAGCATTTGTGTGCTCTCTGATTAAGTGGGAGTGGGGAGTGTCAGGCGCGGTAGTTCAACATTCCAGGAATCTGTCCACGGTCAACCCTCACGGATATGTGATTCTGTTCATTTTGCAGAGGAGGCCTATGAATGGCTGCATAACTCCAGATGCATTGGCCTCACATTTACACTCGCTGGGTTGAACAAATTACAGTACTTTGAAAAACATGGCTTATTCATAACAGAAAAAAAATAGGACAAAAGGGAGGAGGATGCTTCCCCAGCAGAAAGAAGTGGACAGATCTTCATGCAGAAGAAAAACCTTCAGTGTGTGTTTCCGTTTGAAAGCAGAACACTGTAGTAAACTGAAATTCTTTATTCAGCGTGCCCAAACTTGTTGCTCCGAAACATCTCGCGGGGTTGGCATAGTCGTCTTTAGCCCTGCGCGTACAAAAAAAAAAATCCTCACTTCAGCGGCAACATGGCTCCACTCCAAAACTATTTCCCTCCACACTGCAGATCCTCAGACCCTCTTCTTACATGCATTTTACTGGCAAACACAACAGATGCACACTTCTGCACACAACGCACACTTGCTGCCATCTCTGTGCACACATGTGGGTGGAAGGAGAAGGAGAGCAGAGGAGCAAAAGGAAAAAAGAGAGAAGAGAAGCCCTCACCCTTTCCCCTTGGCTGGTGGAAAGTGAAACTTCAGTTTTTCTTCCTCCCCCTCTCTATAGTGTTTGATAGTGCAGCACTGGCAGCCTCTGTGTGCCCCCCTGCCCACTCTCTCCCGTTGTATTCTGGTGGCCAGCTGCTAGCAGAGTTGCAGTTGTACGTGAGTGGGTGGGTGAGACTCGTTTCCTGTGCTTCTTAGGGCTCCGCTCCAACAACTACTGCAGCCCGCTTCGGCCAGGGGCCACAGGGGCCACAAATCATAACAAACAGGGTGCTGGCTCTTCTCCTCCTCTTCCTTTTCTTCCTCCTCATCTTCCACCACCATCACCATCACTCCAACCATCATCAGCATCAGCATACTGCCCTCCCGCTCCACCTACGCCACTGCACCCCCCTGAGCCTCGGCCCCTGGAGGCCCCCGGTCTGCGGGCTGGGGTCCCCTCACTACACTCAGGAGGATCGGACATGGAAGTGGAAGAGGACCCCGAGGGCCCAGAACCCTCCACCTTGCCTGAGGTAAGCGCACTGAGCGTGGCTCAGCTTCGGGCGGGGGCTGCTCTCTGGGTACCACTCCTCCGCTCTGATAAAAGTTCACAGCAGGGAGTGGAGGCGAGTATTCAGGGGGCAGCTTAACCCGGCTTCCAGTCACAGAGGGGGCTGTAAGGCCAAAGAGAAAAATTGACCACCGATGTGACGTGTGGGTGGGAAACTATGTTCTCCGCATTTTTGTTTTGTTAATTTTTCTGCTATTGCAGACTGTTTCTGTGCACATCATGTATCTCATTCTTTTTTGTGAAATCTGGCACATTTCCTGCTCCTCTGAAGAAGCAATGCTGTTTTTTTGTTTGCCTTTCTTTACTGTTTGCTTTATTTACTTTCCCTTCCTTTCAGGCTGCTGCCGCTCTTCACTCTTGCCTCCCTCCTTAGATTATCTTTTTAATAAAGCTAGACACGAATGCACCTTTAAGCAGGGGGTCTTTGCATGGCATTAGCAGTAATGTAGTGTACAGTGGTTGCATCAGAGATGACACATCTAGCAACAATGGCAGTGTGTGCTCAGAGATAGTGGATAACGGGCAAGGTGGTGTGATGAGACGGAGTAGAATCAATACTAGCAGACAATGAGAGGTTTGCTCTTGCAGCTCAGGAAATTGTTTGTTCTGCTCGATGTGTGTGTGTGCATGTGTGTATGTGGGCGTGCAAGTGAATTTTTTTTATTTTTTAGTCAGTCTATGTGTATGCTGCGAGCATTTAGGACCAACATTTGATTTCAGTGGACCTGCCTTCCAACAAGCCTCCCCATCTCTGTGGACAAGCCATCTGTTTGCCCAGTGCATGGTGTTCTGTTCTTAGAGAAGAGGAGTGAAAAGCAAGTAGCAGTGAAGGGATAGGAGAGGCATGGGGTGGATGGAGGAAGGGGTAGAGCTTTGCTGCGGTGTAGGCGGGAGGTAAGAGTGAGCAGGGGTTGAACATTATTAACAGTGAAGCATTGCGTCCCATCAGACAGCTGCAGCATCCTGAAACTGTCATCTGTCTGCTTGTGTCTGCATTTGCTCTGTTCTCTCCAAATTGTCTTTGAATAATTGTCTCTTTCTTATTTTGGCTTTTTTTATTTGTTTGTTTCTTTTCTGCTTTCGTGTGACAAAAGTTTTCTTCACAGCATGTCCCACCTTCTTACCTCTTGCATGCCCAGGCAACATTCCATACAGACTGGTTAAATTAGCTCGTGTGAAACATAATAGGATATTTTGTTCTTGCAGGAATGCATAAAAAACAAAGCGGATGGAAAAGAGTACGGCACAGGTGAGGGATGAGGCTTTAAGTTCATCGATACCTTCAGAGTTGGCCTTCAAAAGCTGTTTCTCACATGTCTGCTCCCCCTTCTTTCATACCTCGACAGCCTTGGACGCTGACCAGTCTCCTGTTGAGAGGGATCAGATGGGCGAGGAGAGCTGTGCTGGTGGCCTGACTGTGCCTGCTGCAGTGTCTGTAGCTGGCAGAAGAACTGAAGGGCTGCCTGTGCTGACTGAAGAGGCTGCTCCAAGGGAAAGAGACCTGCCAGAGCACGGCGCCTGGCCCTCACAGGGTTTCGCCTGCTCCCTGTGCAAACGGCTGTTCAGCAGCCTGGAGCATCTCAGGGAGCATGAATACCGCCACACCCTGTCTCTGATGGCCTTGTCCCTGGACTGGTCAAGCATGCAAGGCCTGCAACCCACCCATCCCCACCACCAGACCCACTCCCAGCCCGCCCTCTTCGGGCAATCCTTGTACCGCCCTGTAGCGGGCGAGCATTCGTCAGCACGCTACCTTTGCTCTCAGTGCCCCGCCAGCTTCACCCTCAAATCCAACGCAGACCGCCACGAGAAGACTATCCACTTTAAGAAGAAGCTAATGCAGTGCGTGTACTGCCTGAAGCACTTTAGAGACCGCACAGACTTGCACAGACACCTTTCGTCCGTGCACTCCAAAGAGAGAGGGCACACCTGCCCGGTCTGTGCCAAAGCTTTTAGCACCCAGAAAAACCTGGCAACTCATGTTAAAGTGTGCTGCCAGGTGAGGCTGGCACCTGAAGATATACTGGGAGGCAGCAGCGGAGTGGACATGTCTCAGTATATGAAAGTTAGTGATCATAACAGGGCGATTGATGTAGAGAGCCTGTAGATTCCCACCTACATTTTACAGTGTACATGCGTTGTGTCTCATGTCAAAAACAATGCTGGCCATTTTCTTTTAATTGAGAATCGTAGAGAACAAGACCCATTTCTACATTGTTATACCCTCATGAATACTCTTTGAGTATCTTGACAGAAACGCTCACCTTCTATGCAAAACAGATCTAGAAAACTTTTGTCTGAAATGATGTATCTCAGAGCACGGGGTGAAATTGGTTTCACTGCAGTGCCGAATGGAAAGACAGGGGGTGTCTTTCTAACCACTCGTCTGGCTCTCTGTCGCCAGTCACCAGTCTGACTCAACTTTTGTCTCCTTTTTAGGCAGAGAGATCTTAATCTGTGTGTCCACCCCTGCATTACACTCACAAAGACTTTCAAAGCCAGCTCCTACCTGTCAGGCATTCCTAACAGGGCACACAACCCTGCCACCTGCAGGAACGCCCCAGAATTGCAGCATTAAAGATTCTGACTGTCACCTCAGCAAAAAACAAAAACATTTAAATTAACATGAACATGACAAAGGAAACATGAGTTTAAAGGATTTAGTGCCAAGCTTGTCTGTGGTGCATGACTGCTAGCAGAGGTTTGAGATAAATGCAGACGGAGAAAGTATTTAGCCCGCTAAAACAATAGCCATGATGGAATGGGGAGGTGTCATTTTCTCCTTCTCTGACCATCTCCTTTGTCTCTGATCTGTAATTCTTGTCGTGGCTGAGTGGAGCTGGAGCTGAGCAGTTATTGGTCCTTCACGACTCCAACCCCTCTTGACCTTCGACCCCACATCTGAAGGGGAAGTAAGGGAGTGAGGGGCAGGTGCCCTTTAAACCAAATGTGCTTTGTTCGTGACGTAACGGCTGCAGACCATTCATAGCGATGTTGTGATCTCAGGGCAGAAAAGAGGGATCAAAGTGGGGAAACACAAGGCGATGAATGAGGAATGTGGCGATGAGGAGGATGAGAGCTGAACACAAGCCTAAAGCCTCAGTGCAACTGCAGATTCACCTTTTCCTGCCAAAATAGTCTTGTTTTCTCTTTTTTTTCCAACACATGGTCAACCTGGTTACAACTTATAAGGAAGGATTCACAATAAGAAATCATGCACCTGTCTTTACCTCATGAGAAAACACTCCACACAGACTCATGTGTGCGCCAGAAAAGTTACAGTTTCCACTGGGGATTCGTCTTCCTGTTGTGTTTACAGGGAACTCCAAAAAAGCTTGACAAAACTTTGTTTTCACGTAGCTCACAGTGTCCCAGCCAGCTGCAGAAAAAGACTGGCAGGCTCAGGGAAGTTTGAAACTAATCAAGAACTTTGAAGAACTCGTCACAGGAGAGGAATGGAAAAAAACCGTCTGACTGCTGCAACGGTATTTTTTAATCTGAATGCAGCTTTCCAGTTTTCAAGGATATTAAATAATAGATTCTATTATTTATCACTGAAGCCCGTGTAACCAATGTGTGAAAAAATATTTTTTTCCCGACTGAGTGACTCTTGCTTGGCTTGTAGATTTTATTATGTTATTAAAGAATGACTGAAAATAAAAATAAAAAGATAACTTTGCTGTTGTGTTGTTTTTTGTTCATCCACTGGCATCTGTTCATGTTCACATGCATGTTTTTTTTGTTGATGTGCTGTCAGTTGTTTAAAGAGCAGCAGTCACGAGGTAATTATATTACCTTATAGTCCTTTCTAGTGTGCTTGATCTCCCTTTTTTTTAATGTACAGTAGATGCGTGCTGTGATGTTTTTGTGCTCTCTGAAAGACAGTAGTGATGTATTACAGTCATCCCTTCCTTTTGTGCGTGATTTTCCTGTCGTTCCCTGTTTGGCTTTTGTCTGTGTCTTCGCCGTTCATAGTAGAGACCTTCTAGAGCTGCTCAGGCAGACTGACTGTTGTGCCATGTGCTTAAAGTATCTCTATGCCTTTATTACTTTATGGAGGAAAAGCTGTTGCCAAGGCAACTGTAGCTTTGACTTGGATTGGTATGACCGTGGGAATTGATGGTACATTTCTAAGCCACATTGCTAATTAAATGCAGAAACTGAAGTGACAAAAGACTTTTCTTTATCAGAATGAGACTCATTCAATACAAATAATAATATATATATTTTTTTATTCTGCCCCTCCACCTTTCTGTCCTTGCAGTGAATGACTTCACGGTGATCCGTAAAAAGTTCAAGTGCCCCTACTGCAGTTTCTCAGCTATGCACCAGTGCATCCTTAAGAGGCACATGCGCTCCCACACTGGTGAGAGGCCCTATCCCTGTGAGATCTGCGGCAAGAAGTTCACCAGAAGGGAGCACATGAAGAGGCACACACTGGTGAGTGCAGTCGCCAGCAGGGGGCGGTGAATTGCACCTAATAAAAGTGTAAATTAAAAATGTGTAATGGCGTTTCTCTCCCCGCAGGTCCACAGCAAAGACAAAAAGTATGTGTGCAAAGTGTGCAGCCGCGTTTTTATGTCAGCAGCCAGCGTTGGGATTAAACATGGCTCCCGTCGTCATGGCGTCTGCGCTGACTGCTCTGGCAGGGGCATGGCCGCCCTGCTGGACCACAACGGAGAGGTGGGTGGCGACATCTCCCCTGAGGAGGAGTTGTATCCTGGGGATCGTTTCCACGATGACCAGGCGGAGTGTGATGGAGACGGAGAAGGGGAGGAGGAGATGATGGTGGAGGGGGATGGGGAGATCTTAGGAGAAGGGGAAGAGGAGGGGGGCAAGTGGAAGGACTCAGGGATGACCACTGAGGAACACAGAGCACTGGACAACGAGAAAGAAGAGAGTGACTCCTCGGTGCAGGAGGGGGAGCAGCAGAACGGGAGCGAGAAGGACTTCGCCTGGATCTCATAGAATCTGTCCAGCTCACATCATGGGCTCCTCAACCAATCTCTGAAGATCTGCTGTGGTCTCTCAGGGAGATTCCTCGGCTCTCTTTACCCACTCGTCGCTCTGTGGACAGGCCTTCCTTTGAATGGAAATGCTGTAGGGTGATGCGCGACAATGATCTAACATCATTCTGAGTAACACTCAAATGCACAGACACGCACATGCGAACGCTATTCTCAACCTTGACTGCCATAAAAGAAGAGAGATCAAAGATGGTTTAACTGCAAGGCTTTTTCTGCTTACCTCCTTTACTTCAAATGCAGTGTTTTTGTTTCCTTTTTCTTGAGGGTTCAGGTCAAAGTCTAGCAGTTTTTTGTTTTTTTTAAAGTTTTTTTTGCAAAAGAAATCCAAGGACATGGCTGACGTTAAACTACAACTTTGTACGTTTGCCATCACAATCACCATGGAAACCAAGGATCATGGACAGAGGAGGGGAGAAAGCCAGGAAAACGGGTGTATTGGTCCCTCCTCAGCTGTAATGTTTCTGGGGACGCGTCTCTTTGCAAGTGAAGACAGACGCTCAATCTATTGCAAAGCGTCGGGGCACCGGAGCGCCCCACAGCACATTGTTGATGCAGAATCCTACTGCCACAGACTTGCACTTTAATGACAACTAAACTCCTAACAAAGCCCTGAACCCACAGTTTACATTTTTGATCTGACCTTTGCTTAAACAACTCGGTGACCGCACCTACCTTTAAGGATATACTTTATGTCCTCTTGACTGTTATCACAACACAGAAATCACTGAATCTTTGTGCAGATTGCTGTTTATATGCCTTCCAGCGGGGTCCTCAATCTTTTCTTTCAGTGTAAGTCCACCACGTGGTTTCTATCGACCCATTCCAACCGCTCCTGGAGATTTAGATGTACATACAGTTCTTTGAGTCTAAAGGGGGGAAGAATGAGACAGAGTGGCTGGACTAAACTTTTACAGTGCACGTGGGAGTTTGAAGTGGGCATTCGTGTCGGCTTTATTTTTTCCGAACTTTCACAAATCGAGCACAAATTGGACCTAGCCTTCATCGACAGTCCTTTCTGTCTCTCTTGGCCGAGTGTCTCTCACACTGGACTTTGTGATGATAGGACCTGAGAGCCAAGTCTCTCACACCTACGGAGGAGCTGCCTTTGTTCTTCTCTCTTATACTTCTTTTTTTCCCTCCTCTTCTATCAATCATCCAACTCCAGTCTCTGGATACAGAATATGCAGACTCTTTCCATGCTTAATCTTACTTTTAATGATAAAGGGTATTTTTTTTTCCAACGTTGGAGAAGAGGATCAAGTTTGTGCTTGAAATTCAGAGTTTCAGTATTTGTAAAGAGTGTGATATTAATTTGTTATTTATTGAAAAAAAAAACATGCTCGTGGATTCCTGATTTAAAGAAGGTAACTTCAACCTCTTGCTCTCTTTGTGTTGCGTGAAACAAAACGGGTGTTTGTATGCAAGGATGCGCGTCTGAAAAGACTGATTTTTATTCTTTTCCTTTTTGTTTCTAAGATTTCTGTTTTTTTTCTGTTGTTTTTTTTTGGCAAACTTGTTAATGACTCAAGTGAGGCCACCAACTTGTCTTATTGTTATGAATATTAAAACTATGATTATTCTTGTTGATGTTACTATTATTAATTATTATGAAGTGCTGGATGCTAGGCTTTATTGTGCGTTTCTTTTATATGTGTTTTATATATTGTGTAAAAAAAAAAAAAAGCTTTCATATTTTGCCTTGTTGTGGACAGCAAGCCATCGGGCTTTTAAATGAACCTTCTATTGTGCCAGTTTCATGCTTTCATTTTTTGTTGTTTTCTTTTATCATGAAGGGAAAAGTCGCATTACTGTCCAACTTCTGTGTTAAATATTCAAACCTATATTCAGCACATGCTTTAGCATCACTAATGTACACTAATTGATTAATATAGAACCAAAAACAATCTAGTACTTTGTCTACATGAAGTGCTTTGTTTGAAAGTCCGTGTGTTGGTGGTTTTTTGGATTTATTGTTGTGGTAAACAATTTTGTTGCTGTTTCCCCCCATTTTATTATTTTTAAACCTGTTACTACTTGTCAGTTTGCTAAAGTGCACATGCTATTTTATTCTTACGAACATGAAGGGCTGTGTGAAAGGACCAGCTGGCTTTTGAAGACTGCATATTTCAAATCAAGCAGAATTTGTTTTCTAGTTTCTACTGTGCAACAGCTTGAAAGACATACAATCAAGCAGTAATGCGGACTGACCGACCCCCCCCCCCAACACACACACACACATACACACACTCACACTTAGGCTGCAGATTTTTGCACTTGAGTTTTAATTTTGTAACTTCATTTGGATAAAAAGAAAGTTCAGTGCTGCAACAGTAACTCTAGAAAAATGTATTTTTGGTTTTTGTGGTCGTACACACCAGGCCTTTCTGCTGCAGGTGCCATGGACTGCACCCCCCCCCCCCCACCCCACCCCAACACCACAACTCTGATTTTTGTGTTCTAGTGTATAGAATTTGAGTTTGGCCATATTTGTTGAAAGTTTTCTTTTTGGATTAAAAAAAAAAAAGGATGGTGGGGTTGGACTTATGAATGTCACTTTTGGAAGAGGCTGGTGATCAGTGACTAATCTCTGTGCTGTGGTGCTGTTCTGACCACTCAGACATCTGGATGTATGCGTGACTCTCCTGCCCTGTGCTCTTCTCACAACCTGTGCCGTGCGTCCTCTTCCTCATTCTGGGTTGTACTTCAGGAAAAAAAAAATGTCTGCCATCAACTCCTCAATATGTGCCTCTACAACATTTCACCTGCATGCTTGTGAGAGTGTAGCTGATCTGGGACATGACTAAACCTTTCTGCCAGTGGAAAGAGAGATTACCAAGATGTGGATGATCAGACTGGAGATGTTTTTTTTCAAAGATGAAACTTTGAGACAAATCATAATGGGTGAATTGATTCTCCTCCCCACAGTGTGTCAAATGACCTTTTGTGCCCTGATCTTGTGGTCTTAACTGCATGCCCGTGTTTCATTTTGTCATACCAAAGCAACATGTTCGGCATCTGCACACAACCGTCTCATTCCACACAATGCAAAACTGGAACCGTTTGCTTTACTGCAGATGATTATGGGTATTCTTAGATGTGTACAATTTGCAATCCTCATTTAGCCTGTACAGCTTGATTCACACGTGCAAATCATGAAGCCATAGATATGGGTATGCCTATACTATATTTCAAAATTTGGCGCTTTTTACTTTGTTCTTCTAATAAGAGTGATGGTGTATACTTTCATATATATGAATTTATATTACTATTATATATTATTTATTTTCTCTCTCAAGTTTCAAAGGGTCTTTTGTTGGTCAAGGATTGCACTTGAAGCTTGAGGTTTGTTTATTTGCAATGGGAATACTGTTCAACATAATACTGACTTTATATTATCATATTCCTGTGTTTGTAACAAAATGTGCTAAATAATCAAAAAAAAAAAAAAAGAAAAAAAGGGAAAAAAAACTGTCCTGTTTTTACACCTGTTTTGTTACGGGCAGATTTAAGTGCTCTTGTGCAAAGATTTTTTTGGGTTAAAAAGTACTGATCACAAAGCATTTTTACCGTCAACCATGAGCCTCCAGTTTTGATGTTGGGACAGCCCGTCAGCGGTCCAAGTCTTTATCTAATTTCATGTTTAGTAGAAGAATTAGCTTGAATATTATTTGCAAAAACCAATCAGTCTCAATAAATTTTGAAATTGCTGCTGTAAAGAAGTACTTGATGCGTGTTCGGACTTTCTTTTTCTTCAAGTCTGTAGGAGCTGCTGTTGTACCTCAGACTGTCCACACGGTGGTGCTGCAGACAAGTCAACATTTCTCCAAACAAAAGAACCCCACACCAGGGGTTTTTCCATTCAGCTTTATTTCTTTCTGTCACGTTACATCACATAAATCACATTATGAGCATCATACATAGTCATCCATCTTTTGAAACACTAGTCAAAGTCTTAACATTCACGCATTTACTCCATGAGTGCAGCACTCTTCAGAAAGTGCTTTCTCGGTGCACGCGGGACAGCTGATGCAGACCAGCGGCCGGGCCCACATGCACGAGACATTTTGCCAAGTGAAGACCCAAAGCTGATGCTTTGTTTTTCCCCGCAAAGAGGGGAAAAAAAAACAAAGAAAAAAAAATCACCCCCCAACATCCGCTTTGAGTCGCTAGATACTGAGAGCGGAAGTCTAACACGTAAAACCCTTCAGTGTTGCATCTCCCAAAAGACAAAAAAAAAAAAAAAAAGAAGAATATGAAAATCACGAATATGGGTAGACATGCAAAATAAACTCAAACTCAACCAAGACAATCAATCAAAAGAAAGAGAAAAGGGGGAGTTTTTACAGCAGCCGGAGGACGGCTGCACGAAAACACAACAGCAGAGATGAAGGTCGTCACACAGAAGGAGTCGGGTTAAACACTTGGACAGACAATACGAGCAGAGTGGAGTGGAGCTGCCATTGCTATGCGTTACATTTGATTTGGATGGAGATACATTGGCTTTTTGCTGCTGCAGTTTTATGCACAAATGAAAACATTCAAGAAAGCAGCACATCCATTGTTGACAAAAACGAAAAAAATGACAAAAAAAGGCATTTTTCATGCACATTTAAAGGGTTTAGTTTAGCTTAATATACTGGGTAAGGGCTTGGGTGGAACCACAGTCAAGCCAAGAAGCACAAAAACAGGAACTGCAGAAGGCCGAGGTGATGGCAGAGGAACTGCTGGAAACTGGAAGCAAGTGGAAGACAGGGAAAGCATGCCGTCTGCTGGAATGTGCGGTGCAGGAGAACGACTCACACAAGGTCACTTTTCGGAAAGTCGTCCAAACAACGACTTCATGACCCAAACGGGGAGTCTTTCGTCTCATCGTGAAAGAGACATCAGCAGCAGTGAGAGCAAGAAACCAGATTACACCAAAAAGCAAGCAAGCCCTTGTTCCAAAGTAAAGCATCTCATTGCACAAAGATAGTAGAGCAATACTGTGTGGTTGCATTAATCTATATTAAACAGCAGTTCAGCAACAGAAATCCGAGTATAATGAGTTTGGATATCAAAATCAGGATGCACTACAGATCACAACAGGCCGTACAAACTAGCCAAAATTACTCCAAAATAAAAGTTTTTTGTCTTACATTCAACAGGATATCTTTTTCCTCCCCTTTTCCTCTAAGCTACAATATACACTACATCACTTCTCCTTAGCTTCTCATTAACATCAAAGAAAAAGATTTTTTTGAGTAACTGCAATGTAAAAAGAAAAATCCTTTTCATAAAACAAAGATACAACAACAAACATAAACAACAAAATATGAAAAAGCTCACTGATCTCTTAATGCTGCTTTATGTACAAAAGAAAAAGCCCTGAAACTGCAACCAGAAAAAAAACTCTTTGCCGCTGTGCTTTCCATCTACCTTTTCCGCAAACATCAACCAGCCGTTCAGGCCGTTCTCCACCCACCGGTTTGCAGGTTGAAGACATTTTGTTTTTAAGAGAAAAAGACCATCCTCACAATGTGTGCATTGTTTTTTTTTTTCCTTTTCTTCTGGCTGGTGGCCGAGTCTGCTCTGAGATCTGAATGAGTGACACGTCTCTGAGTTATCACGAGCTACTATGAGGAAACTTGAAAAGGCAGAACGGTGGCTAAAGGGCAAAGAGCCGCTTTGGTTTCCAGGGCAAACGGCTCAAGTGGAGGCCGGCCAGAGCGCCGCTCTCTAACTCTGCTGGTGCTTTGCATAGATGGAGAAGGCCTAAAGGCTGGCATTTGACACGGTCTCAATGAGCAAACCAAAGGAACATGATCAGAAGTGGTCTCCAGCACTAAAGACAGTATATAGAAGTAAAAAAAAAAAAAAAAACAGCTCAGTATTATGTTTAGAAGCAGAGCCCTTTTTATGCATGTTTTTTTAGAGGCACAAAGCTATTGGATTTACGGACACAAAAGTGAGTATTGTGGTAAATAAACTCTCCAGACAGTGGGACCCTGTAATGGATTGTCTGTTATTGATGATACTGTGTAAGCTACAGACGGAAACTACTGTTTTCCTGTCATTACTACAAAGCTGGCGTTGCTTTCAGCACTTGGCACTCAACCAAAGAAACGCATAGGGACTGACTACATCTGAGTACCACACTGTACTTCCAGTACCGCGCACCAAAAACTGCCAACACTGTGCTGAGTACATCTGACACCAATAGGAAGGCATTAACTGTTACCATCACTTGCCAAATAAAATAAAAAATAAAAAATGGGGAACCCAGAGGTTCTTGACCCCCTATCCCTGAAACCCCATTTCTTCCACCAGGCAGTGATTCAACCCCTCCCATCCCCTTGAAAACAAAAAAATACCTTTTGTACTATAAAATGTGTGTATATAAAATATCCATGTATAAAAACATGTCTTTGCGCAGTGCAGTGTAGTGCAATTTCATCAGGTCAGTATGCCTTTTCCTGTTTAAAGTCTTCTCATTGGCACTTGGTGAAGTTGGTCAAGTTTCTGACTGGAAGAGGCCTTCTGACCTAGCTTATCTGGGATTCCACTGAAACAAACATCAAGGATCGTGAAGAAGCCCTGCAGCAGGAACTCAGGGAGACGTCACCATCTACTGCCACAGCAACCCACTGACCTGCTGGGGGGGCTCACAATAGAGATTGGGCAGCACACGTGTGATGCTCGAGTGTGGCGGGGCGGAAACAAAAAGGTGTTTCTACGGCGACAGGCGTCTGAAGTGGAGCTGCACAGTCAGACATGGAGGCTGACAGAGGATACGCAGCTGAACCAGCTAATATACAGCAGAAGTGTCAATCTCCTTAAACATCTATTTCATGACTCTGACGTAAAGATTTTGTTTTACTTTTGAACTTCCAACACATCTGACTTGAATTCCTGAAATTCTTTGGGGGGGGGGGGGGGGGGGGGTTACCACCAGTTCATTTGGTTTCTGGGAAACAAACAATCACAGAAACAGCAAAAATTAGCATTGTCATTCGTCCAAGTAATTTAAACTACAATAATTAAATTGGTTAGCTTGGGAAAAGTTTGGAAAAGTAAACTACAAATGATTAAAAATAAAGGGGGGGGGATACAGGTAAAAACTACTCATGGGATCTCTGACGGTCATCTGCATTTCTTTTTTTCCATCATCGCACAAAAAGAGACAAAGAGATTACACAAGTGTGTCGTCAGAAAAGGGTTGACATTTTTTAAAAATCACTTCTTTTTTTTTTCCTCCTCTAATTCTCTAACTCTGTTTCAATAAAGAAAAACAAAACTAATTTTACAAATTCCCCGATGATTGCTGAAGGTTTTGCCTTTAAAGAAACACTTTTATATCATAAGATTTAAGCAGAAACTGTGTATAATCTACAGTTTGTCGATTATCTATGGAACTAGGCTTGCATTACAGGCCTTTTTAAAAGGTTAAATATTTTTCAATTCATACTACACGCACTCCTATATATAAATCGGTCCGTAGCCGACCGCCAGCATCCATGCTTTGCTTGGATTTGATTATGAATTCTATAATATGGCTTTTATATCTCATATTTTGGGTTGAAAGAATTCAATCTTTGAGAAAAGCGAGGCCATGCTCGGCATTCCCTGAAAGTGGGCGTGGTTGTTGGCGCATTTGTCGAATGCACGCTACAGCGGGACTCGGGAGAAAAACTCTCCCTTTTGATTGACGGATCCTTGAACTCATCAGGTAGTGATTGTTGGGTTACAAACTCAACGTTGGTTTCCTACATAAACAATGAACATCAGTCAGACTGCCAGCGATCATTTCAAAGGGCAGTGATTCACATCAAGTTGTTGTAAACAATCTCTTTAAGAACATCAGTTGCCATTAGGAAACAAAAACATCATAAAATGTGCCTTTACCGCGACTCACTGGCACCTCCACAAAGCAAGACTGAAAATATTAAATGCTGTTGTTCCTCTGATTGCACAACATGACTGCTAGCTGCTTCAGCAGCTGAAAACTAATTCTATTGGATGGAGGAGTCCCCCCTCTTTCTTGGGGTTATAATGACGCTCAAAGTAATGGGGGACATGTTTTTTTGTTTGTCTTCAAGGTGCGTATCTCATAAAAAGAATAAGAGCATGAAATATATTTCAGTACATCTCTGGCAAAAACATTTTGGAACATCAGAGCGAAACTCTCCGTACCACGTGGTGTGACGGGTTCTGTGCAGCTCCGCAAATGTACAAGAAAGCCTGGGAGGCGATTCCGGAGTCCCTCCATGACCAACTGGTTCGACACTGAGCGGAGTTCAAACATGTGGTCGCTCTCCAGTGAGCCCAACATCATGGTTCAAAGTGAAAAAAAGGCGAAATTTCCCTTAAACAGATGCGCTCCAGCTTTTACACCCCCCCCCCCCCGATTCCCCCCACCCATCAATAGTAGCTTACATGAAGCTCTTGTACTGAACATAATATACAAAAGCTTATCTGTAGTCATCAACCTTTGCAAAAAGTTGAAGGAAGTGAAAGCAACACATTATTTGAAGTATCAGAGTCCAATTTACAGATTTTTTTTCTCTTCTTTTGTTGTTCCTTATTTTGCTGTGAGCGGAAGATCTCTAACCTTGTAAAAAAAAAAAAAGAAACCTGCGTAATATATTCGGTTTACTTTTTGTTCTACTAAGCAGTTTGTGTATTGACACTATGTTGGAAAAAAACAAAAAAAAGAAAGAAGGCAAAGCCCCTTTGCTGGCCTGGAGGAAGCAGCACTGACAACTCCACCAAAAGCAAAGCTGCCCTCATCTCCTCAGTGAAAGAGTCCACCTCGCTGTCGCTCCGGGTGTGGACCAGCTCGTCGGGTTGGTGGGGGCTGGATTAGTCGATGAATCTCTGACAGGCTTTTTTCCAGCGACAGGCTGTGCACCACATGTCTCTCTTCTCCATGCCGTACACCTTTCGGCACTTCTTAGCCTCCCCACGGGGTTTCCTTGGTAACAGCAGATGTGACAGCATAAGGACATGCACAAAGACAGCCAGACGCCCACATAGACCGAAAAAAACAAACAAAAAAAAAAAAAAACCACCTGTATGTACAACACATTCAGAGGTACCAAAATCTGTAGGACTGCATACAGGTGAAAGGTCGAACAGTCACAATAACATGTTATTATGGCGTTGTGTTTTGTGTCATATGCTTCTTTTTATGTTTTATTTACACATTTAGCATCATGGTGAGTTTCATTAAGAACGCAGCAACCAAACCAGCTGACTGACAGCCGCCTGATTGATTTAATCAGCAGATTTTTCCTGCTCCAGCTCGCCTACACAACGTTGGCGTCACCTCTGTTCCTGCCTCACCGATGCACAGAGCTGGGAAGAAATGTTACTCTGCTGTGAAATTTAGCCACTCACTCAGCACTTTTGGGTAAAAAATACATTTCAAAAAATCATCCTTACACCAATGTTATTATTCCAGATTAAGATAAATATAAAAAACTACAACTTTGATACCTCCCCATCTGTCTTTCTTTGCATATAAACGTCCATATTTCTCTTTTGTTTTTGTTTTTTAATCTCAGGTGCTACAGGTCGGCTTGGCAGCCATTTGTGGAAAAGTGTGAAATTTGGCAACTGTCACATTTTCGCATAATATGGGAAAAACACTTATGTTTCAGCGACCTTCACAAAATTTCACACACATGCCACAAGGTTGAGTCTCCAACTACAACCAAAGTTTTGTTGACCTTTAACCTTGGTAAGAAGCCACCATTTTGAATTAAAAAAAAAACATCTTAAACACCAGTTACTAATTTAAACTCCTCAGAAGGACTTTAATCTTTCACCTCCTAACTCCTCAACCATCATTTGGAAGCTGCTGCAGAAAAATTGTTGGTTTTAAAGTTGCTCCCACATTTTTTACTTGAAGATAAATTGTTGGCTCAAGCTGAGAAAAAGAATATAGATTATATGGTATGAATGTATTAGGAATGTAGGCGTGGTTAACAAAAAACCTCTGTTGCCAAGGAAATCCAAAAATGTACTTTTGCCAATTCTTCTAAAAATCACATAGACATGTTCATCACCCCCAGGCGACCCAAAAATAAAATGGTTGCTATGGAGATAAGCCAATAGAAAAGCTGTCATCATGAAAAAAAGTGAATTTGTCATATGCAGCTTTGACCAGGGTGGCAGGGGCAGGAGGGGGAGTGAGGGACATGCAAGAACCCCTCAGCCACTGAGGGCGGGTCAAAAGGGAGCGGTGAGGGCAGGGGCATGCATCACCTGCACACCAGACAACGGCGCTCAAGACTTTTATTTAGATTCCCTTTCCACAGCTAGTGTTGAAAGAAGGTTTGGTTTTTGACATAAACAGAAACGGCAGGTGTGACACATACCTGGTTCCTGATGTGGATTTAGGAGCCGGCGTATTTAAAGCTTGGTTCTTGACAGGGGTGTGAGGGGTAACTGATGGCTGCCGCTTTTCCCCCACACCAACAGTACGAACGTGAGTCACAGGCCCCTGCAGGAGGACAGAGACATCTCCTTTTTAGTATAGAAAATGAATATCATCTGTGCTGCAGCTGAAAATTAAGAATTTCCTTTCCTTTCCCCAAGGATGAACTGTTCTGTAGACAGGATTTAGATTCATTCAGAAGACACAAAACGGTGACAAAAAAGAACATTAGTCCTGCAAATGTCTGCCTTTGTAATTGAAATAAACAAAAATCCTGTTAACGCCTATTATGTAGCAAAATTGTTGCGAAAAAAACAAATATTCTTCTTTTGAAATAATTTGAAACTGACAACATCAAGAAATATACATTTAAATGTTTTAGAAATTTGCTATTCAACAGAGTCCTTTGAAAAAACACAACATCAAAACAGGTCTGCAGACCTAAATATAGTAATAATTCTAGAGAACATGGAAAGGAATTTGGCCACAGGGTCACGTTACGCCACGGTGCGTCCTCTAATTAGCTACACAGGTGTCTTCAGTTCAAAAGTGTTTGTGCTGTTTGGTGGCGTGGCATGTACCAAACCGAACCACAGAAAAGAAACACTTTTTTTTAGGAGATTAGAAATTAAACAGACACGCTTTAGAGACAAAGGCTATATAGGACCATATCTCAGTGTTCCTGTGACTACAGATGGATCTTCTGTTTAGAAGTCTCTGGTCCATCTGATTGAATCTGCCTGCTAGAGGAAATCAAAAGACAAATTGAGGCATCTTTCATTGTTTAAGTCAAAGTGGATTTCAAAATCCAGTTTCACTTTTATATGATTTGCTTTCCATAGTAGCTGTTGGAAGCAACTGAAACTGAAATTTGCTACAATGCATTTTGACCAAAACCCAAAGCTTCTGAAGGGCCGCCTTTGGAATGGATGAGTTCATAGAGGCAGAAATGAAGAATTCCAAGTGAAGAAGAGTGCCTGTGCTTGAATGGCAGTTCATGGCTCACCCAGACAAAAACAATTATCTAAAACAGTCAGAGAAAACATGCAGTACTGGCTGAGAATAGAGGACTACCCTGACCGGTCTTCTGATGAATCTAAATCCTGCTGATGGTCTGGAAAAGACAAGGTTTTGTATGGGGCTTCTATATAGGTTTGTTTAAAAAAACAACAACAACAATATTTTCGTTTTATTAGCTGATTTCAGTCAGTTTCAAGTTATTTGAGAAACTAATGAGAGTTTTGTTTTATTCCCAAAGGGGTCCAAACAATTTGATCAATGAGTATGTATAAGTGAATACACACAACTTCACCAGAACTTCTAATAGAAAAACAAGTCGACCTCACATTTAATTTATTTTAATAAACAAAAACAAAAAAAGAGGCTTGACAACAGCATTGGCTAAAGTCAGTTTAATGTCTTAATTTCAAATTGCTAATATGTTTATGTTACTTCTGTCAATATATCTTCTTAGCCCTTCTTCAGTAGAATTTTCTAAAGGGTTTTTTGGAGCTCATCTCACAGGGACACTGTTGTTACAAAACGTCAGTCCTGACGTTTGCACGTTTTGAATTTGCTTCAGTTCTCTGCAGAGTTTCTGGAACTAAAAATTTCACCGTAAAATGTGCTGACCTGGACAGCTGTTACGGGTTACAGTTCTCTATAGAATCTATGCCATCAACCAATAATATATATATCAATACAATTGTAGTTATCACCATTCAAAATGGTGTTTTTTTTCTCTCTGGTTTAAATCCAACTCCATTCAAATGTAAAGTTTCAGATGCACAAATAAAGCCATTGGTTTCCTGTTTTGTGTAAATTGTATATTAAAGGGTTATTCTGACAACTCTCTGTTTTTTATATAAAAATAAACAAAGCCCGAGAACATGAAGCCAAAACGCTCAGAAAGCTGCAAGTGGAAACAGGATGGGAGGAATAGAAAAAAAATCAGATGAAAAGGCCGTGAGACTTTGCCTCACTCACCGATACTCCTTTAAAAATGTAAGGAGGGGACTGCCACGGCACACTGATGCCATTCTCTGTTCCAGTTCCAGGCCCGATTCCATTACCATTGCCTATCCCAGCCAGCTCAGGACCCACTGGGATACTCACTGGAGCGGTGGCCTGGAACATGGACATCCACCCGACACAGGTGAAACAAAGAATATCAGGAAATGTTCAGAGAAAACAGAGCAGAAGCATCGGGTTCTCCAATTGCTAGGGAAAGCATTTCTTCACTTTCAATCTTAAGTAGCTTTATGAATATAATAATTATATAAAATCTAATAAGTCTTCTTTATGAACCAAAACAAAAAAACTACATACAGGATACTACACTGAGAAAATGAAATGTAACAAGTCCAAATATAAAGTTCCCAACAAGATCACACAAGAAAAGCATCAAGTGTGTATTTTTGCTGTCATAGCAACAAGAAAGGGGGAGGCATCAGTACTGAATATTCAAAAAGTGTTAAAAATTGTTCCTTTATCAAGTGAGAGTCACCTCATTTGACCTCCAAGTGTGTGTAAACAGGTGAAATCATGAACTTGTGCACCAAAGTAAATCAAAGATAAACGAGAAGGAAAACAGTTTGCATACAGTAAAAGGAGGAAGGAGGCATGAGAAGCGCTGAGTCGTGGTTTAAGTTACAACTGATTTGCTCCAGTTAGTAGACTTTACTTCGATACATATTCAGTAGACCAGCTGATAATGTAATTGTAAAGCTTATTTCCTTTTTTCTTCTTGTTCAGAGTTGTGAGTCCATGTACACATCAAGGAGGTTTCATGAAATTTAACTTGAAAATTAGCAAAAAAAAATTATATTTCTGGATTCTTTTTTAAGCTTTTTTGAGAAAAAGCTTCTGCAGCCGTTTCTTTTGTTTTTCGTTTGATTTTCTTTTTGGCTTTGCCATTACTTTTGTTTAGATTCCTTAAATTATTTTAAACGTTAATGCAAGTGGGAGCCACTTTTTTTTTTTACAGGCAACTGGAATTCCAGTCTAATCTGGTCCTTTTGCTTCTTTGCCCCCCCCATGTACATAACATCAAGAGGATGTTAACAAGACATGAATCAACGTGCAATAGACCAGACCTGTTCTTCGGCGAGGCTTGAATTACCTGATAGGCATGGTCAGTGCGGATGTGGCAGAGCGTGGAGGGGGCTGATTGACTGAGCAGCGAGGGGGCGTGACTCTGAAAGCCGTTCATGCTAATGTGCTCGGAGTGGGAGGGGTCGCTGAGTGGTGGAGGAAAGATGGGGGGAGGACCAGTGGTGGTGGGGGAGGTGGGTGTGAGGCTAGACAAGCCCTCTGTTAGGCTGTCCATGTTGACTTCAACCTCTGTGTAGTAAAAGTCTTCCTCTCCGTCACTGTAGTCCGAGTCTGTGTTTCGCCTGCAGGAGACAAACAGAAAAAAAAAAAAAAAAGGTCCTGGTGATTTTGAATAAAGATTCTTTCCATTTTAATACTCGTTTTAATTCAATCAATGGAAAAATATGTATAAATAGGTAGTTAGAAACGCTAAAGATAACAAATTAGAAAAAAAAGTGACTGATAAACAGTTGCAATGAAATAAAACCTTTAAAAAAAAACATTTTTTTCACCAGCAGGAGGCAGTATAATCCTACATGTTTCCTGATTCCTAACGATGAGGAATAAAGAGCAGACGCTTTGGGTGGACACCATATGATGCTACATTCATGTAAAACGCCTTCTCACACACTTCAGGAACACATTCAAACTATATTAAAAACAATATTAGGTTAGAATACCTGTTCTCAACAAATACATTTGGATCAAAGATAAATGAACTTTAGATTAAATGCCATTATGCACTCTTTGATAAAGTTGCACTTTTTTGCTAGAAGAGTAATTACCTTTGACGTGAATAAGTAAGAAAAGTCAACAATTCTCACTGTAATGTCATGTTCAGTGTAATTTGACTTTCAGATTAAAGTAAATATAAAAGTAAATCACAGTGAGACCATGACAACTTTAAGACAGGAAAGACAGTCAGGATCCATAAAATGTAAGAATAAGAATCTTATCATCACAATAAAAATCACAAAGTAATAAAATTAATAAATCTAAATCCCAAATCTCATATACAGAAGCCTCAAAGTCACTCAGATTATGATTTCTAATCTGGAATTTAGAAGTCCACTAAACTGCAATCCAGAAACTATAGTGTGGCTTGTGTTTCTGAAGAACTGCCTTTTTGTTTTGTTTTTTGAAAAGCAAAAAAGGCAGTTATTTTAGCCATTTCAATATTCAGTTAGAAATCTGTGTAGCTGCTGCTAAATCTAATTAAACCTCAAAAACAAAACCAAATCATCTAATTTGTTCTACTTTTTATGTATCATCTTGTTTTTTAATACTACCGTAGTTATTTTTCTGTGCTCCAAAAATAACCAACAATAAACATTTAAATTCTATGTTACAGCATCAAGGTTTTTGGGTCAGTCGACAAAAGAGAGAAAAATGCAACAGAAATGTATAGAATGCTCTCCAAGAAATACACGCAAGGCAATGTTGTAGAACATGAATGTGGACCTATACCCACGACACCAAAACTTACGTAACCGCCTTTATTTGTTGAAGGTAAAGTAGACAGCTGCATTAGTGGAGTGAGTCACTCTTCCTGTTTGACAAAATTTCAACTGCAGAGACGCTTTCAAAGTAAAACCCTGACAGCAACTAAAGCCTGCAGTCCTGTGAGACATCAGCAGATTTGATGATCAAATTAGCAAAACTGATTTTGCAACAACACACGGAAAAGTGAAAGAGCACTTTTATGCTCCGACTGTCCCTCAGCGAAGACACAATCAGTGCAACTTAGAATGATTGCATTACAGTCTGGCAGTGCATGTGTGTGGGTGAGCATCTAGGAATCCAGCAAGCAGAGAAAAAATAACAGCAGTGGAAAATAAACACAACTGCACACAAACTATGAGAAAGGAAACATTAACTAAAAGGTCAGAATCGACAATTTACAGTTCATTTCATGAAAGATATGATTGTATTGCTAACAACTGGTCAAACTGATTAGATAAGAGAAGACACGGCACTCCGATTGTGTAATGGTTAACAGCTCACCCCAAGTGGACGGTGCGAATGTGTCGCTGGATCCCTGAGGAGGTGCTGAGTACCTTTTCACAGTTTTTCCACAAGCATTTAAACATCACTTTCATGGAGTTCTGAAAAACATATTTAACACAAGAATCAAGTCAGGGAGCTACTGATTTAGACCGGCTTTAAAAGTTCCACAAAAAAACAACAACAACCGATTATTTCACACACAAAAAAGAACTGTAGCAAAGGTTTAACATCGGAAAATAAACAACTTCAAGTAAAAAGTATAAAACTATAGTTATCAGCATTTCAAATACAATAAATGGAGAAAATAAATAAACAACAGACATTCCCAGCATTGCGTTTCAGGGAACGTCGGTCTTATGACAGTCGCCTGTTTGAATCTTACTTATATGACTAATCACATAAAGCAGAATCCAAAGAAAAATGAGTTGAAAAGATGAAGGCATGGCCATTATGTTCTGCTCTGTTCACTCCTCACTCATAACTACAGCTGGAAGTTGGTGTGTAGATCGATGGGACTGGAAAAAGTTTGATCATGGGGTAAGGACTGAGGGCTCCAAACTTATAAACCACGTTATGCAAGGCCTCTCACTGAAATGAACTCCCACTCTCCTAAAACTCGATTGAGAACAAGACAACCTCGCTTCAAGATGCAGTGGGATGATAGATGGAATCCATGTGGTTTCATTTCAAATCGTTTTCTTTTCCACATGTCGGGAGCTGGCAGCTGTGTCCTGAGCAGGCAGGGGCCTGCTTTACTGCTAATGAAAGAGAGTGGGAGTGAACTTTCATTACTCTCAAACCGCCCCTGGAGAGTAAAAGAAAAAAAAAAGCAAAGAAGAAGAAATGGAAGAAAAGCAGAGGCAGAAACATGCTTTTTAAAACATCATATACAAACAGAGGAAGTCTTCGGTCCCTCGAATGATCACAAATCAGTTAAGTAACTGTTTTTCCTTGCCTCACTGCTTGCACAAAATCAACCCCCCCATTCAAGAGTTGGCTGTTCATGCATGGTTTAAACCTCCACAGTTTAACAGCTGCGCACTCATGCTTGCTTGTTGCAGTCTCTTTTTGAAATGCAGAGCAATAACTAGGGCAAAGAAAAAATGCTTTTATCTAGATTTTTCTAAACAATTTCCTTTTCTAGCAATTGTCAAAACCATTTGTGTTTGGTTCCCTGATTGCTTAGCAGTGTTGGGTTTGATTCCACCTGCTGCAGCCTGAAACTTTCATTCTGGGTTCCTCCCCTCCTTGATTGCCAAGCTTCGTCCCTCCCTGATCCCACCCCTTTCCTTTGATCCTTCTGGATCTTTCTGCCTAAATAAAAATAACTAAAACACAACCTGATGTTTTTAATGTCACAGTTCTGAATGATCTTTATGGAAAGGAAATGTTATCCAAAATTAATCCTCTTTCTTTTATAACAGTGAAATGATGTCAAAACTCGTTGTCAGAGCAGACAACATTCACATTTACCTTCCGCTTGCGGGGTATGGGGTCCTCAAACATGAAGTGCGTGCTCTCTGTGGTATCCTCGCTGACATCATCACTTTGGGACGAGAGGAAGCTCTTGCTGTTATCATTGGAAAGTGGTGGAGAAGGCGTCGATGGCACCGATTGGTCACTGGCATCCCAGCTCCAGTTGCCGCTGGTTGAACTGCTGTAGCTGGTAGATAGCACCTCTTTCCAAGTTTTATTGGCTGGATCTGAGACTACAGTCAAAACAAAGCATGCGGTTAAAATGCGTTTGCATGGAAAGAGATTTTCTGGTAAACATAACTTTAAGAGTGTGTCCCTACAAAGACACTAAAAGAAAACAAGAACACAACTTTGGCTTTAATGTTCTGGACAAGCCCCCACGCCACTTAGCTTAAGGTGACAGAACCGTAAACTTTGCCCTTTAGACTGACCCCGTAATGTTTCTTCTCTCTTTGAAAGGGAACAAAGCTTAACATTAAACATTATTTGAAGAAAATGCCAACATTCTACAAGCTGCATTTATAATTCATACATTTAAAAAAAAAAAAAAAAAAAAAAAAAACCTCTGAATGTTGAGCTTTAATATTTAATAAATGTTTTACAAAGCATCAGAAATGTCTCAGAAGGTTTTGTTCTGATGAGTATAGATCTGTGACGGACATTCTTCGGCCGCGGGGTGGGGTGGGAGGAGTTCTCCGTATTCTCTGGTCCCCGTCCCCCCCCCCCCCGAATACTGGGGTAACACTGCATATAAATGCTACATAAAGAGATCTGGAGTGAAGCCATCTAAGATAATATTTATCAAAATCCCTAAAGCCTGCCTTTGGGCTTTGATTAATTCTCCGTTGTGTAAGATGCAGTGCAATCTATCAGCCAAAATAGAAACTGCAACCACACTGGAATGTGAGAGCATCTATTGTTGTTTATCTGCTGCCCGTCTGGGCCCTTTTTTCTCTCTTTGACTCCATTCCAGGTTGTGCTCTGCCAGTTCTGGATGGAGATTCTCAACTCTGGAGCCGTTTATGGCTGTACTGATGCACCATGCAGCTTCAGTGTGTGGGAATAAAACACACATGACACTGACAAGTGCAGTGGACTGAAGCCCAACACACATCTGTCTTGTTTAAACAGACGCACAAGCACACAAGAAACTGAGACATTAAAAAAATCAGGTGTCATTTTAGGCTGAAATGAAACAGGTGAACACAAAGTCAACTTAAGGTTTTTATTCTAAAATGAGGTTTACTTGGGTAAGTTGGTTAGTTTATTAAAGTTAGCAATTCCTAATTGCTCTTCCCATGGCCATGGGCACATGGATCAATCATAGGCAGCCCTGCACTGCAGCTGAGTTTGCTTACACCAAAGAATCAGCAAACTAACAGCACAAAACTGGCCAGAAAGCCTTGTTTCATCTCCCCCTTTAACCCAAGGCCAATGTACTGAAGCTTTGTCATGAAATCCATTGTTGGCTTACAACTACATAGAGGATTTTTTTCACTTTAAGCCCTCCTGTTCTGACTTTGTCTATATGTGTTACTAAAGTGCAGTAAAGATGAATTCTTCCAACTTTGTTAGTAGCTTTTGATTTAAAGAAAGTTTGGATTGAAGGTGTCTGATTCTTACATTTTTGAATCTGCATTCAAAAAATCTAAAAAAGAAATGAAAACAGTGTGTTTTTAGGATGTGTACAGCGTGCACACCTGCACTGTTTGGTGTTACGTAAGCATTTCTGAAGCACAGGACTTTGACCGTCTAGGCTGTTGGCATGGCAATAGTAGTCAAAGCCACCGTGGACACAGCAAAAAGAGCTGTGATTATGGAGTCAAGCTTTAATAACTGCTAGTCAGAGTTGAGCTTGGGCAAACGTGAATGCCTCTGAGGACGTAGGGATAGATAGTGTTGGCCATGAATCTTCCACTAGATAAATGCAGGTTAACACATGAATGACTCATCAGCCAAGAGGGGTCGAGACACACTTGCATTAAGGGATTTGCAATGAGGATAACACTGCACACATCAAAGTAAACACTTTCTGATTTGTTTAATACAGTGAGGGAGTCTGTATTTTATGGCGCTGAAAGCCGCAGAAGCAGTGCTGTTACCTGTGGGTGCAGAGGAGGGGTAGAGCACCAAAGGGGACGTGGACAGTGACGTCAGGACAGTGGCAGCCATCACCTCTTTGTCAGCATGACCTGAAGGTTTCCTGAAAAGCACACATTTATAAAGCACACGTTTATCTACCCTCGAATAACACGTGTTCCTCTGCTTGCTTTACTGTGTATCAAATGGATGGGATGGGATTCAAAACAAAGCCCAGCCTTGTCTTTGGTGTTTGGTAAGAATTACACAAGTCCACAGCTCTACCAAAGTATCAACAGTGGTGACATTTCAACGGATGCAGCAAACACATCAAAAAAGCCGCTGGAGAACAGAAAGATAAACAAGTTAATGCATGATAAGTCTTGAACTGCTGTCTGCTTGTGGGTGTGCTGCATAAGAGAATATAATGAAAATGTGATGGATGGAGTGGCCTCTAGAGAGAAAGTGTTTTTGGTGGCTTCTGCTCTGTTTGTAGAACCTTGCTTAACAGCAGAGGAAAGATGCCTTCTCCTCCCTTCCACTGCGTACGCCCCATGCTAGGCAGTCCACCCTCATCTTAAATCTTATTTATATTGCTCCCTTGAAAGGAAATTTGACTCATAAACTCGCACTGCACACACTCCAAGACAAAAGAGTGTACTTTGGCATTCAAAGATCTAATATTAAAAAAACGTTTTGAATACAACCATTAAGCCTTTGCAGCAGATCAGTTAAATCCTTGTGGAAATGTACACCTCTGTCCCTGCAAACAAACATTTTGGAAAATTGTCTTAGACCAAGCAAAGTCCCCATCATCACAATTGTGCAATGTTTGTGTGAAAGGTTTTGTTGTGTTTCTGTCAGCCTGTGAAAAAGATGAATACAGAGATGTGGGTACCTATAAACTGTACACGTGTCTAACAGATACTTATCAAAAAGTACTAGTTTTAAATTTAAAGGGAAAAAAAAAAAGTCTGATCCTTTAAAAATTCCTCATCCCACCCCAAGCATCTCCACTTTACAACTAGAGTAAACTGGTTTGAGGCATTCTCTAAGCCAAGCCCTAAGCTCTGGCAGAGATCCACAGAAAGTCAAAATGCACACACACATACTGTGTACAGCAGCATTTCAAAATAAGTGCATGTTCCGTAAGATTTTTACAAAAGAAAAGGGATCAAATAGACTTGCGACTAAATAAACCACATATAACAATCTTTTAGAGACTTATCTGAGCACACCAAAAACTGCACAAAACAAGATGCTAATCTGTTAACATGTGTGAGATGTGGAGAAATTGCAGCTTGCTGGTGAAAAAAAATATAGAATCAATAAAAGAAATATGCAATAAGTAAAAATCCTACAATCCATGAAAGTGGGTGCTACAGACAGACAAATAAACACACACAAACAGAGATAAAGAGATTACAAGATTAGTCCTGTTCCGTTTCAGTCATTAGCCTTTTTTCAGCTCTAATCAGGGACAATTAGGGTTATTTGCCTGTTTCTCAATAGTGTTTATGCTCTATTTAAATTTTATTGGCAACATGAAGAACATGTTACGGATGATTCAGTAAAGTTCAATGTGTATGACATAGAGAGTGAGGAAAATACCTTTAGCCAAAACTAACTACGGTAACTTTATATCATACTAACATCCCTTCTAAATAAAATAAAAGACTGAAATAATGATAAATGACCCTCTATTCAAGCCTGATTTCCTCACATTGAGCGCTTTCCTTCCTCCATTTCCATGGAAAACCAGTACTCTCTGCTATCATCTAGGTTTTACAACATTTTGTGCATAATCATGGGGCATCTACAAAAAAACAACAACAAAAATGTGCAGATGTCATTTAGACTCAAACATTGCAAAATTCAAAGATAGTTATGTTTTGCGGCTGAACAACACACATAAATAAGACGGAGAGCCTAAAACACACAACCTGCTGGGGTCTTGCCCCTTTGATCAACCGATTTGGCCTTTTAAATTTAGGGAAAATGCACCAAGATAAAAACACAGAACATCCCTAATGTTTTTTTTAGCAGCAATTTAAATTGGGCATGCCTACATTTAGTATCCGGAAAAATAAAAATGGAGAGTTAAGCTTGTAGTCAACAAAGGTGGTCGGTTTGTGGTGACGGCCAGCGTATTTACAGAAGTGGTGGAGCTGGATTTTTGGTTTTTGGCATTCCAAATCTGGAGATACGGAATGTGAAAGCACTTCAGTCCGTTCCTGATGTATTTACAGTAGGAGGGAAATTTAATGAGTGCATGATAAACATGACGCATTAACATGTGTCGCCACATGCACACTGTTGTGTGTCAACGACTGCATTTAATGAGGTGCAGTTAAACTATTTCTACTTGCAGCTGTTAAACTTACAAGTAACACTAAAGACAAATGTGCTTTATGAGACAGGTACTTTACCTTAAAGTTGGAAGTGTTAAACCTAATTTAGTGTGTCTAAATCATCTGACACATTTAAGCGCACGCACAAACCCCTTGGTCTCAATCACGCATGCACTCAACAGACACTCTCTTACCTTCCTTCCTTCCTTCCTTCCTCAATTTGCTTTGGCCTTGGCTGGGCCAACAACACTCCCCTCTGGCAGCAGTGCGACATATGAACCAGCTAAAGTCAACAAGCCAGGCCCGGGCAAATACAGACTTCTGCTTTGAGCCAAGCCAAGAAGCAAGTAGCAACAACAAGCTCGGGGAGCAGAAAATGGGAAAGTGAGCATGTGTATATCTATGTACCGTGTGCAAGCCATGTTTCTTATTGAATGCAGTTCAATCCAAAGTGTACCCAGGTGAGAATGAATTAAGCTACAGAGAGAAAAGCAAGAAATAGAAGGATAACCTTTTAGTAACTATATTGGTGTGTGCAGTTGGGACAGTCATTAGCTTTAGCCGATGTGCTGCAGTTGAACAAACATGGAACCTCCTGAAATCTCTGACTAGCAGCAATAAAGACTTTATGTATTTAATATGTGATTTTTAAAATATCCTAAAGCCTGCCATCTGCTTTTATTTCAGCCATTGTGTCTCCCTGTGGGGATTCGGTTATCGGACTTCCCTTTTTGGCAGATGTTATAAATGTGGCTTTCAGCTTAAAAGAGCTGCCCACAACAACAGCAGCCTTTTAAACAAAAGAATTAAAAGCATTTCTGAGCATTAGCACAAGTGGATGACAAGAACACAATTGTTTCTGACCAGCGTTTTTTGTCTCATTCTGCACTTAAAAATATATATTAAAAGAAACATTGTTCAGTTTTTACAGTTGTATAAAAGAAAAAAAAAATCTAGCAAACTGTAAACCCCTAAGAAATTTATATGTAGTGTTGAATTTAGCAAGAGTGGCTTTATTTTAGTTCATTAAAGGTGCAGGAAAGACTTTTTCTCTGAAAATTCATTGATCTTATCAATAGTTTCTACAATTAATATCATACTGTCATATAATATTATTGGTGTCTCTGATGGATGTTTTTCACTTAAATATTTTTTGACTCCAAATACAAGGAAATCCTCTGAAATGTCAGAGTAACGAATGGCTCTAAAATATATATTTGTTACAATTTTTTGAAGTAATACACTTCATTACTGCTAAATGATAAAGATAAGATACATTGCTATGAATGCAAGCACTTCTTCACCTTTCAGTATGTAATTACAGTCAATGCGACAAACAAACATGCAGTTGAAATGTTGAGTGACAGCGCAGGAGATCATTAACACATCCACTACTTCCTCTTTGTGAGAAAGTTGCTTTCAATCTTTTTCTTGCTCCAGGCACAGTTTGCTTTCATCAGATTCAGAATTTATTTTTTGCGACCCCTTTATGCATTTTGACCTATTTTAGTTTCTCACAAGTAAATGAATCCTGTGGTTTTCTCTTTAGCTTTGCTTTGTATTTACAAAGACAGGCTAAACATTAGCCTATATATCTTTATCTTAGTCTTCATATATCCAAATGTCCACACCCAAACTGCACTGATTTAAATGATAGTAATGGACTTCATTCATTCTTTTTCTCATATTTTGCTAATTTTCAAAGTTTAGCCTTGAATTTTTTTTAAATATGGTACTCTGTCTATGGTACTCTGCCAAATTTTCTGGAAGAATGGCCAAAAGAATAGGCTTCTAAAACTGTCTTTTTATTGGCAAAGACTTCTGGAAAAGTTCTAAGCACAAAATCCTTCAACTCTTCTTTAGAGCTTTACATTTTATGATCAAAAAATGTATTTCGATAATGAAGAACAATTGACAGACAAAGGTTTTGATTTGTAGTGACTATGAATGCTTAAAAAATAATGGAATTATTTGGGATGACCGGTATTACAAAAGAAATATTCAGAGGATCCCTTTAATAAAAATGTCGTATCCCCTCAGGGTTGTACACCTACCACAGACACTATTCCTCATCTTCCACGGTCATTGGTTGTTGCCTTAAAATGCTCTCTCTTATCTGTAATGACGTGATCACTCAAAACAAGTATTTGGCTGTTTTGGCATTGGTTGAGCTGACTTCTGTGAAATATTGTGTAAAGAATTTGCACACTTCTTTGTGCATATGTCTAAATCAGTATGGTACACAAACATAAATCAGTTTGACGTAATCTGCTTACAAATCTAAAGGACACTGATTGTTTGGCTTGTTCTACAAAGTTCCAAAAGGCAATACTGTCCAAAAACTAACATCTCTTTTTTAAATTCTCTTAAAAACACCGTTCCTACAAGGCAAGTTGAAAGATGAGAACATTTCCACCTCAGACAGCAAATGTAAAGTATAGGACAGAGGCAGAACAGTATTATGTTAAACTAGGATATAACTTATGTAATAATGAAACCTTGTGAAGATTGATTGCAGAAACTACCTGAGTTGTGAACGGGATTGTTGGCACGGCGTAACCCTGCATATATTTCACATCATCCATTTGTTTACACTCTCACTATCTACAGCCCCTTATAACCCCAACCTAATATTACTGGTGCAACAAAAATGGCAAGCAGTGTTGGAGCTATCCAGCCATAGTAGCTTCTACATCACACGTACAGAATTTTCCAACAGAATTTCTTCACCTGTTCTTTATTTACCACGATTTGAATAAAGAAATGCTCAGAAATGCTGTTTTAATCTAAATTTTCTTTATATATGTCCTTAATCATGAGAAAAAATGCTACAAAACATATAAAGAACACCAAAAACCTTTAAGAAGTTATCAAAGTAGTGATATTTTGGGAGGTGGGTTCACTTGTGACCACATTTCAAAATCTGCTTTTTTTTATCCTGGTTATGCCTATAACTCCACTATAAGTATTTTTAGATTGCAAATTGTAGGTGTGTATCCTTATCCGACTGTTCAGTAGTCCTATTTTGTCGTAATTTTCTCCAAACAGCAACAGCTGCCCCATGCAAAATAATTATTAATAAAATGCCTATTGCTGTCAATCCACTTTCTCTCTGGCTCTTAGCACTCTGCCATGACTTTACATTGTTATGCAATAGTCTGCATTCTTTATCGATCCACCTGTGATGTTTTAGGCAGTGTATGATGATTAACAGCAAGCAATCTACCTTAAACAGAACACAATAGCCCATAAGGCTGGGGTCCTATCTATAGGTTCACACTGTCAGCTTCCAGATGTCATGTTTTAACCTTCTATGTCATCTCTGAGCAGAAGTCTTTGATAAAATAACAATTGGGATGTTTTAGAATAGAGATATGGGAAGCAAGTGACGTTGATTGCTGCATGAATCTTTACAATTCTTTCATTATTATACAGTCCTCCCACATGTCGATTCTAACGTAAATCCCCTGGCTCTGAACCTCTCATGGAGGGAGATACTGTTTGGCGGGAGCTGTGTCTCTTTAATGTGGGTTGTGACTGTAATGGCTATTGAGTTGGTGCACAAAAAGCCCTCTATTTTACACTCTTGATCCTAAAATGCAATCTGTGGCCTAAAGGCCTGTTCACACCGGGACGAATTTCGCCGGCGATTTTCGCCGACGTTTAACGCCTCGTGACTAAACAAAGGGCACCAATGAGAGTGTGCACACCGACGCGAAAAAACGCCAGGCGTTAAAGCGTCGAAAAAAAAAAACGCCTCGGGTTCGTTTTTTTTTTTCGACGCGTCGCGTCGAAATCTACTCGACCAATGAGAACGGCGCTTTTGCTCACGTGTCTGGAGCTTCTGAAGTTACAGTAAAACACAACTTGGGGGCGCTCAAACACAAAACTGCCTTGCTGAGCACACATACCAGCGAAGAAGATAGACGCCAAGTAGCGTCTACACTGCCGCGAAGCAATAATGACGGACATTCTAAAATATCCCCGCACCAGTTGGAGCAACTGGTGCTTGAAATATTCATGTTTTCTTTGTTTGATTCTGACAAGCGCGTAAATACTTGCTCTCTTCTTCTGAGTGAAAAGCGACTTTAAGAAGCGTAAAGTTGCGCAGCGCCACCTTGTGTACAGGAGTATTTCTGTTTTACATTAAGCGCCATCTAATGTCAGGGAATGAAATTGCATGTTCACTCCACTCATCGTCAGCGAAAATCGCCTGGGTGTGAACACAAAAAACGTGACGAAAAACGCTGGCGAATAACGCCTGGCGAATATTCGTCCCGGTGTGTACGGGCCTTAAGGGCTAAGCACAAACAACAGCTTTTAGGGCAAAATAATATGCGATACACATGAAGCAAAAAGACAAGATCCCCTCTGTGATGACTGTCACGTATGACAGATGCTGCATGCTTAGATATGGCATCTTCAAGTTTACATTAAAGATGCATTAAAGATATTTTCTTAAGTGCCCAGTACACTATATGATGTTGTGTAATAAGGATTTACCCATGGAAAAGCTAGGTTTATTTGAGAATAATTTGTTATAGAAGAGCATCCAGCTAGTTACTGTACTTATTATACCTCGACTTTAAGAGTTCAAATAAGTTCATGGCCAAAGAAAAGAAAAAGAAAAGATCTTGTCACTCCTTTCACTGACTGCTGTAGGTTCAAAATATAACAAGCAAGAGAAGAAAAAAGGTGAATACATGGCAGAGTGCTGAGAAGTGTGGTCAGATTTTTGCAACAGTCATATTCCCATTGTGTTCCTAACTTCCTACTCCCACTTTTGTCCGCTCCTGAAATTTGCCTCTTCACTACCACAAACCAAAGCAGGCCTTTGCCTTGTTTCCTGTGTTATTTGAAAGAAAAACTGTGCTTACTCCTGGGGAGCCAAATATCCGCAGGGCAGTGTAAGCAAAAATAACAAAAAAACACTTCAAAATAAACAGATTTCTTTCTAAAGAAAAAGTGGGAAAGCAGTAGCTTGAAAAAAGAAAGAGCAAAAGCCTCTAGTTACTCAGTAGGAAGTTAGAATGTCTGCTATTCTTTGGAGATAAGGTATAGTAGTAGAGCTGCATAGTGGAGTGGTGGTTAGTTCTGTCACGTAACAGCAAGAAAGCCCTGGTTCCAATCCTGAATTCTGCCAGGATGTTCCATGTCCTCTCTGTAAATGTATGGGTTTTCACCTTGTACTCTAGCTTCCTACCACAGTCCCAAAACATGCTTCACAGGTTTATAGGGCACTTAAAGTGCACCACAGTTTGGTTCCCCCGATAATCCGGAGCAAATTTTCAGTCTGAATACACTCAAGCAGAAGCTCTAAGACCAATCTTTTGAAGTGGTCTTGGTTTGTTTCCAATCAAACTGATGAACAGTTTTCTCTAAGATTCCTCAGTCTGAATACAATCCATCCTCGGAGCGAAACAACTGGACCAAAATAGCAACCATAGCCGGTCGTCACGTGATGTAGAAAAAAAAAAAAAGGAATGTAGCAACTGATGATCTGCGGACAAATGTAGAACAGCGATTGTTGTGTTATAAATAGGAAAAAGGCTCCAACTCCTTACTTGTAGAACATTTATTTTAACACAGCTAAATACTCTACATGCTTTTCTGTGACCACCCTGCAGCATGCCTCAGCTGGACCAAAGCAAGTTAAAAGTGTTGTACCGGATGTTGTTACAAACGTTCAGAATGGGTGAGCAAAAAATAACGTTTGAATGAACTATACCAACAACAACTGCAAAGCGAAGTACTTTCATAATTTCTGCCTCTAATTGCTTTGGCCCGCCCTCATAAGTCTTGACCAATGAGTGAAGAGATCTTAAGTCGCATGGTTGTGTTTACAAGCTTTGGTTCAGCACAGGAAAGTCCGCTTGAAAGCATTCAGAAAACAGACCAAACGCAAGGTTCAGGACTTGATCTGGACTAAATTAAGCATACTGGGGCTAATCCAACAGATTTTTTCTGACTGAATACACCCTAAATGATCCCTGAGGCTGAGTGTTTGTAGTCGTCTGTTTTTATGTCTGCAACAGGCCGACAACCAATCTGATGTGCCTCGAAAGGCTCCAGCAGCCATGTGACTACACGGGACTAGACAGGATATTGATGATGGATATATGGACAAACTGTATAAAGTGCAGAACTATTACTTTCTTTGGTGCAAGCTTGGTCTGAAAATGTGTCAGTTACTGAGCCACCTAGATTTGAGACTGGCTCGGAAATGACAGAGGAGCTAACCTACATTCCTGTTATACCAAGCAGAATAACGACTCATTCGGTAGATTTTTTGTTGAAGCCAGTAACAGCAAATCAATCAGACCTGCAACTGCTGAATAGTTTTTTTGTTTTTTCATTTTCTAATGAATATACAAGCACTAATTTAAAAGAAATGTGGTTTGACTAATCTGCATGCTTAAGCATTATGATAGGGGCTTTGTGTTTTCTTATAAGACTAAAATTACCTTAATTTATTGTGTGCTACGTTTTAGTAAAGTTATTGTTTGTTTACTCATTAGGTGTAACATATTTTGACAATTATTGTGTGGAATTTGCAGCCTGATTTATGCAGCCATTTCATCAATCTCAACAGTGCATCTTGCAGAAAAGGCTCCAAAAACAGGCCGCTCTGACAAAGGATGTTAATGATGAGCCAAAGAAAACCAGCTGTGTTTTTATGGGTGCTATTTTGACTTTTAGCAACATCAGAATCTAGTATCAGATTCTTCAGGAAAGACACATTCTGCAAATTGGAAATTGTTTACATTTCCTTCTTACCTGCCTTTTCTCTCTCTCTGTGGTTTACATTCATTGTTGTGTTCATGTAATTGTGATGATTAAAATGTTAGATGGAACCTGAAGAGACGACTTTGCTGACTCCTGTGACAAAATTGTTTAAGTATCTTAGTCAAGAAAAGGAAACCTGCACTTTATTCTTGCAACTGGGAGCAGAAATTCATCCTAAACTATTTCCATATGAACAGAAGATCAAACTAACTATTTTTGATTATTATACTGGTAGCTTTTGCCATCAAAGCAACATAAAAACATTTTTAAAATCCTTTAAAAAGATAGTTTGGAAACTGTATGTAAATACAATAAATTAAGCCCATCAAAATACTGTATGTTAAAAATTGTTCTACCTTTGCAAAAACAAGTGTATTGGATGTCTGGGAGTCATCTCTAGCTCAGAGCCTCTATTGAATCCTGCTCAGATTACTGAAACATGCAAGAATTACTTTCAAAACTTGGATGTAAATCTCTGGTTGTTATTGACAGATTTAAGTCTGGAATCCATATATATCTGCCAAGTTTCCAGCACCGACTGGCAAGCTTAGGCCTTTCCCCAGTTGCATGCTGATGGTCTGACAAACATTTCAAAATAAACAGTCTCGCAATAGTAAATGACAAAAAAAATAGTATTAGGTTGAATTAAAATGACTGAAATCGACGTTTTCTCACATTTTTAAGTATTGGGCTTTTGCCAGTGTCCTTCTATAACAGAGTTATTGGCAGTTCGGCCTTTTTAAAGTATGCAATCGGTGACTAGATTATGTAAAATGTTTAAAGACCCACTTCAATGAAAATCATGTTTTTGGTGTTCTTCAACATCTTTTTGGAGCATTTTTCTCATGAAGTAAGACATGTATAAAAGAAGGTTAAACCTGTGTTTCTGAGTATTTTATTTTTTTTCAAATTGGGATAAATCAGGAATCAGGAATAGATTTAATGGCTCAAATTGTGAATGAATTTAACTATATTGTTATTTTTAAGGAAAAAATCCTCTACGAATACTGAAGTTGGCTTAAAGGGTTGTGTTTTCTCCCCAACATAGCAAAAATTCAGTAAGTATTCATAGTAAATGGTTGAATGTCACTCCTAAAGCGGGTCTTTGCTAAGTTTCCCTTCCATTATGAAGTTGAACTTCAACAGCTGGGTAGTTGACAAAAGCTAAAAGGCTTTCTGTCAACAAAAGAACTGCAGACAGAGGATAAACATAATGTATGAAAAATATAATAAACAAATCAGACTTACCTGAAAGAGCCAAATGTCTAATATTGTTTTCAGAACAAATGGAGGGATGCAGATGGCTGCAATATTACCAAAAATGAAGCGAAATCATAGTTATTGTGAGCCATTTTTGATTCTATATGAGGATCCAATATGATCAAATTTAGAACCAAGCTGGCAGTATGAACTCTTCCTGTAAACACTAAGATCCCAATAGTTAAATATGAAGAGAAAATGAAATGAAAAGATGGAGACTTGAGAGTTCATATGAGATCCTCTCTCCAAGTCTGTTATTTCTTCCGCGCCCGACAAATTATTTGGAGTATTCCAATAAATCAAGGTTTATTGCTGTCTTGTGGAATTTGCTGTAAGGATGTCCATAAAATAAAAAAATGAAAGTGGCTGCTGTATGTCTATGTATTCAGTATCTGTATTTAGACCTCTGAGAAAAAAATAAAAACTCAGAGAAGCTCAAATTGGATTTCCACCATAAACAGTGAAAAGTATAAATCCCCATTCGCACAACTCACACTACCAGAGAAAGGCATGTGGAATAAAAGCAAGCAACAAGCATTATTGTATCCTAAAGGAAAAATATCTTTAGGTTACCATTTGAGCCCCTGGGTGATATACTATTTAGGAAATAAAAAAAACTACAGTTAGAAAAACTTTTCAAGTTCATACACTTCTGCTTAGGGTTCAAATGTGCAAACATGCTAGACTGTTTTGAGAAAAGGCAGTAATGATAGGATCAGTGCATCACACAATCTTGAAACATTTACATCAAAATGAAAACATTAAAGCGTACACAACAGTCATCTTAACTTTTAGATCATTTTCAAAAAGGACAAAGTGAAACTTCTCTCAATGCTGTTTTTGATGTGGTATTTTATAACATCTTTTTTTAAAGCCACAGTAGCATTCTCCTTAGTCTTTTTTCAGGATATGATGACTATGACAAAAGTCTATACAAACAGTATAAAAAATGAAGTATATCAGCTCCTTTTTTTAAAAAAAAACGTAGACCACATTTCTTGAGATCCTTGCTAAATATCTATGACAAATATGTGGCTACTGGATGAACTCATTTTAGAGCTTAACCTTCAGCCAGCCATCACCACTTTAGATTGAGATGACAACAGGCTGTGTCTTAGATTACACTACTCAAATGATTGCTTGAGCAAACCTTTCCTGTTGCTTTCTCCGGTTATTATTATAAAAGATCATTCAAATTTACTTTTTGATAGTTAAATGCAATGAATACTGGGTACACTATGCAGTAGCAGCTGAATTTGGTTTCTGATTAGAAGTGTACATCACCATCATGGGTGGATCACAGAAAGCTATAAGGCTACTTTATTCTATAACTTTAGGAAGGTACAGGTTCCAGTACACGTATAAACTTGCAAACTCTTGGTAGGGCATCTATCTGAAGGTTTGTTTTTGTTGATAGTTTCAGATTCTCTGCATCTTATTTCCTGTAAGTGTACAGTATTTATATATAAAGAAGGTTTGCTCCGTCTAGTTTTTAGACTGAACATTTGCCTAATTTCTATTAGCAAGGGTGCGCAACATGCCCCACTTAGCTAATCTTTGACTGTGCCGTTGCGTAGCCACTTGTCACTCGCGTTGCTTGGTCACCAAAACGAATTGATTTCAGAGTGCAGCTGCAAAGACGACACATTTGGGTTTAAAAGAGTTTTCAAAGAAACAAAAAACTGACTGTGAATGAGGCTAAAGAGAAATGGGATCAAAAGTAAATAAAACAAACATATACTTTGTCATTTTTATAGCTCCATGTTTGCCCATCTGTTCACCTAGTTTACTGAGTTTGAAGGCGAACGGAACCTGACATTACATCCACAAAGTTCTATTGTCACTGTTAAAGACATGCATATCAAAGCAAACACTTTAGGGTATGCACTAAGCATACAGGCTTACAAAGAGCTCACGAGGAACAAGGCCCACTGGTTCTTGCACGTTGGGAGTGGCTTTTTACGGTTTGTTTCTGAAAACGTTCAATGGATTTTTGTTTGCTGTATTTCTTAATAAATATTTTAAAGTTTGCAGCGCTTTACGGTTTTTCTTCACACTTTAAATATGTAAAATCTTTGCCTTTTGGAAAGTGTATAACGAGGTTCGTTAACTGTGTAAATACCAGGTTGAATACAGAGCTCTCCCACAGATATACCAAAAGAGAGAAAAGCAAAAATAATTTCTATGTACAAGAGAGATATCAGGACTAAAAGGTCAATCTGTGCAGCTCAACAAAACCCAATGTTTAAGGTGCACCTAAGCATTCTCTGTGTTTGTAAAGGATGTCAGTTGTTGCACAAGAAACTGGAATGGTTTATAATAAAGCAGCGATGAACAAAACGAGGCAATAGTGAGTGAGAGCAGAAATAAGTGTACAACAATAGCATATAATGCATCTGACTCTCTTCCATTCATAGAAGTTTAAACAGAAAACTGTTGACTTCTCCACTTTTATTAGTTAAGTAAACATAATGTTAACTATTGTAAACACAAATCCCGGTACATTCTCACATTTTTGTGAAACTATTTTCATGAAAATACACTGAATTCCACTCATTCATTAGACCAAACTCTTAAACCAGCCATCACTAAGAATGCCTGGTACCTTAGGCTTTACTCTGTTGTATGTTCAATCTCGCTAATGATTATATCAGAAAAGTAAATAATTACCAAACAACCATAAACAAAATTCAAATCAGGTATTACATGTTGATCATCTTGTTAGCATTAACAGATAAATTCCTGTCAGCTGCAATTTTAAACCTCAATAAACAAATTTGCTGAAAAAATAAAAAAGTCAATTTCACATATTTCATCATTTAAATTGTTTTTACAACTCTAGTTCAGGAGAGAATAAAGCTTCAGGACTAAATGATGAACTGTTTGTTTACCTCTTTTTTTATATGTGCAACTCCTAACCTAGATTTTAAGGTTGACTTACCAGACGTGCCAGATGCTTGTTTGAATCCTGATGCAACCCTCCCCTCCAACATAACTGCATTCATTGGGGATGACCTTTAACCCCTGCCTGTCAATGCAAAAGCTTTAACCTCTTGTAGTCTGGCAGTTAAAAAGAGGCAAGAGACAACAACAAAGGACAAATGTAAATTTACTATTCAGCTCTGAAATACTTTTTAGATCAATTTGATAAAAGATAAGCTAAGCTCTAAGCCATAACAGCAGTTCTTCCCCGTCAGCTGCCTGGATGTCGGTTAGACATCACACACTGAAGTGGGGGGGGGGGGGGGGGGGTGTAGCTGTTCCTCTGACTCTGACCTTCAACGACAGGCTGTAATATCTTCTTTGAAAAGAAAGGGATTGGTTGTGACGAGGTTAAAAGGGGGTTTGAAAGGTTGTGGACTTTACTCTTTCCTGATGATTTAAAAAACCTTACTCACTGCTCATGCAGACTGAGTCCAAAAGCCGGTTGGTAATTATGAGCCTCCTTCCCACTTCATTTAACTAAGCATGCTTTGGAGTCCTGGTTCTGCTGACTCAGTGTTTTCCATTCATGTTTTCCAACTGTGGTGGTTTAACCAACCACGGCCAGATAAAAAAAAACTAAAATGGCTTGTGTTTTTCCCCCCGCCTAATCTGAATTGATCCTCGTTCTGTTATTATCAGTGCACTGGATCTCCGTCTGGTAAGTATTGACGGGTCAAACCCTTTTTGGGTGTGGGTGAAACAAACGGACAAAAACAGGGGGACACGTGTGGAGACGAAGTTGACCAAACGGGTGGGAGTGTTTAAAGTAGGTCAGTAGGTTATATCCTTTGTTTTTTAAGTGAAAATCCAAGGAATAAGGTAGTATTGTCTCTTCCTAGAAACATTTTGATAGGCTCTTGCCCTGACTAGTTTAGAAGATAGTGACATCATTTGGAACACTTGCATTCTGACAAGACGTGGTGTGAAGGACTAAATTCAGTAAACGAAACACAGCAAAAATGGGTAAATGTAAAGAAACGGCATAGAAGTCGCAAATATGTTTTAAGACAAGTAATCCCATGATTAACGTGTTGAATTAAATTGGCTGGTTGCAGATATTATAGCTTCTGTGTGTAAGACAGCATCATCATATCAACCTATGTCTTTAGGTTGTTTTTGCACTAGAAGAGTATCACAAGCCCTCTTCATATGGGAAACAAATGCTGATGAATTTTATACGCTCATTTGGTTTGCATCCAGTAGCAAATCAAATTCTTAAGTGGACCAAACTAACTGACAAAGTTACACTTATTGATTAAAGGCCCAAACGAGCTCTGACCACAACAAAAAAAAAGGAATTGGCTTATTATTTTCCTTGAATATTATATATTGATAAGCATCTTCCATGTTTATCCATGAAAACACTTTCAACTTTTTTGTAACTTACAGATCTGCACTGGGAGGTGTCCGCACCAACTAATTTACTGGATCTAGTTTGGCCTATAGATTAATCAAAGACACTTATGGGCGCTGTCGGAGACATAATGTAACTAATTTTCACTGCAGTCAAAGGTCGCGTGTGGGTATTAAACCAGTTTCAAGCTTCTAGGACGGCTCAGATTTCAAAATAGAGATATTATAAATGTAGATGCAATTTTTTTTGTTTATCATCAGCAAAAAACAAACAAACAAAAGTAAAAAGAATGATTTTTCTTATATATATAACATATATATATAACATATATATATATATATATATATATATATATATATATATATAACATATATATATATATATAAAACAATTTATTTTAAAAGTATATATATATATATATAACACATATATATATAACACATATATATATATATATATATATACTTTTAAAATAAATTGTTTTATATATATATATATATATATATATATATATATATATATAAAACAATTTATTTTAAAAGAATGAAACTATAAAACAAAACTCTCTTTCTCTCCCTCTTCAATTCCTAATCGAAAAGTCTTGTCTCTGACCTCTTAGAATTGTGCATGCATTTTCTAAATCTGTCCTTAACTCTACAAAATAATTCAATTAAATCAAACTATGGTAACACACAAGTATCAATGCAGAAGCTGTGGATTAGAATAAAATGCCCTTCACTGCTGAAAGGACAGACAGATGTGCTGAACAAACTATTATTCACAGTGAAATTTGTATAACAACCATTTGTCGACAACCATTTACAGATGTGCAATTATTTCATTTTTTTAACTATTGCAATGTTTTGTTATTAACTCTAATTCTGGCCCTGTTTATGGGTTAGCAGCTTGCTGTGTTGACAAATTATACTCAATTCAAGAAGTACTCTCTTTTTAAAGGACATCCTTTGACAGAATTAAACAGAATCCTATTTAACTGACAGTGAGAGTTTTCTGCACGTAAAAGCAGAAAGAAAAATGTCAAAGTAAATCTAATTGTTAAAGTAAAACGATAACAACAAAAAAGCTGTTCAGTGTGTAAAATTACTGTAGTGCTACAGGGCATTTGGATTTTATGTGAGTCGTCAAGCTGGTACTTGTTGGCTTGACACAAACTACAATGTGAGTGAAACAGAAAACTAAAAATTACAGAGAATAACCCCTGAACCCGCACCCGTCCTCCTTCATTTCAACAGAGCCCTTGAAATGTGCTCAGCTTAGCTCATTCTTGGGGAAGCGTGTCTGTATATGCATGCAGTTAACCTGAAATGACCGCGCACGTGGTCGGGTCCAGAATACGTGTGAATTTACAGTAGCACCCAAAATACTGCACAGTAAATGACACTGAGATACAGCTAAGATCTTTCAGTCAAACAGGTAATCATTTAACTAGATCCCTCTGTCATTAGACGGTCAACAGATATTAGGCGTTGAAAACAACCAAACAGTTAAACACGTGACCACAAAAACCCTTCCTAACTGACTTATCACTAATACATATTCCATCCCCCCTTTTTCCTTCGCTCAAATGATTGAGCAATCTTGGCCATCACTGCAAGCTCTGGGTCTATTCAGGCATAGTATTTCGAAACTATTCAGGACTGAAAGCCAAAAATATGCGTCCGTAAAACCAGTACACTCCTACACTTAAGCCACTGTGCAGTCAAACCCACATGGTGAATTCTATTTATAGTTGAGAATCCAAAGAACACACCTTAGACCGTATTTACAAAATATCCACAAAATGCTGTGACTTCATAATTAGCCTAAGTTTAGCTGCTGACGATTGTTCCAGAGACAGAAGGGCTGAGCAAGAGAAAAGAGGATCAAGTATTCTAGAGTATATTTTCAGATTTATGTCTGCAAAGCATGTGTGTGCAGATGGTATTAAGACCAAACTCCCAAGTTAAGGTAAAAAACAAACAAAAAAAAAAAGGATTGAAAGATAAAAAGGTATAAAAGTCATCCTCTTCATACCTGTTTCTGGGAACAGGGATGTGAGAGGAGGGAAGGGGCTGTTTTTCAGCCTGTGGTGCTTGCTGGCCTTGTGCTGCCTTGAAGTTGCTGGCCGGCTCTGCCTGTTTCCCTGGGTTTCTGGTGTCCAAATGCATGTAGCTGCCTGGCAACTGCCCATTTAGGCTTGGATTGGGAGTTGAACTAGCCCTCTTCAGAATTCCAGTGGAACCAGCGTCTTTTTGGTCCCTCAGGCCAGTCTAGAACAATCAAACAAAAGGCAATGGTTGTTTATTATTTAAACATAAATAAATATTTAAAAGAAAGAGTTGAAATAATGTTTTAGGTCGCTTTAGAGTTTATCTAAATGAGGATATCAAAATTAATTCTCTTTTGAAATACTGTAATTCTCTTTCTGTTCCATTTCTTATTCACTAGTTGTTTACTCCAAAATACCCAAACAGCAAACAAAAAGTTCGTCACTGGCTCAGCAAGTCTGACGGATGTAAACAAGCTCAGTTATTTCTGTCCTTATCTGAATATAATACTCAACGACCCGTGACACGAGTGGGTGTGGTCATAATACACAACCCAAAGACATTTAACTGCGAAATGAGGGAGAAATGTAACTATAAAAGGAGAAGAAAAAAACCATTAAACTAAAAGAAAAGATTTTAGGGAGAATACGAACTGACGAAAAAAAAACAGCAGCGAGCTGAGAAAAGGATAGAACTTGTAACCACAGTTGCGTTTAAAAAGTGCGTTGGTAGTTCAGTGTTGTCTTACAGTTGGGCCTTGCTGTGTGAAGGCAGACAGGAAGCCCACGCTGAAGCTCCGCCCTGAAGCGTTGGGGGAGGGGTGAAGCTTGAGAGCTCCACAGTCCCTGCCCCCCCCCCCCTTTCTGTAAACTTTGCACACAGAACGAGCCGCCATTTAAAGCGGTTTTAACACGATTGAAACACCTAAAGCTTCGCTTAAAGGCAGTTTGTGGATGTTCGAGAAAAACAGAAGAAGAAAAAAGAAACCCGTTTGATTTAAAAACCATTGCTCAAAAACACATTTCAATGTAACCGTGTGTACAGTAGTAGGAGGAGCAGCTTTTTGCAAGTATGACCGTCAGGAGGAACCGTTAAAACGTATTATCAACATATGCCATCGCTGTAAACTGTATAACCTACACCAGAATAACACAAGTAGACCTCTGGGATATCATTTTTACACTTATTTGGAAAATAAAAATCGGTTTTTTTTTTTTTTTACCACAACATACAGTTGTTGCCGGGGGAGAAAAAAAACACTTACTTTTTCCACGTCCTGTATAATTCGACCACCTGGACATAGTCCGCTCCCTTTGGACCAACCGCCGTCCTTTTTCACCTCCGATGCCAAGTCGTCCACAGCAAATTTATAAAGGATTGGGCCGTGCGTGTACGCTTGCATGGAACTGCCTTTTTCCACCATGAGGACCCTGGTATCGCGCAGAACGGAGCGGCCGGCCCGGTAGTTGAAATCCGCACCGCCGACCCTTGTCCCAACTGACGACTTTTTCAAAATGTATTTGGACTCCATATTCAGATATGACGACACGAGAAAAGAAAACCCGGCTTTCTGTGCAATGTATTGCAAACTGCTGGAATAAGATACATTTATCGGGATTGCCGCGAGTTTTTAGAAACTGTTTTCGGGTCGTAATTAATATTCTAGTCTACATTTGAAAGTTTCCTAGCACCGCAACCCAGGATATCCAAAAAGCCGCCCGGTCAAAAGGATAAAAAGATTGTTTTGCCTTTTTCCTCCAAACGATGACACGCCCCCTTTACCGCTATCCGATTGGTTCAACGTATACATAAACATTGCATATTGGCACGCGTCCACGGCGAGGCGGCATCCGATTGGCTACTTTAGACATGTCAATCATATTTTTTTTCTAATCGGAGCAATTTGTTAGGCGGAGAGGAAGGGGCGTGACCAATAGTTTACCGGCCGGTTTCTGTCGACGACAAGCCGCGGTGCAAGGCAAAAACAGATTGAGCCCACAGAAAACGGCAGCTTCCAGGCCTCCAAACGAATTGCGCATATATGTTTGTGTAATACAAACTGTAGTTTAGTAAACGGTTAGCTCAAAGACACAAGACTTGTTGTTGTCTATTAAAAAAAATAAGTGTCTTTCCTAAAAGTACAAAAAAAATATTTTTACAAATTATTAGGTTCATGTAAATCTAGCTTTACAGATTTTGAATCCTAACTTGTTTGCATTGTGTGGTTTCCAAACACCAAGCTTTGCATTACTCAAACAGATTCCTGATCATTTTTCAAGGTGTAAAAAAGAAAATGCAATATCTTTTCACAAAACATTGCACTGCATGATCTCTTTAAACCCTATACAATTGGTAGGAATACTTCAACTATGATCACTTAGACCCCATAGATGAAAGGAAATCAACATATATTTGGTATTACTCTACTTAAAAAAAAAGTTTCTTGTGAGAGTTAAAGACCCACTCCGATAATAATTGTGTTTTTGGTGTATTTAACCTGTTCACATTTTTCTCAAGATGGAGGACATATATTAATTTAAGATTAAAATTTGATTTGTCGGTAGACAAAAAAAAATGCAGTTGTGAAAAGCCTGTAGCAGTGATGTAGGGGCTACAATTGGAGGGCCACACGCTTCCTGCTCCATTCTGATGCATCCACTCACAGACAAATAGATCCATGCACGTATTTGTTTTCCATGTCTGAGCTGGCATTTGGCTGTAAACTGAAGGCCTATGGCTCAAAATGCCAGAAAGTTCTCATATTGCTCGCCATTTTTGTTGCTCCGGTAATGCTAGGTTCTCTTGCCGCTCTGCAGAGACAATGTCCTGTGTAAGTATATGCCATTTAACATCAAGAAAACAACATTTTTTTTTAAATGTTGCCTAAATACATTATAATCATTATAGAAAGACCACTGGGAATGCTTATGCAAAAGATGATTGGAGTGGGATTTTAACGGTATTTATGTGATGCTTAGTATTTTACCTGTATCATAGAATATTACACAAACAGTCATGGTATAATGTGCCACTTTATTAGAAAAGTAAAAACTCACTTTTATATTTTATGAAGGGTCATATAAAACATTACAATCTTTTGCATATCTGCACTGTCACACTATATTTTATCGTATTTATTCTTTTTCAAACTAAACCCTGTGCTTTAAGAACATACAACATTGGCTACAGCTGTCACAGCAGTATTGGCCCATAATTATATGATTAGACAGTTAAACAGCATTTGTATCTGCATGGAAAGCATGAAACATTTTGCATCCACATAGTACAATGTGTTTTGATAATATCTTTTTTTTTAGTCAACAAGTATACTGTATGTTACAATAGAACAACATCAGAACAGCAACAGAGTATTTTACACATTTACATCATCTTAATATTTGTGCAATGAACATCTGTCACACTCAGTGTCTAACAGCGTTCAATAAAGTTTATCATATCAGTGCTTTCTCTCAGGATAAAAGAAAAATTGACACATTAGGTGACAGCCACAGAAAATAAATAAATAACCGAGTGTGATAGCGATTGCCAATTTGCATCGTTTAAGTGGGGCTCCATGGGAACTTCTAAGGAATTGCAGCTGTTGAGCATTTCTCATATCAGACGGTAGCTGAGCTGTTGGTGAATAGCTGATATCAGACTAGGGTTGACTTGACCCACAACCCTTGCCCCTTTCTCAGCCCACATATCACCCCCCCCCCCTCCAAAGTCCCTTGGAACTGGACATCAAAGGCCCTATTTTGTACAGCATGGGAGAAAATGTGAGGCAAAAGAAGAAGTGCTGGTTTTAGGACAAATTACAAGGAGAGAGTGGGAGAACATGCACAGATTGAACCGGCGGGAGAGAACTGCATTGTGTTTTCGGGTTCGTCTGCATTTAAAACATGCAAACACGTGTTATGATGAGTCTTCTGCATCTGTGTTCATTTGCAGTGATCCATATCCAGCTTTTTTAAAGCTGTGTATGCCACACTCCTCCCATCTCCACCATTCCTCCTTGTAAAAGAGTCAAGAACAATCACTGCTAGCCATGTTCACCTCCTTCTCTTTCACCTTGCTCAACTAAATTGCTGAAAAAAGTGAATTTGACTTTGCATCACGACAAAAAGGTAAAACAGAAGAGTCGCAAACAAAGTGAACTAAGTCAAACAATATCAGGTTTTATCTCCATACATCAAAGCATGCACATATTTGATCAAGCAGGAAAAAACTGCACCCACAACATAAACATACTTTTTTCATGGCAGTGGTGTGAGCTATTTTACCAATGTTATTATCATTAGTAAGCTAAAAAAAACAGTGCATTAAAATACAGTGTGCATTTATATTGTACATATTTTTGGACACACAGTAGTATTTATAGATGTCTGTTACTAACTTGTCTACACACCAGTTAGTCTCGATGTGAGTGAGCCGTTTTTAGGCTCATCACCCCTTGTCTAGAAATCTATTTTTTAGGCCAAAATTTGTCCTTTTTTCCTTTATTTTTTTCCTCTTTTAATGTTCCCCAAGGCAAACAGGGAAGAAGGTTGTTTATAATGGAAGAGATTTCACGACTGAGGGTGGAAACAAAGTTGGGGAGAAGGAGAATAGAAAACCTTCCAAAGGACACTAGATGGTTATTTTCATGCATCCACAGCTCAGCTTTCATTTTCTTTGGAATCCAAACATTCTGCCACAATTTCTACCACGGTTTTAAATCCGGTGAGCTAAGCGGGGGGTTCTGGCTTTGACTGGAGTTCAGAAAGTAAATCAGAACCGAGCCGCAATACATCCTCTACCCTCCAGTGCACAGTTAGGCCGAGCAGTCCTGCAGCTTGCCAGTCCAACAATTACAATGGTCATAAAATCAGTTATTTACAATCCCCAGAGGACATTTTATACTAAACAATATTTTAATAATCATATTTTTCTGATTTTTTTCTTTAGAACAGAAAAAAAGGTCTATCCCTTATCCCTGTTATAAAGTCTCACTTGCGAATTAGAGACATTTTTGCTCAAGCCACTCACTGCCCCTGTCCTCCTCACTCATCTTGCATGACTTTGTTAAATATGTGTGTCTAAGAGGGGGTGTGTTGGGTGTGTCAACATTCCTCAGGCTACAGATGTTTCTCAAATCTTAGTTAGCATTTTTTTTTTCTATTTGAAGTTCCATTATTGAGGAGAACTCATTTTCTATTGTTATCATGAAAGGTGTTACTGATACCTTCCAGGTCCACCAATGAAGTCCTGTGGACTGGATTTAAAAACTGTCATCCACTCCTGTATGTGAGCAGGCTTACATAAAGGCCCATGTTTGCACAGCGCTCCACAATGCTGTCTGCTTGGCAGCAGGTCAGTGTGCTTTTGAACCCGTTTCACATTTGACACGAAAGAGAGAAGCACCGCAAATGTCTGTGACAAGTTTGTCTATGTCTATGTCATCAGAGATGAGGCATGAGTGTGTTTTTTTTTGTTTTTTTTTTGGTGACATGACTTCTTTACACTTCATAAATATCCATTTTCAATTGCTACACTTTTTTTCATGTGAGTTTGCTCAATGCATGCAGATTTCTTTATATTTAAAATGTATTTGTGTTAGGCAGTGAGTTACACCACGTACTCTTTTTTTAAGTACAGTGTTCACACAAAACTCAAATGATGGTGCACAAGCGAGTGAATATGGTCAGTGACAAAAACACGTAAGCTGTATTTTCCTTTTTTTCCCCATTGTTTTTGTTCATAAGCATTTGGTCAGTATTTGGGCTGGACTAGGCTTAGGCTGGTTCTGAAGTACACACTAATGAAAGGATGTCTGAACCTGAATTAAGACCCTGTTTGTACCTGATGTCAACACAAAATGGATCCTCAAGTTGACTAACAATAGAGGGCCTGCCTTGTGTCTATTTACAGTAACCTGTTGCTCGACAAACCGAAAGACCTCTTGAACCTGTACAAGAGTATTCAGAGGCCACTGCCAAACAAAGAGCTACAGGCCAGTCACATACATCTCCATCCCATCGTTGAAAGTGAAGATGGTGGTAGTGCTGGCGCTGTTTGCCCCTTGTTTTACATCACTGATGGTCTCATAGAAATTCTCTCCTCCTGGGAGGCCTCTGACAGGGGGAGCGTTTGGTCCTGAGACTTGAGGAGCCGCTGGTGCTGCTTGTTGCTGCTGCTGGGTCATAAGCTTCTTTCTCTTTAGAGTGGCACTACCCCCACTTGTGCTGTTATTGGCTCCCCCTTGCTCGCGTTTTCGCTGGGTGTCAACGTTAGCATATGCAGGGTCTGACTCAGCCACCGGGGTGGACCAGGACCTGTCACCTACTGGCTCATAGCACGGCTCCTCCTGGGAGCGAGCCTGGCCTTGAACTCCTCTGCCCCGGCCTCGGGAACCCTGGTTTCCTTTTTCTCCACCAAAGGAGCGTGGGAGGGTCTTTGCTCCGTTGTGTTCCATCGGAGGTCTCTTCTTCTGCGATTTACACACGATGGAGTAGGTGTCTGCAATCTGAGAACAGATCCAGGAGAAGAGCAGTGAGGTGTCAGTCAATAATCAGCAGTTTTTTGTCACCCATAAACATAGAATGTGTGAACATGTAACAGAGCTTAGCCGGAGTGGACAGATGATTGAATATGAGTGTTTGTCCACAGCAGCTTGCACATGTGAACAGAGCTTGCTCTGTGCTGTAAGTAACCTGACCTATTTTGATCAGATAGGCTAAGACAGTGTAAACTGTGTTATCAGTCCAGCCAGTTCCAGGCAGAGAGAGTTAGCTTTGCAGGGGATGGACCTGTTAAAATTTCACCACAACTGCTTTGGCAACTGCCCAGCAGCCCATGGTATGAAAGATCTGGACGACAGCCAGTGTGCTGAAAAACAGAATGATTTCAGTGTTCAGGATGAGCCTTTGCTCAAGCCCGACTGCCTTTAAAGGAGGCCATGTTTACGAGAGTTTTTTCTGTTTTTTTTGCTGAATGTTCTGCAGATGTGTGAGCGTGCACCATCATTCATTCATGTACAACTGTGTGTGCCAATGTGCCTAACTTCTTATAGTGATATCTGTACCCACAACTAGAAAGCATGTGTGAAGTCTTGTAAGGAATTCAGATAAACCAGTGCTGTGACCTTTTGGCATTTCTGTGTCAAAATTCCACCAGTGGGGCACAAGAGTAGAGGATTGTGAGGCATGATCGTGTTTACCGTTTGTGTTCACACCCAAATTGGTAGACTTTCTCTGACTTTCAACAACACCCCCCCACACAAACACACTCCACAAAAATACACAGAATAACTGTTTTTCTCCTACTTAAAATAATAAAAAAATAAAAAAAGCTTTAAATTCAGAAACAAGCGACTACACTGTTTCTGTGCTCACATTGAATATATTTGTCACACACTGCTTGTGTTGGGGAAATGCCATGTAACTTTGTCTGGAAAAAATCTGTCACCGTTTCATTTTTGTCGTGTTTCACAGGCAGATCTGAAGTGACATCCAGACCCAGCCCCCACAAATCTCTTGTGTGACCTTTTTGAATAAACAAAGACCCTGGCGTATGCTATAAATGTGCGCCGTGTCTGCATGCACACAAACGAGGGTATGTGTGTAGACGCAAAGTGTGCGGCTCTGTGCAGCAGAGGAAGGAAGTCACAAGATGATGGGGATTTCAAAACTGAGCTACAGCTGTTGAGGAAGGCTGCCGCTGTGTTTTCTTTCCCCCTCCCTTCAGCATGGACTTCTTTCTGCTCCGTTTCTACGTCTGCTCTAGACGAAGGCTTCAAAAAGTGACACCTTCAGCATAGGCTTTGGAAGAAGCAACGCGCAGGAGAGATTTGGCCGCTTGTTTCAGAGCAGACAACATCCTAAAGAGAGTTTTAGTGGTTGATATTCGTGTGGGCAGACATGCTCGCTGCAACGTGACTGCATGAGGAAGGCTGGTCCGCCTATAAGCTGCGAAGGGAGTGGAGCGGAGAGAGGGGGCTCCAGAGTCGGGAGTGGAAAATTAACACTTTCTGACGGCTGCAACTGACAGACTCCAGAGTAAAGGGGCATGTCAGGGCGACAGCATTCTCTTGCAACGAAAAACACAATTTGCGTTGGAGACAAAAAAGCGGAAAAAGAGACATTAAAGACAAAGAAATTGAAGACGAAAAAAAAAGAAAGGCACAGAGAATAGTCAAGGTCAAATGCTTTCTTTGTGTACCAGTCTGATTTACAGAACAGGAGTTTAGGTCCACTCTGAACTACAAAACCTTAACCCTTTAATCTCCACATGCAGCATTTTAAAATCTAACAGCTAAAAGAAGTGTCCCACTATATATAAAAATAGCTAAATTACTTTTTAACTAATTAACTTGTGCTTTTATGCAGAACAACCTGCTTTGCAAAAAGGTTCAACAAAATAGGCTTGAGGTACTTGTTAAGGAGAGCAGAAGAGGTGGATTATGAAAAAGAAGTAGGCACTAATAATAGGCGGGAGTCTATTTCAGGGATAAACCGCTCTACCCCAACTGCCTAGCCCTGACCCCCAGGCATCAACAAAGTTCTCAAACTGTTAATAACGCTCTCAGTGTGCAGCTTCATCCAGCAGAGTGCAAAGATTGAGAGGGGGTTGGGATCGAAAAAGTGGGAGTGGAGTCAATGCATGTGGAAACGCATGTGGGAGTATGCGACATGACTGGCGTGTGCAGACTTCCCTCTGAGTGCTCCGCTTCTGGGCCAATGGCAGCCGAGACAGGATCAGCCCCTCCTGCAGCACTAAACAGGATGAGCGGGTATGGAAAATGGATAGATGTGTATGTGGGTCAGTGTGTAGCCCACATCCCAGTCATGGCTGATCTGTCAGCTTGCGCTGAGCAAGCAAAAAGGCAAAACCTTTAACCAGCAGCTCCACAAATGCTGAGATGATTAATATGTGGAAGCAGGTGATACCCAAGGCTGGTCCGTCTACGTGTTTGCTGAGACAGACTGATGAGAGGGGGGTTGGGAGATTGAGGTCAAGGTTCAGGGGAAGGGTGGGGGCTTTAGAGCTATGTAATGTAACCGCTTCTGTAAGGAGAAACCCTGCATGATTGGCAGGTTACAAGCAGCAATGTTGTGACGAATTGCCCAATCAAGTGGGTGTCCCCAGCAGTAAACACTGCTGTAATCCATTCGCCTGCATGTCTTTCCAGGCATCCCTGGTTTATTTTTTTTCCTTTCCCCAGCACTCACCAAACAAGCCTTCACTCATTGGTTAGCACACATACACGCAAATACACGCCTACTACCTCCTTTGCAGTCGGAGGAGATGGCTGCCCTTGTATGTTCTCTCCACGGAGTGGCGGTGGGTGCAAGGTAATAATGTCGTCGTCCTCTGGAGGTTTCCAGATGTACTGCTCCCCATTTCCCATGAACACTGCCTCCTGAGAAAAACAGTCAAACAAGGATCTAAGACAACTGCTGCTATCACCATAAAGATTGTGGACTTTGTGAAAAAGTTCATAGATTTTTCTACTCTTTTTGTTAGGCAGGGACACAACGACCATGTTCCACTTTAGATGGTGAATCAGGCTTTTGTGTGGCTTAGCTCTCAAGGTCAAAATGCATTGACTCACCTGGAAGATGGGATCAATGTGAGCTGCTGCTCTTAATCACTGAAGTTTTTTTCCTATTTTGCAACAGAAAGATTTAGTTTAACATTTTTTTTTACTTAACAAAATAGTGTTTGGGCTTTTTTATTACAAGTTGCAACTGTTTAATAAGCTCCTGTTTGTTCTGTGACCAACATGGTTTTATGCAAATATGTTCATTAAATTATCTATCCTGCTGATATGGAGGCCGACCCACTGACAGACATTGTTTCCAAAACAGAAACTCTGCTGATGTTGCTCATTTCAACATGATTTCCTGGAAAACAGAAGGCAGATAGCAAACAGTGTTTTTAAAAGACCCACTCAGATGAAAATGGTGTTTTTAACATGTTCTTGTGACATTTTTCTGACGATGGAGAACATCAGAAAAATGTCCTACATCATTCAGTAACATTTTCTTAATTATGATAATTAAGCTTAAAATAGCTTTTCTAAGTATTTCTTCATTAAAATTGTTGTGAATCAGGAGCAGACCAAAAAAAGCTGTTTGAAAAAGAGCTAGTTTGTGACCTAGAAAATACACTCAACCTCCCTGCTCTGAGCTCTCAGCCAATGAGAGGGGACATACTCTGCGCCGACAGTCCCGCCCACAATTCAGAGGTGAATTTCTAATGAACTCCTGCTGCTCTGCAGAAACTATGTCCTAAAACAACAACACAGGTTTTTGGTTTTTGTCGAAAAATTGCATAATTATAATTAAAAGACCTTTTACAGTAGATCCCTGCAATAAAAATATGATCTAAATGGTCATGGGTCTCTATAAAGAAAGAAAGCAAATGACAGACTTTGTTAAATGGTGATGTTTTTTAAGTACTAAATGACTACTCTAAAGCAGTAAATGCTCTTAAAAAGTGTCATTTAACTACTGGTGATCAAGACCAATTAGTAGTCAATTAGAAAACACCAAGTGGTGTATGGACATGCAGCTGAGGATGATTAAAATTTATGTGTTCCTTCTGTGCAGAGAGAGTTAGTAATAACAGGCAGAGAGCACAAGTGAGTAAATGGCTTCAATATGTGCACGATATTTATCTTCATGCTGGCTGTTGGCTACCTGTTAGCTCTTCTTAGATGGACCTGGTGATAGATTCAGAGATAACACACACCAACAAGCATGCACACTCACGAATGCACACAATTACACACACCCCTACACACTCATATCCACACATAGCAGCAGCCGGGCAGCCTGCCAAGCTCTTACATAATCCATCCTTCGCATCTCTGCTCCAACACAGCGTGCTGTGGTGCTAAAACCCACAGGTGGAATAGACACATGCATTCACAGACATGCACACACTCTCCGGGGTTAAGCATGTAAAAGTTGAGAAGTGGACAGGATAACAGACAAGGTTCTATCCCAAAAAAGAATAAAAAGTTCTACGCCATTGTTTGGAAAAGCTAAAAACCATTCAGTCATGTTCCTTCTGATTCCTCCTCAGAACCAAGAGGTTTTAACATTTAACTCTTCTTAGTGAAGCCCGCTGAGTCAACTGTGTTGTAAAATATAACTATATAAATAAAAATGAATTGAATTATTTAATTTTTTTTTTTTGCCTTTTGGCCACTTCCTTTAGAGGTCGCCACGGTAAATAATCCACCTTCATCTAAGCCCGTCTTCAGTATGAAATCCATTCACTTTTACACAAACACAGCCATACATAACCCAAACTCTGGAGAGTATTTTTTTGGACAGTAGTAGACTTTTTCTTTAGTGTTGTTTTGTTTTTTTCAAACTAACCAAATTTCAAGACTTGCATGAAGTAAAACTGAATTTTATCTTGAGAACTTGTTTTTCATTTCATTTCTTTGTGAACTGCCTCCCCTGGTGGTTAAACCGACCACTTACATTTGAGGAAAAAAAGACAGCTTAGATTAGAACATGCCTATGGTTTTTGCTGAGAAAAAACTGCTGTACCTTTGGGAAAGAATGGAGATGAAATGGTTCCAGCGGCTTGCGTGGGATCTCCTGACTGCGGTGTAGAGCAGGAGGAGCAGCAGAAGGTGAATCGCTCACACTCGACTGGCTGTCAGATTGGCTGTCAGCTCCACTATTCTCCTTCCGGTTTAACTTGTCAGCCTGTTTGTGTCATATGATAGAAAACCCTAAAATTAGTGAATTCAGGGGAAAAGGGCACTAAAAAAAAAGGTTTTTATTTTCTTTATTGTGTCCTAATAATACTAATAAATAACGCTGTAAGTGATGTTAACTGGTTTTCCGATATAGTTGATTGAGTAGCATATACACAAAAAACTTTTGTATTTGTTTTAAAATTCTGGAAACAGAATTTTTTTTACAAGCTATTTTACAAGTATGTTCTGTTTTCCATGTTATCCATTTTGTGAAAACATCCTGTAAGATAGCATCCGTCTAAATACCTTCATAAACTTTCGTATGGAAGCATACTCGGCTGAAGATGGATCTTGAATGGCCAGAGAGTTGACAGAGGATAGAGGGGAGCGGTTTACTCCACTTGTCCCGTTACCTCTTCCTGTCAATGTTCCATTATTGGTGCCATTCCCTTTGCCATTTCCTTTGACACCCTGAAAGTAAAAAAAAAAAGACAACATAGATCTAAGTAATGATTCATTAGTACATTTAAGGCAAAAATCTAGAATCATAGCCAGAGTAGATGACAGTTTCTCACACTTAAGAGCTACACTCACTGGCCACTTTATTAGGCACACCTGTCCAACTGCTCGTCAACACAAATGTCTAATGCGAAAATCAAAAAAAGGCAACTTGATGGATTTAAGCCTGTCGACACGGTCAAGACGATCCACTGCAGTCCAAACTGAGCATCAGAATTGGGGAGAAAGGTGATTGAAGTGACTTTGAACTTGTCGTGGTTGTTGGTGCCAGACGGACTGGTCTAAAAATTTCAGAAACTGCTGATGTGGTGGGATTTTAACCCACAACCATCTCTAAGGTTTACAGAGAATGGTCCAAAAAAGAGAAAATATCCAGTGAGCAGCAGGTCTGTGGGCAGAAATGCCTTGTTGATACCAGAGGTCAGAGGAGAATGGCCAGTCTGGTTCCAGCTGATACAAAGGCAACAGAGACTCAAATTACCACTAGTAACAACCGAGGTCTGCAGAAGAGCATCTCTGAACACAAAACACGTCCAACCTTGAAGCAGATGCGCTCCACCAGCAGAAGACCAAAATAGGTGACTCTCCTGTCAGCTAAGAAGAGGAAACAGAGGCTACAAACAGTGCCTGGTCTGATGAGTCTCAATTTCTGCTGCAATATTCAGATGGTACGGTCAGGATTTAGCATCAACAAAATGAAAGCATGGATCCATCCTGCTAAGTATCAACGGTTCAGGCTGGTGGTGGTGTCATGGTATGGGGGATATTTTCTTGGAACATTTTGGGCCCCTTTGTACCAATTGAGCATGGTTACAACACCAAACCCAACCTGACTATTGTTGCTGACCATGTTCATCCCTTTATGACTACAGTGTTACCATCATCTGACGGCTATTTCCAGCAGGACAACGCGCCATGTCATAAAGCCTGGTTTCTTGAACATGACAATGAGTTCACTGGACTGTAATAACAGTGTACATTTTTGTTTTTAAATGTAAAGCGCTTCGAGCGCAAGAGAAGAGCTTTTTATAAATAAAGTTTCATTTGATTTGATCACGGATGTGAAGCCGACTAATCTGCAGCAACTGAGTCATGCTATCATGTCAATATGAACCAAACTCTCTGAGGAATGTTTATAGTACCTTGTTTTAATATGTGCTGTTAAGGACTATGGTAGATCTGAAGGCAAAAGGGGTCCAGCCCATTACTAGCAAGGTGTACCTTATAAAGTGGTTGGAGAGTGTACATGTACTGGTTAATTATGTATGAAACCTAAAAGCAAACATTTAGCTGCTTAAGCTGCTGTAATAATAACATGCAGATATTTACTTTTTTTATTTGAACATTTTGTGATTTTCATGGTTGCTACAGCTCTGTCCAGCAAGAGTTTGACACATGATCATACTTTGCTTTGTTCAACAGGACAAAGTAAATCGACATAAATCCATTACAGTGTGTGAAGAAGAATAAAGTTGAAGGGGAATCTACTATTTGGCTTCCATGCTTATATACGTACATTCCCTTGCCCGTTTCCCTGACGAGAACTGCTTGCATTGGCTGGGGGGCTTGGAGCCTCTCTGAGTGCTGGACTGTTGGCTGAGGAGGCAGGCGGAGCAGGGGGGGCTTTTGGGCCTGCGTCACCTTCCCGGACACCTACGCTTTCATAGAGGCCGTCGTCCAGGTAGTGTGTGGGGGTGGGATTATTGCGCAGGCCGACCTCAGTGTAGGTGTGCTCCCTCCCTTCCCCTCTTTCCCCTCCTCCTCCTCCATCCCCTCCTGTGTCTCCTCCTTGACCAGATCCCTGTGGATTGGAGGGGATCTGAGGGAGCTGGCGCCCTTGGGATGGCCTTAAGTCTGTCTGGGACCGCCGACTGTGAAGGAGCAGGAGGTCCATACTGGCAGGGCGGCTCTTACTAACAGCTGCACAGCAAAAAAAAAAAAAAGGGCATCAGAGCAACAGACACGTGCAACTTCTGAAAGTAATTATCACATATAAACTGTCAAGTCGGCACTTACAGTTTCCATTGCAAGGAAAGCGATTGATCTCATGCAGCCTGGTGTCAGATTTGCTCATGGAGTTCAGTTTTGGATGCCGAAGCGTACCCTGCTGTCGCGAACACACACACAGAATAATTCATGGAGGTTTAAAACATGCAAAAACATGCATGGGCGTATGTGTAAACAAAAGCACATAAAAGGCAAAAGCAGAAGTGGAATGACAGAGAAAGAGGGACGCAGGGCGTTTGGGGACGGGGGCAGAAAAATGACAGCATGTCTCACCAAATTTACAGATGTCCCTTTCTCTCCAGCTGGGGGGTGCTTGCTCTTGCTTTTTCTGATACAGCATCAAAGTGGGGGAGGTCAACACAAGCCGGTAGACAGAGAGAAAAAATACACACGCTTAGAGCTGAGAGATACAATCAGAATCCAACTCTGGGTAAGACACAAAAGTCCTTGGATGATAGCAGAGGTTTGCTCCAAGACAGAGGGACTCTATTTTTTTAATCAAAGCTAAACTGACCTTCATTGAATGTATTTTCAAGACAAATAAAAAAGATCCCCACCCTTGTTTACAGCACATAAATAAAAAGGTACAAGGCAGATATGTTTGCTGTGTTCTGCTCCATTCTGGTTTTAGCCTGTGGTTAAAAAAAAAAAAACATCTCAAAAACGGTTCTGCATCACCATGGATCCCTGGAGATAAAAGCGGCTACAGGAAACAGTTGATATGGTGCAACAACACAGACGGCATGAAGCAAGGCGATGTGCTCTCTGGTGCAGGTGTAAATGTGAAAGCTGCTCTACCCTGAGCCTCTTTCCGCTCACTTTGTAGTTTGAGGATGTCTGAGCTTGCACTGCTGGAGAAAACAGCAAAGCGAGAAAACTGGGTGTTTGGTTTGCAAACAGGTGCTGAAGGCCTGAGTCATCTTCATCATGCAAGTTCCTTGACAGAAATATCAGACTAGTTATTTGCAACTTTTCTCTGCAAGCCTATGGCTGTCATTTCCCTAAGACGCCACAAGGGGCGGAGAGCTCTCCTCGAACTGTAGTTCACAAAATTAGTAATGACATCGCGGCACATATCTAGTCAAAGTTCTGTAATACTTGATTCAGACTGCCAACTTAGAAATCTGAACACAAGCAAAGATTAATTTTTATGATTATGTGGAGAAAAAGGATAGCATGCGGCTGTGGATTTGTACATGACACAGTAGATTTGGACTGGCAAACTGCTGAACACTTTCCAACATCCAGCAGTGAGCTTATACTACATTATTCTTTCCATTGGTACAGCAGTAGGGTTTTATTTCCATGACATAAGCTGGTTTGACATTTCTCTACATCCTTATCAGTGTATCCCATGGCAACAAAGCCACGGTGCAGCCTCCGATTGGTCCCTCAGGGTTCTTGAGAGAGAGGGAAAAAAAGGCAAGGCTATTCCACTGCTCTCCCAAACTCAGAGCGCCATCCCCTTTAAACCGTGGGGTGTCCCCATGCTGCCGTGTCTGCTCTGTGAAGCTGCTCCGATGGCCAGTCGCCTTCTTAGTGTCCTGCAAACCCCATTCGATCTGAACTGACACTTTTTTACCTATTAACATTCATTACTGCCACTCCCCTCAGAGCAGGGGATGAAAGAGATAGAGGAAAGACAAGGAAGAGAGGAGAAGATTTCAGAAGAAGTGGAGACAGATAAAAGAAGGAGAAGATATTGAGAGGGATCTGGGAGACAGCATGGAAAGCTTTCAGTGGAACAAAACAAAACCCAGAGCTCTCTCTGCTCTCTTTCTCTTGAACTTTTGTTCCACACTTTGACTGCTCTTTGACACGCTTACCTTTGGCAACCTACGCAGACAAGAACAATGAGAATGGTGACCACAAACGCAGAGGCTGCTGCGATGGCTCCCAGGAGCAGCAGGTTTTGGTAGGTAGGCGCTTCTGGATTTGCTTCTTTGTCGTGTTCCATGACACCCACTCCGTCTTTGCTCACTACGTCACTTTCACTCAAGCTCCAGTGCTGCGACTCACACGGGAAAACTGCAAAGATAAGAGAAAAGAAAGGAACGGAGGAAAGAGACACAAGTCATGAGTGGCACAAGAGATAAGAAGTAACAGAAGAAATGTAGCATGGAGGACGGCGAACACTGTGTGTGTAACTCTTGCTTTTTTGTCACTGTCTCCTTCTGACATATCAGTTTCTATTTTTAACCCACTGGAATAATGCACAGAAAATAGAACACCTTAAAAGAAAACAGGTATAGGCATGTCGAAAATGATTTCCTCACACTCTTCCCCCTTTCCAATTAAAAAAGTATCAAACGACACCATCAACCTTTGATTAAACTGCAAGTCGAAAGAACACTTTCAACTCAAACACTAACAAGAAGATCTTACGATGTTAAAACCAGCAAAAACTGTAAACTTGCACAGAGGATTTTCAGTCCAAACCTTCTTCTCCTTGGCAGCATCAGCAATCATCCGTCATACATGGTTATTAGACAAGATTGACTCAGAAGAGATTTTTCCAAAAGGATCTGATTACTCCAGACTACATCATCAAAAGGTTTATAAATAAGCAGATATTTGTGGTATATTTCCTAATTCCAGTATTGTATTTGACAGAAGCTTAATTGACTGTTGCAAAGCAGTTCTTTTATGCTTTTATTCTTATTTTTTAAATCTCTCTGAGGTGCAATCCCCTACATTTACCCAGCTGGGCTAACAAAGTGCCCTTAATCCAGATACCCACGGTGCTTTGTCTCTGTTTCCAAAGCAGACAAAACACACCTTAGCCACCGCACTGTATGCACAGATGATGGAACAAAGAAGATCTCTCTGCATTACGATGGGTATAATCTTTGTAGCAACAGTGGTTATAAAGCTAGAACTTCCAGCAACTACTGAACTCAAATAAAAAAGTGGTTGTCGGTTTCCTTCTATTCTTTTCAAATGAGGACAGTTTGTGAGCTAAAATTTTTCTTTATCATGCAATGATGAATCTGAAAAATGGTAAATTAAAGTATATATCAGCATCAAACTCATAGCAGTTTATCGAACCACATCTATGATCCATCCATCCATCCATTTTCTAAACCTGCAACATACCTTTCGGGGTCATGGGGCTGCCGCCGCCTGACCCATTGTCCAAATCATGATTTCTTTTTCTAAGACTAGTATCCACTAGTTTATGTGTATGATATGATAACTAATATACAATATGATGCCACATTCTAGTAACAAAAATACCTGCTCTGTACCCCCCCAAATGGAGTTGGGTGTTGGTTCTGATTTGTGAGCCTGCAAGGCAAAGATAAGGGTTTATTCTAGAACTATAGATAGATGATAATTCAATCTGGATATCTGACAAACTACTATCAGACAAAATACTTCAAAATCATCTTTGAAGTTCAGCCGGTGTTAAAAAACTGTGATCAAGTTAATCATTTAGTACACTTTTGAGTTTGTAGGATTACATCTATAAAAAAGCAACAAATAATTAATTTAAGAATTGATTAAAAAATGAAAGAATATCATAACAATAATTAATCTTGTGCAGTTGTGTTTATTGTTTTTATTTATGGTAACATTTATTGTGATGAAACCAAGTTTTTATAATTGCAACTTGAGCAAATTTTTAAATATCCTTTTTTGTGTTCTCCAGTTTTATATTATTATAAATGGCTCATAGTGTTGTTAAACCATCTGAACGTCTAAAAGACATAAAACAACAACTTACTCCGACCATATAAAAGAATGTTGCTACTGAACACGTTTATACACACTTATGCTGATGCAATGCAGAAATAAACACAGCATACTTTACATTCCACTGGAAACAGACAATGGCAGCGATGTGTTTTTTTTAATATTAGATTAGAGGGCAAATTGACCTGGTGAAGCAAGCAGCGAGCAGAAGCAGGCCATGGAATGCCACATAAAGCGGTTTATGTTGGTATGAGACTGTGGAATATACCACCACAGGATCTGAATCCGGCCTTCTGTTTCTTAGAGATAAACATGTACCTTTTTTCTTATTTACCTTCTTTATTTCTCCTCTCATCCACACCATCTCTGTCTGACCCTGCAGATATGTGAGGTGATGCACGGCAAATTAATTAAAGGCCACATACAGCCCTTCATGTAATAGACAGCCGGGCAGGGTACAGTACATCACAGTGTGGGGATGCAAAACGGGAGCAAGGCGGGGAATGAAAGGGAAGGCGAAGGGAGAGTTGATCAGACACGGGAGTGAGTGAGGGAGATGAAAAGAGAGAATGCCGCGGGAGGATGCTAGAGAATGGGGGAGGACAGAGACAGAGGGGAGCACACCAAAATGTGAAGTAACAAGAAGGATGCAATAAATAAATGGAAAAGGGGGGGAGGCAGTGGCAGGATATGGAAGACAGGGAAGAGAAAAGGGATGCAGGGAAGCTTGGAAAAATGTGAGATGAGAACAGGAAGGGAGGAAGAAAATAGGAGGAGAAGACGAGAAGGAGGTCATCAGTGTTTCTGCAAGCATGTTTTGTTTTCTCTTGGAAATAGTCAAGAAAAGAAAAAAACACATCCAGGGGTGCATTTCTCACCCGCCAGCGAACACGGAACAAGGAGGGAGCACATGTCTGGCTACATGCTAACAAAATACGAAGCTCGCAAGTGATCAATGAGATGGGGATGAGGAGAGGCAGCTTCTGACTGCAGTTAGCAACGCACGACGCCCCTGCAGCACGCCTGACACAGACATATATATCTGCGCTGCGAGTGTCTATTTCTGCATCATTCTTTGTTTTTGTTCGGAGCCAAAATGATGAGTTAGAACAGCAGCACGCTGAGCATGATGCCTGCTGCTGGCCGTTATGATGAAGACGTTGCCCATGATTTTGACACAGATAGTGATGGTAATAGTGATGAATGAGAAGTGAGCGGTGCAAACACCAAAGGGCGGATGCAAGCAGCAGTGGAAGGCAGGATGCACCAGTGCAGCACAATTACAGGGTGGAAGGTTTCCTCTCGGATCGCACACCAGACGACACAGCACCAACCAAATATACTCGCACACGCACAACCACAGACCTACAATTTCTGCGTTATATAAACATTTAACAAAGCAGCTCACTCACTAACTGTCAAAATGTACAAATTGGACGATTGCTCCTGGCAGACTGTGTATTATTTTTCAAACACTGCTCAACTAGAACTAATTATAGATTTTCATGTCAGATGCCGAAAATAGATTGGCCAGAAAATCTAATTTTGCAACTATTTCTAAGAGAGGCTTCCAATACATTTTCACTTGGCTTCTTTTTTTAATTCTCAATGGGCCATGTGTCATATTAGAGAAGCGTGGAACAAAAGCTTTTTATTTTTTTTGTTGGATGATTTAACATAAAAAAACACATGAAAGTATTTTATAATTGTTGCATGAACCATCTATATAAATAAGTGGTGGAAAGGAAATAATATGAAACACTTTATTCATATAACAGCTTGAAAACGTTTGAGATTTACACTTATAAAGTATTTCCTTAAAGATTGAAAGATAAACATAGGCTGATTGAGCAATACTTTAAGGATTGGATTGCTTTACAGTAAACTGTAATTAGTGCTTTAACTGAATATGGACAGAGAAGCTGAACAGAAGTGACTCATGTTAAAACATTTGAAATCCTAAAGGTTTTCTTTGCAGAAGAATTACCTATACTTCTATTTAGACAGAGTGTTTCAACAAGCTTTAAAACAGAGTGAAAAGATTAAGTTAGCAATAATTAACCTTAGGAAATGCATTTTTTTTTATTTGATTTGTATTTTTTTCTATTACTATAACTGAAATTAGCTTATAAAGAGTCAATGGCTTTTTCTTTATTGAGAAGAACAATAATTGTCGACTCATAAAATGCTTTCCTAAGGCTTAAACACAGTGTGGAAGGTAATTACTCAGCTTAAATTACACATTTAAGTTTACCTCAGAAGAAGCAAAGTCTAGTCATGCTGCTTTCTTGTAAACGTCAAGCTGAATTTTATTTTAATTCTTTTAGTTTTTTTTCTTTCAGGGAGGAGAAAAGGGTTTAAAAAAAGGAGCTAAGGAACTTAATACAGTTAACAGAGTACAGAAAAATAACAACACAAAAATAAAAAAAGCAGCATAAAAGACAACGTCTGCTTGAGGCTTAACATTATCACTGTCATGAAAAAATGTTTACGGAAGAGCTGCATTTTTGTGCACAACCACAAACAACACTCAAATAACCACACAAACATAAAAACACATATCTTCTGCACAAATTGAAGCGGCTGGATGGCTCAGTGGCTGGGTGCAGGACTGGTGTGCAGGAAACCAGAGTTTGCCTCCCAGGGGTGCAATGAGCTTTATCCAGTGTGGGTCCTTGGGCAAGGCACTTCATAGTTAGACACTGTCTAACTACATGGTTAGACAGTATTGTGCCCCCAGCCCGGATACAATACAGGGTTGTATCAGGAAGGGCAGCCGGCCAACCACCTGTGCAAAGCTCTGGGAACCGCTGAATGGATGGACATCTTGAAAAGGGAACAACACTGCCTCCACAATAATGAACACACACACATATTGACATAATGTTGATAAATTGATGCTGAACTACTCATACAACTGTATATAAATATACGCATCATCAGGCATTTCTACACGCATTAACTGTATGTTTGCTGCAGGGCAGCACAAAGAGCCATGGAGAAGGAGCCCGATAACCTCCACCCACCGGACAACCTGACATCAGCCACCCAGAGACAGGACCAGAGGGACCGCCTCCCAGCACCAAGCCCCTAGAGAGACTTTTTTTTGTTTGCCTTCGCATTGAGACTTGTTGTGTACTTCATACAACTAATGTAAACTGATGTGGATTAGCTGCAGGAACATGCAACTTTTCTGACACGCTAAGATATATGTCTGATACAATCACACTCACCGAGTTCAATCCGCAGCTGCTTATGTGTCTGGGCCTTTCGAGTCCTATCATAATGTTTTCATTTGGTTATAACAAAAAAAGCCACGGGCCATGGAAACAACTTATTGCAAACACTATTTTATAAAAAGGGTTCGTGGGAGAGGGCGTATACTGTACTTACAGCGCTTTTCTCAATTAATGCAGCCCTAAAGCACTTTTCGGTCACAAGTCAAATTCACCCATGCACACACACATTGACACACTAACACACACTACCATGCAAGCCACTAACCTGTAACCACAAGGAGCAATGTGGGGTTTTGTGTCTTGCCCAAGGACACTGACACATGGGCACAAGGTGGCAACCGAAACTGCAACCGTCTGATCAGAAGTCTACCGCTCTATCTCTGCATGACGACTTCCTGTACTGCCCAGGTCATGTGACTGTGTTTTAGTTGGCACAACCAAGGCTTCAGTTGCAATTCTGAAGCCTTGGTTGTGCCATCTTGTTTTTTGTGCACATGGTCAAACTTAGATTATTTACTGGAAATAAACATTTTGCTTCATTAAGCTTCATAATTATGAAACAATGTCATTATTTCTGCTTATAAATCTGAATGTTGAGAACACACAGAAACAAAATTTCACTAAGTCAGTTAATTTATAAAAAGCAAATTTACATTTCACCTAAAATGTAGGATATAATCACTGTCTCTTTAACTGAAAATAGATTAAAAAATATGAATAAAAAAATTCATCATTCATTCATCTTCTTCCGTTTATTCCCTTTTGGGGTCACTGGGCTGAGCCTTTCCCGGCCAGGTTGCCAGTCTGTCACAGGGTAGAGTGTCCACAATCACACACCCACGCACTCTCACATCCACACCTAGGGACAATTTAGATTAACCAATTAACCTATGAAGCATGTTTTTGGACTGTGGGAGGAAGCCGGAGTCTCTGGAGAAAACCCACGCATGCACTGTGAGAACATGCAAACTCCACACAGAAAGGTCCCCCATTGATGTTCTGGTGCTGGTCCCCCAGAAAGGACTTGAACTGAGGGCTTTGTCGCTGTGAGGCAAAAGCGCTAACCACTGCGCCACCGGGCAGTAAAAATAATGTTACTGTAAATTGTTTCCTGTCAGGACATTTTTCCAAATGAAAGAGCAGTGAGATTGTTTTACTGTGTCAGACACACATGCATCCTTAAACACTTTAAAATCCCACTCCGATCACCTTTGGATATATTTTATGTGTTTCCAAGGTCTTTTAAAAATTAGTATGTGGTTTATGGGGCTCTTTTTAATACAGCCTTTCTTCATCTGCTTTGATTCACAACGGAATACTCAGAAATGCGATTTTAAGTCCATGTTTCTTCATATGTGTCCTGCATCATTAGAAAAATGTCATAAGGACATGTTAAAACACCAAAAACATGATTTTTCATCAGAGTGGGTCTTTAAGCAGCACTTTATTTCATTTTTCTCTGATCTGTCAAGTTTCAGAAATGACTTTTACAATCTTCAAATTGAAACTCTCCTATGCTGCAAGAAACGTTGGTACATTTTTTGATTAAACATCTGGTTTGGAGGGGGCTGCACGGTGACACAATTGTTGGCGCCCTCGCCTCACAACGAGTAATCCCGGGTTGGAATCCTGGCTGGGACCTTTCTGTGTGGAGTTTGCATGTTCTCCCCGTGCATGCGTGGGTTTTCTTCGGGCGCTCTGGGTTCCTCCCACAGTCCAAAAACATGTTTCATAGGTTAACTGGTGACTCTAAAGTATCCCTAATAGTGCATGTGGGAGTGACTGTGGCCCTGCAACAGGCATGGCAACCTGTCCCGGCTGTACCCCACCTTCACCCAACAGTAGCCAGGGTGGTTAGCAACCACGTGACCCCAAAAGGGATAGAGCAGGTTAAGAAAATGGATGAATGGATCTGCCTTTGGTAGTTTTTCATGTAACAACACTAATGTATCACAGATCCACCCATGTTTACTGCTCACATCATCCTCAGGAATTTATATGTGACATTCACCATTCAGGCTCTTGTTTTCCCCTGTACAGTCATACCACACATATTCTACTATAGTGGAGCTAAATATCACATGAATCACAACATTCAGGAACTTTTGGATCAGTCCCACATTTACCAGATGACAGCCTTTGCATTTTTCTGACAAAGCCCAGCATCTAAAATCCCTCTTTTGGCATTGGATTAACAAAATCAATATTGGTGCATTTTTCATTACTGGACAGGGCAGTTCTGAACGGATAGAAGCATCACTCTGCGTGCATCTTTCCTTCTCTGTCATTACATTAGCACAAATCCAACAAAGTAATTAAAATCAACTGCTCTGATGGAAATTTGAAATGCTGTGCAGTGAGAGTGTTTACTCGCAAACACACACACTTAAGACAGCAACTATCAGAGCCACTTAATTCACAGTCTTGGTTAAAGTCTGTGTGTCATATCAAGCTGTAAAATGATCCTGTTTATGCCCTGTTGCCAAATCAGTCAATCCCTCTATCAGCACGCCAGTCATTCTGGTCAGTGATGGACAGTAGATGACAGGAAAAGAAGGACAGAGAGCACAGAGGACAACATTTCTGTCCAACACAGCGGGTTCAGAGCTGTAGACCACACTAGTCCAGCGGGATTTCTGCCCTTAAACTGCATACAGCAGCTCAGAGTGATGGGGAAACGCTGAAGAAAGCAGGAACAGAGACGATGCAGGTTAACCTCTATGGCCTTTTCACCATCAGCTGCATGACAAAGTTCAAGCCTCACACACCAAGAAAACACCTTGTTCGTGCTTTTGAAAAGCCCAGAGATGTAGTGTGTTTCCTAAAATGACTTACAACAGGCAGCCACATAAAGGGACTTTAACCTGCTGAGCTTTTTGTCCTGCACACAAGCTCTTATCACATGAGCAGAACTAATGTGGTTTAGAGTCTGCTGAAAGCTTCAGGCAACATCCTTTTTCTTAATGACTATTTAAGGATCAAATGTTTAGAGTATCTAATCTCTAAATATTAGGTACAATTTAAAAATGTTACCTGATACTCTATATATTTATAATCAAAAAATCTCAAAAGCCAAAGGTAATTATTGAACTCGGTCATTTCCTGAGTCCAGGGCCAAGTCCACTCAAGTTTGTCGGTATGTGCCAATGCCGTGGCATTGATCAAACACTACAGGTTTATGCAGCAAACATGGATGTTACTGATACTACAAAAATGTAAGAACAATATGACTGACTGAGGCAATGTGCTCGTTTAGAATCTCAAAATCCTTATTAAAGCATCAGCTGTTCTCATAATGTTCAGTTGATGACAGCCATTTTTATATTTGATCAACTTTTTCTGTTTTTATTCTCTTTTATCATCATGCTCTCCCTTCCTCCAGTTCAGTCTTATCCGATGAATCCACGGTTAAAGTGGTCAAATAAGCATTTCACTTGAATTTGTATTAAAATAATTTACAAAAAAATTACAATTTTAGAAAATGAATTTACTTCAGTTTTAATTCACAGAAAATAAGGTGTGTTTATAATATAATTATGTCAAGGTGCAAATTATTGTTTTTTTGTGACAGTTGTGTCACAGTTGCATCTCAGTCACATCTAAATATGAGTCATAAAGTCCATGGAAACAAACTAAAAGTGAAAAGAAGCTAAGTTAACATCAGGGTCATTTGAGAGAGCTGCTGAAGGTCGGTGAAGACTGAAACACTTTATCAAGCTGCTGCCAGCTTTAATGAGAAGTAGCTGAACTGCACAAGAGACGAAGGAGATGAAAAATGGACAAATATGTTGTTTTTAGTTGAAGACAAACATAAGTGTTCATTTAAGATCTTCTGCACGAAGACAGGAGGTCGAAGAACTGTTTTTTTGAAATAAAAACTGCTCTTGCTCTCTTCTACTGCCCCAACGGTCAACAGGTTGCTGCTGAGTAAAGTATGTCCTAACAGGCAACTAATGTGGTTCAGTCTGAGTGGGGGTGTCATGCATCCTCTTAATGTTGTTTGCACTTTGGATAGGTGACTTTAGGAGCATTTTGGGTGTTTTTTTTAATGAGAAAAACTATGGTTCAGAAGACATTTCAGGAAAGAATGAAGCAAAAATCAGCAGAAACAGACAACAAGCAGAACACAGTCATGCCTCAAGCTTTTCTTATGGTTGCCTATTCTACCAAATATTGTCCGTTTTACAAAAAGCTTATATAGTTCAAAACTTGCTACAGTATTGTGAACAGGATGTCTGAGTGATGTTTTGTTTATTTTTTCTGTTGCCATGTTTTAAACTTATACAGTAAGAATAAATATTTGTTTCCAACACTATAATGTAAAAATAACTGTTTCCTGTTTGGAGGCATGGCTAGGCTTCCATTTCTCCTCACTCGGCGCAGCTTCGCCTCCATCGTTCTCTTCAGATTCGTCATCAGCAAGGTGAGCTGCAGACTAGCTGACAACTTGTCATTGATGCTGCATGGTTTAGCAACTTTTCTGTATATTTTTTTCATAAAAGGATCTGGTGTTTTATGTCACTTGGACGACGAATAACATGGCACTCACAATCCCACAGCTTTGCTCTTTCAATCAAGTCCGACATGCGGACCTACTGACTGAGGAGCCCAGGTCATCAAAGAGTCAGCACACATTTCAGAACACTTGTTTCATTACAAAATAGTTTTTTTTTAAAACTAACTCCCAGCTTAAACTACATTTGGAAAAAAACATTTTTTTTCAATTTACTTCTTTTTTTTTTAATGTAAGCACAGCAAGAAGCAATCATACATTTATTGCTGGCACTTCACACTAAACTAAGCTTTATCAAGCTGCTTCCAGCACTAAATTAAGAAAACAAGGATAAATACTGTGGAGCGAAACAGGAACTGTGCAATAAGATGGAGTTGAAATGAAAAGTAGCAGAGAATGTGTCCTTGAAATGCAGGAACTGTGCACTTAGTGTCCTTATATAATTTTTTTAACTTATTTTTTAGGTCTCTGTTAACCTACTATTCATCTTCTTTGACTTCTTTTGTACCATAAACAATTTCCTAACTTTATTTTCATTGCAAGGTGTCAAACAGACAACAGCCAGTAAGCCCTTTAGTGTTAAAACACTCGTTCAGAATCCTGCATTTTTACTTGTCACATTTATGCAGTTATGACGTAATGGCAAAACAAACGAACCAACTTCTAAAGGCACTAAGGCAAAATCAGTTTTTCTTTGATTTTTCTTTCCAGGACAGTTGGCGGCTCTGCTGGTGCTGCTGTTGGTTTTAATCATCCACACATAACAGAGTGCCTAAGATGTCTTTAAATGGCAACCCTTGTTTTGTTGTATTTTTAGACGAACAAAAGATTTTGACATTTCAGTTGTTTGCCTCATCCTTGGGTTCCGTGGCGAAATCTTTCCACCATCAAACAACAAAGACGATCCTGGAGCTTGCTCAACTGATTTCTCAGCGCTTCAGGGTGGATAAAAGTGTGTCTGAGGCCCGGAAGTGCGAAAAGAATATAAGCTATTATAAATGGGGGAGAAATAACAGAATAATGAACGAGAATACACTGAAAATCTAAAAAATCTCTTCAAATATGGAGTCAAACTATAATAAAAATAGGTGGAACACACTTGATACAGTTTGTTCTATCTCCGTCCCACTGAGAGAAGCCACAACCACAGTACAGTATAGCGCTGACCCCCCACTCTTAGGGAAGGCAAGACCCCATTTTGCTCTCACTTGGCTCGACTTAATTAACCAAAATGAGTTAGAAGCAACATTCAGGATTAGGATTAATCCTTGAGGGATTGAGGATCTCTGCATCCCTCGGTCCTGCTCGTCCTCTCTGTTCATAGTCGACTTCAGCGTTAACTTCCCGCTCGTTATTTTAATGATGCTTCCACTGTGAGTCTATGCTCCTGAGCGCATGCTGCTCTTTAAGACTGCAGTGCGGGGAACAGAAAGAAACATGCAAACATCCACAAACTAATGCTTACAGCAGCACCGGATCAAATGAAAATGAAAAACGGCACCCATGCATTATATATGTGTGTTGTCGCGGAAACTAGAAGATTATTGGGAAAACTGGCAAAGCTGAAAAATCTTCAAAGACATGTGGCAGCGCGTGACCTATCTGAAAATCTGTGTGACCATGCAGCTTCAATCATCGGGGAACAAGGGCAGAAAAAAATCTTAGCAGCAGAATGAAGGCCTGTTAAAGAGTAACTTTTTCCCCCTGAAGTATCACTGAATTCCCCACTTAACCGTAATACAGAGAAGCACTGTGACAGACAGATATCAAACCCCCCCAACTCTGTGTTTTTGCTTTAGATGCATTATTCATCTGTGTGCCAATTTAGAGGAGCCGTCCCAATCCCCCAGCTGGCACCAAAAAGACGAGAAAGGAGCGTGAGACAGGCGACTGGAGCAAAAGAAGTCACAGTGAGAATGTCAGAAACCGGAAGGAGGGAAGAAACACAGAAAAGGGGGAATAGCAGGAACACCAGAACAAAAGTGGGAGCGAGACAGATGCAGGGGAGAGTGAGCTCAGCCTCTCAGCTGCAATGTGGTGAAACATCCAAACAGGATTTCAAGTGATCCAGCGAGACCTCTCCCAGCACGCCATGATATTACCAGCTCTGTCTGATTTGTCTGCTCCGAGCAGATTAATGAGGATCTCCAAACTAAAGGCTCTTAACCCTGCAAAAAACAGAGCAAGCATGAACTCAGCGCTTGCCTCTTCGCAAAACTTCCTCCCTTTTGCAGAATACTCAACTACTGTGCTGCTGTTTAAGCGCTACACCAAGTCAAACAAACGCAGAACAATCTTATAACTGTGTGACGATGCACAGAACTTAAAATTTCCGCCTTGATGATGTCTGACCGATGCCAGGATCATCCCAGCATCTCCCCACCACCATCAATGCCAGCAGCTGCTGGAGCTGTCCATCCTGGAGCTGCCTGCCCCAGATTTAGCCCCACACATGGAGCTCATCCTGCCCGGCTTCACTCCACCGCAGGACTACCAGTGGCTACCTATTATGGCAGCAGGCTGTCACACGCATGCACCACATCTTCACATTAGTACCTGGCTGAAAACAAGGCAGACACTGGTAGTAGCATTTCCCCCTTACAATATGTGCGTCTGTGCATGTGTGTGGATCAGCAGCACTGATGCCTAATCTGCCCGTGTCTCCCCATAACAGAGCTCTGCACTCACAGACCTGACAGCTGCTTGGTCGTCGTCCCCCCAATAGCCTCTGTTACTGCACTCAAATCACAACCAACAGGCGGTTTTTGCAAATCTATGCTAAACAACATTGCACAGAAAATGTGCAATGCCATCTGTCTTTATCCTCAGGTTTGATGCAGTCGCTGTCCTTACACCTTTTTTCCAACTTTTCCATCATTTTCTTTATTTGCAGTGCTACCGACCGGCACTAACAAGGATACTGGTGTGAGGAGGGCGTTGGGCTGGGCTCCTCTACAGAGGGATCTGTCAGACTGTGCTGGAGCTGTGAGAATTCGCCTGTCAGATTTGGCCTTATTTGTCAGTTTGCTGTGATTCTGCTCCTTCAGCTTTGTCATGTCACCACTTGGATCGCTTCAGAAAGGCTCGTGGGAGTCGCACACATAGAAAAGAAGTCCTTGAAGCCGATCCACATCAGGTCGAACCTCTCAAAAATAATGCTTATCACACCATGAGCATTGGATTTTTTGAAATCATCAATTTGTTTAACCAAATGCAAACTAGTGAAATAGGTCTAGTCGCTCATGTTGGATTGAAATGTGGGTTAGATTAGTTAGATTAAAAAATGCACCATCAAAAATGCACCGCACAATTTGTCAGGCATGTATTAATTACAGGCCTAAAGAGACCATAGTACACAGAGGACCTGGACTAAATTCCTTATAAAATCAGCTTTTAGATGAAAGCACATATGCTTTAAAAAACACACTGTGCTGCTCTAAAATATGGCCAAAATTAACAATTTAGTATATTATGAACACAATACGGCTCCCAAATGAGCTAACTGTAAAAACATTGCTTGTTCTTAATTTTACAATTAAACACAATGAATGAAATGCCTGAAATTTCAGAACTTGTGCGTCTGAAATGCTAAGGGATTGGATATTTCAATTATGACAGAATCTCTCACCACAAACTATGTCAACACAACCCATACTGAAGCAATGATTCCTTATGGGGATTACTTCTGGGGGTGTATGTGTCAATGGAGGGGCGCGGGGGGCAAAGGCTGGTTTTCATTTTAATTTTTCATTTAGCTTGTTTTTAAACGGTAAAGTGCATGGTATCAAAAGCGCATTTTTAAAATAAATAAATAAATAAAACTTGAATTGATTTGAATCAATCCAACAAGTATGAAATAAGTTACACCTGACAGTCAAACTTAACCTGTAAATGTATTCCTATTTACAGATATGTGTTGAATCATCAGCTTTTAAAGCTTGAATCCGCAAATGTCACAAACTTATTGCGACATCTCATGACTTCAGAATCACACCCACTCCAAATTTTTGCATGCTGAATCAAAGACCAAAACAAAAATAAAAAAACAACAGCGGCATGAGTTCCCAGGTCTCTGGTGGCAAGTAATGTTTTCACACTTATGTGGGGAGATTGCTATTTCTGCACAGAGCCAGATAACTCAATTATTCATCGTGGATGCTGGCGCACTCACTTTACCTTTGTGAGGATGGAGGCGGGTGTGTCTCTCTTTAAGCGTGCGCTCCACTCCAGTGTGTGTCTGTGTGCGAGTGTGTGAGAGCACCACCAGCTGAAGATGAACTGCTGACATGCCACACCACACAGGGAGAGAGGAAAGACGCAAAAAAAGGAAAAGAAGCTGTCATAAACATGGCAATCAAAGCAGTATGAAGCGGGAGGTGAGGATCAAAGAGCAGAAAGAGAAGAGGCAAGGAATTAGCTCCCTTATCTTCTCTGTAAGCCAGCCGCACTCCCTCCAATCCTCTTGAGCTCAAGTCAGTGGTTACAAAAGGGGAAAAAAAGCTTTTTTTAAATTACAAAAAAAAAAAAAATAATACATATCAGAGGTGTTCACCCTTTTTGCACAGGGGGACATTTTAAACACCTTGCAGTCTTGACTTAAAGCATTTTCATCCTGTTATTCATAGTTTTGCTGTGCTGGTGAATCCTCTGTAACATTACAAAGCTCATGCATAATCTCAGTTTTTCTCAAATTCACATAAGTTTTGCTAAAGTTTCCTTGCACAATATATTGATCTTAAAGACACCAATGAAAATTGTGTTTTGGGCATTTTTAACATGTTTTTGAGGCATTTGTTTTAATGATGGGGAAAATATTAAAAGAAAATTAAGCTTAAAACTGTGTTTCTGAGTATTTCTTTATTCAAGTTGTGGTGAATCGGGAGAAGACGGATAAATGCTGTTTGAAAAAGCTTGTGGTTGTTACGTAAGATCTACAATCAGCAAGCCACAAACTCCCTGCTCTGCTCCATTCTGATGCGTGTACTTGTTGACAAATAGATGTATGCACGGCTTTATTTTCTTCCATTAAGCTGGCTCAAAATGGTACCCAACAGCAGCTCCAACTTTGCTTGCCATTTTGTTTGCACTGCTAATGTTAGGTTAGGGTTGTAAGGGGTTTGAAGCTAGTGGGAGAGGGTGTAAACAAAGGGATGATGGGAAATTAGCGCAGGCTCACTCCACACCAACAGTCCCACAACTCAGAGACAAGTTTCTGATGAACTACTGCTGCTCTGCAAACACCATGCTCTAGAAAAAGACGCAAGTTTTTTGGTTTTCACCAAAAACGACACAATCATAATTGAAAGATCTCTGGGAACACCTTTACAAAAGCTCAAAATATGATCAGAGTGGGACTTGTGAGTGAGAAAAATGCCAAAATTTGTCACCAAGTAATTCCTATGTAAAGAAGTTACTGTATTTAGTTGCAAAAGTAGCACACAAACATTCTTTAGAAACAGAAGGGCAGGAAATAATCCTGCAAAAATGTTGCATATGTGCAAACAAGAGTGTGATACGGCATTGAAGGCTAAGGTACAAAAGCACAGAAGTAACAACTATGAGGCTAACTCGACGTTTGCAATGTTCGGTAGGGTGGTTCCCAAAGAGGTTCTTAAAAAAAGGGGAATACCCTCGCGTGGATAATTTTCTGCAGGTCATTCATAAAATACTATGTGGGAAAAGTTTTGACTGAGAAACTCTTATGAATGAGGCAGGTGGTGTTCCTGTGAGGAATGCAAAGTAAGACTGAATGACTGAGTGTGGACAGAAGGGTGCAGACCCAGATTTTTCCTCATAAGTGATTTAAACTTGATTCAATTAGCCACATTTAGCCAAAGGATGGTGATAAGTAATGTAGTAACATGAGCCCTGTTGGGTTCCCTGAATACAGAACATGCCACATTATGGATTAGTTGTAAAGGTTTTATAGCAGATGCTGACAGACCAGCCAGGAAAACACTGCAGTGGTAAAGGTGGAAGACATTATAATAGTCTAAACTAAATGCTGGATTCTGCAGTAAAAAAGGACAAACTTTCTGTTTTGTGATAATGCACATTTATGCACACTTTGGACAGACAAAACATGGTGACAGAGAGATAGGTGGTGGCATAGGTGGTTCTCAATACTGACACCCAGCTTCACAGCTGCAGAAGAGCTGGTAATGATATTCCTAAAAAATGACAAAATAATCTGTAAACCAATCTGGGCAACAAATGCAATTTGCAATACAAATATTACATTTTCTAGCATCTTTTAACAAAAAAACAGGGTCAAAGTTTTAGTTTGTAACATTTTTAAGTTTTTACTAAATGTTTTTAAACCTGAAACATTTAGTTAATCTCTGAAAAGTGTATTTTCTTACAGCCAGTTTTTTCTCCATGGACGCTTCAACTGATGACCCTTAATTAACCCTGAAATAATGCTGTTTGGTCAACACTATATATTTACGTTTTTTTAACGATCTACTTTGTTTGATAAGTGCAAAAGCTCATCTTTGCTGTAGACTAAACTCTGGTGTGACTCTGTTACATTGTGGACACAAACACATCATTCAATGTGGCAAAGAGATATGGTCGATCATAAAGAGCAACTGCATAACCTTAAAGTCCTTCTCCAGTCATATCTTGATCTATTTTATTACATTCCCAGTGGTCTCTTAATTATGATTATGGCATTTTTATCCAACATAAAAAAAAGCTGGGTTGGTTTTTTTTTTAAGACAGTTTCTACAAAGGAGTTCTTTAGAAACTGCCTTTGAGTTGTGTGACTGTTGGCGAGGAGTAAGCCTGTGCTCATTTCCCACCAGCCCCTTGTTTACACTTTCTATTTCTAGCTTCGGGCCCTTATAACTAGGGGTGTGTTCGGCAAGAGTCTGGCGATTCCACACGTATCCCGATACGCGTCCCACGGTACGATACATATCGCAATATTGTTACAAAACACTTTGTTTTTTAAGAGTATGACTTAGAAAAAACTACCTGAATATTAATACGCCTTTTATTGTAATAAAATGATAACATTCATTTTGTTTGATGATCACAATGTTAAGCACTGCACCTGTAGCTCATATATAAGTTGATTTTGCCCAAGCAAATTCATAGTGCTTTTATTTTGGTAACTTAAAATATATTTGTTCTTACAGAGAACAGTCAACATTGTCTGATTTTCACAACAATTTTTTTTTCAGTATAAGAAAACATACATAGAATGGTTGTGCCTTGTGCCAGCTGCAGCTCAGTTTTCTTAATGCGGAAGTATTTCACCGCTCATCACCACAACATTAGCCTTTTTTTTAGATCAATACAAATACAAATCAATACAAATATCGCCAAATGAATTAATGCTATATATCGGTGAATGTATTTTTTCCTACACCCCTACTCATAGCCCCAAATTAATGTTATCAGTGCAACAAAAATGGAGAGCAAAATTGGAGCTATCAAGCCGTACAGTTTTGAACCTTATGTCAGCTCAGACTAGGGAAATAAACATGGATCTATTTGTCTACAAGTGAATGTATCAGAAGGGAGTGGAGCAGGGAGATTGGGGCACACCGATTGTAGTTTGCATGTGACAACTACAAGCATTTTCTGATGGCATGTTTTTCATCTGCTCCTGATTTACAACAATTTGAATAAAGAAATACTCTGAATTCGCAATGATACACTTCATTTTATTTATAAATGCCCTCTATCATCAGAAAAATGCCACAAGAACATGTTCAAAATACCAAAAACCAAATTTTTCAATGGAGTGGGTCTTTAACCATTAAAAAAATCCCATAGAACTCACTTGGGGAAGTGCAAAACTAGATTGGAGATTGTCTCTTTGGTGAACCTGCTGTTGTGAGGAGGTGACAAAACTAATCAATATATGCATATAATATATGAATTCAATTTCAAAAGATGAACAATTAATCGTTACACTAGTTACATTTTAATAGTTAATTTATTTGTGCCTCTTTCTTTCTATTTTTATTATTTTTTAAACTACAGCAGCATCAATAACTTCTATGTGATTCATTTTAGTTAGTACAGACATGAACTTTTAATGAAAAAAAGTCTGACTCTTGCATGCATTTAGTTTACACTGAAGTTTTTGATTCAGCATCACCATCAAAACACAATCCCTGTCTTATTACTAATGAAAGATCTGCAGCCTTTATTTGATAGGTTCATTAACATTATGTAAACATGATGCTCAAGCTGTGGCCTGGACAAATTTCAATCTAAGATGTTGTGCTTTCATTTAACTAAATGTTAGCTCATTTGGGCCCCTGACTTAACAACAGACTGTTACAGAGTAGAGTGGAAGGGCTGTGCATCGGGGTCTGCATCTCTGTTCACAAACAGCTGCCAAGTGCTGCCCCCAGAGTCTATTTATCACCCCTGACACCATATGGAGCCCTGGAAAGTCCTGAGCAAACACACTGCACAAACATGGCCTTAAGACACAGACATTTAGTCAACATATGCACATGCATATTGATTATCAGACGGCAACTAGCATTCAAATATAGGAACTTTACAGTCCATATAAGAAAATTACATCCAAACTAAGACAAATAGCACATTGAAATTTGGAACTGTAAATTATTGTGGCACAAAGATGGCATTCTCATTTAGGAATATTTGAAATAAATATATGCACACTGACACATACTGTACCTCCCTATCGGCCATATTTCTGCCTGTGCATATCTGTGTGTGCAACGGGCTGCTACTGATTTATTTCCCTGTGGACATCTACAGCTAGCCAATTGGAGCAGTTACACATGTCAACACTTGCATGCAACAACTTATAATAGCTGATCCATCCAGTGGCTCTATCGCAGTTTTTCAGCTTATAACAACCAGTAAGATTTTAGAAACTAAATGACATGAATGCTTTGAAGAAAGATTTGATCTGGTTTTGGTCTCACTAATACATATTGATTTTTTAGGACCAGCAGAGGCCATCAGTGGTTTATTTTAAACTTTTGCTTGTGACCTGCTACACCATTGAGTGTCGTCATGCCACTAACTGTGAGTCGGCAGCTTCTAAATCCAAGGACTTTGCACAAATTAGTCTGACTGCATGTGTGTTTGCAAGAATGCAAATGAAGAACTGAGAAAGAGAAATTAGATCATAAAGAAAGATTAGAAAAAGCGAGATGAGAATATTTTAGAAGAAAAAGCAAAATAATATGGTTCAATGGTTTCCCCAGATATTGCAGAGGGAAAACAATAAAACAGTAAATTAAAAATGTCACCTTCTTGGCCTACTGCAGTGCCAAACCACGCTTCATAGGTCACTGTAAAAGGATAACTGGTTCTCAGTAGACTAGCCTGGTTAAATAAAGGTATAAAAAGCCTAGAAGCAGCGAATGAGTGACGCTGATACCAACAACTGACAGAAAGGAAGATGTTTTCTATCAAACCACACAGGTGGCTCCAATCAATAATTAAGTGGGACTCTTCCTGCTACGATAAGAAACAGAAGGATGGAGCTGACACAAAGATCAGTCTTTGCTATAAGTTAGCATTCTATCTGTTGCACAAATCCCTGTTTTTTTTTTTTTGGGTGAGTCACCCTCTGCACTTGCAAACATGCATCTGATCTTGCAAGCAATATTGGAGCTATCCAACATCCAACTGTGCTGTTTTGAGCCAGATACCAACGTACATGGATCTATTTGTCCGTAAGTGGAGGCTTCAGAACGTAGCGGAACAGGGAGGTTCTACGTCACAACTGCAAGCTTTTTCAAACACCTTTTTTTTGTCTGTTCCTGATTCACAACAATTTGAATAAAGAAAGAGTCACAAATGCTATTATACACTTTATTGTATTTAAATATGCCTCCATCATAAGAAAAATGCCACACAAACATGTCAAATACACCAAAACACGATTTTCACTGGAGTGGGTCTTAAGTGAAAAAGTTCAGAACCACTCCAACTGAAAAACTGGCCCACTCTTAACCACCATGCTACCACCTTCCCATGGCTGGCTCTAAGTATCATCCACGAGGCAGTGTCTAACTCTGATAGATGCTCCATTTCCATTTGAAAGGTGTTTAGTGTCCATTGAGCAGTGTTATCAAAGCTGCGCAGACACAAAGAGCCTCCCTTACTCCTCCCAGTCATAGGAGAAGTCATCGATTTAATTCAGTCTTGAAAGCTAGGTCAGCCTCAACAATGGAAGCGTATGGAAAAATCATTTTCCCAGGTGATTTCTGAAATGTTAACCTACATACATGTTTCCCGTCACTCTCCTGCCCTCCTCTGACTATCCACCACAGAAGCACAGATGGAGAAGAGAAAGAGGAGGGTGCTCTGTGGGTTTCTCATCAATGGAGCATGCAGGCTCTTCTCCTGGTGATTCATGCTGCCTTTCTTTACACTTCTCTTCGAAGGCCACCTACCATACACCTACACTTGTGCTAAGCTGCTGCCAATTTACTACGTCTGCACATCCATTACACTACTGAAAAGCTTCTGATAATGTAAAAAAGTTACAGATGAATCCTTTTATTTGGGTGGAAATGTGTTTGCTAGAAAAAGCAAACTATCATAGTTGTTCTAAGCTGACATCTTTACTGTCAGCTAGAATTGACTTGAATTTGTTGTTATAACACCAACTTTACAGTAAATGACAAAAAAAAAAAACGAGTCAAAAAGTCTTACTGCACTGCTTTCTGAAGCTTATAATCCTGACTAAATGGTTAGTAAAAATATTTTGTAAATCAAACAAAAAGCATAAAGAGTAAGTTAGTGATTCTCTCTCGAGATTAACATTTTTAAGTATATCTAAAAAACAGTATACCGTATATGAACACAAAAACAAGTAGAAATACACACAACTTTAAAATACTGCTTCCTTTATTGAGCATCTGAGTCTGACAAAAACAAGAAGCTCTCATCACCAACTTCCTTTTTTTCTGCAGAATATAGGAGTTTTGCTGTTTTACTAAAATGCCAGCTAACCTTTATAAACATAAACTATCCTCTCTGATGTTAATAACAGTGTGGTTTTACAAAAACTAGAACGATCCTGCATTCCATGCATTTGAGACAAAATAAAATCAAAGAATTTATACTCTTTTGAGATACATAATCAATAACAAATAGTGAAACTTACATTTTACCTGTTTGTTTGAAAAAAATGTATTTGGGTTTCTAAATATGTTTTAAGATGGTAAAGAAGCTAAAGAAGTATAGTTGTTTGTTGCCGTGGATATATAGCATAAGACATCGATGGATAATGATGTCATTGGTTGGATTCTGCTCAGTAACAATGAAACCCCACGTGGAAAGAGTCCATTGAATGAAATTTACTCATCACCTCAAAAACGGCCGCTGGGCTCGAAAGTTTCTTTTTGACTAGCCACTTCCCAGTCAAAAAATGCCACATCCATCCATCCATCCATCCATCCATCCATCCATCCATCCATCCATCCATCCATCCGGTCAGTTAAAAACCTGGTCAAATTCCTGAATGGAAGGTGGACGTTTGGTTAGTCAGTCTGAAGCTGTTCATAAACTGATCATCCAACAAAAAAAAAAAAAAGACAAAAGTTAACTTTTCCTAATTGTCTGGAAAAAGCAGCACTTTCAAAGGCATAAAGAAAAATGTCTACAATTGGCAAAAACCAGGATAATCCCTTCCAAAATCCATTCTGCCCTGACTTTGTCAAACAGTCAATGAGTTATTGTGAATTTGTTTCTGCTGTGAAATCCCGTTCAAGTCCTGCTGACTGTTATTGTTGATGACCGTTTATTTCTCAAAGGTGTAAATAAAGAGTACAACCCCTTCTGTTGTAGAATCAAGGCCTTGCACTAAAGCATTGTGCATCTTTGATGTAGGCCCATCAGAAATTCCTTTGAATTCTTACTGGTATTTGAAAACCTCCTAGACAATAACTGCATTGATTAGCAGCAGATTCTTGTAAAAACAGCTGCAAATATTTGACCAAATAATTTGACATTTTTACCAAAATTCCACACAGATTCGTATGGGCAAAAACAAATATTACTGTTAGTAGTAGTAGCAGTGGTAGTAATAGTATTAGTAACAGAAACGTAGTGGTATCCTTATTAGTACTGCAATGTTGCCAAAACAAAAACGAAAAAATTCACTCAATAATTGTCATATTTGTGACAATGTCTGTTAATGTGAGTATAAAAAGTAATACATAAATATCATAAACTAATCTCTTACACAAGTTTAAAGTACCTTTAAAAAATCTTTTTAAGCTTCATATTTATAAATTGAAATTATTCGCAAGTGTTTTTAAGAGGAACACAGCTGTAGCTACTGATGCAAACATCATCCTTAAGAAAGGAAATTCATACATCAGACTCGTGTTTCTTTAGAAAACAGACTTTAGTGATGTTTTCCTAAGAGATTAAAAAAAAGTAATATCCGGTGTTCTCTTTCTCTGGACAAAACATAAGAGACAAACATCACATCCATATATCACAGGTATTACTTCTCACTATGGCAGCAACTAATGTAATGAGTAGTGATTTCAGTGGAAAGTTGACCCTGTTGGCTTTGCATTCTTGATGTCAGGGATATATACAAGCATACCTGTGTCAGGCAGGTTAATTCAACGTGGCGGTTCAGCTAATGTAGATAGTCCATGCTGTGGTTAAGTAGGTTAGTAAAGATTCCATGGAAGTTATAGATATCGATCAGATAGGAGGATGTATGTGTTTATGTATGGGAGGGGGTTTTCTGTGCTTCAACTAACCAAGGAAAAACAAAGAAAAGTGCAGATGCACACAAAAACGACGGTTCACAGCTCAGGGAATGAGCTCATTTGACAGAAAATAGCACAAGTTGCCCATCAAATCAAGTACAAACAGGGTTGACGAGTATTTACATAAGAAGGAAGAGTAGAAAGAGAAGAAAGAGTGTGAGGCAGAAACAGTCAGAAAGCTCTTGGGAACTAAGAGCTTTCATGTGGAGGTGAATACTTGAAGGGAAATCATCACAGTAATGCCTTAAATGCCCACATGTTTGCTTAATAGTTACTACCTACAAACAAATATTTGCAGTCTTTAAGGGTCGATATAGATTTGTGCCAGTCATAAAAAGGAGTGTTTCCAAAGTCAGGGGTGTCTAAACATTTTGCAAACAAGGTCAGATTTGGGGAGGTGAAAAGTATGAGGGCCAACCAATTGGCCTATATTCTTTGAACCCTTATAAAAACATTAAATCCATGCGAACTATTAAATGAAATAGTTTTTGCAATGAGATACTTTTCATTTTCACATAGAACAGAAATGCATTCAAATACTTTTTTTTTCCAAAGTGCATTTCCTTTTTGTAGACCAGAGATTTAGAAAAAAAAAGGGTCATGAAAAACATCTTTTGCCAAGATTGAATATGAAAAGTTATATATTATTCTATAAAAAAGCTCACTGCACATTTCTAAATTTAAATCATGTGAACAGAACAATAGCACTTACAGTTGTTTTATTCACAAGTACAAACAGCTGTGGTTTTGATCACAGAAAAAAATAAATCTTTTCCTTTCATTTGACCCTTGAGGCTCTAAAGGTCAAGTAGTTGTTGTGACAGGTTTAGAACAGCTTATAACATAATTTGGCCGATCATAAGTCAAGAAATTGTAGTTCTCCGAAAGTGTCTGGAGTTTCATATTATTAAGTATATTTTTACTTTTATGACAAAAGCCTGTAAAATGTGAATGCAGGCCAAATTTTGCTCATGGGACAGACATGCCGAACCTAGGTAAAAAGGATTACAGACTTTGTAAATAAAAATGCCACTTTACAATCATACCTGAGTCAGCTGTAGCATATGATGAAGCTTATCTCTAGGCCTTATAGTGCAGTTCATTTTTAGATTGTAGCTGGACATTTAGTGTCAAAGGTGTTGGGCACAATATAAAGATTTTTCAAAAGTTTAAACACCAAGATACCTCAACCACAGTTATGTCACTTCACTTCCTGACTTAACACAAGTCTGCTGTTTCCTGAAATAGCTCAGTGCATGTTTGAAGCTAGATTCTTGATTCAACATGGAGATAGACAGATAGGGTGGGTGCAGCAAATGCTGTGAATGCAACGAAACCACTGCAAGCACAACTCTAACACATACCAGCTGCACAGTGCAGAACTTCACGTACGCATATACGGTGCTGCTTTGCTCTTGATCTGCTGGGGTCACAAACCTGGTGCTGTTTACAATATTATGCCTGATAACAGAACATTCTTCCCTTTAAAAAAACCTGGACATTCTAAGTTACTGAAAAGATGCTATTCCAATAAGCCAAAAACCATAAATCAAATGAGTTGACCTCCCTCTTATTTATATTTTGACTTTGCTGTGAAGTATTCTTTCAAGCTGAAAGCAGACTCTGGAGTGGAGTTTAGATGATGTGATCTCTCTTTACATAAGCCGCACTTATTAAGCAGCACTACTAAAAGCCTGAGGATTCTCTTACTAAACCAATCAATATGGGATCTGTCTTGCTGAGTCCCCTGTGTTCTCCACTCCACCCTTCATTCTTCCTGCATCCTTTCCCATTCATGCAGAGCACAGAGTGAGGCAGATGCTCCTGCGACTGCATTCTATGATCTCATATAAAAGGGCCACTATCTCAAACCTCAGGAGGTGGACCAGGTGAGACCCGTCCTGTAACGGAGCAGCACAGAGGAGCGAGTTCCCTGCAAAACGGGCAGATAAAAAGGCAGTCAGCACAACTGCCCTGCTGTCATCTTTGAGTACAGAGGCTGATTTTCCATTGGCAACACCTGTCAGAGAGATCGATAAACAGCTACTGTTGCAAAGGTGAACTCGCCCACCAGCACACGCTGAACTTTTTACCGACCGAGTCTCTGACAGGACGAGACATTTACCATTGAGAGGCATCTCACATTCAAATGGAGCTTAGGCTTGGGTCGCCACTTCCAGCAAACTTGGAGCTGTATTCATTTTGTGCTCAAGCAAATGCGGACACAAGGTCAAACAGATGTATGCAGTAAACATAACATACAGCATATTTTTTGTCCACCAGCAGAGAGGGCAAAGGGTTATGGAACCCACTCGGTTAAAAAACATCAATTTAAAAAATGTTACTATTGTAAAACACGTAGCAGTGAGAGATAACATGATTGAAAAAGTAAAAATATTAATAGTATTCAGTAACCAGATGTTATATATCCAGTGCTTTTCTAGACAAAACAAACATTCACACAGCAACAAAACTTCTCTGGTGTGTAGCGATACAGAATCCCAACCGTTTTAAGAATTGCATTTATTACTGATACGTTTCCCTCTTTAAAACAAAGTAAGTGTATCTGCTTATAAAACAGGAACCCAAGCGGGTTTCACACAGAAGGAATTACTACTGTGGTTTGTGATGTTGGAATGATCTAAAATCTTTCATATTATAGAATAAACAGCCTATCAACTGCAAAAATGGAAGTAAAACAATTTTTTGCTCAAACTTTATGGGCATCAAACATTACAGAAAACACTAATAAGACCCTGATACTTGTTATATAACTTTTCACTTTAGTTTGTTTCTGTTTTTATTCATTTATATGTATTTTATTGCAAAAAAATGCTACAATTACCGTATGCATACTAACTCTATGTTCTTTGTTTGTTTACCTCTTCATTCATCCAGGATTTGATTGATTTTACTAGCTCTCTGCATTTGATACCACTGATCTTAAAATCTCAATAAGTTGAGTTGTTTGGCACTGTGTTCCAGTACTTATTTTCAAAAAAGTAGTCACTAGGCCTGGGCGAAAAATCGATTGAATGAATTAATTCAAATTTTTTGTTACGGCCGATTTAGAAAATAACTAAATCGAGTTTTTGTTTGATGGCGCATTTATGGCTCCCCAGAGCTTCTGTAGCGTTAGTTTCACATGGCAGTATGGCAAGCGACAAACAACATCATAGCACACACGAAACAGCAAGCTGACACACATACTCATTCTACAACACCTAGATAGTTAGTTCATTAGTTTGATAGTTAGTTGTTACTGTTATTTGTTAATAAAGAATACTGCGTTATAAATTGTTTTCATTTGCGTCGCGGTCGCCGGGGATTACGTGTTCTGTGGGGGGGTGTTGACTGCAACTCCTGCTGCTTCGTCACCGCGGTGATCAAAAATCCCACACCGTCACAGTTCTAGTTTATATCTTGCGGGACACAAAAAAAAAATGTGACTTCTCCAGTACCGCTGGCAGAACCGTTAAGGTCGGATCTTACAGATACTGCGGTCTTGAAGAATGTTGCCCCGGGACTCGTTCAATACCAGGGCTCGGTACCCATCCCTAGGAAAGGGGCACGGTGGAGAACAATCACACAAGCGGTTGCTTTGCAGATAGCCAAAGACATGGTACCCGTGGAGAAGACGGGGTTTATTAATATAATTAAAACCTTAGACCCCAGATATGAGCTGTATTGTTAATCCTTTAGAAAATGGTGCTACTCTCAAGGTGAATGTTTGTCTCCTTTTAGTCTAGACTACATAGTGTGACTTAAAACACAGCTGGGATTACGATTCCAGGAGTGTTGTTATTTATTTACTATTCATCCCAGAAATGGGGGTTACATTTGTCTTGCGCTTGATTAAATAAAAGCAACGGGGGGGGGGTCGGGAAAAAAAATCGGAAATCGAATAAAAAATATAAAATCTCAGATTTTATTTTTAGGCCATATCGCCCATCCCTAGTAGTCACAGTTAGAAAATCCCAGTTTGTTCTCTGGATGGTTGCTGGTACAGCTGTTCTGACAGAAGCTGGGATTTAATTTGCCGATGTAAAAGTGGGAAGTGTTATCTGCAGGAAAGCACCTGGAGCTTGCATGTTCCCAGTTTGACTCTGGAATCAGAGAATTAAAGTGGTTATGTAACACGCTCTCTTTTCCCTAAAGTGGGAGCAGGTGGTATTTTTATGTATAGTATGATGGAACACAAAGCAGATGAAACACAAAGCACAGGTGTGACAGAGAAGAGCCCCCATCCCCACCAATGAAACCAAGAAGCTTCCATTTAATTGAGCAGATTATTCGGATTTTGGAACAAACACTTCTACACCCACAGTGACATGCAAGAGAAAAACAAAAAAACAAGTGATCTCCTCTCTTCTAGCTGAGCTCTAGCTGAAAGGCATTTTCAAGGACTCCCAGAGCAATGTAGGAAGCATTTCAGAACAGAAGGATGTGAACAGTGTCGGGAGGAAAGTCAAATTTGCTGCAACCTGAAGGCAGAAAAACATTTGATTTGTTATTTAAACTAATGACTTTGCATGTACCACAAAGCGCACCACCCCACTGTTTTGTATCAGTGTGCTAAGGCTAGTCAGTTCAAACACTAGCACAAAACATAAGCTGGCTAACTTGACCATCTGCATTTTCTTTTGGAACTTGTTGGACGCACAATCTGTTGGCTAAACAGAATTCGGTGTAAGCATATGTTCCACACAGAGACTAATGACTTCAGTTAGTCTTCTAAACAATTGCATTTTGAGCAAATTCCTAGTCAACTGATGTTCAAAATGATCTTAAAAATCAGTGTTTGTCATTCAATGAAAACAAAAATAGGCCACATCTGCAGACATTTGTCTAAAAAAAGGCTAATTTTAGCTTGATTACATCACTTCTGTTATGCCAATTTAGCACACTCTCTATTATTCCTATGTTTTTGTACAAAAAGCAGAAAAACATAATGCAAAATGCATCACATGATTTATATTTATTCAAATGAGTATGCATCAATAGTTGCTTTCCTGGCACCACAGCTCCAGTATGTCCCTATTAGCACTGTTTTAATAACTGCTCCAGCCCAGCAAACTGCTGATGTTCCTGTTTCTGGTTCATTCTTCAGCTATAATTGCATTGTATCTGGTAAGCTTTTAGGAAATACTAACATGTTTTTCAAGATGTTTGAATCTCTGTTAAAGAGTGACTGTTTCAAATATATATGTAAAATACTCAATATAGAATTATTCTTTTTTTGTTATTATTTATACAGTCAAAGAAAACATATGCCATTTGGGAATGATAAGTGCCTAACCTATTCCTGGTGTGGCAAAGATTTACCTTGATTACATTTTTTGTTTTTATTTTTGCATTTATCGGGCTAAACTCTGCTATCCCAGATGCGCTCCCCTCACACGACAACATTTTTGACTGCAGATGAGAATGTTTCATAAAAATCTTTTGTTACATTTTGTTGTGTGTGGTGGGAGACCGATAAAGTTTTCATTAAAAAAATAAACTAAAGAAAAAACATTGCTGTATTAATAAGCATTTATGCATCATTTGTCTACAGTGTATTTGAATAAACTGAACTCATTATCAAAAGGGAATAACTGTCAAAAACCTGATTCAGAAACAAAAGTAATAAGCAAAAACCAGTAATAAGTTATGATGTAATTGACATAAGGCTGCATGGTGGAGCATTCGTTAGCACTCTTGCCTCACAGCAAGAAGGCCATGGGTCAAATTCCAACAGACTGGAGACTTGTCCAAAGTGTACCCTACCAATGTCCAACAGTACTTGAGACAGGCTACCCAGCAAACCCAAAATGGATACAGCAGGTTAAGAAAATGGATGGATGTAATTGTCACAAGTTTCTCTTGGTGTCACAAAAGCATGGCAAAAGACTATAGTTTTTTATTGCAGCTTGGTCACAATTTAGTTAGAGAATCATCTTGTTCTAGAAATCTGCTCTTATGTAGAAGATTCCTTTATTTATTCAAAACTAGGCTATAATTTCTCCATTTCAATGCAGTGAAAAGAGGAAGGGGGTACCTAGTATTGCCCACACATTTTTTTTGATTCAATATTGAAACAATAATGGCCCAATGAAAATATTTATTAGTTTATTGTCTGAGGTTGCATGTCTGTAATAGCACAGCCTGCAACAATCAAGTTATTATATACATGATAACACAACTAAAAGAGGGGGCAAAAAACTTTAGAGCTTATACTTTGCATACTTTAAAAAAAAACTTCCAGATACAGGCCTAACCACACCTCAATTTTGCAAAGGTCATGAGTCATTTCTTTTCAGAGCATCATGAGGAAAACACGATGGTAAAACCCAAGAGGCGAAAAACAAGGGCAAGAAAAGTACTTAACTATCACAGACTTAAACGTTTAAATAAAAAATGGCAAAGGTGATAGGTTACAACTGATGGCCACACACATTCATGTTTTAAAGGTATTTTAGTATCAGTTTCATAAAATCTTAAATGTTCTAGTTATGCTAAATATAAGTCTAAAAGCTGAAAGAGTACAAATTCATAAGCATAAAGAACATTTGTGACAGCTTAAAGTAGAATGTCCTGAATCAAATCTCATTAACCATGCACCAAAACAAAACAAAAAACATCCAAACATCTAACTAAAAAAACAGAAGTTTGGCTAATTTTATCACAAATGACCTGGGATTCCAGCCTGTAGACTAAATTCAGGGATAACAGAGCACCAGCTTTTAGCTAATGCAATATACAGAAAAATTAAATATGTCAGGCCACTATATAGTAAAACAGAATACATTTCATGTAATTTACTTCAATTAATTTGTGATGCACTATTGGGGGAGGTGTAATCACAAATAAAGAACATGGGGAGATACCAACATGGCTTCGCCTCCACTTTGTTCTTGGTTTTTCATCTGCTCTCAATCACAGCTACTTATGTTTATATCCATGATTAGAAATGACATTTCTCTTACTAAAATAATAATAAACAATAATAAACAGATGAAATACATTCATGCCAATGCAAAAAGACAATAGGTTATCCATAAACCTCAGGTTTTACAGAAAATGATTCATATCTGGTTGTGTAAGGCATGTTGGTCTTGACATGCAGCCCTTGTTGAAACTGCACTTTTTTATCATGCTATTATTTGTTCTTCCTTTAACACATCTCTTTTGTTTATTCACCTTTTAGGGGAAGTAATAGTTGAGACCTGTTGAGAAGTTCTGTGGCTGACCGGTTTAATGTCCTTCTCTGTCCTGAGGCTGAAGAGCCATTTAATATTCAAACAACACATGCACTGAACTTTGAGGATTCATGAACCGATTGGTCTGATCTGTAAAGCTCGCACTAAACTTTAACACTTTTTACAAACAACCGAAAGTCAAAACAACTCCAGAAACATGGATGGCTCAGTTCTCTAACAAGAAAACAAAATCATAATTTTTTGAGGGAATGATTTGCACGAACAAAACAGCAAAAAGGGAAAGCAATAGCTGAGTTTGTAAGGGCTTTTACACAGGAGGATGGGGGATTGATTTTGTGAAAAATATGTCAGTTTGTGCAGATAATTATCTGAGTGTGCCAGAGTATGGATCATAAGAGCATGCAGTTTCATTGAGCGGATACAAAGCTGCATTGTCAGTTTTCCTGCACAACCAGTAGCACTTCACGGCTCAAAGTAAAAGTAACCAAGGTGCATCCAAGCGGAACTTGAAAGTCAACCATTCAAACATTAGCAGGACAGCTTGTCAAATTGTTCACAGAAATCCACTTTATGCCCTTAGAGTCCAAATAGTGCTGTAAAAAAACTAGTGGAGTGCTGCAGTCAATGAATGGACTTCAGTCGCACTCAGAGATTACACTAAAATGAAAGTCTTCTGGGATTTCAAGGTTGTTTTCTTCATTCAACTTATGTAATTATGTAATTAAATGGAAGAAATTATGCAATTTATAAGTTATTGATCCTAGAAATGTCTCTTTGGATCTTTTATGTTATACTCTGCAAACATATACACAGAGGGGTATTTTTGTGAATGACTTTGTACTTGATGTTTTTTTTTAATTGCACACAATGAAAGGTAGTCTGTGAAATGATGGAAGTGGCGTGCTGATGTCACTGAAGCATTAAATGAGCATGGATAGCACACAAGGGTGAGGCACTGATGGAAAACACTTGTTTTAATTTCTCTAAAGCTACAATCACACCATCGTCGGCAATGCAGATTCATGCCACCACTTTCAATGTAAGTCTATGTGAACATGAGTGGATGTGAGTTTTGCATTCAAAACTGTCGCATTCAGTTTCTACGGCTGTTTTCAGCCTCTACATATGAAACATGTAGCCATTGAACGAGGTTGAACTTTGACCAATCAGGGACTTGGATTTGAATTGGATGGTGTCCCCTTTAATTTGCAGAAGCGCCAACCGTTTGAAAAGTGATCATGGAGGGGAAATTAATGATATCGGTTTGAGCCAAGATGGAATTATATGACATCAAGAGCCGGGTAAAAAGAAAGCCTGAAGCAATATTTGCAAAAATTGCACTGCTTGGACATTTCACATCAAGCCTTTTCTAACTCTAAGTGGTGGACATGTGCTAGTAAACAGTAAAAAAGAAGGAGAAGCCCCTCCCTAATTGTCCGGTGTGAACACCATACGCTAAATGTGTTTTCAAGAACGCGCTTTTAGTTGCGTTCTTATAGCCCTGCAAGGTCAGACTTTTAGCTGCAGCCCCATCCTAAATTTAAAGTTTCTTGTCTTATAGCTCATTTGGAGTTCAGAACAATGTTTCTTCTGTGTCTTAGTTGAAAATCTGTGAACATTCTTCTGCTGTCAAAGATGAAATCAGAAAGCTCAGAGCTACTCCTTTAATGGTCGCAGACAGTCAGTCAAAATAGGATGTGCATTATGCAATGTGCTGCTGTGAAAAAGGTCAGGGAAGGTATAGTCGTGCTCTGAAGCAAGGCTGCATTTCATGAAAGTGCTGAAAACAGCCCTTGGTGTGCAAAAATACCATAAAGTCTGCACCTTAACTGCAGTAAGCATCTGTCATTGGAACACAGATACACACAAGATATTTGCTTTGTTGCTGCAGAACCAACAGCTCAGATTCTGTTGTTTTATTGTCACTTGAGTTAGACAACTTGGTCTTTTATTTAGTTATCAATAATTTGAGTAAAAGTCATTATTTTAGTACAATGGGGCTACACTTGACAGGAAAACTTCACTTTGGTGGTAAAACATTCATTCAAGGGACAAATTAATGGAGAAGTCAGCCATCAGCTGTCTCCTAACCGTGTCGGCATAAGCAGATTCAAAGCATCTCAATTCGCCCAAACTTTCAGAAACATTCTCCGTTTTTGGTGCTTTGATGCTGAAGGTGGTGCACGCTGTCAATCTCACTGATCCAAAAGCTCCTACAGGTGTTGGGTTTTCTTTGAATTTAAGCAACTGTGAAGCTCACACGAAGGATCATATCAGCTTCATAACGGTTCCACATCTGAGCGACTCTTCAAATTCTCTGGACAGGAGCATCATCACCCTGAAGCTAAACACATTCAAGAATGCGCTTTAAACCCTGGACAAGCAGGGAGGGGCTTCTTCTTCTTCTTTTTTTTTGCTGTTTACTAGCGCATGTCTCCCACCTAAAGTTGGAAGAGCCTTGGTGTGAAATGTCAAACCGGTGCAAATCTTGCGTTTTGGATACATAACAGAAATGGTTTGGTTCATTGCTACCGTGGGCGAATATAAAACACCAGGTTGGCCTTGATTTATCTTCTTTTTTTTTTAAATGCAGACGTTGTCAGGCTTGTTACTGTCTAGGTACACCAGATAAAGAAAATCCAAACGTCACAACTTAATCCGAGTCCCTGATAGGTCAAGACCTGATTTAACTCTCAAACTGTTTAAAGGCCCTGCGTTTTGAACATAGAGCTGTGGAGTTGTAAAAACTTGCGTAGCTACACGTAAACGCAAGAGTTTTCAACGTGGACGTCTCCGTTTTCATTGGAAGTGGCTGCTTTAATGCGTGTTGCCAAGGGCGATGTGAATGTAGATAAAAAAGACAGCTCCAGTTAAGGTGGAAATGCTTATTTCAAGGACTACCTGAAAAAAACTTAAATCAGACTAATATCCAATAAAATAAATTGATTTCAAATGGGAATTTATAAAGAAATCACAACACAAAGTCTTGCAGACATATTTCTTGTGGTTATAGGTAAACAAGTGTCAAAAAATGCTGCTTGAAAAGTTGTATGTATTTGATGAAATAATGGTCAGACTTGCATGTTGGGCAATAAAAGCAAGTGGATGTTTTCCATTGTGTATTCTTCTGTGTTCAAAAGACAAAAGGAAGACAACAAAAAAAATACTAGACAGATCAGGATGCAGGTGTGCACATAATCCAGAGAGAGTGTGCTTTTCATCTCTGTGAGACAACGATGGGATAAAGGGTGGAGGAAGACGTGAAGGAGGAGGAAGGAGCACTCCAGTCCTGTCGCCTTGGGTGCATCGAAAGCAGGATTTGTTCTTTGCCCTTTGGGGGCCATCTGACTGTTCTGTCACCCCTAACAGAAGCTTGGATCGGCCTTAAAATCCTCTGCTTTGCAGCTGGCGTGCTCGACAACTGAACTACGCAAAACGAGAATTGTATACGTCGCTTGGGAAGATTGTGAGACAAAACACAATAGGAACAATTTCTAGAACAGAAAACAGGGGGAATAAAACAAACTGCAGACATTTTTTACTTGGATTTGGCAGCAAAAAGTTAAGCAGCCCTTAATAAAACTGATGGGTTTTTTTGTACCAGAAATACAGCAGCACGCACCAGACATGATGCCTCATCAGGAATAATATCTGTGTTAAGTCGACGTGCGAGCTGCCTCTCCCACCTCTGACTGTGGTGTAATTCAGGGCATCACACCTCAATAAGGCAGGAGAATGCGCCTCAGGGGTGACCCTCCTGCTTAAATCAACACAATGAGTGTAATGAGATAAACTGCACACATACACACACATACACACATCAGGTGGAGATCCTTGCAGCATAGTAAGTGGGTTCCATTCATCTGCATGGGCCTGATGTAGAAGTTGCCCTGACACCCACACGTTTAGCAGCATGTGTCTGCAGCTTTGTGCGTTTCGCAGGGTCACTTACAATACCAGCATGATTCAGAGCTGCTGCCATGAAACATAGACTGTTTGACAACGTAGGTTGACAGGCATCCCATAGATATATATCTATATATATGTGTGTGTGTGTTTATTTACAGGAAGTGTCACAGATGGATGGGCAACAAACATGATTTGGGCTTAAATTGTGTGCATCTTGCCTGTGTCTGAGAGCATTTTACTGTAATTAGTCATCCACAGTGAGTGGGCAGGACTGGTGCCTTCCTCTCATCATCACATAGAGCAACCCACGCCCTCCGGGCCATCACTGAATTAATGATGAGTGCCAGTGACAGTGGGCGCCCTTACAACGCCTTTATTAATGAACTGCTCTGTGCAACACATGTTCCTTCCAATCAGAACTCTACCGTGACACGATCGACCCATTCAAATTCACCGCATGCCACTGTAACCCGAGCGCACGCGCGCAGGGATCCATCAGTTTCCAGCGCGCGCTGGAGGGAAAAGTGCATCGTTTTCGACTGACAGGGCAACTTTCACACATCGTTGACCAGCAGGTTGTGTGCGCATTTTTTCCCAAAGAAGCCTATATATATGCATGATTCATCAGCCAGGTGGGACCGACGCGCGCCGTGGATTCACGCCTGGATTCGAGTTCCAAAAGTACTGCACGGAAATCTGCACAAAAAAGAAAAAGAAAAACGACTGGAGCGCCTGTACTCACTCAGCCCCGGTGCGTTACAGGAGCATCCCGGGCTCTCACGGCCGGCTCTTCGGATGAGTTCTCCTGGGACAGCGCGCCTTGATCCTCCCTATCATTCTCCTAACGCTCTAGCCTCCTCACAGCCTGTCCTCGCTCCCCTTCTGCAGCATCACACGAGGGGAAAAAACACGCGTGCATGCCAAAATGAGTGCTTGCGTCGGGGGTCGCAGTGGTCTCGGGCTGCAGGGCAGAAGTGACAGCAGAGAGATGCTATTCGAAGGGTGGATGCTGACGCGCAAACCGAGGGGCTCGACTCCTGCCTCCTTCCTGTGGCTCCATCAGCTCTCGGTTGGGCATGTGACCCAAAACGCTTTCAAGGTAGAGCGCTTTCACTTCCGGTCAATTTTCAAAATAAAGTATGTTTTAGTCTCAGCTCGTGGTTGGTCCTGAAACTAGGACAAGCATTTTAACTGTAGAAAGACAATTAAATCATCAAGAGAATTTTACAGGTTTATATTTAAATTCACATTATGAAATTTGCATTCTGTCTGTGCAGAAATGAAATGCTCTCAAACCTTTATTTCCTTTTCATTTTAAAAAATTCTATTAGGGTAAAAACATACTTATGTCAGTGTTTTTAAATTATCAGATGTTTCCCGATTTCACAAACAGCACAAAAATACTTCCTTTTTAGTGTTCCTGCATTCATAAGAGTAAAACAGCATGCAAAAATAAATTTTGTCTGCAATAGTATTTTAAATATGTATTGAGCTATAAACCTGCACAATACAAACTCCATCATTCAAAATAATTGAACTTGGGTTGTTTTTAACACAAATCTGAGGTTAAAAAGATTTTCTGGGTTATTTTAACACACACAAAACTCAGAACAAAACATAAATTGGGTTCAAATGAAACCACTTTAACCCAGAAAATGAGTATAGCTCTGAAAAGTAACCCAGAGACAAATCCCAAAATAAATGATCCAAGAATTGGGTTGAGAAAATTGTGTGGCATCAAAAACTTCTTCCTGGCTCCACTTCAGTCATGTTTCACAAACTGTCTTTGTTTTGAAGGAGGTGTCTCACATTTCCTGCCTTCACATTTATTTCAATTGACGCTTTGGCAACGACAACCTTTATTCAAAGCCAATCTGAGAACTAGCACCACCCAGTGGTCGCCCTTGGAATGACATCTGTTCAATTTATGGTTCCTCCCATTATTTTCTGAAGTATTCCCCTCACAAATAATAGACTTGCTTATCTTGTGATTTTTTTGTTTTGTTTTTATTCCTCTCCGAATCTGCAGTTCTATCTATAGTGTATCAGACTAGACCGAACAGATGAAAGTCTTCTCAAAGGCTCGTGTACAGCTTTAAAGTTTTATGAGCTGGAGCCTAAATAAAGAACGCCTTCATGTGCTTTTCAGACAGTCACGGATTCTTATTATTTGTAACTTTGTGAGAAATGAATCACAGACTGGGCAAAACGAAGCTCATTTTGATCATTTTTTTTTCTTCAAAATACTGTATCATTTTTGTTTCCTATGAATTTCTAATTACACTTCATTCTTGTTCCTTGATTTGTTTAATTTAAAAAAGCAGTGCAGCAGTAACATATCTACAAGAAAGCAGTCAAGTTTCTCTGAAACCAACAATGCACACTCTAGTTTTCAGTCATGCCTCGGGTTTATTAAGAGCTTGATGACCTGCAAACTGAAAAGCTTTTCTGGTGGATATATCTGCGAGGTTTAGAGCCAGAATGTGCAGGGGGAAAAAACAGAATTATTGTTGAGCACAAGAAAGGACAGTCTGGGACCCTTTAAAAAAAAGAAGAAAAAAAGAGAAAAGGCTTTATCCTTTACAGGTTTTCTTCTTTTTCAATTGTTCCCCACCATGAGCCCAACTCTTGTGTGCTCTACATTGTAGAAGCCCTCAGAGCTGCACACCACTGGCCGTCCTGTCACTTCAAATTAGTGTCTTTTGTGCAGAACAGCAGTCCGTGATGGCTGGGCTTGTTTTGAAAGAAGTAGTGGACACACACACACAAACACACACACCCACCCACACACACAACTACACACACACACCCGCACACACTGAGAGAGCAAATAAAGAGGTGTCTGGCAGGATGGACAAAATGAGAACATACACTAAAATCTCCATCAAGGCTTCTATAATAACTAGAACAGTGACCTTATTTCTCCATTGGCTCATTCCTGCCCCCCCCCCCCCCCCCCCCACACACACACATACATGCACACTTTTTTTGACATGCGCTCATAAGAAATGCAGCTGTGAATGAGTGGGCTTCAAGCATGGAGAGCAGAATGTCCCCACTGGCTTCCCTTTGTACCTTTAGCTGTGGTGTGTCACTATTGAACACTAGAAACTCAGAAGTCCCCTGCATGCATTTACCATTCAGATGCTATAAGGATGGTCTTGTCCTGTCCATATTTAAGCTTGACTCAAAACACACATTTTATAAGGGCTGGCTTTCATAAACGTGACCCACATCTTTTTTTTCTAACTGAGGACAAATGTTTCAAAGACCTTAAGACAGATAAATCAGTCTGTTTATCATTTAGAAGTCTAGAAGTAGTTACCATTTACTATTAACCCTGACAAATTTGCCCTCCACCTACTGTGTACTTTAAGAATATCAGTCTCTACATGGAGAAAAATTAATATACGCCCTCTAAAATCTTTCAGAAACAAAAACTCTTATTGGCATTTTTTTCTCATGCGGGTTGATGCATAAAACATTTTGTTATTGAATGTTTTTTCTGAATTATTTGATTTCGTCATTACTTTTTGAAAACCCCCAAATTTAAATAAAAAAATATGTATACAACTATATGCAGCAACATCCAGAAATAGCCCGCAGTTATTTTGGGGGGTGAGGGCGGAGCTCTTTCTGGGTCAGCTGGATGCAGGTGGGCAGGGCGGAGGAAGAGGAGCGGAACTTTAAAAGAGGAGAAGAACAGGGGAGCGAGTGATGAAAGGAGAAGTGAAAGGTTCCCCCCATTCAGGCAACCGCGGCTTTAAACATTTACCACGCTGTGGATGAGGGAGGAGTGAGGCGCATCGGTGCGCTGCCAGGGAAAAAGGCAAAAGAGTGGAGGGAGCCTGAGAGATGGTCTTGTGTGCCAAAATACTCGTTTTGCTTATGTCATTTTAAAAAATGCAGGGTTTTTTTTTCATATAGAAAAAATATTAAGTTAAAGGTGAATCGCGTGACTGTGTGAATTTTAATAAGTGTACTGTAATATTTCTGAATTCTCATGGGATGAGGTCATTTTAAAATTATACCCGGTAAGGCCACTAGATGGCAACAAACACCTTTCTTTTCATTTTTGATTTGCATTATTGTTTTTACCCCCACTGAATTTGTCATTTTTGTGAATATTTATTTGTGTATTGATTCAGATTTTTAGTGTTTACAGTCTCCATAATGTGTCTAATGCTTTTGTTGACATCTGAACTTTTAAAATGTCTAATTTCTCTTAGTGGAGATTATTTTCTGACCTTTTTTTTATTTGAAATGCAAAAATGCAATTTGAATATTAATGTTTGGTAATTAAAGGTGTTTTGAAACTCAAAACATTTAATTATTTTATAATTAAAAGTAAAAAAAAAATGTTGTGCAAACAGAAATTTTAAAAATAGCACTCCTAATAAAGTATTAGTCATAGTCCTTTTTGTAAATATTTAATTTGTGGGTTGATTCTAAGTTTAGCAATGCTCTTAATGCTTTTTTGACACCTGGGCTATTAAAATGTGTTATGTTCTGTCAATGGAAATTATTATGTGAATTTTGTTTCAGTTGTTGTCTCTAATATTATTTTTGTTTTGTCGTCTTTGTTTGTATGTATTTTTTATTTTCTTTTTTCCAATCAATATTTTTTTTGAACAAATTGTTTTTAAACTCTTTTTCTTGATAAAAAAAAAAGTAAAATAGGTTACAAAAAGAAGCTTAAAAAATAGTCCTCTCAACAGTCCTGGTAAAGTAAAGCTCATTTTCAAAACAGATACATATCCAAAAAGTAAAAAGGCAAATCAAATAAAAATGATTGCCATTATAGAAAACCATAATTTTTTGACCATCTGTGACTAAAAAAACAACAATAACAAAACATTTTACTTATGTAAAAGCTGGTCCAGCATGTAAAAACGGAACTGTCAGTCACAGGCATTTTAATTTATGCGCATTTTTTCCACTGAGCGCTTCAAGCCGTCATCTCCTCTCCGGTTGAATAACCCTTCGTCACCAGCCGGAGCCCCTCCACTCCACCCTCCCTCTTCCTCCTCCTCCTCCTTTTACGCACCGGCTTGCACCCATCCTCCCAGCCAGTCACCTCAAGTGCAACCGGTCGGAGCGGAGGTAAACAAATCCATCCGGAGAGGAGCGGCTGTGAAAGAGGACATCAATAAGGAGGAAGAGAGGAGAATGGGAAGAAGCCGGTGTTTGGGTCTGGACTGAGTCACAGGGAGAGCTCCTCAGACTCCATTCAAGTCTTCCGGAGTCCCTGCCTTTCCAGCGTTGACACAATGGGCTGCTGCAGCGGACGCTGCACCCTCATCTTCATTTGCACTTTACAGTTGGTGAGTAGATTCTCTGTTGCGGTTTTTATCATTAACCAAAGAAAAGAACTCAGAGAGAAACTTCACACAAAAAAGGAATGGAAATTAAACTACTGTATGAACACACCAAGAAAGCTGCCCATATCAGATTTTACTGTAAAAGTAGAATTCCCAAAGTCCTCCTAACACCATTTTCCTTCATTTTTCCTGTAAATCCTAATTCCGCTTTGGAAAAGTTCTCTATGGGAGCAGAAAATGTATTGTATTGAATCTGAAGAACTGAACTCCCGTCACAAGCAGACAGGAGTAACTGGTGGATGAAGATGCAAGTGCAGCTCTTTGTGTCCTGCACTGATAAATAACAACCGCCACAACACACATTAATGCAGTTATTGTTGTTTCCCTTTATTAAAAACCTATTACACATGATCGAAAGCATTCATTTGTCGCATTAGGAATAAATTATCAAGCAAAGGCAGAATCCGGTTGTAACTTTCAGATGTTTTCATTCTTTACCAACAGATCCACCATAGTTTTTTCATGTGTTTTTGTAGTGTTTGAGGGTCACGTCAGTGGAGTGTGCATTGTGACATTTCACAGATGATGGTGCTTCTGCTTGTCCTTTCCACTATCACTGAGTGGGCTTTACTTGTCAGACTCCTACCATGTTATTTATGACGGCATTAAAGGTGAGCTCACTCATCCTCAGTGGCCCTTCAAGAAAATGTCATGTTTAAGAAGTTAAGACAGACTCGAACACAGTCGAGCTGGAAACATTGTATTTGAAGGGATTGTTCACCTAAACCAAAAAGGAAACAGTTTAAATAAAGGAGATTGTTTAACGAATTGTTTTTAAATGAATTAATCTTTTAGATTTTTAAATAGATTTTGTTTAATTTTACATAGTGAGTCATTAGTTTTAGTTTTCTATATAAAAACTGCATTTTCTGGTCATGTTATACTGTTATCATAGTTTCTATACATTTGCTTCTTACTATTTCAGTTCTCATGAGTAAAGACAGAAAACCAACATAGTAGCCATGCGGAAATACACATTTACATAGAAATTCAAATTTTTTAACTCAACTTTATTGCACATTATGGCATTTTACAAGAATGTACTTTTAGGTATGCAATAAAAAACACAACTGCAAATATCAAATACACATCTGTAACATACAGAGGAAAAGGATTGAAATAGAAATAAGCCAGGGGGTTAAACTCTACGAAGAAATACTGAATCTATCACATACAGACAATGTTCTGATTGCTTTTTGCTTCTCTGAATTTCGAATACTGTTGATATACTGATTTAATTCAGAAAGGAATACAGTGAAACAGGGTTTTCTACCAGAAAATTTACATTTATGAACATGGAATTTGGCCAAAATGAGTAAAAGATTTAAAAGTAAACAAGAGTCCTTTTGCATATTTTTTATATTAGACCCAACAAGATATCTTTCCAAAATAAGACAAAACAAGAATCAATTTTATCATTAATAAAAACACACATCTTCTGCCAAAACACCGTAACTTTGGGACAATACCAAAAAAGATGGATAACTGTTTCAGGGGAATTACAACCAAAACTACAAAGTGTCTCAATGTTTAATTTAAATCTGTTCTGAACAAACATTTTAGCTGGATAAATTCTATGGATAATCTTAAAAGAAACTTCTTTAACCTTATTAGTGATTAAAAATGTATTGGGTGTTTGCCAAACCTCTTTCCATGCAATATCTTCAACAAACATGTTCCAATAAGACATGCTACGAGGTAGTGAAACAATGTTTGTTTGAAATAATGTTCTTTTTGCTTTGTTGTTTTTCCTGGGATAACCGGTCAGACATATTTTCCCCACAGGAGTATTTATGGGAGAGAGTAGAAAAGGCTCCTCATTGTGAACTCTGTGTTGGAACTTAAACAGCATGCAGACACCAGAGGGAATAGCTCCAAACACTCTAGCATATTCCAAAGGGGCAGAGAAATTCAAATGATTGATTTGTCATATAAAGTACTTCCTAATCTTTTTTTAGAAACTTTATTGACAATGGTACATACATATAAATGGTTTAATGCTTTTGTTTTGCCTTGTGTCATGGGGTAGACAAAATATATCATTTTAATAGCAGCTCTTACTGAAATCATTTTACTGCTGAAAGGCTGAACTGCATCATGGTTTGTCTTGTAGAACAATGAGGATTTGGATCAACAAATCTGTGCCTAGCATGCACAGATAGTCCTGTTTGCATTTTCAGTGATCTTTGTTCTACTACAAGTGTTGCCACTGTATTAATCCGTAAAAAATTCTTGTTAACCAGCCGCTGATTGGTTAATCATGCGGATCAAACAAAAAGTTCATCAGCAGCTACATTAGTGAGCCCAAACAGAAGAACGCAGGATCAGCTGAGTGACAGCAGGCTTACTGATACGAGCAGGTCATTTATCCAACTTCTTGTCTTTGATCTTTCATTTTCATTTGACACATTTGGGATCATTAAACATAAAACCCCTTGCTACAGCAATTTATTACTATAACATTTAAAGGGGTAGTAGGATGCCACACAGTGTTTTCTGTGTTACCACTATTTAAGAGCTCCGTGAACCATGAGGAGATTTACACTTGTTTTTCTTTTACAGGCCTCGGACCTTTTTGTCTCATTAAAGAGACAGAGGTCAAGCATTTGTTCCAAGGTTTATAAAGCTGTCAGCTGCTTGCCTAAAGAAGTCCCTGAAGACTTAGGCAAAGAGCTTCATTTTCTCCCCTGGCACTAATTCTTGATGACCTGACACTTCCTGTCTGCTTCAACACAGGCTTACAAACACACCCACCTCCACACTAATGAGTCTAACCTGCAAAGAGGGGTGGTGCTAAACCCTGTGTGACCTTTTGAAGGGTCATCCGTTTGAATGTGTCCATGTCTTCATAAATATACATGCAGCAGCATCAGGGATACCTGTGCTCTCTCGGTGTAAACCCATGCATCCACAATGAGTCAGGTTATCCCTGCTCTATTAGGGTGAAACTACCGTTAACCAAACAGCACTTCCTCTTTTGATGTAAAAATATCACTCAAAAAACGTTCACTTTGAATGAACATAAAAAAATTATGGAAAGGATTTCCACATGATTAGATTGCGTTACTTGAACAAAAATGAATCATATTGGTCCTACTTAATGTATTTACGTTGGGTCAACTTAATGTATTTAGGTTTAAACTAATTCATTTAAGTTGATCAAATTTAAATACAGCAGTTGCACCCAACTTTGAATTAATATTGTTGCACACTCTAAAAAGAAAAAAGTTGATCCAACTTAATTGAATCACTTCAATTGGTCACACCTAAGCAAATTAAGTTTATTTAACTCAAATTTCTATTTTTTTCTTTAATTTTATTTATACATTTGTAATTGGTACATTTTGCCAAAGTTACAACCAATGGGTCTTTCAGTTTTCACATCAAAGACATGAAATATCCAACAAAGTCCCACATCACAAGACATAAGCTCAAATACCGCGAACTGCGTTAAGTATTGGAACATTAACATTTTACCGCACAAGGGGGTTGGTCATCATCCTCTACCAAACTTTAACTCATGGTGCAAAAAAAAATAAACAAAACAGTTTAAATCACTAGTTAAAACAGAGTAAAACAGCTAGACAATAAAACCCATGGCCAAAAACTCACACTTAGACCCCAATCTGCCCAGATAGACAAAGAAAATGGTATCCCACAATTCCTTGCGATTACTCATGTGTCCAATTTAATGATATCATGTTGGATCAACATGATTGAAATTAGTAACTTTTAAATGGATTAATGGATTTAAATGGACAAACATAAAATTTTCTAGTTGAAATGACAAGTTACTTTTTCGTAAACTTAATTGGCTGGTAATTTCCTTTTTTGAGTGTAGCCACTTCGAATCACTGTGTGCGCTAATTATCCAGAGAGAGGGCTTTGAGAAAACCTCTTCTGGCATCTCAGCCATCCCCAAAATTGAATTGTGGTGTGCCCTCTTCGTCAACAGGCCGAGTGATGGGACAAATCTTTCTGAGACAGAAGACAGCGGATAATGAGCCTCTATTGATTGAATGCCTCAGTTGCTTCCTTCACTTGCAGTCTAACTATTGCAGACAGGAGCTGGATGACTTTCAGATCCAGAGAGTAACAAGCCTTGGCTGTCAGCCCTGTCTGTGTAATGATTTGTTTGCACTCCAAGACACAGGCAAACTCATTTTTACCGCAATAGGTTGAATTGTCAGAAGTCTGTCCTAAAGCTGACCTGGTGCAGAGGTTTTTCCATTGGTTAAATCAAGGGAATCGGTGAATGCGACAAAGAGGATGTCCTTTATGGAGCTGATGGTAATGCAGAATGCTGATAATGCAGCTACAGAGGCAGAGAGAGGGGTCATGGGATGGAGGGGGTGCAGAAAAGCACACACAAACACACACATAGAGGTTCGCATTATCCCTCAGATCAAGGGTAACAAGCTCACAACTGAAAACTGACCCTGAAAACGCACTGCTTTAAGTTGTGCAGGCCGCACGGACAGACAAAACCTTAAACAGACAGGCTTTATTTTTCCTGACCCCCCCCCCCCCCTCCCTCACTGTCAGTCACACCCACTCCTCTCAGTTAGTATAAACTGGGGGATTACAGCCTTCAGGCAGAAACTGCAGCTTGTTGAACTTATAATATGACGAGCCTAGATTCAGAGAAGAAAAAACAACTTGTTTTGGCATGGGTAAAGTTTTCTTTTATAAAAGTGTTTCTTTTTTGCCTCTTTCTCCCTTGTGAAAAAGTCAGTAAAACTAAAACGAGCAAGAATTGACTTAGATATTAACATGTCTGAGAGAACTTGTAACGTTTGTCCCTTTCTCTAGATTTTGTCTCTGCTATTCTTAGATTTAGGTCAGGAAATTACAGGGTATCCCATGTCTACTATATAAGTGTATAAGGTATACTTTTTATGACTAGACATATAAAGTATATGTCATGATTACATGATTATTTTCTCATTGCAAGACTGACATGAAAGGCTAAATGGCCCCTGATTTTAGACTTAAACATAGCTGGAGCTCATAATTTATCTTTGCCATTTTCCTGCTTCAAAGGTTAATTATAAACAGTCTTATTTAATTGCTTAAAATATTGATTTGTAACTTTGATTAGATTATAATATCCCTTTCACAGTCTGTAATGTATTTTACATGATTTTTTCAACTAATTAAAAACATTCCTAATCAGGTTTATTGTAACATAGCTGTAAGTTTGACTTAATCTTTATCTTTAAAGAAAAAGATAAAAAGTACCCAAAGTGTTCGCTTGCATCATTCAGTCTATACATTCCTTCTAATCTCCTAGTGACTGAAGAAATAAAAAGATTTTTGCCTTGTCATGTAATTTATCTCCTTCATGTGATAGAGGCTTTAGTCAGATTATCCCCACAGTTCCCACTATTAACAAATTCATGGCAGCGTTAATTTCCTTCTGAATATTCATGAGCTCAGAGGTGCTTGATGTACATTAACTCAGCAGTTTTTCTTCAGTTTTTTCTTCAGCACCTGCTTGCATGCTTCATTTGCATTATGTTGTGTGTCCATAGATTTCATGCTAATCACATTTCTGTAATTAAGATGAATTACTGTAGCTGGAAAAAGAGGTGTGGCTGTAAAACTGTGCATAGATCAGGGTTTGGTGGTTGTGGCTACACTTTAAACATCTTGCTCTTTGCCAGAAGATGTAAGATAAGAAATATGTAAATGTTTTTGGTAAGAGCTGCAGAATTCAAATTTGATTTGTCATAAATTTAAATACACACCTGTTTGTTTTTGTCACATATTTGTCGGTGTGTTAGTGCAAAGCTTTTTTGCATGCCGCTTTGAACCTGGATGATAATTATATTTATATTTATTTCCTTGGCGCTGTCTGGCTGATGGAAGAAAAAGGCTTGTAAAGATCACCCCATATTTGGTCACGCTTTAGATTGGGGGGGCTACAAAATACTCAATAAACTGTTAATAAAAACACTGTTAATATATTTATTATTCCCATACAAGCAATTTATGAATAGCTTGTGAATAGGATTAACAAATGCTAATAAATGTCTTTATAAGCAGCTTAATACCACATTACTCATGCTTGTTAATTTCTTATAAGTAGTTTATGAAGGAATATTTTAATGTATTTATAAACAGCTTATTTAAACTTGTAAGTCAGTTGTAAAACATTTACAAATGCTAATTAATGTGCTTATAAGCAGCTTTATAAAACAATATTAGTGCTTGTTAATGTCTTATAAATGGTTTATTAGGGACTCTTACTGTAAAACGTTACCGAAACGAACAAGTTCTAACAAGACCTATTGAAAAAAAAATCTAAATAGGAACAGTTGCCAAATTATCATTACTAATGGTATGTAGGATTGTAAAAAAAAGAAGCGAAAAAAAGAACTTTCCACTTATTCCTTTAAACTTATTATCTTATAATGCTCATCTCACTGAAATCAATCAAATAAACTGGAACAAGGTAGTTACACGTAACAAGTACAGAAAGAAAAAAATGCATTTTCCTCTCTCTTTAACCTCCTAATAAAAATGATGAAGTGCCATATTGTGGATTCTCTCAAAATTTTGATTTAGCAAAAATCCAAACTACAAAAAAGACAAAAATTAACTTTTCTGAATTAAAATTTTTACAGGTAAAAATATGCAATTAAGTCCCCCAGACTTTTTAGATGTTTTAAATAGTGACTCATGCAGTACCGATACTTGGACGTGTGATGAACAGCAGATGATTCTAACTGAATGTGAACATTGGCCACTACAGCTCAGATGATCACAGAAATGAAGGTCTTGACCTTGTCCCCCATTGACTTTAGGTCTTTATTTTTTTCCATTTGGAGGTTAAACAGGTTGAAATAATTAGCTTCAGCACGTGTGAGTGTGCATCTTTGTGTGGTGGAGCTATCAAATGGACCCCTGGTGTTCTCTGCTGATTGTGGCCTTGGCCAAGGCTGCGTTGATTGCCCTGCCCGGCCAGCCCTCTTCCACGGAAGAGCAGATCCTGACAGCTCATGTCTGACCTTAGCGATAACATTTTTTACAAAGACCCATCAAAGGAGGTTGATTATGGCAGAGGTCAAAGTGACTTTTTATTATAAACCTACACGCACATATTCTATTTTTAAAACTCTGGAACTATCATCCCACCTGAGTGCTTAAACATAAGAAGTGCTGTGTTGCACCTGTGTTGCATGTGCTTTCCCTCTGATTTTGCCGTACTTCTCTCTCCAGAACTTGTTTTATTTTTTCTCCATTTGCTCCAACTGCTGGTCAGAACATGTTTGGGTTGTAGATTAATCTCAATAGAGCTCCAGCCTAATTAGGGGAGAAACTAGACCAAACATACATAGACAGAAAAAACATAAACAGAAAAGGAAACAAAGCGGATGAGTGGTGGCAGGTCAACCATTCCTTAATTTCGAGTATGACCCTGGAGACCAGAGGTCAGTGTGTCTCATGTCCCCCTCATTTTCTCAGTGCCTTACCTTCCCCCCTGCCTCTTGCTAGACCAGAGCTACCATGGCAACCTTAATGTATACAGTAAGGAGCTGAAGAGCCTGTAGGTAAAAGAGCCGCTCATGAAAAGGACACCTGGAGATGAGTAAAAGTAAAAAAAAAAAGGAAATTTAAGTATTCTTGCTGACAAGAGAAATGAAAGATGAAGATTGACTCTGGAGCTGAAAGACCCATTGATGAAAATATGTTTTTAACATGTTCTTGGAGAATTTATCTGATGAGGGAGGACATATATAAAGAAAATTAAGCTTAAAATTGAATTTCTGCGTATTTCTTAATTCAAATTGTTGTGAATCAGAAGCAGACGAAAAACACTTTTAGAGAAAATCTGTAGCTGTGATAATAGAACCTACAATGGCAAGCCATAAACTCCCTGCTCTGCTCTCCCTCCCTGCAGAAAACTGTTTGGCTGGATAACTCTAATATTGCTCCCCGTTTTTTTTTGCAGCTGGTTGGGCTTGTGAGGGACTGTAAGGTAGTGGGAGAGACTGCAAACAGGTGGATGAGGGGTAAGGGGCGGGGTTACTCCGTGCCAGCAGTCCTGCCGACAACTCAGAGGTGAATTTCTTGTAAACTACTGCCGCTCTGCAGAAATGTCCTAAATCACAACAGAGATTTTTCAGTTTTGGCGAAAAACAGCATACCGGTAATCATAGTTAAAAGACTACTGAAAACGCTTTTACAATAGAGGAAAGATGATCAGAGTGGAAGTTTAAAGTCTGATGAGCACGGAGCTCATTGCTAATTGAAAGATTCTTCTTACACGGGTCATTAAACTTTAATTGAAAAAAAGAAATCTGCCAAAAATTAAAGATTGTATGCATGAATCAGGTAAGAACCTCGCCTCTACATTCTACGGATTATAACTGCTTATGACATGCAATGCAAGCTGGTCATGGCTTAACAAGAATATGTGTGTTTGTGGAAAAGCCTATTTCCAATCTGTCCCACGTGTCCCTTTTCACTACTGTTGGCCATTTTAATGTCTTCAATTTAACACACCATTAATACTGTGGTTATGGAGAAAACCTTGGGCCATGAAATGTGTGTGTTCCCATCCATGCACAGGCTTGTGTTGGTGCGTCTGTGTGTGTTCCACATCAGTGACAGCGCAATATTAAGCCATAATGGAGATAAAACTCGAACTATTTTCAAGCCCATTTCTCTCTTTCCATTCCAAGGGTTCCACCAGTGTCATTTGTTATAGTGTGGCATTGAATAAATTGCTTTGGGAGCACTGCAGCTGGGATGACTATCTTGACAGATCACATTGAATTGAATGGCTGCAATGCAAATCTGTCTCAATGAAATTTTGCTCAACTTTTCTGTTTAGTCCCAGTTTCACTAGCAACTGTTGAATGTTTGAAAGCATTTGAACAGTTTGAAAGATGTTGTGTAATCAAGGGAATAGACAGCAAAGCTTCTCTCAGGATGAGTAAAAATTCAAGTCAGATGGCATTATGATGAAAAAAATCCATGTAATGTCTCAGATATGAAAAGCAGAATGCAAATTGCTAACAGCTGTTTGCTGGTTTTGATGGGAATTTCCAGTGGTGCATGTACAGTAAATTACACACTGGTTCATATGGGCAAAGCCTAAACAGCTCTTTGTTAAATCAAGGACAGGAGGGGATGGTGAATTGACTGGGTAACCCTTGTGCTATCCTAGGCACTGTAACATTGGGAGTTGGGTCATCTAGACCCACAAGACTGTGCTCTGAACCTTTTTTCTCCAATGATTTGTGAACCTCACTGGTGTCCATGGATTACATGAAATCTTTCCACCTTTGTCATGGTAGGGATAACACATCAATGCAAGGGTGGGGTCATCTAAGATAGCACAAGGGTTGAAATGCTCTATCCACACTTTCGTGTGTGGATTGCCCTGGCCATTGTTCTCTTATTTCTTCTTAGCATTATGAAATAATAAAATAAAATGAACAATAACAATGATAAAACTGTTCAAAATGTGTATTTTTGATCCTTGCATTTATAACAGCCTTCCACTGTGCTGTTCTCATTTGCAACTCTATACCAAAGTCTTCTGCCCCACTCCCGCCATGTTATTAGATTAATTATGGTGGGGCATTGACGATCAAAGAATGAGGTTTTGACCGGACCCTCAGATTTAATGGACTCATAGTAGAAGGGCTCTTTCTCTTCTGACATAAGAAAGAGGCCTTGATAAGGGGGTGGGGTGGTATCAAATGATACGAAGAAGAAAGAGAAAACAAAAGATAGGATCGGAAAAACATGGATTAAACCGGTCTCAAAGAGAGATAGGAAAAACATAGCAGTAAACTAGTAGAAATGTCATCAAATGAAGTTAAAGAAGCAAATCTGACAAAGTCAATCATCCTTTGATCTATTTTAAAAGTGTTCCCGGTGGTCATTTAACTATGGTTCTGCCGTTTTTAGCCCAAATAAAAAAACCTGTGTCCTTTTCTAGAACATAGTTTCTGCAGAGCGGCAGTAGATCATCAATATATCACCTCTAAACTGTGGCTGGGGCGAAGCAATCCAGCCTCCCCTTCCTCTCCCTGTTTCTTAAAAGTCTTTGTTTATGGCGTCTCCTATTAGCCCACCGCAACCTTACATTACCAGTTCCACAAAAATAGTGAGCAATATTGAAGCTATCCAGCTGTACAGTTTTAAACCAGATGCCAGCTCAAACAAGGAAAACATGGATCTTTTTGTCTGCAAGCGGATGCATCAGAAAGGAGCGGAGCAGGGAGCTTGTGGCTGCCCAGCGTATTTTCTAGAACTCAAATACGCTCTTTTTCCAATAGTATTCTGTTGTCTGCTCCTGATATCCATTGATTCTAATGAAGAAATACACAGAAAGGCAATTTGAGCTAATTTTCTCAAGAAATGTCCTCCATTATCAGAACAATGCCACAAGAACATGATTAAAACACCAAAAACACAACTTTCATCTGAATTGCTCCTTAAACCAATTTTCTATGATATCAATGAAAACATTTTTCCGAAAAAGATTGGTTAATTCTCAGTGGCAGTGACGGGTAGCCTGTTTAAGCAATCCAAAACTATACACAATTCACCCAAATTAGGCAGTGGTTTCCTCAATGTCTGTAACGTTAGAGGAAAAGGTAAGCGGTGCCCAGAGGGGCATCTGAGTTTCCTTTTCAGTGCTAAACCCATTTATCAAACAGTGGAGAAAAAAGTGGTTCATAAAAGAGCTACGTCACTTAATCCCTGTCTCAGTTTTGCAAGACCAGCATCACAGAAGGCCATCCATCTATTCCACTTTCCATGTGCCTGATGGAGGCCACACACGTACACACACACACACACGCTGGAACCAGTGGGTATTAATCAGTTCAGTTTCACACAGACCAAGCAATTATTGGAGTGTAATAAAAAAAAATTGGGACAGGAGGTAAAAAAAAAATGTCACCGCAAAAAGGTTTCAAGCTGTAATCTGCTGTCTGCTGAGAGTCACACAATAAAGACAACTCAGACAAACCTGGCACACAAAGTAACAAAGACATTGTTCAAGAGTTTCACACTGTTGCTATCCTCCTATAGTTCCTAGACACCGGGCTGAGAAAAGTCCTTCTCCAAAGGGATGTTGAATTCCTTGTTTCTCTCTGCAGTGAATCATTTCTGACAGGGGAAGTGTGCTAAAAAGCAGAAGAAGGTTTTTTGCAGGTTGTATGTCAAGCCTGGACAATCAGCTGCAAAAAAATATAGTCCATACCCACCTGTAAAACTGTTTGAGAATGTGAAATTTGTTTTATTTTCATTGATCTTTTTGAATAATGGAAGGTTCTCCTTATTTCATGGTTAATTTTCCAAATCAGTACCAAGTAGGCACTGGTGGACTTGGATGTGGTCCAAAATCATTTATGTTTTTGTTGAAAAGTCATGAATGAATGAGAATATTGTTTGTTTATATATATTTGGCTAAAGATGTCCTGGATCGATTTTAGGTCTGTAAATTGGATCAAATCGGATTGTTCAAAATGAACCAATATCAGCTATGAATCGGATGGGCAACCACACATTTTGAAATGAATCGAATCGTTGTTAAAATCAAGTTCCACCCCAAAAATGTTTTATGTGGAGGTAATTAAAGTAAACTTGCTGGAGTGCCTTTTGGGGGAAATCGAGAACATTCAGGAACAAGTGTCACTGCAACATTTCATATCTCTGCTCCTCTTCTGCTTGGCTCCATTTTAGAGCTATACATGTGAACTCAGAAAAAAACTGACTCGTGCAGCCTCAAGTCACAGAATAAACACACAGATCCTGATGGCACATCAGCCATGTCCGAATACCCACTCTAATCCCCAACTACTAAAAAACTATAGTGTGGGACTATCTACTGCCCTGGATTTTAAAAACAAGTCAGACACCATGCTCACTACTATTTTTTTTAAACTGGAATATGACATCACCAAATTCACAAAGTGAAAATCGAGTTGATATGAGTGTCCTACTATGAATCCAATGTGTTTTAAAGATGAAAAAACATAGATTGTTTATTAAAAAAATACATTTAGATACTTTTTTTTAATAAAATTTTTTCAAATGCAATGCATTGTGGTCTATATTCACCAATCTAGTGAGGATGCACACTGTCTTTTCGCAGTGACTTCTGGGACATTTCTCGGGCACTCGATTTTGGAATTGTAGATTCGGACAGCACTACAATATGGCAAACACTAGTGCACTATGTGGTGAGCAGTGAAGGAATTCGGACATAGTCAGTCTCTCAAATGTTAGGCTTTTCATCTAAGATGCCTACAAAAGGAGAGGCACTGCTGTGGTTTATTAAAGTGAAGGGGTGTGCTTACAACAGTCACCAGTCACACCAGACATTTCATCAGAAATATTACTGACATCTGTATGAAAACAAGTCAACACAGTCTGTCATATATTTTGGTTATAATTCTGGCTCGACGCTCACTCACAGCAGATTATAGTTTCTTATCTTTAACTGACATGATTTTCTTTTTTACCTTTAAACGATGAAGTTTGAACTGACACTCTTCTCTTTTATCACTCTTAAAGTGTCACATTGAAGGAGATGATGAAAATGGAGTGTGATATCTGGATGAAGCAGTGATTATACGTCCCCCTGTGCTTTCCTTTTGCTGTTCTGGCTCCTTTGAGCACACCTGATTAGCCACCAATAAAAGCAGAATAGAGTGATCCTAATCTGGAATCATTTGGCTAAAGGACCGAGTAATTGATGGTTTCAGAGAACTATAAATAAAGGCAAAGAAAACAGCTAGAGTGGGAGCAGCTGGAATGGAGGACAAGAAGAAGGGAAGGAGAAAAAAGGGGCCTGTTGCATCCTCCTGCTATACTTTCCCCCTAATTGCTCAGTATTTATGGTGGGAGGAGTCATATTTGTGGGCAACATGCCTCTCCACATGTACACACTGAAAACCAAAATGCACACTAAGAGATTCCATCACTCTAAAGGGAGTCATTTTTGCTTGCTGGAGGTCAGTAGGAGGCTTTTACAGGCTGTTATGAAGCCAGCTCACTATTCCTGGAAGAGCGTTGGTATCTTTTGATCAAATTCCCCTCCACTCTCCAGTAACCTCCTTCCTATGAATTGTGAGCTAATTGTACCATGTGGGTTTTGTGTGATTGTGTTCGCCTGCATGTGTGTCTGGGTGGGCAGAGGGCTTTATGTCTTTGATTGATTGTTGTCATATTGGTGGATGATTGTGTTAGCGGCACACACAGTAACTTAATGGTGCTTCAAAGTGGGGAGAACACACATTTCTTATGACTTTAAACTATTTTAACTCGGCTAGAAAACTTTTCCGAGGGAAACACAGATGTGTGGTCTCATGTCAACATCAAATCTGGAATGTTGCAAAGATTTAGGCTGAATCTTTTTTGAGTTAAAGCTAAAACAAACAGATGCAAAGGGTTTATTTTTATTTTTGTTTTTTTAAATCAGAAAAGTTGCACCCAGTTAAACCTTTGGGGCGTCACCTGAAATAACCAAACGCAGCAAAGTCAGCTTCAGCGTCAAGATGAAACATCAAAAAAGATTACATTTGTATGTGTTAACCTCTTAATAGTGACCACCTTCATTTTTAAGAAAAGACCCTGAACCAAATATGAACTCTGTAACTTATTTGAAAAATAACAGGCTCTCTTCTTTTTAAACTAAGTTTTAGGTGTGCCTCTTAAGCTACATTCACACCACCCTCGGCAACGTGCGTTCAAACAACCTCTTCCAAATGAAAGCTCTATGTAAATGTGCATTTCGGGCTTCCGTGTTCAAAACTCTCGGGGTCCCATGTCACTACGCACAATTTCAAGAGCATTTTGTGGCTCTCTGTACAAAACATCCATGGAACACGTGTTGAAAGTTAAACCAGGTCAAACTTTGACCAATCAAGGACTTGGATTTAGCAGTGACGTATGGATGGCCCTTTCAATTCACTGTAGCGCCAACCGTTTGAAAACTGATCATAAAGGAAATATTAATACTTGCAGTTTGTGCTCAGACAGTATTATATGACACCAAGTCTTTCATATATCGGAATAGAGCTGGGAAAGAAAATGTCTGGAGCAAAGTTTATGAGATTTGCATTTCGCAACAAGCCTCTCTTAACTGTAGGTGGCGGACAGCAAGAAGTAGAACATTTTTTACATTCAAAGACCTTTATTTGCTACTTTTGCTTAAAGTTTTGCTGTAAGTTTTTAGACGGAGAAAATGAATCTCTCAGCAGTACTTTTTAATCTTAGTCTGAATAGCTGCACAAACATGCAGAGCTAAGTTGAAATAACTCGACATGAGTAATTTTGAAAGGGTTAGCCCTGTAAAGACCCCAATTAAAATGACCAGCCTGTAGCTATATCTCATCTTTGCTGACATCCTCATACATGCATACTTTTTTTAAGCTCTCCTGGCACGACTCACTGCTGACCTTAAGATGAGCAGCTATTCGGCCTTGTTCATTTCCTTCAGTTTTTATCCCATAATGCACACACATATTAGAATGGTTTCTCGGTTGGTTGTTTCTGGTTTTTTGCATTTTCCCCTTGTTTCAGTGTTGTCGTGCTGTCAAGAACCCGTGAGGAAGAACTCAATATGCAGGAGACGTGGCTTGGTGGCAGAAACGTAAACAGAAACTTAAACACAGAAAAAAACAGGGAGAAACAGAAAGAAAAGAAAAGAAAAGAAAAAAAAAGATGACAAAGCAAATAACCTGTCAACTGTAAACCAGACTCTTAAATACACTGAGGGTAAATAGCTAAATCAAGGACAACTGAGTTAGATCAACCTGAATGAAAACCGAGGAAACGTCACAAAAATCCAAGTGCAGAATCCTCACACATATAGAATGAAAAGAATGAAACATAGAAATTTAAAGGCAAAGAAATCAAGTTTCCATTTTCCTGTCTCCTGTGGTGAGTTTGTGTTTTACATGAAGAGTATTGAACAGGGCAAAACATTCTAAGGCAATAAGTCACAGTAAAAAATGAAGCTCCTGAAAGTTTTACACAGCAGAAGCAACACATAATCTATTAGCTTAAAATCTAAGTAGACTTTTTACAAACCCTTATTGATTTTTAAAAAGTCTTAGAGGCTGGACTAGTTTCTCTACAGTTCCACCATTACGTTACCTGCTTTATAGCTAAACGTGTTGGTTCTGCCATTCTAAGGGGCTCACATAATGTTTATATATGAAATGTATGTATGTGTCAGTCTGCCCCAGGGCAGCTGTTGCTACAACCGTAGCTTACCATCACCAAGTATGAATGAGGAGTGAATGAATAATGGACACAATGTAAGCGCTTTGAGTGTCTTGAAAAGCGCAGATAAATCCAATCCATTACTATTATTATTATTATTATTAAATAAATTTGAAAATAGTGAAAATGTTATCAGTATTGCAGAATCTTTAGAGATGCAAAACCTAAAAGATAAAAAGGCATTTTTTTCTCATTTATCTGTCCAGCTATAATCCTCTTAAAGAGCCACACCAAGAAAATTGCGTTTTTGGTGTTTTTTGCATGTTATTAGCATTTTTCTGATGATGGAGGACATAAAAAAAAGGCAATTAAGATTAAAATGGCATTTCTGAGTATTTCTTTATACAAATCGTTGTAAATCAGGAGGAGCAGGCGAACGAATGGAGTAAAAGTAGCTTATATGTGATGTAGAATACACACAGGGATTAAATTCATGTATGCCTTTGTTATCCTCGTCTGAGTTGGCATCTGGATCTAAACAGTACGGCTTGATAGTTTCAATTTTGCTCACTGTTTTAGTTGCACCGTTAATTATACGTTGGGGGGTGTAAGAGGTTGTAAGCCAGCGGGAGAAACTGTAAACAGGGAGCTTTCAGCAACAGGGGGGGGGGGTTGATCTGCGCCAACGTCCCGCCCACAACTCAGGGGTGAACTTCTACTGAACTATTGCTAATTATCTATAATAATCTATAATAATCTAATTATGTCCAAGAAAACATTTCTTATTTTTAATTTTGGCCAAAAATGGCATAATCATTATTGACACACCACTGGGAACGCTTTTAAAACACATCAAAAGAGTGAAAGGAGTGGAACTTTAATGGCTATATGGTAAGAGCTTGATGAGTCAGAGAAAAGCTTACATGACTCGGTAGAAAAGGATCTAAATGAAGTTCAAATCTGAGATGTTAAGAGGATGAAAAGAAAAAAAAAGGTTCCGTTTTTTTAAACCAAATGGTGTTTATGAAGCTGGATGGATGAAGCTGCTATCTTTTCTGTTCATTAGGTTGAGAAATCAACAGCGCAGAAGTGATGTGTGTCGGTGTGAGACTGCCTGTGGTGTGCTCCATTCAGAGCAGCAGAAGTGAGATTTTTGGTTCTGCCTCGTTCCATTTTCAAACATTTGGACACATGTCAACCCTGTCACACATGGCAGCAATCAAAAACATTTCACACACACTGTTAATGAAATGGAATTTATTTGGCAATAAAATTTGGTTAAATGGTTTACACCTCCTCTATGAGTTGTCCCCCCCAATGGCAAATGTAAATTAAACCCATGCAAAGAGACACACTCTGCTTAAATGTGTATACATGTATCTCCTGAATGTTGGCAGAAAACCTTTAACAATTCTTTTAAAGAGGAAAATAGCACGATCTCGTGAATTAATCTGCCTCATCAAACTTTTTTTTTTTTTTTTTGGAGTAAATCTAGTTTGATGCAGACTCCATTTTGAAGTAAGCGGGCGGTGAAACTTGAAATGCAATTATGGGATTACATTGGACATGAGCAGCTGTGTTGAAGGCAAAAACAAAAGTTAAATTCAGCCCAAACACTTCTCAGATCTCAAAGTTCTCTGATGTTTATGCTGACAGGTTAGTTTCCTGGAGAACCGCTTAGCTTCATGGATTGGTGTTCCATTTGCAGTGCAGACAGAAAGACTGAAGTGACAAAAGAACAGGATAAGGATGGGTTCACACTTTAGTTTATATTTTTTTCAGCTTTTTCATTCACAAACTAATATGTCTAAACTTCCTGTATCTATTTTTGGGGCTGACAAGAGGAGTTTGCTGCTAGACCTCAGGTGCTAAACCAATTATATACTGTCACTGGGAAAATAAACCTTTTTTTAAAGAAGGAATAACATGTTCTAAGAGTTTTAACATGGCAGATAATAATATAACCATAACCTAGACCCTTTCCATGTGACGTTAAAGCACCTGCGTGACCGCTCCTTCAACCATTTTGAGAATCAAACAGAGAGCATTGCTGTCTCAGATCTTTGTTATGTCCACTCAACTGTCTGCCTTTGATTACTCCCCTCCATATCTTTGGCAAGACAAAATAAAGGGCTGTAGGCTTTGCCAAAGATCAGGACTGATGTCTGGTGTCTGTTCCTATGATGTGCCCCCTGCACCCACACATGAACAGAACGCAAAAGCAACAGGGTTGCAAGGAAGAGGATGCTTATTTTTATTTTTAAGATGTAGTCTTATATACGGACACGATTCAAAAAGCATCTATAATGAAGCAATGCAATGAGCATTAATGTTGCAATAGTAATTTTTCATCTACGACTGACAGAGACTAATAAAAGGCACATTCAGGCTCTGCAGGAACCTGTGACTGCTTACTTACATTTGCATGTTTTTGGGAAACATTTGCTTGGTTTCCGTTATTTTATCACCGTTAAAAACAAAAATAGGTACCAGTGCCATCTCCTTCGTAAGTCCTGGCAACCTTTCAAAAGTAACAGATTAGTTCTGGATAAAACCCATACCTAAATATGTAACACTTTTAAGAAAAATAAAATGTGTAACCACAGGCTTACCTGAAACAAAATGTTCAGTCCATAATTTGCTGGCTGCCCCCCCCCTTCCTGTTTGACTGCAGCAATCCATCGTTTTCTGTCTTCATGCCTTGGAAATCAGTAAAAAGAGACCCTTGAATTTGGAGTTTGACTGATGTGGCAACCATGATGAGATTTGGTGGCTATTTCTCTACACCAAAGTCGCAGATTTGACCTGTTGGATGTAACAAAACAGTATGCAGTCGACCACCAAAATGGTGGACAATGATAGGTATGACGTCACTTCAATGGGTCTATAAACTTTTAGTTCTCTAGATAGAACTGTTGCTCTCACATCCACACAGTTTACAGTGATGCTACATTGTTTCAGCTACTTCTGTAACATTTTCTTTTTATTTTATTTTATCAGGAAGTCAGTTTTAATTTAGCAATAAATTATTTTATTTCATTGAAAGATTATTTGTTGAAGATTTTTTTAGCATTAGAATACCCTGATAAAAATTCTGTTCTTCTATGGTTCAAACAAGTTTCCTGTAGTTCTTAGTAGTTTCAGGAGAAGTAATGTAACCTGTTCCAGTAGGCTATTAACTTCTAATCAGTTATCTCTTTCCTTCTCTGTTGTCTTACAGGTGCTTGCTTTGGAAAGACAGGTCTTTGATTTCCTTGGTTACCAATGGGCTCCCATTCTTGCTAACTTCTTCCATATAATTGTTGTAATACTCGGTCTCTTTGGGACCATCCAGTACAGACCACGCTACATCATTGTGGTGAGTACACCAATAAGATCCCTTTAATTCACCTGAAACATTGTACACCTTCTTCTGAGTTACAGTATCAAGAAAAGTTACATTACCTCAAAAGGTACTGATATGTGTATTCACAATGAACTTTAACTTGAACAAGTTGCCTTCCTTTTCCAACTGTTTTGCAGCACTTTCTGGAATTTTGCGATACACTTAAGTCATTCTTATCCCTTGGTAATTTGGAGCAGATTATAGGTGGGGGGTATTGGTGGGGACAAAAGAGCTCATCAGATTTACGCTCAGCTTTAAGTTTCCAGGGGGAAAAGGTCATTCTCTAATAGAGAAAAGGAAGCATGTTTGGTCATCTGCAACACTATATTGTTTGGTTTTTTTTTTTTGGGGGGGGGGGGGGGGGGGGTAAAAGGGTTAGGGACTGAACATGAAGAAGAAATCTTGCAATTTTCAAGAATTATTTTTTTAGAGTTCTTCTTTTTTACCTTCACTCTTCAAATTCTCATTTCAATGTGGGTCAACAGTTTTCATAACCTTCTCTTTGATGGCTCAGTTGGTGAATACCACCCGTTATATTTTGTTTTTGTTTTATTGTTATAGCAGCAAGATGTCAAACTTGTCAGTTTGCTTTATGGTTAAATCTTGATCTTGATTTCATCACTTCAGCAGTTCCAAAAACCACAAACCAAATACACTTGGTGTATTTTACTGACATCATCCTAAAAAGACATGTATTTCAAACTAGATTTTCCAGTATTCCAACATGTGATGTTTAAACTTTCTCCCTGTGGTTTTGTGTTTTATTTATACTGCATTCTGTTGTATGCTTGTTCTGCAGTACATAGTATGGGCAGCTGTCTGGGTAGCCTGGAATGTCTTCGTCATCTGTTTCTACCTGGATGTGGGGGGATTGACTAAGGTGAGACATTGCAAACCTCACAGCATGTGAGCTGATTCAAAGAGAACAGTGTTTTTGTGATGATGTTCTGAGATTTTTGGAGAAGTGAAGCCAATGTTCTGTATTTTCCTGTACTCATTATAGTAGTGGAACTCAAACACTGGAGACAAAATAGAATGATTGAGGGATTATAGCTAACCTTAAAAATGCATTTGCCTGAACACTTATGCCACGTACACACCGGGCAGGTGTGGCGTTTTTTAAGAACGCACTGAATGGGAGTTTTTGAACACACTTTTGGCTTATGGCATTCACACTGGACTGTCGCTACATGATACTAACGCAAGTCTACCACCTACAGTTGGAAGAGGTTTGGCGTGAAATGTTGAAGTAGTGCAAATTTTCCAAATCTTGCTCCAGACTCTTTCTGTCACAGCTTTATTCCGATATAGGAAATACTTGTTATATAATTCTGACTAGGCATAAACTGCAATCATTAATATATTTTCATCAATTTTTAAAGGAATGAAAGAATGCTACCCCCACTTCACTGCACTTCACCCCCACCTGATTTGTGAAAGGTCAACAGGTTGAATTCAGTTGCCATGCACCTTGTATGTAGAGCAATTGGGCTTAAAAACGCATCAATGCAAGAGTTTTGAATGCAGAAACCCTAAGCGTGTATATATGCACTTTTCCATTGACCTTTCGTTGAAAGCGGTTGCTCAAACTCACATTTTCAAGCCCAGTGTGAATGAAGCACTAGAGTTCAAGACATGTGTCACAAAGCTATTGAAACAAAGCAGTTTTATTAACTATACGGCAAAATAAAATCAACTGTATTAGAGGTTAGAAATTACCCTCTTAGTTGTGGGTGGGTCTGGTGGTGTAGGCCCACCCTTACTTCCCAATATCCATCTGTTTACACCCTCTCCTGACTAACAGCCCCGACTTAAAATTAGCAGTACAACAAAAATGGCGAGCAATATTGGTTTTGAGTGAGATGCCGGCTCGGACGAGGAAAACATAGATGTTTATGGATCTAGTTGTCTACAAGTGGATGGATCAGAATGGAAGAGAGCAGGGAGTTTGTGGTCTGCTCCTGATTCACAACAATTTGAATAAAGAAATACTCAAAAATGCAATTTTACTCTCACTTTTCTTTACATATGTCCTCCGTCATGACAAAAAGGCCACTAGAACATGTTAAAAAGACAGAAACCACAATTTTCCGATTAAAATTGTGTTGTGACCAATGACTGCTCATTTTAGTGGACTTCTAATAAACACTGCTGTTATTTTTGTCTTCCTGATGAGCATCCTTCCTAACTGCCTAGCATGTAGGTAGTAACATTCCCCTGAGACCTGTTCAGAATGCCAACATTCATTTGAGAAACACCTACCCAGCCCATAGCATGCCCTTGTCTGTCTTTCACTGTATGTGTCAGTGCATCTGTGGTTCTTGGTAATATAATGAGCCATGCAGGGGCCAGCTGCTTGGGGCCAAGACTGAGCATTAACCTGACAGATGGAGCCGGTCTGGGCTCCGAGCTCTACATATGGCGGCCAGTGTGAAAGCTGGCTTATGGAGCGAGTGTACTCCCACCTGTGCACACCTCACGTGCATGCGCACAAACTCCGCTCATAGTCCTGTAACAGGACTCACAGACTCACTACATCAAAGTCAGTCAATTCTTTCCATCTCACCTTGACTGATGCTGACGGGGCAGCTATGTATTAGCCAGACGCTCAGACTGAGGGTGGGGGGGCAGGTCATCAGAGTGATATGCCACATGCTCCGTCAACTCCTATTGATCCCTGATCCCCTCCCCCATGGCGCTGAGCAGACAGACTCACACACACCTCTGTTTGAAACGGCCCGTCATCCTGTCTTTGTGCTCCTGTTCACCCAACGCAGTGCCTGCTGTCACGGAGACTTGTGGCACATCATTCGCACCAAACTGTGGAAATGTTTTGATATTTAGGATTACTTGCTGGCAGAGCTTTTAAAGCTTCCTTATTTTTGTCCTGAAAGGATAAAAAAAGAAAAAAACATTACCTATTTGACAGCAGCTCTATAAAATTCTGTTGGTCTCATTCAGTGTGTAGTTTCCAAACAAACTGACCTGAAATTATTTGACTAATTCCCAAGAGAACTCAGAAAAGGATAGAAAACATGTTGTAGGTTAATTTTAATTGTGCATTATGTGTCAGTGTAAAACACGAACATCAGGTTGTTTTTTTAAGGGCAGTTCTACTTTCAATGTATTTTTTACATGTATTTTCTTCAAGTTATTCGTATAATTGAAATAAAAATTCAATGCAAATTATGTACATTGTTTTCTATGAAAGTGCAAAGATTTGGCTTTAATTGAAAACTATTAAGATAAAAAATGTCTTTTTTAATAAGATAAATTTCAAATGATGTAATAAGTACTAAATGGGATAACAGTGTAGTGTTTAATAGATAGTGTTGGATTTAGGTTGTTATAACAAACCTATGAATAGTAAAAAGAACGTGAAAAAAGTATACAAGAAAACTTACAAAACCTGAAACAAATTTTTAAACATGAGTAAAGTAAAATTAAAAGTTTGGACAAACAAAAAAAGACAAGAAGAGCTGTAAGAAATATGAGCAGAGTCAAAGTTTCTTAGTGGGTCAGCCCCTTCAGAAACAATTATGCAATCACAAATGGTTCCCCCATACATTTTTAATGTACATATGTCTCATCTGATTTTAAAATATACATATATTTATAGTAGTAGTTTAATATTTTTCATGAATCAGACAATAATGAAAAACATTTTTTAATCCTGAACTGTTACAGAAGTGATTTTTTTGCTGTTTTAATGCACAAAAAATCATGTAAAATGTTCAAAAGGTTATTTTTTATATCTTTTAAGACTTTTTCTAAATATGTATTGACTTATTTTAAAGATTTTGTTTTTCGATACTTCTATCTCTCAGTGATAGATGGAGGAATCTGTGCTTCGTGCTGCAAAAGAAGCACCAAAATACGCCCCCTGACAGTGAAGTGCCCAAAGGCTCCTCAGTATCAACTGCTAATATACTGCATACATGATTGCTGCAGTCTGGATAGAGATGGCTTCCCTGGCTCGCAGCATCAATCAATGGTATCTGTCAAGTCATTAGTCCTTGCAGCACTGCCTGCTGACCTTCAGCCATCATTGTTTCCATGAAGAGGTGTGTGACAGATGACAAAGTCACAGACAAAGAAGAAGGCCGATTATAGGTTGCAATCAGAATGAGAGGAGTGTAACATATCAGTATCTTGATATCCATTCTCACACCTATCTAAATATATATTTTTACCAACCCTGATCTTCATTTGAAACTGTTTGCCTGCATTGTTATTGTGCGTGTGTTGTTGGCTTGTATGTATGGGGGAGTTGATAGGAATCAGAGATGTTTCCATCCTGACACCACTTGGTCCTGTTAATAATGCATGTCTTGTCACTGAGGGGCACATGCAAGGTTGGATTTCTGTATCAGAGAATTGATTGGTGTGAGCATCTGCACAGCTGGACTTGTGCGCTCATGTAGCTGAAAGTAAAATGAGTATGGCCATGGTCTCCAAGCGCAACTTATTTTAAATGACGGCTCTATTGTTACATCTGCAAGAAATTGCTTAATTTCCCTAAGAAACAGAATGCCGCTCCTCCTATTCTGTTAAGTGGAGGTTCTGGGATTATTTTATGCAAATTTCAAGGAACTGGTTGTCCTGCATTTTTAGCTTTGATAATAACTTTCTTTTTGTTTTAGCATGAGGAAACAGCAATTAAAACTTGTCACAAGTAAGCAGGAACTTTTCTAATGTAAATAATTACCACCCATTGCTGTTTAGACCAGATCACTTTTTGGCACAACGCAAATATGCTGTTCTTTTCAAATATTTCCTGAGAATTTTTTTTTCCTGATTTTAACAGGATAAGTCCAAAAGCAGATTCACTCCACAGCTGTTTGACATGGAACAATTCATATCTATTAAATCCATTTCAACCCTTAAATATGGGAGCTATTGCAGATGACAGCTAAATGTCTGCGAAATGTCAAATCCTTAAATGCTATTGCAAACCACTTTGAAAACTCCAATATGGAATAAATGTCTGAAGAGTGGAAGTTAAAAGAAAGTCTCCTCTACGTTAGCTAGTGTGAACTTAAACCATGCCGCCGACCAAGCAAGCAAACCAAGTCTGAGTAGTGAGGAGGTCTGGGTTCTAGTGGTAAATAATGGATGCCATAGTATTGGATTATGTTTTTTGTTTCTGTTGTAACTGCAAACTGGTCCAGGTGAGACAGTCTGCTCTAAAAATGTATCGTGAAACTAAACCATATGGGTGATGATTGAGACTGACCAGTAGTAATAAACTAGTGAAACTGTAACAACTTGTCTTTTGTTGGATAAACAAACACAACCACTGGAAAAGATTCACCATCCCTGAGGGCTTAAGTCCAGACCCCTGCTTCTTAAACAATCAAGCTTGTGATTCAACCTTGGATTGCTTATAAAGAATAAATGAATGTTCATCATGAATAAAGAATGGGGAGTAGAGGTTTAATGATTTGTTTTGTTTTCCAGGATAGTGATCTGCTGACATTTAACATCTCCGCACATCACTCCTGGTGGAGCGAACACGGTCCTGGCTGCATAAGGAGGGAGATGCCGGAGGCGGCTGGGGTCCGCAGCACAGAGAGCCACTCCTACATCACAGTCATGGGCTGCCACATGGAGTACCAGTACATCGAGGTCTTGCACAGCAGTACGCAGATTCTTGTTGCTGTGAGTAGAATTTAACTTTCTGTTTGTAAAAAAAAACAAGACACCGATACAGTTAAGGATTTTGAAAGGAAGTTCATGGGACTAGAAAGGAGGATGAAAGTTTACAGCACCTTTTATTACCAGGCAGTAATATGTAAATATGCACCCCGAATCATTTACACTATCTTATTCTACCTCCTTATGTTCACATTTAAACCTTTTTTCCCCTTTGTTTCAATACTTCTGCTAATGAACCAGATCAGAGAAGTACCTTATGCTTAGCATTCTTATAAACATATCTTTCTTAAGAAATGTAAATTAAATGCTAAGCTTTGCATTTGGTGTTTGAAACATATAAATTTTCTCATCCACATTAAGGAAGGAATTGAAAGGATGCTTTATTAACCTCATAAGCCCTTGCAGCAGTGACAATGGCCTTGCCTATCATTTGCACAATTAAACTTCTAGCACCATTTTACCTTAAATTTTATGACCTTGTTTGATCACATGTTGAACTGCAGCTCCTAAGGAGCTCATCCCCCATATGGATGTTTATGCAGCGATGAGCTATAAGCTTCTTTAGTCTAAAAGTTGTGTTTCCCTTAGCTGCCAAAGACAAAGATGTGCACCGTGTGAAGCCAGATTATCCCTTTGGTTGTTGCCATGAGACGTATACCACCTAAATCTAACCTCCAAGAAAACAGATTCTGATCCAGTGGCCAGTCTGGCCATAACAGTGGGAAGGATTTAACAATCACATCAAAAGGCCAGACTCCCTCTTCAGAGCAGTTTTGCCTTCACATGTAAACGATGAGGTTTGTGGAATTTAAGCCTAGAAAAGAATCACAGAGCTGAAAAAAGTTTTTAGAACAATTTGGCTGTTTTATACCAGGGTGAATTGTAACAAGCAGGAAATGGGTGTGGTCAGGTCCTTCATTAGTTATTCCTGGCCTCATTTGAAGACATTTTTCCATTGATACCATTTGGAACAGTTTTAACTTATTTAAACACCTGCCTTTGTGAAAATGAGGAAATGAGTGGGACAAACATGTGTGTCTGTTGTTGGAAACACACCCAGTGAGGTCATTCTAGAATCAAAAGGCCACGCCCATCCCCAGAACAAACCACAAAGGGACAGTAGATTTTGATGCATCATCTCTCTGTACTCTGTTGTCAAACAGATCTATTCATCTGTCACATTTAAAATAGATTATTCCATTTATTGTTGTTCATTTTCTCTGCATAGCTTTGTGTCCTGATTCAACTATCTGTTGTTTTTAAGTTCAATACAGTTTGTCACACATAAAACATAAAATGTTTACCAGGAAACCCACTGTTTTCTTTTTCTTAAATGTATGGACCATAACACTAAACGTGTGATGCTGTCCTTAAAAACGGGTGGAAAACAAAGAGACCAAAGAAGTGTGAAAGTAAAAAAGTGAAGAAAGGAGGAGATGTGGTGTCAGCAGAAGGGGTTTCAAGGTCACAATGACATGCCATTAAATATTAAATCTGAGCCTCAAGGAGTTTTTTTTCATTAAAATGGAACATGTGGATTCGTCTGTCAGTAATGGAAGCATTTTCATCATCCATCTGCTCAGATTTGTTGCCATCTATAGAAGAAGCCCTGAAGTCAAGACCGCATTGCTGCTTCATCTCACTGCAGGGACATAGTAAATTCACAGTTAAAAAGATAAGCTTGTAGTGCTTCTTCAGTTTTCAACTAGGATACAGTATTATAATTTTAAATCAGCACAGGGGAAATATGTTCCTCTTCTTCTCTGTTTTTTCCCTCCCTTAACCTCTTTATGTTTTCCATCTGTATTGTGTTGTTCTAATGATAATTCATTGTTGCATTACTGTGTTCGGCAGAAAATGTTCTGTTGTTTTCAATCATTCATTGTGTGTCATTGCCCCTTCTTCCTTCTTTGTCCATTTCACTGAAAACCAGAACAGCTGATTCTGGAGAAACATCTGCAGTTTTACATTTGGGAAGAAGACATTATTTACAAAGAAACTGATACATGATTCTGTTATTTCTGCATGCATTATACCAACTCACCAACGCAAACACATCAGAGTTTACAAATGAACTTTTCAACATGAGCGACAGCCATTGCTTTGTTCTGCACAATCTTTTTCTCAGAAACACTGGTGGATGCTGATAATGGAGGGTACAGCAATCGTTGTCACTCTTGTTCCATTACTCATTTGCTATGTTTTCATGTTTTTCCCTCCCATCACAATCTCTTTGTTCAATATGTCTTCCTGTCTTCTTTTCCTGCCCCGATAGTGCTATTTCTGGTCTCTATCTTTGTCACTTTGCTGCCGAATGACAAAAGTTACAAAACACTTTACCACTCACTGACTGTCACTTTGACGTTTTTGGTATGGTGTTTACTCAAAGTACTGTCTGAAACTGTTTGAGGAAAAAAAAGGAAAACATCATGATCTGGGATCTGTATTTCTTTTACAGTCTTTGTCATTTCTTTACAGAGGACCTCCGCGATTAGTCACACTGACCACCCGCATGCCCAAATTTCTGACCTTTAAACAATCAAAAGTAACTTAAGAACGTAAAGGTTTTAGCATTTTTGTATTAAATTTAATATTGATGATAAAGATAATATTTTACATTGGACATATACTTTTGAAAAATAGTGCAAGATAAAAAAATACAACAAATATTCAAAAGAGAGTGAGTAGAAGGAAAAGCCTAATAGTTTCTCACCCCCATTCCTGCCTAGATCAATTCTATTACCTCACCCAGTGCACCCACAATCTTTTTCCTCACTAATGCTACGTACACACTGGGCATGGGATGCAGGTTCAACCACCTTCATGATCCCTTTTTAAACAATTTCTGTGTTTCCATGTTTTCCGTGTTTTAAAAAAGAACACTACCCATACACTTCTACCAAATCCAAGTCCCTGATTGTTCAAAGTCCAACTGGTTTAACTTTCAATGTGCATTCAGTGGCCGAACATTTTTTACACAGAGCCCAAAATTGACTTAAAAACATATTTACCTACGCGTGAATGCGAGTTTGAACGTAGAAGCCCAAAACATGCATATGTACGTTTACATAGAATGTTTTACTGTTAGTTGTCACTGAAATGCGAGATCAAATGTTTCTGAGCCCGATGTGAATGTAGCATAAAAAGTACACATACAGCTTCAAATAACCATATACGCACATATAACTTCACATATAGATAAAGATACACATAGAAACAAACACATGGAAATACACGACTCACGACTTGTCATGTTTAAATACTCATTTGGTTCCATTTAAATCTTATTCCTCAACACACCCATGTGCATCCAGATAAAATTCAAATTAATATTCATAAATATTTACCAATATATCAGTTTATTTATGTTTATGTACACAGCCATCAATAATCATATTTATATATTTGTTCTTAAACAGCTTTATATTTAGACATATCGATGGACAAAGCCCATCGAGACGACTGTTCCAAAAAATGGAATTATAAGTGAACTGAATTGAAGAGATTGTTCTCTGAACCGGTTCTATTCTATATACTAGGGGTGTAACGATACACATAGTTGAACCGAACTGTTTCGGTTCTCCAGTTTCGGTTCGGTTCACTTCTGTAACGTTTTGGTACTTTTTTCTTTTTTATCCCACATATGCATTGTACAGACCCAGCTGCTTTGTCACTCATTGCAGGGAATCGAGAGCCGAGCCGCCAGTTAACTAGCTGCGTTGACTGTCCTTGCCCCTTACTCCACCCGTGTGGAGTAGGGGGCACCTACTTATGCTCTCTTGTGTGGGAACACTTCGGCTTTGTTGTCAGCAACCATGAAGGGAAAAGACAATTGGATAAGTCCAATGCTGTGTGCTGACATTGGTACACAAAGGTAGAGTATGCCACAGTTAACACATCTAATCTGTTAACGAATTTAAAACAGCATCACCCGGCTGTAACAATCGGGTCTACAAGAAAAAAAAAGTGCAAGTTAAAAGGATTTTTTCAGGCCAGTGTTAAGTATCCAAAGTTTTTGGTACCTGGCAGCTAATAGTTTTTCTTATTTTAAAAAGCAGATCACCTACATTGGTCAATTTTATTTATTGTTATGTGAAAACAATAAATGCATTTTGCAAGTAATTTTTTTCTGCCTTAGTTTTTTGTACCGAAAAAACACCAAAAATAGACAGACAGACAGACAGACAGACAGACAGACAGACAGACAGACAGACAGACAGACAGACAGACAGACAGACAGACAGACAGACAAAGAGAGACGTACGGATGGACAGACAGATAGATAGATAAAAACTCTATTAATCTCCCAAGGGAGAAATTCAGGTGTCCGGCATCAAAACACACACAAACTCACACAAATAACATTTAATAACTATAATAATATACTCACTATAATAATATAGTTCATAAAATAGCAATTCATATAAGGCAGATTTGTTAGCAGTACCGAGCACTATGGAATTCTGAACCGAACCGAATAGAGATCGGTACACCCCTACTATATACTGTAATATTGTGTGTAGTATATACTTACCTCTATGTCAAAAAGTCAGGCTTCAAGATTAATCTTTTGCCACTTCACATGTAAAACAAGCTTTTTTTGCTTATTCAGATTTGGAGTTACAATAATGTATGACTGCTTGATCTGGTAGATGTAAATGCCTTATTGGACCTCCAACCAGATGTGCGCTTGGCTGTTCCTCTTGAATTTAGTTGGGGAAGAGCGGAACAAAAATACAATGAGGTCTCAGTGCAGTTCCTACCTCATTATCAGCTGCCATTAAACATGCAGCTGTCTGAACTCAAAACTCGTACCTCTAATTTTCAGCAGAGATGTTGACCTCTTTGTTGACTGCTGTGTGTAATTACCCTGCAGGACCGTTGCACCACCTTTCCGAGCCCCCACCCTCATCACATTTCCCACATGATGCACCATTTTTACCTGAGTAATACTCTCACTCTCCTACATGCAGTCACTTTCTCCAGACGGTGAGCCACAATCAATAGTGTGTTAATTAGCCTTTAGACCGACTCTGAAAGCTGTCACTGCATACTCTCACACATTTAGGACATTTAACTCTAGACTGAGTCCTCATTATTTAACGGGAAACAAAGGAAAGGTGTCACAAAAATGATTGCTTCTCTAAACGATATGTTCTGTTTATGGAAATGTATGTTACTGTTTGCAGGAGATATTTTAAGTTGGAATGAATATTAATAAGATTTGAAATTACAGTTGTTCTCTTTTGAACTGCTGAATGCTGGAAAGCTTTGACTTGTTGTTACGATTGGCTCTGGACTCTAACAAATGAGAAGGGAAACGAAAGCCCTCAAAGTACTTTTAATATACTTAAACAACCCAAAAAACAAAGCATGAAGATGTGGTGTTGCATGTGTGTCTGGGAATGAAGTGTATGTTTGTAAAATGGGGGAAACAAAAAGATCCAAACAGATGAGCGCTGCCGGGAAGTAGCTGAGGACCCCAGAGCTGCAGTGGAGAATCTGGCTGTAGCAGGAAAACCAGAGGATGAGTCCTCCTATAGAGGTGGATCTTTTACATCCGTCCCCTGGTTTCCAAACACCTGCACCTGTGCAGGAGGAGGAGAAATGGGGCAGACACCAGGAACACAGCCATATCGCCAGGGCTGTAACACTCGTAAAATAAATGTTACGAAAGAAAGTATGTAAGAGAAATGAAAATGTTCACTTATAATGTAAACTGCAGTTACATGCCCCGGGACTGATGCTTATTACTCACCGTGCATTGTAAAAACTGAGTTTTTTCAACCAGCAATGTCTGCATAAACCTGACCTTCATTAGCTTATGTTAATGCAAGAATCTCTGTTTCTCCAGCTCAGGAGCCATCCCTCCAGACCTGAGAGTTTAACTCCTTTTGGGCCTCATTATTTTTGGAAAGAACTACAAACGTGACACAAATGTCCTCTATTACTAGATAGATACTTTTTGACATATAAATTAAATTATTAAACAAAAAAGGTAATAAAAAGCCAACAAAGTTTTCTTGGTAACATGAAGACTTTAATTTATTGGGAAAGTATTAGGAAAAAAAACATGTACCGCTATTATCAGATCAATAAAAATGACAGTCATTTCTGAAATATTCCTGAAAACCATGTTTGGGGAGGGTGTCAGTGAGTGACCATGTGAGACTGTGGCACTTAAGTATCTCTACTTCAGTTTAAAATTCCACATTGGTTGAATTGTCACTTGCTATTAAGAACACTGGCCTATATTTCCCCTCTTCCAGCCAAGCATCATCAAGTGGATCCTTCTCTGATCCTGTTTGTTCTTTGTGCATGACATAACTTTTTCAGCTGTCAGTAGTTAGCAAAAGGAGAGTGAGAAAAAGTCTGGAGAACAGTCCCTGAAGGTGGACAGAAATTTTTTCTGAGGTCAGCTCTTAGTAGTAAAGCTATTACCATAATCAATTGGTACACTAAGAGCTTCTCAACCACATCAAATGGGATTTTCTAAAACTATTTGCATACAATCTCTGCAAAAACAGAATGCTGGTTTGATGCTAACACTGCAAAGCATGTGTCAGTTCAGTTTTAGATAACTAGTGAAAACGAAACATCAGAAATGTGTTATGACATCTGTTTAACTGCTTATTGATACAGCTGACTTATCAACCAATTACATAAAAGTAGCTCAATGCATTCATGGGTTGTTGATATGATCACAATGACATAGTGAAGTTAAACTGGGCATGATAATGAGAAAGTAAGGAGACAAATGTAACCTTAAATATGGTTTTTAACTGTGATGGTCTGGTTTAAATGGCCATCTCCTTTTGATCACACCTCTCAACCAGCATTGCAGGAATGCTTTACCCTTCTTTCTATTTATTACTCTTACAATTTAAATTTCTGGCAGGTAGGATTATAAAGAAGAGAGCTGGATGAAAAGGAATACATTTATATAAAAGACTGATGAAGCATGAAAGCAAGAAATGAAAATCTCTTGGAAAAAAGTAATGAATTCACCAAAAAGAAGAGAAAAATGAAAGAAAACAGAGAGGTCTTGCCAGCAGGCCAAGAATGCAGAGTGAATAGGGATTTTGGACTTTGAAAGACTTGAGGATTTTAAAGCACATTTCTCCACACAGAACAGAAATACATTTTAAAAAGTTTCTGTTACATATTCATTAATTAAAGCTCACTGTAAACTACTAAATTTAAATAATGGGAACAAAAACAAATAACAAGTAGTTATATTCAAAAATACAAACTACTGTGGTTTTGATCAGAGGAACAAATACATCTGTTCTTTTCATTTGGCCCTTAAGGCTCTGAAGGTCAAGTATCCACATCAATTTAGCCAATCACAATCAAGAAATTGTAGTTCTTAGAAAGTGCTTGGGGTGGCATATTATTGATTTTATGACAGGAGCCTGCGGACTGGTGGAAATTTGAAAGAGAGCTGTTTTACTTCGAAGCCCATCGAGACGACTGTTGTTGTGATTTTGGGCTATACAAATAAAATTGAATTGAATTGAATTGAATTTTGCCCACAGGCCGGACTTTGGACATGCTTGCTACAGCCTTAATACAATTCAACAGCCATCAACCTCTAGGCTCACATCAACAATACAAAGTCAGCTTCAGTAAAGTCAAACCTCATAATGTTCTCAAAACCATCATTGATACCAGGCTATGATTTAAAGTAGTTAACCAAAAAACACTTGTCCGTTCTCCTGCTGGGAAACTGTGTGTCCTTGGATTCTTGCAACCCTCAATTCTGTCCAGAAGTGTGACTGCATTTAACATGGAAGTGTGGTTAAACTGACAACTCCAGGGTCTATGGTGACCCCGTAAAAGGAGGCATTTGTCCTTGACACTGTTAGGACTATGTGGTGCTCTGGTCTTTTGTTTTATTCAAGACATTTAAAGGGGAAACTTTCTTTGAAGGAATGAAAAATAATTTATATGTATATTTTTTCAACAGATGTGTTATATATGAAGTGTAACGCAGTGTTTTGACTAGAAATTAGACAAATATACCTGGTGCGAAGCAGTTGGATAAAGACCATCTCACCTTTGCTCATAACTTGACTTTGAATATTTTTTTTTCTTTTATCCATTGCTCTCCATTCAATCACAAAATGTTTGACTTAACCTAAGACTTCTTCAGAATTGTTACACAGAAGAGTGTTCATGAACAAGAAAAATTACACATGTCGGCACACATTCCAGGGAAAAACAAGCATCGAGACTCACAAAGGCACAATGCAGATGCAAAACATGGCGTGTCCCTGCTGTTAACACCATCTTGTGTTTGACATTGGCTTTATTCATATGCTAATCCACCTCCATTTTACCGCCTGTGTAATTGATGGGGTGAAACAGGCTATTAGATATTGGACCAGTGGAAACGGAGCAGAATAGACATTGGGATTTCAGACATAAACACTTAATCTGCATAAAATGAAGCAACATTGTCCTGACAGAGTGAACTGGAACTTAAATTACAGAGGAGGCAGTCCATTTACTCTTTGTTTCGTTTATTGCTTGATAACATTTGGTGTGCCAAGTTGTGGGCTGAAGAAATGTGGCGTTAGATGCTGTACAATCATTATCCCGTTGGGTTTTGTGTTTATTAGCTCAGTGTCTGAGGTGGCCAGCCAGCCCGCTGCTGTTTTAATTGGTGTGGCAGAGTGCCAAACGATGAATGACTGGATGGAGAGACTCACCGTCTCTGAGTCAATGGCAGCCATCTGCTAGTGCCACAGGCAGGGTTTGCCCTCACATTTTCTTACTCTGCCACTTTCTATAGCACTTCATTACAAAAGCAGCTTCATGGACAAACTGGTACTTCCAACCTTTACACCAGCTGTTAAACTGTTAAATACATAAACAGAAGCAAAACTACTAAACGGTTTGTTATTAAATTACTTATCTTATTAACAAATAAGACTTAAAATTAATGCATTAAAAAAAAACAAGCTGAGGAAGCTTGCTCAGCCTTCTTGTTGCAGTAAACAAAGATGGGAAGAATGTGTGGTCATGTGATCCATTGGATTCTGTTTTTGAGCTTCCTGGATGTCACCATCTTGGCAGAGGTAGACTTTACCAAACTCTGGTATTTCGAAAAAGCTGCAAACATCTGAAAAACATCTTCAGCTGTTTCTACATTTTGGTTTCAACCTTTTTAAGTGGCAGCCATGTTACATCCTTTTCTATCTTGGCGCGGCCTCCAATCACTTGTTGATTCCCTTCTCATTGCCTCCAGTCTGTAATTTTGAGCACTTTACAAGGCCCTAAAAATAATTGCTTTCACACATGCTCCATTTCTAAATTTAAACTTTTTTTAAAATGTGCAATTCCTGTGGAGAAAAAATTTGATTATGTCTACGCCAGGATTTAGATTTTGAAATTTTATAAGAAGGTTATTTCCTTAGACCGCACCTTCCATTGCATGTGATAGATAAACTCCGATGGCATAACGAAGTCTGCTTGTCAACGTTATAATAATAATAATAATAATAATAATGCATACTACATGCTACATAGCTGGTAAATTATTGAAACCTTGAAACACACACTATTATGTGAGTACATTTTGATATCTTTTAAAACATTTGTGTAACCTGTAATGTTGACAGTTAAAGGTAGGGTTGATTAGAAGAAGGTTCTTCTTCTGACAGAAAATGAATATCTTTATTTTCACCATGAGTAGACCTGCTGCATGTGCTCAGTCTAACTTGTGTGTATTGTTTTTGTGCTCACAGCTTCTGGGTTTTGTCTACGCCTGCTACGTCGTCAGCGCAATGACCGAGGAGGAGGACAGCTGTGAGTAACATCTCAACAGACATGCTCACATTCCCTAAAAGACACTTTAGAGATAAGAGTGAATCACACCCAGATCCTCTTAACAGAAACAAAAATCTATGAGCCGAGAAGAAGGGAGCTACATCGTTCTTCACATCCCTCTTATCCCATCACACCTCACCTTTTTCTCCTGTCTCCCAGCTGAACCCGTTCACTTTTTTATCTTTAATGCCATCGGATCTGTGTGTTCCCTCTCATCAACTCTTTCAACCCATTCTCTTTTTTTTCTCTTTAACATATGAAGTAATTATTTCATCTCTTCTCCTCACGTTCTGTGATCCTTAAACCTCCATGAATGCAATCAGACTTTTGCTTTACACCATTTTCTTCTGTTGTATTAACACTCCAGCTGCATGTTTCTTAGCTTCTTTTGAATTTTAATGTTTTTACACTCCATGACCATACCTCCACTGTCCTCTTGTTCAGAACCAATTCTCTTTCAGAGCTCTACTTTGATTTTCCTGTTTGTTAGCAGCTCTCCCTGCAGGCTGTGGTTGGTCTGTTTTAGTCCTTTTAGCATGGAGTCGGGTAAGGGGGGCAAGGCTTTACCTTCCTTCTTGCCCTGTCATGCATTAACAGTCTGAGGGTGTTGGAAGATTGTGGGAAAAGACAGCAGAGGAAACTGCAAAATGAGTCATGTGAGGGACAGAGAAACCTCAGGCAGACACTTGTGAAACATAACAGAGCTGCTGTGAGCTTATGGGCAAGAGCAAGAGTCCTCCAGGAGGTCAGCGTTTGATCGCAGGAGTCAGTTGTCATAATAAATATGTGATTAGAGTTTCACCGGTTAAGCTGTGCTCCTTTTCCTGCATGCGTGAGAGGGAGTACTTTTTAAAGAGCATCTATAAGAAAATCTGTCTAGCTGGTGTAGTTAGAGTCTGAAAGCTTCACTTTAAGTCAAGACAAGGAAAACATACACTCACGGTCACTTTACTAGGTCCGCCTTGCTAGTACCTGGTTGGACTCCGTTTTGCTTTTAGAACTGCTGTGATCTTTTGTATCATAGATTTCACAAGGTACTGTAAACATTCCTCAGAGAGTTTGGTCCATATTGACATGATAGCATCACATAGTTGCTGCAGATTTGCCAGCTGCACATCCAAAAGGTGCTCTATTGGGTTGAGATTTGGTAACTGTAGAGGTCAATTGAGTACAGTAACCATGCTCATTTGGTACTAAGGGGCCCAAAGTGTGTCAACATTATATCCCCCACACCATTACACCACCACCAGTAGCCTGAACTGTTGATACAAGAGGATGGATCAATGCTTTCATGTTGTAGACACTAAATTGTAAGCCTACCATCCGAATGTTGCAGCAGAAATGGAGCCTCAGGCCAGTCTTCTATAGCCCCATTTTGGTGAGCCTGTGTGAATTATAGCCTCAGTTTCCTGTTCGTAACTGACAGGTGTTGTAGCTGCTGTAGCTACAGCACCTGTAACTCATCTGCTTCAAGGTTGGACATGTTTTGCGTTCAGAGGTGCTCTTCTGCAGACTTCTGTTGCCTTTCTGTAACATTTCTATCAGCTGGATCCAGTCTGGCCATTCTCTGATCTCTGGCATTAACAAGACATTTCTGCCCACAGAACTGCCGCATTGTATACTTTGTGTTTATCGGACCATTCTCTGTAAACTCTAGAAATGGTTGTGCATGAAAATCCTAGTAGATCAGCAACTTCTGAAATCCAGCCCGTCTGGCACCAGCAACCATGTTCAAAGTCACTTCAATCACCTTTCTTCCAAATTCTGACGCTCGGTTTAAATTGCAGCAAATTGTCTTAACCATGTCTACATGCCTGAATGCATTAAGTTGCTGCCGTGTGATTGGCTGATTAGAAATTTGCATAAAGGAGTGTTGGACAGGTGTGCCTGATAAAGTGGCCAGTCTTTGCAGTTTTTAGAAGTTTTCTTTTTTTGCTTTCTTTTTGTATTACAAAGGTTTTTGCATCACTTTGATGGTCACCTTATGGGTTTATCCTTCACCTTTAATGTTCACAAATCAGCCACCAGTAAAGCAACACCATGTTAGTCGTCTGGAGAAAGACAATCCCATCCACAATGTTTTTCTTATCCTCATTTCTACTTCGTAAACAAAAATACCAACAACCATTTGATTGGGATTTCTTTTAATTATCCGCCTCTCATAAAATCAACAAAAATAAAGGAAAACAACACACGGTGTGGTTAGTATTGGTTTTAATTATCCTGCAATTCCTTCTCTGATCCGGGGAGAGCTAGCTCTTTGTTATTATAATCAGGCCTGGCTGCTGGTGCACACATATTTGTATCCATCCAGACACAGGTGCAACAACGTGCACACACACACAATCACACTCAGCACAAAGACAAGCCTGGGCCTTTTTCTCCTCTCATTTGATGTGTACATTAAAGCAAATCCCTAAACTGAGCTCCTCGTCTGCCTCAGCCTGTCTTTAAACAGCTTTCTTGTTTGCCTCATCTTTTAAACGCCTGAATATATGAGGATATAGTTTTAGTGCATTTAAAAGGAAATCCTGTCCGTGTCTATCAGTGTTTTTGTTCTATTCCTCCCAAATGTAAACGAGGTGTGTTGGTGAAAAGTTAGAGGCATCCTGCCACTTGTTTCATCAGCCTCATTAAGCACCTTGCTGGTCAATAACTTTCACAGCTGGTTCCAACCCAGTGAGTGAGGAGAGGTGAAAGTGATGCCTCAGAAAGAGCTGAAAGATGGAAAAAGAAAATAGAAAAAACAATGGATGAATGGTTTCATCACAGTAAAAAACGAGAATACAAGACTTGATCATTTGAATGCTTAACACTTCAACGGCTCGCTCAGCCATTTTTAAAAATATTTTTTAAAATATTGATTGTTTGCTCCTGCCCCAGGTGGAGGAGCTTAAATACCCTGGGGTCTTGTTCACGAGTGGGGGAAGGAACATGAGATCGACAGGCGGATTGGTGCGGCATCCACTGTTATGCGGTCGCTATACCGGTCCATGGTGGTGAAGAGAGAGCTGAGCCAAAAAGCAAAGCTCTTAATTTACCGGTCAATCTTCGCTCAAATCCTCATCTATGGTCATCAGCTCTGGGTCATGACTGAAAGAACGAAGTCCTGAATATAAGCGGCTGAAATGTGCTTCCTCCGAAGGGTGGCTGGGGACTTCCCAAGAGAGAGGGTGAGAAGCTCAGTCATCCGCGGAAAGTTCTGAGTAGAGCCGCTGCTCCTCCACATCGAGAGGAGCCAGCATGTGGCTCAGGAGGTGGCTCAGGCATGTGGTTCGGATGGCCCCTGGACGCCACCATGGGGAAGTCTTCCAGATATATTTCACTGGGGGGGGCCTGGGGAAGATCCAGGACACACTGGAGAGACTACGTCTCTTAGCTGGCCTAGGAACGCTTCTGGGTTCCCCCAGAGGAGCTGGAAGAAGTGGCTGGGGAGAGGGAAGCATCTTTGCTTAGACTGCTGCACCTGCAACCCGGTCGCGGATGAGCAGAAGAAAATGGATGGATGGATGATTGCATTTATTAGTCACTTGAAGCAATGAGCAATAGAAAAAACTTTCTAAAAACTTTTTTTCATTGTTTTTTATCATTGCTTGACCATAAAACAAGAGTTAACCATCATGGAAATCTCCATAGAGAATGTTGAATTGGATTTGAGGTTTTTTTTTAAGAATAGAATGTGTTTTTCAGAGTAAGTAATGTTTTTTCATTGTTTAGCCAATTATACTCAGGAGCAATTTATCATGTGGAAAATACGCTGAATATAATGTCAAGAGACATCCCATCACCTTTATGTTGTTAATAGTAACATTTCAGACACTAATATTTAATTCTCAAAACATGTTGTGTGCATGTTAGGCATTCATTTATTCCACGTGTTCATCATTATTTCAACAAAAAATTCCTGAGATATTTCTGCACTTGCAAAAAATGTGTACTTATCGTGGAACAACAGAACAAAAAAGCGTTTCCACATGTCTGTGTGTGGCCTCTTCGTCTCTCTTCAGTCTATGCGCACTCATTCATACCTGTACTTGTCTTTGTGTCTGTTTAGATGGCTATGGCCGACTCCCCGTTTGAGAGTAGAATTTAGTGTGCGTTTGTGTGCATGAGTTTGTCATGCAGTTATCAGCAGCAGGCAGACTCACCGACAAAGTGAGTGGTGGGGAAAATCCTCTTTGCAAAGTAGGTCATGGAATTAGCTTGCTATAGCACCAGGATAAGCTCACTTTAGCTTGTCAGCTAATTATGCTGCTGTCCTCGATGCTGAGTCACATCTGTGGAAAATCCTCCACAGCTGTTGGATGGACGGATGAATCAAGTTAGGAAGAAAAAGATGGTCAGGTCAATCTTGAACTGTACAGGAGTGATAGGCAAAGGCTATAGTGTGAATTGTTAGAATAGAATAAACTTTATTGATCCCACAAAGAGGAAATTATCTTTTTACCATAGCTCTATTAAGAACAGCAGATATAAAATAAATAACACAAAAAATACACTTTAAAAATGAATAACAATTATTATTTTCCGGTGTCAATGAGGTGTTGTAGAGTCTAATAGCTGACAGGAAGAAAAGATCTGTGAAAGCACTCCTTTCTGCAGAGAGGTGTTTCAGTATCTGACTGAAGAAGCTCCTTGGTGCATCAACGGTGTCTTGCAGGGGATGAAGGGGATCATCCATGATGGATCTTAGTTTCCGTAGCATCCCCCTCTCACCCACTACAGTCACAGACTCTAAGGGACATCCCAAAACAGAGCTGGGTTTCTGCATCAGTTTTTCAGTCCTCTTCCTGGTTTCATTAGAGTGTCCGCCCCCTCAAGCAGCTGACTCCGTAGAAGAGGGCAGAGGCAACATCTTAAAAACTCTTTAAGAGTCCTACAAGCTCCAGTCTCTTCATGCTCTCCTTCAATCTCAACTTGCTTCTCCGGCGGTATTTTGCTGTTGCCAAGTGACAACAGCTGACCGTGTGAACGATGCCCCTGCAGAGAACCCGCACTGAAAAACAAATCAACTTTTTAGATGTTTATAGAAGTTATTGAGTTCATACTTGACCTCAAGAAGAGGCAAATCTAGAAATATTTGAGCTTTTTTATCTGATATTCTTACCCTACTTGCGGGGAAAACAATCTCAAAAGTATTTCATGAATGAAACTGAACCTATTTCCACTCAAATAAAAAAGTTGGTCAGCAAACTGAAATCATGACATTAAAGAATTATAGTATAATTAAAATAAATGTCCATGTTCGTGTTTATCAGCAATACATGAAAGGGTGTTTCTAGTTGAGGCTTTTGCAGAAACTACAATAGATGGTGTGAAGAGCAGTAAAAGTATGAATTACATGATTTATTGGAAATATTGAGCGCCAAACAAAAGTTAAATCTTCTCCAAATAGCCCTAAAAACTTTAATGTTGCATGTCTAAAGGAGATGCATCGAGTGGGAGTTGATTCTTAAAAACTAACTTCTGCTGTTCTGCTATAGTCCTCTTCTTACTGTGACAAGGAATTTTTCATGGCAGTTTTGGGAAATTTTAACTTTTCTTAGCAAGAGATCTGCTCAAAACTGCATCATGTCAAATTATTCATAATTCAACTTTTTTAAATGTTTGCTACACTGCTGCTGTTTTGAGACATTACAGCACTCAAACGTTGTGCTGACTGCACCCCTGTAACTCATCCAATGTTCACTTAGTGCACGAGTCATCTATCTCAGTACCTAACATGGATGTAAAGCTGGACAGAGGTGGAACAAAGTTTCACACTTCATCACAATGGAAGAATTCCCACAGCACAACACAGCAGGAAAATGTGGAGGTTTTTCTGGAGCATAATTAAAAATAAAATTCAATACCAGAAATGCTTGTGCATTTTCAAAATGAAGCTGCATTTGTTGACTCAAAATTAGAAAGAAAAAGCAATCCGCCAAAACGTTTTTTCTTTTTCTTCTTCAACATTCCTTAATCTGTCACTTATTTAAAATGATTTTAAAAAAACGGTGTTTGACATTTCATTTTCAAAAGGTTCTCTAGTAAATGTGTAGCAAAATTCAGTTAGAAATATCTAATTTGATCATTCTTTATCATCACGCATTCTGTGACATATTTAAAGCGAAAATGCAAAGAGGGGATTGCATTTTCATTTTCAAATTCACCCTGCAAAAAGTGTAGCAAAACTCAATCCCAGTGCGCATTTCAAGGGGGAGGCGGGGCGATGACGTCAGTGCAGTCTTTGCCCTCCCGGCAGTGTTGCTGGATTGGGAGGTTTTGGTTCTAAATTTGTGGGTAAAAATGGCTTTAGGGGAGTAGGCATAATTTAGGTGATTTCAGGGTCGGTTTGGCAGTTCTTATTTTCTCATGAAGATATATTACTGGACTGTGTGGATGTTGGAGTTCTGCGAAGATTCTATGTACAGGAGCTCCATGAACGCACCAGGCCGAGTGTGGGAGGAGCTACCAGCTAACCAGCTAATGTTTTTAGCCGGTAGCTAAAACATTAGCTACACAGCGTCACTCATTATCTCACTCACTATCTGTGTCACTCACTATCTCACTTATAATGCATGGAAGACACAGAGATTATTGAGAGATCAGCTTTATTTGTTTTAAAGAGTTCTACTTCCACATTCATTGTAATCATGTTTCCATGTTCTAGTTCATCCCAGAGAAGTCTCTGCTTCAGCTTCCAGGCATGTCGGCCACTGCGGTTTTCCATCTCCCTCTCTGACCGAGTTTGAAAGCTTGCTGTTCTGCATTAACCCGAGAGGGAAAAAATTAAAACCAGATTTATAATTATTGTTTCGATAAAAATAGCATAAGATTCAGGTTTAGGATCAGGCTAATACCTGCCAACAACAACATTTAGCTTGTGATGCATTTAAAGTCCGTACTGTGGACATAATGCCACAATGTGCATCTTGGCTGTAAATATGTGGGAAAAACTTCAGCTTTTATTTTGTCTGGACACGATGGGAAACAAAAATTCACATGATTCCATGGTTTCTCAGGACTGCCCAAAGCGGCACTTCCGCCTTCAAAAGCCGCCTCAAAGCTACTCCTCTGCTCAGAGACTCAGTTCTCCCAGGAGACACGGTCAGACGGACTGAGGTCTGAATCGTCCTCCGGAGCGTTGAACGTTACAAAGCACCCTTCACTTCACACAAACACGAAGACTCCTGCTGCACTGATCAGACCTGATTAGCTCGCGCAGAGCATGTAGCCACAACGAGTGAGCACTGACGTCATCGCCCCGCCTCCCTCTGGAAATGTTCACTGGTATTGAATTTTGCTACACTTTTTGCAGGGTGAATTTGAAAACGAAAATGCAATCCCCTCTTTGCATTTTCGCTTTAATTATGTCACAGAATGCGTGATGTTAAAGAAGAAAATGAAAAAGCATTTTAAAGGAGTGACATGTAATTTTATTTTTGAGTCATTTGATGCAGTTACATTGTGAAAATGAAAAAGCACTTCTGTTAATCCAATTTAATGATCAAATTAGATATTTCTAACTGAATTTTGCTACACATTTATTAGAGAACTTTTTGAAAATGAAATGTCAAATACCATTTTCTTTATCATTTTAATTAAGTGACAGAATAAGCGGTGTTGAAGAAGAAAAGGAAAAAGCAGTTTGGCGGATTGCTTTTTCTTTCTAATTTTGAGTCAACAGATGCAGCTTCATTTTGAAAATGCAAAAGCATTTCTGGTTTTGACTTTTATTTTTAATTATGCTACAGGAAAACTTCCATAGGAAAATGACACACAGTTAGGGGGGCTTTCTGCTATCTGTCTCCCCTTTTTCTCTGTCACCGTCTGTCCTGTTTCCATTTTCTAGTGTGGCTCTTTTCTATACTGCACGATGTTCTTGTTTTCTTTCTCTTTTTTTCTTTGTTTCTCAGACAAACCAGCATTGGTCTGCTCATTTCAAGCTTTTTCCACTTGAACTGAATCCTAACCATCTCACGTTGCTTCTGGTAACACATGGATGCCTTAATTACAGATTTATATACCTTTCATTTCTTGCATGGATCCACACAATGAGAAAAGGGCTTTTTTTCCTATTGCTTGGATAAAACTGATCTCCCTACCTTACCTGGTTAGATCATTAAATGGTGATGATCATGCACGATCACAAACTAGTGGATCTACTGTCAAGTTTATTTTTATAATTGATCTCATGGAATGTCAAAACATAATAAAAATGTTTAAATCTACAAAGGATTGTGCTGTTTCCTCACCATACTTGTATAGTTGAAAGAGGCTTGCTGTAAAATGTCAAAGTGGTGCAAATCTTGCTCCAGGCTTTTACTTTTACAGTTCTATTCCCATACGTGGCGTGATATCATTTCAGCCAGACACACACCCCAAATTATTAGTTTTTCCTCCATGATCAATTTTTGAATGGTTGGCACGTCTGTTAATTAAAAACATAACTACCAAATCTGTGTTCCTGATTGGTGAAGGTTAAACTTGTTTAACTTTAAATGAGCGTTCAGTGGCCACACGTTTTGTACGTATAACCCGAAAACTGACTTAAAACATGCGTAGCTACAAGTGAACGCAAGAGTTTTGGATGTGGAAACGTGCATTTATGTGCGTTTACATAGACTTTTCTTTGGAGGTAATCGCTTGTTGCAGAGGATGGTGTGAACATAGCTTGAATCGATACTCTCATTAACGCTTCAATTGCTGCACAGAATTCTCTCATTTGTCTGCTCGAAACCTAAATAAGCATATTATTATTATTTAATTGACCATACTGAAGTTTTATACTTTGAATATATTTTCTAATTATGAAGTCTTTCTGAGCTTTAAGTGGGAGTTATTGTTGTCATTTAACTGAGACAGTCATTTCCTGAGAAGTGGTGAAAGAAAGAAGTGTATGAATCTGGGGATCTTATACAAAAATGAAAACAAAAGAGTGAATATCAGGAAAACTGGGCACAGTCAGAGGATGTGAACGGCTGAGCTTTTCCTCCTCTAATGTTCATCCTCCCCACTGGTTTGTCTAATTCCTCTATTGCTCCCAGAATGGATCAGCCCATTTTCTGTATTCCTGGCTTGCTTACAGCCTTTAAAAAAAAAAAGTCCCCATTCAATTAGTTTAAGTCTTCTTCTTTTCCTTTTCTCCCCCATTGTATGTTCAAAAGGCTCACACCTTCTGCCCACATTGTCTACTTTGACATGAACTGCCTCCGCTTAATCTCCTGGACAGGCACAACACACCCTGTCGGCCTGTCCTCCCCTCTCTGTCCCCTCAAAAACCTTCCAGTCTCTCTCAGAATATCCCTGGCAGCCTTCTCTTTTTTTGTTTTTATTTGGCAGCCGTGTGCTCATGTGCACTCTGCCTACTGTCTGAACTCCTAAGTGAGAGAATAAACAGAAAGGACTGGTGAGAGGCTGAAGGTCGCCTCTGTTTCTCAGTGATAAAAAAGCTTAGGCTGTTTTGACAGCTGGCAGGCCGTCACCTGTTCTTAAGCTTTTCCAATGACTCCAGGCGAATAAGCGCACGATAATGTTCAATAGGCAGATATATATTTCCCTTTGTCTTTTATGGGCTTTGACTAACTTTAAAAAAACAACTTTCATGTACTCTTGAAAAGTTTACTACCTTTCAAATGTTTCTGCTGTGCATGTCCTCCCACTCATTCAAGCCATTTTCGTTCCCCTTTTTAGTTTTATGAATGTTTATTGTATGTGTTTTCTTTTTTTTTTTCCATAAGTCATGCATTTAACTCTTTATTTTCAGTTGATTTTATTGGTGGATTTGAACCATTCCCACTCTACCATGTCAATGAGAAATCATCCCATCTCCTTTTAAAACCCATGTACTTGTAAGTATCTCCTGCAGGTATACGTGTCTTTGTCTCCTCTCTGTTGAAAAGGGACTGTGAACAAAAGTTCATTTAAATATTTGACATTTTCTATGTTGTGTTTGATAAACAGTTTAAAGACCCACTCCGATCATCTTTTGATCTATGCTCAAAGTGTTCCCAGTGGACTTTTAATTGAGATTATGCATTTTTTTTAGGCTTTGCCTCTGAGTAATGGGCAGAACCGCTGGTGTAAAGCAACCCCACCCCCTTTCCCCTCCCTGTTCCTGAGAGCTGGAAGCAGGGAGCTAGTGGCCCGCCTATCATATTTTCTGTCACAAACAAGCTCTTTTTCCTATGGCATTTTTTTTCGTCTGCTGCTGATTCTCAAAGATTTGAATAAAAAAACACTATAAAATGACAATTTGAGCTTAATCTTTTAAAAATATATGTCCTCCATCCTCAGAAAAAGTAAGACAAGTATATGTTAAAACACCATAAACATGATTTTCATTGGAGTGGGTCTTTAAAAAAAAAGTTTAAGATATGCACAGGATTCAGTCGGTAACGTTACCAGACACGGACGGAGTAAAAACAAAAAAAAGAAACAGGTTCCTTGATTATTGGAGAGCTTAAACATATAATTTGTGGTGAATAAATCACCACCTACAGTTGCATAAATTACGTTCTTTATGGAAAATAGAGACCTTTTTGACCATCTGTCTTTTGTGAAATTGTGCTGGGATTCCATGCCACAAATGGCTCCAAAAATTAGGAACATTTTCTCCAAGAGGGGATTAATTAATTTAGTGGGGTTGTGGGGTTAATAACAATAAATCACAGATGTCATGTAGCAATTTTCTGCCCACATGAAATGAGCATTTTATTAGATTTTTGACAGTTCAATCAGCTTCTCCTGAAATGGGCGGGAGGGCGTTCTCATCTCCTTGATCAGACGGTGTTATGTCCTGAATCAGTTCATCTATGGAGATGTGTGCTTGTGTGCTTCACCTGTCCTCTCTTTCTTTATGTTTGTATCTCCTCCAGGTCTACGTAAATAGGAAAAGGGAGACAAAACAACTATTTCCCACAACGGCAAAAAGGCCAGTTTCACACAAACATCCTGCTGCACTTCCTCCACTTTGTCATTTCGGTCCTTTAAACATGTTATTTACTGGTGTGCTTCCCAGAAGAGCACATGTGTTTTTCAGCAAGAACCAAGATTTTCAAACAGGGACTTACTGAGGAAAAGAGTCTTCAATTGAAGGTTTTGATGTTGTTGTTTTTTTTACTGCTCTAAGTGGGGACTAATACTTCAAACTGTGCAAAAATATGTACCACTGAAAAATACAATGTGCACTTAATCATGAAGTGTCCAGCAGTGGAAGTCATGCAGGGCTCTGATTTCACACATTGTTGCTGGTTTGGCTCCGATCTTGTCTGCAGGATTGAATTAAGGTGGAGTCTGTGGAATGAGCTATTGTGTGCCGTCTGTTTACTTTAGTAGCCGTGCACAAAAACAAAAGCAGGAAGAGACAGGGGGTGAAGAGTTAGAGGGTGGGGGAGGAACTTATATATTAAACCTGTTAAACCAGGGAGGGGGCTAACATAAATGATGTAATGAAATTCTAAAACTGAAATGTGATGCAAAGACGTGTTTGTCTGCTGTGGTATTCACAACACCTGAAGTTGGTTTATTATGTTCACAGTTTGTGACATTTTTTTGACTAATTGTATTAAATCTCACTTTGAATAGGCCTTTTGATGCACTCAAGTCAACCTTAAACTGGATACTCTTAACTTTAACATAGACAAAGGAAAGACAAACCTCATAGTCTCATAGAGCCTGTCATATTACTCACAAAACTGTTTAGAAGCGCACAGACTTCACGCCTGAACGTCTGAGTTTGTCTCTTCTCAGTTTTCTTTTTTACAAAGCTGTAATAGCCTCAACTGGGATTGATTGTAGCATTTTTCTTATTAAAACCGATGCTGTAATTTAATTGTCTGGATTTAAAAATTTGAAGGAAAGAAAAGATTCAAACTGTTTCTTCAAATAATTTGTTGAACCGTCAGTCAGTGCTTTTGCTGACTTGAAAAACACTCTTCTTTTAACCCAACATTTAAAATAGGTTTAGTTAAGTTCACCTTTACTGGTTTACAAAAATCTTTTTCATAATGTTGGATGATAAAAGAAACAGAGTAAATTGGAATCCTATGCTGCCTTTGTGTTAATGTAAATCTCTACTGCCCTCTAGTGTTTAAAGTGTTCATGTACAAGGTGCAAACCTTAATTCTTCATCATGTCCTAAACTTGTTCTCCTAAATCTTTAAATCCTGCTGTTTTTCTATTTATATTGCTTTAAAAAAATCACATTGACTTTCTCTTTAATCAATGTACATTTGTTCTACAAAGTTTGGGTATCACATTTCTATTACATGCTTAATCTAAAGTCAATTACTTTCAATTGAGGGTTTATTCTAACATCCTATTTTTTTTTACACCAAAAAGTTTTAAAGCAAGAAGCTGCTCACTATTTGTTTTGTTTTTTAAGTCTCTCTGATCTTCCTGTCTTTCAGAGCACTGCTGCGTATATTTTTCCAAAATTTTCCACAAATTCTTCCAATTTTTGAACTGTGCATTTCTTTATCAATCATCTGGTCATTCTTGCTATCTTACTTTGGATTGCAGCGTTTGGATTTTTGTGGTCATGACTCTCGTCTTAGAGCAGTAATATTTAAAGAGTAATCTTATTAAACTCCTTTGATGTAACTAAGTACGGTAGTTACATTCAGCTTGCAACATATTAAGTACTAGTAGTAAACTAAAACATCAAACATAGTCTTCCTTGGGGTCCAATAGGACTGGTATGATCTGAAAAAAAATAAAAAACAGTTCACATGTAAATAATTTTTTGTTGGTGTTTTTGTGCCTCCTAAAGCTGCAGCTCCCTGTGTATTAATTGTAATCCTATCTATCAGACCTGTGCTTTGTGTTTGTGTAAATATGCGTTTGATAATAAAGTCATTCTTTCTATGATTTTTGGCATCCAGGATACTTTTGATTATGAGCAGCAAGTATGACATTTGGGGGTGAAACTTAACATTTTATTCAATTATTCAGCAAAGTGTGACAAAAAAAAGCAAGCAGCTTAAAAAAATCAGTTGAAGGATAACTGAGGGCTGTGGAAACTCCAAGGTCACTCCAGAAACTTCTGTCTAGGAATGTCTTTTCACTTTAAGACATGAAAGCTCGAACGCTGCCCCTAATGACGGCTCTGCAGATGGGGCAGTGACGCAGACTGGCGGCACAATCCCCACAAACCACCAGGTGACCACACGGAATGAAGACGATGGACACCAGCTTGTCCATGCACACTTTACAGGTTCTCTCCTCCTGCAGCTGTCGCAGCAGTTCCTCTGGGCTGGCTTCCTTCACTGCTGGAGAAAAGATCCACAAGAGAATCGTTTCAGTTCAATGTGTCCTTACACGGCAGAGCAGAGCAACAGTTTATCCACCAGTCATTTTGTCATTTCCAGGTGAAAGCTTTACATGCTTCACCGACTGACCTCTCTCTCTTGCGGGTGTCTGGGCCCGGCCATCTCCTGCACTAGAGCTCCGTCTTATGTCTGGCTCTGAAAAAAACATAAATAAGACATAGTTTGGGGGGTAAGACAGATAAAAAAGAGAAAACTCATTTGGTGTGGTTGTATTATAAATCCTAAAAATTTTCAGATTGATTCTTTTCCACCTCCATTAAGAAAACCACATGAGTGAATTACATGAGTGTAACGTTACTTTCTAGATAGGAATAATGCATTCTAAGCATCATGACCAAGTAAAAAAAAGTGTCATCAACAACTTGTTTATAATGTTTTTCTGCAGAGAACTGGCTCTAAACTGGTCGATCCAAATTAAATATGTATTTTAGAATGGAGTCATCTATTATCTCTTATGCAACAGACTGATCTCAAGAGAAAACGTGTACTAAAATGGGTTTTCTGTAGTGACCAAAGGGGAGAAACTGTGGAATAGTGTCATGTTTTTTATTTATTATTATTTTTGCCTGATGGTTTTAGGGGAAAATACATTTCCCTCATGTTTTTAAAGTAAATGTTGTCCAAAAATGTCTTTCCTTTTTTGGCATACCAGTTTAACTGAACCTATAGTACAACACTACTACCCACTCAGGCCCCATTTATGCTGCTTTAAAGTGTTTGAAAATGTCAGTTAAGATACAATACCTTTAACAGTTTCAAATACTGCTAATGGAGGTATGCAACTGAAACATTTTAGATTGAATTTTTTTGCAGCTTTTATTGTGAAATTGCTTTGTTTTGTGCTTTGAACCAACTGGGAAAAATATAAATCTGTGAATAAACAGAATTTCTCTCTTTTGAATTAAGGTCAGTTTTAAATTATCTGATTTTTCATAAATTCTTGGGCAAGACTTTTTAAAAAATAACAAATGCATCTTGATATCTTGAATTTAACACACATTTGGAATGAATGAACAAGTTTTACATTTTTCCGCTGTTATTTTACATTTGCGTGGCCACAATCTGTTTTTAAGGATCCCATGTTGGTGCTTTGCTTGTAGTACTAGAAGTTATTAAAAAGTTTTTTAAATTGTGTCTTACTAATCTTAAAAATGAAAAAGCCATATTCCCCAAAAGTTATGAAGATTGGTTATCTGAGGACATAGATGTTCCTTCCATCTTTTTTTTGCCTCTTAAAATCAATTTTAAAAAGTTAAAAGTTAACATTTAAAAAAATGGCCTTTTGGAAACAGTTCATTTTACTTCTTAACTGCAAAAGGGTTCAAGGTGCTGTAGGGAAAACACATTACTCCTTTAATGCTTATTCTGAGGTTGTCTGAGTCAGAATACACAGAAAAAATATTTTCTTTATCAAATATTATGTAATATGGAAAACGTTTGTTGATTCAAATTGTCATTTTTGGCAGAACAATGTCAAAAGACCTCACTAATAAAATCTTGGATTACAGAAGGCCATTTAGTTTGCATTTAAAGTCATACAACGATCTGTTTTAACCTCAAGCAGAAAGTATGTGTCCATCACATTGACAGAGGAATATTTCACACTTTGATGTGGTAAAAGAAGCAGAAAAGTACAGCAGAAACGCCTCAAAGCGTAGTGTTTGGCTGAAGGGCTTTACCTCTGCTGTTTGCACCTCTCTGTCTCTCCTCTTCCTCCGCTTGCAGCACGTCGGTAACCAGGTCAGACACCGACGTGTAGTGCTGGCCTGTCAGGAGGTATTTGGTCTGAACCAGACTCTGGACCAGGCTGTCTTCAAAGCCCATCTGGAGCACAGTTTGCACCACAGGAGACAGCATGGCAGAAGAAGCTCCCAGACCCCCAACCATGTCTGGTGGATAAAGAAATGGAAAACTGAAATATATATTTACCACATGATGTTAGCTCGGCAGCCAGTACTAGCCAGATGGTCTCTCCAGCATTCAATAATCACGGCCCAGAAGCAAAACATAAACTCAAATAACTAAACATCAGTTTGTTTCATTTTCAGCAGCTCCTCAGTTATAAGAAGTAGAGCTGCCTTCTTCAGAGGAATCTGCTCAGCTGCTAACTTGAAATGTAAATAAAGCAGTTTTTCATGCAACAAATCATGAATATATATATCCTCAGATCAATTTGGTCAATGAGCTACTGTTTTTTTCTCAACTTGTTAACTGTTTATCGCTGATGATGCACTCTTCTGGATTAAAACATTTTGTTAGCGCATAATACTTTATTTTACATATAATTAGGGCTGCACGATATGAGGAAAACTCGCGATATGCGATATTGGTGATTAATATTGCGATAACGATATAATTTGCGGTATATAAACAAATATCAAACCAACCAAAAACATAATTTCCATTTCAATGCAACAGTATAAAAATTATACTCCAAATGACCCTTGTCGACATAGGAGGCAAACATCAAACATAAAAGGGCTCATCTGATTGATCAAAAACATAAACGGGTCCTTCCGATTGGTTAAATGCATAAAGGGATTTATTTCATTTATTCAATATTTCAAGCTGCCATGAGTTTGTTTTTAGCACATTTAACCCTTGTGCTATCTTAGATGACCCCCCCCTTACATTGACGTGTTATTCCTACCATGACAAAGGTGGATAAAGGTGGAAAGATTTCATGTAATCCATGGACACCAGTGAAGATCACAAATCATTGAAGAAAAAAGGTTCAGCGCACTGTTTAGTGGGTCTAGATGACCCAACTCCCAATGTTAAAGTGCCTAGGATAGCACAAGGGTCAAGGTAACCATTTATTGCGATTTTCGCCGTCTTTTGCGGTATGCATATTGCACAGCTTGATGTCGCGATAACGATGAATTTGCGGTATATTTCGCAGGCCTACGTATAATTTATTTAAAAAGGGTCTTGCGTGTTCCCTGAATGACTCAATGGCAGATCAGACAACAATAAAGAAGTGCTGATATGATCCATAACATCAGCAGAGAAGACAGGTTTCATGGGAGACTTCAAGGAATTCACCAACATGGGATTCTATCAAGACTGCATCCTCAGCACTCCATCACCTTTCTCAGAGGAGGAGAGGCATCTCATCCCAACAGCACTTCTGACTGAGGCTCATCAATTCCACAAGTTTCCAAAAAGCTGAATGAAAGTATATGACACAGGATTAACCAGCTGTTAACATTCTTCCACTTAAAAACAAGTGGTGCTGCTGAAGTTAAAAGGTTCTGGGAAGGAGTAAACAGAGAAGACCCATGTACGCAAGAAGCAAAGTAACCCCTGCTGAAAAAAGATAAAGTGTGCTATAATCCACTGAGATAAGAGGGGGGTTTCTAGGGCATCAGCTCAACTGGGCACTGAGGCTTCTTCTAATTAGAAATCTGCTCGTGAAAAAGCATCAGGAACGGTAACGAAGCTGCCAAAAAGGCTGCAGATCAAAAGCAGAAACCTGTAGTGCAGTCCTCTGTTAAGACACAAAGAGGGGCCAGATCCCCTCCCAGATGGCCTCCTTAGATGGATCAGTCTTATGATCAAAGACCTGAACCCCACAACCTTGGGTTGATCACTGAATAATGTATTAGGCAAATGATCTTTGAGACTTAAGAAAATACAATAAATGTTGATTTTTATAGCATTCCACACACATGAACCACTGATTTGTGTGATACTGTTGTTTGGTCCTGATTTGTCAACATTTGAACTGAAATAGTACTTGAGACTAATTGTGACGGATTTTCATTTATAGCACTTACCATGAGTGGAGCCAATGTCTCTGCCTGGGGGAGTTTGTGACCCCTCCTTAAAAAAAAGTAAATGTAATGCTTTGAGTAACAAGTTCAGCATTATTATCACAGATTTTATCCTAAATAACCAAGAGGAATAAAATGTCTCACCCCAGAGTTTCCCAAATGGAAATGAGCATCCTGGATGTTGTTAATGTAGTCCTGACCTCTCGAATGGATCAAAAACTCGCATCTGAGAATTACAAGGAGGCTGCTGATGGGATGGATGGCATGCATGTATTGGATCCAGCTTTATTTCACATTGTTCCATTGTCTACCTACATTTGTTTTGAAGCTAATACTACAAAATGTTGTAATTAAAAAGATAAAATCAGCCGATCCCACTATTCATATGTAAAATAAGTTGTTTTTGCTACACAAATTTAAGTTTATAGAAATTTGTAGCAAATATCATCTAAAATGTAATATGGGAGTTGTCAATTCTCTCTCAAGTTATTTAATTAATCTATCAGCCAATATATCTGTACATGGAAAAAAAGTATTATTTGATACAGAAGAAGAATTAGCGGCTATCTTATATTTCCCTGTGAAAGTCTTGTTACCGAGGAAACCATTTGGCATGTTCCTGCCAGGGGTCATCACCTGGCTCCCAGTTCCTCAATCCTCCATCACAGAAGAAGCACTTCACATTGTCCCCGTGGCCTGGGATACGAGGAAAGAACAAAGTGAATAACAACAACTAGACAACAAAAAACCGACACTGTTTAAAACAAAACTCATTTTGATCCTCCCAGCTTTGATTCTGATCAGACTTAAATCAACTTGACCCTGGGCAAACCTGTACCAGGATTACATTTGAAAGTGTCAACAACTTGTAAATGTAAATTCTCCTTTCACCAAAAAAAAAAACAAAGTAGTACTAGATTACATAAACGTTACTTTATCTAATAACAGGAAGTTGGCTTTTGCAGTGTGTCATGGCGCTGTACATGAGGTTATACAGTTTTAGGGGGCTGAGCTCTGTCCAGGTTGTTCTGCTTACAACCTGATGACTCAGCGAAACAATTGTTCTGTGAGCTCGCACAGAGCCGCTCACTCTGACAATAACCGTCTTTGCTGAATGTTTTAATAAAACATCACCGTTCAGAATATTCTTACACATTGCCCTATTGTACTTATTTATGTATTTACTCCTAAAGTATTTCATCGAGTACCTGTGTAGAAGAATCCAGCACTGGCAAGAGCATCGGGCTGGATGGAGGCCTCAGAGGGCCAGTTGTGGAAGGTGGTGAGGCGAGAATCCTCGGCTTCCATCTCAGGATAGACTGCTTGTCCGGCTGTTCCTTGGTCATCCATGGTCATTCTCTGAAGCTGGCTCAACAGCTGGCCATCCACAAAATCGGAGGATCCCGGCTGAAGTGGAATATTGCCCACAGCCTGACCCAGAATGAATTTGCAGTTGGGGAAATGCCGTGAATGCTCAGCAGTTGGGCAGTCACCATCCGCCCAGTGTCTTAAAATCCCTCCACAGCAGAAACACCGGACCTTGTCTTCAGAACCCAGAAAGTAGAAGCCCGCTTTTGCCAGGTCTTCTGATGTGACAGGAGCTTCATCTGGCCAGTTCTGAAAGGTTTGGAGTCTCTCCCTTTCTCTGCGCATCAGAGGCTCCTCGAGGTCTCGCAACATAGTTCTTCTGTCATCCATCATTCTGCAGCATGTTTGCTTTTCTCTCCCTGTTCGTCATGCGGCAGTCGCCTCCGCTGCCGTCCATAGTGGAGCACAAAGTGAAGGTGAGATCAGAACAACAGCTGAAATAACACGATCAGGCGTGGGGCCTGCACTGCAGCTTACAGGAAAGGTCGTTTTCCAGAAAATCCTCCAACTGCCAGAATGGAAGCTCATTGATCCTAGAATGAATGGAAACCTGAGAGTGACATGTGGCTCCACCTGTTAGGAAATAGAACGTTAAACATCTCAGAGGACTGAAATAGTTTAAACGTTCAATGGTTCTTTACATCTATTTACATAGCACGAATATTTTCCCTAAATCCCATGGATGTATTACAGTTCATAGTGGGCAAACAAAAACATACATTTCTTTACATATATATAATATTTATGAGCATCACTGTTTTATTACATAAGTCTTGAATAAATATATGTCAAAATACTTCTTAAATAATGTTTTTTTTTATGTGAAATACTGATACTTACTTTCCTGGGGGGGGGGGGGGGGGGGGGGTTGCTGCCCCCTAGCGGCAAAATAATAAAAAGACTTGCAGTCAATTGGAACTCTTTAAAAACAGGACCTTCAGAGTCATAAACTCTTAAAGGGGGTTAAAGCAATTTTAGGGTAGAGAAGAGAAGTAATGGGAAGTTAAGTGTGGTTGAGGGAATGTTAAATGTAACTTTAGATGTTGAACTGGAACTGCATGCGCATGACATTTTTCAAGTATTGAGGTTACAGCCAAAATTACTAGCTCACTGGTCATAAGTCATGAAAGCTCTTTTCTAACTAAAATTTTAGCAAGTTACCCAGCTTGAACAGTTTTTGTTTAGTTTGACTTGTGGAATACTTGTTGACTAATGTTCTCTCTTTTTTTTACAAACTAAATTCAGCATTTCAAGTCTGACACACAGTTGAAACCAGAAGTTTACATACACCACATGAAACCCACATATGCTTTTTTTTCCTCACCGTCAGATATGAAATAATAGTAAACTTTTCCTGTTTTAGGTCAATTACAATTAACAAAGTTATTTCTATTTGCTAAATGTCAGGATAATTAGATTAGGGTTTTTTTCAGACAATTTTTTTATTACTTTTATCAAAGTCAGAAGTTTCATACATTTCATTAGTATTTGCTATTATTGCCTTTAAACTGCAGTACTTGGGTCAAACGTCTTGGATGTCCTTCCACAAGCTTCTCACTAGATCTGGTTGTTTTTTTGGCCCATTCCTCCAAACAGAACTGGTGTAACTGAGCCGAGTTTGTTGTGGTCACCTTGCATGTTCACGCCTTTTAACAATTAAAGTTCAATAGGATTTAGATCCGGGCTCTGTGATGGCTACTCCAAAACATTGACTTTGTTATCCTTAAGCCACTTTGTAACCAGTTTGGCAGAATGTTTTCGGGTCATTGTCCATTTGGAAGATCAATTTGCGCCAAAGCTTCAACTTTCTGGCTGAAAGTCTTCAGACGTTGCTTCAATATTTCCACATACTGTTCTTTTCTCATGTTGCCATCTATTTTATGAAGTGCACCAGTCCCTCCAGCAGCAAAAAAAAAACCCCATAACATGATGCTACCACCCCCATGTTTTACAGTTGGGATGGTGCTCTGAAGCCTGCAGGCTTCCTCCTCTTTCCTCCAAACAACAGTTCAATTTTAGTTTTGTCAGACCACAGGACATGTCTCCAAAAATGAAAGACTTTGTGTGCATTAGCAAACTCCCATCTGGCTTTTCTATGTTTCTTTTGGAGTAATGGCTTCTTCCTGGCAGAGTAGCCTTTCAGCCCATTTCTGTACAGTACTTGTTTCACTGTTGATAATGACACATTCCAAGATGTTCAGCCACCAACTTCATAAACAGACAAGGGGCCCTCAATTTAGGCCTATTAATGAGCTAAAATATAAAAATGTTATTATGTTATTTCCCCCCCCCCCCCAGTGATGTCCAGTAAACAAGTGGTGGCAATCGAAAAAGCATTTCCAAAGGTTGACCTTTGGGAAGCTTGTTAAGTTAATCAACAAAAGTCTGACTTAACCCTTTAAAAGCAAAATGATTATTAGTTTTAAAATAATTTTTGAAGGAATCAGTATAGTTTGACAGTGATTGATATCACTGCGTATGAATGGTATACCTTTGCAAAACAAAAATAGCCGAGAACTAAAATTACTGTTACAAACACCACTCAAGCCTGCACATTGACAAGGATGCATTAGTAGCAGTCAGTAAACTGCTAAAAGCAGAACTAAAGGGAAAAACCCACTACAAACATCAATTGTGATCACATGCATGTCTATTTTAAGCCCCCCCCCCCCCCCCCCCCCAAAAAGCAATGCATGAATTCTGTGTACTCAGAACAAAAGGCAAAACAAAGTATGAACTGTTTTCAGCAAAAAGCCCAATAGCGTGTTCTGTAATTACAACAAGCAACATAAATAAGGCTATTTACACTCTACCTTTGCCACCAGTTTTGTCAAAAGGTACACAGAAATTTTAAGACATGTTTATCCTTGCAATAACATATTTTGAGCTATTTTCATGAATGTTCTGACATACGGAGCGCTGGAGATGACATTCAGATAACAATAATAAATTGTTCTCTCAAATCATTAATTTGTGATCACAAATATTTATTTTGTGTGCACAAATTAGCATCTCATGGCCACAATTTAGTATTTTGAGGCCACACATTGGATAATCAGCATTTCATGGCCAGAATTTAGTATTTTAAGGCCACAAATTAACATTTTCTTAGCCTCATTATAGGCACAAATTAGCATTTTGTGGCCACAATTGAGTATTTGTGTGCACAAATGAGCATTTTCGTATCTTCAATGCCTAGTAAGACTAAATTTGTCACCACTAATTTGTGGCCATGAAATGCTAACAAAAGGCTACTTTGTACCCATAAAATACTAGCTTGTGCACACTAATAAATATGCTAATATAATAAAATAATAAAATAATAAATATTAGCATGCTAATGAAATGGTAACTTGTTGCCACATACTACTTGTTGGCGCAACATGCTGATTTGTGCCCCCCAAAAATGCTAATTTGTAGCCACAAATTATAAATTTAAGGGAACTTTATTTAAGGGTGTCGGAGGTGTGGGAAGAAATGAGGATACCTGATATCAGCCAACTTGTAATTTTAATTTTCTCAGCAAACGATCGATGCACACTGGCATACAGAACAGTCAAAGAGAGTCCTGAACAGAATATACAGAGCGTAAAATAAAGCATCTGGTGTCTCACACTGCCATCTAGTGGAATATAACAAAAGTGCTCTGACTAACAACATCTATGTTGTCTCCTTGCGTTTTTACTCTTAACTTAATAATACTATGACAAAGGGAACTTTATTTTTGACGTTTCCATGGCTCCATACAAGCAGAACAACGTAGAGGTATGTATTTTTACATTACCTTATTGTAGGTGTAGAAAGTTTGAATCCGTATGACTGTACCAAATCATGCTTTGTGTCAATTTTTTAAGGACGTACCTGTTAAAATGTTGATGGAAGCGAGGTACGGCCTTAAATTAAGCACGAGGGCGATGTCATCTTAGCAAGGATGAAACTTTTGCCACCCCGCGGGGACTGCTGTGAACTACAGCGACGCCTCAGAGCCCGGATGGAGCAGCCATTGGGGAAGTGTGCAGGGCTTTAACGTAACTGAGGAGGGCTTTCTCTGTGGAATAAAAAAAAAGAAGACTCAGTAAGAGGCGTCCGAGGACTGAAATATTTAAGAACCCAAGCGGCCCATTTCAAACACAAACTGTTCCTCCAAAAACCTGCACCTGGAGTTGGCTGCTTTGGGACACAGAACCTGAGGACTGACTAGAAGTGGGGAAGTTGGGATACGTCCACACAGCGGAAAATACTCAGCTGAGCCTGCGCTACTGCTGCTAGCCACAGAGCTAACTGTAACTGAGCTGTGAACTTGCTTTCAAATCACGGACGTTGAAATTCTCTGCTAAGCTCAGGCTCCGTGAGAATCCAGGGACTTCCTTAATGAATTATGTCTGCCACAAGCATTGACCCCCAGGTATGAAAGTGCGACGTACGTCGCAAGCTTTGAAGCTAACTACCAGCTAACGTTAACGATTTATTAGGCAACGGCTACTCTTCGGAAGTGCTAGCGAGCCACTAGCGTTGGCCGGTGCGTGAAGCTAGCAAGTTGGCTACATTCCGAGAAACTGAAAGATATGTTTGCGTGATTGTGTTTAACAAAAAAATACAACCTTTTCTTCAGTTAACGTCATGAGGTTAAATGCACGTGTCCTAGAAAAAGAAACGTTTGTAATCAACGAAGCGGGGGGGAAAAGTCCCACTTTACGAGTGTAAATTTAAGATAGTAAACACATTTCAAGAGGAGTCAAGCTAACTCACTTTGTGACTAGCAACTTTTGAATCACCGTGTGTTTTCGCTTGCTAAAACTTTCTATTTTGTGCTAATATTCTCCGGTGTTTGGCAAGGCATTTTGAGTCACTGACTCACGTTCGAGTTCGTAACAAAAGTTGAGCTTGAAATAACGCAATTTCTTTTATTGTAATCTGTTTTTGTTTACTTTGGAAAATAAACTGTGAAACAAATGGCAAACATTTGAAGCTTTTAGCAGTTAAACAGTGCTCTAATATGACCCCTTCTTCCATCACCAAGAAGTAAATCTTCATCCAGCCTGCTGATGGAGTAAATAAAAATTAGTTTTAAGTCACATCAACCAAAATAACCCTATTTCTCTCCCCTTTTCTTTTTGTTTTCTATTGACACCTGTATGCAGAGATCAAAGGGACAAGCATCTAAAGGTGAGTGTTGGAGGAGCGATTCAGTGTTTTTCAAATGCTGTCATTTGTTTTCGAGGTCAGGTGTCTTATTTTTAGCGATTTCATGTGATTTTTTTTTTTTCCATTATTGTTTTAGCTTGGAATAGGTGATGCCCTTTTTCATTCTCAATAGGGCATCAAAGTTGTGAATTGTTTGATTTTATTATGAATGAAGGATAAATGTTTGGATTTGGGAAACATTCTGCCATTTCTCTCCTAATCTGCTGCATGTGAAAGCTGAGGCAGCGTTGATCTAAACAAAGCTGGTTTACTTAAACCAGGTGTCTGCAACCTTCAACACTTAAAAAGCCATTCGGGTCGGTTTCTCACTGACACGACCCAATAGGAGCTTTTCAAGTCCTACTTCATCCTTTACAAAAATAAGACATTCATTTGTATATATGTTACTGTTGTTTTTTTGTGGCATAACTAAAACCGAAACCTAATGAGAAAATAGACTTCTTTTCAAAATGTGAATGGTCTATAACTTGACATGACTTTCTTTCAAAACAAAAGACTTACTTAACATTAGGATCATCTCAGAGCAGCAAATTAGTAATAGGTAGTGTCATGTTAGCAGTGATTCAAAATAAAAATAAAAACGTTTAATTGACCACTTGTGGTGCATATTTGCCAGAAATTCATAAATTTCAAACAAAATTGAAATCATTTCCCTTTATGTTTTTCTAACCATAATGCGCTCTTGAAATCTTTGAATTTGTTCATAAATAGAAAATCCACCTTATCTGGTGCACCTTAAGAAAGGATTTTGGTTTTGCCTTCTGACCTCCTATTGATTTTCTGTGGTAAACGCCACACATAAATGTGTCAAAATGTTTTAGTTTGAATTTGCTAAACTACAAAAACCACTTGATGGATTCTTGGAGCATCATAATATTGTAGTTAAGAGCCTGGCAGAGTGACACACTTTACGTGTTTGTGAATGAGTTGAATAAAGTTTGAATTACTTTACTTTTTCTTGTATAACTACCTGATTACTTTTACTTTACAGTTACTTAAAAAAAAATATATTTATATATATCTGTTTTTAACCAGAGATCCATAATGGGGCAGTAAAAGAGCCACATGTGGCTCCGGACCCTTGGGTTGCAGACCCCTGACTTTGACCAAAAGTGATGTGAAAAATCATGGAGTCATGCTGCTGAATACAGGACAGGTTTCTCTCATGGAGCTTTGTTTTCTAAGACCAGCTATAATCTGAATTGTTACTGAGCTTTAGAAATCTTTTCACCCGTTGAAAAAATCTTTCAAAACCCACAAATTCCTTTGTTGGTATCTAGCATCATAAGACCATACGAGCTTTTTTTTTTTTTTTTTTTTTGCCTAAGACATTCAATTGGTTCAGGTTAACTGGGATTTCATAATAATCTTTATTAGCTGTGTTCTATTTTATTTACTTTATTTTGTACTTTTTTGTTGTTGAATACTTTTCAGCTCTTGAAATGTCCACTTTATAAGTAAGAAATTATTTTGTCTGGTTTGAAGAAACATTGAAGGTCAGTTTGTGAAAATGATCTTTTTATCTCGCACTGGTTCCACATTTAGTCACATACAGTCACAGCACTGCATTTTTATGTCCAACCCGAGTTATGTGAACCATTAAATAAAATTAGAAATGACTGTTTTGAGTCTTGCTAAAATTTGTCACCTACCTTGTTGAACCAAATGACTTGTAAGTGATCAGTCCTCAAATAGATTTGATATACATGACATATATAAGTATACGCCATTATACTCATGTTCAAAAGGGAAACCGATTTTTATTTTTTCTTTACCTGTAGGTCTACTGGCAGCATCTTTTTCAATCTTCTTCTATTGTGTGACATGGATGTGTGGTATACCTAACTAAATAAGATTTTTTAAACTCCTTCAATTAAAATGGATCTTTTTTAGGGTATTTTTTTGGAAGAAGCCTTTGCATCAGGAGCAGACATGTAGAAATAAGAATTGAGACTTTTGCCATGTGTCTAAATAAATGCCCGTATTAATTTATTTGTATGTGCTGTAGTAATTTTATGGAGAACAAATGATCAATCATGCCCTACCAAAATGCAAAATGTTTGTACTACTTCAGTGACGTTTCCAGTCTTTATAGTGTGAATGTCTTTGTTTTTTGCAGTACAAAATGGATCTCTGCATCAGAAGGAGTCTGTCCATGATAATGACTTTGAGCCATACCTCACCAGTCAGTCAACGCAGGTAAAAAAAAACACTTTTTATCTTTTTATTTTTGTCAAATCCACAGTGAAATGTCATAACTAAAGTTCTGTCATCTGCAGCACAGATAAACATTTCTCTAAACAACAAACTGACTGTTTAAAGCACATTTACAAAGCCCATTGAGATGATATATAAATAAAATTGAATTGAATTAAATGCATCTTAGACTATACTTTACACAACAGTGGTCTTCATCGCAGAATAAAATAACCTCACTGGTTCAAGAACTTCTATAACGTTGTGTTTGTTCTTTCCTTCATCCAGAATAACAGCTACCAGTCCATCACTGATCCTTACCTGTCCAGCTACTATGCTCCTTCTATTGGATTTCCGTACCCACTAAGTGAGGCTCCCTGGTCTACTGGTGGGGATCCACCTATTCCATACCTCACACCCTATGGACCTTTGAGCAATGGAGACCATCACTTCATGCCGGACACAGTGTTTGGGCAGCCAGGGGGTCTGGGAAGCAGCATCTACCCGCACAGGTTTAACTTTTTCCCTGAAAACCCCGCCTTCTCTGCTTGGGGAACAAGTGGCTCCCAGGGTCAGCAGACTCAAAATTCGGCCTATGGTGGCAGCTACAGCTACCCTCCCAGCTCCCTCGGGGGCACGCTGGTGCCTGACGGTCAGACGGGCTTTCACAGTGACACCTTGAACAAAGCTCCTGGTATGAACAGCCTGGAACAGGGTATGGTTGGCTTAAAGATCGGAGGGGACGTCCCCGGCCAGAATTCAGGGGTCAAAGCTGTGGGTTCTGTGATAGGTGGACCTGTGGCGGCTGCGGGAAATGGAGCCACGCCTATAGGAATGCCTCCACCTAAGGCCACTTCCTGGGCAGCCATTGCAAGCAAGCCTGCCAAACCGCAGCAGCTGAAAGTTAAAATGAAGCCAGGGATGCCCAACCCAGGGGGAGCTCTTCCTCCACCACCCATTAAACACAACATGAACATTGGCACCTGGGATAAGGGCCCAGTGACTAAAGTAGCCGCAGCACCGCTGCAGCAACAGCAGCAGCCTCTCGGCTTGCCTCATGGCATGCCACCTCAAGGGCCCATGCAACCCCCTTCTCATCAGTCTTTAGTGCAACCCCAAATGCAACCTATAGCCTTACAGCCGCAACCTCCCCATCACCAGCATCATCACCCGCCACCTCAGGCCTACCAAAACCACACCCAGCCCCAACAACCCCTGACACGTTGGGTTGCACCACGCAACCGCAACCAAGGCTATGGTCAGAACGGCCCCTGCCATGATGGAGGTGGAGTCATGGGTGTGGTTGGTGTTGGGCACAATGGGCCCCCAGCATGTGGAAGTCAAGGGACTGGTGGAGATTCCCACCCGGTGTTGGAAAAGCTTCGTGCCTCCCATAGCTACAACCCCAAGGACTTTGACTGGAACCTGAAGAACGGTCGTGTTTTCATCATCAAAAGCTACTCCGAGGACGATATCCATCGTTCCATCAAGTACTCCATCTGGTGCAGCACAGAGCACGGCAACAAGCGGCTGGACTCAGCCTTCAGGGCCATGAATGGGAAGGGGCCCGTGTACCTGTTGTTCAGTGTCAACGGCAGTGGCCATTTCTGCGGTGTGGCAGAAATGCGCTCGCCTGTAGACTATGGGACCAGCGCTGGTGTTTGGGCACAGGACAAGTGGAAGGGCAAGTTTGATGTGGATTGGTTGTTTGTTAAAGACGTGCCTAATAGCCAGCTGCGCCACATCCGCCTGGAAAACAACGACAATAAACCAGTGACCAACTCACGTGACACACAGGAGGTTCCTTTGGAGAAGGCCAAGCAGGTGCTCAAGATCATTGCTACCTACAAACACACCACCTCCATCTTTGATGATTTCTCTCATTATGAAAAAAGGCAGGAGGAAGAAGAGGAGGTGCGCAAGGTGGGTGTATTCCTTTTCAGTGTACCTTAACATAACCTGTTAATATAGTGGGTCATCCTTGCTTATGATTCAGTTCCAGCAGGATTGTGTCTGATTCACTAAACCCTAACTGTCTTTTGGGTCCTTATATATTTTGACAGACCTTTGAACCGCCTCAGATACAGAACCGCTCAAGATTGGATCAGGTACTTTTTTTTTCTTAAGAGTGTCTCATGAATGCAACACCTATAATGATACGTTCACACCAAGCATGTGGTGCGAGCTTAAGAACACACTAAGCGCACATTCGTAACCCTTGTGCTATCTTAGATGACCCCACCCTTACTTTGACGTGTTCTCCCTACCATGACAAAGGTGGATGAAGGTGGAAAGATTTCATGTAATCCATGGACACCAGTGAAGATCACAAATCATTGAAGAAAAAAGGTTCAGGCCACTGTCTAGTGGGTCTAGATGACCCAACTCCCAATGGTAAAGTGCCTAGGATAGCACAAATTGAGATGCTTTCAGCATAATGGTGTTCACACTGGACAAGCAGGGAGCGCCGCTGTCTTTTTTTTATTTTCTACTGTTTACTAGCGCATGGCCACCACCTACAGTAGGAAGAGGCTTGGTGCTCTATTTTGAAATATGAAATATGAAATATGGTGTCACATGATTCCGGCTGGAAACGAACTACAATTATTTATTTCTCCTCCATTCCAACAATTTTTAACGGGTGGCACTTCCATGACTTGAAGGGACATCTTCCATTCGTCACTACCAAATCCGAGTTCCCTGATTGGTCAGAGTTCGACTTGGTTTTAACTTTGAACACACATTCAATGGACGCACGTTTTGTAGAAACTTGTGTAGTGTTGTGTGAATGTGAGAGTTTTGAACATGAAAGCCCAAAATGCTAATTTACGTAGACTTTTTATTGAAAGTGGTGAGTGTGCGTCACTAAAGGTGGTGTGAACGTAGCTTTGAGGCCTTCTCGCAGCAGACCAGTTGGGCTCCAAAGTGCCCCCCTTTTTCTTTTTAGTAGCTGTGATCTGTTCCATCCCTGAGCAATTGGTTGCTGGTTCATTTCAGCACCGGCCCCTGGACTTGAGAACAGAATAGTTCTACAGTCCTACTGTTTTAGCATACATAGCTTGCCTTGATGATGGAAAGAGTGGAGACAGGGACACTTGGCCCAACTGGTGTGCTAGGGGTAGACCCTAAAATATATGTATGTAATTATTGACAAAAAATTAAGCTGTTCTGCCTTAATTAACAACTATGTCTCTGATAAAATTTTTTTTTCTTTTCTTCCAAACAGGAGCGCCAAAACAGGAATAAACAATAGAAGGCATTTATCAGTGGCTTGATCAACGGTTACACTCGGACTTGATTTAAGGACAGAAGAATATGAAAATGCAACAAAGCCCTTCATTTTTGTGTTCTTTTTAATCCTGCTAAATCTGCCACTGTTCAGAGTTGTGCTTTTTCTTTGCTCCGTCTGCCACCAGTTTTTGTGCAGGGATAACAAGTCGATTACATGTAACATGTAGCCTAGTGGCCACCACATTGTTTTGTTCAGTTTGTGTAAACATTTCTCTTTCCGTTTAATTACACATCTTGCTGGCTTTTTTCCCCTCTTTTTTTCTTTATCCTATCCCTTCATCTCTCTAGTTAAGTCAGGGTTTGACTGCACAGTTATAAAAAGATGAAAAACAAAAAAAACTGCCACTTTATATTTTAGTACAATCAGGAGCAGATGTGTTCTTCCCCTGTTTTACCACTTGGGGGCAACATTGCCATTGTTCAAAGGTTTAATTTTGCCAACCCTGTTGGATGATCCTAAAGGCAATGTCGGACTTGGAGCTGTGTAATAAAACTTCAATGGTTCAACTATTTTTCATTCAAATCAAAAAAAGTATATTTTTTGGCTTACTACTGACAGTTTCATTTTAGAAACATGTTTTCTGGAGCCTTAATGCATTTCTTTGTTCCTGTAATTACTGGTGACTTGTCAAAGAACTGTTCACACAGTGACATTGCTGGAGAAATCAGGGATTGTGAAGTCACACAGGCCTCAAAACATTTCAGAGGAGGACTTTCTGAGGTGTCTGGGAAGAAGAAAAAACAACAGAAGTGTCCTCCACAACCAGAATTTTCTCCATAGAAATCAAGAAATTGTACTAACGACACCTTACACACGTTTATGCTTCTGTTGTCTCGAAGGGGGTCTACTGTTCTACAGACGTTTTTGCTAACACAATCCAGTCTGAAAGAATTGATGAACCCACAGTTTTATGACGCTTTAGCGAAATTATGTAACATTATACCTGAGTTGAATGAATTATGTTCCTTCTGTCTCCTCTTAAAAAAAAAAAAAGGGGGGGGGAGCCCACACATTTGTTCTTTCACCGTCATTCTGTCTTAATCCTGTTTTTTTTTTCCTAATTTTGTTTTGTTCAGTCCTTCATGTTGGACGAAATGCTAAGCTTTAATGTAGGAGCCTATATATTCAGTGAGAAAGCTTAAAATGTATAACCTAAAAAATTAATGTAACTGATTTACTGTCAAGTAAGAAAAAAAAATTAAGACTGAAAAGTGGTTTCTGTGTGTTTCCTTTTTTTATTGGATCCCACCATGATTTGCTTTTGCTTCAAAGTATTATGGTCGAATGGTCTCTGAAAGTTAAATTGGGTATTGTTTATTTTATTATGAATGAAGGATAAATGTTTGGATTTGGGAAACATTCTGCCATTTCTCTCCTAATCTGCTGCATGTGAAAGCTGAGGCAGCGTTGATCTAAACAAAGCTGGTTTACTTAAACCAGGTGTCTGCAACCTTCAACACTTAAAAAGCCATTCGGGTCGGTTTCTCACTGACACGACCCAATAGGAGCTTTTCAAGTCCTACTTCATCCTTTACAAAAATAAGACATTCATTTGTATATATGTTACTGTTGTTTTTTTGTGGCATAACTAAAACCGAAACCTAATGAGAAAATAGACTTCTTTTCAAAATGTGAATGGTCTATAACTTGACATGACTTTCTTTCAAAACAAAAGACTTACTTAACATTAGGATCATCTCAGAGCAGCAAATTAGTAATAGGTAGTGTCATGTTAGCAGTGATTCAAAATAAAAATAAAAACGTTTAATTGACCACTTGTGGTGCATATTTGCCAGAAATTCATAAATTTCAAACAAAATTGAAATCATTTCCCTTTATGTTTTTCTAACCATAATGCGCTCTTGAAATCTTTGAATTTGTTCATAAATAGAAAATCCACCTTATCTGGTGCACCTTAAGAAAGGATTTTGGTTTTGCCTTCTGACCTCCTATTGATTTTCTGTGGTAAACGCCACACATAAATGTGTCAAAATGTTTTAGTTTGAATTTGCTAAACTACAAAAACCACTTGATGGATTCTTGGAGCATCATAATATTGTAGTTAAGAGCCTGGCAGAGTGACACACTTTACGTGTTTGTGAATGAGTTGAATAAAGTTTGAATTACTTTACTTTTTCTTGTATAACTACCTGATTACTTTTACTTTACAGTTACTTAAAAAAAAATATATTTATATATATCTGTTTTTAACCAGAGATCCATAATGGGGCAGTAAAAGAGCCACATGTGGCTCCGGACCCTTGGGTTGCAGACCCCTGACTTTGACCAAAAGTGATGTGAAAAATCATGGAGTCATGCTGCTGAATACAGGACAGGTTTCTCTCATGGAGCTTTGTTTTCTAAGACCAGCTATAATCTGAATTGTTACTGAGCTTTAGAAATCTTTTCACCCGTTGAAAAAATCTTTCAAAACCCACAAATTCCTTTGTTGGTATCTAGCATCATAAGACCATACGAGCTTTTTTTTTTTTTTTTTTTTTGCCTAAGACATTCAATTGGTTCAGGTTAACTGGGATTTCATAATAATCTTTATTAGCTGTGTTCTATTTTATTTACTTTATTTTGTACTTTTTTGTTGTTGAATACTTTTGGTATGGTAAAGTGCCTAGGATAGCACAAATTGAGATGCTTTCAGCATAATGGTGTTCACACTGGACAAGCAGGGAGCGCCGCTGTCTTTTTTTTATTTTCTACTGTTTACTAGCGCATGGCCACCACCTACAGTAGGAAGAGGCTTGGTGCTCTATTTTGAAATATGAAATATGAAATATGGTGTCACATGATTCCGGCTGGAAACGAACTACAATTATTTATTTCTCCTCCATTCCAACAATTTTTAACGGGTGGCACTTCCATGACTTGAAGGGACATCTTCCATTCGTCACTACCAAATCCGAGTTCCCTGATTGGTCAGAGTTCGACTTGGTTTTAACTTTGAACACACATTCAATGGACGCACGTTTTGTAGAAACTTGTGTAGTGTTGTGTGAATGTGAGAGTTTTGAACATGAAAGCCCAAAATGCTAATTTACGTAGACTTTTTATTGAAAGTGGTGAGTGTGCGTCACTAAAGGTGGTGTGAACGTAGCTTTGAGGCCTTCTCGCAGCAGACCAGTTGGGCTCCAAAGTGCCCCCCTTTTTCTTTTTAGTAGCTGTGATCTGTTCCATCCCTGAGCAATTGGTTGCTGGTTCATTTCAGCACCGGCCCCTGGACTTGAGAACAGAATAGTTCTACAGTCCTACTGTTTTAGCATACATAGCTTGCCTTGATGATGGAAAGAGTGGAGACAGGGACACTTGGCCCAACTGGTGTGCTAGGGGTAGACCCTAAAATATATGTATGTAATTATTGACAAAAAATTAAGCTGTTCTGCCTTAATTAACAACTATGTCTCTGATAAAATTTTTTTTTCTTTTCTTCCAAACAGGAGCGCCAAAACAGGAATAAACAATAGAAGGCATTTATCAGTGGCTTGATCAACGGTTACACTCGGACTTGATTTAAGGACAGAAGAATATGAAAATGCAACAAAGCCCTTCATTTTTGTGTTCTTTTTAATCCTGCTAAATCTGCCACTGTTCAGAGTTGTGCTTTTTCTTTGCTCCGTCTGCCACCAGTTTTTGTGCAGGGATAACAAGTCGATTACATGTAACATGTAGCCTAGTGGCCACCACATTGTTTTGTTCAGTTTGTGTAAACATTTCTCTTTCCGTTTAATTACACATCTTGCTGGCTTTTTTCCCCTCTTTTTTTCTTTATCCTATCCCTTCATCTCTCTAGTTAAGTCAGGGTTTGACTGCACAGTTATAAAAAGATGAAAAACAAAAAAAACTGCCACTTTATATTTTAGTACAATCAGGAGCAGATGTGTTCTTCCCCTGTTTTACCACTTGGGGGCAACATTGCCATTGTTCAAAGGTTTAATTTTGCCAACCCTGTTGGATGATCCTAAAGGCAATGTCGGACTTGGAGCTGTGTAATAAAACTTCAATGGTTCAACTATTTTTCATTCAAATCAAAAAAAGTATATTTTTTGGCTTACTACTGACAGTTTCATTTTAGAAACATGTTTTCTGGAGCCTTAATGCATTTCTTTGTTCCTGTAATTACTGGTGACTTGTCAAAGAACTGTTCACACAGTGACATTGCTGGAGAAATCAGGGATTGTGAAGTCACACAGGCCTCAAAACATTTCAGAGGAGGACTTTCTGAGGTGTCTGGGAAGAAGAAAAAACAACAGAAGTGTCCTCCACAACCAGAATTTTCTCCATAGAAATCAAGAAATTGTACTAACGACACCTTACACACGTTTATGCTTCTGTTGTCTCGAAGGGGGTCTACTGTTCTACAGACGTTTTTGCTAACACAATCCAGTCTGAAAGAATTGATGAACCCACAGTTTTATGACGCTTTAGCGAAATTATGTAACATTATACCTGAGTTGAATGAATTATGTTCCTTCTGTCTCCTCTTAAAAAAAAAAAAAGGGGGGGGGAGCCCACACATTTGTTCTTTCACCGTCATTCTGTCTTAATCCTGTTTTTTTTTTCCTAATTTTGTTTTGTTCAGTCCTTCATGTTGGACGAAATGCTAAGCTTTAATGTAGGAGCCTATATATTCAGTGAGAAAGCTTAAAATGTATAACCTAAAAAATTAATGTAACTGATTTACTGTCAAGTAAGAAAAAAAAATTAAGACTGAAAAGTGGTTTCTGTGTGTTTCCTTTTTTTATTGGATCCCACCATGATTTGCTTTTGCTTCAAAGTATTATGGTCGAATGGTCTCTGAAAGTTAAATTGGGTATTGTTTATACTGTGCAGCCCAACAGTTATGAGTTCTAAAAGAAACATTCTAGATGTTTATGAAAAGAAGTCTGAAAAGTGTCTTGCAGTTAAAAATGCAGTTATAAATTCATTTTATGGAGTTATAACAAATGCAGCCTATTTTCTATTATTGAGGAGTTTAAAGTGATGCAGTGCTGATAGCTGTAGGAGGTCTCCTTTAGGTGGAGGTTTCTAATTTGAATAAATAAATGACCAAGGCATACATCAACAAAGCTTGGATATCAGATCTTACTATAAATTCTAACGAATAAATGCAGGTTATATTGCTACATGTTTAGGTCATGTGCGTCGAGTGATTTTTTTTTTTGTCAGATCACATGTCAACATGAGACCTCTGATTTGAATCCTGCTAGAACTTGTTCCTTTGTATTGGTGTAGACAGTGAACTTGACTACGGTCACCTGAGTAAGAGCTGAATGTGTCACATTTATAAATGGCTAAAGCTGCACTTTGCACTGACGCGGTCCATGTACGTAATGAGAGATGATGAGCTGGAGCACCGTCTTCATCTCTTTTTGTTTCAACCTTTAGTAATATCTATGTTGATGTGAGGGCAAAGACACTATTAACCCAACCAACTCCTCTATCCATGCGCATCGTAGAACCAGGCAAAGATGAGAATCGAAAGGCTCTAAGCGAAGGCACTGCCTTCTGTTTTTGTTTTGTTTTTTAACTTGAAGAAGCATGAACTGGTTGTGATTGTGGGCCTTACAGTGCATGTTAGCAACAAGAGAAAAGAAAAGTGATTGCTGGAAAAAGAGGATAGTTAAACAATTTGAAAGGAGCTTTAGACCCTAGAGGTTAAACTGATTAGCTTACCAACTGCTGCAGTGGGAATCCCTTGTTTGGTGAAACTATCTTGGTTTTTCTTTATAAAAAATAAATCCTTAATAAACTGTCCAGTTAAAAACAAACGTGTCTTCTCATGAATTCTCAATTAATCCTCCGCTTCTGCAATATCATTAAAAACGTTATTATTTGAGCTGCTTTTTGACTAACTTTTTAAATGGCATCCAGGTATCAAAACATGCGTCTGTCTGTTCTGCTTCAAGAGCTTAAGTTTGTCTAAATATTTCATTGGTGCATGTACATTCATTTAAAGCAGAAGCTGTTTGGCTTAAGATGTAAACTTTTACCCATGTTTGCTGAAAAATGCCACTTAAAAATAAATAGAACATTACAAAATAATATTTAAATAAATAAAATAAAACCCAGCACTAAATCCTTTGGATAGGCATTGAAAATGTAAAATTAAATTACTTATTTACCACCACTTAAAATAGAGATCTAGTTCCAGTGTTGTACATGGTGGGAACTCTCCATGGTGCTGATTTTAAAATTCTAGGAATTCTGTTTCCATGAGCAAAAAAGTTACATATTAACAATATTTTATGCAAATAATGGATAAGAAAATGCTTTACAAGAATCACTATGTTTATCAAAATTAGTAAAATATTTATTTTTTATGCTTAAGTACTACTATGCATGGTGCAAATGTAACAGGCAATAATCACAAAAATAAATAGAATTTAAAATTTATTTTTGAAAGGGACATTTATGTGACACAATGATACAAAGCAAATATTGAAATAAAAGAGAAGAAAATACAAAAATCATTCCAGGTAGGCTCCCTTTGGACTCCGGGTACTCTGGTGTTCAATGCAACAATTACTCATAAAAGAAGTTAGTATTATTTTCTTCAGTCAATATTACCACTTGATCATGTAAAGTTTCAGTCAATTCTTTTGAAATACTCTGATATTCAATGATGAAAAGGAACTGAATGTGTTTAAAAGCCCTCAGAATGTTTAGACGTGTTCATATGACAGAACTGTAAACACAGCGTTTAACTGGGCCAAAAGAAAGTGTTTTCTGCAAAAATATAATCTAAATCTTACATATTAACTATGGTGTGAAATCAGAGTGAAATGTGGAAAACATGGCCATTAATCTGTTTTATAGTTTATTATTTCCCTGACAGTTGTTTGGTGGTCTACAGCTTCAACGACGCGCGTTCAGAGGGTCGCCAGTAGGTGGCATTTCATTGCATGTAGCTCCATATGTTTAGTACATCCAAATAAACAATGCAGCTTCAGTGATTTTAAACCCTCTGACACGTTGCAGGTTTTTTTTCTTCTGGGTATGAGAGTTGAGCCTCAAGCTGTTGAGATCAGGCATCTTGTCACAGCTTTGCGAACTATAACAGACTATAAAAATAGGTGCACGCTGCAAAATGGATTATTGTGTGATTCTAACTAAAAGTGGAAACTGGGATATGTGATCAAATAAAAAAACACCCGCATGATCCAATTGATTCCAATTTTAGGCCTATCCTGACCCTCATTGCCAAGAAATCAAATTGCATAAAATAGACGAGTGATCCGTTTAAGAAACCTGAAAAAGACCTCTCAGATGGAAGTTAGGAAGTATTTAAAAAACGTATAAAATATTCAAAATAAATACTTAAATGTGTGGTAAATCCTGCGCTTTTCCATATCCATGTTATTAAACATAGAACATGCTTTCAGGACAATAACTGTAATCGATCTAAACTAATTATATCATGGTAGCGTAAAGAACCTGCGCATTGCGTCCATCCCAAGCAACTCTCACACAAAATGCTTTGCAGGAGCACCGGTTTCCGAGTGCGTTTATGCAAAACCTAGGAAAAGAGTGACAGCACAGAAGCGAGCCTGATGCGGCTGTGATTGGCAATCTGGGCCTGTTTCTCTGCATGGCAGTATGGGTCAGAAGATTGATTTAAAAAAAACAAACATCAAATGTGAAGCACGATGCTGTAGATTCCTCTCTTGGCATTCACCGCGTGCCTTAATTGTATGGACATTAAATCAAGGTCCGCTGTGAACACGCAGAGTGACAACCTTTGAAGTGGCTTTCTCGTCCTGCTGATGTGTGCAGTGTGAAGCCCCTGCACAGCTCCTGACCTGCTCACCCTCACACCCCCCTGGATCGTTTTAGTGCCGGGAGGACACAACATCACATTTTCGGTGACTTTGTTGCAGTCCCCCCGTCCCCCGTGCGCACATGGGTACATAGACACGCATACAGAAAAAAAAGCCGCTTTGCATTACAATCACGCGCGCGCATGCACACAAATACGTATTTTGGGTACTCAAATCTAAAGCCGATTTATAGCCTGCACCAGCAATAAAGCGCGTGCTGCCACGTTTGTTTCAATGGATACAGAGGAATATTGACATGACTGCACCATTGATCAACATCAAAGACCACCAGAATAATAGCCATGTCTTAAAGATGTGGACCAACTTGAATATGTCCATAGAAATAAAGGAATTCTGTAACCTCTGATTCTGTGGTTGTGCGTCTTTACGCACAATCTTGGCAGGTTTCCTTGGAGTGGCAACTCACGCTGCGCAGTGTATCGCCTATAAAAAAGCTTTTCGTGCACAGCAATCTAAACCACAAGCCAACAACTAGAGTGAAAAATAAAGAAAATCAACAATGGCAGGACGTCTTCCTGCTATTTGTGTGAAGCCATCCATCCCCCTGTGAAGAGTACTGTATGTTCCACTTGGCTTGGATGCAGTTCCTCGACTTGTCCACGATCAACGCCCTCGGACAGAACGCGCCTCCTCTGTCCTCTCCTGCAGCTGCACTACAGAAGGCTAGCTTTACATTAGGTTTACCTATATCTTGACAACCGAAGCTGTTCCCCTACTGCAATCTAGACGGATCGACTACACACAGAGCAGTTTAGATCTAAACCAATCTCCAATCGGTGCGTAAATCTTCATCTTTAAGAACATCTCCTCTGATCCAAGAGTCAGTCGGTTCCGTTTGAATATGTATCTTTAATCTGACCCATCTCGATCGGAGTCCAGCCCTGGATGCGCGCCCCCCTTTCTCGCTCTCCATCGTTGCGGGCTGTATGATCCACTGGCTCGCAGATTAGAGCGCCCCTCTCTTCCCATCCTAGACAATTGCGAGTCTGGCTGATTGGGTTTCAGCGCAAGAGGATTACATGGGCGCGCAATGACGTCATGGCCCGCGGCCCAAGTTACCCCCCCCCCCCCACCTCATGCCCACAGTCTCTACGAAAACCAAATTCTCATCAGCCCCGAACGTCCTTGAAACCACCGACCTGACTTTTTTCCTGCAGCGCTTAATGCATGCCTGCATATACGGCTGTAGACTGCAGTTAGCAGTATCTAAAAGACTTCGCTTCAGCCTGGAAGGAATAGGTAGAATGTCAGCAGTTAAACGTGGAGGAAGCAGAAACGTGGGAAATCGAATAACGCATGTGCGCGTTTGAACTTCTTGGAGCGTGGAGGCGCATTTTCTCCCACTGATCTGCCTTCAACAGAACACTGTGACCGGGCTGGGAGGTGACCTCTCTGCTATTATGAGTTCTCCATTTACCAACAAAAAAAAAGCTTCTAGACACAAGTCCACTAGTATCTAAACCAAACTGAGAATCAACGATTATATATATATCTATATATCTATATATCTATATATCTCTCTCTCTCTCTCTCTATATATATATATATATATATATATATATATATATATATATATATATATATATATATATATATATATATATATAATGCATATTTTGATTTAGCTTGTGATGTAGCACAGTAATAAACCCTCACAATCGTGCAGCTGCTTTCTGTTTATATCTAAATGTTTCATCCAATCTCTTTGTTTTTTATTTGCTTATTTATTTCTATTTCTAAATATGCATGTGCTCCGGAATTTATTTCTGAGGCCTTCGGCCTGTGCTCTAGTAAAACTAAAGGCACGTAGCCTTACGTTTATTTCTAACTTCATATTTATTATGGTAAAGCTACTCTTGCTTTTGCCTCACCAAAGCAGTGCTGTTTTAGCGCATATGCACAGTTTCGAACAGGTTCAAATCCTATTGGTTTGTCGACATACAATTCAGTTCTAATATTAGTGGACTTAAAAAATTCCACTGTCACGTGTTTCCTGTAATCTTCTCTTAATGCTCAAAGCCATTTTTAAGAATTAAAAAATAAAAAAAATGCACATACTAATGCCAGTTATCTAATCATTTGTTTTTTAGGTTAAGTTGTTTTATTGGAATTTTAGCAGCAATGCATGATGCATTTTGTAATGTTACTCTTTAAACTATACTGTAAAGTCCACTCGTTTGATATGATGTCTCAAACTCACATCTTTTTGCATTCAAACCTCGTCCCGCGGAAATACGTCTGATTGAAGTCCCGGATGAAACTGTCATTATATGTTTTGAATGTTCCTTTTCTTCTGCTCCTGTGACCATACCTCCCACTGTTGGCTGAACAAAGAAATGGAAAGGAGGAACCTTCTGCAGTGTTTATGGGGAAAGTGCCTGCAGAATTGCAAATGCGCGCCCTATTTTCTTTTTTTAAACAGATGCAATGTTAACTGTTTTAACCGGCATGATTATTTGAACCCGTGCCACAATCTGCATCTGAAAACGTCACCGCCACATTTACATTAAGGCAAAGGAGCCCTTCCATTCAAGGCCTATGTGTGTGCTAAAACCTCCTGCTTCGCATCAATAAGTAAATAAAAAATAAACAAAAATTAGTGACTCATGCGTGAAGAGAGCGCATCCTTTGTCCAAATAAAGCTTTAAAAATAGATCCACGCTTAGAGTCAAAATCCTTTGTATTCTCTGGCATCCTCCAGGTCTGTACCATAAATCTGGGTCCATCCATCATATCTTCTGGTTTGCTGCAGCCGAAGGATTTGATCTTTGGGCGGCAAAAAAAAAGAAAACACTCAAAACGCGGTTGCATCACGCACCAAACTTCAGCCAAAGAAATCCTCCGTGTCTGTCCACACGCACGATGAGGCAGACGGAAGGTTTGCGGTCTGAGCTGCGGCTGCTTTTTCCTCTGCTCGTCTCTTCCCTCTGCAGAGCTGAGCGGCCTCCACATCTTAAGCGCAATGAAGGGGGAGCTGTCCCTATGCATTACAATGACATTCAGGGCCCTATTCATTCAGCCACTGTCTAACGGTCTTTGGACGGCAAATGCACCCCCATCGGGGAGTCGCAGCCCCCTCATTACACCCCCAATCCCTACACGAAGCCCCCCACAAAAGCTTCAACAAAAGAGTGGTGAGTCGGCCCCAGTTGTGTGAGCTGCGGCCCCAGGACTTTTTAGGAATGCTGGGAATTTTTTTTTCCTCCTATGCATTTGAATTGCACCAAGAAACGTCCAGTGGGAAGTTACAATGTAAAGAATGCATTTTTGATAAAGGTCCTCTCGGATGTTATGACAAAGAAAACACGCGTTAACTGCAAAGACAGACTGTTTTATAAAAGCTGGGGAAAACAAACGCACAAAAGGTTACCAACACGTGCTTCACAGCATTGAAAAAGTCGTTTATGGAGAACTATCTACCTGTTTGCATTTTTAGATATTGCCAAATATGGGCTAGTTTAACCAAAACTTACAGAAATAAAATACGTTCAATTAAATACTTATTATTTTGATAAATTGACATTTTAGTAGATAGCTTCTATAGCAACAACAACAATAATAATGTTATTATTCTTTATGTATTTGCATATAAAACATTTCTGTTTTTCCCCCCATGAAATACATTGATTTCCTGAAAGGCCCATAAGAAGCCCAGCTGGGCATCTGGTCATGGGCCCCTTCATCATTACGCATGCGTCAGTTCTGCAGGCTCCTGTGCAGCTGGACACAATAAGCGAATATATGCCTGTAACCATCATAAACACACTTTGATCAGAATTTAAACCCGTTGGAATGTTGGTGTAAATATTTGACACTTATATGTAACCACCCCCCTCCCCCGCAAAACTTACTATAGTGTGTTTTTAAAAAAATATTTTATTTCTACTTTTCAAAATTGATTCATAGTATCCGTGTGCACCTTTATCTTTTTTATATTTCAGTATTTTTAATAACTTTAATAAAACTGAATTCATTGCACTTACGAAAGCCCTAATTTTCAGACGCATCGTTTTTTTTTCTTTTAAAGCGGTGAAGTTAGTCATCGTGGACGTAAACAAACCTCTGGTGCACTTTGCTAAAACCGTCCACACTTTCAAATGCGCACGACTTATTTTGAAAGGCACATAAATAGGTGTAACTTTGCAAACATGTCTTAAGAGCAGAGATCCAGAAGGACCCTCCAGTATTGTCCACCGAGAGAAAGAGAAACAGGCTGACAAAAGAAGCTATTGTTCCCGGCGAACAATTCAAGAGGCCTATAAGCTGTCCTCTGCGATCAGGCGCGCGGGCGCTGATTTGAATGCAAGGGGGGCCCATCCGAGAAGAAACGCTGATATATAGCCAGATAGGCTTAGAACAGTAGCCAACATAAATGTAGGCGAGTTAGTCTTTAACCAACGTTTGAAAAGACGCGCTCAGTGGGCAGACAAAGTTTAGAGGCGGAGAGTTTTGGGAGATGCAACAAGTCACACCTGCTCCCTTCTCAGATGCTCACCAGTGAGACTGTGGTCCACGTGGTCACAGGTAAGATGCTGAAATAATACCTGTTTACATGGATTCAGCTCTGAATAAGATTATTTAGTTTATTAGCCTAATTAATGTGGTATTTAAAGTATTTGGAGAGGAAAAATATTAAAAAAAACACACATGCATACATACATACACACGTAAACATATATTTATATATATTTACACAAAAAAATGGATTTGATGTCAGTTACTCTGAGTTTTTAGGGAAGAACAAAAGTACATATTAGAACCTGACCTTCAAGTAATTTTCATTGCTTTTAATCTGAAAAAATAATTTTTTGTGCAACATTTATAACAATTACTTTTTACTTTTTTTTAAATAGTATTTCAATTCATTGTGGTTACCCTCTAGTGTAAACCCTCAAGTATGAGTCCTGACAATCGGTTTTTATTCTTTCTCCTCTCGTTTGCACACACATGCAAAAAAACAACAACACAAACATCCACACATAATGTTTTATGGAGTTAATCATCTACATTTCAGTATTTTTGCGTACATTTTAAAGCAAAAAGTATTTTTTTCTCATAAAGAAACACCTCTCATAAATGTTGAGTTGATGATATATAGAACATTTGTCTGTTACTAGATGTGCTCACCTATCAATAAAGCCGGGCCACTTGACTTGCAAGGAGAGTGTCAGCACTAATGTAAAGGTCCTCCACTCTAGCCAATAAATGTCATGATCTGTTTGCATTGATCTGCTTCTCACAAAGTCAGTTCAAAACAGTCGTTATCTTGACTGTTGTTTAATAGACATTTTAAAGGGCTGATTAATCTTAGATCTCTAAAAAAAAAAAATTGTGTGTCTGTTTGCATGCACGTTTACAAATCACCCTTCAGGTTAAAGCCTCAAAATGAATAATAAAAATTGACAGTAAATCTCTGATCCTGAAAGGACTTGATGGTTTTTCTTGTGCACACTGATTGAGTTGTGCAATATTTTCTTTGTGCAACATTTAGTCTTTAATGCTTACCATTTCTTTCACGTTATGATTAACCAACGGCTTCTCATGCAGTGTAGTCTGAATACGCAGCAGACCAAAAAAACTCCTGGGCTGGCAAATTAATACATAAAAATACACCATTTACTTTTAACAGAAATAAAATAGAAGATATTTTTATACTTGCATTAGGCCAACATAGAAGAGCAAAGGTGACATCGACGGTGTTTTACACAAATCTTTGGTGCCAGCCGTTCACATCAAAACAAGAAGCACACCTAGCTTCCCTTCAAAACAATGCTCTTTACTGATGCTTACACGCACACACACACACACCTACACACGCACACACACAGCATGTTCATGTGCAACAATCCCAAAAACCTATGCACAGCTTTTCTTATCTGAACACTGTGACTAAACCTGGCTCATGTCTCGCACTCGCAGCCAGACCCACAATTAACCAGCACCTCAGCCAAACATCACTCAGGAGAAACCTATAGGAAAAAGAGGTGTGGACACTCAAAATATTAAGGGAAAGAGGAAAAATGTGGGAACATGACACTTTAAACACCACAATTTAAAAAAATGTGGTTACAAAGTGTAGATTAATATTTTTGTGCGTGTACACATATCTGTAGGAGCATCGCATCTAAATATTTGCTTAATTTATTTGTGAATGCACAACAATCATCAGTAAACACGCAGGATTACACTCAGACCTCTCCCATCCCCCACAATGTTTATGTTTTTGTAATATCTTGCATATTTGGTAAATCTCTATGAAAAAGCTAGAGTTCGGGATCATTACAGCTGGGTTGCATACAGCTAGCTTCAAATGTAGTCGAATTCAAAGAATTTCATAAAGCAAAATATGAACAACATGGTTGAACAATTATGGTTCTGTAAGTCAGGTGGTGTCATGTTCACTGACAAAAATTTCAGCTGCAGTCACTTTAAATATAAAATAAAACTAAAATGATTGATATCTGAAACGATTGGAATTGCTCATCACAAACCTACTAACCAGTCCTTCCTGAATTTACAGCATCACATGTTTAAATTAATGTATAAATTAATGTGTGCAGTTTAAAACAACATTTTGCTTAAAGAAAAAATGTATTAAAATCTAAAACGAATTGAGCGAATCTGAAACAACAAGATATATGGTATTTTTGGGAGGTAATTTGTGACATAAAAGGATGCATAAAAACAATTGGGACAAGCTCCACAAAGAGATTCAAAAACCTAACCCAAAAAATTCCAGAAAAAACAAAATGATCAAATATTTAAAATAAAATTACATTCAAATTTTTGCTCCCCTTTTTATATGAATTTAACTTTCATGCCTATTCATGTCACAAATTTGCAACGTACCATTAAATCCAGGACTCAACACCTTTGGCAACACCTTGGATGGAAAAAAAAAATTGAATACTTTTTTTTATATAATTGGAAACAAATGTAGGAATGAAGGGGTTATAGAGCTGCTTCATTAATTAAAGTCTCCTATGGAATTTCTTTTGCATAGCTCTTCATTTTGCTGGCTATTTTCTATTTGTTCCTTTGTATCTGACAATCTGTAAATGAAAAAAAAACCCATTAATTTTAAGCACAACAAACTGAAAGTTTGGAAATTATTATGCCTTCTTAAAATTGCTTGAAATCATCTGTGATATAATTATTTTAAAATACAAAATCAACTTGGGGGTTTTCAGTTTTGACGTGTCACGTTTCTAATTTTGCTGCTTAGAAAAAGAGTTGTTTAAACACAATAAATTTTATTCTTTCTCTGAATATTATTTGTATCCATATTAAAAAAAAACAAATCATAACTTTCTGAAACATCAGTTAACACTGTTAAGAAGTTAGCTGACAATAATGGGAGTTCAGATAAGGTTGATGAAGCTGCTGGGATTGTGCTTCAGCCATTGTTTTCTGTCTTGTTGATGCGGTCTTTTTGCTGGTACAGTGCTGCGCACGTAAGGTCTAGTGGGCATTGTTGAGTATCTGGGGGAACTGTTTAGTTCCCTAAAGAAGATTAGAGATGATTGGTTTTATTGACCCGCCTGCGCTGCGGTTATCAGGACGACTTATGGAGCACGAAGTCATGCTTTTGTCTGGCCCTCATTGTTCTTCTAGGCCCAAGACCCTGCACTGATATGAATTTGATATGACAGTAAAGTGGCAATTATGTACATGTGTGGAAGACCCCGCTCCCGTTTGACTCCAACTGGAGTGAAGAGACAGGGGTTGTGAGTGGAGAGAAAAGCAGAAAAGATAAGGTGTAGGTATGACTGGGGGGGGGGGGGGGGGGGGGGGGTGTTAATAAATAGGTCTTGATGACAATTTGCCGTAAAATTCCTTAATCTTTTGTTATTCCACTCTTTTATTCAATAAAAGTCTGACAATGAAATATTGATAAGTGATAAGGAGGCTGTGAGCTGGTCTGTTTTTTCATTATTTCATCCTGTCACATCTTATCAGCATCAGCTGCATTTGCAGGCAACCTACTGTTATATAATCAGTTGCAAAATTATTATTATGATTACTATTACGTTTTCACTTTGATGCAACCTTGATGATACTAATTTAGAACCACTTGGATTCATTAATTGAATGCATTGCTAACTTTTTGAACACGTTTTTTTAGAATTCATCTATATGATTAGCTTTAACTTGCTCTTCAGTGACCCTTTAGCTCTAGAAAGCACACAGAGTGATTTATTCACTTGCATGTGAGTTTGTGTGTTTACTTCTGTAGTTTCCTCTATGTTTGGGTGACTGTGAACTTGAGTGAGCCTGCCATATAAAAATCAAAGTTGGAAGACGATGTGTTAGTCTATTTTTAATCCCCCTTTATTCCACTCTTCCTTTTTTCCCACTCTTTTATGCACTCGTCCTGGAGAAAAGGTGTTGAATCATCTAAATCATTCCTTGGCTATTATATCCAATTAATGCCTCCTCATTGTGTTTTATTGTGTTATAAACTGCTATTGCTTGTGGTTCAGTAGACAAACACAATGTGTTTCTGTGCTGCCTGCCACCGGGGGCTGGCTGTAGACATGCTGGGGAGGGACAGAGGGGGACTTGGCCACTGCCCATGGGGGCCCACGGCCACTCTAAATCAGTTAGTTTTGGAGGAGATCCTGGTCGGCTTTTTAAGAGAGTCCATTATAGGCTTGTTAATGCCTCAGCCGAGGGGGAAACACTACTAACTGCTCTCAATTCTCTATGCACTCAATCTCCTCGTCACCGTCTGACACGAACGCATACACCTTCAGAAATGCAGTTTTTCCTCTCATGCTTGTCCCCCTCGCCACGTGCTTCTCTTTAAAATGTGTGACTGATTGTGTCTTCCCTTTGTATCCAGTTTTTTTTTTTTCCTCATGTGACACACCCACTTCAGTCTCAGTCCTCTGTTCAATAATGTCGTTGGGTTTGGTCTTTACTTAAAGCAAGACACAATCATGAAGTCTTTTCATCGATTGCACATACGTTCGTGGCTTGCCTGTGCCCTTTTTTGTACGTGCATGCGTGCGGCTTGAGAGTGCGTGTGAAGACAGCAATGCGTTCGACACATTTATGGTTTCTTTGAAGATGTATTTTGAAGTCTACTGGGGTATTGTTCAGTGTGTTATTGCATACTTAGAAAAGCGTGTTTTGAGACAGAATATGTGTGAAATTTTAATTCACACTATATGTGAGAAGCGGGTTAGTTCATTTATCACTGAGAGGAGTGCCCCACAGAGCTGCTTCAACTCTCAGAGGGTCCAAAGTCACACCATGCTCCACAGGATTTGAACAATCCTACATAAGCTCAAAACCAAAATATTCTCAAAGTAGACCATTTATTTGGCTCCTGCCAACGTTTTATGTTTTCTCTCTTTAAGTCGAAATAGCTGCTGTGTTCTGTTCTTGTTGCTGCTATAGGCGCCTTTTTTCAACCACACCTGAGGCGAAAGCTAATGTCCTCCATCTCCACATTCTGAACTGTTGTCAAAGAAAGGTGCCTCTCGGTCGCTCTGGAAACCATAGCTCCTGCATGCTATGCGTGATTGACAAGAAGAAGGTGTGACAGAGTAAAAGCTGTGTGTTAATGGACATCTTATGAGCCGGTCAAAGTGCCAGCAGCACCTCAGTGTTTCTTTTTGTACATAACCATTCTGAAACATGTTTTAAATCCACCACAGACAAGGTTGCTGTCACCCAACGTTCCCGTTCTTAATGAATGTCTAGTTTTCCTAGTTACTTTTTTTTTTTGCTGTTGAGAAGGGAACGCTGTAAGTGTCTTCCATAACACATGCATCCCTTCATGTTTATCCTGAGAACACTAAGGCAGTGTACATAAAAAGATAACTAATAATTATTTTTATCAAAGCACCTATTTGTGCCTTTGTTTCGTGTCGCATAACACCGTTTCAGTAGTTCATACTCTGCAGTAGAAACACGCCTGACTGTGCAGACATCAACACTGACACCTACATTTTGACTGTCTTTTGTGTAGATGTTTTTATCAGCTCACCTGCTGTCTTCATTCTCAGAAACCTGATAAACCGTGGAACCAATAACTGATAGCCTATCAGGAAGCAGGCAGAGGTGTCCAGTGAAGGCCCAGAAAATGGACCTTTTCTGGACCAGATAAGCAAAATCAGAAATAACTGACTCAAGGGAGCACTTGCCACCTTTTACTGATACTTTCAGTGTAGCCTCAGTTTTCTTTGAAAGTTGCCACCTTTTTTTATTTTCTTATTATATATACAGTATTAATGTATACAGTATGTATGCACACAGTATGTATATATACAGTATGTATATATGTATATTTATATTGCAAACTAAAGTTAAAAAAGTAATTATATATAGATACTGAATATATACAGTATGTATATATACAGTATCTATATATAGTTACTTTTTGTTTACTGTAATCTGTTGCTCCTTTTATTCTAAAGAGTACTCAAAGTGTTGGATATCTCACAGCATTAATCACAGACGACATGACTTAATGTAGGTTAAAGGCTCTGGATCTTGACGATGTTTCACCTTTATTTTTCCTTTACCTTGTTCTGATATGCTGCTTATGATCCCTGTTGACAGAAATTATTTGCCATAAGTCTCTACCCCTCCCAGACCCTCATATGAGATGTTTTTTTTTCAACAAATGCTCAATTAATCACAAATCCCACATCTCCACACATTTTCCTTTCCCATTATCATTACCAGCATCTCATCACCACTTCATCATTAGCTGCCTCTAATAGTGTTTGTTGTGGTTTCTCATATTGCAGTTCATGTTTTTGCCTTCAGATGCTTTTTTAAATTTCGATTTGATGGGCATAGTTGTTGCATAAGTTGTGATTCTACCATTTCAAATGGACCTGAAAGACATTTAAGGAGATTTGTCTTTGATGATGTGTCTGTTGTTTGTCTTATGGGAAGAATAATATTTGCCTGAGTGGATCCCCGACTTCCTGAAGTTATTTCAGTGCATCTGCATCCTGGAGTAGCTGTCATTCTGTTTTTGTCCTCCACTTCTCTGTATTCTGCTGTGTTTACTTATTTATTTTTTTCAAATCACTGGAACAATCAGGATCTTGCTCATAAAGCTTGCTCCCGTCTTTCTGACTTCCTGTACTTTTTTTGAACGTTACCTTATTTCATCTTCCTCACTCCTTTCCTCTCCATCCTGCATGCCTCAGCAGACTTTCCTTCCTGCCTCTGTGTTGGCATGAGCCGCGCTGGCTCGGCCCCTGCCTGCTCGCACTTTATGCTGATTGGACCAGCTGTTCCACTTAAATTCACCATGGCAACCACAACCTGTCGCCTAGCAACCCTGCTCTTATCCCTGATTCCTGCCAGTGCTCTCCACAGGCAGAGGGAGAGAGAAAGGCAGAAAAGATGGAAAATTTCTCAGATTATTTTTTTCTGCATGTGTGTATTTGTGTGTTATACATGGGTATGTGTGGCTCCTCAGCTGTGACTCAGAAGGAAATGTGTTGAGTGAGATAATAAGATAGTTAGATGCAGCTTGTTTGTGCATGTTGCCTGTATGGACCGTCATTCGTTGTAGAGTATCAGTCAAAAATCAATGTATGCACAGGATTTGGGTTTAGGTGCGCATATGGATGTGTGTGAGAGTGTATACTTGTTTTTCAGTGGCTTGACTTTTCCTTTAGTGAAGGGATGAGAACAAAGGTTCTTGCAAACTAAAGCTAAAGAATTCATGACAGTGTTGCTCTCAGAGGCCCAACTGTCAGGGTAGACTCATGGCCTGAGAATACTAATCAGAAATACTGGACAGATGGACAAACACACACCACACACACGTAAACACACAAACGCCAAACGGCTTGAGTAGGCAGTCTGCTCTGGAATGCCATCATCCACATTTCTCAATCAGGAAATTTCACCTTTTGGCTAAAGATGTTTCCTGCAGCCTAGTAAACAGGCCCAAAATCAGCAATTCCCCAAAAAATTATTTTCTCGGAGGAGACCGGATCTCGCAAAAAGTCAAAAGTCATGATTCAATTAACATTTGAGAATTGATCTGCCACCAGTGGATGGCCTGTTTGAGTCCTTCTGTGCCGAGCCAGTGTGTGTTTCTGATGATTGTGTTGTGTATCTTATCATCTCACTTGTTTTAAATCACATTTTGATACGTGGCCCACAAATCAGTACATAAAAAATTGTGGCGATATGTTACACTCCAGTTCTTTTACCTACATGCATCTCTAAATGGATTTTGTAAATCTAGATATACAGTATATTATTCATTTGGCATTTAAAACTATAAATGAAAATGCCTTTTAACAGAGAAACTCAATTTGTTTCTCCTACTGCCTCTTTTTAATTTTAAGCAACAATAACAAAATACTTTTGACATAACAGCTTCAAACAATTAAACAGGGCTTTTTTTGCTCTTTAAAGCCTCGTTTCTACTGAGCGGTTTGGTCCGGTCCAGTTTAGAATGGTCCAGGCAAGTCAGGTGATTTGGTCTTCCTTAATGAGTCCATTTTAAATTGGAAACCCTGAAAATACTGGACTGGACTGGACTGGACAGTACTGTACTGCTAAGTGAAAACAAGACTGTTTGTTCTTTGTGGTTAAAAAAAGTGTCATTAATTTATTCAGACATCGTTTGCAGTGCTGAGAAAATGCAGCCAAAACACACATCCCTCGCTGTGGTTTTCCTTCAGTTCACTGTAATTGATCTGACTTTGTAGAGCTTATGATTGGACGTCTTTTGATAGCATCACATGTAAGACAGAACAAAACACAACAGGAAGAGAAACTGACAGTTTGCTAGAAACCGATCATTTACTTCTTTATTGATTTTATACTTTCTTTCCCAACAAAACCTTGTTGGTATCTGTGGTTTTCAACCAAAAGTGTTGTAGTGTGATCAGTGGTAAATCGACTTTCCAATATCTATCTCTTATCCTGTACATCCCTACTGAAAATGCTTTGGGTTTGTGTTATGTGTATCTGCCTGGAAATTTCTGCCTGAATATTTTTTAGTTTCTTTGTAATCTTCCTTGTTTTTGGAAAAAAGGAAAATTTTCGAAGTAGGAACAAATATGATTCTTGCACACTGAGGCTTGGTTGTTTTTAAAAAAGTAATTTCAGTAGGTGATCATTAGGATTAGATTTATGATTAGGATTTGACACATGTAGTATATATGACATGTAGGTTCTTTGAGGACCAAAGGTTAAAGACTTTCTGTAGAAGTGTGCACGAAAAAGTGATCCAAAAACAACACTTTGCAAAGAAAGATCTAAAGATAAATTACATAATTATCAACCTTTGGCTCAAAACATCATTAAAGCCGTGAAAGAAACTAGACTGTTTTCGGGAGCTTCAAGTCTGATCTTTGATCTTTGATTCCTGAGTCAGCGCTGTAGCAAAAGCTGTCCCAGGAGTTGCATTATTGCAACACGTGGCTATCCATGTGTTTGTCATTTAGCTAAAGAAAAATGACTTTTTTGAGTTGTGTGCCTGGCTACACAAAAATGATCTAAAACCATTTTTTTCCCCTTTTTTAATCTTTTACAAAAAAAAAAGATGACTGGTACATTTAAAGATGAAAACAGTTATTGGAAAACATGAAGTATATTGATTCAAACATTTCTGAAGAAATATAAAATATTTATGTTAACCTTTTTTGTCATATTCCAGTTTGATAGTAAGTGCTTTTTCTTTTAATAACTTATTGTACATATTTACCATCTGCTGATACAACAAATAAATTGACTCTTAAGATTTGTTGTTAGAGTTCTTGCAAAATGTAAAATTTGCTAATTGATCTTTACATATTTGGTTTATAGAAAGTAGATTTCGTTTTGATTCATCCATTTTCTAGAAAAAACATCTTAAAGCCAAATCTATTCACACCCATTTAAATCTATTTTGTTCTTTGCCAAAAACATAAGCCTATTTTTTAGGCAACTGCCCTTACGGTTGGAAATGCGCTGTCTGTGGGGGAAAAATAATCAATTCTGTGTGGGGCATGTGGGTGGCTGCTGGAAATTTGAAGATCGTAGACAACCCGGTGAGCCCGTAAGGCGAGGTATGCTGCAGGCATCCGGTTGTAGTAAACACTTAAGCAATATAAAAAGGTAAGTAAGGGGGAAGTAGATGAGACGCAAACCTGTCGTACAAATTTTTCATCTTTGTAACCCCCACAAACCTTGTGCACAGCGCTGGGAGCTCATTAGTGCTGTTCAAGTGCAAGGTGCATGCTCCTTAAGGCGTACTTTGCATGTAGCCTGACTGTTAGAAATGTGGAAATTGGACAAGAAGAGTGTAATTTTTGTGGGCATCCTACAGGTATCCCACATGAACTTCCATATCACATGCACATCATGTGCATGCAGCGTTTGCTCAGAGGTCAGTAAGAAGCCAGTGCACGCACCTTACTAATGACTGGGGTGTGGCATAAGGGCACCATACGATAGCATCACCCACACACCATAAGTGCATATTATAAATGCTTCATGACACACTTACCAAACACAATACTAGTATGTTCCATTTTCACAATGTCCCTTTAAGGTGGCTGCACAAGCCTCAAAGGAACTGCAAGACACACCTGCACTCCCTTAAAGATGAGGCAGTTTCTGTCTACAGATCCGGACAACCCAAAAACCTGCAGCACCAGTGGGTCAACCCTGTAGGCGTGCATGTGACCTAAGCATTAGTTATGTTGTCACTATGAATTTAAACAATCAATTTAAAAAGTATCATAACTGGACAACACGTCAGTCCTTTGAGAATATTTAGGAGAGCAAACTATTTATTTTGGGTGTTGCTCTTTGATGTTGCTTGCAAGATGCTCAAAATCTTTTGGCGTTAAAGTGTCTGCTAAGCCAGTAGCATCAGAGCCAGTGGCTCAGAGACACTGAACAAGCTGATGAATACCACTAGATCTTTGTCATAGGGGCTCTGGAACCTCTGGAGCTGTTTTGCAAAAAATTAATGTGGCACTAAAGAATTATATTACCGGTACAGTCAAAACTCCAAACTCTTTGCACAACACACTGTTGATGTTGGTACAATTTACCCTAACCCAAAGGTGTTCAGAATTGCAAATACAAACGTGTATGAAAGGTTAAAATGGGGAAAACCGTAACTGTTTGGTTCACTGGTGGAAATAAAGTTTCTTCGAGCGTTACGGGGGAACCTTCGGTTCCAGCCGAGAACTTGTTGATGTCTGCAGCCAGGACCTCTTGGGAAAGGAGGCTGCTGCAAGGGATTATATTTGACCACGTTATTTATTTGAAGAATAAACTGGCTCAAGAAATTTTAACATTTTTTACATAATATTATTGTTTTTATTCAATATTCTATTATTGTTTGTTTGTTTTATTGGATGAGTTAAAAAAATTCCAATACTGTGAATAAATTGTTTGCAACAATTTGATTTCTCATCAAAACTTGTAAAATAATTTTTAATTAAATTAAATTTTAAAAAATTGCAAGCTTTACTGTTTTCATGTTTTTGCTGCAAAAACAGTTAAAGGCATTAAAATTTTTTAATTTTTATTATAGCAACTCGTGCAAGGTTAACACTACATAAATGGCATTTTATTTTTCCTTATTGTTTCCTTATTTTTGGTAATATAATCAAGACACAACAGCCACAGCAAGGATTTGCAGCACAAGATAAATTAGTAGTTGTCAGCTTGAACAGACACTTTGATTGTGACTCATGAAAAAGATATGAACACATACAAAATATGTGAAATACATCCATCATACATTGAATAACTTTTCTATAAGTCATGTGGATGCTGCTTCATGGTCCATTAAAGAATGGGATGAATGGATGGAAGCCAAAGTCATTTTAGTAATGAAATAGGCTTCCAAGAAGCTGCCAGTTGGCCCACCACAATTCGAAATAACGCTTGGCCCCTTTTGTCAAAAGGGGCCCCAACAACAATCTGTCTGATTGAAAATGCTGTATTAAAAATATTAGAACCCCCCCTCCATAAAAAAAGGAGAACTGAGAGTTATATGTTGAAATTGACAACAGCTGCTTCCATGTATAGTTACCTCTAAATCACAAACTTTTAAAATATATTTCAAATAATTATGAAACCTTTTTTTTTAGCAAAAGAGCAGCCTTGTTGTTCATTAAAACCTGAATTTAAATAAAATTGTTTTAAGTTAAGTTGTCAGGTGTGCCAAGAAATGTTTTAAGCTGTTAGGCATTTGGATGTTTGTTTCGAATCAGAATTCACAGTTGAGGATCACAAATAGAGCAATTATTCTGCAATTATGTGATGTTGTCTGCCATGCTGGGTTGGAAATTGTGCAGAATGTATAAAACTCTAAAGCATCCTTTGGATTTAGTCATCAATTTCTCTTTTTGCCTACCATTTTCTTCTGCAAACAGACACACGACCTTCTTCTGGAGAAAAGGCATATAGAAAGCTTGTTTGAGAATTTCAAGGGAGATGATTCTTGAAGGATTAAAAATGAGTTTTGGTTTTCTTTAAGACAGTGTTAAGTAATGCCTCGATTGTTGCAACACTTTATCTTCATTTACAAGGTCCATAATGGAAAATTGACTTTGGCCTCGCTGTCCACCTGAAGGATGGCTCACTGGAAGGAAGTGAGTTTAATGTTTGCATCTGAGATGTGAGCACAAAACCAGAAAAAAACTGGGGAAGAAGAGGAACAAATGTGATTCAATAACCTATATGCCCTATAATGATATTTTCAAAAACAAACAAATAAAACAATTTACAGTTAGAGATTAAGCATATTCTATGCTGTTTGACCTCTTTGCTGTGTGTATGTGTGGGGAACAATGGCCACCACTTCAGCAGGCCTGATCATGAGGGGCCCTATGTTCATCCACAACCCAAAAGGACAATAGAAGGCTGGGGCCCTGTTGCCGTCTCGGCAGCCTGGCTCTCCTTTGTTCTGTGTGGATATGTGAGGCTGCAGTGACAGATGGCAAGGACATAGTGGCGTATGTGTTACCTTTCTGAATGACGTGCAATGTGTACTCTTTCTACAGACGAACCGCAGAGAGACGGCAGCTGCCCATCCTTTTCGTCCCACAACACCCTGCAAGGATACAAATGCACATCCAATGTTCCTCCAGTCAAGATGTGCTGAAACATTTTTGGAATAACATATGAAATCAGTGCTACAGGACAATTTAATAAATCAAAAAAGTAAAAACATGAAGAAGAAAGAACTGAGAATATATTTGGGTTCACATTTTGTGTTTTTGTTATTTTTTTCTCTTTTGACTGCTGTACACTTTCACATTTTTGTTAATGCCTGTCATCTTTAACTGGAAAGTTTAGGAGTCCTCTAATAAAGGTAATACGTCTAAACAAGCTGCTTGGATATCTAAATTGCATCCATTTAAATGGGCCAAAAAAGGAAAAAAAAACAGAGATTGTCTTTATTTTCTGCTCACATGTATATCTACATATAAAAAGAAGGTGAAGTAAATACAAGCCCTTACTGAGTTTTTGTGTGCACGTTTGATGTGCTTTTATTTCCTGTTTTTTTAATAATGCGGTTTTGGCGAGGGGCTTCAAAGGCAGACTGATGGGAATTGGCTTAATTTGCATGAACTGTTGTTGATTTATAGCCCAGCTAGAGGTTAATGATAGAGTTGTTCATAGCTGCTGGTTCTTTCCCTCTGTAAAATCATTAAAATGAGGCAACTGCGAAACCATGTAGGATAAATCCATCATTTATTTTCTCTCAGTGACCAACTGTCTTCTGATCTTTGCCACTCACCGCCGCTGCCTCGTCTCAGCCCACCCACAGGACCACGTCTCATTCACCGGGGGATGAACTAGATAAGTTAATAAACATTTTATAGACTTTTATGTGCACTTACTGAATGGCCTTGACAATGAAGATGAAGGAGAACATGGAGGAGAAACAGTCTTCATTTAAAGGTGATCAAAGCTTCTCTTTTTAGCTATTTCATGAGGATCTTGGTTGCCCTCAAATTAGCAATTCATGCTGCACACCTCCAAATAGAGCACATATGATTATTCTATGCAAATATCGGTGCACCTTTTTATACCCTTTGCTGTTATGTCAAAGCTCAGTTGATGACTGCAAACCCAAAAATTGCCTTATGGACAATCTGTGCCATTAACCTTAGTAGCATTTGCAATGAAGGCTATCAGAAGATGCTTCAAACCACACAAACCAAACAAACAAGCAAATTAACATTAGATAGAGAGAGAGAAAAAAAAAGTCAAAGGCTGGCTCAAAATGTAATTTTTTAAAAATCTTATGTGTTTTATATGTGATGATGATTCTTGTGAATTCCTGATACTGTTTAGTAACTAAAATATGACAAAATTTTTTTAATTGAACACATTTCTAGGATTTGAGGATGTAATCGTCTGAAGACCACAACCTGACAGATTTATAATAGTCATTTGTATTTTGTTGTTTTTAGTGCATCTACACACAGACAAAGTATTTCTTCATGTATTTATGTTTACCACACAATTGTTTTAAGTAAAATTGTTTGGACTATAAGTCGCTTTGTAATATGAGCTGCAGCAGTCTAAACATGCATAATAAAGAACAAATGTCATATATCGGTCGTACTTTTGGGAAGAATTTATTTAACAAAATACGGTAACAAGAACGGATATTTGATCTGGAAAAGCGAATCATAATTACGGAATAAATGACAATAATGGACTGACTATCTGCACGCTTCACTACCGTAACACATTGATGCTTATTTCGTTTCCTGAAAAATAGGAAGAATCTAGTATATTAGCGCAGCATATGAACAATTCCTTAGATAACTATAGCATGAAGAACATGCTAACAAGTCAACTAAACTCTTTATATCTCTTTAAATAAATCTATTGAATTCTTCATCCTCTGTGTTGCTTTGGAACAATTCCACCAAGCCAATAAAAATAAAAATCTTCTTTATCACTGAAGTAAGAACAAAAACAATGGAGGAACTTGCGTGGTATTTTTATCTCTCTATTTATAGTATTTTCACACTTTTATTTGCAGCTTTTTGGATCAGAGCCGTCCTGCATCATTATCTGATCGTGTGGCACAGTGTTAAAGGGTTGTTTGTTTATGGTTCAGACCAAGTTTGGTTCATCGCTGGTGCGTTGAAGGTCAGGGAGTTCTCTGTCTTTGTTTGTTGCCTTCTGCCAGGGTCAAGGTTTAGTTAAGGTTGGAGGTCACCAACAACAGTGAACGCCATCCAATGCAGGGTGCTGAGTCTGTTAAGCCCGCTGCATCCAAAACAAAACAAAGAAACACACTCACACTTGCTCCGACGCACACGCAGCTCTGCAGACCTTATCTTGGGGGTGCAAACAGACAGGAACAGGCAGGCGTCCCCCCCCCCCCCCCCCCCCCCCCCCACATGCAAAGCTTGTATTTAAACTGCTGCTTATTCTGTCTGATCTCCATATCTAATTGAAACCCCACCAACATACGCAGTCTGACCCCTATCCTGCTCGGTAGCACCACATTTTCCCCTTTATTTCTTGTCGTCACACTTTCACGTATCTGCAAAATTAAACTCAGCTAACGAGAGCAAAGGATATTTAGGCCCCCCATCAATCAATTCATCTATTACTCCATCTTTTTTGTCCTCCAACCCCTTCCCCCTCTTGCAGCCACCAGCTGAACAAGCTGATGATGGTGACACCGTGTTGGGGTGAAGGTCTGCTTGTGGGTGAGGGGAAAGAGCACAGGGATTTGGGGGTAGCTGAAGATGAATGAGCCCATTTGAGTGTAAAACGTGCCAGAGTGAGCGCTGCTCCTTCTGTTGCTGATTCATACTATCAGGGTGCTTTAAAAATACTGGCACAGATGTATGAACCTCCCTTTTGTCCAACCTAATCCATCCATCCCAGTAAATTTGCCTGAGACAAACACTCTTGACAAATGCGATGTAAAGACGACTAATATTCACAACATGAGAGACCTGCTCATCCCTATGCCTGATTGGCCGACTGCAGTAAGGGGGAATTAAGGTCACATGGCGTGTTCTTCTGTAATCCTTGACTTGAGCCAAGGACGGGTTTGCCTCCAGCAGCATCAGCAGCCTCCAACAGAAGAAGGAAAGATGGTGTGTCTGGTTGGCAGTTGATGCCTTAAACGACCATGCTTAATAGACACACGTCTGCAGTCTCAACTGCCCTGAGCTACAGTGAGAGAAACATCAAGGATGGTATTCTAGGGTGAGCAGAAATGAGATCCAATGCATCAGTATGATAGATGTTTCAATATGAAAGAGAAAAGGGTACAGTAGTACAGTAAGAGGTGTTGTTCCCATAGGGAAGCTAAGGTGACAGACTGGTACGCCTCTCTCTTCAGTGATTTCGCCTGCCGACTGCTGTCTTGTATACCCACAGCTCTACAGTCAGTTACCATGGAAACAGAGGACAAGGTGTATATTTTTTTTTGGCAAAATGTATATTTGCGTCTTAATATAGTCTGCACAGACTGGATTAGGTAGGAGCTCCTCTCATTTCCTTGACTGAATCATTTGCCTGTTTGGGTGCATTTGCTGTATCATAGGCCTATACATTGGTGTGTGTTTGTTTGTGTGCATAAGTGAGTCTCATATCGTTGGTTGTTCTTTTTGCCGAGTATTCCTTTCCTGTTTGTGCACCTGAGGGAAGGAGGATTAGGTGATTAGTGCGAGATTATCAGGACGTGAATCCCCCGGTTCTGTTAACGACTTAAAAGTGATTCACACACACGTGCACCTAAACACACACACCCCCACACACACATAAACAGCTTTAGCTCTTATGTCCCAGCTCCATCAGCACCCCCTGTTCTATAACACTCTTGAATGAAATGAGACCCCATAATGATGTGAGTGTAAAAAAAAAAAAACAGAAAATGTGTGTATATAATGCATCACTGGCATTTGCATGTGTGATTCTATTGTGCATGTGCAGCCATGAGAAAGAAAATGTCCAGTATTTTTTTAATAAAAATGGCTTCTTACCAGGTTTTAAACTTACCTAAATGTAGCTTTAAATTAAACAATAATAATACAGGCAATTTTGTACAGTACTTAAAGTACTTGTGCAAGACATTGCAGGAAATGTAAGGCAACGTTTGAGGTCATCGTTGTGATATACAACACTATTCTGACCAAGTTAAATGAATGTTAACCTAGTGAAGCCCACTGCATCAAAGAATTGATATTAAAATTTCAATTTCTGATTTCATTAAAGGATATTTTTAAATCCTTTGATGAAGTCCACAAAAAAATAGCAAATATAATTTTTTATTACATATTGATAGTACCAACTATGGTACGTTGTGTAATTTGGTTAGAGTTTGTCACAGCAATGTTAGTTTAAACTTGTCCAGGAAAAAAAAGCACAATATTTACCCACGGGCTCAGATTTTTAACATGGTGTAACTGTTTCATAAAGAATTAACTATCAACAAATGTAGCTATTTTTCTGATATAACAAGTAGTCAGTTAAAAACCGAATTACAATAGATAAGTTATTCTGATTATTAATTTTTGAAAATTATCATAACTTTGCTTGCTTAAAGTTTTTGAGATTTCTTGGATGCAGCCAGTTTGAATTGAGCAAGTAAAGCCCTTCTACTGCCTCTAGTGGAATGGTGATGAACTACAGGGCAGAAAACATGGACCAAGTTCTATACAAAGGGTTTTTGAGGAAAGTTTTGATCGTGCTAATTAGATAGGAGGCTGTCAAACATGATACGAATGGTTACATAGGTTTAAAAGTTAGTTTTTTTTCTGTGCTTGTACTTAACTGGTTTAACCCTTGTTCTATCCTAGGCACTTTAATATTAGGAGCTGGGTCATCTAGACACACTACAGTGCGCTGAACCTTTTTTCTTCAATGATTTGTGAACCTCACTGGTGTCCATGGATTACATGAAAACTTTCCACCTTCATCCACCTTTGTCATGGTAAGGAGAACACGTCAAAGTAAGGGTGGGGTCATCTAAGATAGCACAAGGGTTAACAAACTTGTAACTTCCAAAAGATTTTGTCCCGTGACTACAGCCCGGGATCTAGAAAAAAATGCCAACATTCTTAAAACTAAAGCACTTGTCCATGCAAGTGCCTGTATATCACTACATGTATTTCATTTCCACTGAATCAGCAGTCTCTAAGCAAACAGAAGCAGAACCAGTTTTAATTACAATGTTAATTGATGGGAGACAAAAGGGGTTTAATTAGGTGCATCGAGGCAACAGGCACAGTAGCACAGTGGCACTGTGGACCTAATGATTTAGTGTGTTCAGTCTGCCGATAAAGACACTTATGTACACACACACACACACACACATACACACACACCTACACACACACACACACACACATAGAAAACAGAGGGCACACTGAGGAAGACTTGAGTGTACGGGGGAAACCCTGAGCGCAGAGAGAACAAGGCTAAAATTTTACTGTCATTTATTCACCATGTCTCTTCTTGTTAACAATTTAGCGATATGCTGCAGTTCCACGTACTAATGTTGTGGAATCACCAGAGAGCAGAGAAGGGGCGGCGCAATGGATCAGACAAAATAAATCAGGAGGACTGCAGCTGAACACGTTGCACAATCCAATCAATAATTTTTAGTCACAGCTAGCAGTGGTTTCAAGAATAAACCAAGCTTGATAAGGCACGTGGATATCTACGGGTAAATTCATGAAAGATCTAGCCAGGGGAACTTTGCATGCCATTGGGGTAAAAGGATGTCACTATTTGCTCATGTGAGCACACGTGCTTGATGACTTTCATAATTGAGTTTTTTGTTTGGGACCTTCCTCCTCCTTCCTGGTGCTTCCAACCCTCCTCTCCTCTTGTTCCTGCTGCTGTTATAGCTGTGCTGTTATTGCTGTGATATTTTTTCTCTCCTCTATCCCAGAAGTAATTTGCCTTGTGAAATTGCACCTTTTTCCACGACTCCCCTCCTTGGAGTGCTCCTCTTCGATTTCCTGTCTGGGTGGCTGCAGTCACTCTTGTCTTGTCCTTGGACCGCGACCTTGGCGGCCAACATCTAATTCAATCCATCGTCATGGAGATGACCCACATCTATCACCATGGAGACAACCTTTGAACAGTAGTGTGCTGCACCCACCCCAAGGACTCAGCAGACTCACTGCTGCCTGTAGATGTACATTAAAACACGCATGGATGCACAGGCCAAGCAGAAAACACACTGTGGATGAATCTTTGGGAAGTTGATGTTTGTTCTTCTCAACTCACATTTTTACATCCAAGCCGAACAGGAGTACAGATGCTTGTATGCCAAAGCAAAAGTTGTATCACTAAAGAAGTGCAAAATGTGACCAAATGAAGAACCTTTTTGTCTTTCTAATAGTCTTACCATGTATTCAAAAATGTTTAACTTTAACCTTGTAATTTTTTTTATCATGGAATCTGACCATTGGCAAAGGATATTCCTTAATCAATATGACAACTTATTTTTTTTTAATCATTCTTAGCATGTTTCACACATTCAAGCAAAAAAGTGTTGTAACTATATTTGAGTCTTATTTTAGTGAACCAACACATCCCAGTCTTGTCCAAAATGAGTTTGGGAGATCTTCCAAATGCACCAAATTCAGCTTTTGCCAACAATCCAGACCTTAATATGGCTCGCATGAATCTTTACGCCTTCTCCATTCACTACTAAATCTATTAGTAGTTGGACTGAACATGAGAAAAAAAAGTGGATGATAAAAAGCAGAAGCAAACGAAAAAAGCATGTCTCATCAATCTACTCACCTGACCTCAAATCCACCTTCAGCAGAAAAAGACAGATAAATCTAAAAAAAAAAACCTTTCGGAATGACCATAACACCCAAATGCACTCTTATGCAAATGCTGTGTCTGTGTCATTAGTTGCTGTGTTAACAGGAGGAGCTGAGCGACTAAGGGCCTCCTCATCGCCACTTCATTTGTTTTAGTCATCCTAACAAAAGCCAGGGGAGATAGAGAGAGGTACATGAAATATGCTTGTTGGGACTACTGGCAAGGAATAATGATTGTAACATTACCCCTGTATAAAGCAGGCTGTGTGGCCATTTATGCCCTCGCAAAGTGAGTGCATGAGATGGCTATTCATGAGATAGAAGAAGAGGGGCAATAAAGGCTGGGGAGTAGGTAGAAGACACTGATAGTGAGCCCATATTCGCTGTGATGTTGGATCTGCAGGAGAAGGGATGACAAAAAAAATGACTGCAGATAAAACATGTATACAGTATATATACATATTTGTGTGTGTGCTTTTACTTTAAACATGGAGTTATAAATAGCATTAAAAGCTCTGTATTTTCAGTTGATTGTTCCTGTAACAGCTTTTATTTGCTGCTCATCTGTTGGGTTTGCTGCTTCATCTGTCTCTTTTTTTTCGCTCTAATATCAAAATAATTGCAACATGGCACGAACAGTTTCGCTCAGACGATCAAAGACTCAGAATTACGTGTGTTTGTTTGATGCTTCAGTGGGGGAATGTAGCACCACAAATAAACACGCACACTTGTGATTGGCAGCAGTGCTCAATTAAAGACCTGCTTCATGTGAGCCCATCAAGAGGCGCTTTCACACAAACCTATCAGTCATCCACACATGCGCAATGGCATGCATATTTTAGGCTTTGCCTTCTGCATCTCTCCTCTCGTCACTCCTCTTCCTCCACTCCTCCTCTTCTGTGTTTATCCTCCCTCGCACTTCCCCTCATTATCAGTTTGAGAGCTGACATCTACCTGGGCTTCTCTAAATGCTCCTCAGCTGTGAAATCCTCTGAAAGATGGATCGGCTCCATCAGCATTGGAGGGACTTTAGACAAACAAATAGAACCAAGACCATCGGTGCCCACCACAAATATGTGATAGAGGGAAGCAAGCTGCATGTCACTGTAAGTGTTCATGACAGACGGACAGGGAGTCTGCAAATATTAGTCACAACAGGAGGTGACATTTCTCTAGCCTTGATTTTACAGCACAATCTTCACAAGAGAAGATTCATTTGATGCAGTTACCTCGACAAATGGTTACCTGCTTCAGAAATACTTCATGATCTTTAAATATTCAACGCATTAACCCACACCAAAATGATCAAAGGGGAGTAAACACCACCCATACAAGTGCATTTTTGTGTGAGCGCTCATTGGCTTATTGCTGCTCAACCCTCAGCAGACATTGCAAGAGCTGTGGCACAGTTAACCAGCCAGGTGTGTAACATGGAGAAGGCCAAATGAGGAGAGAATATTTAAGTAGAGCAGGATTATTTGCTTATTTGTAAAATTCTTTGCTTGCACCAACCCCAACAGCTCAGTTTTGCAGTCAAGATTTTTCACTTTGTGTTACTGTTGTGTTGTCAGGAGCTTTTTGGGATTTTTTTTCCAAACAAAGAAAGGAAAAGCACAGGTAAATTAAAAAAGGCAGAATGCCCACTTAAGAGTACTGCAGTCAGTGCTTGCTATCTGACACAAGCATGTGAGTGCTGCACAGAATTTTTACATGCAAGGACAGCCCTCCACACGCATTTGCATGGGGTATTTATATAATTCATTTTACAAATCTTTATTTCTAAATGCATGGCAGTATTTGGGGGGTGGGCATGTTTCTATTAGTCTGAAAATATGTTAAGACCTATATGGCATGCAAATTCACATTAGAGGCCACTTTAGTTATCAGTATTGCACACGCTCTGCTGTCAGAGTGAGCCTTTGTCTGGGGACTGTGCCATTCTGTAATGAGAGGGACTCTGTCGCCTCCATGTGAGCTGTAGAGGGAGAGGAAAAGCACATAAAGGCTTTATATATACACACATCTACACACACACAAACACACGCAAACACGCACCCACACACACACCCACACACAAACACACACACATACATCACAGCCTAATGCATTCTGCAATCTTGGCTTTAATTCTTTAACTGACCTCATCAGTACGTCAGTTCAGGGATTCAGGACATCCTCATTGCCTCACTTTTCCTTTTTTGTGCATTTGCAGAGCATTGCCAGTTTTTTTTCCAACTGTGTTCATTCTAAATAGTCACACTTGAGAAATAAAAATGTAATATCTGTAGCTAAGAGGGTTCAGGCTCAAATTGATATATGCTCACCTACTTTTACAAACTGCAAATTTACAACAAATATTACCAGACAACCATTTTCATTTATATGTCTTATTATTTTTATTTCAAAAAATAAATGTACCCTTCAACTTCAAGTCAGCTTCTACACACTATACATTTAATAGTTTTTCAACAATAATTCCTATTAATCTGAAAATATTTTGGTCCAATTAATGAGCTTAACTGAATTCCATATGTAACTTCCCTTTTTCATGACACAGTTCAATTCCCATAATATTCTTGATTATCAAACAAATGATGATGCTCAATAATATCAAAAATGGTATTATACTTTTTGGGAAAATGGCTTTGATTGACATAACCAGATTAATTTAATTAAGCTATTAGAGTATAATTTTTGCAAGATTTTTGTGCCAGAAGGATCTTTTGTTGTAAATTATGTGAAACAGCAATAACCTCACCTCTGACAGTAAAGACACACAGTTGGGGACACAGAGTGGAGCAGAGGAGACAAGAGGAGAGAGGTGGAGGGAGGGGTGAACAGCACCCAACTTTGAGCCACATACACCAGCCATTCAGTTGCGACCTTGTAATCAAAGAGAGTTGAAAAGCAATTAACTCGGACAATTATAGCAGTCAGTCGGGGCTGAATGGTTGGCTAAGTAAAGCAATGTGTCACTGAATAGAGATTATTGATGAGAGGAATATTTCAAGGTCTCTAGTTGGCCTCTAGAAGTTTCAGGTACAGTGTTGAAGCATGGAGGACTTTTTAGGGATTTCCTAATTTTGATTGTGCGGCACAGGTGTTAACATTTTTTTAGCTAAATCCTTATGTGTTCTGCAGTAAAAGAAAAAAGGCAAAGTATAAAACAATATGTTGTTGATTTTTAAGAGACATTATTACAAATACTAACACTTGTTGGGGGACACTCCACATTAAAGATCCCATATTGAAGGACATTTTTAAAGTCTCACGCTGATCATCTTTTGATCTATCTTCAAAGCGTTCCCAGGGGTCTTTCAATTATGATTATGCCGTTTTTAGCCAAAAACAAGAAAACAAAAATCTGTGACATTTTCTAGGACATAGTCTCTGCAGAGTGGCAATAGTTCATTAAAAATTTGTCTCTGAGTTGTGGGCAGGACCGTTGGCGTGGAGCAGCTCCACCCCTCTTCCCCACCGCGTTGCTGAGAACTCAAATCAAGGAGCTGCGGAGTCACCCAGCATATTTTCTACGTCTCATTCTCAGAAACATATTTTGTCTGCTCCTGATTCACAACAATTTGAACAAAGGAATGCTTAGAAATGCAATTTGGAGCTTAAATTTTATATATATGTCCCCCATCATCATAAAAATACCAAGAGAACAAGTTAAAAAAACTAAAAACAACATTTTCATCACTGTGGGTCTTTGAAGGGCCTCAATTATACTTAATGTTGAAGATGAACAACATTGTGTTGGCATGCAGAAAACAAGAGGAAGAAATTTGTCTTAACGATGACTGTTTCTGTGTATTTCAGCTCTCAAGATGTTTGTCTTTTTCTCTGCAAGCCAGCTGGCCTGCCCAACTTACAGTTCCTGCGCAGCAGCAATGGCAAACGTCTCCTCCTCCCTCTGTCATGCCATTCTTGACAGTATGTGCGACATGATAGAATTTTATCCCCACATTCAGGAATATCCACGTCTGCTTTACCTGTCCTCAGTTGGTTTTCTCGCAGAGTTTGCACTTTCTATCAATAATTCAACATGCAACAAGATGGAGAATAATCGAGCTTGTTTTTCTCTTTATGGTTGGATAGCAGTCAGTCCAATTAATAGTGCTGACTTTTTTTTTCTCTTTGCCAGTTGGCTTTCGTCTTTCTTTTTTTGTTGGGATTAATTAACATGTATGTGTGTGTGAGTGTGTGTGTGCATTCCAAATAAACTCAAAGAGCACCGGGTGCTGCCCCAGCCTAGTTATCAGTGGGAGCCAGCTCTGCTGCCGTCTCACTCGGCCTCACACTCAGTCAACGGTGAACTCAACGGCGGAGAGAGCTCTGTCACTCAAACACACATACAATATGCTCACCAATACATGATGGTATTGATCAGTTCTCTTATACAGTCAATGGGTAAAACGAAAGTCTCTAAATTATGGTTTCATAAGACACAAAACTGAGCTAACACTCAGATGATAATGCAGTCTCGCCAGTTTTTCAGCAAACTCCTGGCCAGTTAAAACTCATTTACGGTAGGCAGTTTGTTCTTAAGAGTATTGTTCTTAATATTATCCTTCAATCGACATGTCCAGGGTCCATCCCGCCTATGCCCAACAGTGGTCAGGTTAGGCAGCTCCGTGACCCCAAAAGAGATACAGCAGATTAGGAAAATGGATGGATGGATGGATGGATGGATGGATGGATGGGTGGATGGATGGGTGGATGGGTGGATGGATGCATGGATGGATGGATGGATGGATGCATGGATGGATGGATGGATGGATGGGTGGATGGGTGGATGGATGGGTGGATGGATGGGTGGATGGGTGGATGGGTGGATGGGTGGATGGATGGATGGATGGATGGATGGATGGATGGATGGATGGATGGATGGATGGATGGATGCATGGATGGATGGATGGATGGATGGGTGGATGGGTGGATGGGTGGATGGATGGATGGATGGATGGATGGATGGATGGATGGATGGATGGATGGATGGATGGATGGATGGATGGATGGATGGATGGATGGATGGATGGATGGATGTTAACCTTGAATTCATAATGCATTTAATGAACTGAAGCAAAAAGACAAAACTTTCATCTGTCACTGTCTGGTATCTTTCACTAAAAAAAAGAAATTTTCTGAGCTTTTTGGTAAATCAGGTAGATTGTGTTACCAAAGCTGAGAGAATACTATATTGCTTCACAACTACGATACTTATACTGCTGGTGTAATGCCCAGTATACTGGAAAATAGAAAATAAAACTCTACAAGAACCCATTCAAAACATTATTGGAGATAAATAACTATATGAAACAAAGAAAATGCATCTAGATCCCATAACAAATCATACACTAACTGTATGCTTCAAATTACTGCAAAAATACAAAATCCAAAAAAAGCTAAAATGGGTAGCATATAATAAGCAATTTAAACCAGCAGAATGTGACCCAACTTTTAAATCTTCTTCTTTCTCTTTCGGCTTTTCCCATCAGGGGTCGCCACAGCGAATCATCCTTTTCCACCTCACTCTATCATGGACATCTTCTACCCTAACATTAGCCAACTTCATGTCCTCTGTTAAGACATCCATGTATCTCCTCTTTGGCCGTCCTCTTGCCCTCCTGCCAGGCAGCTCCATCTCCAACATCCTTCTACCAATATATCCACTATCCCTCCTCTGAACATGTCCAAACCATCTCAGTCTGGCTTCTCTGACTTTGTCGCTGACACAGGCAACATGAGCCGTCCCTCTGATGTACTCGTTCCTTATCCTGTCTAACCTGGTCACTCCTAAGGAGAACCTCAACATCTTCATCTCCGCTACCTCCATCTCAGCCTCTTGTCTCTGTCTCACTGCTACCGTCTCTAACCCATAGAGCAGAGCTGGTCTCACCACTGTCTTGTACACCTTTCCTTTGAGTCTTGCTGGCACTCTTCTGTCACACAACACTCCTGACACTTTCCTCCAACCGCTCCAACCTGCCTGCACTCGCCTCTTCACCTCTTTTCCACAATCCCCATCACACTGAACTGTTGACCCCAAGTACTTAAACTCCTGCACCTTCTTCACCTCAGTCCCCTGTAACCTAACGCTTCTACCTTGATCCCTCTCGTTCAGACACATGTATTCTGTCTTACTACGACTGACCTTCATACCTCTTCTTTCCAGAGCAAACCTCCACCTCTCTAGCTGTTCCTCCACCTGCTCTCTACTCTCACTGCAAATTACAATGTCATCCGCAAACATCATTGTCCAGGGAGATTCCTGTCTTACCTCGTCTGTCAGCCTGTCCATCAGCATAGCAAACAAAAAAGGACTCAAAGCTGATCCTTGGTGTAGTCCCACCTCCACCTTGAACTCCTCTGTCTGACCTACAGCACATCTCACCACCGTCATACTTCTCTCATACATGTCCTGAACTACTCTGACATACTTTTCTGCCACTCCAGACGACCTCATACAGTACCACAGCTCCTCCCTCGGCACCCTGTCATACGCCTTCTCTAAATCTACGAACACACAATGCAGCTCCTTCTGACCTTCTCTGTACTTTTCCATCAACATTCTCAAAGCAAAAATGGCATCAGTGGTGCTCTTACGGGGCATGAAACCATACTGCTGCTCACAAATCTCCACCTTCTTCCTAAGCCTGGCTTCCACTACTCTTTCCCACAGCTTCATTGTGTGGCTCATCAACTTTATTCCTCTATAGTTGCTGCAGTTCTGCGTGTCACCCTTGTTCTTAAAGATTGGGACCAGAACGCTTCTCCTCCATTCCTCAGGCATCTTCTCACTCTCTAAAATCCTATTGAACAACCTTGTTAGAAATTCCACTGCTGTCTCTCCTAAGCACTTCCATACCTCCACAGGTACGTCATCAGGACCAACGGCCTTTCCGCTCTTCATCCTTTTCAGAGCCTTCCTAACCTCATCCTTTCCAATCTCTGCTACTTCCTGCTCCACAACAACCACATCTTCCTCCCTTCTTTCCCTGTCATTTTCCTCGTTCATCAGCTCCTCAAAATACTCCTTCCATCTTTTCTGTACACTCTCTTGGGTTGTTAGCACCTTTCCATCTCTGTCCTTAATCACCCTTATCTGTTGCACGTCCTTCCCATCTCTGTCTCTCTGTCTGGCTAGCCTGTACAAGTCCTTCTCTCCTTCCTTTGTGTCTAACCTGTCATATAGCTCATCGTAAGCTTTCTGTTTGGCCTTTGCCACCTCTCTCTTCACTTTACGCTGCGCTTCCTTGTACTCCTGTCTACCTTCCTCAGTCCTTTCTACATCCCACTTCCTTTTAGCCAACCTCTTCCTCTGGACGCATTCCTGTACTTCCTCATTCCACCACCAAGTCTCTTTACCGTCTTTCCTCTTTCCAGATGACACACCTAGCACCTTCCTACCTGTTTCCCTGATAATCTCTGCTGTAGTTTCCCAGTCCTCTGGAAGCTCATCCTGACCACCCAGGACCTGCCTCAACTTCTGCCTAAATTCCTCACAAGTTTCTTCATTCTGTAGCTTCCACCACTTGGTCTTCTTTTCTGTTTTCCCTCTCTTCTTCTTCCTGACCTCCAGAGTCATCTTACACACCACCATGCGGTGCTGTCTGGCTACACTCTCTCCTACCACCACTTTGCAGTCATTAACCTCTCTCAAATGACCTCGTCTACATAGGATGTAGTCCACCTGAGTACTCCTACCTCCACTTCTGTATGTCACTCTATGTTCCTCTCTCTTCTGGAAGTAAGTGTTGACTACAGCCATTTCCATCCTCTTCGCAAAGTCCACCACCATCTGTCCCTCCAGATTCCTTTCCTTCACACCAAACCTGCCCATCACCTCCTCATCACCTCTGTTGCCCTCACCAACATGCCCATTAAAGTCTGCTCCAATAACAACTCTCTCTCCTCTGGGAAAACTCTCTATGACCTCATCCAACTCACTCCAGAATCTCTCCTTCACTTCTAACTCACAGCCAACCTGTGGCGCATACCCACTGACTACATTCACCATCACCCCTTCAATTTCTAACTTTAGGCTCATCATCCTGTCTGAGACTCTTTTCACCTCTAGAACACTGTTTACAAACTCCCCCTTCAGAATCACTCCTACCCCGTTTCTCTTCCTATCAACACCATGATAGAACAGTTTGTATCCTCCTCCAATACTACGTGCCTTGCTGCCCTTCCACCTTGTCTCCTGCACACACAGTACATCTACCTTCCTTCTCTCCATCATGTCTGCCAGCTCTCTGCCTTTCCCTGTCATTGTGCCAACGTTAAGAGTCCCTATTCTCAAACCTATGTTCCTGCCTTTTCCCTTCTCTCTCTGGCCACGGACCCTTCTGCCTCCCCTCTTTCTTCCACCAACAGTAGTCAAATTTCCACCGACACCCTGTAGGTTAACAGCATCGGTGGCGGTCGTTGTTAACCCGGGCCTCGACCGATCCGGTATGTCTAAAGTGTTGTGGATGATTCGCATGGTTATTTTGGCAATTTTTTACGCCGGATGCCCTTCCTGACGCAACCCTCTCTATTTATCCGGGCTTGGGACCGGCACAGAAGTTACTGGCTTGCAACCCCTGTGGCTAGATTGACCCAACTTTTAAATATTGGACTACAAAGGGACTAACAGCATGGTGCTTATGGGCTTATGGGATGGAGAGTTTTGAGAACTTGTCTAAGCAATTTCACCTTGAAAATCTGGATTTTTTAGATACTTACAAATGAAAAACTATTATAAAACTAAAATACAAAGTGGCTCTTCTGGGGATGAGGGTGGGAACATTCAAACAATAATAAAGGCATAAAAAGACAGCAATTCTAAAGTGATTAGTACACTATAAAAATCTTTAATGGAGTATGACAAAAACACAACTTTAAAAGTAAAATGTAACTGGGAAAGAGAATTAAATATAAAGGTAACTGAGCAGGATTGGGTAGACATCTGGAGACACCACCAAACCACCACTGGATCTCGAACATGGAGAGAGTTCACCTGGAAGAAACTTATAAGATTTTTCATAACACCGAAACTGAAGAACTAACAATTAAAAACAAATCAGAGCTGTTGTGTGGATGTGGAGAAGTAAATGTATATTTATTTCAGTCTTGGGGAGAATTCTGAAGATTCCTATTTGTTTAAAATAACTTTTAAATAAACTACTTGGACAACTACTTAAAGAAAACAGAGAAATAAAGTTTTACACACATTTTTCCCTTTTATTTATTGAAATCCAAATGTTATGAATGACAACTCTCCCAAACAGCTTGAAGGAAAGCTACAGCATTTAGACAGAAATTCACTTTTATGCAGACAGAAAGTCAGTGCATGCATAAGCCGGTCGTAGCTCAGAGGGTCCACATTTACCTGCATGTAAAAAGGCGTACAGAAAGCTTTTATGAGCGTTCAGGAGGTGGGGTTACACCTGATTGACAAGGATTTTGTTGTTTCTTAAAAATATTTTTTGGACCATTTTAAAAATAATTTCTAAAGGACTAGAACTGAAAGTGTCCATGCTGCAAGTGCACATATGCTTCAGCATTAAGTCATCCTCCCAATGATCTTAATTAGGCAATTAACCTCGTGAAACAATTCAGTAAAGCCATGACATGACCTTGCCAGCACTGAATGAAACCCTGAAGGTACATCACACACGGGCATGTGTGTGACTGATCCCTTCCCAGATTCACCAAAAGGACAAGCACTGATTCATTTCATTAGCATAAACAAATTATGGCATCGCTCCCTCGTTAGGCCAAATATGTCTCATTAGTGCCACAGCTGAACAAACCTCCTGATTAGGCCTCGCCATCTCCCTTTGAAGCCCGCAAAAGGAGAGTCTATTTTTTAATTAAGCTTATTTGCATTTACAAATGAGAAGCTAATTAATGGGACTCATTTTCTGGGGTTTTTCTAGTTTAGCTGGAAGCACGTGGAACAGTTTCTACCTGCATGCAGAAAAACATGAGGGAGACAGATGCTGCCCTGAAAGACAACAACCAAACTGACAATATTGCACAACATTTTGAGATAACGTCGTACAAAAAAGCTAAAAAAAAACAAAAACAAAAAAACGTGCAAAATATTTCAATAACACAAGTGATCTATATTAGAAAAGCATAGAAAAGCATTCATAATTTAAGTTTGTGGGTGGTGTGACATGCAAGGGTAAGATGGTGACAGGGCAAATACAGAGTGCATGATCGTTAATGTGTCTGTCTGTGTGTTTGTAAATGTGAATGACAGAGGAAGAAACAGGCCAGACAACGGGGATTTGAACGAGAGGAAAGAGAGGTGTGATATTATCAATTAAATAACCCTCCCACACAGCATCTGCTGCTCTCTCTCAGGCAATCTGTGTCTTTGCCGACCATTGCATGCTAATTTTCTGCTTCTGCTTTTTTTTCCCTTTCATAAATGATATTTTTGGAGCATCATTTTTTACCTACATTAAGAAGTTCTCTTTCTTTTCCTGCCTCGCAAAGCTAACATCCTCCATCTGTCACAAAAATATTTGCGGTTTGCTTCTAGTGGGAACTGGATCTCTAATGCCTCCAACTTGATGTGCACACTTCCATCATGCTGCAGATTTATTCCTCACTTATTGTTAACTGTGCTGGCTTTTGCACAGGCTTCAGCGTGACAATGAGTCGAAAAGTGTCCTCCTCTGCCTCTTTTCCTCTGACTTACGGAATGAGGTCGATTCGTTTTTTGTCGTGGTTAGGCTAATATGAAATCCGATGATGAGGAGAAGAAAAAAGGTTTTATAATAATAGGCGGGATCCAATTATAAGCCTGTGTGAACTGAGCTGGTTGGAAAATGAATTTGCATTTAAACATTTCAGTTTGATGTTATGCTCCAAGATAAAGAAGAAAGGGAAACTCTGAGATGAGAATCTAGGTCAGTGTATTGAGTTAGAAACTATCTGCATCCCTTTATGACTACAGTGAAGCAGTGTGATTATGTGTTTATGCCACATTCGCAAATACACACTTGTACACATTTTAATGAAGCCCAAACATAAAATTCTGTTTCCGGATAAAACTTTCAAACATTTGAGAGAAAGTGACAAAGGGATCTATATTAGGCTGAGTGAGAAAAAAAATTCTCCTGACAGTTCAGTGCATCACACTGACACCAGTTTGTGAAGGGAACAGTGTGATTTGATGGAGTCAAGGCTTTGTTGTAGAACCAGTCTTACTAAGTGATACGCCTCTCTCATCTAGACTGAGCTCCCCTCCCATCCTCCAAGCTAAAGAGATCATAAGGGAGCAGGCAGCGCAAAGTTTCATGAGTGGAAGAGGGAAATCAGCATCACACCATCTCAGCCTTCAGTTATGAAACTTTCTTTTCTGTCTTTCTCACCCGTTCCCTTAAACCTTTAAACATTTGTCTAGACATTTACGTATACAAATCAGTAAGAATAGAACTTAGGAGTACAAGTGATTTTTTTTCTAATAAAGAAAGATGTGCAAAACAGAACGAGCCCGTAAATCATTGGCAATTTGACTCTGGACTGGTGGCTGATCTTGTATGAGCGGGATAGGCTCAGACCATAGAGGAACGAACCAGAGACTGGACGCTCATGGTGATCAAGGGCTAGACTGTGCCAAAGCATCCTTACTGGTGATGGGGTGAAGGACAGGTTGTCGAAACCCTCTGTAATGCAGAGAGATAAACAGGCGAATCCAGGAGAAAATACGTTTGTTGTTGGCTGAGAAAAGAAAGATGTGCAATTCTGGTCTTGGTTTAGAGTGGAGACTTATTGATAGTTGCTGTGTAAGTAAAAGCAGCCCAGAGTTCCTGGACTTAAAACAGATCTTCCTATTGAAATTGTGCTAGAGCTTCAGATACATAAGTATACAGTATGTATGTATGAGATATCAGTGAGATGCATCGTATTTACTGCATTATAAGGCGCACTTAAAAGCTAGGATTTTTTTCAAAAAATCACAGTGTGCATTATAATCTGGAGCGCCTTATATGGATAATTCTGATTATCTTACTGATGTCTAAGCAATTCTGAGAGGTACAAGGCGCTCCGTCAAAATGTCAGTTACTTTGTTTGTACAAGTGACAAACGAGTTTGGGGGTTCTTGTAAATACACTAGCACAGCTAACGTGTACTGATGTCTGACTGTGTTTTTTATGTGTTACTAACAAGATTGGGAAATAGAGTTGTCACAGTAAAGCGCGTTTTAACGGTATCAGATTGGGAGTTATACGGACAATGCTAACACGCCACATTCAAGAACACATTAGTTGGCCTTGACATTTGACACTCAAAGTTCAACTGGTTTAACTTTTAATGTGCATTCTATGATTGCACGTTTTATGCCTAGAACCAAAAAACGAACAGAAAAACTTGCATAGCAACGCGTGAACATGAGAGTTTTAACGTGGAAGCCCAAAATATTTACTGTATACCTGCATTCACATAGACCTTTGATTGGAAGTGGCTGCTTGAGCCCAGTGTGAACGTAGCATCATAGTTTGGTAACATTTTTTGAACAGACCATTCATTAATGGTATCCCTTGTAATGCGGTGCCCCTACAGTGAGGACAATTTGGTACCTGTGCAAGTCAGAGGACTTCCAAACCAAGAATAATTTTTAATTAAGGAGTTTAGGGGCAGTCCTGTTGAAGTTTGTGAAGCGCTTTCAAATCAAAAAGAATTTAAAAGTCTTTTGAGTGTGAACTTTGACGTTTTTTCTGCTTGATTTTGGGATTTAAATTTTATAGATGGTGCAAATGTAAACGGGCGTTTGTTTTGTCTGTCCCTGAGAATCATTGTGGATCCCTGATTTGTCCAGCCTGTACCTCACCCCTTGGTGGCCATGGTAGACTACACACCCCCTACACTCAAAAAACCTTCACATTGATGAACATAAAAAATTATGGAAAGGATTAACACCTGATTAGATAGCTTTACTTGAACAAAAATGAATCATATTGGTCCTACTTAATGTACCTAGGTTGGGTCAATTTAATGTATTTAGGATCAACCTAATACATTTAAGATGATTCAATTTAAATACTACAGTTGGACCCAACTTAACTTGATATTGTTGCTCACTCTAAAAAGAAAAAAGTTGAGCCAACTTAAATGACTCACTTCAATTGGTAACACATAATTGAATTTAGTTTATTCAACTTAATTTTTACGTCCATCCAACTCAATATAAAATCTTGATTTAACTTGAATTTTATGATATTTTTTTCTTCAGTTTTGTTCATTTTTCTAAAGTTTCAACCAATGGGCCTTGTACCCTCCATATTAAAGATGCGATTGACCCAGCATTGTCTCACCTTGCAAGGCAGGAGTTCACATGTAATTATCTCTGTCTTCTATATTGGGACAAACAGTGCCTTTCTGGTCAAGTGGGCATGTCCTCATCCTTTCCCAAACTCTAAGTCATGGTGCGGAAAAAAATAAACACAACTGTTTATTTTACTAGTTAAAACAGAGTAAAACAGCTAGACAACAAAACACATGGACAAAAACTCACACTTAAACCCCAATCTGCCCAGAAAGGCAAGGAACTGGTATCCCACAATGCTTTACGTTATGACGTCATGACGCATTGATAGCTTCACACCAAAGTTACACCAACTTAATTGAATAAAGTTGATAGAAAGTAAAATAACTATGTCAGAAAACTATGTGTTTTTCTTAAGTTGAAAGAACTTGGGATTTATTTTCACCAAACTAAATAATTAAGTTAGATCAATGTAAAAAAGTTTATTTTTCCAACTACAGCCCAAATATTTTTTAAAGCGCTATAACTAATTTGAAAGATGTTGGTTCAACAAAATGAGACTATGCATTCCTTAACTTCCCTGAGGTGGCAATATTGCACATGGAAACTTGTAAAATGCGGAGAAGAAGACGGGCTCAACGTGGGCGGGGTTAACATTCTGCAGCGTTCAGACATTCTGCAACGTTGAGCGTTCCCCAGGCCGCAGCAGGGTGTAGCTGAAGAATCTCGCAAAATCTTGTGATATCGTGAGGTTATCTGGCATGATCCAATTTAATGGTATCATGTTGGATCAACATGATTGAAATGAGTAACTATTAAATAGATTATTTTTATGTACAATCCACATGATTAATTCAGGCATGATTTACAAACATAAAATTTTCTGGTTGAAATGACAAGTTACATTTTCGTAAAGTTTATTTCCTTTTTTTGAGTGTACATCTGACAGAAAGTGTATGACTCATTACTATTTTGGTTGAAGATCATGTTTGTTTCTAGTCTGATTGCTGTGCCTGTATATTTGTGCATGTGTGTGTGTGGGTTTGTGCATGTCCATAAGCATTCATGCATGTTTGTGTGACTCAGTGGGACAGAGGCCCATCCCAGTACATCGTGCTGATGGATGATAATGCGGACTGACGCAGGGGTGTCCCCCGAGGGAGAAAATATGGCCATTGAGGGAGGAACAATGTGTGTGTATGGCCGTGAAGGAGGACTCGTTCCCGCCATCCTTTCCCTTCTTCGCAAAGCAAAAGCGGGAGAGAGGCACTGAACCACCCAATGAATAAATAAAAGCCTTAGCCCCCACCTCTTTCTCTTTCCTCCAGCTCAAAGCCCTGTACAGGAGCACTTAGGATTTTAACAAGAGACTCAATTCATTAAATATAGACTTCCTGTCTAACAAATCCCTAGAAAAAAACTCTGAGTGACTTTAACATCGTGAAAAATGGGTAGGGCATAGCAGTTAAAGCAGATATACAGAAATTCAGACACCATTGTGCTCAGAACAGTAATGTAGGAGAGATGAAAGAACACAAGCAAGACATCTGCATTGGATCTTCCTGACATACTTCATTCTACCCATCAGCCAAATCAGCCACCTTGTACATTTCTTTTTCTTTATGTTGAAAATCATTACACTAATATAAGTACTCAAATATTTCAGAGAAATAAAAAGGAAGGAATGGAAAATAGAACGAGATAAAGAGGCTGTTTGTGGGTGTGATGGATAAGATTTTGACTGCAACACAGAGTTTGGCTCAGCGCTGCATTATGAATAAAACAGTAGCATTTAAAGAGAACATTTCATGCTTGCAAACCTCTCATCCAGAAATGCTTCATAAGTCGTATATCTTGTTGAAAGCATTTTTGGGGGGATGGTATAACATATACTAATTTTTAGATTTTTTATAAATTGCTTGGTCTTGCTTATATCCCACATTGTGATACTCAAAAGACAAACCATATCCTTTTACTTTCTTTTCATTTTTGTTGTCAGATTTCATCAATTCTAAATGACTTTCACTCTGATTTTTTTTAATGAAATGACAAATCCTTTTTTTAAACATCAAACAACACTTATATTGTTAATAAAGTTTATTTAAAAAAAAAAAACCTGAAACCAGCATAACTTTTTATTCATTCATCTTCTTTACCGTTTATTCCCTTTCGGGGTCACGGGGTTGCCGGAGCCTATCCCGGCCACTTGGGCGTAGGCAAGGGATATCCTGGACAGGTCGCCAGTCTGTCGCAGGGTAGAATATCCTCAATCACACATCCATTAGCTCTCACACTCACACCAATGGACAATTTAGAGTTGCCAATCAACCTATGAAGCATGTTTTTGGATGGTGGGAGGAAGCCGGAGATCCCGGAGAAAACCCCCGCATGCACGGGGAGAACATGCAAACTCCACACAGAAAGGTCCCCCATTGATGTTGTGTTTTTCATGTCCCCCAGCCGGGACTTGAACCGGGGGCCTTCTTGCTGTGAGGCAAGAGCGCTAACCACTGCGCACCGTGCAGCCCCATAACTTTTTAATTGCAATTAAAAAGATTTGTAATGAACTACAACACAGCAAAAACAGAAATACTAATATAATTTAAATGAATACTTACAACACATTGGCTTTGTTATGAAGTATGACAATTAAAGTGAAAATTTAAAACTTGTGGAAAGTACACTTTACCGATAAATGTAGGACTTTTTCCAAGAGCTTTTTTTTCTTCTTTTTTTTGAGGTACCTTGCTGGTATATAAGTAAAATCAGAATTTTCTATACTTTCGAGTTTGACTGCTACAGTGTCCTCCCATAACCCCATTTTTGACATCCTTTTCCATTGTACATTCATCATCAGCAAATCATGGAATATGATGAGCCAATCAGGCCACAGAGGGCGATGTATTGTGCAACAGGGTTGGTTGTCTTTAATGTGGACAGTGTATTGTCTTAACTGCTTATGCTCGGTATAGCGATCGGCCATTGCATCAGTCGTATTGCACCTCTACCCCAATAATTTGGTCTAGTTCATACTTAGGTCAACCGGTTTTGCTTGCGACTGTCTGGGATAACTGCAATGAACCTCTAAGTGGCATGTATACCTTTCAAGCCTGATTCAAGTGTCTCCAGCGTTTAAGTGGTTTGGTATTTTCAACATGGATGTCATCTTGCACCTCCACTTGCTGCCTTGGTGAATACACCGATAGAGAAGGACGACTTATTACCCATACTGAGACACAGCATCTTGCTTTCAAGTCACTGGTTGTCTTTGCAGTGTTTTTCACAATAAAATGAAAGCTCAGTTTAATTTGTCTGCTCTCTGTGTCTTTGTACTCTCACATGGAAGTATCATAGAGGCTACGGTTTTTCCTAACTTCTTAAATTAAGCTTTCATCATCTGCAGTGTTAAAAAAAAAGAAATTTCTTGATCAAGCTAGCTCCGACATCGCATATTCTAATAGCTCAAAATAATTATAGGTTAAAAAGCATGATATGCACGCAACTGTAAAACAATCGTAAAATTCTGGTTACCGAGCTTGTGTCACATTTTGCAGCGATTGGGGGAATTCCCTTCTGATGGCCTTGAGACCAATGGGCCTGAGCTATTACAAATTGCTATGAAGTACGAACCAGGAATTAGATCGAGTAACAACAAAAATCTTAATTAAATCAAACCGAAATTCTCTTTATCAAGCCACTTAGCCTAAAAAAATCCAACACAATCTTACAATTTTTTTCACCTGTATGTTCCACTCAAGATTGTTCCTCAAAGTCCCCAGCTGTCTTTCAAGCTTCCTTTTCTCTGCTTTCTGGATGGTTTCTATTTTTCTCGCTGCACTCACACAAACCGGATTGGTCTTTTCCTCTTAAATACATTGTACTTTTTTTTTGAAGGTGTCCTAGTCTCATTCTCGTCATAATTGCTTGAAAATACGTTAATTGGACCAATTTTTGTCTTTCCCAGCTTTCCTTGAATCTGACACAAATGACGTCCCTTTCTTTTTCCCCCCACTCCCTTTGCCAGTCCTCTACGAGCTTCCTTTTATAACCTGCTGAATTTCATGATAGCTATATAGAATATCTGTTATTATTCTCCATTTTAAGGATCACTTTAGATGATAATCTGCCATCACATTTGCCTGTGCTACTCTGTGAACTGAACCTAAAAAATCTTTGTCTTTGATGTTTCATCTCATTCAACCTGAATCCAGTTTCATGAATGTCATAATATGTCTGGCCTGCTGTTTGTTGAAATTGATTACACTAACACAGAGGCTGAGAGAAATCCTGATCGTTTTTATACTTTTGTTGAGTCTTTTCTGTTGTATCCGCTGTCAACTCATCCATACTGCAAACATTTCGACGCTGTAAACTTATACATGGTTCCGTGTTCTGGTCCAAACACACTTTCCTAGTTGAGATATAAAAAAAGAAAACCCCGTTATTTAACCATCTGGTTTATGTTCTGTTTCCAGCTTTTGCGTTGTTTCTGTCTGTCTCATCTAATTTCATTGGATAATTGTTCACACCTGTTATCATTTAAGTGAATCATCCTCAAATATCTGGTTTTGTCAGGTCATCTGCTGTTGTCACCCCTATTTTATCTTTCTTTATTCATGGGTTTGTCGTGCTTTGAGTGTATTTATGAAAGTGTAACCCTGTATCTTTGGGTTCTACACCAGCCCTTCCTGAGATACAATGTTCATGAAGTGTTGTTTATCCAGACATCATTCAAATTCTTCCCTTGTCTGGGATGTTTCTGTGCAAAGAATGGATCACTTTTCTTAACAGTAAGTCAATAAACCGAGAATGTCAGCCACCTGAACACCTTAATACGTTTCTCGAACTCTAAAAGGTTGACCTGTCAAAGGAGACCTTCTGGTTGCAAGGCAAGAACAGTCACCTATAACAGTTTAAAAAGGGACTCATTGGATTAGTTTACATTAAATATGAGGGTTTTTTAACTCACCCATTGAGATGTTAACCTTGATGCCTACTGATGCAAACATGCATCAAATTCCTTCAGCTTCAAAATGATCTTAATTATAGCACCTACATGAAAGCATAAACATGTAAGTGATTTTGTTTTACATAGCTGGAAATAAATTCAGGCGTCACAGGGTTAGACAGGATTGACCTAAAAGGGGTTTTACCCATTTCAAGGCAAGCTAATTGAAAAAAATAAAATTCTCACTTGTGCTTTTTAACAAACTCTTGTCACTAGGTATTCTGTGCAGATAATGATGGACCCTGTGTTCTTCTTTGTCTTTCAGCTCCCCCCTTTAGGGGCCACCAAAACAAATGATCTGGCTCCATCTAACTTTGCACCTACCTCAACCATCCATATGTCCTTCTTGACTTTATTCGCTAACCTCCTCTTTGGTCTTCTTCTAGGCCTCTTTTAGTAGCTTCAACCTCAGCATCCTTTAACCAACATCATCACTGTCTCTCCCCTGAATGTCTCCAAATCATCTCAATCTGCTCTCCTACATTTATCTCCGAATTATCTAACCTGAGCTGCTCCTCTGATGAATTTATTCCTGATCCTATCCATCCTCATCACTCCCAAAGAGTATCTTCATCTGTGCTATACTGCCACCTCACCCCCCTGTCTCTTTCTCAGGTCCACTGTCTCTAAAGCAACAACATGGCTGCTCTTACCACAGCCTTCTAAACATTTCCTTTTATTCTTTCTGACACTCTTTGTCCCACTTAATGCCTGAAAGCTTCCACCCTTGCCAACTACACAGACCTCTTCACCGTTTTCCCACATCCTCTCTGTTGCTCTGGACTGTTGACCGTAAGTACGTAAATCCTCCACCTTCATTACCTCTAGATGTTCCTCCTCAACCTTCTCCCTGTTCTCATCACAAATCACAAAGCCATCTGCAAACATCATGATCCACATGAATGTATTTGCTAACCTCATTTGTCAGAGTGTCCATCACCACAGCAAACATCTCCTTCGTTCTGTGTTCTCTAGCATTATCCTCATTCATCAGCTCTTCAAAGTTCTCCCTCCATCATAAACACATTTCTATCATTGACCTTGATCACCCATAATCCTTCCCATCTCTGTACAGTCTTTAAAGATCCGTCTTTTCCTCATACAACCTTTTATTTTTTTTTTTTACCTTGTGCTACATCTCCCTTTGCTCCGGTCTTCTGTCCTCTCAGTTTCCCACTTTTTCTTTGCAAGCCTTTTTCTCTTAACACACTCCTAAACTTCTTCATTCCACCACCAAGTCTCCTTATCTTCATTTCAGACGACACACCAAGTACTGTACCTTCCTCTCAGTCTTCCTGATCACTTTAGCTGGATCTGTTCAGTTATCTGGGAGAACTTTCTAATCTCCAAAAGACCTTAAAGCTATAGGACTCATCACAACTACTGTAGATTTTCATCAAATGGTTGCTGGTTTGAATTCCAGTTGGGGCTTCTCTGTAGTCGGTATCCTCACTAAATGTAAAGGTTCAGCTTTTTTCTAAACTAAATAGAAAATCTTATTTGAATTGCTCTGCAACATCGGCCATCATGTGGGTTCCCCACCTCTTTACTGACTGACAACTTGAAGAACCTCCAGTAAATCTTTGTGACCCTGAATAGAAAAACTTGGTATAGATATTAAAGACGTGAAAGTGACTATGGAGTCAACCTTTAAACACAATACATGAAGAAAATCCAGCCTTCTGACACTTGAGATGCTGTAAAACTACATTCTTGTTCAAAGTTTCTGTAATTTCTGTGGATACGTGAGAAGCAGGCTTCTGGTTTCTCACAGGAAGCAAAGAGGAGACAGCAGGCAACACAGACATTCAGAAAAATCATTTCACTCAAAGGATTGTTTCAATTTTACTGAGTTTGATACTAGGATGCTTGTTTTTCACAATAAATAAATAAATTTAATCTCTTTCATGAATAGTTTATGGCTAATATTATGTACAATTTTTAAAGAGTGTATACATGTGGTTGATAGTTAATACTGTCCACTGTTACAATAAACATTTGCATTATTTAAGCCCCAAATGTTGACTTCTTCCGCAGTACGGCTGCAGCACCTTTAAGGCAAATGAAAGGGACTCCAAAGTGGGTCAGAGTAAAAATATCTTCAACAATTATTCATGGGACCCCGCCTAGCTCCACCATACCTCCACCCTGTGAAAAATCTGCATTGCACTGCAGTGAGGGGAGACAAAATGGAGAGAAAATGAGATTTCGAGAAGAGGGGGACAAGGAAGAGGGAAATTTGTGGGAACAAGTGAAGAAACAAGTCAACAGGGCTGTTTGCTTCCTCTGCCTTGGTCAATGATGAAACGTGGGCGCAACGGGCATCGCACAAACCACAATGTACAATAGATGCTCTGCAAACACATCCTTTGATGCTTTAAGCGAAAAATTTTCAACATTACTCTGCCATCATCAGCAATCCTCCCACCAAACACCAACATGTACCACAATTGGAACTGACTGCCAAGACTGGCTGCACTGTATAACACTGATCACAGCTCTCTGCTGCTAACAAACTCAAAGAAGAAAGTGTTTAGGTTTACAACAAAGGCTGTGCAAAGCAGAAACTTTGTCGTGTGGATGGCGGCCGGTGATTTGCGACTGCAGGGGAAAGGTAGCAGACGTCGAGATGGGTGATTCAGGCTGAATAAATGTGAGCATTTGGTCTTTTTGTTGAAGGCGCCTGCTGAAAGCATGATGACTGGCAAATGAATAAAATAGAAAGCAGCACTTATTTGCAAAGAAAACTAGATTCCGTGCAGCAAAGGGGTATCAAGGCTGCCAGGTCCCTGTAGGTCTGCACTGTAAATCCTCACATTAATCAGAGTCGGCAGGGAGAGATCAAAGGAATCTGTTCCATCTTTACTCAGAGCAGCACTTTGATGTGTGTGTCGTTGTGTGTGTGCATGTGTATGTGTGTGATAGTGACAGAGGGAGAGAAAAGAGGACTAAGCTAGACAAAGGGATCACGGCTGAAAATAAGGATATGAGAAACAGCCTGAAGAGGAAACTCTAATGTGAGAATCCTGCTGGGACTCAATATACAACACGGCAGCAATAACCAAGACCTGCTGTAACTTCCTCATGCGGGCTACTACTGAACCTTTCACCTGCAAAATATATTCTCACACTTTGCATCTACAGCAAAAATATGCAAAAAAAAAAAAAAAAGAGCTAGCTGAACATTTATAATGGTGCCGCTTTAAGGCTGACACAGCACACATGTGGCGTGGATGCTGGAGGCTACGGTTCTGCACATTCGTGTCGGCCACACGTGCACCACTCCTGTCAGATCTCACCAAACTCAGAGCGATAGGAAATACTTTCCTGCCTCACGGTGGGCCTTTTGTCTTACTGCTGCTCTGCACAGGGTCACAGCTGACTTTTGTGTGTCACACTTACATGGTGGTTGAGCCTGCAGTTGCCATAGTGACACAGAGCTGAAGCACGGGCCTTAAAAGCCTGATGCATTGTATTTGTTGTTTGCACTTTTGTGTTTCTTTCATTCTCTTTAACTCTGAAGCTTTCTATGCCACTTCCTGGTGTAAAAGTGCATGAAAGGCAGTGCAGAGAGCCCCCACTGCCAAGGGTTTAAGAGGTTAAATCAAACTATGTTGTCAGGTACATTTGTACACCTAGAAAGCAAAGGGTGTTTAAAACATGTAACAATTTCAATGTTGGAACAATCTCCTTTGGACAGCTCTTGGGTGCAGCAAAATCACAGCGTCAGATTTTTTTTAAATTGGAATTGGTAAGCCTAAATTGTAAATATAATTGCTCTGTTATATTATGTGACTTGGCTTAAGATATTTTTCCTTTCTTAGCCTACTCTGCCACCTGCTGGATAAAGTTTAGTGTTGGTCACTTTTAAGTGACTGTTTTTTTTTTTTTTTTTATAATTAGTTTGTCAATGTTTGCTTTTTGCACCATAAGCATCCTGTTGTTCACCAGCTGAATGGCTGCCTCATTCACCCTGGATGATTTTAGATTAAAATTGAAGCATCACTCTCAATTCTTTATTGCAAGAAAGTGCCTGGAAGTCCTTTTATTTTGTTTACATGCACTCAACATATAGTACATGTGCAAAAGTATTAAAAATGTAGCAATTAACATATTCTTAATAAACACGAAAGCCCATCAAGGTGTTCAGGACTTGACTTACTGATTGAGTTAAAATACAACAACGTTTTGTATAAAGGTAAAGGTCTACAATGTGGTGATTCCAATTATTTCCAAGTCAATAATGATACTTTTATTTGCCACTTTTTAAAAATATTTTTGTCCATGTACTTACAGGAAAGACTTGTATTTCCTCTGGAGTGGATAAGCAATTGCTGAAGGTTTTTCTTTTGTTTTCAAGTGTATGTTTTTCTGTTTCATTGTAAGAATGAAAAAAAAACCTGGAATGATAATAAAGACAACATTTAATTGTTGTTTTATTATATGAATGGCTGCATGTGGTTTAGTGCTATTGCCTCACAGCGAAAAGGCCCTGGTTTGAATCTGCAACAGACTTGGGACCTGTCTAGAGTGTTCCCTGCTTTTACCCTACAGGCAAAGGCTCCAGCAACCTCGTGACCCTGAAAGTTAATAAACAGCTTCGAAAAATTGATGGACAGATGGACGGACGGACGGATGGACCGATCGATAGATTAATTATTTGTTAGAATCTGTTTATCTATTTAAAACAAAGAAAAGACAGAGGATATTCTTTCTTGCTCATAGTAATGCAGTTGGATAATGCTATGTGACCTGGCAAAACCAATAATAACCTCTTTAATTCAAAACATTGTTGAAGAAACATTTATGAACTCCAGGGCCAAATTGTCATAGACAATATTCTACAAGCGTATAAAAGTGGCCAGTGGGGTACATTGCTCTGTGGATTGATATGAATCAATCTAGTTGAACAGGAAAGATCTAAACCAGTACTTTGCACTCTTGGTGCTGTGGTTTAAAGCAATATTATAGTCAGCACAAATTGACCTTTAATAATCTGACATGCATTAAAGCCAACTGTTATTTGAAATCATATTAGCATGAGGTCAGACTATGTGTGGAAAAAAACAACAAGAAAAAGAAGAAACTAAACATTAAGGGTAAAAGCATACTGAACATTTTGAGTATGTCTGTGGCTTTATAAAAAAACAAAACAAGAATCTGTCAGATACTTGGCAGGCTTTAAATTTATCACAATGATGCTTTTTACACAGTTAAAAAAGCAAACATTTCTAGACAGCTGCAAAAGTTCCAGTCTTTTTTTCCCAACACAAGCATGGATTTAAAAGCAGAATAAACACTCTTATTTGCCTATATTTTATGCTGATTGACCTCACCAGTGATTAAGTTGATAATATTTCAAACTTATTAAATTGTCTCATACAATCATAATTATTGAATAGGAACACTTCCATCTTTCATCACATGGTGGCGCCATTATCAAACCATGACATCGAGCCACAAACCAGCTAGCACAGGAAACAAATGCTTCTTTTTTATTTTTTTTAAATCTGAACTGAATAGAGAACAGAGATGTAATTAGTCATCACTTGTGGAAGTGTACTACTCTGTAATGAACACCAAGTGGCGCTCTAACCTTTTGCTTTATTTGTGACAATTAAAGACCCCTCAGGAAATGTTTGCCTTGTTAAACGAAGACTCTTTTAGACATTTGCCAATTTAACAAAAGGTCTTTACGCTTTAAATAGTCATAAACTCTGGATTCTATTGTCACATCATTAAAATGCAGGCCTTTCAAATGAACAAAATCCAGCTGTGTTGGGAAAAAATATCTTAAAAAATACAATTAATGAATGAATTACCCATTGAAACGAAACAGTGCTTAAGTTTTCCTGCAGAGTGCATTGATTTATTCAGGTTTGAACTCTCTGGTGTTGAGGGATATTGTTTTATCACTTATACAGGCAGATTTATTTATGTATTTTAATAAAAATGCTGAGTATCAAGCCTTGAGGAAATTTACCACAATAAAAGATGAAGCGTTTCAGCATTAAAACATGAATTCTGTGATAATCTGGATGACCTGGACGATGGATAACTTTCCCAGACAAATTGCCAATTCAGAGCACATGTGCCAAACTTCAGTTTTTTTTTTTTCCTTTTTAATACTTTTGAAAATCTAATTCATTTCAATCAAAACAAAAGGTACAGAGAGCTATTCATGTGGATGATGTGTTTATGGGGTCGCAATTACCTTTTTTGCGATCCCAGCACAGGAGCAGGCCTGTGCTTTCACTGAGTTAATTAAAACGCCCCCCTGATTGGACGGACAGATAATCCCGGCGGGCAGCGCGCGCTCCTACTAAGTTGCGCGCGGGGCAGAGCGCCAGTCACAATCTGCCCAAGGCGAGGGAGGGCGACAGATAAACGACTGTAAAGGGGACACGGGCGCTCAAGTCTCGCCCAACACAATTAGACAAGTGTTGTTGAACGTGGGCTATGCGCGCAACAAGGAGGGAGCGCGGCGCTCAGAGGAGGTGAACGCGTGCAAAGGTTCAGACTCAGACCCACAGCCTCCTTCCTGAAGAGTCACAGCGCGAACAAGAGCAGGAGTGACAGGAACTTCCAGAAGAAGAACAAGAAGAAACTCCTGCACAGAACTCCTCCGCAATTCTGACACCAAAAACTTGAGCAGAGGGACGAGAGGAGCCTTTTCCTGGTCGGAACCTGCTGTGGAAGAGAAAATGAATGTTAGCGAAGAGAATCTGCTCAAGTCCATCAGCAACGACGCGCTCCTCGACCTGACACAGCGGTACGGCCAGTCAGCCTTCGGCTTTGGCGCTGGCCATGGTGCTGGAAGTCCCGGCCGGTACCCGCTCACACCGGCCACCGACTTCCTGTCGGGGCAGAAAGCGAAGTCCAACGAGAGCGGAGGGGAGCACACGAGCGACGACGAGGACGGCTTTGACACGCTGGAGTCCCGGAAGAGGGGGTCCTCCTTCGGTGATGAGAAGCCCGGGGGGCCCCTTGCCAAAAAAACGAAGGAGCAGCGGTCTCTGCGGCTCAGCATCAACGCCCGCGAGAGGAGGAGGATGCACGACCTGAACGACGCGCTGGACGGCCTGCGCGCCGTCATCCCGTACGCCCATAGCCCCTCGGTGAGAAAACTCTCCAAAATAGCCACTCTCCTCTTGGCTAAGAACTACATCCTGATGCAGGCTCAAGCTCTGGAGGAGATGAGGCGGCTGGTTGCGTACCTGAACCAAGGACAGAGCATCACCTCGCCAATCCCCACGGCTCTGGCGCCCTTTGGACAGGCTGCCGTTTACCCGTTCACGGGCTCTGCGCTCGCCACCTGTGCCGAAAAGTGCAGCACGTTTTCCGGGACACCATCTAGTCTGTTCAAACACTGCAACGACAAGCCTTGATTTAACTTTGACTCACTTTGCTGAACTTTACCTGTACTGCTCCCCCAATGTCTCCTGTTATTTCAAAAAACTTCATTTGTGGAAAATAAAATAGTCAGATGCTTAAATTTAAGTTGGTTAAGTGATCATACTGCTTCGTTTCCTCCAGATTGAACAAACTGCTGCAGAGATAAACTGTGTTGGCCTTGTTTTTGACGTCGTGGCGCTTTTCAAATCGTCAGTTTGACACAATTCCGAGAAGCTGTTGTTATCCTTTTGCAATCTATGCAACAATCAAAACGAAAACGAGAAAATCCGGCCTGATCTTGTTATTATTAAGATTAGATTCCCGTGACTGACTTTATGATGTGAGGCCAAATTATGATGTGGTGTTTTTTTCTTCTTCCTTTTTTTCGGATAAAGTGTGTTTGTTTGTTTGTTTGGATTTATGGCGCTTTTTACATGATTGTATGGTCATTTAACATGAAGGAAATTTTTCTTCCTATAGATCCACATACATACCGATTACATAAGTTGAGCCTGGTTCTGTTGTAACATGGATTTCATATATTGTTTATATGTATTTATAATTAAAACACTAATATCTAGGCTCAGACCCTGATTGCTTTTATTTTAGCAACACCTTTATGCACCACGTGTGAGAGGCAAAATGAATGTGATTATTTATTTATTTATACTCCAAAGTTACGTTTATATTTTGATCTTTCCAAAATGCAGTATGCCCCCTTTAAAAGAGGAGATAGATGGGTTAGTGGGGCCCTGCGTCCACGTGCCAGGGTCGGTGGCAATGAGCGGAAAGGGTGAAAGACCTGCCTGGGGCACCCATGACCTGTCTCTGGATATTTAGGTGATTGCAGGCTTCCTTGGCGGGCTCTTACACTAGACAGCTATTAACACGATTTCTGCTGCTGTCTCTTTGGGAGACTTAATTCAATGAACGGTACAGAGAGACGCTTTTCATTTGCAGGTTGAGCAGTGAAAGCTTTAGAAAAACAAATTGCAATTTGGATGATAAAAAAGACATATTTACATCCTCAAAAAATACATTGTTTGTAAGTTTATGAGTTTATACATGTTAATAGGTTATTGTAAAGTCAAATCAAACAAATGTACAAAGAAAATCCTAATTTGACCATTGTTTTCTTGCTTTTTTCTGTTACTACTAAATAACCCTCCAACTGCATACTCTACAAAAAATATTTAGTGCATATCCTGTACAATAAGACTACATGGGGATTATCTGTTGCATATTGACTGATATTTGTTTTAAATCACTGCAATAAAATAGATTAAATTATCAAAGCAACTTGTTTCTTTATGCCTTACATTGTGAAATTATTTTCCCATCTTTTATAACTAAATTAGAGTTAATCCAAAGTGCTTTAAAATCTCACATTTGCTTATATAATCATGGCTACATTTTTAGATCTTCCTCCAAAACTAAACTCCAAATGAAAGCCCGCACTTCATCAGACACATCAGTTCAGTCAGTTTAGGGAAAAGTCCGATTTTGACTAAGTGATGTACTCCAGCCTCACTCCAACAATTTAGATACATGTCACAACATCAAGACACCCGTGGCATCTTAAATTGCCACATGCCTCATCTGAGGGCCTGTGAAATAGTGAAAGCAGCAGAAATCAAATGTGACAAATGCCCCCAATGATATGAGGACTTAGGCCCTGCACTCCATCAGTGCCTGCTCAGTCTAATTGTCACAAATGAGAGAGCTGCTTTCCCATAAGGACGCCTGGGTGGTCACTTTCCTCCCTGCAGGGCTCTGATGTCGAGGTCTTCAGATGTGTTTTATTGAGTCACTGGATCATCTTTATGGCTGTGAGTGTCCATGGTGGTTTACACGTTGTGGGAGTCACAGTTTTGCACTTCCTAAATGTTTTTGGGGGACAGAAGCAGTTGAAATTAAAGTAAAGTGAGAATAACTAAGATAATTTTCAGGTAACCTTAATGCAAAATGTTTTTTTTTTTGGTGGGTGCGTTTCATTTCCTAAATGCAAAGATGCAATTGATGACTTAACCATAAGTGGTACAAAATGTTAACTACTTCAATCACTGTATAGGCTGAGCATTATTCTGGATTTTTCTTATAATTTGACCTTAATTGTTCTATGCTTTATTTTTTTGTTACATAAATATATATAAATATGCCACAACAAAAAACTCCTGATACTTTAACTGTTACTAATACTCATTTGTTGCACACCACAAGTATATAAAAAATCTGCAAAAAGAAAAAAAGGAAGTAAAATACAGTTTTTGAGTATCCAAAGTTCCAGTACAAACTTCTTTATCTCCTAGTACCTGATCCAACATATCTACATTAATGTTTTGAATCCAGTCAAATAAAACGATGCACTAATTCAAAAATAATCAAGTGAAGGTAATGATGAATTATCAAGGAAATACAATTTTTCTAAAATGTTATCAGAGCTAAATTTTTTGCTGCATTTATTTGCCCTGCTGTGAAAAAGCCTCACAAAAAATTATCAAAACATGGAGGCAAATCAAACGCGTCACTCTCATTTCTCACAAAATAATTATTTTCAAACTATTCGGGAAAGAAGGATATTTACAGTAATAGTATTTGCAATGATCTGATACCAACCTTTATGACATAACTTGAAAAAAATATATAAGCAAACAAAAGATGCAAAGAATCTTCAATATTTTGCCTCAAAATTATGCTAATAATGAAATGTTGAAATAAATTCCATAATAGCATATTTGAGGGGAAAAAACAGCCCAGACTGACATCCTTCTAGTTGTTCTCACCTTTTGTCTCTTGCTGACAGTGTTTTTATCCAGACAAACACCCTGCACATGTGTCAGAGCTCTGCCACTCTCCCAGCAGCCCAGTGTGGTGCAGGAGTACGGACAGACTGTGTGATGTCTGCAAACATTTGTGTTTGCTCTCAGTGGGATAGAAAGGGAGTGATTTCATTAGCATGGCTCAGAGCTTTGAGGTATGTTTGTGTGCTTTTCTCCAACTCAATGGTATGGTACCAAAACCATATGCCCTTAAGTGTGTACCTCTGCCTAATTCATCTGACAGCGCTGTTTTCTCTAATTAAGTTCTCTTTATCTGCAAGCGCTTGTGTCTGGTGCACATTGGAGGAGTCCATCTCCCTCACACACAGACTGCTCTTGTAACCCAGGCCTTGAAGGAAAACAAAGATATTTCCACTTTGATTATGCTTACAGTGAGGAACTGAGAGGCTTATGAAATATTACAGATTCATTTTTAATTCTAATTCACTCACAGGAGCACGGTTGATGTTTTAGATGTAAAGGACTTGGACAAGGGGTTCTATTTTGGGCAGGTTCATGGATGGAGCGGTCAACGAAAAACAACAGAGGGACACTGGTGTGTGTGTGTGAAAGAGGTGGCAGAGAGAAGGAGGAAGAAGACATGTCGGAAGAGACGGCGTGCTAAAGAGAAGACAGTGCTTGCAGCAGCACCGCTAGGACGCCCCCTCATCCGTTCACCAACAGGCCCCCCCAGAAGTTCTCTGCTTCACCGTGACATCACACTTTGTCGTCCCTCCCAGCCCCGCCTTGTCAACAGCAATGAGCAGGTGAGTCACTTGGTTCTGAGGAGCCATGTTATTTGGGGAGACGTTGCTGCAAGTGCAGCAGGATGGGCCGGGGTCTTTCAACCTTTAAACACCCACTACTATCATATTTTGATCTGTTGTAAAATCGTTCCCAGTGGTCCTTTAGTCATGATTATGCAGGTTTCTAGGACATAGTTTCTGCAGAGCAACAGGACTCCATTAGAAATTCAATAAAAAAGACGAGCAACATTTGAGCTATCCAAGCGTACAGTTTTAAGCAGATGTCAGCTCAGATGAGGAAAATGAAGACGTACATGGATCTATTTGTCTACAAGTGGATTCATCCAAATGGAGTGGAGTAGGGAGATTGTGGATTGCTGTAGTAGGTTCTACGTCACACCTACAAGCTATTTGAAACTGTCTTTTCGTCTACTGCCTGATTAAAGAAATACTTAGAAATGCAATTTTTAGATTAATTTTCATCGTATTTGTCCTCCATCCTGTGTAAATTGCCACAAGAACATGTTAAAAAACATCAAACATATGATTTTTATTGGAGTGTGTCATTAATCAGAAGAAGTCCAAAGGGGGGTAGAGGCAGCGTGCCTGTTTTTTATGTGTTTTCAGGTTGTGTGTTTTTGCGATTTGTACTTACGTGGCTGAGATGGCTGAAAACATGGCAACCATACAAAGCGTTTTGCCATTTGCCACAAAGCACCTGACACCAGGCATGGTGGACCCAATCTGTGTGGAAGACACCAAATAAGGCTGGTGGGAAGAGTGTGGACGAGCTACAATAAAATTTAAAAAAGAACAATGATTAGTTATAGGGGCTATTTTTGAGGGAACTGATCTCCATTGTCAAGTATTTCATGTTGTTGCCATGTCTTTCCTGCACTTTTCTTTTCTTTTCCTCTTTTGTCAAGCGAACACGCTCCACCGTGTCTTCCTGAGCCCACATTCCCTCCCCTTAAAAAGAATCACAGCACTCATCACACTCATTCATTCTCTTTTAGCCTGGTTCAACTTGACAGGGGATATGAGCTGACAAACGGGGGCATCCGTTATGGTAGCACTGCCTAATCTCTGTAATGGCCCCTCAGACACAGGGCTGGTGGTGAGCAAAACTCTGAGAGACACAAACACATACAAGCATGCAGCAGCACACCTCTACTCAATGGAGGAAGATACACACAAAGGCCTTGGGTCAACATTTGTCTCTCTGCAGAGCCATTGGCAAACACTGTAACCTCCTTCCTTTGCATATAGACAACTCCTCTATGCCATTTTACTCACGTGATTTTAAATATCCACCAGCCGTCACGTCAGGGAAGTTAACTAGACTTAAAGACTGCACTCACTAGTTGACCATCACTTCTCACAATGTGACTTGCTTGGATATTTATCTAGATTAAATGTCACAATATGAATGGAGGTGGGAGCTACAATGTAAACATCAACCCATCCCACAAAAAACGAGTGTTACGGGAGTGCACATCACTACCAGCTGAAGAGCGCCACAGTTTTGCGGGGAGCAATGGGAGCTCGTTATCCTCATTAATTAATGACAAAAGCAATGTAATTGGCCATCCATAATCCTCCATGCAGAGGCAGTGTGACAGGCAGGGCTGGGACCATCCTCTACAGCGACAGCAACCCAAAAGCAGGCGCGCAGAGAAAATGAAGACACACTTTTTCTTGTTTTTGGGTATATGAGTGAATGGGTGGTTGGGGTTGTTACTGATGCACTTTTACAGCTGGAACTGTAATTTCTGTGATTTAAAAATAAAAAATGTATTGTTTCAAATATCTTAGTTTGCATCATGAAAACAGTTTGAAACACGCCATCAGATTTGCTAGATCCCCACTCAATGGACAGCTCTACTGGGCCTATAGGCTGGAGCGCAAGTGTGCCACATGCTAAAACCCCCCACCCAACCCACCCACCCCTACCGATGAAAAGACAAGATTAATGGCACTTCCTGTCGCAGACGATCTGGCACTAGCCTAATTAAAACCACTGGAACATGCACGTGGCCAAGGATCAGTGGCTTTTAATGAGGAGCTTGTAGGCTGATTTGGGTCTCATTTTCTGCTTAATAAGGCCGGTTTAAAAAGTAATTTTGGAGGGATGGGACTCCTTTAAACCTTCTCATTATCTATGATAGCGCTTCACTTAAGTACTTCAGGAAATGCTGTGTTTAATTAATATTGTGTTGTGCACGTGGATTAGCTGACAGGCTGGAATGGTGGAAAGGCATGCAAGTGAACGAGGGAGCTGCAATTGATGAAGAACTTTCAAGGGCACTGATTTCATTAGGCAGCTTCATTACAGCCCAAATAGCTCTTTATGTCATTTCAGGGCTTGCGTTGCTCTCAATGCACACATAAGGAATTGTCCTTTGCTGCAGAGCGACAGCGAGGGACGACACACTTTGACACATCTGAGGGTTTTTACACCTGACAGATGAGACTTCTTTTGCTTCAGGTAAAAGTGATGACACAGCCTTTGTGGATTCATAAATGCTCTGTCTTGCTATTTTATTTTCTATATATATTTGGATTTCTTTGTAGAGCATTTGCTCGAAACGCTCAAAAACAGCTTTTAAGGTCAAGCAGTTTAGGAGCTTTAGAGGGCCGCCACAACTTTCATTGTATACCTCTAACCCGCCCACAACACTAAGGCTACAAAGACTCTTACAGCCTCTTCATCCCATTTTGATAATCTTCTTAGCCCCCTGACTCCACTGTTCAATATGTATATAGCAGGAAAACATTGGACTTGAGGGGCTTTGAGTTTCCCATAGCCCAGCCTGAGGGATTTCCCTCTCTCCAGGAGCAATTACCACATGCAAGCAGCCTGAGCACTTTGCTCTATGGGATGAAGCTCCTTTGTTACTCTGTTTCTGCCTCCGTCAGCCTTCTCAGCCACTAAGCAGGTGATTACTTTCAATTTATTTACTTTATATCAACTTACATAGGAGCTGAGAAGGAGGCTGTGCCTAAAGAGTACCTGAGGGGCCATGTTATAGTCATACCTGTTCCGTCAACACCGCATAAAAAAATAAAGTGCAAATAAACTTTTATTGACCAGGTTGAGGTATTTTTCTGTTGATTGTGAAAACATCTCCAACTTTTTGAATTAAAAAAAATGTTTTACAAGATATTTTCTTAAGTTAAACTTATGAAAAGTGTTACATTTTGGGCTATAGGGTACCAATACATCAAACACATATTAGCTTGATCAAATTTGAATGTTGTTGGTTGATTTGCCTCTTTTGTTTTTTTAAGTGAGAACATCCTTATGTTTTATAATGATTTAATGATTAATATTTAGGCTAATAAAACAATGAACTCATCATAAGTGGTTGAAAACGGTAATGGTAAGTAAAATAAATTATTTTGACCTTTGAACTCACCTTTCACAAAACACTTTTAAAAGAAAATAGTAAAATAAAGAGAAACCAACAGTCCTGCTCACAACTCAGAGATGAATTTCTAATTAAGTGTGGAGCTTTAAAAGAAAAGACAAAAACTACTAATGTTTTTGTTGTAGTTTTTAAAAACAAAAACAAAAACCTCATGTTTAAAAAAAAAAAAGCTTCAACGCTAAGTAAAATTTGCCTTGTTTTTCCTCCCTTTATGTGTATTTTGCAGGTTGTTTCTAAATTAAATTTTGTTAAATCATTGTGACATTTTAGCATGGTAAGTAACACAGTGCTAATGTGTGTAAACTGTTAATAAATCCCATCCAAAATTACCTTTTAAAATAAATCCTTGAACAACTAAATATGGAAATTATTCTCCAATATTTACTTCTCCTTCCAAAATATTTAATTTTGTTGGGTAGGTTTTCAGAGGTTTTTGTTTTACAAGGTGCCTGACATTGGTACAGAAATATGTGTGAAGAGGTACAACAGAAAGACAGAGTGAGAGAAAGAGAAAACTCTCAGCATTAGGCCTACATTGCAGGGACAAGATAAATTGGGAAAAAGACACGCCCACTCTAATTTCCACAATGGGGACCGGCTTACATTATTTTGCATGTCCCGTTGATAGTACTCACACAGTACAACATCCTATCAGGTAATATCACAGTCTTTGAAGGATTAGTGGGAGTAAGAGGGATTTTGTTCGTTTTATTCTGTTTTGTGGGTTGGATGATGCCTCTGAATTTTTCTCAGATTTTCATAATGATATTGAAATGGGTTTTAGAGGAGAGAGGATGAGGGGAGAGGCCATGCTTAGGGTTCCTTTGGGGCATCAAAACAGGGATTTCAGGGATTGAAAGTCAAAGGGAGTAACAGATTGTAGAAAGGTGGCGTTTGGGCTTAAACCTGTCATGATCAGGCCGGCTCTGATTTTTATTTGCAGTGAGACTTGAGTTTAAAGAGGTTTTTTTTTTTATGTTGGCCACCCTCTCTTTACGTAATTTCACTCAATGTGAAGAATACTTCTACTTCTAGCTGCTACTGCTAATCTCATGGAGATTAATACAGGATTTATGCATAAACCACAACTCCACCTTGTGATTTTTGTCTTTCATATAATAGAAATAAGAGGATAATGATGGCAGATCTGATCCCTGGAGACAGCTATTGTTCTCCAACAGCAACCAAACATCTGAAAAACACCTCTTGTTTGTTGCTGCAGTCTCGCATGTTGTTTTTGTTTTGCTAATATGACTGTTTGGGAAAAGATGAAATAAAATCTGAGCCAACACAGCACCTTGTTAAAAGACAATATTGTTCTCAGCTGATGAAATGATTAACCTGTTTCATTGCAGGGACCCCCGTACACTGTTGATTATCCACCTTCCAGATTTATCCCAGGGCTCCAACTTTGGTCTCTTGTCTCAAGGTTGATCTGCGGAAGGGATGGACAAGAGACAGCTGCCCATCAGTCTCCTGCTACTGCCAGCCATTAGAGCTGTGTTTGTTTCTACGTGTTTGTCATTTCCAGGTTTAATTAGACACTGGTGTTAATGGAGAAGATGACTTTGAGGCTGTGGATGAATGACACTCGTTCATCTCTGGCTGCAGAGCCACAATATGTTTCACTTACAGCTGAGAGAAGGAGGGAAAGATGGAGAGAAGAGTAGATAAAGATGAGGGATTAAAGGAAAAGAAAGGAGGGTCATATTGATATTATTTATGAATGGATGGCTCCATATGTGCAAGTATGTGTGTATATACATGTGTGTGTGAGTTAATGAAGCCTCATACTGTATCTATGCGGATCCAGGTCGCCTGCCGCTCCCTCTGTTGCTTTAAGGATTATCCCAGGAAGTGAATTGAAGCAACAATAACATGAAGAGGGCCTGTTACTGTAAACTAAACCAGAATTTATGCTATTAACACATTTTATAGAAATCTATACTACAACCAAATGATGAAAATAAAAATTTGTGTTCCAAACAGGAAGTACATTTGTTTTGGTGAGTTTTTAATCCTGAAAGACTTTTAATCTCATTTCCTGTTTGCAAAAAACAAGACTTTAGTCTTTGTTGTAGGTTGCATAAATGTTCCCTTTGTCTGTATCAAAGTCTAAATGATACATTTTTGTCTTTTCATGTTATTTAAGGGCGTCTCTTATGCTACATTCACACTGGCCTCAGCAGAGTGCATTTAGGTGACCCCTTCCAATGAAAACTCTACGTAACCGGATGTATATACGCGTTTCGGGCTTCAAAACTCATGTTTATGCGTCGCTACGCAGATTTCTTTGTCCGATGTTGAGTTTTGTGTACAAAACATGTGGCCATTGAATGCACGTCGAAAATTAAACCAGTTGAACTAGGACCAATTAGGGACTCATCCTCGTGATGTGTGAATGGCGTCCCTTTTAATTCATGGAAGTACAAACTGTTGCAAGCTGTGAAAGAAAAAGTTTAGACCAATATTTGCTAGGAGCACCGTTTCAGCATTTCTCACCAAGCCTCTTCCAACTGTGAGCGCTAGAATCAAGTAGTGACAGACCAGTCTGAACAACATAAAGCACGTGTAAGAACTCATTTTGGAACGAGCCACACGTGTCGGGTGTAAACGCATTTCGGTTATCATTTAAGACAAGAAACCGATTGATCTTTCTAACCTTTCAAAACAGATGATCATTATGGTAAAAATGCAGCAGCACTGTTGTTTTTCTTAATGTTGTTGCAACTTCATGCAGGGGTCTCTATGCTGCACAACAAAAACATGTTTTTTTTCCTAAAAACTCCTCTCACAAACAAATTAACTTATTACCTCTTGAGAATGAAAACAGAGGGCACTGTAAATCTAATCCCATCAATCCTAATCTTTTTCTAATAATATTTCAAAGAATAAAGACTGAGCTTTGTGGCTGAGCTGGCGACAGAATTAGTTTGTTTGCATGTGTACATGCACACACTTACACATGGGCGCGCATACCGAATGTTGCACCCCCTCGACTAGCACTACAGTTTCATATAGTATGAATTTAGTACGGCACACAAAGCTTACTGTTACCCTTACTGTTCAATAATTCCCAATAACATTGGAGGAATGGGAATTACCCCCACCCCACCCCCAACACACACACTGATCATCCTTATAAAGGGACCACAGGATTTCTGGTAATGTCCCATGTCCACATTCATTTTAATCATGACAATGGGATCAGCCTGGTGGGGCATGCTGGTTGATTGTTCTGATTGAGTTTTCTTTGTTGGGTAGATATGTAATACAGCCTGCTTAAGAGGATTTAATAAGAGGGAGGAGGTTATAGTGTGATTTAATCATGTTCAGAGAAGTGAACCTGTATTTATCCTCTTTCTGACAAAAAAAAAAAGGCTTGGCCTGTCAGCATCCACTGGGATAAGTTGAACGGTGCTCTTCTGTCCTCCCTTGGAAGCCCATACAAGACAGATATCTCCTAGGTTAAAAATTGAATATTAAAAATAAATTGTTTTGCGAAGAAAATTTATTTTAAATATGTTGTCACATCTTCTGGAGTGACAAATAAAAAAAAGCTCATCAGACACACAAATAAAACATTTTTTGATTTGTTTTTGACAAGACTTATGGCCAAAACCAAATACAGACACCCTTTTCCAGGTTTTATGTTATTCAACCTTTTTATTGTAATAAACCTTCCTTTTCATATCAAACACAAGAATCTTTGAGGTATAGATCTTTAGCCAAGGAAGTCTAAGAATTCATGCAAAAATTGTTTGAGTAACTCATAATGCTTCTCGACATTCAGCAGATTTCTTTTTTTTCACTGTCACCTTATGTATGTTGTCTCAACTTCTGGAAGATGTTTGTAATCTTTTTCAACCAAGAAGAAATCTTATGCTTGAATAAAAATAGCAAAATCAAAATTTTTAGCAGCACTTTTTTTACTGAATAAAAAATACCTGCTGGTTTTCTTACTTGTCAAAAGCATTCTCTGCTTACGTTTTGAACGTATGTGCTGTGATTGTGACCACATGGGATTCCATGACTTCTAACTAGTCTTACCGTCTGTCATGGGGTGGATTAAAGAAGATAAGTTGGAGGATTGATGGTGCTCACTCTCGTTTTCCACCTTGTGATTCTTGTGCTTCAGTAAAAATGGCAACCTCTGTGCAGATAATCATCATGAAAAACTGGACTGACCTGCAGATGATTCACAGACAAAGCCAACATTAAATATGGAATTAATTTATAATGCTCTTTATGTGTGTATTTTTGTGCATTTTTACATTTGTGTGTGGAAGGAACACAGGATAAAACTGAGCTTTAGCTCTGCTGAGTTTGTGTGGTTTCCATCCATCACCAGCAGTATTATTTACATGAATCTCAGCAGGGTGTCTGCTTCCAGTCCAACACCGCAGCCGCTTATTCAGTGCTATTTTGACGTAACAGTTTAAATCTATATCAAGAAAAATCTGCAGGCAAACCTTTTACTAGTCTTCTGACAATATGTGAAAACAGCAAGAGTCTATTGTGTTTTAATTTGACACAACCATTTGATTTTACATGAACAAACTGCTGATTTTAGAATTTCTTGGATGTGAACATTACAATATTAATGAACAGTTTTTTTAACAGTGTACAATTAATGACTTAATCCGCTTATGCCCCCCAAGCCCCTGTGGTCATAAGAATAGGGTCATCACATGTGTTTGTATGTGTGTCTGTGCTATTTGCTGGGTGTGCTTAGTGATGAATATCATGTGAAATCTGTTTGACTCTAACATGACCTGATGCAGAGATAGACTTCAACCAAACACAACAGTGCTCCAGCGACCCCTTGCATTTGGTCTGCTCATTCTGGCATCTTTAGGTTTTGATACAGTCTCTTGAGGATTTCTTTACTCTGAAAAACAGCTGATCTGAGATTCTGTATCAGTTCCCTTACATGGAACATTTTTTGCACACATCTGTTTGTTTTTTAATTCGTAGGATAAAACATGTCTTCAGAACGTTCTCAAAAACATTGAGAGATGTCAGACGTCTTTCTAACAAGGCCTACTGGCTTCATTGCTGCCCTGATGGCTGCTTGACTGTGACTGGTTGGCTTATTCAGCTGTTAACCCAGCCAGGCTCAGCTCAGATTGCTCCAGATTAGGAGATGGGGCACTCTGACAGCAACTATGATCCATATTAAAGCTGCATAAAATGAAAATTGCAAAGATTTAAAGGCGGATCATAAGCCACAGAGAATTTAATCACAACCTTGAACCATGTGTGTGTGCGTCTGTGTGGGGGTGTGTGCGCATGTGCACGTACTGCAGTGGTGTACCCATGTGTATGTGTGTGCAGATTTTTGCATATTACAAGATTACTTATAACATGAGGATTGTTGATGTTGGCTGTATTTACTTATCAACACAGTATTTAGAGATGTACCACGAATGTATTATTTGCTTTGTAGGTTTTCACTGCGGGAAAACTGCAGGGACTGAAGTTTTTCACATTTAGAGGAAAATTTGATGTGAACAAAGAAAATGAAATGTTGATTCTGTAGTGGATGAGTGAAAGGCAAAATGTGTGTGTGTTTAAGCACAGCTGGGGATAATGCTTTCTGATGTCCTCAACACTTGTAATCTCTCTAAAGCTTTAAATACTGTTACAGGAGTATAGTAATAGTTAGCTGCATAAAGTTCAATTCAGTCATGATATTGAAACAGCATTTCTAAGTGTGAAATGCATTTTTTCCCTAAACATTATCAGTCATATGTGAGGAGATCTTAAGGCTGGCTTTAGTAATTTGTCAGAAGCGGATTTAGATTATATTTTAAAATTAATTAATCTGAAGTTGAAACTAGTCTACATGTTAGAAACAGTGACAGTGATGCTTGGTTTACCAAAACTACAGGAAAAGACAAACAAATATGTATATATATATATGATATGATATGATATGATACCCTGCAGGAATAATAAGATGGCCAAAGGAAGAAGTACAGACCACGGATGTTAAAACACGAAAGCTCCTCACCATGCATGGAGGGTTCCATCCCAAATCCAGCACACTGAGACTGTATGCTAGCCGCAAGGAAGGAGGCCGAGGACTAGTGAGCGTAGAAGCCACTATCCAGGATGAAACATCCAAGATGCATGAGTACATCAAGCTCAAGGCCCCAAATGACAGTGTGCTCAGTGAATGTCTCAGGCAAAGGATACAGTGCTGGAGGACAGATCCTCATGGGAGGACAAACCCCTGCATGGGATGTACCACCGGACCATAACTGAAGTGGCTGATATCAAGAATTCCTACCAATGGCTAGAAAGGGCTGGCCTACAGGACAGCACCGAAGCGCTCATCCTGGCAGCTCAGGAACAAGCCCTGAGCACCAGAGCAATAGAGGCTCAGATCTACCACACCAGACAAGACCCAAGGTGTAGGCTGTGCAAAGAGGCCCCTGAAACAATCCAGCACATAACTGCAGGATGTAAGATGCTGGCAGGTAAAGCATACATGGAGCGCCACAATCAAGTGGCTGGAATAATATACAGGAACATGTGTGCAGAATATGAACTGGAAACCCCAAAGTCAAAATGGGAAACACCTCCGAAGGTGGTAGAGAATGAGAGGGCAAAGATCCTGTGGGATTTCCAGATCCAGACTGATAGGATGGTAATGGCGAACCAACCAGACATTGTAGTGGTGGATAAAGAACAGAGGAAAGCCGTTGTGGTGGATGTGGCAGTGCCAAGCGATGGGAACATCAGGAAGAAGGAACATGAGAAACTGGAGAAATACCAGGGACTCAGAGAAGAACTGGAGAAAGCATGGAAAGTAAAGGTGACAGTGGTGCCTGTGGTAATTGGAGCACTCGGGGCAGTAACCCCCAAGCTGGAGGAGTGGCTACAACAGATACCTGGAAAGACCTCAGACCTCTCAGTCCAGAAAAGCGCAGTACTAGGAACAGCTAAGATACTGCGCAGGACCCTCAAGCTCCCAGGCCTCTGGTAGAAGACCCGAGCTTGGAGGAGAAAAACCACCCGGAGAGGGTGAGAGGGGCGTTTTCTTTTATATATATATATACATATATATTAAATAAAATTTACAAGTTTTTTTTCCACCAACATGTAAAAAGTCATGCCACAAACGGAAGATGCTTCAGCAAAAAAAAAATCTAACATTTGTAATTTTTTGTAAAGGAAAGTAGGAAAAAGTTGGATTAAAATTTGAATTTTAATATACATATAGCTATATATATATATATATATATATATATATATATATACCTGTGTTTAACCAGGTGGTATATTATAATACCTGTATGCTGAAGAAATCCATAATATAAATCACTTTTAATATAAATCAATGCAGTCTAAGTATCTGTAATTGGCTGACGGTAGAAGAAGTAAGGTGCAGACTGACGGAGATGGTTGCTGAGATAAGCAGTGAGGAAAGGATAACAATCCTTAGCCTTCTATATTGTGCAGTTCATAAATAATGCCATGTGTTTGTAAATTTTGTCCACCTTAATAAATGTTCGCTATATTGTTGTTGTTGTACTAGGACCGTGGATGTGCGTGTAATAGTTACGACGCTCATGGTTGCTGGAGTGTGTTACACATATTGGTAGGAAACTGTTTAATTCCTAGGTTTAATACATTAGTTTGTACCATTTAAAATGACATAATTACCTGTCTGCCAGTTTAGAAAGGTTTACATGATAGATGCTAGCACCTACTAGTCAGAATAGTTGAGTTCTGCTCCATCCTGACCTACGTGAGAGGGCAGCTGCGAGGTATGTTCATATTTTGTAATATTGTAATCATTTTGTTGTCTTTTTTTGCACTGATATGATGACTGCTTCAGTTATTGTATATACGGGCAGTGACAATAAAGAAATATCTTATCTTAAATTCATAGCAAAAAAGCTTTTTAGATTGTTTGCTTGAACAATATTTAGGAAGATAAAAATGGAAATACACTATATTATCAAACGTATTCGCTCACCTGCCCCTGACTCACATATGAACTAAAGAGCTATCCCATAGGCCCAATCCAAATTCTTCCTCTACCCCTCCACCGTCTCCCTATCCCTCCCATTGTAGGGGCATTTGGAGGGATAGGGGTGTCGAAATATTTTTCTGAAGGGCCCTTGCGGTGGAGGGATTCAGAACCCTTCGCCGTGAGGGTGTCCCGCTCGCGCTGTGAAGGAGAAACACAAAAAAGTAAATTAACTAAATTAATTTATTTAAATCAGTTTGAAACAGTTATTCCAGAATTTGGCTGATGCAAAATGGACTGAAAAGTAAAAGACAAGAAACAAAGGAAACGTGAAGAGGTTGCCTCTCTTTGCATCATTTGCTGCATAGTTTTCCTATTGCAAAATGTTGTCAAACTTCAAGGTTTTCTGTCTAAAATTCTATACATTTAAGAGACAAAACCAGTAAATTCAACGTTCAAGAAAAAAAAACTTTTAGATTAAACTGCCCTTTGACAACAAAACGCCAAAATGTACTCATTAGTCAAACTGCACATTTTCCATAAATCATAACTTACCAGCAGAATAATATTAAGTCTCCATCTGATTGATTAGTACGGATTAGAACATTATGAATAAAATGTTTGGTTTATGTTACGAGTAATGTCTGTGGTATATGGTTGGCTTTATATCATTTCTTCTTTTTGTTTGTCATGTTAAAAGTCTTGTTCTAAAGTTTTATGGGAAACCTTCTGTCCAAAGTAATTAGTGGAGTGGTATAGTAACTTGTGCTTAGAATAACTTTTTTTTTAAATAACAATATTCATGACTTTTTCCAGAGTTTGTACGCCTCTGTTCTCAGCCAAGACTTCATCTCCACTGCCTCTTCAAAAACAAAAGATTTGTCTCTTTTTCTTTTTATTGTCTCGTTCCCTGTTAAAGTGCAGGCTTTGTTCCTTGTCTTTCTTCTTTTAGCTGCTCTCTCCTCTCATTCTTCCAATCCATATTTCCAAATCTCTTTCCAAGAGCACATTTTGTGTGCGTAGATAACTGTCGCACACACTCGTGTGCACACGCATTTACACAGAACACAGACTTAGATTGAGCAGATGGTGACCGTATTCATTTTTTTTCACCGACTAACATTAACCATTCATTTAAGACAGCAGACTAAGCCAATCCCACATCCGCCCCCATGCAACATGTACACACTTCCAAATGCACACACGTAGAAGTGTCCGGTGGTTTTGTGCGATGGTCCCAAAATCTTGCCTGCCCCTCAGTCGGTGTTGATGCTCACTCCTTCCAGACGGTCCCAGCTCTGCTCCGAATCAATCTGTTGACATTTCTGATTCCCTGTGACTCAGATTTCCTCTCTTTCATTTCCATCTACCCACAACAGGAATAAGGAGCATCTGACTATTCCCTCTGCCTCCCGTTACATCCAATCCATTTTTTGTCTTTGTTCCTTCCACATTTACTGTCTGGCTTTCTCTGGCAACTTCCCCAGGAGTAGGAGACACAATCGCACAGTTGCTCTGATTTCTCCTGTTGTTTCTCTTTTGGTCTCTTTGAAATCTTCTATTCTTTTCTGTCTTTTGGAAATTAAATCGAATGAAGCTGAAACCTGTTAGTCTGTAAATCAGATTTAATCTCTGGACTGAAGAAAAGATGAGCATTAATCCACATCTGTTCATACAAATGTTTACCGCTCATATTTCAGACCTCATAGACCTTGCAGTTAAGCTTGAGCATGTGCATGCATGAAATAAAGAACAAGGAAAAAACTCTTAAAAAGGGGCTGATAATTGTGTAATACATAGCAAATGCCACCTGATGATGATTTGACCCTTTGCACATCTGTGTACAATAGTGTGCAGCCTTGCGTTGCAAAAAGCTCTTGTGCTGTAGAACTAATGGTGTCTTGGTGCAGTTTGAGACCTGTGTGGGTTAGAAGCCTTCAGCCACCTGCCGGACCCTTTAGGCTCAATTTGATACCTTTCAACCTCCAACCACCCACACACAAACATACCATTATGACGGAAACTGCAATGTTAAACTAGTTTGTAAAATAGCAATAAAGGTTTTGATTGAGATAAATCCCAGACTATTTCATGTCAATTCCTTTGAATGAATTTCTTTTTTCTGAATCATTCTTACCTTCCACTTCATTTACCCTCTTTTTTTTTTTCTTTTTCCTTTCAGATGCTGTTAGGTGAGGTTTGGACATTGAAGCCGGTGTGTTGGCTGTTGAATAACAACATGAGTTGGCTGAAAATAGACCAGCTAGCGATCTCTGCTCTATGTCAGTTTGTGTGTTACCTGAGAGACGAGTCATGCTCTATGTGCAAATAAATAAAATGTGCTGCAAATGTTAAAAAATGTAAAAGTGATGTAATTAAAAGTTAGGAGATTGATAACACAAAAAAGAATTGCAGATTGGTCTAGTTTTATTGAACATTTAATGTTTTGCTTGTAAAATAGTTGCAGTGAGTTAGACTTTCATGATTTCATTTTTTTAAAGCAATATATGCAATAACTAAGCAGACTTGTGCACCTGCATCACATTTGCGTCATTTGGCAAGAAAATTCTTCACTCACTGGCAGAAATTGAGATTTCTAAATGTGGCCTAATTTAAAAAAAAAGCATAAATTCCAGGATGAGACTTATTCCAGCGTCTTTAGGTCAATGAACGGCCTCGTATAATCCCACCATTGTATTGTCCAGCCTCAGTGTATTAATGTTTGGTCTTTAGAACTGGGTAAAGTCAATTAGTGAAAATATCCATTTTATTTGCCGTAGTAGTCCCATGTTTATTCACTTTATTGTCATGGGATAGACACACACAAAGAACAGAAATTCAACCTTTTTTTTTTAAAGGTATCATGATTTAATTGAATTCAGTATATTTTCAAAATTAGAATTCATAACAGAGGTTGTTTCATAGTGCTTCTGCAAAAAAAAAAAAAAAAAAGAAACAACAAAAAACAATCCTGTTGCGTTAAGCAAAAACAAAAACGTTTACATTTTATAATTTGAACAGAACAGTGCTGTGTTAGGTTTGTTGCAATTAAACACTATTGTAATTTTACTGGCAGGATCGTAATGTGTTACATATTTCCCATATTACCTTAAAGTCATTTTATAAAATAAACCACAATAGTAAGATGATAATCTAACATGAGAAATTTGCCACAAGTGGTTTTATCTTAAGCGTATCAACAATTACTAATAGAATTGGTTATTTTTTTTTGACTTTTTTTGTGAAGTAAACTCACATATAGTCGGCTTATCCCTATAAGTGTTTTTATGCCTCATCTACTTTACTAATCCCAAATAAAAAAATGAACAAAAAATAAACAGAGAATATATAAAGGACCTGAAGTCTTTGTGGCTGAGAAAAACTCAGGAAATAATGCTTCCCAAAAATTGGCAGGACACAATACTTTACTCAGCCTACAGCAGCAACACTGCTTCAGAAAGAAAAAAAAAACATACACACAACCAGACCCATTTATTATAAATACAAAAATGAAGTAAAATGTTTTTCTGTCTTTTAAGTTTAACAGGAAATGTGGCCAAATGAATAAAACGTTTAAATATGCCACAAACAGCAAACTCTATTTTTGCCTTTAGCATTTTATCACCTGTGGAGGTCTTTGCCATTTTGCTGTTTTAAAGTGTTTAGTCATTTTCGACAGGAGAAAAACGAACTTTGCTTAAACCATGAAATAAGAAGTGTGCTAGTCTTGAACAGGAGACCTAAAAAAACAAGTTTCTGAAAAAGTCTCTGGTTGCAGAAAATTGAGGAAGTGACTGTGTAATTACTTAAACGTATGAGGCCAGGACTGTAGGTATATTAGTTTGAAAGCACAACATAAGAAAAAATTCCAGTACAAGTCGTTTGCTGTTCAATTAATACCTGGCTGTAGTTAACTTATAAGTTGCCTAAAATATAGGAGGTAGCTCACTGAATTACATACACAAGAAAAACACAATAACCTTACGCTTGACTATGGCAGAAATCAACACCATGGCCCAGGTGTTCATGCATCTGCTGCTCCAGTCAGAGAAATTGCATTTTTCAACAGTAAGTGATACATGATCAATCAACTGGTCAGCTGTTCAACTTCCCATTATTACAGTAGTGAAAGCATAAAGATGACCGTACAACAGCAACCCCCCCTAAACAAAAGAGCAGGGGTCAGCATTGTCCCAGCTCCTTTACACTCCCTTGCATGCTTTAATGATGTGGCTCTCAGAGCCAACGATTTTGTTTCTTGCAAAACAAGAGCCAACTCTCATGTTTTCACTACTTGGGCTCATTCATAGGTAGCTCATCGGTGTTTGGTTAACATCATGGTGATGAAGAACTTCAAAGGGTGGGAGAAAAGGCAACAAATCATATCCCCAGCAGTCAGCCAGCTCCACCACTAGAGGACCAAGTGGAGGAGAACCCACAAACATGTGTTGTGTGGGGATAGTATGAGGAAAAAGCCACGGCTGTACTGCACTCCTCCAATAGCAGAAAAAGCACTGAGGTCAGATCCTCAATTTTCCCACACCGGGTGAAGTCAATAAAAAGGAAGCTGTGTTTTGTGGCATTTGTTTTTTCCAATGATATCCTCTAATAAACTGGAAAGATCATCAATGTATTTTAGCCGAAATCAACCAAATGCCCCCAATCTTTGTGAACATTTCAGGGGATAGAGAAGAAGGGCAAACACCCTAACTCCTGTCTTATGTGAGAGAACAGCCTCCAAACCTCAACCACCATCAGTGTCTGTAAGCTGATCCATGATCCGAGGTCATCCCATGCAAGCGAGACATTTCTGGTCCAGGCCCAAAGACTATGGGCTTATTTCATGCAGAATTTTCTGTTTCACCAATAAATCTTTCAATCATATGACCACGATCTGTCCGTATTTAAATAAAAGGGAGAGAAAAATCTCCAGAGTGTGACAGAGCTGCTTAACCCTTGTGCTGTCTTAGATGACCCCACCCTTGCAATGACATGTTCTCCCTACCATGACAAAGGTGGATGAAGGTGGAAATATTTCATTTAATCCATGGACACCAGTGAGGATCACAAATCATTGAAGAAAAAAGGTTCAGTGCATTGTCTAGTGGGTCTAGATGACCCAACTCCCGATGTTAAAGTGCCTAGGATAGCACGAGGGTTACAGGAGAAACATTTATAAAGAAAAAGATCTCTTGTGGTCTTTTCACGGCCAGTAAACAAGCAGGCTCTACATATTTACACATAATATAAGTCTGTTTGATCAATTGTGCACAACATCTACATTTATAACCAGCAAACGTTGCTGTGAGGGCAGAACCCACTGCCCCACAGCTAAGTTAAGTTCATTTGTTATATTTTTCTTTTGAATAAACCATTTCATTTTATTTCACACATTTCATAACAAAATTGACTTAATGACTTGTGCACACATTTAGTTAATTTTATATTGTTTTGAGTAATTCTATTCTTTGAGTTCTGTTTGAGGCCTGATGCTGGGGCAGAGGCTGGAGCAGGAAACTTCCTGATGATGTGGCAGTGGGAGGAGCTGAAGAAGTTCCTGATGACTTGGAAAGGGAGGAGCATGGACAACTTCCATTTGGAGAAGATGGAGGGGAAAGACGAAGTGTATTCTTATGTTGGACTATTGTTTGTATTTTTTGGAATATGTTAAGCTTGCTTTGAGGTACAAGTTCAGTTTCTGTTGAAGCGTTAAATTACTAGTAATTTACTACTTTAATTAATATTTAGGTTTTGAATGTTTTGTATTTGTGCTCCCCTCCCTATTGTGTCATTGGTCTGATCAGCCAGTATAAAATCTCCCTAATGTTTCCTGTAAGGGGGTCAGTTTGAGTTCAGTTGGTTTGAGCTTTTGTTATTGATTCGCTCAGTTACATTTTTGTTAAGTTGACCCCATTTTAATTTGAGCCCCTGTCGTGTTGTGTTGGGTAAAATAAAAATCCCTGATTTGAAGATCTTTTTGTCCTGTGGCTCAATCTCTGCCGAGCAGACCCTGACAACTGGTGTCAGAAGTGGGATAACCCCACCATGAGCCCAGGTTTTTTTTTTTTTTTCCAATAATTTTTTGTACTTTCCCCTTTTTCTAATCCTTCATCCTCTTGGATTTTGAGTTATGCAGAAAAGTGGACGCAACATGAGAGGAGCCAAGGATGGCCCATTACCCCCTAAAATGACACAGGAGCAGCCAGATGAGGATCAGGAGGAAAATGGAGCTTCTGGAGGAGTGGACAGCTCTGAGGGCACAGGTAACGAGCCAAGTGTTGCAGACCTGGTCTCTATTTTTCGGTCTCACATGAGTCAGCAGGAAGCCAGAGATGCCAGGCAAATGGAAGAAAGTGCTCGACAAGAAAAACGATTCAGAGCACTCCAGCATCAGTTTCAACTACTGCAATTGGAAGTTCAGGCACGTACCACCTCAACACCTGAACTGGTTTTACCAGAGCCTGAACTTTCCAACCGGGGACCTCTAAAGACGGCTGACATTCCTCATGTAAACCCCAGTAATGTGGCTGAGGATCCAACATGCCAACCATCAGGTCAGTTCCGTCTGTATGAGCCTCGACTAGAAAAATTCACAGACAATGATGATGTGGAACATTATCTAATCACATTTGAACGGATTGCGCTAGCTTGTCAGTGGAAAAAAAGAGAATGGGTTTTCCATCTCATCCCTTTACTCACGGGCAAGGCTAGAGCTGCATATGTACAAATGGATATTGATGAGGCCCTGGATTATGATAATGTTAAAGCTGCAATTTTGTCAAAGTTTAACATCAACCCAGAGAACTACAGACAAAGATTTCGTTCTCTGGAGATACATGCTGATGAAAGCCCAAGAGAGCTTTATGCCAGGCTCAAAGAGCTCTACCTGAAGTGGATCCAGCCAATGGGTAAAACTGCTAATGAAATTGGTGAACTGATCATTTTGGAGCAATACTTGAGGATGCTTTCTCCTGAGCTGCAGGTGTGGATACGAGAACATAAGCCAGAGTCAGCAGCAGAAGCTGCTAAGATGGCAGAGGTGTTTGTTGCTGCCCGCCACAGGGGACAACCATGGAGTTATACTGCCTGGAAGGAGAAAGATGGCAACAACCCAGCTCCTCAGTATCGGCAACGAGCAGCCAGTAATGTGGGTGTGCAGTCGGTAAGGGGAGGCCAACCAGCCAGAGTACCAATTTGCTATCTATGTGGAGTAGAAGGACACACCAAACCCATGTGTCCTAAAAAGACAAAGCTCACTCAAATGTGTGTGGCTCCACGCTTTGAAGCACCTGAGGGGCCTCCGGTGGGAGTGAAGTTGACACCTGTAGAAGTAAATGGAGAATTAATGACTGCTCTCATTGATACTGGCAGCGACCAGACTCTGGTGCATCAGCAATTCATCTCACCTCATCTGATCACTACAAAAACAATCCCAGTTTGTTGTGTACATGGAGATAAGAAATCCTATCCCACAGCAGATGTCTACATCAAAATTGCAGATCAAACGTATCTATTAAATGTTGGAGTTGTTGATAAACTGCCTTTTCCTGTTGTGTTGGGTTTAGACCTCCCTGTACTATTTGATTTGCTGGACACTGACCATTCATGTTATGTTGCAGTGACAAGGGCGAGAGCTAAGCATGTGGAACCACTTCCAACACTTAGTGCTCTACCTTTCTTTGATGCAGACTTGGAGGCTACACCCGGGAAGTCTCGTAAGTCCCGTAAGCAAAGGAGGAAGGAGAAGTTCCAACACACTGCTGTTAAATTCTCTGATGACCCTGAGCCAGAATTGCCGTTAAATTTCAGAATCCCAGACAACATTGTTGAAATGCAATGCAGTGACCCAACCCTAAAACATCTTTTCCAGAGGACGGAGGAGAAAAACACGGAGACTATGCAAAATCATGGTGGAGAAAACTTTGTTCTGAGGAAAGGCATTCTCTATCGCCAGCAGGGGTCAGCATTTAAACTAGTGGTTCCTGAGGCTGTCAGAGAAATTGTGCTGACTTTAGGACATTCAGTTCCCTGGGCTGGCCACTTGGGGAAGCACAGAACCATGAACCGCATTAGGAAACATTTCTACTGGCCTGGCTTGAGTAAGGATGTTGCAGTTTTTTGTAAAACTTGCCCTCAGTGCCAACTAACTTCTACCAGAGTCCCCTCCAAAGCTCCTCTACAACCATTACCAGTGATTAGCACCCCGTTTGAGAGGATAGGAATGGACATTGTTGGACCATTAGAAAGAAGCAAATCGGGCAATAGGTACATGTTGGTGATAACTGATTATGCCACCAAATACCCGGAGGTGTTCCCTTTAAAGACCATAAAGGCTAGAGAAGTTGCCTATTGCCTGGTGCAATTTTTTTCCAGAGTTGGGTTGCCTCTGGAGATCTTAACTGACCGGGGTACCAATTTTTTGTCCACGTTGCTGTCACAAGTATACCAACTTTTGGGCATCAAAAGCTTAAGAACCACTGCGTACCATCCTCAAACAGATGGCCTTACAGAGCGCTTCAATCAAACCATTAAGCAAATGCTAAGGAAATTTGTCAATGAGTCTGGAACAGATTGGGATAAGTGGTTGCCATACCTGTTATTTGCGTACAGAGAAGTACCACAAGCCTCCACTGGTTTTTCTCCATTCGAACTGTTATACGGACACGAAGTGAGAGGCCCTCTCTCTCTGCTCAAAGACATGTGGGAAGGGGATCGGCCTCATTCAGAGACTGTTAATGTTGTTTCTTTTGTTGTTCAGATGCGGGAACGGCTGGAAAAAATGAGTGAGCTGGCCCAAGCTCACATGGCAGAGGCTCAAAAACAGCAGAAGGTCTGGTATGATCGATCAGCTCGTCAGCGGTCATTCAGTCCTGGCCAGAAGGTGCTTGTTCTTCTTCCCAGCAGCGATAGCAAGTTGCTCACAAAATGGCAAGGCCCCTTTGAGGTTTTGCAGAGAATTGGGCAGACCACCTATCGTGTCTCAACACCTGGACAATCACGCTCCACCCGCCTACTTCATGTTAATCTCCTGAAAGAGTGGGTGGAAAGGGCTGAAAAGGAACAACAAGTTCTGCTTATCAGAAGGATCCCGGAAGAGGATGAGGTGGATGAGCAGTATCTTTCCTCAACTCTCTCACCAAATCAGGATCTGGATCATCTCTCTAAAGAGCAGCAACTTCAGGTGAGAGCCTTGTGCAGTACACCAGTATTCCAGGAGAACCCTGGGCGAACTGACATCATTCAGCATGACATCATCTTAAAAGACGGAGCTGTCGTGAAACGCAGGAGCTACAGGTTGCCTGAACGCCTTTTGACCAACCTGAAGGAGGAGGTGGATCTGATGCTCTCTCTGGGTGTGATTGAGCCATCTAAGAGTGAGTGGTGCAGCCCTGTAGTATTGGTCCCGAAGAAAGATGGGAGCATTAGGTTCTGCATAGACTTTAGGTACCTGAATTCAGTCTCCAAGTTTGACTCTTATCCAACTCCTCGTATTGATGATCTGATAGAGCGACTGGGATGTGCCAAATACCTGACCACCATAGATTTATGCAAGGGCTATTGGCAGGTCCCACTGACTCGTCACTCCAGAGAGCTGACTGCCTTCCGAACCCCATGGGGGTTGTTTCAATTTACTGTTCTACCCTTTGGACTTCATGGAGCTCCAGCCACCTTTCAGCGCCTCATGAATCAGGTACTATGTGGAGTTTCAGAGTTTGCTGCAGCCTATTTGGATGATATTGTTATTTTCAGTAATACCTGGGATGAGCACCTTGGACATTTGGAGAGGGTGCTGGATTGTCTCCAGGGGGCGGGACTAACTGTCAATCCTTCCAAATGTGTCTTTGCTAAACCCGAAACCGACTATCTGGGCTACATCATCGGCAATGGAATGATAAAACCGCAAACTGACAAAGTTTCAGCTATTCAGTCCTGTCCTTTGCCTGTCACTAAGAAGCAATTGAGATCTTTTTTGGGCATGGCTGGGTTTTATCACCGGTTCATCCCTCATTTTTCGGCCAGGGCAGCATTACTCACGGACCTAACTGGAGCCAGGAGTCCTAATAACCTCCAATGGACCAAAGAGGCAGAAGCAGCTTTTGAGGACATCAAGCGGGCATTAAGTAAGAACCCTGTCCTGTACAGTCCAAACTTTCAAAAGCCATTTATTCTACAGACAGATGCTTCTGATAGAGGTTTGGGGGCAGTGCTTCTACAAGGCCCTCCAGACGACAGACATCCGGTGGCCTTCATCAGTCGGAAACTGTTTCCACGAGAGGTTCAGTATTCAACCGTGGAGAAAGAAGCGCTGGGAATAAAGTGGGCCCTAGACTCCTTCAAGTACTACCTTCTTGGACGGGAGTTTACACTGGAAACCGACCACAAGGCCCTACAGTGGCTGGCAAGGATGAAGGACACAAATGGGAGAATTACCAGATGGTACCTAGCCATCCAACCATACTACTTCACCATCCACCACATCCCAGGAAGGAACAATTCCACTGCGGACTTCATCTCTCGCTGTCCCAGCGAGAGTCTTGAGGGGGAGGGTGTGTGAGGGCAGAACCCACTGCCCCACAGCTAAGTTAAGTTCATTTGTTATATTTTTCTTTTGAATAAACCATTTCATTTTATTTCACACATTTCATAACAAAATTGACTTAATGACTTGTGCACACATTTAGTTAATTTTATATTGTTTTGAGTAATTCTATTCTTTGAGTTCTGTTTGAGGCCTGATGCTGGGGCAGAGGCTGGAGCAGGAAACTTCCTGATGATGTGGCAGTGGGAGGAGCTGAAGAAGTTCCTGATGACTTGGAAAGGGAGGAGCATGGACAACTTCCATTTGGAGAAGATGGAGGGGAAAGACGAAGTGTATTCTTATGTTGGACTATTGTTTGTATTTTTTGGAATATGTTAAGCTTGCTTTGAGGTACAAGTTCAGTTTCTGTTGAAGCGTTAAATTACTAGTAATTTACTACTTTAATTAATATTTAGGTTTTGAATGTTTTGTATTTGTGCTCCCCTCCCTATTGTGTCATTGGTCTGATCAGCCAGTATAAAATCTCCCTAATGTTTCCTGTAAGGGGGTCAGTTTGAGTTCAGTTGGTTTGAGCTTTTGTTATTGATTCGCTCAGTTACATTTTTGTTAAGTTGACCCCATTTTAATTTGAGCCCCTGTCGTGTTGTGTTGGGTAAAATAAAAATCCCTGATTTGAAGATCTTTTTGTCCTGTGGCTCAATCTCTGCCGAGCAGACCCTGACAGTTGCAATAACAACAGGAACATGATGATTTCTTTCAGTCACAGAACACTGACAACTTCAAGCTACCTAATACAATTTACTCATAAGGCATTCTTCTTATGCAAAATCCCAAAGTGCTCAAATAAAATAAAAATGTAAATAAAATATCAAAGAAAATATACACAGTAAAGTCTTTGAGTTGATTATGTTATTCTCTAAAAACATTTCAAAAACAAACTCTGGTAGCTAGAGTTTGGCTATGATTGGCCAATCCTGAGGACTAATGATCTCAGTCATCCCAGAACTGTGTTCTATCTGATTGACTGTGAGAAAAGAGAGTGGTGCTCAAAAGACCCATCAACGTCCAGACCATCAACATGACTGGCATGCTGTGGCAGATCCATGAGAGACCTGTGCTGAAACAAAGGTTTGCAAACTTCAAGGGGATTTCTCTATTGGAAGAATTTCTGATAAAAAACATTACATTTTAATGTTGGTTTCATGCAGAAACACAAAGAAAGCTCATTGCATTTTTTGACATACAGTACAGATGATTTTATTTGCATCCATCCGTTTTCTGTTCCTGCTTTGTGGAGTGCAGGGTCAGGGGGATTTGCTGGAGCCTATTCCAGTTTTTTTAGGACAAAGGCAAGGAATGACCTGGAGAGGTCACGATTCCACCGTAGGTGACCTGGAGAGGTCACCTATCCTCCGCATAGTATTTTATGTAAGAGAATAAATATTTTTTCACAACTCTGTAACTATATCAATGTCTGCAAGTTTTTCTTGTTTGATAAACATGGAAATGACAAATTGATCATATAGATATTTCTAATAGACATTACAATAAGATGTGCTGATGTGAACTTATTGTGTATTAATGCTCTGTCTGTGATTTTTATGGGACCGCTGCCCTTCCTGGCTGTCGATCTTCATTGTGGAGTTTTTTAGCATTTTTCTTCAGTTTTCTCCAAGTCACGTTCAGGTTTCAACAAGAATCCTCCTTTATGCGGCTTTTATTTTCATTTTGTTGTCATTGGGACAAAATATTAATATTTTTTTAACTGTTTTTGAATTAGCCCAAACTGTCTGAATTTCGTTTAGAATTATATAGATCCGATTTTTCCCCTCCCCTCAAAAAATACTGTTAACACACCAGCAAATACATTAACACATCAGGCCTGATCCTTCTTTTGTCCATCCAGTACCTCTTCCATCAGTCAGTCCAGTGCCCTAAAACTGTCCTAAATTACTTAATCTACAAGGCAACAGCACTCCAGAGAGGCTGGCGAGGGAGCCCGATCTGTGGGGGCTGTGAGGGGATTGCTGTAATTACTGGGATCTGTGCACCGTATTTATCTTTTCAAGGGACGGGTGATCCTGCCATAAAAAGCCCAACATTTGGCAGTTAACTAATGCACACCATTAGACTGATTGTGCTGGATTTGTGTTTGGTGTGTGTGTGTCCCATATTTTCCTTCTGCTGTCATACACCGTGATTTGTGTTAAATAATGCTTGGTTGTTCTCTGTAATCCTGATTAAATGGGGGTTAATGTGTGTCTGTTTAACTTTTTCACTGAATCTCCAAGCGTGACCTTCCGCTGCTAACCAGTTTGCATAAATGAACTGGGCTTATAGAATAAAATTAGAAAATCAGGAGCTGCAGAAGGATGATTTATAGGGTTAAGGTAACAAGTGGCTCTGTATATATGCACAATGTGACATTGAAGGAGACTAATATTTTTTCAGCTAAATAAAAAGCATTGTCTGGTGTGCTCCTTTCATGAAAATAAACCCCGACAGCTTTCAAAATCTGACATTAGGAGGAAAATAAGAGGGAAAAAAAATAATGATCAGAAAATAAAATTATCACTCTTCTTGGATGTGGCAGAGAAACAAACAGATTGACCACGCTCTTCTTTCCAAAATCCTCCCCCGTGCAAGCAACATGTTCCTCACGTCCATCTTGGCTGTTTCTTTTTTTTTTTTTTTCAGATATTTGGTGTCAGTGTGTGTGTGTGTGTGTGTGTGTTTGTGTATACGTGCAAATGTTTGCGTGTGCATGTTGTGAAGACGGAGGCTGCACCAGGCTGTCCAGCCTACACACAAACCATCCTGTCGTTAAATCACCTTACTGTTCCATCCACCATCATCCCTGCCCCGAGCATGCTTTTCATTTGATGTGTGTTTTGGTTGAAATGAGAGACACATTGGGAGAGGAGACTGAAAATAAAAACGAAAGGTTATCCGGAGAGGATGCATAAACATTGGAAGTCAAAGTTACTTTTGACTGAGCTTGGCATCCATGAAGAAAACTAACTTTTGCCATCTTTGCCACTTTAAGCTCCTGTTTAATCTTTCCTTACTGTCTCCTTTCTCCTACTTGTTCCTCATTAACTTTTATGTTTCTGACCTCAGAAACGGGCATGAGTACACAGATATATTACAGTAATTATCTAATTTTACAGTGCTATTAAATGTCACAGAAGTGCAGAGTTATAGCATTAATACAATAAAGAGGTTTTAGGCCAGAGGGATGATAACTTACTGCTGGATCAAACTGCAACAAACTGCTTGCTATGAATTTTTTCCAGTTTCGTTCAAGCATCATTTATGTTTAATTTTTTTTATTATAAAAAGCAACTCACTTTTCATTCAGAAAAAAAAAAATTAAGATCAAGTTCCCCAGTTGTGTCCAAATTTGTATTACATGTCAAAGAATAGACACACATTTTTAGAAATAAAATAAAAATATTTATTAAAGGACTTTAGTGCTCAAAATGAACAATTCAAACTTCGAGTCTGCATCACAAAGTAACAATTTAGGAGAAGACTTCACATTTTTAAAGTAATATATTTAGATTCGGCTAATTTTTTTCCAGATTGTGGCCAACAATAGTGTTATTTGCTGTGGCTCTGACTGAGGCACATTTGGGAGCAGTTCAAATTCAACATGGTGCCAATCTTCTTTTTCTGTCCTTTTTTCACCTCCTGCTTTGTATTCCTCCAATTCCCTCCAATGCTCTCTGTTCATTTTTGCCTGACTCCTTCCCAACAGATAGACATTTGATAGATTTTAGGCATACTTTGCTGACTGGGGACAATGCACTTCAGCAGATGGGCTGTGGCTGCACAGACTCCAATGTATGCAAATCTCCATACAAAGCATCCCAGGATGTTTTCAATATAACGCAAGTGCCTCAGGCCTTGTTTTAATCCCTCTTTACCACAGCCAATGCTCTGTTTCATCCAGTCAAACGCCTTAAGCGCAACTTGGACATCTGGCCATTAAAACTAAACCAAAAAAGGTGCACATTTGTTATGGGAATAAATATGTTCATGCAGGGTTACAAGAAGGAGAAAAGATGACAGAGTTAATAATATTTAGATACAGCACAAAGTAAAGGATCTGTTATTCTTTTTAGTGAAAGGACATCGAAGAACCAGTCGGTGCTGCTTCTGAGGTGGGTTCTTTGCCCTACACACCGAGGGAAACAGGTGTCAATGTTGCTTTCTTCATTGTCTCCTAACTTGTTTTGCTGTTTCCTCACTTGTCTCCTCCCACCCTCTAGGAACAGGTAACAGCAAGCACACAGAAAAGCACCGACATGCAAATATATCTGCAGAGACACAGAGTTGTGCGTGCACACACAGACACTTGAGCGCACGGGAATGGCTCACTAACACGAGCGTGATGCCTTGCAGACTTTTTGGTCTGAACACTGATTTCTTTCATTGTGACATCTGAAGGGTGCTACAGCATGGCCAGACACCTGGATACACATGGCATCCATCACTGCTGTGTGTGTGTGTGTTTGTGTGTGTGTGTAAGATGTGGGTTTGATGTGGGGGAAGTTGCCATCGAATGCAACACGTCCTGAGGGTAGCTCATGAGCGTTTCCTGGACAGAGCACAAGTTCAGGTGCTTGTGGCGTTGCTGTGTGTCCTCACTGACCCACATGCTGCAGAAAACCCGCGGGCGGGAATGTGCAACACGTCCAAACTGCAGGTTTCATGGATCCATGTGGGAGACTGAGGTTACGATTGATCGTGGATATTTCTGTCAGTGTTTGGGTTGGCACAATTTGGCCAGCTCAGATTTTAAATACAAACATTTTTAATACATTTATAGGAACGAAATAATAAATCTTATAAAAACTTCCAGACCAAAATTTTAGAATAAAGCAACTTTAGAATTTAAGGACATAGGAAAGCAGAAGAATTTACATAAACCAAAATAAAAGCTTCGCGATCTAAAAAATGTTTTTATTACGTTTATTTTAAAATGACTTGCAAAAAATTAAAAAACTACCAAACTGCAGCTTGCTTAGTTTACTTGTTGGTATTTCAAACCGTACTATACTTAGGTTTCTTTTTTCTTTATTAATTTCATCAAAGATAAATTATTATTTTTTCCCAAAAAAATGTAAGCCATAAAAATATTTCATCTTTCAAAATATTTTTTGTTGGACTGTTGCATGATGGAGAACTCTGGTGGAAAACAAGTTTAAGTTTGGATTTCTACTAATTTTGCTCATTTTGTAGTGATCACTTTATGGAGGCTCTCCTATAAACCAGAACACTGCAAGTGTGTTTCTTTTGCACCGTATTTGTTGTTGGCATGAGTGAGACAGCCTGCAGCTCGTGTGATGGTCTGTGGATATGTGTGGATGTGGGGGGTGGGGGTGGGATCTGCATGTGTACTTAAACCTGAGGCCACTGAAAGAGTGTGTGTTTTCATGTGGACTTCATGATGTGTGTGCGGTTGCATGAGCATGTGTGTGTTTGTGGCGAGGGGAGGAAAGAGTGTAGGTGAGGTGCTGAAGACAAACTTGTCAGCTTCACAGCTGGTTTCTTTGGCTGCAGGGCTCAGGCCAAAGCACAGTGACACTCAGCATCACAATACAACAACACAGGGCCTGCGGTATACACACACTATCAGAAAACTGTGGGCACACACAGAAACAGCAAATGCACAGACACACCTTGCTTGGTTGTCCTCACCGATGAGACAAAGAGGCCAGTAAAACACAGTACCTGGGTAAGTCATCATATCTTGTCACAGATCTATTTTTTTTCTCTTCTTTTTGGCTTGACGGAGGTGTGAACAACATCACAGACCAGATTGCCTGGCAATAGACTGACCATCATGTTGTAAGGAAGGGGCGGGGGAGGTGGAGAGCACAGAGCGAGACAAATAACAAGAGAGAAGTGTAATGTAAGAGGAGGATGGACGTCGTTTTCCGAAACTCTTGGGCTGACTTGTCGTCCTGCATCAACCGCCTCAGCGGCTCGTTTTCGCCGATCATGAGCGTTCTTGATGAATGATAGAAGTTGACACAAACTAATAGCTCCATCGTCCTTTCCCGCTTGTAGAGGGGATGGTGTTTCTCATCCTTTAGTCTCATTTCAGGACTCACTTCATAGTGTGTTCCTGAGCAGAGCTGACTCTCTGTGGGGAAAAAGTGCCTGAGGCAGTTCCCCTACTGTTCCCACATCCACTGCCATCTCTCACACATTTCCATCTCCACTTAGATGGGATTGATGGCAATTTCTTTAGGGTGTATTGATGCTGGCCCTTTTATTTTATACTTTTTACAGCAAGTTCAGAGTACAAGCAGAAAAGAACAGAAAGATTTTAAAAAGTAGTTTCACATCGAAACGAGAAAACACAAAATTGAACACTACTTGATATTTCTAAATTAAATTAAATTAAATTAAATTAAATTAAATTAAATTAAATTAAATTAAATTAAATTAAATTAAATTCTTAAAAATACTCATTATTTGTAACTACGTTACCTTTATTATCATATGTAATAGCGTTACTTCTTGAAGAAACCCGTCCGTGTTCTTAAAACAAAGGCTCTAAAGAGGATATTAAACAAAAGTTAATAGCAAAGTGAAAAAAAAGTCCCAAAAAAGTTTGGTTCTACACCAAAAATCTTTAAATTCAAAAAGACGGAACTAGTCAGAAGTGAGCACGACATTGCTTACTTTGATTCTACATCACGTTTGAATTCTCACAGTTTTATGTTGTTGCAGCAGACACACACTCTGCAGACGCCCCAAAGATGAAGAAAAAAAAGTGTCTCATCTATCTGACAAATAGTAAAGATGCACATTGTTTTAACCTCCATAAAATATAGAGATATGAGGTGTTTTCAAGCGTGAACAAGTTGCCAACTCTGATCGGCAATAATAATAAAATGATTATGTCACAGCTGTCTGTTGGAGGTAAAATTAAAATTTCCTCCTGGTACTTCACATGACCCCACTTAGAATTTATTAAATTATTTATTTCTTAAGATGGTAATTGTCATTCAGCACAGAAGAGAAAAGCAAAGGAACACAGGTAAGTTAAGAGTATAAACATCCCCACTGTGAATTTCTTTGACATTTTAGGGAGAAAAAAGAGCCAAAGTGAGACAATAATGAAAAATAAAGCAAGCATGTTGACGACAGACAAGAGGCTGTGTTTAGACTGCCCTTGTCTAGGGAGGCTCCCATGTCTGCACAACAATAACAATTATGCCTCAGTGATTCTGCCCTGAATACGTGAGCGCGTAGTTGGTCACAATGTGTTTGAGTGTGTGCACTCACTGATCAACTTCTGTTAAATACTAATTACTGAATACTTAGTACGGTTGCCCTTTCTGTTGGGTCCCTTTAGTATAAACATTCATTATGACTCTTTTTCTACTTTGTAGCTCCATCATCATTATTCCACTGCATCCCCCGAGGAGGGAGGCAGAGCCAAGGCCGGGGTTGGGTCCGGACCAGGCTGGGGGAGAAAACACTGCAGAACCAGAGCACCCGGACCTGGGAATGCACACAAGTGATATTTGTGTGAGAAGATCAAAAAGCGCTTACCTTTAGATGTTTCCCTGATATGAATATTCAACATCCTTATTGAAATCTAATTTGGGTCTCCTTGTCTCAGGGGTCTTTTCATCAGTGCCTGTTGCCTGAGGCCACTGCTGATTGACAGCCAAACTTTAGTAAAGAGCAAGCAGGAAAAAAGGGGAGATCTGGTGGTGTTGGAGATGTGAGGGGTGTGAAGCTAGGGAGAGCTGGAACAGATGAGTGGAGGGGTACGGACAGTTGGATAAGGGGGAGACGGGAATGGGTAATTTAACTTTCTCATGTTGATGCACAAACAGAATGCTGTTAGGACAGAGTAGATGATGAGGGAACGATTTCAGAGCACTTTTCAAATGTGCCTGTCTGAGACTAAAGCAGCACTTCCAACTGCTGTCAACACTGCTGGTTGCTGTCGATCGTTGGATGACAAAAAAGAAAATCCAACAATATTCTCATAGAATTTCACTACATTTTAATATTTGGAATTTACCAAATTTTTTTTCTGTGGCTATTCTCCTACAATTTTATGTGTTTTGGGTCCCATGGAAAATAGATTTCTGCTGCAATAAAAGAGAAAACAACGTTTTCTTTCTAGTTCTTTTTAAATACTTACAATTTTTTTTAGCTTTTCATAATATTACACACTAGTTTAGTGTTATGATAAGTAACTAAACCTGTTAACCAAATGGCAAATCTTCTTTCCCTTCATTCTGAAAACATTTAATGTTATCAGTAACTCATAAAAATTTCTTATTTAACCAGTTAAAAAGAGTTTGTTTTGTATTTCAGAGGCAGAAGAACGAGTATTCTGCACAACACTAGATCAATTTTCATCAGTTAAACATTTTATTGATAAAATGTAAATACAATTAAAAAAACAGGCCAAACCATGAGACAAAATAAATGATGAAATAAATAAAAGAAGGATTTATTAAATAAGAAACTTATTTTACCACTCAGATCATTTATAAAAGAACAGGTGCCCGGAGCAGATTTTAGAGGCTAAAGAAACTGTTGAGCCATAACAGTGAGTTTATGTGGAAAAACTCTTCGGCACTCTAGTTTCATGAGAACAGCAGAGCAGCATGTAGTTCTTTTCTTTGAATTGACTGATCTTGTGAATGAGAGTGAATTATGACGTGCCGTTTGCGTGCGTCTGCACACATGAGCCGACACCGTCATCATCTGGTTGCGTCGAGCACAGTTTTAATGTTATTTGTGCACAGGTGTGGATTCTGTCCCTCAGGCATTAAAATGTTGCCCCTTTCAGTGGCGGCTTCATTTGCTCCTTCGATTTAACACTGGCCATATGTTTTAGCAGGAGGCAAACAGCTGACGGGGTTTAATTGACAGAAATCAACATATTTGGTCCTTTGAGTGAGGTAGTGTGCTGGTGGTGGACATGTTTGTTCTGCGGGGATTGCTTTAAGGGGATGAAGTGTAACAGAACTGGCTTTGGAAAGAGGGGGAAACAAAAAGGTAAACAAAGATGAGAAATGTCACAATATTTCTTTATTATGAAAGTAAGAAAAAGGAAATTCTACATGCTCATCAGGGGATGATCTGACTTCCTTTATTTCTGGGATGACTGTCTACGTCTAAAGTGAGGGTTTCACAGTGATAGTGCATCAAACTGCACTCCAATCACTAATTTAGACTGGTTTTGCTCCAGAAAGAAGCCCTACATTTAAAAAAAAAATGCAATTTCTTTGAATAATTGTATACTTTATATTAATTTGGGGTATCTATGAACTAAAGAAATAAAAAAGCTGAGGGCCAATAGACAGGGTTGCTGCAAGAAACCTAACAACAGCTTTCAATATCCCGACTGCTCAAAGTGTTAGATTTATAAAGCCTCTTGATGCAGTACAAAAATGCATGAATCCAAGGCTCTTTTAACCGGGGCTCAGTGCTGTTAGGTGACTCTATATGACAGTTTAACTTTGCACTAATTAGCATTCAGCACAGAGACTAAAAGACAGCCCCGCCACTGCTGAAGGAGGACAGAGGATGAGATTGCGACACAGTGAAATGTCATTAACTTGATGTTAATTACTAATTAATGGGACTATTTCATTTACATGTATCTCAAGCTCTCTGATGGGCCCAGCATTTACTGGGTTACTCTTAACAGCCAACAAGTTGGGGGGGAGGGTTTAATTGCCCCTCTCCTCCGCTCTCTTCTTAGTGTTTCATCTCTGCTAATTAAATAGTGGGCCACTCATCCTGATTATGTCTGCTTTTACAAGGCTATTTTCTGTCAGTGAGAGCACTCCAATAAGTGACCAGCGACCTCTTTAATGTTGAGGCTGGTTTTTTTGGGGTGAATTGTACATCAAACTTCAGATTCACTGCCAACTCACTCCACCCCGCTGACTTTTAAATGACTTGTTACTTGAAATCACTCGTGACCCCCTCCCTTGCTTCTGGGTGCCACGCAGCAGTCACAAACCATCCATTTCCATGGCAACCTGAACTGCTCGGTCCCTCGAGGAAGGATAGAGGTTTGGTTGACTAGCGTCTGGCCATTCACACGCACGTTGTGCCAGCTAGCCAGCATGGCACGCAGCAACTTGCCATATGGTGCCAGCACGTACGTCCTGCTGGCCTGGACTAAAGATCTGGGCCTGTAGTGAGCTGTTGGTGTGAACAGGAACACCCTTAGAAGCAGTTTAGCAGCTGATGAGCATACAGCACCTTTTAACTTGTGTCCTTTATGTAAAAAGTCAGGATTTTTCTACTTTATAAATTGCTACACACAAATGTTCAGCTGTCAAAACTGTAGTTCAAAGTGGTTCAAACTTAAAAACGTGTACTCTAACATTCCAATTTAAATGTTTAAGTCACCCATTTTTACTGACACTATACTGCCTCTCTGTGGATCTACAGTGAACGTGCATGCCAATAAATGAAACAAATGTTGACAAAATAGAATTTTACTTTAAACACAGCAAATTTTGAAAGCGTTACAATACTGCATGTTCTTGCAAAAGCGTCTTTCTTCTTTTACATTACAGGTTATCAAAATTATTTTTTAGGCAACTTTCAGTGAAAAGAAACTATGCAATTGTGAAACTATGTTTTATACATTTGCAAAAAGGAGAATAATATAAAAATTGATGTAATTACTGGTATTTGCAAAGGCAAGGAAAGCTGAGAATTACTTCAAGTTGGTCAATTCCCAAAAAATAATTATAATAATAAAGAAAGAACAGTACCATTATACATGTAAAAGCACTTCATTACATTGTCAAAGACTCAAAGCTATATCGGGTGAATGTGCTACAACAGTTCACATATTAACAAAAGATCTGATGTCACCTTTAGTTTCCTAGCATGTAAAGTGAGCATGACTCTTGCATTGAGTGTTTGAGTAACCGTTCAAACAGAAAAGAGATAAAATACTAAATAAATATAATCACCTAAAGATACAAAAATCTGAAAGAGAAAATGTTCTGTCATTTATTACTCCCAGAAAACGGAATTTGTTTCAGTAACAGGAATTTAAAATATAATAAAAAATAACAAAATCTACAAAAATAAAATCATTCATGAAAATGTGGTTCTCATTTTAGATAAACAAAAGCAAAGAAAACGTAAAAACAATCCTAATGTGATATGATCAGAAAATGACACAATGTAAGCACATTGGACTATTTTCATCACAATCATGTACAAACTGACTAATTCAATGATGTCTAGGTCACCATATTGCCAATTTGTTAGCAGATTTTACTATAATGCAACATTTCAAGGTTATGACAAATTTCATGTGCAGCTTAAAGAATGTTTCTATAGTTTTTTAAGCAAAAGATTAGAACGTGACGCAAATATGAAGTCTGTTTTGATAATGATCCTTCATTTAAATAAAATATTGTTATCGATATAATTCTATAAATATAGATTTGTTTTTAATTCATTTGATAATATATTTACATTGAAATATATTATATATACTTTATGTTTATCATACAAATAAACATCTATTCCCCCAAAAAGGTTATTGAAAATTAATTAAGCCATATAAATATAAAATACCTCTTTTTAATGGATGACAGAAAACAAAAACAATAAAAAATAAAAATAAAGACAAACCTTTGGTCTCGTAAATCACAAAATAATTATTTAGGAAATCGCAGAAAGAGAATCCATTCAGATGAGGTTGTGCTACCATGTTGTTCATTATGATCTTCCCATAAATAATGAAATGAGCTTGTAACCAAGGAAACGTAGCAAAGTACAAAAGGTCTACAAAAAAAGAATCATATAGGCTATTAAAGCGTCTGCCACCTAATTAGTGGCAAGATAATGAGGTGTCATTCAGACTTTTTTTTTCTTTTGCAGGGAAGGGAGAAAGGGAAGTACTAATGAAAGATTTCAGGTTGGACTCTCCTTGAGTTGCCCTGTCCCACCTCCCCCATCCTTACTGACTAAGAGGAACAAACCACCTTTGTCTGTCCGAGCTGCCACACACCAATTGAAGCTCTCACAGCGCCTTCATAGCACACACCTGTCATTAGAAGTGGATAAAAAAGCTTGAAATGAAGCCAATGAAAGTTGGCATAACATGCTCAGGTAAATCCTGCAGGGAGTCAAGTTTTTACTGCGTGTAATTTCTCTCACCGTTCCCACCTGTCACACTGAGAAGATGTAAGAGAGAAGTTTGAGATAACAGAAAGCCAATAAAAGCTGAGCTACTCGTTTCCAAACAGTTTGAACAGGAAGTTAACAAGTGCTGGGAGGGGATAGCAACATGTTGATTAACTCCATTTATTGCAGTGGTGTTAAACACACATGGGTCAAATGGATTCCCCTCCCATGGCTCTCTACCAAACCAATGAAAGCTCATTCTAGGCGACTGTTTTGAGCTAAAACCACAGCTCAGCTTAACAGGACATACAAAGTACTGCCTGATCTGCAGCTGTTTCACTACCGAGTTAACATCAAGTTTAGCCATTCCACACATAGGCAAAGCTTTTTCTTAGTTTCTTCTTTCATGATCCAAGACTGCTGTAACCACCAAGACTTTTCAGTAACATTGTACGATATATCATGTGCTTTTCAGTAACTTCTGCAAGAATTTCTTGAGCAGACAATTAGGAAATGAGAGTTTGAGTAGATGTCTGCAGGTCTCAGGTATGTGCTGCTTCCTACCCACACGACATGGGTAATCGCCTGGGTGCTGATTGCCCGAAGCCACATTGGGAATAACACGCTGGTCCCATTGAACATCGAGGATTTAGATGTGTATGTTGTGGTGACGACTCTTACTGGAGTCAATGTCCACTCTGCGGGCTTCTGCAAACGCCAGGAAGGTAAACAGGCCCAATAAGTTGACTGTAGTAATCAGGGCAAACACAGACGCCCACGAGCCTGTGGCTTCGATGAGATAGCCGGAGAAATACACCATTAAGACTCCTGCGCAGAAACCGAAACAGTCACCATCAATGCTAGTTCACTGTTCCCTGAAGCTTTGAATTTCAAGGAGAAAACACACCTGACAATTACACATCATTTTATCTTTAAATGGATAAAACTGGAACAAAGTATTTACTTCAGCAACAATAGCAAACAATCTAAGCATACATTCATTCAAAAAAGCTCACCTGAGAAGGCACCACATGTATTCATAACACCTGTAAAAGAATGACATATAAGCACTTCCAAATTAATGTTTTTTTAGAAACCCTAGAAAACCCTTTTTTGCCCCACTTACCAAACAGAGATCCAGCACAGGAAGGGGCAAGGTCTTGAACGTTAACAGAAACACCACTGCAAAGAAAAAAAAAGAAAAAGCTTTTTTAGTTACTTCATTCGTCAAGGCGATAGGAGAATTCTTGAAACAAACACAAAAAGAAAATTTCATTTAAAAGAATCTAGGTGTTCATAGGACTTTATAACACATCCAGAAACACATATACAGTGGTGGAAGTATTGATTAGAAATATTTATCCTCATCTCCTGGCAACAAACATCTACCCTGTAAAGGTGTTAGAGGATAAACTAATTGAAGATACATAAAAAATGATTAACTTCTGAGGTTCAAAAACAGGATGAAAAACTTTACATTTTACACTAAATGTGTCTTTTTTTTAACCCTCTGCATGTTCCATCCTTTGTTGTTATCACATACCGAAAATCCATTGCCTGGTAGAATTCTCATGTTATTTCACATGTGAGAGTTTCCTGTTTGTTTCTGTAATGTATTGTGATGCTGGAAAGTGAAGGTGCTTCTGATATATACATAGTACTGATATAAGCCAGCACTAAAAGAAACAATCAGTTCCTTGCTAAGAACCAAATACAGTTTATATACATACACCTGCACACCGTAGGCCAATAAACCAAACTGCGAATATTACAGAATAAAAAAGAAAAAAACATAAATTCAGTCTTACAGTACTAGAAAACCTGACTACCTTGTTCTGTTAAAGACGGAACAAGATCAGGAAAGCTGCCTCTGTCATTGGCTGCAAACAGGAGATGTTTGAAGCAATGCTGGAGAGGAGGACTCTGTGCAGACTGATATCTATCATAGATAACCCTGATCATCCTCTCCATCCTGTACTGGACAGACAGCGGAGCGGCCTTCTCAAAAGGTTCAGATAGCTTCGCTGTCACCGCTATGAAAATCCTTCCTGCCACATGCAAAAGACTGTCGCACTCCTGTATGTGCCGCAGATCAACTATATTTTGTTGATGATGTAAGTGCATCTCAAACCTCTCAATATCTTTTTCCAATCATATACTGTTGATACAATTTGTTGTACAAGCTGATGCCTGTGCACAGCTGTTGCAACAGTCAAATTTCCCAATTTAAGATCGATAAAGCATCTTCAAATTAAACTTTCTTCGTTATATCACTTTAATATACCACAAATAAATTACCATTCACGTTCTCTTCTTTGTACAGGAAGCAATGTTATCTTCAATAATATGCAGAAGACTGGTGCCAGAAAGGGAACCTTCAGCTTATATGCTGTGAATTATTTTGCAAAAGCAACTTCCCCACATAGGGGCAGCCAGACAAAAAAAAACCCTTCTTATAATAACACAACTTGAGCTTAAGTGATGTCTTTTGCATCATTAACAAGTTTTTGGAAAAAAAAACTCATTTCAAAGGCACTATTCTTTAGCATTTCAAAATTGATGAAGAATGGGATACCATGTAAAACCACTTCATAAAAAGCATAAAAGCTGGGACCAGCTACAAAAACCTTTATAAACTTTAGTCCTACTTTTATCATTTAGAACTTTCTATAAAAAGTCGTTTTTTTCCTTTTTGGTGCCGCTATATAATTGGAAATAAAGGTAATGCTTAAATGGTATATTCATGATGGAAACTACAACAAAAATAAAAACAGATGGCTACATGTCAGTACAAGTGGGTGTTATTTTATTTATTTTTTAATTTTTTGCCAGAAAAGTCCAAGTGGATGCCTGTACCTGTGACTGAAGGTGGTGAGGCCCATGGTGGCTGACACAAATGCCACAGCCCAGAGGAACGTGGTGTTGCCACATAAAAGGAAGGTAAACACACTAGACACACCCATGGAGAAAAACTAAAAAGAAAAATGAGTACACACAAAGCACAACAATGAAAATGAACACTTCCACCAACTGGTAACGCAATGAGGGAGGTGCACACAGTGCAAACAGAAAGATTACGGTAATAGGGGCAATTTCAAATATTGTACCTGCATTAACTTTCTCACTGACACTGTGTCAACACCTGGAGGGGATTGACAAAAAAAACATGTAACTGCTTTGAAAAGTACATAAATGAGAACAAAACTGCTTTAAAAAGTACATAAATGTGAACAAACTTAAGAAAGTCTTTCTAAAATGATCTACCTTGACTAATTAGGTGGTCAGACAAGCAACCGCTGAAGAGAGATGAAGGTATGGCCACCAACCAAGGAATGACATTAAACACCCAACCCTGGAGAATGCCACATTTACAGGTTTCTTACAAACAATATTTGCTGTATTTTTATTGTTATTTTTTACAAATGTAGCAATGAGAGTAAACTGATAAGAGCAGGTTACCTTGGCATCAGGGAAGCTTTCTTTAAAGAACGTTGGTAACCATGACAAAAGAGTGAAGTAAGTGCTGGCTGTGCAAAGGTGCGTAACTATGACGGCCCTGGTCAGAGATAACAGTCCCATCAGTGCAAAGCAGTTCCTTTTACATATCAAAGCTCATCTGTGCCAACATTTTAATTAGTTACAAAGCCCAAAATGGCCTTTATTATTTGTCTGCCACACCTACATGCATTTTCTAGAATGTTTTCTAAATAAGGGAAGCTGCACAGCTCATTTTCTGTTTTACAGCTTCATTGATTCTTATTAAACCAAAGTGCAGCTCTCTCACCAGACTGCACGCTGTTTAAAGAGACGCAACCAATGTCTTTTGGTAAGTTTTGACTGAGAACCACCACTGCCAAGAGACTCCAGGCTGATAAGAGGTCCTGCAAACACAGACGAGAGGAAACATCTGGGCATACAGGAGAGCAGCTATAGAAATCAGCAGGTGTAATTTGACTGGACAGATAATGTTGACTGAGCTGAAGCATATCTCACCTTCGCCTTTGAGCAAATATTTCCACATACAGTAGGCCCAGAGGACAGACATGAAACCAGAGATGTAGAAAACACTCTCCCAGCCATAAAGATCCAGCATGAGGGAGCCAGCCCCTCCAATCAGCAGAGTGCTGGGGAAAAAACAACAACGAAGAGGTAGGTTGAGGAGAGATAAAAAGATCAAACAAGTGGCCCCGCAGCATGCTTCAACAGGGCAAGTCAGACACGAGCAAAGCATACGGCAGTCGTACAACGGCCCCTATCCGCATGCTTTAAAGTTCCACTCCAATCATCTTTTGATCTATTGCAAAAGTGTTCTCATTGGGCTTTTAATTAGGGTTCTGCTGTTTTTAGCCAAAATAAAAATAATAGGCTTTTATTGAGACATATTTTCAGCTGAGCAGAAGGAGTTCATCAGAAATGTGCTTTTGAGGTGTGGGCAAGACTATTGGCGTGGAGTAAGCCCACCCCCATTTCCCATTATCATCTCTCTCACTAGCTTACAGCCCCTCACAACCCCAACCTGACATTACAGATGAAACAAAAATGGTAAGCAATATTGGAGCTATCCCGTTATACAGTTTTGATCCAGATGCCAGCTCAGACGAGGACAAGGAAGACATACATGGATCTCTTTGTCTGCAAGTGGATGCATCTGAAAGATTGTAGCTTCTACGTCACACCTACAAGCTTTTTCCAACAGCACTTTTTCGTCTGCTCCTGATTACGATTTGAATAAATACATAATTAGAAACAACATTTTGAGCTTAATTTTTTATATATGTCCTCCATCATTAGAAAAATCCTACAAGAACATGTTAAAAATACAAAAAAAAAAAGAATTTTCACTGGAATAGGTCTTAAAAAAAATACAACTTTCTATGAAACAAATATTTATATGATAACCACTACTTCCCTCATCTTACAGAGTTTCATTTAACTCACCCCAAGTAGGAGCCACTACCCACAGTGCTCATGAGGAAGCCTCTTTCACTTTCCACCACCTTTTGTGAGCAGAGGCTTGCTAGAGATGGGTAATGGACCCCTAAAGCCAAAAACAGAGCAAGGAAATACTTTTTTTTTTTTAGAAAAAAATATGTTGCATAAGAAAAAACATTTTTTTACAAAAAAACAAATCACTTATATTTGTACAAATGTTTAAATAGAAAGCATCTGTTTGTACAGCAAACCCTTGCGGCTAAACAATTTCAAACATGATTACATAAATACTGCACATGTACTCAAACATCAAATACCTTTGGGTTAAATACCACATCAAAGAGATCAGTAAAGTAATGCTGTGATTACCTTTAAACAAAAAAAGCCCTTTTTCCTGGGTTATCTGTAAATTAGGTCATTTCCACTTGAAAAAAAGTGAAGCCTTGAATTGACTGTTGTCTAGGTTTGAAAAAAGAAACTGCAGGTGTATGTTACACTGCTAAAGACTGCTCTCTAAAAAGTACACAGCCTTGGCAGGTAGGACAAAAAACATGTAATGTGGGACTGTGAGTAATTGATAGTTATGAAACTGCATATTTTAGCAGTGAGAGAGCCTTAGAAATGACTGTGTGTGTGTGTGTGTGTGTGGGGGTGTGGGTGTGTGTGTGTGTGTGTGTAAACTGCAATGACGTACAAATGACAGGTTGTCCTGATATGCAAAGGTGACACAGATGCCAAAAAAATGACGCACACATGCTTCTCTTCTGGCCAGTGAAGCCTTTTCCAATACAAAGCTTTGAAATATTTGATTAAAACTAGTTTTACAAGACAAGCAAACAGGGTTCAGATACTGAATACAATGCCCTTACTTTATATGCAGATGCTTTAAAATGATGCCTTGTGTACTCCAGCACCAGTCTCACCTTGCAGCAGGCCCATGAGGAAACGAGCCAGTGTCATTGACAGGATCGGCTGGGAGCAAAGATGGGCCAGGATGGGGGTGAACGCGGTCATTGACCCCCAGGCAGCTGCAGCAAGCAGGAGGACCTTCTCACCTCCAACCCTGCAAAGATGAAGGAATTGATTGACTAAGTGATGAAAGCAGACTGACTGATTGTCATGGTGAAACCAAGGGCTGCATAGTTTAACTTTGATCCCTTCAATGCACTGAACTTCATCTTGCTTCTCATGGGGTTTCTCTGGAAAATAAAGGGTCTAGATGGATGTCGGAACATGACCACTGCCTGGTTTATATTGGTTTATTTACACTTACTAGAGGACAAAATTATTAGCCCCCCCCTTTAAAATGTAATGGATTTTTTCTCGAAAATTTCTAAGTGTTTCCATTACAGATAAAAAATGTCGAAAAGCATTTCTAAACATACTAGTTTTCTTTCAAATCCGCACATTATTTTCACCTGCACACAATAACAGAATATTTCAGGACAAAGTCAAATGAACATGGTCAGTGTTGGAAGCCCCCTTGAGAGCTGGCCTTTTTATTGACCTATAGGACAAAATCTTAGTGCCATAATTTGCTTTAACTTTGTAATGCTAAAAGCTTGTAAAATTAAGTAAAAACTGAGTTACCACCTTCCATTTTACCTAGTGTAAAAAAAAAACTCAGTAAAACTCTAAGCTCTGACTTGAAAAAGCATCATGCTAAATACAAAAGGAAATCTGTTTAGACTTCAGAAAAAGGATTGTTGATGCTCACTTAGCAGGAGAAGGCTATACAAAGTTATCACAGTGTTTCCAAATGTCAAGAACTGGAGTGAGAAGTATCAATAAGAAATTCAATGAGAGCCACACATTACTGAACAAGCCTGACAGAGGTAGGAAGTGAAATAGTTCAGACACTCTAGAAAGATGAGAGGTGTGTCTAAAGTCTCCAGAACAACTCGCCACTTTGGCCGAATCTGAATTCTTCCCCTATGGCTTCTCCCTACCCTGCCAACTGTAGGGGCCATTTGGAGGGGAAGGGTTGTCCGAAATAGTTTATTTTAAGGGTTCCTCAAAGAGACACTTTTCTTCACTTGGGTGTGTTCTGATGCACAGAAGTTTACATTTAGATGTAAGTAATGACTTTTTGTCTTAGCATGACCTTTTTAAAATTATAAAACCGATGCTTTCATGTATTTCCAAGCACTTGCAGCTCCAGGCTAACGTAGATGACCCACGACTATTGATGACGTCATCGAGTGGGAGTAATATCCAAATTCAAAGAGCATAACTCTCCGTTTGGAGGGCTAAATGTAAGGGTAGAGAAAAGTCGTAGGGGTAGGGCAAGAACTTGGATTTGGCCAAAGTCTTCCAACACAACAACAATCCAAAACATACAGCACTCCCTTCAGAAGACCAAAGTGAACCTGATTGACTGGTCTGCACAAAGCCCCCACTTGAAAATTTAAATAAGTGGAGTGAACTGAAGACCAAAATCTTTGCCAGAAGGCCATCAGATCTGAAGGAGTTTGAAAGATTTGCCAAAGAAGAATGGGTTTGGAGTAGAGCCACTGCTCCTCCACATTGAGAGGAGTCAGTTGACGTGCCTCGGGAATGTGGTACGTCTCCTGGACGCCTCCCTGGGCAGGTGTTTTAGGCACGTCCTACTGGACGAAGGCCATAAGGAAGATCCAAGACATGCTAGAGAGACTACGTCTCTCGACTGGCCTAGAAACACCACAAGAGGAGCTGGAGGAAGTGGTCGGGCAGAGGGAAGTCTGAGCATCTTTGCTTAGACTGTTGCCCCCACGACCTGCTCCTGGGAGGGAGGAAGGGAGGGAGGGATGGATGGATTGGCAAGGATTCCTCAGGAAATGTGTTAGAGACTTGTTGAAATCTACAACAAATGACTGCAGGTTGTTAACCAGGGAAAATAACTGGCTGTTAGTATAAGGGGTTTTAATAATTTCAACCCTGGTAGTTTTTTGTTTTTGTATAATTGTTTAGTTTCTATGTGCAAAGTAAAATAATGTCAGCATAAAAAAATAAAACTAGGTTGTTAGACAAAGTTGTATTAAAAACTATTTGCTCCCTTCAACAGCACTTAAACTTTACATTTATGTTCCTAAAACTGCAAAATATCACATTTCAATGCATTTTTCTTTAAAGTTACACTGATTAAAAACTAAATGTCGCTTAGAATGATGTTTAAAGAAAACGTTTTCATCTCTTCGGGGTACACCCTCCAAAGCTGGTTTCCCTGACCGTCAAAATGTTTATTTTCCGCCGTCAGTTGAGTATTTGCATCACCTGGGATTTAAATCGCGGACCATCAGAAGGTCTTTTGTTTCATAGCAACGGCGTGGATCACCTGTCGCTGACGTAGCCTCCGAACACCTGAGTGAAGCAGTATCCCCAGAAGAAGCTGCCCAGGACCATGCCGGACTCCCGCTTGGTCCAGTTGAACTTCTCCGCCATGCTTACGGCACAGATGGGCATCGCCACACGGGCACAGTACAGGAGGCATGTCCCGAGCAGCAACACCACGGTCCAGACCCGCGCCACGGGTCTGTGGAAGGAGGGAATATTGGTCAAACATGTCCAGCACTTAAAAAAAAGTAATGGTTGATCTTCAGAAGAGGAAGCAATCAAAACTACTCCTGAAAACAACAGAAACGCATAAGACTGGAAGAAACCAACACGCCATTCGCTTCAAAATCGTGACTTTTAACTATTTTAGCCTCTTTCCATATCATTAAAACTTATTAGTGACTCCATAATTTGTCTTGTGTTTTTTATCATAATTATTTCTAAATGTTACCTAGGCCAGTTGGTGTGGTGTTCAGGGCACTTCTTGTGACCACCGGCGACCCCCGTCTTGTCCGGTGGATGGTTCTCCTTAAAACAGACCAAATCTGGACTACAGCTCTTGCCATGTTTTTGAATTACTGCCATTCAATGCGAGGTACTAGTGACGGACGGCAGCCTCCTCTACCTCTCCGGATAGTTCACCGTTCGTCTGTCAGAATGGAAAAAGAAAAAGGCACGAGCTAAAAAACAACAAAACGGATATTTCGCGGCAACCTCATGGGAATTCAACATTTGACGCCATCGTCGATGGTTTCTAGACTCACCGGGACACATGCAGCGGTCGCTAAACTAAGCGTAACACAGAACAGAGGGAGTCTGTTTCGGTTTCTCCTGATGCCCTGGGAGGGATAATCCACGTGTCAGTTTTTTGCCTCTGCCTCCACCTCCTTCAGTCGCAAAGCCACGCAGTTCTTTTTGTGGGCGGTATGGTTTTTCAGGAAGTGATTTTTAGAGTTCAGCTGCGCAGCTCCCCGTTACTTCCCCTTTCTCAAAAAGTGTCTGTCATCATGTGAGTGCTCGCTCGCACGCGCGTGGTGCAGAAGCATCTGAGCTGTCACGGTCATGATGGTGCAACAAAGACAACATAGCTTAGTGCTGCATGTCCGCGTGCCTGTTAGCAAAACGGCTGCCAGGCTGTGTGGAAACGCACACAAAAAAAAAGATTCATTAGGCCATTGGTTCTCAGACTTTCTTTAACAATCTGTTTGTTTTATTTTATCTTTGCCAAGTTTCACTCAATCAGTCCACCAAAAAAAGGGTGTTGGCGTGAAAACAATGTAAACAGCATTAAAGTACATAATTAAATAATAGAAAGGCCACATTCACACACACACACACACAACTAATAAAGGCACAAGACACTATTAGTAAATAAATAATCAATACAACCATTGGAAATAAAAGAATGACTAAATCAGTTGCATTGCCAATTAGCAAAACTGAAATATGGGAATTTAACTAAACAAGTAGAATTTCTAAAAGATAATATGTTGGCTATATTTCTACAATTTCTTTTTAATAGAGGGTCTTTGACATAATAGAGAGTCATTTCATAATGCAACACATCATCTGTTCTGACAAAAATTAAGTTTTTTGTGTTTTTAACATGTTCTTGTGGCATTTTCTGATGATGGAGGACACAAAGAATATTAAGCTTAATATTGCATTTCTGGGTATTTTTATATCGATGTTTTTGTAGATCAGCAGCAGACGAAAAAATAACACTGGAAAAAGCTTGTAGTTGTGATGTAGAAGCTACAACAGCAGGCCACAAGCTTGATGCATCTACTTTCCACCAACTGGATCCATGTATCTCTTTGTTTTCCTAGTGGAAAACTGACATCTGGCTCAAAACTGTACTGGGGGTTAGTTCCAATAGTGGTCACCATTTTTGGTGCCCCGGCTGGGGTTGTTAGGGGCTGTACGATGATGGGAAGAAGGGGTGGGCTTACTCCATGCCAGCAATTTCACCCACAACTCAAAGATAAATTTCTAATGAACCCTTGCCGCTTTGCAGAAACTATGTCCAAGAAAACGACACAGGTTTTTTCATTCAGACCAAAAAGGCATAATCATAATTGAAAGACCACTGGGAATGCTTTTAAAATAAGTCAAAAGATTACCAGGTTGGGACTTTAAATCAATCACATACAATTTATGTATAAGAAGCTATTCATAATCATTATTAATTTAGAGAATTTGGGTAGAAATGGGGGTTACTATGATCCTCCGAAATTTGACTAAAATATATTTATTTTTTTCTTATAGTAGGGCATGTCATAAGAGCCTAAACATGTCAACCATGCTATAACCATGACATGGTGCAGTGGAGCATAACTCCAGTTCAGAATCACAATCTTTTATAAACAGTGCACATTGTACATCAACATTATAGCATCATCAGATTGGTGCTCCACATTAAAAGACAGCATAAAGTGACACTAAAAAGTAATCCTAAAATAGAATAACAACACATATGGCTGACGTAATGAGTGTGAACATAAAATATGTGGAGTTGTAGTGAGGAGGGCAGCAGGTTGAACGGTGAGAAGACATGTGGGGTGCAGTATTTTCCGATACCTTTCGCTTTATTCAGATAGTGTGACATCCTTCAGGGATGGGAGGAGGCAGCCAGTGATCCGCTGTTCCATCTTCACCACTCTCTGCAACTTCTTCTGCCCTGGCTCATTGCACAGGTAGAACCACACTGTGATGCAGTATGACTGGATGCTCCTAATAGTGGAGTGGTAAAAGTTAACTTACATGGTACTTCTTGAGTCCTCTCAAGAAGTACAGAAAGATGGTCTGGGGGTTTAGGAGCCAAGGCAGGTCAGAGATGGTAGTGCCCCAGAAGGGGAAACTGGTGAACCCTTCCATGTAGTCGCTGTTGATAGAGAGTGGGAGTGGGTCTGATCTTTACCCCCTGAAGTCCAAGATGATCCCCTTTTTCATAGTGGTGTGCATCATGAGGTTGTTAGCTTGACAACTCACAGACAGTTTGAGCGTTTCGACAAAGTCAACTTATCATTTTCAGTGATCAAACCCACCACAGTGCTGTCGTCTGAGAACTTCATGATGGTGTTGCTGGAGTGCAGTCTGCATTAGAGGGTGTAAAGGAGTGGACTCAACACACATCCCTGTGCTCATTATCTGTTAGGAGGAGACATAGGGACCTAGTCTGACTGGCTGGGGATGTTCTGTGAGATGTTTAAGAGGCTGTATTCAACACTCAGTGTGTGTGTGTATATATATACAGTATATATACAGTCAGGACCATGAATATTTGGACAGAGACACATTTTTTCTAATTTTGTTTCTGTACATTACCACAGTCAATTTTAAATAAAACAACTCAGATGCCATTGAAGTGCAGACTGTCAGCTTTTATTCAATGGGTTGAACAAAAAGCTTCATGCATAAAAATGTGAAAAACTAAAGCATTTTTTAAACACAATCCCTTCATTTCATGGGCTGGTAAGTAATTGGACAATGGACTTCCATGCTATTGCATGGGCAGGTGTGGGCAATTCCCTTATTATGTCATTATGAGTGAAGCAGATAAAAGGCCTGGAGTTGATTAGAGGACTCATGCTTGCTTTTTGAAGATTTTGCTGTGAACAGACAACATGTAGTCAAAGCAGCTCTCCATGCAGGTGAAAGTAGCCATCATTAAGCTGAGAAAACAGAGAAAAAAAACATGCCAGAAATTGCTACAGTATTAGGAGTGGCAAAATCAACAGTGTGGTACATCCTAAGGAAGAAAGAAAGCACTGGTGAACTCAGCAACGCTAAAAGACCTGGACGTAATCGGAAAACAGTGGTGGATGATTGCAGAATCATTTCCATGATGAAGAGGAACCCGTTCACAACAGCCAACCAAGTGAACAACACTCTCCAGGAGGTAGGCGTATCAATATCCAAGTCTACCATCAAAAGAAGACTGCATGAAAGTAGATACAGAGGGTACACTGCAAGATGCGGCCACTCATAAGCCTCAAGAATAGGAAGGTAGATTGGACTTTGCTAAAAAGCATCTAAAAAAGCCAGCACAGTTCTGGAAAAACATTCTTTGGACAGATGAAACCAAAATCAACCTCTACCAGAATGATGGCAAGAGAAAAGTATGTAAAAGGCGTGGAGAAGCTCATGATCCAAAGCACACTACATTCTCAGTAAAACACTGTGGAGGCAGTGTGATGGTCTGGGCGTGCATGGCTGCTAGTGGCACTGGGACACTAGTGTTTATTGATGACGTGACAGAGGACAGAAGCAGCCCAATGAATTCTGAGGTGTTCAGAGGCATACTGTCTGCACAGATCCAGGTGAATGCAGCCAAACTGATTAGGCGGCGTTTCATAATACAGATGGACAACGACCAAAACATACAGCCAAAGCAACTCAGGAGTTTATTACAGCAAAGAAGTGGAATATTCTTGAATGGACAACTCAGTTACCTGATCTGAACCCAATTGAGCATTTCACTTGTTGAAGACTAAACTTTAGACAGGCCCACAAACAAACAGCAACTGAAAGCCGCTGCAGTAAAGGCCTGGCAGAGCATTCAGAAGGAGAAAACCCAGCATCTGGTGATGTCCATGAGTTCAAGACTTCAGGCTGTCATTGCCAACAAAGGGTTTTTAACCAAATATTAGTAAAGACCATTTTGTTTCCAGTGATTTCATTTGTCCAATAACTTAAGAGTCCATGAAATGAAGGGATTGTGTTTAAAAAAATGCTTTAGTTTTTCACATTTTTATGCAATCTTTTTGTTCAGCCCATGGAATAAAAGCTGAAAGTCTGGACTTCAATGGCATCTGTGTTGTTTTATTTAAAATTCACTGCGGTAATGTACAGAAACTAAATTAGAATGTGTCTCTGTCCAAATATTTATGGTCCTGACTGTATATAAAAACTTTAAAATCACAGTTTAAAAATCTTTTATTGCAAAAAATAAAGCACATAAAATTTCACAAAAAAAGCTGGGACTCTAAATTATCCATCTAGAATAGTCTCTGTCACTTTCTGTCATCTGGCCTGATGCTTACAAACTCTAAACACTTTCCTAATCTCTCATATCCCCCACCAACACCTTCCATTCTTTAACATAACTATGCATTTAAAATGTTTGCGTCTTTGTTCATATCTTCATAGTAGCTTAAAAAATTCTATGTAAAATGTTCTACAGACTTCCATCCACTAGATGCACCAACTGAACGGTGTATGTTAATTTAAAGAAGATTTATCTGAAAGCAGCACAATGATTTTCTTTCCCCGGATCAAACCCTGCTGCCTAAAAATGGTTGCACATTGTCAGCCTAACTTAGGCTGTATTCAAATGTGCCTATGCCAATCACTTTCCCTGTCAACAGACAGAAAAAACAATGCAGACAAAACACCAACTTTACAATGACAAATGCAAACTACAATACCAAAGAAAGTTTAAAGTCCAAGCGTTACTTTAGTGTAATAAGTAAATTAAGAACAAAAACAATTTTTTAAACCACCTGAATTAAGTATCAAAAAGCAATTCCTACAAAAACAAAGTTATAAGCAAATCAGCTTGCTGGGCTTAAAAGTAAATGTGTCCATTCTGTAATGAAGTGCCCTCTTTTTTTGTAGAAGAACTGCAGTCTTTATTTTGGGTCTTCAATGGTTCCTTTGCTGAGGTCGGTCATTTTGGGGTATTTCACTTTTTTTTGGTCGAGTTCATTTTGAGCCCAAAGCAGCAGCTTCAGTAGCTTGGAGAGCTTGGGTGTTGACTCTCTGTTCTCGTAGTCGAGAACACATTGATTCACTTCACTCCACACCTGCAACAAAGGATAGAATATTTTTTGTTAAAAAGTGATTTTTTTTCTCCTCCAAACAAATCAGGTATTAAAGTTTCCTTAAAGACTCCAATGAAAGCATAGCATTTTTCTCATGATGAAAGACATATATAAGGACAACTAGGTTTAAAACTCCATTTATAAATATTTTTTTATTAAGTCAAATTGATGTGAATCAGGAGCAGACAAAAATATGCTGTTGAAAAAAGTTTATAACAGTGACGCAGCTGCTCCAGTTGGAGGGGCAAAAGCTCCCTGCTCTACTGCATTGCAATACATCCACTTGCAGGCAAATAGATCCACAAACAGATTTGTTTTCCTTGTTTGAACTGCCATCTGGCTAAAACTGTACGGCTGAATAGCGCCATTACTGCTCGCCATTTTTGTTGCACCCCTAATGTTAGCTTGGAGTTGTGACAGAGTGTCAACAAATGCCTGTCCTCATTACCCTCAACAAATGAGGGAAATGAGGACAGGCTTACTCCATGCCATCAGTCCTGCTCACAACTCAGAGGAGAATTTATAATGAACTACTGCTGTTCTGCAGAAACTGTCCTAGAAAATGACACAGGTTTTTGATTTTAACTATAAACGGCACAATCACAATTAAAAGACCGGGAATGCTTTCACAATAGATCAAAAGATGACTGGAGTGTGAATTTACGTAATAGATATAATCAATTCCAGATGTGAATTGTGAATGATTATAAAAAATACATAAACAAACTTCGTTGTTGTACAGTGATTACCTTCTGCCTCTGCATCGTATTGAGCAGATCCCCAAAGGGTGACTCTTCCGGATTGTCAAATGCCAGCAGTGCGAGGGTCCGCTCCATCTCCGACAGACATTCTCGGCTTTCCTCTCCCTGATCTGCTAATTGTGACTGGGCAAATTCTAGGGCAGCTTCAGTTTCCTTCAAACGAATCAGCTCAATAAGATGCTGCTGCTGCAAAACATAAAATAGAACACTGTTTTTGGGGGGTTTGTTTCTCACATATTCACAAACCCTCATATGACGGTTGTTACAATTTATAAAGCATAACCCTTATTCTTTAGGATAAGAGTCTAACAACTTCTCTGATTCTAAAACCAGAATTAGAAAAGATCAATTTAAAAATGGACCGACACACATTTAATAAGCAAGTCAAGAGCAAAGATGTGTTCTTTACCTGAAGGTGGAAGTAGAGGTAACGGTTTGTATCCAAGAGTTCAGGGTGCAGGCTGTTGATCAGTGCAATAGCATCTTGGACCTGTCCCTTCAATATCATCTCTCTGATCTTAATTCTTTCATCTAACGAGTCCAAGTCCACACTGGGCTCAATACCAGACTCCATCCTGAACTTCTCTGCTGCCTCCTTGAAGCCCTCTGTTGAAAAGATCATTAGATGAAATGTTGAGTGTTTTGATCTATTACAAGCACAGAGAAAGATCACATAACGAGACTTGAATCTTTACCTGTAACCAGGTAATTCATGATAAGTCTATTCATGTCAGCTCTCTGAATGTGGACATTGTTAAGTTTATCCATCCATTCATCCTTTGTTATGTCGTCTTGCTTCTCCGCATAACTCATATTATGTCCTGCAGGAGCACAAAAGCCTTGTCATTTTGATTTATCAGATAAAACCTGTCAGATATATTGTCAAAACGCAATGCTTAGGGGGAAAAAAGGAAATTGTGGCTCAATCGGGTAAGTCTAGGAGAAGTATGGTGCCGCTCTATATCCGAGTTACGATGAAATTTAAAACATAACGGCATTACCATCATCACGGCTAAAAACACAGCCATCTCGTACCATTATATTACATTCTTTTTGGATAATGACGAACGCGAAAACTACTTTTATAGTTCATCTGTTTTAGTTCTTATACACGGACACGTTGAAATATAAAATACTTTTAACAGTACCTGAAGATTTTTCTAGCAACTTATCAGAAGTAGCAGACAAGCTAATGGTCGGCACTCTTCTTCTTTTACTTTGTTAAATCCAACTTCCGCTATTGTGGACCCTGCATTTAGTCTACTGCCGCCTACAGGTGTTTATAAACTTTGCATCAAGAGGGTCTAAGAAAATCCGAGCCACATAAGTTTTTTTTATTTTGTTGGTTAAACAACGTTTATTTTTAGTGTTTTAGAATTTAACTCGAATGCAGAACATATGTAGTGCACGCTATTTCAAGATGTTAGATAGTTTTTTACATTTCTACTGGAGGTTGGGCTAAATTACAACATAACCTACATGTTTATATTCCACTTTATTAAATGGTATTCTAAAATAATAAATTATTCAAATTCAGCAAGGTGTTTTTTTTAGCCATTTCCGGTACTCTGTTCGTTCCCTACAAAATAAAACCCCACGTTTAAAACAAACAACGGTATATGTGAATTCTATTGATATACTTTTATTTATTTATTTATTTATTTGTTTGTTTGTTTGTTTGTTTGTTTGTTTGTTTTAATTTTGGTAGGTTGTCCCAAACGTTATGGAGCTATGTACCTAAACGTTTAACCATCAGAGCCCCTCCTTCATTAGTTGCTTCCTTGTAAGCGTTTCCATAGTGATGACGCTTCAACATTGAAACGGTTCAGTAGTTACAGTTGAGTTGTGTTCTGCGGCTGGGTCACATGAACATTACGGATCTTCTTACTTACTTATCAAAGTGACGTTTATTGAATGGACAAACGATAAAGGTAAACGTTTGCGCGTGCTGGTTTCTCTTGCTGCTGCCTTTTCTTTTCTTATCCCGTAAACCTTAATCGCTACGGTTAGCTCAGTTATCGAAAGGTTAGTCAACAACCGTCATTTGTTTTATCTGTTTCCATTTTTTTAAGGATTATTGGCATTCGCCTCCTGGGCATTTCAATGTTCTAAAAGATGGATGGCTGGAAAAAACTTCCAGTCCTGCCACCAATTAAAGGGAGGTGGGAGCCGGATGAACTCGAAAGGATCATCACCAAGAAAAGAGAGATGGAGGAGGAGCAAGCAGTCGACGAGGAGAGGCTGAGACGACTAAGCAGCAAAATTGCGCAACAGCAAAATAAATCCCTCACAGTCTTGTAGGATTTTTCCCTTTCAATTATGATAATAATGTGAAGCTGTCAATGATCTATTCATGTGTTTAACGTGGGAATCATTCCAGGGTCTCCAGAGCTAAAAAAGAGATGGAAAAGTCCCAAAAAGAAGGAACTTGTCGACTTTCACCAGAACCCCAATTTCCCCCTTCGGTATTTTATTTCATTTTATATTATTTTATTTGATTGCCTTTGTTGGCATTTCTTGTATTGCTCTTAATTTTTTTTTATTTGCAAACATTGTGTCTTAATAACAGATTATTTTTCATGAATGACTTTACAGATGCTTAGTGAGGAGCGACAACACCTGGTATGTTGACATTACACAGTGGAATGCTGTTATAATAATAATGAGAGAAAAAAAGAGGCAACCCTTTTGTTCCTTTAGGGAGGGGGGGGGGGGGTCTGCTCTCTGTCTAATTTTGTGAATCGCTATTTGCAGAAAACATATAATTTTTTAAAGCATTGTGTGGAGAGCCGACCTGATGACTACAGCATGCCACAAGACTGGATGGACAATATTTTAGCCAGAGTCCCAGCTGAACTCACAGAGACACCAAAGCAAAAGGAACACAGAGAGGAGCTCTGCAACCTGGTCAGAGACGATTTCAAGAAAGTATTGGTCCAGTTTACAGGTAATGTTAGTTATCTGCTGTGTGTGAATGCTGGGCGGTACAAGTTTGTCTTAGAAAAAAAAATTCTAACTGCATTTTAAATTAGCTTCAATCTTCATTAATAATTATTAACGGGAGCCGGTTTAGCTCGTGCTGGTTTGCAGCACCTTCCGTCCGTGAAACCAGGGTTCGACTCCAGGCTGCTCCCTATTCCCTTCTCTACTTCTGTGCCAGTCCCAAGCCCAGTTGCTTTGAGAGGGTTGCGTCAGGAAGGGCATCCGGCGTAAAACACTGCCAAGTTACCATGCGACTCGTTTGCTGTGGCGACCCCTGATGGGAAAGCCGAAAGGGAAGCAGCTTCATTAATAATTTCCTTTAGGAAGTCTTGGGGAGCTGAATGCATATTTCCCCTTGTTCAGTTGTTTTTTTTTTTAGGATAATTTATTCCTTGAATAAAACAAGGTTGAATCTTTTTGTTAACCTATTATTTGCTAATTCCTTTTATGACTTCATTTACTGGTTGTCAGGCATTTTCTTTCAGCCAAAAACAGTTGGTTGAATAGCATTGGTGAAAAGTTACCAAAGCAAGCAAAAACAGTTTATTATTCTGTCTTGTCAGTTGACTCTGTGTTAAAGAATCCCCTGAGGGAAGAACAGAGCTTAGAAGACCAGGTGTTATCACAGCCAAGGTTGGTGTTCTTTTTTATGTGCACTCTAAAAACATTCAAATAATCTTTTTGTGCTAATCATTTGCGATTCATCTTTTGTAGAATCGTTGAGTTTTCCCAGCCAAGGTTTGATAGCTTTTTGAAAACCCGAAGCTGGATTGAAAAGAAGTTGTACATTGTTGAACCTGTAATGCAGGCTATTTTGGAAATTGGCATTACAACACTTTCCTCTCTGGTCCTTGTTAATCTTCCAGAGTACAGGTAAAAAAATAAATACAATTAAAAAAAAAAATAATGAAACTGCATAATAAATTTGTTTTTTTTTTTGCAAGGTATTATATATTTGATATTTCTCTTGCTGGCATAGAGTTTTAGGACCCATGGATTGCAAAAGTCTACAGAACAAACTCGTTTTGGAGTGTAAAAGGAAGGAAGACAGTGTCATGAATACCTGGTTCCCCCAGATCCTCAAGCTTTTCAACAATGAAAAGACACCAGAAAGCACTGGAGACCAGAAACAAGCATCCTTCTATAACTGTGCATCCACCCTCATTTCCAATCAGGTAAATACATACAAAATGTCTTTTGAAAAGAGGAGTTCTAACAGTTTTTGTTTATTATAGTAAAAAAAACAAACATAAATTGATCTAATTAAGTTGTACACTTACTCTAGGAATTTTAGACTGATTTTGAGAATAAATACAAAGTGGTCTACACTTGTACAGCACTTTTATTTACCTACTATTACTCAAAGGTTCTTAGACTGCTGCTCACGTATTGACTCCATGGACTGTATAAGACAACTGGACTGAGCGAGTGAGACGTCACCCATAGAAAATGTCTTACTTCTGGCTCCAGTGAAATGAAGCCAATTCAGTCACCATTTTTTTATACGGACGTTGCCATGTTGGAGGCAGATGACAGTGATTGGTCTGAGTAGGCCTGAGTCAATGTTTCTATGGCAACTGTTGCCAATCAGGAGTGAGCTTGTTTAAAGTCCACACTCTTTCCACTGAAAGTGGGCTCTGGAGAATCTGTCAAACACTGAGGTAAGGGTGAGCGGGTACCACTGAGACATCTGATTGGGCAGTTTATAACCTGAGACAAAAAAAGAAAAGAAAAAGAAAAAAATCATGATATTTAAGGTGTCAGAGCAAGAATTTTAATACAGAGAAATAGCATGACTGAGTCATAGCTGTTTATTTCTCAATAGAGGTCTATGGGATTTTGGCTTCCTGGAGCCAGCAGGTACTTCCAATTTGGAACGTGAAGGGGGAGGGATCACACAGTCCAGTTCTCTATATACGTCCAGTCACACACATATGGAAGAGTAGCCTTGCCACTTAACTCTACCAATTGAAGGATGAGGTTTGACGGTAGTGGATGCCACAAAATTTCAAATTTTCATTTATTTTGGTTTCCTTTTTGGATAATGAACCAACTTGCCAAAAATTTGAAATTTGGCACAGAATATTGTTTGGAGGGCCAGGATGAAAGAAAGCACCTACTAGCCCTCCATCAATCTTTTTAATGTTACATGTCTCTTTGACACGTACTGAAGAAACCAGACTTTTTTCAACCTTTTCTTAATGTGCTCAACTTTTTGCATTCAATGCAAAGATGCCCCAAGTTGATAGTTTTTTAAGGAAGTCCTTAAAGCAGATGTTTAAATAGTTTCTTTACTTAATCATTATGTCTCTGTCAAATAAATTTGACAAGCTTAAAATGCTGACAAATGTACAGCACTACCATTTACCAGTTAGAAATTTTACTGGCAACAATGCATCCCACCGAACTTTTGTCACCCAGTTTTGAGATTTTAACGACTTCTCAACCATCACTGCAGCTTACCAATAGCTCCTGTACTGAAACTGAAGATGGCATGGTCAAAAGGCTTCAAAGAACCCTTTCTGTTTTGGACAAAGTACATGCTGTACTCTGAGGATCATGTTCTTCATTTCCTCAGTGGATTCAACAGTATGCGGCCTGCCCTCCCCAAAAGAAATTCCATATAACCTGTCACATCAGCCACATAGTTTTCAGTACAGAAGCATCTCGAGGGAATGCGCATTTCCCATTATGAAAGTAGATCTCAGACTTTTAGTACAACTCAAAGAACTCTGCTGATGTAGAGTTTATCAGTTGAAGATTGAGTACTGAACTGTGGTTGGAGAGTGTGTGAACAGTAACCCAGTCATTTATTTTAAATGTCAACAAACAAAAGGGATGATTGTTGAATTTGTAAGAGATACTGAACTGGAAATTAAACACCTGAGTCTGTTGACTAAAAGAAAAATAGGACACAGCACACTGCTTTACGAGAAAGCTTTAATGTTCAAAATTCTTTCACAAGTTTGTGAAGAGGAGCGTGGTTTAATATGCAATCAGACTTAACATTTTATTTTCTGGCTCATCCAAATTTAACAGTTACAATTCTGCAGATATTAATGACGCCTTTTTGATGTGGGATAGATGGATAGATAGGCATGGTATGAGTAGTACAGTGTTATTTCAAATGTATATGCTGTCATATTGTATTTGGGCTCACGGATGTTTTCTTTTTTCACGTTCTTAGCTGAGATCAGTCCTTCATAAAGGTATAGAAGAGTTTGTCAGCGTGTTCGATCCGAGCCGACAACACTGCTTGCCAATCTTTCAAATGGCTTTGACGTTTGATGATGAAAAAATGGAAATGTATCCCACTCCCCGAGATGTGGAAAAATCGGTTCTGGAGATCCTAAATGTCATAACAAATACATTTCAGGTAAGTGTCCTTTACTTTGTGAGCTCTTTCAGTGTGTGTTCAAGTGTTTCTTGGACCAGCATTATCATCTGTATCACTGATTCGCAGAAAGTGCAGACTGTTCAGTCATGGTTGGGGCACGCTTCACCATCTTTTGTGAATGCCAAGGTGACTGGCGATTACTTTTTGTGGGCTCAGTCCACTGTCAAGAGTGCTGTCCTGAAAAACATGGAGGGACCTGGCAAACATTTCCAAAGCTATGGTACCAAAATCCTGTCGTTTCTCAACTGACATTTGTTTGGTAGATTACTAACAATTGTGTCTTATTTTATAGTTGACAGTTACAGTTGGCTTGTGAATGGAACTGCCCAGACTCAAGTTGACACATTTCTAAAAGAAGAGCACTCGTTTGAGGAGTATACCAAGGTGAGGAGTGATGACTTCAGTTAAAAGAAAAAAAGTCCTACTTATATTTTGTTGTGTTTAAAATTTTTAAATTGTTTCCTCATGCCTGACAATTTTAATTTTGATGCTTTTCAAAGAAAGTGGAGACATTCCACAATTTGGCAAAAGAGATCTCCAGCCTTCCACCAAAAGTCTACTTTACAATGGTCCAGCTGGACTGTGAGGAGCTGAAACAAGGGCTAACCAACAAAGCCAAAGCCTACGCTGACCTGCTTCTGGACAAACTGGCGATCAGACAGCGTGAGCAAAACTTACTGTAAGTCACTTACTGTAGCACGTGTTTCTGAGTTTAAAACATGTTCAGATTTTAACCAGATAATATTTTGTTTTTGCAAAGGATTTGTTCTGAATTTGAAGCCATCAAACAGAAGGTTCTGGACATTCCAAAGAACACAGAAGAAATTGCTCAGATGGAAAAATACATTGATTTTACCAAGAAAAATATTGTTCCAGAGTTAAACAATGAAGTGAAGGTGAAATACTTGACTTGTTATTTTTCCTTTATCTCACACAGAAATATGGCAAATATAGCATAACTTAATACACAATATACTCTGACAGGAAGCCAACAGCCACATCATCTACCTGTTGGAAACCCATGTTGCTAAGTCAGAAGACATCAAGTTAAACTCTACAGTTTATCTCTGGCCACACAACATCCTCCTTGCATTTGAACAGAGTGAAGAGGTCAGGTTTTTGTGCCTACTTTCAACAGCTTTCATTATTTTGGCAGTCATTGGATTTAGAATGTTTTATTGTTCTACAGGTGTTGCAGAGTTCCAGACAGAAAGAAGAGAAAGAGCTGATAGCCAGAAGAGAGAGATTGACTGTGCAGCTAGAGAAGTTGGAACATAACATAAAAACATTTCCTCTCTATTCAGAGTTAGGTTTGATCCAGGAGGTAAGAACTCTTAAAGTAGGATTTCTTTGTTTGGACTGAGAACTTGTTTAAATCACTCTGTGAGCAGTGATGAGTACAAATAAGAAGATTAGAATGAACAGAATACAGAATTAGATTATACGTTTTTTCCTTCCATATTCTAAAAACATTAATGTTAGGCTGATCTTATATTCAAAAGTGTTATTGTGCATGTAGGTTAAAATCTCGTCTCTCTTTCTTACGGTGGGCCTGAATTGCAAAATTTCCAACAAATCACTTGATACAAAAATATTTTTAAGATCACGACAACAATTAAAAAAAAAACAGTTAAAAAGTAGAATTACATTTTGGAGAGAAAAAAAATTAAAAAAACCAAAACTTAAAGAACAAAAATGAATGAATTTCCAGAAAACAAAAATAAATATTAAAAAATGCAAACATTTCAGAAAACAAAATTAATTTCCAGAAAAGAAAATGAAATATTAAAAAATGAAAACATTTCAGAAAAAAAATGAAATATATATAACAATTTAGAAAACAGAATTAATTTCCAGAAAACAAAATGAAATGTTCAAAAATGAAAAACATTTCCAAACCGGAAGAAGCAGGTACTATGGGACAACGCTGATTGGATGATGATGTTTGTCAATCATTTGAATTGAACGTTAATTTAAATGAAGCGATACTGGAATTTATCATCCACACAACAATGTACCATAATTTTCCACGTACTTGCCATTTACATATTAAATCAAAAATGCTGCAAACGGATAACGAAGGTTTAAATTCTTTTTTTAATATTTCGTCTGAAGCAGAACGGTCACCTGGAAGTACTTTGTGTGGATGACGTCCGTTCTACAGGTAAACAATAAAAGGGACAAGACGAAAGGATAAAACGTTAACTCAAACGTTAATCTTCGAATGTGTAGCGGATGTGTTGAAAAAGCACACACAGAAATATCAACACCAACTAGGTTTACAAATGTTCCCAAATGTCTGTGAGAGGATTCTGTCTGAAGCAGCAGCTGTGAAGAAACGGGTGTTAAAGACACACATCAGGAAATGCAGTCCCGTCATCCACAGATAAGGTATGGAGGCACGTTTGTTTGATCTAATTACGCAGTTATGCAGCGTTAAACATGATTTCTAGGTGGGTGTTTACAGACAGATTCAAGATCCTTCAGTCATGAGTTAGTGACAGGTTACCTCATCAGTTGGAGTTGGAGAGGGGGGTCACGTGGGCAGGATTCTCAGACAGGTGTACCCGCCGCATAATCAGCTAAGCTGTCAGGTAAACTGAAGCAGTTTGTATCTCAGAAAAATATTTATGAATGCTTCTTATTCACACTTAATAGGATCTGTGACTTGAGTCTGTCAGTGCACAGAAACATGACAGTAAATGACTGCATGTGCACATCATCAGACATGTCCAGGTGTGTAACTAACAGTGGCAAAGTCTGTAGTCTAAAAAAAAATCTTTAAAAAACATTTTAGATTTTCAGGCAGAGAAGGAATACCAACGTGTTTTAAAATGTATTTTTATAAGACTGAAATGTATTTTAATCTGAGTATGGGGTTTTGACCCCTCCCTAATGAATTTCTGGTATAACCTGTTTTTTCCTCATTTTGATGAATGTGACTTTTTCCAGAACGTAAGATGAACAGCAGCTGATGGTTTTCTGTCAGGGTTTTTATTTATTCATTTATTTCTGTCAGGGATTTCAGTGGAGCTGGAGTCCAGTGCAGACGAAGCTGTAAGCATATACGAGCAGGAACTGGGGTCCCTTACCCGGATGTTTTCCTCTGGAGAGGATCTGTTCTCAACAGATGTGATGTTGAGCAGCAATGTGGACACACATTTTGATACAGTTGTTAACCACAAGCAGACTTTTCCCAGATGCATTTTTTCCTCTAATAAATGTGACTGACAGGTACCCTGAGTAAATGCTGATTGTAAACATAACATTTGATTGAATGCATGAAGAAGCCCATAAAGTAAAATCCACAACTGTTTCTTTGTTTCTGTTAGTGAAAAACGTATTCCTGTTAAGTTTTTAATAAATACACTGCATTGCTATGAAACAATTTTGTTTATTTTCATATCCATTATTACAATCCTCACGTCAGCATTCAGTTTTTTTCATAGACAAACATTTCTAAACAACAGCTTTGACAATCAAACATCAACTTTGTTAATAAAGCTTTAAAACCTAAAATGGTAAACATGGAACAACTCCTTCAACTGCGGTTTTGCTCAAAAGGAACATTAAGTTGTTTGGAGTTGTACAAGTGTTTGATGCGATTCTTTATAAATTTGGTTTTCCAGATCATCAGCCCGACGCTAAAGGCAGGAATCATGGCTCGTCTTTCACTCCCCAATGCATTCTTTACAACCAATCAGGCCTATGCAGCAGTTTAGACATTTTTTTTCCAAAGGACCTGCAATTAAAAAAGTTAGATATTATGGTCAAATAATATTTAATGATTACATTGCACATAAATCATGGTGATTTGCCTGTATACTGCATGGTGAAATGAATGACTTTAGTTTAGTTTTCTTTTATTCCCAAGTAGAACTGCCATCTTTCTTTTGCAGCACAAACTTTTTTGGAACTTTGCTTCTAGTAACTTCACTTCAATTAAGTATTTTATGAACTTATAAAGTTCATAATTTAAGTGTCAGTTTATGTATAGCCATGGTTCAAAAATAAACAATGCACTTTAATGATATTACTGTATAAATCCCAGAATCAGGCTGGCTAGGAGCAGCTTCTGTCATGTTAGCATCGAAAACGGCTAATCATGTGAAGACAGTTCGTCGACATCTGGTTCCTTATGCGGACGCGCAAGTTTTTTATTTTTTTTAAAGCAACAATTATCTTATCAAAGTAGCACCAAAATTAACATTCTCAGAGACATGTTGTTTGGACGATAAAATCCAGCATCGCTTCATTTAAAATACCGTAACGACCCAGATGGTACGTCACTATAGCCGAACTACTCATGAAGTGGCTTCATTAGAGAACTATCCATGTCCAATTCACCGCACGATCCCGAGCAGTATAAGAGGAGAAGAAGTAGGCAATGCAGCAAAATACCTTTTCAGCATCAATGCCCAATTATTTGAACATACACAAACAGCCTAACAGCATGGATGTCACTTCTGCTTCCAGCCCTCTCACTCATGGTTTTCCCCCATGATTCCCCCCTTCCCATGAGTCTTAGGGGCTGAAGGCGGGGCTAACCCCCAGGTCGCTACAATACTCAGTTCAAATGATTGACAATCATCATCCAATCAGAGTTTTTCCATAGTACCGACCTCTTCCGGTTTGGAAATTAATTTGAATTTTTTTTAATATTTCATTTTGTTTTCTGAAATGTTTTCATTTTTTAATATTTCATTTTGTTTTCTGGAAATTAGTTTTGTTTTCTGAAATGTTTTTTCAAGTTTTGGTTTCTGAAATTTTGTTTTCTTTTCCAAAAGGTAATTGTACTTTTTAACCTTTTTTTTTTTTTTTGTAATTGTCGTGATCTTAAAAATGTTTTTCTATCGAGGGATTTGTTGGATGATTTGCACTTCAGGGCCACCGTACTTTCTGGCCTTGTTAGAATGGCAACAAGTCCAACGTTTTTTGACAGTGACAGACCGGTATGCCTTAAATAACATGATAAAAGTTTATTAGATGATACTGTTTGGAAAATGACAGATTAGGTACACCTGAAAAATGCAAATGTTTTTTTTTTTTTGTAATCTGTTGTAATAAATAAATAAATTAAACAACATCTAATTTAAATTGCTCTGAAGGGACTCTAAAATTGCCCCAGAAGGCTCAGGTGAATTCTCATTGTGAGAAAACTCTTCAAACTATAAGCTTCACAAAAATGATTGTGAAAAGCAACAACCAGGTGGATTATGCAATCTGCCATGTGTTAAACTAAAGGTGGGATTTTTGCTGAGAAACAACTGTTGTTTCCAAATTATTTCAGCACCAAGACATCAAAAGATTTCCAAACAATCCTGCAAACTGATAACGTTTTTAAGATAGCTCAAAATTAAACTGCAATCTTACTTTTACTAAATCAACAGGCTACAACCCAGCACACATCAGAACTTTCTTATTTGTTAATTTCAGAATGCTTATATCACTGCATTTTCCTTGTGCAATGCAATTGTGTAAGGCTATTATATTTACATTCCTTGTGTATCTGGAGGTGGCAAGTTTCTTCTAAAAGAATGTGTTTGTAGAAATAATAACTTTAACATAATGGCTTTCATCAATAGTACATTGCAGATGTCAGAACTACAGGAAAACGTCTTCAGGAGGCTGAAGAAAATATTGTCGGCATTAATAAAGAAGAGGCTTTCTATAAATGGGAGATAACATGTTACCCAGAAGTGAAGGCCATGAAAGAGCAAATGGAGCCATACCAGAAGGTTTTTGAATGTATCCTGAAGTGGCAGCACACAGAGAGCAGGTTTGAATTTTCATTTCATTTGTGTTGAGCTTCAATTTTCCTTTTTTTCTATTCAGTTTTTTCTTTTCTTTTTTTAGTATTAATTTAACTTTTCACACTCTTTTGAAAAGGTGGATGGATGGTTCCTTCTTGGACTTAAATGGGGAAACCATGGAAACTCAAGTAGATGAGTTCTATCGGGAGATCTACAAGATGTTGAAGTTTTTCCAACAGAAGCAGAGTAAAGCTGCTCAGGAAGTGGCAAAGACTTATGGGAAAGCAGAAGGTCAACCAGATGAGAAGAATTCAAGCAAGCAGGAGTGTCCCACAGTTAATTTGTGCTCCATTGTAATAGAACAGATCCAAAAATTCAAGGTATTTTATCTCGTAAAATAATTCAGCATTTATGAAGCAAACGAAGGTTTGTTCAAGGAAAATCAGTCACATAGATGATGCTTGTCTTATAGGACTATATTCCTGTAGTGTCCATTCTCTGCAACCCAGGTCTTAGAGGGCGTCACTGGGAAAAGATGTCTCAGATAGCGGGGTTTGACCTCACCCCCAATTTTGGTACATCACTACGGAAACTTTTACAACTGAAACTGGAACCTTTCCTGGAGGAGTTTGAGACAATCAGTGTTGCTGCTAGCAAAGTATGATTTCTGACAATATTTAATTTGTTCCAAGAAGGTTGTATTTAAAGTATTACACAACTACTTTCTTTTTTTCTGCAGGAGTTTTCTCTGGAGAAGGCTATGCAAACCATGACACAGGTGTGGGATGGTGTTTCTTTCCATCATCAGCCTCACAAGGATACTGGAGTTTCCATCTTCACTGCCTTGGATGATATTCAGATGATGCTGGATGACCAGATTGTGAAAACTCAAACCATGATGGGCTCACCGTTTGTCAAGCCTTTTCAAAGCGAAATGAAGGTAAGATTACATTTTAATAACACTTTGAATGTTAAATTACAATAGATTGATGTGTAATTGATGTTAATGTTAGCATTGAGCTTCAGTCAAGGATATTATGTTGAATCTATCCAGGGTGAGATCCTAATAATGTCTCATTTTTGGTTCATAGCAGTGGGAGGAGCGTCTGCTTCATATTCAAGAATCCATTGATGAATGGTTGAAATTGCAGGCCCAGTGGCTTTACCTGGAGCCGATATTTTCATCTCAGGACATCATGCAACAGATTCCTGAGGAGGGAAGACTTTTCCAAACTGTTGACAGAAACTGGAGAGAGATCATGGGTCATTGTGTAAAGGACTCAAAGGTAAAAGAAACACAGAACTCATTTGCTAATGTTAAAAACAAAATTAAACCGATGGAAACAAATCCTTCAGTTTTTGTTCTCTTGGTGTCATGTCATGATTGTTTATTATTAACAGGTTTTGCAAGCAACCTCACTTCCTGGTTTACTGGAAAGACTGCAAGACTCCAATGCCCTTCTTGAAAAAATCATGAAAGGTCTGAACGCCTATTTGGAAAAGAAACGTCTATTTTTTCCAAGGTGAACAAATTCATTTCTTTTGCAGTTCCTTGTCAAACTTTTACGTTTCTTCAATAGAACCACAGACCTTAATAGTAGCTGCATGCTCTGCATTCAGATTCTTCTTTTTGTCCAACGATGAAATGCTCGAGATTCTTTCGGAGACCAAAGATCCTCTACGTGTTCAGCCTCATCTGAAGAAATGCTTCGAGGGCATTGCCAAACTTGACTTCTTACCCAATCTGGATATCCAGGCAAGGCAGTCACATATTTTGCTACTGACATTGTTTGGTGCTGGATTTTTCCAGCTTAAATTAGCATGCACACATTTCCTACTCAGGCCATGTACAGCAGTGAAGGAGAGCGTGTAGAGCTGATCCAAAACATCTCCACATCCGAAGCCAATGGAGCCGTGGAGAAGTGGCTCCTTCAGCTGGAGGATGGGATGATTTCCAGTGTAAGGGATATAATAGATCGCTCCAGGGTGGTAAGAAAACGTTTCTGGATACCTTAATAATACATAGTTTTATAGGTCTATTTCTAATTTTTTGTGCATTTTGCTTTGTGATCATGTTTTTCAAATATTTTGAAAGTTATTTTGTCTTGTGTAATGTTATATGTTGTGCTGCACCTTTCAATGGACAGGCCTATGAAAAGACTGCCAGGAACCAGTGGGTCAAGGAATGGCCAGGACAGGTGGTGCTCTGCACCTCACAGATTTTTTGGACTTTGGAGGTTCACAAGGCCCTTGAGACAGGAACCAAAGTATGAATTTTGTCAATGCTTTCTGCACAATTCTTAAAAAGCAATGTAATTTCTTTCTTAAAAAGGGTTGATGCTTTTTAATGTTACAGCATTATTACAAACTTACTTAAGAATATTTAAATTAATCATTGCATTACTGAATTCAGTAATAAGTTACAAAGTATTGACTCTCTTTAAATGAACAGTCTCTGATTATTTCTGTTTATGCAGATGAATGCTTGCTATTTTCAGCCCTAATTTAAATATCAAATGTGTTTTTGATCCCTGTAGGGTTTAAAAAAGTACTATCAACAACTTCAAAATCAACTAAATGAAATTGTAGAACTGGTGAGAGGAGAACTGCCTAAACAGACGAGGACTACTCTTGGAGCTCTGGTAACAATTGATGTCCATGCCAGGGATGTAGTCAAGGACCTCATCGAGAAAGGTACTTACTGTGTTAAGCTGTTTTTTAAGCCTAATGATGCACAGCACTCACGGAAAGTGCACGTTGTTTACATGTAAATGCCTGTTTTTTAGATGTATCAGATGAAACTGACTTCGAGTGGCTAGCTCAGCTTCGCTATTACTGGATGAATGACAATGTTCGAGTCCACATAATAAACTGTGATGTAAAATATGCCTATGAGTACCTGGGAAATTCACCTCGTCTAGTGATCACTCCTCTGACAGACAGATGCTACAGAACTCTGGTAAAAACATTTGTTCACATGCTTAATCCTCTCTCTGGGACGGTACTGAGTAGTGTAAAGTGTCCCACCTTTTCAGATTGGAGCATTCCACCTGAATTTAGGTGGTGCTCCGGAGGGTCCGGCTGGGACAGGAAAGACAGAGACCACCAAAGACCTGGCCAAAGCCCTTGCTGTTCAGTGTGTGGTCTTCAACTGTTCCGATGGACTGGATTATCTCGCAATGGGAAAAGTAAACAAAATAATTAAATGGATAAAACAACCTTTTTGATTGTTGTGTCATTGCTTGTACCAGTAATTTTAATGTACCATAACTCTCAGTTTTTTAAAGGTCTAGCTTCATCTGGAGCCTGGGCATGCTTTGATGAATTCAATCGCATTGAGCTGGAGGTCCTATCTGTAGTGGCCCAACAGGTTCTCTGCATTCAGAGGGCCATCATGCACAAACTGGAGTACTTTGACTTTGAAGGGACTATGCTCAAACTAAATCCCAACTGCTTTGTGTCCATCACAATGAATCCTGGCTATGCTGGACGTTCAGAACTCCCAGACAACCTCAAGGTATGAGGAGATAGCACAGCATTTACAGTTTTTTGGGGGGGATATTTTGTACATTTTAATGCTTTGTACAGTTGAATTTTTTTATTTAGTATTTATTGTAATATTGTATTGATTTGTAAACACTTAGAATAATCTTGGTGTAATTTCTTTGAGATGTACTAAATTGTGTCACCATTTTGTTTATCCTGTGTGTTCCTGTTCAGGTCTTGTTCCGCACCGTGGCCATGATGGTTCCAAACTACGCTCTAATAGCAGAGATTTCTCTGTATTCATATGGCTTCCTCAATGCCAAACCACTGTCAGCCAAAATTGTGATGACCTACAGGCTTTGCTCAGAACAGCTCTCTTCACAGTTCCACTATGATTACGGCATGAGGGCTGTCAAAGCAGTACTTCTGGCTGCAGGGAACCTCAAACTCAAGTTTCCGAATGAGAATGAAGACATCCTGGTAATTGTACTGAAAGGAATTCATTTGTTATTAGATGTATTTCTTCATTGTAAACCTTTCTACCCTGTTATTGGATGCAGCTCCTGAGATCCATAAAGGATGTTAATGAGCCCAAGTTTCTGTCCCATGATATCCCCCTGTTTAACGGAATCACCAGTGACTTATTCCCAGGCGTCTCCCTTCCTGTGGCTGACTATAAGGTTGGATATCCTGACATATTTGTTTACACTAATTTCAGAAACGCTGTGAATTTTTTTTTACTTTTTAAAACCTTTTCTTTAAACCTGTTTGACTTTCATATTCCTGTCAGCTTTTCTTAGAGGCTGCTGAAGAGTGCTGCAAAATTCACAATGTCCAGCCAACAAAGGTCTTCACAGATAAGCTGATCCAGACATATGAGATGATGATTGTAAGGCATGGGTATGTCATCCTTTAGATTTCTTTTTGTCTTATATTGTGTCCTGTTACTTACAAATCTGATTGTGCTCACATGACTGAAATATGATATTTATTTAGAGCATGCAAAGAAAAATACATATATATATATATATATATATACCAACATATATTTTTATAGGTTTATGTTGGTGGGAGAATCTTTTGCTGGAAAAACCAAGGTACTGCACGTTCTGGCTGATACTCTTAGCTTAATGAATGAGAGAGGACATGGTGAGGAAGAGAAGGTCATCTTCAGGACACTGAATCCGAAGTCCATTACCATGGGACAACTCTTTGGACAGTTTGACCTTGTTTCCCATGAGGTAGACATATTAGAACTAGCTTTAAATACTGTGGACAATTAATACTCTGAGACAGCTAATGTCTTTTTTTTTTTCTTTTTTTCTTATGATTGGGTGTCTCTCTTTACTCTATAAGTGGACAGATGGAGTTGTAGCAAATACTTTTCGTGAGTTTGCATTGGCTGAAACGCCTGACCGCAAGTGGGTGGTGTTTGATGGTCCCATTGATACACTGTGGATTGAAAGTATGAACACTGTCCTGGATGACAACAAAAAGGTAAATAACATAAAAAAATAGAAACATATTTTGCTTTTACTAATACAAATGTTAATATGATATTGTTTTGTGTCACTCAATCTGCAGTTGTGCCTGATGAGTGGGGAGATAATTCAGATGTCCAATCAGATGAGTCTAATATTTGAAGCCAATGATTTGTCACAAGCTTCTGTGAGTTATAATGTTGAATTTGGATTTTTTTCAATCAATGGTTCTGTCATAAAACTCATTTTTGTCCTTTTTTTATCAGTACTGTTTGAATATTACTCAGTTCCCCTGAAATTCTAAATGATTCAGTGTGCAACACAATGATTTCAGATCCATTGAAAGGCTACAAGCATTATTTTCTTGTTTTCCTTATTTTTTTAAATTGGCCCCTTAAAGTAAAAGACACAACTTTTCATTCTTTTGAGGGGCTTTTTGTGTCATTGCAGCCTGCCACAGTCAGCCGATGTGGCATGATCTACATGGAACCATCTCAGCTTGGCTGGAAGCCTTTAGTTATCTCCTGGATAAACACGCTTCCCGATCCTCTGCAGAGCCCAGATAATCGTTCCCTCATACTGGATCTCTTTCACTGGCTTATTCCACCCTCCCTTCAAATGCTGCGCAGGCACTGCAGAGTAAGAGACTCCCTAGTTTCAGATCAATCAAAGCATTTTTAGATGTGCAACTCAAGTTAAAAAGAAAGAATGGACAACATTGGCAAGTTAAAAAAAATAAGTAAAAACCTTTAAAGAAGTATTGTGCTCCAAACAGAGCTCGTTTTAGAATTTTATTTTCTTTCTTTACTTTTATCCATGTTTTTTTTTTCACTCTCACTGAAAACAGATCTAAAATGCAAAGCAGTATACGGTATTTACTTTTTACAGAATTCCTCTGCCAAGCAAATACTTGGTTTGTTCAACATCTGTGGCTACATTGTTTTATGCAAAACAGGGTTTAAAATGAATCATCTTTTTCTCAATAATGTAGCATCCTAAAGGAAGCACACAATTTATACTAAAATTATTTTTTAGCTGTCAGAGTCCTCTTCCTTTCAGAAAACATATTATTTCTAAATGTAACAATGTTGTACTGCTTGACAAAGATTGTTCAAAGTAATCCCTAAATTTTATTTATTTTTTTTGTGCACCATGACTGATTTCAGATTTTAATGGATGTGACTTTGTTTACAGGAAGTTGTCCCTACAACCAACAGCCACACAGTGGTGGCGCTCTGCCGATTGTTCAAAATGATTCTTGATGAACCGGTGAAAACAGGACCGGATGACGAAAGTATTCGCACTTGGATCATGGTAAAAAAGAGGCAGTTTCTTTAAAAGTATTTGATTTTTAAAACCTAATTTATACCAAATATTAGGTTGGATTTGAATGTATCAAAGAGTAAAAATCCTCTAAATACTAGGATATTTCTATTCACTGAAAGCATAGAAAGCTCCTTCTCTTTTGTTTTGGGTTATAGGCGGCCTTTGCTTCCTCCCTGGTGTGGTCTGTGGGTGGCTGCTGTGATACAGATAGCAGAGAAAAGTTTAATGACTTCATCAGACAAACAGTTTCAGGAAAAAACAAAGAACATCCAATCCCTGAAACAATAGAAAGATGGGAGTGTCCAATAAATGAGAAAGGCCTGGTGTATGACTACTTTTATGAGGTATGATTCAAGTACATCACTTTAAAAAAATTCACTGGCATTCAATCCTTACATCATGATTCAATCTTTGCTACAGTTTAAAGAAAAAGGCAGATGGATCCATTGGAATGACACTATTGAGAACATTAACCTCGGAGAAATAAACACTAAAGGGCAAGAGATCATTGTGCCCACCATAGACACAGTTCGCTACACATACCTAATGGATCTCTGCATCAGCCAAGGAACGTAAGTTTTCCCATAAGTAGGTTTGTATTGAAACTTATGTGCACAGTTTGTGTCATTCCTCTGTAAGTGATGTTTTAGATTTGTGGTTGTTCTGTACTTATAATATATTCTCTTTTTTATTATTTCACATGGTTTATTTGTTTGTGTTGAACAGTCCTCTCCTGTTTGTTGGTCCTACTGGTACTGGGAAGTCGGTGTACGTTAAGGACAAACTGCTGAACAACCTGGACAAAGATTGCTACCTCCCATTTTTTATCAACTTTTCTGCCCACACAAGTGCAAACCAGACTCAGGTCAGTGCTTCCGGGGTTGAATATGGAAATCTTGAACCACATAGGAATATATTAAATTGATATATTCTAAAACCTTACATAACGAATGAGGATCTTTTTTAGTTTTTATCAGACAAATGTAAAGTTAAAGAGATGTTGTTTATCTTCACATGCTGATTGTGATGGGCGTAACCCTGTCAAATTAATTTGTCAGATCTGTCCAAATGCCCACACCCCCTCTTTCTGGTTGTGGTTTTTGCAGTGGGTGACTCTGTGGATGCCTTCTCATACGAGTCTGTTTGTTATAGTTTGTTATAGTTTATAGTGTGATTGATTATGTCGCACATTAAATTTGGTGGTCTCTTTTTCTTTGGTTCTTGTGTCTGATGTACTGTAAGCTTTCAAAGTTAAATACATCTTCATCCTTACTTTTGTCTGTTCAATAAAACAAAACTCACTCATACACATGAAAGACAAGAAACAGCTTTATTTCCCTGTCAAATAAGATATTAACAAACATTTATATATTAACTTTTCTGTCGCGTGTTCCAGAATATCATTATGTCCAAGATGGATAAGCGAAGAAAAGGGGTGTTTGGTCCTCCTTTGGGAAAAAGGTATGTCCTGTTTGTGGATGACCTGAACATGCCTGCCCGGGAACAGTTTGGAGCACAGCCTCCTGTAGAACTCTTACGACAGTTCTTGGACCATGGACACTGGTGAGCCACCCGTTTTCTAAGGCCAACTGAAAATATCGCATGCAAGGATGTAATAAAAAGTATTCTGACAATGTCAGTATGAGAAGAAAAACAAAGCTTTTTGTTGAGGTGAGAATGCTTTGTCACCACAGGTACGACCTGAAGGACACCTCCAAAATCAGCCTTGTGGATGTTCAGTTCATCGCAGCGATGGGTCCCCCTGGTGGTGGAAGGAATGCTGTAACTTCCCGATTCCTTCGGCACCTCAACATTATAAGCATAAATCCTTTCAGTGATGACACCATGGTTCACATTTTCTCGAGTATTGTGGCCTTTTCTATGAAGAAAAATTTGTTCTCACCTGAGTTTGTCATTGTGGGCAACCAGATAGTCACAGCCATGATGGAAGTGAGTTCTTCTAAAATATACAATCACCGTGTAATAACTGTGCTTTAGGCTGAAATGTTATTTATACAAAGTTATGAACCTGTAACTCTTTTTTTTTAGTATCTTGACAGTTATTACCTACATTTTCTTTCTTGAAGGTGTATAAGAAAGCCATGGCGAATCTGCTTCCGACTCCAGCGAAGTCTCATTACACCTTCAACCTACGGGACTTCTCGCGTGTCATCCAAGGCTGCCTGCTGCTAAAGAAGGGGTCTCTGGAGGGCAAACAAACACTGATTCGACTGTTTGTCCACGAGGTCTATCGTGTGTACCATGACCGCCTGGTGGATGACGAAGACAGAACATGGCTCTACCAACTAATGAACAGCATAGTGAAAGATCACTTCAATGTGCCATTTGACCAAGTTTTTGGACAACTGAAGCAAGGCGACAAAGTAAAGCCCATGCAACTTTCCTTGAAATGGAGTCACATGTCACATGTCTGATTTTATCTAAGTAGTAGATGCTCTAATTAAAAAAAGGTTCTATTACATTATGCCATGCAGAAAATACTAGTTTTATTTTATGTTTTTATTTTAAAGAATTTAGGCAATATGAATAGTAAGATTACAATAATGTTCTTATGAACCTTTCTTTTTAAGCTGGAAGAGAAAGATATGCAAAATCTTCTGTTTGGAGACTACATGAACCCGGACCTGGAGGGGGATGAACGTTTGTACACAGAGGTGCCCTCAATTGAAACCTTTGCCGAGGTGGTCAAATCGTGCCTTGAAGAGTACAACCAGATGCACAAAAATCGGATGAATCTTGTCATCTTTAGGTGAATTTTTTAAAATTGCTGAATTTAGAGAATCCCGTTTTAACTAAGACACAAGTTTTAATTGGACTGTGCTTTATGTGTTAAAACTTAGATATCTCCTGGAGCACTTGTCTCGTATCAGTCGGGTTTTAAAGCAACCTGGGGGCAATGCTTTGCTAGTTGGAGTTGGAGGCAGCGGACGCCAGTCCATAACTCGCCTGGCCACATCAATGGCCCACATGACCTTGTTCCAACCGGAGATCTCCAAGAACTATGGCATGACAGAGTGGAGAGATGATCTTAAGGTTAGATTTCAAGATAAATTTAGACTTTGAGAAAAAAAACCAAACACTTGTAGCTTAATCTGAATTTCCTAAAAAAATGCAGATGCTGCTGAGGAATGCTGGAGTTAAAGGACAAAAGACAGTGTTTTTGATAACTGACACTCAGATTAAGGATGAAGCCTTTCTTGAAGACATTGACAGCGTGTTGAACACGGGAGAAGTGCCCAACCTGTTTGCTGTAGATGAGAAGCAAGAAATCATTGAGGTAAAATATTCTACATGCATTCACACACCAATGTGTCTCCAGTGAACAAAAGAGTCCCCTAAAATACATTTTTTCTTTGTTTATCTCAAGACAATTCGTCCCATCGCTCAAGCTGGAAAAAAAAGTGTTGAGCTGAGCCCTTTGACTCTGTTTGCCTTCTTCGTGGCTCGCTGTAAAGAAAACTTGCACGTAGTTGTGGCCTTTAGTCCCATTGGAAAAGCTTTTCGGAAGCGTCTGAGGCAATTTCCGTCTCTCATCAACTGCTGCACCATTGACTGGTTCCAGGTACCCTGTTAAATATTAGGCAGTGCTAATTACTGTAATATTAACATCAAACACATTTCCATAAGAAATCAAGTTAATCTACTTATTTAAAGACAGTGTTGTGTAATATTCTCCTGTTTGTTTATACATTCATCTCTCTGTCCCCAATCGCAGCCATGGCCAGAGGAAGCTCTTGAGCGAGTTGCCAATTCATTCTTGGAATCACTTGAGATGAGTGAAAATGAGAGGCAGGAGGTCATAACCATCTGCAAAACCTTTCACACCTCTGCAAATCAGCTCTCTGACAAGTAAAACACGTTTTTCAGGAACCTGCTGATTCAAAGGTGCACCATGTAAATGTGAGAGTGTTTGGTTTTGTTGTTGTGGTTAATTGCAGATTCCAAGCTGAACTGGGTCGCTATAATTATATCACTCCAACATCCTACCTTGAGCTGATTGCAACTTTCCAGCAGCTTATTTCTCAGAAAAGAGAGACCATCATGAATGCAAAACAGAGGTATATCAATGGTTTAGATCAGCTGGCCTTTGCTGAGTCTGAGGTAAGCGTAGTGCCACACCTGCCTGATTTTTCCCTTTAACATCATTTTTATATACAGCATGCTGTCAATGGGATTATTTTTACAAGGTCTTGAATTTACTACAACTGTTCTGATAAATGTTTTTGTCTGAAGGTTGCTAAAATGAAGAAAGAACTGGTAGATCTCCAGCCCAAACTGGAACAGGCAAAGATAGACAACACCAAAATGATGGAGGTGAAACTGTTTCACACCACATTACCACTTAAACTGTAACTCCATTCGTAGACATTTTTTTAATGTAAACATATATTTGTTTTAAATTATTTCTCAGGTGATTGAAGTGGAATCTATTGAAGTAGAAGCCAAAAGTAGAGTTGTTCATGTTGACGAGGAGGCAGCAGCCATGAAAGCCAACGAGGCCCAGGCTCTGAAGAGTGAGTGTGAGAATGACTTGGCTGAAGCCTTGCCTGCACTGGAAGCAGCTCTGACTGCCTTGGACACATTAAAGGTGAGCTATATCTCCCAACACATTTTTCCATCCAGATCAAACAATACCAAAAAAAAAGCCTGTTTTTCTGCAGCCCTCCGACATCAGTATAGTGAAGGCAATGAAAAATCCACCCTCCGGAGTGAAGCTGGTTATGGCAGCTGTATGTGTGATGAAGAATGTGAAGCCAGATAGGATACCCGACCCTGCTGGAACTGGGAAAAAGGTCAGACCAGGAATCTTTCAAAGGGTTGTTTACCGGTACTTATTTCATCAAAATACTTTGTCTTTGAAATACTTTGCATTTTAAATTGAGGTCTCTTTATTACCTAGATATTAGACTACTGGGGTCCAAGCAAAAAGCTCCTGGGAGACATGAACTTTTTACGAGATCTTAAAGAGTATGACAAAGACAACATTCCTGTGAGTTTCGATAAAAATGCTGTTTTAAATTGAAACAAGGAAAAAAAAACATATATTTTGTCCTAACAAAAATATCAATTTATGAACTGCAGGTTCCTGTGATGCAAACAATTCGGAACGAGTTCATGACCAATCCTGACTTTGATCCCAGCAAAGTGGCAAATGCCTCCTCTGCAGCGGAAGGCCTTTGCAAGTGGATCACAGCAATGGAAGTTTATGACAAAGTCGCCAAGGTGCAATGATTCTTTGCATTTTTCTCCTTTTTTTTCTCCTTTCCTTTAACGATAGTAGCTGTATGCATACTCCTGCACATCCCTTAATCTCAAACAGTCTTTTTTTTTTTTTTAAGGTTGTGGCTCCAAAGAAAGCTAAACTTGCCGAGGCACAGGAGTCTTTGGCTGCTACTAAGGCTGTGCTGGACCAGAAGAGAGCAGAGTTGAAGGAGGTTGAAGACCGTTTGACTGCTCTTCAAAAAACTTTTGAGGAGAAGACAGAGGAGAAGGCCCGGCTAGAGATGCAAGTGGAATCATGTGCCAGGAAGTTGGAGCGAGCAGAAAAGCTCATTGGTGGTCTGAGTGGGGAGAAAATAAGGTCACAACCAAACTATAATAATCTGTTGTTGGCGGTTTTTGTTGTGGCTGTATTAGTTAAGACCATAACATGTTTGAATCTAAATACACCCATAGATGGTCTAAAGCAGCAGACGACCTGCAGAACACTTACGACAACTTGACAGGAGACGTTCTTATTTCTGCTGGCGTCATCGCCTACTTGGGACCTTTTACTTCTGGCTTCAGACAAAATTGCACCAAATTATGGACTACACTTTGTCAAGTAAACATGCCACTATTTTCCCTTTTTTGTGTCTTTTAAAATAAATATTTTTAATTTCTGTTAATTGTTTTTTTATCTAAACATCTCTAGTCTAAAAACATTCCATCTTCAGACGACTTCTCTCTCAGTAAAACTCTGGGCAATCCTATTGAGATAAGGGCTTGGAACATAGCAGGCCTTCCCAATGACTCTTTCTCTATCGATAATGGTGTCATAGTGAGAAACTCACGCCGATGGTGAGTCTCCATTAAAACAGTAACGCTCATCAAACATCCGCTTGAATTTAAAGACGTGCTACTTTGTTTGAAATTGTCCCCTTTGTAGGCCTTTGATGATTGACCCACAAGGTCAAGCTAACAAATGGGTGAAGAATTTAGAAAAAGACAACAACCTGAATGTGATCAAGCTAACAGATGGGGACTACATGAGAACCCTTGAAAACTGCATTCAGTTTGGAACCCCACTGTTGCTGGAAAATGTAGGAGAAGAGCTGGATCCATCACTGGAGCCACTGCTGCTAAAGCAAACATTCAAACAAGGTGCTGTTAATGTAAACATGCAACATCGCTTCACTCATTTTGTGATAGCATTCCCTGAAATGCCTCGATTCACAAACTTTTTGTTCTATTTTAAGGTGGTGTGGAAAGCATAAAACTTGGGGAGCGAGTGATCGAGTACTCTGCTGACTTCCGTTTCTACGTTACAACCAGACTCAAGAACCCGCACTATTTACCAGAGGTGGCCACTAAAGTGTCCTTGCTCAATTTCATGATCACGCCAGAGGGTCTGGAAGACCAGTTGCTGGGAATTGTTGTTGCAAAAGAGAGGTAGAACCAGATTAACTAGAAGATGTCAAAAACAATTTCTTTGTTCCTATAATCACACCATTGTTTGACCTTCAGGCCCGAACTGGAAGAGGAGAGAACTGCTTTAATCCTGCAGTCAGCTAATAACAAGAGACAACTAAAGGAAATTGAGGATAGCATACTAGAAACTCTTCAGTCTTCCAAGGGAAATATCCTGGAGGATGAAAGTGCCATTCAAATTCTAGACTCAGCAAAGATAATGTCTAATGAGATCACCAAAAAACAACAGGTGGGAACATATAAAAATAAAATCTGGGCGTTGGAATGACAAATCTAATTTAATAACAATCCATCTCCCTTTCAAATTCAGATTGCAGAGAAAACGGAACTCAAGATAGCTGAGTCTAGAGAGGGCTACAGAGAGGTCGCCAAGCATTCATCTATCCTCTTCTTTAGTATTGCTGATCTTACCAACATTGACCCCATGTACCAGTATTCTCTCATCTGGTTTGTCAACCTCTACATAAACTCTATACAAGACAGGTGAGCAACACGTATGCAAATATATTTTAGCTATAACTTTGAGGAAAATTCCAAAAGTTCCCCTTGATTCAAATAAAAAGTAGACTGTTTTAGAGGGTTTTTACATCTCTATTAATAACAATCATTATTGAGACTATCTTTATCATTTTGCTGTTGTTCAAACAACTAAATTAAAGTTTGAACAGGCTGTATACACTTTTTGTTGTAAATAAAATTGCTTCTCTAAAGGCTTTTAAATTTCCTCTCAGCATCAAATCCAAGGTTCTGAAGCAAAGACTTGAGTACCTCAAAGATCACTTCACCTACAACCTGTACTGCAATGTTTGCCGTTCTCTCTTTGAGAAGGACAAGCTTCTTTTCTCTTTTCTTCTCTGCTGCAATTTGCTGTTGTAAGTGTTTTGTATTTTTTTTATATTGAAAAATTGTCAAAACATGAAATCAGGATTGAAAAGGGACTGTTTATTAATGTCTTCTAAGAGCTAGGAAAGAGATTGAGCACTCAGACCTGATGTTCTTGCTCACTGGGGGAATAGGACTACAGAACACCGTGGCCAATCCAGACCCCAGCTGGCTTCAGGACAAAAGCTGGGATGAAATCTGCCGAGCTAGTGAACTTCCAGGTTTCCAAGGATTAAAGTAAAAAAGAATATTCATTCAGCCAAAGCATTTTTTTTATTAATTGTACCTACCTGATCACCCTACTAGTGTTTGTGGTTTCACTTTGACCAAATGACTGTATTTTCACAGAGAGGCTTTCATTAAAAATCCAGAAGACTTTAAGCTAATTTATGACAGCAGGGAGCCATGCAGCATTGACTTGCCTGCACCCTGGTGTGAGAAACTCACAGACCTGCAAAAGATGATCATTTTTCGGTGTCTCAGACCTGATAAGATGGTGCCAGCAGTGACTAAATTTGTGACTCGCAATCTGGGCAAAAAGTTTGTCCAACCTCCTGCCTTTGACTTAACAAAGAGCTTCCTGGACTCAAACTCCACGATTCCTCTGGTGTTTGTTCTTTCTCCAGGAGCTGACCCCATGGCAAGTAAGTAACACAAACATTAATTGAATTGACTTGAGAATCCATTGGATCTTGTTTTTTTGTTTGTTTGTTTTTTTAATAAAATTGTTTCTCAACAGGTTTGTTAAAGTTTGCCAGTGACAAAAAAATGGATGGTTCGAGGTTCCAGTCTATTTCTCTGGGTCAAGGCCAAGGGCCCATAGCTGCTAAGATGATATTCACAGCCATGCAAAATGGATCCTGGGTGTGTTTGCAAAATTGCCACCTGGCTGTTTCATGGATGTCCAACCTCGAGAAGATCTGTGAAGACTTCAGCCTTACAACGTGTCACCAAGACTTTCGCCTCTGGCTCACCAGCTACCCTTCACCTAAGGTAAAATAGAGTACACTTTAATAATCACGGCTGTGACACTAACTACCTTTAAACCATCAGATTAAGCTTTTACCTAGTTATAATAAAATGTATATTCAGTTTTCTTGGAATTCAATTTATATTGTTTTATCAGTTTCCAGTGGGCATCCTGCAGAATGGAGTAAAAATGACAAATGAGCAACCAACAGGACTTCGCCTCAACCTTCTGCAGTCTTACTTGACAGATCCTGTTTCTGACCCAAACTTCTTTAATGGCTGTCCAGATAAGAAACCAGTGAGATTTGTGTTCTCTTCATTTCATAAAATCCATTTGAAACACAGATACTTTTACTGGTTCTGGTATTTTGTCACCAGGTTTGGGAGAAACTCCTCTTTGGGCTTTGCTTCTTCCATGCACTTGTTCAGGAGAGGAAAAAGTTTGGGCCTCTGGGCTGGAATATCCCCTATGGGTTCAATGAGTCTGACCTCCACATAAGCATGAGACAGCTTCAGGTATCCATTCACAACCGCTACTGTTTTGTTTCTGTTGTCACAAAATTTAAATACAGCTTGTGTCTCCTCTCCTTAAGCAATTTGTGAATGAATATGACAAGGTTCCATTTGAGGCGATAACATATCTTACTGGAGAGTGTAACTACGGTGGCCGTGTGACGGATGACTGGGATAGACGGCTCCTGATGACCACTTTAGCAGATTTCTACTGCGAAGACATTATCAAGACATTTCGTTACCCGTTATCACCAAGTGGCAAATATTTTGCCCCGCCCAAATCTAGCTATGAAGATTACATCCAATTCATTGAGGTACCAAAACTTTTAAAGTGATCATTATTTGAAACGTTCTATCCATCAGTGCAATGACTTTTTTGTGTTTTAGAATCTACCAATCAGTCAGCAACCAGAGGTGTTTGGGCTGCACGAAAATGTGGACATTTCCAAAGACTTACAGCAGACAAAACTACTGTTTGATTCACTGCTGCTTACCCAGGGTGGAGGAGCCATGGGAGGGGTCAGCTCTGGGGGTGACAACACCCTATATGATATCGCAAACAATATACTCACTCAGGTAAGAAACAAGTAAACCTTATATCCATACTGTAGTTTCTAGAAACGCAGTGGTGCAGCTCTGGTATTGGTGATTTTGTCCCGTTAAAAAACAGACACAACCTTTGTTGGTTTACATTAAATGCTCACAAACAATTAAAATGATCACTTATATGGCCCAGAATAAGTTAAAGTATTTCTGAAGATCTTGAAAAAAATACTCTGTACAATTACCATATTCCAGGTTTTTTTCTAAATTAGATATAGCTGTTACTTTAAATTCAATAATTTAACAAAATACTTAAACAACCCGACAGTTTCTCCCTGTTCTTTTGTTCCCTTATACCCCATCTCTATCATCCCACTCCCTCGCTTTATCTTCTTTTTTTGTCCGTCCAGTCAAACAAAAAATGTATACAAAAGCGGTTTATACAAATGTACACCTCATGTTTCATAAGATTCACACCCCCTATTGTAACAGTAAAATCTGTCCAACACAGGAGGCCTTCAGCTCAAATTAAAAAAAATAGTTAAAAAAAAAGGAGAAAAAAAACACTGAACAACTAAATAAATTACCAGACTAGAGAGGTCGTGCTATTCATTAAGGAAATTACATAGTTTTTTGCAAATGAAGCCCAAAGATTTGACTCATTATCTGAAATGTTTGACAGGTTGATGCAGACAACGCTAAAAACACTCATCAATATGCCTCTCCTAATCTTTGGAAAATTCCTCTTTGCAGACTTACCAAAAACAAGATCAGAAACAACAACACTAAAATCCTGTTGTAAATTCTTTAATGAAACACCAGTGTTGCACATTCTAATAAAAAATTATGCCAGGGAAAACATTATTAATATTCTCTTGGAAATTAGAAAACACACATTCTATAACCAGAAACAAAATCTATGACTAAAAGTTAGCAAATTCAATGGCATTTCTCTCAACCTTAGTGCATTTATTTTGCTTTTTTTTTTAATTCTATGTAATAAGATAAATGATGTAAACTTTTTATACACTTAATAGTCTGTGGCAAAGCCATTTTAAATAAATGGGTTGAATAGATGCACCTTTGTCCTTTTTCTAAAATTCTATTAACATAATGTTCATTTGTTGTGTGCATTTAGTGCTGCATTTTTAGCTTAAACACTTGTCTTCTTCCTCAGCTTCCACCCACATTTGACAGAGAGGCAGTTCTCCTGAAGTACCCCGTGCTCTATGAAGAAAGCATGAACACTGTACTTGTTCAGGAAATGGAGCGTTACAACAGGTGGGAACAAACAGACAGCCGTCAACTTGGAGCAGAATAAGTTGTACTTGTCATCCTAGCTGTTTTTCTTGGTCTTTTAGGTTGTGCAGTACAATTTGTGTGAGCCTTCAAAACCTATTGAAGGCTCTCAAAGGCTTGGTGGTGATGGATTCAGAGCTGGAGGCAGTAGCAGGAAATCTAATAGTGGGCAAGGTCCCTGAAAAATGGGCCAAATTCTCTTACCCAAGCCTCAAACCCCTTGGCAGTTACATAACTGACTTTCTAGCAAGACTCAAGTTTTTACAGGTTAGAAATTTCTGGATGATTGAAATGACTTTTACCACATTATAAATATCTTTATCATTTTGTTTACTACACAGTTTTACACTTTATGTTCTACCATCCAAACCAGAGGGGTGTTTTTATGGCATCTCTGCCTTCACTGTTACTTTACATCTCCATAGGTTTGGTATGAAAATGGACAGCCCAAGGTGTTTTGGCTGTCTGGTTTCTTCTTCACTCAGGCCTTTCTAACAGGGGTTATGCAAAACTTTGCAAGGAAATACCAAATCCCTATCGACCTGTTAACCTTTGATTTTGAGGTTGGAAAATGCCCCCAAATTCAATTTAAAATCGATGTTTTGATTGTCCTGAAAAGATATTGACGGACATTTTTGTTTCTCTTACAGGTTCTTCCTATTGATAAGTCAGAAACACCTCCTGAAGATGGAGTTTACGTCAACGGACTGTTTCTTGATGGAGCTCGATGGGACAAAGAGAGGTACGTGAAATACAAAGGAACTGAGGAGCATGAATGCATCCTACACACCATGAGGCACACAAGCACATCCATTCATGTTGCAATAGGACATTTATTATTTAAAAATTAGATTTCCATGCTTTCAAATGAACACTTTTTTCACAAATGTCAGTGAACATCCCGTCTTTATGTTTACCTCTTTGCCCTCAGTGGAGTTCTGACTGAACAGCACCCCAGAATTCTGTTTGACTCCATGCCGATCATCTGGGTAAAGCCAAGTAAGAGCTGCCAATTCGCATATAAACATTTGTTACATGTTGAGCCATTCACAATAAAATGTCTTGCTTTTTACCCTAATCTAGTGCATTAACTAGGTTTTTCTATTTTTTGTCTGTAAAACAGCGGAAAAAAAGAACATGATTCAAACTGACAGCCTGTACGTCTGTCCCCTTTACAAGACCAGTGAGAGGAAAGGCACTCTCTCAACGACAGGCCACTCAACCAATTTTGTTATTGCAATGATGTTGTCAACCAAGAAGCGTCCACAGCACTGGATCAAGCGCGGTGTGGCCATGCTCCTCCAGCTAGACGACTAACATCTGATTACTCGCTGCTGTTATCAAACTGAGTGGTTCTGGAGAGTGCCATGTTCATTTTATTTAATTTTTTGGCTATTTCTGAATTCAGTTAAGAATATCAGTCTTTATAAATAAATATAAATAGGATTGTCTTCAGATACACACCTTGACACAGTGGAATTGGATAAGTAAGGTATAGTGCATGTACCAATAAAAAAATGCATAGCTGGATTAAATGTTCTTTCGTTTTTCGTTTTTTTAAATGATTAATAAATGTAAAAAGCATTCTGAAGAAAAACAATGGTGAGCTGGGTTCTTGATTTGTTGCCATGCTGTATCCATTCACATTTGGTTCTTCAAATGCACTTTTAGTCCGATGCGCTCACAGGGTATGACTGCTGTTCAGCCATCAGGCCAGGTGTCTCCTAGCAAGATCTTTGAGCTCTTACGCATGTATATTCAGTGGTAATAAAATGATCTTTTTCTAATTACATTTTCCAGTTCTACAAGTGAGCCTAAATTAAAAACATCTGGATTATTAATTGTCAAAGTAAAATAGTTGGTTAGTCCTACACAATCCCCTCTCTTATAGATGAATGCAACCAGACTACCACAACAGACTTAAATCTTTCATAATGTTCAGGAGAAAAGCAAAAGTATGATTCCCGCATCAAAGAAATCTTAACTCATGTTGATTTTTTTTAAAAACATTAATGTAAAAATCAACATTACAAATGAAAATATTTGCACATTAATAAATAATAATATATTAATAATACTTTAAGCCATTAAAATAGTATCCAATACAGTTAAATGTTAACATTTTAACTGTCTTTTCAGGGTTAGTGAGTGTGTTTAAGTGCAGTCTGGTGGCAGTTGTTGCAGTGCTTAGTGAGTAAAAGCTAGTGACTAGCTGCGAGCACCTTGTGATCTCATATTTATAGCAGAGGAACTATAAATACCTGCAGAATGTTTGTGGGTATTTGTACACTTGGGGAGCCAACTTGCTACACTGGTGGAGAACCAAGCAACAGGCGTCATTTTGTTTGAGGTAAACATCTTACAAATAACTGAAATACCATTTAATTAAGCTACAGGCCTGACTAATTAATTCTCAGGGCCACTGATGTTGCTGAGAGCTTCAGTTTTTTGCATGATGAACATTCAATTGTTTTTCTAGCTTTTTCCCCATGTTACCTCATTCTATCTTCATTCTAATAGAGTGAACAGCTGTGTGGTGCCTCTGTCAGTGCATTCTTTAAAGTTTTTCTTGGACAATGAGTCTGATTGGAAAACTCTGACAAACCATACAATGAATTCTTTAGCTAAATTATTTTTCTACTCAGCTAAACTGTGCTGCATTTAAAAGCGCTAGTTTGCCAGTTAAACGTGTTTCCTCATAATAAGTTCTTGTGTATTTGATAATCAGATGACCTCAAAAGCTGAAGATGACTTTTATCAGTCAGAAGATGACCTGGATGAAGATGAGGCAACCCAATATTTAATTGAGCAAAGTCTGATCCAGTACAGAAAACTTAAAGGACTGAATCCAAGGTTAAAACCTTTTGAATTACCTCCTCTTCAACTGTTACCTGTTGGTTGTGGGGATGTTTACGTTGTATTATTGCACACTTGGCAGAGATCTGAAACCCTGTAAAGACCCTGATGAGATATTCAAAGCAATCAAACAAGGTAAGATATTGGGTTGATTGTTTAACCTCTCACACTTCAGATCCCCAAAGCTGTCAGAAATTATGTTGCAACTTTCTGTTTCCAAATTCAGGCGATGAAAGTACACTCAACCAACTGATTTTACAACCTGAGAGTCTTTCGAGAGTTGATGAAAGAGGATGGATCCCACTACATGAAGCTGCTGTGCAGGAGAACAAAAAAATACTGGAAATGATTTTTTCATGTACAAAATTTTTAACTATGTCTCTCTTTTTTTCTTTTTTTTAGATGCTAATCCACTTCTTTGTATTTGGGTTGCAGCATCACTTCCAGGAGCAGCTCAATGTCGCACTTTGAAGGGAGAAACTCCTCTGTTTCTTGCTGTGGTCCATGGAATCAGGGAGAACGCAACATTCCTGTTACAAAATGGCTGCAGTCCAGACATCCAGAATGATGAACAGGATTCTCCGTTGGTGGCAGGTACCCAGCTTCCTTTGTAGTGTAAATTGCATTACCTTTAGCGAATACTCTATTTACCTGCAAATCTTCTCATTTGTTCTTTGTCTCCAAGCTATTCTAAACGACCAGTATGACTTGGCCACACTTTTGCTGCGTTATAATGCAAAAGTAGATCAAACGGGACCGCTGAACAGGACAGCTCTACATGAATCTGCCTTTTTAGGCTTGGAGAACTTTGTTTATCTGCTGTTAGAGTCGGGAGCCAACCCAAATGTGCTTGATGTCAAAAAGAAAACGCCACTGGCTCTGGCAGCACAAAATGGACACTTGAATGTAGCAGAGATTCTGATACATAAAGGTAAATAGCTTTTTTACCTTTTTTTTAATTATTTTTTTAGGAAAACATTAAAATATTGAAAAAAAAACAACTTAGATAATCCCCAAAATAGCAATAAGCAATTTATTTCCTTCTCATTTGGTTGTACTTTCTGTACCTCAACACATCTGGGAAACAAGCACAATAAGTTGTGAAAATTATCTGTTAGTTTGTGTTGGTATTGTATTTTATTTATTTATTTATTTTATTTTTTGCAGGAGCGTGTGTGCAGTCTGAACCGGAATCATATAGTGTTTTGTTTGATGCAGCTGCATCAGGGAACCCTGACATCATCTCTCTATTGCTGGACAGTGGAGCAGATCCCAACTTCCATCTGCACAGTGGGCATCTGCCAATTCACCGCGTGGCGTACTATGGTCACAGACTGTGAGCCAAAACCAAATGAACTTTCCAAGTTTTTGACAGACTTTTGAACTGTGCCGTGTTCTCATGTTGGGTCTCCTCTTTGGCAGAGCGCTGGAGGTCCTTCTCCCTGTGACTGAGCTGCAGGCTGTGAAAGAGAGTGGGATGAGTCCTCTTCATTCTGCTGCTGCGGGGGGGCATGCACATTGTGTGGAGACTTTACTCAAAGCTGGTTATGATCCAAACTTCATGCTCCACCCAAGACTACGCCGCAGCTACGATGACGATCGCAGGTCTGCCCTGTTTTTCGCAGTGTCAAATAACGATCTTCAGTGCACCCGCTTGCTGCTGGAGGCTGGAGCGATGGTAAACCAAGATCCTATCAACTGTCTACAGGTGGCTCTTAGACAGGGCAACTATGAACTTATCAACCTTTTGCTGAAATATGGGGCAAATGTCAATTACTATTCCCGTGTGAACACCACTCACTTCCCTTCAGCACTTCAATATGCCTTAAAGGACAAGGTCATGCTGAGAATGATTCTGAACCATGGTTACGATGTGAAGCGCTGCTTTGACTGTCCATATGGTGACAATTCACATGAATATGCTCCTTGGACAACGTCAGTCATCAAAGACATGGTGGTGAGACAAGCTTGTCTTCAAATATTGTTAGTTAAGAGGAAAAAAATGTATCTTTTTGTGTTACCCCTCATACACTTTTTCTCCTTTTCTATGGCCTTTTCTAGTTTTGTGAAGTGATAACAGCATCATGGTTGAAGCATTTGTGTGCTCAGGTGGTATGCACCATGCTTGACTACACTGACCATGTTTCATTCTGCTGTAAACTTGAACAAACCCTGAAGGAGCAGAAACAGTGGCAAGACATCTGCCACATTCAACGTGAGGAAAAAAAATCCTGAAATATTCCTAATTTAGATTAGCTAACTAATCTTAAAGTCTTCTTCTGTTTGACTGACAGGAAATGCAAGGAGCCTGAAGCACCTGTGCCGGTTGCGGATACGGGAGCACCTCACTTTTCTGCGCCTGAAAGCCCCATGTTTTATCAACTTCCTTCCTCTTCCTCCAAGGCTGAAAGATTACCTCCGTTACAAAGAGTTTGATGTTTATAGCAGAGGAAGCGTGGTTTAAATAGTCAAACACAATTAGAATATCACAAACATTAACAAAAGACTATGTGTGCGGAAAATTCCTTTTTATTGAATGTTTAAAAGAAAGGTTTTTCAAATAAACAACCCCTGTCATTATTATTCCCTTAAATGCTTGAGTTAATATTAAGCCTCAATTTTAAAATTTTGAAAGAACAACCCTGTTACCAATTTTTGCAGTTAACAGGGTTGCAAATCTGCAGTAATATCAGCTTTCTCTAAGGAGTAGATATCAGTTGTTCATCGGTTGCTGATGGCCAGGAGGACACAATTAGTAATGTAAATAAATTAATAATTAATACTAACAACAATAATTTTCGTATTCTGATTATATGCACAGTGTTGCACAAGGTAGAGGGAGACATTCATTTTAGGCTGACTATGTTGTAAATACATGATAACTGGAGGCAAGGTAATACCTTTTATTATTGGGTGGCCGTGGTGCAGCGGTAGGGTGGTTGACCCATGATTGTAAGATTGCAGGTACGATTCCTGCCTTGCACACCCATGTGTTGAAGTGTCCTTGGGCAAGACACTTAACCCCACCTTGCCTCTGGTGGGAGGTTGGCACCAGTGTTCAGCAGCGGAGCTGCCACCAGTGTGTGACTGTGTGAATGGGTCTGTGACTGTAAAGTGCCTTGGGCCTTGTAGGTAGAAATGCATAAGTATACGCCATTTACCATTATTAAAGCAAATGTTCCCACAGTTACAAAAGATACCTATTAAATAAATGATAAAAAATATTTTATTTTAACTGTTTCATTGTATTAGTTTGGACATAAGGAGGGTGGGAAAAGGGAAAATAGCATTTTAAGGACTTACTCAGACTTATTTGGTATTTTTTTAATTACTTTCAACAATTCTTTTATCTATTTTTTTTTAGATATTTGGTCTCAGGATAAGTAAATGTACTTGGAAACTTCAGGTTTTCGGTATTTTGTATGTTGAAAATTAATTCTGCTTAGAACTTTTGTTAGTCACTGATCTTTGATTGCCACCTTGTGGTGAAATAGAGCAATACAACTGTTAACGTTTTGGAAACGTTTTTTTTTGGCCTACTTCTCATATTTAATTTTGCTCTCTAACTGTACTAGTTTATAAGAAATCATAAACAAGCTTGACTGAATACATAATATACATTTTTTGTTTATACTTTAAAATATTGATAATGGATTTAAAATGTACAAATATGCCTATGGTTTTGTTTTAATATTTATCACATCATGTGTGCTTATTTTCTAATAAATTATTGCCAGAGAGATTTTTACTGAGCATCTCAGTTTCGTTTCCCTTTTTCTTAACATGTCAGTTGTTGCAATACCTCAAGTTGCCGCTAGGTGGCGCAAATTTTCTTGTATGTAAACAGTGACGGCAGCGTTTTGCAGTGGTGGAGAAGAACGTGAACGTCATTTTCACAATGGCGGAGGCTGGGTGAGGAGGACAGTGTGTGAAGCGGCGTCGTAATCGTCAGAGCTACAGTTCCCTCGCTATCTGCGCGGAGCCCAAAAAATGGCCCTCAACCCCGGCGCGGTTGGAAAAACGGACTCAGAACGCAGCGAGAGGGCCGCTTTGCACCCCGAGGGAGGCGAACCCCAGAAGAATTCAGCCACCACCTCGGCCACAGCCAACCAAAATGGCGATCAACCTGGATGTAGAGACGGTGTAATGCCCGAACGAGAAGCTCCTGAGCGGCGGAGGAGCGTGCAGGGAGACGTCCGGAGCTGTAACAGTTCTCCTTCGCCAGCCCACAGATCGAGTGAAGAGCTGCCACGGAGAAATTTCCAAATCCCTCGGAAGACGAGAGAGCGGAAAGGTGGTTGCATCGCATGTCGCTGATGATTATGAACCCAGCCTGCCCTACCTTTCATAATTCAGCTCAGTGTAGCTAACTCGTTAGCTAGTCGGTTAATTGCAAAGGTTTTATTAGTTTCTGGGGCTATATCTGTCTTAAAGATTGAGCTGAAATCCCGCCGGTTAAAGCCACAAACAGCCGTCGTGTGCAGGGCTAGTGTTTGCAGACAGAGCGTTAGCATTAGTGGGCCGGCTCAAGTTACCGAGTGACCAACGGCGGCGGCGTTCCCCAAGGCGCCCGGAGCGGCACTTTTCAGAGGCTGCCCAGCTGGGTTCGTTTCTACACCTTTTTAGTTCGGGCCGAGTCGGACTCGACGGTCGCTGTTTAGCGGCTCCCAGGCATCACCTGACAGCGTGTGGGTGTCTCTGTGACCTCAGTGAAGGGCACGGCACTGGGGATGCCCACAACACTTTTCATCGACTTACTTACGCCGCTGGACTTTCAAACTTGAACTAGCTTGAAGGACCATGGCTGGATTTAACCGCATCACCTGTCTAAGCCTCCCCTGCTTCTGACACTTGTTTTCCATCTGGGAGAAATGTCGAAATTCAACCAGGAAGGCGTTACATAGACATATCAATACACATGATGTGCAAAGTTGACATGACCTGGGCTGACCTTTCAGTTTTAAGAAGTTTCATTTGCATAGTTTGTTAGCTAAGAAGCTAGCTAGTTGTTTGTTCTAGCCTTTTGCTGCCCTTTACCCTCACACATATATTGTCTAGTATTCCATGTGATCTATGGCTGAGAATCTATGATCCATGTTTCCTGAAGGCAGCTAGCGTTGCTTTCACTTTGCATGAGGTCAGAGTGACTGCATATTATGGAAATGGAGGCAGGAATGCAGCTTGGTTACCTGTGGAGGAGGCTGTGGAAACTGTCAGTCTGTTATTAAAACATTTTTATTTCCCCCTCACATCTAATTCTATCCCAAGCATCCTTGATTATTGCAGACGAAATGTAACAGAATCCTTAATAAGTTAATGAGTGACAGGATATTTGAAGGATTCATTATAATTTGATTCATATCACGAGGTTGAGTTCATGCTCAATATTAGTTGTTTTTTTTCCAAAATACGATTTGCTGACCTAAAATCGATCTAAGACATCTTAGCGAAATATATTTGCAAGTAAACAAGAATGAATATCATATCCATTCTCATTTTAGTTTCCTAAAGGTCAGCCCACTGTTGTGTTTCCACATCAAAACAATACAAAGGCAACGTAATTAGAACTGCACCATATGGTCACATGTCTTTGTAATATTCTAAGTGTTTCCACACATTGGACTAGAATGATCGACCTGGTTGGATCGTGGGAAAATAAATCGATTAATCGATAAATTGTTACACTTCTACCTATTAGAGTTCAGATTTGATTGGTTTCATCAGGAGGGTGGATGTTAATGCACAGTTTGCAACATCAAATTTCTTCTAAATGTTTCAAAAATAAGCCAGGTTTTTGAACTATGTTCATTTCATGTTTGCAGGCTTGTACCAGTTTCTACCCCCTGACAGTCGGGAGTTTGAGGACCTCATCAAACTCATCTCGTCGTTTAACCTGGACCCATCATCACGGACGGCGTTCTCCTACAGCAAAGCCAGGCTCATTCACAATGAACTGCTGGAGAAGGAGGTCAGGATCACATGTCCAAGAATGCTGCCTCAACAAATGATCTGAAATGTTATTTCTTGTTGCTGATGGTCCAAATTCTGCATTTTAAGACTGTCTCACTTTATGTCTTCTCCACCGCGCTCGTATACTTTTTCTATCAGTTCATTGAAAAACGGAGAGAGATGAAGCAGGAGGGGCGGACCGAACAGGACCTGGCAGAGTCGTACTGCTTCCTTTTTCCAGACAAATCAAAGGTTAGCGTCTATTTAAAGCTTCGCTAGTGCACAACACAGGGTTGGATTGTGTGTGAGCTTGAATTTGTTGTTTTTGTTCAGCTCCAGTGGGTCTGTGAGAAGGGTCTGTCAGTTGGACACTGTAGGATTACCACACTAGGAAATCCATCTATGGGTAAGCGAGTCACTTTAGTTTAAAGCTTTTCTTTAAAGAACGCGCAGTATGTTGAGTAGTAGTATGCATGTCGCAAAAATTGATTACCTTAAATGTGATAAAACAATCTTATGGCAGCCTGAAGTATTTAACGACTCAAATAAATCCCTTTAAGCATTTGAGCAATCAGATGGACTCCTGTACATCATAGACCAATCTGATGGAGTCCTTTTTATGTCAGATGTTCGTCTCCTATGTAAGGGTCATTTGGAGTATAAGTTTTAATCTGTTGCAATGAAATGGAAATGATGTTTTTGGTTGTTTTGCTAAGTGTTCATATACCGCAAGTTATATCGTCGTCGCAATATTAATCACTAATATCGCATATCGTGAGTTGTCCTCATATCGTTCAGCCCTACTTTTATGATCAATAAAAAATAAATAAAATAAAATCGATGCAACAGTATAAGAATATTTGACCCATCCTTTCAATTTAAAGGAAAATACATTTTTTGTAAACAGTGCCAAGCATTTAAAGGAAGTCATCTTTTCTCTTTATTGAAATCCTTCTTGTCATTTTAGGTGTTTATCTGTCCAAATACTCAGACTTGTTACAAATCAATCCATTTGAAGTGGGCTCTTTTGGAGATATGATTATTTTTAAAATAATGAGGGTGAGTACAGTCTTGTTTGTTCTGTTTTTTTAGACTTTTTTGAGTGTTTTGAGGCTTCAAGGCAATACATGCATGTTTTCCATCCTCAGGGAAGAATCAAGCACATACATGAGAACATGCCCAAGAACGCCATTGAACCTTCCCCCAAGTTTGACTGTCATTTGTCCAAAATTGCCAATAGAGTCACGTCTTTGCTGTCATATAGAGCTTTTGAGCTTACACAGGTAAACTCAAGTACCATCTCTATCTTAAAAATGTATTTTTTAATCCTCCCATGATTTGAAATATTTGCATTTCTCTGAATCATCGTTGTGTTGCAGCAATTCTTTTTCGAGTTTGCATTTGATGAGATCAAAGCACGACCCCGACACGTGTGCCCCTACGCTGTGGTTTCCTTTCAGTACAAAGGGAAGGAGGCGGCAGGAACTCCTTTAACAGCTCACAGGTATAGATGGAACATTCTCCATGTACTTTATTTATTTTTCAGTTTGCACAGGGTTCTGCATTAAAATACCTCTTCTCTATTGATCAGGTTCAACACTATCCCCTCTGATGGAAGTAGAGGTAATTCTTCTTTTGTTTTCGCCGTTTATTCAGTTGTAATCAAAAGGTTTCCCTTTTTAAATGACATCCTTATGTTACAAAATAAGAGCAGATTTGTGCGTTTGCATTTGCAGACTTATCTCTTAAGTTTGTGGTTGCTGTTTCAGGGAGGAGCTGCTACCAGGTTTGGAGTGGTCCACTAATAAACAAGGGCCAGGAGCTGTTCCCAATCAGTTTACGGTCCTTCTCGCGGCCCTACCTTCCTTTCAGACTGTGAGGCCCATTCTTTTCTGTTGTATACCTTTTGTTTGTTTTTCGCATCTTAATGTACAGCAAACCTCTTTTTCCTTTAAAGATCTTGTTAGTGACTGATTCATTTTGAAATTGTAAACTTTAACAATGTATAAAATTAACTAGTGAGGAGAGGTTAGACTGTGCTTGTGCTATACAGAAATCTCTGCCTGATACATTACCTGTCTTCCGGTATAGGCCTGAGAAGTTGGAGATGAATCAGGGCATGCAGTTGGAGCAGGTGAAGAGAAAGATTCCCTCTGTGCTCTTTTCCTGGGACACCTATAGTATGTCACGGGAAGGTCAGTCACACGTTTGTCTTTTATTAACGCAAAATCCCTGAGCCTGTGATCACCTGTGCGTTACACAAACACGATTATTGAAATGTATCAGATGCATTTTGAATCTTGGCTCTCCTTGTTTGCAGTAATGAAGTGTGGGATGTCCTGCAGCCTCGTTGAAGTGGTCGACGGGAAAGGCAAAGCTACTAACGGCAGCTTAACGGCACTGATCAGCAAACTGGAAAGGGACCGAATGGTGAGTCACTTACCTGTAGCTGTGAGAAGATCTAAACATGCACGGAGATGAGAATAAACTAAATCCCGGGCAAATAGCACCATACTGCTGTTTGCACTGCAGCATTTATGAAAACTGGATTTTATTCCCTCTACTCTTCCACTTTGGTCCAACAAATGCACAGTAAAGCTAAATTTATATCAGCCATCTTCTCTTTTAGATTAAAACAATAAAAAGTGTTCTCAGCAAAAAGATGCTGCAGATTTGGCCAGGTCTTAGTAGTAAGTAGGGATGGGTACCGAGCCCTGGTATTGAACGAGCCCCGGGGCAACATTCTTCAAGACCGCAGCATCGTTAAGATCTGACCTCAACGGTTCTGCTATCGGTACTGCAGAAGTCGCTTTCTTTTGTGTCCCACAAAATACAAACCTTATCTGCCATATTTAACTCACCAAGTCAGTCAATTTTCCGTTTAAATAATTTAGCTATTCTCGCTGAAGAGGAGAGGTCTGTCAGGCTATTCGTGTGCACGGGGGGCGGGGCTGTTGTTCAGACATTACGCGGCGCGCGCGTAAAATTAATGAAATCTGCGCGAGAGCGCCCAGACTATCGTGTCAACCTGCTGCTATGATGACCGTATTTAGTGCTCTCTGTGTAGAATACAGTGGAGGGGCGCGGGAAAAAAACGACTCACTGCTGCAGAAGATGTGAACAGGTAGAGAGGAAAAGCAGGGGGAGAGGCTCTGTCAGAGATTGAAACACGGGCATCAGATTTAGACGCAGCTTTTCAGACTTTCTCTGGGATGATCTTATTAACTCAGACATTTATTCAATTTGTTTTATATTTACATCATGACAATTTACATTTTCCTTTCTTTTTTTTTCTTCTTTCTTATTTTTTCGTGTATTTTACCTTTCAAGTTGGAAAATGCATAAAGTAAAATGTTTTGTTAAAAAACATTGTTGCATGGTGAGGAAATAAAACACGTTATTTTCTTAATTTATATATTTATTTTCCGTCCTCAAAGTATCGATAAGAGTATCGTTAAAATACCGGATCGATAAGCAGTATCGATAAGAGTAGTAGTACCGTTAAAACCATAACGATACCCATCCGTAGTAGGAAGTAACAATAGTTGACTGAAAAGCGAGAGAAATAAAAAAGCTCACTTTTGCTCACAATGCAGGGTAATGATATAATACATTAGCTGCCTGGATAAACTGGCAAAACTTTATTTTAAGTATGGTGACGGCATTGTTTATTGTAAAATATCATTCAAATTTAAGAGTTTGACGAAAAATATATGGCTTAGTTCTTTGAGCAGCTCATCGTCTGTTTTTTTTCCTTCTAGATGAGGACTGAACTTTGACAGCCAGTCGTATGTAGTTTAGAATTATGAAGCTGAAAATAAGCTTCTTGAGTGTTTTTATTTATTTATTTTTAATATGTTTTTCAGTGTCGCACAAAAGGTAACCACAGTCAGTCCACTTGCATTGAAGTGTTTTGTCTTCGTCTTCAACTTAATCTTCAAATCTTCCCAGAAGCATTAAGGAGAAGCTCCTCTGACAACTCAGCGTTTGGATGGATTTCACTGAAAGTTTCAGGACATAGTAACCGTCTAATGCTTGCCCTCCTTTTTTTTAGGTGCTGGTGAAGCCATTGTTTGACAGAGGCTTTCTCTTTCTGTTGTCTTCAACTCAGATGGTTGAGTCAAAAGGTACAAGAAGTCTGAATTGCTTGTTTGTCATTATCTACCACCTACTTGTTGTCCCTGGTGAGAGCTAAAAGGTTGCCGTTTGGTTTGCAGAGAGGCGTGGGCGGATTGAGAAGAAGTTGCAAGCGCTGTTCATCTTCCAGGAGTCCAGGATGGTTGTGAAGTATTGTAAGTAGGATTTCTGCATCTGTTTTGATAAGATGTCATTATTAGCTACATTTGATATCACCAAACCTGTTTAGTTAGACAGTGGAGACTATGGCTGTGTCCAAATTCACTCCCAAGTTAACACGCAATGTAGGGCGTTGGCCATCTTGTCAAGTTTTTCCAATTTACAGTTTCAAAATCCATTACTTTGGAAATTTCCCAGAAGTCTCTGCGAAAAACCAGTGTGTATTGATGATCACTAGATCGCGGAAAATAGACCACAATGCATTACACGTTGTCATTTGAAAAAATGTTTGTAAATTAGTTTTTTATAAATCCAGGTTTTCCTCATCGGAGCAATTTTCCACAGCTTTGGAAAATTGGTGACATCAAGTTTGATATTTCAATAAAAACAGCGAGCATGTGTACGAACGGATTGAAGTCCAGGTCTCTGGATAGTCCAGCACTGTATGTCTGTATTGTCTTTTAGGGGCCAGGGGGTAGTGAGTGAGTTTGGACATGAAAAAAGTTCCTCACTGGAGTTCAGTGTTGCATTTTTTTATTGCTCCAGTTTTGACTGATACTAAGCTGTTGCTACTGAGTCATGTTCTTAAAGTTGCAAAATAAAAAGAAGTGTATTTTTTTTAAATCTTAGCATCAAGACTTTTCGAGCCGGAGCCGCTAACGGTGGAGCCTCAACCGGCCATCCTGTCCTCCATGGAGCCTTTCGTCCCTGCACTGCACTACTCTCTCTTCAAGTTGCGTCCCAACCCAGGCAAGGACATAAGCGCCGGCGTGGAGCGCCAGGCCACGGATTACCTGACTCGCATGGATGCGGGCACAGTGCGGCCATTCATGCTGCCTGACTACAAATATAACGTGGATGAAAGGACAACTCCTCATCCAGCGCCCAGACCAAAGTTTAACACGGACGCCGTGCTGCGATCATACACCCACAACCCGGCTAACTACATTTTACCTTTAAATAAGGCGAAGGACATAATGGAGCGGATACGGAACCCCGTCCCCACCCCCCCGCTGCAGTCTGCCCCAGCTTTGGTGGAGTACAGCCCTGTTTCTGACTGGGGGGGCTCAGACAGAGGCTCGGATAGAGCCGAGAGACCCGCAGAAAGGCTCCCACAGACAAGGCCGGCCCAGGAGAACCCGACCATAGACATAAGCAAGCGAAGGCCTGACTTGACTCAATCAAACGGTGCCCAGTTGCAACCCAAGACTCTGGCGGAGCCCCAGCCTCAACCCCAGAAGGGTCGGGTGTCCCAGACCGAGTATGATAAAGACAAAATGAAACAGCTGCTCAGACTCATCCAACTACATAAGAAAACCCTTGTGAAGGATCCCGGAAAGGACAGGGGCGAGGACGGCGGCTGGGACGTCAACACTCTCAAAAGGAAGTTTGAAGAAGACGAGAGAGGAAGCATTAACAAACACCAATGCACCGATCATTTAAGCAACGGAGAACCCAGCAGAGGTACCAGCCTTTGTTATGTCACTGAAACATCTTCAGAATCATTTCTGTCAGTTCCTCCAAAAATACTCTGATTACATTTGAGTGATCAATTGACACTAAATCTTTTGTGTTTTACAATCTGTTGACATATTTTACTCTAAACTGACCAACGGAGCAGATTTTCTGTTGAACAGCTGAATTCAGCACTTGGCTGCAGCCCATTTCTTACTTACACAGAATCAATAAATGATGGGGGCAGAGGAAATGTGCTGCTAACTACAGTTGGCAATATTTAGTTTTTCTGAGATTTTTCTTTAAAATTATCTGCAAAAGTTCTTCAAAAAGGTAAAGGCAACATCAAATGCAGTTTTTTTTTTGGAATATAGAATTTTTTTGCTTTCAGTTAAGACCGTTTATTTGAATTACTGTTGAGAGATTTGTGAGTTATAAAGTGAAATCTGACTACTCTTAGTTCACATCCATTCATCTGTCTAGTTCACAGATGAATGGATACAGTTGTTTATTGTTTGATCCTCTTAGCTTCAAGCACTGAGGAGAGCCTGTAAAGTCCTGAATTCTGCTGAATATGTTGTCAGCCTCCTGGAAGTTACCAAGGAGAACTGCAAAAGTGGATCAGAACTGATAGGAACAGATTGTTGCTTTATTAGTTGCAACTAAAACTATTCCTGGAGGTAAAGAGTAAGTCAGAATCTATGCCCCCTCCCACTATGTATGGTCTACCACTATAAAAGTTTGGTTGAATGGAGATTTGGGGAATATGGTTTGCACGAGCGTGCTTCTATCAAGTACGTTTGCAGCTGCTGCTGATAAAGGAAGTTAAGCATATCTCTCTACTTGTGTGCATCTTCCAAGCAGCCCAGGCTGACGACATGGGTGATGAGGGGGGCCAGAACGAGAACCTAACTGCAGTGATGGAGAGCATGGGCATCTATGACACTGACCTGAGGGCTCGGGGGAACCCCAACGCCTCCGCCGTCAACGAGACCCAGCGCCTTCTGAAAATCCTGCTGGCCACACTCAACAAAGCCGTCACCCAGGGTGCGATTCCCCTGCAGGCCAACCACGGCGAGCCTTCCAAAAGCGCAGGAAGAGTGGAACCGTCACTCGCCGACCAGGAGAAGCAAAACGAGCCTTTGTCACAAACCAACTACGTGGAGGTGAGACAGAAACAGGTCATTCATTATTTTGTTCAACTTTTGCTTGGGTGTGGAGTCTGATTAAGTGCATCTGCTTGTTGTCTTTGTTTAGGAGGACATGGACTGCAGCCCTGGCAGTCCGTGCAGCGTTGGCTCCCCGCCAAAACAAACGCACTGCTCTGACATCCCAACTGGGGAGATCCCCTCTAATGAAGGTACCTTATAGCCATAGCTCACAAACTCTACGACGTATCTAAATGAATATGACATTACAGTGATATGTTCTCTTTCTGCTTTCTTCCAGACAAAGAGCAGTATTTTCCCGAGTCAATACCTAAGGCTCCAAAATCCCTGGAAACTGAGCCTATGGCGGAAAGCGACCCAGAGCCGAAGGTGCCTACAGTGCCGGAAGTGAAGGCGGTTACCACTCCCACCATGACTGTTGTTGAGGAGGTTCCTTTCAGGCCTTCCATAAGCCTGGATACCATCATAAACCAGGAACTTCACAGCCTCAGCTCGGATATCAAAAACATCATGCAGTCCCAACACATCTGCTATACCTCAAAGCTCCCCTCACGCTTCCCCCTACGCCACTGCTGGCAGCCCAACAGCGGCTTCTCCGACTTCGTGGTACCCTACGTCTCCCCCGCCTCGGTTCAGGGGCACGTTGAAGCACTGAGGGAGAAGATGGACCAGCTGATCCCAGCTCCATCCTCTTCCACCAAGGTCACCTCCACAACTCCCCCAGAAGAAGCGTGCGGTCTGACAACCCCACCCCCAGCTCCAGCCCAGACTTTCAAACTTAAAACAGAACCAGCACTTCCAAAGGGCACTGCCTCCTCCCAGAGTGGAAAGACTACTCCCAACAAGGAACTGACATCTATCAAAGTGAAAATAGAAAATTCATCAGAGTCAGGGGGAGAGGTCTATTCTCCCTCAAATGTTACATCAGAATCTCCCGAACAGAATCCCGGCGGTGGTTCTAACCTCCTGGCTGGCGGCCTAATCGGACAGCTGAAACCAGAGGTTTTCAGCAGCTTGGTGGAGATCTTTAAAGATGTTACCAAGAACACGGTTAAGTTTTACATTTACTCCGGAGACGAGGGAGACGAGAGCACGGTGTGCAAGGAGATCAAGGTACGATCGAGGATCCAGCTTCTGTGAACATGACTGAGCTATTGTGTTCATCAGTCTCCCGATATTTTTAAAGACCCACTCCGATTTCTTTTTGAGTATTTTTAAAGCGTTCCCAGTGGTGCTGTTTTTAGCCACTCTCCAAAAAAACCTGCATTGTTTTCTAGGACAGTTCCTGCAGAAATTTGCCTCTGGAGTTTTTGGTGGGACCGTTGGGGCAAGGCAACCCCGCCCCCTTCCCCCTCTCTGTTGCAGAGCATAGAGCTTGTTACCAAAGCTCAGCGTATTTTTTACAGAACAAATACAATCTTTTTCAAATAGCATTTTTTTGTCTGCTCCTGACTCGCAACAAATACAATTTAGAGCTTAATTTTAGAGCTTAATTGTCTAATACATATATATGTCCTCCATCCTAAAATGCCTCAAGAAAATGTTAAAAACAAACATTTTCAAAAGGTTTCAAATGTTGTTTCAGAATTATTTTTGCTAAATATGTTTTATATTTTTAAATGCTGTTTCATATGATATATTTAAGGAAAGAGAGAACATCTCTGACAGTGCACACTTCCTCTTCCTGTTCATAGGAGTACTTGAAAAGCCTCGGCAACCGTGAGTGCAGTCCACAGATGTTTTTAGAAAACAGTGGCAGTTTGGATAAACTCCTCATCATCATTCGGAACGAGGACATTGCTGCACACGTGCACAAGGTAACAGTCTGCGCACCGTACTCTGATTTCTTGATTTTGTATTACAAAGTCTTCCTTTATTTGTTGTGGTATGAATGTTGTCTGTGCTGATAACATATTTTATCATTAAATATGCATGAGCTGTGAACACGCATCCAGTCCAGACATGGTAACAAACATCCCAAATTGGTTGGAAAACCTTGGCCAACTGGCTTTAAGTACTATTGCTATCAAAGACCAGAGTAATATTCAATAATAAGAGTTAATGAATCCCCAAATAACTCTTAGCATCTAGAACTTTTGCTAGCAGCTATAAAATCTGAAAATATCTCCTGAAATTCCCTCACCAAACGCCAAAACTATTGTGAGAGCTAACAGCCAGGATTTCACTGAGCCTTCAGGATCTGCATGAAGGCTCACAGCCATCAACGCAGATGACAGTGATCAATCGGGATGTCTTATCTGGTGAACATGACTCCCACAGGATTCCCTCTTTATGCTGTTGTGCTTTCAAACTACAGCTAACATGCTGTTTGCTGACTTCATCAATTAAGAAGGAAAAAAAAAAAAAGTTCAGGTACACTTTTTCGACTGACCCTTGGGATAAACAGGTTAAATGACTTTTTTTCCCCTAACTCCACCAATGTTTTAGGGAACACAGGTTCTTATTTTATTTTCGCAAGATGCTACAAGTTTATTGCACACTTTTATTTGGATGAAGGACTTCTCTGAGTTGTAGCTTATAGTCAAAACTTGCTGCAGAAGTGTTGTTCTGAAGATCTCTCTTGGACACTGAAAATGTGATTGAATTGTTACAGATTGCTCTGAACAACATTCAGTCTTTCTTTCTTCATTGTTTGAGTGAATCTAAAGTGTATTTAATAAAAACATTGATGTCCCTATGTTGCGCTGCAGATTCCTGCCCTGGTGTCTTTGAAGAAACTGCCCTCGGTGAGCTTCGCCGGGGTGGACTCTCTGGACGATGTGAAGAATCACACATACAATGAGCTGTTTGTGTCTGGAGGGTTCATAGTGTCTGATGAGTTTGTCCTCAATCCAGATCTCATCACACAAGGTAGGTCTGACTCTGCTGAAGCGTACTCTGACCGGGAGCTTTTGCCTGTTGCTGTGTCGGTGGGATTTCCTGATACTGATCCCCAACAGCACTGGAAACCTTTGTCTCTTAACTTGATTATCAGTTGTTTTGCCAGCAGCAGGTATAAAGTATTGCTGATGAAAAACAAAACTTTATATTTTCAGAATAATTAATAATAAAAATGGGAAAGTTGGACATTTTTATACCAAGTACTAGGGTTGTGATGGGTGACTGACCTCACGATGGAGAGACACCATCGTGATGCCACGCCCCCGCCACGCTGCGAGTCGGCACCATAAGCCGCGGTTACATGTGCAAAATATCTTGATCGTATCAATGGTCGGATTAGAATCCAACCGTGTACATGGGCCCAGAAAAACGTTTTCAGAATTTAACAAATGTTCAAATGGGGCACACTTTTGGTTGGAATAAATCATTCGCGCATGCGCAATAGTGTTTCAAATACCGGAAGGGGAAATGAGTTCCGCTGAGAGGCTACATACATAGATATCTGGCAGCTCCGTAAAATACTAGATTATCTTCTAAACATGCTTTTATTAATGTTACGGTTATTATGAAGTGCCTGTTCGCTCATCATTTTAATTTTAATCCATGTGGTCAGTGCTTTTTGTGCTGAAGAACGGAGCTGGAAGAGGCCAGGACTACGATGCTAAGAGGCTAACACAGGTTAGCAACATTTAGCCTTTGATGAACATATAATCCATGCGGGAAAAGCTGCAATCTGCATCCTGGCTGCACGTAAATATGTGGGAATAACATCAGGCTTTATTTTTGTCGGGACACGACTGGAAACACAAATCCACGTGATTGTTTGAACGGTTTCTAAGGACTGAGCGACATTTCTCCCACAAAGCCGCTGTGTGAGCTGACGGTCCGAGCTCTGCCCGGACACACACTTTTACCGGAAGACCCCGTTCTCCTGAGTTCAGTAGCTCGTTCACCTAGAGCTGCGGGACATATCACAGTCTGAAGTCTCCCACACATAGCGCACACGTAACAAAGCATCCTCCCTTCCCCTCAAACACAAAGTCCGACTGCTCTGCTCAGAGACACGGTCGCTCGGTCCACCTGACTAATCAAGTGCAAGAGCGGACTACTTCTTTTCTATTTTGTTTATTGATTTATTTTTGTTAAAGTCTCTTCCCTCAGTTTATACTGGATCATCGCGGATGAGTCATTAGTTGGGAAATAAAATAAATGAAGTAATAAAGTTAAATAACGAATAATAATCATATAAAAACGAAAAATTAAAAATATCCGCCGCTGCCCCACCTGACCATATCATCGTCCATCCCGATGGTTTACTGCAAACATCGTCAACTGCCAATTTAAGGGACATCGCCCAACCCTACCAAGTACTTGTGTTGTTCCAAAAAGAACCGTTGTTTCCATTAACCGTTCTCCCGTGTTATCTGTCCATCTAACGAGCTGTGGCGTGCAGAGAGGAAGTTAGGACGACAGTTTGGGTTCAGGGAGGGAGAGCTCTGTGGGTGACAGAAAGCTGACTATTCTATTCATTTGAGATCATCTCATCTGGGACAATTTCATGTATGAAAACCAAATAGAAAATAACCAAACAGATGTTGTCCCCAGTACTACCAGTTATTACTGAAAAGCTGGTAAATATTTGACGTTTTGCAGTAGAGTTTAGTAGTAGACTATATGCAGAATATTTGGACAAAAGATTTTTCTCTTTAAAAACAGGGGAAATACTTGGTCTGCTACGTTACCAATCGTTTTTGTACATGTTTTACCAGGCCTAGTTTGGTTCAGTTGTTTTTCTTAATTGACTACAAGCTCCAGAAGCAGCTTTTATCTTAAGTTTGTCAATCTTCATCCAAACACAATTTAATAAAGCGAAGCCCTAGTTTCAATTATTACCATGTATAAAAGGGTGTGTTTCTATTAAACAGGGAAAGTCAGAAGGTAAGCAGGTCAAATAATAAACATGTTTCTGTGTTTGTCATGCATTTCACTGGTTATAAGGCGAACAGCTTTCTCTGTGATCGTGATTGAAACTCCAATAATTATCCTTTTTACATCTGCAATATGCTGTGATTTCCAAAAATTGTTCGTTAGATTTTCTTGGAAAATGAAGGTGCAAGGGAACACTTTTGATATCATTAAAGATGGGTTCATATAGTAAAGTCTGCAGTAGAATTCCCAACAAGAATGTTTGTAGAGGTAAGATCGGGCCTAAAAAATGCAGCCCGACCCGACACAGGCCCGCGGGCATTAAAGCCGAACCCGGCCAGAACCCGACCAATTAACTTGATTTGCAGGCCCGAGCCCGAAGCAAACCCGAAATTTCAATTTATCCCATAGTATTTTTGGCAGAAAAAAACCCAGCAAGATTTAAGGTTAAAATAATCTACATATTTTTATGATCATGATAAATGCATTTGCACAATGAAATAACGCTGGAACACAGAATTAGAGGCCAGACAAAGAGAGTGAAAGAGAGATCTTGACGCGCACTCACTCAATGCAGCCGCGGCGGTGCGTGTTTGCCTTTTCAGTTCCCCTGTCTTAAGTTTATCCTTGACTTCTTGTTGCTCTATATCGGGGATACCTAAACAAAATAGATGCGGACTTGCAGAGGGAAGATTCCATTCACGACACCTGCGCAGAGCTGCGGGTGGCCGGCGCCCCCCTCTTTCTGCCAGTTGCTGGACCACAGTGTATGTCAATCAACGGTGGGCTGGTGACTGGTGGGATAGAGGGGGCGGGGTCTACCTGTGTGTGTGCGTGTGTGTGTGCGTTTGGCGAACGTTCTCCCTCTGAGTGAGAAGAAGCTGGCTGTGCCTTTCGGTTCGTGCGGTATCCGTTCTGACATACAGGAGTAATAAAGAGCTGTTTGACAACTGCCCGCCTAAGGAGCTTCTTTGCCGCCATTACAATATATTTATTATAAAGGCAGCGAGAGAGAAGCCTGACCCAACCCGACCCGAACGTAATGATTGTCATTTACCCCAGACTCGGGCTCGGGCTTAAGATCTTACCTCTAAATGTTTGTTTTGTTGCCAGTTTTTTTATTAAAAAAAATTCTGATTTCAAAATATCTGATTTCAATTTCAAGTGGCATCACTCGTATGTATCCTGTCCAAATATGTATTTGCAGATGTAACTTAGACTCTACCATGCACTGCAGTCCTCCTGTGCTCTGCCAGCTGTTCCATGCAGCCATCGTAGCTCATCAGCGTTGACTCACTAGTGGGATTCATTCCACAGATTAGCCTCCTGCTCTGCTCCTATAAAAGTAGATATCAGAGTCTATTTTAGTTTGCAGTCTTCAAATGAACCATGTCAGTCTGAAGAGAACTGATTGAGCTGGCAGGATGTCGTACTACACCACACCCATGAGAGACAGTTTGTGTGTATTTCTTCCCTGGCTGAGCAACAACGCCAGCCGCACAGAGGGGTTCTACTGTTAAAACGTTCCCAATGGGGACAAGAAGTGGATCTGAAGATCTGAAGAGGGACATTTTGCAGCATAATCAGAGTTGTTTGATAAGGTTTGCTGGGACTGGATACCTTTACAGCTTAGTCATCTCTTTACTGGACTCTTTTTTTTTTTTTTTTTTCCAGACCGGTTACAGGGTCTGCTGAAGTTCCTGGAGGAGCAGAGCACCCCTGAGCACCCGTGGCAGTGGAAGGTGCACTGCAAGTCCCAGAAGAAGCTGAAAGAACTGGGAAGGTCAGTTTTCCTCACACCAAAGCCTGAAATGATTTCAGTGATTTTAGATTTTAAAACATCAATACAAACTATGTAAATTCTTAACTTATCACCCAAAATGACCCACTTTTATTTTGGTAGGATATTTATGTTATCAATACACTTTACAGCACTATTTGATAGAACTGGAAAAATCGAAATTATTGATATATATTTTTTTAATGATTGCTGATGAAAACATAAAAATAAATATTCCTTTTCTGTATTTTTTTCTTAAAGATACAGAGGGCTTTAGTTGGTTGCATTTTTTTTAACTTGCAGATTAGGGGCCAATTGGTTCTCGTAATGCGTACATAAAGCTGGTAAAGAACGAGTGTAAAAGCAAATCCCGTCTAAAGAAAAAAGATTTACAGACTGGTTACAGGCTACTGTGCATGAGCGCCCGCCTTTGTGAAAGAAAAATGGAGATAAATGAGGAGTGGTTCAGAACAAATTCTCCCCCCATAATTGTGCAAGTCATTATTTTGGGTTTTCTCTCCAAGGTTAAACACTAACGCTATGGGGCTGTTGAACCTTTTGACGGCCTATCAGAAGAAACATCTGGTGGAGTTCCTCCCGTATCACGAGTGTGATGTTCCGTCCCGTCAGGCTCCAGACCTGGAATGCCTCATCAAACTTCAAGCCCAGCATACTCAACAGCGACACCTCATCTTTTTGACAGGTAGCTGCTTCCGTCTCCATCCCGTTCCTGGTTTTAGTTAAACTGACGGTCAACTAGCCGAATGGGTTTGTTGAATGCTGTTTAGATCAGTAAGTGCCTTTGATGATTAAACGGTGAATTAGCGGGACTGTCTTCTGTTTCTTCAACAGAGAGGCCATTTGAAATGTTCCTGCAGTTCTCTAGAAATGGAATAGTCATAGCGAGCATCGACGATGTAATGAGTGGTTTCCACGGCCTGATCGGGTCCATTAATCAGAATGAACTTCCGACCCCCCCGTCCACCGGTGAGTGGCATCATCATCCAGAACGTTAAACACAACCTCAGATTTGGGATGTTGTTGTTTTTCTTCATCTCTTTCTGCTTGCTGTTCCCTTTTTTTCCTAGCAGTAAACGATGAGTGTGTAGAAGCAGAGGACATGTCCTTAGACTCTGATGATGGTGAAGCTCCGCCCACGTCAGATCCTTCGCAGCAGATTCCGGCGGTCAAGAAAGAAGAAAAGCCTCCTTTGCCTCCGACTCCAGAGAAGGAAGGTTTTCGTCCTCCACTACCAGACCAACAGGTCAACCCTGAGAAAACCCCCACCCTGCTGGACAGTAGTTCTCTTAAAACCGCCATCTCTCAGTTTAAGGCCACCAACCAGTTGGGCTTGGCGTCTACAGACATTGGCAGCATGTCGCCGGGGGGGTTCCCCGTAAATCCTCACCAGAGCTTCCTTTGCCCCTCTGCGCCGTGGTCCTCCTTCACCGGCTCCTCAAGCTTCTCGGCTTCTCCCGCCTACCCCAGCTCGCCCTGCAGCAGCACCCAGGAACAGGAGTACCGCCCCCTTACCACATCTGCCGCTGTAGTCCCAACCCTGCCCGTTATGGTCCCAGTCGGACCTTTAGCCAGCATGGCTTCCCTCCCTTTGGAGGTCAAACCGCCCCCTCCGCCTCATCTCATGGTACTGGGTTCCACATATGGGTCAGAAGTCGGTGGGGCTGCTGGAGGTTCTCCACTCACAACCAGCCTGTCTTCCACTAGTGACACAGCACATCCAGGGTTCAAGGCCGGCAAGCCTATAAACCCAAGTGGGAATCCCACACAGCATGACAGGACACTCAGTGGGCCTGGGGAGGGTGCATGGGGGATAGGAGGAGCCACCACCTGTGAGGCTGCAAAGAGCCAGAGCGTGGTCACATCTGGACCAATGGAACCTGCTGGTCTTCCTAAACCCGGGGAAAGCCTTCAGGCGGCCAGAACTCAGGTGAACTGTGCCAACAACCTCTGTGCTTCTGTGGGCATTCCCACATTGGCCACCAGAGGGGGCACAGTACTCAGACCTAAGCTGCCTCCACATCCAATGGGTGGTGTGGGCTATGGTGGCATCCCAGGACCGATGGATCATGGACCTGTGCGGGGCGCTCTCGGTCCCGGCTCTTTAGGAAACTTCAGAGGCCGAGGAGTACCTCCAGTCGGACATTGGCCTCGACCAGGTCGAGGACATGAACTTAGGGGAGGGGCTGGAGGTGGGCCCTGTTCATGGGGTCACCCAGCTGGCAGGGGTGGACCTCAGAATTACTACATGGACTACACATATTCTCACAATTATGCCCCTGAATAGACAATCAGTGTCATGATGGTAGTGCAAACATCATAAACCAGAGAGACTATAAGAGCTAACTGAATGTACATATTTCCTTGTCATAAACGCATCCATTTAAATTGGTAAATACGGTTCCTGGTTTTCTACATTAATAAAGGTTACTACAGACAGTGGCGAGTGTGCTACTGTTGTGTAAACTGTATACACTCTTTCCATGTCAGCTGTTTGAGACCCCATGCAAACCACTATATTTATATTTGCCAACAAATGTTAAAAAAAGGCCTTCCAGCTTCTCGAAATAAAAACTTGTAATTTCTTTGTTGCAGTTTTGAAATGGTTTGTGAACAAGGGGAACGACTGATATTTTTTTAAGAAAAAAAAACAAAAACTAGTGAATGAAATTTCACCTTTGCTGTTTTTTTTTATTTTATGTATTTGGTTGTACAAAATTCTATTGAAATAAATCATTTCAAATCTTGTTTGTGTCAATATGGCCTTATCAAGCAAATCAGGAGTTTTTATTTTCTTGTCAATAAATGAAGAAAAAACTTGGATTAAACAGAGAAATATTTTGAGAAATCTTTAAAAGCCTTAACCTTTTCAGACGTTTGTATCTCTGTGCTGCTGGAGGAATTGGTGTAAATGGTTGTTTTACAGTTTTGTTCAAATTCACTTCAGCTGGTCTGAGACTTCCAGTAAGCTCTACCAAGTCTTCAACTCTTATCACAACTGAAAGATGAGAGAAAATGGTTTCCTTAAGATTATTTTTTAATAAATTCCATGCTCAGTCATTACTGAATGTGGCCACCAGAGGGCGACATTTCTCTATGTGAGAAACCTCAGTTTTCTCCCAAAGGATTTTTCTTTTAAATAGGGCAGCTACCTGTTACTAACTTTAAAAGTAAACAATCAAAGCATACATTTCTTTTTGATGCTAAATAAATTTGAAAAAAATTCTTAAGTCTATTTCTGGACCTAATCAACAGCTGCTGCCTTTCATGACGTGTAAAAGTGTTTGTAATATATTATTCTTATAACTTAATTATTTTTTTGTAAATTTAACCAAATGCTGTAACCGTGGTAAAAATTTTGCACATTAGAATTTCATTTTTTTCCAATTTCGAACTTTTCATAAGCTAGAAAGTTATAGGTAGAATACTTCCTTCAGAATTCACTTGATTCAAAGGCCTTCGTGTTCTTAAACATTCTTGAAATTCTTTATCACTGTCTTCTCCGGGAGAATCTTAAATTCATGCAATGATGGTACATGTAAAACTCTATCACAAATACTCTATCACAGGGTTCTGCAATCTGAGGCGCCAGAGCCACATGTGGCTCTTTTATCCCTCTATGTGGCTCTTTGACTTGTGTTCTTTGAAAAATGCTAACAGTTTGAATAAATATTAAGTTAGTTAAGTACATAGTCTAATCTATGTCTTTCTAAATTGTGTTTATATGCATAGATACAATTTTTAGATCAAGTAATTCTGCTGCAGCATGAGGATCTTATTTAGCATATTATGTATTTTATTTTAAAAGGAACTTGGATGTACTGCTTTTAAACATAAAGCAATTAAAGTTGTTATTATAGAAAAATTTAACATCATTCTAATGCTGTTATTGTAAATGTTTAAAAAGTTAGTCTGGATTAATCCATGTGTTTGCAAATGCATAGATTAATGGCCACACACAAAATAAAGTGCCTTTTTTTCAAAGGTTAAGTGGGACTTGGCGTCTCTTGCTGGGTTTTGGTCTTTAAAAAACTGGACCAAATGGCTCTTTTAGAGTAAAAGGTTGCAGAGTCCTGTTCTAGCAGAATAAGTCTGAATAAAGTGAGAGATTTAAACTGTACTATATTGACACTTAATCAAGATGGCTATGCAGAATTTCAGCCCAAAGAAAATACAAACAAAAGCAGCTATTTTTAAAAATGTTTCATGTAAAAATTTTCACCTATATCTATATCTTTTTTTGCACTTCTTCTTTCTCTTTCAGCTTTTCCCATCAAGGGTCGCCACCGCGCAACAACCTCTCTTTCGAGGACGAGTCGCATGGTTAACTTGGCAATGTTTTACACCAGATGCCCTTCCTGACGTAACCCTCTCAATTTATCCGGGCTTGGGACCGGCGCAGAAGCAGAGAAGGGAATAGGGAGCAGCCCTATATCTTTTTTTGCACAATTATGAAAAAAAAAAAAATCTATTTAATGTAAAAAAGTCATTCTGATCATTAATAGTTCAAACTGTGAAGTAGATAAATGGTAAAACTAAGTTCTAAACATCCATCAATCATCCTGTTGGTCTGTCTCTGTCAGCGATGGTGGGAGATGAGGTGTTGTTAGGATCCTCACCTCCCCTGCGGTCCTTCTCAGTCCCCATCTGATCCTCTGCAGATCGCTGACCCCTTGTCCTCCTCATCGCCATGGTGTTTGCTAAATGGAGTGGTGCTCTTTGTGACTTATCTGCTGACATTCAGCCGCTGAGGTGTGAAATGCAGACCATGGGAAGACCAGTTGTTTTCAGGGCCTCGAAGGACCTAATTATCCAACTTCTTCAAAAGTCAGTATCAGGTCAGTCAGTCCCACTTCCCGCTCGTGAGAATGTGATTTTACAAGAACTAACATGTGGATGCTGTGCTGTTTTCCATGTTTATATGTCGATTGGGTATTCTGTGTTGTCTGACAAATGTAGCTGCAAAGAAAATGCAAAAAATGGCAGACTTACCAGGATTTTAACAAGATAAGGATAAAATAATTGTACAATAAAAAAAGCGTGATATATATATATATATATATATATATATATATATATATATATATATATATATATATATATATATATATATATATATATATATATATATATATATATATATATATATATTTTAATTTAAAATACCTGTTATGAAAGCTTAAGCAGGGGTGTCCAAACTTTTTGCAGTGGGACAGATTTGGTGAATGTGAAAATGTGTGAGGGCCAACCATTTGCTCTGACATTCTTTGAGCAATTTTTACAACATTAAATGCTAATTGAATCCACAGTTTGCTCACGTACTTATTTACATACAACTCAAATACATCTAAATATGTTTTTACCTAAATGACTGTAAATTTGTCCATTTTTCACACTGTTTGTTCCCAGTTAGCTTGTTGTGTTTTGCATTTTTTTGCCTGGTGGAGCCTCTTGATATTGAACTCCTTGAAAACAACCACAGTCTCATGGCACATTAGGCAGACACAGTTGTCTCATATTTGTCTGCTAGTTTGCACTTGTCCTGGCTGGAAGCAATGGCCTTCGCTGTTAACTTTACTTTTTTTTATTTCCAGTTGACGTTTTAGAAATGAGCTGGAAAGAAGGATCACACGACAGCGTTACTACAGTTTTACGATGGCTTAAGATGTCATTTAGTCAACCACAATCAAGAAACTGTATACTTAGAAAATACTGGGCAACAAATATTATCAACTTTATCAAACGATCTTGTGGGCTTAGGAAAATTTTAAACATGGGTCACATTTGGTGGGCTGGACTTTGGACATGCCTGGCTTAAAGTAGTGTCTGTTTTGTGGCTTGAAGATCCCTCTTACTAAATTAAAAGTAAGTTAATAAGATCAAACTCACACCTGGAATAGAAATGAAATTTTTACATACATACGTCAACTTGTATTTTATTAAGCCAAAACATTCATAGTTATTGGAAAACCAAAGAAAGATAACCTGCTGTTATAAATCAGATTGATTTGTCTACTGCTTATTTATTTTTTGCTTCTTATATTTTTTGTTGTATCTTCATGATTTTAAATGCATTTGTGAATTATTTTAGGTACATTTAATTTGTAAGAACTGGCTAAAGTTTACCAAATATCTCTTTTTTTAGTATCAACATGTGCATCTTTAAAAAAAAGTCAACGTTTTATCTTAGAGAGGATGAAGCCCCGTTCCAAATTGCTTGTGAGCCTTCATCTCAATATTTTGGCACCCTTTTTTTAAATTGAAAAACAAAATAAAATAACTGCAACAAACTGGCGACCTTTCCGAGATGACCCCTGTCTTTGCCCAAGAGCGGCCGTGATGGGCTCTGGCTGCCCTGTGACCCTGAAAGGGACAAAACAGTTTAGAAGATGAAAGAATGAGTAAAATAAAACAAAATTAAATAAAAAAATGAAATGAAATAAAATAAAATAAAACAGGATTCACTTCTTGTCCCTGGAGGTATAATAAGAGCTTGAATTCTGCTGATGCAGTTGGCAGTTGTTTAAAACAACTAACTCCACTGTATTGCTGCTTAGGAGTTTGGCCTGCTCTTAAACGAATGTGCCTCGTCTCTCCAATGCTCATTTTTCAACTGAGATGTCCAGCTAGAATGAAATGCAGCTCCCTTTGGCATGATTATCAGGCCGTCATACTATTAGAGGAATGAATGTGACACATCTGGATGCCTAAATTCCTGCCTGATGACTGTTTTGACAGTTCAGTAACAGCATCCGCTGATAGTCAAAGCAGCCCTCTGCCACAGAAAGAAAGCACATCAACTTCTGCTATTCAGAGGAAAACTCTCTCACACGGTAATTAGATTCTTGACTAAGACGAGTTTGAATCCCTGCGAGCCCAGACGAACCAGGGAAAACAATTAATCTGGGAAGGGGGATGCATGCCCTAATTGAAGCCTGATTGAGTGTTTTCCTTGGGAGATCGGCCTCTTTTCTAGCATCAAGGGGCGCTTCATTTACATGTGGGTAATTTGTTACAGCCACTTGGGATATTTTACAGATAGATACAGTCTGAGCCGTACAAGCATGCACCTTCCTGAGCAGACTTAAAAATATGAATTTTAATTAATAGTGTTATTATGAGGGTGATACACCAACATGCAAGTGCTTGCATATTAGATAGACTGTATTTCTGCAGTATTTTTCTAATCTCATCAACCACTCAGTGCTTTTTCTTTGACTAAACCTCAAGATTCAGATGAAAAGAAGTTTTACGCCACACTGGAACACTAACTCCACCATTTCCACCTCTGACATGCTGCTTTTTACCGTTTCTGATTCCCAACCCAGAGGGAACCTTACCCAACCACGGTCACCCGTGGATACTTGTGAGATGTTCACATTGTGTCCTCTGTGTTTTAGTACAGATGCTATCAGAAACAAAAAAATCTGAGGCCAGCTGTTGCTGTGTCAAAGAGCAGAATCAGATTAGAGGGATTTAAAAGCACCGAAGCTGACAAAGCACCTGGTTTTCATCCTGGTGGTAATCTGTTAAAAACCCCAACTCATCAAAGCAGTTAATATTTGTAATAGTCTGCCTTGGAAAAATAGTGGGTCGGGGCAGACTCGGATGCTACACGCGGTTACATCACGCAGGCATATGGCAGAATGTTATGTAACATGGGTCGGAGGATTTAAATGTTGCTTTTGTTGCTTGGAAATACGTGAAGCTGGTGAGTGGATGGTGAGGTGTATTATAATACGGTGCTCACTAAATCTCAAAGATTTGCATTTAATCCTTTAAAATGCTTAGCAAAGAGACTCAATGACTGACAGTGGGCTGCATTTCATGCATGGCAACCAGTTTGATGTTAGATTAATGTAGATCCACCTCACAATAGACACTGCATCCATGATAATAGCACTCGTAGCATCAAGCTACTGCAATCTCCTGCATGATTGAAGCTGGAAACATGGATTTAGCTTGTTGTCTCATCACATTTTGATTATTTTATTCTTTCCCCTGATCTGTGGGCTGTGTTTGGTGCATAAACTCTTAGAACTTGTTCCAGTGTTGCACACAAATTCTTCGTCAGCATCTTTAGTCTCCGTTGTCGCAGCGTGTAATTCTGCCATTTTAAGCCCACTAAGAGGAAGGAGAAGAAAAGATCTATACAAAGTAATGCCCCCCTCTGGCATTACCAAAGCTGCTTGAAGAATTTGTCATTCTGGTTTTTATGTAATGCTTGTGTTTCTTCTGCTGCGCTCCAAGTGCTCTGCTGTGCTCGATCAAAGAGATGCTGTCTTTGAAGAGAAGCCCAATTGCTGTTAGTGTTTTGTTTGTTGACACTCCTGAGTTCTGTACTTCACTGTTGGCCGCATAAGCAGAGCGCAGGCTGTTTTCTTTGCCAGGTTACTGCAACAGGTCTCCACGTGATTTGTAAATGTCTGATGTTTTGCGGCAGGGGGGGCACCTCTGTTGTCTGATAGGGAGGATTCGATGATTGCTTGCTGAGAGCTATTTCTTTAGCATAGTGAAATGAAGGAAGTCAGGACAACATCAGCATGGAGGGCATAAAAGCAAAGTCCTTTATTAATAAAATAAAGAAGTGTTCAGGAAAAAGTGCTGCCAAAGGGGTTGGAAGTAGCAATCATGCATCACCCTAAATTCTTTGGCATCCATTTGAATTTGAATCACTAAACAACCTTTCTACAACAAATGATTGAAGACCCACTCCGATGAAAATCCTGTTTTTGTGTTTTTATCATGCTCTTGTGGCATTTTTCTGATTATGAATCACACATTTAAAGAAAATTGCGCTTACAATTGAATTTCTGACTATTTCTACATTCAAATTGTTGTGAATCAGGAGCAGATAAAAAATTACTGTTGGAAAAAGCTTACAAGTGTGAGGTATAAGTTACTACGGGAAGCCACAAGCTCCCTGCTCTGCTCCATTTTGATGCATGTGCTTGTAGACGTCTTTGTTTTCCTCGTCTGTTCAGGAATCTGGCTCAAAACTGTGGAACGACTGGATAGCTCCAATATTGACCATGTTTTGCTGCACCGCTATTGCTATTGTCCATGAATAGAATAAAAATAATGTTCATTTTGTATAATTGCAACTGTGTTTCAGTACTTTTTCTGAGTCAAAAAGCGTTTTGTTCTGCAGAAGGGAAGAATCAACATAATGTTCAGTATCAACTTTCATCTTCCCACTCAGTTGCTTCTCCACATCTAGTGGGATCCATGAATGTTACATGCTTAAAAGTTTCAACATTGGGAGGGTCTCTGGTGGAAGAGGAGAAAACAAACGGGAGGTTGCTGCTGTTGGATGTGGCTGCAGGCTGTTTGCAGTAGCTGCACTGACAGGGAGTCAGAAAAAGGTATAAGAGGATGAGGAGCAAGGTCACGAAGCAGCCTAGCAGTGTTGTGTAGCCAGTGTTGAAGGACTCCTCTGCAGGCAGCAGCACTGTGACCTTCACCTCCCGAGTTGCATTTATTGCCTCTTTAGTATCTACGGCCGTGCACAGATACAGGCCTGAGTCGTTGAGCGTGGCTGCTTGGATCTCCAAGGATCCGTTTGAAAACATGTTAATTAGTGTGTCATTTAAGCTGGTCTGGGTGATCAGGCCCCTGTTTGGGGAAAGCCATGTGAAAGAGACGTCTGTTCCACTCAGGGATGTTTGGCAGTCGAGTCGCACGCTGTCTCCCTCTGAAACCTTCACGCCAGAGAGGAAAACTGCAGCCGGCTGCATGATTGCTTTCTCCACAGTGCAGTTCAGGAAGAAGCGATTATTGCGCAGGAACTGGATAGACGTTCGGGGGTCCCCGTTAATGTTGCAGGTGTGTTCATCTATGAAGTCCTTAATCGAGTCATAACCTCGGAGATTCCAGTGCCAAAACATACTGTACATGGAGCAGTCACAGATCAGAGAGTTGTTGTGCAGATAGAGATCCCGCTGCACTAAGCTGGGCAGAGCCTTCACATCCTCCCATGGCAGCTGAGTCAGTCGGTTGGAGGAGAGGTCCAGCATGGTGAGGAATGGATGACTGTGGTCTTGGATAGAGAAGAAGGGGAAGTGCGTGATCTGGTTGAGGCTCAAGTAGACCTTTTTTAAGCTGCTGAGACCACTCAGCGTGCTGGACTCGATCCGCGTGATCTTGTTGTTGAAAAGACGGAGCTCCTCCAGCCTCCACAGCCCCTGGAAGTAGTGCTGCTCCACGGCACGGAGCTTGTTGGATGACAGGTCGAGACACCTGATCCCAGAGACATTGTGGAACACACCATGAGGCAGTGTGCTAATCTGATTATGAGCCAGCCAGAGGTTTTCCAAGCGAGTCATTGTGTTGAAGCTGTTTGGACCCAGCCAGGGCAGGTGGTTGTGGCTGAGGTTGAGGGTGACGGAGAAAGAAGGCAGGGAGCGTGGCAGCTTAGCCAGACCGCTTGAGCTGCAGCTTACTGTGTCTGATAGACAGAGACACATGGGCGGGCAGATCTGCTCTGAAATGGGAACGAGACAGAGCAGCAGCAGGAAAAGGCCTTGATGTTGTCTGCAGGTCATGGTGGAAGTCAGGTCCTCTTTAAGTTGGATTTCTGTATTTTTTTCTGGTTGGATCATGGAAAAATGAGAAAGAGCAGAAAATATTAGTTGAGCTTTGAGCTGCTCAGGACATACAGAAGATAATGATTCCGTAAATAGCAGGGTTCTTAAATGAATTCTTTTAAGAATTGTTTTAAATTTTGTTGTATACAGTTCTTATGTTTAAAGTCTAAACAAAAGTTTTTTTCAATTGCTATAATATTAATACTCTCTTGAGAAATTATTTCAAGGTATACATTTTTATAGTTTATAGCTATTTCTTTCTTTTAGTTTGATTGCATTGTTTAGTAAAAAACTGACAAATTAAAAAAATTATCTCTGAGATTTGGCAATTTTCTTGTTTAAAAAAAGTGCTGTGAACGTGGATTACCAATCGAAATTATTTGATATTTCATGTCTTGGATTTTTAAATGTTATTTATTAGTAAATAGAGGTTTCAGAAGTCTTTAATTGAAGTGTCAGGTGGAAATGCTTCACCTGGAACATATTTGTCTTTCCTGATGTTTCGTTGAACTGATTTCCTGCTCTTTGGATATGAATGAGGGTAAAAGTTCATATCTCTTCCAAATACATCAGTATTCTGACTCACTTTTTAAATTCCATACTCTCCTCCAAAAAAACAAGAAGAAAGAAAATAGATATTCCAAATAAAAAGCTTAGCCGTAACATGAACCACCAACGTTTCAGCGCCTTTTTTCCCTTCTCTTTTAAAGTTTCATCCCGACAGTGATGACCCGCCACACTTCAGTATAATCCTGATCTTCCTCCTAGATCCTCCATCCGTCGGTCTCAGGCAGTAATAGATTTTCTTCCCTTTGTCCTCAGCAAAGGTCCTTCTGCTGCTTTCTCCTCATTTCCCCCAAAAAGAGTGCTGCTCGACAAACATCCTGTGGTGCTTTGCAGCATACAACAAATGCAGCACAGAGCAGACTTAATCTCCCACAATCCCTCCTCCTTCCATGTGTCAGTCAGAAACCCAGGTTTATGTCTCCCTCTCTCATAATTAAATAATGAGCCCGGTGGCTTTTCTTTTTTTGCTTACTGCATCGTTTTTCCCTACATTCCAAAATAATGAACTCACTTTTATTTTCTTTTTTTTTACGTTTTTCAGCACTTATCATCTAAAGCTAGAGGAGCAGAACCACAAAAACTATCATCACAAATGTTCCGTGTTGTCTAATAATTAATAATGGCAGTGTAAGTGGTGATCATTGCACTTGAGGTTTACATGTTCAGCAAGTTGTCCCTGTTTTTGTGGTTTTTCATGGGAATTTGTAGCTTTTCCTGCTGTCTTTCTTACACACACACACACACACACACACCCACACACACACACCCACACACACACACACACACGCAATACGTTCTTTTAAGTGTCTAACACAGCACATCCGTCTTCCTTTTCTCTGAGCTGCCGACATGGTTCCGTTTCCTTGGCTGTGACTTTGAGTGGATATGTGCTGTCCATGCTGCTTGGTCATGGTGGTCCTGACAGCTCTGATTTCTGTCACAGTGAATTAGCTTTGCCTCTGAGCTGCCACCTCCTCACCGCTGGCCCCAAACTTCCCACCTCCCTCCCTTAAGTGCTTGCGGCTTTGGCTGACTCCCACTCACTTATTCACTCTGAGGCACGGAGCTGACTCCCAATGGATTCAGAGTCCCTGGATGGGGTCCACTTCTCAGGAGGTGGGCTGATGGAAGCAGAAGTAAAGAAGAGTCCACAGGAATGCTTGGATGTAAGCCCTCAGTCGGAAGCTGCTGTTGAAAATCGCTCCTTCCCATTAAAGAAAGGATTAATGGTTTAAATCAGCATGTTTGGCATTATGGCACTGCACACAATCTTGTCCCAAGGCTAGTCATCAGCTTGGCTGTAACATGTAAGACATCACCCACACATATGCATTTGAAATATGTTAGAAAAGCATTCTTAGCAGATCTTCCTTTGGATGTTAGTCATGTGGGTGTATATATTATTGCTCAAATGGTCTCAAAGTTGTTTATTTTCCTCCAGAGCTGAGCTGTAGCCCACTTTAAAATCAACCATTATCTAGAAATTCCGCTTAATATGAATGTTTTGGTTATTTATGGCATTATAAAACCATAAAACAATCTCCAACTGTATACATTATCCCAAATGTATATGGGTCAATATATAAATCAGATAATTCATCTCAGAGCTAAAGCATTTTTCATAACCAGCTTACTTTTTAAATTTTTTTATTCTTGTGTTGACAAAGTTTTAATATTGATAGCATTCCATCAATAATCTATGGTTTTTGCCTGGAGTGAGATCAATTTCTTCAAAAGACGGAGTTTCAAACAAAATTAAAAGCACACCTTTTCTATTCAGTGAAGCTGCGATTGTCCTTTCTGTTGTTTTTTTCTATTAAGGAGGAAGACATTCTCTATTGAATAAAGTCCTCTGGAGTGTCGATATTAACAGATTCCTCATCTTGTTCTATTTGTTTTGCTCGAATATTGCATTGCAGATCTTTTGTGTGTCTCTGTTTGTGTACGTTGCTCTGCTTGTTCTGTGCGCCTCCAGGCTACGGTTCTGCAAATCCCTATTCTAATCAGTACCTTTGTATGAAGTTGCTTTGCAAATCCTGCTTTTTTATTCTTTAATCATAAAAGCAGCATATGCAAAGTTGTGCAGTTGATTCATCCGGGCTCAGAAAGGGGATGTCAGATCTCAAATCCTGACCTGGATGCATCCCACTCCCAATAGAAAAGGGATTTTCTCTTTACCATCTGTTTTAGAGAAGGAAAAAAGAAAGGAAAAAAAAACGGTGGCAGAGGGGAAATATTTGTTTTTCGTCTTACAACTGTGAAGCATTAAAATCCACACATTTAATAATACGTGCTTTATTTACACTTTGATAAACAAGGGCCAATTTTGGTGCAGAGAAATCTATTCTATTTCAAGAATTAACATGATAAATAAAGACTTTTAAATAAAAATTGGGTTTTTTTGCACCAGAATATGTATAAACATACTGTATGTGTATATTCACACTGCACAAGTTACTAGCCCAGTGTTGAGCACCACAGGCAAAATCCTTTATATTTGACACAAACGAGTCTCTATGAAGTCTGAAAGTTGAAGAGATTTGTTAATTCCAAAGGAAAAAAATCTTCACACTTAAAAATGCTGCATTATTGCAGATTCTCAGCAAGACAAACTGGCTTGTGAATAATAGCATTTATGCTAATCATTGAAAAAATATTGTTCTGAGGTATGCTTGTACCCTGACATCCAACAGCAGCCTTGCAATCACGCCTTTTTCTGCTGTTTGTAAAGCTTAGAATTCACAGATGCACACATTTGTTCACTATTTACTTTCTTTTTTTTTTCAACTGTCTTTTGTCAGCATGGCTGGCAGCGAGACTTTGAAATATGAATGAATGTGGGATAATGATTTCGAGGGCTGAGCTTTATTTTCTTCTCTCCCTGTGAATTTGCAGGCTGGATGAGCTTCTTTGTGAAGACGGAGTTTCAAGCTGCACAACATTGTTTGCTTGTCACAAAGCGCTGCTCAGCTGCTCTCTATGCTCTCCATTCATGGGCACTGCAGTGTATTATCTGACAATATCCCACTTGAAACCCACAAATCCGGGGTGAGATTGTGTGTTTTTTTTTTTATTTAATTGCATAATCTGAGTTGCACACACAGCAGGCTATACTTAAACACACTGTCATGCTGTCCCCACTCAACCTTATCTGCACTGAGAGTGAAGAGACAAGCACACCACCTAGTGGTTAAAGACCATTGAGTAACTCATACTTCATACCTTGTGTTTGTTTTTTCACAAAAAAGAAGTGGAAGAAGCTGTAAAATTTGTATGGCCTTATAGGTTTATGTTAGATTGATTTTCCTTTTTCAGTACATTTAAAAAAAAAATTACTCAGCTTTATGCACTTTAGATAAATGAGACTCTACCACAAACTTCTTGATTCATTTATAGAAATAAAGTGATGAAAATTGTTCTTGCACTTTGCAGAACCTATTTGTAATTACATGAAGACTAACTCAAATCATGTTTTTTTTTTAATCTGTAATACTTAAGTTGATAAAAATCTAAGCTGGCAGGCTTTCTCTGTTGATGATTTCTCAGGCTGCAGCTTCAATTTTACCAGAAACATTGTTAATAAAATGACAGAGGTATTCGTCCATTCATTTTTCAAACAATCCCTTTTAGGGTTACAGGGTTGCTGGAGCCTATCTTAATTGAGGGGGGGGGGGGGGGGTCACACCCTGGACAAGTTGCCAGTATTCCTTGTCTAAATTCCATTAAAGACAGTTTGCCTCAATATTTTCATCTTTAAATGCATCTTAATTATTCGCCCCTTTTTAAATTGTTGTTTCAACATATTTTAATCAAACACAAACATAGACAGCACAACAGTGATTCACAGTTGCAATATTTCTTGCAGCAGTGCAATCTAAAACAAAATTCCTTCTTACAGGGTTTTAAAAGATACCACTTTGGAGAAAATAAAACATCTTAATTTTTTTAGAAGAAAAAAAAGAAATGACTATTTTTGTTGAAATTTTAAAATTAATAAATAAAATGAAAAGAGAATTCCATTTGGTTGCACAAATAATTTGTTTTTCATTCAATTCTACTCCAAAAATGTATTTGCATTCATTTATAGGAGCTTCATGCAGAAAAGTAGAATGGAGTAATGCCCCATCTCTCCTTAGCCCTTTATAATATCTGTTGATTGGTAACGGATTTCAATTAAGATTCACAGGAGTTAATATGATTTCTTGCTGTTTATCCTTTCCTTCTTCCTTCCGTGGAAGCCAATTATGCATTTGTGGAAGTAGATGAGCTCTGGACACTGCTAATGGCTCTGCCTCTCCCTTTGTGTTCACATTACTGAAGGATATGGGTTGTGAAATGAGATCGCTACTGACTACTGTGCTATCAGTGCTCATGCTATAAAACATTATGGGCCAGAACGTAGTAAATTGTGTGATGTGACTCTAGGGTGGTAGGCTGTCAACTCTTTCAATGCTCTTTTATCTGTTATTCTCTCATCCTTTTTATTTTCTTTCCCTCAATTTTTCTACCCCCACCCACCCTCAGTCCCTATTTCCAGATTTGTCATCCTTCTCTCTGCTCACCCAGAAAATCTCATGCTCCTGTCTCTTCTTATTTAATCACTTACTCTCCTGCTCTCATTGATTTTCTTAACTTTTAACTCCGGATATCAGTCTTTTTGCACTTCTCTTTCTTGGTTTCCAGCTCCTGCCCTGTGGTTATTACCACAGGCGGACAAAAAATCTGTCAAACTCCATATTTCTTCTATGTATCACCTATGATCATTCTTTTATGTAGAAAATCTGATGGGATTGAGATAGCTAACAATGACATTTTTGTGAATCCCAGTTGTTTTCATTTTTATTTAACAAACCTTGAGACAGATGGACTACAGCAGCAGAAAACCACACTGGGTGCCACTCAGCTAATGTCAGGAAACGGAGGCTACATTCACACAGGCTCACCAAAACTGGACAATAGAAGATTGGAAAAATGTTGCCTGGTGCGATGAGTCTCCATTTCTGCTGCGACTTTTGGATGGTAGGTTCATAATTTGGCATTAACAACGTGATGGCATAGATCCCTCTCGCCTAGTATCAATGGTTCAGGCTGGTGGTGGTGGTGTAATGGTCTGGGGGATATTTCCTTTTGTACCAATTGAGCATGGTTCCAATGCCACAGCCTACCTGGGTTTTGCTGCTGACCATGTCCAACCCTTTATGACCACAGTGTGCTATCTTATAAAGGCTACTTCCAGCAGATTTCAACCCAATAGATCACCTCTGGGATGTGGTGGAACGGGAGATTGGCATCACGGATGTGAAGCCAACAAATCTGCAGCAACTGCGTGATGCTATCATGTCAATTTGGACCAAACTCTCGAAGGAATGTTTCCAGTACTTTGTTAAATCTATGCCACCAATGATTAAGGCAGTTCTTAAGGCAAATGGGGGTCCAACCCAGTAATAGCAAAGTGTGCCTAAAGTGGCCGGTGAATGTAGATGTCTATTCTCTGCTGGCACTAATGAAGCTAAAGGTAACCTAAGCCAGTTAGAGGGAGGTATTTAGAGAAACACATGTTTTTTCCTTTTACCAAAGTAAAGAAAAATTAAAGATCCCTGTAAATTCAGAGCGGATTTGGCCTCCACTCTCCACTTTCCAGAAAGTGTGATAGATACAGCAGCAAGTTGTTTGTGCCACCTGAGCCACAGCCCTGGTGCCGTGTCACTGCTCTCTGCTCAGACTGACAATGTGGGACATGTTGGGTGATGAGCAGTTAGCAGTTCCATCAAGGATCTCCTGGGTCATCTGAAGAAAATGAAACCATCTCTGAACAGGTAACTCAATTTAACTGGTGACTGCTTCCTCTGGAGGTACAAGCACAAATACTTTCTTTAGCTGATGAGACGAGGCAACAGGACATGGTCTGAGTCATTGAGCACAACAGGAAAAACCCTCTTCACCCAAATTGTTTGGACACGATCAAGGCTTTCAACCACTTTCACAGATGGAATACTGGAAAGAATAGAGGTTCTGAGTTTTTTTTCTCCTTTTCTTCCTTTAGCCTTTTCAGTCAATGAAAAAACTGTCAGTAAAGATGGAGTTATTGAGTGCTGAACCGGCAAAGTTGGTCTTCTGAGAACTATTTCAAACTGGCACCTGCTTTAAAGGTATTTGCCTGCTAACTCATGCTGTACTTTTCAAGTTCCTATACAGATGTATCACCACTGGCCACTAATTCAAAAATCTATTTAAAAAAAACAAAAAGAAAAATGTCAATAACGACTTATTTTTTGTTAAATGCATTGTTCTAATGCTGAAACACTTGTATTATGTCTGTTAAGAACACACTTCAACCACAAAACTGTAATATATGGACTCGGGCTGCTGAATACAGCATTCAACATTACTAAAGGGTAATTACTGTTTCTGAATGAAAACCTTTTACAGGATGACAGCCATCTTTGCATATGTATACATATAATTCACTATTCTCCATCTAGTCTTTAGATGTGCTGCTATTGACCTTGATCTGAGCGAGCACAGCTCTTCCTGTGGAAGAAACTACTGTTACTACTTCAGTTGCATTGATTTCTTTTGTGTTTTAGATAGAAAAACTGCTGCTTTTTTTAATTTCCCTTAAAAGCATTGACATTTAATCAACATGTGATGATAATTGCCTGGGCACTCACACTTTTTCGCAAATTTAAAAAAAAAACATAAAATAAAAGTGGCAATCTATGCAGGAACGTTTTAACATGGACCTCAACTTCAGTCAGTCTGATTGTAGTTAGATATGTTATATCTGATGAACCAAAAACTGTCTGGATGAACTTGTGCAAAACTGTACAAAAGAACTACATTTCATAAAACAAGAAAACAGAAAGAATTGAGTGTGTTTTCTTTCAGTTTTTATCTGTTTTGTCCAGCGTGATGATATGAAATGTGTGTCAAAAGCTCTCACGCAAACTATGTATTACAAGTGATCACTTCATCGGAATTTGACATATTTGGTTCTGTTTGTGCTGATTGGTTCAATTTAACCCTTGTGCTATCCAAGGGACTTTACCATTGGTAGTGGGGTCATCTGGACCCCAGAAGACAGTGGGCTGAACCTTTTTTCTTCAATGATTTGTGATTTTCACTGGTGTCCATGGATTACATGTAATCCTATTCACCTTTATCCACCTTTGTCATGGTAGGGATAACACGTCAGTGTAAGGGTGGGGTCATCTGGACCCCATAAGATAGCACAAGGGTTAAAATGTCAAACTTTGTGTTAAAGTAGTCATGTTGAGTTACTTGGTAGTATTTTCTGCACCAGTCATGACCCCTCAAGCTTGGAGTTTCTGATTGTCACAACTATTACTGTCTTGTTAATTCCCCTTCAGTGTGTTTTTGTTCTTTTTTCCCATATCCATCATTTTTAGTTTCCATTGATTTGTATTTTTTATTTTGTATTGTTCTTCTAAGTTTGCCTCTGGTGTCCTGGATCTGACAAAAAACAGACTTGCTTTAAATGCTTTTTTGAGGTAGTTGAAAATGGACTTTTAGTAAAATAAAAACACCTAGTATGTTTAATTTCCTTTTATTTTGCAGTTTTTTTCTTTAAGAAAGAGTACAATAAAATTCAATACAGTTCAATACAATGTCTCTTCTCAGCTTTATTTATTTTATCACAATGCCACTTTTAAGAGATTATTGTGCAGAGTCTTGAATTATTATGATTCCATGTCTAGACCATTTATACAATTTATGCCAGTACATTTTAATAACCCCTTTAGCTTTAAACCAAGTCTACTATTTAAAAATAAGTTTTGTTTATTAGAAGAGGGAATAGTATCCCACAAACTGAAAAAAACCCACAATAATATAATGGCTGCTTTATACAAGAAAATAATCTGGGAAATTGAACTTCCGTGAATCACTATTTACTGTTTCTCCCTCTGTTCCTGTTATTCTTCTTGTATGAGCATACTGTGTTGTCATTAAACTTATTTTTCCTTTTTGGCAGGATTTTCAGGAACTCTGTGTCTGTGATGATGACTCTTTCCTGTTCTCTCTAAATGATCACCCTTCCCGTTAGTCCTGAAACTTTCTTCTTGTTAGAAAGAAGTGCTTTTCACCTCTTGTGAGCTCAGAATAGAGAATTGTATCAAAGTAGGGGTTTGAGTCATTCAGCCAGTGGCGGTTCTACACTAACTTACTCCCTGGGCGAGTAACCCCACAGGCGCCCCCCCCCCCCCCCCCCCCGCACCGCACCCATACAAAATTTGACAACATCCTGTTGTGTTCCCTATCTTCTTTTTAGCAATTTTACATAAAAAAATGCATGCATTTTCTAGACTCGTATTACAGGGGGGTCAAACTCAGTCAAACACGCTTAAGGTTTTTGGCCGAAGAAGATAAACATTTACTGAACACACTAAAGCTAAACTTTTAAACCTTTTAAACTGAACTTTTTGAACATAAATATGAATAGAAACAGGAACACAAGTTAACTTAAACCCTAAATAACTTGTAATACTTAGCTCTCCATAGAAATATATTCTGTCAAAATTATACAAATATGAACATGCTGCAGAATAAAACAAAGAAAGCCTGGAAATATTAATAAGAAATTACAATTCAAATATTTCCGTTTTTTTTTGCTCTTTTATCATTTTTTAGAGCATTTTTTTAAGCTGGACTCCTGCTTCATTTTTAGCAATAATTTCTTAATGTGTGACGTCCTGAGTGAGTCTTTGTGAAACATATCAGAGGGATTAGATCTAAAAAAAAAACGTATTGTTTTTAATATGTTTATGTCTTATAGAACATAAAAGACTAAATCATAGAATTCATCAGTGGGATTACTCCAAAAATATTTGGCATTTCCCTAAATTTGTGCAACACCAACAGTAGAAATCCTCCAAAAAAACTCAATCCATAAAAAATGGTCTGCACCCAGCACCCCTGTTACGGTTTCTGTTTCTTTGCCCCTGTGGTTTGTTTCCTTTTTGTTCTGGCATGATTTGAGTTTAACTTCCTGTTTTATTTTGTAGGGTTTCCTGTTTCGTTTTTGTTGTGAGTTTTACTTTGGTTCCCCATCCTTCCTGATTGTGTTCACCTGTGTCTCGGTTGTCTGTATGTATTTAAGTCTTGTCATTCCCTTTCTCCTGGGCTGGTCCATAGTATGTTAGTCTGCTCTCCCCGTTTCGAGTGTTTAGTGTTTCTAGCCTCCCGTCTGCAGTGGTTTTGGTTTTGCGTCCTTAGTTTTGTTTATAAAAGCCCCCGCCTCCTCTCGCTCTCTGCGCCTGGGTGCTTCCTCCCTTCTCCCCCCGTAACAATCCCTCCCCCTCCCCTTCCCTCTGACACACGCGGCTCCGTCTCTATGACGGAAGGCACAGCTGCGGCCCAGAGTTGATTGTCAGATAGAAAATTCTCCCAATCACCTCTTAGCGTGATTCAGCCAGCCACCGGCGAGTTGCGCCCCCCTCTCGAGTTTTTGGACTTATGCTCCAAAGACTACCGCAAAGAGGTGTGGCCGCAAGCATCTTGCAGCAGAGGGCGGTGGTCACGCGTGCGTCGGTTCTGCTGTGTCGGAGCAAAGAATTATGGGAAATAATCCCAATTGCCTGCTTTTGTTGAAATTGGGTTGAGCACGGGTGTTTGTTCTGCCTAATTCCTTTTCATGTGCCTGTTTTATGTTGTTTCACTCTGAGTTATTTCATTTTTTTTTTTTTTTTTTTTTGCACCATAAGTGTGAAGAGGAAACAGGATGAATACATTCTTAAGAGTCTGATGTTTCAATTTAAAAGTGTTAAGTGTCGGCAGCTGAAGCAATTTCAAATTAAAAGCGCAAAGCTTCCTCCTAGAATAAAGTAGCCTCTTTGAATATAGTTGCACAGCATCGGGCACGGCAAATGCCGCCCCCTATGAAGTGCCGCCCTGGGCGACCGCCCACATCGCCCATATCAAAAACCGCCACTGCATTCAGCCAAAGTTTCTTTAGCTTGAGGGATCTTGGTTGTACATGAATACAAGCCTAAAATTTTGACCTAAGATGATTATCTATTTAAATGTTCCTGTCTTCCAATTAGAAAAAAAAAATTAAAGAGTGAATTTTAATATTTTCAATTATCAATGTAATGTCCCAACGGGATTTTTGTGACGGTTTACTTTCTGATTAAACTGGACTGAGCTAAAACATTACGCTTTATTGTTGACTAAATGCAATATTTGGGGTTTTGTGTTTTTTAACAGAGAGTACCACAAAAGCTTACATCACAGTACCTTTGTGGAGGAAAAATGCTGCCCAGAAGTGAAGAGACCTGCTGTGAAAATCCTTTTTTGCCACCATTTGCTCTCATCTGCTCGTTGTTCTTCCTCTTCCCCATTTTCTCTAATGAAAGAACTTTTCTTTGACCTTCTGTGTTCCGCTCAAATACATGGTAAAGCCCATCACACTTAAATGGCCCATAATATTCAAAAATTAGGATATTCACCTTGGGATCTGAATATGAATGTGTACCATTAGTTCATCAGATTTCTGTCTCTGTAAACACATTTAACATGAGCCCCTGTGTAATTTCACACACCTGGAGTCCAAGCGAAAAAAGCAAGATGTGAAAATCCTTAATAACTTTTACTGACATAAATATACATAACTTTGTTTTGCCACTGAGGTTAATTCTTACATTGGACTGTGCATATACAGCAGATACAAGTCACAAGTTTTCCAATTTTAAAATACCATAATTATGAAACATATTTTTTGGACAACAAGTGGCTCCAAAGTGTAATTCGCAGACACCAGAAAATGCATAAACTGTATGATGACCCCTTTACAATATTAAAACATGTTTCTACATACTTATAGTTTATTTGTATAGAAATGCATCCATTTTCTTAAGTTGCTGTATCCTTTTTGGGGTAATGGGGCTGCTAAATACTAGCCTGGCTATTGTTGGGCAAAGGCAGAGTAAACCCTGGACAGGTTGCAACTGTGTGGCCCTGCGACAGACTGGCAACCTGCTTGTGCAGTGATTAGTGTGTTCACCTCACAGCCTCTAAAGAAAAGTCAAGATGATGAAATTACTTGATGTTCTATATGTTGAAAAAGATTTTGCATTTCTATGAAAAGAGTTAGATGACAACGATTGAGATTAAAAATTTGACATTAGAAGTTAAAACAACATGAGCAGGGAAAAAAAGTTCAAGTAGACATGATCATCAATTTACTTAGGCCATTAAGTTTTAGAAGAGGGGAAAAGTTCTGCGTGTGCTCCGTACTTCAGATCTGAAGAGGATCTACGTCTTTGATCAATTAGATTGATTAACCCTACAGAGAGGGAGGTGTCATTCTCCCACTGCTCATCAGAAATCACTCCTGTTAGGCCATTTCATAATTGTACTTCAGCTAAATTATATAACGATCACATTGACCTTTCAGCAGTCCTACTTAGCAGTCTGAGTTGGTGCGCTGAGGAAAGTCAATTTAATGAGTGCCATTTAACATGTAGGCCAATAATGCTATCATCTGTTCTATTATTAATCACTATAAAAAAGTTAGCTCTGTTAATTATTGTAAATGTGTTACAATGAAAATGTCGATGTGGCTTTAAAGTCTACAGGTACTTTAGTGGGAGGATCTGTTGTTGGCAGTATTGGGGATGACGGGTTGTAAAGTAACAAATTTCTGTAATTTAATTACTTTTGTCAGAGGAACGTAATGAATTACAGTTCAAATTTCGGTTATTAATTACTACTACTGGACTATAGAAACCCTCGTTAATTTGTTACTTAAGTTTTGTTGGCTCTGACATTTTCTCTCGGTTAAATGAAACGAAACCAAGGTTACTAAAAAAAAACGGAGTTACTGCCGTATACATGCACGCATGTACGCATTTTTCAAATGGGTAATGAGTAAAGGAATGTAATTACTATTTTTAACCAGTAACTAAGGAAAGTAATCAATTATTTTCTAGAAGTAAATTACCCAACACTGGTTGTTGGTAATTCTTTTGCTGTGAAAAGTCAGTAACAGCAGGAGACAGATAAAGCACCTTCCATCCTTAAGTCTGGTTAACATCATTAGAACTTATTATATGAAATTTTAATGCTGCCTGTGGGGAAAATGGGTCATTACACCGTTGTGTGAAAGAAGGGGCTTTGAGGATGTGTTGGTATCTGTCATTTAATACAAAGTAACAAAGGGTTTAATAAGGATAAAGACCCTCCCCTAATAGCAGAGTTGAAGTTCAAGTGTGTGTCACGGTAAAACATATCCTGCTGGAAACCCTACCAGTGTCACCCAATTTTCCATCTGCTGACTCTGAATGTAACACGGCAATAAAATAAACATAATGCGAGGGCAGGCGTGTGTTCGTCACCTGCAGTGATTCTCATTCATTAGTAAAAATGCAGACATGGTGTGTCAATATGAAAACAAAATGTTAAGGAAAATGACGCGGCGTCTTGGGTATAAAAAAAAGGGGGCAAAGCAGCTGTAATGTATATGATGTCTGTCGGCCACATGCTGCAGAAAAGAAACAGATGATGAAAAACTGGACAGGGGGGCTCGGGGTTTAGTGGGTATAAAAACGGTATTGAGCGCGACTGTTTGTCGCCTGCAGAGGGAAACCATTAAGCTCCCTAAATATCATTATAAGACTTTCAATAAGGGTGCAGCCATCAGATACTGCACACAGACAGTTTTGTTGCCTCTCCTTCCCCATTCTTGCTGCACCTAGTGCAACCTGTTTTTTTTTTTACAATTCAATCTTCCTACAAGGCCACAAGGAGACTTTACTTATTACTTGGATCCCAGAACAAATCATAGGCCCAGCAAATATCAGGAGCTGGCCTGCCTAGGGAGTGTCTGAAGGGCTTTGCACGGGGCTTGCATGTGTGTTAATGTTTGAGTGATTACACAATGACTGCAGCCCGCTGTGCACAGTTGTGCTGTGTGCACAGGGTAGTGCAAGTACACTTCAGGGATTTACAGTGTTCTTCATTATCAGAATTTAAATAGCATTGCTGATAAAGTCTTTGCAAAATGAAACCACATTTCAATAGATAATCCCTTTTGCCATGCCCCAATATTTATCACAAGCCAAGGCTAATGAGTGATACGTAATTGTAGATAAAGGCATTTGGGCATGCACAATGGTCTTCTGCTTTATTGTACTGAAAGCTTTTCAACAAAGAAGCTAAAACAAAGGTGGGAATAAATGATCTACAGAACTTGAACACCCAACATACCAGCGCAAGAGCAACACCAGGCTTGTGCAAAATAATGTAGACTCATTTTCAAAAGTTTTGTGAACCAAAATGGAATATTTTCCATCATGTCTTTAGTCAGGATTTTTTTGTTCTGAAATGAACATATAGACACCAACAGGCAACTACTTAAAGTACCCTTCTCATCATCCTTTGAGTTATTTTATTGGTGTTCCAATTGGTCTTTTTGAATTATGCGGTTTTTAGTCAAAATCAAAACATTTGTGTCGTTTTCAAGGACAAAGTTTCTGCAGAGCAGCAAGGACTAAGCCTCTAAATTGTAGGCGGAATAAGTCCTTATTTCCCTTCATTCTTTTGTTTACACTAGCTTACAGCCCTTCACAACCCTACCCTAGTGCTACAAAAGTAAGCAGTATTGGAATAATCCAGCCATCATACAGTTTTGAGCCAGATGCCAGCTTGGATGTGGGAAAATAAAGACATACATGGATCTATTTATCTGCAAGTGGATGCATCAGAATGGAGCGGAGCAGCGAGCTTGTGTGTATTTTTTGCGTCACAAATAGCTCTTTTTCAAACTGCATTTTTTTCCGGCTGCACCTGTCCTGACTCACAACGACTTGAATAAAGAAATACAGTCAGGACCATAAATATTTGGACAGAGACACATTCTTTCTAATTTAGTTTCTGTGCATTACCACAGTCAATTTAAAAAAAACCCAACTCAGATGCCATTGAAGTGCAGATTTTCAGCTTTTATTCCATGGGTTGAACAAAAAGATTGCATAAAAATGTGAAAAACTAAGCATTTTCTAAACACAATCCCTTCATTTCATGGGCTCGTTAGTAATTGGACATTGGACTTCCATGCGATTGCATGGGCAGGTGTGGGTAATTCCCTTGTAATGTCATTATGAGTGAAGCAGATAAAAGGCCTGGAGTTGATTAGAGGACTTGTGCTTTTTTTCTGAAGATTTTGCTGTGAACAGGCAACGTGCGGGCAAAGGAGCTCTCCATGCAGGTGAAAGGAGCCATCATTTTTTTTTTTTTTTTTTTTTTAATAGAGACATTTGTTTCTGTTATGTTAAAGACACAAACTTAAAAACATCAACATAAGCATTAACACTGAACAATGTCAACATGAACATTGAAGATAACATAAACAAAATTAACTGAAAAATGTGTTGGGTGAAGCCAAGGCTTATTTCCCCAACCCTGAATACAAACATCCAATCTACCTACAAATTGTTAGAACCTTAAATAAGAATAGAAAAAAGAAGAGGAAAAAAACAAACACAAACACTTCTCAAAATTACCTCACAACCACAGGAGTCTCTCAGTCCAGAAGGTAGTTTTGATATATTTTAGATTTATACATTTTCTTAAACTGAAATATGAAGTTTGCATTCTTCAGATCTTTGGAAAATAAATTCCACGTTGACCCCTTGAACCAAAGTACTATTCCTTAGTGCATTAGTTCCGACCACTTTGTTTTTAAAGACATCTTTACCCCGAAAATCATTATTAATAACTTTTATTTCAAACAAACTTAGTATTTTGGCAGGTACACATTGTTTTTTTTAACTTTAAACATAAAACCTCCATTACTAAGATCAACTAAATCCAAAACTTTAAGTGCCCTTAATTTTGGAAATGTTTGTTTTGTGGATTGATTGTATGAAGATTGGTTTACAATTCTAATTGCTTTTTTTTGTAGAATAAAAATAGGTTTTGTATTTGACTTGTAAGTATGCCCCTAGATTTCTAAACAATAAGTCAAGTAAGGCATTATGAGGGAACAATATAGAATATACAATGTATCTGTGTTTAAAAAATACTTGACTTTATGTAGAATGGCTAATGATTTGGACAATTTAGAGAGAACATGCGCTATGTGTGGTTTTCATGATAATACAGATGGACAACGACCCAAAACATCCAGCCAAAGCAACTCCGGAGTTTATTAAGGCAAAGAAGTGAAATATTCTTGAATTGCCAAGTCAGTCACCTGATCTTAAAACAATTGAGCATGCATTTCACTTGTTGAAGACTAAACTTCAGACAGAAAGGCCCACAAACAAACAGCAACTGCAAACCACTGCAGTAAAGGCCTAGCAGATCATTCAGAAGGAGAAAACCCAGCATCTGGTGATGTCCATGAGTTCAAGACTTCAGGCTGTCATTGCCAACAAAGCGTTTTCAACCAAATATTAGTAATGACCATTTTGTTTTCAGTGATTTCATTTGTCCAATAACTTAAGAGCCGATGAAATGAAGGGATTGTGTTTAAAAAATGCTTTAGTTTTTCACATTTTTATGCAATCTTTTTGTTCAGCCCATGGAATCAAAAGCTGAAAGTCTGCACTTCAATGGCATCTGAGTTGTTTTATTTAAAATTCACTGAGGTAATGTACAGAAACTAAATTAGAAAGAATATGTCTCTTTACTTAGAAATCCAATTTCAAGCTAAATTTTCTTTCCACAAACTAAAGTTTCCACAAATTAATACCTAGTTCCCAAAAATTAATATCTCCTTCCCACGTATCCCATTATGCATCGCACATATCCCATAATGCATCTCGACCAATCATTGTGGCCTTGTAACTGTGGTGCATTCCAATACAACATTATAAATGATAGGCTATGTAGCATGTAGCCTACTGACCTTCAGATGAAAATTGACTACTAACGAGTATGTCGGTAAGAGACAAGTCCTGAATACAGTTATTCCTATTCGACCCTAAACTACAATAACTACTGCTGTCCGTCTGCGGGCCAGCCTGCTGCCCGAATGCCGGCATGACAAGCAAATGAGCTCCCTGGCGGGCCGGACCTCTAGGAGCTGTTGCGAAGCAGCAAGCTTGGGCATCCTAAATCTTATGACATTTTTCGTATTGTCATCGAGACAATAAGAAACCGATCATTATTGTTTTTATTTTTCCTCTCTTGAACGAATGTGGGTCACAGAGACACGGAGGTAGCGGCAGAAAGCGGCTTTTGCAGCATGATGGAGTGTGTATGTGAATGAATCCAGACATGGAGACCCGATTCACGTTGCTTTTGTGCTTTTTAAAATAAATAAATTTGATCTCTATACATCATCCGTGTCTTCCGTGGAATGTAATGACAGCACACAGACAGAAATGTGAAGGTATCTGCAAATATTGCTCACATCCGTCTTCCGTCTATGAATGACTTATGACGTGAATAATTATTTTGTTTGCACAAATTAAGTAATGCGTGGGAACGAGATATTATTGCATGGGAACAAGATATTAATTTGTGGGAACGAGATGTTTATTATTTTACCCATGTCAGGTCACGGGCTTAGTAGTAGAAGCTTTGAGATGGAAAAGGCATCTCAGCGATGTCACCCAGGTTCATTGATACCATCCGAATTCCTTGATTTTCTTCAGTAAGTATGACGGTGTTAGGAAGAGAGAAGTCTAACGTTGGAATCATGTTTCATTTAACAAGAGTCTGGAAAACAAGGAGGTTATGGTCAGCTTAAGAGTAACTCCAAGGTTGGCATGTTTGATGGTTCCAAAATAAACAAGTTCACGCAATCGCCGCTGCACCCCATGACTTCTGTGACCTTTTTTTGTTGATTTCATGTGTTTCACCAAAAATAAAATCCTGTTTCGTTTCTATCTCAATAAAATAATGAAGAGAAGCCTTTTTTTCTATGTAACCTTTCAAACATTTCTGTGCAGGCGCCTTGTTTTTAGGATAAGCAGGTTTCCTCTTGACATCTCTCCCAAACAAGTCGAGTTTTTTTGTAGTTAAATTGACGTGAACTCAAACATTTAACCCACCAGGAAAAGCTTGCAGGCTCAGAGGTATGGCTCCTGCGGTTTTATTTATTTTTTATTCATTTTCACATTTCTCCAAGAATAACAGATTCTGACCTTGAAGTGAACAAGCCAAGACATTTAATCCTAAAAAGATTGGCTGCTCCGAATATTTTCCACTCATGAATACTCTTACACAGTGTCGAATGATCGACTGCAAATTGTTTGGAAATGACTTTATAACCCCTTTTCAGACTGAAGGGCAGCAGCAATTGCTTTTCTAAGATCTTTGCTGATGTCTTTCCTGCACATTTTGTTAACACACATCCAAATGTTCCAGATCAGCAAACCGTCGAAGCTTTTGCTTCCACTTCACGGCACACCTGCTAATGATCATTTCATTAGGAAGAATTGATTACCAGCACCTGCCTGTTACATGAACAATATTTCCGAATTTAATTTTAGTAGCTATTTTCAGAGCTATTACAGTTGTTTTGCATCTCAATAACTTGCATGTCTATAATTTACAAAATAATGTGATAATATTGAGTGAATTAAACCCACATTTACATACCACATAATATATGTAAAAACAAACCCGTTTTTAATTGCTGGTAAAAATACCTTCAATAACTTCAAATGATACTTTCTATCTGGATAAGAGATTGTGAAAATACCAAAGGATGCTGCCTATCCATCAGTCTGGGTGAAGATGGCCCACACCCCTCTTTGTATTTTTTTCTTATCTCTCTCTTACTGACTGGTGGCAGATTGCTTCCTAGAGTATATTTCCCGACCTGACTGACGATTTTCAGTTTATGTTTAATGTGTGGAAGTTTATTCTGAAGCTTTCGGGAGGAAGGAAAAAAAAGATAAAATGGGTAAATAAATGTTAGTGTGACAGACTGGCATTTTGCTCATGTGGTTTCAGGCAGCAGTTTGAAGAGTAAAGGTGAAATACCATTGGTGGTAAAACAGTCGTTTACTAAAAACCCACGTAAAACTTCAAGACCCATTCCAATTCCAAAATAGTGTTTTTGGTGTTTTTAAAATGTTCTTATGGCATTTTTCTGATGATGGAAAACATATAATAAGAAAATTAGGTTTAAAATTGCATTTCTGAATAACTCTTTATTAAATTTGTTGTAAATTAGGAGCAGACGAAATAAATGTCGTTTGAAAATAATCTGCATCATTGGCCCTGCCCATAATTTAGAGGTCAATTTCTACTGAACTGATGCCCCTCTGCAGAAACTGTCTTAGAAAACAGTACAGGTTTTTTCTTTTAATTTAGCCTAAAAACGGCTCAACCATAATTAAAAGAACACTGGAAACACTTGTAAAATGGATTAAAAGATGATGGGGGGGGGGGGGGGGGGGGGTCTTTAAATGGATATTTGTAGCAATTTTGCAGTCCAACACTTAGAATTGCAGACATTATTTATTTATTTGGCCAGATTGCATCCAAGTTTTTCAGTCAGCCCTCTACATGGGGGCAGTCAGCAGGGCCATGGGCACTAAATCTCCTTAAGTGTGCCAGGAGAACAGACGTCACCTGACCCGAGTCATAGCCAATCACAGGTGCTTGAATTTAGTTTAAGATTAATCTGTTGGCAGTTGTGCAGTATGAGCTGCCCACTGACCAAGACACAAGGAGGTGATGCTAGCAGCCAGTGGAAAAGAAAGAATGGACAGCAGAAAATTGCAGAAATATCAACACAACAATTTTAGGACAAGAGAGGTGGAGTGGAGACAAAGCAAACCTGAACTACAGAAAAAGAAGCAACACTGATTGAGTTGGGTAGAAAATAAGGAATGTCTATGGAGGTTGGTTGAACTGGAGACTTTTTCTGCAGGAGTTTGCAGAAAGGTTTGATCCAACAGTTGGCTGTTGTTCATTTGACAAATTGAGCAGTCTATTATCTCCAAACAGGTGAAGTTTCTTCAGTGTGTGCTTCAGTCTTTCAGTCTTCATAAAGAAATGAATGAGCTGAAACCATTCTGTCAGTGTGCGAAACTGTCTTTTCTGAGTTGGTAAGATGCTTTGAAGTGTGTCCTCAGTTAAGGATTTAATATTGCTTTTCATTTAAAAAAAATAAAACCAATCATTTTCATTCACTCTTTTTTTATTATTCTATTGCCACAAAAAAACAAAGCAAATAACAAATCTTGATTTGAGATATTAATTAATTCTGCTTCACATTTGCACTCCCCCCCAAAAAACAAAAACAAAAAACAATTGTATTGTTTAAATATAGAACCTTTTAACAAAAAATATTTAAAACCCACATTAGCCAATAAATTTAGAGGATGTGTTGACAGATCAGTATTGGGAACAATGGTCTAAAGATGTATCTTTACCCTAAAAACTGGTTTGACACTTTCTGTAACAAATCCCCTCAAAAACTCAGGTTTTATCAGAAAAACAAACAAAAAAAAAACTCATTATGTCTTCCATTTAAAGCTTACAGTAAACTTTGCCATTTTGAATTTCATCTGTGTCATCTTCTTTGACTTTCGGCTGCTCCTTTTACGTGTCACCACAGGGAATGCCATCTAATCCTATCCTCTGGATCCTTTTCACTCATACCAGCACCCTCATATTCTCTTCTCCTTTTATTCATGCTGACATTATTTCACACCTGAAACTTCCTCCACCTGTTCCAACATGCCTGCTCTTTTTCTCCATGCTGTCCTCTGCCCTTGACTGTTGACCCAAAGTACTAAAGTCCTCCACCTCTGCCCTCTGTAACTCACTGTTCCACTTTAGCTCCTCTCATTTACACACACATCCTCTGTCTTGTCATGGCTGACCTTTATTCCACTCCTTTCCAGAGCAAACCTCCATCTTTCCAGGTGTTCCTCAACTTGTTCTGCAAACTTTCATCAACAAGGGCCGCTAGAATGATCACAACATGACAATCGGAACCCTCAGCACAGCAACGTTGTACACATCACTGGGAAATCAGCTACGAACAAAGAAAAACATTTGCAGATACTGTATTTAAAAAGCTACATCAGTAAAATGAATTGATAAAAGTGAGAGGACAGTCTCAATCTAAAGTCCAAAAATCCAAAAATCTGTGTCGTTTTATAGGACATAGTTTCTGCAGAGCAGCAGAAGTTCTTCAGAAATTCACTTCTGAGTTGTGGATGGGACACTTGGTGTGGAGCAAGCCCGCCTTCTTCCCATCAACCATCTGTGTAAGTGCTCTACTGCTATCTTACAGCCCCTCACAACCTCTGCCTAACCTTACAGGTGCAACAAAAATGGCGAGTAAAATCACAGCTATTTTAGCCATACAGTTTTGAGCCAGATTCCAGCTCAGACGTGGAAAATGATCTATTTGTCTGCAAGTGGATTAAGAAGGGAGAGGAGCAGGAGCTTGTGGCCTGCCATTTGGACCTTCTATGTCACAGCTACAACCTTTTTCAAACAGCATTTTTTCATGCTCAGAAACACAATTTAATCTAATTTTTCTTTAAATATGTGATCCATCATAACAAAAAATAAAAACACCACACAGACAATTTTGTCATTGGCATGGGTAAAAATTAACATTATACAAAGGGCATTTACCAAGGTGAAATGAAATTGAACAAAACAACGTGTGTGGTAGAGGAAAAACAAGCTTTTTTTTCATTTTCTTATCAGTTTTATTTGATAACAGTTTTTGTAATTGCATGCTGTGTTGTGTATTACCAGGTTAAAAGTAAACTCAACAAGTTTTTTTGCATTTGCACAGCACTGCAGACTTTCAAAGGTACTCCTGCACTTTGTTTTGCACATAGAACATTGATCATTTGCCCCACCAGCCCTCTTGTTGTTCCTCTGCTGCTCCACCCCACCCCCTTTTTTTTCTGTTTGGTCCACGTAACTAGTGTCTTTGAAGCATTCTTCCAATGTTAATAGCCATGACATCTTTAATGATGAAGCAGCAGACAAGGCCTGGGAGAAATATTAACTCAGCAAGGTCATGGGCAGACGAGGTCCCATCTGTCTTTTTGCAGCCTCAGTGGATCCCTGGCCCTTACATTACTGTGGCCCTAGGGCAGAGAAAATGGATCATCAATCTGATTTAGAGATACTTTGGCTAGTGCTGTCATTTTCAAACTGAATAACACTGGTTTCTTCTACCATCACCTTTTTTTTCAGGTAAAATGATAATGGCTTGTGACGTTAAGGCATTTCATGAATGGCACTGGTAACCCCCAGAGTTCCTCTCTTCGCATGACATCACTTCGGCATGCCTTACCACACCAACTAAAGGAAAACAGAGCAGGAAAAACTGTTATAAATTCATATATAGTGGCAAAAGTATTGTGACCATGACTTGGATGGTAATTTCCTGCCATAACTGAGAAATTTCAGAGTGTTGCTGAATTCAGTGGCCAGCCTCTTAAGTGCAACGTGGCATCAAAATGAATCAGCCTAGGCTTTTGTGTGGCCCTATTTGTCTGTGCTCTGTTTCACACACGCAAACACATGCAGCCTGGCTCACACAAATCCAAACCCACACCTTGATTCTTTCCTGCCATACATTTTAGTACTGTGGCTGACACTGTTTATGTGGTGGAAATGATTGGCCTCAGTGGCCACACAGCACTGATTATAATGACTTTGTAATCCATTTGATAGCCTATAAACATGTTGTCGCTCTTCTAAACCTCAGTCATGAAAAGCAGCCAAACAGGACTCTGGAGAAGACTTTGCAAAAAAATAAAAAAATAAGCAGAAGCAGAAAGAGCACAAGGCTGGCGGAAGCAGATCACCATACTGAAACATTTTAGTTTTTGAATATTTTACGTGAAGATGTGTGTAAATGAAAAGACAGGAAAAAGCCCTCTCTTTTTGATTTCTGTCATCTCCTATTCACACTGGCTTTCCCAGCTGTCATCTTGCACACCAATGAAGCCTGCTCTTAAGCTGCTTCTTTCTGCACCAGGAGAACGTTGTGTACGTCTGCCAGTGTAAATTTGTTTATCTTACGCAGAATGCAGCCTGTAAGAGGGAGGGCGTTCTTCTATTGTGGGCCTTCTGGGATCTTTTAGAAATCCAGCTCATGTGCTCAGCATTCCTCTAATGTGACACAAATCCTTATAACAGAGGAATGCCTCCTCTTTCTCTTAGTTCTTTTTTTTTGCTTCTGCTTACCTTTGATTTTGCTCCATGCATCCAAGCCCAACTGGGAGTCAGCAGGGACTCCCTGGCTTTCACACCTGGCTGGATTTAGGAAAACCTTGGCCACGGTGACTGTGACAAGCAGGTGGCCAAGCTTGTATGGGTTCCCTTGATTGTTAACCAGATTCGAACAAATCCACATTTGGTTATTCACCTGGAGCTGTTGGCTTGAATTCCAAAACAATACTTAGCTCAGCCTCCACTCTTTACATTCCACCACAATTTTTTATGCATCCCAAACATCTTTATGATGTTTCCTCCCTTTGAACACAATGTAAGAAATCTTTCATTTTCGGGGAAGGTGAATGTTATAAAGGGATCGCTTAAAAGGAGATTGTTTAAATAAAAGAATATTTGCCTTAGGTGGAGAACCTTCTCTTTACGAGGATTAGTTTCATCCGGCATATGCAAATGAAATAGAATAAGCCATGGACAACACATCCTCTGCTTTAGTGGAACATTCCTATAGGTAATCTCTTGAGAAATTACTGCAGTAAAGCCCTGGAAGACAATGCTAATAGCTAAAGATGTTTTTTCATCATTGTCAATTCTAGCTCGCAGACATTTAGTTTAGTTTACAATGTCAAATCGCAAAAATGTGTATTTGAACAACTGGTGTTTGTTTTTACTGATCTGCATGTTAATCAAGCCGAATAACACACTTTTCCATTCCCCAGAATGCACTGGAAGCATCTTGTAGTCCATGACTACACATCCTTATCATCTTCCCATGCCTCTGCATTTTGCATCTTAATCCCTTTGCATATTGCAGGAGATTATCTTTCTAAAATTAACTAGCCCCTTGAGACTGCAGAGATAGCAACTGCTTTTTCCACCACTTGGTGAGTTTTCGACAAACAAAGTGCTTTACAGGAGAGTGTGATCATTAGTGCATCAGAAAAAACTCAACAGTTTTAAGACCAAAACAAATACTGTTTCCATTGCTGCTTCAAGGTTGAAGTATTTGTTCAATTTTTTTGGCTGTTGGAAAAGCTGTTTGGTGGCATATGTGCTCTGCAGGTTGTCCATGTACTGTGCAATAAAACTGGAGGAATCCTAAAGGCTGCCAACCTTGATTAAGCCCAACTGTGTCTGGCATTTTGGAGAAACAGGCAATCTAAATTAGTTCTTACATTTAAAAAAAACACCACATTCTTTGACACGAGATGTTTAATAATTAAGTGCTTAATTCTAAGAAAAAAGGATTATATTTAGTAATAAAATAAATAAACTGAAAAAAAAGAAACGTTTCTCGTTTGGCAAAGAAGCAAATCAGCTTATTCTTCACATAGACAAGCTTCCAAGAGGAACACATTTAAGCACTTCTATGTGTGTGTAACCACATCTTTATTCTTAAGTAGCCATGGCTTTGCAACCTTAATGGCTTTTGGAAAAAGGAATAGGTCATTGAAAGTGAACGTTGTCATAAGCTACTAACTTTATAATTCATGAGGTATCTTAGGCTAAACGTTCTTTAGTGCAAGCCATAAAGAGGGCTAAAGCTTCAAATGGCCATAAATTAATTTTGGACTAAGCTGGATTTCTTTTTTTCCATGGTAAGGTGGTCTTGCTACTTTATTTTTGGATAATCCTACATTTGTTTTAGAGTTTTTGTATTATTTTTCACTTCAACTAATTTCAGTTTCAACCTTTAAGAACTTGGGAAAGAATATATGTATTAATGTATTAACACATGTATTAATACATATATGTTTCCCATTCCATCACGGTATGGTTTTTGTTTTGCTTTTACAGGCTTCTACTTTTGCTTTAAAATAACTATTGAAATTAGATGATGCACATAACCTTTTTTTTATCCTTTATTAATGTATCATTAAATCAAGATGGTGCTCCATAACGGTTTTAATTCACAAATGTATGTAAATAAATACACCCAAATTTATACGTCTCCTTAAAATTTTCCTTGTTTTTCACAGCTCACACAGAAAAACAACATAGAAAATTTTTTATCAAACAGTGATCAATGATTCAAACGGTTCAAAGTCTGGTGGGTAATTAGGAGTCATTAATCTGCCTGATTTGCATGGGTTTTGGCTGTGGGAGTAAAAGCTGCATGAATCTGGGCTGTGCAGCGTGATTGCAGTGGAAGTGATCACATCAGGTTCGGATTTGATTTTCATTTAGGTTTAAATATTTTCCATTTGAGCAAAAATAACTGATTTATTCTGTTACTCGTCTGCAACATTTCATGCTTTACTTTGCATCTGTTGGTTTAAAATGTCTCCATCTGTCTGTGTTGTAAAAATAAACTTGCAACAACAAATAAACATAGTCTATCTAAAAATTCTGCACTAGCCAATGATAATTTGTGTGACAATGTAATAAAATGTAATCACAAAAAGTATTTGATTTCATTTAGCTTTAAAAGTGGAAGTGTGATGCTACTCTGGCTTCTTTTTTATAGGTCTTTAAAACCATTCTTGTGGTGCTGTGGTTATTGCTGTGCAGGAGCTGACAGCTCCTTTCTGGGAATGCCATCGCCACAAGGGGGTGTTCTCCATCAGAAACATCTATTCAGATTGATGATCTTTTTCCAGCTTTGTCAGCAGAACATTCCATCACAATAGCATAAGTATTGTTTTTCCCATCACCTGTTAATGATGTGGATGATTTATAAAAAGCACCTTAACAGTGCTAAAAGAAATAGGTGGGGGGCATTTGCAGGACGTTTGTTCAACTAATTAACTTTAGAGAAAATTGTTAGGATTAATTTTAACAATGATTCAATTCAAATCATTATTTATGGTTGACAATCCGATTGACTGACCTAAAATGGATCCAGGAAATCTTTGATCAAAACTTCCACCAGTGTGACTCAGACCTGGTACTGAATAGGGCAGGTGAAGTTTTCCAGGTTCCTTGGATTTATTGCAAGATAATCAAGTGTAAATTAAATATGTGAACAAGAAACAAGTAAACATGAATGAATGTCAAATCCAGTCATATTTTTGTTTCATAAAGTTCAGCCCACTGTTGTTTTTCCACATCAAAATAATACAAACGGAACATTATTACGATAAAGATACATGATGAACCTCCCAAAATGAACATAATACAAGTTTGTATTGTATTTTACCTGTGTGAGTGTAATGTGTGTATGCTTTTATGAAATTATGCTCATTATTCACTGTTTTCTGCTGAGCCTTGTTCCGCCTTAACTCAGTCTCTGGTAATATAAGCTGTTTCATGGAGTGCATCTATTATGTGTAATCTGATAAAGATTTCACAGCACTTTATGGTTGCTCCAACCCGGCCTCCTTTGTGCAGTTAAGCACACAAGACTCAGACAAGTGAGTCATGTTGGAAGTGACAGCAGATATTTATCACTGCCAATGTTTATGGTGCAGCTTGCTTGAACACTTTTTCTTTCCTCTTCTGTCAATCTGGGGATTTAAGACGAAGAGTTAAGCGCTAATAAGACAGCCTCAGTATTCATCTTACTCAAAATATTTTTTTTTCTTTTAGAAGACATGTAGGATGTGAATGCATTCTAAATAGGCTTGCAGGTGTTTGGTGACGAGAAATTAAGCTGATTGTTTAAATAAATAAAACCACATCCACTTGACTGTTTGGAGTGCAATAGTGATGCAGTTTGCCACAAGCAATGTTTTAATATTTGAGAATTAAAAAAAAAGAACTTGCAGGTTTAGCATCAAATACAGCCTTTTGAAATTAGGAGTTGCTGCCATATCAGTGAAAACATGTTGAATAATTAAATAATAATGATTGAAAAAAAACAAGTATAAAGTGTATCTTTAGTGCTTGAACTTGATTCAAAGAAATTTCTTCAAGTGAAAAACATGAAAAAAAAAACTTGTAGTATTTTGATTTGCCGTTTGAAAGTGTAAACATCCCCATGAAACCTGTTTTTATTTGCCTTTGCAATGAGATTTTGCAATTACTACCTGTTGACGGCTTATCCAAATTCCTTTCAGCTTCCTAACTTTTACCCCACTATGTCAAAAAATGTCTCAACACTTTAATAAAACACCTGCTAAAGAATAAACCCCAGAGAAAATGTCTGGACTCAGAAGACAACAACTTTCTTGCTTTCATTCTCATTGTGTGAGTACAATAATGGCCACATCCCTGCAGTTACACAGTGATTGCTGAGGTCATCTCCCAATGGTTAGCTTCTAGCTTTCAGTTCTCTTTCAAGACTCTCATTCAAGGCATCCGGTGTTGACTGGAGATACGGTTGCATACTGGAGGGCTGCGGTGCCTTTCAGACCTTCATCAATTATGTCCCCTTGGTCTAATCTTCTATTCATACATTTTCATAGTTGAGAGCGATTCTCTTTTGATTAGAAATGGATATTGGTCTGGGTGATCACTAAAACTAACAGCACAGTTATGTTTGATGCAGCTCTGCACTCCACTTCAGCTCTGACGTGAGAAGAGACCACCCTCACCGTTTTATCTGTTCTCCTCATTTCCTGCGCGTTACATTAGCTCGCCCCATTGGGGTTTCTTTTGGCACATTAAAACAGATCTGGGTAAATAATTGATGCCGCAATTTATGGACTCAAGTGCCTGAGGTTCAATTGCGAGCATCCACTTAAAAGGAAAGCATGCCTCTCACCCCAACCTTTGCCTCAGAGTGCCATGATTTATAACGTTGGTTCGATGGAGCGCATTTTATCCTACATGATTGTCCTGAAGGGAAGAACTGGAGGCATTTTTCACACAACAATCATTTTGACGTAATTATGTTTTGAGTTTTGAATTTCATGTTCGCACATTGATTTGAGACATTGAATGAGAACTATTGATCTGCACAGCATGAGCAGTAAATCTGTGTTTATTAGGCTCCTGGTCTTTACTCGATGAAAATTTTTTTTTCTGAAATGACATTGCACAGAACAATAAATACAATACTGCAAAAATTACATGAAAAGATCCATAGTTGGTAATGAATGATATAGCTTGCATGATCAAGGATTGAATGCACAGGCTATGTGGCATAACTTTAATTAAAATTCCACAACAAGGCTGTCAGAAGTTTCACGATGCATGGCCTTTTTCTTGTGATGGCCTTTTTTGCACACAAAACAGGGAATAAGTCATACAGTGGGGCAAAAAAGTATTTAGTCAGCCACCAATTGTGCAAGTTCTTTCACTTAAAAAGATGAGAGAGGTCTGTCATTTTCATCATAGATATACCTCAACTATGAGAGAAAAAATCAGAAAAAAAATCCAGAAAATAAAATTAAGTATTTGGTCACCTATAAAACAAGCACAATTTCTGGCTATCACAGATCTGTAACTTCTTCTGTAAGAGGATCCTCTGTCCTCCACTTGTTACATGTATTATTAGCACCTGTTATCTATATATGGCACTGGTTATCTATAGCCAAAGGAAGAGATACAGACCACGGATGTTAAGACACGAAAGCTCCTCACCATGCATGGAGGGTTCCATGCCAAATCCAGCACCCTGAGACTGTATGCTAGCCGCAAGGAAGGAGGCCGAGGACTAGTGAGTGCAGAAGCCACTATCCAGGATGAAACATCCAAGATGCATGAGTACATCAAGCTCAAGGCCCCAACTGACAATGTTCTCAGTGAATGTCTCAGACAATGGAGAGCAGAGGATACAGTGCTGGAGAACAGATCTGCAACAAGTATTTGATGGATCAAGAGACAATAATTGGTAGTCCTATACCCCACAGGATAGATCCTGATAACCTTGGTGATGCAATAAAGGTCAGAATCACTGGCATTTTGTGAATACAATTCCATTGTTTTTTTATGCTTTTGATTATCTTAAATTATTTCCCAAAACAAAATGAATAAAATAATTTGTTCAGCGCTCAAAGTAAGCTAAGCAATTTTAAAAGTGTAGAGGCAGACAATGGGGATCATGACTGTTAGAATTCTCTTTAATTAAAAAAAAAACACTAATTCACATCGAGAGTGTCCTAGGAGGTTCCTCAAAAATGGAGGAAAAACATCAAATGAAGAAAAATAGTTTAAATATTTAAAATTCTATTAACAAAGTTTAGTCTGGCTTGTTCCATTGTGCCTACATTGTCTTATCTTTATTTTATTAATGGGTTGCAAGAGTAATTATAATAAAAAAAGGGGTATGAGATACGTTTTCCTCAACAAAGAAAACAAAACTAGTTTTAAAAACAAAAAAACTGTTGCTGAGGAGGAATTAAAATGTGGTTAAAACATTCTTCGAATTAGTTTTATGCTATTTTTTTAATGAAGCTAATCAAATATGAGTTATTTAGGATAACAGTTTGGCTTCAGGCAGCAAAATGAAGCATAAATAAAGAAAAGACGACTGAAGTAAAAAATTGAAGAGGTTTCATCATAATAAGCAGCTTTTGGGACAGTTCATAGCTCAAAATAATATTCATGTTTTAAAAAGCTAATCACTAAGCATAACAATGACTGGAAGGACCAAGCCACGAGCAGTTAGATTATGTCCAGTTGTGGCTGTGAAATGTATATGACCATTTTTTGTGTCACTCTATAAAACTTTATGTTGTATTGAAATCTATTTTGACATTGTATAAAAAATGATCAAATAAAAAGGTTAATTTAGCATTTCTGAATATCATTATTGATATAATTTAGGTGAAAATGTTTTCTATACAAAAAATAAAAACTTTAGTCTGTGCAGGAGGATCTCCAGTTCCACACTTATCCTGATGGAACCCTACACACCAGTGAAACTCTGAATTTCGTCAGTTGACCCCATGTGTAAAATGGGGCTTAAAAGAAAATCCAGCATAAAGTGTCAAACCTTTCAGATTCTTGAATGATCCTTTGGGACTTACTCCAGCAGTAAGTACATTTTAATTGATCTCATGTTAAATAATCACTTTTGCAACAAAAATAAAATAAATGTGACATGCCACCTGTTACAAAGACTGATTGTGGTTCCTGTGATTTCTTAGTTTTTCTGTACAGTCTAATATGTTTTTTTGCAACATATTAGGTTGTGCATTGCTGTGTGACATGCAGCGTCACAAAGCTGAAGGATTAGTTTCTTTCTTCTCTACTTTAATGATTTAATCGTTTTTAATATACCCAGGATGAGAAAACAGGGTTACATGACACCTTTTACGCTAAAAAGCCAAAAGACAATAACATTTAAAGAGAATAGAGGAATTGATGCAACCGCAAGTATGCACAATACAGTGGAGTAAATGCAGATGGTTGTGTCAGGATTAACATCTGACGTAAAACCAAAATTAAAGGAATGATGTAAATCACAATTGGAACTTTAAACCTGGATTGGTCGTGGCCCGGGTTAACAACGACCGTCATTGGTGCTGTTGACCTACATGGTGCCACTGGAAATTGGACTATTGTCGGTCAAAGACGGAAACGAAGAAGTTGTGTTCTTAAGCAGAGAGAGAAAAGAAAAGGCAGGAGTGTAGGACTTAGAACAGGACCTTTGAATGTGGGGACTTTGACAGAGAAACCTGGAGAGTTGGCTGACATGATGGAAAGTTAGAAAGGTGGAGATCCTCTGTGTTCAAGAGAACAGATAGAAAGGGAGAAAGGCTTATAAATTGGGAGCACGGTTCAAGCTGATCTATCATGATGTGGATGGAAGGGAGAGACACTAAAGGAGGAGTATTCTAAAAATGTTCTGGAGGTGAAGAAAATGTCAAATGATGAGTTTGAAGCTGCAAGATATGATGTTGAATGTTGCCAGTGGTTATGCCCCCTAGGTAGGATGTCAGCTAGAGGAGAAAGAGAAATTCTGGAGATGGATGAGATTATCCAGCTAAAATGATCATGGAAACAGGGGGAAGGCTCTTGGTATCTGAAATGACGAAACTTTGAGGTGGAATGAAGTTCAGGAGAGGGGAACAAGCAAAAGGTTATTTTAGAAAAAGTGGGACACTGAGAGGACAAACGGCAGGAGACAGGAGCACAGAAATATGCAACTCAAGATGAAGGTGGGAAAAGCCAGACAAAGGGCATTTGAGGATTTTTATAATACAAACAGCTGCGGACACGGAGGTGGGAAAATGTGTGACAAGTTAGGAAGATCAAGGACAAGGTTGAAAATAAGTTTACAAGTGTGAAGGTACGTACACTACAGGCAACTGATGCGTGTTCAAGAATGTGCTAAACGTGTGTTCTTAAACACACGATTAGTATATGGCTTTCATACTGGACAGTTGCTTCCTGATACTAGCGCATGTACTCACAGCTGGAAGGAGCTTGGTGTGAAATGTCAAAGCGGTGTCAATCTCGTGAATCTTGCTTCAGGGTTTTTCTTTCACAGCTCTATTTCAATATATGAAAAACTTAGTGTGATATAATTCCAGCCAGGCACAATCTGCAATTATTCATTTTTCCTTCATGATCACTTTTCAAACAGTTGGCATGTTTTCAAAATGGCGCCATCCAAACTTCACTGCCAAATCCGAGTTCCCTAATTGGTCAAAGTTCAAGTGATTTAACTTTTAACGCACGTTCAATGGCCGTGTGTTTTGCAGGTAGAACCCGAAAACGCAAGACTTTTGAACACCAAATCCCAAAATGTGCATTTAGTCACATTTACCTAGGCTTCTCATTGGAAGTGGTCGCTTGAACGCACTTTTCTGACCCAAGTGTGAATGTAGCTTGATAGAAAAATAAAAGCATAACATAAAAGAGCTGATAAATGAGGCAAATGTTTGAGATTACAAAGAAAAAGAGATGGCATAAGAAAGAGACAAAAACATTTCAGAGAAATTCTGCCTTCTACACTTGAGGGGTAAAACACATTTCTGAGAGACAAGAAAAAGAGCTTTACAAGTCTTTAAGATCAATCAGAGGTTCGCTCGGTCAGTTATTGCATATTCCTTTATCACATTAATCAATAAAGAAAAAAAAGAATTATCCCCAACATATCAAACTGTGGAGCAAGAGGCATATTTAAGTGCACCTACTTTCAGTCATACAAAAGACGGATTGCTGACATTGCCAGCTTCGTTTTAAATTCCTGTTCATTTTGCCTTCTGAGGCTTTGGGAACTCTGAAAGGATTTAAATGGCCTTCAGTCTCCATGTCTTTGTGCCATGCCTTTGATTTACAGATTTGATTTTCAGCTTGAAAGCAAAAAAGGGAGAATTCTAAAAGGAGGAAAAAAAAACGTCATCATGAGACAGAAGAGCTTAACGCAATCTGAGAGGTGGGGAAATACAAATGATATAGAGCGACCCACTACTTTCTCGGCGAATGAAATATGAGGACAAGGTGCAAACCGTGTTACAAAATGTGATATGGAACAAATGAACTGGGCTTTATTCAATCCCCTAGCAGCTATAAGAAGCACTGCTCCGATTTGTCTGTGCTGCATTGCGCCCTTTGTTGACAGGCCTTCATTTCAGTCGATGGGGACTCATTAAATGCTTAAATTTACAATCACCCTTTTGTCCAAAATCTGTTTGCACTTTATAATGCCAATTGCCTAATTTCAGGTAGAAACAGGATTCTTCACCAATTAATCTTACTCCAGTTCTTTGACTCAGTTGTGGCTCTTGTCACCCTCTTGGTGCATCTAAAATGAGCCATGACGAATGTACTGCAGTGGGTGTCTTTGTGTGAATTTATTCATTTAATCACCACGCTCTGTATATGAGAAAGATCAGCTGACATGGCCACTCAAAGCACCCAGTGGCCTGACAGATGAGCCACCCAGGGGAGAAGATAGCTTTGTTAAACTGCAAAAGCAGCTACAGTTTTCCTGGGGGACATCAGGCCCACAGGGAATTTGTGCAGAGAGCTTAGCTATAGCTGGCTAGCTGAGGACAATAGTCTATGTGACCAATACTTTTTGTGCTCTGTGCTTCTGTTAGCTGATCAACAACTTTAGAATCCAAGCATAGTGTTATCGGGGGGGGGGTCAATTCAGTGACAAGTTATAAATCAATCTTTATGGCTTTCCCATGATGCTGGTTCATTGTTTGACCTCACCTGACCTACATGTACAGCAATTTGCAACCTTTAATTTCCTCCGAATGAGTGGAGGAGAACAATTCATGCTATTTACACAAGGACAAAACATCCACACAAGGATATCCATGCACCTTTTTTGTATGAACTGAACTGAACTCTATGGGGACACTTCCAGAAATAAGTAGACCTGCCCTCCGCTGCATCTTGTTATGGAAATAAGTTGTGTAAGTTTAAAAAAAACAAAAGTGTGTCCCCCCACCCCATTACATAAACAGCACTTTGGAAACTTCCAGAAACACATGCATAATCCACTCCCATTCTTTAATTCAGCACTTTTTCATTGTAAAGCCTGTATGAGATATGGAACAATGTGCAAAAAATTTGCATTTAAGACATACTGGGATTTGTGTTGCTAGGTGACCTGTTTCTTAAAGTTAATTAAAATGTAAAAAAAAAAAAATATTAGACCAGCTGGAAAAAGTAAAAAAAAAAAATAGAAGAGGTCAAGATGTCTCACCGCTGTATCTCAGTGTGAGAGTCCTAATTAGTTAGAGGATTGTTTTACTCTGACCTTTAACACATTTGTTTGGAATTTAAAAAAGATTCCTGACCTTAGAAATGTATCTCTGTTTAGTTTACTTGGACTTGAAAAAGGCAGGAAGCAGGAACAAGCAGTGGGATAAAAAGTGCAGATCACAAAACTGAGCTGCCCATGCAAAGAAAATACTCATATTTTATTTTATTTATTTTTTTATAATGACCTATTTATTAATGTCTATGTGTTGATGTGGCTGTTGCACTGAACCAAAAACGGATGTTGAAAAGTATCATGTCTTTACCCTGCAATCTCTTTATCCCACAAAGTCTTTTGTGCTCTCTGATGCCCTTTGTGGGATTGAAGAATTTGTCAGTCTGATACAGTTGGCTCCGTACTTCATCCACAATGCTGTTTCTCTATCTTTGTCTGATGTTGCTGCTTTAGGTACTTTGCCTCCCTTTGCTTCCCAGATGACTTCAGGGTTGTGGGGAAACAGTTCAATGTCCTTGTAAAAGATTCCAGTTCTGACATGTCAGAGGGGTCCAAATAACCAGGCACAAAAGGTGTAGTTTCATGTTAACATTCATTCTTGAATGCCCATTTAGCCCGTCCTGTTCACCAAACAGAGAGGGTTTTTTTTCTTTTTTTTTTCTTTCTACAGTTTACCAGTGACTGTATGCCACAAACAGTTGGAAATGTTGTAGCGGTGCAAATCCCGTGAATCTTGCAGCAGGCTTCTTCTTTCACATATTCCGATATATAGAAACCTTGGTGTCATAGAAATGATTAATTATCAGTAGCCGCGTTTACATGGGCAAAAGTAATCGGAAAGAACGCCTGATCGGAAAGAAAAGGCGTCATGTAAACGCGCCGTTCGGAATACTCTGCCCCGATCAGACTCATTCGGATCAGAATTTCTTTCCGATCGAGATAGGTGGGTTATACCGATCGTTTATCCGATCGTGGAGCATGTAAACGGTCATTCCGATCGTGTGTCACTGCTGCTCTGGGTTACGTCATGCATAGACGGTGTTTGGCTCTGCGGACGCCCCGTGAAAAGCGCCGCTCCGCTCTCGCCCCGCTGGCTCTCCCCTCTCTTACACCCCTCACGGGGGAGATTCGGGGGAGGGGCGCTTCATGCCCCCCGACGCTCACTCGGTCCACTGGCACCCGAGTGAACAGAGCAGCTGGATTAATAATTTTGTGTCGGATGGGGGGGGTTCTTTTTTACGTGTGCGTTTTGTTGTTTTGTTATGTGTGGGAGAATTCAGACTGCGAGCCGTCCCGCCGCTCTGGGTTAGCGGCTGCAGGACTCAGGAGGAGCTGTGTTCGAAGAGAGCTCGGGCCGCTAGCTCACAGAGTGGCTTTGGAGCGCTGTGTATGAACTTTTCAGAGCAGAAATAAATGTCGCTCAGTCCTTAGAAAGCTGCAGATTGCCGCGTTTCTCGCACGGTCCTGTATTTTGTGTCCATCCATCAGGCTAATGATGTTAGCCCGTGTTAGCCTGTCCTAAGCTTTCATCCATCTTAATTCTTCCACAAAAAAAGCACTGACCACACAGATTAAATATAACGATGAGCGAACAGGCACTTCATAATATTCATAACATTAATAAAAGCACATTTGGAAGATCGTCTCGTATGTTACCGAGCTGCTGCATAAATGTCTGTGGCAGTGGTTTGTTTACAACGGGACCTATTTCCTAATCCGGGTGATTTTACACTACTGCGCATGCCCAGATGATTCATTCCGAATGAGCGTGTGAGCCATGGGAACGTTTGTTCTAATCGGAAAAAGGTTTTCTGATCCCATGTGCACGGGTGAATTTTAACCCGACCATTGATCCGATCAAGATATTCTGCCCATGTAACCGCGGCTAATGTCTCCTCCATGATCAATTTAGCCTGGTTTAACTTGCAACGAGCGTTGAGTGGCCATTCCCTTTGTACAAAGAACCAGAAAACAGTTGTAGAAACTTGTGTAGCGACATGTTAACACTTAAGTTTTGAACGCGGAAGCATGAAACGTGCATGCAGTACGTGCGTTTACATAAAATTTTCATTTTAGGTGGTTGCTTGAACACGGAGTTGTAGAGGGAGGTGTGAACAGAGCTGAAAATGTGGTCTTTTACAATATTTGAGATGGGGGAAATTTTCCAAAAGGTTAATTATAAAAATACTTAATCAGGAAGGTAACACAAATTTAGCCACAAAGACTCAGGATGTCAGAATGTGTTGGACGGAAGGTGTTTGACAATTAATTCTGGCAGCTGAGTTCTGAACATATTGTAGTTTTCGTAGAGTTTTTTGTGGTAAACCAAAAAGAAGGGAGTTGCAGTAATCCAGGCGGGAGGTGACAAGACTGTGCACCAGAACGGCTGTGGAATGAGGACTGAGGGAAGGGCAAAGACGACGGATGCTGGGAAGGTGGAAATAGGCAGACCGGTTGATGCTATTGATGTGTGAAGTAAACGAGAGGGTGCTGTCGAAGATGACACCCAGACTCTTAACCTTAGGGGAGGGGGAAATGGAGGAGTTTTCAAAGGGAATGGAGAAGTTCTGGATGCTGTTTAATATGGATTTAGTGCAGATCAGGAGAAGTTCAGTTTTATCATTGTTTAGTTTTAGGAAATTAGCAGTAAACCTGGATTTTATTGCAAGAAGGCAGTCAGTGAGGGAAGTGGGAGGAATTGAGGAATTTGGCTTGGTGGAGATGTAGAGCTGAGTGTCGTCTGCATAACAATGGAAGTGAATCTTGTATTCACGGAGAATTTGACCAAGAGGGAGAAGGCAAATGATAAATGACAGGGGTCCCAGGACAGAGCCCAGGGGCACACCTGTATTGACAGGAACTGGGTGGGAAGTAAATGTTTTTAATTGAATAAATTGGGTGCAACCAGAGAGTTAAGAGTGGAACCAGTTGAAGGGTATGTTTGTGACACCAATGGCAGACAGTCTGTCTAGGAGGATGGTGTGAGAGATGGTATCGAAGGCTGAGCTCAAATCAAGTAGGAGGAGGATGGAGAGTAGGCCGGAGTCAGCAGCAAGGAGGAGGTCATTGGAGATTTTGAGGAGAGCCGTTTCTGTGATGTGAAGGGGACGGAAGCCAGACTGGAATTGTTCATAGAGGTTATTCTGAGAGAGATGCATTCGAAGTTGTTCTGCAACAGTTTTTTCAAGGATTTTGAAGATGAAAGGAAGATTAGAAATGGGGTGGAAATTGTTGAGGTTGGAAGGGTCTAATCCTGTTTTTTTTAAGAATAGGAGTGACAGCAGCCTTTTTGAGAGTAGAGGGAACAATTCCAGTGGTGAGCGAGGACATTATACAATAGAAAGTGAACTTAGATTTGCCATTTGAATAAATAATTTATTTTTGTTGTAGCTTGAAAAGAGGTGGGCAGAAGAAACCCAGTTATAGTCATATCCCTGTAAAGCAGCTACAGTACCTACAGCTTATTGCATTTGAATAGAATATGTACAGTATTTATCCTTCCTCTGGTGTTAGCTTTCTGCTGCCATCTGTGGTGTTAGCGGGTCATTTTGGACCCGTGTATTAAGTCAGCCATAAATTACCCTAAAAACAATCTTTTATCATCCAATGTTTTTCTTAACTCTTGTTTAGCTGGTTGGGCTCCCTTATCCATGAAAAGATTGGTTTTAATAATTTTTTTGTGGCCCCCTGGGCCTTTGTTTTTAACAGCATACCCCTCGTTTTCAATGTCTAAAAAGTGGTCAAATTAACTTTAAGAGAAGAAGGCAACAAAATAATCAGTTGTTGTGTTACCTGAGTGTAACTGAGCGATATTAAAACACATTTCTTAAATGTTCAACAAAAAAAAGATTATAATTTTAATATTATCAAATATAGTAACATCTATGGTGTTTCGGGTCATTTTTGACCCGTGTATATTTACTTCAAGAAAAGGGCAAAAACAAGTCTTTTTCTTCCACACAATAGAACTTCAATACAATATTTAACAATATGAAAAACAGAACAGTCATAAATAATAAAAAATTACAATAAAAAAAAGATTTGCCAAGTCAAATAAACAACAACCAATCGAGAAAATCACACCAAATGAAATCAAGTACTTGTTCTATAAATACTCTGTGCAAAGAACATGCCTGTGTGTGTGTGTTTAGATGCATGTGTTGACAAAAGTTACACTTTTAGTGTGTTCTTTACAGATATATTTGTTGCAGGTGAAGCACACTATGTAGGTTTTTCTGTCCATATTGCTAGGGCAGACCTGACACCTCTTTCTTTTTGAGTGAGGTGGTCTCACTGGCATTGTGGCTGTGGATGGAGTGCTTGAGGCAGGGCTGGCTTCTGAGGGGGAAGGTGATGCTGATGCTGCTCCTCAAGAAACATTCTCCGCTTGGTGTTTTGGGTTGAATTCCACCCTTGGTGAATATTGGTCCACAACACAAATGCATTGTATGCAGACACATTGAAGATGTTGTAAAACTCAACCATTGGCCATCTCCTGGTCATTCGCTGGCAAGTGTAGGTGGCAGTCAGCTTGTCCAGATTATCCACTCCTCCTTTGTTTTTGTTGTAGTCCAGGATGATTATGGGCTTTTTGTCACTTCCTGATGACACAGCAGCATGTTTGTGAAGAGTGGACATGAGTATCACACTCTGTCCTTTTTTTGGACAGTATGAACTGTGCTCCAATGGATGTTGCCACGTTTGGATTGGAATGATTCAGCAGGAGCAGCTTCAGCACCAGTGACCTCCTCTTCAGACTGATCAGTTGTGTCTGTTTCTTCCAATTGGTACTCCACATCATCTTTCTTCTCAGAGGCCTGCTCATCTCCATCGCTAAAATCCTATGTGTCCTCTGCCTCATTTGCAGCAAAGATGTCATCCAAAACTTTATTTATATTGAATCTTCTCCTCATTGTTGCATCCCGTGAATTGGAGATGTGTACTCTGCAAGTCACCACCTCTACACTCAAATGGCTTGACAACCCTGGACATGTCTCCCATTGTTTGTTCTCGCAAAAAGCCAAGGAGAAAAGCCCCTAAATGAAGCTCAAGTGGTTGGAGGAAGAGGCTGTTGGTTGATTGTGTGTTTATGATTTCATTTTTGTCATTTTTTATTGTTTTATAATCGAAAATTTTAACCGGGTCAAAAATGACCCGAACACCACAAAAGTCATTTTTTTCACCAGCGCACTTTATCATTTAGTAAAAAAAAAAAAAAAAAACTTTTATTTTGTTTAAATGGAAGTCCTTGACAAAGTCAAAAAGTTTCAACGCAAAAACAAATGTATGAAGTACTTTTATGCATGCTAAAATTCAAAACGGGTCCGTAGGGACCCTGACACCATGGGAAGGTTAAACATATACATGAGAACACACTGTATGTAATAACATTTGTGGGTATTTATATATATATATATTTTTTTTATATATATTTATATATATATATATATATATATATATATATATATATATATATATATACTGTATATGTGTGTGTGTATGTGTACGGATTGACTCTCTGATCCCTGATAAATTCCGTCTTGAGCAATAAACAGTTTTTGAATATTGAAAGTTGATTTATTATTGCTGGTCTTATAATTTGTGCTGTTTGGAATTTTACACGGTTGTATAATTTAAGGATTCTAGACTGGAAAAATACTTTGTACGTTCAAGATAACCAGTCTGTGAATATAAATAATCTAAAACTGACATAGTTGAACTCATGGATACTTTAATCTTAACCTAACAAGTATGAAACTACAAAATGTACACTAAAGATTTCACTTAGACAACAACAGTGGCTCAGGTGGTTGAGCGGGTCGTCCAATGATCAAAAGGTTGGCGGTTCAATCCCCACTCCCACCAGCCAAAATGTCATTGTGTCCTTGGGCAAGACACTTCACCCTCCTTGCCTCCAGTTTGGCTCCACTGGTGTGTGAATGTGCATGAATGATCCCACGAACTGGCAGCCACGCCTCTGTCAGTCTGCCCCAGGGCAGCTGTGGCTACAACCATAGCTTACCATCACCAAGAGTGAATGAATAATGGACACAATGTAAGCGCTTTGAGTGTATTGAAAAGCGCAGATAAATCCAATCCATTATTATTAAATCATATCAAAGTTATAGAAAAAAAAGAAGAAAAACAAACTTTGCAGTTCTCCATCCACTGGAATGGTCTGCTGCAGGCTGAATTGAATTATTTGGATCACCTGTGACCCTTAAAACTCCTTAAAGATTAAGTGTGAATTAGTTTTAGAATAAGAAAGATCATTTACTTAAATGTATGCACTCATTAAAAAAAGTTTGATTTAAAAAAAAAAAAGAATTAATTTTGAAAGATTGAAAAATAAAAGCACTTTGCATTAAAACTTTGCGTCATGTGATTGAGTGGCTACAGTCTTTGATTAGCTGAGTTGCGTCTTATTAGAACCATTTTCTGGGCAAAACTATTAAGACTCAAATGAAAATAATTTAGCCTCTACATGGTTCAACGAACAACAGAATGCTAACCAATGACTTATTACATGTTTCATGGTCATTAGTTTTCTGTCACTTCGTAGGCTACTTACATACAATTTCAATAATGAACTGCTCACCATCTTGCACTTATTGGCTTTCATGCTGAAAAGCTGATGTAAAGATCAATAACACATATTAAAGCTTCACATTGGAATTTAAATTAAAGATTTTTGTCAAACCCATTTTTGATCCCTTTCTCTTGTAGTATATTTATTCCATACAGCAAGAGCCTTCAGTGATTTACCTTTAACCCCAGAAACCTATGATGCTTTTCAGAGATTGAATTAACACATAATAATGCATTAATACACAAAGCTAAGTAAATCAAAAATGCATTTTTGTTTTTTTCTATAGTAGGTTATACCTAAATCAAGTGAAAAAAAATGAGGATTTTAGTAGGTCATTTTAGTGTGTCTTCAAACCCCCCCTTCAATGAAGAAAACTGCAGAAATATGAGAGGTTGGTCATTATCTAATGTAAAGATTTTCTCCTTAACTTCATAGTTGCCTGGCAACCTTACACTGATGACACAGCTCCAAGTAATTACTCTGACCAAAAAAGACAAGAAAAACATGTCTCACCTGTATGTCAAAGAAGGATTAGTAGGTTTTGTTCACTGTTAGTGGCAGACACTTAACACCGACTCTGACATCCTGAAACATGTTTTCCTGTTCCTTTTTAATTATTGTTTAGAACTGTGCTGGTTTCCAGAACCTTTGAGCTGCTGATGATTCGTTTGTCTTAAAAAACAAGTAGTTTGATCCTTCTGCAATGTTGGTTTGCATTACAATCTTCAAAACCCTGTCAGAATTCAGCAATCATGTTGTTGGTTAAGATGTGTGAGCAAGAGGTTTCTTTTGTTTTCCTACATTGAACAAAAGAAAAGTGACCTCAAAACTGTTTCAGTGGCACCTTACATAAATGTAATTGTGTGCTGCTGTCATTATGCTGTATAGTAATCTTTACTAGAATTCTTTGAGAAAACCAATCTGTTTTTAAAATGTTTTATAGATGTTTGAGAGTAAAACCATGACGTTACTTGTTTCCTTAACAGACACATTTTCTTTTCTTTTTTACTCTTTGTGAATTTGTGAGCTGTAAACTTTCTCCAAATATGTGCTTAATTTTTTTTTGTTAAAACCCAATTAAAAAGGTACCTCATATCTAATTACACTGTCCTATTTAATTCACATAAATGTTATTTCCACAATAAAAAAGATGCACTTGCTTAAAGACATAGATCTCATCTCATGTGGAAGAAGCTGCATTAGTTCCAGCCTGCGAAAACACTGGATGTTTATGTCTTCAGAGCTGCTCTGTGAAAATCAGTCAGGAAGAGTGTCATGAAACCAAAAAATGGCTGAATATGTGGATAGCAATGGCTTGGGTCAGACAGTTTATCTTGCTTTATTTTTGTCCTGAAGCCTCCGATGTTCTTACTTGAGTGTTTTATCCTCAATGAAGGTGTTTCTTCTCTGACATTTAAAATTATGATTTGGACTTTACTTCATCAATTTTACTTGATTTGGAAATGGTGGCATGACACCAATTCAATTGATAATGAGGTTAACAATGATTATTCATATGAATAATCATTATTTCTGCATTCATAACTCTGGCATGATCCAAATGATAATTCTTACTTTTTTTTTTGGACTGCTCCCGTCAGGGGTTGCCACACCGAATCATCCACTCTCATCAAATCCTCTGGATTCTTCTCACTCATATCAACCACCCTCATGTCACACATCACACCTGAAACGTTCCTCCAACCTGCTTGCCCACAACTTTTCACCTCTTTAACACACTCTCTGTTACTCTGAATTGTTGAAGACTTATAGTCCTCCACCGTATTCATCTCTGCTCCTTGTAGCCTCACTGTACCAAATGAGTGCTTCTCATTTACATACAGAAACAAGTGATTTAAGCTTGTAAGTATTGTTTCATATTAACAGCCTTTCTGATGAAGAAACTTGGTAATTTAAAAAGGAACTTCTTGGCTTACAAATGCAACCGTGGGTAGGGAACCAGACACTTCCTGCATCCATCCATCCTGCATCCAAAATCCCTTGTGTTCTCATTCACCCTGGACTTCCATCAATTGACCTTAAAATGTTGTATCTGAGACACAAAAGTTTATTTCCGTTAAAGATATACATTTGCTAAACAAAAAAAACAAACTACCGGTACATTTTCTCTTATTGATCATTTTTGTCTTTTTTGACTTTTGTTTATTACGTTTGAGCAGAATTTAACCATGTTTCATATGTGAATATTTAAGTTGGTCTGGAGAAAAATCCTCTTGTTGCCATGATACAGGCTGCACTTATGCATTCTCCTGGTCACTTGTGTATTATCTGTCTTTCACGTTTCAGATAGTGAATGGGTTCTGAGTTTGCAGCAGCAGCTTCCCAGAGACATAATTATAAGAGAAAAGGTATGACAGATGGATTAGAGCCGTTACTGAGAGTGCGGAGAATCTATCGTCATAGCTGCAGTGCATTTAGCTTTGTCTTTGACATAAACAGCAGAAGAGGAGGAACTGTGTCTTTGGATGCAGAATTTTTCTGTCTTACACAGGTTTTGTTCATAGTTTTGAAAAAAATCCTAAACAGCCTCAACTTATTATTCCAAAGCAGATGGTATCCGCTCAGTGACCTTGATATCACTAATCTCACGTTGTCTCTACATTGATCTAACACTAACTCCTCGCCCCTAACAGATTATGCATGACTCCTGACAGAGTGGTGGCCTGCATGCTTTTGAACAAATCACCTCGACATCCAATTACCTCCTGCTCTGGAATTATTTGTTTCCTGTGGATACAACCAGCCCTTTATTTGGTCTGGAAATTAAACAGGGTTCTGGGTTAATTAATTTGACAGACAGAGCCCATTGTGCACAGTGTCAGCCCAAAAGGGAATCTTATTGCCTCTTGTACTGATGGTTGACTTTTTATTGTCCCTTCACTCGTTGTCCTTTAAAGGAGCACACAATGCCAGTCCAGTAATTGATTTAAAGAAGACAGCATGAAACAAACATGCGATTGATTGGCACAAAAGCTTTGATTCTTCTAGAAAAGAGGCATTTATCTGCTGCAGTGTCTCCACAGCACTATGACTTGAGGAAATCTTGAGCTATTTGAATGTTCGCTTGGCTGTGTGAAAATGAAAACTCGGATAAAATCTCAGCTCTCTGAGACTTGCCTCCTCTTTTACCCCCCTGATGAAATCGAAATAGAATTTGTCTGAGTTTGTGAGCTCACGTGACTTCTCCCATGTACGAAAGTGAGGAGGAAAAAGGAGAGAAGATCCAAACTGAAGTGTAATCTTGGTCTAAATCACACAGCATCCCAGGGGACAGGCACTGCTTCCTGGGGTTAGTCAGTGAATTAAATCATGGTGAGGGCCCCATTTTTCAAAAGTAACCTTTCTATTGGCAGAGTTAGTGGGAGTCAAGCTCTTACTGCAGTGGAAGCAGTGAAATTAGTGTTTTGCGTTGTGACACCATTATCTCAGGGTGTCATTTGTGGAAGCTGTTGCTGCATTTTTCCTGGCCTGCCTGGCTGTCTCGGGGTGATCACAGTGGAGGTGGCCATCTGCCTCCCTCCTCTCTCATGTCCCTGATTTCTTTTCTCAGCGGTCTTCTCCCAGCAGTTCACTCACCTTTAATGTATTTTTAGAGTATCTCATATACATGCATGTGTACACTTTCTGCACCACAAACCACCTCATGGTGCTTCTTGTTTGACATGTGATTTGTACTGTAAAAGAATATCCATGTGGCTAATTGAGTTAAATACTCTACAAGGCAGAATAAGTCTTAAATGAGAGTCTATTGAATTTAATTATTTAGTAATTTGCCCATTTAAGCCTGGTTATGTCAATGGGACAAGTTACAATTACAGCTACAACACCCTTTCTAATCTTTTAATTTAACAGAAACTAATGAAATGAGTAAGTTCGCAAAATTGTAGGATTTTCATTTCTTTATAATCATTAGGGAAAACTAAATTCTGGAAGATTCTCAATACCCAGTGATGAAGTAACTTCACAGTCAAATTCTATAAACTCATTTAAAACTGTCTGGCTAAACAAAAACAAGAGAAAGTATTTGTGTGTTGGGTTTTAGGAGGATAGATGCAGTGTGTCACATGTTTGATTTATGGCTTGTAACATTCAATCATTTATGTCAAATAAACTTATCACATATGTTTTGTTTCTTTAAAGATAAATTAGTTTATGTGTTACTCAAAGACATATTGTACTATGTTTGAAAACATTAAGAAGACAGACCAAGAATGAAAAGTATTCAGGTTTTTAATCATTATTATAGGAAAAAAGAAGAGACAAAATCACCATAGACCAACAATGAAAATCTATTACAGTTTAGGACGCCAATTACAAGTGAATTTCTGTCATAATGTCTGTTTCCTGAACCTCCAATATTCAAAGACAGCCATTGATCAGAACAGGACAAACCAAATACACTTTGAAGGGGTACTTTGAGAACATAGACTCGAGTACCATTTGTTAACAATAAAGATTCATCAACACCTCAATCTACCGTTAAGAGACTATGTTTTTATTTGTTTTGTTTTTACGGAAACAATGACAGCATAAAGTACAGCTCCAATGGAACAATGTGTTATCTGGGATGAAAAATAAGATAGCAACCCTCAAAGAGGAGATTGATTCTAAAGGAAGTAGAGACAAAATCAATGAATAATCACATTTTTCGACTACCGTAATTTCTGCACTATAGGGGCACCAGATTATAAGGTGTACCATTAACGACTGGTCTATTTTCAAAGTATAAGTTGCAATAAGCAAAAGGCTTATTATATATAGAGTCAGAGATCTGTCCTTTAGTCAGACTTTAATAAATGTGTTCACAGTTACTGTGGAAATTGTTTGCAACACGCTACACCTTAGCCTTGTTAGCGTATTCACAATATGCAACTTTTTTTACAAGTAAAAAACAGACTGATACTGCCAAAATAAACGTTACTATGACTATGCAAACTCCCAACCTTGTTGGAAAAAAACACACAGTCTGACATATTAGCCACGTCAGCCTATTCACAATAACAACCAACCAAACAGAGTGTACAAAATTAAAACCACTTTGACATCAGTTAGCACAACCAGAACCAATCAACATACAGAGCACTCCAGATTATAAGGCCCATTGCCTTTTAGGTGCTCCTCATAGTGTGGAAAATACAGTAAAATAATTTCATTGACTGTCGGCTCTGTTGTAAAACTGCAAGTCTCTTATTGCACCTCTGTCACAAATTGTGACTACTTCTTTAGTTTACCTGTGTTGTCCACGTTTTTGATGCATGTTGTCTAAACACACTGACCACACACTGCAGTTTGTTTGTGTTTTTGCAACAGTTTATAGAATCAATGGTTTTCTGACAAAGCAATTTAATGGCTCACTCAAACTTAAATGATGTTTTTTTTTAGAAATGTTTCTTCAAAATACCGAGTAAAAACAATTCAACAAAGAATAAAGCCTTATTTCAATGGTATTTATTGCATTTTGTGCAATACATGGGCTTATTGCAAAAAATGCCAAGCTTGTAAATGCTCTTCATTCCGGTTCCAACCTCAGTTATAGTTATGTGAGGATTCTTGTGCTGTATATTCAGTTATGTCTTGTTCTAACACCTTCAAATATTTCATCTATCTGTCCTGACTAGCCAACATAGACATGGGGAAAACCTCTATAATCCTCTCAGGGTCCAGTTTGGGTGCGGTCAATGGGATGAAGTTGAGGGTGCTATCATCTGGCTGCTTCAGATCTGGTCTGGTCTTATGGACTGCAGTGTGATGTTCATGCTCTTTGATTTGACGTGTGCGATTAACTATTCAGGCAGCATCGCTATGTGAGAACCCAAAGCAGCACGTCTCCACGACTATATGAAGCCGACAGAGCTCAATTTATGAAAATAAGGAAGCGATTAGACGGAGACGAGCACAGAAACAATTCCAGGAATAAGGGGGAACAATCTTTTTCAATTGATTGGTGGAGGACAACAGATTCATCTGGGTTAACAGGGACTAAGATGAGAAATAAAACACTAACACTATTAAAGAAAAAGGCACTGCACTTTTGGAGAAAACTTGGATATTTTGGTTTTTGCAACAAGGTCCTCTAAAGGCCTGTTCACACCGGGACGAATTTCGCCGGCGATTTTCGCCGACGTTTAACGCCTCGTGACTAAACAAAGGGCACCAACGAGAGTGTGCACACCGACGCGAAAAAACGCCAGGCGTTAAAGCGTCAAAAAAAAAAAACGCCTCGGGTTCGTTTTTTTTTTTCGACGCGTCGCGTCGAAATCTACTCGACCAATGAGAATGGCGCTTTTGCTCACGTGTCTGGAGCTTCTGAAGTTACAGTAAAACACAACTTGGGGGCGCTCAAACACAAAACTGCCTTGCTGAGCACACATACCAGCGAAGAAGATAGACGCCAAGTAGCGTCTACACAGCCGCGAAGAAATAATGACGGACATTCTAAAATATCCCCGAACCAAGCACCAGTTGGAGCTACTGGTGCTTGAAATATTCATGTTTTCTTTGTTTGATTCTGACAAGCGTGTAAGTACTTGCTCTCTTCTTCTGAGTGAAAAGCGACTTTAAGAAGCGTAAAGTTGCGCAGCGCCACCTTGTGTACAGGAGTATTTCTGTTTTACATTAAGCGCCATCTAATGTCAGGGAATGAAATTGCATGTTCACTCCACTCATCGTCAGCGAAAATCGCCTGGGTGTGAACACAAAAAACGTGGCGAAAAACGCTGGCGAATAACGCCTGGCGAATATTCGTCCCGGTGTGTACGGGCCTTAAATCTTTAAAAAGCTTTGTGTCTATGACAACATTTTTATGTGGTCCTTTATTGGGTCAGTGAAGCTAATCAGAGTCTTAAGGCTGCTTAAAGCTGTAAAAGGGTTATGGAGCATCTATATTTAATAGCAGTAAAGTGTAATTAAATTATGCCACATCATTTATAAAGTTTGTGAGTAAAGTTTGTGAGAGGTTTTGATGCGTTGAAATAAAACCTGGTACCATAAGTCATTCCTGTCCATGGCAATAACTTATGTTGACTCCTTGTAATTACTCTTTGTTGTGACTGGCTGCTTGTTCCTGTCGCCCATCCTTTCATTATATTTCCCATCAGGATTAATAAATGTTGAACTGGATGCAATATGTCGAAGACAAAACTGTGTTGCTGTTGTCATCCAGATAATGTTTTATGTTGAGAGAAATGACGCAGCAACTGTGTTTATCGTGCATTTTTAGTGTGCTGCAGGCTAACAAACATTTTTATTAACAACTAGTTTCTCAATTTTATGATGTGATATTTTGTTTTTTCTCACATAAATTCCCATATAAGGTCTTAATAGTGTGCACACAATAGCAGAGAAAGTCATAAATATTAAAAATAACATCGACTTGGCTTTGCTTAAGGCTTTAAATTGAAAATTTATTTTGGATAAACAAAGTATTCCCACATAGTGGCCACTTAATCACTTATGAATATTTTTTTATAAAACCAAAATAGTTGATTTAAAAGTAGTTCTTTTCAAAGTTTCTTTCCGAAGTTAAGTCAAAATTATAGATGTAGCAAATGATTAATTACCACCTATTTATCCCCAGTGATCATTACATCATTAGCAGCATTTAAAACACATTATCATAATTTGTTAATAAGCTTAATTCTGCATAAAAAGCACAAAATCTTTTTTAATTATTGCCTTGGAGAATAAAAAAATAATTCAGTTATTTTTGTAACAACAACAATGATGTGAATAAATCAATTTTTAAGTGGTTTGATATTGTTATTCCAAAAGTGACACTTCCTGCCTTTATTATCTGTTCTTTTGTGTCATAATTGTATGTGTCAGCATGAGGTCCTCTCAGCGCTGGGAAGGCAGAGCTGCTTTCAACCGTGCACTCTTTCAGCTCTCAGGGAGCCTTTGACTTAAAGAGCTTCTACACAAATCACATAGTTTGTTATTGGAGAGAAAATGCACGTTACCTGTCCCATAACTGTCGCTGATGCACCCTTATAAGTACAGCTCAAGAACTAACTGGGAACCTAATATATGTACAGATTTTATCACTTCCACTCCTTAATTCCTTTCTTCCTGTTTGAAATTGGGTTCTGTCTCTCCTGTGTCTGCATTTCCTCCTGCATGCCTAGAAATAGGAATTCTATTGAAAAGAAACTAGGATGTGTTTCTTTGGTTTTCTTAGCTGAATTTCTTAGACATTAATACTTCATAACTGTTAAACTGGACTTATCAGTTTGATGAAAATTGAATTAGCCAAATTCATGTAAACCAAGGCCAGATATGAGCAAGGGAAGGGGGGCAATGTCTCCCTAAATGCTGTGACAGACCCCCTAAAGTGGCCCGCATAAATTAACTACAGAAATAAAAATGAAAATAAAACAAGAAAGAAATAAAACAAAAACACACAAAAACAACAAAAAATAAAAATAATAAAACAAGATTTAGGGATATGTGAATGGATATGATGGTTTCTAAGCATTGCAGGGGCTCAGAGGGATATGACACCACAAACTCAGCACACCAGACTCTCAGCCCCCCCCACGGATATTTTTTATTTTTTTTAAACTTGTCCTGTCCAACAGCTGGGCAGACAGATGAGACCTGAAGGCCTCTTGTGTTGGACATATTTTACTTTAACAACAGGGGTTAAGAATCTTCTGACAAACCAGAGGTATGTCTGAATAAACCCCTTTTGTAATCGAGGCCAAACTTTATTCATTTTAATTGTTTTTGAAAATCTTTTGTGTTGGACCGGACGGAAAAGGAAAGGAGGGAAGAAGAGAGAGGGATGTTAGAGAGAGAGGGGGGGGGGGGGTAGGAGGGTGATCATAGGAGGGGGTAGAGTATAACCATGAAGCAGCATAAAGCAACAAGTTGCTGGATGTTTATCATTACAACAAGGTCCAGATAGAATACAAATCTCAAAGGGGCAGAGCCTGTCCTCACACACACTCAAATGTTATAAACACACCAGTTAGCTGCAAAAATGTCCACATGTCAACATGTACACAATACAGATAGTGTTCACACATGCATACTTATGCCTTCAAGCCAACTAGTGTGAGATATTTCATTCGATCACGCAAACTATTAGTGCAAAGGTGAGCTAACACCTGTGCTCAGTTGAGCGATATTTTACCTGCACCCGGACAGGCTAAACTAGATTTTTGTCTTATGTCAAACCCTCCATGATTGTTGGAAATTGACGCTGCGTAAAGCCGAACCTACATATTAGCATGTTTGTGTATACACCATGTGTGTGTGGTTGGTGCACAAGAACTAGTGCTGTCTACAAAAGAGGGGTTGGTTGCCTGGGAGACCAGCTTGGACCCCTTTCAGACGTGTGCCCCCCCCCCCGTTTTAAAGGTGCGTCAGTAACGAAGCCTAAACTATTTTAGGAAAGACAGTTGTCTATAGGTGCTTGGGCACCTCTCCGCTGTGTCAACAGTATCAACACTAAAGTCTTGTGCTTGAGAAAAAGAAAGGAGGGGATGGGGACGTGCACAGACAGAGAGAAAGATTATACAGCAGATATCCGGGCGCAGAGATGGACTGATTGTCTCGTGACTGTAAAGGCGTTTAGTTTTAGTTGCTGTCATGTCTAAAGCCTCTTAGCGCCAACTTCCCGGACCCCCTCCATAAAGTCATTTTTCCCTCTGCCAGCTGAATGAAGTCTCGCATGGAGAAGGGACCGGTGGCGCACGGAGCTGTGACTCATTCACTTCTCTTTCCACACGAAGACGGAGAAAGAGGCTTGGATTTAATTAGCCATGTTTTTCCAGCCCTCTGCTCAGTGATTGCACATTTGCGCTTGTATTAATCGTCTTCCCCTCTCCCTTCCCCTCTCCTTCGCTCGCTCTCCCTCTCTTTGGAGTCAGGAGGGATGATTATGCGCCCCTGGGAGGCAGACACAACAGCCGAACGAGACATCTCTGCGCTTCCGTGGAGTTCTTCCGACCAAAAAGAATGTCACCTACTTCGGCGGGTCTTCGGTGTGAATGAAGTGTTGCTTTTGAGGGAGGATGTCTTTTACGTTACCTTCGCCTTCTCTTTTGGCGTAACTGCGAGTTAAAGGTGTGAAGAGACGCTTTTGTTTGACGGTCATGCAGCGCTTCTTCTTCTCGCTCCAACCGCATTCAGCACAAAAGGACACAATTAGGGAAGTTTTTTTGCGGAGTGAATTCGCCGGGTGTTCGTGATTTTTCGTTGGATGCGGGGCTGCACTGTTCAACAAGCTGCGCCGCTCGCTCCTGGATGCACTATGCAGAAGGATGGGCGCAGTTTGCCTTCTTCTCCTTCTCGCTTCATCAGTCCAGCTTGTTGAATCTCCTTCATGGTGAAAATGATGGACTCGCTGAAATAAACTTACCATCTTTTTCCTCCTTTTTTATGTTCCGTTTTTAAGCACCAGCGGGTTGCATCCCAAAAGTTGACTATGGCTCGACCAGGTTTACGCACGAGCCTGAGACCTGTATGGAGGGTGCTTTGCTTCGTGAGTACTGTGCTAGATTTTACGCTCCCCCAGGAAACGTATGGGCCCCATTCAATCCGGACTCAGGGCCACTTGACCCTCGGAGGACTGTTCCCGGTGCACTCGAGAGGGGTTGACGGGACGCCGTGCGGGGACCTCAAAAAGGAGAACGGCATCCAGCGGCTGGAGGCCATGATGTACGCTTTGGACCAAATCAACCAAGACGAGCAACTCTTACCCAACATCACCTTAGGCGCTCGGGTGCTGGACACATGTTCAAGGGATACATATGCTCTGGAGCAATCTTTAACTTTCGTGCAGGCCCTGATCACCAAGGACACCTCTGACGTGAAGTGCACTAATGGGGAGCCCCCGGTGTTTGTCAAGCCTGAGAAAGTGGTGGGGGTCATCGGAGCTTCTGCGAGTTCAGTATCAATCATGGTCGCCAACATTCTGCGCCTTTTTCAGGCAAGTCTGCAAAAATCTAGTTTTGTGGCTTTTACGTATTTTCCTAATTCTTTCCGTATGATTCATATGCGCTTCAAGGGGGGCAAAGAAAATCGTGCATCCACTTCCTCTCCCCGCCCAGGCAGGAAAGTCAGTCATTCCAAACTATCTATGGCGCCATCCTTCACCATCTGAACGTGAGATGTCAGTTTCTAACGATAGTATCAGCTCTGATGTGTTAATTGACTTTAAAACTCGCGGGCACAAAAGGCAGGTGGATGTGAGCCGGGTTGTTTTCTAATCCGCTCAGCAGTACGGATGCTGTGACAGCTGAGTGTGCTGTTGCGTGTCCCTGGTGGTGCTGAAAGAACAGTTCCCGTCTGTTTCAGACTCACTCCGGAGTCTGGTTGAGTGGGCATTAACAGCCTGGCACAATCACACCCAAACTCAACAACCTCCTCCTGAGAATAACAGGCCTATTTCATGTGATTGCACATGATTGTATGAGCCTCTTCCTCTGACATGGCGAGACTGCAGGCGTTGTTATAAATTGTTTGGAACCTGAAAGGCTTGATTTATGCTTGAGATAGTTTGCCTCATCTACAGGGGGCCTCTCCTCAAAATTAACTTGCTTCAAACTGTTTGCAGTCTAATTGACTTGCATGGCTGCAAGTAAATGAAATGAATTCACACTGCTTATTTTAAAAATGACTTAGCGTGGGTTTGTGGGACCACATCCTAGTTCCTGTCAACTGAAAGTCAGTTGATGTTGGCCCTCTGCTGCTACTGCAGTGGTATGGGAAGCAGCAGCGGGGCACCAATACAGCCGATTAATTATTTAAAACGCATTTCCTTAGCAAAATAGCTAATTAGTCGAAGGAGCTCATGGATGTTTTACAAATGTACAAAATTCTGCACAGTTTTATCTGTGATGCAGAAGGAGTAGAGTAGAGTCATTAAAGCTGCAGCATTTCTTCTAATCATTAGAGGTCTAAAAGTACAAGCCGCAGTCAGTTGTCTAGATTTCTGTGCCATATTTTGACAAACAATACAAGTATCTTCTTAAATCCATTTCCATCAACTTAACAAGCTTTTAGTCTCCTTTCATCGTCTTTGTTTGTTCTGCCTATTCACATTTGCATGCATCCACACATTACTTTTATTTATTGATTCACTGTTTTATATTGTCCTCCAGGGTTTTGTGGCTCAACAGACTGATGGTCCTCACCGCGACTGTAAGCCTTAGCTTTCTTGTTATAGGATGGGTTTCCCTATTACACTTATACAACTCAATGTTAAAAGCTTTGAAGCTTCTTTACACTGGTTTTGATGCAACATTTAAGGGAATTGAGACTTCTTCTTTGATGGTAGCTGTGGGCAACACTAACTAGTGTGCATTTCTTTCTGAAACCGAGAAGGCTTGAGGCAAGAGAGATCAGTCCCTAATTCTCCTTGCTCTCTTTCTCCTCTCACCAGTTGGGTGTGCGCGTCGGCAAGTGTCAAGCTGTCAGAGTGTAGGTGTAGTTCATGCGCAATGTGGCAATGAAGCTGAGGCGTTGTAATCAAGCTTGAGGAATCTGTGGAGTGACAGCAGTTGTCATACAGCTTCATCCATCACACTGAATTTCATCTCATTTCCCCAAAGAGTTGCCAGAAAGCTAGATTGAATCACCACAATCAAATCTGCACAACAGAGAGAAGGGAGATCCAGTCCTTCTTTGAAATTTTATTTTTGCACCTCAGCATTATTTTTGTTCTTAAGGGTGCCAGTTCTGTTATTGCAGAGAGAGCCAAGATAAACCTAAGGTCAAATGAGTCTTAATTCAATTCAAATTTAAAAATACCTCAACCCCTCGACTTATATATGCATCAGATCACTTCCACTCCAAAATTACCATAATTTATCATCTACATGAAAGCAAAAACACAAGTGATTTTTTTTATAGCTGGAGATAAATGCAGACATCAAGAGGTTGATAGCCCCCGGGGAGAAATGACAAGTTGAATTAGGCACATTTTCACTGGTAAAAACCTTTCAAAAGTGTTTAAATAATTTAAAACACCTGAAAAGTTCAGTTTCATTTCCTATTTTCTGTTCATCAAGTTTATTTTAAATTCGGGTGAAAATACTTAAAGGTTTAAAAGTTCATCAGTCTTTTGCTATTTTTTAATTTCTGATATACACTGTAACTAATTAAGGATTCATTGTGCTTCAGGCCTGCTGACAGTGTTTCCCTGTGGTACCCTCCTTGCCTCATTCCCACATCTTTCTTAGCAAATATCAATAGGTCACATGATCTCTCGCCCCTGTGATAAATTAAGCATCAAGGTGGCTAAATAAGGATTACAGATTTCATCGCCAAATTCTTAAGATAATGTAAGACATGAGTGGATGCTGAACTATTAATGCTGGGAAATTGGCATGTGTGATAGATTTTTCTGAGGAACCATGAGGGCTGATCAATACTGTTGTCATGGAGAGGCAGATTTGCTGCTAAGATGTTTTTATTTTGGTGCCCTTCATGCTGTTTTCGAAATGAGAAGCAATGATGCCGCATGGGGGGAGTAGAAAATCAATCCCCCAAACTTTGGAATTGTTATCAGGAGATATGATGTTTTGCACCTTTGAGATTTCTTCCTGATGATAACTGTCCACTCTTCAATATTAGGAGCAGAATAACACCGCATTTGAGAAGACCTGACAAACTCAGGGGCATTTGTATGTCTCAGCTTTTTCAATAGATCTCAAAATTGATTTTTAACCCAAAGACATTAACATCAGGGGAGTGCAGTCTGCTATTTTGTGTCACATCCTTTCTCCCAAAGGTGGAGGAAAAAAATTGTATTGAATCCAAAATAACTACACCTTGTTCTCTTATCTAAGGGTAGTTCCCTTCTTGGAATAGCTGGCCATGTCAGGAATTGACATCCTTTACCTTCATGACCGTGACAGGCTCCGGTCAGCTCTCCTTTTTCACACAATCATTGCTGTGACTGATTTGAAAAAGACGGAAGCCTCGCAGGGTGATCTCCTCAGCCAGGCCGGAAAAGGGAGGACACCCAAGAAATATGAAGGATGGCTGCAAGTTTGTGTGTTGCTCTCACAATGACACCAAATATCAGAGGTCTAGCTTTCCTGTGCTGCCAGCAAAGTCAATTAGTTACATCTCTCCTCCTCTTTTCAGCCATATGTGACAACACACTGTTTGTATGCCGAGTAGTCATTGTTTTTGAAACACGCACACATGCACAAACACACAAGCCTGGAAATTGCCTTATTACCACAGCTAAGAGAGCAGAAACACCACTGTCTAGCGAAAATTTAATGAACCACACCAGTGGTTCCAGCTTTTTCTTTCCATCACTTACTAATTGGCTGCTTTTCAGGCTGTAATGCACCTGATTCTCGTACAGCGCAACTTCACAGAACTCATCTAAACCTCGGATCATATGGAGAAGTATTTTATTGGCTTAGCAGTAGTATAGATATACATTATTATATTGATAAGCATAATAATGGAAAAACTGAGTCGGTGAGTTGCTATACTGCACTGCACTGTTATACTACGGTGTGACTGTCACAAAGGAAGAAGACATTTAAAATAATTGAATAAAATAGAAAGACAGAAAAATAGAATGTTTGTCTCCCTTGTGAAATATTCCTATAAGTTCTCCTGTGGGTGGAAATTAAAACAATTTTCTGAAAATGGAAGATTTCAATAAGTGATCGACCCAGCCGGTCATAACTTTTCTAGCTTGACTGTTGAGTTATTCAGTTTGGGAAGAGATTAAAATATGAATCAAAAACTTCTGTCCGTGAAGAGCCGTGCAATAAGTAGGATTTTAGGTGATAATTTCAGAGTTTGATTTGAAGATTAATGAGATATAATAACTGTCCTGCATGCTGTTTTAAAGTGAATATTATGATTATTATTTTTTTGGGTAAACTTAATGCATCTTCCCTACCCCTGCCAAGCCTGATCAGCGGAAGCCTAAAGAGTGTGGTTGACATTTAGAATCTCCAGACTGAGCACTTCATCCAGTGAAATTTTAGGTCTATTCTCATTTGTGCCCTCGTAGTTGGAAAAGCCACGGAAAAAACATACATTGACATACATGTGATAATCATCAACCCACATGATTCATTTTTCTTAGCCAACATTTCAGGCAAGCAAGGCGGACCTGAGGTTAAAACGAGGGTGCAGAAATGTTCTAAATATAGACGAGTAGCTGTGAAACATCAGGCCTCATCTCCATATTTGTTATCAATATACTTCTTATTAAAACACTTTACCAATCTATTCCATTAGATAGTACATGCATGCAGTATATTTATGAATAATACATATTTAAAGTACAAAATCTGTGGATAAACCATAGAGTTGTGTGAAGCAAATACAAAGATCCATTGCGAGGGACAGAGGCTCCTTCTTTTCACTTGATACAAATATCCTGCATTAATTTAAAAAAAAAAAAAGTTTTTTAAAGCAAAGCCTTTTCACACCAATAAATAACGGATTTCATTATTTTGTTTTTCTTCCCTAAAATATTTGCAAAAAAAGTACTACTTCAATAATATGAAAGCTTTAAACATGACTTTCATAAAATCCTTTTTAAAATAGTGCAAATAGAGCTGTACACGGCTGTTCGATAATTTACCGCCTTTGGAATTGCACTGGGAAACACATACAGCAAATAATTAAAACGGAAGCATGTGCCGAGAGAACTGTGGACCTTGAAATAAATGTGTGCTATCTGACTTAATTAAGCAGATATAGGGAGGCAGAAGTTCACTCCATGACTGAATGCATAAGGGTAAGGGAATTACGTTGAGAAGTTACAATAGTAAACTTTTTCATGATCAAAATCAAAAAGATCCAAAAATATAAAAGCTGGTTTTTTTCTAAATAACAGACTTGTTCATGTCTTTATCCTTGTCTTCTATATTTGCAACCATGATCTGCTGAACAGCATGAACCTCCCTAAATTTCTTTTTTTCTTCAAGTATGCAGTTATACAAGCAACCAATACTTACTTAAGAACAGGTCAATCCCACCTGCTCTTTCAAATTGGCTGGATATCGGTGAGTATTGCTGTTTCCCAGGCCAGACTTCGAACATATTGGATGAGGCTAGTAAGGCATCATTGATCTATGTCTACAAAGGAATTCTTCCTAGTTTTGCTGGTGAAATGCAAATGATACGACTCAATGCATTTATCTGGAATGGCAGCAATTAGAAATGCACAGACAGCATGTACAGGCATGTATTGGCCTTTTTTTCTGAAATTGAAAAAAAGTAGTTTGTTTTTCAAAAATTAATGTAAGAGGAAACTAAAAAAGAAAAATTAAGAGAACATTATCTTTTGAAGACAGGGGAACATTTCTCTTTTCCAATCCATTAAGGGAGTTCACATATATGAGCAGCTGACGCAATAAAAAATAAAAAATAAAAAAATTGTGTGAAGCAACTTTTCATTTTTATGTTGGCACAAGGCTGTTATGGCATCTCCTTGCTACAAATAATAAGAGTAACAAAAAAACCTAACATAAAAGTTATTCCACATGCCCGGAAGGCTAATGCATTTTATTGTCCTGCTACATAAAATAAATTAAAAATTGAAAGAAAAAAAAGTCATGAATAAATTTTTCTGTATGAAAACATGGATGTATAAATATTCAGTGTTCAATTTTTTTACTTTCAGTGAAAATGTTCTTTTTTTAGCCGTTTCCATTTCTAGTTTGTGAGTGTTGAGTCTGCAGTCTCATCTGGGACCTTTGTTTGACAAAGCCTAACTGGGTATAAAACTCAAAGACACTATTCCTATTTGATTGCCCTGCATTTAAAAAGGGAAAAATCTATGATAAGAAATGTTTAGCCCTTCTAACTTAGAGTCTGAACAATATTTTGAGAATAGGGCTCCAACACTTTGTTAAAACTTTTTATACTCTTTAGTTGTTAAGCAGAAGGAGCCATGCAAGAGGAAACCCCATTACGTCTGATCCTCTTATATGGATGAGTGGAGAGGCACTCGAAGGTCTCTGATAGCTGCTGATCTTCCTCTTACTTATTCCTCCAAAATGAAAAAGTAGTTCCTGTTGATTCTGCAGAAAACTAACCTTATTTTTTAAAAATCACAAAAATCCCCAGACGCTGTGGGTTGATATTTTGCCTAACTTTAACATTTTATCTACAGAGGGCTTACTATCAGGAAAGTCTATCTTGGCATTGTTTTTTTTTTTCATCTTTTGTTGTTTAAGGTCTGTTTTCAGTGCTTTCTTTCAGGGTTTGTAAAGTGCTTTGAAAAGCGCAGTCTATTGATATTTTTGCTGCGCTTTGTTCTGTGTTTTTATCTTAGAAATCCCAGGTTCCTTTGAAATCTTCAAGTAAATAACAGTAATTCCTGTCAAAGAGAATCACGTTGCAAGTCTTTAAAAACAAGAGCAGCAGCAACGGAGAACATGGAAGATGAAGTTTTAAATCTTCTACAAGTTATTAAAGGAAAATGAAGTGCATGTTGTTTCCACAAATGTCAGCCAGGTATAGTCACTTAAAAACATACTCAAGACAATACACTGAACTGAATGAACAGTGAATGAATAAATACAATAATAAAATGCAAAATAACTTAGAGACAGGATTCCTGTTTAGAGTTTTTGAAGATCAGGTTCCAGTTTTAATAACAAAAAAATGAACAGCCCCTTATCTGTCTTGTACTTTGGGGGGAAATTTGTTGCTTACATGTGGCCAGTGATTTTTTTTTCTCAATTTTACGCCTCAACACATCCAACAGGAATGAACCTGAGAGGATTTAATTAAATTTCAATGTTCCTGTGGCTCCACTCTTTAACTTTGACTAAAATTGTAAGGAACTGTGGACTTTTTGTTCACAGAGAACAGCACTTCTCACTGTCCTCTATTGTTGGACTGGTTGTATTTCAATGGAAAATTTCTGTTCTGGGCCCTGATATGTGTTCAAGTAAGTCAAGACATTTTCCACATCCTTAACCCTTGTGCTATCCTATGACCCCACCTTTACATTGACATGTTCTCCCTGCCATGACAAAGGTGGATAAAGGTGCAAAGATTTCATGTAATCCATGGACACCAGTGAGGTTCACAAATCATTGAAGAAAAAAAGGTTCAGCGCACAGTCTTTGTCACGGCGGGGGGATGAAGGAAGCACCCAGGCGCAGAGAGGAGGAGGCAGTTGTTCAAGGTGGATAAGGAGCTTTAATAACTAAACAAACTAAAAACCAAAAACCACTGCAATGCAGGAAGTTCAAAACTTGAAACACTAGAAACACTCAAAAAACTCAAAACAGGGGAAGAGCAGAATTATGGACCAGCACAGGAGGAAGGGAAAGACAAGACTTAAATACATACAAGGCAACAAGACACAGGTGGAAACACTCAGGACTGATGGGGAAAGGTAAAACTCAAAACCAACAACAAAACAGGAATTACTACAAAATAAAAAAGGAAATAAAGGAACCAAACACAAAGAAACTGAAACCGTTACAGTCTTGTGGGGTCCAGATGACCCAACTCCCAATGTTAAAGTGCCTAGGATAGTACAAGGGTTAACTGTGAATGTGTGTGTCAACAGAACACTGGGTATATAAAAAAAAAGATAGAAAAAATGAAATTATGAGTGTGGATCATCCACCTTAATGGAGGAAAATTAAAAAAACAGCAGAATGAAATAAAAGTATACCGTAACAACACGAAAACATGAACAATCCTCTACAAAAATCACAATGTCCACTTTAACTATTGTTTACAGGCTCCCATTTTGACTGAATATATCAAAGGTTTTGCAATAAATTAAAATTCAATTGCTAACAACAATATAGTTTATCGTAAGCAACCATGGTGCAAATTTTATGGTGTTTACAAATAGGATCAATGTATAGCTAGCCGCTGAGTTAAACTGCTTTTGAACAAGGCAATAATTTAAAAATTATAAAATAGTATATATAAAAGTATCGTATCTATTTAAAGCAGACATAATTGTTTACACAAACTATTTGGAAATGGTTAACTTTAGCTCAGGAGTGTGAACATTTTTTTACAAAAACTGCCACATTTGGTGAGGTAAAAATGTGTGAAGCCCAACAATTTGGCCGCTTTCTTTGAAATCTTACAATAACATTAAATCCAAATGAATTAGTCAATGAATTCCTTTTGCAATGGGATATTTTTAATTTCTTCACAAAGAACATAAATACATTTAAACACGTTTGCCAACATTACTGTGAATTTCTGATTTGAAGACCAGAAATGATATAAAGTTCGTCTAGAAAAAACCTTTCATGACCATTAAATCTGGGTGACATATTATGTTATATATTATTCAGAATTAAATTATCACTCTAAACCTTTAAATGTAGACTACGTGAAAAGAATATAACACAAATATTTATCTTTTTGTGATTTTGTGAAAGAAATCCTAGTTCTCAGAAAGTGCTAGGTGCCCCATATTATTGGAGGTCTGACAGAAGCCTGCAGGAAATTTGAATGAAGGCCGCATTGGCCCACAGGCTAGACTTTGGACATGCCTGCTGTTTAGCTCGTTTTATATATATTTTTTTTAGTGCAATGCCATTTTTGCTGATTTGTACTAAAATGTTTTAGCTAAAATAAATTTTAGCACAAAGTAATGGAAAGAAAAAAGTGGTTCATTGAACAAAACTCCATGGATGCCCTATAATAAGATCCTGTACAAAAATAAGAGGTAATATATTTCAGTTGAAAGATCAATTTTATAGTGTAATTTTTTTTATTTGGAATGTAACATTCATAAACCCTCCTCTCGACCATTAGATAATAATAAGTAATAAAGGTTAATTTTTACTTCTGGGAACTGGAATGTAAGTAAGTTATGTTTACAGAATTCTTTTTTAATTTCCCCTCTGCTCAAATTGGTACGGTCCAACTTATCATGGATGGTACAGTCTGTTCTGGATGTCTGGTCGTGCACTTCTGTAAACCCGTAACAAACATGACATTTGCCTTACTTAATCATCATCACAGAACCTATAATAGATGGTCTGGCGTTCGCTCGCTGACCCACCAATTAAAGGGCCTCCTGTTTTTGCTGCTCTATTTTAAAACATAATCAGTCACCCATGGTCTGGATTACAGCAATGTCTCATAGACTTTTTTCTGCAGACACATTTTTGCAGAAAGCCTCAGCAACAATGCACTTAAAATACAGTTTGCCCTGTGCAGCATGTTTCAAACTTAAAAGCAAAAAGGAGCTGCATTGCTCGCAAGGCTGTCTAACTGTCCCTGGAGGTTGATGGCACAAAGCTGTGCTTAGACTGCAGGCCTATGTGAGGCTAAAATCCAGGCATGCCTCTAGAGGCCACCAAAAAAATAAAAAATAAAAAAATAGACAAGCCACAAGGCAGCTGCAAAAGACAGAAAAAAACATAGTGTTCCTTCTACAAACTTTAGACACAAAGTTAGTTTTCTCCAGAGTTATGGAGTCCCCTCATGACGGTGGCCTCAGCAGTAAATACTATTGTATTGACTGATTCCAGAAAAACATGCTTTGATTTCCTCTTTTGGTATTTGTAAGTATATAACATTTAAAAAGAAATGTATTTTTCTCTAAAATAATTGACTACAATTAAAAGTGAAAATTCTCACAAAACTGATGTTTTGTGAGAAACACTCTTATTAAGTATTTATACATTTAAATAATAAAAACTTTAGAATTCATGTAAATGATGAATAAAACAATCAAACAAAGTGTTAAAAATAGAGGATTTTCTCCTTGTGAAATGGAGTAGAAATCTATTTGAATATAGCCGTATAAAATAGAAAATGTGATGATTTTCTTTTTTTCTGTTCGGACTGGAAGATGTTAAAATAAGACAAAAGAGCATTTGACTATGATATCCTTGTTTCTCCCAAAGTAAGCTGGCACCTTTGTTCGGATGTACCTTTGTCATTGCGTGTGGGTGTGTTTGTATTTCTGACTGAGAAAGGTCGGAGTGCTGTGTGCTTCTTCTTCACAGAATACAAAATAAACTGCCACAGGGATTCATTCCTTGTCCTTGAGATGTGTTATTGCAGCATGGCTTCAGGTTGCATCAGAACATTTTCAAACAACAGGCTGTAATATATAACCTTTATATCAGCCAGCAGGGTTGTAGAAACCCTAAATTAATAGAGTGCAGCATCAGCCTGGAGCAACTTAAATACCTGTTGAATCTCAATCTGAAAAGGAAAGAGACAGAATTTAGACTTTAATAGCTTCAACTTAATTTTGGAGCTGTTAGCAGGGAGGTCATGTTTGTTAACTATTTATTATTTCTTTTGGCTCTGTTGCTGCTTATGCAGCAGTGTGTGCATGGTGCATGAGCTTTTGAGTGTCTCTTCTCTGGAGCATGAAAAGTATGCTGTGCCTCAGCAGCTGGAGCATTAAGAAAAAAAACGAGTTGACAGTTGACAGGATTACTGTGTTTGGATGCAAAAAGCCTTTGGGATTTCAAGTGCTTCCTGAAACGCCAGCATGTTACTTTTGCATTGATTTGAGGGAAAGCCTCAATCATCATCGACATTTAGCAAATTAGAGAAACTCTCTGAAAGGGGTTGGTTAAACCACTGTACCATTGAGTGCCGGCCAGACTTGTCTGATGACAAAGCCGAGTCTTTTTTTACTGCCTTATCAGTACTGAAGCACTTATGTGTTGCCCTTAATGAGGCCAGAAGGATCAATACAGAGTTGTTTATCAATGAATTACACAAAGAGCTGTCATGCGCTGTTTATGTGAAGGTCGAAGGCCAATCAGATTAGATGTCTGCCTTCAAGTTTTCCAAGTTGTGAAGTAAAATCATCCAGATCCATTAATACAGATCGACACATTTCCTCTGCACGCTTGTTGGCGAGCATGATTGTAAAGAGCTTCTAACTCTCCAAATAATTAACAAATTTTTGTCAGGACACATTTTTAAACAACTCTGTTGAGAAAGAGGAACATATTAGGGGCTGAAATTGGAAAATCATGAATTGGAGCTGGGTTTTCTGTCAGAGCTGCTGTTGGTGGTTTTGTTTTTATGTATATTGTGAAGAATTTAAACGTCTTCATTCATTTGCATTAAAAAGATGAACAGATTACAGGTTAAAGTCCTAATCCAAATATCCTTTCATCTATGTTAAAGATGTTCCCAATGGCCTTTTAATTATGATTGTTGTTTTTTAGGATATAGTTTATGCAGAGCGGCAGTGGTTCATAAAAAAAATTACCTCTGAGTTGCAACCACGCCACCCTTCCCTTGCCAATTACTGAGAGCTCTCTGTTTCTGCGCTCTCCCACTAGCTTACAGCTCCTTGGAGTGATGAGCCACATTGGAGCCATACACCTTTGAGTCAGATGCCAGCTCAGATGATGAAAATTAAGACGTACATGGATCTAGTCATCTGACAGGGAATGCATCAGAATGGAGCGGAGCATGGGGCTTGTGTTGTATTTTCTAAGTAACAAATTAAGTAAAGAAATACTCAGAAATGCAATTCTGAGCTTAATTTTCTTAATATATTATTGGAGTGGGTCTTTAAAAGAAAAGGATGCATTAAAAAAGCAAAAAATTAAGTTAATATCTGTTGTGTTCAAGAATTATATTCCTTTCAGGTTTAACTAAATGCTTGAGTTGGGCCATAATGTAACCATACCTGTGTGAAAAAAAGAAGCAATTTAATCTGTTTATTTGTGGAATCAAGCCATTTATTTGTGGCTTGTTTGTGTAGAGGCAGTGATAAATAACACATTTTCTTGTTTAAAGTGGATGCTTCATTGGAAAAGTCTTTGCCTGATCAATACATTTGCCAATGTGTGTGTGTGTTAATTCGAGTTAATCACACTAGGTAGTGGCGTTGGACACACGTGTTTCTACACAACGTTAACCAGCAGTTTCATTTTTGCTTCTTGTGCTCTGATTAGGTGCAGAGGTTTGTATCAGCCTGAGACAGATAATAAACAAAAAGTTTTCTAATCTCAAATCTGAGGTTAGAGATGAGATGGCTTCAGCTTGCCGTATGTCTCTGGGGGATTTGCAATCAATGCAGTGCCCTTGCAAATGACAAAATCATGTCCGGTTGTGTGTGTGTGTTTCTCTGCGTATTAGTAATCCTTTGCTCTTGGTCCTGCTGCAATTTCCCTGCTCCCGTACACAGCTGGAAGCACATCACACCTTTTATATTTGGAGAGCCCAACCACTCTGAGGTTGTGATTTAAAAAGTGTTATAATGAACAAAAAATGAATGTATAAATAAGCAAACACGGGGCACATAAAAGCACTCTCTGCAGGTAATAGATATGCGCAGCCAAGTGCACCGCTAAGGCTTTAATACTTTTTTTCTCGCTTGCACAATGATGTAAACATTTATTTCCGTGCTGTATGCCGTTCACATAATCCTTGCTTTCATCATTTCTCTATTCACAGGTTCAGCTCCAGAGAGGTTGATATGCAGACATTTTGTGTTTGTGAACCCAGTCATGATTTATTGGGTTGAATTCGGATTAATGCTTGGGGAAATTCTTTGACGTGTGACGCGTGAATTCATTTTTCAAAGAAACGCATATCCAGATAAAATAGATAAGGATTTTTTGAGCTGCAAATGTTTAAGAAAATTGCTGGAGACTTTAAGGATGAGAATGTTTTATGTGTTCATTTCACAGATGATGATGTTGGCACAGTTGAGATTCATGTGATTTTTTTTTTTTTTCCCCCTGCAAAATCTGCATGTTCCTGCTGTCATTGAAAATAAAGATAACCCTCCAGTGGTGATGTGTGACAGTGCCATTGTACTTGACTGGTCTCCTTCCTGTTTCAGCTGGTTAACTTGTCTGAGGGTAATTGTCTGATCAGGCGTCAGTTCCACATCTTTGATTCTGGCTCTGAACTGCATGTCAATGTTTAGCCCTCTTCACACGCTGTCTGACTGTGAGTGGAAGTTCTGTGAAAGGAGCGTGACACAAAAACACATTCTACATAAATCTTCTTGCTCCATTAGTCAAGACGTTTGCTTTTATGAATCATGATCTGAGGCTGAATCGGAGTCTGTTTTCACATAATAGCTCTGACTGGAAGACTGCGTCTCGTCCCTCAAAAGTTGGCAGGGTTTTCAGTGCAGCACTTGAAAAAATTGCTTGTGTTTTCTGAACACCAGTTGTTCATTGTTCTGGTTGTGCAGTCGTACCCCGGTGTTGTTGACATGAATACAATGCAGACAATCAACTCAGCCAGCAGGATGGACTTAAAATAAGAGCTGCCAGGCTCTGAGTGGACGTGGAAGCATTCACACCTGTGTGCAGAGAAAGTTCTGCTTAATGAGGTTTACTCAGTTTGGCTGTAAATGCATTTCTAAATGTAAATAAATTCAAAAACACAAAAAACACACATCCCTGTTTTAACAGCTTTGTCAAGCCTTTTGATAAGACTCTTGATGTTAGAAATGAGTCTAGTCTGTATCCCACAAAAACAATGCAGGCAAAATGCAAATAAAAGAAACATTCATTTGCAAAACTGTTAATGAGATCAGAAAAAGATGCCACTTGAATGCAGGTTTGAGATAATTCCATCATCTCATTGGAAAAATCAACCTCCATTTCAAAAGGATCTAAGCAGACTTAAGACAAACCACCTTTTCTTTGTTTGCAACATTTCCTGTATTTAAATGCAACTTTTTAATATTTTTACAGAATCTTTCGAACCTGCTTTAATGAACAAATTTATGGTTTTCTTAAGTTTGTTCTGCCATTGAGCTGCATACTAAATTTCTTCAAAAAGAAAGAAAAAAACAAAGGGTCCTAAAAAACAGACAATGATGAAAGGAAAATCAATATTTGTGTTGCTACAAAATAGAAAAGTCTCATATCACTTTTTGGAATATGAAGACAGTAACTTTGTTTTTATTTGTACAAAGTCAGTGTAAAATATTTTTGTTTTTATGGAGGGCAAATTTTAAATTCACTGTAATCTGTAATTTTAATTAATCAATGTGTAAATAATTTACTCTCAACTGTTTTTCTTTCTCCTGATGTATTGTGAAATATGACAAATAAACATTAAATAAACATACTCAAACATTGTCAACATTAAACTTCTTTTGCATTACATATGCTCCTACTTAATCATATAACACATAAAACAAATCTCTAAAAAAGTGATTTTTTGCACAAATGAGTTCAGACTCAATAGGATTTCAATGATCTGCAGATGCCACGTTGACAGCACATACGTTGACTCTGGCCGCAACTTTTTTTCCCCTGGCAGGTCATAAACAACTTCAGATCCTGAGGCAGTTTTGTCTTCCTCCTGTCTAGACAGAAAAGGAAAGGTGACAAGGTTTTTGCCACTATGACCCACAGACAGCTGGATGGGCATAAAAGCTGTTGTCTCAAACCGAGTTCTTACCTCTTGTGTAAAACAATTACAACTGTATAGACATACATTATTTTAGTGTAAAAGGATTTATTAAATGATCAAGTCCTTTTTAAACATGCGTCTAAACAATGTTACTAACATTTTATCTGTTTGTTCCTTCATTTTAACAGCTGTCACATTTTCTGGATTTTAAATGGATTAAAGTTCCTCTGCGTCTGTCATTGATCTATTGCTATAGCATGCCCAGTGGTCTTTTAAATGATGATTGTGCCGTTTTTAGCCAAAATCCAAAAACTTGTGGCGTTTTCTGGGACATAGTTTCTAAACACGGTCATCATCAGAGTAGTTATTTAAGTTTTTAAGCTCTGGTCATCTGCATGCCTTTATTACTTTCAATGCCATTTTTGTCTCTATTCTCCAACACAAAAACATTGTCTGCAAAAATTACGTACAACTGGAATTTGCACAATCTTCATTGAACCGCATCAGGAAAGGGATGCAATGGTTTGAGGTTGTACTGTATCATCAATGGAAATACACAAAGTATTTTTTATGCTTTAAAAATAGCTGTGATGAGTGTGGTACTCACAAGAGCACTACCATCCCAGAGAGGTTGATTTAGAGGCTATATGTCATGTGCATGTTGCTGCGAAGATGCAGCAACATCAGCTCTGGTTCCACTCGAAATGCCCTGCACTCCATCCTAACCACATACTGTACATGTCTCAAGTGTACGGCACTCCAACAGAAAGAATGCACATCTTTGATTTTTCAGCTGCTATCTTTGGCCTACAATTACACAGCGCAACTAAAGAATTATTTTTGAGGAACAGAAAGCAAAGACAAAATGAGGCAGTCTTGGCCATATTGTCTGTGATATTAGAAGAGAAAGAGGCCTGCTGATGATGCTTTGTGGAGTCTGAAAAGAGAGCTATAGCAGAAGAGCCTGCAATTGGAGTCTCTCAGAGACATTTCAGGGTGCTGCAGGTGCACAAATAACAATGTGTACATCTACCTCTTTGTATTCCAAGTGTACGTGGGGAACAAACGTGCAGCCACGCTTTGTTATTGATAAATAATGTGTCACTGCTATGTTAAGACTGGTCAGAGCTGTAAGGCAGAGCAGGTATGTAAGGCTATTGCACACACAAACAATTTTCCATCCCATAAATATGGTAAGATGTCTTTGTGCAGAGAATAAAAACAGCTCTCCATAGCTAAAGGCGCAACAGGGTGTGTGACCTCTATTGTGTCTTCTTGATATTACTTATTATTTTATGTAAAAAAAAATAAAAAAAAACTGCAAAGAAAACAGTTAAAAAGATAAAGCTAAATTTTGTGCACTTTGTGGGGTGGAAAAATCAATGTAGCCAACTGTAACGGGAGATCCTGTTTAAAGGAAGGCATTTGAAAACACTTAGTCATAAACCTGCAGGTTATTTTTCTCATATTCTCACCAAAAGTTGTGTTTCTGTCACATCTGAGAGGGAGCACACAGCAGAGCCTCAATAGTCAAAGCTGCTCTATTGAATCCCTGTGTTTTTTGCTTTGTGTGAAACTTTACAAAGTGCCAGAAAGAAAAAAAAAAGAAATTTAAAAAAACTCCTGAAAGGTATTTTATTGAAGAACATTGTTAAAGTTTAACTATCACTTACAAGGGACAAGATCCTTCAGCTACCAGGATAAATTGTGTTTGGAAAAACAACACTTTTACTTAACAGGGATAAAAGCTGTGCTTCTCTTTGGACACTCTGATAAGACTTTGAGTGCTATTTGCTGTTGGGAAATTATTTGAAACACCCATGGAGTTGAAATAGCAGTGTGTTTACCAGATAGAAAGATGGAGGTCGGTCAGGTTCCCTTTCCACCTACGCCTCAGCTTTACTCTACTGTGTGGCTCTTTGGTCAAATATCTGATTTGTGAGTCATAGCTATCCTCTGTGCCCATGGAGAAACATGCTGGTTGTCTTAAAATACACTCTGGCAGGGCAGGCGTGCAAAAGCTTCCAGGCCCATCAAGGTGTGCTGGAGCTGCTCAGGGGACTGGCACGAAGTGAGCGGGATAGACGAAAGGTGAGGAAATCGACTGGGAGAAAGAGAAGTGGGTGGATAGGTAAGACAATGGAATGTCAAGCTAAATGAGAGATTTTAAAAGCCTAACTTTCTGTCATGCAACACGAAGGCTGGTTCAGCAGTGTGGGCCGGCAACTCTGTGAAGATGGAGTTTCTGATTTGTGTGTACCAAATAAGACAAGAAAGAGTCAGGCTCTGGAAAACCACTTGAAAATTGGTAAAGGTGCAGAATGCTGTGGTTGTGGTGATAGTGAAGAAGAAATTCAGTTCAATTTCGTTTGTTGATACTTTTTTTTTTCCCAACAAAAATACAGTAGATGCACCAGGCCAAAGCATTGAAAAAAAACTTTGATTTTTGTGATTATTTTCATTGCAATTAGGTCCAAACCAAGCTAATCTGTTAAAGTTACTTCAAGAATCAACTTATTTTGGAACATTTTTAAGCATAGTTTTACATGAACCTGAATAAAACACATGTAGAAGTGTGACTCCTCCCTACGTTCACACTAGACAGTTCACACTAGACATATTTTGCGTGTTTAAGAACATGCTATGCTAGGATTCATAAACGCACATTCAGCCTGTGGTGTTCACATCGGACAAGCAGGGAGTGGCTTCTTCTTCTATTGTGTTTGCTACTGTTTACAAGCGCATGTCCACCACGTACAGTTGGAGGAGTCTAGGTGTTAAATGTCGAAGCTGTGCAGATCTCGTGAAACTTGCTCCAGACTTCTTCTTTTACAGCTCTACTCCAATATGTAATAACATGATGTTATAGAAATTTAGTCGGGCACAAACTGCAATTATTAATTTATCCTCCATGATCATGTTTACAACGGTTGGCATTTATGTGTTTTGAAAAGGACGCTATCTACACGTCACTCCAAGTCCCTGATTGGTTAAAGTTCAGCTGATAGAAGTTTCAGCACGTGTTCAGTGAATGGCCGGTTTGTAAGTAGAGCCTAATAACAGGCTTAAAAATTTGCGTAGCAATGTGCGAGGGTGTTGAACGCTGAAGCCCAAAACGTGGGTTTACTTTTCATTGACAGTTGCATGCTTGTAATTTGCTGCAGCCGGTGTGAATGTAGCTTCAGAGATAATATCAGGAATGGGTTGTTGTCGGAGGACCCACTTGGTGGCGGAAAAGTATTTAAAAAACTTGATTAGAACGTAAAACATACTGTACATTGGCTGCCTGCTTTGGTTAAAAAAATAAAAAATAAACTATATATATATATATATATAGTTTATTTATTTATTTTATTTTATATATATATATTTTTGCACAAATTTTATTATATATATATATATATATATATATATATATATATATATATATATATATATATATATATATATATATATATATATATATATATATATATACATAAAATCAGGTTATTTTTAGGTCCTTTGGATCTCCAAAGACTTTAGCTTGAGAAAAAATTCAATGTTCTGTTTTCACTTAAACTCAAACAAGCCATTTTCTTAAAATATAAACAAAGCTCCGAAATCTAGACATGCAAAAAAAGAGCAAAGTTTCTTTCAGATGTGCTAAATATTATCATATTTTTCTGTTTTCCTCAGTTTATTTACACGGTGGAAAGACTGCAAACAAACCCAGGTAGATACGCTGTGGTAAACATAGCAAATCATTTAAAGAACAAAAGTGAATAAAAAGCCCAGAGGAAGAAAAATGGAGAATGAATATCAGATTATCTGTGAAGTTGTTAAAAACATTACACAAATCAATGTGGGTCTTTGTTAGTGCCTTCAGTCCTGCGCTTATTGTCAGGGTGAGTGATCAGTCCATAGATTGTATGGTAATGATCTGGGACAAAAGCATGACAAGACCCTTAAAATGTCAGCTGATGGCTGCTAAGCTACAAACCACTTTGACAATAGTAAACTTCTCATTTTGCTTTTGTTTTATTATAAAAGCTCATTCATTCCTTATGTAGGTTTATTATCAGCAAAGATAAACTTTTCTTTGCCTAAAGTTTGTGTCACCTGTCAGATGACAGAGTAGTTTTCCTGCAAACTGTTGTGTCATTAAAAATTTAAATGTTTAGCATCTGGCAGGGTAACACTAAACACACACTTTGTGTTGTTTCTTCCTTTGCGTGCTGGGTTTTAAGGTATACATTCAAAGTGTAGCATTTATTGCAAATCGCTTTCACTTTAGAATGTAAATCTGCATTTATTTTCTGACCCAGACCAGTTTTATTTTCCAATTCTTTTGTTGTGATGGTTTCAAATTAATAAAAAAGAGAGAAAGATTAATGACAGCAAGATAGAGGGATTTGGCTGGCATTTGAGCAAAAGACTGGGGGCAGATTGTCTCAGCTTGGGGCAAACTGGCAGCCCGAGGACCTCTGTGGGCAGGAAGTGTCTGCTGATCATGTGCGTGGGCGTGTCTGCATGAAGAAAGATGACAGGGAACCAGACAGACAGCAAGACAAAGCTCGCTCGTCTGCTTTTGATGAGGTTAAAACTCGCAGAGAGGCGGAGAACAAGGCAGTGAGGCAGGAAGTTACAGGTTGTGTGAGTGTGCAGTGATGGAGCGCAGCCTTCAGAAAAGCAGAATTTGTGTGAGAACGAGGGACACAGATGGGCAGGAAGAGAGGGGGAGAGAGTGGCAGGGATGGGGAGGGAAATCTGTCAGTCCTCCCCCCCGCCCGTCCTCCCTGCCTGCCTCCTCAACTGTGCTGGCAGTGCCACGCTCTGGTAAAGAGAGATTACCAAAGCCCAGCCCGAGGTTGCTTGTATGGACACATTCATTACCTCTGTCCTGCTAACTAATGGCGTTGCCGCCTGAAGACGCAACCATGTTTGCCTGATTTGTGAAGCAGAGCAGTTCAGCCTTGGTGAAGAGGGAGAGATTTTAAAACTTGATAGCTGCTTTGTATCTTTATGGTTTCACATTTATAGGACATTTATACATTTTCCATAAATCTGACTGTGTTTTACAAAGTAAGGGGGCGGAGCAAGAAATAAAAAAGTCCCAGTAATGGACTTTTTTATTTCTCAAGCGTTAACCCTACCTATTCGTATCATATTTTATACACACATTTCTGAGACCCCTATCTCATAAGCATGATCTACATTTTTCATACAAATCCTATGTAAACTTTGGTCCATGTTTTTATTTTTATTATATTTTTTAATTAAACCTTTATTTTACCAGGAAGTCCCACTGATATGAGATCTATGTTTCAAAGGAGACCTGGGTTGTTTTCTGCCCTATCATCACTCCACTTGGGGCAGTTGAAGGGCTTTTGCTGCTCATTTCAAAATGGCTGCTTCCATCAAATCTCAAAAACACTTTTGCCAGATAAAGGTTTTCTATTTTCAAAACTTAATGGTAACAATAACACTTCCATCGGGATTTTTAAATGTATGCTTGTTTTTTTGGAAGAATGAGAACAATTCTTTATAGTTAATTATTTATAATAGAGTGACACCAGGTTGAAAATGTGTGTAACAAACTTGAGACAGTAGTGTCTTTTTTTCCAGAACATTCAAGTCAATATTTTTTTGCATCTTAAACTAACATTGTTATGAGCCAAAAGTAACCAAATTACCCAACGTATCATCATCTATACTATCTATATCTCATAAAAATATGATATTTCAAACTTTTGTGTGTGTGTGAATTTCATCAAAAGGAAATCTGGAAACACCATAATTCCAAAAAAATAGCATTTTCTGTCAATTCTTTGATGTCTTGGGTTCTGCAGGGTTAAATACCCTGCTAGGAGTTTGGTTTTTGGAATTATTTTCAAAAGACTCTGTGGTCAAGTCATAGTTTATATATTCACACTGTGCGTTCCATTATGCTGGTGTCATGTGTACAATATTCACACTGGCTTTCAGCCACATTCAGCATGGGGTTATGGCTGAATCTGTCAAAACCCACTGTCATTTCCGCCATCACCCTGGAGAGTCGTTGCAAATGGCAAGTGGAGCTGACTGATGTCAAGATATACTTAGTAGTTAATCATGCAGCAAACGCAGGCCCTGAGATTCCTGCAAGAAAAAGTGCCAGGCCTCACCAGATCCATTGAAAGCCTTTTGTGGGAAAACGTTCAGTCAGTGTGAGGCCAGTTTCTAAGGATTCCTCTTGGATTAATAAACCAAAACTAAAACAGAACCCAGTTTTTTGGAATCTCCTTCTTAAAGTCCCACACTGATCATCAATTGATCTATTGTAATAGATTTCCGAGTGGTCTTGTAAATATTATAATGCCGTTTTTAGCCAAAATAAAAAAATCAGTGTCTTTTTCTAAGTTGTGGGCGGGACTGTTGGCATGTAGTAAACCCACCCCCACTTCCTGTCATTCATCTGTTTAAACACTCTCATGCTAGTTTCCAGCCACTCAAACCCCAAACCTAACATTAGCAGTGTAACAAAAAATAGCAAGCAATATTGCAGCTGTCCAAAAGTGGAGTTTTTAGCCAGATGTCAACAGTAAAATGAAGACAAACATGGATCTATTTGTCTGCAAGTATCAATCAGAATGGAGTGGAGAAGGAATCAGATTGTGGCTTCCAGTAGTAGTTTCTATATCACAACTACAAACTTTTTCATCTACTCCTGATTCACAACAACTTGAAAAAAAAATACCGTACTCTGAAATGCTTTTTAAACTTTTGTTTTCTTTATATATGTGAGAAAAATGCTACAAGAACATGTTAAAAAAACAAAAACATGCTTTTCCTCAGAGTGGGTCTTCAAAACGGATGTTTTGTCTCTAAAACCTATGCATTCATAATGCTATATTCCTCCCTGTTTTCACATACAATGTCTTTTCATCTGTTTAAATTTTCCATGCATTTTATGAACCACAGTTTATTGCTGTTGCTACTCTGGGTGAGAGCTGTGTTTTGCCATATGCTTCCTATTTTTTCCTCTGTAACACTTCCTTTAATGCCGGGGATATAAGACAGCAGAGCCTGCTGCATCTGCAGGAATTGCTCTCAGCTCATCAGAATCATCACCTTCACATTAGCAGAGGTGGATATTAGAGCACAGGCTTTGCTGTCTTTCCACTTTTTTTTCTTTAGCGTTGGCTATGGTGCTTGTGGGATGCTGAATATGAGAATCTAACCAAAAGGCCATGACACTCTAATTAACTTTATCTGGCATTAACTGTGAACACCTGTAACCTTTACACAACCTCGCTTAGTCACCTCTTCTTTTAAACACCCAGGTTGAAATTCTCATTTAGTGTTTGTAAGGAGAATGCCACTATCCTCCCCCACCTGTTTTTTTCTGCTTTTTTAAAACCCTCTTTAGCCTTTGCCAAAGAATTTTTATTCAGGGCGGCCGCAGCACTTTGTGCTCCTAAATCAATAGAGCATTGTCCCCTATAACAGACCCCTGTGTTTTTCATCCATCGATCCTGTCAGCACAGATACATTCAAGAGAAAGCCAGACGATTACCCTCAGCAATCCTAACTTTGATCTATACTATAGATGGCAGGTGCCAGACATCAGCTTTGGGTAATTGTTATGCTGAAAGGGAGCAGCATTTATCATCCTCTCTTGGCCCGACTTCAGCGGCTCATGATCAGTTTGTGATAATTGTGATCGACATGGATGCAGCCAACGTTCAAGCATTCGCATGCATGCCTGTACCTGCCTGTTTATGTAACAAAGACCACACTTCAGTGCATTATCAAATATTTTTCACAGCAAAGGGAAAAAATTATCATTTCAAATTTCTACTCCGCATAATAATAAAAAGACAACCGAACACCAATTTTTTTTTTTCTTCACTGTAAGGTCATTATTGGCTGAAATCATTGTGGTAACAATACCTTTTTCAGTTCCTCATGAAAGACCCACTATAATGATTTTTTAAATCTATTTTGAAATTGTTTCCAGTGGTCTTTTAATTATGATTATGCAGTTTTTAGCCAAAATAAAAAAAAGGTGTCATTTTTTAGACAGGGAAAAATAGGATTTATTCAGCCACCAATTGTGCAAGTTCTCCCACTTAAAAAGATGAGAAAGGTCTGTAACCTTTATCATAGGTATACCTCAACTATGAGAGACTAACTAAGAAAAAAATAAAATAGAAAATCACATTATCTGATCTTTAAAGAATTTATTTGTAAATTATGATGGATTTAGTTATTTGGTCAATACCAAAAAGTTCAACTCAATACTTTGTAATATTCCCTTTGTTGGCAATGACAGTAGTCAGATGTTTTCTGTAAGTCTTCACAAGGTTTTCACAAACTTTTGCTGGTATTTTGGCCTATTCCTCCATGCAGAACTCCTCTAGAGCAGTGATATTTTGGGCAACACTTAAAACTGTAAACTCCCTCACAAGATTTTCTATGGGATTGAGATCTGGAGACTGGCTAGGTCACTCCAGGACCATGAAATCAAATGCTTCTCACAAAGCAACTCCTTTGTTACCTGGGCAGTATGTTTGGGATCGTTGTTATTATAATGTTCATCTTCAATGCCCTTGCTGATGGAAGAAGATTTTTACTCAAAATCTGACTAGCTCCATTCATTCTTTCCTTTACACAGATCAGTCACCTGGTCCCTTTGCTAAAAAAGAACACAGCCCAAAGCATGATGTTTCTTCCCCCATGCTTTACAGTTGGTGTGGTGTTCTTCGGATGCAACTCAGCATTCTTTTTCCTCCAAACACGACGAGTAGAGTTCTTACCAAAAAGTTCCAATTTTGTTTCATCTGACCATAGGACATTCTCCCAATCCTCCTTTGGATCATCCAACTCCCCTCAAGCAAACCTTAGATAAACCCGCAGATGTACTGGCTTTAGCAGGTGGGCATGTCTAGCACTGCAGGATTTGAATCTCAGGTGTAGTGTGTTGCTGATGGTAGCCTCTGTCACTTTGGTCCTAGCTCTCTGCCGGTTGTTCACCAGGTCCCCCGTGTGGTTCAAGGATTTTTTTCACCGTTCTTGTGACCATTTTGACCGCACAGGGTAAGATCTTGTGGGGAGTCCCAGAAAGAGGGAGACTATCAGTGGTCTTGTATGTCTTCCATTTCCTAATAATTGCTCCCACAGTTTATTTCTTCACACCAAGCTGCTTACCCATTGCGGTTTCAGTCTTCCCAGCCTGGTACAGGTCAACAATCTTGTTTCTGGTGTCCTTAGACAGCTCTTTGGTCTTGGCCTAATGGAGTTTGGATTGTGACCGTTTGAGGTTGTGGATAGGTGTCTTTCATATAGATGATGAGTTCAAATAGGTGCCATTAATACAGGTAACAAGTGAAAGACAGATGATCCTCTTACAGAAGAAGTTACAGGTCTGTGATAACCAGAAATCTTGTTTGTTTGTAGGTGATCGAATAATTATTTTCCACCATAAATTACAAATAAATTCTTTAAAAATCAGACTGTGATTTTCTGTTTCTTTTCCCATGTTTTCTCTCATAGTTGAGGTAAACCCATGATGAAAAATACAGGCCTTTCTCATCTTTTTAAGTGGAGGAACTTTCACAATTGTTGGCTGAGTAAATACTGTTTTTCCCCACTGTAGCTTCTGCAGAGCAGTAGTAATTCATCAGAAATTCATCTCTGAGTTATGAGTGGGACTGTTGGCACAGCGTGAGAACACCCCTACTTCCCACTAGCCATCTGTTGAAATGCTTTCCCGCTATCGTACAGCCCCTCACACCGCCAACATAACGCTACAACAACAAAAATGGTCGGCAATATTGGAGCTATGCAGCCGTACAGTTTTGAGCCAGATCAGACAAGTAAAATAAAGATGTACACGTATCTATTTTTCTACAAGTAGGTTGTTGGTTCTACGTCATAGCTACAAGCCTTTTTAAAGAGCATTTTTATCTGCTTCTGATTGACAATGATTTGAAGAAAGAAATGCAATTTTAGTTTTCTTTATACGTGTATGTTCTCCATCATCAGAAAAATTCTACAAGAACATGTTAAAAACACCCAAAAAATTATTTTTAGCAGAGTGGGTCTTTGAAAAATACTTTCTTGTATTTCTGACCAAAGCCGTAAAGCTAAATCTGCTGTATTTGACCTATAGAGATAAATGATAAGCTGCAAAACATCTCAGTGCCATTCACATATTTTGCCGGATTAATTATTACCAGATAGAGGTAAAAATGAGATCACTTTTCAATGTAATTGATTCAGTTAATAAGTATGTCCTTGTCTAATAAATATAGCAGGTTTAATCTCCAGCTTTTTCTCCATTATTATACCTTAAAGGTCAAAGCTATAATAAAACATAATAATAGCACAGAAGTGATTAATGTCTGAGCTGCAAGGAGATGTGGCTTCCTGGCAAAGGAGTGGAGCAATCACATCAAGAGGGAGAATGCCTGAGACAAACTAAAACGATGATGTTTTCATCTGTGTTTCTCCTTGTGATGAGATCTTGCAGCTTGTGGTGGAGACAAAACTAAATTCAACAAGACTAACACCCCCTGACTTAAGCTCTGACGGACGGACCTTAACAAATGTTCTACAAAAGGCTCCCATTCTAGAAAATCAGTGTGATTAAATTTTGATCATAAAGACTGCTACTTTTTCATTATTAGTCCGTTCTTCATCTCTTTGCACCACACTCTGCTAAAGCAGAGCAGAAAAGGATCCAACTTGAGCAATGTGGAGGAATTGAATTTGCTCAATTGCAGAGCCAGCTGTTTTTTGCTGATTTGTGCATTTTGTTTCTAAAGACTCTTTTCTTTTGAGATTTCAAGTCATAGGCTGTCTCCAACCTGATCATCTCCTCGACTCCCCAATTTGTCAGCTTTGTGCAATTGACCCCTTTTGAGTTGTGGGTCAAAGCTATAACTCATACTGTGAGCCGAGGCAGTCATCAGCACACCACTGTGTCCTCATTCTGGTGTTTCCCCAGTGTCCATCCGCTTTTGATCCCTCTAACAGGAATGGATGGCATTCATACAGTGCCCGTATTAGACTCTGAGATTGGATCCAGAAAATGATGAATTTCCCACTAGTATCACCCAGAAATCTAATGAAAGTAGTCATTTTTAACCCCACCCTGTTGTGATGGTTGTTTTTAATGACACTTGAGTCTCTGACTTACTTCATCAGAGTGCATAAAAAACTAAATCAGCACATTCTTTAGAGCACAGGCATGTGCGCAACACCAACCTTGTATGCATCAGCTTCTCTTTTTCCACTTTTTCCTTCACAGTAACTTTACTTTCTATGAGCAGAGTTGTGGTTTTATATTTGTGTTTTCAGGCTAGAGTGATGGTTTTGAATTCAAGTCTGAAGATTGAAAAGACAGGGCAAGTATACTTTCATATTTCAAATCACACTTGTTAAAAGTAATAACATTTTGGTGACAGATTAAACAGTTCTGCTGCAAACATGTTTATGTAAATGTTAACATTTGGTACAAAAGTAAAAACATTAAAACATTACAAAGGGGCACCATTATTTTTGCTCTCATGAAATCTTTTTCTCTCCTGACCCTTCAAAGAGTCCTGCTAAAACTTGAGAGCAGAGTGCAATGATAAGTGCAATTTGACTCATAATTAAAGGCTTTCACAGCTGTTGGTTTTAATTTGACCAAACTTTTGACCAAAAGCTTAGCGGCACTCTTAAAACGCATTTTATGAAAAAGGAGTGCAAAAAGGAGCAAAAACCCTCCAAGCTAGTCAACCCTATGAAGGTTTGTAATAAGATGAGCCACCTGCAGACTATTAGCAGGATGCTGAACTTTGGAAAAATTGACTGCCGTGCATTTTTGCAGAGTATGATTTTTAGAAGCAATTTTTGTCCATTAGAAACCCCAATGTTTATCCCTCTAATTTGCAAAGTCATTTTAAAATCTAAAGTGTAAAGGCAGCCTTTGTTGAAATAGGATCAGAGCATGTGAACACTCAATATATAAATAGATAAGTGTAGTGTGGTAACCAAGCTTTTTTTATTGCAAATGTGAACATCTTTTAAAATACATAAAATTATAAATATTTCTCCTTTTTTGTTAAAGATCTTGAAAAATAAGCAAACAAGATATTTACCAATATGCATTCATGTATTAATATTATAAATGCTTTTGATAAATACATGAAAGCAGAGAAAAGATCGCTAATTGTTCCATCTTCATTTTTTTGACAATCCTCACAACTGTTGAGTAACAGTGCCGTACAATAATTCTCAAAAGGTTCCACAAAAGAGAACTTCTGCAACAGCTGCATGTTTCACAGGAAGCAGATCATCAAATGAAGATCATAGAAAATAATGCATAAAGTGATTCTACTCTCAGATTATTGAATCACACAGTATTGCGAAACAGGTGTGAGATATACTACCTCTCAGTGTTTCAAGCTCATTGTGTTGACAAAGGCAGTCATCTTCCTTTGTCGTGATGAACAGCGAATGACAGAGATTGAAAGTGACAAATATTTCCGCTCCTGTGGCCTGCAGCAAGTCATGCTCACTCTGTGAACGCAGCTTTCTGAAGGGTGGTTAATTGGATAGTTTATAAGAAAGTGTTTCAAGTTTGTGTTGAATAATGAACTACAAAGTGGATCCTTGTAAAAGTAAACAAGCATCCCTATTTTGTTGTTTTATGTTATTATTTTTAAACAAAAACATATTTTTCCTAAGCTTTTTTTATTTAGATTAATTATTCAAGAAAAAACATTTTTTGTAAAGTGGGTCATTTGTGAATTACATTTCACCTTTACCAGCCTGCTGGCCTAATACCATATTCATTAGCTGAATTGTACTGTATGCTTTGCAAGCAAACATATTGTCACGCTAGTTGATCACATCTAAAATGGAGCTATTTTTTCCTTCTTTCCTTTTGTTTCCTTAAAAAAAAAAAGGTAGGCCAGATGCTGCTCCATTTTCAGTTTTCCTGGTTAGCTGCGATACGAGAAATGGCTTCACATGTGGCATACAGGGACAGATTTGTTCTCAGTGTTCACTCCTAAATCTCTCCTGGAAGTGTGTTGCACTGAACTATTTTTTTCTAGTCTTTAAATATACCTGACTGTGGCAGGCATATAATTTGTGGCACAATGCATTGTGCGGCTTGTAGCATATAATAGTTTTTTTTTTTTCCCCGCTGTGGGTGAACCTTTTGAGCCCGGAGGTTCTTCTAAACACATCATGAAAGGTGGTAAAAAGTACTGTAACTGTGGAATACTGCTCAGCAAAAAGGAGGACATATTTAAATGCAACTATTTGAAAACAATTGTTCAATACAGTTGTCAAAGTGACTGCACAGTATCAACAACAGATGAGAGTTTCCTTCTTTCTTCTTCTTTTCAAGATTCCACAGATCAGCTACGCATCAACAGCCCCTGAGTTGAGTGACGACAGACGCTATGACTTCTTCTCACGAGTGGTTCCTCCAGACTCATTCCAGGCTCAAGCTATGGTGGACATCATTCGAGCTTTGGACTGGACTTATGTGTCCACAGTGGCCTCGGAAGGCAGTTACGGGGAAAAGGGAGTGGAGGCTTTTACTCAACTCTCCAAGGAAGCAGGTGAGGGTTTGGGCTCTATTTTGCTCACATTCTAAACTGTATTGTAATGACTGAAAAGGTACATTTGCTCTCAACTCAAAGAAGATTGATTTGGATTGTCAATGTATTGAAAATTGGCTTTGAAAGGATGAAATATTAATCTGTTTTGCAGCTCCTGCTGTACCCTTCTGAGTCACGGAACATTAAAGGAAGTGAAGAGAGAGAACAAAGCTGGCAGCTATGCACCGTTGTCGCTTTAAAATAACCATTTAGAATTATTTTCCAAACGTACACCCAGAAAAAAAATACCAAATATCCACATGGATGTAAAAGAAATTGGGGGAAAGAATGATTGCTGATTGTTGGGTGTTTGGCAACATTTTGCTCCACCACCTCTCAAATTAAATCAGCAGGGATATTGCCTGAGAAGCATAGTGACAGTCAGTAAACCCATATTGCCAGTGCAGTACGTTGGTTATCTTCATCAAATCACAGTTTCAAACTCCATTGCTGCAGCAGTGTTTCTGCAAGATGAGAACATTGGAATCTTATTATAAGTACAGTCCAATTAATCAAACGTGTTTTTGCAAGAATTGCCTTTTTTGTTATCTTGAAGAGCAATGTTGCAGGAGAAATCTTTACCCTTCCATGAGAGCACCAACCTGCCATGGGAGAAAGACTTTCTCTGTATCTCAGCTACACTTCTGTGGATATACCAATCTATTTCCTTTAACTTTGCAGACAGAGAGCTCTGTCTCTGCTTCTAATAGACTAATGTGCGGAAACCTCTAAAATGAAGAAAGCTAATGGTATCCCACAGGCACTGATCCAAAGTCCAGCATTCATGAATATTTTATCCGTGTGCATTCATGTCCAGTGTGATCGCTCACTAAAACTTTAACAAGCTGTTTGTGGATCTGTAATTTGCATTGACAGAGAGACATGGGAGAGTGAAGGAAATTGAGAAAATCTCCTTTGTGGGGCTGAATAAGAAGAAAGGCCTGACTGAAGGATTGTTGATAAAGGCTCAATTCATTTTGTGTCACAAAATCAACAAGATCGGTTTCTTCTGTTGTTCCTATTCTTCAAATAAAGAGAACAACAAACAGAACGCTGTAATTATGGTTCCCGAAGAGTTCCCTATAAGTTAAAGAAATATAGCTCATTGTTGCTGCATCAAATTTAGTCTGTGCAGCATCGTCTCCTCATTTGGCCATGAGAATGGTTTCCAATAAAAAGAAAAGGGTGCTTTAGCCAAGGACACTTCCTTTATTTAATGTGACAACCCCACAGTCACATGATTAATTATGTTTCTGCACAAGAATTGATTGAATTGGGTCACATTTAAAACAATAGCTGTGGTTAATAAGAATTATATAGATTTTTGGAAGGATAGGTTTGGAGAAATTAAGACTAATAGTTTTTAAGGGGGTTAAAACACCAGCATCACAGAAGTGGAGATGCGATCACAACCCTTGTGCAAGCCGATCTGTAAGGGCCTGAGACATTTCTGTGTGGCTGCCCCATTCAGTCCCATTGAAATGTCAGATGCATTAGGAGGATTCTCGCTTCACCACTTCAAGAAGAACCATCTCACGAACTAATGTAATACGGGTGCCCATTACTCCAAGCTGAGACCAGAGTGACGTCCAGCCTGTATTGATTTCTCTCTTTTTATTTTATTTTTTTTGGGTTCCTCTGTCTCGTCAATGTTTGGTCACTATCTCCATTTGGACCGACCATCTGGCCCCAGGTGAAGCTGGCAGAGATAAATCTTGTTTGCTTTTTTTTTGTTTGGACTTAAGCCAAACGTTGGAGTTTTTCCATTACAAAAAAAAAAAGACTTGCGTTTTAAGGAAAAACCTCCCACAAGGTATCATTGTGGCATAGATCGCAGTACATTGGCAGGATAATGAGTTTACAGATCTAGCTTTTGGATTTGGGGAAAAGCCATCTACACTTATTTTTTTTGCCTGAAAGTCACAGTTGAGGGAGAAAAAGGGAAAATAAGTAATCTAACAGTCCTGCAATGGTCATTTAATAGGCCATGATTCTTAAGTTTGACCTCTTGACATTATAAAGCACACCAGCGGTAAAAATATGGGCACAAAATGAAAGATCTCATAAGTTGTGTTTCTGCTCATATTTTGATGTCCTCCCAAGTGTTCAGGATTGAGGACTGCAGGGAACAGGTCTGCCTTTTATACTGTTGAGTTGATAAATATAATTGCAGCATTATGGACCCCCTGGAGGTTCTGGTAAGGAGGTTGTAGATGAGTGGGACGGTGGAGACAGGGGTTGCAACCATCAACAGATTCTAATTTCATTGGATTTGTGTTTCACCAAGCAAAAGTAGTGCTTCTTCAAGCTGGTGTGCATTTTTAGATATGAGGGCATTCAAGATGAATAATTGAGGCAGTTAATGCAGTGCATGACCCATGCAACTCAGGCAGATAAGAGGAGAACTTCCAAGTGCCGGATGAAGTTAAGCTAAAATGTTCGTAAAACTGTTTTTGACATTTTAATCAAATGTGGAGCAGAGGTCACATTTCATTGTACCCATAGCTTGGATTTTATGTTGTAGGTCCATACATAAATTAAAATTGAGTAGCTTTAGTTATTTTTAATCATTAGCATTATATTAGTTTTTCTTTCTCCACTCTGATTGATGAGGTGAACCACAGTGACTTCTGTGCACTTTTAAATTTGAAATGCCTTTTCAAATGTTATCATTAAAAAGGGTACATTTCATTTTCCCAAAGTAGGAATTCCAATATTTAAACTACTCAGCAACAATGGTCACTTTCAGTCAAAGCCTGACACACTTTCAAGAAATAATACCTTGATTAGAAATGTTTTGCACGGTATACAATCTGTTGTAAATATTTTACGTTATTTATTTTTATATTATTTCAAATTAAAGTGTTCTGGAACTCTTACTACAATTGGAATTTAATTAAATATATGTAGTATCCACATCTCATGAAGGATTTCAAAAGAAATGTGTACCTCTAATGGTGGCGGTTATAATTGTGATTTATTAAATCTGTTTTTTTTTTTTTTTTTTTTCATTTTGGGAGAGACAAAAAAAACGAAACTCCTGGTAAACGGATTAGACAGTGTCAATGCTTTCTCAAAGAGAATGTTTTTAATAAACCAATTAAAGGTAGAGTTAATGTACTGAAACCTCCGTAGGCAAGACACTAAACCTTTAACCGTCCCAGATATGCTAATCAGTGCGTGACTGCAGAGAAAAGGTGCTAATGTTAAGACACCCTGTATGATGTTTGTTAGGAAAGCAGAAAACCAAACAGTGCATTTCAATGCCAACAAGTCAAGCAGTATGTCAAGTGTAGTGGGGGTGGCGGTGTAGGGAAGGGGAGCGGGGGTCTGATTTATGTTCATTTTGCTTTTACAGCACCTTAAAGTCTATTCTCCACTCTTCAATGTACCAAAATGTTCTACATTCAAGTGAGGCCATTCATCTAGCTACTAGAGCTCGGCTGAAACTGGGTCATACATCTGCGGTCCCAAGAACGCCAGCAGATCCACAACAGCTAGAAAAAATAAATCATTTTGTTTTGTTTTGTTTTTCTCTATGGTTCAAGCAAAGCCTAAACTGCAACCCAAATACAAGACTGTATTGTACCTCACGGATAACAAAAGGCAGGGCAGAACCTAAAGAACTACTGCCACAGAGAGCCTTAGTGAAGAGTTACAGCAGAAACCGTTATTCTCTAAAATGTGCAAAACATCTTCGTAAAACAAAACAACCCTGTTCTTGTAGTGTATTCATCTTGTGGCAATAAGCCACTTTTATCCCTTAGGCTAATGTTTCTCTGCCTCAGATGACCCATCTCTGAGTAAGACAGGCATGCAACTGTTCTTTGAACCCATAGTTTGACTTGTGGATCCTTTCAAGTCCCCTCGCCTTCCAGTGACAGGTGAAAGCGCTCTGACCCACTGCACAGTGCTTTGGACCTCCTCTTACAAGACTTGCCTCTTCCTCCTGTCTGCCTCCCAGATCAAATGTATGACCATAACTGACAGCTGAGGTGTTCTGCAGATTCTCAATAATTTAGCCGCCGTTACACAACTAGCAGCCCGCAGTTTTTAGTGCAGCATTGAACCACAGCACTTCCCTCTCTAAATGTGGGATCGGCTCCAAAAGCTTCTTATCTTCATCACTGGCTCTTGCGGTTCTGCATTATTGACCTTCTTGAACTATAATCTATTCCCGCTCAAGACTGTTAAACCATCTTAGCCCTTCACACAGCTCAATGGGGTTTTAGTGATAGTACTTTTGTGAAATTTGAGCTCTTCAGAAACAGGAAGTATTTTTTTTCATCTCTGTTGTTTAAGGTTTAATTTTTCAAGCAACATGAAATCCTCTAACTGTTAAAAATGCAGCCAAAAGTAGCTTTTACTCAGCTCTAAGGCCTTAAGTCACAAGCAACTAAAGAGGTTGACCCGTGTGGGTGCAGCCGCATCTTGAAGGTCTTGCAGTTCCTTTGAAGCTCATGTGGCCACCTTAAAGGATGCAATGAAAATGGAATGTACCATTGTGGTGTGTGTGGTAAGTGTATTATGAATAATTGCAAGGATAACACGCACCTATGAAGTACAGGAGAGGCTGTCATAAAGTGCCTTAAAGTTGCACTGTAGTTGTTAGTAAGGTGCCCAGACTGGTCCCCTACTGGCCATATGCAAGTGCTGCATGCATGGGATGCGTTAGTGCCCATAAGATGCCTGTAGGATACCCACACAGACTACAATCTGATTGTCCAATGTCTTCATGTCGTCAGGCTGCACGTAGAGAGCAAGCAATGGGCATGGAAGAAGCGTGAAACCATAACTTGGACAGCACCAACGGGCCCCTTGGGTTTCAGGGATACTAAGTCCCTACTTCTCATCTCCTTTACTCCTACGTACGTTTAAACATTCGCCACGACCTATCACTCGCAGCACGGCCATAGAAAAATGTGCAAGTGTTGTTGCTCTACAGGCTTACCGGGTGGTCTATAATCTTAAAACCATGAGAGAAGTTGTGACTGAGGCATTAGTTGACCATTTGTAAATGTGTATGTCATAATGTGATTGAATGTGATTAAATCATCTGGCAACTACTAGCAGATCAGTGCTTTAGTCTTCTGCCTTATTGACCAACAAAACTGACAGCTCTTTGTCTTCAAGCCACAATAAACACATTTCCACAAACCCTGAAGCAACTACCATGCCATTGGCAGATATCCTATTTTTATGTTTAGTCCACTCATGCTGTATAACAGCAGACATCTGATAAATCTTTTGGCACTCAGGATGTATTTTCCCACATCAAAAAAACTCCCTAGTTCTGCTTGCTGGGACTCTAAAAGTATGTGAGAAGAAGTTCAGTGGTGATCGTTTTGCTGTTCTCTGCTTTAAGAAAAGGCCACATTGAACCCTGACTGGAAATGTATGATCTGCCAGCTAAAAGCTGTTTATATCTGAGTAATGAGCCTGCAGAGAGTGGCAATTAAGAGATCCTTTCCATCCCTCTGTCTATTCAGAGAAACTCAAACTGAGAGGTTATTGGATGTTCTATTAGAACGCTTGAGAGGGGGGTATTTAATTGGTTTGGGTAAAGCTTTGCTGTTGACTAAGGATACAAGCTGCTGTCTTTAAAAACATTCAGTTTGGACCTGCAGATGTTCACTAATACACTTTCTGATATTTTCTGTTTATCAAAAGCCCATTAATGTTCACCTAGTCCCACAAACGTACAATTATTGTACCAGAATTGAGCAAATAACATTGTTTTTCTTCTTTTTATTAGAAAAAAACATCTATCACCTTTTCCTAATAAGGAGCTGCTAAAAAGTAAAGAAAAAAAACACAACAACCTGCCGAGAGCCAGTTGGAATGATAGGTTAGGGAACATATAGTTCCCAGCAGCTGTTTAGTAAGTTACCAAATTAAAGTTCTTTATCCTGTTAAAACTCATTAGAAATGACCAGTCAGAGTGATTTTTTTGTCTGTATTAACATCCTGTGCTTGTTATTGCTTAGTGCAATCTGAGGACTCTGGTGGTGGACTAGCCACAGGGGTTGCAAGCCAGTTGCCTCTGTGCCGGTCCCAAGCCCGGATAAATAGAGAGGGTTGCGTCAGGAAGGGCATCCGGCGTAAAAATTGCCAAAATAACCATGCGAATCATCCACAATATACCGGATCGGTCGAGGCCCGGGTTAACAACGACCGCCACCGATGCTGTTAACCTACAGGGTGTCGGTGGAAATTTGACTACTGTTGGTCGAAGAAGGAGGGGAGGCAGAAGGGCCCGTGGCCAGAGAGAGAAGGGAAAAGGCAGGAACATAGGTTTGAGAATAGGGACTCTTAACGTTGGCACAATGACAGGGAAAGGCAGAGAGCTGGCAGACATGATGGAGAGAAGGAAGGTAGATGTACTGTGTGTGCAGGAGACAAGGTGGAAGGGCAGCAAGGCACGTAGTATTGGAGGAGGATACAAACTGTTCTATCATGGTGTTGATAGGAAGAGAAACGGGGTAGGAGTGATTCTGAAGGGGGAGTTTGTAAACAGTGTTCTAGAGGTGAAAAGAGTCTCAGACAGGATGATGAGCTTAAAGTTAGAAATCGAAGGGGTGATGGTGAATGTAGTCAGTGGGTATGCGCCACAGGTTGGCTGCGAGTTAGAAGTGAAGGAGAGATTCTGGAGTGAGTTGGATGAGGTCATACAGAGTTTCCCCAGAGGAGAGAGAGTTGTTATTGGAGCAGACTTTAATGGGCATGTTGGTGAGGGCAATAGAGGTGATGAGGAGGTGATGGGCAGGTTTGGTGTGAAGGAAAGGAATCTGGAGGGACAGATGGTGGTGGACTTTGCGAAGAGGATGGAAATGGCTGTAGTCAACACTTACTTCCAGAAGAGAGAGGAACATAGAGTGACATACAGAAGTGGAGGTAGGAGTACCCAGGTGGACTACATCCTATGTAGACGAGGCCATTTGAGAGAGGTTATTGACTGCAAAGTGGTGGTAGGAGAGAGTGTAGCCAGACAGCACCGCATGGTGGTGTGTAAGATGACTCTGGAGGTCAGGAAGAAGAAGAGAGGGAAAACAGAAAAGAAGACCAAGTGGTGGAAGCTACAGAATGAAGAAACTTGTGAGGAATTTAGGCAGAAGTTGAGACAGGGTCTGGGTGGTCAGGATGAGCTTCCAGATGACTGGGAAACTACAGCAGAAATTATCAGGGAAACAGGTAGGAAGGTGCTAGGTGTGTCATCTGGAAAGAGGAAAGACGGTAAAGAGACTTGGTGGTGGAATGAGGAAGTACAGGAATGCGTCCAGAGGAAGAGGTTGGCTAAAAAGAAGTGGGATGTAGAAAGGACTGAGGAAGGTAGACAGGAGTACAAGGAAGCGCAGCGTAGAGTGAAGAGAGAGGTGGCAAAGGCCAAACAGAAGGCTTACGATGAGCTATATGACAGGTTAGACACAAAGGAAGGAGAGAAGGACTTGTACAGGCTAGCCAGACAGAGAGACAGAGATGGGAAGGACGTGCAACAGATAAGGGTGATTAAGGACAGAGATGGAAAGGTGCTAACAACCCAGGAGAGTGTACAGAAAAGATGGAAGGAGTATTTTGAGGAGCTGATGAACGTGGAAAATGACAGGGAAAGAAGGCAGGAAGATGTGGTTGTTGTGGAGCAGGAAGTAGCAGAGATTGGAAAGGATGAGGTTAGGAAGGCTCTGAAAAGGATGAAGAGCGGAAAGGCCGTTGGTCCTGATGACGTTCCTGTGGAGGTATGGAAGTGCTTAGGAGAGGCAGCAGTGGAATTTCTAACAAGGTTGTTCAATAGGATTTTAGAGAGTGAGAAGATGCCTGAGGAATGGAGGAGAAGCGTTCTGGTTCCGATCTTTAAGAACAAGGGTGACACGCAGAACTGCAGCAACTATAGAGGAATAAAGTTGATGAGCCACACAATGAAGCTGTGGGAAAGAGTAGTGGAAGCCAGGCTTAGGAAGAAGGTGGAGATCTGTGAGCAGCAGTATGGTTTCATGCCCCGTAAGAGCACCACTGATGCCATTTTTGCTTTGAGAATGTTGATGGAAAAGTACAGAGAAGGTCAGAAGGAGCTGCATTGTGTGTTCGTAGATTTAGAGAAGGCGTATGACAGGGTGCCGAGGGAGGAGCTGTGGTACTGTATGAGGTCGTCTGGAGTGGCAGAGAAGTATGTCAGAGTAGTTCAGGACATGTATGAGAGAAGTATGACGGTGGTGAGATGTGCTGTAGGTCAGACAGAGGAGTTCAAGGTGGAGGTGGGACTACACCAAGGATCAGCTTTGAGTCCTTTTTTGTTTGCTATGCTGATGGACAGGCTGACAGATGAGGTAAGACAGGAATCTCCCTGGACAATGATGTTTGCGGATGACATTGTAATTTGCAGTGAGAGTAGAGAGCAGGTGGAGGAACAGCTAGAGAGGTGGAGGTTTGCTCTGGAAAGAAGAGGCATGAAGGTCAGTCGTAGTAAGACAGAATACATGTGTCTGAACGAGAGGGATCAAGGTAGAAGCGTTAGGTTACAGGGGGCTGAGGTGAAGAAGGTGCAGGAGTTTAAGTACTTGGGGTCAACAGTTCAGTGTGATGGGGAGTGTGGAAAAGAGGTGAAGAGGCGAGTGCAGGCAGGTTGGAGCGGTTGGAGGAAAGTGTCAGGAGTGTTGTGTGACACAAGAGTGCCAGCAAGACTCAAAGGAAAGGTGTACAAGACAGTGGTGAGACCAGCTCTGCTCTATGGGTTAGAGACGGTAGCAGTGAGACAGAGACAAGAGGCTGAGATGGAGGTAGCGGAGATGAAGATGTTGAGGTTCTCCTTAGGAGTGACCAGGTTAGACAGGATAAGGAACGAGTACATCAGAGGGACGGCTCATGTTGCCTGTGTTAGCGACAAAGTCAGAGAAGCCAGACTGAGATGGTTTGGACATGTTCAGAGGAGGGATAGTGGATATATTGGTAGAAGGATGTTGGAGATGGAGCTGCCTGGCAGGAGGGCAAGAGGACGGCCAAAGAGGAGATACATGGATGTCTTAACAGAGGACATGAAGTTGGCTAATGTTAGGGTAGAAGATGTCCATGATAGAGTGAGGTGGAAAAGGATGATTCGCTGTGGCGACCCCTGATGGGAAAAGCCGAAAGAGAAAGAAAGAATCTGATTAGTTCTGGTTATAGTATAAAGTGCTTTATAATGGGGGACTCTTTACAGTACAATGCACATAATGTTGCTTAGACGGTAAGACAAAAGCAGAAGCTTGATGGAAGTTAATCATTAATCCTGAAGCATCTTTGCAGGAAACTAATAATTACCAAATATTATGTTGTGGTTTAGTAAATAGCCAATAACAAGCTAGAACCCACCTAGTGGGTCAATACTAGTGGGTGTCTAAAAAGAGACTGGTACGGCAAAATTTGGCATACACTGTTGTTTAAAGTTGGTTGTAAAACTGGAACCACAAGGAAGTTAGTGATTTCTCCTGGTCAACTTAAAAAGAAAAAGAGGAATAAGGATATAAGAACAGCTTAACTGTTACATAATCATTTATAGAGATTGTCTAAATCTTTAGTCCAATAGTAGCTACAGACTAAGTCCAAAAATTAACTCTGTGGCATAACTTTTCATCCTGATAATGACAATGGTGAGGGACAGACTGCTGGCTAAACTGCGGACCATCATGAACAATCCCTCCCATCCTCTCTACAAAGTGGTGGACAAACTGAGAAGCAGGTTTTGCAGTAGACTCATTCACCCCCGCTGTGCTAAGGAACAGCACAGGAAGTCATTCCTGCCATCAGCCATCAGACTCATCTGATAGCCATGTGTGTACACGTATATAAAAGTTTTTCTTCCCTTTATATTTCATATTTATTTTATGGTGCTGTTACTACAACTGAATTTCCCTACAGAGATTAATAAAATTGATCTTAATCTTATTCTTTTTTTTTTTTTTTGGCCCCTTGCAATTGCCCTCCCTCCCCATAACTTGCCCCCACTATTTGAGTCAATACAAGCATAATTATTGACTTCTTTAGAGAAATATTAGAAATAGCACCTGCCCCCCCCCATAAAACTTTCTAGCTCTGCCACTGTGGAGGAGTAATTAAAATTATTGCCAGTCTACTAATAGCCAATTGCCCAAAAATTTGTAGCAGCCATATGTTTCCTATTTGTAAAAGTACAGTATTACGTCCTGGCTAATAAATCCTCATTAATGCTTTGTTTTCCTTAGATACTGTCGTGTCTCATATTAGTGCCTTCTGAACACTGATATTAATTCTTTTTTCATAAAACTAACCACTAGGTAGTTCCTTATAAAGTTTTACAATGTTGTGGCTTTAAAAAATTGTGTCTATTGTTAACTTTTATGTTTTAAATACTAAATGTTTGCTTTCTGTGACTGTGTGCTTCTACTATTTGATTTCAAGAATGTATTATAAGAGTTTATTTCTCTGATGTCTAAATGGTGCTCATGTTAAAGAGGAAGGTGCACTATATTTGCTAAATTGCATCCTGCCGTGGTTTGCACCCTGATCCATACTCTGTAAGAGGCATTGCAGTTTCATCAGAGTCCACCTATTGATCTGAGATGTTTCACTGTCCATGATGGGAGGTGTGCGCACAGGCAAGATAGGATGACTATTATGCATTTATGAAGAAGGGATTTTTATGTGTCTGACTGAATCTTTGTGCAAGAATGAGTGGGTGAAACCATCTCAAAGGTCTAACCCTTTCTTACCTTTGACTCATTATGAAGGTGGGATCTGCATTGCCCAGTCTTTGAAGATCCCACACAACCCCAAAATGGAGGACTACGACAAAACCATCCAACAGCTGCTGGAAACGCACCACTCGCGGGCAGTCATCATCTTTGCCAACGAAGAGGACATACGGTGAGGCGCACAGCTCATTCTGGCTTCATGGATGTAGTGCAGACGCGCTGATGACTTGCTATGTTAAGGTCTTTCATCTTTGAGGAGCAGCTCTTGAAGAAAAGCTGGAGGCACAGATTTACTGTGAGCCCAGGTTGTGTCTGCTGCACAAACACACCTACAACAACACAAACACACATTTCTCAGAGGATTGGGAATGTAGATGACAAAAAAAGCAAGGAAAATATTGTTTCCCACACACACACACACACACACATCCTCTGTGTGTAATGTTAATAAAAATAAATGCAGGATCAAAGATTTTTCCAATTTAAAAGCAGAATGAGGAACCAATGATGTACAAGTGAAATCCAGAGCCTCAATGAAGAAGCATGAAATACATGGAGACGTGTGCTCATTATCTGTAAATAGAAACATTTGTGTTTCAGACAAAGCCCAGAAAGAGCTTATGAGAGGCTGAGATATGCAAACAGCCCTTCAGTGGTGATTGTTCCTGTGTAATAGTTATAGGATTGCACATCCCGCCTGATCCCTCCACAAATAAACACAAATGTCCTTGCAGGGGAGTTCTCAATGCCACCAAAAGGGCCAATCAGGTGGGCCATTTCCTTTGGATCGGATCTGACAGCTGGGGCTCTAAGAGCAGCCCAATCCACCAGCTTGAGGATGTAGCTGTGGGAGCAGTGACAATCCTGCCCAAACGCTCATCCATTAAAGGTATGCAGAGAGTGGCCATGCTCCCACAGTTATTATCATCTATTCTTTTCTATTTATGCACCCTCTTTGCAGGCTTGTTGACTTATAGAGCTACTACTACTGTATGCGATGTTCATGTAATTACACAGTACTTCAAAGTTTACGCAGTTCTTTTAATTTATAGTGTCATTTTGATACCATGAAACAAAATACATTTCTATTTATGTGATTTTTTATTTTAGATAGTTAGGCAGTCTGCAGTCTGTGCACAAATCCAGCAATGTCTGTATTCATGTGAAGTCCACAATCCTTTTTCTCCATTCAAAGTATGTTTTTTCTTCTTTTGCATTGTCCATCAGACTCTTTTCTTGGACTTCTTTTTTGAGTTTTTGTATGCAGTTTGTCTCACTGCAGCTGCAGCCTAACCCGTCTCAAGCTTTGTTTGTCAGGTCGTTGCTTCTCCACCTATTAAATAAGCAAACTTTAGTGCAACAAAAACCTCAGATTTTTAAAAAAAGATGCCATTCTTGAGAAGAAAATCTGATTCAAGTATGCAGGGAGTGTTTGCGTGAAAAGTTGGGGATGATAATATCCTCATACACCTGCTGTAGTGGCTTACAGAACCAATACCTCAGTCTGAATCGTGTTCCAAAGTTCTGAAGGCAATAATGGGCCGTGCTATGTTTCACTTGATCACAATTTGACAGTCAGGCGTCATTTTGTGAAACATTAGAATGATGTTACATTGGGGTCCCAGGACACTGTACTGTCATTTGCAGAAATTCTTGAATTATACAGCAAATATGGAATTGTTCGGAGAGGGGTGAGCTGAGCAGGGATCTGGATGACCATTTTGCTAAGTGGTGTGAAGAAAACCACCTACTCTGGCACATAATGTGGCAAAGACAAAAAGCCCTGCCCTTTTTCTGTCCACACTATTGGGAGAGATGTGGACTTTGTGGATCCACATGAGCACTTGAGTGTTACATTGGACAGTAAAAAGGACCATCACTGATGGCATCAACAATAAGACCTTTTTTTTTTTCTTTTTGAAGAGGGTCAGATCCTTCCATGTCTGCAACAAGATGCTGCAGACTTTTTATGACACTGTAGTGGCAACCCCCATCTTGCTCATATTTGGGTGTGTGGACATCAATGCAAATGATGACATTAGATTGAACAAATACAATTAAAAAACTGTCTGTAGTGGGCACTAAACTTGTCACCTTAGAGGAGCTGGTGGAGGACAGAATGCTGGCAAAATTGCTGGCATCCTTGACAGCCCCTCCCACCCCCCTCAATACACTGGACAAGCTAAAGAGCACCTTCAGCGACGTGCTCATTTCAACCCTACTGCTCTAAAGAACGATACAAGAAATCCTTCGAACAATGGCAATCGGACTATAGAACTCATTGACCTCCATCAGAACCACAATTACACAACTTTATTAGAAGTCACCTTGTCTCTGTGTATCCCAATAACCCACTTCAGTAGTTAGTGTCTTATTGGTGAATAGGAGTAAATTATACCAGCATTAATATTATATATCATATTTATACAATGTTTGCATTCCTTTGCATGTTCCATTTCAATCTCATTGTATGCTATTGTATTTGATTGTTTTCAAATATACTAGACTGCCTTGACAGCCTAATTTCCCCTGTGGAGAAAGTCTATCTGTGCCTGAACTAAGTTGTATTAATAAAAATAAAATTCTGATTTATTTACATTGAAATATTGTAGAAACAGCCACTCAAGCAAAAAAGTGTGTTTGGTGCTCAGATAAAACATTTCGTCACTCCATCTTTATTTAGAAGTAAAAAAATATGTCTAAACTTCACAGGCTTAGGTTACAGATAAGGGCTGTGGTTATATATTATGAATCACTATATTATTAATTATTAAGATTTCTTAGATAAAAAGAGGGATTGAAATTACATAGAGTTTGGTGGAAAGGCAGACCATCGAGGCCAAACTTGGCTTTAGTTATATCTCCTGCTAATGATTCCAGTGCTCAGCACAAATACTGGAACACCTGCCAAGGCATTGCTTCAGCTGCAAAAGTTTTACTTCATTTCCTCCGGGTCTGATAATTGGTCAAGAAATGAGTCATTCTGTTCTTCCCTCCCTCTCAGGATTTGACGAGTACTTCACCGGTCTCACTCTGGAGAACAACCGCAGGAACGTGTGGTTTGCTGAGTTTTGGGAGGAAAACTTTGACTGCAGACTGCTCAGTGCCTCAAAGAGAGAGGACAGCAGCCGCAAATGCACAGGTATGTAGGTTTTGACATGAGCCAAACAGAAGAATGTGGGAGAGTGGGAATATGGTGGAAAATGTATTGTCATGATAAACTGCAGGGATGCAGGGTTGAATTAGACCCCTCTTGTTGAAACTTTGGCCAGAAAATCCAGAAGGTCTTATTCTCAAGTAGATTCTGGACAGATAAAAATCATAAGAACTGTATTTGACAAATCCCCAGTTTCTAAGATTAAATACTAGAAAAAAACTTTTTTATTCCCAATTTTGCCCTGAAATGTTTTAATCTGAAACATTTCTACAAAAAAAAAATCCATAGTAGTATTTATTTAAGGTGAAAATTCAATTAAACAGGTCAGAAAACTAAATTCTTTTTCTGTCCTCATTCTGTTTCAGCTCTGCTGTTGTATTGTATAAATGATAGTGTTGTTTCCAACAGTGATGCATTCCCATGTTAACAAGAATATGTCTGCCAATGCAGTGACAGGCTTTCATTTCTCTGCATCTGCCCTGCTTTATCATGGATGATGGCTAACATGTGGGATGCTTAAATAATTTTACCTGCACTCTGTATGCGGTGATGACACAAATCGCTGTTTGTTGGCGGATTTATTCCCTTTGTATTGGTATCTTTTAAAAAGTGAGAAGAGGCTCTTCTACTTCATGATCCCACAAGCCCCTGTACTAAATGGCGACAAAAAAAAGGCTTTTATTTTTCTCCCCTGGGAATGTTTTACCTTTTGTTTCTTGCTGAACCTCCAACTGAGATGATATTTCTGAATATTTTATACTAACAGGAGGCGTTTTGCATTCCAGGGCCATCCCTATAAAGATTCCCTGAGCTCTCCTTGCAGAGCTCAAGAAATCAGAAAGGTTATGTGTGGGCTGGGATGTATATTGAGTTTTGAGAAATGGACTGAAATGTCAGAGCAGGTTACTTTGGCCCTCCTTCCTTTTATAGATGTCTCCCACATTTTCATGAATGTCTTGCTTAGATCACTGCTGAGAAAATCATCTTCATTATTTTGCTTGCTTGATTACATTCTTTTGAAATGGTGCCCTAAATTTGATAATTACAATGTGTACCACAACAATTGTAAATCATCTTTAATGCATCCTTTTCACTGTTTTTTTTCTGCCAGAATGAAAAAAAATTCTGGTTAGCTAAAATAAAAAAATCTAAAAAGGAGGTTGTAAATTAGGCATTCAGAAAGTGTCACCGTACAATGAGGCAAAAACCTTTACAGCAGCCTGTAGTGAAAGGGCAGAACACTGACAGATGGGTATAAGCCACTGTAGCAAAGTGTGTTACTAAAGTTCATGGTGATTTTCATCTTCTTTCAGATGGGACAAATGAGGGTTCATTGTTGGCTGCATATTACATTGCGGCACACTTCAGTAATTCGACTGACTCTGCTGTATTTGTCACAAACACTTTGTCTCTCAGCTCAGCTTGAAATATCCCACTTGGGAATTCAATGTGTTTTCCTCTTTCGTTTAAGCCCGTGCAGATTCTCTGTCATTTCATTGCAGGATTCTATTCCTCAGGGAAACTGGACTTCAAATGTTGATCTAGGAGGCATTTGGATGCTCATCCATGTGCTGATGGAGAACTCAGATAATATATGTAGCCTACTGACTGTTTCAGTGTGGCAAAAAGTTAAACAAACAGATGTCATGTGAGTAGATGCTAATGTCAATGATCCAGTGATTATCAGAACGTTCTGTTAGTGTCCTGTTACTTGGTGGAGGGCTGGTGTGGCTCAGAAAACTCAGAAACTCATTGGTGGTTCATTACTAGTGTATGGCTGGCCTGAATGCGACCCAGTCTGCCAAGCAAAGATGTCAAAACAGGAATATACATAGGAGACAGGAAATGTCTCAAACCCCACGTTTAGTGAAGAAATGTTTTTTTTTATTTTCACATTCTTGGCTCATCTTTGAAAACCATCTGTCCACTTTGTCCTGAATGTGACTTTATTGTCTTTAAAGGAGTGTTCACTGTCCTTCAAATGCAGGTGATCTGCAAGCTTGATGCTGTGGCTCTTTTGTTCTATGCCCTCCTTTTATGGAAGGGTTGGACTAGATACCCTAAACCATATTTCTCTGCTGCTTCGTTTGAATTTTTTCCTTGGGGTGGACCAAATTTCCCTTTAGTGTGTGGTTGAGTTTGAAAATAATGGTCATGTTTTGTTGAAGATCCTTCTGAGTTTTTCATGTTTCCCTGACGGCCCCCTTTTCCCGGGGCTCAGTCCTGCAAGTTCTCAGTTTCTTGGCTTTTTAGGTTCTAATTTTTGTTGGTTCCTTCCGAGCATTTATGATTCTTATCCAGTCTAGTAATAAACGGATTAGTCTTAGCTTATGTCAAAGTGGTTGGTGGGAGTTGAACATAATATACTGGTTGAAGAGGATTTTCTGAACACCTCAATGTTCAGATTTCAGCCTTTCTTGATATGTACTCAACAATTGTTCTTGGCTTTTTCCCGAACTTGATTTGTCTGTCCATTGCATTGATGTGACGACTAAATTCTTCCACTTTCAGGGTTTGAATTTTAACTTATGTGTCATCAACTTATCTGAATCGATGTGTGGATGCATTCCCAGGTAGGGATGTCAGGGCTCTGTTTGCTACTTGTTCCAAAGAAATCAGTCTCTATGAGGATTTATTTGGATCAGTAGCATTGTCATTGAAAGTGAAAATGGTGTTCAGGCAGAAGTCCAGCAGACAACATTTGGGTTCTGGTGTCAACTTGATTCCTTAAGGCAGCATTTCCTTGTCTTTACCTTTTCTGTGATGGGAATATGGATGAAAAGAGATGTGAAGTGTGTTCAAGAGCCCTGTGCATCTTCCTTTGTCTGCTGGTAGGATTTAGATGCTGTGATACTGCTGAAGAGATGTTACTGCTCTTTATTTCCCATCAGGTGAGATTGGCAGTGGGTGGTTTGGAACTGGAAACAGGGGTTGACACCTTCATCCTCAGTTGTTCCGCCTCTGTGTTTGTCAGGTTATTTTTCTTTAAGGCAGGTTCTATCGCTTCAATGAATTCCAGTAGTCGAATCCAAGACGAAATTGAAGCATTTGGACAAAGTTTTTCTTTTTCTCTTCATTAAGTTTCCTTTCAGAGACTATTTGAGTTGCGTTGTTTTTTCTGTCTTTCGACACAACGTCCTGTTAAAAGAACACAATCAAACAGAAACTGATTACTTGGGAAAAGATTAAAAATAAAGGAAAAGAAAAGAAAAATGATGTGCCAACCAGCAACTCACCCAGGAAATACCCTGCTTTTGCCTAACAGTAGCTAAGATGGGATCCAGCAACCCCATGACCCCGGAAGGGATTAAGCAGGTTTAGAAAATGAATGGATGGATGGAGAATGTGACGTCTGGATGTTTTTGGTTGAAGTTATCATCTTTGCCTGCTTTCCTCAGGCCAGGAGCGCATCGGGATCGACTCCAAGTATGAACAGGAAGGGAAAGTACAGTTTGTGATTGACGCTGTGTATGCGATGGCCCACGCCCTGCATGACATGCAGAGGGACTTGTGTCCAGAGCATCCTGGCGTGTGTCCACAAATGGAGTCTGCAGATGGAAAGACTCTGCTGAAGTACATACGCAACGCCAGCTTCAACGGTGAGTGAAACATAGCAAAGGTTTGTACAGGACTGATCTTTTGGATTAGACAAAAACTTTTGAAAGTAACTGAAGTTAGACTTTTAATTTCATTTACACTGTATTGTTACCATGTTGACTAGGATAAATTAAAATACAGGTCAGTAACATTCACTGATGCTGATGCTAAAACTCTAACTTGTAAAATTCTTTTGCCTTCTTTTATGGCTTAAGGCATGCTGCGTCCAGTCTTTGAAGCTCTGTTTTTAACTTTAACCAAACTGGGTGATGCATGCACATACATTAAAAAAAATGGACTTTAAAGTTATTTTTTGAGGTGCATCTATTTTAACATGAAAGACATCAACAAGTTTTTAAATGGTCAGCCAGAGAGCATAATAAGTTGATCTTTTTGCAAGTCCAGGACAAACCTTTAAATCTCCAGTCACAAGTCAATGTCAAGTTTTGTATTATGAAAGGTCAAATGAAGGACTTAAAAATAGTTCTGTTTAGGAGAAGCAATTAGTAGGGGGTGAAATAATGGGCATTCTGCACAGCAAGCTGAAGAAACAAGTAGTCTGTCAGTTTTCCGGCGTTGTGTCTGATTGTGGAAAAATGCAACACATTAAACAAATCATTGTCGTCCACAAGGATAAGTCAACTTTCCAGTTTCCACTTCTGATATCAAGTAATAATTTTAACAGTGGCATAATTTATTCCAAAACTGTTCAATGACAGTGATGTGAAGTTTACACACAATTTTAATTAAACAAAAAAACACCATCTTAGAAAGAATCCATATGCTCCACCTCATTCCTTAAATCACTACGGGACAGCTTGTTTCAGATTAACTTCTCTCTGCTTTCATTCATCCGTCAAAGCAATGCTGACGAATCTCGTGAGTAAATATGTTTGATTGCTCAGTCTGTTGTTGAACTTCTCCATTATTCAACCCTTTGAGAAAACGTAAGATGGCTGTTGATTAATGGAGAGACAATGAAGAAGAGGAGTCAGCAGGAAGATGGCTTTAAATCAAGACGAACCTTTGTCACTGCAAATGTGCTGGTGTGTAAGTCTGTCAGTAATAATTAGAGACTCCTTTGAAGTCTTCCGTCTTCACAGAACTTGGTGGAGTATATTTGGACTTTCACTGGATCATTATATACAGTGAGAAAGCAGTTTTCTTTTCAAAATGCAGATACAGATAAGGAAATTTTGTATTTTTTGAAATCATGTTCCATCTTTTTTCCAAGATTCTGTACCTCCAACATTAAGTCACAAAATCAGAAATGAATGCTCAATTTGAAGCAACAAAAGAATCAAAACTGAGCAAGCAGAGCTAAAATATTAAGCATTACATTAAAGTACAGAATTTCTGGCATTATGAACCGAATCTCCATTAAATATTTTGGAAGCCTTCAAAGATTTCCAAGGTGTAAAAGAAAAAATAGATCATGTTAATCAATCAGATTTTTTGTAATGAATCAGTACTGCTTGTTTCAGTTGAATGACCTGTTTTAGTTTGATCACATTTTTAACCTGAAACGTTTCTAAAAAGAATCCAGAGTTTTAATTTGATTAAAATGAGTTATAGTCTCAATATTGCATATTTGTATGCCTTTAAAATAAACAGTTTTTTTACATTAGAAAAATATATTTTTCTATTATTTCTAACAGACTGTTAGATTAATCCAAGCATTAAATGTTGTGTAGTTTGTGTGTCATGTCATCAGTAGAACACCACCTTTTTGATCTTGTTTTTATTAATCAGCTGACAGACCCTTTCATTATCTCATTGTAATGACTGACAGCATAAGCATATTGGTCTAGTATGTTCTGACTCATCCTTTTCTTACAGAGGGAGTTTTGTTTTTGCAATCTTTTGTTGTTTTATAGTGAGTCATTTCTGTGTACTGATAGCAAGCTTCCTCAGATTCCACAATGAAGCACAGCCTCATAGTTAACGCAGGGCGGTTCTGCTATCTGTCTCAGCCAAGACACGAATAACAGGGAATTGAAATCCAGCTATTTTCCTGATCATCAGCATTCATCCATTCATTTGTTTTACCCCCTTTATCCACAGTTGTCATAAAGACAGGAAATAAAACATGATGCAAAAAAAAAAAAAATTAAAGGCTAAACACATCCAAAAATGGAGCCCCATGAGGTTCTGTGGCAACCAGTCTTGGTGTATTATTTCAAAAAAACACATGTTTTTATAGACTGTGAATTTTTCTCCTGTTTTCCCATGAACACTCTCTGACCATTCAGTCCAGTTGGTGGAAATGAAAGCACCCATGTGATTTGGTTAAGAAACAATACAGGTAAAAAAATGACTATTTCCAGGTTCATTAAAAAAAATGTAATTTTCAATAAAAACTGTTGAGGTGATAAGTGACTTACTATTAAAGTCCCACTCCAATCATCTTTTGATCTTTTTAAAAAGTGTTCCCAGTCGTCTTTTAATTACGATTATGTCATTTCTTTCCTCTTTCTCCTGCTAGCTTACAGCCCCTGACATCCCTAACCTAACTTCACCTGTGCAACAAAATTGGCGAGCAATATTGGCGCTATCCAGCTACAGTTTTAAGCCAGGTGTCAGATTAGACGAGGAAAACTTTTTTGGAACTATTTGTCTCCAAGTGGATGTATTGGAATAGGGCAGAGCAGGGATTTTGTGGTCCTCTAACTGTAGCATTTACGTCACACCTACAAGCCTTTTCTAATGGCATTTTTTTCACCTGCACCTGATTCACGATTACAAAAAAGAAAAAGGAAAAAATCTGAATAGCTATTTTAAGCTTAATTTTCTGTATTTATAACCTACATCATGAGAAAAATGCCAAGAGAATATGATAAAAACACTAGTTTTCAATGTTTTCCTGATATTTGGCCTTTCTGTTGAGATTTACTACAAAGAAAACGCTTTTTCCACTTTCTTGAAAAAATGGTAACTAATTTGATGCAATTCCAACTTGACATGACACAAAACAGTTCAAAAGGTCTTCCTTACGTACTATATGACAAAAATGTAAATACTTCTTTTTTATATGCTCCTACTGGTTCCTAATCTCATAGATGACACAACATATCTATCACCAATATGATAGATCATATATGATGTTAAATTATTAATTCTAACAACATATCTTTTTGATGAATAATTGACTATTACAGGTTAATTCCATTTTTCTGTGCTTTAGCAATGACTCCGCATAGGTTTTAACAGCACTGCAAACAACACTAAAGCGACTCTCATACATTATGAGACATGCAAGGCTTTGAAAAATGTATAACTAATGTTTCCAGGGAGCAGTTAAAGCATAAAAGGCAAATATTTCCTCACTGATATAGAAGGAAAAAGCAGCAACACTGGAGCCATTTCCTGTTCGAGATGCTTGTCCATTTACACGCCAGGTATCTCGTGCCTGTCCCTTCCTTAAATGCTTTCCAGTGACGACTTCCCAGATGGTTTTGTAGCAGACCATATGGCACAGCAGGTTATGTACTTATGATGGCAGACTGGTATATATGTCATTACATAGAAAGAGTAACTAAAGTGGAATTTTGCACAAAGCAATATTTATGTCACACTGCAAAATGAATGATTTCCATTCATACTTTTTATTTTGATTTATTCGTAAAAGCTTTAAAGTTACAGAAAGACAATATAATTGTGGTAAAATTATTTTTCATATATATTTTGTTAACTGTTCATGTATGATGCCATTAAGAAAAAAAACAAAAAGGTTATTCAGTGCAGTGATTAATATATATAAAAAGTGTGAAAGCAAATTTCTGTCTGCAAGCTGAAGGCTAGAGACATTTGCCTTTTCCTCAAACGGTCGCTATGGTAGCAGTACAGAGTGCCAGCAGGCACAAAGCCCCCAATTTTAAGGTGGAACCAAAGCAGCAGAATGCATGTACTTGTTTGTGTGGTGCAGAGATTTCAAGAAGACCTTAACATAGTGTACATTCATGCAATGGATTGGGAATCTGCTGTCCAGTCTCAGAAACCATCTGGGCTTCTGTTAACTTCCCTTAATGCTCTGAAAAAATCTACCTTAGTGTGGGACTGGCTAAAGAGGCTCATTTATCAACCAAAACATCAGATTTTCCCCTCCCAGTCTCTTGCTGTCACATTCTAAAACATTTTAACTTATTAGTGAACCATCAGGCAACTCTCACAGGCTCTCATTGCATTTAGACAGTTACCACATTATCCAGTGCATGCCACTGCTAATGTATGTTTGAGAGCAAGAGAGTGTTGATCTCCCCGCTGTGCAGAAGCTAAGGAGTGAGAAGCAGAAAAAAGGAAAGAATAATGATGCGAGAGAAACACAGCAGTGCATCCCTGGTCCACCCACGCTACTCAGCACAGCACAGCAGCAGAGCACTTTTGTCATGTCTTAGTTCACAGCCGCATGCAAATGTTTAAATCTTTAATCTTAGACAGTGTCTCGCTAAGGAGTCTGCACAGGCCATTTTGTTTCTTTGAAAATATCAGTCATTAAAAAACATAAATTAATTTCTAATGCCTGTTTATGTGCACACAGAGAAACGCCACTTAATTATTTGCTTTAAACTTAAAGAGTGCCGGGACCCAATTATCCATGGCTTAACAGAATTACTGTTTGCTTAGATTTACCATGTACACTTAAAAAAAAGAATTCGCAGAGACATTTAATTAGCTTGCCATAACTTTTCCTTTCGAAAGTCAATACCTTGTCACCATCTATACATACATGTCAACAACTTTGTGTTCTCTTTCTGAAGTGACAGGACGGTGAGTTGTCCACATAGGTTTAGTATGGTTTTTGCAAAGGTTTTCCACTTTTTACAAGTTCACTGGAATGTGTTTTAAACTCCAGTGCTCTGCTTCAATGGCTAAGCTGACACGAGGATACTTTAAAAAAAATCCACATTTAAGTGGATTTGTCAAATGGCTCCATTTGCATATTGTTGTAGTGGAATATGCTCATACGTATACTATCATCTGGGTCTGTATCAATATGAAAATTACTGCTTTAAGGCTCACAAAATTACACATGCATCAGTGAAATGACAACTGTGATATTTTGTTTTTAAAAAAAAGTCCTGATCTGTCTGAAACCTGCCTTTCCTGCTGTTATAACACCTTTTCATGTTTTACTAGAGACCTTTGGTCTGAGGATTTTGTGGAATATTAAGTAGCGAAATGTCCTTGGAAAGAAGAAGCAAAAATGTAAAGAAGGTGGCTTTCCTGAATAGAAAAAATATGTATATATGAAGCATAATTTTACCCAGAAGCCAAAAGCTCTCTTTTAAAAAAGACATCAATTTCCCGCAATGGTTTGGATTCATATCTGCAGTCCCTTCTCTATTTTTTCTTTTACCAGAGCTATTTAAAGCATTTAATTCCCATGCTAAGAGTCATTAGACAACCCCCCCCCCCCCCCCCGCCCCATTTTGTAACCGGTATGCCCTTATGTGCACTGCTTATGTAGTACCAAGGTGAACGGAAGCTCATTTCAGTGTCACAGCTTTCCGAGATGTTTGACCTCACGAGTAATGCAGACAACTTTAAACCAAATAAAGGACAACAGTTTTTCTATAACAGCTGGTGTAACAGATATCTTGGCTTCAGCACATTTTGCCTTACAAGCTCTTTTTAATCGTGAACAGGGCTCCAGGTGTCCCCAGTCCCCTTAGTTAATGAGAGAAATCTTCAGGGCTTGGCCGGCCTGAGAGGCTTCTGCACACTGAGAGTAGTTGAAGAGCATCTGCAGCTTTGGCTTTGGAGTTAGTACGCCTCATGTTCTGCCTGGGCCCAGGAGAACAGTATGCACAAACATACATTGAATTGGTCATTCTAGTTCATGACCTATGATGAATAAGAAGTAAGAATAAGTGCTAATTAGGTCATTATAAATTTTATGGGCCTCCCATAATCATAAAAGATCATGGCGTATTTGGTGTTTACTGTAATAAGCTCCTTCCAGCCCTTCTGTGTATTGCATACAAAAATAGGTTAATATTAGTCTTCAGTTACAAGATGCCTTGTTTCCCATCACGACTGAATTTATTATTTACTGAATGTAGTGTTTTGTGACTGTTATTTCTCTTGACCCTCACAGGCAGTGCTGGAACATCTGTTGTGTTTAACAAAAATGGGGATGCTCCAGGACGATATGACCTGTTCCAGTTCCAGATGACCAACTCTTCCACCCCAGAATACAAAGCTGTGGGACAGTGGGTTGAAAACCTTCAGCTTAAGGTAGGACCTTCACAAACTGCAAGCAAGTTCAATGACAGATTTAAGTTTTCAAGTTTAAAAAGGGCATCAAGATTGAAGTTTTAAAACATGATGCAACTTTAGAGTTCCCAAAACTGAAGTGTGGACATACAAAGTGTTTGCATCTCAAAAATTGTGAGAACTAGAGCCCAAATGTGTCTTAGTGACTTTCTAACTACAGAAAACCCATCATTTTTTGCAGAATTTAGCCAGAGGATATGTCTTTAAGAATAGATTATCAGGTGTGTGTGAATATTTTTTGTAAAACAGTAAATTTAGAAACTTTGGGACATCTAAGCCCATTTCTAAGACAAAGCAAAGCTGAAGACAAATGACAAATTATCTTTTGCTGGTCACCCTAGTGTCACATTTTCTCCTGTGACAGAGGTTCCCGGAATATGACACTAGACAGTCAAGAGATGGTAAAACAAACCCCTAAAAACTTCTTACTTTTGGATTTCATCATGCTTACACTGTGTGCATCAAAGAACTGACGCTGCAGACTGGCATAGAAAGAAAGGGCTTGTTTTTAACCAACATGTCAGTCTACATATTTTGCATTCAGCTTCTGACAGCAGAGAGCTTCTGGGGTTGTTGATGTTGTTGAAATCTGACAACTGAAACATTGTACACACTCTTTATGCTCCTCCTGGAGCTAATTAGCTAGAAGGCTTTACTGTGCTTAATGAAAGTCTTTGATCACATTTTGTCAGATGAAACTTAAGGATAAAATTCTAAGCTGCTGCTATGTTGCAGGGAATCGGAAAGATTTCAGAGCTAAAATATAGAAATGTGATTTATTTTTTTTTTGTTTTTGTTTACATTCAGAAGGCAGGAAACGCAATGCAATAAAACTACTTCATGCAGTTGTAATACAGCAGAAACACTTAAATAGTAAGGGTATTTACTTTAGAAAAAATAATTGGAATAGTAAGCAACAAATATTTTAGTCCTGGGTTCCAAAACAACAGATTCTCTTAGAGACCAAAAAACTACTATTTTGTAACCAAAACAAAAAAAAAAATCTCTCACAAAGATTATTTACATGCATATATGTGCAAACAGGTTGGAATTAGTGGAGGAAGGTTTCAGGTGTGATGCATGAGGAGAGTGTCAGCAAAGGCAAGGTGTAGAAGACTGTGGTGAGAGCAGCTATGATGTTGGTTTAGAGCAGGGGTGGGCAAATTATGGCCTGGGGGCCATTTGCGGCCCACTAAACTGATTAATCCGGCCCACCAATTTTGAATAAATTATATTAAATTTATTTAGTAATGTTTCATTTTCCCATTAAAGCTGGTGACCAACTATGCATTGTACACTACAATTACAGAACATTGACGTTTGTTAAGGTGCAAAAGTTGTTCAGCATGTGTGTGCTGTTGGAAGAAATTATTCTTTTTCTGATATCCGTCAACCTCAACTCTCAAATTTTAGAACCTTTGGTGACCCATGAGTCAAAAAGTTTGCCCACCCCTGGTTTGGACACAGTGACTCCGAGAGAGAAGAGGCAGAGATGGAAGTAGAAGAGCTAAGATGTAGAGGTTCTTGTTGGGAGTGATGAAGATGGAACAGATCATGTTAGATGTTTGGAGATAAATGCAGGGAAGTCAGACTGAGATGGATTGGACAAATTGAGGGCAGGAACTGTGACAATGTTGGTGAAACGATGCTGAAGTCGGAGATGCCAGGAAAGAGGTCCAGAAGAAGAGCAAGAAGACCAAAGAGGAGGTTCATGGATGCAGAGAAGGAAGACGTGTGGGGGGTTGGCATGAGTGACAGAGGATGGAGTTAGATGGAGAAGGTGTGGTTGTGGCTTTGAAATCTTTGCCAGTGAGAGATCTTGCTGATGCAGTAGAACTACCTTGTGTCTTGTTGCTGTGCTCAATCCTGCCATGACATGAAACTGACTTATTCGATTTCACCTTGGTTTGGTATTTACCCACCAAGTTTTAGACCTTTTTCAGTTCATGACTGGGTTTCAAAACATGTGGTAAATGGTAAATTGGTGTATACTTATATAGCGCTTTTCTACCTTCTTCAAGGCCCAAAGCGCTTTTACAGTCACAGACCTATTCACCCAGTCACACATACATTCACACACTGGTGGTGGGTCCGCTGCCGAACACAGGCACCAACCTCCCACCAGAGGCAAGGTGGGGTTCAGTGTCTTGCCCAATTACAATTTGACTCATGGGTGTGCAAGGAATCGAACCTACAATATTACGATCATGGGTCGATCGCCCTACCGCTTCACCACGTCCGCCGTTTTCATTATAGCACCTATTTAGCATATGCTGGATCATACACCTAACTAAACCTCTGACTTGAGCAATTGAATAGGAATTGATGCTGGTTTGAAGGTAGCAACATTAAATAATGATTTAATTTAGATTTTTCTTTTGTTTACTCACTTTGATTCTTGTAAATTGTTAACAAAAACAATTATTTTTGTTTCTGAAAGCATTCTTTGTTAACGGCAAATTTTCATATTTGCCTAAGGCATTTGGATGTATAATCAATAATAATAATAGATGATGAAGTTGCATTCTAAGTTTTGTTTTTATTGAAGCATTTAATTAAAAAATAGTCCTCTGATATTTAGTAGTTTTTACTTCAGCCTTTCAACTGTGTAAAAATTTCTTTTTGTACTTTGTATCTAACTGGACATGTCTCTTGGGGGATTTTAGCCCAGTCTTCCATTGCAAATTGTTTCTGCTCATCTTGAATTCATGCTTTCTGAGCATGGACATTAACCTTGAACTCCCTTTGCAGATTCTCAATGGGGCTGAGATCTGAGAACTGAAAAGAAAACCCAGAACCTCTGTTTTTAATATCCAAGAACAGGTTTTTGAACAATTGGAGACAGATTGTATGTTTTGGAATTTCCTGCTTACTGGAAGACCAATCAGTAAGAGAGACTTTCTCATTTCAAATTATGCATTTTTTATGATCTAATGCACCAAAGCAAAATCCTCAGAACATTCCGCAGAGTATGGAATATTTAAACGTGATGTCTTATCACTTTATTGCAAAAACAAGAGCAGAATATATCTAATTTTCAGTTTAGCTTCATTAGAACAAATACTGTAAAAGTTTACCTTTCTGTTCATGTCTTTGAAACACTTCATTCTGGCTTTATGCTATTTCTTTGCTATAAAAATGTGTATATTATTTCAACCATCAGTCACTACTTGATGTGGTTCTTTTAGTCTTAATATTTGCAAATCTCTAAAATAAAATTAAATTGAAAAAACACAAGTAAAACAAAAAAATCAAATCAAATTATGTGAAACACAAATGTAAACCTTTTTGTGTTTCACATAATTGTTTTGATTTTTTTGTTCAATAAAACCTTATGAGTCATCAAACTGAAAGGCTTCTTTCTGTTTAATATCATATAGTTTTTATTAAAATAATTCATTGTTTAAACTCAAGGAAGCTTTAAATGAACTTTAAAATATAACAAAATCAAAACCCCAAAGAAAACTTTGGCATCATTAAAGTGTCAAAAAGAAAAAAAAATCCTGGTCTCCATGGTAACAGAGCTACTGGTCTCATTACTGTTTCAGCACTGTGTGTAATCGGGAGGTTTTCCAGAGAACACCACCCATTGTCCAAATAACAAATGGCACCCTTATGCCCCGAGATAAATGGCAGGTGATAATCTACCCAGACAGCATGGAAATAACACATTTGTCATACAGGTGCACACATCCCAAGCACACTGCAGAGGCAAAAACTGTGTCAATGTGTCTGTCAATACTGACCACATATGAAATGAAGGATTCTGTTAGGTATGCATCTATGCAGTAAAGTGTGGATTTATTTTCTTTATTTATTGATTTGCTCATGTTAAATAGTCATTATTATGAGGTCAAACTGCTTCCCAACAAGTGAAAAATCTTGTGAAATTCTTTACTTGTTTACTTCTTCAGTTCCTGTAAATGTAATGCAACATAGATCATGTTTAAATGTGCTACACCTGTCACAGCAATAGCAGTACAAAATGACCTCTTTAAAGAATGACACCTGTTGACTTTAAAGGAGTATGGTTTTCAGACTGACTGACAGACATTTTTTTGGTTCAGAAGAGTCGTGTCAGCAATGTTTGCACAGTTTCGCTGCTTTTGGATCGAGACAGGTGCCGTTTCCAACTTTACTATTCTGTATGACTTTTCTGGCAGTGCATTCCCAAGAGTTTAGCATGGCTCTTTTGATTTCCAAAAAATAAACCCAGACTCATATATTTTTGTCACTTTTAGAAATCTTTAATGCACTTTGGACATTCCTAGGTTTAGACAAATAAAATGTTTACCTTTTTTTTCAATAACAGCACAAATAAGGAAACCCTACTAATTACTATAGTGCCTACTCGTAGCAGCTATTAGCTTTAAAGATTTACTGTCCAAAAATGCAAAAAATTGGGTTTATTTCAATTTCAATTTTATTCGTATAGCCCAATATTACAACAATAGTTGTCTTAATGGGCTTCATTCCGGTAATTGTATAATAAACATGAAATAAAAAAGTGCCTGTAGTCATAGAATTCAATAGGTATTGGCCAAACTAAACTAAACAGTTTTTCCTTCTTGGTAAGGAAAAACCCCTAAAAAATTTTTATTCCGGAACAAAAACCTCAGGGATGCCCACATGAAGGAGGGATCCTCCCAAGGACAGGCAGGCAATGCACCAGAACTCTTAGAGAAGAATTAGCTTATCTAACTCTACAACTACATGTTTAAATAGTCCAGCAGATGTGCTTCATCTAGATGAGTTGGGGGACAGCTGGGGGCACGAGACGAGCCAGAGACAGGGTCCATAACCAAGTGTAGAAGCAGGAGCAGAGCCGAGCCAGAGACGAAGTACATGGTCATGTACAGGAGCACAGACAAGCCAGAGGTTAGGTTCAAAGCCAAATGCAGGAGCACGGACGAGCCAACTGGAATCTAGAATCACTCCTACTCCTCTGGAAGGGAGGAAAGAGGGACAATGCATCAATTGCACTGTTCCAATCAGAGGCATGGAGAACTAAATGATACAAACCCCAGAATAGAGGAGGAGGAGAAGTAGTTGAGAGTAGATGACAGAACCCCAGTGCACCATACTTTCCCCAGGTTCTGGTTAGGGTTGAGCTTAGGGTTCAGGTCAGAGCTAGGCTTAAATAAGGCGGGGAATGGAGGGGAGTGTTGTCAGTGGTCTGAGGGTACAGTCGTGGATAGATTGTGGTGATTCAATGGGATCAGATCATCCCTTGAAGTGTGTGTGGTGCAAGGGTCAGGTTGGGTCAGGTCGTGGAAGGGTTGAGATGCAGTCAGGATCTGGAGCAGCCTACTAGCAATGAATTGTTATTGTTATTAAGTTTAATTAAAACATGATAATAGTGAGTTAAATATTCTTTGAAAACTATTTATCAAGATAAATTATCATTGATCAAGCCTTACATAAAAAGTTTTACTCATGCTGAGAAATTGTAGAAATTGCAGCATTTCAAACTTCTTAAAAGAGTACCTCTCAGCCTTTCTTAGCAAACAGCTTCTTTTTTCCATTTTGGGAGAAGGGATGTTCAGCAACAGCTCTTTTAAAGTGCTTTACATCCAAGAGGGTGTCTAATAGGGTACAGATGGAGGATCCAAATGCAGGGAAGATGAAACGAGTCAACCAAATGTAAACTGATAAAAACAGGTCACTCTCAAAATAGGGCAGTAAGTAACAGGACACAAAATCAAGGAAAATAACAAGGACAACAAAGTAATCTTCAAACTATGACAAATACAGGAAAAAAATACAGTGCAAGACTCTCCTACTCCATCTATTTTATTCCATTTTTTACTTTTTAGCTTTCTGTCACCGTCAAGATAGGTTCATTAACATGGTTAAGGTTTGATATTATAAAATACATTATATCGGGTGATGGGATAGAAAACAACTATAATAAAAAAATGTGAGCAACTAAAGTATCAGCTAAAAGTTCTAAGCATTTAAAATTATCATATTTTTCGGATTTTAAATTGAGTTCTTTTTTGCATTTTTTTTTAACTTGTCCTGTCCAACAGCTGGGCAAAACGATGAGAGCTAAAGGCCTCTTGTTTTGGACATATTTTATTTGCAACATCATATTTGAAAATCTTTTGTGTTGGACCGGACGGAAGAGGAAATTAGGAAAGAAGAGAGAGGGATGTTAGGGGGGGGGGGTTTAGAAGGGGCGGGGGGGGGGGGGGGGGGTAAAACCATGAAGCAGCATAAAGCAACAAGTTGCTGGATGGTTATTATCATTACAGTGAGGTTTAGATGTACTACAAGTCTGTCCACACACACACTCAAATGTTATAAACATACCTGTTGGCTCCTAAAATATTCATGTTTCAAAATGTACACAATACAAATAATTTTCACATACGCATAACTATGCCTTCAAACCAACTAGTGTGAAATATTTCATTCAAGCACGCAAAGTATTTGTGCAAAGGTGAGCTAACACCTGTGCTAGAGTGAGTGTTTATGTTTTTCTAAAATGGATGAAGGAATGTAAAAAGAAGGAGGGAGAGTGCCCAGTCATCCCCACACCAAGACCCCCGCCGTAGCAGCTTAGGCAGCTAGAACCCCCCAACATCCGCTCGGCAGCAGATAGAGAACAAGCGACCCCAGGGCGATCACATCCGCCACCCAGGCCAGGGTCAGCAGGACTGCCACGGAGGCCCCCAAAGCCAGAGAGCAGGGGGGCATGGGGGGACAGAGAGTGCAAGCTCCAGCCGAACCAGGAGAGCACCCCTATCCCAGGTACAAGCCAGGACCCCCCAAGGTAGACCCGCCCAACGCTCCAGGCAGCCACCCAACCGGCCCACGGTTGGTCCAGGAGAGATCAAGGCAGGGGCCAGCCATCCCCGCCCAGGAGGAGGACACCCAGTGGAAGAGGGGGTCCACAAGAAGTGTTGCAAACATGGCCCAACCAGGCTTGCCTACAGTTGGAAATTTGAACCCACACCCCAGGGACACGGAAATGCATGTGTGTGTGTGTTTGTGAGGGTGTGTGTGTGCATGTATGTGTGTTTGTGTTGGAGTCAATGTTTTGAGGGGTAAAGGGCATGTGTACTAAGGGGGTGCAGTTAAAATTGGCGGGTAGGATACTGAGGGGACATCTCCTGATTGCACACAGGGATGTCCAATCGCCCTCCCCACCAAGGGTACCTAAATATCTAAGGTGCAGTACCAGTATTTGCTACTGACAGCAGTGCAGAAGAAGTGCCGCTCAGTCTTGAGCCAGGTTTGGCAGAATTGTTCCATGTCGACACAAAGGATAAAGAATTCAATGGATTTTGTAATTTGAAGTGATATAAAGAGTTTAGTTGACTTGTTAGCATGTTCTTTATGCTATGGTTATCAGAACAATTGTTCATATGTTGCGCTAATACAATAGATTGGTCTCATGTTTCATGAAGCTAAATGAGCATCAATGTGTTGCAGTGATGTAGCGTGTAGATAGTCAGTTTATTATTTTTTTATGTCATTATTATGATTTGCCTTTTTAAGACAAAATCAAAATCTTTTTGGTCCCATTTTCTTTTTCCAATAAATTTCTCCCAAAAGTGCAATTTATACTCCAACCTATAAATGATTTTTTAAGTGATGCATTTTTTGGCTGCTGCAATTTATACTCCCAGCAACTTATAGTCTGAAAAATATGCTATTTTATGGTCAAAAATAACAGTTTTACGAGATTAACAGAGATCAGTCTGGAGGCTGACTGCTGACAGGATATGGCCAAATGTGACACAGAACAAATGTAAATATGGTTTTGGAAATTTGACCCTTCAAGTATCCTGACCAGCTAGGTTCTGCATGTAAATACCAGCTGTCAGAGTGTTCATGTGCTGCTGTTCTACTAATTTATATTGATGCTGTGTCTTCTGTTGATCAGTGACACTACTGAGAAACCATCTGGTGAATCTTCTTAAGATCCCAGTCCCAGTTTGGCGCCGCTACATGATAGATTCAGGGATTAGCTCTATGTCAGATTGCTTTCTAATTCTTCAATAAATGTGTACATTTTCTTGTCCCAGCTCTTTCAGACCTACTTGTACTTTCAAACTATAACTTAAGCTTGAAGTATGAAATGCCTTGGGGTCTTTTGGCTTTGGCTCTCATTCGGTCGCTTTCAGCATCTGTGTATTGCACTTTTCATTGTCATGACAAGATCATAAATAGAAATAGCCTTGCAATTCTAACAGTTGCATTTTGCCAACCTAAATCCCATTTTCCTTCCTTCTCATCATGTATTTCATAGCTCGCTGACTCCTGTATTAAAACCTAATGTCTTTTGCATTTCACATTTATTTTTATTTCACTGAACAAAGGTAGGCTGTGTTGCCATGGCGATTTCAATTACTTTCCAGTATTAGAAAAGGCAATCCCTTTAAGAAACTGGCAAGACAGATTTTGTATTGTGTTAAGTTAATCGTTCTTTTCAGCTGATCGGAAAGATTATATTTTATTTCACAAAACTAATGGAGTTACTGGTGACAGAATCATACATTCCACATATAATTTTTACGATTTATCTTCCATTTTTCTTTTACTATTCCTGGTTGTGTTTTTTCTCTAAAACTTAGGCGCACTTTGCCACCTGTTACCTCTCAATTTCTCACCCTTGCTAATTCTTCATCCCTATTTGCTATGTGTCATACTTTTCCCAGCTGGACGAGCTTCAGTGGCCAGATGGGGATCAGGAGGTGCCCATATCTGTGTGCAGTCTGCCCTGCAAAACTGGAGAGAGGAAGAAGAAAGTAAAGGGCATGCCATGCTGCTGGCACTGTGAGCTATGTGATGGCTACCAGTATCAGTACGATGAGACGTCCTGCAGATTGTGCGCCTACAACATGAGGCCCAATTCCAACAGAACCTCCTGCCAGCCCATACCCATCATCAAGCTGGAGTGGCATTCTCCTTGGGCGATCATTCCTGTCTTCCTGGCCATGCTTGGTATCATTGCCACTATCTTTGTGATGGCAACTTTTGTGCGCTACAATGACACACCGATCGTCCGAGCATCGGGGAGAGAGCTGAGCTATGTCCTGCTAACTGGCATCTTCCTGTGCTACATCATCACGTTCCTCATGATTGCCAAACCTGATGTTGCCGTGTGTGCCTTCCGGAGGATTTTCCTGGGCCTGGGCATGTGCATCAGTTACGCAGCTCTGCTCACCAAGACCAACCGCATCTATCGGATTTTCGAACAGGGGAAGCAGACAGTGACAGCTCCTCGCTTTATCAGTCCCACCTCACAGATCGCCATCACATCCAGTCTAATCTGTGTTCAGCTGCTGGGGGTGTTGGTGTGGTTTGCTGTTGACCCACCAAACACAATTATTGACTACGATGAGCAGAAAACCATAAACCCCAAGCTGGCCCGTGGTGTGCTTAAGTGCGACATCACAGACTTGCAAATGATTTGCTCGTTGGGTTACAGCATCCTTCTGATGGTGACATGTACCATTTATGCTATCAAGACAAGGGATGTACCAGAAGACTTCAATGAAGCCAAGCCCATTGGCTTCACTATGTACACCACTTGTATAGTGTGGCTGGCCTTCATCCCAATTTTCTTTGGCACAGCACAATCTGCAGAAAAGGTAAGTTGTTCCTTTTTTTTACTGCACTTCCACATCCCTTTATATTTTCTGCCTCTTCAAATGTTTTATCTTTGCACAAACACTTCTACTACTAAAAGGAAAGTGAAAAATACAAAATGGAATGGGACAATGTAGGTTATAAATATGATTTTTGTTTCACTTTGTTGGAACAAACAAAGGAAAAAGGGGTTGATATCAACCAACAGCATAATCCTGATCTCAGCTTCACTTCCATTGTTCATCATAGGAAAGTGAACCAAAAAGGAAAGGGCAATGCAAATGCGTTTATGATTTAGCAACACAGCAAGTTACTGCTGAAGCCGAAAGAAAAAGACTATATGTGGAGCAACATGAAAAGAAATGTTTTTTTTTGACAACCTCTAATCAATGGAGCATTAGACATTGTATGCCTCTGGAGTTAATTGAAACAATGACATTCTGACCTTCTGCGTTAGATTCTGCTTATCAGGCCAATGCTGAGTAGAATACAGATGCGTTCATCCTCCGGACTCCTGTGCTGCTTGGCAGGCCTGTGTGTACATGACACATCCAAGGGGAAGTTTTCCACTGGCAGAATATTGATGCTGACAGGAAAGTGTTACTCCTAACCTTTTGAGAGGCACACCGTTCAATATCCTTCCTGCCAAACTCCCACATGAGAAAGATCAGAAACTGATTTTCCTCATCTCAATTTGCTGCTGATTTCATAGATGAATTACACCCTCAGCAGCGATTAGGAGTTCATTATGTTACTTGTGGCGACTAGCGAAGCAGTAATGTGTTTATCTTTCCACCTTATGCAGTTAACTCTTTCTTCACACTGCCTTCTGCTTTACTCAATCCTCCGGTTCACACCACAGCATCTCGGTGTAATGGCCTCTGTAAGTGCATTTCTTTCGAATCCCCAGGCACTGAGAGTGAAAAAGGCTTTTAGCATGTCTTGATAGCAACTCTTATACTGCAAATGTGACTTGGCTCATCCCTCATTTCAAGCTACATATTTAGAGAATATGAATGCTTTCCGCATTTGTTTGCTAAAATATTCTTGTGAAGTATTAACACTTAATGTCATGCATTAAAATGAAGCCAGGTTTTATTGGTGTGTTTTGTCTTTTTATGTGCAGATTAACTTTCTTATGACAGGATGCCAGATGCTACTAAGAACTTTAAAAAAAAACAGTTAGCACTGTCTTGTAGAATAAGCTGCTCTCTCTTGTATGTGTAGCTTCTTTAGGTCAGAATATATGTATGAATACATGCATTCTTATTGTTGTTTGTAACCATCACCATCACATTCATTCCTTCTGGTTTCCCTGTTGGGACTGGTTTCAGGGAAAGCTTGACTAGACATTAATAAAAGACTCCACAGCATCACTTCTGCCCCATGTGCATGTTCTCCGTCACTCAATGGTGTCATGTTTATCACTGTCAGTCTCCAGGAACCACGTCCAATTGTCCTCAGTGCTCAAGATTAGCTGAGTCTTCAAACAAATCTGTGCTTCTGTGTGACACGTCTAGATAGAACCAACATGGACATACCCTTTGTAGTTTTTGTAATGCAAAACAGGACCAGACTGGTTGATGTTTACCACCATATTACCTGACTTGTCAGTGTGATTTGATGCACACACAAAAAAAACCTTAGGTTTTATGTTTATGTAGAGTTTCTGTTGTTGCTACATAGAGTTTTGAAAAACAGATCATGCTGACAAGCATCAAAAGAACTTTTTCAATTTAGCTTTTAGCAGTGGATATGAGAAAGACTATTTGTAATCTCTGCTTCTCCCTGCAAAAAGACGCACTTTGGAAGAGCTGCTCTTGACATTTATTGTAGGGACATGAAGTATTTTATAAAAAATAGGTGAGATTTCTCTGCCTGTCATTTGTTTTGTGCATAAAAACTCAAAAAGGCTGCACCAGAAGCAATATGCAGGCCAAAAACCTGAAAAAAGGAGGGCAGGGGAAAGACAGGAAGGTCGGAGTTTTTAATTTAACCTCGCTTTGGATTTATTTATAAGGGAAAGGAGAGTGTGACATCTGTTTTACACCACTTAGTGCTGCAAAGCTGAAACTGTGTTGACCTGACAGATTTACAGCTATTCTTGCAAAATTCCAAACCCCATCCCCATCCCCCCAAAAAAGCCTGCAGATTTTACTAATAATCTTTGAATTGCTGTATCACAAACTGCAGAAATACATGTATATACACCCAAAAAAATGCAAATGAAATTCAGGTCATGTGTGTCGGCTGGTTGGATTTAATGTGATCCTACAGACATGTAATCAAATCTTACAATGTTTTGTTATGCCTTGCATGAAAAAACAATCTGCACTTACTTCTGTAATTTATATTCCTAATTAATCAGAATATATGAAAATATGCAAACATGTATTATTAAAATCAGCATTAATTGTAAAAGTCAATATATTGTAATTTATGCAATGTATTTACTTCAATATTAGTATGTATGCCACATCAAATATGGCATATATACTTCATACAAATGACATTATTTCACAAGTTATCTTAGCTTCTCTTTGTTAATTAAGCTTAGCTTTGCAAATGTTTTTCTGTTTTGCCTTAGAGACTCATATACAGTATGAGGGGCTTTTTCCAGGTCTCCTTTTTCAGGAGACCTTGGAAATGGGCAATTTAATGATTTTAACAAAACTAAACAATTGTAAAGATCACTGGTTCTGAACTAATGATAACTGTTGCAATCCTGCATTTTCCACACAAAAAAAACCAACATGGTGAAAGGAAATGAGCTTTTGCAAAAACAAAAATGTGCCTCTGAGGCAACACAAAGCCATCTGCAGAAATTACAGTTTTCTCCAAAAGGGTATCTTTTAATCAGCATGTTGTCATTAAGTATTACTTTGGTGGATTGTCTCTGCCAGAATGCCATTTTCTGGATTATCACATCAGCAGTTTGGAGAACCTAAAAAGGTTGCAGGAGTGGTTAACAACTTTCCAAAATGTGCTAAAAATGCATAAAATATCAAATTTAACCTGTTTTTTTAATGTCTTCCATTCATTTTGAAACTAATAATCTCAGCATGTTTTGACTGTTTGACCAACTTTAGTCTCAGCCTTTTTGCCTGCTAATTCAAAAAACTTATGGTGAAAATATCCTCACTTGCTGGTGCTGAGTCAGAACTGCAGCTAAGGACATAAAAAGGTTTGACTTCGAATGGATTGAGGTTTTGCAACACAAAGTCATCAAGAGTTGTTCGTGACATGAGCTTGCTCAGAAATTTAGACCATTCAAAACAGCAAGGGACATCCAGGGGAGTGGATTCTGCAGATCCGCTGGATTCATTATTTAGAGGATTACCTAACATGAAACGGATCATGGTCATTGTTACTTTCCGCATTGAGACCTTATCCCTGTCAGCATTTTCAGAGCCCAACCGTTCCCAGCTTTACGGTGAGAATATTTTGTGTGGGTATAATTGTAGGACCCAACCTAAGCAGCTCTTTGGAGATAGGGGCCAGACGGTCTGTTGAGTTTGAACACTGGTGTTCAAATCTGTCAATGAGATGTAAAATTCAAAGCCACCATTTGACTCCTGATGAGGACTTAAATAAATCATTAAAAAGGCTATAAATAGAGAGTTGCTAAGCAGTTGTGAAAATGACTTTATGTAATTATTTATGTTAAAGCAAAAGTGATTAATTATGTAGGTTTTGTGACAAGCTAAACATTCAAATAGTGGCTGGGAGATGCTATGAATTTGGGTCAAGCTCGCAGAGAGGCACAATGAAAAAAAACCTGACTCTGTGATTAGAAATGGTGGGAAAAAGGATTTGGTTTGGTGCATTTACGTGAGCGTGTCCATGCGCATGTGTAGCTGCATCAATAGAAGTGAAAGCCAACATATTTATGCATTATTGTGTGTGTGCATAGGTGTGTGCTTGTGTAATGAGGGAAAACATGATGCTTATTAGCAGCTCTCTCCTAAATCATTTTTCATGCAAAGTCACAAGCTAGGTTTTGATACGGTCAGCAGTATTGCAGATTCTGAGGGGTCGCAATCTCATTAAAAGCTTATTCCAGTCGTGTTTAGTTTCTTGCACAAAACTCTGTTGTGTTGCTATGGGGACCAGACAAATTAACAACGACCAAACATGAAAACCCAACACAACATATTAGATCTTCTCCTGATTATATTTGATGGCGGGTGCACTCCTTGACTGCCTGTCCCCGAACGCAACCACAAAATGCTGCCAAGTCCCAGCTCAGACAACATTCCAGCAGTTAAGAGTGACACAGAACAGAGTACAGTTTGATATTTATACAGTTAGTAATGCATCGCATACCAGCCAGATCACTGCTTCTGAAGTCTTGAGGCAGAAGGAGGTTGAAGGAGATTGAGGCAATGAGCACATTAGCGTACTGAAATTAGGCATCTGAATGATGTTTGGAGATTAGAAAACAAGCACCTGACATGTATGTGAAGGAGACACACTTGATAAAACTACCATTAGTAATAATTACTGAGCAAGAGTGCACTAAAATGGTGGCAGTTCTTCTTTTCAGTAATTCGATGAGCATTTTTGCCTTTGTGCAATTACACTGTGATGGATAATGTGTTTACAACTGTATCCTCCTCCCATCCACATAAGTAAAGCCTGGCTGAGCAGAAGCAAAAAGGTGACATCTGATACTCTTCAGTGCCAATGTGAAGAAGCTCTTGAAGCAGCAATGCCCCTTCTTGAAATTATTGCTTTTCTTTTACAAAGACTCTTTCATGTTTGCTGAAGTCAACTCATCTTAGTAAATCAAGCTTTTTTTCAATGAAGTAGATGCTTAAAATTCAGTAATGGAGTATGATCTGTGTTTTATAAATTCTTAGTTGTCCTCTAACCTTAAGTAAAAAAATATGCATAAAACAAATCTTAAAAACCTTGTAACTGAGCTTTTTTTAATCATTTTTTTATAGGCTGCATCCAGTAAACAACACTAAAAGACATTGAGTACTGCAGACGCCGATGCTCTGAGACATACTTCAACCAGGATTTAAAAAAAAAAAATTTGTGGGGAAAAAAAAAGCAACTATTTATGTGAAGAGTGGTCATGTAAGAATGCAAATAAGGGCAGAACATAAAGTCAGGGACAGTTGAATATAATTTAATTTTGTTTATTTTGAAAGCACCAATTAATAAACAAGGTTTTTAAAAGCGCTATACAAAAACACGTCAAACTACAAATGAATAGATAATACATTGGATTGTTGTAATTCAGTTCAGTCCACTTTGGGGTTTTAGTTATTTACTGTTCAGTTGTGGGATGCAAGGATGTAAACAGAGTGGGAAAAAAAGGGTGTTTGTGTATGAGGCCTTTAAAAAAAGTCCTTCCGATCCCCTTCTTTCAAGGCTGTTTTCTTTTACTTCATTGGCAGACATTACAAGTTTAACTGCGGTCGTAAACTGCTATCACTTTGCTTTCTGCAAAGAATTGTGGGATTGGATTATTTTTCTCTTCATTTAGAAAGGATGGTTTGGCGTATCCTCTGCTTAAGGAGGAAGGAAACAGCCGAACCTTCTTCTTCTACCATGTGCTGGTTTCAAACATTTTTTAAAGAATGATAATTTACTTCACGTTTAATATCATTCTTCTTGTTAATTGTCATGTAGTAAACCAGTGTTTTTGTTTCCTGATCCAGTATCAAAGAAATACTGGGTCCAGTTGAATTTTTTGTTTTCTCATGGAGACTCCAGCTCAGTTGTCCTGCTTCTGCTCCGCTCCTGCAGTAAATTATTCAGGGTAATTAGAAAAGTTCTAACTGAGATGTTTCCCTAATTAAAAAAGAAAAAAACAACAAAAGGCATTAATATTTGTTAAACCTGTCACTTCCATGGCACAGACACTGTTAGTAAATTACATTCACAAAGGCATGTACATGTAGATGTTAAAGAAAGGCAAACACCTTTATCTATATGTTAGTCCCTTGTGAACATGCCCATGTATCCCTCTGCAAAGTTGTCAACATTGGAAAACCAAATGGGTAAACAAATATTTGCGACATCTTTCTGCTGTATAATTGTTCATGTTGCACATCACAGAGGTTTTCAGCTGTGTAACATTGTGAAGCAAAGCAAATACAGATCACTTCCTCCCCAGGCCTGGTTAAAGACTGATTAGTCAGTACAGGACAACTGCCATGTTGAAATCCAGCTTTATATTGAGCTTTTTTTTAAATAATATAGTAAAAAAAAATAAAGTGAAAGCAGTGAAACAACTCAAGAAAAGAAAACACTCATGGCTTTGTTGTCTGAAAAAATAATACTACCCATCCTGGTGGGTCAAAGTGTCTTTTGAAAATGTAAAAGTTCTTTGCTCTAAGCTTATTATAGTCTACAGTATATGTATTCATGATATGAGGGGTCATGTCTATCAAGGAAAAATGTAAAAACAAGGTGGAATCAATAGCGTGGGAAGCAAGAAGCTCCTCAAAGTCTGTCTCAGAAATGCATTGGATTTTGACATTTAAGCAATGCTAAGAGTCCATTTCAGCTGAACTGACATAAAGTGTTTGTTAAAATGGAGTTTGCTTGCCCTCCTAATGCCTTTCATGGATTTTTCCTGTACACTTGATTTGTGGCGCTACATGAATAAATGGATGTTAGTTTAACAGATTATTTTAATTGACCTCTAGAGTTATTGTGAGTGTGCACATGCATTTGAGAGATTGTAGGCTGCTGTACAGGTAGACAAATACATGGAGGAATAGATTATGTTTTTTTTAAATATATTTACTGTCACTAATACCTCTGATCATATATCAGCAAGTTGCATCTTGAATTATAAAGTGCTGATTATCAAATATACTCATTATAAAGGTACACAATAGTAATATAACAACCTGTTTCAACCACCAGGCCCTGCTGCAGGAAATTTTTCAAAAAGGAAGTCACTTTTTTATTTTATTTGATAAGATTTTGATTTGTCCAAAGCTTTCTATAACATCTTAGCTGTGAGAGTGCATAACAAAGTGTTTCTTCTTCACAGATACATATTTTCTATTTTTTGATTTCTAGCTATTAATTTTTTTTTATAATGTTTTAATGCTATTCAGAGCATGTTTGTCTGCCTCAGGGAGCAGCCAAAGGTCAAACTACAAATAAAGACCTCGCCCTTTTTTATTATGTATACTGCAAATGCTGCTTTTTTTAACTCTGCGTTTTACCTGTGTGTGTTCCAGTTGTACATTCAGACAACCACCTTAACCATCTCCATGAACCTCAGTGCCTCAGTTGCACTGGGCATGCTCTACATGCCCAAGGTGTACATCATTATTTTCCACCCTGAGCTGAACGTACAGAAGAGGAAGCGCAGCTTCAAGGCTGTGGTCACTGCTGCCACAATGTCATCCCGGCTGTCCCAAAAGCCCAGCGAGAGGCCCAACGGGGAGGCGAGGACTGAGCTGTGCGAGAATCCTGCTGCAGACCCAATGAGTGAGTGACAATATGTGAGGAGGAACCCATGAAGTTACAAACATGTCCGCAAAAGACAAACCAAACTCAATTTTACAGCCCACCACATTTCACAAGAGAAAGCTTTCAGCTGAATAACAGAAGAATTGTTGCTAAAATAAATTGATATTGATCAATATTATAATGGTTCAAATATTGTAATGAGAAAAAAAATATCCCTTTTTTTAGCAAACTATATCATTCCTCTTTCTGTGGTAATACTTGAGTAATCCCATTTTTATGCAAAATTATTTGTGGAAAATCATTAAAAATTTACTTTTTGATTATTTATTTTCAACTATTACCAGAGTGTAATTCACAAGAGCCAAAAAAGAAAATATAAAGAAGAAAGAATGACATATAGAACACTCCGAAGTGGAAGTCATACTTTTGGAAGTAAAAACGCTTCTGAACAAATCTGCTAAGCCTGGAGTACTGCTGCGTTCACACCGAACGCAATCTACGTGACAAATTTGCGTCCTCTGCCTCTTTTAATGCATTTCAAATTAAATGCTCAGGGCTTGTCCAAACACGTGTTCATGAACTAGACGCTCCAGACATGTGTGGGAGAAGCTACCATTAAGTTTTTAGGCTCATCGCATTTCTCCTTAAAAATGCACAGAAGAAACTATGCAAAAAAAAAAACTTGTACTCCAAAAAATATGGTAGCTTTGTTTAATGAATGAATGGAAGTATCTGTATCAATAAATGCCACAGATCACTAAACTCCTGGAGCTCGGATCTGGTTCATCAATATAGTTATTTTTCTAATTGAAACTTTTTTTTTTCTAGTTTGTCCCAGCTTCCTTCAGTGTTTTATTTCTTGTATAATAACTATCATTCCTCTCATTTAATTGAGTGTTGACAGGGTGAGAAATGTGTGTCATATCCTGAGGGGAGAAGTCTATTATCTTTTATCCTGATAAATCGCGAGACCTTTAGCCTAAGTGCACGGCAGCGAGCACCAAAGACGAAGGGGGAACTTACCATGTGGAGAGATTTAGAGAAGTAAGGCTTTATCACAGACAATTGAGGGAGATAATCTGCCACTCTGGTGTGTGTTACTCACACCACTCCTCCTCTGAAATAGCAAGTATGATCCTGTTAGCAAAGATAAAACCAAGAATTACTACATGAGCGATGCAGCCTAAATATTCTCAGCAGTTTGTTCTGGTTAAGAAGCAGAAAAATTACAGGTTTAAGCAAGAAAGACATGACAAAGATATGATTTAGAATAGATGCACATTACCATGAGTTTTTTTTCCCCTTTTCTTTAAATGTCAGGAAAAAGGGAGAGAAGATTGACAGTTCATGCAAATCACACATCACAGCCTCCAACACTCCTTTTCACAACAGTTCTAATAACATACAGCAATCATGGCAGCCAAAGGGGCACCAATCCCTCAACCAGTCCTCGAGGTAACGGATTTTACTGGGAGTTCTTCCAAAAACCCACCAGTTGTCGCACTCGGCTGTCGTGAGGGCAGCAAACGTGCGCATGCCTGTGCAACTGTGAGCGTGCATGGTTGTGAACGTGTGGGTTTCACACATGTAAGTCACAGAGCTGAGCGAGTGTATAAGGGGATGGGGAGTATAAATTTTCCTGTCACACATGTGACTCATTGACTCAATTCATGCTTTAAATTAGAGGGTAAAATTATAACATGTGTAGCAGCAGATTAAAAATCCCTAAGCGGGTCATTCAACCTCTGGAGGCCCCCCCCTTTCCCTCCTCCAACAGGACTGTACGCTCCTCACCTTCTGTCCATCCAACGTGAATTCTTTGCCGCCTCGTCCCATTGCCCCACACACTCTCTCCTCCTCTTGCCCTTCTTTTTTAGCAACAGTGGAAGTGACATTTATTAATGGCGAATTTATGTGCATGACCGCACCGAAACCTGAACTGTGCCTACACCATCCCTGGAGACTGTCTGTCAATTCCTGTAACCATCAGAGCAACAACCAGCTCCCTTTTAGGACCCATCAGCTCTGCATGAGATGACTCCCAGTGATTTATGGGATTTGGAGCATTAGCCATTCTGCAGATTTACGTTGATATTGATACGGTGTAATATCTTCATGATTACATTTTTCAGATAGGAACACTTGCCCTGTAATTCTTTCGAAATGATTTAATGTTTTGCACAATTTTCACAGCAAGCTTGTTGGTTTGTTTGTAGATGCTTTGATGCTTTTCAGATTTAATTTATGTAACTCCGGCTGTAGAATGTGTTAAAAAGATGCAGCCTGACAAGGGATGGAATTACTGATAAGGAAGGTTGTAGGGTGAGATAAGACAAGCAGTTTCCATTATCAAAAACAATTAAGAAAGAAAAGCTAATTGAATCAGTTCCAGACTGGGAAACACACCCTCTCACACAAACACACACAAATGATATCTGTAAAAAAAAGGACCGATCGTTCTCACTTTGAATGATTTGCAACAAGAAGCTGCATTAACTAATGTTTTATTCATCATATTATTGTAATAGATTGAGACCACAAAATTCAGCTGTTAAGAAATGGTGTTTTAATTGCAAAGCCCATGAGAACTAGTGACCATGGCAACATTAAAGCAGTAGAATCAGAATTTACAGTCATATTTGAGATTAAAAGAATGTGTAACAAACTTTTTGTTTGTTTGTTTTTTACAGACCGATACCATCTATATTAATATATATTCATATTTGCTGTCCGTCACCTAAACTAGCATAATTCCCTAAATCTCTCTTGTTACAAACTCCTCTGGTTCCAAAACCAACCAATTCATTCAATAAAAATGCTGACAGTAAAATAAAATGACTGACTTTACAGGAAAAGAAATGTTCTCACTCTGAAGGTTAAAAACTTAAATTGGTTCTCACAATGATGCCTATACAGCAGAACACAGAAACAGAAATGGTAACCAGGCATTCAGCCACATTCTGATACGTTTCCATGGCAATCTAGACTGGGATCGCATTGCATGCCCTAGCATTTGTTTGGTGCCCACTTGTGTGGTGTTTGTGATTTTTATCACTAGTTAGCATCTGAAAATAGAAACGGAGGCTTTACACAGGGGCACAGCGAGTTGAAATGATACACTAGGCTGAAATATTGCTCCCGATTCCTCACAGCTGGCAATAAGAATTCACAGCACAGCAGTTAGACTTTACCGATATGGATGCTATTTACCACAGCTGGAGGCTTCGCTTTTTACATTTGTTTTGGCAGCCCTCAAAGTAAACTTGTTTCTTTTCCCTCCCCGCTTTTCTCAGGTCAAGCAACAAAGAAAACATACGTGAGTTACAACAATCTCAGGATCTGATCTGCATGGAAACAAAAGCTGTCCTTTTGTATGTGTTGGAAAAGCAGAAGAAAACTGCAACAGAACGCATGAAGGCAGAGAGCTGATATTCCTGCAGTACCGATGCATTCCAGTGCTGTGGAAGACATCCCATCATCAGACGAACATGATCCATGAGGCCTGACAGAAGCTGGCGGCGGTCCGGGCCTGTGTGTCTGCGTCGTCGGCCCTGAGAAACAAACTGCAGGTTGTGAACTTGTGTTGTGGTCCTTTTATCTGTCCCTGACACGGAATGGCTTTCCTCCTGAGAGGGGGTCATTGTGGAGGAGGACAAAAAACGAACAATGGATCTGCTTTGAGATAGTTTTCTTTAAAAATGCCATTAAAGCCATATTCTCTTGAGGTTTGCATTTTCAGATTTCTGTCTTACATTGTTTTCAGTGTTCTTCTTCTGTGCCTCTTTTCTTGATGTTTATTTAATTACCTTAAAACAGCATTCTCTGCCACATGCAGTATTTGGATTTTTTTTAACTCAGATCAGTCCCAGATGATTATTTCATTTGTGTGATAGGTATTGTATGTATATTTTTTGTAAATATTTGAGAGTATTTTCATGTTTGGAGTAAACACAAAAAAGTAGATATCTGCTCTTTATTCAGTTGGATTTGGATGACAATGAAAAGCACCACAAAGTGTTCACTTTGCATGTGCCAATGTATGTCTGTTATATTTGATGTAAACTGAAAAAAAAGAACAAATAAACTCTGGAAACGACGTCGAGCTCCAACATACCTGTAGTTTGTTAATTTCTACCAAAAAAGAATGATGTTGAATAGGTGAAAGCATGTTTGTTTGACAGAGTTTTGTACCAGCTATTTTGAACGGTTATGTTAAGGGAAACAATGTCAGAGGAATCATGCAAGTATGTTGTGATGTCTGTCAAAGCATGAACATTAAATAAAACTGTTTTGTTATCTTTTATCCAACAAAACCAGACAACACATTATTTTAGCACAGATTGGAGGTGGCTTTAAGTCAGATTTGAAATTTGTTTTTTAAAGGAATCTGAAAGCCGGAAAAAAAAAAGAGCCTGAAATGAATCTCAACCTGAGGTCACAGGATTTTATACGTTAGTCACATCCACCCTTACGTGTGGATATGGGCCATCTGTGGGCAAAAAACAGGTACAGGGCACACAAGTGACCCGCACAAAATTTTAAGACCGTAGTGAGCCTGTAGTCAGGTGAAAATGTTTTTTTTACGAGCATGCTGCAGGCAACAGGTTGTAGAGAACACTTAAGAAACAGGATAAGTGAGGGAGACGCTAACACATGGTACGTGTTTCTCATTTTTTTCAATCGCCCCAAATCTTGCACGCTGAGTAATTGCTTTCACAGGAAAGGTGCGTGTTCCTTTAGCGCCCGTTGCACACTCCTTGCGTGCAGCCCAACTGTTGGAAATGAAGACATTGGACAGCGTAGTTTGTGTGAGCATTCTATGGCCATCTTACGAGCAATTGCATATCTCCTACACACCTTGTGTGAAGCATTTGCATGTGGTCAGTGAAAAGCCTGTGCACGCACCTCACTAAAGGCTCCGCACGCCAACATCACTCGTACGTCATAAGTTCGTATAACTTACATTTGTTTATGAATATTTCATGATACACTTAAAACACACACACACACTATACATTGGTACGTTCCATTTTAATGACGTCCCATAAGGTGGTTGCATGAGCTTCAGGGGGAATTTCTAGACTGCGGTCCTCCTAAGATGCAGCCCCTCCTTTCTACAAAAAAAACCATCACTCGTATGGGTCAGCCCCCATCCAGGTGCATGTGACTAAGGCTTCAGTGAACTGGCCAAACGGCGATAGAGGCCAGTGAGAGGAGAGGATGTTCAGCATCAAAGCCCCCCTCCCTTTCCTTTCTGCTCCTTCCAAGTCTAAACACCCATCACCGTCATGAGTGATATACTGTAACATGTCAGGTTAATTTGGCTTATGACCATGCCATTATGCTAGCCTCTTGTTATTTAAGCTCCCGCATGCAGATGCAAGGCCACTGTTTTTATGCCGATCTCTATATAAAAAGTATGAATAGACCACTCACCAGAGACTTCAGCTTCTTCGCAGATAAAGCATCTCCCTCTGGTTGTCACATAAGCTAATGATATATGGCCAAGAGATGACAATTCATCTTTTGCGTGTCAGAATAGGAAAGAGCGGGGAATGGTATACTTACCCGTGTAGGTTTTCTGTTGTTTCTCTTTTCATTTGTTTGGCATCGCTCTCAGCTCCTGTGGGACCAGATGGTCTTTGCTTCTCATACACACAGTCTGTCATTTTCTGTTGCACACAGCCAAGAAAAATCCTGCTTATACCCAATTAAGACTAGCCTCTCCCCTAGCAAATTAATTGCTTGTGTCAGTGTTTGTGTGGAAGCAGAGGCTTTCTAACAAAGTTAGATTTAGAGCTTAGCAAAAACAAAAACAGCAATAAAACAGTGCAAGCAATAGCGTTTTATTTTAGGATCTTCAAAAGTAAGTAAAAACGATGAAGATGGTAAAAGACTAACACAGCTGTACTTGAACAACATAAAAAAAAAACAGAGCCTTGGTTTGTACACGCAGATGTTTGAAACTGGCCCTGGTCTCTCAAGGCCCACCTGCACCATGTTCACTGACTGCAACACCTGGGAAACAACAGAAGAAAATTATAGTGAAGCCACTTATTATGATACTCTGAGAGAAAGGCAGATTCCAAAGAAGAAAGTCAAGTTCATTGGTGAAAACAGATCATTCCAATTTTCTAAATTTTCTTAAATAGTTTGTCATCTCCCAGTAAAGGTATTATCAATATGAATGCACTTTTACTTGACTATATTTTTTAATAAATGACTCAAACTAAGCACAGTTTAACTGACATTATTGGAAATCTGCAGAAAAAGACATATTCGTTAAAAGTTTGCGTGAAAAAGTTGTTGTTTTTGCAAAGAAATTTCTCAAATTAAGATGAAGTAAAATTAATTAGATGTCGAGAAGTTAATATTAAAGAATAGATTTTACAAGCTTTTTAAAACCACAAAAAAGCTTCTAAAGAACTATGGCTCTTGGAAGCTGTCTTGTTACACAGTTGTCAAAACTGTCCATGCTGTCAAATGAATTACAAGACTGCGTGACCTATATTGGATGACAAGTTGACACTGTCGTTCCAAGAAATACCCATTTCACTGAGCGGTTCATGTGGCATGTAAAAGTGCCAGCACCAAAGACTTGGGCTTTCTTCTATCTGAGTTTTTATGTCACTTTGGTCCGGCTCCGCCTCTCAGGAAAGCCTTCTTTATCTTGTCAGGGCTTCTGATGCGCTCTTTCACAGACAATTTACTGATGCTGAGTCCAGATTAGCTCTGTTTCATGGCTCCTGGGCCCAGGGCTCTCCTATCTCTCCATAAATGTCCAATTATCCAACTGCAGCCCGAGTGAAACCTTATCTGCTTCTCGTCAGGGACCAACTGAAGCTTGATATAACATGGTGCACGATAAAGACACTCTTCAGTCCTCTTATTTTTATTTGGCTGCATTTAACGTTCCTATGGTGCTTTTTGGTTCCCAGCATCTGTCCTTCTTCCATGTCTCTGCTGTTTTCAGGAACCCAGACCTGTTGGTGAAGGGCACTGCGCTTTTAAAGATCCCATTGCAGGAAAATAGTCACTTGTCAGACATGAGTCATAACATCTATGCCTCCTCGAAGCCACTAATTATCATCTAAAGAAAGCTCACAAAATAAATGATGTGGCTCAGCAGCTGATATACTCCGATAAAGTTTTTTAAGGAATATTGCTAGAAATGAATTCTGTGACTTTTGTTTTATTAGTCTGTGGACAGCGGGTGCTGCCTAAAACCCATTTGTCTACGGATTCTTCACAGTGTTATTGCATTTTTAATCAGCGGAACAGACCAGGCATCATTCTCATCACATTAGTGTCTCCTGGTATTTATTCCTATCGCTCACCACACTCCCACCGCAGGGATGGAGCTGGGTGGGTGGAGAGAATACGTTTGAAATTTGTTCATTTGACAGTCGTTGCAGATTTGGACGGAGACTGTTCACAATTAGCTCAGTCACCTCCTTTATCCTCACTCATCTGAGTTTACATGCTTCACCTCTCCTACTTCCTTTTCTTTGATCTCGTCGACATCTAAACTTCTACATCCATGTAAAGATTTTCTGAAAATTTCAGGTCTGACTTCATGGATCTAATTGACTGCTTTGTTACTAAGATGGCAGAGTGAGACGAATGCTCTTGAGAATTCACAGCTGAGTAGGTGCACTAATCTGCCTCTTTTCTCCAATTTCCTACCCCCGTCATAGAAACGCATCCATGGAGAAAAGAGGCACGATAGCAGGCATACGTCTTGTGAAAGTGTTGCTCATCCTTTCTCCTTTCTCTGCGTGAAAAGATGCAACTCATTCACAGAGGTTTGTAGTCTTCACAGATGAAAGGGGAGCACTTGTAGCGCTCGTCAAACAAATGATGAAAAAGCTCAGAAACAAAAGGCAACAGCTTTTAAACGAAAGCGCATCACACACAGCTTTAACAGGAGGTGACATCCTGCAGATGCGTAGGTGCTGACTGGGTGTAAAATTTAATTCGAAAGCAAAGCCCCCTGCCTCTGTACTCCCTCACCACCAGTAAAGTAAACAGGAAAAGAAAATCACAACAGTTTTTTGTGAGTGTGTCACTCCAGTGTTTCTACTTGGAACTTATTACAAGTATATCCATTTCTTTTGGGAAATTGCTTTAGAAAGCTTTAATAATTTGTCATTTTTTCTTTGGGAATTATGCAAAAAGTTAAATGATGATAAATCAGTCCAAAGCGTGATTTCTGAACCACATTCCAGTGATAGTGCTTCTCATTTTTCAGATGGCAGTAGAGTGTGAAGCACTCTTCATTTGATTAAACTCTACCCAAAGGCGGCATCAATTATGCATCTTCACAATGGATTTAATGGACTGTGATAGCAGCCGAAGATGACTTGACTAAATTTCTACATGACATGGCAAGAAAAATATCACTCCAATAACGTACGCGTCTTCAACCTCTTGTCTGGAATGATAGAATGTCAAATCTGCCTCCAGCTTATTAAACCCGGCTATGATGTCTTTTGTTAATTTTTCTGTTAATCAATAAAACGATGCGCTGACAGGTCTCTGCTTAGGCTCAGTAAAATTGCTGCACAATAGAGATAAAGAGCACTCCAGCATCTGCAAAAGCAGTGAATTCGCCTGGATTTACCTGTGTGGGGTTGTGCATGTTCAAATGTGTCAGCTTAGCCTGCAGGGATGTGTATCTTGTGATCAGGGCTCTGCATTTCTCATCTCTGGGGTTTTGATCCCAAGAGTGGACCCATGCAGCGAGCAGAAGGGGCCCCGGCAAGCGCTGACTACTCTGCCACTGACCCATCTGGTCATCAGGCTGGCCAGGAGCACGCAGAGAGCAAAGCTCTGCACAAACACTGAGCTTTAACTTCAGCCCGACAATGCTGGAAATTGTGTAAAAATGGCAAACTGAGAAATGCCAGTGATTTATTTTGGGATGCTGTATCGACTGCATACAGTAATAAATGGAACACAGTGTGGAGCATCTTTTCAGCCCTGTTTAGGTACTACAAAGTGCACTATACAGTTTCTCTCATTCACATAGTCGCTTTATTCTCTGAACTGGTCAGCAGTCTGTCACTGCAAAACTCTCACGACAGTGAGCTGTAAGAGAGAGGGGTTTATAGAAAATGACATTACAGGGCTGAGGTTGTCGTTTCTACTGTCAAAAGCCCAGCAATGCACTTGTTACTAGAGACCTTATCCAAGGGACCTCGGTGCCTGCAGCAAGACCCTGCAAAAAATTGCACACTGCATGAATACGGCAAAATCTGCCGCTTTTCTCTCCTGTATAGGTGTAAAATCTTTACCATGTCTTAAAAAAACACTGCAAGACAGAAGTTGTGGACAGTTGACAGTTTCTGTCCTAACTCTGGAGCATAGAGATTCTTGAAATATGACAGAGATGCAGTGGAAGTGAATAAGCAAGTCACATTTTTTTCCCTCCGTTTAAGCACAAATCTGACTTCAAAATGAATTTTTGTAAAATATTATCGAGGAGAATTGAATGAGGATGGCTTCTTACTGATGCCGCTCCTAAAAATAATCTCATGCATCTGTGACACCTCCATTGAATCTCCTGTTGTGTAAGAGCGGCCTTCTTGGATGGAAAGACTGCAAAAAAAAAAAACGGAAAAAAGGGGTTTGGAAAAGCGTCTTGATTTACAAAAAGGCAAGATCTGGCAAATGATAATCACAGTGTTTTATTTTAATTTTCATATTTAAAGGCTACAAATTATTGGGTTCCCAACAATATGTCAAGATAAAAACATTTTATAGTGTCTTTGCCAGTGTGATGCTACTGCCATCTATTGATGCCATACAAATAAATCTCTGTTTGTGTTTAGTCATTTTGTTCCTCCTCATGTAACACAGCCTTGACTCAACTGTTTGAATCCAGCTTTTTATATGAAAAAGGTCCATGAGCTTTGAAATGAACCAGACGTTTCTCAGCTTTAAGCATGCTCTCCAAAAGGATTCAATTAAGGGAATGCGGCTTTTTTCACTATTTGACTTTAAAAGAGATAAAAAGAAAAAAAGCATTTGACCAAGCTCTGAATAAGATTAAAGATTGATGGGATTTGCCTTATGGGCTTTTAACTTAAAGAGTTTTACGGTTTTAACAAGTAACGTATTTCTCCTTCTGAGAGCCTGCGCACACATATGGGAACCAATACTGATTGGAAAAAAATGCTCTCAAAACAGATTACTCCAAAAAACAACCGAAGTACACTGAGAAAAATAATTAATATAATTTTAGATTAAGTAAATTTCAGACTCTCAACCTTTTTATAATTTAAAATTCCCTATTTTAGAACAGACTAGACTAGAATACAGCTCCAGGACCTCAAACAGGGCAGCAGTGTGAATAAAGTGCTGTTCAGGAGAGAACTGTCATAAATGGATCTTACTGACTTTAAACCAAACCAAGCAACAACATCATTCTACAAGGCATCAAACTAAACTTATCGAACCACGTTCTTAAATGTGGGCCAGGAGGTTTTCTGTATGTCAGCACTTGAACTCTATTCAGTCTTTCCGGTCAACAAGTATAAACACTACTACCGAATTAGGGGTGCTTTGTTGATTAACATCAACATAAAAATTGTTGTGCAACTTTTGATCCAAAGGTGACACATTTGCATCTGTTCTTCATTAACTAATCCTTTCAAAAGGCTTGATTGGAATCAAAATATCTATGTGAGCTTTTTGTTTTTTATCTTTATTTTTGTTTCACAATAAACAGTCAGGAGTGGAAATGCTGTGCCAACTGTGGACAACACTTTATGTATTTTTATGCTAAAGTATGCACAGTAACATTTTTAATATTTAACACATTTAAAACACAGTATGATGAATTTAATTGGTATATTCTCCCCCATTACTTGCCTTTAAAACATAATTCATTCAACCCTAAATCACTCCAACCCACTTAAAATGTATAATTATTTTAATATCCAAAGCTTCTACTGAACAAATACAAATTTATTCACATTACAAATGACCTCATCCATTGGTGTTAATGCTTCATCTACTTCGGTGACAACTGTAGAGATTAGTCTGCTCAGTAATGAGGCAGTAGAGATCATCATTACAACCTTATTAAAGTAAATATATTGTAAACGTTTTATCAGCAGGTGTAAATGTGTGTGTGGAAGTAGAATGATTACATCTTCTTTATAAACACATTCACACACAAACGATTAGGAATAATTTAGTCAAATATTTTACAATTCTGCCCCATTCAAATACATAACTTTTTCTTGTTTTCATACAAAAATATCAGAGTTGACCACAATATTTAATGTGGAACTCATACTGTCACCTACATTTCTTTTGGATGCTCTCTGCTGCTGCTGCTTCTTCTTTCTTCAACTCTCTCTTCCTTGTTCTCCCTCGTGTCTTCCTAAAAAGAAATGTTCGTCTCTGCCTGAATCCTTCACTCCTTGCCAGACAAAGACGTCCTCCTCCTCCCCACTTGTGCCCGAGTCAGATAAATTTGTAAGAAGCTGCCTGATGGCTCTCATTTGGTTTTGTCAACCTTGCTGCCATAAGATGAACTACCCGTTATACCCCACAGGCAAAATTTAAATAGCATTATATAACTTAAGAATGAGAACATGTTTCTTCAATGTAAGAATGTTTATCTTGATGTTTTGACGTAAACTTAGATTACTACATTTGTATACTGGTCAACACGTACAGCGTAAAATGAGTTTGTCATTTTAACTTTATAAGCAAAATTAGAAGGCAACATATTAGTTTTAAAGAAACAATTATCACAAAGGAGTTGCTTCCACGACATACAGTGTGCATTTCACTACAGGTGGTCATTTTAACATCTGATCAGGCCAAAAATAAAATCATGTTAACGATGTTAACAAAACCACCAGACTGACATCCTAGCCGAAGACCAGCTTTTTGATAAATACTAACTACATTTGGTAAAATCTTTTATTGCAATTATACACCAGCTAAGTGGCCTGGTAATAGGGTGTCTGTCTCCTAGATTGGAAGGCTGTGAGTTCAAATCCAGGCAGAGTCATACCAAAGACTCTAAAAATGGGATCCAATGGGATCCGCTCATTATGGGCCCAAATAGTTCCAGAGCGTGGCTGTGTCTGCAGCTCACCGCTCCCCCAGGAGATGAGCCGAATGCAAAAGAAAACATTTCACACATCTAGGTGTGTGACAAATAATAGGAGTAATAATAGTAGTATAACTCCTCAGAGTGTTAATGATGATCTGTCTTTTGTGCCCGTTTAAAGGATTACCTCGTATGTCTTGACATAAAAAGTCATCCTTGCAGGACCCCGAGACATTCCAGAATAAACACGAAGCTTTTGCCCAAAAGCATCCTGATCGAGATAAGAAAAAAAGTTGTTTGTAGACAAAAATCTATTGGAGAAGCAGATTAACTGCTAGTTAATTATGACATATTTGCTTGTTTTGTGGCCACTCAGGAAATAATTCTCACCGGAATCCATTAAGACAGAGGATAAAAAAAAATTCAAATCTCTTTACGGACTTTAAAAACGAGTGAAATGATGCCATACACTGGTAACACTGGGTTTTCCAAAGGATGTTGTGGCTCCCTGTGTTTTCATTTCTGTGGGAAACCGGTGCAAATGGCTCTGTGAGTGGTAAAGGTTGCCGACCCCTGAAATAACTTTTACTGTCTTGCTTGGCAGTGCAGAGGCCTAAACCTGTCAAAATTCAAAAATTATTTTCTATTAGGAGTTCATGTTATAATAAAGAAAGCTTAATCCTATGCAAAATGCTTCAAATTTAGTGGAGGATTATCGTTACCTAGATCCAGTGCAGTTTTGACATCTTTCCTCAAATACAAAACTAAACACTTCAAAAAGAATCACGAGGCTTCTATGCCTGACCCTGACCTGACCCTGATTCTGCTGAAATAATGTGAGGTCAAACCTCTCTCCTAGTTGGAAAATAAGTTGGGTCACATTTTTTTGTTTTTGCTTCCTTTTTTTTTTTTTGCTTTACGGAACTTTTGAAATGCTTTCATGTGAAGATTTTTTCAACTGAAAGGATTCCCCTTTGAGGTACATCTGATGGATTCAGTAAAAAATAAAATGCAGTTTTTACATATTTTTCTGAAAGCGTGACTGAATTGGAGTCTCAGTTTTACTTATTATTAGTTCCTATTACGAATGTAACTTACAAGAGTTCTATCATCAGGTGACTTGAACAGAGATCACCGTTTTGCTGACCTTTATAATGAAGCCTCAAACCCCTTCACTGGATTATAGAATACTAAAGTAAAAAAAATCTACATATTTAGGATGAGCATTTTATTTTGTTTTATTTTTTCAAGATATGAAGTTGTAGAAATGTGTAAGGAAAAAATATAGCTCATAATTTATATCACTATTTAGGGAAAGTGGGTCAAAGCCATACTTACATTTTTCTCTCAAAAGATGGCGCTGTAGGCATTGATGATGGGAAGCCTTGCCTTGAGATTTCATTTCAGGATGAGACATTTTACACAAAGTACAATAGATGTACAGAAAATATACCTCTATATAGGGAAAAAAACAAATTTTTAGGCTCATCCTACACAAAAAACAAAGCAGCAAAACATTAAAAGTAATTCACAGAATGACCAATAGCCTTTTAGTTAGACTTCCCTGAGTAAAATAAGTCCTAAAAACAAGTGATTATTGTGGAAGAAGCCTTTAGATATATTTTACTATTAATAATTCAATAAACTGAAAACCTTAAACTCATTTAAATAGTTAATAATGCTTCTTTTCGTTAACCAGACACAACGGTGCATTACTTCAATAGTTGAGTACAACTTTTCTCTACTGTCAGCACATTCTGAAAAATAAAAGCTGCAGTGCTCAACTCTTTTAATGACCAGCTGTTTTGCTGCAAGAATTTCTGGAATAAAATACAGAATAAACAACATACCCAAATATAGAGATCTTTACCAAAATATGAAATAAACTGCAATGCATGCTGGGCTTTGTGGGGCTAATGAAGCTCAACAATAACTTGCTTGCATCTTTTTCTGTGCTGCCTGTTTTAACAACCTTAGGAGCAGATTAACCTAATGGCCACTCCAACTGTTTTATTTTTAGCAACAGCATACATTCATTTCTGTTTGTTTTAGGGAAAATGGGACTGCAGAAAAATGATTTGCCCCACCAGCTAAAACAAAAGCATCCAGAAACTCTTAAACACAAAACACTGGCTATGATTGATATTTTGTTGCATATTTAGGCATTTTGCAGATGCCAAAGTTGTTGCATAAACATAATTGTAAAACGTTCGATTGATAATAAAGCAATAGATACTTTTATTGTACTGGGTTTTATCTTGTTTGCTCTTATCTTCTAAATAAAAAAAGAAAAGAGGAGTAGAGCGGTTTGTGTGCAGACCTGCAAACCAACCTCGGCAGGTTTTTAAATTGGGTGCACCAAACACATGAGCAATTGAAAGACCAGCCCTCTGTACAAGGTTTTCAAGGGGTTATCTATTTTTTATAACATAGATTAATGTTCAATTACAGTACATTATTAATGAGCGAGAAAAAGGCTGGTAAGATTGACGGGGCATAAAATAGCCTTAACTCTACCTTTCATGCACTCTTCTCATACCAGCTTCAATCGATCAGCCCAACTCCTACTAACTCCAGTGCTGCTGGGCCAGGAAAGCAGTTCTTAAAACAACATATTAATAGAGAGTGCTGCAGATTTTAAAGTGCAGTGGATAAAGCAGGATTCTCAATTTTAAAAACAGTTACGTACTTTATTTATTTTTATTTAAACCTGCCATTTTCAAACACCTGTATGATATGATAGCTGTCCTTTTCTCAAACTTCTCTTCCAAACTACTGCTGCCCTTAGCAAAAAGTAGTTTCTTTAAGTATTCCACAAATATAAGTCAGGCAGAATACTTTGAGTTTACTTTTACATACCATCTATACATTGAAAACTTAAAATGTTCCAATTTAGTCTGAAGAAATATTCAGTTAGTATACTTCCTACACTGCACGTACATGATGTATAATATACTTGCTGTACTACTTTTTACTAGGGGTGCTAAAAAGGAATTTATAATCAACAGGTCAGAAATCAGGAAAAGACTCCTTCACCAGAGCCACAGATCAACCACAATCACATTGGGGTTGTATTTCCGCTGCAAAGACCAACATATCAATTCCTGTGAATGATTTCAGCATTTAACCCCAAACTCTCGAGCAAATCACTGCTATGATCGGACGAATGCAAGGAAGCACCAACAACACTGAGAATTACACAGACTGAAGGTGGCCTCAGTGTGACCGATATTCGAACATCATTGGAAATATGGAAACTCATCAAGTTAGGCATCACAGTGAAAGTCCACAAGCAAGAACATTGTGACTTATATTTATTTTTGCCATTTGTTATCGACATGTTTTCTTGTTGTCTTTGCCAGGATGTTGGCGTTTCTGTCAAGTTTTAAGAGTAAAATGAAAAGCATCACATATTTTACTTTGTGGGGGCAGCAGTCCTGTTTCAGCTAAGCTGTCAAAAATAGAGGCAGTACTTGTCTGCTGCTTTTGTTTACTCGGTCAATAATGTGATGACAAGTGCAGAGTTCCACTTTCACATAACCTTTTGATCTTTATATAATGGATGTAAAAATAAATCAATAAGGCAATTAATCAGGTAATGGATAACTTGTATATCTTTGAAGCTTTTGTGATGCATTGCTGGCTCTAGACAATCATAGAAACACCAAATTACTTTAAGGTATTCATTTATTATTTTTTGTTTTATCCTTCAGTTTTCTAAAATATTTTTGAAACAACTTTATCCAAAAATGTGTCTACAACCCCCTTCAAGGTGATAAAAAAGGGACTATACACCAACTGAGGCTTTACAAATAGTTTTACATTTTATTAATACATTTTCATAAAACAATTTTTAAGACTGTATCAAAAACTCAGTAAAAACATTAGATTTAACCATTTTTTCTTATGGTGGTATCAGATATGAAATGTACATAATTCACATATTGTTGTGGTTTCTTTGTTTCCCATCACATGGAAATAATAGATGACTTTTCTGGGACAGGCAAGTCAACCATCTTTTAAACCCTCACAAATTGATTTTTTTGTCTTCTTTTAATATAATTGGAATCATAAATCTAGACATACAATTGAAAAATAAAACAATTTTCCACTCGTAGACCCACTCCCCAACCAAGTTTACTGATAAAACACTTGATATTACGAAGCCGTTTTCTTCCACAGGCACACAAGTATGTACATCCTGTTAAACCCCATGCTTTTTCTGAACTGACATGGTTTAAGCAGTATGTTAAATCTTGCAGTGCAACACCTAGAGCAGTGTTTTTCAACCAGTGTGCCGCGGCACACTAGATGGTCAAGTGTGCCGTGGGAAATTACCCTCATTAATCATTCACTGATCTAAAAACATTTTCCATCTCCAGGAAATCAGCTCTTTGTTCATCCAAACAGGCCCTGATAGAACACTGAGTAGTGAGGAATATAAAAGATCTTAAAATTACTTTTTCTTTGTGTTTATTCTATTAAAGACATTTTAATAAGAATGACGGTATTTACCTGCAGCTATAGCGGTTTGCGGGAAAGTCCCGCCCCTTTACCTGTCTCCGCCAATCATTGTTGAAGGCTTAATCACATGTCAGCAGTCTGACCAATCAGAAGTGGTTAAAGTCTTCACTTCCTTGTTCTTAATTCTGCTCATAAAGTCTCTCAGTTCCAACAAAAATACCAGCTAAAGCTCGTCTTTAGCGGTGTAGCCTTCCAAAGAGTCCGGTGTCAGACCGTGTCAGACCGTGAACAAAACAATGAAGCTCACAGACGCGAGTCTTTCTGCCCTTTTTCGGCAGTTTTCACACTACATCTCCCATGATGCATTGGCTTAAAGGGCCAGTGTCCCAGCGCACAATGAGTGCGCGTGAAATGTCTAGAAACCTCAACGGACAAACAGTTTCTAAATTTTCTAATTTAACTTTTATTTAATCTCATAGAAAAAACAGCCGCAACTTCCTGCTTTTTTGGCCACAATTATCACAAAATGCACGTGAGATTGCGGGGGGGGGGGGGGGGGGGGGGGGGGGTCGATCAATAGAGACCATGAATTTCTGCTTATTTTTTTTCTTTTTGGATGCTGGTGTGCCGCGGGATTTTTGTCAAGGTTAAAGTGTGCCGTGGCTCAAAAAAGGTTGAAAAACACTGACCTAGAGGCAGAGCAATGATAATACAGTACTCTATACCCACCCACCCACTGCTTACACCAATAAAACCAACATTACACAAGACAGTGGAATCAACTCATTAATAGATTCCCTACCTGCTGTGAAACACAGCATGCCAATCGCCCCTTTGTTATTGTTGTAGAAACCCCATTAGAATTACCATGAGACAAGAGGCAACACCTTGGCAACAGCAGAAACCATTCTTCTCACAGACAGCTTCAGTGGCAAATTTTAACAAAACATAATGAAGCTACTTCTAAAATGGATGAGATCAGAGTTATGTCTTTTGTGATCAAGTACCAGAGGAATTGTGGTCAAACTTCACCAATATCAAAAATACTTTTTCCTTTCTTCACCAACCTATAACTAAATGCTTTCAAATCTGCGCAAGACAGAGGTTTAACAAGAGTTTGCATAAGTGCAAGGTATGCAAGTTATTGTCAAGAGGAAGCAAAGTAAAAACAGAAATGTATGTTTCATAAACTGTGTAAATAAAAGTTTCATGCTCTTAGCTTGCCATTTTGCATTTCCTTCCCTCTAGAAATAACAAGTGCAAAATCTTAGTAAACCTGGCTGAAGGGTAGATAAGAATGATTTAGAACTCATAAAGATTAACACTGTGAGGGAGAGCCTCAAGTCTGTTGTCATGGTGACATCTGCAAAAAGACCCTGTGGACTTCAGTCTTTCCTGCTTCTTTATTATTTTCTATACAATAGAAATAGTACATCATTGAAGATAAAATTGTCTCCTCTTGGCAAAAACAGACAGAAATAATAAAAGCAAAACAAAATGCAATAAGTCAAAAGCAGATCCAAAGAACAGAAGAAGAAAAAAAAAGTGATGGAATTAAAAATGTTTTCCATCCATCTGTCCCATGATAGAAGTAAAATCTTATGTTACAGTGTCAATTCTGTGATGGTCAGATATATATAGTTGTGTCCTCTTCTAAAAAGTCAAAGCCAAGTCATAGAGCACAACTGTATTTACCCTTGTAAAAGTTTCTGAGAAGCATTTCTACAAATCTCTGCTTTCTATGATCCAAGCTCCAATGTGGGTTAGGGAGGCACATAAGGAGGTGGGGACCTGTAAGCCGTCATATTTTTGGGACGTGAGCCTTTGCCCTCAATGGGTACGGTAAATGGTGGTGGGGGCTGGTAAGGTGGAGCATTCGGATCATCATCCTGATAGATTAAAAAATCCTCCATTAGATCCTGGTTGAGTAGGCTGCTATGGGGTCCTGGCATGTTTGGATACTCTGGAGGAGGAAGAGGGGGCTTCTCTTCTTGAAGGATAAGAGGAATGCTGGAAGAAGGAGGTGATTTGGAATCATCCAACTCGTCTGCAAATATTATTGGAACTCCCTTCTTGATGAAAGTTGCCTGTTCCTCTGTGGTCATCTTTCCTTTGCGTTTCTTGCGGTAGCAGACCATAGCAATGATGCCAGCTATGAGTAGCAGTGCTGCCACCACTACAGCTGGAATAACTGTGTGCAGGTAAACATCATCGCTGCTTCTACGGTCTGTCCCGGGAGAAGGCGAAGGTGTAGGAAGAATTGGCACTGGAATCTCTCCAGGAGGAATGAAAGTATATCTCTGACATTCATTGGTGCCAAAAACAGAGATGTTGATAGTTATGAATTCAGGCTCCATGGCTTTGATGAAGGCCGGTTTGGGCTTTCCTTGGGAATCTGAGATTCTGTTACTGAGAACTGTAATCTGATCCTTTGGACAAGGGTTTTGCTGAAGACTGTTATTGGTCCATTGAACAACAATGGAGCCACTTCTGATGTTTCTCAAGGTCACAGTACTACTGTTCCTATCGCCAAAGGCATATGCCAACTTTTTGATGAGAAGAATTTTCTTATTGACATCACCGTTTAAACTTTTATGATCACCTTCAAATCGAGCAGCAAACATGACTGAAGGTTTGTCGTTGTTAGACCAGCGGTTGACTTGAACCACAAATGCATCCATGATGCTTTGGCCACCTTTATCAGTAGCCATCATAAAGTACTCATGATTACCTTCATCCTCTGGAAGGCCATACAAAAGCTGGATGGTGCTGTTGAACTGAATCCATGACGTTTCACTCACTGGTTCTTTGGAGGACTTGAGCAAAGTCAAACGCAGCTTGTCGGTTGTCCCATCTTCTATGTCATAATATGTATCAGCAGCAATTTTAAGCTCAAAGTAAGTGCCAACCCATGCAATCACATGATCAATTGAGTTGCGAATCACTGGAGTGGTATTTGATTCTATTCTGATTTTAGGTGTTTTAACTGTGGTGGACTTTGGCTGTCGAGGAGCTGGGGTTGAGGATTTGGACTTTTTGGGTTTCTTTGTAGAGGAAGGTTTGGGTTTCTTGGTGGTGCTGGGGGCTGTTGGCATAGCAGTGGGTTCCGCAATTGTAGGCCTTGTTGTGGCAGGTTGAATAGGGAGGGTGCTTGTAGTTCCTAATACTCTGGTAGGTTGGGGAGGTCCAAAGACAGGAGTATGTGCTATCTGATCTCTGACCCTCATGGTTGGCTTTACTGGAAGAGGCAAAGGGCCTCGAACAGGGGGAGCAGAAATATCTGTTGCTGGTGCAATAAAGGGTGAGATTGGGGTTGGAACAGGTCGCGAAAGAGGTTCTTGACTAACCGTTGGAGGAAGCAGGGATGGTACTGGAGTGGGAGTATTGTTCAAATGCCGCCTGACCCGTTTTACTACATGAGTTTTTTTGTTGACAATATGCCAACCAACCACAGGATAACCAAGCTTGGCTGACATTGTCCCATCTTTTGCTGAATATTGAACACTGCTTATGTCAGGGATGCTGTCATGATCTAGGGAACATCCTACTTTCCAAGACAAAAGGGCCCCATTCTCAATAACTTTCTTTGCATTTCCTGGCCCAGCCATGAAAGCAGTCATGTCAAATAAGCGATTGTTCACAACAGGGACAACTCTCATGTGTTCCAATGGCACATGTGAGAATTTTTTCATAACACTCAGTAAATTGACCCTTTGCTTAGCAACCATCTTTGTCAAGTCTGCATCCAATATGACAGTTAGGACAGTAACAGGCTCTTCAGACATACATGTGAAAGGTTGCAGGCTACTATCAGACTGTAGAGTGAAAAGTGCTGGCTCAGTGTCTGCCCGATCTTCTGGGTATACTTCAATAGAAAATACTGTGCTGGGGTATACTTGGCTGCTTGTGTTCTCAGCTAGACCCTCCTCTGAAACCAAGATACGATATGAACCTTTATCTCGATCCAGAGCCAAACCTTTTAGACTGCAGCTCTCCTTATCCCAACAAAGCCAGGAAGGTAAAGACTTTTTTCCCAGCTCAGTGAGCTTCAAAAAGGAAAAGAAAAGACATGATTAGTTCTAAAACAGGAGTATGAAAGGTGTAGCAAGATGGAAAACATTCATTTCACTAGTGAATTCTATCAACAGAAGTTACAATTTACTATGGATGATAAGATGTCTGATCAGAACAAATGTTAATGTCAAACAAATAAAAAACATGCAAGACCTAAAAAAGGAAGACGTAAAAGTTTGGTGCATTTGACATGCAGTAAAATAAAATATTTTTATGTTATCCCTGGTTTTATAGAAATACAAAAAGATTAAAAAAGAAGCATTTTTGTTGTTTAGGCCTATGCATTAAGCTTTACTACCACACATTCATTCTAAATTAAGAGGAAGCACTGTCATATCAAAAAATGTAGTAATGCCCTTTCATATCATATTTTAAGGATCAGAAAGCTTTACTGTTTATATTTGCATTATTGGCATTGTAGTTTTTTTTTTAAATATATTAAATATATATATTAATTATGTCTAAATAAAAATTGTGTTGTGTTTTTGCACTAACAGATAATTAATAAGTACTTTAAAACTCTCAGAAAATAATTGAAATTATCTAGAACCTGAAGAACTTTGTCCAAAAACATTAAAAAGTTGAGTTCTGTGATATAGTGCCTTTCCTTAAAAAATAATCCACAGAAATGTTAATAGGTATAATTATTTTTTGCAGGACTTACAGTCGAAGATTGTTCAACTGTCAACAAAGAAAATATTTACATATATATGCACATTTTTTTACCATTATGTTAAAAAAATGTAGGAATACTTACATGGACATTGCAACTTGCATGGGTTTTTCCTGGGGGAAGTTTTAACTGAAATACCTGGCCCACAATTGCTGAGGAGTCAGGAATGTTGGTGTGCGCTCCCTCAGTCTTGGCAGAATAATCTGGAATAGCTGTAGGTGGCCCTTCACCTACGGAAGATGCTGCAGCCTGTAGCTCAGAGAGTACAGAGGACTGCATAGATGCCTCTAGTTCCACTGGTAACATGTCCACCTTTGTACCTTGTTGGTCAGCCACAGTGTCTCGGGCTATTGTTACCAAAAGCCCAATTACCAGAAGTAGAGTTCTGCAGGAAAGAAGCCTGCTTCTCCTTACATTCCCACAGCTCATGTCTCTTTGTTTATAGTGCATAGCAGGAGACCTTTGAGCTGCCCAACAGATGTCTATGAACAACTGAAAAGGCCACATCCGCTTAAGTCAGGCTGATGATATGCTTGTGGGTCAGACTTTACTGAGCTCGAATATGCTCACAAGTGGTGTGCTTTCCCTTCCGCCCGTCCTGTGTGATCCATGAAGAGACCTTTGGCAGCCTGTCAGAGAGCCATGTCACCCCACTCTAGGAGATAAAAGAATAGAATAGAGAACAGTGTGACAAAGATCCAAACAAACCTCAAAAGATCAGCGTGTCTACAGGAATATTTATTTCACTGTATGAAGACAAGTGATTGTTTAACATACAAGCCAAAATAACCAATGTTTTTGGTTGTTTTGTTATTTGTTTACATACAGCAAATTATACCGTTATCGCAATATTCATCTAAAATATCGCATATCACGAGTTTTCCTCATATCGTGAAGCCCTAGTTAAAAGCATCATGCAACTTTAACCTGGACTCAAAAGAACTTCAAATACTTATTACAGCACCCTAATAGGACTGATAGATCTGACCAAGTTTTGGTCAAATGTCAATAACTTCTTTTATTCAACGCGTCTTCTAATATCATTTATGGACACATGGCTGAAATATTAAAAAAGATAGATTGCATTAGGCCTGCACAATAAATCGCAAATTTATGGTTATCGCAATGTCAAGCTTTGCAATGTGCGTATCGCAAAAGACAGCGAAAAATCGCGATAAATGGTTAAATGTTCATGTATTGCAAGATATATCGTCATCGCGATATTGATCATTAATATCCCAAATTGTGAGTTTTCCTCATATCCTGTACCCCCAGATTGTATAATAGTGAAAACAATTGTATGTTGTTTTTTTTTACTTTTTTGTTTTACTTATTTTACTTAAGAATACTTGATTTCTATTACATACATTAACTTAATCTACAATCAACCATCTAAACTTTTTACTGTATATACCTTTATGTTAAAAACACTGAAATAGGATGTAACACTTGTTTGGGAAAACTATGACCGATCATTACGAGCTACAATTACTGGTTCATAAAGTAGTGGGAATATCATTACACAAGTCATATAAAAAGGCTCAGGAGGTAAAGCAGCCGTTTACTGCAGTTGGCAGTTCCAAGTCATAACATTCAGTGGGTGTCTGGGCAAGACAAGTAATTACATCTTGATCCAAATGTGAACATATTGGCACTTTTGCAAGATTCTTTTTTTAAAAGGATCTGATCACTACATGAAAACAAAATAAAATAATCTATAACTATCCATCACACATATGCATGTGTATTCATATCTGTTTATACATGCATACAGAAGCCTCAGCCTTGACATTCAATGACAAATGGTGGAAATAAATTCCTGTAAAAAAAGACAACTCAAGGCTAAGCAGAGAATACATTCCAATGCATGGCTACATTTTATAGAGAAAGATTGCAACAATAGTGGTAAGCTTTCCAAAATTATGCTGCAGTCAACTTTATCACTGATGACGGATAGTGGAGATTAAAGGTACTGAAGTACAGTCAAATATGGTTACATAGAATGAAAAAGCTTAAAAACAGACATTCCGAAATACTGAAAGGTGAAAGAATTTTAAATTGTGCTTCATTTTGATTGTTTGCTTCAAAATGTCATCAAATGACATCAACTGGAGGGTGAAGAAAAAGTCATTTAAAAATGTAAAGCTTTGACACCACGAGAGAAATCTAAATACAAGTTTTTTTAAACCCTCGTTTAGTTTTTCTTACGTTTCAATACATTAGTAAAATCCTCTTAAGTCTACAGAGAAATTTAACCCTCTAACACCAGACCTTTCGCTGGCAACAGAAAATAAGCAAACTCATTTTCTCAGCTTTGAAAACCCGTTGGAATCAAGATAATTGTGCAAACGGTCAAAGAGCTTTAGTAATTCAAAGACTGGAGCTACAGCTCCAGTGTTGAAGGGGAAAAAATTGAATTCATCAGTTCAGATCTTTGAGTAACCTTTTTAGGAAAACACTATTTTTCTCTCTTCTCTTATGCAAAGCTACTTTGGAAATTCTACAATAAAAAAAAACATTTGTCTTTTTTCATCTGCCCTAAAAGGTGTATTTTCAAAGGTTTTTATGAAGTTGCAAAAAATATAAAATAATTTGTGAGATCTTGATTTGTTTTTCCCCACTGAGTTCCAGAAAAATGCCATCTGTTAACGTTAAATCAATGCTAGTTTATGTGAAAAGCTTTCATCAGGAGGAGTAACGTTTTTGTTGCATCTTTGGTGCAAAAGGTTAATTTTTTATCCCATTTTTTTTTATCTGCCTTCTGAAAGAACATGCTTGTTTTTCAGTATCCATCCTTGTATGAACATTTTTGCTTACCCCATCAACAGAAACAGACATTTTACCATGGAAAACAGTATCTCGTTCCTCTACCACATGCAAGCTGATTAAAAAGACAAAACCCTTTGCATCATGTTCCTTCAGGTTGTTGCCACATACCCACGTGGCTGTAGGCTACCTACATCAAAGTAAGAAGTAAGAAAGGAGCTCTTCCAAAATATGACCTAGATTTGATGAACCTACTTTATAATGTGTAAAGTAGCAGAGCCTCTCTGTGTAATGAAAATAAATCAGCCTTTTGTCATACCATCCATGGTAATACAGGCATAAATTCTGAAGCAATTTATTTTCTGCTATATCACAGTTATAAATAGAAAAAAGTGAGAGAAAAAGCAGCATGGATGCTTAAAACGAAAGGGTTTTATTTCTATTTTACTATGGTGGTTTGACTACAGGAAGTAATAAAACCATCAAAGCACAACATAGTGCCTGTTTCTAAGAAAACTGTGATGATATTCACCCTAAATGAGTCTGAAATGACAGAACAGAAACAATTTATGAATGTAAACATGCAAAACTGGCAGCTTACCATGGTCAGACATAAAATGTAAAAAAAAAAGTAACACTAGTTACTAGTAGACTACTAGTGGCATTTCATTTAAGCTCAATTGAAAACAGAAAACCAATCATACAACAAGCAAGATTGAAAAATAGTTCTACAAAGCCATATAACAAAATACCAACACTATAAATAGCAAAAAACATCTCAACTGCTTTCATAAACATAAACTTCAGTAACGTCCAATTTATAATCTAAAAGGCTTACATCCATCCACCATCTGAAGTCCTAAAAGTTTTTTTCTCTTTCTTTTGGGAAGACATTCCAAAAGGTTCAAAAGTGTGTTTATCATGAGGATGTTTGACCATTTTCATGCAGTACCTCTGTGAAGTCAGTCATTAATGTTGAATGAAAGACCTAGCACACAGTTTTTGCTCTAACTTGCCCCCAATGTTTTATTTATATTTAAGGTTTAGAAACTAAACTTTCATTCATTGATGAGATGATTTTAAGTTATTTTAACTTTTGTGCTTTCCTATGAGGTCAAGATGACCACTGATGTGTTTTCCCTACCATGACAAAGGTGGATAAAGGTGGAGAGGATTTCATGTAATCCATGGACATCAGTGAAGATCACAAATCATTGAAGAAAAAAGCTTCAGCGCACTGTCTAGTGGGTCTAGATCAGTGTTTTTCAACCTTTTTTGAGCCACGGCACACTTTAACCTTGCCAAAAATCCCGCGGCGCACCAGCATCCAAAGAAAAAAAAAAAGCAGAAATTCATGGTCTTTATTGATCGAGCCACCCCCCCCCCACCCACCCACCCCCCGCGCCCCCCGCAATCTAACGTGCATTTTTGTGATAGTTGTGGTGGAAAAAGCAGGAAGTTGCGGCAGTTTTTTTCTAAGATGAAATAAAAGTTACGTTAGAAAATTTAGAAACTATTTGTTGTGGTTTCAAGACGTTAAACAAGGAGGACTCATTGTGCGTTGAGACACTGTCCATTTAAGCCAGTGCATCATGGGAGATGTAGTGTGAAAACTACCGAAAGAGGGAAGAAAGACTCGCGTCTCTGAGCTTCATTGTTTTGTTCATTTGGCCCACGGTCTGACACTAGACTCTGTGGAAAGCTACACCGCTAAAGACGAGCTTTAGCTGGTATTTTTGTTAGAACTGAGCAACTTTTTGAGCTAAATTGGAACAAGGAAGTGAAGACTTGAACCACTTCTGATTGGTCAGACTGATGACATGGGATTAAGCCTTAAAGAATGATTGGCGGAGACAGTTAAAGGGGCGGGACTTTTCCGCAAACACTTATAGGTGCAGGTAAATCGCGGTAACGTCATTCTTATCAAAATGTATTTAATAGAATTAAATAAACACAAAGAAAATTTAATTGTATAATCTTTTATATTCCTAACTACTCAGTGTTTTATCAGGGCCTGTTTGGATGAACAAAGACTGATTTCCTGGAGATGGGAAATGTTTTTAGATCAGTTAATGAGGGCAATTTCCCACAGCGCACTTGACCATCTCTCACGGCACACACTGGTTGAAAAACACTGGTCTAGATGACCCAACTCCCAACGTTAAAGTGCCTAGGATAGCACAAGGGTTAAAATGAATTTACAGCAAACCATGTACTGAAATGTCATTTTTAAATTATTGTAGAGTAAATTTCAAAATGCATTTTCGATTTGCAAATTATTAGTCAATTGAGAATTGCATATTATTTTGAATTATGATTTTAAAAAAGAAGTACATAATTGAAAAGTCTGATTACTATAACTATTTGCAAAAACTGCCAGCCATAAAGGTACACGCGCTTATGTGCCGAAAAAGCTCTTTGGTCGTTCTGATTGGTAATTTTCAGCCTCTTAAAGAACTACAAAGAAATGTTTTTGCTTTTACTTTACTAAACTTAAAAAAAGATGTAATGCATTGCAAATATTCTTTGACTTTCAAGTTTCCATTTTATTCCTAACAGTAGTCACACACAAAAAAGATGATGGTCTTGTTTTTTATGATGATTTTTCCATCAAAGTTTCAATTTTCTTTGAAATACTGCAGTATAATTTTCCAGCAAACATCTACCAACAGCAGCTATAGTACATCAGGATGTTGAATCAAAATTATGCCAAAGTGATGTGGTAGAATTTGACTTTCCACTTAAATATGAAATGATGAATATTTGCAAGCAGGCGTCTCTAAAAATAAACCATTGGTTTTGCAAATGTTTCAGAGAGGCAAGGGATAAATAGCTGAAGGAGGAAATGCAGTTAGGCAAAACATCCATTGTGGGAAACAAACTACCAAAAATGTATTAGATTTTTCACTGTCCACTAATTCATCTAGCTGGTTCTAAAATCTTAGGTGAAGAGATAAAGGCTGTCATTATACAATAACCATTACAGGCTCTTACAGCTCTTGCTAACTTTTGTTTTGATTGTACAATGTCCATGAAGTATTCCCGAATTCATGCAAAACAAATTCCATTTTGAAATAGTACATGCCATAAACCTTTTCTTTTTTAAATGGTAAGAAATATTTTGAAGTCAATGGTGAGCGATTCAAGCCTGTGACTTCTGCTCATTTCACACAACTGCTTACACTTCTAGGGGGGCAAAACCATTTTACAACCACTCAAGGAGTATGTAGTACAACAGTGGTTAAAACTTGAAAACCATCAGAAATAATTAGCCCTCCAAAGCACAGTGGCACTCAGGGCCAATTGAATTGACATACCACATGCAGCAGCTTCTAGATAGTGCCTGAGCTGAATTACAAACATTTCCACAAGAAAAGCCTTACTTTGCAGTTGGATGTTTCCCTTGTGTTGCCCTCCACTCTAAAATATGTGAAAGATAATGAAATATGTGGGATGAAAACAAAATCAGCTGTTGCCTGAATGACAGTCTAACTTGGCATGGCAATCTCAAAGCAGATCATTCTACACTCCTGGAAGACTACGGCATTCTCCCAATTTAAAGGGAATGCAGAACTTGAAACCAGAGAACTCAGTGACTGTACACCTTTACGGTGCACTGAGAGTACAAAACAATGCACTCAATTTAGATCATTTTTAATCACAATAAAAACTTATCACAATTTGCTTTTGTATTATTTGGGCCATGTCTGAATTCCATCCCTACTCCCCATCTAGCGCCCTGGATTTTAAAAGCAATGGAGACACCATACTCACTACTTTTTTTTTTAATAGCAAATATGACGTGCCCGATCTCCAGAAGTAAAAACCTATTAAATATGAACATTTTACGAGGACTATTTATGCATCCACTGTGCTCCGAGGATGAAAACTTGTATAGTTTATAAAAAATAAGAAAATGACTATACACACATAATTTCCTAAATACATGACAGGTTTTTTTCTTGACTGCACAGATCCAGTTAGAAAAGTTAGGGTTAAATTACAACAACATTTTGCCTTGGACATACTTACAATCTGTGCAGGCAATGCAACAATGTGCATCTTGGCTGCACATATTGTGTGAAGCCAACAAAAATTTCCATCAGGTTTTGTGCTTGGTCATAGGTTATACATGCAAATAAAATGTTTTTTTCACATGAAAAACTGTTCAAACGCAATGCATTGTGGTCTGTCTAGTGAACGTCAATGCACACTGGTTATTTTTTGGAAAGACTTCTGGGAAGTTTCTAGGGCACTGGATTTTGGAGTTGTAGGCTATGTCCAAATTCTTTCACTACACACTATATAATGCACTGTATATTGCGTTCGCCATTTTGTAGTGCTGTCCGAAACTACAATTTCAAAATCGCTGCTCACTAGGTTGGCGAATATAGACCACAATGCATTAGATTTGATAAACTTTTGCTGGGAAGAAAATTGTATTTAAATGTATTTTTTTTTATTAACTATCAATATTTTCATCTTCAGAACTCAGTGGATTTATAAATGGTTGTCGTAAACCGCTAATATTAATAAGATTTTCACTTCATGAAATCGATGACATCATATATACCGTTTAAAAAAAAGAAAAAAAAAGTAGTGAGCATGGTGTCCGAAATGCTTTTGAAATCTAGGACACTAACTAGTTCCGCACTACAGTTTTTAATAGTTAGGGATTAGTGTGGAAATTTGGACACAGCCGTAGATTCAGACAGCTCTACAAAATGGTGAATGCACTAACTAAATAGTACTATGTAGCAATTCGTGAAAGAATTTGGACAACCTTGATGCGATAACGGGACAATCCTTTACAAATCCAACTTTATGTATAAAGCCCTATTCATTCTTATATTACACATCATGCTTTACATCCTAAAAATATTGTTTCAATTTAAAAAGCAGTTTAAAATTAGTTACATCACAACAAATTGGCACGAAAGCAGAACTTTAATTGACAAGTGTAAGGGAACTAAATTAACAAAAAGACTCGATCACCTCAAACGCAGGGGGAAGCTTCCAACTACCTTTAAAAAGGTGGGAGACAAGTCAGAAGAATTTTACAGCAAAAAGTAAAGAGACGACTATCCGGGACAGCAAAGTGGACACAGAGGGGCGTGATGCTGTAGTATCGCGAGACCCAGCGAGACGAGTGTGGTGAGTCGACTTGGCGGCGCGTAAGCATTTGAACAAACATTTTCGATCTTGTTTCATTTTTCCGCCATATTAAAACATTTCCTGCTAACTAACATAACCTGTTAAGAGTATTAAGCTTCTGTCAGCCTGGAGGACCTGGAGAATTTCATCGACGAGTGTTTTAATACCTGCAACATGGTGAAGCCCAGAACCGCCACCACCACCCCCTCCGCCAAGCGTGAACGGCCTGAGGACTCTCCCGGGGCTGTGTCCTCTCCGGGCAGCGGAATGAGCGATATCCTGGATTCGATTGACAAAAAGCTCTCCAGCTTTGATGGCCGCCTCAATTTGCTGGAGATCCTCCATAGAGAATTTCAAGGTCTGCGGGAGTCTCTGGAATTCAGCCAGCAGCAGGTGCGGGAGCTCGCAGCGGAGAACCAGGCCCTCAGAGAGACCGTGAAGACCCTGAGCAGTGACACCGCCCGTCTCTCCGAGGAGAACCGATCCATCAAGGAAACCCTCCTGGATCTTCAGTCGAGGAGCATGAGGGACAATCTAGTGGTCGCGGGGGTTCCAGAGGAAGCAGGAGAAGACCCCGAAGCCACCGTGAGATCCTTTTTACAGGTCCACCTGAAGCTCCCCCAGGAGGAGGTGCAGAAGATCTCTTTCCACAGGGTTCACCGCCTCGGAGGAAGAAGGTCCGACCACCAGCGCCCGCGTCCTATTGTGGCTAAATTCGAACATTTCAAACAGAAGGAGTTGGTGAAGGGCCGCGGACGGGAACTGAGAGGCACGCATTACAGCGTGAATGACCAGTTCCCGGCAGAAATCCTCCGTAGAAGGAAGATCCTGTTCCCGCTGAGGAGGAAGCATCTTGCTGCTGGTTCGAGAGCGATTGTGGCCGTTGACAAACTGTACGTGGACGGACGGCTGTTCCGGGACCCGGAGATCACCCCCTGGCTGTGCTGAAGGCTTTCAGATCCGCGCTGAGAACATCTGCGCTGCCCAGAAGAAACCCGCTAAACTAACTTCAATGAATGGAAAACCGGATCATCAATAATCCACACCTCGATCGCAGGAAAACAGTCTTTTTTTTTTTCTTCGTCACTTCAGTCCCACTGATGTTTCTATTGTTGTTTTGTTGTTGTTTTCGTTTTCCCTTCTATCTCTTTTTTTCTTTCCTTTACTCCCCCCCCCCCCTCTCCCCCCTCATTATATGTAAATCACCTGGAAGCAACTCATCCTCGGTAAGTATTTATTTATGCACGGAACGGGCGCGCGCTCACACAAGCGCACACAGGGGCGTGCACATGCGATCCCGCACACACACGCTGACATACTGCAATCACCTCACACAGGCTCTCATAGGACGCACGCGACACACAGCTCACATAACCAGAAAACGTTCACGCGCACAGCGCTTCTCAAATGCGGGCACGCGCACACGGACTGGCACACAAGCACTACTTAGCTTTACACCTTTTCAGTCAGAGCAGTTATGAACAGTCTTAACATCGTTAGCTGGAATGTGCGTGGACTTGGCTCTGAGCCAAAGAGACTGAAAGTGTTAAATCACCTGGATGGTCTAAAAGCAGATATAGCTCTACTGCAGGAGACCCATTTATCAGATTCTTTGGATCACCTTATGTGCTGCTTACAATTTCCAGTTATATACTCTGCCAGTTACAACTCCAAACAACGAGGAGTTGCTGTTTTAATTAATAAAAATCTTAATTTTACTCATAAGGATACAGTTACTGACCCAGAAGGCAGATTTGTAATCATTAATATATCCATTCAGAATAAGGACTATTGTATAGTGAGTATTTATGGTCCTAATGTTGACGACTCTTCCTTCTTTCACAGATTCTTCACCTCACTCTCAGTTCACTCTGACTCCACAATCATTATAGGAGGAGACCTCAACCTTGTTTTGGACCCTGAACTTGACAGACTCAGCACAGCAGCAAATCAGCGTACATGGCGGTCTGCAAGTATTCTAAAGCAGTACATGAATGATCTGGGTCTCTGCGACGCGTGGCGCTCATGTCACCCAAGCACTAAAGGGTTCACCTTTTTTTCTCCAGTTCACTATTCACACTCCCGTTTAGACTATTTATTAATCAGTAACTCTCTTTTAAAAAATATTCAAAGCTCCAATATCCATCCAATTATTATCAGTGATCATGCACCAGTCTCTGTAAACATTTCTAGGGAAAAATCCACACCCTCTGGTACAACCTGGAGGTTTAATACGTCTCTGTTAAAGGACCAGGAATTTCTTGAATTCTTTAAAAAAGAGTGGGCAACCTTCTTAGACTTCAACAATACTCCAGACATCCCACCGTGCGTTCTTTGGGAAGCAGCAAAGGCAGTCATGAGAGGGAAAATCATTTCTTATTCAACGCACAAAAAACGCAAAGAGAAAGCAGATTTATTAGAATTAGAAAATAAAATCAAAACCCTGGAGACTGCTTATGCTGCTTCTGCACAGGAACGCATTCTGGGAGATCTGAAAAATTTAAAGCTGCAGTTAAATGACATCATTAATAAACAAACACAATTTCAAATACAAAGGCTACGACTTGAAAGATTTGAAAACTCTAATAAATCTGGCAAATTTCTGGCTAATCAGCTTAAAATTAACAGAGAAAAATCATCAATCACCTCTATTATGGACCAAACAGGAAATGTCACCCATGACCCGGTCAAAATTAATAACGAATTTGAAAACTTTTATAAAAACCTGTACACACCGCAGATCAATCCGTCAGAGCAAAGTATTGACTCATTTCTTAATAATGTAAACCTACCCAGGCTAAATGAGGATCAAATCACAAACTTAGATTCTCCGCTCTTGCCGTCTGAACTTCATGAAGCTCTGTTACTTATGCCTAATGGTAAAGCACCAGGGCCTGACGGCTTTCCTGCTGAGTTTTATAAAGAATTCTGGGAACAACTGGCACCAACATTTTATAAAACTGTCACATCTATTAATGAGAGCCAATCAATGCCACCTAACATGAACTCAGCCAACATAATTCTTCTTCTAAAACCAGACAAAGATCCCACTAGTCCTTCAAGCTATCGCCCCATTTCTTTAATCAATGCAGATGTAAAAATTATCTGCAAAGCACTAGCACAGAGAATAGAAAAAATCACTCCTCACATAATTCACTTCGACCAGACTGGATTCATCAAAGGCAGACACTCGGATGATAATGTCCGTAGACTAGTTAATATAATAGACTTTGCCACCATTAAAAAACAGGAAATGACGGTACTATCGCTGGATGCTGAAAAAGCCTTTGACAGAGTTAATTGGAAGTTCCTTATTGCTGCCCTCCATAAGTTTGGTTTTGGAGAAGCATTCATCAATTGGATCAAAATATTATATCACAACCCCAATGCATCAGTTAGAACTAATAAACAGACTTCAAACAGGTTTTTTCTTGGAAGAGGAACCAGACAGGGCTGCCCACTCTCTCCTTCTCTTTTTGCTATATTCATTGAGCCTTTAGCTGCAGCAATAAGACAGAATGAGAGCATTATAGGAATAAAAACCAAACACAGCCATCATAAAATTAGTCTTTATGCGGATGACATATTACTGTTTTTAAGGAATTTACATTCTGTAAATGAAACAGCAATGATCATAAATGAATTCTCCTCCATATCAGACTATTCCATTAATTGGAATAAGTCTGTTTTATTACCACTCAACAGGAATATGGAACAAAGACTCACAATTCCAGTTAAAACAGGAAATATCAAATATCTGGGTATCTACTTTTCCCCCAAACTATCAGAACTGGTGCAGCTAAACCACACCCCATTACTGAAAAGCATACAGGACGATCTAACACGCTGGACCAACCTGCCTCTGTCCCTTATGGGCAAGGTAGCCACGGTTAAAATGAAAATCTTACCCAAGGTTAATTATCTCTTCTCAATGATTCCCACACAACCGCCATTAAAATGGTTCAAAACATTAGACTCATCCATATCAAGCTTTCTATGGAACAACAAACCTGCAAGAATTAGTCTAAAAACTTTAAAATCTGCAAAAAGCTGTGGAGGATTAGAACTACCTAATTTCCACAAATACTTTCTTGCAAATAGATTACAATATATCTTAAAATGGTTAAAAAATAATCCAGAAACCAACTCATGGTTAGACTTGGAACAGGTGTTATGTGGAAAGATCAACCTGTCACAGCTACCATTTATTAGCCAAACAGTTAAAAAACAGGATTGTTTCAAAAGCATTAATATAAATGCCACCTTAACAGCCTGGTGGGAATTTCTCAAAATATCAAAATCATCAATTCAACCGTGCAAAATGACACCCATCTGGAACAACCCGGACATCCTTATTAACAAAAAAATGATTCACTTCCCAGCTTGGCAAGCAGGGGGCATAAAACAACTAGAGCACGTAATTATTGATAGAAGATTCATAACCCCCCAGGAACTTCAAGACAAACATGGAATAAATAACTTCTTGGAATATCAGCAACTTAAATCAAGTATTACTAAAAAGTATAAAATTAAAGACGACGATTTAAAGCTACCAGATGTAGTTACCACTCTGATTAATTTTTCAATGAATAGAACTCTCTCCAAAATATACAAACTTTTATGTAATTTAGATAACAATATTGCCCTTCCAACAAAAAAATGGGATGCAGATTTGAGCATCAGCACAGATGAAAGCTTCTGGTCAGAACTTTGTCTAAACACCTTTAAACTGACAAAAAGTCCAAATCTGCAGCTATCCATCTCAAAACTCTTCACAGAATTTACTACACTGGACAGAGGATGTTCAAGATGGGTCTCAGTAACTCAGACATTTGCGAGCACTGTGATAATAATCTACCCGACAGCTACATGCACGCACTGTGGTTCTGCACTCCTGTCAGGGCTCTCTGGCAGCAGGTATGTGCCGATTTATCAGTCTGGCTTAAGGTTTCAATCACTGCCTCACCGTCACTTTGTGTGCTTGGTGACATGAGTGCCATCGATATAGAAGAAGGATTAGCATCTATCATTTTCATAACCCTTTGTATTGCCAAAAAAACTATTTTAATAAATTGGAAAAACAAGAAAAATATAAACATAAGTCAACACAGAAATCTGCTGTTTGATCATATCAGCTTGGAAAAAATGTCAGCCCAAAGCTCAAGTAACTTTGAAAGAATTCAGTCTCTCTGGTCTCCTGTGGTTGACTCCATGACTTAGGGGGTGGAGGGCCTGGTCGTCGCTGCTCCTTGCCCTTCTGCCGTGGTTTGGGGTGGGGGTCGGGGCTTCCGGTGCCTGGCGGGGGCGGTGGGGGGCTCCGTTGGTCGGGGGGTCGGGTCCGGTGCCTGGGTGGGGCGGGCTGGGGCGCTGCGTGGTCCTCTGGGCTTGGGTGTGGGGGTGCGTGGTGGGGGGGTGGGGTGGTGGTCTGGCTTGGCTTGGGGGGGTGGTCCCTTTGCCTGTGCTGGGGGGGGTTGGCGGGGGGCCCTGCTCGGGTGGGGGGGGCCCAGCGGCGCCGGATGGGCTGCCCATCTGCACCTGGGGCTGGGATCGGCCCTTCCCTGGCTCTGGGACGGGACGGGGCAACCCTCTCGGGGCCCCCGGTCACTCTGGGTGTCACCCGCTTCGGCTGCGGGGTCTGGGGTGGGGTGGGGTGGGGGGCTTGTCGGCCCTGTCCTGTGGGGGGGCGTTCTGGGGGGGAGGGGGGCCCATTATTAGTACGGGTCGGGGGGGCTAGCGGGTCGGGGTCTCCGCTGAGGCAATCAGCGGTTGCCTCGGCCGGTTGGCCTCCTCGGTCCCGTCGAGGCCTGACCAGAGCTCTTCTAGGGCCGGCGTCTGGGGGTGGGGGCCTGGGCTTGCTCCGGGGGGGGGCGACGCTTTCTGGCTCCTCTCTCTCTGTGTGGGGTGGGTGGTGCCGGGCCTGGGGTGTCGGCGCCTCCGGGGGTGGGCCCCTGGGCTGGGTGGCCCTGGCCCCTTTGCTGGGGGTGGGCTGGGGGACGGCTGTTTGACCACCGGGGGACAGTCTACCAGCTGTCCCCAACTTACCCCCTTCCTTATATAACCTCATATTAGGGTGAGGGGGTGGGGGGTTTAGCCTGCGATGCGCCTTGGGGGGGGGCTACTTGGGAGTGGCCCCCCTCCTATGGTTGCCGTATGAAGTGGGCCCCCCCTCTTTCGGTTTTATTTGCACCTTAGACACGTAGGGTCCTTGGTAGGGGGGGTGCTTGGACATCACTGCCAGCAAGCAGCAGATGTCCTCCTGGCACCCTACCCGCCAATTTTAACCGCACCTTAGACATTTAGGGCCCCTTGGTGTGGAGGGTGAGGGGACATCACTGTGAGTAATCAGGAGATGTCCCCTTAGTGCCCTACTCGCCAATTTTAACTGCACCCCCCTTAGTACACACACCCCTCCCCCTTCAATATATACATTCAAACATAAACACACACACATGCACACAAACACCCTCTCAAACACCCATACACGCACACACATTTTACAAGGAAGGTGGGACCTGGGTCCATCTGTCCCCTACCCCGTCCCTGGTGGGGGGTGTGGGCCCCTTGGCGATGGCGGCCGTGTCCCTTGGGTGCCGGCTCCCTGGGACCGGCGGTGCTCTCTCCGCGCGGTGGGGGGGTTCATATTACACCTGAGCCGGGGGTGTTCGTGTCCCTGGGGGGTGGGTCCTGGTCCTTGCCCCTGGGCGCTGGGCCCCGCCAAACTTCCAACATGGCCGAGCCTGGTCGGGCCATATTTATAACATCCCTTATGGGCCGCCCTTTTTTCCCCGGGGTTCCCCCCTCCTGGGCGGGGGCGGCGGGCCCCTGCCTTGCTCCTACCTGGACCAACCGTGGGCCGGGTGGGTGGCTGCCTGGAGTGCGGAGCGGGTCTCCCTTGGGGGGTCCTGGCTCGTACCTGGGGTCGGGGCGGGGGGATGCCCGGAACTCCTGGGTGGTGGTGGGGTGCTCGTCTGGGGCTGTGGGCGTCCCTCTCCGGTGGGGCCCTGCGTTGGGCTCTTCCGGCGCGGCGGGGGGCTGCTTTCCTGGCTGGGCTGGGGCGGCGCTCTCTTTCCCTCTGCGCCTCCCTGCTCTCTGGCTCTGGGGGCCTCGCGGCGGTCCTGCTGGCCCTGGCCTGGGTGGCGGTCTTGGTCGCCCGGGGGGCGGTTGTTCCCTGCCTGTTCCCGTGTGGCGCTGGGGGAATTCCGGCTGCCGCTGCTGCTGCGGCGGGGGTATGGGTGTGGGGGTGGCTGGGCGCTCCTCCTCCTTCTTTTCACATTCCACCATCCATTTTAGAAGAACATAAACACTCACCTGAGCACAGGTGTTAGCTCACCTTTGCACTAATAGTTTGCATGATTGAATGAATGAAAGATTTCACACTAGTTGGTTTAAAGGCATAAGTATGCGTTCGTGAACACTATCTGTTTTGTGTGCATGTTGACATGTGGACATTTCTGCGGCTAGCAGGTGTGTTGATAATATTTGAGTGTGTGTGAACAGGCCCCGCCCTTTTTGTACTACATTTGAACCGTACCGTAACGATAAACAACCAGTAAACCTGCCTGCTCTATGCTGCTTCATGGTCTTACCCCCCTTCCCCTCCTATTATCACCCTCCTACCCCCCCCTCTCTCTAACGTCCCTCTCTCTTGTTCCCCTCTTTCCTTTTCCGTCCGGTCCAACACCAAAGATTTTCAAACATGATTGAAATTAATAAAGTTTGGCCTCAATTACAAAAGGGGTTTATTCAGACATACCTTTGGTTTGTCTGAAGATGAATAACCCCTCTTGTTAGAATAAAATATGTCCAACACAAGAGGCCCTCAGCTCTCATCTGTTTGCCTAGCTGTTGGACAGGACAAGTTGAAAAAAAAAAAAAAAAAAAAAAAAAAAAAAAAAAAAAAAAAAAAAAAAAAAAGAGAGACGACTAGTTACACTACTGGACAAGGAACTTCTAAAAATATATCTTTTAAATGAAAAGATAAACTAATATATACAGGGGGAAAGGAAGTTGACAGGAAAAAACATCAGTTTAGTTACTCCCAGACTTATAGTTGCCAACATGATCATGAAAGCAAATGCTCCTAAACCGAACATTTTACTTTACATCACACCGTTGCTGTGGTTAGAAACAGGAACATGTGTACTAGTACAGCCAGACCGCAGACCTAAAAATCAAAGTTAAATATTGCAAAACTAATGGTTTGAGTCTTAATAGCTAGTTCACTGGAAAGTTACTTATTTAAAGTGATAGAGGCTAGCTGTAGCTCATTAACCACACATTAGCTACCGAGCCCGTTTCAGTACGACCAAATGCACGAGGCCTTAAATGACAACGCTGCCTATGACGGCCAACCTTGAAAAAGCAGTATTTCGCAGTCCACTGCACTTAAACCCACACCAAAGTCTTTCGTTTCCGTCTAAACTAAAGCGGAAAAGTAAAAACTATACCCCGTTGAAGGGTCGGCCGCCTGGAGTTTATTCGTCCATCCTCCTGTCGCAGAAATGCACCTGTTTTATTCTAGGCGGAAACGAGCAGTGAGCTGCCGGAGAGTGGCAAACATAAAGCTCTATCAAACTGTAGTTTGGCTGATGCCTCCTCGATACCATCAGCGGAGCAGCCCTTTACAAACACAGCTTGAAAGCAACAACTTAAACATCGGTGTTTACGCGAATCGGCGTACTTATTAAGTTAACTCGGCAAATCACCGCGGCTGATCCTTCTAAAGAAGCTAACAAGCTAACACCCAGAGAGAGCGCTGGTGACAAATGTAGGTCTCTACCTGTCCTGTCGAAGAACGGGAAACCGCGATTATTCCCCGGATTAGATCGCATCGCTACCATACAAACGGTCAAGGGGTAACCCTCAATGCCCCGGCAGGGAGAGTGGAACCCCAAATTCAAACTGACCTTGTTAGCGAGGTAACGTTAGCCAAGTCGCGCCGTGATGCCTCTTCTTGGGGAGCGCTGCAAACACTCCTCTACTGCCATCAAACATCGCATTTCCACCGCGGCGCCCTCCAGCAAAGTGTCCCACAAACACGCGAATGTGAACCGTTTTGGGAGCCGTGAGCCCCCCGGTTTATTTATTATATTTTTTTTAATCAAAAGACAGAACTGTGTCCCAGTTGTGACGGAAGCCACCCCTCCCTCGCCGCCTCGCTCCTCTCTGTCCTCCTCCACACAGGTCTACGGGTTTGGGCTTGTTGTGTTTAACGGGGTGACTCCGCCTCTTTATGGAGTTTCAAATCTAGAAACTGATGTTCAACTGCAAACTCCCTGACTAAGATCAGGAATCATAGCGCCTGTGTTGGTTTAGCTCCTCTTGGGTGAAGTCTCTCATGAGGTCTTTAAGAAGCCCACTTCTGTTGTCATGTCTAGACAAAAGTGTAGGTTCCTGCTGTATGATTTTATTTAAATAAAAAAAAAAAAAGCACACAAATTCTTCTTGTGTTTTAGAAGTGATTAAATCAATAAAAACTCAGTACATTTCAAATTGTTGACTTTCTTCATTTTTCTTCTTCCGGTATTTTTCCCCGATTAATCAACATACTTGATAAATCAGTTCCCACGATCCAACCAGATCAATCTGTCAGAGGCACGTTTTTAATCAGATCGAGCTATAGTATTATACCCTTGCTTCAAATGGAAGCAAATTGATTATAATGAATATTGTAAAATACCATTTGGACTGAGGCACAGTAGTTGTTTTTTACTATAACGTAAAAACGACCAAGTCCCTCAAAGCAGACAACACACACGTGATGGCAGCAAAAAATGATCAAGCCATCATTACAGTCCAATGTGTGGAAACACCTTGAATTTTGCAAAAATATGTGAGCAAACAGTGTGGTAGAATGTTTTAATAATCTTCTGTTTGTATTGTAATGTTTTGATGTGGAGAAACAATAGTGGGCTGAACTTCATAAAACTAAAATGTGAATGAATTTGCCATTAATTCTTGTTTACTTGTTTGTTTGTTTGTACACATTTAATTTACACTTGTCATGGGTCAGTGAATCAGATTGAATCGGATGGTCCAAAGTGAACCAATATTGACTATGAATCGTATTGACAAAAAAATTATAATATGATGATCGTGGTTAAAATGAATTACAATCCCATAAAAACAGTAAATGTGGCTAAAGTTTTACCACACTTAATGAGTTAATTAATTTATGAATTTTCACAAATAAATGTCGCTTGCTTATCAAAAAGTATCATTTTTTTATTGCTTTTTGTGAGCTTTAGGTTTTAAAGGTCAATCTTTTATTGGGTTCTGTATCAAATGGTATCAACGCCTGCAAATGAGCTTTCTCACAAAAATGTATTACAATAATAATTTGAACCTTGAGAAAAAGCACAAGATACAAGACGTTTCAGCAAATCACATTTTATTTTCATTAAAGTTGGATATGCTAAAATACCTGAAACGTCTTTGTTTGATGTTCTCTTGGCAGAAACACCTGCCAATTATTGGCCAAAGAATAGAAACTCCCAACGGATTCTGTCTTACACATTTTCTAAACTCATTAAAGGGCTGATCTGTATTGCAAAATAATCTAGTTTCATAAGAAAAGAAACTCCAGACAGATTAGCTGAGGATCACTGAAAGTCTAAAGGTTGTATGTGTTAGAGGGTGGTTACACAAAGGATAAACAACTAAAGTATTTTCTGTTTTGCCAAACAAAAATATGAGGTCGAGCAACTCATCATTTTTGCAGAACAAAATTGTGTTTAACATTGGCACACATGTCCCAATGACTTAGGGACAAGAATTAAAAATGTTTTTCAGCAATATGCTTTTGTAACAACTTTACTTTAGTCAGTGGATTAGGCAACAAAAACACTTGTTTGAATAAAAGAGTCACAAAATTGGTAGTTTGAAATGTCAGGGATTATGTTTTCTTTTAAAAGCTCATTTAATCACAGTTTTGCTTTCTTTAGAAGTATTCATGGCTTGTTGGTCTTAAAGCAAGAGCTGCTTCACAAATCTGCGTGAGAAAAATAGATTTTTAGAGAATTTCTGATGGTCCTTATAATTAATTTTCTTCCCTTTTACCACTGCATACACTCCTACTACAAGGCAAACCAGAAGTAAGCCTAGATGTCGTGTTTCCCTCTGGGAAAAGGTGTAAACCATCATGGATGACTGGTTGCATTTGCCTACGATATTGTGTTTTTAAATAAGCCATTGGCTCTGAAGGTAAAAATTTATTTGGAGGAATGCTTAGTAGAAGGAAAACCTCATGGAGACCACAAGGGAAAACATTTGCATGAAGTATCTTGTGCCATTGATGTGATGCATCACTGTGCAGAAATGTAAGCAAACTGCAAATAACTTGCAGTAGAAATTGACTTGCTGTTTACGGCAGCAGGAAAGAAGCCTTCGTATTTAAATAACAGCATTGGCAGGCATTAGAGGAAAAGACAGAGAAAACAGAAATGGAGCATGTCTGCCGTTCACAGATCTGTCAGCTATTGTGTCCCATTGACTCTTTCGTCACCCCATGAGGCAACAGCAAGTGAACAAAAGCATGCATATAATATCTGCGTGCAGAACTGATAAGAATGTAAGTTTATGCTTTTCTCAAATGAATGACTAAAACTAAAGAAATAACAAAATCAGCTGCAGAGTAAGGTTTTCTTTTTTTTTTTTAAACACAGACACGTTCTATTGAGATTCTCAAAAAGATTGCAATTACAATATAATTAGGCAACATGAGACTTACTTTGTAACCACACATTTAGATAAATATGTCAACTGCTAATGGAGGAAGACAAAATGGGAACATTACCTGTGCCAGCTTGATGGAAGACAATTTGGCAGGCAATTGTTGATCTCCCATCCAACAGATGTGGGATTTTCATCACAAATACATCAATCAGCTCTCATTTTCCCAAAGTGCACACACAACAGCTCTCACAGGTTTACCCGCCCATGATAGCCCCACTACAGAACGGCTTTCATGTGATTGCTCATATCATTCTGACTCTTGATATGTGAGCACAGAGGAAAAAAGAGGATTAGGAATCAGCTGACTCCCCACATTTACTTCCAAGTGAATTCATAGAGCTGAGCAGAGTTTGCAGAACCTCTGAGGTTTTCATCTGAGCCCTGTAACTCTCCGTTAAACTGTTTTCTATATTTTTTACAAAGAGAAGTTTGTTTGGAAAAAGGTAGTTGTCTTGGTCAATTACAAAATAGAAAGATCCATTTTTAGATTTTTGACATTATTATGCAAGATTTCTCTATTTTGCCCAAACCTTTGTCACAGTTACATTTCAGAGCATCAAGTTTGTTGGTTCCCTTCACCCAGTACCCTGGCTTGGCGCTTGGATATACATAGAACCAGTGTTGTTGACTGTCTTGAGTCTTGCTTCAATCTTTCTTCAATATCTTCATCTTCACCTAATGTTACCTGATATTAAATTATTGTGAAACAGCTTAAATAAACTAAAAACTGCAGATTTGGTTTGTGCGTGTGCGGCTCAATGCTAAACAAGAAGGTTTTTCAAGGGATAGAGAAACTGTCCATCATTTTTACACTAAAATAGATTATTAGAAAGCAGATGGTCTGGGAAAACATCCTCATTGTTTAAAATTAAAACTGACCAAAATGGGTGCTTTGTTTCAAATCCAATTGGGAGTTGTATTTTCCATTTGTCATATTTGCATGTCATGCTTAATTAATCCCATCTGAATCTTGTGTAGGCAAGGTTTCTGATCATTTGCAAATTATGCTGCGTAATTAACCCACCAACAGAAGTCTCCCAGGCAATAAAACTGTATTGGACAAGCTATTTCATTAAAGTGTAAACACACTGTTCTTGAGGGGGACTTTGTTTTCAATGTAAGTCAGGGAAAAAAAGCTCCTAATGATGATTGTCTCTGATGTAGTACGTTTGTTATCAGCAACAAACAGGCCTAATTTGGCCCTGAAACACATAAAGAGGACATCAGTGAATGCCGAAGTCATCAAATGGAGTAGCCACAGGATGACCCCAATAAAGAATGGGGAGTTAAATCAAAATCCAGTGACTAAATGGACCCTCAGTGGACCTCAAATATGTACTGCAACACCAGCACTTACCACAAATGTCCTCAGTAATCACTTGGTGCAGTTACCTGGTTCCTCTATTTAACTGTATGCAACCAGAACATATTGAAATGGTGATGGTAGAGTTTTTGAGTTTTCAGTTTTTGATTGACTTTTTTTAATAAACATATTATATATTATATTATAAACACATATTGCTGCAAAATGAATAACAAGAAAAAGGTGAAATGCAATGAAATTAAAAAGAAATGCAGTAAAGATAAAGTAATTTGCTTATGGTATTTATAATTGCTTCTTTAGCAAAGCTAGAGACTCGGTTCATATCTAAATTAGTGCGTGGTGATGTTCATCCAAGAACATTTCCTTTCCACATTACTGGATTGAAAGTGTCCTATACCCTGTGACATTAATAGGCATTAGAAAGCTAATGCTGCTGTTAGCATTCATTAATTTGTGGTTACTCCTAACATGTTAAAAAAAAGCTGTTGTTAGTATAAAATGTAGAAAAAAATCACAATCTGAAAATTGCAGTTAAAGCATAAGCTTAAGACAACAAAGGAATGGTTTAACACGGTTGTTTTTGTACTGATGCAGAAATTAAAAGGAAATAAAGGCTTATGGTTACGATAAAACAGATCGATGCATTCTCCCTTTATAGCCTTGTAATTTCATTATAGAAAAAACTAGAGGTTGCTTTAGAAATAATTCAAACAGCATTTATTTACTAAACCAAAGGATTGAAAAGTTATCACAGGTGAGCATTTAAACAATGATTATAAAGATAACACAAGAAATGCTTGAATGTTCTTAAAATTACAACAATATTCTAACAAATTATATCTTATGTAATTGTTTAAGCCTGTTGTTTACTTACTTGTTCAAGTGTTGGCCATTAAGAAAAAATAATTTTGGGGGAAAGAAATTGAACTCATTGTAATTCTGATGGTTTTGATTTGACTAGAAATCTATAGCCAACAGTTTTAAGTGTTTTATTAGTTGGTAACAAATAGTCAGGCAAATAAGCTATCGTATTCCACAATAGAAATATCCAAATTCCTTTTTTTAATGGGATACAAATAAGTTTTACATATACTGACAGAGGAATCTCTTTAAGACTATGAATGTTATATAATTTGGAAATCAAGCAGAAGACAAACAATCTTATTGTGTTTGGAGAGAAATATATCGGACAAAAATACTGGGGTTGGCTTGCTTTTTTTATTTTTTTAGATAGGCATTAACCGGATCTCTTGCCTTGTTATTTCAGTCCCTCAGGGTAACCATGGATGTCAGATTTACTCACAGTTTGAGTCCTGCAAATGTGGGAGAGTTCAAACTCTGAAAGTATGACATGCCAATGAAACCTGACTCCATGTCCTCTTCTCTTACCTCTGTGGCTCTAGATAACTATTGACCTCCTATGTTTCCTGTCCGTGGCAGGCCGAGAGATTTATTAACTAAGAGGAAAATGTAAGGGCTCAGGAATGTGCTCTAGTTTTACCCATCTGACCTGACGGCGACTGGCACTCCTACTTACTGTGACAGATTAGTAAAAATAAGTTTATACAAACTGCCAAGTACCTGACAATCAGAGACCCCCAGCTTGGGAGCTAAAATGGGGAAAAGGCAAAGATCTGGGTCACAGCTGTTCCCGTAATGTTAGCTATCAACCTTTGTGATGGGTTAGGAAACCACAAGCCAGACAACTAACACAGACAGATTAAACCATGAGTAAAAGCCTTGGAATGTCCTTTATTCCCTTCTTGTCACAAGCTGGAGCTTGCATGTACCTGTGTATTTGCGTATAGGAGTCACACTACACTGTAAAATATTGGAGTTTGCTTGTTCCAAAACTGTGAAAAGAGAAACAATTTTTCCACTAGGTATCTACGGGACAAGTCATGGCAAATTATATAAAAGTGTTCAAATTTAAAGCTGCTTAATGTAAAAACAGAAATCTTAAATTGAAAAACCTAAACAGTTTAAAGTTATTGTTCCCGTTTTGAGTCTTCTGACAAATATTCATCAGTAAGTCAATAAGCTAACAAAAAAGGCTAATTTTTTCTCAGATTTCAGCACAATTTCAATTTATCAACAGCATTTTAGGAAAATATGTAATTTTTCAAAAAGGGGGCGACAATTGATCGGATACAACCATACCCACTGTGTTCAAAGAGGAGGTCTGCAGCATAAGAAGCTGCCTATTCTGTGTCTCCACATATCCACCCACTCTGTGGTCCAAGGCTGTCTGTGTGTTACAAGAGAAGTGACGTGGAGGTACCCAGACGCAGAGAGGAGGAGGCAGGAGGTTTCAGGGAAAACAGCAACTTTAATAAACTAAAACAGGCTAACAAAACCAAAAAAACCACTGCAGAGCAGGCTAGAAGAACTCAAAACTCAAAAATGCACTTGAAACACTAGAAACATGGGAACGATAACCTATGGATCAGCACAGGAGGAAGGGAATGACAGGACTTAAATACATAAAGGACTGACCAGACACAGGTGAACACAATCAGGACTGATGGGGAAAAGGTAAAACTCAAAACCAACACAAAACAGGAAAACCTACAAAATAAAACGGGAAGTTAAACTCAAAACATCACAGAATTAAAAAAACAACTAAAACACAGAAGCAAAGAACCTTAAACCGTGACACTGTGTTGCTGAGTATAACACAGGGAGTCTCAATGATGCAGTAGGGCTCTCAGTGCAGGGACCATGGCTGTGATGCCAAAGTAGTCTTATCCAAATCTGTCGACACAGTCTCATTTAACAGATAAGAGGCTACCCTCGGGCTGGCAGGAGATGGAAAAATACAAAGCCCCTCTTGTTGCTCACTTATCATTCTCACATTCCTGGAATGAATATGTGCATGTTTATGTGCAGACAACCAAAACCAGAATGAGATTTTTTTCCCCCTGCTCATATAGATTTTAATTCTAGGTAAATATGATTTTAATCTTACTTTTCTTTCAAAGAAAGCCACTGATGCTACGGGCTTCTAGCCTTGCAGTATCTTGCAGAGCAGTAAAATAGTGCTGGTGCAAAGTCAAATGTGACCTAAATCTGGAAATGCTGAACTTGCATTCCAACCGATGGAAATCAAACCATGTAATGAATTATTGGCCTCACTGCAGTCTCTGACGGCTTTTTAATCCTTAACACAAATGTGGATCACAGTTCTCATGCTTATGACAAAACAACCTCTTTTTTGTTTTTTAAATTTTTTTAAACTTGAACTCACTTATTGTTAAAGAACATAAAAAAGAAAGCTTCTTTGTTTGAATAATATATGATGTTTTCCATTAGTGTGCCACTTTTTAACAATCTTTAACCAGAAAGTTTGAAGATTAAAGCTTAATCCTTGGTCGAACTACCGGTAATCAGTTACCAACAGTAGAAAATGTTATTCTATCAAATGATATAAATATAATTTATCAATCGTCAATATATATAAATCAGAAAAAGACAAAACAAAGACTCTTTAAAGTCCTACTCTGATCACCTTTTGATATATTTTAAAAGCATTCCCAGTGGTTTTTTCCTTGTTTCTTTGTTTTGTTTTGTTTTTTGCCAAAATAAGAAAACATGTTGTTTTCTAGGACATATTTGGTTCTGCAGAGTGGCAAAAGTTCATTAAAAATTCATCTCTAGAGTTTTTGTCTGTTCCTGGGTCACAACAACTTAAATTAAGAAATACACAGAAATGCAATTTTAAGCTTAATTTTCTTTATCTATGTCCTCCATCATCAGAAAAATGTCACAAAAATATGTTAAAACATCAAAAAGATTATTTTTATTAGAGTGGGTCTTTAAAAATGCCCCAAGATTTACTTAATCTACTGACATAAGATATTTCTTGTATTACTATAAAAAGAAACAATTTCCAGTCTTGCCAGCATAGTTTATATCAAATGTGACAAAATGAAAATAAAATAGTTAAAACGGATGAATAAACAACGGCCTCGGTAGTTCAGGCTTGGAATCACAGATATGGGCAAAACCCAGTGCTTTAATCAGTTCCGAGATTTTTCTTTTGGTTTTAGCCACACAACACGGGCCTTTATCCTTTAGATAAGGACAGCACCCCTACAAATTATCCACACAGATGAAGACCTGGCATGGGCAAATATGATTCAAACAAGAATGTGCTTGTTTTTTGTTCAGAATCTTTTGTTATTTGAGGATGCATATATATCAGCCGTTGAATGCAGGGATACCAGTAACAACCAGCTCAGCGAAAGGCTCTGCTGTGAACAATCTGGAACTTTCAAAATAGCCCATGCTGCTTCATTGTGTTCTGTCTCATTACATTTTCTCAAACCTCAGTGAAAGATCAAAGGCTGTCTAGAGGTGCTTTGAGTCTCTGAAGAGATTGTATTTCTCTGGAAAGGTGCAGTCAAGGACTTTGATGTGGTCCTAGGACATGATACCAGCAGTAAGTTTTTTAAAAGCTCAATTTCACATTTCTGCACTACAGGATTTACAAAGGAACGTTCCCCTTTTTTCTGCCACATAAACAGTTGCAGGGATGGTGATAATGTAGGATTCATACATTTCGCTTCATCTACGGCTTTTGTAATTTTGTTTCTGCACATTTGACAAGAATAACAAAATGCTCCTCATACTAATCAGATTAAGTTTCTGTCTGCAGGCTGCTTTAACCACAACAATGGTGCCACAATGGTGCTTGCTTAGCACACTTGTGCACCTGCACATGACACATGATCCCCTTGCCCTGTCTCAGACATGCCCCGAAGGACCCCTTCTCCTCACATCCACCATGTCAGCCTTACTTTAGAATTATTATTTTTTCATAGATACCAAAGAGAGCATGTGACCCAAGGCTTTAGCTTTGGTCTTGTGGCTACGACATTAAGAATAAAGACAAGCACTTGCACTTGAAAATGGTTTAATCAATTCTGAAATGTGGTGTGGGAAAAGGTTTCAGTTATTACTCTGAATAAAAGCACTCATTATCACCATATAAAAGAAAATGTAGCTTCAATAAAATTGCAGAGGGAGAAAGAGTGAAAATTTTATGCATAGAAGACTAAAACCGTAGCTTCAAAGGCCTCTCAGTTTAATGAAATTATTCTAACACAAAGTGGTGTCAGAGTGTACAGTTTAGTTTAATCTACAAATATCTTTGCTATCAATTTAAACACTTAAAGTTGTTTTGTGTCTTTCTCGACATGTCGTGAAATTTCTGCATTTGACATGTCTTTCATGACAAACACTGCTGGTTGTTAGTTACTTTGTGGTTTTCAGGAGTGACGTGCTTGAAGCAGCTTTAAAGTGCTAAGAACTCTAACAAAGTTCTTCAAGGACGCACTAGAAGCATTTCTGCTCATGATTTATTCTCAAAAATAATGTTTTATACCAAACTGACATTTAATAGATTTGCTTTACGACAGAAAAGTTTTTTTATTGAGATTCAATTGCTGATTTTTTAAAGTTAATGTCTGTCCAGCCTTACATAAAATCTAAAAGCATCATATTTGAATTTAAATTCACAGCAAATGTGTCAGAGAACTGAAGCAAGCAGGTCAAAACTACATACATTTTCTTTTGTCTGTGTCCTTTCTTTTTTTAGCTCCTGGACATTTATTACCTTTTAAACTGTAAATGGTTGCGAGATTGCAACAGTCATTAACTTGAAGTCACAAGTCCAATATTTGCTGTCTATTAATTCTGTTTCCCCACCAACTCCTGTGGGAAATAAATGAACTGAGCTGTTGAATGCCGCAGTGGTCCACTTTGTCTTTTACTTTAGTTGTTGGTCCTGCAAAGAAAATACACACAGAAATTTGAGCTGTCCAACTGATGTAGAGCTGCAGCTTTAAGAATTGTTTTAGTTCAATACATTCAGCTTTTTAATTTGAGACTTTTGTGAATGATTGGCTAAAAAAGAAGTATGTGTGTAAGTGGGTTGCTTATCGAAGATTAGTTTGATTCATATCATCTTATTTTACATTTACCTAAAATGGTAAATATGAAACACAGATGTGTGCCTTTTCTGCATGCATCCACAAACACATTTTGTGTGGGTGGTGCATGTACAGTTGAAACCACTCAGAGATCTGGACCAAAGTAATTCTTTTTCTGAAAGTTCTTTAACAAGTAATTTCCCCTGAATATTTAAATTCTGATTGTTTCTGTGAAATGTCTTGGGCTTTGTCCACATTTGATCAAATCATTTCCTGTTCGCTTTTAAATGCAATTTCATGCATCTTTAATGAAAGTGAAAATAAGCTCTCTAAATCACACCCCCCTAATGCAAATCAGCTCCACCGCCATAAATATGTAAGGATGCATGTCTGAGAAGGTACACGCAGGTGTGTGTCTGCTTTATTTGCATTTCCAGCTCATTTTGAACATTGAAATAGCAGCTTTGGACTTCTCTTTATGTCAATGAAATATTAAACTATTTCTTCTTCGTTTTGGTTTGTACTAGGAGTCTCTTTCATGTTTCATAAATAAACACCAGAAAATAAATATCGGGCCATTGCTTTTTGCTTGAGACAGAATTAAAGATGATTTTAACTTTCATGAAGATCAAGCTGAAGCAGACGCTGCTTTAATGAAAGATTTACCTTCTGTGAGGATCAGGCAAAAGCAGAGATTCAGCCCTCCCTCCCATATGTCTTCACTCACCATTAGACAAATATAGGAAAACCGTGAATTTCCACACATACATTTTTAGACATGTGCCTGATAGCAGTTAAAAGGAAAAAGGTGCGCTAAAGCTTTTACCTTTTCCCATCACTTGATATGTGTTTTGACAGCCATTCAGTTTGAGGATTATTTCCTTGACTAAAATGCTTCAGGTAAGCAGAAAAAATGTATATTCTGTGTCCCCAGGAGAAATGAATGTCTACCAAGAACTGCTGATTGGAGCTCAAACAAAACACTTGTGACTGTTGATTGTCAAGTAATCATTTTATAAGGTGCCCAAGGTGTACCCCGCCTTTGTCTAACAGTAGCTGGGATAGGCTCCAGCAGCCTAGTGACCGCAAAAGAGATTAAGCAGGTTTCGAAACGGATAGCTGGCTGGATAAAAGGTGAGTTACAGCTACACAAACACAGGGTGAAGTTCTGACAGTTTAAACAGATCTTTTCATTAATGATCAATATTTTCTGACCAGGATAAGTGCTATCTCCAACAAAATAAAGTAACAGTATTACCTCAGTAATAGATTACAAAGTTCTGACTTTTGAAATAACAACAGATTGTGAATTTGGTGCATTATCCCTTAGCTCTTCTATGCTTTAAATTGCTCAACACAAACCCTGGAGGAAGGGTGGCCATCCATCCATCCATCCATCCATCCATCCATCCATCCATCCATCCATCCATCCATCCATCCATCCATCCATCCATCCATCCATCCATCCATCCATCCATCCATCCATCCATCCATCCATCCATCCATCCATCCATCCATCCATCCATTCATCCATCCATCCATCCATTCATCCATCCATCCATCCATCCATCCATACATACATTAATCCATCCATCCATCCATCCATCCATCCATCCATCCATCCATTCATCCATCCATTCATCCATCCATCCATCCATCCATTCATCCATCCATTCATCCATCCATCTATACATTCATCTATCCATCCATCCATCCATCCATCCAACCATCCATCCATCCATCCATCCATCCATCCATCCATCCCACTCTTCATTGACCAAAAGCATTTGAGAACTTTAAAAAAATATATATTATTGTAGCACATTTTATTTTAAAGGGCCTATATCATGCAAAATCTATTAAATTTTATTTATACAGCCCAATATCACAACACTGTCGTCTCAACGGGTTTCACACTGGTAATTGTACAAAAACATACAATCAGTCATAAAATACATTAGCTGATTGCTAAACTAAACTAAACGATGAAAGTAAACCGGTATCCCTGGCCTAAAACCAACCTTTTTGAATTTTTAAGTGTTTTATAATGTTAGTTTCTCACTATCAACAACCCCAAAGCAGTATTTTCATCCATTCACGTTTTTCTGAGCAATCCTCTGAAAAAACTCCACTCTGAGCACGAGCCCCTCCCATTCCATGAAAATGAGTAGGTTCTTTCAGATATATATATGAATGAGAACAGCCCCTTCCAGGAAGAGTCTGTGCTGCCGGCTCCACCAGGCTAACACACACACACTTTCTCTGAGGAGCTAACAGTGATCGTCAACAAAACGCTTTCCTTTTATCTGCTCAATATGCACATCCATCTTTGCAAAAACGTTGGATGTTTTTGTGGACGAAACGCAGGCACGCTGCCGAGGCTGACTCTAGGTTGATATCATGAATTGGGAGGCAACTATATGGTGCGAACGCTGGTGCCTTACTTCTGGGTAGGAATAGAACTGTGAAAATAACTAACTACTTTTTTAGTGTGCCTTTGAAAGGCATAAGAAAAGCATGATATAGGCCCTTTAAGTACTTCTGCAATCATCAATGAGATGTGACATTATTTGCACACAATGAGTTTTAAAGCTGCAACCTAATTTTGTGTGATGGTATTTCTCTTGCATTGTTTTTGAAACATTGCAGAGTAAAGGTAAGTGAAAAATCATTGGTTAAGACATTTTTGCTAATGCTATCACTCCATTATTAGGCAGCATAATGAAAAAAAAAATTCTTTCTATCCTCTCTATCACAGGGTAACCAAAACTAAGACTGTGTGGGAATACTCCCCTTACTAATTTCACTCACACAACTGGTCCTGCTGGAGTGATGTGTGCATGTGGAACACAATTATCAAGTCAGAGGAGAGGAAAGAATAGCCTCATGTCCCACCTACGGAGTCTTAAATGCCAAGACAAGGAGGGAGTGTTAATCAGCTGAGGGACTGCCTTGTGAAACACAATTGCATTTGTGCTCACAATGAAAGCACACCTCTTAAATTTCTTATTTCTGTTCCTGAGAACACTGTTCCGGGTACTTCCATTTCAGATTGCTCTTCAGTCCTTTCCGACATGCTGCAGTCACATTTACTGCTCGGGTTTCATGTGTCCGCTTTCCTCTACAGGGGCTTTATAACAGCTAAATGCTATACAGGCCCATAACAATCCTTTGGTGAGTTACTAAAAGGCTTATAGATCTATAATATAGATTTAATGACAAGTACTCATAATCCTGGTGCTATAGAAATATGCAGAAGAAAATAATTTAAATTGAGTTTTTTTTTAAAGCTTTGTAAATGTTGTCATTGTGAAACCTTACACTGAATGAATGTAACTCTTCCAATAGGAAGGTCTAATCAAGAAACATTACTGAAGTGTGGAATATGTAGAACAGTAATTTAAAGTATGATATTGCTGCATATTCAGGCTTTTTTTTTCCCCTAACTAATGCAGCTTTTACTCATTTTTGCCATATCTGTCTTTCACACAGCTGGTGGCAGACCCCCTCTCAACATGATGGATTTAAGATCACATAGCACCTCCTACTGTTTGAAAAAAGAACATCTATCACTTTTGTCAGCTCATATGGACCACAGCAGGTTGTTCGTTAAAGGTTTTTTGTGTAGTTTGGTGCCTGATACATGTGGTGTCGCTGTAGATACCCCACAGAGCTAGTTTGTGAGGGATCGGCTCGCTCTTTCTTAGCCCTGTGATGTGCTTTGAGGTTGCAGTTGATTAGAGCTGTTTTAATCTTACCTAGTGAATGCAGTTAAATGCAGTTATTTCATTCACTCACAGAAACACACTTGTGCCTCATTTCCGCCATGTTGGATGTGATTTTTCAACCTTTAGCCATTATCACAACCATTACCACCAGGGGTGCATTGCTTAATCGACTTAATCGAAGAATCAATTTATATTCCTACAATCCAACCATCGTAGGAATATAAACATGGTTTATATTCCACCACGGTGTGGTAGAATGTTCCAATTATGTTCCGCTTGTATTTTCACATGGAAAAACAACAGTGGGTGGGCTGAACTAAACTAAAATGGGAATGAATATGTTATTAATTCTTGTTTACTTGCTTGTTTGTACACATATTTAATTTACACTTGATTCTCTTGGAAGAAAGACGAGGAATTTGGAAAACTTCACCTGCACTGTTCAGTACGCAGATATTGTAACAAAGACATCAGTAAAGTTGTTATTATAGCTTTACAGTGACTGCAAATGCAATGTTTTTATTTGTATAAGATGAAATACAAGTGTGAGTTTCACCATGATACCAAATAAAATTCTTTAATCAAATTGCCTATCGTTGTTCTATAGGATATCAAAAAGTTGAGTGGATGCATACTTTTGGCATCTTTGGCTATCTTAGCAGATAGGCTACAATGGTTGAATTTAACCCTTGTGCTATCTTTGATGACCCCACCCTTACATTGACGTGTTCTCCCTAACATGACAAAGGTGGATGAAGGTGGAAAGATTTCATGTAATCCATGGACACCAGTGAGGTTCACAAATCATTGAAGAAAAAAGGTTCAGTGCACTGTCTAGACTCTAGTGGGTCTAGATGACCCAACTCCCAACGTTAAAGTGCCTAGGATAGCACAAGGGTTACAAGAGAACTATTCATAACTTTCCTTACTTTTGTTGTGTTTGTTAGACAATTAGAAACGATTAAATAAACCATTCATAAATCTTCTGTATATTTGGTTAAAAAAACAAACAAATAAACAAACAAATAAATAAATAAATAAATAAATGAATAAATAAATAAAAAACTGCAGTTTTTTAATTCATGTGGACAACTCAGAATGAAAAACACAAGTGAAAATGCTTCGTTTTCACAGACCATTACTGTGAACAAGACTTGTAATGTAAATAAAAACACACTAGATGGCACCACGACAAAAGAAAGCTGCCAATCAAGCCCACGCCATAAACTTGAAAGGAAATCATTAAGCTCAGGGGGAAAAAAGATATCGTCGATAATTTAGTGTAAGCAATAGAATGCATTAATACTGAGAGGAAGAAGGAGAAAGTCTGCATACTGTACGCTTTTATTACCAGCATCTCTTGACATTGCAAGAGAATTCCAGCAAAGCAAGAAAACGTCTCCATTCCTTCATTCAGCTCCCTCTCCTCAATTATCCAAACCGCGCGCAGAAACATGGGTGATGCTGAATAACCATAAATGTGCCAACCTGCGTGCGTCCGGCGCGCGCCACTAGCCCACGGCCCGGAAAAAATTATGTCCCCGCAGGACTTCACCCAGCAAACATGCACGCGCATGATACAAACAGCTGAGCTAAAACATTATTATTGGCTCACAATTTTTCTCCCTTCGTTTTATTTTACGCAGAGACAACTCTCCCAGCAGGAGATTTAGGTGCGCGCGCGCACGCGCCAGAGAGCAAGAGAGAGACAGAGGGAGCACTCTGCTTTGCTGACACTGGGGGAGGACAGTCCGCACTACACCCCGTGTGTCCCAGACATGCGTGGATACCTAGCGTGATCGGCGGAGATCCATGGAGATAGTTTAGTGGAAAGTCCAGTAACATTTTACATGAAAACAGGTGAGTGACTAAGCTCGTTTTTTTCTGCTCGTTGTTGTTTGGTCTGCGCATCGCCGGTTCTACAACTTAAATTGCTCCTCCTAATGAAGTCATAACATCTAGTATATCTGCAGTCTAATAGCGACTTTTAGTGTTTGTATTTCATCGAATGTTAAGTGTTTGTGTCCAGTTTAATCACCACACATTTTTGTATGTCTTAGAAAGCCAAAATTGAGCCTAACTTTACCACTATCCCTGTTTTTGCATAATTAGAATTATGGATTTGAATCCATGTTTATGAGAAGTGTCTGACATCTGTGTGTGTGCGTGCATAATGAACACTCTGACTGGCATGGTAAATCTGGAATATGGCAGAAAGTGTCCAGATGAGCAGATGAGACAACTGGGCTCTTGTTTGTGGACGGTTATATGTTAATAAAAGTGAACCCCAGTGATTCTCCAGGCCAGTGCAGAACACAAAGCTTGTTCTCAACAAGTCCCGTACAGTGGGCGCCTGGCTGCTGGTGCTGAGGCAGCGAGTGTGTGTGACAGCCCCATTATTCACCAAGAGGCCTAATTGCAACAGCATTACACACTTGATAGAAGATCAGCTTTAGGAGAAATATGGAAAAGGAAATGCGCCAAGAATTTGGCTGCAAATTTGCTGTTAGTTCAAGCTGAAAAAAGAAAAATGTATGGGTTATAATTGGTCAACTTTAGGGGAAGTTCAGCTGCACAGCATGTGAAGACTCTGAAACAGACCATCTTTTGTCCCTCCCTTCTCTTTGTTTAAGCAGTTTTCTGGGACAAACTTGCAGATTCTATAAACATTGGTCTCAATGTTTCTTTTAGATTAAAGAACAAAACAAGACCGCTTCAGAGGATGTTTCCATTTTATCCTCTATATGGCTCGGAAATCTAATCCTGAACCAGAGCATAATTCAAATTCTTCCAATTAAATCATCAGATTTAGAACCTGACTTGTTAAAAACAAAATTTAAAGCAAAGGGACACTATCAGAGTCTTGCAAGCCACATTGGTGTTTTGAGAGAAGCATGGTGAATGAAACACACTGTATGGGAGCTTCCATGAAGGATGAGAACATGGTTTAGATTTATCTTCTTGAGCACATAGTGGAAATCAATAAGGAACATAATTTTATTCAGCTGGTGTGTGGTTGCAGTGAAGAGGAAGCTTTTCTGGTTGCAAAGACACTGCTTTGCCTGTTTCTACAAACTAAAAAAGAATGTACAACTTGGCTGATGCGAGATACAGCCATGTTTTTAGTAGCTCTCAGGGGTATTTGTCTATTGTGTACTGCTGACTCTTTATCCGGGTTCAATTCAATCTTTTAATGCACTCTTAGAGTCAGGGCTCTAATAATAAATGGAAGAACATATTCAATAATGAAACTCCACCTGCATTTCTGCTGTAGATTGAGGGTCGGGGCTGAGAGCCTTCATAAATAACAGAAGCCAGTCCTGACACGTGCTCCTCCAACGCCTGGGAACTGCCAATAATCCCTCTCATCTTGTAATATGCTGTTGTTGCAGAGTAAGAGGAGTGCAGAAAAACAGTTTGGGTTTGGAATCTTAAGTAAGCCACAGCATCTTAGCACAGATACGAAGACAAATCATAGATATGCATCCGTGTCTGCTGACAAGGAGAGTGTCAGAGGAGCATTCTTGGAAAATGTAGGTATTGGTAAACAGAAGAAGACTCTCACTTTTTTTTTTTTTTGTGATTACCCACCTTGAAGTGTTACTGATTTTCCATGCATGTCTGGAATTAGCCCCACAACATTTTTATGTTTTTCACATGTTCTCTGTCTTGTCATGCTTCCCATTTCATAAGACAAATTAAATTTGTCACCTCATCTCAAGAATGAATTTCTTTGTTGCAGCTTTGCAGTGATCCAAATTAATTTCCTCTTCAGTCTTCTGTAATTAACCTGCTTTAAAGTAATTAACCTAAACATGTTGCAACAAAACATGCTTATTTGGTTTGCGATCTTTTTATCAAACACTCATGGTTTGTCATGGTGTGGCGCTTACAGCGTTGATTCATTTGTTTCTTTCATCTAAAAGAGGATCTTTTTTTCCATGAAAACACAATGTGACCCTGGTCTTAGCACAGACGCAATGGCTGACAGAGCTTCAGGCTTTCGCTTGCAATGAAAGGATAGCTCTGTGTTTAGCTCCACGGACCGACCCAGCGGGCCTCGTGACTCGCTCGCAAAGAGTCTCATGAGTGTGGTTTATTTAGTAAAGAAGTTAACTTACAATAGTCACTTTTATTCTGTTCTGTTGAGGAAACTACTGAGGAGCGAAACGCGGGTATATTCTCCAGCAAGTTTTAGACATTGAACAAGAGAGCCAAAAGACTGCACTTGTGACTGTAATTTGCAGAGCCTTGCAGGGCACTAAATGGAGGTTTCTCTCTAGTCTGTAGCCATTTGTATGTGTGTGTATTTTTCAGAAAGAGAGAAGGTTTTCATCTTTGTTCAGCTGGCGAGTGCCTGAAATATTTATCAGGGACTGCACTATTTTTGGGTTTGTGCTCAGTTGTTTTGGAGCTTACGTAAGGTGAACCTTTGTCTCAACATGCATGGTAATGTTTTATTCTAAGTAAAACATTATTAACTCTGTCACCTTGTGCATACTAATGCTGCGAACAGCACAGATTTTCCGCTAAGTTAAGGACTTTGGGAGTTATCTCTTAAATGGAGGAAACACTCCTACCCCATCTGTCTAATGTAAACTTCAACTATGACGTTTAGTGGAGGGGCTTTGTGTCAATTATGGAGCCTCTCTAGATCATCTCAGGTTTCCTGTTTCCTGGAGATATTGATCACCTCGTCTCTCTTTCCTCCAACTGTCTCCATCTCTCCTTTTTTCTCCTCCTGATTTGCCTCTATAGCTCTCCTCCTTTCTCCTCCGAGGTGTCAGATTCTCTGACTCATTCCCTAGTGTGGAGGATGGGAGGAAAGCAGGGATGAAAGAGAAGAGAAAAAAATCTTTTTGCACATCAAGAAAGTGACCTTCATCTAGTCCAAAAAAAAGGATGGGGATAAAAGCTGGAGTTAATGTCCTGCCAAACTGTAATCTCTGCTGTGCAATTCAGAATGAACCAAACGGGGGCTTTCAGATAATGAGAGTCAAGGGTTGTAAAGCAAAGTAAATAGGAAGCTCCAGAGTTGTTTATAGAGCGTCATACACTTCTCACATGCTGCTTCAGTATTGCAGCAGGGAATGTGAAAAGAAATCACATCATCATGTTTTTTATAGTTTGGCTTAATGACAAGTATGTGACGTACAGGTCATGACTGAACCGCCCCCGTGCTGACTAAACCTGGCATTAACACACACTCTGAAAGTGCCACTGTGTCGCTGCAAGTAACAGCTGCTTCAGAGATAACAACTGACAGGCCAGAAATGCAGCCCTGTAAGGCTGGTTATCTGTGTTTCTGGGCTGCTTCAGTCCTGCTGATAATGAGATAAACGAATGAACTTGGACAGAACTAATTAGAGGATTGGATCTTTACAAAAGACAACAGCATCAAAACCTAATCAATGGTTGTTCAAGGGTGCTCTTATTAAAATAACCTATCAGTGAAAAGTACTCAAAACTGTTCTGAAAAGGAAAGAATAGAACATGCGACCATAACAAAGTGTGCTATAATGCTGTTGCCTTGCAGCTAAATGAGAGAAGTTGATCTGTACGAACGCTTTCAACGTGACACACAAAACAACCTTGGTGGAGTCTCTGTATGATTGACTTCAAACAACATTTCTAAAGTCTCAAATAATTTAAAAAATGTGAGGATTTTATTCATTTAAAATTAAAGTTTTTTTTTTATGTGGAGAATTTAAAATAAAGATGAGCCTCTGTTTACACCCACAGTTGTTAGACCCTGGTGAGGTTAAAGGCCTGCAATACTCACACCTCATCCGTCCGTACAGATGAAGCAGAAACAAGCATTCTCACAATAACCGTGTCAAGATGCTTAACACAAATCACTTACCGTATTTTCTAGACTAGAAGACGCTCTGAAGTATGTTGCAGCTGCTAAAAAATGTCTAATAAAGAAGAAAAAATATATAAGTCGCACTGGAGTACAAGTTGCAGTTTTGGAGGAAATTTACTTTGCAAAATATGCCAACATTTCATCTGTAAAGGTAATTCGTAATAAAAAAATAGGTACGGGTTAATAGCCGACGAAGTATGCATTATCACTTTTTAATGCACGCCGTGGAAGCCTGAAACGTCTGACGCAAAGCTTCCACGAAGTGCGTTAAAAAGTGATAATGCACACTTCGTCGGCCATTAACTCGCTTATACTATGGTCACGTACAAAAGAAATAAATAGTAACCAGTTTTTAGTCCTTGTATTTTTTTCCAATTTGGATCACTTTTCTCACAAAAAGCAGACTATTTGTTACAAATAGTCCGCGTTGCGCCGCACCACCGCTGCAGTCAAGATTCGGCGATATAAAGCGAAATATATATGCTGATCTTTCCAATGGGTTGAATAAAGCATCAGTTCAGAGAGAAAGTTCACCTCTTACCGCTTGTTTTTATCCAGATGATGAAGCAAAAGGTTGTTTTAAAGATGCCGGCAGAGTGAAACAGAACATTTAAGCTAGGTGACCGGAACTTATTTTTTCACCGTGCGGTTATCCTGTGGTATATCACTTTTTAATGCACACCCAGCAGCCAATCAGAATTGAGTATTCACCTCGACCATGATATAAAAAACAATAATAGACTGAAGATATGCAGACTTCACTACCATAGCGCATTGATGCTTATTTAGCTGCATGAAACATAGAAGGAAGCTGGTATATTAGTAAAACATATTTTAAATCACTTAGTCTGTTGAATTCTTCATCCTCTGTGTCAATTTAAAACAACTCTGCCAAGCCCGGCGTAATGCTACGTACACACCAGCTATATATGCACATTCAAGAACGCTTTTAGCATACAGTGTTCACACTGGAGTGTCGCTACCCAATACTAGTGCATGTACAGTCAGGACCATACTTATTTGGACAGAGACACATTCTTTCTAATTTTGTTTCTGTACATTACCACAGTGAATTTTAAATAAAACAACTCAGATGCCATTGAAGTGCAGACTTGGATGACATGGATTGAACAAAAAGATTGCATAAAAATGTGAAAAACTAAAGCATTTTTTAAACACAATCCCTTCATTTCATGGGCTCGTTAGTAATTGGACAATTGCCTTCCATGCTATTAAATGGGCAGGTGTGGGCAATTCCCTTGTTGTGTCATTATGAGTGAAGCAGATAAAAGGCCTGGAGTTGATTAGAGGACTCATGCTTGCATTTTGAAGATTTTGCTGTAAACAGACAACATGTGGTCAAAGCAGCTCTCCATGTAGGTGAAAGGAGCCACCATTAAGCTGAGAAAACAGAAAAAAAACATGCCAGAAATTGCTACAGTATTAGGAGTAGCAAAATCAACAGTGTGGTACATCCTAAGGAAGAAAGAAAGCACTGGTGAACTCAGCAACGCTAAAAGACCTGGACGTCCACGGAAGACAACAGTGGTGGATGATCGCAGAATCATTTCCATGATGAAGAGGAACCCGTTCACAACAGCCAACCAAGTGAACAACACTCTCCAGGAGGTAGGCGTATCAATATCCAAGTCTACCATCAAAAGAAGACTGCATGAAAGTAGATACAGAGGGTACACTGCAAGATGCAAGCCACTCATAAGCCCCAAGAATAGAAAGGTAGATTGGACTTTGCTAAAAAGCATCTAAAAAAGCCAGCACAGTTCTGGAAAAACATTCTTTGGACAGATGAAACCAAAATCAACCTCTACCAGAATGATGGCAAGAGAAAAGTATGAAGAAGGCGTGGAGAAGCTCATGATCCAAAGCACACTACATCATCAGTAAAACACTGTGGAGGCAGTGTGATGGTCTGGGCGTGCATGGCTGCTAGTGGCACTGGGACACTAGTGTTTATTGATGACGTGACACAGGACAGAAGCAGCCCAATGAATTCTGAGGTGTTCAGAGGCATACTGTCTGCACAGATCCAGGTGAATGCAGCCAAACTGATTAGGCGGCGTTTCATAATACAGATGAACAACGACCCAAAACATACAGCCAAAGCAACCTCGGAGTTTATTACAGCAAAGAAGTGGAATATTCTTGAATGGCCAACTCAGTTACCTGATCTGAACCCAATTGTGCATTTCACTTGTTGAAGACTAAACGTCAGACAGAAAGGCCCACAAACAAACAGCAACTGAAAGCCACTGCAGTAAAGGCCTGGCAGAGCATTCAGAAGGAGAAAACCCAGCATCTGGTGATGTCCATGAGTTCAAGACTTCAGGCTGTCTTTGCCAACAAAGGGTTTTCAACCAAATATTAGTAAAGACCATTTTGTTTTCAGTGATTTCATTTGTCCAATTACTTACGAGCCCATGAAATGAAGGGATTGTGTTCAAAAAATGCTTTAGTTTTTCACATTTTTATGCAATCTTTTGTGCACTTCAATGGCATCTGAGTTGTTTTATTTAAAATTCACTGTGGTAATGTACAGAAACTAAATTAGAAAGAATGTGTCTCTGTCCAAATATTTATAGTCCTGACTGTGTCTGTAGTTGGAAGAGGCTTGGTGTGAAATGCTGAAGTGGCGCAAATCTCGCAAATCTTTTTTCAGGCTTTTTTTTACACAACTGTATTTAAATATATAAAAGACTTGGTGTCATATAACTCCAATTATTTCCTACTTCATGATCAATTTTCAAATGGTTGGCACTTGGCCATGCAAGACTACCAAATCCGAGTCCGCGTTCAACCGGTTGAACGTTCAGTGCATTCAATGGCCGCACGTTTTGTATGTAGAACCCAAAACAGACCTAAAAATGTTTCGAACGTAGAAGCCCGAAATACGTGTTTACATAGACTTTTCATTGGAAATGGCTGCTTGATCGCGTGTTTCTGAGCCAGGTATGAAAGTAGTGTTGCTATTTTTTTTTAAATATACTTTTAAACTGATTTTAAATCACATAAGATGCACCCCCCCCCCCCCCCCCCAAAAGTGACTTATACTAAGAAAAATTTGGTGATTTTTAAACATTATTGCAATACAATGTCATTTACACTTGAAGCACAAAGCTTTGCTAAGGCTACAGAGACAGATATCTCCGTCACTATTGTTCTATGAGCAGCTAAAATATGCCAGGAAGCCAGATATGTCTGTCACTTTCCTTTATTTCCAGAAGTGTTTTTATTTACACAACTAAATAAAGAAATGTGTTGAACTGCATGTTTGTTTTTTGATCTTGTCTAAAGTTTTGTGTGCATCATTTTTCCTAACATGAGCTAAACAATAATTATAATGATTAAAAAAAAAAAACACTAACAATTATCCAGGCTGATATTTCCTTGAGGCTCATTTTGAATTAGGTGTGCTTTTCAACAGATTTGTCTTTATATGCCACGTATTTTAGTCATGGATGAGTACGAGTTTTAATTTGCTAACCCCCTCCTGCCGCATGTTAAGCTTGTCATCAGCAGTCCACATTTAGGCGCCGTGGCTGCAGTGAGTACAACTGTTGGTCCTCTCTCAGAACAGGGAAGCCAGGCTGGCTCCAGGAGCAGGATGCAGCTCAGGGTCCGATAACCCTCTCAGGGGCTTTGTGGCTGACAGGCAACTTGTGCTGCAGGCTGACACGGTTGTGCTCTAACACCAGATGAAGCCGGGCTCTGTTGGGAGAGTGCAGTCCCCTCTGTACTGAGGGCTGACCCATCTCATTATATGTGACAGAGCTGAGACAGACATGCTGAGAGATGAAACACTGCTCTTTAATTTCAAGCCTCTTCTGTTTCACAACTAAAGCCCTCTTCACCTGTCCATTTCTCATTTTCTCTTTTCAGGAGAAGGACGGAGAGCAGGTTCAATTTAGAAATTTTGTAAAGCTCTTGAAAATTGCATGGATAAAGATAAGCGTACACTTGTGATGTAGAAAGGTTTGGCTTTATTCAGTCCCGAGTTGATGTTCTTTTAGTCAGAGACACATAGCACAGTTTCTCATGTTATTCACAGTTTAGGTACTTTAAGACAAAAATATATATTTTCTTATTTTGTTTTTTTGCTTTAATTAACCATCTCTGCTGTACGGTGGCTCTGACGTGTAAATCATATCAACAAAATCATATTAAATATCACGATGACAATCAAAAAAGCAAAACAAATTAAAAAAACAACATTACAGATTAGAAATAAAAACAAAATTCCAGACAACAAAACAAACTAACACAAAAAACATACTGGTAGATTAACAAAAATAATTTCCAGAAAACAAAATGAAATGTAAAAACAACAAAAACATTAATTGCACATCGCTGATTGGATGATGATATCCAGTTTCGGTTGATATAATGGACAAACCTCATCATCGTGTCAACAATTTTTCTGTTGTATCTAGTTTCTTATTTCAATTTTTAACATTTTACTTTGCTTGAATTAAATAGCTTACAACACTGAACAATATCTTTAATATTTCTGGAATATTTTACAAATAACTGTAACTAAAAATACACATTTCATACATACATAACATACATTATAATATTTTCTTTTTGCAGAGGTATTTGTAACATTTATGCATCTCTTACCTAGTATGGATCAAAATGTCATGCACTGCATTTTTATGTCTTCCAGTTTATCTAAAGCATAGTTTTCCATTGTCTTTCTCTGTCAAACTCTTTTAGCTGCAATTTTCCTATAATAGAGTTAGCATCCTGCTATGGCACAGCTCTGAAGCTATTTCATATTAGTGATGCCTGCCAGTATAACCCGTGGATGTGATGTAGTTAAAGCCCATTCAGTCTTTTAGAATATTTCCTTTGCTTTTGTGAAGGTCGATTTCATCCAAATCTTGGGGTTGATGTAACAAACCTGCTAAAGGGCTACATTACGAGGAACGTGACTCCTCCTTTCACACGCTTTTATTCTCAGCATACAGTCAGATGAGTAAACACAAACTAATCCAGAATTGACCTCCTCTTAGCTCTTTGTGAATTTTTGGCTACAAGATAATCTCCTCAGTACTTCACTTATGCTTGGATGAATGAAAAAGTGTTTGACCACAACAGCCCCCTTAGAAATAAATAAAAAAAATCATACCCCATGGACAGAGTTTCTTTAAATGAGAAAAAAAAGCTGGGATGGGGTACGAAAGTAAGAATTCTAATTTCTTTAAAAATCTAGTCACTAAGACATGTTTTCTCAAATTAAAATTATTTTGCTATAGAAAAACTTTCTTGAGGCCAATATTTGTCTTACAATACTATAAATAGGACACATTTGCTTGAAACAGGGGTCTTTTTACTTTCTTAACATAGACATTTTTCAGTGTAAGAGCTTAATGAAGATTTTTTTTCTCCATTCTTTTTTTGGCGTTACAGACATCCCACCTACTCCAACTTTGCTGTAGTTTTAATTGGTATATGATTGAAGAAAATATCAAATTTTTCAGTGGATTGTCTCGATCAAAGCCTGTCTACATGTATGCGTGTGCATGCTTCTTTGTGTGTGTGTACTGAACGAACTGTTGGCTCCTTTTATCCTGGCAGCTGTATATGAGATTATTATTAGTGTTTTGTTTTGCTCGTTCCTTTGAACGCTGTGCTCTGTATCTGCGTTTTAGTCGGGCGGGGGGCTGAAAGAATGGACTGTCACCTCGTGGCCTATGTGCGTGTGTACTCACATTGACACCCTCTCACTTACTGGTCTGCATGTGCACACCCTATAGTTCACCTGGTCCTCTTGCCTTCTGTGTGTCCATCGAGGAGACACACAATCCCCCTGACCCATTGCATGTGCTGTATGCAGAAGGGAACCCTGTTTCTGTCTTTCACCATGGAGACCAAACATGTCCTCATTCCTTCTTCATGTTCCAAGCCAGCGCAGAGCTGTCTGTGGTGTGAGGGACGCGGTTGTCTCAGAACAGGTGTTCGGCGCTCTAGATCCTTTTCATCTTGACACCCGGAGTGGAGGGTCCTGAAAACACGGCAGAAAAAGGAGAAGAAAAATATTGCTGGCTTTTGTCTGGAGATTTCTGCTGGATTCTTTTTATTCTTGAAATCTTTGAAGTATGTTTTACACAAGTTTGACTCAAAATAACAGCTCTGGTTTCTAATTGCCATCAACTAAAATGATGGATTATAACAGGCTGTGGTTATAAATCTCTCACATATTATATACATTTCAATAATAGTATAAAAAGTAGCTCCTGGTAAAATGAAGTTTTCTTAAAAATGTCCTCTTATGTGCATCTAAATTATAAGTGGGGAATAAATCCTTTACAGTCTGAGCATTGGTTTGCTGTACTCTACTTTAATTACCGTACATGTAATGGTGAAAACTTAAAATGATTTAACAAACCTAACGTATCTCAAAAGGGTTATGTAAATACAATAAAAGAATCAGGTAAAAACAGAAAAGTTCAAACTTCCTAAAATTTAATCATATTTAATTTAAAAAAGAAACCAGAAAATGAATCTTAATTTGGAAATGCAAGTCAAATTTGAAATAACTTGACATTATTTTAAGCTACACTAATACATGAATTTCATTTTGTTATAGAAAGACCCAGTTGCTCTTTAAACCTGTATTTTACATCTCATCAATTTGGAAAATATGACTTATCTGATAGATTTTAAATATTTGGTACAAGAAACAATTACCGGTATATGGTGTGAAGCAATAAAATGTATGTTTCCACTAAACAAGCTACAATCGTTTAATCTTTGGGAAATCTTAAAAATGCACCAGGATTTTTATTTTAAAGATTTCTACTGGATTATTGTATTTTTCTTTTATCCATATCAAAATGAAACGAGGATCTGGAAGCAGTACAGCTACATACTAATACACTGGGTAATTTACTGTAATAACTTGCAGCATGATACTTTGTTACTGCAGTGCACTGCGAGCAAAGAAGGCTGAAATTATGCTTGACACCAAGCTTTTAACCATGCTTAGAATCTATAAGATTGTACCACCGTGTATAAAATCATGTTATAGGGGGGGTTCACATTTTGCTTGGGCTGACCTGCTTTGATTCTTTTGGAGGTGAATATAAGCTCTCAATTTATGCATGAGCACAACTGCCTGCTACATGAGAAGAAATTCCTTTTTAATTAAATTTTAGATGGCTTTAATATTTATCCTAATTTAATAAAAATGATGAAGACCATCACATTAGCCATGTGAAGAAAGCACACACAATGTTAAGGAAAAGGGGTTGGAAAACTAGCTTTAATTAAGGAAATAAAAAAATAAACATTTTTTATCTTGTTTGTGTGCAAAGTATTAACAGTAGTGTAATAAGCAAATAAAAAAAACAACTTTACCTCGTATTCAACAATATTCAATTACAAGGTTTAGTAGTATTATGAAATTGCAATAAAGCAACAAAAACCTGTTCATCTGCATAAAATAGGAACACCATATGCTACGGCTAAGGGCTAACGATTAATTATAATTACCGGCAATAAGGATTTTCCAAAGGGGTTCTAGTCTCTATGTTTATTAATAACATTTAATGTAAGAATTTGGCAAAACTGGTATTGCATCGGAAACTCTCCATGTGGAAGGTTCACAGCACTTATGACACAGGTAGCAGTACAAAACCACATTTACTTTTTTCTGCAGAGGCACTTGTAACATTTATTCATCTCTAACCTAGTATGGATCCAAATTTAATGCATTTTTATGTCTTTAAATTGTTCTAAGCTGTGGCATCCCTGAGATACTTTATGTTTAATGTTTTAGACATTGAAATTGCGTTTGTAATCTAATTAGTTACGGCCAATAGGTACATTTTAACATGTAATCTTAGAGGACAACATTTATTTACATGTTTGGTCAAATCAAAGTTACTTAGAAAAGCTAGTGAAAATTGTAAACATTTTCAAACATAAAATGGAAAACTTATAACACAAAATTCTAACCCTTAGCTTAAAAAATACATTAAAGAAACTGTCAGAATCTGACAGGTGTGATTTGACCTTTTTACCTAGCGTCTAAGACTGTATTATGTAAAGTAGAATTTTTTTCTACTCACGGTAAGTACCTTTAACCTTTACCGTGAAATGGGTTCAGTATGTGAGTTGCAGAGGATGAGGTGCTTGACATGTATTTACAACCAAACTGTGCATCAACGGAAGGTTTCTGATTCTTGATTTGAAGAATCTTTATTATCAACGTATAAGATAGTGGATTTTAGAAGAGCATTTATGTTATCACTCTTTCCAATGATAAATGTATTCATTATAAATTTGTAAATGTACAATGTACACATTTACAAATAAAACAATAAAAAATGCCTCCTTTTGATTCAATGTGCCAGGCATTTAGCTCCACCAAGACCTTCCCTAGAACTCACAGTTCTAGGGATGGTCTTTTGCTTTGTCAATTGTTTATTTATTAAAATGTGTAGTAGGGCTGCACGATATGAGGAAAACCCGCGATATGCAATATTAGAGATTAATTTTGTGACAACGATATAATTTGCAATATTTTGTGCAGGCCTAACGTGTTGCAAAATGAGAAATTTGTTATTTTAAGGAACATTTTTATAGATGATCTGCTATTTCAGTATAAAGCTTTTTTTTTTAATCTTAAACCCAAAATGCAAAAAATCAATAATAATAATAATAATAACATACGATAATAATTTCATGCTTTCCAATATTAAATTTGTTGTTTTAGTTCTGTCACTTACTTAGATTTCCAATTGTGCCTTCTTTATTTTTTCCATTAAAAAGATTTGTATGAGCAGTGACTCACAACTGAAGCGCCAATGTGATGTATTATGTTAGTAAATGCTGCAGGGCCAAGGTTAGTGTCAGTAAAGCAGGACAATGAAACAGTCAGTCCAACCTTGGCAGACTGAATTTTAGCAGTTTGACGCAGTCTGTACTTTGTTAATTCTCTGTTCAGCATAATCAGGTCTAATTTGGAACAGAGGGGCTCTGTTCATCCTGGAACGCTGCTGCTTGGAATTCTGGAAAAAAGGAGTTCCGAGGTTCACCACCCTCACACTGACACAGAGCACATGCCTTGTTATCAGCCCACAGAGATGCACATAATGATCCCTCCAACCATTAACTCCTAATGTAATAAAGCTCTAACATTTTAGTCTTCTCTTTCAGAGCCCAAAGATAATAAAGTTAGCCCACTGGCTGCACAAATGTGCTCGGAGATAACACTTGTTCAGGATGCATCAATCAAGCTTAAAGTCATGATCCGTGGGTTTTGCAGCTGTAGCTAAAAGCAAAGAAAAAATACTTCAGTTTCTGTTTATCTAAAGTCAACCTTCAGGTTCTATGTGATATTAATGTTAATTATATGTAGATGAAAATTTAGGCTGATGGTTCTGCAAACTGATCCAGTTAGAATCGCTTTTTACATAGTAAAACAAGGTTGACTTGACTTTTTAATTGAGCAAAATAAAGTCGCAAACATATTTTAACAGACTAATATCTGAAGATGTGTGCATCAGCTATTTGGTAGAATAACACCGTGCAGGAATGACACATATTAAAACAAAAAAGAAAGAAATCTCAAAATAACTCACCAGAAAACCTGCAGATTTGTAAAAAGACATGCTAGCACAAAGATAAGGCAGTGTTGGCAGGGCTTGGGCTGTAGGCTGGTAACCGTTGCACTGTAGGCTGACTGGCATGCGTGCGACGAACAAACAAGAAGCTTTGATGAGTTTAAAAAGGAATCATTCATTTATAATTGAGCAAAAGCTTAATAAGGAAAGTGCCTGCAGACAGAAACTTAAATTTAATTAAAAAAAACACACCATCTTTAAAGTTTTTGTTAGTATTAGTATTTTAGTTTGACAAATACAACCCCTTTATGTTCTGCCTATGGAGGTTATTCTACAAACACTTGTTCAGTTATCTTTGTTCTTTTACCCTCCATGCTGACAAATGTCGCAAATATAAATTTGAAGGAAACATGAGTGATTCCATGAACTAATTATACACACCGCACTGATGCTTGTGTGCCGCCAGGTGACTCCCACATTAATCATCACGCTGTGAGCCACAAAGCTGACATGCATACAGCCTTTGCCACATTGTCATTCTGGGATCAGTACATATGCTTCTCATTTGCTGCCTGTGCAGAGGTCCTGCTCTGTATTTTTTTCTAACAATGACATTTGAATGCTTTAGCTGAATGAAGTGAAGCGGATAAAACTTAAAAATGCTCTAAAATATTCATGTATTTTGTACAAAGTTGAACCTATTAATTTTGTATGAATCTAAATTTTAAGCACATTTCAATTTTTATGTATATATATACCATGAATCTAACTGAGAGAGAATGTTAAGAGGCAAAGGCACCATGATAAATATCAACAGCTCATGCAGAGCTCGTTGGATCCCAAAGCTCTGTCGAAATGCTAATGCTGTTGGTGCCTCTAGTCAATAGCGTTCACATGCAAAACTGCGTTAATCATGACCTTGTTATGAATATAACCATCAATATTACACTGAATTAAGCAAATTAAAATGTTTCATAAAATGAAGCCTAAAATTATAGCTGGTTGCATGAAAGTTGTTTATTTCTTCGGTGTGCGGCATATGGATGCTCTTTTCTAAGGAATGATCCAATTAGAGTCAATATTCTTTTAGCATATTCAGACAACGAAGTTTTTGAAATTATGTTACCTTTTAAAAAATTCAGCGTCGCATCTGTGAAGTTAATGACTGATTCAAAGGAGCATATGTGGGCTCATAAAAAATGGATCAACTATCATTTCACTTTCTTTCCTTTCTCTCAGATCTTCCCTGAAGGAGCACAGACAGGCAGAAAAACGCACCCCAGCCTTCGCTCAACTGCATGACCAGCGAATGAGCCTTGTTCATGCGTCTCCCTGCGTTCCACTCCCACATCACTATGAACTGTGAGCAGGACTTCGGAGATGGGGGCTTGGGAGTGACCCTCACTCTACGACTGCTCATGCATGGAAAGGTTGAAGAAATTATGTATAAAGCAGCGCTTTTAAAGTTATACTCTGTAATCACATTTATTTAACTTTTGTGTTTTGTTTTTCTTTCTATTTTATGCTTTAAGGAGGTTGGAAGCATCATAGGAAAGGTGAGAACTCCTACATATCTTTCCTTTATCAAATATATTTCTTATATAATCCAAGTTGTTATTTTAATTGGATGCTTTTATCACAACAGGCAATTATATACAATTATTTTCTGAAAATACACTTTATTATAATAATCTGAGGAGACTTTTGGGATTAATGTCCAATACACCATTTGAGGGTTTTATGTGAGTTTTCGCTGACACTTTCTTTAGGATGATATTCTGTTCTCTTTTGATTCTGCTTTGCAGCCGCAACAAACCATCCAACAAATAGTTGTTGTTCTGAATATCCCCATCTGTAATATAATCTCTTTAAAGCACCCTTTCCGGGACCTCCTCACTACCCCCAACTCCCATAAAGCACCTCAGCAATCCATCAAGCAGAAACATTAGTGCACCGACTACAAGCCTTGTGCTGAAACTGAGCTCTGAAGACATATTACCACTGACCACTTTTGGGTACTTTTAGTGTCTGCTGGGAAGGGTTTGTCGGGAATGCGTTGCTTCAGAAATCCTTGCAATCAAGCTTTAAAAACAGTAGAAAAAAAGCATAAATTCAGAAAAGAGGGAAAAGGCAAGACTTTACAACAGAAGTGAAAGGTGTTGAATTCATAGCAAAGGATTAAAGAGTGGGACACAAAGGGAGAGTTTTCCATGAGTGACTAGAAAAAGAAAAGCTATTTATTCTGCAGTACTTGGTCTTATAACTTGCATCCTCATCCCGTTGGTAAACCGCTTACTTCTTCCCCATCAATAGAGTACCAACACCAAAGTCACAATAGAGCACAGACACTAAATTTTCCTAGGACATGATAATGTGTGGTACATGGGTGAGACAATGTTTCTGGTAATAAATACTTTTGTAAAAATAATGGTTGACAGATACATCAAGTACATGAAGGTGTGAATTGTTTGAAAGGAGCTAAATGAAGAGAGAAACAGGAGAGAACATAAAAGCCAAAGGAGGATGTGTTGCAGTCTCTACAAGTCTGGCAGAAATGCTGTTGTCTTTAGCAGCATTTGTTCACACACACACACACACACTCTGCCTGCAGCATGCAGCCAAACCCCAAATATATGTATCTTATACAAATTATGTGCTAAGATGCAAAGCAGCTTCAAACCCTGGATTGCAGAATTTCATGGTCTTAGATGTCACATTGACTGTGAGAGCGACAGAGCTGTGATGTATGAATTCAAGTATGTTCAACTCTCTTAAAAGCTGTCCTTCAACTTGTCTTTTGCAGAAAGGAGAGACTGTGAAACGAATACGAGAAGAGGTACACTGTCCTCATTCTGCAGCATATTTTAGTTCATGTTTTCATTGTTATTTTTCCATCTTCTAAGTCTACCCCCCACCCCCAGTTCTTTTTTAATGAATCTCAAGAGTGCAGCCAAACTAAAACCCGCTCGGTTAACTCTGATTAGTCTGACACTGCTGGCAACATATTTGATTCTTTTACAGCTGAAAAGGTTTTGTATTGTACTTTATGAGGCAGAAGGATAAACAGAGGAATCCGTGCAACAATGCGACTCTGCAAAACTGCTATATGGAGCAGTCAGCCATGGAAGCTGTCCAGCCATCCATTCAAACATCCATCCTGCCAGGCAGTTTCGGCCTTTGTTGCCACCCTGTGAGCTTCCTCCTGTCTGTCCCTCTCCAAACCTTAAAGTCACACAGGGGAGGATGACTCATTGGACTGAGAGGGGAGCATATCCCAGAGCTGAGGGATTGTCATGGAGAAATGTGTGAGAACACATTTAAAAAAAAAAGACGTATGAGAAAATTGATTTATTGTTCAGGTTTTTTGTCCCAAATAAGAAAGTGTACTTTAGCCTTTTTTTTTTTTGTTTTTTTGTCCTTTTTTTTATAGCACAGGACGTGCATTTGGACACACTGGCTAGATTGAATTTCAATGACAAGGAAGAAAACTCGATTTGTTCTTGGAAATGTGCATATCTGTTTTCTGAGTAAGATCTGAGTAAGAGGATGGATACCCATTTCCAGCCTGAGAGGCAGGAAGAATTTGTTTGAAAAATTTGTCACGCAGAATACTAAAAGGGCTTTTTAGTATTTTGAGAGCCACAATACACAGTTAAAGACTTGTAGAACTAATAAATAGGTGTCAACATTTCTGTTAGGAGTAAGATCTTTAATTTCTTCAAATTAGCTGGTAAAATAAATAAATAAATAAATAAAATAGGCAACATGCATTAAAAGTAAAAGATAATAAATAAATATAAATGAAAAAAGAAAAGCAAGATAATCTCATCAGTTTTCAGTAAAAAAAAAAAGAAATCAATGGAACGTATCAATGTAGAAGTAAAACTTAGAAGATTAAAACAAACGGTGTGAAAAAATATATATATATAATATTATCTTTTTTTTTTGCTGATCCTTATGGCTAAAAAAAGGTTAAATCTGGTCGCAATTTTTTGTGTGAAAAAAATCAAAAGCTTTTTGAGAGATCAAGAAACAAATTTAAGCGTACAGTAGCATAAATTCTGTTAGACTAAATTCACATTAATCCTGTAAGATTAATTCTCCAAAGTAATATGTTCCCTCAGCAGTATGTTTGCCTTTTTCCTTTTTCTTTACTCTGAGATACATAACAAATAGATGATGACTCCAAAGGAACCCATTAGTAAAACATCATTTTGAAAAAAAAGCTAAAACTGATTGTGTTGCAACATTTCTTTAATTTTTAAATCGTCTCTTTGCTTCACAGAGCAGCGCACGTGTCAACATCTCAGAGGGCTCCTGTCCAGAGAGGATCATCACCATCACTGGTTCAACAGACAGCGTGTTCAGAGCCTTCACCATGATCACATATAAACTGGAAGAGGTAACTGGAGTGAATGAATTTTGGTATTTTTAACTGTCTACTTTGTAGGACATTGTATTGTATTTGATGCAGGCATTTTTTTTGTATTCAGATTTTTTTATATTAAAGCATTCAGGAGAAATCAAGAACATGCATGTTAGACAGAAGTCTATTGTAATCTGGTATGAAAATAAAGAGATAAATAAAATGAGAATCTGGCAATTAGTAATTGAACCACAGTGGAATAATTAAATCGGATTTATCAAAATTTAGTTTTATAAGTGGCAGTGTTTTAAGTGATCACACTTTAATAAATGGAGAGCTGCATTTTATTTTGCTCTGTATTTGAAAATGTGGCCCCTTTGCACGTCTTTTTTATTTAGTGAGGATAATGTGTGTTCTGAGAGTGGATTGCACATGTCATTTTTATTATCCCCATAATTAATCACTTCAAGAGTAAACCATTTTTTGTGCAACTCACGATAGTGTTGCAGATTTGTACTCGCTCCTGCTGTGTGTTCGTCTGATCTGAGTAATAGATGACAGTTTCTTCGTGGTGTTAAATTCTCAGGAGACTGTTCATCGCTGCATCTGCATCAATTAAGATGAAGTCATTTTCCATCACTTTGGCAACACAGCAATTTTTTTTCTTACAAAACAGCTGCTCCAGATGACATAAATTGAGTAAACACATAGTGACTCCTGCTGCACAGTGCCGTTTTCATTAAAGAACACTTGCACTCACCTGTCGTCAACTCTGAAACTCCTGAGTTTCTATGGTAACATGCTTGCTAACCCACTGGGCTTGTAGTTGAGTTATTGAATTTCAGACAGCTTCAATTGGAGATAAAGGACAACAATTTTTTTTTTTTTTTTTTTTTTTTTACCAACCTGGTGTCAGACTTAGTATTTGCTTCTCTCAGACTTATGTAAAAAAACAAACGAATTTTTCTTCTGCCAGCTGTTTCTTTTTAGATCTCCAATTGTAGCAGGATTTCTGTGAAATGCAAAGGATATAATTATCAGCTATTATACACACTTTTTTTTTCTTTTCTGAGGTGATAAAGCAAAGCTTGAATAAAATCCTCGTGGAGTCTTTACCCCATCAGCATCAGCATTTGGGATTTAGGCTTTGGAACTTCACAGCATAAGAGCGGCGTTTACGTAACTTGCCGTCTTAATTCCAGCAGCTCGCTTGGTGAGCCCATTTTACCATGACACCCCAAAGTATTAAATCTTGCACAGCTGTTAAGGTCTGGCTCATATTTTTAGATCAAATTAAGAAAATGATGATGGTTGTGCTGTCCATTTCTAATGAGACAGGACATCAAAAAAAAAGCCTGATCTGCCTGGCTTAATATAGACACAGAGCTGAGAGGCACAAGAGGCTCATCAAAACATGCTCTCAAATATGGAGAGCAGATGCTGGAAACATGCATTTTCTCTCCTAAGTAAATCTCTTGAGGCTACAGATCCACACTGACCCCAACTCAAACTGGTAACATTAAAAAAACAAGAACAAACAGAATGTTTTGCATTCTGTGACAGCATTGCTGGTGGTTTGAGATAGAGCACAATATATTTACATTTCAAAGCTTTACAGGGAGACAATTACAGTTTTTCTCAGTCGCTTTAGTACAATTCTCAGATCAGAATTGAAGTTTGCAAATACGTGTGTGCATTTCTCAAAACAATTTGTACAAACAGCAAAACACTATGGAAACTAAGTCTTTATGTCATTGAACGTGTCAGTGCCATCAGAACGACAAGTCATGGTGTCATTGTCTACGAACAAGACAGTCAAATTACTTAGTCATGTTGTCAATATAACTGTGTACTTTAGAGGGAGGTTCTGATGTAAACTATGGCTAAAGTTTTGATGACAATTATTGTAAAATGTAAGTTACACCTTTTTTGTTTGATTGCAAGAGACTGGACAAGATTCACATTTACATTTTTATTGTTCATATTGTAAGTTGTTGACAGACCATGTCATACCAACATAGAAAAAACCCACTGCAAACAGTAACACAAAGGGAAAAAAAAGAATGGACAATATTCTGTACAACAGTACAGGCAGTGCATTAGGAATCGGTGTGGTCTTCCTACACCTCTTGTCGTTCCTGTATGTTAGGCCACAAATTCTCATCCACATCACAGCAAATATCCTCTCTTGCAATGCAGCGAAATATGTTTGTCACATTTTGACAACTTTGTCAACCATTTTGCAGTTAATGACTTATACGATGAACTAATGACTAGGTGTTTTGAGGAGTAAGACTGTTGCACAGTGAACTATATAATACATTTTGATCAACATGACATAAACAGTTGATAGTTCAGCAAAGAGCAGAGAATTGTACATAATCATTTGCATGGATGTACCAAAGCAATTGCAACTTGTTCAAAGAAGTGAGAAACTGCTTATATGATGTGCACAAGTGACATCATGATGTGAAGATTGAACAAATAGTTTGGAGAATTTCATTCTGATCTGAGAATTGTACTAAAGCGACTGAGAAAAACTGTAACAGCTCAGTCTCCACCCACTCCATAGAAGACTAACGTTTGTTGTCTGACAGGCAGAAAAGAAACACTTTAGTTAGGAATAAAATAATTGTTTTAAGTTGAAAGGAAATGTACAACCCTTGTGTATTTTTATAACCTTTGTGCTTTTTTACCTAAAAGTCTGTGTCCTTTTTCTTCCACATAATCACAAGCAGCAGAAAAATTAGGCAAAATGCCACAGAACCAATGAAATATACTTTAATGGAACCAGATAGTGTTATAATATTTTTTTTTAAGGCATGCTTATTTGACATAAATTGAGCTGCTTTACATCCTCCTCTTTTTCTGTTTTTCCTCCATTGCAGAAGTTTCTGTTTGCAGCAGGTTGGTTTTGTATTTAAATGCTGTTTGAAGTGGGAAAGACTATATTCCACTTTGTTTTATTTTTTATTTTTTGATCGATAGAGAAGGGACGTAAGAATGAAAAATAGAGATTAATATGTCAATTCACATAAAAGTTGTTTGACATAAACTGAGAAAACTTAATGGTTTAAGGTCGCTGATTTGGAGCTTTGCAAAAATGTTCCTGATTTCACATGCAGAAAGGATGCAAAGTTCTCTAACTCAATGTTACAGCCCAAAGTAGACTTTTTTTTTTCTTCCAACCAATCTGCTGAGGTTAATGTTTCCCCTTTTCTATGCACTCCAGCAGTTTGTCTAAATTATTAAACAGGCTTTTAGACCACATACTGGACTGGGATAAAGACACAACACTGTTAGCCAGCCTCCTGTGGACTTCTCTCCTTGAACATTCAGGACCAAACACAGGGAGAGGTTAATGAGGTGCAGATACCGGGTTGCTTTTTGTTCTGTCAGCCTCTCTTTTAATGTTCTACCCAACATCATGGATCCCACAGTTTTTCTGTCATTGGATTTATTTTGGGGGAGTATTATTTATAATCATTTTGCATGCCACAGGTTTAGCTGTTCCTGAATTTTCTTTTTACTGTTTTTTTGAATGTTGAAATATAATTTAGAAGGAGTAAAAAGAAGATTTCTGTCTGATTCATATGTATAGATGGCTAGATTTTGACTTAACTTAATTATAAAATGAAATAGGGGCATTTTTTTATCAAAGTCGTTAGCAAATTCTCTTTAATTATTCCTTCTCAATGTTCCCATAAACCCTAGTGGGAAATCTCTTATTAATGAATCCCTTTTTTCTCTTCTCTCTTTCTTTTTATTATTATCTCCAGGATCTAACTGCGTTGGTGGCCAATGGGACCATCAGCTCCAAACCACCTGTCACTCTTCGTCTGGTCATCCCCGCCAGCCAGTGTGGCTCGCTGATCGGGAAGGGCGGAGCAAAAATTAAAGAGATCAGAGAAGTGAGCAGACAAAGACAGAATTTACTGAATTCAAGCAAAAGCTAAAAGAAAGACAAGAATTCACTCCCCAAAATGATCAAGCTTGAAGTGAGCTTGTTTTAGGCATGCAATCAATGTCTCTGATGATTGAAATCTCATTAGTTTGTAAGCATTTGTTTCAAAAAATACATTTTGCACTAATCAAAATTCAGGAGCAGCCTTAAAGTGCAGAATAGTTTAAGAATTAATCGAGCAAACATGTTATGCATGGGGCTCTGTTTTGTGCAGTCTGAGTTTCAGAAGACCCCAGTGGGCTGAGAAGCTCCTTCAGCATTATGAATTAAAAAAGGGGCTGCTGTTACCCTAACAGCCAAAATGCTTCTGACTTAACCAGTTTAAAAATAACATTCCAAAAAGATGAGTTGTACAGTTGCATTTTGAAATTTTGCACAGCTGCTAAAACCAGACTAATTGATAAGGAAATTTGAACTAAGCCCACTTAAAGCAACATGCTGTGACTCAGCTGTGGCAACTTTGAAGGGAAAAACGCCTGACTGCATTCACGCCCAGATGAAACATTAGGATTAATCTCATCTGATATGCTGCCAGAGACATCGGACACAGTAAGGTTAGCTCTATGTCAGTCTACAAATAGGATTTCTCTTGTTACCTTGCTTACTTTAGTAATGTGACTTAATTGATTTATTGAGGGCAAGATCAATCTTTTTTGTCTTGTTGTGTCTTCATCCCAGAGCGGTGTCTGATTTAAATATTAAGGATTTTAATGTGTTGGGATTTTTTTCATTTTAACGCAAGGAAAAATATTTTTTTTCACATCTTACAAAAGAAAAAGCAGCACAGTAACATTGATTTTAGAAATTATGACCTCACTAAAACAATAGCTTTCTTTTTGTTTTCATAACTTTTCTACAATATTAGAATTAGGAGATAAAAAGCATAGAATTTCACAATTAACAGCATATCGTTTCAACTGATCGTATAATTTTTAATTCTAAGTTAATACAAGTTTAAAACAATTGTGTCACTTTTAATATAGATCCTAAAGGTCACCCCTTATTGAGGAACTGGAAAAATTCATGACAGTGTGATCATGACATCCTCATCCTGATCATTAATCCTCGTCTCCTGAATCAAGCTAATCTCTTCTTAAAAACATTATTATTCGCAGAGCACTGGAGCTCAGATCCAGGTGGCAGGGGATTTGCTTCCCAACTCTACTGAGCGAGGGGTGACGATATCGGGGAACCAAGACTCTGTAATCCAGTGTGTCAAACTCATCTGCACTGTAATCCTGGAGGTAAAGAGCACACCTTTAGTATCATGCACACACACGAGATGATAGAGATTTGCAGCTATGACAGTGGAAAGGAAACAATAGTGATTGATGTTTGCGTTTAACCTGTGTTCATTGTCTTTTTGACTACAATAAAAAAAACACATCACTCCTCTTATTAAACCCCAGCTCTCATGACTGTGTTGTGTAGAAGTTGAGGGATTCCTTATGTGTTGCTGAAAACCCACATGATGTTGTGAGGGAAAAAATGAGGTGGATGGAGGTCCTCCTCTGAGGTGAAGGCTCAAAACTGTTAAAGAAGACACTAAGCTGCTTACAGAAAACAAATTGGCCTGTAGCAAAAAAACTGAACACCTTTAGACAACAGCCCTCTTGAGAATATCGAGAAAGAGATGAGAGAAAAACATCCTTAAGCACAGTTTCTCCCTGTGTGTGTTAATGGAAGTGCACAAACGCGTTTTTGTTTTAACACTGCAGCTGGACCTGACTGACTAATTGCTAGTTTGATCCAGATTTTCCAGGGCTTTCTTCAAAGGCTCGCAAGTTTCATTAGAATTCTGTACCATCGGCATCTTGCTTTTGGCTCAAAGATTTAAATTATGCAAAGTTATACAAGGAATATGCTGTGACTGTGCCACATTTTAAACTCCAGTGTATCGCTAACACTGCAGCTACATGATAAGATAAACACTGTCTTATATATATATATATATACAATATCATTCTCTTATTTTCTGTGGAAAAATTGAATCTTCAAACATCTCTTTGTCGGTGTGTTTGGGATTTCTCCAGTGAGTGGGGAGCGTTAGACACCAAAGTGCCGAGCTTTTATCCCCTAAGAGTCCCAGTACATGCCTTTACTAACTCAAAGTATAATTAAGAATATCAAAGAAAAACAATGGGAATAATATGAGTTTAGTTCACCCTAAGTTATTGTTATAAATCTTAATGTCAACAGATGTCAAGATATACAATTTATCTTGTGTTTGCTATTTGAGTGTGAAACACACAAAACAAGTAGATGATTGTCCACAAATTCTTAGGAGAACAACCAAATAAATGAAAATGAAAGGAAAAATGAAACATAACTTAAATGAAAAAAGTAAATGAAACTATTGAATGCCCGTGGGGGAGTTTTGTTTGGGTAGCACTGTCAACTCACTCCAAGGCTGATTGGCGTTCCGAGTCCGACGCCAGCTGTCCTTCTGACTGTCCTGACCTTTCCTCCTGACCAGCCTTAAACTGTCCCCAACAACAAAACAAAGGAGATGCAAAAAAAAAACAACTTTGCTCCACTTCATGGTTTAGGACTTGTTTGCGTTGACAGCAGGATGTAAAACCCTTTTATACTCTTGATATCCTCAGTGCCACATTTCACAAGTGAAAGGGGGTTTCTCTTCAGTGATCATCTGAATTCACTAAAAAAGGGTTTAAAATTGTTATTTTATGTTCTGTATTATTACAACACAAAAAACACCCTTGTACTATACCTTGCAGAATAGCAAGTCTTTGATTTATAACAAGTTTAATCTAATGATGTATTTTAACTTCTCAGTCTCCACCAAAGGGCGCCACCATCCCCTATCGACCGACCCCCTCACCTGCTGCCCTCCTCATTGCAGGAAACCAGGTGAGACAACGGAGCTCATATTTCATGAAGTGTATTTCTTGGAAGTTTTTTTTTAATGAAAACAACAAACCTGTATGTGTAAATCTTAATTTGTGAGGCTTGTTATATAAAATAACTGGGATGTTAAAATATTATGCTAAGGCATTTTTCTTGGCTAATTCTTTATTTGCCTGTGTTGTGAAAGAACTCAGTAGGAAAAAGAGTTGCATTCATGGGTGCATGAGGATGCCATTAAATATGTTAGATACTGCAGTCATTAAAAAAAGGGGCAGAGTGTCCACCTTCTGGTGAAGGGAGTCACAAGATTAGCAAGTGAGACTGGAGAACTACTGTCACTTCCAGCTACAGCTGCAGCCAAAATATTCTGCATGGCTGTCAGCAGTTCTGACACAGTATGTGCTGATTGTGACTCTGCTCCGTTTATGGGAGAAAACTGTGTTCTTCATTTATTTCGTATCAAACAATCTAATAACATTCTGGGTAAAAACGTCCTCGATTGGCTGCAGTAAGAGCTGGATTATGATGAAGAGGCATAAATTGCCTAAGTAAAGTGTGACAAATGTTATGGATGAGTCATAACCCTTAAGCCTCACAGATGTAAAACTGTCAGAAAGGCAGAGTTGAGGAGGCCATCTCTGAATGTATTCAACTACAACTTTTGCTTTTTGGTCCTTTCTTGTACGTTAAAGTATTTTAGCTAATTCTAACCCCTAATTCCTTTTAATATGAACATATTACTATGTGTTTATTTATTTTAATTCAAACATTTAATGAGCAATGGGAGGATTAGTCTCTTGAGAGGCAACATTTAATTCTTGAGGGGTTCCCTTTTTTAGATTTATAACAAAAAAGAGAAGATGACAATTAAGCACAAACCATAGAAGAGAATTAAAGAAAATACAAAATATAACACATCTTAGTTATTTAACCAACACGCACGTAATAGCTCTCACTTTTACCTCTCAGTTTTACAGAACATTTTGAATCAAACACAGAGCATACATTATATGGATATATGCTAAGAAAGAAAAGAGAAAGAAAGAAAGGGGAAAAAAGACATTCAAACCATTTAGGGATGTGGAAATAAAAACAAGTAAACATTTTGAGAGAGCTCTCTCAAATAATGTTAGAGATGTAATAGAAGGAACAGAAGTGGAAAGGTTATTCTGTTCTTTGGCAGCGCAAATACTAAAAGCATTAGGGCTTAGTAGTTTTGATTATGGGTGATTTTTGGTGATTTTGGTTTATGTGTCTCTGGGATTTTAGGTTTTTGAGGCATCTGATTTTGCACCACACCCTCTGTACTCAGTCACCCAAGGTGGCCTGGACCTCCAGCAGGTAACTACACAACCCTCATAACATATTATTGTTATTATTTTTAATAAAAAGTAATCCCTTAACTTCTATGTGGAGAACAGGAATAAGCATGAGAGCTGTGTGGACCTGAGTGTCGAGAGCAGTTGTGTTGAGAGGGTTGTGCAGTATGTGCACAGCTACATACTCCATCATATGGCATGAGGCATTAAACGCAACAGCTGAGTGTACAGTAAGCTGCAGCTATTGTTCTATTCTGTCAAAGAAGCTCTAAACCCTCCTGAAACTCGATGCCTTCACACCACCACATCTCTGCTGTCTCTTTTTTTGTCATGCTCGGCTCTGCACCGCAAACATTTTGGCTTAAGAAATATTCCTCCCATGACAGCAACAGCAGCAGCTACTGTCACAGAAAAGCCTCTAACTGTGGGAAGTGAAATAAAAAAGGCATTATATTTTGGATACTTTGTTTGTAAAATGTATATTCACAGCCATAAATGTATAATATTTGTTAAGTCCGCAGCATAAACACAGCTCTAGTATATTGATGTTGTGCACGGGACCAGCCTGTGTCTATACTGGTAACAGAAGCCAGACTGCTGGCGTCAGACGGAATTGAGTTAAGCTAAGTGCTGTCTAGTGGAAGACTGACTGCAGCAAGGGATAGATAGATAGATAGATAGATAGATAGATAGATAGATAGATAGATAGATAGATAGATAGATAGATAGATAGATAGATAGATAGATAGATAGATAGATAGATAGATAGATAGATAGATAGATAGATAGATAGATAGATAGATAGATAGATAGATAGATAGATAGATAGATAGATAGATAGATAGATAGATAGATAGATAGATGGATGGATGGATGGATGGATGGATGGATGGATGGATGGATGGATGGATGGATGGATGGATGGATGGATGGATGGACGGACGGACAGATAGATTTGAGATCTGAGTTGGATGGATGGACGGACGGATGAATATGTAGATAGATTTGAGTTGGATGGATGAATGGAGGACGGATGGACGGACGGACGGATAGATAGATTTGAGATTTGAGTTGGATGGATGGATGGATGGATTGATAGATGGACCGACGGACGGACGGATGGATGGATGGATGGATAGATGCATAGTCTAGCATATCCATCCTTTCAACTTTTAAACCTGCTTAGTCCTGTTCAGGCTTAACGGGGTTGCTGGAGCCTGTCCAGCTACTGTTGGGCTGAGGCAAGGTATACCCTGGACGGTTAAGCATAAAAGTCTAGCAAAAAATACAATGTACATAAATATATAGATACACTTGAAAAGCAATGAAATTCCAAGAAACAAATGTACTATCTATTTTTCTTACATTAAGATAGAACTTGTGCTTTGTCACTTCATTTGATTCTCCATGTTGCAGCAAGCCAGCTCCACCTTTTGATTAAGCTCCCCCCGAGTCCTGCTTTTTTATTATGGAAAGGGGGAGGGGTTTCCATATAGCAGGCTTTGCCTAAAACGGTTAAAGTCCTTCTTCATCTTTTTAGTAGACCCTTGCTTTGGGGGGATTTTTAAATTCAGCGTTAAAATGTAGTTATTCAAATTCAAGCACTGATGTTTTCTGCTTCATATGGTGCATGAAAAATTTGAAGTGGTTTATTTTCAACCATTTTTGAAAATTTAGCATTTAATGTTGATTAAAATTTTTAGTTCAAACCTGTATATGTTGACTTTTTGTTTATTATGTACATATATGAATATTTTACTGTCTCCTCCCTCTTTATTTATCTTTTTTTTTCTAAACAAAAAAAAACAGCATGTGGAGAAAGCGAAGCACTTTCATTATGGGGCTACAGATTTATTGCTTGTATGTGTGCTTGACATCTTTATTGCTTCAATTTCCCTAATGCAGGATGCTCTCTTTCAGGCATACGCTTTGCAAAACCAATATGGCATTCCACACTCAGAGGTATGAATGTTTGTGGAAATATTTCATTTTAATCTCTTTTGAGATGCCATCTTAGAGTGTCAAAAATCAGAGTCTACCTCTTTATTTTATAGCTGGCCAAGCTGCATCAGCTGTCAGTGCAGCAAGGCCTGAGTCCCATTGCCCAGCCAGCCTCCACAATCATGCCCGGTAAGTCGTCTCAAAAAACATTTGAGTTTTTAACCAAAAAGTGGAGAAACGCTATTATTAGCAGCATAAAAAAATGAGCGTTTCATGATGACAAGCAACAAAAGCTTTGTAGGTATCTTGTATCAACCAATCTGAAAGAGAATCAATTATCTGCAGAGCGTTCTGCTGAATCACAGCATCGAGAGTGACAAGAGAAAATATTGTCTTGCTAAACATCAGCCCATTTAAATGGAAATAATGTTTTATGCTGGACTGTTGTGAATTTGCTGAATTGATATAAAATCAAAGACTTTTGCTGCATTTCCTCCCATCAGGAATGGACTCAACCTCGCAGACGTCTCAGGAGCTGCTGATTCCCAATGACGTAAGGAAAAAGCGCTCTACCTAAGACTCGAGTTTTCAAATCAAATCTTCATCTCCCGTTTATAGCACAGCAGCAGAAGGGCTGCCTGCATTCAGTAAGATCCTGCAGTGTGACTTCCAAAGAGATAAAAGGCATGGCAGTAACTTGCTAATTATACTCATTATTCCAAGCTCAGACCAAACCAAGGTTACAGGGATTTTCAGATGATATGGATCCTTTAGCGTTATTGTATGGGCTACAGTTGCAGTGTCTTAGAGTGACTCCCAGGAGTGATCAGTGAATCCTCTCATGTTCCCTGACCTACTTAGAGGCTGTCTGCTGTCAAAACAGCCAATAAGAAAACAGAGAAAGATCCTTTCTGTCTTCGCCTCTGCAAGGGTTTGATGAGGAGACTTGGATGTGAGAGCAGGCATCACAAAGAAATAATCAGTCTGGCATTCTTTCTGACCGGCATGGTCATACATAGGCGTGGACCGGTTCTCTGATGCATCTTTTCAACAACAAAAACAACAACGTACCTGCGGGGCCACCTACAATAGCTTTGTCATGAGGAGAAGAGCACACAAAATTAGACTAAATGACTATGTCAAACATAAACAAGGTTGTTGGTTTTTTTTTTGTTTTTGAGTCAGGGTAAAAACTGTCAACAAACAGGAGGAGAATTTCTTACTGCTTCTAAAGAGCTCTGAATGTTGGCACCATGACGGGTTAAGGTGACTGATAAGATGCAGGGAATCATGGTAAATAATAAAAATGAGCAGGATTCCAGGTAGTTTTTTTTTTTTTTTTTTTTTTTGAAATGGTTTATTTCAAGCAATTAAGTACAAATAATACACAACAGCAATATAATCATCAGTTATACATTGCTTGAAAGGGAGTGGAAGGAAGCGAACTTATATATAGTAATGGAAGAAGGCTCTGGGTGTCACAGTTTAAGCTGTTTTTACCATAAATTGGAAGAGATGTTAAAAAGGATTTTATGCTCCACTGTCAGCACAAGGAAGAGCAGAGTTTTTGTTTTTATCCAACCTGAGTTGAAAATGTTTCTATGTTTTGCTGTTAGTTTTGGAGCCCAGAGAGGCATGGTTCACAAAAACACAAAAGCTGTTCTGGAAATGTGCAAACGGGGGATGTTGGGTTCTGGGATTCTAAACATGGAGCTGTCGACTGGAGGTGAAAAGGAAGACCAAAGAAATGATTTATAGATGCGGTAAAAATGAACATGCAGCTTGTGGGAGTGAGATTAAAAAAAGGATCAAAAGGAAATAGGTGATTTGGTGTGGCAATATCAAAAGAAAGAATATATATATATATATATATATATATATATATATATATATATATATATATATATATATATTCATTTAGATTGGGGTTTAACAAATAAGAAATATTGGTGCGCTTGATTATATTAAGACTTCTGCTGTTTCACTTTTATGGAATTCCTAACTTAATTTTGTACCTCAAGACAACAAAGTATCTCCATGTTCAGGCTTGATGTATTGGCAGATGCCAGGAACATTTTTAAAAACGTTGGTAGGTTTTATGATCCCCCAGCCCCTGGTAAGAAGGAATGAGGGACTCCAGTGCTTTACATGACAGGGACAGCTGTGAGCTCCAGCCATTGTTCCAGAAGAGAGGACTTACAGCCGTGACCGAGCCTTGACTGAGCCCTGTGCCGCCCCCCCCTACCACCAACACCCCCCCCCCCCCACCCCCCCCAAGGCTGACCACACAATCCCACTCTGTGCTCACACACCGAGCGCTCAGGGAGGCCTGTTTGCACACACAGATGCTTTCAGAAACTGCAGTCAGCATTGTGCTGCACCTCAGCAGAAGGTTTTGCTGGAGGAAAATGGTCGTCCCCGTTCTCAAACCCGCCCGTTCAAACGGCTACCTCAGCAGGAATTCAACAATATAAAAGCCACGTGTGACTTGGAAGCTGCAGCAGCGTGGGGCATTGCTGTTAATGAACGCTAAGAAAACATCATCATGTGTGGAATGCTCCTTGTGTGCAGCTGAAGTTTGCTCAGCTCTTTTCATATTTTTATGAGGTTGTTCAAACAGAAATGACACCAGCCTGAGGTCACACACTAAAGTGGGAGAGCTGTTGACAGCTGGTATCAATTGACAGCTGATGGAGATTTTTGGACTCAGTGGGGGAGAGGTGCTATCAGAGATATGAGGTCTGCAGCCACCATTGTCTCTAGTGGAAACTCTTCAGGCTGACTGCTCTTTCTCTGTCGCACCCTCCATAAATTTTTTTTTAAAAAAAGCCAGCCAAGCCAACCTGGTCTCTGTGACGGATCAGTCATGGTGGATTCTTTAAAAAGGAATTTTATAAATATTTAGCTAAAGAAATTGTGTGTGCATTATGATGTGTGTTCAAATTCCATCAAATTTCCAAGCACTACATCACCATCCGTTGTTCTTGCTGCACATTTGACATCACACCCCTGACAGTCACCTCCTGACACCTTGCACTTGAGTTGATATGTGGCTTTAGCCACGGTTCTGCTTCCTATCTGTTGTCACCAAAAGGGTTAGGGGAAACAACAGCAGAACAAAAGTGAGAATGTATTTTAGGAATGCAATAAATGCTCTATTGTTATTATCTAATCTGCTGTGATCAGAGAGGACTTTCAAGCTCATGGGACTTGATATTATATATTTATATATTATATATTATATATATATTTTCTCATTATGCTTTCCATCAGAAGCATCTAGCTGGTGTGGTTTTGGGAAGTGATTTGTTTGGGAAGTCATCACCACTCTGAGGAATCAATAACCTTTTAGCTACTCAGATTAATGAAAGGCAGATGTGCCTCCTTTCATCTCTTTTACCAGTGCAGACACAGTAGCAATTAGGGGAAAACTTGCAGGGAATGGGGGGGGGCGCATTAGACGCAGATGATGGATGGTCAAACCATTGAAGACAACCAATACAATGGCAGGATATGAGTTGGTGTGTATCAGGTCAGCTAACCAGCAGGCCTACCTTTCTTTGGCCTTTATATCAGAATCTGTTTCCTTTGCATAGAATATGGTATAAGATGTTTTGTTTAGACTTGGATATCCACTGGTATTTACTGTGCGTGGTCATTGCGAATCACATCAGGCTCGCTCCTCTGTTCCTTTGCAGTTGATTGGCTCAATCATCGGCCGTCAGGGCACGAAGATCAATGAGATCCGGCAAGTGTCGGGAGCTCAGATCAAGATCGGGAGCCAGCTGGACGGGACAAGCGACCGCCATGTCACCATCACAGGAACACCAGTCAGCATCAACCTGGCCCAGTATCTCATCACCTCTTGGTAAAAAAAAAACTTCTGTTCAGCCAAAGATAATTTGAAAGGGTCAGAGGTCATCTGTGAATTCTTATTTTGGTCTGGTAAATGTGAGCATATTCGTATTAGAAAGTCAAAAGAGACAGATTTTTATTTTTTGAATCTATTAGAAAATATTATGACAACAAAATGAGTTACCGTTTAGCTGTGCACTACAAATTATTTGATATTTGCAAAAATCTTAAATCTTGTTTTTAGACTTTCAAGATATCTTACCAGGTTTGAAGTTGTTATAGCTTCTCTTTGCTCTACACCTTTCCAAGCTTTTCTCAGTCAAGATATTTTGTTGGATTAAGAGCTAGAATGTGGAAATAGAGAAATTATTATTCAAATGGCTCTTAATCATGTTGCTCCATACTCCTGACAATAGAAAAACTTAATTTAAGACTCACAAACTCAAATTTAGTTTTTGGTTCAATTTTAAGGATATTATTTTAAGGTTCAGTTAAATGTTAGACAGCCATTCATTGTCATTAATTTAGAAACAAAAGTTTAAATTCATGTTGTAAGAATAGGTGCTAGTATTTTATACATTTTATGAGGTGTTATTAGGATGGGACACTTATATATTCTCATTTTGTTTACATTTTGGTCTAAAATAAGTTCTTTCCACTTATCACACTGTTTTTTTGTCATTGTTATCAAAGTGAAATAGAATTAGGTACATAACTAAAATAGTTTGCTTAGACATAGCAAAAAAAAAACTTTCATTGGGCTGTATAATATTCAATTGTAAGTAATTATTTCTCACATTTTTTAGCTTATTTTTCCAATTTTGAATACTTGTGTGAAACTCCTTGTTTCTAGATTTTTGTATCTTATTGTTAGATTTTTTTGTTGAATAAAAATGGCTTGCTGCATGGACAGATAATAGTTATTTTCCACTATTCAGGCTACCTGTTTATGCCATGTACATTTGTCCTAAAAAATTACAAACTTTTTTACTCAAAATTAAAACGTTATTGCATGTCCATAAACTCTATTGTTTTAATGTGGGAGTTAACATGAAGTATTCCAAGTATGACAGTCATTTTTTTACTTTCCCCCTTCTAACACTTGATGTGTTTGATGTAAGTAAACATGTTCAGAAATTGCTGATCTGCATTTGGCGGCTAAACACAAGAACACTGCGGCTTCTCCTGGGAATGAACAATGCTTAAAACTTGAGAGAAAAGACGAGTGAGCTCTTTATTACTAATAAAGCACCCTTCCATTATAACAACAAAGCAAGACGTTAATACGAAGGTACAAAATTGTTTTTCACTATAAATAGAAATTCCTTTCCCATTGTTTCATGGTGCTTAGTAAGCCACAGCTGAATACAACACCACAAGACCTTATGCAGGAAAACAGCTGCTGTCGCACTTCAGGGGAGCAGTTTGCTGAGTGGGAGTAATGCTGCTATATTTTCCTAAAAAAATTTAAATAATTTTGTGTTTACATAAGTTTTATTTTTTATTAATCAAAGTTGTTTCTGTTTATTTAATCATATCTCTAAAGTCTGTTTTAAAAGTTACTTTAAGTTCAATTAAAAAAAAAAAAAGGTGACACAGGTTTTTAAGAACATCCTTTATCCAACTTTTCACAGCTCCTCCATGCAGAAATACTCTTAAAGAGGTGTTAATAGGTTTATTTATTAGAGGAGCACTCCATTTATTAATTTCTAGAAAAATCCCCTGGAGTTGCAGCAATAAATGTATCCTGTAATTCAATCTTGTCTCCATGCTTTTCTGCTTTCCCTCTTTCTTTCTTTCTATTCTCCACCCGCCCCTTCAGCTTAGAGACAGCCAAGTCCACAGCCCAGGCAGCCACCATGCCATCTCCAGTCGACCTTAACATGGCCTTCACTCAGCCGGCCTCTCCAGCAGCCTCCCCTGCACCTACCCTGACCACCGTGGGGACACTGACCCCAGCTCATGTGCTCGGCACCCCTTACGGCGCCATGCCCCTCTCCGGGTTGCTCGGGATGAAATCCGTCCCCTTTCTGACTCTGTCCAGCCCTGCCCCCACTGTGGCTGTCACTGCAGCACCCTCCCACTCCACTCTTGCCGCATACACGGCCAAAATCTCCTCAGCCAACTGCATTAAAAAGCCAGAGAGACAGAAGTTTGCTCCGTATTGATGAAGCCTCCACGTGTGCAGAGTCAGATGAAGGACACCTGCAGTGTTCTTCCACAAATGCCTGATGTAGCCATAAACGCCAGAAGAGATGCTCCTGACTTGGATTCTGTGATGCACCAATAGAGACCAATGGAAAATGCCATTTACTGCTATTTACAATTATGGATAATTTATCAGTTTCCCATCAATCGATGATTTTATCATTACCATTATTCTTGGCATAAAAGGGCTGGAACTTAACCTGAGAGACACATGTTTAACGCTTTATTCATGCGTGTCTCAAGTTAGACGTCAGCAAGTATTTATTCCCCAGTAAATTTGTAAGTTGTATTCAGATGACAAATGATGCTTTTATACGTCTGTTTGCCTGTTGAAGTTTGTAAGAAAATTTATAAATGTCCAATGGGAGTTTTTTTTTTCTTTTTTCTAATTAATCTGTGCAATGGTACTGTACTTTACTTTATAGCAATGTCTGTTTTGTTGGTTTTATTTTGAATGTGAAACCTGTTAATCTTTATTTATTTGTATTGTTTCATTTATTAAAAATCTTTGTTTCCTGACATGGCAGATGTATTCGTCTTTTTTCCGCTGCTTGGAGGCTTTGGAAGCACAAACCAAATCAGGACAAATGAAGCACAGGGAAACATTCTGTTGGACGGCTTGCTACCAGATTTGAGGTGTTTACTCACAAACAGCTTGTCATTCTGGTTGGAGGATTTTATGAGAGATGTCTTTCATCATTGAGCTCCTGTGCCCAGAACAATATGTGAAGAATGAGACAACACAAGCCCAGAGGAGCAAACTTCTCCACTTCTATGACAGACATGTACTTGTGCTCATACAGAAACAGTCACATGCTACCATCTGCAGACTCTTTGTTTCTCCCCTAGGACAAAAAACAGAGATTCCAAGGCAGAGGAGTTTGCGAGGTTAAAAGGAAGGGAAACATTTTTTTTACCCCAAAACAAAGCAGGAGTGAGGAAAAATGTGGGTCTGCAGGAAGGATTCAAACATGAAGCATCTGCATGCAGCACAGCGTCATCCTCAGGAGACACAGCAGGGATCTTTTCATCCGGTCTTGATTTTCCTTTTTTTGTGCCTGCTTATGCATGTGGAAAAATCTATCTATCTATCTATCTATCTATCTATCTATCTATCTATCTATCTATCTATCTATCTATCTATCTATCTATCTATCTATCTATCTATCTATCTATCTATCTATCTATCTATCTATCTATCTATCTATCTATCTATCTATCTATCTATCTGTATAAAGTGGATTTTTTTTGTTCACTTGTTTGTTTGAAATATTTTCTAAAGTGTTTGACTTTTTTTGTTCTGCTCTTCTCTTGTTTTTCTTTTTTTTTCCGAATCTTCTTTTTTCCCTCAGTATATTAAGCCCCTCAGGGCCACCATTGTCCCTTGCACAGAAGCATCTTGAATTTCTAACGAAGATAAAATAACTCATGACTGGAACAAATACTAAGCTCAGAGCCTCACTGTACTAATATTTTCATGTCTTTAAAAAGCATACATTGACTTTAAGGGATATCCATGTTAATAATAATGTATTTATTTGCAACGGGCACCAAATGCTTAGCAGACAAAGCATAAACTCAGTAATAAAAATGAGTTGCATGGTGTGTGACATAGGCAGGCATCATTTTAATGTTCTCCTTAAGTATCTGTGTGGGAAATGGCTGGTGCGTTGTGAAATCATGTTTCACGCATTCAGAAAATTACATGAACCGTCAGAAAGCAGTAAAATATAAACTACTGCTTTCTTTTGCCTACAGGACTTAGTCTTGTTTATTTTTGTTTCAAATGTCGCCATCTGCTGGCCACCACAAGAACTGCATGCTCTCATTTTTTTAATTTGTTTATTTTAGAAAAAGCCACAAAAAGGCGTTAGAGCTGATAAAAGATTGTCTTTAATGTTTGGCATTGTTAATGAATTCCATACCACAGCAGCTATGGGAGTAGGAAAACCACTTTTACAACCAAACACTTTTTGATCATGCTAACACCATCTGTACAGGAAAGCACATTGAAAAGTGTATAAAGTCTTTATATGAGAAGAATGGTGGAGACAGCCACGGTCTAATGGATTTGTCCTTTTCCAAACACTGATTATAGATATTTATCAATTACGTTAATCTCTGGAGTACATGTATATACACAAAAACAAACAATGATAAACCTCTTTAGGGCTTCTGCAATAGTTCTCAAAAATATTTCACAATACTGGTGTATGTACAATAACAGAATTTACAATGAAAAATTCCATCTTACCTATATCTGGAGTATTGTTTTAATGATCAGTTATCCTAGCTTCTCTCAAGCTCACAAAAGATACTCACAAAAACTCTATAATGTGTATTAATTTAAACTCCATACAAAGTAGAGCCTCCCATACAGCACTTGTGCCTTCCGTCAGTTTCTGGAATATGTTTTCACAATTGATGAGCTCACATACAAAAATAGAACTTGTCTAGTCAACTGACACTTTGATGTACAGTAACACAAATAATCCATCTGCAAAGAAAAAAAAGTTTAAAAAAAAGAAAAAAATAGTTGAAATTATTGGCAAAATACACTCATAAGATAACAGGACAGTAATCAGCGCTGTTCTTCTACTCAGTAGGTCTGGCCTTCAGCTTTGTCCTGAAACACGTCCCTCTTCATAAAAACATAAAGTGATTGAGAAAGAGCTAGTTAATATATTGGCACTATAAAAACAAAAGCATGAAAGATGAAGTCTAAAACATTTCTTGGTATGTAACACTTTTCCTATTCTTTCCTCCCTTCAGAGTTTTCGTTGCAGACGGAGGGAAAATGCTGTTGTTAAATGAGCTTCACACACTCCGGGTGTTCGATCGAGACTGCATTTGAGTGCACTTAAGGCAGGTAGGAGATTACAACACTGTCTGTGAGAGCCCAATGCCACCGCGGCTGTCCCCGGTTCACAGGTTAGCAGGACCTGACAGCCACAAAGAGAAGGGAAAAGATGAAGGGAGAAACAGAGAACCAGGGTTGGCTCTGAGTGCCCAGCAGAGAGATGAGGTGAGAAGTTGAGTGGTATGTGTCTGTCACCGTCCTCCAGTTCTGCCGAACACTCTCATTCCTCTTGGGATATCATTGCCACACAAGAAACAAACATCAACCTCCTCAGCAGAGACTTAACTTAAAGCACTTAAGCAAAAACCAAGATTTGCAGCTTGTGCATTACAAGAAGAGCATCATATCTGAATACATTCACGTAGCTTTCCATACGCACAGTATGGATGGGAAATCGGCATTGACTGTTCATGTTCTCTGAGACGCTGGTCCGAAAAGAGAGTTGCAAATTCATCCTCAGAGACCTGCAGTTCACACCAGTAGATATGAGTCACTATTAAGGAGCACTTAACAGTGTTTCTGAAAAATATCATGGGCACAAGCCTTTGAAAACACTAAAATGTAGCAAATTTATCAAAACAATTATTATTACATATGAAGCATTTAAAGCAGAAAAGTCACTTCACTGAGAAAAAAAAAAACACTGTTTTTGTGAAAATGACACAAAGAGCTGAGACTGCTTGAGATTGTGGTCGTTTCACAAAATTGTTGAACTTTTTAAAAATAAAAATAAAAAATAAAGACATGCCCGCACATGAGTTGTACTGTTGAGTACAATCAATTTCCATTTTTGATCAAAAATAATATGCCTCACTGTTTCAAAGGTATTTTTTCACATTTTTGTATCAAATCTAAGAAGTCAGGTAGAGCAGTTGTGCCTCAAAGTAAAGCTTGACGGAGGTTTGTTTCTTTTCTTTCCTTCATGAGCACTGTCATCACAACACCGAAAGTAGAACCAGCTGAACGTGCATACAAGCTCTCCGTCTGTTCCCTATTAACAGTGCAAAGGAAGGAAAGAAGACAAAATAGCTCTAACTGAAATTTAGCTGAAACCTCGCTGTTACTGAGTTTCCTCGTGCTCCTCACTGATGCACTGCTCCCATGCGTGTTTCCCCTGGTCCTCTCTGTGGCCATGAGGTGAGTGGAAGATCCTGCGAGGCAGTGGAATGGGCTGAGGCGGCAGCTCCTCCTCGGGAATGCAGCCCTCTCGCAAGTAGGGCTTGGAGGGCACGGCTGGAGGCTGAGGCCGGCGGTAAGGAATGTGATGAGGGCCGTGGGTGGGAGCGTGGTGATGAGGCGGCATTCCGTGGGAGTGGCTGTCCATCCCGAGGTGGGCGTGAGCGTGAGAGTGCTGGTGTGCGTGCAGATGGGAAGCAGGGCTGCGGTAATGGAAAGGCCGGACAGGGTCCATGGAGTCGATTTCCGAACCACCGTAGTGAATGTGCAGGTAGGGGGAGGCCAGGTACTCCTCGGGGGGAGACCACAGGTGACTGGGAAGAGGCTCCAAGGCATCATTCCTAATCGGACCAGGATCGGGATACTGACCTCCAAAGTTGCTCTCGCTTAGAGAGGAAACGCCGCTGCTGGCGCTGCCTGACAGAGTCGAGTTACTGCCACCCAAAGCTGACTGGGGACTGGTGGGGGAGCCAGGGATCGGGTGAAGAGGAGACTGGAGACATAAAAACAGTAGAGGTTGGAGGGTTTTCTCCACAAAACGAATACTAACATGACTCTGACTGATGTATATTAAGAAAAGGTTTAACAAATTCCAGAGTTGATGGTCTTCTGTACAAAAGCGGAGGACTTTTCCTCTTTAAAAGCGAAAGTCTAAAATTTATTATGATGGTACCTTCCGGAGAGATCGGACAGGCAAGGAAGGAGGGGGGTCACTGTTCTGGTGGTGATACGCATCACAGTGCATCACGAAATGTCCTGCAGAGAGGCAATAAAAAAGCTGAGCAACATAAGTCACAAACATAAATAGCTGTAAGTGGAGGTGTCAGCATACCTTGTGGGAAGGACCTCGGTGGAGCAGGAGGCATTATGACTCCTCCAGTCGAAGGCGGCATGTAGGCAACCTGGTCCCTGTTATCTCCATCCAGACTCCAACTGCTGGGAGTGTTGGGAAAAACTAAAGGGGGAAAGAAAAAAGGTTTCAACTCCTTTCATGGAAAACCTCCTGGTGATATTTGGTATGTTTCTGGAAGTTACCCTTCTCTGGAAGATTCATGTGAGGATCAGCACAAGGCTTACATGGGCTAACTTGCTGAAGTAAGGCACGCTGCATGTGGTTGTTCTAAAAAAAAATGTTTAAAGGTTAGAATCTGACCACTCTAGAATTTATCAAACAAACTTTTTCCATAGATTTAATCCTTTGAACTTTTTATCACGTTGTTGCCACACCTGTCCATTCTCTGCCAGGTTGTAGTACATAGAGTTGTTGGCCCTCTCACGATGAGACGGCAGAAGTACCATCATGTCTCGGTTGTGTTTGGCTTTGTCAGGCAAGGATGGAGAACCTGCGCAGAGAAGAGTTTTCTATGATCTATAATGTTCCCCTAAAAAGCGATTGGCCTTGTCTTTGATTGAGGTTCACTGTTGTTGAAAAACGGATGATTTTTACTTTGTGGTTAACTTCTAGTTCACATGATTTGTGAGGAATGAGCAAAGGTCCAAACAATTGAAATATGTAGGGCGTAAGTGGGACTCAAGCAGCTGTGATGCTCACCTCTGGCACTTGACGGAGCAGAGTTAATGATCTGGGAGGAGTTTGAGCGGATTGAACTCAGGCTGGAGGACGAGGGACTGGGCTGAAAAACAGACATTTTCTCAAATTCTAAAAATGTTATTTTAAAACTTCACTAGTTCTAATGAACTGCACAATTTAGTTCTTGTCACATCCGCTCCTGTTTTGAGCTCTACCTGCATGTGCAGTGCTTCTTCAGGATGCTCCCCCATCAAGCCGTCAGTCATAATGACCAGGTTTCCTGCCTCGCTTGAAGTGTGAGAGGAGAGGGAGGAAGACGAGTGGCGAATCGAACCTTGCAGATTTAGGGGGCTGCAGGACAGTAAACAATGGTGACTCTAAAGTACATGTTGATGATTCTCTATCTCAGGAAACTGCAGTTTTGGGGCATTTTTCTGATGATGGACATATATAAAGACATCTTAAAACATAAAAATGGATGGATGTTTTCTTTTCTTTTCTCATCAGTTGTTCTAAACATGATCTTTAAATTGTAGAACTTTTAGGTTTTCATGCTTTCTGAAGCCTACTTTTTCTGTTCCAGGCAACCTAGGTTCTTGGATACCATGTTGAGCTGTTTAAAGAATTGGAGTGTTGATGGAGGATCTGGATGTGTGTGTGTGTCAGACTGACCTGTGTCTGTGAATGAGGCGCACACTCTCAGGACTCATGTGGTTGTGGGATGAGAGGATCCCTCTGGGAGAGTTTCCTCCTGGACAGCCTGCTGGGCCAAATCGATCAGTGCTCGGCACACCCTGCTGAGATCCAAACGTGTGCCGTCTTAAATATTTACCCACAGGCAATCATGCATTCACGTCCCATTATTTTCTGTTTGCTATTTTTATATAAGGTTATAGTCCATATTTTAAAAGAGTTTTAAGTATGTATGCCTTGACAGCTCAGTGAAGCTTAACATTTTAAAATTGTGTTTTTCATAAAGCGAGTGCTCATTTTAGAAACGATTCTTTTACATTTTTGCACAGTTAGAAATTGTTACCTCATTCATCTTTCATTTCGTACTGAACCATGCAGGTCTACTCACATGGTGCAAACCAGTTCTCATCATGTGGAACTGATCTACAAGCTTTTTGTGCAGAGGACGCATTTCTGGATGCACAAGTTTCTCATGTACAGCCAGCCCCACTCCAAGAATGTGAACCTTTGTAAGGAAAAACAAACACAAAAAAAAAGTAACTAAAACAGTTTTAATATTTGTCCTTGTTTTAGGCAAAGTCAAACCTGTTCCTGCATGAGATCCTTTAGATGAGTGATCCTCTCTATGTCCTCGGGGTGACTATTAATATAGTCCTTATCAAAAAAGGCCTTTTAAAGAAGATGAAACAAGATATTTATTAAAATCAGCTCATGTTATTCACTCTTTCTATCCTCACTCTACCCCTGAGCAGCACCTCCTGATATCTGGCGATTCCTCCATTCACTGCAGCATCTATGACTCCATTGAGGCACATGCTGAGCGAGTTGATGTTGCCATGATGCTGTCTGTGTTGGTACTGGCTGATCAAAGTCCGCAGCTCCTGGGTCTTATTCTCTACCACGTAAATAGCGTTCTCCAGGGGGCTCACTTCCACCTGAAAAAACAAAAACGCAAGAGATTTATCAAAAAGTGTTTATTTGATGCATTTTATAAAATGAAATATGAAAATCCTCACCACTTCTCTCCTTTCCACCTCTGCCCAGCGGGAGATCCCAGGGAGAGGACGAGACAGGATGAGAGTCGTTCTCTCAATCCACAGACTCTGTGAAACAATCAGAATCCTTTTTGGGTTTTTTTGAACGATGATCAACAGATAGTAGGTAGCAGATTATGCAATAGATAAACAGTCAAATTGTCAGATGTAAACAGTTAAATCCACAGCATATCCTCAATATTCTGCCAAAAAAACAGTTTAAAACTCAAATGTCGGACATTTTAATGTAATATATGCTTCTTTTGATCAATTGTTTGAAAAATTCTACCTCTGAAAAACCTAAATGGATTAGTACGTCTACCTATAGGCAATATGATGGCAATGATAGCTTTGCCCACAGCTTTAACATTAACTAGATTTAAAAAAAAATGTATTCAACCAAGGAAGCTCTTGCAATTGTGACTTTATTTGCAAGAACCCTATATTCAGATCAGAATAACATATTTTCTTGGGTACAAAGCAAATATGGAAACTTCAGACGAAGGACTTTTAAAAGTGCTCCCTCTGATCTAAGCATTTCTGTTAGAAAATGAAACAAAACAAGGACAGAGCTGTAAGACAAAAGTAGGCAAAGAGCAGCCCTGCTGGCTCCTCATACCCTGAACTCGTTCTCACGGTCCTTTGGCACCTTGTGGAAAGGCCTGTCATAGTGGAAGCGGCTGACATTGTTTATGCGGTAGAAACTCTTGATCCTCTCGGGCACTCGCTCCAACTGAGGCACATCAGAGATGTCTGACACTGGAGTCACTGTGTAGATCTGCAAGTCTTGATGCCAAGTGTCAAGGAAGTGACAGACAGTGGGTCTCGAAAGCATAGTCACAGAAGAGAGGATATTCAGTCTCTGCAAACTCAGAAAATCTGTTTAAGTTCAAGTCAAATGTTTCATCATCAGATCATTAAATCTGTCTATGAGGTGCAGCTTTAGCAGCTGGGAAATTTTAAGGATACACTGTGCGTCGCTCTGTAGGATGGTGTCATCCGGCTGATTTGTGTGTTGCATGGCAATGGCTTGAGGGAATTCCCCCAGCATCCTTTGCTGGAAGTCCTCAAGTCGTTCATAGTCATAGCCACGACAGACGAATTCCTTGTTCTGCAGAAAGAGGATAAATAAGCTGAGTTTTTTTTTCCTTCACGTTCGTCAGACTTGAACTGAACCAGCTAAAAACCAAATGGGATTTTCTCAGTTGTCCCTGCAATTGATCCAACAGCTGTTGCTTAACTATTTGAAGTCAGTCAGTTAAAAATTGTAGTCAGTTTTTCTTTCTAAAACCTCTAACAGTTTTAGCTGACTTGGTTTTCTTAAAATTCTTGCAAATCTGCAATGCTTCTGTGCCGTTTTGCAAACACTGAACCCTCCAATGTGCCCTTCTGAATTCATGGTATGTATAGTTTCCATATTAAGCCAGAATTAAAGGTTTGCATTAAAAAGATGCAGGAATTATTATTTATTTAAGTCTTAACTAGGTAAGATTAAGCTTTAAATGCAGATATTTGTTGTCAAAAATTCACATGCGTACACTTCAAATTAAGATGCGTTTTAAAAACATTTAATTTGTGTAAAAATATCTTATAATTTCCACAAATAAAACACTTTTAAAACAGAGGGAAAAAATGTAATTTGAAAGACTAGGTATTTCCTTACATTTTAAAGAGATGCATCAGTGAGATTCATGAATGTTTTAGATTTTTTCTGATGTCAAACATTAACATTCTGATCATAAGCGCATGAATTTAAAGAACTTGAACAGACTCATTCAGAACCTGAATGCATTTAAAGGCTTAAAATTTGATCAATTTTTCTAGTTTTTTGTTTCAATAACTGCTAATTGATTTGTATTTTAAATTCAGTTCAAGTACAGTTTATGAATCTCCAACATTATTTTTTTCATATATAAAAGATTTGTTGTCAAAAAGGTTCCCTGCAGAAATAAAGCAATGAATTAGTCAGTGGATAAGATGAGAGAAAAAGATCTTACCCTAAGGAAGAAAGGAAACTTCTTCCCATAGAAACCCATTTTAAAGAATTCAGGTTCAATTCGCTGCTGTTCAATGATGTTGTCATAGTATGCTGCCTCCATTTTCTGTGATACAAAGATACACATGCACATAAATCATGACAACACACAATACTACCTCGTGTTTAGATTATAAATTTGTGTAACAATCAGGTAAATGGGGCATCAGGCTCTATGTCTGTGACATCTGCCACATAGTTATGTGGGCGTGTCTGTGGTCATCAGCTGTTTTGGTGGTAGAGAAGGATGGTCCATGGCCCTGCAGGTGATTTTGCAGCATGCACATGTGAAGGTACAGATAACCACCTTCTAAAGTTTTCTCTTCATTTAGGGTCAAAACACATGTCTGAAAAACAGCTACAACAAACCTCATTGTGGTCACTAGCAGCCTCTTTAAAACTGCACTTCTAATTAACACATTTCTATGTTGACACACTGACCGCTGCATAGACCTCACTGTGGTTTACCTTAGCACAGCTTACTTTTACGTAACCCCTTGATGCCTGAATTTATTTCCAGCCATGAAAAAACCCACCTGTTTTTGTTTTAATGTAGGAGCTAAATTAAGGTAACTTTGGAGCCTGAAGTGGTTGAATGCACATTTGCATCACGGGGATTTTTAGCTGCATGATCAAACTCAGCAGAATGCTGCTTGGTTACAAACAGGCAGCAACTATAGTGAGCTATAAACCTGTTATCTCCTTATGGAAAAGTGGGAAACACATTTGTTCACATGAAAAGGAGAGGCTGTTTGATACTGTTTGCACTTCACACCTGAGTATAGCGGTTCTGCAGGCAGCTGAAAATGTCACCTTCTAGCAGAGCGGAGGTGTGTTTTTCAGACAGGAGCAACGGACTTTACTCACCCGTATCCAGCTAAGGCTCTGATAATCATACAGAGTCTCATACTGGAAAGCCAGTTCTCGGCAGAGCGAGATGCCGTACTCCCAACACTGCAAAAACACAGTTTCATTAAAATTTGTAAGAATTTGTAATCTTACAAATAGTGTTCTGCTTTTCTTCAGTTTATATAATTGACAAGGTCTTTTTAAATTATTGTTTCACACAAATGCATTTCAGCAAAACCTTTTTCTAATTTTACACAATAATTTTCAATAAATTAATTAACAATTTAATTGGTTTAAATATGTTTAATTACATTTTTTTATAATAATATTTTTAAACCCAGAAAATGTCCAAAAAACTGATCATTTTGAAAGTTTGTTTGACATTCAATAAGAAAATTAATTGTTTCAATCCTTCAGAGGAACATTTTATGTTTTGCCTCCTTGTTAGTGTGTGATGTTGTAACCATAACTGTATGTTATCACTACATTTCTGTAGGTTGTTAAGAAAAGGCAACAGTCTGCTAACCTGTTGAGATTTTTTTGTTGCTGTGATTGTCCAGCACCCTAATCATTATTACATAGCCCTGATTTTCTCCCTCTTGTTTCAGGGTGATGTTTTGTTTTGCAGTGTCAAATAAAGCAAAAGACTTGGTAGTTACACTGAAAGTCAGGCTGAAAGGCGGTGAAATAAGGGTTTAAGCAGTAAACGTCACTTGCCTTGCCCTTGTTGAAGTAGTGGAGTATTTTACGGCTCAGGTTTTCTTTTCGTTGCCACTCACTCTGACAGGGATAGTGTAGGAAATCCCTCAGAGGCCGGTCTTCCCACTGCAGCAGCTCCCAGTACAGCAGCAGGGTGAACGCTGCCTCTGTAATAATGGAGAACAGAGAGGAATCGGGAAAAGAAAATCACTCAACAAATAACTATTTTACACACTCTGGACATGAAGATAAGCCAGTAAAATACCAATTGCCTGGGTAAGGGTCAAGGAAAGTAGCATTATAACACAACAAATCTGAATGAAGAATTGTTGACTAAATAGTTGAGACAGTATTTCAGCAAATGGCTGACTTCGCTGCTGTTATTTATCCATATTATTCTTTCTATAATGCAGAGTGATTATTTTTCTTCCCTTTAGCTTTTTAAGTTTTGCTACAAGCTCAAGTGACAGATTGCATTTAGTAGTAAAGCAGACTGACAAATTGATAGTTAACACTTATTACATTACTTTGGCTTATTAGTCCTGCTAGTGATTTTTTTTGCTGATGCTTAAAAAACTTTTTTTCCATTTAACCCCTTGACACCCGTTGATGCATATATGCAAAGACAAAACATGACAGCAAAAACTTGTCTTTTTTTTAAAGCTAGAAATAAATTCAGGCGTTATGGGACTCATTTCATCGGCACACAGCAAGCTGCTTAAAAAGGTAAAATATATATATACACTATATATAGACAAAACCTGACGTTAGTTTGAATAAGTGAGAGTATCAAAACCCTAAAGTCTCACAACTGCTGTTGGTCATATTTACATGGGCAGGAGGATTCTGTGTGTAGTGCCAGACGTTTTATCATCATCTGGTATACAGTCCCAGTGGCATTAATGTTCTGCAAAACCTTTTTTGTCACCAATTTAGTGTGACAGAATGTGTGGATGGACTAAAGCTGAGTGCACTGAAAGGGAAAACTGTGATTTTCTATCTGTTGCTGTATGTTGTAACCAGTTTCAAGAGTTCTTTCATCCTGACTCATGATCATAAAGTGAGATTGCAGATTTTTACAATTCCACTAAATTACCTAACAGGAGAAATGTGTTTTGATTACTGTAAAAACTAACAATCCAGTTTTATTTAGGCAAAATAACTTGTGTATTTGAGCCGACCAAACAACAGGTGACCGTGGAGTGGCTTTGGAGTAAATGTGTGTTTTGTAGTGGTTGATGTTTTTGGTGCTTGATTCCATTACTGTCTGTACATGTCATGTAGCAGCATGCCTGCATGAATTAAGAGGAGTTTAGTAGACTGCATGCGTGTTAAGCAACAAAAAATTAGATAAAGTCAAATACATAAATGGAACAAACTTTAATTAAAAGTTACTGCAAGATTGTCAGTTTTATCCTCACTTAGCAGCTTTACTCACAGTTGTATCTCCTCACTAACAGACAACTCTGGACTTTTTCTCCAGTAAAACCAAGAATACAGTATCAGGGCCGGTCATTGGGGTCAAAACCCAGTCACCTTGTGCATTAACACATATTAAGCAGTGTGCTGATAAACAGGTTTTCACATGTTAAACAGGGAGAAATGGAAGAACAGCTGGAGCTCATGTGAGAAGTGCAGGGTAACTCCTAAATAAAGTTACAGACAATGAGATAAAAAAAATAAAATGAAAATAAAAACTGCAGTCATCCTAAAGAGGTAGAAGCAGTTAACAACTTCTACAATCTCAGTGACACTTCTGCACAAATCCGTCAAACTTTCGTGAGAACATACACTGCAGGACAAGGTATTTATCTTAATACAAATTTTCATTCATCTTCTTAACCGTTTTTTCCCTTTCGGGGTCACAGGGCTGCTAGATTCTATCCCAGCCACTTGTGGGCGAAGGCAGGGGACATCCCAGACAGGGCGCCAGTCTGTCGCAGGGCCACAATCACACACCCATGCACGCACACACTCACACCTTTAATGCAAATTTGTTTTACCCAGAAAAAATTGAAGATACTACATTCTGATATTTTTTTAACTTTTTATACTAAAATCCATTAATTTAGGAGATGTCAAAGAATTAAAAATGCAAATTTCTCATTAAACTTACTCAAGCATTTTTAAATTGATAAAACCAAATAAAAACAGTCAAAGTTACAAAAGCAAATACCGCAAGTTAACCCCTTGATGTCTAAATTTACTTTAAGCTATGAAAGAAAAAACAAATCACTGATATTTTTGCTTTCGAGTGATACTAAATTATGGTAAATTTGGAGCCAAAGTGGTTTAAGGCATATTTGCATCAAGGGGTAAGACAAAAATTATAGCATAAATTTTCAATTGATACCCACATTTTTTGTAAATACTTTATTTTAAAATAGTAGCATATAGCAGTTTTTCAGCAAAACAAGACATATTTTAATAACGAACTTTTATATATTTCTGTTATTTAACCATATATTAACCCAAAAAAGATATAAAACAAATACTGCATAATACAGTTTACAGATTTTATATTTAAATAACTGGAAATCGGGGGACAGGATTATTATTTCAAGCAAACTATATGTCATTCTTAAAGTTATCGATGTCAAGAGACACCTATACTTTTTTTCAATATGTATTCAAATAATATACCAAAACTGTAAATATGGATCTCACAAATTAAGAAAAGATATTTGAATTACCTGTAAAATCCTCTGCTTGCAGATGCAGGTCACACAGTTTATGGATGTAACGGATGTACATGTCCTCTTTGTTCACTTCTGACTTGTAGAAGTTCTGATGTTCATTAAAAAGAAAATATACAGATTTAAAAACCCCAATCTACATGTGATAGTAACAGAAAAAAACAAAAGTACAAAACACTGGCATGAATGTCTCACCATCAGATTGACGGAACCACCAATCTTTTTACTTTCCACTTCATCTCCTTTCATGCAGTCCCTGGACAAAAATAGATCTGCATGACTGATCTGTAGTTTATCTTCACAAACCAAAATATTCAGGATGTAGAAAATTGCACCTGTAATCCAAAATGCGTTCCACAAGTCTTGTGACAGATGTGACAAAAGAGATTCCAGTTTCTCTCCAGGTTTCCTGCTCTATCTTCTCCAACAAGCTGGGGGGGGGGAAACAATAGAAATACAGAAGTAAAAACGTGAAATTAGATTTTGAAAGTGTTTAATTGCATTCAAAGAATTTTATTTGAGAAAACAGCATAATTCCTTCCTATTTTTTTAGATTCTTAAAATGCAGATGATCAACAATAAAGGATGTTTCTTCATCGTTTAATAAAGTGAAAATTAGGATTGAAATGAAGAAGCACTGACTGAGAAATGCATGTTACACTTTAAGAAGATTTAAACTGAAACATAGCAGCAAATTGTTGTTTATCAGATGCAGCTGATCAACATTAAATGTGACAGCCTCTGTCTGAGCAGAAACTATGACAATGTGCCTGTGTGTAGCACTCAGTTGTTAGTTAGGAGGTCGAACTACTCTCTCTGATCAATATGGGATTTATTTTAAAGCCGTTTACAATAAGTGGTCTATTTGAAGCGCAAAAGAATACTTTCAGGGGAAATGTCTAAAGGGAAATGCAGTCAAAACAAAGCAGAATCTCAGACGGAATATCTGAGGTACCATGTTAAAGGTTAATAATTAAGGCTGAAGAGCACTCCATTAGAGGATTTTGTTCGAAACAGAAACTCATATTCTCTATTACATGACCATACAATAAAAACTTGTTTTGGAACCAACCAACTACACTCTAGTTCAACGACAAGTTCCACTCTTGTTGAAAATCAAACCCAAAATTAATTGAAGAATTTGGTCAAACATTTTGGGCAGCAAGTGATAACTGCAAAGAAAAAATTAGAAAGAAAATAACTGCAACAAATTATATGGCTGCTGAAAAATAATCTACAAACCAATGATTCATGTGTGGACATTTTTTATATTTTTTACATCTGGTTTCTTTAGGTCAGCATTTTTTAAAATATAAAATGCATTGATAGACATCTTTGGAGGACAGATCTTTTGCAATAACAAGGACCAAATCAATACACCCTTTAATGTAAAACCTAACTTTAACCAAGGGTTTGCCGCTGTTTAAAATGTAAAGAAATATTCCTTACCTTGGATAAGGACCAAACAGCTGCGTTCTGGGCACAAAAAATAAAAGAAGAAGATCAGTTTAGAAGAAAATAGTAAAACCTTTTATTTGAATGTTTCTTTATCAACATGCTAAAGCCATATTTGATGCTTACAGCAGGCTGAACAACTCTCTGTGGTTGTCGTCGCCTTTCCCATCTGACACCATGCTGTCCAGCTTGTCCATTAGCTCCGCCTCCACCTTTAAAAACACAAACATTTTAGCAAAAGGCTAAAATAGTGAAAAACAGCTGCGTATTAGTCCAGTGGATAGCATTTGTTTAATGTTTTCTTCATAGATAATGACCTGTTTGAAGTTGCCATTTTTCCGCTGTTCCCAATCCATCATGTCATGAAAAATTGGAATCATAATATTTCGAATTTCAGGCTGAGGCACTAGAGTCACTCCCAGAAAAGGGCCCATCATTCCTGGGATGAAGTGGGGTTTGTTTTCACCTGAAACGCACAAACACCTCATAAGAATAGATAAATAAAAAATGTGTCACTGTAATCTGGGGCAAGCTTAGTTTGAGTGAGTGTGCATGTGTTGCAGCCACACCTAATTTTTGCCACATGCTGCACAGCTCATAAGCCATTATTACTCTCATGTCACTATACCTGCACAGAAAAAGTGAATTTCAGATAAAATTAGGTAAATAACAAAAATGTAACAATGAGTTTTAAAGTGTATTTTACTTGTCGAGGGTTTTCTTTCTCTTGGCAGGGCCAAGAGCTTCCAGTTGCAGACTGGGCTGGTTGATGTACAGGACAGCAAGGCTGAAAAAGGAGTTCCACACCTGACGCAGAGAGAGATGTGAACTAAAGTCAATCCTTTACTAATTTAATTATAGAAGGATGCATATTAAAAAAGATCATTTTTAAACATTTTGTGACTTTTTAAGGTGGAGTGTTTTCTCCAGCTGAAGAAAGGCCAACCTTGAAATCAAAATCTGCCTCGGTGAAGTTTTTGTGCAGCGCCGGAGAGAGAAACTGTGTTGTCACTACGATGATACTGCAGAAAAGCAAACATTACACTGTCAGCTACCAAATGAGATTGAAACCCAAAAAATTGGTTTTGAAAAAAAATGCACCTTTTACCTTAAGAGCAGGACATTCAAAAGCATTTCTAATCTAGGCAGAAATTAAAAAGAAAACTCACTGACTAGTGAGAAGCCTCATGATGCTCCAGTCTCGGGGGAAGATAGTCAGCTTCATCAGATTGCGAAATACGCAGAAAATCTTCAACAGGAACTCCTGTGGAGAAATTTTTGTTCAGTCGAGGTGTGCGGCAAAAAGACAACAGAAGCTGCAATTGTTGCAGGTTTCCCCACCTTGAGCTCTTCCTTGCTGTGGAAGCTATTGAGCAGATGGTGAAAGTGGATCTCCGTCATTTGTCGCAGTAGAGAAAGAAGACAGGAAACATACTCCCCCTGCATAAAAGTCCGTGTCAGACACAGAGAAACTAAAACAGAGGCAAAATAACTCGAAACATTAGACAAAGTTGACTTTTCTGGTCCTCGTCAGAGGCACTCGGAGCAAAAGCCTAACCGTTATCTCAGCAGTGCACTGGGGACAGCGCTGTCCTCTGGAGGTCTCCACTGAATGAGATTTGCTCATGATGGACAGCAGAGTCTGCAAAAGTACATCCAGTAAACTCTCCACCATCATCTCTACCTCCTCTTGAACAGAAGACTCCTAAACGGAAAGAAGGGAAACGGGTAATGTTTCACATTTTGTACTGAGAAAATCTACACATGCTTTGGTAAGAACTATCTGTTGGAAAAATAAAACATCTTTTAGAACTTTCTCATTGATATAAAAAGTAAATTTGATATTTTTGGTAGTTTTGCTTTTTTGCAATAAATGTAAAAATATCCATTCACAGAGTACAGTACCATAGAGCTTGTTTTAATGATGGAAAAGATGCTGCTCAGGATTCCAGAGCATATGAGCAGCTCCCTCTGCTGGCGAAGATGCAAATGGATGTGATGCAAAACTACTGGCAGCAAAATACTGCGGGACTCTGAGGAACGAGACAAAACAAAAATGACAATAAAGCCTGACCATTAAAGTGTTAGACTCTAACAGGAAAGCTTCCCAACCAGGTTCATAAGCAAAAGGGAAAGGGTAACTTTACAAGTAACAATTTCTTTGTTACAATGCTCTTGTGCATCAAATTCTGCATTGTTGGAAAGATTGTTTATTACCTATTTAAACGGTGTCAGAATTCACAAGATACATGCATTGGAGGGCTGTTGCTATAAAATGCTCCTATGGGCTTCTGGTATCTACAGGTGCTGCCAATCAGGCATCTGATTGGTCAGTAAAATGTCTGCGATAATAGGCCATCTCCTCTCCTCACTGCGTGAGCACAGTTGTCCTCTACAGGTGTGCAGTCTCCTCCCATTTCTGTTACTGGAAATACGAGGATATTCATCATTGGAGGCAATGATGACAACACAAAGGAGATATTGAGATGAAGGTCTGCAACCGATGGCAATCCTCTATTTCAAAGGCCTAGGATTGAATTCCTTCAGGATGAGAACTCTGACAGAGAAAATCTCCAGAATTTAGAAATGAAGAGAAATGGGATGACCTCCCAGCAGTCCTGACCTTAACCTTCCTGAACACTTGGATCTGGGCGTGCTGTTCCTGCCAGAGTGGCCAACACAACCATGCCAGCTGACTAGCGGGTTAAAGAATGGGATGTCATCCCACCGCAGTGGGTGACCAGGCTGGTGACCAGCATGTGTGCCATGAGTGTGTTCTTTCACTCGCCATTTCATTAAATAGAGTATTTTTTCAATGACACCTAAAATAATAGAACGTTTTGTCTGGTTTTCCAAACAATTTCAATTTTTCAATTTGAATTTTATTTGTATTTGTATTTGTATTTGTATTTGTCAAACAGAATTATGCAAAAAAATAGCAATTTTACAAGGACATAATATAGCAAACATTCATGACCTTACTATTTATTCCTCACTATTTAATTTTTTAGATTTTAAATTTAAAAATCATCTTACCAGGGAAGAAAAAGAGGCGGCTCTCGACGGTACGAGCAATGGATTGCAGTTTAACAACATCCATAGACTGACCAATATCCACTGTGCTGGGCATGCTCCCAAGAGTGCCTCTGACATATTCAGCTACCTCCTGAACAGTAAACATCTGCAGCAGCTCGTCAAAGATATCAGGGAAGCTGTTCAACAGGGCTGCCTGTTGAGAAAAGGACACAGAAAAAAAGAAAAAAACTCAAACATATATTACACTAAAACAAACTTGGAATTGGTTTATTACAAAATATAAAATATTAAAAAAGACAAACATATACTAATCTCTGCTATTATTACTCTTAATCACAAATAGACATACAGTATTTGCCCATATGCATACAGAGCACGACACATTGAATCCTTTAAATGCAAAATTCATCAAGTAGAGTTTAAGAATAAGGGAAACAAACACAAATTTAATGTACGAACAATGGTTTTGTAGTCATATAACTTTTTTATTTTTTTGTTTGTTCTCAGCTATACAGTTGAAAATTTTAACCAGTTACAGCCTCACAACTACTTTAAGATGTACTGTTCTGCTAACTAAAGGAAGGTGATGGTTGCAGAGCGCTTGCTGCATTGCAGAATCAGCACAGGGGGGCGCTGTGACTTACAGATGAGAGCGAAAGCTTAGGGCATGACCACAGAAAGCCATGCAGCTGATCACACACCTAAACTAAGTTTAAGTTCAAGCAAAGGACAGGGAAACAGTGAATGTTGAGCATCGATACAGGGTGACAAAAAAACCTAAAGCAACAAAACATAAATTTAACTTGTCGTTGTTTGATTCCCGACGTGACTGACCTGTGTGAACACCAGATTCTCTGAGCTGCGGCTGTCCAGACTTAGAACGAAGCGGATCGACTGAAAGAGCTCCTGGATGCTCACTCTGAACTGCTCTTCCTCCCTCCCACAGGTTGCTCTTGAGTACAGGATACGGGACTGGACGATGAACTTGAACAGATATTCTAGTGCCTGGGGTAGAGTGTTGGACAGGAAGACATAAAGGCACACGTCAGGTCATATTTTGAGTTCCTTGGCAGAAAACCAGGACTGATGGTGGCCTAAAGTTCACATTTGAGACATCAAAGACTTTAGCTTGGCAACAGTACCATATGGCTCCAAATATCACATGAAAATGCTGCACCTAATCTCTGCATGGCTTTCAGTATTAATCTTTAAATAGCTGTTCTTTCAGCGGGGAGTTCACTTCTTAAGGTGGTGTCACGTTACTCTTATCAGATTCCTCTCTGTTTTGGCGTTTTCTTGAGCTAACAAATCCCTGCTGAAGGAGCCACAGCAGAGCTACACGGACGTGAGCTCAGTGTTTTACCCTCATGGCCTCCTGAATGTGATCCTGTCTAACCACTTCAGCTGAGCGGTCCATGTACCACTTGAGGCATCGAATCAGCTCCCTGCAAAACATTTGATGGAAGATGAGAACAATTTTATAAAAGCTGGAATGATTTCAAGACAAAAATGGAACTCAATAAGTGTTTTTTACTTGTATGCCAAAGCACCAGCAAAGTGGTTCTGGATGTAGGCGTCCATGACAGGTCTGAAGTGGTAGAAGCGGCTATCCCTGAGTAGGTTAATGATGTACACCTGAGCACACAAAAACAAAAGCTTACACCTATTCTGACTGTTTAAAAGGCACAAAACATGACCTTTTAATAATGTCAGAGCAGCTTTGTTCCTACCAGAGACTGGAAAACCAACGGTCCATATTTATCAGTGTTGTCGTCTAAAAGACAGAAGAGCGTATCTAGGACATCTCTCAAGAACTGCAAAGAAAAAAAGAACAAATATCAAGGCAACATGAAGAGATTGACAATGTACTAAAATAGAATCAAAGTAAATAGAAAAAGGAAATGACGGTGACCTTGACAATCTCCTCTCCACTAATCTGACGGAGTCGACCAAGGATGTCCAGTATTCTGTCCGGATGGGCCTTCCAGTTCAGCAAAGCCAAAAGGTCCACTTAAAGAAAAAAGCCAACCATGGTTACATTGAATAACAGCGTGACACGGATCAGGAATAAGCATATATGATTACCGTTTTGTGTGAGTTTGGTGGAGCAGAGTATTGTGGAGACCCAGAAGGTTTCTTTAGGGCTCCTCTGGAAGGGCAGATTGGCAGGCAGGGTGGGGCAGCTGTTGAAATCCTCCTTACAGCAGGGCAGGCTCAGGTACAGGCCCTGGTTACTAAAGGTGGTATTTTCATCACACTAATGAGAGAAAGAGAGGCAGCCAGGATTAACAAAGAATTGGTTTAAGTAGCCCATTTAAGTCCAAACTTGAGTTTTGAAGTTGTCTGTGAAAAACGTAATTTGTCTGTTTTTCTTGGTGATAAAACCCTTTCTAAAAAAAAAAAAGAAAATGCTCTCCAGTTAAGATTGATATATCTTCAAATGAAAAACACTTAGATTGTAACATGTCAACATTAATTGATTGATTAATTGGTTTATTTCACGGAATAAAACAAACACAGGAAATAAAGACTACAAAAATACTTAGATATATCTACTCCATTTGAGATATTCTTTCCCAAATTAGAAAATTAATAAAGAAAATAATGCGATCATCTTGACAATTTAATTGCTTAACATCCTAAATAGACATATTTGCCATTATGCTTACAGTACTCACAAAATATCACAATACATTTATTGTCAAATAGAGTTTATTGAACTGCTTGACAGGAAGTCATCCTATTATAATTTATAACTTATTTTTTACATAGTTGCCCTAATCTGGTTCCTAACATCTGTTTAAAGTGAATGTTATTTATTAAATAACAAAAAAGAAAGGTCCTATTGGATATCATCAAACCATATTATTACGCTATTGCAGAAATCATTTTTCTACATAGTGTGACAAAAATGGAATTCCTTTTGATTATTGGCATAAAGCCTCATCGACCATGCCGGAGCATTATAGTTTTCAGGCAAATGGCCACAAATTTAAATTGAGAATTCGTTGATATGTTGCAAAATTTATCATTAATTTAATGGCCACAAAGTGCCCAAGTCATGTAGCGAAAGTAAGTATTAAGTATTAATAAAACCTTGTAATTAAAGAAAAAGGTCATTGTATCTTGTTACATCACTACATGTGTTGTACCTTGTACACATAAAGCTCGTGGATCTCATCTGAGAGCGTGGTTCCATCTTCTCTCATGAGAGGGGTGAAAGCAAAACCAAATAACTTTTTCTCCCCTTTATCTTTAGCTGAAAGAAAGAACACCACATTATCATGCATCATAGGCAATTCTTGAATGAAACCATCGCATTTAAGCATTTACAGATTTTGCAGTATTGACTCACTAGAGCAGTGTCTGAACTCAAAGCGCAGATGGGAGCCTCTGAAACGATCTATGGGAATCGGTAACTTGACCATCTCACTCCAGCGCGGGCTGTTGTTGTGGTAAAGGACAAATGAGCGATACTCTGAGCTGTTTAGCTCCCCGCTGCCCAAACTGATGCAGTCCTGCAAAGCAGAGTCCAAAACAAGGTTATACTCTCTTTCATTCCTCCATAGGACGAAACTTGGGATGTGTTTATGCAACATACCTTGAGCGTGTCTCCATCAGCGTAGAGCACATAAAGTGTGACTTCAATGTTCTTCTGGACACTCTTCCCTCCCCTCTCAAACTCCCCCCGCTCCAGGGTTAGATACAGGTCATTCCGGATGTCACCTTTAATATTTGAGAAATTGAGGTACTTTACTCAAGAGAAAACATCCCTGATTATACAAACGTATCTCATCCTCCACCATTATTTTGTAAAGATGAGAAACATAAAATTGGATTTGCGGCTCCGAAGGGAGCTGCAGGAAAAATAGCATCCAGTCTTTGAACTCAAATGGCTAAAATGTGATTAAGTGAAAGAAAGTCAAGAAAATGTGGTTTCAATTAGAAGAAAACATGATCTCAGATTAAAAAAAATATTGTAATCTATGATGCCAATGTCAGCTCTGCACATTAACAGTAAGCGGTCAATACAAGTTAAGCTTCATTGATCACATTAGAGGCCCTATTATTTTCAAATCCAAATGCCCCTGTTGTTTTTCAGCTTGATTCACATAGAGACCGGCTCAGTACATTTAGAGAGAGGTCAGTGTTTAACAGAATGAAAATCAGTGGCAACACTGGAGCATGATATTACAGTTATTTATAAAAGCAGATTACACTTATTTATATCTTGAATAATTTCCTTTGGGAGAAATGACTCACAGTAAAACTAGACAATATTTTGAGTAAATTGGTCAAGGGGGTAGAGTAAGGAGCTCAGGATTATACATTTTTAGTGGAAATAAAAGACTCTAATGTCAGAAAATTCAATTAATCAGGTTTGAAGACAATTTCTCTTCCCATATTTACCTGAACATTTGATCCACATCTCAGAGGCATGGAGTAATAAGAATGGTAAAGACACACTCCAATGATAATCCTGTTTTCTGTGTAATTGACATATTCTTGGCATTTTACTCATGATGGAGGACATATAGAAGTAAAATTAAGCTAAAAATTGTATTTCCGAGTATTTGTTTATTCAAATCTTGGTGAATTAGAAGCGGCTAAAAAATGCAGTTGGAAAAGGCTTGTAGGTGTGGCGTAGAACCTACAATGGTAAGCCACAAGCTCCCTGCTCCACTCCATTCTATTTCACCCATTTACAGTCAAATAGACCCATAAACACCTTTGTTTTCCTCGTCTGAGCTGGCATCCGGCTCAAAATTGAACAACTGGCTAGCTCTAATACTGCTTTTGTTGCATTGCTAATGTTAGGTTGGGGTGGCTTAGAGGCAAGCGGGAGAGAGTGTAAACAGATTGATGACAGGAAGTAGGGGCGGGCTTACTCCATAGCAACGGTCCCACCCAGAACTCAGAGGCAAATTTCTAAAGAACTACTGCAGCTCTGCAGAAACTATCCTAGAAAATGACACAGGTCTTTTGATTGAAATCTTTTATGATATATCATAATTGAAAGACCACTGGGGATGTTTTTAAAATATGTCAAAAGATCATCAGAGTGGCTTTTTAATATGTATTTTTTATTATAATAACTATATACTGTTTCTTTTCTTTCCAGTTATCATGCAGAACATTCTATTTCAGTCTGGAGTTTTTTTCTTCCTACCACCCTCCCTCTTTTCTTATCTGTTTCCTCTTCTTCGTCATCTATGACCTTCACCTTCTTTAATTCCTCCAAGCCATCTGGCCTCTGGTTTCCACCCCCTCTCTCTGTACCCATCCCCACATACTGCTCCCTAGCTTCTTACCTGGCAGTATGACATCTGGGAAACCCAGTTTGCGTGTGAGTGCCAAGGCCCTGTTGAAGACAGCCTGGTTCTCTCGTCTGATCTGCTCCAGCTCACCTCGCAGCAGCTGCAGGGAAATGATTAGGCCTAGGGGCAGAGGCAGGAGGGCAGTGGGAGAGCACGTAAATTTGAGGGGTGTTGTCCGGTTGGGAGGAACATGAGCAGGGGGTGCGAGTTGAGGAAAACAACCAAATGAAACAGAAGATCAGAGATGGGAAAATGGAAGGATAGCATGGTATTTAAAGGACATTAGTCAGAATGTGGGTGGAGAGAAGACAGACAGGAGGGTGGATGAAGAGACGTGAACAGAGCCAGAACAGAGGGACAGAGATAAATTGGTGTTGCATGGTTTTACACAACGAAAAGATGGAGAAGAATAAGACAAGAACAAATCTTGAGACATTTTCATTCAAGGATTTGAGCCAAATCCTAACCGACTTTCGATTTTCATAAGATACTGGAAGCACAAATGCAGTAAATTAGCAGCCACTCTTAATTAATATTTTATGATGGAGCAGCTGGCAATTTGGACGACATAACAAATGGCATCATCTAATAGTTTGTCACCATCATCATCTTTAGTCCTATGATCTCAAAAAACATTGGAAAAAAAAGAATATTGTTTTTTATGTGTAACTATTATCAAAAGCTTGACCTGATACTTGACCTAATCCTACTGATTTCTCACAGGTGCTGCCTCCTGCTGCCCATTTAAAAGAATCCAAATGCAGAAGATTAAAAGATAAAATATGTTCAAAAAGGCTACTTTGAAATTAGGATATAAGGATATGCTTTAGGATATTTTACTTTTTAACAGTTTGAAAGTTTTTTTTATCATTTTGATTTAATAATGCTTGTTTTACATGTAACTGAGAAACTTGAGTTACTGTTAATACTTTAATGTTTAACTTTCTGCTGTGGAAGAGCAAAATTAAATCAATTACAAAAATAACTAACTCCAGGTGAACATATAAGGGTCTTACTTGCACAATTAAACTTAATATTAAACATGTAGCCACTAATGTCTGTTTAAGATTTCAGAAAAAAGTCGATTTGTACAAAACATATTTACCATAGTTGGTGCTTGGGGCTGAGTACTTGGTGTTGGACTTGCGGATGATGTTTTCATGGATCTGGTACCACTCGTTCTCGTTATTACATCTAGAGAGAAAGAGGGTTGGATCAGGTTGTTAACAACAGAACAATTTGCGCATCCAGATGGAGGGTTCAGGACTGAGCACACGGGAACTACATGAACAGTATGTGTCCCTGAGCTGATTTCCTCCTGAAGAAAAGGTAGCAGAATGGGGGAGTTGCTATCAAGCAGCACATTAGCCTAAATGCACAGCATACTAAGCAAACCTGACAGCCAGCTCTCTACCAGGCTTTTTCATTACTGCGGGCCAAAAGGCCCCTGGGAAAGGCATGAGGAAATGCACAGACTGGAGCTTTATAGGAACCGACAGTTTGGAGGCAGATTACCACTGAATCACTGCATGCTTTTTAAGAGGAAGAGCTCTTTGTTTTAGCAGAGCAATCCAATTAAAAGGAAAGCTTAGGATTTGGGACATCTTTACCTCATACTGAAATATCATACTGTCATGTAAGCACAAGACAATATGAATATCATGAGGATGACTTTAACTTATTCTGCGGCAAAGCCTCATAATGACCTGTGACCCAGAATGGAAGCTAAGAGGGTGAGTGCAGCTACAAGGAAGTGGCTCTGCTGTTGATGGATCAGGAAATATGCTGAGCTTGCTGTGATTTTGCTTTGTCCTCTAACTTTGCTCAATTATCTCTGCGTCAACCCTCAATCTCCTTCCCTCTCTGCATCCCTCTGCCAGTGGGTTGGCGGTTGTTCAGGAGTGGCTGTCTATGGAGAAGCCTAACAGAGGTAGCCAGATTCACATCATGCCAAGTGACCTATCTCAGACCCGGGGTGTGCAACTATTGATTTTCCAGAGGACAATTTATTATCATTCTGGTCAAAAGCGTCAACAGAAAAGCATTGGTTTGCCACGCACATCTTCACAACATTCATACATTCCTGCACTGCAGCATTGACTCTTTGAGCATCAAGTCTTAAAATAGGGAGACCATCAAAGCAGAAACCCTGTGACAACTTCAGTGTTCCCCACACAGATCTGGAGCAGCTTCACTGGTATACTCACGTGTAAATTTTGAGCACAAAGTCTTTCTCCTCTTTGAGGTCTGTGATGGTGTGGAAAACATCACTCATGGCAAGCACAGCGCAGCCATACGGCCGTCTATACTGTACGTGAGGCAAGCCTTTCTTTGAGTCATTTAGCAGCATACGACCTGAAAACAAAATCATAGATAGCTTGTTTGGAAAAAAACGGACATATCAGAATTGAGAAAATGCTGTCTTTGCTACTGTGTTTACCAGTTCTAACAACATGTGCAACAATGTAGAGATCTCGCTTCAAGTCTTTACTGCTTAGGTCCTGAAAAAATAGGGGGAAAGGGATCAGTAAGGATCAGATAGGAAGGGAAGTAGAATGTGTCTGTGTTCATGTTAAGATGGCAAATATCTTACTGTGAAGAGGGCACAGAGGCGATCAGCCTTCTCTGGGTTCTTTGGTCCTCCATTTTTGTTCAATCTCACCATGAACTTCTCACTGCAAAAAAGACAGCTCACAGTTTCAGAGTGTCTGTCAACCACAATAGTCAATCTGCTGATCTGAGACTGTAGTGTTGCGTGTGTGCCTGTGCATGTGTCTGTCTGTCTGTCTGTCTGTCTTCCAGTACGGATGTTGCTCATTGCACTGTGATGCCTCTGTAGGTTTTTATAAATTCAGGCGTATTTCTCCTCATACCTGATTTGTTTGGCCTCGCGTGTGTCATAAAGAAAGAAGAAAACATCTGCGTCTTCACTGATGCTGTTGTAAGTAAAGCTCTTCAGATTGATGAAGAGATGGTGCGACACAGGAACACGGCAACCATCACCATGGCGCTGCTTCGAGCTGTCACTCTAGGATTAAAAAAGGAAAAGACCATGAATCCGGCTCCTGTTACTTTATTGATTTTTTCGAGGATTTTTAGCAAAGAGAACATAAATCTGTACACATATGTATGATGCATATTTATATACAGTTCATATCCCTAGAGAAACTGTTGAAACAACCAAGAAAACAACATGTCCTTGATAATTTCTTGGCTTTATAGATTAGTATACTTTCATATGTTTGAATGTTTTTAACCAGAACAAAAACTTTTAATGGTCCATCCTAGATTTCTTCTGAGTGAGGCTTATAGGCACATGTGGGTAAATTTGTAGATAAGCTGGTAAAGTTTTTCCACCTGGCTGTAAAAGAATACCACTGCTTTAAATAATAATATTGATTAAAAGCGTCAAACATTGAACTGTGAGCCAGTTTGAATGAAATTCACTGGACAGAAAAATCACAGAACCATTTGTGCATGCATTGTGACATATGTGATCCCAGTGGGAATCAGTCCTTTCACCCTGGCAGAGTTTGTCTGAGATTTCCACAGAGCATGAAAGCCCATATGAATCCTGCAGATTAGAGACCGGCTCGACAAAGAACGATTTGGGAACTAATGAGAACTAAAGGTGGAATAACGGATCTTATAATAAAAGGTAAATGACTGTACCTGGTTTGTGCTTTGCTGGCCACAGTGTCTGCTGGATACGTGCTAAAAGAACAAGAATGGTACATTAGAAATGTGTCAGATCAGTCTGTGTAGTCATTACACATCCCACATGATGAATGTATTTACATTCTAACAGCTTCAGAAAAACAGTTCTTGAGTTGTGCCTTAGTCAGTGCTTCATAACAAAGAACATTTCCCACACATATGCTATGGAGTGGCAAGAATAATGTTCCTGCATCCCTGAGAGAAGCCCACATGGGGCAAAACGTGAGCATGAGCAAGAGAAGAGGACAAAGCCAACATTGCCCACACACACACACACTCAATAACAGATTTCACTCTGCTTAGCCGTCTAAAAGAACTCATCTTCCATACCTAAAGAGGCGCCAAGGCCTTGTGCCCTGCCAGATACAAGCTTGCTTTCATCGACAGAGTCGGGAAGCTTTTTGGCAAGGAAGAGCTTTGCTGTTGTTTTTGAACACAGCATTTCGTGCACAAATAATCTGCGTGTAAAGCTGAGAAACATGGCAACGGGATAATGGGATGCTGCAGGGCAGTTTGAGAATGTTCTCCCCAACACACAACGCAGGGAGCTGCAGCTACTGACCAGTGAGGATCTCCCTCCCAGATGATAGTTTCCTACACAATTACATAAAATTTCATAACATTTGTACTGTAATGGCGCATCTCTTAAACTGGATCTGCTTCTGTTTCTTTCTCTTTGTTTGCACATAGGTTTTAAAACCCCACTTCCCTACAACCATTGTACATTTGAGTCATGTTTTCATGGAAAAGTGTCTCTTGTCTGATTATGAGTATACAGCCAGCAAGACAAAAGTACGTCATTTAGGGGGGGAAAGCAATAAAATGTTTATTTTTATGTACTTTCCCATAGGGCTGTCACTTTTGATCACGTCTGCATAGCTGGCTAACAATCACACTTACAAGAGCCACGTGTACGCAAGAAAAAAAGAACACACTCAATATGACAGTGGGATAAGCAGTAAGGACGTGTCACAGCTATCACAGCTGAAACCTGCATTCTACTATAAATCACCGTCTTATGGTTAAATCACACATCCCTAAATCCAATGACCAGTCCCAGATTATCAATTGAATCCATGGGGTACTATGAGCATCTGTGCAACTTTTTTTTTGTTTGAATCAATTATGCAGTGTCACCCAGAACTAAATTGTGTGTCTACATTTTAGGAATGGACGGGTTAAGAGTGTACCAAGTGAAATAAAAGGTTTTGATTGGATGAAATATTTCAGGGACATGTTTGATATGAGAGTTGGTCAATCAAAAGCCTGTATTGTGCGATGGTCTTTACTATTCTTGAGTGTTTTCTTGATAGAAAATACAGCAGAATGGGGTGATAAAAGGTATGAAAAGATTTATAGCAAACAACGAATTTAGGAGTCATTGATGGCAGCAAGAGTCACAGCTTAGCATGGTCACAGAGAAGCTTCCAGATGATTTTGAACAGTTTCAAGCATTCCCGGATCCGAGTGTGAGGCTTAGAGTTGTAGATTTTCTTGTGGCAAACTCATGCAATGTTCTGGTTGGTTTGTGGACTTTTAGTGTTTAGTGACTGCTTCATCCACCAGTAGCTGCCTTGCTTCTCTGATGTCCTTTCCAATCCATTCCTGGAAGCTTGTATTGTTCTATATGCCTGCTTATCTTAGCTGATGGCTAATGGGGGTACTGTTGTACTGTTACCTTTCTTGGGGTTCTTCAGGATCAGGACTGTCTGTTCTTCAGCTGGCCTGCAAATCCGACAGCTGGAAGATTTCTCTGCATTCAGCTTTGATCTTTGAACCTTTGTTTCTTGATTTTTGTGGTTCTTCTATAGGTAAGCATCTTAAGGATAAATGTTGCTGTAGTGTGTGTCAGCTCATTGGTTTCAGTGATGGTTGTAGTAGGGGTTATTTGTAGTTCTGCATTTACATCGTGCAATAGACTCTAACACCACACTGATCAATCTTCAATCTAAGGACAGATGTTCTTGTGTTAATCTGTTAATGCTTGTTATTTGGATTTAGTACCAAATTTCAAAATCCTGGCTCCTCTTTGCCTTGGCATTCATGCAGTATCCCTTCAATTTTTAGTTGGGAGAGCTGTTACTTCATACTAATTTTGGAACATCTACCAGTTGTTGGCCTGTTGCTTTTAGATGGTTGGTTTTACAATTCCTCTGTTCACAAGATTTCCATTGCTTGTCTGGAAATGTCTTCTTAGCATCCCTTTTCTCACCAGCATTTCCTGTCCTGGTTACCCTGGCACAGACTTTTGTAATCCAGTCAGTACGACCATTTCAGTCTGTGCTTTGCTCATATCAGGGGTAGGCAGGGTGATAGTGTGACAGGGTTTGAACCAAGGTCTCTCATGTGAAATGGCCAGAGCTTACTACTTCACTGTTCCATGTTGTAGTTCTTCAATATACTGTAATATACTTCAAAAATATAACAGTAGCCCAGAGGCCCATAATTCAATAATGTGGCCCTGCCAACAGCACATTCCTATATGTAAAACCGAGCTGGGTAGTGACAAAAAACAGCCTACAATAGACAGGCACATCCCCAGGTACAAAAGCATGTAGTGTGCAAGTCAGTGAGTCATAGCTTCAAATATAGTTCATTCATGCTGCAGGGAAGTAGCTAACTGCACATTAGGGAATACTTCATTAATTTACTGCATTTAACAACTCGCTGGATGAGTAAGAACAGCATCAGTTTGCCAGACAAAAAATACAAAGCAACATACCAATTTGTACAGCTCTGATACACTGATCTGATCTGGATCCACCATTTCAAATTCTTTTCTGGGAACAAGGTCCAGTCCAAGGTGCCTGGTGAATGAAAAGAGCAGAGAAGGGGTTTGATTAATTAAAAAATTAGGACTTTTGATTCTATACACCCTGCTTATCATATAAATCTAGAAACATTGTGTTGCCACATTTTAAATTTATAAAATAATTCCTGATCTGCTCAAAATTAAAGAAAAAATAACCTAATATTTTGAGTTACTGGGGTAGAGGGATTTATCTCCAACAGTTATGCTTTCAATTTTACCACCAGATAGTTCTGTAAGGGACATAATTCATTCCCTTCTTTTTTTCTAAATGTCTTAGAGTTTATAATTCTGTTGTTTGATATCGTCTTCATATTTAATGCCCTTTGGTTAAATGTACTTGTGTTTCTAGGCTGCTGCTAATAAATATCTTGGAAATGTATCATGTATTTTACAGTTTTATAATAACAATCATACAAACAAAACTATCAAAACAACATCGCTTTAAAAAGATGATATTTTATATGTTTGCATGAAAGGTGTCCAATTCAAATCAGGCTTGTTAACAGTGAAAAATGCTTGAACAAAGTTATGAATGGTATTTATAAATTGAAATATTTTAAGGCCAACTCAATGAGTCCAAAAAACTAAATGTAAATAAGAATTTGGTTTTCTTTGATTCCTAAGAAATCTTCACTGAATCTCAGAGAAGTGAGGAAGACATAAACTTTTGCATTTGGAAAATTAGACTTTCAAAGTCTCCTATCCACCCAGCATGAGTTTTTATCATTAGAAACCTAATAATGTTGGTGTCATTTTCACTCATCCAGGTCGTGAGAATCCCTTCACACCCCAACCCCCTGGAGCAGGTGGATCAGAGTCACAAGTGACTTCATGACTCACAAGTGTGAAAAATTCAACAGCTTCTACAGTCTCAAACTCTCAAGAGTCCATCGACTAAAAGTGAAACAACTCCGAAATGTCTTTTAGAGCGAAGAACTTATTCCCTTCATAATAGAAACCAACAAAAAGTCTACTTAATAATGCCCCAGGTTTATCCTTTGTAATGTAAAACGGTTAGTTATTGTTGACTTCAAGTCTTACAGTTGTATATGTGTACATTGAATGTTTAGATCATGTTGTTCAATCACACAAAAAACACCAAACCTACATGACCATAAAAAACCCAATAGAAATTTTAATGCATCCTCATCTTGTTTTTCCCAGCCCTAAAAGTTGTTTTTTAATCTGAATAAAGTTGGAAAAGATGCTATTGCTGCTCTGTTACTGTGTTAACTAACACACTGGATCACTTACTCATTGCCCCAGTCAAGTCGTACGGTGATGTGCCTCTTGATCTCGCGAGTCTGCTCCTGAGAGAGGTGACCCTGAATCAGCTGCCGACGCAGGTCGATGAGCTCATTCATCACATGGCGCAGCTTATGGAACAGGTCCACCTTGTGTTTCTGTTGAAGTCGTCAAAACAGTTTGTTTGACTTTGCCAGATGCAGCATTTTTGTGAACATGCACTAAACCTTTCATGCATTAAAAACCATTATAAAACCCATACATTTAGACTCTCGTCATTCTCTACAGACAAAACAAAATGGTTTTTTTTCCCATAACCAACATGATAGCAAATTTACATATCTGCAGAGTGATGTATTTAGTCATTTTTTACAGACAATCCACTGAAAATAGGGCCTTCTCAAAACAGATTAAAAAAATATAGAATACAAGATGTTCTTTTCTTGTTATAGGTAAATAAATCTGCCAATAGAACTAGTTGAATTTGTCTTGGTAAGAATCCCTCACATAAGTTTTAATGTCCTGCCCTTTTAGACTAATTAAATCTTAAAATAAGCAATAAACACTAATATTTAGGTATATTTTTTTAGTAATTGGAAATATTATGTTTTAAAATAGGCGGGTTTTGCTCAAAAACATGAAGTTTTATATCTTTAAAGTAGGTCAATTTTTCCCCCCCAAATGCTGCAAGTGCTGCAAAAGTCCTCATAATTTCTAGACAATGATTATCTTAAAAGTAAGACTAGATTTACACATTTTAAGATCATTTTTTTTCTTAAAAATTCTATGATTCAAAGAAAATGTTTCAGTTTCCTTAAATCAAGATGGTGTGTTTCCTGAAACAAGCACATTTACCGTTCACAAATACAACTTTTGCTTAAAAATAAATCTTATGTAAAGGAAAAAAAACTGATTTCATTGCTTAAAATAAGACGTTTTGACAAGACATTCAGAATTTATTGTCTTAAAACAAGTCATTACATTTTTCGGAAAACTCACTAAGAAGTTAGTGTTGTGTTATATCAGGTTAAGTGAGATATTTAAGCGTAAAACTACGTTTTAACAAATCCTCATTGGGTTTGAGCATGCAAAAGTGTACAATACAGATTAACTGAGGACAAACTCTGCATGTTTTAAAAAGCTGGGATCTGCTCAAAACAAAGATTTTAGTACAGCTTGACGAGCCTGTTGGGACCAGAGCTAATTACATACATTAAAGCAAACAAACAGCTACGCTTATGTCCCTGTTCCCTGAAGTAATGCTAAAAATTGAATTCACAACATTATGGTGGCATAAATCAACGTCAAGGCAATCCCACGTCCCGTTATTCTAGATGTAACTGTAGTAAGATTGCCCCTATCACGCAGAGGACGTGCACCAAAACCAGCACTGTTAAATCAAGGCTGCACATTAGTCAAGCTTCAGAGGAAGTTACATCATCACATCAATGCCACAGGCTGCTTAGTTGCTCAGAGCATGAGCAGTCCTCCGTGAGAGGTTATGTAAAAATGCACTGCCAGCTCTGCAACTTAGCCATTCAGCTCCAGTTTTTAAAATTCTAAACCCCACTAACCACTTCTGCCTGCTCCCCCGACACTTAGCGAGATTAAGGAAGTTTTAGTTTTTTTTTTTTTCTTTTTACTAATCACTTTTTTCCCAGGCAAAGAAAGGCTGACTGAAGATGGAGGATTTTAAGATGATGCAGAAACTACTAGATTAAGGTCAAGATCAATCAATGCCTGAATGACAAAGCATGAAATTGTATACGACAGGTCTGTGGGCCATTAACTGAGTTCAGCCATTGCTACTGCTCCTGTGAAAATGGGGTATCAAAATACAGAGTGACACTCAGAATAACAGGCTGCTAGGAAAATAATTAAAGGAGCTGTCACTGAGCGTTTGGACCATATTTGAGGTACACCAACAAACCAGTCTGGTTAATACAAGTGTTGAAAATGAGAAGCACCTTCCATCAGAAATTTTGAAAGAATACAAACAATAATGGAGTGTTTTTGTTTTTAATTTTAGCAAAAAAAATATTTTCAAAGAATTATGGTGGGTCCACCTTGCTGTTTTTGTTTTATTTTGATAAAAAGGAGATACAGCCACTGACCACATAAAGCTGCTTCCACAGGATGCCCCACTCCTGCAGTGTGGAGGTGGTCTCTGTAATAATAGGATCCTCCAGAGGCACTACTGTCTCACACAACCTAGAGAGAAACACAAGCGAGAGAGCAAAAAAAAACAACATAAGCGTGACCATCTTCAATTGTAGACATTTTATTTTAGTTCTGTGATTTTTCATCATCTCAGCCATCAGTAGTGGTGAGATTTGTTAAACTGTTGGTAAACGGGGATGTTTTCTTAAACCTGTCTTAAGCCAGAGGCTATGACGTTCCACTTGGCCTAAATCACAGGTATACTAAAGGCGCTGACATTAAAGTACCCAGTATCAACAGACTTTTCCTAAAAAAATAATACTAATAATTTCTCGTAGCATGTTGCAATAAATAAATTTAGCAAGAGAAACTAAATGTATATTTATGGGTTGTGTCCTAACTCCTGGGAAAATGTAAAAACATTTTCATTCTCAAAACATTTCAGCAGTTGGATTGGACTTTGCTGGTGCAGCCAATGCATGTGCTGGGGTGACACTGTCTATTATTTATGAAACAAGGCAAGCATCACCATCTGTAACCCAGAGTGTGGTTGATTATCCATGGCGGGGATGCTTTAGGAGAACTACACAGATGCAGAAGGTGTGCCATCTCATTAACTTTATATCAGAGAACAAAACAGATTCCCCGAAGTGCAGCTACAGCAGTGAGGCAGTAAGATCATGTCAATTTCAAAGTCAGTGCTATTAATGGTTTCTGCACGAAATTAAAAGCAAAATGTGGTAGCTCTACTGAAGGATACTGATATGATGTCCACCGCAACCACATTTACAGGTCACAGTCAGTGATCACACCATGCTATAATTTATTTATATATGTTGAGCGAAATTTTTCTTGCAGTTTGTGTTGCCACAAGCTATTGTGACCCAATTGTTGTAAGTGTGTGAAAACTCTTGTGTGTCTCCTTTTCTTAGCATTAAGCAGATGTTGCAGCAATCAGGTGAGACAGTCAGGTTAGGCAAAATTAGATAAAATGGGTGCTTTTGACGCAAGCTGAAAAAACGGCATCAGACAGTACACCAAGGAGGATTGCAGAAGCACAAAACAAATCAATCTTACATCATTCATTAATGTGCTTAAACTTTAAGGTCTGGCAGTGATGTCACTGTTGAAAAACTTAAAGCTTGAAAAAAGTACCTTGTTATAATGAGTTATACTAATAAAAAAATAAGTAATCCATCTCTTCCTGCATGGTAATGAACAAGCGTGATGGCAAAAAACCTGGATATTTTATCACATTTATGTAGCAAATCTAATTATCCTGAAAAGAAGACTAATGTATACCATTAAGCACTCAAATCAAATCAAAAATATTAAAAGAATTGTTTTAAATCTATCCCTAAGGAACCAAGCTGCTTAAATGATGTCACTTATTCTCTGATAAGAGGAGCAAAGTAAAAACTTTTACAAACATAAATGCTGCTGATGTCTTTCATCCATAACTTAAAAGATCTACACAGATTTTTACAAAACATTATTACTTTTGAGGATCTTTTCACCATCCCAAGCATATTCACTTGGTTTCCTTATCTTTATCTCCCATCACTGCTGCAGCCCCTACATTTTATTTTGTTGGATCTCCAACAACCTCAATACGTGATGAGTTTAAATAGTTCTCCTGATTCCAACTCCCTCTTTAAGATAACATCAAACATGAACATACCCAAGATCCCTACACACACGTCTCGTAACTGAATTCTGATAAAAACATCAGGACTTTCTTTGTTTTGAAGGAAAATTAAAAAGCTTACGTTAAAAGTTAAAACAAAAATGTAAGTAAATGAATTAAAATATATTGGTTCCATAAATAATCTTATTTAAAGTTTCTGCATATTTAGCAATAAACCAAGATGAATAAGAAATTATTTAAAATTCCTTTTTTTTGGGGTGCATGGTGGGGCAGTGGTTAGCGCTCTTGCCTCACAGCAAGAAGGCTCCCGGTTCAAGTCCCAGCTGGGGGAACATCAATGGGGGACCTTTCTGTGTGGAGTTTGCATGTTCTCCCTGTGCATGTGTGAGTTCTCTCCAGAGTCTCCAGCTTCCTCCCACCGTCCAAAAACATGCTTCGTAGGTCAATTGGCAAATCTAATTTGTCCCTAGGTGGGAATTTGAGTGTGCACGGGTGTGTGATTGTGACCCTGCGACAGGGTGTATACTGCCTTCGCCCATAAGTGGCCGGGATAGGCTCCGGCAGCCCCGTGACCCCGAAGAGTATCAAAACGGAAGAAGATAAAAAAAAAAAAAAAAAAAAATTTTTTTGCTACAGACATGGAGAAATATTCCTGAATTATTTCACCACCACCCCTTTATGTAACTTGCCTCTTAGTTTGTTTGTCTTCTTTTAATCTATATGAGAACTCCTTGTTAACCAAGTTTTAGCAAGATAGGATTTCATTATACCTTTATCAGGAGTTCATCATTAGGCAATGGTTATTAATGAGTTAGCATGTGGTTGGTTTCTCTTTACATGTGAGAAAACAGATGAAAAAAAATCTTTTGATAATTAATCTAAAAAAGCACCAAGTTTGTTATCCCTATTGGACGCATTGTTTTGAAACATGTATTAGTAATAAATGACACAGAAATTAGAACAATTTTAGACAATTATAAACTTTTTCAACCTTTTCTTCAATTTAATTAACTCATGCGTTCCAGCATCCTAATTTAATTAAACACTATGGTGGTCTAAGTTTATCACCATCTTCTATGATGACTTTGGTCTGTGTACTATTTATATTTGTGTATTTGTATTTCAATTCAACATGTATTCAATAAAAAAGCTGTTCTGTGGGTTACGAGGGATTCACCAATGTTTATGATCAGATTATTACTATCATTTGTTATTTTATAAATCGTGCGGCGTCTGTCTTCTTGTTATGCTACTGTAATGTTCACATTTTCTAAAAGATGTTCTTTTTTTAAATCAAGTCCCATGATGTACTACAAGAGTATTTCACAATGGAAATTGTAATTGATTGTTTTTACAGTGAAGGCAACAATCTTCCATGGCTTCTCCTGTCATGCAGAGTGCATGCAGAGATCCAACAGATTCATGCAGGTACTAGTGCCAAGATGAAGGAGAAGACATGTGCTCCATTTGTTTCAGTTCAGACATGGTCATTTCTATAGGATTAGATGGTAAATGTAATCCAAACCCAACTGCTGATGAAGTTGCCAACCAATGCAAGTCCATTCAAATTCAGAAAAGACAAAATTTTTCAAACTCAAATTAATAAAAATGTTTAAAAACCAAAAACAGCCCTAACTGTGCATTTTCGAAATAATAACACAATAGGCTCCAGTCCATTTTAATCAGGGTTTTCTTGGCATAAGAGCATGTCTTTTTCATTAATTACCAATACATTTGTGGAAAGTATGCAAGATCCATATTTTCACATTTAGAAAAGTATTCATTTAACAATTATAAGTATGACACTGTTTTGTGTCAAAAACCAATCATTTTACCCTTAAAAAATTACTAAAAACAGCTCACCTCTGCAAAAATGTCCTTTAAACTTAATTTCTTTAAACTCTTCTTTATGTAACAAACAACAAACAAGGTTTCCAATTGGCCTCTTTTTACATTTATGACCTCTGTTTGAACTTAAGCAGATAGGTAAACTGGCATCAATAAATACTAAATCTCAAGAAAATGTGTGTCTATAAGCATTTTACTCATTTTTAAATGATTCTCTTACTGATACAAATTTAGCATTAAGCCAAAAAACAAAGACATTACTGAACTTCCTATGGGTGATTCTGGAATAGATATCTTCACAATTCAGCTTACCCTCTGTTTGTGACTGTAGATTTCTTCAAGTGGACATAGCTGATAGGAAAAATGCCCTGTGGATGAAGAAAAGAGCAGGAAGGTTACTAATTCTGGAGCACAAAACCAATGTATATTCAGAGATCTTTTGTGCTGGTGCTGCAGTTTAATCTAAATCACACAAAGCTCTGCAACTTCAACTTCACATATATGTATATGTATATAAATATATATATGTGTGTGTGTGTGCATTGCCGTGTGTGAAAAAGACTGAGTGGTTCCAGTTGCTAATCCTCCCCCTAATTTTCCCTTCCTTCTCTGCCAGATGTGAAGAATGGGTGAAAGTATGCAGAGCTAATTCTTTCTGTGCAGAAAGAGTATGGGGGCGAAGCGGGAGTGTGGGCAGAGCACATAACAAAATGGAGGGGTGTGGGTAAAGGACTTTAAATAGCTGATGAGATAAGGACACCACCGAACCACTACCACCTACATTTACCAGGACTTGACAGTTTTGTGCTTCCTTCACAACAGCCTCACATAACACTTCAGCCTTTAATGTTTTAGCTTACAGCAGAGTCGAGTTGCGTAACAGCAACAGTATTGTATATTTCAGCTGTGCTGTCCTGTTTGAGAATTTTACATGCATGTCTAAAGGAAAGCTGCTTTGCTACACTTAATATACTACGTATTTTCACTGTGTAAGAACAAAGACTTACACAGCTGCTAATTTGTCTGTATGAACTGCAGATAAGTTAATCAATGATTTAAAAAAATCTCAGAATTTAGTTTCCTTTTTCAGGCTTGAAGAGACAATTTAAAAATTAATGAAAGCGGAGTTTGACCCCACTCACTCAGAATCTGAACTTAATCTAAACTACAGACTAAAACACGGTACAGTGTTTCCCCTCTTATTCGCATTTCAATATTCGCGGTTTCACGTATATCAGTTTTCGGTTTCAGTTACGTGACTCCACCAGTTCATCACAAAAACTCAGACAACTCAAGATGCTTGTATAAGATTTTGCACCCGATGAAGGTGCTGCTCGAATTTCTGAGGAGGGGAACGGACATGTAGAGCACACCGGCCTGTCGGCTTACTCGCCAGCTGATAAAGAATATTTCACACCAGTTCCTGAATTGCTATAACCGAAGTTTGTGCCCCTGCATGGAGAAATGGCATCAGCTGACTGAGAAGCAGACTGAAAATATCCTGAAATGCTGAAGAAGATCATCGCAGAGAACAATTATCGTTCGGATGAATGAATGATTGATGGCACCAGCCTCTTCTAGCAGAAGCGACGCTCAAAACATGCTGCTGCCAGACTGACGCGCTGTGCACGACGCTCAAATCCTGCTGCAGGACCTCTCACACTTAACTGATTAAGGAGGAAGCACAGCCTCCTGGTTTTAAGGCAAAGAGAGACAGAGGCTATGTCTGAATTACCACCCTAATTCCTAACTACTAAAAAACTATATGGTGTGGGATTATGTAGTAAGTCAAGCTTATGAACACATGATTGGACAGGTGTTGAACTATGGCAACTGAAAAGTATGATAAATCGCCGGGAAAAGTGGCGTAAAGAACTGCGTCTTGGCCATTAAAAACGATGGTTTTACGCTCAAGCAGCTAATTTGCTCCACGGCAATGGAGAGGCGGTTGATGGCGTTAGCCACATAGATTCTCAACAGCTCCTCTTAAATAATTTACTGTTTGTTTTCCTACCACCCTTCAACATCTTCTTCTCTTTCTTCAGACTTTGACAGTTAGCACATTTTAAAAGTGCAATCTATTGACAAGACAATAAATGTAAATCTAGTATTAATTAGCATCATATAAATATGCGTTCCAATTCCTTTCCTCCTTGGAAATGTAATTTTACTAAGAGAATGAGCAACTCCTGACAGTCACTTAGCAACCCCTAGAAAAAAATCCTGGAGCCACCCCTGATTTTTGATGAGTAAGGATCGGTGACAGACATTCTTAGGCTCCGGGTCGAGGGTGGCTGTCCATATTCGTGGATTCTGCATAGTCAAGGATGTCTCTGGTCCCTAACGCCCATGAAGAAATACTGTACTAGTATTTAGAAGCAGCTCTCGGAGTTAAAATAAAATTCATTTTTATATGAACATGGTAAACATATAACATATATATGCTATAAACATAGTATCCAAAGGATGTAAGGTTTTTTTGAGAAATGCAGTCACATAATAGCCGTTTTGCAAGACATGGCATTATTAATGTGAAATATCCTTCATACAAGCTATTCTTAATTTAGATACAGAGCACAGCACCCATAACAAGCACCAGTTGGGTTATAATTACCTTGATAGAGGGTTTCTTGGTAGAATAGCCTCTATACCAACCTAAGAAAAGAGCAAATAGCACAGTAAATATTTTTATGTTTTTAATGTTACAGAATAAACAGATGAACTGATTTATTTAACAGTCTGAAGATGAACCACAGTACTCTGTTGTTATATTCCTATTTATACAAAAGTGTTTTCTACAAGAACCAACCAGGTTGCTTCCCTTTTGTTTTGAAGTATTTCTAGTTAAAATATTTTTTGCAAAGTTACAAACCAGAAATAGTCATTTAATAAAAAGATTTAAAAAACACATCCAATTGCGAATTCTAAACTGAACATCTATGACCTCTGATGTGTCAGCACAAACCTGCTTCAGAAACTGTCCTAAAATTACAGCTGCACATCTTAAGGTAGCTTCTAGTTATAATGTGGAAAACCAAACTAGAAACATTTTAGTGTCAAAGACCTGAGAGTGCTCTGAAAATGAAAATAAATAAATAAACATTACAAAGTGGTGGAGGATGTGCTGTGCCATCATATTTAAATCCCTTACAAGTCCAAAATGTGAAAGAATGTTACGCACGGTAAAAGATTTATCATTGATATCAATAACGGAAATGCATGGCTTAAACCTGCTTCCCAAACAAAACCCAGACATGCAAAGGGAGAAGATAAAAAAAAACTTCAACATGTTAAATGAACACAAAGCTATTTTTACCGTCACATTTTTCCAGAATCTGTACTGTTTCCCCAATTTCCAGGATCAGAGCTTGACATACTGATGATCGGAAGTTGCAAATCACTGCAGAAAAAGGAAAAACAAATATATTCAAAATTGTTAATGTCAACAGAAGTTTTGATTTGTGGGGAAAAAAATGATGCTTTGATTCACCTTTGTGACCTCTGACTGAAAATGTTAAGTTGCTTTTCTCACTATTTCCACTCAGCAGCCAGGCATGTTGGTGTAACCTTTTAGTTTATAATTATCTTATAGAATCATTAAAACACGTGTTACGTAGGAAGTTTTGCTTAGTAAACTGTAAACATACTCCCACCCCGAAGTAGGTACACATGGTAATAAGCAATTAATTCTTTAGTACCCTGATTTCATGCTATGTAAAGATAAATGAGCTACATCCCGAAATAAACCCCCCCACAAACAGCTAATAATGCAGTTTAATGCTACTTTATAATAAGTCTGCATGAGCATGAACCTTTTGGGAGACCTGCTTTTTTCAGTATCTTGCGGCCTTTTACTGTACACAGCAGCATCCTGTGACACAAACACTGATAACGTGATTATTCTCTGGAGGATGGATGCCACAGTTAAAGGCCTTGACAACCGCATTGCCTCTGGATCCTGTTATTATCTGTGCAGCACTGCAGCACTGAAACATGAGTCGAGCCAGTCACAGTGCAGAACCTCAGTACAGGGAGACTTGTTTGAAAATGACAGTGCTCCGCGATGATTTCAAAAAACCTACAAACAGTGGCCCTTCAAGGAGTTTGGTGTGAATCATTATGCTAATGAACTAGTCAGGGGACCCAGTGAGGGGGAGGAAGAGAAGGAGGGGCTTTAACTCAGCACTGTTACTTGTTTGAGGGGAACGGGTGCTCAGTTCCTGCGCTTGGGTAACTATGGGAACAGTTCATCTACAAACTGGATGGCTTTCTCAACTGTAACTGTTGCTGGGATCTAGGTGCTTTAGGATGAGAAGCAAATGCTTTTTGCTTTGCACCTTATCTAAAAATGATCAGCTCAGAAGGGAGGACAGCATCCCTGTCACACTCTTTGTCAGTCTGCCAGCTTTTGTTAAATGAGAACTAAACATTTTCAATTTGAGAGTATGGTTCTTTATTAAACTCATTTGAATTGCAAAACCCACTCAACTCCATTGGAAAACTCTTCAATGGGGGTCACAGCAAAATTAGATGAGATTGTTGTGTTGGACAGAGATGGCCACACCATGTTGGTGTGTTTGCCTTAAGAAAAACACAAAAAACAGGTTGTGCATAAACACTAAGCCACACGTTCTTTCTCAGAACGTTAGCTTTTGTCCAATCCAAAAATCGACAAATTTCATCTTTAGACTTCAACATGTTGAACGTAGGATGTTGGAAGGACTGTTAGGACAGGGAGTTGAAAATGTTGGCAAGGCAAGCATTTCTACTAAGCAACAGCATATCGGTCCAGACTGTCTTCTTCATGATCCATGATGGATTTCATGATTTATCCAGCAACAAAGAACTGAATTGAAGAATCCTCAAAGACCCAAAAAGGATGATGTCCGCCACCTTTTTCCCACTTCCAATGTTTCATGTACACAGATCATATAGATATGTTACCCCTGGAAAATTGATTTACATCAAATACAGCCGAACTCTTTCCATGTATAGAACCCAACAGAAGAAAAATGACTCCCTTTTTTAATCTCACATTATTTACTTAGGGTTCAATCCTTAATTCTTTAAAACTGAGAAGTTTAAACATACAAATGGATTCCCTGATAATCTGATTGGCCTAGCTGGCAGTTTAATGGCTCATAAATATATAAGGCAGTCAATAAATTTACTTTCTGTTATTGCATAGCATAAAAGCCCTGAGTCTTTTGGAGGGGAGGGGCTGGACTGGGTGTGGACTCCCGCACTGAGATACTGAAATTCATGTATAATCTGATAAAGTTGAATTGTTTAATTTATATTACTTTTTTGTGTCACAAAGTCAGAGTAAAATAAAATCTGAAAATGAAAACCTTACTAAAAACTGCTTGCTTCAAATAACATTGAAGAAGTCATTTTGGAAAATGCAATGATTTGTTCCTAAATTGAAACATAAATCCTGTGCAAACTAGTTTATGCCATTCATTTATTATTAGTTTACTAGTATAAAATTACTTTTTGGAATTTCAACAGGTAAAATATCGAAAAACTTTGGAAATCCTACACATACAGAGGTTTGACTCTTTAAAGACTCACTCTAATAAAAATTGTGTTTTTGGTGTTTTTAACATGTCCTTTTAGCATTTTCCTTATGATGGCAGACATATATAAAGAAATTTAAGCTTAAAATGGCATTTCTGAGTATTTCTTTATTAAAATATTTAGTGCAGCAGATGAAAAAATGCCACTTGTAAAAGCTTGTCACTTTGACACATAGATGCTGCAACGGCAAGCCACATGCTCCCTGCTCTGCTCCGCTCTGATGCATCCACCTATGGACGAATAGATCTATTCGCGACTTCTTTTATTTTGTCCAAGCTGGCATCTGGCTCAAAACTATAAAGCTGGATAGCTCCAATATTGCTCGCCATTTTTGTTCCACTGGTAATGTTAGGTTGGGGGAGTGAGGGGCTGTAGCTAGCAGGAGAGAGTGTAAACCAGGGCTGCCCAATTCGGATTCTCATAAACTACCACCCTGCCTATTTTCCATTTTTCCTTGCACTTCTTGCTGCTGATTACTGGAATCAGGTGAGTTCTGGAGAGATCTGGAAAACAGGCAGGGTGGTAGATCTCCAGGATCAAGTTCAAGCAGCCCTGGTGTGAATAGCTGGATGTTGCAAAGTCGGAAAGCACTTACACTGCACCAACAGTCACGCCCACAACTGAATTTCTAATGAACTACTGCTGCTCTCCAGAAACAATGCTCAAGAAAATGACCCAGGTTTTTTGATTTTGCTTAAAAATGACATAATCATAATAAATAAATAAAAACCTGGGCACGGTTTTATTTTAGAGAACATAGTGGAAAAACGTGAACTATTCTACAATTGTATATCAAAGAATTTTTGATTGTCCCTGTAAAACAGTTCAAACGAGTGTTAACATTTACACTAAATCCAGTGGGTGCTCATCCAAGCAGTACAAAAACTATATAGTACTCTGCAGGTCTGTAACTCTAGTTTACCCTTTTATTCACTGTCCGTGATCTTGTTTCGTGTTACTCTGTATCACTGCACAGCTTAAAGGAAACATGTCAGAGCAAATGAGATCATAATTGGAATGTATTTTTCCAGTATAAAGCAGGAGACACTTGCAATGTGTTCAAGACAAAGTGCTGATTATTCAATAGTGTCATGTGTGGGAAATGCACTAAAGCAATTTGGTAAAGTTTAAAGTAGTGTGTACGGCCTCACGACCTTCTGTTAGAATTAAATAACGGAAACATAAATCATCTACTCATACAACGTCCCAAAGGGAAGAAACTACACATAAGTGAAAATCTCCTCATGTAGCAGGAGAACACAGTTATGAAGGGAAAATATTAACTGTACTGATGAGCTGAGTTGTAAAGGTACCACTGCACACCTTTAGCAAGATTCAGCAGATAATTCTTTTCTTTAGATGCTCTGGCTCTGATCCACTTAGCTTAGGCTCTGCTCTGTGTTTCACCCACTGAGTCAGAGTTCACAGTGACTTCAAGTGCATCTGCAGAGGCAGTTTACAGAACCAAATTCACACTCTGCAAGCCATTTCTGCCGCAAATTCAGAAAAGAATTTTGGCATGCTTTTTTTCAAAATCGGAGTCCCACAAATGGAGAGCTACTCACAGATAATTTATAATCCCACTTTCAGGGTGAATCATCTATTTCACACAGTAGTAAAATGTGACATATGGAAACCCCTTGTCCCCCTATTGCTCACAGGTGAAATTTCATCTAAACCTTGAAACACACAACCCGCTGAAACATGTAGCTACCTCTTTATGAATAAATGCCTAGCAAAGAGATTGTTTTATTTAATTTATAATAAACTCAATTAGCAGGAGATTTTACCTGTTAGCTCGTGTTCACATGATTAAAACGTTTGTGAAAACAAACATCAAAACAAGTAACTTGTTAAAATACATATTAGTTAAATAAATTATGACTTAAATATTTAAATTCTGAAGTTGAATAAAACTGTTTTTATATGTGTCGAATTTAAATCTGTTTCTACCCAAATCTAAATTGTTTTCAAAATAGTAGGGGTGTAACAATTAAATGACTTAATCTATTAATTACCTTCCTACAATCCCAACAGATTGATGTCTGAGGCAAGTTGTAAATCGAATTGATCTATACCATTATGAGATCATTTCAAAATGAAATCAATCAACCTCCAGCATATTGATATTGGAAAATACCTACACATCTGATGGCAGCAAAAAATGATCAAGCCACCATTACAGTGCAAAGTGTGGAAACACTTTGAATTTCGCAAAGACGTGTGATCATACAATGTGGTAGAATATTCTAATTATGTTCCCTTTGTATTATTTTGATGTGGAAAAACAACAGTGGGCTGAACTTTATGAAACTAAAATGTGAAAAGATTTACCATGAATTCTTGTTTACTTGTTTGTTTCTTCGTGTATTTAATTAACACTTAATTATCTTACAAGAAATAAGAGGAATCTGGAAAACCTCACCTGCACTGTTCAGTACCAAGGTAGTTATCTCTGAGTCACACTGGTTGAAGTTTTGGCTAAAGATGTCCTGGATCCATTTTAGGTCAGTGAATTGGATTGTTCAAAATAAACCAATATTGACTATGAATCGTATCATCAACCACAAATTATGATATGAATTGAATTAAGACATTACCCCCCTACAAAAGAGCATTAAATGCCATCGTGTCTGAATAAAATATTTTATTACCCATATGTGTCATCAACAAATAGGACAAAAGAACCATAGAATTGCAAAAACAAAACAATTATTACTTGCAATTTGGTAATGTTATGCTATTAATTTCAGCTAATGGATTATGGGATTGAGTTCATGTGCTCTCCTGCAGTTTTGTGACTGAGTAGCATCCATGAAGCGACAGATAAACCTTCTGATTCATTTCACTCTGTCATGTGGGCAGGTAGAGCCTTGCAGGCAGAGTTCTCTCCAGTGCAAGTGTGAAGAAATATTGATGCTTACGTGCAATCCATCAGTGACTCATTTTCAAGTAAAACAATTACGGTTTGCAAAGCAGAGGCACCCCAAGAGGACAGAACAGATCAGCAGTTTTCACACAGCAACTTTGATCATCTGTAGTTACAGTGTGATAATGACCAAATGCTTTTTTACTAATTTTTTTTGTTTTATTTTTTTTTTATTCCTACATTTGCAAATCATAAAAGAGTCACTAATATATCAGACCAGCCATCACAGAAACTGTTAGCTTTTTTGGGTGAAGCTGCATGCAGTACTGGAGTGGGCAAAGTAATTTGCCAACTAATATTTCTTACATAATAAGAACCATGAAAAAAACAATAGATTATTTCTCTAAAAGTGATGAATTCCACCTGAAGGGGTGTTAAACACTTTGTTTTAGACTAAGGTTCTCAGGGTAACCTGGTGGCTAAAGAACGACTTGCTTTTCCGCCGATGGGTCGCGGCTCGCTTGATTATCTTTGCTTGGTATTATGTTTGAGAAGCAGACAAAGTAAGTAAAGAGAAAGCAAAATGGTGTCAACAATCCTCATATTAATCAGCCTGAAGAGGGAAAAAAAACTGTTAACAGGATATGGGATGTGCACTGAAGGTGCACAGCGTGGGCTTCATCTGCATTGTTGCTGCATGAATGCTGAAAGGAGCCTTTCGGCCTATTATATGAGGTGTAAGGGGGGGAATTTAGAAGTGATTTGGGCAGGCTTTACTGCCAGGTAAAAGTACAGTATGTACTGTCCTGCGTGGCAGCTTCCATCATGTCAGCACCATGGACAGCATTCTCTTCACAGTTCAGCACCACGGAGAGCTCCCTCCTCACCAGCTTGCACAGAACTGTTGCTTCCATCCTTCTCGGGAAAAAACACACACACCTACATCTGCTTGCGGTTGGGAAAGATCTGCAGCGCCTCTGTGATGAATGGCATACAAACGAGCAGAAGCGATGCAATTACTACACAGAAGTGGTGGACAGTCGCCCTGCAGGCTTTACAAAAGCATCATGACGAATGCTTTGCCTTCAACCAAAGTGTACATATGTGGGCGTGTGTATGAAGGTGGGAGTATTGTGAACGAGACACCATGCAGTCCCGCAAGTATAAGCTGTAGAGCAGCTGGACATGACTCATTCCCCGACTGAAAGTCCGTATTGTGATCATGCGCTATACGCACTTTTTTTTTTTTTTACATAGAAATGTCAACTTGTAGGTAATTTTTTATCTCTTATGTTGGCTCTTTGGTTCCATTTATCAGCCCTAATTACTTTAGGATCATCTTCCTGTCATTGTGTATGCTGGTTCCACACTGGGAGCTCCATCTATAAGTCAAAGTGCGCACACGCGATGAAGACTTCAGGTGTGAGACAGCGTGGTCACTGTCGCAGAAAGCGTCTACAGGTAAACTCCCAGCTTCACTACACCTGTTGGAGGGATGCAGTCACGATGCCCCCTCGTGGTTCCAACGCAAATCGCGTCTCGCGCTCTTTAACATAAATATACATCTACATGAAACCAGATTGTGCAAATGTGCCACATTGACGCATTTTCTTCACAGAAACTCAAACCTGAGAGCTGGGAGGGAGCGGGATGTAACAGCCCGCCTTCGGCTGTGTACAGACTGCGACGGCATCTTTAAGGTGGTGTGGGTTGTGGGCTGTATCATCCCACGCAATTTCCCTCTATGCAGTCACTACCCGTGTATTTCAGCCATTATAAGACTATGTATTTTGGATGTGAAGGCCATACTAACAAAATAAATGCCATCTGAGAGGATTAATCATGTTTCTTGTGTAAAAAAAATACATTAGGAAAATGCCATCACGACGTTTTATGGCTCCAATTCTGATCTTACGGAGCAATCCAAACGTCGCGAATAAGCATTAAATAAATAAAGTAGGCTCACCAACTCCGATTTTCTCCTCTTCTGTAGGTATCCACATATCTGGTTATTTTCTCTCCGGTAGAGAAAGCCACATTATGTCGATATCGTGAGACGATGCTGCTAAATAAAATTTAAAAAAGAGAGAGAGAGACCGCGCTAGATGCTCCACATTGTCTCGGCTGGTCGGACTGGGACTACATGTCTCCCGGTTGGAATCGGGGTTTGGATCGTTTTGCGTGCGCCGACAGCGCAGAGGGATCATCAAAGCCTCCGTATTCCTGCTGTATTATGAACCGGCGTGTGTCTCCAGTCTGAGTCTGATGCAGTCTCCGTGTCCACCTAATGTAACGCACACACGCGCAGGCGCGCACAGACGATGAGCGCCTTTTTGCTTCCCTCAAAAAAAAAAAAAAGGATGATTGCATCCGATTTTTAAAGCTTTCTTTCCGTAACTCCTATTTCAAATGTTTGTGGTTATCTCTTTTTGTCTCTTCCAGGCGCGCTCGCCCCGACCTCAAATGGCACCGTGAAGTGTCTTGGTAATTAGTTGTCCAGCTGGTGCACGAAAATAGTGAGAACACTGCAATACAGTAAGCTGCGCCATCTTCATGGCCGTCACATGACTTGTTTGTCAACACTAATGTGTCAAGTCTTTGCAAAGAGACGCGCCTCCTCTTCCTCCCTCCGCATGCCTCTCCCATCCATCACAGCAGACACGAGCTGCCTTTTGTTGGTGGGAGCTGCTGGGAAACTGGCCTCTGAGATGGAAGGCGCGCCACTTCAGCGGCCGCTGGCCATGAAGGATAGCTCCCATTGTTACACATCAAGCCACGATCACTATATGAAGGGTGGGGGGCGCCTCCTGGTTGAGTCATTTCCAAGAAGTATAGACCCACTTTACCAGTGGTGCTTTGTCATAGTGCAGTCAGGCCCCCACAAAAAGTGACACAACTGATTCTGATGAACAAGTCATCCTCAAGTTAGATGTGGACAACATGAGACACCACCAGCTGTTTTGGTGCATGCCAGTCTTCTAAATAACAATATGAATAATGTTAATGATAAAACTATTAAAAACGCTTATTTTCTATGTTTGGTGTGAGAATGGGGGTGGTAGTATCATGCTCAAAGTTGGTGTTGGTGCCACTGGAGTGAATTAACAATATGAAGAACAGTCGGTTCTCTTTCTCTCACAGACACCACATACTTTGAGCCTAGAAATGCATTCTTGTTACAGCAGGGCAGTACAGAATGGACAAGGATGGCTTCAGATTTAAAACCAATTTTTACTTCAATATCTATGACTTCTGCAAATGGTAAAAAAAAGTTTATTTTGTTTAAAAAAACAATTACAAAGTTCCACAAGGGTCAGTGCTGGGTCTATTTTTTACTGCAATAATACTTTATTTTCCTAATATTGTTTTTTTCTATTACTTGTATCTTGTTTGCTGATGACATGACTGTTTTCATTTTATGTCATTGATCACAGATACAATGAAATTGAAAGTCCTGGTCAGTGCAATACTCACACCTTTAAAACAACCCATGGTAAATATGTACTACTAAAAACAATAAATACTACATAAAAAATATATAAAAAATGCTTCAAACAGAACACCAACTATACAACCATCAGGCTGCTGCAACAATGTGCACCACCATCTTGGAAACCTTGAGGAACTGTTGGATGCAGTGGAAGAGGGGTTACATATTGAACTTTACAAAATGTTGAATTATGTTTGGGAATTTATGATTTAGCAGTTACAGCTTACTTTAGACAAACTCAATCTAGAAAGTGTCAGAGATCACATTCTGTGCCGCTTTTTATTTGCAGATGACTATATTAAAAACATAACTTGCTTTATATATATATATATAACATGTACAAATATCAACATTTTGTTTTCAAATTGTTGGTTTTTATTTATATGATAAAAGTATGCAGCAAATGTGGGTGAAACTAACTTTCAAAATAAAACCAAGTTGTTAAAAAACATTTGTGATCCAACTGTCAAGGCAAATAAATGCACTGTATTTTTTGAGGGGAAAAAAGATGGATTTATGAACTAAAATGTATAGGAATAAAGCAAGTTAGTTAAACCAATGTCAATGTCAGAGTATAATTTGAATTTTTGAAAGCTTTTTGAATCACCTGAGTCCAATGTTGATAAACAGGTACCATCTATTCCATTGTAGAAATTATCCCTATGCTCCTTCAAACATTAGATTTGCACTAATTCATTCAAATGATCTGTTTTTGTTTTGTCTTTAAAATTCACAATGGAAAAAGCCTAAGGAACTTTATTGCATAATAGTATAAATAAATTGGCCTCCCCTTGTTGCATCATCACATCACACTGTATAATAAGAAAATGTGTTTAACTTTTGCTGTATTTGAACTGTTCCTCTTAAAAAACAGATTTAACATTTGTCTGCAAACATGGGTCACTCTTCTTCAAAAAAAAGCACAGGAGTCAAAGCACAAATTGTTCCGTTTTATTTATAGTAAAAATACTTTAGATACATACAACCTGTACAGTAAATGTGTTGAGAAACTCAAAGGTCTCCAAAAGGGAAAAGTAAATCCTAGAAACAAGAGAACCAAAAAAGTATACCATGTTGCACTGCGTTAAAGTGTGCGTGTGCTAAGCCTTTGCTTTTTCAAAAATGACAGTATCCAACATGTCAGGGGGGAAAAAGAAAAAGAAAAAAAAATTCACACACAGCATATTTTTGCAGCGTTAATCACAGTTTCTCAATATTCCAAGAATTGAAACGGTTTAACCATCAGTCCGCTAATTAACCACTCACTTCAATAACCAATGAGATTTGAGAAATAAAACAAAGTTTTCTGAACTTTATTTAAATAACTGGACCTGTGCTGGTTCCAAGCACACAAAACCCTGCATTTTTCCAACCCTGCGAGCATCCATGGAAGTCGGATCACTTTGTGAGCTCAACCATAAGATTGTAAGGAGCTAAAGACATCCGCTGCCTGCTGGACGGCTGTGAACTTGTGTCACTGGTGTTGTTACAATGTCTGCACTCGCTGGAGTGACAGCTTGATCCAATTCTTCTGTTTACATAACAAAATCAGGAGACAACATCTATTATTGGAACTGCTGAGTGGCTCTTTGGCAATCAAGAGCCCCGTGTGTTAAGATCCCTACAGCTGCCTAATTCACGGATGTTGTTGGGCTGTTTTTTTTATTTATTTTTTCCCAGACAAACTACTTGCCTTGCAACTCACATGTTGTCCTTCAGTCAGGATGGGTAGAGAATTAAAAAGGAAAAGTCAGTTGAGAAGAACCATACTTTGTGTCTTCAAAGATGGAGAGAATGAATCAATTTGAAACAAACTGGCTTTTTAAAAAGCCAATAAAGTGAGAACTTCTAAAACCTTTTTTCACTACATCTACATAGTGGCCTTTTTAAACACATCAAACCAATTTTTAATAGAAAGTTATATACTTTACAATCATTTTTGCCCAATGCCATGTCTCCATGTTCTTCTCTGCTCTTTCCTACCAAGGATCATCTGTGTTTGAGACTTTTGTAGATTATCAAGACAAATAAACTGTGGTTTTCCATGGACCCCACAGTCCTGGACGATGGGGGTATCTTCACTCATTTAGGGATAAGATGATGTCATCCTCCAGATCGGAGTTGTCCGAGCTGTCTGTTGGTGCAGCAGATCAAATGGAGATTTGGATATTAAACAACAAACATTTGGTCAGAGCATCACACTAGAAGAGCAAACGTGAAGGCTTTCTAATTCGTTTTTTATTTTCATACAGGTCTTTGGTTTACTTGCGTCTTTATTCTTAAACTTACTTCTGAAATATTCAAATTTTATTTTTAAAAATAGAAGATAGTCACTCAAAAAGCAAAACCCTTTTTTTGGAGGAAGCTTAAGGTTAGGTTAACGTTTTTTTTTAAAACTGTTCTTAAAATAAGTTAAACAGGCAACAATGAGGCTTTACTCTAAAGATTTTGAAACATGTTTTTCTGACTGGGAAAAAATGTGTTATTACTGAAGGAATATGAAATAAAACTGTTTATGTAGCTTTTAAATTAATTCTCTTTATTTGGCAAAGTGTCTGACAAATATGAATTGAATTGCAAGTCTTAAAAATTAAACAGCAGTTACCACTTTGGAATCATGTGGCACCATAACAGGCACCCAAACACAAAGGAATGACTCCCAAATGAAAACCTTTTTGAAAGTGCAGCAGAAAATAAATGCACATCCACCTCAGGGAGCTCTATGAAAAACATTCCTGAAGGACTCGATTATTCCCCACAATCAGCTGTGTGGAAGCAATCAGGTGGTTGAGTTTAAGGTCAAATCTATGCCAGATCATTCAAACTGTTCTTTTTTATTCTTTTGCTGTGATACAAATAGCAAAAGAAAACTGGCAGTTCATTTCATTAATGCATTGATGAGCACCACTGATTAGATGAAAGACAGTGGCCCTAATAATATAAGTTATCAAAGGTTGTGGTTTACTTTATAGAAAATATGTAATTCACGCTCAAGTACAGAAAATTCTGTTTGAGTCAATAAAACTGAGTTCTTCCAGCAACTTGTAAAAACTACTTATAGAAATGTGTAGACTGCTCACTTATACTCACCATTGTCACCTTCCAGGTCTGCATCGTCATTGTCAGAGTCATCCTCTTCATTATCATCGTCCTCTTCATCCTCATCCTCGTCATCGTCCTCCTCGACGTCTCCATCGTCTTCAAGAAGGCGTGCGACTTCCTCATCGGATGGAGATAATGCTTCATTGCCGTCATCGTCATCATCCTCTCCTCCATTCTCGTTTTCCAGCTCAGCAATGAGAGGATCCGTATCAACGTCATCATCAGAATCGTCATCATCGTCATCGTCTTCGTCTTGGTCATCATCCTCCTGCAACACAAAAAACAAAACTAAAGTTTCAGTCATAAAGTGCAGGTATAAGATCTGCTTCTCAGTTCAGATTTTATGAAAAAAAAAAAGTTTAACCTGATCTTCCTCATCCTCCTCCTCTTCTTCTGCAAGTCGCTGCCGGCCGACTTCATAGAGGCGACACACAGTGTCAGTGTTGACAGAGTCTTGGTTCTATTGAAAAGACAATAACATAGCTTATTTTTGGAAACTTAGGCAAGCCAAAAAGATTCTTTCAAAATATAGAATTTACCTCAATCACAGCCAGATAGCAGTCTTTTGTATCTGTGCAGAGGTCAAATATGTTCCTCTTCACATCTATAGTGGCTGCAAAAACAAATGATGTGTCACTTTCCTGAGAAATTCAAGTCTTTTTAAATCAAAGTCACATAAACATCATGATCAGCTTCTTTAGAAAATCTTACCAATGGGTTTGTAGTCTGTAGCATTAAAGGTCCTAAACGATGAGCCAAATGGACTTTTCATCTGCATTTCCATCATTTCATCTTCATCATCAGCTTGCAGCATAGCTACAAACAGACACAATGACAGACAAGGTTAGAAAACAAAGCAGCTGAAGCTTTTCTGCCCCATCTGCTAAATAATTTATTATTAATATTATTATTACTATTATTATTGGCAGAAAATTCAACTGAAAAGACACATTTTTGTTTTCTGACGTGCTGAATTTAATTTACTTTCTAAAGCATTTCTAAAAGAAATTCAACTGAAAAATAGAAGTGACAAACTTTCTTTTTCAAATAACAGCAGAATACATTTACCGTAACCATTAATTTAAAAAGAAAATTATTTTAAATTGACCATCTGTTTTACAAAATACATGCAATTATACATTTTAAAACAACTTTGGAATAACTTTTAATTGTCATTGCATAAGGCAAATCAAAAACCAAATGAATTAGAAATGCTAATATCAAGTGTCTTTTTCTTTGTGTTGTGATGTCAGATTTTCCAAAACTGGAGTTATTTAGATCTCTTCTCCTGTAAACAGGCCTGACAGTTTGTGGGACGGACGTGTTGAATCGATCCCCTGGTGATTTGTATACTTGCCTCCATAGATGACAGTCCCGCTGTTGTTGAAAACTATTCTGCACTGGTCCAGAGCAGGAACGGTGTGGAGGAGGTGGAAGGTGCGCAGATCCCACTAAAACTGGCAGTTAAGTGGCATAATATTCTTTTTTTTTCCCAGCCTTTGTTGACATTTTAATTTGCAAGCCACACATTTACCAGTAATGTTACAGCCGATTCTGGTTCAAGTGAAAGAAAAACAGTTTCATTTACCGCCTCAATTTAGGACTTCTGTGCATTTTTGCTGTCTAAAAAACATCTACCGTATTTTCCGCTATAAGTCGCCCCTTTTTTTCACAGTTTGGCAAGGGGTGCGACTTATACTCCGCAGCGACTTATATTAGAAATAAATTGAAATAAATACATTGTTAACCCTCCTGTTATGTTCATTTGTGAGGAACAGAGATGATGTTCCTGGCTCAATTTGATGTATGAGGTATGTTAAGTGTTAAGAGGATGTTAAGTGACTCAGAGAATCAGCAAACTTTTTTTACAGTAAGATCTTGAAGGCTAAGGACATAATCTATTTTCCAATGATTTCATAGATTCAGAAATGCAATAGAATTGACAACTGTTTCTACAAATACAGGATGAGAACAGAGTATTAGTTAGCCAATGATGCTTCATGAAAGGAATAAATAAATAAGTATGAGAAAGAATTACTGTGAAATTATGAGATAAACAGTCTGCTATGATTGTGTCATATGAGGTTGTGAAAGTTATTGTATCTTGGTCTCAGATTTTGTCAAATAAATTTTCCGTCAAAATGCGACTCCAGTGCGACTTATCTTTATTTTTTTCTAATTTATAATGCATTTTTGGGCTGATGTGACTTATACTCCGCAGCGACTTATAGTCCGGAAAATACGGGTATTATGTGTAAACTTATTTTGTAAAAAATGCAATATCATAGTCTTTCATGTTTAAAATGGATAATTATTACTCGTTTATCTTTCCAAAGCCTGAAAATTTTAATATATTTCAAAGTAAAGGATACAATCTCAGTGTTTATGATGACCTCCAAGCCATTGGGGTGAAACACGCCGCTGATATTCATGTTGAACTTGTCAAACTTGTGAATGGCCTGAGCTGTGCGCACATCCCAAAGCACTCCGTCGTTCAGCACCAGGTCGTCTGTTGGGTTAAAAGTAGCGCAGTTTTTCTTGTAGTTGTTAGCCAGGTCTGGGTTGTTGAGAGTAAGAGTGACCTGTCCGGTCTGGATGTCATAAATCTGGCACAGAAAAGAAAGAAATGTTCACCTTTTTACACTGCAATATTGTCTGCAATTGTATACATTCTTCTAGAAATTAATAAAAAGAAAGAAATGCTCAATTATACATACACGTGCTACATGTTCCTTTGTTCCAATGACACGATCTTGGGAAAGCTTACTGAACTCCACATAATGGTCCCCAAGGAAGGAATGCCTAAAAACAAAACACACACACAAACAACATTCCTGTCAGCCTTTTTAAAACATTAAAAACTTGTGAAGCAGAGAATTCTAAGCTTTTACTGGATGAAGAAACTGTAGTATTCCTGGGTTTTATTCACAGATTGCAGCAGCGGCCCTGACATTTTCTATGAGTTTTGTTAAGCAAAGTCAATATATTGGTACTACCAAATGAGAATCCCACAGCCGTATATTCATATTACTTTTTTTATTATTTATCCTTTTTTGCCTTTACCCCTTTACACTTTCTTATATACCTTCTTGCTTGGTTTGCCAGGAGCACAAGACACAGAAGCCAAATTCCTTGTATATGCACTGTACTTGGCCAATAAAGCGGATTCTGATTCTGGTTTAAAGCTGGTTAGTGTGTCAGGTTGATGAAAACACCACTCACTTCATGATGAACACCGATTTCATTCCCCACAGTGCAGACAAAGGATAACTCCAAGAGGCTGATGTCAAGAGGAGAGAACCATCCTAAAAAGAAACAATTATAAAAATATTGGAAACAGGTAAATATTTTAAAATCATTTTGAATTCCCTAAAAGTAAACGTCCATTATTTATATTTGGAAAATCTGCATTTTCAATGTATTAGGGTAACCTGAAATCATTCAATATAAAAATGTTTTCTTGTTCAAAATATTATTAGTGGATAAAAGCTGCCTGTTAAAAAGCACATTCTTATTTATGGATATTTGTTTGCATTTCTGCCTAAAAAGCACTATGAAGTAATTATTATACATTGTTCCCTCATTTCTGTTCCATAAATAACCTGCAATAAACTGCAATAGGTGAAATCTGATTACAGATGTTTTGAAGGCTGTAAAAGCCCTCAATGCACAATTTATAGACTTTAGTCAGACTGGCATGAAGTTTTTTACACTTTTCTCTCATTTAAACTCTTAAAGTTCAAACCTAGAAAAATAAGTCCAGTACTAGAGAATGAGAACAAAGATCTGATCACAAAGATTTATGCAACTCTGGCAAGCGGAATAAATTCTGTACAGGAGAGGCAGCATGGAGAAGATGGATTAACAGTGTCAACAGCCAATCAGGAGGCAGGAAGTGTACTGTTAAGAAAAGGAAGCAAGGTTGTGCTTGAAAAAAAAAAACATCGGTGAGACTGCGAAAGGTGAACCACAATATAGCAAGGGAACAATGCAACAGTAATTTCAAGAAGACTGTTTTTTTACCAAACAATAAAAACACAGTCCATGTCCATTTCTATTTCATTTGTTTCCTACTGTCACAAGATTCCTCTGGTCATCATCATCATACCTCTACATAATTACAAAGGCATGACACCATCCGCCATGCTTCTGGTACTGACCCGTGACGGCTCCAGGTGCGTGATAGCTGAACTGTGACAGCTGTAGCTGGCTTCCTCCTGGCCTGTAAACACATTGTAGAGCTTGAGCTGCCCTGTACACGTCCCCAGCATCAGAAACCGTTCACGAGCTGAAAAGGCACAACACATGAATCCGCTCTCATCCTCGTCTGCTTCCCTGAACACAGAGATGGGACGGAACCTGGCAAACAAAGGGGAGAATTCGGAAAGACTTTTAGAGGATGACTATGGAAACAAACTGACAGTTGGTATTAAAGCTGCAAACCTGCTAAAAATGAGGTGTCTGTCAAAGCATCCTCCATCTACGCCTCCGTATTTTGGATAAATCACTCTCCGCGTGTGTCTTGAGGTGAAATTGGTGGGGGCTTGGCGTCTCTGCTTGGGCTCGGGACATTGGTGGGGGGTGAAAAGAGAAAAAGGTGGGCAGGTAGCAACTGGGTTTTTACAGCGTGCGTGCTGTTCCCGGAGGTACTCTGTGATAATACTGTCTAAAGCAGGCGGGGAGGGCAGGTGGCGGTCAAACTGCTTCTTCATCGCTGGACTCTGGCTGAAAGCACCATGATCGGACTTCTGCCGCAGCACTCTGGCTTTCTTGCAGCTCATCGTACCGCACGTTGTTTGCCGCTCACGGGAGAAAATGATGCGTCCAATCAGCGGAGAGCTGCTGTTACAATGTGAGGCAGATGTGGAGGGAAGAACATTAGAAGAGCACACAACCGGCTGGGACGTGGAGGGGCGGCTTTGAGGATGACTGGATGCCTGGATGGGAGTGTGTGAGGGGTGGTTCCCAAGTCTTGCCCCAACGCCACTGGCAAGCCGTGGGGCACGGGGTATTGTGGCAACAGGTGAAGCAGGCGGCGGAGGGGCCACAGATGGGAAAGCAGAGGTTGAATGAGAAGTATGTGACAGACATGTCATGGGGAGATCTGCTTCTTTGGTGAGTGCGGTTGCTGTATCATGAAGGCCTTTAGCCAGAAGGTGGTTTCTGATAAGCAGCAGCAGTTCTTTCTCTGGGAAGGTGATTCTGGACTGAGCCACAACGCTTGCTCTCTGCAGCCAAGCCAGGGACACATCTGTCCCAATAAGCAGCGGTTTCCCAGAGATCCTTTCAATCAACTCTGCTGCAAACTTGCAGAACTTCACATGTTCGCTGCGTTTATCCTGCAGCACAGGCTCCTTCATAAGCTGCTGAATGTGTCCGCTGCTGAACAGAGGCAGCTTGCTGATGATCTGTCTGACAGAGGTGGAGCGCGACAGGCCCACCAGAGCTTTGCAGGCCAAAGCTCGGATCTGATCAGCATCTGTGATGGGCATCTTCACCGTCAACAGCGAGAGCAAAACCTGGAAAAAGACAAGAGTATCCATATGTCAAAGAAATTACAGCAACATGAGAATATGGACCAAAAGATCTGCTAAAAACTATCAAAGAAGGTCATCTGTTTAATCTTCTAAGGACTGATCATCGCGTGAAATTTTTTTTTTAAACACTCGAGTCTTAATTTTCCTTGCCTTAATTTGCAGTGATTAATCCTTCTGACACTAAGACTTAAAAATAAAAAATTACACAGAAAAAAAACAACAAAAACTGGAAATTGCTATAACGAGGGAACTCTGTACAACAATCAGCCTCGGATTATCTAAAATGCATCCTCGAAAATGTATATGTATAATGGTTTCGTTCACTGCATGGATACGTGCGTTTGTGAGGCAATTTAAAGCTAATAATGGTTTTTTAAGTGCATCAGGTAAAGAACCTCCAAATCACCACTGCCAGACAAAGTAGAATCTGTCTGTAGGTACAAAAACTTAGTAAATGTAGTTGTTGGAAACAATAAAAAATCTAAAACTATAAAGAAAAGGTATAAAGAAGAAACTTCACATGGGTGGTTAAAAAGTAAAAGTCAGGTCTACCTTGATGCCATTGTTGGACTGCACCACATTCCACATCTTAGTGAGCACATTCTCACTGGATTTGCTCTGCTGTGGGAGGCGACGGCGGGGGGTCCCGGCAATGAACTTGCCGATGCTGCACATGCGTTTGTCCGGCGCGCAAACACAATTGATGATAACTTGCAGGGCGGACTTCTGAATTTCTGCATCATTCACAAAGATCTCTCCCTCTGCTACAGCCAGGACTATACTCATCCCTGACGGAAAAAGAAGACGAGAGAAAGCCTCAAGAATAAAATAGGACTTTTCTGCTCAACACCGCACAATCGATAGGAAGCACACATGAATAAATCACAATACAAATCTGCTGAATTTTATTATGTTAAAATCCAGATTTTAGTGAGTGACTTTAAAAGCCAACACACCCAAGCAACAGTTACAGATGTTTTATGAGATAAAAGGAACCAATTTACCAAATGTATACACAAGCAGAATGAGACTGTAAAAACTTATCAGCATAAGAACATTTCATCTTACCCACTGTGGAAACTGTGGCTCCTCCGTCGTCCAGCACAGCAATAGATTCACACAGCAATATTTGGGTTTTTGGAACAACTGTGAGGATGCTCAGGATGTCAAGGGCATAACGAACTGTATCGCTCCTGAGGGAACAAACAGAACATTCAGTGTCATCCCTGCTGAACTACATCTGAACTCACTAAAGTGCAGATTTAGAAGGTTTTGAACGGTACAAGAGAAAAACACAAGAAAATGAATAGATTTTAGAGAATGGCTGCCCTGTTGTTACCTGCCATAATAGGTCCTCCATTCACAAGCAATGGAGATAAGTTGAAGAAGTAGCTGGACACATGAGAGCTTGTGAAAGACCTCAGCTGGTTCCCAGTACAGTCGAAGAGGACCGTACTCTATCAGAAATTCCATCATTTCTACCACCTGCTCACGACTGTAGCTGACCGCCTGACAGGTAACACAAGAAAGCAAAGTCTTACTACAGGAAAACAAAGAGATTTTGGACCAAATGCAGCTCAAAGTAAGTAGCTACTTAAAATTATCTTTATCATAAAATGCTCAGTGGTTTCAAATCGTTCTCCGTCCTCGGTTTACCTTGTAGTACGGCTGTGAGTGAATGGGGGCACCGCCCTCGGTGCGCTGCAGCGATTGCTTCACCTGTTCCACCTTTATTGCCAGATGGGCTTCAAAGTACCTGCGCAGAGCCATGCAGGTGTGCTTGGCCGTCTGCCTGCTGGAAAAAATCTCGTCATCGCTCAGAAGCGCTCCCTGGTCCTCAGGGTTCAGGATCTCCAGTGTGCTAATCTGAAAATAGTGGAGTCAAGTCAAACATCAAGACGCTAACCATCTGTTAAGTTAGAACCAGCAACTGCATTGACGGTTCAGTTTAAGAGGGTCTCCAACCGGTGAAACAGATGGTCAGGTTTACAGAGTAACACAGCAGACTGGCAAGTCTTACCAGATTTACTAGCCGCCGGAGTCCATCCTGTCTGTCAAAAAGCTCCAGAACAGCACGGAAAGAAAACGAGATGGAGAAGAACATGGTTGCGTGGCAGCAGCCGGAAGCATGTGAGCATTCCAGCAACCAGAGTGTGTAAGCAACCACATCTGACAGGATGGAGTGGGGCAGCATGCACACCTGGACAGGAGGAGACACAGGAAGAAAAGAGTTATGCTGAAATTCGTGAAGGAAAAAAAGTCTTTTAAAGAAATGATTTCATTAAATTGTCTGCAGACATATGAATCTGAAAAAATAAAATCAGCGTGGTGAAATAACTCATTTATTTTTGTAGGTCTTTGTACCCTTTCCATGGCATCTTGGTTGTAGGCTAGATAATAAAGGCACAGTGAGACTCCAGTAGCAGCCATTGAAGGCCTGGGAATTTCCAGCAACTTCTGAACTCCACCATTAGCAACAAACTCGGCTGCAAACTTTTTATGCAAAAGCAGTGAGGCCAGATACTGCGAGAGAAGGAAGCAAAAAACACAAACTTTAGGCGTTTGCTTTTGCCTCCAACTTATAATAGTCAAATGCTGAAAGGAAAGTTTACCTTGAGAGCTTCAAATGTTAGCTGTACATCATTGGTCTGCTTTAAATCCATATAGTGCATGAGTAGTTCACAAGCACCCATCTGCATAAACACTGCCAGCAGCTGTTTTTTGAAGAGTGAGAAGGAAATGCATGTTAAAAAAGGTTTCAGTACTTCAAAAAACCTTTAAATGCCCATTTGTCAAAAATTGTCTCTATATTCAATGCACAAAATGATTAGCTTTACTTCCTCTAACATATAACCTAAAATGACCTACATCAGTCATTCAAAACAACTTTAAAAAAATGTATTCTAAATCGTGCCAGAGTCCATCTTAATCAACAGCCTCAATTATTTCTGCAATTCCAGTGCAACAGTGACACCTACTGGTAGGTTTGTAAATCTAGGGTCAAGTACTTGGCCACAGCTAAGTACTAATAATTAATTAGACAGTTTCAAAGCAGTTTGAAGATTTGTACAGGCTGATGGAAGGAGACCAACCTCCTGATACTCCCCCAAAGGAGTAAGATATTGCAGGATAAGCCTCTGCTCGATCTCGGGGGTTAAAGGGTACAGATGATAGTTGTTGCCGATCACCCAGGGACTCATCTCAGACCAGCTGCTGTTTGAAAGCTCACTGAAGCTCCTCTCTGGCTCAGGCAAAGAGAAACTATGCTTCTGCTTTGACGTCCTTGCAGTCTCCCTTTCAGTCCTTCTTTTCAGGTAACTGCTACCGTCAGGCAAACCTGGGTGCGTCGATAAACCTGAGGCGGACATGGGCTTCATCATGGTTTTAACGGCTGAGTTGACGCGGCTGCTCGTCTTGTGAGGAGAGTTGAGATGGAATGAAAGCTCGTTCTCAGGCTCGTTGGGCGAAAAAGAAATTTCCCGATCTTCCTCTGGTCCCATCCCCTGCTTGTCAGCTCCATTTCTACTTGGTGTGAAGGGCTTCTCTTCAAAGCTTCGGTCAACAGTTTCCTCGTCTAAAGGTAACAAAGGTGCACTTAGACTCTTCCTTGGGCTAATTCGCTTGATTTCCCTCTTGTTCTCGGCATCTTTATCTTGAAGCTCACGCAAACGATGCAGCATCAAAGGAACCTTTCCGATAAAAAGAATTTAAGAAAACAAAAAAAATATTAGGAATATACACTCATATATGTGACATTTTACACTTTTTTAGGAATTAATACAAGATATAAAAAGTCTTTACTGACCAAAACAGAGTTCTCCTCTCTGTAGTTGGCAGCAATGTCCTGGTTCTCCATGGCACCTGCCAACAATCCTGTGGCATAAATTCTGAGAGGCTGCTCGGCCTCTTGAGCCCACTTAAACAGCCGTTCCACTATTCCCTCCTGACAAGACAAATTTGTAAAAGCAGAACACTTCAATTACGAGATTATAAAGCCTAATTTAACGGGGGGATGTGTTAATTAATTTGATGCTTGACCAAATAAAAACATTTGATAAAAAAGCAACCCTTTAAATAGGAAAGAAATGTCACAGTAACATAGATTTACTTTTACATCAAAACATGGTGTTGCAGGAAAGACAAGAAGCAATAATTGAAGATTTAATCTTTCTTGCTATTAATTTTGAAATTACCTACATAGGCAAAAAAAAAAACTAATGAAAAAACAAAAGCTACTATACTTGCTTTAGCTAATGATATTTTACTAAGTACAAGATTCACAAGTATAATAGTTATAGTCTAAGTAGTATAATTTTAACAATACATCAAAGTGTGTGAAAATTTACTATTCCATCACTTCACAGAATAATTAAAGCATTAACCTGCTTTTCAGTATCTGTAAATTAGAATAATGTTGGAATGCATAAAAGCAAATATGAGGCAACTCATATACATTATTCAAACACATAAGCAGTGTGCATTAATGCTAAACAATGTTCCTGCACCAACTCCAAGGCTATGTCCAAATTTTCTTGACTACGCCCCTCACTACTAAAACTATATAGTGCAGGACTATTTAGTATCCTGGATTTTAAAACCAATGCAGACAGACACCATTCTCACTTCTTTTTTTTTTATTGCCAATTACAGCACTGCTTTCCCAAAAAAACCTGATAAGTCCGAACATTGTCAGTCTGCCCCAGGGCAGCTGTGGCTACATCGGTAGATTACCATCACCAAGTATAAATGAGGAGTGAATGAATAATGGGCACGAAAATAATTCCAATCCATTGTTATTATTATTACTTAACAAAGACTATTCATTAATCTTCTGTGTTCTGAAAAACTTGGATAGCTTTTTTAAAAAGAAAAAATTGTTCAAACGCAATACATTGTGGTGTATATTTGCCAATCTTGTGACCGTTGATGCACACTAGATTTTCACAGACTTCTGGGAAATTTATAGGGCAATGGATTTTGAAATTTTAGATTCGGACAGCTCTAGAAAAAAGCAAACGCACTATATAGTCCACTAAGTAGAGAGTAGTGAAGGAATTCGGACACAGCTCGAGTGTTAGCAATTCAGTAAAATACTGAGTAAAATCTTTTATCCTGTGCAGGTGTCCTCAGTACTGAAAGTCATTTTGAAGTAAGTTTAAAAAAAAAAAAAAGAAACACATTGGCAATGAAGTCAGAGACAACAAACCTTTTCTTGAAAAACCACAGCTGTCTCTAATCCAGGCATGATGTTCTGCAGCAGACGGCAAGCTGCTGCATTGAGGGGGAATTCCCTGCTCGTCATCACATAGTTGTTCACCAACTAAAATACAGACGTTTTAAAATGATCTTCTGAGTAGACTATAGAATATGCTTTAACTTTTACAAGAAAAAAAGAATACATTTGCTCATCCATTCTTACAGTGTTCATGAAGTCATCATTCTTGAACAGGATCTTCAGTAGATGCCCTAACATACATTCAGGATCAGCTCTCCCTGGTGGTCAAAAGGGAAAAATACAAAAACATAGAAGAAACTTTAAACTTGTATTTGAGCAATTGTTTGTATTTTTCTCTTCTCCATACCAGGATGCCGATCATCAAACGGGTCGGGGTCTGCTTTGTGGTACTCCTCTGTCTCCTTTTCAACAAGCTCAGATATTCTGAAAGTTACCGCACATCAAGAGATTTAACATCACCTTTAACATCATAAAACACAAAAAATCAGAGACGCACTTACTTTGTAAGAAGGTTAACCAGGTCTTGTGTGCTGCCGTGCTGTTCCCTTTCCCACTGCTCCAGCAGAGCAGTCAGCTCCGCTTTTGAGTCCACACTGGCGGGTGCTGACGCCATTGTGATGCCTAGAAGGGCCTGAAGAACAAAAAGTGCACCCCTTTATTTAAATTAACAAACGGGTAGGAGCATGAAATCAGACAAGTATTGCACTGATAACAGATTTTTTTGCGCCCTCCAAGAACTGGTGACAAATATAACTATTTATCTTAACAGGCTGAATAAAGTCAATTAAACATCCAACGAGATGAACATTAAAACAGTAGGCTGAAATTCCATTCAACACTTATAAACTTTGTGTGAGGAACTGCCTCTGAGGAAGTATGGTGACTTTTCACAGGTGCAACTGGAAATACTCAGAACAAAACGGTTAAAGACTCAAAGACCCTCTCCGATCATCTTTCATTCCATTTTAGAGACATTCCTAGTGGTCTTTTAATTATGATGATGCCATGTTTTACTTAACACACACAAAAATACAAAAAACCTGAGTCACTTTTTAGGACAGTTTTAGTTTCATACTCGGAAACACATTTTTAAGCTTATTTGTTTCTTAATGAAAAAAATGCCACATAATGTTAAAAACACCAAAAACTACGGTATTTTCATTCGTGTTAAAGTTTACCAGTGAAAATGAGGGCAAATCTTTAGCTAACTATTGGGCTCAAAGTGTCAATTTTGGAGCTTTAAAAAAAAAGGGGGGGGGGGGGGTCACATAATCCACTAAGGTCGGGTGCACTGAAGACTTGTTTTGGTGTAAACGAATCACGCAGAAAACAGGAACCGATAAACTCATGTAACTTTTTTGCCTGCTGGTAAATAAACAACCAGACACGTCCCTATATGACCTCAACTACCTGGTTTTTTTATTAACCCATGTAGTACTTTTTGTAATATTTCTTGTTGAAGGCATGGTTAACCCTTGTGCTATCTTAGATGACCCCACCCTTACTTTGACGTGTTCTCCCTACCATGACAAAGGTGGATAGAGGTGGAAAGATTTCATGTAATCCGTGGACACCAGTGAAGATCACAAGTCATTGAAGAAAAAAGGTTCAGTCAGAGCACTGTCTAGTGGGTCTAGATGACCCCACTCCCAATGGTAAAGTCCTTAGGATAACACAAGGGTTAATAATTACAAGAAAATTCGTCCTTTTTTAATTCTCTACTGGTAGCTTTTTTTAAACTCACTCTAATGATTTTTTGTAGCGATTTGTTCAGCACTTACTGTTTTCGGCAAGAATTAAACCTAGTAAGCAAGTCGAAAAAAGGGTTGCTTTTTCTGGTCATCTTTTTACTGCTTCCACCCGTCGTTGTTTTATTTAAATAGCGAATCGTTTTGATATTTTATTTCGACAGCTAGTGTTGACTGTTAATCGCCATAATAATGCAAGTCGTGTTTTTTAATTATCTCCTCCAAATGTTTTATCAAAAATCCAGTTAATATTTGATTTTGTATCACAAAAAAAGCGCCAGACACAAAGACTTGGGGGAAACAAACATTTCCGCTTCACTGCTTCATAACCGACTGTCTGCACGTGTGAGTTCCTCACGGGAATGCAACTGTCAAAGTTGACCCGAAGTTAATTGCTTATTAATCTTTTTAGAATTGTCATTTAGTCAGAATTGAAGTATAAGTTATTCATTTAAACGTTTTTAAAGACATTACTTTGTTTCTTTAGCTGTCCTGAGCAACACGAAAGTGCCGTGCTTCATGCGTTGTTGTTTGCTTTGTTGTTTGCTTAGCAAATACAGTTGCTTCACACGGCAGCTGAGCTAGCCTAAAGCGCTAGCTAGACACAATTGTCTCTTAAAACTCTACATTTGTAACGTACAATTGCTCACAAATTTCGGGAATTGAAAAACATCATGGTCAGATGTTTTAATGTCATTTACATTAATAAAAGAACTCGTATTTCAAAACACAAGTGGGCTTAGTACAAGTAAAAGCATCACAGATGAACCTACCTAGTGGTTAGCCAGAGCGCTAACTTTACCTTGCTCCTCCAAGTTCCTGCTTGATATCCTCGATATAAACAAAAAATCGACCTACCAAAATAAGTCCCAATTTAGCTGCTGTTTGAAGAATTATAATACATTGATTACAATTTTACCGGCGTCCCTTAATTCGCTTATTTTACAGCTTTCTGTTCACGGTTTATTATCATTATGGCGAACACGTTCTTGACGTCATTCAACTGCGACCGTCCATTGTTAATGACATCATTCGAAAAAATAAAACTCGTTTATTAGCATTTTTTATGAAAAATATAGTCAACATAAAATACAAATGCATTTAATGTGTAATTATTCAAATATAATAATTATTGAAATATAATAATTATTAAAATCATAATTGGAGATTGATTTAGTCAAAAGGTTAAATTGATAAAAGTCTCATTTTTTTCCTCCATTTGTCCCATATTTTCCCTTTATGCTTTGATTTCCACCGTAATTTCCAACTTATATATGGGTAAGTGATTTCAGTCAGTTTTACTGACCCACACATCCTGTGGCTTTGATTGCTAAAACAGAGCTCATCATCTGCTCCCACAATTACATTACAGAGCAACAACAGGTAGCAGGATAATTATCCGCACTGACTTTGAACTCATTTCCATAAACAAAATAAATGTGGGATTCCCCTTTCCATGTGTAGGTGACTTTTGTGACAGGGATCAGCTCGATGGTTTGGCGCTGAAAAGAAAATAAGGTTATTTTGAATGGATTTAATTGAGGAGATTTTGAATGAATCCAATTATACCAAAATAAATAAATAAACACCTGCCGCAAAACGCGAGATGTCTTAAAATATTTTCCCTGGTGTTCACTGACAAGACGCTGGGAAGCCTGTACCACAGTGGGATCTGGAAAGCCCATCACAGGGTACACCTGAAACAGTCAGTCACAAGCATAACATAAGCAACGGTCACTTCTTAAAATGTACATTTACTTAAGCAAAAAAATACAGAACTGATAAAAACAAAACAAAACTTCCAACTCAAGTAAAAGATTATTTTAAAAATGTAATGATTGTTTACTTGCATAAAAAACACCATTTATGACCAGATTGTATTCTAAAAAGACAGTTTAAAAGCACTGTTACCATGGGTTGGGAGTCTTTGAAAAGCTCCTTGCCAGACACTTCACGAAGATTTTCCATCTGAAGTCCACTGCGCTGTTCCACAACATAATCATCAGTGTTGTTAGTCCTGCAAGGAAATACAAAAACATAATCAATAATAGAAGGAAAATAAATGTTAACCGAATAAGATTATTATAAAGATTTCTCTTCTAAATATACAGTATAGATTGCTGCTTCACAGCTGTTCCAACCATTTCACAGTGAGGTTGATGAAGACAAGAAGCTGCTGTTTTCCATTGCAAATCTCACACATCCTGGATCCTTGCCCATTACAGTCATTGCAACTGTAAGGAAAAACATTTGGAAACTTAGCAAGTTCAAAATTGTGCACACTGTTGTATTTTAAACTGGTTTCCATTTTCGCTTTGTTATAAATCTAAAGGTGTTGACTGCGTACGTCTCTCTGCCTCTGCCATTGCAGTGGTAACATCTGTCATCTCCAATGCGGAATCCAGATCCATTGCACACCCAACAGAGTTTCTGACAGAAAGAACAATTCCATTCATTTGCTTCTTGATTGAAGCAGAGCGGAACCTTTTCATCCTCTGGAAAATACTTACGTTACCAGCTCCAACACAGTCTTTGCAAGGTTTTCTCCCCATTCCCACGCAGCTGTGGCAGTTCTGATGATCAGTTTTTGTTTAAAAAAATAAAAATAAAATACAAAAAACCTACTAATGTAAGATGCAAAGATGCAACTATGTTATAATATTTTCTTATGGCTTACCTTCACAGATGACGTGTATGGAACTTTGATGCACTGCCTCCCTTCCACAAATAAACTGGGTAAGTTTGCAGGAATATCCCAAGGCCCCGGAGGTGGCTGTGCATAGGCATCCACTGTTTGGCCTGGTCCAAATAAAACACCTTGTTAGGCTGCCATAAGGATTGACCCAGTACTAGTAAACTACTAGAGAAAACATTGTTGTCCTAAACTTTGTGCAAATGTACCAATAAGAATTGATGCTACTTTGAAGACAAAAAGTAGAAACACCAAATGTTAGTTTGATTTAGATTTTTCTTTGTTTGCTCATTTTGAATTATATAAATTCAATATTATTGAAAATATAACATTAAATAAAAAAAGTTTGCACCAGACTGAATCATGCTCATGCTGCTGTTAGATCGGCACTGCAAGGGATTGTGGGATACCATTCCCTTTGCCTGTCTAGATGGATTTGGGTTTAAGTGTGGGTTTTTGACCAAATGTTTTTACCGGTAGTTGTTTAGCCGTCTTACTGTGTATTGTCTAGTTATTTTGTCCTACGATGTTTAATTCTTTCTGCACCATGAGTGAGAGGGAGGGAGAGGATGATGAGTTTATTTAACACCCCTACATTCTATCATTTTAATGTTAAAGACGGAGTAATGGTAGATGATTGCATGCTACAATTCCATATTGTTTCTTTCATTTTATTGTTATAAAAATGAGAATATCTACAGGCTAAAACATAGACACATGTAAACACATGAGAGTTCAAGAAGTACGATAAATTAAGATGGAAAAAGATTTAATTGGAGTAATATGACATTTAGATAAATATCTAAATTTAAGTTGTAAAAATAAATATTGAATTGGATAGACGTAAAAAGTTAGGTTAAATAAATTTAACTCAATTACTTGTTACCAATAGAAGTATTTCATTCAAGTGGGCAAAACTGGATAAGTTATTTGTGTGTGTGTATATATATATATATATATATATATATATATATATATATATATATATATATATATATGCGTCACATCGAAAACAGAAATAAGATCAGAAACTCGTGCGTTTAATTTGTCTGTTCTTTTTCTCTCTTTCTTTTGCTGATGATGCAGCCGTGTCATTTTTTTGATGGGTGTATAATCTTCATACGCCGTCATTAAAATCTAGGAGTCCGTCTCACTGAAGTATAGGGCTCTCTTTTTTTCTCTCCACACGTTTCCATGGTGACTCCGGAAATCGGCGATCCATTGAGAATGTCTTTATGTACTTGACATGCACACGCATTAACCGAGGGTTACCAAGTCGAGCGTGATTACGATAACTCATATCCGGCCTTTTGAAACCGACATACCCAGAGTAAGGGTAAGATTTCAGGGTTAAAGTCAGGGTAGTTTAAATGTGCTTTCTGGAATACCCCCCTGGAGGCCGGGAGTTTGAGACCTGTAGTCTATAACAATATGTGTTTCCCAGACAAGCTGGTTTAAATGAAATCATTTTTTGGGTTTTCACCATAAAATATACATAATGTGTTTTTTATGAATGAGTATATTTTTTTATGATTGCTAAATGTTTTTTATAGTTTCCTTGTGATGTGCAAGATAAATAATTCCGGTTTCAATTATGACTGATTTTTGCACACAACCATTTCTTTACTCTGAAACTTCCCATTTCAAAATTTCAAAAACTAACATTGTAAATGTGATTATGAGCAATAAATGCAGGCAGTTACAGATGCATACCAGAGTATGGTTCATTGCTCCATTCTGTAGATCGCGATTCAGTAAATGTCTCTAGGCGATACTGGAAAGAGAAATAAAATATACATCAGACACAAAAATATTTATTCTTGTATTTAAAGATGTAAATGCCAAAACAATACAAGGAACAGAATTTTGATGAAGTTTTTCTTTAATTATTGCCCACACTTATAGCCTCCATTCTCTTACCCTATATGTATTGAAGGCCTCCATGTTGGTGATCACGCCATCTTTTGCAGGAGCAGAGCTGTAGCAGCATTTGCTAGAGGCAAAAAGCATGAAGGCCTCCCGTGCAGTATCTTCAGATATAGATGGGATGCTGAAAGTCAATGTCACATTGAATAATTGTTTATGATGCTTTATAATTATAATTGGGTATTTGTAATAGCTTAAAAAACAAGCTGAAAGAAAGACATTACTTCCAATTTGGCTGTTCTGGTCCAGGTGTAGGCTGAGGACCTGGGTAAGCAGGCATGGGGGGTGGCAAAAATCCCCCTACAACACATGGCAAAGTCCTTTACTCTTATTTATCTGTGCACAGCCTCCTTATGGTTGGGCAGACCTGATCCAGACACAGCTTGGATCAGGTCTGAAATAGCTCAATAATTAACTAATTAAAAAAATATATATTTTCCATTCATTTTAATATTCTTATATCTCAAATTCCTATTTTTTCAGTAATTTCTGAGCATGTTTTTAGGAACTTCCTGTTTGTCTTTTTAATTTTCTTGTGCATACCACAGTTGAAAAATAAAAAATAAAACATTTAATTAATCATGTGTTGTCATGTTTTGATCTATTTTTTTGTGACAAGTACTTTTTGTTGGGTATATTATATCAGGTAAAAATTACCCGGCAAAAGTGATGGTGTAACTTTATACAGCAAAAGTGTTCTAGGGTTAACCATATCTATTAAACCAATCTTTAAATGTGTTGTAACATCCTCGGTTACCAACTGTCATTATGAAGGTTTTCTTGAATTTGAATTTTATTTGAATATTTCTTAGTTGATCTTCTGACATTAAACCCAAGTGTGCTTTGTGAAAGGCTCCAATACATCTGCAACACGTGTTGAGTAACAACTAGCTTTTTTTTTCACGACAATTGCTTTTGCGTTTCTCCATTAAAATTGTGTGTATACAGGCCATTTAGACCATTGCATTTATGGCCCATGTTACTCATCAATTAATCAGATGCTGCCAGTTGTTTTTTTCCCTGTCTTTGGTCTGATTTTTTTAAGTAAGTACAATGACAAATGTTGTATAAGATGATAGGAACAGGAGGAAATGATTGTTTCAAGATTGCAACTACTTTGAACTATGACAGCATTAATCTGTTTTTTGTTTGTTTGTTGTTGTTTGCTGATTTATGGCAGAATACAATCAGTTTTTAAGCAACAGTTACAATAAAAAAAGAATCTAACCCGTTTTATTAAAGTATTTTAAAACGCTATTTTCCAGCTTTTTATTATTATTACTAGTATTTGTTATTGCTGTTGTTCTTCACCGAACCAAACAATATTTGGACTTATCTTTATGGCAACTTTTGCATTGAACTTTGAATTACAAAATTTAGGAAGTTGAGCCATGGGAAATTGTGCAGAATGACAGTACCTCCACCCGCTACTGTTCCTTCATATCCCGGCATGCTGTCAAACATGGTGGCCGGCGGAGCACTCGGGCCGTAGGATTCAGCGGTGGGTGGACCCAACATAGCTGGAACCAAAACGAGAACAACAAGTTCAGTGAGACATTTTTAAACGTAGACCTTAAGATTCAACAAGTCTTCTCAAATGTTTGCGAATAACAAGAACCATAGATAAATTTTGTTGAAACACCCAAACCGCCACGAACTCTGTTACTGAAGTGAAATTTCATTCATGTTTGATGAATTATCTATAATTGAATATACTCCCATGATTCCACGCGGTGAAGAAGCCACTTACCTTGCCCCTCCATGTTAAACATTTTGACACCTTCAGTAACACTACAGACTCTGGACAACCTTCTTCCTCTTCTTTAATGTAAATGTTTTCTACCCTCCGTACGCTATGACAATCTGCTGTGTGCTTGAAGACGCCCAACGTCACAAACAATCACTACGGCTATGACGTCACTCCACCGGAAGCTTCGCTGCAATAAGCCAGATTCCATCGTCTTAAAAAAACAAATAACTGAACAGTGATAAGGTTTAGTATCGTGTCTTGGGTCATACCTGCAGTCCCTGCCGCTGCTGGGGCATAACATGGGTTCGCCACTCCATACTTATTACTTTGACTGCCGCTAAAGACAAAGAAGAAAAAAAGTAATAAGAAGCAACAGTTAGGGTTGCAAAGAACTATTTTGTTGTACATTTGTAAGATTCTTACCTCGCAAGGGGCTGGTGTTCCATTTTTGGAAGCTTTCATCAGTCAAACAGGAGAATCTGAGCAGTGAAACTGAAAGCACACGAAGGGGCTTTTGCGGAAATATATCAAATTGACCACTGACGTGACAAAAAAAAATCATTGACCTTTTACAGAACAACGCCACTCCCCAGCAATTTACCGCGATTGGTTGTTCAGTAACAAACGTTTTTTGAGTGTCTGTGTTTCGTCTATGAAAGAGTTCTTTAAACAATAGCGAACTTTGTTCTCCCTTAAGTGCGTTTTTGAATATGTAAATGTAGAAATAATCTGTTTTATATCTTTATTTATTTTCAGGGGACAATTTACGTTAGGCAAATACAATTAAAAGATTGTGGCTATACGTTTCTGTGACATATACCTGTAATACTAATTTAGCCTTTATTAATTCATGAAAAATCGCATTGCCTCGACACCGAACCACAGTACCCATAAGCCATTGCTGTAAAAAATTGAAAAGTCCTTTTCTTTTCTTTTTTTCTTTTTTTTAAACTTTATTGTACAAAACGGAAGTACTATACAAAACACAATTTTAAGAAAAATAAACTTTAAATATGCCAGGGCAGCATACATATTACATGCATTTTACATAAAAACATTCAGGTTTCTACAACTTTCGTATAAACATACAGCTTTCTTAAGGCATTTTGAGATATTACTGAGATATATGTCAATTTGTTTGAGTAACACAGGGGAAAAGAATAGAAGATGAAAAAATTTGAACTTATGAATATAAAATTTGTCAAATAAAATAATTATTAATTATGTGTTTTTATTTGAGTCCAACTTTTTACTATGAAAAACAAAAATTATATATTCAAAATTTCAGAGTGAAGTTGGGGTAAATATGTTTTCTGATAAATTGTTCCCAAAAGATTTTAATTTCAGCACAGTTCCAAAAAAGATGGTTAATTGTTTCTGGTTGTGTTTTGCAAAAAGTACAGTTAGGATCAATTGTTTTAACGTATCTTATTTTTATTCATTGGTGGGGTAAATTTTGTGCATTATTTTAAAAGAAACTTCTTTCAATTTATTATTTATCATACATTTTTGGGTCACACTCCAGCCTTTCCTCCAAATACTATTGGGAACAAAACGTCTCTACTAGGTTTTAGTACATGGTACATAAATGACATCCCTTTGAAACTGGGCACGTGTTTTTTTGTTGTTGTTCTTGTGTGTAGGAGTAAAGCAGATTTTTCCTGTGGTGGTGCAGCTGCATCCATAGAGGGCATTTCTTCATTCGTAGCACTTGTTTTAAACATTTGGCAAATTTCTTTGGAAACAGCATCAAACACAATGGCATACTCTTTAGGAGTTACAACAAAATTGCATTTACAGCTGAATTCAGTATACCTTAATAAATCCTGTTCGTGTCAAAAAGTTGGCCCACCAGTAGAATTTCTTTCTAAACCAATGTGGAAAAAAACAAAGATTTGTTCTTATATAATATGTATTTGTTGTTCCAAATAAAGAAGTTATGGGGAGAGAAATTGTGTTTGTACAGAAGTGCTCATGAAAGAAGAGCTTGTTTGTGGAATGCCGATAGTTTAGCTGGTATTTTCTCAACATTTCAATGACAAAGGAGAAGAAAATTAAGGTTGCCTTAGTTTGAAAATATAAAATGTGGAAATATATTCCAAATTGAAGTAGGATTTTTTTAGGTAAGATTGGACCTGGTTCATTTTAAATGTGTTATTTAGTGTTGTAAAATCAAGAAAGTTTAGTCCTCCATTCTTGTACGAGTTCATTAAAACAGATTTTTTTAAATAGTGTATACGATTTTTCCAGATAACGTTAAATAAAATTTGGTCAACAGATCTTAGTGTTTGTCCACGTACAGAGATAATGTGAGAGATTCCCTCTGCTTTTGACAGAAGCACTCTGCCCTTTCAAGCCACAAGTTAAAACGTTGTCTAGTTTTCTCTATTACGGGACTGAAATATAAAGAACTTCTCTCTAGTTCGTTTTTGGCAATGGTAATCGCTAGGTATGTTACACTTTCTTTGATGGGAATTTCACGTATGGATCCTGTTTTACCATTTTTAATAGATAGTAATTCATATTTTTTAAAAGTAAGATGAAGTCCAGAGACATTAGAAAAAGCTTTTATAAGATTTAGGACTCAAGAAATTTGATTTCTGTCTTTCAAAAAAGGGTTGTATCATCAGCTAGTTGGCTAATAAGAATCTCTGCCATAGACGGAGATGCCTTTCAAATTATTAATGTAATCAGCCAAGGTTTGAGTGGCTAATAGAAATAGATATGGCTGATGGGGCAACCCTGTCGTATTCTTCTTTTAATATAAAAATGGGGATGTGCATTTTCCATATAAATTTATTTTTACGGTTGTTTAGTTGGTGATAGTAACGTATAAATAAAGACAGCAGGTATTGCAGGCTGGAAAACAGCTGCACTTTTTCAGACCATAAATAAATCATAGATCATTTGTTTATGAACGTATTGAGGATTTTGGAGGATTTTTACTGTTGGTGTTGCACAAAATTAGGAAAATGTCAAATATTTTTGGAGTAATCCCACTAATGAGTTCTGTGATTTAATTTTTGATGTTTTATGAGACTTAAACATGATTTTCACAATAACAGGTTTTTAAATAATCAAATCCCTCTGATACATTTCACAAAGACACACACACACAGGACCAAACACTCACACACAGGACCAAAGACACACACAGGACCAGAGACTCACAGAACATCACACACCAAGCAGAAATGACCTTATTGCTAAAAATGATGTCAGGAGTTCAGCTCTAAAAAATGACAAAACAACAAAGAAAACGGAATAATTTGATGTATTATTTCTAATTATTAATATTTCCTGGCTTTGTTCATATTTGCATAATTTTGACAGAATATATTTATTATTTTGGATTAACATTCCTGTCCGGTTTTATTCATATTTATGTTTAAAAAGTTTAAGTTAAAGTTTTAAACGTTTAAAAGTTTAGCTTTAATGTGTTCAATAAATGTTTATCTTGTTCGGCCCGCAACCTAAAGTGTGTTTTGGATTTAGGCCCCCTTTGGGACTGAGTTTGATCCCCCCCTGTAATCTAGTAATGTAGCTTAGAAAATTCATGCATTTTTTTGTGTGTAAAATGAGCACGTAAAAATAGGCCACACAAAAGAATGTCGTCAAATTGTGTTTGTGTGTGTGTGGGGGGGGGGGGGGGGGGGGGGCACCCTTCATACCACTTAGTGCCAATGAAATAGCCCTCAGTCTCAAAAAGGTTGGTGACCCCTGCTGTAGGGTGTCAGCAGCGTGATGGGATGTGCAATACAGAGATGCCCACCATCACCCAAAAGGATCCTACAGGTGGGTATGTTTGATTTTACAATTTATAAATTGGGCTTTTACGTAGAACCCGTGAATTATGGACTGATCCTGGATATCCAACAAAAATATTTAGAAATTTTGCATTAGAATCACATACAGCCTGCATTCGAATGGAATAAAAAAGTTTCCTGTTAAAATAACAAGTTGCATTTTCTTTTAGGGCCTTTATTCTTATGTGGCAGCCATCGATGGTCCCCACAACCTTTTGGAAGGCGGAACACCCAGCGAGCTGCTAAAAAACCAGAAGCGACTTATGGTACTTCATTCCTACTGGGAAGCGGGATGACCCTGTTAATCAGCTGGAGGATGCGGTCTGCCTGTAGACAACGTCCTCTCACAGTGGACCGTGGCATGTCAAAGGCCCTGGCTACCACACTGTAAGATGTGCTGCACGCCAGCCAGAAAAGAAACACCAGGACCTCAGTCTCCTGTGCCTCCCCATAGTGTGAGGAACCCGAAGCTGGTTCACCAGATGCCCGATGGTCCTGCGGGTCAACCAAAAATCCGGTCTTGTGTTGGACTGACCACCAGTATAGAGGGCCAGGACAGACACCTTTATGTTGGCAAAGCAGAGACGTGGAAGACCCTGTAAAATGGAACATTATTTCATTCAGGAAATTAAATCTCATTTTTGGAATGTTTCTATTAATTTTGATGTCTTGCAATTTAGTAAATGAAGTATTTATTAATGCTGGAAAATCTCATGTTTTTTTGGCTGGGTTTTTGGATTTTCATATTATTTTTTTTTAAATGAAATTATTTTTGTTTTAAACAAGTGTTCTTTTTTTTAAATAAACTGATATAGAATCCTTTGTGTTGAATGCTGATGTGGTTTGACCCTGAAGAAGTAAAAAAAACTTTCTCTGAACTCACAAGAGTGTTACATGTATTTAAACTATACAACTCATACTCCAGTGTTGAAAAGGAATGTTAACTATTGCCCAGCAGATGGTGTAACCCTGCGCACAATTACTTACAAATTATGTTTAACAAAAAAACATTTAGGTTTAACTCACACAAGTTGTTTGTGTCTGCGTAGGGCAGCCAGAGGAATCTGGCTTCTCCTTGTTGCCGCTCTATGCTCCATCGGCTCGATCTCACGAAAAACGGTTGAATTAGTGCCAACAGGAACTCGAGTCGGACAGATTCATATTCAAAGACATTTTCAGTAAGGTACAAAGGAAAAATACAGAAAAAATGTAAAAAAAATGCCTCCTCGTACAAGACCGTAAATCTTTCAGTGGCACAAAAATAAAAAATAAACATTGCGTACTACTAACTTGGCGGTTTATTTCTGAACAAATACATTAAATCTACACCAATGTGTTTGTAATTTTATTACTTATAAATCAGCCACGTTTTCCATCATCAGAACATAGCAGATACATAAATAGTCTTCGTAAAATGTTCATATTTATTAGATTTTTACTTTGGAAAATAGGTGTCATGATACGCGTGATATAGAAGTAGTTCGCCTCCAGACCAGGTGGTGGCGGTAATGTACCACTTTGTTTACATGTCAAACGCCATATGAACAAGCAATAGACCTTTTTCGCAAAAACCGGAAGTACGTCATCAACGTGTAAACCTAGTTCCGGTTTGTGCTTCGCTGGCGGAGGAATGGCAGAGCCTAGAGTGTTTTCGAAGAGCCTGAGCTGTGTTCCGAAGTTCACCAGCACCGATGTGATGAAGAGTGTGAAGATGCAATCGTCCACTAAAGGAAACAAATTGGACATGGGATATAAATTCGTCCACGAAGAGTTTATCCACCATTACCAAGGTAAGCTTCAGCTAGCTTTAGCCATAGCCGCATCACCGGTAACTCTGTGTGTTTACGTCAACTGTAAATCCTGGTGTTATTAATTTGTAATATAAGGCATCGCAGTGAATATGTTGTGTGTATGTTTAAGTGAAAAGGCATGAGATTAACATAACACCCAAAAATTTGGTGAAGCTGTAAATAAGAAATGTTAAGTTGCCCGTATGCGTGTTCATTTTGCTGCGGTTGCGGCACTTTCTTCACTTACTAGTATTATTTTTCTGAAAGTATGGTGAGCAGAAGTCCTCTTTTCCTGGACATGTCCTCTCTTTTGATACTTATATAATAAAATAACATTGAACATAGATGAAATGTAATTATATTTGCTTCATGTATGCAGCTCTGAACACCAATTACTCTCGATGAAATATCTCACAAACTCACTTCACTCCTCTTTTTTACAAACTCAAATCTGGTCACCCTATTGACAGTTATAGTTTCATGTCATTCTGAACATTGATGTAGCAACATAAGTATGTCCTAATTTTAACCTATATAATTTATTGTGTCTAGATATCACTGGACGCAGAAAGTGCCAACCTGAAAGCTTTCGTCTGCAGTTGTGTGGCTGCTAAAGGATTTTGCAATCACATAGTTGCCATCCTGTTCCAGACCGCACATTATTCACAGCTGGGTCTGCAGGCTGCTCCACCCCCCTGGCCTGCACGAGTGGCTTGCAAAGATGGCACAGGTGGGTTTGTGATCATATTGTCATTATTTTTTAAGAACGTATGTGTATCCATAACAACTCTAAATTATTATAAAAACACCCCAAGTAGTTACTACAGACTTTAATTGCTTTCTGCCTTTTACTTATAAGGGAATCCATCCTGAACCGGTTAGTGAGCTGATGGTGCAAAAACCCAAAACAGTTGGCAGGGACGGTCAGAGGTCCACACTGTACAAGGCATATACAGGTAATTAACTTTTTGTTGCTTTGTGAGCAAGTTAAGTTTTTTTTTTTTTTTAATCTTATGACTAACCAAATTATGGTTACAGCAGATATAATGAATTAAATTGAAATGTAGTTATGCACTTATGTCTAACTTTTGTGTGTTGTGTTTCTCTTGTGTAGGACCACAGCCAGATCCATATGATGGCATCTGGAAGCAGATTATGCCAGGTGCAGCCCCAACCTCTCATGGTTGTGTTGGATGGGTTTCTGAGATGGAATGAAAGAGAACTTGGATATATATTGTGGCAAATGCATGAATGCATACCTTAAATTACACTTATCTTGTCTTTAACAATCAGTTCAGCCTTCTGTCTTACTGTTGATCTGTAATGTTATTTTTTATTGTAAATGTTTGATGTTATTTGCATACCAAAAAATTAAACGAGGCACAATTTTGACCAAAATTGTTTTATTTGTTCATCTAATTTTTTTGTGTAGTCAGTCACATTTCAACAGAAAAACATTACGAATATAACAATTATATTTAATTAGATTTTAAGAATATGTGGAAACACTAAATTTTTCCATACTATTTGCACATTATACATTATTTACATACCAAACATTAATTCACTCTTCAAAACAAAAAAGTCCATGATAATTTGCCAAAACACGGCGGTTAAGCCAGATCTGATTCACACTGCCCATCAGTGTGAGCGGCACAGAGAGTTCCTGATGTGAAAGGACTTTATCCTACTGATCACTCTTTCCACCATAATTCTGAGGCGGGTGATGGCTGCGGTTTGTTCTGTTTCCTCCTTGCTGAATTGAGTTGAAAGCTTAAAAGGTGGAATGATGATCTTAGATCCAATGTCAGTTAGGAGGTCTTGAACGAGGAACTTTTGTCCGCCATGACATCGTCTCCTGGCTCCAGCAAAGGAACTTGGCTTCTAAGTCATGGATGTAATCCAAAGCCTCATCCAGAGCACCTGTGAAGATAAAGAAATTAAAAATCAGTCTTAATATATTAATGCTACCTTTCAACACAACACAGTAATCATGTTTTGAAAAGTATGTTAAGTATTTAATTACAAATACATTTCATTTATTTTTGTTAAGGAAATTACAAAATGACAAAATGCTCAAAAGTGATTAAATACATGTAATTAAAATAGGTGAGAGCATGAACATCTTTTATTATAAATATTAATTTGTTCAGGTAGAAATGCATGTATCCAATAACGGTACACATAGTTGACTAACGTTAACCAAACACATTATGAACAACCTTACCTGCAGGTGGGTGTGTCACGTAGTCGTGATCCATCTTTACTGTCTTAGCTTAGCCACCATGTCGCTAGTATCTTCACAGCTTAGCTGCATAGCCTGACGTTTGAAGTTCTGTCATATTCTGACTCCCTTCTCAAAGGATCAGTAAAGTTGTTCCAAGGGAAAATACTCGGGGCAACACCACTCTTCAGGCGACGAACGACGCAGCCGCACCACAATCCCGGAGCGAAGTTAGTAAGTGCCGGCAGCAGAGGGTGCTACCTGTGTTTACATTAAAACTATGCCCTTCATCTCTTCGGATCGCCTATATCCATTTGGGTTTCAGGTTTGGATCCACAGGAAAATAATGAAATGAAAGGTAAGGCTGTTTTTGGTTGGAAGACGAACAGCCTGGAACGCAACAGAGACTGCAACTCTTCGACTCTGCCATTCTTCATATCTGCTGCTACGCTAACAGGAAGTTGTTTTACACGTCATTGACGTATTTCCGGTCGAAAAATGCGGAAGTGTGAAAAAGGTCTATGAGTTATATCCAATGAGTTATATCACTAGAGGAGACATAACGTGATTCCTCATGGGAGGAGAGCACCGCCATCTTGGTGAGGTCAAGTTACTACTGCAGTACATGCATGTGAACACATTTTTTGCATAATACCAGTTCATTGTTTGGGTTTCAACTGCCAAAATCAGAGAAATGAGTCCATGAAGGAGGAAGGTATATCATTTCACAGGTAAGTACTATATTTTTTTTCTTTTTATGCTGCAGGGGCTTCATTAATCGTACACATGTTGACATGCATGATGCTGCAGGGCTGTTATCAACATGCTGCATGATGTACGGATAATTTGCTGTCGACATAAATGTACATTTTATTTTGCTAAACCTGTATACAGCATACTAGGCTATTATAGTAATATAGATTTATACATTTCTGACTCAGTGACTGAACTTTTCTTGCAGGTTTCCAAAGGATTCAGACTTTAGGAAAAAGTGGATCTTAGCAATAAAAAGAGCTAATCCAGATGGATCACTGTGGTTACCAACTAGCAATACAGTCTGGATATGTTCAGAACATTTTGTGGAAACACATTTTGATAAGAGGCCAGACTGTTTGCTTGAAACCCGACACCATAACATCTGTGTTACACTAATTGATCACTCACATGAATCAGTATAAATCTATTGTTTTTATTTGTTGTTGTTGTTTTTTTTAGGATAAATCTATTGTTTACTTTTGTACTTCTTTTGAATATTTATTTTATTATTATTATTATTATTAATAGAATTGTTTTTTATTGTTTATTTACTTATTATTTATGTATTGTTATTATTTATTGTTTGCATTGACTTACTATTGATTAATAGACTTTTATATTATTATTTATTGACTTATTATATATTTATTGCTATTATTTATTGTTTGTATTGATTCACTATTGATTTATTATTATTTGTATATTATTGAATTATTGTTGGGTTTTTCTAAATAATTTAAATTACATGTCAAAGAGGTCTAGAACTTCTAAATGTTTAGAAATTATTTTTAAAAATTCTTTGTAATAATTTTTTTATTTGTAAGAACCCTGCAACAATGCATTTTCATTAAAGTTTGAGCTTTTAAGGCTGACTGTTTCTCTTCTTTAACAACAACAAATGATGTATCTATATATATTATATATATATAAATATAATGTATTTACATATATGTATAAATATATATATAAATGTAAAAATATATATAGTATATAAAAGCTACTTAGACACCTCTAAAAGCAATAGAAATCATTGCCATGTGGGCGTCGTCGACCTCACCAAGATGGCGTCGCGCTCCGCCACCGTCGCCCAGGCTTCTAAAACGGGCGTGTCTCCTCTAGTGATATAACTCATTGGTTATATCGCTAGAGGAGACATAACGTGATTCCTCATGGGAAGGGAGCACCGCCATCTTGGTGAGGTCAAGTTGCTGCAGCAGTGCATGAATGTGAACATATTTTTTGCAAAATGCCAGTTCATTGTTAGGGTTTCAACTACCAAAATCGGAGAAATGAATTCCATGAAGGAGGAACGCATAACATTTCACAGATAAGTACGATAATTTTATTTCTTTTAAACCTGCAGGGGCTTCCTTAATCGTACAAATGTTGACATGCATGATGATGCTGCAGGGCTATAACATGTAGGCATGATCATGATGTTTGTTTAATTTGCTGTCTCCATAAATGTAAACTTTATTTTGTTAAACCTATATACAGTATACTAGGACTAGGCTACTATAGTAATACAGATTTATAAATTTCTGACTCAGTGACTGAACTTTTCTTGCAGACTTCCAATGGATTCTGACTTAAGGAATCAGTGGATCTTAGCTATCACAAGAGCTAACCCAGATGGATCACTGTGGTTACCAACTAGCAATACAGTCTGGCTATGTTCAAAACCTTTTGTGGAAACAGATTTTGATAAGACTGGCCAAACTGTTCGCTTGAAACCTGGCTTCATCCCATCTGTGTTACACAAATTGATCGCTGACATAAATCAGCAGGTAAATCTATTGTTTGTTTTTTTTAGGGGTAAACCTGTTGTTGACTTTTGGACTTATTGTTGACTTATTTTTGATTTATCATTATAATTTATTATTATTGACTGGATATTTATTTATTATTATAATAATTATTATTATTGATTCATTGTCATTATTATTAATGACTAATTATTTATATATTGTTATTCATTATTATTATTATTATTGACTTATTATTTATATATTGTTATTATTTATTATTATTATAGACTTATTTATGTATTGTTATAGGAAGAAGGTGGAGATTTGTGAGCAGCAGTATGGTTTCATGCCCCGTAAGAGCACCACTGATGCCATTTTTGCTTTGAGAATGTTGTTGGAAAAGTACAGAGAAGGTCAGAAGGAGCTGCATTGTGTGTTCGTAGATTTAGAGAAGGCGTATGACAGGGTGCCGAGGGAGGAGCTGTGGTACTGTATGAGGTCGTCTGGAGTGGCAGAGAAGTATGTCAGAGTAGTTCAGGACATGTATGAGAGAAGTATGACGGTGGTGAGATGTGCTGTAGGTCAGACAGAGGAGTTCAAGGTGGAGGTGGGACTACACCAAGGATCAGCTTTGAGTCCTTTTTTGTTTGCTATGCTGATGGACAGGCTGACAGACGAGGTAAGACAGGAATCTCCCTGGACAATGATGTTTGCGGATGACATCGTAATTTGCAGTGAGAGTAGAGAGCAGGTGGAGGAACAGCTAGAGAGGTGGAGGTTTGCTCTGGAAAGAAGAGGCATGAAGGTCAGTCGTAGTAAGACAGAATACATGTGTCTGAACGAGAGGGATCAAGGTAGAAGCGTTAGGTTACAGGGGGCTGAGGTGAAGAAGGTGCAGGAGTTTAAGTACTTGGGGTCAACAGTTCAGTGTGATGGGGAGTGTGGAAAAGAGGTGAAGAGGCGAGTGCAGGCAGGTTGGAGCGGGTGGAGGAAAGTGTCAGGAGTGTTGTGTGACAGAAGAGTGTCAGCAAGACTCAAAGGAAAGGTGTACAAGACAGTGGTGAGACCAGCTCTGCTCTATGGGTTAGAGACGGTAGCAGTGAGACAGAGACAAGAAGATGATTTGGAGGTAGCGGAGATGAAGATGTTGAGGTTCTCCTTAGGAGTGACCAGGTTAGACAGGATAAGGAACGAGTACATCAGAGGGACGGCTCATGTTGCCTGTGTTAGCGACAAAGTCAGAGAAGCCAGACTGAGATGGTTTGGACATGTTCAGAGGAGGGATAGTGGATATATTGGTAGAAGGATGTTGGAGATGGAGCTGCCTGGCAGGAGGGCAAGAGGACGGCCAAAGAGGAGATACATGGATGTCTTAACAGAGGACATGAAGTTGGCTAACGTTAGGGTAGAAGATGTCCATGATAGAGTGAGGTGGAAAAGGATGATTCGCTGTGGCGACCCCTGATGGGAAAAGCCGAAAGAGAAAGAAGATTTATGTATTGTTATTATTTATTATTATTATTGACTTATTGTTGCGCTTTTCTAAATAATTTAAAATACATGTCAAAGAGGTCTAAAACTTCTAAATGTTTAAAAATTATTTTAAAAATTTCTTAGTAATAAATTCTTTTGTAAGAAGTCCTGCAACTATGCATTTTTAATTAAAGTTTGAGCTTATAAGACTGACTGTTTCTCTTATTTAACAGCAACAATGATGTATATATATAAATTATATACATACATATTATATATTTATATATATGTATAAATATATATAGAAATATTAATATATATAAATTATATAAAAGTTACTTAGATGCCACTATAGGCCATAGAAAGCATTGTCATGTGGGCGCCGACGACCTCACCAAGATGGCGTCGCGCTCCGCCACCATCGGCCAGGCTTCCCAAGCGGGCGTGTCTCCTCTAATGATATAACTCATTGTGAACAACACCCGAAAGACAAAAGTAGTGAGCATGGGTGTCTGAATTGCTTTGAAAATCCAGAGAACTTTAGGCCGCACTTTATAGGGTTTTAGTAGTTAGGCATTAGGGTGGGAATTCGGATACAACGACTGGGCTTTTTTAGCGTTTATTAGCATTTCCTATGAAAAATATAGTCAACATAAAATACAAATGCATTAAATGTGTAATTATTCAAATATAATAATTATTCAAATATAATTATTATTAAAATCCTACATTAGAGATTGATTTAATCAAAAGGTTAAATTGATAAAAGTCTCATTTTTTCCTCCATCTTTCCCTTTATGCTTTGAATTACACCATAATTTCCAACTCATACATGGGTAACTGATTTCAAAGTCAGTTTTACTGACCCACACATCCTGTGGCTTTGATTGCTAAAACAGAGCTCATCATCAGCTCGCACAATTACATTACAGAGCAACAACAGGTAGCAGGATAATTATCCGCACTGACTTTGAGCTCATTTCCATAAACAAAATAAATGTGGGTTTCCTCTTTCCATGTGTAGGCGACTTTTGTGACTGGGATTAGCTCGATGGTTTGGCGCTGAAAAGAAAATAAGGTTATTTTGAATGGATTTAATTGAGGAGATTGTGAATGAATCCAAATTTACCTAAATAAATAAACACCTGCCGCAAAATGCGAGATGTCTGACGATATTTTCCCTGGTGTTCATTGACAAGTCGTTGGGAAGCCTGTACCACATTGGGATCTGGAAAGCCCATCACAGGCTCGACCTGGAACAGTCAGTCACAAGCATAACATAAGCAACGGTCACTTCTTAAAATGTACATTTACTTAAGCAAAAAAAATACAGAACTGATAAAAACAAAAAAATTGTCCAACTCAAGTAACAAATTATTTTAAAAACTAAAAAGTTATGTAATATTATGTAATAATGATGCTTTGAAGTTTTTAGGTTGACGATTTTAACATCTGTCCGGGGACTACAGATGAAAAATAGCCTTTGGGCTAATTCTGGCGCGTTGCAGCCATGCTTTTAATGTGCACTGTCCCTGTTAAATAAATGAATAAATACAACAAATAAAATTGTTTACTTGCATAGCAAACACCATTTATGACCAGATTTTATTCTAAAAAGACAGTTTAAAAGCACTTTTACCATGGGTTGGGATTCTTTCAAAAGTTCCTTGCCAGACACTTTTCTAAGATTTTTCAGCTGAAGTCCACTGCACTGTTCCACAATATAATCCTCAATGTTGTTAGTCCTGCAAAAAAAATACAATCAATAATAATCAATAATAGATGTAATCTAATAGATCATATCTCTCTCTCTCTCTCTCTCTCTCTCTCTCTCTCTCTCTCTCTCTCTCTCTCTCTCTCTCTCTCTCTCTCTCTCTCTATATATATATATATATACACATATATTGCTGCTTGACAGCTGTTCCAACCATTTCACATTGAGGATCTTGAAGACAAGAAACTGCCGTTTTCCATTGCAAATCTCACACATCCTGGATCCTTGCCCGTTACAGTGATTGCAACTGTAAGGAAAAACATTTGGAAACTTAGCAAGTTCAAAATTGTGCACACTGCTGTATTTTAAACTGGTTTCCATTTTCGCTTTATTATAAATCTAAAGGTGTTGACTGCGTACTTCTCTCTGCCTCTGCCATTGCAGTGGTAACATCTGTTAAATCCAATGCGGAATCCATATCCATTGCACAGCCTACAGAGTTTCTGACAGAAAGAACAATTCCATTAATTTGCTTCTTGATTGAAGCTGAGCTGAACCTTTTCATCCTCTGGAAAATACTTACGTTACCAGCTCCAGCACAGTATTTGCAAGGTTTTCTCCCCATTCCCACACAACTGTCGCAGTTCTGAGGATCAAAGAAAAAAAACACAAATGTAAGATGCAGAGATGGAACTATGTTATAATATTTTCTTATGGCTTACCTTTAATGATGATGTGTATGGAACTCTGATGCACTGCCTCCCGTCCACAAATAAACTGGGTGAGTTTGCAGGAATATCCCAAGACCCTGGAGGTGGCTGTGCATAGGCATCCACTGTTTGGCCTGGTCCAAATAAAACACCTTGTTAGGCTGCCATAAGGATTGACCCAGTACTAGTAAACTACTAGAGAAAACATTGTTGTCCTAAACTTTGTGCAAATGTACCAATAAGAATCGGTGCTACTTTGAAGAGAAAAAAGTAGAAACACCAAATGTTAGTTTGATTTAGATTTTTCTTTGTTTGCTCATTTTTAACTTTATATATTCAATATTATTGAAATGATAACATTAAATAAAAAAGTTTGCACCAGAATAAAATAAAACAATGTTCTAGTTGAAAAAAACATGTGACCAAACTGGCACAACTACTACTTAGGAACGTTCTAAAGATAAGACTTCATATGTGAATGAGGATCTAGGTTCAAACACTGTTCGTGGGTGACACCATTCTCAAACCAGGAGTGCCGCCCAGAGCACTACTTCAAGGCCTGGATGAGGCTGTTTCCGTTAGTTGGTGTGTGAAATAAATGACAACATGCAAGAGGAGGGCTTCAATAACTGTAATCCACACTTCAGGCTTTACATCCTTTGGTGTGACATGCAGAGGCAGGCAAATTTCCATATGTATGTGTGGTCTTTTGTCATCAACGCACACTAAACTTCAAAGGGAAAGACTTCCTCATTTCAACCTACCACGCAGCGGCACACTCACACGCACTGAGGAAAGCAGACAGGCAGGTGCCATGCAGCAACACCATAACGTCATCACTCTTGTGATGAGCATGCGTCTAACTCTAAACAGAACTTAAAGGTACTGGAACGTATTTTAAACATAATCATCTGAGACTTTTGTCCAGCCGCCCCGAAATGGTGCGTAGTACGTTTGCTCCAACAAAAGACAACGAAGGAGCAAAGAAAGAATCTTACAAAGTCCCATTGGAGTCCTCCGCAGGGAGCTCAGGTAAGTTGACTAGTCGTGCAACAGGTGGAGTGTAGGTCTTGTCCTTCACTTTCACGTCAGCTGACCTGACACACCCATCTGGGCTATGGTGCACCTTGATGACATGCCCAATAGGCCATGGTGCCCTTGGAAGCCGGGGATCCACGATCATGGTGACTGAGCCTTCCGTTATTGGGTCTGGTGGGGACTGCCACTTCTGATGTATTTGAAGGCTGGGAAGGTACAACTTGATAAAGCGGGTCCAGAAATGGTCTGTAAGCACTTGAGTATGTTTCCACCGTCTGGCAAGTCAGCCATTTTTGGAACTGATGGCTTTGCTCTCCATCTTTGACACTCTGTGCAGGTTCTCTGGAGTTTCAGAATTACTTCCCTGCTTCGCAGAATCCAGTATTTACGTCGAATTTCAGCAACTGCATGCTGTTGGACCTGGGTGCCTAAGCTCATTGTCATAGTTTCTGATGAGCAGATGAGTGCATGGATGTGAAGGGTCTAGCACCACTGGATGGAGAGTATTATAAGCTAGTGTTTCTGAGCAACAAAGACGGCCACCAACTATGATTAGCTGCCCAGTCTCATCTAACTCAGGGGACAGTTAGCAAGCGACTGAAGAGTGGGATATCCTTGTCTGCCTTCAGAAGCGTTAGCTCATTGGGGAAGCTATCCTCTTGAATGCACTTGAGTAAAAACAACTCAACTTGACGATAATCTTCAGCATTTAAAGAAGTGTCCTCTTTGGCCGCCCCATGCAGCCCCTCTGCTGTTGTATGGAGCAACTCCAGCCGGGAGTTACATTGGTTGAGCTCACTTATCCTAGGACTCGCAGCTGTGGCTGATATCCCACAAAAAGTAGACTTCCTGAGCTCATCAGTGATTGGAGCATTTTTCTCATTAGCTGCTGGAAATGTTGGCCATGTGTCTGGATGCATGTGGAGGAAGAGGGGTCCCAAACTCGATCTGTTGGCTTTGCTGGGATCTTGTAGGGTCCTGCCTCTGGTGATTTCATCTGCAGGGGTTTGAGCAAAGTCTACATAACACCACTGAAGATGTTGGGTTAGCTCTTGGATTTCTGCTACACGTGGGCCAACGAAAATCTTAAAGTAACAAGACTCAGACTGCAACCGGGTCAGCACAGTGGTTGAATCTGTCCACAACAAGATGGCTGCGATTGGCAATGTGAGCTCATCCTCGAGCAGTTTGGCAAGCTGTGCTCCAGTTTGGGCAGCGCAGAGCTCCAACCTGGGAACTGAATGAAGCCATTTTGGGGCTACTCTGGAGCGGGCCATCACAAAGGCAAGGTGAGTGCGATCGTCTTCACAGACCATCCTGAGGTATGCCACTGCTCCATAAGCCAACTCGGAGGCATCACAGAACACATGCAACTCTCGTCTTTCTACTGACGCAGCTTCACCTGCAGGTAGGTATGGACGGCTGAAGACAATCTGAGGGAGGAACTGTAGATCTGCCTCCCATGTCTTCCACTGCTGCATGAGGTGAGGTGGTAGCTGGGCGTTGTCCCAACCTCTTTGTTTATCCCACAAACACCTGATGTTGGCCCTGGTGGTGTAAGGCAAAATTAACCCCAATGGATCATACTGACTAGCGAGCACTATGTAAATGTTGTGGAGTGTGGGAGCACCATACTGGACTGGGCGATGTTTATAACCAAGCATATCAGTGGCGAAGTGCCAACTGAGACTCAGGGTTGATTCAGGACTGTCCGTCCTGTCTTGCATTAACCAAAGTTCTGCACTACTGGAACAGTCTTCTTCTGGAAGGTGGCTAATGACCTCTGGAACTTTGCTAGCCCATTGTCTAAGGACAAAACTAGCCGAAGACAAAAGAGCTCGTAGTTCGTTGACAAGATCTCTGGCTTCTGTTGTTGTTGGTAGGCTTTGAAGATAGTTATCAACGCAGAAACTTCTTTCAATGGAGGTTCTCACCTTGTTTTCTGGCATGGAGTGATCTTTTACATGACGCTGCAGTGCATACGTAGCGCAACACGGACAACATGTGTTGCTGAAGGGCAGTACTTGCCATTCATATTCTGCTAGTGGTTCATCAAAGTCAAGGTTCCGCCACAGAAAATGGAGTAAAGGGCGGTCTTCAGGGAGAAGCTGAACTTGGTGGAACATACCCTTTATGTCACCACTAATGGCTACTGCATGCTCACGGAACCTAAGAAGAACTCCAAGAAGAGAGGCACCTAAAGTAGAAGCATAGTCCTTTCAGACCCATCATTTAGGATGGCATATGTATCCAGAATCTGACCCTTGTTCCGGATGAAAACTGGAACAACTTTGAGAAGAACACAGCTGTTTGCTGCTTGCCTGTCAGGATATAAAACCCCAGTGCATTTCTCACCTCCGTCTTGTGTTTGGCGTGCTGTGGTCTCTTAAGACCTCTTAGAGCGGGGGTCTCAAACTCAATTTACCAGGGGGGCCACTGAAGGCAGGGTCTAGCTCAGGCTGGGCTGCAACTTTAGCGCACATACACGCGCAACTTGTGAGTGTCTGAGAGCCAGTAAATTTGTATGGAACATATACTATACTATTAACTATACTCTATTATTAGCTGTTTTCTGTACAAAATCTACATTATAAATACTTATAAAACTCTAATTCAAATAAAATACGTAAATAATAAAAATCAATAAGTAAATAAATTAGTAATACATTTGTTTATTTATTCCTTTATATCTACTGTTTTCTGATTTATACATCCTTATTAACACAGTTCAGTTCACACTGTTGAATGATAACTATTAAACACAAAAGAAGACTCAAATTATACAGTTCTGTAACCTCTATGAATGGGTTCTTCTGAACACGGTTTCTCTTGCCTTCTTCTTACCGCTGGACACTTGGCAGGACTTCCTCCCATACAGCTGAGACCCTCAGTCTGGCTTGAAGATGATTGTCAGTAAATCTGGACTGTACTTGGACTTATTGAAATTTAAGGTGGAGAAGTCAGAGAGTTTGTGCTCCCAATTTTGAGTCTGTGTTGAATGTTTTATTTTTAAAGTTTACTTTCTAAAACACAAATCAGTAAAGGAGAAACCAAATTCAGTGACCATTTTTGGATTTTCTTTCTTTCTTTGCACATTTAAACCCTGGTCACAAGTTATTTTAGAGCAGCCAGTCAGCCACTCCTATATTTTCATAGTTGCATTCAAACTGTGGTTCGTAAAAGAACGGGCGCTGTTCATTGGAGATCAGAACAATCGTTACCTGAGATCAGAGAACGGAAGGAAATTCATGTTGGCGACACCAAATAAGTGCAGCCATGATGCACAATAAGCGTGTTTGAGATCACCCAGGCGGACGCAACGCTGCGCAGATCACTTGGTGTGTAATGTATGTTTTTATTTTAAGTAGCTGTGCTACATGAGAGCCACACCGCAGCTCCACATCTCCATCAGGGCCAAGTGTCCTCAACATTCCCACCAGCGATTGAACCTGCAGGGAAAACCTCTCAAAGGCGACAGCGTCACCTCGCCTGACGTCTGGTGAATCCATTTGATTTGTTTTAATTGGTTTATTTCAAGCAATCAAATAAGAATAATACACAAAAACAATACAATCATCAGTTATACATTCATACAATAACTAATCAAACTTAGGACAATTAGACATATTAATAAATATTGCTTGAAAGGGAGTGGAAGGAAGCGAATTTATATAATCCCACCCCTGTTCTACCGTAACCATTTTATTACATGATTTATCAATATCCGGTTCCTAGTTTTTATCAAACAGAATTAAGAAACCTGAAATATCAATAAACCACATGACAAAGATGAATTGCTTAAATTATTTTGTAAAAAAAAGAATTTACTTTTAGAAATCAACATGGCAAATGCAGATCAGTTATCCAAAATATATGCAGATTATGTTACTTATAAAAGTAATTGATAAGATTAAAAAATAATATTATATCAGAAAAATAGACATAACACTGTTTCAAAAATGTTCATAGCAAAATTTGATCAAGTATCAAAAGTTAAAAATATGTGCAAAATAATGTTACATTAGGAAAATATGATTAATCAATTTATCAATTTTTTGAGCAAAATTAATCACTTGAGCTATTCTCTTCAATGCAAGCTGAAGAGGTTGACCGAACTTCTCATTTAAAGTTCTCATGGTGTTTGTGAACGGTGTTGGTGAATAGATGTAAGCCTTAGTCACCAGTTTGCATCTTCAACTTCAAGTGATTTATCAGCACCTGGTATTTGAACAGCTCTGTACTGTCAGGAGAGAGTACATTATCCAATGCCATCTTGAGGTGGGCGAACTCTCGAAGGTCTCGGTTGACGAGGTTTGGAATTGATGGACGAGGTCCATGGTAAGTTGCATCCAAGCTTAAACTCTGACCAAACAACTGACTAGGTGCAGGGGGACAGTTAGAACAAGGGCTAGCCTGAAAGATGACATTTGGAGAATTCACGTGCTTGTGTTGAAGCCAACCTGATAGGCGATAGAGATGCTGGAAAGTGATCAACATAGTTTTGTTGTGTTGGCACAACATAACGGTTGTGCCAATTACTGCATTTGGGGGTTGCCTAGTCAACAATGACTGGCTTTGCTGTGTTAAGAGTGCTTGGCTGAGCCAATTCTGAAGCTCGCTCATCATTTTATCAATGCGCTCCAGCATAGGTGAGTGGGTTTCTAACTGCTCCTTTTCCTGACAGACTGGAAGTGGGGGTGCTGGCCAATCTTCTTCTTTAACTTTTTCCTCCTTTTCTAGCGGGTCAGTTTATGTTCTTTGGCTTGATTGGTAGGGTGGAGCAGTATTATCAGAGTCAATCATGCTTAAAATGTCCCCTTGCATCGCACGAATGTCTTCAAAATCTGCAGCCATCTGACTGTGATTGCTGAAGGAGGAGCCTTTTCTGATGGATCTCCTCAAGCTCTGGGATTGGGGAAATAGACTGTCGTGGCTTCGGTGACAGATCATATTGCAGAAGGGTTTGGTCTCTCAGCCGGTATTGCATAGTACTAAGGGGTGATTTCTGGACCACTGGGTTTTCTCGCTCATGCCACAGTCTCTCAATATCATATCTGGGGTCCATTTCTGATGCAACTGAATGTCCGTCTGATGTCTCTCCTGCTGCTTCAGGTGAATCGGTCAAACGTTCTCCTTTCTCATGTCCATGGAAGGTCGGATTGTTGAAATCCACCACATTATTTTCAAATCGAAGAGGGGGATGAACAACGCGTTGGGGACGTGCACCACTCGCCTCATAGTTCAGAGCCTCATCCATCTTAACTGGTTACCGTAAGTGCAGTGTCATCTGGCTCGAAGGACCATATGTAAATGAGGATCTGGGTTCAAACACTGTTCGTGGGTGACACCATTCTCAAACCAGGAGTGCCGCCCAGAGCACTACTTCAAGGCCTGGATGAGGCTGTTCCGTTAGTTGGTGCGTGAAATAAATGACAACATGCAGGAGGAGGGCTTCAATAACTGTAATCCACACTTCCGGCTTTACATCCTTTGATTTGACATGCAGAGGCAGGAAAATTTCCATATGTATGTGTGGTCTTTTGTCATCAACGCACACTAAACTTCAAAGGGAAAGACTTCCTCATTTCAACCTGCCACGCAGCGGCACACTCACACGCACTGAGGAAAGCAGACAGGCAGGTGTCATGATGACATCATCACTCTTGTAATGAGCATGCGTCTAACTCTAAACAGAACTTAAAGATACAGGAACGTATTTCAAACATAATCATCTAAGTCTTTTGTACACTGTAGGAAGAATTTACTCAGTTGTTGTACATTACAGGTGGCCACGGTGTGGTTATAGGTTGGCACTAGGGCTGCACGATATGAGGAAAACTTGCGATATGCGATATTAGTGATCAATATTGCGATAACGATAAATTTGCGGTAAATAAACAAATAGAAAAATAAACAAAAACATCATTCCCATTTCATTGCAACAGTTTAAAAATTATACTCCAAATGACCCTCATCGACATGGGGGACAAACGTCAGGGTGGCTAACCCTGGTCCTCAAGAGCCTCAACCCTGTCTGTTTTCCAATTCTCCCTAGACTGCTCGATAATGATAACCAAAATCAGGTGTGTTCAGTCAATCAGGATGTGAAATCACTTGAGTCAGCCAATCAACAGCAAGCTGGTTAAGGAGACCTGGAAAACAGGCAGGTTTGAGGCTCTTCAGGACCAGGGTTAACATAATAGGCCTCCATCTGATTGGTCAACAATGGGAAGGCGTCCATCTGATTGGTCAAAGCATAAAGGGATTTATTTGATTCGTTAAATGCTTCAAGCTGCTAGAAGATTGTTTTAACACATTTTGGGTTTGCGATTTATTGCGATATTCGCCGTCTTTTGCGATATGCATATTGCAGAGCTGGATATTGCGATAACGATAAATTTGCGGTATATTGTGCAGGCCTAGTTGGCACCAGTGAAAGAGAGTGTAGCTGCCATCATAGTGTGAATGTCTGTGTGCATGGGTGAATGGTACTGTGACTGCAAAGAGCTTTGGGACTTTAAGGGAAGTAGAAAAGTGCTATATAGGTATACACCATTTGCCTTTTTTTTTAAGTAAAACTCTGTCAATACAAATCATATTGTTAAAAGTGTTTTTTATGTTGTTCGGAGCTTGAATAGTGCAGCTCATTTCCTTTTTTTTTTTCCTCTACAGACTGAATAGTGGGTCTCAGACTCAAGGCCTAAAGGACCGTTTTTTTTTAAGATGGAGTTTTCAAGAAATCCTGCCTTATCTGCTGCTGATTACCTAGACCTGGGGCCTCATTTATAAAACTTTGCGTAGGATTTGTGTCAGAAGTGGCGTACGGATGAAACATAGGACGTGCGTACGCACATAGAAATATTCGGAGTTATAAAACCGTGCGCACGCACATCCTACGCATCTTTCCCTTAATAAATCACAACCAATTCTAAATGCTGCGCAGCTTTTGCGGCCTCATGACACGCCCATAGTTGCCCATAAATAGTCCTTGAAACGCCCACAAATGAATATTCATTGATTGCGAAACCATGCCAAACACGGAGAGAAAATCAAAAAAACGTAACTTCACTCAATGTGAAGTAGAAGTTATCGTTGGCGAGGTGGAAAAGAGGAGAATAATGTTGTTTGGAGGGCACAGTGTGGGCTTTACTAATGCCAAAAATCGGACCGTGGCCGAAATAAAAAAGAAAAGGTCGGACATCAAAGTCAAGGCAAAAAAACGTCTAGCGCTGAACCATCCCCCCCCCCCCCCACACACACACACACACACCCGTGTCCGCCACGGGTGTGGGGGGGGGGGGGGGGGGACACCAGAGCTGACCCCTCCTGATGAGAGACTGGCGGCTATAATTGGGGAATCCCTTTTAAGTGGAGTGGTGACTGAGGCGCAGGGGGACATCGACGCGCCAGATGCACCGGGTGACACACCCCCAAAATCCTGCAGAGGAAGTCGGAACCAGCTCATAAGCCACTCGTCCTCGTTTGCCAACAAGTCTCCTTGCTGTCTAAAGATGCTTTCACTCCGAATTCTTCCATTTGCCACATCTTCTAAGAGCGCAAGATCAGCCATTGTGCGTCATTACGCATTGTGATGGGGCATTTTATTTCCATCTATTTAATTGCATCTGACAAGCTACAGATGTCGGGAATAATCGACGTGGAAATGGGAAATTGTTCAGCGCAAATGTAATTTCTTGTTGCTTTCTGAATGGTTGAGACATACGCCATACATTGTTTTATCAAAAATAAAACAAACTAAAGGCATATGCATGAATACCATAATTCCGTACCTTATGAAGAAATGTTTTACTATGAAAACAACTTTCCCCAGTGGACAATTAATGCATCTCTCTCTATCTATCCATCTGTCTGTCTGCACCTATATCTGCTCCGCCAGACGTACACATTGACGAGAATATCAGTTGTGTACATTATTTCGTTCTGTTAACTATATTATTTATATTATTTATGAGGATGAATTGCACAACATGCCAATATTGCAGAACATGTTTCACTTTTCTTTTTGCAAATAAGTGTTCATTTGAATTTCTGTTGTAATTTTCGTTTGATTTTTTTTTGTTTGTTTCACTGCTGATCGGTCCAACGGGTGTTCGTGTAGGCTGTTAATTGTAAGACTTGCTTTGTGAAGTCTTCATGTTATTTATGAGAGGCAGTATTGTCATTTTCACTTTCACGTGTTTCTTCCATCTGCCGACGGTGTCGCCGTTTCTCATTTCACCTGTTTTTGTGCGTACGCCTGGGTCAGAGCTTGCGTGAAGGACCGCACATTTTCCCGTCAAGTTTGCTTTTTATAAATCTCAACTATTGCGTAGAGAGTGGCGTACGCCTTCTTTTGTGCGTACGCAACGTTTATAAATGAGGCCCCTGGTGTGTTAAACCAATGAGGAGCCTCAATGGCAGGTTAGCTGGAACACACTGGCCCTGGAAGCCGGAAGATTGAGACCTGTAATCTGTAATAATATGTTTCCCAGACAAGCAGGTTTGAATGACATCAATTTTAGGGGTTCCACCATAAAATATGTTAAATGATTTTTTCTGAGTTAGATATTTTTTATGATTGCTACATGTTTTCTATATTTTCCTTGTGATGTGCAAGACAGTTTCAATTTAAGAGTATTTCAAAATTGCAAAACTAACTTTGTAAATAGGATTATGAGCAAGAAATGCAGGCAGTAATAGATGCATACCAGAGTATGGTTCTTGTCTCCATTCTGTAGATCGTGATTCTGTAAATGTCTCTAGGCGATACTGGAGAGAGAAATAAAATATATATCAGACACATTATTCTTGTATTTAACCCAAAATATGGAAATGCCAAATCAATGCAAAAAACAGAATTTTGGTGAAGTTTTTCTTTAATTATAGCCCACACTTATAGCCTCCATTCTCTTACCCTATATGTATTGAAGGCCTCCGTGTTGATGATCACGCCATCTTTTGCAGGAGCAGAGCTGTAGCAGCATTTGCTAGAGGCAAAAAGCATGAAGGCCTCCCGTGCAGTATCTTCAGATATAGATGGGATGCTGAAAGTCAATGTCACATTGAATAATTGTTTATGATGCTTTATAATTATAATAGGGTATTTGTAATATTTTAAGTAACAGGCGGAAAGAAAGACATTACTTCCAATTTGGCTGTTCTGGTCCAGGTGTAGGCTGAGGACCTGGGTAAGCAGGCATGGGAGGTGGCAGAAATCCCCCTACAACAAATGGTAAAGCCCTTTAGTCTTATTTATCTGTGCACAGCGTCCCTCTGATTGGGCAGACCTGATCCAGACACAGCTTGGATCAGGTCTGAAATAGCTCAATAATTAGTTTTAAAAAAAATGTTTTTCTTTTCCATCCATTTTAATATTCTTATATGCTTCACTTACAACAATTAAGCAAACTTTCTTTCATAATACTTTAGTTTAAAACAAAAAGGATGTGCTAAACAATGACTGTCATGTGCCTAGATTGCAAAACAACCTCATATCAACTGTCCTTAAAATGATTTCAAGGTATGTTTCAAACAGCAGGTGACTTCCTTTGATATTACCAACTGTCAAAAGGTCTTTGGTTTGCAATTTTAAACATCTCAGTTGCTCCATATATGTTCTTTTTAGACAGCCAAATAAATATCTTCACCATAGAGTACAATCGCCGGGTGATTTCCACACAGGCAAAACTATTTAACTGGATTTAGGAAGTTGAGCCATGGGAAATCGTGCAGAATGACAGTACCTCCACCCGCTACTGTTCCTTCATATCCCGGCATGCTGTCAAACATGGTGGCCGGCGGAGCACTCGGGCCGTAGGATTCAGCGGTGGGTGGACCCAACATAGCTGGAACAAGAAACGAGAACAAGTTTAGTGAGACATTTTTAAAATGTAGACCTTAAGATCAACAAGTCTTGTTTCCGAATGACAAGAACCACAAAATACATTTTGTTGAAACACCCAAACCGCCACGAACTCTCTTACTGAAATTCGATTCATGTTTGATATATTATGTATAATTGATTATCTATCTATCTATATACCCAGGCTGTGTCCCACCAAGTGGTAAAAGAAGCCTACGAAAACTTTGGTTCACAAAACCAATTGCAAAAAATTTAACGTGATTAGGTTGATGTCTAATTTTGACTATTATTGTATGTGTTTTCTTCATCTCCTGCAAATTCAATGACAAAATAAAATTTAGCAGATACCTTTTTTAATTTCGCCATCTGCGTTGTAAATGTCCGCCGGCGCCGCCATGATGGAAAGGTCCTATGCTTTTTGAACGTTGTATTTTTATTTATTTGTTTTTCATACAATTAACAACAATCAAGAACTTTAACAAATATTTTATTGTATTTTACCCAGTATTTTTTATATTTCTTCAGACTTTAAACACTATTAATGTATTTATTTTCTTACTTAATTCGTCATGTGTTTTCACATTTGATTTCTGTTTAATTGGATCTGTCACCTGGTTATTCATATTTCATATTTATATATACATCTATTCCTCTTGATTCCAGATTCTGTGCTCCTCACCGTACTTGATTTAGGTCAAGCTGAAGATTTACTGAGCCCCAAAACATCTGTTTAGCTTTGAATACTGTCTCGATTCTAGTCACAAGTCATGTTTATTTGATCATATGGAAATAAATATAGATTTGACATAAGCTTTGTTTTTTTCTTGTAGTTCTTTTCACTAGCTTTGTAATGATGCCTCCCTCTCTTGAATCGGACAAAAAACAAGAAAGTTATGACACTTTGAACCCTCTCGTCCTTGTTTAGGGTCACAAAAATTGTACAACTTTGCTGTTTATTTGGGGAAGAAAATCTGACAAAATTTGAAAACGTAAAGTGGCATAACTTTTTCATTCTTTTAGTTATCTGGAGGATCCTCATGTCATTGGAAAGCTCTCTTTAAGCCCTTTCCAATGACATCAGATAAATCCAGTTAAATTCGAAAATTTAGACACATCCCTTGTTTATCGTGTCTTGGGTCATACCTGCTGTCCCTGTTGCTGCTGGGGCATAACATGGATTCGCCACTCCATACTTATCATTTTGACTGTCGCTAAAAAAAATAAGAAAAAAATAAATAAGAAGAAGCAACAGTTATTTGGGTTGCAAAGAACTATTTGTGTGTACATTTGTAAGATTCTTACCTCGCAATAGGCTGGTGTTCCATTTGTGGGACCTTTATCAGTCAAACAGGAGAATCTAGCAGTGAAAGCACACGTATTGCCTATTGGGCTTTTGCAGAAATATATCAGACTGAGTACTGACAAGTGACAAAAAAAATCATTGACCTTTTTCAACGTCACTCCCCTGTATCACACCACGATTGGTTCTTCAGTAAAAAAAAAAAAAAGAAAAAAAAAACGTTTTTGCGTGTCTGTGTTTCGTCCATGAAAGAGTTCTTTTGAGAAAAAGCGAACTTCGTTCTCATTGGTTTTCCCTTAAGGAAGTTCGTTTTTGAATAAGTAAATCATGTGAAAGTAAATGTAGAAATAACCTGTTTTATGTATTTATTTATTTTCATGGGACAAATTACGTTAAGAAAATACAGTTAAAAGATTGTGAATATACGTTTCTGTGATATACAATACTAATGTAATACTAATACTTCTATAATACTATGTAATACTAATTTATCCTATAATAATTCATGAAAAATCGCATTGCCTCCACACCGAACCACAGTACCCATAAGCCATTGCTGTAACCACGGAAGTCCTTTTCTTTCCTTCCGCCGTAGACGAAGTCCCTTTTGGGTTTTCATCGGCGGGTGAGTACAGATAATCTTAAACAATCCTTGTATTTTTGGACCTTATGAAACTGTTTTGACGTGTTTATGCAACTACTAATAATAATGCTACATTTTAAACGTAACATTTGTCTAACATATCACAAATATCGCAGTAAAACTGGTTAGTCATGAGAAAATGGCTAATGCTATGGAGGCCATTACCGTCATATTCCTAAAAAGAAGGTAATTTGCAACAAAGGCATTTCAAATGGGCTGTTTTTTGGAATCCCAGGCGGTGAAATACTAAATTTTTGAAGCATAAAATCTAGTTGTACGTCTGACCTTTTGCTTTTAAGCAAGTTACTAATGCGCTACACGGGCCACTGTTACCAGGTGTCGTATTGCTAGCAGTTGTCCACATGGTTACTATAAAATACAATCATGTTTTTTTTTTTTTTGCTTAACCGTTAAATTATAGAATAATTGTCTATATCTTACTATTATATTATTATGTCGGCATTAATCGTGTTTTCTTTATCTGTGTTCATTCAGTCATCATGGCTGCCCTCAGACCCCTAACGAAACCCAGGCTCATCAAGAAACGAACCAAGAAGTTTATCCGTCACCAGTCTGACAGATACGTTAAGATCAAGGTATGGGCTCCATACAAGCTACAAATACCTTTCTATTATGATTAAATATGTTGTAAATGTTCGTTTTTAATTTCTTTCTGCAGCAAAACTGGCGCAAGCCCAGAGGAATCGACAACAGGGTCCGCAGGAGGTTCAAGGGCCAGATGTTGATGCCCAACATTGGTTATGGTAGCAACAAAAAGACCAAGTTCATTTTGCCAACCGGCTTCAAGAAGTTTTTGGTCCACAATGTCAAAGAGCTGGAAGTCCTGATGATGAGCAACAAGTGAGTTCCCTGATTGTTTGGCCCATGATGTTTAAATATAAGGTTTCACTACAGCATATAAGCTCCTTTTGGTAAAGTTGCTTTACTTACAGACAAGGTCACTTAAATGCTATAGTTATTGCAGAATAAATATTTAATTACATTTTCCTAAATCACTGTAATATTTGAAATATAAAAACGTAAGAATTAAGATCGGGTAAATTCACAAATCTTCCGAGTTTGATAGTTATTACCTTGTGTGGAAAATAAATATATGGTCTACACTTAATTTATTTTCCTACATTAATGCATACATATGTGGTTTTAAGCACATGATATTGAACTTTAAACCGGAATTTTTTTTTTTTTTTTAAGAGTAGACTTTTGAGATCAGGTGTTCTGACAATGTCTTGACAATCCAGTTAGAAAGTTTGCTCTGTTGCAGAAGGAAACAATTTAGTTTATATTTTAGATGTACATTTGTGCAGGCTTTTATATTTCCTTTGAAGAAACTCAATATTTGAATTTTATTTTTGAATGTCTACAGACCTTTTCTGTAAACTTTAAAATTACCTGATCATGTTTTGAAAAATGTAAATATGAGTTTCTACTTATTTCCCAATAGAGATTAGTTTGGTATATTTTACAAATTGTTTTGATATGGATAAATCAAACAAAAACTGCTTTTATACTTAAGGAATGACTCTGTAATCTGTTTTACTGCAGACTTGCATCCTCAGATATGTTGCCTGGTAAAATCTAATGTGGCTAGCAGCAATTCAGTGTGAGAGGATCTTTTTTCTTTTCTGATCATTGGCTCTAAATGTTAGGAGGCCTCAACATTATACTGTATCAGGGTAAAAGCTTTATTAGCCCAATGTAGGGCTGATCCAATCACATGATCGGAAATTGAGTCTAATCACGTAGTTTCAGACTAAATCAGAATCAGGTGCTGCATCCCGATCAGGGATTGTGTATTTATTTAATTCTGATCAGTGCCATGTAGTTTCAAGATCAAAAGCAGAAAACTGCACTGATATGAACAAGAATCGCACCAAGACAGTTTAGTAAAGTTAGTGAAGCTAAATAATTTTGTTCAATAAAGGTTTTGAACTGACAGGAGGTGCCTTTATTGGTTTGTTTTGACAGAACTTACTAACTTTGTCTAAAAACATGCCTCATAGGTTAATTTGTTACTCTAAATTGTCCATAGGTGTGAATGTGAGTGCATGGGTGTGTGATTGTGACCCTGCGACAGACTGGCCACCTGTCCAGGATGACCCCTGCCTTTGCCCGTAATTGGGTGGAATAAGCTCTAGCAGCCCCGTGACCCCAAAAGGGCTAAAACAGATTAGAAAATAAATGGAAAAAAAACTGAAATGTTCAATATTTCTGAGGCTAAAGCTGCAGTCACCAAACTTTCATACATGAATATTTATCACCAACTATATTATGTTAATTTGTTTTTTAAGTAAACTACTTCTGCTTATTTTAGATAAGATAAATGAAATTTCCCCATTGTGGGATTAATAGTCATCTATCTATCTATTTGTCTTCCTCAGCTACTTCACAGAAGGGCTTTGTTGAAGTGTAAAATGATAAAAGGTCAATAACAGAAAAGGGAACAAGTTAGATCAGATTTGTTCCTTTTTTTTTTATTTCACAAAGGCACCGTATTGGCAAATTCAAATGAAATGAATCGGATCGTGGTTTGAAAAATGAAATAGACATCCCTGCTTCAATGGCCAGTGTCCAATTTTAGTCAGCAGTTAAACTGAGAGGTTTTGTGGAAATGGTTCTTTAACTATCTGCCCTGTGCTAACAGAAATAAAGAACACTGTCTAAAATTATTTTTATAAATGAAAACAAAACTGAGTTTGCTCTTTTTAAAGGTATTTTAAGTAAAATATATATTCTTCTAAACGAATCATAAAATATATTTTTAATATTCTTTGCATATTTCAACAGTTAAAAGGATAACAATGTCGCGTGCTTGCTTTTCCCAGCACTTTTTTGAAACATTTGGATGTTACACTCTTGTATTCAGCTTTTATGTCGTGTTGTCTGCTCTTTTGCTGAGACAGGAGGGACAGAAAGATGCTGCTCACTGCTTCAGTGCATATTTGTTAGTGGCTAACGGTGCCTTACTGTGTTCTTCTGCAGGACTCACTGTGCTGAAATCGCTCACAACGTCTCCTCCAAAAACAGGAAGGTGATTGTGGAAAGGGCTGCTCAGCTGGCAATCAAGATCACCAATCCAAATGCCAGGCTCAGGAGTGAAGAAAACGAATAAACTTGTTATTCAAAATAAAGTCTTTACATCTAATAAAACCTGTTTCTGTCTTATTTGTCATGTAATAACATTGCTCAGTTAAACCCTTAAGTTTACCAAGCTTAACATAAATACTGACAGTGAAGTTATTTGACAAAATTTAGTGGGAAAGAAGAGTTAAGCTATAGAAGCGATTCTGTATCATAATTAAATATAAAATTCAAAACCAGAATTGTTTTCATTTTCAAAATGAAGTTGCATTTTCTGACTCAAAATTAAAATGAAAAAGCAATCCACCTAAATGCTTTTTCAGGCTCTAACACCGCTTAATCTGTCACTTGATTAAAATGATAATGTAAATGGAATTTGACATTTCATTTTCAAAAAGTTCTCTGGTAAATGTGTAGCAAAATTCATTTAGAAAATGTCTAATTTGACAATTGGTGAAGTAAAAAAGGAAAAAGCATTTTGAAGTCTTGAATTTTCATTTTAATTCTGAGTCATTTGATCCAGTTACCTTTTTTTAAAATGAAAAAGCATTTCTGTTAATCCATTTTAATTGTCAAATTGGACATTTCTAAATGAATTATGCTACACATTTACCAGAGAACTTTTTGAAAATGAAATGTCAAATACCATTTTCATTATCATTTTAATTAAGTCACAGAATAAGCGGTGTTGAAGAAGAAAAGGAAAAATCATTTTGGTGGGTTGCTTTTTCATTTTAATTTTGAGTCAAAAAAAGCAATTTCATTTGAAAACGAAAAAGAATTACTTTTTTTGACTTTAATTTTTTATTATTCTACAGAAACGCTTCCATATTAAGCTGCTGGCACTAACAAACACTTAGCCTTTCTAAGAAACTTCAAGTTAAAAAAAAAAATGCATTATACTGTCGGCTTCTCTGCACTGTGGGGAAACCACACAAAGATTGTCATAATTGGTCATCTTGGTAATTTTTTTCTTACAATTTGTTTTTTTTAAGTTTTAAGAAATTAGGTTTCATTGAAAACAAGCAAGCATATAGGTGACACGCCGTGCATAATTCAAGATTAGATAACTATTTATCCCACGATGGGGAAATTCACTCATCTGCATCAGCAAAAATGACATTCAAATTAAATAAAGACAGCTGCAAAAGTGATCAACTAAACACGTCATCCACCTTTTTTTGTATACATTTGTAAATATATACAAAAATAAATAAGTGAAAAAGTACACACCAAAAAAACAACTTTAAGGAACAAAAACATCTGAAAACAACAAAAGTAAATAAATGAGTGAAAAACACCCGTGTGACTAAAGTATGTCAGTAACACGGTGTTGTACAGTCTGATTTAAAAAACAAATTGTGGGACCAGTATGTGTCAAAATGACAAACATTTGATTTCAATTGTACTTTAACCATTACTTCAAATGAGTATTAATTCTGCACACTTGTAGAGTTGTAGGTATTTTCCTTCTCATAAATGATTTGAAAACTGATTTAATTTTTGGTTTCCTGTTAGCATAAATGTTTGTGTGACCACACCTAAAACAATGAAGAAGTGGCTGATCTATTCATGCCTTAGAACAGGGGTGCTCATTACGTCGATCGCGATCGAGCGGTCGATCTTCAAGAACATGAGGGTAGATCGCAGGTCAGCAAAGACAAATAACCAAAAAAAAATGTACTTCTAAAAAACCCACCAGCCAATCAAAATCCTCACTGAGCAGTACGGGACATGATTGACATGCGGAACGGCCAATCGGACATCTTCTGAAACATACGTCACTGCACATCCGTGTTCAAATTCACTGAGCGCAAATTCTGTCTGTCATCAGAAAGTTGCTTTATCTACTGGGATGGCATGTTACAATTAAGTCACTTTACTGTTGAAATGTCATGACGATAAATCCAACCTATCACTTCTTCATCACAATCCTCCTAAAACAAAGTTTTTTCTGCGAATGTGTTGCCTTTTTTCTAGCCTGCCTCTTTAGATCAAGTTTATCTGATTGTCCCCCAGCATTTAAGATGCGTAAACTGGCAAAATGATGAAACAGTGGAATTAGTTTAAGATGTTTAAAAGACTACATCAAATTGGACTGCCCAGCCTCTGCATTGTTTAGTAAAACTGAGCACTGGTTCCTTGCTGAGTGAGTTTCTGTTGCATTCTGGCAAGCAAGCTGTGCCCCACAGCCCTGAGCCCTCTGCCATCTGCTTCAGTAAATCGGAAATTGCCAGAGAGGCGAAAACCACGGTATTTCTTCAGTCAGTCAGCTTGTGGACGCTTTTGTAACCAAGGAAGTTAGCATTGGGATTATGGAGATATAGCGTTGGTGCCGAGTCTCTCCATTTTTTGAGAGCTAGTGGTTTTTGTGGATTCCTCTGAAGGACTCACCTGGCAGAACTAGATGCTCTTCAAAACATCGCCAAGATGAGAACAGCAGGGCAGCAGGAGATCACAATGCCTGAGCTGTGAAAAGCATCAGGAGGACAAAAAACATTTTTTTGGCTTTTCACTGAAAAAAAATGAACATGTCAGTAAGGGTTATGTTTGGAAGAAAGGGCCTCTCTCCCAAACAGCTCTCATTTGCCTTTCCTCAGACAGATTCCCTGAGGAAAGGCAGCCGGTCTGCAGGAGGAAGGAGGAGGATCTTCTCTTTTTCTCTTAGATGTCAACTGGGCATCATCAGAGGGAGAACCAAAGGTAAAAATGCCAGTGATATGGAACCAGACATTTCTTTTACTTGAGGTTTTCTTAAATTAAACTTCACGAGTTGAGCTTCAGACTTTAACCAGAGCAGACTGTGATTGACATTTCTCCTGCCTCTGGATCCTCTGAGATGTTTTCTTGTAGCTTGACGTGACTGCCATAGGGTGGCACTGTGGTCAGTTTGATATTTTGAAAGGATGACATTCTGGCTTTTCTGCTTATGTCATGTGAAAAATGTTTCTATTTTTGGCAGAAACAGTCAGAAGGATTTTACAGCCCTGTAGTGTAGTTTGTGTCTGCAGTCATTCGTGTAAAAAATACATTGTTGGTCTTTTGGACAATTTCCAGTCCCTCCAAGCAAGTTCAAGTTAAACATTTGCTTTAAAGGCTTTCCTTAGTCCTGCCTGTGTTGAGACTTACAGGCTTATCTTGTTGCTTCTATTCGTCTTTGAGGTGCTTGAAAACACAGTTTTTGTTATTAGGCAGATCTGAAAGTGTTCCTCTTCAAACTAAAGAAGCTTTGATTGCAGCCAAGGTAACTGATTATTCCTCACTCATCTTTCTGGACCTTTGTTTGTCTACACTCACCAGCTGCTTTATTAGCTATGCCTTACTGGTACTGGGTTGGCCCTTTTTTCGCCTTCAGAATTGACTTAATCCTTGGTGGCATATATTCAACACGGTACTGGAAACATTCCTCAGAGACTTTGGTCTATAGTGACATGATATTATCACACAGTTGCTGCAGATTTGTTGGCTTAACATCCATGATGCCAATCTCCCGTTCCACCACATCCCAAAGGTGCTCTATTGGGTTGAAATCTGGTGACTGTGGAGGCCTTTTGACTCCAGAGAACTTATTCAAGAAACCAGTCTGAGAGGATTCCAGCTTTATGATATGGAGCGTTATCCTGCTGGAAGTAGCCTTGATAAGATAGTACCCTGGTCATAAAGGGTTGGACATGGTCAGCAGCAATACTCAGGTAGGCTGTGGCATTGGAACCATGCTCAACTGGTACAAAGTGGCCCAAAATGTTGGCAGGATGGATCCATGCTTTACTTTATCAATGGAGACTCATCAGACCAGACAACATTTTCCAATCTTCTATTGTCCAGTATTGGTGAGCCTGTGTGAATTGTAGCTTCAGTTTCCTGATCTTAGTTGACAGGAGTAGCACCTGGTGGGATCTTCTGCTGCTGTGAGCCCATCTGCTTCAAGGTTGGATGTGTTGTGTGTTCAGAGATGCTCTTCTGCAGACCTCGGTTAGAACCCATGGTAATTTGAACTGTTGAAGGTATAGGTTCTTAGCTAGCAAAAAAAAAAAAAAAAAAGTAGATTTTCAATATCACCCCTCTACAGAAGAGGCTGCTGGGATCTTTATTTCCTCTCCATAAAACTGTACAGATTGTCCATAACCCAACAGTGTGTCTAGTTTTCAACAATCATGAAAGGTCTGTTATTACTTCATGATCCAATCACTTTAATCGTCTACTTCTGGCTGGCTGGACCCCCCCCCCCCTTTTTTTATTTATTTTTTTACTAAAGAGTGTTTTTTGGATCTGCACTTGTCTGTCTGGACTAAATCCTTCAGGTGTGCACTCTGACTCTCTCATTCCATCTATCAGAGGAACATGGTCTGGATAGACCTTCCCCACTCACACGGTTCAGCATGGACCACTTTCATGTGAAGTACATGCTGTCGGAATAACCTTCTTTAATCAGAGTGGAAGCATTCATGACTTTACACACGTCTTTAAGACACTTTTTTTTTTTTTTTTTTTTGTCTTTAAGACACTTTAAATCAACATAACTGACTAGTACAAACAAGCAAACATTGTTGGGTCACCTTAAACCTTTAACCCCTAATCTTGCATTCATCATTGCACAGTTCCCAAGTTATTTATTTATTTATTTATTTATTTATTTATTTATTTATTTATTTATTTATTTATTTATTTATTAAATCCGTATGGTTCCCACACTGACTTTTCAACCTTTAAAGTGTCATTTCTGTCTATGTTGCATTTCACAAAGCGTATGAAAAATACATAATTGTAAATTTTGAACAGTCTAAACCTCCAGCAAATTTTATATAAAAAATAGCTTAATCAGTATATTACCATTCTAGAGGAAGTGCAAAATGCCTTATGTCTTAAATCATTTGATATTTTTCAAGCTATTCCCAGAGTATTTTACTGGTCCAACACACTGCTCCATTTTATAATTCTTTTTATTTCACTTGGAAATTAATTAGTCTCGCTCTGGAAGACTAAACCTGTACATACTGGAAATGGGGTAATAGGGAGAAAAGCCTAAGAGAATATTATCTAAATTTGCTGTGTGCAACAATAGATAGCATGAAAAGTGTCTGTCATCATTCATTTGTACAATGTGGCACCATAGGTGTCCCTGGGCTATCTTTTGATGCTGATAAAAATGTTAAAAGACTTTTGTAAGAATTAAAAAATAGGACATTTTGTAATGCAACATTTAAATAATAGAATGGAAGTTGAGCATTTAAATAAATCAACAGTTTTTCCACTTGATCCATTTGATGAAATCAAAGAAACAGCAGTTGATCATATTTGGCATTTTTTCAATCATGTGGTACTTTGAGCATCGATTTCATTTAGACATGTATCTCTAATGCAGCTCCTTGCTTTATTGTCTGGTGAGGGATGATATTCTGCCAGAATATTTATGGGGACATTATTAGATCAGAAATCAGAGAAGAAAAAGGTGCCACTGGATGATGACTTAACTCTACAATGACAGCTTAAATGGCGAACAAACTGATTACATTGGAGAGTTTTTGGTAAAATCCCAGAGCTGAGCAAGCAAAAGTTTACAATGGAGAGTTAAAAAATCCCTGTACATGGATCATTTAGGAAGAAACCTCCAGGAGAACAACACTCAATTAGGAGGACCAAAAAAGACAGAAAAACACACAAAATACTGGAATATCCTTCACAAGACAAAGGTGCAGCAATAAAAGAAGAGAACCTGAAACCTTTGTTTTAGGAAAAAAAATATGTCAGACCTTGAAGTGTTGTCAAGGACCAGAAGGCAGATGAGTTCAAAGTCCCTGTTGAAGACTAAAGCGAGATTTTAGTAATAGCAAAGGCAAGAGAACACAATGAAGGAATTCACACTGCATATGAACAAAAGTCAGACAACTGTGATATTAACTGGAACAACTGCTATGAGACAAAAAGAGATATTATACTAACTACAAAAGCAAGGGATAGAAACAAAAACAATTGGTAGAAAATTACCAAACTAAATAAAATTTTTCTTTTGAGAAATTTTAAAAGTTATGTCATGAAATGCTTTCATTTGTGTCTTAAATAAAACTCTCAGTCTATTACATTTGAAATAATGTGCTTTATTTTGGTACCATCATTCAAATGGGAATCCATGTTTTAGTTGTCAGTTCCATCTGGAATGTACCAATTCAACTTGAAAAACATTTTCCAATTAAAAATTTATCCTGAAAAGTGAAACCATTCCATTTTTACGACTTTAGGCAAGATGCTCCTGTTTAACCAAAAAGTCACCCAAGGTTTTTCCTTTACACGACCTTTATGTAAATGTTTCACCTCTGCTCAGCATAGCATGTAGACAGCTATTCATGCATTGGAATTTGGCATATGCATTTTGCATTGTGTGCGTGTATGTTTGTGTGTGAGAGAGCTTATAATTGTGTAGATACAAGCTCCCTAAGACGGGTGTGGGTTCTGTTGAAAAAAACGATGATACTGAGCCTGAATGTGCAGGTGGTGTTAATTGTGCCCAGCGTTCTGTTTTGTCACATCTAATCTGGGTGTGTGAGTCGTGCACGTGTGGGTGGGTTTGAGGATGTGTTTGACTTGTTGAGGAACGAGTGAAGAGTGTGTATGTGTGTGTGGGGGGTTGGGGGGGGGGTGGAGTAACTATGGTGTGTGCCTGCCTCACTGAGCCCCTCTGGCAGAGAGGAAGAGAGCGGGAGCAAACACGAGAGAGAAAAGGGTTATGTGGGAGCTCATGTGAGTGTAGGGACAGGCTTTGAGAACATCTCTGTTAAGCAGACCAAGGATTTGTGAGAAAAGCTTTAAAACGGGCCTCAGGGAAATGGCAAAGCAAGGGCAAGGACTTTTCCACCTTCTTTGGAGTTTCTGAAGCCTCTCAGGATAAATGCACTGGTGACGACTGAAAGGAATCATCCCTTCAGTTCAGGCAGAAGGACAACATCAGACTTTCTGAGAACCTTCATTTTCCTTCTGGAGCTCCAGACCGTAGCAAGGTTGAAAAATAATGTTGGACTCGTAGCACAGGAGTGAAGAAACAGACATGTTGAGTTCTGGTTGTCTGAGCGCCTGAGATAGCTCTTCTTCAGGTGGAATCGCGGCTCTCTGCCCACCACAAGTCAGCTTTCCAGAGGTTGGCTGCGCTGACGTAACCACAGCCATGCTGTGTGGTTTGAGGAGAGACACCAAAAACAGCATTGGTAAGAGCAAACCCCGCTTTGATCTTTGGGAGTAAGAGGAGCAGCACGAGTTCCCCGATCACCTATAAAAAGCCGCTTATCCCCTGAATGTGTCATTCCTCTGAGGGGCAGCTGCTCCCATCTCTTTTCCGGAATAAATGTGTGGAATCTGCATGCAGAAAATCCGAGTTTGCAACAGACTGAAATGTTACTGAACCAGCTAAAATGTGGATAAAATATGAAGCCTGATTTTAAAAATAAATCTTTGAAATGTAAAAATAGCATTATGATTTCATTGAAAGCTCTGCCTCCATATTTAGCCCACATTCTGACGGAATGTGAGAGGGATGAGATAAAGTGCCCTGATTTCAATGTAGAGTTAATTAACTCCTCATATATTTAGTCAGCCACTTTTGCACACTACACAAATCCCATTATTTTTGCAGGAAGCTGTGAACACATCTGATTGCATATTTTCCTGCATAAGTATGTTCATTGTTGGGGCTGCTTATAATCAGCTTCATCCTGACCCTTCCTCTCAGGGTGAGCGATTATTTTAAGCTGGAGGAGGATGGCTGGCAGACAGCTTGATGGAACAGTCGCGTTCAGTCACGTGCAGAGCATTGGGTATGCGTAACCCAAAGCTAATGTTGCCTTTTGACAGCGATGACAGCTGCTGGACTGTCAGGGCCTGCGGGAGCCTGTGTGAATGCGAGGCTTTTGCCCAGTTTAATGTGTTTGGGATGTGTCATTCACTATGTGGGTCTGTGCCTCAAAGTTACCAAACATGCCGTTTGTGCAAACAGGAGTGAAACACACACAAGTTAAATACCATGTGGATCAAGTGTACATCAGCATGACATCCGTGTCTAAAGGAGATCAGGGTTTTGGTTGAGAGGTGACTCATGCAGCTGCGTGCATGTGAAGACTAGGTTTGCTTTTCCGTTCCTTGTATCCCAGGGCTGCCTAAAGTTTTCAGGTCAGTGAAGGTATGACGAAGGAGCCGTACCTCTCATCTGTCTGCTGGCTTCATCTTCAGTGGGAGAGATGGGGAGCCTCACTGTGGACAACAAGACTGGGCTTTGTGTCTCAAAAAACATTTGCTTTACCCCTTGGTATCACTAACAGTGCAAATACTTTGGCTTTTTTCCAAATTTTTAGATATTTTTTCATATAAATAAAGCATTATAGTGGTGCATTTTATTTTGTACCCCTAAAACATATTGTCCATGACAGGTTTGCAATTGAAACCTTAAATAAAAATAAAAATTAGCATGGGAGGAGCCCAGTGTAACAAGGCCAATTGAAAACATTTTAAGCTTTAGTCATATAACATTAAACAATATCTAAGTTATGAAACACATTTAAGGCACCATCTGCAGTGAGAAACTGTCATCTCTGTCAATAATTGGCTACATGTTATGATATTCAGGCTTAAAGTTTATGTCAGAAAACTTTGCAAGAATGAATTTGTGTGGACAGATTTTCAAGAGAGTCTCAGTTCATCATGTGAATTTGGGTTGGGTTCAAATATCACATCAAGAAAACCAGCTCAGTGACCTAGTGGGAGAGTGTCTGCCCTGAGCCTCCCTGTTTGACACTCTGCGTTAAAGGTTCAATTGATAGGGTTAAAACAACCAAATGGCTCGCCGCTCCCCAAAAAGTATGTGTCAAATGTGAAGAAGAAACTTTGCACATCTAGGTGTGTAATAACTGATGGGACTTTATCTGTACAGGAAAAAAATACACATGAAAAAACATTAACTGTATAAATAGAACTGGTTGAAATTACTCTGATGTCACTCATAGATAATAACTTGCCTCAAGCTCCAACAAAATGAAGTAAATTCAGTCAGTAATTTTTTTTGCAACACAGGTGCCGCCATTTTGGAGTAAGCAATGATTGGACCTATTTGGTTTGAGTCATCGTTTCTATGGCAACAATTTTTGCCAATCAGCAGTGATCTTGTTGGAAATCTACACACCTTCCACTTGGAAACAGGCTCGGGAAAATCTGTCAATAAGACTTTTCAAACATTCAGCGTCAGATGACATACTTTTATTGAGGCATTTGATTGGTCTATTAAAATTGTTAAAGAAAAAATATGAAAAAAATTAGTATCAGCAACAACACGTTAAAAAAGTAGAGCAAGAATGGTTATTTTGGCAAATAGACTGAGTAATAGTGTTTCCTGTTTGGAACGCGAGTGGGGAGGCGTCACTGAGTCCAGATCTCATATAAAGTCAATAGAAAAAGGCAATGGAGTGGAAACATCTTTGCATGATTCACTCTGCCACACTTGCTGAAAACCAAACCCTATCCTCACAATCACCTACTGCCAACTCTGGAGTACTGTGTTGGTGGTGGTGGTGATAGTAGGGTGATAAGGGCACATTTTGCATGTGCTGTAGCTAAGTGGAGTGCAAAGTTGGCCACAATCATTTCTGCTGACTTGCTCATCCACCAAAATATTGTAGAATCTAAAGGAAAACCTCCAATTCCATCCATCCACAAAGAAACCTCATGCTAATGTTTAGATTGGGGCTTGTTAAACAGTGTCTTCATTGTACAGCTCGTACATTATGGCATCTTTCAGAGAGGAACTTGATGAAGAATTTGTGACAGGCAGACCCTGGGACCCTGGGGCACCCAGAAAGGTAATCTGCAGTGGACAGGATTAGAGAGGCTTCAAGTTGGCTTCTTAATCACTGCTTTGCAGATACGGCTGCTTTCACTTTCAGATGGCTTGACAGTGGCTCTGCTAATCTGTGGATGGTGTTAGAGATGGGTCTCGCTGTGGGTGAGAAGTTAAAAAAGAAAATCTTTTTCTCTGCAGGGCAGATTGAATATTTCCCATTGCTCTCCTTAGCAGCTGCTGCACATGACATGAAAATGATGATTTTCTCTCCATGTGAGAACACTCGATTAACCGCATGCTGTTCCACTGACAAAACCGCCATGCTTAGTGAAACAAGTTTGCAGCAAACGCACTGTCGTTTTTGGGTTAAAAAAGGGGTTTTCTAATCATTGCTGATGGGAGAGGTCCTCGAATCAACACGTGACCTCTTGTGTTTGATGTATTAAGTCACTTGAGTGCAATCTAATTGCTCTGTAACACTAAGTGCCCTAGAGATATGGTTTGGGCAGCAATGTGGTGCCCAAGCTGGAGCCCAGAGTATGGGCCGCTGTCACGATCTGCAGTGGGCAGTCAGGTGTATTTAGTGTTCTGCTGGAGTGTTTCCCTACATAACCTTCTTCACTTCGCTGCTGTCTCCTCAGATGAAGGACCATACTCAAAGGGGAGCAAAGAGACAACTGACCAATCACATTCATCCCAGAGGCTCAGCCTTTCAGGTGAAATACAATCAAACCTAACGTCGCTTCATTTTGGTTCGTCAACTGACCTATTCTCAATACTCTCAACACATTTCACCCAGGGCCTCAACATAAGGAACTGTAAAGGCATTCTTATTTGAGATTTTTGCATGTGTGCATGTAAAGTCATGTGCTTCCTGTGTTTTGCTGTGTATTCTTTTGCTTTAAGCGCTTAGATAAGCTGAAAAGATGCTTGTGTGGCATACCTGTCAAAGGTACTAAAGCCCACTCGGCAGGGGGATTTCACACCCCATCTCCGCATGACTAAAGGATTCCTTTGATGAATCATCACATCAGTTGTTATCAAATTTATTTTAATTTTCTAATTTACTTAAAAATGCATCTGCTTTTTAAATGCCTTTCGTCCAAAATAATTTAATATTATAGCATTTTATTTAAGCGTTGTAGTTCAAGCATACACAGCGGTGCAGCTGCATCCTTTGTCCCAGTCACAAAGATTTGCTCGCGCTCACATGTTTGACATAACTAGAAAAGGACAACAGGGTGAAAAAAATGTTTTGCATAGCTGTGCGTCACCGAAAATGATTGTGAAAGATTCTGGGGGAGAGAAAAAAGAGACTTGCATTGCCTCTCAGACAACACAAGTGTGTCAAGCAGATGCTGAAGCTGACTATGAGTCTGTGGCTGCGTCTGTGTGTGCCAGCAGAGGAGTACCGAGGAGTAACCACGGTGGAGCTGATGAAGAGAGAAGGCAGCAGCCTTGGCCTCACCATCTCTGGAGGCTCAGACAAGGATGGCAAGCCCAGGGTGTCAAATCTACGGCCAGGTGGGCTGGCTGCCAGGTGAGATTTGGGCTCTGTGATTACTTACTTACAGTTTGGCAAGCACGACGGAACGTGCTGACATCTCCTTCCACCCCCACATATGAGCACGTGATTTCAAGTTACACCAGGCGCAGGGTTAGATCTGCTTGATGTCAGTTAAAAGTGCAGTAACACAAGAACAAAGTTGTTGTAAAAGTTTATGAACTTAAATGTTAGCCACAACTATTCCTGATCCTTTATAAAACACATAAGAATAAAAAATAACACCAGCTGTTTTTTCTTCTAATAATGTTCTAATGGCAAAGCTGTTCTAAAAAAGCATTAGCCTCATCTTGTTTAGGATGTGGTGGGTGGGAATTAATGACCATCGCAACACATGAATGAGTGAGAGGTGGTACAGGATGCCAGTGTGTCACAGGGACCCCAATGAAAGAGTCCTGGCCAAATACGCCTGTTCTTGTCAAGCTGAAAGAGGTTTAAAGACAATCACCGTGCTAATTCTTCCAAGCTGCTTGTCTTCCCACAGCTGAGTTCAGGCTTGTGTGGAAGTGCTACCTTATTTAGCGGGTGGAGACACAGGCGGGGAGACAGAATAGCGGCTGGCAATGTGTGATAAAGCTGGACCATCATGACATTCTGCTCCGGTGGTTTAGATGCCTCTCTGTCTGCTGTCAATGCTGATTGACAATAGCCCAGAGGTGAGATGGGCAAAAGGGGCAGATTATTTATTTAATTAATTAGCTTTCCAGTGGGAGACATGTTGACTCAGAATGTCAAAAGGGAGGCAGTGTGTACAGTCATCCCTGACACTGTCTTTCCGCCGTTTTTGTTCAAAATCTGCCCCTTTCGTCTTTTTTTGAATTACATCAAAAGCACAGGAGAAACCCAGTTTCACCTTTAAATTATGCATAAAGTTGAATTTCTTTGTCTGTCATTGGATTAGCTCTCATTTTAGTCACCTAGAGGAGAGAAGCACAAAAAAAGACCCACTCCCATCATCTTTTGATCTATTTTAAAGGCCTTCCCAGTTGTATTTTAATTAGGATTATGCCAAAATCCAAAAACCTCTGTTGTTTTTTTAGGACATGTTGGCACAGAGCAAGCCTACCTTCACTTCCCATCATCTCTTTGTTTACACTGTCTACCGCTAGCTCACAGCCCCTCACAACCCGACATGAATCCATTGGTGTGCAAGTGGATGCATCAAAATGGAGCGGAGCAGGGAGCCTGTGGCTTACCGCCTGTAGCACCTACTACGTCACAGCTAAAGGCTTTTTCCAACTGCATTGTTTTCGTCTGCTCCTCATTAACAACAAATTGAATAAAAATATATTCAGAAATGCAATTTTGAGCTCAATTTTCTTTATTTATGTCCTCCATCGTGAGATAAATGCTACAAAACATGTTAAAAACACAAACAATACATTTTTCATTGAAGTGGGTCTTTAATAACAGCAAAAAATAATAGATATTTCTTTATTGATCCCACATTGGGGAAATTCAATTGTCACAGCAGTTCCAAAAAGCAGAGAAAAGTGACAGCAATGTGCAAAAGTGAGGGGTGTTCCCAAATACCATTAATATGAATAGACACAAACATACTGAACTTTTGGTGGCCTAGAGGATTTAAGGATTTTCTCTGGTGCTCTGATCAGTGATTGGATATGTTACCTGAAGTTTTGTTCATAACCTTTTTCAGAAGTGACCAGCTGAATGTTGGGGACTACATTAAGTCTGTGAATGGCATCAACCTGTCAAAGCTCCGACATGATGAGATCATCAGTTTGTTGAAGAACATTGGGGAACGCGTTGTACTGGAAGTGGAGTATGAGCTGCCTTCCTGTGGTAGGTTGAGATCAAACTCCTCAAATACTCGTCATAATTCTTCCTTAAATATTGTTATTCATCCTCCCCTCAACCAAAAAAAAGTAAATTCATTCTGAAAATGTTTGCTTGGGAGCTGACACAGGAGGTTGTTCTCCTAATGGAGATATTGTTAGATAAGGGAAATTATGATATTTTTGAAGAAAATATGTTCCCAAAGAAAAACTATTAAAACTTTGAATTCTTAAATGCACAGAAAGATAGATAACTGCTTAAAGGACCCACTTGAGAAACAAAAGGGTTTTGATGAAAATTAAAAAAAGAAAAATATGAGAATATCTAATCAAAAGTCAACTTCCTAACCCAAAACCCTGTAGTTATGGCATTGGAGCTCCAGGTATTTTTGAAAACATTTCAAGGAGCCTGTTTGGGTTTGAGAATTTTTGTAATATTGAATGTTGAGCGCAAACTAAATTTTAAATATAAATGTAAATCACAGTTTTGCAGAAGTGTGTTAAACCAATGGTTAAAGTTTTTCAGTTTTTCTTGTTTTGAGTGAACCGAATAAAAGTAGACGTTTTGAAGTTAGGTGGAAATATTTTGTGCATGAATTGGCCATCAAAGTGAGCCATAAGAAGAAAATGCCGTCATAACTGACAAGTTTCTAGTAAAGATTATGTTCCCTACATATTTCAAATGAAATTGTTTGTAAGCAGCAATTTGTATAGACAGTATATCAAAATGCTGCTTTGTGTAGATATAAAGACATTTAGTTATAAGAGAAGAACCTTTATAAAATGATTTATACCAGGCCACGGTCAAATGAACTTCTAAAACAAATTGGTTCCAGCTTGAAGATTATCATGTAATTATATGTAACTTGTGTTTTTTTATTTTGTTTTTCTCTCTTTTGCTGCAGTTTTGCTCACATTTTGTTAAAACTGTATTTCTTACATTAATTTTTTTAATTTTAGCCTTGTTCTGTCATTTCCTCTGTTTATTCTTAGTTCAGACACCTTCAGGAGTCATAACCAAAACCATTGAGGTCTGTTTACACAAGGAAGGGAACAGTTTTGGGTTTGTCATGAGGGGTAGGTCAATAAAACATAACATAATAATAACAATATCCCAAATATAATAGTAATTGGGTCCTTTTTTTAGACTTATTTGTGCTGTCTTGTGGAATTTAGGGGGCTTCCATGAAGACTGGCGAAGGTCACGACCTTTGATAGTTACCAGTGTCAGGCCTGGAGGTCCTGCTGACAGGTATGCATGTGGACACTGGACACATCTGTTGTGTGTAGAACATAGGCGGTGTCTTTATTTGCTTATATCTACGTTGAAAATAAAAAGATAAATATTTCCTAACAAAAGGCTGTAGAGGAAAAAGGTGTTTACCAAACTCACATTTATGCATTAACTGATCTTAAGTCTACCTTCCTGCAAGTTTTCAGATCTTTTGCTCCTGAGCTGCATGGAATTGCGGCTGCGACACGTATAGACTATCTTTAAAGCAGAAAGGCCACTGCTCACCCAGAGCCTGAAGCAACATTGCGCCTTTCCCGATTAAAACCAAATGCGCCAAAGCACCGAAGCAAACATAATTCAGCATCAGCGACTTTTATTTTGTTTATATTTCATTTCACCTGGAAGGAGATGCTCACTGGTCAGTCATGTACTCTGATGTGTGCTTAAGCGGCTGTGGAAGCATCGTGCACACGTCAAATAGGGCTTATTGTCTAGATCTGTCTCCTCCTGTGTCTTCCCAGAGAGGGGACTTTAAAGGCAGGAGACCGTGTGTTGAGCATAGACGGGATGCCTTTGAACAGAGAGAGGCATGCTGATGCTCTGACCATGCTGATGCAGAGCGGCCAGGAAGCTCTGTTCCTGATCGAGTATGACGTCTCTGTCATGGGTGAGCAAACTCACACACACACACTACCACAACCACACACATAGGAAATGTGGGGATGCATGGTACCACAGCATTGCTCTGAGGGTAAATAGTGTGGGCGTTTGGCTGCATTAATGTAAAAGTTGGGGCTGGAGATGCCATGAGGGGAGTCGCACAAGCCTGAGAGGACATTCATAAAAAGAGTCTGCAGATATTTTATTTGATTAAAGCACTTTTCAAATTCTATAAAGGAGATCCTTTTGTCAGCACAAAAAGAAAAGCACAAATTGTCATAAGGACCACAATGACCAGCAATCTACATTCTACATTTTGTCACAAGTTCAAGAACGCTTTTAGCTTATAGTGTTGATGCTGGACTGTCGCTACCCCACACCAGAGCATGTACCTGCAGTTGGAAGAAAACTGGTGCAAAATTCCTAAACAGGGCAAATCTCATTAATCTTGCTCCAGCCTTTTTATTTCATAGCTCAATTCCGAAATATGAAGGAATTTAAAAGTGAATTTCAATGCGTCATTACCAAAGACCCTGATTGGTGAAAGTTCGACCTGGTTTAACTTGCAGCCTGCATTCAATGGCCACGTGTATGAAGAGCCCGAAAACGGACCTAAGACTCGCATAGCGATGCGTGAATGCAAGAGTTTTGAAAGCAGAAGCCCAAGAAACGCATTTACATGGACTTTTCATTGAAAGTGGTCACTTGAACGCACTTTTGGGCGATGTGAACGTAGCTTAACACCACTGAGGAAAGTCTTATGAGGTCAGTTTTGGCATGTATGGAGTTCAACATTTGAAAGAGTGTCAAGTTTCAATGTTCCCAACAGAAAAGGGACCTGCAAAAGAATAAAATGTTATTTTTCTCTTTTAAGACAGGCTGTTGTCAAAAGCAAACAAGATTAGAAGGGTTAATGTTTATAACATATCTTTCATGGTCTTTAAGCAAAATTTCAACTAAGATCAGATTTGGGAAGAGCTTGTAGGTCTGACACGCAGATTCTTCGCTGCAAGCCAAAACAGGGCTTCCCGGAGCTCATCAACACAATACATTCAGGGAGAATCAGGGCAACAGGAACTTGTTCAGGCAAAATAATGCTCATTAGAGTGGAAATGTTTCAGCTTCTCTACTCCAAGGGAGAGACATAGTCCTGACCATTTGAAGGTTGTTCTGCTATTTAGAATCAAAGTAGAACCACTAAAGTCCACTAATTTGAAAAAACAGCTTCAAAGGGTCAGAATGACCCATAAATCTTAAAAAGCAATGAAAACAAAGCAATGAACATTTTACTATTTGTTCAAAAATTATTGCTGAAAACATGAATACGACAGGTATGTTGCACGAAACAATCACGTAGCATAAAATGTAAGTTATATTTCATATTTATTAAGGTTGTACACTTAAATTAAATCAAACTTTATTCATAAAAAAGCGCTTCTCATGCATTTTGCAGCTCACATTTAAAAATGAAAACATACAAAAATATTACAGTAAAAGCCCAACCCACCCTTTACCCCCCCAATAATGCATAAAATACATTTAAAAACATAGAATAATAGTATAAAACTAATAGAATAAATAAGCAGAATAGATCATTTAAAAGCGAAATTAAAAAGGTAGGTCTTGAGCCTCTTTTTAAAAACCTCTACAGTCTCTTTAAATGTAGATCACTTAAATAAGAACACCCAAGACCATTAAAACATTTAGAAACCATTAAAAGAACTTTAAAACCAATCCTGAAACACACGAGGAGCCAATGCAGCGATTTTAAAATGGGTGTAAAATGCTCCTAACCTCGAATGCCGCCGAGTTCTGTAATAGTTGTAGGTTTGAAAGAGACGTTTTGGGTAAACCAGAGAGCAAGGCATTACAATAATCTAAACGACTAAAAATAAAAGCATGCGTCAGCACGTCTGTGCTGGCAAGAGAGAGGAATGGGCGGACTCTGGCAACATTTGTAAGATGATAAAATCCTGTCGTAAACACACTTTTAATCTGTTGAATAAAATTTAGCTCAGTCAAAAGTACGCCCAGGTTTCTCACACAGTGAGGTGGTTTAAAATTCTGAAGTTGTGGTAAGATCATCTCTCTCTTGTTTTCAGGACAGATGATTAAAACTTCTGTTTTGTCCTGGTTTAGCTGTGAGAAGTTTTCTGCCATCCATGACTTTATATCTAATTGACAATTTAAAAGAGTTGGTTCAAGGTTAATCGATAGATACAGCGATGTAAAGCTGTGTATCATCAGCATAGCTGTGAAAGTCAACACAGTGTCTCCTGATGACATCGCCAAGAGACAATATGCAAGTTAAAAAGTATAGGACCTAAAATCGAACCTTGGGGAACTCCACAACTTATTTCATGGATTCTTGAAGAGCATGTATCCATACTTATATAAAAGTGTTGATCTGTAAGATATGTATAAAACCATTTAAGAACATTTTTAGAGAGACCCACTAGATTCCTAAGTCTGACTAATAAAATATGGTGAGGTATTGTATCAATGCACTAAAATGCAGCAGCACCAGAGGAGAACGTTTCTGTGAGTCTAAATTTATTCTAAGATCATTAACGATCTTTCAAAGGACCATCTGTACTGTGGTTTGTCCTAGATTGATATATTTCTAAAGGTTTTTGGGCATTTAAAAACTCATGTAGTTGAGTAGTGACACTTTTCTCTATAATTTTACTTAAAAATGGTAATTTGGATACAGGTCTATAGTCATCCAGAGTATTTGGATCTAAACGATTCTTCTTCAGAAGGGGTCTCACCACTGATGTTTTACAGGCAGAAGGGAAGACCCCCATCTGAAGAGAGCATGTTGCTATATTTAAAAGCTCTGACTCAAAGAATCCATACAATGTTTTAAAAAGTGAAGTGGGAATTTGATCGAAAAAGGCAGGTTGTGGTGTTTACTTGGGATACAGCTCGACTAAGCAACTGTGTATCAACCAGGACAAAACTCCCCTCTGTTAAAAGAGTATGGCACAGGTGAGATCTTATAGCATTGATTTTCCCCATGAAGTGGTCTGCGAAGTCTTCCCATGCAGCATTTGATGATAACATGAAGGACTTGTTTAAATCTTTATTCATTAAAATATCAATTGTTTTAAAAATAAATTTTGGATTGTTCTGATTTTCTGAAATTCTGTTTGAAAATTAGAAAGTTCTGGCCCGTTTAACTGAGTTATTTTGATCTGTTCTTTGAAAATTTCTTTATGAATTGTTATTTTTGTCTTCCTGTGTCGCCTCTCTAACCTCCTGCAGTTCTGTTTCAGACACCTAATGCCATCTGTCTTTAATGGTGTTTTAGAAGTGGTTCTTGACAGTCTCCTTTTGATTGGAGCCACTGCATCTATGGAGGACTGTAGTCTGTTAATAAAATTATCCACAATATGATCACAGGATGCAGGTAAATTCTGAGCAGGAGTTTGTTTGCAAATATCATCGAAACTTGCAGCCACTTTAGGAGTTGTATACCGCTTCCTCTCAGTTCTCACTGAGGCGTTCTTCTGGATTTCAATGGTGACATCAAAAAACACACAATAATGGTCTTATATAGTCAGGTCAAAAACAGAGGACACTCCGGCGGACAGGCCGGACTGAAACCCATTATAAAATGAGCGTTAGAAGAAAAACTGACTTCTTTGGAAAAAAAATTTAACCAAAAGTAAAAACTTTTGCAACTGAGAATAGTGAGACCAGATGAAGCAGTTTGAGTTCTTCTTTATAACTGTTTTTGGTGTGATCTAAGACTGTTAAAGGGGGCATTGGTGGCTTTTGGCTGTGTTCTGTAACGCTGTTGACCTCCATCATCATTACAACATGTGTGTACATGTGTGTTGTCTCCTTCAGAAGCAGTGCAGCAGGCCTCAGGCCCTCTGCTGGTGGAAATAGTGAAGGGTTCCTCAGCCAGCCTGGGCATCAGCCTCACTACAGCGACATACAAGAACAAACAAGTTATTGTTATTGACAAGATAAAGCCGGCCAGCGTGGTTGAAAGGTGAAGCAAACTTTTTTTATATTTGTGATTCTGGGCAGAGTCCATCCTGACAGAGCAGGTCTCTGTGTGTTGTGGTCAGGTGTGGAGCGCTGCATGTGGGGGACATCCTCCTTTGTATAGACGGGACGGGCACAGAACACTGTTCCCTGATGGAAGCAACACAGTTACTTGCCAATACCTCTGAAGCTGTCAAACTCGAGATCCTTCCTGCCCATCAGAGCAGACTTCCCATTAGAGCACAAGAAGCAGGTAAGCCCTGTAGGTTTTGAATTTAAAAAGTGGTGTTTTTTTAAAAGAAAGAAATAAAGTTTTCAGATCAGAAGGGGAAAAAAATAAATACATTTATGATTTTTGGGGACTTTTTTTCCCTGCAAACCTTTAAGAGGTGATCTAGTATTTTTTGTATGTCTTGTTATAATACCAAGATGAATTTATTATTGATGCCAGCCAAGGGTCAGCTCTTTGGAGTTTCAATGTTCAATCTGACCCTAAAATGAACTTTGTAAAAAAACATGGCTGCTGTGTTGACTCTTTGCCACCAGAGAAAAAAAGGATGGAGGCCACGCTGCTTTGAAATGTTCATGCAGCAGCAGCTCTTTGCTCCTAAACATTTATTTTGATGCCAAACTCATGGATGATGATGTATGCAAAAAGGATCAGCTGTTCATTCCTATATTGATGCAATAAAATATCACTTCTCTGTCATTTTTTAAAGAATGTAAACCTTAGAATAAAATTGGGTGTTTTTTTTTTATTATTTATATTTAGAATTAATACATTGAGTGTGAAATGGAACAGGAGAGAGCAAAGAAAAACTTAGAAAGAAAATTAGATATTACCGGGTGTAAATCTCCTTAAAAATCAAAACAGTCAGGGATTACAACGTCAGATTATTGACGGTTTTAATTTCGTATCAGTGTGTGTTTTCTTTATGGAAATGTTCTCACCATATGTATTGTGTCTGCTGCATGCTTTTCCTTTACCTATGACTATAAAGAGCATTGCTGCCTCCCAGCTGCCTTTCTCTGTGCACTCCAAATCCTCGTTGGTGTGTTCGCCGCGTTCACGCCACCCCGTCGGCATCCATCCCTCCGGCTTTGAACACAGGCTCAGTCTCTTATGCATACAAACAAGCTACACACATATGGACCCCCCCCCCCCCCCCAAACTCTGTCAGAGATCATGTTCTAACCACTTTCGTAGACTTATTTCTGGGTCAGCAGCTGCAGGAGCACTTTGATGGAAGCTCGGGATGAATCATAACATCAAAAAAGGAAATTAAATCAAGTTGACTCCAAGCTATTTGGAATATTTTCTTTATTTCCTTTGGTTGTTTTTGCCCATTCATGTTCAATTTAGTGCCTTTTGAAAGTGATCAGTGATTTTTTTTTATTCAAAGAAAACAAAAGTCTGTGTCTGATTATAAATTAAAATGTGTCTAATCTGCTCTGGGAATTTCAACAAAATAATCTAAAAGAAGAAGTTGATAGAAGATGGAAGGGGCAGAATAACTTTAAATGCTAACTGTCTGCTTTTGGGGTCAGAATTTCTGCTGCAGGTTTTCAGAGCACATATGGTTGGTTTTAAACATATTCCTTGACTGTGGCAAACATTCCAGATTAAGAGTGTTTTTGGATTTAACTATCCTAAAGATCTGTTTAAAGTAATTAAATAATTTTAATTACACTACAAGAATTCATGTAGTATTTAGTAAAAACTAAACAGTTGCATAAATCTGAAAAAAGTTATATTAGTCAGTTCAAAAACATCTTTACAATTGTGGTTTATTATTTCAATGTGTTTGTGACTTAGTTATTTTTTTAACTTGAACAACAATCTCTAAGTTTTAATGTTTTTTTTAATTTTCATTTAAATTTTATTTTGAAAGGATACATCAGCACAGGCAGTTGGATACAAAGACTGCATTGAAACCAATTAAGCTTTCAGCTGCACCCAATCAAGGACAAACCACAGGCCTCCCAGCAGTCTCTATCATGACTGATAATCTGCTTACCCCCACAGTTTTTGCCCCTATTGGCTCTTTTGAAAATGAAATGATAAAAATGGCTTTTAATTTGCGGTCGATTTTTTGGAGGCTTGCTAGTAAAAGTAAGATTTCTTTCTTGTTCATTTCCTCCACCGTTCTGTGTGCCTGACTCCCTCTCAGAAGCACATCAACTCATAGGATGTCATTTAACGTACCATGACAAAGACATTAAATATCTATTACTCCACTCTGAGTCTTCCTCCAGGCACTGGGTGGTGTGGTGCCAACTTAGACACAGAAATCAAACTGTGATTTAATGGATATGGCTCAAAAATTGCCTTGCAGAAAAGTTGTGGAATTTTTTTTCTCCCCCTTTTAACACATTTTCCTCTCTGCTTCTCCAGTAAAAGTGCAAAAAAGCAGCCATCACTGGGACCAAAGCAGCAACTACTGCCATCCCCCACATGCAAGCCACAGCAAGACATGGAGCAGCCCAAGCCACCCACACAACCAGCAGGACCACTGCAAATGTAAGTTATCACTTGTGACAGCGCTGCTGCTGGCGAGACACCAGAGCAGAAGCCTTTTAATCAGCACGCTTGCTCTATCAAAAGGTTTACACTAATGCTCGTCACCAAATTTATCTCAGACGTCGCGTGCTGCTCTTCAGTTAATGTCTCTTGCTCTCCCAGTTCCATCCCTCTGAAATGGATGTCTGTCTTCCTCTTAGCTCTGGCGGGTGGTGGTTTCTCCCCTTCCTCCACAGCCACCTCAGGCTTCAGCAGCCAGGGTAGTAACACACTGCCCTGCCCCATCCCTCCAATCACGCCCACCAGCCCTCGCAGCTCCACTGGCAAGAGGAGGAACAGGAAGAAGGACCACAAAAGCTCATGTACGATAAAACCTCTTCCTGTCAGTTCAAATTACTGAGCAGGCTGTCTTAAACCGGTTTAAATTTATAACAGTCCTGCAGGAATCTTACTTTGGATAGTAGATGATTAGATCTTCCGATCATGCTTCCAGTTACTGGGTTTTCTATGAGCCATACTTTGTTTTCAAATTTAACAAATTGCTGACATAAACGCAGCCATGACTCATTCCTGTGTCAGGGGGCAAAAAACATTCTCCCCTTGCTTCACTACATTTCCTTAAACCTCCATGGTAATCACTTCCTCCATCTGCCTTTTCTCCATCTATATCTAATGTGTCGCCTTCTCTCTCCCCCTGATTTGTACTCAGTATCGTTGGCGTCCAGTTCGGTTGGGCCAGGCGGTCAGATCTATCATGTGGAAACAAGTGAGGTGGTCCTGAAGGGGGATCCGCTCACAGGTTTTGGGCTCCAGCTGCAGGGGGGAGTCTTTGCCACAGAAACGCTCTCCGCTCCCCCGGTCATCCGTTTCATTGAACCCGACAGTCCAGCCGAGAGGTAACACAATGACATCTAACAAGCAAACCGAAACGATGCAGGGGTGGAACCTCGTGGTGCCACTTTGATCATTTAGCTCTGCAACAAAGCAGGAAGCAGACAAAGAAAACATTGTATATTTAATCACCTTCAACACTGCAGTGGGTAATACATTTTATCACTGGGAACATAATGTATTCATTGTTTGCTGAAAGTATTTCATCTTTTATCTACTGTGACTCCAAGTGCAAATCAGTCAACGCAAAAACATTTTATTTATTTATTTATTTATTTATTTATTTATTTATTTATTTATTTATTTATTTATTTATTTATTTATTTATTTATTTATTTTTTTACTTGTCCTGTCCAACAGCTAGGCAGACAGATGAGAGCTGAGGGCCTCTTGTGTTGGACATATTTTACTTTAACAAGAGGGGTTATTAATCTTCAGACAAACCAAAGGTATGTCTGAATACCTTTGGTTTGAATAACGCAATAATAACGCAAAAACATTTTAAAGATTACAATGCAATTAAAAAAACAAAACCAATAATAAAACACATTTTAGAAACTAGAGTAAAATTCTTGCAATGAAAACATAAAATAAATTTATAAAAATTGGAAAACAAAATGAAACACGAGCCGTAAAAGCTAAGTACTATGCGACATCATTGGATGATGATGTTTGTTCATCATTTTAACTTAAAGTTATTTGACATAAAGTGATACTGGATGTCATCATCCAATCAGTGATATCCCATAATACCTACCTTTTCCAGTTTCTTAGTGTGTTTGGGTTTTTCAACATTTTATTTTGATTTCTGGGAGTTCATGTTGTTTTCCAAAATGTTTTCTGGAATTTAGTTTTGCTTTTTTTAACTGTAATGGGTTTTTTTTCCCGTTTTTTTTTTCTTATTTGTTTTGGTTTTTCAATTGCCATTGTGATCTTTAAAATATGTTTGCGTTAAGTGATTTGTTGATGTAATTTGCACTTCAGGGTCCACCGTACTTATCAAAGAAGGAAAAGAAAGTTTTGGTTTATGTTTTTTTCTCTTTAATAAATCACAAAGTATTGAAGTTGCATATGAATGAATTAAGTCTGTGCTATCTCATCGTAAAAATAGTGTTTAAAAAAAACACTTTTAGAAGAGCTTTATGCCTGGCAAGGAAAATGTGGAAGAATGACTTGTGATTAAAAGCCAATAAAAAGCAGATCTACCTCAGGGCCTGTTCTTTGTTATTAACCTCTGTGTCACAGCTGTGCTGCTGGCAGATTTCTTTAGGGACAGCATTATCGGTCAGTAAGGCCACCATTTGTCTGTAACACTTTGGACATTCTGAAATTTGAGTTACTCTTCTGATTAGAATCTTGAATGGGCTCGGCTGCCACTGCAGTAGCACAAGTGTGTTCTAAAAATAACTGTAAGCTGTTGATGCATCTGCATGCGTTTGCTTCCGCTGGTTATGACTAAAGTACGGATTCACACGTGTGTGAATTCATGTTGTCCTGCAAGATTAATGGTGTGTGTGTGTGCCAGCAGAGCAGGGCGTTTCCCCCGGGTCCTCGTGCATTATTAGGTTAGCAGCAGTTTAGACAGGAGTGACTCAAGTACATCAGCGGGCTGTGATGTTGGTGCCTCAGTCCCCACACAAGGTTAATGAGCTGCTTTTGTCACTGAGTTAATATCACTTGACAGTGCCTCAGTGTTTGTGTAGATGATTAGAAAGCTGCAAAAAAAAGTGGGATTTGCATAAGCAGGCGCCCGCGTTTCTCTAATTATGAAGCATGAATGAGAATTCTCAAGATTGAAGCTTTTTCCATGTTTGAGCAGCACTGCCTCACTGATCAGATTCCACTGGTGGAATTCTGAGACTAATACACTTTTGCTAAGGTCAAAGAAGATGATAAAGTTGTTAGTCGTTACAAAAAACAAAATGTGGCACAACTGTCATTCTCTATTTAACCTATTGGCACTTGAATGTATTTCCAGCTATGGAAAATAAAATTAATTTGTGCTTGGGCTTTTTAATGTAAATGAAGGTAATTTCGGAGTCAAAGCGGACTGATGATGCATTTTTGTATCAAAGGTCTAAAAAACATATTTGTTGCATACTTATTTGAGCTGTTGAGAGCATCCATTGACAGTTTTTACATCATAAATCCAAATTTTCTAAATCTTTGTTTTATGGTTAAAGATACCCCCCAAAAATCAATGTCTTGCTGATGTGTTATGACCAATGTGCTGAACGGTTGTTTTTATGTTAAATTAAAAAAATAGATGATTTTTAGTCCATTTTTTTGTTTCGTTAAGTCTCTGAAATATTTGACAAATTGCGCAACATGCTTCTTAAAATGTGCTTGTTTTGTTGATGTAATATTATTTAAAAAGTCAGAACACTGCAATAACTGGATCTAAAGAAGGTAAAAAAGACCCATGTTTCTGGAAAAATTGTCTTATTTTCTGTCTGTTTGGATGGAGTGAGGAAAGATATACTTATCAATACAATATGAAAATACATTTTGTTCAAAGTGACTAGAATTTAATAGATAAAATAAGAATTCTTGGGAAGATCATTGTTCTAGCCCCAATGGCTGATTTTTTTTTCTTTTTTCTTTTTGTTAATTCAAAGAAAAAATTTCAAATTTACCAAAGATTTTGTCTTTTTTTAGGCAGCTTGTTTTTTTTAGTAAAGTAGCCAATACATTGCTGTAAAAACGGTATCTGATGCTGTATCTTTTATGTAACCATTGAGCGATCCAAGGCACTTTAATGGTGGGAGTGGGGTCATCTGGACCCCCCCAAGACAGTACGCTGAAACTTTTTTCTTCAATGATTTGTGATCACTGGCATCCATGAAATCCTCTTCACCTTTAACCACCTTTGTCATGGTAGGGATAACACGTAAATGAAAGGGTGGGGTCATCTGGACCCCATAAGATAGCAGAAGGGATAACGTGACTTGTATTGAATGGGGCTATTAGAATAAAAAAAATATATATACATATAATTAAAATCAAAAGCTATTTAAATGCAGAGATTCAAATCTACATAAGTCATATTAGCTCATTATTGAGCCAGACTGCAGTTTGATCAAAACACATGAAGCATTTGAAAAAGGCTATTATTCAGATACTATATATTTTTTTTAAATAGAGAAAAATCCAAGTGGTATCATTGTTAGGAATGTTGAATCCCCCCCCCCCCCCCCCCAATTTAAAAAACAAACAAACTATCTTCTTTTTCACAAAACGTAATTCCCACATGTGTGATTTAATCTCCCGTTTGTTTCTGTGTGAAGATCTGGTCTGCTACAGGTAGGAGACAGAGTGTTGTCCATTAATGGCATCCTGACTGAAGACGGTACTTTGGAAGAAGCTCATCAGCTCCTCAGAGACTCTGCTCTGTCTAATAAGGTCACAGTGGAGGTGGAGTTTGATGTTGCAGGTATCGCCAAAAAGAGATCCTTTCTGATCTAGATTTTACTGTCATCCTGCTTTCAACTGTTACCTTTGGGCCTAAATCTGATTTAGAGTCGGTGGTTCCGAGCAGCGGCACCTTCCACGTTAAACTTCCCAAACGGAGAGGAGTGGAGCTGGGCATCACCATCAGCTGTAAGTCCAAACATCTCCAGCAGGGGGCGGTGTTGCTTGATGATGCTGCTGCTGTAAATTTCCTTGCAATCTGTTTGGTGATGCGTTAAACACTGGCTTGTAAAAACATGAAGGCCCATAGCTCATTACCTCTAAATAATGCTGGTCTGTACCAACATTCATCAATAATCTTTCTGCTCCAGCTCCTTCTGGAACAATGATGTTTACAGGAGATTGAGCAGGATAGGTGAAACGTTAGAGATGAAGGGTTTTTATCGTGCTTTTGTAAGCAAAACTCATTTTGTTTTCTTGTGACAGCGAGTAAGAAACCTGGCAAACCTCTCATCATCTCTGAGATCAAAAAGGGAAGCATAGCACACAGGTGAGTGTCGACGCGGTCAATAAATCAATACACAGTATTTTCCATGCATCAAAATGGATCTAAATTCTCTGAAGGCACCTAATATTTTTCAATGTTTTATGGTGGTTCCACTCATCATTTCCAGAGAAGAAAGCAGGTCTGCGATGTAACAATAGCCTAATAGGATTGAGCTATCAAAAGTAGATCAGTAGGGCAACTATATTTCAGAAGGGCTCAGTGTTGATAAGGTTTAAGGAAAGGTTACGGTCACCCCTATCAATCCCACTGAGAGGTAGGGCTAATAGGATTCTAATGATGAGTCAGGAGAAGCAGCTCTCAACTCCCAGTTCATAGTTGTGATCCTTTTGCTGTTGTGTCTGGTAGAACAGGCACTCTGGAGCCTGGAGACAGACTGCTGGCCATCGACTCTGTGCGTCTGGAGAACTGCACCATAGATGATGCCATGCATGTCCTGCAGCAGGCCGAAGACATGGTCAAACTGAGGATCCAGAAGGATGAGGACAACATCGGTACACACAACCACAGTAAAAACCAGAGAGGGAAAAAATAAGGAAAATTTTCTACAAAACAAAGATTCTTTTTGGAGTTCAGATTCTGACCAATCAAACTCTGGCTGAACTGAGGCCTCTCACTGTTTTAGACATCATAATGTTCATCCTCACGTGCTTACTTGGTGCACAACCAATTTTGATTTTTAATCTTTTTGTTGCTGTTCTACACTTGATAATATAAGTGGCTGCTTGAAAATTTGTTGGTCTGCTAAAATATGCATTTATGGTTAAATGTTGCTTTGGTTTTTTATGAATGTAATAAGTCTATCAGTGGATTTATGACAAGTAATTGAAATGATACAAATTTAAGGCACCTCCCATTAGTCGTTGAATCAACCTTTTGATGTTGAGCATGGAGACCATCTTAATCCTGTTTTATGGAGATCTTCTGCACAAGTTTTAAGTTTTATGTTTGAAGTTTTTGTTTGCTACATTTCAGATGCCTTTCTTGATTTATGAAAGAAAGTAGTGTTTGTCTAGAAAGAGCTCGCCTGTATGAGGGCTGAGCTGTTTATTTAAGATTCAGAGAATAGATGTTTTTCTGGAAATTCCCTACTTTAACTCTAAGGTTGTGTAGAAAATCCCCTGTTTGGATCAGTGTGTTTTACAGCTTTTTTTCCCCTTGTTTTGTCTTTGTTACATGTTTTAAATGTTCCCCTTTTTTCTTTTTTTTTAAGACAATGCCGTCTGTCTTTTCTATGTGCGGCAGATGAGCTGGAGATGTCGGGTTCAATCATTTACACCGTTGAGCTGAAGAGATATAACGGACCTCTGGGGATCACAATTTCTGGCACTGAGGAACCTTTTGACCCAATTGTCATTTCTGGCCTCACTAGGAAAGGTCTGGCTGAGAGGTGAGAGAAATTAAAGTTGTGTTAGAAGATGACAAATTGAACCTAACAAAAAAAAAAATCAACAACAATGTAAACAATAACTGTCTGGTCTGTTCTACAACAAGCCCACTCTTTGTTTGGGCCTTGATCAGCGCGCTGGCAGACTGACAGTTTTCCAACCCACAAGTTGGTACTGTCTGGTATAGTCTGGTATCTGTCTTCTCTGCTTTTTTTTAACTATGCAGGACTGGGGCCATTCACATAGGGGACAGAGTCCTGGCCATCAATGGGGTCAGCCTGAAAGGAAAGCCGCTGAGTGAGGCCATCCATCTGCTGCAGATGGCTGGAGAGTCCGTCACCCTGAAGATCAAGAAACAGGCTGACCGTAAAAAGTCTTACTCAGACTCCAAACCTGACTTAGGCTACTGTTTTATGGTTGCAAACTGAGACAACAGCAAAAGCAGACCACATTACAAAGGATTTTTTCAAATGCGTTTTAATTTTAGTTTTTAAAAATGTCACTAATATTTGGACCTAAGATGCATTTTTTTTATTTTCAGCCTGTATTTTGTCTTCAATGCAAACTTTTATTTTGTGATTTCCTGATTTTATTTGAAGCGTAATATTTGGAAACTCTAAAAATCCAGACATGGACGAATTGTGTTGGAACAAATGGGGTGGCAGTTTATAACTTTTACATAAAACTGTGCTGCTTTTTGTTTTGTAAATCCTCAAAGTGCATTTCTACCTTACTGTGTGTCACCTGGTTTTTCCTCAGCGACTGAAAGACGGCATCCTCCAGAGAGAGAAGCTGGGTTTTTAAGTGACCTGGACGATGACTTGACAGACTCTCAAAAAAACAGTAAATTCTCAGAGATTTACTCCGCCACTGTGCCCAGTATTGACTCTGCCATGAGTTCCTGGGATAGCTCAGGGTTTGATGCAGGCTACATTAGCCAAGGTGAGGTCCACTGCAGGAAAACTGAGTCTTCTGAAGTCATGGTAGAAATTTACTTTCTTATTATTATTTTCTTTTTAATTTTAGGGACGTATCTACACAAAACTTCAGATTTATTGCTGAATCCGCCTGAGTGGAGGCGCCCAACGCTCAGGAAGCCCACTAGTTCCAGCTCTGCTGGCTTAGTCCACCGCACAACCCTTTACGATGGAAGATTCACTGAAGACGAATGGGACAAGATACCTGGGTGAGTGCTCGAAGTGTGTTCCAAAGCAGTGTCAAGCAGGCCTTTTTCTGGGTCAAATTTGGCTCAACCATTCATCCACCTGAAGTCTGATCATGCACGTTTGCAAAAGTTTTCGTTTCGTAGGGCTCACCGTTGTAATCTTTCAGATTCTGCATTAAAAAAAAAGTTCTGTTCTGATAAAAAAGTTTATCCGACAGAATCAAAGCTTTTTCACGAGTTAAACTGCCAGTATTTAATCAATCAATCAAACTTTATTTGTAAAATAGCACTTCTCATGCAAGTGCACAGCTTGAAGCGCTTTAACATTAAAAACAGAAAACACACAATATTACAGTGAAAAACCCAACCCACCCTTCACCCTTCCCACTCCCCTCCATTAAAACATATGACCCATGGCCCCCACGTACAAAGAATAATGACTATGTAACTGTAAATAAATGTAACTGTAAATAAATAAACAAGCAAATAAGGCTTGGCTCTGCTGTGAGGAAACAGTATACAGGAATCTTTTCATACCAGTAGCCAGCCTGGCCATGGGAGCATCGCCACAGCGCCCACCCAGACTGGGACAACAACGGGGTCCACTTCACAGCCGTGAAGCTGCAAAGTTAGACTCCAGCCGCCCCAGCAAGGGCGAGAAACACGGCAACAACCACCGCCCAAGCTGGCGAGCCGTGGAAGAAATGATCCCCACAAGAAACACTGGGTCTAAAATCATAAGATACTAAAATTAAAGACATAATATGTATGTATCCCTTGTGCTATCCTAGGCACTTTAACATTGGGAGTTGGGTCATCTAGACCCACTAGACAGTGCATGGTCCATGGATTACATGAAATCTTTCCACCTTTATCCACCTTTGTCATGGTAGGGAGAACACGTCAAAGTAAGGGTGGGGTCATAGATAGCACAAGGGTTAAAAACATAAAATTGAAAATAAGATGCATAAAATGAAATTAAATGCATAAAATAGCATATACTAAAACTAATAGAATAAATTAGCTGTTAAAATCAACTAAAAGCAAAATTAAAAAGGTGGGTCTTGAGCCTCTTCTTAAAAACCTCTACAGTCTCTGCAGCCCTGAGGTTCTCAGGCAGGCCGTTCCACAGGCGAGGACCGTGATGGCAGAACGAAGCCTCACCATAAGTTTTGGTCCTCACCTTAGGAACAACTAAGAGGCCAGCACCGGAGGACCTCAGTTAAAGTAAGTTCTTTAGTGTGTGTGTATTTAGACCTGCTTGTTGGAACACACTTCCAGTTCCTTCTGCCTCGTCCTGATACTTGCATTTTTCTTTATTCTTCCTTAATTTCTTCTTGTTTTCTTCAGTTTTACTTTTGTAAAACCTATGAATCATCTCCATTTTATTATCAGTGATAATGTGTTTAATTATTTTTCTTCATAATTCTGTTTAAACGATACAGTCTTGGTCAGATCAGTGGCACTTCTAAGTTGTAAAAACAGACATGCCTTAAACTTCCCGGAGATTTAAAAAGAAAAATTAGTCATGATTGCCAACCAAAGGTCAAAAGTCAGGGTTAACACAGCCAGAGTTGTGAATGGTTGGTATCTATTGCCTAAATTGAAGCTGAAGCAACAGCAATGAAAGTCTGTCTGTGAAAAGTCATTGTCATTTATCTACTTCAAAGACCTCAAGGCTGATAAGATAGTAAAACTCTGTTTCATTATTTTATGTTGTCAAGAAGGTTGGGTCAACAAATTATACGTGGCACCAATTTGATGACTAACACACGAGAAGCTGAGGGTGGAGCCTAATGCTGAAACGGATAGTTCATCCACTTCTAATGTGACTTTGCTTCTGAAGGTTGAAAAGGTTGAAAATGTTTTTTTTTGTTTTTTGTAAATTCGTCAAGATTGTGTCTTTTTTTCTCTCGTTTTTTTTAATTCTTTTTAAAGAAAAAATGTTAAGACCTGTCGTGTGTTTTTGATGCTTATACTACACTGCAGAAACAAGAGATTAGTCAAAAATATTGACCCCATTGGCTGATTTTCTTTTAATAAATTTAAATAAATCTGCGAATGGGGTAAAAAAAAACAATTCTAGCCACTAAAACATGTCTTCTCAAACTAAGATTTTTTTTCTATTTAAAGAAGTTTTTTTTTTTTTACTTTAAGATTCAGATTTTGCGGTGTAGAAGCTCCAAGTTTAAATTGAATTATGAAATATGATTTAGGTATTTTAAACTTAAACATTCTATCCAGAATTAAATTTTAGTTTCAGGCAACAGTAGCGAGAACACATGAAACCATGCAAAGCAAGCAATAAAAGAATAAAAGTATGAAAAATGCCACAGCCATAATCAAGTCGTGATTCAAAGTTTCCAGATCTTCTGACCATTACTGTATTAGGTGTAATAACAAAGATGGTTCATTTTTCAGTTACATCCTTCTTAGCTCTACATACAAGCAAACTTCATCTTTGGAATCCTTTCTTTCTGTTGTGTGTTTCTTATTTTTTCCAAACTGTCCTGTTTTTTTTTTCCTTTCTCAGGTATTCTGTCTCTCATCTGCTTTACTAACTGCCAACCAGCTCTTTGGTGTTTCACATAGATGCATCTTTTTCTGTTCCCCCGTTCCAAAACAAAACCCATTTCACCTGAAAGAGCCCAAACGGCGGATACACCAGACATGTATCTCCTCTCACGTCCGTCCATTTTTGTGACCCATGCCCCCAAGTTCCCGCCTTCCTTTTTTTTTTTTTTTTTTTTCTGGGGGTGGTAACTCAGTAGTCAACTTTGAAGCCTTGACTAACTAGCGGTCTGCTCATTATTGGAGCTGTTTCAAGACAGATGATTAACTGTAAAGCCACACCCTGAGACATTTTCAAAAGGGACTCTTCAGCCTGGCAGCCCAAAAAGCTCCATTTTCCCATGCTGCTTTGAATGCAGCACCACCCTTCAGACTGCTGGGCTGCTCTCATGTTCTGGTTACTGCATTGTCATAGATTTATCAGCCCACCTCGTAGCCATGGCGCCTTCAACAAGGAAGACAGTTTCTGGTCCCAGACTCTCCAGGACCTCGAGACCTGTGGCCAGTCGGAGATTCTCAGGGAGCTGGAGGTTGGTAAAAAGATGGTTTCCTGTTTTCCTCTATCAGCCTTGTCCACACAAGTCCACAAAGTGGATGCAGAATGAAGGCAGATGAAGCATTGTGTTAATCATCAGTGTGTAATCTGCTTTTAGATCTAAAGAAACAAGCCATGCACCTGCTGTCAAACTCCCCAGTGTCTTTGTTGCTAATCTTTGTATACAGAATTAAATTTGTGAGTAATTTTTGCTACTTTGGCCCCTTTCAGGCATCAATGACGGGCAGTACATTAAGTTTGTATCTAGAGGAGACCAAGACCTGTGAAGAAGCCATATTTCATTCTGACATTAGTACCATAAAGAGGGAGGCAATCCACAGTGAGGCTAAAAACAAAAGCAGCCTGAGCATGTTGACCAGAGCCAGAGAGGTGTCGTCCGGGACCAAAAGGGACCCTCCAGAAATTGTGTCCCCCACCGCTTTGGCACTTCATAAGGTGGTTTTAAACACAACTCATTCCTACATTTTGTAAACAGATGCAGCTTGTAAAGCTCAGAAAAAGTCTATGCTTCTAGATTAACCCTCATAAATTTTCTCACAAGAAAAGCTACATTGATAGAAGTGCGTGAGTTATTCATTTACAAGTAAAAGTGTCAAGTGGTAAAAAGAGTTAATAATCATGCTAGTGATTTATTCTAAAATAATGTTGTTAAAACAACGGAAAAAGATAATTTATAAGTCATCTTTTAATAATATTGATCATTTATGACTCAAGAAATACAGTCTGGTTGGAAAAAATAGCAAAAATTCAAGTGACGAAGGTTTCAAATTAAAAATAGAAGTGATTGACACGACCAGACTTACACAACATTTCAGTGTTTTTCCTAACATTTTTTTGTCACACATGACAGCACAACAAACAGTATGTATAGTGAAACTAACCATCTGCTCACAGGGTAGCTCTGAGATCAGGGATGCATGCTGGGAAATTTCCTCGGTGTCATCAGCTGCTTTCATGCTGCTCTGTTTACCTGGCAATAGCTAAGTATGTCACAGCCTTTCAGTGAGGAACAGAGCGATGTTTTGAGCTGACACAGCTTGCTTGATATCATGGAAAGTCTTCCTCAAAGGTGTTTAGTTCTGTTACCCCCCCCCCCCCCTTGCAGGTGAGACATCACAATCCAATGGAAAGAAAAACAAAAAACGCATACAGTTACAATGAGTGTTTAGTGTTTAAACACAGTATAGAAGACATAAAAACAGTGCAAAACCAGGTTCATTTGATCAACTAAAACAGATTTTTTTTAGTACTTTGTTGAATAGTTTGACAATTTTGAGAACATCTTTATGGAAAAGGAGTAACTTTGACTGTGTTTGCAGGTGACTCTAAGGAAAGACCTGGACACCCGAGACTTTGGCTTCAGCGTTTCAGATGGACTTCTGGAAAAAGGGGTTTTTGTGAATATGATCAGGCCAGATGGCCCAGCTGACCAGGCGGGTTTGAAGCCTTTTGACCGCATTCTCCAGGTAGGCTACAGATCTCCAGTGGGGCCCAAAGAAATAGTTGTCAGTCAGAAGAATAGTTTTTCCATCTTTCGATGGGCTTTTTTTAATGTTGTTTTCCAATATTTTATAGCTTATAAATTTCTCTAAAGAAGGAAATGTTCTGCAGGAAATCCAACATAAAAAAAAAGGTTGAAAGATAGTTTGCACCTTAGTTTGGTTCATCCCTAATAATAAAATCGATCTCTTTCAGTCAAATTACAGTGAAATTGGCCTCACCAAACTAAGTGTTCTGACATAATAAAATAGGATTTAAATTGCATTTATTTATTTTTTGTTTTGTTTATTCTGTCAGTTTTAAAATGGAGAAAAGGTTTTGGGAAACAAAAGTTCAATAATACACTTTTAAATTTACTGCTTCCTGGAGCAATGTGCTCCATTTCAATGTGATAACAATGTCACTTGATTTCTGATTCAATATGTTTGCTTAGATATTGATTTATTTGGCAAAAATCCATTCCAAATCCTATAGTTTTCGCAAAATTGGAATTCAAAACGGAGACCTTCATTAAGTTCAATTTTTTTTTAAAGTTTAAATCTTTCCATTGTTGCTTGTTGCTGCTGTTAATGGTTTACTGGACGCCCTGATTTCACTTGGATTCAAGGCTACTACCTTCTGTGTGCAACAAAATCGATAGTGCAGTGATGGAGCTGCTCAAAGCTCCACAAAACTTTAGATTAGCTCCACTGTTGCTTCGAAGTAACTTTACTTAGAAATGTCTTTTGATTCCGTTTCCACATCACTTGGTCAGGGTAGGCATGGAAATATATATCCTGGTACAGTAGAAATTGTCACAAAAGATCACATCAAACTATTCATTTACTGAGCAGGGAATCGCACTCCCTTGGGCTAAGTACAAGAGCTGCATGTCCCGATGATTTAATTCCCTGTACTGGGTTATGTTGCATAAAGTTTGGATGGAGTGAGTTGCTAGAATTTCTTATTCTGCCCTTTTTTTAAGAGTAAATAAATACACAAGTGATTTTAAGGTAGTACTTCTAACAGTTTCACTAAAAGGATGCAATCTCAAAAGGACATTTCTCTTGCTTGTGGTATTTCAGGTGAACCGCGTGAGGACCAGGGACTTGGACTGTTGTTTAACGGTGCCCCTAATTATGGAGGCCGGAGACGGCCTGGATCTGGTCATTAGCAGGAATCCACTGGCAGCCGCAGACGTGGAGCTGCCTGGCGACTGTGACGACCCCTCAAACTTACTATTCTGCTTTGCCAACAACAGGACCAACAGCATTGCTCTGTGAAAAAAGCAGTTAGCCATGTTGGACCTTACAGGCTTGCACACTAATGTTCTCCCATAGCACTGAGAGAAACAATCAGCCTGAAAGCATCTTTTTTTGTTGTTTTTTTGCCACAAAGTCACCAGTACATGTGTTCAGTAGCCCCTTTCTTTTTTATTCATTTATTTAATAGTCACTAGTGCTCACACGATGCTGCTTCCGACACCCCCACTCTCTTATTTCCCCCCATCAGAGGCAAAGGGGACACACTGTTCTGTAACAAGCTCTCTGGGGAAGGTACCACTATCTGCACATGGGAAGCCAAACTTCATTTTACAACACGTTAATTAATTAATTTATTTTTTGTTAAAAAAAAAAGACACAAAGTGTTAAAGGCCCATTTCACCCATACCATTTGTTATTTCCAGTTTGGCTTTTTGTCTTTGTGACAGGAAGCCACCGGAAGCAGGAGATGCTTTCTCATGATCGCATTTGAAGCCATGTCATATTTCCAGACACGATGATGCCTTTCTGTTTTCTCATTGCTGTCCAAGTTGCTTCAGACAGAAATCCTTTTATTTTACAATTTTTGGGTTCACATTGAGTTTTTTACTTTTATCTCTTATTTTGACACTGATTTTTTTCCTATCACTTTAAGTTGTTTTACCCCACACAACCTTTTCTTTTTAACATGCACAGAACTCGTCTTTGGTGTTTATTCTATGACATTTCACACTTCAGTGATGCAATCCAGTTTAGGTTTTTTTTCATTACTGCACAATGTTCTCTACAATTTTTTTTTTCTAAATAAATGTGGCTTGCTAATCTGGAAACATTGTGTAATTTGCCATGCTGATTCATTTAAATATGGTATGATAGAGAAGTTTGCCTGTTACTGGAACCCTCTGAATTCTGGGAACAGTGGTGTTCTGACTTCTATGATGTAGTAAACAGTGGCCTATTTTTAAGAATTCTTTTTTTTAAAATCTTAATTCCTTTTGTTTTACAAATGCATTGTAGTGTGTAGTGCTTTATTATTTACAGCAGCTGCACACATGATGTATAATCGCTATTTAACATATGTAATGGTGCATATTTTTCATAATTTATTTAATGTTTTCAAATAATTACCCCTGATATGTATTTAGTTCTGAGAAACATAATTTACTTATTTATTTTGATTACTTCATCATTGTGTTAGAGATGTTTTTATTATAATAAAGACGTACGTCACCATTTTTAATGTTCTTTGGAGTTTAATACGCCAATGTGGACATAAATTACGATTAAAAAAAAATTATTACACGGTATTATTCTGCCTAAACTCCTGTCAAAAAAATGGTTTGGAGTTCAAAAAGTGCTGCCCGATTAAAAAATGACTCAATCCTCATTCTTAAAATGTCTTTGCAATACTGCAGAAAATAAAGCTTATATAATTTAGAAAATAGTCCTGATTTATCTGTGGGAATAGAATTTGACATCCTGACCTTTTAGAACTTTAAGAAATCCATTTTGTTTCTTTTGTTGTACCATATAATGGTTCAGAGCACGTGTGTGTTCTCTGCCCTGAAGTGTTTTAATTTGACTTGGTCAACTGCTATTACAATTTTTACACTCCCCATTTTTAAGTTTTATTTGGACTTTAAAATCTAATATGAAGCCTTACATATACTAAGGTCTAGTTATAAAGGAACAGATTTATTTAATATATTTTCTTCCACTGATTATCATCTTGTTTTATTTTGAAATCAATATCAAGGTGCACCAGCTTCCAAAGCTTTATTTTTCCAACTGTATAGCTTATTTGGTTGTTTAGATGTGGTCAAGTGAGAAATATTCCACTTGTTCATGAGGTGGTTCTCACTTTACAGTTTATTACTCAAAAGAAATTTGGATAAAATTCTTCAAAGATGCAGTTTCCATGTTTCCATGCTGCTCTGTGTCAGTCCAGCATGTTGTGTCTGCTAACTTGTGACGCACAGACCTTGGTTTCAGAGCCTCTTGAGCCACTATAAAGTGCAATAACAGATTTGATGAGAACAACAAACATAAAAAGTGTTCTCTCTGTTATGTCCTCACTAGTTTTTCAGTCCATTTATTAACTATCCATTACCTGTTAAGCTTTTTGCTGAACGACTACATATTGATTACAATATAAGTCAAGTCCAGCTGAAAATATGATTCACAAAAGCTTTAGGTTTTTTTGTTGTTGCAGTGTTTATACCAAGACAAAATATTAAGTTTAATACAGGAGATTGATTGGTGGAAATTTTTTTGATTTTTCTGTCCAATTCTTTATTAATAAATCATAATTTTTTTAAATAAATTATAGGATTATTTGATGCCTTCCACCAAAGGGAAAAAGTCAGTGTTTCTCTGATGCATCTGAAGTGAAAAAGATTCATACAAATCCAAGGAAAAACATATTTATTTTTATCTACATCGGAAAGGATGCAGTTTGCATCCTGGAGGGGAAAACTGCGAGACAAAACAACTTTGGTACATTTCAATTTCCTAGTAGCACACACAGACAAGTCCTGTGGGAGCTTAGGAAAACAATCTCTTCAGACTTTCTATCTGATCAGGTTAACTGTTGATCAAATCCACATAAAATTGTTAAATTGTGTGGGTTTTTTTTCTAATGAAATGTGTTTGAAAATCTGCAAAAGATTACCTCTGTATTATCTGATTATTGCCTAATTATTTGAGCTTACAACAACTGACATCTCGAAAACAGGTCAGCCTTCCACACAAGTGATGGTGTTCAAATCATGTTCCTGTATAAAACTTTTTTACAAAAAGGCATGTGTGATTTACAAACATTCACATTCTACAATAAAAATAACAGAACTTTACACACTAAAATCCAGTGGTAGTGCTGCAGAGCAATCCTGCTGCACAGAGAAATCAGAACAGAGGAGGCAGCTGTCAGGCTTACAGAAAAAAGTAACGTGTTTAGGCGATCTCACAGATTCCACAAATCAGTCTAATTCAGAGAATGTGATATTCTTTAACTCTGGTTCCCCTTTGCTGTTTGCAAAGAGACAAACTACTTCCACTATGTCAAAATTTGCTATATCAAAAAGAAGCTAAAAATATTTCCTCCCTGTATTTATTGCAAATGTAAGTGCAAATCTAAAAACTATTAGAACAAACACTACAGTAAAGGTGAAATGACATAAAGTGCAAATAGAGGTTTTTTTTAATAAATGCACAAGGGCGGACTATAGTAGTCACACAGGCAGTGTACAAGTTACTCTAAAAATGTCACTTCCCTTTTTTCTCCTTACATGTCTTGTTTTAGCTGTTTGATGATTTGTCTGATTTGTTTGTCAGGATTGATAGATGCTTTGTATTCGGCCAAGGCCTTGTATAACATGTAATTCAAAGGGTGCAGAGCCAGATTAACTCCATACAACGCATTACTGCTACCTATTATAGATATGTGCTCTAGAGCTACGTACACACCGGGCATGTGACGTGGGTACATTCCAAGGTGTTCACAATGGACAAGCAAGGAGGGGCTTCTTTGTTTTCTTTTGCTACTGTTTACTAGCTCATGTCCGCCACCTACAGCTGGAAGAGGCTTGGTCTGAATTGTCTGAGTCGTGCAAATCTAGCAAATTTTATTCCAGCCTTTTTCTTTCACAGCTCTATTTCAATATATGAAAGACTTTGTGTCATATAATTCCAAACTGTGCACAAACCATAGTTATTATTTTCTCCTTCATGATCTATTTTCAAATGGTTGGCACTTCCATGGACGTAATCCATTCATCACTACCAAATCCGAGTCCCCGATTGGTCAAAGTTCAACCTAGTTTCTTTTTCATCATGCGTTCATTGGTCCCGCGTTTTGTACGCAGAGCCTGAAAACTGTCGTAAAAACCTATGTAGCTACAAGTGAACATGAGAGTTTGGAATGCGGAAACCCAAAACTAACTTTTAATTGGAAGTGGCTGAGGACGGTGTAAACGTAGCTTGAGGGGGGGCCAATTCTGCTGCTTGCAGATGTAAATTCCTTTTCGTTGTTGCACAAAATATAAGAAAAAATTAAATAGGTTAGCTGATCGCATTAGAGTGTTTAGATGATTTTCCAAAGAAAATAAAAATGTCACAGTTAATAATCCAATTAGAAACTCAGTTTTTTGAGAGTTTAAAATTTCCTCCTATTACAGCAAAACCCGTCAAATTCCTCATCTTTCTGGAATCAACAGAAACATAGTAAACAATGAGCATGTTTTCTCTCAAAATACTGTCTAAGCTTAGATCAGTGCCAACTACAGCAACAATTGTAACATGAACAATATCAACAGAGTAAAAAAAACAAAAAAAAAAGAATCAAAAATTATAAGACGAAAAAATTTAAACAGTAATATATATCTCTCTCTTAATAAAAATCAATCCAAAGAAAATCTACTATGAATATATTGGACAATGTAAACCTACCCTTATCAAAGTTAGCCAACATGATAACACAGAAAGCACATCATTCGTATTCCTCTCACAGAGAGCGCTCACATCATTGTTTCTACAACGGCCTGGGTGGGCTTGATCAAGCCATTGTTCCCGTTTGGGTCCAGGGGCTGTGTCAGCTCGCTGCACTTCACGTTGTACTCTTTCGGGCGAGAGCTCACGCCTGACTTCGCCGGTGCTGCCACTGCCTTAATCCTCTGAGGGCAGAACATAAAAAATGATGATCAGCAGCATGACCACATTTAGGCATGGGTTTTATATAAAAACACATTTTTTCGTCTCTTCCGGATTCACAAAAATTCTAATTAAAAAATGCTCAGAAATGCTACTTTAATCTTTATTTTCTTTATATATGTCTTCCATCATGAGAGAAATGCTACAAGTGCATGTTAGAAACACAGGAAAAACAATTTTCATTGGAGTGGGTCTTTAAACTCCTATAAAAATCTCCTCTCTTGGGTCACATTTGTGGCATGTTTTAATTTCAAAATGACGGTCACTGCTTACCTCAATCAGAGGCCCTTCAGACTGTAGGATCTTGATAACCATCACCATTGGGATGCAGATCATGGAGGTCAGGGCCAAACACCAGCCCAGGCCGATGGCCCAGTCAGGATACTCATACACTTTGTTATAGGTCAAGGGCTTGTACTTCACCAGGGAGAAGATAAAGCAGCCCTGTGAAACAATGACATGCTGTATTTAGTACAAGCTGTACATCATCTGTCACCTGGAAGGTTTAACAATCAACATTTGCCACATGCCATCGACAACCGTAATACAAGCCTTCCAACTTACTACCACAGACAGAGTTTCCCTAGGTACTCTTATTACAAAATAATCCCTAATCATCTTGTACAACCTTGACACATATCCATACCTTATCGGTTCATACTTTCATCTAACTTATTCACCAAAGCAACACAAAGCAATTGCTCTTTGGTCCCAATAAAGTTGTCTGTTTCTCAGAAGTGCATAGATTATTCCAGAAAAGGTTCCCATGAGGTAAAAGTTACATATAAGGAATTAACAGAGGGATGTCTCACCATGCAGAGTACAGGTGTGATAAAGGTCCAACTCCATTTCATCCATGGGTTCGGTCTGTAGCCAATCATGTCTTCAATCCCGTCATAGAAATTGTCAGCTCCTATTCAGGACACAATGTCAAAAACATTTTATGAAGTTTGTTTTCACCAAAATATAAATCAGTCAAAGATTTTAACGGACTCTGCTCAACAGTGTCTTATCTACAAACAACCTTGATGTCTATCTGAGGACAGATTTATAAGCCTGGATATGTAGTGTTTACCATAAACTAGGTAATGTTCCATATACTGCAAAAAGTCACGCATGTAGGTCATAATTCATATTCTGTTTTAGTACCAGGAGCAGATTAAGGGTCAAGTGTGTTTTTCTCGTTATATTTGGACACAGAGCAAAACTGAAAATCAAAAACTGTCTTTCACAAATTCAGATTTGAAATACGTTTCTATTGATATGTTCTAATTAGCATGTGTTTTATTTCAGTACCAACATTTTAGAGATATCTCACAACCCAAGATAGGAACTTTGATGGTAACCTGAAATGGATTTGCAATTTGCAATTGTTCCTTTATTGACATAACTGAATGTGAATCTCTGTAAATAAAAATAAAAAGGTGCAATAAAGTTTCTTGAAAAAAAGAATTGGCTTTATTCCATTTCAGACTCTTCTCCTGATTCAATATATCTTTGCTTTAACAAAGATACAATAGTTGTTGATTTAAAAAAAACCCTGAAAGACCACTTTTCATCTGCACACAAACCCATCACAACCCAGAAATCCAACCTGTTAGTTGCTAATGTGTAAAAACAACTTAAAGAATATATGTATTACCATCAATATCTGTACAACTTTTTTTTTTATCAAACTCCAGCAAATTACTACCTAAAATGGCACATGTACAATTAAATTTGCTTACCATAAACCCAGGCTACAGCAATGCACTCAAAGAATGCGACCCATAAAAGGCACACACCGCTGGCCGCATAGTAGTCAAAGAGCTGGAATACGTACATGCCACCCTAAAAAAAGAGACAAAATTTCAAATGAACTCACTTTAATAGAATAGACTGAAAGTCACAAGGAACATTAAAGTGGGGTGAGTGGAAAAGGAAGGACATGCATTCTGGCTCTCTACCAACAGAGGTAGAGTTCAACAGGTGCTGAAATGTCAGTGATGTAAACATGACTACTATATGGAAAATGGGATTCCATTCCATTCCAATCACACATACTGGATCTGACTGGTGAAAGTGGGAGGAGGCCATATTTGTTTGTGGCAATGCAACAGTCAAAAGACATGTGAACAATGTGGGAATTTCAAGGACCTTGAAATTAACCACTGGAAGAGTGATACACAACACGTGTTGCTTTTCTAAACATTTTAATCGGAAACATAAAGACAGTCAATAACCTTACTTTTGTCACCATAGCGAGTCCCAGGATATAGCTTATAAAACACATCACTGCTATGAAGATCTCTCTGCGGTAGCCCTTCCTCAGGACAGACGGATATAGATCCACAATTGAAGTGATTTGTCCTTCCACCTCAACAAACTGTGGGAACAAAGGTAGCGGTTAAGTTCTGAGCATTATTTGAAAAAATCTGTCTCATTTTGTGTGTAAAGCAGCTTTGTTTTAACTCCAGAGGCTGTTAATTAGGAAAAATAAAGAGTTGTCTTTGTTGGGCAGTAATGAGAATTCAAACAGTGCTACTCTCTGCAACATTGGTTTGTTCCTAGCAGGAAAAAAAACTGAAACAAAACAACAGACTCACTGTCTCCTTTTCTGTGCAACTCTTGTGCTCCCATGCATCACCTTACAGCTTTGTGAGTCAAAAAAACTCAAATCAAATTGCTCTTTCGTTAAAAATCTTTGTCATATTTCTTACTAGAACTTCGACTATAACAGTGGTATGCGAGCATACGCAGTGCAACAACATTTGGCATTCAGGTGCACAAGTATGCATAAAATTTATGTTGTCACAACATGAAACCCAAACACACCCTGACCTCACGTCTCCCATGGAAAGAGTTACACTCACAGGAGTGTTTGCATGTACTCAAATTTAAAAGCGCTGGCCGGATCTCGCTCTTGGCGGAGGTGGGTAACCAGCCATGGGTAGGACTGACTTATTACAGGAGTAGAATTACACTCAATGGTAGGAAATGTGATCCTGCAGAAGAATCCTTCAGGCATGCACTCATTTTGTGTCTGTTTAGATTGTCTTGTCTTAATCAAAGCTCAGTCTTGATTCAAGCTGGCTGCCTTGCTTGAAAGCTACCATAAGTTTTCAAAAATCTTGTTAGAAGAAATAATAGAGCATTAAAGAGAACCTACAGTGATGTCGATAGTAAAATTCATGATTGGAAGGGGCTGCTGTGTGTCTTTGTTATCTGATACCTTGGAGCTGCTGTTTTTTCTTTTTTTTGTCTTTTTCAACAGTGAAATTTAAAGAAGCAAGCTTAACCCCACATGACTCAAATGAAGTGTGACTAAAAGGAAGGGGCACCACACCAAACAAACTATTCCCCACTTAGCTTTAGTTAGAACTGACCTGGCTGTCAAGACCCAAAAGAAGCAGCATGATGAAGAAGAGGATGGCCCACAGAGTTGGCATTGGCATCATGGACACTGCTTTGGGGTACGCGATGAAGGCCAAGCCTGGACCTAGATGGAAAAAAGAATGGGGAAGGGGAGAAGGGTAGGAGATCATGATTAACACTTTCACTCATTTTCAGGACTGACGAAGCTCAAACTAAACAATGTCCATATTTAACTTGAAATTTTACAGAAATACTACATTTACCATAACAGAAATACATTCTTCTTGATAAATATAAGAAAATACATAGGAGATGTCTTGGATGTTTACACACAAGACAAACATCGACAACTACATTTTTAGGAGGATTTTCTCTTTGGTTCTACATCGTATTTCAGCATTATTCATATCAATGACACATTCAATCAATCAATCAATACTTTTTAAATTCAATTTATGCTACTGTCTACAATATATCATCATGACGAGATACAGAAGAATTACAGCTTTAACTGTTTATCTCACATTTTCCTTTTGACAATGGTTCTTCAAGTCTCCAAATAAACTTAGTACCAATGAGGTCAAATGCAGCACTCTGGTACTTACTGTGTACAGTAATAAAAACAGTCATGTCTTGCACAGCCTGATCAAAGCAGACCACTTCAACAAGATATGGTATAGGAGCATCAGACACAAAGTCAGCAGCTGAACCTCTAATGAGCAGTTCAGCATAAAGCAGGCAATTTCATTACAAAGAAAGAAGAATCATGTTTGAATTTCAAAATGTTGATTGTTTAGCTTCAAAAAGGTGATGTACGATGGATTCCTACATGTCATTCATCACAACATGAATACATCACAATAAGTCAGAATCATTTGGAGTGAGTTCGAACTGAAGTAAACAAAGACATTTCTTTTTTTTAATAATTGATTTTTCTCAATTAATCCACAAAGGAAAGACAAAAAGACAAAACAGAACCATGGGGCTCCACTCCATGAAATCCACAGCTTGATAACAGAACTGGGTTCATACAATGCAGTGCTGCTGGGCAGAAAATACCACCCCAGGGGGCAAGTCCACAGTTAAATACATACAACACAGAGTCAATCTCCTGCAGAAAACCCTCTGGTCAGAAAGATACACAGCTGCTGAACTTGGGATTATGGATTGTGTCGCTCGAACTGTTCCTTATTTTCATTTTGTTGCCAAAGCACTTGTACTCTCTCCTCAGACAAGGGGGAACATGGTCCACTCTGAAAGAACAACGCTGGCTCTTTGAGGCTTTTTTTCAAGGAGTGTGCAATTGCCGATACCTATGCTTTTCCGCTTCGTTGTGTCCGATACTGAGATAGAAGACATTACAGTTCTTATCTCTACAAAATTCTTTACTACTTTGTTTTTATTTTAGATATCCAATTGTTTCTGATCCTATGGCAGCAGCACCCACCATCACTGCTGCCATCACCTTGGATCCTCGTACCTGACTCTGCCACATCGGCAATGTCCACCCCTTGTTCTTGTGCCATGAAGCCCAGGACGGAAAATATTGCGAAGCCAGACACAAAACTGGTACCGCTGTTGAGGCCTCCAAGCAGCAAACAGTCCCTATGTCACACATATGTCATGGAGGTTGTTAATTAACACAGGTGGAACCGGAGTTCCCATTTTCTTTTCACGCAACCGTCTCTGACACGAGTTGCCGTCACTACTTCAGCCCCACTTCCCCCACCCGGCGAAAACACATCTCACCTGTAGCAGTTGTATTTATACTTGTTGTAGCTCCCCAGGGACGTCATGGCGCCCAGGCAAATGGCGTAGGAAAAAAATATCTGTGTTCCTGCGTCAATCCACACCTAAGTCAACAGAAAGGCTCCAGGTCACTACAGTGTATTAATTATTCATCAATTGATTGTTTATGGGTGTGATTGGACACAAAAGGAAATTTTGAATCCAAACCAATACAGTTTTATAATCTAATCTAAGGCCATGAGGGTCAAATGCAAAAAAGTCACTTTATTTACTCATTATGTCTTGTGCAGCATTGTGTGTTTTTGTCATTGTCAGACTATTTCTTTTTAATAATTTGCTTTGAAAATGTTAATCTAAAATTAAAGTAGCATTTCCATGTAAACTAATCCTAATACTAATTCTGACTTTTCGAAATGAAAGAATAATCTGAAAAATTAAATTAACATTAGTAAGGAAGTTACTTTTGCTTCATCTGGTGTGTTGACTTCCTGTTTTAGCAGACACTTGTCTTGTTGATTGCTGTTTAACTGCTAATGGCCTGTCCCTGTGTATCCAATTTTTTTCCTACTGTTTTGTTTAATGCTTGTTTGTAATAGAAAATTGCTCAGTTTATTCCTACCTCTGCCACAGAATTTTGATTTGTTTGCTCAATTTTGAGCTCAGATAATTATTTATGTTAGTTAAAAAACATAAAAGCAGGGGAAAGCAGTAAATTCCAGGATCAATGCACCCTTAATGTGAAAAAGAATGCAGAAAACCATTAGGGTATTAATTGTGCTTTATAGCCATTTTAAGGATAAAATGAGTGTGGATTAAGATCAAGGAATCATAGCTGTTCAAAGACAGGCTTCATTTGTACCCTACCTCTGGATCCTGGAGACGGGTCAAGTTAGGATATAGATAGAATTTGATCCCCTCAGCTGCTCCAGGCAGAGTCACACCACGAACCAGCAGGATGATAAGCATCACAAACGGGAAAGTCGCTGTAATGTACACGACCTGGACAAAGCAAAGTTTTGATCAATAAAATAGCTTATACACATAAAAAAGACAAACCAATGGGAACTGGGTGCAGTTAAACATACACTACATCTTTAATAGCCAATAAAACATGGTTCTTTTCTGTTGAACCATTTCCCTTTAGATAAATTGTGTTTCACAGTGCGTGTCTGAGAAGATTGAATTACACTGGGAAAGCTTTTCCCTTTGGTGACTGTTATCTGGTTAAACATTAATTGTTTTACAGGACTGAAGCCAGCATTGGGGGAAATAAGTCATCAATAGTCCCCAATATGGTTAATCATTTTCCTCTAACAGAGCGTCTGTCGACTCTGACCCACTTTCTGTCCTCCTGACGGCGGATCTGACCAAGACGTGACTTCCAGGAAAACACGTCTCTTAAAAAAAAAGCGCTTTATCCCTGTTTCCAAGCACTTGGGTTTTCACAGCGAAATCAGGGCTTTGAAACGAGTGGGAATTAAAAAAAAAAAAAACACGGAAGGCAAACAACATCCAGGCAACAGAGTAATTACTGGATGTGTCTATGACTTGACACTCACTTTACCAGTTGACTTGACTCCTTTCCAAATGCAGAAGAAACAGATCACCCACACAACCAGGAGACACACAGCTAAGTCCCACTTCAGGGGTCCTATGTCCTCAATCCCAGTGGATATACTTAGAACGTTGCGTCTGCACAGGAGAGATGCAATAAATTAACAGCATTTTATGAAATCTGCAACAGAAGAATTATTTCCTCTTAATTGCAAAACTAGTCCAAAGTTTATAAGCAAAGTGCTAGAAAAGGAAATGTTATAAAAGTAAACTGCACCATGCTGTAATGTTGCATAATCTAACAACTTCACACAAGCAAGATAAAGAATATATTTAAAGAATGTATTTGTGTGTGCATGTGAGTGTGCATGTGAGTTGGGCACTCTGTCAGTAAATACTCACTCCCAGAACTCTGTGACAGGGGAGGTAAAGTTGGTGGCATTGGCTGCCAGCCAGAGGGTCTTGTTCCTGCGTACTGTGTCCTCTATACAGTGCTCTGTATTCCAGGGCTGATTGCATTTTGCCCAAGGAAGCTCTGGCTGAAAGCACTGAAAGAGGTAGTAGAGTCCCCAAGCCAAAATCACGATGTAGTAGATGTTCAGCAGAGAAACGATGACGATAGATGCATAGCCTATTCCTGCAGAAGATAAAAGCACACGCTCAGTTGTAAGGTCTTCTCAACTTTAATATGTTTCTTTAAAAAATATATGTAAAAACACACTTTCTATATATTTTTAGAAATATTGAAAACAACTACAGAACAATTTGTCACTGCGTCACACAGGGCAGCATTTACTGGACTTTATGTTTCTTGCCATGTGACTTTAATAGCAGTTTTTGTTTACATCTGCTTGTAAAAAACCCCAGTCTCTTTATTTTCTATTTGAACATGTCTGAAATTTTGCATCTGGTCATTTGTTACTATTTTCTGTGCATAAAATCTGTCTTTTACAGACTCCAAATGTCTACCAAGCAGAAAAATACCCCTGATCTATTTTTTTTAGGTCAATAATGAGTCATCGACAATGGCTACAAAATAGGTGTGACCATTCACATCCAGCTAATCTTGAACTTTTTTTAAGGATATTTGTACATACGTCAAATTTATTTTAATGTATGTTAAATGTACATTTATGGTTTTACATGCTCTAAATTGGACATTGGCTAAATGATAGCCAACAGCCAAGACTGGGTGACTGGGTCAGACTGAAAGTATTTCTTACACCATCAATTAGCTAATGTAATGGTTAATCAGTAATAGCAAGTTAGACATTAACAAACCGCACTACAATATCTCGTGTAAAACACAGCTGCAGCATGGATTAACTAAATTTATAAAATAATTAAATGTAGAGCATTCTTGTTTTGTAATTATTGTGTGCAGTGATTGTAACAAAACCTCAAAGAGATACTGAATGGGCAAGGATCCACTAAATCTGCACCTGAAAAGGACATAAAACGGACTTGAAATCCTTGAACCTGCCTGGACTTTAAACCTGTTTAATGTCCTTAGTGTATTTACGTTATTTTTAGATGACTTTGCCACAAACGTGAGCGCACAGGAATCCCTGGTACTTTTCCACCACTCCAGAGTATTTTTAAACTCTTCATCTCTGTCACCCCCTCCTCATCATTCCTACATTCCGAATACAAACTGACTGACGTTTTATTGCTGGGACAGGTGGGTTTAAACTTGACCTAACATTGAGGAAATTTATGTATTCAAAATCGGATTAAAAACGTTGATTTAAAACTTTATGAGTTTGGAGATTTTCTGCAGTGACACACACAGAGTGATCACTTAGATGCAGAGGTGACCAGCAGCAGCTGTTCAGATACATGGTGCTACGAAGTTTCTGCTCTTTTTATGTGACTTCCCTCGTGTGAACATGAGTAAAGGCCTCAGAGCAGATGATAAGGGTGAGTTAGCCTGGTGTTGTCTGCAGCTGTCACTCAAGGCAAAGGGAAGCAGTGGGAGGTCCGTGTCTGTCCACTGTCATCGAGGACATTCGGAGTTCATAGTTTCCAATGCAACCAATTACATTTCATGGATTCTCACCGAAACATCATTACATTGAAAAACTGCTGGACCAAGTATTTTTAGAATCGTCTGTTTCCATGGTAACCAAGGATTTATGATTTATTACTCATAAATCCTGAAATCAAAGAGTGAATTGTTTGACCTAAAGTAACCTTGGCGAGTATGTCTGTAGATTTCTCCTTATGTTTGCGTAAATTGAAGCTTTTCCGTGTGCGATCTCCCCGAGGCCGACTCTTTATTAACATCAGCAAATCTTATTAATGCTCTCATCCAAGAGCCTGTGTGTTATTTCAACATTCAGCTTCTGCTTTGTGTAGCTGTTCAACATCCCTGCACAAAGGAAACTAATGAGGTTAGACTGCTCCAAGTGAACTGTTTTAAACAAAAGGGTGGGGGTCCCCTGCAGGACAAAATGTTCAAACAGTGAATGGTGGGCTGAAGAATGAGGATAATCAGTGCAAAAATAGTATTCAAATTCGATTTGATTTGAAATTTTTTGATTTGAAATGGTTTATTTCAAGCAATCACAGAAAAATGCACAAAACATACAATAAGCATTCATACATTAATTTAAACACGTATCAAACTTAGGATGATTAGATTGTAAATTGAGCTCTAAATGTTAGGAATTCCCTGACTTTGTAGCATAAGGAGAAATCAATTTGCCTGTAAAGAAGGGGGTGTGGTTTTGGACTGACCAGTGAAGATGGGGCAGAGCTTGGCCCAGCAGGTGATTCCTCCCTCAGATGTATACTGCCCCAAAGCCACTTCCAGGAAGAAGACGGGCAGGCCACCCCCAAACAGGAAGATGAAGTAAGGGATGAGAAATGCACCTGAGAGTTGCAGCGAGACAGGAATGAATGAGTAATGAATTAGTAATGTCCAGACTTTTTTTTTTTGATCGAACACTGTTGCTTTATCCCACCTACCTCCACCATTTTTATAACAAAGATAAGGAAAGCGCCACACATTTCCTAATCCGACAAAACCTCCAGCCACGGACAGGACAAAGTCGAGCTTGCTGGCCCACTTTTCCCTCTGGGGGGCTTTCCCCTCGGCTTCATCTTCTGGCCGGGTACCTGGGCTCTTCCCTGGTGAGGGCTTGAGGATGTCTTTGTGAAAGTCTTTCAGGCATTGGAGCTTCTCTTTTTGTGCCATGCTACAGACAGCAAAGGTGAAAAAAAAGGTCACCCCAGATGATGACACAACAAGGGAGACAGAGGTGAGAGGGATAATGCACAGACAGGAAGACGGAGCATTAGGGAGATAAGACTGTCCCCTGACTGTGTTACAGGTTGCTGCGTGAGCACATGGCTTTCAGTACAACACTGTTAATCTTGCTAATCTGAGGCGACTGAGGTATGGAGGTCATTCCAAGTAAAAAAAAAAACGTGTTTAGGAGTCTCTTTTGAGTTAAAACTAAGAGTGCAATTTAATTCTAACTTGTTAATGTTTTAAACTTCCTTAGTCCTTCAGTTCCTCAGTGAAAAAGCTCAGGCAGCAAGGCCACGCATCACTGCAGCAACGGTGTGGGAGCAAACAAGCACTCCTGTACATTCACACCAGTCCATCCTGTTTTCCAGCAAACCTGAATCTCACTCTGCCTTTGAAGGAGAAGGAAAATGCATCAAGATGCAACTTTAACATGAGGGACCCTTTTTTCTTTCTTCCTTGCAGCCATAAAAATGAGTGGGCAGCACCATCCCTCTCACATTCCTAAAACCGTGACTGCTTTCAGGAAACCACAACAGTTCAAGTTCACTTGTGTTAACACTTTTCAACTGCCGCTCTAAGACAAGATCTGTTTTTTCCACAGAGGAGGGTCTGTGGCCACACAGGAGCAAAATGAAAAGAAGGAGAAACCTCACGATGAGAGGAGTGGCTGAGGAAACCATGCCGACTGGGAAGATAAGGGAAAGCTAACATGTAGAAAAAGAATGAATAGGGACAAAGGGATCGCTCTGAGTTGGTGTAATATATAAGGTTTATAAAAAATGCCTGTGAATGGCTTCCTCTTACTTTGTTTTTCTCAAACAAGGGAAGAAGTTGGCAAAGAAACTTTTAAACACTTCCCCTTAACTCTTAAAGCCTGCAAGATAAATTTCACTCCGGAAGTTTAGACAAAAGAGTGTGCTCAGAAAAGAAGCAGAGCACTTAAAACGTTTTGACAGTACTATAATTAAACTAAAACATGCGGGGTGACACTTGAATAACGGTCAGCCCAATACAGATACAAGGAGCATTCTATCTTCTCATTTACTTTGCACTGTCCCTGCCGTCTTATCAACTCTAAGGATTTTTTGTCGTTGCTGTTGTGTGTGACAAGTCAGCTCTGAGTGCTTTCCATTCTCAAACCTGCTTACATAAGTGGATCAGATCTTGCGCACTCTGTTTCTCATCCTGTTTCTCTTCCTCTTTATCCCTTTCTCCCTTTTTAAACTGATCTGCGTACGTGCCTTTACCTGCTTGCTTGGAATTAGGAGGATGTCAGATAAGACTCAGCTGAAACGCCTCTGTGATTCAAAACTAACATATTTCAAAAACGATTAAAAAAAAGCCAAACACCCAGAATAATATTATTAGAGGATAGAAGATATTTAAGACATGGAAAATTTAAATAAGGCAAATGTGCATTTCCTATCCCGCAGATTTAATCTAATTTTACTCACAAAAGGAATCAGGAACATATTTAACTCATCAATAACTTATCAAACAAAAGTATAATCAAGACAATAAAAATACTTACATTTCCTTCATGGCTGCAACTATGTGTGTCTCTTGGCTGTTACCATTCCTCTGTACCAAATGCCTTTATGCCGACCAGGGTCACAAGAAGTGGAGCTGACAGGAGGCCCCGCCCCCTGGCTAAAGACAATTAAATCCCATGTGGAGATTGGACACAGTGTGTCTATCAAAGGCAACTCAGGTACCAACTTGGGAGACTGTAAATTTCCACTTTCTACCACTCCCTGCCCACAAACATACACACAACCCAGCGGTGGGGGAGTGAACAAATGTCCCAAGCTATACACACACACACACACACACATTCATGTTAGACACACAGGGGACATTTAGGAGGAAGAAAGGCGGATGATCCACAGTATAGATATCTTTTTTATTTAAGTTTCTAATACATTTTTAATGCATCTTTACATGTGAGGCATTTCCACTACATTAAGTAGTTTTGAAAAATTCTCTCTTTTAAACTTGTTTTGCTATCTAGCAAATGTAAACCAGCACTGTATCTGATAACAATGCCTTATAAGGTAATGCATCACTTCTCCACTAGGTCTTCTTAAACTGGTCTGTCCTCCAGGAGCTCATAAAGAAAATGCAAAGCTGCTAGCAAGAAGCAGGTGATTAGGAGTTGAGAGGTTATGGCCTCCCAGGAGTATGTGTGATGAAAAGTCAGCTCAAACGGCTTTAATACTTCATTTTTTAAAATATATATTCAAATAGTTTATACTAGAATGTGCTGATCTCATTATGTAACCCATGAGAAGCACTGACTAAACATGTGCATTAAGTAATGGGGGATGTTCAATTCAATTCAGTTTTATTTACATAGCCCAATACTACAACACAGTGTTCTCAATGGGCTTCTCTAATTGTACAATACATAAAATCAGTTATAAAAAACAATAGCTGATTGCTAAACTAAACAAAACAGGCTAAACTATGCGTCCTTACCCATCTTCTCGGTAAGGAAAAACTCCTTTTTTTCCCCCCTGGAATTTTTCCAGGGGGAAAAAAAGAAGAAGCCTCAGGGAAGTCCACATGAAGGAGGGACTTCCCAGGGGGCACAGGCGATGTACCAGGACTGTTAAGAAAAGAATTAGCTTATCTAACTCTACAACTACATGCTTGAATAGTGTAGAAGACAGGCTTCATCCAGATGGACTTGGCGGACGGCTGGGGGCGCGAAAAGAGCCAGAGGCCAGGTCCATGGCCAAGAACAGGAGTAGGAGCACATACAAGCCAGAGGCCAGGTCCATGGCCAAGTATAGGAGCACAGACGAGCCAACTGAAATCTGGAATGGGGAGAAGTTAAAAAAATTCCAGCTCTCTTGGTAATAAGAGACAGTTTTGTAGTGAGGCGACATACAGGTCTGAAACTTCAAAAATACTTTGCAATTGTTCAGATTTACACTGTGAAAGACTGGCAATCTTAACTTTTGTTTTCCTAGTTTTATCCCTGTACGTGAGGCTTATGTGCAGTTGGACCCCTGTGTTGTGTTTAAAATTAGTTGAATTAGTGCTTCATTTGATAATAAAATTTCTTGCTGTCTAAATTATGAAATTTGATATGTAATTATATTATGTTTTTATATTTTTGTAATGTTTCAACAAAAGTGTTTCTAAAATTTAATATTTGAAATTTTGGTTTGAGTTGCTGTGAATTAATAAAGTCCCTCAGTTTAGAACTTTAATTTGGGCACCTGTAGCTTAAAAAGACCCGTAACCCCCCAGGCTTTATCAAACAGGCAAGATTGGAGTGACATGCAAGTGAATCATATGCTAGACACGGTGGACAATGCAGAAACAGGTAAAGTATGCAAAACCACATAATGATTGTAAGATAAGAAAAGTCTTTTTACATCAATTTGGTGGTAGAACTAATGTCTAGTTGGCTTTTTTAAAAACAAATCAGTGGGAATTATTTATTGTGTCATGTCTAGAGACAATCCCTTGATTTTTCTTTTACAACACGAATTGTTTAAAACCATAACGATCATATAGGTGGAAATTATATATATATAATATATATAGTGGCTAAAAATGCATTTGTTTTGTTACCACTATATTGTGAGATGTCATCCAGATTTCGGGCTTGGTCGTTTAAAAAGGGAATGTTAGTCACTGTGATGTCCGAGCATAAGACTACAAACACACTACAAAATGGTCAATAGAAATGAGGCTCTTATCAGAGGAGCCAGGGGCAAAGGCCGGAGTGAGGTAGACTTTACAGCCAAAACATCGAACGAGGTTGATTAAGACAAGGCTATTGATCCTTTTGATGTTAAAGTGGGCTTTTAGAATGAAACACCAACAACTATGCCACTTTTATTAAAGCTCAGGATTCAAAAACACTTTTTTTTTTACCCCACATCATGTGTTATGAGTCATCTGTTCCTGTTAATACCTCAATGCATGACATGTAACTGCTACCTAACCTGACAATTAAATTATGAATCAAAATATACAAATTATAGTTATGTTTGTTGTATGCTTTTATTACAAACACAACCTTTTGAAGTTAAAACCCTCAATTAAAACCTGTATTTAATCTAATCTCTATCTTTTAAGTGCACGCCTTTTCACTGTGTGAGTGCGTGTTTGAGTTTAAATGGAAAATCACCAGCCAGCCCCCCCTCTCCACTTCTTAAAGCCACAGTTCCTCACAGTCACCTTACTCATGCCACTGACTCATTTATCTGTTTTCTTCCCTTTAAATATTTCCTTGACAAAAACAGTAAATTAACATTAGCTCTAATGTTCCTGTTTACAGAAAGCATGCAGGTCCAGTGGCATTACAAGGTTAGCAGAAACTAATACTTTTTAATGTTGGATTTTCTGGTGGTAAATAAAAATAATAAGCAAGGAAAACTAGTTTATAGCCCAAATATTTTAATTTTGCATATATTATACATTTAAGATCCATAATAAGAGGTGCATCATGAAATACTTTAAAACAACGTCAGATTTACCAGGGGTCTGCAACCTCTAATATTAAAGAGCAATTTGGGCCTGTTTCTCGCTGATTAAACATCAGTACTAGTCCGATTTCACCCTTTTGAAAAATGTGGTACTGCTTTGAATTCTCATTGTTGTTACTTTTGAAATCAATATAAAATATATTTCTTTTTTTGGCATGAATAGAAACAGAAATATGCAGACAAAAGCTTTTTCTCAAAATGAGAAATTGCTTCTTTACTTCTGTCAGAGGCTGGTATGACTGACTTTTAAAATAAAAGACATCCTCTACCACATAGGATCATCCCACTGAAGCTAGTGTTGTCTCATGAAAGGTTTTGAAGAACCATTCTGAGGAAAATTGTTTATTTTGGTGTTTTTTTTCTCATGATGGAGGACAAAAAAAAAATTATGCCTAAGATTGCATTTCTGAGTATTTATTTATTCAAATCATTGGGAATCAGGAGCAGATGAAATAATTTGCAGCAGTGACTTAGATGCTACAGTCAGTGGGCCACAAGCTCCCTGCTCTGCTTCATTCCCATGCTTCCACTTGTTGACGACTAGATCCATGTACGTATTTCATTTTCCTCGTCCAAGCTGGCACTTGGCTCAAAACTGTACGGCTGGATAGCTCCAATATTGCTCGCCATTTTTGTTGCACCGCTAATGTTAGGTTGAGGTTGTGATGGTCTGTTAGCTATCGAGAGAGACTCTGAATGTTAGGACACAGATTTATTGATTTGGCTTAAAAACAGCATAATCATAGTTAAAACACCACTGGGAATGCTTTTAGCGTAGATCAAAACAGGATGTCAATGGGACTTTTAACAAGTCAAAAATGGCATTTTCTCTTGTTATTTCTTAGGTGTACTTTGGTGAGCGGTAATCCTTTTGCTTACTTACCAAAGCAGTTAACCTAAACATGAACACAACGATTTTTATCTTTTGATTCAATAAAAAATAGCATGTAAAGAACGTAAATTGATTTCCTTCCCTTATATGCAGCTAATAAGCATTGTTGTACTTTAAACTGCTATCATAAAAAGAGAAATCAGATCAAACATGTTACAGGAGCTATGATAGTATTTGAAATATGTGCTAAACCGCTAGAAGATGGTAGCACACTCAAGGCCTCTTGAGTTGGTGCAATGTTAGCAAAAATGTAAAATTTGTGACAGATTATCTCACTGTTTTAGGAGCAACTATCTATAGACCCAAGAAATCTCTATTAAATCACCGGTAAATATTTTTTGAATCTTGAATATCTTTTTTCAGCCAGAGACTCACTATGAATATGTAAAAGAACTACAGAGCATCAGTTTGCAGACCACTGAGATATACTATGACACATTTTTTTTTAGGATATTTTATGCTTTCTAACAAGATATTTATGCAAGAGTGCCTTAGTCAATACGAGACCAATATTGTTTTCTTGAAGTATTTGTTATAAGCTTCAGAAAAAGGTAACATTTTCTCCCGAAACATAACCAGGAAAGAAGAATAGCCTATCTGTTACTGCCAAAGGTGAGAATGTAGACAGAATAGTTAAGCATTCCTGCTTATCATTAACAAAATAGCCTTTGGTTTGTTAACACCTAATGGAGCAAGTAAGTGGCTCACTGTGACATTTTATTTTTAAGAAATATCTTTAACTAAAAAAGAAGCATTCAGTTTCATCCCATTTCTGTTGTTTAAGCATACACTGATGACTTTTTCTATTGAAATGATCAGTCAAGGTTATGCATTCCTTCTCCCTATCATCATATTGTTGTCATTCTTCTGCTTGTACCGTTTTTTTCCCACATGCTTCTGAAAAAACATGACACGTCAAAGCAACTGGCTTTCCCGGACAGATATCTTTCTGTTTCGTCAGGGCTTTCTGGAACATTTGTCTTCTGGAGGACAAAAAAGACGGTTTATGGAAAGTCTCTGCATGAAAGTCTCCACCCTTGAATTTAGTATTTTAAATTTGCTAATCCACCATGGCAACTGCTGACACAGTAACAGTATTGACATCTTTAAAGCATAACCTGTGTAAACATGAAAGATAAACTTGAAATGTATGTTTTTATTGCTAAAAAATATAATTTTTTGTGAGTTTAGGTTGAATTTTTAAAAATCCAATGTATCCATGCTTTTTATTTTGTAATAAGTTAATTTGTAAGAAAAACAAAAAAAAATCTAAAGCATTAAAGCTTTATGGTGAAAAGGCTATTCATGATGACCCAATGAGAGCGACCATCAAACCAGAAGGATCGTACCGTAAACATGAGGAGCATGATGAGCCGTGGCGAGGCTAAACAGCCCACTTGTCCTTGAAAGGAAATAATGTGTTTTTCTTAAACTATAGGGGACTATAGCTCATTTTTAAAAAAAGCAAAAATAAAAGTGACAGAGGTTTGAGGGCACCTTGTGAGCTATTCAGACAAACTCAAAAAATATTTTAGGATTGAAATAAAAACATACAGCCCAAATTGTAAGTGATCCATCTTTTCTTTAAAATGAATCTCCTCTTCGGTTCACTTTGTAACAAATGTTCCATGTTGGTAGCATTCATGGATTACTGCCTTATTGTTTACTTTTGAAGAGTTTGGGGTTAGAGGTCGATGCAGTTGCTAGATTTAGCCTGTCTGCCTTTAGAGGTCTGCCTTAAGGGCAGAACAGTCACATGGTGACTCTGTAATCCTGCCTCACATGCAGGTGCTGCTGGTATCTGTGGAGGTGGTCATGTCCTACACTGGTTACCAGTTTGTTCATCTCCGGCGGGACATGAGTTTGTGTTTTACAGAAAAACAAAGACACAAGCCAAATAATGAGGCATGACCACAGCATGCAGAAAGCAAAAGGCCGATTAGAGAAGTGACTCGCTCTGCCCACTGATATGTATGCAGGAGACACCTCCAGAGAGAATAACCTCACTGGGGTCCAGACTGCATTGCTTCTGTGATGCATTTCCTGGATGTGTTCAACCAGATTTGTCAGGAATTCTTTCGCCGTTGGCAAATGTGACCAAGACGACCACTGTTTGCCAGCTTGTCTGTTTTCTTGCTAATGCTGCAGGAGAGCAAGTAAGACTTAATCCCATCTTACCGTGGCTATGTTAAGTGTAAGCATCTGACTGTCACACTTCTAAGCAGAGCCGACACGCGGAGAACGGAGATAAACAGAATTCCAGGTGGATAGGCTTAAGATGCAATCATTGTTTTGGAAACTTTATTGGCATTCAAATCCTGGTTCTCATAAAGCCCAGTCATTGGAAGGAAATCTTCAGAGCCCACATTATCAAAAAGCAATAATTCAGAGCATGTGTGGTATACACAGGCGAGCGTTATGCAACGGCTGGCGAGGTCATCTGTACTCTGGCGCTTTCCATAAATGGACATGTTGTAATGAAAATTCAGGTTTTGTATTCTTAACCATAAATTTATATTGAAACGGCTCTGTTTTTTCAGTCAGAAGAGCCACAGTTCTTCAAGAAGTCAAACACATACAGAACTCAGATGGAGTGATGCCATGGAAGATCCTGAGCTTTTCAGGTCTGTTTCCGCTAAGTATGAGATTACCAATCCTAATCAACTCCTCCTCCCCCATCTCAGACGGTAATCTCTGGCTAATAGTACATTAGGATTTTGAAAACACAACACCAGCACTGGGTTTTGTGTTGAGTTATGTGGACTCAACATTGGAATATGAGGGCAAGGCCTAAAACAGCCTCCTCATTATTCATCTCTACAAACACAATCACAGGAAACTATTTAAGTTTGACCTCAACTCATTCTTCTAAAAAAAAAAGCAAAAACATCATATACATAAACCTTACCTGGAACTGTTCTACTCAAACCGAATGTCTGGATATTTCAAACTACACACTGCATCGGCATCCCTGAGAATTTCATGAAAACTTTACTGTGTGCAGTTGAGTCTCTCTGTCTGTATGTTGCAATTGTTGGGATGTGTGTGAGTGACTGTGTTTGACTCAAATGTACCAAAAACAGGAAGCAGAAACTGAAACACCATCTTGGCTAACCAGTAAAGATCAACAGAACACACAAGAGGAACAAAAAGATTGAAAAATATTCCCCAAAACTGTTTGGTAGGGACAAAAACATCCGCGTATATCACAACAAAACCATAAGCCATGAAAATACAGACAAAACGGCGAGCAACTAATCTGCTGTTAATAACTGTTTTGGGCCTGAAAAGTACAGCTCATAAAAAAGTCAGTTGCTTTTTCATGTTTTTATGTAAATAGATTAAAAAAAGCATGAATTTGGCTTCAGTTCCAGAGTAGTGTGCAAGTAACAAATGAAAATGTACATTTATATATCTCCTTACAACATTGTTAATCATTTATTAGTTAAGGCATTGAGAAAAATGGAATAATCCTTTGGTTTTTTTCGTCCTTCAAAAACAAAGCAGACTGACCACCTGTCGTATATATTGTTTAAATGTTGAAAGTGAGGAAGTTGATGAAGTGACATGAAAAAAATGAGGAGAAAGTACAAAGACACTTCACCGGAATTGTTTGCTGCTATTTGGAGTTACCAGCTTTATCCTCCATCTGCTCTGGCATTAAACAAAGACTACATGTAGATCACGTTTAAAGTAACATGTACATGGACGTGCTGGGAAAAGGAGACCAGATGGTGGGAGTGACATGAGTGTGCATGTTCTGGACACGTCATCTGCGCAGCACCTGACGTGTGCAAAACAGCTAAATCAAAATGGACAGCTTTCCTGAAATGAAAAAGAGCTAAATATTTTTTTTTCCCCTAAATAACTGCCACCCAAATTCACCTGCATCATTTTATCTTTGCATTTCACTTGCCATTTCCATTATATGGCTTCCAACCGTAAACGTGCCTTTTTGTTGAAAGAAGCATATAATGTCATCATGGTTATTTTGTGTGTCTCTACTAGCATTTTGTTCATAGAAATAGAGTTCATTTTTTTGTAAAGATTAACAATTTGATATTTTTTATACAATAAAAGGAAAAGGGAGCTCTTTATTGTCTGCATTGATCCAATCTTAATCTAAAAATCTATTTTCCATGACAGATGTAACAGTTAAGAGTGAGTGTTGGTCACACTGTGGCATGAGTCATCCCTCTGTGCCATTCTTAAGGTTATTTCTTCGACAAAGAAAACATTGTCAACGGCTCCAAAAGTAAATTTACAGAAAGGGAGAAAAAAAACACACTCGGATTAAACTACAAGAGTTCTTTATGTGTTTATCAAAACACACAAGATTACTTAAAGAACTGATTAATTGGACTCCATAAAGAAACACCAGGAATGTCATCATAGATTTTTATAAGAAGTTAAACCTAAAACTTGTCTTCACTTGTGTCTAGCGAGCACTTGGAACACAATTGATTCAAATGTGAAGTGTGTTTGATTGGTGATGTGGTAATGCTGGAGTTTGTCGAGTCAAATATAAAAGAACCTTGTGTAACCACAGTGTATGTGAAACCAAAGACTTCTTGTGCAATAATATTTGTTTTAAAGATGGAGTTTTAGCAGTTTCTATAATCTGCTCAGGCTCTCCACAGAGTTTTGTGATTTTTTTCTTGTGCTTTATCCCAGTTTATCCAAACATAGTGGTAAGGGGTGGCACAGTTCTGAGTGGGAATTTTTCCTTATGACTAAACACTTCATGACTTCATGACTTCTACTTTCTTCCAATTTAAAAATAAAACTCAGAAATCAAACATAAATTATTTTGTTCACTATTAAATCTGCCTTAACTAAAAGAAAACTTAAATAAATACACGCACACCCATACCATTATTCCTCCTCCCCCCAACTCCACAATGCAGTTAGGTCGTACTTTTTTCTGCTCATTCTGTTATCTTTGCTTTTCTTTGCTTACGTCATCCATTTTCTGTCTGAGTTGTTGTTGTTGTAATCCGGTTTTACTTTCAACACCTCATACAGAAATCCATCAAGGAGGACATTTCACATGCCGCCTTTTTGAACAACAATGATGCCAGTCATGACCACAAACAAAAAAATGTCATAATAATGTTATTTATTAAAAATATATTTACTTAATTTTCTTAATATTCACACGCTTTCCCACTTCTATATATAATTTTTCATTCCCTCTTTCCAGAAACAACAACATGATGGTGTAGCCTAATGAGACCAGTGAACGTCTTGAATGAAAGAACGTTTACAACTGTGCGCCGGAAGCTCAGCCCCCTAGGGATCATGGGTAAACTGTATAAAATTTTTAAACATTTAGCAATATTCATGAAAACATCTTAAACCTTGATGTAGCTTTCGTTAGTCACATGTTTCTTCTTGTCTTGTTTCATGTGTGCCTTTCACACGCTGGGCAGGGAGTGAAAAGCTTTGTCATCAACAGAATCGGTCCTGTGTTGACGTGCTTTAAAGAGATCAAAAATTAATCCACAGATTTCAATAAAATATTTCTATACAGTAAAAAGACCTGAGGCTTATTACAAGACGCTTTAATGTGTGACTGATGGAAACAAAAGTTATATTGACATTCAAACTCACATTTACGTCACAGCGAACTTGTTCTGTAACTTTGACGACATTAATGACAATTTGTCAAATGACTCATAAAAACTGATACAAGTTCAATTTAAAAAAAACGTTTTTTTTTATGAAACAGTTCAAGAAACAAACTCAGGCAAAGCAGATCCTCCTTGGATTCATGAGAAATGGCGCCATCTTTAGGTGACTTCTGAAAGCTACTGGACAATTTTAGAAAAAATAAAGACAAAAAAAGAACTTTTTTTTAAAACCTTTATTATCTAAGGAACGTAATGGTTTACCCCATCACAAACACCATAATAAAATGTTCTTTTTCATAATAAGTGTTTTAGTTCAAAATCGCTCATTTCATATTCTTTTGTAAGCAATATATTTTTCTTGTTTTTCGTCCATTTTGCAATCTAGGCATTTCTGAATGAGTATATATATAAGTGGACTTAATAAAATAACATTTTTTACTTGCTTAACCCTTGTGCTATCTTAGATGACTCCACCCTTGCATTGACGTGTTCTCCCTACCATGACAAAGGTGGATAAAGGTGGAAAGATTTCATGTAATCCATGGATACCAGTGAAGATCACAAATCATTGAAGAAAAAAGGTTCAGAGCACTGTCTGGTGGGTCTAGAATCAGTGTTTTTCAACCAGTGTGCCGCGGCAGCCGGTCTCAGCTGTCATTGACACCGTGTGACCACAAAGATTCAAAGATTTTTATTGTCATTGTGTTTCTACAACGAAATTCTGTTTGCACTCAGTCAAAAAAGAAGAAGTAAACAACAAAGAATAAAAACCAATACAAATCAGAAAATACTTTAAGAAGTTTAAAATGAAAATTTCATGATAAATAAACAGCTTTATTGCATATTCAGTAGTGTGTTGTACTGAGAGATGTCTGAGATGAATAAGATTTAAGTCAGTGGGAGATGGAAAGCGCGGGGGGGGGGGGGGGGTGATGGAGACTTCCACTTCTGGGGAAGAAGCTGCGTCTCAGTCTATATGTCCTTGTTTTTAAAACCCGGTACCTCTTGCCCGATTGCAGCGGCACAAACAGGGAATGTCCAGAATGGCTGCTGTCCATGCTGATGGCCCGTGCTCTTCTCTTTAGACGCACTTTGTACACAAAAGAGCTTTACATACCTACTAACATATTTACTGCAGCCAATTTGAATATAAATAATAATTACATTTTTCAACCGTCAGCGGAATACAGGCTATAGGATATGATGGAATCCTTTATGAAAAGTGAAAAGTGAAAGTGAAAAGTCTACATAAACAAACATCTACAAGTCTCCTAATCATGCCCTCTTGAGTCACCATGCATTTTCTAGATTCTCTAAAACATCTGGCTGTTTTTTGAGCAACTATGACTGGTTGTATAGGAAAACCATAAATGGTGCATAAATCCTGGACAGCTGCACAAAGTTCAATGGATGAAAAAAAATGTAAACACTGGGACGATTCACTTTCCCCACAATTTAGTTGAACGGTGTAACTGTTTGGTTTTAAACTGTTAAATGCCATACACATGAGACATTAGCAAAGCATTAAAAACAAAATCTAAAAAGTTAAGGTTTATAAACTGAATTCAAAATTTAGAACAATTTTACAGAAAACATCAAATCTGTGCAAACTTTTCCAAATTGCATCTTTAAGAGTCTTTTAAATACAACCAAATTTACATTTTTAGATGGGAAAACAATTAGTACAAAAGTTAAATGTATTAAAAAAAACTAGTTTTCTCTTCTTGTTTGTTAGCAAAAGAAAATAAAAGATGGCACATGTTCTTAAGACGTGGTTTAGAACACACAAGGCAGGAAAAGATTGGTGGAAAATAATTTAATATTTTTTCTAGTTTACACAAAGTGCACTAAAGTGGAAGACAAGGTTAAGTGCAAGATTTCAAAACCACTGTTCTCACATCAATGCCTGAAAACAAACATTTAAGACATCAGAATCATCATCCGATTTGAACCTCATTTTTTCAGATTTTAGGACACTGTGTGGTTTCAGTTCGTTCTCTTTATTAAAAACAAAAAGTTTCACTTAGTTGCAAATGATAATTATGAAAATGAAATTCAGGTTGACCCAAAAAATAAAACCATGTTAGAAAAGCAAGAAGTAATACCGTGAATTTTAGCAAAAACATGCATATGTGACGCATCTTTTCGTGCTGACATTATGCGTTCGGGGAGTTTTTCTGTGACAACCTAAAACCAAATAGCATTTCTCTCATTTGGTATGTCTCTTGTGATAGGACGCTCTGCACAGCCAAACAGTTACCACTGAATAGAATTGGGTAACATTAAAGGCAGCTACTTCCATTGCAGTACGCTGTAAACTAAATTAAACAAACATATAAACGCATATGTTATTTTTGTCCCCTCTTGTGGTTTTATATAACTGCAGATCTTAGAAAGTCCATCTTAAAATTTCAAAAGTGGGCTAATGTCTTCAGCAGTCGATATTAACGCTGGCAAGCAGCTCCTCCAAGGCCTCCAGCTTCTGGTTGGCCTCTTCGATTGCGCTGTACGTCTGCACGTTGCTGGCGATGTGGAAGCGGATGTCATCCACCAGAGGAACCGAGTCCGTCTCTTGACGCTTCTCCAGCGACGCAGCGTCCTCCTTGATGATCTCCGCAAACTCCGGCTGCTCCACCAGCTGTGGCAGACGGGAAGGTGTGAGTTTCTGATGAGGGTTAACTGAGCATGTGCAGCCGGAGGACTTAGCACGCCAACCTCAGCTGGAAAACTCTGACACTAACAGCTACCAAAACACAAAACTGGAACATTAAAACTATTTAGGATTTGTAAATATCTAAATCAATACCAGCCTTTCTTTAAGATTAGAAAATAAGAGACAAGTATATTTTTACTAAATTATTTTAAAAAAATTATAGTCAAATTAATGTCTAAGCATTTTTTTTAAAGCCAAAGAGCCACAATAGTTGAATAAAAATGCCACTTGTGGCTCCAGAACCTCAAGTTGCAGACCTCTGCTTTAAGAAAAATTGATGGCATCATATAAAATCTACCATCAGCTGCAGTATGAACACGTGTGCAGTGACCAGCTCCCAGTGGCCTCATACCACAGCAATGACGGATCATACAGACATTGGTAGATAAAGACACCAACCCGCTCAATGATCTTGGCCATTAACTCTGTGCACTGGTCTTCTAGGCGAGAGAGGCGGAAGAGCTTGGCGGTTTTCCACATATGCAGGACGTTGTCCTCGCCAATGCTCTTAGCAAGCGTCTTCCCACAGAGACGTTTCAACCCCGGCAGCAGATACATGTCAGCCACACACAACACATCCAACACGTTCTCCATCATCAGCTGGACACGAAGGGAAAGCAGACAGGAGGAAAAATCATAGTGATGAACAGTCAAGATGACAGTGGGAGAGATTTCATAACAGTCAAGAATGAATAAAAACATACATCTTATCATTTATGACATTGACAGCTGAAATGGGGGAGACAGATAAAAATTACAATAAAAAAAAGACATCCAATTAGATTTTAAGTTTCTAAAAACATACATATATTATGTATTTAAAATTTCATTAGACAGACATTATTCAATCGTTTAGCTCATTAAATTCAGCTTATTTATAAGATAATACAAATCAGGGACACAGTTTTTTGGTGACAAATTTCAATTTTCAGGTTGATGATGAAGAAAAAAACTGCTGTTCTATCTGTTAAAATTCACTTGTTTAGAATATTTCAAATTAAACAGATAAAATAAAGATAACTTTAACCCTGATAGTATATATTTAAGGTTAAAACACAGTAGAACTGGATATTATCTAAAATTATGGATATTTGCAAATCATTACCTGGGATTTGAAATAAAATGGTAATATGGAGGCAGACAGTTCTGTATGTAAAACTTTCTTTCTTATAAGGTTTAGGGAGGAATCTATCCGCTACACAATATCAGGAATACAAAGGTTTTCTGTTTCCAGCATATTTTTAATGTAACTTCAGAAAATATTATCTTAGATGAACTGTGCCTGTACCTCCGTCTCATCAGTGTAGATGTAATACATGACATGGATGAAGATCTCATGGGTGATGTTGTGTAAAGTTATCACTGGGATGCTGGGCTGGGACTGCAGCAGCTCTCCCTCACTGAAGTGGTCCTCCAGCAATGCTTTGAAATAATCGCTGCGTCCACAGAAAAATGCCTGTCGAGAAAAAGAAACAGCCAACATTGTTGCATTTAAATATGAGTGTCAGGATCCGGGGCTTTAAAAAAGGAGTATTGGGAGCATTTCAGTACCTTGTGACACAAAAAATTGTAGCCCTCAACTCTGAAGCAGATGTCAGGGTAAGTGGGGAAGCGATCTACTCTGTTAAATGGAAGCTCATCAAATCCAACCTGTGGAGAAAAAATATAATTTTGTATTTTAAAAAATGCAGTAGCAATGAGTTTCTGCTGGACTGCAATGGAGTCCTCACTCTCAGCTCAGTGGGCAGAGCGCAGTCTGCTAGCTGGGCCATCTCATCCTGGAGTTGACATGTATGAGGCTCCAAGCTCAGAACTTTAACACAAATTCCTGGCTTGTTGGAAACTTCAGGAAAAGAAAAGAAAAAATCAAGACAAAATCAGTTTCTCTCATCGTGGAAAAAGTGGGAAAAAAAAGTTCTGTCAATATAAATGTAATTTATGTCTTACCGAATTCATAAACCTGCTTGCATTTATTCTCCAGTTCCTCAATAAGATCAGTCATTTTGCACTGCTTAGCCAGGCGTCTGCTCTCCTCCACCAGACTAATATCAATATCCATTCGTCCTGAGCCATTTGGTCAAAATGTAACCAGTTAGATTAACAAAAAAATTAAAAGCATCAGTAATGAAATGGTTCTTTTGTGTTAATAAAGTTGGCTAAACAGCAATCACCCCACAAAATCCTTTTTGGGAGCCAACCCAGCTACATTTGGGCAAAGGTGGGATACACCCTGAACAAGTCATCAGTTTGTCACAAAGCCTCACATGCACACCAGAAGGCATACATTCGAATCTATGGACTGTGGGAGGATGCACCAGTGCTCAGAGAAAACCCATGCATGCACAGGGAGAGCATGCAAACTCCACACAGAAACGTTCCAGATGGGATTTAAACCAGGGCATTCTCGCTGTGAGGCAAGAGCGCTAACCACTACACCACAGTGCGCACTGTGGCACATGTCTGCTTTTCACGACAGCAGAAAAGTTTCTATTTGAAGCCTCAAACTAATTTTTAATTCAGTCAAAGTTTAAACAAAACCGATTTAAATTAGAATGCTGTTTGGCTCTCCTTTAATAGGAGGAAAGCTTGACTTAAAAAAAATAAAATCATCCCAAATCTGGTTTGACAGAAGATTATAAATACTTCTAATTAATCTTTCACTTTGTGAAGTTTTTAAAATCAGAATTCTGCTGCTGACGTTCACTGACCTGTATAGAAATATTGCAAGATGGCTCCAAACGCCGCAGGATTAATCTGAAATCAAAACAGCTTTTATCTGTATTGATGCAAGCTGCAATGTATTAGTCAATACAATGGATCATTTAAAGACACAAGTTAAGAGTGAATACATGCGTTTGTTTACCAGTGGGTGCTTGAGGGTGATAAGGCTCTTTCCTTTCCATTTGGTTTCAAACATTTCAGTGAAGTACTCTGAGCGCGCGCTGAGAACACACCGATGGGCTTGAAATGTTTGACCATGAACCAGAAACTTGACGTCGCTGTGCTGACCCTGCTCTAATAACCTAAAGATAAAGCAGATTATGGATTTTTTTTTTAGATAAATGCACCTTGATGAAAATAATGTATAACTGTGAACTGTTAGAATTTCAAGGGGAGGATCTGAAGAATCTGGAAAACATGGCTCTTACATGTGCAGAAAGTAGTTGAAATCATTTCGCTGCATGGCACGAACGCTGACGCATTTGTAATCTTTAAGCAGGCGGCGAATGGAGTCATTCAGGGAGCCGTAGACACACCTCTCACCATCAAACGTGTTGGCTTCACACTTGGCACCTGAAAGTCAATCCATTTAAAAATGGAGACGGGTTACAAAAAGACTAAACCTGTGTTGATCTCACCTCAGTTACAAGTTCATGAGTTGATAGTCAGGCCTACCACTAGCCAACAGGTACTGGACCAGCTCCTCATGACCACAGAGACAGGCATAATACCTAAGGGGCAAGAGGAGTGTTTGTATTTTGAGAAAAAAAAAGGTTTACTGGGAAAACTATACTTACAAAGGAGTACTGTCCCATTTGTCTCTCACATTGAGGTCCACATCTCTTTGTTCAACAAGGTATCTGATGGAAAAACAGAAAACAGTGATGTAATGAATAGAACTTAAAAGGACTCATCTTAAAGAGGTTCAAACACAAAGAAGTAACCTTGATGTTGATTTTTTTAGAGAGGAATTTATTAATTATTCTACCTCTTTGATTGACCAACATCTGCTTTATAACCAGGAGTGTACAGATTCATTTTGCAAGGATTTGACTCGTCGTCGTAATTTGTGGTAGCTGATACGATTCATAGTCGATATTTGTTCATTTTGAACTCTGACCTCAAATTAATCTAGGACATCTTTAGCCAAAAGTTCTACCAGTGTGACTCAGATAGAAATATCTGGGTACTGACCAGGTGGAAGTTTTCGAGATTACTTGTATTTCTTGCAAGATAATCAAGTGTAAATATGTGTACAAAACAACTAAAGAATGAATGTCAAATCCTTTCCCATTTTAGTGTCATAAAGTTCAGCCCACTGTTGTTTTTCCACATCAAAACGATAGAAAGGGAACATTATTAGAACGTTCTACCACACTGTATGATCACATCTTTGCTAAATTCAAAGTGTTCCTTCACTTTAGACTGTAATGATGGCTTGATCCCTTTTGTTGACATGTGTTGTCCACTGTGATGCACTTGGTCGTTTTTATGTTACAGTAAAATAAACCAAATACACCTCAATCCAAACAGTATTTTCCAATATCTGTATAATCGATTTATTGTATTTTGAAACTATTGTATAATGGTATTGAACGATATCATTCTATTTGATTAAAAACTTCTCACAGACTGATCGACCTGGTTGAATTATATGAATATAAATCAATTCATTGATTAAGCCAATTAATTGTTACACCCCTATTTATATCCCTTTTTTCATACGAACATGATCTACTAGGGATTAAAAACATGATCGTATAATCATGAATGTGCACAAAGTACTGGTTAGCATTAAAGGAGAGCTTTCAATGAGGCTTAACTAATCACTTATCACTTTGACTCTCAGAGTAAAATAAGAATGCGTGAAGGTGTCATTAGCTGAACTTGCAAGCTTGGTCATTTTTCCTAATTAGCTACATTAGCTGCCGCTCCTGTTTATGAAACTGACTTTGGCATGAACCACGGATAGAATAAAGAAGGTTAATGTGAGGATTCTAAACATTTTGTTGTAAGAGGAAGATTTCTCTTTCATGCAAGCGAAACTCTGATGAGAACAGAGCGATTGATTTACCTGACTCTACAAACGTCGCCCTTTCTGCAACTGCTAAACAAATCGCACACGTCCATCGCCTCGGTGTTTTCGGTCCTCTGTAATGCATTGAGACGGCCTGTCTACCAGACAGGTGAGCAGTGCTTGGATATTTCTTCGGAGGCCGATCGGTGGACCCTGGAAAAGCTGCTCGGTTCACACAACCTCTGGAACAGTTGTTGACAACCTACCTTCCTTGTGTTTTGGTCGATGGGAAAGTGAGTCACGTGACCAAATACCTCTTCAAGTGTTCTACGGATTTCCGAAGATACCAACAAATAAATTATTCTACACCAATAACTCGCCACATTTTGATTAATTTCGATACATTTGTATGGTAATAAATATTTTTAAAAGTTTATTTCTGTGGATTTCGATGATTAAAAAGAGAGTATTTGTCCTTATGTGTTAGTAGCCTGAAATTGAAAGAATGCGAGATAACGATGGACATTTAACGCATCAGACGCCATTATGCTACGTATACGGTTTGTTTTGAAAACTATTTTAAATAACTCATCACCACCTCCATGAGGGGGCCTCTTGAGCTGTACACGAGGGGCGATAATAAACGTCTGGAAGCTTTTTTTTTTTAAATAACTCATCGGAGAAATACTTCTGTTAAGTTGAGTGCTGGCACCACTAAGTTGTATCGCGAGAGGAGACATCACGTGATACCTCATGGGCGGAGAGCGTCGCCATCTTGGTGAGGTCAAGTCACTGCCACAGTGCATACATGTGAACACATTTTTTGCAAAATGCCAGTTCATTGTGAGAGTTTCAACTGCCAAAATCAGATAAATGAGTCCACGAAGGAGGAAGGCATAACATTTCACAGGTAAGTACTATATTTTTTTTTCTTTCAATGCTGCAGGGGCTTCAGTACACATGTTGACATGCATGATGCTCAACAACTGCAGCTCTATCAACAATATGCTGCATGATACGTATAGTTTGCTGTCGACATAAATGTAAACTTTATTTTTTTAAACCTATACTCAGTATACTAGGACTAGGCTATTATAGTAATTTCGATTTATAAATTTCGGACTCAGTGACTGAACTTTTCTTGCAGATTTCCAATGGATTCTGACTTAAGGAAAATGTGGGTCTTAGCTATCACAAGAGCTAACCCGGATGGATCACTGTGGTTACCAACTACTAGCAATACAGTCTGGCTATGTTGAAAACTTACGTGGAAACAGATTTTGATAAGACTGGCCAGACTATTCGCTTGAAACCTGGCATCATCCCATCTGTGTTACACAAATTGATCACTGACACGAATCAGTAGGTAAATATATTGTTTTTCTTTGTTTTTGTTTTTTTTGATAAATCAATTGTTGACTTATTGTTGACCTATTATTGATTTGTTATTATTTACTATTGACTCATTACTGATTTATTATTATTGTTATTCTTTTTTTCCACTATTGTTGACTTGTTAAATATTTATTGTTATTATTATTATTATTATTATTGACTCATTATTTATTTATTGTTATTTATTATTATTATTATCATATTATTGACTTATTTTTGGGCTTTTCTAAATAATTAAAATTACGTGTGAAAGAGGTCTAAAACTTCTAAATGTTTAGAATAATTTTTGAAAGTTCTTTGTAATGATTTTTTTTATTTGTCAGAAGTCCTGCAACTATGCATTTTTCATTAAAGTTTGAGCTTTTAAGGCTGACTGTTTCTCTTATTTAACACCAACCAATGATGTGTATACATTATATGTATATATAGTATATAAATATTTATATATGTATGTATATATTTAACCCTTGTGCTATCTTAGATGACCCCACCCTTACTTTTTTGACATGTTCTTCCTACCATGACAAAGGTGGATGAAGGTGGAAAGCTTTCATGTAATCCATGGACACCAGTGAAGATCACAAATCATTGAAGAAAAAAGGTTCAGAGCACTGTCTAGTGGGTCTTGATGACCATATACTGTATATATATATACATATACATATATAAGCTACTTAGTATATATGTATATAAAAGCTACTTAGAGGCCACCAAAGGCAATAGAAAGCATTGTCATGTGGCTAGAGGACGACCTCATCAACGGTGGCGGTGGCCAGGCTTCCCAAGCGGGCGTGTCTCTTCTAGCGATATAACTCATTGGCTGGCACCACTTGCAGATTCTGTCTTCAGAGAGGAATAAGACAGGGGTGATCTGTTTCTGTGTACCTTTTTCTTCTGCTGCACAAGTATTTTGCAGATATATAAAATCTAGTAATATTGTTGGGATTTCTATTTCTGGGAAAAAACATTCTTATAAGTCAGCTGGCAGATGATACCACGTTATTCTTAAAAAACCATCAGCGCTTTTGAAATGTCACGCTCCCCGCATTGCATTGTTTACAACAGAGCATGACATACGATAGTCGCTGCTTTCTGTCTTTGTAATAAAATGCCTTATCTGTTAATACAAAAGTATCTTTGTGTAATCTCACTGTGTAGTTTTCAATCATCAGTACATAAACAATAATGTACAAATAAATATGTAACTCATAAACAAACATTTACTAATAGTAAATGTTAGTAAATAGTAAAATACTACTTACTAATAGTATTTATATATATACGCGCAAAGGAAGATCTTCAAGACATTGATGACTCAAAGTAGCTCACATGCCAAAAAAGTGTGAGCACCCCTGCATAAATAATGTCCTAAAAATGAAATGGTTAAAAAACTTCTTAAAAATTGAAACTTCCTTTTGGAATTTCATACCATAATATGTATTTGATAAGCTTGGATGCCATTTTTTTCTATTGTGTAACTTCAAAATAGACAAAATTCTGTTAAAACTGCCTAATTTTCACAAAGCAGGTTTTATGGCATGGACTCTGATCCACAAACATAATTTTTCTCTCCAGCGCTACTGTATTTGGAATAATGCAGATATTCTGCATTTTACGTTTTTCTACAGTTAAATATACCAATTTTTTTACAGTGTACAGAATATCTGCATTATTTTTGTATACAAAAACGAGTATTTTTCTTGAAAATTGGTTTGAAAAGAAACATTTCTCTTGTGACAGGTTTGATTAATCCTCAAGGTAATCTGATGTCATATGTTGAGTTTCTGTCCACCAATAATCTGCATGACTCACCTGCAGAGCTTGCATTGGTTATTGGAGCCATCCCAAGTGGTGTTTGACTTCTGTGTAGCCGTTTTCCTTCGAATACTCCATGTCCTCCTCCCAAATTAACAGAATTGTGGTGTGGAAAAATATCTTTTTCAGCAAGCTGATATCATCAAAGCATCCATTCTTTGTTTCAAAATTGAGATTGCCACAAAACTGCATGTTATCTCTGACTGGAATAGGTTTGGTTGTAGAATTCAGTAGGAAAAGGTTTGGTCCCTGCCCCAAAAATATCTCATCACCAATAGAATTAAATAAATTTCTTTCAAATTCTTCATACATTTTATCCAGTGAAACACTTTTTTACCTAATTTTAAAAAGATCTGGACTAAAACTGTTCATTGAGTCATTCCTGACCAGAAACTGTGCCTCATCTTTTTTGGTATTGCTCTGTCACTCAAGCATTTTGGAAAGATTTGACACATTTTATAAGAACTCATCTATGTGAAGACTATAAATTATTCTATATACATATTATTTTTGGATATTTAACACAACGGAGATTTAACGCAGAGAACATTTAACTTACTTATAACTACGGCTAAATATTTCACACACAAGTGTAAATATGCCAACAAAAAACAGTTTTTTTATGTTTTCCAGAAGAAAATGATTCTGTATGTCAAACAAAAAAGCTTTTAGAACAGTTGAAGCAGTTGAAACTTTACCAGATTCCTTTAGCTCTATTATTTTTATTTTGTTTTTGCTTAACCTGTTTTTTATTGCTATTATTGTGGCTGTTTGACATTTTTGTGTATTTTCCTGGCAAATGTGAAAAAACTACCATGATACCATAACAACATCTTTTACCATGACGTAAAAGAACTTCAGAGGCAACAAGTACCCTGATTGAACTTGACAAACTTGCTGCGTCAAAATCCAAAATCCAGCACACCCATTTCCTGAGAAAAGACGGCTCCCCGTCATACCTTGTTTACTCCTTCCTGAAACAAAGCACAAACACTGGCGCATAAAGTGTGCAGGCATTCTTTAAATCTGATTTAGACAACTAGGCCTCATCTAGTTGCTGGAAAGTTGTCTTTCAAGACAGCTTGAATACTACTCACCAGCTTTTAGTTAATTTCTGAACTTCTCTTGTTCACCTTTGTTTGTTTAAATAGTTTTTGATTTTATTTATTTATATCTATAGTTTTGAACGTTCAGTCAAGATGTTATGCTGTAGGATAATTCTTTGTTTATTCATTAATTTACACTTAATTGTTTGGTAAAGTTGTTTTTAATTAGGTTGTTTTTAATTAACGTTATAAATAAACAGATTGATGGATTTATTGATCAAATGCAGTCAATCATGTCAACCATATTATCCCTAGAATTAATAAAAAATACTGAGTTTCAACAAACTGTTAAAGTTTGCTTTACAATACATTGACATGTGGTGCTGACGGTTACCTAGATTGTTTTTGCATTTGCTCCTACTACAGTAAGAGCTGCCTGCAGAACAGACTGGTACCAACTGCAGTATCATAAATAAATATACTTTATCATAAATAAATACACTAAATACTTACCCTGTTTTTCAGTATTAAGTGAATGAAGGTGACATTTTTGTCAACCATGTCATCCAGAATTATTGTGATCGAAAAGAAATCGTCAAAACTCAAAGGCTATTGTGAAGGTTTGTTTCAGCAGTTAAAAGATGTGGAAAAGCCAGAGATTCCCTAAGTTTTTTTTAATGGACTAAGCTGATTTGCCCAAAATATCACCATTCATGGCCCCATTCATCCTTTTCTTAATACTGATCAGACGTCCTGTCTACTTACAAAAACCTGTTTCCCCCCCTTTTAAACAGTTGTTGAGACGATAGCATTATGATAAATCAACTCTGGTGTTATCATTTTATGCCTCATATTACTTTGAAGTAACCTAACAATGTGATATTTATGGCACATACAGACATGTAAGAAAACAAATCATTTGCTCTCCTTTATTGCCTGAGACAGATTAAAATTGTAGTTGTCAGTGTCTTTACTGTTATGTCACAAATTCTTTTTTCTCATTAATTCTTTTACATAACTATCAGTCCTAAAAAATATGATAGTGATTCCCCTAAAGTCCAACTTGTGTCAGCTCTTCACACCCATTGATGGTTGCAGACCTAAAATAGGCCAACATACTTTTTAAACTTAAAAAATATTTAATTTTTATATACTCTCAGGTCATGCATATATTACATTAATGTCGAAGGGAAAAAAATCTCCTTTGCTCAAAACTTGTGTATGTGAATGTATTAGATAAAAATCCTTTAAAGGAACACAAACTTTACCAAAAGAAAAAAGATAAAATTCCTCTCACCGTGATGCACATCAAAAGGCCACAGTTTTCGTCATAGAAGATCTTCATGGATTGTACAACAGCTTCATTCCTGAACAATGATCATCAACTGGCAACTGTAAGAGTTCAGGGGTGGGAACATAGTGTACCTGCAAAAACCATCAAGAATGTATTTGCATGGGCACTAGTATTTACGCAGAAAGATTTTTTAAAATGTGTGCCTCCTATGCATTCTTCACTAGTAATGCTGTAATGGTCTGGAATTTAACTGGTGTGTTCTGTTTGTGTTTCCTTGTGTTTAATTATTCAAGCTTGACAGATTCTTGTCAATGCTTTTGGTCTGAGGGGCAGAATAGATGCGCTGCCAAAGGGAGCTAGCAAAACTGTTCCTGATCATAAACTTAAACCTCCTGTGATCTTCCTAATTTGGTTCCCCTAATGGATCTGCTCACATGTGTGACTATAGAAGCAAACAGGACTTGAAATATTAATTTGTGTACCTGTAATGTTTAAAGAGTCAAAGACAACTGATTTCCCTCTAAAGGTTTGATGACCTCAAAACCAAAAGTGTCTGTGTACCATGAAAGCATCTTAAGAAGCTTTAAAGTGAGCCTTTTTCTCTGATAACAACACTGTTGTTTTCAACACGGTCTTTCTTTCTTTACAAGTTTTCTTCAAAAATATTTATGTTTGAAAATCACGTGTTTTGTGGGGAAAAAGGCATATTTTTCCAGACTTTTAGTTTCAAAAAATACAAAAAGAAAAGTCTGATTAAGCTCAAGAAAAAAGGTTATTCTTTCTCATCATTAGCCGGAGTCTTAAAAGGGAAAACATATAAATTCAATTTATTTTTAAGTACCAAGTTAAACCAGCAAATTAAGTTTACAGAACCAACTTTATGTGGCTGGATTCCATGGTTAAGAACCCAAGTGCTTAAGCACTTAAAAATGCCAACCGTCTGCTTTTGAAACACTTCCAATGAAAAGTCTGAGTAAACACACGCAAACGCGTGCTTCAGGCATGTGAGTTCAAAACTCTTGTTTTGAGGCATGGCTGTGCACATTTTTAAGACCTTTTATGGGTCTTAACTTTGATATGGTACTGACGTATGGATGGCATCCCTTTTAATTTAAAAAGGTGCCAGCTATTTCTAAATTGATAATGGAGGAGAAATTAATAATTGCAGTTTTTGCCTGGCTGGAATTATATTACTCCAAGTCTTTCATCTATTGGAATAGAGTTGTGAAAGAAAAAGCTCGGAGCAAGATTTGTACCGCCTCAACAATTTGCACAGTCTGTTCCAACTGAATGTGGTGGACATGTGCTAGTAAACAGTAGAAAAAGAGAAAGAAGAAGCCCCTCCCTGCTGGTCCAATTGCGTTTAGTGCGTTCTTGAATGCAGATCATAATACTTTAATCTTATCAATAAAATATTTAACATATGTTCATTGTCTTTACAAACTCCACCCTGAGCCAGGCACCAGGGTCCTTTGTATGTATTGTGAGTGCACACACACCATTATTTCAACAGTACACAACCAGCTGGTTTAAACTGAACTTTTCATGCTGGTCTAATCTTGGCAACTCCAACCCTGTTCCTCGTGAGCTACTGCCCTGTTTGTGTTGCAGCTAACCCTGCTGTGGTAATTACTGGGTAGCTGGACTGAGTGAGCCCATTTTATGACCTGATCCAGGGGGACCAGTAATTGCTGAAACAGCGTTAGCTGCAAAACAAGAAGGGCAGTAGCTCACGAGGAACAACGTTGGAACCCAACTCCTCTTTGCTATCACCTCAGACAGGTCGTCCATCTGTCGAAAGGCCACACACAAAGACAGTTAACCAAACACTTCCAAGAGACATTTTCGGTATCTCTAATCAGCTCACAAAACAAGTTTTTGGAATTTGCAAGGAAGCGGAAGTGCTCGAAGAAAACCTTTTCATGTGCAGGGACACCATAACTCCCAGCAAAAAGGACCCAGGCAGAATGTAGACCAGAAAGCATCTTAATGTGAGGGGAAAGTGTTGACCACCACACTGCAGCTTGAAGGTAAAAACAGAACCCCAAACTAAACCAAAAGCCAACATAAGAGTAAAATACTTTTCTATTAATCCTAGTGAAATTCTCAGTATGGGGTAGATTGCCATCTGTTTTCATAGTAACTGGGAGGTTGTCTAGACTTGTTTTTTGCATCGTGGTGTTCTGAAGATCATTTTAAAAAACTCTCTTTATCCTCTTTTCATCTTCCTTGTTTCATAAGAAAACTTGTTTTACGTTTTCTGCACAAGGACGATAAAAAGGTCTGTTAGCTTGTTTATGTCCTGTGAGGGCCAGTCGAATGACAACGTAACCCCCGTGATATTTCTTGAGGAGGAGCGATGCTGCAAAAAGAAATGAACAGAATCATTTCTAAACATGAACACTTGGTACTCTGTTAGCTTTTGAAATCACTTTTCAAAGTTTGTTTGTATGCGCATCCTTTTCAACCAAACAACTCTAATTGCAACACACATCAAGTTGTGGAACGAGATAAAGTAATAACATCTCAAAAAAGAAAAATGCAACTTTGAAGATGGGTAGGTGGGAGAATGTGACATGTGTCAGACTGGTTAAGCTACATTCACATAACTTGATTCCACCACACCCTTCTTCTTTTTATGAAGTGGCAAAAACGGACCAAGCTCACTCAACAAAACTCCTCCAGCACCTGAACTCTCCATCTTCTTCTGCAGTGAGATCTCCAGTCAGGAACAGCCATGAGTGTGAGGAAAAGGCACAGGAGCACACGTGGAACTCCCATTTACTCTCAGGGATTCAGTAGTAAATCTATGGGATCCCACATCTCACCAAAAACCAGCGCTCCTGTCAGTGTTGTAGCTCCAGCCATGGTTGTTGCCACTGATCAAAACCTCCTTGAATCGCTCAACTTGGAGATCGACCCCAGTGTTATATCTGCTTACACCCAAGAGAAAGAGCAGATCAGGACTCAAAACAACCGCTTTATTTCATTCATTGATAAGGTAAGAAGAAGCCAAAACAAAACGAGATGTTGGACCATTTTTGTGACCTCTGTGAATTTTGACAGGCTTCTTTACTGATCTTTGATCTGATGTCTGTAGCTCAGAGATAATGATTTCTAAATAAGGTTTTGCTTTTTTGCTTGTGCTCAGGTTAGAACCCTAGAGCATCAGAACAAAATGCTGCAAACCAAATGGAAACTGTTGAACGAGCAGACTGACTCTCACTCCAACATAGAGTCCAAACTGAAACTGTACATCACCCACCTGGAAAGGAAGCTGGATGATCTGATGACATCCAATAAACACTGCGAGGAGCAGAGGGAGGCTTTGCATCACCAGGTGGAAGAATACAGGGAAAGGTGAGAGAAAAAAACAATAATTTGGTGATTCAAAGTCTAATTTAACAAATAAAGTGATCATATGAAAGATGTTAGGATTGATAACAAAATGTTTGGGATGTTTTAGATATGAGCAAGAGTACAACACGAGGAGTGATGCAGAAAATGCCTTTGTCCTGTTGAAACAGGTAAATAACAACTCCCTATTTGGTTTGATTGGGCAAGTTGAGTCTTTATTCTATTATAACTGAATGATTTTGGAAATAAAAACATAACAGATAAAGCTTTGACAGAAGTTGTGGAACTGTTTGGCCAACAGGAAGTGGATATTGCAACTATGTCAACGGCAAACCTTCATCAAAAGCTGTCTTTATTAGAAAATGAAGAGGAATTCCTCAAGACTCTCCATGACGAGGTACACAATAACCCCAATATTTGCTTTTCTTAAAACTGAATAAAAAAAATGAAGTGACAGTATTTTCTTCTGAATTTCACTTTCTTCCATGTCGTTCCTCTAAAAGGAGCTGCATGAGCAGCAGCAGAGAGTGGCGCCCTCATCCGTGGTGGTGGAGATGGACAACTGTCGCAAGCTAAACATGGATGACATCATGTCGGAAGTTAAGGCTCATTATAAAAGCCTTGTTGCTCATGGTCGTGAAGAAGTGGAAAGCTGGTACAAGGCGAAGGTGAATATTTGAAACAGGGGTATGACGCCTGGCTTTAATGAATGGTGGGGATTTTCCATTATCCCTTGTGCTATCCTAGGCACTTTAACATTGGGAGTTGGGTCATCTAGACCCCACAAGACAGTGCGCTGAACCTTTTATTCTTCAATGATTTGTGATCTTTACTGGTGTCCATGATTACATGAAATCATCTCCACCTTTATCCACCTTTGTCATGGTAGGGAGAACACGTCAACGTAAGGCTGGGGTCATAGGAGAGCACAAGGGGTATTGCAGCAACATTTTTGGGTTTCCTCCAACATGCACAACTGCCAAAGTCCACAAAACAGGCAGCAGTTTGTTTTACAGTGACAGACCTATACTCTTTTTTACACTTCCTGCATATTTGAGGTTTTTGACATAGTAAAATGAGTCAAACATATTCTCCTTTGTGTAAGGCAAACACTCATCTGTCTTCACAAGAATTTGTCTTGAAAACGCCCTAATTGTTGGTTTCTCTTTGTCTCTCTCTTTGGTCTCAACTTACATCAGTTAAATTACATGGCAGCTGAAGCAAGCAGGAATGACACAGAGCTACATGACAACAAAAACAAAGTAACTGAACTTAAAGAAAACATCCGGCATATTGAGATGGAAATCCAAGCTGTATCATCACAGGTAGAAAACTATGAGTACTTGTTTCACTAAATCTGAACAAAAACGTCCAAAAGAAAGAAAGAAAGATTCTCAGATTTAGTTCTATTTTCACTTCTGTGCAGATCTCTTCCAGCAATAGATGGCTCGCTGAGGTGGAACAGAGAGGGGACAAGGCTGTGATGGAAGCCAAAAGCCACATCAAGGATCTGGAGCAAGCTTTGCGTGGCGCAAAGCTTAGCATGGCAAACCAAATCAGAGATTACCAGGGCCTCGTGGATGTCAAGATGGGTCTGGAGATGGAGATATCCACATACATGAAACTACTGGAAGAAGAGGAGAAAAAGTAAGATGTGCCTCTGGATTCTTAACTAGTCTTGTTGTTCTTCACCTCTGGGCATGTTCCTTCAGGGGTCGCCACAGCAAATCAGCTCTCACTGATTCGCACATATGGTTTGGCAGAGATTTTTACACCAGAAGTCTTTCCTGACACAACCGTGTGTTTTATCCAGGCTGGGGACCGGCACAGGAAGACCCAGACTTGGGTCCCCTTGGCTACATAGTAAGGCAGTAGCATGAAGTGTCTTGTCCAAGGACCCACATCGAACGAATCTCATTGCGCCCTCTGGGAATCAAACCCTGGTTTCCCATGTACCAGTCCTCCACAAACAACTGAGCTATCTGCCCAAATTTAAACTTTTTCATTTTAAGTCCTTGATAACCATTTATGACTGAACAGGAGGAAAATGATTACCAGTTTACTAGTTTTATTTACAAGATAAAAACGTTTGCTTTTAGCATGCCAGTGTTTACGTTTTTTGACTCTCATAAAGTTGCAGTTAGACGGTCAAAACGTTGCTCCCTGCAGTCTGCCTAATGTAAATTTCTCTACCATTTAGCAGTGTTCACACAATCTTTTTCTTACTTTATTCCCAGGATTCAAAATCCATCCTTTCTCAACATCAGAGCAGGGGTTGCCAGAGGTGAGTATTTCACAGGTAGCTCAGTGAACTTTGCTGCAAAGCTTAGTTGTGAGTTTTCTTTGACTTTTGTGTTCTTTTCACAGCAGTCACCCCTGTTCAATCACCAAAGTCGGGAGCCCTTCTAATCAAGATAATAGAGACCCATGATACAACATACAGCTGAAGCAGAAATCATTTTTTCATATATATAGATCTGTGATCAACAGACATTTACTTCTTCCTTTAATAACAGCTTTTGTAAAGCAGCACTGCTGGGAAATTAATGGCGACCACTTTGAAGCCCAATTAATCACTTGTGTTGCAGAGAGATTTTGATGCACACCTGTTGTGGGATATGCTGAATCAGCATGTACACCAGAGTGCATGCTTCTTTAATGGGTTCTTGAAAAACACTGACATCCAAACTAATATCACTAAAACATCAAACTCCAGTTGTTGGTTGGTATTATCTTTATTGAAATAATGATGGGAATTAATTTAACACAGGAAGCATTAAACAAATATTTATATTTTGCTTTGTCCTGAATAAAACTAAGGAAATACTTTACTCATACCCTTAGCAAAAAGTAGTACACCTGAGGTATATTTTATAAAGTATACTTGAGTATAAGTTTAGCAGGTGAATTTTAGACCACGGCCATGTAGTGTAGGAAGTATTCTAACTGCATACGTTCGTAGACCAATATAAGTTTTAGATTTACAATGTATAGATAGTATTGTAGCAACCTGGGGGTTAGCCCCGCCTTCAGCCCTTAAGACTCGTGGGAAGTGGGGAATCTTGGGTGAAAACCATGAGTGAGAGGGCTGGGGAGCGGAAGTGTCATCCATGCTGTTTGGCTGTTTGTTGTGTATTCAATTAAATGGGCAGTGATGCTGAAATGGAGATTTTGCTTCTTGACTACTTCTTCCTCTCTGACACTGGCTGGGGTCATGTGGTGTAAAGAGCACGGACAGCTCTCCAATGAAGCCAATTAATTGGCAGCTTGGCTCTCGTGTTTCTGCTATAGTGATGTTCCAGCTGGGTTAACACATTTGTGTCAGAAGTGTGATCCTTAGCCAATTCTGCTATGCCATGAAGAGCGACGACATGGAACAAGAGATGGCTGAGATGGAGTAACAAATTCCCATCATGGAGACAACTGTGACAGTAAGGGCGAAATCATCTCCCTGATGGTACGAGCACCCGCCATCATCTGCAGCCTGTCCCTGCGAGTCCCTGCAGGTATCCACGCCAGTGATGAACCGTCCAGAGCAGTCTGATGATGACGGTGCGCAGCCCAGTCAAACTTTCACAATGCAATGGCTTAACACCACTGGAACCACACCTGGCTCAGGTCAACTTGGCGACCGGCTATGAGGGCTGGAGTCCCGAGGAGACTTGTTACACACCCAGGCCTGGCGTTGGAGGGCGCTACACTCCAGGTACTGCTGGACCTCTCATCTGCAGAGCTGCGAGACCTGTCGGCACTGACAGCAGCATTAGAGCGACGCTTTGGAGAGCAGGGTTCGACAGAACGGAACCGACAGCAGCTAGAGTTTCGTCGCCATAGAGACAACGAACACCTGGGGACCTTCGCTGCTGATGTGCAGCTCTTCACTTGGAGAGAGTCTACTCCACCAAGGCGACGTGGACCCTGAGGGTAGTATTGCCACCGCTGTGGGGACAGTGCTTGATTCTGCTGGCTGGGCACCTACTGGCACGGAACTGTGTCAGTAACAGGTGTGCGAACCCAGCTAGCTGGGAGGAAGATTGTTGCACGGTGGTGGTTGGAACCCAGAATTGTGAGCATGAGTCTTCAGCCAGTGTGTTTTACTGTCTGTGTTGTTTGGTTCTCAGCTATGTGAGGGTTGTGGGGACACTTAACCCTAGTGGGGGCAGTGTAGCAACCTAGGAGTTAGCCCCGCCTTCAGCCCCTCAGACTCACGGGAAGTGAGGAATCTTGGGTGAAAACCATGAGTGAGAGGGCTGGGAACATAAGTGACTTCCATGCTGTTTGGCTGTTTGTGGTGTGTTTGAATAAATGGACTTTGATGCTGAAAAGGCGATATTACTTCCTTGTCTACATCTTCCCAACTGACACTGTTCGGGGTCGTGCCTCGAATTGGACAAGGACAGCTCACGGATGAAGCCACTGAGGCGGCTTAGCTCTTGTATCCCCGCTAAAGTGACCTGCTAGCTGGATTGTTACAGGATATAATAAAACAACTTTAAATGCTCCCTCACTTTTAGTCCATAGACCAAGTATACCTGTGGTACACTCAAATAGACTGCTTTTGGCTAAGGCTAAACGGGTATTCATCTTTGCTTTGAGAGTAACTCGTATTTAAACCATTTGGATGTGTGTGACTGTCAATGCATAGAGGGTGATAGAAGAATAGAGAAAAGGACGAAAAAAGTCAACATTATATCCACTCTTGGAAACTGCCACAAGCTGGGCCACCCGTATACTTCATTGGCTTTTCAACCAATATTTACTTCATGTTTTATGGGTTCAGGGGGTGGGAGAAATAAGGGGGGGGGGGGTCACTGTCTATTTTTTTTTTTGTATTGTATGGCACTTTTTGCAACATTGTTTATATCAATAAAGATTGATTTTATTTGATTTTAAACTGAACATTTCCTGATTTTTTTTCCTTCATACAAAAAAAACAGTTCTTGTACTGTAGCATATTATTTATGTTTGCATTTAAACATGAAGAACATTTTTTCAGATAAATCTAGAAAATCAAGTTGAAAGTTTTAATGTATTAAATGTGTTAAAGTCTGAATCTAACCTATTGACACATAGCCTTTGTACTGACATTATGACCATAGCTGATTATTTAATGTAAATCGGAAGATTTGAAACCCCGCCCCTAAGGTCTCCTTTCCTGCAAGACCTAATTCAGGGTTTCAGTTGTCCACTGCACTTCCTGTTTTTTGCATACTTTGGCCTGTAGTCACGGTTTACACAGGAACCCCACGTTGAACTTTAAAAAAAAAACCCAGACTTTTTACATCAAGTTTTGTCTGTTTTCCATCACCAATCCTGTCAAGGTAACTTTGTATTTTTAAAATAACTATTTGAAGTACCGTACAGGTCTCAGATCACAAAAATAGTTGATCTTACAGTGTGGTTTTGTTAGGAAAAGATTGTTTTCATTTCTTGTAACTGTGCTTCTCAGTGATTCGAAGCATGGACAAAGCTGCTGTGCTGACTCAAATGCTGCGGACAAAGGAGACATCTGCATTACTTGGTGGAGAGAGTCCTATCACTGTATAGTAATTAGGGGCAATAAGTACATACCACTACTCGCCGGGGCAGTCCAGGGTGACAACACTGTTGATTGTGCCGTGGAGGCTGCTCTGCTCGATGAGATCAGAAGCGTCGTACTCATCGGGCCAGAAGGATCAGGTAAAAGCACCGCCTTGCAAAAGCTTGCTGTGGACTGGGCCCAAGACAAGCGTCTTCAAAGTTTTTCATTTGTTTTCCACTTCAACTTGAGAGAGTTCAATTCCTTTGAAGGTACACTTTCTCTAAAGGCTCTGTTGCAAAGCAGTCACCCTTCATTCACTGCTGGTTCTGCGGCCGTGGTACCAAAGAGGTCTGAGGAGGTTTTGTTTGTACTTGACAGTCTTGATCAGTACAGGCACAGTCTAGATCCCTCCATCCATGCCCTTTGCTCTGACCCAAACCAGGAGGCCTCTGTCTCCTGTTTGGTGGCCAGCCTGCTTCACAGGTCCATGCTCAGAGGAGCTGCCTTCATTGTGGCCACCAGGCCAACAGGCAACTTTGAATATCTGAGTGGTACTCGCATAGAAGTGCTGGGTTTTTCAAAACCACAGAGAGAGATCTACTTTAAAAATTTCTTTAAGGATGCCAATGCTGACAAAGCCTTACTCCACATGGAAAGGACATTAGAATTTTACGACTTCTGTTCTTCTCCAAGGTTTTGTTGGACAGTTTGTTCAATTTACCAGCTCCTCCTGGATTCGGGTGCTAAACTTCCAGAGACTTTATCTCAGATGTTTGTAGACATTCTGGTCCACCTGATGAAGACGCTGTGTTTGAATGAAGCCAGCGTCAGAGCGCTTGTGTTGGCCCTCGGCAGGATGGCCTCCCTTTGCTTGCTTGACCAACACTCAAACACCAAGGAGTCAATAAAATCCATTGGCTGTCCACAGCTTCTTACTTCAGTTGATGCTTTCCTGATCGTAGACGGGGACCTGGGGTCGGATAAATGCACCTTCTCCTTCCAATCCCAACTGATGCAGGAGTTCCTCTTGGCTTTAGCCTTCTTCTTGAGCGAGTCAACAGATGAAGGTGTAGAACATTTGCTGAAAAAACACCAAAAGAGGGCAAAGTTTCTAGATTTCTTCTTGTCTGGGCTCTCAGAGGAAGTCCAATGTAGACCACTGGAGACCCTGCTGGGAAAAGCAAACCCTGATCAGATCAAGGATTTCAGGTACTGGTTGAAAAGCAGCTCAACAGAGGCACTGAGGGGATATGAGAAAGCCAAACATTATAGATGTTTTCATCTGCTACACCAAGTACAGAATGAAGCTTTGGTTAAGGAAATCATCACCCCTTCAGCACAAGACGTTGTTTACCATGAAAACCTGAGTCTCTTGGACGGCGTGGCTCTGAACTACGTTGCCATGTCTCTCCATACAATACCGACTTTCAGTTTGTCCAGCACAAACATTTTCACAAAGATGGCAAAAGTCCTGGCTCCAACCATGAGTCTCTCACACATTCTGACGTAAGCCTGATTAATTAAAAAAAAAAACACTTTTTAAACTTCAATAATTCCTTTGATGGTTAGTATGATATGAAAAATGTTCTTTCCACCCTAGCTTTTCACACTGCACCTTTAGCACAGGAGCCATCCTTCACTTGGCCTCAGCTCTCAGCAGTGGAGTCGTCAGCGAGCTGAGTCTGTCCAATTCCCACTTCAGTGATGAAATGCTTAACATTCTTAGCACATCACTCCAAAACAGCAAGCTCCAGAAGCTCAGGTAAGAAGAATGATCTTAAAGCGTTTCTGCCCACCCATCCAAGTGTCTTTGGGCAAGACACCCCACATTGCTTTTGTTGGTGACAGGTTATCTATTGCCTTGCGTGGTAGTGGAGCTGCAATCAGTGTGTGAATATGTATGCATGGTTGTGTTCATGTTTTGCTTTTAGCCTTCATGCCTGCAACCTGACAGAAGGCTGCTGTGAAGACCTGGTTTCTCTGCTGACCTATCAGACCTCTCAGCTGTGCACGCTGGTGATCAGGTATAATCAGATCGGAGATGATGGCCTCAGAAAACTGTGCAAAGCACTATACTGTCCTCGCTGCAGACTACAAGAGATTGAGTATGTAAAAAACGCCTGAATATTTTTGAGTGAATACATTAGACGCAAGTAAAATAGCTTCTTTTTTTTAAAGCATGGAGATGTGCAACTTGACTGCCGCATCCATGGAGGCTTTTGCAGAAGCTCTATGCTCCGGTCAATCCCAGCTGAGAAAACTGAACCTCACAAACAACAAGATTGGAGACAGTGGAGTGAAAGCTTTGTCTAAATCTCTGCAGCACTCGCTTTGTAAGATGCACAGCCTCATGTAAGTCTTTTCTAAGGTGACAAAATTCCACTCTGTGCCTTTTATTTTTTGTTTCACAAGATCCTGCTGTGAAGGATGTTCCTGACATCTGTCCTGATGTGATTTTTATTTACAGACTGTTTGATAATGAGCTAACAGGCACATGCTGCTCTTACTTGAAAGAAGCCCTGGAGTCAGAGCACTTCTCGCTGTTGGAGCTGGATCTGTCGGTGAATGATTTGGGCCAGGAGGGGGCGCTGCTACTCTGCCAAGGCTTACACCAACCCGGATGCCCGATTGAAAAACTCTTGTGGGTCCCTAACTCTTAACTAGGAATGATTTTAACTACCAATGTTTATTATTTAACTTAATTTAATATAGCAACTCATTTTTTTACTCCCTTAAAAGGCCAATTCTTTTTGGTTGTGGAAAAAAATCTATGTAAGTCTTGGTTTAAAGTGTACAAAAGTGGGATATTCTTTAATGGAAACTACAACATTTAAAACCAACCTGAAAGGAGTTTATGCTTAAAGATACAATTCATTGCCTTGAAAAGAAACATTTATTAATGAACTGAATGAATCTGTGTTGTATTTTGGGAGATTTGACCTTTTTGAACCCAGCCTGAGCAGCAGTACTGTAGTTTTCCATTGCTTTTTGAAAGTAATTCTGATTCATTTACGTGTGCGTTAACCAACACTCTGCTTCACCCAACAGTCTGAAACGATGCGGGTTATCTCAGTCCGTCCTCAAGGAGCTAGCGTCACTCCTAATAACCCTTGTGCTATCTTAGATGACCCCACCCTTACATTGACGTGTTCTCCCTACCATGACAAAGGTGGATAAAGGTGGAAAGATTTCATGTAATCCATGGACACCAGTGAAGATCACAAATCATTGAAGAAAAAAGGTTCAGAGCACTGTCTAGTGGGTCTAGATGACCCAACTCCCAATGGTAAAGTGCCTAGGATAGCACAAGGGATAAACGGGACGCTTAGATCCCTGAGTGTGGGTATCAATGACGTGGGAGACCAAGGGGCCAAATATCTTTGGGAGGCTGTTGCGCACCCAAATTGCTTGTTGGAGGAGCTGGAGTGAGTTGACAGAGAAAGATGACATTACAAAGCATTTGTTATTTTTCTTCTAAAAACCATTACCTCTGTATTGCAGTGTTGAAATGACTGGTTTGACGGATGCCTGCGTCGTTGACCTGTGTGCTGCTATAAGAGCCACCAAGACTCTGAAGAGCCTGGAGATGAGAAACAACTCCCTGACGGATGTCTCTGTGCCGGCGCTCGTTCAAGTCATGCAGGACAGCGACGTCATGCAGGACTTAAAGTGCGGATGGTTTATTTAAACCTATTGGTAATTTTAACTAGAAGTTATCGAGAAAATGACACTTCTTCTAATCTGAGAATGGTTTCACTTTCAGCTTGAGGTACAATGACTTCAGTGAGGATGTTCTAGGCATGGTAGCCAATGGAAAAATCCAATACTGAAGGAGGCCAACACCTATTTGCCTCAGGAGGTGTGGTGGTGAACAGGGGTTCCATAATATTTTTTATGATCTTTTTATTATGCATTTAATGGATTCTATACGCATGTATATTGTATTGCAGAAATATGCTTGATTCCTGCACTCAGTAGCAGATAATGTGCCGAGGTCACCAGTAGGCCTGTTTTTGACTTGTGGTCTCTGTTTTCTCTCTGTACTGGAGTGCTTATGGAGCCACGACACCTGCAATAAAGACTAGACAAAAACACATCATTCTAATGACGTATTTTGTAGGTTTTCATCTTCCCTTACTGAATAATGAAAAAGCCTTTTTGCCTTGAGGACGGTGAGAGCGGACAGCCACAAAGCCTAACCGGTCGTGTTTCTCCACCTCTCCCCTTTTGCAAAAGGTCTGAAAATTCATGCAAACTATAGTGTCTTTTCGTTTCCCAACTGCACATTCTATTTTTGGACGTCCTGAACCATCCGAATCTGCGAAGGCCGGACGAGACGGCAAAAGAGGCTACAGGAAAAAAAAAAAAAAAAAGCTACAGGAATGACTGATTCATCGAAACCATTGATGGAAGTCTGGAGTGTAAAGATGAATTTGGCCATTTTACTTAGAAACAAACCGGTTCTGTGATTAGCTGTGAACTTTAACTAGGGGCGGTAATGCACTCAGAAATGCACCAGGAAAAACCTGACCCTAGAGACCATTCCCAGTGACAAATGGGACCCAGAGATGCACTTGTCAAGCAATGCAGAAGCTGGCAGAACAGAAAAACAACTTTTAGGAAGTTGACTCCAATTTCCCTGAAGATACTTTTTTTTATTTTCAAAGTAAACTTGAGTCTTTGTCAAACCAGTTTTATCTCTGAAAAGGGAAACAATTGAGAATGCAGATGACAATTCAGTCTGAAAAAAAAAAGATCCAACAATAAACTAGCAGATGTACAAAAACTTTCATTTTTTTCCATTGCATTTTGAAAGACAGTAGACTCATACACTGATTTGTCATCAAGTAGTCCTTCTGATTTTTGGTATTTGATGTCATAAGTACAAAAGGTGAAGCAGCACATTCAGCATGAATTTCTTGGTATTCTTAAATTAGAATATACACACACAAAAACCTTACATTAACATACACATTTGATGCAGCGATTTCCTTTTTCTCTGCAGTACTATAAGCATTTGTTTCAATGTAGTAAATCCTAAACTCAGAGCATTTGCAGTGTGGGATTTTTCTTTTCCCAAACAAACTTTACTTTCTGCTGCCGCTTGCAAACAAGTGTAAACATCGTGCTGGAAAACTCAAAAGTTTGGGTGCCGCACTTTCCTGAAAATCTCAGCACCTCACTTTGGAGAAACAAAAAAATGTCAGCATAGAGAAGTGGGTCTGACAGGCACTTCTGGAAAAAGTTGGAAAAAATTGGAAATAAATGATCCCCCGCCACACACAAACACCCCTCCTCTATTGAAGTCACAATTGGCTCTGCTGTCCTTTAGGTCTTCTTGTGATTGGGGTTCCCATGACTGTTGGAGTAAACATCTTCGTCTGAGCTGCTCTCTACGTCACTGCGGTCATCTTTAGCCACCTGTGGGGGAAAACAAAACAAAAATAGAAAAACAGAGGGAGATAAGGACTTCAGGTTGAGACATGACTACTTAGGAGCCCATGCTCTGTAAAACTACAGCCGTCTCAACATACTTGGATATTTTATGTTTAGACCATAATTCCCTGTTACACTGAATCTGCTCCAGTCAGAATTAGTTTTGGATGGTTGAAATGGCTAGTTGGCAAAAAAATAAATAGTTAGAGTATGGGGGGGTTTAGAAAAGAAAGGGCAAAATGTGTGTGGAACAAAACTGACCTAACCTCCTTTGCAGCTCCAGATGCTTTTTTTTTTTTGAAGAAAAGTTTTTAAATTTTCTTGTGACACATTTCTAATAATGCATTTCTAAAATTGCATTTCTGAGTATTGGTCAACTCAAATCGTTCAGAATCAGATGAAAAAATCCAGTTGACAAAAGCTTGCAAGTGTGACGTAGAAAATACAACAAACATCTATTCGGACGCATCCACTTGCAGACGACTAGAACCACGTAGGTCTTTGTTTTCCTCGTCCGAGCTGGCATCTGGATCAAAACTGTACGGCTGGATAGCTCCGATATTGCCCGCTGTTTTTTGACGCACCGGTAATGTTAGGTTGGGCCTGTAAGCTAGCAGCAAAGTGTGTAAACAAAGAGCCCTCAGCAATGGGGAGGGGGGCGGAGATGCTCCACGCCAACGGCAACTCAGAGCAGAGTTTCTAATGAGCTACTGCCGCTCTATAGAAACTATGTCCTGGAAATAAACTTTTTTATTTTTTTTTATTTTAGCTAAAAACAGCATTATTATAATAAAAAGACCACTGGGAAAACATTACAATAGATTAAAAGATGATTGGCGTGGGACTTTAAGTATTTGATTCCTAGTCTCATACCAAAACCAGCTAAAAACTCTTTCAGTTTTCTCAAAAAGTTGTGGTACGCGTTCCTCGATTTTTAGCCGAGGTTGCTGTCTCAGATTAGCCGCAGGTTGCACACAAACATTACAACCAGAAGTTCAGATAATGAAATGCAAATCTGAATGTATTTGACTACATAAAAAAAACAATTGTTAAATAGCATAATGTCTGCACTTTCAGTTCCTCTCTGACTTGATGACACAAGTACACGAGTTCCCCATGAGGAAATCAGAGTGACCAAAAGGTTTTAGTATCGATAGCAAACCAAGGGACAACTGACCGTAACAGAAAATTGCCTCAACACAAGGCTAGAAGGTGTACTAACCTTTCCCTTGAAAATGGCTTTGATTGCAATACGAGCGATGAGGTAGAACCAAATGACATGAAGACACTGCAGCACAAGCAGCAACCCGTTCAACAGCCACCATGCTCGGTACGGCCCCACGATCTCCCAGCTCTCAAACAGTACGCTGTAAATAACCCTGCAAAACAAGACGCCTATGACGTCACCGAGCTTGTACAACTTCAGCGTGACGTGGAATTACGATGCACGGATAGGATCTTACCAGAAAGGAAAGACGACAAGTCGAGTGAGAAAAAATATCAGCGTGAAAACCACAAACATGCTGTCACACAGCCTTTGGTATTTGGCATAGTTTGCCAGCTTGGCTGCCTTAAGGAAGAAGAAGATATCGAATTATTCACAACTCAAACAAATTAAAATATTTTAAGGTTATAGTCATTTTAAAATAAAACAGTTGTAAAAAAAATTCATTCATAAATACACATTCATAAAATGTTTTGGTAAAAAAGGCGGCAATTTTTTTAAGAATTAGCAATTTCACATACAGACTTAGTAGACTTAGTTAGATACATCCCACTAAAAAAATAACACCACCAACCCACATGTCTTTACCTCCAGGAAAATGTCTGATGCATCATGCAGAGACATGATCATAGTGCCGACCCGTACCATGTTGTTGGTATAGGAAAAAGTGATAAGCAGTATGGTGGCCAAGTGGTGAACAAACATGATGAAAAAATCCTGTCGTAGGAAAAGAAAAACAAACAAACAAAAAAAAGTAGGGGCATGAGAATGAAAGATGAGTATATGAATGAGTGTCAATTATTCTGCAAACTGGAAGATCAAATGACATAAAATACTGTCCTGTTGACGTTTATGGATAAAAATCAAAAGACTTTTTGTAAATGTATTAAAAATGGTTGAAATGGAGAATAATTGAAATTGTCGCATGCAGCCTTAAGGTGAACATCAAATGCACTAAAAATGCTTGAATCCCTTTCAAAGCCTTTAAATGGCTTTTGTAGTTTGTTAACACATTTCAGATAATATACACCCTTCCCTTTATTTACTAAAACAAAACAAAAAAGTTGACTTTCTCTTTTTTCCCAGAACAACAGAGAGAAAAGCGGGTGGTCTAGGTTTGTGTAAGCATCAGCTTCCCGGTGCCGGTAAACACTTGAGTCACTTCACACAAACCCACAACTGCATGCGGTCATTTCTCTTCACAGGTGTTGGTAGATGCATCACAGACATTTGTGTGTCATAATGTGTCAGAGGAGGCACATTATGCTGACATGAAAACACAAAAAGTATGGCATCCAAGTGTAGTGGGTTCATTCAGATTGGTCCATTTCCAACATGGGCTTATACCATGGTCTGGGTGAATACTCGATTCTGATTGGTTGCTGGGTGTGCATTAAATAGTGATTTACCACAGTGATATACCACGCCTAAAAAAATAGTTCCGGTCACATAGCATAATTGTTCTTAATCACTGCGCTGGCTTCTCTAAAACAAACTTTAGCTTCATCATCTGGACAAAAAAAAGCGGTAAGAGGTGAATTTTCTCTCTGAACTGATGCTTTATTTAACCCATCAGGACGATCAGCATAGATATCTATATCGCTTTATATCGCCGAATCTTGACTGCAACAGTGGTGCAGTGCCTTGTCATGTTACCATGACAACACACCACGTAACAAATAGTCAGCTTTTCGTGAAATAAAGCGATCAAAATCGGGGGGAATTTCAGGAATTAAGGACTAAAAACTGTTTAATATTTATTTCTTTTGTAAGTGACCATGGTATAAGCATGGATTTTTGCAACCATCCTCCGCTTCGCGTCGGACAGTTCAGGCTTCCACAGCGTGCGTTAAAAAGTGATAATGCACACTTCGTCAGCCATTAACCCTTACATAACTTATAACTGAACTATCTACCGTACTAATAGAGTTTTAGCTTCACTTTACTTGTCCACCAAACATATTCCCTTTTTTTTTTACTTTCAAACTTACTTTTTTTTAAACAAATTAACAAAAGTATTCAAGGCAGATGCACTTATTTTTCTCTCACTTTGTATAATTTTCTTCCAAAGACTTCAACAGTTTTGTTTAAGTATCTCTAAAACCACTAAAGCCTTGTAGCTACATTATTTTACAATAATAATCCTTTTGTAATGGCTACTTTTTGAATGAGTGTGGAAAAGTGTCATTAAAAAAATCCCACAAACACACCTACGCTGATCTGTAAGTAAATAGACTAATCTGGCTGTGAGCGTCAGGCCTTCTTATTTCAAGTGTAAAAGGGTTTATGGTAGTTGAGTTAAGGAAAAAGAGAAACTTCTGTGTATTTGCTTTATTTGTAAAGTTGTTTCAACTGTTTGCAGCAATGCGAGAAGGAAGAAAAATAAATGTACAAATTATTTTTTAAGTATTATGGACATTTTTAAGGAGTCGTGTCACTTTTAAGACCAATTTCAACCTGAAACAAACTCCAACATGTATGTGCAACTATGACAAGGCAGCATGGCTGTTGGCGTTTAGCTGCTATGGTCTCACCTTACGTCGGATGTCTGTAAACTGGGAAAACATCAAAGACGAATAGAAAGCCAGCTCTGCAAGGTAGTAGTAGAACTGCCCAGGACTCCGATGCTTTATAGGGAAGTAAAAACAAAACACACCTCTGACTAATGTGGCTTTTATAATGGCCTGGCAACAAAATACTGCTGAAGGTACAAGATCATCACAACTGCATAATTCTGCCTTTGGAATTCATTTAAAACATAGATATATCCACCTGAAAAGGGTAGTTGTGCCAGCACTGTCTGGTGTCCCACATCCAAGGTGACTAAATAAAGGAAAGTTTGTAAAGTAAATGATTTAGAGAGAAAAGCAAGAATGAAATGTTCCGTAAAAGACTACATATTGTTAAAATATAAAGTTAAGAACCACTTCACATCAACAAAAGTCACAGCTGAAATGTCAATGGAGCGCTAAGTTGAACTTACCACCCACAATTGGGAAAGGCCATAGATAAAAATCAGCAGATAAAAGGTGAATCTCCACCTGGAGGCAGACAAAAGCAATGGGCCTAAATGAGGATGTAACTTGTTCAGAGGAAACATTAACTAAACTGATAGGAATGCAGAGACGTTTTACAAACATTCCTCACAACGGCAAAACCTGAAACGCGTCCGTAACAGAAACGTAAAGTTAAAACACATTTGCCTAATTTGTACCTCACGATTAGATGCAGTTTGGGTACAAAATCGCTGTATTAACTCTGGATCTGCAGATAGGGTAACTTTGTGGAAATCTATAACTGGTTCACTATAAAACGAAAAGGAAAACTGTTGCAACAGCCAAAGTCCAGATCTTAACCTTTCAAATGATGTGGTTGGACCTTAACTTGGCTGTATGCCTGACTTAAATGACTGTGTTCTCCTTATGAGATTATATTTACTCATTCTAAGAATTTAAGCAAGTAATATGTAAAATCCCATTCTTATTTTGTTATTATCTGCTGCCATCTGTTTAATTATGTCATTGATTACAGATTTGTCAATCATGTCACATGTTTCACTCGTGTGGAGCAGAAGTACAGCGTTTTTAGTGACCTACATGCTCTCACAGAACTTGGTCTGCATGCTGGGTTTGTCCTGGTTCCGACGGACGCGAAACCACCTCTGGATTTTCCGTTCATCCCAGTCCAGCTGCTTGGAGAGTCCCTCCAGGTCCCTCGAGCTCGGAGACTGGGAAGAACACGGATAGATCAAAAAAGGCTTCCCCTGAGAGTAAACACTTGCATAACACAGAACAAGGTCTTCACTGAATGTGTAACTGGGAGACTGTGGTGAGGTGCTGCTCCCGTGCAATAATGCCATCCATGCTGCTAGCGTGTGGAGAAACACAGTGCTTGTGTACCGTGTTGGACTGATACAGCTTCTCCAGAACGGCGTTGGGCTGAACTCGCCGAGGCACTCCCGCCTGAATCTGAAGTATGTGGGCACAGGGCTTGGCCACTAGCCTGTGTACACACAGAGAGGTGCAAAAAAAGAGAGGGTGGGGTCACAGGGATTGCATGTATTATGAGTGAGATTGAGCCAGTCAAAAAACTATAGTAAGCCAACTGACTCCAACTAACCAGGGGTGGAGAAAGAAAGCATGGCTATAGGGCAAATTCAAGAAGTACGAGTTCCCTGGAGAATGTAGATCCAAACAGACCAAGATGACCCGTCATGTGAGAGTACGGCAGGACGGGCCAGACCAAAATACTAATAGGTGTCACAAGACAATCCGGTTGAGCTGACCTCAAGATAGGCAAAAACTTGGAGACATGTCAACATAATCGGAATTTATTGGGGTGAATAGAACTTTGACTAGATTTTAATTTACCTGATTTATTTGCAAGAAAGTAAGTTTGGGAAACAAACCTTTAAACAATCAAACAAACCAAAAAAAGGTGGAGAAAAAAAAGCTCAGCAGAGATTTGAAGGTAGCATCATCTGACAGCCATGCTAACTCCTCCAGCAGCAGTGACTCCTGCAAAGGTTCAGCTGGATTTTACTTTGAATGCCACGTCACATGGGAAGAAGCCTGTCTCTGTTTTGGATACATGACGCCTGCGGAGACGGGCTCTCCCCTAGAGAATTGTGAAACGTTGACTTTTGTTTCCGTCAATGTATAATGCAGAAGACAACTGCGAGTTATCAAACAGGCTCACGCGCCTCAGGAGGGGGAAAAAGTCATGAAAGTGATGAACGGTAAACTTCAGGTCTGACTTACCTTTCAAACAGTAGTCTCGATAGTAAAATCCCCACCGCCAAAGGCAAAGCGTACACCATGTGACCCAGCTTGGGGTATTCCACGCCGGGTGGTGGATTCTCCAAATCGGCCCAGGACACATTTTCGGGAAGCCAGAATCTCTCGCTCCAAATCCAGTCCGAGATGAAGGAAGTCATCGGAGAGCAGAGGGTAACCGCGGAGTCCGCGGTGAAGCAAGCTAGTCCTGGGAGCCCTGCCTCGTCACCACAGCGCTGCAGTGAGTTAGCATCACTTCTGCTAATCTCTCTTGAGCAAACTGCGTCTGCGACTTGTAGCTCGACGCGCAAAAGTCACAAGCAACTCCCACAACTTTGCCAGTGTGGATTTACCTTCGATGAATCGCTGCTGAGCGAGGTTGGGCTTTAGCTGTAGCTGGCCAATCACGCGCCATTGCTAAAACCAACCCACTATTCCCTTCATCTGCTTTTCGACAGTTCATAACCGATCACGTTTTTTTATAAATATACACATGTATACTTTTTTGTTGTTGCTGAAAATGACAAATGTTGCCACCCATCGTTTTATTTTTATATAGCCTTTTTTTGTACAAAAATGTAAAAACGAGTTTTGTAAAGTTATTTGTAAAATAAAATAAAACTTTATTGATCACACAATCATTGTGTGACAATGAGGAAATGACCTTTTTTCTGTTTCTTTTCTTTTTCTGTTTCAGGGGAAATTACCTGGATACCATAGCTCTATAAAACCAGTAAATAGATAATAAATAAAAAATACGCTTTATAAATTAATAACAACAACAACAATTATTGATGTTGTAGAGTTTAGCTGATAGCTTTGGTGAAGTCTATGTGGAAAAAAATAGCGTCCTGGGCAGAGTTCAGAATTTTTTTAAATGACATTCTTGCGTCTGCTCCTGATTCATAATTATTTGATTAAAGAAATACTTATAAATACTATTGTCATGCTAACTTTCTTTATAAATATCCTCCATTATATGAAAAATGCTACAAAAACATGTTAAAAACATCAGTAATACAATTTTCTTTGGAGTGGAGTCTTTATAAGCACGATTACATTTTTCTATATGTTAAAAAACACTTAATTAAAGTAAATCATTGCTATTTAAAAGAGGTGTAGGCTATGGCATGTTTAGTTTAGGCTATTGATGAACATCTGTCTATATATGTGTGTCATTACCTGATAAGTAAAGCTTGTAAATTCTTAAGTCATCCCTTGACTAACTTTACACAAACCTACATTTCATGTGGAAGTCGGTATCAGATTGACAATCCTTGTCCTTCCAGATCTTCGTAAACTGACACTTTTCGGGTTTCATGGATCACTCAACCTGAACATGCCAAAGGAGAAGTCTCCTCAGTGGAAATCTGGAAAGACCCCAAAATCCCAGAAAGGTATGTTAGTCTTGCAAAAGAGTCGAAGGTATTACAAATATCCTAAAAAGGTGTTACATTTGACATTGAAAAATGTACTTCCTTTAAGATACTTTTAAGAGCATCAGGTTCTGTTTGATGAACGAGATGGCTGAAGTGAAAAAAAAAAAAAAAGCATAATAGTAATTAAATGAATAGATCATCAGAGCTTGTGTATTGTGTGGACGAGTTGTACAAAGCTACAACTCGTCCCCTCCCGTCCAATGTCCCTTCATTCTTGTCACACACCTTTATCCTATTCCTTTAATAAGCATTTTTAGGATGCCAGCCAGCATGAATCTGTTGGTCACTCTGGCTTTAACAGCACATTCAAATCTCTCCTTTCCACTTTCCATTTAGGAAATTTCAGTTGGGTAATAGTTTGTTACCAGGGTGTGACAAAAAGGGATTGCCACTGATTGTTTAGTCTCATCTTTATATCTCTCTCCATGGATGTTGCCGCCAACAATGACCTGCTTGATTTCTAAATTACTTGAAATGTTGCCCCGCACCATGACACTACCTCCACCAACTGATTATACTCTATCAACGCAGCAATCTGCAAAACATTCTCTGGAGTTTTTTTCCATGCTGTGACTCTGTGAACCAATTTTTGGGGGGGAAATAAACCGGATTTCCAAAGGTCTGTTTCTTGTCAAGAAAAAAGGAATATTAATTAAGCATGTAGATAAGTGGAATTATCTACTTTTTATGCTGAGTCATGAAGTGTTTTAAATAATGAAAAATACTAAAGTTACTTAATATATTATATTTCTTAAAAAAAGCCAAAGTAGGTGCTCTCTACACAGAACTCATGGTCATTACTAGCTAGAAATTATCCTTTATAATTATAAATAATGATTTTCTTTCTCTGATTCCTTTTTTCTTCTGATAAGTTACATAGTATTAGTAAGTTACTAAAAATACTGAACATTTTATAATTTCTAACAAAGCATTTTTTTTCTATAAAGTTTATTTCAGGAAAAAATGTATATTTTAGTTTAAAAATAAACCCCTCGCTTGTTTGACAAATGTCAATTCATTGAAACGATGATGGTGTTCGTTGAGTTGTAAAGTAAGGTGCTTATGCAGCAAAATAGTGTTATTAATTGGTCAAAATGTTTGTTTTATAACATTTGCTCAATCCATTTTAAGTTAACATATTCCAGTGTAGAGGCACAGCAATCTTGAGTGTTTTTAACTTACACATAATTTTCGCAAATAATAAAGAAGTTTTCAATGAATAAACATGTATTTCTTTAACTCCTGTTTTGTGAGATCTCATTTTCTATTATTTTTAGTACTAAATCCATTAGTGTTCAATAAAAATGAAAATTTACATTGGGAAATGCATGTTTTAGGTGTCTGACAGTGTGGTTTAACATTTGTAGCATGTTTAACTTTAGTGAAGAAAAATAGTTGTAACCCATCGAGCACAAGATGTCTGCCCTAGATTAGATAACTACTTCTATTGTAGATGTCTACTGGACATCTCAGACAACTCTATTGTGTTACTCTAAGATGGTCTTCCAATGGTGTTCTGAAAGATATCTGCATATAGATATCTTTGCGTTAGACGGTTCTTGCCTCCAATTTATTTCTAACAATGGACACCTCGTCTGGCAATATCCATTACATGTACTCCAACGGCTTTGATACAGTCTATTGAGTTTCCTAAGAACAGACAATCTTTGAAATGAACCATAGCATGCTTTATTCCTGCAGAACACTGTTTGCATTTTAAGGGAAGAATATTTCAGCGAGATAGAGTTACACTGCAACATTCGGATTGCTTCACATCACGAGTTCAAAGTTCAAATGCGGTCAATACCTTGGATTTGAGATAGGCGGAGACAGCTTGTAATTTCAGAGTATTTGCTATTTTTACTGACACCTCGACTCAAAAGGTGTCAACCTTATCTTTTTTGAAATGTTACATTCACACTTTTGTCAACAACAATCCCAAAAGGAGCCACAAAGTCGTGATTGTGGCAAAACAGAGATACCTCAATAGAGGGGTTCTGTGGGTTGTGGGTTCTAAACCACAAAAGCCTAAAATGACACATTATCTTACATACTATCTGCACAACCGAATTACGTAATGTTAATTGAGACACCTAATATTAGTTAGGTATAGGGTCAATATTTTGACCAACTATGGAAATGTATGATGCTTATAAATATATGTGCAGACTTAATTTATCTAAGTACAATGTGATGGGTTCTTTGTACATCTTTGAAAAGAATCACATGCATAATCTTTGCCATAATTAAGCAAAATTTAATAGAAAATAATTAATAAATCCTATCCTATCCTCAAATCCTTGTCATTGATGTGAAACTGTACATGCCCTAATAAGTATAATTACTTAATCAAAAATACATATAGATTAGACTTTTTCTGTCAGTGACTTTTATAATAACTCCAAAATTGTTCTTCTAAAAATCTCAGAAACAAAATGTATTAATATAGCACACCTCACGTCTAGTTATGTAGGTATACATTATTTTAAAAGGATCTAAGCTGTGCATGTAATTCATTCCTCTAATAGTTTCAGCACAATTTCAACCTCAGAACGAGAAGTCTACTTAAAGATCAGTGTGTTCTAGAGTCTAAGTGATACACAATCGAATGCCTGGGTGAGATTTCTACATCAGTACCATCCAGCTAGAGAGCAGCTCAGCACCCCAAACAAAACCTCTCTGTGTCAGAATGCAGCTGCAGCTTCCGTGATGCCCTACACAAATACATGACCCAGTGTGGAGGGGCTTAGGACTTCAGCCATAAAACAGGGGAAAGGAGGCTCCTACAGCTGAGTTCAGCTTTTTCAGTTGCCTCAGTAAATCTTTTATATCATCCTTAGATATTTATCACTTTACTACAACCAGGTTTTTACCTCTGTTTTGCCCAGCGCATGATGATGGAGCTCACAGTTCTTGTTTTCCTGCTGGAGTCCCCCCTTCAGTGCTTGGACTGTTCCATTTCAGGTCTAAAAAAACCTGACAGTTGGGGAAGAGTTCTTCTCCATGTCACGGACGACTGTGGCCTCAGCTGAGTACTGTAGCTCCTTCCTCACATAAGGTAATTATATTTTATTTTGTATTTTTTAAATGTATTCTCTTAGGATCTTTAATATCTTTTCTTTTAGTGGTTAGGTGCACTTAGAGCATTTTTTGGTTTACTTTTTTTTCAATAAATAGGAAATCCTTAAAAGTAACACTTACATCAATGATTGTTTTAACATTGCTGCTAAATTTAAATCTGTAAACTTTGTGTGCAGTTTGTTTTAGCAGAGGAGCAAATGGATCAGAAAGAGATGAGCGATCCTCTGAACAATGTGTCACTGATAAAAGGTAAATCATCTCTTGTCGTTACTATAAATTTTGTATATTAGCACTTATTTGCTCCTTCTAGAGTTATTACTTGATGCAGCATCCCTCAAATTATTATACTGGGGCGGAAAAAGACAGAAAGAAAGCATGAGTCACTGGGTTTGGACCTACATGCAGTTCTGAAGATGGCCTTGTTTTGGAGGTTAGAGTGTCTTGTGTTGACAGGAGGCATTGATGTGTGTTATCTTTACATTTTGGTGACTCGGATATCTAGAAAATCTCCAGAAAGCAAATGGTCAAGCACAGTGAGCCAATGAATTTTGCATGATGAATGAATTTGTGATGGTACCGCAAGGAGTATTACAGAAAGCACAAAGCAGACAGTGTCCACCGTGTCATCTCTGAAGGATGCCACGATTCACAGAACAAGCTGGCAATGGGGAAGTTCTGTTTTCTTGTGTTCAAACATAAAATTGTTGATAATTGGAGCGAGAAGTGCATTGCGCTTTGGACCGCCATCACACTAGGGAGAAAACAAACAGCAGGGAAAAGAGGGGCCGTGATGGCTCCAGCCTACAGCACAGGCGCTAAAAAAAGACGTTATCCTACATTTATTCTGTTGCCACTTGAGGCGATGTGATGTTCAGTCTTCCCTACTAATGTGAAAGGTATTTTTATTCAAGCTAATCCCAGTGCTGCTTTGTCAGGTGTCATTCTGTGGTATAAAAACAGACAGCGGATGTTATAACCAATGTTTCTAAAGATAACATCATGCACCTTTTTTGGTGAAATATCCTTTCAAGCCGTCTGCTATTCCTCAAAGGACATACTTTTCCAGACAAAGTGAACAGGAACAGTGAGCCCACTCACATTCCGACCCTCACTCATGCATATGCATTCATGGGGGAGCACGCAACCACAAACTGGGCAGAGCTCTGCCCTCTCATCCTTTGTCTGGCACATGGCTGAGGTGGTCATGTGCTTCAGTCAGAGTTCCTAGCCTTTGTCTCATGTCGTTTCATTTTGGGTGAAGCTCCATCAAGGCTGTGGCACCACAAATACACTCAGTGACAGCAATGTTTCCACGACATCTGCTGCATTTTACTGCAGTCCAGCTCCTGTGATGTGTCCTTTTATGGCGCACAACTTTGACCCGTATTGGTTGCTGTTGCAGCCTCCAGCAAATGCCTCTCTGCGATGAGGTCATCTCTTTTTCTGGTCAAGATAGATTAGAGGATCAAGGTTTTAGAAAAGTGCAAGTATTAGTGGAGCTTGTTGCCGTCTCTGGGAAACAAAACAGACTGTCAACAGTACAGGGAAGTTTGGACCTGGAACTCTGAAACTTGACTGGAGGATGGGAATTTTAGTTTGATAGCTTGCTTAAAAAATGCAGAATGCAGTAGTTGTGTCTATGTCTTGATTTGCAATTAGTTTTATATAATAGGCTTATTTGGATATTTTGGGAAATTATTTATATATGGGACTGCAAAGTTATCATGATCAAATGTTTTTACAACTGAATTTTTGGGGTAACCCGTTTTTTTAATAACTTTTGGGCTCTCTCCATTCTGGCACAACTCGATTGTGTTTTTTCTATCTGTGGCCGTCAGATAATCTGACCAGATCAAACATGGAATCCTCTGGTGACTCGGACAAAGTGATTCAACGCTTGAATGAAGAACTGCGACAGGCTCAGGAGATGGCCAATACAGAGAAACATAAATGCATGGAACTGCAAGGTGGATGCATGTCAACTACTCCCACACATACATCCATGTCCTGCTATCTTTAAATTAATCAAATGATGCATTTTTCTTTTTTAAGGTGTCTTGGAAGAAGAGCGAAAAGAAAACAAAAAACAAGCAAATGAATCAGCAAAGCAGATAAAGCACCTTCAAGGTAAATTTGCCTAGTTGTGGACTCAGTAAAGTTCAACGAAATGCACGCCGTAAAAGCTTATCTCGCTGATCTTGGTGTTGGCAGGCCAGCTGCAGCAGTTCCAAGAGGAGATGGGTGTTCTCAGGGAGCAGATGGACGTCGCCTCCAGTTCAGCCAATGAGCTGCAGATCGCCCGGGACGAAGTGAAATCCCTGAAGAAAGCCCTGGAGGTGGCCAGTGCTGAGCGCGACCGAGACATTGCTGCCATCCAGTCTAACCTGGCTGCTGCATCAAATGACCTGGACAAGTGGCGCCAGACCGCTAACAAATATGAACGTGAGATTGACGACCTACAGAGGGATCTGCAGCAGCAGAGCAAGCAGTGGCAGAAAACTGCAGAAATCCAAGGTTTAGTATGTTGCAAATGAAAACTTCATTTAGACAAACACATCTTTCAAAAATTTACTACAATAGTTTTGGATAAAATATCTGCTCAACAACCAAGAAAGGAAATGAGCTTCATGTAGATCCCTAAATTTATACATAAAAAGTGAATTAGGTATCAGATTTTTTACTAAAATCAATTCTCAGGAACTGCTTGATTTTAGGCTTTTGTTTAGAAAAATGGATTGAAAACTCCATGGAAGAAAATGCCAAACATGCCAACAATTTTTTTTCTATTTTTATTTTATTTATAATTTTGAATCTTTGTTGAAGCTAATTAAGAACAGACTGTCTGTTCATGTAAAGTGTCATTAAATCAAACTTTTTTCCCCCTTACAGCCAATGAGCTGCAGTCAGTTCAGATGGAGTGCAACAGCCTTCAAAAGGAGTGTTCTGTCCTGCGCTCTGAGAAGCAGGACATGGTGAATAAGCACCAGAAAGAGAAGATCAGTCTGCAGAGTGAGTGTGCCTCTCTCCGGGCTGAAAAGGAGGAACTTCTGAAGAGTCACCAGAAAGAGAAGGCCAACCTGCAGAGCGAATGTGCAGCACTGTGCTCGGAGAAAGAGGAAGCGGTGCAGAAACAGCAGCAGCTGCAGAGGGACCTTGTTAGGTCAGTGCAGCGGCTTACATTACCTATAGCTCAGCGTTGCCCATCCTCCCTCCTTTTGTTCCCACTGTCCCGTTCGGTTGACTCAGCTGCCGTGTGAATAAGTGCATTTATTCTTTTTTTTTTGGGGGTAGTTGTCGTGACCAGAACGCTGAGCTGAATGACAGCCTCAGAGCCATTGAACAGTCTCAGCAGGAGTTACTGAAGAAGCTGGAGGGCCTGCAGCTCCAGCACCAGCAGGATAGCAACGAGCTGCAAACGCAGCTGGGAGAGGCAGACAGCCGCTGCAGAGCTCTGCAGAGAGAGGTATGGCCTTCAAACCGAAGACATCTGTGCAATTTTCCAGATCAACATACCTATGATTCTTTCCACTTTTGCAACACTTTAACGCCTATGCATTGTATTCCTTTTTTTTTTTTTTTCCAAATCTCTGCTGAGGATACAAAATCAAGACAGGTCCCTTTTTTAAGAGATCAGGCAAATAGGTCCATCTGTGAATAGAAGATGAAGTATAGATTCAGATGCTGAGCAGGCCACTTTACAGGGCTGACGTTGATGCAGAGTTACAATATTAATGAAAGGGGAATTTCTGTACTCACAGCAAGGACAGGAAGTTCTGTCTGTGAAAGTCACTCCATACTTTTCCAATGGAGAATTACAAATCGTATCATCTACACTGAGTACATCATCAGTAATTTGATATAAAAAGCAACAACAATTAAAACTGAACACAGGAAACACATCATTTCCATTACATAAAGAATTCTAGTTGAAGACCCATTCCGATTAAAATGGCGTTTTTGGTGTTTTTAACATGTTCTTGTGGCATTTTTCTGATGACGGAGGACATATATAAGAAAAATTATTTCTGAGCATTACTTTATTCAAATTGTTGTGAATCAGGATAATACGACAAAAAATGGTGCTGAAAAAACTGCATTTGTGGCGTAGAAAATCCTCTTGGTGGGCCACAAGCTCCCTGCTCCACTTCATTCTGATGCATCCACTTGCAGACGATTAGATACATGTACATCTTCGTTTTCCTCATCTGAGCTGGTTTCTGGCTCAAACCTGTATGGCTGGATAGCTAAAATATTGCTTACCATTTTTGTTGTACCGGTAATGTCATGTTGGGGTTGTGAGAATCTGTAAGCTAATGAAAGAACAAAACTCAGAGGTAAATTTCTAACGAACTCCTGCCGCTCTGCAGAAACTATGTCCTAAAAAAACACAACATATTTTTTGATTTTGGCTAAAAACTGCATAATCCAAATTAAAAGACCACTGGAAACACTTTTAAAATAGATCAAAAGACTTCATTTTGATAAAAATGACTGTTGTAGTAAAGCTGCATCAGTTCATCTATTTCACATGTGTTTCATAGTATTTTCAAAGTTCCATTTGTGCTTGCAGTTATGATTTTATGTGAGAGCAAACTGAGAAACATCAATTTTGAAGAAGAATTTCCTGTTTGTTTCTAACATGATGAACAGCAGCAGTTTACGGTTGAGAAATCCTTTCGAAAATCGAAATAAACTGACATCATTCTGCCAGTAACTGTCACTCACCACAAAATTCTTTAAATTATGTTCCTCCCCCAGGTTCAACGTTCTTGGAACTGTGAGCCACTCAAGAGATGTAATGTGATCCTCAAAACCACTGAGGGATGTTTCACTAAGTGTGATGTCTTATGATGCCTACGTTGGACATTATCAACACAACTTCATTTGTGGCTTCTTGGAAAAAACAGAAAATACTGCAATGGCAAATCAAGAATTTAGTACATGTGAATTCTGGGGGGAATTTTTAAGATTTCTGCTAAAGCCACAAACCTAAAAAAAATGTGTAATTTTGTGTGAAACTTGTGTGTGTTAAATTCTCCTGCACTCTTGCATGCTTTTAGTCAGAAGAAGCAAGCTTGACAAGTGATCCTCTGCTGTTGCTATGCTAAAACAGCAGCGTCATTGTTAACAGGAAGAAAACCAAGATGAAGTTATTCTCAACTGCATTTCATTCCTCTTGCGTTTTTGCTGCCTTGTCAGTCACTGAATAGAAAGGGGACTGTTTTCAGTCATTTTGTCATAATGTTAACTGGGATTTGTTTGGTTTGAAACTCAAAAAAAGATTCCGCCTTTTTTTTTGTCTTACAGTTCGAAGGTGCTCAGACTGAGTTATCTGACCTGAAGGAAAAGTTGGAGAACAGCCAGCAGGAAAAGCATTCACTCTTAGATCAGCTCGAGGAATGCAAAGCAAGCCTGAGTGACATACAGGAGAAGGGATCTAAGGTTAGTGCTGATACTGCGTAATCAAGTGGGAGCAAAAAAACAAGCATTCAAGGAGGTGCTTTAACTGTTTCAAATGCTATAAAAGACTTTGAACACAAAGATGCATTATTAAAATGGTAACACCTTCACCAGTTGTGTTGTCATGGGAGCTTAAGCTATGCCCCCAAATCTGCAAGAACGTTACCCTGGGCATTTGTTTGCCATGAAATGTGAATCTCTTTGAAGATTCACGATTTCCTATTTTATTTCAGCAACCTGCTCATCTGTTCTCATCCTGCTGTAGCGTCTGGTGGGCCGTTCACATGTGCAGATTCTGAAAGACGGGCTAAATGCAGCAGCTAAATGCCCCCCTCCGTGCAGCCCAGTCGAACACAAGTGACTCTTTAAGTCCACACACAAACACAATAGGAAAATGGCTGTTTATGTGGACATTCTTAGACATGGTGCAAGCTCCACCCAAGGGCCAAAAGTAACAACACTGTTTTTCTTTTAGATAGCGGAGCATAATTTTAGCCTGGACTACAAAATCATGAGCGCAAACAGATGTTATTTAGTTTAGGATCTACTGAAACACCACTTAAACACCAATACTACTCACTGCGTAACTTATTAATATAGCTGTGGCCAACCAGTGTGTCCCTTCCCTTCTGTAGACCTCCCTATTGCTGCCTGTTCAAGCCACAGTCATCGGCCTTATCCTGGCTTTGCTGTATTGGTGTTTCGGCGCATTGTGGTAGTAAAGGTACACATTACTACTGTCAAGTTGGCCTACATCTGTCATTTTCATTAGTATCTTTTGGATCATTGCATGGCCTAGTCAGGTTTTCTTCATTTCCCTGAATGCCTTCCTCATGGGGAGATTTTAAAAAAAGAATCTAAAAATTGCTGCCTTAAAAATCTAACCTCTTTAGTCATCCAGATGCATCGTTTGACATGTTTGTCCTGTCCGAATGGCTAATGATTAACAACTTGTCTGCTCAGCTTGCCTGGTCCTTGTTCACATTTATTATTTTGTCTTTTGGCTTTCTATCATCCGTGCTTTTCCCAGACTCAAAGCTTGTCTTGCTTAAGGGATAGGCTACCTTTTGGTGGAAGGGTGATGCTGAGCTGTTTCCCTGTTGTCCCTCTCTTTTCCAGAAACCGTGGATGATCTGGGGCACCATGGTTGCGGTGGCTCTGACAGCTGTGACGGCTGCTGTGATCTTCAAAACCTAAGGGGAGCGCTTTCAAACATTCACACGCACATTCGGGAAACCCATGTTTGTCACCAGATGTTGAAACTTGCCCCCTAATCATATCTTCACTAATAAGTGGGAGGGCTCCTATTTAATAGTATAATTGTTAAGACGCTTTATCTTAGATGGGATGCTAACAAACGAATGTTGGTCTTTTTTTGAGTGAATCAGTAAGTTTGTGTGTCTGTTACTGGAGGGAAGTTTAGCTATGTTTCATGTCATTTATCAATTTGACTCATAGGATCATCCATTAATGAATGTAAAACTGCTTCCCCAAATAGCTTAGAGTGTTTGTCATCATAAAATAGTCTCAGCCACCGGAGGATGATGGGTAACAGTCCACTGATGGGTGTTTGCTTAGTCAATGGATGTCTTGCGAAATGTAAAGATGGATAAATGTCAAAGTTTGAAAGAGAATTCTTTGATTTCATTTTGTTTCTTCCACTGGAGCATCATTAAACACAAATGAAACAACTTCCTTTCTGAGCCGTAACTTTGATTTGTAAAACCAGAGAGGCTTTTCATTTGAAGCACAGACGGTAAATTCATATTGTACTAGCTGCAGTTCACTCAAATGCAATATGACACATAATGGTGCTACTTTATTTTTGACCCATTTTTTTCCAATATCTTGAAACGTTTTAAGGAAAAAAGATTTGAAGTTCAGATGCCGTGACTCAACTTCACGACAATGTCGCCAGGATAAATGACATTGTTTCAATGAAAATTCAAACACATTTCATTTATTGTATATCAATTATAGCTTCCAATAAAAGAAAGTTGCCAACGTACAACAAAATGTAGCACAATCTGATTGTAATAATATATATTCTTTCCTAAAGTCTCACTCTGATCATCCTTTGATCTATTTTAAAACCTTCTCAGAGTTTTTTTTTGTTATGATTATGCCATTTTTAGCCCAAATAAAAAACTTGTGACATTTCTAGGACAATCCCTAAAGGCCGTAGGTCAGCAGAAATACCCTTCTGAGTTGTGAGCAAAACTGCAGATGTGGAATAAGCCTGCCCTCATTTCCCATCATCCCTTTGTTCATTTATGGTACTGTCCTGCTTGCTTGCAGCCCCTTACAACCCCAAGCTAACATTAGCAGGGCAACAGAAATAGGGGCCAATATTGGAGCTATCCAGCTGTACTGTTTTGAGCCAGATGGCAGCCAAGATGAGGAAAAGAAAGATGTTAATGGATCTATTTGTCTGTAAGTGAATGCATTGGAAGGAAGTACAGCAGGAATTGGCTATTGCAGTTTGTACGTAACAACTACAAGCTTTGTTTTACTGCATTTTTTCGTCTGCTCCTGATTCACAACAATATGAATTAAAAAATACTCAGAAACGCAATTTTAATCTTACGTTTTTATGTCCTCCATCATAAAAATATAGCAAAAGAACATGTTAAAACACTATTTTTATTGTAGGTTTTTTTTTAAATATGCACATGCCTCTAATAATGTAAAGATTTATAGTTAGGAACATATTGGGTAACGTTCGTGAGACTCACCAATACTGTTATCATCCACAACGCTTCAAACAACCACTGAACCCACACAATGAATAGCTTTCATGTCTCAAAAGTTTAAGTTTCACAATAAAAATCTATTCCACCTAGGATTTGCTTTGGATGCAAACTCAGTTAAAAAACTCATGTATAGGTGTCATTTCTTTTCAAAGTAGTTAAAGCTCACTTGCTGCTGTTTTGCCTTTTTCCTGCTTTGTTTCCAATGACATTTACAACAGTTGCTCTGTGCTGACAGCAAGAGACCCAACGTGTTTGTTCCTAACAAATCAGGTTCGTCCTGTTGGCCAATGTACACATTAGCTTATGCTCTTTTTATTTTCCACTTTTTTGCATTATGCTTTTTGTTTTTTACAAAGGCGCACAATTTAGTTGTGGATTTCAGAAGGACTCTCACGAGAAATAGTAAAGAAAACATGTTCTGATGTTTTTAAATCTAAACATTAACTCTCGTCACTCCATTTCTGTTGGCCACAGTTTCACATGACAAAGTTTATATATAAGATGAAAATTCTTCGTGAGACTGTAACCAGAGTTATTGCTTGAATGGGAGAAACCCCACATATTTTTTCTTTGACATAACCAAAGAGACTCATATGGCTGCCTATGTCTCTTGCTAAACGTTATAGAAATGCAAACAATTCTAGCGCAGCTCTTTAGGGAAATTAAGAAATGAAACAGTTTGATCATGACCTCATAAGAGAACTGCTCTGAATTTTAAAGAGAAAATATTTAAGCACTCCAAATACAAAGCGGCTTGTTCTAAGACAAAAAGTGTCAAATTTCGTTGTGTTATAAGGCCCTTTTTTTAATTTCGCAACCCTTATGGTCTGACTTTATCAGTGGCAGACAGTGATGTGGCATTTTCTTTCTATCGGCTCTGCTGTGTCAGGATTTCCTTTCTAGATCCACTTTGCATAAAGCATGATGCGGTAAAAGTCAAGTTTGGACAGAAACATGTGAGTAGATTTGAGACAGCCTCTCTGTTTTATTATAAACTCAAATAGGAGAATTCTTCCAATGTCGGCTAAGCATCTTTGCACAGCTTCGGTTTCCATTTTTTCTGCTCTACTTTGTATGTAGGTCATCCTTAATGGACCAGCATTTTTGCAGGATGACAGTTCAGCACTACTGTAGTGTTATCAGGAGCAAATGACTGTTTAAGAAGCAATGAAAACATGCTGAAAAACCTGTGTCAATGAAACCAATAAATAATTATTTTTTGGTGCTTATAAAACTCTTGTGTTCAAGTTTTTCTTAGCATATCTAGTATTTTATGCACTCATATTTGAGATACTGGGGCATCATCAGGGGATCCACTGAATCACCGTCAGTTTGAGACTGTAGTCTGGTCAATTCACTGTCAATGAGCCCCGATTGAGTCTCTAACAAGCCTCTACCGTGCCTTTGAATGAAGTAAAAACAGGAGGATTGGATGTGTCATTTACAGCTGCATCCGAAAGTGCAAAAATTGCTCACAGCTGCTCCTCCAACTGAAGCAGAAGTGGCCTCTCGTTGTCTTTGGATGAGCTAAATCTCTACTGATCTATGCAAAACAGCAAATACCAGCGTGTAGACAGATCAAAGCTTGCCTCTACCATGACACCCAGTGGTAAGTAATGGCTTTCTGGTTGAGCTGGGAAGACAAATTGCAATGATAACAATCCAGTTTGACAAATCATTATCCTTTTACATGATCTTGTTCTAAACTTGTCACTGAAAACGTTTAATATTTATAAACTAATATCCACAGTATTAAAAGCTAACCGTTGTTTTGGGGGCAAGGGTTAAAACATATAAGCATTTAAGCAGTTGACTTTTACTCCAAATCACAAAACATCCATTTTTGTGAATCTTTGCTTGAGTGTATCAGACATTTTAATATGAATAATCCTTTTCCCTGTCAAACACAATGTCTGATCACTGCGTTCACTTTAAAAGTTTGACCGAATGAGTGGCCTGGATTTCTTTCATGGTAGATACCAATCAATAAGTTTTAACCAGAGCAACCATACACCGATTGGGGAAACAGAACTCCCGCATTTCCTTTTTCAGAATACCATTCTTTCTCTTAAACTTGTTTTTTGAACAAAAAAAGAAGAAATCTCTGAGAGTCTTTGTCAAACTAATCAACAAAACCTTTGTTCAAATGCCTGCAAGTGGCTGAAAAAAAACAAAGAAAGGAATTAATTATCTGAAAGTAAGTTTGGACTCTGTTGTATAGATTTAAATGGTTGGTACCTTCTCCACATGGTTTTTAAAGCTTTAGCTTATGTAACTTTTATGTTGTTCTTCTCGTGGTATTGCATGGTAACGGGCATGTTTCATCTATTTCTAGGTCAAATATGGCAGCTGATTTAGACGTGGTTAATCTGTTTGTTATTGCTGGAGGAACACTGGCTATTCCCATTCTGGCTTTTCTGGCCTCCTTCCTTCTCTGGCCATCTGTACTCATAAAAGTCTATTACTGGTAGGTGCAGTAAATGCTCTAGTTATCAATATAGAGGAAATTTCTGCATTTCCTGATGATCTATACTTATAAAAAAATACACTGATTAGATGTATAACCAGCAATTACGCTGCAATATTTTATGATATGTTTTGTATTGGGTAAAATTATATAGTTCAAATATTTTTAGGCACTTTCATTTAAGTTGTTTTCCCAGTTTTAAAAGAAAACTCATGACAATGTCTTGTAGAGATGCAAGATTTTTTTTAATGAATAGCGAGCACCTTGTACATTTTGACAAAGTTGTTTCCTATATTGAAATCTTTTTCCATTTTTCTGTGGGCCCATGTTGTGGTTTTGATCTATATTAAGTACTTTTGTTTGCTATTGTAGAATCTATTGAATAAATAAAAACATTCTTTAATTCAGAACTATTGAAATGGCCCAAATATATATATTATATATATATTTCAAGATAAGTCCTCATATTTAACATGAGGTGTACATATTTGTGTAGGTACTGGAGGAGAACTTTGGGCCTGCAGGTCCGTTATGCAGATTGTGGGGGTTATCGGTTCTGTTACTCCTACAGAGGAAAGCCTGGATTTAGACCTACTATCTTAATGCTTCATGGGTTCTCGGCTCACAAGGACACATGGCTGACTGTCGTCAAGGTAACAATAACTCTGATCTGTGAGTAACATATAAATGAGGCTGTCCAATGAAAAAAATAAAATGGAGCTAACGTTTGCTTAAACTTTTCTGAAAAAGTTAACCCTTTAACTTAAAAGTTACTTTCTGTGATTTTCAGACCAGTTTCTATTTAAAGTGTCTAAAAATGATTTATAAATATTAACCAACAGAATGTTTCTTTTTTTTTCAAAAAAAGTCCAAATTTAAGTTAATTGTACAATACATGTGTTTTCTCAGCATTGGTCTTTACCTTAAAAACATTTGTCTCGTTGAAAGTTACTATTCACTAGAAATAATAACATTTAGAATGTGTAATTCTTGTATTGATCTAGTATCTACCCAAACATCTGCACATCGTGTGCGTGGACATGCCAGGCCACGAAGGAACAACACGCACCAACACTGATGACTATTCTATTCAGGGCCAAGTCAGGAGGATCCATCAGGTATGTTAAAGGAGAATGCTATAAAAAAGAAAAGTTCACATCAGATACTCAAAAGATTCCTTTTCTCTCCCTCAATATTTTCAGTTTGTAGACACCATTCACTTGAACAGGAAACCATTTCATCTGGTTGGAACCGCCATGGGGGGAAATGTTGGAGGCGTTTATGCAGCCTGTTATCCTTCAGAACTCTGCAGCATGACTCTCATTTGTCCAGACGGTCAGTGACTGCATGCGTCTATTTGTGGCACTTTAGTTAAAGGGACATCACCAGAGTCTGCTCAGTCACCTGATCGGGTCTAAACTTCCAAAAGACAAATATTAAATGTCACAGTGACTGTTTGTTTTTAGGCCAAAACACGTGCTTGGCTTGTGTTACAAACTAAAAGCTGATATTGGTTGGCTGTATTTTGCATTCAAAGTATGTATTGTTCTGTTCTACAAACTGTTCAAATTACTTCTCTGACAACAGATGAAATGGTTCAGCACAGAACGGGACAAAGTAAATTGGAATTTGAGTCCATCTGACATACTATACCAATAACGGTTGCATGGGGGGCCATAAGCCTATTTTTTTATGTTTTTGACTTATTTTAGCAACATACTTTTATTGGAATTAATTTAATTTTAGCATCAGAACTATTAGGTTTTCCAAAGAAAAAGTATTTTCACAGTTTAAAATAAACTTTCACAAGAGAGTGTCGAAAACTCTGGAAAACTTTTATGACTGAAACTGAGGGTGAGTGTACGGTATTCCCCGTGTGGCCTTTTTCCTTTTTTTTGGAAACCTGGGACAAATAAATTTTGTTTAAATGTTGCAATGACCAAAATTATATGTGATGTTGTAAAATCAACAAAGTCCCAGCAGAGGCACTCTGAAAGTAAAACTAGGCACATGTTTTCCTGCACGTTTTATGCACATCACAGATATTTTTAGAGAACTACAATGTTTAAAGGGTGTGGCATTCATAAATACAACTACAAAAAACTTCAGAAAAATATATCATTGGTAATCAGAAGGACTAGAACATGGTTTCGTTTTGAAGTGCTGTGTTTAAAAATACCACATCTGAAAAGTTGAAAAAATATACCAGTAGAGTCTTCCTTTACAACCAATTGCATAAATGCTTTTTTCAGGCTTTATTTAAATCTTAGAAATTGTCAGTGCCCCTTGCAAGGCATAATATTTTATTGAGACCATAATTTCATTCCTAATCCATTATTCTTTTGAGATTTACAGTTGTATTTATTTGTACTTTTTTTTTTCTTTTCTACCAAACAGCTTCCAGGTTAATTTCTTGAGGAAAAAAAATGTTCAAACATCAGTTTACAATAGTTTCTCTGCTGCAGGAATTAGACATCCGTGTGAGACCAAGTTTGACAATCACTTACAGGACCTGGAGCACAGCAATTACTCACTGAGCATCCCACTGATCCCGACCACACCGGAGGAGATGGAGGACATGTTCAGACTCTGCTCCCACGTTCGTTTTAGAATTCCTCAACAGGTCAAGTCCACACCTGTAACACAAGTTTCCCTTTGTGTACTATAGACACCAAAAATGGACAATCTACGGGGAAATAAAATCACAAAAATGTTTGCTACATTTAATGGATACTTTAACCTTATTTTTTTATTGTTTAGATTCTTCAAGGATTGGTAGACGTCAGACTGCCTCACAACACGTTTTATGAAGAAGGTGGGATTTGTTGTAAAAAAAATAATTATTACTTTTTTACTAAAATAACATGAAAATAAAAACTTTTTTTCATTTCTGCAGTATTTATGGAGATTGTTAGTGAGAACTCAAGATATGCTTTGCAAGAGCACCTGCATCTCATAAATGCCCCTCTACAAGTGATTTGGGGTAAACAAGATCAGGTAAATATCATGTTCCAATAATAACTTTGTTTGGTTCAATTTAGGTGAGTGTTGTGATGATTTATTTATATATTACTCATTATATATTCATTAAGGTGTACCAATATGTAACATAGAAATGTCAGTTTAAGACAACAGTTGACTTTATTTGTAATGAAATGCCAAAAGAGATTGCCTTTTGGTCCAGGTGGTGGATGTCTCCGGGGCAAGCGTTATTGCAGAGCTGTTGCCTGGCTGCAGGGTAGACCTGCTGGATAACTGTGGTCACTCCGTGGTTATGGAGAAGCCTTGTCGGACAGCCAGACTCATCCTGGAGTTCATTATCTTGCAGCAGAATGCCAGAGGTGGTACCAAGAAATCGTCCTGAATAGAAGATTAAGGGAACAGATCAAATATGTAGCCTATGTGAGGAAGAAGCACAGAAGTAGAGAAAAATATGAAAAATGATTTATTTGTTTTGTGTCTCCAATTTGACTAATAAAGTTGGATTAGATATGATGTGTGGTCTTTTGTTTACCAAAACTTGATCAATCTGCTTTTATGCTGACAATTCAAAAGATATCTGCTTTGAATCTGTAATAGCCCATGTCTACATTTTTATTTTACATTTTATTTTATATTTTCATTTATTTAGGCATTCGCCGTTTTTTATTTTTTTGGTCAATGTTTAAATTTACATAGAAAAATCATCAGTCCTTTATTGTGCCACCATAATGTATTGAGGTGTTTCCCCGCTTTGTTTGGTCATTTTGACGCGTAAAGCGCATGGGTTGGACTTGGAGGAGGAATCCTTGCGCTCCTGATCCCATGCTTGGTAGGCCTGTGAATCTGTGAAGTGCCCTGTCCATGGATGCGTGGATGAAGCAGAGGAGGCTGTAGCTGCAGCAGGACCTCCTCCCTCCTGCTTTCTCCCCCCGTCAGTGTGCGCAGTTCCGCTGCAGCCTGAAGCAGAGTGCAGCTGCCCGGTGAGACAGACCGCAGGCAAGGATCCTATCAGTGGTCATTTGATCCACCGTTACTGGAGAACAGCGGGGGAGTCTTTCTTAGGAGCCATTCAGGAAGGAAAAAAAAAGGCGCTAAAGCTGGTGAGTCTTTGCTTTATTGTCTACCTGGTTGGTTGATTTGTAAACCATCATGAACCTCAGTAGAGACCGCAGCTAACGTTCTTGGATTGCTAGCTGCTAGCATGCTAGTTAAAAGAAAAACCTAGCTGCTAGCTTTCACACTTACACGTATGTTTGATGTCTCAACGTTAGTATTCACGGTTTATTTCACTTTTTTTCTTCAGAATTGTACTTAATGTAAGCTTACAGAGAAGCACACTATTACCTCTAACTAAAAGCTTGTGTTATTTCTTCTGCCGGCTTCTCTCATTTATTTATGCCTGCGCTGCAGTCAATTACACAGTCACTTCGATAATGCCAAATAACCAGGAGTCAAGATTGGCTTTTGTTTTTCAGAAAACAAATAGTTAACTCTCTGTCACTTTAGTCATATATTTAATGCTTTGATTTTGGAGGATTCTATCCATTTTATTTAGAAATGACCAAAACATATGGGAACCTTTATCCTAACTGTAACACGACACTTCTCTTCTTTTTACTGTAGTTTTGTCCGATTAGGATTAGGTTAATGGTTTTCCTGTTTCTTGCTTATCTTGTCTTTTGCAATTTTTTTCATTCTGGCCTAATGATCCCTAGACTAAATCTGGCATGTTTTACATCAGTATTTGTTGTTATTAATACGTATAATAAACTAATGCAGTAAAATATTACTTGGGTTTTGTATATTTATTTTTGTTTTTAAAGCTTTAACACCCCCCCCCCCCCCCCCACACACACACACACAAACACATTAAGCAAAATCAAGCTCACTGGGACATTATTAAAGACCCACTCCAATGAAAAATGCACCTTTAACATGTCCTTTTGGCATCTTTCTGATGATGAAGGGGATATTTAAAGAAAATTAAGCTTAAAATTGCATTTCTGAGTATTTCTTTAATCAAATTTTGGGGAATCAGGAGCAGAAAAAAAACGCATTTTGAAAAAGATCATATTTGTGACAAAGAAAACACAATCGGCCGGCCATAAGCTCCCTGCTCCGCTCCATTCTGATGCATCCACTTGCAGACCATAGACCCATTTACGTCTTGTTTTCCTCGTCTCAGCTGGCATCTGGCTCAAAAAACCTTTTCCAAAATGACACAGGTTTTTATTTGAATTTTCTTTTTTATTTAGGCTAAAAGCAGCATAATAATAATAATAAAAAAACACTAAGAATGCTTTAAAAAAAGATCAAGAGATGATAGGAGTGGAACTTTAATATTGTCTGATTATGTAAGTAGTTATTGCTACAGAAAGCATTACTTGAGTTTTAATGCAAACTTCTCTCCCATTCTGCTGACAAGTTTTCTTAGTGCCTCGTATTAATGTAATTATTTTTCTTGTGCTTGTTTTACTGGTCCAAATAAAGGGAGTCTGTCCTGATCAAGTTCTCTCCCTACTTTGGTTTCAACCTGGTAGAAATTCTACAAATGGATAATGGAGACTGGGGCCATAGGGTAAGACATAGTTGAAAGTCATAATCATTTTGCCTTTCAGTTCATTTGTTTAACCAGAACCGCGTCACAGAAGAACCAGTCTCAGCAAACTCTACAGAACTTCTCTTTGTATTGATTTCTCATTTCCTCTGTTGGGCATCAGATTTAAACATTTACATCCTCACCAACTGATCAGATATGTAGTTGTGTAGTTCTTTTTCATTTTCAGCAGCAGTGGCACATTTTAAAGATATTCATATTGGTCAGAGACATACCGATGGAAGTAAACAAATGCTAGGAATGAGTTATTTAATGCCAATTCCTTATATTCCCCTTATAACCATTTATGCTGCAACGCCGAAGCAACTCTGCAGAAGACCTTACATCAATACTAATTTGGCTGTTTCTCATTCACCTTCATTTGTTCTTGTGGTGGGGTAACCTAGGTTGTTGTTCCACACTGACAACAAACACCACAATGATAAATGAAGCTGACTTTCTGGACTTTCAATACTTTACATTTATTGAAAGTCAAGTCAGAAACTTGCATAGTTTGTGAAAGATATCATTTGGTGTTAATTTCAACATTGTTCATGGTTTTAGATGCATCTTAAACTGTGTACTTTTTACCAAGCTGTGAGTGTTTATAAGATTATCAATTGAATGAAACTATTCTTTCAGTTTGTGTGCCAAAAAGTAGTTGAGCAAACATTAGTTCCTCTCAGATGGAAATAATTTCTAATAAAACGTTTGCTTATACAACACTCCAGTGTGTGAGCTAACAAAACAAACTCTGCTATCCTCTCTAGATGACCACTCCTGTTACCTTGAATGTGGGAGGCCACTTATATACCACCAGTCTATCCACCCTGCAGCGTTATCCAGACTCCATGCTGGGAGCCATGTTTCGGGGGGATTTCCCTACAGCTCGGGACGCTCAGGGAAATTATTTCATTGATCGAGATGGGACACTTTTCAGGTACATCCTGAACTTCCTGAGGACATCTGAGCTTACACTGCCCGTGGACTTCACGGAGACGGACTTGCTGCGGAAAGAGGCTGACTTCTACCAGATCGAACCTTTGATTCAGTGCCTTAATGATCCTAAACCCCTATATCCTCCTGATATCTTCGAGCAGGTGGTGGAGCTTTCTAGCACCCGGAAACTGTCCAAATACTCCAACCCGGTCGCTGTTATCATTACACAGCTAACTATAACAACAAAAGTTCACGCCCTGCTAGAGGGGATTTCGAACAACTTCACCAAGTGGAACAAGCACATGATGGACACCAGAGACTGTCAGGTGTCATTTACATTTGGACCATGTGACTATCATCAAGAGGTTTCACTGCGGGTTCATCTCATGGACTATATAATGAAGCAAGGTTTCACCATCCGGAACACCCGTGTGCACCATATGAGCGAGCGTGCAAATGAGAACACTGTGGAGCATCACTGGACTTTCTGTAGGCCAGCACACAAAGTTGAAGACTGATTTAGTGCATAGTTGTTGTGACATTACTGTTAAATAACATTGTATTAATAAAGTCATGAAAACAAAAAAAAAATGAACGGAAAGGGCAAAACTCTATTCTGTTGCAGTAAAGTCTGATCTTCATATTTCTAATTTTAGAAATGATGGTGCAATACACAAAGCAATAAAATAAAAACAAATTAATTGTGAAATAAGGATTTGGCGCCCTAGTTTTAAAACCACACAACTCAAGTTTTATGCCTCGGGAAACTTAATTCCCAGAAACTAATCTTACGACTAGATGTTCATAATAAAAATGTTTATGAATGATCCATTATTTATTATAAGGAGCCTAGTTGCTTTATGTAGTTTATAGTTCTGTACTCAATTCCAAATAACCCCTGATCTTGATTAAAACAGTCACAGTTGTGGACTTGGAGGTGTTAGTTGTGTACTTTTGCTATGGTAAATATTATACCAGGATTATTTCTGTTCCAATAGACTTGTGCTGAGTAGGATAGGTAATTTAGACCTCTTAACCCATTTGTATGGTACTGATTCTCAATCCCCTAAAAGTTGTTGCATGTGTCTTGTGTATTATGTGTATCTGCTGTGAACGCTTTAGAATGTTCTGCTTAGCTGTCATATCAAAGAGGATGTGTTCCATCCTCCCGGCCAGAATAAATCCAATTGCTGTCTCATTTTATTCATGAAGTTCTTAGTTGTATTTGCCTTTGTGAGCACAAATTTTGTATCCAAGTTGCAGATCTAACACTTAAAGGTTTGTGCGTTTATAAAGTCATTGCAGTTTGGAATCCAAAAAAGAGGAATCAGCTATTATGATAATTTCTCTGAACTGGATGCATTTTTGTAAACCAAAGTTTTTCTTTGTACATAGAAATCATTGAATAAATACGTTTCAGAAAATACAAGTTTGTTTACAGATTCAACAGATTACAGATATTGCGAAAAATTTCATCTTAATTTCAGTGTAGTTAACATATTTGCATTCTTTTGACTTAACGATTAAAAAAATGAAAATTTAAAGCTGGTTTTGGGTTAGTTATTTTAATGTTAAGGCTATTTGACTTATCTTACACACAAAAAATCATTAAAAAAATATTTTATGCCTAGACAGTTTCTAATCTTTTGTTTTTATAGGGAGAAAAAATAATGGCCCAAAAGAATAAATCCCTACATCTGCTTCCAAACAAATATTTAACTGATCTGTTAACAAAGTTACATAGGTAGTTAGTACTTTCTCACAACTCAGTTACAGTGTTGTTAAAAATAAATGAAAATTATCACTGTCCAATTAAATTTCAACTATTAATCGTTGACAAAAGTAAAATTCTGCCATCTTTTTGGGTAAATATTGTTGTTTTTCTCTAATAGCAAAATTGAGCTTGCGTTAAAACAAACTAAATGTACAATATATATTTAAATAAAATAACTTTAAAAATTGTATTCATATATTTACATATTTATTTGAATTTATGTATGTTACATACATTTTTTTTTAATTGAAATATAATCATTACAAAACTCTCGCCGACACAACCACACTATGATGGAAGGCACAGCTCTTCACGAAAAAAAAGTATAAATAGATAAAAAATATAAAAAGCTTTCCGCATAAATTAAAATACAAAATTAAAATGCAATTAACAATCTGGACCCTAGATCTGTAACCATTCTGTAGCAGATTTACAAATGTCATCAATGAAAGGACTTGAGTTGTGAATACATTTTAATGAGGATAAATACAATCTGACTTCATTTTTAAAACACTGGAAATTCAGCCGATCTTTTTTCCACTTTTTCTTATGAATATTATGTTTTCCCAAAATCAGGAGGATGTTCACTAATTTTGTTGTCTCTTACTGTTATAAAACAAAATATCTTTTTCTGTGAATTGTATGATGTTAATTCTTTGACTAAGCCAATGATGAGAATCTTTGGATCACTGGACATGGGAAAAAAACAGGTGTTGTGTTGTTTCTGGGGCTGTATGACAGTAATGGATCAACCTCAAAGCCAAATCTACTCCTCCATGTCTCTGCCCATGGGTAGTAATTGTTCATAATTTTGAACTGCATTTCTTTATTTTTTGGGACCACTTTCCATTTTATGAATTGCACCTGATGTGACAGCTGTCTCAGTTATTTTATATTTACTTTTCTATTTAAGTCATTGTATAATTGACATTTAAAGGATTTGTTTAGGTGTTTATTATCACATTTTTTTCCACTAAGTTTTATTTCTCCTATTACTAAATTTGGTAGTTTAATTTGAACATTGGAAGACAATATTGTATTTTTATTAAATATATCAAAGCAATTGGAATTGCTCTGCAGGTTTTCTGAAATTCTTTGGTTGAGCATTCAATATCATATTTAGTTTTTAGTTAAGTATCTTAACTGAAGAATTTCTCCATTTGAATCAAGAATATCACTTACAAAAAGAATCTTGTGGTCAAACCAATTCTGATGAAACATTGTCTTCCTGTTTGTGGTAATTACTCTATTATTCCACAGGGGGCGACGTGAGGGGTGAAATTGTGACTAAATATCATTTTCCAGTGGAAAAGTATTTGTTTGTGAAATTCTGAAATCTTTATGGGAAGTTTGGAAATTTCAAAGTCACATCTCAGCAAAAAATCTAATCCACCTACTTTTTTGAAGATGTTTTTGGGAATATGAAACCATATTGAGTCAGGGTTAGCCGCAAAGTCTTTTAACCATTTTATTCTAATAGTTTCAACCATTGATACAAAATCAGTCGTATTTATACCTCCCAAATTATATCCCTTAATTCGTTGAAATTTTCTGATGTAACGGGTCTTTTTTCTCCAAATAAATGTATAAATAATTGAGTTTTTTTTTACATTCTTTGGGTTAATGTAGAGAGATTGGCATGGATATATTAATTTTGAAATTCCTTCTGATTTGGAAAACAAATTTCTTCAAGAAATTGTTAAATCTCTGATTAACCAATGATTTAATGATTTTTGCATTTGGTTGTTTTTTTCCATCATGTTTTTTTCTTATCTTTCTTTTTCATCTCTAATTAATTTAATTCCTAAATATTTCACTTCGTGTTTTACTGGGACTGAAAACAAATTTATTTTTCCAGACAAGAGTACAGGGGGAGTAATTCACATTTTTGTAAGTTTATTCAAAGACTAGAAGCTTTTGAGAAAATAGAAATAATTTGCAGGGCTTTCGTTACCATGTTTTTGTCTTTTAGAAAAAATACTGTGTCATCTGCAAACTGGCTGAGGCGGAACTCAAAATCAAAAACTTTAATGCCTTGAAAATTAGGGTTCTTCAGAATTAAGTATGCTAGGAGTTGAGTACATAAAATGAAAATTGTTGGTGATATTGGACATCCGTGCCTTATTCCACGTTTCATTTATTCTGGGTGTTAATTCTGAGTTAACAGTGATGTAACTGTAAATTTCAGTATAGAACATTTTTATAATTGAGCAAATTTTTTTTCCAAATCCAAAATGTTCCAGCGTTTGAAAATAAAAAGTTATGTTCTACAGAATAAAAGGCTTTGAAATAGTCAACAAATAAAATGAGACTTTCTGTTTCTAGCATAGATTGATAATCCATCATGTCCAGAATTAATCTAACATTATTTTGTATGTTTCTTCCTTTTACAAAGGCAGATTGAAAACTATCCACTACTTTGTCTAGAACCAGTTTAATCCTGTTTGCATAAACCAGTGCCAATAATTCATAATCATTACACAGCAGGGTGATAGGCCTCCAATTATGTAATTTTCTCAAGTCGTTATTAAGTTTAGGGAGTAAGGTTATCAGTCCAGTTTTCAGATGGACTTAGGCAACCTTCCTGGATACAATCTCTGAAAGCATTAATCATTAAATGTTTAATGTCCTGCCAGAAAAACTTTAAAAATTCTGCAGTCAGTCCATCTATTCCTGGTGATTTGCCATATGATTAATCATATTTTTCAATGCAATTTCAATTTCTGATATAGTTACATCTTCTTCTAAACTAATTCTATCATCGTCTTCTGTCTTTTGGATGTGTTCTTTAATTTGGGTAAAAAATATGTTGCAATTTTCTTTACAAAAATTTGAGCTACATAAAGTTGAGTAAAATGAAAATATTTCAGATTTTATTTGCTCTTGGTCTTCAATTAACCTTCCATTTGTGTTTATTTTACCTATTTGTTGTTTTGTTTGTCTACATTTTTCTAATCCATAAAATTATGTTGTGTTTTTTCTCCCTCTTCAATCCACTTAGCTCTGGATAAACGCACCATTTGCTTTTTCTGAATAAATCTCATCAAGTTGTTTTTGGAGCATGTTTAACTCTTCCTCTGAAGGATCAGCCTTGTTGCATAAAATATTCACATTTCTGACAATTTCCTTTTGCTTTATTTTTCTATTTTTTTTACAACATTTTTGCCCATTTCACCTGCTATACGTTTGCTTTTGAATTAAAACCATTCCCACTTCTCTTTGTTTGTCATTTCCATTCCCTTGACTTTCAAATATAGAGATTTGATCTCCTTAGTAAATATATCATAAAGTAAAAGTGTATTGTTAAAAAGTGGAGACGGTTCTGCTTCAGTTTTCTACATCTCCAGATATAGGTTGAGAAATAAGCCAATAATCTATTCTTGATCGCTGGTTATTGTTTGACGCACTAATCCAAGTATAGTTTATAGAATTTTTTTTTTATCTCCAGTAATCAAATGTGTTTGGTGACAAACAGAAGTTTCTGATGACATCATTGTGTTCTGATTGTGGTCCTTTGACAGGTAATCTATCAAGCCAGGTGTTTGACGCAATGTTAAAGTCTTCTCCAATACTTATTTTATCTGTTAGATGAGAAATTTTCCATTCCACCAAAATCTTAGCTAAGTTTTTCCAACATATTCTTTTGTGATTTGTTATTGTACCCATATAAAGTCAGCACAATAATGACTTGCTCATTCATTTCAGTAGCTGCTAATAACCAGTGGCCTTCTCTGTCTCCAAGATGCCTAATTAACGTCCCTGAAAACCTGTTAAACAGAATCATGACTCCTGCTGAGTAAAGGACTGGATCTCCTCACTGTTGTTTCCAAAATACTTCATCTGAGTGGGTTTCTTGCAGCAAAATTAGATTTGCCTTAAGTTCTTTACTAAATAAAAAGAGTGCCTTGCGTTTTGTAATATTTTTCAAACCTCTGGTATTTAAAGAAACAAATAAAATAGACATGCGTACTGAGCAGAATAATTAATGTCTATATAAACACTGAGATTTCCTGAAGATGTACATCATGTAGGAATGAAACAGAAGGTCTGTTCAAAACCATAAAACAACATAACTGGACCTTCTTTCCCGATAACTGTAGTTATAAATTTTTTTTAATATAAACTTTGAATTGCACCGCTCTGAAAAAAAAAAACACCTTTAAACTGTTACAAAAAAAGACTTTAAACTGTTACATACATTCTTGGGACATTTCATCGATTTACTAGCTTAAACATTTTTTTGTTTTGTTAATTTTTTTATTTATCCCACAATGGGGAAATTGTTCTCCGCGTTGGAGCATCATTCCCTGGGGGAGCGGTGGGCTGCCGACTGGCCGCGCTACTAGCTTAAACATTTATGTAGCTCATCTACACCGGATGTTACGTCACGACATGTGTGCGTTCGTTATATCCACTTTCATGAAGAAATAGTGGATCATCTGTTGTTTCTGATGGTCTCCGCCCGTCTCATTTCGGCCTTGCCAAAAACGAGCAAACGCTGTGTCACTTTCTCGCATAACAAGCAGAGGACACATAAGAGTCACACGGTGCAGTGAGCGGTTATGCACGGATGTGTATTTTGAAAACAAACTATGTTTTATCGTAGTAAAACCATCAGAGGTTTGCTGGAAATCGTCCCGGGTAAACGGCGCCTGGGAGCGTACAGGTTCCTTCCTATCTTTTTCTGCATCGGAGGAGTCATGGAGTGGATCATGATCAATGTGAGGATAGGAAAGGAGACTTTCTGTAAGTGCAGCCGGAACCCAACCTCTCATACATTGTGTGTTTCAAAAACAACATTTTATGCCGATGTGACATGTCGTCAAATCGCTCATCTTTTTTGTGGGAACGTCGTGTAGTTTGCCTCGTGGTAAATCTGTTAGAGTGCAATTGAGTTCATCTTTGATCATGAACTAAACTAAGAGGTCAGATGAGTTTCCCAGAAAAAACAAATATGAAATCATTTAAATATAATTAATAAAATGAGGAGAGCAACTTTAAATTTATTTTCCTTCACTTGTAAAGAGTAGTTTTTTTTTTACATAAATCCTAGAGTTCTTCTGGTGATCCCCAAATTTTCTTCTTCCTATTGACAAAATGAGCCCCACGATCCTCTATTTTCGGGTAAGACAACACAAAAATATATTTAACAAAGAAATAGTTATTAACAGCTCTATAATGCTAACCTGGTAGTCATCCATGCTGTTCCTGGTTGACTAGATTGGTCCAAATTAGATGAATGATAGTTTTAGCACAGCAAGAAGGAGCCTGCCAATTGATGGGAAGGGATATGTTCCAAACAGCTGATTTTTAGATCAATACTAGTAATTATAATATCACATTTTGTTTGTATGTACCTTTTTTTTTTAATCTTAAGACATCTTAAGAATTGAAAGCCAACCCAAAAAAGGTGAATCTTAAGCCATAATCTAAACACTGGTTGATCGTTTATGGTGCAGAGGTCAGCTCCAGAGGCGAGGGGCAGATCCGCCGAATGCTCTTAATGATGGAGAGATGAGCAGATGGAGGGGACAGGAGAGAACCTGGGGATGATCGTGGGGAGTGAGAGTGTAGATGCAGCTGGAAGAGATCAGAGATAGGGAGGTGCTGAAACGGACTTCGGTGTAGGACAGGAGAGATGTCATCAATGAGATGTGGAGGAGCTTTCGGGATATGAACCAGGATGCAGAGTTTGGAACCATCTGAAGCTTACAGTGGTCAATACGGGATGTGACCAATGCATGGACCAACAGCTGTGGTGGACGGTGCAAGAAATTGTCAAAGTTAATATTGCTTAGGGACAAAAAGAAAAGCTATTAGTGTGATATTACTAATGTGTGAGGATTAGGTGTAGATGTTTGGGGTCAGAAGACAAGTTCTAGCTTAGCACAGATAGATGCAAACGTAGAGCTTTTCAAAAATCATGTCCCAATATGAAAGATCAGGAAACACAACATTGATTCAGACTGTTAAAAATCACAGATGACACAAAGAAAAGCAGGAACAATCACACTAAACACATTCTTGACAAACGAACCTAAAAAAACTTCAAGTACAGCTGTGGCCAAAAGTTCAAATATTAGTATATGCAAATTGCTATTATAAACACTTAAGCAGGAACTTTTCCAATTTCCAATATTTATGTAATTCCCAAAAACTTTAGCCACTACTGTAGGCTTAATGGATAGCTGTTGCTTCAATAAATATATTTTTGAATACAATTACAGCCACAAAAAGCCTTTAGGAGCCACTGCTTACTGTAATTTATAGTATTTTGCATCACATTTTGAAAAATCCTGATGCAAAGGAATGTGAGCAATCACTTATTGTTTCTTTTGCAAATAAAATGATTATTAAAAAGGGAAAAATGATTATTATCTGCTGAAGCCTGAAAGTCCTTGTGCTTTAAAAACACGGCTGTAGGACACAAAATCACAAAAAAAAGAAGATTCAAAAAGGGCAGTGTAAGCCAAAAAGGGTTTTATTTCCACTGAAAACTTGTTTGGCATTATTCTAGTTGTGCTTGTGTGCTGCTATGGGAGAAATAAAAGGGCTCTAAATCCTCTTGTGATTTAAAACAAACAAACAAATAAATGAATAATTCAACCACAGGCTTAATCCTGTTATTTCCTCTGGCACAAACCGATTGTTTTGTATGTTTTAGCCCCCCAAAAAAGGACCACTTTTATTCCTCATTTGATTAACTTGGTTTGGTTATGAACTAGATTTATGAAAATTTTCTGCACACTGTACCTAAAAGGGTCATCATCATTTACTGCAGCCTAATGAATACGAGTTTTGTGGGGGGAAAAAAGACAAACAGATTTTTAAAAAAGTGCGTGTGCAGAAAAGCCACAAAGCCATTGTGTTACTGAGCCCTGAGAATGCAAGGTACATTCAGCTTCTGCTTTTGATTTTTTCAGTGGAAACCTAAAATGTCTGCTGTAAAGGATGCTAACTTTTATGCTGCTCTGCATGTTTTGGTGATGTGGCCAAAGATTATCCTCTAGAAACTTCTGGTTTAAACAGTTGTGCTGTGTAAACATTGTAATATGTCAAAATGTTTAGTAAATAACGGAAAAAAATGTTGCTCCTAAAGCATAAAATGACTTTTAAATTAATTATTTTATTTGGGGGAATTACTGAAATGTGTTTTTATTTTTTAGCACTTTTACTACTTGAATTTGGTATTACTTTGTTTAAAAAAATACTACAGTACTGTGTCTATCTAATGGTGAACTCTGCAAAAAGCTTCAGTGAGAAACAGTTCAAATCAGTTTGAAGATGTATATTTACCAAATTGCATTAAAATAATTTTTTAAAAATAAGAGCACTCCTTTTTTATAGAAAGATAGATAGATAGATAGATAGATAGATAGATAGATAGATAGATAGATAGATAGATAGATAGATATGCATTTATTGTCTCTGTCCACATTAACAGTGAGATTATCGGCTGTCATCATATCTGCAAAAAAAAATAATACATACAAAATACAAACAGGTATGTGCATATGGTGATTAAGTAAAACATTTATATTACAGATAAAAAAATAATTAAGAGAACAAAAGCCATTTTGACAATGAGGTAAAAGATACATACATAAATAAACAAATACATATTTCCATTTATATACATATACACGGAACGTTTTGTAAAAAAATAAAATAAAACACTCATTTGTTGGGGACCTTTTGTTTGAATAGGCTTGATTTATGACTGAATGACTCCTCTGCATTTTGGTGTCAGTGTTTACTGAAGGATTCCTCCCAGAAACCAGTGTTGTCAAAGACCCCAACAGAAGTTAGCCTGTAAACCATGAACATGGTTTAGAAGGGTCAAGGTTGGTTATTAAGAAATGGGAATATATGCTATTGTCAGGCAGGCAAATTGTGGATTCCATGTCTTCCAGGTGAAAGATGAAATTCTTCTTGTGTGTCACCAGATTTCAGTTCAAGAGTCTGTATCTCTGATGGCATAATCTTAGAGCAAATACTTTTCGTCTTTCTGTGAAAGCTATGTGTATTTCTTGAGGAGAATTCAAGAATCTCATAGTACTGTCCAGAAAAGTTGCAGTTGTGTCATAAATTAGTGACCCGCATCAGGCAATACGTTTGAAATGAGCTTATATCATCCATTATTTGTTGAAGCTCTCAACTCTGATTGCTCTTAAGGTTGCTTATACTATTTATATTCTTTAGATTGTGTTGTGTTTTTATATATCGATGAAGAATAAAGGCATATCAGACAAACAATGTTGTTGTTTTCTTCTAGATGACGTCTACCGCAGAAAACGATCAGAACGGGAGTACCAGCAGAGGATAGCAGATGGTTTGGTAGTTCTTGACCAACCTGCAGCCAAGTGAAGGATTGTGGGACTTCACAGACGTCTGCTAAGGACGCACCGTCGAACTTCTCCCGCTTTGGCTGCTTTCAACAACTGTATCACGTGTCTGAACCTGTTTGAAAATTTAATGAGTGAAAGAATGGCTGCTTTGAATATTGATATGGCTGGTTAAAGAAGAACAAGCAGTGCTCCCTGACGACTTTGCACTGATGCTTCCAATCACAAATGGTGCATCCCACCTGCCATGTCATGTAAAAAATAAAGCCTATATATATATATGTAGATATTTGTTTTTTTATTCTGCAAAATTTGAAACTATACAGTCAAAATAGAATGAAATGTGTTTTTCCGTTTTGCTTAACATATTTTTGTTCATTTTCTCCACCCCTGCTTAAGGTCTACCTGAACTTTTTCACAGCTTTTATTATTATGTTGGTTGTTCCATCAAACCAATTCCCGCAGAAACTTCTATTCAGGTGGAATGCGGAGCTCTGGATATGGTGGCGATGTTGTCAGTCAGTCTCTGGAAGAACAGACGGCCACTGTCTGGAACTGAAGACGCGCAGCAACATGATTTCTGTTATTTCTAACATTCCTCGTCAGTCAGTGTCCCCCCTCACCTGTACAGGATTTGGCTTCCTCTGAGGGTGGTAAGACTCATGGGTCAGCCCGATTTCTGAAAGGCTAAGCTCCTCGGGGTGTGGAGGGGAGGTTGCTAAAGATTTGGCCTCACTTCTCTCTATTTAAATGAAACTTAAAGCTTGAAAATAAATAAAAAGCCTAAAAAATTAAACGTTTTTATTAGTAAAAGATCTAATTTATCCAGGTGACGTATTCTTGAAGTTGAGTCACGGCAAGATTTTAAATTCAGATGCTGTGACTCAATGTCAAGATGAATACTCTTGGCCGAGTCGATTTTGCTTTTTTATGATTTTGGTTTAAAAGAGAAATCAAAAGTGATACTTCATTTTCTAATTAGTAGAATAAATCATAATTGGAGAACCCTACTGCCCTCATTAAATCAAATGTCACACAAAAAACAAACACAAGTCTTTTTCTTCCAATTCCATACAATGTTCTTAATAGATAGATAGATGACTTTATTAATCCCACAATGGGGAAATTTCATTTATCTGTGGCAGCAACACAACATTCAGAAATAATCTATATAATATAACATCAATAAAGGACATCACAAATTACAATTATATTAGATAATTAAAAATATTACTAAAATTATTATGAAAAATTATTATCAAAAATGAGATTCTTATTAAATAAAGAAATAAATATTAAATAAATACAGCTGCAAAAGTGTAAAAATGTTAAAAAACATGCGGGACCGCATGTTAAAAAACATGCGGTCTGCAAAACATGTAAACTGTAAAAAAACATTACAAATTTTTTCAAAATACAGAAATAACTAATGAAGTTCACACCAAGAACAAAAACAAACAACTGTTCAGGAACAAAAAACAATTTAAAATTGAAAAACAACAACTACAACAAAAGTAAATGAATCAATGACTAAACTAAACAGAAAAACACCCCTGGGACCGTGGAGTGTCACTTTGACACGGTGTTGTACAGTCTGATGGCTGTGGGGAGGAATGACCTGCGGTAGCGCTCCTTCTTACACTGAGGGTGCAACAGTCTTGTGCTGAAGGAGCTGGTCAGCGCCTCTACAGTTTTGTGCAGGGGGTGGGAGGGGTTATCCATGATGGATGTCAGCTTAGCTAACATCCTCCTGTCCGCCACCTCCTCGATGGACTCAAGTGTGCAGCCCAGGACAGAGCCGGCCTGGGCTTTTGCAGCCTAAATAACGTGCTTTTGCAGCCTAAAATACAAGTTAACCAGGTTTTTAGAACAAATTTATCCAAATGGGTTCAGATAAAACTGATGACTGTTATATATTTTAGCTATTGTTGACTGGTCTTTTAAATCCTATTTCAATCATTCTTAAAGAAATGAAAGAGAATTTTTTAGCTAATTTTGAATTGAATTACAAATTTCCCTTCCATTCAGGACAGTATTTAAACCTCAGATGATTTATTACTTTTTTTTATTGTTTTCTTAATTCTACTGTATATAACCATGACTTGTATAGGAATTGAATCATGGCCTCTGTCTGTGAGGTTGATCCAGTAGTCTATAACAAATTACAAAGGGTTAGGAACATACATTCACTTTTTGAATAGACAAGGAATTTGTGAACAGTTTGAAGATGGATAGTTGAATACACAACAACAGGAACACTTTGACTGAAGATCTGCAAAACACAAATAAAAAAACCAGAGTTGGGATAAATGCTTAATTCACACAAATAAAATTTGGTCAATTTGAGAAAAAGAAAATATTTTTGTAGGCAATTTCTCTTTTTAAAACCGTTATCAAATCTATAACTTTATTAAACCTTTCTCTAAAAGAGTTTTTAAATAGGCATAAATTAAAGGACAGTGTTGATTAGTGTATTCATATTTACGTATTTTTGAGAAATTTTGAAGACCAGTTTATTTATTTTTTTAATTTGCAAACCACATTTGACTATTAGGTGTATTTTAATTGATAAAGCAATAGCTAAAAAATGTGTAGTTTTTAGCTGATTAATTTAATAATAGTTATGTTCCTCTCCTGGTGTGTAAAGAATCAGTAAAATGTTAAATGGACTTGCAAATGCAATGATTCTGCAATAACAATCTATAGAGAAAGTTGTACTTATCTTAACTTAAAGGTTGGAGCCACTACAGTGACCTTGATCTTTGACCTTGGTTTGCAAGATGGAGAACAAAGCTTTTAAAAGCACAAATTAATGAAAAATGTGCTTTAAACATTTTTTGAAGTAGTTGTGGATGTTTACTGGTGGTTTTAGATGTTTATCGATGTTAAAAATGTCAAAAACAGCAATGACAATGACCAAAAATGTAGTTTTAAAAAGTATTGTGCATAGATCTATAGGTTTAATATAGTAAAAATCGATCTTGTGAGTTACAAACAAGGACCAGCACCCATATTTTAGAGTAAATGTATGTTGTAGTTTTTTTTGTATTTTTTTTTTTTACATTTTTAAAATGTAAACGGGTTTTAAAATGTAGAAATACATAGTTGGATCCTTCAAACTGAGAGGCTGACGAGGTTCCAGAAAATTATAGCTGACAAAAACGTCAGAAACGTCAGATCTATTAGAGTATTTTTGAGTATAAATATTTCAAAAGTTAAAATTGTACTATCTTAGTTACACCTTTGCACACAGGCAGCGGCTGCATTACGTAAGGCAGATGTGCGGTGAGAAAGAAGGAAACAGAAGTGCCAGTGTAGCGGAAGTGGTACTGCCCTGTACGTTGAGCGAGACGGAGGACGGAGGCTGAATCGTCCAGAGAGCGAAAAAAAGCAGGATTAAAAGTCACACATTTTGTAAGTATACCGATCTAAATTGTTCGAATATCGCACGATAATACTGCATTTTCATTGGTACCTTATCGGATGAAGAGCTGTTGAAATTGTGTCCGGTTAAATTAATTTGAGAAGCCATCACCAGCGAGAGGCTAGCTAGCTGGTTTGTGAAAGGCTCGCTTTAGCGCTCTAGCTAGCTGCAGAGCTAACCGACGATCGGATTCCATGACACTTTGTTCTGACAGGCTCGTCTGCTCGGGCGGGCCCTGGTGTAGGAATTTAAAATGTATTTAGTCCCGAAGCAGTACATTAAAATACAGAACGTGAATCACTCACAGTTCAACCAAGGATGAATATATTTCGTAGAAAGCCACCACTGGTGTTTTATTTTATTAACGAGTCTCGCGCTGGCCTGCTTACTTCCATTTGGGCAGCGGCAGTCAGACGACGGTAGCTAACAGATTGTTAGCAACTCTTGTTGTTTTGCGTTATCAAGATAAATTAGCATCTTTAACCAACTGAAATCAGTTTGTAACACCCGTTTAAAGCCCAATTTGTAATAATTTCGATTTAGTTCCTTCTCATTTGTCATTTTTAGGGTTAGTGGACAGTGAAATGAATTAGCCCGCTAACGCTGTGTTAGCAACCCCTAGTAGGGGAGGGCATTAAAGCCTGACCCACCGAGGCTTCGGTTAGTTGTCGCAAAAGGATATAAAAATCAGAAGTAGAATATGCAACGAAACACCCACGAGTGTTTTAAATTTGACATAGTTTCGCTTTTTAGTTTCGGTAAAATTCATAAAGAAGAAAATGGGCGTAAACGGAATTGATAGTAGTTGAGCATCGCTAAAACTAGCTAGCAGCTAACCTTAGCAAATGTTGAGAATTGCTGACCCAAATGCCATGAGGCCTAGTGAGAAGTAAAAAAAAGACTAAATTCAGATTTTTTTTTCTGGTAATATTTACAACTGATTTACCTTTTAAAAAATACAAGTGGATTGTAGGTGGGCAAACACACATACGTGCACACACATTCTTTAATATCTGGATTCTTTGAATGTAATTTGATTTTATTCTGTATTTTCTTTTCTTACAGTCTAGAAAATGGATAAGAACGACCTGGTACAGAAGGCCAAGCTGGCTGAGCAGGCTGAGCGCTACGATGACATGGCTGCAGCTATGAAGTCGGTGACAGAGCAAGGAGCTGAGCTGTCAAATGAGGAGCGCAACCTTCTTTCTGTTGCCTACAAGAATGTGGTTGGAGCACGTCGTTCATCTTGGCGTGTGATTTCCAGCATTGAGCAGAAGACTGAGGGTAATGACAAAAAACAGCAGATGGCACGTGAATATCGGGAGAAGATAGAAACTGAGCTGCAGGACATCTGCCACGATGTGCTTGTAAGAGTTTATTTTATTGTTTTTAGTTTCCCAACTCTTGTATACAGGAAGTGTGAACATCATGTCTTAACTTTGTCTTTCAGGGGCTACTGGACAACTTTCTCATTGCCAACGCATCTTCTGCTGAAAGCAAGGTGTTCTATCTGAAAATGAAAGGTGACTATTATAGATACCTTTCTGAGGTTGCCTCTGGAGACATCAAGAAGGGTAAGTTGGAACATAACTTGTATTTCTGTTGATCTAGTGGGTAATTAGTACATTTAGTGATTATCTAAATGGAAAATGAGGTGTAGTTTTTTTTCCCTCTTATATAATTTCCAGCAACAGCTGCATAGTCTTATTAGTTTTTAGGTATTTTGATAACATTTACACACCTACCAGATTTAGAGCTGGTCATTTTGTGCAGGTATGCTTTACGATTTTGCACTAAGCTGGCAAACCATAAAGAATGTTGCAGCTAAAGAGCTTGTCCTTTTACTGAGATGGTGAAAGTAAGAAAAAAAAAAATGAAAAGGGAGTTTTAGACTTTAAAAGATTGTTATCTGGGTTTTATTTTAGTCTTCCACGAGTGTTTTTTCTAACAAAAAAAATTCTTGTTGTTTTGCAGATACCGTGGATAACTCCCAGCAGGCATACCAGCAAGCCTTTGACATTAGCAAAGGAGAGATGCAGCCAACACACCCAATCAGGCTTGGCTTGGCCCTTAACTTCTCGGTGTTCTATTATGAAATCCTCAACAACCCAGACAAGGCCTGCAGCCTGGCTAAGACGGTATGAAATGCTTTCTAAAGTCATAACTTTGAAGATAAGCTTTATGTTTTAACTATCGCTAAAGACTTTCCAAGCTGTGCCTCCTTCATTTCATGTTTAAAGTTTTTTTTTTTAATGCTTCCTTTCATTCATTCAATCTTTCAGGCGTTCGATGAAGCCATTGCTGAACTTGACACTTTGAACGAGGACTCTTACAAAGACAGCACCCTGATCATGCAACTACTAAGGGACAACCTGACTGTGAGCTTTACTCTGCACACTTGACTTTTTTTTTCCTGTTTCACAGGAAGTTGTAACGTTATCTTCTCTTTTCTTGCCAGCTGTGGACATCAGAAAACCAGGCAGATGAGGGAGAGACCGGAGACGGGGAAAACTAATGGAATTGCACTGTTTATCCACCTACACTCTTATCTTAAACACAGACAGCTTATATACATCCCCCTCCACTCCATCAGCCCCTCCCACTTCTGTATGACAAGCAGCCTGAATTGCTCCTGACAAACTAGTTTACCCCTCTCAGTTCACTGTGAGGTGACAGGGTAATTTTCAGTTGTTAGCAGATTCAGTCACTTTGTGGAAACATGTTGTATTGATTAGTGAGTCCATGTTGCTGTTCTTTTTTTTTTTTTGGTCAGCTTTGTGTGTAGGCCTGTGTGCAGTGTGTGAGCAAGTGTGAATGGATGTGAAAGATTGTGTGCATGTTCTGGGGTGGGGTAGGGGTGGGTGGGTGTTGTGAATTCTAATTGTCCTTCCAAATTCCTTTCGTCCCGGCTAGATTGTTGTGCATTTTTCACCCCATCTTTTGTTACTTTCTTATTTTGTGATTCCTCATATTTGCAGGTTTTATTGTATGGTAATTAAACTGGCAGTTAATTTTCCACCAAACACTGTGATGGTCGGTGTCCCCCCCCCTCCAAAAAAAGCAGGTCTTGTTTTTCCAGATGTGTACAATCCTATATCTAGCTAAATGCAATTCTGCTGTGGACTCATACAGAAGGAGGCTGGCTGTATTGTGACACTGACAACTTGGTGTAATGCTTCTTAAATCATGTTCACGAATTCACAGAGACAAATTTCTGAGGGACCCCATAAATTGTTATGTTAGATTTGTTCAGACATTAGGACATTCCACATTTAGCTTTTGGAAATGGCAGTGCTCCCTTTTTGGTTTGCCTTTTTTTTTTTCCCCTTTTTGAAACTAAGTATGGATTGTCATTGTAGTTTTACTCACTGTTCAGGTGCTGCTTGATCTAAGTACAATGAAAATTGTATGTGCGTAAAGATGTGGTTCCATGTATTTTTCAAGATTGACTATCATCTGTATGTAAAACTTAAAAGTAACCTTTTATTGATGTTAATTGAAAATGTCTTACCACACTGTATCAACCCTGCTTGCAAAAATATTCCTCTTAAAGCGGTTGTTTTCTCCAAAAAATATTGTGCCTGGCTTTCTCTTACAGCATTTAGTATTTTCTTATTAGGTAGCAGCATCCGCTTGTTTGGAGTCATAGAAAAGCTTAGAGCAGCTAAAGTCTCACCTCAATTTTTATCCAGGTGAATCTGTCTACTTGTGGAAAAATGATGGGAATTTGCTTAAAAAAAAGTCTGGTTGGTTTTAGTGGGTGGAAACAGCCATTTTATTCCTCGGGAAAGAACCTCAGTGTCACAATACCATTTTATCACCACTACATTCCACATTACTGTAGTTCAAGACACCATTCCACACCATAGGTGGTGGTCTGTTTACACTGACAGTGCTCCATTGAATTGAAACCTGACCTGTTTGGGGGAAAAAAAATGTCAGTTCATTATCATGCTTGATGAAAATGCAGTTAGTGAATGTGGAACGAAGCCTGTCTGTATATCAGGTATCTATTTGCTTTGTTTTTACTGATAAGTCTTATGGCTAAAATTTGCTTCTGTAACAGTCTATTACCCAGTGCACACACGTGGTTGTGAAAATTTAGAATAGCTATAAAATGCATTGACAACATGGAGATAAACAATGGTTGGTGTAATTCTAGCTTTGTGTTTATGTACTTAAAACCATTCTAGTTTCACTATACATGTAAGAAATAGGGAAGTGTCAAAGACCATTCAGTGAAATAAAGTTTTGTTTCAGATAAGAGGAAAATTACGTCTTTTTTTCTGCTCACGTTAAAACTGTAAAATAACGAGTAAAAAAGAAAACATAAAATCTCAAAAAGTTTTTTTGTCTAAAACATGTGATGACGTGACTAGTTTTAGGGAACTATTTCTTACCGCGGAAAGTGACGTTCCATCCAGGCCTTTCCACAGCCTAATTAAAGTAGTGTTGTGCAGTACAGGTGTGTTGCGGTTATAATTAAAAAAAAAAAAAACTACTGACGTGATCCAACAACTTGCTGCTCCAAAAAGTTAGACGTCCACGCTTTGAAAGTAAGTTTTTAAAAGTTAATTTGCCTGTCCCGCATTTAGTAGATTGAAGTCTGAGTCTTCGCCCTGCTAACCATGCTAGTTCTAATATATATGACGAGAAGAAAATAACCGCACTAAATTAAAATTTCACTTAATATTGTGGACAATTGTTACTTTTTTTAAAACGGTATTTACTCTACTTTAAATTTTAACTTCCCTTTCCACATAACATCCGTTTTTTTGAAATTCGTAAATTTAGCTTCAACGTTCACAGATGTCCGTCGTGTAGAACGCCCCCCCCACCCCCTACAATTTATCTTTCTTCAGGCCTCAACACCGTTAGGCTAAAACTCTGTCTACAAACAATGACGTGTGCTAAAATTTTAAAAATTAAATGTAATAGATATTTTTAATGGGTTTTGATAACACAAATTTATCAAAGGTTTTAATGGGGGGGGGGGGGTAACCTATTAAATACAGCGTACGTAGTCTGAACGTAGAACTGCACGCCTTGATATTACTATAAAGTTGAAGATTTTTTATTTATTTTTTCTTTGCACAGATTTATTTCAAAGCTATGAACCACCTTAACATTTGAAGCGAGGGCTGAAACTACGATGAGGTCACAGGTGTGGAAAATTGACCAAAATTGCAAATGAAAAAGCGGGGGGTGTTCATTTTGTATTCGATCGTCATCGTGTCCTCGCTGAGGAAAACTCTTTAACCCTTGTGCTGTCTTAGATGACCCCACCCTTACATTGACGTGTTCTCCCTACCATGACAAAGGTGGATGAAGGTGGAAAGATTTCATTTAATCCATGGACACCAGTGAAGATTACAAATCATTAAAGAAAATAGGTTCAGAGCACTGTCAAGTGGGTCTAGATGACCCAACTCCCAATGTTAAAGTGCCTAGGATAGCACAAGTTATTTAGAATCATCATGTGGGCAATATCAGTAACCTTAAGACACACGGAATAATATGTGTTGATTTCACTAAGTCTTTAGCTGTATCATCATGGTTTTTGCAAGAGTATGCAAATAAACAATTGTGATGATCCAACGACTAAAAGTCATGTTTACAGCAATACTAATGTGACAATGTTTTGCAGCTGTCAAACACACGATGAACAGCGGTGGACCAGGGTATCCTCTCGCCTCTCTGTATGTTGGTGACCTACACCCTGATGTCACGGAGGCCATGCTTTACCAGAAGTTTTCCCCTGCTGGCCCCATCGTATCGATCCGTGTGTGCCGTGACATTATTACTCGCAGATCTCTGGGATATGCCTACATAAACTTCCAGCAACCAGCTGATGGTAACGCGTTTCTATCTAAACCACTTATGAGTTAACAAGGAGTGTGTACTGATTTACTAAAATATGGTTATTTAGAGTTTAAATGGATGCAGAAATTATTTTAATCTATAATGGAAATGGCAAAAAAACATTTTCTTTAGGAAATCATAGGTCTTGGGTAGATTTGATTAAACTGCAGAAATGACAACCTTTTTGATTTAAATGGCAACTTGCTTGGCAAAAGTCGTGAAATATTTTTTAAAACTTAAAGGGTGTATATCATGCTTTTCTTAAAGTTCCCCTAAGACTTTTTTTTAAATAAAAATGTTCCAAATTGTGTTTTAATTATTATTAAATTTTAACCAAATTCCCACAAGCTAAATGTCTTAAAAAGCCATTTTTCATGTTTTTGCTTGAATCCTGTTTCCAAAACCTCCTCTACATGGGCGTGGCCATTGGTGCTGAGCTGAGTAGCCCCGCCCTTGGCCCCCCCTTTCTGCAAGCTGCGTTTTGATGAGTGAAGAGCTTGACACAATAGGCCCCAAATGACACAGACTGACAGTCTCAATCCTCAAAAGTTTATCTTTAGAGATAAAGAAACGCTGAAAAGTGATTTATTTTTTAAATTTTTATTTTCAAAAAAGGCCATTTGAAAGAGGCTAATTTGTGATGTAGAAAATACGCTGGGTGGGCCACTCCACCCCTCTCCTCCTGGCCTGCTCATGTTCAAGTGTGCATGATTAATGGAAAGATGATGGAAAATAAACACCTATGTACTGTATTAGTCTTAGAAGAGCTGCAGTGCTCCCCCGCTTATTTGCGTTTAAATATTTGTAGTTTCACGTATTCGTGCATTTCTTTTTTCAGTGAGGCGAGTCCTCGGTTCATCCCAAAAGCTCAGACTTATACATAAGACTTTTCAGTCTGAAGGTGCTGCTGCAGGAATTTCTGAGGAAAGGTGGCGGAGATGAAGAGCACACGGTTCTCCGTGTTCATGAATTCTGCATACTCGCCGGGATCTCTGGTGTCTAGCCCTCATGAATATGGGGGAGAATACTGTATAGATGCTAGTATCTGACTCTAAATGTCTTAGAGAAAAAAACACAAGTTTTTAAAATTTTTGTTTAAAATGACACACTCCTAATTAAAATACCACTGGGAAGGCTTTTCTAAAACAGATCAAAAGATGATCGGAGTGGGACTCTGAAGACTTTACAACTTTGATTTGTACTACTTGCACAAATTGTGGGAGAGGTTAAACCCGGTGCAGGACTTTGGTGGCCCGTGACTAACCTCATTATTTTTAAAATAAGGTTTGTTTAGCGTCATTGTCTAAAATCTTGTTTTAGCGGAGTGTGCCCTGGATACCATGAACTATGATGTCATCAAGGGTCGGCCAATTCGAATAATGTGGTCTCAGCGAGACCCGGCTCTCCGGAAGTCTGGTGTGGGTAACATCTTTATCAAGAACATAGATGACTCTATCGACAACAAGGCGCTGTATGATACCTTCTCAGCCTTTGGCAATATTTTGTCCTGTAAGGTAAGTCATAGAACACAGTCCCTGTTGGCTCTGTGAATGGTTCATACTTTGCTATTATATGAAGTGGAAAGTCTCCATAGTTAAGTTTTGCTTTGCAGGTTGTCTGTGATGAGAGAGGATCCAAAGGCTATGGCTTTGTTCACTTTGAGACCCAGGAGGCGGCAAACCGAGCCATTGAAACCATGAATGGGATGCTGCTTAATGACCGAAAAGTGTGAGTTTTTATTTTGAACCCTTGCATAGCAGGTGTCTGACTGAAAAGCTTGGGCAGTGTAGAGAAGAAAGTGTTTAAATTTCACATGAAAATCAATGGAAAAAATGGCATAGACTGTTTGCAGATTACCTCTCTGTTTTTGCTTAGTGAAAAGACAGGTAAAAAGGTGGAACATGGTATTATCAACCCAGAACTCCGCTCCCTGTGGAAAAAATGTCAGTTCTTCCAGAGTAGGTCAGTTGTTGGTAGGCTTTGTATCCAGGGTTTGTTTTATTTTGTCTTTTGTAATTTTTTATAGGGATGGGCATGGTGATGCTAAAAAAGATGAGACTATTTGAAACCCATTTATCATAAGTTCTGAGATATTTTCTGTTTTTGTTCATTTGTATTAACTGTATTGTTTTTTTTTTTTTTTTTTTTTTTTTATTAATTTTTCTCATTCTTTGACTTGTAATTTAGATTTTTCTTTTGGGGGGGGGGGGTTGTTTCTTGCTCCAGGTTTGTTGGCCACTTTAAGTCTCGTAAAGAGAGGGAGGTAGAATTTGGTACTAAGGTCATGAAGTTCACAAATATCTACATCAAAAACTTTGGAGACAACTTGACGGATGAAAAACTGAAGGAAGCGTTTTCTGCATTTGGTAAGAGAAGTTTAAACTATTTCCTACAGGGTCAAAGGATCGTTGTTTAATGCCGTCTTGTCTGCTCTCAGGGAAGACCCTGAGTGTTCGAGTCATGAGGGATGAGAAGGGACGCTCCCGAGGATTTGGCTTCGTGAATTATGCTCATCATGAAGATGCTCAGAAAGTAACATCTGTCTAATAGTTTGTCTGTCAAGCATCATCTAAGAATGTTACTTCCTAATTTTCTTTATTTTTTTTCCCACCAGCAAAGAGCATGCTTTTAAAACCCAACATAAATATATTTAATACGCCTATTTTCTCCACTTTTTTTTCTTTTTGCGCTCTAGATTCATTTTCCCTTTTTTTATTTAAACAAAAGAAACTGCACACGCTTTTTGCATAAACATGAAAGAATACTTTATTTTAAACCCCCTTATATTGGTAAAAGAGACGGTGACTAAAAAGATTTAGTAGATTTGATAGATATAGTTGAGATCTCATGATGCTGCTCTTAGACCACCTCCATTTTTATGAAAGTGTAAACTACTAGTGTCTAACCTTTCTGGTGACCTTTTTAGCATCAACGTCGCTGTTTTCCCCTCATTTGTTTTTGTTTTTTAGACATGCATTAAATTTATTTCAATATAAATGGGCATTGGTGCTGGAAAGATTAATTTAAAGGGGGGGGGGGCTATAATTAAATATTACAAACTTGATGTCTGGGTAATATTGGAATTTCTGTGACTGCATGGTAATTAATATAGGTACATTTTTTTTGTATATTTTTTTGTGTTTAACTAAACGTGACTTTCTACTCAGGCTGTGGATGAGATGAATGGAAAGGAGATGAATGGGAAGATCATTTATGTAGGGCGAGCCCAGAAGCGTCTAGAGCGCCAGGGGGAGCTGAAGCGCAAGTTTGACCAACTGAAACAAGATCGCATACAGAGATATCAGGTCTGTGTGGTGTTTGTAAATATAATTACCGGTAGACAGATTTCTTTTAAGGAAATGAACCTAACATCCATGTCTTTTCTCACTCGAGTAGAATGACAGGCATTTACCCTTTTCTTGTTTCTATTGGCTTCTTTATATTTGCAAATGTCATGGGCTTTGTCACTATCACTTTGGACTTATAATGTTTAAGTACTTTTGTCCATTATAAAACTGCAAACCAATCGATGTCTACAGCCGGTTGGAAGTTTGGTGCCTTGCTGAGGGATGAGACCCTTGTAGAATGCTCCAGTGTTTGGCAGAACGTTCTTGGTCATGTTAAAATAAAGGTTTCTGTGATTGAAGAATCAGTTTGGAGACTGACCTACAAATGACTTCTTCTAGTCACTGTTGTCTTCAGTGTCTTTTTTTTGCCTCAGTGGATTTTTTAAACTGTTAACTTTATAGATTTAAACATCATGCAGTTAGGAGTAGACATCCTCTTCCTTTTTTTTAATAAGTGCCCTGTGTTTAGTGGTGCAAAACACTGAAAAGAAACTTCTCTAAAAACTTTTTAGGGCGTTAATCTGTATGTGAAGAACTTGGATGATAGCATTGACGATGAGAGACTAAGAAAGGAGTTTTCCCCGTATGGAACCATCACAAGTGCTAAGGTGGGATTTACTCATTCAACTAATTCACGAGTAAAAATGACAAGTGCATTGTACTAAATGAATCACTGTTTTGATAAAATTGGGTTCTGGGAATGTTATCATCTTGCAGGGGTGTCTTACAGCCTCTTGTTCATCTGCCTGAACTTTTCTTATTCCACAAAGTTTGTACTTTAAATACTATAGTAACCTTTTCTGAAGTTGATCTCTTGTGCTTTTCACAGGTGATGACTGAGGCCGGCCAAAGCAAAGGCTTTGGCTTTGTGTGTTTCTCCTCTCCAGAGGAAGCAACAAAAGCAGTAACGGAAATGAACGGCAGAATTGTTGCAACCAAGCCGCTGTATGTCGCTCTGGCTCAACGCAGGGAGGAGCGTAAAGCCATTCTTACAAATAAATACATGCAGAGAATGGCTACACTGAGAACCATGCCCAGCCCAATCATCGATTCATACCACCAGTCTGGATACTACATGACTGTTCCGCAGGTATGGACTTAGAAACAATCAGTGGACAAAAGGGCAGCGTTCCCTTGTTAAATAACCTGCAATAGGTGAAGTAGTATTGCTGATGTTTTCCACTCATAAACCACTCAATAAACACTAAATTCACTTTTCTTTGACCGCCATTAACATTTTCTCTTGCTTAAACTCTATGTTCAAACCTTTATATAGAAAAAAAAAAGTCTAGTATTGTAGAAATAAAAAAAATCTGCTTCGGATGAAGATTTATGTAAGTCTGGCAAACTGCATGTGCTGCGTCTCTATACAATAGACTGAAGAGATTGACTGACGAGATCGAAAGCCAATCAGGATTCAGAACACGGTGTGCTGTTTTAAAAGAGCATAAAAATTTGTGGTGGAAAAACAAATCTGCAAAGCAGCAAGACTGCAAAGGTGAACCAAAATATAGCGAGGGAACAGTGTACAGTGCTGTGAAAACTCAACTGCCTCTTCCTACGTTTTTATATTTTCTTAAATATACATTTGTCATACTTGAATAATTTCAATCCCCTTAAGTAAATATACCAGTATTAAAAAAACACATGTAAAAAGTAATATAGAAATGTTAGTTTTTAGTTTATTTTGTTTGTTAGCCCCGTCTGTACTCATTTCTTTAGTAGGAAGACGAGAGTTTAACCGTTTTTATTTTTGGTCCTGTTAAATGTCATAAGTCCTCTGTGGTGACAGAACACTGGTGAGCAGAAAGGGTGGAGGTAGCAGACAGTAAACGTTTAGCTTTATTACTGTTTTCCACATTTTGCATTTTTCTCACCTGTCTGAGCAGCTTCTGTCAGATTCAAGATTGTTTTCATTGAGACATAAAGTAATCTCGCCTTATGAGCTCAAACATTGTTACATCCAAACAAAGATTCAGGGTAGATGGTACCAATAGTTACTGAACTGTTTTCTATACGCTCTTAATTTGTACTAAGCAATAACAAAGTTTATGTCTTGAAGTTTAGTTGTGGTATCTGGATTTATTGTCTTCTCTTTTTTAAATATTTGCAGGGTTCGTACGGTCATGAAAACCTGGAAAAGTTTTGGAAATTAAAAATGCAATTTCTATTTTAGAAAAAGTAATGTTGGCGTTACTATTGCATTCAATAGAAAAACATTCACAGGTGATCTTCGCTCAAATCTTTTGTGATTTTGATTCTAATATTTTTTAAGAACCACAAAAGCAAAGAACTCCAAAAAGGCAGCTACTAAGCTCATCTGCTCATAAAAACGAAGACGAGCTGCAAATAAAAGTTGAAAAGCCACATTGTGTCCGTGTCATAGACACGATCCGTTCTGTTGACGTGTTCATCACTGTCGCCAGTCTTTCTTCTTCCTACTCTATCCTCAAACATTACACATGCCCTCTTAATTATTTTTTAAATTCTTTTATATTTGAAGTTGAGAGCAGATAAAACCACGGTTGAGAAAGATCTCATGAGGGCCCAATTTTTCTTCGACCATTTCTGATGTGCATACCTTGTATTTGAAACCACTTGTTCCTGCAGCCTCCCACTCGCTCTTTCTACAACCACAATGCTGTCAGCAATGTGAGGCCCATCCCTCGTTGGCCAGGACAACCGCAGAGACCACAGGGTGAGTGAGGTCTTATGTCTCTTTAATCCTTTATGTAGCTGCAGGTAAGTACATTTCTTTAGTGTGTGCATGTTGTCTTCATGTTTTCAGACCCTTACTCATCCCATATTGTTGGTGGCTCTTTTGCTCGCCGTGGATCAACTACAATTACTACAGTGAAGCAGGCTTCCACTCAGGCTCCACGCATCATAGCATCCACACAAAAGACAAGTACTTAATCTGTGATGGTACACATGTATCTCACCCGTTTCTAAATGTTTCAGTCATAAAGATGGTTTGTGGCATGTTTGATATTCTTCAGACAACATTGGGACTCAGACTGTAGGGGGGCGCGCAGATGTAGCTGGTGTCCTCAGAAGTGGCCAGTACAAGTACTCCTCTGCAGTGAGAAACCCACTGCATGTTGTGACGGTGCCTGCACCTATGACGAGGTCACAGGTAATGTTGGCTTTGCTCTGTAGCTCTGAGCTGCTAGGTCTGACCAACTGATAACATTTTACACTACACTGCCAAACCTGCTGTTCACTATTATGAAGTTAGGTGAATTCCCATTTGTTGTCTGTTAGTATGACATTGGCTCATCCTGCACAGGTCATAGTTTCAGATCTTCTGGGAAGGCCTTTAATAAAGTTCTCATTGTCGGCTGACTTGCACTAACATTTTATCTGGTCTGCCATTTTGTGAAGTTCAAGTCCTTCCCAATTGGTTCTGCTTTGCTGCGATATGACTGACAGAGGAATATTTAGTGGAAATGTCATGACCGAGTTTCAAGCACATGTTGGATCCTGTCACAGTACCACCCTGGAATTCTCTGATCTCCTAGGGATGTCCCATTGTTCATAATTCAAAGAAAACATGGTTATACTCCCGATTTTATACACCTTTAGTCATTGAGGTACACTGGAATGGTGTGGGCTAAAGGCAAGGCAAGTTTATTTGTATAGCACAATTCGTACAGAACGTAATTCAAGGTTCTTCACAAAACAGGAAAATGCATTAAAATCACAATACATAACCGTGCAAAGATTAAAAACATACATAATCATTAGAAAATTTACTTTAAAAGAAAGGAAAGGGAAAATAAAATGAAAAGAGGTGCGAATAAGGACCATTCAGTTATATACACGGCTGAACAGGAATTCTTTGACTCTGGATTTGAACCGTAACACAGTAGAGGCATGTCTGAACCTCAGGGAGACTGTTCTAGCTTTTAGCTGCACAAGACTGAAACGCTGATTCCCCTTGTTCAGTCCTGACTCTGGGCACCCGCAGAAGGCCGGTCCCCGAGGTCCTCAGAGTCCGAGATGGTTCTATGGTGCTAACATGTCAGAGATGTACTTTGGTGCAAGGCCATGGAGAGACTTGTAAACGAGCAGAGCTGCTTTAAAGTCTATTCTTTGAGCTACAGGAAGCCAGTGCAGAGAGCTGGGCATAGGACTGATGTGATGGTACTTCCTGGCTCTGGTCAGGACTCAAGCAGCAGCGCTCTGGATGTACTGAAACTGTTTTACAGCTCGTTTAGGGAGGCCAGTGAGCAGGCCGTTACAGTAATCTAACCTACTGGAGACAAATGCATGAATAAGTATCTCCAGGTCTGGCTTTGACACTGTATTTAATTTTGGCAATGTTTTTTAGATGGTAAAATGCTGCTGATGTTACTGACTTGGGATGGCTGTTAAAGTTCAGGTCAGAATCCATGATTACCTCTAGGTTTCTGACTTGATTTGAAGCTTTTAGAGACAAAGAGTGAAGGTAACTGCTGACACTTTCTCTTTGTTTCTGTGGACCAAAGACAATGACTTCTGTCTTGTCTGAGTTTAGCTGGAGGAAGTTGTTTTGCATCCAAGCACTGATCTGTTGGATGCAACAACTGAGTGAATCCAACAGCCCATATTCACCTGCTGTCAGTGACACATACATCATCTGCATATTTGTGATAAGATATGTTATTACTGCGAATTAACTGACCTAGTGGGAGCAGGTAGAGGTTGAACAAAAGAGGTCCCAGGATGGATCCCTGGGGCACACCACAGTTCAAGGCCATGCATTCTGAGACACAACTCCCAATTTCAACTAAATATTTCCTGTCTTCTAGATGGGACTTGAACCAACAAAAGGCAGAGCCAGAACTTCCAACCCAGTCTTGGAGCCTGTGTAAAAGGATCCCATGATCATTAGTGTCAAAAGCAGCGCTCAGGTCTAGCAGGATTAAGACAGACTTCACCAGCGTCTGTGTTTAGGTGGATGTTGTTAGTTACCTTGATAAGAGCAGTTTCTGTGCTATGATGGGTTCTAAAAGATCAGAAGAATTGTTTATTAAAAGAAAGTCAGTGAAGTGTTGGTAAACAAATTTTTCCAGGACTTTTCCTCTAAATGGCAAGTTTGAGATGGGTCTGTTATTGTTCAATACTGTGACATCAAGATTGCTCTTCTTCAGGAGAGGTTTAATAGCTGCAGTTTTTAAGGCCTCTGGAAATGTTCCAGATTGAAGCAACATTTTAACTATTTGAGTAATTGGTGCTGACAAAATGTTCAGTACAGTCTAATACATGAATACACTGCAGGAGGGTCTGAAAAGGCTTCTAGCAAAAAAGGTTTACAGTCTGACTTGATGTGCATAGGTTGTTCCTGTTTCCATGGTGGAACCACCTGTACATATCCTTGGCCCAGAGCCGCTCACTGCCTCAATGCTGGCTGCAGCTCCACCCATGGACCAGAAACAACTTCTCGGTGTGGATTGCAAACATTTATTTTTATTTATTTAGTATACATATTGTAGCAGTTTTTGAATGATTGTTTCTCTCCCTCTCTCCCACACAGGGGACCGGCTTTACCCTCTGATCCTTGCTCAACAGCCAAACCTGGCAGGAAAAATTACTGGGATGTTGCTGGAGATCGACAACTCTGAGCTGCTGCATATGCTGGAGTCGCCAGAGTCCCTGAAATCCAAGGCAGTTGGCTTGTCTAGAGCACTTTATGTTGTTATGTATACAATGTTTGTTCGTTAAGATGTGATTTGTGTTAGGAATTAGTTTTTGTTGAGTATGTGTAAAGAAATTATCTTAAATCATTATCAGAAACATGCAAAAGAGTAGAATTGATTCATTTGAAAGATGTCTTGCCTGCATTTCATAACCTGACATATTGCTACAATGGGATTGACTTCTGTTTCACTCAGTTATTTAAATTTGTCCACTTTGCACTAAGTTAAAATTTTAAGTATAGGGTCCACATTCACTACCTTTGAGCTTTATGGTGTTTAATCTGGTAAATACCAAAAGGGGGAATGTTGTGTAATGACTGTATTTTTTGTGTCTGGTAAGGTGGATGAGGCCATTGCTGTCCTGCAGGCTCATCAAGCAAAGGACTGTTCTCCAAAGAAGTGAAGCCATTCTTTCAGGTTTGCAAAAGCTTAATTCAATAGTTTGTTTTGTTCTGTATCCATTTTCTTAACCCGCTACAGTATTCGCAGGGGTTAGGGACCAGAGACACCCGTGAATCCGGAGAACTACACCCCACCCACCCCACGCTCAAAGAATGTTTCACCGATCCCTTTCAAAAACTCTTCAGAAACCTTTCTGATGCTTAATAAAACATGTATTAAATAACATTGGAATATTGCTCAACATAGAGGTTATTATTTTTTCGTTCAGAGCAATAGATTGTAGCACAACGTACTTTATAACACACATTAGTGTGTGCCTGTGCTCCCTCCATCAGTTAAGTGTGAGAGGTCCTGCATCACGATGTGAGCGTCGGGCATGTAACGTCAGTCCAGAGGGGAAACAAATTCTGGCAGGGGAAACATTTTGGCACAACACCGTTCCATCCATTATTCATTCATTCATTCAGATGAAAATATTGTCACCGATTTTTTTTTTTTTTTTTATTTATTTATTTATTTTTTTAATTATCTTCAGCGTTTCAGGATAAATAGGGGACACTTTAGAGAAACCAATGCGATGTAGCATGTTTTTGGATTGTGGGAGGGAGCTAAAGTAACCAGAGAGAGACCACGCATGCACGAGGAGAACATGTAAACTCCTCACAGAAAGGGCCCTGCAAGAACTGAAACCACGGCCTTCTCACTGTAAGGCGAGAGCGCTCACCACTGCGCCACCATACAGTCTGCTCTATGTCCATCAAACACAAGATGGAAATGAGACGAGAATGTTTAGAATGTCTAATTTTAATTTAGATCAATAGTTAAGCTCTAAAGAGCTCCATCAGTTGTTCCCCTCTGAGTCAACCAAGCTGTTTGGTTACAGTTTGTCTTCAGTTTATTTGATTTTATTTTTATTATTTTTAGTAAAAATTGATTTGGTTTTGAAGACATTTAAGATGGCGGTTTTGTGGATTCTGCTTCTTTATTTAATCAATAAGTGCTTTGTTCCCACTTCTTTCTCCTGAGACGTCAGAAACCAAAAAACAAAAGCCAACAAACGGTTGATTTTTTTTAAAAAAAAAATTCGTTTTGTAAGGAAAGATGGAAACAGTTCTCTGAGAAACATGAAGGAACCGCAAGAAACGAGAAACTTTTTAAAAATGTTTTTCATTGTTTTATATGTGAAAAAACGTTTTGTTTATATAATCCAGTTAATGATTTTCCAAGAAATGCCTAAACATTTTCTTTCTTTTCAGGTGTTGGCGGGTTTCTGGTGGAAGTTAAAAGTTAATATTTTGGGATGAAAAAAAAATCCAACTTCATGTTAACATTGAGAGGTTTTCTGAAGTCAAATCTGTTTTGTTGTTCAACTTTTGTTAGAAGATAAAGTTTGCAGGGCATGCATTAAACCTGTGTGGTGTCGTTTGTTGGTGTTTTTGCAACATTATACAATTTTATCTCAATTACTTTATTGCCATAAGCAGAAGTTTCACTACAATTTACTTAATACTAGTTTCTTGCACCATATTTTCTTCTTGGCTAAATTTAAATTAAAAAGGTTAACCCTTGTGCTATCTTAGATGACCCCACCCTTACATTGATGTGTTCTCCCTACCATGACAAAGGTGGATAAAGGTGGAAAGATTTCATGTAATCCATGGACACCAGTGAATATCACAAATCATTGAAGGAAAAAGGTTCAGAGCACTGTCTAGTGGGTCTAGATGACCCAACTCCCAATGTTAAAGTGCTTAGGATAGCACAAGGGTTAATTAATGGTACTCAAATTAGTTGGGTTCCAGTAGAATTACATTTGGTTTTGTTTGTAACTAACATTCATTTTAAACGTTTCTTAAAGCCATTTTGTTGTGGAAAAAGCTCCTTTAAAATAACTCATTAAATATTCGTTGGAAGGGTGTTTAGTTTTTTCTATGTTTTTAAAACTATTAACTTAACGTTTTTGCTAAAACCAAATAAAACTGTTGTTCCCGATAAAATATCTGAAGTATCCGCGGTAAATCTCGCGATAGCAGAGATCTCGTTGCTACACCATTATGTTTGCCAAATATAGCTGATGCACGGGCGCCATCTTCTTTACAGCGCTGATGCGGTAGAAGCTCAGCGCTGGCTCATTGACCTGTTTTTGACGTTTATATTGTGATGGTAGTCCAAATAAAATAAACGCCGACTTTAATGAGATTCGCAGAAATAAATCCCTCTACCGCTCGATAATTTGCCGTTTAACTTGTATTGACTTGAAACTTTCAATTTGGCCATTAGCGCTGGTTACTCGAATACTGAAATGAGTTGCATTTGTCAGTGAAAGATGCGACATACAGCCAACGTGGTCCCTTTAAAACGTGACAATTGCATGAAGTTCCAGAACTTCGTTTTCACCAACTTATGCATTGCAAATCTTATAGAATAAAAAAATAGAAATGAGTCAAATGAGTGGATCAAATGCTGTAAAGACTTTAATCACAGAAGCATTTCAAATTGAACCTGGACTGACGCTTCCCCTAATGTGGTCAAACAAAACCGACAGGGAGCAGTCTAGAAAGAAAAAAAAAGTATAAAATTACAACCAAGTGTTGACATTTATACACTATTTTTGGCATTTTAAGCCTATAAACCCAAAACATTGAACTAGTTGCAATGTATGAAACTGTTTTAAACAAGCAGGCTAATATTTAAAAACACAGACCAATAGATGCCTGCAGATTATTTATAGGTGGAAACTTACAATACAAAAAGCAAAAACAGCTAAGAAAAAAAAGGGAAAATAAACATTTATGGTGAATATGATGCCAATTTATTACACAAAGCCATCTAGCTTGAAGCATTTGCTTCAATGACATTTCCATGACTTCGTACAAATGTATTTACACAAACTGAAGGTGTCAAACTATCGACGAGAAGGCATTAGAAGCTGTTTTGCCGTTACAGAGTCTGGGAAAAGGTTGTGGTAGGTTGGTAAAGGAACATAGGCAGCGGTTATCATCTTGCCTGAAAGGGAAAAAATAATTTTTACACAAGTTCACTTTGATGCATAATTTGAAAGCAGAAATAAATGTTACATACGTGCAAACCAACGTCCGTGAAGTGCGTTTACTGTTGCCATTGCTGCAGGTATTGAGGGACACTTGACATATACATTGCCCTGTATCAAAAATGCAAGGAGAAAATATTGATATTTAAGATAAAAGACCTTCACATACACTTTATTATTTTTTGCCCCCTCCCCCAAAAATGCTCAACATTACTGACTGAATGCTTCCACCTACCTGGGGTGAGTTCTTGTCAACATAGATGTGAACAACTCCTCCATGCTTGTTGCACTCCTCAATTACATCATCTTGAATTTCTGAGGCCCAGGCAGGATCATTCTCACTGGGAGGAAGGGGGAAAAAAAATTGGTCTGTTTTTCCCCTTCAACTAATTCAGAAAAGCAGAGCTAACAGGTTCGTAATTCATCTGATCTTATATTGCATTAACTTGCTTTGATGACGGATTCATTAACACTAAAGCTTGATTTCTAAGTAAACAGAGATTTAGAGTGCAAGCATCTTTTTTTTTTTTGCAGAAGTTCAATATTGACCAACCACACAAATGAAGAATAAACAACAGGAATGGATCTGCCAATGAAAAATTAAAGTCTTCATTTACCACTGAGAATCAACATGTAGTAAATAAGCATTAAGGATTATCAGTTAGTGTGTTTTTTTCCCTAAAAAACAAAAGTATAAAAACGCCTCATGAGAAGCAGAGGATTTTCTTTGTTCTGCTGTTGAGTGATTTAGCCTGGGCTTGCCTTCAAACTAAACCAGGTTTTATGCACCAGGTTCAAAAAGTCACTGCCTTGAATCTAGAAAATCTTTGGTTCCCTTGCAGGGAAATTAAAGAAACTCCTTACGCTTGTGGGTCAAACAAGTTGGACAACTGAAGGCAGTGAGTGGCCAGTGGCTGTGATGGGAGGTTCAAGGCTTGACTTGGAGCCGGAGTTGGAACTGCAAAAATACACAAGATTTCACTGTTATTTTCTGTCCCCCCAAGAAATACAAAACTGTCTGTTGCTTTGACTCACTTGCTGGAGCAGCCATGTTCCCAAAGGGTATGGACCCGGTCATCTGGAGAGCCTGCTGGGCTGCAGGGGGTATCTTCAAGCCAGTTCCTGGAAACACAGCAACAGTGATTATAGATTAACAATTCTCTTGTGGCATAACAAAAACATTGCTTTCTGTCACACACCTTCTGCTAGTCGAGCCATCAGCTGTAAACGGCCTGTTGTGCCGAGGTCGATTCCAGTCCTCTCTAGTTCATCGTTATCCAGGAACGAGCTAGCTGTTGAGGAGTCGGAGCGCTCTGTAACGTGCCCCACCTTCATGGGACGGCCAGCCAGCTCAAAGCCATTCAGCTGCTCCAGAGCCTTTTTTGCACATTCAGCATCTGCAAACTTCATGGCAAAAATATTAGTTGTGTGACTGGCAGCAAACAACTGTGCAAAATATGGAAATAGTTGTTACCGATATGAAGCCATAGCCTTTGGATCTTCCTGTTTCGCTGTCCATCATGAGCTGGATTCCTTCAATCTTTAATGGAAAAACAAAACTTTAGATGGAAAAATGTAAATCTGCAGATATAAAAAGTTGAAACTTTTGGAGTATACAGACCTTTCCAAAAGGCTCAAAGATTCCTCGCAGCATTTCTTCAGTGATGTTAAAGTGCAGTGATCCAACGTACAGTCGCATTGGACCTGCACTGCCCTTCTGCAGATTGTTGGCCGCAGCTGCAGCTCTGTTTTTCTCTGCCTGTAAATTCAGGTAAAACATTTAACTCTGATGATAAGAATTCAAAAATTGCATGTACGTCACATAGAATATTTATATAAACAGTGAAAACTACACAACAGAATAAACAAGTGTTTAAAACATTCTTTAGCAGTTTTTTAGTTTGCTATGGCTGGCCATGTTTAACGAATTTGGTGGCACAACTAAACAGCTGTAATTTCAAACAGTTTCAGGAAGCAGACCTGAGATGCCTGGACAATGATGGGAACTCCCAACAGCCTCTGACCCGTCAGCCCGATTGCCAGCGGTACAGACGACGTCTCCACAAATTCTATGTATGCAATGCCCTTGGATCTCCGGGAGTTTCTGTCAGAGATTATTCTCACATCTCTTACCTACAAAGGAAATGATTAACAGTTTGATTCATAATCCCAGAAGGGAAAGTTCTACGATTTTTGTAAAAAATTCGGGGGAAAACAACTGACTTTGCCGACAGCGGAGAAAAAATCTTCCAGGTCTCGAGCTCTGATTCTCGCAGCCAGCTGCATGCAGAAGACGGTGCGAGCATCTCTCTCCTCGGGTGTTAAATTGTCAATGGGTTGCCTTTAAAGTACAAGAAAGATTTAGTGCAACATTCAACATTATAATATATTCCTAAAAAGGCTTTGAATCAAGTTTTAGTAAGGAGAAAACTTGAATACAAACATTGAAAGTATTTGAAAAGTATATCTGATTTTTTTAAATCATTAAATATCTTCCTTAAACATACATTTTCTGATAACCATTACAGCTCAATTGTAATGAGGTGTTAAAAACTAAGCAGAAATGCTTCTGAGAGAGAAAAAATATATACTTGGGGGTAAAAAGCATCTCATACCTGACAGGACTTCTCTCTTTTTTAGGAGGGCTTCGACTTTTGGTCCGTTTCCGCCTAAAACAAAAAACAAAATATTGTTTAGTAAAATAAAAAAAGACCACTTTTCAATTTTAGCCTATATTCACAGCATCAGAGAAAAAACTACCTGGACAGCATTACATTGTAGAAAAGAATCAATACTAAAGGGGGCTTACACCGGGCTCTTCCGTGCTTTGTAACGTCCAGTACGATCCTTGCTCCGGGATCGGCTGCGATGATGCTCCTTGCTGCGACTTTGCTTTCTTTCTCGACTTCGGCTTCTCTTCTTACTCTTTTTTCTGTCTTTGCTTCGGCTTCTACTTTTCTTCTTCCTTGAGCCTGGGCTCCGACTTCTGCTGCGACTTTTCCTCTTCCTGTAAGAAACCACAACCCAGAGAAAAGTCAGCAAAATGTAAGAAACAATGAGTAATAACAACAACCAATAACTTACTTCTTGTTGTGATCATCATGTCCATTTGCATGAGAGGACTTGTTCTCGTCCTAAGCAAGGTTTATAGAAGAACATCATGAAGACGTAGAGGCAACATTTCAAGTCGTCAAGGTAAAGGGGGGTGGGGTGGGACAAGAGAAAATGTAGAATACATTTAATTAATATAAAACTGCAAACTTTCAAGTCTGGACAGTGAGCTTCCATCACCCCAATAGCTTTCCATCCCACTTTTTTTTCTTTACATAGCTGCTTAGTACTTAATGCAACAATGCAAAGGTAAGGGAGAGTGTCCAACATATTAGCACAAATCAGGAAGCTTTGACAACAGTCATTTCCATCATTTCCCCTCTAGCAGGTCGTACCAATGCCACTATTTGTGCCTAATCATGTGACCACTCATTGCCCATGGACACTAAAAGAGATCCTGTGTGGTTGGTGTCAGTCCAGTGATCTTCACCCATTTTCGTTCTTGGACTGTAAGAGCTCGATGCCACCTCTGTCACACATCTTGCCCTGAAGCAAACAGGGATTCACACTTCTTAGTAATATTGATGCCCAAGAAAAATAAAAAAGATTAAATCAGCCACCTGTTACATTACCAACATAAGTAGTTTGCTTTATTAATACTTACAATCGTTTGTCTTCAGAAGGAAAAATTACTGATATTATATAATTTTAAAACATCTGGTATGCAAACATCTAATTTTACTCATTCTAATAATGTATTTTTTAAAAAGCCTTTCGTGTAGCATGCAATAAAATAAAAATGCTGACTTAAATGTACAGTTTTCCTATGCAAAGAGGCAGTATTCACATTTACAGATAAAAAAGTGCTCGAATTATTTGTCCTTCAAAACCATTACGGGATTTTCTCAGTCTGTCAGTAAAGTGTTGACATCTCTTCTTCTGCGGGTAGCAGGAAAATGGAAGACTTGGGAAATATCTCACAAGTTCTAAAAGGTTTTGAAAGCATCAGTAGCACATTCTATCTGAAGAAGGTAATTTTTTTTTCCTAACAGCATTTTTAGATTGTTGTTTACATTAAACAGTGGATCTAGGGCCGGCATTAAGATGTAGATTGTAAATATGAATACCACCTCCTTTGCGGGAAAGGCAAATATGGGCTTTTCCATTGGTATTCACCTTGTAGCAACCAAATAGATTAGATGATCTAGCTTGGATCTCTTTTTTTTCCTAGAGTGAACCACAGTACATCAGTATATGCACAATAACTACCTTCCTTTTTTTTCACAGTTCACAGTGGAATCAAAGATGAATTCATGGGAGTAGAGGTGAGATATCATTAGGGAAGTCTACAAAGAGAGATAGATGTGGATTTATTTATAATTCCGTACTGTCTTGTTTACACTCACACACCACAACATTCAAAGAAAATTGTTTTTCACGATAGCAAATCTAAAGTTCTAGTAGTACTATAACAGTGATAAACGAAAGCCTCGGGAGAATACATTTTAATCCCACCTTTCTATATGGAGCTTCCAGCATGGCCTCAACATCAAAGTCGTCAGCCATAATGACCCTGCAAAACAAAAACAATCGAGAGAGAAAAGTGTTACATGTGTGCATGAAACCACGCAGAAGCAAACCACGAGTTCGACGGTAAACGACATGGGGCTAGCTGATTCTCACTACATTTATTTCCCTTGTTTTGTATTTATATAACTGAGACGCCAGCCTCAAACCCTCATGTTAAAAAAAATTGAGTTGCTTTAGAATTAAGAATACTGATGGCATTTTAGTAGCACAAGACTGACAAAATGTTGGGATCTGCAGTTTTGGTAATTTGCACGCGCTCATTAAGCTAATGCTAACACAGGCCCCAAAATCTGGTCTACGCGACCGTCGTAATGTTCACAAACTACAAAGCCTGTTTTTTTAAAAAGGTTTGACGGCCAAACCTAGAAAAGAAATTGACACGTTAAAAGCATGTAAATGGGGAACATTTGGAAGGATATAATACTTATAAACGACCAAAGAACCGAAGATTCTAGTTTCTGACGAAGAAAAAAAGGCGATCTCAGCTCGAGGCAAAAATGGCCGCCAGCAGCATTTCCGCGACAGCGCGCAAGCTGAATTAGCAAACAATGCATTTACCGTCAAAAGCTGATCAAACGACGTCACAAATCCAAAATATCACGGCCACCGTGTAGTTAGAGGTATTCGGGGTGCTGCGTGCCTCTGAAGAAAACACAAAGCTTGGGAAAAGTAAGTTTTTGATGTTATGCAACCCTTTGATACACCCCACCAGTAAGACGCGGGCCAGTGTTCTTCTTCCGCTCCGATCCGCGTCTTCCTCTGCAGTTTTTCTCTGCGTGCCGTAGCCGAGACTGCCACCTGCTGGACAAACAGCGTGAAGCGTTCGACCTGCACCGACGACAGTGAAGCCAAAAAACTTAATGCTGTAATTCGCTGTTTGTCATATTGAATGCACTTTATCATAAGCATGTTTAAAACAAATTTAAATTAAATACATCAATATTTTTGAATAATTAAATGGATGTGTGGATTTTGTTTGAAATGTCGTGTGGTAATTGGAAAGCAAATAACCAAGGTTGGCTTTGAAGTCAAAGCTGAAGGATAAGTGCTTGTTTGTCGTGCATGAATAGTAAAAAAAAAACAGTTTATTACAATTAAACTACATTTTACAATTAAAAATTAACATTTCTGAATTTGAATATTGTGTTTAAGAATGAACAGGATTGAGCCCATCACCATATTTCATACTGTGTAAGTGGTTTTACCAGACAGAACAACAAAACATGATCTCAAGGAATCTGGTTTATTGATAAAATAGATTTTGGCTTCCAAGTTCTACTCGAAAAGTAATAACGAATATTTTCTGTAAATACATGTATTTAATTAATAAACTAGTTGGTAAAATTGGTTTTATTGATATGATTATATGGGAAAAGTGGAACATTTTTGTTTTGATCAAAGTGCATTACATCAACCCTTTAATTTTTTACGATGCACTTGAGATACATTATTACTTTCCTCAGCCAGTCTCAGTTTACCATAGTTTACCACAATTTACCTTACCTTACCTTATCTGTTTTCAAACTCTTCTTATAACAATTATATATAAAGTTTTAATAGATAATTAGAATCACTTAAAATAAATACAAGTTATAATTAGCCTGCTCTTTTCTGTGTAGTTTATTTTAAATACTTAGTCTGCTGTTCTGCATGTAGAGTATATGACGAGATCTCAAACATTTTTAGTTATTCATTATTTTCCTGCAGTACTGAAGATAAACTATTTTGATAGCTCCTTCCTGCCATCTAGTGAACAGTTTTAATAATTGGAGCTTGATTCATGTGTGAGTTAACAAATTAGGGCAGTGGTGCAACATGGACTTTAGGCTGGAGTGTACCTGGTTCCAGTCTCGGGACCAACAGGATTAAACCTGGATGTTTCTATCAGAGTTTGCTTCATCTTTGTCACCCTGCTGTGGTGTCCTTGGGCAAGGCTCCTTAGCCTGATGCAGCTATTCAGTGGCTTACATGTTAATCTATAGAAGCTGAGTGGAAATTCATGTAGTTTTGAGTAAGATATTAAATATAATTAGAAATTATTAAATATCAAATGGAGGTAAAAACAAACAAATGAATATTACCCGTTTATATGTTGCGTTTCACCTTTATTCAAAATAAGATTTGATCATTTTTTATTATCTATTATTTATTCTATCATCTATGGATCTTTTTGCTACTTTTTCCCCTGAAGATGCTTTTGAATTGTTTGATTTAAAATATTGATTTTCTTAAGTCATCCCCTTATTTACCGCCTCCACAAAAGATTATATTTTTGATAAATTGCAAAATAATTAAGTATACACATTTTTACAACACACTGCAATACAAAAACATGATCAGTTGTGCAATGAAACACACATAGATAAAAATATCATTTTTTTGGCAGTAAGTAAAATCTCAAAGGTTACAAACTCTCTTGTCTTTGTGTTGGTAATGCACATCATGCAGAAGTCTCTTCCATCATTATGTTATCAATTCGAAGCGGTGAGTCATAATCCCAGGGGACCTCAAAAAATAGTCTGTCATCAAAGCAAAGGTCATCAGAGGGGGATGCAAAATACGGCAACCTCAACACAAAGCCTGTGAGGAGGCCTCCCAGTGCTGCGAGTCCTATTGTGGAGAAAACAGCTGCGACCTGGAAGAGAGCCTGTTCTTGGGCAGTCCTGCCCAAACCTGCCTGCAACCCTGGAATCAACATCTGGAGTTTTACGAGTTGAGGGTCGCCTTCCACAGGGGCTCTGTGGGCAAAGATCTCATACAAGCTGGGGCCATAAACCTCCTCATCAGCCACCAATATGGCCCAGATCCCTGCAGCGCATGATATGAGTCCTGTTAGTCCATGCAAGTTGTGTATGCCACACTGGTCCTGGATTCTGCAGTGCTTTGCCAAGAAGGGGCTCAGATACTTGTAACCCAACATACATGCAGTACAGCCTATCATACCCAAAACATATGCAGCTGCAGGTGAAATCATCATATCCACTGATGCCCCGACTGTCACACCTCCAGCTAGAGTCACATTCTGAATGTCAGCCATGGTGAGTTTTCCATTTTTGTTCAGCAAAGATGAGAGAGCGAAGGCTGTGATGGTGGATGCGCTGAGGCCGATGAAAGTGTGGAGGATGGCTCTGTGCTGGTCGTCTCCTTTGAAGGCCAAAGCTGAGTTGAAGGAGGGCCAGAAGACCCAGAGAAACAAGGTTCCCATGACAGACAGGATGTCAGACTGGTAACTGGTGTTTTCCTTTGCATGTCCTTCATTTAGACTTGGTCTGTGTAGCACAAACGTCACACCCAAACCAAAATAACAGGCGAAAAGATGAATGAGAATAGAACCTCCTGCATCATTGATCTTCAGATAGTTCAGAACAGCCCACTCTGTGACTGCAAACGCCGGCACCTCCAGCAGAGCCATGACGAGCAGCTGCAATGGGCTGGTCTTTCCCAGTACAGCCCCGAATGATATGAGGACCACGGCACAGGCAAACTCTGCATTTATAAGATTAATTACTCCGAGGTGGATCTTACCATCATGGTAAAACTGAAAGTAGCCCTGCACCAGGATTGCCCACTGGATTGCAAAAGTTGCTGTCAGGAAATTGAAAACCATCCCTCCAAAGCCATAGAGTCGAAAAAAGGCCAGCAGGCATCCAAATCCAAGGAATATCATGACCTGTATGTCAGCAAAGATGGGATAGTCCCTGTAGACTGCATTGTACATTGGAATTGTCTGGTTGGTCTGAAAACTGGCATCAGCCTGCTCATCATAGGTGACAAAAGCAGCGTAAAGGGCAACAATGATGACCTCAGAAACAAACACAAATAAAGGTAACCTCACTCGAAGGTTGGCCGCCCGTGTCTTCATCTCAACAGCTCTTTGGATCTAATGAAAGTCCCTCGTTTCGAGCCTCTGATTATCTGTGTCTAGATAAAGAAGGTCAAAGACACCGGCCTAAGCTGCAGACACTGACAAAGCTGTATGTGGTCTGACACAGGGAAGTTTGACTGTCTGGACTTTGTCCATTGTAAACAGTTACGAAATATCAGCATTCCTGCAGCGGATTTTAGAGCACAATATGGACATCTGAAAAAATTCGAATGTGCATCTGACATCCAGGTGAATTTACATCCAAGCTAGTATTGCCAATCCCTTTACAAATACTTTACAAGTTAAAGTTAAAAGTAATTTTTTAAAACTCTAAAATATAAAAACACAGTTTTGCTGCAAAGCTAGTGTTGTTCACATATGTACAAAAAATAAACAAATTAAAGTGAGTACAAAACCCATGACTTTGATATGATTTGGACTTAATCATGAATTATTTTATTTCCGACTTGATCACAAAACAAAAAGTTGTACTTCTAGGGCATTCCTAAATTTCCTATGTTTTAGCACATTGATTGTGACTACTGAGCCTGCAAAGCAAAACCGAATTTTTCACCCTTTTTTTAACATTTTATCTATGTAAAGATTTATGCGGCAACAGAATGCAAGAAAATCCTGATGTCTTTGCTCAATTTAAGATATTGGATTTAGACAAATGAGACATCACTGAAGTAAAAGTGATTCAAGGTTTTAGATTTTGGATGTGTAGCTTTTTTTACTGCTGAGATCTGCAATCATTTTGATGCTGGTGCCAAGACTTTTCCCTTGGATTGTTAATTTTAAGTCACAGCCAGTTTGGCAGCGCAGGGACAAAAGTGAAATAAAAAATACAAATAAGTTGCTGGTTTTGTCAATGTGACTAAAGATTTTAGGATGCTGTTTTTATGAAAACCCAGGTTTAAATAATATGAGATTGACCACATTTTGGTCTGTTGTAGTCAGTCTGAGTGTAGAATGTAGATCTTATGCTAAGCAGCCATTGTGTTCAAATGTTATTGATAAAGTTAAGTTCAATTCTTTTAGAACAGGTGGCAAAAATATTCTTTTAGATAATGATGCAATTAATTTAATTTAGTTAAAATTCAATTTTTTTGTACAATATTTGTTATTTAATTTATTTAAAAAATACCTTGATGTTTGTATTTGTCAAAATTTATGGTTAGCCATTATTAATAAATCATGGAATGTAAATGGAAGATTTTTGAGATTGTGGAAAAGAATATTTATATTTATCGGACTAAAATAGCTTACAATCCCTTAATGAAATCCTTAATTATTCTAAATGTGACCAATTTTTGTTAAAAACAAAGCAGCAAGGTGTGTGAAATAAGCTTTGACAGGAACCTCAAAGTGATCTCTAAGAAAACTTTATGAATTCACAAAGTTGCACCAAAAACAGCTTTTTTTCTGGAGGAGAGTAAAATTCTAGAACTAAAGTTATTAAAAATGAAGCTTCAGGCTAAATAAATCCCTTAGCTAATGTGCAGGATTGATCTGCACATCATTTATGTCTGCAAACACATTCACAGCAGATCCTCATGATGGGTAAAAGAGGAGGAGTTTCAACAGAAATCACCACAAGCCTTTCGTCAGAGAAAGCAAACACAGCATAATGCCAGATAAAACATTTTTTTTATTATGATTTTACACAATACATCCTTTATATATGCTACCTTAAGGTACTTTCATGTAGATGATGCTATCAGCAAACGAACAGATACAACTACGTATGTTGTATGTGGAAGTATGCAAGAAATGTTCTAATGGCACCACTGTTCTTTCATCACCCTGTGCAGTTTTTCAGACTGTGCAGGTCTCATTTAGTACAGAAAACCTCAATTTAATCCATTCAAAGAGGAAACAAAAAACATCTTCGTTTAGCAAACTTTCAGCATTACTTCCAAGCATACATGGAAAGACAAAAAAAAAGACGAACGACAGTCAGAATTACAAATAGAACTTAATTATTGAAGATAGAAAAGCAACGGTCAAACGTGAAGATAAGAAGACGTCTCTTAAACAGGAATAAAATCAAGGAAAAATCTAATACAAAGGGGACTTGAAACTACAAGGACATCAAGATTTTTCTTGGCCTAAATTCTTTCCGTTTTTTGAATTGCCCAAATATTTAACTGGTAGCTAATGTAGAAAGACCTACATGAGTATATGACACCTGGAAACTCAACTGTCTGAGCACAACATAAAGAGTCAGGTGAGAGGATAGGGATACTTTGGGGGACATTTAAAAACCCCTCAAGAGTAAATGGTGATGACTTCACGTCCACCTCCACGCACTAGCAGAACCCGATTGAGACCTTCAGTGAGCACCTCAAGAAATTCCATGTCTGAGAGAAATTCAGAGTAAAGGACTACAATTTTGCATTTTTATCGCCAGATTTGTTTTCTCTTTTGAATTAAAGGATACAGTTTTCATCGCCCACTCGGTTTTTTGGTGGTCCAGGCATGTTAAGCAGGACAAGCTTAGCCTCCTTGGATTTTTTGGTGATGACGTCATTGAGCCTTACGGCTGTGTGCATGCGCCTCAAGTCGACCTGATTCCTGATCGAAGAAGCATTACAATAAAGTAGATTTTGTTTCCAGATCAGCAGACGGAATGTTTCACACTTCACTACAAAATGCTGATACTCACAAGTTTTCCCATTCCCTGCAGCATGATTTGGAGAAAAGTGTTATCAAGTGGTGCACAGAAAGGGGATGTCAAGACACACAGCGAACTGTAAATATTGGTTATTTATTTATGAGAATTTTTACATGTATCAGCGTTTTTCTTTTCTTGGAAAATCTATGAATCCAGCCTCAGATACGTAGATAAGGGATGTCAATTGACAAAGCTCCACTATTCAGCTAACACAGGTAAACTGACTGGAAACAGTTAACCTTTGTTCAGTTTTGACTGACTTTAAAGATAAGAGCTGAGGATCCGACAGAAAGGCAAAAGTTCATGCCACTTTTTGATGTACTTTCTTGCAAAAGCTACATCCAAGAAATAAGTGCAAAGTCTGAAGAGAGAATTGATTCAATTTTAGATTTGATGCAGATTTGGATGACTTCAGAAAAAAACTGGGGAAATGCAGAAATAAATTTCATGGAAAACTTGTACTCGTCTTGTTTTTTTAACTCAGATTTGTATCATATTTAGCTCATGGATTTTAATTTTTATTGGCTGAGAAACATAAAATCAGAGCTAGTGCGGTTCTTTGGAGAAATGCACTGAATGAATTGTAATATGTGTAACTCGACTTGCTGTATTTACACGTACATTTTCACACTAAGACTTGATGCCATATCACATGTTGGGGTCACCTAAAGTTTTTAATGTTCCCACTTTTTCTTTGACTGACACTCAACTTTATGGACAATTTGGATTAAGAAGTTTCTGATGTAATCAATCTTGTTTTTACTTTGTGCAAATATTTTATTGATATATGTAAATTGAAAAACATGTCCTTTGCTTGCCATCTTTTGAAATTACTTTTTTGATTATTTCAAGTCAAACGTATTTCAAACATGAACACGAAAACAACAATTTACTAAAGTGTTGCAAAATTGCGGTTATTTTAGGTTTTCTCTTGCCGTGTCTCTGCCAATGTTGTATTTTTCTCACTCCTCCGTTTTGTTATTGTATGCTCATTTCTGATGAATGTTTTACCCCAACTTGGTTTGTTCACAAAAAGCAAATTAATTTTAAAGAGGTGTCAAAAACCTCATTATCTAATTATCTAAGGACTTTTTAAACGGGATTTTCTAAAATCCAATTGTCTTTAGTTTAATCACACAGCTTTTTGCCACCTGTGGTGCAGATTTTGAGTACAATCGAGTTCCATGTCACTCACGGTCTCATGCTGAAGAGGTCTTTGCCTGCCTCTGCAGGTGCTGCAGGTGAAAGGGTCCTCCCTTTGTCTGCGCCCTTACTGTCTGTCCAGGCTGCAGCGCCTCCTGCAGGGGGCTCAGCAGGTGGCGTGGGGCTTGTAGGGCTGGTGGGTGTGGAGGCGTTCTTGTTGTAGATCAGCTGGACCTGGAAAGGGTAAGACTCTACTGTCAGTGAAGAGAGTCCTCTGAAAGTGCAAAGACAAACCTCTGTGCGGTCATTGGTGTAAAAGAGACAAAAGAACATCTAAGGTAGTTTTTAATCCTCCACACAGTGGCGGTTCTACCCTGAATTACTCCCCGGGCGAGACCCTCCTCTGCCCCCCCCCCCCCCCCCCCAATAAAGTCACTTTGTCCGTTTATTGTAACTGAAACTAAGAAATTGATATAAAAAAAAGATGTTTATCAGAATTCTGCACTGCATTATAACAGTTATCGGAACATAAAAATAAAAAAAAAAGGCTACCAGCATGGCAAAAATACAGTTAGGAAATATTTAATCAAACACAAATAAATAATCTAAAATAAATATTATAAACTACAAATCACACTAATAATACACTAGAATAAATGTAACTGCAGCACTAAGAACAGAAAACACTAACTAAAACCTAACCTTTGTGGCCTTCCTGATGCAAGCTTGTCAATAACGTCATCATATGAAATCTGCTCCCCCCCTGAATGATTGATACTAACAACAGCAGGTTAGTGAGTTGCTCCTGAGACTTTGGTGACCTCAGGTATGACTTGATCAACTGGAGTTTTGAAAAGCTAACAGCAGCAGCAGCAGCAGCAGCAGCAGCAGCAGCAGCAGCAGCAGCAGCAGCAGCAGCAGCAGCAGCAGCAGCAGCAGCAGCTGCAGCAGCAGCTGCAGCAGCAGCAGCATGCTACCATCACAGCTTATTTAACATTATGAACTAATATACAACAGTAAAACACAACAAAAACTTTGATAAGCAGAGCAGACAGACACACGAATCATAACTAATGTTACAAGTTAAGGCAGAGCAAACACTTAAGAAGAAAATCTTAAAAATGACGTTATTTACAATATGTGGGCCTACTTCAGTTTTGGTCATGATAGACCAAACAAGAGATTTTTCCTCTGCAACGTTGTTGTTGTTGGAGGGCAGGTAGCATTCGAATTTAGAAAACGTGCATCTAGCTATGTGATAATACCCTTTTCTTTGTCTCTTTTCTCCTCTTCTTCTCTTTTCTTTCTAAATTGGGCACCAGCTTTGACCTTTTTTTCTCCATATTTCAGATGTTTCTGCATTTAGCATAAATGTCCTGACATAGGTATCAAGTCTGTCGACTAAACCAACTGTCATCTTAGTGAAAACATTGTTTTGTTTTCCCATTTTTATTTGGGCATTTCACACAAAAATAACCAAAAAAGCATGATTTTTTTATACCTTTTTTATACCCGAAGCCCCCCCCCCCCCCCCCTTCGTCACACATTTCCAGCAGGAGCGCGTGCAGCTGCACCCAGGGGCACCAATTCGCTACATGGCGGCGCAGTTTTTATGTTTTCAGCAAGCACTGAGCCCTGGCCTGTGACCGTCGCACCCCTGGAAGAAGATCCAGCCAGGTTTTGCGCTCCCTGCTCGCCTCTCAACCTGCACCCTTCACCCCGCGCCCCCTCCCTTCTCCTTCTTCACCCCGCGCCCCCTCCCTTCTCCTTCTTCACCCCGCGCCCCCTCCCTTCTCCCTCTTCACCCCGCGCCCCCTCCCTTCTCCTTCTCACACACATTTGCGTGTACTTCTCAAAGACAGGAGGGAGCGCAGGGCGGGGCGGGGGCGCCGCCAGGTTTCAGGCTGTTACAAACTCTGTGATATAAAAAAACCAATAGTGGTGCATAAAGTATTTTACAAGGGCTGAGCCGCTGGCGCCGCCCCTCCGTCATTTTTCCGCCCCGGGCGATCGCCCGTATGGCCCGTGCCTAAAACCGCTACTGCCTCCACAGAATCACCTTTTCCTCTGGTTTTTCTGCCACAGCGTCTCCGCCCTCGGCCTTGTGCTGGGACTGCAAAGTAGACGGATTTTTACGCCTTATGGATCCACGAGATGAATCTGTGATGCTTTGTATCTGTAACAAGTAAAAAGAAGTTTTGATTGTTATTGCAAAACATGTTACCCGGCTCAACAATTTCCGAAAAAGATCATTCTCTTTGACCTCTCTCTCCATCTCATTCTTTGTCAGATGCATTTGTTTGAGGATCTGCGATCGTTGCTCCATTACCAGCGTCTTCTCATACGTGTACGCTGATATGTCATTGTCCAGCTTTAAGATACATAAAACAATGAAAGTAAGTTGTAGAAATGGTTTATCTCATAAATGAAATATGGGCTTAATCAAAACTCAACCATTTTGGAGCCTTGTAAAGAATTGTAAATGGACAATAATTGAACAGATTCTCTCACCATCTCCACCACTTCCACAACTGCATCGAGTCGCAGGTGGTAAAGAAACATAATGAGGTCTTTCTTCATCTGGATGCTGTTGTCATCCATTTGAGCCACGGTAAATATGCGCATCTTGCACTTCCTCCACACCTGTGGCACAAAACAAAAGGCTCATGTTTTATGATTTATGGTGCTATATTCTGTCAGCGGTGTCATCAAACCATGTTTCAGATTCTGACCTTATGCTGACGCAGCAGGAAGGGCAGAAGCATCAACATGCCTCCATCATGGACGATCCACCACACATCTATGTGGCCTTCAGTGAAGCGCTCTCCATTGGATGGATAGCTGGAGATATTTTTTGGGACCAGTAATGCCAAACTTGCTAGAGTTGTCTCTCTGACCACCTCTGCAGAAGAACAGTGTAAATGTAAACAGTGGGAGTCTTTAAAAGGCACATGTCAGTTTTTTACAGTTCAGGTTTATTCATAGAATAAACATAAAGTTAAGAGTCCAACAAATGCTGATTTGCTGACTTTTATAAAGAGCAATAAAAATTCAACTGTACAGTTTGATGCATATTTTTATGTAAGCCTTCTTTGCAGCAACTAATCTGGTGATTTTAAATCGGGATAATGCATCATAATTTAGCCATTAAACTTCACAATTCACAAACATATTTATTAAAACTACTTGATAAATAAATTTTTTTACATTGCATATGTTTATAATTTTTGAAAAAAAATTGCATTTCCTTTATAGTTGTCTAATAATGTATCATGTAATCTATAGATTCACCATCCGCACACAGTAATGAAATAATGGAATAATGATAAAGAGTCACGAACAATTGCAGTCCACCATTATATGTGTCTGACTACGCTCTCTCCAGCAGTTGTTAATCTATTTCAGATTATGATCACAGCACAAGATTTGATCAACTTGTGTGCTCCTCCCTCCACTCGTATAGGTCAACCTATGCTCCTATCCGTTTTGGAAAAATGTGTTAACCACAGTTATTTCCATGTAAGTCCACCACCCTCTTTGCTTCTGCACTCCTTTCCTACACTGAATGTATCCATAATTTCCTTATCACTTCTGTTTCCCTCTGTTTTCCACTCTAGGGATTTTCTGGATCACCTCATCCATCTCCCTCCAGAGTTTCGTCTCCTCTAGCTCGCATCCAACCTGGGATGCAGAACCACTAATAACAATTAGCATCTTTAACTTCCAGCTTCAGACTCATCACTCAGGCTCATTCAATTCTCGCATCACTTCCAGAATATTTTTTTTCTTGCAAAGTCCTCCTTCTGGATTGCTCCTCCCTCAGTCTTCTTACAATGATAACTCAGCTTCAACTCTGCTCTATTATAAACCCAGCTCCCCTTCCATCTGATTTATTGAACACACAATGTGTCCACCTTTCTTCATTCCATCACGTCAGGCAAGTCTTTCATGTCAAACCCCCAACATCCAAAGTTCCTCATCTTCCCATTTCTTCAGAAAATGATTCTATGGTCAGAGAAAAACAAACAGGTAGTCCCATTGGAACTGTCTACAAAAACAGACGAGACAGTTAAAAAGTGGAATTAGGAGATGCTTGATCCTTGAAATGCTAAATACTTTCTATCCAAGGGTTTCATTGGATAACAAAGCAAGAGTACCGCTAAGAATGATTGCAGGTTAAAAGTAGAAGAAAGATGCTGAGAAATTATTCCTCTTTTTACTTCTTTGCATCTATATATTTCTCTTCTTGCACTCAGTCTGCTTGATATGTATTTTCTGCCATTTTTTAAATGGCAGTCTTACTTTTCTTCTATTAGTATCTTCATTTTGTGCATTTTTATTTTAAAATTGTCATATTTATGACTGTAAGTCATTCAAAGTTTAGATGTCACAAAATGCATCCTAAAAAATTGATTTTCCAATTCCTCATTAAAGACAAAACTCACTGACTTTTAAGGCGACTAAAAAGATTTCCTCAATTTCTTTGACTAACTCCAATTTTCAAGTCAAACTTAGTATCTGCCACTGTTCTGAAAGCATTTAAATATTTTTTTTTAATGTGTGTTTTTATAGGTGCCTCACATATTCACACAAATGCAATATCCCAGTAAATACGAATCTGAATTTTTGCCACAGAAGCTCAGCAATGATCGATGATTTTTAGAAGCGATGTCTCAAAATGGGATGCCTTACCGATGAAGTTTCTAAATTGCTGGTAGTATTCTGGCTGTTTCCAGTTACAGGGCCAGCTGACCATAACCGTGTTGTGTTTTAGACCTCCAAGCCCTCCAACTTGTATCAGGTGGGAGGTTCCATCTCTTAGGTTGGAGGAAATGACGACCTGAGAGAAGCCTTTCACTTTCTCTGTCTCCATCAGCTTTCGCAGTGACTACACCAGGAGAAAAATTTCTGTTTTCCTTCACAAATTTTAACAAAAATTATGATTTCAATCACTGTATATAAAAGAAGTAAAGGACCTGATCAGCCCTCTGAGCATCAGTATAATTGCTGAGGAAGGTTCCTTGAACGGTGGTACCAACGATTGTGAGACCTTTGCCTGCTTTCAGCTGATTGGTCAGTGAGAGCAGACGAGGCTGTTCCACATTCTGCGTTGCATCCATGCTCACCAGAACCAGAATCTGAGGTCTTACAGACAAAAGGAAGATAAAAAAAAAGATCAAATTGCTTAAATATCTGTTACAACAAAAAACATCCTTAAACTCTAATGGTTACACTTGCTCACCTCCAGTTCTTTGTGTGTGGAGGTCCCTCCTCCAGCCTCATCAGAGCAAACCGTGCAGCACTGAGCGAAATGCCACGTATGCCATCACCCCACTCCTTCTCAGCTCTGTTTCACAGGAGATTGTCAGTGAGATCTGGATTCAGGGAGACTGAATCTAACAAATATGCCATGAATAAAATAGCAAGCTGCTCATGTCACAGCATTAAAGACAAGTGTTTCAACTAACACTTACCCACAAAACTCAATGTATTTATAGATGCAGGTGGCAATGCCCATGGCAACAATGGCATAATACCAAGAGCAAATGAACATGAGCGACAGGCACAAGCTCATGCCCAGGAATGACAGGGCCCTGTGGGTGAGGACATTGTTTGTAAATCTACACAACACCATGACAGTCAAAAATCAAGAACAAAAACATAGAATATATTAGTGTTTTGACTTTTTGGATCAGTTTTTCTCCACTTCCTAACATTTTCTGCTCATAGATTGCCCTCTGAAAGGATTATTCTTTCTCTAAAATAACTTTATGTTGACATAACCATAGTCTTAATCGTTTTAATCTTATTAAATGTATATATCCACATATGTGTTTAGAAATTCTTTTCAACAGAGACTCTTTTGTCAAGTATGTGGGATAAATTAAAACCTGCAGAGGCAGAGCTACAAGGGTTCAAAGGGAGTCAATGCAAAAGGCTTTGCCCCCTCTCGCCCCCCAATTTTTGAGTCAATGTTAATATAATTGTTGACAAAGATTAAGAAATCATCAATACAAGCTTCTTTAAGAACTGCAAAATGAACAAACAGTTTTTAACATGAAATATTAAGCCCTTGGAAACATTTCCTTTGGCAAACCTTAGAGCCATTCGGCCCATCAGGGACATCAGCACTCAGGCCTTGGCCAAAATTTGTGCCTTTTTTCATGCTAGGGCAAGAGGAATTTCTTATTTTAGAACTCAAAATTCCTGTTTTAAGAAGCTAATCATGACATGGATTGGATTTATTTGTTGGGTCTGAAGTAATCAGTTTTACTCAGTTCGTTTATGTGTACAGTTTGGTGAACAACCCTTTGAGCTGAGAGGAGTAATGGTTGTCATTTGCCGCCCCTCCAAAGTTTTCTGCTCCCCTCCTGAACCCCCGTGTAAAATGTTCTAGCTAAGTCACTGAACTTACCAGTGGTAAAATTTAAATCGTGGTCTCCAGTTTGGCGTCCTCAACAGAGTCTGCAGGGCACATGCAAGATTGACGAACATGTAGCACATCAAGAAAAACCTGGACGGGGGGCAGTAAAGGTGAAGTGAAGACATTATGTCGTAGCTGTTGGGTTCAGTGCACTTTGTAGTCCTTACATGGAGAGGATGGGGGCAACTGAATCCAAGGATGCAATGATGATGCCAATCTCACAGATGCTGGCTGTAAGCAGGAGGGCCCAAGTTGGCTCCCCATTGGCTTTTCCATGTCCAAAAACCTGTAATATTGTAAATATTCTATACTGGAGGAACATTTTGTGGATTTTCCAAAGCATTTGACACAGTCGACCCTGTCTTGTTGTTGACGATGCTACGGGATGTTGGGTTCATCCCAAAAGTCCAAACTCAATTCACGTTCAGTGCTGAGAACTGTAGTGGGTTGTGGCTGGTAGACTGTGTGCTGATTGGACTTTCAGCATCATGCAGGTGCATTTGAAGGTTACAGTACACATGTACTCACTCTAAGAAATGGGATGATGCCATCTCTTGAAATTGCCTGAAGCAGTCGAGGAGCTCCAGTCAGACTCTGCAGTCCTGCTCCACAGGTGGAGAAGAAGGAGCCGAATACAATGACCCACGGAGATGGCCAAGCCAGCGTTCCGATCACCAGATTACCATTGACTCCTTCACCAAATCTGGAAGTAGAAGTGGCGTGGACCTTTTTTCTGTTAAAATCTATATTTTTAATTTTGTGTAGTGAGAGTTATTTTGTGGTGTGAGAGTTGACACAGAAACTTCAGACACAAACATTCTATATAAGATCTATTAGACTATTAGGTCAAGGATGATAAGTCATTTTTAAACAATCTTTTGACTCTTCTTGATAGAAAGAGGTGTCTTTTTAAGGAGTCAAGCTTTTAAAATACATTTTGTGAAAGTTTAAAAACTTCTGCATTCTGAACTATGGAATCCCATCAGGAAGTTTCTGTTTAGGCCTGTTTTCAATTTCAAAAATTATTTTGCTTTAAGAATATTTATACTGTAATTTGTTTTTAACGGATATGATGAGTCAACAATCTCTAACATCCATGTTTATTACATTCACAGCAAGTTCCTTAATGGCAATTTCAATTGTAAAGATGATTTATCAAAATAATCAAGATTTTTGAGAAATACATGAATAAAAGGACATGAACAGTGGAGTTGGCTTTTTTTTGTTGAGTTTAGGAAGGCTTTTTTATATTGACATTTTTTTTTAATGAATATGCATTATGATATGAACAGAGTGAGATAGGTATTTTCAAAGGTTCTTTGTTGTTTTACTGCTAATAGAAGATAATCTTGACTCGCTGTCTATTCACAGTCAGACTGGGTCAATGATGTGTCATAACGGTCTTCTGCTGTCGTATAGATTCCCGTTTTGAGAAAGACCTTCAAGCTCAGATCAGTAAGGTAGAACGTGGTAAAAAATGATTTTTTCGAACCTTTGTCAGAAAGTCATTACATTACCCTTCAACATTATCCTAAGAAAATCTAACACTTTTCTTTTTTTGTTTTTCTTGTTTTTCTGTTTGAAAATAAAAAAGCAGGAATCTAGAATTCTAGTGAAGAGGATATTTGAGTAAGCAGCATAATGAATGTTTGCATTTGTTAAAAGCAGCAGTAACCTAAACCCTAACTTCAGCCACAAACACGATGATGTTCAAATATAAAAGAGCTTGCAAAGATAAACAAAGCAGAAGATATCTAAATGTAGCAGTACTGTAAATAAATAAAAACAGGATAAAGAAATCCTAACAAAATTTGCTTAGTCAGACTCACTTGTCTCGTAATACGACTCCTTCAATACAAGCCCCAAACAGTATGACACACGACATATCTGACAAAAAATGCTTGTTAAGGTAAGAGAAACATGTAAAAATTTGAACATCAATTTTCATGAAAGGAACAAATAAATAAATGAAATGAAAAAAATTAGGAAGGTATGCAAGTGTCAGTATGTTTGGCCCACAAAAAAACACATATTGGACAATAATTCCAAGTACATCTCTATTTTATCATCTTATCCATCAACAGGGAGGCAGTGAAAGATACACACAGTTGATGTGGTGGTGATAGCAGCAATGGTGCCGATGGGGATCGACTTCTGAGCATCACGCAGGTCCCCAGAGCGGTTGGATCCAGCCATGATACCTGTGATAGATGAGATTTCACTATGTGACCCCAGAGTGAGAATTATGATCATTTCATTATTTTTGACGTACCCGTACTTTGAATCCATGTTCTAAATATGACAGTGAAATGTTTAGCTCATGAAACTCTCTTTTGCACAGTTATTCTCAGCTGAATTTGCACAATAGCTGATTTGTACATAGGTTTGGTCATTTACTGATGCACAGTAATATTTTATATTTGGTGTGATTGTTTCAGATATCCTGTAAATATGCTATCCTATATTTATTTATATAGCCTTTAACCTTGTGACATTCAGAGTGGACAGCAAAGTAAACATCTCATTGTACAGGGAAACCAGTTTCTTTACTGTACATATATTCAAATTCAAATTCAAATTTTTTTTGTCACACACACAATCATACACCGTACAATGTGCAGTGAAATGCTTAGGCGACCGCCCGCGACCTCAAACAAAGAAAGAATATCAATATGAAAATAGATATAAGAATATAAAAACATAAAAACAGAATATCCGAATGAGTGCAAATATGGTCTAAAGTGACATATGTGAAAGTGGCTTGTGTGTATAATGTCCATGAGTATGGATGTGCAAAAGAAAAACGGGTCAGTACTGTGTGTTGTACTGATTACTGATTAAGAGACCGTATCGCCGTATCGTGTTTATATAATAACAAACACAATGAATCGATGAATCCTTTGAAAAATAGTTTTCACTTAAGAATACAGCATTGGTTAAGGTAGGAGTCTCACCCTAATTGTTCAGTCTAGGGGTTAACGTTTTCAAAGTCAAAATGCATAAACTGAACACTGACATTTATCATTAAAATCAAAGTAAAGGGAGATTTACAGCATGGAATTGGCCAAAAATGAGAATTGTTTTTTTGTTTTAAATAAGTACTTGTTCTGTTTCTTTCCCAACTCTTTTTTTTAAAAAGGTTTTTGTTTTTTGCAAGTCAGTTACAAAACTCTCATGTGGAACTTGTTTACTTCAGTCCTTCTGAAAGTTAAACCAGCAGAGTTTTTGTCCACTTGGTGGCAGCAAATACAACTGTAAATGCAGAAATTCTGACTCTTTAAAAAAAAGGAGGCATTCCTTTTTTCACATGTTGTCTGACAATACCACAACTCTTGCTCATTTCCTTGGAGGAAGTGGACCACTTATCAGATATATTAACTCCAGTCCTGCCCCTGACTGGGAGAGGTTAATCACAAGTGGATTGATCAACTTGATAGTGATTCATTTGAAAAGTTTAAGCAACATCTCTATATGTCTTAAAAACAAACAACTCTTCCACCCCCCATCCGCCCTTCCCAAAATCTGGAAAACTAGTTGGTAAGAAACTTGACTTAGACCTTAATGATCTCTCTATGCATTACTCTATTCATTACTGTGTTTCTTTTGTTTATGTATTCCAGTCACCTGGCTTTCTCGTGAGCTGAACTTATGGGTTTTCCATCATTTCTTTGGAGAGAATAAAACCTTGAACAGAAAAGCAGATGTGCATGCGATCTGATCTTGATAAGCATTACATTTCTGTGATTCAAATAGTACTGGAAATGATCACATGAAGCAAGCAGTTTCACAGTAGGGCGAGTAAGTGTGGATACTTATGAATCTTTTGGGGTGTTTTCTTTTGTGTTTCATAAATGAAGAAAAAAAAATCGACAAAATGTAATGCCATTGGAATTGTGTTTTCAGTTCTGACCTGTGACGGAGGGGAAGTAGATCCCAACCAACAGGGTGAAAAAGCTGGTGATGTCTGCCAGGACATAACGGTTACTGTTGGTTGTGGGACTGTCAGGATCCACATTGGAGAGGAGTCCACGCTTCTCCAGGAACATGCCTTTCTCCAGATAGTAACCAAACAGGTTCTCTGCAACGACAAGGGATAACTATGGTGATTGACAGACAATGAACAGATTCTAAGGCTCTGTTAGTTCACAGAGCCAACAGATAACAGTTGAAATCTACCTGCCAGAATACCACTGGTAACTCCTGGAATTCCTTGTATCTCTGTGACGTTGTTGTTGGTGAAGTATTCATCGCAGGTGGCGTTAAGGGAATCAGAATCGCAGAAGGAACTCCAGAGTTTGGTGGTAACGGTCTCATTGTCTATTTCTATCACCTTTGCGCAGACATCATATCCTTTAGAGATGAGTGTTCTGTTTCCAAGCAGACAAACACTGAAATAAAAGACAGAAGAATTCACTTCACACACCTAGTATCACAACAGATCAGGGGTCCATAAAAACGATGCTTACGGGAAGGTTGGGGGCTCGAAGGCCGTATTGATGACTCCTGCGTAAACAGCCAGAATAGAGAAGATAACACAAGCCAAGAAGACCAGTGCCAGTTTGTTGACGTATTTGACTCCCACAAACACCACCAGTGCCATTAAGCTCAGCACGATGGTGCCATACACTCGCATGTTGTTAAGCAGAGCAATCTCTGCCTCTGCTCCCTCCAGGCCCTCCAGTTTAAAGATGGCAGCCTGAGGAAAAATGTAAATCTGGAAGAGCAAACAAAGAGATATAATGCAGATAGGACTTAATAAGTGCAAATAAATCTTTAAACTGTGACAAGTGAAGGTGTCAGGCATGTTTAGTTTTTACTTTTATCTGGGGGTAAAGGGCCTTTATTTTGTACTAAGGAGGGTTGTTGGATCTCTATCAGGGGTCACCAACCTTTTTGAAATTGAGAGCTACAGTACTTCATGGGTACTAAGTCATATGAAGGGCTACCAGTTTGAATAACAAATTTGCTTAGTTTTCCTTTAGTTATTTATTAATGATTAATGATACTCATATCATTAATATTTGAGTATATGAGCTGGAGGTCATTTTGCAATGTTATGATTTCAATCTCCACTTGTCCAGCATCCAAGTTCTTCGTATTCACGGGTTTTGGGACCAGAGACTCCCGCGAATATGGAGAATCTGCCAATACGGAGAACCACCCCTCATCCCCCCACGGCTGAAGAATGTCCGTCACCTACTCTTACTCATCAAAAACCCTTCTCTGCTATTATCTTCTTCAGCGTATCAGGATATTTTCCGTCTGCTTCTGAGTCAGCTGATGCCATTTCTCCTTCCAGGGACACACTTCGGTCATAGCGATTCAGGAACTGCTGGAAATAGCTGTTGGAAGCCGACAGGCCAGCGTGCTCTTCATCTCTTCCCCCCTTCCCCAGAAATTCGCGCAGCATCATAATCAGTGCATGTGAAACCAGGAACATTGTATAATTAACATATTTTTAAGATATTGTAATTTTAAAATCTATATAAATGCAAGTGGGACTTAAAAAGATTAGCAACATAAAAGTAAACTTTAGACACAGTTCACTGTTGAGTTGTGCTATTTTTTGGAACAGGCCTGCTGACGATGTGGCCCCCTCTGGGCGACCTGGTGCCCGTGGGCACCGTGTTGGTGACCCCTGCTCTACATTAACACTGCATTAAATCTTAAATGTTAAGGAAAGTTTCTGAATAGGAACAGTAGAGGTCTTTCAGAATCTAAATGCCCTTTATATAATGTGATTTTATGTAGCTATGTGAACAGGAATATTGTACATTTCTAATGTCTTTGTAACAAAAAAGAAAAAAAAAAGAAAAACTAGGCTCTGACCTACAGCCAAACAGCCAAGTAAGGATTCGTTCTTCATTGATTATTTATTCTTAATAAATAAATAGATAAAATTTAATTAAAAATTGAATTGAATCTCGATAAGCACTGCAACAAAAAAAAGGTTCATGAGGGTTTTTCCAGTATTAAATGGAAATAGTAATAATACTTTTAAATCTTTTACAATATTTAATACAATATAAAATTTGACAAGAAATGAGAAAAACTGATGAATTTTTGAAATTGTATGTAAAACTAATCTGTGCATTGGTTGTTGTTCACTTTCTGGCATATCCTTTTGGCAGTGACTTTTACATTAGATGCTCTTACTGACACAACCCTGTATTTTAGCTGCTGGGGACCTGCAAAGGGGGAACCAGACTTGGTTGCACCCCTGGGAATCAAACTTTGGTTTCCCATGTGCCAGTCCTGCACTTTACCAACATAGCTATCCCAGTGGCTATATTCCTATTATCAGGGATTTCATGCAGACAGGTAAAACTCTCAAGGGTCAATCAACTTTGCATGCAATTTTAACCCTCCTGTTATGTTACGGGTCAAATTGACCCGTTTTAAAGTTTGAACATCTAGGAAAAATTGTTAAAAGTATTTTTTCAGCATGAAACTTCTTCTGCTTGCCTTAATTGGCGTAATCAACATAAATTATGAAAATGGTTCATCCCACATGTTTGCAACCACACCTGCATGTTTATATCATTTATATCATCATGTTTGGGTCAATTTGACCCAGCAGTCAAACTGAAGGGAAAATGACGTCTTATTATTATTAGTATTCCTTTATTTGCAGCTGTGAGACATATTTCACCCCAATTACACTCATGGACACAAACACACACACACCCACACGCACGCACACACAGGTGGATATGTGTTATGACTTTTGACAGGAACCATTTATGTTCTCGCGGGAAAACTCAACCCACATTCAGTAGACACTTAACAGGGGAGGGGCAAAACATATAAAAGATTCTCTGCATGGGAGTCCTTCCAACATTACACTCTGTCAGGCAGACCTTTAGAAAATGAGCAGCAGAAGTAGAACGATGACAGTCCAGGAGGCTCTGGAAGTCATCAATGATCATGATCAGAAGAAGGCTATCTTTAGCTAAATTCTGATTCTAATGATTTTGATTTTGAACCAGATGAGGGAATTGCTATTCCTGTTCCTCCTAGCAAGACATTCATGTCAAAGAATGGTGAAATACATTGGTCTTCATCCCCAAATATGCGTCAGACAATCCTATCTGCCGAAAACATGGCAGTGACTCATGTGACCATGTCAATTCAATTCAATCTAATTCAATTCAATTTTATTTGTATAGCCCAAATTCACAACAGTCGTCTCGATGGGCTTTGTACCGGTAATTGAAAGAGTTAAACATAAAATCAAAAGGATGATGAATACATAGAATTCAATAGGAAAATACTAAATTGAACTAACAAACTGACTAACTTAAAAAAAACATCCCTGTCCTTAGACCCCCCTTGGCGGTAAGGAAAAACAGATTCCGGAAAAAACGAAGAAACCTCACTGATGTCCACATGAAGGAGGGATCATCCCCCAGGACGGACAGGCGAATTACCAGAGCTCATAGAGAAGAATTAACTTATCTAACTCTACAACTACAACTACATATTTAAAGTCCAGCAGACGAGCTTCATCCAGATATAGTTGGGGGGATGGCCGGGGGCGCGAGTCGAGCCGGAGACAGGATCCAGGTCAAGACAAACATAACCTTTGCGAAATGTGCAAAATTAATTTGCACAAAGCACAGTGTGATGACTGATCACTCTTGTGCTGTGTAAATGTACAGACACACACACAACTTCATATTGCAATTGCTTGTCTGTTGTATTGTGATTTTGTTTTTTTCTGGTTCACGGTGGATGTATGTAAAACAAAATTTCAAGATTATGTTTCAATGTTATGTAAAACTATTGTATTTTATATGTTAGTCTTTCAAAAGTAATACAGTAGTGACATTTTTTTTTTAAAGTTTGAACATGTATATTTTTAAGAAAAACGAGTGAATTATCTAATAATTGAACCACTGCCTGTTAGAGGTAAGGAACACCATTTCACTAAGTTTTGATAGAATAATTAGTAATGCAGTTAGTACTAAAATGTTTACACTGCTTGTTAGGATTTTTTGGGTTCCAGACATTTTTTAATTAATAAAACATGCACCGAGTCAAATTGAACCAGGAACGTCATCTCTGTTCCTCACAAATGAACATAACAGGAGGGTTAATAGAAAAGTCTGAATTAGAAGAGTTGTAAAAGTTTACAAGTTCCAAATAAAATGCTGTTTTGTTGAGAATAAATACATTTATTTGCACTCAGCAGGGATACTATCAAACAGCGAGAAAAAAAATCTCACTGTAATGAATGGCCTTGTCTGATATAAAACCCAAAACAAAAGTTTACAAGATAAAAGATCTGAGATGAAGTCAAGATATAAGACGAGCAAAAAGAGCCTGTTTCACGGTTCATGTTTTAATATGGTTTATTTGGAAGGTCACAGGTGTAGCTAATGAATTTGAATCTAAACCCCATGTTGCCATTTTACTACAAATGGGGCCAGCTCTAATATAAAAAAAATATTGATGTAGAAAGTGTTCTCAATAAAAATCACAACTGTGGAAAACAAGCACAGACAAAAAAAACAAAAAAACAAACAAACTGTAGGGCGAGTTTACTTACAAGAAGAATTTCAATGCAGCCTAGGATGTACATGGCTCCAGCAAATGTTGTGCCCAAGTAGAAACAAATCCCAACAGCTCCACCAAACTCGGGCCCCAGTGAGCGAGAGATCATGTAGTATGAGCCTCCAGCTGTAAGTCACAAACAGAGACAGGACTAATTGAGCTGACCTGTTGTAAGGTACTGAACGCGCCCTGGGATGTCCATTCACCTGGTACAACCCCATTAGTTGCAATAGCACTCATGGAGATGGCAGTGAGCATGGTCTGTAAAACAGCAGCAAAGAGCAGGTAAGAAAACAAACTCTACATTTCTGGTGAAATTAACAAATCTATGCTAAATTGAGAAGAAACATCTGCCAACTAAAAGAAAAGACTGAAATGTTTGTCTTGTTACAACACTTCAAGGATGATAGCATCACTGTGACTCTTCTTTCTTTTGCATCTGGATTTGTACAATATCATCTATTTTTGGACTTTATGTGCTTCTGTCCAATACACAGAATTTATATTAAAAAAGAACTATAACACTGCTTTAGCCTTCAGTACAAATTTAATATATTTTTAAAACTTTCTGATAGTTTATGGATTCTTAGCTGTAGCAGATGTGACGACATGTGTGAATCCCATTTGAACTGTTGAAACAAATGACAACTGCTGCATATGTATACATGGAATTATTTTTTTGTTTATTTAATTAATAAACATAATTATAGACAAATCATTTTCCTGCATGTCTTCTGCTTCTTTTTTGATTTCAGAATTATTATCATTTTATTTATTTGCATTTTGCATTTAAACTTGAAGCATCAGAAGAAGAAATGTGTGATTTTCTATGGGCCAATGCATTGCGGTTGGAGCTTCTGCAGGTTAACACACCGTGGAGCAACACATGAAAACGATTATGAAGGAGCCAAAGACTCCTCCAATCCCAACCATCCACGTCATCCTCAGGAAAAGAATAACCCCAAAAATATTCTGGATACATGGCAAGTAGACTCCCATCAGAGTGCCCAGCTGTGGTGCCTGAAAAAAGAAACAAAAGGACAGACACACAAGATTGATTTAAAATTTCTGTTTATAAAAACACTGTCAGACTCTCACCTTTTAGAAACAAAGGAATTTCAGTGTTGCTCCTCTGTGCAGGAGCCTAACTTTAGAGTCTGTGGACTGTTCTGTGATTCTGAGGTGAATTCATACTTATTTGTCCTCTTAACTGTCAGCTTTTGGCATGAACTTGGGTTTCTTCTCCACATGTCAGTTTTTAAAGGCCAGTATGACGTCAGATTCTTAAGTATTCCTCCACCAACAGAACCAACAGTGCCTCTTTCAGGTGGTCCAAGATAATGAGGCTGCATACAAAAGCAACCTTATCCCTTCCTGTTTGAGGCCAATTTGAAAATGAAAATGAGTGCAACAAGGTCAGTTCACCAGCTATGCGCTGTGAAAGAGTGCTCAGTCACATGTAAAACAGGCCTGTGTTAGAAACAGGAATATACATACACTTCTGAAGACAAGTTTGTTTTTTTCTCTCTGTTTCTTGATTTATTATAATCCACATTTATTATTGTTTCTGACTGACAGTTGACTGTTTTAACTCCTGGCTGGCTTTACTGGTTAAACAGCTGAGAGGCCTGTTTGACCCGTGCATTTCAATTCAATTCAATTTTATTTGTATTGCCCAAATTCACAACAACAGTCGTCTCAATGGGCTTCGTATCGGTAATTGAAAAAGTGAAACATGAACTCAAAAGGATCATGAATACATAGAGTTCAATAGGAAAATACTAAATTGAACTAACAAACTGACTAAGCTATACTGGCATCCCTGCCCTTAGACCCCCCTTCGCGGTAAGGAAAAACTCCTAAATCACATCGAATGCATGTGCGTGCTGGTTTGTCAGTGCTACTTTCAAAGCACTTATAGATTTATAGCATCTTAAGCCCTCTGCTGGGATGTGTATTTTGTTTGAAATATATACCAAATAATTATTTTCGTCCCTATTGAAAACATCTGAAAAGATATTAGGCAAAACACAAAAAACAGTTAAGTGTTGACAACTTAGTTAACATGCAGACACACCACACAAACCACTAAACACTCTCATACATCAATATAGTTAAACAATCCAATCTTTTCAGCATCAAGCATTCATAATTTCTGTTTTGATCAAGTCTCGAACATCTGCAGCAAAAACAACCACACAGGCAACCAATTAAAAAATGAAACGATAAAAGTTATAATCTGTCTAAATGTATAGTATTTTTGTAGTTTTCTGGCTAAAAATAAATCAGATCTTTGGATTTACTTAAAAATATCCTCTAATTTACACTCCTATTGTAATGGACAATAAATACATTGAATTTTCTATCAAATTTAGAAAAATTTCATAAAAACTGAAAACATTTCATGCTTTCTGAAATGTATATATTTTTTTAACTCTCTCAATTTAATTTTTTAATTTGTCTGCACTGAGCAGCATGAAGATAAACAAAACCCTACTATTTACTGGTCTACCTTGACAGGTTTTTTTGATGGGCGTGGGCCTTCCTCATTGTTCTCAGCCTCCTCATGCTCTTTGCTGCCAGTTGGCAGGTTGGAGTAGTTGGCCAGAGTGCTGAGCAGAGAGGAAACCATTGGACTGGTGTCCATCTCCTCCTGTAACATAAACGCATTCTTTACGTTCCTCAAGTTAACCTGTGACGGTATCCGAGCATCTGCATCACGCCCGACGTGAGAACTTATTTCTCCTGGTGCATGCTGACGTCAGACCACACCTCAAACAGTGCCATACTCTTGCTGTCATACTGCTGGCTCTTCTCCACATCAGTGGCTGCAGTGCTGTTGATGAAAGGGCTACTCTCTTTAGGGTTTGCATCACCTGAAACACAAAGAAACAAGCAGAGCATGGGTCAAAGTCAACAGGGATTTGATTCTTCTCTACTTTATGTAAATATAATTGCTTGGACTTAAATGTCTCAAAAAACAAAGAAATGACCATCTGTTTCCATCATGGACACTCCATCACGGACACACTTTCTGTTAATAATGAAATAATTGAACAAGTCCACACATATAAATATCTTAATTGACCACAATTGACCACCATAATTGGTAAATGCCAACAATGCCTCTTGGCGGAAACTTCAGAAAGTCTAAATCCATCCAGCCTTGTAGCTTTTTAAGAATGCTTTCATTCAAAATTTGAGTTTGGTTTGGTTCACTCAGTCTCAGTAATCCTAACACAATTAACAGAATCATTAAAATTAGTAGCAACATTGTTGGCCGGGAACAGGAGTCACTCACCACACACATCCTTCTCAACCACTGCAGTTTGTTGCCCTCAGGGTGGAGATGCTGATTATTACCATTCAGGACAAAGAAGGCTGCATCAAGATTTGTATCAACCTTAATTTGAACGCCAAGAATCTTAGGCTTTTAATTGTTATTTCGTTCAATACATTATTTTTCTTGGTTGCTTCAGCAGGCCTGAGTTTACGTTGTTTATGTCATGCTGAGTGTATGTGTGTTGTATTAATTCTACTGATTTTATTGTTTTGATTTTATTGATGATTGTTTGTTTCTGCTCTGTGTTTCCACCAGCAAAGGAAGTTCCTACCGGGAAAATGAAGTAACTTTGATTTAATTGATTTGATTACAGTTTTAAGGAATTTCGACCAATTGATGCATCACAAAATACTGTGAGTTGTCTGTGTGAAGAAAGGGAAGGAGTAAAATATTTTATTAAAGTTCCACTACAATCATCTTTTGATCTATTCTAAAAGCGTTCCCATTGGTCTTTTAATTATGATTATGCAATTTTTAACCAAAAAATAAATCAAAAATCATGTGTTTTTTTAGGACATGGTTTCTGCAGGGCGGTAATTTGCCTCTGAGTTGTAGGTGGGACTGTTGGAGCGGTGCAACCCCGTCCCCCCTTCCCCTCACCATTTCTGAGAGTTCTCTGTTTCTGCTATAGCTTACAGCCCCTCACATCCCCATCCTAACAAGCAATCGTACAGCGTATTAGTTGCATTAGTCGCATTAGTCGTATTAGTCGTACAACCAGATGCATAATCAGACGAGAAAACAAATACATACATGGATCTTGTCATCTAAACTTGTAGATGACAAGATCCATGTATGTATTTGTTTATCAGAATGGAGTGGAGCAGGAAGCTTGTGACCTGCCCAGCGTATTTTCTACCTTTAAAATACGCTCTTTTTCAAACAGCATTTTTTCATCTGCTTCAGATTCATAACGATTTGAATAAAGAAATATTAAAAAATACAATTGTAACCTTAATTTTTTTTATATATATCCTAAATCATGAGTAAAATTCGACAAGAACATTTTCATCGGAGTGGGTCTTTAACTGTTCATGACAAATCAGCTTCCACATCTGAGAACAAAGACACGTTTTAGTTTTTTGGCATTATAAGGAGTGACTTGATACATTTGAGAGGGTTAGAAATTAAAATGTTGAAGGATACCAACATATATGACATATTCTTGCCAGAACAAAGTATTGAAACCATCAACGACAGTTTGAGAGTAATTTACTACTCTCAGAATGGTCTGTGTAAAAGCATGGGCCTGTGCACAGAAATAGGAATTCTTGGCCCAAAATCCTAGAAATATATTTTCTTTTTCGTCTCAAGAGACATGGTCACAAATGGGTTCCAAGGCTGTTGCTTGTGGGAAACAAAAGTTTCAGGTTCTCATTTATATGCTGGCAACACAGATGGATCAAAAACATTAAGCGAGAAAACAGAGTCATGTGGAACAAATTTGTGAAAAAAGAAATTTGAAGGATAATTACAGAAGATACTAATAGCATGAGAAACAACAAAGAAAAATAATTACGAGAAGACAAAAAAACAAAATTAAGAATGATCCGGATAATCTTCTGGAGAAATTACAACCAAGAAAGAACAAGTTAAGCAGAACTCCCTCCATATTTATTGAGATCTATGAGCTTTTGAATGCTGAGGCTGAGACAGATGTCCGAGATGCAGATGTTATTGACAGTATTTTTAGAAATCAGTAACAAAAGCCATCTTCTCATACAGCTGGTCAGGGTAAACTCTCCAGACACACAAATTTTTGTTTCAGGGTCTTGATGAAAGCACCACCAGGTTATGTCTGCTACTTTTATTAATTGATTTGGTTTTTTGTACCTTTCAAAAAGCAATGCCTTGTTTTTCTTTTTCTGTATTTTTAAAGAAAATTCTTTATTTTGCATTGGAGCTGGCTCAGACAAGAGTCAGAATCAGGACAAAAATGTTGTGGGTAGGTAGGAGCTAAAAGTTCTCTTTGTGTGCTTCTTTTTGACATTTTGAGAGAACAAAATAGATAAAAGTAGGTATAATATCTCATTTTTTATACTATTATACATCACAGGAGTAGCTTTAGTTCCAGCGGAAACTTTTTAACAAGACAGCAAGCAGGAAGTTAAGTTTAACAAAGCTCCATCTGTTAGCTATGCTCACATGAGAAAACAAAAAACATTTCTTTCTACCATTTTAGACGCACGAGAGAAATCATTCACAATCACATTTACATAAAATCCATATTTTGCTATTGAAAGAAAAACTTGAGACCTAACATTAGCATCTGCAAAGCAATCAAGAACTCAGTTCAACTCCCAAAGCCAGAGCAGTGTTATTCGCTAATCTTTAAAGCAAAGAGAATCAAATGCCTGCCAAAATACTTGCACACATCTGATAATCCACTGAAGGACAGACTAAGCCTGAAAAGACACATTTCATTGCACACTAGATTAGAAACATTTCGATTCCATGTTGTTCAGATTTTGTGACCGGCTGAACTCAGTATGCCATCTTTCTGTGTCACGGAGATCTTTTTAGGACCTATCCAGTCGATAAATTCTGGTAAAAGAAATCGAATTATTAGACAGGTAAAAGATATTCTTCCTTGTTGACTGGAAGTGAAAACACCTCTTTTACTTTTAGATCTATAAATATTCTTTTTAAAATTTGTTTTATTTCATTGTTTGTTTTTACTTGTTTAGTCAGATGTCAGAAATGTTGATTTCATATGCTTGTACGGCTGTAATAAATGGAATTTTAAAAGTTTAACCCAATAATACTAACCAAGGTTATCAAATTTTACAAGTTTTAAAACTCAGTAGCTCTTGAAAGGGCACCAAGAAGGAAGGACAGTCACCCATTGATTACAATTTTTCAATCTGACCTCAAAATGATGATTGTGCAGAGTAATCACATTTATCAAAGAAAACAAGATGTTCACAAAATTGTGACTAAACAAAATAATACTCCGAAACATGCTTGGCACAAGGCTTAGTTATTTAATGTAGGAAGATGAAAGAAGAAGACAAAGTTCTAACTTTATGGCTCTAGGAAAGAACAGGAAAGCAGGAATTATTACAAAAGCAGACTGAGCATTTATCAGACAGTGGAAACTGGCAGAGAGATGAAAAATGTGAAGTGTTAGAGTTTCCTCTTTGTCAAATTTGTTTGGATAAACCAATTTAATGCTCTCCCAGTTTATACTTTTTCTCTGAAAGACCTTAAACTTCTGTAATACAGGAACTACAAAAAACCTTTTGTTCTATTATTTTTAAACTCTGAATGAGTCTCATAAAGAAATAGTTGTCAGTAAAGCTTATCAATTTGTTAAACAGAGTTGCATGCATTAATTTAGCAAGTTATTGTAAAATACATTTTATAGAAACAATACATTTCCACAACTATTTGTTCTATTTGTTCATCTATGTACACTTATACAAAATGAAGATGTATTATTAAACCCACAGTCCTGTCTACCTTTGACAAAAAAAATATAAACTATAAATTTACTGTGGCTGTGCATCTGCTTAATGCATGTCAGTCTGAGGAGTCTATGTGAAGTAGGATATGAGCTATAGAGCTCAGGATAATAATAAGACCTGAAAGAAAAAAAGAGATTTGGAATAAAGACAACCAATATAGATTTATCAACATGGAGTAACCTGTCATAACCTGTCACAACCTGTCATAGTTTAGATTAATTTATTACATATGTTTTAAGAAATAAATCAAATACTTCTCTTTGGATCTGACAGTTTGACTGTAATTTTATGTTTTTTTTCTCAAAAGAAGACCTTGCAAAGCTGTGCTATATTTCAAGACCCAATTCTATTTTTGCTAAAGGCCATGAAGTGATCCATATTACAACTTTTCTGCACAATATATTAGGATTAAGGGTCTTGAGAAGTTTAAGCACTCTGTCTGGTGAGTAATCCTCGAAATTTATCCTACCATTCTTCTGAAATCTATATACCCTGAAAGAAAGTGTCTTTCCTTCAGGACTAAAACAGCAAATCTAGCTCTCCGAAAACAAAGTCAAAGCCCACTGGGCAGCAAACCATTTTCCTTCTCTAAACACCCAATTTAAAAGTAAAAAAGTTGTTTACGTAGTTTTACAACAAAAGCTATAAAATGTCAAAGTTTTTTTTTACTTTCATGAATTCAATTTTCTTTTGTGCAGCTGTTGTGTGATAAAATTCAAGATTATTACAAAGGGGTCCCAAGTCCCAAGCAAGTCAGGAAATACAATCTTTACTTTTGCTTGTGTCTACCACCAGATTTACTCTTAGGTTATATTTAGTGATGATCAATTAGCCTCCATCCATTCATCCGTCCGTCCGTCCGTCCATCCATCCATCCATCCATCTATCCAGTTATCCATCCATCCATCCATCCATCCATCCATCCATCCATCCAGTAGTAAGGGTAGGATCAGTTCACTTGGTCTTGCCTTTTGGGTTAGCTCTCTTCTAACTGAATTAGTATGGGCTGGTAAACTGGACAGCTGGGACAGAAATATGGACCCTGAATCACTGGAGACACATCATAGATTTGATGTGTTCTCCCCTCTCATTGATCTCCAGCTTGTAAAAGAAACCACTTCACATGAAACAGTAACTTTTTACCAACCCATATTGACATCTTTCTGATTCTGATTCCAGCAGCACTGCATTCAGTTGAAACAAGCAGCATATTCAGTCACAGTTCAAGGATGTGAACAACAGTAAATCATCTGCAACGAGCAGAGAGGAGATTCTGAGCCCCTGGGCTGGAACCCTTTTATCCTTTGGCTGCACTGAGACGTTTTGTCAATAAATATTCTAAACAGATTTGGGTGTTGGACATGCATCCAAATGTCTCCTTTGTGTACAAGTCGGTGTTTTTAACTCATCTTTTGCCAGTTTGTAATCCTCTCTTGCAACAGACATTCCTGCATTCTGTCAGGCAAGCTTGCTTCTGGTTTTGATTCAGCTTGGACATGTTTGACCATGCTGTATACTGGTTTGTATAAACCTCTGATTGTTGAGCTGATCATCTGGCAAATGACAAAAAAAACACTACTGAAAAAACATGCATGTTTGGAGCTATGCATTTGACTCTGAACTTTAAAGCTACTTGTTTAACATCAATTTCATCTTAATTAAACTAAATAGGAGGAACATCATAAACACAGATCCATCCCTGGAGACCTTCATTTGGGTCTACCTGGTTGCAATGTACCATTACACTTTATGTGAGAGCCAGCTTCATCACAGCTGTGCCAAAGTTCATCTAGCGGGAGGGCTTTAGGAACCAACCCCACCATTTAGAATTCTGAGTACCCAATCCAGTCTGCTGCTCAATTTTCTCCTAAACATTACCACTATTTGGTGAGTATGGTAGTGGATTAACGTTTTTTTTTTGCCATTCAGAGCTGGAGATAATGTATTCAGAGATGGAGCCACAGTTAATATATCGCTTGTTTTGCTTGCAAGAGCAACTTTCTTCTGTTGTAGAGTCTGTAGACACATGAAATGGTAGTACAGCATTTTTGGATGGGTGGCAATTTATTGAGTGAAATATTCAACATTGCAGTGGTGTGTCAGCAATAGCATTGGGAATTTTCAAGCCATCTGGACCAAAAATATGAAAGTGCCAGAAAAAAAGGTAAACTTAAGTTAAAAAACCAGCTCCAGATATTTTGCAAAAGATAAACCATAAAAAAAGAAAATGAAGAACAGAGGCTCTGGGAAGCTCCTTGTCTTTCATGCTCTTGGGGTGGGAGTCTTTATGAAGGTCTGGATGCTACGCATCCTTGAGTGGGTCCCATTGGTAAACCTGAAATCACCTCATCAGACTGTCTCAGGTCATTAGATCTGCCCACCTAGATTATCTTGAGTTCCTAAAAAAATTATTCTGGCAACTTTCAGACTTTGGCTGCCTTAAAGCTGTTGACATCTTTGTTTACAGGTCTGAATAAAGTCTACATCAAAATCCACAAGAGAATTTGATATCACCACCCTCGCTTTTTTACACAGTTATTTAAAAAGAACCATCCCACAATTTCTGGCAAGGCAGTGGTGCATTTTTATTATGTTATCAGTCTGAGAGGGAACAGTGTTTTCTCTGATAATGCCTATAAATCCACTGGGTAACACTTTATATTAAGATTCCTTAACAAGCTTTGTTAATCCATTAACAAGCATTATAATTTAATTTGTAGGGTGTTAGTAAGACATTTATTAGTACAATAAGTCTAATAAGGTTTATTAAATTACTTAGTTAACACATTTACAAGCATTATTATTAGGATGTTTTTAAAGATGCTTGATACATTTATTGGCATTATAGTTCCCTAACAAATTTGTCAGTGTAAATAAGCTTAATAAGATTTATTAACAACCTTTGTTAATAAATTAAGAAGTATTATTATTGTTTGGGGTTCTAATAAGAAATTTATTAGCATTATAGGTGCCTAACAAGCCTAAGTGTTAATACGCTTAATAAGTTTGATTAACTAACTTAACCGGTACATAATCAAAGATGGGCGGGGCTTTTTTTGTCCCCTGTGTGAAAGCTTAGAGAAAGTCTAAGAGGCCATTCAATTGGCTGAAAGCGAGCACGCCTGTTTTGCTGATGAGTTTGATTGACAGATTCATTAAAAAAAAATTGTTTACCTGCCCATCTTTGATTCTGTACCGGTCGGTCGTTAGCGTGTTAGCTTTAGCATGGCTCAGGTAGGTTTATTGCCATGGTCTTCAAAAATTTCTGGCTTGTGCAACTTTCCAGTGGATTTGGAAACAAGGCAACAGTGGTTGAATGCAGTTGGCATTGAATGCAGAGAACTGTGTCCTGGTGATGGGATTTGCAATGAATGTTTCACTCAGGATAGTTTGCTAATACTTTATCCATATTAGCTATGATGCTAGCGTCATCCGACACCGGTCCCTATGTGTTTTTTTTCTTTTTTTAAATTTGTCTGAAATAAATTATTATATTTCTTTTACAGAAAGATTTTTGTATGTTTAGTCTGTTTTAATGTTTAAAGTTCTTTTTACAAGCTTTATGCTTTAGTGTTGTTTGTGGTTGAATGTGGGTCACAGAGACACGGATGTTACCGCTGAAAGCTGCTTTTGCGGCCGGACGGAGAGCATATCCTGTTTATGAATGACTTATGACGTGAATACTTATTTCGACTTCATTATTTTGTTCGCACTAATTAATTATTTAGAGGGAACGAAACAACGGAATAATAATTAGTGGGAACGAGATATATTTTAGTTTTTTTATGTCAGGACAAGGGCTCTGTATTGTTATATTTCTTTTACAGAAAGATTTTTGTATGTTTAGTCTGTTAATGTTATAAAGTTCTTTTTACAAGCTTTATGCTTTATGCATTATGGTTGTTTGTGGTAAAAGCATTTCTCACTTTAGATGAGGTGCTGCAAAACAATTAATAAACTGTTAACAAAATGAATTAATACATTTGTAAAGCTTATAACCAGTTTAGTAATATGGATTTTGAAGACAATGGTTTGACTTTAGATGTTCTTCTTTCTCTTTGGGCTTTTCCCATCAGGGGTCGCCACAGCGAATCATCCTTTTCCACCTCACTCTATCATGGACATCTTCTACCCTAACATTAGCCAACTTCATGTCCTCTGTTAAGACATCCATGTATCTCCTCTTTGGCCGTCCTCTTGCCCTCCTGCCAGGCAGCTCCATCTCCAACATCCTTCTACCAATATATCCACTATCCCTCCTCTGAACATGTCCAAACCATCTCAGTCTGGCTTCTCTGACTTTGTCGCTAACACAGGCAACATGAGCCGTCCCTCTGATGTACTCGTTCCTTATCCTGTCTAACCTGGTCACTCCTAAGGAGAACCTCAACATCTTCATCTCCGCTACCTCCATCTCAGCCTCTTGTCTCTGTCTCACTGCTACCGTCTCTAACCCATAAAGCAGAGCTGGTCTCACCACTGTCTTGTACACCTTTCCTTTGAGTCTTGCTGACACTCTTCTGTCACACAACACTCCTGACACTTTCCTCCACCCGCTCCAACCTGCCTGCTCTCGCCTTTTCACCTCTTTTCCACACTCCCCATCACACTGAACTGTTGACCCCAAGTACTTAAACTCCTGCACCTTCTTCACCTCAGCCCCCTGTAACCTAACGCTTCTACCTTGATCCCTCTCGTTCAGACACATGTATTCTGTCTTACTACGACTGACCTTCATGCCTCTTCTTTCCAGAGCAAACCTCCACCTCTCTAGCTGTTCCTCCACCTGCTCTCTACTCTCACTGCAAATTACAATGTCATCCGCAAACATCATTGTCCAGGGAGATTCCTGTCTTACCTCGTCTGTCAGCCTGTCCATCAGCATAGCAAACAAAAAAGGACTCAAAGCTGATCCTTGGTGTAGTCCCACTTCCACCTTGAACTCCTCTGTCTGACCTACAGCACATCTCACCATACATGTCCTGAACTACTCTGACATACTTCTCTGCCACTCCAGACGACCTCATACAGTACCACAGCTCCTCCCTCGGCACCCTGTCATACGCCTTCTCTAAATCTACGAACACACAATGCAGCTCCTTCTGACCTTCTCTGTACTTTTCCATCAACATTCTCAAAGCAAAAATGGCATCAGTGGTGCTCTTACGGGGCATGAAACCATACTGCTGCTCACAGATCTCCACCTTCTTCCTAAGCCTGGCTTCCACTACTCTTTCCCACAGCTTCATTGTGTGGCTCATCAACTTTATTCCTCTATAGTTGCTGCAGTTCTGCGTGTCACCCTTGTTCTTAAAGATCGGAACCAGAACGCTTCTCCTCCATTCCTCAGGCATCTTCTCACTCTCTAAAATCCTATTGAACAACCTCGTTAGAAATTCCACTGCTGTCTCTCCTAAGCACTTCCATACCTCCACAGGTACGTCATCAGGACCAACGGCCTTTCCGCTCTTCATCCTTTTCAGAGCCTTCCTAACCTCATCCTTTCCAATCTCTGCTACTTCCTGCTCCACAACAACCACATCTTCCTCCCTTCTTTCCCTGCCGTTTTCCACGTTCATCAGCTCCTCAAAATACTCCTTCCATCTTTTCTGTACACTCTCTTGGGTTGTTAGCACCTTTCCATCTCTGTCCTTAATCACCCTTACCTGTTGCACGTCCTTCCCATCTCTGTCTCTCTGTCTGGCAAGTCTGTACAAGTCCTTTTCTCCTTCCTTTGTGTCTAACCTGTCATATAGCTCATCGTAAGCTTTCTGTTTGGCCTTTGCCACCTCTCTTTTCACTCTACGCTGCGCTTCCTTGTACTCCTGTCTACCTTCCTCAGTCCTTTCTACATCCCACTTCCTTTTAGCCAACCTCTTCCTCTGGATGCAGTCCTGTACTTCCTCATTCCACCACCAAGTGTCTTTACCGTCTTTCCTCTTTCCAGATGACACACCTAGCACCTTCCTACCTGTTTCCCTGATCATCTCTGCTGTAGTTTCCCAGTCATCTGGAAGCTCATCCTGACCACCCAGGACCTGTCTCAACTTCTGCCTAAATTCCTCACAAGTTTCTTCATTCTGTAGCTTCCACCACTTGGTCTTCTTTTCTGTTTTCCCTATCTTCTTCTTCCTGACCTCCAGAGTCATCTTACACACCACCATGCGGTGCTGTCTGGCTACACTCTCTCCTGCCACCACTTTGCAGTCACTAACCTCTCTCAAATGACCTCGTCTGCATAGGATGTAGTCCACCTGAGTACTCCTACCTCCACTTCTGTATGTCACTCTATGTTCCTCTCTCTTCTGGAAGTAAGTGTTGACTACAGCCATTTCCATCCTCTTCGCAAAGTCCACCACCATCTGTCCCTCCAGATTCCTTTCCTTCACACCAAACCTGCCCATCACCTCCTCATCACCTCTGTTGCCCTCACCAACATGCCCATTAAAGTCTGCTCCAATAACAACTCTCTCTCCTCTGGGGATACTCTCTATGACCTCATCCAACTCACTCCAGAATCTCTCCTTCACTTCTAACTCACAGCCAACCTGTGGCGCATACCCACTGACTACATTCACCATCACCCCTTCAATTTCTAACTTTAGGCTCATCATCCTGTCTGAGACTCTTTTCACCTCTAGGACACTGTTTACAAACTCCCCCTTCAGAATCACACCTACTCCGTTTCTCTTCCTATCAACACCATGATAGAACAGTTTGTATCCTCCTCCAATACTACGTGCCTTGCTGCCCTTCCACCTTGTCTCCTGCACACACAGTACATCTACCTTCCTTCTCTCCATCATGTCTGCCAGCTCTCTGCCTTTCCCTGTCATTGTGCCAACGTTAAGAGTCCCTATTCTCAAACCTATGTTCCTGCATTTTCCCTTCTCTCTCTGGCCACGGACCCTTCTGCCTCCCCTCTTTCTTCCACCAACAGTAGTCAAATTTCCACCGACACCCTGTAGGTTAACAGCATCGGTGGCGGTCGTTGTTAACCCGGGCCTCGACCGATCCGGTATGTCTAAAGTGTTGTGGATGATTCGCATGGTTATTTTGGCAATTTTTACGCCGGATGCCCTTCCTGACGCAACCCTCTCTATTTATCCGGGCTTGGGACCGGCACAGAGGCAACTGGCTTGCAACCCCTGTGGCTAGATTTTAGATGTTAATGAATCTTATTAACACTTTCAGGCATTTGCAAGACATCTATAATGCTAATAAATATCTTACTAGCATCTGACACATTAATAAAGCCTATTAATTTGTTAAGTTAGTTAATAAAACATATTAAGCTCATTAACACTTAGGCTTGTGTGAGGCATGTATAATGCTGAATGTCTTACTAGAACCCCAAACAATAATAATACTTCTTAATTTGTTAACAAAGGTTGTTAATAAATCTTAGTAAGCTTATTAACCCTGACAAATTTGTTGGGTATCTATAATGCCAACAAATGTATCATTAGCGTCTTAAAAAAAACATCCTAATAATAATGCTTGTAAATGTGTTAACTAAGTAATTGAATAAACCTTATTAGACTTATTGTACTAATAAATGTCTTACTAACACCCTAAAAATTCTATTATAATGCTTGTTAAAGCTTTAACAAAGCTTGTTAAGGAATCCTGATACAAAGGGTTACCTCCCACTGTCATATTTCATTATAGCTGCTTTTCCCAAATTCTTGATTTGTTTTCCATATACATAGGTTTTTTTACTTCAGGTCCACCTTGGTTGTCACTTTCCTTATTTGTTCCTCTGTGGTTGTTCTGAGCATAAAATTTGTTCCAACTCTTGCAAACATTTGTAAAATGTTTGCATAGAATTTGTAAAATGTTTGCAAGTTCACTGTTGTGTTCAAAATATTGTTTAAAATTGAGATATAGGCTACTCATAGGCTACTCATCATCACACAAATGTGACAATAAAGTGCTGCAACTGACCAGACCTATGTAATTACTTATCTGGATCTATATATTTAAACAAATTATGAACCACTGGACATGACATTAAAAAAACAAAACCATAAAAACACATTGTTGCCTCAAATTATTAATTTGTGTGGACAATAGTATTTTGTGGGCAAAAATGAGCATTTTGTGTGGACAAAGTAGTATTGTGTGCACTAAAAGTAGCATTTATCCACACAAATTAGTATTTTGTGCGCTCAAAATAGGATTTTGTATAATAGTAATAGCGTTTTGTGCGCTAAAATACTAATTAGGAGCCACGATTCACAAATTTGAGGGAACAATTCATTTATTTACATTTGAATGTAATGTCCAGGGCTCTGTAAAAAATGAAAACTTACGGCAAAATAATTTTAGAAAAAAATTCAGTATTTTGAAAACTTTTCTTATTGACTTGATTGGACCTGAGAAGATTGGAATAATCTCAGGCTCCTGCTTGATCACAAAGTAAAGCGAGTCTACAAGACTGGAGATAAATTATTGTACAAGCAATCTTCCCAATGATTGTGAAACATATAATAAGGAGAAATGGTATCTTTGAGTTAAAGAAAAAGGCTAGACAAGCCAGGCAGGTGTTTTTCCACCATGGCTACTAAAGCCATTCAATAAACGGCGCCCTGAATCCTTCAATGTTTGACAACTTAGGTGCTGATTTTATTGGAAGAGTGATTGAAAAAGCTGTTTTGATCCAGCTAAACTATCTATTGAATCCAACAGCCTTTTAGACAGATTTTAGTCTTTAGACTTTGGACAGCACCACATCACTGAAATGTGTCCAATTGGCTGTATAAGAAAAAAAAAGTCTTTATTGAGGTGTTGCTTTGTCTGTCTTTCCATTGGAGACTCAGAAATACAGAACTTCCTTCATGACATTTTCTACCACTGTTGTGTATGAGGAAATCTAATTAATTTCTGTCCCAGCTGTCCAGTTTACCAGCCCAAATGACAGTAGTGTTATCTGAAAATTTAACACACCTATTTGAAGAGTGAACTCGGCCATATGGTGGGTAAATCAGGTGGAGCATCTCTTTCATAGGGTATAACGGACAACGTTTTTTATAAATTTGTATCCACTTTCAAATATCACCAGTCTTTTTGAACTTGGGAAAAGTAGAATAATAACGCATTAAACTCCATGTGCATGAAGTTTGGGAAATGCTATTGTTGATAAAACATGAATGAACCAATAAAGCATGACTTTGCTGATAGAAGAGTGTTTGCACTGATGCCGTGACGGCAGCTTTACCATGCTGTGCTGTAAAAAACGCCATGGCTGCATGGGGGGAGATTTGTACCCTTGATGTGACATGGCTATTAAAAATGAACTGTTCATACCAGCTTTTTAAAGCTTAATAGGACACAAGCTCAAGAGGATTATCTAGCAGCTGCTGAGGTTCAGAGAGAAAGGCAAAAAAAATTAACCTTTAGATTGGAGAGGAATGCTTTGGTTAGCCGCAGCACAGCCGCTACAGCAGCACAGCCTCAATAGCAGCACAGCCTAACCATCAATCATTTTTACATTGCCTGCTGCAACCTGGGAATTAAGGCTCATTTGATTAAGTAATTTGTTTAATTGACTGTTTTTTTGAAGGACGTTCAGCTCTCTGCATAATGCTTAATAATATTGACAAATTTTTAGCCAGTGAAGGGCAAAAGTGACTGGATTGGTCCATGGTAGTCTCATCAAACAGAAACTAACAGAAAATTTATTACAGAAATGACATAAAACTTTTGAAGCATCAAACTAAAACTTTGTTTTTTAAGCTTTTATTTGTTATGTTGATCATAAATGTGGACATTTTTAGTACATTACCACACAATTTCCATTTCTCAAGTTGATTTTAAATTTAGAGTCCTTTTATGAATCTTCTCTGAAGCTGTTGGGGGTCCTTTGGGGCGAGGAAACAAACTCACATGCTTGGCAACTGGAATCCATGTCCACGTGTTGTTTGGATTTGGCTGTTTTAATTCTAATTTGTTTCGTCTACAGGTTATTACTCTGAAGGTTTTTGAAATTGCTCCTTTTAGGGTTGCTGCCACTAAACTACCACATTAAGATTACTACAGCATCTAAACACATAATGACCTTTTGATAAACATGTCATGATGTCTCCTCTGCAATTCTGGAAACTAATTTGATCGTTTATTCTCTAGGACATTTGTAATGCAGACTGAGTGACTAAACCTTTTAATCAATTTACCCATTTCAGGTTAATTTGGGAGAGGCTGCCCCTCTTTGGAATAAATGATTCATTAAGTGTGTTATATTATCTGATGAAGTTATTTTCCAATGAAAAAGAAGTGCAAGTATTGTGGTACAATGCACTGAAGAACATGATATCAAAGCAAACAAACAAATGTAATGGTAAAAAATAAGTACTGCAGTTAAACAGTAAAACTGATTTCTGTTATTTTTGTTTTTGATTAATTTTAGAAGTCAGTCAGAGAACGATGCCAAACTGAAAATCATTTCTCTGTGCGGCTTTGTCGTTGTGACCTGTGCTCTGTGCATTTAAATCTTCAACGTTTGCAGAGTCAGCAGGGGATCTGGAGTCTGTCCCCACTGTCATCATGCAAAGAACAAAACAAACAACCACAAACAAATAAACCCTTTCCTGAATCCAGATTAGAATAATCTGCATAAACAACAAACCCCTTTGCAGTGTGGAGCGACTAATGTGGTTCACCCAGGCTACGGACCCCAGTACAGTGCGTTTTTTGAATAAAAGCTATGGGCTGTGGCATAGGGTTATAGTGCTTTTAATTAAGCCAAAGCAGTAAAAGACTATCTAGTATGGACCAGTCATGCATCAATTTCAATGCACTATCAAGCAAGGACACCCAAAAATCTATTCCCTGCAAAAACAGGGATATTATGTTTTTAGAGAAAGCTGTAGTATGTATGTACATAAAAATAACAGAAGGTATGAGAAAGCATGAGAATTCAAGAAAATCATTATTTAGTTGTTTATTACTACAATGAGAGAATGACGATTGAAACCATGACGCCCCATGAGCTCTCCTGGGCCTCAGGTAGAGGAAAGTAAGAAATGAAATTGTTAAAAAGCAGCTTTCAAATTTATTGCTAATTTAATAATCCATTATAGTTTTAGCCTGTTAAACTGAATGAAGTTTCTCAACACTTAACAACATGATAAAATATTGAAAGAAAAAAAAACTGGCATATTTTAAAACACATCTGGTAGTTTTAGTATCAGTTAAAGGAAAATTTGATTTCTTAACTGGAAATACTTACTTTTTGACAGATAGCTGATCACGTAAAAGTTTTTTTTTTAGGCTGATGTTATTTGTACGTATTTTGGTGCGACCAGCACAAAAACTGATGGAAATTCATGTTGGGCATGTGTAATAAGTGCAGCCAAGATGCACACTGCCCGCATGCATTTTAAGTGCGTCCAAGGTTGCATTTCGTTGGCTGCACGTGTTTAAAATGAAACTTAAAGTTAAAGTTCCATTATATGTCACGCACCAAGGTGTGTGAAGTGTGTTCTCTACATTTGATCCATCCCCTGGAGGAGCGGTGAGCTGCAGAAACAGCCGTGCTCAGGAACTATTTGGTGTTTTAAACCTAACCGCAACAATAATCCTAACCTTAACCCTTCAGTTCAGGGCTGGCCACTCATATTTAGAAACTTAAGTGTGAACAGCAACCGTTGATTTATTACGAGTCAGTGTAAATAACACATCTCAGTAGTAACATTGAAATCCTTAAAATGGTATTACGAGAAGAGTTTTAGATAGAATCATTCTGCAAAAAAAGAAAAAAACACAATGTACAAACAACCCTATGCGTTTTTGCTGCCATAGCAACCTAAACCTTAAAAAAAGAAGGATGGAGCTTGTTCTTCATTTCCTTTCGGCTTTTCCCTTCAGGGGTCGCCACAGCAAATCAGCTTCCTCCATCTAACCCTGTCTTTTGCATCCTCTACTCTAACACCAGCTACCTTCATGTCTTCATTCACTTCATCTTAAACCTCCTCTTTGGTCTTCCTCAGACCTCTTGAAGAGGAGCTTAAACTGTCTTCATGTCATGTCAGACACTCTGGGCAGCATTGTTCCATGATGATGAAGTGAGTGCGATCTGATGATTGAGACATTCTGATGAACTCTTAAAAAAACTACCGTTTACCAGGTCAAATACCTGACAGCATAAATCTGATGACACTTTTCAACAGTGAAGCAAAACAGAAAATCATTGTTGACAGCTTTCACTCTGCATAACTAGATAACGTATGGGCAATAAATCAGATTGATTTAGATTTATGCATCATGTGGCTGAGCTATCAACATCTGGCAAACAGATTAAACCACTGACTGCTCTGTGGATGTAATAGTGAGGGACACTAACTGCATGATTGCACAACATTTACTTTATTTACTCGTGCGTGATTAACACATTTACCCGCCCTATAAGATAACTAATTACAAGTGAAAAAAATCCCTGTAGAAAGGAGAAAGCCATATCTTGTGATCATCAGAAGTAATCAGCACATTATTACAGATTAAACAGATTAAATATACTTAGTTTATGCATTTACACTGGGAAAGAATTTCTTATAAATGTAATTGTTTCACGTTTTATGTTAAGCTGAGCTGAAGAGTGAATAGATGAATAAATCCTTTCCTATAATAGTGTCTCGAGAAAGCCAGTGTTTCATCTGATCTGCAATTTTAACTCACCAATTTTTTTTCTCAAAAACAAATTGGAGAGCATTTTAAAATGGTTGTATTTTCTAGCATTTATACCCCTGCAGGGACAAAGGTTTCACTCAATTCACTGACTTTAATCAAATTTTGGTCAGCATGATCCTGATGTCAAAACCCTCTTGAAGGTCAAAATACAAACCTTTAATAATAATAGTACAGTTTGTTTACGAATAATGTATATATACATATCTTTTTTTTAATTTGGCTTCACACTGAGGGACCTGAAACAGAACACCAATGGGGGACCTTTCTGTGTGGAGATGCATGTTCTCCCTGTGCATGCATGGTTTTCTCCTCCTACCGTCCAAATACATCCTTCATAGGTTAATTGCTTACTCTAAATTGTCCATAGGTTTGAATGTGAGTGTGAATGGGTGTGTGATTGTGGCCCTGCGACCAACTGGACTCCTGTCCAGGATGTACCCTGCCTTTGTCCATGAGTAGCCAGGATAGGCTCTGGCAGATAAAAACAGACAATAAGTGATGAAGGAATCATACATTCTTAATCGTTTTACACTTTTTACAGATTTGTATCAGACCTGCCAGTCATTTTCATGTAAAGCAACAAAGTGCCATTTTTTTTATCTGTCCCACATTGTCTACTACAATATTTTTTAGATCTATCTGTGTCAGCTTTATTACATTACAGCATATTCAGATCATCATCTTTGACCCTTCATCATTCACACATGATTTCATTACACTTATAGAGGCCGTCAAATGATGCTCATCTGTTGCTCTGCAGCATCTGGTCCACATGATCAAAACCGTCTATCTGTCTGTCTTTCTGTCTGTCTGTCTGTCTGTCTGTCTGTCTGTCTGTCTGTCTGTCTGTCTGTCTGTCTGTCTGTCTGTCTGCCTGCCTGCCTGCCTGCCTGCCTGCCTGCCTGTCTGTCCATCTATCTATCTATCTGCCTGTCTATCTATCTGTCTGTCTATCCATCTCTCTGTCTGTCTGTCTGTCTGTCTGCCTGCCTGCCTGCCTGCCTTCCTGCCTGTCTGTCTATCCATCTGTCTGTCTGCCTCCCTGCATGCCTGCCTGTTTGCCTGTCTGTCTGTCCGCCTGCTGCTTACCTGCCTGTCTGAGCAGAAACTTTGGTCATGCTTTCAAACTGCAGACTTGTTTCATAATAAAGGCAGACATCTTCAGGCGGATGATCTTAATGGGCAAAGACAAAGAATGGGCCAAACAATAAAAAGCTTGTTCATTCAGAACTCAACACACTTGGAATTGTTTTGCTTTCATTTTGACCTCTGGTTAACTAAAATTCAGATTTTGCCATTTGTTAAATCAATATTTATTTTTTACTAATCTCAACCAAAAAAAATTAATTAAAAAACACAGTGAATTGACCACAAAATAAAAACAATTTGACGGGTTAGAAAGTTTCTAAACATGTCTGCTTAAAGGAGAGTGCGTTCTGACGGCTACAGTTTAAAGACTGTTTTTGCAGCCTAAACCACTTATTTGTAAAAATCTTTTTAATGTTTCTTTATGTAAAGATCATACGATTAAAAGAAATGGCTTAAAATGATCTACATAATCCCTTCTTAATTCTTCCATAAATGTGATCTTTTCCAACACTCACACTGAGACTGAATCACACTTTAAGTGATGCACCCACATGGACACACTCACAGACACATGCTGCTCCCTCATTAGTCTGTGAATGGACTTATCACTCACCCTGGCTGTTGGGTCCTCCTTCTCCCTCCTCACTGTCTGTCACGTTATTCATCATCCTTTGCACAGAATGTGCACATTGAACGGGTTGTTAAATTTCCCAGTAAAAAAAAAAATTCTGGACTGGACGGAGCTTTACTTCATCTGACTGTTTTTCCTCCTGCTTTTATATCACTAAGCAGCAACTGAGAGCTGCTGCAGGGGCAAAGTGGATGCTGGTGCACAGTGTCACTCTGATGCACGCTCTCTACATGCCACTTGCCCCCCAGTCAGTTTAAGCCTGATGACTACTTTCATCATGTATTCAGAAGGTATTATCCTCCTCCTCCCTCCCTTTTTTGCTTCTCTCATGCACTGTCACCATCATCCATCTCATCACGAGAGATGGATGGAAGAGGATTGAGAGATCCACGTCACGTATCAAAGTAGTGCCTACTCATACAAAGCGTCTCTTTTGATGTTCTCTTTGGACAGAAAACAAGGTTACATTTCAGAAATATGTGTTCATCCCCTCTTTGTTGTAAAACCCCCTCTTACACACACACACACGCACGCACGCACACGCACACACACACACACACACACACACACACACGCACGCACGCACACACACACACACACACACACACACACACACACACAGACACAACACACTGCATTTGTCTTTTATACTTTTAATATGGTCAAACTCATGCATGGAGAAGAGCTGGAAATTGCATTTCCATAATTTTGTGTGCTTTAGAAGCAAATTGTTTTAAATGATAAATGGTTTATTCTTTAGAAACTGTGTTGCTTCACAAAGTACTGTACTGCTAACAAATGTTCATGCAATAATGATGGAAAAACTGCCATGCATCAGCAAGGCATTATTTTCACAATTTACACTGACCCAAAATATAAGCGCAACACTCTTGTTATTGCTCCCATTTTTTATGGTATGAACTCAAAGATGTGAAACATTTTCAACATACACAAAATAACCAGTTCTCTGAAATATTGTTCACAAATCTATCTAAATCTGTGATAGTGAGCACTTCTCCTTTGCCAAGACAATCCATCCCATCTCGCAGGTGTGCCATATCAAGATGCTGATTAGACAGCATGATTATTGCACAGGTGTGCCTTAGACTGGCCACAAGAAAAGGCCACTCTGAAATCTTCAGTTGTATCACACAGAACAATGCCACAGATGTCGCAAGTTTTGAGGGAGCGTGCAATTGGCATGCTGATAGCAGGAATGTCCACCAGAGCTGTTGCTAGAGAATTGAATGTCCATTTCTCCACCATAAGCCGTCTCCAAAGGTGTTTCCGAGAATTTGGCAGCACATCCAACCGGCCTCACAACCGCAGACCATGTGTAACCACACCAGCCCAAGACCTCCACATCCAGCATGACCACCTCCAAGATCGTCTGAGACCAGCCACTCGGACAGCTGCTGAAACAATCGGTTTGCATAACCACAGAATTTCTGCACAAACTGTTAGAAACCGTCTCAGGGAAGCTCATCTGCATGCTCGTCGTCCTCATCGAGGACTCCAGTTCGTCGTCGTAACCGACTTGAGTGGGCAAATGCTCACATGCGATGGGGTCTGGCACATTGGAGAGGTGTTCTCTTCACGGATGAAACCCGGTTTACACTGTCCAGGGCAGATGGCAGACAGCGTGTGTGGCGTCGTGGGGGTGAGCGGTTTTCTGATGTCAATGTTGTGGATCGAGTAGCCCATGGAGGTGGTGGGGTTATGGTATGGATAGGCATATGTTATGGACGAAGAACACAGGTGCATTTCATTGATGGCATTTTGAATGCACAGAGATACCGTGACGAGATCCTGGGGCCCATTGTTGTGCCGTACATCCAACAACATCACCTCATGTTGTAGCATGATAATGCACGGCCCCATGTTGCAAGGATCTGTACACAGTTCTTGGAAACTGAAAATATCCCAGTTCTTGCATGGCCAGCATACTCACCGGACATGCCACCCATTGAGCATGTTTGGGATGCTCTGGATCGGCGTATACGACAGCGTGTTCCAGTTCCTGCCAATAGCCACCAACTTCGCACAGCCATTGAAGAAGAGTGGACCAACATTCCACAGGCCACAAAAGACAACCTGATCAACTATATGCGAAGGAGATGTGTTGCACTTCATGAGGCAAATGGGGGTCACACCAGATACTGACTGGTTGTCTGAGTCCCCTGACCCCCTCAATAAAACAAAACTGAAGATTTCAGAGTGGCCTTTTCTTGCGGCCAGTCTAAGGCACACCTGTGCAATAATCATGCTGTCTTATCAGCATCTTGATATGGCACACCTGTGAGGTGGGATGGATTGTCTTGGCAAAGGAGAAGTGCTCACTATCACAGATTTAGACAGATTTGTGAACAATATTTCAGAGAACTGGCTATTTTGTGTGTGTGGAAAATGTTTCACATCTTTGTGTTCATATCATAAAAAATGGGAGCAACAACAAAAGTGTTGCGTTTATATTTTTGGTCAGTGAAATTAACCAGGAGGAAGAAAAAAGTGTCATGTAAAATCTCATGCTGAGGATAATTTTTCATATTTTTAATGGTGGGACAGTTTAAAGCTTACGTCAGTATCTTAGCCAAAAGGTTTATAATTATTTTAAAAATTCCACCAATTAAAGAATATAAAGATTTTTTTTACTCAAACATCTGTTGTTTTTAATTCCAAAAATCTAAGTCCTATTTCATTATTTTTTTAATGGACAATGCTCATGGACTCCTACAACTTTATGCATCTTTCAATAATAATGAAGTCTGGCATTTGTATAGGAATTACCATGTATTCCTATTAGGCCTTTATTTAAGCAAAAGTTTACTGTGTAATTTCCCTCTTAAAGTAAAGTAGGCAACCTCCCCCACCACAAGTAAGTTGTAAAAGTTATGTTCTGCTCGTAAAAAACTTGGATTAAGATTGAAAACCTTTTAAATAAGGTCAACATCTTTGATATGAAAATGTTAAGTGAGTTTTAAAAAATATAAGTTATTGTGAAGGTATTAAATTATTGAACTTTTTTTCTCCAAATTCCATCAAAGAAAACTTTTAAATATAATAATCTGAGAATAAAACTTCATTTTTATTTTGATCTTTTTTTTAAAATCTTTTTCTAGTTGTGTACATCACTTCAGTTGTATGCAATTATTGTGCCCTGGATGACACTGAAATGAATCAAAGCCCCAGTGTCTTTCTTTTTTCAACGTAAGAGGAATGTGGCATCCCTTCATTGGAGAAACAATGAACAGACAGTATAAAAAAGAATTACGCAAAAAAAAGGGGATGTTATTTAGCTGAAGGTCCAAAGTAGAGTATGAAAAAATCAAAAGAGGGTTATTCAGGAGTAAAAGCTGCAGCCCTGGATTAACATCTTTGTATGAGAGACTGTTCATGTTTTTGAAAAACGTTACTAATCCACAGCACCTGTTTCACAAAGCATAATACAATAACCTCAAACACAACATGCAAAAAAAGGCTTTTTAGAACATTACTGTACTTAGGTTTTGCATACTATCCAAAGTAAAGCTGGACTTTACCTAATAACAATCTTTAAACATTACTTCCTCTAACTTGACTTTTGTTGATATTCAAATAAGAAAAATAATCCTCATCTTATCCCAATCTGAGGAAACTGCTCTGGTGAGATTAATAAATTAATATGCTATAAGCCCCGTCAGTAAAAAGGAGTTTTGTCAATTGTAACACAGTAATTTGTTAGATTTCCTGTTAACTGAATAAGTAGTTGTGTCCCTTTAGGGATCACTAATTGCCAGAGCCTCTCCTGGCTACTGTTTGGCAAAGGCAGGATACACACTGGATTCTGGACAAGTTTCCAGTCTGTCGCAGGGCACACAATCACTCCAAAATGCACACCTGCGGACACTTTACAGTAACCAGTTTAACTATGAAACATGTTTTTGGGCTGTTGGAGGAAGGTAGAGTGCCCAGAGAAAGCCCACGCATGCATGGGGAAAACATGCAAACTCCACACAGAAAGGGCCCAGCAGGAATACGAACATGAACCTTTTCACTGTGAGGTGAGAGCACTGACCACTACACCACTGTGCAGCAATAGTATTGCCATGTGTTCATAATTCTTTTATACGTTCTTCTGTCTCATGGTTCTCCCTCTGGTCATATTTAGGACATCTGCAGCTGCATGGATAGTCCCTGCATAAACAACACATGAGTTTGAATGTGTAACACAACTCAATGAGGCAGTACTGTGGCTTTGAAAACAGAAACATCACAATTACCGGTATACTGATTTTCACAAAATCTAAATGAAGAGGGAATGGATTTGAATGGGTTTATTGGCAGTTCATGCTGGCTGACACTCCATAAAAGTAGTCTGATCTTTAGATGAGAACTGTGAGTACTTCTCTGATACAACATCCGGTAAAATATACTATTTCCAAAACAAGAAGGTCTGTGGTCTCACAGGCAAAATGCAATTTTGACAGTGGAATTAAATGCAAAGGCCTGGAAAAGCACAAGAGTATTGTCATAAGTTGTGTGTCTGTCTGAGGGGGTAATTTTGTGAGACAATGTGAGACCCATGCTTGACAGGGGATAAGAAAAAGGAATGTGGGAGGTCAGAAGGGAATAATGGGATGTCTTGCTGGATAACTGCTAAAGGAAGTTGTTGGAGAGCCAGGGTCTTAAAAAAAAATAAAAGTACAGTGGACTGCTGAATTGAAAATGAAAAAATGCAGGAAGTGAATCACAAAAACATTTGCAAAAGTTTTTTCTAGTTCATAAAACATTTTTGCCTTTTTTTTGACAACATTTTCAGGTTCTGTAATTCTGATGTGTGATGAATCACTGCAACCAGAAATGTTCAGAATATAATGAAGCATCAAAACGAGTAAAGAGCTCCTCAGGTTTTCCTGTTATTGCCATAATAAATAAAGCTGTGTGTTGCTGAATTTGACAATCTAAAAAAAAAGAACGTTTATTCGAACATTTATTTTAAATGAAAAAAACCCAAACAGCAAAATATCAAGCTTACAGTTACTGAGATTTATTCAATTTTGCATCTATCAGTAACCACAAAATTTAATTCCTAAATCTCAAACAGATGGTTTTTTTTCTTAAATTCCAGGGTTATCTTTGAGTGGGCTTCTTAAGAAACTAGTTTAAATTTTCCTAAAAATATCTACAGCATATTCCAAATGCAGATTGTAGCTCACATCTTTATCTTCACATACAGACTCTATATTCATCCACTAAGCCAGATTTTAAAACAGAAAATGCTCTGCACTGAGCTCATGTCTGCTTACGTCAACAGGCTTTCACAGCTGGATAAGTGAGCCAAGAGCACAGATTTTAATTTGAAAATAAATGTCTGACGACGAGCTCGCAAAGAACTGCTGGTTCCATGTTTTTTTCAATCAACCCAGATCAGTTCTGCATCACTCTCTGTTGAGCTAATTTTTGTGAAATTAGTCAAATAAGGATGCAGAACAAGTTGTTTGACTCTTTGCTCTTCTTGAAACTTAACATCAAACATCTTGAGTAGTGAATTCTACAGAATTTTAGATACTTTTGAAATAAATACAAGCAAGTTATTGTGGGTTTAAGATGACTGAATAGTCAAGCAAACACTTGACTGTGGTTGTCTTATTAAACTGTAAGCACAATCCTCCTTGTTTCTAGCCATGCTTGTTGCTTAAATGACTCTTTTTCCTGTCTGTCAGTGAGGCTGTTGGCTGAACTCCAACAAGCAGAAAGCCAAAGAGCCATCTTCCTCCTTGCCAAGCAGCTTTTGCTCCTAACTCCTCATCACTTAGCTACTACACATGTGGCATTTCATTAGAAATAATACACATCTTATCTTTGCAAGTGTGCAATGCAAATACAAACAATCCTTATGTACATGTTTATTTTTTTTATGATAATCTTATCTTAAATGCACACAAAAACACCTAGAGTGACCTTTCTGACAGCCCAATCTGGCAGATTAAGGCAACGGAGAGATGAGATGAGATGATGGATGATATTTTTAACCATGGCTGTTTGTGTCCTTAACTGATTCATTTGTTATTGGCAGTTATGAGCTGTGTAGTTGGGGATTCCAATTTTAGGATTGACCGTCTTTCAATCCTAGTCCCCACCTTCTAATCTGAAATTTGACACAAACCAGGAAATGCCAGATGCTGCAATTCCACAGAAAAATCAATGGAGGCGGATTTATTAATGGAGTTATTTTTCTACACCCAAAATAAAGAGTCTTTTCCATGCATATCCCTATATTTCGTAATTAATAATAGCTGAGGGTGTGTGTGGGTGTGTGTGTGTGCATGAACGTGTATACAGAAATAAAAAACTGACGTAGAAGTCAGTAAATTTTTAATAGCTCAGTTTTCTTTTTTGAGAGTTTTTTTTCACTGAGCTTGAAACTTTGCTTTGTCCCGCCCACATGCCTTTTTTAAGTTGAGCGGTGAAAACTCTAGCCAACATAGTGACGTCAAAAATCCAGTTTCATATGTCTGTTGTCCTTGAGGAAGACACTCAGTCCCACTTGTCCTTCACTGAATGACGCTGCTACTCTGTTATAACTATAAGACCTATCATTTCTTCCTTTTCCTTGTGTATATTCAGCAGCTGAAGTAACAGCAGCTGATGAAAGTTCAGTGTCTCTAGTGCATTTATAGTCGCTGACGTACACAGTCTTTCTCTAGTATTTGTTAATTAAAAAAACACCACTCGTTGATTCCCCTTCCCACAGTTTGCCAAAGCCGTTTTCATTCAAAGTAAATTAATGATCATGCTGACTGAGTTACATCCCAGTCAAGGCAATAAAACCCTTTTATTCTCCTGTTAAAAGTTTTTTATACTTGTAAGTTTAATGCTTTTCTCCAAAACTTACCTATTATTTCAACACCCAAGATTTGGATCCTTCAAGTATCTGAAGAATCCTGCTAATAAAATCTTTGTGGGACACACAGCTTTGGTCAAAGCTCCTTTTTTTAATTGATAAATTAGTGTAAAACAATCCCACCCATACCTTATTAGCCACACTGACTTTTTCAAAAAAATGAACAAAAAAACAAAAGAAAAAAATGAGGACAAATTTTAAACTAAAGTAAGATCCTTCCATCAAAAGAAAATGTTAACACAATTCAAACCTTATTTTTTGCAAAGCAAGATGTACCGAGAACTCTGCTGCTGTGAATTAGCTGATTCTGATGTGGAGAAAATCGGCTTTGCACTGATATGCAACACTTCATAAAGTGTTGCAAAACCAATTTTCTCAGAATCAGCTGATTTCCGTTGATTGTGTAAATTCTTCACTACTAAAAAGGGTTGCTTGTCAGTGCAAGGTTACTTTTATCCAAACCAGCATCTGATGAAATTACGTTAACTGCGTCAACGAATGATGAGTCACGGCAGTACAAAGAATATCAACACTGGAGCTAAAGCTACCTTTCTTTTTTAGTTAGGACAAAATGTTTACACTTTGTAAGGCATGGTAAAAACAGAACACAGTGCCAATGGGTAATAGTAACCAATCAAACATATTTTGAATGTGCGCACTTTCTTTGTATTTCCCAAATCAAACCAGCAGATGGTTCAATCTATGTTCCATTCTTTACAACAAATGAATGGTTTACATCTGTTTATTTAAAATGTACTCAGAAAGATCAATAAAAAGTTGTTTCATAAGTGTAGCTGAGTACATTTATGTCATATCTTCTGATGATATTTCTAAGTGGCAGCATGTAAAGATTAAATGGATCCAGCACTTAGTTTATGGGCTTGGCAGTTTATAAATCCCTTTCTGTGTGCACTTTTTTTGAATGCTGTGGTGTAGGTTTAATGATCCCAGTCTCCCTATCCATTACCTGGAATTTCTAAGGGCCTGTGACACCCCACCACATGGAGGTCCTAAAGAAAAAGAGAACTAAACCAATCAAAAGGAAAAAATGAAACTCAAAAACCTGCAACCAATTCCAGACATTCATACATATGGGAAAACATGAAGATTAGTGAAAGCTGCTTCGCTGTGGCGACCCCTGAATGGATAAGCCGAAAGGTGAACAACAATGATGGAAGCTTTCAGCTGCTAAACCAAGCTGGCGCTCTAAAATGGAATCAAATTGAAAAACCCCTAACCCAAACTAAAAACATTAAAGACTATACGATATTCTTACTGAAATATGTTTACAAATCAATATCACCAAAAATACTTTGAAACAAACAGAAATTGCGGCAGAAACATCTGATACAAATTCTAAGTGTTTATTGGTTGAAAGAGCCCTGGTAAAAACCTGCAAGTAAAACACAACAATTAGACAGCAATAGGAAAAGAGCAAGACCTAGGATAAATAAAACACATACCAATATTCAGACATGCTTCAAAAGAGATTTTAACACAAGCACCTTTTTTATGAGCACACATTGTTGCTTTTCCCATGACTTACTGCAGATTCGTTGCAACCATAAGGTTGCAGAAAAACAGCAAACCTATATTTCCTGTATTGGGCAAAAATTGGAGAAATGTTGAAAAAAGTGCATCTCATAATTTACTGAACTAAACAAAATATTATGCAAACCTCTTAGAGGCTGCAACAAAAAATATTAATAAGATTCATAGTGAAAATGGATTCAAGCTTTTGTAATTTTGGGTTAAAATGTCAGTACTACGCATTTTATCGCACAAGGGTTTCAATTTAACACTTGAAATTAAAAGCTATAATGGTTCCTTAATGATCAGTTTTTATGTCATGATTTATCACTCGAAGAACAATTGTCATCTTTGTTTTCAAAATTTTGTGGTACATGTGTTGTATGTTATTTTATACTGTTAATATTCTTGGTGCATGCCTAATATATTAGATATTAGGTTCAAATCATCTTCATATGATAAAAAAAAAAATTATAATCCACTTTAGAGTTTTGTTTCACTACTTTCTTCAAACATGTTTAACATCACAGTAACAAAGACTGTTGCAGGGCAGGATTTTGGTTTGTGCAGCAACTTCAGTACATATTCAGTTCTCCACTGTATTTTTCCACAATCAGTTTTATAAGCAGTTTTTTAGGAAACACGTCAAATAGTGTAATCTTTTTTAGCCATACAATCCTCTTATGAGCACATGAAGCTCAAGAGGGATTGTTGACTGCAGGGAGACATTTTAGTGATGCAAGTCGAGTAATGTCAGGATGTGACACATCCAAATTTCATAATTTTAGATTTTTATTGCTGAATTATAAAAAAGAACATTAAGTATCACTCTTTGACTTATATCTAAGCATATTACAATAATGAGAAATCTCATGTGAGTTTAGACTTGTTTGTGATATATTTAGATGTGAATGAAATAAATGTATAATCCTTGGCAGGTAGAGTTTTGGATCAATGACATCTTGTGTCCTTGGGATAAGCTTGGACTATAAAACCCAGAGTCCTGACCCTGAAGGTGGTTCAGGGCCAGACAACACCAAAGCATCACCTCTAGCGTACAACAGGGTGGAGGAAAGCCAATAAAACATTCTCCAATGCCGAGAGAAAACCATCCATGAATTTAAAGGCAAAATAGGATTGAGATTGGTCGAGAAAAAAGGCAGCAGAGTTAGCCATTTGTTCAGAGTAAAGCCTAACTGATCAGTATCATAATCTTTCTTACTGAAATTGTGCCAAAGCTTCTTTTAGTAAAGTGTCAGGTTGACATCTGAAATTTTAGCCTTCTTGATTTTCACATTTTTTCTTACATTAATGCACATTATATTTTGTCTGTTATTATTATCTTAAAGACCCACTCCGATTTATTTTGATCTATTTTAAAGCATTCCTAGTAGTCTTTTTAATTATGAGTATACCGTTTTCAGCCCAAACCTAAAAACCTGTGTCATTTTCTAAGACATGGTTTCTGCAGAGCAGCAACAGCTCATTAGAAATCCGCTTCTGATTTGTGGGCAGGACTATTGGCATGAAGCAAGTGCCCCACTTCACGTCACCCATCTGTTTACATGTTCTCCCACTAGCCTGCAGCCCCTTTTACTCCCAACTGAACATTACTGGTGCAACAAAAATGGCAAGGAATATTGGAGCTAGCTGCATGGTGGCGCAGTGGTTAGGGCTCTTGCAAGAAGGCCCCAGATTCAAGTCTCGGCTGGAGACCTGAAACAGAACATCAATAGGGGACCTTTCTGTGTGCAATTTGCATGTTCTCCCCGTGCACGACTGGATTTTCTTTGGGAACTTCCTCCCTCCGTCCAAAAACATGCTTCGTAGGTTAATGTTTTTACTCTAAATTGTCCCTAGGTGTGAATGTGAGCATGCATGGGTGTGTGATTTTGGCCCAGCGACAGACTGGCAACTTGGATGTTATTTTGCCCACTACGAATAGGCTCTGGCAGCCCCGTGACCCTGAAAGGAACAAAACGGGTTTAGAAGATGAATGAATGAATGAATATCAGAGCTGTCCAGCCAATTTTATCCAGATACCAGCTCAGATGAGGAAAATGAAGATGTACATGGATCTATTTGTCCATAAGTGGATGCATCATATTATAGCAGACCAGGGAGCTTGTGACTTGCTGTATTAGCTTCTAGATCACGGCTACAAGCTTTTTCAAACAGCATTTTCTTGTCTGCTCCTGAATCACAATGATCTGAATAAATAAATACTCAGAGATGCAATTGAGCTTTATTTTCTTTATATACGTCCTCCATCAAGAGAAAAATGCCACGACAACAAGTTAAAAACACAGCTTTCATGGGAGTGAGTCTTTAACAACTAGATAAATTATGAAGCCAGACTCCACTTTTCAGTTTAAGTCGGCGTGCAGGCTGGTCTGAAGTCTCTTTGTTTTCTGTAATTTCAATGGCAGAAGTAGCAACACAAAACAAACCCTGCAAAAAGCACAATTTCTGTGCCTCAATTAAGTTTTATGCTGATTACCACAGATGTTTTTCATTGGGACTCCTATAACAGGTGACCATGCCAGTCATGCTTTCAGTCAGTCCGGTGCAGGCCTCGTGGACAGGATTCAGTTACACTGTTCTGGTTTGTTAGATGTGTCCAAGTTTGTTCCTCTGCTTCCCTTTGATGAATTGAACTGTGGAGGAATCATGTTGTTTTCTAATAACCAACAGATGGTGACATTGAGTGGGTTAGCTTGCTCCTTGTCTGTTCTTGGTTACATGTCTTTTCTCAGAGAATCATTTTGTATTGTGCTTCGCCCACTGTGTTAGTGTGCTGCATACATAACCCAAACCATTCTGATATTTTTGAATTTGTTTTTAAGCACATCTGCTTTTTGTGCATGCCTGTCCTGAGTTTTTTACTGTTTTGTTTTGTAACACCCCACCGGAATTTAAATTTTCAGCATCCAACTGGGTAGGGCAGTTATAATCTGAGTTTCCACCAAAACTGTGAGAAAGGTTTCTGAGAAATATTTTAATCTGTGTCCTGCAGTGGCATGACACATCTAAAAGGTATGGAAAATATGCCAGGAGACATCACTTCCTCACAACAGGGGGGACAATGGAAATGTTGAGAACTGAACAGATTTACGAGCTCAGTATGCTCTTTTGCCGTTAGCATCATGGACCACATTAAAAGCTCACAACATTGTGGATTACCATCCAAATCCCTGTTTTTCCCCTTCTTCTAATCATCTAAGCTGTAAATCATATATCAGACCAGAATGGGTCCAGTTGGCTAAGAAAAAAAAGCTTCACTTCTCTCACTAAGCTTACACAGTTAGAAAATTGTTATCTAAACAGACACTGACGCACAGATGTCTGTTCGCACACACTACCTTTTTTAAGGCCTTTTTAGCAACAAATATGAAAGAGCTCTTCAGCTCTTCTTGCACTACTTGAAAAAAACAACAACAACAAGACTTTATTCCCTCTGGTGCTAAAAAAGAATACAAACCTACGAGGAAAATTTTACAAATTCAACTGAAAAATTAATTTTTTCCCCACAGAAACTGACAGGAAGTGACACAACTTGCATCAAAGTCTAAAAGACATGTTTGCAAAATGGAAAAAAATAATCTTCCATAACGACTGGTCTGCAAGCTTGTGTAAGTGCGCAGTATGTTTTTGGCAGAGCATCCATAAACTCAGATACTCCTCAGTGGGTTGCTGCAAGGAGCATGGACCCCTGCTGCACACTGAACTAACCAGAGCCAGATTGCTGTGTGCAGCCTGGGAAGACAGTATGTGTGAATTATTAGATGACCCTCTATGCAGTCAAAGACATTAAATCTTCTCCAGATGGGTCCTCTCACTCAGCAGAAAGCAGATCATAGAACTTTGTATCCACAGCAACAAAGCAATATGGATGACATAGCAACAGAGTATGTGCTTGAAGGTGTTTTTCTCTCTTTTCTTTCAGTCTTTTTTGTTGTAATATTTAATCCAGACTCATGCTTCTGATGTGAAGATTTGCTGAATGACGGAAGACTTCAACAAACTGTTATCCATCAGCTGGTTTGTAGAGCAGTTGGAAAGATGAGAAACTAAAGACAACATTAAGAACTTTGAGGAGAACTAAGCCAGAAACTTTATCTTCTTTAACGTTAGAGCAAGGTTAAAGTGTTCTTTCCCTTGAGAAGCAGTCTAACCCTTGTGCTATCTTAGATGACCCCACCCTTACATTGACGCCAGCTCTGGTCCAATTGGAGGCCACACCTTCATTCACCACACCTGCAAATAATCACAAACAAACACAAAGATGCACGAGAAAACAGAAGTCCCACTCCCATACAGAAATAATACACAAAACACAGAACAAACGGAACCAGACAAAACCAAATACGGCCACAGCCGTGACAGGTCTTTCAAACATTAATTCTAGTCTAAACTATTCCGCAGTTGTTCGTCTCTGTGCTCCCCTACAATGGTCTGGGTGTACCCCATCTTTGCCCTTGAGTAGTTTGGTGGTTTCCTGTATTCCCTGGAATCCAAGAAGGAGCAAAACAGGTTCAGAAAATGAAAGAATACATTTTTTTAGGGACACTGGTGCCTGTTCTGTTTTGTCTCATTTTTTTCTTTTTCAGAGTTTTCTCTACATTTTTCAAATTTTCATAAACTAAACTGTCTTGAGCTGACAGGCATTTTCAATTCATTATTACGCCATTTTGCCCCTCATATTAATGAAAATTTGTTGGTGTTGGTGGTAAAAATGAGTGGTACTCTTGTCACTTTAGATTTCTCATGATGAAAGTAAGCTTTAAATAAAACAAGATTCATGTGTCAACAGAGTCATTTGTTAGGGCAAGATATTACTTTTGAGCAACAATAACAAGTTATCTGTTATGTATTATAGCTTAAAAAACAAAACTTGAAAATCATTGCAAACCAATTTTAATCTTCTTAATCCCAGGGTTCTGAAATGTTGTCATTCAAATCATAGTCACTCTAGATGTGGCTTAATGACGACCTTTAATAAAATTTGCTTTAACTTTCAAAACCTGGGTGGTTGGGGCTTGAAATTTCAACCCAAAATTTTGGGAGCCTCAGGTCAGGGATAAATTATAAATCTGTATGTTTAGCATTAAGCAAATTTACAATAATTGAATAAATATTTTTTCTCTTCTCCAAGAAGTGACATGATCCAAATTGTATTTCAAAACATACTTATATGAGGCAATTATTGAAGTTTCTCAGGATGAATTGATAACAAGGCTTTATAAGCTTTCCTAGTGAGTGTTTGGCAAACTAGAAAAATAAATAAAATAGCAAGCTAGACATGAGACTTTAACTACTGGGCCAAAAATAGAAACCTTTAAAACAATTTATCACAGACTAGAGCCAAAAGCAAAGTGAATAAAATATAACATTTAACTAACCTGTCTGATTAACTAGAAAATGTCAGATCATCATCGAATTTTTGAAATGCAAGGAAACAATCTTGACTGGCCCTTAATACTTAATGGGCTTTCGGGACAGCGTGACAGTGTTTTAATACCTTAAAAACTTTTGTAGAAGGATGTAGAAGAAATTCAAATGCTTGAGACATGATGGAAACCCATCTTGGAAGAGCTTTACAGGCCTTTGCATGCGGAGGATGAATAATCCACCAATTTATTTGGACATTAAGTCAAATTTCTCTCATTAAAAAGCTATTTCCAAACTAAAGACGCATGATTAATATTTATATCCTTTGTGTGGCTGTAATAGAACTTGTTGGTGTAAGCAACAAAGCTCTGTTTTAATGCTGGAATGGACAACAAAGCTCCTCAGATTTATGGTCCCTAAACCTCGTATTCCTAACTTTGTAAATGAAATCGCTTGTTAGACTTTTTGCTTACCACAACAGCAAACTGACTTTTCCTACAATGAAGGGATCTTAGCGAACTCTACAAATGTAAATTTGCTGGCCAAGATGTCAAAAACAAGAACAAAGAGCAACAGTAACTAAAGAATAAAAAAAGTTACTACAAGGAACAATAAACAAACAGAACTTTGTTTAAATAGGCAACTTTTTTCTCAGAAAAGTACAATCTTGATGGGTTTTTTCTTAATCAAATGACTAAAAATAACAAATTTTAGAATAAGTGTCATAATTCGAGCACAGATTTTCCATTTTTTTTTAATTGTATAAATGCATCTACTTTCTACTGCTGCTTTTTCCTAAATAAGTTTGTGGGACCAAGAGTTCTTTAAGTTTACATGTATCACACAAATATCAACCACACAAACATTTATCTACAAGCACTTCCTCAGAATCCCCAATCAACCTTCGATGTGTTTTTGGACTGTGGAAAGAAGTCAAAGGATTCATTAAAATACTCCACAATAATCCTTGCTGTAAATTTTACATCTCATTTCTGCAGCTCCTGTATCAACTTCCATATGTTTGAATTCCAGCAAAAATTGTTGGATATTGAACATCAAACAGTGTTGAGGGTGGATTCATTAAGACATTCTAATGAGTTTCTGTGTTTTTTTTCTAAGTTTGTTGTAAAACCTTTTTTTTTATTTCAAACCTACAGGAATTTTAGTGGTTTGCTTCGGAAATTCTATTAGTTCATTTCTACAGCTCATAAACAAATACTTAACACTCCAAGTCCAAGAACAATTATTTTTAACCTATTCCATAATATTTCACATTTAAGTTAAGACACATAAATTTTGACAATGACCAGATGACGCACAGGACGTTTATTAGGCCCATGTTTCTTTAATGGCGTTGCACTTTACAGCTTCATCCATGGAGGTAATCATTATAAACTTTTCTTGATGGTGATGGTGCTAGTAATTTTCCAACCGCACGGTTGTAGGTATTCACCAAAAAACTCGTTTTTTTTGCCAGATGGTAGTGAAACTACGAAGTCTGCTTGAATGTGAGAACAAAGATGCTTCAATTGTTTGTTTTTCTCAGCCATCAAGAGTCATTGTGGCGTTACCAGCTGTGCAGCAGCCTGAGGGGCGTGTTTTTTACTTTGGAGTTTTTGGTGTTCACAGTGAAATGTTTTACAAGCAAGACATGGAAAGTGAAAACTAGTATCTGCATTCCTGCATGTGTTACATGCACCATGGCAATTTCTCTGTTTGGCAGTCTGTCAGCTTTCAAACAACAGATCTTCTGCTTGTTTAAACAGGAAGTCCCCAACACATGTATTTGCTTTGGTTTCAGGTTCCCCTTACTCCCTTGTCCCTTGTTTTAAATCTGGACCATTCTGTGTTTGATTGGTTCAATATAATTGCTTATTTGCAACTATAATAGCTCTTAACTTACAATAACCTTAATGCGGTTCACAGAGTTTAGTTCTTTGTAAGTTTTAGACAGATGTATTGCATAGAATAAGAGAAAAAATCTGTGTGCTCACCAGATAAAAGCATAAACCAATAGTGTTGTATGTGCAGATAATTTTACAATTTTTATTAAATTAAAAAAATATATTTTTGTTAAGGTCCTAAGCAGCTGTTGTGGTTTTTTTAAGGAACAACAATAAAACTGGTTCGTGATATGGAGACAAATGAAAAAAAAAGAAAAGGTCTGAAGGTGGTTAAAGGTAAACTCCAAGGTCAAGGTCTGCATAATTCTGTTGCTGTCTGAGTCAAGGAGGATTTTCTTATAGATGACCAAGAAGGACATCACTGCTGAAGGCAAAACATAGAACAAGCAACATTGGAATATTTCCCAATTCATGTCAATACGTAACGATGCCTTTGGAAGAGCGGATGAGACTAAACTGGAGCTTTTTGGCTTTTTGGTAAAATCAGATCCATGATCACAGAAACAAAAAAATGAAACACGCCAAGGTATCCTGCTGGTTCCAGGGTGGTCTGACGGTTTTCTTAGGACCCGGCACAGGACCCCAGGCATGGTGGCAGGAACTACATCTTTAAAGATGCCAGCTCAGACAAGGAAAAGGAAGACATACATGGATACGTACACGGATGCATCAGTATGGAGCTGAGCAGGGAGCTTGTGGCCTGCCATCTAAAGAGGGCAATTTCTTGTTGGCTTCTGATTCACATCAATTTGAATAGAGAAATACTCAGAAACACAACTTTGATTTTCTTCGTACATGACCTCCATCATGAGAAAAATGCCAGAAGATCATGTTCGGAAAAAAAAAAGATTTTCATTTGGATGGGTTTATAAAACATAACATATCTTCTTTCAAAAGCCAGATAAAACCTTCGTGCATTTCATATATTTTAAAAAATGAAACTCATTCATCTTCTAAACACCTGGACTATTTAGAGTAACCAATTAAGCTATGAAGTATGTTTTTGGACGGTGGGAGTAAGCCAGAGTCCCCGGAGAAAACCCGTGCATGGGGAGAACATGCAAACTCCAGACAACTCTCCAGTTGGGACTTTAAATGAAACTCATTCCAAATGATTGTTTCAGAGACCAGTTTTGCAGGACATGTGAAGCTCCTGTCTGGCACTGTTTGATCTCCAGTTCATATTTTTAGTTTTACTACTGTCATCTTGTCTAACTGCTGGACAGGAAAACCCTAAAGCTCAGCTGCCAAGCTGCATGTTTCCTTTTGTTTACTGCCGCTCAGAAGAAATGAAGGCAACACTGTCGTAAATATCGCTCATGGTTTAATAACTTGTCATTCTTTGGACATAAAATAATTGAAACAATTTTAATCACAATGGCATGGTCGGGTCTGCTTCAACAACTGTTAAGGGGACATTCTTTCATCAGCCTTACTTAACCTGTTTTTCCCCTGTTGCACATGACTTCTGATTTTAACCGAAGAGCTTCGACAGACGAAACGAAACATGGGTGTGGCTTAGCATGTTTCACATGAAGATGCTGTTCAAAGATTCAGTCCAAAAGCATGTTCTTCACCGGTGAGGACAATTTAATGCTGACTGCCAGCTGCGTAAAGCTTCAGTTAAGATCCAGCTGAGCACATTTGGTAGATATCATCCGCTGTCTTTATGAGATGTTTCATAGCTGAGAAGCTCCATTTTCATCCAGTGTCTTCAGGTTCAAACTGCCATGTATAACATACATCAAACTGGTGGAGTTTGTTCATTTGTGTGTGCTTTAAACACGGACAACATGGCGGCATTGTGGGAAAAAAATAGCAGAAAAAGAAGTACAGTGACAAAGTGGTTTATTTTAGCTGAGTTCTTAAAGAAACCAAACACCTTTATTCTGAAATGTATTTATTTATCTACTTGAAATATGAACTAGCATTAGCTCAATGAAATGGCTGATCAAAAACATGGTTTTCCAGGACAGACCATTGTTAAAGTTGGTGATAAAGTCTTGAATTGTCACTTCTTCTTGCCACTTTTAGAAGCTTTGTCGAGTCCTTGGATGTACTTGCGGGCAATATGATAATGGTCTAAAAAGAAAAACAGAGTGAAACAGATCACAGCCTAATTTGGTTAGAAAAAAAGTGAAATTGGTTAAAAAAAAAAAATTCTTTTGTTTGAAATCTGTTTTTACAGCATTGTTTTAATAATTTAGGATTTCCGGGGATTCTTTACTAAAGGTCTTAACTTCCCCATTTTTATGGAGTACTGCATTTCAGTTAGGTTAAGGCCTTGACTGGTCCCATTTTATGGCCAAAATGAATAATCGCTTCAGTTTTTGTACATAATTACCATATGAGTGTTTAAAATCATTAAGAAAATAGTGGCAGGCCTGAAACTTGATCTGCGATTCTCCATCAAGCACACAAACATCTACAGTTTGCTTGAAAATGTTCACTGAACACTTAAACCAGCAAAATGTTTGTTATTTTTTTAATGACATGAACCGTAACATTCAACAGGTTTTCCTTAAATCCTCAATGAAAGACATTTGAGAAAGTGAAGCTTTATCAGATAAGGTTTAGTACATTTTTTGGTTTTGTATAATTTCAGAAAACATTCTTTTTTTATGACTGCATCATTTTAGTCAAATAATCATGGTTCATACCGAGTAGCAAGTTTCCAACTTGATGAACCTGGTTGCCTTGGATCTGGACCAGGACTCTGTCTTTGGCTCCGGGTACAGGTTGCAGCACCGCGCTGGCCTGGACTCTGTGCTGCAAAGTGGAGGCAATGACCCCGGGATTCAAACCATACACTTCCAAGTTCTTTATTAGAGTCACCTACAGGAAACAAAAACAACAAGACGAGCTGTCAGAAACAGAGACACAAAATAAAAACCAAACAAACATCATTTATATTAATAAAAGTAACTACAATATTTGGGATTTAACTGCAAGATAACCTCGTTGAACAAATGTATGGAAGCTAACGGCAGATGTTTGAATGGTTTATTTTTTATCTCCAGATATTTTGTAGATACATTTTCAAAGAGACACAAACAAAAGGTCAGAGTTTGTTGGTGGAGGGGGTAGGAAGGTGAAGCGGTGTAGTTTGACCAAATGTGGATGTTTTACCCGAGTTTGAATATTCAAAAAAGGCTTTTATTCTGCTAAACATTGTTGTTCAGCTTCTTAAAAAGGAATTGATTTCACAAATTTAGACCTCTGTTGTCTGCGGTTCTTTCAGGTGTGTTCTGTACTTGACTTATTCTACTCATGGGTTCAGCTGACTTGGTGATTATATTTCAGATGGCCATCGAGGAGTTTATTTGTAAAATGTGTTTTAATTATCCTGGTGTAATATGATTCCTGCCCTGAGCTCAAATAAACCTAAATTCAGGACAAGGCAGTTGAACATCAGAAGTGTGACACAAGTCTTTATGTTTTAAGCAGCTTTAGTGAACAAATTCACCTTCTTATTTGAGCCTCGAGACGCCACAGAAATATCTATAGGCTCCACATGACCCTTCTTTATTACAGGCGCTCGTCCAGGAAAGACCAGCTGATAGCATTCATTCATTCGTCCCAGAGTCCTGCAAAACAAAAGCCTTTCGGTAAAATCTGTGCCTATAATGACATGGACATATCACTTCTGTCCTCCGTTCTAAATGCAAATTGTATTTACCATAGAGTGTTCAAAGTTCTTCTAGACACAGGCATGTTTTCTCAGCCAAATGCCAAAAAAAAAAAAAAAAAAAAACTCCGTCTCAAAAAGACGGTAAAGTTCTTTCTCAGAAAAAGAAGAAAACTGCTTGGTAATGAAACTTGGACCTGCTTTGAAATGTAATTACAGCCTAAATCTGTTTTTCACTAGAAACTGAGCACCTAAAATTCAGCTAAACAAGGCATAGAGTTTAACGTAATTATAGATCACAGACTTCCTGCTGCACAAAAAGCATCTCATCAATTCAGGGTTTTTTGATTTGTGTAACATTTCAAACTTCCATGTAGTCGTTGTAAATAAGAATAAGTTCTTAATTGACTTTCTTGGTTAAATAAAGGTTGAAGTTTAATTTTATGAAAAAGGAAACACTAGTATTCTATTGTTCAACTAAACATGTACACAAATGTAAAGTTTTCACAACTTTTGCAGGCCACTTCTAGACTTGTAGGCGTTTGTGCGCACACGCTCACTTCATGTTTTCTGCCAAGCAGCCATGCAGATGACAGGTCAGCACAGCTGCAGTTCAACTGATGCAAACAAACCCGCGTTGACAAAAAATCCCTCAGATGATAGATTTAATCCTTACAGGTTTTATTTTGTAAAACATACGTGAAAAGATTTGCCCACCAAACTAAGCATGAAAAAGGAAAGAAAAAACATGTATATAAATGAAAACAACCATGAAATCATGTAGAATAAAGGATGCCTGTGCTGTTTTTGGGTTTGTTTACATGCTGTAAGTATTGCTTCTAGTTTTTATGACTGCTGTGTAGGGTAGCAATGCTGTCTGCAGCTTTTTAGGGATTTCCTCTCTTTTTTATAGCTTTGAGAACCTGCATTAAATTATACTTAAGTACTAGTAAGTAGAATAAGTGTACAAATATGGGCTAAAAAAGATACTAGAGCTCTAGTGAGGGAAAAAGGAAAAAAAACAACAACAAAAAAAGCTTTTACCTGCTAAAAACGTCATCCCATTTCAGAAACTCCACTTCTTGGTATTCCATTTTTTCTAGTAAACAGTCACACAGAGTTGGGTTTATAGTCACGTAACTGTTGAAGCAAAGAAAGGACTTTGGTTAGGAAGGAAAATGTAGCTGGAAACTAGCTTCAAAGCACCAATGGCTCCTTCACAGATTTAAAGTAATTTAATTTAAACACTTGTTTAAAATTGGCTTCGTCCCAGACTCTTCGTTTCATGGTACAAAGAAGAACTTTTGTATTGTCAAAAGTTCTTCTTTCTCAGCAGTGCAGTCACATTTAAACATTTAGGATGATTGTTATTATATTACATGGCTTAGAAGCCATCACTTAACGTGGCTCCAGAAAACAACTGAGACATGAGAGCGTTCGGTTATGTTAGAGTAACTCCTGCCTTTACGTCAGCTGACAAGCTAAAAGAATGCATTAGTGAAATGAATTCAATTATTTTCAAATAGTAACATATGTAAAACATCCAAAGTGGGTCTCCTATGGGGCGTTTTTGTAAATCATGCACTTACTTCTTATTATTTTTGTCCACCAGTTCATTGTTCTTTACATAATCTGTGATAATACTTCTTACTTCAGCAGGATGCAGTGTTGCTCCTTTCCTGCAGAGGCACCAAAACACAGCATATCATAAAAGAAAACGTTTTATAGTTTAAACATCCTACAGATAATGTTTAAGATAGTTTCTCTGCACAGGAAAACTTTATAAATCTTAATTTCACAAACAAAACATTTAAATCTTAAAAGTTGTCTTTAAACTGTTTTTTTTCTTATTTTATGGACTACCACGGTTCTGATCGTGACCTCATTTGTGCAAAAGGAACTAAAGCAGTGATTTTTACTTTTTCAAAGTTGTTCCTTATAAGTCAAATAAATAATTGTCAATAAACAAATTGTCATCTTTTTTTCCAAATATTTTGATTAAAAAATATGTTGTTGGAGGGATGAATACACCAACAAACGTAATAACCTGTCACACCTCAGCATGGGGTGGCTTGAAGAGCAACAATGAATCAAAATTAAATCTTCCTTAAAAAATGGACCATTATTTTACCCAATTATTGATTTTCCTTTAAAGCAATTATCTTGCACTTGATTTTCAGACAAAAAAGCAGATTCTTGTTAGTTACTTTTGTAAGAATTTATAACTATATTATCAAAAAGGCTCCTTTGTTCAGCTTATGTGAAAAATGTTTTTAAAACCCTAAAAATGTGGTTTTAAATGCAATTTTGGCAAAAAAAAAGACATTTAGGTAATCAATTTACATAGAATCATTATTTCAATCAAATCGGCAACTTGTGAATTTTAAATATATATCTGGTTTGCGGCGCCTTCCGTCCGTGAAACCCGGGTTCGACTCCAGGCTGCTCCCTGTTCCCTTCTCTACCTCTGCCGGTCCCAAGCCCGGTTTGAGAAGGTTGCGTCAGGAAGGGCATCCGGCGTAAAACATTGCCAAATCTACCATGCGACTCGTTCGCTGTGGCGACCCCAGATGGGAGAAGCCGAAAGTGGAAGAAGATCTATATATAGATATAAAATCAATATTTTTGCATTAATTTTCAACCATGATTAAACTTTTGACTGAAACATTCTGAAAAAAAAGAAGAAGAAAAAACTGAGTTTAATGAAGAAAACAGGTAAAGTTTTTATCCCAGCACTAAAATAAACATCTTTTAACTAAAACTAGCTTTGGGGATGTATCTCCACATAGTTTATAATTTGGTTTTTAGTCTTACTAAAGATTTCTCATAAAAATACAAATGCAGGCTGTTTGTTGTAGTTCTGTTTTTCTTTTTTTCAAAGTCATGGCAGCAGTGCAATTTGCATGCATGGCAGAGGATTTCTGCACATCTCTGTTATGCTTCTAAGCCAGTCTATGACTTAAGTACCAGAAGCAAATTGAGCATTGGAGGAACTGAGTGAGTCAGACCAGCCTTTAACAATAAAATGATTCTCACTAAACTGACAAGGCTCGGGCTCCCTGCTGTGTTTAAGTGCACACAAATGTTGGTGGTCTCTTTTCTTGAATTGCTAACAGAGGACAGCTGTACTTTTACCAGGAATGTTTTTTTCTTTAGCTGCATGCCATGATCGCCTTGTGAAAATGATCCCACATAAAAAGTTAAAGTGAGGAAAAAGAAAAACAAACAAACCTCTTATTTGCACCAATAAAGAGAGGCTCCACCCGAGCAGACACAGAGTACAAAGTTGTGATCTCTGGAGGGTAATACGATTCTTCTTCCACTTCTTCCTGAACAGGAGTTGTCTCCACACTCGTCTCCTCTGGAACTCTAAAGGAACGCAAGCTATACAATTAAGAGATAACACAAAGGGGGAAATGAGATTAAATTACAATTCAGAGTTTGAATGAAGCATTTCTTGAAGTTGGGTTCAGCTTACTCTGGGTTTTTCCAGTCCACTTCCACGATGCTTTCGACGCCTTTGGAGAGTTCTTTCACTCGCACAAAATGATACTGCTGCTGCATGACCTGCAGAAACTTAGACAACTGTTGAAAACACAAACACAAAAAGATCTTAATAATTCCAAATTAAATATGTCATGCATCTATCTCTCATCCTGCAAACTGCATACCTTCTTATAGCTGGATTTTTTTATATCAAGTTGCTTTCCACTTGGGCTGGAATATTAAACAGTGTCAGACATCTTTCAAATCTACCAGAATAATATCAAAAGGATGGAGCATCATTTACCAGCAGGAGAACATGTGGTTCCGAAGAAAAGTGCTGGTTAACAGAGGGAGCTCCGACTTCCTCACTTTGCTCTTGAGGGCATGAAAGAAGCACTGCAACAGCAGGGCATCCATTTCCTCTGGAAGAGCAAGGAGAGCATTGTTTTACTGAATTATTTTTTTTTTTTCTGAGAAACAAAATCTTTTTCTCATGGCAACGGAAAATATGAATGAAAGAAGTTCTAAAGAACTGGACAATATTTCAGTATCAAAACAGATTGAATTTAAATTTATAACCACACATTTAATTGGACCTAAAGAAAAAATATCTTTAGGTTACTTTTATAAAATATTAGAAGTAGTCAAAATATTGAGAAGTACTTACATTTTTTTAAATAAACTTTTACCATTTTTATATCTGATGATGAAAAGGCAGGTGTGCATTTAACAGGTACCTTGGGGTGTTTTCTTTTCTTCCTGGTGCTCCTCTTCGAGTTCACTGGAAGGTTCACCTTTATCTTCCTCTGTTTGAGTTAGTATCAGTTTCTCCAGACCACAGCATGCTGGATCAGAGACAGTTTCACCAAAGCTCTGGCGCTCCTCACACTTCTCAACTTCTGTCTCTGCTTCCTGCTCACTGGTCTCACATTCCTCGCTGTTCTCTAGATCTTCACTTTCTGTATCAGACAGTGAAGGTGGGCTTGACTTATCCCCAAATGCCCTTAAAAAATAAAGACATATGAAAAGGTTAGCCCAGTGTTGGACCCTCTGCATGACTGGCATTGAGGTGTTGTGACCTGCCTGATGCACTTATGGGGTCTTTTCTCAGGAAACCACCAGAAGAAATGTGACTTCTCTAGAGCTTTAACACCATCAAGGCCTCAAACTTTTTAGAATTTCAAAATTACATGGCATGAAGTCATTAAACCACAAAAATGTATCTAACACACTGCAAAAACTAAACATCAAGAAAGTAAAAAGACACTTGCTTAAAAAAAAAAGTTTATCTGTCTTGTAAGAAAAAAATTCTGATTGAGAAAGTTTTTCCAAAAACTAAATTTTCTTAGTTTGAAAAATCTACTTAATAAAACCTGAGCTGGATGACTAAGACAAAACCCAAAGCATTTATGATGCAGAACAACGTTTTATGCGTAAAGAACAACCAAACTATGTATAAGGAGTTGCAGCAACAGGAAAAATTGTCGAAACAACCAACCAACCTAAAAAAGTCTGGGGAACCCTCCGTAGGATGTTCAGCTCTGAACTATCAAAGTGTGTCGCTCTGCTGTAAATATCAGCTCAGTTTGGGTTTGTGGGATCAAAAACTGAGAGACAACTCAAACAGTTCAGTTTGTTTTCCAAAAAGTTGTTTATGGTCCATTTTCAATTGAAATTATTCATCGCATTTCATACTTTTTACCACTTTAGCATGTAATATATTTGATTCAGATCTGCTGTTTATTACTGTACAATTTTTTTTTTTTTATTACTGTACAAATGTGCCTGGTTATGGTCTAATGGAATCACAGACCTAAAGTTGTCACACGTCAAAATCAACATAATGAAATGACAAAGCAGTAGTAAATGAATTACTGCTGCATACTTGACATTGTGGACTACTCCAAAAAGTTTTTGTTTTATTTATTTTTATTTAGAGATAGCATTTTATTTGTCTTTAAGATCATAATTCTGAATATCATTTTTGTTATGTTTTATGAGAATTATAATATCTCATTTTTGTCAAGACAAATCATAAAAGTAAAAATGATACTTGACATTTCCTTAACATCCTTACCATTATCATTATTAGTTGTTTCTAATATTTACTGATCTATGGAGTGTTGCAAACGTCCGTGGTTTAACACTGGGCTGATATTTTCAAATAAAAATAAAAAAGTGCAAAAATATAACAGAAACAAAATAGTTGGATTCTTGAGCAAAATCAGATTCAAGTCTTTAGAATAGATACCGGTATTTTTCTTTGAAGATGTGAAACTGAACCTTTAGAACCTGATTAATTTCTCAGGTTAACCTGTTCTGAAAAAGTCTGACGATGTGACCCAATACCAGGTTTGCACACATGATTATGTCGCCAATATTTCTTAGTTTATTCATCAACCCAGTAGATCCTACATAAGTGATGCATATGTTTAAAAATATTGTTTTTCTTCTGTGTATTGAACTATGCCAGAAATCCCCCCCCCCCACCAAACAAACAAACAAATAACTAACTAAATAACTAAATAAAAATAAATAGATGTATACCACTAACCAGAGGTAATCCATGTATGTGTGGAGAACAAAAAGTCCTCTCCCTTTCATTTCCAAACTGGTCATCTCTGACGTGGACACCGCTGCTTTGCCAACTGCAACCGGAGCCCTGAAAGCAGTCACGATCAGTGCTGCATGGTGACTGCAATGCCTTCAGGGCTAAAGTGGGATGCTTCAAAACAAAAACAAAAAAAAAGAAACCCTATTATTTCCAACATACCTGTTGTTAACCAGTGTAACGGAACAGCAGTCTCCCTGGTTCACCTCTGGAAGACCACGTGACGGCACCACCACTCCAGGCAGCATGAGATCTTTGGAAACACACGGCTTTATTATTACAAACACAACAAGAGTTAGCTAAATATGTTATCTTCAAGAGAGATCTACCAGCTCCGCCGATTAACTTCTGAAGCACAGGGGGCCATGTTTGAAAAACTGGAAGGAGGGCAGGGTAGCGCCAAAGCAGATACACTGTACATAAAATAAAACAAAACAAATGTATGACAAAGAAAATGACAAAAATGTGAATAAATTAGACTTAATAATATAAGTAGCATGGCTTCATTGCACATGTATGACCTGTGGGATAAAGACGCTTGTCCAGTTCAAAGAGCAGTGGATTTTTCTGCAGTACATAAAGAGTCACAGCTTCTCCCTTGTGTGCATAAATCTTCACAACGTTTAACTCTTCTTTGTTGGGTAGCAGCTCAGAAATGTCATCAGGAGACAAAGAAGGAAACGCTGAGAGAAGGTCTGCTTTAAGTTTTCTCCTAAAAGAAACAACAGTTCAAAATATAAATTAGAATAAAGATTACACTGCATAGATAGTATTGATGATGAAAGTAACAAAAATGTAAGGTCACAACATGTTTTTCTCATTCAACAGTAAAGCTACATTTGATCTTACAAGTAAAAGACTGGCTACCAAATGAAAGCTAACGCTTGGGACACTAACAGATTAAGTATTAAGGGATTTCACAAATTCACAATTTCAATGGAAAAGTTTCTGCGGACTCACCTGTCGGATCCTTTGATGACAATGTTAGATTTAACCCGAAATGGTTTAGAGAACATCTTCAATCTTCTCTTCGTAAAACAAACTAAAGTGTCAGCAAATACATGTGCATGTTCGTCTCGTAAATAATGTCGAAGCCTCTGGACATATGAGTACACAATATTAAAATTTTATGCTCTTCACACGGAGAGTTGTTACTGAATTTACAATCAATTTAAATTTGCACAAGAAAATATCCCCAGTCCTCGCTGGACTCGGCAGTCCGACGCATATTTACGTCCCCCGTGAATCTGCACCGCATTACGTGGAAACTTTCGTTCCGCAAGATTACCTGACTCGCTTTCTTTGATTTCATTTGGCTTGAAATAAATTGAAAATTGATTTCAAGCCAAATTGATTTATTTCAAGCAAGCAAACAATCAAATAAATAAATAGGGGGGAAAAAACCGGCAAGCTAACAAAAACATCCATCCATCCGTCTGTCTGTCACTGCAAGAGATAGAACAGAAACAGATAGTATGAAGGGGGTCGGGAGGCCAGTTCAGTTATGCTTACTCTGTAGGACAGAGTTGGATGTTTTGCCCTATTAGTTTAGCAGGGGAGTTAACTGCTTTGCCCCACACCTTTGGTCTTTGCAAAAAAGAAATATGTGGAGTGGTGCAACACACAAAGGAACACAAGATTCAATTGTTAAGCTACTTGCAGAAAAAAAAAAACACAAGTGCCATACACTTGCACCATTATGCATAAAATCACAGTTGTTCTCAATCTCTTTGGTGCATTTCTCACAATACAATTGAACTTCTCTCAATAACTTCTCACAACAGTTAGTACAACTTACACAACTTTTAGTCATTTTGGCTGAACCCAGTGGGAATTTAATGTTCATTTTATCCAATAGCATATTTTGTTGGACACAAAGCAATTGATTAAGTACAAATCTTTACAAAAGGATCACATTTGACTCGCTTTTGATAGTTATTAATTTGTTTTTATCATGCTTGTCAAAATTATCTAAACTTGTCCAGGATGATTGGTCATTAGGGCCCGAGCACGGAGTGCAAGGACCCTATTGTAATTCGAATGTTTATTATTATTATTATTATTAGGGCCCGAGCACGGAGTGCAAGGACCCTATTGTATCTGTTAGGTTTATTATTATTATTATTATTTTTCTTCTGCCGGAAGAATCGCATTTTTGAGGCCTTTAACATACCCCAAAACTCACCAAATTTGGCACACACATCAGGAGTCGCGAAAAATTTCGTATTTTATGGGAAATTGGCATGGGTGCGCAAAAATGGCTCGACAGCGCCACCTACAGTGACTTTTGTCCCGACGCCCCGCATACGCTTTAACGTACAAGCTTGATTTTTACAGGGCATGTTCTTCAGATGGAGACCTACAAAAAAGTCTGAAAGGACCCACCTGTCACTCGCACAGGAAGTCTGATATATTGAGGTCAATATGTCATTTTTGCTCTATTTTGGACATTTGCAGGCCTCCTTCTAGAACGAACTCCTCCTAGAGATTTGTGAATAATGACTCCAAACTTTGGTTTTGTAAACTAAACACATGTCCGATGTTAAATTGCAAAGCTTTTAAGTTTTTACAGAAGTTTGTGGTCGTGGCGGCGCGTAGAAATTTGACGTTGTTTCGAAAACACGCCATGAAAAGAAAAATGGCCATAACTCAGCCATGCATATTCCAATCTGATCCAAAATTGATATGCATGATTGTAGTCTGACTCTGAACACATCTGCAGTGAAAGAATCTGGAAAAAGTGTAGCGCCACCTGCTGGCAAGATGAAATGACATGTTTTACTTGGAGCATCACTGCTCTGAGTAGGATGAGCCGACACACCTGAAAATGACATCCACCTGTTGAAAAGCCATTGAAGTTTACTCTGACAAAAAACCATAACTTTCAATGCGGGGGTGTGGTCGTGACAGAGCGGCAAAGTTGGGCATCTCGCCATGCACACAAAAGTTGCTCTCACGTGCACATTCCTTGTCCAATCTCACTGAAATTCAATGGATATGATGAAGCTTCTATTCTGAACCCATGGATATGACAATCTTGGACGAGCTCTATAGCGCCACCTAGTTATTGCATTGGGCACATTCTGCCCTGTATTTTCTCTTTGCTTTGTCCGATGTGCATGAAATTAAAACTGGAGATACTCAGAAGGGTCCTCTCTCATAATCTGAAGTTTCATGGGTGTACACCTGACGGTGCCTGCGTAACAGGAAGTGGTCGATTATGTGCACCCAAATAATAGAAATTTATTATAAATCAGCCGTTTGTCTCAGGAAGCTGAGATTTCAGAATTAGATGCCTTTAATAACCTCCAGCTTTGATATGTAACACTATAGGGTCTACGAGAAACTTCATCACTTGATTTTTTTAATGAAATTTTGGACTGAACAAAGATTTTTAGCATAAATTCTGTTTAGGTTATCAGCACCAAGAATTCAACTTTCATAGGCATTTATGTGCTACTGCTTCCTAAAAAAATTCAGAATGATTGAAGTTACAGGTGACATCTTAGAGAGCATTACATCCAAAAAGGTCCGAAAACGTCTTTTTAGGCAAAACTACAAACACCTATTTTTTTTCATAACTTAATCATCATATATCAACACCATTTATTTTTTTAAATGTAGGGATCTGTGTTTGCTGCCTTCCATATTTTTTTCAGAAGTCCAGGTGAAACAGATGATTTTAAAAAAATCCTGATTCATCCCAAAACCTGTGCTTTTTCCGTCTGGACTCCAAACAAGTGTGTTTTAAAATTACTTATGCTTCAAATATCCACACCAAGTTTCACACGCATATAGCTGAACATGTCTAAATGCTTCTTGAATATTCTTTACAGATATAAAATGAACTGGTCAACTGTAGGATGTCATTTCCTCTTACATGCTTAAGTCTTTTCCTCATGCTGCAGCCTGCTCCTCAATCATCCCTGTTGCTGGAGTCAAATTTCACCCCCCCCCCCCCCCCCCCCACACACACACCAGCTGCCAGTTCATATGCTAACTAACCCAGAAGTGAGGTGACAAGAGTTTAGACACAAGAGGGAGGGCAGACTGCTTTTTCATTTGTTTTGTATGTCTTTCATAGATTTTTATGAATAATCATTGCTTTTCTAGTCATGTAAAATGCAATTAACCTAATATTTTATCTTTTTTTTTTACAAACAAAACATATGAATGTGCTCCAAAACAAAACCCAACTCTCAGTACAGTTCTACAGATGTAACATAAGACTTAGACAGTAAATGTCTCTTTTATCCTTTTTTAATCAATGCTGCAACTTCTTTTCCTTAATATAAATCCAATGAAATTAAACTACAAAACCAAAAAACACAACGTATAGCAAATTTCTCTAAATAAATTATGTGTATATACAATATGTAGCACTTTTAAACAAAATAATAACAAATCCTTCCAATACAAGCACAGAAAAATGGAACACAAAATTTAAAACCCAAATTTGAAATGGCAATTTTAAAAAGATAATTTTTTCAGCCTGCTAAAAGTGCACAATTGTAAAAGCTCTTTTATATAGACAACTGTTTGGTTGCTTAGAGCTCTAAATATAAAAACAATGCCTTTATGGACGTGGCACGGATGGCACGGATGTTCAGCAGGGTAAACCCCAGGAAAGCGGCGGGACCTGATGGAGTTCCCGGAAAGGTTCTGCGGGCCTGCGCCGATCAACTCTCCCAGGTCTTCACAAAAATCTTCAACCTGTCGCTAGCTCAGGCTTTCATCCCTGCTTGCCTGAAGTCATCCACTATCATCCCGATACCCAAAAAGTCCTCATCCACAGCCTTCCTCACGGACTTCCGCCCAGTTGCACTCACTGCTGTCATCACAAAGTGTCTGGAGCGGCTGCTCCTGGGACACATCAAAGACTCCCTCCCTCCAATCTTCGTCTTCGTCTTCGATGATGGGCACCACCATCTCTGCTGACCTCACATGGTCTAACAACACCATGACTGTCATCAGGAAGGCCCAGCAACGCCTGCACTTCCTGAGAAAACTTAGGAGGAACGACGTCAGCCAGGAGCTGCTGGTAACGTTCTACCGCTCAACCATTGAGAGCATTCTGTCCTATGGCATCAAAGTGTGGTTTTCCCACTGCACTGAAGCAGAACGGCAGAGCCTCCAGAGAGTGGTAAAGACAGCGCAGAGGATCATCGGCTGCCCCCTCCCCTCACTGAAGGACATTTACCAGTCTCGCTGCCTCAGCAGAGTGACTAGCATCACCACTAACTCCACCCATTCTGCTTTCCCTCTGTTTGAACTGCTGCCCTCTGGAAGGAGGTACAGGTCCATCAGAACCAGGACAAACAGACTAAGAAACAGCTTTTTTCCACAGGCAATTATCATACGGAATGCACATACGTCCACCAACCACACCTCACTCTAATTTTACTACAATGCGTGCAATATCCTGACTGTCTAACCGGGTCACTGTGCAATAACTTGATATTTATTAAGCTGTGCTCACAGCAACTCATGTAATTCCATTCTATTTTATTCACAAATATTTAATATTTAACAGTTTCTGTCCATATTGTTCATTTTTTGTTAAGAGTTGTAAATACAGTATTTCTTTTTCTATTCTATTTTTATTTTTATTTTATGTAACTCCTTCACTCCAAGGCTGCTGCAATTTCATTGTATCCCCATGTACAATGACAATAAACGATTCTGATTATGATTATATCACTTAGACACAGATGGAGAACCATATCAACTGGATTGGTAACAGCAACAACCACCGACCAAGCCGGCAAGCCCTGGCAGAAAAGATCCCCACAAGAAACACTGCAGGCTGTTCCATAAAAAATATAGTTTTACCATTGCCTTGCAGATCACAGTTGAAGTGGTTTAGTTTTCCTAAAAAAATTCAGAATGATTGAAGTTACAGGTGAACTTTTAGACAACATTTGATCCAAAAAGGTCCGAAAACGTCTTTTTAGGCAAAACTGCAAACACCTATTTTTTTGCATAACTTATCTTTCAAATATCAGCACAAAAAAAATAAAAACGGTAGGGGATCTGTGTTTGCTGCCTTCCATATTTTTTTCAGACTTAAAAGTGTAACAGATGATTTATAAAAAATCCTTTTTCATCCAAAAACCTGTGTTAAATCTGTCTAGACTTAGTATTAAAAACTCTCCAAGATGAATGTGCCTGACTCCACCTGCAGGTGGATCACAGACTTCCTGACGGACAGACAGCAGTATGTGAGGCTGGGGAAGCTCGTCTCAGATACTCGGACCACAAGCACCGGATCCCCCCAGGGCTGTGTCCTTTCACCCCTGTTACTCTCCCTGTACACAAACAGCTGCACAGCTGGTCACCTGTCTGTCAAACTCCTGAAGTTTGCTGACGACACCACACTCATCGGCCTCATCTCTGACGGAGATGAGTCGGCCTACAGGAGTGAAATAGCCAGGCTGGTGTCATAGTGCAGCGCTAACAACCTGGAGCTTAATGCTCTGAAGACAGTGGAGATGACAGTGGACTTCAGGAAGGCCCCAGCCCCCCTCCCCCCTGTCATCCTCTGTGACTCCCCGGTGACCTCTGTGGAGTCCTTCTGCTTCCTGGGAACCATCATCAGCCAGGACCTCAAGTGGGAGCAGAACATCAGCTCCATCACTAAGAAGGTCCAGCAGAGGATGTACTTCCTGAGGCAGCTGAAGAAGTTTCACCTCCCTGAAAAGATGCTGGTAGACTTTTACACCGCCATCATCGAATCCACCCTCACGTCCTCCATCACAGTCTGGTTCGCTGCGGCCACGGCCAGAGACAAGGCCAAGCTGCAACGCGTCATCCACTCAGCAGAGAAGGTGATCGGCTGCCACCTCCCGTCTCTCCAGGAGCTGCACATCTCCAGGACCTGGAGGCGGGCAGCCAGGATTGTAGCCAACCCCTCTCATCCAGGACATAATCTCTTTCGGCCCCTCCCTTCTGGCAAGAGGCTCCGGTCCATCAGGACCAGGACCTCGCGCCACAAGAACAGCTTCTTCCCCACTGCAGTCAGCCTGCTGAACAGTACCCCAACTCCCCCAGGTGACCCCCCCTCCCCCACCCACCCCCGCCCACCAAAGGACTGTCGGTGCCACTTACAGGCCCCACCATCCCAGCCCATCTGTGCTCCCACTTTAATTCACCTTACTCTACTGTATATAGTGTGTTGTTGTTGTTAACTTAATTTTTAACTTATTCTTAATTGCACTATACACCAAGTCAAATTCCTCGTTTTGTAAAGTGCGCTCTACTGAACCTGGCAATAAAACTTTTTCTGATTTCTGATTCTATTAATCATTGTTTTTTATTCATTCAAAATGCAATTAAATCAATATTTTATCTTTTTTCTTTTCCTTTTTCTTTTTTTTTTATCTCTTATATCCTTTTTTATAATCAATGTTTGAACTTCTTTTCCTTTCTATTGTCATGGTTTCAGTTTGTTGTCTTGTTTTTCGCTTTAGTTCTTGTTCTGTCTTGTTTGGTTCTGTTTCCTGTTTTATTTTGAAAGGTTTCCTGTCTTGTCATGTTTCTTGAGTTTTACTTCCTTTGGTCCCCATCTGCCCTAATCGTGTTCACCTGTGTCTTGTCTGCCCTGTCTGTATATAAGTCTTGTCTCTGCCTTCCTCCTGTGCTGGTCCATTAACTTCTGCTCATGTTGATCACGTCTTCTTGTCTGGCGTCCATGTCCCTTGCCATGCCACAGTAAGTTTTTGTTTTTAGTTTTGTCATCCTGCTCTGCAGCACTTTTTGTTAGTTAAATAAACCCACTTGCCCTGAACCCGTTTGCCTCCCGTCTCTGCGCCTGGGTCCTACCTGCTCTCGAGCCTCCCCCCCACACGACATCTATACATCCAATGAAATTAAACTACAAATCAACAAACACAACTGATAACAAATGTCTCTAAAAAATGATGTGTATATTTGCAGAACCTTAAAAACACCAAACAAATAACAAATGCTTCCCAATTAAAGCACAAAAAATGGAACACAAAATGTAAAACCCAAGTTAGAAATTGCAATTTGAAAAAGATACTTTTTTCAGCAGCTTTTCAAAATCAATCACCAATTCTACTCTTCTGTGGATGAAACAAAGAACTCCAGAACAATGAAGCCATTTCTCTAAGTCTCTCTCACCTTCAGTTTTAAACAAGGTCTGTGAAAATCCACCATACATTGGTCACATGAACTCAGAGACCTGCTAAAAGTGCACAATTGTAAAAGCTCTTTTATATAGACAACTGTTTGTTTGCTTAGAGCTCTAAATATAAAAAAATGCTTTTCTATCACCTAGACACAGATGGAGAACCATATCAACTGGATTTATAACAGGGTGGCATGTTTAGACAACATGAAGCTGTCCATCACATTTTTGACCTAAACATGTAAACACATCCTTGGCTCTGCGGTTAGGAAATGGTATTTGGGAATCTCTTTATACCAGGAGCCAGCCTGGCCATTGGAACATCGCCACAGTGCCCATCCAGACTGGGACAGCAACGGGGTCCACTTCAGAGCCGTGAGCTGCTGTGTTTAACTCCAGCTGTCCCAGCAAGGGAGACAACTGCAGCAACATCCACTGACCAAGCTGACAAGCCCTGGCAGAAAAGATCCCCACAAGAAAAACACTGGCTAAGGCAGGCTGGTCAAAAAAAAAATAGTTTTGCCATTGTCTTGCAGCTCGCAGATCAAGTGGTTTAGTTTTCCAGTAATGTCAGTCAAGAATGCAAGTTCAGATTCACAATGTTCATATTCACCATATTCAACAGACATCTCCTCCAATAGCACCTTAAAAATCCTGTGCTGTTTTGCTTTGCAGCTGAGGTTGTTTACGATTTTCAGAATAAGAGTCATTATATGTCCAGAGCCAATCACTTCTGCACATAAGGCCTGCTGGTGAATGACGCAGCAGTAATGCAGACATTTTGGAAAGTCTGGGTCAGCTTTACAGTGAGTGATGAAACCTGTTTGTCTATTGATCATAGCAGGAGTCCCATCTGCAGTCACTGCTACCAGCTTTTCTAATTGTACCTTTTTCTGCACAAAAACTCCTTCACCGTGTTATACATTTCAACTCCTCTTGTAGTTGTCTGTTAGGGCAGATGTGTCAGGAGTTCTTCTCTTGTGGAAACCAAAAGCTATGCTGTACTGTTGCCGTCCACAGACTCATCACACTGGACGTTAAACCACCTGCACTTTGCAAGATCCCGGTCCAGCTAATTGGCCAAGTTATCAGACATAGCTGACACTCATCTAGACATTGTAGTGGAAATTGAATGAGTTCTATTGTTCTCATCCTTAGGGACAGTGATAGCAATTATCATCATTGCTTGAATTTTTTTCATGCTATATGCAAAAGTCTTTGTCCCTTAAGGCAACAGATTACAGCCCCCCCCCCCCCCCCAGGCTGCTGTCGTATTAACAATAGCTTGGAGCTCCAGAATGGACAAGAAAAAACGACGAGAATGGCTCGAGCAGGGCGTTGCTCACGGGGCGGTCGCTCGTGCCGTGCGGTCGCACGTGCTCGGGCCCGCTAAATGCTACTTGTAGCTTTAATTATTATTATTATTATTATTCTACCGGAAGAGTCGCCTTTTTGAGGCCTTTAACATACCACAAAACTCACCAAATTTGGCACACACATCAGGAGTCGCGAAAAATTTCGTATTTTATAGGAGATTGGCATGGGCGCAGAAAAACGGCTCGATAGCGCCACCTACAGTGACTTTTGTCCCGACGCCCCGCATACGCTTTAACGTACAAGCTTGATTTTTACAGGGCATGTTCTTCAGATGGAGACCTACAAAAAAGTCTGAAAGGACCCACCTGTCACTCGCACAGGAAGTCTGATATATTGAGGTCAATATGTCATTTTTGCTCCATTTTGGACATTTGCAGGCCTCGCTCTAGAACGAACTCCTCCTAGAGATTTGTGAATAATGACTCCAAACTTTGGTTTTGTAAACTAGACACATGTCCGATGTTAAATTGCGAAGCTTTTAAGTTTTTGCGGTTGTTTGTGACCGTGGTGGCGCGTCGAAAATGGAGGTCATTTTGAAAACACGCCATGAAAAGAAAAATGGCCATTACTCAGCCATGCAAAATCCAATCTGATCCAAAATTGATATGCATGATTGTAGTCTGACCCTGACCACATCAGAAGTGGAAAAATCCAGAACAGGTGTAGCGCCACCTGCTGGTAAAAGGAAATGACATGTTTTACTTGGAGCATCACTGCTCCAAGTAGGATGAGCCGACACACCTCAAAATGATGTCCACCTGTTGAAAAGCCATTGATGTTTACTCTGATAAAAAGCCATAACTTTCAATGCGGGGGTGTGGTCGTGACAGAGCGGCGAAGTTGGGCGTCTCGCCATGCACACAAAAGTTGCTCTCACGTGCACATTCCTTGTCCAATCTCACTGAAATTCAATAGAGGTGATGAGGCTTCCATTCTGAACCAATGCATATGACAATCTTGGACGAGCTCCATAGCGCCACCTAGATATTGACAAATACATTTTATGTCACATTCTGACCTATCTTTTCTCTGTGCTTTGTCCGACATTCATAAAATTACAACAGGAGATACTCATAAGGGTCTTCTCTCATCGTTTAAAGTTTCATGGGTGTACACCTGACGGTGCCTGCGCAAGCCAGTGCCAAACAGGAAGTGGTTGATTGCGTTGCAGTCAGATAATTAAAAATTCATAAAAAATCAGCCGTTTGTATCACGAGGCTGAGATTTCAGAATGAGAGGCCTCTTACATATTTCCAACTTAGATACACAGCACTTGCATGGGTGAACAAAAAACGGCTCAATAGCGCCACCTACCATGTTTGTTTTTGAGAGCCCCGCCATGTTCTTTAACATACAAGCTTGATTTTTACAGGACATGTTCATCAGATAGAAACCTACAAAAAAGTCTCTTGGGACCAAGCTGTCAGTCGCACAGGAAGTCTGCTATATTGGTGTCAATATGTCATTTTTGCTGTATTTTGGTCATTTGCAGGCCTCGTTCTAGAACGAACTCCTCCTAGAGATTTTTGAACAATGACTCCAAACTTTGGTTTTGTAAACTAAACACATGTCCGATCTTAAATTGCGAAGCTTTTAAGTTTTTACGGTTGTTTGTGACCGTGGCGGCGCGTCAAAATTTGAGGTCGTTTCGAAATCACGCCATGAAAAGAAAAATGGCCATTACTCAGCCATAAATAATCTAATCTGATCCAAATTTGTTGTGCATGATTGTAGTCTGACTTTGAACACATCTGCAGTGGAAAAATCCGAAACAGGTGTAGCGCCACCTGTTGGCAACAGGAAATGACATGTTTTACTTGGAGCATCACTGCTCCAAGTAGGATGAGCAAACACACCTCAAAATGACGTCCACCTGTTGAAAAACCATTGAAGTTTACTCTGATGAAAAACAAATCTTTCAACGCGGGGGTGTGGTCGTGACAGAGCGGCGAAGTTGGGTATCTCGCCATGCACAAATGTTGCTCTCACGTTCACATTCCTTGTCTGATCTCACTGAAATTAAATAGATTTGATGAAACTTCCATTCTGAACCCATGGATATGACAATTTTGGACGAGCTATATATGTTCATAAATGATCATGAAGCATGATCATATAATCAAGCTTCATAGGAAATCAGCCGTTTGTCTCAGGAAGCTGAGATTTCAGAATTAGATGCGTCCTACAAAGCTCCATGTTTGAAAAGCAGCACTATACGTACGAGAAACATTTAACCACCTTAATCACCCTATTGTGCTGAAAGCAAATTTTTGGACATTTTGACTCAAGCAAATATTTTTATCATAACTTCTGTTTAGTTTATCAGCACCAAAATAAAAAATATTTACATTTATAAAATGAACTGGTCAACTCTAGGATTTTATTTATTCAATCTTACATCCTCAAGCTTTTCATCAGTCTCCCCTGCTGCAGGAGTGGAGTTAGCCCCCCCCCCCCCCCCCCCCCCAACCCCCGGCTGTGTGCTCACATGTAAATTAGCCAGGAGTGGCAGACAGAAAGTAGAACAGTTAGAAAGCCTAGTTCAACACTAAATTACAGCAATTTCCTTTGTTTTGTTTGTCTTTTATACATCCTTAGCACTAATCATTGCTTTTTTATTCATCCAAAATACAATTAACTTTATATTTTATCTTTTTTTTTTTTACAAACAAAATATATGAATGTGCTCCAAAGCAAAACCCAGCCTCAGTACACTCCTACAGATGTAACATCAGACAGTAAATGTCTCTTTTATGCTTTTTTAATCAATGCTGCAACTTCTTTTCATTTCCTTTCAATACATCCAAAGAAATTAAACTACAACGACAACAAACACAACATATAGCAAATGTCTCTAAGAAGATTGTGTATATACAATATGTACCACCTTTAAACACCAAATAAATAACAAATCTTTCTAATACAATCACAAAAAATGGAACACAAAATGTAAAACCCAAATTAGAAATTGCAATTTTAAAAAGATACATTTTTCAGCAGCTTTTCAAAATCAATCACATATTTTACTCTTCTGTGGATGAAACAAAGAAGTCCAGAGCAATGTAGCCACTTCTCCAAAGTCTCTGTCACCTTCAGTTTTAAACAAAGTCTGTGAAAATCCACCATACATTGGTCACATGTATTCAGAGACCTGCTAAAAGTCCACAATTGTAAAAGCTCTTATATAGACAACTGTTTGTTTGCTTGGAGCTCTAAATATAAAAAAATGCTTTTCTATCACCTAGACACAGATGGAGAACCACATCAACTGGATTAGTAACAGGGAAACATGTTTAGGTTTAAACTTACATCAATAGACAACATGAAGCTGTTCATCACATTTTTGACCTAAACATGTAAACACATCCTTGGCTCTGCGGTTAGGAAATGGTACTTGGGAATCTCTTCATACCAGGAGCCAGCCTGAACATTGGAACATCACCACAGTGCCCATCCAGACTGGGACAGCAACGGGGTCCACTTCACAGCCGTGAGGCTGCTGTGTTTAACTCCAGCTGTCCCAGCAAGGGAGACAACTGCAGCAACATCCACTGACCAAGCTGGCAAGCCCTGGCAGAAAAGATCCCCACAAGAAAAACACTGGCTCAGGCAGGCTGGTCAATAAAAAAATATAGTTTTGCCAATGTCTTGCAGCTCGCAGATCAAGTGGTTTAGTTTTCCAGTAATGTCAGTCAAGAATACAAGTTCAGATTCACCATATTCATATTCACCATATTCAGCAGATATCTCCACCAATAGCACCTTAAAAATCCTGTTCTGTTTTGCTTTGCAGCTGAGGTTTTTTATGATTTTCACAATAGGAGTCATTATATGTCCAGAGCCAATCACTTCTGCACATAAGGCCTACTGGTGAAAGAAGCAGCAGTAATGTAGACATTTTGGAAAGTCTTGGTCAGCTTTACAGTGAGTGATGAAACCTGTTTGTCGGTCAATCATAGCAGGAGCCCCGTCTGCAGGTATGGCTACCAGCTTTTCTAATGGTACCTTTTTCTGCACAAAAACTCCTTCACCGTGTTATACATTTCAACTCCTCTTGTAGTTGTCTGTTAGGGCAGATGTGTCAGGAATTCTTCTCTTGTGGAAACCAAAAGCTATGCTGTACTGTTGCCGTCCACAGACTCATCACACTGGACGTTAAACCACCTGCACTTTGTAAGATCCCGGTCCAGCTAATTCGCCAAGTTATCAGACATAGCTGACACTCATCTAGACATTGTAGTGAAAATTGAATGAGTTCTATTGTTCTCATCCTTAGGGACAGTGATAGCAATTATCATCATTGCTTGTTTCTTAATCTGATAAAAACCTTCTTCTACTTGATGAGAAAATGAGCAGGTCTAAACGAGGCTTAGATTTAAGATTTTTTTTTTAATGCTATATGCATAAGTCTTTGTCCCTTAAGGCAACAGATTATAGTCCCCCCCCCCCCCCCACAGGCTGCTGTCATATTAACATTAGCTTGGAGCTCCAGAATGGACAAGAAAAAACGACGAGAATGGCTCGAGCAGGGCGTTGCTCACGGGGCGGTCGCTCGTGCCGTGCGGTCGCACGTGCTCGGGCCCGCTAAATGCTACTTGTAGCTTTAATTATTATTATTATTATTATTCTACCGGAAGAGTCGCCTTTTTGAGGCCTTTAACATACCCCAAAACTCACCAAATTTGGCACATACATCAGGAGTCGCGAAAAATTTCGTATTTTATAGGAGATTGGCATGGGCGCAGAAAAACGGCTTGATAGCGCCACCTACAGTGACTTTTGTCCCGACGCCCCGCATACGCTTTAACGTACAAGCTTGATTTTTACAGGGCATGTTCTTCAGATGGAGACCTACAAAAAAGTCTGAAAGGACCCACCTGTCACTCGCACAGGAAGTCTGATATATTGAGGTCAATATGTCATTTTTGCTTCATTTTGGACATTTGCAGGCCTCACTCTAGAGCGAACTCCTCCTAGAGATTTGTGAATAATGACTCCAAACTTTGGTTTTGTAAACTAAACACATGTCCGATGTTAAATTGCGAAGCTTTTACGTTTTTACGGATGTTTGTGACCGTGGCGGCGCGTCGAAAATGGAGGTCATTTTGAAAACACGCCATGAAAAGAAAAATGGCCATTACTCAGCCATGCAAAATCCAATATGATCCAAAGTTGATATGCATGATTGTAGTCTGACTTTGAACACATCTGCAATGGAAGAATCTGGAATAGGTGTAGCGCCACCTGCTGGTAAAAGGAAATGACATGTTTTACTTGGAGCATCACTGCTCCAAGTAGGATGAGCCGACACACCTCAAAATGATGTCCACCTGTTGAAAAGCCATTGATGTTTACTCTGATAAAAAGCCATAACTTTCAATGCGGGGGTGTGGTCGTGACAGAGCGGCGAAGTTGGGCGTCTCGCCATGCACACAAAAGTTGCTCTCACGTGCACATTCCTTGTCCAATCTCACTGAAATTCAATAGAGGTGATGAGGCTTCCATTCTGAACCAATGGATATGACAATCTTGGACGAGCTCCATAGCGCCACCTAGATATTGACAAATACATTTTATGTCACATTCTGACCTATCTTTTCTCTGTGCTTTGTCCGACATTCATAAAATTACAACAGGAGATACTCATAAGGGTCTTCTCTCATCGTCTAAAGTTTCATGGGTGTACACCTGACGGTGCCTGCGCAAGCCACCGCCAAACAGGAAGTGGTTGATTGCGTTGCAGTCAGATAATTAAAAATTCATAAAAAATCAGCCGTTTGTATCACGAGGCTGAGATGTCAGAATGAGAGGCCTCTTACATATCTCCAACTTACATACACAGCACTTGCATGGGTGAACAAAAAACGGCTCAATAGCGCCACCTACCATGTTTGTTTTTGAGAGCCCCGCCATGTTCTTTAACATACAAGCTTGATTTTTACAGGACATGTTCATCAGATGGAAACCTACAAAAAAGTCTCTTGGGACCAAGCTGTCAGTCGCACAGGAAGTCTGCTATATTGATGTCAATATGTCAGTTTTGCTCTATTTTGGTCCTTTGCAGGCCTCGTTCTAGAACGAACTCCTCCTAGAGATTTTTGAACAATGACTCCAAACTTTGGTTTTGTAAACTAAACACATGTCCGATCTTAAATTGCGAAGCTTTTAAGTTTTTACGGTTGTTTGTGACCGTGGCGGCGCGTCAAAATTTGAGGTCGTTTCGAAATCACGCCATGAAAAGAAAAATGGCCATTACTCAGCCATAAATAATCTAATCTGATCCAAAATTGTTTTGCATGATTGTAGTCTGACTTTGAACACATCTGCAGTGGAAAAATCCGAAACAGGTGTAGCGCCACCTGTTGGCAACAGGAAATGACATGTTTTACTTGGAGCATCACTGCTCCAAGTAGGATGAGCAAACACACCTCAAAATGACGTCCACCTGTTGAAAAACCATTGAAGTTTACTCTGATGAAAAACAAATCTTTCAACGCGGGGGTGTGGTCGTGACAGAGCGGCGAAGTTGGGTATCTCGCCATGCACAAATGTTGCTCTCACGTTCACATTCCTTGTCTGATCTCACTGAAATTAAATAGATTTGATGAAACTTCCATTCTGAACCCATGGATATGACAATTTTGGACGAGCTATATATGTTCATAAATGATCATGAAGCATGATCATATAATCAAGCTTCATAGGAAATCAGCCGTTTGTCTCAGGAAGCTGAGATTTCAGAATTAGATGCGTCTTACAAAGCTCCACGTTTGAAAAGCAGCACTATACGTACGAGAAACATTTAACCACCTTAATCACCCTATTGTGCTGAAAGCAAATTTTTGGACATTTTGACTCAAGCAAATATTTTTATCATAACTTCTGTTTAGTTTATCAGCACCAAAATAAAAAATATTTACATTTATAAAATGAACTGGTCAACTCTAGGATTTTATTTATTCAATCTTACATCCTCAAGCTTTTCATCAGTCTCCCCTGCTGCAGGAGTGGAGTTAGCCCCCCCCCCCCCCCCCCCCCCCGGCTGTGTGCTCACATGTAAATTAGCCAGGAGTGGCAGACAGAAAGTAGAACAGTTAGAAAGCCTAGTTCAACACTAAAATACAGCAATTTCCTTTGTTTTGTTTGTCTTTTATACATCCTTAGCACTAATCATTGCTTTTTTATTGATCCAGAAAACAATTAACTTTATATTTTATCTTTTTTTTTTTTTACAAACAAAATATATGAATGTGCTCCAAAACAAAACCCAGTCTCAGTACACTCCTACAGATGTAACATCAGACAGTAAATGTCTCTTTTATGCTTTTTTAATCAATGCTGCAACTTCTTTTCATTTCCTTTCAATACATCCAAAGAAATTAAACTACAACGACAACAAACACAACATATAGCAAATGTCTCTAAGAAGATTGCATATATACAATATGCACCACCTTTAAACACCAAATAAATAACAAATCTTTCTAATACAATCACAAAAAATGGAACACAAAATGTAAAACCCAAATCAGAAATTGCAATTTTAAAAAGATACATTTTTCAGCAGCTTTTCAAAATCAATCACATATTTTACTCTTCTATGGATGAAACAAAGAAGTCCAGAATAATGTAGCCACTTCTCCAAAGTCTCTGTCACCTTCAGTTTTACACAAAGTCTGTGAAAATCCACCATACATTGGTCACATGTATTCAGAGACCTGCTAAAAGTCCACAATTGTAAAAGCTCTTTTATATAGACAACTGTTTGTTTGCTTGGAGCTCTAAATATAAAAAAATGCTTTTCTATCACCTAGACACAGATGGAGAACCATATCAACTGGATTAGTAACAGGGAAACATGTTTAGGTTTAAACTTACATCAATAGACAACATGAAGCTGTTCATCACATTTTTGACCTAAACATGTAAACACATCCTTGGCTCTGCGGTTAGGAAATGGTACTTGGGAATCTCTTCATACCAGGAGCCAGCCTGAACATTGGAACATCACCACAGTGCCCATCCAGACTGGGACAGCAACGGGGTCCACTTCACAGCCGTGAGGCTGCTGTGTTTAACTCCAGCTGTCCCAGCAAGGGAGACAACTGCAGCAACATCCACTGACCAAGCTGGCAAGCCCTGGCAGAAAAGATCCCGACAAGAAAAACACTGGCTCAGGCAGGCTGGTCAATAAAAAAATATAGTTTTACCAATGTCTTGCAGCTCGCAGATCAAGTGGTTTAGTTTTCCAGTAATGTCAGTCAAGAATACAAGTTCAGATTCACCATATTCAGCAGATATCTCCACCAATAGCACCTTAAAAATCCTGTTCTGTTTTGCTTTGCAGCTGAGGTTTTTTATGATTTTCACAATAGGAGTCATTATATGTCCAGAGCCAATCACTTCTGCACATAAGGCCTACTGGTGAAAGAAGCAGCAGTAATGCAGACATTTTGGAAAGTCTTGGTCAGCTTTACAGTGAGTGATGAAACCTGTTTGTCGGTCAATCATAGCAGGAGCCCCGTCTGCAGGTATGGCTACCAGCTTTTCTAATGGTACCTTTTTCTGCACAAAAACTCCTTCACCGTGTTATACATTTCAACTCCTCTTGTAGTTGTCTGTTAGGGCAGATGTGTCAGGAATTCTTCTCTTGTGGAAACCAAAAGCTATGCTGAACTGTTGCCGTCCACAGACTCATCACACTGGACGTTAAACCACCTGCACTTTGCAAGATCCCGGTCCAGCTAATTGGCCAAGTTATCAGACATAGCTGACACTCATCTAGACATTGTAGTGAAAATTGAATGAGTTCTATTGTTCTCATCCTTAGGGACAGTGATAGCAATTATCATCATTGCTTGTTTCTTAATCTGATAAAAACCTTCTTCTACTTGATGAGAAAATGAGCAGGTCTAAACGAGGCTTAGATTTAAGAATTTTTTTCATGCTATATGCAAAAGTCTTTGTCCTTTAAGGCAACAGATTATAGTCCCCCCCCCCCCCCCCCCCCACAGGCTGCTGTCATATTAACATTAGCTTGGAGCTCCAGAATGGACAAGAAAAAACGACGAGAATGGCTCGAACAGGGCGTTGCTCACGGGGCGGTCGCTCGTGCCAGGCGGTGGCACGTGCTCGGGCCCGCTAAATGCTACTTGTAGCTTTAATTGTTTATATAACTAATAATCTTAATTTCATTACACAAAAACTGTTGAACATATTGTCAAACATTTGGACATCCAAATTAAAATATAATTGTAATTGTGTTTCCATGACAATGCCCGTAAACTTTTGTAATGAGAACCTCATTATACACTGATGAAAAGAAGTGTGTGCACTTTTAGTTGCAACCAATGGTGAGCCAGTCACTCACAGCTAAATGACATGAATCCCTACTTAACAAGTATATATAAACCAGGAGACAGAATTTTCATGAAGTGCATCCATTTATCAGCAAAATTGGAACATATGTTAGGACAGCTTCAGAGGGGTGAGAATGAGGAAAAAGGGAAAAAAGCCGGGGAAAAAGAGGCCAACGGTATACACAGATTACTGATAAAATTGGGACAACACTTTTAGATCGTGTGTAAAGTCATGGCCTCACAATGACTGAGGCTGGTCGAAGAGTGCAGCCAAATGTTGGGAGAACCACTGTCAGTTCCATTATTTAGACATTTTGTCAGGAGAACAGGTGAGCAAACTGTAATTCACAAAGACATATTAAAGAAAAGAGAATTACAGTACTGAAAAAATTTAGCAAAAATGTACTTTTTTCCTGCACCTCAAAGGACTGCGAGACAACCCAGAAAAGGTGGAAGAGGTCCCCTTTTGACTCCACAGCAAGAGGAAAGCATTTGTCCAATGGTGGTTGCAAACACTGCTATAAGACTGCGAGAAATACAAAGAGCTGTTCTGGAAAATGACAACATCTTTGAAAATATTCAATTAATAGTCATTTCTACAATAGTCAGAGTTTTCAGATGAACAACTGAACAAAGTAAAATTTGAACTGAACATTGACCGAGTGAAGGAGCTCCACCATCATGTACAGGCAAAACTTGTAGGCATCCTTTACTCTGTTGTGTTGCTTTACTGTAAAACATTTATGTATTGCTATGCACTGAACTTCCATTACAGTGCCACACATGTTACCATACCTATGTTTACAGTGCATTCTGTGCAATTTTTTGTCTTATTTATTTTTTGGGGGGGGGTCATCTTTTACTCTGATAGTTTTTTTTCCATATCACCCTTTGTATAGCGTATCCTGAATTTGGAGGCTAGGGGACCACTGTTCACATCCATATATCTTGATGAGGCGGGATTCAATCTGGCAGATAGCAGACGACGTGGAAGAGATTTCATTGGACAGAGAGCCACTATTGATGTACCAATAAACTGTTGACTTTTCTGGATGCCTTTTACAGGAATCCCTGAGAATGGAAGTATTGAGTCTGGTGAAAACCTGACAAAGAATGTGGCAGTTAGGATAATGGAAGCTTCCACCACTCTCCTGCAGTCAGGCAGTGGTTTGCTGAACATAACAGGATGCTTGTGGAGTATCTTCCTCCCTATAACTTACTTTCCTCAGTGCATTATATTTGCTGTGATGTAAATGAAAATATGTTGCCGGACAGACAGGAGCATATAGTTGTCCATGATGGATTTGCACACTCTCATTTTAACAGTATTTTCAGTTTCAAAACTATTTCTGTAAGGTTTACCCAGCCAAAGGGAGTTTATTATTGTTCTTTTTTTTCTTTCCATTTGAACATTGCTGTGAACAGTGAAAAATAAACAGTGTAAAGTGCATATTTAATGTCTTTTTTTTTACCTGAAACATATTTTTCAAAATGCCACACATAGTACATACTGCTGTCTTCACTTATCATGACATTGGGAAGCACTCCCAGAGTAATCGGTCTCAATGAAAGCCTGTTGACATCTATTGATTTAATCGTTCAAAGACGCTGAAGTCATTACATGTCATTTTTGACAACACTGACATTTTCATTGATATAAAAACTCGCCTTTGAAGATATAATGATCCATTTTGATTAAGGGACTTGCTTTTGAAGCATGAACTATCCATTTTTAACTTTGTTTAGTTGACTTTACATTTTGATAAGTGGCTCGCTTTTGCAGGTTATCCACCATGTTTTGCAGTTTGCAATAACTGTTTCGAGGAAAGCCTCAGCAGTGGTGCAAACATTAATACTGTTGTAAGAAATGCACAAAAGTGACTGAAAATGGTGTCAACACAGCAGACACACAGTATTAGCATGGCTCCAATTAAAAACAGGAGATCTCCAGTACTCCAACAGTCCCTATAGTTGTTTCATGTTTCTTTGATGTAAGAGGAGGGAAAAAAACAGGGTTTTCTTTTTTTAAGATTAAGATGGTACTCCTTACTTTTATACATTCACATCTGTGCTTGATTTCCTTCTTTTTAATGTATTTGTTGTACTTCAGGATTTTGACTTTAAAAAAAAAAAAGAAACCAATATTTGACACTTTACTTCCAACAAAAAGCAAACCACAGCTTCCTAAACATCTGGCCATGTTTACCGTTTTTTTTTTTGTTCTTTGACAAAAACCTTCAAATTTTCATAAAAAGACATCTCATCTGTATGTCTTCAGGCTTCCTTCCTTCTGTGATTCATGAGTTAAGAAGATCTATTACACATAGAGAAAAGTTCATTGCAGACAAACATGCTGTGTTTTGTTTTTCGCAAAGGAACACAGAGGCTAGACTGAGAGGGATAAATCATGATCTTTTAAGCCCAGTTTTCCCCTCTGCAAAAGAACACATTAGTGGCCAGGCATGTTCAGATGACTATCAACAGATTGTTCATGTTTTATTTTTTTGTGCAGGCAGGCGTCAGAACAGCTGTTAGCTTTCTCCTCAACTTGAAAACTATCATTTTAAAAAGTAAAATTTAAAGTATGCAAAGAAAGCAGAGAAAAATGAGGTGAGAAAGAGTTGTTTCCTATTTGTTGAAATGTGTTGTGTGCTCTAGACTTTAAGCATTAAGATACTGGAGGTTTAATGATATCTAAGATATGAAAAGTTTTTTGATCCCTAAATGCTCAACACTTCACAGGCTCTCCTTTGAAACTCCCCAAAACAACTTAAAAGGCACGCAGACTTGCAGTGAGTGCAATGTTAATGATAGGGTATAAAACAAAGTTATAAAAACCAGATGTGCTCATTCTATAACAGGTGGTATTCATACCTACATAGCTGAAGGGGATATGTTGTAGTGTAGGTTACACAGAAAAGGAAAAATGTATGTGCTGTAATAACACAGAGTGCTTTGTGGTACAGTTGCTGGGAGGGGACCATCTTCACTCTGTACCAGCAACATATTTTGCTCTTTCAGACAGAAACACAGCCAAGGTGAAGAAGAGAGGAAGCTTCATCTCAGATCAGCCCACTGGTAGGTACTTTTAACTTTAAGTCGATTTAATCATTGATTCATGCAGGGCTTTAGGTTGCACACCTCCTTCCTTTTAAGAAAAGAAATTCACATTTGTTTTCCCGCAGCGATCATGTCAAGAGTGGTACTCCTCCTTGTAGTAGGAATATTGGATGTGAGCTTCGGCCAACACTACAGCTCATTTCAGTGGCTCTCACATCTACGAGGGCGGCGGCAGCATGCCGGCTGGCAGGCAGAGGACAGTAATTGCCCCCTGGAATGTGACTGCCCGATGATGTACCCAACCGCCATGTATTGTAACAATCGCAACCTTCAGCATGTCCCTTATGTCCCATCGCAAATAAAGTATGTCTACTTGCAGCGTAACAAGATTGCAGGCATCCAAGATGGGGTGTTTGACAATGCTACCAACCTGCTGTGGATAGTCATGTCTCACAACCAGCTCAACTCAGACAAGATAAGCAAGAATGTCTTTAGTAAGTTGAAGAACCTAAAGCGGCTTCACCTGGATAATAATGAGTTGAGTCGTGTTCCTGAGAACTTGCCCAGATCTCTCACAGACCTGCAACTAGGTCACAATAAGATCTCAAAAATCACCCCCAGCTCTTTGGAAGGAATGGCCCACCTAACCACTTTATACCTGCAAGCAAATCTCATAGAGGAAACAGGAAGCGAGTTCAAGGGGCTCAACTCTCTAACCATGCTGGATATGAGCAAAAACAAACTGAAGAAAATCCCAGACAATCTCCCTGAGCTGCTGCAGCAGCTTTACCTTCAGTCGAATAACATAGAGAGTGTCCCAGAACGTCTTCTCTCTTTGAATCCTAAACTGCAGTTTCTACGCTTGGCTCATAACATGCTCACAGACAAAGGACTTCCATCCAATGTTTTCAATTCTAGCACCCTTGCTGAGCTTGACCTGTCCTTCAATAGACTGGAGAAGATTCCTGTTGTCAGTAGGAACCTGGAGAACCTTTACTTGCATGCCAATAAAATCAAAGGTATGAACTCTCCATTAAATCCTTGAATATCTTTTACATTACAATTTACATTACAACTTTAATACACAGTTTTTCCACAAATTCAATACAAATTCATCACAGAAAAAAGGTTTTGTTTGTTGAAAATAATCTTTATTTGTTTTGGGAGTTACATAGATCCAGTAAAAAAATTGCTAGGGACAACAGATACATTACATCCCTTATTTGCATGACTCTTTTTTTCTTTCTTAAAACAATGTGATGACCTCCAACATATATTTCTTTATCTCATCATTTAGGGCCTGTGGACACTAAACATTTGTTTGCAAAGAAGTAAAAAAAAAAAGAATTTTCAGAATAATTGAAAAGTACCGTTTCTGCTTTTATGAGCCTTAAACTTAAAGTGTCACTGTATACCACCTCAATAGCTTTAAACACAGATGAGAAGAGGTCAAAGGTTGAACTCCTTGACCAATTTCCATGGTAATACACAAAAACAGCAAGTCAAACACGAGATCTAGCCTCCTCGCACTCATGATAGTCCTGCCTCGGTAGAGCGAACAAGAAATAGATTCAGGGGAGGCAATAACATTCTTATGCATTTGATAGAGACTATTTAAGGTTATTTTAGGGGCGCAATGATTGTGGTATCATGAAAACAAGACAAAGTCAGTTTTCCTTTTGTAGACCAATATGTCTTTTTGTGCTTTGACAACATTAGCCTTCTTTTCCACATCATTTTACTTCTGCATTAACTGGTTTAAATGCTTGGCTGGACAATACAAAGCTTTTAAAAAATAACTTTTTCCAATTTGACATCAAATCTGTGACTTTCCTGATTTTACAGCAGCAGTTCAAACACACACATTCCTGGGTAAATCACTTTTCTAATCACCAGGAAATGTTTGAAATCGCTAGGCAGACTTTCACGGACAGCAATGTCAAGTTTGATTTAAAATTGCCTTAGAATTTTGAATTTAAGTGTATCCCACCTTTTTTCATTTCCTTCTTTTTCAGAGTTCACCTTGAGCAGCTTCTGCGACACAGTTGACATGACAAACTTCTCTAGGCTAAAAGTGCTGCGTTTGGATGCCAATGAGATTAATGCCAGAGACATTCCTGCTGAGGCTGCCTACTGTTTGCGGCGTGTTGCCTTTATTGATGTGTAGAGATTCCTGCTCTCTGTTTTTCAGTGTCTTGCCTCCTCTAAGAAAAACATTTATTCATTACAATTTATTGCCTTTACACTGATACAATTTAAAACGGTACAATTTTTTTTTTAAATATTAAAAGTACAAATATTTAAAATGATAGTAATCAAGCTTTTCCAGCTTTTTATGTTGTTAAAACCAACCTTGTGTAATCTCATGTCCAGATGGTGTGCACATGGCTGTCAGAATAATGAAAAATGTCCAGACAACTGGCAATTATTAGATGAGAATATGTGCTATATTTTACACTCTCTAACTCCTCTTATCAGTTTAACTACTGTTTTTTATCCAGTTTTTTTAAATACAATATCTTTTATCTATACATATATATACATCTGTCTCTAATTTGGATGACACTGATCTTTGTCTCCATCATGTGGAAGGAGATGGACCTCCATGAGAGCACACACTGTTATTCAATTACTACTGGCATTATGTATTTCAGCTACAGTGTGATTTTTTTTAATTGTGGAATACTATACAGAAAACCTAGTATTTTGCTTTGTCTATCCAGCATTTCATTTTATATACTCGTAAAATTAATAGTACCCCTTTTCAAACGAGCCTCTGCATCACTAGTAGCTGCATATTTCCTAGTCAGATAACAAGTAAAGGCCTGTCTGGATGCATTTTAATATAATCTCTGCAAGAGCAGCATGGGATTAAAATACATTTGTATCAATAATATTTTAAAATTTGTTCCCAAAGCTATTTATCTCTTGCGATGCTACCAAATGTTTATGATTGCTTCATAGTTGAACTGCTGTAGCTAGCAATAAATAAAAGTTAAGAGGAACATTAGACAATAAACTTGAATCAAGACATCTGTTTGAGCACATTGTAATAAATCTGTTTGTTTATTTTCTAATAAATCAAAGGTAAAAAGTAATTAGATGAAGGCAATCTGCTGAGAATAACAACAATGATCATGAGTGGACCATCAGAAATCAGTAATGCAACAGCAAAAAACTGGTCTCAGCAAGGAGTCTGGCAGAAAAAGATAGTTGCAGGGGGAGTGGACAGAAAAAAACACATTCATCCTACTATCAAATCCTACTATCAAATCCTACTATCAAATTAAAGGATCAGATTAATTATTTTGGTAAAAACATCTGTTCTTGTAAATGTAATAAGTCAAATGCCTTAAATATTTAACAAGTTAAAAAGTAAACATTTTGGAGTTAATTTCTTCGAAGGTGGTGACAACATAAAGCATGTAAAGATTTTTTGTGTCATGAACGTTAAGCTCTTAAAAGACATGCAGGCTCGCAGGGAGAAAAAATAAGGCAGAAGCCTTTCCACAGATCTGACTCTTATACGTATTCAGTATTGAAAGCAACATGTCTTTTCATCTGTCTATCTATCACACCACAGCTGCCTTTAATCCTCAGAGGAAAGGCACCACATTGAATGAAATACATACTTTCCCTGTTTCGTAATGGAGAAGTGTCTGGGGATGGAGAATGGGCCGCTGCCACCGCAACAAAGACTTTCACACTCCTACGTGTTAGCTTAGTTGGTTAAGTCCAGCACAAATCCCTGTGTTTGCTTTCTGCAGAACCATGCAGTGGGGGCATGGTTGGGCCTTTTTCCTCCTCCCCCTCCTTCTCTGCTTCCTACACAGATTCTTCAAAAACAAAGGGAGGCCAAACCGCATGCACACAGTCACATGAGGGAATCTTTTGACACGATTTACTGATGTTGTCCTTTGAGACACAAAACGTTTCATTTTAATAGTAAATGCTCTTTTCTCCTCCAAAAATGTGCATTGTGTTATAATAGAATATGAGGTGCAGTCATTGCTCAGTCAATTTTAATTTAAGTCATGACAGTATTTCTCAGCTCTCTGTTGCAAAACTTGTGTTTTTTGTCATTCAGCAGTGATTAAAATCTCCTGAGAACCCTTCTATTCGTGTGTGTCCTCCGTAGTCAATGTTATTTTTCTTGAGCTACTCTAAAAAAACTCCTGTTGGGCTTCTGGCCTTTGTCAAGGACATCTTTTTCTAGATGAGACAAGATCAAGACTGCATAAAGTTTTTTTCCCCCCGTTTTGGTTCTGAGGAGGGAAAAAAAAAGAAAGCTAGGAATTCTTTCCGGGGTCTTAAATCCTCAGCTGAGGTATACCAAGGACACTAAGCATTGAACCCAAAGCCACTCTGCCTGATAATCAGTGGGTAGGGGTTTAGATTGTTGGAGTTCAACTGCCAAAACTAATCTTGTCAAATACTGTGTCAAATGCCTGACATGTTTTGACTGATGCGTTCTGTCTTTGCCAGAGTTGTCATCAAGTGGTTGTGCATGACGTACATCATAACAGTTGATTGTCATGGAGGTGGAGTTACCTGTCAGACTTTGACAGGTAACAATCAACTGTTTTTTATGAACGTTATGTACAACCACCTGATGATGAGTCTGACAAAGACGAAACACGTGCGTTGAAAAATGTCAGATTTAAACCCATGTCTGTCTGACAATAAAAGAACCAAGAAGTCTTAAGACAATATATCACTTTTTTTTAAAATGAATGTAGGGTTTTTGTTATCTACCTTTTGGTGCATCCCCACAGGTGTAACCAAGGTGGTTTGGCAGAGATTTTTATGCCTGCCTGACACAATCTTGTATTTTGTCCATGCTGGGGACCGGCACGGGGAGGGGTCTTGCCTGTGGAACCCTCACTGGATTAGGCTAATTGCCGCCATTGGGAATTGAAACCTGATTTTCCGTGTACTAAGGTCTGCTCTTAACAAAATCAGCTATCCAGCTGCCTTCTTAGCAAGGTAAGCCGTTCAGTTTTAATGACCCACTCAATGAAAATTACGTTTTTAGCATCTTTCTCACAAAGTAGGACATATATTAAGAAAAATAAATATTAATTAAAGCTACAAGTAGCATTTAGCGGGCCCGAGCACGTGCCACCGCCTGGCACGAGCGACCGCCCCGTGAGCAACGCCCTGCTCGAGCCATTCTCGTCGTTTTTTCTTGTCCATTCTGGAGCTCCAAGCTAATGTTAATATGACAGCAGCCTGTGGGGGGGGGGGGGGGGGGGGACTATAATCTGTTGCCTTAAAGGACAAAGACTTTTGCATATAGCATGAAAAAAATTCTTAAATCTAAGCCTCGTTTAGACCTGCTCATTTTCTCATCAAGTAGAAGAAGGTTTTTATCAGATTAAGAAACAAGCAATGATGATAATTGCTATCACTGTTCCTAAGAATGAGAACAATAGAACTCATTCAATTTCCACTACAATGTCTAGATGAGTGTCAGCTATGTCTGATAACTTGGCCAATTAGCTGGACCGGGATCTTACAACGTGCAGGTGGTTTAACGTCCAGTGTGATGAGTCTGTGGACGGCAACAGTACAGCATAGCTTTTGGTTTCCACAAGAGAAGAATTCCTGACACATCTGCCCTAACAGACAACTACAAGAGGAGTTGAAATGTATAACACGGTGAAGGAGTTTTTGTGCAGAAAAAGGTACAATTAGAAAAGCTGGTAGCCATACCTGCAGACGGGGCTCCTGCTATGATTGACCGACAAACAGGTTTCATCACTCACTGTAAAGCTGACCAAGACTTTCCAAAATGTCTGCATTACTGCTGCTTCTTTCACCAGTAGGCCTTATGTGCAGAAGTGATTGGCTCTGGACATATAATGACTCCTATTGTGAAAATCATAAAAAACCTCAGCTGCAAAGCAAAACAGAACAGGATTTTTAAGGTGCTATTGGTGGAGATATCTGCTGAATATGGTGAATATGAATATGGTGAATCTGAACTTGTATTCTTGACTGACATTACTGGAAAACTAAACCACTTGATCTGCGAGCTGCAAGACATTGGCAAAACTATTTTTTTTTGACCAGCCTGCCTGAGCCAGTGTTTTTCTTGTGGGGATCTTTTCTGCCAGGGCTTGCCAGCTTGGTCAGTGGATGTTGCTGCAGTTGTCTCCCTTGCTGGGACAGCTGGAGTTAAACACAGCAGCCTCACAGCTGTGAAGTGGACCCCGTTGCTGTCCCAGTCTGGATGGGCACTGTGGCGATGTTCCAATGGCCAGGCTGGCTCCTGGTATAAAGAGATTCCCAATTACCATTTCCTAACCGCAGAGCCAAGGATGTGTTTACATGTTTAGGTCAAAAATGTGATGAACAGCTTCATGTTGTCTATTGATGTAAGTTTAAACCTAAACATGTTTCCCTGTTACTAATCCAGTTGATGTGGTTCTCCATCTGTGTCTAGGTGATAGAAAAGCATTTTTTTATATTTAGAGCTCCAAGCAAACAAACAGTTGTCTATATAAGAGCTTTTACAATTGTGGACTTTTAGCAGGTCTCTGAATACATGTGACCAATGTATAATGGATTTTCACAGACTTTGTGTAAAACTGAAGGTGACAGAGACTTTGGAGAAGTGGCTACATTGCTCTGGACTTCTTTGTTTCATCCACAGAAGAGTAAAATATGTGATTGATTTTGAAAAGCTGCTGAAAAATGTATCTTTTTAAAATTGCAATTTCTAATTTGGGTTTTACATTTTGTGTTCCATTTTTTGTGATTGTATTAGAAAGATTTGTTATTTATTTGGTGTTTAAAGGTGGTACATAATGTATATACATAATCTTCTTAGAGACATTTGCTATGTGTTGTGTTTGTTGTCGTTGTAGTTTAATTTCTTTGGATGTATTGAAAGGAAATGAAAAGAAGTTGCAGCATTGATTAAAAAAGCATAAAAGAGACATTTACTGTCTGATGTTACATCTGTAGGAGTGTACTGAGGCTGGGTTTTGTTTTGGAGCACATTCATATATTTTGTTTGTAAAAAAAAAAAAGATAAAATATAAAGTTAATTGTATTTTGGATGAATAAAAAAGCAATGATTAGTGCTAAGGATGTATAAAAGACAAACAAAACAAAGGAAATTGCTGTATTTTAGTGTTGAACTAGGCTTTCTAACTGTTCTACTTTCTGTCTGCCACTCCTGGCTAATTTACATGTGAGCACACAGCCGGGGGTTGGGGGGGGGGCTAACTCCACTCCTGCAGCAGGGGAGACTGATGAAAAGCTTGAGGATGTAAGATTGAATAAATAAAATCCTAGAGTTGACCAGTTCATTTTATAAATGTAAATATTTTTTATTTTGGTGCTGATAAACTAAACAGTTGTTATGATAAAAATATTTGCTTGAGTCAAAATGTCCAAAAATTTGCTTTCAGCACAATAGGGTGATTAAGGTGGTTAAATGTTTCTCGTACGTATAGTGCTGCTTTTCAAACATGGAGCTTTGTAGGACGCATCTAATTCTGAAATCTCAGCTTCCTGAGACAAACGGCTGATTTCCTATGAAGCTTGATTATATGATCATGCTTCATGATCATTTATGAACATATATAGCTCGTCCAAAATTCTCATATCCATGGGTTCAGAATGGAAGTTTCATCAAATCTATTTAATTTCAGTGAGATCAGACAAGGAATGTGAACGTGAGAGCAACATTTGTGCATGGCGAGATACCCAACTTCGCCGCTCTGTCACGACCACACCCCCGCGTTGAAAGATTTGTTTTTCATCAGAGTAAACTTCAATGGTTTTTCAACAGGTGGACGTCATTTTGAGGTGTGTTTGCTCATCCTACTTGGAGCAGTGATGCTCCAAGTAAAACATGTCATTTCCTGTTGCCAACAGGTGGCGCTACACCTGTTTCGGATTTTTCCACTGCAGATGTGTTCAAAGTCAGACTACAATCATGCACAACAAATTTGGATCAGATTAGATTATTTATGGCTGAGTAATGGCCATTTTTCTTTTCATGGCGTGATTTCGAAACGACCTCAAATTTTGACGCGCCGCCACGGTCACAAACAACCGTAAAAACTTAAAAGCTTCGCAATTTAACATCGGACATGTGTTTAGTTTACAAAACCAAAGTTTGGAGTCATTGTTCAAAAATCTCTAGGAGGAGTTCGTTCTAGAACGAGGCCTGCAAATGACCAAAATACAGCAAAAATGACATATTGACACCAATATAGCAGACTTCCTGTGCGACTGACAGCTTGGTCCCAAGAGACTTTTTTGTAGGTTTCTATCTGATGAACATGTCCTGTAAAAATCAAGCTTGTATGTTAAAGAACATGGCGGGGCTCTCAAAAACAAACATGGTAGGTGGCGCTATTGAGCCGTTTTTTGTTCACCCATGCAAGTGCTGTGTATCTAAGTTGGAGATATGTAAGAGGCCTCTCATTCTGAAATCTCAGCCTCGTGATACAAACGGCTGATTTTTTATGAATTTTTAATTATCTGACTGCAACGCAATCAACCACTTCCTGTTTGGTGGTGGCTTGCGCAGGCACCGTCAGGTGTACACCCATGAAACTTTAGACGATGAGAGAAGACCCTTATGAGTATCTCCTGTTGTAATTTTATGAATGTCGGACAAAGCACAGAGAAAAGATAGGTCAGAATGTGACATAAAATGTATTTGTCAATATCTAGGTGGCGCTATGGAGCTCGTCCAAGATTGTCATATCCATTGGTTCAGAATGGAAGCCTCATCACCTCTATTGAATTTCAGTGAGATTGGACAAGGAATGTGCACGTGAGAGCAACTTTTGTGTGCATGGCGAGACGCCCAACTTCGCCGCTCTGTCACGACCACACCCCCGCATTGAAAGTTATGGCTTTTTATCAGAGTAAACTTCAATGGCTTTTCAACAGGTGGACATCATTTTGAGGTGTGTCGGCTCATCCTACTTGGAGCAGTGATGCTCCAAGTAAAACATGTCATTTCCTTTTACCAGCAGGTGGCGCTACACTTGTTCTGGATTTTTCCACTTCTGATGTGTTCAGAGTCAGACTACAATCATGCATATCAATTTTGGATCAGATTGGATTTTGCATGGCTGAGTAATGGCCATTTTTCTTTTCATGGCGTGTTTTCAAAATGACCTCCATTTTCGACGCGCCGCCACGGTCACAAACATCCGTAAAAACTTAAAAGCTTCGCAATTTAACATCGGACATGTGTTTAGTTTACAAAACCAAAGTTTGGAGTCATTATTCACAAATCTCTAGGAGGAGTTCGTTCTAGAGCGAGGCCTGCAAATGTCCAAAATGGAGCAAAAATGACATATTGACCTCAATATATCAGACTTCCTGTGCGAGTGACAGGTGGGTCCTTTCAGACTTTTTTGTAGGTCTCCATCTGAAGAACATGCCCTGTAAAAATCAAGCTTGTACGTTAAAGCGTATGCGGGGCGTCGGGACAAAAGTCACTGTAGGTGGCGCTATCGAGCCGTTTTTCTGCGCCCATGCCAATCTCCTATAAAATACGAAATTTTTCGCGACTCCTGATGTGTGTGCCAAATTTGGTGAGTTTTGGGGTATGTTAAAGGCCTCAAAAAGGCGACTCTTCCGGTAGAATAATAATAATAATAATAATAATAATAATAATTAAAGCTACAAGTAGCATTTAGCGGGCCCGAGCACGTGCGACCGCATGGCACGAGCGACCGCCCCGTGAGCAACGCCCTGCTCGAGCCATTCTCGTCGTTTTTTCTTGTCCATTCTGGAGCTCCAAGCTAATGTTAATACGACAGCAGCCTGGGGGGGGGGGGGGGGGGGGGGGGGGGGGGGGGGGGGCTGTAATCTGTTGCCTTAAGGGACAAAGACTTTTGCATATAGCATGAAAAAAATTCAAGCAATGATGATAATTGCTATCACTGTCCCTAAGGATGAGAACAATAGAACTCATTCAATTTCCACTACAATGTCTAGATGAGTGTCAGCTATGTCTGATAACTTGGCCAATTAGCTGGACCGGGATCTTGCAAAGTGCAGGTGGTTAACGTCCAGTGTGATGAGTCTGTGGACGGCAACAGTACAGCATAGCTTTTGGTTTCCACAAGAGAAGAACTCCTGACACATCTGCCCTAACAGACAACTACAAGAGGAGTTGAAATGTATAACACGGTGAAGGAGTTTTTGTGCAGAAAAAGGTACAATTAGAAAAGCTGGTAGCAGTGACTGCAGATGGGACTCCTGCTATGATCAATAGACAAACAGGTTTCATCACTCACTGTAAAGCTGACCCAGACTTTCCAAAATGTCTGCATTACTGCTGCGTCATTCACCAGCAGGCCTTATGTGCAGAAGTGATTGGCTCTGGACATATAATGACTCTTATTCTGAAAATCGTAAACAACCTCAGCTGCAAAGCAAAACAGCACAGGATTTTTAAGGTGCTATTGGAGGAGATGTCTGTTGAATATGGTGAATATGAACATTGTGAATCTGAACTTGCATTCTTGACTGACATTACTGGAAAACTAAACCACTTGATCTGCGAGCTGCAAGACAATGGCAAAACTATTTTTTTTTGACCAGCCTGCCTGAGCCAGTGTTTTTCTTGTGGGGATCTTTTCTGCCAGGGCTTGTCAGCTTGGTCAGTGGATGTTGCTGCAGTTGTTTCCCTTGCTGGGACAGCTGGAGTTAAACACAGCAGCTCACGGCTCTGAAGTGGACCCCGTTGCTGTCCCAGTCTGGATGGGCACTGTGGCGATGTTCCAATGGCCAGGCTGGCTCCTGGTATAAAGAGATTCCCAAATACCATTTCCTAACCGCAGAGCCAAGGATGTGTTTACATGTTTAGGTCAAAAATGTGATGGACAGCTTCATGTTGTCTTTTGATGTAAGTTTAAACCTAAACATGCCACCCTGTTATTAATCCAGTTGATATGGTTCTCCATCTGTGTCTAGGTGATAGAAAAGCATTTTTTTTTATATTTAGAGCTCTAAGCAAACAAACAGTTGTCTATATAAAAGAGCTTTTACAATTGTGCACTTTTAGCAGGTCTCTGAGTTCATGTGACCAATGTATGGTGGATTTTCACAGACCTTGTTTAAAACTGAAGGTGAGAGAGACTTAGAGAAATGGCTTCATTGTTCTGGAGTTCTTTGTTTCATCCACAGAAGAGTAGAATTGGTGATTGATTTTGAAAAGCTGCTGAAATAGTATCTTTTTAAAATTGCAATTTCTAACTTGGGTTTTACATTTTGTGTTCCATTTTTTGTGCTTTAATTGGGAAGCATTTGTTATTTGTTTGGTGTTTTTAAGGTTCTGCAAATATACACATCATTTTTTAGAGACATTTGTTATCAGTTGTGTTTGTTGATTTGTAGTTTAATTTCATTGGATGTATAGATGTCGTGTGGGGGGGAGGCTCGAGAGCAGGTAGGACCCAGGCGCAGAGACGGGAGGCAAACGGGTTCAGGGCAAGTGGGTTTATTTAACTAGCAAAAAGCGCTGCAGAGCAGGATGACAAAACTAAAAACAAAAACTTACTGTGGCATGGCAAGGGACATGGACGCCAGACAAGAAGACGTGATCAACATGAGCAGAAGTTAATGGACCAGCACAGGAGGAAGGGAGAGACAAGACTTATATACAGACAGGGCAGACAAGACACAGGTGAACACGATTAGGGCAGATGGGGACCAAAGGAAGTAAAACTCAAGAAACATGACAAGACAGGAAACCTTTCAAAATAAAACAGGAAACAGAACCAAACAAGACAGAACAAGAACTAAAGCGAAAAACAAGACAACAAACTGAAACCATGACAATAGAAAGGAAAAGAAGTTCAAACATTGATTATAAAAAAGGATATAAGAGATAAAAAAAAAGAAAAAGGAAAAGAAAAAAGATAAAATATTGATTTAATTGCATTTTGAATGAATAAAAAACAATGATTAATAGAATCAGAATCAGAATCAGAAATCAGAAAAAGTTTTATTGCCAGGTTCAGTAGAGCGCACTTTACAAAACGAGGAATTTGACTTGGTGTATAGTGCAATTAAGAATAAGTTAAAAATTAAGTTAACAACAACAACACACTATATACAGTAGAGTAAGGTGAATTAAAGTGGGAGCACAGATGGGCTGGGATGGTGGGGCCTGTAAGTGGCACCGACAGTCCTTTGGTGGGCGGGGGGGGAGGGGGGGTCACCTGGGGGAGTTGGGGTACTGTTCAGCAGGCTGACTGCAGTGGGGAAGAAGCTGTTCTTGTGGCGCGAGGTCCTGGTCCTGATGGACCGGAGCCTCTTGCCAGAAGGGAGGGGCCGAAAGAGATTATGTCCTGGATGAGAGGGGTTGGCTACAATCCTGGCTGCCCGCCTCCAGGTCCTGGAGATGTGCAGCTCCTGGAGAGACGGGAGGTGGCAGCCGATCACCTTCTCTGCTGAGTGGATGACGCGTTGCAGCTTGGCCTTGTCTCTGGCCGTGGCCGCAGCGAACCAGACTGTGATGGAGGACGTGAGGGTGGATTCGATGATGGCATCGTAGAAGTCTACCAGCATCTTTTCAGGGAGGTGAAACTTCTTCAGCTGCCTCAGGAAGTACATCCTCTGCTGGACCTTCTTAGTGATGGAGCTGATGTTCTGCTCCCACTTGAGGTCCTGGCTGATGATGGTTCCCAGGAAGCAGAAGGACTCCACAGAGGTCACCGGGGAGTCACAGAGGATGACAGGGGGGAGGGGGGCTGGGGCCTTCCTGAAGTCCACTGTCATCTCCACTGTCTTCAGAGCATTAAGCTCCAGGTTGTTAGCGCTGCACTATGACACCAGCCTGGCTATTTCACTCCTGTAGGCCAACTCATCTCCGTCAGAGATGAGGCCGATGAGTGTGGTGTCGTCAGCAAACTTCAGGAGTTTGACAGACAGGTGACCAGCTGTGCAGCTGTTTGTGTACAGGGAGAGTAACAGGGGTGAAAGGACACAGCCCTGGGGGTATCCGGTGCTTGTGGTCCGAGTATCTGAGACGAGCTTCCCCAGCCTCACATACTGCTGTCTGTCCGTCAGGAAGTCTGTGATCCACCTGCAGGTGGAGTCAGGCACATTCATCTTGGAGAGTTTTTAATACTAAAGATGTATGAAAGACATACCGAAAAATGTCTTTCAGTGTTTAACTGGCTGTCTTTGGATTATGCATGCCTGAGTAATGGCCATTCTTACTCCTCATCTCTCTGTTCACTGCTTGCTAATTTACATAGCAGGGGTCCCAGCAGGAGGGGGCGGGGTTGTAACACGACTCCTTCAGCAGAGCCAGGCTGAGAGAGGCTTTGACATGTAAGATGTTAGATGTTAGAATGCTAGATGTTAGAATGACCAGTTCATTGTATATCTATGAAAATATTCAGGGAGCTATGGGACATGTTCAGCTATAGGTGTGTGAAAATTGGTGTCGATTGTTGAAACATAAGTTACCATAAAAAAATGTTTGTTTGGAGTCTAGACAGATTTAACACAGGTTTTTGGATGAAAAAGGATTTTTTATAAATCATCTGTTACACTTTTAAGTCTGAAAAAAATATGGAAGGCAGCAAACACAGATCTCTACCGTTTTTAATTTTTTTGTGCTGATATTTGAAAGATAAGTTATGCAAAAAAATAGGTGTTTGCAGTTTTGCCTAAAAAGACGTTTTCGGACCTTTTTGGATCAAATGTTGTCTAAAAGTTCACCTGTAACTTCAATCATTCTGAATTTTTTTAGGAAAACTAAACCACTTCAACTGTGATCTGCAAGGCAATGGTAAAACTATATTTTTTATGGAACAGCCTGCAGTGTTTCTTGTGGGGATCTTTTCTGCCAGGGCTTGCCGGCTTGGTCGGTGGTTGTTGCTGTTACCAATCCAGTTGATATGGTTCTCCATCTGTGTCTAAGTGATATAATCAGAATCAGAATCGTTTATTGTCATTGTACATGGGGATACAATGAAATTGCAGCAGCCTTGGAGTGAAGGAGTTACATAAAATAAAAATAAAAATAGAATAGAAAAAGAAATACTGTATTTACAACTCTTAACAAAAAATGAACAATATGGACAGAAACTGTTAAATATTAAATATTTGTGAATAAAATAGAAAGGAATTACATGAGTTGCTGTGAGCACAGCTTAATAAATATCAAGTTATTGCACAGTGACCCGGTTAGACAGTCAGGATATTGCACGCATTGTAGTAAAATTAGAGTGAGGTGTGGTTGGTGGACGTATGTGCATTCCGTATGATAATTGCCTATGGAAAAAAGCTGTTTCTTAGTCTGTTTGTCCTGGTTCTGATGGACCTGTACCTCCTTCCAGAGGGCAGCAGTTCAAACAGAGGGAAAGCAGAATGGGTGGAGTTAGTGGTGATGCTAGTCACTCTGCTGATACAGCGAGACTGGTAAATGTCCTTCAGTGAGGGGAGGGGGCAGCCGATGATCCTCTGCGCTGTCTTTACCACTCTCTGGAGACTCTGCCGTTCTGCTTCAGTGCAGTGGGAAAACCACACTGTGATGCCATAGGACAGAATGCTCTCAATGGTTGAGCGGTAGAACGTTACCAGCAGCTCCTGGCTGACGTCGTTCCTCCTAAGTTTTCTCAGGAAGTGCAGGCGTTGCTGGGCCTTCCTGATGACAGTCATGGTGTTGTTAGACCATGTGAGGTCAGCAGAGATGGTGGTGCCCAGGAGGGTGAAGCTGTGGACCCTCTCCACACAGTTTCCATCGATGTAGAGTGGGGGTGGATCTGTTCTGTTCTGCAAACTGGTGGGGGACGAAGATTGGAGGGAGGGAGTCTTTGATGTGTCCCAGGAGCAGCCGCTCCAGACACTTTGTGATTACAGCAGTGAGTGCAACTGGGCGGAAGTCCGTGAGGAAGGCTGTGGATGAGGACTTTTTGAGTATCGGGATGATAGGGGATGACTTCAGGCAAGCAGGGATGAAAGCCTGAGCTAGCGACAGGTTGAAGATTTTTGTGAAGACCTGGGAGAGTTTATCGGCGCAGGCCCGCAGAACCTTTCCGGGAACTCCATCAGGTCCCGCCGCTTTCCTGGGGTTTACCCTGCTGAACATCCGTGCCATCCGTGCCACGTCCATAAAGGCATTGTTTTTATATTTAGAGCTCTAAGCAACCAAACAGTTGTCTATATAAAAGAGCTTTTACAATTGTGCACTTTTAGCAGGCTGAAAAAATTATCTTTTTAAAATTGCCATTTCAAATTTGGGTTTTAAAATTTGTGTTCCATTTTTCTGTGCTTGTATTGGAAGGATTTGTTATTATTTTGTTTAAAAGTGCTACATATTGTATATACACATAATTTATTTAGAGAAATTTTCTATAGGTTGTGTTTTTTGGTTTTGTAGTTTAATTTCATTGGATTTATATTAAGGAAAAGAAGTTGCAGCATTGATTAAAAAAGGATAAAAGAGACATTTACTGTCTAAGTCTTATGTTACATCTGTAGAACTGTACTGAGAGTTGGGTTTTGTTTTGGAGCACATTCATATGTTTTGTTTGTAAAAAAAAAAAGATAAAATATTAAGTTAATTGCATTTTACATGACTAGAAAAGCAATGATTATTCATAAAAATCTATGAAAGACATACAAAACAAATGAAAAAGAAGTCTGCCCTCCCTCTTGTGTCTAAACTATTGTCACCTCACTTCTGGGTTAGTTAGCATATAAACAGGCAGCTGGTGTGTGTGTGTGTGGGGGGGGGAGGGGGGGGGTGAAATTTGACTCCAGCAACAGGAAAGATTGAGGAGCAGGCTGCAGCATGAGGAAAAGACTGAACCATGTAAGAGGAAATGACATCCTACAGTTGACCAGTTCATTTTATATCTGTAAAGAATATTCAAGAAGCATTTAGACATGTTCAGCTATATGCGTGTTAAACTTGGTGTGGATATTTGAAGCATAAGTAATTTTAAAACACACTTGTTTGGAGTCCAGACGGAAAAAGCACAGGTTTTGGGATGAAAAAGGATTTTTTTAAAATCATCTGTTTCACCTGGACTTCTGAAAAAAATATGGAAGGCAGCAAACACAGATCCCTACATTTAAAAAAATAAATGGTGTTGATATATGATGATTAAGTTATGAAAAAAAATAGGTGTTTGTAGTTTTGCCTAAAAAGACGTTTTCGGACCTTTTTGGATTAAATGTTCTCTAAAAGTTCACCTGTAACTTCAATCATTCTGAATTTTTTTAGGAAGCAGTAGCACATAAATGCCTATGAAAGTTGAATTCTTGGTGCTGATAACCTAAACAGAATTTATGCTAAAAATCTTTGTTCAGTCCAAAATTTCATTAAAAAAATCAAGTGATGAAGTTTCTCGTAGACCCTATAGTGTTACATATCAAAGCTGGAGGTTATTAAAGGCATCTAATTCTGAAATCTCAGCTTCCTGAGACAAACGGCTGATTTATAATAAATTTCTATTATTTGGGTGCACATAATCGACCACTTCCTGTTACGCAGGCACCGTCAGGTGTACACCCATGAAACTTTACACGATGAGAGAGGACCCTTCTGAGTATCTCCAGTTTTAATTTCATGCACATCGGACAAAGCAAAGAGAAAATACAGGGCAGAATGTGCCCAATGCAATAACTAGGTGGCGCTATAGAGCTCGTCCAAGATTGTCATATCCATGGGTTCAGAATAGAAGCTTCATCATATCCATTGAATTTCAGTGAGATTGGACAAGGAATGTGCACGTGAGAGCAACTTTTGTGTGCATAGCGAGATGCCCAACTTTGCCGCTCTGTCACGACCACACCCCCGCATTGAAAGTTATGGTTTTTTGTCAGAGTAAACTTCAATGGCTTTTCAACAGGTGGACGTCATTTTCAGGTGTGTCGGCTCATCCTACTTGGAGCAGTGATGCTCCAAGTCTAACATGTCATTTCCTCTTGCCAGCAGGTGGCGCTACACTTTTTCCAGATTCTTTCACTGCAGATGTGTTCAGAGTCAGACTACAATCATGCATATCAATTTTGGATCAGATTGGATTATGCATGGCTGAGTAATGGCCATTTTTCTTTTCATGGCGTGTTTTCGAAACAACGTCGAATTTCTACGCGCCGCCACGGTCACAAACAACCATAAAAACTTAAAAGCTTCGCAATTTAACATCGGACATGTGTCTAGTTTACAAAACCAAAGTTTGTAGTCATTATTCACAAATCTCTAGGAGGAGTTCGTTCTAGAGCGAGGCCTGCAAATGTCCAAAATAGAGCAAAAATGACATATTGACCTCAATATATCAGACTTCCTGTGCGAGTGACAGGTGGGTCCTTTCAGACTTTTTTGTAAGTCTTCATCTGAAGAACATGCCCTGTAAAAATCAAGCTTGTACGTTAAAGCGTATGCGGGGCGTCGGGACAAACGTCACTGTAGGTGGCGCTATCGAGCCGTTTTTGTGCGCCCATGCCAATCTCCTATAAAATACGAAATTTTTCGCGACTCCTGATGTGTGTGCCAAATTTGGTGAGTTTTGGGGTATGTTAAAGGCCTCAAAAAGGCGACTCTTCCGGTAGAATAATAATAATAATAATAATAAACATTCGAATTACAATAGGGTCCTTGCACTCCGTGCTCGGGCCCTAATAAACATTCGAATTACAATAGGGTCCTTGCACTCCGTGCTCGGGCCCTAAAAATATGCTTCTGAGAATTTCTTAATTCAAAGTGTTGTGAATCAGGAGCAGATGAAAAAATGCCCTTGGAAAAAGATCGTAAGTGTGACGTACAGGTTACTAAGGCAGCCCACAAGCTCCCTGCTCCACTCCATTCTGATGCATCCACTTGTGGACAAATAAACCCATGTATGGTTTCAGTTTTGTTATCTAATCTGGAATCTGGCTCAAAACCGTACGGCTGGATATAGCTCCAACATTGCTTGGCATTTTTGTTGCACTTTTAAAGCTAAGTTGGGGTTGTGAGGGGCTGTGAGAGAGCGGGAGAGCATGTAAACAGATGGATGACTGGAAAGGGGCATGTTTACTCCACGCCAAAAAGTCCCACCCACAACTCTGATGAACCACTGCTGCACTGCAGAAACTGTCCTAAAAGTCCTAAGGGTTTTTGACAATAGATTAAAAGATGAATGGAGTAGGACCTTAAAACATAAATGTCTATGCACATGCGAGTAATAATTGGTCACTAAGGAACTGTGTAATGATAAGTAGTGAATTTATTAGAGTAACACAGGCTTTTCCAGACAGATAGTAGTCTTGTGGTGATGAGATGGAGACCTTTTAATAATGTCATTTTCTGCTATTTATAAGTGCTTTAATATTATTTACATTCTCTTCTGAATAGACTTCTAGCTAAGAGCTAAACTGCATAGTGCATTTGTCTGGTGTCAAAGGTTAGCTTTTATTATCAATAGAAAGATTGAACAGAGTTAAAGTAATAAATAACTTATAGAAATGATGATTTGAAAAAGAGTTGGCTAAATAGTGGTAGACAACACCACAAACATGACTACTGTAAAAAATAACATACATTTTTCAAAAGAAAATTAAAAAATATATCTGCATTCATTACTGCATTATATACACAGCACATTTTTCAACATAGGATTCAGATTTGTTCTCGGTCATAGCAAAGCTTTAGATTAAATCGTTTTGGAGGATACATTGCACGTATAAAGCCTTCAGAAATCTTGTTTAACGTAGATCAAATGTTCTGCTTTCCATGGGTTCTACTGCTGGAAGGGTTTGCTGTTGATTGCCTGTGAGGAGAAAAGCAGATTCATACCATTACATGGGATGTTTTTGCTCTGCATTTGCTGTGGGGAATGTGTCACTTCAATCCATGCCAGCTCCAGATGTTTGACGTTTCCCAACACTTTGTTATAACACAGGATAATACTCACAATATTATTGGTCCATCTCAATGTCCTGCAGGTCGCTTATATAAACAAAAGTACAAATAGAAATTAGAATGGCATAAGACATTAACTTTAAATCTATTGATCTAATTTAATTGAATGAGCTCTAAAATTCTCACCTTGAGTTTGTGTGTATTCTTGATCCAAAGAAGACATGTGTTTTCTAATTTGGAAAGAAAGAAGTAAAGATTCAATAGATACACATCATCTTTTTGTTAAGAAATCACAAAGCAATACTAGTGTATAAGTAACAAGGGATTAAAAGAGCAACAAACTGTTACGTCCTCTTCTGCATTTGGTTAACAAAGAATTTACAAAGGTGGGCGGTTGAAAGCTGTGAAAACAATTCAGAAGATGGCCCAGGGTTTTTATTCAATTTCTATAGTGTTTGAAATTCTTGATGCTTCAAGTTGGAACTTTTGCAACTATTGTTCCAGTACTGCTAAAGAGCATCTTGATAAGAGACATATTTTGGAGGGAACATCTCTGTCATGCTTTGTTTTGTCTCACCCATGAAAGCAAAAATAGGTCATGATTCCAGAACAGATGGGAAAACCCAAAATGATAAGAAATCTTTTTTTTTTTAAGAAAAACATCCTCCAGTAGAGGGGTTAGCAACCTGTACAGTTGGCATGCAGAGGGGGTGTGACAGCAATAAGCACTTGATCTGCCATCTGTATTGCTTGTATCTTTCAAAAAAATAAAAATAAAAAAGGCTTTGAGTGACAATATCTTCTAACAATGTTACCGTGATCCCACCCATCATTACAAATACTGAAATGTCTGCGTCAGCCTGCCTTGACAGGCGATTTAAATTGATGTGCACCGTAGGAAGAAAAAATCACCTAAGTATGAAAACATTATAATGTGAGCTGCTGCACACGTTTATGACTGCACAGCTGGCTTTTTGCGTCATGTTTTTGGTATCGCACAGGCTGTGATGTATGATGTTAAAAGTTAAGTTTTTTGAATAATAACCAAGCAAGGTCAGATTAAGCCCAGACTTTCTTTCTGTTATGCCAAATGTCAATATAACATGTGAACATGTTTTAGAATGAAAATCACAGCTGATTGACGCTCCATTTACTGGGGGTGAAAAAAATTTATAATGACTGTCCGATTGCAGAAAATGTATACTGCTGTAATTTGCACACTTACGTAAAAGTGAAAACATTTAATTTCATTTGAAAAAAAAACACCATCACAGAATGAACTTACGTTAAGTTACTCAGGCCCTGTCACAAAATTTAACAAAAGATGAATAACCCAAAATTCGCTTATTTTTTTTCATGTTAATGGTTGTGAAGTTTTTTAAAATATTGATGGTATTTTATTTTGATATATACAATCCTATTGCTGTTTTTATGGCATACCACAAGTAATAGCCTACTTTTTTGTTTCAAACAAAAATAGTTGCAACGCTATGTCTTTGTATTAGTGTTCCCAGTACAGTTGGTGATGGCACAGCTGTTAAGGAGAACATTTTAAATTGGCACCTCATGTCATAAACATTGCTGACCCCTGCTCTAATATAACTGTGTTTCCGGAGGCCAACATAACTCTTTGTGAACACTGGACGTGTTTAGTGATGTTAAATCAGTCTTTTGAAGGCAGAGCAGTTTTTTTTTATTGCAAAGAAGATCTCCTTATTTTTTACGCTGGTTTCATTTGAATTTAGCCACGTGTAAATGTCCATATGACCACTTTTGACCACTGTTGTTCAGTCTCTCCAAACACAGCACGTAATACACCAAATTTTGACATTAAACTCACCAAAGATAATGCTGGTATTACTTGTGATGACACTTTGTTTACAGTATTTGGAAAGGAATACATGATTTGAAAATATGAGTACCTGAACAAAAATTACAGTTTTCCATTACAGTTACAATTTAAATTAAAGCCGCAAGCGGCGTTGTATGGCCCGCAGACGCAACCCGCCTCCACGCCCAACTCTACGCACCACCGCTGACCTCACCGCCCTCACAGCCCGCAAATTAAAAGCTAGTCAAGGCTGGATTTGCTAATTATGCTAACAATGCTAACTATGCTAATGTGGCTAAAAGTGCTAGCATTGCGATCAGCATCATCAACTGACTCAGAAAAACACATTATCTAAAATGCTAATTATGCTTACTATGCTAGCTACGCTAATGTGGCTTAAAGTGCTAGCATTGCGATCAGCATCATCAATGGACTCAGAAAAATACATTACCTAAAATGCTAATTATGCTAACTATGCTAGCTATGCTAATGTGGCTAAAAGTGCTAGCATAGCGATCAACATCATCAACTGACTCAGAAAAACACATTCCTCCATTGGTGAGAGCTATATGTCATAAGTTGAAAAAAACCCCCACTTTTTCCAAAATGGCGGCTTTTCTGTTCATTTTATCTCCATAGCAACCATTTTATGTTTTGGTCCCCTCGGGAGGACGAACAGATTGACGTCAGTTTCGGACAAATCGGTAAAAGTAAACTTTTTGTCGCCCTTAGCAACAGGGGTTTTATGCTAACCACGCCCACATTCCTTATATGTCCATATCCAGTGTTTTTCAATGTAATCTGTTTCAGGCATGAATGCATGCATTCAATTTTCACTGTATTGTATTGAAATGCATGGGAGTTATAACAGTGCGCCACTTTGCTAGCATGCCACGCGCACGCCGTTCAAAATCTACAACTTCTAATTCCAACATTTTTTCCACAGTAGCTTGCCATTGATGCCCAAAAAGTTTCGAGATGATTGATGAAAATTCCAACGACAAGTTTAAGTTTGAATCCAGTGGTAAAGGTGTTTTTTATATAAAATTCAAAATGGCCGCCTTTTCCCGAGGTCAAAGGTCGACGAAACTCCAAAGGTGATTGTAGACTTACGCTAGGGACATGCGAGTCAAATTTCGTCAAAATCGCTCGAAAAAAAGTTCATTTTTCCATATTGTGTAAAATCGCGAAAATCTCAAAATGGCAGATTTTGGCACAAAATGGCCGCCAAACCGTAGGTCGTGTCGCCATCACGTAATGATTTCAAAACTTTATTTGGATATACCCGACAAAGTTATCTAGGTTTCGTTAGCCGATTCTTAAAAATAAAATCCGATTTTTTTTTTTTTTTTTGCCGAGTCAGCACTTTTTTTTGCGATCGTTTTTTGTTTACCACGGCCACATTCCTTTATCGATTTTGTCGTATGTGATATCGTTTTGTTCAGTGTGGGCCAGGGTATCGCATATTTCAGTTTCAGGCTATTCCGATAAAATATGTGCGAGCTAGCTAAAATGGCGACGGTTGCGAATTCGCCACGCGCACGCGTTTCAAAATCTACAACTTCTAATTCCAACATTTTGTCCACAATTGATTGCCATTGATGCCCAAGAAGTTTCAAAAAGATCGATGAAAATTCCTAGGACGAGTTTTCGTTTGAATACCTTACTAAAGGTGCTTTTTTTTGAAAATTCAAGATGGCCGCCTCTTCCCAAGGTCAAAGGTCAACGAAACTTCTTTGGTAGTTGTAGAATCGTGCTAGTGGCATGTATGTGAAAAATACTATGTGAAAAAACACGAAAATCGCCATTTCTCTGAGTTCGCCACAAAATGGCCGCCAAGCAGTAGGTCGTATGGCCATCCCATAATGATTTCATAACTTCTTTGGGATATTTCCAACACGCGTGTTTTGGTTTCGTACCTGTATTTCAAAATATTTTTTTTGGCCCCATAAGCGATTTTCGGCCCATTCATTTTTTTTACGGGAACGCTCGCCGTGATGTCATCGACTTCGGGGGGTTGACGTTTTCTTTGCCGAAAATTCATTTTCAATTTATCCTAGGTGTGTGCCAATTTTGGTGAGTTTTCGGGTATGTGGCGGGGGTCAAATTTGAGCTCAAAGGCGCAGATAGAAAGCAGAATAATAATAATAATAATAATGAAACAAAGCAGAAACAATATAGAAGTTTTTGCAGTCAGGTGGCCTATGTATTTCAATGCGGCCTGTCTTTTACTATAGGCTGGGCATGTATTTTTGGCTTTAAACCCGTCTTTTAAGGGCTTTTTGGGGCTTTTTTGTGTTTTTGTCGTCATTTTTGCGACTACAATTTTGACGTTTTTGCGTTGGTGTTGTGCGTGTGTGTGTGTATTTTTGTTGTATTACACAATTGTCGTGTCGTTTTGTGCTTTGGGCGACTTTTGACCCCATTTTTTGGCGTTTTGACGCGTTTTTTTGACGTTTTGGACTTTTTGAGTGTTCGACCCTCATAGCAGTTACAATATGGTCCTTGCACTCTGTGAGTGCTGCGGGCCATAATAAAGAGCACTTGTAACACTTTTTTTTTCTTTTTTGGCAACCTTAATATGGTTTGTTTCTAAAAAAAATTAGAAATTTCTTCAGAAGATTAAGCTAAAGTCCAGTGTTATAACCCAGAGCCACATTTCCTGTGTCTGCATACACTTACAGGCATTTGGACATAAATCTGGGTAGAAGCTGATGCAAGGTTTACATTTGGAGATATTGTAGCTTTTCAAATGCTAAAAGAATACTCACAAACTCACCAAATGCAAGAGTTAAAGTTTTATTGTAGGTAGGAGAAAGCATGTTTTCTTCTCATGTAAACAGCTTTTATTTTAGTTGTGTGAACATATTTTGAGTTTCACAGTTACTGTACTAGTGTGTGAAAGTTTTGAACTGACATTCTGTTAAGCAGAATGTGAAGCTACAAGCTAACTGATTAGTCACAAACAATTTCCTAATCTAATAATGACTTTAAGAATAGCTTTTTTTGCTACTCAAGCCAAGAGCATGCATCCTATTTTTCCACTGCTGAAGCTGGATTTGACAATGGTTGTGTTGAAAGGGCACTTTTAAACGGCAGCACCTATTGGAGTGCAAAAAAATAAAAAAAATAAAGCTCCTAGAAATTGTTTTTACAAGTAACTTTGATAAAAATGCTTGGATCTTTGCTTACTTAAATTCAAATTAAACTTCCTGCTAAATGCTTCTTAAAGTGCTTAATGCTTTACATAGTAAAATAAAAAAGATAAAAAACAGTAGTCAAATAGCAATCGTAAATAAAAAAACAACACATAAAAACGCCACACACTTGCACATCCCGCAAATACAATCAAAATACTCAAATGAATTCTTATTAGCATTAATAAAATCAAATTAGAACATGCGGACATGTAAAACTGCATAAAAGCTATACTAAAAAGATTTGTCATCATTTTTTTTTTTTGAAAACCTGGATTAAATTAACACACCTTCCAGTGTGAATTTGAATGGAAATGTGTACCTCTATATAAGGTTTCCAGCAGTTAGGCTGCTGTTGGACCACTGGAGTAGAAAACAAGCTGAGCCAGTCAGGAATCCAGGCATAACTTTGTATATTGCAGCATGTTTTCCTTGTGGCTTTCTTAGTAGGAGGTCATCTGGGTCAAACAACTCCTGATCATCATCATGATATACCAAACATTGTTTTGAAGAAAATGTTTTTGATCCTGTCTGAAATAATCATGAAACAAACTAATTGTTTCTGCATGCAACTGGGTTGTTTGAAACATTGTGGCTATTTGCATTTTCCTGTGCCACTGTGTAAAAATGATGGAAATAGCATGTTTTTTTTCTTTTATAATTATTCAGAGATGTTAAAGTCCCTTTCTGATCATATTATGATCCATTTTAAAAGCATTCCCAGTGGTCTTTTAATTATGATTGTGCCGGTTTAAGCCAAAAAGGGAAAAAGAAAAAGCCATTTTCTAGGATATGTTTGTGCATAGCAGCAGAAGTTGATTAGAAGTTTGCCTCAGAGTTGTGAGCGCCTGCCCCATATCCCATCATCCCTTTTTTTAAACTCTCTTCTGCTGGCTTATATCCTTTCACACACCCAACTTAACATTAGTGGTGCAACAAAAATGGTGGGCAATATTGGAGCTAATCAGCCGTACAGTCTTAAGCCACATTCTAGCTCTGACAAGGAAAACAAAGACGTACATGGATCTATTTGTCTGTAAGTTGATGCATCAGACTGGACAAGGGAGCTCGTAGCCTGCCGTAATAACTTATGCATCACACTTACGAGCTTTTTTCAAGACATTTTTTTGTCGTTTCCTGATTCACAACAATTTGAATAGAGAAATTCTCAGAAACGCAGTTTTAATATATATTTTTTTTATATACAGTATATTTCCTCCATCACAAGAAATATGCCACAAACATGTTAAAAACACCAAAAACACAGTTTTCATTGGAGTGGATCATTGAAGGAAACTCATGGTCACATTCTACATGCAGGAAAAGCTGCGGTGTCTAACATTTTCTACAATTAATCTGTACTCCATGAAGCATGCCATCATTCCAAAGCAGGTCTCCCAAAGGATTGATGACCAAAAAATGTGGTCATTAAGAGTCTTTGCCACTTTATTATAGTTTCCTAAAACCCAGAAAGTTCATAGACTGCAAATCTTGCTACCACACACGTGTTTCCAGGGAATTTTCAAAAGATAGCTCAAATATAACTAAACAATGCTACACATATGCAGACATGAACCCGAGCTGCTATCAAGTAGTTTATCTTTGATTTCTATAGCTAATTGTGACCTTCATGTAAGCATGTGATTATCAGCACCAAGAATGTGGGCTGCATATGTTTTCATCCGTTTCACTGGCAATGTCAAACACTGAAAGAGCAACATGATATTTGGAGGAAGACGAGAAGATCTAAACCCAGTCAGCGGGGCCCCTCTTTGGTCCTCCCTTGTCTAAAGGCTGGATGCACCCTACAGAGTCTGTGGATTCTCAGTCAGGTCATATTATCACAGGATTCTGTTTGTGAAGGAAACTGGACTTTTAAGTTGATCTATGGATATGTTTTGCCACTCATCCAAGCGGCTTCTTTCCAACTGCTGTGAGGAATTCTGGTTATTTACGTCCAAACTAGCTCAGGGGAGAGGCAAAAAGTTATATTTTTCAAAATAGAATGACTATAATTTTTATGCACTGGCCTGGCCAAAAGGAAAATGGCAAATATAGACCCTTTCCAAAAGAATCTGAATATCATGGAGAAGTGTTTTCATTTCCATAATCAAACTTTCCTAGAATATAAATTTAGGGCCCACTGTTTAATCAATTTCAGGTATGTCTTTGTTCATAAATTGGGTTTCTAGCTCATAAACCCCAAAAAACAGGATTTCAGAAAATTAGAAAGCTGTAAAAAAAAAAAAAAAAATCACACTTTACTTCTCAGTTTTTGCACACGCACACACATACAAATCAATCGAAATAAAATATTTTCAAAGGGATTAGTGCATCTTCAACATAGTATGGACAAGGGCTGGATCTTGCTGGAAGATGAAATCTGCATCTTCATCTAGATCCTCAGTAGAAGGAATCCTGAACTCCTCTGGAACATTCTGGTAGACTGTTACAGAGATTTTGGGTTGAAGAAAGCAGAGGTTACCATCACCAGTGCTGGTCATTGCACCCCAAACCATGACAGACTATGGAAATTTCGCGCTGGACCTCAAGCAGTTGGGGTACTGCTCTTCACCAGTCTTCCTCCAAACCCTTGGACCTTGATTCCCAACTGGAGAGAAATGACCAATAGTCCAGTCCTTCTTCTCCTTGGTCCAGTTGAGATGTTTCTTCCGTTGGCCCAGGCTCAGAAGTGGCTTGACCCGAGGAACCCAACAGTTATAGCCCATCTCCTGAATTAATCCAAATGTGGTGGTTTTTGAAGCTGTTCCTCCACCTCATTCCACTATTTCTGGATGTCTGCAGGTTCTTGAGCCTTGTCCTTTTTTGAGTATCTGCTGAAGCCCACGATTGTCTCTTTTGCTGGTGCATTTTCTCCTGTCACATGTTGCCACATGCTCCCCCACCTTTAGACTTTCTGTTGATCTGCTGGGACACAGCTCCCTTTTTATTTACTTAAATTCGCAGCCTCCTTGGCTATGAATTTTTGTGGATTACAAATTCTATGGAGGGGATCAATGATGGTCTTCTCGCTAGTTGTCAAGTCTGAAGTCTTCCCCATATTAAACCGAACTGAGACAATTGAACCAAACTGAACCGACTTAATGACATCTGGAGATGTGCAGGTGCTTTGAGTTTAGTAGATGATAAGGAGGAGAAACTTTGTTTAAAACATTGGTGCTCTGCTAAATTTAGGCAGTTTTCTCCACAGAACTTAATTTTTTTCAAATCCTGTTGCTGTGGGTTTTATGAGCTGGAAACCCAAATTTACATAAAAGAAAGAAGAAAAAAAACTCGAAATCAATTAAACAGCAAACCCTGAATCAAAATTTTATGAAAGCTTTTTTTTTTTGACTGGAATTAATAAAATATTCCATGATATATTTTTTAAAGGGTCAGTACTTATGTATTGCTTCTCTGCCTATCAACACAAGGATCACTGTGGGGTTCAGTGTCTTGTCCAAGGACACTTTGACACATGGGCAATCAGGCAGGAACTAATCTTGTGGCCTTTTTCCCCACAATTAATTACGATGACTTAGTCATCGTAATTCTTCCCAATTGGAAGGGTTTTTCCCAATGACCCTCACTGGACAAAGCTCATTATGCATCCTGGGAATCAAACCCTGGTTTCCCATGCGCCAGTCCTTCACTCAAGCAAATGTGCTACCCAGCCGCCTAAAAAAAACCCAAAACAAACTCCCCTCATCTAAATGTGAAATGTTCAACAAAATTTTAGTCAATTTAGATTTTGTGTTCAACTTCAAAAGGTTTTGCAAAATAAAAATAACTAAAAAATATTAAAGTAATTATGTTATTCATTACAGTTCTGGGACAATAATATTGAAGGTAAGGCATTACTTTTAAGTTCCAATAGCAAGTAGTCTGTCATTTGTACCTCATTTATTGTAGGTGTGACTTGGACCCTGGGCAATGATGCCAAAACACAGTTGTGCTTGGGAGAAAAGGAATGTGTTAAACCCCCACCTCTGTTGAGAGCAGTCTCCATCACTTTGGTACATTTTTGAAAATTAAAGATTAATTTTTTAAATTTTTTTCAGACAAGAAAGAATGAGGCACTTGCAGAAAAACAGTGTACACAGAAGCAGGGAACAAATTTTCCCACATAAAAAAAATAAAAATCACTGGAATTTTGGACAAGCTTCCTATATTTGTATGGTGACATTGCAAACAATCATAACACTGCAAAAACTTTTGGCGGTTTGATGTTATAAAGTGGTACAGAAAATGTCAGATAACTTTATAAAACCCTGGGTTGTTATGTCTCCATCATGTGCAAACCACACATCCCTCAAAGTCCTGGATGTGCCCAGAGTTCTCATGCAGCTTTGCACGTGGATTCAGCAAATTAAAGCTCAGCCAAGAAGAAATCATCACACTGATGTTGCTTTCTTTACTTTTCATTTAAATTCAAACAGCAGCAGGGTTTTTTTGTTTTATCATGAGCTGAAAAAACACCCGCGTGGAGCTGGGTGCTGTCTGTCGACTAACGGCAATTTTTTCCCCACCAATTACTGGTTAACTTTCCTAATCATTCCAAAATGAAGAAAAGTTAATAGTCAATTAAAACCTGACCAAGCCTGCAATTTAACTTGGCTTCAAGAACTACGATTATGTACAGCAAAATTGTAATAGTTCCTGGAATCAGTCTGTAAACTATGCACTGAAAAAACCTTTCCTCACACCATACAAAGTAACTTTATTTGAAACATTTTAAAAAAAGGGCATTATGTGTCTATTAAAGTATTTGCCAATTCATGACAAAAGGAGTAGTCCAAGTCTCCATCAAGTTTTAGAATGCACAAAATTACTGTGCAATTTATAAAATCCAAAAAGAACCACAGAACTGTTTAACACAAGGTAATAGCATTTGTACAGAATGTTACCTAGACAGAAGCAGTTTAAGTTCAAATGTGAAAGTGAGTAAATTCTTACACTCAAACATTAACAGGCTTAGGCATACATTTAAACATATAAGCAGATATTTAGGGACATATTTAAACACCTACTCCAATGAAAATCCTGTTTTTGGTGCTTTTAACCTGTTCTTTTAGAATTTTTCTCATGATGGAGGACATACACATATATATTTTTTTATTTTGTTCTGGCTAAAAACAGCATCATCTTAATTAAAAGACAACTTGGAACGCTTTTACAATAGATTTAAGAAGTTATTGGAGTAGGACTTTTTAAAAAATGAGCAATTCAGACATTTATACTGTCATGGTTGATCCTATGTTAAGACAAGCACGAGTTCTAACCAAATCTTTAAACTTACCAAAATCACAAAAATGCTGTTTATCTGTAAATATTGTTGGACAGTTTAATTTAAACATTACATCTGACCAAACTGACCAACTAAAAAGGCCATCTACAATCCCATCCTCTGTGTACCTATGGTCCATTGACATCAATTTTGAACAAGTAGATTACTGGGATGGTGAACTCCACAATCTGCTGGTTGTTTTATTTTGTACCCTTTGCTAAATTATATATACTATATTTATATATACTAAAACAAAAAAAAATTGCAATGTTTTCTGTTTGCCAGTGTAGATTATTCAGTGGGGCAAAACGTATTTAGTCAGCCACCAATTGTACAAGCTCTTTCACTTAAAAAGATGAGAGAGGCGTTTTCTTTATAGGAATACCTCAACTGAGAAAGACTAAATGAGTAAAGAAATCCAGGAAATCACATTGTCTGACTTTTAAATTATTTATTTGTAAAATGTGCTAGAAAATAATTATTTGTTAAATAAAAACAAAGTTCAAATTTATTTTATATTTACCCTTTGTTGGCAATGACAGAAGTCAAACATTTTCAGTAAGTCTTCACAAGATTTTCCCAAACTGTTGCTGGTATTTTGGCCCATCCCTCCATGCAGATCTCCTCTGGAGCAGTAATGTTTTGGGGCTGTCACTGGGCAACACGGACTTTCAACTCTCTTCAAAGATTTTCTATGGGGTTGAGATCTGGAGACTGGATAGGCCACTCCAGGACCATGAAATCAAATGCTTCTTACATAGCCACTCATTTGCTACCGAGGAAGTATGTTTGGGATCGTTGTATTAATGAAAGATCAAGCCACTTTCATCTTCAATGCCTTTGCTGATGAAAGGAAGTTTTCACGCAAAAGCTGACTACACATGGCCCCCTTCATTCTTTCGTTTCATTTCCTATTTATATAGCCCAATACTACAATTACTAAACTAAACAAACTAAACTAAACTGGACATATCTGCCTGAGACCTTCCTTCTCTGTAAGGTAGGTGTGGTGTTCTTTGGATGCAACTTAGCATTCTTTCTCCTCCAAACACAACAAGTGGAGTTCTTGCCAAAAAGTTCTATTTTGGTTTCATCTGACCATAGGACATTCTCTCAATCCTCTTCTGGATCATCCAAATGCTCTCTAGCAAACTTTAGATGGACTTAAACATGTATTGGCTTTAGCAGGTGAACATGTCTAGCACTGCTGGATTTGAGTCCCTGGTGGCGTAGTGTGTTACTGATGGTAGCCTTTGTTAGTTTGGTCCTAGCTCTCTGCAGGTCATTCACTAGGCTCCCCTGTGTGGTTCTGGGATTCTTGTTCACCGTTCTTGTGATCATTTTGTCCCCACGGGGTGAGATCTTGCAGGGAGCCCAAGATCAAGGGAGATCATCAGTGGTCTTGTATGTCTTCCATTTTCTAATTTTAAGGCTGGGTAGCTCGGTTGGTAAGGTGAGAGGCTACAATGCAGGAATCCAGGGTTCGATTCCCGGAGGGGGATAAACAATGGTGCTGGGTCAATTACCATATCAATTGCGAGCAATGAGCATCACCCAGTGAGGGTCCTTAGGCAAGGCCCTTAACGCTACCACCTCCCAAGCACGGTTAGGCTGCAGCTCACCGCTCCCCCAGGGGATGGGTCAAAATGCGGAGAAGAATGGGGGATCAATAAAGTATCAATTATTAATTATCAATTAATAATTTCATCTTTGAGGTAGTGAAGCTGTGTCTTTTATTTACTTGAGTTCAAACAGATGCCATTAATACAGGTGACGAGTGAAGGAGAGAGGATTCTCTTACAGAAGAAGTTACAAGTCTGTTAGAGTCTGAATCATAATCAGCTACCACAATAAAAGTATGTGGTCTCATGTCAAAGGTTCAAAAACGTTTGATTGACAGATTCTCCAGAGACTGTTTTAAGTAGTGGGGGTATGGACTTCCAACAAGTTCATGCCTGATTGAGAAAAGTAATTGCCATGGAAATGATGACTCAGACAAATCACTGCTTACTGATGATTTCTAGTTGCGACATGGCAACATTCGTAAAAAAGGGGGACTGACTTAACTTAATTTCATTGGAACCAAAAGCAAGTCATTTATGGGTAACATCCCACCCACTCAGTCCAGTTCTCAAATGCAGTTGATGAGTCAAGGACCTACTTAAGACACAAAACACAAACAGAAGACACCAGGTGCGACACACCCTTACATTGACATGTTATCCATTCCATGACAAAGGTGGATAAAGGTGGAAAGATTTCATGTAATCCATGGACACCAGTGAAGATCACAAATCATTGAAGAAAAAAGGTTCAGAGCACTGTCTAGTGGGTCTAGATGACCCAACTCCCAGTGTTAAAGTGCCAAGGATAGCACAAGGGTTACGGCTGTCTTACTGCTACTGCAATACTCCAGGTTGTTAAAACAAGTTTATAGGATCCCAAGAGGAACCACCCAGCAAGTGAAACATTATGTTTCATTACATCTATTTAACAAAGAGGGGAATTAGGCCATATAATGAGCAAATTTTGCAAAAATACAGTATGTTGGTATGTAAAGACTTAAATATATCCAAAAAACCTTTAAATCCGAAGAACAGCCACTATCAGGTGGGGTTTTAATGTGATTAGATACATATTTTTAAAAAGTGTTATAAAATCTATAATATTTTATCAGAATTATTAATAATGTCATAAAATCTGTTATTTGGAGCATTATTATGCAGATTGTTTTGCAACATTTCTGACCAATTGTCCCACATTACTGCAAATAATTTTAGTGAGGAAATTAAGAATTTCAAACTAAGAAAATAATCAAGCATACTATATTATTATTACTTTTTATTTGAAATGTGCAAATTTAAAGTTATGACCATTTTTGTTTTGTTCTTCCATTTTAAAAGTAGAAAAGAGTTATATATCAAAAAGGTCCACCTCTTTGTTTGTTTTGTTTAGGAGCTGCTGTTGTATAGACTGTTTAGCGCTATAAAGTATAATGGCTTGTGGATTTCCAAGAGGATTTACAACCCATCCCTAAACCGCTCTGGTCTAAATGAGATATACAAAGGCTTTTTGGCTGGGCTGGCTAGCCTGACGTAAACACTATCGACTCAAATACATTTTCTGGGTAATTAATAATTTTAAGTCAAATGTTAGAAACTATGTTTGACTCATTAGATGAGAAGTGCATGGATGTAATTAAAAAAAACTAAAAACAGAACTTAGCTGCCAGGAGACAAATAAGTGGGAAAAACTCTGAAATAACAGCTTTTGGAGGTAATGAAAGTTTGATCTATTACGCTAATTACCTCAAGCATATGAGATTAATCCACTGTTTGACAAACATTTTTCAAACTTCAACACTTATTGTGTAAATGAGGAACAATGCAGATTAAGTTTAAAATAAGATGCATTTGTTACAAATTCTGGCAGAAACATAACACAGGGGTGTAAGGCGATGAAAATTTATATCATACACTGCTAGTTTATGAGTGGGCTGTAACATTCTAGCTGAAGCTTTATGTCTTAACTTAACTGTAAAGCTTTTTAATGCATTCTGATGGTGTTCCTGCTCTTACTATAATAAAAAAGAGAAAGAAAGAAAAAAAATGAAAAATCAAAGTAGGATTCTAAACCACAGAGTCTGTCAAAAACCTCAATTATTTTGTCTATAGAGTCCAATGAGAAAAAATTGTGTGTGGAGGTCAAGTCAAAACTATACATTTTTCTACAGGGAATAATAAAAAGCCACCTCAGCTTAAAGCAGTTATCAATTGTCATTCATCCAAAGCTGCTCTAAAAGGCTTATATATATGTTCCCAAACACTTCAATACCTATAATCACTTTAGGATTTTTTTGTATTGCTCAAACAAAGCAAAGGATTGGAGGGTAAAAGGATCCAATGAATCCTGAAGCTCTAACTGTAATTTAAGAAATGTTTTGATTTTTTTGTTTGTTTTTCTGGCTCATCTACTCTGGAATTCACCTTCATGCAGTTCCTTTTTGTTTTTACACATAAAGACGTAGGAGTCAAAGTAGGTTTTAAAGACAACTTATAAGCATTGGTGAAACCAGGACTGAACTGCTGGTCAGCATTATGAATGTACATATGAACTACAAGATAAACGTTTTTCATCGTTTTTGAAGGGTTCAACAAAGTGGGTAAATAAAACAAATAATGACAATAATATTAAATAACTACCTATAAATGTGTAACTTTAACCTAATAAAAATGTAGTCCATGTTTGAATTAAAAAAGCTTTGGAGGGAAAAGAAACAGCAAATACAGTATTTGCATTTTGAGCCGTCATGCAAATACTTTGCAAAACAGCACATCCATACCTTCATAAAACAACGTGTTTTGTCTTAACTAGAAAAAGCCCAGAGAGGAAGCCTTGCTGAAGCATGCTTCACAACAGTACAGATGGAAAGTAAAGCCAAACCTTTTACAGCACATTTACAGAATGTGTATTTGCCCATACCTTGTGTATGATGAGACAGAAGAGAATTACAATGAAAAGCAGCCCTCCAGAGATTGATGCGATGATGAAGCCAAGCTTGAAAAAATCTCTGACTGGTCTTCTGTGAGAGGCTCTGACAAAGTTCCTACTGTAACTCTCTGAAAATATGGGACACATCATCTGTGATCAAAAAGGACATTTGCTGAATTTGTTGCAGATTTTCACAATGTATTGAGTTTCCCACCTGTAAAATAATGTGAAGATGACTCAAAGGGCGGCTCTGTGGTAGATCCAAAACTTTCTGTGTATTCCTGTTCACATCTCCAGTCAACAGGTGAGTCGCTGGTCGTAACCAGTTCCCAGTATATGGCCAACACCTCTGAAGCTTTCTGAAGTGCTTCTGAAGGAGACCCTTTGTGGAGGACCTCAAAGCTCTCTGGCTTACTCTGCGGGACATCCCGTTAAAATGGGTGTTAAAATGTTTATGAAAAAAATCAAGTCTGGCAAATGATATCTCCGCCAATTAGAAATACTAACCTCAACCTCTTCATTAATCTGTGGCACGCATTTCTGAGAATAAATGTTGAGGATGAGAGCTCTTAAAGACTGCACATAGCCATCATTTACAGAACCTCGTTTATACTTGAAGTTGGTTGTTAGCAGCTCCAAGATCCAGGGCAAGGCAGCCTTCACAAAACAACATTTGCTCTGTAGATAAAACACAGTAAGCGCTGATAGACAATTTCACTTTAATTGAAAACATACCAGGCAAACCTATTTTAACCTTACCAAACTTCTCCTCTCTGTGAATGTGTAGGTTATTGAGCAACCACTGCTCAACTGGTTATCCATCTGCAGAAATGACAACAGAAGTAATCTCAGCTGGAGGAATGGAGATCTGATCAGTCTGATGTTGTTTTTACACCTACCAACTGCTTGACTGTCAGCAGGTGCTCCCTAGTGATTGAGTGTCTGCATGGACCAGGCACCTCAGCCATTACCAGCGGGAAGCTCAGGAATATAAGCATATACAGACACTTCACCTGCAACTGACACCGGATGAAAAGACATTATTTTCATACCAGCTAAGTCCATGCAACCAGTGCGCTCTTGACTCAAACGACACGCTGGCAGCCCACAAACTGATATTTCATACCATTTAATTCAATTAGGAAAAATTAAAAATTACCTTAATTGCCGCAAAAAAATTAAGACTGATGTTATCTTCAGACCATTTGTCAACCCAGATTCTGTCACAACTGCCCTTGTCCAGCATTAAAAATCACAAAAACGTTCACTTATAATGCTGTTAAAAATATTTTCACACCAGAAAAACGAAATTTGCCAACTTTAGACACATTTCAGTATTGATGAAGCCAAAGGGAAAAGTCAAAAAGGAAAAAAGAGAAAAGAAAAAAGCTTCTATCCTGCACTGCTCGGGAGAATCTGTTTTGTAAAAGCAAAAGTCCAGCACTGCACATGGTTGTAAGAAACACACCAGCTTTTTTCCTTTAGTGCTAAGTTTCAGTCACAGTCAAATAGTGCCCTCTGGCATTTATAGAAAGTAACATGCACACTCCTCCTTAAACTCACAATATCTGCTTCCAAGCACCCTTTGACAACCATAAAAATCCACAGAAACTTATTGTTAACAAATGGCTATGGCAATTTGTTCTTTCAGCATTTGAGGGTAGTGAAGGTACATGTCCCATTTATTCGTTGCACGAAGCGAGAGCCTCATGCAAAGTAGACAAAAAGACAAAAGTTAAAGCATTGCAAACAAAAAACCTTATTTATGCACCAAAACAAGATGTCTTGGGTTTTGTTTAACTTCCGTTATGTATTTAGAAGAGGGATAAGTGAAAGCGGATGGCACAAGAACAACTATCTCAATTCATATTGTGTGTTTCTGTTTCTTTGCTGCATGGTTTTACTGGTCCGTAAAAATGAAATAAAACCAATATCCATTTTGTGAACGATGACTGCAAAAGGAACAGAAAAAAAAGAAGAGAATTCTGATGCCATCAAAGATTTTGCATGAACATAAACGCACAATTTTATTCTGCATGCTTTCAAAGAGACATAGTACAGTACATTTTTCCAGAGAAAGACAAGCCGCTACAGCCGACCATTACTGGGAACCCACTTATTATTAAATCAATGTAATCTAATAAAACTATTGATTGAACTGGTATCTGACAAATGGTGGCGCACATGATACAAATATCACATGAGCTGTTTTTGCCATGCTTTCAATATCTGTATTTAGGTCATCCAACTGCAAAATCAAGAAGAAAACTTGCTGGAACAATCAGGCTGCCGTCCTTTCTCACACGCATTCAGTGCTGCAGTGTTGAATATCTCTTGGTCATTCTTCTACAAAAGACGCTCACCTACCTTAGCTTTGCTGTGACTCAGGTTTGACACAAGGATGGTCATCTGGTAAGTGTTTGATGATGGAAAACACCAACTTCCTCTGTCACACACATTGAAGCAAAGAAATATTTTATATATATATCCACTTCCACTCCACAGAAAGGAATTTGTTGTTAAGTAAGTTTGACACTTTGTCATGTGGCGTGTTCTTCGATGCACTGCTTCATGTGCTCCTCCTTCTTTCAGCGAGTTCAAACTGAGACTGAGGGAGTTCAATCTGTTTCAGCTGACATGCAATCCTTTCAAAGACCTCCCATCTCTCTAGGTTTGACAAGAAATACTATCTTGGTCTCTAGAGATCTTTTCAACAGTTTAGTGGTTTTATACATATATTGATGGCTTTCACATGGATCATCTATAAAAATTACCAAAAACAGGACTAAAAGACAATGTATAAACTTCAAGTGAATGCTCACATCTGCTTTTGCTTTTGAACCCCTACGCCTAAAAAAAACATAAAAGAACTAACATGCACTTTGTTACTAAGCATAGGTAAAAAATCCAGCAATGCAGTGGGTTTTCATGATACAGTAGCTAGTTGCATGAAAGGAACAAAATCATTGAAAAGAAAAAGTACATTTACAGTTGCATTGTGGTCACACAGCTTTTTGCCAAGACTCTTACTTTTTTTTTTCTCCAAAAAACAGTCAGCATGTGTTTTGGATGAACTGTTAGCAGCTTATACCTTCCTTTCTTGACCGCAGAGTCTTATTTTGTGTAGAAAGATTAAAATAAGGCATTAAATTAGGACTTCACTGTCATGCTACATTGACATGGGTCAATTGTCATGCAAAGTAGCTTCCTGCGTAATTGCATAAGGAACTGACATGTCAGAAAACTTTTTGTGTGTTCAAGGGTAAATCATGTTTATTGGCAGCTGTAATTGTATTTTTTCGGCTGTTTCAACCATGCTGGTATTAAAACATTCAGCTTTCTCTGATGGGGGCTTTTACTTTGCTTTGCTCACTTTTAATAACTTTAAATAAAAAACAAAAAAGCTTGCAACTATTAAAAACAGATCCTTCAAATCAAATCAACACATGTTTCCCTTGAATGGTAATTCAGGTTTTTATTAATAGGGGGGGACTTTTCCCTGTTGCTCAGTTTAATAGTTTTTGCATGTACTTACCTTATGACAACACTTAAGCCCCCAAATGGATGTCACTTGTCTTAAATACAAAATGTTTTAGCCCTCAGTTTTTCCTTTTACTTCTACATTCATCTTTGTTAAAAACAAAATATTAAACTAATTCATTTACTAATACTAATTAGACTGGTTATTTAAGTAATCAGTCTGGTTTCCTTTAACTACTTTAATGTATCCAATGTAGAAAATTGGAAATTTACAGAAATCAAACAAGAGCTGACATCAGCAGATCTGTGTAATTAAACGCTGTGATAAAAAAAAGCACTGTAACACAATCAATCTAAAGAAGTAACATGCACCACTGATACAGAGAACCCATTTTGCATAGATATTGTTTCTCCACACTGACTTTATTTTGTTTTCCAAATTATTTTGTGTCCTATAATTATGACATACACAACCTGTTAGAATAACAGAAAATTTGAACTGTTTGCATTTTAAATGAACAACAATTCTATTTAATGCTTTCCTTAGGTCCCTTTTTCCCCCCCATTCATGGGTATTTTTATTTCCCCCAAGATTTACTTCCTGTTTCTAGTCTGTTGATTGGATTTCTTTCTCATCTATTCTCTGGCTGTAAAAAAGGGTTATTAATCATTTTAGGTTTATAAAAACATTTCATCAGATCATTTATTTTCATTTTTTAGCACTTTCCTATGTGATCTTGAATTGAAATAGAGCAAACTATCATATTTATGATCAACAGAGTTAAATATGATGTAGCTGCAGACAGAGCTAAAGTCATGTGTGAAATGAACAACATGAGACCCAGAGCTCAGCACTGTGGGGTGCCAGAAAAGACTTTTAAACTGCCACTTTGTTCCCTCTCTGATGCATCTTTATTCCGCCACATGTGCTGTGTAAATTACCCCATTTTGGAATGGTGCAGGGTTTCGTAACATTTCTGTGGTTCACCCAGTTGCTGCAATATGTAACGCATGCTGTAGGATTCGTTTTTTTTATGTGCTTATCACTGACAATCAAGAACTAGAATTTTATTTAATAATTTCTTTGTCTTGCTGTATGGGAGCCGGTTTAGCTCGTGCTGGTTTGCGGCGCCTTCCGTCCGTGACACCAGGGTTCGACTCCGGGCTGCTCCCTGTTCCCTTCTCTACCTCTGTGCCGGTTCCAAGCCCGGTTTGAGAAGGTTGCGTCAGGAAGGGCATCCGGCGTAAAACATTGCCAAGTTTACCATGCGACTTGTTCGCTGTGGCGACCCCTGATGGGAGAAGCCGAAAGAGGAAGAATTTCTTTGTCTTGCTGTGTTTGTAGCCAAAAACAAAAAAATCGCGGAAGCGTCATAAAATAAAACAGTTTGAAAACCGAATGTTCTTTGGTTTGGGATTCATATTAATTTCAATTGTTTCAAAGCTGATAAACACCCCAATAAACAATTTAAAAGAAAAATAGATAAAATCATTTGGACCAGACATGATCTCATCTGTTTCACCTGTTTGGTTGTTATTTTGTCTTTGAGGTCACTGTGTAAATTGACATTAGAAGAGAGGAAGTGGATTGAAGGTCCTCAGCTAAGTGTAAATTATGCAACAGATACTATGTGCGTATGTGGCTGGTGTCCACACACTTGGAAAGTACCGGTATGTATATGTCAGCGCAATCATGCTTTTGTCTGTCCTGCAGACGTAAAACGTCAAACATCTGTCCTAATGTTTGTCCCACAAGGTAACATGTACTGCATACATTTTACACAACAGAATATCCATTAAATACCAATTTACTTGATGTCATCAAGCAAAACTCCCACAAGAATGTTAAAAGCTTTGTCTGTGCCAGTACATTGTTCGAGCTTTGAATGTTGTTTATGTGTAACAGTTAGTACAATTGGACGGTGCTTGTTCATTTAAAGGTGACAGTGTTTCTATGTCAAATTTCTACAAACATCCTTTTTAAAAGTTGGTAGCACATGCAAAAATTTGTCTGGTAAAGAAAACAACGATGGGAGGTTGTCTTTAACACTAGAGATGTCGCAGTGGATACCCTAAAAAACATACACTATGACGTACAGTAACCAAACTGTTCATGCAATCAAAGAGAAACAGCTGATTTTGAAGGTGAGAAAAGAATATCATATTGGCTTTACACTTTACAAACGTGCAGTGTTGAATAAAGACACATAGGCAATTTTTCCTGCAACAGAATCAGCCGGTGTATATTAATTGTGGATAAGAAAGCACAGAGTTTCATATAAGGGCAAGGCTTTTCTCTGCTTTAGAATCCTCTGGAATCACATCAACATGGTTGAAGAGTTAGGATAGTTGAAAGAATGTCAACACTGCAGCTAAAGCTCCATTGTTAAATAATTAAATAACAAGGAGCGAATATTTTATGGTCCCCGACATAAGTTTTGAATATTTTGGTTAAAAGCAAATGTTTGCACTTGCATTTCAAGCCCTTAGTCAGGGTATTTTCCATTGGATTAGATTGACTGTGTAGATTGTTATAATATACTTCCACAAAATGTCACAGTCTGAAGCTACGGACACAGAGCATGTGACGCTTGCTTAAGAATGTGCTAAACACGGGTTATTGAACACGCTTTTAGCTCAAGGTGTTCACACTGGACAAGCAGTGTGAACACTTCTTTTTCTTTTTCTACTGTTGACCCAACACATGTCTGCCACCTGCAGTTGCAACAGGCTTGGTGCAAAATGTCAAAGCGATACAAATTTTCTCCAAGCTTTTTTTCCTCACAGCTCTATTCCGATATATGAAAGACTTGGTGTCGTATACCATAATTCCGGTTGGGCACAAACCACAATTACTCATTTCTACTCCGTGGTCCATTTTCAAACGGTTGGCACTCCTGTGAATTTTTGGAGATGTCATCCATTGATCATGCATTTTGAACATAGAGCCTGAAAACATAGAGCCTGAAAACATATGGTAACATTTGTTTGGGCGACAGTGGCTCAGGTGGTTGAGCGGGTTGTCAAATGATCGAAGGGTTGGGGGTTCGATCCCCGCTCCCACCAGCTAAAAATGTTGTTGTGTCCTTGGGCAAGACACTTCACCCTCCTTGCCTCCAGTGTGGCTCCACTGGTGTGTGAATGCACATGAATGATCCCGGTGATGGTCAGAGGGGCCGTAGGCGCGAACTGGCAGCCACGCCTCTGTCAGCCTGCCCCAGGGCAGCTGTGGCTACAACCGTAGCTTACCATCACCAAGTATGAATGAGGAGTGAATGAATAATGGACACAATGTAAGCGCTTTGGGTGTCTTGAAAAGCGCAGATAAATCCAATCCATTATTATTATTATTATTATTATTATTTTAGAAACTTGCATAGACAACGTGTGAAAGCGAGAATTTTGACTGTTGAAGCCCAAAATGCGTGTTTACATAGGCTTTTCATTGGAGGTGGGTGCTTGAACGCGCAATGCATAGATTGCAATCTTGATTTTTTTTTTTAGATTATACAGATTATTCAGATCCCGCTTTCAACTTGTAGGGTCGTGGACTTCAAATAACCTTACTTCTGACTTGGAAGAGTGGTTGTCATAAAAATTTCGACTCTGACCGATTCTGACTAATCACTGCTTAGATATGGTTTCATCATCAACCTCCATATTGCAAAACTAAATTTACTTAATTTTTTTGCAGCTGGAAGTACTGCTGAGGCATTTTCTGTGACGTCACATTCACTCGGTCCACTTGTCTTATGCAGTCAATGCTCATAACCAATGAAGCAGTGTTGCAGCTCTTTAATAACTAATGTAGCATTTAGCTGCTTCCTTGGCTTCAATAAGAAAGATTGTCTTCCCCTTAAGCCCCTTCCCACCAGCCAAATAAACCAACATCTTTCTCAACTTGAAAAACCATCTTATGTCTCACTTTTCATTTTCACACCCCAGTAAATTATGCTCCAAGCCAAGAAATCGATGCAATCCTAATCTACAGTCCCAGTGTTCAACATCTTTTTTAGAATTATAAAACTTAAAGTTTTACAATTAGTTAGTTTAAAAACTAGAATCTAATATGCTTGATTTATACATTTGTCTTTAGCTAGAGGTCAGTGTTGATGATCCCTTTGTTTTTCATATATAAAGGAATATTAACATAATTGAATCTTCAAACCCAACAAAACAAAACCCAGGACAAAAGCTTTGTCAGGACGCCCTTCGATTTGTCCTTTAAGACTTTCTTGTGCCTCACTGTGCTGCAAAAAAAATCATTTAGTGAGCGCCTTATATTTCATTCCTTCATTTGCTCTAGAGGGAGAACGAGTGCTGTTTGATAGGGCAAAGTGGATCAGCGGCACAGCATCTGTGTGACTGCAGAGACAATATGCACTGCAGTGGGCTTGTAATCACTTGGGATGTAAGTATAGAAAAGTGTATAATTTTGTGGCATTTTTCTGATGGTGGAGGAGGACATTTATAAAGATAATTAAGCTGAAATATGCATTTCTGAGTATTTCTTTATGAAAATGTTTGTGAATCAGGAGCTGAAAGAAATGCAACATGGAGCTTATTTCAAAAATGGAAAGTACGCTTAGCAGCTCACAAGTACCCTGTTCCAAGCTCTCAGCAATGGGGAGAGGAAGGGGGCAAATTTTTGATGAACTACTCCCAGTCTGCAGAAACCGGGGGTAATGTGTAAAAAAAAGAAGAAAAAGAAATAAAAGGATAAAGAATAATGGATTACTTTCTAAATCACTTTTGTGTGGTGACCTCCTGTGAACAGCTCCTAAACAATACCATGAACAACAGCCAGTTTGAGAGAACCATTACAATGCTAACTGTGAACAAATTGAGGTTCACTCCTTTTGTCAAAGTGGTAAATGGAATGTTGTGGTAGGCCTACAGCAGGTTAACTACATCATTCAAAGAGCAAAACAAACTTTGCCCAAATGCATGTCATAATTACGTCAAAATCTGTTTTCTCTTTACTGCTTAAATGAGTCATGTTAAACTAAATGAAAGCTAAGGACTTTAACAATAATGCAGAATGTCGTTTGATCTCCAGAACCTTTTTTTTCCCCAAACCAAAGTCTTCACAGTAGGGGGGGGGGGTGTGCTGGGATGAATTATTTCATTCTTCCATTCTATGTTTTGTGTCTTCAACAGCAGGGAAAAAAACCCAAAAAATCAAATCAAGGCAAAAAAACAAAAAAGAATGTTGAGGAAGAATAAACACAGCTAATGAGATTTTCTAACCACAAACTCGTTTTTGAAGTTGAATCCTAAAATAAACAAACTGCTTTACATAAAATGTGGCAGCAATCAAAGTTTGCATCATTTTCTTAGAGATTCTGCTTACCTTCAAAAGCTTCTCATTTGAGTTTGGATGCCATAAATGACTGATTTACTAATATGTTTGAGGTGTGATTAACCCTTATTACATTGCTTAAAAAAACCATTTTATATGATCACCTAAACAAGTAATCATCAGACCCAAAAATCGAATGACTTTTTCAAAAAAGACTGAGATGGTACATTCCATACACAAATACCCTTATCTTCAAACGTTTTTTTGTATAAACATTTATTATTTTAAAATGTTCCCTGTGTCCACTACCATGTCCATAAATGAAGTGACACATGCACAAAAGAAGAAAAAGGCATGAAGGGTTAAGGAGGGTCAAGGTAACAGTGGGGGATCTTCAGTCAAAGATGACCTAAAGAGTGAATTAGAGAAAGGCCATGTCTCAGGAGGTTCAAGTTCCTGTTCCTGAAAAAAGTGATTATGAACATTTGGAAATGGGTTCTTCGCATAACTCATGTCTTGTTTCACACAAACAACTGAAGGATTGAGATGATATCATGGAGACATGTGCAAAACTTTAAAGTTGAGTGGCTATAGATCTGTGTGCCTACCTTTGAGTTTGAATACAAGGTAAATTAAAGGTGTGAAAGAGACTGAAAATGCAGAATGAATAATAAAAAAAAGAAATCTTGTTTTTGTTAATGAGTTAAAATAACGTCATAACTGAATAAAAATTAGTAATGAAACAATGAAGCCATCTTGCTTGTCTCTAATTGGGATGTAATTTAATTCTGCTTATTAAAAAATTGCTAGGCTTATGTGTACACATTCCCAAATTCTTTTGGACTAAAACTAAAAGGTGCTTTTTATTTTCTTCTTATTTTAAAGAATTAAAGGTCTGCCATAAAAAAAGAAAATGTTTCAAGCCTATTCTTCATTTCTAGGAATTCATAAATGCTTCAAATTAAAAGGGTCATTTAAATGTTTGAATGGCTTTGGAATGAGTACAACAAAGTAAAAGCACATTAGATACATAAAAAGGGCAGTATACATAAATACCTTGAAGATGAAGCAAGAACTGGAGGGGGAAACAGCATGGCTATAATCTGTTAAAAAAAGTAAAAATAAAAAAAAAGATGCACCTTATTAGCTACAGTTAGTTCAAGGAAAAACCTGGGAGGGAATAAAAAAATGCACCTATTTAGAGATGTGGAGCCAAGTCTAAATAAATGAAATTCTGGTTGTTAGGTGTTGGTGGGGGGGTTGTTTGTAGCCAGAAGAGGGAGATTAAGCCCAAAAAAACAAATGGCACAACAAGGCCTGTTGTGTTTGTATTAACAGCTACACCAAAAATTTAATAGACGATAAATTTCTGTGGTGCTTAGCATCCTGCTGTGTGGCTTTGAAAGAGATTTAGGAAGATAGAGGGTTTAAATCGGGTAAACAGAGCTTAACAGGAAAAAGCTCATGTTGGAATACTGACAATGGCATGCAAATGCTTGTATCCAAAGCAAAATTACTTTAACTACGAGATGAGTAAAGGGGCTAATACGTGACCTTTCAGAAGTAGGAGGGGAAAATATTAGAAGTTGAGCAAATCAGGGAAAACACATGGAAAATTAAATTCTATTAGATTTGATGTTTGCCTTAGAGTCATAATAAAGTTATAAAGAAAAAAGCCCAAAATGAACATAACATAATGCAATAAACAAAACAGCAAGTTAAAAATAGCTGATCACGTGGCTGCACATACCTCCCTTATAAAAAGTAATCTATTTAGCCATTTTGACGATTTGTCTATCCCGCTTTTGGGGTATTATTAAGAACTTTTTCATTGTTGCGTGTGATTTTTTTTAAAGCTGTGTTGACAAAGAGCCTTTTTTTCTATAAATGTTGATCAGGCGCCAATGTCCACCTTCACCTCACTGCGCTGTCATCAGATAAAAATCCAAAGAAAACAATTCATGGAAATGAGAGTGAGGAAGCTTCAGAGCAGCATGACATGACTTCCTGAGCAGTTTAGAGAAAATGAGACAAAAAAATCTGACAAGAGCATCTGATGAATTTGGCCACTTTTGTTGTTTTATTGTTTTAGAGTGTCTTCTGTTTGCTTGATAAGCAGAAACAGCTGTAACAGCCGCTCTTGATTTAACCTGAAAAAACAAATCTTTTTTTTTCAAAAACAGCAGTTCTCTGATTATTTTTTTTGATGAGTTTCTGTTTGATTCAAAAGTTGTGAAAAACCGAGGAGCCACTGTCAGTACCAGGGAAAAGCTTCAGGATTTAAAACCAGTTGTGTCTTGGGCCTTTTGTCCCTCCCTGGGAACTCAGAGTTGTTATTATTCCAGAAATTTATAGCACATGAACCTGTGGTGCATCTCTGCATCCTCTCTGTTTCCTAATGTTGTTTTACCCTAATGTCAAAACACTTTGCGGCAAGTACAAAGGGAGGAATGAATCTACCCCGATGGAAAACTTTGCAAAGTCAAAGAAAGCATGAAAAAAAGAGGGAGGCACGATTTTTCTATGACGGTTATGACACAACTTATGAAATCTGTTGCTTCCACCCTCAGCGGGGAAGACAATCAGCAGACCTGGACAGCAACTAAAGTGAAAAATCAAAAGCAAAACTGAAATGAAACTCAATGGCTTTATTCTTTCGTATTACGTCATTACATAAATAGATTACAAATTCTATGTTGTTGTCATGCAAAGCAGATCCTAACCAAAAAAAGTATTTTCAAATTGAGGTGTAAAAATATAAAACATACTTGGCATATATTTTGGTGCAAAATAATAGGAAAGAAATGTTAAAGAAATAATATGCAGTCCTCTTTGTCACAATTGTTTATAAAAACCTGCTCATTTCAGCATTAGTTGCATGTGATTCTACATTTGGCTGGCTATGCAGTTATAGACAACCAACATTTTGTTTTCATGCTCAGCATATTTCCCATTGTCTATCCACATCAGTTAGGGGGTGGGAGGTGAGAAAGGGTTGAGGGGTTGTGTGTAGGCCTGGGGAGGGGGGTTCTATTTTAATTTTTGTGTTTGTTTTTACATTGTTTTGTTTTGCATTAACGTAAAGCACTTTGTGTTGTGTTTTTATAGGAAAAGTGCTATATAATGAAGTTTGATTTGACATAAATACTCAACAAAAGAGAAGAGTGAGCTGAGAACAGCAAGACATAATTCAGAAATAAAATCAAAAGTTGTAAAGTAGGATCACAGAAAAGCACTTGAAATTTTTCACTTCCTGTCAGACCGCTGCAGCAAATCCTATCCTGTTGTGCCGGCGATCAAACTCTGTGTAGTATCGGGCAATGAAATTGGCTCCAAGAATCCAGAGGGGCCCTGTGGGCGGGGGCACATCCAGACCCCTGAAAGTGACTGTGCAGACCTCCCCTTCAATCTGAGATTGCTGCAGCCACACAAAACAAATAGAACAAAACTTTGTAAATATTAACAAAAGTAATGCAGTCAAAATATGAAGTGCTTAAAGAAATACCTCAGCTCCAAATGTTGATAAAAATTAACAGTTTTGTAAGAAAAAGAAATATATTACTAGTTTTACGTCCCTGCAGAAATGTAAACCAAATATGTACAATTCTTCTAATTAAAAGAAAGATGTGGGACCCTGCCATGCAGTGGTTAGAATAGGAAGTGCAATAATTGTTTCTGTTGGGTTTGTCCGACTTCTAATCATACTTAATTTGCAAATACTGAAGCAAATCAAAATCAGCCTTTAAAGTCATTATTTTAAAATGTTTATGCTATGCAGACATCCCCAAAACAGTTTCTCTGAGTTTTTATATTTTTAGGTTTTTTAGGTTTTTCTGCAAACTTATAACAGTATAATATTTTGGTGTCAGACAGCACTGTTGCCACTTCTGTTAATGTTTAGCTTCTTGGGGGTGATGCAACCACAAGGGGGCACATCCAGAGGTTTTGCATGCAAATCCAGAAGATTGTGTGATGGGCACCTGATTCAAAACCAAGGTCAAACCAAAATACAAATAATTATTTTTACGCCATGGTTAATCACCACCAATGTTGTTCACCTAAGGGTGCCGGTAGAAATTGGACTGCTATTGGACAAAGACGGGGAGGAGGAAGGCGTGTTCATAAGCACAGAAAGAAAAAGAAAGGCAGGAGTGTCGGCCGACATAATGGAAAGATGGAGGTTGAATATACTGGGTGTTCAAGATACGAGATGGAAATGGAACATTTTAGACAGAGAGCAGGATGCTGAGGTTGGAGCTACTAGAAAAGAGGGTTAGAGGAAGACCCAAGAGGAGGTGAAGGAGGACAGGGTGATGGAGGTTGGTATGACCAAGGAGGATGCGAAGGACTGGTTAGGGGTGGATGATTTGTTGTGGCAACCCCTAAATGAAGCAGTCAGAAGGAAAAGAAGAAAAACCTCTTGTGTAGCGAAGCATTCATGGCCCAATTTAAACAATTTCATTGAGAAAATCATTCCCTATCAAAACTCTATTAAGCATTTCCTGCAGTTATCTGGAGATATTGCAGTGAAGAGTCACACAGAAGGTTTTATTGTGGTGAGATAAAACTGTTATCCTGTTTGGAGAAAATGAAAACCATGTGCCCTGAATTCATTTTTAAATTATTCACTCTTTAATTATCATGAAGAACAAAATCCAGAGTCTGCATCAGCATGAGGTTGTTTTAGTGCCCCTAACTCTATGTGTTGACAGGATGTGACTCGTTCTCAGTAGGGAAGAATTTGGAGCAAATGATTCTGTGCTTTTGAGCGTCATTATGCATTTTCAAGACAACAAAAATAAATCTGGGATGATTCATTATTGATCATAGTACCCACATCTGTGTCTTATGAGAAGAAACTTCAAAATTATTTTTTGTAAAATGGTTTATTTCTAAGATTATAAAATATTAATAAAGACATTAATAACTAATACGATGCAGACATGTCAAGATATTACCATGTCCTAGGCTTTGACAGTCATTAGTGGAACAATATTAGCAGAAATAAGCCTTGTTGATGACATTTTCTTTTGTCTGATCTGATAATGTTGAGAACATTTAATTTTAAAATACTTAAATATATTGGAAACTTTGTGGCAAATAAAAAAAACAAAAACAATCATTAGAGTCTCTTTCTTACCCATAAGATGTAATCCTCATGTGTAAGTGAGTACTGCTGGCCCCCCAGGTGGAAAGTAACACTGGGCAACAACTTCACTGTGTCACAGTTGACTTTGTACTGGTGAGAAGAAATGTGTGACAGATCGTGAAATGTAAAAAGAATGTGGTTTTTACGGGCAATTAAATTTCAAAGAACATGTAAGACTCACTCCACTTTCATCCAAATCTGCCCCGATGGTTTCCATCAGCACGGACACAGAAGAAGCCGGCCCTGTGATGTAGGAAGAACCTGTGTCGATCACAGCTGTGCAGCCCTCTGCACAAAACATTGTACGTGTCCCCACAGAAACCCTGAAACAACAAGTGAAGTGTAGCAACACACACAAAAAACACAGTCTCCCAATGAGACTAGATGTAAGATGGCTACACAAAGATCTTACCCTTTCATTAAAACCTCCCACTTTCCTGTGTCTTTTGTTTTGACATAATTGAAGCTCCCAGTGTAGTAGTTTGGGTCAGTTCCTCCAAGAACAAGCTCTCCACCAGGAGAATGTTTTGGATCCCTGGGGAGAATAAAACAATGACTCAAAGATGAATGATCACAGTCACTGTGTGCAGGTCAAAGACCCCGAAAGTTCATGACAGCTTCTACCTGTTACTGATACATTTACCAATAAAATAGACAGTCATTTCTAAAACTAAAATAAAAGGCATCCTTAACCCATAAAGGACTATTTTCCACTTACTTAAATGTAAAAACTAAAAAAAAAAAAAAAGTGTGTAAATGGTCCAACGATCCACACTAAAAAGAAAAAGTCTCTTATAATTTCTCAAATATAATTAACTAAAATTACAGTTTATAAATAAGAAAATGGATGCCAGAAATGTAACATGATTCTACTGCTAGTGTAGTTTTTCTGATTTGTCACAAAATGACAGTTGTCAGATGATTTATTAAGGTCACCTGCTGTAATAGACAGAAAACACTTCTTCTTTGAGGACATGCTGAGACATGATGCGGTCAAACACCGGAGTGATCCCATCAATGGCCACGTCAGGGTAACCCATCCCAAGAACTCCATCAAATTTGGCAAAGATGAAAGGCATGGCAGACAGAGAGGTGGCTTCTGCAAATACTTGCACCACAGGAATCCCACCAACCTGCCGGGATCAAACGAGGTAAAGATCAAATGTCTCACTCGGTGCACGGACTGTAAATCATTTTAATTTGATGGCTTTTAACTTACCACAACCACATCCTCACTAAGAAACCCCCTGACATTTCCAGAGGCATACTGGATGGAAAATCCTGTGCCATTCTCAACATAAGTGCGAGAATGGGATGCATCGTACCTGTTGTGAGTAACTGGAAGAAGAATTAATCAAAGCAATATCGATCTTGATTTTTGTGTTAAAGTCCATTAAATATTTCATTTTTAAATGTCTACCTTAGATCTCCCTTAAACCATCTTACATCCATCAATTCACTGAGCTTCTCTGTTTACGTTAAGTGTTTAGTGGGGGTCAGTATTTAAAGACGTAAGTGTTGCAAGACAGAACAAATGTCTGCTCCAGCAGCTATTAAAATGGGGAAAATCAATAAAAGGACTTTAAAGTTCCACTTTATTTGTACAACTTTCTAAATTTCACCCTCTAAATTTTTATAGCGTCAAGCTATAAAACATTACGTTTTACAAGACAGAACATATTCACAAGAAATAATGCTAAAATGTAATTGAAACAACAGCTAAGTGAGAGGTGATTACCGCTGATAAAATAAAGACAAAAAAAGCTAAATAAGTCACCATGAAACTAAACTAATAAGTCATGTTTTGGAATCCAAACCATACAAACTGATGGAAACATCTCAAATACATAAAAACCATATTAAAGACTATAATTTATAGAATTTATAGTAAAATTAAATTTTACAGGAGTTCAGTGAAATTTGAAAAAAGCAATACTCGTTAAAAAATAAATGAGTGTATTTTGTCATTGTAAAACTAAACAAGTTGCATTTAAATTTCACAGGAAACTTATTTTTATTGCTGTCAGAACTTCCAGAACAAGCAAGACATTTCATGGAGAAAGGTTTGATTAATAGGGCTCTAATAACAGTCTTTTAACCAAAACAATACAACAACCTTGGAACTTTAAGAATCAAGACAATAAATGAAATTCATATTTTTGATAATGTTATAGAAAACATTGAGGAAACTTTTTATTAACCCTTTTATACCTGCTGAAGCAAATATTCATCAAACTACTCCGGTTCCCAAATAACTTTACTGTAGCATCCGCGTGTAAGCAAAAATGTAATCACAGTTTGTTTATAGCTGGAAAGAAATTCAGGAATAAAGGGGTAATTTTTTTGATGGAGAAGAAAAAAACTTCATTTCCACCAAGTTCTTGATCAAAGTGCAGTTTATTCAAAACTCTAGAAACATAAAGTACCTTTTATCTGGCAAAATTGATAGAAATGGCAACGATAAATTGAGTTTATTTGCATGAAAATCCATTTAAAAAAAAAGATTATGATTTTTCTAATTCTAATCCCGAAATCCGGGAGTGGACTTTGAGCACTTTTAAAATGCAATGCCTTTGTGTGCATTCTTAAATATGCATGGTTCACATCAATATTAGGATTAAAGGCATGCATGTCAGCACTTACAACAGGCAGTGGAAAAGGGTGAGCAGCTTTGGGAGGGCACCCACAGGTTAGCTGAACCAGTGTCAAACACCACATTGAACATCTGGGCTGGAGAGCCAATGCTGATTTCTCCAAAGTACTGAGTCTGTTAGGAACAAAAAAGCATTATTTTTGTCACTACGTGTTAAAAAAAAAAGAATCCCATGTGCAATTATTTCAAAATGCGGTTTGAAGGTATGGAACTTGACATTAAAAGAATGACAGAGAGACTGATTACATTTAAAGGCAAATGCATGGAGTTTTTTTACTCAAGCTGACATTTCAACACCAGGGTGAAGGGTCTTGAATTTGTGAGGCCCTTTAACCCACTAGATGAAAGTCTCTTTCTTTTTTTTTTTTAAAAGCAAGTCCAGGTGCCTTTAATTTACCACATCTTGGTTTCCAAACACCTGTGGAACTTTCACACAAAATAACAAAGATATTTCTATTGAGTTTCAGAAATGTTCCTGATAAAAAGGCCAACAATAAAAAAAAAAGAAAACCATCTCACATCCAAATAGTTGGTTAGAGGAGTAGGAGCAGTCCCATTGTTGTCAGCTGGTTTCATCTGAGCCAACTCGGTTAACACATGCTCTACAGACACTCCCATCTCCTGCAGAGTCTCTCTGATGCTTGGCATCTTCTTCAGTGCAATTCTGGAAAAAAATATGGAAAAAAAACACTGCCTTTAACACCATCTAGTTGAGGTTTTTGCCTATTTTTCTGCCACATATTTTCTCTTGCTTAAAAACGTGTTTTACATTTAGAAGGATTAGTTTGTTACCTTCTTAAAGCGTTGCTTGTAGATGCTGTCAGTGACACAGCAACCAAAGTTGTCCAGTAATTCACCAGTAGGGTCATGATGGCTTTTTCTACAACAGACCAAGCCAGTGATGTCCACTGTATTTGTTAGTTTTTTGTTTTTTTCTTGAATCCTAGTTTTTGAAAGCTTCTCCTCTCAGCGTGGTCTCTTGTGTCTTCGTTTGGTTTTATACCCTGAACCCCCCCCCCCAAAAAAAAGCCTAACTTATAGGCCACTGGTTGTGGATCTTTCTTAGATGGGACTACTTGAAAGCAGTGAAGGTCCCCTCCCCCAGCATCTATCCTCTGGATCAGTCACATAACCTCTAATGTGATAAACAGGTCCCAGAAGGAGATCTGACCTCTGACCTGTTGAAAAACATACTGGCCCTGAAGCTTCAGCGCAGAGCTTCACACACTGCTGACGTTAGTAAGCTGGACACTCTCTCCTTAGAGTTATCAGAAGCTTCAGAGGAAATGAAAGACGGAGTGAGCTGTCGGGGCAGAATAGCTCGATGCTGTTTCCAGAACTTCAACACAGGTAACAGTATAATTTTTATAGGTAATTATGTTAGACACCTGATAATGAAGAACACTGAGCATCTTCACCCTCAAACACTGAAAAAAAACTATTAAAGCCTTCCTTGCCTGGAACAATAAATAACAACCCTCTTTGACTTTGCTTTAATGACAGAGCTAGACTTTTACTTTGTAACGATTTAACCTTTGAGGCTCAATAAATGGTGAACAAAACACAAAAATAAAAAAAAACATGAAACAAAAATTAAAAACAGGTGGATCGTTCATCAAAGGCATCATGGGATGGAAGACACAAACCCCAGACAAAGTTAAGCAGTGTTTAACCGGTAAGTTTAGTCACTCAACAGGTGACGGGGTCATGTTGGGTGATCGTGGTGGACCCCAGTACAGGAAACATAACTAAAATGTGACAAAACCAAAACTTGAGAAGGCTAAATCACTACTGCAGGAGGCAAACAGTGACAAAAGGACTTGACAGTTAGACCAAAGAGCCATAAAAACTGAGAATGATTAAGTAAGAAGAAGCAGGTGAGATAACTTAAAATAATGATAACCATAAACTCAGAAATACTTGAGGTTAGAAATCCGTTGAGGTGTCCTTGACATCAACAAAAGGGAGGATTACCTTTCGTTTGACATGAGCTTTACTACCAATTTATAACTTTGAACCTGTTTCTGCTTTTAGTTTATCAAAGCATGTTGCAGCATCATTAGATAAAAATGATGACCATGTTTGAAACAAAATACTGCAGGACATCTAAAACATATTGAACTCTGTTCACCTTCAGCTGAAGTCATCTCTTTCTAATACAATAAACACCATTTCCAGAACTGATTTTTTTTATAGTGAAATGATTCAACACTAGGGGTTCTATTAGATATTATTGATGAAATCAACATCAAACAAAGTAATACAGACAACACGACTATAAAACTGAAAAAATATCAAAGCTGTGAAGGATTAAAACAAAGTGAATACTCAGGTCAATCTGACACAACACAATGTTTTTAACAAGTTTCCACAGATGTGCTCAGTCTGTGGTTCTGTACGGTCAAATAAAATACACTCAGAGTTTCCATATGTCAGTGATAAATGACTAAAAGGTGAGTCCTCATCATTTTGCATGCAACTGTCTTTAGTTCTTGCACCCCCAACTCCAAAGGTTAAACCCCAACTGTAAGACAAAAAAACAAAACCAAAATAAAACAGTAAGTGATAGAGACAGGGTGCAGAAAATTTGAAAATCATTGTGTTAATGGCTAGACCAAGCACTCACTGTCTGATTTTGAATTTGAAGTAAAACCTGAATTTCCTCAAATGACCCTCGGAGGCTGATTTCAAAAGGAAGCAGAAGAGTTGCAGAGGTAGATGGGAAATTTCTGATCAGAAGGTTGCAGGTTGCCTGCCCATATCATGAGTGTCAAGACACTCTGCCCCACGCTGCTCTTTATATTGGTTGGAGCCTTTGCATGCCAGCAACACTACCATCAAAGAGTGTGAATAGAGACTGTAAATTGCCTTGGACCTTAATCAAAGTAGAAAAGAGCCGTACAAGTTTACGTCATTTCCTGTCTGCAGTGTTAAATCCCAAATTTCCCATAATAAATTAATTTACAGTTTAGTTTCAATGTGGATTGCTTTTTATTCTGTTGAACAAAACTGCAAGTATTTTGATTTTATATAGCATATATAGCAAAATAATTTATGGCATAATTGAAATATATGGTGTCATCAGGATACATTGAGAATTTGCAGAAAACATTTGCTCTGCCTTTTCCCAGAATTTGAAAATCATGGCTGCTGAACATGTATTTAACCTTTAGTGAAGAAGAAAAAGTTGAACAACAGCTTGCATTTTAAAAAGCTGCCCTCACTGTGTATTTTATTTCTTTATAAGTTTCTTCATTTCATACATTTTTGTGGTTAGTTTGATTAAGAATACAACCATGTTTATAGGCATGAAAGAAGAGCCCTGCATTGAAAGGAGGAACACTGTGTACCCTCAGCATAATAAAAGGCTTACCTAACAAAGAACCCCTGCCTAACGTATGAAACACAACTACTTTGTACAATCATTTTAGAGCCAGCGTTTTAATGTATGATTATTTAACCTTTGGGATTCAAGGAAGTAAAATCGTAAAAAAATCAAGAGGAGTAAAAAAAAAAACAGTTAATAAAAACAACAATATACAGGTAAAAACCTGCTTTTATTTTTTAACAAGGTACCAAAACATAAAATATAAAAAAATGGCATTATCAACCTGAGAGGGTAAGATCTTAACCCTGCAAGGCAGAGTTTTAAATTTCTAACAATTTTAACCCTTGTGCTATCTTAGATGACCCCACCCTTGCATTGACGTGTTCTCCCTACCATGACAAAGGTGGATAAAGGTGGAAAGATTTCATGTAATCCATGGGCACCAGTGAAGATCACGAATCATTGAAGAAAAAAGGTTCAGAGCACTGTCTTGTGGGTCTAGATGACCCAACTCCCAATGTTAAACTGCCTAGGATAGCACAAGGGTTAACATCGTTTTTGTATGGTTTAGGAAAAATAGAAAGATGGTTCTACTTTATTTATGCATAAGTACCTTACCTCTTTTGACAAGCCTACAAAGAGAATTTCAGTAGTACTGGTATAATGATGGGAATGAATTTCATGAGTAAAATCTTTCTAACCCCATGAAATGGATAATGAAGTTCACATGTGCAAGAAGAACACAGATGTGTCACAGTCTGCAATGATGTGTCATCATATGGCACATATGGCAACGCCACACTTTCCCTTTTCTCAAGTCATTGTTTAAGTCCACGTGATTTCTCTTTTCCAAGTAGAAAATGAGAAACTATAGCCCTTTCAGTTTATGTTGTAGTCTATGATCCATCTTAATTATAACCTAAACTATATTTAGGTGTTAAATCACTTTTCATTAATTTTTTTAATTAATCTTGTCACTTTTGGTGAAATGGAAACATCTATCCAGAAAGTTACATCTATCCTTTTGTATTTTATTCTTTAACACATGAAGAAAATGCTTATTATTTGAAACAAATTATTACATAACACAAACCTTCATCCTCTAAAGTGTAGAGTCTAGTTTATTGGATTGACAGACTAAACTTTTAGCTTCAGAGTTTTCACAAGTTTTTGCTTTGTGAAAAATAGATTTTTTTTCTATTTTGTTTAAAATTAATTTAAAATGACACCTCCTCCTCTTGGAAACAGGGTGTGAGCAATCAATTAAAAGTACTGTTATTAAAGAAAAAAAACAAAAGTTTCTTAGTAATTGTATAGTAATGTAGTTTTAAAACACGTTTGCCTTGAAAAGAAAGATAACACCTGCCAAATGTGCCATAAAATTATGTACAAACAAGTTGAGATGCACATCACAGAAATTTGACTCTTCCTGACCAGCCATGATTATTTCGTTTTTTTCAATTTCTTTCCCACACTGGTCAGAAACTCCTGCGTCACTCCTTTATGGCCTCCCACCTCTCCTCTTAGCCTAATGTGCTGATGGGCATGGGAAAACCCTAGAAAAAAAACTAGCTTAAGATAATTTAAGTTCATATGTCAGAAAGTTTTCTTTCGTTGCTCAAAAACTCCTGGAAGTTTCTTGATTAATGTATTATTCCATTAATTTAATTCAGGGGTCACGTCGCATGCTATACTAGCTGTCCTTGGATGAAGGCAGGGTAGATCCTGGACAGGTCATACAGTCTATTTAAGGACACTAAAGGTCAATTTAGAATCTTCCGTTATATTTGACATGTTCTTTGACTGTGGTAGCAGATAGACTAGGATAAAACCCCTGCAAGCTTCAAAGGCTCCGGTTAGAACTCAAAACATGCAATTAGACAATGATTCTCGGCATCTCATCATTGCACAAAAAGAAAAAAGCGAAAAGAAAAATAATTCAGGAAAACATGTGGTAAAAAACCAATTGAAGCCTCAACAGGAGGTGCACATAACAAACACTCGAATGAAACCAACACTACAACATGCAGTTAGCACTTTTTAGGATAAAGAGCTGTGGTTCATTATAGGAAATACTTATTTTATTCATGTGAATGAGCCACAAAAAATAGAAGCAGTCAAACATCAAACTCTGAACTGATAGATGGCATTTGAAAAACAAAATATCTGCAAAACTTTGGCAGTTTTCTTTGGAGTTAAATGATCTAATTAAGTTATCCAATGCAGCACACAGAAACCAACGAAGTCAATGGAGTTCAGTTAATTTTCTGTACAGTTATGTTGTAAAACGAACTTCAATAAGGCTGTGATCCCATCTGGAGTCAATATGTATGAAAATGTGTAGCCCAGTCATAGCAACAGGGGGTAAAAAATTTTGAAGTTGCAAATAAAAGAGGCGGTAAAGCTGATTTCATGCACAGCAGCATATCCATTTCAAAGAGACGTCATATTGCTTGAATTTTGTTTATCCAGGATGCCAAATACTTCTCAATTGGTGTTTGAATTTCAGCAATTTTTTTTTTGCCCGAGAGCTTGAGGTCTGAGAAATGTCATAATTCCTCTGCCAGCAGAGGGCAGTATGAGACCTAATGACATATCTGAACAACCTAATTGAAGTGATATTTAGCTTTTCTTTTTTTTGTCCCTAAATGGTTACAGCAGTTGTATCTGGGGGAAAAATCCTGTAAGTGGAAGAGTAAACAGTTTACAAGTTTTAAAAAAAGCACAATGACTTAGTGACAGGAAATAACAAACCTGCAGTTGAACTCACTAAATGTGGAAAACTAAATCAAACAAAGATTTCTAGAGCAAAAAAAAACTAAACAAAAGTAAAACAAGGCAATGAACATAGAGCCACTGACTATTACAAAATAAAAGTGAAAGCATGCGTTGGCCAGCCAAATTACCCTTTGCCTCTAAACAAAAGAAGACTTCCACCTAAAGGTAATGGAGAAAAGTAGTTCATGCAGTATTTGCAACATGATCAAAAGAACTGATCTATAATTCACATTAAATATGAACAGAATAAGAAAATCCTGGCTATGCATTTGATAGCTGATCAAATATTTTAAATCAAGGGAGTCATAAGAAAATTTATAAAATAAGAGCAAAAACAGATGGGTAAAAGGGTTTACAGCAAACTAATAAATAGATGTTCTACTTTTCAAATGTTTTTTTGTGTGTAATGTATAATTTCCTGTGTTATTTTTTCCTTTTACAAGTCAAGTACATAAGAAATGCAAGCTCTTTGGTTTTGCAAAACATTCCTTCCAAAACAAATCTGATACAAACATGTTTTTTGCAGGTTAAAATGCGAAAAATCCTCAATCATCAAGGGTTAACTTCATTGTTTACTTTGTTTAATTTGCTTTTCAGTCTTCAAGTCTGTGTTAAGATAATCAGTCTAATAAACAGGACCAACTTCTATAGTTTATTATTTTATTTGTTCAAGTCTTGTATTTTCACACTTTAAGTCATTACCTGGACTTTCCTCTTTGTTTTAGTCTTTCTAAACCACTTGTACTCGTGTTTTAAGTGTATGGAAGTTTTTCTGTTCCATTTAAGTGCTAGAAATTCAGTTCATTTCTTTATTTTGTATTTTGAGGACAACTTACTTTATTTAATTAATTAAAAAAGACAGGATTTTTTCAAGAGTAACATTCACTAGTTATGCGTTAAAAATATTGACAAAAAAATGCAAAAATACATTAAAATGCACAACAAAAAGAAAGTATTACATCTACACAAGTAAAATACAAGAATAAAATAAAAATCCGGTCTGTGTGACTTCTGGCTTCCCAATATTTGAGTTTACTGGTAGAAAAAGGGGTGATGTGTTCAGCACATTGTTTTAAAGATGCAAATTAAAGCTTTGGCAGCAGTGATGCCTAACTGATTTCATGCATGACAGATAGAAAGCTTCAAAAAGCCAACTGCCCTGCACTTCAAAGTCTGCACAGCAGGTAGTGGTACTTAGAAATCTTTGCAAGGGTAATCAATACTACAGCATTCTTAGAGAGTGTTACTTTTGTTGAATTTCTTCCAACTGCTTCAACAGCCAAAAAAAGTATTAATAATAATTTAAAAAAACATTTATTCCTCCTCCTCTTCATTTTTTTTATCTGTATTGGCCCTGTCAGTAAAAAAAAGGGTGAAAGGGATTCTCAATGCAGAAATTGCATTATTTTTCTTTGACTCATAGATCTGTACACAATCTTCTAAAACAACAATAAAAAAATTGAATGTACAGAAATAATAATTTTTTTGTTCTTTTTCTTCATAAAAAAAGTTTAGAATTTTTATTTTTTTTAATCACAAACTCTAAAATTTTAACATTTTCTTCACATTCCTTTTCCTGAAATTCGACTGAAAACCTGTTATGGAGCATCAGTACTGCCTCAATGATCAGAAAATCAAAAACAGCAAACTCCAAAAACTGAAGCATGTTTAATTGTCAAACAAATTCCACAGCTGCATCATTTAGAGCATGCCATCCTATTGTCCAACTGCATGAAACATAAACTAAGTTAAGTGGCACTTTCTGCAGTGGGTGATGACAACCTGAACAACACATCTTCTCTATTTGCATAATTTAAAAAAAATACTTTAAGTTACCAAAAAATGTCTTAAAATGCTAATCAGCTTCATTCCACAATCAAATCGCCATTTAATCTTATTTTTATCTGTAGTGGTCCTTTATTTTGTAATTCCACTTTTATCCTTTGTCTGTTCTAAAGGAACATCTGAATTATTTGTTGTTTCTTTAGAAGAAAAAAATAAGTAAATGTGTAAGAAAGCAAAACTGGCACCAAGAAAAATCCTCCTTAAAGTTAGACTTAAATGCAAAAACTGAGGAATTAATGTTAAGTGATAAACAACATTTTCTTCTACTTCTGTGTTGCAGCAATCCTTTTTTTTTAACCGATGTAGGTATGACAAAAGTGTGTGTTAAAGAATAAACTGTTGACAAAGAAATTCCAGACTGATGCCTGTTTTTTTCTTGTTCAATATAATTAATTTAGAAGTAATCATTTCACATTTAAATAACAGCAATAAAAACCTTTACTATAAAAGAAAATTGTCATAACAGTTGGTCAAAATAAAATTATGCTATTATTTTTTTTTAATAAAAACATGACAAAGAATGAATTCAATTGAGTTAAATTCATGAGTAAAAGGTTGTTAAATTAAAAATTAAAATTAAAATGTTTTCGTAGGATAGGTAATTTCTGACCAGTAGGACAAGGGAAGTTAACATAGATTGGCCAAGCAACTTGGCAAGCATTGAGTCTGAGAGGAAAAGCCCCATTTATGTGCAGGGATGTGCTCCATCACATCCTTGCATGGACTGTGTCCACAGGACATCCTCTCAAGAATAAAAAAGGCACATCCTTCTCTAATTACTGAGTTTTGTGACTTCCTGGACTACATGTGTCAACACCAGCCACACACCCTCTGTGCATTGCTCCCTCTAACAGACCGACTCACCACCAAGGCAGAAGAGGAATCCCCTCAAGACACATTGTTCTCATTTTTCTTATCTACAACATGGTTTTGTAGTACTTTGAAGTAGTTTAAAAGAAAAAACATCAGGTCTCTGAGGTGAAGCAGACAGGATCCTGTGAGTCAGCTTGGAACAGTAGACAATATAAACGTTAGGGGAGGAAGAAAAGAAAATCAGATCACTGTAAATGTTGTCAAACAACACTAATTTATGGTCATATTGTAGAACAATAACTTAGTTTCACTTTGTTGGCTTTGGCCACTTTGATGGGCTTTTTTGTGCAATAATTAGAAAGATAACAAAAAAAAAAAAGTCTACAGTCCAGTTTGATAAAGTCGTGCTATAAATGTCGTATGTGTAATGTGGTCTCATGTTTATGAGATTGAATGGCTAGAATTGATGTGAAGCCAAAAAAGGAGTTAAAGTCAAGGTGGTCAAGGTGGTCTAATTGTAAGTATTTGGCAGTCCGGTCCAGTTTTAGAACCAAGAAAAACCATCTTGATGTTCATTGCAGATTTAATAAGTGAAAGGTTGGAAGTTTTGTTGGTAAACTGTTGTTGCCACGCTAGATAGAAACCAATATTTTCTTATTTATAACTTATGGCATTTTTCTATGCAACTACAGATGCATGTTATTTGTACAGGCGCCAAACCCAGTATTTAGATAAACTGGAAGATTCAAGAAGAGATTCTAAAGATAAAAGAATTGAGTTGCAACTTTCTTTGATTCTGAAACTGTAGACTAAAAGGTTGTCTTTTAAATACTTTTGGTCTTAGTTTATTCCCTGGATGAACTGAAGTGAACTTTCATGAACAAAAATAAAGTTATTGCATACCCCTTGATGGAATCTGAGATACAGCTGTGTAAGGTTGCCAAACAGCTGTGGCCAATATGTAAAATACAAACAACGTCTTTAATAAAATGTTTTTCTATGTTGCAGTAGTTGGACATGGGATTTTGTTTGCATCATGTATGTTTAAACTTATTGCGTTAATGAGTCAGAATGTGCAGACCAGAATACTTACTAATATTCTGAGGCTGACATAACTTCAAAAAAAAAAAAAAATTAAATCCACTGTGATTCTACCTTTTTTTTACCTTAAGAATTTGTAAAAAAAAAAACAAAAAAAACAAATGGATTTTGATTTTACTTTTATCATTTTTAATCATACCCTCTGAATACCATTGAGATGTAGTCCTCTCACTGATCTTTGACCTTCCAAAGAGCCTTCAGAACTTCATAGGAAGAACATTGCAAATATATAATAGATGTGTTTTATTTCAACACTTCAGTACATTTTCTTGACTTCCAAAGACCCCTGATCTCGGTTTGATTGATTATCTGTGGTGTAAAGAAATCCAAGCTCACTTCACGAAAGTAGAACTTGCAGAATCTGAAGGATCAGCTGAGTGTTTTGGCAGCTGACAAACCACAACAAAATCTTATGATAATTCATTTCTTCAAAAGGTGTTTAAAAATCTATCTTGTTTCAAATCATAGACAGAAAAAAGTCACATGCTGCACTGAATACATGGCTGTAGTAGATTTCAGTGACCCTGGTGTAATTTTGTCTACTTAAATTGTAAGATTTTTCAGAGTGGAAGTTAAAAAGATTCTTCACTTATGTCATTAATTAAAAGAAATATGTTTAAAAGTCCTTTTCCCTTTTTAATCACTAAGGATAATAAAGGTTTGATGCTTCATGTTTCTCCACTGAATAATTCAATGTTGTTCCCTGCCTGCTATTGCTACGTACTGCAAGGTTGAAATGCAATGAAGGGGAAGGCTCAATGCATTGGGACAGGCCTTGTTTTCTACGCCTGCAGCAGAGCGTGTGTTTGTCTCTTATGTAAGGGAAGAGGTTGGATGGCTAGAGTACAGCATCCATTATTGTCTCTGTCATCTTTGAGTTTCCATTTTCTTTATTGAAGTTTAATAACATTTTGAATTTAATGATCATATTTTATGGAGGTGTTAATAGTTATTTCTCTCTTGTTTTTTGCATCAACTCCCTTCCCTAAGGAGAATCAAAATGTTAAAAACAACACAAATTAAAGGGTTATCTGAGACATCTGGAGTATACTTATTTAACTTGTACTGAATGAATACATCCTCTAGCCATCTGATGTTTCTCTGTGCTTCACCGCAGTTTTCTTGTCTTGTTAAATCCCAAAGAGATAAAGTTGAGTTTTTCTATTTGCTTGATTTGTTTCTTTTCGTTAGTCATACCGGATATGGCTTGACACAGATGAAGAGCATTTTACGTACTTTACAAAGTAAGGACACACATGCATTTTTTTTAGATTTACATAAATAAATCTTGCTAAAGTAGATAAACCAACTGCTCAACCGAGCTGCACTAATCTGCATCACATGCACAAAGAAGCACCTGGCTTCCCTCCTGACACATTCATGGACTCTACAGAAACATCAGCAGCTTTGACTGATGCTCATACTGTAGCTGATTCGTGTGACTGACAGATAAACCTTAACTTGTGTTAAGTTTGGACCACTGAGTCAAAACAAGAACCTGTTCAAAAGTGGTGGAGAATGATAGCTCAAAGATCCTCTAGACTTTAGACTCCAGCAAAAAAATATTGTGAGCTTAGTAGTCAGATGCTGTGGAGGTTTGTTGACTTGTAAAGAAGCCAGAGGTGGGAGATGCAGCAATCACCACTGACACCAATGAAGAATGATAGAAATCTTGAAAATCACTTTGAGCTAAATGAAAGGACGATAACTAAAGTAAAAAACAAAACAAAAAAAACAACATTTGTGGCCGTGCACTGTTCAAGTCAGAGCGTTATAACCTACAAAATGCAAACAAGCAGATTCCAGAAACAAGACCTGACACATCATGAAGACTCCAACGAACTGCTTTTCATGACAAATAATATTTATGTTAGATCATCCAAAAGACTAAGGCCTAACTTGAGCTGGTAGATTTCCCCTATTGTGGTTTTGGAATTGGTTTATTTCAAGCAATCAAAACAAAACAAAAAAATGCTAAAGCAGACAAAAATAAAGAGATATACGTCTTTACGTAGATATCTCAAACTGGTTGATTAATTGTGACTTGATTGGAAAATGAAAAAGTTAAAAGTAAAAGAGATGAATGTCCATACACAAGTAAATGATGCCATCATAATTACTCTCATTCATAAGTATACATATTTGCACTGATGCATACACATGACACACATTGAAATCTTTATATGTGAAGTTGTCAAAAAAAAAAGAAAAAAAAGAGTTTAATTCAAAACTTGAGAAGGAGTGGGAGAAAGTGAACTTCCATGATAAAAAAATAAAAATTTTTGCCAAGATCTAAAAACCTGTGTTGTTTTCTTGGACATTTTTGCAGAGCGGCAGTAGATAATTTGAAATTGGTCTTGAACAAATGCGCGGAACAAGTCCACCCAAACTTCCCAACAATGATCTGTTTCCACTCTCTCCCACTTGCTTGCAGCCCCTCACACCCCCAACCTAACATGCGTTTTGAGCCACATGCCAGCTCAGAGGAGGAAAAGAGAAATACGTGGATAATTGTCTGCAGGTAGGTGCATCAGAATGGAGCGGAGCAGAGAGCTTGTAGCTTGCTGTTGTAGCTTCTACCTTACACCTACAAGCTTTTTCCAACATAATATTTTGTTAAATCTATTATTAATGTCTTTCTGACTAGGTTTCAGAAGTCTGTACTCACACAGGCATGCTGATTGTGCTCGTACTTTTCTAATTAGCAGTTTCCCAAAACAGTGTCCCTGTTGCTCCTTGCTTTGCTTTTTTTGTTTTGTTGTGTTGTTTATTTGTTTGCAGGTTGTTGTTGTTCACCTTTTAGCATATCCCTTCAGGGGTCGCCACAGGGAATCAGATTTCACTGAGTCGCACTGATAGTTTGGCAGAATTTTTTTACGCGGTTGCCCAGGCCCTCTAGATATTCACAGAATATACGAAAGATTAGGAAAAGAAGAGAGACATGAGAATAAAGAACTACCAAACTCATGAAGAGTGTTTGACAAAGTACAAAAAGTCTTTCAAATTTGACAATTATTTGAGTTTTGCCATCAAAAAAAAAGTGTCCTTGCTGTAACTAAATATCAATGCAAGCATTTCTGCTAAGATGCTGGTGTTAGAAAATGTTGGAAACTTCCTGTCAGCTAAACATTATTTGATTTTGTAAAGAGATTGGAACAATTTAGCTTCAGATGAAAATGTGTGCATCTTTAGAATAACACTGGAGCACCACTTCCAAATATATAAAAAAATATATAAAAAATATTATGTAAAACTAAATGTGAATAACCTCGACAAACCTAAAACAGCAGACTATTAAATCAGCAAACAGAAAATAATACCGTCTGTCTAAAGGTAAGGCTTTCTGACACAAAAAGATAACTATAAATTTAAAGGTGTGAAACATCTATCTTTTGTTTCCTTGTATCAAAGAAAGAAAATAACCATTTGGGAACTTTCCACACTTTTAAGCAATATGTCTAAGAATGTTAAATATTGAGATTGAGACACACAAAAACCTGAATTATTTTTTTCTGAAATGTTCAGATAAGGTTGCTTTTTCTTTATTTAATCTTTCAATGGCGCAGTTTAACTGTAAACAATCTGTGTAACTGAACAAGCGTGTTGAAAGAAGTAATGAATAACATATGTAACAAAGGAGTGTGTTCAACAGCATGACCATAAGAGTTGAATACAACTTCTCAAACAATCATGGTTGGTTTCTTTGTGATCATCCCTGAAAGTTTTTTGCAGTTTTTCTCTATCCTCTCCAACAAACAACTTTTACTTGCTGGTTAATATATTACTGTTGTGTACTGACTGCGGCCTGATGACATCAATCCATCTCTGTCACGGCCTTAAGAAAGACTGACGAAAAATAAAAGGCTTTAAATTAGTATTTCACATGTCACTGGTGTGTGGTTGCCTTTGCTTATAATTCCAACACTTAACTGCTCAGAGAGGTTTTGTTCATATTCCAATCTACCAATTTTGTGATTTTGCAAATATTGGGAGAACTAAAGTCCAAGTAGAGGTAAAGAAAGGCCATGATTTTCTTTGAAATCATGGCGGTGGAGGTCATCAATGAAAAGGTTCTCTTTGAAATTATGGCCCTGGTCTCTTTATTCTAATATTAGGATAATCTGAGAATTTCACTATTTGTCTTAAGTTTAAAGTTGCAAGACTGCACCTATCTTCACAGCTAGCTATAAGTAGGGGACTTTGATTTTAAAAATTCAACTCTGTCTGCAGTAGTCAGATGGAGCACATCCATAAAAAACATAAAAACCCTAAATGCCACAAGATCAGCACATTTTTAAAAGATTCTTTCTAGAAGGAAAAAGATGTTATTGTGAGGGACCGATGATTACAACAGGACTTTGCAAACTATGATTTGCTTATAATAAAAACATCCAAATATGACAAATGTATAAATTCAGCCATAAATCTGGATAAACCCACACCAATGAAAAAAAGTTTTACTTTACCCACTAAAACAACCAACAAGAAGGTACAATGGGAGATCCAACCACTTGAGAAACATAGAAGAACCTCAATATATTGAACAAATGCAGACAAGACTAAACATTATACTTGGTCCTTCAGACTAAAAAAAAAAAAAAAAGTAATTGCAACAAAAGCAAGCCAACTGAAACAATTTAAAGTAAACAATAACATTTTCAACTGACGACTTTGTTCTCACCTTCCATAAAGGTTGAGTATTGCTGATCCTAGTAGCCCCTTGGTTGACTTGTACATACAAACCCCCTGAGGCTTGGAGTTCCTCTGTGCACTGGTGGTTCCACAGAACTTTTAAGTATCAAAACTGTTGATTTCCTTTTTGATATAAATGATAGTCAGATAAATGTTTCGGAGTAAGAAAGCAAGATTATTTCTGGGTGTACATCACGAGTGAAGACCAAGGGTCACATTCCTCCTTGTTTTCTAACATACCCTCTCTGGCATGTTTTAATTGGCTAGACACACCTGATCCAGATATTCAGCCATAAGTAGGGCAGTGATGAACTCTGCAGACACACCGGCCCTCGAGGCCCGAAGTTACCCACACCATAGCGGAAAGATGTCCAACAGATAAATAGCATATGTAGAATAAATTGAGGAAGGCTGGATGGGTCACTAATGATTGTAAGTGTCTGCCATGTTTTTATCAAAGAAATGAATGACCTTTCATTTATTCACCTTCTACACTCATTTATTTCTGTTCAAAATCAGCAGTGTGGTAGCCTTCCCACCTTGCTGGACCACACAGAAACAGACAACACGCAAAGTCCACACGAAAAAAAAACAAAAAACAGCCAGGATTTGAAACTGGGCCTTTCCATGCAGCTCAATTTGCCAATTAAGGTTGCAAAGCAAATTGCATCATAGGACCTGAAGCATGCTCACTTGCAGAGTTTTCAGATGGCCACTTGTTTTGTGAGGGTCTGTTTTGTGGCAGCGGCCTACATTCCAACATCTAAAGCACTTGAGTGCCTTGCATTTGTGTTGTGTTCTTTGGCCTGCAGCAGTTAGTTTTGCCCACTGAGAGGGTCATGTGAAAGGCTGAGCAGAGCCCACTTTACAGCAAAGCTTACCTACTATGTGTGCACCGTCAACACATCAAAACACAACAATTAGGCCAAAGGTTATTGTAAAGCAACCAAACATAAGGATCAATGATCATATTCAGATTTTTGAGTTAAAAAAACAAACATTTTGGGACAAATGGAGCATGCAGAAGACATGATAGCTGATTCAGTTGGAAAATGCTGGAATGGAAAGCTGCCTGTCATGTGCGGCTATCCAGGCCACTGGCTTCAGTGAAAGAGGGCCAGCCACTATACTGTACAGACCGGAAATACAGACGGCCTGCTTTCCTTTGCTGTGGCATGTGCCTCTCACCTGACCTCTCCTTGTTCTGCCCAAACTGCTGAAAACCTGGGCTCTTAAATAATTGCTCACTTTGTCAGCCACTGACACGAACTTCCTTTCTCTTGTTAAACTCTGATGTGGAAACTTTTATCTTGGAAAAATATGTTGGGAATTAAAGGGAAAAAAGGCAAAAGGCTAAGTGAGAAACATGGTTTTCTGCAATGCTGTGATGATGATGGGACACTGTTAAGTGAGGGTCAATTTGATCTTTCTCTTAAATCTTAACAATCAAAACAATATTTATTTTAACTTTTTATCCATTTCTGGAGGGAGGTTCATCATAAAGCAGTAGTTCTAAGTATGGTGCTGCAAAATCTCATAATAAAGTTACATAAGTAGATGCAATTGACAGCTGTTGACAGCAGTCAAGATGGTATTATGTAGCAAAGTTAAAATTTGAAACAAAAAGAACTTTGTTTAGAAAAGCAGCTTTCACATGGAAGATCTTTCCAGGAAGATGACAGGGGATGGAAGGTCTTCTTTTATCGAGAAATACTCATACACTCATCTATTTTGTCATTTTTTTTCTTTTCTAAGTAAAATAAGAAACTCTTTATATCTCCAAATCAGGTGGCTTTTTACAAGATGGCCAAAAAAGTTGCTAAAAATGTCAGAAAATGTCTGATTTACCGATGTAAACACATCAGTTATGAGCAACTTTTCTTTCTCTGGATCTATATTGATTTAAGTTTCAAACCAAATGTCTGATTTTGATACTTAATGTTATAATACATCCGAGAGACATTGTAAAATCTAAATATTTACACTGCAAACTATTTAATACTTTCAAAGACTTTAAAACCTTGATTTTAGACATTCCAGATATTTGACCAGGTTTGAAGTTGTTTTGTCTTATCTTTTGCTCTACACACCTTTCCAAGCTTTTTCCCAAAATCAACAGTCAAAGTTTTTTTGTCTTATAAGAGTTAGCATAAGGAAATTGTTCTTGACAATAGAAAAACTTGGTTTAAGATTTTAAAAACTGCATTAGCACTGTAATTTTTGGCTTGATTTTTTTCAATAACTGGTGACTAGCATTCACTCTCACTATTTGGGAAACAAAACATTAGATTTATTTCCTAAGAGTAAGAACTGGTTTTAGATTTTCCGAGTATTTTATAAGATGGGCCAACTTGTACAAAGATGATATTTTCGTTTTGTTCACAATTTTTTTGAAATGACTCATTTCCCCCAAATACACTTATGTCACTGTAATCAAAATAAACAACAAATACTAACCGTTTGCTTAGTACTATAAAAAATTATGCATTATTGGACTGCAGAACATTTAATTTGAATGTAATTCTAACAGCTTTTTTTAGCTTATTTGTTTCTCTTTTTAATACTTGTGTGGAACTCTTCTTTATAAATGTTGATATCTTATTCCAAGTTTTGTTGTTTAGTAAAAATGATTTTTTAGTCATTTTCTTCTTAAGAATAGTGTTCTTTCCTGGTTTTAGCCCAACTCTTTTTGCTGTGTAAGATTCATTTAATTTTGTACAATTGTTTTGCACAAAAAATTTTCGCCGGAAGGAAAGAAAATACGAGGAAAAAAAAAACAACCTTTCTCTGTTACTCTTCACTTCCCAAAGGGAAAACCATGGAAATTTGGATCCGTTTACTGGATTTATATTTAAAAAATAAATTATTTTAGGACACAAATGATCTTTAGGAAACCTGCTCATCTGAGCATTTATGTTGGAAAAAAGAAAAGAAGTTTCAGGTTCCCATTATCTGGAGAGAGAAAAAAAACAGGATGCTCAAGGACCCGAAGGATTTACATGCAGAGATCGCAGTAATCCATCTGGAAACACAGGTGGCTGAGAGGAGCTTTAGGACCCGGTAAGTAAGGGGGTCGGGTTGGATTTTTTTTCCCCCTTAACTATCCCAGCGGAGATATGGACGCCAAGGCTACCATGAACACAGGTCTTGGCGCATGCGCAAACTCCACTGTTCCTGCATCCCAAGTGGAGGAGCGAACTCGCAGCTTTACCTCCTTAAAGGCGCCGCCGGGTGACAGGAGAGCGTCAGGGAAACGCGCGACTTCCTTTCTTTGTCTTTTCTCTTTAGGGAAAGTTTTAGAAAAAGACAAGGCACTCATATTTTGGAAGTCTGAAAGCGACATTTCTTTTTATGGGTTCTGTGGGCTCCTCAAGGAGCGGAATCGGATTATTAAAGATGCGGAAACCAGAGCAGAAGAGCCGCCGTCTGGACTGTGATCATCCACCGATGCGCGTCCGTTCCTGGGCATTCCTCGGCTCAGGAGAGGAGTGATGATGATCCAGCCTGAAGTTTCCTGCGCGGGACAGTCAGTGCCTGTTCTATGAGTGAGGGGATCTGGACACCACTCCTCGCAGTTAAGTTGTGCTCGAACCTCGACCATTATGTCAAAAGTCATTCAAAGGAAGAACCACTGGATCACCAAAGTCAACGAGTGCGCGGTCAGCCGGGACGCGAGTGGGGAGCTGAATGTGGATCTGCGTGGGGGCGCGGAGAATGGAGAATTTCCATACATCGGACACATCAGGGAGGATGCTGTGGTTTATCAGGACGGTAAAGTGTGTGAGGGAGAGCTGCTGCTGGAGGTCAACGGGCTGGCTGTGGCTGGATTACCGCTTTATGACATCTTTGGGCTAATCAACTTCTCCAAAGGTCCCGTCAGGTTAAAAACTGTTCGTCAAGGTAAGGAACTGTGGGGAAAAGCGACTCTGTCACACAAGAAGAAGTCATAAAAAAATTCAGAAATCCAGGCAACGTTTATTTTTCCATTGTGGCAGAAATGCCAAGTCTGAAGTAGGACAGAGAAGTGCTGCTCGTTTCTCTCCATGCACAGCAGCCCGGAGTCTTCATAAGGTTTGACATGAAGCTGCCCCGACAGTCTTCCTGCCCTCATTTGTCCAACATTGCTGAAGCCACAGTGGGTCAGAGTTGCAGTCACAAAGATTAGGCCACTTATCCAAACTACCCCAAAAAAAATCTCATGCGCTTCTACTGCTGGGTAAATTATTATCCCAATTTTTTTTTGGTAAAGCCTATATTTTATATTATTAAAATATTAACATATTTTAATAATATAAGAATTTGTGTAAATAGAGTTTTTGACTTCCATAACAACATGAAAAAACATGCACAAAGCAACATAAATCAACATAAATCAGGGAGCTATCATTTATGTTTATAATCCTTGCTCTGTTTTTCCCCACAAAACATCTCTGTGTAAGTTAATCATGTGTTTATGTGAAGTGATTGGAGCTATTACAGAGACAATAGTTGGGTACCATTTGTGGAAATGTTGCCTTCTTAGGTGAGACTGACCCATTGCCCACAGCCAGCTGCATGCACATCTGCCTTTAAAATACTTAGGGGAGGAGAGAGGCAGTTTTCTGTTGTAAAACTGTCATGGCCAAATCAGCATGCTTTTCCATCAGAGGGAAAATAAATATTTAATATTTATGCTTTTTATTCTCGATTTTTTCATTTTGCACCTGCTGTTTCTTCCTGGTTGCAGTTGTGTTTCACAATCTCTGATAAAGCTTGCAGTCCTCTTAGGGAAATCATTAACTTTGTTATATCACAGTTGTCCAGTGAAACGTCTCAGCCTTTGTACTCGCTGTCAAAATGACTACAATAAATGTTTAACCCTTGAGTCTGAATGACCCAGTGGTTTGGCAAGACAATTTAAAGCCCCTTTTTTGTAGAACTGCTACGTTTTTCCCTGTGGACGTTTTGGGATGAGGCTGGGTTGGGTTGGTGACGTTCAGACTCAAATTTCTGTTGTTAGTTTTGTTTGCAAAATAACCTTTAATCAGCATAAGATCATTTTCTGTAAAGACCCACTCAGATAAAAAGGATGTCTTTAACATGTTCTTGTAATGCTTTCATGATGATGGAGGACATATATAAGAAAATTAAGCTTAAAATTGCTTTCTGATTATTTCTTTATTCAAATTGTTGCGAATCAAGAGCAGACGATAAAATGCAGTTTGAAAAAGATCGTATATTCATTCATTCGTCTGCTAAACCCGTTTTGTCCCGTTCGGGGTCACGGGGGTGCCAGAGCTTATCCCGGCCACTTTCAGGCGAAGTCGGGGGGACAACCTGGAGAGGTCGCCAGTCTGTCGCAGGGCTACAAATCATACACCTATGCACACTAACATTCATACCTAGAGACAATTTAGAGTAACCAGTTAACCTATGAAGCAGGTTTTTGGACGGTGGGAGGAAGCTGGAGTCCCCGGAGAAAACCTTCAACATATTGGTGTTTTGTTTCGGGTCTCCCAGCCAATCCAGGGGCCTTTTTGCCGTGAACCAAGAGCGTAAGCACTGTGCCACCGTTCAGCCTATAAAAAAATCGTATATGTGACATAGAAAATATGCTGGGCAGACCACAAACTTCCTACTCTGAGCTCTCAATAACGGGGGGGGGGGGGGTCGCTTCTCACTGATGGTGAACTACTGCTGCTCTTCCAAAACTGTGTCTTAGAAAACGACATAGGTTTAGCCAAAAAACGGTACTATCATAATTATAAGACCACTTTTAAAATAATTCAAAAGACGGTTGGAGTGGGTCTTCAGTATTCCTTGACAATTTTCTAATCAAGATTTACCTTTGCTGCAACATTTTTTCTAAACAAAGCCTCAGTTCCCAGAGCTCTGGATGCCCTGCTTCATCTGTGATTAGTTTCTGGCCTGAGTCAGCAGATTCTCCGTCTTTAATTAAGGGAGGGGGATATTCTTTGATTATCCGAGTGGCTCACAAGACCCGCATTGTGCTAGGCAGTCTGTAGGGCTCCCATGCACAACTGGTAAGAGGTTAGCCATCCAAGCTGTCCCAAGCCAGATGACAGACTGTGGGGAGACGGATCAGGTCTCCATTATTCTCACCGACAGCCTGTGAGCCCATATAACTGCAGTATTGTTAGGGTGTGTACATCCTGGGTGATTGTGTAGTTGTGTCCATGTGTTACTTCCACAGAATAATGCATAAAAATAACTCATTCAGTTTGGCTTTTGTTTAGAAAACACTAGAATACTACAAAATGTTGATTTTCTCTTGTATTCTTTCAGACCAAGGAAACTCAACCAACTGAATTGTTTTTGATGGGAGCCATTGACTTTATCTAAAGATTGTTGCTACTTTTCTGCCACTCACTGGTTTTGTGAATGACTGTGTCAAAGACCCACTCTGATGAAAATTGTTGTGAATCAGGAGCAAAAAAATGCAGTTGGAAAAAGCTTGTGGCAGTAAAGTAGGGGCTACAACTGGTGGGCCACAATCTCCATACTCATCTCCACTGCGATGTATCCACTTGCAGACAAATGGATCCATGTACGTCTTCCTTTTCCATGTCTAAGCTGGCATCTGGCTTTAAATTGTACGGCTGGATATCTCCAATGTTGCTCGCCGTATTTGTTGCACTGGTAATGTTATGTTGGGGTTGTGAGGGGCTACAAGCTAACAGGAGAGAGTGTAGTAAACAGAAGGATGTCGGGAAGCAGGAGCAGGCTTACTCCACGCCAACAGTCCCGCCCACAAATCAGAGGTAAATTTCTGATGAACTACTGTCACTCTGCAGAAACTATGTCCTATTAAACAAACAGGTTTTTTTTGGAATAAAAAAAATCTGATCAAAAGATGATTTTAGTGCAGGGGTCGGCAACCCAAAATGTTGAAAGAGCCAAAGTGGACGAAAAAAACAAAAAACAAATCTGTCTGGAGCCGCAAAATATTAAAAGCCCTATTTAAGCCTTATAATGAAGGCAACACATGCAATATGTATCCTTATTAGCTATATTATCCTACTATCATAATGACTAAGTTGTTACATACAAAATGAGCATTATTAACGATTAAATGTTTATTTGCCCTGCAGTGCATTCTGCGGAGAACGACGCGTCACGTGACTGCTCTGTTATGCAAGTTTAACTTCATTATAATATCAATGAATTATGTGTCATTGCTTTGATAAAATTAAAGAAATGGAATAAAGAAATACGATTTTTTATGTCATTTTTATTTTGAGGATTCGAAAAAAAACAATAAAATGGAACGTGCATGCCCCATGACAGTCAGCTTGCACTCGAATGACAGAACAGCTTCAAGCATTTGCGGTGCCTGCAGACTTTCATTCACCTCGTTTAGGTGGCTTGTCACAGTCATATCCACCAAAAAGTGCAGCTTTTCGAGCCACAGTATCTTCCAGTTGCGGGTAGTTCAGGTCTTTGCTTTTCAGGAATGTTTTCTCGTGTTCTGAACAGACGACAAAGTGACGCAAAACGTCACCCCTGGACAGCCATCGGATTGTTTTGTGTAGCAGGAGATCAATGCACTGAACTGACGGTGGTTCGATTTAAATCAGCCACCTGCCTAGCGGTCCGCTAAAAGTAAAAAAAAAAAATAATAATAAAAAAAGCCCTGCTGGTAGAAACGTGTGTCGCAGGCTATGACGCAAATTTTCGTTGACAAAAATATTGAAATTGTAGTGGTTTTCTTGTGCAGTTTAGGTCTGTTAGCAGCACGGGATTGTGGGATGTGGGATGAGGATCTCATTAGGGCTCAGCATGAGCGTTTCTGTTTGCCCACGTTTCTTTTCATATGGCAGTTTTGTTGTTCCACCTTAGTTTATTCTTCCTGTTATGTTGTTTCTTTATGTTGCACCATGAGTGAAGAAGGGAGAGAGGTTGATGACACCTGTGCAACGTTCAATGTGGTGTGTGTTCAAAATAAATGGGCTTGAAAGGCCGAAAAGAGGCTGCGCTCTCAGCTTCTCTTTTTGCCTCAAATTCTCTGGGACTGTTCGGAGTTGTATGCTGAATGGCAGAATGCCACTAGGGCAGCGCTAATGAGCCGCATGCGGCTCCTGAGCCGCGGGTTGCCAAACCCCGTTTTAGTGGAACTGTAAAGCCTTGATGTATGTATGCAGGTTGAACATCATCTATAGGTTATTCCTGAAGTTTTTGGAATTACGGCTTGGTTTACAAAATATTTTAAATCAATATTCACTCACAAGATGTAATATCAATTCAAAAATCAAAGGGTTAATTTCAGTTAGACACATTTTTGTCTCTTGAGATTTATCCTTAGTTTTTAATATCCAAATTCCAAGTCTTAATAAAAGTTCCAGCATTTCTTATTTTAAGCCTTTAGATATGCTAAAAACTGTTGTTAATAATAAAAAAAAATTGTTTTGGATTGGGGGTTTAAAACATGAATCAATTTTAAACCAAATTGTACTGAACGGTCAGTTTAACTGAATCGCGATTTTTAAATCTGAAAAGAAACATTTGAGGAATTTGACATGCAGCTTTTTTGAAATAATTCAAATGTATGGATTCACAACTACCATTAATTTGTTTTTGTTTTTAAGCCATATATGCTTGCCTCTGTCAGATTATGGACTTGTTGGCTCAGTTGGCTGGGTGTAAGACTGGCGCGCAGGAAACCTGGAAAAACTTCTAAGGAGCTAAAAATCCAGTGTGGGTCCGTAGGCAAGAACATTCGTGCTAGTGCCTGTCTGGGTCTCCTGGCATAAAAACGCTCTGCCTAAACCACCTGTGCGAATTCGTGACCGCTGATTTGCTGTGGCGACCGCTAATGGGATGTGCTGAAAGGTGAACAACAAAGCCTCAGGCAAAAAAAAAGCCCAACTTTCACAATAAATATAAAATGCCTTCAAACATGTAACATGTTATCATTTGATCTTTATTGGCTGACTTTTGGTATTTCAGGTGTAATGGTTTTCTTGTATTGACGTAGGTAGAGTGAAAGCATTCACAGCTTTACAATGACATGAAATTCTGAGGTTAAAGTCCAATTAAGGAATATGGTCCAACAGGTTAAGACTATGACCCGGATGATTGACTTTCCTCTGCAAATATCCAGGATATGGGTGATGGGTGTGTCAATATCTAGTTTTCTAACTGGATTTTATTGATGGACAATTAGGCCATATATCATCCTGTTCGTTGTTATATGAGGAACTTGGCATTTCTGTGAGACTGTAATACACAAACTTGAGATAGAGAGCAAAGAGATTGTTACAGAGAAAAAAAATCAGTTATTCCTATTATCAAAAAATGTTTTTTTATTGCACATTTTTCATCCATCCATTTTCATAACCCGCTTTATTCCTTTCGAGATCACTGGCTGCCAGACCTTAGCCTACTGTTGGGTTATGGCAGAGTACACCCTGAACAGGTCGCCAACCTTTCACAGGGCCACACAACCACACACTCAATACACACTCACACTTAGGAACAATTTAGAGTAATCAATCAACCTATGAAGCATGCCTTTGGACTGTGGGAGGAAACTGCAGTGCCCAGAGAAAACCTAGGAGGAGAACATGCAAGCTCTATACGACTGGGTCACAGTTGGGATTTGAACCAGGGCCTTCTTGCTGTGAGGCGAAGGTGCTAACCACTGCATCACCATCCAGCTCATTGCACGTTTTTTCAATAGAATTTTGAATTATTCTAACAATGCAGTTTGGAGAAGGAACCAGTCATCTCTGTCTTTGGTCTGTTCCAATGTTTGTTTGTTTTTTCCAACTAGTGACGGGCTAATGTTTTTATTTTTAACAGACAGAGCACATCATATATATATATATATATATATATATATATATATATATATATATATATATATATATATATATATATATATATATATATATATATATATATATATATATATATATATATATATATATATATATATATATATATATATATATTTTTTTTTGAAGAATGTCTATTAAATAAATTAATTTAAAAAACAGACCATGTTTCAGTTGCCTAGAAGATGTTTCTGTCTGTGATTAACAGGTGCTAAATGTCAATCCATCCATTTTCTTTACCTGCTGTATGCCTTTTGGGATCACACAGTTGCAGGGGCCTGTCCCGGTTATATACTGTTTGCCGATGACAGGGTAGACTCTGGACAGGTTGCCAGCCTGTTGCAGGGCCACACAATCAATCACCCATACACACTCACACATGGGGGCAATTTAAAGTCACCAGTTAACCCATGAGGAATGTATTTGGACTGTGGGAGGAAACAGGTGCTGAATGTTTCACCTTTATTGTAACCCCCAAAAAAGCATGTTACCTCATATTTCAAGAGAAACTGTCACATATTCAGAATGCCAAAAAGTACATTAATTTTTCTTGCAAACTAACCAATACCATTCCTGTTCACTGGGTGCACTTTGAGTACATGCCAATGCTGTATTTAAAAAAAGTGTTAAAAATATCTTTCTTTGCAAGGAAATACTCAATATTTATTAAAGAAACTTAGGTTAAAAATACTATAAATGTGAGATTCATACAAGTAAATTTAGCAATAATTTTAGTTTATTTACTATGTATCTAACAAAACAACTCTAAATTTAATGACGATTTATCGTATTTCGGGCAGATACTCGAAGCAGTGTTTTCAGGTAAATACCCTAGGGCGGTTCAGTTAATTAACTCACCTGCTCAGCGTCCTATTTAAGCCAGGTGCGCAGTTGTTCATTCTTTCTTACCTTCAGCGCTCATTCTTCGCCCCACCCTCCTCCCCGGCTTCCACCTGTGGGCTCCGTAAAGGGGGGTTTTGTTACCCGAAAGTTTTATGGAAATTTTATGGAATTTTATGGAAGTTTTATGGAATTGAACGGAGCCTTATGCCAAACGAAAATATGTGAATGCCAACTTAAAGAATGTGGAAAAATGTCAAATAAATATTTCTTACTGCAAGAGTTGTCTGACTGAAATCTGAGTTACTTAAAATGCATCTCTGTGGGTTTAAACTTAGTGTGTTTGATGCATGCATGATTTAGAAAGTAGAGATGTGGAGCCAAAAGATCTCACAAAGGTGATTTCCTACTTCCACCAAATCATTTACAGTATTTTTATGATATTTTGTAACTAGGGATGAATGGAAATGTTTAAACTGCAGACGAAACAAGAATGACGAGACCTGTCCACACAACTATTCTTTGTGGCAGTGATGCAGCAAGAAGTGAAGTGCAAACAAAAGCATCCCCATAGCCCCATGGACTCTACATATTTACTTTAAAGTAATTAAAAGGACTATTTAATGTAAAATATTAGCCATTATTAAAAAATTTTATTTGCATTAGTAATCAGACTTCACAAAGGTTTCCTTTCAGTCCGTCATTGTTTCAAAGGACCCATGAGTTTTTTTCCTCTTCTGGTTCATCTGGAACTGCTCAGAAGAAGTATCCCGGGGTAGAGTTTCAGGAGATGGCATTTGCTAATCTCATATGCTGGATAATGTAATTTGAATCAGAGCTTGTTCACTGCCAGAGGAGTTCATGTGGTGGACATAAACTAACATATGCTGACATTCAAAGCTTTCCTTCTTCTGCAATCACACACATTCTGACGGGGTGAAAGAACATCCAACATCCTTCTTCAAATTTTTTTTAAATCAAAGAATGTGGGGGGTTTTAAGTTTAAAAGCCACACTTTTGCAAAAAGGAAAACCAAATTTTGATATTTAAAGGGGTTTTGCTTTTATTGGTTCACAAGCTGAACCAGAGAAATAACCCTTTTTTTCCCCATCCCTATCTGAAGGATGATCAAATACACTTGCTACACTAATTACTTTAGACTATAGTTTATCTGAGAAGGGAGTGAATTTCACCAAACAGATCCTTAAAGGCTCTCTCCTCTATCCCTTGTCCTTTGGATGTAAGGCTCTAAAGACTGAGTTTGCTCTTAAGCTTTTGAGCTGCACACTTGACCCAGTGCTTTCAAATTAAATAACTGTGTCAATGCTGAAGTTGACATTGTTACCTAATTTCAAAGCCTATGTACAACAATGCAATTACATCTTGCAGCTCAGCTTAACAGCATCAATTAGTGTCTGTTAAAGCAGAAAAATGGCTTGGTAAGTCGTTCAAAAAGGAAGGGTTAGTTTTAGGATTAGGGTTGTTCTTGCACCACAGCAATGACTGCAACCCTGTTACTAAAAGTATATGAGTTTGTGAAAGCTTTCCATTGTCAGAAGATGGCTTGTTAAATTTTAATCAGTCACAAGGTTGGTGGTGCGCTGAGATGGGTGGCTAATTTGTTCAGACTGCTAGAACCGAAAGTCTACATCGCTTGCATGATCTCTGCCTGCTTTACTGTAACAACAGAACAGGGAGGCAGAAGATAAAAAGAAAGTTAAGGATTACAAGGACAGTTGCTGATAAAAAGACATCACGTTGGAATTTGAATTTCTAGGTAAGACAGGATCTGTTTTGACAGAAGGCACTTTTCCTGGAACGTCCTCAGAGAACAGTTAGTCATATCTGCTCAAGCACACAAAGTCCAGACTTTTGTTTGGCTTAGCAAATTGCCATGATAGACATACAGTCTTTCAGGGGAATAAAAAGAAATTAGGACTTAAATATGGAAAGATCTTTTTCATTTGATCTTTTGGGCTGTAAAATGTCTCCGCTCATCTTCTTAGCAGGCAGATGACAACTTCATCATTTAGGTCATCAAGACCTTAGCACACTTAAAGTTCCCACACATGTTAGTTTGGGACTGGAATAAATACTCACATTTGGCTTTAACATGAAGAACATAACCGGCTTTATGACATGATGTTTTTAACGTTGTGTACAGGAAAAACTGTTTTATTAAAATGTGTTTTTGGTGTTTTTAACATATTCTTGTGGGATTTTTCTCATGATGGAAGACATATATGTAAACAAAATTAGGCTTAAAAACTGCATTTCTCAGTATTCATTTATTAAAATCATTGTGAATCAGAGGCAAACGAAATATTGTTGTTGGAAAAGCTTGTAGGTGTGACATAGAACCTACATTAGCATGTCTCTATCAGTGGCGGAGCTGGAACATTTTATATCATGGTGGCGGGAGGGGGGGCAGAAGTCTTTGAAAGAGGGGCAAATGAGAACAGCAGAGCGGAAGGCCCTTAGAAATGAAAGGATCAAAAACATGCTTTTCATACAGTTTAATTATTGATATTACTAAGAAAACAGCAGTTCTTTTAGATGAGGTGCTATTGAAGACGCTGCTTGTATGGATGATTTCTTAACTCCTTGACACCTGAATTTTTTCTCTACCTATGAAAAATATGTTTTTGTATTCAGGTAAATGCCAAATAAAGTCCACTACAATTTCATTGTATAGTGGACCTTTAAATGGTGGTAATTGCACTTGTTTTTAAAACTCATCATTTGGTAGTGCTGTTGACATGAATTTAAAAAAGAATTTCCCTCTGTAGTATGTCTAAACTTGAATGGGCCAAAGGAATTTTAGGACAGTCACCCCAGGTTTCCAGTGATCTTACTTCCTGAAATTTCACCTTAAAAGAAGTGAAAGAGCAAATTCCTAAGGAGGCACTGACAAACTTGAACAGGTGAAGAAAAAGGGTCAAACACTCTAATAAATGGGTTTGTGTCCATGTGACCACATTCTGCTTTCCATTCTTTGACATTTCACTGCAGCCTGTGTCATAAAGCTGCACACCTCATTAAGATCAAAGCCGCTTTGCCAAAGCTGACCTCCTGATATTCTCCTCCCTGCTCTGGCTTGACTCCGGGATGGTCTGCATTAGCCACAGTGTGTCAGGGAAGAAGGCCACAATTTCTAGGCCTTAATGATGTGAAAATGTTCATGTACAAAGGCTTTTTGTACGAGTAGAACAAAAGCACACCAAATAAAACTATGATGAAGTACATACAATAGTGCAACAGTTTTAGAAAAACTAATGTGAATTTCATTTGTATAATGTTGAATTAATAATTTTTAATTTTATTTTCACTCGAATTGTTCCAGAATTGCTACATCCCTTAACTACAGTCAGGTTCACGGGTTCCTGTCGTAGAACATTCCTAAAGAATGCTGTCATCAGTCTTTGGGAATGTAATAAAAATAAACTTTCTTACATATCAGTGAATGTTTGGTCTAGATATTTGTTTATATGTCTCAGTAAAAGTTAGTCAGTTTGTTTAGAAAAACCTTTTTCGTTAGGCGCAGAATTACAGAATTTGATTTAGCAGATTTAGCAGAAACTGTAAATATAATCTAAATTTAGAATTATCCTGCTGATAATACATTAAAAAACATAATCTGCTCCTTTTTGGGAATTGAAAACCACTTTTAGGACCAAACTGCTTCCATTTAAAGATTGAAATTTCTGCATGCTAATTTATTTCATATCTAAAGTAAAATATCTATTTTAACAAAGAACAGAAACAGGAGAGGTTCAGTGCATGGACGCAGGCTGGAACCGATTCTGGAAATGGGAGGGAGTGACCTTGAGTTTTTCTGTTGTTGTCTGAAGTTGCATCATCTGGTTGTACACAGGATAGAACAGTGTTGGTGGTGGGAAACTCATTAAAAAAGAACACTTTTGTCTGAACAAGCTACTCATAGGACCTGACTGTGTTTGGAAGAAAAAGAGTTTCTGATTCAAAGAAGAAAATTGTACATGAATAAATACAGGAACAGCTATTTTTGTTAAATTTACTATTGACAGTGTTTAAAGACCTCTGCCAGACAGGCAGGATCGAGACCAGCAAAGCAAAACAGAAAGATTTGCATAATTCTTATGTAAAAATAGAACTTTTGCCTTTGCCAAAGCTTTGATTTATGTGATAAAAGCTCCCTTTCACTTTGGAGATATAAAAAAAGAGCTCAGTTGAGTTTTCTGAGACGAAGTTATCTTTTTACTCTAAAGATCGGCATTAAGAAAAAACTAAAATCAAATAAAGAGAATTAAAGAGAGAAACCATTTTACAAAAAACTTTTTTGTAAAAATTAGACCTAGAGGAATTTATATTTTTAGAGAGGATCTCTCCACCCCTTTGTGGTTATTTTGTTTGCTGCTTTGTGTTATTCAGAAATTAGTTTATGATGAAAGCTTTTAAATTAATCAAAGTTTTGAAAAACAAGTCCTGTTGTTATGCTCCCCTCTAGCTCCTTGAATTTTTTCAAATATCTAATTAATTGGAGTAGAATGGAATTTTTGAGGTTTAATATTCAAAATTGTAGAAATAATATTATTGTCTATAGAGAAAAACTGCATAACCTATTTATTACAGGCTGACGTGATTGTTTTAGGGTGGGGATAGTTGATTTATTGGCTTAAAAGGTACCGGTATGTGTTCCTTCACAAAAACAGAAAAAAAGAAGTAAATGGTTAGGCCAACTTGAAAAAATGGTCCAGTTAAAAAACAACAACCAAGCCATAGGTTTCTCTTAATAATTACAGTCCTTTTTTCATGTCTGTGTCATTGACTGTATATGAGAACTGGACCTAGCGTTACGGCACCTATAAAAAACAGATGACTTCCGGCTCCAATAGAATGAAATCAATTCAATTACCATTTTCTATTGATTGATTGATTCGATTGATCAGTTCATAACTTGAATGACTTGCACTACAGAAAAATATATCATGAAAAAAAAGGATTATCAAGAACATGTTAAAAAAAGGTAACAGAGCAAAGTTATTCGGACAAATATAATGTCTTAATAATTGTTGAAATCTATGGGATTTTGACTTCATGGAGCTTGCAGATACTTCCTGTTCAGAACAGAAGGGGCACTTAGTCCAGTTATAATGTACAGTCAATGGTAACAACACATTTGACTAATCTGATATTAAAACCCTTTAATATATGTCATTTAAACTCTTTTAGTCAAAAAATAAGATTTCTTTCTGTTTTTATTTTTTCTATATAAAAGGCTTGATTCTTTAAGGATAAAAGGTTTTTGCAGTGCTGAAATGCTTTGATGCTTAACTAAAATAGCCCTTTGTTATACTTCTTTCCTAGTTTGTCCTTCCTTTTTGATGTGTCTCCTATTTATAAGTTGTGGAATGAGGTATGTGCTGCTCTGTAAGTGAATCACTCTTCAATTTTTTATCTATGTCTATAATCCGATTTATTTTTTTTATTTTAATTTACTAAGCCCTAAAACTTTTATTTAGTTTAGGTTTCAGGCAAACATCCACTTGGTGTTCCAAAAATAATTCTTCCCATAAAAAGTCAGCTGCCGCCTCTGTTTGCTAACAGACTGAGGACCTTCACATGACACAATAATTGAATGAATCTTGAAGACTCTCATTTCTCAGGGTAAACGCAGCCTTTCAAATCTACTTTATGGCTTCTTTGGCTCTGTGCGGAAAAGGTGTGTTGTGGTATTTATTAATACATATGAGGTGAAGTACAAAAGAAACCACTCATACACAATATCTATGTCACTTGTCTTCCTTTAACTCCGCCGCTTTGTTTTCTGGCAGCGTCAACATCACAAGAAGTCCCTTCAATTATAACCCTCAAGGTACAAATTACTGGTTAGGCTGTGCCTCTTTGTGGAAAAACTTCCCCTTTTCCACTCTCTCATTAACATGCACTCAAACCCCACATCAGGCCATTATTTTTCTTCTCCTTTTATCCAGGTAAAGGTGGGACATGGTGTCTAAACCGGCTCACACCACAACGGCAGGTTATAATTCCTTATCTGTTTTTCATTTGAATGTTTTATTATAGCACTCGGCTTGTGATGACACACTCATCCCTACAGGAATGTTTTCCTAATAAAAAGGAAGTTGGTGAGGAGTGAGTATTCTGTTTTTCTCGCTTACAGCCCATGGATATCAGCTTCTAAAGAGTGGACTTTAATGACACAGACCCCTTTTGTGTGTAGCAGCCAGGCAAGGCAGTGGCATTTACCAAAGGCAGCCGGTCAGAACTGATGCTCACTCACCAACTTTAGCTTAATGCCTTCTATCAGTGACAGGAAGGATTCTGTTTCCTTGAAGCTTCAGTTTCTCCATGTTGCCTTCGGGAGGAAAAACAACACAATGGACATGTTAAAAATAGCATCTTTGTTTGCATGTCACAAAAAAGGTGTTTTTCCTTCTCTTTCCAAGTCAATTTAAGATTAGGATGAGGAGATTATGCCATCTGGTATCCAATTAATGTGGGATTCCTATGTTTTTCCAACTTTATTATAGTTTGAGATGTCTTCTGAGAATCGGCTAAATGTATATGTCCATAGTATATCAATGAGAATAGTTAAAATTTTCATTTATTTTCAAAATTGTCTTTATTCCTTACTGCTAGTTTTTCCTGCTCTCCCTCATCCTTTAGGCCTGCTCAGCTAGTTACATACAGAAGGGAGTGGTAAGCCTGGGTTCCTCTGGATATATTTAGTAATGAACAGATGTAGCGCACTAGAGCGGAACACACCGCCTGTGCTTGCCTTGGTGTGTGGCTCTGTGTGTTTGCGCGTCTCTTTGTCTGTGACTCTTCATTCCAGTTGTACCATTATGCACTGCTGAGTCTGAGTCAGCAGCATATCGCTAGAGAACTAGGTCAGAACTGACCTGCACATGCCTGCTCACCAAAAAAGACTCCTGCAGATCTGCATAGAAATACTTTTTACAAAAACATTCTTTACCATTTTAAAACTGGTTTGTCTGTAGCATCACAACCCAGATATAAGCAAGCAAAACCAACAAAGAAAATCACTAAATATTTAATGATTTAACATGTTTTTCCATTACATGCATATAAAATGTAATAAAAGTAGGAAAGCATCCTCTCGCTACGGAAAAACAATTGGCTTCAGTTACAAATAAATATATACAGTACCTGCTAACAAACTAGCAACTTTAGCAAGTGTTTATTTATTTTTTTGTAAAACTACGAGAACAGAAAACAAGTTTTAGGCAAAATTTCTGTGGTAGGTTATTTTCATAATCAGCTGCTTTTACTGAGCTTTGTTTGTCTGATTAGATAGGAAGAAACCCACAAAAAATACATGTACAACCTTAAAAATAATATTAAGAACACTAAAAATAAAGGTATACCCAAATATTTACGACATTTTACTGACTATTCCTAAATATAGAAAAAATATAAATTTTAGTAGTTGCATAAAATATGTGTAATCTCAGAATTAAAATCAGTGTTAATATTTTTAAAACACTTGTGAAAAACAAGAGGGTGTCAGTTGGGCTCTTGTCTGTGTTATTCATGTACCCATCCAGATAAATGACAGCTTACTGTGAGAATAACATGAAAGGAGCTCTGGGTGTGGCTGCTTATAGAGGTAATTATATAAAGAGGACTGGTCTGGAGCTTTATGGCAAACCACTTTGTTTTTTCCTTTCCTCCTCTGCAACTCTGATTAACAGCAGCACTTGCTGCCATGGTGACATGTGGAAAATGCAAAAATAAATTCTGGATATTCTGGATAATCCAGAAAGTTCTTTTAGGATTTCTGCAATTGCAGATGTTGTATATTTGATATTTTAAATAAGCAAACTATGTTATGCTAAAGTTTGTTAGCAACTTTTCTTACATTTTCCGGCTTTGGACAACAACTCAGTTCAGTTATACATAAAAAATGAGACAATATCATCTGTAATGAGAACTCTTTCGTCCGGATGTCCCGAAACTTCCTGGAGACCAGTGCAACAAAGGAAATTTGTGTTTAAAAACCAGCATTTCCAGTTTCTACTTTGCAGCCATTATAAAAAATGAACTTGACGAAACATAATATTATTGGTTCCATTTAGTGAAAATTCCAGATATTCTGAGTTGGTTTCAGTTTAAAGTAGAAAACAATTTAAAAGGTTTAAAGAATAGATTAAAAAAAAACACTGCACACATCTGCATGTCTGATTCTGCTTTCATTCTCAAAAGATATAATAATGCAGACACAGAAGAGCCTTTTTAATCCAAATGTAATAATGAATTCATCTGGGAATTTTGCAGATGAAAATTGTTTTGGATATGGTTTGTTCATACCAATTTTTTTCCGTTTAGTAACTTTATTGTCAATTTGGGAACAATAAAAATGAAAGCAATTCTCTGCACACCAACACACAATCACACTCTCTCTGAGCTGTTTAGTGCCATCAATTTAATAAAAATGCGCAAAAATGGATAAAAATAAAAATGTAACCAAGTTAAAATGTCATCTAAAAAGAGAAGCAATATATATATTAAAAATGTGAGTTCTGTTTTATTCTTTTACCTATTATGCAGGTTCTAAAGATTGTGCCACCACCAGCAGTGCAATGACATTGACATACAGTATTCACCATGGAAAATGAAAAAATCTACTTGTGGAATTAACTTGTGTATTCACTGAATAATGTTACAACAAGCAGCAGAGCCAAGTATAGTTTACAAAAGGTTCAAAGACATGAGGCTAAACCCCTGTATGAAAATGGCATAAAAATGCCTCTGATCTTGCTGCAGATCAGGATTAGAAAGCTCTCTTGCCTTGAAGCACAGTTCTTGCTCTTGACTCTACAGTTAGAGAGAGCAAATCCATGTGCATGTGTGCTTCCCGATCACATCAGGACCGCCTCTTCCCATCCTTTAAACTAAAGACAACAGGCTTCTCATTTAGAATTTGATTTGTGGTCTACGCAGTATTAATGGGAGAAAGAAATGTCTGACACACTGGAGCAGAGCTCTTTCTAACATGCATCAACACGCATCACCCCACCACCACCACTGCAACACACACCCATGCAGGCCTCTTTGAAGTTTCTCCCTCTAAGGTTACATCAAGATGAAGATTTGACGTCACTTTTGTGCAATTTGTGTTCATTTATTTAAATGTTGTTAACATGATAGAAAAACACAGTATATAATCTATAGAGCTACTGTTCTAGTGTTATCCTGGAATCCATGTTTTTCTTTGTATAATTATCCACTTTGCCTGCATAGTATTGACTGCAGATTATACTTCCAGGCAGCAGCTGGGATTTAGAGATTTATCTGGCTGTGGTCAGGATAAAACTTACATCTGTAGGTATTGCTGTATCTTCAAGTCACAGTTCTCAATTACTTGATTGCCAAGCTATTTTATGTTATATATATTTTTTTATTTTAACACAATTTATAGAAATAAAATGGAAAACGTTTTCCCTGATTTGAAATGGTATATAGATGCAATACTTAGGATTTTTTTCACATTGTAGATTATTTTTTATGTGTAATTTTGGGAAAATGTAAAGTTAAAGTAATAGCAAATAAAAATTATTAAAGGACATATCATGACCGACCAACTGATGAATATGATCATAAGCCTGAAGGATGTTTTTCCATTTATATCCCACGTATTTAGCAGAAGCGGGTATGGCTTGATAGGTGAATAGTTGGGATTAACCACTGGGAGGCAGCATGTTCAAATGGCAGCATGGAGCTCAACCTAATCTGGTTGGCTCTGGGTTGCCATGGATACATGTCTGTGTGTAGAAGGAGAGACACAGAGGGCAGTGTTGAGCTGGAAGATGGTATGCGAATCCTAATGAGCAGCTGAACAGAGCCTCTGACACAGAACAAACACAGTGATGATTTTTTAAAAAAATCTATTTTTTGTGTTGTTTTAGAGCATTTCCCTCTTTTTTTATCTAGCTATACACACACACCACTGCAGTTGAGTTATGGTTATGACTCTGCTTTGAATGGTTAATGGAGACCAGTTTATTTCTGCAGACAAGATTGATAGGCGGTAGTATGGACAGCTGTTACATGGTACTACAGACTGCAGCTGTTTGGCCCAATCTTCTGCTGGTATTTCAGTCAGCTGCTGCCATATGCTTGTATTTTCATGTTACAGGACCAGCATCCTTTGTAAATGATTTCAAAATCTTGAAAAGCTATTATGAAGATTTGGATTTGCGTTTGGAGTCAGTACATTTATGTTAACATGCTCAAAGAAAAAAGGCAGTGAAATGGAGTAATTGACGTATTGTATATCTTCAGATGTTTGATTGCACTAACCCCCACCCCCACTCCCAAAATGAAGCAGGATGCATAACTAGATTTAAGGTTATGTAATACTGGCTGGAGGCATGCAAGATGTGTATAATCCACTCTTATTTGAGTTAAATCTATCTCTCTCTCTGCCTGTCTCCTCTAAGAAGACTGAGGCCTCTCACATCAGTTTTCTGTCTCATCAGACAGGAAAACTCATCTCTGCTCACAACAGTCTTTTTACAGATCCACTCTGCATTCATCTTTGATCCTAGATACCATATTTTACTGTGGTGCTATCTCTGGTTTTTAAGATGTGTCCTGATGCATCAGGACACATATTACTCTTAAGACAATGAAGGATATCCTCTTTGAGGTTTGACAAGATCTATTTTATTTGAGCTAATGTTAGAAAGCCTGTTATTTCTTTAGATCTAAAAAAAAATCTTTCATGAACTGCATTGTATATTTGTATTATGAAGTGTTTGTACAAGAAAGGTCCGATTAGTTGGTTAAGATGGTTTTGCATAACACAAGACTTTAAACTTCACAGGGGATTTTGTGTTGCTTTTTCTTTAAAATGTTTGTTTACGTTTTTTTTCTGCAGCAGGTTAGGTTAGTTTTGGCCATCGAGATATGGAAATAAAACTATATATAAACTATATGTTAGCTGACACAATCTACAGTATGCTACTGTTATGTGGAGAGCATATTGGCAGCTTTTCTTCTTTTTCGATAAAATAACCTATTTTGAAGGGAGGAGAGTTTGCTGCAAATTTACTTTCATGTTTATTTTAAACATAAAGGAACTTTTAATACAATCTGACATGCATGGGAATTGTATACATGTTGTAAACAAGGCTATGAATAGAAATGGTGGGACTGAATTTACATGAATATTTCATTTAAATGTGCATTTTTCAGGGAGAGTTTTCTTTTTTTGGAGCGATAAAATATTTTTGTCCTTAAAACATACATCATAAAACTGCATATACTTTTTCGTGTGAAAGGCCCCATATTCAATGATCTAGTTATTATTATATCAGTTATTGATCATTTCTTAAATACTACACCAATAATGTGTAATATATATTGTGAATGCTGAGAACTGTGTTTTTTTTAGTTAATGGCTGGTAGATTTTTCAGCATAATTGTAAACTAACATTTAATATGTGCAGTACAGACATTGCACGAGCACTATGCAATGCTCTGTAAATCAGATCTCCGTTTTGAAGTATAGAAGCTCTGCAGTGAGCTGAGATGGTGTCTTCAGTTTCATAGGGTTTAACCCTCTGGATTGTTTTATGGTGTGTGCTGTTGGAATGTTGTTTCAGACTGGTTCAGATCAAAGGTTTTATTCTTGAAGCAAAAATATGAATTACTCTTGGAATACTTTCCACATGCATTTATTTCAAACATGCTGATCAAAATTTGAGTCACCATTTATTTCAGTGCAGTAATAGTACATATAACTACCACACTCCACACATGCTTTTTTATTCTTTTTATGGACCAGCATGAGCCAAAGAAACACACACACTGTGAGTGCCACAGTGGAGTGATTGTAATCTCTAGCTCACGCAGCTTTAATCTTCATAAATAATGAATTTTGGATGACTTTCTCATTGACAGAGCATGACACCTGGGCAGCCCACCCAGGCATATACTCACTTTAGGGAATTGTTCCTGGTAGAAGTCTCTAGCTTAGAGGAAAGCATCTGAGCCAGCAGTACTAACAAGAAGATATGCAAAAACACCAACATATGTTTTACTTTAAATTTGCAGTTCTTCTTTTGAAAATAGAAAGGTTCACTAGTTAAAACATTACTTTTTAGTTGTATGTTTGTGTATGTGATGCTGTATGTCTTCCTTTTACAATCTGACTTCTGCTTGCCTAGCAGGGACCATAATAATGGTTGTCAGCACTAGATGGTTGCTAGGTAACAATTACCTGACTGTGCTTTGCTTGCACTGAATTACACAGTGGACTATGTGTATGTGAGTGTGTAGAAGGACGGAAAAATACAGCAAAGAATACCAACCTGTGTCTGTGCTAATGCACAGAAAATAGCACAAGCAGATTACTGGCTACAATAAGACTTCCTTATTAGGTGAGTTAGCAGTGAATGCCCTCTGTTTGAGTCTTTCATTATGGATTGTGTTTATGTTAATTAGTTATGTTACAAATATTACTATTTTGGATGTGTAAGTAATTCCTGGGAATCTTACCCTTTTGGTCATTTTTATTGGTTGCTAGTTTTGTTTCCTATAGTGATTAAAGACCCAATCCAATAAAAATCTTTATTTTTGTTGTTTTTAAAATGTTACTGTGGCATTTTTCTCATGATGGATGACTTACATAAAGTAAAATTAAAATGAATATCGTATTTCTGACTATTTCTTAATTCAAATCATTATAAATTGGGAGCAGGCGAAAAATTCCATTTGAAAAAGCTGTAGCTTTGATGCAGCTGCTATCGTCGAAAGGCCACAAGCTCCATGTTCTGTTCCATTATGATGCATCCATTTGTAGAAAAATAAATCCATGTACTGAATTCTCTCTGTATTTGCGGGGATTAGGGATCAGACACACCAATGAATATGCAGAATACGGAAAACCCCACCCCCGCAGCTGAAGAATGTCCGTCACAATTTACTCATCAAAAAACCCTTCTGGGACATTTCTGATGCTTTATCTGTGCCCTAAACCCAGGAGCCTGTGCTTCCCCCTTCATCAGTTAAGTGTGAGAGGTCACCTTCTTTCAGATAGGCCAGTTTTATTCATCATTCATTCATCCGAATGATAATTATCCACTACGATTATCTCCCTCAGCATATCAGGATATTTTCCGGCCACTTCTGAGTCAGCTGATACCATCTCTTCACGCAGAGGCACAAACTTCGGTTGCTAGTGATTCAGGAACAGGTGGAACCAGCTCTTGCTTGCTGTGAAATTTTCTTTCACAGCTGGAAAGGAAGCCGATGGGCTGGCGTGATCACAGTGGGATTTTAAAACATTCTCTTTCTTATGACATACTTTCATATTTGTATCGGTGTGGATTTGGCACTGACAATATGTAGGACCTCAATTTATGACACTTCTTCACTGACCAACAGTTTTCTTTTCATTCTTTTCCCTTTATGCAACTTCCTACAGCATCTATAAATTTGTCACATTTAGGGAAAAATTCAACTTTCTAACAGAATGTAAACAACATCCCTATTTTCAACTTTTTGCCATGGTCTACGGAATTACTCTGTTAAGTGTTCTAGTTTGTTTATTCTTAGTTACAGTCCCAGTTACAGTTTGTTAATTTAACGCAATGAGCTGTATGGTGGCGCAGGGGTTAGTGGATCCTTTCTGTGAGGAGTTTACATATTCTCCTCATGCATGCATTGGTTTTGTCCGGGCTCTCTGCCTTCCTCCCACATTACAAAAATGTGCTTCATAGGTTAATTGGTTACTCTAAAGTGTCCCTAGGTGTACATGTGTGTGGGAGTGATTGTTTTTTTGGGTATGTGATTGTGTGCCCTGCAACAGGTGGTGACCGGTCAAAGGAGTACCTCGCCTTCGCCCAACAGTAGCCAAGTTGGGCTCTGGCAACCTTGTGACCCCGAACGGGAAATATAAGGCTAAGAAAATGGATTGATGCATCTTAACTCTCATCAAATCCCATTGTTTCCCCTTGTGCTCCTAGTATGCGTATATTTGGGCTAAGGCTGCACGATATGAGGAAAACTCGCGATTTGCAATAATAAAGATCAATATTGCGATGATAATATTACTTGCAATACATTTCATAGTACAGGGAAAACCTTTTCCTTACTGTGCATATGACAATAAACACCCTTTGAATCCTTGAACAAATAGTAACACAACCAAAAACATAATTTCCAATTTACTGTAACAGTTTAATTTAAATAAGAGTTAAACCTAGTCTACATAGGAGGTGAGCATTAACATAAAGGGGCTCCATCTGATTGTTCAAATGTATAAAGGGATTTATTTGATTCTTTAAACACTAGGGCTGCACGATATGAGGAAAACTTGCGATATGCGATATTAGTGATCAATATTGCGATAACGATAAATTTGCGGTAAATAAACAAATAGAAAAATAAACAAAAAAAATCATTCCCACTTCATTGCAACAGTTTAAAAATTATACTCCAAATGACCCTCATCGACATGGGGGACAAACATCTAACATAACAGGCCTCCATCTGATTGGTCAACAATGGGAAGGCGTCCATCTGATTGGTCAAAGCATAAAGGGATTTATTTGATTCATTAAATGCTTCAAGCTGCTAGAAGATTGTTTTAACACATTTTGGGTTTGCGATTTATTGCGATATTCGCCATCTTTTGCGATATGCATATTGCAGAGCTGGATATTGCGATAACGATAAATTTGCGGTATATTGTGCAGGCCTATTAAACACCAAAACTTTTAAGTGTCACCACAGCTGTTCACATAAAAAAAAAAAACTTTTGTTCACATGTAAATCAGCTTACCAGTTTGTATAGTAAATTTCAACATTTTCATAATATTAAACTGACATTTCTTTCTAAATCCATTTTTAGGAAAAACACAAATAGAGCAATTAAGACTAATGGGGATTATTAAAATGTCATCAACTCCATGTTGTGTCAGGAACTGCTAGAAAAACGCCCAAAGAAGACCAGGTTTGATGGAAAAACCTAAAACATTTATAAATAAACTCAAACAATACCATAAGACAAAGGGAGAAACAAAAAAGAGTGACATAGTAGATGACCTGTCAATGAAGACCTAAAAACCACGCCTAAATAAACTGAGATCATTAACTTAAATGAAGACAGATCTGTATAAATTACTTAAACATGATGTGAAGGGAAAACACGCAAAATGAAAGCAGAAATATGACTGAAAAAAAAACAAAAAAGCAAAACTCAAAAGGAACATCCTTATGGTTTAATTGCGCTGTACAGTGTAAGCTGTACAGCGCTGTTCAGAGAAACTTGTTTTTTTTTCTCTGTTCAGAGAAAGTAAGGAATAAGCATTTACCAGTAACTGATTATTAAACAACCATTATTGACGAAGCATAAAAGACAAAAATCTAGCAAAAAATTTTGATAAAACATGTGCAACAAAGAAGGCATCATGAAGACAGTCCCCAAATCTTTTTCTGTATTTACCTGTTAGCTGATGACTGTTACCAGCTGTCCAAAGCTGCAAACTCTGGCCTAAATTAAGGGGATTATTTGCCCTAAACTTTTAGTAGAGACACCATGGCACTGTGACTGCACTGGAGTGAAAACAATAGCCAAAAGCAATGATTTCCACTTAGTATATTGTTGAGAATATAATTAAAAATGCCTTCTGTGGATCACATGGCTGATACCCAGGCAGCCAACAGGCTGAAGATCCGATCAATTCCACTTAGCCTTATCTTGATTTTTTTCTAGATTTCTAAGATCTTAAGTAATGGATTATAAAATTAAAAAAATATAACCCTATATTGGGCTATTTCGTAAATTTTTGAAATTCGACAGTTCTAACTGTATGCAAATCTTGTACAGTAAAATCTAGGATGCACAATTTGTAACGATGCCCTTCAAGAGCTGATATAATTCATTTGGTTCTTTACAGTAGAGACCTGAGACCAGTAGGAGGCCATGGCACTTCCCCCCAGAACTGCTTGCCAACTATTTCAGACTTGGATGATACATTTGGAGATCATTAAATGGTCCTAAATGAGACCCTGGCGTGAGAGTGCAGTCTAACCATCTGGCTCTATTGTGCGCCTGAGCTGTGTTCAAATTCAGCCAGCAGCTTTAGTACACCTGATTGGATGAATGCTGGGTGTGCCTAACAATTTCAGCCAATCGGGGAGCCCTTTAATCACACACTGAAAACCTGCCCCGGTCACTCTTTTTCTCTTTGAATGGACCATCGGGTTAGATGCTCTCTGTATTGTTCAAGCTGTTGATGTGCTTTCTTACATTGGTGGCTTCTAATAAAACGGGATGACTACTTTAATGTGTCTTTGCTTGGTAAATGTGTAAATATATGTAACTAAACAGAAGACAAACTTAAACTCTAAGCAGATTTCAAAGTTGTATTCTGTTCTTCAAAGGCCTAATACGTCTTTGTAATGAGTTTTTAAATAGTAAAAATACTTTAGCCTATTGTGTTGGTTTCAGCTGGCCAATTAATTTTTTTAAACATGTTATTTTACTTGAGATGTATTTGTTTCTCCGCATTTTACAGGTCAGAAGTTAAGCAAGGACCTGAAGCACTTCCTGAGCTTGAGGTTTCAGAAGTCGTCACCTGACCATGAGCTGCAGAAAACTATCCGAGCCAATCTTTATCGTCACGCAGTGCCTTGTGAGTAAAAGTTTTTCATTGTTTTTCCTGCTGCTTTACTCTTTTTTTTCCTTCCTTATTCTGGCTTGTTTGCAATTTTTTCAACCTTTTTTATTTCTGCTTTATCATTTAAGACATTCAGGAGCCCCTGTTCTGATGAACTGAAGAAAACTATGTTTATAATATTGTTTTTTATTGCTTTCCACTAAAAGCACTTTAGTCTTATGCTGCCTTGAGCAGAATTTTTACAGTTGTATCACATGGCTGTGTAAGGGAAAGCGTGGGGTCGAGCCAAACTTTTCACACTGTGTCAAATGCCACATCTTGGTTTGCTTACATCACATCTAGTCATGGCTCATTGACACAGTTTAGTTCTCTTCTCAATAAAATCTTAAGGATTTCAACAAAACTCAGTGTGGTGAACATTAAACAACCTGGTTTAGATCACCACTCACAAGTGACTAATCAAAACAGCACTGTCTCCTCCTTCAGTGTCCGTGTTTTTGAATGCACATGTTTGTGATGGGCTGCACCTTAAGAAAATGAGGCTTCTAGGCAAATCTGTTTTTTGCTCTCTTTTTGCTCTTGGCATTTTCTCGCTCTATCTGTGCTTCTCTTGCACTCAGCCATGTGACTAGTAAATCCGCCTCTCTGAGCCTCTCACAGCGCCCTGTCTAGGATTATGATGTCCTGATATATTGAAAATAGATTCCTGCCTGATTATGTGATAAACATGGAAGGCTCTTGCAAAGGTCACGACATGATGCAGATGCTCTGGTGTACAGAAGGCAAAGTGTGATCCAGATGTAAATATTAACATTGAATTTAACATTTTGCTATATTTCAAAACAATTATATATATATGCAGGTCGAGGACATTAAGATAATTCTTTTGAAAAAAAAAAGTCTCAAATATTATTGCTTCAATAGAAAATGTGACTTATCCTTGTGCAAAAAAATACAACAAAACTCAGTGCATGATTTTTTTATGCATGATGTGTCACATTTTTAGGTGACTAAACCAAACGTTCATCCATTTTTCTTCCATGTTAGTGATAAACCAACAGATACTTGCATGAATAGAGTGAAAAGAAATAACATTTAATACCTAACTGCAATAGACTTGATTTTAGTCTGTCAAAAGGTCAGAGGTCAAATGCAATTGCTCAAAAGACAAAAACCAACCCTTAAAGCTGCTTATTTAAAATGCAATTGAGGGTTTAAAATTTAATTACAAAATCTAATATTTTTGGTACATTAGACCACCACAAGTTTGTCAATACTCAAAAAAATGGACATGGTTATTTTAAAAGTAAATGAGGTCATGGGATATTTATAAAGTGTCTACAAGGCAATCCCAGCAAAAGGCTGGAAATTCTGTCCAGATGGCTTTAAATAAACGTGTGTAAATCACCTCAGACAACTGAGGAGTTTCTGAGCATGCCTTTAAAAGAAAGTAAGATTAAGACAATCCCACGACTTGATGTCCATCAGTAAAAACATTGCATTCTTCACAAAGCCTAAGACAGCACACACCACAGTAAAACAGAACAGTGGCAACATCATCATACCTTCATCATCATCAAGGCTTATTTTTTTTTAACTTGTATAGTCTTTTCCCACTTAAAAATAATAATGGCATACATTTCTGATAAAGACTAGCTGATTTGGTAAAATTATATGGAAGCGATTCTGTAGCACAATTAAAAATAAAAGTCAAAACCAGAAATGCTTTTTCATTTTCAAAATGAAGCTGCATTTTTTGACTCAAAATGAAAATGAAAAAGCAGTCCTTCAAAATGCATATTTAAATGATACAGCTATGATATTTCAGCCAGCTGTGAATATTTTACACTCTGGTAAATAAAAGCTGAAATGTCTAGTAGATACAGTAAACAGGAAGACTACAAGTAACACTGGATCATTTATCATGTGGCCATAGAGTGGGGTCTGTAAATCCTTTAAGACATAAAGTTGACTAATATTATTGGACCACTGTTTTAAATGAAACACCAAAGTGAAAATTCATCTCTCAATACTGTTTGACCTTCCACGTCTATCTGTAACACAAAATCACACATTGTTCTAATCAATAGATTGGGTGATAAGTCAATGCATTAGATAAATATTTGTGTACGTTTTTTTACAATATAAAAATATATTATATGGTAATATTAACTAATACATACAAATATTATTCAATAATGTATATAATATATACTATACACAACTATATTAATTTGATAGATTTAAATATTAATAATATTTACAAATAATACTAAATATAATAATATATTTCATTTTTTATTTGGATGTTTTATCATTTTTATTAGAAGCAATAAAGCAAAACGTGGAACACTTAACTATGAGTCTCAGGGCATATTCATATAAGGAAAATATGTTTGTTTAATTGCTTCCGTGGTCCAGATCAAGTGAGGATTATGTTTCGTTGGGTTCAGTTTGTATTTACCTTACGCTTTTTGCAAATGATTAGAATTTGTAAACAGAAGCACGTGTGTGTGTGTGTGTGACAATTGCTGCATCCTTTGGCCAGAAATAACGACAATAAGCTTATTTCCAAAAAGGCTTGATGGCGTTTTTAGTTGAGGCAGATTGAGGTTTGTTAATATTCAAACCGTAAATTTACTAGAGATGCCACAATTCTTGGTTTAAAACCAACCCGTGTGTTCCACCTTTAAATCTCATCATAAGGAAAGTGAAGTTTTGCATCCCTGCTGTTTACATTAAAATCATCAAACATGTGCTGTGGTAAATTTAAGAGGAATTTATCATTTATCGTTACATTTCACACTAAATGGTTTTTGTCGTTGCTATTAGCAAAGATTTTTATGTTTTTGTAATACGCAAATACATTTGTTTGTGACTAATGTGTAAATCGATATCTGGTTCATTATATCCAAACCAAACATACATTGTAAAATATGAAGGAATGTAAATCACTCAAAATGGCCCAAACTCTATGTTAGCATTTTTGTTTACGGCTGGATTTTCATGATTCCTTACTTTTTTGTTTTTACTTCTGTGTTGAAGACCCACTCCAATACAAATTGTTATTGTCATTTTTACCATATTCTTGTGGCATTTCCTGGTGATGGTGGACATATATAAAGAAAATTAAGCTTAAAATTGCTTTTCAGAGTATTTATCCAAATTGTTGTGAGTTTACCTACACAGTTTGAAAAAGCTTAGTTGTGAAGCTACTATGGCAAGCCACAAGCTCCCTGCTCCGCTCTATTCCGATGCATCCGCTTGCAGACGGTAAGACCCACTTTTGTCTTCATTTTTCCCATTTGAGCTGGAATCTGGTTCAAAACTGGATAGCTTAGATATTGCTCGCCATTTTTGTTGCACCGCTATTTTAGGCGGGGGGTGTGAGGGTCTGTAAGCTAGTAGGAAAGAGTGTAAACAAAGGGATGATGGGAAGGGAGGGCAGGCTTAGTCTGTGTAAACGGTCCCACCCACAGCTCAGAGGCAACTCTGAGTTCTGTCACTCTGCTGAAACTATGTCCTAGAAATTGATACAGGTTTTTTGATTTGGGCAAAAAACAGTATAATGATAATTAAAAGACCAGTGGGAATAAATACTTTGAATATAGAACAAGACATGATTGGAGTGGATCTTTAACTATTTTTGCACTATGGTGCCATATTCTCTTTGTGGCGACCTACAACTGCTGCCATCCTTTTTTACTGTCCCTTCCTCTCTTGCAAACAAATGCAAATATTTTCCTAACATGACGAGGCAGAACAACAAAAGCAGTCAAATAAAGCCACACTTCTCAGCCGTGTGTTTTCTTTTGTCTCTGTTTGTTGTGTGCCCTCCCCCTCCCCTCCAAACTGTTGTTCTCTTCTCCCCATGCTTGACTCGAACAGGTGGGTTTCCCTCTGCCTGAGGTGTTTTTTTCCTTTCATGTTTCTGTTTTTTTTTGGTGTGTGCTTGGGGGACATGTGTTCATGTGTTTTGGAAAAAGCGCCCACCCTCCTGTCCGTCCCTCTTCCCTTGCTTGGCTGCCACAGATGGCCATTGTTGTTGTGCGCCGCAAATGTCACAGTTGATAGAGAAGTTCTCCCAATCTCTCGTGGGATTCGTTTCCCCTCTCTTGTCTGCAGCTGCCGCTTGCGGATGAGGGTTATCTCCGCGTTATCCCATCGTTTGAGCCACAGAGTGAACCAATCATCCCTCCCCCACCTGATCTCTCCCCTCCCTCCGTCTCTCTGTTGCTCTTCTCTCTTCTTCACTTCAAATCCTCCAGTGAGTGTCAGCGTCCCTGTGGCTCGGCGGTGGCTTCTGCCTTCTTCAGTCTCTGTCATACTCTAGCTGCTCCTGCTGCCTCTGCTGCTCTCACCCTCCATCTCCTCCCTTCTCTATCTCTCTTTCTCCCTCCCCTACTCTCTGTCTTTCATTCCCTCGCTTCCTTGTTTTCCACCCCATTGCCGATCTCGGGGAAATCATTGTGAGAGACAAATTTCTCTGTTTGCTGCTCACACAAAAGAAAAGGATTACTGGTTGATTTGCTGGCTCCGGGCTTATTCTGCATCCAGGCAAGTGTCATCGCCTCACTGTCCTCTACTGCACTTAATCGTTATTTTTTTCATGCTCTCAACATCATCGCCATTCAGAGTCTGTTATGTATGCTTGGCAGAGAGTGTGGTTGATGCTGTGTATATAGGCTAAGGGAATCAGGGAAGGTGGGGGTAGGGGTGGGAATTATGTGAGGGAAAGAGGAGGGCAGGCACACTTGGATCAGGCACGTCCAACCCAGAGGGACAGATGGCCAGTAGCCCTGGTGCTTTTTCCTCTTTGCTTTTCTGATTCACCCTGCAGGCTTTGTGTAAGGCCCACTAATACACAGACCTTCTTTTCAAGAAGCAAGACATGGCTGCTCTCCTTAGAAGAGGGAGGAGGGGGGGGGGGTTGTGTGTAGAATGGACAGGGTACAGGAAAGGATAGGAGCTGAAGATGGAGGACGGGGGTAGAAGGAGAGGCAGAGGAGAGCAGGTTTCCAAGAGGAGGCTGGGATAGAGGGGAAGAAGGGAAGAAATGAGGAGCTGGGAGCAAACTGGAAGGGGGGGTCATTGGCTTTGAATGCAAGGAGGTCAGGTCCAGATGCTGCTCAAACAAAAGGGCTTCTCTGGGGGAACGGCAGGGGGAAGCGTGGCACTCGCCATTGTGTATGTCGCTGCATTGCAGGGTGCTGCCGGGGAGCCTCATGCTAATGATGGCCATTCATTCTCGTAATGGATGAGTGGGCCCCAGTTTCTGTTTGTCTGCCTTTCACAGACGCATGGTTCATATTTTGTTCGTTTACCCAGACATCCGTTGTGTTAACACACAGTTTTCTCTGGAAATGGCAAGGGATGACAAAATGATGGCTTCCAAACTTAATGAGGAGGCTTTGCAAATATGTCTTTTTGCATGGTAATGATGTAAAAGGGCAGGTGCAAGGTTTGTGTATGTGCAAGAGTGTGTTTAGGAGCTTTATACTTCATGCTTGATACGTTTGCTTTTTTTTTTTTTACATTTTACAGAGACAGTGACAAACAAGTGTCATATGTCAACAAAAAAGAATCTGAATTTAAATTCAGATTAAAAAATAAGAAAATCCTTCTTTTTTAATGTTCAGAAAGACAAAAATATGCAGTGAAGTTTTTTTTTAAGGTTTCTTTGATTATTTTTGGTATTTAAAAAAAAAATCCCCCCATTATTCATATGAAATGCTTTCGACACCACAATCTCCTCCTCTGTTTGTACAGCCTCCTGGAGCTGCTAATCAACTTAATCAACCCTGTGATCGCGAATATAAAGTGTGCCTCACAATAATATTTATGTAGCACAGCATCCTTATTCACAGAGCCATGTCAAGCTATTGTCAGATAGTTTCTTTTTGATCTTGTTAATACTCAAGTAAGTGTAGATTGTTGAGAGGATCACTTCAGTTACTTAGGTCAAATTGAAGCCATAAGACTGCAGCGTCTGCACGCTCAGTCCAGACTGATGTTTCAGCCAAAGAGGGGCTCCAGTCGGCTCCAAAGTATAATTGTTTATTCAGACAGGTTCAAACCAAGCTCACTCTTCAGTTTAGTCACTGCGATAAAATGCTGCTGATGAGAATCCTCTTGATTAGGTTGAGAATATGAAGTGTTTCTGTTTACTGACTAAACAGAGGTTCTCTGTTAAGGCCATGAAAACTCATCTGTGTGTGAGAGTCTTGTGATGATTAGGAGGAAATTCCGCTGTGATGATCAGTTAGCTTTCGTGATGTGGCCTCGCAGCAATGCAGTGGACATACATTTGATCTATTTCCCTGCAAACAGTTTAAATTCCAGTTTTCTTTATATTGCTAAGTCCATTTAATTGATTGAGGTAACATTTGAACTAAAAGAGAACTAAGCATGCTGTCTAAAATGTCTGTGTAGGCCATCAAAACTATTCATGTATTTATTTATTAGTATTATTTGGTGATCAGTGATTTGTATTGTCACTCGTTTTGTATTGTGACTGGCTTTTTCCTTTGAGTTGCCATGACTGGTGAGTTTTTCCTCTGTGAGATGAATAAAGTTCAATTCAATTTAATGAGCAGGTCACCCCAAAGTATATTACCATTATGACTATTTTGGTTGTCCAACACTTTTAGGGAGTACAAATACTTGTGTTTTTATACTAAATCATAATACCAGTGCTAATTAATTGTAAAAAAACAAAACAAAAACAGATACCCAGAGGGGTTTGGGTGATGCCTTTACACATGCTTTGTCATCATAGAATGTGTAATTACAAAAGGTTTGAGTATAATAATATTTCTTATTAACTAATAAGAAAAGTCTTCTCAAACAAAAAGCGAATCCCTCCATAGGCTGTCATTTTATCTGTGTGTGACTTCCAGTGTGGGTCATAGTGGAGGTTTTTGTGTACAAATTAGATTAGGGTGATACTTTGATGAACTTTGCCTATGACAAAACGTTGGGATGTATTTGGATGTCAAGTAGAGAAGTTTTTTTAAATATGATTTTTTCTAATTTCATGACAATTTACTTTTTAATTTTTCTGGTTATTTTTTTAATTTCATAAACAGCCATTTAACATGAACCTACAGCTTTGGACCTTTAATATTTGCTGTTTTATTTACCGTTAATAAACTAAATGCTTGTAAAAAACATTGTTTTTTTTGCTTTTAGGTTAAAGTGCAGTGTGGGCACTATGGGCCATGCACAAAGTGTATGCAAATTTTAGTCTGATGCAGCATTTGCATGTAATAAAAGCTTTCTATCCAATGTATTTGCTGTCCTAGCTTGGCTGTGTAAAGCTTTTTTTTGTTTAATTTCATTTGATCTTACCTCTTCATGATCATTCACAAACAATAGTAAAATCCTTGTTATTGAATAAAATAAAATGAAAAAAACAAACAAACAGCGTGTGAGAGAAGGAGTGGGCAGGAGTAGGCAGGGGGACGTGTGATGGCAGCCATTGGTCCCGGTTATAAACTGGTGTGTGAGTGGCTCACATTGGCTTAGCCTCCAAGCTGGGCTGGACATCTAATTTGCTTTGCTCATGGAGCTTTGAAGAAAAAACGGCAACTGCTTATTAGCTGCCTGCCTGAATGAGCTTGCAGACTAGGAGCTACTGCTCGCTCACAGACAGCTGGATAATTCATGGGTGGCTTGGACAAAAAGGGGAGAGCAGAATTCCGCCTGCCCACATTTATCTTTTTAAAGATATGTATGGAATAACATGCAAAGAGAAAAAGAACAAAAGGACTAGCATAGGCAGTGGAAAGGTAATTCTGTGACATTTACTTCCCCTCCTGGGAATGATATACCCAGCTTCCGAGATTAGACTGAAAAAGATGTGGGTGGGGATAAAAGCAGGTGGGGCAACTCAGAATACACCTATGGAGAGCTATGGTGTGATATTGATAAACTGTGGTCTGTTGTTCACCGCTATGACAGTTGTGTGCATGCATGTATACACACTTGTCTGTGTAAGATTGGCTTTGTTTAAGTATCTTTATGTAACAGTGGCATTTTCTCACCACTGGCTCTTGCAGCAATTACTCCAATGTCAATTTTTATCTTACTTTAATGTTTTTTGTCGTTGACTATTTCCTATATTTTTCTCCTTCGAGGAAAAATATATATTTTAAATTTGGTTCCATTTTAAAAAATATTCAGCAAAAAATGCTTCAGATGGTGCCACTTTTCATTTCTAGTGCACAAACCCACCTTCCCATTCTTATCCACTATATTGAAAAGGGAGAAATAGGGAGGGAGCAAGCGAAACAGCAGGAGAAGCAACTGGACTCAGCTGCGAGGAGTGCTGTGGCGCGAGCTGAAAGAATAGCTTGTTGTGTCGGGCAGCAGCAGTATTGTGTGTCAGGCTTTTCCCTCCCTGTGCCCTCTCCTCTTTAATGGGGAACTCAATCAACCTATTATTTGTACAACAGTAGATTAACTCTATTGTGCAAAAAAACTACTATAACTGAAGCTTTTAAGAAGAATGCCAGCCTAAACACATTGCTGGGTATTGTTCAAAATCGTTGAATTTGAATGGTTGTTTGCTAAAGCAATGAGACAGAAGCTTCGATCTCTTAACACCCAAGTCGCTGCAAAAAAATAAATTCTGTTTAATTTTATGCCAACTGTTAAATCAGAAAGGTTCAACTAAAATAGTGCGGATGTGCACATGTAAAAATTCATTTTTCTGTTTTTTTTCCACATTTTTAAAATTTCTTTTACAAAGGGTGGCTCTTTTGTTCCATAAGACTAACAATAAGCAAAATAATGTTAGTTAAAAGAAGTCATAGTCATATTTTTAGCAGTCTAGAATGTGGTATAAAAGGTAATGCAATGCAGGGTTCTTCTCCTAAAACACCAAATAAGTTAAACCATCATTTAAATGATCGTGTTGACTAAGAGTTTGTACATATTATTTTATTTTATTATTTTATTTATTACTGCTCTATTCTTATTCTTAATATTTTTATTCATATTATTAAAACTAACTAAAAATTAAAACTTTAATTTTAGTCCTTTTTATTCAAAGAACTTCACATGATACCTACAACTAAGAGCAATTTAAGGATAACTGCTTTGGCCAAATGTACATTGACTATCATCCAAAGCAGACCCTTTCCTTTTTTGTTAAACCAGACCAATCAAAACGAAAGCTGAAAAATGTTTTCAAAATTCCTTTTCTAACCAAACTGAGCATTTTGGAAAATATAGTGTGAAAGAATAAAGTTTCATCACCAATTCCTTTTGGAATCATCAACCTCCTAAGACCTGGCATCCGCATGCAGGGCCTTCGCATTTTGTGTTTTATTACCACACTAGTTATTCCCTGGAACTTGGACTCTGTGACCACGAGTTGAGAGGGTTAACTCAAATATAAGCTCGAGCCTCACAAGGTTTTTGAAAAACCTTGTTGATTTTGCTGTCCTAGCTGTAGCTAAATTCACTGAAGGCTCTGTGATCTTAGAGCTGCATGGTTGTGCATGAACTTTATTGCATAGTACTAAGCTTTAAAGACAGCTGGTCAACAAAAGAGGTGGATTCTTAAGTAGCAACAGATCAAAACGTTGGTTAGTTGTAAGCTTACATTAAAATGGTAATAAAACAATGTCAAAAATTGAAAATTGGAAAATAATATCACAGCTAGTGCAACTTTTACTGTACTTATTGCACTCATTGTATTAGAAAATGCACAGTTGATTTTAAAATGACAGTTTTACATCTGTTATTGATGTTTTAACCAGAAAAGTAAAAAGTATTACACAAAGCATGGAAGATTATATGCCATCTAAGAAAAAATATCAGGAAAAAAATGTGACTGTATCTTTAAGTCTTAAAAAATCTTACTTTTTGTTTGCATTCATCACAGAATTCCCCTGTGATTTTTCAACTGGAAGTTTATGCAATCAGAAATCACAGACGCCGATAGATTCCTGAAGAAGCTTCCTGTAACCCATGTTGGTCATCATTTGAAAAAAACACAGTTTGGTTCTCTTCTTGGGCTGCACAGTGACGCAGTGGTTAGCTCTCTTGCCTCACAGCAAGAAGGCCCGATTTAAGTCCCGGCTGGGGGACCTGAAACAGAACACCCACAGGGGACCTTTCTGTGTGGAGTTTGCATGTTCTTCCACGTGCATGCGTGGGTTTTCTGCGGGGACTCCGGCTTCCTCCTACCCTCCAAAAACATGCTTCGTAGGTTAATTGGTTACTCCAAACTGTCCCTAAGTGTGAATGTGAGAGTGCGTGGGTATGTGATTGTGGCCCTGCGACAGACTGGCCACCTGTCCAGGATGTACCCTGCCGTCATCCATGAGTAGCCAGGATAGGCTCTGGCAGCCCCGTGACCCCGAAAGAGATGGGTTTAGAACCATAAATCTGATGGCCTTCAATATTGATACTCCCTATGTTCTCTTCCACAAATCACCCATGTTTTATGGAAATGTTATCAAAAGAGAAGCTTATTCCTCATATATAGTTTTTTTTCTATTAATAATATTTGTAAAAGTTAAAATTATTTCAGAAAGATAGACTGTTTTTAAATGTAAAGGGGCTTTTTTGTAAAGGCATAGTGAATGACTGAAAAAGAATAGTTGTGCTGGAAATCAACTTCTTTATCATTCCTAGGAGCAGGCCTAAAGAGATTATTGCATGTAAAGTGAAAATATATGATATCTCTGAACATGTTTGGATTACCTGTATATATTTATTAACTACGTGTGTAGCTGAAGCCTTATGTCTTCAATCTATGCATCTCTAATGAATCCTTTAGATAGGAGTTTAAAGGCAACTCCCTCTGTAACCGTCAGTCCCCGTTCTACTTCTTTCTGCAACTTAATTTTTTAGTGCTTCCCCTTTATACCTATGTTTCCATAACATACACCATTAGGATGAGACGTGTTTATTCTGGAAACAAGCCGTATTTTTGGATGTCGCATAGAAAATACAGGTGTTTTGAAGATTTTTGAATTTGTTGGTTGTTCACAATTCATTTAATAAGTACGTTTAGATGTTGTTACTACAATTTAAACCTGCTTTAAGTTAGTTCTTGTGTGCACTCCCCTAGCAAAAACTCACACCAACAGCCAGCTGGTTGTGAAAGCAGCAGATGTTAGGCTGAACTGCTGTGTGTTGGTAACTTTGTGTGTCTACAAGCGCGTGTCTGTGTGTATGTCTTTACTTGACAATGAGAGGAGGCCTCCCCCCGCCAACAACAGCAGGAAGACGATAGAGGGTATCAGATGTCGTGGAAGTGCTGTCAGACCTCTACCTATTGTTAAAACACAGCGATTTGTGTTTTTCACCTGGATTTGTGTGTGTTTGTGTGTGTGCACGTGATTGTTGCTGTTTCAAGCCAGTTAGACAGGTACAGAATTAGACTTTACAGCTAACTGGCATTTTATTGTCGCTGACCTTGGTGGGAGGGAATATCCTCACAGGTGAATGGAGCTGTGTGTTTTAGAGGAATTAATAATATTTTGGCCTGAGGTGATGATAAGCAAAAATAATCCAGGTCAGACCAGGACAGCAGCATGGAAGCTGTAGAGGTAGAGACATACTTTGCCTAATGGTAATTTTGTTTGAATACCATAAAAAAAAAGCTAGTGTAATATTTGGACCCTTTTTGTTTGACCAGAGTTTTTTAGGAGAACTGGTTGTTTTGGTTGACGAATCTGTAAAAAAAAAAGAAATTTTATATTATGGTGTCACTTGTTAAGAGAGAAAGTATTCAAAAAATAAACAAACGGAAGACCAAAGTTCTCTTTCCAGTTTTAAAGGATCACATCTCAACTTTACGATTACCTTTTATGCTAAAGAGGCATAGCTGATGGTTGACCCCTTTATTCAGGTAGAACAATAAGGGTTTTAGTCATGTCATGGAAGTCAGGGAAGGCTGGAGGGGTCTCTAGATTAGCCCCTTTTCAGTTTGTGAATGAAATACTACTTCATTATTTCCTTCACAAACTGAAACATTTCTGTGTAGTCTCTCATTCACCTTGGTGGATTTCATCCAGTAGATAAAAAAATGATAAACCAAATTCTGTTTTATACACTATTCAATGCTTCAGATAAAATGAAAGACTAAATCTGCATTGTCACAAAGTAAACTTAAACTATTTAAATATCTTTAAATACCCACTCCGATGATCTTTTGATTTATTTTAAAAGCTTTCCCAGTGGTATTTTAATCACAATTATGCAATTTTTGGCCAAACCAAAGAAAATCGGTGTTGTTTTCCAGAAGATAGTTTATGGAGAGTGGCAGGAGTTCATTAATGTGGTTCTAAGTTGTTGGTTGCAGAGCTGTCCCGTTGCAGAGCTGAACGGAGCAAGGAGCTTGTGGCCCGCCCAGAGTATTTTCTGCACAAAAGAAAAAAAAAGCTCTTTTTTCAAAGTAATTTTTTATCTGCTCTTGATTTGCACTGATTTAAATAAAGAAATACTCAGAAATGCTTACTTTTCTTAATATATGTCCTCCGTTATCAGAAGAATCCCAAATGAACATGTTAAAAACAATAATATACAGGATTTCATTGGAGTGGGTGTTTAAGAAATAGGCAACATAAAAAAGAAAACAACAAAAGAATTTGTTACATGAAATCTGTCCATTATAACTAACCTGCTTACCTCTATTTTCTTTGGATGAACATGACAGCTTACTGATACTTTATCCATTGTGGAAATACAAGCAGAGTTACTCCCAACTACATGTCTTTGAAAACAACTGAACTGTAAGATTATAGTTTAGGATCTTTATTATGAAATGAAACACAGCAGAGTAACAAGTTGTCACTGGCAGAGCTTTCATTTAGTGCATCTACAGTACAACCAGTGGTTAGGAGCTCACTGAAATTAATAAAAACACACAGCAAATACAAGTGACTGCAATTAGTATTTCTGTTTTTCTGAGTAAAGACTTTAGTTATGAAGATACAAGATCAGATTTGAGACTCCTCCACATTGATAAGAGACAGCAAGGATGACATAATCCTAAGGTCAGGATACCTTTCAGACGCCTGTCAGAGGAGGCGTGACACACATTTTCCAATCGGAAGGGGCATCTGGGAAGCCTCAGGACTCCCTGGAGAGATCTCCCAGCTGGCTTGGGAATGCTTTAGGATTACCACAGATGAGCCAGTAAAGGGTGTCTGGGTATAGGGAGGTCAAGAAATTTCTTCTTAAACAAATAAGTTGCTTTAAAAGAACAACCTGAACTAACAGACATGTTACCATTTAAAAATGTTTTGGCTTTTTTTGTTTTTTCCAAATTTTGCTAATTAAAATTTGAGTTTAGTGCAACTTAATGACTGAAGCCTTTAATTAAATTACAAATATTCAAACTATCTGCAAATTCGGACTTGATTTTCAAAAAAGGTTTCAGTGGTGATCACTTAAATAATATTTATTGTTAAATATAAGTCTACTACTCAGAAGATATTAGCAGCTGCATTTTTAACCTCAATGGGTGAAAAATGTAAAGACTATTTAACATAAAAACGTTCCCTTAAAGTCCTGCTTTGACCATTTTCTGATTTTTTTTCCGAAGTGTTCCCGGTGGTCTTTTAATTATAATGACACCGTTTTAAGACAATATCAAAGAGACGGTGTTGATTTCTAGGACACCGTTTCTGCAGAGCAGCAGGAGTTCATTAGAAATTTATCTCTGAGTTGCGCTCAGAACAATTGACGGGAAGTAAGCCTGCACTCCTTTCCCATCATTCCTTTGTTTACCCTGGCTATGTCCGAATTCCCACCATAATCCGTATAAAGTGCACAATATAGTGCGTTACAATCTACAATTCCAAAATCAAGTTTCTATGAAAAACCTGTGTGCATCGATGCTCACTAGATCAGAGAACATAGACCACAATGTGTTGTGTCAGAACAGTTTTTGTCAAAAAAAATTATTTAAATGCTTTTTTTAATAAACCATCAGTGTTTTTATCTTCATAAGACAGTGGACACATAAATAATCGTTGCAAAAAGCTCACATCAATATGATTTTAACTTTGTGAAATTGATGACATCATATCCCCCATTAAAAAAAAAAAAGAGTAGTGAGCATGGTGTCCGAATTGCTTTTAAAATTCAGGGCACTACATAGTGCCACACTTTATAAGTTTTTAGTAGTTAGGGGTTGGGTGGGAATTCGGACATAGCCACTCTCTCTTGGTAGCTAACAGCCCCTTACAATCCCACACTAAAATAAGTGGTGGGACAAAAATGGTGATCAATGTTGGAGCTTTCCAGCTGCACAGTTTTGAGTCAGATACCAGCTCGGATGAGGAAAACGAAGACGCACATGGATATATTTGTCTGCAAGTGGATGCATCAGAATACAGCGCAGCAGAGAGCTTGTAGCCCGCCGATTGTAATTTTCAAATAACAACAAACTTTTCCCAATGTCATTTTTTTGCCTGCTACTGATTTACCTTGACTTGAATAAAGGAATACTCAGAAATGCAACTTTAATCTCAATTTTCTTTATATATGTTCTCCATTATGAGGAAAATACTACAAGCACATGTTAAAAACACCAAAGACACAATTTTCATTGGAGTGAGTCTGTCATCTTGTGTATCATAGCTTTTACAACAAGGGTTAGTGACTTATTAAATCAAATAAATATGAATTGCAAAATAATTAAAGAGCAAAGATTATACCAGACAGCTATAGGCTAAAAAAATGTCTATGTTTGAAATGTTCTTGCTACACTACCTCAGTTAATTGAGGTTAGTTCTAAATGACAGTTTTTCTCGTAACCCTTGTGCTATCCTTGGCACTTTAACGTTGGGAGTTGGGTCATCTAGACCCACTAGACAATGCTCTTAACCTTTTTTCTTCAATGATTTGTGATCTTCACTGGTGTCCATGGATAACATGAAATCTTTCCACCTTTATCCACCTTTGTCATTGTAGGAATAACACGTCAATGCAAGGGTGGGGTCATCTAAGATAGCACTTAACCAAAATATGGTTCTATTTATGTTTAGTGGCTGCTCCCTTAACATTTTTCTCTTCCTGTGCATTTGTTTCTTCTCCTCTGATCTTAGCTGGAGATAGGGGGACACGACTGGAAGTGGTGTGGAGAAAATGTCAACAATGTCAACAACCAATAAAAAATAAAAATGGGTGGGAAGTAGAGGTACTTAATTGTTGGGTACTTGTTGGAAACACCTGAGATCAAAGTTAGATCAGAAGTGTCAGGGCTTTAGGAATCATATATGCTCATCCAAAAAAGTAATTTTTCAGGAGCACAAGCTGACAGGCTCTAAACCTCTTTTCTGCAAACAGGATTTAAAATCCGTCTAGATTTGCCTAAAGAACTTTCCTTCTCTAAAACTGATTGATTTTCTGATGCAGTGCAGTGTGCAAAACGAATTATTATTAATAAACCTTTCAACCCTTGCAAAATTTTTTCAACATATTGATTTAGGCATTTTCTTATTTAAATGCCAAATGATATGGAGCAACATGAAGCAAATAAATATTTGGGGGGGATTGTAAAAGATTCAGTGGCCAGATGGTCACAGAATCTGCAGCTCTCTGAAGCTGAGCAAAGTGGTCTCTATTTTTTTTCTCCTCCTATAATCTCATGCATGTAAACCTTGTGATTGCAAAACCCATGAAAAGAAGCAAACTTGTGTAAAAAATAAACAAAAGCACTTACTTTGCAGTAAGAAGTATTTTTACTGTAAAAAATGGCTAAAGTGACTTTACAGCCTCATTTAGCTGCATTGTGTTTTGTTTTGATATATAGAAAGGATTTAAATGGCTCCCATTGGTTTTTAATGTCTTGTATTTAGGTTTAAGAGCATTTTGTGCAAATGTGTACTAAAAAGGTTCCCCAGGCCTACAGTTAGATTTTATTTTGAGATGCTGCTCTACAGTATAAACCATGTTAATACTCAAATAATCATAATAATTTAATTAATCTGTTGATTCACCATTTTTGATAGCAGTTTCAAGGCCAGTGGAAACGTTTTTTTAAATTCCAGAATCATTTTTTGCTTTGAGAATAACAACCACAAAACCATGATGACCACTTCATTGTATTGAGCTAAAGATGTTTAAAGAATTCAACCCATCTGGGAGGTCCAAAAAGTCAAAATTAACCATTTGTTTCTTAGGTCAGCTCTGATACTCTTGCAGTTTATGGTGCATGTTCAGTAGCAACGAGTGACTGGCCCAGTATTGTGAGATTGGATGTGGGTCATAGCATGCGCTCAGACAGGCCACTTCAGGGACACATGTCCCCTGCTCTACAGCTTTTTATGAACTGCCAGTAAGGACATAAGCCATCTCCACTAACCTAATATTTATAGTCCTCACTCCCAACCGACTGCACAGTAAACTGAACGTGTGTTTACACACTTCATCTCGTCTTTATCTATGTTTCTGTCTTTGCTGACTGTGAGCATAGATATTACTAAACCATGGCTCTGCTTGCTGTAAGTATTATGCTACGTTCACAGTGGGTATGTGATGTACGTTCTAGAACGTTCTGAATGCGCAATCTTAAATGTGCTTTTTAGCCCACTCTGGACAAGGAGGGAGGGGCTTCTTCTTCTTTTACATTGCTGCTGTTGGTGCGAAGCGGTCCAAATCTTGCTCCAGGCTTTTTTTTCCACAAAGCTTTATTTCAATATGTTAAAGACTGGGTGTCATATAATCCCAACCTGGCACAAACCACAGGTATAACTGTCTCCTTCATGTACAATTTTCAAATATTTGGGAATTCCGTCAATTAAAAAGGATGCCATCCATACATCACTACCAAATCTGAGTCCCTGACTGATCAAAGTTCCACCTGGTTTTACTTGCAACATGCATTCAATGGCAGCGTGTTTTGTATGTAGAGTCTAAAAAAGGTTGTAGAAACATGTGTAGCAGCGCCTGAATGCAAGTGTTTTGAACGCAGAAGCCCAAAACGCGCGTTTACATAGACTTTACTTTGGAAGGGGTTGCTTGTCAGCACATTGGAGAAGGCGGTCTGCATGTAACTTTACACCCTGTAGAAACAGTAGCTACTTTTAGAAATTCTGATTTTGATGAGCAACAATAAGCACATCAGAAATTCCAGTATTTTCATTATTTTGAAGTTTGTGCTATTTTTTGTGTGGTTGCTTCAATATAAGGACCTAACAGTATCTTTAATTGTTTTTCTTTTATACATTGAAAAAAATCATATTAAGACTTAATCAATCTGACAAGTAAGGAAGTTAGGATTATGGCATTCCTCGTTCAAACTGCATGAATCTGTTTTAGAAGAAGAATTATCAGATTTAGCTGAGTTACCAAGCAAAGTTTACATGGCTAAGGGCTCCTGAAACTACACACTGTAAAAGCCTGGGGGTTGTCTTTATTTTATTGGTCATCTTCATCAGAAGGTGCAATTCTTACTCTTCACTAGTTGGACAACCTTGGGATCTCTTCATCTGTCCTTCTCTGTTTTATGATAGAACAATATCTTATCAGTCTGGACTTGTGTGTCAAGCTTTTATGTACTCAAGAAACATAAACTGTAGCTTAAACTGTAAAACATCACAGTTGCTTTCCATACCGCTTTAATATCCCAAAGTTTTTTGATCTAGTCTATAATTTTGTTTTACTTTTTTTATTTATTTGCTTTTATAGAGCAGTTATATAAAAATGGCTTCGCAGAGTTGATACAGAAACAAGCCTGAGAATTTAAAAACTGGAAGCAGTGAACATGGATGTTTGGATCGATAAAGACACTTCTCTACTAAAACTCTAACAAATGAATTGGCTAAGCTGTTAATTAGCCCTTGTTAAATCTATATTGTGTTTTGTGTAGCTCATATAGAGTCCTATATACAGTGTAGCAGCACACTGAGACAGACGTACTGTAGTGGCATACTGACAGAGACGAGGCCACGCTAGCAAAGATTCCTTTATCCTTTTAGCAGTGCTTAGATCAGTACCACTCACACGTCTTTAGACTCACGCAAACATGCTCACATGCAGCCTCTTGCATTGAGAAACAGACAGATGCCCTAGAAAAAGACGCTGCCAGCTTAGAATGAAGGATGGTTTCCTGCACAAACCACAGATCCCATTCGCTGTGGTTTTCTCGCCGGAGTTTGTTTTGTTGTCAAATAGTGAGAAGGGAGAATAAAGACAGTATGAGTTGAAGGCAGAGGCAGGGATTTCACACGCCCATTAGGTGATTGTTTTTCCTGTTGTGCAGGCCATGTGTCTGCACCGTATTTATCCTCTTTCACTCTCTTCCTCTTTTCTCTGTGAGGTTCCTCCATTTGGCTGATGCTCCCTGTCACCGCAGCCTGGTGCATCCTCTCTTCCTGTCCCTCAGAGAACACAGTGAATGTTAATGCTGGTACTGATTAGACCTTGTGCATTTTTGTGTTGAAAACTTTGTATTTTTAGAAGGGCTGAAAAAAGCTTTGTTTGTGATTAAAAAAAATGTGTTTTGGCCTCTTTATAAGTAAAAATTTGCAGATTGAGGTGCATCAAAGAACTGAGCTACATAAAAAATGGAGAAGGGTTTATAGGTGCTTTAAAAGTGCGGACAAGACAGTGAAGATTTACTTTATTCATCCCACATTAAATTACAGAGAACCAATCGGAGGGTACTGTGCTGCCGATTTATTCATTCTCTTTAAAATCTGTATTATTCTGCGCTCTGTGTCACACAATTAGACGGATTTCTTTCAACAGCCAAATGTTATTTCAGCAAAAACAGTACAGAAAAACTTAAAGCCTCATGTATTTGCTGCTTAACACGTAACTATATTATTATTAAGTGCAGTGCCCATTATGTGGATTTGCAAATGTCCATCATTGTATTTCAATGTATGCATGTGATGTTAACATCCAGCACAAAAACTGACATTAAATTTAGCAGACACTCTGGACCTGCAAGAAATCAATCATAAGTTAAAAATCCAAGTTTTCCAGCCATGCCCTCTTTGACTTAGCAGAACTTTGTAAAAGCCAGAGGAAACAGCTTTACCCATTGTTTTTTGAAAAATATGTTGCAAATAGATCCAAAGTAATAGATATTTCTGTTGAATGGCTGCACTACAGTCATGCAGCCCAGAAAGAAGTGAATGAGCTTGAAATAAAGCCAACTTTTTATAGTTTTGTGCAATAAATACCCAAAGATAATAGGTGGTTATACGACTTGAAGGCTACAGAATCATTTGGTCTTCTCATAATCTACAGTTCTTGCAATACTTTTAAATACTTGAGATGTTACATTTCGTGTTTAACTGTTATACATTTGAATAACAATTCATTGTTTTTGTAGCAATTTGATGATTAATAGTAAATGTATATGTAAAAAGAATTCTACAAAAAATGTATGAACTACAAGTCTTGAACAACAAAATAGAGACTGCTTTTCAGAATTTCAGTTTGACAATATGTTAATTGGTGGATGTTTGTTCATCTCAGTCCTTGTGTAAAAAATATGAGTCCAAAAAGAAGAAAAATTAGTAAAACTTTATGAAATAATATTAGATGTCCTTATAAGGTGAACAGTGGAAATCCTTATAGATCAGACCAAATTTTAAAAAATTTAAAAAGCAAAACAAAGCACAGCAAAATAACACTAAAACGATCAACTAAAAAAAAAAAAAAAAAGATTACGTATGCAAACAGAAGTTTAATGTATAGGTTGCTGGTTAATTGATAATAGTCTAAGTAGACTAAGCAGACATCTAATTTGAATATGTCTATCTGTTTGTTAAAGGTTCTTGCATTTTCCCCCGTCATCGCATCAGCAGACTCAGACAGGAGCTTGCAGCTAAACTTCTGCTCACTGACTCACCAGGGCAGCTGAAGCTGTCTGTGTCCCACAGCTTTCATTGTAATATGTCTTTGGTTTTCTATTTATGTATTTAAAAAATTCAAAATTTAGATATATTCAAAATTTTGCCATTACTTATTATTGGCACTGTGTCACAACCATAGACATATATGTAAGGAAACACCTCAATTCTCATGCCAACAAAATCTTTATTACTGTAATGGAGGAGTAAAGTATTTTCAATTTATATATTTTTTTTTAAGTATTGGTTAGGACTTTTCAATAGTAGCACCTGAATGACACTTAATCTCTTAGGCTTTGCAAAAAATGTACCTAATAATTTACACATTTTGCCAAAAGCTGCTTATATTTTTGTGACTTAAATAATACAACTTTTTATCAGAAGTCGTATCAACATATCATAGACAGAATTTCTGTTTTAAAACTGGAAATAGAATCTGCGGCATATTAGTTTATACCTGCCATTGTTTCCCTTATTCCCACACAAAGTTCTAACATTTGCTGGATTTAAAAACAAATGCACAAACCAGTGACAAGTTTGTTGTCAGCAGAGACTCTGCTGGCTTCAGGAAGATTTGTATGTTTGATAGCTGAAGGAGATCCTGTGCAGGCTTAGAACTTGGCATTGAGTATCAGTCTCTGAAACAGAGATGTCAAAAGCAGACAAAAAAAGAACTGAAAAGAAATGGTGAGCCTGTCAGTCTTTCTGGTTTTTCCAACGCTTATTACTAGCAGTATTATGAATGGAGAAGCATATTTTCTGTATCATTTTGATGATGATGTGGTTAATGTTAAAGAATTACAGCACATTAAGTTACATGAAAAATCTCAACAACTGCAAACTACCTGTGAAAAGTTTTTGGCTCAGGCTGAAAATATGCCTTTTTTCCATCTAATTTGATGCAACATATATCTTTGCTTTATTCAATTTATTTGCTTTAATAGCAGTTTGCATCAGTGGCTCTTTGGGGTAATTTAATGCATTCAGTAGCAAGCATGACAAATTCTAACTAAGTATTCAAATATTGTTTCAAACTATGACAAGTCGATTGATTATTATCTTTTTTATTATTATTTTATTTAATTTTACTTGCATGTCATTTTACCTTTTGGACATAACAAATAATTTAAGAATATTTTTTTCTATGATGGATCAGGAGCAGATAATAGTTGAAAAAGCTCTCTTTTGTACTGCAGTAACTGAAATGGGTGGGTCAGTCTCCCTGCTGCGCTCTTCTGATGCATCCAATTGCAGACAAATAGATCCATCTACGTTTTCATTGTCCTTATTCGAACTGGCATCTGACTCCAAACTGAACTGCTGGAAATCTCCAATATTGCTCAGCGGAAGGTTCCTTACACGCCAACAGTCCTGCACACAACTCAGGGCGAATTTCTGAGGAGCTTCTCGTGCTCTGCATAAACTATAACCTTAAAAACGACACAAGTTGTTTCAATTTGACAAAAAAAAGTATAATCATGATTAAAAGACCATTGGGAATGCTTTTAAAATGGATACAAATATAGTTGGAGTGGGACTTAAAGCTCAAAACTGAAAACCCCAGTTTATTTCATTGCTCTGGTTTTTCCTGCTGTGGTCATATTTACTTTAGGAAACATAAAATATTATATATTCCCAGATCTTTTAATAACACTACTGTTACCAAGGTACTTTATAGCTTCCAAAGCAAAATTCTCAGCATTATTACCAGTGTCAGCAAGTGACATAGAATTATTATTTTTTTGTAGTCACTTCCATAGAGTAGCAGTTATATTGTGTAAAACACAACCTTTTTTTGTTCCTTGTTCTGGTTTGTATTAATAATGTGAGGGACAGCAGAAAAGTTAGAAACTTAAGAGTGACTGAAGGCCAGCCAAACAAAAAAAACAGTGTTTCCAAAAGCAAAGTGGTTTCAAGTTTTGACAATGTGGAAGTTTCAATGAGCTCGGCCTCGTGTTGTGAGAGTAAAAAGGCAAGATTAAGTAACAGAAACTTAAGTTGTGTTTTTGTTCAATGTGGCCATAGAGTTCCCACCTCAAATCTTGACCTGAAGAAAAGACAACAAGGCAGCACACACAAAACGGAAGAACCATAGCAGCTGCAAATGCCCTCAGGGAGATAGTGTGTAGGTAAACAAGGAAGCTACGGACTGCTGCATGTCAAGTTTGACTTAGATCTGTCAATAAACAGCTTTCTCTCTTGAGCATAAGGGCTGTCTTCTCAGAGATACTTAAGCTCAAACAAACTGTGCATTTGTTGTTTACTGATCATGGAAAGGAGCTTCTGTCAGACCCTGAAAACTGTTGGAAGTTAAACCTGAGGTCATTTTTTTGTTTGACAAAGTAACCATGGTCTGTTTTATTATTCTAAAAGAAATCATTTAAAATGACTCAATTAGTCATCTTGCAGTAAGAAAGCAAACATTTTTTTCTGCTCAAATTCTGTTAGATGGTAAAAAAAAATATTACCCTGCGTAAGTATTTTTTATAAAGTCAAGTTGCAAAGAAGAATGTGATACTTAATAAAACATGATGAATAATGTTAACTGTCATTCTATTAAAGGTTTTAACCAGTCTCTAAAAAGTGAATTTAAATAGCTTCTGTCTGACCTGTTTATTAAAATCTAATTTATTAATTAGAAAATGTTGTTTCATTATAAAAGCATAGTACGGCCAAGGCAAGTTGAGCATAACAAAAATATGAAGGGATTAAGTCTTGGCATGACCTTTAGTTATTTTGTATAGTACAGTTTCAAATAATGCAATCCCTCATTTTGACTTTATTTCAACGCATCAAAGTTTGGTGGAATTTGGAGGATTGGCTAATAAAGTTACTGTATCTAACAGAATCATCAAACCTCCATCTGTCTGATTTAAAATAACATTTCAAAGTATCACTTAAGTTGAAAACATTACAAATCATCATAATATTTACTTAAATGCTGATTCTTTAACTGATTCTTTTAAAAAAAAACAGCTGAGGAAATGCTTGATTTGTTTACTCTGATGTCTTTTGGTTGGGTATTTGTTAAACTCCGATGTACACAAAGTAGGAGTGTAATGACATACTTTAACATCAAAGCATCTAAGCCAATCAAATACCCAACACCTAAATAAATGGTCAGTATAAGGAAAATACTTAAGAAAATCCTACATACCAATGACAATGACAATACATAACAATGATTGATTTTATGCTTTTTGCTTTGTAAAGAACTTTAAGATAACCAATGGATGTGGATAAAAAATGTTCAATAAACTTTATTGATAAAAAAGTCTACATTTGCAATCAATAGCAAGCATGACATAAGCTATGTAAGTATTCACAGCAACATTCAAATATTGTTTCAAACTTCTGTCTCAAAATTCTGTGAGGTGTTACCACTGACTGGAGACAGAATTGATCATTTGTGACTCCTGGTGTCGGTGCATTATGATTCCAAGTGGAAGTTGTTATAGATGTATCGATTGATTGATTAATTGATTGATTGATTGTTTGATTCATTGATTGATTGATTGATTCATTCATTCATTCTTTCATTCTGGTTAAGTTGGTTATACTTTGAATCCATTAAAAATAAACATAGTATACTGGACATGACTGGGTGATACTTCACATCTGTCACCCGTATGGCACATCTGCTCATTCAAGTCTTGGTTTTTACTAAGTCAAAAAAGCACTAAAACTTCAGCCATCGTTGTCTGCTATTAGTTTGATAATTAATCTACTTTTCAAAATGAAAAAAAAATCAGACTGATAATCACTGACCTCAACAATAGATCACATGAGGTCAGAGGAGAAAAATGAATGGATTTCGATTAACTTAAATTCAAATGTTGACTTTGTCTTATCAGCTTTTCTGGTTGTGGTTTCCTCGTTCCAAATAATGTCAAAAATGTTTTATTTTATTTTTGCATTTCAGTCCACAAACGAGAAGCCTTAATTAATTTTAAGCTAAAAGGATTTTGCTGTACAGTATAAGAACAGACAGCATTAAATTCAATAATTGTTGCTGCTCAGCAATGCAGTCAAATAAGACAGTGCAGCTTTACCAGGCAATAACAGAATGCATCTTAATTTCCAGCTGCATACTTTATACAAAAACCTGCATGAAGAAAACAGGAGTTCTGTGTTGCTTAAGGTGAAAGCAATAATGACTTTGCAAAATACCGCAAGATACATGTTCTTCTACCCCTTGATTTTATTTCCTGATATAATATGTGCAGACACTATGTTCAGACTTCTAGTTTTGACAGAGAAACATGATGAGCATGTCCTTGCTGAAAGATACCTCTGTCTTCTTGTTTGGTCATAAAAACTCCTGCTAATTATTTCTTTTTCATTTTTACAGGTACAACTCGCCCCCCTCGAGACGGGGAGGTCCCAGGAGTGGATTACAACTTCCTGTCTGTAGAAGACTTTCTACAATTGGAGGACAGTGGCACACTACTAGAAGTAGGAACTTATGAAGGTGAGGATGATGATGACGGTTCATGAGACCCATGGTAACACGGTTACTTCCGTTCTTCGCGGATGCAGTAAGAAGTGCAACCATCAGGTTGCATTTTATTGTACATGCAGTTATCCAGGAGACAGCAAATCCTTTCATATCTGCTCCACTCACAAATGCAAAAAGTATAGTGTGCAGAGCTAAGTCTCTGCTCTGTCTGTGTGTAAACATGCATTTGTTTGTGAGGCTGAGCGTGCAATTGTTTGTTGGACCGTGTCACGCACGATAAGTCTGACTTGTCTGTGTGTTTGCATGTGTGTGTGTGTGTCAGATTGTGCACAGAAGCTGGGAGAGAATGTTAGGACATTAATCTGCTTGGCACTGGCTTTGCTGTGTGTTGGCACGTTCCTCCCTTTCACACAGACAATGTCAAATACCTGTCAACGGGAGTCTGTGGCCAGCCAGAAACCGGAGGGAGACTAAAACACAGCATCCAAGTTTACCCTTAAATGACTGTTAGAAGACTTTAAATGAAAACCTTAATGAGTTAACAAGAGTCTTCATTGTTTTTATTCTACAAAATGTTTGTAGAGTAAATATGAGACAACCTTTTTTTATAACTGATTATTTGGTTTTGGGAAATTGAACCTACATTTAAAAAAAAATCTTCAGTCATAAGGCCATCTCCCGTACTTTGTTTTACTTTGTGTGTACAGTATTAGGTCATTTTTTTAATACTTACATTTTTATGCCTGATATATATTCACTTTCCTAATCAAGCCTTGTCCAAGAAAAGTTTTGAATAGATTTTAAACATAAAAAGTTACTAGGATTATTTTAGTCAGATTTGATCTACTGTCTTGCTCTAAGGTTGAACCGCTCAGATAAAATGTGTCTGCATTCTCAAATTGAAAAGAGAAAGCTTTTAATACCCCAGCAGCTGCTTGTCAGTATTGTACATTTTTTCTTACCATAAAACTAGGAGTGGCTCCTCAGTCTTTCATTTCTCTGTGCCCCTGTACTGATGTTTTTATCCCTGACTCCCCCTCTCTGTCTCATTCCTCCTCTTTCTCTGCCCGTCTCAAGCATGCTAATGTCCTTGTTGTTGCCTAGGTAACTATTATGGGACCCCCAAGCCGCCAAGGCAGCCCATCATTGGGACTGTGACTCTCAATGATGCAGGCTCCTATCGGTCCACCCCGAAACGCACAAAGTCCTACAATGACATGCAAAGCGCCCGCGTAGTGCCTGCTGATGAGGATGATGACGATCAGGCCACGGAAATGAACAACAGTTTTACAGGTGAGGGCATCACTCCTTTTTTGCTCTGTTTGATGAAGTTTCTCGGCTTTGGTGCTTGCATGTTCAGTTTTTGCCATCTGTGCTGCCTTTGTAATGCACTGTTTGCCTCTTTTGGAGAGGGTGTATGTATGAGTGCATGATGAGGAGGGGAGAAGGAGTGAGACGGTGCGTGTATGTTTGTAATTCTCTCCTCTGCTGAACACTGATGAGTGTCTGTCAGTTACATCATGTCTTACTAAGGAAGATTTTTTTGTAAGCCTCCTAACACTGCCATCTACCTGTGAGGAGGTGTATGGCATAGAAATACTAGAATTCTGGTCTGCCACTGCATTTATATTTGTTCTCTCTAAGTAACCACTCTCAACTCTTTTTCTGCCTCTATTTTGATTTCATTTGGCATTTTTCTAATGCATGAATTTCTGCTGTATCCTCCAGTGCTATAAACCTCTTAAGTAAATGCTGGAGAATTTGAGATCATATTCAAAGTGCCAGTTTCAGAACAAAAGAGTTTTCTTTGCTTCTGAGAGCTCCAGCCTGTTTGGGGGGCAATAGATGGCATTTATTTTCTCCCTGCACCCCTACCAGTGTTAAAGTTGCTTTTGATCAGCCCTGAAAGGCCCACAGAGGTGGTAGAAAATATCTGGGCACAAGTGGGGAGCTGAATAATAATGGGGGTTGGGTTAGCTTTGGAAAAAGAGGCTTATGGGCGCCGAGGTAAAACGCATAGGGGTCAAATAGAATTAGGGAAAGACTGTTGCTGAAGGAATTAGCTTTTTTTGTTGTTGTTATCTTTAGGTTACATGCAAAGAAAAGCAAAAGTCTGGGCTTTTTAATAGGAGCTGGAGTTGCATGATGTGTCCTGGGAGTTTGCAGAGGGAGCATGACTCTCTTTTCTGGGTTTTGCATGCCGACAACCTAAACAGAGTTTGTTCCTTCGTGTTGTTTTTTCTGTGTGTTACCCAGGATCCTTAGTGCGTAGCCTCTTTCCCTCTCCTTTGCTGTGCACAGGAAACCCTAACGACCAGGACGAGAGCCGTGGCGGCATCCTACGGCCATACCCTGCACGTGACAATGTTTTATCCTGTGGTCTGAACAATGCAGCCGCCCCCACAGCAGAAAGTGGTCAGCAGACACTTGCAGAACCACAGGTCTCTCCAGAGGACCCACTGGGACTGCTGCCTGAAAATTGGGAGATGGCCTACACAGAGAATGGAGAACTTTATTTCATAGAGTATGTATTCACAACATGTACAGTTAAAAATGTATAGTGAGCTTGTTTTCTTTTCGTCCAAAACTGTCACAGTGGTTTGTTTTTCACTGTGATTTAGGCCTCACCTGTTAGCCTACCCAGCCCTTTAGAGTGTCAGTCTTTTCCTTTTAATCCCCGCATATCCCGATCTCAAAAGGAGATCACATCCTGATCAGCTGATCATCTCCACCTCTCTGTCCTTTCTGCAGCACAGCAACTGCACTCCACCACGACAGGGCCATGTATTTTTACAGCTTGTATGTTCAGTTCTGCTAGCACTAATCTACAGTATGTTCTTTATTACCAGTACAGGAAAAGACAGGTTGTTTATTTAAATGTAAACAATGTTGGTCTGTTCTTTGTAAAAATTGCTGACTTGTTTGGTTTTTGTTTTACTTTTTTTTATTTCAAGTTCTAATGCGTTTAAGCACCCCACATGGTGCTGCGATATGCCAGTGTGATTGTGGGCGCTGAATTATTTTGTTGTCTTTTTGTTTCCTTTCAGCCACAACACAAAAACCACATCATGGCTGGATCCCCGCTGCAGAGACAAAGCCTCCAGGCCTTTGGAGGAGTGTGAGGATGATGGTAAGCCTCTTTAAATCATTTCAGATAGAAATGTACAATTACACATCTGTTCAGTGGTTCAGGAACAGTAGGAGCTCTTTTTTTTTGATTGAATGATGGCATTAGGAATTTCTGGCTAAATTTTACTGCTTTTAATTGGTTTGATTAGTGTCTTTAATTTGGAATGTGATATATTTATTGCGCTGTCAGGGTGTAATGATTGACAAATAGCAAAACAGCACCATCGAGTGGTATAACAAAGATATGGCTTGTTTTGTTTTTCTCAAAAGATTCTGATTCACTGATCAGTTTTTGCATGTTTGTATATAGCATACGTTCACTTGTATACAAGAGCTGTTTATTTTTTGATCTCTGGATTTTCATTTCATTTCTCATTTATTCTTTCTTTTCTCATTCTGATCCAACTCTCTTCATCCGTTTTTTGTTTATTTTTGTCATTTCGTTTCATCTTGCTTTCAAATTGGAGAAGAAGGGATACATACAGAAGACCTGGAGAGTGATTTAGGTAAGGGTTATTTAGATTCTGCTGTAGAATAATGCACAGATTAAAAATGTTAACCGATTCCTTAAAAAAATACCCTGAGAAAGTGCTTGATGTGGTTATTCTGATGTCTGTTGGTTAGGTATTTGTTAAACTCTGATGTATACAAAGTAGGAGTGTAATTGTAACACACTTTAACATTAAAGCATCTAAGCTAATCAAAGTATAAGTTGCAACATCTTCTTATAATCACAAATGATAATAAATTATCATTGATCATTCAATTGATCAAATGATCAAATAATCATAAATTCTAAGCTAGAGATGATTCTGGGAAATGTTATAATTTAAATGCTATACTTTTCTATCTTTTTAATTAGAAAAAAAACTGTGGGAGAAAAAAGAACCACACATTAACAAGGAAATATTTACATCTAGATTCGTACAACAGATTATTTAACTGTAAGCAAGAAGGGAAGAAGAAGTGTGGGGGAATTCAAGGGAACTGTCTGTAAAAAATTGGAATTGTGTAGAAAAATAAGTGGATTATAATCGGCAGGTGGGTTGATTGTTTTTTTGTGTGCAATATACAGCATGCATATATTCACAGCATTCAGAATAAACATGATGGAATAGGAAATGGACTATGAATTGCTTATGAGGCAGGCTGCTAAGAAGAAGAAACAGTTTTTGTGGCATGAGGTTCTGATCCTGATGGAACGGGCCTCATGGCTGTGGGGGCTGCTGTGAAAGTCTGTCTTTTACTGAGAGGATTCATTGTAAATCAGATGATGATGTTTGTATGTTCCATGTTCTGCTCCTCAAATCTTATCTTTGTGAATGTTTGGTTGTGATGGAGCTTCACATCCCTTTTAGGCTAGTATGTGGTTTAGGAAAATATTATTTGTTCCCAACATCAATCCATGTTTATTTGCTTTTTCAGACTGATTTTGGAAAAGGTCAGTCTCAAAAGTTACTCTATTAATGAATGGGTACTTTTTAGGTAAATAAAAGCAGGATTTCACAATTTGCCATGCTGCTTTTTTGCAGGTTACAGCTTTCCTTTAGCATTTCATTACTAAATTTTAACTATGTGTCATTCATTCATTTCCTTTTTAAAATAAAATACAATTGTTTACTTAAAGAAAAAAAGTTTTCTATGAAAAGGACTCTAAATGACTTTTAATGACTTTTTGGAGCAAAGAAGAGGTAAAGTGTTAACCCTATACACGCCTTATAGATAATACCAAGTACAAAACCATCTACTAATAAACAGAAAGACAGAGGAATCTGTGTATAGATAGAGTTTCACTTTAAAAATGATCCCCGAATAGGATAATTCTAATTCTCAAAATCTTTTTAAAATACTTATCATCAACAGTTTCTGCAACAAAAAAAAAGGACTGTTCAATGCAATGGAAGATTTCACCCTTAATAAAGACTTTAAGTGTCAGCTGTCATAGTGGCTGTACAAGCAGTAAACAAAATCTAGTGTCTGGTTTTTGGAAAGCAGCTGAAACAGAACACCCCAAACAGTTTGGAAGTCAAAAACAGCAAAGAAGAAGCCGAACCTATTCAAGTCCTAAAATAATGCCGTCTGTTTTATGCTATCATTTATCAGCAGTTCCCATGCAGCCTTTATAACCTTTTTTTTTTTTTTTTTATAACTTTAATAGGTTAATAGAAGAAATAAGTCTGTTATGTATTCGTGATCATAGTGATGACAATAAAAGGGATTGAAGGCAAAAGGGACGGTACACACATTTTATTATTTGATATATAATATATATATAATATTTACATCTTATTTTGATACTTGTCAGCTGATCAAAGTTGAAGAAAGAGGCTGCTTATCCGTGGCTCATAAAGTCAATTTATTAATGTCCTGGCATGCAGCAACTCCACTCAGATCTTAAAATTTATTGCAAAGACTACTTAAAATGTTATTCTTCTTTTTGTTGTAAATTCCTAACATGGATAACTTTTATGGGATTTGTGTGGAAAACATTAATATTAAACATGTCGTCCCGATGCCTCAACCCTGCCTATTATCAAAATCAGAGTTGTTTCTTTAATGGCTGCTTACTTTTTGCTTTTCAGAGTTGCCTCCAGGATGGGAGAGAATAGATGACCCAGTGTACGGAGTATATTATGTAGAGTAAGTAAATTACTCTATTGACACATCTCTGCAGAAATATTCTCTTTAAAGCTCTTCGTTAATCTTTTCCCAGAGCATTTTAAACTTGTTTTTTTAAAGCACCTTTAATGAACCTGTATGCTTTGTAACTGCGATTTCTGCCATTTTCATTTGCCAAATCTCTCTTTGACTGTGTGTCTCAGTCATATAAACAGGAAGACCCAGTATGAAAACCCAGTGGTGGAGGCGCGGCGCCAAAAATTGCTGGAGCAGCACCAACAGCCGCAGCCTCCAGAAGGTGAGCGGTACATTCGAGGTTCGTTTCCTGCCCTGGCACGGCACCATTTCTTTCTTTTCTTCATGTCTGTCAGTGTCATGTCCTTCCTGTCTGTCTATTATTTTCCAGGGCTCAGGCCAGGTTTGAGAGAGATAAAAAATTGTAAATTTGACTTACTGTCTTCTAACAGTAAACCTGACCTAAGTCCTGATATTGTCTTTGATGTTTAGGTTTTTTAATAATCATGAATACTTTCTGCCATTTGTTTTTAATCATTTACTTTGCAATCATTGTTAAAATAAGCAGTGGTGTTTTGTTTAGCATTGAAGTCCCAAATCCCTGCATAACTCCTCTTTCAAGGGAATAAAACATATAATAAATGATGTAACACATATTAAATATTACATTTTTTATTTGCCTTAATTAAATCAGCTTGCAAAAACAATTTGAAGTGAGCATAGTTATTTATTTACAACAAAACATTTTTGAAATGCATACAATAAGTAAAGTCTGATGAAGAAAGAGCTGAGTAGTGGCGTTTTTTTGTCAAGCTGGTTTTGAATGTGTGTTTGTTTTTGTCTGTGCGCATATATGTGGCATGTAAATACACATTTGGTGTGAGTCTGAATGAATTAACACATTGTATTGTGTTTGCTCAGAGTGGATAGAGGAGCACTCCTCTGCTGCAGCTCCATTAGCAAACTATGCTCCAAACCACCTGGAGACTTACAGGGACCCACAAGTCCCTCCGGCTCTTCCACCCGGCCCTGCAGGAGTCAAAAGTAATGCATTTCAAATTCAACTTGTGACAGTTTGATGAGATACTCTGGTTACTGTTAATGTAGTCCTGCTTGCTATGAAAGCTAAGAGTAAGATGAGGTGGCCATCCACCCATTTTTGATTTAAGTGACGTAAACTACCACCATATTTTAAGTATGCACTCCTTGATTGCCATTGTGGATAATTTTTTTGTGCTCTCTAGGAGGAAAACCTTTCTTTACAAGAAATCCTGCAGAGCTTAAAGGAACCTTCATTAACACAAAACTGAAGAAAAGCCGCAGAGGGTTTGGCTTCACTGTGGTTGGAGGTGATGAGCCGGATGAGTTTCTGCAGATCAAAAGTCTGGTGCTGGACGGCCCTGCAGCTGCAGATGGCAAGATGGAGACAGGTGCAGTACACAACCACCGTCAACAGGGTGCACTGTTTCATTCATAACAAACTGCTGTGAATAAATTCTCTATCTCTGAAGAGTTACAGGATATGGATCTGAAATGGGATAAATGTTTCTTAAAAGTGTAAATGACGCACTGAGGTTGTTGTGTTTCCTATCACAGGTGACGTGATAGTCAGTGTAAATGACACCATTGTCCTGGGCTACACTCATGCTCAGGTTGTGAAGATCTTCCAGTCCATCCCTATCGGCTCCATGGTGGACCTAACTTTATGCCGGGGGTACCCACTACCCTTTGACCCAGATGACCCCAACACCAGCCTTGTGACCTCAGTGGCAATCTTGGATAAGGAACCAATCATTGTCAATGGACAGGAGACATTTGACTCTTCGGCCAACCAGGCTGGACCCCTCAATGGCTTGCGTGAGCCACGGTCGCAAAGCCCCTCGGCTGATGTAGCATCCGACGGCTTGCATGGCTTTTCCACTGATGTAGTCACGCTGGCCTCCGCCATAGCCACCCAGCCTGAGCTGATCACCATCCATATGGAGAAGGGAGACAAAGGTTTTGGCTTCACCATTGCAGACAGCCTAACAGGAGGAGGGCAGAGGGTGAAACAGATCGTGGACTATCCCAGATGCCGCGGCCTGAAAGAAGGGGACATTTTGATGGAAGTGAACAAGAGAAATGTGCAAAACATGAGTCACAACCAGGTCGTGGATCTACTGAGCAAATGCCCCAGAGGCAGCGAGGTCACCATGCTGGTTCAAAGAGGTACGCACGTCCTGCATCTTGATGTAAGATATTTCTCAGCCAAGGTTTGCAGGAAATGAAGACTCAATATGGCTACTATGAGGTTGCAGGGAAAAAAAATACTTTAGTTTGTACAACAGACAATTGCTTGAATTGGGGACACAGAAAGTAATATTCTGAAATTGCAGAAGAGAACAGTGAGGGTGAAAGTGGGTGGCAGGCTGGAAATCTCTGGCTAGATGGGATGAGAGGTGCAGGGATGACAGGTTGAGTTACAGTGGAAGTGGGTGAGCAGATGAGTGTGGGAACAAGTGGGAGGAAGGGTGAAGAGCGAAGGAAGATGAATGAGAGAGCAGGAGAAGAGAAGAACATTAGGTCAGAGACTCACATGTCAGCTGTAAAGTTTAATGTTCGAAGTTACCCATGTGATGAGTTAAGTATGGTGTTTTCTGGCCTAAGTATGTGCTTGAATGATTTCTAAATTTGAACATTAATTATGCCATTTCTATCTATTATGGGGTTTCCTTATTTCTTTTCCTTCTTTAAAGTTGTTCTTGTTCCCACGTAATGGTAACAAGTGTTTGGCACAAATGTTCTGCAGTGTGTGAATGTGTGTGTGAATGGGTGAACGGGACTGTGACTGTAATGGGACTGCCGCTTACTTTCAGGCCTGGCTACATCTATTTTTTTTGCTCCCAGATGACATTGCAACAATTTGTTTTTTTTAGAGATAAAAAAACATTCAGGATCCATCAATATTCTGTCCATCCGTCACTGCTGCTAAATGTTTATTCATGCTTCTTGACTTAAAACCTGGCAGGACTGGATATATTGTACACCCCACATCAGTTTCCTCCTTTAAAAAGGGCGACCTAGTGCACTGCTTATGGAATGTGGTGTGGCCACACTACAGAGTTAAAAGTCATCATCATTATGGGCTTGTGAGCGTCTTTGTGTGAGACAGATAAAGGGTGAATATTACAGTTGTGGAACAGGAGTCCTGCCAGTGGAGCACTGAGGGAAACACACAGAGAGAGCATAAATGAGAGGATAATTGTGATGGAAGCTGCAAGCAGTCACTGGGGCTGGCAGAGAGACTGACAGCTACATGTATTTGAGCTTTGACTCGGGCTTGTCGTAACTGTGAGCTCAGCTGAGGGACCAGATGATAAGAATCAGAAAACTCTTTTCCCAGAATTGTTCTGTGAGCTCACACTAAGAGGAATGAAGCTGTCATTGTGGCATCTTATATGGATGTGAATATGTAAAATTGAGAAATTCAAATGTATCTATTATTAATATTAGTCACAAAACAAGATTTAGAAACAAAGCCTATTTAGCCGCAATGGCAGAATGAATTGAATTACTATGCTAGTTTAAATAATTAATTCATTAATTAATGGAAGTTTATTAATTTATGTAAGTTTATTATCAAACTATAAGAAACGTTTGTGCAAGCTTTCATGCTGTTTGATTGTTGTAATGTAACCCACAGTTTATTGATGGACAGATATCTGCCGCTTATCTTAGTATCAGAATTTCCCTCTTGGATGTAACATTTGTCTTTCCAGCAGATCTAGGATAAACGTTGTGAACCTTAAATTCATAACCTACTCAAATTAGCAGCTTGGCACTTGTATCCCCTTACTTTCTCCCTCTCTCGTTTTTTCTTCTATTCCCCCCATTTTTTTATTGCTTTCTTCATACTTTTCCCCCTCTCTCTTCCCTCTGTAAAAAGGAATATATATTAATAAAACATAAAATGTAATAAATAAATGAAAAAAAAAAAAAACTAAAAGGGTTTAGGCAAATACACATTTTGGCTATCAGAAGATGCATGACCCCTTATTGTGATAGTAAAACCTGTCCAACACAAAAGGCATTCAGCTCTGTTTGCTCAGTTGTTGATCAGGATAAGTTAAAAAATGTGTATTTGTTACTTTATTTTTTTTGCAAATTTGGCATTCAAGCAAAGCTGGAATATCAAGCAAAGCATGAATGGTAGAAAGAGTGATTTGTTACAAAATGGAAAGATTAGAAAGATACCTGACATATTTCAGCTTTTTTTTCTAGATATAAGTTATAATGGAGATATTTCAGAAATCCAGGCTGAGTTGTCTGCCAAAAAAACCTAACTAATAGTTGCTCTTTTGTCCTGTCCGTTCACAAAACCTTCCAGCAGTCTTGTGGGTGGCCCATATGATGTCAAGCAGACAACAGATGGACAGTGATGTTCTTTTTGAGTGGGAGTGTCTTCCTTTGTGGAGGCTTGTTGTTCTATCTTCCCTTGATCATAAATTAAGATATTAGCCACTCTTAGAAAGAAATTGAAACCTTCAATAATTAACATTTGCATATCTGCAACCTAATCCTACTTTTCTGCTGCCCAGAAAGATATTCTTTATTCAAATCATACCTAAGTTGGCCTTCAACTGCATAGCATTGCCTCAAGGCAACAAACCATATTTTTCATGTCTCACCATGGCCATTTAAATAGAAATAACTTTTCTTCTTCAAAAATGCAACAAGTCATAATACTGTCCAATAGAATGATGATTTGTAAGTGGTGTGACTTTAATTATGGATGGAGGGGTCCTTTTCTGTAAGCCGTGCTACAAGAGAGACGTCTTCATAATAAACTAAGATAAAGATAACTTTTTTATATGTTTATATCGATGCAAATGTTATTCAATGTTAAAACATGTGAATGTGCATTAGGATGTGAAGAAGTACTTCTAATAGGTTTTTCTACTCTAAAAGAATCATTGTACACTAAAACTGTTCATTTTCATTCATTGCCTCAAGACTACACTGTGCAGTTAGTCAATGTGTTTTAGGTAGCCTAATGCATTGGCATGTGTCCGTGTCGATGTGCGTTTGTAAGCATATACCTGATCACAGTCAATGTTTTCTACTTCACAATCCACTCACTATCGCAGGAAATTAACATTAAAACCTTTTATGGAAGGAGACCAAGGGAACCTTCAGTTAGGGAGATTCCCTCAGAAAGTGAGGACAGCAACGTTTCAGGAAAACATTGAGGAAGTGGAGAAATGGATTCATGAATCAGTTTTGAGGGACATTTATGATCTCAGGGTGTACACCTCTGTTTTACACCTGATCGCCACTGCTAGTTTAAGTTCCACACCTAATATTAACCCTTGAGAAATGTATAAATGCAATTATTTGGATATATTTTGTTGTTTTGATCCATGAAATGTATACATAGTTTATTTGCTGTTTGTTTGTCACGTCACGTTTGTTGAACTGTAAAATTGAATCTGATCTTTTTACTACCCTCGTTGCACAGTGTTGCCTTGAAGCAACAAGCCAATGGCTGGTTGGGGGGGGTGAAGGTTGACAAATTTTAGGGTTGATATTATATTAGCAACCCAAAGCTACCCAAAAATAGGGTGACATATTTTTTTTCCTCAAAAATTTAAAAAGTCATGGTGTATAAGGTTAACATTTAAACATGTATGATTTTAATAACATGTATTATATATACGGTAAAAAGGGAAAATGAAGGTTACGTAGACATATATGAGGGATGCAAGACACTCACCCACTCATAGCTGTCATTTTAATCTTTAGTGAAGAGCACTGTTGTATCGTTATTGCTGTCGTTTCAGCTCTTCATACAACAGCAATAAAAATTGTTAGCATAATTATAATGTTAAATATAATTATAATCAGCTTTAAAAAATAAAACATTGCTTAGATTGTTAGATTGTTAGCTTTAAAACCTTTGATAAAAATGAATTAGTCCAATTGAAATATTTAGGTGGTTCTAAGCTTCTTCTTTAATTATTGTTTAAACCTAGAGGTACATTTATTTTCCACTAAAAGAGTTGCACTATATTAAGTCTCAGTTACATGAAGTGTCCTGAACTAGAACGTTCAGGAAGTTCAGAAATGACCATTTGTTTCTGGCAGACTGCGGCAAACAGATGGGGCTGTAGATCTAGATTGGAGTGTTCAGGTATGGAGGTGAGTGTAAGGCCTTCACATCTGCAGTTGACAGCCAGAGGAAAGCAGGGCAGGGATCTGAACGTCGGTGTGACATGTGTCATTTTTAGCTGATTAAAAATGGGGCACACAGCAGGACATTGGATCATCTGTAAGGGCTAAGTTCATCAGGCTGGTAGTCCTGTTAGAAGAGCTTTGTGGTAAACAAATGAATGAGATGGCATATGCCTGCATAAGAAGTCTGGTTGGGCGAACTGAAGGAAAGGGTTCTATTTTCCTGAGGTTTTAGGGGAACCATCTGCATGGCCAGGCCTTTATCAACCTGCATTGGTTGAAAGAGTGATTTTATTTCCTTTCAGGACTTTTTAATGTCTTTTTTTAATGATTCACAATTCTTCGGCTTGCTTGCATCTTTAGAAATATTTTCTTTTATATAATTTATATGTGAGAGGGTTAATTGTTTAGGGCAAAACTAGCTAGAGGGTAAATGTTAATCGCGCAACAAAATAAGTTGTATTTCTGCCACAAAAAATGGTATTTGGTGTTTTCACCCAGAGGATTCTCTCTGTAAAAGAGGCCAGGCGAGCTATGACTCCTCCATCTTGTCTTTCCTTCCTTGTTGCCATGACAATCATGCAGAGTGCTTCTGTCCCTTGAGAGATGGAGAAAAAGAGGAGTGAAAATGAAGAGAGGGAAACAGAATGAGAGAGAAATTAATGTGCAAAAAGGAAACACCACAAAAGGCTAATGTGGAGCAAGAAATAATGAAGTAGAGCAGGTTAGCACTCTCCAAAAAGTTGGAACGCTCTTATTTATAGGAATAAAGGTCTAATTTTGTCAGAGTTGACGCAACACAAGGGAGCAATACCTATGTTCTAGGTTTAATTAAATAACAGTCCATCCATCTATCCATAGTTTTTCCCAGCTTGGGCTAACTAAATCCTATCAAAATAATATTTACCAGCATATGTTTGTTAGATAAGACCTATATAGACCAGAACAAAGTAGTTCCATTTAAAACCACTAAAGCCACACCCTCAGCAGCATGTTAAAACAGTCAATTAAAGTGCATTAAGTTAAGTAATAGACAATGCTTATATGACAATGATTAAGTATTTGGTAAGTTATGATTATTGGTCAACTCTGAGAGAAATAGATGTATTTATAGATTGTTGAGCACATCTTTGATGGAGTTTAGAAACTCCAGTGAAGCATAGACAGAACTTTAGAGCCTAATGTAAAAATGTGAAGTCCTCGAGCACATTTGTCAGCATTTGTCTTCCCTTTTCAATGCAGTGCTTACCTGGATGATAACCATGGCATACAGTTTTTACATAGAGCCTGCACGCATCTGTGGTTGCTCTTCAGTGTTGTGTTGGCAGAAACATGCAGTTCTACTGCTTCTTTTAATGAGTTTCAGCTCCTCATAAATTTTACATTCAAGCAGATTCAGGCGCCTTTGATTTATATTTGTCAGCTGCACAATGCTATTGAAAGTTGAGCAGATTTGGAGATGTAGTCGTGTGTAAAGAAGGATTGGTGTGTAAATCAGTCATTCTAATTTACACTTGTGACATGAGATGTAGTCAGATTACATTTGTTTATTAAGTATTTTATCAATTTTAGCATGCACTAATTAAATAAACATCTTACCATGGTTACATAGGGCTTAATATTTCTAGCTGTAGATAAGCTTATTTTATTGTAAGTTAGATGGTTTTTAATGGTTTTTAATAAAAACAATAAAAATAAAAATAAACTATTTCTGCTGATCTTGCACATTATTTTCTTATCCCAATGACCTTGCAAGTGCTGCATGTGTCAGCCACACCCATACATGTATGTACAGTCATTCAGAACCTCCCCCAAAAAATCCTCAAGCAGCATGTTACCATCTGAGATGGTCCAGTAACAAGTACTGGATAATCTGAGAGACAGGGAGAGAGCTCACACGTCAGAAAATGGGGATAAATTATGAATCGTGTAGAGAGTGGCTTTGCAGCAACAGAGAGTTTTAACATTTAATGAAATTGCTTTTCAATGCAGCAGAAAGACTATGAGCTAGATGTTGTGTGGTAAAGTCACAGAGAGATTTCACTGATACTCGCTGCACACGTTGACCATCTTATGAGGATGTCTTATTTTGTCTTAAGAAAAGAACAAAAAAATTAAACCAAAATCATTTTTTCTTGCAAAACAGAAAAAAATCCCCATTAAATAATAATCTAAAACAAAATGTAATATTTTCAAACAATAACCAGCAGAAATTCATTGATACTTACCTCCAAAGGTAGTCATATATAGTTAAATGTGGGAAGCTGCTGGCACATAATGCTTAACAAGGCAGACTGCTGGCTTTGTATACAGAACTACTTGATTGCCTTGGTAACAGCAAGCGCATGTCCTCATCCTGCCTCATGTCATTCACACATTTATCTATGTATTTTTGTCATAGCATATTCTGCCATTGCGGCTGGAAAATAATTTTCAGGAAGTGAATTGAGATGTCTTGACAGCAGTGAGAAGTTTGCCCATTTTACAGAACAATTTGCTGTTATTTAATCATCACAATGAATGCTAATGGCTGATAAGATAGAAGGGGTGGTTAAGAGAGAAAATAAATTATTCTATTCACTAATCTCCCCTGTCATCTGGGTCTAAGTTTGAATATTTCATCAGCACAAATGAGATTGATTTCCTCTGCTCTACTGTACAGTAGGTTGAACATGGGAGATGGATAGATAGAGAGGGATAAAAGCACAGCAAGTCATGGAGCAAAAAAAAAGGAGAAGAGGGAGGGAACAAGGAAAAAAAGGGGGCAGAGAGAGAAGATCAGCTTCTAAATGTAAGCTTGAGCAAAGCGGTGGAATAGAGAGGGGAGGAAGCATAGCAGGGCAGAAACGGGGGCTCCCCTTTGATGTGACGCTCTTTCTGTGGGATAACAGTGGGAGGACTCACATTTGAGACAGGTGTTGTGCAGCCTGAGTGGAGGGGGAGGACCTGTAGCCTGGACCAGAAGTCCAGATCTGCAGCAGCATCACATTCGTCAGCCTGTCTAATGCAGACAAATCAGCAGGTCCTCCTTTAAAAGCACGGGGGAGACCATAGAGTGGAGCAGGAGAGCACAGAGGGAGGAGATCAGTGAGGCGGATTCGTGCAGCGCCTTGCTCAGAAAGAGAAAAAGCAATCGAGTTGGGCCAGTTGTGTTCTGCTCAGCGGCAGAAACAAAGTATTCATCCATTTGTCCTAAGGAGGTTTTGACAAGACAAGACAGAGGAAGAGCACTGCAGGTCATTAATGCTCTCTCTGTCTCTCTGCCGATGTTTTGCAGGAGTGGTGCCGGCTAAGCGGAGCCCAAAGCTGGTGGTGAGTACTGTGTTTTCAACTCTTTTGCATGCATGTTCATCTTTTCTGACTAGAAGGAGTGCTATTTAAAGAACAAAGGGCACATGTGATACAGAACTCTTGCTGTGCTGTTGTGCACCCTAAGCTTTTGAAAGGTTTTCCTTTTTTTTACTGTTTTTGTTCCTTCTCTGTCATTCTTTTACCCCCATTTTTTTCAGTTTCGTCTTTGTTTTGTCACGTTTCCTCTCCTTGATTTGGGTTTTGCTCTACAACCCTCCTCTCTAGCCATGCTGCCGTCTTAGGACTGATTAAGCGTAGCCCGGGCAGGGCAGTGTGACAGTGACCAGCTGTGGCGGGGCAGACAGCCACAGCATAGACAGGTGGGAGAAAGGAGGATGGAGAAATGATAGGATGGAAAGGATTAGACCAACGTGGAAACAAAGCAGTGAATCCCAACACGCTGACAGGAAAGGGGGACAGTGACGACATTGTGCGATTGCAACAGACTGCAATGTGACCCACAGATGTAATTGATAAAACAGGCAGAGGAAGAGGGGAGAAGCTGCCAGGAAGCTCTGTGAGCAGTGCAAGGGTTTCTCTTGGGACAGTTCAGTTATACTGGAGCTTAAAGAGGAAACGTCTCCTGGTTTTTACATTTCATCTCAACCTGATAAAAAAATCAATATGAGCTCAGAAGATATGCCAGTGCCGTTTTGACTTACTGTCAACCATTTTTACCCCTGTAGAGCCACCATGTCACAGCGAAGGGTTGTTTCTTTCACACCAGCTCAAAAAAGGTCAGTGACAGGTTCAATTCACACCATTGAGGAGGCAGAAAACCTTGTCCCATATCTCTGAATGCACATTAAAAGTCCTCCTGCGAGCTGACTGGATATTCGGATTAGGATTAGTTTGGTATCCATCAGGGATGAGGGTCTTACCTATCCAGGTCACACAGTGTGGAAGTTGGAGGAGGGGTTGGATGCTGTGAGGGGTTCGAGTGGAACCAATAGTGTCTCTGCCTAACTGTCTTTCTAGATTAGCCTTTCAATGAGGCAAAGCTAGTTTCTCTCTCTGTTATGTCAGTGAAATGACATGCCGGATAAGACTTGATGTCAGTTCAGAACAACCGTTTTCCCTCCAGTTCAGAGTCTAAACTAATACTGATGGTAGCCTTTCATGCAGTGAGGACCGTGCTGTCCCATTTCATTTAGTAAGTCGTCTTTGATTTAAGGAAAAGTCTATTTTTCTTTTATGTTTGTTTTCCTCATTAAGAAGCAAACCTGGCCTCATTTCACAGTGTTAGAGTGAGACCCTTGAACACAGATCCATTCATGACTTCCTTCTTTGATTGTGAACCTTTATTTGTTATAAAGTCAGATACAAAAAAATTGTTCAGATGCCATCTTTGCCTCTTATCAATATAATCTAATGTATTTATAAATGTAAGATTTTTTGCAGCAAATGGCTCAAAGATTTTTTTGGCTTCATGGCTTTTAACAACCAGTGGTTTCTTGTTAAAAGCTTAAAGTTTATTCAAAATTCAGGTTTAACTAAGTTTTTTTCATATGAAAAAGTTCTATGTCCAACTCCGATTATCTTTTGATCTCTATTCAAATTATTCCCAGTGGTCTTTTAATTATTACTAGGCTGTTTTGAGCAAAAATCTAAAAACCTGTGTCGTTTTCTTGGACATAGTTCTGCAGACCAGGAGCTGTTCATCAGAAATTTGCCTCTGAATTTTGGATTGGACTGTGGGGAAACCCCACCCTACTTCTCGTCATCCATCTGTTTCCACTCTCTCCAGTTAGCTTACACCCCCCCACAACCCTTGGTGCAACAAAAATGGCAAGGAAAATTAGCCCTACCCAGCCATACAGTTTTGAACCAGATGCATCAGAATGGAGCAGAGCAGGGAGCTTGTGACTTGTCACTGTAGCTTCTATGTCACTCCAACAAGCTTTTATAAATGGCACTTTTGTGTCTATTCTGGAGTCGCTACAATTTGAATTAAAAAATACAATTTTAAGCTTAATTTTCTTTTAAATGTCCTCCATTATGAGAAAAACTCCTCAAGAACAAGTTAAAAACACCAAAAAACACCATTTTCATCGGAGTGGGTCTTTAAATGCTTTAGAAAAAAGTTTGATTGATCAGCAAATCATAACATGATTGGTTTTTCTCTGAGAGCTACAATACTGTTGTGCAATTTTGGGGGAAAAATAGATAATATTTTCATGAAAAAGATGAGTAGTCTTATTGTAAAAAGTATGCCTCATGCTCTTTGTGTCATTACAAAAAAGGAAAAATCTTCAATGAAATAATCTGCTCAGTTAGTTCAATATGTCAACTGACACAACATACTGGCAGATGAAACAAATCAATTTATGTAGTAATCTCCTAATGTGACTCCCTTATTTACTCATTTTGCTTTTACTTTTTTGCATTTACTCAAGCTGAGTATGTTAAACCTGCTTTTTCCTGCAACCATGGAAACCAAGGAATTTCTTTTTATCCTCCTCACAGGTTTTAGTGGAAAATGTTTCTTTTCATAAATCTAAAAAAGATGACCTTGGATGCTTTTTTTTCACTTTTCAGCCACTATCTCCCTCCTGCCTGTGACTCACTTGTAACTTTTTTTCCTCCTCTCCCTGTCTTCTGTCTCATTTTCTAACTATACATTTACACCCACCCCCATCCTTCACACACATCTACCTCTGTCTGCTTGCTGTCCACCCAGCACCAGTTAGAGAGAAAAGACAGCCAGAACAGCTCCCAGCACAGTGTGTGCAGCCATCGCAGCACCCACACTGATTCTCCCAGCCACGCGCCCTCGGCCATGCCCAGTGAGGCGGTGGTGCCCACTCCTGCTGCCCCCACCCAGCCTCTTCCAGGTCTGCCCCCCCAGGAACCTGTGGATGGCACGCTCACCCTACAGAAGAAGCCAGATCCTTTTAAAATCTGGGCACAGTCCAGGAGCATGTATGAGAGTCGACGTAAGTAGATTTATTTCTTCTAATGATAAATTTAGGCTTTTATTCTTTGTAAAAGTGAATCCTTCCTTAGATCTGTGTGACCAAAAGAGAAAAAAAGCTCTTTAAATATATGAGTCTAATCACATATGTGCATATTGATGACATGTTTGCTTCGCACTGCTGTTTTAAGTATAAAAAGATGCTGCAGTGCAAACACAGTTCAGTGTCCTTGAAAGCACTCACGTGAACAGATGACCTGCAACACACTACACAAAACTAAAAACATGGGCAGCTGCAAAACTCATCAATATCTTTTTCAGTAATGATCTGTTTCTACATCCTTAATAGAGAAACTGTAACCAAATTGTAATTTTTAGATTCTAGTTGCTGCAATATCAGAGGAAGTCACAGTTTGATCTGCTCTGAAGCAGAGTTGTGTAAGAATGTGTAACATAAAATTGACATTTGATGTTTGGCAAGTTTGTTGTGCTAGTTTGTCAGGCATTTATAACAGAACTCTTTCCAGATGTGTTGTTTGTGCACACCATGCAGTGTGTTGCAACTCTGGTTAATAATAATGGCAGGGTGTAGAATCTAGGTCTGCTGCTGATTAAATATTAACAGGTCCATGAAAGGGCTGCTTTAAGCTGCAGATGATTTTATACAACCTCTAGCAAAACAAAAAAAACCAAAAATGCTGCAGAAATTGTATTGAGCTGTTTTGTGACGTAGGGGGAAAAACATTAAAATTTTAGATTTGTAAAATAGGTTTTAATGTTTCAAAAAGTGGGGCAATAATTTATTTTTAGCTATTATTATTATTAATTTATTTTTTTTGTTTGAGTTTTGACGGTAATAAGTACAAAGGGTTATTTCCTGTCAGCTTTCTAAGACGCATAACACTCAATAGGAAAACGGAAGCCACTTATATAATCAGGATTTTGTATTTTAAGAGATTGCTATTAATGATCCTAAACTGTTAATGGATAAAACTCAAGAAAACTCATCGACAACACAGTTTGGCAAAGCTGCAGTCAAATATTGAAGGGACATAAACTGAAAAATTTCAGATATACTTTTTCTTTAGGACAGAGAACTCAGTTATGGTTCTTATTGACATGAAATTGTTCAAAGTTTAATAATATGATTACGAGTTGAACATAGAGCAAGTGTAACAGACGTTGAGCAACTATATATAGAATGTCTTCAAAAAAAAGATGGAAATCTCTCCGGTTCAATGTAACAATTCTAAACCTTCAGTATAGTAGCGATCCAATCAGATTTTTCAAAGATAAATATCCCTCTTAAAGACCCACTCTGATGAAAAATCGAGTTATTGGGGTTTTTAACATGTTCTAGTGGCATTTCTCTGATGATAGAGGAATTATATCAAGAAAATTAAGCTCATTTCCGAGTGTTGCTTTATTCAAATCTTTGTGAAACAAAAGCAGACGTAAAAATGCTGTTTGGAAAAAGTTTGTTGTGGTGAAATAAAAGCTACAATTGGCGTTCCTCAACCCCCCTGCTCTGCTCCATTCTGATGTATCTACTTGTAGACGACTAGATGCTTGTACGTCTTCGTTTTCTTTGCACCAGCTGCCGTCTGTCTGAAGACTGTACGGCTGGATAGCTCCACTATTACTTGCCATTTTTGTTGCACTGCATTTCAGATTCAGTGTGTGGGGGGGGCTGTAAGCTAGCGGAAGAGGATTTAAACAGATGTATGATGGGGAAGGGGCTAGGCTTACGCAACACCAATGCTACCGCCCACAACTCAAGATTCAAGATATTTATTTGTCATTGTCAGTGGAACAACGAAAATACGTTTGGAGCATCAACAACAGCCACTCAGTTCAGAGGCGAATTTCTACTTAAATGATCAGAGTGGAACTTTAAGCAATTTTTAACAGTGATAAATGGCTTATGGAAAAGGGTTACATTGAAATGCTTAACATATTTGATAATAATGTTGTTTTTAACCCTCCACAAAAAAAGAGACGTTAAACTTTCTTCTTCATAATAGTTTTTAAGAAGCTGCAGAGACAGGACTCCATCATTTAGAGGAAAATTGTCAGCTATATTTAAACAAAACAGTGATACAAGTACACTACTTTAGTACAAAGTACAGTAAATGTAAAAAGCACAACAGATATAGCTAAAAGGATAGGTTTTTTATAAAGCCAGGTTTCTCAATAAAATTGGCTTTTATAATACATTCATTTTGACACTTTTCTAGAAAATGTGTCATAAAAAAAACAACCCTGTTTTTTTCATGAGTTGTACAAAGGAGCCACAGCCCCTTTTTCTATGCCTATTTTAAGCCTCGTGAGTAAAGGAAGTAATGGAATAAGAGAAAGCACAGATCTAGGTTCTCTGCTTCTATTTTTGTTTCTACTCATGTTGTCACATGACAGCTCACACTGCTCAAATGTGGGAAGTGATGCATTCATGCATCCACTGTGTGCACTTGAAGAGCACTGTTCCAAAGGGAGGACAGTAGGAAAAATAATTCCTCAGTGCCTAAAGAGGAGGCAGATGGACATCCTCTTCGTTCTTTCACCCAAGTGGCCATTTTGGTTCTTTCTGAGTGATGTTATTACCTGGCAGTTGTCTGGGTAAGCCGATATCCTGCATCCTCTGCACAATGCTCAGATGACCCTTCATATTTCCAGCTGTGAGGGCATATTTCCAGCACAAAGTCCCCCACTGTGAAGTGCCTGTGTGCACTGCAAAAGTAGAGGAAACCACAAAATAATTAAAATAAATAGTTAAGGAAAAAAATCAAGTGTTTATTTCTTTAAAACAATATTTTTGGGGTGTTTTATTAAGCTTAAAAGGAGACATCTTAGTTTGATAGTCTAGGGCAGGGGTTCTTAAAGTGCAACCTGGGGGCCAATAGTGATTTTTTGTGGCCCTCAATAAAAGAGAGCCAGAGCAGATTCCTTTGAGGAAAAACGTTGTTTAAGGAAACTATTGATGAACTCCCTAAAAAAATGTTATCCTCTCCTTTGCTCTAGATACAGTGCTGCCTATCAGATTTAAACAGTTTAAGAAAATTGTTTTGCATGGGTAGGAGTTTTGATCTCATAAATTTCACAGTTATACTTGCTGTTTTCTAGACTTTCTCCTTGTACAAGTGCAACGGGTGATGAGACTGAGCAGGACTGCCTTTAAAAAAGTCATTCTATTTTGTTTGGTCCTGTTTGCAAGCAGAGCTTTTATCTATCATCCAATATGACAGAAAAAATGTCCATATGTAGTCTATTTAAAGACCCACTCCAATAATAATTTTGGTTTTGGTGTTTTTTTCATGTTCTTGTGGCATTTTTCTGATGATGGAGGACTCATATGAGTAAAATTAGTTTAAAAATTGCATTTCTGAGTATTTCTATATTGCAATTTTTGTGAATTGGGGGTAGATGAAAAAAATAGTTTGAAAAATATCGGATTTGTGACTTGTGGGCCACACGCCACAAGTGGGGTTGCTCTGGGCCAAGAGTCCCACCACAGAGTTGAGTTTCTAAGAACTTACTGCCGTTCTCCAGAAACTATGTCCTAGAAAACGACAGCTGTTTCAAAAATTTTGTCTAAAAATGGCATGATCATAATTAAAAGACCACCTGGAACCCAAAATAGGTCAAAGATGACAGGAGTGGGTTTTTAAGGTGCTTAGTTTGATCAACAATCTTTACAGACTTGTGCTGATTAAAATTACAAGAGCAGTTCAGTTTAAAGTTCAAGGACACTTGGTCCACAGAGCTGAAGCCAATGGTTGCACTATTGGGCTGGCATGGCAGCCTTGTTGACAGAAGGTTGTGCAAAAAAAAAAAAAAAAACAATAAATTGAGCCTTCTGTAGGGTGAACAGATTGACTCCAAACTGCCGTTGAACTCTTTCAAAGTCTGCTTGTTCTGTGACAAGATACACATTTGTGGACATATTTACATGTGTTTGATTAAAATCAAATCCAAAAGAGGGACACAGGAAAGAAAAGCTTGTGACTTCTGGTGCAAAAGAGATCTATCTCCACTGTTCTGCATCAGGTAATGTTGAAAATCAGTCAGGAGGAAGCAATAACTGCAGATTTGTGTGGGATATGCAGTCTGGAGTTAGAACACAATTAAGTAAATTAAGATGTTTTCTTCAATTACTGAAAAGAAATATGGGAGAATTGAATATTTAGATGTATGACTGCAATAATGTGAGAAAAATAGAACCTGCTGTGCTAACTGTTTGAATGCAACGGTTCTCTTACAGTACCAGATTGCCAGGAACAAGACATTTTTCTCTGGCGGAAGGATACAGGATTTGGTTTTCGCATTTTAGGAGGAAATGAGCCAGGAGAACCTGTGAGTAACCTTTCACCTTCAAAGCTGCTAATATTTTTTGTGACAAATTATGAGTGCTGACACTCACTAACTTAAAATGACCACAAAGCTTTGAATGCTTTTAAATGTGATGTTTTTTGTTCCTATTTGTTTCTTTGATGGTTTCTTTTTCTTTTTGCCTCTCTGTTCAATCTGCCTGTAAACCAGAATAGCACATCACTCTCCCCCTCTAACTGGAGCTGCTGCTCTCTAGAGGATCATATAGACAGCTTGTTAGTAGAAGCAAAGGCCTTATCCGTGAATCTTTGCTGTTGTGCCTCATATATTTGTCTTGAAAAACCAAGCAAGGGGGAGAGTAAAAGACAGAAACTGGAGAACGGGGTGAAATATAATGGTAGAAGGTTTTAGGTCCACCCCCCAAGATTCAATGTTTGTTCGTGCAAAAAGATGCTTTGCCATATGTGTTTTTTTCTCTTATTTGTGCGCACCCACACAACGCCTAAAGTGAGCAGGCTTCTCACTGGCCCCAATGGGCTACAGTGACCCTTTTGGTTTTCTTTCCACAGCCACAAAGGACTTGAGATGATTTACCAGCAGATAAGCTGCTGCCTCTGACACATGACTTACAGCTCTCTGTTTCTGCTGCAGTAGCTGCAGATTAACAACTAAAAACTCGGTTTTAGAAAGATGCATAATAAGGTATCATTAAACCTATGGCATGGTATGTATTTGTTTGTTTTTTCAGATCTACATAGGGCATATAGTGAAATACGGGGCTGCAGATGAAGATGGGCGCCTTCGGTCAGGTGATGAGCTCATCTGTGTGGACGGCACAGCAGTCGTAGGCAAGTCCCACCAGCTGGTGGTGCAGCTGATGCAGCAGGCCGCCAAGCAGGGCCATGTCAACCTCACTGTCAGGCGCAAGACCCCTGGATATGGAGGTAATGAGCATTTTTTTTATGCATGTGTCACGCACTGCAACATGCTTATTATGTAAACAAATGTCCCTGCTTGCCCCCACAGTGTCAAAAGGAGAAGGTGACGTCCCCCCTTCTCCAGCATCATCCCACCACAGCAGCACCCAGGCGCCCAGTCTGACGGAGGGCAAGCGGACCCCTCAGGGGAGTCAGAACTCCTTGAACACCGTCAGCTCTGGGAGCGGTTCCACTAGCGGCATAGGCAGTGGCGGTGGAGGGGGGAGTGGAAGTGCAGTAGTGCCCGCCTCGCTGCAACCGTATGATGTAGAGATCCAAAGAGGAGAGAACGAGGGATTTGGATTTGTCATTGTTTCATCGGTTTCCAGGCCGGATGCAGGAACCACTTTTGGTAAGTCAGGTGGCTCCAGCTGGATTCAGTTAAGACTGACCACAACATGAAGTTGAATGATCACTTGCTCATGATTTAATCTGATTCAGCAGTGACCTTATTTACACACGCACTACATTTTAAATTAAAAGCAAATACTATTAGAGCATTCTGAAAAATGATAATATTGAGTGTAACATAAAAAAGCCCTAATTATCTCACTATTTTCACACAACCACACTTACACCGTTCATAGCTTTTACAATAAAGTTTAGTAAGGATTTTTTAGAAACTCTTATTCTTCCATGCAGGAAAATAATAAACTTTTTGTTTGTTTTTTTCATAAGAATATATTTTTTTATTCTAAAAGTTACCGTAATAGATTCAAAAAGAAAATAAAGCACATTTTAATCATTTCAAATACAGTTGTGCATTTTGTCAGCTCACCCTTCATGCTTGTTTTTCCTAAAAACTTTAGTAAAATGTAAATAGAATTAAAAACTACAGATGTTCAAGAATTTTTTAAAATAAATAAACTGCGGATTGAAAGAGCTATATCACTATATACTATACGAATGCTTATATTTACATGCTAGAATATTTACATGTTTTCATACATATTGCACATTTCATACTGTTAAGTTTTTCCTGAATAGGACTTAATACTTGCTATGATGATTTCATAATATCAGTGTGTATGTAAATATGGTCAGTGTAGTAGCTGCACTACTGCAACGTAATTCTCTCATAACACTTAAGCATGATTGTAGTGATTCTTTTCTTCTCCTCTCTGGGATTAGTTAATGCTATTTTGTTGTGAGCAGCACATACAGATTCCTAACAGCAGTAAAAATCAGCACTATCGTTAAACTTAAACAAAGAGCTTTTGGTGAAAAACAAATATAGAACAGTATAAAACATTATTTTAGTTTTTAAACAATTTAACTTTAATTTTCGGTCTGATTGTGGCGTGTTCGTCCCCCCTGCCAAAGTAAGGTTATGGACCTTCCAGTGTCCGTGTGAAGAGGCTGCAGACCTCCTAAGGATCAGGAGGTCTGCAGCTTTATCACAAATGCCACCACCACTGATTCACGCCTTATACCAGCCTGGCCAGTTTATTAAGCATGTAATTGAAGTCTACATAGCACCGCTCCATAGCTGTCTACAGCATTTGGCTATCACAGAGAAACATGTGCTGACTGAAGCTGCTCAGGCATTGCGGAGGGATTGCAGACACCGTCCTTGAACAAATTCAGTAATAACCTCTGAGAAATGAACACAAATGTCATATCAAGGACCTTTGTGTGCTTCGCCGTTATGATGATGTACTGTGTTGTGTCATAGGCGAAACACAAGAGTGAATGATGATGTAGCCATGCTAACTGCACAGGAGTCATTTTACTGATCCAGAGGGGGGAATAGGGTTGCTTTGCAAAACACACCGCAAGAGTGAAAGAGTTATTAATAATGACACTTGTGGCCATGCTGGAAAATGATCTTGTCTGAGCTTCTATAAGTCCTAAAGGATTCCAGTTTCTTCTTGGCTACCTGTTGTGTTCTCCTCCCCCACATCAGCCCTATTCCTTGTGCATGAGGATGACTACTAATGGGTTCTAACCATGTGAGGGAGTGAGAGGACTGGGTCTTAATAGAAAAAGTCCAACACATCCGTCTCACTTGTTCTCCACACTTGCATGAATAAGACACACTGGGCTTAACATAGTGTGTGTAAAAGCATGCAGTGTCCCACCGCTCAAAGTTCGGGTGAAGTGACATCATGTTCAATCAAGAAGAGCAGCTGTCTGTGCGATGATGTACGGCAATAAATTTGGATTCAGCCTGGCAGACTGTGAGGGAAAGATCAAGAATGAAGGAGTAAGTGGCAGAGAGGGGGAAAGAATAACTGCAGATCCGCAGCCTTTGACAGAACTGAACACTGTCACTCTGCTGTGCTGTCTTCCTATTTTTCCTTTGATTAGATGGCAGGTGTCTCATGAAGTACATTGTTTTCTGGGGTAGTGAAAATGCCACAAATCCCTTTTTCTACCTGAAGAAAAGTACTCTTAGGAATAACCTCTTACACACACGGTTGCTTTACTTGTTAAACGTATTTTGAAATTTGTAAAGAAATTGATTATCTGAAGTATTTTCCTCTGTTGGGTAATTTGGTATGCTTTGCAGTCTAGTTAATTGGCTTTCTTTTGATGAACTGGAATGATTATATAATTAATCTTTTCCCTCCTGTCTTTCTCTATTTCTTCATCAATCAACGCACTCAATGAAAACAAATCTTAACAAACACTTTTTCTGTCATGCAAACTATGCACACATACAATCATGGAAACAACACCAAAGCTGGAAATGCTTGTGTGGCAATGCCCCACAAAATAGGCCGTATCATCGAGGGAAGCCCAGCAGACCGCTGCGGGAAGCTGAAGGTCGGGGACAGAATACTGGCTGTTAATGGCTGCTCCATCACCAACAAGTCACACTCGGACATTGTCAACCTCATCAAAGAAGCTGGAAACACAGTCTCGCTCAGGATCATCCCTGGCGATGGTAAGGTTCTTGGCATCCGGCTTTGCATAGCTATTTCATAATGCATCATGATGTGACTTATTCATGGTTCTGGTGGCAAGCAAAGGGCAGTGATGTTCTTCTCAGGCATGAGCGATGCTCATCAGGGTGTGAACCCTTTTCTCAAAAACTGAGTCACTGAGTAGGAGTAACGTGAAGTTCCTACAGTTGTTACAGCAGCATCCCCATGTTTCTCTTAACTTTTCTGGACGTGCAGTTTGCTTGGATTAAAAAAAACATTTCATCAAGTTCTTCCTATTGGAGTTAATCTCTTGCTTTTATGAATAAAAGTATGACAGAAAAGTCTATGACATAAATCCCCACCTTTTGTGTGAATCCAGTCAAGTGAATCATGTACCTTATTAGTAAGTGAGTCACTGGCCAAGTAAAATGCATTCAAAACAGCGATCATGCTGCAGCAGCATACTACTATACTGTTCGATAAGATACAAAGTTTAGACAAAACTGGAATAGAAATAGTTGAGGGACAACACACACACACACACATACACATGTGTTTATTTAAAAAAGTAACATATTTGACAGGATGTCACACTTTATCCTTTAATGGTGAAACATTGATCAAAGGGCAAAGAGAAAAAATGAGTTCTTGAACACAAACTGAGCTGTAATCCTGTTAGCAGTGCAGCTAGTATGGGATTCTGAGCTCATACTGCTGCTGAGATTGATGTCAAGAAGAGAAAAAAACAGACAGTTGTCCACTTTAGGAATAAAAGAGGAAACAAATTGTGCATTCCATCAGTATTTTCCTACTTTTGGGTTTGTTGTTGTTTGCAGAGGGGGTGGTGTTGTCCATGAACAAATGTCAGATTACTAAATCACACCCTTTGCGTCAGGTTGCTACACGCTGGCAGTTTAAGACAGAGGATTTTCAGCAAGAAATCCAGTAGCACTTCACTGCACTTTTTTCTAATCCTTTTTTCCAGAATCCTCCAATGCTTCACTGCTGACGAATGCAGAAAAGATTGCTACCATAACCACCACACACACACCACAGACCACAGAATCCAGGTACGAGCAGATTTTTTTTTTCATATAATAGAAATTCTAACTCTTTTTGCTTGATAACGTTAAAAAAAATTGTTTTTATTTGCTATTTTTTCTTTTAAAGAAATAATCCAAAGTTAAAAGGAGCTCCTCCTCCACCACCATCACAAATTCAGAGCACGCAGGTAAGCAGCAAAGGTTGTAATTCTTAGGGATTTCTTTTAATATATTATCACCAGACAAAAGGAATACTGAATGAACTAGAGATGATCAAGACTTTCTAAATAAATAAGACCATAAAAACACAATGCACTTCAGTCCTTTTTCGTCTTTTATGTCCACTTTATATATTCTAGGAAATAAATTCAATTAAGAGAAAAACTACTATTTATTGTTGCCTTTTTTTGTGCATTTGTTTTTTGCAGACTTTGGGGAGTATTATTTAGCGCGGTTCAGATGTCACATCAAGCACACTGAACTTTCTCTTTTTCAATGCTTTTTTTAGTATCATCATCGCATTCCAACTTGACCTGTTTATCCGTCACAGTCAAAAATCCCAAAACTTCTGCCCTTAACTATGCCACTATTAAATCACTATTGGGATTTCTTGAAAAGTCATTGTTAATATGCTCTGAAACATTTGTAAACATTCGTGAATAATTATTTGTTCATGATTATGATTGGTTATTAATTTGTTGATGAGATTAAAATTGATGGCTTGAATCTGGGATCTGACAAAAAGACTTCAGGAAGATGTCCGAGCAATGAGCAAGGAGCACAAACAACAAACTGTTGTAGTGTCATATGTATTGCATTCAACAGAAAGAAAGCATATAAAAAAAAAATCAAAACATCAACGCTTTTTAAATAAGATAATTCAAAAACTATTTAGGGTCCATATTTAAGATAATGAAATTAAATCAATGTGACAATTTAGGTAAATTGATATTTTATTTGAGTGAATGTATTAGTTTATTCTGTGAAAACAGGCGAACTATCTTTGGGGCACACAGTTACTGGGGTGGAGCTTTTGATGAGCTTGGAAGTTTCTGGGGTCCAGCCTTTGCAGTGCCCTTCTTTTGTGATCTGTATCCCTCTCACATGCACTCACAGCATTAATTATGCATACAGTCCAAAGTATTGTTCTGCCATTGACATTTTGGTGGGAGTTTTTTTTGGGACAATGCCTGATTAGTCCTGATGTCGAAACTCACCTTTTGACTCTTTTGTACACTACAGATTAGTCATCGTCTGTCATGTTTGTGTGGCTTCACTTTTCTGTCCGTTTGTCTCACAGGATGCAGAGTTCTACTCTGTGGACCTTGAGAGGGATAGTAAAGGCTTTGGCTTCAGCTTAAGAGGAGGGTGGGAGTATAATATGGACCTTTATGTGCTAAGACTTGCAGAGGATGGGGCTGCTGTCAGAAATGGAAAGATGAGGGTATGGAACTCGAAAATGTGTTTTTCCTTGAATTTTGCACATCAGTGAAACAGCCAGCTGTTCCATTTACAAGGCTTCTGTATTTTAGGTGGGAGATGAGATCTTGGAGATTAATGGTGAGAGCACAAAGAACATGAAGCATTCACGAGCCATTGAACTGATAAAGAATGGAGGTCGGAGGGCACGGCTTGTGCTCAAACGGGGTGATGGATCTGTACCTGAATATGGTAGGTAAACATGTTAAGTGTTTGTTTGTTTTTCCCTTAAAAACTACAATTATGTAACATTTTGTACATCAATTACTCTAGAAACACTCTATTTAACCAGCCAGGGGACTATACTAAAAATTAGGACAACATATGTATTTGTTGTTTTTTTCTCCAAATGTATTGCACAAAACTAGAAGAGAAGAAACAAGACGAATTGGAATCTGCAGATTCAGTGCAGTTTCCATAAATGTAATGTTAGCAAACACAGCTGATTATTGAAACATTATCACTGGTATCAACCAAAAAATCTTGCAGTTATGCAAAGGAAAAGAACCAGACTAAATGTTTACAATGGTAAACTGTAGATGGTAAAGATCTTTAATAGTTGCAAACTGTTAGTTGAGAATGCAGTGAAATTTGGGGGATTTTAGGCTCTTAAACTTTTATGTTACAGTGGAATTTTCTTGTCCTTCACAACAAACTCCTTCTCCTCTCTAGTGACATACTGTAAAAACCACCTCTTGTCTATTTTATTTGTTTTTTCTTCTCTACTCGTCCTTTTTCTCTGATCCTTTCTTGTTGCTGGGCTCTTCCTCGTCTTTCCAGCGATGATGGCTCCTCATCTCGCTGTTGGTACATTGAGGAATGACAAGATGGGAGAGCCCTGTTTCTACCTAATGGGCCAAAATCAGACAACGGTTTGTAGTCAAAAGTCTGTCCCGCTTCCCTCTCCCTGTGATCTTTTTTCTTTCAGTTTCACGCTCCCTTTGTTCAGCTTATTCCTGTGTGCATCCCATTTGCGTGCTTACATTGTAAACATGCTTTGTGTCTTGTTGTGCTTGACCTAAACTTTACTTTTAATTTCCGTGAGTCCATGCACTTTCCCCTTTGCCAGCCCTAGATCAGATGTTTTTGATGGAACTAACCAGTGACGTGCAGTCAGGAGAGGCAGGTGAGGCACAGCCTCACCTGTCATTATGGGAAGAAAAGAGAACAAATAAATTCAATTATTATATTTAATCAGTAAGTTGTGCTTTGCGGTCATTTTCCATTTAAATGTACCATTTTTGGGTGTTTTTTCTTTTCAAAATCGCTGAATTTCCGCATTTGCCGTTCAGATACTAAGTGACGTGCGATGAGGCACCAGCCCGCTGAGCCTCACCTTGGATTGCGCAATACCTATGCAGTCAGACGGTACTGCTGTCTCTCTGTATGTCGGTTCAATCACTTGTACTATATGAGCTGAGTTTAAATAATTTAGCAGATGTATATGATGCACAGTGCTTGTTTTTATAAATAACTGTATGTGAGGGACGTGTTTCTTGTGCTGAGCGCTAAACGACGGCGAAAAAGCCGCTGGGTGAGGCCAGCAGTTCTCGTGCCTCATGTTGCAGTTCTCGTGCCTCATGTTAGGGGGCGCCGGTGAGCCCTGAGATTATGACGCTAAAAAATACTAGAAGAAGTGATAGGAAGCGGCAACTCATTTTCTTCAGAAGGAGCGGCGTATGGACTTTATTTACAACTAAAGGTAAGACGATAATAACGTTTGTGCTTTTTTCTATGCTGCAGTTTGTATATGAAAAAAAACATGTTGAAATTATATTTTAAACAAAACGTTAACTGTTGTCAATCAAATGGTGAATAAGCTACTCAGTTATTTATACTCATGGTTCATATGTTTGTAAATCTGACTGATGACGTCAGTGCCTCACCAGCCATTAACCTCACCGCACGTCACTGGAACTAACTTTATGCCACTGCTCATCACACTGCTGCCGCAATGGCAACCTGTCTGACTTAACAGATTTCAACAACTTTTTGTTTTTCTGATTGTTCTTCCAGTTGATTTACATTCACCATCTTGTTCTGAATGGTTTTTTAGGTGCCTGCTGTGCCATTAATAACCCGTGCCCTACACTTGCTGATGTGTTGTTCCTGCTGTTGTTGCTGACATCACCTTGTGTTTCAACCCACAGCCCCATAGAGAAAAAAAAAGCCTAATGGATTCATAACTCAATGAGGCTTTTTTGTGTTTATGTCTCACACATTACTTTAGATTATTCAGATTATTTGTGGGAATATTTGCAGCACATGATGCATAATTTCCATAAATATCTGCATTGACTTTGTGTCATGTCAATGCAAGAGCTCACCACAAGTCATGTGTGATGAACATGTTGATGGCATGTTTTCTGCAATTAGCTTTGTTCCTCTGAGATGTGGTTCTGTTTAATATACCTCTCTGTCTTCATCCTCCCCTGCAGACAGCAGCAGTGACGGGTACCCTTCCACATCCAGGGCACAAAACACTCCGGAAGTGAGAATGCTGCCACCCAACAGCCGATATTACACTTCATTGGAGTCCAGCTATCAACCAGATCTTCACAAACATTCACGTCTGGAGGAGTCTTCACGTGGCAGAGATTTGGACAGAAACAGGGACAAGGTTGGGTCAGAAGAGATGGACTACCGAGACCGACAATTTAACCTCCATCCTCATCACACCTGGAATAACAGTCACAGTCAAAATATCCCCAGACAGCAGTCTCCCAACAGTAATGGTAGTAGCAACGATGACAAGAAGAGCAGAGGCCGCAAAGTCAAGAAGTCGGAGTCCGAGAGCGGCATCTCCAAACTCCTCAAGACTCTGAGGAAAGACAGTTCGGGAAAAAAGGCTGCAGCTGCCGAGAGGCTCAGGGGGAAAGAGCTCTCAAGTTCTACCATTGACGCAAGTTTTCATTCACAGCGTCGCGGCTCCCTCGATCGCTCACCTACCAGGAAGCGCACCTCGTCTCCAGATCGACGACGGGCAAAATCCATGGATCGCAGGGCTGACCGTTCCCATCATGACCACACACCTGAGAGGGAGCAAGATGATGGTGGGTTCCTCTCTGTCACACCTGAACGGAAGTTCTACGAACGGAGGCTCCTCAAGGACTCTCAGATGCCTGAGCGACTCAGCAAGGCTACGCCCCCTGAGTGCACCAACAACGGGGATTCCTCTTCCCTTAACAGGGGCCGAACGTATGATAGAGCCAGGAAGAACGAAAATCTTCTCAGAGACTCCTCCCCAGAGAGGCATCGGATGAACGGAACGATGGAGAGACGATACAAAGCGGAGCGGGACTCTTCCCCTGACAGCAACTACAGCCGCGATGAGCTGAACTATGCAGCAGCACCTAGACTGAACGACTACTACAGCATGATGAAGAACAATGCTGCACACAACCATGCTGCTGGTAACAACACAAGATATAAGAATAATGCAGTGGGTCACAGCTCAAACCACATCCCCGAGCCTAAAAGAAAGTTGTACAAAGAAAGCCCAAAAGACCTCAGCATCTAGAGCAGAGATTCCCCTCACCGCTCTCTCCTCTGTCAGTGCAAGCTGTGTACCATACACTGGTTTATTAGTTTACTTAACTACTTTGATCCCGTTCTGAGATTCTTAAAACAGCAGAAGTACAATCCTTCTATCAGTTTGTACTGATTGTTTTGTCATTGTTCTAGTTATTTTGAACATAAAATTGTTTTTTTTTGTAACATAGTAAAGGTATTGTATGTGCCTGCATATGAAATCAGTGATTTTGCTTTTGGAAGGCGTTGCAGACATTAAATATGTGTTCCCTCAGAGGTCTGAGCCATGCATCAGTTTGTTGGTAATTCTAACCTTTGAAACTTGTTTTTAGCTTATTTGAAGATAGCTTCATTACTCCTCAGTTGCGTTACTGAACAAGCTATAGCACAAGAAACAACAAAAACTGCGGAAATCACAAGGATGTTGACGCAAAAATCACTAACACACGTCACAAAACTATGTTGTGTTTGATCGTTATTTATTTGTTTCATTTGGCACATTATTTGAGCAAACAAGGTTAAATCTAAAGATGAGTAGAACTATAAGCACGGTCTGTGTCCTTTGCATAATATGTTTGACAGCATACCTGCCCTTTACCCAGAAACCATTGGCATAAGTTCAATTTGGACGACAAGAATGAAAAAAAGTAATGCGAATAGCAATGGTGTATTGTTCTTTTTTATTTATTATTTTTTGCTTTCATTGTGGTCTCTTCAAAAATGACCCCTATACACTTCTGTGTATTGATATTGTTTGATGGATGCTCGTCTCCCCTTCTGGCAAAAGTGTTCTCTGATAAGGGAAAAGGAGTTATCCAAAGTTGCCGATCATCCAAACCCCAACTCATTTATTTCAACAATTGTGCATTATGACATAATACCAGCTGAAGCTGCCATAGTGGATGACTTTTTAAAGCATCCAATAAATGAATGAAATAAAATTAAATAAAAAATGTACGGTAAACTATCCCAAGATGCATGTGTAAAATATTCAGTGTCGTGTAACCACTTTATCTGGCAGGTCTGAGTGAGAATAATCAGCAAGGAACACACATAGTAATGCCCCGGAAACTAATCCCTAAAATTTAGTACACTTGGATTCATTGACTGGCCACCTCCTGGGTCCTGTTCAAAGAGCTGATGTGGTTTGTTGCAGTGGTCCCCTATGAAGAGTTCTGGTACAGGTGGACAATTAATCTGCTGTGCTGAGCCACGCTGTTATACCACTGGAGTCTGACTGCTGCTTTTTAGTGTAATTTGTGTGTGTGTGTATTTTTTTTTTTCATTAAGAACTAAAAATATAATGGAGAATCCACACCAAACACACTGGTTCATCACTTTTGCCACTGTACTACTGTAGTTATTAAAAACTGGAGAGAAAAAAATGTATGAAGAAGTTGGCGATCACCTGTAAAGAATATCCCCAATATGACTGCTAGAAAGCTGTCGAGGAATGAAGTGTTGCCTTTTTCTTGTACAAAAGAGAAATTTATGAAAAAACCTCGTTGGTGAGGAATGTGATATTGTGTTTATTTTCAGAAATGGACCTGATGATTTATGAGAAATATGTTGATTTACTCTGGATCAGGTATGCAAAGACATTTTAAAATGAGACTTTATTTGGTCAGTCAGAAACTGTTGGTTTGACTCTGTCAGTGGTTAGCCTGCCTTTGTATTATAAAGCACTTGTATGCAGTCTGTGTTCTTCAAGCATTATTTCTTGCTATGTGCTCTAGACATAATGCCGTCTCTGTGTTGATAAAAGCAGTACATGTATATGGGCCAATCTTTTTTATATAACTATGCATATATAAATACTACATTGTTCATAGCTTTATTTGACCCATGAAGCTACACATAACATTAGTCAAAGTACAAGTAAATGTGGACTTATCCAGCTTCTTTCCTTGAGATGGATTACAATGTATATGTAGCTATCAAAAAAAAGTCTGTGAATGCTATTTTTATTATCAAATAAAGTTTTCCATACAAAACTCAAAAATATTTCATTTGTTTTGATATCTGGATGTCTCTATACTACTTTTTTAATCTTTATCCCTTGTGCTATCTTAGATGACCCCACCCTTACATTGACGTGTTCTCCCTACCATGACAAAGGTGGATAAAGGTGAAAAGGATTTCATGTAATCCATGGACACCAGTGAAGATCAAGAATCATTGAAGAAAAATGGTTCAGTGCACTGTCCAGTGGGTCTAGATGACCCAACTCCCAATGTTAAAGTGCCAAGGATACCACAAGGGTTACAGTGTAACAAAATAGTGTAAGATTTAAAATAATTCATCTTAAATATATATTATATGCCTACATAAAGCATGTCAAAATATGCTCTCTGTTGAACATTCTGTTTTGATTATTAAATGCTTTAGATTTATTTATTTTTTACATACATTAGATCATATATTTTTGTGACACTTTTCCAACAGTTGTGACTTTCAGTTTTTTTTATTTTGAGGTTGTTTTTTTTAGGCTTATCTGAACTTTTAGGCAGAAGAACTAGATTTCAACAGAAGATTCAATCAGAATGATATCAAAATGTGAATGTAATCAGCTATGTTATCAAATATATTGATGTACAGTTGTACAATAATTTGGTTTAAGAGAAATTAGTTTGTGATAGTCAACCCTACAAAGAAAAGCATAGTTTCATAGAAAATCTATTTTGATACTGTTTAAATCAGTAAAAAACATTTTCATAATCCAGAATAAAGATTATAAAAAATAGGAAAGCATTTTAAAATAACAAAAAAAAAAGTGTAAAGGAAAAGCACCAACTCATCTCCTATTTTCTTCCTTTGTGTCCAAAAGCTGTGAATTTAAATTGACTAAACCTTGGAATTAACTTCTACATCAAAAAATGTATTTTAACGCTTTCCTATACTAACCACTTCTTATCTTGAGCATTTTTGCACTAAAGTTACATCAAATACATGTGGCATTGTCTTTGGCTATAAGCCACACAGACACAAACAAGATAAGCAGTTGCATAAGACCTTTTTTAGAAACATAGTCCAGCAACTGTTTATTTTTTTCAATAATTTGGGCCAAAAATGAAAAAGCTGGAGAAATCCACCCAGTTAGATGTACATAAACCTGTATGGCCTCACAGAAAGGACCTGTCAGAATGAGGCGCAGCTCTGTTTTGTGCCAGCAAAGAGAACTGTTTTATGTCCATCAGAGTCCTACAGCGGGGTAAAATATTGAAACAAATTTCTTTATAAGAGAAAAAAAATAAACAGGACAAACAATCATTTTAGTTCTATTTAGAAAGTGCTGTACTAAATAAAGCTAACTTCAGGCAAACATTTGAGGGTTGCCAAAATATTCTCCAGTTTTGTGTAAAAATGTCATTACAGATTTTAACTAATGCTTGGATTTTCTTTTTGTGCCAATCTGTACCTATGAAAATGTTGTTTTATTGCATTCTTATTTTCATCTCATAAATGAACTTCAATCTTTATCGGTGTCCATGGTAAGACATTTTCTAATTTATAAGATCCAAAATTCACTTGGGAGCCTGTGTTTGTACAGTTTGCATTAAGGTTAGTAATATCCATTACCAGTAAATTTTCTGGAGCTGCTCAACAGTGGAATGGTTATTCCACAGCAGTAAGGGCCTGGTTCAAATCCCAGCTGGGTCCTATTTTGTTTAGGGTTTTCATTGTGCTGAGGTTGCAACCCAGTGACTCAGCAGGACTAAGCAGGTATAAAGGATGAAAGGATGGATACATCTTTATTTCCCCTACTATTTTTAACCCAAGTATTAATCATCGGATAAAGCTGTTGATGAATGTATGTCCATCCTGGATTGTAAAGTTTATAATCCCTTTTAATAACTTAAGAAACAAATATAAGGTGACCCATGACTGAGCTGAGATTAATGGAGTTTTGCATGTCCTACTTAAGAGTCAACAAACACTTCTGATGGCACCTTTATTCTAAACTGCTATAGTATTAGAAGTGTAAAAACTGACTCAAGACATTAATGCATTCTGAATAGATCATTCACATTTATTTATTTGATTAAATATTCTACAGTCACATTAACTTTGCCACCCAAGTTGTAATTAAAACATAAACAGAATGAATCATTTGCAAAGTGCGATTTATTTTTTTTACATTGCCTTGATTACATGCCTCTACATTCAAAAATAAGCCAGTATCATATAGGATCCAACTGTGAAAGATTAACATTATTTCTTTTCTTCTCAGGAAAAAAATAATCACAGATTATTAAGTTGGATATTCTGTACATACAGGAACAACTCTGTAATGGGCTGACCTTTCCTGCAACTGTCTTTTAGTTGAACCAACTCATTTGTAAAAATACAAAAAGGAAGTTATTTCTGTAGACATTAGCCTGCAGTCGTTTCCCTGGGGGAGCAGAAGTCTTCTTCTTGGATAGTGGATCATGAAACCTTTGCTTGATGTTGCTTTTATGCAGGGGACACAGAGCTTGAGGAGACAGATGAGGCCTCGGTCTTGGAAGCAGTAGTGGAGGCTCCCTCCTCCTCTTCAAAGGGATTCTTCCCACAGCACAGGGTGGTGATCATGCAGTTGCGGAACTGCTTGTTCATGCAGATGTAGATTGCTGGGTTGTAGATGGAAGAACTCTTGGCAAAGAAGGCTGGGATGGTCATGAAGAGTGGCCCGAATTCAGAGCCCTGATTTGTGAAGATGTACCAGGCCACACTGGCATAGGGAAGCCAACATACCAGGAAGCCGATGACCATGATGACAACCATGCGGGTGACTTCCCTCTCAGCTCTCTGGGTGGTCTCAGACTCCTGCTGGGCAGCAGCAGCCTCCTTGACAGCGCAGAGCAGACGGCCGTAGCAGAAGAACACAACGATCAGTGGAATTAGGAAGTGGCAGACGAACATGTAGACAACAAAGGACTCGTTGTTGAAGCCCTCTGCACGGGTGTAGTAGTCGACTCCACATGAGCACTGCATGCCCTCTGGGATGTAACGAGACCAGCCGACGAGAGGGGGCACGGCACAGGAGGCAGCCATGATCCAGGTGAAGACCAAACCCATAATAGCATGATTCTCACCAAAGCGGAAGTTGCTGATGGGCTTGCAGACAACCACCCATCTCTCAATAGCCAGAACAACCAGTGACCAGAGACCAATTTCACCACCAAGGGTAGCAAAGAATCCTTCCAGATTGCAGCCGAGACGTCCAAGGACAAAGTAGCCGTGCATGGAGGTGTACATCGTTGTAGTGAATCCTCCGAACACCATGAAGAGGTCGGCCACCGCGAGGTTTAGCAGGATGTAGTTTAGAGGGGTTCGCAGCTTCTTGTGTTCGAGGGTGACGTAGAGAGTGAGGAAGTTGATGGGGAAGCCAACCAGGATGAGAAAAAACATGTAGGCACCCAGAGCAGCATAGGCTGCTGGGCTGACAAGGTAATACTGAGGATATTCATAAGGACTCCGGACAATGCCGGTGGTGTTCACCATAGGGACATAAAAATATGGTCCCTCTGTGCCATTCATGGTTGCGGCTTGCGGTTGCTATCAGCCCCTCGGTGGTGTTTCTTCTGGCTGTTCGGGAGCGAGATGGAGATGGACCTTGCTACAAATGGATTCTGTGGCAACTATCGGGCTTTTAAAAAGGCACACCTTGGATTATCACTTTCCAAATCCGTCAGCACAAATTGATTTAGGCCACAGTTAATATCTAATCCAGCCGTCACTGCAAACATAACTGAACACTCATCAAGATATTAAGGTTACACCTGTCATGAACTTCTTGATTGAAACCTACCGCAAGAATTACATGCAACTGTTTAAAGAAGAGCTTATTTTTACAACCAAATTAGAAGTCATAATTAGGGGTTATATTTGAATAATCAATCTATTACTTGCACATCTACAGGTTTCCTTAAGATACAACTAATACATTTCACACTTTAAACAACTATTGCTTGCGAGATAATCCACATTCTTCTTTGTCACTGCAAAACTTTAACAGGTTGCATCTATATCTAGTTAGAGTTGCAAGGTAATGGGGTTGATTTTCCTTTTGTGGAAAGAAGCAATAAAACAAACCAATATTTTTTGTTAAAATCAGAATATAACACAGTTTAGACACTAAACGAAGAATATTGTCCATCTGCAAAACAAACTCTAGCCATGCATTTTTCATTGGGGAGATGCATAAACAGGTTTATGAGCTCATACTATCAGTCAAAAGGAGGCTGTGGCTCAGCAGAGAAGGTGGTAGGGAAGATGTTGTCAAGTAAACATTACTTCAAAAGTGATGGGGCTGTACACATGGAGCACATAGTGTTGGTGAAGTACAGGTTTGTAGTTAAAAATACAAACATGAGCCCAAACACCCCCAAAATAAAAGACCACATTTATTCAAAAAATAGCTGTATATTTAGCTTTAACAGTGAAGCTTGTTCATGATTTAACTTTCCCTATATAAAGAGTGTTTTCTGAGAGACACTGGTAAAACATGAACACCAGTGTCCTGACCTTTATATCACCAGAACAGTTGTTGAAAGTTTCTAAAAATATGTGAAAGTCTGGATTAGTAATGTGTCAAGCAGTCATTAAGTGTATTATACTGAAGGTAGAGCAGAGGCCTTGGCATTGCTGAGTGGCAGACTATCTCAGCTGTTGGTAAAGAGCTCAGCACTTTCCTAATGGGTATTGTATTAAAGAGATTTGGAGCTTATAGCTGTGTCCCTCTCACAAGCCTGGGATGGATTTATTTCTGCAGAGGGTCACTCTCACTTATTCTGCTGTAAACTCACATATAATTATTTTATCTTAGTTTTTTAATAAAAAATATCTTATATCTCACCCATATACTGACCTTTTTCACCATTGACATTTGGTTTGGTATTAAAGGATTGACATGTTATTCTAGTTTAGCAGAAATCACTTTTATTATTTGGTCAATAGCAAAATGTTCTGACGGTTTTCCGTTGAGGCCCACTTTTTTAGCCATGATTTAAATGTAAAACTTTCTTTGGATGGCAAGTGTAAAATCTTTGACAACTTTGCAAGACAAATGACACCTTTTAAGGAAATGCATTGTATTTAACTTGCACCACTTATTTAAATCTAAAAGTACAAATAGTTACTGCAGATTTGTATTGCAATGCAGTTGTGTTTTGTCTCAATTAGTCGTCTGGGTTTGATCCTTTTAATCCTAAATAACTATGTTAAGAATAAATTGTGTTACGAGTACGGTAGTATAACTAATGTAAGATCTGTGAAGTTTTACAAATTTTAAATGCAAACCAAAAAAATAGTTTTTACATTTATCTTAACTTTCAAAAATATGCATTATCTTTAATTCAACGTTAGAATTTCAACATAACTTACTAGAAAACTAGGGGTGTAATGATTAATTAATGAATCGACCTGTAAGTTGTTAATCGAATCGACCTATACCATTATAAAATAATATAAATCGATTATGATTGAAATTGGAAAATACCATTTGGATTGAGACAGTGTTTTTTTTATGATAACGTAGAAATGAACAAGTGCATCACAGTGGACAACACGTGGTGGCAGCAAAAAATGATCAAGTCGTCATTTCAGTCCAATGTATCGAAACACAGAATTTTGCAAAGATGTGACTATACAGTGAGGTAGAATGTTCTTTGTGTGTGTGTGTGTGTGTGGGTGTGTGTGCGTGTGTGTGTGTGGGTGTGTGTGTGTGTGTGTGTGTGTGCGTGTGGTAGAATGTTCTAATAATGTGTTTGTATTATTTTAACGTGGAGAAACACAGTTGACTGAACTTTATGAAACTAAAGGGTGAATGAATTTGCCATTAATTCTTGTTTACTTGTTTGTATTTAACACTGAATTATCTTTTTTAAAAAAATACAAGTAAACTGGAAAACTTTCCCTGCACTCCCGGCCACTTGTGGGCAAAGGCAGGGGACTACCTGGACAGGTCACCAGTCTGTCGCAGGATAGAATGTCCACAAACACACACGCATTCACTCTCACTCTCACACCTAGGGACAATTTAGAGTTGCCAATTAACCTATGAAGCATGTTTTTGGATAGTGGGACATAGCCGGAGACCCCCGGAGAGAACCCATGCATACACGGGGAGAACATGCAAACTCCACACAGTAAGGTCCCCCACTGATGTTGTTTTTTTTTTTTTTTTTCATGTCCCCCAGCCGGGACTTGAACCGGAGGCCTTCTTACTGTGAGGCAAGAGTGCTAACCACTGCGCCACCGTGCAGCCAAGTGGCCGGAATAGGCTCCGGCAGCCCTGTGACCCCGAAAGGGGTAGGAAAATGAAAAAAAATGAATGAATTTCCCTGCACTGTTCAGTACCCAGGTATTTATCTCTGAAGTCTCACTGGTTAAAGTTTTGGTTAAAGATGTCCTGGATTTATTGTAGGTCTGTGAATCAGAAAATTAACCAATATCGACTATGAATTGTATTAGTAACCACTAAAAATGATATGAATTAACTCATTCTTAAAATGAATCAGTACACCCCTAGAGAAAACAATTAGTTATTTATGTCTAACCCTGTATGAAAAAACTGTAAAAAATTGCCCCCTTTCAACCAGTAATTGGTTATGAAACTTTGAGCCTTAAGAATAGCAGTAATGAGATAACTGCTGATCCTGCTATGACTTAATTTAACTATGGAGTCACTTCGAAACCTTATGGCTAGAAAATTTGCTCAAGATTTGAATATGAAATTAACAGCATCTACTTTAGGAAGATTCATTTTTTCTTTGGTTGGTAAGTTATGTTGAAACACATTAGTATTTAACTTTAACTGTCATTGGAACAATTACAGCAAAATTAATAAGTACAACAAATTTTTACGTGATTTGTTTGTTGTGCTGCTTATTTCAAAGTTTATTTCTTTCTTTTTAGTTTTCTGCTAAAGGTTGTCAGGTAAACTGTCCTTTCTTGGGACTGGAAGAGCATGGCATGTGTGGCCGTGGGATTCCAAAGCCCCGGATGTGACTGCATCATATAAACCCTCGTATTCATAAGCCGTATACAAGACCAATGCCTCAACAGTGACATCAAGTGATGAAGTTATGACACCACACATATTGAGCAGGATTGTAAAATAATAAAATAATAATAATCTTCTCAAACAGAAGAGAATACATTTAAATTTATCATTTATCAAAATTGACTGTATGTGTATTTAATTTTCTATTCCACCTGCACATAGACATATTAGAAACTAACATAATATTCATTGTTTTGTCCTTTTGTCATTTTGAGGTGGGTGCACTGAATACAATTTTTTCTTCCTCAATAACTTGATCACATAGTGTCAATGTAAAAAAATGTTGTAAAAAAAGTGAAATTTAGAAAATTCTTGCAAGATTTTAGGAAAATAATGCAAAAATAAATGGGAAGTCTGTTGGTTTTATGGATTTTGGTGAAATAAATAAAAAAGCTTTTTTAATGTCTGGTTTTGTTTTTTTGTTGTTTCTCTTTTGCCAGTCTCTCCATGCCTGCTGTGGAATGAGCCATGCATTCCCTTGAGCTTCCCCTGACAAGCTGCTGCTTTTCAAAAACAGCATGTTGAGTCCACACTGGGATGCTGCTGTTGTGCTTCCCCCAGGAAAAACAAACTTCAAAAAAGGAAAAAGAAAGATTTTTTTCAAGAAAGTACAAAATAAGCTAATAAAATGGTAATCTGTATTGCCATTTGAAGAAAATATAGTATGTTAACTTAAACACATTTGGCAGAGAACCCACACTTAAAGGGACTCAGACCACTCACAAGATAATTGGGGAGCTTTTATTAGTATATATTTGTTATAGAGTGGGTGGGGGCAAACTATTTAGCATTCTGCAAGTTGTACAAGATGAGGTCTGTAATGTTCATTGTAACTACAATTCAACTGTAAGAGACAAAATGTAAAAAAATAAGTTAAAAAATATGCTGTTGATTCCCTTTCAGTATATCCCATCAGGGGTCCCCACAGTGAATCAGCTTTCACTGATTTACACATTGTGGTTTGGCAGACAGTGTTCATGCCAGATCTGCACTTTCTGACACAACCTGGGCTGGGAACTGGCACAGGGAGACTCAGACGTGTGCCCCCTTGTGACTTCATAGTTAGGAAGTAGTGCAAAGGGTTTTATTTTGACCACGGACCAACACTGAATAAAGTTCATCATGCCCACTGGAAAGCAAACCGTGGTTTCCCATGAGCCAGTCCTACACTTAGCCAACTGAGCCGTCCAGCTCCTTACAATGCAAAAATAATTTTGAAAATTACTTTGATGGATTTTTTAACAGTTCATTTGTCTAATGGGGAAAAAAATAAGTATTTAGTTTCCTAGATCAGTGTTTTTCAACCTTTTTTGAGCCACGGCACACTTTAACCCTGACAAAAATGATGATATGTGATTAAGCCTTCAAGAATGATTGGCGGAGACAGTTAAAGGGGCGGGACTTTTCCTTACACAGTTATAGCTGCAGCTAAATCGCGGTACTGTGATTCTTATCAAAATGTCTTTAATAGAATTAAATAAACACAAAGAAAAAGTAATTTTAAGATCTTTTATATTCCTAACTACTCAGTGTTTTATCAGGGCCTGTTTGGATGAACAAAGAGCTGATTTCCTGGAGATGGAAAATGTTTTTAGATCAGTTAATGAGGGCAATTTCTCCACGGCGCACTTGACCATCTCCCACGGCACACTAGTGTGCCGCGGCACACTGGTTGAAAAACACTGTCCTAGATAATCCAGAAGAGATCTGAGAGAATGTCATGTGGTCAGATAAGACTAAAATGGAACTTTTTAACTCTGCTTGTCATATTTGGACTAGGAAGAATGCTGCTTTGCAAAAGCCTGCTTCTGTAAGGAAGAAACCTGGCTGGATCTTCCAGTGTAACAATAATGCTAGACAAATCGACAAGGCAAGAAAGGACTGACTACGTAAAAAGCATTTTAAGTTTCCCGAGTGACCTAGCTATTCTCTGAACTTAAATCCAATAAAGAATCCGTGAGTAGTTTGGAAAACTGGGTTGCCCAACGACAACCCCAAAAACATTACAGATGAGAAATAGCAGCTACGATTTGCGCAAACCTACTGAAGACCCACAGGAAATGCTTGACCACCGTTTGACCTTTAGCAGAGGCCTGCACAGTTTCTTAGCTTTTTCCTGTGCTTTTCAGGGTAGAGATCTCAATTTTTGTTCCTGGAATCTGATGAGCCATTCTTCCAGTTTGGGGTCACAGCTCTGAGTGTTCCAAGTACTAAGGTGACCACTGTTGTTTTTACCTTCCACATTTTTCTAGCTCTTTTTTTTGCCCTTTGTATTTCTCAATCTTCTGACATTTCTTTGTCTGTTATCATTTCCAGTTGCTCCAGTTGTTCTATCACTACAGCCTTTTTAGCTGTCTTGACCAGCACTACCATGTCCGGTCTATTACCCATACTGTTCTGTCTGTTTGTATCTGGAGATCAGCAACTACTTCCATTTTCCAGTGGTATATACACGCAGAGTTTGTGCATCCATCCACGATGGTTCCTGTTCTTCCCTCTTCCTTCTTCTTTGGGTTTCTGCCTCCTGAGGTATTCGTTAAGCTCACCATCACTTGGCCATCTTCTTGACATCTTCCTGGATCTTTATTGTTTCATCTTGGATAATGGCTCTGGTGCTTACTTATTGACAATCTCCCTCCTTCTGCTTTAGGCACCGTCTCAAGGTTTTCAATTTTTGGGAGAAACTATTCATGCATTGTAAAGTACAAATGTATATAAATAACATTTGTAAAGTGTCACATATTACTAAAAGCCTTTATTTTGGATACATTTTAATCTGAAATTTCTATTTTCACAGCATAAATGTGAGCATAAATGTGAACATGATAAAATTTGCATCTGTTTCTGTTTAGAGATAAAAGCTTGTTTTTAGGACTGAATTTTTAAAACTTTAAAGCTTTAATTTAAAGGACTTTTAGGATATAACTATTACTGTAAGTAAAAGCTAAACACATTTCCTCATACTAGTATTGTTATTATCATTGGTTTTCATGCATGACTGATGTCAGTCATGTCAGTTTTTAAATTGTGTTTTAGTACTGAGGTACAATTATATATTTAAAAAAATAGAAAACTAGTCACAGGAAAATACATGTATTCATAAATTACATTGGTACTTCATTTATTTCACTATTCAGACACTCTCAAAGCTTACTGAATACATCTATCACTTTGGTCATTGAAATTAGAGAAAAAAACTCAGCAAAGAAAAACATGTTTATTTTAGGATAGCTAAAATAAACATTGACAGCAAAATCGTTTGTTTATGTTTTCTAGAGCTAAATTCTACAAGTCACTTTTAAAATTGCTTCTTAAAGATAATTTATGGAAAATTTGAGCAATATGTGTTTAAAATATGAGCCCATTGACTTTCACATGATGCTTCTTAGACAAACAACGTTTTGTTTATTATTACAGGAAAATGGTTCAGGAAATTACAAAGCAGGGAGTTGAAGGAGTACGGTACATTGAAATATTTCTGACAACAGTTTATGTAGAAAACCGAGTCCTTTTTGCATCTTTACTAAACTTTATGCTATTCTTAAAATGTTTGTTTTCAACCATTTTTCAGACATTTTCTAAGACTTGACAAAAGTTTTAAACATCAGGATATTAAGTTTCCACCTATCAATGTAGCAAGCCTAATTAAGAGTTATGTTCCTGATAAACTGGTTTGGTAAATGTAATATTGCCTAATGGCGACACAACCTTCTAGAGAATGAATGTTGATTCTTAAAAGGACAAATGAGTGGGCTGAGCGTGATGCTCTCTCACTCTGCCCACAGGAACTCTCTTGCTGACTGACCGGTGGAGAAGAGGGAACACTGTGACCAGGACATGGCACATTCCACACCTCCAGCTCCCACATAAATTTCACACTGCCGAATTATACATCATCAGGCCCGTAAAAACAAAAATAACCCAGGCTCGTCGCTCGTCTCTCGTCTGCTTAGATTCATTTAAGATTCCATAAGAAATAACTCGTACCTATGTGAACAGATCTATTTTTTTGTGAAGATTTTGTTAAGGCTTAGTTCAAGCCTATTAGTTAAGTTTAGTAGTGAAATTGGTAGTAAGAAGCCAGTGAAATATTTTGAAAGTAGGATTGCATCTTGTTTCATTCTTTTAGCATTCAGATTATACAATCTCTTTCTTTGTTCAGTCATCAGTCTACAACCCATTACAGAGTACATTTTACGGATTAAAATTTTTTTTTACGGTGCAACAAATCATTTTTTACTGTTTTAACATAAACACCTGAATAAATTAAACAGGTTTGTGATATAAGTAAACCTCAAATTCTTTGTGAGTGCACATTATTCGGATGAGTTTAAATTGGATTTTTTTTTAACATTTCAGTAGCTTTAGCACCAGTAACAGCATTTTTTTTGGTGGAAAATTACAGAAGCAAACATACATTTTTTAGGTTTGCTGACTGACATATTAGTGTGTTGCTGCTGTCAAACTACATTTTTCTCCACCCCCTGAGTTAATTCAAAATTAAATTAACTCAAATCCAAAGCTGAAGAGAGAGAAGCCATTGTGGGCTGCAATGTAAGCTTCTTGTTTACCAGCAGTGGGAGCTGTTTACCTTTAGAAAGCAGGAGAAGTTGTTCACATTCTGCATCCTTATTGATTCCACCGAAATTGACTGAGGCAATATTTGCATCTTGTTGCCGAATTACAACCAGCATTATAGGCTTTTTGTCTAGCCGCCATTTTTAAATCCATTATTCACAATAGATGCTGTTGCGGAGCTTTCCTTGAATCTTAGTAATTTGCACCTGATGAATGTTTGTATTTTTAAATGTTGTAACACACTTCTTTTTTTGACCTCTTTACCACAAATGGAAATTGTCTATTACATGGTTTTCTTGAACCTCTTATCATGAGGGCTGCTTTATTTGTCCAGAGGAGCATTCAGGTTTTTTCACTCATTTGAAGTGCCGAGATAAGGAGGGAGGTGTTGTTGCAGCTTCCTTGAACGCTGCCTGCAGGAAATCAAATCATGCTGAATCAACAACATCTGCTCTGTGCTGGGATTTGTGCAAAGCTACTGATTATGTGCTATTAACTGTTCACAGGTTGGGAATTCTTTCAAAGAATTATTTTTACCAAAAGCTGTCTTTAGTGTGAGAGAAGCAAACTGCAAGATTATGGAGTACATAGCTTTTTGCATTTCCTGATATATAAACTACAAACTCTCTTTCTTTCACCAGATTCTTTAAGAAAGGGTTTTTACGTTTCACAGCAGTTCTTTTAGTTGACATACATGTATTCTGAAATGACGTGTCTGTGGCTACCTTATACCGCCCATTGTTCATGTTTGACAACTGAAAAGAAATTAGCAGTCTTTGGTATGATTCATCATCTTTCAGTCGACTGGTTGCTAAGGTGATGAATCCACAGTGCATGTGCAGAGAGCTGAAATCCCGTGGAGTGTGTGGAGAGTAATGCCCTCAGTTTAAAAACACAGGCACACGTATGCTGCGAAAGGGGACCCAGCTGCCAGACTGGTCCTGGGTGCTAACACCCTTGGCTCAATGCTTTAGGGTTTTCACGAAAACCACAAAAAAAAAAAAAAAGATCCCAGATGCTGGAGGGTGAACCTCTCACTGTGTGCACAAATGTCAGTGTCAACAACAAACACAGACATACACACGTCCACGCACAAAACACCTCCCACGCTCTCTTCTGTGCACAATCACACAACAACCACTTCAAAGTCACACATATTCATCAGCCCTTTCCAAGCTACTTTAATGACGGCACATCATTCATATGGAAAGAAGCCCCACAGATTTTTGTGAGGCAAAGGGAAACTGTGATAGAGCAAGCCTGGACTCCACTTTGTGCTGGGTTTTTCTGTTCAGCTGGTTTTTGTTGTTGTTTGTTTTGTTGTTGGAGCTTTAAATTTGCACAAAAATACTTGAACATAAACCTTTTCAACATGATTTTACAGATTACACCACACATCCATCTGTTTGGCTGACCATAGTGGTACACCAGAGATAAACGAAAGTAGTAAAAGAGGATGTGTGAGTCAGGATTTTTAAGTTTTTTGTTTTGGTCAAATTATTTTTTAAACCATAGCTCTGGCTTTTTTCTTTTACATATATTGTTCACACATGGTCTGCCTATGAGCACTGCAGCTGATCCCTCAAGAATGTTTATTTCAGTTAGTATAAACTTATTTTATGTACTGCCTATTTCTCTCATTTTACAAATTCCTTTTTTAATGATATTTTAGTTTTATCCTTTGAATTTCAAGAATTGTGGGTCAAAAGGAATTCAAACATTTAAAATACATGAGTTTATTAGGGGGTGATACATTATTTTGTATGCATGTGTTGATGTGTAGTTTTTACAAGCAATATCTTAAACCTTTATACTGTGTTTATAAAAAGCACAAACAGAAATGTTAGCCAAAAGACCTTCAGGTATGCTTACTTAATTTTACCATCAAATATAATAAACTGGCTGACAAATAAATTGCCATGAAAATATTTGTTTTCCAAACTGGATCTGTATTTGTAAGATTCTGTGGTAGATATGAGTGAGTCCATGTCCTTGTGCATCAGTCAAAGTTCTAAATGTGCACCTGTTGAATGACCGGGCAACTATTTGTTCCAGCCTTATGGTGAATGTGTTTATATAGCCCATCACACATGTAAACATTTAAGGAATAAATAGTTGGGGACATTCTTGTACCAGTGGAGGAGGAAAAACGGTTTCCTTAACCCTTGTGCTATCCTAGGCACTTTAACATTGGGAGTTGGGTCATCTAGACCCACTAGACAGTGCTCTGAACCTTTTTTCTTCAATGATTTGTGATCTTCACTGGTGTCCATGGATTACAAGAAATCTTTCCACCTTTATCCACCTTTGTCATGGTAGGAAGAACACGTCAATGTGAGGGTGGGGTCATCTAAGATAGCACAAGGGTTAACAGATTAAAAGAAACAAAGATTGTTTGAGTAATTTTTTTTTTTTTTATCATGGGATGAAGGGACCTGGACAAAGTCTCAAGAGAAAGCAGAATATGTTGATCAGGGCTTTGAAGGTGTGTCAGTGGAAAAAATAAAGTGACTTCCAAGCAATCTGAGAATAAAGGAATGCCATTTTAGTCAGACAACTTATAGAGTAAAGAAAATTTATTTCCATATTTCCAGAAAGAAGCGTCATTTTTAACTGTTCAAAAAATTCATGTAAATGAGACAAAAAAGGATCACACATAACAATAATAATATTAATGAATTGTATTTATATGGTGCCTTTCTGGGCACCCAATGTCGCCTCACAGGTACAAAACAATCATACAAAACAGTTACAAGAACAAAACAGTATTAAAAGTTTAAAGTAAAAAAAATACATATTCATTGTATAATGTTCAGGCTTGCTGGCTCATTATGAAACCCTGTGAAAAATTAACAAGAGCTACAAAGTGTGAAAACGGTTTGAAGATATCTAGGGGTTGACTTGAAAAAAGCAGACAGATTTCTCCACAGAAGCATCAGGACCCCGCAGCTCCACTATTGTATTCTCGGGCCTGTGTGATGATTGACATGGCACTTGGCCAGCAGGGAAAATGATAGCTATGACGAAGCAAAAACTAGAAAGCTTTTGGCAGTTAGAAAGATAGCACTCTCAAAATTAAACAAGTGTATTTCTTACTATCTTAGGGTACTGGAAAAACTTGGCAAGTTACAAAAAGACAGGACTTTAAGAAAGAAACATTTTGCCAAAATTCAGATTCTTTCATAATTTAACAAAACCACATCTCAGGATATAGAGAATTGGAATTGTACATTTTTCTAGTGTAACTTTTTTTCCGCTTCTTCCTTTTAAATTAAAATATTTATAAATCCCTGTTTTTCAGATGGCAGGATCCATGTACATGCTGATAGAGACTATTTTTCTGTCTCTTCCTGACTGACAAACTGACCAAAAAATGTCTGACCACTTTCAGTAATTTGGGACTACCATTTAGGGCTTGGTAACACCACCAAATTTACAAAACACTTGACCAAATTACAGACTACAGTTTAACTTCACTTTAGTTTTAACATCCACGAAAGACACGACAGTATGTAAAACTACTAATTAATTTACCAATACAAAAATAATGGATCAATACATACCTGTTTGTGCTGTGATTATACGTATATGTTTAATTCTAAAGTTCTGCTGAACAACACAAGTCATTACTTGTGGACACTTTTTTAACTGTGCTACCCCTGAAACTGTGTTGTGTAATAAAATGACTAAATAAAAATAGTATACCTTCCAGGGATAACAGCCACGGGTTGGTATAAAAATTCACTTAAGTTGTCAACAAATCATCATGTCTTTAAAAAAGAGTTGAAGCATGTAAATATGAATTATGGAGACCTTAAAACAATTCGCTGTCTCATCTGGACGTATGTCACTGAAGAGACAGACTTGCGGACTCAGACTTGAGCTGCAGTTAAGTTTCACAAGCAGTTAAGACTTATTTGAGATGTAACCTTTGTGCTATCCTAGGCACTTTAACGTTGGGAGTTGGGTCATCTAGACCCACTAGACAGTGCTCTGAACCTTTCTTCTTCAATGATTTGTGATCTTCACTGGTGTCCATGGATTACATGAAATCTTTCCACCGTCATCCACCTTTGTCATGGTAGGGAGAACACGTCAATGTAAGGGTGGGATCATCTAAGACAGCACAAGTTTTAAGGATTTGAACTGAAAATGAAGTTTAGTTAAACCACTTTCCCATTTTAATGATAATTTGTGTCAGCAAAATACACAATTTTTACTATAAATTTTAAAAATTTAGACTGGATTTGAAGTCTTTGCATGGGCTTGCAAAAAGGGACTTTTGAGCATTTCTGTCTCACTGGGACTCCAAACTTTAAGCCAGGCCTGATTGGGGCTTGCAGGTGAGTGCCTGGTAGCTTAGCATTGTCCCGATTGACCTGAGTTCAAGGGATTGCCTTCCTGTCAGCCCAACTCCCACAGGACAACTCACAAGGGCCACTGAACTGTGGAATTTATTGTTCTACTAAAAGACTTCAACACACATGAGAGCAATGACCTTAATACCTGGTATTAAGATTCGCACCGATGACCTGTCTGACTTGAAGATGATTATTTTTTTTCTGTGCCAGTAACAGTTTTCCCACAAACACCAGCACAAGATGTGTCCATCTGTGCACAAGGAACTACGTACCCTTGGCAGGAGGCCAATGATTGACTTTGTAGTTGTGTCATCTGACCTTCAGCAGTATGTCTTGGACACTCGGATGAATAGAGAGGTGGAGCTTTCAACCTGCCATACATGGTGGTGAGTTAGATTCACTTGCAAAAGAGAAGGCTGGAAAGATTCAGCAGATCAAAATGCCTTGTTGGAGTCTGCTGGGAAAGGTGAGGTTGAGCAAACTGTCAAAGAGGTCTTTCTTGGTGTTCCAGCCACTGCATCAAACAAAAGGCAAAGCTCTTGATTTACTGGTCAAGCTATGTTCCTATTTTCACTAATGGTCATGAGCTTTGGGTAGTGACTGTCACTACCAGACACTAGCACATGTACTCACAGTTGGAAGAGGCTTGGTGCAAAATGTCAAAGCAGTGCAAATCTCATGACTCTTGCTCCTGGCTTTTTTTTTTTACAGCTCTATTCCAATGTGTGAAAAACTTGGTGTTGTGTACTTCCAGCTGGGCATAAATCGCTAGAAATAATTTTTTCCTCCTGATCAATTTTTATACGGTTGGCACTTCCTTGAATTAAAAGGAACGTCATCCAAACGTCACTACCAAATCGGAGTCGCTGATTGGTCAAAGTTTAATTGGTTTAACTTTCAGCACACTTTTAATGGCCATGTCTTCTGTATGTAAAGTCCAAAAATAAACATGGCAACGCATGAATGCAAGGATTTGAACAAGGGAGCTAGAAGCGTGCAAATACACGTATTTACATAGACATTTCATTAGAAGTTGTCGTTTAAGTTTCCGAGCCCAGGGTGAAGGTAGAGATAAGGTGAGGAGCTCGTAGTGGAGTTTCTGCTTCTCCATATTGAGAGAAGCCAGTTGAGGTGGTTTGAGCATCTACTTTATTTTATTTACCTACTTGTAGTCTTGTGCTAACAGGTTTTTATGGATTCAATCTTCTGAAACGTGCACACATCCCACGGGCTGCTACTACATTTGGTAAGTATTTTGCTTTTGTGCTACAAGCTGCTTCCAGTGTTGACGCCTCCTCTCACCCAGTTTGCCTGTAGTCCTGAAGTTGAGTCATGGCATCTGGACTTATATTGTTCTCAGTTTCAAGATAACGTCATCTGGATGAATGAGAGTTTTTATCAACAATCTGTCCATACGTCAAGTTTTTGGGCTGTGATTTATTGTTATTAACTGAGTACCGTCAGAATAGACATCCAAATAAGAAATTAAAGAATATAGCAAAATAAGGGAAGCATATGTTCACAGTTAAGCAATTTAAAATCAGTGAGGGGAAAGGAAAAAGTAGATACTGCATTATCACAACAGGTGTTAGAAGGGTGACCACATGCACACTATCAGACGTGTATCATTTTGTCTGGCTTTCTGCCTTTGGAGGATACTGTCATCTCGAACAACAACTCCTTTTGCCTGTTCACAAAAGCCAGACAGGCTTTGAAGACAGTCATGAATGACAGATGGTTAAAACAGACTCAGGTGTACATTTGTGTTTTCTCCCTGACTGCATGTATTTGTTTGTGATAAACGAAGCCCCATTTTCTTAGTCATTACTAGAAGTTGATGATAGGATCCTCCGCTTAGTAACTAAAGGTATTCATTCATTGTGGTCATTAAAATGTTTTACTTTGCACTCGATTCATGAAGTGCACAAAATTTTACCGTTTTCACTTCTTCACAAACAATGAGCACAAACCATTGCTTCTTTTAATTCTTTCCCCTCGCACTCCTAAAAGCTAATTTTAGACTAGTCCTTTTAAAGGGAACAAACAAAATTATGACAATACAACAATCCCTGGAAGGCTCAGAAATAGCCAAATATGATCATCCAGAACTTAGCTGCATAAATGTTGATGCTGACACAGACAACGATCAGGACACTGTCTTTCACCCTTGCTCATGGTACTTATAATCCGACACAGTTTTATCTGTGTATTCTGGTTATTGCACAACACTCCCCTAAATCTCCGAGCTCATCCAGGAGCTCCTCACTGCCTGCTACAGTGTGTCACAGATCATGCAGAAACAGGGTGCTCATGTTCTTAACAGAGTGCAGAATCAGTCTGTGCAGTTTAAGCCACAACACGAGCTCCTGCCAGAAACACTGGCTTTATTTGAGTCTTGTTCTGGCTTTGAACTGGATTGCAGCAACAAACAGAGGGTTTATCTGCTCTGTTTAGTGAGAAAAGCCTCTGCATTGATGCACCAAAATTATGAAAAGAAACAGAGAAAATAATCCAGTGGTTAAAAATCTTACTGTAATGAAACAAACTCTAAAATACAGGAATACTTTGAGTTAACCCCTGTGTTATCTTAGATGACCCAACCCTTACATTGACGTGTTCTCCCTACCATGACAAAGGTGGATGACGGTGGAAAGATTTCATGTAATCCATGGACACCAGTGAAGATCACAAATCATTGAAGAAGAAAGGTTCAGAGCACTGTCTAGTGGGTCTAGATGACCCAACTCCCAACATTAAAGTGCCTAGGATAGCACAATAGTTACATGAAAAAATTAAATCAGAAATCACATTAGTTTAGTTGATACACTTCTTAAACTGTTTTTTAATAAGTGGATAATGATAAACACAACTTTTATGCTTTTGACAATACAAAGAAATAAAAATAAAAAAAATGCTCCAAAGTTCCAAAACTCTAACTGTTGATTCTAACTTCCTATATCTGTTAGTTATATGTTCTTTATTCAGACTTTCACCGGGCTTTGAGTGTCTGAATCATCAGACACTCAAATGTCTCAGATGCCTCAGATGTGCATAAGGAGCTGTGTTAAGGTTTATTTGTGCCTCTAATGCCAGCAAGCATTCAAGTGAGCTTATAAGGCCTTGATATTTGGCTCTTGGCCGCAGAAATAAAATTTTTCCATCAGCTAAATGATACCAGAAAAAAATCCAAATTTTACCAAGGTTTCATTAGTCCTGATCAACAAAAGCTAAAAAACGTTCCTGTTCTCTCTTGCCATAAAAATTATACAAAGAGAATAACATGAAGGCATTTAAAACATACTTGCATGTAAAGGTAGTTGAAACTACTTTGACAAAATGCAAAAAAGTCGCCTCAATCAGCTTTTTCCTTCGTTGGATGGCCAACATATTGGTTCATTTGGTTTGGGTTCAGAGACAACCTCACTGCCATTTGCATGCTATTAAAACCTTTTATGAGCATGTCAGTGTTCCGCAAAAAACTGAAAAACAACAAAATACAGGCAACCAGTAAGTTGCTTATTTAAGTTGCAATTACTTTGAATACATTCTACCAATCTGTCTGTTTGAGTTAAATTATTACGCAGTTCTGAAGTCATAAAAGCATATTTCTGATTGCTCAGTTGTTAATTTTGCTTATAGATCTCTGTTGGTATCACACTACAACATTTCTTCATTATTTTCCAATCAATTTGTGCTAAATATCTTACCCAAGTATGTATTTGTTTTTTGTTTGTCCTCTTTTATCTTGTTTACAAAATTATTGCAAAAACCATAACTGATACTCCTTGAAAGAATATTATTCTTTTCCAGTGTTGTTTACACAAGGGAGGGTGCAGCTACTACCTCCTACTTGATGATTTTAATGGCTTTCCCAGGTGATCATTGTAGCATCAATCTTCTGTCATTAGCTTCTCCACCCAGGACTGTTAGAGGATGCAGTTGATTCAGCTTATATGAACTGCAGCAATGTTCACTATTCCAAAAATAGCAAGTATGGCTACAAGAGAGCTGCGATGAGATAGCCCATTTGGCAGAAGATGGGATGAAGCCTTTTCCTATAATATGATCCCTCTGCTGTTGATCTAACACTGTTAGGGTCCTCTGCTCCTCTGGTTATTTTACTGAAGCTGGCAATCTGTGGCAGTCATACAGACATGGTAAAAAAAAGATGTATATGAAAATACAGCTTCATCAATTCTTGTTAAGAAATCTGTCCCCGGGGTCTTTTGCTTGCTACCTTCTTTTGCACAGTATAGTTTGTAATCTAAATAAAACTGCACAAGAAGTTAGGACTTTAAAGTTGCTTTTTGCAGTCTGTGTCACCCCATGAGAGGGTTAAAATGTTTTGGGTTGCAGTTGCTAAATCAATTTTGTAGGAGACTCAATCGGCTGTGATTTGCTGCTCACACCACCAGACAAATGGCTTTACAATGAAATAAGTCAGCTGTTCTTTAAATGCAACACGTTTCAGTCCAGCACTTCACTATATTGTGAATCTATTAAGCATATAGCAAATAAAGAAGGGCTTAGAGTGGTTTTGTTGGACTAATTTGTGAAATAAATAATAAAATAAATTGTGTGTTACTAGAATTTTTACACGCCAAAAGGGCCAATGACAACAAATATTTTTTGGTGAAAAATATTTTTTTGTTGTTGGTCAAGCAAAAAACTGCTTTTGCTTTTTCACTCCTTTATAAATTTGATGTGTTTTATCAGAGGATAGCTCATTAATATGATATATAATATTGTGTGTAAGGCAGCCATGTTGCAGAGATAGAGTGGTCGACCACTGATTGGAAGATCACAGATTCAATTCCCATCCCTGTGTCAATGTCTTTGGGCAAGACATTGAACTCCTGATTGCTCCTGGGGGTTAAAGGTTGTTGCCAGTGTTAGACAGCAAAGCTGCCAATCAGCGTGTGAATGTGTGTGCATGGGTGAATGGGACTGTGACTGTGAAGTGCCTTGGGCCTTAAGGTAGTAAAGTGCTAAATAAGTATACGCCATTTACCATTAATAAAAGCAAGTTATTATTAATTCATCCATTTTACAGGGTTTTTATTTGGGAAGGAACTGTATCTGGTATTTTAGAAATGTTTTTGTATTCTATTTTAATTTATTTAGTGTTTTTTTATTTTATTTAACTTAATCTTGACTTAGAGACCCAATGTTAACTCACATATGTTTATAATGTGATAATATGTTTATAAGAACCAAACAAAGAAATCAAAACGGAACTCTATTCTCTGTTAGGGGCAGGAAGGGAGCTCAATCATGGATGAGAGCCAACAAAGACATTTTGGACATCTGGTTTGGCAGTGGGAATGGGAGCCCTGGATGTAGGACTCTGACTGCCGTCTGCCGGACTAGGAAAAATTGAAGGTAGAATAGTGTAGCGACCTGGGGGTTGGCCCCGCCTTCAGCCCCTTAGGCTCATGGGAAGTGGGGAGTTTGGGGGTGAAAATCTTGAGTGAGAGGGCTGGAAGCAGAAGTGACCTCCATGCTGTTTGGGCTGTTTGTATGTGCTTTTGAAAAAACGGGCTTGATGCTGAGAAGGAAACTTTGGTTCTCTGCCTGTTGATTTCCCTTTGAGACTGTCTGGGGTCGTGCGGTGTATGGGGCACAGACAGTTCTCCAATGAAGCCATCCAATTAGCAGCTTGGCTTTTACTACCCAGCTAAAGTGACGGTCTGGCTGGGTTGTTACATTGGTGTCAGAAGTGGGATGCTTAGACGCTGTGAAGCTCCTGTCCCTAGGAGTCGGGTCTTCCTTCCAACGATGGACCATCTGGAGCAGACTGTGATGACGGTGCACAGCCCAGCTGAACTTTAACGACGCAATGGCTTAACACCGCTGGAACCACACCTGGCTCAGGTCAGCCTGGCGATTGACCATGAGGGCTGGAGTCCCAAGGAGACTTGTATCACACCCAGGCCTGGCGTTGGAGGGCGCTACACTCCTGGCACTGCTGGACCTCTCCTCTGCGGAGCTGCAAGACCTGTCGGCGCGGACAGCAGCATTAGAGCTTCGGTTTGGGGAGCAGGGTTCGACCGACGCCGACAGCAGCTGGAGTCTCGTCGCCGTAAGGACGAAGATGAACGCCTGGGAATGCCTGGGAATCTTCGCTGCTGATGTGCAGCTCTTCGCTCGGAGAGGGTCTGCTCCCCCAAGGTGACGTGCACCCTGTTGGTGGTGCTTCCACGGAGGCTGGGACTGATTCTCCTGGCTGGGCACATACTGACATGGGACTGTGTCAGTGACAGATGTGCTAACCCGGCTAGTTGGGAGGAAGACTGTTACACTGTGATGGTTGGAACCCAAGATTGTGCGAAGGAGTCTTCAGCCAGTGTGTTCATGTGTTTTGATGTTTGTGTTGTTGTTCAGTTCTACAGCTATGTGAGGGTTGTGGGGACACTTAACCCTCTTAGGTGGGGGCAGTGTAGCGAGGTGAGTGAGAGGGCTGGAAGCAGAAGTGACCTCCATGCTGTTTGGGCTGTTAGTGTGTGCTTTTGAATAAATGGGCTTGATGCTGAGAAGGAAACTTTGGTTCTCTGCCTGTTGATTTCCCTTTGAGACTGTCCGGGGTCGTGCGGTGTATGGGGCACAGACAGTTCTCCAATGAAGCCATCAAATTAGCAGCTTGGCTTTCGCTACCCCGCTACAGTGACAGTCTGGCTGGGTCGTTACAATAGAATAAAATAAAAAGAATGGTAAAGTTGTTAAATGCTGACATGAACTCAAAGTATGACTTGAAAAAATGATTTTTGTTTTTACATTACAAAGCAAAGGGTCACTGCTCATTTTGCCTTACACAAAAGTTAGTGAATCCTATATCTAAGCTATTCTTACCTGAAACAATTAACGTAGATAAAATCTGATGTAGGAAAGTTTGACTTAAGACTTCACAGCAAAACTCCAATCTCTTTCTTTCTAGCCCACTTTTTAAGTTCATCTCATAAATTTGAAATGCAAATTTTTGAGTCAAGCAACTCTTTCAAAGTTTAATAATTCTGTTTTATTGACAGGGCATGTGCATGTTGTGTTTGTCTTTTAGGCTCTTTTTTGTGGCCATGGAGTTATCAAGCATTTTGCCACAATCTTTTTTAGCTTTATTTCATTTGAGCCATTATAACTGTAAAGAATTTTTTTTTCTTGCTTGGGCTAATACAAGTCAAAGGTGGATGTACATGTAAAACATGGTTTTACATATGTAGGTTGATTGATTACTGGCAGGAAATGTTAGAGTCATGCTGTGTAGAAAAGAGAGGGTATTCTTGCATTTTTCCTTCCTAAAAACATGTTTTTAACTTATAGCAGTGTGTTGTACGCCTTCTATCGTATAACAAGCTCGCATCCAATTCAACTTAAAAAAAAATTTGATTTGAATTTCTTGATTTGGGTCATTTCTTTGACTCATCAAGTGGATTATGTTTTTCCAGTTTTTTCTCCTCCTCCTCTTTTGTAGCTGTGCAGTTGTGCACTGAGTCACCAGGGAATTGATGGCTCATCTTCTAAAAGCTCTAAGAGGTTTAAACATGGGTAGTTTCACAGATTATAAACCCCATGAGAACCTCAAATTTGACATGATATTTACTGGTTTTAAAATTAACACCAGCTGTAAACAAACAAGTATTTTTATTCTCTCAATTTGTTGAAACAAGGACCCAGGTATTGTACAGCATCTTTAAATGAAGTGTTTAAATTACCTCAATATCAAACAATGTTCCAACGTGAATCTCAGTGAAAAATAAAATCCCTCTTAAAATGAGTGTATTAGGAGGAAACGTTTGTTTGTCTGTATTGTAATTTGTGGGGTACCGCATCCCTCAATCTTCTACATTAATTGGATTGGTGAAATGACTTTCAATTAGAAAGTCTTTGTAATATTCCAATCAAAAGTGTCTTCAAAGAAGACGTTACTTCATCCAAAAAAACAAATGCAGACACAGACTGTTCAGGTCTGCTAATTAGAAAAGGGATGCTGGGACCTCATCACTCCCTCACAGTTGTGGTATGGCTTGTAAATATTCACACTCTGGTGCCACAACATAGCGTCAACTGGAAGTAATGATGTTTTGTTAAGATGCTTGGGGTCATCTATAAAAAGCAGAAATGCAAAAATGAGCACAGCATGTGTCTCAGGCCACACTTTCACAGCAAAATGTGTTTTCACCCAGAGGAAATTCTTCATGTTGGTATTTTTACGTATTGTATTTACAGCTTTTTTCAGGGATACAGATGAAAAGTCTTTCACCCATTCAACACTGTGAATTGTGCGGGATCTCAGCTGAATAGTGGCAGCTTTGGCTAGCCGTTTTTTGTTGTGTGTTGGATTCAGAGTTCAGAATAACGGTTGCTACAAAGTCTCATTGTGTATTTTTTTTATATTTAAAGTGAACCTGCTCTTACTTTTCCTGAATGTTTTAGAATGATAATAAAAAGTAATGTTGATTTAATTGTTTTAAAGTAATGATAAACCGTAGGAAGGAACTTTAAAAAAAAGCTGAAAAGAGCTAATATATATATTTCATATATATATTTGCTTTTATGACAGTTTAACCTAGATTTTTTTTTGGAGTAGCTGTCTGATATCTTTAGAGAATTCTGACATTGGGAAAAAGACAGCAGTTAAGCTATTCTGTTGTGAATATCTGTGAGAAAAAACATTGTATTAATTCTGTTCCTATAAGATGGCAACATTTTATTAGTTGCCTTTTTAGGAGAACTAGCTCATAATGAAAAAAGACGTGGAGAGTATTGCATAACATTGCCATCTGTCATATAAATGGTTATGTGTTTTATGTCCTAAACCTTTATCACAAACCCTAGGTCTCAACTGTAATGTGATAATAGAAATTCAATTCTATTCTTTTATAAAGCAGTCATTTACAGCTGAGGAAAAGAAAAAACATCAAACAGAGCTTTGCAGTTGTTATGCTTCTTTTTAATCCAAATCTATTTCACTCCAGAACATTCTGAAAAGGTCAGACTGTCTTAGCTGTCTAATAAAAGTTTAGTTTAATCCCTGAATTTTGAAAACAAATGGGACAGTGGAGAAATCCATATGAAGCACAATACACTTTCCACAAAATTTCAAAGTTAGATAGAACCTCCAAAACGGCTTCTCACACAATATTTCTGACATGACTGTACAGGTATCCCGTAGGTCCCAGTTTACTAGACAAAAATACATTAGTATTGCATTAGTAACCAGCAAACCAGAAACATGTTTCTTGTATACAAATAGTAAGATGTTTTAGGTACAGTTTGGGGATTGTTGCTTGTCAAAAACGTAAATTCAGAAAGGTTTTACATTATTATTACGCTTGGATGTACAGAAATTGTAGATTTAGTCTGTGAGTTACCTTGTGACAGACTGGCTAAAGGGATATTGCCGGTCAAGAAAATGGATGAATAGAGTTCACGAGTATAAACTATCAATTTTGGTCAACTAAATTTTGACTCTGCATTTACCTAAATGGTTGTTGCCATAACATTGTACTGTGTAAAACAGTAAAAAAAGGTCATTCCAGGTACACAACCCTGAATGGACAGTTGTTACACAAAGCAGTGAGTGGGAGTATTTTGACATTTTTACTGTAGATATAGTAATTAAAACAATACCGGGAACAAGAATTCTCTCTGAGTGGGTTTCTCAGAAATATGCTTTTAAGAAAAAAAAAGTCTGCTGTCAAAATAAATAAATGACAAACTTTGTTTTACAGTGAAATTCTGAGACAATTGATTGATTCTTTTGGGAAAAAAAATCAAAATCATTGATCCTATTAAACAAAGGAAAACTCACAAATTACTTACAAAAGAGAGGTTTAACTCAAGGAGATTTGATAAAAATTCTTTCCCAGTATACATGTGCATTTGTTAGCATTATCAATGCTTTTTATGCCCTGTTAAGCCTTTGTGATTATTTGTATAATCGAACTGAAGGGCATGCAGCATGACAAAAGCTCCAGTAGATGAAGCACATCATTGTCATTCTCTTTATCTTGCTGTGTTTCTTCACCCCCTCTGTCACACTTCTTCAGAAATGTGGAATTGAATAATGCAGCCAAGTGGAAACGTACTGTATGCTGCCTATGGTAATGGTAAAAAGGAATATACTGTATAAAAAAACAAAAGAATCTGTTAAGTGATTCACATTGAAAAAAAAATGTCAATGTTCTTTTTTAAAATTACAAAATGTTAGATTATCTGACATTTTCTAAAACATTTACTTTAAAAAGTTTCATCAAAAGAAAAAAAAACACCTTAGAAGCAGTGACGTGCAGTCAGGAGAGGCAGGTGAGGCACAGCCTCACCTGTCATTATGGGAAGAAAAGAGAAAAAATAAATTCAATTATTATATTTAATCAGTAAGTTGTGCTTTGCGGTCATTTTCCATTTAAATGTACCATTTTTGGGTGTTTTTTCTTTTCAAAATCGCTGAATTTCCGCATTTGCCGTTCAGATACTAAGTGACCTGCGATGAGGCACCAGCCCGCTGAGCCTCACCTTGGATTGCGCAATACCTATGCAGTCAGACGGTACTGCTGTCTCTCTGTATGTCGGTTCAATCACTTGTACTATATGAGCTGAGTTTAAATAATTTAGCAGATGTATATGATGCACAGTGCTTGTTTTTATAAATAACTGTATGTGAGGGACGTGTTTCTTGTGCTGAGCGCTAAACGACGGCGAAAAAGCCGCTGGGTGAGGCCAGACATTCTCGTGCCTCATGTTGCAGTTCTCGTGCCTCATGTTAGGGGGCGCCGGTGAGCCCTGAGATTATGACGCTAAAAAATACTAGAAGAAGTGATAGCAAGCGGCAAGTCATTTTCTTCAGAAGGAGCGGCATATGGACTTTATTTACAACTAAAGGTAAGACGATAATAACGTTTGTGCTTTTTTCTATGCTGCAGTTTGTATATGAAAAAAAACATGTTGAAATTATATTTTAAACAAAACGTTAACTGTTGTCAATCAAATGGTGAATAAGTTACTCAGTTATTTATACTCATGGTTCATATGTTTGTAAATCTGACTGATGACGTCAGTGCCTCACCAGCCATTAACCTCACCGCACGTCACTGCTTAGAAGCAATACTCAATTAAAACTTAGTAATCCAGAGAGATGAGTAATGTCTTTACTTCATGGCAGATATTTTCAAGCCTGGATTCTAAATGTCAAACAAAGTTCTACTGGATTTGGCTGCCCAACCATCTCTCACTCTCAGTTGGATGTTTTTACATGATCTTTTGTTGCATGGAGAGGAGGAAAAAAAGACTCCAGCAAGACTTGAGAGTGTGAGATTCAAGTTCTTCATAAAAAGCATAGTTTATCACTGGCGCATAGCAGAAAGCTGACTTGAGTGAGACTCCCTCTTTTAGTGAGTGCAGAACCTGCAGGAGAATCAGTGCCGGCTAAGTTCTGGTTTGACCTAAAACTTGTGATTCTTGGTGGTGGGGATTTGTTGGGGGAGTGGGGAAGGAAAAAGCGAAAATTAAAAAACTAACAATTCAAAGAAAGGCCAAAAGAGTAATCTGTAAGGTTACTCAGGTTCGATAACAAAAATGCAATGAATGTGAACGATGGCAGAGACTTGGTCAAGGACAGAAAATGAGGTCTTGATAAGAAGAACCGGCTTTAATCTGCTGGTACCACAACCTGACCAGTCAATGACTAGGATAGGAGACAGCATTCAATAATGCAACACACACACGTGAACTGGCTATGTGGATGGGATACCAGGAGGACCATAACAAATGCAAAGAGTAGAATAACCTGACAAATAAATAAGTATTAAAGATTTGTTGATTGTTTTATTCATCCCCTTTATCTGTTACATTTTTCACATGTTATGAAACTCTAAACCATGAAATCTATGGTTTTGTAACTCATTTGGATTTTTCTATTCAACGCAGGTGTGGGTTCCACACAGAAGGGTCCCAGCAGGAATTCAAACCAAAACCTTGTAATTGTGAGGTGAGGGCACTAACCACTACACCATCCTGCAGTCTAGTGGAAAACCATAAAAATGTAAATTGAATCAACGAAAACATTACATTACGCATGACCAAACTTCAACTCTGATTTAACTGAAAGATGACAGAGTATACAGAAAATTGTAACAAGAAAGACTGACCACCTCAAACTACAGATCCAAATAAACTAAGACCCAATCAATGAATGGCTGGCAGCTGTGGTGATTACTTACAGAAACCAGGCGTGATGGGGGGGGGGGGGGGGGGGGGGGGAGGGGAGTAGACATGCTACCCCAGGGGTGTGGAAACCAAGGGGTGTGGAAACCAAAACAACATGGTGATTTTGTTTCTGTTGAGCGCAGCTCCTTTTCATAATCACACCTGTTTTGCATTCTCATCATCACAGCTGTTTCTTGTATCCTAATTACTCGCTCTATCAATGTAAAATCTTCAGTTTATTTCTTTTCAGATAATTTCTTATTTTTTTATTACAATTGGTTTCTCCAGGTTTTCTGCTTGACACATGTAGTTCCGTTGTCTATTTTTTTCATCATGCTTTAGTTTGTTCAAAAAATAATAATAGGGTTGTTAGGTTACAGTGTTCCACCAATCAAATGTTTGTCATTGTCACTAGGCCCTATCCCTAAATCTAATCCAAATCTAATCTTAACCCTAAACATTCCATGGCGGGATGCTAATACACAAGTATTTATAAAAGTTTCTATATGCTACCACAAGACATTCTGCAATATTGCCATCAAAACATGACATGCTCTGGCTGCACTTTAAATGTATGTGCAATAATCATTCATTTTACTGTGCAGTCTTGCTTAAATGTATAGGTATTTATTTAAAAGAGCTGCGGGAAATAATTTTGTTGTGCACTGCATAATGATAATAAAATATTCTGATTCTGATTCTGAATATATGACAAAACGTAAGCTGAGCAGATATTGACATATTTATTATTTAACTGAATGGGAATTGTCTGCTTAAATAGAATGTGACCTGAAGGCCACAGTATTTAAATATTTACATTTCTTTGTCTTTTTTTGTCTTTTACCCTTAATCTCATTTGTGTTCATTCACACTTTCATTCATTTTTTGCTTTGCCATTCAAAAAAATCTTAAGTAGGTGATAAATTGATCAAGTATAATAAGTGTTTAAAATATTTTAGATTAAAGCTGAATACTGAGAAAATTGTATGGCAAGTCTATTTGCACAGCTTTACGTGTTTCTGTTTTAGGGCTAGTGAGGGATCTATCTTGTCGAATATGTGGCACCTTTTCAAAAGAGGCACACTTAATGAAAAGAGGTGACATGGACAAAAAGGATGATTTTTCTACTTTGTAAATCAGTTGCATATAAAAAAGGTACATGCAGATGCATGGACATTTCAGGAATATTTGGGCTTTAAAAGGCTCTATTATCTCTTTAAAGTGGTTAATGGGTAGCATTTATATCTTCTAGTCTACTCAAACACTTAATATATTTTAACACTAAATGGCTCAGTGATCTTGGATCAACTAGATTTTTCTGTACACTGTACAACATTTTTCCATTAGTCTATAAGTGCCAATTTATCACACTCCCACAAATGCCACCGTAGAAGGTTAAGTATTTTACCAAAAGACACCATTGACTCTTGGTCATGAATCAAACCAATGACAATTGGATCCGTACATGACTCCAATTCCAACTACAGACATTTCTCAGCATCTTCCTCGTTTACCGGTATACTTTTTCATGTAGACCAGTGGAAAGTTAAAGTCCCATTAGTTGTCGCACATTTTGGGGTGTGAAGTTTCTTCTCCGCAGTTGACCTATCCCCTGGGGAGCAGTGAGCTGCTGTCACAGTCGCATTTGGTTTAGTGGTTTAACACACAACCCCCCCCAAATCCAACAACTTAATCCTCTAAGTGTCAAGAGAGGAGGAACTGAGTCCTGTTTCATTAGCCTTTGGAATGAACTGACCGTGGATTAGAACCCACAATATACCAGTCTTGGGGTGGACACTCCTCCACTTGGCCAGTAAGTGGGCATAAACTGTACAATTCTTTTAAAAAGGGCAGTAGGTAACAGTACCAAGCAGCTTAGTTAAATAATGTGTTTTCTAGTATTTAAATATTTTAAAAGCTCCCTTGTGAATAAGTGTTAAACAATATTAGTGTTATTTATAGTTTAATAAGTACATTTCCTTAGCTGTTTTTCCCAGCATTCGTCTTTAAATTTTGAAATACATCCTGAAGTACTCAGTATGTGAATATTTCTTTTGGAATTTTGTTTCAGAGTCATATCCTATTCGACTTGATTTTTTCGTAAAATAGACGATTTTGCATAAATAAACTGTACATGTGTTTTTCTTTAGATTTACCTTGAAATACATATAAGTAGCTGAATGACTCAGTTTGCTACATGTAGAACTGGCACATGGGAAACCAGGGTTTGTTTCCCTGGGGGGGGGGGCGCAATGAGCTTCATCCAGTGTGAGTCCTTGGGTAAGACCCTTCACACTACTGCCTAACTATGTAGCCTCAACCCTCTTGTGGCCAAGTCTGGGTCTCCCTGTGCCGGTCCCCAGCCCGGATTAAATACATTGTTGTGTCAGGAAAAACATCCCGCATAAAAGTCTCTGTCAAACCACCTGTGCAGATCAGTGAAAGCTGATTCATTGTGGTGACCCCTGAAGGGATATGCCAAAAAGTGAACAACAACAATGATATACGTAAGTAACAAACTCCCTAGCAAACAGTTATGATTCAATTTCTTCTTCTTCAACCGAACCTCATTTTAGTCATAAATTTATAAAAGACAGCTGGAAGAATTATAAATCTCAATTGTAAAGCATGAATTTCTAAAATAAAGCACATTCATTTTTACTTCTGGACTCCCGAAATAGCTCCTCCCACTTGATTACACACATCTTTGTTGGTCAGTGCGTAGGTACAGATTGCACAAGCAGTCATAAATGGTTTTATCTTTTTTTAGTCATTTTCTCTTAAGTTTTCAAGGTAAAATCTAGTCATGACTGAGTGAATCATGTCCCCTTCAGCCACATCTTTAGATGAGCTTTGATCAACACAAAACTATTTTCATACATAAAGAACAAAAATCTTTCAGCAGAATGAGAGCCTCCTTGATCACAACTCATACTTTCTTAATCACACACACAAAAAAATCTGTTCTTTTAAAATAAAATGCGAGGTTTTCATAAAACATTCTACGGCCACTAAAAATTAAATGACACGCTGCTACACAGTTTTTCCATACAATTTTAAATTCCTAATCAGACAGCATGAATACTCTTGTTATTTTACTCTGTGAGCTGTGTGCGTTCACATGATTGGCTAATGGCTGATGACTCATTTCAACAGGCTGGTGTGGGGCTGACAGGATGCAGGGAGGGTAGGTGGTTGTGAAAAAGGGGGAGAAGGAGGTGGGAGTGAAGCTCTCCTTCTAATGCCCACATGCTTGTATGCAGCATTGTTTTCAGAGCACATAGTCACACCTCAACACACAACATAAGTACTTGTAAAGAGGATCAACAAATCTGCATTGTCCTCGCCGTTTTTATCTTTATTTCCTGAGCCGTGGCTGTCTGAAGCCATACTTGAGGAGAGTCGGAAAGCCTGGAGGAGAGGCAGAAAGAAGAAGAGGCTGGTGCTAATCACAGACTCCGCAGCCCCCAGCATTCCCTCTCTTGCTGCTACAGTACGTGTGAGAGGCAGGGAGGGAGAACCGACGGAGGAAGAGCTGCTGTTTGCCTCTGACACTTGCAGGAAAGAGGAGCGAGCTGAGCAAAAGGAGAGCACAGCAGAGCACGTCAGGCTTTTCTCCAGTTTGGGCAACTCATCCCAGCATCTGCACATCTCTGCTGCTGTCTGCATCGCTCACCAGGTTTCAACCACACAAACAGGTGAGTCGCGGCAGCCTGGGGATGAAGGGCTCAACAGTGCAGGGCTGGTCTGACTTGTTTTTGTTTTGATAATCATCAATGAGCACTGATTATGTAAACACAATATTTATTTATGTTACTATATTTGTATAAGAATTTACAGTTAAAAAAAAATCCTACATGGATGAAACTTAAGATTGGAGGTTTATCAACTTCTTATTTTATTGACAGGGTGTGACTGTTTTTTTTTTTTTTCTATGCGTCCTCCTGTGTCTCAGAAGAAAAAAAGACAGCGTCTTGAGGAGGAAAGTGTTCATATAAAAATGTATTTGATTTCTACCTGGTTTCTCTGGACAAAAATCCATGAGTTATTCACATTAAATATTGAGTGGTGAGTGGATTGCTTCTTTTTTTTGGCATTATTTTTGCTCTTGATTTTGTTCACATTATAAACAGAACCAGTCAATATGATGTGCTCTAGTAGGATTTCATTAGGTTCCAGACTGCACGTATGTGTTAGCCTGTAGAGTGTCTGCGAGGAGTTTTCCGGCGCTGTCAGGAATATCTGCAGGTGTTTACATCTTTTTTGAGCCTATTGTGAGCTTATGATCTCAGCTGCGCAAAGGAATGGAGGAAGAAAAAACTGCTGCATTGATTCCTAACTGTTGTGGCACTGACACAGTGAGAAGACTGCAGTACAAGCCTGTAGCCAGTTTATTACATAATAATTATCAGCATATCTAGAATCAGAGTAAAGCTGCTTTTTAAATTGTTGTTTTTAATTTTATATAGAATCCTTTGCACAGATCATTTGTTAAGAGTGGATGTTGCCAAAGATCCATTTTACTACACAAACACATTATTTTAAACTGCAACAGGTGACAGCTTTGATTTATTAATGTTAATGCAGTTTGGTTTTTATGATTCATTCAGCTACAACTGAATGCACATGAGCATGCTTTGACTTTGCATCTTCTCTTTGTTTTTAATCATTTGAAATGCTTAATGCAGCTCCGGGCTATTTGTGACGAGGAATTAACAACATTTTCTTTTCTGTTCCACAACTTGTTGATTCCGTCTCATTACGTTTATCTCTGACATAAGTCTGCATTTACTTCTTTGAACCCTCTATGACGTGTGAGAACAGAACAGATTTTTGAAGAGAGGCATAGGACTGAATAAAGTTTCATAGTTGGTCATTGTCAGAGTCTGGATGCTTTAACCTCCTGAACCACGACTGCTGTCTCAGCTGCTGCCGACAGTGAAAAATGCCCTCAGTGTTTGTGTCTTTAACTGGCCGCTGTTGTTGTTCGCCTCTGGCTGTCAGTCTGTCACTGACTGGGATGTTGAAGGATCAGCCTCAGTTCCCCATTGACTTTCTGCCAAATCCCTTTATCACCCACCCTTCAATATAGCTGTGCCCCCATCAGTCTCTATCCGCCCCCCACCCCCCACCCCATGTTTCCACCACCAGGTTTTGAAATGTTTGTCTCTCCACTTTTAGCGAGCACCTCCCTCCACCCCTCTCCGCTCTGGTCGCCACAGAAACGGCTGATTCAGGAAAGGTGGGCGGGTGTCTCTGAGCTTTTTCTGATCTGCCCCATGCAGTGCTTTCACAGTACATTGCTGCTTCTGTGCTGCTTTTACGGCTCTGACGTGCTGACAGTTGAGGTGGCTCAGTCAGATGTTACACAATTTTATTAAATACACAATGCATGTTTGTTTCCCCAAAGGACATGCTTCGGGATTCATTTGTGCCTTGATTTCCTTTGTCGAGGACTACCAGGTTCCTCTCTACTGACCAAAAGTGAAACTATTTTTTATCTTAGCTGAATTTATAAAAGCAGGAATAATTTGCGCAACCTCAATTTCTGTCTCCTTCAAATCTTCCAAAGTGATTTAAGACTTAACAAAGACTTATTTTTACTTAAACATACATGACAGCATTTTTAGTCAGTTTTCTTTGAAGCTGTGGTAGGCTAATCAATAATGTAATATACTGGCACTAAGATATTCAATAATAGATAGTCTATGACCTTTCTCTTACATAAGGTTGATGAAACAGAGGAAGAGTGATGAACTGCAGGATTGTAAGGACTACTTAGTCCAGAGTACAATTTCATCTTGTGTAAACTCATTTTAAAATCATCATCATCATCAAACAGAAACGACCAGATCAAACTTTGGATTCAAACAACAATTCTTGTTAAATGGCCATATTTTGGGTTGTTGTTGTTCGTCTTTTGGTGGTTGTTTTATTTTTTTTTTACAGATCTTTCTGGTTGCCATGGCAATAGTTTGTACAGTAAGCACTGCTTTTTTAGAAAAGCCTCCTGGATAAGGAAATTAAACCTGCATTGCTCTGCAGTCAATTCCAAACAGGACCCTATGAGTTTGCCTGCAGTGCCTGATTAAATTAAAGTGGGAGCTGGATCCACGGCCGCGATAACAGCTTCTGTTTATGTTTTCATGCTTTGTGGAAATCAGGCTTTGATGTTACAAACAGGTTATTGATCCAGGCTTTTTTCATGTCATATTCATGACAAATTACCTGTGTAAATACTTCCTTTCAATTGATTTTGCCCTTTCAAATTCCAGCAGAATCTGTATAGTGGGCTTCCCAAACTATTTCGTTGTTGTCCTGTTTCCTTGAAAGCGTTACATCTGCTGAAAATGTATTTCATCTTGAGAACAACCTGTAAAGGTGCAAGTTGCAGTAATATTTCTACTCTGCATTGTTCAGCCATTACAGTCAGTAGTGACGCAGATGGAGACTCACACTGCAGACTCGTCACAGGACTCAGACAGAACAAAGAGAGCTGGCTGTCATGCAAGTGAAGAACTCCATGCAGAGACAACCTTCACGCAACAACAAAAAGAAAAAAAACATGGCCATGAGAAAAACAAAAGGTCTGACACACAATTGTGACACTATGTGCTTAAACCTCTACTTTCTCTAAGCCACGGCACACAGTACCTTAAGTAGAACATTTTTAGAACACATCGGAAACATTGACTCATGTATAAAAAGTGCTAAGGTTGTTTAAGGACATCAATAATTGGTTAAGTAAATGTAGCTGTTTTAAGAAATTATGCAACACCATGATTTAAAATGTAAACTAAAGCAAAATGCGAAAGGATTGTCTGAAAAAAAAAAAAGCTTCTTGCTCAACAAAGAAATCTAGAGGGTAAGCAGCTGCCATGGCCTGAAAAAAGTCTTTGATTAGTTGATCAACAGAAGGGCTTTAAAGTACATTTTGGCTGCTCATCGGCTTAGAACAAAAAATATGTGTGTCAACAAAATGCCAAGGGGACTTCTGCCAGTGATGATGTTAGAAAAGCAATTGATACCGCCTACTTATGTAGGAGAAATTATAAAATTGTTTCAGTAGTTTTACACTGATTAGTCAGGCTTTGATTCTTAAGGATCTTCTCAAGGTCACCACAAGGTTATATCATGGAGTGTTCTTTAGAGTCCTACTCCAACCATCGATTCTGAGTACATGGATCTATTTGTCTGCAAGTGGATGCATCAGAATGGAGCAAAGCAGGGAACTTGCTGTTTGCCCAGTATATTTTCTACATGAAAAACAAGCTCTTTTTCAAACATGTTTTCATCTGCTTCTGATTCACAACAATTTAAATGAAGAAATACTCAGAGAGAAACACAATTTTAGGGTTAATTTTCTGTATATATGTCCTCCATGATGAGAACATGTTAATAACAGCAAAATTACAATTTTCATTACATTAAGTCTTTAACTTGTTTCAATCAGAGAGCAGCTGGCAATCACATTTCACTATGAAATCTTTCTAAGGCCATCATTTTATTTATTTTTTTAAACAATGTTTTTTGTTTCATAGGGTAACTAAGCCAGACAGAGTATTTTAAATTAAACTCTTGGAGTAAAAATAACAACGTAAGAGACTTATAAAGTAAAAGGGGACAATACATTACATTGTAGTTATCATACATACTATAATATTTGAAATGTTTTATTTTTGCACCTCACATAAAGCGAAACACTGTTCCAATGCCCAAACCAAAAAACAACAAGGCAAAAACTTAAATAGGCTCTCTTACCGTGTCCACACCTGCCTTTAGGAATTGCTCGATGTCGTTTTGATCTTATTTTAATTGAATGGTAGGAATTCAGCATCACAAAACCTGGGTTTTGTTTTTGGGGAAACTGGCCTGGCAGTTGTGATAAAACAAGATGCAGAAAATATTACAGGAAAACTTAAGGACTCTAAGTAAAATTGAAACTAAAAAACCCTCAAAATGATCAGGGTTTCAGTCTCAGTTGAATTATTGTCTAAGTATCGCATGTTGTAAATGAACTGTTTTGTGTTTGGTATCTGAGGTGCTTGTAGATGACCTCTCATGTCTCTATAGAATAAAAGGTAACCATTCACCCAACAATGGCTCTTCTATATTCAAGCATCAAATAAAATGGACCGTGGACGAGTTCCTGTGTCTCATATTTGACTGATGTTCTACCAAACGTTACTTTTGTGAAAAATCCCTAGTTTTGAAATCTTGATTCCAAGGGGGAGGCTCTTTGCTGTGGCTGAATTGTTTTCATCATGTATATTTTTCTGATTTAGCTGAGTGGCCAAAGAATCTGATCTCCAACCTGCTTCTTCTCTACTGATCAGTTACTATATATGAGCTTTTATTCTAACATAACTTATTCTTTCATTTGTTGAAAAACGTTACTAATCTGTAATAACAGAATATGATCAAACTGATAGATGTGAATTTGACTTGATTACTATTTAAATTGGGATATCTTTTTGGCTTGCTGTGTCTTGACTTTTCTATTGTTTCCCAAAAAGTGCTGACTCATTTATAATTTGGATGACCGTAATAACAAGTCACTCTCAGTCACAAAAAGAGCATTTCCCTTAAATTAAAAGCTACAGCGAGAATACGTCCAAATGAAAGAGTATGGATTATTGCCAGCGGACAGGGGCAGCACTGTTTCTGCTCGGGGATTGATTATGATTCTGCTTTGGCCTCACTCTTTGATATGAGAAAAGTGAACTCAGGGGTAATAAACTACAGTGCCGCTGAGCCCTGGGGTTTATTACTCTTTCTGCGCACAAATGACTTTTCTGAAGTCATTTTTGTACGCATGGAAGTTCACAGAAAATCTGAGAAATGGACAAAGAATGCCCTAAAATACAAACTGCATTAGTCATGCTAGAAGTTCCTGATTTGGTTTTCTTCTAATTATTTTCACAAGTATGACAATTGTAAGGGGAACCCTGGTTTTTCTCTTGAAATACCATAGCCACAAAATATAATGTTGGGAACTTGGAAAAAAACTTTATTACTCTGCAGTACTATGTTTAATATGAGCTCAAACACAGTGAAAAACAATAAAATGGCTGTCCGTTGAACGTACCATAACACACACATTTTGTTTGAGTTTTACATTGAATTTGAAGGAGCTAAATTACATAGAGCCAAGAACACCTAATGTTTGGCTCAATCACTAATCTGCAAGGGGATAAATGCAGACTATGATCAAAAACATTTTTGAGATAAAATCAAATCTTTCACTCTTCAGGCTTGGTGTTATCCCTAAACTCATTCAAGTCTACAAAAATTGGTGAGAAAAATTAACATATTGACATTTTTATGCACCTACTATGTTCTTATGTTAGTATTCTCTTTTTTGATTTTATATTGTTTGTGTTTGTAAATTAACATAATGACCTTTAATGTCTTTTTGTCGGTCTTGGACTTTAGTCTTACTCAACCTTTGACAAACATTAACAATTTCAAATTTAATGTAAACATTAAGGAAAACAATAAAGATGTTAAATTAATTCTATTTTGTCAAACCTTCAAAAACAGATCTTTCCACTTGTGTGCAGAGGTCTGTGAAGGCAAAATATGTATTGGTCTGGTAAGTTTAAGTGTGTGCTCATACAATGCCAAGAGGCAAAGACATGATCAGTACTCTCAGAGGAGAAAATTGTTGCTGCACAACAATGTGAAAAGGTTTTTTTTTTTTTTCGAACTGTTTGGAGTCTTGGAGATTTTTCAGAAGTGGAATTGATTCAAAGGCAAGGGACAATCTTGTAGGCACCAAACATTCAAGCAAATTAACCCCAACGCCAACATAAGAGTTTGAAAAAAAACGAGAAAAACATTATTTTATAACAACTTGACCAAACAACTAAAAGAACAAAGATTTGGTTGGTTAGGGACAATTTCTTGTATATTCTCTACACTGAACTAACGTTTTTAGCACAACTGCATCTAAAAACAATTAGTTTGAAACAATGTCTTACAAACAAAAATGTTCAATAATTGAAACAATTCATCAGAATTAACCCAGAAACCAGAATGATCTGAATCATTTATGTGGTTATGTTATTGTGTCATTAACTGAAAATGGTCAAATGTAGGTCACAGCCATGTGAGGTAGGAATAAACCCATAATAGAAACCACTTCTAAGCTTGTTTATATGGGTTTTCTCAACTTGTTCTCAACACGTTTTTTGAATGAATGAATTGCATTTATTGTCACTGCAGCATAGAACAGGTATAACAAAATCTTTTTTTTTTTTTTACTTGTCCTGTCCAACAGCTGGGCAAACAGATGAGAGATGAAGGCCTCTTGTGTTGGACATATTTTATTTTATAAACAGGGGTTGTGAATCTTCTGACAAACCAGTGTGTCTGAAAAAACCCCTTTAGTAATCGAGGCCAAACTCTATTCATTTTAATCATTTTTGAAAATCTTTTGTGTTGGACCGGACGGAAAAGGAAAGGAGAGAAGAAGAGAGAGGGATGTTTGAGAGGGTGATTATAGGGGGGTGGGGGGTGGGGGGTTAAAACCATGAAGCAGCATAAAGCAACAAGTTGCTGGATGTTTATAATCATTACAGGGAGGTTCAAATGTAATAGAATTCTATAAGGGCTGGGCCTGTCCACGCACACACTCCAATGTTATAAAAATACCTGTAAACATACGCAAAATATTAGTGCAAAGGTGAGCTAACACCTGTGCTAGATTGAGTGTTTATGTTCTTCTAAAATGGATGAAGGAATGTAAAAAGAAGGAGGGAGAGTACCAAGCATCCCCACACCAAGACCCCCGCCGTAGCAGCATAGGCAGCCAGAACCCCCCAACACCCGTACGGTAGCAGATAGAGAACAACCGCCCCCCGGGCGATCATATCCGCCACCCAGACCAGGGCCAGCAGGACCGCCACGGGGGATAGAGAGCAGAGGGGCATGGGGGGACAAAGAGTGCAAGCTCCAGCCCAACCAGGAGAGCAGCCCCCCCCCCCCCCCCCCCCCCCCCGCCACGCCTGGAGGGCCCAACGCGGGGCCCCGCCCCAGAAGAGCCCCCACAGCCCCAGACGAGCACCTCACCACCACCCAGGAGTTCCGGGCATCCCCCCACACCAACCCCAGGTACGAGCCAGGACCCCCCAAGGGAGACCCGCCCCACGCTCCAGGCAGCCACCCAGTCAGCCCACGGTTGGTCCAGAAGAGAGCAAAGCTGGGGGCCAGCCGTCCCCGCCCAGGAGGAGAAACACGCAGGAGAAGAGGGGTCCACAAGAAGTGTTGCAAACATGGCCCAACCAGGCTCGCCCACATTTGGAAATTTGATAAGGCCCAGTGCTCAGGGGCAAGGACCAAAACCCACACCCCAGGGACACGGACACCCCAGGTTCAGATGTAATGTGATCCCCAGCTCTTGGTCTTGCCAGAACTCAAGGATCCCTCTTCCTGCGTGGAGAGAGGAGTGCCGGGCCCAGGAAGCCAGCACCCAAGGGACACGGCCGCCGGTGCAGAGGGCGTGGTACAGATGGTCCGAGGTCCCACCTTCCTTGTGAAATGCATGTATGTGTGGGTGTGTGTGTGCGCATATATGTGTGTTTGTGTTGGAGTGTATATTTTGAGGGGTAAAGGGGGTGTGTACTATAGGGGTGCAGGTAAAATTGGCAGGTAGGGTACTGAGAGGACATCTCCTAATTACTCACAGGGATGCCCCATCACCCTCCCCACCAAGGAGCCCTAAATGTCTAAGGTGCAGTTAAACTTGGGTAGGGCGCTGAAAGGACATCTGCTCCTTGCTGGCAGTGTTGTCCAAGCAACCCCCCCCCCCCCCCCCTATCAAGGGTCCTACATGTCTAAGGTGCAATTAAAACCGAGAAGGGGGGGCGCTATTCCATCTGGCAACCATGGGAGGAGGACCACTGCCATGTAGCTCCTCCCCCCCAAGGTGCATCACAGGCTGAACATCCCAATCACCCTAATAAAAGATTATATGAGGAAGAGGGTAAGTCGGGGACAGCTGGTAGACTGTCGCCCCCCCCAGCATAGGGCCCACCATGGGGTATAACGAAATTTTAATTGTCATTTATGGAGAGCGGGGTTAAAATTTTGGTTACATAAGTTTCAATGTGGAAAGGTTAGGTTTGTCTAAAGTTGCATTTTTTCATCAGAAACCTCAAAACAAGCAGATCACGAAACATAATTAGACTACACAGACACTGCCCATGGCAGCGTGCGTTAAAGCAGCCAATTTCAATGAAAATGCCAACGTCAGCAACACAAGTTTCGGGCTATAGTGTTAAAAAAATTCATGTTCACACGTCGCTACGCACATACAAAATGTGTGGCCATTGAACGTGCAAGGCCAGCTAAACCAGATTGAACTTTGACCAATCAGGGACTCTGATTTGGTAGTGACGAGGTTAAACTCGCCAAACTCAGAGCCTAGCTTGTTTATATGTTAAACCCAGACACAGCAATGAGCCTGACAACAACTGTGTTTGTATTTCAAAGATAAACCAAAGCCATGCTCCTTACATAAAGGTTATCCGTACCCGCCTTTCCAAGGAAACAAGCAATGAGCCAAACCATGTCATGCTCAAATCGTGAGGGTTGCACCACTAAGAAATTTCCACGAACCCTTTTCCAACTGTATGTGCTAGACATGTGCTAGGAAACAGTAGAAAAAGAAATAAAGGAGGTGACCCTCCCTGTCCAATGTGAACACCATGGGCTAAACGTATGTTCAAGAACGTGCACCAAATATCCTGCCTGCGTAGCCTTAGAGAAGAGAAGGAATAACTTTTGAATCTGTACTATATGTTGTGCACCACAGAACAGAATATGTGACATTAACCTCACGGGGTTAAGCCGCAGATGTGCAGAGCCATTATTTAAAAGGTTTGAGGGAGCTCCCATAGAGACAAACGGCTGCTTTTCACTTTTCAGCAAAAATAATGGCTGAAGTTTTTTGTTTGGGGACTTTTTCAATGAGGGGTAGCAAGGATGACCTGATGTCAAAAACAACTGTGGATCAAGTACATTTTTAAATTGACAAATAATTCAATCTGTTTTTGATGCTCAGGCTCGTTTCTCATAATACAGAAGAGCTTTCATGATTTGCAATAATGCAAAAACTTGGCTCTTGAGTCCCAGCTTATGTAAAAAAAAAAAGATTCTTCTAGTTTTTCTTTTCTTTTTTAAATTTAATATAATAAATCATTTTCCATTTACTTCCATTTTTACCATCTCACTTTTAATTAATTTTTTTTCAGGGAGAATGTTGAATGAATGTTACATGGCAGTAGTTTTATCCCTCCATTTCACAGCCTCCAAGAAAAGATGAAGCATCTTTAATAATAAAAGACAAACCAAGTTCGACTGGCTGCTTTTCTACCTATTACTTTGGTTGAACAACTCTGGATGAATAAAAGGCTACACAGATAATATCATCAATTTAACGGTGCATGCCATTCAAAGTCAATACATTTAATGAATTTGATCGCCTTTAAGGAAAAGTTATCAAGGTGGAAATATATATCTCTAAGCAGCTTGAACATTAAAAAAATCTGGGGCTTTTTTCAAGAAGCCAAAAGATTAATTCTGTTCAGAGTCTTTAACAGCTCCACAAAGGTCTAATTTGCAAAGTAGATTAGACAAATTAACCCCACTGAAGTGTGCCACTCCTTTCCAACAGCCTTTGCAGGAGTGTGTGAGCTGCCATGCTGGTGGAACAGCTGTGTGGTGCAAAGCAGCTAAGGAAAAATATTCTTGTGGCAAAAACACCAGCTAATGTCAAACACCTCATCTGTTTTTTTCTCCTTTTTTTTTAATTTGCGGTTTGAAGAGCAGTTGTACAGCTGTGATTCCATCCCATTGTTCATTCACAGCTTTGGTCCGAAACAACACAGAGAGAACCAGAAAACAGCAGTTTTAGGTGAATTGGGTATGCTTTTTGCAGTCTTAATTCTAACTACAATCCAGGGAAAGAGGGCTATTTTATTACTGATCATACATAACTCAAAGTTCCATTGGCCATTAAATTAGTTTTGGCCTTCCAAGATAACAAATGCAGCATGAATAGCAGAGTTAGCATTTTGCATCACAGTAATTTCACTAAGTCCACAGGGAAAATTAGTTTGTAGAAACATTTACACCAGTTTTATGCCAGCTGAGAAGCTGGAACACGATGATGCAGTGACAAGGCTAACAATTTAATCTCCTTTGTCAAAATTACACATATATTCACTCTGCAGCCCTCCACCTAACGTCTCAGCAGAACGCGATACATGTTAATCCTTTTGGCTGATCCCATGGTGTAACAACAATACTGCAGGGCTAAGCTCTTCCCTAAATGCTACCCAGAAGCAATGACTACAAAGAGGGACTGTCTGTCTGCACACTGATTTTATGTCTCTCTGTCCAACCTAAAGTTTCTATTGCTTTTTAAGTCCAACCTTGCTCTTTCCTTTACTCTATTTAGTTTATTTGTCAGCCATGGGATTGATGGAGATGTCAGGTCCTTACAAAATACTTGTCTTTATGGGAACATAATCACATCTCAAATGAGTTTGACAAATTAAATGAATATACGGTGTGTTAAACATATCAAATCTATTTTATTTTTTTTTACCTAAGAAAGGATATGGATTATTCAAATGAAATAAGAAAAATTTGGCAAAAGTGAAAAAATATTCAAATTACATTAAGATTTACATAAAAAATTTCTTGATATCTTGTTAAGCATTGTCACCTTTAACCCTCAGTAGTTTTAGGGCCTTCTTGAATGTTTTCTTACTTTACAATTTGTTCTAATAATTTACCTTTAAAACTGCTATTTGTGGCACTACTTGACACCCATCTGTCTCATACAACCCTAGCCTCTTTTTTTACTGATATTTTTTGCACAATAATTCCACAATCAACCTGAACCTGTACAAAAACCTAAATTCCGAGTGGCAAAAATGATAAAAGTTGAGTTTAAACTGTTTTTATGTTTTATAACAAAGATCTAACATTTATAGATAAAATGAAAAAATGTAAAACGGAAATAAAAACAGTACAAAAGTAAAAAACAGTCAAATGTTTTTAAAAAAAAAAAAGGCTCCAACGATTTATGCCAAGGGGTATTACATATGTAATATAATTCTTGTTATGTTTCTTTTATTCCTAAATTTCAAAGCTAGTGTCTTTTTTGAACCCTACACGTTAAATTTTGAATGAAAACTATCCTACTAGTGAGTCAATCCTACATCATTGCAAACAGCCTGTAGCCTTTGCAAATGCACCAGTGAATGTAAAGACTAAGGTGACATAAAATGTGTCAGTAAAGTCGATATTTTAACTCAAAATACTTTATGAAAGAGGTGTTTTTCTCCCACCTGGATTTCGTTGCAAACTCCCAATTGTGTTGCTTTATTGATGAAGGCCCCTGATTCCTGCTGACTTCTGTGTCACAAATGAAGGGGGGTTTCAGAAGTTATTTTGGCCATCGGGGCCATCAGTGAGTATCAGGATCAAATAAATATTGAACGTGTGTTTACAGCTGATGATTTTCCCAGCACCATGACTCTGGGGAATCTGTCTCATGACAGCCCTGCAACAATCAGAAAAACTTTAGGGAAACTAAGCGCCCCTCTGTCTTTTAACGGGCATAAAGTTGTTAAATCTTGAGCGCCAACCCAATTCAAACAAATTCTTTGGGTATAGGAGCAGAACAATACATGTTAGATCACTCTTTTAGTAAAACATTATACTGCAAGACAATAGTTTATTACTATCTATAATTTTAAGCTCTGTATGACCTGCATTTTCCTCAGAGTGACAGATTTGTTTTCATATTACCTTCAACATTGATTTATTTAAACTTGTAACTTCTCAGCTCTAAAATGGAGAGGCCTCTCCCTCAGGCACCTTGTCTCCTTGCCTCCTTTGTTAGCCTTTCATCATTTTCATGTTGCGCCACATAATCTGTTTCACTTTCTGTCTTCACTTTCACTAATTCCCAGTCTGTTATCTTCCCTCTATTAAAATGTCTTATATATTTATTTTCTTTTTCCAGCTCAGGAGAAGCTCTTATCACAAAATGTCTTAGTATCATATTTGTTCCTGTTCGCCTCAGTTTCAGCCCTCAATTTTAACACACACTCAACACACACACATAGCCAGCCCTGCAGGTCCGTAACCCATTTAGGTGCGACATCTTGTCGAAGCCTCTCAACTGCAGAGACTCGGCTCTAATGGCCACCAAGCTTTTCTCATTAGCTAATCATGCTGTGAGATAAAGTGCATAGCTTTAGCCCATTGCCTTAATTTGCTTCTGGGCTTTTTTGTAACTTATCACCTCTGCACACAGACTAAACCGTGTCCTTTTCCTACCTCTGTTTGTCTTTTTTTTCTGCCCATCGTCTGTGTCTGACATTCCCCATTCAGCCGTACAAAGAAGCATCTGCATTGGCACAAAGCCAAGCGACTGAAGTTAGAAAACACACAGAATATTAAAGATTCGTGTAGACAGTAATGACAGCCGCTGATCTGGATGCTAGAAGTGACATTATGTAATTTCTAATGGATTCAGATGGAAAACTAATGAAGGTTCTGCAGTCGGTGAGGCACTTATAGCTCATGGCGGTAGCACTTATGTGTTACTCAACCCAGCCATGTTAATCTTCACAACTTTGAATTTGTTAAAAACGGTTAGTCCTTGTTAAACAAAATTCCCCTCTAGTCCTTACAGCAGTTTAGAAAGGTTCTACTTTAAATGGAAACTTTATGCAGGTGAGATCTATTGCTTCTAAGTCAGTTCCTTTGTTATTCTCTAGCAATTCCCACCATTTAAAAAAATATAACACAAAAAATATAACACAAAAAATATAACACAAAAACATTAAAGTCCCACTCCAGTCATCTTTTTATCTATTCTCGAAGCGTTTCCAGTGGTCTTTTAATTGTGAACATGCTGTTTTAAGGAAAAAAAATTAAAAAGCTGTCATTTTCTAGGACATAGTTTCTCCAGAGCAGCAGTGGTTCATCAGAAGTTTGCCTCTGAGTTGTGGGCAGGACTGTTGGAGCAAACCAGGTGTGGTCAGCCAATTGGAGCAACTACGTTGCTGCTAGAAGGTTTTTCTAACTGCTTTGTTGCTGAATTTTCTTCATGTATGTCTTGTCCATGCAATTAAATGCCACAAGAACATGTTAAAAACACCAAAAGTATGATTTTCATTGGAGTGGGTCTTTAAACTATAGCTCACTGCAACCAATAAGACATATCATAGCAAACAATCACAGCAAAGTCCTTTCAAGGAACCTCTTTAGAATTTCTTACCAAACAACCACAACATGCTGAACAAGACAATATTTAAACTTAAAACAGATGCCAGAAAGTTTAAAGAAGCTGGTTTTATTCTTTCCCTCCAGTTTCAAAGATTCCACTAGAAGATTGCATTTGACCAATTAAAAAAAAAACAAGAATCTGTCTTTGTATTTCTTTGGTGGAAGCAACAGGAACACCGAATCCCCAAATGACTTCCGTTTTGTCAACACTGACCTGAGTATTAATCAGTTTAATGCCTTTGAAGCTGGGAGCTCTATGTCCTCATAATTAGCTAAGCCGCTAACATTGAAGCTTTTTCTGAGCCACAAAAAAACAATTCAAGTAGCCTTGTGAGTGCTGTGCTTAAGCTTGCATTTGCATTTTTAATAAAGCAGCATAAACATTCTTTTTACCATTTCGTTTTTCACCAATAGTTAACCTGATGTCCTAAATTTTTTTAAGTGTAACCATTAAATCAGCTCTCTGATAAAATATATTTTAAAAAGTTAATTGCTTTAAATTTATAAATGGAGTTTTTTAATGGAAGATGGCAAAACATTTAAACCACATTCACGAGCCTGCTGGTATTTCTGTAAATAGCTGATTTTACCAGGACACAATGTGTTCACCTCAACACACTTGATTGGTCCACTTTCCGGCCACAATTGAGTGCAAACACCTGCGACGGCCACACAATTTAAAGACCATCAACTAATTTACTGAGAACTGATCGATTTGTCCCATCTCATAGTCTGCCCTATTTTGCGCTGTCAAAGTCAATTTATATGTCTCTGTTTGCCTTTGAACGACTGTCATGAGTCATCATTGGCCCATTGTTGACTTTTTTGCTTCACAAAGGAGCTGTTTTTTGGTGACAGCGGGTGTCAAATTAATCATGCCTTCAGTGGCAGCTCTCTGTGTTACTTTAAACCTAGGTTGATACCCCCTCAACACAGAGAGTTCTGGCTTTCTGGAGTCAGTATTCACTCTAAATCCTGTGCATATCTTTAACCCCACAGATAAACTGGGATTCATGAATGCACGAATATCATCGAACCCTCCAGACTCATAAGTTTGATATGGTGAAATGGAAAAAGAAGACGGTGACTGAAACAAAACCAAGCTAAAATGATGAAATCGAAAAGTGAGACTGGGATTTTTCTATTTTACTTTTTGTATTGCACTACATTCAAAATATGGCTATTGTGAATGCGAAACATAAGAAAAAAAAGTCTGTCTTAAGATGGTGTGCAAAGAGTTTTGTAATGTGGCTTTAGGAGGAGAAAACATTTTGGGATCCTTCTCAGTTTCTGGCAGCAGATGACAGTTGGCCCGTTGAGAATTCACAGGACAATCCAAGTACAGCCAACAGTACTTCGGACATCTGTGCCTTTCTCTTAATCATAACACTGTTTGATCCAACATAGAGGTGATGTGTTTATCAGCTGAAAAGTGAGCACAAGCCTTCTTCCATCTCAGTTGTTTTGAACTGACGCAATTTTCCACCTATTTTGGTATAATCTTACATTTTATTTGTTTGTTTCATGGTTTAGCTTTTTGCTGTTGGCTGAAAAAACTGAACAGTTCTGCTTTACTTTCCTTTTTCCTTTTTTTTGTTTTGCTGCTGATTTCAGAAATCCAAAATCTAAGAAAAAATTCTTATGTTCATTTCTATACAAACAGAGGCACAGATTAATGTTTTTTTAAAGAATCTAATATTTGTAACAGATGGATTTTTGTTATACATCATTTTATAGATACGATAATGGACATTTTTTTTTACTTTTCTCTAGGTTACTTTGGTTTATTTGCTTGCTCTAAATCTTCTAAAAGGCATACTTTCCGAATTGCTGATTATTCTACTTTGTCCTCTGAGCAATCTTGAAAAGTTTCAAATAAAAGTGTGCCACTGCTATAGACTGAACATCAAAAAGGCCCATATGTCTGTCAGATGAACAACACCCTCACTCATGCAATGACAGGAGAAAATGTGTCCCTTAAAGCTGGATCCACTTCATTCCCTCCTTTCTGTTGGTAAAAAAAAAAGAAATTTAAAGCAACTCTACTGACGTCAGAGAGAGATTATGGAAATCTATTTAAATAATGACTATAGTTCCAGAAAGAATATGGGGAATGTGGAAGTCAGATAGTTCTCCCAAATTATTTATGTCAGAGAAGGAGAAAGAACGTTTGTACTTGAAATAAATGAATCTCTTAATAGTTTATGTCACCACTTTTATAATATTAATTCTTTGTTGTGTGAAAGTCACTGTAATTGTGAGAATATATTAGAATTGCAATATTTTTTTTAAAAAAGTAAGAAGATTTACATCAGGAGCACAGAACAAAATAAAATTCTTTTTCAAAATAAAAATGACATTGTTTTGTAAAATGCTTTAAAAATCATGCATAATATTAGAATACATTTGATTTTGTCTTTAGGCTAAAACCAGTGCAAATGGCATTGTCACCTATAGCAATTCCTCATTTTTAAACATGCAAAAAAAAAAATTAGGAGGGTCATTAGCCAAAGAAAAAATCATTTCCTATCTGTAATAACTTCATAATCTAATGTGAAAGGGAACACACAAAAAAGGTAATCTATTTTTTGTAAATCAAACTGAAGGAAATTTATGAAAAAGTTTGAAACCAGAAAAAAACGGGCTTTAGCTTTTGACTGGTAAAACTAAATAATGTTCATACTCTGGCCAAAGGTTACTCATTTACTTCCACCAAAAGAATGGTTGATACCTTCAATGTTCATACTCAACAAAGGGGATTAAACAGCTGCAGGTTAGTTTAGGAAGGCGTAAAGTTTAGACAGAAGTGAGATTTTGTTTTAATTTAAGCAATTAAAATTAGAATTTAAAGGAAAATCCTCAGAAATGCAATGACAGAAAGCAAACAATAATACACAATTCACAGTTTCTATAAATGGCAGTGATGTAGCAGACATTTGTATCTGAAGAAACTGATATAATCTGGTACACCTTAACAAATGAGTGTTGCTTTGGCCGTTGACCAATTGCTACTTCCTAGCTTGCATAATTACACAATTTACCTCCATGACGCGAGTCTTCACTACATTTTGAGGATTGATCTGACAATAAACCCCTGAAATCCTTCCTTTTGTTCTAAACTTGGAGTCCATCAAATTAATGGAGGGATCTAAAAGAAACAACAGCAAGCAATAAAGGGGTTCAAGCCCATATTCCTCAGAGCATCAAAATGGCTCAGAAAATGCTTTGATTGCTCACACGATGGTGCATCGCAGCGAATCGGCCCTGCTACGTGTTTTCAACTCTTCTCTGCCATGATGTTTCATGTGAAGAGACCAGTGGGAGGATGTGTAAAAATGCATAGCAACAGACTCTTTCTCTTCTGTTCCTTCTCTACCTCTCACATTCTCACACAGGCACATTAACACACACACACACATTTACAGCCGAATAAATACATGCCTATCCGGATTTAGCACACATGTACCCTGCACCCCGCCAGTGACACAAGCCTCTGAGGAATCATAATAGCCTCATATTGAAGGGTAAACCCCCCTGGGCAAATGATGTAAATGGTATCACACAATAGGAATTAGCCTCAGTTTATAAATCAACAGCAGTCATCGAGTGAAATTGTGTGCTGCTGGCTGCCAGGCTACACTGCACACAGGTCACAGTGTGGACACCGATCCAAGTGTGTATAGATGTTTTTGTTTTGCCATTTCGGAAGGCTTCTCTCCTGTGGCAGCCCGCTGCTCTTCATCCTCGCCTGTCATCATACCTGATCGCGCTTGTCTGTCAGATCATTTGGCACATTTCCCACAAAAATGGCCGGCTTTCAAACAGAGAGTATCCATTTCCCTTAGCTGAGCTGCAGGATGGTGCCTGCAAGTGCAGTGTTGTGGAGTGTGGTTTGCCAGTTAAAACCCTGCATTTCTATTTCAGGCCATCCCACACACAGTGGGAGAGGAAAAGAAACGTGGCACCCTTTAATTACTGCAGTTCAGGTCTTTGTGAAGGTTTGAGCTTTTGTAGCTAAATGAGTCCTATGTTGGATTTAAGGAACACACCTCCAGCAAATAACACGTTAGAGACATGAAAGGTGATGTGTGTGTTTGCGTTTTAATTGGTTTCTTTTAAGCTTTTGTATTTACAATTCAAATCCGATGCTTCTGAACGTTTCTTCATGGTGCTGTGATGTGTTTGAAATGATCTTAACAGTAGATTCTTGCTGAGCTTTCCTCACTCTGTTCTGTCAGCTGAACTCATTTCATTCCTATAGATTCAGCCTCTTTCAATTAGTTTCTTGTTAGTCCTTCTCCAAATAAGCTGCAGTAAGAATTTAATCCTCATAACTGGATTATGAGATGATCAGCGCCACAAGAATGCTGTTTGTTAATGAAATGAGGGGTTGTATAATTTTGGATGGTTTATTGACAGCCTATAGGAATGGATCAGTTCATGAGCAGTTGCGCGGTTAAAATAATTGGCTTTTATTTTACATACACTGTCTGCTTACATGAGTGTCCTTGAAAAACAGACTGAAAGGTGTACACACAAACCCACACGGAAACACGCACAATCACCTCCCTTTTTCAGGAACAAGATGGAGGAATGAAGGACATGAAACATACATGAAAGATTCCATTTTAAAATGTGAGTCCAGTGCAGAAACCTTTTTGATTCATCTTGTATTCTTGACAAAGAACACACACACACAACGTGCAAACTCTTTTATATGAAGGAGTTTTAGGGCAATGTCACAAACAATTTCTTTTTTAATTTACAAGAAAAAAGTCATACAAAAATCACAAAAATAAAGTTGTCTATGACTTTCTATTAAATTTACGAGAAAAGATTTATAAATAAAGATTTATAAATTAAAGAGGAAAAACACCAAAGTTCTCTGTTTATCTGAGGCTTGCTCGAAGATGAAAGATGTGCAGCGTTTTGTGAAGGTTTATTTCCAGATGGGTTTCAAAAACAAAGAAGTTCTGAACCTTTTGGCGACTCAAAACCAAATTATTGTTAGGTTAGACGGCTTTCCGGGGTTTGGTGTCGGTAAAGCAGAGTTTTATATGTAAATTAAAGAGCTCAGAGACTTGTTTGAGTGTAGAGAACTGCTACTTTATTCTCCCCTTTTCATTCACATGCCCAGAAGTCCATCCAACTCTCATGCGAACAAGAAATCCAATTCAATTTTAATAGCCCAAAATCACAGCAACAGTCGTCTCATTTTTTGTGGCCCTAAAACTCTGTCGTACTTTTACACCCCCCCCACCACCATCTTTATAGACCAACATTTACTATCTGTCTATTCTCCTACTAGGTTGCCACATTATCACAGAAATGTTACTTCATGTACTCCAGAAAGACTCAGACATGTATTTGTTCAACCAGGTTGATTCCATGGCGACCAGTTCTCATGCCATCATTCACCACAGAAGGTTACTGTGCTCCGACACATTCGCTCCCTGCTGTGCAAGACGATTCCTCCATCACAGGGGGAGATGGGAAAGGAAAGCCTTTAAATTGTGTCAGTTATTCATAGCGTTTGGATAGGTGTGTTGGTTTCTATGCTTTATTATTAATCAGGAATAACTGTGAGGTCGGCAGGGGAGGGAAAAGAGGCCAAGGGTTGACATTTTGGGCTGCTGTTAGTCCAGCAGGGAGGCTCACACAGCAGCGTCAGTGAAGCAGTGGGTTACAGTTTATGTCCTTCAACACTGCTTTGTTCTGTCCCTGCAGATGCTGTGAATGCTCTATTTTGGTCCTAGGTCAAAACATATTGGGTGACATCAACGACAACATTACCCAGCAGTAAACTTTGAGATTTGTCACAGTCCAAAAGTATTGATGAGTGAATACTTGAGCTGCTTGAAAAGAAAAGTATAACAGGGAACTGATGGAGAGGAGGAGGACGCTGGATTCAATCATGTTGGTCATGTTAAATTGACCATATCAGGTGATTATCTAGGACGAAGGAGACATTTCTACACTTGTTTCAGTCTATAACACATTGCATGCATGAAGGGTATAAATGTCAGTGAATGAAGCTGATATTAATCAAGTCCACAACAGAAAGAGTCAGTTCAAACGCCTTTTATACTTTATAAAAGCTACATTATAATCCGAAATCAACTCCCTCTGTTGCACTGTGACTCCAAGCTTCCTGCAAATGTGCTCTCAGCCCTGATGACCTTTAGAAGTGCTTTGCGATAACAAAAGTCAGGTGCACCATGTCTGAATGTTTTCCTCATAAATGAGCTGGAAGATGCACAACTGACTTGGAGCTGTTCACTTGTGTACTGAAGACAAATGAGCAAAACCAATAAACAAACAGTTTGAGATGTAAGCAGTGTTTGATCATTTTTTTTTCTCATGTTTGCAGTTTGGAATTTTGATTCAAGACTTTCTGACATGTTTTAGTTTTGTCATGAGGGCTGAAGAGATGCACACACAGGTGGCATTGTTGTTCTACTTTGTAGGCCGCTTTGTCAGACTCATTCCAAACATGAGCAGTTGGAAGGCACACAGAGGAAGAATATCCTTTCTCTTTTTTCCTTTTTTTCACAAATCATTGCACATTTGGTAACTTTTTTTAGTCTCTGGACGTGCCTTCAGAAACCGTTAATTGAAAATTGTCAAGTTGATATCTGTTTTCTCAACATTCCATCAAGCATGCTAAGCCTTTAAAAAGTGAACTGAATATGCCGATTGTAGCCATTTTGTGCAACACAGTAGAGTCAACACTGTTCATCAATGTTTACCTAAGTCTCTCTGCTGTGTCTGTAACAGGCAAAGGGTGATTAATTATTGTATGTTGCACTAACGATCCCCCTCATTGTTTGTTTTATGTGACATAATTGCCTACATGCAGCACTGACAGTCGCTGAAAAACTAGAACCTGCTGGGACAATTAGCATCCTCTTTTGTTCTGCCTGTGTGTCGGGGAAATCAATCTACGATTCTGCCAGTTTTTTGTTTGCCTTTTTTGTCAGAAATGTACTTGAAATAATAATGTGCTCATTTGTTAGCTTAATGATGTAAATACAAAACACCATGAACATTTGAGTTGCCAAATAGATATGAAAAGTCCACTTTGGATTCATTTTTTTTTTTTTTTTTACATATAGGCTGGACACTGGTTCAGTACCGACTATAAAGGGTTAACAAAGCCTCAGTCCAACTTCATCCAAGCAGCTTCTCTCATGTCAGCTTTTACATAAATAAGAGCTTATTCTCTCCATCACTCTTCTCCTTCTCTTTCTCTCATGCACACCCACACAGAGCCTGTCAGCGGCACATGAGTATGGGTGGAGGAAGGAGAGGAGGTGGGTGAAGCCTGACACGTGAGGAGGAACAGCGTTCCTCTCAACGCTGCATGTACAGCCTTTTATTTGTTTTTTTATCGGTATTATTGTTTTCCTCCATTTTTTCCTTTCGCTAAATGCGTTCAAAATAATTTCGCTCAATAGCTATTAGCTGTTCCAAGCCTAACCCCAAAGCCTTTTCTCTGAGTTATCAGAGAGGAAAAACACATTTTAAATGATCCTCTCTTTTCTGCGAAAGAAGTGTTGATTGGTCTCAGTTAATTTAGTTTGTAGACTCTTTTTAGACAATTTGATTTACCTGATGGAGAGGGCAATGATTAGGACAAACTTTTACAGGTGATGAGAAGGACACATGATGTGGTTTACATACAAATTCCTCCTTTTTTTCATTCATTAAAACTGTATAAAATGTATTAACTTTCCAACGAACAGCATTCAGGACAAATTTTTTTTGAACATATTACTTGTCTGTTTCTATGATACTATACTTGTGTTTTATCTAATAATACTTGTTTTATCAAATCTGAAAAATCATACAATTTTACAGACCTTACTTGTTCAAGACTTTGAAAGCCAGTGGGTTGCTGTAGCAACCAGCAGATTTTCCTTTCAGCAGGACTGCAGTTAGCTGACTGATTCCTCACATGGTACACTTAAGATGAGTTGTGTGTACTTCTGTGTAAAAGTCATTGCACTTGGCTACAGGATTTCTTCTATCTGTATCCCATATTAGTAAGAAATGTACCTTCAGGTGTCATCTAAATTTCTTTGAAAGCAGCTAAAGTTGGTGCAAACATATTTTAACATATCTTTTTTAATATTTTCTTGTGAATTCAAGAATGGGAAATTAACCTGAAACGGTGTATTTTTTTTCTTTAAAGTCCCACTGTAATCATATTTTGATCTATTTTGATCCCTGGTGCTCCTTTAACAATGACTATTCATATTATTTTTTTGCAAAATAAAAAAAAAAATGTTGATTTTTCTAGGACAGTTTTTGCAGAGTGGCAGGAGTTCATTAGAAATTCGCCTCCGAGTTGTGGGCGGAACCGTTGGCGCGGAGTGAACTTGACCTCATTACCCATCATCCTTTTTTTACACTCTCCAGCCCCTCACAACCCCAACCTCAAATTAGCAGTGCCACAAAAATAGCGAGCAACATTAGAACTATCCAGCTGTACAGTTTTGAGCCAGATGCCAGCTCAGACAAAGAAAACGAAGACGTATGGATCTATTTGTCTGCAACTGAATGCATCAATTTGGAGCAAGCTTGTAGTCTGCCGACTGTAAGGCCTACATCACTGCTATAGACTTTTTCCAACAGCATTTTTTCATCTGCTTCTGATTCACAACAATTTCAAGAAAGAAATACACGGAAATGCAATTTTAATCTTAATTTTCTTTATATATATCCTCTATCATTAGAAAAATTCCACAAGAACACGTTAAAAACACCAAAAACACGATTTTTCATTGGAGTGGGTCTTTGAATTATTCATCAGAGAATTGTTTTTTATTAAATATCTATAGAAATCTATTAGAAGATAAAGGTTTTGTCATCCACCGATGGTAAAACTTATCGTTTACTCTAAACGATAAGTTGGCAAAGTCTGGAAATAGACACCTAAAAACACAGCCACAATGTTTCCAGTTCATTGGGCACCCCCTATGTCCAGTCAACTAAATTATTCATAAACAGAAAAAGCATCTAAATAAAGATATCCATTAAAATCTAAACAAAAATAGAACTGTGATGGAGAATTTTCATTTAGTAACTTTGATGCTCAATGTCGCTCAAAAGCAGTTTTATCTTTGTGCTTCATCATCTCTTCTAGTTTCCATTTCCCTGCCTGTGGCCTGGAAATTAACATCTGTGATGTCATAGAGCAGAGATGAATGCATGTAGTCTTTGCAGAAGATTTCTTGTCTGCCATGAAGCATGAAAAGGAAGTGACATATTATTTCACGCTGCTCTCAGAATTAAATGCAGATAAATAAGATGTCCTCAACAGTGTGAATGTACACTTTACAGCAGTGGGATAGGACAAAACATCATGCTGGCGATATAGCCATGCCACATGTCGAATATATTTATTGTGCTATTAAAAAGACGGCTGTGTGAAGGCTCATTTATCTCATCAGCCTGGATTTCAAATAGAAACAGCTTAGATGTTGGAGGAGGAGGGGTGTGATGTGATACGTGATGAGAGGATTGACACTGAGAAGTCATCTTCTTTCCATTACCATTTTCAATATCAAGATAAATAATGTAATTTCTCTTGAATGGCAGTAAAGATTCAGTAAGCTCTGCTTATCTTTTAACTTGAACAACTAAGATAAATGGTGTCACATCTGTCCATATGGTTTATGGACAGATGATGACTGGTCAACGTTGTGTTAAACTGGCTGGCACTGGTAAATTTGTCACGATTAGCTCTTAATAATCTGTTTTATGTTCTCAGTGGCTACTGGGATGTGTCAAACTTTAGTCCTGGAGGGCCGTTGTCTTGCTGGTATTTGGATTTATCCAGTCTAACTGCTGCTGATCGCCTGGATCTGATGTGTTTTTTGCCAATAAGATGTTAGGACACACAGCCTGCAGGGACTGAAGGTTCACCTGTTCATGAGGACTGGGTGCCTTACTGAGAAGGCTTTCCATTTTGATGTGACCACCACACTGCATGCTGCTGATATGTAACAGAACAAACTAAAAGAACACAAAGATCAACAACATTTACATTTTCCATGAATAGAAAAAAAATTGCTTAAACAGTTTTTCTGTGACAAATTGACCAAAGAGGCAACCTGTCACAAATTAAAAAAGGGAAGATTGAGTTATTTTTGTGTTTATCCACAACTTTGTCTAAGGTTATCACACCCAATATTTGCTGTTTTGTATTTGTCTGGAAAACTGCCAGAAAACATAAGGTTCTCACCCATTATTTGTGAGTTTACCTGGTTACAGCACAAATTTCTGAACACACTATAATGGTTCAGAAAATAAACTTACTTTTTTGCATGTGGTAAAGTCTTCAGTTGTATTTAATTGTCTAATCAAGTTGATGGATCAATATTTAAAAACTGTACAGCCAAAAGTGGAATTACATTAAATTGAAAGCAATCACAAAAAAAAAAAGCATGGCCATTCCAACCTAAACATAAAGTATATCCTTTATGTAGCAGATATTTAGAATCCATAGACCACTTCATTTCACAGCTATCCCAATAACCACTGTTTACTATAACTGACAGGTGATTACTAAACACTACAGACAAGTAACATTTTCTACAATAAAAGCACTTGAGTTCAATTATAAATGGGCTCAAAAAAGGAAGAGACGGAAAGAAATTAGAACTTATGATCAAAAATGTAATTTTTGTACTTTTTACCTTCAAGTCAGAAGTTGATGGTGTGCATGAAGATAAACCTGTAATTGCTGGAGATAGAGACTGTGACAGTGAAAAAAAAATAATTTTGTATTGTACCCCTTTGCTTACAAACCCAAAATGTCACCTAAAAAAGGCTGTTCAAATGTGGCTCAATAAACAAATATTTTTTGACTGAGTTTGATTTAAATCCCATCCAGCAAGACTATGATTTCAATTTCTTTTTACATGTTGCATCCGTTCTAAAACTCAAAAAGATGTGGCTCATCATCAGTTAACACAATATCATCTATTGAACCATGAAGGTGTTTTGGGGTCAAGCATTTAATGAAAACCTGGGGGAAATCAAGAAACATTGTTAGATGCCTGTCAGCAGTTGGTTTAGTGAAGGACACCGTCTCCTTTTACTGCAGCCAGTCACACCTTGAGGTAATTTCACTGATTAATTCTGTGTAGCAAGCTTGAATTGTGTTGATTGGATGGGCAATCACTCGGCACCTTGCTAATTGAAAAAACGCGAATCCTTTCTCAAACCCCCCCCCCCCGCAGCTGAAGTTGAACACCTTAGGTGAGCTTCACAATACATTTTTTATATTTTCAAAATGACTTGTTCCAAACATAAAAAATGTGTCATGGCATTAAATTAAATGACTTCATAAATGTCACAAAAGTTTCTTCAGCTTTTTTGGGATGTTCTCAATTAATAAAATGTTCAGATACTGTTAAACATTGAATAACGCAGATTGATTTAAAATGCATTTGTCAAAAGCAGTCACCTCCAGGAAACAACACTTCTCGACGTGTCTCTGTCCTGTCCCTGTGTTGCCGGGGAAGAAAAGAAAAGAGTGTGATGACTAACCAGTCGGCCTCCAAGTGTTTATTACGTCAAAAAGTCACACACTCATCAGTAGCCTTCTGTACAGTCCCAATGTGTATTCAGTCAAAAAGTTTGGGTGCAAAGATGACACATTTCTTTGAAACCATTGGACATGAAAGCTGTGTGTAACAATGTGCAGCAGTACATCTACTGGAAAAAGCACTAAAGCTCTTGGATTCTACAAGATTTCTTTTGTTTTTTTACAAATCCTTGCAAGAGAAAGAAAGGGCTACATTTCGAAACACAACAAAGGCTTCAACAGGTTTATAGTCTCTAACATTGAAGAGCAGAAAGGCATCTGAAATACATTTCTGAACCAGCATTGCTCTTGTCTCCAGTTTGTGCACATTTGTGGTTTTCATGTACAAATACTTACCCACATGTCCCTTTTATTTACCAAACTTTATATTTTTAGAGATTCTTTTCTGAGAAATACTCACTTTAAAGCTGCTTGCATTGTAAATGTACTGAAACTTTATTCCATTAAAATTACACTTAAATAGCAGCATGTAAAGACATGTTTTACCCTTTTACATCTTATTTAGAAAAGTTTTTTTACTTGACTTGTACATTTTTTCTTTTTAAATAATGACTGATTAAACTGAAAAGATTACATTTAATTGGGGGGAAAAAACTTGAAATTTGCCTTTTTGCTCCATCTGAGTATAAAACCTGTTTCTTGCCTTATTATAGCTGTTGTAGATGTTTTTAAAACATCAATATATATATTCAATGGACTTTTCTGATAAATTTGTTTCCCCAGGAAAGATCCAGCTATTGTGCTGAAAATTACATACATTTTGTTGTGTCATGTCAAAGAAATCAATTTAATAAAATATTTCAAGTTGTAAAATGAAGATGTTTATTGTCTTCCTAACCTTACGTTTTATGACTTTACACCAGCAGTTGACTTTATGATAGCTTAAAAAGTGAAACATTATTTTGGCTTGTTTTTGTCTTCCAGAAAATACCCCAGCCAGGCTCAGAATGAGTCTCTAAGGTGTTGATGTAAGCACATTACCGTTAAAGCTCTTAATCAATACTGGCTGTATTTTGACTGACAGAGGTGGGGCTGTCTATCTTCTTCATGCATAGAAACATTATGGAAAGAAAAACTTGAAATAAAAACTTGCAATATTCATTTTTCTGAAGCACCAAATGAAACTATTTTGCCCCAGGTCCTATTAAACGCTGTAAAATTTGTCTTAATTTTGAAGTGAAAGTTGAACAGTGTCAAAGAGATGCACACATCCTCACATGCATTCTTTTTTTTTACTCAAAATACCCTCCAATTTGCTGTCAATTCAGCTTCCGTTGAATTTTTGTTGATATATCTGTAATTCATGAAGCAAAACATGAATCTGACCATGTTTCTGTCAGATTCAAATAAACTGCATCCACTGTTGTACTGTAGAAATGTATTTTGGTAACAAACTGCTTCTCCTTCCTAACAGCCTAAGATTTTGCCAAGGAAAGACTAACGCCTCAGTCACAACTGCCCTTGTGGCTAAATACAGGTTGTCTGTGAATTGTGGGTGATTTATGGGTAAAGAGGGGGTGCAAGGAAGGTCAAAGATCTTTGACACCCCCCACCCCTTCCCCTACTCAAATCCAGGTGACTGTATCAAGGAGCCATGAATGTTATTCACATGTTAAGTGTGTGCTTCTTGCATGCATCTTGACTGTTAGAAAGAAGGAAATTCAGCAATCAGAGCATGATTTGTGTGGGAATCCTACAGGCATCCCATGGGCAGTTACATATCATGTGCACACACCTACGCATGTGTGCGGCACTCTAGTCGCGGCCGAACGACCAGAGTGTGCCATAAGGACACAGACGATGACAACGTCATCTTTACATCATAAATTATGCAACACACAGTAGCCTAATGAAAACTCAGAGTCCACCTATGACAGTTTTTTGTAAAACATTCACAGTGGTGTTTTAATTATGATTATGACGTTTTAATCAAAATCCCACAAGCTAAATGTCTTAAAAAGCCAAATTTCATGTCCATCTGAATCCACTGTTTCCAAAATCTCCTCCACATGGGCGTGTCCATTGGTGCTGAGTAGCCCCGCCCTTGACCCCCCCCCCCTTTTCTGCAAGCTATGTTTTGCATGAGTGAAGAACTTGACACAAGGGGGGCACAAATGACAGTCTCAATTCTCAAAAGCCTGCCTTTAGTCATAAAGAAACGCTGAAAAGTGACATTTTTGCTTCCAAATCGACACGTTGCAGAATGACAAAACAAAAATGCATACCAGACACTGCCTTTAAAAAAATTATACACTAAAAAGAACTTTGAAAAGCCCATGAAAAAAGCTTTGAATGACATAATTTAGGATCCATTGCATTAGCAAGCACTGGCTGTGGCTCAGAACTGATTAGATGCTGGCACAAGCAGTTTGAGGTATTCAAATAAAATGAAGTGCCAGAGAGAAAGTGACTATTTGCACGCAATTTTAGGAATACATGTGGTCAGTGCTGAACTTTTTTCTTGGCCACACAGACCCAGACGGGCTTCAAACTCGGTCAGAGAGAGAACACAAATGCAGAGAACACATCTGGACTTTAAGTTTAATTTTAAATACGTGCGGCCAACAACAAAATCCAGCCTTGGACGCACTTAAAATCCGTGCAGGAAATGCAGCAATGTGCCATCTTATCTTCTCTCACACCCGAGCTTTTGCACGCCAAACGGGGCAGATCTGGGAGCTTGGACAATGTGCATGCACTTCTGGACCGTCATGACATTACAACGGCTCATTAATTCAAACAGAGCATCTTTGCGTCAGTTTATGTTGACAACGATTTAAAAGGAGGAATACTCAGAAATGCAAATATTAAATGATTTTTTATTACATTAGTCACAAAAAAATGTTTTTAACATTACACCTGTGCTCCTCTTGAGATGTGGCCACTTCTCTAAACAACTCTCTACAGTCCCCTGGCAACCCAAAAACCCACAACACCCGTACAGCCCCTCTCTATATGGGTGCATGTGACTAAGGCTTAAGGCAACCATCTCCACTTTGTCCTGCTGTTGCCTGCTACAAAACAACGAGCCTAAACAGCACATCGTTTTTATTATTTATTGTAGTGGATAGAATTCATCACTTGACAAATATCAGCCTGTCCAAAATGGCTGATATCTGCCATCACCAGCATATCGTAATGAAAACCATGAATGACATTTTTCATCTGAAGTGGTCGATGCCAGAGTGCGGTGATTATTGTCAGGCTATTCAGCTCTAAATCTCTCATCTGGCTTCATGGTGCCAGTAGAAGTCCTGTTTGAACTGATGGCAGTGAGGCTGCAGGTTACCCAGCGGGAACATTTGCCCGGTTTCTATAGACTAATGATGAAAAGCCAGAGGCCAGGCTTGGTACTCAAGGTTACATACCAGCAATTGTTTTTCACAAAGAGCTCTGCAGCACCCATCTTAGAGAGATAAACCGCACTCATCTCTGCTTGGATGGAGGCTGACTCACAGGCTCAGTCTTTGGAAATGTCTGCTCCTCGACCAAATCACAGCAGTTCCAGTAATATCTCATCTGTGGGAAATGATTTCCTTGTATCAAATGTCCAGAGGGCTCCTATTTTGTGGGTTTGAGAGAAATACTTTTGAAATCACAGATGTCAGGACCTTTCTGCACTTTTCATCCAGTGATGTTTCAGTCTCTGAACTGTTAATACCCTCATACGTGACCTACAGACAATAAACAAACACCTCATCTGTTGTCATAAAGTCCCCACTATAACATGTCAGATAGCACTCTGAAATGGCAGCCTCAAGGTATACAGTCACCTTTAGTTATTTTCTCCTTTTAAAAAATGAATGAAAGAATTTTGGCAATTCTCGATCCACAGAATAAAAATTCTGAAATGTCTAATTATTGTAATCCAAATCTCACTAGAGGTGGATATTTCTTGCTATAAAATCTATTAATTTTTTACATTGATGGTGGGGGCATACCTGTCATGTTCATTTTTCACATGTCAGGAGTATTTGCAGCTACGCTCCAGTTAAATAAAATTGAGAAAAAGACATAATTGATCTTTAGTGAGCATGTTAAAAAAAAAGTAACTGGAGATTCCGTGATATTTGCAGTGATGGTGTTCTGTGGCAGCTTTATATCGCTTTTATTAGTAATGGAAATCTTTCAGTTGGCCCATTTTCTCTGGGTCTAAATGAAAAATATTTGGAGACAACTTGATGCAGTCTGTTTTTGAGATGCTATAGGCCTTTCTGCTTTTCATCACATCCCCCTTTTCTATGATCATCTGAGATTCCCGCTATGCTGGAAGCAGAGTCTGTGCCAAAGAAGTAGGGGCTGTACTGGTTTTCCTGGGCAAGCAGAAGAACTAAATCTAATGGGCAAGCTCCCTGCATCTATTACTGTTGAACTGTGATCAGTTGTCACTAAAACCCTCTTCTAGCATTCCACCTCAAGCAAAAATAAGTCATGTGTAGTTTAAAGTGACATTTCTAAATACCTAAAGTTGAGAAGCAAAAAGGAAACAACTGTTGTTGTTTGTGTCTGAATAAATCTTTGATTGTTTCCTTTCCATTGCCTGTCTAGCTGAGATCTTTAGTCGCCACATCCAAGTATGTAGTGGTTATTCTGAAATTTCTGGACCATAAAGTATGTGTACCGCTGTTCTGCTTCCTTTTGAGGCAAATCCTCTCATCAACTCTGTTCCTGTGTGTAATAACCAGGATGGGCGAACTTGTGAACTTGTCTACAGCTGCACTTTGTGGAACGCCTCACATCTATCTTTGAGCTCAACAGTTCTCATGGTTGTTAACCCAGTGTGGCAATGTCGTGAACATATTTACTCGAGTAGTTACTCCAGGCTCTTTTCAGCTCTCGTACATTGTCTAAAGGGTTTCAGATTGTAAATTGCTGACACTTCAGCTGAGTCCAGTAGGATGTCAACTTTGTTGATGACCGGGGAAGAATAGCTCTTCATTTCGTTGACACGCACATGTCTATTTTAGGTTTCAGGCCAACTGACTCAAGTCACTCCAATATCTTGTCCCTCCTCTGATAAGCTATCTCAGATCCCCTCAACAATGCATAACAATTTCATACGTATGAAGAAAACTGCAACTCCATGTAGACTTTCTAGAGTCTCCAGCATAGTTTTGAAAAATATAAACTTATTGTTTTTTATCACTTAGCAATACACTGAAACTGATCAAAGATGGAAATAAATAAATAAATGAGTATTTTAGAAAGCTTTATACCTTTTGGAAAAAGACAACAGCAAGGGTGTCTGTTCCTAAATGAAAGAGGTGCTGACTGAACTAAGACATGTATTTTGGTTTAGCACCAAAATACATGGCTGACCTCCTGACCCAGTATGTACCAGCCAGACCTCTCCGCTCTTCTGGATCCAGTCTTTTATCAGTCCCTAGAGCCAGAACTAAGCATGGCGAAGCTGCATTCACTTTCTATGCTCCACAGATCTGGAATGGACTTCCAGAAAACATCAGATCTGCTGAAACACTTAGTGTCTTTAAATCCGGGTTAAAAACGTACCTGTTCTCAGCTGCATTTAATTAATATGTATTCAAAAGTTTATGTCCGCACTGTTTATTTATGCTTGTTTTTAATTCAAATCTTGTTTACTATCTTTTAACTTTATTTTAATGATCACATTTTTACTATTTGTTTTTAATTGTTCTTTTAATTTTTTATGTAAAGCACTTTGAATTGTCTCTGTACAGGAAATGTGCTATATAAATAAACTTGCCTTGCCTTGCCTAAACAAGCCCAAAAAGATAAAAACTACAATGTTTACATTTTTTAGATACAAAAAAACCTTTTCAATATTTTCAAAACCATTTTTTTCCTCCATCCTTTCCTTGTGCTTCATACTTAGTGTCCGGTCTGTTCTCTCAACAGGATCACCTGTCTCTACTGAAGCAGTCTGTGCAGCGGAGCATGTTGTGACAGCCATGTCTCTGGAGATGGAGAAGACCATCACCAAGCTGATGTACGACTTCCAGAGGAACTCCACCTCTGATGACGACTCTGGATGTGCACTTGAGGAGTACGTCTGGGTTCCTCCAGGCCTCAGCCCTGAGCAGGTGCATGGCCTCACTGCTATTGCAATTTACATTTGTCATTTTTTTACAGACTGGGACTATTTATTGCTTCTTCTTTTTTAGCATTTCAAGACTATTTCTAATCAAACCAAAGCTGTTGGTAGAAACGTTTATCAGGGCTTCATGCATCATTTTCCTGATAGCATATGAATTTTTATATACAAGCAATAAATAGTGATTGTTGTATGTCAGCAGTATTTTAGACTGTTTGGACTCTAAATAGGGGAGAAAGCACAAGCACAAATCAAGGCTGTCAGGCATTTTATAGACAAGTAATTGAAAGGACATTATTCAGCTGTCAAAGTTGTTGTGTAGGAACTAAAATCAGAGTTAGACAGGATGACAGCCATAACTGAAATCATGAAAAGAAACCACACAATGAATAATTAATGACATGCTCTGGGAAATGATTTTTAAGGTAAAATGCTCGATTCCCTCTGATTAAGAGTTCATCCAGTAAAAGTTTACAGTTTCCGATGACAGCCAGCAAAAGTATGATTACCTTTTTAGTAATTAGATATCTAGTTTAAGGTTTTATGACTTTTTGCATTTTTTCCCCTTTCGCTGCTTTTTTCTTTCTTCAAAGCATACGTTTGCAAACTTAAACCCAGTGGAAACTAATTAGAGTTGGTAAATGTTTGCTTAAATCTAATTGAATTTTTGTTAGTTTGCAGGTCTCATCTGCAGTTTAAATTAACTTTAATTGCATGCTAAATGAATCGCGGGAAAATATTTCCTCTTAGGTTTTTTTTTTAAATTGTCCTCTTTTTCACCCCTTCCGCCATAAAAAAAAACACATTATGTATTAACTATTCCCATTCACGGCTCATTCAGTAAGAGAAACCCGATAATGCAACAGACCTCCTGTAGGGCTGTGTTAAGAGATGACAGGATGGGCTGATAACAGTCATTTTCTCCCGTCAGCCATCTCGATGGGATGCTGAAAAAAGGCTACAGCCTTTGTCTTCCAGCAGGAGGTGCAGGAAATTGTAGCTGTCTGGTTTTTATTTTCAACTCACTTCAACTGTTTCAGCCTATTCACTTGCATGTTCTGTCTTTACATTGACATTAAAAAGGAAGTCACAATAATATTTTTTCAAGTGCAGCAGCTCATTGAGCTGTCAGAGGTCAAAAGTGCTTACATTTACTTTGTCTCCAATCTGCAGCGATGTTGAGTCCTTATGGATGTGTTTTCTTTATTTATTGACTTATCATTTCTTCCTTTGTTGAAATTAAATATTTCATAAATGTTCAACATCGTGTCAAGAACATTTAAATTAAAGAATCTCACCCCTGAAATTCAAGAGACACTTCTCTTAGTGTCTCTTCCTCATTTCTTAGTGATATCCTAAATGCCTTTTTTGTGTAATACAGTCAGGACCATAAATATTTGGACAGAGACATTCTTTCTAATTTTGTTTCTGAACATTACCACAGTGAATTTTAAATAAAACAACTCAGATGCCATTGAAGTGCAGACTTTCAGCTTTTATTGCATGGGTTGAACAAAAAGATTGCATAAAAACGTGAAAAACTAAAGCATTTTTTTAAACACAATCTCTTCATTTCATGGGCTCGTAAGTAATTGGACAAAGGAAATAACTGAAAACAAAATGTTCATTTCTAATATTTGGTTGAAAACCGTTTGTTGGCAATGACAGCCTGAAGTCTTGAACTCATGGACATCACCAGATGCTGGGTTTTTCCTTCTGAATGCTCTGCCAGGCCTTTACTGTTGCTGTTTGTTTGTGGGCCTTTCTGTCTGAAGTTTAGTCTTCGACAAGTCAAATGCATGCTCAATTGGGTTAATATCAGGTGACTGACTTGGCCATTCAAGTGTACACTCTGTTATGATGTATGTTTTGGGTCGTTGTCCATCTGTATTATGAAACGCCGCCTAATCAGTTTGGCTGCATTCACCTGGATCTGCGCAGACAGTAAGTCTCTGAACACCTCAGGATTCATTCAGCTGCTTCTGTCCTGTGTCACCTCATCAATAAACACTAGTGTCCCAGTGCCACTAGCAGCCATGCACGCCCAGACCATCACACTGCCTCCACAGTGTTTTACTGAGGATGTAGAGTGCTTTGGATCATGAGTTTCTCCACGCCTTCTCCATACTTTTCTCTTGCCATCATTCTGGTAGAGGTTGATTATGGTTTCATCTGTGCAAATAATGTTTTTTCAGAACTGTGCTGGCTTTTTTAGATGCTTTTTAGCAAAGTCCAATCTAGCCTTCCTATTCTTGAGGCTTATGAGTGGCTTGCATCTTGCAGTGTACCCTCTGTATCTACTTTCATGCAGTCTTCTTTTGATGGTAGACTTGGATATTGATACGCCTACCTCCTGGAGAGTGTTGTTCATTGGTTGGCTGTTGTGAACGGGCTCCTCTTCATCATGGAAATGATTCTGATTCTCATCCACCACTGTTGTCTTCCGTGGACGTCCAGGTCTTTTTGTGTTGCTGAGTTCACCAGTGCTTTCTTTCCTTCTCATGATGTACCACACTGTTGATCTTGCTACTCCTAATACTGTAGCAATTTCTGGCATGTTTTTTTACTTTTTTTTCAGCTTAATGATTGCTCCTTTCACCTGCATGGAGAGCTCCTTTGACCGCATGTTGTCTGTTCACAGCAAAATCTTCAAAATGCAAGCACGAGTCCTCTAATCAACTCCAGGCCTTTCATCTGCTTCACTCATAATGACATAACACCTGCATGCAATAGCATGGAAGTCAATTGTGAAATTACTTACGAGCCCACGAAATGAAGGGATTGTGTTTAAAAAATGCTTTAGTTTTTCACATTTTTATGCAATCTTTTTGTTCAACCAATGGAATAAAAGCTGAAAGTCTGCACTTCAATGGCATCTGAGTTGTTTTACTTAAAATTCACTGTGGTAATGTACAGAAACTAAATTAGGAAAAAGGTGTCTCTGTCCAAATATGTATGGTCCTGACTGTAAATGGACCCACTAGATTTTAGAATTTTTGATCAAATTTCACTTGTCAGAACTTCCAATTTGAGCAGAGCTAGTGCGCCAGATAACAGAACAAGTCCAACTCTGCCCCTTTTGTCTTCTATGAAAACACCGGGAGAGGTCTCACTAAAAAAAAAGGCTTTCTATTAGCGACATGCAAAAGAAACCACTCTGAGGGAAACATGACCAAATAATGGATCCATGCACCATGGATGTTACAATTAATTTAAATTGTTGTGCTCATTCTGCAAAACCTTTGACTGTTTACTTAATTTAATATGTTAGTCGTGCTGCACAGCCTTTAATAAAAAGAGTACATTCAAGGGCAGAAATGTTGTTTTTCTGTTCCCCACTGCACCTTGCGTATTATGCAGACAAAATCAAGGAAACCTGGCTGAACACAAACAGATTTCTATCAAAATGTAAAAAAAATCTCTGAAGTAGCAGATCTGCATTTCCTCCATTTTACGTTTCTGCTGGTGCCTCACCTGCAAATATGCAAGGTAAAAACTGGGAAACCAGGGAAACCATGCTCTGGATGTGCTGATTAACTATTCATTCTGATGAGAATGGGTCACTGTCATTTTTCTTTAAGTAATGTGTACACATGATGCTAAAAGTAAGTATTTTAAACTCTTTGAGAATTTTTTTACATTCGACTCAGAGCCCAATATGCTGCCTTGCTTTTCTATTTTCCAAAGGCAGACATGTGAGGGCATCAATCAAAGCATGGACTACAGATAAAATGTGGCGTTTTATTCAAAACAATGTTCAAATTCACACCTATGGTTCTAATACTTTGTGCAAATAAGTATGTTTAAAAACTAGCCCATCTTTATCTTGTTTTTCCCACATGCACCAACACCATTGTGCAAGCCTCCTCTTTTATTTTCTGGCACTGGCTCACATAACAGAGTGTACAGTAACAGGGTTGCTTATAATACTCTGAGCTGAAAGAATACATTCTCTGCAGAACAGTGGTTCTGATTGCTTCCCTGTGTCCTGCTGCTTCACTGTCTCAGTTCGATCAGAGAGATGAGGTTATTCACATGTTCAGTGGAGCATTTAGTTCCAAAAAAAGCTTTTGGAAGACACAAACATTCAGATGAAAGAGTGTTTGTATTTAAGCTGCTCTTATGAATTTGCCTTGACAAGCTTGTAATGGCAGATAAAATGAGTTCATAAAAGCAGGTTGCATAAAGAAGCTTCTGTAAATGATGATGTAAATGATGTATAAGTTTTAAAAAAATGTTTTTAAAAAGCTGAATCCTCTAACTGTAATAAAAAAGATACTTTTTTAACAAATATGTAATATGTTGTGTATTTTTCAGGTGCATCAGTATTATAATTCCCTTCCAGAAGAGAAGGTCCCCTACATCAACAGTCCTGGAGAAAAATATCGCATCAAGCAGCTGGTTCACCAGTTACCACCACATGACAACGAGGTAAGACATTCTTAAAGCTAAATGCCTTATGAAAGCATGTCTGACTTGCAGTCAAGCACCTTTTTCTGCTGCTTGATGGTGGGTCAAAATGTTCCAGGTACGCTACTGTAATGCCCTGGATGAAGAGGAGAAACGAGAGCTCATACTGTTCAGTAACCAGCGAAAGAAAGATAACTTAGGGAGAGGAAACGTGCGGCCTTTTCCCCATAACATCAGTGGAGCGGTCTGCGACAAGGTAAACAACTTAGATTACTTTTATTTTCTTTGTAAAGTCAGAAAAACTATGCATTTTGGTTAATTATTTTCTCCTGGGGTTTTTTTGTCTTTTTTTTCAATTCCATTTTTAACAGTGTGGCACTCAGATAAACGGAGGGGACATTGTAGTTTTTGCTGCCAGGGCAGGACATGGAAAATGCTGGCATCCCCATTGCTTTGTCTGCTGCACATGTGAGGAACTGTTAGTGGACCTTATATACTTCCACCAGGATGGCAAGATCTATTGTGGCCGGCATCATGCGGAAAAGCTGAAACCCCGCTGCTGCGCCTGTGATGAGGTAAGTCTGCCCGGCCCTGCCTGGAGCTCTTCATGGTCGGACGTGGCTGGGTAGTTCCAAGCTGGCAGACCTAAATGGGGTTTTAAAGAAGATATGTGTTGGAATTAAACAGGCTGCCTCTGAAATAAATTGTTTTTTTAAAAATGGTGTAGTTACTTTATAAAAGTGGCCTTGTGATAGAGTGTCCACCCTGAGACTGGAGAGTCGTGAGTTCAAATCCACGGCAGAGACATAAAAACTGGGAGCCAATGCCTCCCTGCTTGACACTCAGCATTAAGGGGTAGGATCGGGGGGTTCAAACAACAAATGATTCTAGAGCGCGGCTGTGTCTGCTGCTCATTGCTTCCCCAGGGTATGGGACGAATGCGGAGAACAACTTTCACACACCTAGTGCGAGTCTTCAACTTAACTTTAACTTAAATTCATGATAAATCAGTCTATGGACTACCATATTAGCTTGCAAACAGTAAAGGTCTTATTTGTACCTTATTTATCAGAGTCAGAAACCTATTTGAATGCATTTACTTTTTTTTTTTTTTTTTTTTTTTTTTAAATTTTTTTGTAAATGCATTTACTTTTGATTAAAAAAAAAATCACACCGTTTCAAAATAACAACATGAAGTTCTTCTCAAAAGTTTTTAATGTCTTTGTTTCTGGGATTGAACAGAATTGGATTATCCCCAAAAGGGGACTTGATCACTTGTTCACCGACATGCCTCATCATGAACACTAAAACCAAAACACCTTCCTACCAATTCATCCCCTCCCCTTCATTAAATGTGTTAATTAAATAAACCAAGTGATCAATTTACACAGTTTAGTTTAATTGCTTTTCCCCTTTGGAAAAAAATCTATTTTAGGAACATCATTTGAAACTGTCACATGCTCCATGTCCGCTGACGGTTTTAATGTCTGGATCCAACAGATTATCTTTGCTGATGAATGCACCGAGGCTGAAGGAAGGCACTGGCACATGAAGCACTTCTGCTGCTATGAGTGTGAAACCACTCTCGGCGGCCAGCGCTACATCATGAAGGATGGACGTCCTCACTGCTGCAACTGCTTTGAGTCTCTTTACGCAGAGTACTGTGATGCCTGTGGAGAACACATAGGTATAACCCTGTTTGTGAGCTTTTCTTCGTAGCAGAAGTGGCCCAACAAACTCTACATGTTACCAAACACTTTATTTTCCATTAACCTTGTATAAGACCTCGAACAGCCGCTTCATGTTAGTATGGTTGTGACCAGCTTTGAGACTTGTATGCCACAGCTGCAGGGAGGCGGTGCAGTGTAGTGAGAAGTGGATGATTATTATCATCTCAAGCTCCAGTAGCAGTGGATGAATGTGTTTTAGAGAGTTCTCCCAGATGGGAGCTGTGTAAAAGCTCGAGAACAGAGCTGATTAAATGAATTTATGTTGTTTTAGAATGATGTGACATGGTATGGGCATTTTTTTGCATTTATTTTGTTCTGTTAAAATCAAAAAAAGAAAAGCAAAAGGGTTAGCTTAATTACAAAGGACATAACTTTTGTACATAATCTTCTATAGATTTTAATGTAGGAATTTCTACGTGTGCCTTGTATGATGAATGATAGAAACAACTCTCTCTGTATCCCAAAGGTATTGACCAAGGCCAGATGACATATGATGGGCAACACTGGCATGCAACTGAGGAATGTTTTTGCTGTGTTCGTTGCAAACGCTCTCTGCTGGGCCGTCCCTTCCTGCCAAAGCAGGGGCAGATCTTCTGCTCACGCTCCTGCAGTGCCGGACAGGTAAGGGAAACAAAAAAGGACTTCAAACTTGATCAGACTGCTTTAATAACTGGTTATGTCTGTTGAACTGGACATTTGACCTTTGAATTCTCATGTCATTGTAATCAATTAGGATCCAGAGGAGTCAGACTCCTCAGATTCCGCTTTCCAAAGTGCTCGGTCCCGTGAGTCTCACCACAGTACAAAGGTTGGGAAGAAAGAACGTAAAAATGCTGAGCAGGAGCGGCGAAACGGCGAAGCTCGCCAAAATGCGCCTCCGCCTTTGCCAGACCGTCTTTCTGCTGAAATCGATCCTCTTTCTGTTCAAATGGATCGACTGAGCCTCTCTTCTAGCCAGACTCCAAGCAGGACACCCAATCGTACACCAAGTCGCACTCCGAGTCATGCCCCGAGCCTTAACCAGGTATGGATGAGCAGGGATGAACCCTACATCCCTCCCAACTATGAAGGCCCACAGAGGGATCCCTCCCCCACTCCAGCACCTATACATCTCTTGGGTCAGTGTAATGCCAGGCAAGGATACAATCTCAACACAAATGCCACTGGTCAAAATCCTGCCAACCAAGGGAAGAGGCCTGATTCTTGGGGTAAAGAGCAGGGCAATGCTAAGAGGACCCCTATGGCTGCCCTAAGAGGGCACTCATTTAATGAAAACTGGATCCAACACAGCCAAGATGACTTCCGCCCCAAAAAGCTCCGTACCCAGATGAGTTTCAATGAAATGTCTAACCAGAATCAAGGCTTCTCTGACAAGAGGAGCATCAGTCTGCATGGATTCCAGAGAAATGGTAGACCCCCACTGACCAGGAGGAATCACATCACTGCCATGAGCTTTAATGAGCCCCTCACTCCTCTAGAGCAGACCCCTCGCGGATCCATGGACTCACTCACAATGTCCAATGCTACAGGTAAGAGCTTTTCCAACATTTTTCAAACCAAAGTGACATTTCAAAAGATATAAAACGTTTCACTTTTTTTTGCAGGAAACTCTCTGGATGGAGTAACTAAGCGGCAGGAACATCTCTCGAGGTTCTCCATGCCTGACCTGAGCAAGGACTCTGGTGTTAATGTGTCAGAAAAAAGCAACATGGGGACCCTTAGTTCCTCAGTCCAGTTCCACAGCACAGAGTCCCTGTCCTCCTCTCGTCCATATAACAACAACATGTACACTCCACAAAGAGGTGGCTACCCTCAGCAGTACTGGGACGGCCCACAGCAGCTCAGCTTTGATGGAAAAGGGCGTGTTGGAGTGATGGGCAGCAGTGGTAATCTACGAATGACCCCCATGAGTGACAGAATGCCCCGCCGCCGCATAAACGGTCAAGAACCTGCATCACAGCCACAGCAGCCACAACCAAGGCACCGTAAACACCATCGTGGAAACCATGGTAATGGGCAGCACCGCAGCGGTCGCCACCACAAACGCTCTCGCCGTTCCCGCTCTGACAATGCTTTGCATCTGGTGGCAGACCGTCCCACTCAAATGGTGGAGCTTCCCTACAGACGCATCCAAGAGGATTATGATCGTTTCCCCTCTGGTCATGCTGCTCGAGAGTTTTTTGGTCTGGAGCCTGGGGGTTACAGGCAGCAGTCCCATCGGCCTTGCCCACGCACCACCTCTGATCTTACCTTACAAAATGCTGGCTGGCAGCCTGTGGGACTGGGTGGGCCATGTTGGGGTGATGGGTATATGGAGGCTCCTGATCCTTGGTGCTCAAGCTGCTCCTCATCCTCCGAGTCTGAGGCAGATGAGAGTTATTTCATGGGTGAACCAATTCCTCGGCCAGTTCAGTTGTGTTACATCAACAACGACGACCTGCGTCATCGCTACAGCCCCTCTGGGATGGCTAGCCATCATGGACCTTTGCACGGACCAGTTCATGGCCAACTGCACAACCGCCAGAGGAGGAAGAGCAAAAACTGCATAATTTCCTAGCTTCAAAACATGAAGAAAATGGGGAAAGATGAGAAGGAAACTGAAAGAGGTTAGAGAAAAACAAGATGGTAGAGGAAAGCAGCAGAGAAGGAGCGCAGGGAAAAAGGTGAGATTGAGATAGTTGAAAGTGAGAGTGATCAGTGTGTATATGTGTGTGTGTGTGTGTGTGCATTTGTGCCTGTGTGGTAGGGTTTAAAAGGAAAAAAAAGAGACACATTTATTCTGCTTGTAAGCTTACACAACTCTACACTGGATAGTGTTTGTGTACACCTACACAGGATGATCTAATAACAAGCGGAAGCTCAGCAGGCTTACACAACCCGAATGTTTACAAGAATGGAGATCATCTCCAATGATGGAACCAGCACTGATGGATTTGACCGCTGACCATAATGTGGTCAAGGTGTACAACATGATGTATGTCTGTTTGTGAGTTTAATCGTGTCACGGAGAGATTCTTTTCGGTCTGAAAAGGAAAGTAAATCTGGTAAAACTGCAGCGTTTCAGCAGTTTAGGACACAGCTCAGAGCTACAAGTCCTGAGCAGTCAACTTATTTAATGTAGACAAAATGAGAAATTGTGTTGGGATAGTAAAAGCTATGTGCTAGATTCCAGGCTCTGTCATTGTTTACCTCAGTGGAATGCAATTGCTGCTGGAATATAGTGTTGGCTTGCTAGCCCTCCTATCACCTTGTACAAAACTAAAAAAAGTCTGTTGAACTTTGTGCTCTACATAGCCAGCTCTCCATGCTTTACCAAGGACAGAGCGCTCGGCAGCCTCTGCTCCTTGACCATTCAGGCGCAGTAACGTCAGGTATGGTCCCGTTTTCTCTTCTGCAACATGCTTTGTTTTTGGAAGTTACCTATGGATTGCTACCTATACCAGTATTAACAATAATAATAATCATATTAACAGTAATGATAATAATGAAAAATTAAATATGAAATATTAAAGAAAAATACCTGTTAAATGTATATTTAGAATTAAATAATAATAGATGTAATGCTGTAAATGTTTTGTAAATATAGTCTTAAATATTTATATATTTTGTAACTAAAGAATCATTTGTATAACATGGTAGACATAGGGAAGTTTGCATGGTAACTTGTTGTTGTTCTCTCATACTGAAGAATAAAGTGTACTTCAAACAAAAAGGAAATCATTTCTGTAAGCTGTGCTGGGTTTTGGGGCCTCTTCAAAACTGAAAAATCACTTCTAGTTATTAAAGGAATGTATTTGTTCAACAGAAATCACCATTTCTCTGCAGGTTGAACAATTATGAGTCAGAGAATCACACCCAACACACATTTTTAATCAAAACAGAAATGCAAACACAGCAGTTTTCCGCACAGGGCTATTATTATGAAGGCTTTGTCACTTTTTTTCTTCATTTGATTGATCTTCTGTGATTTGGTATGGACCAACAACCTGTCCAGAGTGCACTGTGGCCCTTGCCTGATGACAGATTGCTACTGTCACGTCAATTAAAAAGTCTTATCCAACGAAAGTCTGGATGACTTCAGGCCAAATGAGCACAACCATTTTTGTACTAAAGATTAATAAATCAACTTTGAAGGAGACTGCGTAATATTTCAAGGGATTTTAACGACCCACTACAATTAAAATGGTTTCGATCATGTTCTTTGGCAATTTTGTCATGATGGAGGACAAGAAAATTAAGTTTGAAATTGCATTTCTGAATGCTTCTTTGTTCAAACTGGAAATCAGGAGCAGACCAAAAAATGCTGTTTGATAACGTACAATCTACAATCGGCAGACCCCAAGCTCCCTACTCTTTCCCATTCTGATAAATCCTCTTTAGGACGAATAAATGTACATCTTAGTTTTCGTCATCGAAGCTGACATCTGGCTCAAAACTATAAGACTGGATAACTCCGATATTGCTCGCCATTTTTGATTGCACCGGTAATTTTAGGTTCGGGGTGTGAGGGGCTGTAAACAAGCCACTCTGCAGAAACCATGTCCTAGAAAATGACAGTTCTTTTTTTTAATTGTCTAAAATGGCATAATTATAATTAAAAGACACTGAGACCACTTTAAAAATATATAAGAAATGATGGGAGTGGAACTTTAAAATATTTCAATAAGTCACTGCAAACAAATGTTTATGTTTTATATAAAGTTTATTTATCAAACATCGGCAACAGAAAGAATAAATTATGAAAGATATAAAATTATTTTCCAATATACTGATTATGACATTTTTAACCATTCAAATGTAGATTTCAACCTGATAAATCTGTGAAGTCTCTATTTAATTTTCCACTGGCATTGCTTAATGGTCGTCTTAAAAGAAAAATGTATAAGATGGTCCACTATACAAAAACATCACATATAGGGAAATAAAACAAAAAGTTCTTTCACATGAAATTACATACAACATCTCACAAAAAAAGGAAAACAAGGCTAAAAGCTGTTTAGTTCAGAAGATCCCTGGAGTCATAGTCCTCAATAAATTTCTTCATGGCCACCACACAGCGCTTGCCAACATCCCGCAGGTTTTCCTGCAGGGAGGACTGAATGGGACCTTCCAGGGATGGATCTTTGGCGATCAGCATCTTCACCACCAGGCTGAACATTTCACACTCCTGATAGTACACCTAAGAGACAAATATAATTGTGGATTTCGGGAAAAGGATGAAGGAGAAGAGGAGGCACAAAAGTGGACAGAAGCAGAAGTGAGATTGTTGAAGGAAAAAGACTAACAAGTGAGGTATGTGAGGAGTCTCATCATGTATTACCACTGAATGGATTCACGATCCACAGAGAAACTCACATGCATGCAAGTGTCAAGTGTGTGGAAGTTATTGGCTTTTTTTGCATTTATGCAACGAAAAAGACATCTTCACTATTAAGTGGGTAGAAACAGAGGAACAAACACAGGAAGCTCTAAAATGATGTCTGTCACACTGATGACAGATTAAAGCATTTGTCAAAAGCTTATGGGATGCAAGTGAGTTTGTGTCACTGTCTGGTTTAATGAGCAATTCAGAAGAAAAACATCAACAACCATGTCAAACAACATCTTCTCAACCAGACTTAATAATGTAAAACCAATAATGACATCTAAAAGTTGCCTCAAGTTCAGCACTTCAAAATAAATGCTTTAGACTATAGAAACAAACGTTGTTTTCAATGTTTTATTGATTCTCAGAGCTGTCTAAAGGCCGGTTATTCACACTTCCTTTAATCTCAGCCTGTACGCTTTTTTTTCTTTCTTTAGCTGTGTATAATCATCCCTTCTCTCAAAATGTGTGTGTGCATGTGTGTATGTGTAATTACACTTCCCCCACCTCATCTATCTCCCTCCTCTTCTGCTGGATGGCTCTGTCTCTTGCTGCTGTCTGGCTTGCAGTTAAAGGAAGCTCCATGTCTTTGCTCCATTCTCTGTCTTTACTTTTGGATGCTCTCTGATCTCTTTCGCTGCTTTGGTGTCTGTCACTCAGAGAAACCTGTGAGACAACAGGGTAAAAATCAAAATAGATATGGATTTTAGCCATTTGGAATATCTCAGCGAAATATATGAAGTAGAGCTTTCAGCTTTAGAGGGTTATGACATAACGCTCTGCTGTTTGCAGGATGCTTCCACCACCTGCAAGCGAACAAAACAATCCGTTAATCCAGAGATAATGAGTCCCTGACTTCCTCACCTCTAATTAGCTTTAGGTCAGCAGTTTATGACCAAGAGGAAGCAATAATGGAAAAAAAAGTATGCAAACGGTATTACGTTTTTTATTTTTAATGATTACAGGAATAAAATATAATTAAAAGAGAATTAAACTAGAAGAGGAAATGCCTTTAGAAATATCTCACAAACTCAACCTACCAAGTCATTTCTGATACCTTACCTGTCTAAATACAAGCATGTTTTGCAATTAATATGTGTATGAGGGCAGGTATGACTCATTAGTGCTTGACATGGAAATAATTGTTGACACATAATGCCTCTAAATCACCAAAATCTAACACAAAATTGAACACAAGTATCATACTGTAAGCAAGACATGAAAGGTTCTTTGCATGTCTTTCTAACAGTTTGTAATGGCAATGGAAAATTATTCTCCCATTGGAACCTTTGTGCCCTTAAATTTGAACTGCTTTCATTTGTTTTAAGCCTGTTAGGTTTGTTTGTGCAGCGAGTACAAATTTAATGAATTTGCTACACTTAACAGTCTCAGCAGGCTGTATTGTCCTTCTGAGAACAGAAAATGTACCCTGTTGCTCATTTTAGCAGCAGTGACATCAACAGCTAACAGCAACGAAGACACGTTTGACCTTGTTCTGCTGGCCTTCACCACGTTTGACAGTTGATGTGGTACACTTTGGATCATTCCCACCTTCTCTTTTTTCTTTCCATGTTGGATACCCTCCCATCATTTCGCTCCATCTGTCTAAAAAAGCTGGTTGCAGGACTACTCGGTAGAAATCAGGAAGGAATACTTGGATTGCATGCTTAAAAAAAGATTTTGTCTACAGGGGTCAATACTTCTGCCTTGTTGAGACAATAGCATATTTATAACCAAAAGAATTTCTCAATCTTTTGCTTTGGTTGCCTTATATGCTCAGTTAACTAATGAATGTTTCCTAATTGTTAACCTTTTTAGAGCTCATTACCAAAAATGACCAAAATTAGCAAAAATGTATCCTTGGTATGAAAATTCACATCTGTAGAACCATAACTAATATTTATTTATTGTAAAAGCTAATACAATCAGTTAAAAGCACTAAATATAATCTATTCTTGTTTATCTGTTAGAACTTTAATATTCATAGATAAATAAAAAAATAAAAACACCTATCTTAATTATTTGCTCTGCTCCCATATAAAAAAAAAAGCTTTTGAAAATCTTCTGTAAATATATTAAACAATATAATCAGAATACATCAGATATAACTTTTTTCTTATAGCTTTAAACTTTTTTTAATAAAGGACTGAAGTAAGCCACTCAGCTCCACTCCTCTTTTTTTCTGTGAAGTGTGTCTCATTTTGCATCCGTCCTGTGGATTCAAATGACAAAAATAAACCTGGATACATATTACTTTCAAGAACCCTTCAGGTTTTTTGTGTCACATTAGGGAACATACAATACGTTGCTAGAGAGCTGCATTAGCTCAGAGAACACCACTACCACACCCCAAAATGACTGATCATGTTATTCTCAAGTACCTGCAATTCTCTCATCTTTAGAAACAAATTAACTTTAACTCACAAACTGAACTGATTGGTGTTTTTTTGTCCATCATAAAATGTGTTTAAAAAATCTAAACGATAAAAACAACAGTTCACTTCTACTATTCGACAAAGTGTACATCGACCTTGTTATCTAGCTTTTAATCAAACAAACCAAACTATTGCAGAGCTAAAGGAAAAAATAAATAAACTAACAGCAGAGCTAAAACTAAAGGAAACACTCCAAGCAAGCGCTTTCAGAGTGGCTTCCAATCTAAGGTGATCCTTGAGCTGCCAGCTGCCCAGGACGCTCTTCCCGTGGACTCTGCAGAATGTGCTCGGCCTTTATCCTGCTACACACCAGGAACCGCTGTCTGTTTGAATTGCACAACTTTGGAGTTAGAAAAACTGCGCCTGCTTGTAAACTTACTGTAAACTGCACGTCCTTGTCTCTGCTGGAAGTGGCTCTGGTGAAGACAGGTCTAGGAGCTGGAAGACAAGCAAACCACAAGGTCAGCAGCACAGCAAGTGTTCATGCGTAACGTAAGCCAAGTCACTGACTCATTCATTTGCTTTTTTTATTTCATATTAAACAAAGCTTACAGGTATTTAAAGTTGTTTCTGTCACATCTAATATTATAGTATAGACTTCAGATGGTTTGTCGAGTGAAGGCGGTTTGAGTTTTGTGTGAATCCGTCAATATTCTGTCCATCTGCCATCAGTATTCCCATTAAAAGCCATATCTTTGTTATGGTTCATGATAGGCTGCAATAAGCGCTCCTTCTCGTCTTCTCTCGCACTCTCATATACACACAAAAGTCGGCGATGAGTCACCATCATCGCACCATCACTCAGGCACACAAAAAAAAAACCTGTTCCCCTCTCACACATACACAAACACACTCCTCCACAGTGCTGCAGTATGTGCACATATAAAGCGGCTGTGTGCAGAAAGACGATCAAAGATACTCAATAGCAGCAGCAGCACACTTCATACTAGCAACAATCTGCTATGTGGATTTAACAATTAGTCTTACAACCACGGAAGCACAATGAATCTTTCCTGTTTACTTCCTTCCAACAGACTAATGATAGAGGGGGTTTCTTACGTACTTCATAAACCTACCTCCCACTAAATGACACCTTTAAACTGAGGTCGCATGCACAACACAAGTATATCACTGGTGACATAATGCATTTCTGGAGGAGGGACGGAAATATTCCACAACACTGGTTTGATGTTACCCGATTGTAAAGATGAATCAACCAACCATTGGACGTATCAAAAAGAAAGAAAAAACTGCCTTTCAATTATTTGTGATGGAAAGTGCTTGGAAACATTAGTGCCTCTGCTTGGTTATACTGCCGCCCAGTGGTTCAGGCTTATATTTAAATGCTACGTAATGCATAAGCATATTTGGTGGAGGTGGGGGTGTTTCAGGGGGTACACCGTCTGCAAGCTGTTGCAACACAAAGAACACTTGGATTTAAGCATGCCAACATGCATTGCAGCACTTCCTCTTCCAGCAAAAGCCTTCCCCATTTTGGTCTTTCTTCCCATTCAATCACAATATTTTTTAAACATGTTTCATAAAATAGATTTCATCTTCTTTGGCTCCTAGTTTGGTCTTTCCATGACTACAAATTCTCGGGTTAATATTCTACTTGCTTTTTTCTCACCTTCTTCCTTTCCTTTTGGCTTTTCCTTTCAGGGGTCGCCACAGCGAATCAGCTTTCTGATTCACATATTTGTGCCCTTCCTGGCACAAACCTCTGTAATTATCTGAGCTTGGGAGCAATGAGACCCTGGCTTGGACCCCCTGCTTTTACTATCATTTTACATCCAGCCCCCTGGGCTGGCTCTCTTTCTGCTTTACATCTCAATGCTTTATGTTCAGATTTGGTTTTTCATACAGGTTATTTTAAATATTTATCTACATGTTTTTAGCACAGTTTCTGCTTCATGATCAGCAAACACACGAGTATAATATACTCCTTAAGCTGAAGGCACATCTACATTATAATTTTTGGTACTAAAACAGTAGAATAACTCTAAAAAAAGTTCAAAATTGCTTTCTTTTTTTTATTTATCTAGCTTGTCTAATTTGTCTGATTTTGAATCCTGAAAATAAAGAAAATGCATGAAATTGGAGATTTTCTTTGGGACTTTACTCACTGAGAACATTCCATCCCTTTCGGCAAAATCATTTAGTTTTGTTGAGAGGCCGTGCCTCATGGAGAGCCATGTGTACTGCTTCACACCCATGATCTATGAGCAGTGCCGTGTTCAAACACAGAGCTGTTCGTAGTAACAATAGATGTGAAAACTTGGTTCCATAAGTGAGATTACACTTAACTGCAGATAATGCTGAGTCAACATTTTAAGTGCAGCAAGTAGTTTACATATGGGAGCAAAATATTCTGCTTTAACTCTGTGGTGTGAGTTTCCATTTTGTCATTAAAAATAGTCCTCAAGATTTTCAGCATTGCTGATTTAAAAAGTAGGACATGTTAAATACCCCTATTTTTGTCACTTTTTACTCCAATTACTGCAGTAGATTGCAGTATTTTGATTTGAAACCGTTTGAGAATTTTGTTTCTATGGAGAAAAACATTAAACATTAAAACATATATTTTTTCAACTATTTTATTTAATTTTAAAATGTCTTATATTAGGCTGCTAATTCAATTCAATTCAATTCAATTCAATTATACCATAATAATATACCATAATAAACGACACATTGAATTTTATAGATGTGCTCTGATGGGCCACAGTACTGTTGTCTTGCAGTGTTACAGTTTGTTATAAATGAGAACAAAATAGTTTTGGTGAAAAGCATTATTAAATCAACATTTCTTAATCAAAGAGAAAAAATATTTCTTAAAGTTTTACAGTTTTGCATATTAGACTTTATTTTTCAGTATTTGATAAACTCTGATATTTTCATCCAATGTGTGTGGACTGATTTCCAGTCTTGTCATCGGTGGATATTCAAGTAAGAATTTGAATAAAAGTGCAAACAGAGTATTTTACCAACCCTGAAGTTGCAAATGTGTCAATAAGCTTCAAATCAGAGCAGTTTTGTGTGGGCCCTGAAAGAAATCAATGCAGCAACAGTGAAAACATACAAAGAAAAAGCTATGTCTTTTCCAGGCATGTGTACTATAGCATGCATGTGCTGTATTCATCCACTTACTGCAGCTTTGTCTTGTAGGTGAATTTCTTTCGATAGTTTCTCTCAAATCAAAATGCTCCTTCCCCCTTTCATCCTTCGGTTTCTCTTTCTCTTTCCGTCTCTCCATGTCCGCCCTCCCGTCGTCCTTCTCCCTCACAGGGATTCGGTAAGGTTTAGGGGGGAGGTAATCTTTGCGAGAAATGCCTAACCGGGGTTTGAAGTAGTTATACTTATAACCTCCTTTGTAGAATGAATGGTCATCTCTTGGAAAGCTGAATGTCACAAGAAAAAAATACAGGTGAGCCAAATCATTGAAAGGTAAATTTAGGGAAAGAACTTCTAACTTACTGAGGTTTGTAAAATCCTCTTCCAATTCTTGGTTTGTGAAAATTTGGCGGATGCCATGCCCGTGGCCTGGACGGGCTCCGCACTCTCCTGATTGGTCTCTTTTCCTCCTGATTTAATAAAATACAAATAATTACACAACACTGTGACATATCATTTTTTTACTAACAATTTTCATATCTAATAGGGGTGAAGCAATTAATTGGCTTTATCGATGGATTGATTTATATCCCTACGTTCGATCTGTCGTTAATTAAATCGATCTATACAAACATAAAATCATTTCAAAATAAAATAAAATGATTTTAAATGGTACTGGAAATTATCATTTGGATAGAGGCAGGGTGGGTTTATATTATTATAACATTAAAAAGTGTGTTTTCCACTATGATGGCAGCAAAAAAATGATCAAGCCATCATTACAGTCCAATGTGTGGAAACACTTTGAATTTTACAGAGATGTGTGACCATACAGTGTGGTTCCAATAATGTTCCCTCTGGATTATTTTGATGTGGAAAAACAACTGTGAGCTGAACTTTATGAAACTAAAATGTGAATAAATTTGAAATTTATTCTTTTTGTTTGTTTGTGCACATATTTAATTTACCCTTGGTTATCTTGCAAGAAATACAGGGAATCTGGAAAACTGCACCCCCATTAAGTCCTCAGATATTTATCACTGAGTCACACTGGTTGAATTTTGGCCAGAGATGTCCTGGATCGTGAATCAGATCTAATTGGATCGCTCAAAATGAACCAATATTGTTAAAATGCATCATTACAGCCCTAAAATCTAATCTAGAAAGCGCAAAAGGTGTTCCAGAGGTGCACTTAAAAGATGTTTCGATAAAACAATGTTTATTTTGTGAGGATTTGTTCCTTTTCTTTTCTTAGCACATAATTAACATGCAAATGACTTTACAAAACAATTTCCAAGGAAAATAGACCCCCGACATTTCCACCAGCGGAATATTTCTATGCTATAAAGAGACTAAATGTATAACAGCCATAACACACTTTGTTTTGTTGTTTTGCACCCACATGTGCAGTGACTGTAGCTCATTGAAACCGTCACAATTTAACCCACCCAATGCAAATAGTGCTGACATGGTGCACATTTTTATCAAACTTCAACTGGACTAGACCTGTTATTGTTTAAAACAAACTGCCACTGGACTTTCTCTGGTATTTACCTGAGGAATCCTTGATTTAAATCATATAAATCACTAACACCTTTGGTCTTCCCACCCGCCCCCCAAAAAAAGAAAAGAAAGAATGAAAAAATGAAGAACAAGCTTGCTGCACATTGTTGTCTGGGATCAAAGTGTAAAAAAGATTCCAACAGGAGTCCAGGCTGTGTTTATGAGACTCATAAATAATAAGAGGCCTTCAAATGGCCTTTTCAAACCTGATATTGTCTTTCTCGTTTCAATCTGTAAAAAAAAATGCAGCTTTGGGGGTCCTGCAATGTATTTCACCTCAATGTATTTCACCTCACAGTTTATGTGGTTATAACAAAAGGTCAAACCCAATATTTGTTCATTCCTACACAAATGCAGATTTATGTGTGACCATTTTTTCTGTTTATTATTACCTCATTGTCCTTCGTGTTTTGCGCTCGTGGATAATCCATGTCGATCTTTGAATGAACGGCAGGTTGTTTATTCTTGTTGTGGTACTCTCACCTGGAGGAGCGTGCGACCTCCCTGCTCCCGTCCGTCCACATGGACGAGGAAGCGGTTGTTTAAAATGTCAAAACGACCAGCAGTCACTCACAAAGGTTCCAAATTAAAGTGTGCAGCTCAGACTCTGACGAACTCAGCATAAAACGTCCAAATACGATCGTTTTTCCCCTGGTTTATTGAACAAAACCATGTACCGCCGCACACTTCCTTATTCTGCGAGCAGCCAATCAGGATGCAGCTTTGCTGCTTCTGGTTGACGCTGCTGTCAAAGCGAAAGAAAAGAGATGATTGGCAGTGAAAGAGGCGCTGTGTGTAATGCGGCTCTACCTGATTGTGACGGAATAGATAAATAAGTATCGCCTTTGGGTGTACATGATGCATCTAAGGTTGTCAGACCTGTTTCCATAGATCTGTTGTTTTTTTAAGTTATTTTATTGTGAAAAACTTTTTTCAAGCATTCATTGTTATTACATTTTATTTTTATTTAAAAAAAAATTAAAGTAAGCTTTTTTTTACTAAAAGTAATTTAAAAGAATGTTTAGATGTATTCCTTTTCTATCTTCTACAAGTTTCGTGTTCATTTTAGTTTGGGTGTATTTTGTGTTCAAAAATCGAGTACTAATCTTTTTAATCCCTTATGCCTGCAGGGACACAGATTTCCAGATTCTTTTTCCTCCTTTTTTTTCATTAGTCTAAGGTGACCACGTGCCTCTGCAATAAATTCAAACAGAAAGAAAGAAAACCTAAAGAAATTGGGGACAAAATGAGCAAAATTATCAAATTAAAGAAGTTATCAATCATGTTTGTACTTCTGACTGCTCAAATGTATTTTCAAAGAAATCACCTGACAATCATAGCTTTTAGGTCAGAAAAAAAGTCAAATCCCATGATAATTGTTGGGAATTCTTGGCAGTGCAATTAAAAAAATAAGTGTCACAACACCAGTAAATGTTTTTAATCTTTAAACTAAAAGAGGTGCTTGTGTTTACATCCAAAATGCCTGCAAAGTTCAAACCAAGTATGCTGATTGCCTCGTATTTTTTAGCACGTTTCATAGAAGCAGGGACATTTTTTTAAGGTAGAAGACATAATAAGGAGGCAAAACAATACCTCCTACCATCTTGAATACTAACATCCCTCCCCTGACGTTTAGTGTTCCTGTCTCCACCCATTGTCTCCACCCACCATCACATTCCTTTTCCTGCCAGAGGACAGACTCAGAATCATAACCTGACCACTTTGGCATGAGTTGGATTGGGACAATTGTCTGCCTTTGCTCTTCATCCTCCTGTGAGTGACCCAATTCATCTACCCGGCTTCATACAGGAAAGGTAAGAGTAGAACTTTGTATGCCTCTGAAGCTGTTTTGTCTCACTGTTGCTGCTTGGGTTTCAAAGCTTGTTCAAACAGGTTTTTTTTCTGCCCAGGTGAGTAAAATAGTTATTGTGTTCTGTGAATGTGGAGCTTAGCTTCTTAGTCTCTCATAGTCTAAGCCTTCTTTTTCTTAAATGTAAAGTTTTTGGTTAACTTCTTTTAATAGAGAAAAATAGTTGAAGTATAGATAGATTAATTTTGCATATTCATTACTATTTTGAAGGAGGAAAGGATGCACAAATGTCGTTTCTGACTTTTCAATTTGACTTTTTTTTCTCACAGAACTTTTCCCATGATCGTCTCTAAAATCCCTCCAACTTCCTTCCTTTTCAAGTTCTAAGATTTTCTTGAGGTAAAATTGACAAAGTTATGGAATTCTCTTGTCTTAATGTTATTTTCATGCATTCTTGGCCTTCAACTGTAAACTCAGGTTAAATTATACAGTTTGTGTTATGCACATTTATTTAATATTTTTAATATATGCGTATCCATGCTTTTAAAATATGCTTTTCTTGAAGCAAGAATGGAATAATAAAATCAGTGTTTGAGTAAAAGCACTGGCTAATTTTCCTTCTTGCTTTTCAGGATGGAAACATTCTCCAGGTCTGAAATTTTGCAGAAGTTGAAATCAAGATGTGTCTCGCTTGCTGCTAACAACAACCGAGGCTTTAAACAAGAGTTCAGGGTAACCAAGACAAACAGAAATACAACTTGCATCAGATCCGTGGTTTGTGAGGTGTTCACACGTGCTCCCATCTTTGGCTTTATGCAGGAGCTCAGTGAAGTTGGGAAAGACCTCCCCACCAAAGCAGGCGCCGCAGACGCCAACAAACAGAAGAATAGATACCCTTTAATTTTGCCGTGTGAGTGTGAAGCCTCTGATGTTTGAAATCTTTTCGGGAAGTGTTCCTGACCAAATGTGACACTAATGTCTGTCCGCTCTCCACATTTGATTGTAGATGATCACAGTCGGGTGAGGCTGTCCATTCAAAACCAAGATCCAGGCTCTGATTACATTAATGCAAATTTTGTGCCTGTAAGATCTCTCACTTCCAGACTCATTGTTATGGGGTGTTGGTTTTACTACTCTTGCGTCTCGCCTGAGGTCATTACCAGTCTGTGTTTGTGTGTCTGGATTCAGGGCGGAGGGTCAGAAAGAGACTTCATCTGCACCCAGGGTCCTTTACAAAACACCTTGCCAGACTTCTGGAGGATGGTGTGGGAGCAGAACGTCAGGATAATTGTCATGGTGACATCACTGAAACAAAAACACACTGTACGACCCCTGTTTAAAACTCTACACTCAAAAGATGGAATATTAACTGAAGGGCTTAGTTTTTTTTTAAATCAACTGATCAAAAAAGAACTTGGATTCATTTGCTTTACAAAATCATCACAACTTCAATTGAAAATGACAAATCCCTTTTTAAAAAGACATTTTCAATCTATAAGGAGCAAGAGGATATGTAATTACTTTAAATATTGTGACATAACTTTAAACAATTGCTTTGGTCTGCTCTGACCAAACAAAACACTCTGGAAAAATCTTTAAAGCTCACCACAGACTTATCGGTTAAGAATGGGATTGCACTTTTAGGATTATGAACTAGACTGTATTTCAACTCTAAAGTGGCAAAACAAGTAGTAAGGAATCCCTGCACCCAGACAAAAAAGAAACACAGTCAAAGTAGATTTATGCATGTACACATTTTTATTTCTTTTTGTTTTGGCAGAGAAAAAGTTTTATTTAATGTATATCTGTAACGTATTTAGCTTAAGATGTTCAACTCGAGTCATCTTTAATTAATGAATATATCCCAGACATGTTTTGTATTCAAACACAAATTTGTTGAATTTGAATCTTGGTTACATTTATATGTGATATTACAAGAGCCAAGCACTGTCCTTTTTAAAACAAATGATCGTGGCATTCCAATAGCTTGGCGGATTCTTTTATTTTTTTGACTTTTACATCTCTAAAATGACACTTTTGTTTTCAGATTATGTGTGAAAAGTACTGGCCTCTGGAATCTAGGACCATGTATTATGGATCAATTCAAGTGACAACTGTGACTCGCAAACAGGCTGCAGATTTTTTCATAACAACCATAAACCTGCAGCAGGTGAGTCAGCTGCCTCCTGGATGTCTTCTGACTTCTGTGCTCGTCACCTGTGCATTCAAAATGTGCGCTAACATTTCAGAGAGGAAACCCAAATGACAGAATAATTACACATTACTACTATCCCACCTGGCCAGACCAGGATGTCCCACTCCCTTCGTCTCTGTGTGTGTTCACTGAGCATGTGCGGCAGCATTTGGAGGCCACTCCTTGCCTGGGGCCGGCCGTGGTGCACTGCAGGTGGGAGTTTGACCTCTGAAGTCTATAAGTTAGCCCCCATATTTGTCTGGTGTCAGTATTTTTCTGTAAATCTTGACTGTTTTTTTACAATACAGTGCAGGCGTTGGGCGGTCGGGGACATTTGTCACCTTGTTGTGGCTAATGCAGCTGTGTATGCGAGGGATCCAGCCGAACATCAAAGCTGCTGTGGAAGACCTGCGGCTCCATCGAATGTACATGGTTCAGACTCCTGTGGGTCAATGCTCTCATCATCCGCTCTGGTGGAATCTAGCCACATTTCTAAAATGAATGAGTTTTCCATGACTCGCTGTAGATCACCTGCTCAACTTTGTGTTCCCAGGATCAATATATACTAATTCATGACTGTCTGATACAATGGCTCAGTGGAGGAGCGATAGGAAGGTGAGAAAGCAGGACATGCTCAAAGAGCTCCAACAGGGAAGGCAGCATTGGTTAGTGCAACCTGTAAACCGCATCTCCACTTTCTATCAGCAGGCCTCAGAGTCAAGGAGCCAACCCACAAACTAAAGTCAGCCCTCAGAGCTCTTCAGGACGAGGAGACAAAGCAGGAAAGAGGAGACAATCCTCCCAACGCCCACCTCAACCATCACAGAATACAGTGCAGCAGATTTTAAAGCCCGGTAACCTGCTGAGGAGGCTACTGCCCTCCGTATCGAATATGAAGACGTCAAACGGCTCCTGATGGCATTCCAGAGGATGGCCAGACAGGATTCTGGCCCGCATGAAGCACCTCCAGTGGGGGCAGCGAAGATGAAAAAAAAAAGTGCTTTGTATACAATACAAGGACATTTCCTGCAGGCAGAAAACTGGCCTAACATTTCTGTTTAAAAGATTTGTACAAAAAGACATTAAATGACGAGCGCCATCGCACAACCATGACAGAACAATGAATGTATCAAAACTGTTTTCAGAAATGATGGCAAGGTTTTCACTGTTTCTAAGAAACTTTTTTTGGTAAACTCTCCTGCACAATTGTTTATTTTATACGTTTCTGGGCATGGCTGTTTTTTAATTGTGACCATAGCATTTTTAAACATAGCGAGGTCAAGAGGTCTCTCTAAAGGAACAATTACATATTTTATAATCGGTACAGATTTGCTACTTACAGTCTACTTGTTCCTTACGATCCAAGTGCAAATTTGAAGGTTTCTTTTGTTAATCTGATGTTGCAGTTCCATTTTGAATGTACTTACTCATGTGTCTGTGACACATTCGTTTTTATGTGAAGGGAAAATGAAATAACTTTGCACTTCTAGTCAGACCTGTTATTCTACTCATCCCTTGAGTTTCACAAGAAGTAAAGGTTCCTACGTTTGCACAAAGACAAAAAAAACTGCAGGCAGAGCAAGTTTCAGGCCATGAAGAAAGCCTTAAACAAGATCTGCATTGTGCTGCAAAAACAACTAGCTTTATTAAAAGTCTGCCCCAAAACTGCTTTAAAGGCTGTTCTTATTTTTTATTAAGTTCTTGTATTGAAAACTCATTGTGCATGAATTCATGTCACACAAATGGTTATCAGCACTTCAGGATGCACATGACACTAAAAACAGACACGTACAACGACTGTACAAAAAAAAAACCTGATCCATGTTCAAAAACATACAGGCACTGTCATTCATTTCAGATGATTAAAATCCATCAGAGTTTATGAAGGCGCTATGATTAATATACATTGTGGAACATTTTAAGGGCCAACAAATGATCATCTTTCTCCTGTTTTGCAGTGAAAATCAGAAAAGAAGTTCCTTTTCAGGAAAAGAAAATGTTGGAATTGGTAGCCTCCTGAGAAGAGAAATGAGGATCAAGCAGAGTTCAGCATCCTGCCCCTTCCCTGGGTCCCGCCTCCGACATACAGCAAGGTCTACACACTGCAGGATGACAGGTGGTGGTGGGTTTCCCTTAAAAGCACAAAATCCAAGGCGGATTTTTTGTCCTGATGTGATTTACTGCCCGAGCTTGGAGGAGAAACACCTTGAGCAGCATTTCCGGAGTCCAACAGGTACAAATGAGAGGTCAGTTCAGCAAAGACAGGAATATATCCATAAAAAAAGATTTTACACAACTGTACGAGTTTTTAGGCCAAAGCCTGGCTGCTCAAAGCAGCTTTAATACCACAAAGGTATTCACTGGGACTCGGGCTGTGATCAAAGCAGGAAGAACAGTAAAGAAACAAGAAGAACATGAATAGCAGCATAGCACAGGCCAGCCCAAGTGAGGATATATGCAAAAATATATTACACATTAAAATAAAGAAAATACTTATTACAAACTATTGGTGAGAACAACCAACTGTTAAAATAACACTTAAATTAGAGTTCAGGTCCAATAAAATTGTTAGACACTACATCCTTTGGCCGAAACAAAAAGTAAAAGGTAACTGAGTGACTGCCTGAAGGAGACAAATCATAATCTATATGTGTTGTATGCCTATGTACAGTTTGTGTAGAAGGTAAGGTAACACACGGTGAATATAAACATATACATGCCTCCCCTTAGCACAACAGTGTGTGTGTGTGGGGGGGATTTGATGAGCAATTGAAGGCTAGGTGAAGAAAAGAAGGAGGTCTCTTCATTTTTTTTTAATTCCCTTCTGGTCCCATTAATGCACATTTTCCGACATACTAATGGCTTCCTGGATTTCACGAACGAAAAGGATGCGAGCCAGCATCTGCTCCAGCTGCTCTTTCGGGATTGACTGGGTCGAGTACCAGATGGGGCTGTTTGGAGCCACCACAGGCTCCGGAGTCAGATAGAAGGTATCGTTGCGACCTTTGGCGCTCTGCGGACTGACAGAAAACAGAAACGTGTAAGAACATTTCTGGGATGCCCAGATGTTTTTTTTCTAAAAATTTCTTTAGAAACAGACGGGAAAAACTTAGAGAGAGCATATCAAATGGGTGGGGGGTCTGTCACCAAATGTGAGCTTTGAAATAAAAAAACTTTAAGTATGATTTTTCATCTACGTGGATTAAAAAAAAATTCAAAGACACAGCAACAATCAAAGATGCTCTAAAGTGCTAATAATTATGCTGAAAGTGAAAATACAATTACTGACCTTCTGGAGAATAACAAGGAAAGATTTCTTAGGCGTCCATGTTTTTCAGTTGCTTAGCAACGACATTTCTCACATTTAGATTTTTAGCACACAGTACAAGGTTTACTGCACCCACCATGCCAATTACACAAACTCAATGTTTTATTTAAAAAGCAGCAGCTCTTCTTCAAATAAACTAGAAAAACAAACCCTGACAGAGTAGAAGGTGAGAAATAGTAGAAGTGTTCTGCACTCAGGCCTCTGAATTTGCATTTGTACCTTGTAATTTAGAAGCTACATTTAATTATGTTAAATCATGCATCAGAATAAAGTGGAGCAGGGAGTTTGTGGCCGTAACAAATACAATATTTTTTTAAATATACTCCGCATTCACAATATGTAAAATATATTGGGTGGGCCACAAGCCCCCTGCCCCACTTTATCTGATGCATTGACTTGTAGACGATACACGTAAGTCTTTGGTTTCCTCCTCTGAGCTGAAATCTGGCTCAAATCTGTACAACTGGATGGCTCCAATGTTGCTTTTTTTTTGTACCAGTAATGTTAGGTTGGGGTTGTGATGGGCTTTAAGCTAGCAGGAGTGGCATTACGGGAAACTCTGAGCAATGGGAAGGGGGGGGGGGGGGGTGTTTGCTTTGCGCCAGCAGTCCCGCCCACAGCTCGGTGGTAACTTTCTGATGATGGCCTTCATCAGAAAAGTGCCACAATATGTAAAAACACCAAAAACATGATTTTCCTCTTACTGGGTCTTCAAAGCATGTTAAAATCTGTGGTTAAGAAATTTGCACGGTTAAATTAGCTAAAAAGCAACATTAAATGACACCAGACTTTTTCATCTTTTTTTCCCATGGATTCCTCATCATCTTCTTCATATTTACCATTTGAAGAGGTAGAAATCATAGAGCTTGATGGGGCATCGTAGTGGATTCTCTGGGTCTTCCAGCTGTTCTGCATACATGTCGTCTGTTACTGTACAAAAAGCAGAAAGGACGACATTGTGAATCAAAGCTTTTGCTAAAATGTGTTTTTTCTCTTAGACATTTGATCCTCTGATGCTTTTACCTTTCTGCCCAATGAACCTCTCTGTTGACTTGAGGTATCGGATGCTCGTGCTTTTATCTTTAGGGTTGTTGGGACTCTTTCTGGTGTGTCTTAACACTTTTGAAAAGGCCACTTTCAAATGCTGATCCACTGTTTTCAGATGAAAATACCTAGAAATGCATACATATTAGTTTATAAGGCACATATGTAAAGTTTAAGGGTCAATGGAAACAGCCCGTCTGATCTCTATCATAAGCAAATGACAGCACTGACCCTCTAAAACTCACTTTGTGTTGAAGAACATGAGAGTGGTGAGCAGTGTGGAGGGAGAATGAGCTCCCAGCTGTTTACATTCCCACAGCATTTCCTCCGTCACATGACTGGGGATAACGTAACCTGTTATGGAAACGTAAGGGAAGATGATAAAGAACTGCAGTGTGATACTAAGCCCACACCCACTTTAAAATGGACTCTGTAGGAATTGAGAACATGGGCATTAGCTACCTAACAAAAAAGTAAGATGTTAACAACAAATTATGTATAACTACACCTATCAAATAAAAATATAAATACATTTCCTGTTAATTAACAAAATAAGTTACTAACTGAACTGTAAAAGTAATAAAGAGTTGGGTTTTGTTTTACATTTACCATCCAGTTAGAGGAAAGAACACTGTGTTTTATGAGGAAAGAACATTGTAACAAATACACTGGCTTTAAAAAAACCAAAACATTTGGTGGTACCTAAAGGATGAACAGACGGCCTCCAAGGTTCCAGGATTTGGTGAAGACTGTGTGCAAAACGAGTGTAGTACTGATCTGAGAAGATGTCATCCACTCGACCATTATCGAACAGATACTACAGGGGGGAAAAAGAAACATGGTCCATAACTTTGATTACATCATAGCAGTCAGCAATGGAGGATTTTAGTGTGGTGGGTGTAATGACAGCCATCACCACAAATAAAGCCGCTAAATCCAACCAAAATCCTGCAATTACACAAAAACCCCTCCCCATTTTTAATCATTGGAAAGCCTTTCTGCTTTACCTTAACATGACAGAGAGAAACAAGTGACCCCTTGTTTTGTTAAAAAAAAAAAGAATTCAATATAAACATCCCACTAAATATTGGTTTTACCGTATCCAGGACTATTCAGTGTTTGTTAAGGGATTTCCTTCTTGTACAATATACATTACAATTACAAAATGTTATAATGAACAGGGTGTGTTTTTGTGTGCCTTTGAGGAGCTCACTTTTTGAATACACAAAAAGATATAGTATAGGACATCAGCCTCATAAGACTCCCCCTCCAGTCCCCGAGCCTCTGTTGTCATCAAAGACAGACCCATACAGAGCTCAGCCACCGCACAAGACACCAAGTCTTCCTGAAAGCGCAGTGCCTGCCGTCCTGACAGAAAAACAAAAACACCGTCCATCAATATCATAGAAAAGGGTGGAGGTGATGACAATAAGCAGCCAAGTGAATAAATATATATTTCATCTCTAATTTATCTGGAAAATAAACAACTAATTAGCCATTTCAGCAGCAATTTGTGGGGAAAAAACACGTTCTACGTGGTGTTTTAATGACATTACTACAACAGTGTGGACCTGACTCCATCGTCTCTACTCAACTTCTGGAACACATGAATGAACAAAAAGAAAACACAAACTGAATGAAACCAGTCAATCACAAAGCTTGAGGAATTCATAAATCCTCATAATGTAGGCTTTTTGTACTGGTGGGTTGGTGTGGTTGTGATGAACTAAAACAGTGCTTAAACATTTCCATTTTGCACATTTAATAGCTGTAGCACATTTCTTCAAATTCTGCCACATTTACATAAATTGTGTTGATGTGTTGATCAATTTGGATTGACCTTATTAAACAGACAATTAAAAATGGTATATAGATAGCTTTTGTTAGTCAACAACACTGGTAAATTTTGAGTTGTTTACCTGAGAAATGAATGATAAAATTCTTGTAAATAGAAGGGGTGCACTATATCCTGACATAAAAAAACACTTGCATAAAGTTAGATTTGCACCAAAACCATCTTTTTTCTTTAATCTTTAACTTACGGCCAATGGGGGCAAGTTTGTTCTTGTCCGACTTGTCTAATTCAGCGTTCTTGCGCTGCGCCCAAAGCCGCCATACATCCAACCCTTCCTCTGGCTTCAGTGTAGCAGGCAAAAGCAGCTCTTGGACCTGCACCTGTTGGCCTTGACCGTCTACTTCTGCCACCACCGTCTGACCCTGTTCAGACATATCAACTGTTCACTGTGCTGTCAGCATAAACGCATTTAAAGGATTTTTAAAAATGGATGCTAGATGCATACCTGTGCTATTACTTGCAGCTGCTGGGCTTCCTGTCCCGACAGACCCTGTGTGTGCAGTACCTGCTGCTGGGGGTCCCAAATAAGTGACTGTGTGGTGTTTGAGTAGCCCTGCACAGCCACAGGGATGTGGATGTTCCCATTCATCAGTTGGGCAGGAAACAGGGTGTTTGCGGACAGTGTGTGCACCACTTCCTCCTGGTTCCCCATGCCACCGGAGCTTGTTATGCTGGAAACAGCCTGTGCTGTCTGACTTTGACTAGTCACATTTTTAAGCTTGTCATTCTCAATCGTGACCTGTGTAGGCATTGTTGTCATCGTTGTAGTGTTTGCTCCAGCAACCTGCACTGTTCCATAGGCCTCTTGGGGAATGGCAATGTGTGTGACCTGCTCACGACCCCCAGATCCAGCAGGAGCAGAATAAACAGGGATGGTCCAGGTCTCCCCTGTAGGACTGGTGATAGTCCCAGTGGCGCTGTAAAGGTGTGAACTGTCCACAGTTAGGAGATCTGGTCGAAGGGACACATAACTCTGCTGCTGTCCCTGACCCTGAGGAATAGCCAGGACTGTGGCTACCTGCTGGCCGGGAAGAGCATAAGACACCGTGATGGGCATGTCCACCTTGCGTTTCTTGGCTGGCTGGAGAACACCTGCTCCCTGAGGTGCAGCTATTGTGGTCCCCATTACTCTTCTCTCAGTACCATCCTGTTGCTGAGTGGGAGAGAGGGCCCCTACAGTCTGGATCTGGATTTGTTGACCTCCTGCAACAGCTGCTACCAGCTGTGCTTGTAGCTACAACATAAAGGGTTGATTAAACATTTAATTTTTTTGTAATCAAAACATTGTGTTGCTGTTTGTGTGCAAACCTGTTGGTGCTGCTCTTCTGTTAGCTCCCCTGGCTGAATCAGCTGTGCCGTGGTTACACCTTGTAGCTGCTGATGTGAGCTTGAGGGCACTTGGAGAACCTGGCCCAGCATCTGGCCTTGCTGCTGACCTTGAATCTGCACCTAAAAAAAGCATTAGACGTGTGATTTAATATCCCAAATTAGGAAATACATCTCCAGATAGACAGAAATACAAACCTGCACTATCTGTTGTTCTGTATTCTGCTGCACAGACTGCTGCTGGGCTGCAGACTCTTGTATCTGCTGTTGCTGCTGAGGCTGAACCTGCACCTGAACCTGTATCAGAAGATACTACATGTCAAAATTCTTATACTCAGAGGAAGAACTTCTCATAGGATTGTTGGAGACTATTAGAACGGCAGTTTATTAAATAAAAAAATTAATTAAAAAAACTAAAATTAAGGTTTGTTAAAACTTAGTGAAAAGAGTTTTAATAATTGCCAGATGCTAGAGAATTACAAAGTATATAGAATTTTTTTTCCAAAATTTAAACTGTGTTTATGTCCTAAAAATGTGGAGATGTTCTGTCTAAAATGAGATTCAATTCAGTTGAAATATCTGTTAGCTGTTTGCACCAAGAACAAAACAAAACAATTTATTCTTGTGAGTATTACGCCAACATTTATGGACATGTCAACTCTCCACTGAGCCAAAAAAAAGAAAGAAAAAGTTTTGTTTAACTTTGTAAAATAAAAAATATCATTCTTAAATATTTCCAATTTCTTCTTGACTATAATAAACGCAAGTCATTTTTCTTTTTCGCAGCAAAAAATGCATAATTTATAATGCAATACAGCTCTATCTGATCTAATTTGGGGTCATGTGTTTTAAATGTAAACATTTTTAAATACAAGTTATTCTAGTTGCAAATGAGAGGTATATTTTTACAACAGTGTCAACTAGGGCTGCACGGTATGAAGAAAACTCACGATATGCAATATTAGTGATCAATGTTGTGATAACGACATAACCTGCGATAAATGAACAACTAGCAAAAACAACAAAAACATTTCCATTTCACTGCAAAAGTTTAATTTAAATAAGAGTCAAAATACCTTAAATTATTCTCCAAATGACGCTCGTCTAATCAGGAGGGCAACATCTAACATAAGAGCTCCAATTGGTTGGTCAAATGCATAAAGGGATTTGTTCAATTCATTAAATAGTTCAAGTTAATATAAGATTGTGACTACGTGAAACTATCATGTTTCCAGGTCATCAACTCGTTTTATTTTTTACAATAGATTTGGATAAAGAAACATACTTATCAATGAATAATGAGGGAAACCAATGTATGATCGCTTTGCCAAAGTAAATACCTAAATAGTCTTAACATTTACATTAAAGTGTTACAGATCTTAAAGAGTTGTTGCAAAAGGAAACTGACTCAAAACAAGGTCCCACAGAGAGACATTGCACAATTGCAACAAGAAGGTAGTTCCTTTCAACCAAGGCTAAACAGAAATCTTTAAAAACAAAGACAACCCCACAGTTAAAGTAGCAAATCAAGAGTTAAATGAAGACACTAGAAGTATACCAGCCAACGCTTAACCAAAGACTAAAAGTCTTTAAATCATTGTTTCATCTGATTCAATATTGTAACACTTATTTACCGGACATGCCAACTCCAACAGTGATCCTGCCACTTCTGTGCTGTCGGTGTAGATGCAGTTGGTCTCCTGATGGTAAACCATGGTGGAAGTGGTGGTTGTAGTGTCTCCACTTTGTTGGCTAAACTCCTGTAATGCATCTGGACCTTTGCTGGCCAAAGACTCCAGGAACTCCTTCATGCGATGCTGGGGGATGCTCCGAGCTTTCTGTCTCATTAGCTCTTCATAGGAGCCTGTACTATCCATAGAGTTGTTCATTACTGCTGATAGTGTCCTCTGATGTCAAATGCAACCTGTGAAGTAAATATGGGCTTCAGCAAACTTAGAAACTATTAAATATGACACGTATAAATGACTAAATACGTTTTCTTTTCTGTAATTAAAAAATTCTGACACATTATAAAAAAAATGACAAGAAATATATTTAGAGATGTGACATGAACCTGAACTACAGCTGAGCTAGTGTGCCGGTAATGAAACAGGGTAACACGAAAGGGTTAACCCTGCAAGTCAAAACGAGCTGGGACAAAAGCGCGGTCACTTTCCAAATCTGACGCAGCGAGTAAAGTCGGAGTAAAAACAACTGGCTAAAACACACCAGTTCAATGCTGCTTCTGCGTCATTTTTATCTAAGGTAACCTAGCATTACAACGTCTAATAAATACAGGTGATTACACAACATGCTAGGTTAGCTACAGTAAAAAGTGCTAACTAGCAACGTGTTGTTTCCAAATTAAATTCAAGGTGTAGCAGAACATTTTGTCAACGAGTCTATGGTTGGCAATCTGTTTGCTTCGTGATTTAAGGTACCCGTCGTAACAGCACACAATAGCATCAACCCTTCTTATTATAACGTTACGTTAACATTATGTTATTTCTTAAACGCTAACAAGCTAGCATTAGCAACTGAGCGCTTAGACTACCTCTTTCCTCTACAAGCCGAGGTTTGAGCTTCCAAAAACCGTTATCTGTCTCCGAAATGTCCCTCTTCCTCAAACGATAGGGGGAAAAAGTGGTATTATTGTTTTCCTAGTCTTTTTTATGCTGTACTGTTTTCTTCCGAAGGTTAATTATAGTTTTTTCTTTCTTCACACCACTAATATTTCTCAGGGCGCCATCTTACAACAAACATCACAAACCAATCAGAAATCGAGTTGTATTTGACAGTGCTCTCGCGATGCTTAAGACAGGTGTTATCGCGACATCTCGACGTTTATCTACTGTAATTTAAAGGCAGCTCACTCGGGGAAAGTAACTTGAGCAATAGCATAGATACCAGTCCACCTTAAAACGAGTTGTTGCCAGAGAGAGACTCGGAGTGGCTCGCTTTCTTAATAATCTTTTAAGGTGGCCTCAAGAAAATGCATTAAATTTTTCGCTGACTTGACTTTAAATGAATGAGTGTCTAAGGCCTCGGGGAGTTGAGAGTTAATTCCCACGCATTGAACCAGTGTAAACCCGCACGTTATTGCAAAGTGCATGCTTCATTATCTTAATTTAAACTATGCGTTTAACTTCATCTCTTTTCAAGAAAAGACCATTTTTGACACTTGAAATCTTCAACAAAAAACAGTTTATCCATTGGATAAATTAATTTCTAAAGTACTAACAATGTATTGAAAAGTTAACTTTTGTGACTAAATATTTTAAGGATTGGCCACTTGAAAAAAAGAAAAGTAGTATTATAATAATATAATAATAACATTGTTCACCTTTCGCCATAACCCTTCAGGGCTCACCACAGCAAATCTGCTTCCACCGAGTCACTCTGGTGGTTTGACAGAGTCTTACGCTGGATTCCCTTCCTGACACAACCCTGCATTTTATCCGGGCTGGGCACCGGCACATGGAGACTCAGTCTTAGCCCCCCCTTGTACTACATAGTTAGGCAGTTGCAAAAAGGGCGTTGCCAAAGGACCCACAGTGGATGAAGCTCATTGCGCCCCCTGAGAATCAAACCCACGTGCAGGTCATATGTTTAACCAATGGTGATATTATTATATAAATGATAATATTATACTAAAATGTAAAGAGTATTTAAATGTATTAACACAATTATGGGTAATAAATAAAGTTTTCAAAAAAAGTCACATCATACAAGTCCAACTCTGGATCAATTAATAATTACCTCCCATATCAAAATATTTCTTTTCAATAAATAAATATAAATCAGAAACTTTCTTTTTAAACAGATTCATTTATTGTTGTTTGTTATCAAAGGACCCCCTGAGTCTACAAACGGTGTAGTGGACCACTACACCACACCCTTTGCAAGAAATCGAATGGCATTTGAAAGCATCTTCTTTTGTAACACCAGCTGAGTCAATATCAAATTTATGAAAGATTAGCTGAAATGTGGAAAACAGTGGAAAGCACTTATTAATAAAGACGGCACTGATTGTACAGAACTGAGATAAATAAAGTTCTTGCAGTTAAGTTCTGCGATTGTGCTGCTTTGAAGAAATCACAACCAAACTAAACTGCTGTCATAAGAGCTTTAGAAATTTTGCAGTGGGAGGCTAAAACAAAAACAAAAATGATAGCAACATCAAATAAAGCTTAGTGTCAGCTAGCTTAAGTTTGTAGCTCACACTAAACAGGCTGGGGTTACAAAATAGGTGATGCTATAAAATTGCATATGTCTAAGGACTCATGGGAAGTAAGAAGAGCAGCTTGATCTAAAATTAATTAGATCTTTCCAGGGTCTTCTTTGAGAGTGACTGTTCTGTTGAAGATGAGCTGTAGTGAAACAAAAAAGATTTATGAAGTTAGCTCTCATCATGCATAAGTATTTTAATATTGACCTAAATCAGTGCTTCTCAAATAGTGGGGCCCGCTAGTAGCGGCTTTAGGCACAGGTAATACAGGCAATTGTCTGGGGCGCAAATTTAACAGGGGGGCGGTGGCGGCAGCAGCTCAGTGCTTGGAAAAAAATTTGCTCCACTATTGGTTTACTATTATATGTTATATCACAGAGTTTGTAACAGCCTGAAACCTGGAAACTGCCATCCTTGCAGCTGCGCTCCTGCCTCCTTTGCGCAAAACATTTTCTTTTTCTTAGGGGGGGCCTTGCAAAACATAATTGAGAAGCACTGACCTAAATAAACAACTATTTTGTAAAAGCTTAAACTTTTTCATTCAGTATAAAAAAAGTGACCCTTTATTACCTTGTTTGCAGTGCTGTCAGGGTCCAAAGAGAAGTATCCAACTCTCTCAAATTGGAATTTGTCAAAAACTTTAGCTGTCTTGACTGATGTGTCCACCAAGGCATTGCGGATCACTTCAAGGGAATGCTGAATTAAAAGAAAAAAAATTGAAAATTATATCAACTTTAAATAGAAACAGTTGGCCAGAGGCAATCCAAACAAGCCCTTTCATGCTATAGGCACTCACAGGGTTGATGTCGCTCAAGAAACCATTCGGTACTTCAGATGGATCCTCTGGGTGTTTGTGCAGGAAGCTAAAAAACATGACATTTTTAGATTCAGTGAATATTCCGAATGTAGAGCCATATGCCGGTAACTCTGATTGGAGACTTACAGCTTATCATACAGACGCACTTCGCACGCCAGTGGTTTGCTGACCCAGTGGATAAAGGCCTTTGGTTTTTCTGCAGTCTCAGAACTGCAGCAGGTCACCTCTAGTTCCGCCACTTTACCCTCAGCGTCCTAAAAAAATAAAGAGGAAAAAGTAAAAAAAATAAAACAGCAATGCTGATAAATTATATGAATATTTAGGTTATTTAAATGTACAAAAAAAATAATTTGAAAAATTCTCAACATTGGTGTAAAAGTAAAGCTGAGATTCAGCTCCAAGTCTCACCTTGATGATCTTTTGGATAGAAATGACGTACCCAGCATGTCTCAAACCAACGGGCTGCTCTGGAGTCAGGCGCTTGTAGCCCTTCTCCATCACCTGGTAATAGGGGGGGGGGGGGGGGGGGGAAGTGCAGTTAGCCTTTTTCCCAATCCAATGATTTTACAAAAAACTTGTAGGCAACAAATTGTATTATTATTTTCTAACCTCTCTGAAGTCACTCTGTTCAATGAAGATGGTGCGTGTGAACGGAACCGTGTGGCTTCCTTTGGCCTCATTGGCAGGAAAGTCTGGTACTCGAACATCTGACTAAGGGATCATAAAACAGGACTGGGATGATGCCGTGAAATCAGTCGTTGGGTAAAGGACATTTTATTGAAAGCTCAAAAGAACTTCTGTTGGTTGTCTTCTGTGAGTTTGAGTGCAATCAAGTTATTGTACAAACCTTGGCATTTTCAGGAAGGTTGGTTATGGTGACTTTGAGAGGTTCCAGCACTGCCATGGCTCGAGGAGCAGATTCATTCAGCACGTCCCTCACACATGCCTCCAGCAGGTGGGGCTCTGTGGTTGTCTGGGAAACTGTGACTCCCACCTTGAGCAGAGAGTGAAAAGCTCAACAACAGCATTGTGTTTCCAAGTTTAAGGTGCGTCTTCACCTTCAAGAACCTAATCATCCCATCTATTCAACGTACTCGTGCACAAAAGTTGTTGATAGCCTCTGGAGGGAAACCTCTTCTTCTCAGTGCGGTTAAAGTGAAGAGCCTAGGATCATCCCAGTCCCTGTTTCAAAGAAACATGTGACACTAGAAAACAGCAAACTGGGCAACAAAGCACTACATAAGGACTCATGACCAAAATGACTCAGAATTAGGAGTTTGGTAAAACGATGTGATGCACAATGTTTTAGATCCCTCTGCACCAATAGACATCAAAGATGAAGTGCATAAAAATGGTAAAGTAGCTTACATAAAGGTTGTTAAAGTGTCTTTTTTATATTAAAGAGTTATTTCTTCTTCATGAAATGAAAATAGTGAGACGGTTTACATATTTACAGCCCTGAGGGGTATTTCAGAAAATGTTAATGCCTCCAGAATAAGATAAAAGTCCTAGTTTCATCTTTTCTTATCTCATCCGGGTGACATGTTGACCAAACCAGGATAATAAAGATGCAGTTGAATTAAGCCAGATGCCCATAAAAGTAATACATTAATCAACTTTAAGACTACAGAAGTTCACATTTGGATTATGGATGGAAAATGGATGATAAAGAAAAAAATTATGTAGCAGCTTGTTATAAAGAAATATGAAAAAGTAAGATAAACTGTGCTCATCTGCGTTACTTACAAAGTCAGTTACAAAAAAAAAAAAAGAATTGTCACCGACAGTGATTTAACTCAACATTTAAAACACAAAGTACACAGCTGTGCCATTTATATATAAAAAAATAATATTCCTTAAGAAATCCTGGATGAAACTTTTCTCCTGCTAAAAAAATACAAAACATTTTAACATACTAGCTGAAGTCATCCTACTTTAATATAGGCCAGTCTGTAAGACAGCTGAATTTTATTTGTAACAACAGCATCAACCTCCAGGATGAGTAGACTTCATTGCTCTAGCCTTTGTGCTATAAAATAAAGGATCAGTTTGGTTAAGATGTCTGGAAAGTTCCGGCAAACTCACCTATCTCGGTCATTTATGACCAGTGATTTATTTGTTATGGTTGTAAGTACTAGTTATTAAATAATAAACAAATTTATGTATTTACTATACATCAATAAGACTGGAAAATATATATATATATTTCTTGTTTTTACCTGACAACACCGGTCTCAACCAGCTTGATGATTTTCCTCTTTGACACAACAGTGTAAGTGAGGTTAAGGCGTCCATATTCCCACTGAACAGGGCAGTACAGATCCAGAGCATTACACAGCCAATAATACGATGAACGTCTGATGGATGACAACCATGAAATGGTAAGAACAATATCATACAGCTTACCAAGAGGAAGATCTGTCATAAAATAATCTACACATACCTTGCTTGAAACTCTTTGGTACAGAGAGAATGTGTGATGTTTTCTATGGAGTCACACAGGCAGTGGGTGTAGTCATAGGTGGGATAGATGCACCTTCAGGAAATTCAATTCAATTTTATTTATGCAGCCCAATATTACGACACAGTTGTCTCAACAGGCTTCACTAATTGCACAAAACATAAAATCAGTTGTAAAATACAATAGGTAATGGCTAAACTAAACTGAGCATCACTGCATTTAACCCTCCTTCTCAGTAAGGAAAAAAAAAACAGTAAGTGAAGAAAGTCTTTTATAAATAATTTGGTTAGAAAAAGAAAAAGGTTTTATACCATTCATCTCCTGTCCGATGATGAGGTGTATACTTGATCCGGTAAGCCACAGGATCCATCTTTCCATCCTCCATTACCATCTTCATCCTGAGCGTGGCTTCTCCCTCAGCAAACAGACCTTTCTTCATCCTCTCAAACAGGACCAGCGACTCTTCGATGGGGCGGTCTCTCCACGGTGAGGGAGGGACATTGTGGCCTTTCAGCTCTTCGCCTTTCTGATGGCACACATAGGCATGTCCTCTGTTGAAAAGCCAAAAAGCAGAAGTCAGTGTTGCGACTGTTGGGCAACCATGCACACATACTGCACAGGTTTACCCCTACCTGCGGATAAGATCCACAGCAAGGTCGTAAAGCTTCTGGAAGTGGTCCGACGCGTGCGTCACATCGTAAGGAGTGTAGCCTGCATACCAGCAACACTGGTAAGAGATTGCTACATGCCGTGATAGCTAACAAATGTACATCAAACAAATGAAACTCACCGAGCCACTCCACCATGTCCTTGATTGCAGTGAAGTACTTTTCCTCCTCCTTCTCTGGATTCGTGTCATCGTATCTTAGAAAACAAATTCCATTGTTGGCCTGAAAAGAATTTAGAAGAAGTTGGGGGGAAAATGTGCTGAAGTGATTGAAAAAGCTTTTCTGACTGTTGCCTGACATGGTGGCTCTTACTTTAGCGTAGCCAAAATTGAAGTTAATGGCTTTAGCATGTCCAATGTGAAGAATGCCATTGGGTTCCGGAGGAAAGCGGGTACGGATCTGAAGAAAGTCACACAAAAAGATCAGATTGTTTAAGGATAATATTCTTGATAATGTGTTAAAGTAACACTTCGAAAACAGTTTCTACCTGCCCACCGGTGAACTCCAAGTGCTTTTTCAGCAGGTTCATTGTGTTTGGCGTGACCACATAACCCTCAGTTGTAAAATTTTCTCCTGCCAAAGTGAAATATTAGGACCAGGAATACATCAATATACTTTTTAATGCAACAAAATGTAACATGATCTAAGGTTTTCTATTTGTACCTGGTTTATGGAACTTGAGCGCCTCTCCTCTGAGCTGCTCCATTAGAGACTTCGTCTCTCCAAAGCCTACATCACCTTGGAGAACAGTAAACATGATTAAAGCTGCTTCAACAGAACTAACGGCGTGACTGACTTTATTTACTTCTTACCGTTCACCGACATCTCCTGGTTCTTTACGTCATTCTCCACAACTTTAGCTTTCTGTGGCTGATAGATTTTAAAAAGTCAGAGTGCAATAAATAGTGCATGTGAAACATGCATGAAAAAGAAACCAAAATTAACAATCAGTTCAAAAGAAAAAATATATTGTGACAAGTAGATAAAAAAAAGACATTTTTTAAAGTTATTGAATTGAATTCAGCTGTTAGGCAAATTGGCAGATCACTTAGAAGAGGCCAAATCTTTTCTAGGCTGCACACAGAAAAGTGCAAATTGATTAAATGGCCCACAAAAATGACCACACTTGTCTCCTGAAATTAGGTGCTTAATTTACCTTGGGCTTTTTCTCCAGGTCTGCCTCCGTTTTAGGTCCCAGGAGATGCAGCACCTTCGAAACAAGAATCAGTTTGTTGCAAAACAACAGACATTTGCTTTCAGTCATGTAAAAAAATAAAAATTAAAAAAACCTGCATGTCCACTTCATTTTTTATCACTTTTCCATCCGCCCACTTGAGAGCTGAACGCGCTTCACCTGCAACATACAGACATTTAGAAACCCCGCTGGTCCGTAAGGGTTCAATGGAAGTGATGACTTAGAACCAAACAAGTGTGATCTTATACCCATGAGCAACCCCATGTTGAATCGGTACCTCTCCTTTAGCAGCTGTTCTTTGTGTTTCTCGATCACAGACTCGACCTGCACATCATTTTGCTGTCACTGAACACACTACGACTCCGATAATTTGGGCAAATGTATAATTTTAGTCAATGAGGAATCCTGCACTCACAGCGTCCTCAATCTGCTCTGGCGTTATGACTATTCCCACGCCACATGCCTCGTCAAACTCTGACTGGCTGATCGGATCTTGGGGGTGTGACTTCAGAAACTCCAAAGCAGCTTTAAAAAAAAAAAGGGAAAGAGCCAACAAATAACTTGCTTTAATGTTGAAGTTATAACCAGAAAAGAAGTTGCAGTATATAAAAGAATTACCTGCGAGCTGCAGCTCTGAGCTGATTTTTCGTTGAGCTATATTGATACTGAGAAACTCGAGGCGTTTGGTGTCTTTGAGTCGAGATGCCATACTGTACAACAATGTCCCAATGGTTTTGTCCACCCCTGATGTACCGAGGACATTTTGAGCCTACAAAATATAAACCGCAACAATTGTTAGTTCTCTTCCTCAGAATCCTACTCCTTCCTTTTAGTTGCTTCCATCAGTGGTCGCTACAGAGAATCATCCATCACTCTGTGCTCTTCTTCCTCATTGACTATAACCATGAACCTCTTCTTTGGTCTTCTTCAAGGCCTTTTTTAGTAGACCTGCATTTCTCTCAAAAATATCTAACATGAGTTGTTCCTCTGATGATCCTATCCATCCTCATCATTTACAAAGAGAACCTCAACATCTTCAGCTCTGCCTCATGTCTCTATTCTCATAGCCACAGTCTCTAAGCCAACAGCATGGCTTCTTTCCTTTCATTTTTCTGTCCTTCACCCATTTCAACCTCCTTGCCCACGCCTCACTCTTTCCTTTCTTTTTTGATGCTCTAGCCTGTTGACCCCAATTACTAAAAGTCCTCCACCTTCTTTACTTCTGCTCCTTGTTACCTCACCGTTCCACTTGAATCCCTCAGTCACACACAGGTACTTTCTAGCTGTGGCTGATCTTCATTCCTCTTCTCCACCTTTCTAAATGTTCCTCTAACTGCTCCCTGCTCTCACTTCACATCACAATGTCATCTGCAAACATCATGATCCACAAAGATACTTTTTTTTTTTTCCATCCACAAAGATTCTTGTCTAACCCCCCCGGGCATTCAGTCCACCCATCACCACAGCAAACAAGAAGGAGCTCAAAGCTGATCCTTGGTGAACTCCGCTCTCACAACTTTACAGCACATCTCACCACTGTCTCTAAAACATGTCCTACACAACCCCAACACAATTCTCTGCCTCTCCACACCTTCGTATACAAACCACATATCCTCTCTCTGTATCCTGTCAGACTTTCTCTAGGTCTACAGAGAAACAATCCAGCTCCTTCTGACCTTCTCCAGAACCATTCAATAAAATCTACTTCAATTAAAATGCTAAAGATCTTTTTTAAGTGAGAAAAGTCCAGTTATGCGGGGGGGGGGGGGGGGGGGGAACGAAAGAGAAAATATGAAACTTTGTGTTGCAATACTGCGCGTGTTATTAAAATAGTATAAATATAGCAAGTGAGCTGTCTACAGTCTCATCAGTCTTATTCCACAGCTGACATGTTCTGCAAGGCTCGTACCTGAACTATTGCGTCCCTTAAGGTGGAGCTAAGCGCTCCATTTTTTAGGGTTTCTTTGGCTTTCTGCTCGCTGAGCCCAATCGAAGTGAAAAGTTCCAACGTATCCGCCATTGCTTCGCCAAATATACCAGCACCGCACAGCCACGCCGCTACTTTATGTGACCCGTCTACTCCGAGAAAGAGCAAAGAGCGACTTCCTGTGTGATGCGAAGAAATAAAAAACTGTCAGCAAATAGGAGACTTCAGAGCACGTGTCATTGACCAATTGGAAATCAGCTTTAAACGTGATACCGCCTACTTTGAAAAATAGAGCCAATCAGCTATTTGTTGACATACTCGAAGGAGGGGCTAGTAAAATTGTGGTAATGTTGCGTCAGATTTAATTTCCCTTTTTTATTTCCAACACTGAATTTCAGATTTTGGGTGAACAGTTTATTTTTTTAAATAAATCTATGCTAAAAAAATCATCTTATTTTAGAAATACTAAAATGTATCGTCTCTTAAAATCGTATGCTTTTAAATTTTCGTCTGTTGAACCCAGCAAAACTTTTTTGTTGTCCATCCAAAATGGTCCCATTAACTCCGCAAACGTCTTCCTGCTTTGCAGTTTTTACTTTACAATGATCTGTTTGTTTGTTTTACGCTTCGCAGATCGAAATTCTCTTCTCGTACTACGAACAGTTTGTCTGTCAGCTCATGCTTTTGAGTAGGCAGCTGGGGTATCAAAATTAATATGGCTAGTAGTCACGTGGTTTTAACATCGGGGGCCAAACTATGGAGATCTTTGCCTTGCCTCACTTCAGAGCTACGTCTGGATCTCACTCTTGCCTGTGGACAATCTTTCCGGTGGGTATGCCAGACATCTGACTCGCATCAAAATGCGCCTTTTTCTTACATGTTGCGTCTCATCCCGCAGCTGGAAGGAAACCGCAGAGGGACACTGGACTGGAGTGATGGGAGGGCGGGTGTGGACTCTGACTCAAACCGATGACCGACTGTGGTATCATGTCTACACAAACCAAAAGAAACGGGGAGGAAGGGAAAACAGAGCTGAGGAGAAACCTGAAGGTGTTCCGAATGTGGAAGAGGAGGCACCAGCTGTCACGGATGAGCAGCAAAGCACCATGGAAGCAGAGATGCTGAGAGACTACTTCCAGCTGCATGTGAAGATGGAGGATTTATGCAGGCACTGGGGAGCAGCAGACCGTCACTTCAAAAACACTGCAGATGTTTTCACTGGTCAGTACAGGTTTCACAGAGCTGGAAAAAGTAGTTTAAAAATGTTTACTTTATTTTAGATACGAGTAAAGAGTTTTTTTCTTTACATAGTGATAGTTTGAAGAAATATCATCTATTATCCTAAATTAATTGAATCTTGCATGTAAACATGTGTGTGTGTGTGTGGGGGGGGGGGGCAATTTCTGCTATTTCTTGATGCTAAAATAAAAAATATGAAACAACTTAATGAAAAAGGAATTTTCCCATGTCAGACTTCTTTTAGGGCTTTCATGTGTAGTATACAAATTATTTTCCGAAAAGCGGACACTATTGATAGTACTTAAACTTTCTCTTTAATATAGCACAGTCTCACCTATTTTTTTTAATAAATATAATTTTGTCTACCTTCCATATCAATACTGTTTTACAAGCAGAACAGCAAACTTGACCATCCCAAACACGTTCAGGTTTATTGCAGATGTGGTGATTGATCATGGTTGCTTAGACAAATTAGACTTAGACTTTAATGTACTTATGTCACTTTAATCCCACCTTCCAATACTGATGATATTGTTCCAATGTTATCATTCAGCCCTAGAATCAATGGTATGGTTTAAAACTTCATGAATGCAGGCTATTGCCGTTGAGTCAGAGTGATGGTTTAAACTCTACCCAAATAAAAGTATGGTACAGTAAAACGTATTCCTACTCTTACGTATTACTTACACAATATGTAATTTAAGTAAATACTACTAAGTGAGTCGATATTATCCACCCAGAGGTTTAATGCTGAATGCTAAATGACATTACTTCACAGCAGAATGCAGGAAAAGTTGGTGTTTCCTGAATACTGCTTTGCCTCTAGGTGTCAGGATGCTGCGCCAGGATCCCACAGAGTGTCTGTTCTCCTTCATCTGCACCTCCAACAACCACATCTCTCGTATTCAGGGCATGGTGGAGAGACTGTGCCAGGCTTTGGGGGCTCCACTCTGCCAGCTTGATCAAACTCCTTACCACGATTTTCCAACATTGTCAGCTCTTGCAGGTACTTCGTGCATTGCATCTCCAGAGATCTCACTAATATTTTTGTCCCGTTTGTGTCAGTAGTTAATGTTTTCCTAAATGATACAAAACAGAATATTTAAACGGTGACAGCTCAACCAAAAACACAATATTTCCTAAAATGGAAGATTTTAGAAGAAATAAAAAATTCACAAAAATGTAACATTTAAAGATCATTTGTAACCTATTCCTTGTGGGGTTTTGACCCTCCTGTTTATTTGTCCTTAAATAATACATAGAAAATATAGTTTCTACAAAGAATAATATAGAAAATACATGGATAGGCATAGTTTTAGTGTTGTCACAGTTTTAGTTTCTATTTGATTCTGTGCCTTTTCAGTTTTATTTAAGGCAAATCACCTGTTTGAATTTCTGTCCACGCTGGAAATGTTCTTGCTTTATTTCAGTTGTTTTCTTTTTTCTAATTAACAGACAGCAGTGTAGAGGCTCGTCTTAGGGATCTTGGTTTTGGATACAGGGCACGATACCTCCAGCAGAGTGCTAAAATGATCTTAGACAGCCACGGGTCCCAATGGATCGAAGGTTTACGCAGAGTTCCCTATCTGGAGGCTCGTGAGGCTCTCCGGACACTCCCTGGGGTTGGAGCAAAGGTACAGCTGGCCAAGAAGTTATTAGCCTTTGTTTATGTAGCGATTCATTTACGCTTAAGACTTTATATCTTATGATAGGTGGCAGATTGTGTGTGTTTGATGTCCCTGGATAAGCCAGAAGCTGTGCCCGTTGACACACATGTCTGGCAGATTGCCAAGCGGGACTATAAGTATGCTGCTGATAATGGACAAAAGAGCTTGACAGATAAACTTTACAAAGACATCGGTCAGTGTTCACACTCTATCAATATTATACTTCTAATGTTGTACTTGTTAATTAACACAACCCCAAATTATTGATATACATTTACACAGGAGATTTCTTTAGAAAGCTGTGGGGGCCGTATGCTGGTTGGGGCCAGTCGGTGAGGACTCAATCCAGTGACCTTTAATCTCTGACATTTTGTTTCACTTCTGCTGAAAGTTTTTTTTCTGTTCTTTTTTTAGGTGCTGTTCTGTGCAGATCTCAAGAAGTTCCAAACCCTCAAAGAAATGGGACACATGAAGCAGCCAAAGAAGGAAAAAGAAACACAGAAAAGGTGTAAAAAAACAAAGAAGGATTTTGATGGAAATAAAATCAAAACGGAGCCAGAATATAGGAAAAAGGCAAAAATTTCTGTAAAAAAAGAAAGTACTCTATAGAGTAGACCAAGTTTATGTCAGAAAAACACTAAACTGAATTAGGGTTTTGTTTTTCCACTCACCTTAACTCTTTTATGAAATGAATCATCTTACAACAAGTACCGGTACTACTGCTTTTTTACAACATGGGTATCTCTGTCTATTACATGTGCTGTGAATTCCTATAATGCAACATATTATAGATGTATTTATTTTTTACAAAAAAATAAATGTTTAAGCACAACTTTGTTTTTGTTGAAAATGTTATGTAGGAAATATTAAGACATCACCACTGCTGTGCTTTGCTCATAGGTCTGATGGATGTTTCCACTGCTGGCCTCTGAGTGGCAGCAAATATCAGGAACATTTTATCTCTTCAGATAGTTGTGTGCTAATTGCTTTAGCCAGCTCCCCTTCTTAAAAGAATACATTTCAAGGTTTTTAAATTTATATTCAGCCTTCCGGTCCCTACTTCATGACATTTGCCTGCACATGGAAAAAAAAAAGAACCAAGCATTTCAAAATGACGTTTTGTTTTTTTTTTCTTTTTAACATGATCAAAATCAAAGGAAATTTTATTGACTCTTTGATCTCAGCAAACAGTTTGGACAGTCATGAAGTGTCAAAGCAAGTGAATGTATGTTTATCTATAGGCACTGGTTGACTGTGTTAGCTGGTCTTTTTTTAGCAACCACTACCGTTATCTGCTGTCAGTGCTTTGGGCTCCTTTGAATGTCTCTGGTGATAGCAGGGTCACGTCTCTCAGGGCGTTTAACTCATTAACATGTCTTCAAAGCAGAGATTTTCTTGGAGAACATAATTCTTTAGAAATGGCAGCAGCGTGCCGCATCACAAGGACGTCATTTGAGAAATGTTTTCTGACCCGTGCTCAGCCAAACGGACACATTGCGCGCGTGGTTGTTCGGTCTGTGCATGTGCGTGCTTTACATCCATAGGAGGGGTTTATTTGTGGACCAGAGTGCAGCCATGTGAGCTGATGAATATGTGAGTCAGCTTTCATCCTCATTCCAGTTGAGCGGGGTGAAAGCTGGGGCCTTTAGGCACAGCAAAGATGCAGAAAAAGAAAGCAGAATGAAAATAGAGAAAGAGCAAAAACGGGGATGAATAAAAGGTTGATGTTGGTGAATGTTTTGCAGGAGGAAGCAAAGATAAAGGCAGTGGACATACGCAGAAGAGTGAAACACAGCAACATTGGCTTTTGTGCACCTTTGGGATTATTCATCTTGACAGCATTGTTTTGAACAAAAGGGTGTCATTACTTTTTATAAGCAACAGAAGGCGCTATTTTTTGGCACTTTGGCTGAAGTAAAAAGTCTCCACTGATTTCTAGAAAGTGACAGCTTTGCGGCAGACACATACATGAATAGCAGCTGTAATTCTGCGTTCCCTTTAAAGTGGGTCACAAACATTACATCATCTTTTATGATTTGCAGTCAAACATGATCATAGGATCTCGATTATAAGCACAATTCTGTAAACACATCAAAAACGTATACATGTTAAATGGCATAGAGTATGGAATTCATAAAAGCTGGAAACTTTTTTGCATACCACTGTGTGGCAGCCACTCTTTTGGCTTGGCTGCATGTTTCCTTCTGTCTCCATAGCAATGCAAATCATAAAAAAATAAAACATTTGCCAAACTTTACACCAGATACTCTCCAAGTGCTGGGTTGTAACCACGATTTCATTTAAATCGCCTATTTTGTGTTGTTGCAATTTATAAAGCAATAAAGACTGAATAACCTGCAGTAAGTGATTTAAAACAAACATACTTTTATACAGTAGTTTGGAACAAAGCTATATGTCAAATGTGGCCTTTGTGTGGCAACTTTAATTTAGCCTTTATGATTTCCATAAAGATTTGTTTTTTAAATTTTGTCATCAATGCACATCTCTGAAGAGCTCCAAGTACCCTTGACACTTGTGATCAGGTCCAGAAAAGACAGCACAGAATCAGTTTTAAATGTGTGTAGGACTTATCTTTGCCACGGAAAATAAGTCACTGTCACTCGTGATTATAATGTAAGATGAAGAATGAATCCAAATCAAGCCCATCCTGAGATTTGCTGCAATTTTTGTGTTTAGTTTAATACTAAAGAGAGGTTACTGGCCAAAAAATTGACATATTTCTGCGTAAGCGTTGCTCTTTTTGTATTTGGAGTTTCCAGTGCCTAACCTTCTGTATTTCATTCTGTATTCATTTAAGCTTCATTTGTGTCAGATCAAAGTTTGTGTCCAGGTTGAAAAAGCAGCATTTCAAGCTTTTACAACTTCAATACAACTTTATTCATGCAGGGAAGGATTGTGTTTCACATTAATAGTAACACAGATCATTTTAAAGGAAAATGATGTGACATATGGGAAAAGCTAAAATAGTTATTTTGAATTGTGTTTGATGTGGGGACATTTTGAGTCTGCTGAAATAGATCCTGATGGAGAAGGCAGTTCTCACATGGAAGTCTGTTTTGGGGCCCAGGCACTAGTGGGGGGGTGTACGTGGTTTTTTTTTTTTTTTTTGGGTGGAGAAACTTAAAGTACAGCCTTGGAAGACGTGCTTTTCCCACTTCTACGCAGTCTGGACCGACACAAGCATTTATGATATGAAAGAGGGGTTTTTGTGAAGGAAGACAAACATCTCACAGGGTTCCCTGCTTTTTCAACCCATGATTACCATCCACAGCTTCAATCCAGTGATTGTGGAGGAGATCCAGTTCCATCGGTTAAAATCCAGAGCTTCTGCTGAGATCAAGTCAAATGACAAAGTGGAGTGAATTTAAAAAATTCTTTGGACAAAAAGTGCTGCCAACTGTGAATGCTGGTGAGGGGGTAGTGTGAGTAACACATGTGTTATATAAAAAGGCTTGCATCCTTGTCAAAAAGCATTACTACAGCAACCTTGCTTACATTATTTTAATCTTCCTTTAATTTATAAACTAAACCTGAAAAGAACATTACATGTCTGACTCACTTCATTAGATGTAGCTTGAGTTACATCAGTAGGAAAAGTGTTCCACAACAATTAGATTTGTTTAAAGGAATTTTGGTATTTGAAATGATAACAAATTGTCTCAAAGAAATGCCAAATTTTCTTAAAAAAAAATGTTCAAAATCCTATAAAAACAACTGTGAGACATAAAATAACACATTTGATTACAAAACAAATAAATTCACAAACATTTTACATTATTAAAAATTAAACAAATAAGAGTAGAAAAAAACATTCATTAAGTGTAATTCAGAAAAGAAACCTAAACCAAACAAAATTACAGGTTAGTGAGTAACATTGCAGCTGATGTTACATTAAAAAGTAACTATATAAGTCATCTATGTAACTGGTTACACAGAAGAAGAGGCTCATTTAATGCCTTTGCAGAAACATTATAAAAATAAATCTGGCAATAAACAGATTATATTTTCCTAGAAAAAGTTTTACAGAAAGCCATAAAGCTAAGATATAAAATATTCCAGGAAAAGTTAAGTACAGGAAGACAGCTTCTAAATGTCACATTGTGTTATCTAATTTTAAACACATTTATTTTAGTTAAATTCTTTTTGGGCTATTTTGGTTGTAAAGCAAAGTTAAGCCTCGAAAGTGGAAGTGAAAGAGGATCAGTAAAAGACTATGTAACTCATTTAATTGTGGCATACATACACCCACATTTACACTAAATCTAATGGACAGTGGAGGGACAGGACACCCAAATGCCAGCTCTGCTAATTATATAAATGACAGGAAATCTCTTGCATAACAACCATATGTTGTTCTCATTAGGTGCTTTAAAGTGGATGTTTAATACTCTCCCTACATTATATTAGTCATTACCCGTAAATAATTATGTGATTACCAATAAAGTATCTAAGCAGCGAAAGCCCTAAGCTGGCTGTGTGCTCTGCTGTCTCAGTATTAAATTAATTGCCTTAGGACAATCCTCTGAGCAGCACAGGTTATTTTAGAATGGGGGATGCAGAGTTCAGGACACACAGTTGTGACAAACAGCCTGCAACTGGGTTTTTGGAACTGTTTGCAGTCATATGGAAGATTTTTGACAAATGTGTTTTTTGGTATAACCCGTGAAAAGAAGTGCAGCAAGTCCAAACAAGCCAATGTTTGTAAAAGAGACATTGTGGCGGGACACAGAGGTGCAGCAGCATGAGGGGGATGCATCAGCATGAGGGTGATGCATTGACTCTCCTCATTCCCAGGAAAGGAGCAGGCCGTCCACCTTACTGTCCTTGCATCACCTGCACTACTTTTCTGTATGCATAGGCTGCAACCTCTTATCACCTCATGTTCATATTGCATTGTATGTATTTTTAAAAAAAAACCTGGTTGGGTGCGCTTAAAGGAACGTGATGATGTCAGCGGCCGTGTCGTCGTTTTTTTCCCGGCCCTGCACAGGTAGATGAAGCGATAGGTTGCTCAAAGAGAAACTGCGCGTGTTGCGTAACAAGCGTTCCCCGCTGGGAGGTTGATAGGAAGACGATTGTGTGTGAGAGGAGGGGAGAAAACTAAGGAGGGAGAGACGAGTGAAAGGATGGGACGGTGGGAGGGAGGTGGGTGACGTAGATCTGATCAACTCCTGACTGTACGAGGCGGCGGAAGCTCCGTGCATGACCACAGAAAACCGGTGTATTTCATCTTTCCCGCTGCCAGTTGCCTCTCCTAAGGTGAAAAGCGCTCGAGCTCCGGGATAGCTGCCTTCTATCTCCTCATATTCCAGTCCGCGTGACCTACTGAAGCGGACGCCATTGAAGAGGAGGCGCTCAGTCCTTCAGGTACGTCTTTTTCTTTTTTTTTTTTTGTGGGGAAAAAGCGTCTAGTTGCGAGGAGACTGCTATGCGGCGGTGCTTTGCGCAGTGATACTGGCGTGTGACGCGGTGCTGTCACACCGACCCTTGGCTGCGTTTCACCCACTATACTATTAAAGAGAGATGTCGGTTCGTCGTCCGCTCACCTTAGGACTTACCTGGTTTTCCGCTGAACTTTGTATGAACAGTGGACTATTTTAATTCGCAAAGAGGCAAAGCCTCAACGTGTTACAAGTTTTATTTTAAAACATTTTTATCAAGAAAAAAATCATTAAGTTTTTTACCTTATAATATTAAATGGCACAATCCAATGAATCGCTTTATTAGCTTACTTAGCTAGCCATCTTCCTCATTATTTTTAAATTACCATCCAAGAACTCGAATTTTGTATAATATTTACAAATGTGATTGAATAAAAATTGCACGTTTGTGCGCAACAAGTGCACCCTTAAATTGACACTAGGGTGAGTGGGCTCAAATGTTTACATTATGACCTAGTTAAAGCTAAACCAGAGATTAGGGAATGATGCAGAGCTGCATTTGGGTTTAATATGTTCACCTGTACATTATATAGCAGAAGGAGATAAAGTGGTGAAACTGCGTCATGCATCTCTCAGAGAGTTCAGCTGCAGCTGATGCAGCAGGACACACATTCAGATGACTGCAGCTCTGGAGTAAACCTACTCACCTGGGATGCTAATAAAATAAGTCAAATCTATCTTTAAATCTGTTTGGATCTCATCCAAGCTGTGTTTTTCTGAAGTTAAAGTAGTTGAGAAAACGAAGAAGTATTTTCAAATATAGACAGGAAAGATCCACAAATCCATCTGCTGGTTAGAAGAAAAAAAACTGTTTATTATGAGTTTTTGTCAAAAGGACATCAATTATGTTTCAAATGTTTGGACTACAGATCTTGATTCCATCAGAAGAGTCTAAGGAAAACATTTTTTTTTTTTTTTTTGCTGGCAGGAGACCTGACATACCTCGACAAGCCTCCCAAGAACAGAAGATCCTAAATAGATAGTGGAAAATAAGGCATAACTCAAAACATTGCTGTGGGAATGTGTTCAGACCCAACTTATCGATCTGAAAGAAGCATAAACTCATTTATAAGTGTGAATTTAGTTGTAGTAAATGTACAATATGGACTTTCATTTATAGCTGAATATCTCATTCAAATTAAGTTTTCTTGATTACTAAACTCAACATAGTTTTTTTTGCATTTAGCAGTAAAAGTAGGTTTGGTGGAGTTCAAGTGTAGTTTATGGCTTAACTCTTTAGTCCCACAACGATGAAGATTGAGTTTTGGGTGTTTTAAACATATTTTTGTGGCATTTTTCTCATGATGGAAGACATAGGTAAAGAAAATTATGCTTTAAATTGCAACTTCATTCAGATCTTTGTCAATCAGGAGCAGATGAATAATGTTGGAAAAAGCTTGTAGGTGTGACGTAGAGCCTGCAAGAGGAAGCTGCAATCTCCCTGATGGATCACACTTGTAGACGTCTTCATCTGTGTATGTCTTTGTTTTCCTTGTCTGATCTGGCATCTGGTTCAAAATTTACGGCTGGATAGCTTCAATATTGCTCGCCATTTTTTGTTGCACCGCTAATGTTAGGTTGGGGTTGTGAGGGGCTGTACACTAGCAGGAGAATGGGTAAACAGATGGGTGATGGGAAGTGGGGGCGGGCTTACTCCGCACCAGCAGTCCGGCCTACAACTCAGGCATGAATTTCTGATGAACCACTGCTGCTCTGCAGAAACTGTCCTAGACAATGACACAGGCTTTTTATATTGTGGCTAAAAATGATATAATGATAATTAAAAGAATAATTTTACAATAGATTAAAAGATGACTAGAGTGAGACTTTAATTGGTTCTCATGAAGGTGCTGTACATTGATATTTCACATCAGTCTTGATCAGGTATGTAGGTTTTCTGGAAGCTACGTTCACTGTGCAATATTTCTCACGTACCCTCTTACTGTGGTCTCCTATGTCAACATCGTCTTTGTTTGCTCTGCTTGGCGGGTCTCGTCTTGTATTTGTGTGCAGTCACGGTCCGGTCAGAGGGCCCTTTGCTGACCTTCAGTCTTTGATCTCCAGTTATCTTGTAGACTGTCCGATTTGTTGCTGCACTTTTAAAGTTGTACATCTGCTTAAACTAGAAAATCAAAAGTATTGCTGCTTGCTTTCAGAATGCCGTATATGCCTGGAGCGAAATATGGTGTCAGTTGTGAAGCTGTCGTTTTAAACAACAGTTTCTCACACACACACATTGCAGAGCTTCACTTTAAAGACGTATTTAACTAGCTGTCTTTGTCTTCTGAGCTAAGTGGAAACATTTAATCATAGACAGTTTTAATGTGGGAAAGTTGAACACACCTGGAAAACCTTTTAAAGATTCCATCATGCACCTCTAAAGCCTGTGAATGTAGAATCATATGTACATTTTTGTAAATAACACGTTTTATTATAGAAAAGGATTATTATTGGAATTGCTGGCTACCCAGGTTGTTATTTCAAGGTGTGGAATTTGTTAACGGTTAAAGCAGACCTCTGCCATCACTCACATACCAGCATAACCACACATTACACCCCTTCTCTGTGTTTCACATTCCCACATACAGTCACCTCCTCACCAACCCTCCTCTCTCCATCCAAAGTGCAGTACAAACAAGCTTCACATGTGTACAACCAGCACTATTAATGCATGGACTTCTATGTCTTTCACAAGCATTTTGCAGTTCTAAAATTATCTCTGGACATGTAAAATAACTCTTGCTTCTGCAATTAAAATGTGTGTAATTATATTAGAAAAAGTGCAAGTGCTAAATAATTTGTGCTTTTGCACTACCAATTTGTCTTTGTGTAAAAAAAAAAAAGATTGCAAACAAATATTGGGGCATGTTTAAACACGGTTTACGCCTGGGAAAATAGTTTGAACTCTTGCAAAACAAACATTTTCCTTTTTTCAGAAATATTTTCCAGATCTGCAAAACAGCAGATTTACATGTTCAGGTGTTTTTTTCTTCAAGTTCTCACACAGGAACATCTACAGTCACAAACTTAAGTGACAACCTCGGACTTCTAACTATTCTGTCTAAACTGATCAGCCAACCAGCGGCCTCCTCCTATCATTTGACTCTCATGAGCAAATCAGCTTGCAAAAAGTTTTTCTGAGCAATTTAAATGATCTTTTCTTTTTGTGCTTAAATTTTGTGCTTCTTCTGACAATCACATACTGTTTAGTCATTAACATTCACTAAATGATGTAAGGTAAATGATCTTTTAAAAGCGTGTGGCTTGATGGTCCCCTTTTCTGTTCAGGAGAATGTGTTGATCAGTTTACATTGGACATTTGTTTCAAAAGTATGAGGTTGTAACTCGATTTTTAGAGCCAGTAGATCTATTGAAGCACTCAAAGAAAAATCCATTGTGCTTGTGAATGTGCTGTTTTAGAACCTGAAAATATTCAAGTTTTTTTTTTTTTTGCAAGTGTGCAAATACTTTACCAGCCACAAATCTTTTCTTTTTTTTTGTTTGTCTGTTTACAAAAAGACAAATTGGTTTTACAGAGTTTACAGATTTATTCTGAAGGTGCTAGTTTGGTTTTGTTTTCACAAATGCTCACATTTTGTTGCTAGTGCAAAATTTATTTACACGTGAAGACATTTTACAACCACTAAATATCCATGAAAGAAGACAGTCATGAAGTATAAATCCATATTATTGTTAATCAGTACAAATGATTTACACAAGTTAATGCAAAATATTTTCCTGGGGAATACCTTTCACCTTTCCTGTGACTTTGTTTTTTTTAACCTTTCATACACACTGTTTCTGTCTGAACCCTATAGAACTACATCTGTCATAACCTGACAGTCATGGTCAGCCTCGTGCTATTTTCCAATTATTCTTCTCTAATTCATCAACTCATCAGCTAACTGCCATTCTGATCACAAGTAATTTAGACTATTTTATAATTCAGACAGCTTAATGCTTGACTGCCAAAGACTGCATACCTGGAATAGTCAAACAGGCTTATTTTATTTGCATTGAGGTTTTTCTCACAAGTCAGTTCATGCATTTGCGACTCGCTCTGTGATTGGGCGACCTTAGGTTCTTGTGATGGTATTACTTCCTTATAAATATTCTCACATACCAGTCAAGGTGGAAGCTGTTATTTTAAGTTGTTGATTTCTTCATTATTATTATTTTTTTTGCGAATTGCACTTTGTTCCACAAACAAAGTTAAAAAAAAAGAAGACAGGGTCAGATTTACCATTTTATCTGCTATTATTCAATCTTTCAAATTAGTGTTCAATGTTATTTAGTTTATATGAAATTTAAGATATATACATTATTTTTATGCAAATGTATTAAACATCAAGTCATATTTAGTCATTTCGTTTAAAATTATGAAATTAATTTTTCCTAAGGGGCTTCATTTGGTTTTAATTCAAATGTAAAAAAAATGGCAAAAATGTTAGTTTTGCAAAGGTGAACTAGAAGATATGACTAAACTAATGCAATTTTTTTCAAAAAGGCAGACCCTATTTAAGGTAGTAATTATCAGTGGGTTTTAGTTTGCCATTCTTCCAGGAAGAAAAAATAATAAACTATTGTCAGTTTAGTGACAGATAATGCTGAGAGTTCAAAGTCAAGCGGTCCATTCCAAAGAGTTTCAACAATGGAAACTAAAATCATCAGACTGAAATTTATGGAAAATAACAAAGCTGAGAAGCACCGCACTTGCATCTGCAGTAAGTATAGCGGAGAAAAAGACAAAGGATGGATGAAGGCAACGCAGGAATGTAAACACACAGGGGGACTGACGGGACACAGGTATTAACAATTGAGACAAACCGAATAATCTCAGCAGCACACAAACAATGAAGCCAAGGTGCAGCAAAAATACACTTTCAAAATAAAACAAGGATCTACACTCATTCTATCACAGCACTTTTTAACAGATTCAACCTATGATCCAAATTAAGAGAAAAAAAAGGAAGAAAAAAATATAATGATTATGAAAAATCTGTTAAAAGTACATGACTGTTGTACATTTACAAGGTTTGCACATCTTCAAATAGATGCAATAGTTATGGTAGCTGGATAACCTTTTTATAAAATGTTACTTTTCAATTCCCAACTGACAGTTTGTTGGGTAGAGTTTCTTTGATACCAAGCATTTCTTTTTTTATTATATGTCATTGTTTATTAAGCCATACTAATGGGTTGAATGTATAAACTTTAGTACAATGCTACCGATTTAACTGCACTATAAGCACAGACCAAAGTATAAAAACAACAACAACAATGATTTCAAAGCTAAAGCAGCTGTGCAAGACATTTGCTCAAGTAAACCAAATTGTGATTTCATCAGAAACTGTTGGATGTGTTACCGTGTAAACATGACTACAGCTCTGACCAGACTGAAACTACCCCTCGTTAGTTCGCATTTTCCTCTGGCTTAAGCAAACCTTGAAAACATTTCCCACAAATCTTAGAGTGAAAACAAAAATTAAGCCTTAAGAGTGCTATTAAAAAGGCAAGTATCTTCTCTTTGTGCAGACAGAAATATTCACTCAGATCAATGGAGGCCATGCATTGCCAGACTGTCTGGAATCTGCTCAAAAGAGAAGGAACGTTTCCTCCAAAAAAAAAATGGAGAGTTATCACAAACTTGAGTGCATAGCTGATAACTCCCCTGCTGGCTTCCTCGTGGAAAGTTCAAACCTTAGCTTATTTTTCTAATGCCGAAGTGTAGACATGACATCAGTACCTGGGTGATTAACTGCTTATCCCCAGCTGCTGTAGTACTGAGTCATGTGGTTGTGTAACCAGCAAGTCTATACTGCAAGGAAAGGAGTTTATAATAATCTCCAGATTGTTGCTTGCTGCTGTAGTACTAGACATTACCCATGGATGCTTCCTGTTCTGGACAAAGCCTATATTGTGCCCAATAGAGGAGCGGCATCCGAACGACATCCATAGCACAGTGCAAACAGAATACGCAGTAGTGTCCCTTTGCTCCTGAGGGCTGAAGATGATAAAAATAGTCTGACTGTGGACACATCTGCCTCCTCCTCAGGGGCGGTCACAGAGGGACGACCGACTGTTTGTTTCTGATGGGTTTATTTTTCATTTTCCTTTTTTTCTATTATTTCTATTATTCAAGCCATTATTAAAGTAGCTGTTAATACAGGTATACGAAATATTTGGCAGGTGTTTATCAGCCTCCATTGAGTTTTTTGTGTTACATCGCTGTAGACCACACCCAATCAAAAACACTTTTAGACAATGATATTAAAACAGACAATATTCCAAAACTAGCCCCACAGTTTTTTTTGCCTTCTCACTTAATCTTATTTCTTTTTCAAACGAATTCATCTTTAGAATCAGTGTGGTACTTTGTATTAAGATAGAGTTATTTCAACAAAAGACTTTATTTCAAGTCGGGTAGTTTAATGCTTGACTCCCAAAAACTGCACAACTGCAATAGTCAAACAGGCTTATTTTATTTGCATTGCTTCCTAGAGATTGATTCCTTCTGCTCTCAGATCTTACACAAACTCAATAAACATAATCATCGTTTCTTCAAGACTCCTCCCTGTGGCTTCTGTCACTTTGGATCAAACTTAGTGCTTCTATTCCACACTTCATCACGCGCTCCGCTGTCAGCTTCATCACGCCATTTGTCCTTCACCTCCTCTTCTTCCTCATCAGCCCTCCCTCATGATATCTAATCTGTTATTCGCCTCTGCATCTCAATAATCGTACTCTTTTTCTTTATCCAGCTTCATGCAGCTGTGTGTCTTTTATTTTAGGAACTGAAGGAAAAGGGGGGTGCAAAAAGAAAGAGGGAACGGGGGAAATGGGAGTTGGTAAGTGAGAAGCTGAGACAGAAATGAAAATAAACAAAATAGCTGCTATGAGCGTCTGGAGCATTAGACAAAAATGGCCTAAACACATTTGTCCACTTTGAAGGCTATTTTCCTCAGACTTCTGTCTGTTTTCTACCAATGTGTCCTGTTTGTCTTCTTTTTCTTTACATTTTGGTAATTATTGTTCTATTCACACACATACACACATTCTAAAAAACATTTTCCATAGCCTCAGACAAATTGCTCACACTTCACCATGAGCAGAAATGCACATGGCAGCCCTGGTGTGCAGCTGCAGTGATTTCTCTGAGACTTACTCATCACGACTGTGAAAGGTCCCAGGCTGAGTCATATGCAGCAGAGTGAGTTCTCCCAAAGGCGCTGTTTTCATACGTTTTGCTGCCTCTTTGTTGTGGAACTTTGAAACATTTCTTCGGTTGAGTCACAGCTAGACTTTAGTAGGAACAATAAAGGTTTGTGAACATTCCAGAAAAAAAAAAGATGGGTGCTAAAAGACATTTCTGACAGTTGTTCAGTGGAATTATTTCTAGGATTGTGCCACTCCTAAAGGGTTTGGGGGTTTCCGTATGTCACCTGGTTCTCTGAGCTGCAGAACGCTCAAGTTACAGCTGTCAACTGGAAGCATGTTTTGCTCCTTTCAGTTGTGTACTGTTTTATGTTAACCTACTGAACCATAGGAAAACAAACCGGTTCTCTACGATCATCTCCCAGAAAAGATTTTAAATGACAAGGTACAAAAATGTCAGTGATTTTCCTTTTATTTTATTGTTTAATACATTTAGATCTTGCTGTTTTGTTCATATTATGGGGTATTTGTAGCAGGTTTGAAACCCTACACCTGACCACCCTGTTACTCTGCTGGTTACATACTGGCGAAGCTGGGAAATCCTGTGACCTAAAAAAGCATTTATATTGTTATTTTATGCCAGTTCAAATTTAAACAGTTTTTGACTGTGTAAATGAACAGACATAACAAGCTCATCTATCCATCAATTTTTTAAACCCACCGTATCCTTTTAAGGGTCACAGGATTACTGGAGCCTATCCTGAATACTGCTGGGTGAAGGCAGGACATCCTGGACAGGTCGCCAGTCTATCAATTTTCAGAAATGAACTTATCTTTTTGAAATTGTTACTAAAAGAAGTGTATTTAACTTTAAAAAAGTGGAGTCACTATTATTTTGGCTGGTGATGTAGTCTCTGCATTATGTTCTGCCTGCCAATATGAATGGTCTGTGATGTTGACATGTTTGCCATTCTGTCTCCTTGTGTCTTTGAACAGGATTTGAAAGGATGTTGTGATAAACAGACTGAGGTTTCCAGCTGGATCGTTGTTGCTCACCACTCTGAGGCTGAACATGGCTTTTACTACGCTCCATTTCCTGGGATTTCTCCTCCTCTTCCTCCATGTTTTGGATGCCCAAACTGTTATTGGCTATTCTTCTTCCTTCTCTTCCATGGATCTGCCAAGGAGTTCTTCCCCAACCAAACAGACCTTTCGGTTCTGGCCTTCTTTGCCTCCCAGAGGGCGCAGCGATGTGCCGATCAGAGTCACCATGCAGGACAGATTGACCACTATGAATGCAGTGGAACAAGGACAAAGAATAACCTCTGAGACAACACATTTCAGTCCCTCTTTCACAATGACCTCTTCTGCTGAGAATCCCATCAGTGAGACAGTTGTAACTGAACCTACTTCCTCCAGGCCCAGGACTGACACAGCTAGATTAGCTTTCAAACAGGCTTTGAGAAGGGGAGAGGCTGCTACAAAACACCCATATCAGCCTTTAAATGTGAGGTCTTCCACCACTGTTGGGGATGATGGACTGGGAACAGCTGGAAATTCAGACAAAGGATCAGTCGGAGACTCTGAGGATGGGGATACACAAGGCTTGGGGTCAGGAACAGTAGCATTGAAAAAGGATGATTTACTTCCTCCTCTACCGACACGGGGTAATGAAATGGCTCAATATCAGCTACAGGCACAGACCATGATGTCCAAAGTTTCTGATGTAAAACCTCTGACATCAGAGTCACACATGGCTGTTCTGACCACAGCCATTACATCCAGCACAGCCTCGACAGGGCAACATCCCGGAAAAAGAATCCCACAGCCTCTGAACACAACGCAGCAAATACCCCAAACTGTTGGATTACCAGGTAAAAAAAACGAATTCTAATAAAAGCAGTTTAATGACCCACTCTGATGAAAATCGGGGTTTTAACATGTTTTTGTGGCATTTTTCTGATATTGGAGGACATAGATCAAGAAAATTAAGCTAAAAATATATATTTCTTCACTGAAATCGGAGCTGGCATCTGGCTCAAAACTGTATTAGTGGATAGATCCAATGTTGCTCGCTATTTTTTTTTCACCGTTAATGTTAGGTTGGGGTTGTGAGGGGCTGTACGCTAGCGGGAGAATGCGTAAACAGATGGATGATAGGAAGTTGGGGCGGGCTTGCTTTGTACCAACAGTTCCGCCCACAACCCAGTTCTAATGAACTGCTGTCCTAGAAAAAGACATGTTTTTGTTTTTTTGTTTTTTTTTGGTGATAGTGGTAGTGGTGGTGGTGGTGGTGGGGTGGGGGTGGGGGGGGGGGGTAAAAATGGCATAATCATCAATAAAAGGCCTCTAGGAAAGCTTTTACAATAGATTAAAAGATGATTGGAGTGGGTCTTTAACAGTAGGTAGTTGTAAAATGTCCTATCCACTCACAAATGAATGTGCTTTGTCCAATTGTCAGGTAAAGTGGCATCAAACAATCCTTCTGCCGAAGGAGTCGGGCCAAACCAGGGTGCAGCTGCTTTGACATCTCTGCAGCCCACGTCGCCCAGTGCCAACCAGCAGCCGCAGACTGCAGGACAGCTTTTGTTAGCCAAAAACTCAAGCATTTTGAAAACACTATCAGCCGACGTCAGGCCTACGCAGAAGCCTGTTGGGACATCCACCCAAAACGGCAAAACAGTCCAACTAGGAAGGCATGCAGCAGGCACTACTGTGCAGTCCTCAAGGACAGGTAAGGAAAAAGGATCTTGTGTTCTGTGGTGGAACCGGTTGTAAGGTTTCCTTTATCCTCTGATAATTTAGAGCAGATTTATTTGTACAGCTGGCACTTTTTTACTGAAGGAATTTTAAAGAAAGAGGCTTCAAAGGAGGGGAAAAGGCGGAGATGCTTTTCCCCTGGAAAAATGGGGCCGCACTTTTGTGCGGGTGGACACTACAAGCGACAAAAATATGAACAGGAGGTGAGATGGAAGAACAAAAAAAAGAGGGGGCGCAGTATTTCAGCCAAGCAAAAAGATAGGGGGGGCAAAGGGGGAAAAAAATAGGGTCTGGAAAGGAGACGCTGGGAAAGCAGATGAAAGAGTATAGGGGTAGGGGGAAAGTATGGCTGAAGAAAGGTGCAGACATAGACTGGAGATGGTAATGAGAACCAGATGCAGAGAGAAATGGATGAAGGGAGAGGAGACAAAATTAAGTTGGAAAAGCATGACACTTTCAGCTGTCTTCTCCTGAATATAAAAACCAAACCAGTAAAAAAAACACACTTGATTTTTGTGAATTTCACAGGAGGCTCTTAACAGGCTCTAAATCAGATTTTCAGGTTCAGCCAGATTCAATGACCCCACTTTGAAAGGGTGACCCAAAGGGACAGGACTTTCACATCCATTTTATTCTCTGACACATAAAACTAGCATAGTAGCAGCTGCAGTTAGTGGAAAATCTCAACTCTAGTCAAGATGCTCCGCAAAGATAGTGAATAAATGTATGATTTGTTTCCTTTCAGATCCAACCAAAACACAAAAGCAGAAGAACGCTGGTTGCGATTGCAAACAGCTAACCTAACTGCTATAAAAGGCAACATTCAGCTGTGTTTGTGAATGCAGTATCGGGAGGCTTTCATGAGTTATGGCTGCAAAAGAGTCCTCACCACATTTCTTGTGTCAAATCTATTACTACAGACTCCCACCCACCTTTTAAAACCTCACAGTTGTTTTCCAGTGGATCTGGTTTGAGTCTGCATGTCCAAAATACAGCATCACATGTCCTAACCTAAAGCTTTTTTTCTTTCTAAATGTAAATGCAAACAAATACTCTTCTTATGATAAAAAGTCAGTCTTGTTAGCTGAATTTGTGTCAAGGAAGATAATCTTTTCAGAGTATTTTGGCTTATGTGTGACACACTAAGTCAAACCCACACTAAATGTGTATTACACTATATGCATGTGTGTGTCCCCATTTATATTTGGCTCATTTACAGTTGCTCACATTCAAAAACAAATTAGAGCAACTATTTTTGTGAGGCAGTCGATACATCAGGAACGTCTCTGGATCGTGTTCCTGTCAGGAAAAGTCAGAGGGGAGAAAATAAAAGTTAATGTAAATACAGCCCAGCTTCTCTGTGGAGCCCACCTGCTTTTGTGTGTAAATGTTAATGTGTGAGGTTGAAGCACACATTAACTGAGGAAGACTGGGGGAGTACAACAAATAGTGAAGTAAGCCCTTGATCAGTGGGACAGCTTTATGAGTGTGTTTTGCTGAATGAAGATGGGCCTTAAAGCCTTCTGACTCACTTATGGTTTGAGTGTTTTATCACTAATTGTGTCCATCCTCCATCCAGCAAATTTAAATGGTTTTTAACACCTTTTGGGAAAATTCTCCTACAAATATTCCATCAGAGCCACAGTTAGTTTTGTATTTACTCTGATTTATATACTTATTTGTATTATTTAAACATTTATTACTTAAATATTTTTTTTGTCAGTGCTTTTTTGCAAGTCTCTTTTATAAATATATTTTAATATAACTAAAAAAAAATAAATGCACCTTTGGTGTGAAACTGATATTTTATGGTTATAAATGAGCATGATCAAAGCTGTTTATATCAGTAGGGGATGTCATTTGCTCCTAAGGTGGATGTCATTTTGTGGGTGTTTATGAAACCTAAACAGTAACAATCTGCAAAGCCTCTAGACAATGCATCTCAGCAGATTTGGTTATTATAAGCAGCTGAGAGGGTCAGAGGGTGGATTTGTGACATTGATGTAGAGCTACACCCCTCTAGTGGCTCTCTGTGGTACAAAATGTATTTCATCATTTTACTTTGCAGAAGAATTCTGGGATTTGAACTGTTGAAAAGCAAAACTGTGCCTCTTTTTTTCAGGAAATTCCTCCCGCCTGACTCCCAGTGATGTTCCTGTCACAAGATCAAGATTTTCCCCTACATATCAGGCCAGTGTCGTTCAGAGGAACCACTCTGTCCAACTGAGACATCCTTACCAAGCTCCTCATTCCCCTTACAATCCAGCCCCATCTCCTAGTGCCCATCCATACCCTAACGGCACGTTTCTTTACTGGGGGGATATGAGCCGGACGCTGGCTTTTGCGTGGGAACTTCACGTCTACGGGTCTGCTAGCCTCTTCCTCCTGCTGTTTGCTGGCGCTGCTCTTGGTCTCACACTGTCCCCTGGAACCAACTGTCCTCACCGTGGTGCTCTTGCTCTTGCTAATGCTCTACTTTTTCTGGCTGGAGGTCTCAGGGCAGCTCTGTTTTTCATTGACCCGTATGGCACACGCAACGTCCTTCCTCACTCTGCAGTTGCAGCCCTCTATAACCTGCCTCTGCATCTGCTGGTCTGGACACAGGCTTCCTTGGTGCTGTTGGCTTTAAGGGCAACAGGAATCAGTGTCTTCCCTGTAACTATGGAGCATCCTCCTCTGATTGGGGTTTTAGCTGTCTTGCATTGTACCCTGATGTTAGGTGTGGATCTGTTGTCTGCTGCCCTGTCTCCTGTTGTACCTGTTACCCTGCAGGTCCTGTCCCTTTGTTGGGGTCTCGCTATATGTTTAGGTTTTCTCTGCTTTGTTTTCCCACGCATACGCTGCCCTACTGATCTCAGCCATGGAGCTGAAGTCAGGAGGAAGACTTGGACAGGAAACCAGAAAATAGGAGTCATTTTGGGGAAAGTGCTGGCAGTCTGTGCAGTTCTTGGGGCATTATGCTGTGGGTTGCATGTCCATGCTACCTTGTGGCTCTATGGGTTTTTAGGAAACTGGACAAGCTTCAACTGGGGGTGGTGGCTTGTACACTTTTGGGCCAGACTGCTTGAACTGGGATGGGGTTTTGCCCTTTTGCTCCTGAGTTCCTGGGTGTTCTGGAGGCCTGCAGGAACCCGGAGAGGGGAGGAAGGAGGACAGGAGGGCAGACCGGCAGGAGACCTGGCTACCCCAGGCCAGTCTGTTGGATCCCCTCAAAGGCACACATGCTGGTCCAAAATTGTGCAAAGCTTGAGGGGAAAACCCTGCAGAAAATCAGACAGCAATGGTGTGGGAGGGGGAACAGGTGATATTCCAAACAACTGGGCTGGCCAGGAGTGTGCTGGAACTGATATCAGCAAGAACCTAATTAAGAATCAGAACCATGAGCAGAGCACCATCCAGCCTGACTGTGGGAAGGACAGCAACCGCGGCCACAACCATAGAGACCACGCTGCGGAGCAAGGCGAGTCAGGTGGTTCCGTTGGCTCTGGGATGGTCCTGCAGCCACTGGGGCGACCCCTGCAGCGCTCAGTGAGTGGCGGTCTTGATCATGACAGGGATACTTCCATGTCTTTCTGTGAGTTTGACCTGCGACCCCCATCCCCCATTGACTTAACTCGAAGCATTGACGAGGCTCTTCACAGAGAACACCTGCTTGAAGGAGGGAGTCTCTTTCATCCTTTGAACCCACAGTCACGCTCACCTTCCCCACGCTCAGCTTTCAGTCAGGGTCCCTGGCTCCGCAGGAACAGTGACCCGCAGCTGCTCTCTGACAGCAGCGACGCTCCAACTGAGTCCTCCATGCCACTGGGGGGCAGCATTCTCAGCAGTGTACCCAGCAGGCAAGTGACTGCTCCCCCAACACCTTCCCACCCAGATAACAGGTGGGTGGATAACAGAGTCTTAAGTGTACCATCATCTGTGTCCTGCCCTGTGTCACTTCGACCAACCAGAACGTCGACAGGGCATCTGTGCGAGGATGACACTCGACCCTTTATTACTCCAGACTCTGAAAGGGCGCGAGGGAAATCCGGGAGGTCAGTGGGTTCCCGGAGTTACCTGGAAGTCAGTCGACACGACGATTCTATCAGTGCCAGCAGTGAAATTATTGACCTCTGAAAACAAACCGTGGACTGCAGTGACTTTGACTGCAAATCAAACACACTTACTTATTTAACACGGCTTTTCCACATGGAACTCCTTTAAACACTGGGTTGTAAGGAAAAGTCATAAGATTCTTTTCCAAAGAAGACGTATATAAGGTTAAACAAAAGAAAAAAAAACTGCCTTTTGCCTTGTTATGAAATTAAAGACATGGGGTTGTAGAAAAGACTATATTTTACTGCTGGAGCAAAGCACCAGCAGATATAGCACAGATTCATATAACCTTTTCTTTCTTTAGCAAAAATCCTCTTTCTTTTAAGTCTTAACCTTAAATACATTGGGACCACACACAAATAATACATTTGAAAGTCTCATTAACACGAGTTGTTTAAATGTCCTTAGAATTTCTAAAAGAGATTGGTTTTGTTCTTTCCACACTGTCCAAATACAACATTTTAAAAATGTTCGTGTCCCTGAAAGACAAACATTACTGCAGGCATCTTTTAAGTCACCTTTTAATCTCCGTAGAAGAACCAATCTGCATTTAAATGCTTTTAGAGTTAATTTCTTCATTTAATTTGCTTTTATGAGAAAACTTGTGCCAAACATAATCCCAACTGCTCTTCTTTCCCCAGTATCAGCATCTGCTTCACAGTGACTCAACTGTAGATTACAGTCAATATAAGCTGTTCTCGCTGGGCTTCAGGTGTGCCTGTCAGATCTGTCCTGTAGTCTAAAACCGCTTATGTAAAGATCTAAGCAACAACAGTGAAAGGGAGTGGACATACCAACACTTCTAAAGATTTTAGGAGCCGATAAAAGTACTGTTTAATGATCGGCTGTGGGGTAAAAGCATTTTGTCAAGTTAAACTGCTACCATAAAAAGCTTTTTCTATTAATAGCCCTGCAAAATTGATGCCTCTGACTGCATTCTATCCAGTTTGAATGCAAATAGCAAATGCATCAGTTCTTAAGTTTTTCTGGAATTGTGCTGCATGCTCCACCGCTTTGCAGGGCTGCAGTACACAAGAGTGGCTTAGCACACCTCCAAACTCACTTACTCAAACCAACTCTATAAAGACAGCACTTAGCCGTACTCTAAAGTATTTTACAGCTTTAAAAGCAAGCATTTCTGTTGAAGATATGACTATAAGAAGTAATGTAAATACTGTTATTTTTGTTGTACATGAACAAAGGTGTAGTTGAAATGTAGTCATAGCTGTTACTGTGAAAGACAATCGAAAGTTGTGTTGCTCATAGAACCGCGCTGCGCAGTTTTTGACGTCGGATTGTGGCCTATTTAGGACACAGAAGAGCTGTGACAGTTGATATTTCTGGGCTGTGCTCCGGACTGTGATAATGATCCAGGTTTTGCAAATTGTTTATTCAAGATCTGAAGAAGTTTGGAATTCTGTTTTTATGTTTTCTGTAATGAGATTATATGTTTGTTTGTTTGTTTGTTTTAAAAGACAAACCATTTCTGTGGAATCATAGTTAGTTTATTAATTTTGCTGCAAATTATTCCTGATCCTGAAAAAAAAAACTTTGTGGCACCCATCCAAGTTGTTGCGTTTCAAGCCACCTCTGGGTGATTTGCGTTACTTTATGGTCTAGTGAAATGATGAAGTTCAGTCTATATCAGAGCCTTTTACAGTCTTTTGTTGTTGTTAACATTCCAATTGAACCTTAGCTGTACTTCCAATTTCTGTTTTCCAACTTTGCCTCTGTCACGCCATTTGCACAGGTAGATTTGTTCCACAAAGCATCCTATGCCCTAAAAAATACAGTCATCATGTCCTCAACAAGCAGTAATCATTTAATGAAAGTACAGTGTTAGTTTTGTGTTTACTTTTCCCATTGAACTGTTGGTCATGTATTTCTGCTGCATTTCATGGCTGGATTCAAATAAACCAAATAAAAGAAAAAGTATGTCGTGTGATGTTTATTCGTTAACCAGTACTTGAAGTCAAACGCAAAATTACAGAACTGTCCGAAACTGAAGATCAGTGTCCTTCATCTTCTTGTCATAGTCTTCTGAAAACTGTTCGTTCTGTTGCACAGTAAAATGATTCTTCCAGTCACCAACTTTTCCTAAAGAAAAAAAATAAAATTAAAATTTTCCATGAACATTTGCAACCATAACCTTTAGACAATTGGCTTTTAAAAATTTGTTGATTGTATCTTATTCTATATTTATTTTAGTATCTTCACTGAGCAACTTGTTTGAATTTAGAAAATGTGATTTTAGTAGCATGCACCTAAATATGTAGTAGAATTTTCTAAAATGTGAAATCGGTTGGGAATTCTCTGCAATCGGTATCTCCAGGGAGATGACAGAATTGGGCATAGAGGGGGCTAAATAAAGGATGTCATCTTTTCAAGCAATGAAAGGCTCACAAATTTGTGTTGATCTCTGTCATAATCTCCAATAATAAATGAAAAATAAAAACCACAGTACATAATATTGTGACTGTGTCCAAGCACATCTATGTGTAAATCATAGACTATTATTTATTTGATTAAAAGAACGATAACAGAAAAGTATTCCTTTAAAAAAAACATTGGATTTAAAGAGTTAAAATCAATTATTCAGGCATAATTAGCAAACGCTCATTATTTGTTAATGGCACTGTGGATATTGAGGCATACATCAGAATTTTAGAAGGTAAATTTCTAAAAAAAAAAAAAAAAGACTTGGTTCCTTGGAAAAGAACCTAGTCTTATTTCTTTAAATCACATCAATCCCTAAACTAGGCTTTCTGCTTTAAGGATACATGGCTGCTTGCAGTCAACATCTGTCTTAACATGTGGGCAATCTCACAGATCATCATGTTTTTCTTGTTTAGCAAGAATAAACAACACTGCAGCAATTTGTATCCTCTGTTTTTAAACAAAGAGCCCTTTGGCATGATGGCAACCCAGATCCCAGATTGTTCAGGCCCTGTAATGTGAGGTGCAGTTGCAGCATGTAAGATAAGCAGAGCAGTTTTGCTTAATTGGTAGAGAACAAGCTCATTTTATGAGAAACCAGAAGGGCAAGTAACTGCTGCAACACAAGAAAAGCTTTAGTTTGACAGTCAAAAATTGCTGCTATGAAAAGTCTAAGGGGTTCTTTCTCTGAGATAGTCTTTTGTTTAAGAATTTGAGCAAATTCTCTAAATATTTGTGGAACTCTTCCTGTCTGCTCGCCATGGTTCAACAGCAGCAACAGTGGAAAACAACATCCACCGTTGGTGCTTTTGTGACTGGTCTGAAAGTGCGATTCTGCATCCCATCTAGTGGAAAAATATTCCTTAATTAAGTAGTGCTTTAGCTTTCTCCTACGCTCAGTCTGGCTGAGCCTTTAACATGTTACTGGCATAAAACTTTTGACTTGACCTTTTCTTGAGTTTCTGATCAATAAGCGATGAACATCTGTAAAATTTTGGCTCCAAAAAAAGTCACTTGAACATTTGTAAACAAAAACTACAACCAAGTATGGCAAACCTTTGCGCATGAAAGGAGAAATCTTAAAATCCAGGACTGCATCAGCTGAACCATTGGCCATCTTGTTGTTTTTCATGTTGTCAAATAGAGCTTTTTCCATGACTTGTTTTTTTGACTCTGAGGAGGGAGAAAGTCCCAGGAAGGAGCAAAGTTTGTCGAGTTCCTCCTCAGTATTCTGTAAGAAAAGGAAACCATTGGGCAGCACTGCTCTTATCGTTGCAATATTAACTCAAAAACTACTATACTGACCTCAATGAGATCCTCATAAAACAGATACAAGATGTTTGGATGGGACTTTTGCTTCTCCCACCAGCCTTTCACATGTTCATACCAGGAACCAAAAACCACTGACAGACATCAAAGTGTCAGATCACTAGGTATAAATTATCTTTCTTTCTTTTTATTTTATTTTTTTTTTTTTGCTTCTTTATCATGTTACTCACTTTTTCCATCCATGAACCTCTTGAGGTAACTGCTCCAGTCGCCAGGCTCTGGCTGGGCCTTGTTCATGCGATCGAAGTGGAAAAAGGAAACCACACTGTCTTTGGCATTGCGAGCCACATAGACTATCTGCAAGTCAGACAAAATTAGAAATCCAACTTGGAAATAAACATCTCCACAAACAAATATGCAGTCAGACCTTGGAGTTCTGCTCCCAGAAGGATTTGGAAAGAAACTGAACTGGCAGGTGTGTCTTTATAATGCGTGGGACAGTCGTTGACTGATTTAACTCATCCACTCCTAGCATTAGAGAGCACTGCATTACCACAATACTGCAATAACAGTGACTGATACTTAACATAGAAATAGTGTTGTTTAAAAAAAACGGACCCGAAGGAAATCCCGGCATGTAAAACTCCAGAAATGGCACTCTTTCATGTAGTGGGACAACCTCTTGTCGATCAGGTGACACATGGCTAAAATACAGAAGGTCCAGGATGTAAGACACCCATGTGTTTCCTAAAAGAAAATGTAAAAAAACATGGCTCTCATTCAGTGAACTTCATGGATATGCTTCAGACAGACAAACTAGTTACATTATAAAAGCAAATATGACCAAAACAAAACGGTAAATGCCAAATTGTACCTGCTTTAGGATAAGATGCTATTAGAATATCATCTGGTCTTGCTTTGAAATCCTGGATATTGTCCCAGTTGTCAGTGAAGTATTTTGTCATGGAAACTCCATGGAAGTCAAACAGTGCAGGCCGAGGTGGAATCTCCATCTGCAATACCAAAAATATTCATGTATGATGCTTTTCTTAAGGTTACTAACATTTGAACTCACATCAGGTACTACTCTACATCTGTTTTGTAACGACTGCAAAATGCAGAACCACTTGAGTCATGAATATTCTGCAGTTTAAGGTGAAAAAGTTTGATTTTTGCAGTTTGTCAGAGTCTCCAAATCAAAAGACACATGAGTGTTAATGTACAGGATATTCTTGTAAAAAGAAGACACTACCTCTGAGCTAAATAATGACCAAAACCAGAAGTTTTACTCACCTCTGAGTTTTCTGAATCTGTTGGTGTGTCTCACAAACGGTTCAAAGTCAGCTTCTTATCTGACTTACTGGATTTGCTTTTCAGCAATATCCGTCCTCACAGGCTATGTGAGAAAGGTGACGAAAATGAAGAAAAGAAAACAAATAGATGCACAGAGATCAGTCTCTTTCCAACAGAGAGCACACATACACAAAAACCTACAAAGAAAACACACTTTTAAGTTGTTCTGAGATCAAGTTTCCGATTAAGAAGGTATTTTAAAACTCCTGTTTACTGCATCCGCACACCAGAAAAGGACAAATTTGCATTACAGTGAGTCCAGAAGGAACCACCCATTGGTAGGCTGGGCTTTCAGATGGGCAGAGCTTTTCCCTTTTGCAGAGACTTTGCATAAACTGGTTCATTCCTACTCCGTCCTGAAGTTGTCAAGTTCTTAAGCTGAACTTCTGCACACAGCTGTTCTCTGCAGCGTTTCTTTTGGAACTGTTTGTTTAAGTCTTACCACTTGGCAATCTGAAGGGCCTCCTTCTGGCACACAGCCATGAAAAACATCACATTTCAACTTTCTCTCCAAACCTGGGGGTGTCTCTGTACAGTCTGTTTGTACTATTCACTCTAAAAATGAGCTGCAAAAAAGAGGATGAAACTTTTCCTGTGATACAAAAGGACCATCTCTTCTTGTGAAGTAAAATTTCCCACCTGCTAAAGATTTATTCATTACTATTCAGTTTATGATACTGTCCTGAGGTTTTGAATCAATAATTTTCCATGTTAGGAGGTTTACATGGTGTGGCGGTCAGCACTGTTGTCTCACAGGAAGGATGCACTGCTACAAGTTCTTTCTTTGGAGTTTGCGGGATCTCTTCATCAATTTATTTCACTCTATTGTCAAGATGACGTTCTGGCATTGACACAGCAAAGAAAAATCATTTCAATTATCTTATAAAAATAATGATCTTTGTGAATAATTTGATGACATGCCAGTTTTGATGAACAGATACTAATGGGAAGTGTTCTCATGTAACACAGTTGAGATTTTATGCTAAATTGACTTTTTGGGATTAAAGTTATTTTTCTAGTTTTAGGAAAGCACTGCGCGTGTCAGGATAACATAACCAGACTCTATGTGTCCAATGCATTTCAGGGATGGGCTGGTGAGCAGACCAGCCAAAGTAACTACACTAATGAGACGTTTGTTGCTCTGGAGAACTCCAATGTGTGATTGCAATGACTTAACAGAGCAAGAGTCTGAAAGGATGGAAACAAAAGTTGAAATAAAATTGAGAATATTACATTTTTGATTAATTTGATTGTTAAGTCCTGTTTCATCACAGCTCTTCTAATAAAGACTTTTGTCTCATGGGAATACAATGTAAAACATACACTCAGACACTTAACTCAATCTGGCAACAAAAAAAATTAAAATCCTTAAAAGTATAAAATCATTTATGTCCAGTTTAAAAGGTATATGACATGTCTTGACAAAAACAAAACTAAAAGCCTTGTCTGACATTTTGACAAAAGCAGTAACTATTACTAGAACCTAAAACATTTCATTTATCACATTAAATTATAGTAAACCTTTTGATATAGAAAACTGTGTCACTGCAGGACTAGACTCATCTTGGAACACACAGTGAGTTTGTCAGACTTCTGTGCGGAACTGCAGCGTGGGATCCGTCATCTTTTTTTTGTAATCTTCATCAAATGCTTCATTCTGAGCCACAGTGAAGTGGTTCTTCCAGTCACCAACCTTTCCTGCAGAGTAACAACAGTTGAGACTTTTTCGTTTTAATTGAAGGTTCAAGTCTTTTCTTGTATCAAACAATTGTTCAGCAAACCTTTTCTCATGAAAGGAGAAATCTTGAAATCCATGACTGGGGCGGTGGAATAGTTGGCCATCTTGTCCTTTTTCATGTTATCAAACTGCACTGAACTTGAGAGTCTTTCTACCTCTTCAGCTGAAGGAGATAAGCCAAGGAAAGAGCAAAGTTTCTCTATTTCATGTCCAGTGTTCTGGTTTAAAAAAAACAGACTCAGATATTGTCTTTGCTATGAAAGGAGAGTTTAAGAAACGTTCTGATCCAAAACATCTCAACAAAAGCCCCTTACCTCAACCAAATCCTCAAAGAACATGTAGTGGAGATTGGAATAAGACTCTTTCTTCTTCCACCAGTTGTTCACATGGTCGTACCAAGAGCCAAACACCACTGAGGAAATCAACTAGTGTGACTACAATTATGTTCAAAAATGCTGAAGGTTACGTCAATCCCAATTCAAACATACTTTTTCCGTCCAAAAATCTTTGGAAGAAGGAGCTCCACTCCCCAGGATCTGGTTCAACCTTGTTCATGCGATCAAAGTGGAAAAAGGACACCATGTTGTCCTTTGCATTGCGAGCCATGTACACAATCTGCAAAATAAAAACAAGACCCCAACATTTTCGGAATAAAAGCTTCTGGATAAAAATGTATTGTGTTTAATCGCTCTCGACACAGGATTTCAGCTTCTTATGACCATGCACTCACATACAGGCTATATAGGTGGAAGGTGCTTTACCCGACAATTTTGCTCCCAGAAAGATTTTGGAACAAACTGGACTGGAAGATGAGTTTTTATGAGCCTTGGGGATGTGGTGAGATTATCTACCAGGTCTTTGCCTGTATGTACAACACAAAGAAAACAAGTAAACAATCCTAACAATTATTTAAAAAGAAATGATTTGAAAGTATGAGACAAATGATCTTTAGAAACTCAAAATAATACAAAACAAGAATTTTACAAGTTTATACTAATTTAAAAAAAGAAAGAAAAAATACAAAATAGGATGTGGATAATATGAACAGGATCAAGTCATTAAAACCTTTATAGTGACTGAAGAGACCCATAGACCGGTTAAGTTAGGTTGCAAAGCCTACCAACACTGTTAGCTCAGTGTGTGTTCTTACTTGGTTTAATGTTCCATCAGCAAATAGTTATGATATAATATATTAAAGCCCTACTCTGAATATCTTTAAATCTATTATAAAAGCTCTCCAGCATCTTTTAATTATGATTATGCCATTTTAGGCAAAATAAAAAAACAACTGTGTCATTTTCTGAGACATAGTTTCTGTGGAGCGGCAGTAATTCTTCAGAAATTTGACTCCACTGGGTGGAACTGTTGGCGTGGAGTAAGCCCGACTTTACATTTTCTACTGATAGCTCACAGCCCCACAACCCCATCCCAACATGACCGTTGCAACAAAAATGCAAATTGGAGCTATACAGTCTTGAGCCAGATGCCAGCTCGAACAAGGAAAACAAAGACGTACGAGGATCTAGTAGTCTGCAACTAAATATGTCGCAATGGAGCTGAGCAGGGAGCTTGTGGCACGCTGCTTGTGGCACCTACTTCACTGCTACAGGCTTTTTCACAGCATTTTTTAGTCTGCTCCTGATTCACAATGATTTCAGTAAAAAATTACCCAGAAAGCTTAATTTTCTTTATCTTTGTCCTCCAATATCAGGAACACATTACAAGCACCTAAAACATAATTTATAGAGGAGTAGGCCTTTAAGTTTTTTGACTTTACGTCAGAAAGTTCCTAAATTTAGACTAGAATGTGGTGTTATTTGACATTCAAAGGTTCCAGTTTTGCTTGATTTTTCTACCTGAAAACAAACCCGGGATGCAGATTTCCAGAAAAGGCACTCTTTCATAGATTGGGATGGTGGTCAGACGATCCTCAAGTGACTCACGAAAGTAGAGCAAATCAAGAATGTATGAGACCCATGTAGTCCCTAGAGCCAGAGAAGGATGTGAATTACATCTCTTCTGTACACCTGTAAATATTTACTTAAAATATCCAGAACACTAACCTGCCTTTGGATATGTTGCAATGAGTATGTCATCGGGTCTTGCCTGAAAATTCTGATAGTTCTCCCAGTTGTCTGTAAAACAAGGAATCATTGAGACTCCATGGAAGTCAAACAGCTTTGACCGAGGAGGTAAATCCATCTACCAAAAACATGAAAGAGAAAAAGAAATCAAAACAAAATAAACCTAACTGCAAGATTTGGCTGACATACAAGTAAATAGCAATCAAAAGCACTCAGTTCTGACCTTTAAAATCATTAAGACCTGGGCAGATTTTTTAAGTAAATTTATCTAAATAAAAGTCTAAATTTCCTTTGCCTGAATTCAAAGAGGAAGTCAAAGGCCTCTTTCAAGAGGCAACGCCATTACTCAAAGAGTAAATGGGGAAACTGCCAACTCCATCTGTTTGCAAGAGTTATTGAAAGCTTGCAGCAAGTTCTTGCATACATAAGATGTCATCTCAACCCAGCATTATTTTTTTTAATGCTAAAATACATTGAAAACCAAACTTTGAAACTGAAGAAGAAAGCTGTTTCTTATTTTTGTGACATTCCAACATACCTTCTCGAGATTGAGAGACATTCTGCTGCTTTTTGTTCCTCTGGCTTCTCTTCCTGTTATGTTTCCAAAATCCCCTCCTCTCTTCTTGTTGCGTAACTTTATTGTCAGCATAGGTTCCGTCCCAGGTGTCCAATTCCAGCCCTCATAGGCCACTCTAAATATTTCCTGTGTTATCAGGTCACAGAATAGGAGGAACTTTATATGCATTTTTGAATGCAAAACTCTTTGAATGAGAAGGTGTGTCAAAACTTTTGGTCTGTACTATATTTGAAAGGCGGCTCTTAACAGGCTCTAAATCAGATTTTCAGGTTCAGCCAGATTCAATGACCCCACTTTGAAAGGGTGACCCAAAGGGACAGGACTTTCACATCCATTTTATTCTCTGACACATAAAACTAGCATAGTAGCAGCTGCAGTTAGTGGAAAATCTCAACTCTAGTCAAGATGCTCCGCAAAGATAGTGAATAAATGTATGATTTGTTTCCTTTCAGATCCAACCAAAACACAAAAGCAGAAGAACGCTGGTTGCGATTGCAAACAGCTAACCTAACTGCTATAAAAGGCAACATTCAGCTGTGTTTGTGAATGCAGTATCGGGAGGCTTTCATGAGTTATGGCTGCAAAAGAGTCCTCAACACATTTCTTGTGTCAAATCTATTACTACAGACTCCCACCCACCTTTTAAAACCTCACAGTTGTTTTCCAGTGGATCTGGTTTGAGTCTGAATGTCCAAAATACAGCATCACATGTCCTAACCTAAAGCTTTTTTTCTTTCTAAATGTAAATGCAAACAAATACTCTTCTTATGATAAAAAGTCATTCTTGTTAGCTGGATTTGTGTTAAGGAAGATAATCTTTTCAGAGTATTTTGGCTTATGTGTGACACACTAAGTCACTAAATGTGTATTACACTATAGGCATGTGTGTGTCCCCATTTATATTTGGCTCATTTACAGTTGCTCACATTCAAAAACAAATTAGAGCAACTATTTTTGTGAGGCAGTCGACAGGGCATCTGTGCGAGGATGACACTCGACCCTTTATTACTCCAGACTCTGAAGGGCGTGAGGGAAATCCGGGAGGTCAGTGGGTTCCCGGAGTTACCTGGAAGTCAGTCGACACGACGATTCTATCAGTGCCAGCAGTGAAATTATTGACCTCTGAAAACAAAGCGTGGACTGCAGTGACTATGAATGCAAATCAAACACGCTTACTTATTTAACACGGCTTTTCTACATCGAAACTCCTTTAAACACTGGGTTGTTAGGAAAAGTCCTAAGATTCTTTTCCAAAGAAGAAGTATATAAGGTTAAACAAAACTTTTAAGTCTTAACCTTAAGTACACTGGGACCAACACAAATAATACATTTGGAAGTCTCATTAACACATGACTTGTGTTAACACAATTATGTGTTGAAGTCACTTGAACTTTTGTAAACAAAAACTACGACCAAGTTTCGCAAACCTTTGCGCAAGAAAGGAGAAATCTTAAAATCCAGGACTGCATCAGCTGAATCATTGGCCATCTTGTTGTTTTACATGTTGTCAAATGGAGCTTTTTCCATGACTTGTTTCTTTGACTATGAGGAGGGAGAAAGTCCCAGGAAGGAGCGAGTCCTGTTCCTGCACAGCTCTTCTAATAAAGATTTTTGTCTCATGCGAATAAAATGTAAAAAATACACTCAGACACTTAACTCAAGCTGATAAAATTGCAACAACAAATATTTAATTCTTTAAAAGTATAAAATCATTTATATCCGGTTTAAAAGGTATATGACATGTCTTGACGAAAACAAAACTAAAAGCCTTGTCTGACATTTTGACAAAAGCAGTAACTATTACTAGAAATTAAAACATTTCATTTATCACATTAAATTATAGTAAACCTTTTAATATAGAAACCCGAGTCACTGCAGGACTAGACACATCTTGGAACACACAGTGAGTTTGTCAGACTTCTGTGCGGAACTTCAACGTGGGATCCGTCGTCTTTTTCTTGTAATCTTCATCGAATGCTTCATTCTGAGCCACAGTGAAGTGGTTCTTCCAGTCACCAACCTTTCCTGCAGAGTAATAGACAACCAGCACAGTCGGTTTAGTGAATATGGGCAGTCAAAGAAATGTGATTCTTTAATTCTTGTACATCAGACCTTTTCTCATAAAAGGGGAAATCTTCTGATCCATAACTGGGAGAGTGGAATAGTTGGCCATCTTGTCCTTTTTCATGTTATCAAACTGCACTGAACTTGAGAGTGTTTCTACCTCCTCAGTTGAAGGAGATAAACCAAGAAAGGAGCAAAGTTTGGCTATTTCACCTTCAGTATCCTAAAAAATATAAAATACAGACAATAAAAAAACGATTCACATGTTATCCTTGCACTAATTTAAACCAGCTGAAGAGTTTCAGAGATGTCTTAGTAACAAAAAAGCTAATTATGAAGTCATTACCTCAACCAGATCTTCAAAGAACATGTAGTGGAGATTGGAATAAGTCTCTTTCTTCTTCCACCAGCCGTTCACATGGTCGTGCCAAGAGCCAAACACCACTGAGGACACCCATTAATAAGAGTTAGTCAGGGTTGAACGTGCTTATATATCCATAGCTTTGTTACATTTCCTTCTTACTTTTTCCCTCTAGGAATCTTTGGAAGAAGGAGCTCCACTCCCCAGACTCGGGTTGAATATTGTTCATGCGATCAAAGTGGAAAAAGGACACCATGTTGTCCTTTGCATTGCGAGCCACGTAAACAATCTGCAAAGACATAATACCAGAAACAACCACTGTCCTCAAATAGAAATGTCTCTTTACACATCGACACCTTCTCAAAATAATTGCCTAAGTCGTTTTTTCAGATTTTTCAGGAAACGCAAAAAACTAAAAAGTTTGTTGAATATATGATAGTTACTCACAATTTTAATCAAAATAGCTATGTCCACAGATGCTTGTTGACATACAGACAACAAAGTTGCCCAAACATGGGAGAATTACATGACTTAAGGCCCGTACACACCGGGATGAATATTCGCCAGCCGTTATTCGCCAGCGTTTTTCAACACGTCTTTTGTGTTCACACATGGGCGATTTTCGCTGACGATGAGCCGAGCGAACATGCCATTTCATTTCCTGACGTTAGATGGCACTTAATGTAAAACAGAAATACTCCTGCACACAAAGTGGCGCTGCGCAACTTTACGCTTATTAAACTCGCTTTTCACTCAGAAGAAGAGAGCAAGTATTTACGCGCTTGTCAGAATCATACAAAGAAAACGTGAATATTTCCAGCACCAGTAGCTCCAGTTCCAGCGATGAAGAAATTATTGTTCTGTTGAATGATGAAAGAGGCCGGAAAAGACGCCGATTTTGGGTACATCCCATAGTTACAAGAAGAGAAGAACATGGGGAGTTTTATCGACTGGTACAAGAGCTGAAAATGTATCATGAGCGTTTTCGGGGATATTTTAGAATGTCCGTCATTATTTCTTTGCGGCAGTGTAGACGCTACTTGGCATCTATCTTCTCCGCTGGTATGTGTGCTCAGAAAGGCAGTTTTGTGTTTGAGCGCCCCCAAGTTGTGTTTTACTGTAACTTTAAAAGCTCCAGACACGTGTACAAAAGTACCATTCTCATTGGTCGTATTGTTTTTGACGCGGCGCGTCAAACCAAAAAAAACGAACCGGAGGCGTTTTTTAAAACATGACGCTTTGACGCGTGGCATTTTTCGCATTGGTGTGCGCACTCACATTGCTGCCCTTTGTTCAGTGACGAGGCGTTAAACGTCGGCGAATATTGCGCGCGAAATTCGTCCCGGTGTGTACGGGCTTTTAGGCAAATTTTTCAACATGCCTTTGTGATTTAGGCAATTTTAAGCCTTGTATTCGATAAAGAATAAAACATTACTAACAAACAGTGAACATAATGCTTAGGAGGAATGTGTTTTTCTTCACTTCTTTGTAGGGTTCTTGTCTAATGCTTATAAGTATGGGAAATTGTAAAAGAAGTGATAGGTTTCTGTCAGATAAATGCATCTAGACATTAAAGGAAAAAACAATTAGAAACAACAGACCACAACAAGAATCAAGTTTCTCATGCACGAAGGAGAAGAAGCCAGTGTGACAGAAAACATCCACCACGCTTTTCTTCTCAAAGGTCTGCCTCTCCTCGTGCTGCTTTTATTAAGAACACAAGTAGGAGGTCACTGTTTGAAGACAAAGAGAAAAGTTCATTGGGGGTGTCGTATAATAACCCATTTGGTGGATTCTAAGTTCAAACAGTATTCCTTATCAGCTCAGGACAGTGTGTCGTAAAAACCCCTCATCCTTGCTGGGGATGAGAACCAGATGAACAAACACACAAAGCTGTCTAAAAAAAAAAAAAGTCAATCTGAGTTAACATTTAAACACAAATTTAAACAAATACATAATGATAATAAAAAAAACAATTTCCTTCACAGTTTCATTGACTGAAGGTTCTGGAACTTTCTTCTTGATTGTGATTGCACAACATTCTTATCCATACCAATGCCCCATTTGTCATCTGTACCCTTTGTGGCAGTTCTTTTCATACAGAGGGTTCTGAGAAGGACAGTCTGAATGGATCTTGCCATCACTGGTAAACTGAACTTTTTTCAGAAAGACGAAAGGAAGAGGAAAAAAGTGTCTTGCGCACTTTAACACTTCTTTTCCATCTTTAAGCTTCAGTTGATGGAAAAATGCTGAATTTCACCAGGATTTCTCAGGAACTTTTTTTGTTTTATGTTAATTTTTGTGACCTAAGTCACAACTGGCCGTATGATTACTCTGAGAAACGTTACTTTGCGGTCTATTTTATTAAGCCACATTTAGGATTCTCACAATGGTTTGCAAGTTGCCTTTAGATGTAGCAGAACAGCATACAATTACACCAGTCAAATCATGTTATGATAACTGACTAAAAAAGCACAAAAGTGCAGAGGGTCCTTTGGGATTCTTTTTAGATTGTAGATTGCAATACAGTATAAAAATGTTAATTGGATTGTGGACTGTTGAGAAAATGAGACATCAAAATCCTACTGTTCATTCAAACATTGTTTGATAAGACATAGTATCACTTCTAAAACTCATTAAAAGCCATTTTACTTATTTCGTTTTTAGTTGACTTCCTAAACAGAAACTTTAACTAAAAATACTGATCAACAGATGAAATCTTACTGAATATTTTTAGCCTAGTGTAAAGCATAGTAAACATTTTTACCTACTAATGTGGGAGGAGCCATGAATTATGGAAATAACCTCAAAATCTGGAAAAAAACACTTCTATTTCTTGAATCAGCAGCCATCATGAAATGCTTATAAAATTGCCTAAATCACATTGACTCGTGACTTAGGCAAAATAAAACTTCCTAAGTCACACTCTTGACATAGGCAATTATACTAAAGGAGTAGAATAACATGTTCTGTTTAAATGAGGATGTAGGCGATTTTACCAGTGGTGGCCAGCACCATGAGGAGAGGATTTAGGCAAAGAAAAATCATTTTTGTTAAAAAATGACGTAGGCAATTATTTTAATAAGGTGACAACATCATACATCGAGCAGGTTTCCTAACCAAGAATCTATTGGAATATAGAGTTTGAGCCTTTTACATGCACATTTAGGGTAGAAAAGAAAGCGTTCTTACCCGACAATTTTGATCCCAGAAAGATTTTGGAATAAACTGCACTGGAAGATGAGTTTTTATGAGTCGTGGGGATGTAGACAGGCCATCAGCCAAGTCTTTGCCTGTAAAAATATATTTTAAAAAAAATATAAAATTTCCATGAGTTTATTGTTAAAAGACATTTAAAAAATCTTTTTTAAAACCATTGCAAAGGTTGACACAAACTAAAACCATTTGGTGGAAAATAAAAATGGAACTTTTAGACTTCATTAAAGGATTCATTAAAAGTGGTCTTAATGCTTTGGAAAATAAAATTATTCCAAGCCTTAGCAAGATCAGGCACAGCACTCTTCATTACTAGTCTCCAGTTTGGAGGAACTGGTGTGGTATTATTTATTTTGTAGTATTTATTTATTTGAGGATTTTACATTTTTAAGCTCTTGAACTTTTAGGGTCAAGTTTATACATTATGTTTTACTTGTGTTTTAATTCTGCTTTAAGACTTATGTACTGGATCTGGATTGCCCTTTGGATTATTTGCTGGATTTGCCTCACTACCACTGTTCCTCCTCTTGCCCAGTATTTTCTGAACATTCTCCTAAACCTCTTGAGAGCTCCAGAGTCTTGCATCTTCCATGTCTCCTCCACTTTGCTGGGCTCGTTTCTGCGACTGGGTCTCTGCCTTTTTGGGTTGTCCATCCTAAATCATCACAACTTTAAGCAAACTTTCACACGAAAGCTCAATAAAATTTGAGGATAAAAGTCCAAATTCTGGTCTCCTTAATGGAGCAAAACCATAAAGTGTATAAGGAAACACAAATGGGAATAGTTCTGCCTGCAGTAATGCCAAGAAGGACTGTTCCACAGTGAATCTGTTTTTCAAGTTTTTGTACGTCATGATGGGGACCGTGCCTTCAGCCTCAATTGCAGTCATGTTACAGTAAAATGAAAAAGAATGTGTATTTAATTTGAGCAGTAAATGTACTTTTTTCAACCTTATTTGGGTTGCAGTTCTACTTTGAAAGTGCTCTAAATATTTTATTTTTATTTTTAACTTGTAGAATGGTTAATCAAAACTTATAATTTTAAGTACAACAAACAAGCATGAACTTTATTTTATTTTTTATTCTGACCTGTCTCCAAGCCCGGAACAGCAAATTCTAAAAATGGCACCCTCTCATAGATGGGAGTGGATGTCTTCCGGGCCGTAGATGTCTGATCAAAGTACAGCAGATCGAGGATGTAAGACACCCATGTAGTTCCTAAAGACAATCACAGAGGTTGAACAAAAATCTTTTCTCTGACATCAGATTAAAATGTGCCATAGATTATAAACACTTGGACCCTAACCTGCTTTTGGGTATGTGGCGATTAGTATATCATCTGGTCTGGCTTGAAAGTTTTGATAATTATTCCAGTTATCAGTGAAATAATGAGTCATCATGACTCCGTGAAAATCAAAGAGCTCTGGCCGAAGGGTTGAATCCATCTGTGCAAAAAAACAAGAATTGTTATTCCTTCTTATAAACTGCAGGACTTTACATGTTAATGAGTTTAAAAGCTGTCCTGTATAATTATTGGATGCATCAAACAAATATTACTCAATAAACCATAAAAATACTTCAGAATGTTTTTAAAATGAATCGGTGCTCAAAAAGAGATGGTTTCTGGAGTTACCTTGTTGGAACCTGAAGAGAATCTGTTGCTGATGTTTGTGTTGCTTGGCTTCCTGTCACTTCCTATTTGACCAGCAAACCCTTTTCTTATCTAGCCATTACATAACCTTTGATTTTTCACACGTCTTACCACCAAGCCCCTCCCCACATTTCCTGGCCTCTTTACCGCCCAATCCAGAGAGGATGAGAGTTCTAGTGTAATCCAACTCCTCTCTCTGCAGGGCCCTTCATCTCCTCTCTTCAGTTCTTGTCTGTCTTTCTTTTTTTTTGTTTTTTTCTCTAAGTGACCCTAACCCACGCCTTCAGATGTAGGCTTAGAATGCTGGGATTTTTTTTTTGAACTATGGGGGCATTTCCCCCAACCTGACTGCATACATATCCTGTATATTTTCATTCCTGTCCTTCAGTGCAGGGGTCAATATTGCAATTTATGACCCTTTCCGTCTTATCAAAAACTTTCCAGTGATTCTGTCTGTCAATATGCTTTCCAACCCCAGTCGGTTACAGCAGGTGGTTTCTGAAATGGTTTTCCTCTCCACTGTCACTCTTTGATTCCTCAGTACAGGAATCAAACCAAATAAACTCTGAATTTAACATGTCGATCTTTGTTGTGGCTCAATATCAACATACAAATAAAACAATCTGGCCTTATTGGAATGATGTGGACGGAACTGATCAATAATGATCTGGAATGTTAGGAATGACTTTTATTAGAAAAATCACTTAAATTGATGTTTTTGTTTTAGTTGTGGCACCTTAGGGCAGATTGGCCATAAATTGGTATTGTATTATAAAATATATTAAAATGACATTGAACTAAATAAAATAAACATTTCCTCTGAGAGATACAGTTGCACAGAATTTTCAACAAATTTATCAACAACTCTAAATGTAATCATAGAAAAGTTTTGGTCTTACTAAAAAGTAAAAGGAGACTTTAAATAGTCTCTAATTATTTGGGTTTTTTTTTTCAAGCAAGTTATGCAAGCAGACATTGCATTATCCTCTGTGTAGTTGTCTTAATACAAAATTGCAAATTCCTTTTGAATTTATACCAATTTATTATTGATTTAAAAGGGAAATACACACATCTGAAATGTTTGTTCTGCATAACTACATTATTTAAATGTTTAATTCAATCACAATCTATGCAGTAATCTAGAATACAGTCTACATTCCTCAGTACACACTGAGTCAAAAAAGAAATACTGATACTCTTACATTATCAATATTTAGATAAAATATCATGTTTTTTTAATAGCAGTGCCATTTTCTGTGCAGAAACAGCATGAGTTCTTCAGACTTCTGTGCGGAATTGCAGTTTGGGATCCGTCATCTTTTTCTTGTAATCTTCATCGAATGCTTCATTCTGAGCCACAGTGAAGTGGTTCTTCCAGTCACCAACCTTTCCTGCAGAGTAACAACAGTTCAGACTTTTCCGTTTGAATTGAAGGTTCAAGTCTTTTCTTGTATCAAACAATTGTTCAGCAAACCTTTTCTCATGAAAGGAGAAATCTTGAAATCCATGTCCGGGTCGGTGGAATAGTTGGCCATTTTGTCCTTTTTCATGTTATCAAACTGCACTGAACTTGAGAGTGTTTCTACCTCTTCAGCTGAAGGAGATAAGCCAAGGAAAGAGCAAAGTTTGGCTATTTCCTGTCCAGTGTTCTGGTTTAAAAAAACAGACTCAGATATTATCTTGGCCATGAAAGGAGAGTTTAAGAAAAGTTCTGATCCAAAACATCTCAACAAAAACCCTTTACCTCAACCAAATCCTCAAAGAACATGTAGTGGAGATTGGAATAAGACTCTTTCTTCTTCCACCAGTTGTTCACATGGTCGTACCAAGAGCCAAACAACACTGAGGACCCAACTAGTGTGACTACAATTATGTTAAAAAATGCTGAAGGTTACGTCAATCCCAATTTAAACATACTTTTTCCATCCAAAAATCTTTGGAAGAAGGAGCTCCAATCCCCAGGATCTGGTTCACCCTTGTTCATGCGATCAAAGTGGAAAAAGGACACCATGTTGTCCTTTGCATTGCGAGCCACGTACACAATCTGAAAAATAAAAACAAAATCCCAACATTTTGTTTAAACCCTAATGTGATTTTACAGCTTTCTGATTAATTGTATTTCATTACTCTTGACACAGGATTTCAGCTTCTTATGACCATGCACTCAGATACAGACTAAATAAGTGGAAGGTGCTTTACCCGACAATTTTGCTCCCAGAAAGATTTTGGAACAAACTGGACTGGAAGATGAGTTTTTATGAGCCTGGGGGATGTGGTGAGATTATCTACCAGGTCCTTGCCTGTATGTAAAACACAAAGAAAACAAGTAAACAATCCTAACAATTGTTTAAAAAAATGATGTGAAAGTATGAGACAAATGATCTTTAGAAGCTCAAAATAATCCAAAACAAGATTTTTACAAGTTTATACTAATTTAAAAAAAAGAAAAGAAAACAAAATAGGATGTGGATAATATAAAGAGGATCAAGTCATTAAAACGTTTATAGTGACTGAAGAAGCCCAAAGACCGGTTTAGTTAGGTTGCAAAGCCTACCAACACTGTTAATCTGTGTTCTCACTTACTTGGTTTTGGAAGAGGCTAATGTTTCATCAGCAAACACTAATGACATAATGTATTAAAGTCCCTCTCCAATTATCTTTTTATCTATTGTAAAAGCATTCCCCCAGTGTGTTTTAATTATAAGTATGCCATTTAGGCCAAATTTAAAAAGCCTGTATCATAGAGTTTCTGCAGAGCGCCAGTAGTTCATCAGAAATTCACCTCTGAATTGTCAGTGGAACTGTTGGTGTGGAGAAAGCCTGTCTCAATTTCCCATCATCCATTTGTTTAAATGTTCTACTGCTAGCTCACAGCCCCTCACAATCCCAACCTAATGTGACTGGTGCAAGAAAATGCTAAATTGAAGCCATCCAGCCGTACAGTTTTGAGTCAAATACCAGCTCAGACATGGAAAACAAAGACATACTTGGATCTGGTCGTCTACAAGTGGATACATCACAATGGAGGTGAGCAGAGAGCTTGTAGCACCTACGTCACTGCTTCAGGCTTTTTCAGGCTTTTAAAGAGCAGCAATGGCTCAGGCAGTTAAGGAGGTTGTCCAATGATCGAAGGGTGTGCGCGGTTCACAGAATTCCAATGATCAAAGGGTTGGCGGTTCAATCCCTGCTCCCCCCAGTCAACTGTTGTTGTGTCCTTGGGCAAGACATTTCACCCTCCCTACCTCCAGTGTGGCTCCACTGGTGTGTGAATGTGCATGATGGTCAGAGATGCAAACTGGCAGCCATCCCTCTGTCATCACATAGTATGAATGAGGAGTGACTGAATATGGACACATTTTAAGAGCTACAAGCGTCTTGAAAATCGAATCCATCATTAGGGCCCGAGCACGGAGTGCAAGGACCCTATTGTATCTGTTAGGTTTATTATTATTATTATTAGGGCCCGAGCACGTAGTGCAAGGACCCTATTGTATTTACTCGGATTATTATTATTATTATTTTTCTTCCGACGGAACAGTCGCCTTTTTGAGGCCTTTAACATACCCCAAAACTCACCAAATTTCGCACACACATCAGGAGTCGCGAAAAATTTTATATTTTATGGGAGACTGACATGGGTGCACAAAAATGGCTCGATAGCGCCACCTACAAAATTTGTTTTGGCGAGCCCCGCCACATGCTTTGACATACAAGCTTGATTTTTTCAAGGAATGTCCATCAGATGGAAACCTACAAAAAAGTCTCTTGGGACCAAGCTGTCAGTTGCACAGGAAGTCTGCTATATTGATGTCAATATGTCATTTTTGCTGCATTTTGGACATTTGCAGGTCTCGTTCTAGAACGAACTCCTCCTAGAGATTTATGAATAATGACTCCAAACTTTGGTTTTGTAAACTAGACCCATGTCCGATGTTAAATTGCGAAGCTTTTAAGTTTTTACGGTTGTTTGTGACCGTGGCGGCGCGTCAAAATTCGAGGTCATTTTGAAAACACGCCATGAAAAGAAAAATGGCCATTATTCAGCCATGCATAATCCAATTTGATCCAAAATTTATGTGCATGATTGCAGTCTGACTCTGAACACATCTGCAGTGGAAGAATCCGGAACAGGTGTAGCGCCACCTGCTGGCAAGAGGAAATGACATGTTTGACTTGGAGCATCACTGCTCCAAGTAGGATGAGCCGACACACCTCAAAATGATATCCACCTGTTAAAAAGCCATTGAAGTTTACTCTGACAAAAAGCCATAACTTTCAATGCGGGGGTGTGGTCGTGACAGAGCGGCGAAGTTGGGCGTCTCGCCATGCACACAAAAGTTGCTCTCACGTGCACATTCCTTGTCCGATCTCACTTAAATTCAATGGAGATGATGATGCTTCCATTCTGAAACCATGGATATGACAATCTTGGACGAGCTCCATAGCGCCACCTAGATATAAACAAATACATTTTTTGTCACATTTTGACCTATCTTTTCTCTGTGCTTTGTCAGACGTTCATAAAATTACAACAGGAGATACTCACAAGGGTCTTCTCTCATTGTTTAAAGTTTCATGGGCGTACACCTGACGGTGCTTGCGCAAGCCACCGCCAAACAGGAAGTGGTTGATTGCGTTGCAGTCAGATAATTAAAAATTCATAAAAAATCAACCGTTTGTATCACGAGGCTGAGATTTCAGAATGAGATGTCTCTTACATATCTCCACCTTAGATATACAGCTCTCGCATGGGTGCACAAAAATGACTCGATAGCGCCACCTACAATGTTTGTTTTCGCGAGCCCCGCCATGTTCTTTAACATACAAGCTTGATATTTACAGGACATGTTCATCAGATGGAAACCTACAAAAAAGTCTCTTGGGACCAAGCTGTCAGTTGCACAGGAAGTCTGCTATATTGATGTCAATATGTCATTTTTGCTGTGTTTTGGTCATTTGCAGGCCTCGTTCTAGAACGAACTCCTCCTAGAGATTTGTGAACAATGACTCCAAACTTTGGTTTTGTAAACTAGACACATGTCTGATGTTAAATTGCGAAGCTTTTAAGTTTTTATGGTCGTTTGTGACCGTGGCGGCACGTCAAAATTCGAAGGCGTTTCGAAATCACGCCATGAAAAGAAAAATGGCCATTACTCAGCCATGCATAATCCAATTTGATCCCAAATTGGTATGCATGATTGTAGTCTGACTCTGAACACATCTGGAGTGGAAGAATACGGAAAAGGTGTAGCGCCACCTGCTGACAACAGGAAATGACATGTTTTACTTGGAGCATCACTGCTCCAAGTAGGATGAGCCGACACACCTCAAAATGACGTCCACCTGTTGAAAAACCATTGAAGTTTACTCTGATAAAAAACATATCTTTCAACGCAGGGGTGTGGTCTTGACAGAGCGGCAAAGTTGGGCGTCTCGCCATGCACACAAATGTTGCTCTCATGTGCCCATTCCTTGTCCAATCTCACTGAATTTCAATGGATATGATGAAGCTTCCATTCTGAACCCATGGATATGACAACTTTGGACGAGCTCTATAGCGCCACCTAGTTATTGTATGGGGCACATTCTGCCCTGTATTTTCTCTTTGCTTTGTCCGATGTGCATGAAATTAAAACTGGAGATACTCAGAAGGGTCCTCTCTCATAATCTGAAGTTTCATGGGTGTACACCTGACGGTGCCTGCGTAACAGGAAGTGGTCGATTATGTGCACCCAAATAATAGAAATTTATTATAAATCAGCCGTTTGTCTCAGGAAGCTGAGATTTCAGAATTAGATGCCTTTAATAACCTCCAGCTTTGATATGTAACACAATAGGGTCTATGAGAAACTTCATACCTCTTTTTTTCCTATACTATTTTGGACTGAACAAAGATTTTTAGCATAAATTCTGTTTAGGTTATCAGCACCAAGAATTCAACTTTCATAGGCATTTATGTGCTACTGCTTCCTAAAAAAATTCAGAATGATTGAAGTTACAGGTGAACTTTTAGACATCATTTCATCCAAAAAGGTCCGAAAACGTCTTTTTAGGCAAAACTGCAAACACCTATTTTTTTGCATAACTTATCTTTCAAATATCAGCACAAAAAAATTAAAAACGGTAGGGATCTGTGTTTGCTGCCTTCCATATTTTTTTCAGACTTAAAAGTGTAACAGATGATTTATAAAAAATCCTTTTTCATCCAAAAACCTGTGTTAAATCTGTCTAGACTCCAAACAAACATTTTTTTATGGTAACTTATGTTTCAACAATCGACACCAATTTTCACAGACCTATAGCTAAACATGTCCCATAGCTACCTGAATATTTTCATAGATATAAAATGAACTGGTCATTCTAACATCTGGCATTCTAACATCTAACATCTTACATGTCAAAGCCTCTCTCAGCCTGGCTCTGCTGAAGGAGTCGTGTTACAACCCCGCCCCCTCCTGCTGGGACCCCTGCTATGTAAATTAGCAAGCAGTGAACAGAGAGATGAGGAGTAAGAATGGCCATTATTCAGGCATGCATAATCCAAAGACAGCCAGTTAAACACTGAAAGACATATTTTTTCGGTATGTCTTTCATACATCTTTAGTATTAAAAACTCTCCAAGATGAATGTGCCTGACTCCACCTGCAGGTGGATCACAGACTTCCTGACGGACAGACAGCAGTATGTGAGGCTGGGGAAGCTCGTCTCAGATACTCAGACCACAAGCACCGGATCCCCCCAGGGCTGTGTCCTTTCACCCCTGTTACTCTCCCTGTACACAAACAGCTGCACAGCTGGTCACCTGTCTGTCAAACTCCTGAAGTTTGCTCACGACACCACACTCATCGGCCTCATCTCTGACGGAGATGAGTCGGCCTACAGGAGTGAAATAGCCAGGCTGGTGTCATAGTGCAGCGCTAACAACCTGGAGCTTAATGCTCTGAAGACAGTGGAGATGACAGTGGACTTCAGGAAGGCCCCAGCCCCCCTCCCCCCTGTCATCCTCTGTGACTCCCCGGTGACCTCTGTGGAGTCCTTCTGCTTCCTGGGAACCATCATCAGCCAGGACCTCAAGTGGGAGCAGAACATCAGCTCCATCACTAAGAAGGTCCAGCAGAGGATGTACTTCCTGAGGCAGCTGAAGAAGTTTCACCTCCCTGAAAAGATGCTGGTAGACTTTTACACCGCCATCATCGAATCCACCCTCACGTCCTCCATCACAGTCTGGTTCGCTGCGGCCACGGCCAGAGACAAGGCCAAGCTGCAACGCGTCATCCACTCAGCAGAGAAGGTGATCGGCTGCCACCTCCCGTCTCTCCAGGAGCTGCACATCTCCAGGACCTGGAGGCGGGCAGCCAGGATTGTAGCCAACCCCTCTCATCCAGGACATAATCTCTTTCGGCCCCTCCCTTCTGGCAAGAGGCTCCGGTCCATCAGGACCAGGACCTCGCGCCACAAGAACAGCTTCTTCCCCACTGCAGCCAGCCTGCTGAACAGAACCCCAACTCCCCCAGGTGACCCCCCCTCCCCCCCCCCGCCCACCAAAGGACTGTCGGTGCCACTTACAGGCCCCACCATCCCAGCCCATCTGTGCTCCCACTTTAATTCACCTTACTCTACTGTATATAGTGTGTTGTTGTTGTTAACTTAATTTTTAACTTATTCTTAATTGCACTATACACCAAGTCAAATTCCTCGTTTTGTAAAGTGCGTTCTACTGAACCTGGCAATAAAACTTTTTCTGATTCCTGATTCAGATTCTGATTCTATTAATCATTGTTTTTTATTCATTCAAAATGCAATTAAATCAATATTTTATTTTTTTTCTTTTCCTTTTTCTTTTTTTTTATCTCTTATATCCTTTTTTATAATCAATGTTTGAACTTCTTTTCCTTTCTATTGTCATGGTTTCAGTTTGTTGTCTTTTTTTTCGCTTTAGTTCTTGTTCTGTCTTGTTTGGTTCTGTTTCCTGTTTTATTTTGAAAGGTTTCCTGTCTTGTCATGTTTCTTGAGTTTTACTTCCTTTGGTCCCCATCTGCCCTAATCGTGTTCACCTGTGTCTTGTCTGCCCTGTCTGTATATAAGTCTTGTCTCTGCCTTCCTCCTGTGCTGGTCCATTAACTTCTGCTCATGTTGATCACGTCTTCTTGTCTGGCGTCCATGTCCCTTGCCATGCCACAGTAAGTTTTTGTTTTTAGTTTTGTCATCCTGCTCTGCAGCGCTTTTTGTTAGTTAAATAAACCCACTTGCCCTGAACCCGTTTGCCTCCCGTCTCTGCGCCTGGGTCCTACCTGCTCTCGAGCCTCCCCCCCACACGACATCTATACATCCAATGAAATTAAACTACAAATCAACAAACACAACTGATAACAAATGTCTCTAAAAAATGATGTGTATATTTGCAGAACCTTAAAAACACCAAACAAATAACAAATGCTTCCCAATTAAAGCACAAAAAATGGAACACAAAATGTAAAACCCAAGTTAGAAATTGCAATTTGAAAAAGATACTTTTTTCAGCAGCTTTTCAAAATCAATCACCAATTCTACTCTTCTGTGGATGAAACAAAGAACTCCAGAACAATGAAGCCATTTCTCTAAGTCTCTCTCACCTTCAGTTTTAAACAAGGTCTGTGAAAATCCACCATACATTGGTCACATGAACTCAGAGACCTGCTAAAAGTGCACAATTGTAAAAGCTCTTTTATATAGACAACTGTTTGTTTGCTTAGAGCTCTAAATATAAAAAAAAATGCTTTTCTATCACCTAGACACAGATGGAGAACCATATCAACTGGATTAATAACAGGGTGGCATGTTTAGGTTTAAACTTACATCAATAGACAACATGAAGCTGTCCATCACATTTTTGACCTAAACATGTAAACACATCCTTGGCTCTGCGGTTAGGAAATGGTATTTGGGAATCTCTTTATACCAGGAGCCAGCCTGGCCATTGGAACATCGCCACAGTGCCCATCCAGACTGGGACAGCAACGGGGTCCACTTCAGAGCCGTGAGCTGCTGTGTTTAACTCCAGCTGTCCCAGCAAGGGAGACAACTGCAGCAACATCCACTGACCAAGCTGACAAGCCCTGGCAGAAAAGATCCCCACAAGAAAAACACTGGCTCAGGCAGGCTGGTCAAAAAAAAATAGTTTTGCCATTGTCTTGCAGCTCGCAGATCAAGTGGTTTAGTTTTCCAGTAATGTCAGTCAAGAATGCAAGTTCAGATTCACAATGTTCATATTCACCATATTCAACAGACATCTCCTCCAATAGCACCTTAAAAATCCTGTGCTGTTTTGCTTTGCAGCTGAGGTTGTTTACGATTTTCAGAATAAGAGTCATTATATGTCCAGAGCCAATCACTTCTGCACATAAGGCCTGCTGGTGAATGACGCAGCAGTAATGCAGACATTTTGGAAAGTCTGGGTCAGCTTTACAGTGAGTGATGAAACCTGTTTGTCGGTCAATCATAGCAGGAGCTCCGTCTGCAGGTATGGCTACCAGCTTTTCTAATGGTACCTTTTTCTGCACAAAAACTCCTTCACCGTGTTATACATTTCAACTCCTCTTGTAGTTGTCTGTTAGGGCAGATGTGTCAGGAATTCTTCTCTTGTGGAAACCAAAAGCTATGCTGTACTGTTGCCGTCCACAGACTCATCACACTGGACGTTAACCACCTGCACTTTGCAAGATCCCGGTCCAGCTAATTGGCCAAGTTATCAGACATAGCTGACACTCATCTAGACATTGTAGTGGAAATTGAATGAGTTCTATTGTTCTCATCCTCAGGGACAGTGATAGCAATTATCATCATTGCTTGAATTTTTTTCATGCTATATGCAAAAGTCTTTGTCCCTTAAGGCAACAGATTACAGCCCCCCCCCCCCCCCCCCCCAGGCTGCTGTCGTATTAACATTAGCTTGGAGCTCCAGAATGGACAAGAAAAAACGACGAGAATGGCTCGAGCAGGGCGTTGCTCACGGGGCGGTCGCTCGTGCCATGCGGTCGCACGTGCTCGGGCCCGCTAAATGCTACTTGTAGCTTTAATTATTATTATTATTATTCTTCCGACTTTTCCGTCGCCTTTTTGAGGCCTTTAACATACCCCAAAACTCACCAAATTTTGTATACACATCAGGAGTCGCGAAAAATTTCATATTTTATAGGAGAACGGCATAGGTAAACAAAAATGGCTCGATAGCGCCACCTGCAAAATTTGTTTTCGCGAGCACCTCCATATGCTTTATAGTACAAACCTGATTTTAACAGGGCATGTTCATCGGATAGAAACCTACAAAAAAGTCTCTTGGGACCAAGCTGTCAGTCGCACAGGAAGTCTGATATTTTGATGACAATATGTCATTTTTGCTGTATTTTGGTCATTCGCAGGCCTCGCTCTAGAACGAACTCCTCCTAGAGATTTGAGAGTAATGACTTCAAACTTTGGTTTTGTAAACTATACACATGTCCGATGTTAAATTGCAAAGCTTTTAAGTTTTTATGGATGTTTGTGACCATGGCGGCGCGTCAAAATTGGAGGTCGTTTCGAAAACACGCCATGAAAAGAAAAATGGCCATTACTCAGCCATGCATAATCCAATCTGATCCAAAATTGATGTGCATGATTGTAGTCTGACTCTGAACACATCTGCAGTGAAAAAACCTGGAAAAAGTGTAGCGCCACCTGCTGGCAAGAGGAAATGACATGTTTTACTTGGAGCATCACTACTCCGAGTAGGATGAGCCGACACACCTGAAAATGACGTCCACCTGTTGAAAAGCCATTGAAGTTTACTCTGACAAAAAACCATAACTTTCAATGCGGGGGTGTGGTCGTGACAGAGCGGCAAAGTTGGGCATCTCGCTATGCACACAAAAGTTGCTCTCACGTGCACATTCCTTGTCCAATCTCACTGAAATTCAATGGATATGATGAAGCTTCTATTCTGAACCCATGGATATGACAATCTTGGACGAGCTCTATAGCGCCACCTAGTTATTGCATTGGGCACATTCTGCCCTGTATTTTCTCTTTGCTTTGTCCGATGTGCATGAAATTAAAACTGGAGATACTCAGAAGGGTCCTCTCTCATCATGTAAAGTTTCATGGGTGTACACCTGACGGTGCCTGCGTAACAGGAAGTGGTCGATTATGTGCACCCAAATAATAGAAATTTATTATAAATCAGCCGTTTGTCTCAGGAAGCTGAGATTTCAGAATTAGATGCCTTTAATAACCTCCAGCTTTGATATGTAACACTATAGGGTCTACGAGAAACTTCATCACTTGATTTTTTTAATGAAATTTTGGACTGAACAAAGATTTTTAGCATAAATTCTGTTTAGGTTATCAGCACCAAGAATTCAACTTTCATAGGCATTTATGTGCTACTGCTTCCTAAAAAAATTCAGAATGATTGAAGTTACAGGTGAACTTTTAGAGAACATTTCATCCAAAAAGGTCCGAAAACGTCTTTTTAGGCAAAACTACAAACACCTATTTTTTTTCATAACTTAATCATCATATATCAACACCATTTATTTTTTTAAATGTAGGGATCTGTGTTTGCTGCCTTCCATATTTTTTTCAGAAGTCCAGGTGAAACAGATGATTTTAAAAAAATCCTGATTCATCCCAAAACCTGTGCTTTTTCCGTCTGGACTCCAAACAAGTGTGTTTTAAAATTACTTATGCTTCAAATATCCACACCAAGTTTAACACGCATATAGTTGAACATGTCTAAATGCTTCTTGAATATTCTTTACAGATATAAAATGAACTGGTCAACTGTAGGATGTCATTTCCTCTTACATGGTTCAGTCTTTTTCTCATGCTGCAGCCTGCTCCTCAATCTTTCCTGTTGCTGGAGTCAAATTTCACCCCCCCCCCCCACACACACACACACCAGCTGCCTGTTTATATGCTAACTAACCCAGAAGTGAGGTGACAATAGTTTAGACACAAGAGGGAGGGCAGACTGCTTTTTCATTTGTTTTGTATGTCTTTCATAGATTTTTATGAATAATCATTGCTTTTCTAGTCATGTAAAATGCAATTAACTTAATATTTTATCTTTTTTTTTTTACAAACAAAACATATGAATGTGCTCCAAAACAAAACCCAACTCTCAGTACAGTTCTACAGATGTAACATAAGACTTAGACAGTAAATGTCTCTTTTATCCTTTTTTAATCAATGCTGCAACTTCTTTTCCTTAATATAAATCCAATGAAATTAAACTACAAAACCAAAAAACACAACCTATAGCAAATTTCTCTAAATAAATTATGTGTATATACAATATGTAGCACTTTTAAACAAAATAATAACAAATCCTTCCAATACAAGCACAGAAAAATGGAACACAAAATTTAAAACCCAAATTTGAAATGGCAATTTTAAAAAGATAATTTTTTCAGCCTGCTAAAAGTGCACAATTGTAAAAGCTCTTTTATATAGACAACTGTTTGGTTGCTTAGAGCTCTAAATATAAAAACAATGCCTTTATGGACGTGGCACGGATGGCACGGATGTTCAGCAGGGTAAACCCCAGGAAAGCGGCGGGACCTGATGGAGTTCCCGGAAAGGTTCTGCGGGCCTGCGCCGATCAACTCTCCCAGGTCTTCACAAAAATCTTCAACCTGTCGCTAGCTCAGGCTTTCATCCCTGCTTGCCTGAAGTCATCCACTATCATCCCGATACCCAAAAAGTCCTCATCCACAGCCTTCCTCACGGACTTCCGCCCAGTTGCACTCACTGCTGTAATCACAAAGTGTCTGGAGCGGCTGCTCCTGGGACACATCAAAGACTCCCTCCCTCCAATCTTCGTCCCCCACCAGTTTGCAGAACAGAACAGATCCACCCCCACTCTACATCGATGGAAACTGTGTGGAGAGGGTCCACAGCTTCACCCTCCTGGGCACCACCATCTCTGCTGACCTCACATGGTCTAACAACACCATGACTGTCATCAGGAAGGCCCAGCAACGCCTGCACTTCCTGAGAAAACTTAGGAGGAACGACGTCAGCCAGGAGCTGCTGGTAACGTTCTACCGCTCAACCATTGAGAGCATTCTGTCCTATGGCATCACAGTGTGGTTTTCCCACTGCACTGAAGCAGAACGGCAGAGTCTCCAGAGAGTGGTAAAGACAGCGCAGAGGATCATCGGCTGCCCCCTCCCCTCACTGAAGGACATTTACCAGTCTCGCTGCATCAGCAGAGTGACTAGCATCACCACTAACTCCACCCATTCTGCTTTCCCTCTGTTTGAACTGCTGCCCTCTGGAAGGAGGTACAGGTCCATCAGAACCAGGACAAACAGACTAAGAAACAGCTTTTTTCCATAGGCAATTATCATACGGAATGCACATACGTCCACCAACCACACCTCACTCTAATTTTACTACAATGCGTGCAATATCCTGACTGTCTAACCGGGTCACTGTGCAATAACTTGATATTTATTAAGCTGTGCTCACAGCAACTCATGTAATTCCTTTCTATTTTATTCACAAATATTTAATATTTAACAGTTTCTGTCCATATTGTTCATTTTTTGTTAAGAGTTGTAAATACAGTATTTCTTTTTCTATTCTATTTTTATTTTTATTTTATGTAACTCCTTCACTCCAAGGCTGCTGCAATTTCATTGTATCCCCATGTACAATGACAATAAACGATTCTGATTCTGATTATATCACTTAGACACAGATGGAGAACCATATCAACTGGATTGGTAACAGCAACAACCACCGACCAAGCCGGCAAGCCCTGGCAGAAAAGATCCCCACAAGAAACACTGCAGGCTGTTCCATAAAAAATATAGTTTTACCATTGCCTTGCAGATCACAGTTGAAGTGGTTTAGTTTTCCTAAAAAAATTCAGAATGATTGAAGTTACAGGTGAACTTTTAGACAACATTTGATCCAAAAAGGTCCGAAAACGTCTTTTTAGGCAAAACTGCAAACACCTATTTTTTTGCATAACTTATCTTTCAAATATCAGCACAAACAAATTAAAAACGGTAGAGATCTGTGTTTGCTGCCTTCCATATTTTTTTCAGACTTAAAAGTGTAACAGATGATTTATAAAAAATCCTTTTTCATCCAAAAACCTGTGTTAAATCTGTCTAGACTCCAAACAAACATTTTTTTATGGTAACTTATGTTTCAACAATCGACACCAATTTTCACACACCTATAGCTGAACATGTCCCATAGCTCCCTGAATATTTTCATAGATATACAATGAACTGGTCATTCTAACATCTAGCATTCTAACATCTAACATCTTACATGTCAAAGCCTCTCTCAGCCTGGCTCTGCTGAAGGAGTCGTGTTACAACCCCGCCCCCTCCTGCTGGGACCCCTGCTATGTAAATTAGCAAGCAGTGAACAGAGAGATGAGGAGTAAGAATGGCCATTACTCAGGCATGCATAATCCAAAGACAGCCAGTTAAACACTGAAAGACATATTTTTCGGTATGTCTTTCATACATCTTTAGTATTAAAAACTCTCCAAGATGAATGTGCCTGACTCCACCTGCAGGTGGATCACAGACTTCCTGACGGACAGACAGCAGTATGTGAGGCTGGGGAAGCTCGTCTCAGATACTCGGACCACAAGCACCGGATCCCCCCAGGGCTGTGTCCTTTCACCCCTGTTACTCTCCCTGTACACAAACAGCTGCACAGCTGGTCACCTGTCTGTCAAACTCCTGAAGTTTGCTGACGACACCACACTCATCGGCCTCATCTCTGACGGAGATGAGTTGGCCTACAGGAGTGAAATAGCCAGGCTGGTGTCATAGTGCAGCGCTAACAACCTGGAGCTTAATGCTCTGAAGACAGTGGAGATGACAGTGGACTTCAGGAAGGCCCCAGCCCCCCTCCCCCCTGTCATCCTCTGTGACTCCCCGGTGACCTCTGTGGAGTCCTTCTGCTTCCTGGGAACCATCATCAGCCAGGACCTCAAGTGGGAGCAGAACATCAGCTCCATCACTAAGAAGGTCCAGCAGAGGATGTACTTCCTGAGGCAGCTGAAGAAGTTTCACCTCCCTGAAAAGATGCTGGTAGACTTCTACGATGCCATCATCGAATCCACCCTCACGTCCTCCATCACAGTCTGGTTCGCTGCGGCCACGGCCAGAGACAAGGCCAAGCTGCAACGCGTCATCCACTCAGCAGAGAAGGTGATCGGCTGCCACCTCCCGTCTCTCCAGGAGCTGCACATCTCCAGGACCTGGAGGCGGGCAGCCAGGATTGTAGCCAACCCCTCTCATCCAGGACATAATCTCTTTCGGCCCCTCCCTTCTGGCAAGAGGCTCCGGTCCATCAGGACCAGGACCTCGCGCCACAAGAACAGCTTCTTCCCCACTGCAGTCAGCCTGCTGAACAGTACCCCAACTCCCCCAGGTGACCCCCCCTCCCCCCCCCGCCCACCAAAGGACTGTCGGTGCCACTTACAGGCCCCACCATCCCAGCCCATCTGTGCTCCCACTTTAATTCACCTTACTCTACTGTATATAGTGTGTTGTTGTTGTTAACTTAATTTTTAACTTATTCTTAATTGCACTATACACCAAGTCAAATTCCTCGTTTTGTAAAGTGCGCTCTACTGAACCTGGCAATAAAACTTTTTCTGATTTCTGATTCTGATTCTGATTCTATTAATCATTGTTTTTTATTCATTCAAAATGCAATTAAATCAATATTTTATCTTTTTTCTTTTCCTTTTTCTTTTTTTTTATCTCTTATATCCTTTTTTATAATCAATGTTTGAACTTCTTTTCCTTTCTATTGTCATGGTTTCAGTTTGTTGTCTTGTTTTTCGCTTTAGTTCTTGTTCTGTCTTGTTTGGTTCTGTTTCCTGTTTTATTTTGAAAGGTTTCCTGTCTTGTCATGTTTCTTGAGTTTTACTTCCTTTGGTCCCCATCTGCCCTAATCGTGTTCACCTGTGTCTTGTCTGCCCTGTCTGTATATAAGTCTTGTCTCTGCCTTCCTCCTGTGCTGGTCCATTAACTTCTGCTCATGTTGATCACGTCTTCTTGTCTGGCGTCCATGTCCCTTGCCATGCCACAGTAAGTTTTTGTTTTTAGTTTTGTCATCCTGCTCTGCAGCGCTTTTTGTTAGTTAAATAAACCCACTTGCCCTGAACCCGTTTGCCTCCCGTCTCTGCGCCTGGGTCCTACCTGCTCTCGAGCCTCCCCCCCACACGACATCTATACATCCAATGAAATTAAACTACAAATCAACAAACACAACTGATAACAAATGTCTCTAAAAAATGATGTGTATATTTGCAGAACCTTAAAAACACCAAACAAATAACAAATGCTTCCCAATTAAAGCACAAAAAATGGAACACAAAATGTAAAACCCAAGTTAGAAATTGCAATTTGAAAAAGATACTTTTTTCAGCAGCTTTTCAAAATCAATCACCAATTCTACTCTTCTGTGGATGAAACAAAGAACTCCAGAACAATGAAGCCATTTCTCTAAGTCTCTCTCACCTTCAGTTTTAAACAAGGTCTGTGAAAATCCACCATACATTGGTCACATGAACTCAGAGACCTGCTAAAAGTGCACAATTGTAAAAGCTCTTTTATATAGACAACTGTTTGTTTGCTTAGAGCTCTAAATATAAAAAAAAATGCTTTTCTATCACCTAGACACAGATGGAGAACCATATCAACTGGATTAATAACAGGGTGGCATGTTTAGGTTTAAACTTACATCAAAAGACAACATGAAGCTGTCCATCACATTTTTGACCTAAACATGTAAACACATCCTTGGCTCTGCGGTTAGGAAATGGTATTTGGGAATCTCTTTATACCAGGAGCCAGCCTGGCCATTGGAACATCGCCACAGTGCCCATCCAGACTGGGACAGCAACGGGGTCCACTTCAGAGCCGTGAGCTGCTGTGTTTAACTCCAGCTGTCCCAGCAAGGGAAACAACTGCAGCAACATCCACTGACCAAGCTGACAAGCCCTGGCAGAAAAGATCCCCACAAGAAAAACACTGGCTCAGGCAGGCTGGTCAAAAAAAAATAGTTTTGCCATTGTCTTGCAGCTCGCAGATCAAGTGGTTTAGTTTTCCAGTAATGTCAGTCAAGAATGCAAGTTCAGATTCACAATGTTCATATTCACCATATTCAACAGACATCTCCTCCAATAGCACCTTAAAAATCCTGTGCTGTTTTGCTTTGCAGCTGAGGTTGTTTACGATTTTCAGATTAAGAGTCATTATATGTCCAGAGCCAATCACTTCTGCACATAAGGCCTGCTGGTGAATGACGCAGCAGTAATGCAGACATTTTGGAAAGTCTGGGTCAGCTTTACAGTGAGTGATGAAACCTGTTTGTCTATTGATCATAGCAGGAGTCCCATCTGCAGTCACTGCTACCAGCTTTTCTAATTGTACCTTTTTCTGCACAAAAACTCCTTCACCGTGTTATACATTTCAACTCCTCTTGTAGTTGTCTGTTAGGGCAGATGTGTCAGGAGTTCTTCTCTTGTGGAAACCAAAAGCTATGCTGTACTGTTGCCGTCCACAGACTCATCACACTGGACGTTAACCACCTGCACTTTGCAAGATCCCGGTCCAGCTAATTGGCCAAGTTATCAGACATAGCTGACACTCATCTAGACATTGTAGTGGAAATTGAATGAGTTCTATTGTTCTCATCCTTAGGGACAGTGATAGCAATTATCATCATTGCTTGAATTTTTTTCATGCTATATGCAAAAGTCTTTGTCCCTTAAGGCAACAGATTACAGCCCCCCCCCCCCCCCCCCCCCCCCCAGGCTGCTGTCGTATTAACATTAGCTTGGAGCTCCAGAATGGACAAGAAAAAACGACGAGAATGGCTCGAGCAGGGCGTTGCTCACGGGGCGGTCGCTCGTGCCATGCGGTCGCACGTGCTCGGGCCCGCTAAATGCTACTTGTAGCTTTAATTATTATTATTACTTTTCAAACAGCATTTTTTTGTCTGCTTCTGATTCACAATTATTTCAGTAAAAATTGCCACAATACACACCTTCTTTGCCACAATAACATTTTCTTAGCACATAAAACACAATTTTCATTGAAGTAGGTCTTTAAGTTTAAATTTAAATTTAAATTTAGACTAGAAGGTGGTGTTATTTGACATTCAAAGATTCTGGTTTAGCCTGATTTTTCTACCTGAAAACAAACCCGGGATGCAGATTTCCAGAAAAGGCACTCTTTCATAGATTGGGATGGTGGTCAGACGATCCTCAAGTGACTCACGAAAGTAGAGCAAATCAAGAATGTATGACACCCATGTAGTCCCTAGAGCCAGAGAAGGATGTGAATTACATCTCTTCTGTACACCTGTAAATATTTACTTAAAATATCCAGAACACTAACCTGCCTTTGGATATGTTGCAATGAGTATGTCATCGGGTCTTGCCTGAAAATTCTGATAGTTCTCCCAGTTGTCTGTAAAACAAGGAATCATTGAGACTCCATGGAAGTCAAACAGCTCTGGCCGAGGAGGTAAATCCATCTACCAAAAACATGAACGAGAAAAAGAAATCAAAACAAAATAAACCTAACTGCAAGATTTGGCTGACATACAAGTAAATAACAATCAAAAGCATTCAGTGACCTTGAAAATCATTAAGATGTAGGTAGATTTCTTAAGTAAATTCATCCAAATAAAAGTCTAAATTTCCTTTGCCTGGATTCAAAGAGGAAGTTAAAGGCCTCTTTCAAGAGGCAACGCCATTACTCAAAGAGTAAATGGGGAAACTGCCAACTCCATCTGTTTGTAAGAGTTATTGAAAGCTTGCGACAAGTTCTTGCATACATAATAGGTCCTGTGAACCCAGCATTATTTTTTATGCTCAAAAAACCAAACTTTGAGACCAAAGAAAAAGATGTTTCTCATTTATTGTGACATTCCATCATACCTTCTCGAGATTAAGAGACATTCTGCTGCTTTTTGTTCCTCTGGCTTCTCTTCCTGTTGCGTTTCCATAATCCCCTCCTCTCTTCTTGTTGCGTAACTTTATTTTCATCATAGGTTCTTTCCCAGATGTCAAATTCAAGCCCTCATAGGCCACTCTGAATTTTCCTGTGTTATCAGGTCACAGAATAGGAGGGACTTTTTATGCACTTTTTAAATGAAGATTACATTTTGGGTTCCTCAATTTTGTCATTTAAAGTAAGCAGAACATTGAGGTTGAATTAAAATATATGTGTTTCCCTTGAACCATTCTAAATGATTCAATCAATTTTAAACTGGTTTTAACAGTTATCAAAATAACAGAGCAAAGTAACTAAACGTAAACACTAAGAAATTTCCAGAAACGGCTTGAAAATGTGGTTCACATTAAACTTTGTTGGTCTCTTGAGAATAGAAGTGTGCTTGGTTTAAGTCTTTGCATGTTCAGTTCTTTTTCTTTCCACTCTTCTCTCATGTTACACTTTGTCTAAAATTTAACTTGAGTGAATGCTTGACATAGATTTTATGCAGAGATTTGCCCTGCAGATAAAACTCTGCATTTTACCTAGGACCAAGACCCAGACCTGGGCCCCTTGTGGCTACATAGTGAAACAGCAGCAAGAAGGGTCTTGCCAACACTGGATAAAACTCTTTGCTATGCAACGTTTTTGGATAAAAGCTTTTAAAAACTAACATGTTATGGTCATATGGTTTAAAAGGGAATTAATGGCTGAACATGCCATTCCTGTATGTTTAAGATCCCAAATTTAACATTTTTAATTTTATTTAGGTTAGTGGGTGTTTAGTCCATTTTCAACCAATGATGTTCCGAATAGCATGTTTCTTTTTCTCAGGGAGTTTCTTGTTTTATCATATCTTCCTCAGGAAAAAAAGGTGGTTTCTTTGCAAAATATGTCTGGTTATAGCTTTATTCGTGTTTCTTACATTACATTACATTTTTTTGTTTACATTTACTCATTCGAATTTAAAAAAACGATCTTTATCTTTTAAAATAATTTTAAAATTCAGTCAAACAGCAAAATGAATCTTCAAAAAGGACTGGAAGCGGGATGTGGAAACGGAAGTGATGTCATCACGACACAAGCACCATCAAACGTACACAACAAAGATGGCGTCTCCCGACGAAAGTACAGTGAGTGTTTCACACGTGGGGAAGAAGAAAAAGGTAATTTAAATCAAATATAATAGCATTTAACTTATATTAAAAAATGTTAGCATTGAGTATTCAGCTGTGATATATGTACTTACAACATTTTAAAATAAACCTGCCTTAACCTACGTTTAGCCTCCTAACTAAGTCGTGTACGTATTTTTTCTCCTAACTAATACCAAGCACAGGGTACCATTCAAAAATATTGATGTAGTTCTTTAATGACAACACTGTTAATTCTCTCCGAACAGGCGCCCTCCCGTTACTGGCAGGAGCTGCAGAAAGAGAAAGATGAGGCGAAAGATGCCGGGGCTGGCGAAGGAAACAAGGAGCCGACCACGGAGGAGGCAGAAGAATCAAACACACCGAAACAGAAGAAGAGAAAATTTAAAGAAAAACGGGATCAAAATCAGGACAAGAAATGTATATCAGGGGTAAGTGAACGAGTGTTTACTCGAGGCCCTCTCCAGAATAAAAGCCATTGTCAATTTTTGTGTATTTTATCAAATTACACTGGAATGATTCACTTTTTTGATAATAGAGATTTGTCTATATACTTTATATTTGTAGATTTGGTTTGAAATGATATTGTCTTGTCCTCTCCTGATTCTCAATGATGCTTTTACTTTTCTTTCTAAGTCCTCCATCATCAGAAAATTGCCACAAGAACATGAAACACAACTTTCATTGGAGTGGGTCTTTAATAATTAACAATTAACCTCTGACCATGTCCTTTTACTTAAAGAAAGGACTTTATTAACTTTAAAATGTCAGCTCTGATATAAATCGACTTTTATGAACACACAGCTCCTACATCACATTTCAGTTTACTTGTGCGTCCACCTAACATGAATTTTTGCTCATGTCCAGGTGCAGCAGCTCAGATTCAAAGGCAGACCATGTCTGCTCAGATCTGCTTTCTTTACACTCAGTACTGTTCTTGTTTTTTAGCCAGCCACATTTTGGTGGATATTTGGCCATTTTCTAAAAGATGAGGCAAAGTTGCTTATCTAATGAAAATGTAAAAGGTGTATTTAACCTTTGATTTTTGTTGTTGTTTTCAGAAATCTGACCCCTTTCCTGGGAAAGCACGTATCCCAGAAGATAGGTTGCAAAAATTCAAAAGGAAAGAAAAAATTAAAAAGGTGAGAAGTGTTTCAGATGAATTCAACTACATTTTTTTTTCTACTAATCTGCATCTTAATTTCTTTATTCTGCCTGTTCCAGCCGCCACATCAGCATTACAAACTCAGAACAATGATAGCTCGCTCTGAAGAAGCTTCAGAAATGGCCCAGAAGCAAGCGGCTCGTTTTGACCTCCTGCTCCCAGAAGAAGCTGGGTATAGCCCTCCTAAATAAACCATCTCCTCATGAACTGTAACAATCTTGATGAAATGTCATTTTACATCACTTCCTTCTCTTAGTTTTCTAGAAGGTGATGAAGGTGAGGACACATGTTTGGTCTCACAGGAGGATATTGCAAATGCAGTGGATATAACATCTGGAGCCAAGGTACAGAGGATTTTCTTTTTTATATCAAATTTGGCAATGTTGTCAGAGGTAATAATTTTCACAAAATCCTGATTTTTCTTTCACTTTTATCAAAGTACAGTGCATTTATATGTAAATAAAGCAAAATAGCTGAATTAGTTGGCATGCAAAAAAAAAAAAGTGTAGAAAAGTTAAAAAATGAAAGCAATGGAGGATGATAAATGTTAAATTCTAAAACCTGATTTGGAAACTATCAAATCTGTCTGATATCTGCATTTTAGACCAAAATATTTTTGAGTAAATATGTGGAGCTCTGTATTTGGTTCAAGATTTTGATGTTTACTTGCTCTCTCTGAATTATTTTATTACAGACTTGTTGTGAAACCACAGCAAGTGAAGAAAGCTTAAATTTCAAAGAAAGAATAAACGAGGCTTTTCAATGGAGCTAGTAGATACTGCCAAAAAAAGAAAAAAAACAAAGTTTATTGAAGCAAATTCAAACCTCAATTTTAAATCAATTTTCTTAAAAAAGACAACAAAAATCCATCACTCCATGTGACTCTAGAGTATAGATTAATTGGTTGTGATTGTTCTGGGTTTGTTCTCTGGCTCAGACCACTCAGCTGGCCTGCAGAGGTGTGCTACGGCTCCGTTCTCTAGACCTGAAACTTTAGCATTGATGTGTCATTAATTGGCTAAATATAATATGAAGCCTTTCCAGTTGCAATACATACTTTACAAATACAACAACAAAAGGGATCTAGATGGTCTGTTGTGAAAGTGAAATCCAGGAACTGCTTGACAAAAGCCAATAAAGTTGGAGATTTACTCCAAACTTCACTGTGAATTCACCTGAACTGAAATCTGTATTTTATTTTTCAACTTCACCATAAACTAACATTTTATTCAATCGATAAAGACGAAACAACTCCCAGTTCTACTTTTTCTGTTTAACAAAATGTTTCCCCCTTTTTTTAAAGATATTTTTGGTTGTAATTATTTGTAAGTTGCTTTTGTCAGACATGCAGTTAAATGTGTGATTTTTGTTGTATTTGTCTGACATTTAAAATTAAACATGATAAACACTTTGGAAATCAAACACAAAGTCATTTTTCAATGTTGAGTGTTCAAATGATGTTCAACTTTTTAGCTTTTTGTTATATGGGAATTAACTTTTTTTTTTCAACAGCATTTTCATCTCAAGTTGTCTCAGTTTGGACCGTATAGAATAGACTACAGCAAGACTGGACGGTCAGTATTACACATATTAATGCTTGTTTTTGCTGATAGCGTTCTTATAATTAGTTGCATACAGTAGAAACATAATAGACATATTTGGGATTAAATATTTAATCTCTGCATTTACTGCCAACCTAAAGGAGCATTTTACTTTAAAGGAACTTTTCGAGCAACTCTGCAAACTCTTCTTACTGGACCGCTGCCGCTGAGGCTGCTGAACCTTCAGTGCAGCAAACAAGCATACAAAATCGGATAAAAGGGAACATGTTTTAGAACGACCCTTCATAAAAAATCAAAGTATAATCAAAGCCTTTTCTTATTTTAAATTGGGTTACCACAGCAAGGCACTTTATTTGTTTATTAATGAACTTGTGTTGTTTGATTTACTGATAATTGGTAATTAATTTTTACTTTTTTTCCCTCAGACATTTGCTTATAGGAGGGAGAAAAGGCCATGTGGCTTGTATAGATTGGCAGTCCAAACATCTAATGTGTGAGATAAATGTCATGGAGTCTGTCAATGATATCAAGTAAGTTGAGTTTATGTTTTACAGCATCACACGATTTGAGAATTTTTCAGTCCCTTTTAATGAATTCCTTCATCGGTTACATTTTGACAGACCTTTCTGTTTGTGTTTAGGTGGCTGCACAGCGAGAGCATGTATGCCGTGGCCCAGAAGAAGTGGCTCTACGTTTACGACTCCAATGGAATTGAACTTCACTGCATTCGCAAGTTCAATGATGTCCTTAGGATGCAGTTTCTCCCATATCATTTTTTGCTTGCCACGGCGGTGGGTTTTATATCACAAATATTAATGATGTTTGAAATTGAAGATAAAAATAGCTTTCAGTGAATCTTTTGAAAGCACAGCGCTTTAAAAAGTTCCGCACTATACTTTAAAAAATAGCAGTTACACACATATACATCTGATACAAGAGATACTGCTCAATATAAAAAAATTTAAAAAGCCTCTGCAGGGTTATTAAATTCTTATATTTGTGTAAAAGAAAAGTTGTGAAAGTATAAAAGCAACCCAAATTGATTTCCCTGGCAGTGACCTGGTCTCTGTGTTGTCAACAGAGTTCTACGAGTTTCTTGCAGTACTTGGATGTGTCGGTGGGAAAGGAGGTGGTGGCCATCAACACCAAAACTGGACGACTTGATGTGATGTGTCAGAACCCCCAGAACGCCATAATCCACCTCGGTCACCCTAACGGCACAGTCACCCTCTGGTCACCGAATCAGAAAGAAGCTCTTGTAAAGATGCTGTGCCACCAAGGGGCAGTGCGCTCCCTTGCCGTGGAAAAGAATGGAACGTGAGTGATGAATAGAAGATTCCAAAGATGTTCCATTTGTTTATACTGTCAGACAGCTAAGAAATCTAACATATGTAAGGGTTTTGCCTTTTATTTGATATCAATTTATTATTGATTAATCCAACACACGTCCTTCAAAATATGATTTTGCTAATTAATCAAAACTGTAATAGATAGAAATAAAGGAATAAACGTTTTAGGATTTAGGAAGTTTAAAAATCTCTAGGTTTTACAGTGACCTGCAATTCCCTTAACATCCAGCAGAGAGCAGCCTTTTCTAATATATATAAATGTGTGTGTGCTTGTTTGTGTGTGTGTGTTTTATTTGGCAGGTACATGGTAACATCTGGAATGGATAAAAAGCTAAAAGTCTACGACATTAGAGCCTTCAAGCCCCTCAAATCTTACTTCCTCCCAGCTGGAGCTTCGTGTTTGTCCCTAAGTCAGAGGGGACTCCTGTCTGCGGCCACGGGTGACATTGTGCAGGTCAGTCTGTCAAAGAAAAACAATATCTATCAACTCATTCTTAGTTTCATGTGTTGTATTTATAGAAAAGCCAAAATATTTACATAAAAAATTCATGACTAGGTTGGGAACAAATGGGATTCTTACACATGTCCTCCCTGCTGGGTTTAATTGTAGGGACTTTTTTCCAGTTATTTGTTTTGTTGCTGTTATGCAAATTTGCTTCAGGCCACTTTGGCTCCAGTATCACCTTAATCTAACATCTACTTGAAAGCAAAAACATAATTTTTTTTTAATACTTGTAAAGTAAATTCTGCCGTTGAGTGGTCACCACAGAACCAAGCGTTGCTATACCGGTGGCTCTCAAGTGAAACATTCTGTAGTGTCTTACAATGCACTTTAACCACATCCTGGCCATGTAATCTCTATATTTGCCTTTACGTCAGCAGAAAAGTTGTTGTGAGGGTAAAAATGGGACGTGTGATGTGAAGATGTAGTAGATTTTGTTTTGCTCATAGAAACAATGTGTCAATCAACACTGAGGGCTTGAAGAGGAAATGTTATAACGTCTGTCTCACAAAAACAATCAACTCACATTTAGTTTAAAGTTACCATTAGCAATATGCCGGTTAATTATTTAGCTTTTTGGGTCACGCAGTAACCAATTTAAAATTTCATTTGCACATGCACTACTCGCAATAACTTAGGAATACTGTTATTTACATGACTGCTTTTCCTATTTTGGTCGGAATTTTAATGAACTACGTACAAGTTCCCCTTAATATTACTAATAATGAATAAGAAGAAACAGTGTTTTCATTAGTTTGATTTTATTACCCCCAAAACTAACACAATAATAAAGATAGCCCCTAATAACAATAAGTCACCACACCAATAGCAGGTATCTCCACTATTTGCTGCTACGTTAGCGACATCTCCTGCTCCTCACTAGCCTCATGATTTTCTGAGGCATGTGTGTGCTACATACAGTTCTACCAGGTCACTCGGGGGCGTGGACACGATCATCCCGTCTCTGCTTCAGCTGGTCCCAAATGTTTTCCAAGAGGCTCAGTTGATTTAGAATTTTTTGGTTTTGTCACAGTGAGTCCATTATGTGGAAAACCCAAAATGAGGTGTCTATGACCCCAATACAATTGCCTCCCTATCCTGAAAATCTGTGAAGTGAATCAAACGTTGTTTATTACATCCACAGAGTTTTTTCCACATATCCCTCCCTAACTTATTGTGAGTGGTGTATTTAAAACTAGTGAAGCCAAAAAACTTCACATGTTAGATTTGCATGAGGTTTTGTCAGCTAGTATTCTTAGATAGACATTTACCTAATTCTAACTGAGGCACAAGTATTCCATTGTAACTAATGTAAATAATGAAATTCAAATTATGACACATTGACGGCGGGACTTGACATTTGAATCCTTTAATAATCACTAGTTATTTCATAGTCTGCCTTTTCTATTTCAATCAGGAGACACTTCAGAGCTGTGGCTGAAAAGCATTTCTTGCTTTTTCAATATAGTAAAATATCGTATTGAAGTTGTTATTTCAATCATTTATGTAATGTTTGGTGGTAATTGTGTGAAAATGCTCCCTTTGCAGGTGTACAGGGATGTGTGGAGCACACCAGTCACTAAACCATACATGGCTCACAGAGTTCGAGGGACAGTGTGGGGGCTACACTTCTGTCCCTTTGAGGACGTGCTTGGTGTTGGACATCAAGACGGCTTCACCAGCATGCTGGTGCCAGGTCAGACTAAGTTTAGCCTGGAATATTATAAAAGCGTTTTCATGCTTTTACTGTTGGAACAGTTTAGACAAATGTATAAAAAGCCTTTTCAGCTGTTGAGAAGGTACACCGGGCTACACGTCAGATGACTAGTTTTTTATGTGCACAGTGGTTAAAACAAAATAAAAATGTCATTGATTTACAGAAACACAAAACAACAGAGAGCAAAAACAATCACTCTTTAAAAGATTACAGAGGACTATTGGCCAGTTAGCGTCTGGAAATATGTTGCAAAGAAATGAAGATGTCAGGGTTATGTTAGGGGAATTGGGTGGGTGGAGGGGTGCCAACTGTTTGGGATTGTCCTGTGTTTTCTGTGTTAATCATTTTCATAATATATGGCTATTTTATTGGCTTTTATGTACAGCGCTTTGTGTTGTCTACTGATATGAAAGGTGCTATACAAATAAATAATAATAATGGATTGGATTTATCTGCGCTTTTCCAGACGTTCAAAGCGCTTACAATGTGTCCATTATTCATTCACTGTTCATTCATCATCACTATCCATCCTCATCACTCTCAAAAAGAACCGTAACGTCTTCAGTTTTTCTACCTCCTGCTCAGCCTACTGTTTCTCTAAACCAGGACTTCTCATTACGTTGAAGGATGTGATGGTAGACTGCAGTCCGTCAAAATAAATAAAACAAAAAATGTATTTTTATTTTTTAAAATGCCATCAGGGAAAAATCCTCCTCACAATCAAGTATGTCAGTTGATTGACATGCAGAACAGCCAATCAAATATCTTCTGAGACATACGTTACTGCACGTATGTATTAAGCTGCATTCTGGGTCCTCTGTCTGCCCGCTTTGCGCCGAGCCCCCAGCAGAGGACTACTTCGGCCCACAGAAGAGTTTGAGTCTTGGGCGGCCGGCCCAGCCATGGATGACCCAGCCATCCTGCCATGGCGCCTGCTGCTCCATGGTTCCCGACTGAGGGATCCTGTCACACCCACAGCACATCTCACCACTGTCTTAGACCACTCATCCGTGTCCTCCACAACTCTAATGCACTTCTCTGCCACAGATCTAACTCTTCCTCCTTTATGGCTAACCTATCGTGACCTTTGCACGGCCACATCTGCTTTCTCCTCAATGTCACACGTTTTCTTAGTTAACCATTGTCTGATAGCACACTCCTTAACGTTTTCATTCCACCAACAAGACTCCAAACCGGTTTTCCACATTCCAAATGATACAGCAATTACTGGTACCTTAGATTCACTCTCACTGATCATTTTAACTGTAGCTATTCAGTCATTTTGGAGAACCTCCCAGAGTCTGTTTCAATTAATCTTTTACCGCTAGGTTTTCTGCTCCGCCCTTGACCTCTTCCTCTTTCTCGCGTCCAGAATCATCCTCACACCACAATCCTATCCCGCCTGGCCACACGCCCCCCCAGCCATTACTTTGCTTTTGCTGTTCTCTTTCAGATTAAACGTCTGGACAAAATGAAATCAGCTTGTGTGCTCCTCCTTCCACTCTTAGCTAGAAAAAAAAGAAGGGATGAGCAGGTGGACCTGCTTTGATGGAAAAAAAACAACCCAGAAACAGTTCAGGAAGGAATTGAGAAGCAATTCCCCAGATCCCAGTCAAGTTTCTGAGAAATTTGATGGATAAACGAGTCTGATCTTAGATTGTCATATTCAGTGCGGTCCCATTGTTATTTTTCTACATTTTCTCCTTTTTGTGTGTGTTTTTTTTACTTCCACAGGGGCTGGAGAGCCGAACTTTGATGCTTTGGATGCAAATCCATTCCGCAGTGCCAAGCAGAGACAGGAGTGGGAGGTTAAAGCCCTGCTGGAGAAGATTCAGCCGGAGCTCATCAGCCTGGACCCAACAGAGCTGGGACATGTTGACCGAGCTACCTTTGAACAAAAACATGAAGACCGAGTCAAAGCTCTGGTCAGTGTTGAGCACAATTCCTACAGCACTTTTTTAAAGAAAGAATAGCTAAACTTTTGCAAATCTTGAAAGGTCAGTTTGTTAAGAATGTGTCTCTTTCAGGGGTTTGATCCACTTGCAAAAGTAAAATTCATTCCCAAGTTTAAGAAAAAAGGCCGTAGTTCTGCTGGCCATGTGGAAAAACGCAAGAAGCAGGTGGCTCATGAGGACCAGAGGGTAAGTGATCCAGAACAAGAGATTTAAGGATTGGTTGGTTTGTAGTTCTTTCCTTTTGTAATTCACTGATTCTTGAGAGTCAGGATAAAACATGTGTCCTATAAAAATGTATTTTTCATGGATAAATCAGTCTTTTAAAATGGATGTTAGATCTACAGGAATTGTGAATACACTGGTTATGTTTTAGCCTAAATCACTGGTTCTCAATTATTTTTTGGAAGGCCCCCCCTAGGAAAAAGTAAATGTACTTTGTTCCGTGAGGGATGTGTTTGGGATCATTGTCAATCCCAGTATTGAAAGCACCTTAATTTAGGAAATGAAAAATGGTTTCTGTTGATGTTTAGTAAAGTTGTCTTCTTCATTGACAATAAAGACAACTACATTATGGAAGGAAGACGACTTATTGTCATTTTCTTCGCTCCTTGGTGCTGACATAAAAAAAGCCTTTTACATTAATTCATTTATCTGTCATTGAAACACAATGTTTTTGGTCATTTTCTGATTGTTTTTTTTACGACTTATCTACGCTGCAGGACATCATCAGAAAAGCCATGGAGGACAAAAGGAAAACTGAGGAAGAACGAAAGAACAAGGAGCAAAAGAAGACGCTGATGTTGAGCCAGAAGTCCGCACTGGATAGATTCAAAAAGTAGAAAAGTCCCTTTGTTGTTGCATGACATTCAGTGGGGACTGACCTTTGAACTTCACATAAAGCATCGATGTTTTCCTGCTGCAGCCAACACAGCAACTACAGAGAAACCAGACGTAGGAGACGAATACGATCTTTTATCCTGACAGGAAATAGCTCATTGAAAAACAAGTGGAGAAGGGAGTCTATCTTTTTACATTTACAGTAAATGAAAACAGAAAACAGTCCAGACATATGTTGTCATGGAAACATTGTGCTATGACATTGTCTAATTGGTTTTCCATGGATACTAATAAACACATTTTTCAGTATTTTTTGTCAGATTTAATTTCGGTTTTTACATATTTGTCTTTTTTCTTTTTAATAAAATGAACAAAAAATATGCAAAGTTGAAATTATGTATTTATTTTATTAAATAAACTTAGTCAGGAACAGCTTTTAAATAATTCAACTTTTTTTAAGTGTCAGAAAGAAAAAACTGAAAAAAGGTACGTTTTAAAAACGCCATTTTAGTATGATTTGTTTATATGCTCTTTTTTTTAAAATCTGCAAAAAAATAGAATTGTTTGTGAATGTAAGGGGAAAAAATGTCATGGAAATGTACGTGTGATAAGGGTTTGAAAATACCTTTTTACAAGTAAAGTTAAATAAGGTAGGAAAATAAAGTCAGATCAAAATAGGTTTCCTTTAACACAAGAACAACACAACAATTTGGGGAGCAGCTTGCAGCTTGGTATAAACTTGTTGGGCTGAAAGAGGTTGTTTCTAGCCACGTCAGGAAGCAGGTCTATTAGTAAACGATAGGTTCATGTGAGGCTGCAGTTTGGTGGAAAATTACAAACCGGTAACACTTGCTTTGACAGCTGTGCTGACTAAGAAGTTTTATGCTCTGTATCAAATGAAGCTTTTTCACAGACAGCAACTTTTACAAATAAAAATGTAGAACATCAAATTATAAAATTAGATCTAGTGTATTCATTTTAAATCCTGTATTTTGTTCTGAGGTTAAATTAAAAAATAAAATAAAACAGACTGGTGAACTGTAAGAAGGTTCACCAACAATTAGACCTAAACTTTCCATCTACATTTATGAGCAGCATGCTGTACAAGGTTTATGACCTCTGGATGTGTTTATTTCCTATTTTGTTATGCCTTTTTTTTGTCTAGGGTATGTTGGTTGAGCATACTATAAAGCAGTCTCACTTTAAAAATAAAAAAGTTTTATCTGATACAGATCAGCAACACAAGTATCAACAGTCCTGTGGTTACTAGCTGCACACGAATAAAAACGTCCTCCCTTTATTTTTAACACCATTTTTAGTGAAGTACTGTTAAAAGTCTGGTTCATACACTCCAAATGAACATTAGTGAACTGAAACTGAAATCCTGGCTAAATATAAAGATCTGATTGTGCCCAGTCGAGTGGACGACATGAATTGCCAAGTATATTTTCAAAGAAAAGTCGTGTATGTAAAAGCTTCTCACTACAGAATTTCTCAGGCCAAGGAACAAAGGACTACTAGATAATAATATTCCTAAACTGGAAAAAAAAATCCTACTCTGCCCAGTAATCTAAATGATCAATTTGTGATAATGATCTTTAACAAACGGCTACTGTTATCAAAATTCTAATATCAGATGACTGCTCACACAAAGTCAAATATTGTCCAATCATTGATTTGCAAAAACTTGTTTTTAGAGTTTGTAGAGACTGTTAATGGGACAGATTTATTGCATGCTGAACACTAATGGTTACTTGGCTGCCAATTTTCCAGATTTGTCAAAGGCATCTTAATTTGGGTTGCGTTGCCATGTTATATTTTGATTTCAGACTTTATTTTTGATGTTATTATCCTAAGGATCTTTATCTGTCTTGGTGAAATTCGTCCCGGTGTGAACGGGCCTTAAGGATTGCAAATGCAAACTAGCAATATTGCTATTTTTGTTCCTCCCTTCATGGGCTTCCACGGTGAACCTCCTCCCAAATCGAGCATGGGATTTGGCTTCAATTTTGTGGCAGATGGTCCTCATCAGAACTCTCTGCATTTCCCCCTATTTGAAACATTGCCGAGGACATGTGGTTCTACAGCTCAAACTAGTGCCAGATATCTCCCAGGCCAACCGGGATTGGATGAAACCAGACTCAACTTTGACGAAATCAGACGTGTCCAGGAAGACATGGCTGCACTATTACACATCTGTTAATATGCACGGTCTCTACTAAAAAAAAGAAATTGTTAAGTTGTAAAAAAAAATTCTTGTTGTGACTGATTTCTTCTAAAGCTCAAGTTTCCAGGTTTTAAAGGTGTTTGTATCAAACAACTAATACTATTTTGTTTTTATTCGTTTAGAAAAAAATAATGAACAAATTTGTGCATTTTTCTCAGAGTTCATTGTTGCCAGAACACATGAACAAGCTCTGAGCTTGATGGAGCTTTGGAGGAAGCAGAGCCATCATAACGAGGCTGCATGTAAATTGTGTTCTGGATTTCTGACTCATTTGAATCCATCAGATGTTTAGGTATTTCAAAACAATCAAATCAAATCAAACGCTATTTATAAAAAAGTGCTTCTCATACCTTGCGCACCTCAATGTGCTTTAACATTTAAAACAAACAAAAAAAGCACACAATATTACAATAAAAACCCAACCCACCTTTCCCACTTCCCTCCAATAACACATATGACACATTATCCTATTGTCCTAAGTTTGATACATCTTTGTATGAATGTATAACTGCTGATTGTATTGTTTTGTGCATTATTCTTATTTTATTGCTTGAAATAAACTATTTCAATTCAAATCAAAAAATCAAATGACCCCACACGCAATGATTTAATATATAAAAGTAACTACTAAAAGAAAGTTAAGGCTTGGCTCTGCTGTGAGGAAAGAGTATTTGAGAATCTCTTCATACCAGGAGCTGGCCACAGTCCCCACCCATACCGGAACAGCAACGGGGTCCACTCCACAGCTGTGAGGCTGCAGTGTCGAAATCCAGCTGCCCCAGCAAGGGCGACAACTGCGGCAATAACCAACAATCAAGCCGGCAAGCCCTGGCAGAAAAGGTCTCCACAAAAAAAAACTGGGGTTAAAATCATAGTTGCTAAAATTAAATACAAAGGATTTATGTAAAAACATAAAATGGAAATAAGATTAAATACATAAAATGACATTATAAAACTAATAGAAAAAATAAGCACATAAGATTAACTAAAAGCAAAATTAATGTGCCTCTTCTTAAAAACCTCTACAGTCTCTGTGGCCCTGAGTCTCTCCGGCAGACCGTTCCACAGGCGAGCACAATAATGGCAGAACAAAGCCTCACTTTAAGTTTTGATCCTCAGCCTAGGGACAACTAAAAGTCCAGCCCTGGACGACATCAGGGTTAAATAAGAAGGCCCAAGACCATTAAAACATCTATAAAACCATTAAAAGAATCTTAAAATAATTTCTGAAAGGCACAGGGAGCCAACACAGCCAGAGGCGTATTATGTTCCCAACCTCTGGTCCTCGTCAGAACTTAGAAACAATGACTTAGCTGTCTCTAAGGCAAACTTTGAGGTCACCACTGTCAGCTAATATTGGTGATATGAAAACATCACATGTAGATCCAAACACTGTACCTATTTTAAATTATGAAAATATGTTTAGACTTTTTAAAGCATTAAAAATTATGCCTGTCAAAGAGCCAATTATATCACAACATTTACTCTATCTTAGGCTAATATTGTTTTATATAGGCACTGCAGCACATGGAGTGGACATGTGTATAACTTTATTAAAATATGATTTATTTTTGTCAATAATACTTGAATTTTTTTTACATCCTGAGAAAAAAATAGAAAACAAAGAATATCATCTTTACTCCTGCTTTTACAATAATCCATGGTTGAAGTGTAAAAACAAAGATATAGGTTCAATTCAAGCCATAAGCATTCAGAAATATTTGCTGAAGGAGTTGTATAAATACTTGAATAACAATTTTGTCATTCCGTGATGTCGTGAAAGGATAAATAAGTTGCAAATACCTTTATTTAGTGAAAAAAAGTTCAAGTAAAGAAAATATTGCGAGTTGTCAAAAGATAAATAAATAAAGCTCATTTTTCCAGTGCGCATGATAGTTTTACATCCTTGTACTTATGCAGTCAAAAATGGAATTGAGGCATTGTCCTTGATCCACATTAGCACTCACTGTCCTTGCTTCAGCCTCAGGGCTGAGCTCAGCATTGCTTTCACTTTGCACATTCCCAGAGAGGCCCTTAGCCTGAGCCAGGAGCAGGGGGGTGATGTATGGACTTCTGTCCAGTACCGCAGCATCTCTTTGGGTGAGATGTGGTGTATGGACACCATGGCCTGATAGCAGCAACGCCCGTATGGCACACCTGGACCACCAGAGAAGAGAGAGCAGTGCGAGGGCAGCACTCCTGCCGTCCGGGCGCAAAGACCCACAAACACATCCTCAGGGGGCAGAGGTGTGGACAGGGGGGACGCAGAAGCCGCCAGGGAGATTTTTAGCAGTGCGGAGCGGGACAAGACATAAGCTGTTCCACTGCAATAGTCTGGGAAGACTGACAGAGGGTAGGCCCCTGAAGGGAGGTAGTGTTTGCTGTCCGGGTTACGGTCAGGAGCAACATGGAGATGCACCCTACCCAGATACAAGTCTTCCTGTTCGTAGGGGTTACGACTTCTGTTCAGAAAGTGTAAGAGGGTGCTGGGGTTGAACAACACATCGTCGTCCACTTTGGCCACGAAGTGAGCCTGTGGGCAGAACCTGCGGGTCCAGCTCAGCATGGACAGGGTCTTCAGAGTGAGGTTGGAGTAGTTGTCCAAAAAACGCCCTTGAATAAGATCCCCTCTCTCCCGGGCTTCTTCTATTAGGACTTTACCCAGCCCAGGGTCGGATGTCACACCTACCATGAAGAAGGTCATGACACGGAGACCCCTCATCCCAACCTCCCCTCCCCAGGTGTCCCTGATAGCTTGACGGGCTCGCTGATTGGCAGGAGCTGAGGTAACCATGTTGATGAGGTATGGCTTCGCACGCTGGCACACCAGCGGGCTGGGCATCAGCAGGAACTCCTCGGGACGGGTGGGGGGCATGCTTTGAGCATAAATCATACCTGCACGCGTCTCCGCAGCGGGGTTCATGCCTAAAGAGGTGATCCATAATTCAATAGAGTCAAAAAAGAGCAGGGCGAGGAGGGATGCGCAGGCGACGATCGCGCAAAGATAAGAAAAAACCCCAAGTCTGTTTCCACGCTTAAAGATCCCCAGCTTGCACATTCTCCGTCCAACCACAATCATCCTCTGCTCCTCCCCTGCACCCGGTACCGATCCAAATAGGTTCGCTTCCGAGAGTTCCTTTGGTGTTAGGGTTTGACGCGCCTCTCTATCGCCGCATTGAAGGTGGATCCTCTGCACCGTAACATTTCTACGTGCCTTTAGTCAGCAGAAGCTCCGAGAGCGCGACTCACAAGCTGGTGCCTCCCACTCGCATTTGGAAAAGTGGGCCGTGCAGCTGCGCATTTAGGGCAGTCAATTGGGCACATGCCTGGAGCCATGCGTGCCCCGCTTTTTGGTGAAGCTGGAGCCGCTGATGCACCAATGTGAGACACAATAGACCAAATGAGGATGAGCTTTCTTTTTTTACACGCACCTGCAGGAAATTGCGATATAAGTGTAGGAAATACACGACGAGCTTCTGATTTGAAAATCGAAAAGACTGTCCCGTAACCCACCCCCACCATCCGACGCCATTGTTCATGGGGCGACTGATCCAATGCTTTTATTATCAATATTTACTATTTATGTATGTTAAAACAGTCCAATTGTTGACCCAATCATACGTACCAGCTGTTTAAAAATATATGCCAGTTGACTTCACTGTTTGAGATTAATTGAATTAATGAAATTGCTGCTAGGTTTGATTATTTATTTAGAAAAACTCATTTGATCAAGTGTAAACTGATAGGATCAGTCTCATGATGAGGAAATGTAGTGTATTTTTCCACATACACACTTCTTTATGTTGGTGCTAGTGACAACAATGAGAATATTGATCAGGAATGTTGGGAAACACACGTTCCTCTCTTGTAAAATCAGGTGTCAGATGAAGACTGCAACAGAACAGACCTAGGATCTTTACAGAGAGTTTTATCTCATGTATTTTCACTCGTTTGTGCGTTAAGGTTCTTTGAGGCATGATGATCAAGTAATCAAAAATGCAGGAAAATAAATAGGATGTCTCGTTTTATGTTGTGGCCAACACAAAGACTTGTGTTACTCTGTTTACAGTTACAGTACTTGGTATTTTGGAATAGCTACGGTATTGTGAGTGCTCAAGAAGACGCCTCTTTTTGATGCACAATTTGGACTATGGTTGTGAGGCAGTTGAATTGAAAAAGTAAAATATAAAAATCAAATGTGGCTAGATTAAAATTTAAAAATGCTTAAAATAATCTATAAGAAGTTAAAAAAAACACACAATGTAACAAATACATGCAAACCCTTTGATTTATTGTCCTTAAGTATGGGTTAAGGGACACTCATTAACTTTTACCTTTTGTAGAGCGACATCTAGTGGTCATGTTGTGTGAGCGGCTCAAAATATTTAGTGAATGAAACAATAAGCCCTGACACTTAAGATCTGCCAGTAATGAGCTCATCAGCAATGAGCGGAAAATTCTCTATTCATCTAAAAAGGCCTTAATCTCATTGTACCCAAGGGCCACTGGAGGAGTCAGGGATTCGAAGGAATACTTTTTGATATCCTTTAAATAATTTTGGTTTGTTTTTAACAAAAAGTGTCATAAAGATGAATGGAACATTAAAAGTAAATCCTGAACAGCTCTTCTTAACTTAGCAGTGCTTCTTTTCACATTTGTGAGCCACATTTGGCTTGAGAGAAGAAGCAGTTGAGACTTTCGGTGGCCTATGTATGCTATTTACTGCTCAAAATTGAACATCTGTTAGTCTGGACCTAAACTTGAACTCACTGAAGTTCAAGACGGAGAAGAACTCTTTACACAAATGAGTGCTCTCAAAAAGGCACTCGACTATTTAGGAAAGTGCTGATAAACTGGGATGTGATTCTCTCAAAAATGATAAAAGCCTGTCTACATTGCATTCTCCTGTCTGAACTTGGCTTTGAAGTCAGAGTTGCATCGTATGCAGGGCTGCCAACTTTTCATAAAGGCTTGGAGTGAGACTCGGTGCAAAATGTAACTTTATACAGAGCCAAGACACAAGACCAGTCAAGTGAAATGGTGAAATAAAGCACTACAAGGTAAAAAGAAATGATGACTTAAAAAGTAATAAAAACACTCCCTCTAGCTTATAGCACCGCACAAACTCAAACTAACAATAGCGTAGCAAATATTGGAGCTATCCAGCCGTACAGTTCAGACCCAGACTCCAGCTTAGACGAGGAAAATGAAGATGTTATTGGATTTATTTGTCTGCAAGTGATTCTGAATTGTGGGAGATCACAAACTTGAGCTTTTAACCGCGGAACACTACTTCCAATTATATGACCACTATATCCAGTTACACTCCTCCAAGTGTAGCCAGGTGGGGCACATCAGCATGCGGTGCCCCAAGCGTGCTGACTATCAGGGAAGCGGCCCTGGACTAGGAGGGACGACACAGACCTGGTTTTACATGTCCCGCCCTGCATGTCTATCAGTGGAGAGAGCCCACCTTGACAGCCGGTGGAGGGAGTTTCAACTCCCCCCAGAAGCAGATGACAAAGATGACAAGTGGTAGATGACATCTTTGCAATTTCTGAAGATTAGGTGGGCCTGACACACCCGGTCCAACATGAAATTGAAACTGGAGATCCACATGCCATCAAATCACGCCCCTGTCGCCTTCCCCCAGCTCAACAGGTGGCTGCTGACAGTGCAATTGAGGAAGTGCTGTGTGCTGGCATCATTGAGCCTTCCAACAGCCCCTGGGCTTCAGGGGTTGTAATGGTCAACAACAAGAAGAGTCAGAAAAAGAGGTTCTCTGTGGACTATAGGCCACTGAACAGTGTGACTAGGAAGGACTCGTACCCGCTGCCTCGCATAGATGAGTCTCTGGATTTGGTTTCTGGCTCCTGCTTAATCAGGAGGATTTTTTTCTGACACAAAATTTTATTTTGAAAGGAACTTGTTTGTGCTCCTGTCAGAGAAAAATAAATCAAAATTGTTGTATAGTCTATTGAAAAATATAAAACTGTAATTCATTTATTGTAAACATTTGAAAGCTATTACAAACAAATGGCCACAAAAAATACAAATAAAGTGCATTTTCATGTACAGTGTAGTAAGATTTTGCAGCTTGCTCTCAGTTTTGTGAGTAAGAAACTGGACCAAATGGTTCTTTTAGCGTTAAATGTTGCACACCCCTGTTGCATTAATAACATAATTCAAAGTACACAAATACACTCTTTAAGATAAATTGTGATCTCATTATCAACTCAGAGGGATACGGAAGTAAATGGTAAATGGCTTTCATTTATATAGTGCTTTTCTACCTACAAGGCCCAAAGCACTTCACAGTCACAGACCCATTCACCCAGTTGCACACACATTCACACACACATACACACACTGGTGGCGGCTCCGCTGTTGAACGCTGGTGCCAACCTGCCACCAGAAGCAAGGTGGGGTTCAGAGTCTTGCCCAAGGACACTTTGACACATGGGTGTGCAAGGCAAGAATTGAACCTGCAATTTTATGATTATGGGTTGACTGCCTTACCGCTGCACCACGGCCGCCCAAAAATAGAATATTTACAATGAATCCAGATAAGACTGTCCAGACATGTCAAATAAAGCTATAATTCATATTTTATAATTGATATTGAAATAATTCAAACTCATTTATTGGTAGGAAATCTGAATTTGAATTATTCTGATCCAGATCTCAGCCCATCAATACTCCCTGTGATTATTTCCAGGATAAATAAACTCCAGCATCTAAACTCTGGTCATTTTTTTCAATAGCTCCCAAACCAGATGACCCAAAGAGATGGAACATATACTGAATTGTGGCACTGACATCTCAACATCAGACCCACCAATTTCTTTTGCAATCAAAGATGCTAAATATTTTATATGATTTAATTTATTAAAATTCCAGAGGTTTGCATATTAAATCTGGTCAATTCTTTTAATAGCTTCCAAACCACCTGACCCAAAATATATGCCGAATTGTGGTACTGACAGTACCACAGTTCGGCACAGTTACAAAACAAAGTGGTGTGTCTGAAGTTGGGATGTTAGCACAACAATTCGGCACAATGAGGGTTGGCAGCCCTGTCGTATGCCGGTGGACTCATTTTGAAGCACAGAAGGATAAATTGCGCATCTAGGATAAAAGACTGTGATGACCTGTGTAGCCTTGTTTTAAAAGAAAGCTTTAATTTTGAAAGGGTAGCGGTAGTTTATTTTGATAATTTGAGTTTATTTCCTGCTTGGCTGTAACTCGTGAGAACGTCGTATTATCCCTTAAAAGACCCCAAATTGACGTAATCGTTCTTATTGTGAAAATGTCCGTTTGACTCGGGTAGTGTGAATTATTTTGTTTATCAATACATAAAGCATTGGGTGTGACACGATGCCACAGTTACTTTACGCTGCCTCTTTGGTGGGAATTAAAGGTTAGCCGGTTAGTCTAGCCCGACCTGTCAGAACCCTATGGTCAACCCCCTGAGGGAGGAAATATTATATTTTCAGATATAAATTATTAGTGTGGACACAAAATATTTGTGAGGCCATAAAAGAATGTACTGGTCCACCAGACGCATGTTTGTGACCATTGATTTATTTGAAAGCCTTTTTACATAAAAGAAAAAACAGATTATTTACATTTTTTTTTTTCTTTAACATTTTTCTGACTTTAATTGTTTTTTTTATGTATGTTAAAATGTAAGGAGTGAAACAAAATTTCTGTTTTTATTTGTCTTAGTCTAATTTCTAATTAAATATTTGCATATATAACTCTAGAGTAATTTTCTTTTTAAACTAACTAATTTAGAATCAGACATCATGACGTCACTCTTGTTTGGCTCGAGGAGACAGTTGGGGAGGGGGGGGGGGGGGTTCGGCAAGATGGCGGACCGGGAGCCTGTAGTGTTCTAAACTCTGCAGAAGTTTGCGTGCCAAACCCTAGTAACAAGACAACAAATGAATACAGTGACTGACTACCGGTAAGAGAGCTTGCTTAAATATAAAAAAAAAAAAAAAAAAAACGAACTCAACATTACTTACTCGCTCTGGGAGTTCCTGCTGGGGAAGATCTTTCAATCCACCACTAATAGCAATTGCTAGCTAGCTATTGCTAACGCCATGCCGAAACGAGATAAAATCAAAGGGAACATGTTAATGGACACAGATGAAGAGGGCGCAGGTTCTGCTTGTGCACTGCTGCTTGAATCTCCTGCTTCAAGTCCTCTCTCAAAGAAACAGTGTTCAGGAAAAAAAGAAGAACATGTGTCAAATGCTGATATTCTACACGCAATCCGCGAATTAACAGGCAGATTTGCTTCACTTGAAGAAAAGATCTGCAGAAACACTGCAGATATTGTAACCATCAAAGAAGTGGTGGAAGGATTGGATCATCAGGTTAAAAAAAGCGAGGAAAGGATGCAAGAGGTGAATCAGAGATTTTCAGATCTGGAGATGAAGACCGATGAGATGGAACGGTACAGTCGCAGGTGGAATCTGAAGATGTTCAACCTTCCTGAATCCACAAATGAAACATCGGAGGAAACAAGAGGAAAAGTTTTTGAGGTTTTTGCCCAGATTGCTCCAGAAGAAAGGCAGAAATTTGGCTTTCTCATTGACACTGTGCATCGCGTGGGACAGCGTAAAGATGAAAACAGGCCTCGACCAGTCATCATTCAATTCACAATGCGAGTCTTCAGGCAGAAAATCTGGAGGGCGTCAAAGGATGCTGCAGTCATGAAGGAAAAGAAGCTTCGCATTGCCGAAGATTTAACCTTTCGTGAAAGGCAGAACAGAGGAAAGATCTGGCCGTTGGTGGAAAAAGCTCGGAAAGAAGGGAAGAAAGCCACCTGGAGAGGACAGGATGCCATCATCGATGGAAAGAGAGTTTCAGCTGAAAATCTAAAAGACTGATTTATGTTAACTGTAAAGGTCGGTAATTAAGAAATATTCCCTTTGCAACAGTCATTTGTTGACTTAGAATTTACCTTATGAAGGCATGTCAAACTTTCGATAAGTTTTTGTTTCCAACTTATCCCTAAAGCTAGGTAAGTTGGTATAGAATCGTTATTTGTTCTTAGTTCTTATTTTCAAGTTCTGTGTTCTATAAGCTATGACTGATTTTAAGTTTAACTCTTTAAAAATAATTTCTTTAAATGTTAGGGGACTACGTGATACAACCAAGAGAAAAGCATTATTTCTTTTTCTTAGAAGAACTGGCGGAAATATTTTTCTGTTGCAAGAAACTCACTCTTGTGAGTTGGATGAAAAATTTTGGAGATCTCAGTGGGGTGATCAGTATTTTTTCTCTCATGCTTCTAATCATTCTGCAGGTGTTTCAATACTCTTTAACAAATTTACTGGGGATATTTTAGAAAAAAAGAGTTCTGAAGATGGCAGATGGATAGTAATGGCGTTAAAGCTGGATAATTCCATTTTCATAATCCTTAATATGTATGGTCACAATATAATAGCACAAACAAAACAATTAGCCACAGATGTTTACAATATTATACAGACTTTTATAAAGAAATATAAAGATGCAATTCTGATTATTGGGGGAGATTTTAATGATGCCCCAAATGATTGTGTGGATAGATTTCCAGTAAGAGCTCTAAACTCTCAATTTAAATTGACTGATTTCCTAATTGATAAACTTTCCCTCATTGATGCATGGCGTTTTCTCAATCCTAATAGCAAAGAGTTTACCTGGAGTAACTCTCGTAAAACTCTGCAATCAAGAATAGATTTATGGTTAACATCCTGTAATTGTCTACAATATATAACTAATATTTCACATTGTTATGCCCCATTTTCTGATCACAAAATGATAACTATCCAACTAAATGGTTCAAAACACAAAACAAACAATAAATTAAGAGGATATTGGAAATTTAATAACAAATTACTTGAAGATGAACATTTTGAAAATTCCATTAGACAAGAAGCAAAACATATATTTGGAAATAAAAGCATGAATGCTAAGCAGAAATGGGAGTTCTTTAAATTTAAAGTTAGATCCATAGCAATTGAACGTAGTAAAACTCTTAACATAAACAAACAGGCCAAAGAAAATATGATAATGGAAGCTATACAGTCTTTATTACACAAAACCTTTCTTTCTGATGATGAAAAGACAAATTTAACCCAGCTTCAAAATGAAATAGATAAATTATACATCGAAGCTGCAAAAGGCGCCTTCATTCGATCTAGAGCAAAATGGCTAGAAAATGGAGAAAAAAATACCAGCTACTTTTTTGCTTTAGAAAAACGAAATTATAAAAGAAATACAATTACAAAGTTGAAAATTGATAATAATATTTGTACTGATCCAACAGAAATCGCAAACCATGTAAAAAGATTCTATGAAGAATTATATATTTCCAAATTTAATGAAGAATACAGTCAAAAGTTTTTAGGTAACCTAAAAGAACACATCCCTTCTATTTCAGACACATTCAAATCTATCTGTGACGATCATTTAACTAAAGATGAGCTGCTTAATGCCTTAAAAAAGATGAACAATGGGAAATCTCCAGGAAATGATGGTCTTTCTAAAGAATTTTATTGTCACTTTTGGGATGTTATCAATCCTCATCTAATGGAGATGTACAAAGAGTGCATTGTACAACAAGAAATGACAGCTACAATGAAACAGGGTTTAATAACTTTAATACCCAAACCAAATAAAGACCCTGTTATGATAGAAAATTGGAGACCAATAACTCTTTTGAATGTGGATTATAAAATATTAGCTCTTGTTTATGCCCAACGATTGAAAAGTAATCTACACGAAATTATTAGCGAGACTCAATCTGGTTTTATGAAAAATCGACATATTAGCAATAATATAAGGTTAATTTTGGATTTATTAGACTATTCAGAACACATTGATTCTGAAGCACTCATTCTTTTTTTAGACTTTTACAAAGCTTTCGACACTGTAGAACATCCCTTTCTCTATAATGCACTGAAATTATTTGGCTTTGGGGAAAATTTCATTTCTATCGCTAAAATGTTTTATAAAGACATTAGCTGATATTCTCAATAAAAAATGCAACAATAAATATATTCGGAATACCTTAAGTGAAAAAAGACATATCACACCAAAAGGAGAAATATTTTGGAACAACCTTTTAAATGATATAAATTGGAAAAAAGCTTGGTTATTGCCAGATACATTTTGTATAAATAACAAAGTTAAAGAAATACACAAAAAAATTCTACATAACATTTACCCCACAAATATGTTTATATCCAAATTCTCAAATATAGAAAATAATTGTAGTTTTTGTATTGATTTCCCTGAATCAGTTCTTCATCTTTTCTACTTTTGTAAACTTTCCCTTGAATTTTGGAACCAATTAGAATGCTTTGTAAACAGCAAATTTAACTGTAACGTTGCTTTAAATTTGAAACAAATAGTTGCATATTTTAATTCGGATGATAAAAAAGTAGAAAAAAGTATTAATTTGTTACTTCTCCTTTCCAAATTTTACATTCATAAGTGCAGAATAAAAAAAACAACTCCCAACTTCACCATATTTAAGTTCGAGATGCTCCAGTTTTATGAATATATAAAAAAAATTAATACACCCAAAGCAAGTAACACTGAAATAATTTGTGCTTTTTTGTTTGATAGGTAATCCCCTCCTCTAAGAAAACTTTGTATTATAAATATTATTATTATCATTATTTTGTAATCCCCTTTTATATATTTTAAGTTAATTTATTTTTCTATCAGCATATTCTATTTTGGATATATTTCTGATTATTTTATTATTATTATTTTTTCTTCTTGAAATGATTCAATAGGTTTGGATTGATGACATTGACTATCACTGCTGATGCTCTGAGTCTTTGATGCTGGATTTTGTATGCTTATGCTTTGTTCAATAAAGTTGTAAAAAAAAAAAAAAAAAAAAAAAAAAAGTTGGGGAGGGGGTGTGAGGGTGGAGGAGGCACGCGGGGAAGCGAGCGTGAGGAAAGAGGGAAAAAAAAACATCACAAGTACGCTGGCGGAGAGGGGTCACGAACTATGACCTTTAACAGAGGAAAAAAACACCACAAATATATATATTTTTAAAAGGCCAACCGCCCTTATCGATGAACGGTCTTCTACTGAGGTAAGTGTCAGCTAAAACAATGAAAGGCTTTGAGGAATCTTGCACAGAGATTAGCTAATATTCGCATTAGCTTGTTGTTAGCTTGCGGATGCAGAGCTCCTTTCTGTCTGTCTCCTGCTGCCTTACATTCAGATAAGCGCATAAGCTAAGGAGACTCATTGGGTTTCTACCATGTACTAGGAGACAATATTTAGTGTTCGCCAAGACTGTCATCTAAAAGAAATCACCTTAACGAATAAAAAAAAATGACAACAGTGAGACTCAAGGATCCTGTCCAATATGTGAAGCAGCCGTAACCTGTGTTTAGCTAGCAGCGTACATTGATGAACTCGACCCTTTTACCTTTGCCATAAAGACAATTAGTTAAAATATACGAACATAATATTATTTGTCTCAGTTACATTTTCATTCATTAAAACCATCTTAGCCATAACACGTCTACTGTCTAGAAAGAAAAACGCTTTAGTATCTTAACATATCGTCTGCAGTACTGTTACTGGCTGACTTCCACAGAGTCTCCATTTTGTTCTGTGTTGTGATCTCTTCAGAGCAAAGTCATTGATTGACCTAATGTAGGGCCAATCAGTATACTATATGAAGCCGCATACTCCTCCTTTGGGCGGTTAGCCGGTGTAGTATTTCAGACATTTATCAGTCTTTGCTGACACAGTCCAATTCATACTTTATAGGTCACCTCTTTGAGCTGGTGAACTTATTCTTAAAGATTAAAAACACTTGTTTTTGAATTTTCTTTGTCATGGATTATAATCACAAATTCAGGGCTGATTTAATCTACAGCCATTAGCTGAGAATACATATAGAAATCACGCTTCACAAGTTTTCTAAAGAGTTAACAGGCTGTCAAATAATTTCTCAAAAGTCCAGTAGCTTTTGGCACACAAAGTTAAAGCAATTAAAGTAAAACACAGCTTCCTCACTTGGCATGTGTTTTGGTTCTGATTCTCTTCAAGTCTGACTGTACTAGAGCCCAGGAACCTGAAGGCCCTGAACAGTACCCTAGATGTTCGCAGGGCTGTGTTCTTAAGGATAGACTTCTTTAATGTTGTTCCTACAATCTGCAGGAAACATTCTTCCAGTTTGGGGTCACAGCTCTGTATGTTCCAGTAACCACAGGATCTTAGCTTTTTCATTCTGAGATCTTTCCCATCTAAACTTACACACCTCCAGCCCATACTTGGCACAGGTGTTTTGTAAACCGTACCAGCCACTTGGCGATGGTGTCCCATGTACACCTTGCCTACCAAAGCATTGTACACCCTGATGTTATGTGTTCACGGCGGTGTCGTTGCACAGCCAGAACCTGGAGTCTTGTCTGGTGGATCCTGGTCTCTACTGATTTGTATTTAGAGCCTGCAGCTGTACTGCCATAATCAGCGCCTCTGTGCCGTCTTTCGGTCCACATTTGTCCACATACTCGTAGGATTTTTTTAAAAATCAGCCACTGGTTCTTTTGCCTGTGGTACACACATGGAGGAGTTTGTCCTTCCATGCCTACTTTCTCCTGGCTTTCTGCTGCCTGAAGTGTTCACTAAGCTCATCATCACTTGCCATCATCTTTCTGATGTCTTCCTGTATCTTTGCTGTTTCCTCTGGAATTAAAACCTTGGCGCTTGCTAGCCCTCGCCTTCAAGACTAATTAATCCAAACGTCCCCTTCTGATATTTATTAAAATAACATTTTTGTTACTAATTACTTATATTTTTAAATATTTATGTTGGTATTTAATGTGTTGCTTTCATAAATTAGATGAAATAATTGTGTTTCTGAATAGGAGGAGAGTTAATTTAAAAAAAATCACAAAAAATAGAAAAATGTTTTATTATATATGATCAGTTTGGTCTGTGTATAACTTCTTTCCACAGTATTATCTGAAGGAATGCAGGTTTAAAGTACACAGATATGGCCTATTTTTTCATTTAGAGGTTTACAAACTATTTGTTGAACATATGTATTTATAGGAATCCTGAGTAGCATTGAGTTTTCATAAAAATATGTTGTAATTAAGTCCTGTGGTATCTGTCCAAACAGACTTCACTAATGACTTCCTGTCACCATGACGAGCAGCCTGGATCTGCTTTCTCAGCAGAGAGCAGACTCTGAACACGAGGCAGAGGTGAGTATAGAGAGGCAGAGTTTGATGGTCTGATTGGAATTAGGATAAAAATGTAGTAACAGCACTTCCATGCCCGATATGTGATCCTCATTTATCTGGATAATTTATTGAAATCCTATGTCAAACGTGTGTAGGGGGAATCTTCACCATCAGAGTCTGTGATGAGTGAGTCTCCACAGCGGTTTCAGCTCATCTCCACTGATCCTGCCTCAACACCACAGCAAATACACGTAACCACTGTCCTTCCTAATGTCAGAGATTGTCGCAATGCTACTTCAAGTTAATGTCATTCCCTTTACGAAAATATATTAAAATTACTGCAGGTGACTTGATTCCTCTTTACACTTCTAGATTCTAACTGATCAGCAGACCGGCCAGAAGATCCAGATTGTGACAGCCATGAACCCGTCCAGTGTTCCCAAACAGCAATTCATTCTGACTACGGCTGACAGTTCAGGGGCGAGCAAGGTCATCCTTGCATCACCAGAGAATCACAGCCCAAAGCAACTCATTCTCACTGCAGCAGACAGTTTAATGCCTGGAAGAATACAGGTACATTTGAATATCAATGGCATTTCTTTTATTTACAACAATATTTTCAAATATTAGACAAAGCAAACGGAAACTGTGTTAAAAGGATGTACAAGATTATTTTCTAAAGTTTCTCTGTGTTTCTCAGATTGTTACAGATCCACTATCAATGGAACGGTTGTTAAACCAGTCAGGTGATTTGAGTAGGCCGCAGCCAGTGGAATACTGCGTGGTGTGTGGGGACAAAGCTTCAGGTATTCCTTGAAGTTGCTGTAACTGAACACATGATGCTTTGCATGTGCTCTGATGAACTGATCCTGAAATCAAAGTGCAGCTCTCACTATTGGCCAAGGGAGTCCGATTTAGAGTTTTTCTTTTTTCTTTTTCAGGGCGTCACTACGGAGCCGTCAGCTGTGAGGGGTGTAAAGGTTTTTTTAAGCGCAGTGTGAGGAAGAATCTGACCTACAGCTGTCGCAGTAAGCAGGACTGCGTTATCAACAAACATCATCGTAACCGGTGCCAGTTCTGCCGTCTGAGGAAATGCCTTAAGATGGGAATGAAGACTGAATGTAAGTTTGGTTGGATTACAAAATAATGGTCTATAAACCAAATCATTTTTATTGAGACCAGGGGATGTGCCTTTAAAATACACGGGCATCTTTTATTCATTCTCACTTCCTTGCAAGCTGTCTAATTAAGTAGATGTAATTATTTTAATATTTAATAATAATTATGATGTCTCCTGCTCAGTAGAATGGTTTACTTAAAAAATGGAACAGAATTATTGATGAAACCTTGAATTAAATTACATTTAATGAATAAAGATCAAGATTTTTTTTTTCAATTCAAGCATTATGCGAGTTAATAATTTGCTTTTTTTAGGTGGATGAAATGTCTCTTTCTAAGATTTCTTTTTAGAAAGGGATATCAAAAAGTGATGAAGAGATCAGGGTTTGGGATTTAAGGTTCTGATTCTTTATGTTTTTACTCGGTTTTTGTTGTTTAAAAAGAACAAAACAAGAAAAAGTAACTTAAAATTTCGTAGTAGGAGTTTTTTAGGTCATCCAGAGATTCCAACGACATAAATAAATGGGCCAACCATAGGTTCCTAAATAACAAAAATAGTAACTCATTTAAAATGGCTGCTTAATAATCTAAGTATGGTATAGACATTTTTATGGTGTCAGATTATCAAAATCACAGCAGCTCACATCCTTTTGTTTTTTAAAAGGGTAAAAAAAAACCAATTCCTTTGGAATGTGTTCAAAAAGATGCTCAAACACACACCTTTAAGAAAATAAGTAAATCATTTTTTACAAAATAAATATGATCTTGCCTTTTTTTAACTTTAATTTTCATCTTGTGATGGACTACTTTTTAAATGTTTTTGTCAGATTTAGACTGTTCTCAGCATTTATTCATAACAATCTCCTTGCTGGTCATCTTCAGCTGTCCAGAGTGAAAGGAAGCCTATTGAAGTTGTTCCCAGAGAGAGGCATGCTAACTGTGCGGCTTCAACCCAGAAAATCTACATTCGCAAGGACCTAAACAGCCCGCTCATTGCTACACCAACCTTCATCTCTGACACTGACACAGACTGCTCCAGGTCAGTCCATATCAGAGCTCCCTCTTGTGGTTGTCTTTAAAATCTGATCAGTGCTTAAATGTTTTGGTGATGTTCTGTTCTTTGTGCAGATCCAGCCTGCTGGACCAGGGGATGCTGGTTAACATCCAGCAGCCTGTCATTCAAGCTGATGGAACTTTGCTTTTGGCAACTGACTCCAAGGTAGAGTACATGTGATTGTCTGACAGATAAAAGGGGGAGACTCAAATCTTTCATCATTGTTCTGTAGTTGGGTGTATTTTAGCTGATTAAAAATGGATCTATTGTCTGATTGATGTCTAGATGGATTCAGGGCAGGGAGACCTAGGTACACTAGCCAATGTTGTGACATCATTGGCCAACCTGAGTGACTCCCTAAAGGAAAGCCTTAACGATGGCGATACGTCAGACAGCCAACAGGAGGCCCATTCCGCCAGGGAAATTACACGGTCAGTAACCGGAGCTCAAAGTGGAGGGAGGAGTTAAATCCCCCAAGTCTTGGCTGTGCTTAATTGGCCTTATTTTATGTCTATTTATGGAAGTCATGTCATAAAACACATTTTCAACTTTGTAAAAGTCAGTTGTGTGATGTGTGTGTTTTCCATAAAGTGCCTTTGACACTCTGGCCAAAGTTTTCAGCCCACCTGAAGAAGGGCTGGAACAAAATCTGGCAGAGAAATCCCAGTGTGTCAGTGGAACCACAATCCAGCTGATTAGACGAGACCAGGAGACGCCCATCATTGAGGTGGAGGGACCATTACTCACAGATAGCCATGTCAGTTTCAAGGTGGGTCCAGGTCTTTTTCCAACTCCTGAATTAGCAGTTTTAGAATAACAATCAGAGCAATATGTAAATTCCTTCTGAAAGAGAATTGGTATTTTTCCTCTTCCATTTAATTTTTTGCTTTAGCTGACCATGCCAAGCCCCATGCCAGAGTATCTGAATGTACATTACATCTGTGAGTCGGCATCCAGACTTCTGTTCCTCTCCATGCACTGGGCACGCTCCATCCCTGCCTTCTCTGCTCTTGGGTTTGAAAAGATTTCATACATCCAAGACATTCCGTTCTGTAACAGCACTGAAATGTTTGTGCTTATATAATAGTTTTTTATATGCTTGTGTTTTTCAGTCAGGAGGCAAACACCAGTTTAGTGAGAGCTTGTTGGAATGAGCTTTTTACTCTGGGACTGGCTCAGTGTGCTCATGTGATGAACCTGTCAACTATCCTGGCAGCCATTATCAATCATCTGCAAAGCAGCATTCAGGACGGTATGGATAAAACTATTTCAAAATAAAAGTTAAAAAAAGAAACTAAAGCAAAACTTTTAGTTGCTTCTAAAAGTTTAAATTTATGGTTAAAAGTCATGGGTGCCACGTGAAGGCATTTTCAGTTCTGGTTTTTTGCTTTAAAAAAGGTTAAGATTTATAATTGTGTCACACAACAGTAGAACTCTTCAAAGTGTAATGCTTGGTGGATTGCCTTCAATAACTTTGAATTCATTTGTGAACAGAAAATCAAACTCAATTAGATTTACAAATGCAGTTTTACTAAATTTCAGTTCTGTCATATATATTTTTATTTATATATATATATATATATTATTGACCTTGGGTAGTTAGGAACTACTAAGCATTGACTCATCAATTCTTTTTCAGAAAAACTGTCTGGGGAGAGAGTGAAGCAGGTGATGGAGCACATCTGGAAGTTCCAAGAGTTCTGTAACAGCCTGACGAAGCTGGAGACCGACAGTTATGAATATGCCTACCTGAAGGCCATTGTGTTGTTCAGCCCCGGTGAGTTTGAGCCGAATTACTGGTGGAGTTACTATTAACAAAAGAAAAATACTTAACAACCCTCATTTGGATTTTATTTAGTCATTACATCTGTTACTGTTTTGATGAGTTAGATCACCCCGGTGTGGACAGCAGTGGGCAGATTGAGAAGCTGCAGGAAAAAGCTCTGATGGAGCTGCAGGACTATGTGCAGAAAACCTACCCTGATGACACATACAGGTATATATATATGAGTTCTAGATATTTATGTTGTGATATTTCCGAAAGTTGTTTTCCTGCAGACTGAAGCATTAAAAAAATATGTCAACATGTTACTGAATTAATGCTGATAACTATAATGACATTTTTATATGTTTAAATATAATCATAAACTTTCTGAATAATTTAGCAGAGTGTTGGGATCCTACAGGCCGACTGGATCTTTATTCTGTTGCAGCTGAGGCTTTAACAGGATTGTTGACCCAATAAAAACAAAGTGCACGCCATCGCAAACACATGACTGTAAAATGTGTTTCATGTATAGAAAGGAAACGTTTTTGTAAAATAATGAAAGGATATAAATACACAAAGTCATGAAGGCAATAAGGCTCCAGTGTTGTGTTTAAGGACAACTGGATTTAAACACAATCAGACTGTTTGTTCAAATGTTCAGCAACAGAAGTCTGCTTCAATGACAAACATTGCTTTGGTTCAATTTGGATAAAAAACGGGATACATTTAACCAAAATGGACTTGGAAATATTTGCCAGAAGACGACAAAAATGCATAATAATAGATTATTTAGCAGAATATCCCCGTACAACCATGGTTCCATAAAGAAGAAGCTTTTACTCTCACTCCTGTTAAAGATGTTATAGAAAAAGAACCTGTAAATTCCAGTCTGTTAGCAAATGTTGCTATAAGAAACTAAAGAGAACTTTTTATAAACATATTTATTTAAATATTTGGATAATTATTTAAATAAAACATGGACAGGCTAAAAAGTTTAATGCCAAGAAAATCCCTGCTGTGATTTTTAGTAAATCTGTCTTTCCTTAATCTCTAACAGATACTCGTAGCACTGAACATGGCTGGTTCTGCTGTTCTCTGACACACGAAAAAAACAGTTTTTGTTCTAGTCATTGACTGAACACAAATCATTTATAAATTGTTACATGTTGTTGCTCAGACTCTTTGGATACTGAAACAAATGTCTTTTTTTCAAGCAAACTCCTTTTCAAATAATCTTGCAATCAAATATGTTTTAATACTTAATTATATTTGGCAGTCTCCAATGAAATAATGACGGAATGTTATGCAATTAACAGTTATAAAATATTTAATTGGCTGCCCGGCCTTCATAAAAACTAGCATAGTTTACAAGTACAAACAAATTCCTTTTTAGAAACAGAAATGTTCTCTGCTCAGCAGATGTTGATAAACTAATAAATACAGTAGTTCTGGATATGTTAACTGGAAGTGTCTCCTCAGGCTGACACGCATCCTGACCCGACTCCCTGCACTGCGCCTCATGAACTCCAGCATCACAGAGGAGCTCTTCTTCACTGGCTTAATAGGCAACGTCTCCATAGACAGCATCATCCCTTACATCCTCAAGATGGAGACGGCCGAGTACAACAGCCAAGACTCTGACCCCGCAGAATGACCACATTCACAGCTCCACAACATTGCTATTGAAACTTTATTGATCACCTTTGCAGGTACACTCCATGTCTCTGAAGGTGTGTTGTGTCGAGCGACATCCAAAAACCCTGCAGCAGTCCTTTGTTTTTAAAAAAATGCATAATTCAGTTTAATCAATTTAATTTAAAGCATTATTAGATAGTGAACATTTGAATGAATGAGAACATCTTTGCAGCTGATGCTGTCAAAAGTACTTAAAAAAGAAATGTAATCACCTGCAGTTAAGTGTGCATATCTCTTTAAATGTAATCATTGCACTTCAGCCTCATTGCATTAACACCTGATTCATGCCTTTTAAACCTTTTAGTAAAACAAACCATAAGATGAAGATGGTTTCATAGATGTTGAAAAGCTTCTCTTTGATCCCAATTTATCAGATAATATAGAACATCATCATCATGGAAGGAAACATGCTTTTAATGCTTATGGTTCAAAGAAAGCATTTGGCCTTTTTAAAGTGAGACCAAAGTAAGTTCAGTGTAATTAAAAGCTGCAACGTTTTGTTTACAGTGGCTTTTTGCTCCTAAAGACTGTTTGAATAGAACCTGTAGAAAAAATTTCTACTGAAGTCCTGCTATGAATTAACAAATGATTCCTAATGCTGTACAAAACAAATGAATGGAACCATGAGTCTGACAGTTTGATTTTAGATCACCCTCACTTTAGGGTGGGAGGAACATTTAGGATGATGATTAAAGGAGGAAAGTAGACTCCTGCCTGTTAAAATATATGTGGGCTAAGTAAGATATTTGATCCTAGTGCTTTTAATGAACTATAAAAGTATTAAATTAGCTAGCACTTTCATTGTATTGCTTTTCAGTTTTGGCCTATTTTCAAAGACTGAAAACAAGATTTTTTTTGTGTGCTCATGTGTTTGATGCGGTACCTGCGTTTATTTTTGTATCATGCTCTTAAGTTGGCTGTGCAATCACCGTATCACTTTTTCCCCTATTGACAATCATTTGTTGTTTTCCTCTGACATATAGGTATCATGAATGTGTTAGCATTTTCTATTTCAAAGGCAAATATTTCTATTAAGAAACATTCTAAAGATTTCTGCTCAGAAGCCTTTTTTTTCTGTATGTAGCCCCGCTACTGTTTGCATTCTAGTGCACAATAATCAGCTTGAGCATTCAGGCTGACTAAACCTTTGTGTTGTTTATGTTTTGTGCTGTCATTAGCTTTTTGCATACAAAGTGTACTTAAAGTACTTTAGGGCAGGATTCCCGGGTTATTAGTTTAAAGAAAAGAGGAGAAGTAAGGCTTTGGGGAAAGCCAGCCTTGACTGTATTGATGTCTTGAAGACAGTATAGAGATATGCATCGGCTTTTCCTCAGGAGGAATGATTAAGAAGTCATTGCAAAAAACAACAAAAAAAGAAACATCTTAAATGGATGTACATAAGTAAACCAGAATCTTGTTTAGTGAAATTAATGTGAGTTGTATTATTAGGGTTTAAAACCTTAACAGAACGTTTGTTAAAGCACTATTGTGGAATGACATTTGTTTGTGTAACTTTGTTGAACGGAGTGCATGTTTTTAAGCAGGGTTTTTACAGTCCGTCAGCCCTTATAAGGATCATTGTTATTGTTTTTATAGTACATTGCAATGCATGAAAGAGTTGCTTAAGTACATTAAATGCAGTATGAAACATGTCTGTTTAAATGTTATGGCTTAAGTCTATTTACAATGAGCCGCTCTGACATTAGGATCTTGGAGCATTTTTACTCCTTTTCTTTTGTATTGAAAACCTTACTAACATTTTATACTGTGCAGTTATTCCCTGTTTTTGCAGAAATGTTTGTGTTTCAATTTTTAGACTGAGAATTTCCAACAGCATTCTCAGCTGACCCGAGTTGGTTACAACCCTACATTCTACCTCAGATAGAAATCTAATGTATTAATAATGAATGAGCTCCTCTGTCAGCATTCCCTGATGCCAGCTTCTCTGAAGCCACAACAAAATAAACAGTTCTTCATTAAATATACCATGACTCACCTTCTTTGTGGAGCATATTATTTATTTTCATCATCAGTTAACAATGCAGTCATAATAATTACAATTTAATGTATGTCCAGGATGCAACATACAGTATCTTGTAGTGTGTTATTTAAGGGGTTGATTACAGGCCCCATGATTAGGATTTTGGTAAAGCAATATTTTATTTTTGTAGATTTTTCTTTTCATTTCCTTTTTAATTTAACTGACAGGCCTATTTTTTCTTTCAGGCCTTATTTTAAATAATAATTATTATTTGGGTTAACGTATTTAAAACTAAATACAATTAAATTATTAAATACATTTTTTTAATTGATTAAAATTTAACTTTCACAAAAAGTTAATTTTAAATTAGATGTTTTTAGAAAGCAATAAAAATGTCTAATTTATTGTAATACATAAAAGTTGATTGTTTATAGAGGACAAACTTATCTGCAGCTCTGATTAAACCCTAGCTCCCAGCGGCGCATACGTCTGACGTAATCAAAGCGCGTCATAATACAGTGTGCCTTCCTGGCTCACGCAGACAAGTATTGACCGTATTGTAAAAGCTAAACAAGTATACAGAAATGCCTATGAAAGGAAGGTTTCCGATCAGGAGGACCCTTGATTACCTCCAGAAAGGTGATATTATTTTCAAAAACAGAGTGAAGATTATGACGGTGAATTATAACACACAAGGAGAGCTCAGCGAAGGAGCAAGGTCAGTGCTACAAGCTAACGGCTCCACTTCTTAAACTGACAGAGGACCAATACAATATTTACCCATCATGTGGAAAAAATGCTGCTGCAATGGCCTAGATTCGGTGTAGGCTATATAAAGATTATCATGTCATTCTATTGGTGGGTTCATAATGTAAATTCAACAACACAGTCCTTTACTTTGTTGGGAGAGTTAATATTAACTCAAAACATCAATAGAATGTTAGTGTTTCTTAGTCTCGGTCGTATTATTTCAAAATAGAATAATGAAGGGAAAATTTACATGTGCAGGTATAAATTCCACTCATCTAAATCATTTAAATATGTTCTTTTCTGCTTTGTTTTGCAGAAAGTTTGTGTTCTTCAATGTCCCCCAGATTCAGTACAAAAACCCTTGGGTCCAAATAATGATGTTCAAAAACATGACGCCCTCGCCTTTTTTGAAGTTCTACCTGGGTGTGTATTCCTGTGAGATGTCAGTAATGGGATACCTGGTATTTATTATTGTTATTATTATTTATTAAACTCTTTTGCAATTCTGTACAGATGATGGGGAGCAGGTGCTGGTGGATGTGGAGGGGAGGGATCACAAGCAAATTTCACAGCATGTAAAGAAGATTTTGGGTAAATCAGAGTAAGTGTTACTCACAGGATCAACATACTGAATTTTTTTAGTGTTTGTGACAGAGAAAAAAATACCCCTTTAACATCAATGATTGCTTCTTTCTTTTGATGTTCTTCCTGAACCTCATCAAAACTTCACTACTTGTTAAGTGTAAGAAATGGAGGTGTAACAATTCAAATTCAAAGTGTTTCCGCACATTAGACTGTGATCCTTTTTTGCTGCCATCTCATGTGTGTTGTCGGCTGTGATGCACTTGGTCGTTTTTACATCATGGATAGATAGATTTGCTTTTATTGTCATTGTCCATTGTACAATGAAATTGTATAGTAAAAGTAAAGTAAAGTTTTTTGGTCACCTTCTTCCTCATCAACAACATGCAGAGGCTGCAACCTCACAGATCTAATCAATTTATTTCATTTTGGAACAATTTTATAATGCTATATAGGTCGATTTGATTTGATTAACAACTTACCTCAGACAGAATGATCTGGTTGGATCGTAGGAATATCAATCTAATAAGTCACTGAATCGATACACCCCTGTCAACTGCTAACAAGAGTAGATAAACCAGTGTGTGTGTGTGTTCTTTTTTTCTTCAACAGAGATGTGTTATACGCTGAGGCTCAAGCCAGGATGCAGGCCTCCAACCCAGCAAACTTTGGCCCGAAGAAGTACTGTCTAAGGGAGTGCATCTGTGAGGTGGAGGGCCAGGTGCCGTGTCCTGGCACAACCCCACTACCCAAAGAGATGACCGGCAAATATCGTGCTAAGATGGCAGAGTCACAAGAATAAGAGACAGAAAAGGACGACAGACTCTTTTTTTTTTTTTTTTTTTTTACGTTGGACTATATTCTGGTGTTGATGTCAAAGATTGATTTTTTATTTCATTTTGAAAGCTCTGGAATCGGCTCCAGTCTAGAGCTGCAGGAATCTGCCAACAAAGAACCCCGTTCTTTTTACTCCATTTATCCATCATCCATCCATCCTGTAGTTTTACACCAAACTGCTCTGACTCAGAGCTGGATTCTGAATAAACTGAGATTACTTTCAAACAAAGGTTAAAATTTTTTTTTTTTTGCTTTGTTAAAAATATTCATTTAAAAATGTTTAGCCTAATTAAAATCTACAGTAAAGAGAGATGAGCCAAAAAGGTTCAAAACCACTAAATGTAAAAGAAATAAAAAACAAATTCAATGGGACATCTGATATCAATTCAGGTGAACATTTTCCTGAACTCTTGGTTTACAAGATAAAGGTACACATAATGGTTCCTTTCACTCTAACAAAAAAAAGCTCTCATGTGTGAGTAGAAAGGTCAGGACTTAGGTGTCCAAGAAAAAAGCCTGATTCACCAAACTAAACCGAACCTACAGCTTAGTGAGCCAAAAGTGGAAGAAGTCCCAAAACTAAAAAACAGTTTCTGTTCTGGCTGCATTGGGGGGTGGAACCTCAGTTTTAACCCTTGTGCTATTTTAGATGACCCCACCCTTGCATTGACGTGTTATTCCTATCATGATAAAGGTGGAAAGATTTCATGTAATCCATGGACACCAGTGAAGATAACAAATCATTGAAGAAAAAAGGTTCAGCGCACTTTCTTGTGGGTCTAGATGACCCAACTCCCAATGTTAAAGTGCCTAGGATAGCACAAGGGTTTTTATGACTTCTAATCACCACATATTTTATAAAGTTATATAGAAAAAGACACAATAATGGAAGAAAAATTAGGCTCTTACATCATTGACAATATTGTTTTTATTAGTGCCAGGATGACAATTTCTAAAGATGAACATCAGATGGTTATTGTGCAGACAATCTTAAACGCAGAGATGCCATTTCCATAACTAAAATAAACTAACAAATACTGAAAAAGCTTGCTGAGAAACTCACTAAATCATATCAAATTCCACTTAATTTGCGTGTGGTAGATGCCTCGAAAGAGCAGAGCAGGAAGATGCTATCATGTCGGTTTCTTAACACCGGTGGACTGAACTGACATAAAAAAAAAATTTGAGTTCGGTTAGAGTGAGCAGCACTGATCCAAAATACTTGCTGGCATTCATGTAGTGTTAGTATTTATCAGCTGGAAAAAGGTTGAAGCTGTTCATCATTTGAACAGTTAGACTCAAATATGAATGGGTTCTTCTTGAATTGAGCATGTCAATGTTTACCCAGTAACTGAGCTGCTCTTTGAATGTATTCCATTAACCATTGAACAGATACATCACAAAAACATCAGAACTGACAACACACAGCCAGAATGACATTTTTTAACAGATGTGTTCAACCTGCACATTAAAAAAAACCAAGAGGACTACTTTAAGACACTTAAAAATGTGATGGCCATTTGCAGACCTGTGTGCTTGCACAAACACCAACAGTTTCTTGGCTCTCAGTGGAATCACATGCATTTTTATGCTTACAAACGAGACTTTAAATGATGGAAACAAATCCAAAATGAATCCATTTAAACCTTTTAGTCTCTTCATGTTAGCCATCAAGGTTTTTAAGTTTTTAAATTTAGTTGTATTTATCAAAAAAAAGAGAAAAGAAATTACACGTGACGCCAAAGTTACATTCATTGGAATTTCTCTTAGGGGGCGGGGCTGAGTGCTGAAGTCAAGTGTTTGAATCCACTTTGAACATGAACACCTACATTTTGATCAGAGCTTTATTCAAAAACAAAACTTTGTTCACATATTTATTACCTAGTTAGCAAATACTTTGTTCTAGTGATAATCACATTGTAGTGTAAATAGTTATGGAAGTTGCAGTTGGTTAACATTGTGGAAATTTTTTAGTACTTACTAAAACTTCAAAAGTGTTCATCTTTGATCCAAAAGTGTTTTCCAAAGTGCAATTAATCCTTCAACTGGAGGAAAGCTCTTATAAAAAAAAAAAAAACGCTTTGCTAAAGTTTCTATCGTTAAAGTTTTTTTTTTTTGTTGCAAAAGATTTAAATCAAACCTTAATAATTCTTGAAGAGAACACAGATTAAACTCAGACTGGCTTCTGGATTTGACCTTAATTCAGATGTTTGTGTTTTTAGCATGCCTGTACAAATGAGCGTTACCTTTCAGTGCTAAACCATGTGCACGCTGGAGCAGATTCCAGCTCAGGAAACCATTTGTACTCTAATGTAATTGAATTAAGAGAATTTCTCTGTGTATTTGATAAACCTAATCCAAAGTAACGTTAGTGGGTTAATGACTCATCTATAGTGACTTGGTTTGAAGCAGGTGTTTGAGAGTCAGTGCTTCTTTTTCTTCTGCTCCTGCAGGGTGCGCTGCAGCTCTCTCAAGTTTTCCGACAGGAGCTCGACTTCGTCCAGACGGCCGTTGAGCTTTGCGTCGAAGATGTAGGCCCTAATATTGTCGATCTGCTGCAGCAACAGCTCTTCTTCTATCATGTCCACGTCAGGCAAGTCGTCGTCGTCCTCCCCATCAAAAGGGTTGGTGGAGACGTCGGGCGAATTCCCAGGAGCCTCCATGAAAGGATTATTCCCATCTGCGTTGTCCTCCTCAAAAGGGTTCCCCAGAGCAGTGTCAGGCTGTTTCGCCTCCTCTGAATCTGCATCTTCTTCGAACGGGTTGTATTCGTTCTTACCATTTGTTACCCCACTGCGCTCCCTCTTGATGTCCTCAAAGAAGGGGTTAGAAGAGTCCTCCTCAGTGGGAGTAAGCTCCTCTTCTTCAAATGGGTTTAAAGGGCTGCTGCTTTTGGTTTCTCCACCAGGGGGAGTTATATGACCTCCCAGGCTCCTCAGTCTGGGTGGGGAGTCCTCTTGGGATGTTAGGGTTAGCAGCTCTGTGACAGCAAGGGCACTTGTTTCAGCTATAGGAGTTAAGATATCGTCTGCCGTGCCCTCGTCTTCCTTCCAGCCTCCCGCCTGGCTGATATCCAAAGAGGGCTCCCAGTTGATGGAGGGCTGGGTGGAGCTGACAGTGGAACCCCAATGCCTCCTATCTTCCATTTCCTGGGCCTCAAGGCGCTGGAGCTCCCCTTGCTGCAAGCTTTCCTCTTTTGCCAGCTTCTCTGAGAGCACGATGGCAATGCAGGTCTGCTGCTGGTCATATTCGTCTTGCAGCTGACGCAGGTTCTCCTCCAACATGGCTACCTCGTCGGCTTTCTGGGCCTCGCGTGCCTGACGAAGGAACGACTGAATGTTCTGGATCTGTTGCAGAAGGGGGTCTTCCAGCTCGCTCCGTGAATGGACGGACTCTGCGGAGGGCAACCAACCGCTGGCTTTGGTCATGCGTTGGGCTCTCCGGGCCTGAGGCAGCTCGCCATTAGCAGGAGAACAGATTTTTTCAGCCTCCTGCCTCCTCTTCAGAGCCTCCTGGGCAGCCTGTTCAGCACATGAGAGATTTTAAGGAGCTTCATTCAGCAGCAGGAAACATGCATAAAAATCAGGAGCTGTTACTGGATCTCACCAGTCTCTCTTGCTGGAGTCTCCGCTCCTGTTCTTGTTTCCTCTTTTTTTTCAGCTCTTCATATTTCTCCTTAGTGGGTAAAGACATCAGTCCCAACAGTTTCTCCTAAAAGAGGAAAAACAAAACAGCCAAATCAAGACTACAGGATGTTTATTCTGAAAATGTTGTTCTAAAGCAACTGGTTTTTGTAATATCCTAAAAGACTTTTTGGTCAAATGTTGTGTCTCACTAGGTTTAGCTCAAAGATGTAATCACCTGGACAAAGAGTGTAGCAGAGTAGCGGATCATCTTCTGCAGCTGTAGCGCCTTTGGGTGGGGTGGGGGTTCATCTTTAAGCCCAAGTGTTAAAATCTTCTTACTGACAATAAAAAGAGCTCAAATAAACACACACACAGAAAAAACAAACATTTGTGCTCCACAATGGAGGCATCCTTTCAGACTGACACATACCTCAGAGCATCGATTAATTCGTAGTATTTCTGCACCTCCAGTCTTAGTCCACCAGCAGTGTCCAGGTTGTACGTGGTTTCTCCGGCGCTTTAAAAGTTAAAAAGTCAGAATATGTGTTAAATGCAAAGTCACGTACCTGTACACAAATATGTCATTTTTTTTAACCCTTGTGCTATCCTAGGCACTTTAACATTGGGAGTTGGGTCATCTAGACCCACTAGACAGTGCTCTGAACCTTTTTTCTTCAATGATTTGTGATCTTCACTGGTGTCCATGGATTACATGAAATCTTTCCAACTTTGTCATGGTAGGGAGAACACGTCAATGTAAGGGTGGGGTCATCTAAGATAGCACAAGGGTTAAAAAATCCAAAACGTCTGAACAACAATGATTTTTGGTTGTGGTTTAGTTTGTTTAAAGCCCCACTCCTATAAAATGTGTGTTTTTACTGTGTTTTTGTATCATTTTGTCTTATGATGGAGAACATATATTAGTAAAATGAAGCTTAAAATAGCATTTGTGATTATTGTTTTATTCAAATTGTTGTGAATCTGTAGCAGACAAAAAAAAGGGCGTATTTGTGACAGAAAATATCCTGGGCGGGTTACAAGCTCCCTGCTCTGGTCCTTTCTGATGCACTTGTAGACGACTAGATCCGTGTACCTCTATGTTTTCCTCCTCTGAGCTGCCATCCGGCCCGAAACTGTACGGCTGGATGGCTTCAATATTGCTCGCCATTTTTGTTGTGGCTGTGATGGGTTCTAAGTTAGTGGGAGAGCGTGTAAATACAGAACTCTCAGTTATGGGTGATGGGTAGTGGGTGTGGGGTTGCTCCGTACCAACAGTCTTGCCCAAAACTCAGCGGTAAATTTCTAATGGACTAATTACTACCGCTCTGCAGAAATTAAGTCCTAGAAAACGACAGTTTTTTTTTATTTTGCCTAAATGGCAGAATCATAATTAAAAGACCACTGAATACGCTTTTAGCATAGATCAAGAGATGATGACAACATTGGGTGAGCTATGGTACTCTCCGGGGAAGCAGGTGTTTAAAAGAAACTTCTGCTTTTGGGAATCTGCAAACGGCAAATGCTGCGGAGGACTCTGACAGAGGCAAACAAAACTTTTCCATTCTCTGGGATGAAGATTTGCTATTGTGCTTCACTTCAGTTGACAATTGCATGACTTTGAAAATGTTATTTGCTGTCAGAGAGTTCACATTTGTGTGAACGTACAAGGGAATACAGAATTTAATGACTTCAAGGTTGCAGAGTTCTGCATTTATAATCTTTCCTTCACTGGTTTTGAGAGAGGGAGCTGGGATGCTAAAAACTCTAAGTAGTTATGAAGAGCAGAGACCTGGCAGAACTAGGCAACTTTGTCTGGGTTCATCATTTTAATGCACAATCCAAAATAGTTATTGCTGATCTTTATCTGAGGTTACACTCACTAATTACAAGTACCCAGTATGGTATTATGAATATTTCTACACTAGTTAGAAAAGAAAAAAAAAACTTGTACACAAAACTGTAGGAACTTTTGAATCCTGCTTACTTTAGAGATTCAGCCATTCGAATATAGTCAGGAGCTTTTTCATCCACCTTCACCATGCACATCATCAACCTCTGTCAGAAAAAAAGACTTTATTATAAGCAACTCCCACCCCATGACAAAAGATGAAAGAAAGATCAAAACACAATGGTTTTAACCCATAATAATCAAACTAACCTCATAAAGTTTCACTATGTCTGGAATGTTGTCCTTCTCGTCTAACTTTTGCTGTTTCTTCAGCAGCGTGTCCATACAGTGGTGACAGCAGCGGATCTTCTCGTCATCCTTTTCCTCCAGCATTGAGGTAACACTGCTCAAGCTGCTGATACTGCCTCTGCGCGAGCCCATACCACTGCTGCCACCTCCAGCAGGGAGAGTCTGGGTCTGGCCGGGACTTCCAGGGACACACAGAGCCTCCCGAGTCCCGTAAATGAGCTTCTCTGTAACAAGATGAAAGACATCTGGAAATGAGACACCTCTGATCCCACCTGAGTGCAGAAGTCTGTACTTCTGAGGCATTTTGATGCATACGGGCCAAAGGTAGGGGGACGAACTCCATGCATCTTCGGCACATGATGGAGCCACAGAGGCGACAGTGGTGCCGCCTGTTGCGGATGTTGAACTTGTTTCCGCAGTCGGGGCAGAACGGGACATCAGAGTCATTTACCCAAGACACCACGGACTTCTCGATCGCTACAGAGAAGAATAAAAACTCAGAACTCAAAAAGATTTCATTCTTAATGTTTAGACCAAAGAACCAATAAGCAAATAGTAACACACCTCTGATCTTAGCCGAGTCGGAGTTGACTCTGTCAAATGACGTCAACTGAAACATCAAATCGGAAAGTTAGATCAAATGTCCCAGCCATAAGGAGAATGATGCTTTTGAGGGCGTACCTTCTCCAGTCTAATGATGAGCTTGTTGACTTCAATGACATAGTGATCTATTCTGGCAGCACGATGTTTCTTAAAGATATCCAGGTGACTTCTTGTTGCTCCTATTAGAGTAAACAAAAACAATTCCAACAAATAAAAAACACGAAAAATACATGTGCTGCTCTGATATTAATACTTTCTTACCCAGTTCCTGAGGCTCCCACATATAAGGATCCACTCCACCATAGTAGAAAGACTCATAACTGCCCGTGTCGAGCCTGTCCTCTCCATCTCTCTTTAAAAGTTTATCTTTGGCTTTTTTTGCCTTCTGAACCAAACCTGAATCACACAGAAAGGTAACAAAATATTGTAAATTCACATAAGATATCTTTTTTTTTTTAAAGTATGACAATTGTTAAGGAAAGCTGGATTTTTTCAAATGTTAGATAGAAAGAAACACCAACTCCAAACAGCTACATTTAAGCTTATTAGCTGGATTGTCATATTGCAAAAAAGGGAATTTTATTACGTTTTTTCTTTTTTTCTGAAGCTGAATTCTGACTCGACCCTTACTTTTGAGCTGGCCTCGGACATGCCGGTCATCCCCTGAGTGCTCCTCCTCATAGTGGCCTTGGAGTTGGTAGAAAGACTGCAGGTCCTTCAGGCACAATGGGCAAAGGAAGCCCTCTTTTACTTCACCTGTGCCCTCGAAGGGGGGTGGGTAGCTGGAGGCCATGATGAGAGCTGGAAGCCTTGTTGTTTACCAGAAAGTGAAGGGCGGCATAATGAAGCTTCAACCCGCTGGTCACAATGTGTACAATGTTAGCCTCCTTAGCTTCATGATTCCTGAAAAATGTAAAGAGTGAACAGAAAGACAAAGCAGACTGAGGTTACACATAACTTCAGGCTTAATTGTGAAATCTCAGATATTTACAGTTAGGACTGAAAGTGGTTTTAGCTTAGTCAAAAAACAAAAATTAATGTAAAAAAGCGTTTAATTGCAATACTGTAAAAAGTCATTGTAATAACAAAGTCACCCTTATCCAACTGAAATGAGAGCTGCAATAGGAGGGCCACTGACTGCAAAAAAGATCCCAACTGATGACTATGAAAGGTTGAAGAGGTTTAAAGGCAGTGGCTCATATTAACTACCCTTGCACTAATCATTTGTGTACAATCATCAGGAGTGCACAACCGTCACAAAGCCCTCTTCTCTGTCGGTAACACAAAGCTACAAGCCTGGCCGCACTGCTCCTAGCATGTGTCTCTTAGCAGCCGGACACACGGAGAAAGCAGTGACGTCATCGCCCCGCCTCCCCTCTGGAAATGCTAAGTCGAATTGAATTATGCGACAGTATTCGCAGGGTGGATGTTAAAATGAAAATGCAATCCCCTCTTTGCATTTTCGTTTTAATTACGACACAGAATAACCGGTTTTTAAGTAGAAAATGAAAAAGCATTTTGAAGTATTGAATTTTCATTTTAATTTGGAGTCATTTGATGCAGTTACATTATGAAAATGAAAAAGCATTTCTGTTAATCCATTTTAATTCTCAAATTAGACATTTCTAAATGAATTTTGCTACACATTTACCAGAGAACCTTTTGAAAATGAGATGTCAAATACCATTTACATTATCATTTTAATTAAGTGACAGAAAAAGCGGTGTTGAAGAAGAAAAGGAAAAAGCATTTTGAAGGATTGCTTTTTCATTTTAATTTTGAGTCAAAACATGCAGTTACATTTTGAAAATGAAAAAGCATTTCTGGTTTTGACTTTCATTTTTAATTATGCTACAAAATCGCTTCCATAATGTACAACAAACGTGTGAATGCATAGGGGAAAGAAAGACAGAAAAAAATTCAAATTCACAGAATTTATGTAGAGCCATAGTGCATCACATGACAAAACAAAAATTAACAAGGAGCCACAGAGATGTTGTTTTTTTAAGTACCTTTTTAACAATGAAATGAGTCGAAGCAGCCAGTTTTGTTGTCATTTGATTGATGTTACCATATTGCATTGGTTAAGTGTATTAGGTTTGGGGTTTGATCATTTCCTTTATGAATATGAAATGTCCCCAATAATAAAGTTAGTTGTCTTTTTAAACTAAAGTTCTGGTCCATTTCGTCATTATAACAGCCCGATTTATGCTCTGATAATGATTCATGTTTGTAATGGACGCTCTTTGATTACGTTTATTTACAGGGACTGAGATGAGCCCAAAAATCCCATCGGTCCATTTCTAATATTTATAACCAGAAGATTGTTTTAAAAATTAAATTCTGCAACTTTGAGAAAAAACGTTTTTCTTTAAATTACTATAACAAAGCATTTTTTATATTCAGAATAAAAACTTAAAATCTTGCTACACGGAAAGTTACAGCTGTGCTAGCAAGCATCCCTGTTTGACATTTCATATTAAGGTTTGCTTTAGTCTAAGGCGCGAAACGGAGGGAATTGCCAGAAGGAAAAGATCCGTGTTTTCAAATACAATGCGTTGAGTTAAAAGCAAAATTTTATACCGCTATTCCAAGCAACGAAGGAACGGTTTAGCCGTAAATGATGCTAGCATATAATGAGGGTTCGCAATCTTTACCGCTATTTTCCCTCTAATTTGCAGGCAGATCCAACAAAAACTTCATAACTAGATAAACATATAATCATATACCTTCCCCTCCAGACGAAGAAGAGTTCATATGCTGAAGTGTATCCGACAATAAGTCTGCTGTTGACAATTTTTGACAGCTCCAAAGCAGCAGATGCAGTGGCTCTGCCTTGTCATGTGATTAGTTGAAGATCTAAGGGATGATGAGAGGGACAAAAAGCACAGAAAAAACGCGAACTTACCTTTGGCAGCAGTCCAATTTCGGTTTAATGAATTCACTAAAACACACGACAAGTAAGGTAATTTTTCAGTTATTTAAATAGTCCTATCAGAAATAACATATATCTATAGTGAGTCAGAAATTATAGTTGAGGAAGAAAATGAAAATGGTTATCTGAAGTTAATTAATGTATGGACTAATATGTTAGCTAATCTTCATCGTGGAAATTTAGCAAGCTGATAAAAAATGCACTATATTAAACGGAAAATATAGCTATTCTTAATAGTCTTCATAGTAGTTAAAAAAAAAGTTTTGACATATACTTTTAATGTAACGCCCATTGACAGAAATTAAGGATAACTCCCCAAGGCTTTTCATTGGGCTTTGTAACCATTTGTAATTCTGTGAAATGTCGCCACCTATAGGTCACCCTCTGTAAACTCTGTGATTAATTAGCATATTGATTTAGAGACAGCTCGTGCCGATCCGAGCTAATTAAAAGGCTCAGTGGATGTCTGACACTGCCCATCAGCGGCCTTACCTCGTAATCATACTGGAAAAATATCAATTAGGAAAGTTATTTGCAGGCATAAATATAAAATCCAAAGATTAATGCTTTCAACCATTTTTATTTTTTCATTAAGTCATGACGTAATGCAGACAATTGTTGAGCAAGACATGTTATTTGCTGTGGTAGTCTTTATAATTAACTTGGATACAAAAGAATAAAACACACAAAAAAGTCAATGAAGGGATTTTCTGGCTTGAAACGAAATCAATTTTACTTTATTTCATCCTCACAGTGTGCCACACCTACGAGCCTGTCGCCTCACAGAGGGAACAGTAATGCTTTTAAAACTTATTGCAAGCATGAACAATCTAAAGAACAGAGTAGCCTACATATTTAGTAGATCTATTAATGATAAATAACTAATATATCTAAATATGGAAAAAACCTTTCGGAAAACTGTACAGAAAAGTTTAGAGAATTACGCACAAGCGCCGTAAAGAGCATTTCAGAAAAATACTTTGCGTTGAAGAAACAATATCTGTCTGCCAACGATAGTGGCACCAAAATAAAATAAAAAGGCTATCGTTTTTTGTTTTATTTTTGTAATTTATTATAGTGGCTTTATTTTTTACATCTATTTGTTTACAGGGAAGCAGTGCGCGCAGACCTTAACAGCATACACTATTCGCTATCCACTGCATCCTCCTCATTCTCTTTCAGTGCAAACCTTTTACCCGGGTGCTGTCTCTTCTCCTCCTCATGAACCTCCTTAATGTTGTCTAAAAAATCGAGCAGCAAATTTGTTTTACTGCAATTATCAGGTTCCAACGCATCACACGGGTTGCCCAATTCTGGATTGGAGTTATCCCAAAATCGTTTTCCGGGATGCTGACGCTTTTCCAACTCAGGTAGGTCAACCTCCTCAGCTGCTTCCCAGTCTCCATCGCTGTCCTCATCATCTTGGTAGCGTTTACCTGGATGCTGGCGCTTACTCTGCAGCACCAGGTAACGCTTTCCAGGGTGTTGGCGTTTGGAAAGTTCACCAAGCATAATGATGGGGTTGTCAGAAATGTGTCCCGTCAAGAAGCGCTTTCCCGGATGCTGTCTTTTTTGGAGTCCCATGCTAGACTGGATTTCATCTTCGCGCTTGCCTGGGTGCTGTCTTTTCTGCGCGTTCAAGTACTCCTCGTCCTCGTCTTCCTCTCTTCTGCCCGGATGCTGCCGCTTCTCCAGGTCCTCCCTGTATCTTTTACCTGGATGCTGTCGTTTTGCCATCCAATCCTGTTGTGCGTAAACCCCATCTAGGCAGAGACAAGCACACATTCACGCTCAACAAAACTTTATTAGGAACCAAGTTCATTTCAAGAATCACTCTACTGCAAGAATGCGTTCCATTGCCTGGTAGCGGTTTGCGTAATTACGTACGAACAGTTAATTTTTTATCCAGAATTAAACTGGTAAATAAATTACAGTTCCCAGTTAAAGTTCCAACACAGTATAATTAAAAAAGGGAACAACTTTGATTTTTAATGTTGATTAATGGATTTTTTAATGACATGAAGCACAGATATGCACCATGCAATAAATCAAGCCATAAAGTAAACATAAACAATCAATGTCCATATTAAATACACAAAAAGAGAACACTGATCTTAAATATTTTGAAGTAATAGTTTTCTCTCTGCATTTTGAAGACTCAAAGGACATTTTACGCACCATTAATGTCGTCTTCATCCTGCATCTTTTTGAGAAGGGATCTTAGGAGTAGACTTTCTGCTCTCCTCAGGATGATGTCGTCAGTTGTGGTGGTTCGGTCCGTCTCATCTTCTGCAGAGATGCTCTGCGCATCGGACACCGTGAAGTTGCAGATCGCGAGAGAAGCCAAAATGAGGAGGCATACCGACTTCATGGTAATTGTTGTCTGTTGAAAAAAATTGGAATACAGTTTACAATAAAAGGAACATAAATACCACATGCGTATGTAACAATTATCTACCGTGGGGTTTATTTTCAAACAGTTGTTTAATGCGTTTTTTTATACAAGCACTCGGGATTGTCTCAGAGAGTAGTACAACAAGCTGTATTCAAAAGTGTTTAAAGAGAAACTCTCTTCCTTCAATGTAAACAAGAAGGGTTCTTTTGACACTTTCAGAGACAATGAATTGAAATGCACATTCAAATACAAAAAGAACTTTTTTCTCTGAAACGCGCCACACTCACCTTAGAAGTATCCAAATTCTCCGCGCCCCCAGCTTCTTACACCACCAGCAGAGATTTTATTTTCGTAGAGTCTCACAGCAGTTTGTGACCCAGAAGGCCAGGTCTTGAGGTATGAACGAACAACTTCTCAGCCCTCCATTTATACTTCCCGGTTACTGTCGTCATACTAACGCTAGAGTAATCTTTCAGGATCCCTCGTCCCCATTGATGTCAGCAAATCGTGCGCAACTGGAAGCGGTGAAGGATTGTTTTTGTCTTGTCATTTCACAAAGTGAGGCAGACATCACTTTCCTGCTTGTCACAAACTTCTAAAAACATTCAAGTTTCTGCAAAATTGTTATATTTGCATAAGAATATGTGTGTTTAGTGTAATGTGCTGTTTTATTTGTACATTTTTCATGCGTTAGGGGAAGTGCTGGACTCATCTGGTAGCTATTCATGGTTGATGTACTTTCTAGTCACGATGCAACCCTGCTGAAAGTGTCAGAGGCAGGTCTGAAGTTATACATGAGTGAGTGGAGGCAAGCGATGCCCCAAGCAACCAGAACAGGCTAAACATGATGAGGCAGCGTTAAGGCGTGATGGCCTTTTCATATCCTTCACTCTTCATTGGGTTCAAGATTTTCAGTATCATTGTAATGCAAAAAGTTCTTGCCTCCCAAAATAATTTAAAAACACTCACTGAAGCAGTGAGATATTTCCATTGGCTTCCAGGAAATTTAAAGTCAAATTAAATAACTTAAATCTTTTGCACATTATATTTCTATTAAAATGTCAATTAAAATCTCAAAACATGGTAATGTTCAACAAAAAACACATAATTGGACATTTAAAAAAGTGTATAAAAAACTGTGGGTTTATCCTTCTGTGAGCAAATAGTTAAGACATTTTTTAGGGGCCAAAATCCCTTTGGGCCCCTAAAATAGAAGGCTAAATTTTTGCATGGAAAATAAATCACCATTGAAATTCTGTATGTCTGTACACCGTGTTCTTTTTATAATATACACAATATAATATATGTTTTTTAAATTTTGTGTAAATATTTGCACATCGACATAGTCAGTCATAATTGAAATAATCAGTCCAAATAGGTCAGCTTTCCATATGTGAAATTAGATAGATTAAAAGCCCCCCAAACAAACAAACAAAGACCACAAGAATATTGACAAAGTTAGTGTGTAAAGGAAATCTTTACAGCAGAGCTGGAGCAGTTTTATAAACCAATGTGACTAAAAGCACTCGACTGCACTCACAAAATCAGATTAGGTTTAAATAACAGAGATAATGGGAAGCATTGATCACAAACATACTTTTATTGTTCAAAAAGTCATTGTCAGAAAAAGGTTAATGAAATGGCAACAAAAGGGATAGACTGAGACATCCCATCTTTTAGTTTAATAAAAAGAAGTAAAACTCATTCTATATTTGACAGCAGCACTCCTGTAAGGGTCCTGATGGCTGATATGCAATATCATACTTTATCAGCTGATAAACTATGGCATTTATGAGCTCCAGTGTTGTTGAGAGGACATCATTTCTGATGGAATGAAAAAAAAAAGATCTGAAAGTAGCTCAATGACAAACAAATAAATAAAGGAAGGGAGGGACGGGGAGGGGGGTACAGGGAGGGATAGATCTGTTGATCATAATCAAGCAAAAACAGATTCCTGCAAGAAGGTTTAGTTTATTTAATTATTATCAACGCTGAATATGGAGGGCCACTCTCTGCACACACACATGCACGCACACACACACACACACACACACACACACCCACACACGCAAAAGGCAAGAGTCTTAACATAGATTCTGTTTAGCTGTTTAATCAAAGTGATGGGGGAAAGGCTTGGTGATTTGCTGTGCCATTCATGGTTCATAAAGATAAGGAGGTTTGTGTGGTGCTAAACAGAGAATATGTTTTTTCTTTAATAAATTGTATTAGCTCCCACCTATAACCAGTGCAGTCTCTCATTATAAACTGTTTATTCAGTTTTCACATGCAACCAAAACCTTAAAATGTTTTAACAACACTTTACAAAATTTTCAAATTTTGTGTTTGAGTAATTATTCTCATTAACATATCACTGAATCTCTGTTTTCCTCATTTCCTCCAGCTGACAGTATGAGGTAAACAAGCCTAAAGTGAGAAAGACATGAAAGACCCAACAGTAAATGTAAATGCAACTGAATCGTTTTTATTCACACAGCTATTGTCAGCATCAAGAAAACATCCGTGGGTGTTTTTATTTCCTTTTCTGTGCAGGAGGAAGGATGACAGAATCTGTTTGCAAAGAGGCACGATCACTAAGATGTGGATGTAAAAACACGCCACTGTTTATGTGAAACTGTCGGTACAGGAAGTAAAAATACACTGCAGCAAAACAACAAAGAAACAAACTGCCACAAATGACGCTGGACTTTGATTTTGAATGCTGCCTGATCTTCTAACAGATGTCAAAGCAACAGAACTTTTCCTTTATATTCAACTTGATCCTTTTCCTTGAAGTTTTAACGAGTGTAACAATTAAGCTCATTTCTACTTTGTAAATCTAAAAGAATAACTTTTATGAAGATTGGTGCATTTTAGGTTGACCTGTCATTTCCTGTTTCAGTCCCCTGTCACTGCACACCTGTTTCAAGTTTTTGATGACTCAGCCATTTCTTTTAAGGTTGATTACTGTCAGTCTAACTAAGTTTCTAGTTTTTTAAAATTCTCCTAATATAAATTGTGCTTTATTTTGTTTCTTCCTGTTATTCACTTTTCCTGCACAAGTTCAAGTACTTTGTGAAGTTTGGCTATTCATAAAAAGTTTTAAATTCTTTCCAGGAATCCCAGTTTCTTGCACTCTAGGTTTAACACCACCAATTCTGGACACTTGGAATGGTAATATTTGTCGCAATGTCACATTAATATCTCACACACAAATGAAAGCATTTATTTCTTGTGGAAACATTCATTTTTTTCAACCTGGCAACTAAAAACTCCTCGATCTTAGATAAAGACGGTCTGCGTGACCTAAACCAGGCATGTCTGGCCCGTGAGCCATTCGTGGCCTGAGTTGAAATTTCCTCCGGCCCACAGGCTCTTTTAAAAAAATAAATAATATGAAGCCGCCAGCACTTTATTGAAACTCTGTGTATATTTCTTGATTGTGGTTGGCTAAATTTTAATATTCACCATGAAGAGACACTACCAGACGGGACATGCCGTCTACGACAAGCTAACTGGGAATGAACGGTGTGAAAACTTGACAAATTGACAATCATTTTGGTAAAAACATATTAAGATGTATTGGAAGAAATGAAAAGTATGCTGTTGCAATAAAATGCTCATTAAACAGTTTAGGTCAGGCTAAATGATTGGCCTTCACATTTTCACCACACCAAATCCGGCCCTCTTTTCATGAAATTTGAATACCCCTGCCTTAAAGCAGAACACGCCTAGATGTACATGTCTATAACTTGTGGAATTTTAGTCTTTACAATTGTGGGAGATTTAAAAAAAAACAAGCAGGTGGATTGATTGCTGCAGGTGTGGCAGCAATTAAGCTGCTTCTTCTCATCCCTAAAAGGTTCTGATTAAAACGCTTTTCTTTTGATTCTTTAACTCCCACTCCTCCTGCCCAGAGAAAGCGTGGTATTATAGCCTTTCAGAGCGGGAAAATCGTAACAATTGGTATTCTGGTCAGGATATAATGAGGAAAAGGGAAGGTTAAGTGTGTACTGTGTGGTGTGAGAGAGAATGCTCAGAATCGTTAGCCTCTGATCTCTGTTTGTTCTTGACAGAGTCGAAATATATTCACAGTCATGGTGGACGTCTTGGGTGTGGGAAGAAACTTTTTTGCCAAGCATACATGCTGTGCTACATGTGGATAACGCCGCGTTGATCAGAAGCCTTTACCACGACGGAAGATTAATGGGTTAGCAGCTATCACCATGGCTACCGACTCTGCAAGAAACTTCCTATTAAGTATTTGCAGCACAAGGCAGTACAAAGGACGTTTGAAGAAGAGCCCCTCCTTTTTTTAATTCCAAATAAAAATAGGACTTTTCTAGGATGAAAACTCATCTATAATATTATTCTGCATCAACAGTCACTCATTAGATGCATTTACAGACACAACTGTCCTTTCGATTATGCTTTGATTTGATTCCTGGTCCTTTCAACTGATGTTTTTTGGAAAACCTGAAACACGTTTTTGAATGACTTCAGCAAAAAAAAAAAAAAAAAAAAAAAACATCTGCTAGATGTAACCTAATGACATAAACAACCATCATTTAGCTGCAAAATAAGCACAGTTTGTGTATCTTTGTCTAATTTATCCTTTTTGTACAAAATAAGTAACATAATTAATTAAAGAAATAGGATACACTTTTTACTGAATTTCCAGCACACACTAACCCAAGTCATGCAAAACCAAAATATTGACTCTTTTCAAAATCATTTATGCCTTAAAATTGTCCAATGTGGTTAGAAATCTACATTCCTCATTAAATTTTCTTTAGTTGATGCATTTTCATCCCATCAGTGTAGAGGCTCCATGTTGATGTGACCGGTTCTGTTGTTTAACACCATCATGATCTTTTGGCTTTGTGCACGACTGTAGCTCACATTCAGAAGCTTTCTTCAGTTGCCTCCTTCATTCACCCCCCACACCCTAAACATGGTGACTAAAAAAAAAACAGAGAGAAAAAAATACAGTAGATCATGTAATGCTCCCAAGTGAACCAATTAAAATTGCTGTGCAGTCCACAATGACCCATTCAAGCTCTGGAAAGTGCTTTTCAAAGGCTTTCATGTGGACTCCCCAGTTATGACGCGTGACACAGGAGCGCCAACTACCAATTTACAAACAATATTTAAGCCATAAAAAATACCTGGGTTACTCTGAGAAAGTAGCATGGCTTGCATCAAAACAAACATAGCTTTTTTGTTGGCAGTAATCCAGCTAAATATATAACAACAGTTGTTGCAATTTCTGCTCAAAAATGTTACCAAATGTTACAGCAAAGCACAAGTCAGCACAATTCTGCAGTTTTCCGTCCATTTTATTCTGCATGGACTGCAATGAGAGGTGTGGAGTGTGGAAAGCTGTCCCAGGAGTCACGAAGAATAACAGAGAAAAGAGCTGATAACAAATTTAGCTACAAAAGTTTGTTTTCACAAAGTTTCGCATATTTAATATTTCCCATTTAAATGGTAAAAGCCCACTCCAATAATTTCTAAAACTGAGATGACGTGTTTGTTTATTTACCATGCACATTTGAAACCACATGAAAGGATAAAAAAGGCATGTTTGTTATTTTGGATCACCTCTTCATTTAAATGCACTGTAAATTTTTGGGAATTGATGAAAAAAACCTGCTTTATTTTTGAAGCAAAAGGCTTTTTCTGCTCGATTCAGGCTATCAGCTGCTCAACAGGTCAGTTTTTTCAATCATGCTTTTCATTTTTAAAAATGCTCGTGTTTTTTTTTTGTTTTTTTTTAGCTAATAGCAGCTTTGAACTACAAGTTGGCCAATTTTTTTCCCCATTTCTACAAATTGCAACTTTCATGATTGCTGTCTTGTGAGGTGTAATTTTAGTTGACTTTAGTTCAGGTTAAAAATTCAGGACAAAAATTATTCAAAAATTCTGTGCTTTGCTTGAAGAGATTTTTTTAGAGCTTCACTTTGGCTTGCAAATAGGAATCTCAGGCTGCAGTTTGGCTCCCGCTCTTGAGGGTTTTTTTTTTCTGTGAGAAAAAACTAAATCTTCTGTGAAACTGCATTACTGCTTTTCATTTTTTACTTTAAAATGTTCAATTTTGTTTACAAATCAGTGCTGGATTATGCAGTTGTCAGCTTTAGTTTGGTATTGGCCCATATTGTGACTCTATTAGTAGTCCTTCTGAATGCTGTTTGCACTCAGAACTGAAGTCAAAACCAGCAGTAAGATGATATTAAAGTGTGAATAAAGTTTAACCTAATTGAAACATTGCTTTTTTTTCTTATATTTCCTATAAGCAGGGTTCCAAAAAGCAACACATTTCTACTGAGAAAAATACCAACTAACAAATTTCAAACAGCATTCATGACAGTCTTAAAGGTATTTTAAAAATATTTAGGTGGATTGTCAGTTTTCTTTCATACGTTCTTTGCCTTTCTTATGATGCTCCTCTTTAAACCCTTTGACGCCTGGATTTAATTCCTGCTATGAAAAAAAGCACGTATTGTTTTTTAGTCAATGCTAAGTTAAGGTAAGTTTGGAGCAGAAGTGGTTGAATGCATATTTTCATCAATAGGCATCAAGGGGTTAAATAAACTAAAAGAACTTTGCATGAAAACCATGTTTTGAAAATTTACTAAAAATATGTCACTCTTGACACAGCTTTTTTATGCCAGTCTTAGTTCTGTTTCATTGAATAAGAAAGAGTTCAAAATGAGTGAGACTCACTAAAGAAACAATATGAAACTCTGAAAGTGTCCCCTATCGTTTTGAAATATGTGATTTCAAAATCGTTGCCTTTATGAGGTATTTTCCGTCAAATCCACCAGCAAACTGGCAAGACCCACTGACATGTCAGGCTTTAATGCAAGTGCAAACTTCTTTTTTTGATGAACTATGAAGAAAGTTATTAGGCTGATGACCCTCTGGTAACAGTAGTGCAGTGGTTAGCACTCTCACCCTCAAAGCAAGAATACCCTGGCTCAAATCCCTGCTGGGTCTCTTCTTTGTGGCATTTGCTTGTTTTCCCTTGAATTGCATGGGTTTTCTCCCGGCAGTCTGGCTTTTTCCCACAGTCCAAAAATATGTATCGTGGGCTAATTGATGATTCTAAATTGTACTGAAGTTGGTATTTATGTGTGTGCAGTGTCATGTCTCTGTGTGGCTCTGTAATAGACTGACAGACTGACCATCCAGGGTGTACCCCACCTTTACCTAACAGTGGCTCCAACAACTCTGTAGCCCCAAAAGGGATTCAGAGGGTTTGAAAAAAGAATGATGGAGTCATCATGGTGTAATCTGAGAACATTTTATGTGTTTCTATCAGAGTTCTAGAAAATAAAAGTTCATTTAAAAAGTGCCGAAATGCCAAAAATGTTCTCAGGTAACTCAAATAGGGATTTTTTTTAATAAAGAGATTACATATTTTGGTTGAACATTTGACCACAGAAGAACCAAACGGTGTATTAGCAGCAATAATTGTGAATTTCAAACAGTATCTGAGTACCTACAGTTACACTATGAACCCTGAAAAGGTACCTGAGGACCCTTCGTTTACCTACTTGAATGTTCTGGAAAGTTTCTTTGACTCTCCAGTTTACAGTTTAAGTGTCACTCAACCACTAATGTGCAGATGAGTGCGCATTACAAAGAGCACATTATGAAAGGGGGTCAGAGCTTTTCATAGAAAAAGAAAATCAGAAGGACCAGATTTTTTATTTTTCAATTTCTTTTTTTTTTTTTTTTTTTTTACCTCCGGTGTTGTTAGATATAAATTAGACTGACATACTTTTGTTGTTCCAAATGTATTTACTTTGGACAAGCACTAATATCTAAAAAAAAAAAAGGGATGGAAGACTAAATAAAGTTCAGGGAAAGTGACTCAAAGTCGAAAAGGAATTTAAAGACAGGTGAAACCTCCCATCTATATGTTCATGAAAAAAAAAAGAAGCTAGAAGTGGCAAGTTAACAGACAAGACATCTGAATGCGACAGCAGGGGTGCGTTAGGAGCGCCGTGCAGAGGAAGACGACAAGACGAAGGCTGACACTGGAAAACAAAGTGACACCAAAAATAAATAAACAAATGAAATAGCCTGTGTGTGTGGATGCTACAGAAACCCTGTCCTCCAAATGTGACACCAGCCTGACAGAGGTCACTGCAGCAGGGAATGAGTGACAGCTTACAGGGGGTGCTGGTGGAGATGGCCGACTAAAAGTGAATGTGGTCCGAGAGGAGCGTGTCACACAGCAGCAATGCAGATTCCGTTTTTTCCAGATTCAAATTCTGTCTAGTTAGAATCTATATCTTTTTATGACTCAAGACATTATTTACATACTAATGAGAGATTTGCATTATCATACTTTGAAATTTTATGGTGCATCATCTTTTCTTGTTTTGTTAGCTTTATGATGAAATAATGACCTGATTTGACCTGTCCTTCACTAAAGAAAAGAAAGGATAGTTTGAAAAGCAAATAAGTAACTTATCTACTACTTGAGTTTTATTCATTTAAGAAGCATTGTATCACTTTTTATAAAATAAAACCTTTCAGGAGTAATCCACTAAAGGCCAAGACTCCTGCTGGTTGTAGTGAGTTCTTATAAAAAGGACATAGTGTGGGGCAGAATGAGGGGAGTATAAAGCTAAGGAAAGGGGTTTTACTTGGCTTACTGCATTTACTGGGTTGAAAAAATGAAGGATTTTTGGCTGTTTACTTAATAAAATGCTTTTTAAGCTGACACGTCTAACATAGACGTTTCAATATAAGTACATTTGCTTACTATGACAGACTGGTGGCCCATGGAGGGTATGGTCTTCCTTTGCACAAGGACATATAAATAGAGGACTGTACTATGAAGTAGTAGTTAGAACTCTCACGTTATAGCAGGAAGGTCCTGGTTCAGAAAAAAGGATTCAGAAAATGAATAAATAAACAAATATAACTTTTTTTTACATGTAATTTGCAACCGAACATACTGAACCTTTCACTAAAACTTAGAAACCAGTGCAGTCTGCATTAAAAAAACAACTTTTTTTTAATAATTGTAAGTTTGCATTATGAGTGAGAAAATGCACACTCATGAACAACCTCTGACATTGGTGGAAGAAAATGTGTGGATTTGCAATGTTTACTTTCAAATTTCACTTCTGTCAGCTGCTGAGTGTCTATTGTCCATAGAAACCCATTATCTCTCAATGAGCTGCACGGCACCTGTTTATTTTTTTCTGCAGGAGAATATGAGTAGAGCACAATATGCTTCAACTCATTTACTGCTGTGCTCTCAGTGTCTCTCTGTGAGTCTGTTCCTTCTCATCTTTACACCACCACATCACAGTCAGGTGGTGTCTGGGACCAGCCTTAATCATCCGGAAGACACAGATCTCATCTTCTCACATCTATCTCAAATGGTGGATGACAATTTTTAAGTACTACCACCTTCAAGACTGATGGCAAGGAAAATATTTGGGGATTTTCATCACCCTCTTAACTTAGACAGGAAAATCTACCTATTTAGAAATATCCAAAGATTATTTAAAAGATTTTTAAACACTGAATTAGATTAATTATGTTATTTATAGAAAATTTACAAAATGCTAAAGAGATGTAAATTAAAAACATGGGAGAATCAACTATCTGAACCTCATCGATGTGTGACACAATTGTATTGTTCACTTAGTGCAGCTTTGTTAGCACTTCAAGTGCCCTGCAGTTGCATGCTGTTGCACTGTCACGCACAAACCATCAATCTTCTGAAGAGGATTGTGGGAAATTGACTGAGTCCGTCTTTTAGAATATCGGTTCCAACATCCTTCATTGTAGTTCATCTATTTAGAGAAAATGGCAGGAAGAAGCAAAGCATATTAAAAGTATGAACAGCATAAACAAGGGATGCCACAAAATGCAAATTATGCAGTTATGTCAAATCTGTTGCTCTGAGGAAAATGCTTAGAAACCATGTTACCATGTGCTGAGTGAAATTTTTAAGCACAGAAGAGGTAGGAAAAAAACAGTTGTGATCCAAATTTTCCTTTTTTTGCAGTTTTTTTCATACTTAATTTTATTGTGTAGAAATGGGGCTGTGGCAAGAAAAGAAAAAAAAATCCAATTTGTGTTTTTTCAACCTCTTAGGTTTCCTTTATTATAGCAACTTCTGTCCCTGTAGCTCATTTGTACTTCAGCTTTTTTAAAGACAAACGTATCATAGTTGGATGACACAACAATAAATATTGCTGGTCATATTAAAAAAAAGGAAAGAACTGTCATATTCTTCTATGAATAGACCCCAAAACTGATATTTGATGGTTTGGGGAAATGTTAACTTTTTGTATACACTTTTTGTATTATAAAAAAAGAAAAAAAACATTTTTGTGTACAGAATTTTTTTCCCTGCAGTGGATTTTAAACAAACAAGAGTCAATTTCTTTTTTTTATTATCATTTCCTCAAAGATAGTCGGTCTTGGCTTTGGCTACAGAGGAATGTGTGTAATATGTGATATAATGGATCAGAGAAAAGTGCGATGGTTCACGGGCAGAACAGTTCTGGGCATGCTGAAGCTCATTGACAGGCTTCACAAGAACCAGCTGAAAAAGTACTGCAGACCACTTCCTGAAATTACAAAAGAAAACCCCTTTTTTGGGGGAAATCTAAACACGTTTTTTGTGCTCTGAAAAATAAGTAGAAAAAAAACAATATCAACATAAGAAGAAAAAAACGTTATCTACCGGTACATAACTTTGGCAATAAAATGGTAAAATTAGGGCAGGCTATCACTGCCAACATAGATTCATTGATTCATTTTTCACAGTTTAATTCGATTTACAACTTAAACACGGTCAAATATGGTCAAACTTCCAATTAAATTATTTGGTTCTGAAAAATAATTTTAACACAACTGATGACAGAAACTGAGTATATATCGATCTTCCAATGATAAAATGCTTAATTCTTGCTTTAAGAACTAACTTAAGTTTTTTTTTTGCCAGGAAGAAACAAAACATTACTTAAAGAAATATTTGAGTTAAAGGTTATTAAATCGATATAGCATTTTCAGAAATCATTTTTATTGACTAATACATTTAAACCAAACCCTAATATGTCATTTTTAGGAATAAAGAAAAACTGATAAAACTAACAGTTGCTCTTATTTCTGCTTAGGGGGGTTAAAACAAACAAAAAAGCCATTTGGAGCTTTATAACATTTTTTATCAGTGGAGACTAAAACATGGCTAAAAAAGATAACCTGGGAAATCTGATTAAGAAAAAAGGTTTACTGAATTTGTACTATTTGAAATGGAAAGAGACCTACAGATAGTGTGGAACAAAAGTATTTTTCCTTGTTTTTATATTTAGTTTTTCCTTGTAAACATAGGCTGCAATGATGACTAACCCAGAAAAGGATGACAAATAAGGTGTTTAGTAGGATTCTTTTTTAGCAAGACATCGATTTATTCTTTTCTTGCTACCTTTCTCCTTATTGCACACATTCACACTACTTTCATCTGTTTTTGTGGCTTTTTTTGGCTCCTTCTCATACGCTGGTCTTCAGGGGTCTGTGTGTGCCGCAGAGACTCTGAAAGAGTCTGTGCGCCGCATAATGACAGAGTAATAGAATCCTCAACCTGGTGTCTGACCCGCGGTCATTTTTTTCATCCCTCTGCATAAATAAGTATCAAAAAAGTTTGACAGATTTAACAAATTCATCTGAATTGAGGACTTATCCAAGGCCCAGATAAGGACTTATCCTGGGTGAGCTGAAGGATGACAGAAAGAGAATGGTTCTGTCCTTCAGTGCTACTGGACCTTAAAGGTTGAGCTATTACAATGTTCACCACTCATCTGAATTCTTCTGTTCTTTAATTAGTCGAATGTCTCAGGTTTGCCTTTTAAAGTCCAGCTGCCCTGAAGAACAGAATCCTGTGATAACACGACCTGGATGACTGAGAATCTTTATAAAGATTTTGATCCTCAGAACTGCCAGAGAATCAATCCAAGGTTTTGTTTATTCCCAAAGTTCACTATTCTGACTTTGCGTCATTGATGACTATAGGTTTGAGCTTCAACAGAAACGAATTAGTGGTATCCGCTTGTTTTAAAGGGCCACCCAGTTAGTCCTAAATGTGGGGGAAAGCAGCAGCAGGTGATTGTTGTCTCTATTGATCTGTTCCCAGGAGACAGGAAAAGGTGTTGTCCTCTCTTCTCTCTCTGTTGTGTTGTAGCCTGAAAACATAACTTTCAAATCTTCCTTTTCCTGTCAATGTTAAGAGAGATGCACCTGATTCAGCACTAATAACATTCTTTCATTAGCTCAGAGTAGAAAAAAATAAAATTAGAGTTAACCTAAGGTTGCAACTTTTGTTCTCTAGCTTCATCTTTTCTAAAGAGGTTAAGTTAGACTAAGTGCCGCTTAGAACAGCTTTGTCATTTTATCTGAATTTGGGCCGAATTGTGTCCCGTCTCCAGAGATAGCAACACAGCCATTGTTTACTGTAAAGAGCAGGTCTGACAGCCTTGTCTGCCCCACCAGCTTGATCCTCTGCAAGTATAGAGCGGATGAAGATGCACTGTCTACTTATGTGGTTTGAAGAGTTTGTAAAGGTCAGACTGCAAAAGTTGATTTAGAAGCAGATATTGTTTTGCCATGATTGAACTCCTGTCAGAGTCCTATGAAGATGCTGATGGAAACGTTTAGCCTTTAGAGGTAAGACTCAGATGTACACAACTATTTTTCAAAAACTTGAATTTCTTTTATTATTTTTATCTTTTTACCACCAAAATAGAGCGGCATGCTCCAAATTTAAAGAAAAATCTTTACATTGAAGCTACTGAACAACGGATTGGAGTTTTTCTGTTTTTCGCAAGTTGGCAATTAGCTTTGTTTTTGTTTTTAATTTAAACAGATAAGAGCGTTTTTATTCGGATTGCTCTGAGCTACACCAAAAATGTCTGGTTCTATCTATGAAAAATGTTAAATCATAGTGAAACTAAACACTCTGGCTTAAAAATGGTTTGCTCGCTGTTTTTAGAAGTTTGAATTTTAAAGAATAGGCTACAAAATGTCTTAAAAATCTGTCAAAAGCAATTTAATTAAAACTAGCATTTTATTCTGACAAGGGGATAACACTAATTAGTTTCCGTTGAAGCGCAAACCTATAGTCATCAGTTCATCAGCTTTTTCACTCCATCTCTGCTCACAATTCGGAGGCAAGTTTCCACTGAACTCCTGTCACTCTGCAGAAACTATGTCCGGAAAGCGCACAGGCTAGGGTTTTTTTGTGTGGCTAAAAGTGCCATTATCATAATTAAAAGACCCCTAGGAACACTTTTAAAATAGATCAAAAGAAAAATATATTAGAAAAATGTTGCTCTTTTCACAGCTATCATGACTGAGAGCAAAAACTGCAGACACATTTGTTTATAATGATTAATCACTTTTGCAGTCAGCAGTCTGAGGAAAGAGTGAGAGCGTGTACATGCAACCCTGTTTTGTCCTCACCTTTTTAATCAAATAACCCTCAATTATTTGAGTTACGTCTTTGATTGATTGATTTAACATTATAGGCACTAATCTTCTATAAATAAAATCTTCTTTTGGCCTTTCCAGTCTGCAACCATTAGATGGTGCCTAGCGGGAAAATGTTCACCTTTTGCTCAGAAGAAGAAGCCGCACGAAGCCTTCATTAAGTTCAGACTCCATGAACTTAACTTCTACTTACAGTGAAAAGGCTCTGGTTCAAATCCTTCTTGGGACCTTTCTGCGTAAGGTCTGAATACTCATTCCACCTGTGTTTCCTCCCACACTCTAAAAACATGCTTCATAAGCTGATTGATTAATATAAATTGCCTCTAGATTTGTGTGTGTGATTCTGTGGCCCTGCAACAAACTTGCAACCTGTCCGGGGTTGCACCCTGCCTTCACCCATGGCCAAGTTAGGCTCAGGCAGCCTTGACAGGGATGCAGCAAGTTAAGAAAATGGATAAATGGGTGGAGGAATCTTGGTGTTCAAGTATTGTAGTAATAATTTTTTATTCTTTTATGGTCTTCTTTAGGTCTAGTTAAAAATTTGTGAGTAGCAACTTAATTTGATTGAAACACCTTGCTTAAGTTTTTTAATGAGTTTAAAAAAATATTTAAGAAGTTTACATGACTTTCAATTCTGCATCAGAATAAAAAACCAGTGCTTTGGTTTAAACAATACATTTTAATTTAATACAACAAAAGGTTATGTTAACACAACAAATTAAGTTTGTGATCTTGACTTAAAATTTTAAGGGAGCCCTTTAACTCGTGTTTTTATGTTGAAACTTTATGTTGTGTTTTTCAGTGTTGAATTTAACCAAGAAGAATTGGACAAAGGTGGGGTTCACCCGGGACAGTTCATCAGTGCACAGAGAAAACAGCACACACCATTGATAGTAAAGCAAGAACTAGAGGGAACAACCCGCCCCCCCTTGTGTTCCTTATAAGTACCCGTTGGTCTCAAAAAGCTTCTGCAGAGAAATAAACAGCTATTACTCAGTCTTCATGTTTCTCAGATTAACCATTCTTGCACTTCTACCTTATATTAACATGTTCTTGATAATCCTAATTTTCTTTCATGGTATTTTTGCTATGGCGCAAGTTATTCAAGTTATAAACTGACCATTCAGATGCCCCCAAAAATGTAGGTGGCCTCACATTGAATGTTCAAAGTGTTTGATTGACATATTCTCCTGAGCCTGCTTTCAGTGGTAGGGGTGTGGCCTTCTAGCATGCTCTGATTGGATGGAGTGGTTGTCATGGTAATGTAGATGGGCCAATCATGCTTACTGAGGATGTCTGGTTCCAACATGGCGAAGGACATAGTGTAGAAAAATGGCGACTAAATTGACTTCATTTGGGTGGAACTCCAAGTAAAGCATTTTCTATGAGTGATGTCACACGCGATTCCTCCAGTTATTGTCAGTACCAAGTGATGGAAACATCAGGAAGAAGGAACATGGGAAACTGGAGAAATACCAGGGACTCAGAGATGAACTGGATAAAGCATGGAAGGTGAAGGTAGAGGAGCTTGGGGGATCAAACACCCGCAAAGGGTGAGAGGGGCCTTTTTTTAAACAAATATGAATGTAATTATTTCCAAATACCAGACATACATTCCCATAATTTCAGACTTTTTTATGTTGGTGGAAAGGGCAGGGCAAGTGATGGGAGATTCTTTTTTTTTCTTTTTTTAAAGAAAATACGTAACCATGTCCCTAAGAAATATATTACTGTCTTTTGTGCTCTTTGAAGTTTTACAGCAGATGAATGAGTCAATCTTCACAGCATTCATGATTTTCAATAGACTCACAGATGACTGCTTATAATATAAACATTCTCAATGAAAACTTTTTTTTAAATTAGATGAGGATGTTTTTTGTTTGGGACAGGAAACCAAAAAAGAAAAAAACCCTGACAAAGATGGGACAGATGGTGTTTCATTTATGTGAGTTAAATTAATTATGAGATCACTTTAGTTAGGCTTTTTTGTTTCTCCTGACTTTCCATTGAGCTGGACAGAAAGTAAACTGATTTCACTGAAAAAGGCAATGAAAGGGAGGAAAACACAATGGAACAGTGATTGTGGTGCCTCCTTATTGTCCAGTGTGTGTTTTTGCTATCTGTACTGTATCTGTATGTCACTTACTAACATGCACACACACACACACACACATACACACACACGCACTCACAGACACACAGGTTTGTGAGATTGTAGTTTGAAGGATGTGTGTCTTTAGTGTCTTATTTACCTGCTGCTGACTTATTCCTCTGTCTGCATGTGATGCAGTTATTCCCAAAGAGGAAAATGGATTTAAAAAAATGGATCCTGATCCTTTGACTCAGACGCCTTCTTTGTCATCATTCTCTCTTTCCTATTTTGTGTTTGTGAAAAAAACTTTTTTTTTTCTTAGTTCTGCTGCAGTCTGGTGATGAAGCTTTTGGGTGTGTACACACATGTAATCTCAGTTGGCTTAAATGACTATGTGGCTTTATGTTTTTAAAGAAAAAAGCTTTGTGATCAGGTCGACTGCTTAAATACAAAGTTGTCCAGTCTTCAGCCACACTCATACTGAAATTTTTTTTTGTTCTAATATCAAAACTTTAAAGGGCTCTGATTAAGAGCGTTTGGACTGCAGAGAGAACAGAATTGTTCTTAAAAAAAAACTGCCCGGTTGTTTTTTGTGTAACTGGGTTCAAAGTCAAAAAAAAAAACACTGGAAATGAAATTGTATATATTTTATTCGTGACCAAAAGCAGCTATTTTGACTTACTTTGCATTGTCTGACTTTATTGTAAGGATATTTTGAGAAAAGTGTGGTGGATACTTACCCGGTAACATTTGTGAGCATAGTAGAATGATAGTGTTTGTTGTTCTAACCCAGTGGAAAGGTCTAGATTCTGTGGTGGTGTTTGACCAGTCTCTTGCACCATCCTCTGCATCCCCGACCTCCTGTCTCTGCTCTCCATCAGACACCCCATAACTGTCCTGCTGCTTTGCCATCCTGCCAACAGACGCCTGCCTCCTGCCTCAACGAGGAAGCCAAGAAGCAAAGAGGGTGACAGTCTGGATGACTCACCACCCCCAAAGGAGTCCTCTGCAGCAACCCTTAACCTCGGAAACTACAGTACCTATAGTGGCATTGAGAATGGAAGTATGTGAAAAAGCTGATTTCAAGAAATTTTTAGATATAGGAATATGTTTTCTTTCTGCAGTCATAATGACTTCCTGAAAGTGCAAGTCACCCACATTGTGTGTGCTAATGCACCCTCATAGTATCACTTGTGCTGGTTTTTAATGAATTCTTTGTGAACAAGCATTGTGGCTCCTCTTAGCCTTCAGCACAGAGTGTCCGTAAATCTCAAGTGTCTCTGAGCCCACATGCACTGATTCCTACAGCTCTGTCTCTTCTTGCAATCCTTGGTATTTTCTTTGGCACTTTGAAATTCTTATATTGGCCTTGTTTATAGCATGTTAAGTTCACTTTGTGTTATTTTAATCTTGTAATTATATTGTAATTGTTTACATTATTATCTGCAGTATTACGGCGCACTAGATAATAACATTCCAACGATATCACACAATCTGTCATTAGCACCTGACTTGACTGATCTTTTTTATATAAAAAAAAAGCTGTAAAAATGTGCTTTCTGTTTGTTTAGAAATAATTCAATAAAAAAGTAACTCTTTGTTTAATAATTTTAGGGTTAGGGTTAGGAAATTGTTTTATTCTTGTAAAAAAATAAATAGTAAGCCGGTTTGCAATCAGATCACTCAATTTTTGAACACAGTGTCAATGTTATTATAAAAAGGAATCAAATATATCTGAGCATGATTATTTATGTCATCCTTTTGGATGTGATGCTGCTGTTCAGTGAGATTAATCTAGTGATCTTGGGCTTAATCTCTTCAATAGTGCTTTAAGGCGGCTTCCCTCGACAAAACAGTGAGCAGTAATTGAGGGTTTGGTAACCAATTATTAAAAGGGTTTCTTGACAGCAACTGCCACCTAGATATTACCTATTGTAAAAAGAAACACTGAGCAGGAGCTCATAGCATTTGGAGACGAAAAATTATATCTGCAAGAGATGGCAAGATAGCAAAAGGTTGTTATTGAGTCAACGTGCGTGTGCGGTTGTGTGTGGTCATATGTGACAACGATGGCGCTGTGTGCTGTAATGGAGAGGAAAGAGCATTAGGCACACTCAACACTGAGGCAGCAGGAACTTGCAGCAGAACTCCACAGAGCCCTCTCCAGCTGTAATCAGCCGAGTGAGAGGGGAGTCACACCTTCTTCTACCTCCATACAAACCATCTTTGTTTCTTTGCCACCTGTCTCCCTCTCTATCACTTGCTTTATATTAAAATCAACCATATTAATCTAGGCTTCCATCTTGATAGTACTCCTGTCGTTTAACCAAGAGCTGTATCATTCTAAAAACGGTCTTCCGATGGTTCTCTTTAATTATAAGAAAGCTCATCTTTTTCATCTTCCTTTGCTCTCCACCATCTATTAGTCTCTGTTGAGTTTTCTGTTTTAAAAAAGATCCTCTCTACATCAGCGGTGACTCCCTGGCCCCCTTAAGGGGGGAATTCATGAATAAATGAACAGAACAGGCATATTATAATAAGATTGCTCATTTTGTTGCATAACATCCTATGTGTGTGTGTCTATGTGTCAAGGTGAGACTCCAATTATCTGAACCCCTTCTTATAGATTTTACAGTTCTGAGTCAAACTCAAAATCTCATACCAGAACTTTAATCAGCTTATCTGAATGTCTTTGTGCATAACACTTAAATAACACTTAAACTTAAATTTTTTGGTTGCCTCGTCTTTTTGTAAAGTCCAAGTAAATTTGTTGTTTTCCTTATAAATTTTTAGAAATGTCAGTTAAACGTTCAGAAAACACTGGTTAATTTTTTTCCTCAGATAATGCGACTGTTTAATTTTTTTTATTTAGAAATACATTTGTGTACACACTTTGTGATGACAGGAAGAATGCAAGCACAAGAAAAACATGTAGTTTCTCTACAAATGGCTTCCTGTTGTTTGAGCAGGCCTAACCTTGCACTGCAGCTTTGGTCAGTCTTTTGGTATTGACTTCATATTTCAGTTTGTGCTTTTATGCATAGAATGTTTACTGTAATGTGAATACAGCAGGATTTGAAAATGTGTTGACTCAAGGAAGTCATGAGTAGAGTAAACAAGATTTTAATTCAGCGAACATCTTTTTTCAGGCGAAAGCCAATTTAGAGGTGCTGCTCTGGGAGCAAATGTGCCGCCTCTGCTCGGTGATAGATGGATTCATGCAGATGTCGCACTGCAGGTGTTCTTTCACTCATACAGTAAGGTTTCTAAAATGAATGCATGGTGATATTTTTCTTGGTTTTAGCTTGTAAACATTTTAAGTTTAACCAAATATTTCCCTGCTGCCATATTCTTCTGTGTTTTATCTCTTCTGCTCTGAGATGCCAACTGTTAAGTTGTGCAGGTAATTTGGTATAAAGAAATTAAAAGAAGTTCCCCATCGTGGGATAAATAAAGTCTAATCTTATCTATCTATAATCTTTTAATTTAATCTTTGACATTAACTGTTATACTAGAAATTATTGACAGTAATATATCTTTGACAATGTTGTAAATAAAAAAATCCCAAAAATAAAACCAAGAAACAAAACAGATGAAGCTCATGCAAACGTCACATATATTAAGGCTAAGATGTTTAACACATTTTCTCATCAGCGCAAACATCTTTTGAAAAATTAGAATTTTTCACTGTTCTGGAGCATTTACCCCTTTCTTTTTCTTTTTTCAAGCAAGCGTGTTGTCGACCCTTTGACATTGAGGGCCCCTGGACATTTGTCCAGATTGCCATCATGTTAGATCTGAACCAGAGTCCAACTCTGCAGAACTGCAAAAACATTTCTATCATGTTGTTATTTGTTGAGTTAGCGGAGCCATTAAGTTACAGAAATTGAATCATTTAACAAAAGTAGAATCATTGCATGTAAAACAGCTAAATATAGTACAAACATTTTTTTAAATGTCGGAGGAAAAAATATAGATTTTCTGTAAGAGTTGCTTAAGCTAAGTTGAAATACACTGGATTTTTCCTAAATCAACAAGAGGAGTCTTTTGTTACTTTTTCTTTCAGCAAGAAAATGCTCACCTGTTTTTTTTTTTTTTTTTAATACAAGATAGGTTTTGAAAAAAGTATGTATAAAAATATCACAGTAGACAATCTGTTTTTCTTGAAGAAAAGCTTTTATTAGTAACTAATGTTTACTATGTCATCTTGATCTTTTTGTTTGCATCTTGGCAAGGAAACAGACAAACTATTAATTTACTCTGCTGAATGTGAAAACACAGGGCTTTAACAAAAAAATAAGAATAAGCCCAAAGGTGAGCTTTTCACAATATCCCACTCTGATTAAAATCAAGATGCTAAAAAAGACAATAAAAAAGTCATAAATTGCAAAGAAACAAGTGTTCCTTTTCTTCAAAATGCCAATTTTGATCCTTGATAATGCTGAAAAGGAGCTTAATCCCTGCAAAATCTGCTAGAAAACATCCACAGTTCAGTGAGCGTTGCCCCAAAACACAGTTAAGCACATAATCCCAATCAAATCTGGATTCGTCATGTTATAATGAGGAGCTACCAACTGTCCCAAAAAAGAACCTTTATGTATAACCCATAGAAATGTTATTTGAGTTCCATCTGTTTTTGTCTTCAAATGCCTGAATCTTGAACTGTGTGCAGTGCAGCTGAGAAAACAAAAAACCCTGTTGTGTGATGTATAATGTCTTGTTGCGTTAACTAAAAAGGTTTAATGAAAATATATCTGCAAAAATGTAAACTTCACTCTCCTTTAAACTGCCCTCTTGTCCCATCTCTCCCTCAGTTTTAATTCATTATCTCAGATCAATTAGACACACAGTTGCTCTTTGTGTTATACAAAGGTGATTATTGTGGTTTAGAAAGGTTTTTATGAGGCTACGGACACACCAAGCAAGTGACACGCCTAAAAGCGGGTTCTTGAACGCTAATTTAGCCCATGGTGTTCACACTGGACAAGCAGAAATACTAGCGCATGGACATACAGTTGGAAGAGGCTCGCTGCAAAATGTTGAAGGGGTGCAAATTTTGAATGAATGAAAGACTTTTAGTGTCAAATAAATCCGTCCAGGCACAAACTGCAATTATTAATCTCTCCTCATGATCGATTTTCAAATCTTTGGCACTTCCATGCTCGTTCAATGGTGAAGCATTTTGTACGTTTAAGCTTGAAGCATGTGTTTATGTGCGTTTACATGGACTTTTCAATAGAAGTGGCTGCTTGAAAGTGCCGCTGATGGCAGTGTGAACTTTGACTGAGATGACCTAAAGCATTTAAAGAAAAATAACAGTTCCCACCACCATGCATCTATTCCTGCTTAGTCCTGTGTAGGGTCATGGAGGTCACTGAAGTCTATCCCAGGGGATCAGATATGGACACCCCGGGTCCACTGAAGGGTTATTCGAACATTTTTACAGTAATTATTAACAGGACATCACTTAACCTTTGTCTACCGGAATGTACCGGTACACTTGTTGTAGTTTACTTTCTCAATTGTCAACAGTTTTGTCTCAAATCCTGAATTAAAATGAGGCATTAAGGTTTACTTTGGCTGTCTGAAGTGGATCTCTAACTCCTCAAAGAACATAATTTTTAAGCTTCTGTGTTTTTTCCCCTCTGAATTTGTCTTCTGTAACACAATGGAGATGTTTTTATTCTGCTGTTTGTGTTGTAAATGTATTTAGAATTTTTTCTTCTGTTTTTTTTTTTTTTAAATCTTGTTTATTTTGCCTCTTAAGATTAGACACTTGATGTTTCCAACTTCTACTGAATATTTGGAATTCACTCCAAGCATTACATTACAAACGCCTGAAAACTCAATTTCCATTGTTTCTTGCTCAATGAATCCTCTTGTTGTTTTAATATTTTCCCTCCTTCGGCATGCTGTGAAAATTTCAATTTAGATATATTTTTAAATATAGAAGTAAATACCAACCATTATCTGGTTGCAGTTTTAAGCTATACTGTGAAACTTTATTCTCAAAATTATGTCTATCGCAAGTTAAATCTCCCTTCAAACATTGCTATTCTTTGGCCAAATCCAAATTGCTTCCCTACCTCTACGGCTTCTCCCTATTCCTACATTTATACCTCCAGGTGGAGAGATATGGAAAAATTAGTGTCTTCAAATTCGGATGTTACTACGATGATGTCATCAATAGTCGGAAAATACATAACAATGTCGGTTTTATAACTTTAAAAAGTCGTGCAAAAACAAAAGCTCAGTACTCACATTTAAGTGTAATGTCTGTGCTTCAGAACCACGTCAAGAAATATTTTTTCCTCTGCGCCACAAGTGTGATGCGGATCCACTAAAGCTTCAAATGCCCCCACATCTGGAGCAGTAGGGAGGAGCAAAGGGGTAGTAATTTGGATTTGGCCTTAGCCTATCTACCGTGAACTTTAGTGTGAAACTGTTTGCCTCCATGACAGGAGTTAAATAGGTTTAATTTATGACTCCACAAAAATTACTCAACAATCACACTCCAATAGTTAAAAAAAACAAAAGGTTCTCCAAAACTAGGGTTTAGGGGATGAGATGCATCTATGTTGCAATCACTGCATTCTGCAGATGCATACACTCTGGTCCATGTGCACACATAGCTATTTTAGGGGTTTGTTCTTTTGCAAGATAATGACGTTAGGAAAACAGAGCTTGTAGGTTAACTTGAAATAATGCTAAAGTCTCCATACTGAAACTTCATTGAACTGGTTTATGATGAAGTGGAGAGAAGAGTAAAAGAAAATCAAGTCACAAGAACCCCTGCAAGAGGGGTTAAGAAAACTTTCTAAAAAATATTAGAATGTTTTTTCTTTTGTATCATGACTACTACACATGGGATAAGATGTTCCATCTCAGGTGTATCTTGTTGAGATGAATACTTAAACCATATTTTGGTTTATGAATAAATTTCTTTTATTTCTTCTATGCCTTTTTTTGAAAGGAGTATAACACAATGAGCCGTGTAATTTTCCATGAAAATGAGTGTGTCAGAGTCACTGTTGTATTCTCAAACAGAGTAGCAGACATTCAGTAAATAGTTGCTTAGCAAACTCTAACGGATCAGAGAGGATTCGATAGCATGAAGTGAAGTAGCATCACTTAGAATATTTTAAACTTATACAGAAATGTTAACAAGTATTGGAAATAAACGCAAAAACTGAATTTATCAAGCTTTTATACTGACTGAACAAAATTCTCACATATCTGTAAACTACAATTAGTTTATTTCTGTTTTTGCCTTTTGAATTGATAAGCTTCTCCTTTGGCACAGCCGTGTGTCTGCAAGATGCAAAAACCATGAATGAAACATAAAAATTAGCAATTAAAAAAAGGAAAATGACACCAAACATGGGGGATTTTTATTTCCCAAAACAAATCAGTAAAAGCCATGGAAAAGCAGAAACTAAATCTTCCTACCCAACTTCCCACAGAAAAGCAAAAAAACAAAAACAAAAGGGAAACTTTAACAGAATCACAAAAACGCAAGAATACTGAAACAAAATAACCAGACACCTGAATACTAATCTCCAGCAACAAATGGCAATTAGCTGTATTTGCATTCTGTGTGAAGATGCAGAAACACTAAGGAAGGATGCAGAGGGGTCCTGACCTTATCAAAGACCGAGCAGCTGTGGGCATGGTCAGAATGCCGAGTAAACCTTTATTTATTAATTTATATTAGCAAAAGCTGAACTCTGTATTCAGAAGTTCCTTTCTCTGTTTTACCAAAAGGTGAAGACGATCGACCCTCTATTAAATGGTTTCTTGCAGAGTTTTAGTAGCTGTTAATGGCCTTTTTTATATCAATACCTTGTCTGTTCATAGTTCTTTCTGAGTGTCACAAGCTTTGAATTGTGAGGAACATCAGCATCCACATCAGCTTTTGCAGCGGTGACGCACGTCATTAACAGACGTTTGTTGGTGAAGAAGAAGAAGAATTCATAAGCTGAGGAAAGGTGTGTGTTATGATGCTGAAGGAGGTCAGATGAAGGAGGGATCACATTTTCCAGTTGATGATATGTGTCCCAGATGAGGAAGACAGAGCTTTTCAGTCCCCAGGCTTTGCCATGTATGCCCCCTCCCACTGTGCCCTGACTAGACTGGGGATCAATCTTTGCCTGCCCATCTCCACTCCTTTTATTCCGGCCTCTTCATTAGGCCCAGCCTGTGAGATTGCCTGCTCTAATTGACGAGGGCCACTGAGAGCCAGCATCCTCGTCTGCCACTCTCTCCGTGAAAGGGTCGCCAGGTAGCAGCCGCTCACACTAATCTTTCCCATTATCCTTTGCTCTACTGTGGGATCAGGAAAAAAAAAACAGCCTGCCTTGCTGGTGCGTATGAAACATTTATGCATGCCTCTGTTTGTGAGTGACTGTAAGCTCTGCTTGAGTAGGAACAAGAAATGTGGGCAAAAACAGCTTCCAGAGACACTTATTCACCTTACATAAACCGGCTCCACCAAACTTTCTGTTCTGCAAAAGAAGGAAAAAAAAATAGAAGAAAACCTCTGACATAATCACAGAAGTTTGCTCGGGTAAATATTCAGCCCATCTGTCACATCCGTCTCACCACCGAACTCTCATGTGAGAGTGCAGCCTTCGTCTCATTCAGTCACTGTGATGATTCACACCACTCATATGTCCAATTTCACTTTCTAATCACTATGATTGAACTTTTAATCTATAAGTTAAAATCAATTTGCAGCATGACAGTGTTCATTTGCAGGGCCAGTTAAAGTCTTCAACTTCCTATGAAATAAATCCCATCCCGTCGCCGAGACAACAAATGTTCTGAGGGGAGTTGGAGGTTTGAGAGGATCATAAAAACCTAAGAAGAAATAATGAGAAAATAAAAAAACGTATGTAACAAAATGTTTGTTTGTTTTAGTGTGTTTGTTTAACCTTTACATTTAACTTAAATTCTAAAATTTTTGTGTCAGAGGTATGTCATAAGCCAAACATGTCTCTCAAAACACTTGTGAACCACAAAAACGTCCATTTTCTTTAAGAAACATATTAAACCAAACAGTTAGTACCACTGAAGGATAATACTTCATAATTACAAAACATTTTTCTTTAAAGGAGAATTTTTGGATGTGTATAAATGAAAATCGTGCCGTTGCCAGTGTCTTTGATGTGGAGCCAAGTTTGTAATGTAAAACAAGCACTTTCATGAAGGCAGTAAGTTGAGTCTTACTGATGGTTTTCTACGTAATGGGATTTGTGACAGTTTTCATTCACAGCAATTTGAGAGTGAAAATCAAAAATTCAACAAAATCTTCATAGAGTTCACAGTAACTCAGAGTTTCAAAATTGGAAAGACGGGCATTTGTACAAGTATGTGGGCAAAGTCGTAAAGGAAAAATGTAATACCTACGACAGAAGAAGGTTATATATATATATACTTAAAAAAACACATTTTCCTAGTGATTATTAAAGACAAAGTGTGTTTTTGTCTGCTGTTTTTTATGTACTGGAGAAAATAATGTATTTTGGAAACAAAGTTTAATAGCAATTGTAAATTACATTTTAAGAAAATCTAAACAAATTCCCCTTAAACAACTGAATTCAGTCTGTATTTTTTCAACTTTAACATAAAAATGAAATATTGTTCAACAAAACCCTGATCATGGCTTGCGTGTCAGAAAAATGTATTACATACAAGAACATGTAGAAAATTATCTAAAAGAGCTAAACAACACTATTTAATTAAATAGATTAAATGGTTATTGTTAAAACATATCCTTCGGTCACTTTTTGGGGGTTCCTGTCTAAAACTTGTCAAATACAGCAATAGTGCCTAAAATTTAAAGTCCTGATGTGTCTGTCTCCAGGTACAAACATGGATTTTCTTCCTCTCTTATTTAGGAAACCCACATTTTAATATCAATAGATGCCTATAAATGTTTGATAAGTTCGTTGTTTTTAAACTAAATAAGAAGGGCATAAAAGAGGCATAACTATTTAAGTGCCCTGTGACTAAAAATGTTATTGCTCCTAGTCTTTCCAATGCAACAGTGCCACCTGCTGGTTCAGCTTTGCAGCACAAAATAGTGACTCTTCTTTTTAAAGTATCATTGGGTTGCTTTGAGAGGGTTGCGTCAGGAAGGGCATCCGGCGTAAAACATTGAAAAGTTTACCATGCGACTCCTTCCCTGATGGGAAAAGCCGAAAGGGAAACAACATTGGAATCAAAGGTTGTGTATTTCTTTTTATTATTATTGTTATTGTTGTGATATAAATAATAATAATAATAATAATAATAATAATAATAATAATAATAATAATAATAATAATAATAATAATAATAGAAAATCTTTGTGAATAAAAGATGACAAACAGTTGAAAGGACGGATTTTGATTTCATATATGAAAAAATATCATGTTGATGTTCATAATGTAGAAACAGAACAATCCTTTAGAATTATTTTATTATACATCATAATCTAAAATACCTGTTTGTTTATTTATGCAACATTTTTTAAAAATTTATAATCTAAACTATTTCATTTTGAGTTTTCTTGACTGACATTTGGACTTTACAAAAAAAATGTCATACTTTATTATCAAAGTTTATCCTTACTACTCACTCATACATCATTAGAAACGACTGGAAATGTGTTAACCTATAGCTTACAGAAAGTGTAAGAGTGAGTCATCTTATACGAACACAATCTTTGACTCCCCTTTCATTTTTACGCAATGACGTCAGAAGGGTGCTGTGAAGCGTGAACAGAGAGGGCGGCCCGTGGTGTTGACTGCACCCGGAGGCTCAGAGGAGGTTTGTCGCTCGCTGGACGGCTGTGTCGGCTCCAACAGTTTGCTATCACCCGTGTAAGTGTTAATGTGTTTGTGAGCGCCATATATAGGGAGTTATTTTGTGGTTTTTAAACATGCGTGCTGAGTTTCTTTTTCATGGGTTGACTGTAAAATGTTAACCGTTAGCGGCATATTTTAAATGACACACTACTAACACATTGACTGTCTGTCAACTTGAGTCCGCTTACACATTGCTGCCAATGAAAAACAAAAGTCTGGCAATAAACATTTTTAATTATTTGTTTTTAACATTTCTAGGAAGTCTTTAGACATATGCGAAAGTCCTTTTACTCATTTTTCTGTGCAGCGTAAAGTACGTTTTGTGTTACCCAGCAGGCAATTGTCAGGCTCATCTTTCGTAACGGTCCTTATACTTCTCCCCTGCACTGAGTGTCAAGCGCAGTTTGTATCTATTGGCATTTGATGCTTGATGCTGGATAATTTTGTGCTAGCATTATTGAAATGCTGGACATTAGCTGCAGCTTTAGTTTCAATAACAATCCAATTAATGTCATTGGCAGCCGGCGCTTTCCAGACCCATGTGTCAGCAGGAGCTATGTTTAGTCGTGAGTCTTAAAGTTTCACAGTTTGGTTACAAAGTCTTTTGTCCTTCTGTCAAGTTACCCGTCGGGGAGGAATGAGGCTGTATTTTTTGCTGTTTTGCCATATTTTAAGCCAAATTATTTTATAAAGTAGACACCCCCACCCCCCACCCCCCTTATTACCAGTGTTTTTGGGGTAAGCCAGTCATGCTACTTCTGTTCTGGGATGTTTACAGAATTATTTACAGTGTCTTTTTTTCATTTATTATTTTGTTGGTTTGTGGCATGTTGTTACTTTCCTTTGCTGTGAATCGCTGTGACTAAACTGACAGGTTTGCTATCATCCACTTGCATCCGCCTCTGATAACTGCTGCCATCTGTGCAGGGATGTGCAGGGTTGGAACGGTCTGGTATGTCACAATGTATCCCAGTATCTGTTCAGCTTACCCTGCTAAGTGGCTGAGAGCTTGGCTGCCCCTTCAGGGTGCTGCGCACACAGCCATTCACATCTCACTCTGATGGTCAGACCACCATGATGACGCTGCTGCCCTCCTCCTCCTCCTCCTTCTTCTCATGCTGCACTTGCATTTTTCCTTCCTTTTTTGATATTAAAGGTGGGCTTAGATTTGATCATCTTTGTAAAGATGTAGTATTTGTTTGTGTGTGTTTGTAGTTGCATGCATGATGCAGACATGGTCACACGTGTGGTTTTGAATGACGACAATGCCCATCTGCTGAAATTTACTTCTGCACTTATGTAACTCCTCTGTACTGGAAGGGGTGACGATGTGCTTATAGATAGCAGATATCTTGATACACTGTCAAAAAGGTTTAAATCACCCTTTATTATACTCAGATTCTCAATCAGATGACATGAAGAATGATGCTAAGTTTTATTACCTTGTTTTGTTTATGGCAGCTGTTTTTTTTTTGGAGGGATGATTAGACATCTATAAAAAAAAGTTGTCGTGTTATAGAAATTTTCATAAAGAGGCAGAGCATCCATTTTGTCGACTGTGAACAATATCACATCTCCACTTGACTGACTGGCTGCAATTGTTTGATCGTTCGTATTTGATCAACTATAACTTATATTGAATTCATTTTAAGAATTCATGGGAAAAAGAAATGGAAACAAAATGAATGCAGAAATTTCAGAAAATGGAAACATCTCTTACTCACAGATAGCATGTGTTACAATACGCATTATAGGAGCCCACGCCATAAAGAAGGATGAGTTGCAACATTTAAGCCTCTGAAAGGTACATAAAAAAAAAACCATTGTTGCAACATCATGGTCTTCCTGAATGCTATTTTTACATTTTCCTTCTGTATCTGGCTACAGTTTCTAAATCTCCTTATGAATGTTTAAAGGCGATGACAAAGAGAATGAGGTGACCACCTGACCTCCAGCTCCATCTGATAAAATATGGTGAAAAAGAATCTCACAAAACCTCCATCCTACAATCGGCAGAACACGGAGGACTTTATCGTACAAGACCGGTCAGATGTTTATAGTCTATACTCTGTTTTTTTTTTTTTTTTATCGGACCATGGTCAGAATGTTTTAGCTGACTGATATATACTTCCTGCAACATAGATGAGTAATTTTAGGGAAGCATTTGTCTTTTCCACCAGTTTGACACCAAATTACAATCTGTATGAACCATAGATTTAATTACTCGATGAATAACTTGTGATATGACCTTTCTGCATGGTGAAAATGAAACCTGACCAGAGTTTTCACTGCCCACACCAACAATGTTTTAAAAAAATATATTTGGACTGAACAAAGCAAAGTAAGTTAGTTTTATCTAAGGCTCCACCCAGCTGTCAATCCAAAAACATGAAACAAAATCTATCCAAATCTAAACTTTAATTCAAATCAAAGTCATAAATTCAAAATTGCAATGGGGTGATTTCAATAGAGCCTGAGTTGAGGTGGTCGGTTGACATGGCTTTACAGATCAGACAATAAGATAATTTATTTGAGTAAGATTAAAGAAATTCAATCAAAAACCACCAACATGTACTCTTAAGTTTTATTATTTCATTTGACAGTTTTAAACTGTTTCTAATGACAGGGTTTAGAAAAACTATTGCATGTTAAAAGTCACATCTGAGCAGAGCAATATTTCTAAGATTCAAATTGGTTCTTACAAAATAAGAAATAGTGTATACTAATAGAAAGAACTTAATGTCCTGCACAAATATTCAAACTTTTTATTTGGCAATAAAAAAACTGGAATAACAAGATAAACAAGAAGCATTTATTCTGAAACTATTTGACACTTTTAATTGTTTGTGATCCTACATAATAATTGTTGTTGGTACGGTGTGAAATGCTCTCATGTGTTGTGACCCAGCCCAATATTTTCCCACCCTGATGAACCTCAGCATTGTCATTCTGAAATGTGCTTATGTCATCAGGGGAGATGGAATTGTACCCCCGGTCAGTCAGTAGGTTCAGGTAATTGGATGACTTATTGTTAGCTGAAATGAATCATAGTTTGTTTCAGTCAGAGAACCTTGACTACTTGCTCACTTCAGTTCAAGTGATTTCTGTTTTTTTGTTTATTATGCTGTACATTTTTTACTTTTAACAAACGGTAGTTGCAAAACTCTTTTAGCTTCCTCTTTTCTGTTTTTGCTCTATATTTTGCATGAATTTGAGAAAAAGTCAAAAGAAATCTATTTAATGCAGACTTATAATACTTTTAATGAAAAACTGTTGGCTTCAATAATTAGAAATGCATATTTTGAAATAACTTTTGTTAAAGATCTCTAATATGCCTGCATTCTCTGAGCTACAAGTCTAGAAAAGATTAAAATGAACATACAGTACTTTTACAGTAAACACTTTTCTATAATGTTATTGCACTTCAACACTGATCTTAAACTACATGAAACACAAATATTTGAGTAAACAAAAAATGTTTTAATGTACAGGTATTCAGTGGTACCAGACATTTCTACAAATGCAACAACTTTGAACTCGGTGGCTTTAGTTTTGTATTTTTTTGCCAGTTCTAACTCCCACACTACCAGAGTGAAGGTGAGATTCCTTTATAAAGGCTTCGGTATCTCATGGCAACAAGCTGCCTGCTTCTCTCTGATCCCTTCCTGCAGAAAAGAGCTTCAAGCTGCACAAGTTTACACTTTCAAACATGTCTGTTTTGCTGTGAAAGTTCTCAGAGACTAGTATGGGAATTTTCATATAATTATTTTCAGCAAATTGGTCATTTTTTTTAAAGTTTTGGTGGAATTTCCTTATAGGCTTCGATAAAATGTTTTGTGATGACAGTTTAGCTTTTCCCTTTCCAAAAATGAATACATCTCTGCTCTTGCTTCCTGAATAACAACTTTCCATTCTTGTGCAAGCACAGCATTCACATTCAATGGTTTTTAAAATACGCTATATCATATATTCTACTGCAGGCACAGAGCAAACTAATAGAAAATAACATTTATTCTCAAACACATTTTATCCACTTTTGGCCTGCATTGGTCAGTGACTATGACAGCCATACATTGAACATAAAGGAAGAAAACTGGTTAAGAGCAACAGCAAATATGAATGTTGTCCCTGTTGGTGGATCTCCCTCACTTATGCTTCTTCTTCTCCATCTATTAATCTAGATAATAGTCAGGGGGCGGAACAGATGAAGCCGTTCAAAAGAGTACGGAGAAACTTTGCCAACAGTTTTAAGATGTTGGTGGTCAATAAGAGAAAGCTGGATTTGTACATTTTACAAAGGCTAACATTATGTAATATACTAATCTCATTACTTTTATTCATTCAATTGCTTCTTTCCCCATTGGTTGTGTTGTGTGTCTTCTGGTTGGACATCTCTGCATTTTCTCAACATTGCTGTCAGCCTGTATTGGCTGGTCTCTCATAGTTAATGAGCACAATGTCACATAACTTTTTCCAAAGTCATTTATAGTCCAGTTAAACATTTTAGACTGTAACATGTAGTTGTGTTTCTGAACAGTGGAATGAGGTTTGAAGACATTTTAGGTGGTTGTTTTCTCCAGCTTTACTGTTGAAAGCCATAATGTTCTACATAAGGATTGTTCGGCAAATGTGCAGTGCTGATGTGGTTGATATTGTTGCATGGAACTGAGATGGAAAAAGATCAGTCAAACTTGAAACTGTAGTCTGTCTGTAACTCTCTTAAAAAAACTAAAACCAAAACTTCTAACTGATAGGAACTGACGGTGTCTCTTACAAACAAGTTTAAATGGAGCTGTTTTGTTGAAGGTTTTAACCTCACATCTTTAGATCAAGGAAAATATTATCAGACAAATAAAAAATAGTGTCTCAGATTGTGGACCTAATGTTGATCCAGCTTGTGTTTTGAGCCAAGTGTCACAGGTGGAGTTGGTGTCAAGAGTAAAGCTTGGTCCTCCAGGTCTCCATGCATTAACCTCTGAGGGGAAATAGAGGAGTGTTGGGTTACCTGAGCCTGGAAATTTAGTTGAAAACTTATTTATATAGGTGTTGCTGCTTACTAAACAATCCCACTAGGTGTAGCCTAAAGCACTGAATATCTCTTGTTCTTAGAATCGAGTGGATTTTTGCCATGTGTTGTGCAAAGTCAGCCCGAACCCCAAATGCGATGCCTTGCTCTTTTTGTCTTGGCTGTGTGACCCTAATACAATCTCTGGTATGGGGTTTCGCTTGGTATGTAGGTGGTTTCCCGCCTGATGACATTTGATGATGCTTCTCCATAGCTGTTGAAATATGAACGGTATGAACACTGTTAAACACTCATCAACTTTCTAAGTAGGAGCTCTTTGAAGAGTTTGAATTAGATCACATACTCTGATAAATTAATTTACTGTCTATAACTAGCCTCTAATGAAAGAGTCATACAAAAAGCGACAGGAGAATAAAACCTTTAGTACTTTTACTGATTAGAAACACTTCTGAATGCTGTGTTGTTGGGGTGAATTGGGACCACTATCTCAGTTGTTCATGTTCTAAAACAAATCATTGTTGCACTGAGCACAAACAAACTGAGCACAAACAAAGCCCGTGCAGTAAACAAAAAGCCTTCCAGAATGTCCCACATTAGGGCTGCACGATATGAGGAAAACTTGCGATATGCGATATTAGTGATCAATATTGCGATAACGATAAATTTGCGGTAAATAAACAAATAGAAAAATAAACAAAAACATCATTTCATTGCAACAGTTTAAAAATTATACTCCAAATGACCCTCATTGACATGGGGGACAAACATCTAACATAATAGGCCTCCATCTGATTGGTCAACAATGGGAAGGCGTCCATCTGATTGGTCAAAGCATAAAGGGATTTATTTGATTCGTTAAATGCTTCAAGCTGCCATAAGATTGTTTTAACACATTTTGGGTTTGCGATTTATTGCGATAATCTCCGTCTTTTGCGATATGCATATTGCAGAGCTGGATATTGCGATAACGATAAATTTGCGGTATATTGTGCAGGCCTATCCCACATGCATGAGATGAGTATCACTGCCAGATCTTCTGTTTCATGTCACTGTCAGGCTTTTAGCTGTATTTAATTATAGAGCCTATAATATGCAATTCTGATGCTTTTTACAGTGAACAATATCCATGTATTTGATAATATATTGCCTTTGGCACACAAAGAATGATTTTTTAAATGAAATGTATATGAGTTATTTTCACAATTCATTTTCCTACCTGGAAGTAATACAACACGATCTCTGAGGTTGAGCCTTTCGCTTTGTGTGGGTGCCACCCATTTCATGAGGTCAGCCTAGAGCTGACCTCGGCGGCATGTCTGCGTTTGCCGCTGATTAAAAAAATAAAGACAACTAGTACGTTAGAAGTTTGGGTATGTTCTATGATCAGCAAAGCAGGAATGCTGGTTATAGGAAACATAATGACAAAAGATCAATTCATCTTTGTTGAACACTTTTTTTATGTTACCAAGATTTTCTGTTGGTGTAAATGCAGGTTAGTATCAACACCGGAAATTGGTAAAACTATTATTAAGAAAGTTCTGTTTTTTAATTCTCATTTTATTGTCCTTCAATCTCTTTCAAACTAAAGGATCTGAATAATCATTTAAATGCTAATTTATTGGGTTACCTTATTATCATATCCAGACTAAGAGTGTTAAGTTTAAAAAATATCAATCCACCACCAAGTATTTTAATCTAAGGTTTTTTTTTATGTCTACTCACATTAGTACGGTCACTTTCCATTGACCTTTGGCATCAGTAAAGCACTTTCCGACTAACATGCTTAGTGGTGAATTGATGTTTTTTTGTTTTTTTTTAACAAACTAGATAATTAGAGAACTAGATCATTGCAAAGGCCTAACATTTTCTGTTCCAACAAGAAGCACATAAATTACAAATAGTTTGATGCTTTAGTAGGTAATTTGCATCTAATCTGAATGTTAAAATGCACTGAGGTTCAGCCCCTTTTTGTTTATTGTTTTCTTATGTGTGCACGTGGAGACTAAATGATCGTATGTGTCTTTCCTAGAAAGTTCAGCAGAACTTTGCCATCAGGGCCTCCCTCTGGGCTTCATTTAGCACAACAGCGCACTGTCCCTGCCTTTTATAGGTAGCTACTTGCTGTAGACCTCCTCATGCAGACACACTATGAGCTAAACCTGAACAGGCTAAAACAGGCAGTGGACACTAGGATTGTTTTTTTGTTTTGTTTTTCAGAGTGTTTTCTTTTTCGTCTTGTAGAACATTCTTATCCTTTTTTTTCTCATTTTTGTATCAGATGGGAAAAATTGCTTCTTATAACACTTTGTGTGGTCCACTGAAGTCATTATTGTGCCAATTTGAACAACTCTGCTATTATCTGCCTCCAGCCACGCACACACAAATTCACGCACAGAACTACAATAACGATTGTTCCTGTTTCCTGGCTTTGCCGTCATGATGCAGCTGCTGAATGAGATATAGTCCTGTTTCCATGGGTTAATGGCAGCACAAACATACATAAGTAAGTGTTGCCACACCATATCATTTTTTGTATGACCCACTTTTATTCTTGTGTTTTTAGTCAGTCTTATAGAAAGAGACACATATTTTGTTCATGCACTCAAATACAGACCTAACGACTGAACTCTCTGGCCTAATTCCGCTCTTATTGATGTGTGCCTGTCAGTGAAAGAGGCAGAGCACAAAGAACAGTGATGGGTCTGCATGTGGCTCACAGGAAACAAAGAGCGATCTATTCCATGCCAGCTTGCAGACTCTTCTGGAAACACAGCATTGGCTTGTTGAAGCTGTGACTGTGTTTTGAACTACCCAACTGTTTGTTCAAAAAGAAAAAAAACTAAAGATGGTGGGTTCAGGGCCATGTTTTATCTACATCCCACGTTAAATGTACATTTAGATTGAGCTAACATGAAGATAAAATTAAGCTAGAGAGCAGGAAACCTTGTCTGCTGAAAAAATGCTTAAATGCTAAATATTTAAGGCAACAAAATAATGACAAATATAGTGTTTCACATTACATATTTGTAAAGAAAAATCTCCTTTGCCTGGCACTTTAGCACTTGATTCATCCTCTTTTTAGTAAAAATCACCTAAATTTGTTTGTTTTTAAGCATTGTATGAATATTTTTGCAATAATTTTGATTATTTTTTGTGTGTAATTTACTGTCATTTATTGTAGTTCTAGTGCCAAAACTCTATGTATATTTATTCATTTTTGCTGTTTTTAGTCATTGCACAGTATTATATCTTAGGATGGATATTTTTTCTAAAATTCCGAATTGATTCCTTTTTTTTTAAGGCTACAGTTGGATTTTTAACTTTTACAATTTTTTAATCGCAAACCAATTTGAATTGGTTATGAAAACTTCAAATAACTGACCATATAAACTGGAAAAAAGTGGAGCTGTCATTGATATGTTATTCGTACATTTTAAAACTAACTGAGGGCAGTTTTGGTGTAAAAGAAAAAGAATTGTGTTAAGGGAAATTTGAGGATTGGATCTTATGAATTTATGTTAATTTTATTGTTCAAATAAAAATAGATTATATTTTTACCAGCTCACTAAATTATAGTAGATGGAGAAAAATCTTGGCAAATAGATGCATTATAATAGTAATGACAATGACACCAAAAATAACAATAATACTTTTATCATATTGCTATCACAGGATGCTATTCTATTTTTTAATTTGCAGCATTAAAGCAGTGGTGCCACCGCTCCAGTAAGGTCATTGTCCAGCTGGCCGTTTGTCCTGTACCTTTGACAGTATTGCGAAATTTCTGATAAACATGCCGACTTACAGAATTTTTGAATCCTGTTTGTCTTTAACATTTAACAACAGTCCGTCTTTTTCTCTGTGATTTTTTTGTCTTGTTTTGTTTATTAAGAAAACTGCCTTTTCTAACATGACTTTAAAATTGGGTTTCAAACAGAAACATGTCCCCTTGCCAGCTGTGCCGTGTTTCACGTTCGTAGATTCCTGGAAGTCTAACAACATGTCATGAAAATTAAAGAGCAGGACATTTGTCATTATATGATCCATCTGCCCTGGTTGCATCATCACTTCATCTAGGTGGATCATCAAGACTTGTCTAAACTAAGCACAGATACAGGCATGCACACTAAGTGCGACAATGAAGCATTGTCCTCTAAAGGCTTCAAAAAGAGGATTTGGTCTCACTATAAAACCACAGGCAATCAAGAAAGCATCCAATGCAGGGTTAGGATCAGCTCAGGGATGAGGGAGGGGATTTATGGACACGGAGGATTGGGCACATGAGCCAGGACAAGACCTAAGGTTCAGAGCCAGCTTCTTAACAAGATTAACTTAAGTTGTATCTCCTTCACCAACCAGCTCCTAGGTAGCAGCATATAGTGGTTAATCATACCAGACCTTGTAGCTTAGTCAGGTGTTGTGTGATGGATGCCTGATCAAAGGGTCATTTACATTAAAATTCAATTAAGTTATTTGCTTGCCCAGAGGACTTGTATAACATTATCACAATCACATTTTACTAACTGCAGTGCTGAAAAAGTCTAAAGTCTAAAAATCTCTCCATGTATTTATGGTTATAAATAAGCATTTTGCTCCTGCCCCGGTGAATGCTATAGATCTTATGGTTAAGTGGATGTATGTAACTGTGTATGCTGGTGGTACACTTGGTGAAACAACAAACTGACAAATATATCCAGGAACGATTTGTTGCAGATTCAAAACTTTTGTATTTGGTATGAAGTAAGGATGGGCGATACATCTGTGCCAGTATCGGTATCGGCCGATATTTGCAGAATTTAAGTTTATCTGTATTGGTCCGATGTTAAAAAAGCTACCGATATTCTTCTGACTGTTTTCAGAAACACTTATTTTTTGAAATATATCTTCTTTCACTTTCGGCTTCTCCCATCAGGGGTTGCCATAGTGAAACAACCTTCCCTTGAGGATGAGTCGCTGGGTTAACTTGGCAATGTTTTACGCAGGATGCCCTTCCTGACGCAACCCTCTCAATCCAACCAGGCTTGGGACCGGCACAGCAGCAGAGAAGGGAACAGGGAGCAGCTCGGATTCGAATCCTGGTTTCACGGACGGAAGGCGCCGCAAACCAGCACGAGCTAAACTGGCCCCCTATTTTTTAAATATATACTTGTTCATAATAGAGAAGCTAATTTTGACAGTCATAGTTGGTAATTGAGTGTTTTAAGGTAAATTTTAATTTTTTATTGGAATACATTTTGTTCATAATAGATCCCTGGCAATGGGGAGCTTATGGTTTACAGTTATGTCCAATATTCAATAAATATATCTAAATGCTTTCAGATATATTTATATGAAATTTTTAAAGTGGAACTTGTTCCTATGAGATCCTTTGCTGGATGTTAAAAAGGTGATCACAATGTGATTGTCCAGTAAAAGAGAAGTTATGCATTTCTACTTAAGAAAAAAAAATGAAATCTAAACTTTGCTCTTCTGTAGACACTTAAGTATCTGCAAATATCGGCTATCGGCCACAGTTGCAGGGGAGATATGGGTTATCATATCGAACAGGAAAAAAATTATATCTGCCCATCCCTAGAGTGAAGCACGTCAAGGCTTTTGCACTGCTCTACCAACAGACGGGTTTCCTCCATACATCATATTTGGAAATTATGATAAACATTCTACATTTGCACACTAGCCTTGTTAAAATTTCAAAGGGCACGAATACTCAGGAGCATGAGAGATCTGTGTCGCTTTTATTTTAAAATGTGCAGATGGCGCAACAGTTTCCTAAAACAGGAGCGAGCTGATGGAAGAGAAGCTGTTAAAACTTACCGTAGTCTTTATTTGGCAGCAGTCACATTTACTGCTTTGTAAACACACAGGCTGAATTAAACAAGCCACTATCTCCCAGCCAGAGGATTTGAGTTAAGTGGAAAAGGTTAGTAAGGATTACCTTCCGCAAATAATAAATACTACTGTTTTATGTGCACAAATGCAGCTTTTTCCTGGAATGGATTATGAGGTTTTTGTTGCTCTGCCTGTTGTGACAGTTGTAAACCTTAAAGAGAGACCGGGTTGAACTGATGCTTCTCAAGGCTCTGAATGGTGCAGTTTCTCTCATTGCTATCATGAATTGTTGAAGCTACTGGTGCCACTGGACAGCTTTGGCTGCATGCCCGACTGTCTGTCTAAAGTAACTGTGCTGGCTCTGGTCACAAACTCATCATCAGCCATGCAGTTTGCCAGACTGCAGGAGGTGATTACCGGTATGAACTTTTTGTTAGTGACACTACCATGTTGGATTTCTTTTGCAAAAAAGAGACTCTTTAAATTCCTTCACAAAGGAAATATTTGGGGGTAGTAAAATGGCTCCTTTGGAAGGGAGTGTGACTGAAATTCATATCCTCTCTTTTACTGTAACCATTCTGACACACAAGTGTTTGGTCAAGGATTGACTTAGTGGTGTCTTTTAAGGCATGCAAACAAGTATGCTGAATGAAGACTTGGACTTATTTCATTTTTCCTGCCTTTAAAGACCCACTCCGAAATATATTGTGTTTTTGGTAATTTTAACATGTTCTTGTAGCATTTTCTTATGATAGAATACATTTATAAAGGAAATTAAGCCTAAAATTGTATTTCTTAGTATATCTTTATTTTAATCGTAAATCATGAGCAGACGCTAAAATGTTGTTTCAACTAAGAGGTTATTTGTGATGTTGAAACTACCATCAGAGGGCCACATGCTCCCTGCCCCACTCCAGTCTGATGCATCCACTTGCAGAAAGATAGATATAAATAAATGTAAGTCTTCATTTTTCTCGTCTGAGCTGACATCTGGCTCAAAACCTCCTATAACTCGCCACTTTTGTTGGACCTGTAATGTTATGTCAAGGTGTGAGGGGCTGTTTCCTTCCTTTATTTTTAAATCAATTTTCAATTATTATTTTTTTTTTCTTTTCTTTTAAAGTAAATATTACGTTGATTATTTCTATGATGTATTGTGATTTTAATGCATTTTTCTGTTTTGTGAAGCACCTTGAATTACTTTGTGTATGAATTGTGCTATACAAATAAACTTGCCTTGCCTTGCCTTGCCATAAGGTGTAAGTATATGGATGATGGGAAGTGTGGGGAGGATTTCTCTGTGCCAAAAGTCCCATCCACAACACAGAGGTGAATTTTTCAATGAACTCCTGCTGCTCTGCAGAAACTATGTCCTAGGAAACCCACACAGTTTTTAAAATAATTGACTACAAACAGCCCAATCATAAAAGACCACTGAGAACACTTTTACTATAGATCAAAAGATGATAGGAGTTTGACTTTAAATGTTTACACCTTGAATGTTTCTCGTGTGATGAAACATTGAAGTTGTTGTTTACCTTTCAGCTTATCCATAAGCAAGAGTTTTACACCGGATGCCCTCCCACAACTCTGTACTTATCCGAGCTTGGGACCGGCGCTGGGGGACCCAGACTTGGGCCCCCTTGGGGCTACACAGTTGGGCAGTAGCGAGAAGGGGTCTTGCCTAAGAACCCACTGGATAAAGCTCATCGCACCCCCTGATAAATGAAACATGGTTTTCCATGCACAGTCCTACACACAGCCATGATATCCATTCTAGTGAAATCTATAAACTAGTGTATCTAAAACAAGTCAATTGATTGATAATTATCTATTCAGTCATTCATTCATCTTCTAATCCGTTTTTCCCTTTCCGGGTCACGGTGCTGCCGGAGCTTATCCCGGCCACTTGTGGGCGAAGGCAGGGGACTGGACAGGTCACCAGTCTGTCGCAGGGTAGAATGTCTGCAATCACACACCCATGCACTCTCACACTCAAACCTAGGGAGAATTTTAGGTTGACCAATTGACCTATGAAGCATGTTTTTGGATGGTGGGAGGAAGCTGGAGTCCCCGGAGAAAACCCACACATGCACGGGGAGAACTTACAAACTCCACGCAGAAAGGTCCCCTATTGATGTTCTGGTCCAGGTCCCCCAGCCAGGACTTGAACCGGGGGCCTTCTTGCTGTGAGGCCAGAGCGCTAACTACTGCTCCACCGTGCAGCCGATCATTGTCTAATAACAAGAAAAGCGATTCTATTTAACTCAGCTATCGGTGTTTACAAGGTGTGCTTTTGTGCAAGTGTCTAACAGATGTGTTTGTACCAGACACATGTTGAAGTAGTTTTGGGGAAATGTCTTGTAGAGGACACCAGCATAAATGTCCTGTGCTGAATTTGTCAGGAATTGTTCATTTAAATGTATAGTTGATGGATGTAAAAACAGAACCTGGAACTGCTGAAGATGCTGACAATGTGATCTAAAACAGACATCAGTATTTTCGGGGACTCATCCTGGTGTTTAGTTGACCAGAAAACTTAAATAAGAATACAAATTCATTTGAAGCCTTTGGACTCTTAATGGATGGTTAAGATATTAACATTAATATTTTGCATCACTTTCATTGTGTTCACTTACATTTTTAAGGGACATTGTTGAATTAAAGTGGCAATTACTTTCTTTTTCAGCACTAGACAAAAAATTTAAATTTTATAAAAGAAATTCCGTTCACTGTTCATTCTGATGAACAAAAATTGACCATCACAAGGTTACATAATGCAATTGTCATCCATGATTTTAATTGAAAAATGATCCAAGTTTCTTACTTTTTTCTTTCTTTAGGTATTCTACAAGAATAAGATGCATTAGGATTACTAATGGGCCAATGGTGAGTGAGATTCTTGCTCCCTGATGGGGATTGTTACCATAAATTGTAGTTTTTTGTCGTTTATTTTGTCTTTCTTTGTGATTTCATTCCTCTTCAGCTTTCCCTACACAAAGCTGCCTACTTTAGAAATAATGCACATCATGTTTTTTTCCATACACTATTAGACTAGCATCTCCATTGCTCTGTTTTAGTCATTTTATATGAAACCTGGTCACAATTTGTAGCAAAATTAATCAGGATTAGTGAATCTAGACAGATCTCTGTCATATAATAGATTTTCTTTTTTTGTGTCAGATCAGCAAGGCTACTTGTTCCTGAGTGAAAAAGATGCATGCTCCCAGTTTGGATCCTCCCCCCCCTGACTGCAAATGACCCGATTCCAACCTCCATCAGAAAGTCTCATCTCCACTTCCACTGTTGTCTTCTGTACCCTGTTATTCTCTGTTCTTCTTTGTTGTCATCATCTTTTTTCCCTGACCATTTACATTCCTGACATATACAGAGGGAGGCTTAAGCAGACTGTTTAATTGGACAACTCATCCCTGCTGTTTCTGTGGTGTCAGCAAGGCCATATGCATCAGAAGGACAATTGTCAAAGGGTGCCAAAGGGATTTGGCCCTGGTTCAGATTCTGAAGCTAAAGTAATGGCGGGGGGTTCACAACAAATGGGGTTAGAGAGTGCTTCAACTCACTCAGAACATGATTCTTTCATTAAGTCGAGCCAAAACACCAAAGAAAGTATGGGGTTTCTTGGCCAGGGCTTGAAACAGCTGTTCCAGCTACAGCGTAAACGCCTCTCCTTCTCTCGTTCCACCATCCACTCATCATCTTCCTCATCGTCATCCTCTGTGGTGTCCACAGGTGGCACTTCCCCCTCTGCCCCAAGGGTCAACTTTGAGTCTAGCTGCTGTGATTCTGACCACCTCTCTGCTCCTGTGGTTCATTCCACAGCTGGCCGGGGCTCAGCCGCTGCAGGCATGATAAGGCGTGGGACAAGCCTGCAAAGCCGGCGCAGTAAAGGATCCGGGTCTGCGAGTGGGGACCGGGATCCTCTTCTGAGAGGCAGCCCCCAAGCGCCACAGCGCCGCTACACTCACGATCCGCAGCAGCATACCAGCCGCCGACGGTCCTCCTCCACCACAGAGACCACTCCCTGCAGCCCTGTCCCTGGATACAGCTCTGGAGATGTGGGGCTGTCATCAGGGTACCAGTCTACAGAGGAGACAGACAGGGTAAGTGCCAGAAGTCATTAATCATTATCCCTACACCAGAGGTGTCAAACTTATTTTCACCGAGGGCCACATCAGTATAATGGCTGTCCTCAAAGGGCCAGATATAACTTATACATGTAACTAAATGTAATGAAAACTAAATGTAACTACTCCTTGATGTTAAAAAACTCATTATTTATTTATTATAACTTTTTAAAGTGACAATTACAGTTGCATAGAAAACATAGATTTGCTTGTTACTCTTGCATAAATCCTTTTGAATTTTGTCCACCTATTAAAACCCACATAACTCCATTAATGAAAGTTCAAACCGTCCAAGAAAAATAACATAAAACTGAGTTAGAAAGAACATGTATTACAGGTGAAACATTTTACAAAAAAAGGCTGCACACAGCCTTGCATTCCACTGATGGTTTGATGACAAGAATTTGTCTGCATACACACAAAAGACCTCCAAACATTGAATAATTAGAACAGCAGCTACACATCAATAATATGTAATCGATTTAAAAAAAAATAAAAAAATAAAGAAATGAAAAACTTTTAAGCTCTCGTGGGCCACATAAATATACATGGCGGGCCACATTTGGCCCCCGGCTTCGAGTTTGACACACGTGCGCTACACGGTCACTGAGAAGTCAGTCAAAAGGGGTAGATGAACGGGCTGGTCATATGCACTAACATTGAAAACTAATTTAGCTATGAAATGATTGACACTACTGCTCCCTGGTTTTCCCAAACAGATTGATAAAAATCTGCCAAAACAAAACTAATCCCAATTTAAAGAGGATACAATATTTTTTTATTGCTTACTGCAGAGATTGCAACAACTGTAATATTACATGACTTTAAAGTTTGATATTGTGCTGTCCAACAAAAACCCAAACGGGTTTTTGAATTGGTTTAGTTGCATTTAGTTATTTGATTATAAGCTGACCAAAATGTAAATTCTCAGTTACAAAATCCTGCCATTAATCTCTGGATACATACATGGAAAGGAAAACCAAGCTTTACTATTATAAGTTTTAATATATTAACAAATATCATCCAAGGACAAGTGAATGTTTAGTACCAAACTTTTTCTGTTTAGTCTCTACCACTTGGTATGGAGAATTTCTCCCTTTTATTTGGTTATCTCTGAAAATTAGTTTAATTTAAATTCCTATCAATGGTAGGCTCAACTATGACCTCTTTTGTTCATAAAAGGACTTCTTCACCTAAGAAAATAGTTTGTTGTTACTACCTCGGAACAAAAATAGCACCAGTTGGTACTGCAGAGTTTTTCATACACATTTTTCTCCACACATTTGTGGATTTTACTATGCCACTAGAGGTCGCTGTCATCTCAGCTTCCATTCAAAACTAGATCAAGGGGATGTGATGTTTACATTTTATTAGGTTTTATTCGTGGGTGACTTATTAAATAATCAGTATCAAGGAGTTTCAGTGTTTCAGAAAAAGATAAAGGTCTGACAGTCTAGTGTTAAGCAGCTGCATGGATCAGCAATGTAATTGTAAGAACTATATTTGCTCAAATGTGGAAATGCATACCCATACTTAGTCCTTCTGCATGCTTACACATTGTTTACCTGTTATGAAAACACAGGCAGACATTTGTGCTCCATTAGTCTGGCTTCTGTCTAAGATGAGCATCAACCTTTTGTTGGTTGGCTGATAGAATCCAGTTCACTCATCACTTACTAACTTCCCCACCCTGTTTTATATTATAACTGAACAAAGTCATTAAGGTGATCCAAATGGTCGCCGTGGATACCCTGAAACTTACGTCAAGCTATGTAGATAAATGCCCGGCTTTTGTTGCCATAGTAACAGCATGGCTGACCTTGGAGGCACGACATCCTGTTGTTGAGGGGATGTAAAGCTTGTTTGAAGCTGAAATGATCCAGGATGCTTTTTGTAATGTTTAGTGAATTCTCCTCCTTCTTTCCTGTCCTCCCCTGCTCTCCCATAGTTCTGTGGTTTTTCCTCCCTTATTTCCCTCCCCGTCTCTCGTCCTCTGTCCCTGGAGGGAGTTAATATGGGCAGTCAGCTGGTCTCTCCTCTTGCTCAGTCTCTAACAGCACCTCATTCTCCTCACCCCACCCACTGACAGGAAGCAGGAGGCAGTCTTGCCTTGCCCTAGATGGGTGAGAGCTGAGCTGTATCTGTTCTGGGCTCTATCTATGTGTCAATGTGTTGAGAGTTCTGCCTTCAGAGGAGGATGTGGTGAGGTGTGTACATGTGTGAATGGAAGCTTTTATTCTTATCTGCAGTCTTAACACTCTTGGGTTTAGTCTGGCTTTCATAGAAAATTCTTAACAACCATTGTGACTTTTGATTATACCTGTATAAATATTAGACCCCCCCCTCTCTCATTTTGAATATGAGTGGGGGGGCAGCCCATCTAAGCTGTCTTTATCTCCCCACCCCCCGCTCTCTTCTCCACCCTCCCTTGTGTTTGCATAGTAGAAAGCGGTGTGGACCTGAAATGTGTGTGCATATGGAGAGGTTAGCGTGCCTTTAGCCAGCGTGTGTGTGTGTGTGTGAATGTAGAGTGCACTATATGAGGCATGAGGCAGTGTGTGTTTTGGAGGGGTATCGGGAGAGAGGAGTAAATCAGGGACTCCAGCTGTGGATCAGTCAGTGAGGATGGTGCAGCGCTTTAGCCTTCGTAGACAATACTCCAAGGTAAGCTTTAGCACACGTGCATCTTTGCCTATTGAGATAATCTGTGTTTTAACATGCTTGCGTTTTTAAACCAGTTGTAGCAAAAATTTGAGCTTTCTGAAAATTTTAGCTGCAAGCAAAACCACTTCAAATTTTCTATTATCTGGGCAAGGCATTGAGCTGGTATGTCTTTTCAAGTTTATTTTTGTTTCTATCTTTATAAGTCACCAGTTTAATATAATGCTTGGCAACATTGATGTTGATAGCTTAATCTGTGTTTTGGTTCTTTTGTTTAAACTGTCCCTTGGTGGTAATGTGGGTGAAGGGCTGTGTTAAAACCACTCAGAGCCTGCTGTTGTGCAGCTGGTGCTCAGCCTGTGGCATTAATCACGATTAGCTACTGATTAATTGATAGACCAACTCCACCTTCACCTTTTATATTTTGGGTATTTGCTCTGGCAGATGCAGATATACACTCCCACTTCTTAAAGTAAGGCAAAAGTCCAAATCTGGATGCAGAGATGCAGTGGGATTAAAAGCAAACGCTGTTTGGTATGCGCCAAAGTCAAATACTTTATTGTTTTGGTGTAAAAACTAGATATAGTGATGTTCTTGGGAGCAGGCTGCTCAAGTAAAATGTTAGCCAAGCCTTCTGGCTGATCTTCTCATGTCTTGAGATTGCAGTTCCTGAAGGAGACTGTAGTGTATCTTCAGTAATAGTCTCCTTTAGGGTCTGGCTACAACTTCTATCCATCCCCAGTGGCTGATGGGATTTATTGGAAAAGAAGGGGGTTGGGTTGATGACCTCTCCATAGGTTCACCTCTCTTGTCATTGATTTTTGGTCAGCTTTTGTTCCAGATTATTGATACTATTTTAAGTCTTCAGATGAATCTTACAAGACCATAAGAATAAAATCCGGTATTTTTTAAAAATAGGACGACAAAAGAAATGTATGTGTATTGAATGAAATAAAAATGGAAAAAAGGCCAATCGAAATTAGCTTTTTTTTTTTGCAAAAGCTCAGATTTTAAATTGTAACCATGTATGTTTTATTTGTTTTATTGTGACCAAAATGTTATCTGTGCTGAACCAAACACTGTGTGCAAAATCCTAAAGTGTGAGTCGGATACCTTGAAGCTACATTCACTCGCTGTAGGTTTAAACCAGGGGTGTCAACCTCGTTTTCACTGAGGGCCACATCAGCATAGTGGTTGTCCTCAAAGGGCCAGAAATAACTTATAGATGTAACTAAATGTAATGAAAAATAAACGTAACTACTCCTTAATATTAAATAACTCATAATTTATTTATTAAAACTTTTTAAAGTGACAATTACAGTTGCATAGAAAACATATGTTTGCTTGTTACTCTAGCATAAATCCTTTTAAATTTGATTCTCTCAGGTTAGGTTATATGGACAGTGTTTAAGTCCTAATGTATAGTTGCCCAATCCGATATTTCAAGTCTGTTTCCCCTAGATATGAATAAATACAAACCAATTTTCATTTTTATTTTAAGAAATTAAAAACTTTTATGCTCTCGCGGGCCACATAAAATGCCATGGAGGGCCACATTTGGCCCCCGGGCCTTGAGCTTGACACTTGTGGTTTAAACAACCACTTTCAATGAAATGTCCATGGAAACGTGCGTTTTGGGCTTCCCTGCTTGTCTTGTGCGAACACCATGGGCTAAATGCGCATTCTAGAATCCGAGTTTAACGCGTTCCCAAATGGCCGGAGTGTTCGTAGCTTTAGAAAAAAGTTTACTACAAAGTTCACATTCCCTTAAAGATTAGTTTGATTTTTAATTTCATTTTTTGTACTTGTGTCACTGAGTAAAGTGAAATGTAATCTAGATTATCCCCTTTTAAAGTCCAGTTACTCTGAAAAATATAACAAAATCCTCAGAGAATATCTACGTAGCTGAGAATCTATAGAGACGGATATTGAAGGGAAATCGATTCATTAGATCATGTGACAGAGCAGTAGGGAAAGGTATCAGTGGCATGGAGGATCTGAGCAGCACCTGATCCCTGAGGCTTGTTCTGTCCTTGTCAGTTTGACATCCTCATCCTGCTCTCATCATCATTGAGTTTGAGGAGGAGAGAGTTTATGACCTTTGGAAAAAAAATAGCCTGGTTTGTCCTGAATTCAGTTTGGCGATTTAATGTTTCCTGAAAAGCTCCAAAAGAGGAAGACCAGGTGCTGTTTTGTCGCTCTTATATGTCGTGAGGCAGACAGATTTATACCTGCTAACTTTGAATTCTTATGAAACTGAAGCTACAGCAGATTTTTCTTTAGATCTAGGAAGGGCAGATACAGACGCTTGCTGTTAATTTTTGTTTACATCTGTGTTTATATGGGCTTAGAACAGAGAAATGTCCTGTGGTTAACACCGGAGATGATGTCAGGGTTTTGCAAAGTGCAGTTCTTGCAAAGTTAGCTGTGTTTCAGGCGTTTGTTCTGTTCTCAGTGCTGTTCAGAGTTCAACAGGATAAGTTTTTTTTTTCCCAGACATTAAAAGACAGAAAACCTTTTTTATAAAGTCTAATTGCACATTATCTATTTAAGTCTTGTGCCACCCTTACATCCCAATATATCTTTTAGATTAGGGGTCTCCAACCTGCAGTTACCTCTCCATAGAGGCTCTCTGGTTAAAGAAAAATGAAAAGTTTTTAATTTTAAAACGTAACTGTAAAGTAATAAGTAGCCTAAGTGGTAAAGTAAAAAAGACAAAGTTATTTTACTCAAACTTTATTCAATTCATTCACAAACTGTTGGACAGTACATACAAAAGCCAAAAGTGCCTAAAGCTTAAAACATTTTAACACATTTTTGTGTGACGTGTTTCTGCAAAAAATCTGTTGGAGGTCAGAAAAAACAAATAGAGTTAAGGCATACCAGATTATAAACCAGATTTTGTATTTTTTCAACATATGCAAGGATTTTAAGTGTGCTATATGGTTTGAAAAATATGGTAAGGTTTACCGGATTAGCTGTTTTTACTTCTTCCTTTTTTTTTTAAATGGGAACCTTTCATATCAATGTCTCTTTCATATGCATGTACTTTATTTGTGGTCAACAAGACTGGCCTAAAATTAAATTAAAGCTTTGAAAGCTAATTTAACTTAAAGAAGCATCTCTAAAATGCCTATATGTATTCTTTTTTTCTTAGCAGTCAAGGTCAGAGTTGTGGCCTGTAGGGGTGGAGATGAGTCAGAGTACTGCAGGAACTATAAGAGGTACCTGACTTTTGCACAGTACTGTGCACAAATATTATTGTTTTGTTGCTGCCAAACCTTTTTAATTTTTATATGACCAGATTGACGCACATTTACACACACGTGTGTGTGTGTATTTATATATCTTTACACTTACCGTAGGTACACTTCAGCTGAGAAAACAGACTATAAAAAAATGAATTCAGGAAATTGTGTTGAATGATTCATAAAGAAACCATGCAGTTCCTTTTTTTCCTATATGTATCTATAGTTTGTTTTAAAAACAAGAGGTTTAAAGTCTCTTCAATGTTATTTTGAATTTTAATGTGTACTTTTTTTCAAAATAATTGTTTCCAGGTAAGTTTTTTTTAAATACATTTCATACCTCAAAGTAAATGTAGAAAAAGCAAAAATAATGTTTTTTTTTGTTTTTTACATCTGTAATGCCAGCATCTGTTTGGAATTTAGAAAATCATTCAAAACCAGAGCAAACTCTGGTATTGATTGCCACTTGTATACAATGCATGTTCTGGTCCTGTGTTTTCTTTTTGGTCTCCGGAATTACTCAAAACTGCATTTTTGTGTGTGTGTGTGTGTGTGTGTGTGTGTGTGTGTTTTTTTTAATGCATTTATGCGAGATAAATAATGCAAGATACACAGGGATCTTTATTAAAATAACCTATTTAGACACATGAAGAAACCCTAACAGCATTAGTCCTTTTTCAGTGTTTGAGCGTTTTTGTTGTGGATCTTAGTGTTCACATTTGCTCTGTTGTGCTCTTCGTACAGCTTGTTTATAATATATGTATAAATGGTTTGTTTTTTTCTTCCACATCAAGAACATTGTCTACTAGTTAGCCCTTTCTCTGCAGCAGCTTTCTTTCAGCATTCACAGTCTTTACCTTTTATTTAACGTCTTGAGGACAGTCTTTTTTTAGCTTTCACCTCCTCGTCACCACACTCCCTCTCATCTGTATCCAGGCCTCAGACAGTGGAGCTCATCTCCATGGAAACGAGTAATGTTCAAAGGGGGCCAAAGTGGCTTTACCCAGCTGAATGCTTGCAGGTTGCCCAACTCATCTCATGGCCAACTCCTCAGCCTGTTTGTTGCATTAATGAACAGTTTGAGCGGAGAAAGGAGTCTTGCCTAAAATGAGACTCTTAAGCAATTTGCCAATGCTTGATGTGTTTCAAGTAGGTTTTGTTCTAAATGTTTATATAAGGATTTGCCGTTTGTCAAGTATTTAAAACGTGTGAGGTTCTTTTTTATTAGACTTTGATTCTCAGTTTACATAGAAGCATCCATTGCTTTTCAGATCAGATAGTGTCACAAAGTTCACAAATGTTTTAAAGAAAAGAAACCTATCTTGGTGCTGTCCCATCACCATGGAAAGAGAAAGAAGGTAGTCACTCCAGACAGAGAAACTGCCACTTTCTATGCTTCCTTCTTTCTTCATAATATGCTTTTCCAAATCCCTTTTGTTTCTCTTGTGTCAACGTCATGCTGGGAAATGTGCATTTAAAATACTAGAAAGAATAAAAATCTTGACAATTGTCAGGGACGTTAAGAAGATTCTGTTTTTGTTTAGATAAAGTCAGACATTTTGAATGGACAGTCATCTGATCTGTTTTGTAAAATCTTTAAATAAGCTTGGTTAAAAAACTCACCCTTACATGTCATGGGTGTGTGTTTGCTGGAAGTATTCACCATACTGTGTTTATTTTTATGTCTTCCCTTCACCCTGTTTAATTAGGGTGTTAAATATTCATTCATAAATGCTCAAACCCTTATCTGCTGCTTAGCATTCATAAAAACACAAAACACTCAGGTTTTATGTTTTTAATGGACGACAAAGAAACACATTTGTGTGAGATTTCAGTGAACGTGTGCTGTTAGTGTGCATGAACAGGAGTAGAGGTGATATATTTTACACATGCATAATATGTGCATGACTCTACGTGTTGGTCAGAGAATCCGATGGAGTAATGTGAAAAAAGGTTCTATTGAGGTTTACAATACTTATCGGCAGCTTAGTGGTTAACTGTTGTGGTTCTAAATAAGAAAGGCAGTTCTTTTTTCGATACTGTTATTAATAGATCTGATAAAAGGCTGCTTAAGTTCTCAGGGGAGTACAGAAGTATTCATATTAAGTCTATTCAAAGAATATAAATTCTGTGTTTTTTTTTTTATTTATATATAGATGTTTTCAATCCACATTAGTTATTCATGTATTAACAGACAACAGTGTTTTGGATCTCTTAATATTTCTCTACTTTGACAATCAACTTAACTCTACTTCCTTTTCTCCCTGTTTTTTTGCCTGTGCATGCAGTTTTGTTCAGAAATGTGAACATGTCGGTAATGAGTCAGTGTGGATCATTCTTTGTGTGTTTATTTTTGGCCTGCAGCTGGTCCTTCCTTTTCAGGCTTGTGTGTGTATTTGTGGCCTTAGTATATGCAAGCATATTTCTCTCTGTTGTTTTCTCGATCTTTTCGAAAGCCGTCCCCATTTCTAAAATAGTTGTTCTCGTCTAAAACAATAAGGAGATTGCAAAAAAATTAGATCAATAAATTACAGTGATTAATGCACAGCATTAATGTCATTGCAGGTTATATAAACATAAAGAACATCAGGATTTTGTTATGGGCTGAAAAGGCAGTGAGCACTTACTGGATTTGTTATCAGCAGGTTTGGGCCTGGGTTTATCACAGTTCGATGACACTAGAAAGAGCATCCGGCTTTAAAAAGGCTGACAATTTTATCCATTCTATAAAAATCCACTATGAGGAGCAGAAGAAGATACTTCATGCATTTCAGTCATAACAATATCCCCCCTAAAGGGTTTGAATAAATATATTTCCATCTTATGCACAGTTTTGGTTCATTTTATTTTGCAAGCACTAAGAACCTTTTTGTTCAATTTGACCTACTTGTCTGTTTTTTCCAGACACTCATCTCATGCATCTCTGTGATTGTGCTTCTAATTTGGTTTTACTTTGTTTTTCAATGAAATTCCTGAGTGGGGAAGCAAAAGGACAGCCAGCCTCTGCAGCATCCCCGCCTGTCTCGGCTCAGTCTATCATTTGTGTTATACTGATCAAATATGGATGAGGCCATAGATCGCTGAGCTCAGCTCTGCTCCTCTGCACTGACCCATTTATAACACCCATGGACATGCACTTTAAATCTGATCACGCCCTGTTTGGAAATGTCACATTTCCCCTTTAATAACCATTTCTATTCCTTCTGTAGATTCTTACCTTTTTTGGGGGGGGTTAGTCACACTTTACCATTTCTGCCTCGATAAAAATCATACAGAATGAATTACAGATTAATCTTGTCAACCTGTCTTATTATTGTCTTTTGTTCTTAACAATCCTACATTTTTATTGTGGATGTCACCTCTATGAGGATGATGTATAGTCCAGGTATGTTAGATCTATGCTTCCCTTACTCTTATCTCCTATTGTCTTGTTAGCATACATGTTCTTCTTTTCAGCACATTCATGGTATTAGCCCTTGATCCCCATGATGTCACTCTGTGACATGAGGCATTAAGGCCAATTCCTGTAAAAGGAAAAACATGTAATTATACAATGCAGTGAAAAAGAAATACTGAAAGGAATCCTGCTGGAAATGGGAGACCAGACAGAACTTTAATTACCGTTTGCAAAGACGGCAAGTGACTAAAATTGTGTTGAGGCTTAATCTTTGGCTCCCCCTGGTGGACTTTTGTTGCAGATGGTTTTCCTCCTGTTGGGATATCAGATTATGTTGAAACTTATTTCTACTGCATAGTCATTTTACTTGTGAATTTTCTTATGATAACCTTGTTTTTTCATTCTGACAAGTGGAATAATAAACAAGAGACTAAAACTTAACATAAAAATAAAAAAAAATAGTGCAATTTGGATATTTTTCATTTATCCACCATTGTTTGGAAGGTCATGGTAATTATAGTAAAAGGTAAAACCATAGGTGTTCTTGGTCTCAATATAAGTAGAACAAGTGTACAAGGATTATATAAACATTAGGATACAATTGTTCCTATTATCCTCCATATTAAGTTATATATTTTAAAAAGCAAACAAAAAGACAAAAATCCTTGCAAGAGGCTAAATTGAATTTCAAAAAAATTTGCTTAGAATTTGGATTTGCTTTCTTTGTGCTCGTGACTGAACCTGTAGATTTTCTCAATCTGCTAATTAGGAGAACATCCCAAAAATGTTGTTTGGATTAAAGCAGAAACATAATGATAAGAACTTCCTTTAAACTAAACACCACTCCTAATTACACGCATTCCTATTATGAAATCTACTGCTTCCCATTTCCTTCACTCATACATTGTGGTAGTTCTCAGATGCCAAACCAGCTATTAAATATCTTTTCAAAGTGGGCACTAAAGTCAGCACTGGGTCACGATGTGTGGCTAGACCAAATAATCTCCCAAGGCCAAAGAGCTGGGACTGTTTGTTCTAGATGTTTCATTCTCTTGTTTATGAATAGGGTGGCATGGTTTTTTGCCTCGCATAGTGGCGCATGAATGTTGTCCAGGATAAAGCAGGGTCAGCTCTGAATTTTAGCCATTGCCCTCTCTGTTTTAATGTTGCATAATCAGGTCAGGGTAAATTCAGACAGAAACCGTTCAAATCAAACGCCAGCCAAAAGCATACTCCAAATTTTATTTCTATGCAGATTTTACTTCCCTGAAAGTGCATATTTCTTTTTCTGCTAATTTCTAGCAATGATTGCACATGAACTTTTTTAATATCTTGAAATGATCAGAAGACAAAAACATTTATAAAAACAATTTATAACTTTCAAACTCTTGGAGGCTTCCATTTTTTTAACTTTGCTTTCTAAGATCTTTTAAAGAGTGTCAGCTCTGACTTTGCACTGTCACTTTAACAAATAGTTACACCTTATGCAGTTAACTGCATGTCTATATTTGTGGTCAGTGGATTTGGATGAAAATCATTTTAAACTAATTAAATTTACTATAGATTTTATGACAAAGAACTGTTTTAACAAAAGACATGAAAGGTTTTAATTGGTGTTTTATACACCTATATAGCCAAATCAGCCTGTGTATAACATGCCTAGTGGTTTATGGTATCTCAGCTTAGACTGCTGCCCCCGTGACCAGGCCCAGATGAGCGAAAGAAGATTGGTGGATGTATACAAGTTGGGAAGAGCAGTTCTTTTTATCAAAAAGTTGATGTGCAAACACCTCAAAGACGATTTTCCCATCAGTCCATGCAGACAGTACTCAGTCTCCCACCTTTATATAGCTTCTCACACTCGTGGACCGCAGCACAGTAAAATCAGTCACCATTTATAATCATGGTGGGAGGTAGTAATGTTGTTGCATCATAATATATAATTTTGTATAAGTTTGTGGTCCAAAAATGTAGCCCAATTATAAAGTTCCCAAAATCCCAGGCCTCTTATTCTTTTTAGTGAATCTCTCATGGTTACACTTAATTTCACCCTTTGTCTCGACTCTACAATTGTTACATCATAACCAGCCTCTTGTTTGCCTCTAATGGATTTTTCCAGACCTGTTTGGCTGTCTAACACAAAGCTGGGATGAAAACAAGAGTAGGTCTTTCCGCTGAATGACAAGATTCCTTTTCTGGAATGCTCCTTACGGCTAGTTGCAATAGAGTGGAAAACTGAGACAGTGAGCGCAACAGGTGGAATATTTACCCAAGGTGCAATATTGATGTAATCTTTGGTAAAGATGTTCTCTTTTAAAGACGAAGCTGAGCTCACATGTTTTTGTATCATCAGGGCTTAAACACGATTTTAACATCTTACTGGTTTTATTAATGACCTTTTTAAATGTAATCACAATTGTGTTTTACGTTTTTTCCTATCAGTGTGGCTGAAAGCCTTATACTGGTCCTCAGCAAAAGCTCTATTATGACTACAACACTAAAAAAATGCAGATTAAGAACAAAAAAAGTTTGTTTTGGTTTGACACGTCTTATATTTAATCATTGTTTTGCCGAAAGTATGAATTTGTCTTGAACCGTGGGATTTATTACCTTAAAAAATGTACCCTGTGATTTACTGAAGAGGTAATAATTACCACTCTTTCCTTCTCTGGATCCCGTTGTACATGATTATTTAATGGAAACGTTAAATGCCTTTGTGTGTGTGTGTGTGGGGGGGTCTTTTGGTCCATTACTGAATGAAAATTGTCATCCTTTCATAGCACCTTCTCTATTCTTTACCAAAGCCCGGGGACAATTTGGCTCCATTTCCTTCCAATGAAAGTAAAATCCGACTAGAAACAGTTGTCTGACAGTCAAGGTCTTATTCTCTAACTGAGTTTACTCTATTACTTTTGGAGCTAGTTCTATTCAAACACTCTAATCTTACCATTTTTGCTAAACTTAAATCAAAAGGTCTTTGAACTTCCTTTATCTTTGCTTCTTTTGAACTTGCTTTAACCTGCTGTTTCATTTGGGAATTTTCCAAAAAGTTTACCACAGTAGTGCTTGGCAGAGTAAACAGTTAGGTTTATAGCATTTATGTCATTACCCCTTAACTGTCTTTAGTTGGACCTCAAACCGATCTTTCCCAATTCTTTTTTTACCTTAAACTCAACTTCTATTTTGTTTATCTTTGTCTTCTGTCAGTAATTTGTGAACTTGAGTTCCCCTCCCTCCACTATTATGTCACTCCATTTTGTGCTATTTAGGAATGCAAATGATGCTGCCAAGTAAGGTGTTGTGTTGAGTCATCCTGAAGGCTTACATATTTTAGTTTTCAGGAGGTGTTGCTGGAGGATATAGAGTATGTGGAATTAAAAAAAAAATTCCCCTAAAATGTTTTTTTTTTCTGTTTTGTTTATTTCAGATTTCCACTTAAGTGTCACAAAATTCAAAACAAATATGTTCAGTCAAAATCTAACTCAGACTAGTTGACTTATTTAATTTATGACATCTTTAAATAATTTTGGCAGATTCATTCATTTTATAAAGCATACCAAGATGGTGAAAAAAAAACCCTACTGTATCAAGCAATGACACACAAAATATAGAAATCCCTAGCAATAATTCCAGGATGTTGCCATGCTGGAGTGGCAGTACACACAGGTTCCAGTCCTTCTTAAACATCATAACTTCAAGCTATCATGCCAAGCATGATCCCATTTAAAAGTGTTACAGCTGTGGGCACAACAAAAAGACAACATTCCACAGATTCCAAATGTGCCTGTATACCATGACCTGTATAATTTGTGTGATGTTTATTTACGTAAAAGAAACGGCTGATAAAGTCTAATGGGGTCCCTCGTGAACATTTTGTGTCATCAAACTGCAGCTAACATGCTTTCTGATTAAAAAAGCTCACTGCAGCCGGCGGTCCACGGCCTGGAGCTTGGGGACCAGCGACTTAGATGATTTCACATTAGTGCAGCTGATGAAAATTATCTGTCCAAATTACTTCTTTTGTTAATCTTTTTACTAAGATCTATACCGAGTAACAATGTGTCCAAATATGTTACTGTTTACTACAGAAACTTCATTCTAATGTTTTCAGGAGCACCATAAAAGTACAGTGCTCCTGTTTGTGATGTGTCTGGGGTAGAACATTACAATGCACATCTACAGAGCATCACTCTGTACAAAGCTTTTACTACAAAGTGAGTTTTAATTTTATTTTGAAGTCATAGTAGGTATTCATGACAATATATGATGATATTCTGACTTCTTTTATGAAATAAATTAACAAAACAGTACTTTGTTGAAACTATGCTGTAGTGTTTCATCTGTTCCCAAATAACAAAAAAATATTTTTTTCTTTTAAAGAAACCCGACTACCCTGTGCAGTGTATATTTGAGGTTAGCAAAAGCTTAAAATAATTTCTGAAACGTCCAATCTTTTAAACTAACTGGCTCAATCATTGAGCCAGGCTGAGCGAACCAAAATCTTTAGGGTTGAGTTGGTTTAGAACCAAAGCTCCCCCTCCTTCAAGAGCCTTTCTCACAACCCCTTACTCCTTGCTTCTTCTCTTGGCTTTTCTTATTCAATGACAGCTCCTGGTGGGCCCTTTTTTCCCCCGTCTGATCTCTTCCTCCGCTCACATCCGTTCTTTGCTTCACTTCTTCCTCTGGGGATTTAAAGTTCGATGGACTTTTTGAAGCCTCAAGTTCACAGTAAACTCTTTATTCCTTTGCTTCTGCCTACATATGACCTGGTGAGACTCCAAGTGATTAACTGCTTCTGTTCTGACATCCCAAACCCACATCGGGGTGCTTTGTTCCAGCTGAGTCCCTCCTCTTTCTCTAATGCATGCTGGCATTGACAGTACTGCCTGTCAAAACCCATATTTTATCTCCACAGTCCTGTTACTCTGTTGAGCACGTGTTTGCTCTGAAGCACATCAATGGCCTTTGAACAACGGCTGCTCTGTTAACTGGCAGCATGATTCTGTCTGCAACTATCCATGGGACTGATTTATTGAAGGCTATCTTCAGCACTTTGTGGATTCTGGATGTTCAGTCAAGTCATACAGTTTTGACTTTTAGTTGTCAGGACAGATGTCGGTCAAGTGGACTTCTAAGTGGACCTTTTCTAAAGATTGCCATGACAGATAACATCCCTTCAAGGACTTCACTTTTTTTTGCTTCCACAGGTTTCTACTTAGAAACACTTTTGCAGAAAAAAAGATAAAATTGACATCCTGTCCAAGCTGTGCTTCTTTCCTATGGAGGTCATCCATAGCCTGGTAATGTCTTGTCCATTAGCTTCTTCCACCATGTGGGATTTAACTTGGATGTGCTCTGTTTTGGATGCCTTATTTCTTATTTCTTTGTGATGATGATGATGATCATTGATCATTTTATTTCAAAACTTTGATTTTTTTCTTCTTTAGATTAAGGAAAGTGATTTTGTCTTAGTAAGGTTAACTTCTTGTTGCCAACTGGATCTCTTGGTTCATCTCAGAGAGTCCTCTTTTTTTTCCAGACATTCACACACTACTTCAGGTAAAATGCATGTGTCATTGTGAAGAGTCAACTGGGCTTTAGCCAGCATGATACAGATTAATTCGATGTTGATTTCTATTATTATTGTTACCTCAGTCAGTAGAAGGAAATGGAAACTGGATATTTGGTTTTGTTAATTTATTGCTGAAAGCATCATAATTTATATATTAAAAAGTAGATTAAGGTCAAATATGGTATTGTAAAAAACAAACCAACTAATTGATAAAGTGTAGCCAAGCAAGGTAAACTGCAGTGTGCTGCTAAACACACTGTCACTTCAAATATTATCACATATAAACATGGGTAAGCTCTCCTAACTACATTTTTTTGTCTTTATTTCTGTCGTATTAGTAGATAAATACTACTCTGTTATCTAAGTGACAAAAAAATGGAATGATGCTGCTCTAGTATACACAAATGCCTATCGTATATCCATATTAATCCTTATTTATGTTTAACTCTGCTGATAAGCAAAGTTGAGAGCAGCTTGTCCAGCCTAAAACCACTAGTGGACATGCCCAGACAGCTCTCCTACTACATCCTCAGATGTAACAGGAGAGCTGTGGATCATTGTAGAGTTCTGAGAAAGAACCTGATTTGGTATCGTTTTCATCTTTACACATGAAAGTAGTTTTTAACTGAAACACAAACTGACAGCAGAGGGTTTTTAAAAACTACTCAGTAGTGATGGGAGGTGGAACAACTAACAAGCTGGAGCTTTTCTGTCCTCCCTGACAAATAACCTTGACCCTGAATGAAATGACACAAAAAGAGGCCTAAGATAACGGAGGTATTGTTGTTGCTTAAACAAAGTTTTGTATTGAAGCCAGTTGTATTGAAGCCAGTTGTGTCATTAATTATTTGAAAACGATACGCTAGGTTTTCCTGAATAAACTTTTTTGTCTGTGAGACACTCTACCAAGAGGCTACTTTGTGAAAATGACTTTAGATTGGCTCTGTTTGTGCTCCAACCTTCAGAACATTTTGAAGAGCTGTAATACTGAGACATTTGTTAAAACATGTTATATGAGGGAGCTTGAAGATGGAATTTGGTTGAAATCAGAAGATAGTATTTTGTACTTTAGCTCACATTTTTGACAATCACTGTTAAAACTAAAATGCTTCCTAACTTAGAAATCATGGCTCTCTCCAAAGTTGATTTGATGTTCATATTTGTTGTCCTATTCAGGTGAATGATAATGACGAAGCCAAAAAATAGTATTGTCTGCTTTTTTTGTTAATTTGACCCTAAACATTGTTTTTTAAATGCCTGATCACTTGTTGAATAATTTATAATTGTGTTAGATCCAAGTAAAACAGATTGCCTTTCCATGGGTCTAACCAGCTTTGCTTGGATCAAAGGCATTTACACAACCTGAGTCTAGCAGCAGGCTGACCCAGTTTAGACGCATAGACAGAGTCTGAGCACAAGTGTGTGAGTGTTTGTGTGTAAGAGGGAGAGGACCGCAGAGAAACAGGGCAGGTCCAAGCAGACCTTTTGTTTTCTACTGATAAATTCTAATTAGGGTGGGATCAAGTGCCCTATTCAATTGCAAACATACACAAGCATGAAGCTACACAGAGCCCAGAGGTTCAGTACTCTTTGTTTTGGCTAAGCTGGACATTAACATGTTTGGTTTCATTAATTCTTTAGCTACAATGAAAAACATCTTTCATTTACCACATTAAAACTCAATATTTGCCATCTACACTGATCAAAGAGATGCTTTCAATTCGTGTAACTCTTTGTACGTCTTAGCTATGACTGCTAACAGTGACAGTAATGTTTTTATAATAAAATAGTGTATTTTTAAGCACTTTTTAAGTCCACTAAGGAGACTGTGCAGTTAAAAGAAAGATTAAAGTACATGAAAAAAATAAATAATTAAACAAAAGTGATAGTGAAACTGTGGCAGGTACAGGGAAAAGTCAGGTGAAGGGAAGATGCAGGCGGTGCAGCAGCATAGAGGAACCTGGACAGATTTGGAGAGGAGGGATTGTGGATGGCTGTGAAGGTGTACAGCAGGAGCTTGTGGTCAGTTCTGAGTTTGACAAGGAGTCAGTGGAGCTGCTGTAAGACATGTAGGATATGATGTGGTGTAATGGGGTCCAGTTTGAGAGAATGTGGGTGATGCTGATTGCAGATAATCTTTTCACTAAGGATTTAGTGAGAGATTGTGTCAAAGACTGCACACAAACTAAGGTGGATAAGGATGAGGAGTGACTCACTATGCAAGATAATCGGGGGTTTTGATAAGAACAGTAATAAGACATAAACCAGACCAAAATAGTTCTGGGTTGGATAGCAATGAAACTTGAGGCATAGATAACATTTTTTTGTGATCAGAACCATCTTTTTGTATTATTATGGGGATAGTTGCAATTTTAAAGGTCGAAGGAACATTTTCAATAGAAAGAGAAGAATGTATAATGCCACAGATGAGGGTAGCAGAGATGGGAGGCATGATTTAACCAGTGCTGTAGGGAGGCGATGGGCCAGTCGTCTTCAAGTGAATGCATCAGAATAGACTGGAGCAGAGAGCTTGAGGCCAGCTAGCGGAGCTGGTTAGGTTGGTATTTCAGGCAAATCTTACAGACTGTGGAACAAGCGCTAAATTTGGCAAGAATGTACCTTAGAATACAAAAAAAGGCACGTAAGCCAAGAGAAAAATCTAAAATAGTGACCCTTTGTAAAGATGGTGGCCATACAGTCAATTATTATGAAAATTTTCTATGTTTATATGCTCCAGTCTAAAAAATGTGGGCTGTTCATGCACATATTGCAGTCTTTAAATTTGAGGGGTACTAGGGCTGCACGATATGAGGAAAACTCGCGATATGCGATATTGGTAATTAATATTGCGATAACAATATAAATTGCGGTATATAAACAAATAGCAAAAAAAACAAAAACATCATTTCCATTTCACTGCAACAGTTTAAAAATTATACTCCAAATGATTGGTTAAATGCATAAAGGGATTTATTTCATTTGTTCAATATTTCAAGCTGCCATGAGTTTGTTTTAGCACATTTAAGGTAATCATTTATTGCGATTTTTGCCGTCTTTTGCGGTATGCATATTGCACAGCTTGATTTCGCGATAACGATAAATTTGCAGTATATTGTGCAGGCCTAAGGGGTACCTACAGAATTCTAAATAAATGTGGAATATATATTTATATACTATATATTTTAACATTTTTGATTTTTCTCATGGCTAATATGCTTTTTTGAAAAATGGGGGTTCTAAAATACAGTACATCAATGCCAAATTTGGTACTTGTACTTATTTACCGGCTCCACTATGCCGACTATAACTTCTACATCACAGCTACAAGCTTTTCAAACTGAATTTTTTTTGTCTTCTCTTTATACACAACAATTTGAATAAAGAAAAAGGCATAAAATACAATTTTGAGCTTAATTTCCTTTTATATAGGTCTTCCATCATGAGAACAAATGCCACAAGAACATATTAAAAACACTCAGAACACTTTTTTCATTGGAGTCTGTCTTTAGAGATCTCTGCACTGGAGCAACAAAAGTTAGAGTTGGAAACCAAATGACCAACTGCTTCTTATACTTTTGCTTTATAACTTGCACCTCTGATGACAAGGAAGTTTCGTGGCCAACGAAGGGCGTTGTTTCAACGCTAGTGTGTGAAGGTGTACAGACCTTCTTATCACAGTATCTTAACCATGCACTGTTACTGTGAACTCCAGTTCAGAGAGACTATCTGGCTTGTCCTTTGTCCTCTTTATCTTTTAGTAAGGAGAAATGTAGTTGTTAATGAAGACATGTTGATAGTTCTGTTCATTTAATGCAACAGGAATGTCTATTGCTCTTTGTAATGTTTACCGGTGCTTCTATCACCCTTTTGCTGTGCTCTAATTTATTTATTTATTGATATGATCACTCTGTTGACAATAATCTTGAATAAATAAAATAATTTTTCAGTTGCCAATTATATGGATTTGTTTGGTGTTTTCACACACAAAATTGATTTTAACCAAAGAAAATACTGTCAAGCAATTGCATTCAGACAGAGTACTCTTCTACTTCTTAGAGGAACTTTTCTTTGGAAACATTCCCATTTGTGTTTTTATGCCGCAAAATAAGATGTCCAACAGGTTTTTCCTGCCCTGTCCTTTTTGTGGCAGTAAAGTGGAAACGGGCTGAGAGTTGATACGCTGGAATGGCAGCTCAGACTCGCCTTGAGCCCTGAAGTTAGACAGCTTTGTGAGAAAGCAGGAAGTGAGGCCCTTGACAGACTTGTTGATTTTTTTCTCTTTTTTGCTGTAACTACTTAATATGCTGATATCTGACAGTGATTTTTTTAAAATAACTCAGCATTTTTGTGCGGCTTTAGTACAGATAATAGAACTGTGTTAATTAATTGTGTATAAATTAATGGGAAACACAGGTAAAAATAGAATAAACTTAAGAAAATGTGATCAAAATGGAAACAGTTTTATTATGAACACTGTCTGTACCGTATGGATATTTTAGACGTTTATTTTTGGACAGGTAATCCTCCTTTCGAGAAATAGAGTGACTGCTTGATCTTTGTTTGAGGATGAGGCGCTGCCGCGCCACGCGGGCTTGCAGCTGACGCGATGATGTCATGCCTCTTCTCTGAAGGGCGGGGCGGTGATAGCAGTGGGCGGAGCTTTGTGCATCGAAGTTTAGGTGGTTTTCAACTTTTCACAACACGCCGGGTCAGTGGGAGCGCGTAGGGATTTAAAGACAGTCGACACTGCCAGGTTATTATTGATATTTACGAACCAACACTTGAGCCGAAGTGAGAAGACAGATGAGAGTACAGGACCCGCCGCCACCGCGGGGAAAATGCACTGGGAACAGTTTCTGCGATTTACCAATGGGAAGGTTAAGGTGAGCGCTGGCTTTCATCCTGATTGAAGGTGAAACTTTTATTGGACTGATTCTGTTAGCGTTTAAAAGCAAAACATATAGACAAACATGGATGTATTCGGTGTTTGTAGTTGGCTTTGAGTGAATTCAATTTCTATTAACGGGGGGATTCGTCATCTCTTAGTCACGCCGCAGGTGTTGTTCTTGAACAAATAAGGTGCATATTGCATATTATTCACCTCTTCCCTGACTGCTGAGCCCCTACGGTGTCCGGGCAGGCTCAGCTCTGTTCTCTGCCCTCAGGTGAGGTAATGAATGACCCCCCTCCACTTTTCTTTTGAAATAATTGTGTAAGTGCGCCAGTCGTGGTTCCTAGAATTTGTATTAATTGAAGTTTCTAGGAAAATTTTAAGGGCAAATTAACAGTCAAGCTGGTGTTCACAACAGTAAAAACAAATAAACATGTAAAACTCAAAATCTAATACAAATAATAAGATTAAAATGTTGAAAAAATTATTACTATAGTAATAACAACAAAATAAATTCTTATGTTTTTCTGTTTAAGTCAGCTCTATTTTTATATTAAGTTTTAAGAAGTGCCTACATGTGCTGAAAAAGAGTCTTAACTTTCTTTTCTTTGTTAAGGCTGAAAGGGAAGTTAAGACTTTAGTGAAACTGACCAGTAATGGCCTTTCAAAGCTGACTCCCTTTACCCTCCCGCCAGACAACTGGCAAAAGGAAAGCAGAAGTTTGAAATTTAACACAGATGTCAGCAAAATGACAGAAAAGGGACCATGTGCAACTCATGGTTTCTTACCTCACTGTCCTATTTTTTTGGTTTGCTTAATTCCTTTTATTGTGAAATGACGACCTCCCTCTGTTTACCCATGTCTGTGCCTCAGATCGACCGGCTGGAGGTGACTGGACTTGGCCAAACACCTCTGAATGTCTCTTGTGGGACAGACGGCTCGTTTTCCACAGCTGAGGATGGCACCCCAGACCCTCAGCGCACCAAGCAGGTCATTGCCCAGCTGCAGCAGAAGATCCTCAAGCTCACGGAGCAGATCAAAATCGAGCAGACAGCTCGGGATGACAACGTTGCTGAGTATCTCAAACTGGCCAACAATGCTGATAAGCTGCAAAGCACACGGATTAAACAGGTGCAGTGCTTGCCCTGCGTTGTGGTTTTAATCAACATAGTCATCATAGCTAAATCTTTTCAATCAAGAAATTCAAATGCAATGTTTATTTTTTGCTGGGTTTGCAGGTATTTGAGAAAAAGAACCAGAAGTCGGCACAGACCATCCAGCAACTGCAAAGGAAACTGGAGCACTACCATCGGAAGCTGCGTGAAGTGGAGCACAACGGCATCCCGCGACATTCCAAGGATGTTCTGCGGGACATGCAGCAGGGCCTGAAAGACGTCGGGGCAAAGGTTACTGGCTTCAGTGAAGGGGTGGTGGACAGCGTCAAAGGAGGCCTCTCCAGCTTCTCACAGGCTACCCACACAGCTGCCGGAGCTGTCGTCTCTAAGCCTTGGGTGATCGCTTCTCGTATTCGCAACAAATTTGGCAGCGCCGACAACATCCCTTCCCTCAAGGACTCGTTGGATGACCCATCAATAGAGGAAGGTGTGACAGGGGCTGGAGGACGATCTCTGGGCAGCACTGCCCACCACCTCCTGTCCAGCCCAAAGTATGGGAGCGAAGACGACTGCTCCAGTGCTACATCTGGTTCAGCCGGGGCCAACAGCACCACAGGGGCCCCCGGAGGTCCACCAAGTTCCAAGGGCAACACTTTGGAAAGGAGCCAGAGCTCCAGTTTGGACATGCTGCTGCAAGAGCTGCAGGAGTTAAGGGAGGGCCAGGCGAGGCTAGAGGAAAGCTTGGACGGTTTGAAGACCCACTATCAGAGAGATTACACAGTTGCTATGCAAGCATTGCAGGAAGAGCGCTTCAGGTAAAAAGAAAATATGTAACACAACACATATTATGCATTCACATACTCTTAGAGCGCCTTACATGAATATTTTTCTTATGACAAGAGAGATGTCTTTTTGATCTTTTAACCCTTTGTCATCAGGAAGCACAGATTTGAATGAAGTATACTTTCAGAAAAATGACGGATCTAGATTTACAAGTAACATATCCATGGAATGTCATTTTCTCTGCATTTGTGGTCTGTACATTCATAAATGCAGCATACAAAGTTAAAAATGTATTTATTCTTACACCCTTATACCATTTTCAGATAAATGTAGTTCATTTGATTTAGCAGGGTTTGTTCCCAACAGCTACATCAAAAAGAATCACAGTGTTGTTCTGTGAAAGTAAGGTTAATGTTTTAACTGGCACATCCATGAAGGTGGAGGTATCAGCGTCCCAGCCTGAGGTTCAAGGTCAGCCCGTCAAAAACATTTAGAACAGGAGCGTAAAATAAAGAGCCAAACTTGGAATAGAACATTTTTCTCCCTTAAATGTCCACATCCAGTGCAGTCTATTTTTGTCTTTAAAAACCAAAATGATCTCCATGAGGGAGGAATTACCAACAAGCTTTTTTCCATCTTTTCATGGAAGAATGATTGTCCATAAACCTCGCATATCTCCTTGTGTGGCTGCTTAACCAAATTTGTCCCTGTTGGTCAAATGTCCACAGATTGTTTTAAAGAAAACCAGATGCAGTAATTGAAGTGAGGGAGTTGCATGAGAATGTTATTTAAATAATAAAGTAAGTTCTGTTGGAACTCTTTAAATATGAAATTCATTTGTTGTGTTTTGACTTTAGCGACTGGAAGTGTTTGGGTTTTATATCTCCACCGGAATTGTTTTTTAATGCGAAAGGAATGTTGTTGATGGAATTTCTTTCAGAGTAATCACCTAACTCGCATCAAACGGTAACAAGTCAGGCGCCTTGCCATTAAGCCGTCCATCCAGTTATGTGTGCCTGCCAAAATAAACCAGTTTAGATCCTTCCCCAGGGCCCTACAGGGCTCGCCCCACTGGTCAGACATGCTGTCAATTCTCTGATTGGCTAGTTCAGTCAGCAGATGAAGAAGCACATCCTAATCTTGTCTGGGCCAATCACCAGTCTGCTCAGGTGCCCATGTGATTATTCCTCCAGGGACTGTTTCTTCTAATTAAAACACATGCTCCTTTACTCAGGACAATTATGGCAGAGGCTTTCACGTGTTTTTACGTTGATACTCAGGTGTGAACGTTTGGAGGAGCAGCTCAACGACCTGACAGAACTTCACCAGAACGAGATCCTCAACCTCAAACAGGAGCTGGCCAGCATGGAGGAGAAGATTGCCTACCAGTCCTATGAGAGAGCCAGAGACATCCAGGTTCGTCTATCGGTCCTGCATCCACAAGCAAACCATGCACAACATATTCAAAAAATGAAAAAGAAGTGTTGGTACAACAACATTCTCTCATGTTAACACAAAGTTGTTGTTTACACATTTGTTATATTTGCCTCCAAGCAGCTTTCTTTACATGGAAGTAAATAATCCTTGACCTTCTACTTGGCCCGTTCTTAAGGAATGTATTGCTTTTAACTGTTTCCTTTATCAGTTATGTGATACAGATATATACCAGTCAACCACTATGTTTAAACTGAAGACATGAAGTGTTATTGAAAATGGCAAAGACACAAAAAACTAGTCAACCAGGTTTCAATTCTCAGAAGATTTCAGTATTTTATGCACCATGTGGTGCACCAGATTATAAGGCGCACCATCAATGAACTATAACATAATTGTCCAGTGACTACCCTAACTCCCAACCTTGTTAGTAACATGTAAAAAAAAAAGAAAAGAAAACACACACAGACAGTCCAGCGCTGCTATACATTATCCGTGTTAGCATATTTACGATAACGCCAACCCACCCAGGTCAGTAAACACAACCAGAATGAATCCACATACAAGGTACTCTGGATTGTAACAAAAAAAAGAAGGCTTTTAAGTGTGCCTTAGAGTGGGGAAAACACATGTTACACAAAGTCCCAGAAAAATAATTTTCATCGTTCCCTATTGTCCTTTTCACTTAGTGACTCAATCTCTTAGCCTGCTGGCTTTCAATTTCAATTTCAATTATCTGTTAGGTTTTTGTTACTGTAGTAAAACCAATATTTGGTCACAATTTAGAATAAACAACTTTTCAAATGGCGTCATCTGCTTTATTTAAGCCTTTCTTGACCTCCATACGAGGCCTGCAGAACTTCAGCAGCCCAATGTTACAGTAATAGAAACTTAGAAAGCCTCTGTAAGTAAGTTAACGCCGCCTGTAATGGTAGATGCGATTGTGGCAGCCTCAAGTTAACTCCCAGAGTCAGGCATTATCTCATTGCGCATGTTGTTTTGTGTAAACAGGAAGATTAGTCTAAGAAATCCAGGCTGTCCATCAGCTTCTGTTTGTCCAAAACAAAAGCATTTCCTTGTGAACGTCTCATCTGATTCCTGGCTCTTCCTGTCGTCTGTGAGGGATTGGCATTTTCTGTTTTGACTGCATTTCCTTCCTGTGACAGCAGGGGGAGATAGAGGTCTTTAAATTGTACAAATACACAGGAGGCTGCTTTGTCCAACAGTTACAGTAATTTACATTCCTAAAAATGAAAAAAAGTTATATTTAAAAAATGTTTGCTTAGTCCGTCCTCTGCATCCTAGTGTGGCTTCTAGCTGTGAAGGTGCTACAAACTATGGAGAAATTTGCTTTTAAGGGTGTGAGAAATGGTGACTTTATCATTTTTCCTTTCCGTGTGTCCTTCTGTGCAGGAAGCATTGGAAGCATGTCAGACCAGGATTTCTAAGATGGAGCTTCAACAGCAGCAGCAGCAGGTCGTCCAGTTGGAGGGGCTGGAAAATGCCACAGCACGAACTCTCCTGGGAAAACTTATCAATGTGCTGCTGGCCCTAATGGCTGTCCTTCTGGTGTTTGTCTCAACGGTGGCCAACTGTGTGGTCCCCCTCATGAAGACGCGCTCACGCTCCCTGTCCACCCTTCTTCTCGTTCTCCTGCTGGCTTTCCTGTGGAGAAACTGGGACGCTCTATCTGGGTACACGCACCGTGCTCTGCAGCCCCCAGGGTGACCAGATTGAAACCAGCGTGTTGTTGACTGTTGTCCCACAGGAGGCTTGAAGAATGTGACTGCTCTGAGATGACGCTGTGCACGCTGAGCACATTTTGACAAAAGCCGAGGATCAAGAGAAAAAAAAAGCCGAAGAAATGGAGTCAACTGTCACATTTAGAAAAGAAAAAGAAACTGTTTACATTTTGAAATGAACTGATGTGTTGTTTTTCTCTCACAGGATGCAGCACTGTACTGTTTTTATCTTTTAGAGTTTTATCAATTATAAGTTTATTTCTAATAATGTTATTTTTAAAGTAATTTTATTCAGTACCATGTAGCATTATGCTCTTCTCATTCTATGAAGGGGACTTTCAGTCAGGTAAACGGCTGATGGATCATCCTGAAGCTCCAGCTTGATTGCTGAGGCTTGGGTTGATTGCCTTTAGGAAGAGAATTTCTCTGATTGGTGGATATGAGCCAGTGTTGAAAACCTTTCAAAGGTTGCTCCTTTCTTGCTGTGATGAATTTACAGAACCTGTTGAAGGACTGACCATGACTTTAGTGTGTCGAAATGATTGTAGAGACACTGGGCTTCCTTAGCATTTCTATTAGCAAAGATCTCCCGTTTTAATTATTTTGTTTTTATAAAACATAAAGAAAAGTTGATTGGGACAATTATGAATGTTACATGAAGACTAAACGGGGCAAAGCTATGACATTCTGCTTTTAAAAAAAAGAAAAAAAGTCATAAACTTGCACAGAAAACATCTGCTTATTGTCTAGCATCTGCCATACTTGAACATGTGTACAGAGCTTTGTGTCATCATTAAGAAAATGGCATACAATCTTTGTTTTATTGTTTCAAAATCTCATCCATTTCCTCCCAGTCATAATGTTTGATGCGATCAGGTTGTAGATGAGAAAGCACTGGTGTTTATCCGGCTCTTCCTGTTGGGTCAGGAAGGATGCCGTCATCTCCACTGCCATTCAAGTTCTCACTGCCTCTACATGATACTGTACTAACATATGTTCCCCTGCATAACAGTCCTGAAAGCACTGAAAATGTTTTAATCACCCAGTGCCAAATTTTAGTTTCAAACACTGATGTCTAATCAAAACCAGGAGGGCAAAATGAAGATGCCCCCCAGAGGATCTAGTTTCTTTCCACATTCAAAATGAATGTGTGTTACAGGGACAGATGTGTCTTAGTAGTAAATGAAGCTTTTCCAGTCGCTTTCTTTCCTTGTAAATCTTAACCCGTCCTTGACTTTAGTTCTTCGGTTGCGTTTCTGCACCCCAACTCACTGAGTCAAGTTTTTTTGGTTGCCTTTTCTTATGCGCACAACTAGTCCCACTCAAGTCAAGGAGAGTATTAGAAAACTTGGTACACTGAATCGCCCTGCGTTAATTTAATGCTGAAAGGCTGAACCGTGGAGCCGCACTTTAGCACAGCACCTGATGGTCTATAGGTTCAGCTGAAAACCGCTTCTATACAGACTTCAGAAGTTGTCACTCTTGAGGCAGAAGCCCTCCTCGGAACAGAAGGAGTTTGAAGGTAAAGGCAACACAAAGGGATTTTAGCATGTTTTCTTGTTAAACTGAGAGTAAACTTGACTTCCCTCGGGATTGACCTGTAGTTAAAGTGCTCTTGGAATTATTGATTTATTGATATCTCTGAAGGAAAAGACAGGCGGAGCTGAGGGTAAGCCGACGTCTGACCTTGCATGTCACCTCAGTGAAGCCTGTGATGGTCGGTTGTGTGCTAAACCACTTCAGTGCCTTCTGATGTTCTTTTCTACGTGTGGAATAAATAACTTGCATTAATGACCTCGCTGTGTCAGCAGTTTTTCTGTAAAGCAGCCTTTTATTTTAATTTGAACAGAGTCCTGGACAACTTATGAAATGTTTGTGAGCACAAATTAGCATTTTTACCTCGTGAAATTAGTATCTTAGTATGTTCAATTCCTACTACTTTGTGTCCACAAAAAACAATTTGTGGCCACAAAAAAAATTATCTACTGATTTAAGTGCAGAAAATGCTAAGTTGTTCCACAAAATACTAACATATGCACACAAAATGATGATTTTTTTTTTGCATATAAAATACTGTTTTGCCATCACAAATTATCATTTTGTTTGCACAAAATACACATTTTTGCGAACAAAATTCTAAATTATGCCAACAAAATACTCATTTGTGTCCAGAAAATGCTAATTTTTTGCACAGAATAAAAATGCTAAATTGTGTGAAGTCAGTACTAATCTGTTGTCACACGTTAACATTTTGTGTGTATTAAATACTAATTTGTGGCCACGCGATGTTTTTGTGATGTTTTTTCACAAAAATGCTCATCTGTGCCTATAAGGATCATTTTATATTCAGAAAATAAATCAAGAAAAGGCTAAATTGTCGCCACAACATTCTAAGCTGTGCGCACAAAATACTGAATAGTTGTTACACATTATTTTTTAGGGATTTATTTATTTGGTTGGTTGGTTATCTGGTTATCTCGTTTCCAGGGCTCTGCACTTTTGACCCTGAAAGAAAAGGAAGAAAAAAGCAGATTTGTTGTGTGACCGCTAGATGGGGCTGTTTAGCCTGTTAACAGGAGGAAGGCGCGGCTGCTCCTCATGTTTGTAGGAGGGCTGCCCAGATCCCAGCGCACGTTAAGTGGCACTCCTTATCAGCACGGATGCAGGTTGGCCGCAAAGCTCCTCAATGCTAAAAGTTATAGAAAGGAGCAGCAGGAGCAGCATTTTCTCCACTGTTCTCGCTGCCTCCTTCCTTCCTTCTATTACATGAGGCTGACGGACCTGACCCTCTCGGAGCCTCATGAAGACCTAATGGGGAAGGCGGGTGATTGTGTTGCACTTTATCAGAGCGCCTGATTTGATGCGCATGGCTGTGCGCCCTATCAAAATAACGCCTAACGCAATTAGCTGCCCGTCTGAAAGCTGCAAGTGGTGGCCGCAGGGAGGCTGCGAGAGCGCAGGCTGCAAAGCTGTCCCCAGAGGAGTCCACGGCATACATAGGCGCTTCCATGCGCTTTAGCATCAACTTTAATTATTTGCATCCAAGATAACACTTCTCTGGCTCGCCTGTGAGCCGATTTTATGCAGTGTCTGACAAACTGCACGTCATCCCTCACTAATCATTACTTTCTATTCAGGGATGTGGGAGCATATGCACTCCATCCATCCAGAGTCCAAAAAAAAATGTCAGCGGCGTTCGTGCATTCATGAGTGGGGGCGCATGTGTTGAGTGTGAATATTTATGACCTGCGAGAAAGCTGTGTTGGATGCGAATGTCAAGGCCCGGAAAGGTGCGCTTCTGCGTCCATCTGGTAGCACTTTCACGCTTCCTACCAAGCCGCATGTGCTTAGAAAGAGGAACCTCCAAGATCTGCAGAACTAATCAAAGGGCCAAAAGACAGGACAGCTCAAAGAGTGGCACCGTGACCCACCATTAACCTTTAGATAGGCGTAACCACAGCGCCTGGATAGAGACTCGCCAAAGGCTTAGGGGCAAAAAAGGAAGAAAGAAAGTCATAGTCGAACATATTAAGTCATTCTTGCATTTTGTTATAACCTGAGCCGAAATGTTTGACTAAAATGTTTAAAGAAAAAAAGAATAAGGATGTGATCATTTATCACAGCAGACTGAGCGCCCTCGTGGGACATGCAATATGTCACAACAGAGAGGCAGCTCCATTCGTCAGCGCTAATGAGATGACACCCCTACTACCATTAAAGTCCAGTTTTTCTTACATTTGTCATTTATTAGTAGGGCTGTTCAAATAATCGATTTCTGACTGAACCATGAGTGCGAACAAGTTTCCAGCCTGCCTGTTCCCTTCTGGTGCGCAGATTTTACGCACGAAGGAAAACACGCTCCGTGTCTCTATTTTAAGAATTACTTTATTTTGAGTGGGAGGAAAAATCTCAAGCCATTATTGTGGCTCAGCATGTCTCATGAGACAGGCTGCTGAGCTGCGCGGCAGGCAGGGGGACAGAGGCAGAGGAGGCATGCAGTCTGAAGAGGAAGCACGACTCGCTTAGTTATCGCGTCATTCTGGGTTCAGGCGTGAAGCAGGAAACAGCCTTTCCTCTCCCATTGTCGCTGTAGGAACAAACAGGCGATTTTTGTCTTTGCTCAATGCACCTCTCGGCACAGAACACGCGGAACCCGGTCAGAAGGAAGAATGCCTCCTTCGATGGAGATAGCCGTTCTGCTTCTGGGCGTCCTGGCTTTGGAGACGCGCAGGAGCGCCAGCGCTCTGCACATCCAACAGGCGTTCGCGTCTCCAAATCTGACCAATAATTTCGTGGTAGACCCGATTTCCAGAAAGGTCTACCTGGCCGCCGTTAACACAGTTTACCAACTGAACAGGACCTTGATATTGGAGGCACAGAAGAGAACGGGACCGGTGGAGGACAACCTGTTGTGCCATGCGCCACAGCTGCCCCAGGCTCCGTGTGAGCACCCCAAATCCCTCACAGACAACTACAACAAGCTCCTAAAGCTGGACCGGGAGCAAGGGGTCGTGGTGGTGTGTGGATCTGTGTATCAGGGCTTCTGTGAGCTGAGAAAAATGGAAAATATCTCAGAGATAGCGGTGGAGTTTCCACCCCAGGGGGAGAAGACTGTCTTCCCCAGCATGCTCAACATCGCTGCCAATCACCCGAACGCATCGACTGTGGGGCTCATCTTCAGGAGCCACGGGGGTAATTCAAGGTTACTAGTTGGGGCGACATATACGGGGGCTGGAACCCAGTTTTTCCCCAAGAACCATAGCAAGGAGGACCTGCGTTTTGAAAACACCCCGGAGATCGCCATCCGCTCCTTAAACATCAAGGACTTATCCAGACTTTTCACCTATGATATCAGCCCCTCAGATGAAAACGTGTTCAAGATCAAACAAGAAGTTAAGACCAAAAACAAACTCAACTTTGTCCACGCCTTCATCCAAAAGACTTATTCATACATTGCCTTCAACAATGACGCGAAAATTGGGCACAAGGAGAGCCAGCCCAACAGCGTCCTCGCCAGGATATGTCTCGATACCGACAACCCCCGACAACTTGCGGGGCTGGAGAGCAGGAAACTCACAGAGTCCTACATCCAGATGCCGCTTCAGTGTGGATCTAACAGAAACATCTACAACCGCCTGCTGTCTGTGTACTCCGCGGAGATCAACGCAGAGGATGCGAGCGGCCCGCAGCCCTACCTGTTCGGAGTGTTTTCCAAAGCGGACAGAAAGTCTGCCCTGTGCGCCTTCAGGTTTGGAGACGTCGAGGAGGAGATCAGACAGAGCCGCATGAACTGCTCCAGCTCCCCCAGCAGTGATGTTCATGTGCTGGACAGTGTCAACCAGGGTTCAGGGTCAGCCTGCATTCAGAAGAAAAACTTGCAGGTAAGGAAAGTGAATAAAAAAATACATGGATCAGTCTTTCAAAATGACTTTATTTTAGGATAAAAAGTTCCAAAAAAGTTAATCAAACTTTTCCTTATTTGCTTAAAATTCCAAACAAAACAGATCAGTGATTCTTTGTAACAGTTTTTGTAAACATTTCTGCTTTTAAAATGCTGTGATAAGTGAAATTCCTTTAAACATGTTTGGATGGTCTTCTTGTTTTTGAAACAAAAGGGCCGACAACAATAATGGCTGCTGTTTTTCACTTGTTTCCAAGAGTCTTCCCTCTTTAACCCCGAGGCTCATGACTCAGAGACAAGATCTCTCATGTAAGGAGGGAAAGGTCATCAGAGATACTCGACTCTAAAGGCTGTGGGAATGGGGAGACTCCTCTTCACATCCGATAATGATGAAAAGGAGTTCAATAAAAAGTGTTTCATTAATTACCTCCTAGCTCATTTCATCGACTTTAATAATTCAACAAATCTGGAGCAATGTTAGGGGGCAAGCAGTTGCTTTGTTTCTGAACACGTGGTCCGATACTATCAAGTATTTTCTACTCACATACCAGCCTGGGTATTCACCCGCGGGAAAACTTTACTATTGCATATTATTTTTGTCTTCTGAATGTCTGAGTTGGTGAAAGTTCTCCCTTTTACATTCTGAGTGACAGGCTGAAAGTCATATGATGCTGTTTCGACAGCACTGTGCCATTAGGTCAGGCACTTGCCCTCTTTACTATTACATCCTTGTTGTCTGTGGCCCCAGGGCCACTCTTCTCATGAAAAGTTTTGTGAACACCATCCCAAATGGCCCTACAGGCCCTTAAGAAGATTACAGATGTCTTCTCTTTTCAAAGAGATTCTATGCTGATATTTTTTCTCTTGATGTCCTACAACCCACTTACTGTATCACTCGTAAAAAGAAAAAAGAAAGAAAAAAAGAAGTTGCCTCTTTGGTTTTGCACTTATCTGCAGTGGCTGCCTGATGTTTTTTGTTGTTGACAGTCTGAAGGCCAGCACTGACGGAAAGTCACACACAATTTATGATAAGACAGACGAGGTGCTAGCAGAAAAGCCCGTGGGAAAAAACTCTACAAACATCCAGTCTGCCTAATTCTTTCAGTGTTTTGCCTTCTCGTTCTTTGTTTGGCCCGTGCAAACTCAGAAAAATTCAAAGTATTCCCAGCAGACTGGAGAACAACCAATCGCGGTACGGATGTTTTATCATTGCTCGCTGAAGACCTGACAAAAGCAAAGCCTTATGACTGTTGAATGGCCATGTGAGCCCACGTCCAATACTTAGACAGGTCTGAAAAGTCATTTGGAACAATGAGCAGCTTTATGGTGATCGCTAGTTTCACAGCATTTCTCTTATTGCATTGTGCCTTTTTTGGTTTTTTTTGTATTTCAGTTGACACCCAATCAGCTGGACTGTGGCGCAGCCCACCTGCAGCACCCTCTGGCTCTACGGAGACCCCTGAGGGCCCTTCCTCTGTTTGAATACTCAGGCCTCAGTTCAGTCTCAGTGGACAATGTGCATAACCACACTGTGGTTTTTTTGGGAACAAGTAAAGGACGACTTCGCAAGGTGAGTCTGACAGTGGCCGACAAGTCGACAGCACCTCTGAGGCTGAAACCTTCCAAACTTGCGTAATCCCACGACGTCACAAAGTTGCAGTGCAAAGTGAGCACGCTGAAACTGAGTTAATGTGCTTAATGTGATCAAGCCCCCGAGCACAGAACACCAGGAACAGTCAGAATTGCATGCAGCTGCTCTGATGTGGCTGCCGACTGTCAAGAAAGCAAACATACTGTAGGTGTGTGATGAAGCATTTAGAGCCACTTTAGGACAAGCTGGAATTTTTGCTTTTATCTTGTAGCTTCTCAGTTCTGTCAGCACTCAACCAACATGCCCCCCCCCATGCCCATTTTGAACCTTAAGTACTCCTAATCATCTACTTAATGACCCTCAGAGATGGTTATTGTCTGGGAGATCAACAGAAAGCCGTAACAACATGTGACTCAGCCCTGCCATGTGTTGAGCCCCAACCTCGGCTTTAAAACATCTGCAGACGGCGCAGCTTGTGAAAACCGTTCCTGTGCAATTACCAGCATACCTTAATTCTTGTGTCAGCCACATTCCTTGTTGCCCCTCACTGAGCTCCCTGCTGGCGAAACAGGCTGCCCCTCAGACACTCCAGGAAATAAAACGAGCCCACTCTGACTGCTTTCTTGACTCCATTGTTTTGAATTAACTTTTGACGACATTAAAATCCTGCTGCAGCAGAGTTTTTAAGGCCCTTGTTTTTTTTGGCTTTGAGCATGGGTGCTGTAACTGTCCTTTTGGATCACTTACTGTTTACCGGATGCACCACACTGGTTGGGATGCTGTAAGCAGTGGTGTGCACGAGTGTGTTTGCATGTGTCTCTTAGCTAATTGCAGGTCTGACTGTGTCTTTAGGTGTTGGACTTTGTTTGCAGGCCTTCATGAGTGGTTTAGTGATTCCATGTGTTTACTCAGATGGACACGTACCCTGCAATTAGGTGCTGCGTGTGTACTTGTCAGCCCAGTCATACACAAAATGTGGTATACATGTGACCCTAAACAGTTTTTTGGGTGTTTTTTAGTAGCATGGTTGTCTCTGTGTTTGTCTGTGGATCTGGTGTGTGGTAGTAGTTGTGTGTGCCCTGAGGATAGAGCCGTTACAGGGGTTAATGGTGCTGTGAGTGTGTGTAATGTGATTCCAACTGTGAGTTTGGCTGAGACTAAACATGAACACGCAGTGGCCGAGATTAAGTTAGATCTCTTTTACTGTCTTTGAGAGAGACCTGACTGAAGTAATTTATAATTACATGCATTTTTTAATGAACTCTCCACCTCCCTCCATTATGTCTAACTTCAGTTTTCTGCGTCCTTATCTCACTCACTTTTTTTCCATTACGACTCTGTTCATCCGTCAGCTCCTCTTTTCATCATCTCTACTATTAAAGAGCTTTGATTCGTTGTGAAAACAGAGTCCATCTCTTTCTTGCCGCCAAACTTTCCCCCTTAGTTCAATCTTTCCCTTTTTATTTTAGACCCAAACAAACACAAAACACACACAAGATTGAAGCACAGCTGAGCACTCCCTGGTTGAATGGGGGCCTTTCATCTGCATGAAAACAGGCGCAGAATGGAGACAGAGCGACCTGCAGTACAGCAGGTGTTTTGTTGACTGACCGGGTGGCGTTTGGTGCCACAGCTCACCTCAGTACTCCTCCTCTCTGCTTCCATTCTTTTCCCTCTCCAGGTGTGTGGGCTGCTGTTTACTTGCATCTCGTAGTGTCATTTTTTTTTATGCGTGTGCATTTTTAGTCGCAGGGGTGCAGGGTGAAGGCAAAAGCCCAGCTGCTTACCAGCACCGATGTGTGTGCAGATTGGTGGGTGGTGTTAAAACAGGCACTGATGTTTGGAGATTAAGACAATGCTTTTCATCACAGGTTTACTAAGCCTCTGTCTGCTCCGGTTTAACATTAATCAGTATGTCTCGGTGGGTGGTGACGTTTTTGCCTTCTGTGCATGTGTGACTGCATGTTTGTGTGCCCAGCGGATGGAGAAGCGACAGAGCCAGCACTTGTCTCCAGATGCTGGCCAGTTCCTTAGGATGCTGGGACGTCTTCACGACGTCTCAACCAAAATTGCAGTAACAAGAGCGTTTACTGTATGCATGACAGGAAATGTGCGTGCTTATGTGCATGCACTTGTGTGCACATATATGTTTTTGATCTGTCACCATTTTATTATCTTTGGGTGCAGGAAAGCCACTGTGTCAATAAATCACTCCTTGGCAGAGTAAGATTAGGCACAGTGGCTGAACAAAGAGCGTCCCAAACCGAAGCTGCAGATAAAAATATTAAGCAATAGGAAAAAAGGAGAGCAAACTGAATTTCCTAAACCTTTCAGCTATTGTTTTTTTTCTTTTAAACACACACAAGACTTACTGTATGATCAGCCCATAAATGAGTTGGAAAGCTAAAAAAAAAGATAGAGTTCTCCTTTTTATATTGTTTTCCTAAAAACATCGCTGAGTAATGAGCTTTGGCATATATGTCAGCAGGGAATATCAAACTTTATTTTTCAAGTCCTCTTTAGAAATCAACAAACAGTAATGTGTCTTTGTAGCTGCATCCTGTTTTGTTGGTCTAGAGTTTCAAAGCACACTGCTGATGGGAAAATATACACAAGTTTGCAAAATTCTTTGAATAAAACTGTTTTTTTTTTAAATCCTCTTCACAGTTGACCCTCTTGTCGAACATGACCATGGCCAGCCAGTCCACGCTGAGGCTGCCATCCAGCGAGGCAGTCCATCCCATCATGACCTTTGACCCCAATGACAGGAACTTTCTCTATGTCATGACCTCTCACCATGTAAGAGCACCACAAAGGAGCAACTCTCATTTGTTCATGTTATCAGAGAACTGCAAAAAAAAGTGCAGATTTGCTTTCATTCATCAAATTTGTCCAACTTCCTTTTAGCAAAGGCTGCTACATTTGTGGTAAATCTCAAACCTTCTGAATAGCTTTCAGGGCAGCATTTCAAAACCAATTGGTTTCATAACGGTGGTGCTGAAGATAACATGTGGCTGCACCTCCAGCTATTATGTTACACTGCACAAATGCACCTTATTGTCAGTCGACTCTACTGAGATTAAATCATTGTGCTTCCTGCTGCAGAGGCAAGGTTTGATATGCACGCTGATAAGCTTCAGTTGCTTTTAGATATTGCATTAGATCCGTTGTGTAGCATTTTGATGAGCAACATAAAGTATGATACAACAAAACCTTTACTATCAATCTTTAAATTTCTGCTGAAAAAACAAGTGACTGTTTTTTGTTAAAACTACTTAACGTTGAGCAACAACTTTTCAGCCTGTTTAAATGGATGGGCTGTTTTGTGCTGTAACGGTAAAAGAAAGCATGCATTTTGCAATTATTACAGTCAGTTGTTGTCAGGACTTTTGCACAGATAATAGACTTACAGCCTTCGCTGCATCCTGCACATTGAAATATGTAGGTCGCCTGAGTGATATCAGTAGTATGCATAGTGGACATCAGTGATTACGATGGTACATAAGAAGTAAAAGTAAACAAAATAATTCTACAGTAATTTCAAATCTTATGTCTTCCAGCTCTTTGTCATGTCAAAATAACAGTGAGCAGAAGTGACGTCAATAAGTTCCATGTTTTGTTTACACATCAGTGCAAATCCCATAGATGACCCAATTACGTAAATCTGAGGAAAGCAGCATAATTTAACATCTGAGAAGGTGCAAATGCAGATTTTTTAAGTGTCTTGCCAAAACCCATTTTGCTTAAAAATCCATTTTGTCTCTCGAGCAAACCTTTGTGCTTTGTAGTAACACTGGTTCTGTTAGCCCAACCCTCCTGTGTCTTGGCAAAATTGCTTGCTTTCATCTTTCAAAGAAAATGCAGTGTGTTTTCTGTTTTCTGAAAGATGCTGAGAATCAGGGTGGCAGAATGTGACCAGTGGAAGAGCTGCAGGAGCTGTTTGGGGGCAGGTGACGCCTACTGTGGCTGGTGCACTTTAGAAAACAGGTAAGAAACACCCCCTTTGAATGAAGTCTCTTTTTTTCTTTGACTTACTATCTGCACTCCTACCCTCGCCTTCCCTTTAAAGTCCCACTCTCTAGTCATCTTTTATTCTATTGTAAAACCTTTCCCAGTGATCTTTTAATTATATTTGTGCCATTTTCTAGGACATGGTTTCTGCAGAGTGGCAGTAGTTCATTTAAAATTTTCCTCTGAGTTGTGGGTGGGACTATTAATGCGGCGTAAGCCTGACCCTGCTTACCGACATCCATCTGTTTACACTTTCTCCTGCTAGCTAATAGCGTCTCACAATCCCAATTTAACATTACAGTTGCAAATTTGCAATCTTGGAGCTATCCAGCCATACAGTTTTTAGCAAGATGCCAGCTTGGAGGAGAAAAAAGGAAGACATACACGGATCTAGTCGTTAACAAGTGGATGCGTCAGAATGGAGCCGGGCAGGGAGCTTGTGGCTTGCAGAAGTAGCTTCTACGTCATACCTGCAAGCTTTTTCTAATAGCATTTTTCCATCTACTCCTAATTCACTATGATTTGAATAAAAAATACTCAGAAGAGGTGATGAGTTTAATTTTCTCTATATGTGTCTTCCATAGCCAGAAAAATGCCACAAGAAAATGTTATAAACACCGTAAACACAATTTGAATCAAAGTGGGTGTTTAAATGTAACTTCCATCATAACTCAATCAAATATTCTTGAGGTCTGGGCCCACTCCCGCCACATGCTTTTTAAATATCATCAAAAAGCACGGAAACGGCAGATCTCTGCTGCCGTGTCCAGCTGCACCAAAGCCATTGACTTAATGTGAAGTTATTGTGAAACAAAACATGACTGATATCATAAACTAACTCAAGCTGACTGTTTAAACATTGCCTCAGTAAAACCACTGACTGTTTTCCAGATTTCACCATCATTTTCCAAACTTATCATTAAATCTTGGAAGCCCCAGAGTGTGTTTGCTTACTCAGACTTTTGTTGAACCACAATTAATTTGTCTTTTCTTCAAACATCGACATGGGAGTAACATCATTGTTTGGAGCTGTCCCCCGATTCCCTGGCAGTTTTCTGTTGGGAGCGCCTCTGCAAGAAGTGACTTGGCTAAAGTTGAGCTATGAGCAAATGAGGGAACGCTGTGATTAATGTGGCTCTGTCAGGACGGGTTGTCTGGCCCTGTCATGGCTGGCTTTTAGGGAGAATATGCACGCTATCGAGCTGTGTTTGTTCGTCAGCGTGTGTGAGCCGGTTGGTTGCTTGGTGATTAAAGCAGATTAGATGAGATAGTGAGTTTTGTGATGAGCTGCTCTGCAGCTCTGGAGGCTCTGTCGCTGCCTGAGGCCATTGGAAGCTGGAGGAGTGTAACTGACGAGTGAATGTGTGCATGCGGTCAAACCGCCTCACTCTCATCTGCCTGTTTCTCTTTCCTTTTTTATCGAACTGTCGTCTCTTTATCCCAGGCCCCTTTCCCGCTTCAGTGCATTGTTTTACCCTTGTGATTCGCCTTGTCTCCAGCTTCCCTTGCCCTTGCATTCTCCTGCAGCTCTGAGAATCCAGTCGTCCGTCTCTCGGCCCGGGCTCTTTGTCTCCCTAGTCCTCATCTCCTCTTCCTCCATTGCCCTTGTCCTCTTCTCTTCCTCTACAAAGGAGTGTTGATTGTGGTGATGGCGGTGGGGGAGAGCACACTGGTTCTTTTTACAAGGAAATGTCAAAGTGTGGAAGGCTGCGTGCAAGTGTCAGCACGAGTGTGCGTCGCTCTCAGGGCTCCCAGACATCTCAGAGCTGCTGTCATGAGTGTGTTTGGTGTTTGTTCAGTCCTGCTGGTTGGGCAGGCGCTGTGGCCACAGAGCCTGGGGGATCAGGAGGTTGAAGTGTGGGGGTGGATGGTCTCCTCCATCACCTCACTGTCTTACACCACTACAGTCACTGTGGACAGAGAAGAAAAGGACAGTTAGATTTTAATCTGTTAAGCCCAGTCTCTGGGTGCCTGCTTTGATTAAATGCATGATTCTGACGTCTCTCAGACTGTTTGCGTGTACAGAGTGAGCATGAAAACATGTCTCTTTGCTTGTTGGAGGCTTCATTGTTGTCAGAAAGATAGCTAGTTTTTTGGCACAGATAATTCTCAGTCCTTGATCACTCTTTTCATGCTGATGCTGGTTTAATCTGCCACATGTCACAAGAAAGCACTTAAATATCTTTATTTGAATCAAATTATGCATGACGCGCCGTCTTTGCTATTCACAAATTATCGTGCTTATCTCAGTGTGTGTGTGTGTTTGTGTGTTTGTGCACTTCAGGAGCTCATATGTTCTGCTGCCGGATAACAGTCTCACTGATTTCCCACCTTATCAGACACTTAGGAGGTGATGAGTTTTCACAGGTCATACTTCAGCTGCAAATTTTGACTGTTTATTTTTAGGAGCAATTTAAAAAGCTTTTGCGGTTGGCACTGTGCAGAAAGGAATGGCAAGAGTAATCATGTGGATGTGTGCACAGGTTTTTTTTAAAGTTTTGATTAACGGTCTTGTGTGACATACATCAATTATTTTGGAGAATTTTCCTCTTGGAGAAGGATTTGGCCAAATTTTTGAATTAGCAGGCAGAATGTAAACACATCTTAGGAAAGAATTCGAGACACTCAGAAAAAGGAAAGATGAAATGATCCGTGTGACTTATCATTAAAGCTGCTTGTTGATGTTGAAGTGAGTTCTTCACATCTTCCGCTTGTGAGATGTAAGACGAAGCTTCCTGTTTGCTTACTTTACAGTTCTCACCAACTGTGAGTAATCTGCTCAGAAAAGCATCAAACGTTCAAATCTTGAGTTTGCTGAATCAAAAAAAAAAAAAATTCTTCCAAACTGACTAAAAGATAATATGTCAGAAGGATGTTTTTTTGGAGAAGGTTCTAGGTTTAGATTTTCTCTAAAACTGTTTTTTCTATTGAAAAAGTGTTTGTTCTTGTTTGACTTGCTTAGGTTTTCCGTTCCACTCTTAACTGCCAAAACAACACTTCATAAGCCTAACTGTCTCGTAAATCATATGTACTTAATAAGGTGAATGAACCTGTTAGTCTACTTTTAAAATCCTCTGTTATTTATTTCAGACGATCTTTGCCTGTGCATGTTTTCTCTGTAACTTTTCCTTTAGTCTTTCACTTATGGTAACACACTGTCCTTGCAGAGTTTCACACTACAAAGGGCATTTATTAAAAAAAAAGTGACATTTTAGTTGGGACTTTTTAAGAGGTTCTGCAACAAACTAGTGTTTTTTTAAGTAAGTGATTACAAAAGTACTATTATGTGTTTAATGCATTGTCTTTTTCTATATGTTGATCATCATAAACAACGTTAAAAAAGTGAAAGTTTGAATCTGTTGTAGTAAAGACATTCTTATTAGTTTATTGATTCCTAAGTATATCTAATATTTATGAAGATACTATAGTCAGAGTTGTTAATTTTAAAGTTTTTTTTAAAATTATGTTTTTGTAACCACTCTCTGAAAATCAAGTTATAGTAAATCCCCAGTGATGCTTCCAGTCCGACTTTCATTATGAAAAAGAAAACAAAAGCTAAGCAGGCACTTTCTATCAGGCTGTCTATCTCTGATTCCATTTTGGCGTGACAGTTAAGCGTGTGTCCAGACTTTATGAGTTTGTTTGTGTCTGGGCTTGGTTTCCATTGCTTGTGGAGCCATTATTCCTATTTTTAGCTCATAAAGTGACCTCCTGGCCCTTTTGCATCCCTGAGAGCCCGTGGGACTGAGAATGCAGAATTTGACTTTCCCCAAACACCAGCACTCACACTCGCAGGCATGCAGGCACACGTGCGCACACTTTATTTTAAAACAGCAGCTAAAGTGTGAGAGGAGAGTGGGATGTGCCAAATTCATTATGTGGTGTGTGAGAGCTTGGCTAAATGGGGCCCTATTTGGTTCTCTTTACTCTGGGGTCACTTTGTCCTTGGAGTCTGGTTGCAGATAAACTGTCCTCCGAGCCAACAGTGAAGTTCATAAACGAATCGGAAGTCGGAGTGTGAGGCCACCACGCTTGTTGAATGCCCTTTTATAATCCCTCTGTCCTAGACATTCATTATACTCACAGATTGCCACGAATGCATGCTTTATACTCTGTGAGTGTCCGAGCAAACAAACACACATTCATGGATGCTCTGTTGGTCCATGTGAATTAAAAATCAGACCTGTAGTTTTGTTATTCTGATTTTTTGGACCCAGCCCCTGTTCTTGACTCTTGCGGGATGGGTTGCCATAGCAATGTGTGTGACCTGGAGTCAAGTAGTATGTTGTGTCCAGCTAGGCAACCTGTCAGCTAAAGTCTGAAATGTGACATTAAGAGACCAGAGCACCTCATAAATCTGCAGCAAGCAGACCGTAAAACCCAACAGTGAGAATTTGTCAAGTCTTGGAGTGAAACAGACAGAAAAAAAGTTTGTGTTTTCTCCACAAAGAATGTTGACCTTTCAGCTCTGCTTTTTGGACCACCAGTCCTAATTATCAACTGTATCCCAAACAAAACTATTATGATCTGAATGTTCTATGGGACTAAATATGGGTTCTGTACAGACAAAAAAAGCGTACAAATCCAAACCTCTTTGTGGCGTAATTTGATCTGAAAGGAAAACAGGACAAACGTAATCTGATTAAAATGTGGCCCCATGTGCTTTATCTTTGTCACTATCTGTGCAGATGTAGCATCCAGAAGGAGTGCGCTCAGGGGCTGTTGGCACGTTCCTGGATCAGCATGGGTGAAGGCCCCCAGCAGTGTCCATCCATTACTCTGACTCCTCCAGAAATCAGCATCTCGGCAGACATAAAGGTATTGTAACCCTCCTCGTGCTGGTATCGCTCCCACATCATAAAGGTTGATATTCATAAAGGCACAGCTGCAATGAGGCTGGTGTATTTACAGCTGATGAGTCCCCCAGATTTATAACTGCATCTCTCTGTATCTCCCACACCTGTTATTTTTGCTCTGCTGATAAATTCATGACCATGCCGTTTGATGCTGTGGCCAACACTGCCTCTTCTGTGCCGAATGGCTCTGCTTCTCATGAAGCTGACATTCAGCTGACATTCAGCTGCTTGTTTTGTTGCCTCATTGTCGCCATTCTCATAGCCCCGCAGTTTAAACGCCAACTTTCAGCTAGGAGCCACATGTGTGCTCCTTTGTGCAAAACATTGCTGCAGTAGAAACAATGAGCAGCCAGATGTCCGACGGCTTTTCAACCTTTGAAATTTGATCACTGTATGTCATAAAGGGCTATTCCGCCCACATGGTTATTTCAATAGTTTCTGTAATTAAAGTTGACCTGCCTCCGGTTCTCTGAAATAGTGTGAGCTGCAGGAAACATGTTAGTGGTCAGCTTCTTCTGGGAAACTTGGAGATATTTTGTTAGTTTTCTTTTTATCAAGCATTTTTTTAGCTTCATTTTCAATTAATTCCCTCAGTTTTTCTTAGTTTCTAAGATCAGCTGTGATGACTGTGCTCATTTTACTTTTAATTAAAGATTGTTGATTTTATGTTATTTGTTGCGGCAGCTGATCCATCATGATACATTTTAAATTCCAAAGTTGACAGGAACGTTTTCCAAACTTACAGGTATAGAAACCCTTTTTAAAAATATGGCGACATTTTTCAAAAGCATTGTTTCCTGAAGCAAAGCTATGATGTCAGATATAGTTTAACTGTTTGACTATTGAAATGGGTCATTGCACCACTAAAAGAAAATGATGAATTCATCAATTGTCCATAACCGCTTCTTTTTTTACTTATTTCACTTCCACAAAGCAAGAAAAACAAAAAATCTTGCACGAGCTCTAATATAGGAGGAAATGAACAAGACAGAAAGAAAAAAAAACCTGTTTATCTCCCCTTTTTACATTGTTTGGAAATTGATTTGTGATTTTGTTGCTTTAATTGGTCGTTGCTTTAACTGATTGTTTTAGATCGGCAGTGTGCCAATTGTTCCATGTCTTAACTCCTTGAATTCAAACACATTTTTCTTTTGTTTTTGTTCTAAATTTCGGCAAAAAGGAAATCTTACATCCTTTTAAACTATAAGCACTAAGACTTTTTTTAAACTTCCTTTGCGTATTGTGTAGCAGCCAATTCTGCTGTGCTTTAAACATTCATTTTAAAATACTTTGATGAACTAAATCTTTGAATTTCAGTGTTTTCCGGTTGACTAGAAAAACAAAAGGCCTCAGCAGTCTGATTGTTGTGTGTGGTTTATTTATTGTTGTATACTTTGCAAACATTTCATTCAAAGCATGACATGTAGCTGAAACCCAGGAAATTCCATCAGTTTCCCCTCAGTTTTTATTCCAAACATGAAAAATGCATTTTAATGCACAGAGTGGCTTTTCTGTTACACCTTAACGTTTTGCTGGGAAAGCTGCCTTGTGGCATTCATGTTGGTGTTACTTTGACACTTTTTAACCACTTTTGCAGACCCTGCTTCCTTTGTAATAACAGTATTCCTTCACTGTAGTAACCTCCATCAGCAGGACTCACTCAACCCCACATAAACTACCTAAGAAAGACTTGACGATAGTGATCTTTCCCTGTGTGGGATGCTCTCTGTGGCAATCAATGCAATCAGCACCTTCAGATGTTATTTACTCTCACCTGGACTGGTCAGAGCTGTTTTGTCACTATGAAGTGGATCAAATCGATACTCGCCTTGTTGCTATAATTTTATGGCTGACTTGTGTTGAAAAAGTGCCAGCTTTGTAAATCCTTGTCCTAACATGCAAACTGCTGTTTCAGACACCTCTCTGCAGTCAGTGAATCATGTAACAGAGTGAAAACAAAGCCATAATTAGATCCCTGATCTCTGACGCTTGGAATATGTTTGACCTTTAATTACAGATGATAATTTGATGGAAGCCAGAGACGACAGGCCATTAATTGGTTCATTAATTGTGGATATTTGCTGATTGTGAAGGTCATTCCACAGAGGACTCTGATTACTGACTGATCTGCAAACAGGAAGCTCGTCTCAGGGTAGTCTCCCCCAAACAGGAAGCAGCGGGCAGGAAGTGTGGTTCTGTAGCCAGGAAATGATCAATCCGTCAAAACAATCGGGACGATGTTGAAGACATGTCAGCACATGCTGCTGGCCATTTCAGCTCCTACCTGCTGAGAGACAGAATATGCTGTCTCTCTGCTCCACCCTCCATCCCAGCCTCACCACCTCCTTTCCTTCTCACATTGAAATCATTTAGCTGAAACTCAGACATGTCAGAGAGGTGTTATGTTTCACATTATACATCTGTCAAACTTCTGCTCAAACCAGATTTAGATGTGAATGTAGCACTGCACCATCTGTTTCTTCATTACACACTAGATTCTCTGTTTCTGCGACCGAATATCTGAAACAAAGCCAACAAACTTCACCCTTGATCACAATCTAACTACTCACCATTAGTTTAATCAAAGCTTTAGGTTCATATTGTGTTTGTTTGTTTTTTTTCTCACAGGATGTTGGCATATTGATTAACGGCACGGTTCCCGATCTGATCGGCTCCCGCGTGGAGTGTGAGTATTGGCCAGGGGTTTCCACTGTAGCTACGCTCCACCTGGACCACGGTCCCGCTCAGATCCAGACCTGCCCCCTGCCTCCTCGTGAAAACTACCACCCAATCCTCCCTGGCACAGGTGAGACATTCGGGCAGGCTTCAGTTTGTAAGCCTTTAAAGTCATTTTATTGAGATTTATCCCAGTCCAGTTCATCCTACTTTATCTCCAAATTCTCATATGATTGGCATGTAGAGGAAGTCCTGTTTAAATCTTTGTTTACACAGATCACCGGAGCATTTCTGTAGTGATAAAAGTGAATGGCACATCCGTGGTGTCTGGGAGCTTCATCGTCTACGACTGTGAGAGAACTGGAGCAATACACTCCACAAAATCGTAAGTGTAACGTTTGATATAACTGGACGTGTGATGCCTTTTGACCAAGCCACACAACCATTATTTGTCACGTACCTCATACTGCTTTGAAATACAAATTTGCCTTCATTCTCCAAATGCAGAATACATTTATACTAGTTAAAATGTCTTTCCACATAAAGACATTGTATGATTTGAGGTGGCTTTCCAAATTACTTCAGATGGTTGTCCTTCTTCTTTGACGCAAAACCAAGATTTTGGTAAATTTGTTGATATTCTGTCAATCTCTTCTCTGATAGAATATTAAATCAGCATGGATTTTCAAAGTCATGTCTTGTTCAAATAAGGGGAGGTGAAGTCAAAATGTTGATACTGTATATCAGAATTTTTACACTGCTGCATTGTTTGCACTTCTGTTTGGTGGCCCTGAAGTGCAAATCACATCAACAAATCAGTGCAAAAACATTTTAAAGTTCACAATGACAATTTAAAAAAGCAAAAGAAATGATGAAAAACAACATTGCAGTTTAGAAATCAAAACAAAATGCTTGAAAACAAAACAGTTACAAAAAAAATGAAACAAAATAAAATGTCTTCCAAAATTTCTTTTCGTTTTTCTCTTTTACAGACACCGTAAATGGTAGATACAATGGGACATCACTGACTCAATGATGACATTTGTCCATCATTTCAACCAAAAGTAATTTGGCATAAAGCGATACTGGATATGCTCTGTACTAATCACAAACTTTTATAAGTATGTGGACATTTGAAAAAACTCAACATCAAAAATCAAACGTCATTATCCAATCAGCAAAATCCCATTAGTACCTACCATTTCCGTTTTTTTATTGTGTTTAATTTTTAACATTTTATTTTAATCTGTGGAAATTACAACTCTTTTCGAAATGTTTCATTTATTTCATTTCGTTTGTTTAAATAGTTTTTGGAATTTTGTTTTGATTTCTAAAATGTAATGTTGTTTTTTTATTATTTGTTTTGCTTTTTTAGTTGTCATTGTGATCTTTAATATGTTATTATTGGTGTTATTTCAACTTCAGGGCCACCGTACTTCTACACACATAAGGTGCTTTTGTTGTTTTTTTTTAGAGTCTGTGGTCTTTGGTATCTTAGCTACAGACCTCTGGCTATTCCTAAAAAACGTTCTCAAAACAAACATTCGTAAATGAGACTAAATACAAACAGACTGCACTTGCTGTATTCCTAAAACAATGAGACCTAGCCAAAATATCACCCAGCACACATTACAGAATTTCAAACACCCAGCTCCACGAGTGTCCTCTCTGCTTAGTCTCCTAAACAAATGCTTTCTATTTAGGCTTGGTTGGGTAAACACAGCCAGCGTGTCCTATTGGAGAGCTTATTGTGTGTTTGGCTTGCTCAAGGCTTCTCAGCGCAGGATCAAATGTGGTATTAATATGCTGTAAACGTTAAGCCAAAGGAAATTAGAAATGTAGAGCATATGTGACTGATCATGCCTATGTTTGTCACTGACTTGTATTTCCTGGTCAAAATGGTGGTTTTTCTCCAGTCTGGAGGCAATCCAGCTGCATGCCGAACTGCATCACAGAATCTATTTCATCCTGTGGGTTGATCCCTCGGTTTAACTGATTCAATGAGATGAAAGAGGTTTCTCCCTTTTGTTCACTTTTGAAAGCATTTTCGAGGTGTGAACATAGCAGTTGCAGGTACACGTGCGCATGGCTCTTCCTGCTGGGCGAGGTCCAAGCGTGTGAAATTAGATGGAGGTTTGTCGAAGGTGATAATGAGCAAAGTGCCATCCTCCAAGAAGAGCACCGGGCTGTGAAGTGCAGAACAGCTATACTCTATCTGATCTTAATTACTCCATGCTGGGTTTTTTTTAACACGGTCCTATGATCCACTTTTCCTCAATGACAACTGTGAGTGGAGTGTTTGTTTTGTTCTTGGAGTAAAAAAGCCATCACTCAGCTATATGCCGCTCTCAGAAAAAGGATGTCTGAACACCTGTGGGATTTATCAAAGTTATCTGATTTTTTTTCCTTTATTAACAAGTATTTCCTAACAAATGTTCAATGCAGACACAGATGTGCAACAGAATATTAGGGCCACCATAAAAATAAAAATAAATAAATTTACAAGAATAAATCAATAGATCCATGAGAAAAAGTCATAACTTTACGAGAATAAAGTCATAAAATTATACGAAAAAAAGTCATAATTTTACAAGAACAAACTTGTAAAGTTATGAGTAAAATATTCAACTATTTATTAAAATAAAGCAATAATTTAATAAGTTATAAATTGAGAATTAATTAGATTAAAGCAATATATTTATAAGGCAAATGTCTGCTTAAGGAAAATATAAACAACAAAAAAAAGAACCAGTCTTGTGTTTCAGTATGAGAGATTTAGAGATCATTGTAAGTGACTACCTCACCATTGGTTTCACAAATGTAGGTGATATTTGCACATATAGGACAGGGTTAGGGCTAGGGTCCAAATACATGCAGGCACCGCAGGAATGTGTCTTTTGGCCGCACAGATTACGTGTGGCCAACATGAATTTCCAACAGTTTTTAAACTTGGTCACGTGTAAGTAGGTGCCAATAATCTCCAACTAAGGCAATACTAAGTCTTTTAGTGAGTCAACATATTTTATTATAAGTATAAGGACATTATTAAAAACATTTTGAAGGACACATCACATCACTTCAGATGAAGATTCTTAACCTACAAGGAGTGGATTTCCGCTGAGCAAGCTGTTTATGTTGGCTGTATGGTTGCAAAGGTCTAAATGCATTATGGCACATAGATTCCTATGAATTAAAGCCTTATGGCATCACCATAAATGGGTGCATTGATGGATTTAGTCGTCATGTAATGTAGATTGAGGCTCACATAACCAACTATTTCGGAAAAGTGTGTTTTTTTTTCCTTTGTAGAATTACGACTTTCTTGTTATAATTTTCAGACTGTATTCTTGTAAAATTATTCATTTATTTATCATGTAGATGAGCAAGGACAGTAGAAAAAAGTCAAAAACAGCTATCTGACTGCTCCCAGCAGAAATGGCTTCCACAATCAGGCACACTCCAAATAAAATGTCCAGTTAAAGCAGCTGCCACATTTTTTTTCTTTGTTTAGCTACAGTTAATTATCTTAAAGGAAAGTAAGTAAGCCGGGAGGATTACACTAATCATACACACAAAATTTACTCACACAGGAAGCCACGTCTCCCCTGCTTTGGTGCAGCACTGTCAATCGTGCCCACTTGGAGGAGATGCTCTACATATTAGCAGTAAACCACCTTCAAGTGGAGGTTGCTCCTGTATTCACACCACAACACAGCCATAGTCATAACACAAACCTTGTTTCCCTTTCTGCCCAGAAAACTCATCCAATCAGACCCAGGAAGCAGAGGCAGCAAAGCTTGTAAATCATACTTTAGCCCATGTATGAGGAGTGCACGGTTCTTTACCGTCGCTCTTTACACTGCTCTCAATGCATAAACAGTTGTAAATCAACTGATGCTGACAACATCCACTCTGCACCAGATGAAAAGACTGACAAGATGAATTTCCTCTGCAGATTTTCTGTGAAATTTAGGTTACAGATTAGATTTTTATATTTCACGTAGAAAGATCCTTAATTCAGTTTACAGTAACAATTCTTTTCATTAACTTTGGCTATTGGAACATAAACTCAATTTGGGCTCAAAATGTAAGAATTTTCATCGTTTGCTGCAACTGATTATAAAACATGTAAACATTTTTATTAGTTATGCTGAGTGGAACTGGTGGGAGACTGAGGAAAATGTTTATTTTTTTTCCGAAGTAATTTGTTTTTATGACCAATAATTTTCTAGGAAACACTAAGCTGGAAAAAAAAACCACAGGATTTAGGAAGTTAGCCAAAACAAAGTTAAACATGTCCCACATTTCACCACAAATGGTGAGTACAGGACGTGAATGTTATGTTGAACCCGCTGCCCAAATGACTGGTTTAAAATATCAATTAAGTCATCAATGGGATGTCCAGATTAGATTACATATTATTATTTCCATGGTAAACTTTTAATCTTTGTGTTGTGAAAGCTAATTTCGGGCTGTATGGTGGCGCGGTAGTTAGTGCTTTCATCTTACAGTGAGAAGGCTCTGATTCAAATCCCTTTCTCTGTGGAGATTGCCTGTTCTCTCCGTGCATGTGTGTGTTTTCTCCGGGCACTCTGTCTTCCTCCCGCAGTCCAAAGACATGCTTCAAAGGTAGATTAATTAGTCTAAATTGGCTGTAGGTGTGACTTTGAGTGTGTGTGATTGTATGGCCCTGCAACAGACTGGTGACCTGTCTGGGATGTACCCCTCCTTGGCCCAACAGTGGCCATGTTAGGTTCTGGCAGCCCTATGACCCTGAAAGGGATACAGCATGGACTTGTAAAAATAACTTTAATATGAAAGAAAACATGGCTCCCTGCTCTCCATGGTATATATTTTAATGACGTGTTTTTTGGAGTGAAATCAGTTTGTTAGAAGTTGATGCATGTTATTGTACTCGCTACCTTGCTAGGACATTTTTTTTGTACTTGTCGGGACCCATTGGCTTTTTTTAAATAAGAAAATCCCCGTGTTGATGCATCATGGGTTGGTCACTGAACTAAGTGTTAATGACAGCTAGAGAATTGTACTGCAGCCTCAGCCGTCAACAGAGCCGCCCTCTAATTATTGGTTCTCCCACTGTCTCCAATATGCTCTCCTATTGTTGGGGCTTTTCTGGTTTTAGCTCAAGTGTTTCATCTTTTTTCACTCTCCCTTTTCTCATCTCTCGCCGTCTTTTTGCTCTACTCCCCCCCTCCTTCCAACTCTTTCTGAAAATGATCCCTCCTCCTGAACGCATTTCTCCCTGACAGAGATGTGATTGAGGATGTGTATTTAACCGCTCTGTCCACTGAGAGGCCCTGAGAGTGCAAATCTGCCTGTGTATTTAATGTTAGTGGTCATTTGACTCGGGGTAGGCACTTTCACAGGGTATTTGCTGTCAGTGTTTGGTCAAGCAGAGAGCGTATGCTAACAGTGTGTGTGTGTGTGGAGGGGGCTTAGGTGTTTTACTTTGACAGAAAAGGAGTCAGAAAAAACAGTAAAGTTGCAGCTGATAAGAGGCTTAAGGGGTCTGCTTTTAATCAGAACACACGTTTTAATTACAAGCCTGCATCCTCTCACACCCACCTCACTCCTTCTAATCCAGAGACCCCCTCGGAGTGCTGCAATCATGGGAGGCACTATCATTTCCAGTGTGGGACATCAGTCTCCTCCCGGAGGCAATTCTGTGATGCCCACTCTGCTCACACGCTCACAGCGCTTTCTATTTTGGTACGTTATCTAGAAGACAGACGCATTTTGGTATAAATATCTCTAAATGCTGGCCTGTATCGTCTCCCATCTTCTCCCATTGCTTGAATCGGAAACAAGGACACTCAACAAACAGCAGTTCAACACCACCAGATAGTTTTCTGCATAAATATGGGTGTATGGGTGTAGAACTGAAGGTTGATCTAGCTGAGACAGAAGAGGCAGCATGCATACTCATGCATCATCATTTAGCAGTCAGAGTTTGATCTCAGCAGATTTGGCCCCGTTTGACCTCTGCTGGCTGTGCTGTTACTGTGGAATTAATGTGTCTGCTGCTGTGACTAATCATTACTTTCCTTTATTAAAGCCTGTCAGTGATGTCTGCGATCAGTTCTTTCTCTCTGTTTGTGTGCCACTGAAAATGAGTTGGCGGGCCACACAAGAAATGTTTGCGCGAGACCATGGGACTTTGGGGAAGTCAACTAAGATGGGGCAATATTTGATTATTGGTTCTGGTAGCAAGTAGTCCATGAGTGTGTCCATCTCTTTTAGATGTGGGAGCTGCCTCACCACCCAGTGGAAGTGTTACTGGGACCTGGAGAATCACCTCTGCGTCTCCAGTAAGGATGAGTCAAAACACAACCTCTTGGAGGTGAGTAATTTGCTTTCCAATCTATCAACCAGACAGATTCCAGGAGGACCTCATTATATTGATGTTGTTTTAGACAAAGCCTGAGAGATAATCCAGACTGCTGTCCAAAAACGGTCTGTAATGATCTGAGCTCAGACTTTTGGGCAATTGTAATCGTGGGGCAATCTGCTGTGAGGTTCCGCTGCGAGTGTCTCAACAACAGTACATAAAAATGTTGAAACAGCTATAAAATCTCAGGAGGTTCTACTTAACAGACTCATAATGGGGCAGTGTGCCATTTTAAAGCTCCTCTGACCTTCTCTAAAGTCGTACTCCAACTGGTAAAAGGGTAACAAAGTAAAAAAATAAACAGAATCAGTTTGTGCCCTATTTACACATAAGTTAAGACTGGATTTACGTTTTTTAATGGAGTATGTGCCTGGAATAATAGATTATGTGGATATATTTTCCGCAATTAAAACCCAGCAAGATTAAAAGTTCTCTATAAAACAATCAAATCAAGGGTTTTACACGCAAAGCATGTGAAAAATGACACTGCATTTAGGAGTCCCGCTGCATCAATAAAAACCATACTTTTGACACTTTCATGACGAAATCACGGTCAGCCACTGAATCATTTGTGTTCCTTTTGGACTTTTACTGCAGAGCTAGATCTCATGGCCCCTGTGGCCCTACAGACGCTTCACCCTCAGGGTCTGATTCCCATTAGATGCTTGTTCACAGTCCTGTTCTTGTACTGTTTTTTCAGCTTTTCATTGCCATGCCTGTTTGTTGATTGACTTTAGATCCCATTAGAATTGATTTAACAGCTGCTGCTATAAAACTGTAACTGCATCTTTACAGCAAAAGCAGTAAATTACAGCAACTCTTGTCATTTTAATGTTTAAGACCAAGAAAAGCAAACAAGTGAGGGCATGAAAAGTTTTTAAATTGTTCTAGGTAGTTCGATTAGCTCTTTTTTTTTTAAAGAGGATTTTTACAACACAAGGACATCATGAAGTAAGTACTTCCTGCTCTGCTGAGCCCATCACAGTGCTCAGCTGCTCTGTTTTTCTAATCTCTTAACGTCATTCTATTTGAAGCCATTGTTTTCCCCCCTCAAAGCGGGACTTCACCCTCTCATATCCTCTTTCTTCAGATAAACAGGACAGGTATTCTGGGTTGCGGATGTGTGGAGGGGAGCCATTGTTTTCTTAAACTCCTGCATGTCATTTCCTGCCCCTAAACGCCTCTTCTCATCGCAGAGTGCAGCTTCCTGTCCCAGACTGGATCCTTCAAAGGTTCCTCCATCACCGTCAGGAATGGCCCAAGACTTCACCCTGTCCCTCATCAACATCCAGGAGGTACGACAGATAGCCTGCGGCTACACGGCTGAGGCTGGACTGTTTCCAAAACGCATGTTGTGAAAATGATTTGAATAAAACAGAAGCATATGGTGTGTTTGCTTCTAGCTGAGCTCAAAACAGATGGATTTAGCGTGTGCTGTGATTTGGGTCAGTGAAGAAGTAAAACTTGACTCATGGTGTGCTCTGACATGAGATTTAAAAAAAAGTAGAAAATACCTTAATGCCTATTTTGCTCTCTGCTCATCTAACTGTGCATGTTTTTCCTGTGACCGCCTGGTTGTATCTTTGTCAGCACAGTGTATAAATCACAGTCGGTCTGAAGCAGCAGACATGGCATCCCTCCCTTTTTTTGTGTGCTCATTTTCATTCCTAATTCAGCAAGTCTCACATCAGTTATTGCAACTCCCATTCTCAAACTTAATCCACAGTGTGAGCCAGAGCCTCATCCTGTGCCACTGATAAGGAGGCAACAGTGGTCTCCTGAAAATTCCAGTGCTGAGTAGTTGCCAGGCGTGGTCAGTCACACGCCTAACCCTGGCCGGCTTCTCAAGCCCTTTTCTGGTGTGTTACTATGGTGACAGACAATGAGTCACACACACGCACGCTTCCTCCGGTTAGCCTGGATGTGATCGTCCATTCAACCTAGCCCTTAATGTGAAAGTTTATTCAAGCTGACATCGTTTAAGTGATGTCTTCTTCATGTCCACCTGTCAGTTAGGCAGGAACTGGGATGTCAGTCATGTTTGGCACCTTCGAAACACATCACTGTCATCGAGATTCTTCTGATCTTTATGAAAGTTCAAGAAAATATGAAAGAAAATTGGTGAAAAAGTATAACAAAAGCCTTCAAAAATAAACAAATACTTTTGCCAAATTAATGCACACCCAAAGTGCTTCAAATGAAAAGCCTCTTGGAAAAGCGTGGTCCTGTTTAAGGTGGACTGATTTCATCCACTTTACATTTATATCCTTTACTGCTCTTACTTTTGTTCCTATAGTTTTCACCTCGCACATGTTGGCAGAGAAAAGCACTCATTTTGGGAGGAATAAATTCACACTCATTATTTTGACTCCCAGTTGAATTCCTGAGGTGTGGGAGTCCAGATGTTTATGAATATAAATTTTGAACGTCTTTTCCTGGCAGGCAGAATTATTATGGGTTATATCCCTTTCATGGTGCCATTTCAGAGTTGACAATTGTTACCAGACCTGTTTTGAACGAGCATCTCTTTGCGCATGTTAATTCCGTGAGCTCAAGTTCTCAGTACTGTTGCAGTTATTTTTCTAATTCAGAGAACAGCGTAGTATCACATTTTCCTGGCTGTCATAGTGTAAAAGGCATAAATTGCTTAAAAATAAGTGTTTTGCATAACAGAAGGAGAAGTTGGAGTGTGACTTTGGAACAGAGCGGCGATACGAAGCCACATGGCTGGACAACTCAACCGTCAAGTGCAGCGGGGTGACAGTAAGTGTAGACAATGACTAAGCAGAAGTAACAAGAGTGTCAATTTAGTCTGGGATTCAGTCCTTACTGTTAATATTTACAGCATGCAATATTGTGTGTTGATCCTTATTTGTAAGCCGTCTGAAATTGTATTTTCACGCTATTTATGATTTAAAGACCCACTCCGATCATCTTTTGATCTTTCGTAAAAGTGTTCTGTGTTTTTTTTTCATCCCGTTTTTAGCCAAAATAAAAAAAAACCTGTGTCGTTTTTGGCAGTAGTTCATTAGAAATGTGCCTCTGAGTTGTGGCCGGGACTGTTGGCACGTAGTATGCCCGCCCCCACTTCCCGTCACCCATCTGTTTACGTGCTCTCCTGCTATCTTACAGGCCCACACCTCCCCATTCTAACATTACTGGTGCAACACGGATCTATTTTTCTACAAGTGGATGCATCAGAAGGAGCCGGGAGCTTATGCTCAGTCGATTGTAGCTTCTATGTCACAACTACAAGCTTTCTCAAACTGCATTTTTTTTGTCTCCTCCTGATTAATGACGATTTGAAAAAGGAATACTCATAAATGAACAACCTTGGGAGTATTTCAGGCAGGCAACTCGAGCAGTGCGTTCACCTGGTTACTCCTTCCTGCGGGCGGTTCAGCCTAATTAACTGACCTGTTCAGCGTCCTACTTAGGTTCCAGGTGCGGTCCAATCACTCTTCATCCATTTCCGCCAGCTCTGCGTTCGTCGCCCCGCCCTCCTCCCCGGCTTCCACCTGTGAGCCCCATTAGGGGTAGTTTAATACCCAAAGTTTTCCATGGAGATCTTTGTTTAATGTCTGAACAGAGCGTTATGCCAAACTAAAAGAAATATGGAACTAAATCTTTCTTTACTGCATGAGTTGTCTGACTGAAAAGACTTTTTGAGCTTAAATTTTTCCGCCATCATCAGAAAAATGCCACAAGAACATGTTAAAGACACAAAAACACGATTTTTATCAGAGTGGGTCTTTAACATAGGATTATTATCATTATTATTATTTTTGTTATTATTATTATTATTATTATTAAAGTATTGATGAATTAGCACAGGCTGTTTTACTCATCCCTTGTACTTTTTTTTCTATACCTAGCTGTTCACTAATCAGAGGAGTCAAGTTTTCTTCCTTAATCTGAGGAGAAAAGGTGACTTCAGTGCTCAGACAGGGAACAAATTCATTGACAGCCCTCATCTAATCAAAGGTAAGACATAAAACCCATCATTAAGGCGGTGCACCAAACAGGAAAAGAAAAATATAGCTCTCAGGCATGCTGCAATCTCTTTCTCAGCTCCCCTCGATTTGCATTGTAATTAGCCCACCACCACAACAAGAAAAATAATCTGACACCGTTTGCCCTGAGGATGCGTTTCACCTGAGAACAGATGTTTTTTGATGAGATGGGTGGATGTGGAAAATAAAGCATCACTTGAAGGGATAGACAGTGGTATAGCCACTTTCACATGTGATGAGAGCAGTTTGTGTAATACAATACATAATTTGCCACCAACCAGTAATTTAGCATAATGTTATGGTCTGCTGACGCCTAATTACACACAATAATTACAGAAATAGGCGCTTCGGTGTAAGGTGGTATCGCTGCCTCTTAGAGACGATGCCCAAATCTACTGCGAGGACAGTCTGAGCTCCATGACAACAGGGATGATGAGATGTGGCGTGTGCAGTTGAACTTGGCGTGTGGTTTCGTGGCGCGGCTACAAGCCAAGCCTTTGCTTGTCCCGGTCCCAGATGTGCTGTTCCCAGTCCATGTGTCTTGCAGGTGTACAACAGCCCTGGGCCACTTGCCACACTCTGTTTAACAGCACAACTGGCGTTTCGCAACGTGCGGCGTCATCAAATTTTAAAGTGACACGCACTTTATTATAGACATGCAGACCCACGCATGCTGCAATGTGGACACAATTGCTTACACAGATGCATGTGCAACAACACAAATGGGACATCTCACTGGGAGGTATTTTGGAACATGAGCACAATCATCTGTTTTCTCTGGCTTTGTTCTCATCTTCCTGTCACCTCTTTTGTTTTTTTCCCTACTTTATTTTAGTAGCCATGAATTTGTCATCCTTCAAATGGTTATGCTGGCTATTCAAACCAAGTAGACCACATGGTTCATGCATGAAAAGGAGAATGACTGAAGGACAGAAGAAGCATGCTTGAGTGGTGTTTTGTCATTGCGGAAAGTAAAAGTGCATGCGGACAAATTATATGTAAAATACATCACACGCATAGGTGATGTGCGAGAATAAACTAAATGAGCGTAAGAAGCAGAGTTTGTTCAAAAGTAAAAGTAGATAAGTAGATTTTTCCTTAAAAACGACATTATCAGGTCATATGTCGCTCTTTGGGAAACTTTAAAATCCAGTAAACTTTAGCAACAAGAGCATAAAACTGTAAATGATCTAAAAAGAAGCAAATTGATGCATGCATGATGCATACTGGACGTGATTTTTCTCTATTTATTTCCTTCTCTGTTTATGTTAAGAAGGAAGTTTTCGTTTGGAGGTATTTTTTTGGGATGCATCGATCTCTCTTCAATTTTTTTTCCTGTGATAAATAGAAGCATTATTTTCATATTTTTCTGTTTTATACTTGTTCTTGTGTGGATTTAGTTTTTGATAATTAATCCAAACATTGATTAAGTCATCACCATCAGTAAGCATGTTCATCACTGACCCATTTCCCAGCAGTCAGGGGGTGTGGTCAGAACAAACCATAGACGGGTCAGTGCTCCATACACATCCTTACAGAGACAGACAACCAAAAACACTTTCACTCATTCAGAGAGTACAATATGGAGCCACCAATGAAACAAAAACAAAAAAACATGTTTTTGGACTGCATGAGACTCAAGTGGGTTTTCCCAACCAGGATGACTCTGCTTTCATTTTAACTAAAAATATAATATTTCATTTGAAAACAAAGTGTTCTATTTTCCTCCTCAACTCTGATGCAGTTGGGAACTGCAATTGATATTTTTATTAGTGAGGTGTCGGTTTAAGATCAGTCTGGTTGCATCAGGAAGGGCTTTAAACTTCACAATGAAATAGACTTCACTTTGACAAACCCTGTTAAGGGGAGCAGCCAAGACAAACGTCTTCTAAGGAAGGAATTCCTTTTCTCTGGGGACATTTTGGGGTTTTTATCCTTGCACCACTCATTACATTCACAATAGTTTTCATGCTAATACATTTATTTGATATGCAGTCTTTTTTATAGAAACACGCTTTATTTTAAAATATGTGTATGACATGCATCATTTGTTTTCTATCAGTTCCATACTAGACTAAAAGTATTTAGTTAATCTCAATCTTTAGTTTTTTCAACACCTGCCCACTTCTCTTCTGTCTCCCATCTCCCTCTAGTGGAGGTGTACAACTGTGGAGTGGGAAGCTCGGACTGCTCCCAGTGTTGGGGCCGCGAGGCGCAGGGGCACCTCTGCGGCTGGTGTGAAAACAGCTGCAGGCCGAGGGATGACTGCCAACCAAACGAGGACCAGTGTCCTGCTCCTGAGATTCACAGGGTAAGAGGACTTTGGGCCACAAACACTTACACCTCTCCTCCCACATCCCCACCCCCTTTCCGCACTAATTTTTAAATGTTGAGTCATGGGTGCAGTCTCATGGTGAGACTCCCTCAAGGCCTGTCTGTCCAACGCCATCTGAGATGGTTTGAAGAGTCAGCAGTAACATTAACACTGGCTTCACCGCAGTCCTCGGGGGACACGGCTCAGAGGATCTGCCTTTTCTTGGCCTCTCGCTCTGTGCAAAAACAATATCTGTGCGAACTGTGCGGATTGGGGTTTGAGAGCTATATTTGTAGACTCTTTCATGAAGAAAACCACAAATCTCTAAAAAGAAGCCATGAGAGATTTTCAATTTTGAACCACAACAAGAACAAAGCCACTCTGGTAAAAGGAATTAATGAGTGTTTATCTGACATGGGATCTGTTTGTGGTCATGTCATCTTCATCCCAGTTGAAAGCTTCCGTTCAATAGTTTGTGGATCTCATTTGAATGATCATATTTGCTTTTTCTTGTCACTCTAATAAGACTGTTTTTAGACACAACCTCCAGACCTTTTTTTGCAGCTTATAGCACAGTCAAAGTAGGCGGTCATGGGAAGCACGGCTCACATGAGACCCAGTGGGCCTGAACTTCCTGTAGATAAAACCTGCTCGGCTTGGGAGACTAAGCAAGCAGAACAAAGCAAGTAGACACTCACACAATCTGTGTCGCTCACACACACACACACACACGTAAGCCCACAATCTGTCACACAAACTGGCCATATTGAAGCATTCTCGACTATCCTTCATTCTTTGTAGCTGTCAGCAGACTGTGACTAACGGGATGCTCTGTGAGAGTCTAACTGTGGCGGACTTCTGACGTGACTTAAGTTAGGTGGGCAGAGATGCTGTGTGCGAATGTATTGTTGCATTGCTCTCACACACACCCCTCTGCCGCTTGCAGGAGAGCTGGTTGGCGTCAGAGAAGACTGGGGCTGTGGTTCAGTGGGGTGCATGATGCAATACTTTGGCAGCATGTTTTCCCAGTGAATCCACAGGGGTTAGAGCCAGAGCACTCCAGCTTACTGGAAAAAAAAGAGATCTTCTCTCCCTAAAAATTCACACACACTTCCACTGTAGCAGCTCTTTGTTGCACAGCCCCGGTTAAGGAGTGCTGCTAAAATAATGAGACATGTTTATCTTCAGACTGTCGTGTCACATACAATATATTCCACATGTTAACAGCGCCAAAATATCAATAGTAAAATGGAAGATTTGATTATTCACTGAAATGTTCCACATGTGACCTAATTGTGAAAAATGTTCTCTGTTGACTGCATTGACAAAGACAAAGGAGACATTTATTATCTGAGCAAGTTCTTTGTTCTCATGCGATGTGGAGGTTAGTCCGCCGCTGCACAAGCTAACTCACATCCACATCCAAAACAGGAACTCCTAAAGATGGTTCATCCTGGAAATAAAGACAAAAACAGCAGAGCGACTCGGCTCAGACCTGAACAATTCGGAAGTGAGAATGGGGGGTTTGTTTGACAGAGAATGGGTGGAGAAGGGTGCAGCACAGTGAGGAGTGTTTTCCTGTTTTTGTCCACTCATCCTCCTTGATTAGGAGTTAGGATGCGGAAGAGCTGGACTGACAAAGAGATGAAAGGATCAGAAGAACATCTAAATTGTGGCAATAAATTAGGACAAAGCATATTTATTTCAGCCGTTTAATTGGGCAGATTGAAAAAAAGTACCTCGGTGCACTCTGCATTTGCCACATCTTTGATGTGCACTTCCTGTGTGATTAATCACTTCAACATTTTGTCTGGAGTTTTTTTTGCAGAGACACTCACACCTTGCAATCTCCCTGGAGGGTTGGCAGAGTTTGTGCTGTAAATCAAGACTGGCAGACTTGTAAGAGGTGTAAATGAACAGCATGCAAGCTGCTGTTAATGTCAGTGCCCAATGGCACTACAGAGACACACCAGGTGCCATAAAACACATTGGTATAATAAATAACCGCATTTTTCTGATATTCTTTCATGAATGTGAAAACATGCTTGTTCTTGTTGTTATGTGTTGCTGTAAAGTATACAGTAAGTCCACTGAATGAGGTCTTTTTGTATGTGCACCTAGAGGACAAAAACTTTATTGTAAGCAGTGCAGAAACAGAGTGGTTTCTGTATTTGACTCAATGCTTTTAAACATTATGGAGCCATTATATATTATTTCTTTTTTTAACCACCTTCTCTTTTAAAAGGGAAATGTTGGGCTTATTTATCTGGGCTGCCATTCTCGTGGGTTTCATACCATTTGAATTCCTAGCCAAACCTTGTCCCCTCCACTAGACCAAACAGAAGTAATGTTTTCATTTTCAGCTTGGTTTCTGATAGAGTTGGAGCCAGATTAAAAACGCAGAGGGGTCACTGTGACCTCGACACAGCCTGGAGGTTATTTGAGAAGCACACGTGCTGCTGGTGCTGTTGGGGTACAGTGGCAAGAAGATGGCAGATCTCCTCTGTCTTGACTTCAGAGATGCTATCTTTAAAGTTGTTTTCATAGTAACCGAAAGGGGTGATGGTCTTCCCCCCCTGCGAATGTGAAATTAAAAGACCAAAAGGGAGGGCTGAAATGGCACGTGAGAGTATGCCTCTGAACAACGGCAGAAATAGGACTGAGGAATTTGACGGAGCAGACGCAGGAAAACAGATGAAAGGGAAAAGCGCTGTGCATTAATTCCCCTGTTGAGGCTTTGCTCTCTCCCCACCATCATCAGCATTCACTCTCCTCTCGACACTCGGTTCTCTAAATTGCCTCCCCTCTCATCCACCTTTCTGTTGTGCTCTCCACCTCGCCTCTCCAGGCCTCCCTTTCTCACTCTGTCTGTCTCTTGTGGGACGTGAAGGGGGCTCTTAGCCTGCTCTTTATTTGCATCTGCTATGGAGGATTAAGGGCTGAAGAGTCTCAGACTGGCACAGTTAAAAGTCTTCTTTATGTGTGTCTAAACCCAAACCGGGTGTCTATTAATTAGATCCTTGCGTCTTTGTGCGACACACTTCGTGTCAAAGCCAGAGGTGGCATATCCTAAATCTCATGTTATATTAATTAACATATAATATTTGTAATAATGTAGTTATAAGAAATCTTTTAATGTGCATGGAACAGCATTACTCTTCTTTCTCTTTGTTCATTATTTCACTCTGTCTTTGTCAGATCTCGCCCCTGAGGGGTCCTGTTGATGGAGGCACACTGCTGACGGTACAGGGCAGAAACCTTGGTCGTAAGGCAGAAGGAGTGAAGGTCTCTATAGGGGATGTGCCTTGTTATCTGCTGCCTGAGCGCTACACCGTCTCTGTTGAGTAAGTAAAACAACATTGGAGTATTTACACTGAATTTTGCAACGTTTGCCGTTCCCCCATTTTTTACTCCGCCACAGCAGTGTTTTGGAACGCATTCCAAAACACTGCTCTTTTTTAAAAAAAATAAAATGATGTAAACAATTGAAGAAATAAGCTTTTACTTTGTACTTCAGCACGATTTTTATTTAAAGCTCCGTTAAAATATGCAGTCATGTCGGAGCTTGGACTTGTGATGATAGGTGACAATTACTCGTGGTCATGGCAACCAGACATACTCTCAAGCAGGTGAGTGTTCAGGTGGAAGGTGAGGAGAAATACATGCACAAACTTATACACAAGAACACACTTACTGGAAAAATACTTCAGACATTTGAATCTTACCACTTTGAGACTTTATTGTCTGAAACACATTAGTGGAATGATGATGAACCACAGGGCAGAAAACATGGACCAAGCTATAAACAATGGATTTTTAAGGAAGGTTTTGATCATGCTAATGAGATAGGGGTATCCGAAATGTGTGTATAAAATAATGATACAAGCAGTTATACTGGGTTAATGAAACCACAAAATTCTGAAAAATGTTGTGTTGTTTGGGAACATCTTATTCTAAAATGGTGTATTATGTAAGAAGATCAAGTTTCCAGAGTATTGTTAGTCACAAGTACAAATCATATGTTTATTGGAATAAAAAAATAAGTTTAATGCTGATACAGAAATTCAACAACTGTTATTATGAGACAGATTTTAGACTTAAGCTTGATTTAAACATTCCAGCTATTTTCCGACATCCACTGTTGTGCAGCTACAACACCTTTTTAAAATATGAATACAATTACAGCAAATCAATGCTCTGATAACACATAAAGAGACACCAAGATATTGCTGCATTGATTTCTTTTTACATCTATATCACATCAGACCAAAAACCCATAAATGAACCAAGACTTCTGATCCTAATCTCCTCCCAGCTTTACATTCACATCTTATTTGAGAGTAGAAGTTACCACAAAGCAAACAGAAATTTGTATAACCTGTTTCTTATAAATCAGACATTAAAGTCAAAGTTGTAACCTTTATTAAAAAATAGGACCCAAACTCAAACTGAAATGTATTTTTTAATCTTTTTTTGTGCGATGCAAGACCAGCCAATCAGGCATCAAATGTATTGGATTTCTGCATTAACTTGACAGAGTAGCCCTTGTAGTTTGAGAAAAGCAGTGTAGACGTTTCAAATGTGGCACTAAAAATATTTCAAAACTCAGCTTTGGGAGGTTTTTTATCTGCGCGATCCCTAGAGAGCAAAGGAATTAATTGACTGAAGCAATGAGTAGAAAGTAAAATCTATTTGAAGAAGACAGTGGGAGCAAGGGTTAGGTAGGATTTTAAGTTTTTCATAACTCAGAGATTATGTTGTTTCTAACTTTATTTCTTGAAGATAAAATTCAGTGATTTCATGTCACAGAAGTTGCTTTTATCCTCCTTGGATAGGCTCGCTCTTTTAAGCATTGTGCCTTTCAGTTTCCTGATCCTTCACCGGAGCACTCGCAGTGAAAAAACTTTTTCTAGTGGAAAACAAAAGCTACAGTCCATGGGACTCTGTGAGATTTTGTTTGAGATAAATGATTCAGTTATTAATCTTCCTTTCACATATGTCAGCCTTGTTCAAGTCTTACAATGACAGCGATCCCAAGTGTGTTGACTTTTGACATATTCATGTGGCTAATTTTCTCAACTATTATTATGCAGCAGATGTCTAATTTTGGATGATTCTGTCGCTATCACCCCATAGCTCAGCGACCATCACACTGTTACCACGGAGACAGCGGGCCCCGCTCTTTGACAATGACATTATAGAACTCAGTGGAAATCAGTAACTCTACAATTACATTCATACTTCCAGTTGGTATCTGCAGCGGTCCTCGAATGAAGCTGTTTATCTGGTTTTGCTCCACTGAAGCCAATCATTGTTTTAGAACAAGTTCCAGGATGACCCATGGGTCTGACCTGTCACTCCAGCACCCTGACATGTTCCCCCAAGTGCAGCGTGTCAAAAAACTGCGAATTGCATTTTAGTCTGGGCTTGATTGAAGCTCATGTCGTCATCACTCATTGGCTGCTATGACAGCAGAACACTTCCTCTTTGCTGGAAGTACCAAGGCTGTGACCAGTCATAACACCTCACTGCATCTGACCCTGTCAGCACATTTGACTTGCTCACACATGCACGAGTGCGCCTACATGCTTCTGTCTTGTGACATTCTGGTACAAGTTGAGTTTTTTTATTTAAACTGGACTCATTTTTAACCTCGTCTGGAAACTTTTAAAGACTTCTTAAATTTCTGATATTATCTTACTTTCAATGTTTTTTGATCCACAGCTAGATTACTTGCTGAAATTTAGGGCACAAACTCGGGAGCAGGTGTGTTTGACCCCATTTAGCACAGCTGTTGAGACAGGTTCCTGCTCTTCTTTTAAAAGGTGAAAGTTCACATCTGTGTGCCAAAAGTAAATTACGCCGCTCTTCAGAAGTTGTGCTTCTCTCAGCCGACGTTGACATGTTAATTAATGGCTTTGTCAGTCTGGGCAAACCTCATTTATTGGAGTGCTGCTCCTGGATATTTGGCTACAATCTTCTCCACTGCCCTCGCTATCATTTTTGTCCTTTGAACAACATTCATAGTATTTGTAACCAGTTGGGTGCAAACCTGATTGGTGAGGATCCTCGTCAGCCAACAGACATGAGGGCACTTCAGAACATGCCCAAATATTATCTTTTGATACTCATAATACCTGCAGCACAATAGCGTCAGAATATGGAGCAAGGGTCATTGTAGTCTCTGTTTGCTCGTGCTGTCAATCATCGTATCCTTTCCTTGGGATCATGCTATATCAACAGCTCTGAGACAACTGCCAGAATTACACTATTTTGGGTAATTGCACAGTGTTGGATGTAGTCATGCATGCCTAAATGTGGGTGCTTTGCATCATGGGAAATGCCATAGACGTATTCAAGTGAACCTCAGGTTCAACAGAAATGACTCGGCATCTGTTTTGATAATTACTTTAAAGAAAGTAATCCTTTTCCAGATGTTTTCCCTGTGAAAATGCTTCTGATTTGCATTCTGTAATCATTTTTTTGTATCTTCTAATTGTCAGAAAACCTTAAGGACCACAATGGTTTTCAAAATATTTCAACCAACCTATAATTATTTGTCATCGTGTGCCAACAGTTCTTCAGGTGTGATCATGAAACTCATTCATCCATCAGATTATATTTGTAAAAATGTTCTCATAAAGGCTGAATTTTGCATCAGACAACTTTAAATCCCTGTTCAAACGCTGCTGGTGGACTCCAGCACAGCTCCTGTCTGCTGATAGCCTTTTCTCTGTTTCTATTCTTCCAAAAATAATGACTTCATATTTGTCATATATGCTCTGAATATTCCAAGACATTATGATTCAGCAGCAGACATCATATAATGTGATGTGTTTTGATAAGAATTTGAGGTTGAGGAAGTCTCACGTGTTCAGACTTCATTCATGCTTCACTGCCTCTTATTTCCCTCAGGCTTGAACCTGTGAATAGTCATGTTTCATTTAAATTGCCCCCTTTTATCATTTTTTCTCTTAATTAAAGCATGTTAAATTATGCGTTTTCCTCCTGAAGAGTGCCCTTATGCCAGGTAATAGGAAAGAGTTTAATATGAGGGTAATGACTTTTTCTTTTAACCTGATGTTCTTGTTATTAAGAAGCAATACAATGGAGCTCGCTATCAACAGATCGTAAGCATTTTCCACAGCTGCTTAGGTGTGTGAACAAAGTTCATGGATTAATTGAGCTCATTAAAGGTTGCATCGGGCAGGCTTAGATACAGTTAACAGCACAATTCGGTTTCAGATGGATAATGCCTAATATTTAAAACTCACTTAAACACAGCCCTGACACCGTGACCCCCAACCCCACCCGATCCCCCACCCCAACCAAACACGGATTTGTCCGGTCTTTTATTACCACACTGCATGAGTTGCTCCCCTTGTGAAAATTCCTCACGAGTCTGCTGTCAATCATCCAATCACTGGCGGAGAATTTCTAACCACTGTAGCAGCAGGCACCTAACTAAATAAACTGACAAGCTGTCGAGCTGGAGGGGGATCATGTGAGGGGATAAAGGTTGCATCCCACCTTCAGAATGTATATCCCACTGAGATCGCAGTGCATTAGGTCCCGGGGCCTCGCTACCCCACCGTGTCATTAATATGAGACGTCTCCGTAGAGCACACGCCGGTGGCACACAGTTTAATCACAGCCAGGAGGCGAGGGAACAAGCCTCAGCTTCTCCCTCTGTGGTTAGACACATCTGGTCAATGGAGCTTTGAACTTTACATCTGTTAATATCTGATATCTCTGGGCTTTATTTGATTCCATATGTAAATGATGAATTTTGTTCATAACTAGCCTTCTCTGAGATTAATTATGTGCCTTTGTTTAGCAGCCGTGATCAGGTTTCCTTCACTTGCAATTTGAGAAGGGAAAATTTTTTTTTAAATATTAAATCAGTATTGTGCACCATATTTATTGGAGCCAGTTTAGCTCGTGCTGGTTTGCGGCGCCTTCCATCCGTGAATCCAGGGTTCAAATCCGGGCTGCTGCCTATTCACTTCTCTGCTTCTGTGCCAGTCCCAAGCCCGGATAAAGTGAGAGGGTTGCGTCAGGAAGGACATCCGGCATAAAACATTGCCAAGTTAACCATGCGACTCATCCTCGAATGAGAGGTTGTTTCGCTGTGGCAACCCCTGTTGGGAAAAGCCAAAAGAGAAAGAAGACTGTGCACCATATTTCTTTTTATGTGTGTTTATCCATATTGTGTGGTTTATTAAAAGGTCTCTCATTGTGGTGTGATGTCCCCAGGCTTGTGTGTCGCACTGGGAAGTCTGTGCATGACAGGACGGATGTTGTCCAAGTGGAAGTTGATCAGAGTGGGAATGGCGTGTCAAAGGAGAGCTTCTCATATTTAGTGAGTAAAATCCAGCCTTCAACCTTCCTGCAGATTATTTGCTCTCTGTCTCTTCCTCCACACTCTTCTTCTATGCTCTTTTCTCCCATTTTCCATTGGGAAAGCCTTCCCGGGAGTGTCGGTTGAGTGTTAACAGATGCGTTTTTATGAGTCAAAGGAATGCTGATGTGTAGGAATCTTCAAACATCCGTCTGACTCCCAGCCAAGCCCTATTGTCATTTCGTTTTCTGTTCCAACCTAAACAAATATGATGATTATTAGAAAGGCCTTTTGCAGTGAATTTATCACTGGTCAGAGAGAACTAGCCAGCAGAGTGTTAATTTATCTCGACCCATGTGGAAAAAGGGCACTCAGCTCATGGAAATACCCTTTAAGTCCCTTTGTTTCTCTTTGTTCATAGACAAAGGGTGTTTCACAATTCAGTGCTGGAACAGTCCATCATTTCAACAGCTTCTGTCTGTGAGGCATCCCACAGGGAACAAAAACCCAATCTACAGAGTCTATTTTGATGTTTGAAGATGAAGAAAGTCTAAAACAACAAACAATAAAATGGACTTTTGTGGGAACTCCGCCCGAGCTTCCTTGTGTAAGAGTCTCAGTGTGAAAGGGGGCAGAGGAGGACCTGCGGGAGAAAAGAAAATTTGTTTTAGAGACAGGACATGTGTCTCTACCACATCTCCTTCCTCAAACTTTCTGACGGAAACATCTGCCTCCTTACGCCGGCTGCAACACACTGACTCACAAAGGTCTGCCACATCCCCGTGCACAGAGGAAGTGAATCCTGTCAGCCTGGATAAGAGGCTTTCCTGGAGGGGGGGTTCATGGTGGGGATAGAAAGTTTGAAAAGATCAGGAGTGCTGACGCTGGTAGCTGCAGAGCTGGACGGGGATATTCATCTCTGCCCTAGGAGCTTTCTTTGTTTTGCATGTTTCACTGTGCAAGTTTTCATGTCGTAAGCATGAACACCATTGTTTTTTTTTACCTGCAGTAAAAGCTCTTCTCTTGCGAGTTTAAGCCCCAAGGCCTGCAGTACTTTAACATCATGCAGAGTGGGCTGTCTTCAATTTCCTTCACTCATTTACTGTTATAGTCAGCAGCTGTCTGAGGCAATCTGTACTGACCGGGCGGATGAACCTCACTGAAAGAGAGGAAGATTTTATTTTGAGTCAAGCACACTATTATAATGCAGGTGGAGTAAGCCTGTGTTTTCTGATGACAGGAACTGTCAGAGACATTTCTGATTCATAACATTCCCCCCAATCCAGATCCCAAAGGTGGTGTCCCTCGATCCTCAGAGAGGCTCCCGTTCCGGGGGAACCCGGGTGACCATCAGAGGAGAACATCTGGATATTGGCTCTCAAGTTAGAGTCACTGTCAACAACACACTGGAGTGCTCCATCACAGAGTCAGTGCAAATTTTTCTCATCAATTTATCAGTTTTTTAAAGATTTTCTCTGTTTTGTATTTAAAATATACTGATTTTTTGTTTTTGAATTTTAAGAAACCAAATAAGTCTGCATCACACACTCAGAGCACCAAAATAGCTCTATGATTTATGAGTGAATCTGCCAACTGCAGTAAACACGAGTTAATCTGTAATTAGAAACACTTTTGGGATTAAACATTCTTAGACATCATGACTTGGTGAGTTAAACAGTTTACCCCTCCATTTATTTGTTTATCACACTCTGTTTTCAGGAAAACTGATCAAACGATCGAGTGCATTATGCCCAAAGCTGAGCACGCACATGCTGAGTTGCTGGAAGTGTGCGTGGAGTTTGAAGAGCAACCCTGTCAGGAGGAATACCTCAGTCAGACTTACAGCTATGAGAAGAACCCCTACATAACCTCCATCCACCCAGAAAGAAGCTTCCTTAGGTGGGTAGGCTGCACCACTAGCAGTAAAGTCACCTAAGAAGTTAAGCACCTTGAGTACCGAATTTTTGTCGTTCCTGTCTTGAAATAGCAGCCAATGTGACCAACCAGTGTTTTTAATCTAACTCTTTATGTCTGAGCCAAGAGCTAATATTCTTTTTTGTGTTGCAGTGGTGGCAGGACCATCACTGTTGCAGGCCAAGGCTTTGATCTGGTACAGACTGTCTTCATGCAAGTGCTGGAAATTGGAAGGGTGGTGAGGGATCTGTCTTTTAATCATGTGGAAAAATTAACAAGTGATTTAAGTTAACTTTTTTGATCTCTTTTGGTTCCCCTCTTAGGAATGCTCAGTGCTGTCCAGCTTCACAATCCTCTGCAAGTCCCCTCCATCCAGCCAGCCCCAGGAGACATCAGTGCAATTCTTCCTGAATGGAATACTCTATGTTAGGAACAACCCTTCTTCCTCTGAAGATAAACTAGAGGAAGAGGAAGGAGACCCCCTCACCAGCCACTTCATGTTGGAATATGTGGAAGACCCTCAGTTCTTTACCGCAAACAGAGAAAAGCTGATAAAACACCATTCAGGAGAGCCCCTGACGCTCATCATCAATGTAAGTCACAGTCATCACTGCTGGCTAATTTGCTCCGCCTTGAACCTTTTAGTAACAGACATTTTTTAACGTTATTTTGTTTCAATTTTACACCTTTTCTGCCTGGAAAACTTCTTTACACAGAACTTTCATTTCGTTGAACACTAATGTTCAGAGATGGTTTGTAAAGCTGAGATCAAATACTGCAAAAACTGAAATTCGCCATTGGTCTCATTAATTTTTGAACAGGAGCCAGGAACAACATTTTAAGCACTGCATTGCCAAAACAGGGCCCTTAGAAATAAATCAAGCCCTAACCCTAAATAAGCTCAAAAAAATCTACCAATGGGGTAAGAAAAATCCTCTTACCAAAAATTCTTATTTTAATAAAAAAAATTCAAGTCTTGAAACAAGATTATTTTGCTATTGAAAAACTTTCTTGATTAGATTTCTTGCAAGACAATTTTTATTGAAAAAAAGGTCTTTTTACTCTCTTAAGATTCAGTTTTTGCAGTGTGACAAAACACAGTCAAAGAAAATCCAGACTCAAATATGCAACACTTTGATGATTGAGGCTCTTTGTGAGGCAAATGAAACAAAACTGTTGTGTTTTTGTAGATATGTGTGGGGATATTATTTTAGTGTGTAAATCTAATAGTATTTAGTAATAATTGGATTAATTTTTCCCCCTTTTTAACATATATTAAATCTTCCTGGTTTGTGGTTGTGAACCATAATTTGTGACAGACTATTTGATTTGATGAAGGGACAGTTTGAGGTGTATCAGAAATCAGAAAAAAAAATCAATTTTTTGCAAATGAGCAATATACTGTTTTATTGTGACCACTTTTCTGTTGTAGTTGTGTTCTCCTACAAAGTAAAGAATATTAACCTCACGTACTGCAAAAAAAAAAAAAAACCTGTGTAAGCTTTAAATCCTGCACAAAGAGACAATCTTACTGTAATTTCTGGAGTATAAGTCACACTGAAGTATAAGTTGCACCGAACTATATGTTGCACCAGGGTATCAGTTGCAGGAGCAACGGAAAGCAGCGGGAAAAAAAGCATATTAAGGAAGAAAATACTTTTGATAAGTCGCTCCAGAGTATAAGTTTGGGAGAGAATGCAACGCTTCTGAACAAATCTGCCAAGCTCGGAATACTGCTGCATTCACACCAAACAGGATTCAAACGTCAAATTCTCATCCACTGCCTCTTTTGTCGCACATCATATTTGATGCTCAATGTTAGTCCAAAAACGTGTTCATAAACCAGACGCTTCTTCTTCTGTGTTGCTGTCAGTAGCAAATAGTGACACACATATCTACAGTGCCCTCTAGTGATTGTTTCCCACTAACAAGCAGATGTTAGTGGGAAAATAATGAATATGCGAGCCAATATGTATTTTTCCCATATAGTCCCATATAAGCTGCTGCTGAGTATAGGTCACACTAAGCTAAAGAGCAACTTTAGATACAAAATATATGGTACTATAGTTCAAAGAGATTGTAATGTTGGTACAGTTATCCATACAATTATACCCAGTGATCAGACTCTAATTATAAATGCTATAAAGCGACACTCAACTGTTGATATTTTCAGCCTACAACTATCTGAATCACTCCAGGCTTTGAACAGCTGATTCTATTTGGAGCTGTTCTTTCCTTTAGCCTGACAACCCAGACGGTGAACGGCAGACAAAGCAGACTGTCTTTAGACAAGTTCACACAAACCAGCAACGCATAAAACAAATCAAAAGCCTTGTCCTCGTGATCTAACTGATTCCTTCTGGGGTGTTAGGAAATGGATGCAGTCATGGCTCGGTGGGAGGTCTCACTTTGCTGGCCGATCTGAGCACCTGTCTGCTTGAATCCATCACCCCAAAGGGTTGCCAGCTGTGACACAGAGCAACGCACATATACAAACAGCACACAGGGACACACAAGTCTGAACATGATGCCACTTCCTCTTTGGGTTTTTGTGAGCTGGGAGGCAGCCCCTGCGAGAACTGCTGCCTCAGCCTCCACACAGGCAACTGTTATTTCCTTGTGGTGAAGCTGGAAAGAGGAAAGAGGACAGAGAGCACATTTGTTTGTCTAACAGGGGTCTTGACAGCTAGTCGCAACCTTTATTAAGGACCTGGACTGGAATGGGTTATTTTCCTGTTATCCTTATTTAATCTGTTTTTCAAATCTGGGTCAGATTTGTGTGTGGAAAAAATGTACATTTTGATTTGGATAAATGTGTAGATTTTTCACTCAAATGTTTGTTGAACAGTTTGTTATGTTCTGCGTGTGTTAAGGAAGCACTTGTTGACAAAAAACCCAGGAGGCTGCATTCTGCAGCAGAGGCCCTAAGGGTGCAATCAGAGCAAGGACACACACTGGGAATAAAGACACACACTCCTTATTTGACCTTTTTATACTGGAGGGAAGTCACTGTTTCATAGAAAAAGCTGTGCATGTGTTTGTCTTTCCATCATTCCAATTAGAAATAATGACAGATTTACTGCAGAAACCAAAGAAGGTCTAATGTGTATAAGTATGGGAATAAAGAATGTGGGGTGATTAAAAAAAAGGATCCCTAAAAAGAATATGAGGCACAAAATATACAAACAGCCAACAAAACAAAATAGTCTGACAAGAAATATGTCAAGTCTAGAAGATGAGATAGTAATTAAAAATAGGAGTGCATGAAGCAATTAATTAAAATATAAACAGGAAGTGAAACAAAATAGAACAAAGCAGCGCATTCGATGGGAATAAAAAACAAAGATAAGGGTTTGGGTTTGCACGCCCAAAACAAAAATGATCAGACAAAATCAGGAAAATCTCAATTAAACAGCATGAGAAATCACCGAACCAAATTCAATTTTTTTAAATGATGTGTATTGTAAAAAAAGATAACAAATATGGGGTCAGACAGCATTCTGTGACTTTTATTTTGAAGTTCTCTCATCCAGATTGACTAAAGAGTGACATCATTTTCTGAACCCTAATTCTCACCCGTCCGTCAGTTGATCCTTAATGTACAGATGTGGTTTGTTTAGAGTTTCTGCCCTGAAAAAACCCCTTTAAGAATTTAGGAAATGCAATATTATATCATCTGTATCTAGAACATACAGAAGACTAAACGCTTTTTTTTCTTTTATTAAAAGGTCAAGAGGATTTCCCAGCAGTTTAATCTCAGGTCTTCTTCCCTGAAACTATGCCATGAAATTAAAAGGACATTGTTCCTTCTTTAACCCCGCAGGCTCAAAAGCAGGTTTTCTAGTGCAGATAAGTGGAATGACTTCACCAGCTTTGGGGATATTTTTCAGACTATAAAAAGCTCCTTGTGGAGCCTCAGAAGAGCCAGTGCAACTATTTCAACAGCCCGAACACAGCAACTTCACATGACTCAAAGTCACACATGAAATGTAAAATCGAAGGAATGTCCTCTTAATTAATAGAGCTCTCAGCAGTGAGAGGCGGGGCTTGAATGGAAGTAGGACAGAGTTGGAGTTATTGCAGCAGACTACTGTAAGGACCCTGGGAATGTTATTTTGAGATCATGCAGAGACGGCCGTTTGTCAAAGCCGTTTTCTCCCTGTGTGAGACCAGGGAAGTTTGCTGCTTCCAACTAAATTCCAGCTGTATCACAGGCCGGCCACTTTGGATGTGTGTGCATAAGCACATGTCCATGGGTTGACGCTCTTTGTGATTGTTTTCTGTGCTCATATAAAAATGTCCAAATTGGTGTCTTCCTGCTAACCAGCTCGTGTCTGTTTTCATTCACTTCTGCTGCAGAAAGTACCCAGCAATCTGGAGTTGCAGCCAGAGGAATACTCTGTGATGATTGGCTCGTATCCCTGTAACATCAGCTTCCATAATGACCAGCTGTTCCACTGCACCATCAACGGACTACCGAGCTCCAGCGAAAGGGAGCTGCCTGTCACTGTAAGTAAGAAAACATGTAAAACACCACAATATTACTAAAAGACACATCCAGGCTCCTCTTGAAAATATTGCTTGATAGACCCTGATAATTTAAGCTTATCCTCCATCTGTCATCATTCAAGCCAAATATTTAGTCAGAATCAGGACCATCTGTGTTGTTTGCAGAAACAGATTTGATGCACTCCAGCTTGTGCACTGTAAGTGAGATGTCTGTGCCACTTTCAATGCATTATGAGAGCTTCTCATTTCAAGCACAAAACCATGAATCAGGACTTTGTCTGGGTTGTGAACCACGAAACTGTAACAAAGCTGTATTTATCAGTTGCTCTTTGTGTCTTTTCACTGTTTTACTGAAAACAATATTTATTACCACTGATATGCTGCAATGACTTCCCTCCCAAATAGTTTTTCTTTAACCCAGACTTAGTGCAGACTAAACTCCATACTTCTGATAAATCCAAATACTCTTCATTCTCCGCTTGACTTTATTTTCCGTTGTTGTTGCCCCTTTTAGTCTGTTTTGATAGCATTTTATTCAGGATAAAAAAAGAAAACTCATCTATATTTCAGTATGGCCCAAGCAGAGAGCACTTTTTGAAATAGTGGGAAAACATAGGGTTTGTTATCAGTGGAGGTTTAATGTAAAAGTAGTTCCCACTTGCACATACAGACCCGTCTTGTTTTTTTCACATTTTCCATTTTTTTTTTTATGTTTTCATTCCTTTAATCCCAGGTGTCTTTCATGATTTTTCAAACGCAATTATAAAAGGCACAAGAGCAGGGCAAGGGTCAGATGAGATGTCGTTACAAAAATGTGTGGGCTGCCTCTGTACAAATGGCGTGATTTCATTGAGTGCACACGCAAGGTGTGTATTTCTTCTGTGAGTTTTATATTTGCATACATACTGGACTGAGGCAAAGCTTGTGGCCATATCTGCGTCTTCACATGCGTTGTGTGGCGGATCTATTTTTACATGGCTATGTTGTGCTTGGCTCTGAAGTGCTACAGAAGTGGATGTGAGGAAGTTGTGTTTTTATACACCAAGCGAATCAGGAAACTGGAACAATGGCATTTTCCCCCTCAATTAAACCAATGCAGGCTGCAGCAGTGTCTGGAACAAGGCCTTCTGTCGCTGGTCCGTAGAAATGATTGCATGGACTGAGGAGGAAAAGCTGGAATGTAAATATCAGGGAGGCAAATGAGTTAGTTTTCCCTTCACAGTAACACGAGTGGAAGAGGGATTAGGTTTGAGGATTGGGGGATTTTTATCAGAGAGTCTCTTTAAGCAGTATGTTGGGTGTGGGTAAGGAGAGGGAATGATGTGAGCAGAGACCACAGAGACCCTGCTGACTAATCAGAAGGCAAAAGTGAGGGCTCCTTTTTTGTCACATCTGGGTTAGCTTGAACCAGGAGACCCCAACCGCTCATTCCTGTGAGCTTCAAAATATACTCTGTTTTTTTCCCCTGCATGTGTGAATCTGTGTCCTTGGAAAAATGGATGGGCTTCTGTGTCTGTGTGTGCATGCACCTGTGCCCCTATTTAGAAATGCTGAACTGCATGAAATTTAAAAGTATGCTATGCAGGACAATATTCAAAAGGGATGCATTAAACTTTTCCTTTTTTTCTGTCAAGATTAAGCATATTCAGAAGGTTGCATTGTGACTTAAACAGAGCGAAATGTTATTTAAAGGGTAAACATATGTTACAGTAATCCCAATGAGCCAAAAGCTCCAACATAAGCTTCTTAACTATTTATTTTCTAAATGTGTTGTGTGCTGTGTTCCTGCTGAGCACAAATTCGTCCTATTCTTTTTAGATTTAATTAACCTGGTGTAATGAAATAAACAATAGACCTTTGTTTGACTTTACAGCATTTATCATCGTTTTATGATGAATAATGTTTATATTCTTGGTGAAATTTACCTCGATTTTGTGCAGATAAACTCAGGAGGGTTTTCTTCCCTCAACAGAAAGGAAATATATTTCAGTAATTCAGTTTTCTAGCAGTAATTTCTTGCTAGCAGGAGTAAAACGAGGGTTTTCTACTTGAGCCACGAGTGGAGTGTTTTAAGGAGATAAAAGCTAGAATGGTTTCATATAGATCTTTAGATTAAGAAAAGAAAGAAAACCTTAGGAAACGTTTCATTATTGTATCCTTGAGATCAATTGGGCAGCTGTGCTAAAATCATGAGCTGCTATAATACATGACTGGAATAAAAACGGAGCTGAAAATAGAAATAATAGGTCCCCTTAAATGTTGCTTTTGCTCATTACTGCTCTGACTTCTTGAACCTTCTGTTTTTGTCCTTTCTTCTCTCTCAAATTCTCTGCATCCACTGTAATTTATGATGCAGAGAGACAACAGAAGGTCATCATTGAAAAACAATCTGAAGGAAATAGATACTAAAATAAAACTCATTCAAATTTGGGACTAAGAAACCTTCAATTTTTACTTTATTTAGTCAATTGGGACTTTTATTAATCAAATTAGTTAATCATTTGGAGCTAATCCAAAAATTTGCTGCTCATCTTTTGTCATCTCTGTGTAGCTTAAAGTCGGCTTCTGATGATTCTAATCGTCAGAGAGCTCTGGATTAAAGAGATAAGCGTGTTTGTTATTTGATTTACACCAAATTTTCAGGGTCACCTTTATTATGTAAATTTACAGGCTTTAAATGAATGTGTTTCATCGTGAAGTGTGGTGTAATTTTTTTTTTTTTTTAAAGAAATCTATTTAATTTAAACTCAATTTGACAACTTATTTCTGCATATATTTTAAAAAAAAACTGAAGATGAAAAGTCATCCACAGGATGTAAATGTTTTTTCAGGATAGAAGAAATGTTTTTGGGTGACAGAATTTTATTCAGCCTGTTCATTTTTTTAAACAAGAGCACACAGACCAGGCAGTATACGGTAAATTTGAGTTACTTTGTTTTTGTTTTTCTAAAAACAGACAGTGTGATTTTAACCAGGGAATGCATGCACATTTACGGAATAGACTACATTTTACGGATTAGGTTATGGTTCCATTTTAATCACTTTGTATGTCCTTTTCTACAGTTTAAGAGTTTTTTTCTTTTGGAAAAAGAAGTTAAACTAAATGTTAAAAAAGCAAAAATGAAAAAGGTCCACTTGAGAGTAAAAGACAAGAACAAAACATGATTTTGAAGGATCATCACCCAGTTTTTGTTCTTCTCTCTTTTTTTTCCAGGTAAAAGTGGGGAACTTTGATCACATTATTGCTAAAGTGCAGCTCGGCGGCAGCGAGCTGGCCATTGTGGTATCAATTGTGGTGTGCTGCGTGCTGCTGCTGCTGTGCACTGTGGGTAGGTTGTGTTCACATACTCTCTCTGTAGCAAATGATGGATGTGTGTCTGCTATAGCAATGCAAGCTCCAGATGTGGAACAGATAAAAGGAATTTGGGGTTCATCGTTTCCTGCACTTGCTTCATTCCTCTTCAGTATCCAGTGAACAAAGACCCCAGTGTTCTTCTCCCTTTCTGCTTTATGTTTGTGTGTGTGTGTCTGTGCTGCACTCTGTAATCTTTGTGGAAGTGTGTTCTTGAGGCAGGTGTACGGGTGAAAATTGGTGCTAGTGTGTCTTTTCACACCATTTCCCGTTTTGGATCTGTTCTCAGATGCTCACAAATTTCCTGATTTTTCTTGCCAGACTTTTTAGGTGTGACTTTCCTGATGAAGGAATTTATGCATGATCTGTATTTACACATTCACAAATGTGAATGATTTGTCATTTTCCTGTCTTCACATTTGCAAAGATTCTGGAACGTGCAACATGAAAGAAGGGCTGACATGAAAGCTTTCCTGAAAATCCTCTGTTCAATTCAGACTCTGTCAGACACATGTTGGCCCCTTCTACAGTCTTGAAGCTGTCAGAGTGTGACAAGAGTGGCTGGTTTGATGGGAACTTTGTCTCTGTCTCTTCTCTGTTCTTTGCAGCTCTTGTGGTGTACTGCACAAAGAGCCGGAGGGCAGAGCGTTACTGGCAAAAAACGCTCCTCCAAATGGAAGAGATGGAGTCACAGATCAGAGAGGAGATCCGCAAAGGTGTGTTTAGAAGATGAATGCTCACAAATTCTTGTTTTGTTGTGGAAATGCAGAAGAAATAGATTTTACAATTGTCTGTTTTGTGTATATCTGTGTTTTTGTGCTTGCGTGCAAAATCTGCATTTGTTTCGGAGGTTGTCTTGTCTGAAATGGAAGTGAGATACAACAGTTGACAGATTTGTAGAGTGGTAAGTGTGACTCATAAAACACAGTGTCTGACAAATGATCAGTCACACTGAGACATAGTGAGTGACCACCTAGTCTGTCTTGCATATTGAGGAAGTGTGTGTGTTTGTGTGTCCAAGGCACTGAGGTGGAGCCAAGTGAAGGCCACTGTGCATCTGAGTACCTAGATTTATGGTTTGGAGATGAGAGAAGGGATAGAAAAAGAGAAATGGAGGAAGCAACCAAAAAAAATAAAAACAGTGGGAATGGGGGCCATGAGCCTGAGGAGAAGCAGAAGCGTGGGAGACAGAGAAGAAGAGGCGAGGTTATTTAGTCAGAGGACACGGATAGATTTGTGGCCAAGTTTGAGGTTAGTGTGCACAAAATTACATGGGATTCTTCAGCTGAGTTGAAGGAAGGGCTAAACGAAGAAGGAGGAGAAGCCAAAGACGATGGAAAATTGGCGTTTTCCAGATTAGACGAACAAAAGACATGCCTGTGATGACTAAAGCAGGACGGAAGTTCGGCTTTGGTGCATCTAATCTGGAGCTGATGGTGCCAACTGGTTCAAAGGACACTATAGTGAGCAGACGGACGAGTAACCTTTAGCAGTAGCTAAAGTAAATCCCTTGGGCCTGGTATTCTCATCTGTCTGCACAAGGAAGTGCTACTGCGCCTGAAATTCATCTCTCCTGCTGTGACAGGAAGCTTTTGTCCATAAAGAGCTCTCCAACCTCTCATTAGCAGAGAACATTATCCTCTGTTGCGACAAAAAGTGGCATCATGTAGTTGCTGTTTGGACATGCTGATAGTGTGTCTGCTGCATGTAACCCTCTGCCTGCACACATGTTTTGGATAAAAGCCTCAAACCGGATTTGGCTGTTCTGATTGGCATTTGGTAAATATTTGCCTGCATACTGTGATAGGCTGCACTGCCGGGCAGACAACCAGAGGAAAAGATCAGAGTAGGATAGTCATTATTCTTTTTTGTGTAAAATACAAGATATGTGTAATAAAATGTTCCTAAACAATGGATTAATTTTGTGTACTTTTTTTTCATTATGCTTTCAGGCTTTGCAGAGCTGCAGACTGACATGACAGATCTTACGAAGGAGCTGAATCGCAGCCAGGGCATCCCCTTTCTGGAGTACAAACAGTTTGTCACACGGACGTTCTTCCCCAAGGTGAGAAACTTTACTTTGCCCTGTTATCTGATTTTGCATGGCGATCTGACAACACCATTTTTCTCTCTGGGGATTTTAATATTTCTATTACGCTGGGTACCTTTTGCACTCCTCCTAACACTTTTTTTGCAGGACAAAAATTTCACCTTGGAACTAGTAAACACAGAGTAATTGCCTCGTGAAGCGCAGCTTCCTTTGTTACCCTGCGGAAGAGTTCGTGTTTCTCTGTGGATAAGCATTTTGTTGGTGCTTGATCCACCCAGAGGGCAGATTGTGGGCATGTCTGCCACTGGGTGTTTCTACACTCCTGCAGACAGACACAACTCAGGGGGCTTTGTCTTGCAATCACAGGCATGAACACTTAAGGAGGCCGAACAATGACGGGCACAGGAACAAGATCTTGAAAACTCCCTGCTTGCTGCACTTATACACCCACGCTGTTTTGCAAGTATAGACCGTGTTGCGCAATGACAACCCCATGCTGATCACAGTGGACAGTGCAGGCAGGGTCTTATTTTTTTCTTTTTTTAATTAATCCTTGAAAAGGAAAGAAACATAAGTCCTACCATTACACTGCTCACTAAGACATCAAACGCTCTCCTTGTGATGCTTCATACTCTTGGTTTTTCCACTAGAGTTTCAGAATGTCTGAGATTACACACCTAACAGTGTTAGACACACTCAGAAATCAGGCCAAATGTAACTGTCCTGAAATAGCAGACTATGCTGAAAGGCTGCCTTTTAGCTCCGGTTCACTTTGTCTCAAAGCCATTATCGCAACATCAAGTGTCATGTTTCTTTTTCTCCGGATCACTCAGACCTTCTTAAGGAACATCCTTCAGTTCTGGACTGAACACTAAGAACTGGACTTTGTTTTCCCAGTCCGTCCCCCTTCCTGAGTTTGTGAAAACATCTGACTTTGTTTTACTCTTTTCTCTGTGTGTTTATATGTGTTTCAGATGTGTTCAGATTACGAAAAGAGTCTTGTCCAGCGCACCTTCGAGAATGATTCCCTGGGTCCCCGAGCACTGCCAGAGACCCACCCACTGCTTCAGGATTGGCAGGTGAAGCATTAGGTTTTTTTATGTGTGTTTTGATGGAGGTTTTTGTCCATTTCAACCACATCTTGGACATGCTGAAGCATATCGTTTGGTTATGACAGCAAGTTTATTTACCCTCATAATAAGTCCAGCATGTACAGTAGATGCTTTTAAGAGCTCAGATCACAAATGTGAATCCTAACGAGTGTCTCTCGTCCCCTTCTGCTATTGCCCCCTGAGTATTGAACCGTATCTCGTCCAAATCCATCAGCTTTTGTGTTTATGCATGTGTTAGCACATGTGTGCTGAAAGGAAAGGCAGATCCATGTGTGCATGCGTGTGCAATCTATAACGAGTAAAAACTGCAGTCGTAGTTTTGGGTTGGCAGCCAGGGGAGCCTGTCTAACAGTGATGAAGTGCCTTGAACCACATTGTCTTCGCAGGAAGTGTTTTCCAGGTCACAGTGAATAAATCTCACAGGCGGGCATTTATCTTAATGGACACCCCTGTTCTCCTTCTGTCAAGCTGCAAACTACAGTGTGTGGCTGCAGTCCAGAGGGAAGACTTCATCACACTGCTGCTTAGTCGCACCCGTAGATAGGCCGCACTCATTAAGCCAACTCCAAGCATTAGTAAAATTCACGCACAAGTAGGAGCTGGAGTGGGACAGGCTGGGACTATGGAGCAGATCTGCGAGCAAGGCCCCAGAAGCATTAGAGGGAGGGGGTTTGACAAAAAGATGAGATGTTCATGCGATGGGTCACTCTAGACGAGTGGTGGTGAAACAGATTAGGGAGGTCTTAGCAGGTGTGCAATCCAGTTAGAGCGAAATCATGCCAAGAAGTAAGTGTTACATCCTTTTGTCTGTCCTTCTCGATCATCAGGCCACCAACACTACAAGACCTAATGTGGAAGAGGGCATCACTCTGTTCTCTACTCTACTCAATAACAAGCACTTCCTCATCACGTTTGTCCATGCCTTGGAGCAGCAGAAGGACTTTGCTGTGAGAGACAGGTAACCATGATGTTTACTGCTAATTACCATAATTACAGCGTACATAAGGAAGCGGCTCTAAATGCGTTTGAGTCATGACCCCTCAGAACGTTGAGCACCTCGCCTGTTCCTGTACAAATGCATGCATGCAACACAATGACAAAAATGTTCAGATATAATGAAAATCAAATGTACCTGACCCTCACTGTGAGAACATCCCCAGGAAAGAACCATTAACAGATACATGGTAATGGAATATTTCCAAGCCTTTATAGGCCGTAGTCACTGGTAATAATGGATGCTCAAATTTAAAATTTTAGATCCTCTCAAGAGCAGTGGCTCAGTATGAAAGATGACTAACCAAAAAGGTGACTGGGTAAAATGTGACAAATTATTACCTTCTGGTGTTTTTTGTGTTTTAAACATGTTTTATTGACATTTTTCTCATGATGGAGGATATAAAGAAAAGTACGCATAAAATTGAAATTCTGGGTATCTTTTTTTTTTTTTTTAAATAAAATCATTGTGAATAAGAAGCAGACGAAAAAAATCCTTTGAAAAAGCTTCTACCAGTGACGTAGGTGCTACAAGCTCCCTGGTCCTCTCTGCTCAGAGGCATCCACTTGCAAGATTCATGTTCTTCTTCATTTTCCTAGTCTGAGTTGGCATCTGGCTCAAAACTGTACAGCTGGATAGCTCCAATTGTGCTCGCTATTTTTGTTGCACCGGTAATCTTGTGCTGGGGTTGTGAGGGGCTGTAAGCTAGTAGGAGAGAGTTTTATCAGAAGGATGATGGGAAGCCCGGGAAGGTTTACTCAGCGCCAACAGTACCATCCACAACTCAGAGGTGAATTTCTGATAAACTCCTGTTGCTCTGCAGAAACTAATCATAATAAAAAAAAAAAAACACTGGGAATCTTTTACAATAGATCAAAAGCTGATTGGAGTAGGATTTTAAAATCCTAAAAACGTTTTGTTTTACTGTGTGCCAAAAGTATTTTCTTTTGTTTGCTTTGCTTTCAACTGAACTTTGCAAAGTGGCCACTTGCTGAGGTCATCCATCAGTGTTTTTTTCAGATCAACAATTGTACTAAAAGTTGCGTGTGGGAAAGAAAAAAATCAGAAAATTGTACAACATTGCTTAAAACTGTTTCGTGTTTATTAAAACATGAGGGGAATGAAGCTTGTTAAATGTTGCAGCATTAAGTAATCATGACTTCTGATGTCAGGATTTCACCTCATGTCATTATGCAAGTAAATCTACATCATTTTGGAGCCACAGTTGAGGATTTATGACTAGAGAGCATTTTATTGAAATGTAATTGAACAAAAGGGAATGACTTTTAATATGTCATTTTCCCAGAGAAAGGCAAGACTAAACATTGTAGCTGTTAGTGGTAGATGGTTCTGAGGTGCTTTTAAATCAGATTCACATTTGACAGAAACTAGATATATCTATTTCCATATTTAATTGCTGAAGTTGAAGGGTCACAACATAAATTGAATAGATCAAGCAAATGATTATAACCCCTGCAGTTTCTCATATTTCCGGAAAGCATTTTATGACCTCTCAGAGTGTTTTATGTTTTTCTGACCCGTGTTACGGCCTGCGTTGACTCTCAGTCTGATTCTTAAAAACGGTTTCTCTGACAGAGATAAAATACACCAAGTTACCAAGAAGCAGATGATCAAAGGAGAGGAAGATATGTGTCTGAAAAAGAAGTAAAATAGGGTGAAATAGGGGATATGATCAATAAATAAAAAGATTTACATTAATGAAATATCTAGAAGCTTAATTTCCAATAAACCTCTATATTTTTTCTAATAATAAGTCACTAAAATGTGTTAAATGTAGGTGTTCACACTCTTTATCACACCTAAAGTGAAGCACTAATGATGAACTACAATGAATTACTTTACTATTAATTGTTGTATGTGATAACAATATAGCAGTCTTCCTGAAAGTCCATTTAAATATGGTCAGTATTAAAATGCAAATTATTTTTAATTGAAAATGTTACATTTTTAAGCTTAAAGTCTAAAATTTATTGGATGAAACAAAATGTCTTACTTTCAAAATATGAATCAAATTTCTGTTGTTTTTTTTTAATCTACCAATTTTTCAAGTCCTTATCTCGAAAAGCCTCTTTACTTGTCTGTTGTGAAAAATGGTTCAGCCTTGTAGACACTTTGTCATATTACATCAGTGTAACTGTCTTGGTGCCCTTAAAGAAGCCAGTCATTGTGAATAACAGAGAAATTCCAGAGGCCAGACCACATCTCTGTCCCTGCACAGTGTCAGCACTTACTGACTGATGTAGCCTCTTCCTGCTGGATTAAAAGGCCTTTGTTAGGGAAATCCCCTGAACCTCTGGACTCAGACACTCCCTGCATTAGATCAGGGCTTTATTTAGCTTGCAGTTGCAGGTGCTGTGGGGAGGCCTATATCGTGTTTGGGTTTCTGTAATTTATTATGTTTGAATCTCTGCTGACCACACACTGACGAGAGTGTTTTTAAAAGAATGTTTTTGCTCAACTGCCTCCTCTGCTGATCTGCTTTCAACCCCCTCTCAGATGCAGCCTTGCATCCTTGCTCACCATCGCCCTCCATGGTAAACTTGAGTACTACACCAGCATCATGAAAGACTTGCTGGTGGATCTGATTGATGCTTCAGCTTCCAAGAACCCGAAACTGATGCTACGCCGCACTGAGTCTGTGGTGGAAAAAATGCTTACAAACTGGATGTCCATTTGTATGTACAGCTACCTCAAGGTGAGGGAGGACAGGAAGACTAAGGACAGATAATAAACAAATCAAGTCCTGACTCGACTTCTGTATTTGCCCAGGAAACAGTGGGAGAGCCTTTTTTCCTGCTGCTTTGTGCGATCAAGCAGCAGATCAACAAAGGCTCCATAGACGCCATCACTGGAAAGGCCCGCTACACTCTGAATGAGGAGTGGCTACTCCGTGAGAACATTGAGGCTAAACCACAGGTTGGATGCTTCACACTTTCTTCTCACCATTTCGATGTGAAAAGTGCTCGTTCGGATGAAGCGGCTGATGGAAAGTTTGCCAAATTCAAAAAAACGCTCACAGTTTCTCACACTTTGCTCTCTATTTGCCTCTGCAGAACATCAACGTGTCATTCCAGGGCTGCGGCATGGACTCCCTGTCAGTCAGGGTCATGCATACTGACACAATCTGTCAGGTTAAGGAAAAAATCATTGAAGCCTTTTATAAAAATCTGCCTTTCTCCCAGTGGCCTCGAGCGGAGGATGTGGACCTGGGTGAGAGCACATTTTCCCTGATTATTTTCATCCTCTCCCCTCCCCAACCCTCCAAGATATAGTAATCTCCTTTGCAAAAGGTCAATTTTTCTCATGAAGCCCAACTAACCTGAGGCTGCAATATAACAAATGACAGAATGCATTGAAGAGAGTGTACAGTCATAATCACAAAGAGTTATTGCTTTCAGAGGCTGTGGAGCCTGCAGAGCTGATTTGATTAATGACTCTGAGAATATTTCCACAGGTCATGACACAGCGTTAGAGCACGGAGCCGTCTGTCTCACTCATTCTTTTTTTAGGCACAAAATTGTCCAACACCTCTTTCATTTTTTATCTGTTTTTCTATTCCCAGAGTGGTTTGACTCTGGCAGCAACAGTAAGATACTGCAGGACCTGGACAACACCTCCGTGATGGAGGATGGTCGAAAGAAACTCAACACAGTCTTCCATTATCAGGTGTGTGTTTATGTGTGACCACCTGGGTGGCTGGTATTACATGAGCAACAGCAGGGGTTTTCAAGATGACAACTGTGTAAATGGTGTCACTGGTTGTCTGTGGATCGCTGCTCTTGCATAAGTCATTTGTAGCTGCAACTTTCAGTGTATATTTGGGACTTATGGCAACTTTTATGGTTTGTTGTTTGCTTTTTGAATAATACTAAATAATTGGGTGCTGCTAAAAAGACATTTTAGTTGCAAGGAAAGTTCAAATTTGAGTAGTTAGTTAAATTAGAATTATTTAGTTCACCCACAAAACGTGATGTTTCCTTATTGTTTGCCAAAATTAACAATTTAGGGGATCATTTCAATTCTCTTTCACAAAAGTTAAAGTCCTTTTAGAGTATGTGCGTATGTGTGGATCAGAGGTCATGCGTTCACTAAGTTTCCTCCTAATCTGGGATTGGCTTCCATTGGTCTGTTATGTGTAACAAAAACCATTCAGCCTGTTGCATCCAGTCCCAAGAGATAATTTGCCATTCAGCAGATAAAGGTGAATTCAAGCTCAGCAATATTTTATCATTCACAAACCACTCTCTAAAATGAAAGTCAAAATTTCAATTATAAAACCACAAAAGAAATATTATTGTCAGGTAAAGGTGATTTATTTACAAGAGAATTCAATGCACACGTTTGATGGGTATGAAAATAAACACAAATACTCCAAAACTATAGCTGAATATTCTAGCAAATTGTTGACAATCACGATTTACAATTTGCATATGCAAACAATTGGAGTTAATTTAAATATTTTAAAAAAAGGTATGAAACTGTAGGTAAATAAATTTTAGTATAAATAGAATAATCTAATTTTTTGCCCCAATAAAAACCTTTTCTTTTAAAATTGCTCATTAACAGCATCATTTATTACTTTGACTTGACCCAAATGAAATGTTTTAATTTTGAATGAGTTTACTAATTGATTAAATAAACGAGTGTATAATTCGTTTATAATATTTTAGGATATGTTTTTAAAAAGCAACTTTGCTTGAAACACTAAATTTTTACAGAAATGTTTTTGATTTGTCTTAATCTATTAGAACCCATGGTGACACCAGTGTAACAGGAAAAAATCAGAAATGGGTTCTGTGATCCACTTGGTTTGTGGTATGATCCACCTTTCAGTAATATTTTATCTAATGAGTTAAAAGTTTCAGCAACTGGTGGCTTATAAGATAGATCAGTCTTATGTTAAGAATGTCTTTGTGTGTTTGCTTATGTCAGTACTGATTTATGAATCAGTAAACAAACATGCAGTGACTTTTGACCTCTGTTACCTTTACTCGTTAAGTGGTCTGTTAAGTTTTAGCTGAGCCAAAGGGATCTAGCTGTAAAGGCAATGAGCTGGAGCATGTACTAACAGTCTTGGTTCACTGGTGAGGCTGTTCAATCCATTTCACTGAGTCTTGACTTTAATGAGTCCAGCCAGGCCTCTTCAAGCCTACCGCAGCTCGAGGTACACTCCAAACTAACACACACGCACAGACGCAAACACTTGCACCTCTGAGCACCAAATTCCCCCGAGGACATGCTTAATGATGCTGCTCTGTTGCACCCCAGCTAACCCTTGACCCCATGCCCTCTGGCTTCCCTACATCTTTCTATCCTCCCTCCTTCATCCTCCTTCTTTTCCTTCACAGGTCCCAGAGGGAGCATCGCTGGCCATGAGCATGAAAGACAAGAAAGACTACACCCTGGAGAGGGGTATGCCACCTTCAAATATGCCACACACCCTCATGCTTCGTCACAAACACTCACCCACACTTGTGTGCTCACTGGACCCACTCAGTTGCAAGAGCTGACACACGCTTAGCCGATCACGAGAACATGATCCGTTAGTGTAAACACACATGAGACCATGCACCTTCCTGTCTGCAAATGTCACATTGAAAATGTAAACAAAATCACAACTAATAAATCACAACCCTTATGCTAATGGGTCTTTCAAAGTGATGTTTGCCTTGCATGTCTGCTGCTTTTAAGCGTCAAGCTTTTGTTTCGCATCAGCCCCAAATTAAAAGCCATTCTTGCCTGTTGACAGTTGCGTTTGCATGCATCCTCTAATGGGATGGTGCATTTGTTGACAAGGGTCAACCTCACACAATCAGCCAGAACCAGAACTTAGCTCTTCTCCGGCTCTGTCCATCAAAGCTTCCTCTTCCATTCATACCAGGCCAGCAAAAGGCTTGTGTGTGCCAAACTTGGCTCCTGCTTCAAAGCATCAAGGGGGTGTCCTGAGCATGTAGCGCTCCCTGGCTAATATGAAACAGCGTCCTGCCTGCCTGTGATCAGTGTGGAGGGTCTGGACTGCGGCCCGTTGGGCAGGAGCATCTCAAGCGGAGCATGCAGTAATGAGAACACACTCCATTCGGAGGGCGTTTGAGTGCTTTCCTGCACGTATTCCTGCCTTTGTTTTTAGCTATATTTTAGATACTTGTCTTCGAGCCAGTGCATGTGCTCTTGTTTGAATCTGCATTTGTCCTTGTACTCATATCTGTTCATGCATTTGTATGAGTGAGTTTAGATCTATATATAAACTGGCTAGCTTTGAAGGGTTTGTTTTCCAGCTTTAGCCAGGTATTACCATCTCATTACAGCAGCTCCACATGCAGTTACAGAGTCCGTGTCTGTCTCTCCTAATCTCTCGCTTTTCTCCCTCCTTTCACTCGTAATCTGGCTCTTTCATTCACTCAGACAGCTCCCCTCCCTTCAGGCCCACAGTCCGCCCTAATCACGTTCTCCTCTTGCACTCTATCTCCCCTTCTCTCCTGTCAATCTTTTTTTTCTCACTGGTGTATGTCTCACTCCTCTGTGCTCCTTCCTCCTGTCTCCTCTCATTCTCTCATGCTTCTTGATTGGACATAGTTTCATCTTTATGTTTCTCTTTTTTCTATTTTTAGTCAAAGATCTGGATACAGAAAAGTATGTGCATTTGGTGAGTATCTCTTTAAAGCTAATTCAAACTGTTGTCACCCTTAAAGTTTACCAGCACAGCTTTTCTTGTTTGCCAGCCATTCCCTGTCGCCAGCCCAGAGCAGGGTTGGCGACAGGGAATGGGGAGGGTGAGCTGAGGTGAAAAAGAAAGCTGCTGAGAGGACATGAAGGCACTAATGCTGCTTAAGCTCTTTCGTAAACGTCAGCTAAGATATGGGCCCTTTGACTTTGGAATAATGAGTTCCTCAGAATACAATTTGCCGGGTGAATAGTTAGTTTTACAGGACAGTTCTGGAGCAGAGTCGATGGAATTTGCTTCCTTCTTTTCATCATCTTTATTAGTCAGAGACGTGATCCTTTTCTTGAAAGCCAAAAAAGTTCCCCACTCACATCCCCTAATTCTGTTTGTTATTATGTGCCTTAAAATACCCCCAAAGTTAATCCAAAAAATTCTGACATTTTGGTTAGCTCAAGTTCAATGCTTCTGCGGCGTGTGATTAACTTTGACCTCTTATTTTACAGGTCCTACCTCATGATGAGCTCTTTGAAAGCAGTAAGGGGCACAGGCACAGCCATCGCAAAAAAGTACTGCCAGAGATCTACCTGACACGCCTGCTGTCCACAAAGGTAACCAGTTAGGGGGCGCTGTTCACACCTGCACCAAGACATTAAAGACCCATTTCAGTGAAAATCATATTTTTGGTGTTTTTAACATATTCTTGTAGCGATTTTCTCTTGATGGAGGACATATTTTAAGAAAAGTAAGCTTAAAATTGTATTTCTGAGTGTTTCTTTTATTGAAATCGTTGTGAATCAGAAGCAGATGGAAAAGTAGTTCAAAAGTAGTAAAAGTACTATTAGTAGTAGTTGTTACTTAGAAGCGACAATCAATGTGCCACAAGCTCCCTCCATTCTGATGGGTCCACTTGCAGACAAACGTGTTAGTTTTTCTTGTTCGCGGTGGCATCTGGCTCAAAACTGTGCGGCTGGATAGCTCCAATATTACTCGCCATTTTTGCTGCACTGGTGATGTTAGGTTGGGGAAATGAGGGGCTGTAAGCTAGCGGGAAAGAGTGAAAACTAAGGCATGATGGGAAATTAAGGCAGGCTCACTCTGTGCCAACAGTGCAACCCAGAGGCAAATATCTAATGTACTCCTGCCGTTCTGCAGAAAGTATGTCCTAGAAAACAACAGGTTTGTTTTTTTTTGCTTAAATGGCATAATCATAATTAAAAGACCTCTGGGGATGCTTTTAGAATAGATCAAAAGATGATCAAAGTAGCTTTAACCTCAAACTTGAAGATACCTTTCTGCTTATGTCTTCATAGCATCTGAAGACCTTAAGAGCTACATATAAAGCTTCCAAGCCATGTGGAACGGTGTTTCTTTATACCCGATCTACTCTTTTTCCTCCACAGGGAACTCTGCAGAAGTTCTTAGATGACCTCTTCAAGGCCATCCTCAGCATTCCTCCGGACTGCCCCCCTCTGGCTGTCAAATACTTTTTTGACTTCCTTGAGGAGCAAGCCGACAAACGGGGCATCACAGACCCAGACACCCTGCACATCTGGAAAACCAATAGGTATAGTCAGCTAAATGCAATGATTGACGCCCCTCTTTGTTCTGCCTCACTGTGATGGTGCAAGTATTTGAAAAGCTTATCTGTTCCTGTTGATGCAGCTTACCTCTGCGTTTCTGGGTGAACATCCTGAAGAACCCCCAGTTTGTGTTTGACATTGATAAGACAGATCACATGGATGCCTGCCTATCTGTCATCGCTCAGGCTTTCATCGACGCTTGCTCCATTTCTGACCTGCAACTAGGCAAGGTGAGGCTTTCGCTTTGTCCTGCAGTTGTTCTCATTTTACACCTCAGCAACTTAAAAAAGCATCCTGTACAGACACATTTAGTGACCTCTTCGCAGTCAAAGATCTGCTGCCGTTGAACTTCATTTTGTTTTACTTAATAACATGCTTACCTTTTTTAATCTGGAGCTAAGCAGCAAACATGAGGTTCTTTATGAATAGTTTACCGTTTCAGCTAGAATAATTTGTTGATGATTTAGTGGAATCCTGGACTTCTGGCTGGTTTTCATGGGAACATATCCGTAAGGTCAAACCCTCATGAGAGCAGGATTATTCAATGAAAAGGAGATTAGATGAAATGGCACAGTTTCTTGTAGCATGCCAAACCATGACTGCATCTCATGCTGCGATTGGTGCATCAACGATAAGAAGGAGTAATGGCCAATAGCTTGAAACAAAGTCCTGTTTCACGCCCTCATCAAATATTTTGACAGAAAGCCAAGTTCTCAGGTTGTTGTTCAGATTTTTCCCCTTGCAGTCTTATGTTTATCTTTCCTAAAGAGCATTTGTGTTAACCTTTTGTTTATTCTTTAGATCATACAGGGTCTGAATTGGGTTTTTGGTCTTCTAATTCAAGAAATCAAGCATTAACTCAACAGATATGAAATCATTAGATCTGATTTTTTCCCCCATTAGTTACACTTTTTGCAAACAAACATTTGTTCTTTTTAAATCTAAAGACTAGGAAAGGTACAAAACACTGTTAAACACTGTGTGTGCGTGTTTTTGTGTGTGTGTGTAGGTGTGTGTGCGTGTGTGAGTTAATGTTGAATGCAAAGGAGACTACTTGTGTGTGCATGTTAATGTGCTAATCTAAAGCATGGAAACATCATAGTCACATCAAAGCAGACAGACTCATTCTATTCCCTAAATGTTAAATCTATCCCTCTGTGCGTACACACCTCTCAAATCCTTTTGTGAATCCTCATCACCTCCATCTACCTCTCCTTGTGTTATTTCAGCATTGTCAGCCTATCCAAGGTCATAAGTGTCACAGTTGTCCCTCTGTGCTTCTTTTGTGTGTGGATGTGTGGTGGGTGTATATTTGTCCACCTCCCTGCCTGTTTTTGTGTGCTCGCTTGCAGTCAGTGTTCTCACTCCTCACAAATCTGTCTCATCCTTCAGACACAGTGACCCTGAGCACGCTCTGTTTCCTGTCTCGCTGTAACTGGTTTCCTCCCTGAAGGGAGCTGCGGACTCATCAAATAATGTTCCTCTTCTATGGGAGATGCTCTGATTTATATACCTCATTTCTGCGGTAGAACGCCACTCAGCTCACATAGCAGCTATTTGCACATTTACATGCAAGAACACTTTCATGCCCATGGATGCAAAAAAATGCATGAAATTTTCAGCGACAAGAGAGGTGAGCCTGCAACTCCTTAATTGTCAAGTCACATCTGGCTGTGCATGTCCCATGTGTCACCAGGTTCAAGGATTTGGCAGCACTTCTTCCTGTAGTTCAAGGAGAGTGGCCTGTGTGTGTGTGTGTGTATTTGCAATAGCTACAGGTTACAGCACTGAAGGGTACAAGTTTGGGATTAGCAGCAGCTCAGCAGGGGTCAACGGGGTTGGAAGTTAAGCATTGCTGGTGATTTTTACAGAAACCATCTTTTCTGGCAAGATGGAGAGCATTGAGGGCTGGGGGGGGGGCAGGGGGGGTTGCAGGCAGATGGGCAAACTGCAGGAACTGACCTTGTGGACAGGAAGAGAGAAGATTCCTCACTAGAAGGAGGAACCGTGGCTTCGGACTTTCAGGTCCTCAGCAAAATTAACACGCACAATGGGTGACACAAATAACTGGTGACACATAGAAATGTGAAGGTGCGTAGTAAGCACCTTCAACTACACTGAAAGCTGTAGTTGCCAGCCACTTTTACGCCCTTTGTATCCCTGCCCTACTTTCTTCCTTTTCCCTTTTTACTCTCACAGCCATCACACCCCCCCCTTTGACATACACATACACGCAAAGCTCACTAGCCACCACTGAAGCCCGAATATGCCCACAGCCTTTTAGCCCCACTGCTTTTCTTCCTGCTTGAATGAGCACCAGTGTGAGAAGCTGAACTGACTGAGGGGAGAGATGTTTAGACTGGAATGTTCTCTGGCTGATTCCTGCTGATGTTATGTAGGAAGGAAACGGTTCCCTCCCACCATTGTTTTACTTTATGCCCATTTAAATCACAAGCAAGCAACATCATGTCTAAATGAACGTCAGGAAAAGGCCACTAGATCAGAGATAAACTCAGTTTTTAATTACTTAAATTATTACTTAAATTATTGTTGCATTATTGTTGCATATTGTAAAGGACAACCCAGGCATATATATATATATATATATATATATATATATATATATATATATATATATATATATATATATATATATATATATATGAGCAATGTGGGGTTTAGTGTTTTGCCCAAAGACACTTGGAGACATGGGCAGACACCACAGTACCTCCTCACCACAGCTGCCCCCTTTTCTTGATTGACTCCTGAAAAACAAATCTTTTCACAAAGTATAATAACAAAAACTTCTGATGATTATTTTTCTGATTCCTATTCATGACAACAGTAGGGGAAGGGTTCTTATTTAACTGATGGTTGGATTTTATTAGAGCAGAAATTTCTGGATTATCTGGGGCGTGCTTTTTGATTTTCAGGTGGGTGGACTCGACAAAACTCTAATTTACTGTATCCCACCCATTTTTGTTACCTTGTTTAGTAGAGCAGAGTAAATTCCAATCAATATGCCCCCCCCCCCCCCCCCCCCCCCGCATGTTTGGAATATTGGAAGACATCTGAGATTAAAGCTCTCCAACACATTCTTAGAAAAATATTAGTCTCTTCTTACAGTGTTCCCATGTCATTTCATTTGGTAGTGTTTCATGGGTGAACTGTGTGACAGCAGCTCTGTTAAATTCAACCGACATTAAGTTCTTTGACTCATCTTTTTCCAGGACTCTCCTACCAACAAGCTCCTGTATGCCAAGGAAATCCCTGAGTACAAGAAGAGAGTTCAGTGCTACTATCGACAGATCCAGGAAATGCCTCCTCTAAGCGAGCAGGAGATGAACGCTCACCTGGCAGAAGAATCAAGAGTGAGTTATCTGGACCCATAAACATTGTAGTTAGAAGCCACTCTTCAATTGAAATCCCAGCTAACACTTTAACGTCTTCTTACAGAAGTACAGAAATGAGTTTAACACCAACCTGGCTTTGACAGAAATCTACAATTATGCCAAGAGATACAGAAACCAGGTGAGATTTTTACATGACCGCTACGTTGTTGTTATCTTAGATGTGAATCAGATAAGTTTGAATGTTCAGGCGGGTCCTTCTTGGCAGCCACAACACCTTCGTTGAGCCTACCTGCTGTATTGCGTTTCACAGATGGTCACGAGAGCGTGACGCATCAGTGTAGCAGATCAAAGCTGCACCGAGAAATGTAATATACTGTAGACAGCCTGGCAACCTGTCACTTCATGACCTGATTAAATATATATGCATGAAAAACCTGCTTTTCTTTGGTTAAAAGCTCTGTGAAGGAAAACAATCTGATGGTGACTACTATCCAGAAAGCAGCCACCATTGAGCGTGTTCAGTCATCTCTGTCCGGCCCACAGTTACCTTTCACTTTAGGCAAACAGCATGCTGTTTACCGTCTCCTCATTCAACACTCATATCTGATTTATGATATTATTCAGTTGCTGTGTTGTATCTCCCTTGTTTTGCTTTGGACTAGCTCTCTTGGAGCTCCCGCTGTCCTCCCCCATGCTTCTTCACTGCTATGAGTATTCTCTGGAGAGGCTTAGTCATTGATGACTGTTCCTTAATGGAGCTCCCTCATGATATTACAGTTTAGCTGCTTTCCCCTGTCATGCTACTGTACCGACGTGGGCCAGGGACTTAGACTCTGATTCACAGAGCTATGTGAATAGCCTCTGATTGCCTATTCTCTCACCCCTGCTCAGTTTGCTCTGCCTGGTAGCACACTGCTGCTAAGAGCCCATAAATCCCACTGACACGGTGACAACTCTCGGGCATGAAAAACAGAGCAGATGTGGGCTTTGTAAATATGTGAAGAGCTAAAGCTTTTGTGGCGTGGAGGCAAGCGTGAAGACGAGGAAAGAGGCTGAAGTATTTCACGTGCTTCTTCTGTGGCTCTCCCTTTCTCTTTTTAAACTGTCTATGTCCAGGCAGGTGGCTGATTTACTCTCTCTTTCTCTTTAGACAGATAGACGGATGCATGAACGCTTGACAGCTGTTCAAAGTCATCTCTGTCATGTTTTTCTCTTCTATCTCCCCCGGTCAGGTGGCGAATGCTCTGGAGGCCAACCCCACTGCACGTCGCACTCAGCTGCATCACAAGTTCGAGCAGGTCATCGCTCTCATGGAGGACAACATCTATGAGTGCTGCAGCGAAGCTTGACCCCTGTCAAAGTCTTCTTCCTTTTTCCTCTTTCTGCCAGCTGCCTTCCTCCCAAATGCGTAGTTTCTTGGGAATGAAAGGAGATATTGTTCACGACCGCCTTTCCCACAGACTGTTAATAAGGTGACCAGTGGAGGAGTGACGGACTACAACCTGCCTCTCTTGTGTCGTGTGACACAGATAGAATTCAACTCTGGCTGAGCTATTCTATAGAAGGACTGTGGAGGAGCTCAGAGCTTTTCTTGGATGTCTTCACAGTAAACGGGACCTATACAGTAAGCCCTGGTGGCAATCTTAACGCACTGAGCCCTTTGCTTGAGGGAATGAGCCAATGATGCACTGTACTGTAATATAATGTCAATAGCAATATTTATAGATGTGTTATAATGCTCTCAAGTGGCCTGTTGTTCAGGATGAGTAGGACCTGGCAGACACCTTTCATCTCCTAAAACCTGCATTGTTCTCAGGTGTGGTCGATGAAGATGAGCGACTGACTCCCTCTGGTGCTTTGAACATTACGTCCCAATGTGCTTTGCAGGTTGATGAAGAGTTGAGGAGGAGCAGGGAGAATAAAAAAAAAGGACTTGAAATTCTGAAATGAGATGTTTTTTGATGTAGTTCAGTGGGAAGAGCTGCATCAGTGTAGAAGTGTTAATCAGTGTGCTTGTGAACAAATGAATTTAAATGTTGGAATCGATTTAAAGAGGGAAATTTTACAGTCAAGAAAAAAGTGAGCTCAATATAACCTGAGGAGAAACTATAATTGTGATGCCAAAAACATTTGTTTGTGAAATAAAATGACAGTATTTAGGGTTTTAAAGTGTCTAAGTGGTGACGGCTTTTAAAAAAAACGTTATCATGACCTCCTCTCCCATTCCACAAGCCCACAAACCAACATTTTTAGGACATCTTTCTCTATAAAAAGGGAAAGGTCACACAGATTTGCACTATTTTTTAATGCAAGATACAAAACTGTCTTTATTCTACAAAGTACCCTTCTCACATCTTTTTTTTTAAACAAATATTAACGCTTTTGCATCTACTTCATTTCTATCACATACAGACTCATCCAAGAGCTTCTTCCAACAGGGTTTGCTTTCGTAACTTTTCCGACAAAAAGAGGACGGAATATCTCTGCTGTGTGACTACAAGGCCCCCCAAGGAAAGAATTACCCGTTGCAATAAAACACACCTTCAAAATCTAAACAAATAAAAGTTTAGTGAAACCTAGATGCTCATAAAACTATGAAAAGCGCTTGTGTGTAGGTTGTGTAGCTGCAACAGCTGCTTAAACAGTGGCTGATGGGGGCAAAACTAGATAATGGGCTTTGAGGAAATAGATTTTCACCTATTATGTGACTTCATGGAAAGTGGGGAGCTTGGAAGGTGTTCAGTTGGACGATCATCAGGACCGTAACCCTTAAAATAAACTCGATGAGACTAGCTGAACACTTTCCATGATTAAATGGACTGGAAATGCAAATGCTGGCTCCTCACTGAGTTGGTCCCGCCGTGGTTGCAGTTGTGCCAACTGCAGCGAGGACAATTTGAGAGGTAAGTCAAGAGGATTGGCCCGTTGAAGGCATTGGCTGCCTGGCGGCGGTGGGTCCCTGGGCGGGAGCGGGACAGATGGAGCTGATGGAGGAGAAGCGAGGGGTCAAGCAGGAGCCACCTGGCTGGAAGAGACAGATGAAGTCTGGGTTTTGGAGACAGCGCCGGCATCATCCTCTCCAAACGGATTTTTTCCACAGCACACTGTGGTGATCATGCAGTTTCTGAACTGGAGGTTAGCAGGGGAGGAGGGGGGAGAAAAAGTCAGAGTAAGGACATTTTTACGGTTTGTCATGTGATTACCATTTTTATTCATCTCACATGAGTGATGCTAATACAACCCTCCAATAAATCTGCTTTGACACTGTTAGACATGTTTGTACTCTCCAAAGCAATAAAAAGATCACATGAGGAGGAAATGTGCTGGAGCGGGCAGACAAACCTCAAATATTTGACATGTGACACAGGCCCATTCCCTCAAAGTAGTCTGATATGTGAGCATGTAGTTCTTTTTGTAATAAACTTATAAATCATTTTTAATGTGACTTTGAGTATGGCAATAACAGAGCTGGAATATTTATGTTAAAAATACCAGTTTTATCCCAACAAATCCAACTAAAGTAGGTGGACTTCAGCTCAGCTTGAAGCTCTGACTTACATGGTGAGGTGAGCAAACCAGGATATTTTAAGCACATACCTGTCTGTTGAGAAGAATGTAGATGACCGGGTTGTACAAAGCTGCGCTTTTTGCAAAAAAGGCAGGAACTGTCATGAACACAGGTCCAAACTCTGTACCCTGATTGGCAAAGATGTACCACGCCACAGTCGCATAGGGCACCCAGCACACCAGGAAGGAGATCACCATGACTATGACCATGCGGGTCACCTCCCTCTCTGCCCTCTGGGTGGTTTCAGACTCCTGCTGCAGCGCTGCGGCCTGAACACAGTTATTACCTTTAGGAAGCATGTTGTTAACAAAATAGTTAAGAATACAAACCTTTCTATTGCAATTAAAAAATATTTTTTCAGCTTTTATTAATGTAATTGATTCTAAACACGACGTTTTGTTGTGATATCAGCTTTTAAATTATTCACGCATCCTTATGTATTTAGATCAGGGGGGTTCAATATTTTTGCAAAGAAGTCTAGATTTGGTGAGGTGCAAATGTGTGAGGGCCAACCAATCAGCCTTTTAATGACGTTAAATGCAAATAAAGTATTTTACAAAAGTTTTTTGCAATCTGATATTTTTCATGTCATCGCAAAATCAAAAATACATATTAATAAATTTTTTGGTCAAATTACTGTAAATTTTGTAATTGAAGACCAGAAATGAAGTGAAGAAAAAGTTGGGGGGGTTCATCAACATTAAATTTGGGTTCATATTATATATTACCGGTACATACTATTTAATGATAGATAAGAACAGATAAGAACACCCTTATGTGACCCTTATTTGAAAATGATTTTCTAAACTTTATCTTTCTTTTCTAATGTCACTAAAAAAAACATACCATGATACTGACTTCAACAAAACTTGATGAACATTTTTGCATTTTCCACCATCAAAGCTTTAGATAATGCAAATTTAGCACTAGTGCTTGGTACAGTCAATCTTTTTTGTGGATTATTCTGATGGAAAGTCTGCTTATAACCCCTTTATATGGTGAAACAATTGTATTAAACAGGCATTTGTGGGATAAGCAGCATCTGCTTACTAAGAATGAGGGTTTCACCCATGAGGAATTTGCCAATATTTTTTCTGCCAGTGCCAGAGAGCTTGGCAGATTATATTCCTGTTGCTTTTGACTCCTTTAGAGCTTCTAGCATCAAACTATTTTCCTGTAATGGGTAAGTCTGTAAAGTGTGGGGTTCCAGGCTAACGCCTCAAAAAAGCTGGACTGTTAGTAGTCTTTAACAGATTTGCAGTGAAAGTTTGCAGAATGATACGACCGACAGCTCTTTTGCCCAGACAATCTAGAGCAGACTGCACACACCAATCGCTGTTCACAGAGGACTGCAGGAGGCCTGCCCTTCATCCTCAGTGTTGTTTGTGCTGGTATCAGCAACACATGCACTGGAGTCTGAACATGTGGAGGACCGTTATGTTCCTGCATGTTCATTAGCTCTTAATCATATTGCAGATATGTATGTTTCTTCAAGCCCATCCAGTCCTACAAATGAGAGTTAATGCCAGAATATGATGTTTGGTGGGATCCGGGATTTAGCCAATTTTTGCACAAACTGAAAAATGTGTGTATGATTCCAGAAATGCATGTCCCTTGCAAATGTAGCAACCCTTAAAAGGGTTGTTATAAACATTATTATTGCCAATAAATATTGTTACAGCAAAAAAAATCTGCTTTGCAGCTTATATTTATATTTGTGGTATTAGTTTCCATGTCTTAAGATAGATTGAAGTTCTGATTTATTGTTGCTCATTTAACTGTAACTAAACTGACGATAAAAGCAGTTTCTGACCAAACTAGGGAGCGATATGTGAGTCCATTTCTATTTGTGTTGTGCACCTCTCACTGTGTACTCAGACAGTTTGGTTCAAAGGAGGTGGAGTACATTAAACCCTCTTTTTTTCATGGTCTAAAAATATACGGCAGCACAGGCAAGAAAAAGCCTAAAGTAAGGCAGGGGAGCAAAACAGGACAAATTCATTAGAATTGTTATAAAAGCTTTGAAAGGTGTTACAAAGTCAAAGTATTTTGCTCATCTTTTTATAGTTTGAGCTCCAAAATCCTGACTTCAGCCATGTTTTCAATAACAAGAACAGCTCATACACTGTTTTTGTATTTTCCCATATAATTAACAAGGACATGAGGATGACACAGTAAGCAGGCAGATTGCCCTTTTGGCCAGAAGACCTGTGTCTAAGCTGTTGGCAATGAGCTGCTCTCCTGAAGTGTCCTTGAACCACTAAATCCCTCACATCTGATGCGACTCCGTGATGCTCCTTAAAAGGAGGAGAGAGTAAAACCAGATTTTTTTTTTCTGCAAGGGTAAACAATATATCAAAACCTTATTGTTAATACTGCATTGACAGAGGTGTTCCTACCGCTCGCACGGTGCAGAGCAGGCGGCTGTAGCAGAAGAAGATGATGAAGAGTGGGATACTGAAGTGGAGGACGAACATATAGATGACAAATGAGGTGTTGTTGATCTCAGGCTTGGGAGTATAGTAGTCAATCCCACAGGAACACTGCATTCCCTCTGGGATGTACCTGCGTCCACACACAACAGTTGGTTGAAAATTTTCATCAGCAAGATTGAACACGATGGTTGATGCTATCTTTTTTATTTTACATGAGCGGTGCTAAAATAAAAGTAAGAAGAAAATAAAATGAAAAAGAAACAATCAACGGAGGGTCACTGTGGTTTCAAAACCAGGAACAAATATTTCAATTCTGTTTTTTCATAACACGCCAACCCATGCTGCTTAAATGAGAAAAAGTGAGAAAACTTTGTTGGACTGTAATGATGGACTGATCATTTTGCTGCCATCGCATGTGTGTTGTCTGCTGTACCGCAATCCAGATAGTATTTTCCAAGATCAATATAATCAATTTATTACATTTTAAAAAGATTTCATAATGGGTTGATTATATTAATAACTTGCCTCAGACAGATCAGTCTGGTTGGATTGTAGGAATACTATTCGATTGATTGGTTAAGTCGATTAATCGTTACACCCCTATAAAAACTAAATAAAATCAATAAGTTTTTGTGTAGGAGCTGTACTGAGCAAAACCATCTGCATCATACTATACCGGGACCATCCGAACAGAGGGGGGGCTGCACAGGTCAGGGCCATAACCCAGGAGAACGCCAGGCCAGCAATGGCATGTTTTTCCTCAAAGCGGAAGTTGGTCATTGGCTTACAAACCACAACGTAACGCTCAATTGCCAAGACCACCAGAGACCAGAGTGCGATCTCTCCTGAGACACAACAGAGCAGGAGTTAGATTAATGCAGCTCGTTTTCATTATCTTTCCTTTGGCATCAAACATATTCTAATAAAAGTAGCATCTTTGATCTAAAAAGCACAGTGTGCACACGTGTCTCTTACCTCCCAGAGTGGCAAAGAAGCCTTCAACGTTGCAGCCGGTGACGCCCAAGATGAAGTATCCATGCAGGGCTGTGTAGAGAGTGACGGTGAATCCTCCCACTATCATAAAAAGGTCAGCCACCGCCAGGTTGAGCAGAACGTAGTTCAGTGGGTTTCTCAGCTTTTTGTGCTTGACAGTGACATGGAGGGTGAGGAAGTTAATAGGAAAGGCGGTGATGATGAGGAACAGCATATATGCAGCTAGAAGCGAGTATTTCCAGGGCTCCGCCAGATAGTACTGAGGATACTCAAATGGGCTTCGCACCAACCCTGTCCTATTAGACATGGGGACATAAAAGTCAGGTCCCTCGGTGCCATTCATGTCTGCTGATGCCTTTTCTTCTTCAAAAAGCTGTTTGAAAGACTCTGTGCCTCTTAGAATCTAGTTCTGTGTGGGGAGCCGAGTTGTGCAGCTAAGGTGGAAATGAGAGAGAAAGGGTGGAGGGATGAGTCCTTTGGAAATGAGAGGTTCTCCGAAGCCCCATGAGGAGGTGCAGCACCTTTTAATAGGCCAGTCGGATTAGGGGCATGGATGAAGCAAAGTGTTAGCAGAGATGGAATTAAGACGGACCGAGACACCTCCCACACATCAACAAACACAAGTGCACACTAAGCACCACACCGGAGAAAACTCCTGGAGAAAAATATCCGGCATGGAGAAGAGGGTTCAAAGTGGAAGAATGTAACGACGGCTAAATATATACCCCATCATTACTGTCATGTGGAGCAGGAGATAGGAGAAGCAGAGGAGGCAAAGAAATCTTTGTCATTTCAACCCTTCAGTATGGACAGCTTGCAAATGAAATTTCAAAACAATCTAACGTATTTGCATCTGTAAAAGATTAATCCCTAACCACTGCACAAAGCAGAGCTCCACTCACACCATCAAGTGTAATTAGACTCAGTGAGATGTGCCACTCATATAACTGGCACTCCGCCTTCGGCTCTTCCACAAACACAAATCCCCAGGTTTAAACTCAAGAGTGACATGCATTGTTCAAATTGTGTTTTTATTGTGAAAAACTGCAGTATAAAAAAAACATGTATGTATTCTCATGTATAAGGGATGGAACATGGAGTATAAACCTTAGGAGAGCTGCTGCAGAAGGTCATTGTTGTCATCACATGACCTTTACAATGTGCAAAGATGAGGCTCCTTTATCTTGAAATAATCTGTTGCTTGTTTGAAGTTACTACGGGTTTATTTTTTTACAAAATAATTCTTTAATTTTACAAAAGAATTGCAACACATTTCTTCAAAAAGCTTTTTGTCAGAGACAAAAAAGATTAAATGCATGAAAATAATTCTTTCATAAACAGTTTGCATTTTGATTTCATTTTTTCTATTGAGCATATGGATAACTTGAAGCAATCTGATCCCATTAATCCACTTGAACTCAGTGGTTGTTGGTGCACTTGTCTTACACTCTAAGGACTGACACAAAACGTCTGCTAATTCCGTCTTTTCGTCCTTAAATAAAAGAGTGTTGGTCTTAAAATGCAGCTCGAATATCCTCACAGCACAGTCCAGCCTCATGTGTATGCTGAAAAGATAAATACAGACACTAAAATATAACATAAAATTTAGCGAATGATCAAAGTTGCTGTAAAGGAGATCAGTGCGGTTCGTCGATGGGTCTGCGACAGTAGGGGCAGCAGTTGTGTTGAAGCACGAGAAGTTCATAATCCTCACTCTGAAACATCTATGGGAAACACAACAAAACCAAAAGACACTGAAAAAGACTGAAAAAGAACTAATCGCCAAAAGAAAATTAATTTTACAGCTGATTAAAGTCCCACTCCAGTTATCTTTTGATCTCATGTAAAAGTGTTTCCACTGGTCTTTTCATTATGATTATGTCATTTTTAACCAAAATCCAAAAACCTGTGTCGTTTTCTAGGACAGTTTCTGCAGAGTGGCAGTAGTTCATTATTAAATTCACCTCTGAGTTGTGGCGGGATTGTTGGCGTGGAGTGAGCCCTTCTCCATTTCCCATCATCCATCTGTTTATGCACTTTCCCACTAGCTTACAACCCCTCACAACCACAGCCTAACATTATAGCTGCAACAAAAATGGCGATCAATTTTAAGCTTATTTTCTTCATTTATATATATATATTTATATATATATATTTATATATATATATATATATATATATATATATATATATATATATATATATATATATATATATATATATATATATATATATATATATATATCATCTGTCACGAGAAAAACGCCACATGAAAATGTTAAAAACACCATTTTCATTGGAGTGGGTCTTTAAAGCTGCTCTAGTGACTTTTCTGCGAATGCTCTACCTTAAAGCAGGTAGGACACATGGTGATGCTAACATCAGGCAGCAGGGAGCGGAAGTATTCCCATCTGAGAGGCGCGGGCCAGCGCTTTATCAGGACATCCCTTCTGCTCATGGAGCGCAGCACCGAACGGCTCACCTTGACCGGGACAAAGGTAGAGCCCCCTTGCTGTCGGGACACACAGATGTACACAACATGCCCTTATGGACTCTGTTCTTTCTGCTGCTCCAGCTGGTTTGACCTGCTGGCAGAATATGAATCACCTCATCAGTCCTGTCCTTTCGCTTCTTACCTCAAAGCTTATTTTGGCTGTGAATGGATGATCTCCTTCATCGTCTAAATCGTCATTAATCTTTAAAGTCTGGAGCTCTGATCGTCACCAATTAAGGACAAATAATCAACAAAATGCACAGTTTTTATTTTTACATACGTCAACATCAAATCAAAATCACTTTTTAAGCTATTTTTCAAAGCCCTGACCCTGCCAATAGCATTATGCTCAGAACCAGCTGTACCTGTCAGTCACATCGAAGCCCTGGAAGAGCACCGCAGACCTTTGTGCCCTTGAGTATATGCTGCCTAATGCAGGTTAATCCCTCCACAAGGCTGTGTCTACGGCTCTTGGAGGGTTAGTGTCATTAAGATGGGACGGGAGAGCCTCCCTAACCCTATTAGCTCAAGAGCTAAGATGACTTAGTTCTGACAGCTTACCCACAAGCACAGAATCAAGGCCAAAGCAGACTAAACAGCCTCTTAGATCTGTCACAAGGCAGAGGAGCCACATGGTTTAATTAGAAGAAATGTGCAGTGTGTTGGGGCTTCAGCACAGCAAGGACTTAATAATTCATATAAATCATGTGCACAATCTGTTACTTTGTGTGTGTGCGCACGCGCATGTTTGTGTGTGTGTGGACGCTAAAGATGATCAAAGGATACCGCTGTTGTTCATATCCTGCTCCTGTGCTTTTCCTTGATCTGTGTGAGGAACTTCCAGGTCAATAAGAGACAGAGCCTCATCATCGCTGATACCTTCTTCTAGATAAAACTGCACCAAAGGCAGCACCTCTGCAAACAAAAAGCACTTTATAAATCAATAACATGCGCATACATAAACAAAAAAAAAATACACAAAGTGCCACTGACCATAAGATGAGGCGGAGTAAATAAAAGGCTGCTTGCAGTTGATGCACATGCTCCCCTGGTTACTCAGGAGTGGATTGTTGTTGGAGCAACGGTAGCACATCATAGCCTCAGTGAGGTCCTTACAGGAAACAGAGGATGTTTAACCTTTGGAGTACGAGCAAACGCAAGCTCATTTCATAGCTTTGTAATGCACCTCGCTGTCATGGCAGGGCTTGGCACGAATGACCATGCTGCCTCGTTCTATTGCCGCCTGGAAGCGTGAAGGGATATGGAGCTCCAGGAGTTTCTCATAGCACGACCTGGCGAGTCTATACGCACCCAGTTTCTGACTCTGCTGCGCCAACGTGTACAAGATTTTACTAACGCTTTACGTCAAGGAAAATTCATGAAGGTTAAAAATAATTCATATTTGCACAAACATATTTCACTTTTGGCCATGAGAAGAATAATGTGGTAAAACGTTTTTACTTTGTTCTTCTACTATACTTGATGTATCGGAATAGGAATAGACATGTTTTTCCAAATGTTCCAACACCACTGCAAAAAAAGCATAGCAGAGTAAATATAAAGAGGTAATACAGTTTCGGGAAATTTCCCACCCCTTCCAACATGTATTTATGTTCCTCCCCATAAATATCTGTGTGCCGACTACGGTTACAGATTGTATTCCTGAAAAATATTGAAGAAAGTACGTTCCTAATCGATCTGCGTCATTCGCTTTTTTACATACTGAAGTCATGTCTGACTGTTTCTTAAGGCAACATTTTGAAACCACAAGTACAACTTTGCTTTTTACTGCTTTGTTGACAAACCCTAGTGGTAGACTCAAATACTCAACCTTTTATGGGCATAGCTTTTTTTTGTATTGTACGAAATTATTAGGGAATGTCTCCATTTCAAAATAAAAGCCCCGTTAAAATGGCCGTCCCACCTGCACCAAGTAAAACCCTTTATAATTTTATTTGCCATCTGATGTAGGCCTGAAGTTGGGTGAGTTAACAGAAATATATCGAGCATCCAATCAAATAAACGGGGAAGTGTAAAATTTACACGTACCAATCCATTTCTTTTTGTTTCTGTTTGCTAAAAAAGACCCAACTTTTACAGATTTCCTTTTTATTGAGCCAGCTGGTTAAAAGAGCAGTTCTGAGAGCTGTCAGCCCAGGTCAATGAGCTGCAGCTGCGACAGCCCTTTACCAACACTTTTAAATCACTTAAACCTCAACACTGTTCCTCTCCATTCAATTGCTCTCCAGCTCCTCCCACACACCCCCGGCTCTGGAACCCTCGATAAACCCATGTACCTCTATTTGTGTAACTTCTTTAGCTGAGAGGTTATAAGCGACACTGTATTTAACTATTCAAAGACATTTCCAACAATGTTCTGTTAAGTCCATAAATCTTTCCTTCAAAGTTGTTGGACGAGTCCTGCTTGGCCACACAGCATCCCAGCTGCTCAGACCCATTTCCTTTTCCAGGGCTGGCTTTCCCTCCTCATACCAGCATCCAATGTGAGCAGCTAAACGAGTGTGGGTGACTGTAGGTGCACAACATGCATTTGTCTTTTCTCTTTCCTTCTCTGCTTCACTGTAATCACATTTGACAGTCTAAATTTAGCTTAATGAAGTGAGTCGAGGGCAGAAACTGTGTGGTTTCTTTCTGTGTGGTCAGTGTTGATTGGGTCTATTTTCTAAGAGGTAAGGATACACTTTAGAAATCCCCTGAAGTATTTCTTTGGTGAGGTTGTTCAGGAGGAACCTGCAGATGTTGAAGAGGGTCTCTGGAATGTCTGAAATGAAAGGCTCATCCTAAAGATAAAAAAAAGAGAGAGATTGCGATGGAATGAATAATAAATTCATTTGAATATCTGATCCAAATTTGTAAAGCTCCATACATTCTGCAGTCCATTCTAATTTATATAATCTTTTAACCCCTTCTTAAAGCAGCCTAACTCTTCCCAATGCCTTATCCCTTGTCGCAGGGACCTGAAATGAAATTTCCTAAGCCAGTCACTAAAAACGTTTCTTTCTATAGCTGAGATAGCTGTGTGTGAGGATGAGGATGAGCTCTGGTCTGGTGTTCTGCCATGCCTCTGCATTTAAACAGCAGCAGCACAATGAGTTAAAAAAACAAACTGAGAACTCTGACAGAGACCAGGTCACCTATAGGGAACTAATGGGCAGGAATGTGTTATTTGTAAGCAGGTTAGGGTTAAAGGTACGAGGAGTCTCCGAATGAGCCCGTCATCTTGTTCTACCAAACAAGTGGTTACCATGGTAACAGGGGTCAGGGAGCGAACAAGAGTCTAGAAATGGGGATATTTTCAAGCTGTTATCATCCTCCAGTGTACTGCAACCTGAAATGCATGCTTGCTTTTTCTCTTTTTAGTTAACACTAAAGTAAAAATAGTAAATATTCCTTAAAGACAGAATCATTTTGTATGATCAGGTTTGATGTGAAGGGTTTCACGCTCTCACCGTGTAACGCTGAATGGAGTGGTAGACGTGGTAAAGCTCAGCCAGATGCTGAAAACGCTTAAACTTTGTCAGCATCTCATCCCTCTGCTCTTCATAATCTGTTTCATAAAAATGGACATGACAGAAATGAAAAGAACTGCGTTTAAAGACCCACTCTGATAGAAATCTTTTTTTTGTGTGTTTTTGGCATGCTCTTGTGGCATTTTTCCGATATTGGAGGACATATTCATAAACTCAAGGTCAGTATTTCTTGATTCAAATCATTGTAAATCAGGAGCAAACGAAAAAATGACATTTGAAAAAGAGCACATTTGTTACGCACAAAAAAGCTAGGCGAGCCACAAGCTCTCTGCTCCGCTCCATCCTGGTGCATCCACTTGTAGACAACTACAAGTGTACATCTTTGTTTTCCTCGTCTGAGCTGGCATCTGACTCATAACTATATAGCTGAATAGCTATATATATATTATATATACATTTTTGTCGCACCAGTAATGTTAAGTTGGGGGTGTGAGGGTGCTATAGGATAGCGTGTGAACAGAACTCTCAACCTACAACTCAGAGGTGTATTTCTACTGGACAGCTACTTCTCCGCAAAAAGCACTGTATTTTTTGGGGTATAAGTTGCATTTTTTTCTTTTTTTAACACAGTTTGGACCAGGAATGCCACTTATACTCAGGTGCAACGTGTATGGCTGCTGCGACTTTCTATGTTTTCTGTGTCCCAGACAACAAAATACTGGGAACACTTGCAAAATAAATCAAAAGATAATCGGAGTGGGTCTTTAAAAATAAAGGCAGATCATAAAGGTGTATAGATCATACATCTCACCTCTGGCAATGTCCAAACACTGCATGGACAGCATCCAGTAATAATAGCCTGCATCACTAAACCTGTTCTCCACCACTGCATTGTGGGTAAGCTGCTCCAGGACTTTCACGGCCGAATCCTGACGCCCAGCCTTGTGAAATGCTGAAAAATTTCAAGGAAACACAAACAGTTCCTAAAAAACGGTTAATCTGAATTTCTGTTAAATTTGGAGAAAGGGGACTCTATTGATTAACTCTATTGATGTTTCACTTTGAGAGGGAAATGCCTTTACAGCAGCCCCGCTCTGGACCCTACCATGGTTTGCGCAGAAAATAATGCAGACTGCTTTACATATCAGTTGATGGCAATATTTTAATACAGAGAAACGCAAACCACAAAGCAAACACTTACTTCTCTGCTGGAATTATTAGATTATTGTTCCTAGAGTAAAATACATTTCCTCCGTGACAAAACATATATTCTACATTTTCTCACAGAAACACTGCAAATGAGACCCAGGAGTGACTTGTATAAAATGTTCACGAGCCTGATTCTTGCACATGTAATAATCAGCAGAAGCCATGTGCAAACAAATAGACCGTTCCTGAATGTCAAAACCAAAACACTTTTCAACCCTAATTAGACTTGAGCAGCGTTCTACATGCTAGTAACTGTGGGTAATTAGAAGCAGCTTTTGAGAGTGACAGCCATGACCTGCCCCCACAGCCACAGTGGGGTTCAGAATGTTTTTTGTGGCAAACATTTATTAGTAGACCTAACTGGATTGAAACCACATTAAGCCTCTGTTGGTCCCCGTGAGGGATGTGCGGGCACCCCTTCACTTTTGCAGTAAACCAACAAATAGGGTTCTGCAAGACTTTATGGTCTGAACTGTATTTAAAAGGCTTTTTAATACGAAATACATTTGTATTCCATATTGCTACAATATGTACTTATATGAACCAATGCAACAGACAAAAGGAACAAACCTAAGTTGTACTAACTTGTAAAATCAAAGGGCCTTGTCACCTGTCTTTTACGCATACCACCAATGACAGGCATGGCCAAAAGCATTTCCACTAAAATCAAGCCTTTTCAGTCATGAATTCCATGTTGAGAGAAGAAAAATGATTATGTAAAAGAGGAAATATGCTTGCTGAGATCATAATTATAAATCTATGAGCTGATTATAACTATGGTTACAGTTGGTAATCATCATCAGAGCCTCTTGTAGCTGTGGTGATTAGAGGCAAGCATGCATGTCATTCAAAAAAACAGGCAGCCTGCCTCTGTCCTGCTCTGACAAAGAGGATTATCTTCTACATATAGGAAACATGTAAAGAAACTATCTGACTCTGAGGTTCCATTATGTAAACACTAGCTGATTAGGTAAACTAGATGAAGGATTTCCTACTTGAGGAACATGCTGTAAAAAAGATGTCAGCTGCTTAGGTTGCTTGTAAGGTTGATTGATCGAAGGTGAAGTTGCTGACCTTTCTGTGCTTCCTCAAAGCGGTCGTTTTCAGCCAGCCACTGGGCGTACGGCACAAACACGTCACATTTGAACTGGGGATGCTTCTCCACCAAAGACAATGCCTGAGAGTGTCACAGGTGAGAAAACAGAAAACAGCTCGTCATGAATGCATAGGTTGTGCTGTGGAGAGAAAAAACTGCGATGGAAAGATTTGGGGGAAATTAGGTGTCAGTCAGCGTTAATTAACAGTGTTCCAACTCTTAACAAAAATACAAGACCTTCAGTAAAGCTCTTCCAACATAATCATTAATGGGTTGGAAACACGCAGGAGTTGCATGCAAGTAAACTGATGTTTGAATGACAGGATTTAAAGAGCTGATGTTGCCCTGCGGATGCACATGTGCCTGACATTGTAACTAATTAAACTCCACGTCCTGTGGCAAAATCTGGGCCAAAAACACCCTCCAATCAAACCACACAGCAGAAGTGAGTAAAAGTGTGTGCACCAGACATGAGCGCCTGAAGTCATTTAAACTACATTTTGTTATAGAGCCGAGCGGGAGCAGTAAATAGTCTCCATATGGTGGAAGCAGCAGTCTGCTGCATCCAGAAGTCCACTTCCTCCGAATACGTCAGGTTTTCCTGTGCATCCCCATTGGAGGTGGTCTTCTTCCTCCTCACAGAATGAAATAAGTCTTCTAGAAAAAAGGGCACGATTTCATTGTTCCATTTCGGGTTCTACTGTTTTGACATGCAAATCACTCATGTACATTTGTGTAACCCCCTCAGTGATTGTGTAACTCTGTGATCCACTGCAGGCTGATTAAAAGATGTGTCTTTTTTTTTTCCTGTCTGAGATGAACGATCAGTCCTGATAATGGAATTTATTTGAGCTACTTAAAAGCTTTTCTAAAACAGTACTGACTCAGTGCAGCACAGTTTACTTTGCAGTTTCTCATTCGCTAATATTTGTGCAAGTATGGAAAAATGAAAAATGGAAAAAGGAAAAACAGGATTCGTGCGGCTTTAATAAGCAAATAAAGTCGATTCTTTTTTTCTTTTTTTGCTTTCATATGTGAACACTTTACTGGAGGTCCTTGCACATCAGCACAAACCATAAAATAGTTCAATTTATTTTATGTATTTCAATACTCAAAGCCAAACAAGTTAAATGCATCATTTTGTCCTTGTGTCAAACAAACCTCTTCCCAGTTTTTGCTGTCCACATGCAGCTGGAGCAGAGCCTTCAAGTCTCCCATCTTGGAATAGATTTCTGAGGCATAGCCATGATGTTTCAGCCTCTTGAGGTGAAGTGCACATTTCGTCAGTGGTTCACGCTCAGCCTTATCCAGCTTACGAGCAATGTCGATGAGCCTGCACACGAACACAGAGGGAATTTAACAGATTGGAAGAAAATGAACCCTTAAATAACCTCAAGGCGTATCAAACTGTGCTTATGAACCCAGAGAGAGAATCAATGAGGGTCACAAGATGAATGGAATTCACGATCAAGAGTGCTGACAACATTCAGCAGCACCGTTAACCATAATGATCCACCTTACAACATGCACAGACAGAGAGAAATACAAGTCCTGATATGACCGACCGATAACAGTTTTCCTCATTTTCCAGAAAGCAGACATATTCCCAAAGTGCACATATGAGTGAGGCATGGCAAAGTAATTGTTCCATAGCGCCTTAGAACTTATTGCTTTTCTACAGAAACTGCCAGATGCTGTGTGTCAGAAACTTAATCTTGATGTTTATTGTTGGTGCCTTGTTAGTTAAACACTGGAGTCTGAAGAGGAGCCTCAGATGGTTAGTTTTACTAAAGCAGTCCTTCAATTGGTTTACGACCTGCTCATATTGCATACACCTTCTTTATGCAAAATGAATATCAATTTTGTAGCATACAATATCTACATTTGTACAACTCGATAAGATGGTTCAGATAGAAATTTGCAGCTCAAATTAAAGACAACTTTGAGAGAACTTGACAATAATTTAAGGATCCATAGAGCTGACAGTGGAAATAGGATAATGGCAGACATCAGTGACAAATTACAAGTCCGTGCTCAGAGATATTGAGATCCTTCAACCACATTTAAATTATGCACTTATCTCTCTAGAAATAGTGTCTATAAATTGTGGTGTTCGGGGGCCTGTGCCACTGGTTTCTCCTAACTGATTGGAATGTTATAAATAAGAATAGTTTGGAAAAAAGTGGTGTTATGAAAAGAATTTTGCTAATTACAGTAAAAGGATCCTGCTCATTGATTTTTAAAAAAAAGTTAGCATCATCAAGTATTTATATCTGTGTAAAAGCAGAAATTTAGCTAATTTAGGTTAAGGCGAGTGTAGAAAAAAAAACCATCCTGCATGCTGCTCTTGACAAGGTCATTTACATGGAATGTGTGTTCCGCTCTGTGTCGACACATTTTTACCTACTCACTGTAACAAGATACACTCTATAATAATACAGTTGAAGTCCCAGAAGAGCCATTCTTATTCCCATTTTTATTTATTTTGCATGTAAAAAGAAGTGTAAAACTGAGACCAAAAATAGCAACCCTATGTATCACCCATCAGTGAATTTCAAAGCAATGTCCCTGTGGTCTATAAATACTCATTTCTGTAGTCTATTGTCTGACAAAATGAAAATGCAAATAATTTCCAGCCAGTCTGTGCAGGCAGAAAAAACACATATAATAATCCCAGAGAAAGGTGACACAATGTCTCAAATGTCTCACATAAAATCCAATCTTCTGCATGACACAACACCCACTGCTTAAGGAGCAGAAGAAAAACATACTAAGAAAGTGGTGTCATTGGTGGGATCTTAAAGGAAATGGTGGAATTTTAGCATTGTAATGTTTGGCTGTCTTGTTGGCAATTTGTCACACATTGTGAGAAACAGATGAGGGATGAAACTCAGTTTATCGCTATATGTGTTAGACTTGAAATCCCTGCAACCAAGACCTTTTAAATCAAGTTAAAGTCTATCGTTTTAAAGTTAGAGGCATCATTCAGAATGGGAAAAAAAAAAAAACTCAACATACACACCTAAAGTCCAAGTAAGTCTGCAGGCAGACAAATAAACACTTGAAGGGAATAATAAAACTCTTGGACTCTATAGACTCGGGTAATCATATTATTCTCTGTTCCCAACAGGCCAAATAGAAAAAGACTGCAAAAGAGGGGCTTGTTTTGAACGGTTTCAAGGCGACAGCCTCTCCTGCCTAAAAATAACATGGCACCACCGCTCAGATTCGCAAAGTTGAATCTAAACAAACTAAAAACTTGTGAGAAAAATCCATTTGGGCAGACAAAGCCAAACCAACTGTTAGTACATAATTCCCTTTGCAGCATTTGGTGCAGCTACATTAAATGAGCTGTCATGCACAGCTGTGTTCTGCAGCTAAAGGATCTTACCCCTCTCCTCTGTTACTTAGGCAACCATAAACCCCTTGGTTTACATACATTTTTAGACTCAAATATGACTGATAGCTAAAATTTCCCATAAAATAATTGTAGGAAGAACATGGATCCAAGGCCACAAAACAAATCCACAACAGATTGGTTGAAAAGATTAAAGAGTTCTGAATCTAAAATCCTATAGAAAGCATTCATTGCACAAATGCTGCACCCATATTGGTTGATTATTCTTAATTGCATTAATCTTTACTTAGAAAAGTCAATACTACTTTATTATTAGATTTTCCTTTCTTTTTTTTAGAGAAAGAACTCTTTCGTTAATGTACGATATTTTAGTTTTTGAATTTAAATAAATAATTCATGATCTCATTCATTCATGTTTCACCTTATGATGTAAACGTTGTATTTCTCTAACAAACAAAATTGTTTTTGAAAGAAGATTGAGTTTGAGAAAACATTCAAATGTATACTTGATTAAATCATGTTAATCGTTAATCTAATCTAATTATTGGCTCGTAAATCCAAATCAAATGATTTCGTTCTTTAGTTGTGTTGTCCAGCTCTACACGAGGAACATGTTATTGGTACCTCTGTGCTAATGAAATAAGAACCAAAAATGTAAGCGGAAATTGGTCGAAAACCATCTCTGACAGAACCCATAGGACCGACTCAACTCAAAAACGGCAACTAGGTGGAAAAAATAAAAGTTTGAAGCTCAGTAGGTTCACCCATCTGCCAATCAGAAAACCACAACTCTAAATATGCACAGTATGAAACATACCATAATCTCAACTGTTGATAAATCCAACCACCCAAAGAGAAAAAAAAAAAACAATGGACAGCAAAGACATTTTTGACAGAGGTTGTGTAAACATTAACTTTTAGTGTAAAATCTGACTTTTTAACATAGAAATCAATAGGATCAGCCACCAGTGGTCTTTTGGGGAACTGCAAATTTCTAGGTTTTTCCTGTTTTGCGTCACATTTGTAGAAAACTATCAGTTTTAAAATGTTATTGGTTAAAACTAACAAATGTAATAATAATGTGTTTTTAGCAGAATATTTAGATTTAAAAACATACTAATAAAAAAGTTCTGGACAAAGATAACAGAGGAGTTCCAACAATTTTGCTGAAACAAAATAAAGAAAAAGTGCACCAAAACTCCCCAAAATGTAGATGGTTGATAACTTTATAGACCAGAAATGCTTCAGGTTATTGATCGCGGGCCTTTTTAGAAGACTTTTAAATTTGTTTATATTCTAAAAAAACTAAAACAGTTTTTATGTGGTGGATAATTTATCAGAAAATGTATTTACAAATTCAATGTGAAGGCATTTAAGTACATATTGATGTGTATTACTGCATATTTGAAAAACCCCATGAATATAAAGAAGGTTGACTTCACTTCTCCACATGCCTGTAATTTGTTTGCTCCGTTGAACTGCTCTGCTTTCCTGAATTTATATAGTTCTTAAAAAGGGAGTCAACCAGTCACCAATTAACCTCATAAATTGCCTCCAACAGTTTGGCCCGACAGAACCTCTTTATAAACTATAAACACAAATCACCAGGCAGCTTCACCCTTCATGACCTGAGGCACCCTTCAAGGCATAGAAGCTGCAGCTTCTATACATCAGGTCAGGACAAGTTCACAAAAGAATGTAAACACAACCAGCGACATAGAAAACTAAAATGCTCAATACAGCAGCAGAAACTTACATGTCCACCCAACCGTGCTCTCCAATAATGTCTATAGCTTTCATGTGTTCTCCTGCTGACAGATACATCTCAGCAGCAGCTCGGGGTTCGTTGCTGCTTTTAGCCCAATCTGCCTGTTTAGCCATCAGCATCCGGGAGCTCTTTACATCTGTTGTTCCCACAAACTCCTGTGAAGAAAGAAATAGGGCAATTGAAGAAAAAAAAAGAGATTCCTGGACAAAACGAACCCAGAGGAACATTGATTTGAGGTCAGGGATGAATAAGTTGGCGCTAAACGTATTGCTGTTTGAATGCATTTAAGAAATCACTGAGTAAGTTTGATCACATACTATTTGTCTTAGTAATAAATCATATGATCAACCTTTTAATCCATTTCTATGCATTTTTTGGCACATACTTTCAGCAATTTGGTTTCAAAATTTTTGCCACCACTGTAGGTTTGTGTAACTTTAATTGTTTGTAGGTTATAAACTTTTCAAGTCTTCATAACAGCAAACTCAGATGTTGAAAAATGCTTCAGTAGTCCAAGTTAAATTATTCAAAAAGTTGAATAGCTAGTTGTTAATGTAGTAGTCAGCTGAACAATGTCAGCTTATATTATCACATTATGCATTTTTAATCTGTCTACAGTGTGTTTTTGGAGTTTGCTGTAACTTTATGTTTAGAGGTTTTAGTTTTTTTGGGTGTGTGGTATTAAGGGCTTACAGAGGCAGCACTGACCTGCGCTCTCACCAATTTTTATCTCGTCTTTACTGATTATTTCACATCTTTCTGTTTTAGATTTGGCCTTTATTAACATAAAGCTCATTCACTTATAACAAAATGTGCTGTGTGAATGAAAACGAAATTTATGTTTATGTGTTTCTTGCAAAAACAGGAGGGTCAAGTTTTAGACAGGAAGAGGAGAGTCACACAAACTTCAGGCAGCCGAAGGCCTTTCCCTCCGGTGTCCATCTTACCTAAAACAAACAGCCTGCGAGACCAGATGGCCACACAGCCACATAAATATACAGCCGCCACATCAAACGTGGATACAGGCGGATACACTGCATGGAGAAGTACACATGAAAAAATATGCTTGTTCTAGAACACGGACTGTTGTACTTATGATCAAAACTGAATAATGAATTTGCTTAAGCTCCCTCCGACCTCCTCTTCAAAGTCCTCTCCTAAAAGCAGATGTTTGCTTTATTTTTTCTCCGTTTGTTCTCCACTTCCAGCTCTAATTATGTGTGTAAGTCACTCTGCTGATGAATAGGAGTTTGAGTGTAAAAAGTGTGGCGTCTGTATACTGATCAGATTATGTATGTAAAGATTCCAGTGACGTATGGGCAGATGAAAGACAGATGGTAAACCCGGGCTGTCCGAACACAGTACAGGGCCCCAACTTGGCATAAATGCACATAATGAAGAAAAACACATGTTCCAGCCCCATAAAACATGCAATGTTTCACAGGCCTGTCTTTTGGTATTGATTGAAATGATTTTGCGTCTGCATGCTTGTTTCCTCATTTTTCCTTTTCTTTTATTAATTGATGATTGAATCACCTTGGCGTACTCAAACATGCGTAGATCTGTGTACATGCTGAGGGCTCTGGATTCATGGCCTGTGCGTTTGTACAGCTTGGCTGCCTCATGGAATTTCCCCTGGAAGGCATAGACGTCTGCCAGGAACAGCTCATTGTCGTTCTCACCCCGCTTCTTCCTCTCCTACAAATCAGTCAATACAAACACTTGTGAGTATGGCAAAATAAACAGTCACATACATGTAAACACGTATAGCAGCTATTTATGAGGGTAAGGTGACACGGGCCAGAAAAACAGAAAATCCAGTACCGGTAATTAAAAATTTGAAGTCCACAATAAATGTACTTGGCTTTTTGATCTAAGCAGACGTCTGGTTAAAGACAAAGATCTTTTTTTTTCCCCTAAAGAGTCAGTGTTACCTCAATGCTGCTGATCAAATCCAGGTAGCGTAGGTCTCGGATTCTAATAAAAGCCTGAACGAAACACAAAAAACAACTTAAAAGAAAGGCTTCACTAAATCAAACATTTACATTGCTATATACTTTTAAAAAAAATCTTCAATGATTCATTCAAATTGTTTTCTTTTGTTTTTATTGGCTTGTATTTATTGCAACCCAAAACTGAAAGTTATAAAACCCACAACATCAAGAAGAGTTGTGAGTTTGTCTTGTTAAAGGCTGTTTGGAGTGTTCTTTGCTGCTGCACTGTGAAATAAACAGAAAGTACGCCAGCTATTTCAGTCGAGGTAATTCTGGGGCCTCCTTAGGGAGAGCGCTGTGTTTGGAGACATTTGGAAAAGGCAATGGTTGCATTTTTATAAAAAAAGTGTTGAGTGGTGGGACTCCCATGCTAGAAGATGCCTGGAGATTACATGATTCCAAAGAGGAATGTTGAGGAGTGCTTCCGACTGCTGTTGCATATTTATGTTACTTCTAAGTCCTACAGTATAAAGAATGAAGACATTGATTTGGAGTTGAACACTTTGAGTGTCTTACTGACCTTTTTTGCAGTTTCAAAATCAAGTCCTTCCAAAGCTTCTGTTGCCAAATCTCTCCAGTCGCTGTCTGTCACACCCAGACAGGCAATCTGGTAGGCCTCTTTATAGTGTTTCTTCTCAAGGTATTGATACATAGGAGCAGACTGGGAAGACATTAATAAAAAAGTAAACCAAGACAAATATTTCCCTTTTTTTGTTCAACAAATTAATAGAGAGATTTAGTCACTTAAGGCATAATTAGATAAAATATCTTAAATCTCTTAAATTTCCCAAAAACGTAAGAATGTGTTCTAATCCTGGTCAGTTATCAATCTCTGAGGAGCCCAAGAAAAATATTTTTTGTAAGAATTTGCTTGCATGCATGTTTAGAAAAATTGCCAGACTTAAAAAACCATTAAATGTGTGTTAGATTCCATCAAGAGAGCAGGTTGTGCTGACAAGATTTGACCCACCTGGGGCACTTCCACAGCGGACATAGAATACACATGGAGGCAGAATATCTTGGAGCCGTTGTAGCCCACGACAAAGCCCTGCATCTTCTGCTGGTGAACGGGGAAGTTGCTCGCCTTAATGTTGAGGTAGCCATTCCCAGAGAAGCACAGCATGTTCTCACACTGGGTGTTCCAGGCTACACTGTTAGCATTAGGCTCCTGTAGGAAAGCACACAAATAAACAATAGGAAGGTGTTTGCAAAACAAAAAACTAACATGAAATCCATTCTAACATTTGAGAATTGTAAAAAAATGATGCAAAATATGTGAATTTTTTGGTTTCACTCAGTTCATCTACACATTTCTTTGCATGCTCAAGTTGTTCTCCTCCCCCATCATTATATCTACAGCTTCCAAACCTGAAAGAGGAGCTCTTTACTGTTGATGTCATACACTAGAAGAGTGTTGTGCTCGTCAACCACGGCCAGTTTCTTGCGGTAGGCACTCATATCCAAACAGCGCACGGAAGTTGACAGCTTCAGCAGTGTGATGGGAAATGGATTGTCAACAAATATCTTCAGGATCTAGAAGAAAAAAAAACACACTATAGCATGGTTTCATGCAAAACTTGTGTGTGATGTGCGGCCGTGGTGCAGCGGTATGGCGGTCGACTCATGATCGTAACATTGCAGGTTCAATTCCCGCCTGGGCAAGACACTGAACCCCACCTTGCCTCTGGTGGGAGGTTGGCGCCAGTGTTTGGCAGCGGCGCCGCCATCAGTGTGTGAATTAGCATTTACCAAAATAACTCCCATTTGGCAATACTTACAGCCCCGTTCTTTAATCCCACAAGCAAGCCCTCCCTGCCTGGTGGACCCCCAATCACTTTAATGTAGCGAATTAGAGACTCCATCACCCATTCTTTTTCCTTGACGCTGGTGAAGGAAAGACACTGGAGTCTCTTCTCCTGCAAATACAACACTGGCTGGTCAAACATGCTCATATTCTATGTTGTTTTTTCATTAAATTATCTGTTTAAAGTTTTTATTATACACAAAAGGTTAAAAAAACATTCAGACGTATTGTTCTTTTACAGGCTGCATATGGTGGAACAATCTCAGAGAGCAGAGCCATAAACAATAATCTGATCTACTGAAAGCATTAACAGCCTGTGTGAGCACAGCCACTATATAATGTCTACAAACTGTCTGAGAGATGAAACATGAGCGGCTCCAGCAGAGACCTGAAGCACCTCTGTCACCGACAAAAGCTGCCGCTCCTTGCTGACAGCCTCTGTCAGCCACTTAACACCAAGAAGAACCCTAAAAAGTATCCATTTTTGGCTCCTCCCTCTTATTGAAACGGTCTTACTCTCTGTGGTAAGAAGAGACACGAGAAAGTGGACCATCTGGGCACACAGCGATCGAATCGCAGTGTCGCTGGGTATTTAATGACTAAAACTGATTTGCTCTGCATTCATCTGATGGTGCAGCAGTATCAGACTTCTGCACAATAAAATGTCAATCAGATTAATTTACCTGTCTCACCAAGTAACATGATTCAAGAACTATAATTGAGAAGCCTTACCATTTCAAAATAAAATATACTGAAAAATAAAAACACAAGCTCTAATAACGACAAAAACAGGTTCTTACTTTACTTTTTGACTGAATACAAAATAAAAATAATACAGGCCACTTCTGACCTGACACAGAATGATGTGCTGGGAGCACACAACCAGCAAGTTGCACTCAAACTTCTGACAAATTTTCTCCTTGCTGTGGTAGTGCATGTCAGAGGAGTCATCGGAGCGGAGCTCATAGATGAGGATCCTCTCAGGTAGCTGGATGGCAAGGCGACTTCTGTAGATGGCGATCTTCTTCACCAACTCACGACATCGAATTCTCACTAATCAAAAAATAAAATGCACGTTATACATCAACGGGAAAGCAGGAGGTTTGACTGTATAAACTAGTATTGTTCACCCAAATAAAAAACTTCCTTATTTTGGGGGAAGTTCAAATCATGTTTTTTTTTTTATGATTGGATGCTTCATAAGATTTTGATGCAAGTTTTTTTTTCCAAAACTGTAATTTAGATGTTTTTCAGTTTTTTTGATGAGATCATGTCACTGTGAAATTATACTAACACAGGTATATGGCAAAGACTCCTAATCTCAAAAAAACACACCCTTTTGCTCTGTGATCAGGTGCTGGACGATGACGTCAGTCATACTGTCCCTATAAGCGTAGCGATCCTTGTAGAGGCCGTGAACTGTACTGAAAGTAAGTTGATAGCAAGCAATGGTCCCATCCTGGCAGCCCAGCACCTAGATAAAAAGACAACAATGTAGCGGTACATCTTATTAACACCTCTAAGAAAAGACTGAGGGAGTGAGAAAATGTTCCTGTTGTCAGAGGATGTACACAGCAGAGGTAAAAAAGAAAAATAAATCTGCTAGAATCCAATTCTAGCTTGCATGTCTCATCATTGTCAGTGAGAAGAAAAGCAGCTGAAGTGTTAATATGGAAAGAAAAGTACTTGAGCACGAAAGGGATGCTGTGTTGTCACATCAGAAAAAAGGCTGCATTTTTCTGTGTAGCATTTCACTGATGTCTCTTTTCTCACTATAATATGAGGGGGTGAAAGGGCTTTTACAAGCATATGGTTTCACAAGCTGTGAACCTACCACACAGTTGGACTCGGGCTTAACTCGGCATGTCCACACCCAGGAATTCTGTTCTCCAATGGTTCCCAATCGCATTCCGTCTTTGGTGTAGAGCGACACCTGCTTATCCGAGCCGCCCATCACGATGTACTCCCCCTTGGAGAAGTAGCTGACACAACACGGGTCATAATTCAAAGTCCTGTCTGCTCCGATCTAAGGACGACAAAGAGAACATCAGACTCAAAAAAAAAAACTTTATTGCTCAGAGACTTCAGACAACACCTAATAATTTCCGAGTACACAAACTTCAAAGTGTTCATTACATTCCCGCATCCCTTTGAGCCGGATAGAAAAAAAAAGACTTTTTTAGTTTAAATAGTCTCTATTGTATGAGAGTTCAAAGTCCTTTTGATCAGCATCAAATTAAGTCACTCAGTTGTCTGGTTTTCTTCACTAGGAAAAAAAAGAAGCTTCCACAATAATTCCTGCATGTTTTCTGTCACTCTAAACAATGTCTGCTGTTGTTTCTTTCAGAAATTTCATTTAAATCAATAATACTGACTACAAAACATGAGTCTGAGACATAAAAATGAAATAATGAGTAAGGGGAGGCGGTGCATTAAAGGCAAAGCAGTATCACTTACTGTTGTAGTGTAAACAGTAGTGTGTAGAGTAATTGTAGGCCAATTATGACCATAAACACAGTCCCTAGCTCAATTAAGTTTCCAAAAATATACATTTCAAAAAACTCTCTTATAAGCCACATCCGCTCTATTAAATAAATCAAAAAAAAAAGATATACTGCAGATATCTATGTTGAAGAATTAGATATTTGCTGCATGTGCAGGATGATATTGTACTGAAATGTACATGTATGTACCTGAACAGTTTCTTTCCGAACAGGGCCTTTTAACACTGCAGCAACTTTGCTGATTAAAACTGAACAGAACCAAGAGAAAACAACCAGTATTTATTTACCTTAATTTCTCCTGTGTTTAAAACAACAAGTGACTCTAGTTACCAGTTAGTGATTTGTCGTGCGTGTTCTTTCTGCTAAAGAAAAAGTAGTGTAGTCTATTCTTTTTTGCCAATCTTAATTTTGATTCTAATTCCAGTTAGAGCACCTCTAGCGGTGAAAGAACCATGCGGCACCTTCGTATAAGCCGCATGGTTCAAAACCTAGGAAAGAAGTAGCAGTTTATAGTCCAGAAGACACGATGTTTAATTGTTTTGCAGGTAGTATCACACTTTGTAAATGATGGGCCTGTCATTTATTCATGCACTGGATCTGCAGAATGCTTTTCAAAATCTTTCAGAGTGCATGGAAATGGGCTGTTATTGGCAGATTGTAATGACAGGATTGCAAATACAGCATGGAAAATGCCACAGTCATTTCAGTTCCCGTGCTAAAAGGTAAGGAGAGAGTTTTAAAGTAATGGTTTCTAATTACAAACAATTTTTTTGTTTTTGTTGTTCACCTGCTTTCCACTGAGCTGGTAGAAGGAGAGCTTTTGACCCCAGTCTGCTACAGCCAAAATGTCATTGTGTTCATCCCTGTGAAACAAGAAGACTTTAGCCATTAGTGCTCCTGACAACCTCCAGTGCCGTCGGACGCTCAGGACGGCCAGCAAAACAACAGCAGAGAAAAGCGCCGACACCAAAACTAATTTAGGCAGCACACTGCCTTCCTCCCATCCAGCAGAATTACAGCATATCTGACTTAAGCTGTAGCAGATTCAATATTTTTTTAGCCTGATCAGTTTTCATTTCATGAAATACATTATACAAAACATTTATGTGCCAAATTACTATGTCTAACTGCTATTTACCAGTCAAAGAATATTTTTTCTCTAACTAGCTTCATGCTCTGACCTTTACACGATGACTGATAAAAAAACAAATAAACTCAGTGCCTTTATTTCAATTGCATTTCTTCACTATCATGTTTGCCACCTCCACGCCTCATGTTTAATCCGAATGCCTGTTAATAATACTATAGTTTCTAAAGGAGGTCTTCTGAGTTTGGCTGTGAGAGGCACCACTGAGTTATGAAAAACTGGATCTGGAGAATCATCCCTCCTTCAGTGCTCGCGTATCAAGCACTGCCATCTGCTGGCCACATGCAAATAACTAGAAACACTGATTGTGTGTAAACACCTCTAAATGTGCTTGTGTTCTTTAAATGAATGTTGTAACAGACAAAAGGACCAACTTGGAGGGATTCCAAGCAATAGACCAAATAGGCGAAGAGGAGCCTCCTGGACGTTCTATCTTGACCTTCTCCTCCCCGTTTTTGTTCCGTATGCTCACCACACCATTCATCATCCCAAGGGCAAGGTATTGTCCATCATTTGTCCAGCTGGAAAACATATCAAAAGCTGGCTGAGACCCTGACGTACAACACAAAAATGTCTCTGTGACAGCCTAAGTATCTACTTACCCACAACATGTTATTTTGCTGCTCACTTTGTGTTTATTTACAGATTTCTGCTCAGGAGACCAAAGACCTTCAAACAAATGCAAATATGTTTATAAAGCAGGCGGACTTTAAGTCTGCCTGACTATTATTAGTTACATACTTGATATGCTGAAGATTTTTTACATCTGGGGTAAACTTAAACTCACCGAAGTCACCAGAAGAGCAAGAGGCAAGTTGGTGAGTGACTGGATTATATGAAACACACTGGATAGAATCATTGTGTCTAAAGATGAACAAAACAAAGACAGAAAATAGAGGGTTCCATGTTTTACTTCATACACTGAAAGTACTATATGCAAAATATACTTACGTGTATTTCAAAATACCCTCTAGCTTGGAGGTCCATATTATTATGCTTTTGTCAGCTGACCCTGAAGCAAACCGTTTACCTGGAGGAGAATGCAGTTTAAAGTAAAAATAATGAAATGATGAACCAACAAAGAATGGGAACTTTTCACAATAACAACAAACCAGCTCCATACCATCCTTTGCATAGGCCACACAGTACACAATGTCTTTGTGTCCCTTTAACGGCTGGATATTAGCACCGTCTGCAGCGTCATAAACCTAGGAAATAAAAGTATAGTTTGCAAGGACAGTGGACTTTCTTTTTTTAAACTTCTCAGATCAAAAAAGGTCTCACCAACACACGGAGCCCTGCTGCTACTATGAGCTGGCTTCCATCTGGTTTGAAAGCAACATCATAAACACTGTGAACGATCAAACAGTAATAGATGTTGAAGGCAGCCTTGTTCACTCAAAAATAGGATGCACGGAATAGTTTTATACTTTCCCAGTTCCACAGAACTGTGACCTAAATGTGTGTCAGTGTGAAGGTGAAAACGTTATATAGTGCGTGTGTGTCTTTACACTCTTGATTGAACCTTGAAGGAGAGGAGAAATTCTCAGCATATCAGCAAAAACAGGCACAAGACAAAAGGAGAGTTAAAAAAAGGTAACTGCAATATCTTTAAGCTAGGACAGGGGTCTGCAACCTTTAACACTAAAAGAGCCATTTGAACCAGTTTCTCACAGAAAAATACCCAGTGAGAACAGCCAAGTCTCACATCACTGTTAGGAAAAATACTTTTTATGTTTCTCTGACCATTAAGGTACTTTATTTATAAAATGCAGTAATTAAACTATACTAGTATTATATCTTTCTATATGAATTAATTTTAACTTACTTTACTTTTAACAGCAATACATCGTTCCTTTCAAAGTAAAATACAACCCTTGTCAGAGAAGATTCTCCTGCTACAGCAGATTTACTTTACTATAATTATAATGCAATTAGAACCTTTAAGTACTTTGCCTGCAACTACAAACTGTTGTACAGCAAAAGATAAGAATGTGTTCTTCAAAATTACTCTAATAAAAAACAGTTCTGACAATAGATAAAACATTTTTACCATTATTTTTGCTTAGTGATTTAACGTGTGCATTTTTGGAGGAACGGTACAGCACATGATTTAATGTAATGTCTGCAGAGGTTAAAAAAACAAATAAATAAAGAAAGAAAGAACAGTTGATGTTACTAAAATAAGATTATGTCTCACAAACCTCAAAGCATTAGTGTGAAAACTGGGACAAAAGTGCCACATGTGGGTCCAGAGCCTCAGCTTGCAGACCCCTGAGCTAGTACTAGAAACATGCTTTTTTTTTTTGAAGACAATGCAATTCATTCAAATAATCACAATTTTGTTCCATGAAGCCGTTTTTGTTGTTTTTTATTGTAACTTCAAAAACAAACCACAGACTAAGTTGGGGAGGCGACTTTTATTCTTCTGTTACACCAAATCGTCAGATTTAACATCGACAGATTATTATCATGCCAAATGAATTAAATCATATTGGACAACGTTAGCATAATTGGCTATTTCAACAAAAATATACCACAGCATGATCTCTTACCAAGCCAATTTCATGTTAATATTAGCTTAAGCCAAGAACTTTTTAATAACCCGAATTTTCAAACTCCCTCTCTTCAAACCAATACTAAATTGCACATTGTTTGATGGTGTTAGCAGCTAGGCTAATACTGGCTAGCGTCCGTTTACATAGCAACCGCCGTTGCTAGCTACCTAGCGTTACATTCCATCTCCGGGTCTCGCTTGTCATCCGAGTCAAAATAAATTAGACCCTTACCGTTCGCAAATTTTATCCTGCCACACTTGTGCGGCTCTCATTTTGGCGGTTTAATGCACAAAGCATGTACAGCTTTGTAGGTGTTTTTTTTTTTTACCTTAACAACTTATTGCTGCTAGTTTTGTTGTTATTATCTGGTCGCACTGCGCAGACTCGGATGTGCTTTCTCGCTTGTGCGGATGAAGTCAGTATCTGAGTTAGACTCAGCTTTTTTATTTTTCTTCATTTTCCTAGCAATAAAACAGTCAAAACGAAATTGTCGTTGGGGTTAAAAGATAGGTGTGAAATAATAAACAATTCTTTTGTTTTACCTCTTCGGACTGGCATGTTTGTGTGGTGTACTTGGAGAGAAATGCTTTTTTCCCCCTCATTTCGGGTTTTGTTTAAGTATAAAGCCCTGATATGACATTTAAAAAATACTCATAAGTTATTTTTATTATTATTATTGGACTGTCATGTCCAGGGCTCCATATTAAAGGTCAAAGATCAAGACCAAGATACTGATGTGACACATTTTCTACACAGTAAACCAAGAACTGCCTCTCCAGAGTGAAGACCAAGACATATTCTGAGTATTAATTTTAAAAGAGATTACTGTTCTTGTAAAAAAAAAAAAAAAAAAGGTTACACAAAAAGGACACATTTTGGTCAGAAAGGATTTACGCTATCAGAAAACAGTCCTGGAACTTGTGGGCTCCTTTAAATTACAAATCTAAAGCTGACTTCGGTTTTGTGGCGCTTCTTCCTTCCTGTTACCAAAACAAGCATGCTCGGCGGACCGTCACCATGTTTACATGAAAAAACGGCAGAGGGTCTCATCAGACAGAGTTTAAGTCTTTCTAACATTATTCGCATTGCACAGTTTTACTCGGATGTGTTGGATTTCAGTGCTTCTGCGCTAATATAGCATTAGATGCTATTGGAATAGTAAAAAAACAACTTAGCTAGCATTGCAAAAGCGAAATAGCGTGTATGTAATGTTATGTGGACATCGCCTGCTTTAAAGAACTGACTCAAGCGCTTTGGATCAATGGAGAAATGAAAAATCACAAAGATAAACCCTGCTGCTCCTCCTTGATGCCTCCAGGCTGGAATAAAGTGGTCAAACAGAGGAAAACAGGCAAGACTGCAGGGAAACTGGATGTCTACATAACAAGGTTTTTTTTTCTATTTACTATATCACTCAAATCCTTTATGTTTATGAGTCTATTTTTAGTTTTAGATTAAGTGGCCCATTCTGTTGAATAAATACTGTTTATGTGATTTCAGCCCCAGTGGACTGACATTTCGATCCAAAGCATCCTTGCAAGCCTTCCTGGTAAACAGTGAAGAGGAGAACCTGAATTTAAGCCTCTTTGAATTCACCTCAGCCAAAGACAAGTCCACCACCTCAGAAGCACTCCCACTGAGTCAAAAGCAGAGGAGACGACGGAAAAAACAAACAGATGCACATCAGGAGAAAGCAGGCGAAAAGCCATGCATGTCTGCAAGTTCCTGTCTTACTCTGGAAAGTGGCACTAATGACAGAAAACCTTTGGAAGATACCATTTCTGTGAGCAGAGACACTGTGCTGGAGAATTTTACACCTGGGCAAAAGGTCAGTGCAGATATAACGGATGAGGCTTTGAAGGATCGCTCAGGACATGCATCACTGCAGGATGTGGAGTTGCCCAAGAGCCCGCTGAGGGTGGGGTCTCTGAGAGAGAAGCTACTCCGACTGGCTCCATCCATTAACCAGGAGGACACTGCCTTTATTTACAGCAGTGAACATGCAGACTCACATTGTTTAGATCCAACAGATGAAACAGATACTGACGGCAGGAATGCAAATAAGAAGAAAGGGGAAGCTGAAGAGGAGTCTGGCGCGTATCGGCAGGAGGAAGAGGAGGTGTTACCTGTCATCACTGCTGGGAGCCACACGCCACTTAGAGATTCCAAGAGCAGTGCGTATGACATACATACATGATATACAGTTTGACAGTTTTTTGTTTTTTTGTCATGGCAACCATGCAGTTTACATGACAGGTCATAGTGTTGGGAGTAACTCATTAAATTAAATATTACTTTTTGCTATAATATTGTAAGCGTTACTAATGAATTTTCTAGTAAAATTTGTTACCATGTTACCCCTTATTTACATGTAATTGAGTTATATATACTACAGGTATAACAAAGAAAGTAACTTTGAAGTAATGCACGAGTAATGTAATGCATAATTCTGAGACAGTAATATTAAAAGGAATGGGATTACTTTAGAACTAGAGTAGGTAACTTGCATAACACTCCATGTCAAAGGGACAAAGTAACAAAGAATATAAATGGATTGGAAGAGGGCATTGAAGGCTGCTAAAAAGATAAACAAGACTATTTTTTTATAGAATACAGAACATTTCTGGATTCCAGAAAAACAAAAATGTGCTTTTGAAACTGTGCAGATTTCATTGTTTCGTCCTTTAAAGCAGGCAAAATCATTTGACCTCATTAAAATATTTAAGATGACATAATGTTGTCCACATCAAATTTGAATAAATCCTAAAATACACAATTTTGATTGTTTGCAATGCAAAAAAAGAGTAAATACTTCCTGTTTGTTCAGAGTCCAAGGCTGAGGGATCCAAACGGAAGACAAGTCCTTACTTCAGTGGAAAGTCCCTCAGAGATGGTAACGTTTGAACTGTTTCATGACATAATGTCAAAGTCAAAATCCTGTTTACAGTTAGATCATTATTTTTTTTAGGACTTGGCCCGCCTAGAAGAAAAGCCTTCAAGAAATGGACCCCCCCACGGTCTCCCTTCAACCTCATCCAGGAGACTCTTTTCCATGATCCATGGAAGCTCCTTGTGGCTACTATTTTTCTTAACAAGACAAGTGGTATGATCATTAGACCTAATTTAAAACTTTTAGATGACTTAATGTTGTCCACATCAAATTTAAATAAAACCTCAAATATAATATTTTTATTGTTTGCAATGAAAAAAAGTTTGTTAAAGCGGGTGATGTCCTGAAAACATTTAAACCATTTCTACTTTTCCAATGGAGCTGTTTTTTTGTTCATAACAGGAAAGATGGCCATTCCTGTGCTTTGGCAGTTCTTTGAGCGTTACCCATCTGCAGATGTGACCCGGGACGCCGACTGGAAGCCCATGTCTGAACTCATGAAGCCCCTAGGGCTTTATGAGCTTCGCGCCAAAACCCTCATCCGCTTCTCAGGTGGATTCTTTTATAATAATACTATTTATGACAGTCTCTGTGTTCAATTCAAGACAGAAAACATCAAACTTTTTCTTCTGTTCAGATGAATATCTAACCAAACAGTGGCGCTACCCCATCGAGCTGCATGGTATTGGAAAGTATGGGAATGACTCCTACAGGATCTTCTGTGTAGGGGAATGGAAAGAGGTGACTATTTCACTTTTCAGGCACTCAGTTTATTGTTTTATATCCATTTAAGTTACATCTGATATTTTATAGTTTTTTTCAAATGTTAAAGGTGACACCAGAGGATCACATGCTAAATAAATACCATGCCTGGCTGTGGGAGAACCATCAAGCATTTGGACTTTGAAATACACTTGCCAAAGAAACGGTTGCACCATTGTACCATAATCATGAATTTACACCTTCAAATCTGGATTATTTCATATTCACTCATTTCAAACTTGTTTGAGAGGTTTTAATTCATGTTGAATAAAGTATTTTAAGTCAAGTCATCTTCATGCCTAATTTTTCTGTCTCATTCCTCATAAATATTCCAAAGATTTACAACAACAACAACAAAACTGCAGCTGTAAAAGTAAAATGAATTTAAAACAGGTTAACCATAAGGGCAAGGTTCTAACTGCAAAGTTAAACTGTTTTCTCTTTTAAGGTTTTATCAAAAATCTTTCAAGTTATTTCGAGTTTTTTTTTTCCTTTATGACACCTCTACAGCATCCCCCCCCCCCGCCCCCGTTTGGATCACTCTTGACACAGTCACAGCTGTGATATTTCCTGTCATCTCTCACTGTCACTCTGCAAATTTCTGGGCAAGCATTCAGGTGAGTGGATTTCCTGCATGTGAGCTGCAGGGAGAAAGTGCAAAAAGAAAAAAAGGAGAACATGACATTTGTCATCTGCTTCTTTAAAAGTATTTCCCAGCTGTACCCTCTGCACCCACCTTTAATCCCTCAACCATCAGCCTGAAGGCAACCATCTGCAGATAAGAGAGCATCACTGGTGAATAAGAGGATCTCTAAAGAGCTGCTGGAAATTATTCATGTTTCACATGCCCCCTGATTTGAGGTCAATCTTTCGGGCATCACCAGGTGTGGAACCATCAGTGAAAGAGGAGATTATAGATAAAAAGACTCTTCATCAGCTGATCCCCTGAGTGTGACTCCTTTTAGATTTGGAGCTCTGCAGGAAGGAGTTGCAGGAACACCTGAAGAGGCAGATGGAGGAGAACTGTGTGGCAAGGAAGCTGCAGCTGTTAAAAGACGTGTCTCATATGCCAGCTTGCTCTGTCAGTCGAAGAGCAGCTAAAGATTTGACGCAGCAAATGAAAGGCCATCTACAGAGAGGAAAACAAAAGGGTTACAGGCCTGACTTGGATTGTGCATCTACTGCTACTTCTTTCGTTCACAAATCAGAGGACTTTCCATCCTCCTGGCTCAGTTGTTCTGTTAGCGTTTGATGTGTTCAGCTGATGGAGCAGAGCTGGAGGGACGGAGCACTAACATGTTCCCGGGAGGCCCTGAAGGAGCAAGAGCTGCCGGGCCTCAACCCCATTAGCTGGAGCGGAGTGATGGAGAAGCTTTAATCTCTGGAAAAAAAATCTAAATGTAAGATGGAAGCTTCACAGTGGTAGATGGGGATTCATGAGCATCAAACTCAAATGCCATGTCGCTCGTGGTTAAGCTTAGACCAGGGGTCGGGAACCTTTTTGGCCAAGAGAGCCATAAACGCCACATATTTTGAAATGTAATTTCGAAAGAGCCATACAATAATGTAGTGTCCCTTCCCCACACTGAGACACGGAGACTTAACCTCTTTTAAAGTTCTTTATTCCGATTACTGCAGACCGCGACAAACGCCGAACAATTAATTCAGCAACTCCTGAATCTCTCCCGCCGAGACGAGAGCGCGTCTCCCAACTTTATATTCCCCTGCTCCCGCTGCAGCCCTCCCCTTTCCCTTATTCGGCCCATAGCTGAACCCCATTGGTCCAAACTACCTAACAACAGGCTGAGCGACAGAACTGAGGGCCAATCAGATCTCTGCATGATCGATGCGTTCCATGAACTCCAGAACTTTTAACGCGGCCCAACAGCCATCCAACTCAGTCCGCGACAATATGTTTAAAACTAAAATACAAGTGAATGTGTGCATTTGATGTAATTTCAACCTTTTTAAAGTACAATAAGTCTGTGGATTCTTTTTAATAACATTGTTATGCTGTTTCTAATAAATGATGAGTATTTCTCGTGGTAGTTTTGCTGATGGTCTAGTCTGGTTTACGTGGTGAGTTTCTGCTTCATGCAGGCGTTGAGACTTTAAACGTGATCTTAGGTTGGTATGAATGTTTTGTAGATGTGAGACAGACTGCTCACATGCAGATACGGAGCCAAACACACACTCACACGCTGCAGTGAGTGACAGGCAGTGGGTTTTACCTATTTGCAATCCCTGCGCGATTCACCTGCTGCCTGTCCCCACAACACCTCAGCCCCACCCTCTGCTTTCTCCCTCACACATCCCGTCCCCGCAACTGCGCGCTCTTTCTCAGAGACGGGAGCGCGCAGTTTTAGGCACGGCAATTCACAGGTTTCCGGGTGGTACAAACTCTGTGAATTAATAGACAATTTTAAACTTATACTAGTGCTGGCGCAGATTTGCGCAGAGGCACCGCTACTACTGCGCGCCTCTGCCATCGCATCGCGCACGAGAAGGACTGGTCTAATGAAGAAAAAAAATTTGAATTAAAGATTTGTCTGCGAGCCACATGTGACCATCAAAAGAGCCATATATGGCTCGCGAGCCATAGGTTCCCGACCCCTGGCTTAGACCATGTCAAACTTCGGCGTTTCTCTTTAACTAACAACTTTCTTCTTGTTGCAAATAAACTTCACAAATTTCAGTATTATAACCATTACTTTAAACTATTAGAAAAAGTAAAATGTTTATTTAGATCCCTTCATTAATCCAAAGTGTTTAACTTGTTATTACAGATTTTCTCTGTAATAAAGTTAGTTTGGATCTTCCAGATAACCTTTAAAGATGCCATTCAGTAAATAATATAAACAGAAAAATGGCACAACCCACTGCTTTCATGCGCCCGTCCCAAGTCTGGATCAACACAGGGGGGTGGGGGAGGGGGGTCAGGAAAGGCATCTGACAAGAAAGATGATAGATCCAAGTGTTTACTTAGTAAAATAAGAACAATCAAGACCTTTTCCCACTGATTTTTGCAAAGAAAAGTAGAAACTTCAAATTTTTTAGGAAGGTTTTTTTTTTCAGGCAAATGTATTTATTGTAAAGCAAACTTCTGCAATGAATTGTCCCCCTGGGGAAGTGAGTTGGTTATGCGCAGAGATATGATAAATCAACAAAAACTGATTTAAAATCCACAAGCATAAATATTGAGTTTATCAACAAAGGCAACAGAAAATGGCTTTCATCATCCAGCATGGAGCTTCCCATTGCACGTTTCCTCACATTTACCACAGCTATACAGAAAGAAAATAGTCTATGATGATGTAAACAATAAATTAAAACAGTGTCTTTAATTATATATTCTCTTATCATGCATTCTCACTAAAAAGCAGCATTCAGGAAGGAGGTAAAAAGTCATTGATGACCGCTATCTCTAAGAATGGAAAAAAGAAAACACATGTAGGACTTTTGGAGTTTTCTGGAGCAGCACAGGGAACGGCTGAGACGACGAACAATCAGGAGGAGAATTGGAGCTGGCCTCGTTCCCACAGGGTTGAGGAAGAGACCTGAAGTTTAGTTTCTTCCTTTTAGTGCATCGGTGCTTCAGTATTCCTCTTTAAAATCTTCGGCGCCATATTCTTCGAGTTGTCACTTTATCCTGCAAAATCCAATTCATGAAGACAAGTACAAGAACCTGCCTGAGCCCTTTTAGGTAAGTCTCCAGTCGCATGTTAATCCCTGAAAGACAAGCAACGAGCACTTCCCTGCATCGAGTGTTTTTTCTTTTTCTGCCTTCACGAGCTCATTTTATGCTTATGAGGGATTTATCGTCCCTTCAGAAATCCATCCAGCATGTAGTCTCCCTTCTCCGTCAGCCAGTATCCAGCCATAGCGGCTACTCCTCCAATGAAGATGGCTGTGAAGACCATGTCTCCTTTAGCAGCGAGGGTCGCTAAAGCGCAGATTACAACGCCAAAGAACATCTGCTGCAGCACGAGGACCTCGTCATCAGTCATGTCATCAAAGAGACCCTTCTCAGGACCAGCTGGATGTAAAACAACAAAGAAAAAGATCTTACTGCACAGTCATGATAACGTCGCAGACAAATCCAATTTCCTTATCAGAACAGGTCTTTACAGTTGATGTGATGAAACTTAGAAAGGTATTTGATTTGTATGTTCTGACATAACAGTTTTGTCTATCAGTAGCTATAAAGATTAAACAATAAACTCCTGTCAGCTCGTCTTTAAAGAATTCTTTATCTTTCTTTATCTGTCAGCACAGATTAAATGTGATGTGAAGCTATTATTTCAATTTACAAACACAAGAATAAAGCAGTTTACAGTGATGTTTTTGAATCAGTGATTGCTAGTAAAACCTGTACTCTTAGTCTAGTCTTAAACATAAGAATGAGGTCAGCTTTCATTGGAAATGAAGATGAGATGTGTCAAGCATGCTGTGTTTTTCCAGCAGCATTTAAGTCCCACTCTGATCATTTTCTGCGTTCCCGTAGATCTTTATGTTTTGATTATGCCGTTTTGCGCCAAAAATCAAAAATCCTTTGTTGTTTTCTAGAACAAAGTCTTTGCAAAGCCCCAGGAGTGCATGAGAGGGCGGGACCACCAATGCAGAGCAACCCCGCCCCCTTTCACCTCACACATAACTGAGCCATCTTTGTAACCCTTGTGCTATCCTAGGCACTTTAACATTGAGAGTTGGGTCATCTAGACCCACTAGACAGTGCTCTGAACCTTTTTTCTTCAAAGATTTGTGATCTTCACTGGTGTCCATGGATTATATGAAATATTTCCACCTTCATCCACCTTTGTCATGGTAGGGAGAACACGTCAATGCAAGGGTGGAGTCATCTAAGATAGCACAGGGGTTAAGCGAGCAAGATTGAAGCTATCCAACTATACAGCTTTGAGCCAGATGGCACCTCAGATGAGGAAAACGAAGACGCACATGGATCTAGTCGACTACAAGTTGTTGCATTGGCATAGAGCGGAGCAAGGACCTTGTAGCCGCCCCGCATGTTTTCTACCCCAAAAATATGCTCCTTTTTTCCAAACTGCATTTTTTTTGCCCAATTCACAACTTGAATTAAGAAATACTCAGAATTGAAACTTTAGGCTTAATTTTCTTAATGGACATGTCCTCCGTCGTCAGAAAAATGCCACAAGATCATGTTAAAAACATCCAAAACACCATTTTTATCCGAGTGGATCTTTAAGGTTGTCATCATAATGAGCATTACATGAATGCTAGGGTGAATTCTCCTAAAGAGAAACAAAAAATAGATCGATGTTGCCCAACCACAACCTACCAGGAGGCTTGTTCTCCACACAAATGCTATCCCTTCTTATAAATCCATCGGCACAGTCGCAGTGGAAAGAACCCTCCTCATTGATGCAGGCCTCGTTGAGGCCTGGGCATGCTATCGCACGTTCATTGCACTCATCTATGTCTGTGTGAGCAAGCAAAGAAAACAGTTACAGGCTGTTTGATAGGAGGCAGTTATCGAGTCAAACTGGATACACCGAAGTCCCTCATTGGAGAGGTGGAAAAGTTATTTTAAAGTTAGTCAATCATTCATTCATCATTTGCTTCAGACATTTTTGCTTTGTGTGGTTCCCAGTTTCGTTGACAGTTTTGAATTGAGTCATTACACAATTTGTGCAACAGTAAATCAAAGAAAGTACGAAATAGGACTGTTAATAACACTATAAGGATGTTGTTTGATGATGACTGTTTTCAGCACACAGTGATGAAAGAAAACAACTAAAAACAACCTTTCCCCCTCATTTAAGATTGTTCATTAGAAGTCAATCTAATGCAAACACAGCACTATATAAAAATATAGTTATAATCAAATATAAATGAAAAAAACACTCAACAGGTTTCGAATGTGCTTGCAGCTTAAAAGCGCACGTCTAAGTAAACAATGACTTTAAAATAAAAGGTCAGGTGTTTTTAATACACTCCAATGTTTCTAGTTTCTGATTGAAAAAGTATTCAGTCATGTTGCAATGGAAAGACAGCATAAATAGGCAATTGTCATGGAATCAATTTATAGACCAAAATGTACTTTATACACATATTTCATTAAAAGTAGGCACTTTATAAAGATATAACAGTGAAGTACAGTTGTGGCATTTTTTTCTACATCAGAAATGAATTATTGTTCTGAAAATTCATTTCAGATTCTTTGCAGAACTTTCCACTTTGCACTTTTAGTTTGCTGTGCTTTTACTCTTCTGTTAATTTCACCTTAAACCACCTCGATGGGGTTCCAGTCTGGACATTGAATTGCACACTCCATGTTTACAATTTGACCGACTTGATCTTCTATAGTCCAGCGGAGCTTGGACGTCACGACCCTCATTCCAGCTAAACATTTTCCACGTTTTACAGTTGAGATTACACACCTTTCACCTGTTTGACATCTTTCTAAGAGTCTGTGTGATAAACCAAGGATTTCAAATTTGATTTATTGGTCTTTCTACCAGTTTTACTAATTTTAGTGGTGGCGTTTTTCCATGCCCAAGCAAACCTTTTTCTTTAATTCGGATGCTTTTTTTTTGCCGCAACTCAACCTGTTAACCTTCTGCTCAAGAGGTGAAGTTGACACTGGCTTACTTCAACCAGTGTGAACCTTGAACCTGTTCACCTGTGAGTCACCTACCATGCAGCTGTTTTGTCATTTTTCATCTTGGGTCTGACAGATCTTTTCCTGTCAGTTTCCTTGAGTTTCTAAACGCCTCTTCATGGAAAAAGAAACTGTATTCTCCGCCACCTTGACTTTCTTTATTTTTTCTCTGTAAGAATCACTTTAATTTAGGTAGATTTCCATCATTAGTTGCCTTTTTCCTGTCAGTTTTGATGCAACACGCTACTTACAGCAGTGCAAAATTATAACTGAAGCTCACGAGAGCGTGGAACCACAGTTTGTTTCAGTTCAGCTTTTCTGCAGACAGATGTTGTGAATAATCAAGTAAAGTTGAAAGACTTGCAGAAATGGTTAATTTAATTAACCTTCACTGGAAAGAGGATTTTTGTGTTTTGCTGTAATGTAGTTGCACCCTGATTGGTAGTGTGTGAAAAAACAATTCTTAGCACTGATATAAAGTCAGATTAGCTCATCCACACAAAGTGAGTTTTTCCATCAACACCAGTTTGCCGGGTAGCACCAGCTAGCTCACCAGGAGCTGGTCGGAACCAGGCGAGCTGTTCGTCCCTGGAGCGGCTCCCCCGCCCATGCTGACGACTACGGTCGGCAAGCAGTAAACAGAAAAGGTTCATAAAAATAATTCTAAAAAACAAAACAAAAAACTAACGGGCTAATTATTAGGTTTAAAGAAAAATCGAAATGTAGACATTTTCTAAGTAAAGTTCTATGTGACTATCATCCTGCGTCATCACCACAACTCCCCGTGTGTAATCCCAACAAAGTTCCAACCCAGGTAGGACAACGATGGAGAATTTGGAGAAAATTGAAGTTCCTGAAGAAAGCACTACGTTTAATGGCACCTGGGAAGATTTGTTCGCTTTCAGCGACTTTAAAGGTATGAATAATATGTAATGAGGAATAAGCAAATAACGAAGTCTCAAATGTGGCAAGACATTCCAGAATAAACACGAAGCTTTTGCCCAAAAACTTCCTGATCGAGATGAGAATTAAAAGTTGTTTGTTGACAAAAATCTTATTGGAGAAGCAGATTAACTGCTAATTAATTACTACAGATTTGCTAGTTTTGTGGCCTCTGGGGAAATAGGAACCCATTAAATGAAAGGGGAATAAAAAAAAGGAACATCTCTTCACGAACTTTAAAAAAAAGGGAAATTTTGCCACTCACTGGAAACACCAGGTTTTCCAAAGGGTGTTGCGGCTCCCTGTGTTTTAATTTCTGTGGGAAACTAATCCAAAAGGGTTTTTGAAGTGGAAAAGGTTGTCAACCCCTGAGCTAGCTTATTTATCCATGATAGAAACAAAAAGTTGTCACATGACTAAAAGAAAGATGTGGAATTATAACCCACCGAGACATTTGGCTCCCTTCAGCCTGTAGCCGCGTGCACATTTCTTACACCGGGCGGGACCGCTGCCCATGCACCCCACACATGCCTGATCGCAGCCTGAAAGCAAACGTTAAACCGTCAACACTTCACGCTCATTTTGTGCAACAAGGATTAAAAAAATGAAGCAGTGTATATTCTAACTAATGAAGCGTATTAGGAAAACAATGGTTCCAGCTTCCTGATTGGTCCTGGCCCATTTATGAGAAACTTCAACATACCTCTGCATTCATAAGATCCTTCTGTGTTGTGACAGTAGGTGTTGGAAGGACAACGAGCCAGCTCTGTGCCACATTCATCAATGTCTACGAGAAATGCAAACCCAGTCAAACAATATGTATTCCCACAGTATTTGGCATAGCCGAAATGAAATGACCCCTATAGTCACACTCACCCACACACTTGTTGTCATGAAGGATCCAGCCGGGTTTGCAGGCGAGGCACTTGTAGTCCTCTGGGCCCGAGCATTTCCTACATGAGCGATAACAGGCTGCAAGGATCAAAAGCCTTCATGTAATAAATACACATACATATTGATAGTGGGTTGTATATATCTATAAACTGGTTTAATGCAAACACTGGTGTCAGGATGTGAAGTACCTGCACAGGCTCCTGCACTGTCGTTAGAGCTCTTCTCTCTGTAGTAGCCATCAGCACAGTTCTGGCACAGCTGACCAGAGTATCCTGGATCGCAGATGCATTCTCCATCTCCCAGGCGGGTGCCCTCCCCCTCGCATCGGCCCAGGCCTCCACACACACCACCCGGCCCCGATGGACACTCTGTTAGATAAGCAGGAATTCTTTAAACCAAAGCCTTAAAACTAAGCATATTTATGTACTTTGATTTGTGTATTAAAACAAGAACCTTTAACATTGAAACTAAAGTAAGATCATATATATTTGCACTAATGAGACAACACGATTCTTCCTACCTTTGCATTCAGGTCCAAAGCGACCCGGTGGACAGCAAAGGCTCAGCTCCTCGATGCACAGCCACTCAAACAGGTCCGGGGCCTCCTGTTGCCTAGAAGAGAACAAAGAGTTATAGCAGGGACATCAAGATAAAACTATCACATGAGTAGCTTAACTAAAAAATTTAAAATGAATGTTCATTTTTTAGTGTTAATTTTAAACCAACCAAATTCCTATGGAGATTAGATTCAAGTTCATTTTGATTTATCAGGTTTACCTGTGGAACCACCACGTCTCCACTTGGTCTTCTATCTGCTCCAGCAACCGGTTACATTCAAAATCTGCTTTCTCACAGGCAGATTCTACTATCTCCAGCAGCCTCGTCTCGCTAAAAGAAGAAGCAGTTAACAGTTAGAAAGGTGCAACAGAAGCAAAATAACACAAGCTCATCCATAACTACACCATTAAAAATGCTGCAGCCTTTCAGCCGGCTTCTAACACTTTTCATTTGTTTAATCATTTGCACAAGTCATTGCATGACTGAGCAAAAAAAAAGCACCCGTAAAACCCAAATGTAAATTTTCTTTAGGGTAAATCTAATACAGAATCATTAGTTTATGTATGTAAAATATAGGTGCAGTTTTAAGAAACAAGCATCCTCCTACCTGCGTGCATACTTGGCCAGCTTTTCCTCCTCCCATGCAGTGTTACCTCCTCCAAAGTTTTTGTTGGCTGTCCTCTCCAAACCCTTCCAACAAAAACCATCGGTGTTGGAATTCAAATCCTACTTGCAAGTAATGGTTCAGTAAGTTGACTGCTGTACCGTGATAAGACTCTCGGTGAGTTTCTTGCAGGTCTGACATGGTGCCGTCTGGACTTTGATCACAGAAAGCTCGGAGAAAAGCATCAGAGCAGGAAGGAAGGGCCAGGACCCCCACATGATCCTAAATACAGTCAGCAGACACACTTTACACAGAAAAGCATAGGGCAATGCAGTTACTTCTACTGTAAAGATGGATGGACAAACGGATGGATAAATATACAGATGACTGTTTGATGAAAGCAAACTTTTAAAAATACCTATCCAAAAAAAATCATTTGATCCATTTTCAAAGTGTTCTTAGTGGTCTTTTACTTATGATTATGCCATTTTTAGCCCAAAATTTAAAAAAATATATATATATATATATTTTAGGACAAAGTTTCTGGAGAGCAGCAGAAGTTCATTAGAAAAATTGACTTTTGAGTTGTAGGTGGTACTTTTTGTAAAATAAAAAACAACCCCGCTCCCCATAACTGAGACCAAATGATTAGTTTAAAACCCTAAACTAAAAAAAATGGTTGAAACAATAATGGGGAGCAATACTGGAGCTATCCAGCCGTACAGTTTTGAACCACATGCCAGCTCAGACGAGGAAAACGTTCATGGATCTAGTCGTCTTCAAGTGGATGTATCAGAATGGAGTGGAGCAGTGAGTTTGCGGCCAGCCGAGCAAATACAATCACAAATACAATCTTTTTCAAACAGCATTTTTCCCTCTGCTCCTGATTCTTAAAATCTTTTATAAGAAAATACTCAGATATGCAATTTTAGTCTTAAATTTTTCAATATATATGTCCTCCATCATCAGAAAAATGCCCAAAGGGCATGTTAAAAACACCAAAAACCCATCGGAGTGGGTCCTTAAAATCTAATATGACAACTATCTTTGACTCTAGAACTGTCTACAAACACAAAGGTCTCTAATTCTCTTTTAACGAGTTTTTGTCTTTTCATTTTTTAAAAAAGGTCTTGATGTTTAATTTTGAAATGTAATGTATTTCATTGTTCTTATCCATTCCCACACACACTTTATATTTGAATACCTTGTGTTATTATAATTCTTTGACAATTAACGCTGCAATCGGATAATAATATTAGTTCATCTATTTTAATAATAAAATCAAATATAAACCCAAAAAAAAGAGTTTATGCTGAATAAGATAGTGCTGGTTAAGCTAGCAGCTGCTGTCCTGTCAAACTAACTTAATAAGAGTTAAATTGTCTGCAACAAATTCTAAAATTAAATTAAACTCGTGGCATTTTATTTTATTTATCTGACCCTGTTTTAAAATAACAAAATAATAATTAAATAAAAAAAAGAAAAGAAAATAAAGACGCAGGGTAGCGTTATTGTTAGCTTAGCCTTAGCGCAGCATCAGCACCACAATAATTAGCCGAATAGCATCCGGCTAAAGAAGGTCAGCAGTTCGCCGCTAGCTTACGCTAACGTTCATCTCTAGAGTCTGCTCGGCTTTCTATACATTTTTTGCTGGAAACATTTAATGTCAGCGACAAGTCTGTTTCAGATGTGTCTCTAAATGCCCCAGCTTTGTAACTTCCATTCATCATTTGTCATCTACCTCTCCGGAGCACCGCCACTTCCGCTGCACCCTCGATGACTGTCCGATCCACAGCCCGCTCAGGCTCACACATCCACGGTCGGATGGTCCCTCTTTTCACCTCTGTATTAGTTTCACCCAAAACTAAAAGCCGGAATCATCTCAGAGAATACCAAAGGCTCAGGAGATAAAAGAGCACTTGGAAACCGGAAGTTGTCATCCAGGCTGCAGTGGGATGGAGAGATCACACACGCACACCGTGGGGATGGGATGAGTGAACAGCTTCCAGTCTTTTCTGCACTGCATGTTATGCCTACAGTAACGGATCCAGCAGGAAGACGCCACTCCCCACGAATCCACCTCCATTTAATCGATTCAAACTGTTGCTGCATTTTTTTGCTTTCCTTACCCAAAACTTTTTTTTCTGTTGCGCATCTTCTAATGCTAAGCAACAAAAAAAAAAGAAAAAAAAATCCATGACAGTTTTTATGCAAGAGTGATTTTAAAGACAAATGTAGGCTGAAATACCAAATTGTGAACATCAATTAAAAGCTTCATTTGATGCTTTAAAAAAATCTTATCTTCCTCTTGTCTGACTGAAGAAATGAAACAAAGAAACAAAACTTAATCCTAAATATCTTGTTAGGAATGTTTCAGGAAATGGCTAATTTTAACTACCAAATGTTGCAAGTTGGTCCTGCGTCAAACTGGAGACGGGGTTGGGAAAATGGATGGATGGATGGATGGATGGATGTAATAAATTTTACCATCAGGTGTTGCAGGTTGGTCATGCAACAGACCTGTCCAGGATGTACCCAATAGTAACCGGTTACTCCATGACTCAAAAATTGATTCAGTAGCTTAGGAAGATGGATGGAAAACGCAAAATTTACAACTAAATGTTGAAAGTTGCCCCTGTGTCAGATTGGGGACTTGTCCAAGGTGTACCTAAGGTGTACAAGATGTACCTAAAAAAAACTAATTTGAACCTAATTTCCCGATCATGGGGTTAATAAAAGTATCATTCATCCATACCCTGCCTTTACCCAACAGTGGCTGGGAAAGGCTCTGGCAACCCAGTGACCCCAAAGGGATTCAGCTGCTTTGAAAATGAATAAATGGATGTTCCGAGTTACTAATAACAATGGCAAAACTAATCACCTCACACCATAATCCTGGAGAGCAAAGGAGCATTTACCTTAGAAAACCTTGAAACTTCGCTGTCTATTTTAAGCTCTCTTTTAGTCTTTTCTTCATAAACTCAAAATGAGTCAAGGTTCAAGTATAAACCTAGCTCAGCATGTCTCACTGAAAAGTTGGAATCAACAAAAATTCACTGGAGATTCTTGTTAAAAACCTGCTTTTAATATTCAAACTTTTTATTGTAAAAACACACATCTAGTCAGGACCATAAATATTTGGACAGAGACACATTTTTTCTAATTTAGTTTCTGTACATTACCACAGTGAATTTTAAATAAAACAACTCAGATGCCATTGAAATGCAGACTTTCAGCTTTTATTCCATGGGTTGAACAAAAAGATTGCATAAAAATGTGAAAAACTAAAGCATTTTTTAAACACAATCCCTTCGTTTCATGGGCTCATAAGTAATTGGACAATGGACTCCCATGCTATTGCATGGGCAGGTGTGGGCAATTCCCTTGTTATGTCATTTTGAGTGAAGCAGATGAAAGGCCTGGAGTTGATTAGAGGACTCGTGCTTACATTTTGAAGATTTTGCTGTGAACAGACAACATGTGGTCAAAGCAGCTCTCCATGCAGGTGAAAGGAGCAATCATTAAGCTGAGAAAACAGTAAAAAAAAAAACATGCCAGAAATTGCTACAGTATTAGGAGTGGCAAAATCAACAGTGTTGTACATCCTGAGAAAGAAAGAAAGCACTGGTGAACTCAGCAACGCTAAAAAAGACCTGGACGTCCACGGAAGACAACAGTGGTGGATGATCACAGAATCATTTCCATGATGAAGAGGAACCCGTTCACAACAGCCAACCAAGTGAACAACACTCTCCAGGAGTTAGGCGTATCAATATCCAAGTCTACCATCAAAAGAAGACCGCATGAAAGTAGATATAAAGGGTACACTGCAAGACGCAAGACGCTCATAAGCCTCAAGAATAGGAAGGCTAGATTGGACTTTGCTAAAAAGCATCTAAAAAAGCCAGCACAGTTCTGGAAAAACATTCTTTGGACAGATGAAACCAAAATCAACCTCTACCAGAATGATGGCAAGAGAAAAGTATGGAGAAGGCGTGGAGAAACTCATGATCCAAAGCACACTTCATCATCAGTAAAACACTGTGGAGGCAGTGTGATGGTCTGGGCGTGCATGGCTGCTAGTGGCACTGGGACACTAGTGTTTATTGATGACGTGACACAGGACAGAAGCAGCCCAATGAATTCTGAGGTGTTCAGAGACAAACTGTCTGCGCAGATCCAGGTGAATACAGCCAAACTGATTAGGCGGCATTTCATAATACAGATGGACAACGACCCAAAGCATACAGCCAAAGCAACTCAGGAGTTTATTAAAGCAAAGAAGTGAAATATTCTTGAATGGCCAAGTCAGTCACCTGATCTGAACCCAATTGAGCATGCATTTCACTTGTTGAAGACTAAACTTCAGACAGAAAGGCCCACAAACAAACGGCAACTGAAAGCCGCTGCAGTAAAGGCCTGGCAGAGCATTCAGGAGAAAACCCAGCATCTGGTGATGTCCATGAGTTCAAGACTTCAGGCTGTCATTGCAAACAAAGGGTTTTCAACCAAATATTAGTAATGACCATTTTGTTTTCAGTGATTTCACTTACGTCCAATTACTTACGAGCCCATGAAATGAAGGGATTGTGTTAAAAAATGCTTTAGTTTTTCACATTTTTAGGTAATCTCTTTGTTCAACCTATGGAATAAAAAGCTGAAAGTCTGCACTTCAATGACATCTGAGTTGTTTTATTTAAAATTCAGTGTGGTAATGTACAGAAACTAAATTAGAAAAAAATGTGTTTCTGTCCAAATATTTATGGTCCTGACTGTATATACAGAATGTTATGTAAAAGTGTAAAAACACGCACTGGCTCAAGTAAAAAACACACAAAGGCAGAACACTTGCAGATGTCTATACTTCATGGAGGAGTTTTTTTTTGTTTGTTTTTTTTTAAGTTTTTTGGTAGCTTGTAAATCCCTGGAGCCTCTGAATATGCTCATCTCAAAATTGTACATTTTTTTAATAAGATCTGCCATCTTTTCAATGTTTTCTAATTATTGTGATGCTGTTTCTCCATATTAGTAGCTTAAGTTTTAATGACTTTTACTAATGTTAATTACAACAAAAAAAAACACTGATTTTGCAGACAGAAACCTGAACATAACTTCAATTGATCATCCACATGAAACAAGCAACGATCGAAAGAACAAGCTGATTCCAATCCTTCCAAGGGTCTTTCAGTACATCACATGAAGTCCTCCTTCCTCATTACTAGCTCCTCATCTCCCGCTCCCCAGCTGTCAGGCCCATTCAGTTTCTCTGACAACAGGGTTGGTGTCAGGGCCGCACTCGTCAGTAATGAGGCATGAATTTAGAGGCACAGTTTCACCCAAATCCTGTCCTCCCACACAACCCTGAGGCATCAAAGGAAGCTGTAGAATATTTGTTCCTGCTGTGAACCCTGACAGCTTTTGTGCCAGAGCCCGTGACGCCATCCTGAGCCCTCCAGCTCTTTTTCTTCTGGTTGAACCAGAGGCAGTTCGTTGAGCTCCAGCCAGTTCTGTTAGAAAACCCAGACTCTGCGATGGAAGGCTGTACACGTGCAGGCCGCGGAAAAGCTGTGGCAGTGGCCTGAAGCTACCCGGAGGCTCAGGTGGAAGGGATTCAAACTGCACCAGCATGAACCTTTCACCAGCTCGGCCTTGTAAGCAGTCAGCTAGTATACAGCTCAGTGAAGCTCCAAAAACATCTGCATGGTGACATGAAGTGGGGGAGCTTCCTGCTGGGTTCTCCTCCTTACTTCTGTTAATCTCCGTTGGAGTGCTTCTGCTGCAGCTTAGGGCTCCCCATTCTTCAGCTCTGGTCCAAGTCACCTGCGTCAGGACTAGTACTACTTTGCCCCCTTGCCTTTGCAGGCGGTCCAAGCGGGAGTGAAGCCACGGCACAGGGCCAAGGATGCTGAGTTCCGCCTGGCTCCACAGGTCCAGAGAAACGGTGAAGCCCAGAGCCTGCAGAGATGAGCCCAGCTGACACAGCAGACCCGGCAGATCCTGCTCATTTTCATCGGGGGGGTACAGCAGAACCACGTGGCCACCACCCACAGCACCTGGCACAGAAAAAAACTGATTAGATTTATCGCAAAAATTTAACTACAAATAAAACCTGTGATTGAACATAAAAAGCATCACAAAAATGATGTTAAAAAAGCAACTTTTAAACACGTAAGTTAACTGATTCAGAAACAGGGAAGGATGTAGTAAAATACAAAGCAAAATGTCTAAATAACACTATTAGGAGCAGACATTTACTGTACATCTAAATATGTTACACTTTGTAAGGTTGACAGAAATAATCATGAACACAGAATAAACAAATGTGAAGTGAGAGGCTCCTTCACCTTTTTTTAAAAGAGCAAATTGCAAATTGCTGAATGTAAAATACCTTTTTATATTCTAAACTTGTTTTTATAAAGTATCATAAAACTGAACTGAATATTTTAATAAAGAAAATGTTATCTGTCATTGCAGTTCAATGGCTGTTCGACCTCCCAACCCTACAAGTTATACACATTTTCATTTTTTTCTGAATAACCCTCCGGCCGTATATGGGTCAGATTTGATTGATTTACAACCTAAAACCCTTATAAATATTGTGTTTTACACCTGATTGCCACACTTGAGTAATGATCACTTCTTTCATTTATTTTGTTCCTGTCCCTCACGTAAACCAACTTCCAGATAAAATAGTGTTTAATGTCTTCCTACAGAACGGACTGCGTGAACCACATCTTCCAGATCAGGGGTGCTCATTATGTCGAAGGATGTGACGGTAGATCGCAGGCCATCAAAGATGACATAACAAAAAAATAAATATATATTTTGAGAAAACAAATCGTCAGCTAACCCTCACGGTGTAATGCGTCACTTGATTGACATGAAGAACGGCCAATTGAACATCTTCTGAAACATTAGTCCCTATGTTAAATAACATGAGTGCACTTTTTTCTTTCTTTCTTTCTTCTCCTGGCACGCAGCGGGGCTTTTGCTGGCCCTGGCAGAGTTCCACTTTGGCCCGCATGAGCGTTTATTGAGACCCAGGGCCGGCCCACATGCGTCCTCAATTGGAAGTGAGTCCAAGTCGCCCATCTGACCCAGCTGTCCTACCACGGCACCTGCTACCGGGTACTTGGTTCCCGCTCGAGGGATCGGAGTCCACTTGGGCAGCATTGTCCACGCGAACGTGCTTCTCAAGCCCTGTCCGCGGACAAGGAACCACTGTTTGCTCCACCGTGGTTAAACCAGCCGCGCCTTAGAAATGTCATGCGTTCCCCCATAACACGGTTTGAAGCAGTGTGTGAAACGCGATTGTCACTGATTTCTGTTTTCATAATGAAATGCCTTATCTGTTCTAATTATGTATCACTACAAAAAAAAAAATGAGAGCAGTGAAAACACAATGGTCAGTTTAGACCAGAAGCGCTTTAGTAAGGGGGCATAGGGTGAACACGACCAAAGGGTGGAGCTTAACCTCTGCACCTACTCTAATAAAGTTAGTCATTTTTCTGTAAATCTACCAATGTATTGCATAGTTTGATTCCCAAGTTTGATGTGTCCTCGGGCTAGCAAGGTAATCTGCTTATCTCTTGATGTAAAAGACAAACATTGACAGTTCCTATGATGATGAGCGAGTTAGTAAAATGTAAGCCTTTAGAGAGACAAGAGACAGGATGAATGCTGTCCACATGTCTGTTTTAGATGCATTTTCCTAATGTGCAATGCAGAGTAAAACGTTTCAGCACAAATGCATTGGCAGTGAAGTTTTGATCTTTTAATGTGTAGAGTTCCTTTCATATGGCTTCCTAAATGTAATGTGTCTACTCAGTGTGGAACCAAGACCAGATAGAAGTTTCTCCTACCTTTCACATCATCTTCTTTCAACCATTTCCAAACGTACCCTAAAACAAACAACAAAGTTCCCCTTTTTGTCATTTGAAAAGGACTCTTTTTAATTACTCTGAGTAAACGACTTACCTTTCAGGATGCCTTGTGCAATGTAAGCTCCAAGTATGGCTAAACACATGAGTGGAAATCCAATGAGCAGAGGAAGGATCCATCTCACCCGAGATTCTGGGGGAAAAAATTTAACTTTACAGCAAACAAACGATTTTCTGAAAACAATCCTTGGGCGTTGTGTTTTTAAAGATAATATAGGTTTAGAATATAACTCCTGAATCATTTTTCAAAAATTGTTAGCAAATGGTGTGAACAATAATTAATAGTCTTACTTGAAAATGGACACTGGGGTTCAAAGTTTGACTCCACTCCATGTATCTTCATCTAAAGAAAATCACATATAAAAAGAAGGCAAAAGCTAGTATGTTTACTTTGAGCGGAAGTTGAATTTTGTAACACATAATAAATGATCCTTTAATGTTACCTGAACACAGATCAGAGGTTGGCGAGACACATTGAAGTCCCCTACTTGCTAGAAAAAAAGGAAAGGAACAAAAAAAAGAAATCTATGAAAATAAATACTCTAAATACACAGTTGCTGGTCAGAAAACTAGCTCACAGTTTATTCTGAAGTTAAAAACTAAATTTTGTTTACAACAAATTTTCATCCTAGTTTAATTTGTTATTTTTAACTGCTGCAAAAAAAGATGTCATTCCTATGTCTTGTTTTTTTAGTCATACATGATCATTAAAAACAAGTTTGTTTGGTTGTTGGTGTATTGTGCAATAACTTCTTGGTTATAGGTTAACTGTCTTTGAATTTAGTGTCAGTAAAGTAACTCTGCTTTGAGCAAAACATAATGCGTTCAGTGTACACATTCAGAAATCTGCAACTCTTAGTTCTTTTGAAAATAAAATATGGCTGTATGGTTACCATACTGAATGCTTTTCTTTATTTTTTAAACACCATGCGAATCCTCCCTCTTACCCAGTGTGCACCACGTCCAGCCGTCCAACCGCCCCCAAGCTTCTGTCTGGAGCCAATCAGTTCCTTACAGTGACCTCCTTCAAAGTCTTTAGTGCAGAGCCACAGGTCTGCCTCCAGGACACAGGGAGATGTGACATTCCAAGTCAGGGCTGTGCCTCTGTCTCTTACCTGAGACTCCACCACAGCCAGAGACACATGTGGCAGCATTCTTTTAAGGGCATCTAGCAAAAGAAACAGTGCTTAGCTGAACAGCTGTAAATAAGCCAAACTGAACTTGACATGAGAATGTGCAACTCATGTACCTGGATCCCTCTCAAAAGGGCAATACTTTCGTCTCACGTCTTTTCCCTTCCACCACAGCTGCAAACAGATACTCTTGTTTTTTTCGGTTTAAAAAAAAAGTGATATATTGCTTCACGTCTTGTCAGTTAACGTGTCAGCTACCTCAAAGCACAAGCATGGTGCAATGTCATCGGATGTTATCGTCATCTCACTCTCGCCTTCGGGCTGAGAAAGATGGCACAAAAGTGTTAAGACAGCCCTGCAGATGCAGCATAATGTCTGAACAGTTTAGCTCCAACTTACCCAAATGAGACCCAATTTATTCCAAAGCATCTGCACGGAGGGTTCTTCCTTTTCGGAATTAGTGTTTTTCAGTTGCAGTCGGATTTGATTTCGGTCATGCTCACACACCACTACAATGCGGGGAGCTGAGACAGACATATTACACAGTCATTTTTCAATTTGCATTCAATTCTGTTTATCTATGAATGCCAATTCATAACCCAATTCAACTCAAAGTGCTACAAAAATTAAGGAAAAACAGAAAAAAAGACCAATATTTTATTTTTTCTACAATGTTTAAAAGTCAGTTTGTTCCACATTGGTTGGGATTTTTATTATTCCATTTGGGTTGGGGCCAGACAAAAAAATCAACATACATTTTAGCCTAATTGAATTTTAATCTAAATAAGGGATCAAGATTTACTGCAAGGAATCTGCAGTAGCAACATTGTCATGGCAAAATAAATATAAAAAACGAAAACTTTGCATTAGTGCTCATGATCTATGTTGATTAAGACACACATGGAATGTCTGTTCAATTGAGGTTCCATTTTTTCAATTAAAAGACTTGATGAGGATTTTTCAGAGAGATATAGATAGAAATCAACTTTTCCAAACCCCTATTCTCTAAGAACACCCACAGGTCCCAATCATGTTATACAAAAGATGATGAATTTGTTCAAAAATAGGTGTCCATTTTTTAGAATGCTGCTGTTTAGGGTTATTTTAACACAAGTTGTACATCACAGCCACCTGGAAAAAAATTATATTTCATTACTGCAAATGAATCTGCACTCCTACCTTCACATAAAGTGATATTCTCACTGAGGTTCATGGAACAAACTGAAAAGAAAAAAAGCAGGAAATGTTCAATGTAAATATCGATTTTGTTTTATTTTTATCAAGTTTCCACACTTACCTTCTTCTAACGGTGGAATTGTGATATTCTGGACAAAGTACATGTTCTTGGATTGTGCAACCACCACAACATTAATGCCAAAATCCACTTGCTCTGTCAGTAGCAGCTGCATATGTAGGAAATGTAATCATTCCATGAACTCTTTACATTATTTCCACAGTGGTTTACAAAAGTCAAACAAACATTACAAGTGCTTGTGGAAGAAAATTACTTTGTTTAAAAATAGCACACAGCAAAACCCAATCTTGTTTTTTTTTAAATGATTCACATGTACACTCACTGGCCATTATTAGGCACATTTGTCCAGCTGCTCATTAAAACAAATTTCTAATCAGCCAATCACATGGCAGCAACTTGATGCATTTAGGCATGTAGACATGGTCAAGACCATATGCTGCAGTTCAAACCGAGCATCACAATGGGGAAGAAAGGTGACTTCAGTGACTATGAATGTGACGTGGTTGTTGGTATCAGATAAGCTGGTCTCAGGATTTCAGAAACTGCTGGTCTGCTGGGATTTTAACCCACAACCATCTCTAGGGTTTACAGAGAATGGTCCAAAAACGGACAGACAAACAGTTTGGCAACATGGATGTGAAGCCGACAAATCTGCAGCAACCGTGTGATGCTGTCATGCCAATATGGACCTAACTCTCTGAGGAATGTTTCCAGTACCTTGCTGAATCTATGCCACCAAGAACTAGGGGAGTTCTGAAGGCAGAAATGGGGTCCAACCTGGTAATAGATAAAGTGGCCAGTGAGTGTAGTTTCAAATGTATTCAACTATGTCAGGTCACATCAATCTTTCATTTATGTCAGTTACTTGTTAGTTTCTTTTTCTGATAGAGGTTTTTGAGTAATTATTAAATCTTCCAGGTTAAGGTGCTAAAGGCACATCATTCAGCTGAATGAAAGAAAAGAGAAAATAATATTTTACCTTAAGAGGGTTCTGGATGGATGATTGGTTTGGTATCGCTTGCGCTGGTTTGAACCGAATTGCCCTGCAGACAGTTGTGGCAACTGAGTTGAGGCACACCTTCACCAAAACTGTAATGAGGGGAGCAAAAGAAAAGACGTGCGACAAGGTGGGTTGTTTTGTTTTTTTCAGATCGAGTCCAATTTCTGTTCAGTAAGAATGTTCAAACTAGCCACTTCTTTCTAAAACTTTCATTTTTCATACCTCTTTCTTCATTGTCATCACCTGACCCCTCAGAAATGTCCTTTAAAACATCTTCCTCTGCAAAGACATGTAGAAATGTTTTAAAGATTACTTTAAAAAAAGTTGTTTTGAAACAGTGACAAGCAAAGAAAGGAATTTAGCAACCACAAAACCCAAGTTCTTATAATGTAATTAAAGGCAAAGCAGAAATAAAAAATAAAAAAACTCTGTTATTTAGGAGTATAAATGAGGCTATTAGCAGAGATTTAAAGTGAAACTAAAAGTTTCCACTCTGTAATTTTAAGCCACAATGTCAAAGATGATGGATACCTTGGAGGGTGAGGTCAATTAGCAGGCAGGGTTTATAGTTTTGCGTTGCTGAACGGCAAAGAGCAGCTTTCAGCTCCATTTCAGCCACATCCAGCGCAGAGTTTGGATCAGGCAATGCAACAGAAAACTGGTTTTCTGCAGAATGAAAGACTTCTGCATTAGACAAACATGTCATTGTGAAAACATAATCAATATTTTGTGGATATGCAGCACTAATCATAAGTTACCTGATTCTAAACTGCAGTGAATGAGGCCCTGCAGAAAAGAAATGTTGAAAGGATTTCATTGACTCATCATTTTTGTTCATATTCCAGTCTTCTCATTCAAGTACCATAAACTTAATCCATTCTTTTTTAAACATTACATTAAAAATGTTTTTTTCAGCTCAAGCATAAGAACCTACAAACAGAACAGAAAGTCTGTTTTAATTTTCATTAAATGCAAATTGCAAACTGTGTTGTCAACACACCATGTACACTTTTATGTTTCGCGGCCATGGGGCGTGTCGCATTTTTGGGTATTTTGAAAAACAGCCAGAGAAATACAAACAGGAGAGCTTTCACAATGGTTCCCTTTCATTGAAACCTTCGTGTCAGCTGCCAGCCCCAAATCCACGGTGACAGACCCTTAAGTCCCCTTCCCACTGAGGAACTTTTATTTGTAAAATTCCGTTTCTGGGTCCTGGCAGCTGCAGTTTTAAATAAAAACAGTAAAAGCCTAGTTTTTTTTTTTTAACAGAGCCAAAGTCCTAAAATGACCCCCTGTAAGCAAATGTTTCATGCAAAAGAGGAAGCAACTCATGAACACATTCGTGCAAAGAAACATAAGGGCTTGTGACGATCCTATACTATGCCAAATCCCTCTAAAAAAGTTGGTTGTTTTTTTTTCAGAAGAGAGCTGAAATGTACAAAAATAAAATTGTTTCATGGGTCAAAGGGGTCAGGATCTTAAAGTGAAAATCTCGAACACGGAGATTCAGATCTTTACATCACTGCAAACCCATTTAGAGCATCTTTTGACACTTTAATTAGTCTTATGTGTACAAGTGCAGACAAAGAGACATAAACAAATGTTCACTATATCCCATTAGATGCACTCACATCCTCAAAGTTTGCTTCTTGTTTTGAATTTCTTAACTTACATGTGTCTTAAGAGAAAAGCTGCTTCTGGTTCTAAAGACTTTTCTCATTTTTACTCTGTTTTTGAAATCACATGTGGATTTCTTTTTTTATTTCAAAGGCTTATTTTTATTTAATGTTTTAACCCTCTGTCATACATTAATGCTCCTGCACTGTTAGGTACAGACCCCCTAAAGTGACATAGAATTCAGTACCGGTTTCTCGTGCGCTCGAGAAACAATCTGGTGCACCATTGACTGTTTAAGACTTGAACCAAGTAAGTGTAATGTCATCCATAGTAAACTGTTCACTTCCGGCTCACCGAAATAAAGCCAATTCAGTCGTCATTTTTCCACGATACGTTAGTAAGCAGTTGGTCTGAATCAACGTTTCAATGGCCAATCAGGAGTGAGTTTGTTGGAAGTCTACACCTCTACCGCCGAAAGTGGGCCTGGGAAAATTTGTCAAACTAAGGTTTCGAGGTTAGCATCAAACGCTTTTAACGAGGCATCTGATGGGCCAGTTTATAACTTGAATAACTTGCAATAAAAAAAAAAGATGAAATAAATTAGGATTAACAAGAATGTGTTAAAAAAAAGGTAGCAGAGCAAGAACGGTTGTTCAGACAAACATAGTGGCTGAATAATAGCTGTTTATTTTTCTTCTTCTTGGAGCCAGCAGGTACTTCGTATCTGGAATGCCAGGGGGGAGGAGTTACTCAGTCCAGTTTTCAAAAACAGTCAATGGTGCACATAAGAAACTAAGTGGTCATTTGCACAGGAAACCTTTTCAGTCAGTTACCTGAAAATGACATTACGTGAGGCGCTTTTTATTTTACTTTCTGACCTGCCTACAAAAACCTTGCAGCTTTGCTCGCTCAGACTCACGGTTATGTCATCCCTGAACGTCACCAAAAGCGAGTTCTAAAGTCATGTGGTTTGTTTCAGCAAGATGATACACCAGCTTTGATCAACTGGCGCGCTTGCACATGATTTTCTGTCTCGTGCGCATGAGAAACCTGTCCCTAATTTTTTTTTAACTTTTATGACCCTTTAGATTTATTTCGGAATTTGATGCTCAGCCCTAGTCCATCCACTCCCTTTGAGTACAGGCATGTTTGCATTCTTAGAATTTGCATACTGCATATGGCACAACATGTTCACTCAGTAGATGAACATGTCAACTACTGAGTGAAATATTGAGGAAAATATAGAGAACGTTAAGAGTGCCTTTTCTACAACCCATAAAGCTGAGGTTGCTCATAAAAATGTTTGGGGATTAACAGCAAAACATTGAGTGACTCTGTTGCAATAACTGCTAATGCCTGTGGGTCACAGAATGAAAAATCTCAGAGGAACAGTAAAAGATTTTTTGTGCTTTGTTAAAACCAAAAGCTTTTGTTTCCCAAATTCTGAAACTTTGCATTCATGATTTGCTGACATCTAAGTGAATTTTTATCCAAGTAATCGTTTTATTTTGATGACCAAATTATATTACCATGGTTAACTACTGATTTGAGGAGCTTGAAATGCAGCTGTGAGTTCCAAAGCTACAGATATTGGCAGGTCTAATGACTGCAGGTAAAAATATATCCATTTTTTAATGTTTTTTATTTTGACTTGTAACAGTAAACTGAATTAAAAAAAAATATTTCATGTAAATATTACACGACAGTTTGAAAATACGCAGGTTTTGCTGCTCCATTTAGTTATCTGAAGCAAACTACCTTGGAAATGGAGCAATGAGATAAGGTGTCTTTCCTGGACACAACAGTTAATAAATAATGGGCATTAAACTCGTATCAGCGTGTGTGTGAATGTGTAGAAATTCATGTCGCTGAAGTTGTGTTAAAAACCCAACACCTGACTGAAAATACTCATATTAACATATTTATTGCACCAAAATCATGTAGAAAGTGGTCTCACTTTATCAATGCTACAAAGTCAATGCTTTGTTATGTAGTAAAAAAATACACTCATTCAGTCTTCGTGTAAATATTCATTTTTGTTGTTGACAGAAAAATACAAAAATAACTTCTCTGTATCATTCAAACCACGTGCCAATAATCACATACTTTCTGTCTGAATTTCATAACTTAATTACAACCAAATTGGATATTTTGTAGGTTACGTTCCTCGTTGTTTCTCAAGCTTCATACTTGCTGCAGCAGGCAATTTGCAAGCATTTCTTTACTTAATGTGGCCACTTTTAAAAAATGCAGAAGAAAGCTGAGGAATGCACCAGTAGAACATAGAAAATAAACTTAGGAAGACCTCAAACATCCTGTCGTAACAGGACCAACTGATCAACGGTTTCAGTTCAGTTTTAATACAAACGAACTAAAGCAGTCACTTCTACCCACTTCACTTAAGGAGAAAAAAGCCAATAATTAGTTTTAGTACATTAGTAGCCTCTTTTTTTGTTTATCGAGCACAGAACTTGTAATTGAAACAAGATCCGGCTCTAATACAACATTCCAAATAGTAATTTAATGCCATATTTTTCTAAAGCACAGTCGGGTCAGCACGTCTTTTGGCTTTGTAACAACAAATTTGCATTGCTCTGGACAAAAGCCAGTTAGACTTTATGTTGACCCCTCTGAAGCACGCCTGGAGCACGCAATTCTTCTAGATAGAAACTTCTGTCAGAACCCTAATGTTTTCCAATCACCACTTAATACTGGAGTGCGTAGTGCCTGCTCAGCCTCTTCTCCTGTCAGCTAATTTAACTAGCGGGGGATCAGCTGGCAGGTCATGTCTCTAAAAAAACAAAACAAAAAAAAAGGTGTTCGATTTGACAAGACAAAGGATCAGATAATAAACCTGACACTTGAAAACTGAACTAAGCGCGTTCTGCTGCCAAATCCGCACAAAACCCCAACAGGCTTCGACTTGATGAAATATGACAAGCTCAGAAATACAACTATTTTCTGAATTAAAATTTTTCAAAGATAAATCCCAACCTTCCAGGTGAGCATTGTGTTGCCCAGTGGAACAATGAACACCTCAGGTGATGCTTTCAAACACCTCACTCAGTTTTGCACTTCTACCAATGGGCAAAAATGATCAAACAGCAATTGGGAGCCTGTTTGGGGACATTTGAGTTTCAACATCATTCAACAACAATGAGACATCTCTCCAAATACCTAAACTGTAAAAACAAGGGATGAACTGCCTTAAACTGAACCATCAAATGGTTTAACAAAAAATGAATCAGCTTTAGGCACCACACCTAATGAAATATTTTGAACATTTTTGTTAAAAGTCTTGGTTAAACTATTTCAAGTACAGGTTGAAAAATGTAAAAAAGCACTGAAATGTACTGCAGAGGTGATGTTATAAATACTTTTAACTATGATAAAGGGATGCCCCATTTGTTTTTTTTGTTTTGTTTTTTTAAGATACTAGCCTATTTGGGTTTTTTGTTATGGTTTTTAAATCCAGTGGCTGCTGCACATTTTCTATTTATTGTAAATCTATTTTTTAGTTTGAGATGGGTCTGGTATTATTTTGTAGACCTTTACCACTTTGCTGGATTGAAACCCACAACCCCTATACCACTACAAGTTTAATGTCTTAATTTAAAAAGTTTTTAATTGAAAACAAACTCCAAGAAACTACTAATAAGTCTGATAACAGTATTTTTAAGCTAGTTAAGTAGAAAGAGACAAATTATTGAAAACCTTCTTCAAAAACAACAAGGCAGTCCTCCCGAATCATGGAGCAAAACAACCACACAGCATGACACTTCCACCACCATGTTTCACAATGAGCTTTAACAGTCAGTGTAAAGCTTTTTTTCCAAGGAAGACCAGCAACTATGTGTCAAAAATCTTTGACTAAAGTTTATTGCTCTGATTCTAAAATAATAGTAATAATAATATAATAATAATAATAAAAAGTATTTTTTTCTTTCTAAAGTTTTATGTTCTTTTCTTAAAAAAGTCAAGGCAAGAGTTGTTTTAGCGGCAGTTACTCACTAAGTGGCTGTATATCCTTGATGTCATATGTCGTTTTTCCCCCTTTGAGATGGCATTAGATATGAACCTTCAATTGAAAATAAACTACAGTTCCAAAGTATTTAGGCATGGAATTTACTGGAAGCAGTAGTTTCTTAACCCTCTCTTATGACAAACAGTGACATTCCTGATTCCCACATGGCAGTCTCTGGCAGCATGTTGGCTCATGCAAAACTATATTTAGGCACGGGCAATGGAAAGAACAAGGCACAGTGGAAAAAAGTTCAAAAATACTTTTTTGAACAGAATATCATTATAATGATAAAATTGTGCCTTATTAAAATATTTTTATAAGTATAAAAAAAAAACTACCGGTATTCTATATTTGCTGGTAGAAATTGGATGGTGTGACGTCATCAGCGTTGATGAAGTTACCTGGCTGCAGGTGAGCCCAGGGGGGTCCTGGTCGATGACGTCTAGTGCGTCCGCCACCACAAACAGGCAGAAAGGCAGCAGCGACCACAGCGCGGAAGCGCCGCGCGGACCCGGGAACACGGACATGTCTGCGAGCGAGCCTCTGTTGGTGATCTATCCTCCGCGTATATGACCGTGTTCGGTTCCTCTGCTGCACCTTATTTCCAAGAGCGCTTCCAAGTAGAAAAAAAACCCTGAAACGTCCAATCACTGTTCGGCTCCACGCCCCCTCCGGATGATTGACAGCCTGGGAAGTGCGTGAGTCAACAGCTCAGGTAAAAAGGAATAATCCCTGGCAACAGGTTATGCCCGTCAGGAAGGACTTTCATCTAAATAAAAATCATCAAGTAAACATGATTTAAACCTGAGCAAAGAGACACACAAAGACGATATTTATCTTGTATATTATTTCTTAATCCTTTAAAGACCCACTCCAGCGAAAACCTGTGTTTTAACATGCTCTTGTGGGATTTTTCTGATGATGGAAGACAAAAATAAAGAAACTTAAGCTTAAAATTTACTTTCTGAGTGTTTCTTTATTCAAATCGTTGTGAATCAGGAGCAGACAGAAAAATGTTGTTTAGGAAGCCTACATGAGTAGGTGCTACTGTGTGCAGGCCACAAGCTCCCTGCTCCGCTCCATTTCTGTTTATCCACTTGAAGACAACTAGGTTCATCACCATGAGAGGGGTGAGATAGTGGAAATAGAATGTAAACAAAGGGATGATGGGAAATGAAGACAAGCTTGCTCCCCACCCACAACTTCTAATGGACTCCTGCCGCCATGCAAAAACTGTCATAGAAAACAACATGTTTTCTTTTTTTTTTCTTTTTTGTGTGTGCTAAAAAGGGCATAATAATAATTAAAAGTAGACTGGGAACTATTTTAAATTGGATACAAAATGACTGAAGTGGGAATTTAAAAGTTTTTTACTGCATGTAACATGAATCTGCATGTTGGTTACAAAAAGTGCAATAATGTAAAAAAATATATATTGTTTGATTGTCTCTCATAGTTTTTTTACGTGGATAAAAGAAATGATATGTGCAGTTACTGGGAATGAAACGTGAAAAAAATGACTGTCAAACATTTAAAAGGGAAACAGGTGAGAGGAGGATGTTTACTTCCCTCCAATACTGCACTTTCACAGTTGCACAACTGAATGTCTTTTGTGTCATTACAAAACGCACATGCTAGCCTGTTGGTTTGCTTTGGCAATGAAATGTTTAAAAATGTTGATATTTTATAAATGTATAATAATATATAATAACAACAATAAAAAAAATTCGCCTGTTTCTTCTTCTTCTTTTTTTTTTTTTTTTTTTTACAAAAACCCTTAACTTCCCTTCTAACTGGGTTAACCTTTGACATAAATGTAATGGTTGAGTTCTCCTTTGACTATTTCAAACACATTTCAACTTCCTGAACATGAAACGTTCGATTTCAACCACATTACTGGAAAGTTTTTTAATTTACAAACACTTCTTTTCTATGTAACACCTTTATGTTTTTAGAGTCAGGGGGTTTACAAGAACCAAAAACCATCTGACACCAAGCAGGAGGTGAGGGGAATTCTGGAGAGGTCCCAATTAATCCCAGAGACAATCACACACTTTCACTCATGTCACTTATTAACTTATTTTAACATAAACCCTATAGCAGTAAACCATTATTATTAGTTTGAGAATTATTATGATATGAGCCATGTCAATGTTAAATCCCAATGGCAAAGAAAGGTAAAAAATTTCCAGTCAAAGCTTGTGTTTGATTACTGAGTTGTTGTTGTTGTTTAAAGACTGAGAAAGAGAGGTCTGGAGCATCATAACCAGCAATAGAATGCTCTTAAAAGTGTGTAAAATGTCATTACACAACCTTATTTGACAATGAACCTCATTCTTAAGTACATATTTACATTATTACTTAATTCTGCACAGTCGTGGGTGGAGAGGGTGTAGCTGACAGCACATGATGGTGGTGTGAGGATGACTATGGTGGTGAGGAAGATGAAGAGAACGAGGGCAGGGCAGAGCAAAAGGAAGCGTGCTGTGTGGCTTTTAAGGAGAATTTAAAGTTGCAGATGAGGAGGTTCTCCCTAATGACTGAACAGTTACACCCAAAGTGATCAGGGAGACGGGGAGGAAGGCACTTGGTGTGTTATCTGGAATGAGGAAAGTAAATACGGAGGCTTGGATGTGGAATGAAGACGTTTAGGAGTTTGTGATAAGGAACTGTTAGCTTAGAAGAAATAGGACACTAAAAGAGAGAAGACAGTAGTGAAGAAAGATGCAAGAACAAGGTGAAGGTGGAGGTGGCAAAGGTAAAAAAAGCGCGTATGAGATTTTCTATGACAAGTTGGATACAATAGAGGAAGACTTAGATCTGTACAACTGAGGAAGAGAGACGAAGATGGGAAAGATGTGCAGCAAGTCAAGAAGATGAAAGACAGCGAAAGAAATGGGTTGACAGGTTCCACAAGTGTGATGGAAAGACGGAAAGAGAACTTTGAGCCAATGAAGGAGAAAAATGAGAACAGAGTAAAAGAGGTGGGTAGACAGGATTTAGCAAAGATCAATAAAAGTGAAGTATGGAAGGAACTGAATAGGATGAAGAGGGCAAAGGCAGCTGATCCTGACAACACACACGTGGAGGTACGGAAGTATTTAGAAGAGGTGGTAGTAGAGTTTCTGACTGGACATTTTAACAAGATCATGGAGAGTGAGAATGCATGGAGGAGGGATCTAAGTGGAACAATGAGCAGAGGTGGAGAAGGACTTTATGTACTTAGAGTCCACAGTTTAGTGCACGAGAGCACCCAAAAAGCAGTTACCTCAGATTCAAAGTTTACCTCACAATTAGTTTTTTATGTATCTGCAGAATAACCTTAATCCTTCTTTACAAATGATATAACTCAGCCTACAAAAACATTCAGACCTACATCACTCAATCATCTTTTTTGTCTGGATTTAGAAGAAAAAGAATGCCATCCAGAATTAAACTTTTAATTTTCTTTCAAAGAATTTTGCTGATGCAGAAACCATGTTTTCTCGAGGTCACAGACTGACGGACAAGCTCCTTTGGTCCAGAATTTGATTCTATGAGTTGTCATGATGTACAGCTACCAAGCAAAAACTAAATCTAATCTAAAGAGTTAAAGAAAAAGTTGTCTTATTTTCTGTATTGCAAGAAAAATAATCTTACCAATTTGGTTTTTCAGTACCAAAAATAAAGGTTGTATTGACTGCATTTTTCTTTCGTCTCTTTATGTCCTATTTGGACGGCCTGTAAATAAATATTGAATAGAGTGCAACTGGTAATTATTTATTTACTTGTATTTTTTAATTCTGTTTTGTAATGGTCTACAGAGCACCTGAACTGTTTGTTTTGCTTGTCTGATTTTGTACACTTGAAAACGAAAATAAAATATTGAAAAAAATAAAAAAAAATAAAGGGTGTATTGAGACTGGAAAAACCTGTTATATAAGTAATATAAATCAAAAGGGGGCGGGGCCTGTCCACACACACACACCCAAATGCCACAAACATACCTGTGGGCTCCAAAAATGCCCACATACAAAACATGTCAACATGTACACAATACAACTGATGTTCACACACGCATACTTATGCATTCGGACCAACACGTGAAATATTTCATTTAATCACTCAAAATTTGTGCAAAGGTGAGAAAGCACCTGTGCTCGAGTGGATCTTTATGTTCTTCTAAAGTTGATGCTGGAATAAGAAGGAGGGAGAGTACCAAGCCATCCCCACACCAAGACCCCCGCTTTAGCAGCAGCACCAGCCAGAACCCTGTGGCCGTTTTGGTTCAGTTGCTCCACTCCGAGAACGGATTGTATTCAGACTAAGGAATCTCAGAACGTACCGAAGCTCAGTCTTATTGGAAATGAATTGGGTGCACTTCGAAAGACGGGTCAGAGAGCGGTTCCTGGTACCGAACCAGGGCCCACTTGGGTGTATATTCCATCTGAAAATTTGTTCTGGATTATCGGGGGAAACAAACTCTGTTCACTTAAAGCGAACCAAATGTGTCCAGTGTGAATACACGCTGAAATCCGAATTCTTGGTAAGACCAAGTTTCTTACCCCATTGGCAGATTTTATTTTCTTATTTGAAAGAAACTCTTATTTCTAAGGGGCCTGTTTTTGCAGTATAAAATAAAACATCATCTCATTCTCACCACTGTGCTAGTTGCAGTTAGTGTAATATGTTTGATACTGTTAAGACATCTTTAAGGCAGATAAAGGGACTCACATAAAAAAAGTTCAAATTTTGTCCTATCAATCCAAAATAAGAGAAAAAATCCAAAATAATTCTCCCAAAATATGTTGTTGGACAAGCCAGCACTTTAGTCCCATTTTGATCTATATTTGTCCGTTGAATTGTAAAATTGACCTTAAGGACCCACTCAAATGAAAATGGAGGGCAAATGTTTTTTTTAAATTAAGCTTAAAACAACACTTATGAGTATTTCTTTATGCAAATTGTTGTGAATTAGGATCAAACAAATAAATGTTGTTTAAATGTAGTTTTTTAGAAAATATGCTGAGCGGGCCGGGCCGTAAGCTCCACTGCATCCACTTCCAGAAAAATAGATCCATTTACATCTTCGTTTTCCTCGTCTGAGCTGGTATCTGGCTTAACCCTTGTGCTATCATATGACCCCACCCTTACATTTAGGTGTTCTCCCTACCATGACAAAGGTGGATAAAGGTGAAGAGGATTTCATGTAATCCATGGACACCAGTGAAGATCACAAATCATTGAAGAAGAAAGGTTCAGTGCACTGTCTAGTGGGTCTAGATGACCCAACTCCCAATGTTAAAGTGCCTAGGATAGCACAAGGGTTAAAGCTGTACAGCTGGATAGCTCCAATACTGCTCGCCATTTTTGTTTCACCCGCAATGTGTAAGGGGGCTGTGAGATTGTGTAAATTAGAGAGCTCAACAACAGGGAGGGAAAGAGAGGTTGGGTTGCTCCGTGCCAACTGTCCCGTCCACAACTCAGAACACCGTTTTTTTTATTCTGACTAAAACCAACATAACCAAAAGACCACTGGGATGATGGAGGACTTTAATTGAGGCAGGTGAGGCCTGAAGTGGCGTACAATTTTTTCTGGGTCATTTCATGACCTCTTGAACGTTTTGGCCCTGTCATCTTGGAGTCTGGCTGGATAGGCAAAGTGAAAATGAAGAACAAAATCATAAATCAAAAAGTCTATGTGTAAAAGACGTGGACTGATTCAACAACAGTGGTGGGCCGTCAGGGACTTCAAGGCCTTCTCTGAAGGTCTAAAAGATTTCTGAATCTTGAGTTAATTATGTTTTTGTCTATCTATTAAATCCTTCCAGTTTCAGAAAGACAGGAAAACTTTCCCACATGCAGCCTTGTCCAGTTTGACACAGAGCCACAGGGCACTTTTTGATCCGTCTCAGTTAAAAACAGAGCTGACTGTAATTTACTCCATGGAGGATTTTGCTGGAAAATCTCCCACTGATCTCCTTGACTTCTTTCATCAGAAAAATCTTCTTCTCATCAGAGTGAGATTGTGAAACAGCTGTACAGATTTGTCCGAAATTGTGTGTTTGGCGCTGACCATCCCCGTGTCCACTGCGTCTGTCGTGTGGACATTTTGGGCTTTAAAGCAAATTTAAACCTACGCTGAAACACAACTGGACAGACTCGGGACAGACGGAACTGAAGTGTGAAAATCTACATGACTGTTTTTGAGGAAAGAGAGGAGGATGGATTGTGTCTTCAAATAATCCCACTTTTTGATGAGTGAAATGATAAATATAATTAATAATATTCCACATTTTGTGGTTATTTGCATTGTAAATGAGGGGTTGAGTGATTCAGACGCAGCACTACTGACGTCCTGGATGTGTAATGCACGGTCCACCACCATTTAACAAACATAAAAAGCAAACACAGTAGTCATTTATTTAAGAACATTTTATTCAAACTTCTTTGCATTGCTCTGCATTGAAACACCTGCAACACCAACATAAAGACATCTCTGTGCAAACAGAGAACTGAACAAATATGTTCCCAAAGAGGCAGTTGTGTGTACAGATCCAGACAGGCTCATCAGTTTCATGGTTAAAGCTGCTTTGCATAACATTTTCTGTTGGCTTTAATTGTATTATGAAGGTAAAAGGGAAAGGTGATGGAAAGTACCGCTGTTGAGGCCTTCGTCTTCTAATGCTCTGAGATTTCTGTATACAACAGCTGACCTGGATATATTTTTTTGACACTTGCCTTGGATCCCTTCCCAGATGTTTTATTACAGTATTTTTATGTGCTGACTGAGGTGCAGCATGAATTCTTCAAGTTTAATTTAAAGTAGCGTGTGCAAAAGTAGCTCAGCTGCTGACGAACAGCAACATTAACGGAGTGGTAGTAAAGTAGCAAGTTTTTACTATAAAACCCTGAAGTACTTACAATTTACTTAGTAAATAATCATTTTGCCACTTCTTTGGCCTCTGGCATTCCACAAAATAATTTTAGAGACAGCTTGGTCTGTTTGGAAAGCCCTATGCAAATCGGCAGGTTTCTATGGAAAAAAACAGTTACATGTGTGACTTTTGTCACCTTTGCTGTCAACGTTATTTAAAACATTTCAACGTAAAAAGAAAATATCATTTGGAAGATCATCTCCATGGTGGCTGACATTTACAGAGATAAGAATGAGCTGGGGCTTTAGTCGCAAAAGTCAAAACTCAAGAGATGGGTCAGTGTTTATCGCTCCTCGTTATGCAAACAAGTGATAATGATTACCTCTGATATGCTCAACTGTAGAACGGGCTCCAATTTCTTTGAGGATCATGTTTCCAGTGTAACAAAAAAAGTCTGGCACGTGAAACTTGAGATCAAAGCTCCTCTCTTCTCCATGGCGACTCCCGAAGGAGCTCCTGCTCGTGTACGCTTCCCAACTGCAACCTGAACCTGCTCCGTTTCTGGCCTGATGTCGTTTTTGCCGATGACGAGAGGCTCTGTCCTTTCATCTGGAGTAGCAGCGTTTGCAGCCGTCGAGCCAGCCGCCGTGCCAGCCACGTCGACAACAGCTTAGACAGGAGTCTGGGCCACTGGAGCTCACCCCTCTCCATCCCCAGCTCCTGCACTAAACCACTGAAATCTTGAGGTAAACAGTACCGAGAGACGCCTCTAAGGTCTTTTGGGATGTCCTTGCTGTGGCAAAGTCCCTGGAAATAGACAATGGCAACTTGTTGATTTTTGCAGCCCAGCAGTGTTCCTTCCAGAGAGGCCAGAGCCGCCACAAACACAGGTTCCATCACTGCAGACGGCTTCTTCTCTGAGAAGCGGCCTTCTTCATCGCACAGTTGAACAACATCCTTTTTTCTTGCTGCTGTTGTTGCTTTTTTCCATTTTCCCACCTTTCTAATGTCATTGTTAAAAAGCTCTTCCTCCTCTGCTTTGATTTTTTCATGTCTCGTATTTGCTTTTCTGGACCCTGCAGTTCTTCCGTTCATACTCATCTCCAGCCTCCACCTCTCATAGGTCTTCTTGGCATCAGGGCTCCAAATGATCAGCACTTTTCCTTGTGCCTTGCAGACAGCTTCCCACTGTCCATACAGCCAGGGAACTGGACCCAGGTCTGCCACGCCAGCTCTGCTCTCAGACGGCTTTTGGGAGCTTTGGGCCCAAAGTGCCGTGTGCACTGTGGCGCCCAGCTTTCCATGAAGGATCGAGGCCAAGGCGCAGACAGCAGAGACATGCATGGACTGATCTGATGAACACACAAGCAGCAGCGGCCTCTGGATAACCAGCCAGTCTGCATAGAAAACAACAAGATAGGATCAGATGGTGGAGTCAGGCAAGCTCCCAAAGGCACAGTTTGGCCAAATTGTGGTGCTCTAAACCGAGACACGACAACTAACCTTCAGTTACACTTTTGATGACACGCCGGATAACCAATCCAAGAAGCAGAAGAACAACAGCAGACATGAAAGCTGTCGCCGCAAACGTCCCACTTCTGTTGCGCGTGTCTGCAGGAGAAACAAACAACAGCGGGTCAGTTTACTTCAAGCACTTGTGCATTGCAGACTTCAAGTAACCTTTATGGTAAATTAGTACACAATAGTTAAAGCACACTTACAGTCCAAGCACAGAATTCTTCTTCCAATAAGATCTGATTTCCACACCTTGATTGAAAAAAAAAACAGGTCAAACTTTAATATCCAGAGAGTAAAAATAAACTCTCAGCATACAAATGTGGAGATTGTTTTTTACCTGAACACAGGGCTTCTCATCAATAAGGTAAACCGGGACCTCTATGCTTTTCTTGGAAACATTTTTCTTTAAATGAAAAAAAAGACACTTATAATCCAGTCACAGATTATAACAATCCCAAATCACAAGTTAGATTGTTTTCTTAAAATCAAGAACAAAATGTTGAGAAAATGAATTCACCGTCACCACAGCAAACCTGTTAAATGATTTACTAAATATTATTTAAAGTAACAGTTGCTCAACAGTCTATGATTGATCCTATTTGCTATCTGGAATGTATACCTCATTATATAATTCCAAAGAATTATTTTATGACAGATTTCAGATGTTCTCTTTATTTTTATTCAAATCACACCCTATCAACAGGATGTATTTTTATGTGCTGAGTCTATCAAGTTGTTGTCCTGGTGAAAAAACAAAGCCTTCTATATTTTCTATTTTTTTCCCCTATGATCTATTTCTTTCTTCCTCAGTATATAAAGCTTAGGAGTGAGCTTCTACAGAGCACGGAAAAACTTCTGCGCACCCTACAAAAGGGCTCCACTATTAATAAAAATAATAGTTTATGTAAGTACTTTAGTTTTTCCTTTTTTTTTAAACTTTCAACTCCTTTCCCCTCTCTACAGTTGGCTTTTACCTCACTCCTCCAGTCTACTAATCAAAAACTTTGAGGTCAGGTTGATGCTGTCCTATACTTTTCTCATTGTGCATAGATTTATCCCTTTATAGCTATGTATTATTTTTACATTCCGTGTATGTTGCTGTTCACCAGAATGGATTGTTAAAACATAAATGTGGCAAAAAGTGACATGACATTCATCACATATTTTAGTGAAAAACATAAATGTGTATTTCCAGTTTGTTTTTCTTAACCCTAAATATATCAAGATAATAGGGTTTGGTGTGTACTAATACATATCTAACTTAGTAAAACTAAATTGAATTGTTTTATTTCCATGAATATTGATACTCACCATTGCTACTGAGTGGACAGACCCCACCGGTGTGCATCCCACTTCAGTAAGAACACAGAGCTGAGCTGAAAAGTTCCCTGGAGCAGAGGAGGTGAGATGCACCACCATGCTCTGCCTTCCTGGACCAACATCTGCCTCCCAACCAGGTATCTCTGCGATGGAGGAAAAAAACATGAAGGTAAGCTAAGGACAAGTGCTGAGAAATATCCTTTTAGTTCTGACTTACCATTCTGGTAAAGGCAGGAAATGTTATGTTTGTCTTGTAGAGAAAACTAAAAAAGAAAAATAATGAGTAATTCCTACAAAAAAAAATGGATGAAACAATATATCTCTCAAGCAAAAAAATTGGAAGATGCTCACCTTCACACACATCTGAGGATGAATGTCAACACCAGAGGTGCTAAACATCTGCCAAAGAGATTGAAGCGTGTTTAATCATAGCATTAATGATTCTTTAGGAAAGATAGTTTCCATTTCCAAAGATGTTACCAGGTGTACTTCATCTGTCTTCTTCAGAACAGAGTTGGGCACAGGTATGCAGAAGTGTTCCTGAAGCTTCCAGCAGAGGGAGGCAGAGAGGTTGAGACCATTGGCGGGACACTCAAAGCTCCATTTAATTTCAGAGGTGTACAAAATAACTTCTGATGTGCGCAGAATATCTCCAGCATCTATTGAGTGATGGCATATAGACATACATATTTATCAACACACAGTTTGTTATCTTACTGTGTTTGATATTCGTGCTTCCTTAGTGACACTAACAAACACATTAAAAGAGGGCCACTCAAGATGCATTTTATGTCTCCTATTTTTTCCAATGTCCCATTGAATAAGGACTTACACGAAAAGCATTAAAAATGGCTTTACATCTGTACCTTGGGTCATTTTAGACACAAGATAAATGTCTTATCAGTGACAGCTGACACTGCTCTCTGTGAGGAAACGCTTCACATAATAACTCAGGAAATACAAATTATATTTGAGAGACGAGCAGGAGATCAGAGACAGTTGTCTGGGTCAGCCTCCTGCTCTAACAAACGCTGTTCCAGAAGCTTCAGACTGGCTACACCTGATCCAGGTAATCAGCATCTCGTAGGGAAGACGCTGAAAAAGCTGTACTGACCAATACATTTTCATATTTTTGGAGCAGCAGTTTAGTGCACAGCAGCACTCAAAAAACAAGACATTTTGTCATTGATTTTGACATTAATCTCAATGCGATTCTACAGCCACTACAACCTTTTCTCATTAGTGTCAAAGATGCTGGATGACCAAAAACATGGTGAAAGAACAAAATCCTGTAGCCTTGATTGAGCACCAGCTTAAAGTTACACAATTTGGATCAGCCAAAAGTGGAAGGAGGCAGCTCAAATCATAAGAGTTTGTGTATCTACACTGCTACTATCTATCTTCTCAAACATAAACACTACCCTTCTGTTCCCAGAGGGATGCTGTCTGTTGGGGACACATTTCTTTACATACCTTTGCAGTTATGTGTGCTACTTATGTGTGCCATTTAAACTAATAATCAGGCTCATTTGTTTTCTAAGTCCTTGTTCAGGGTCACTGGGTTGCTGGAGACCACGCAGCTACTGTTAGGTGAAGACGAGGTACACACTGGACAGGTCGCCAGTCCATCGCAGGGTCACACAGACAACCACACACATTCACACCTAAGAGACACCTATTAACCTATGGAGCATGTGCCAGGAGAAAACCCGCACATGTAACACAGAAATGTCCCAGCCAGGATTTGAACCAGGGCCTTCTTGCTGTGAGATGAGGGTGCTAACCACTACACTAGTGTTTAATTTAACCGGTGGGAGATGGTCAGCTGTGCTGTGGGAAATTACCCATTCACTGATCTAAAAGCATTTACCATCTCCAGGATATCAGCTCTGTTGTCCAAACAGGCCCTGATAAGCAGAGTAGTTAGGAATATGAAAGATCATACAATACTTTTTTCTTTGTGATTATTTGATTCTATTAAAGACAATTTGATAAGAATATAGGTACCGCGATTTAGCTGCAGCTTCAGCTCTGTTTTCAGAAAAGTCCCGCCCCTTCAACTGTCTCCATCAATCATTCTTGGAAGCTTAATCATACGTCATCAGTCTGACCAATCAGAAGTGGTTAAAGTCTTCACTTAATTGTTCCGATTCTGCTCATAAAGTCTCTCAGTTCCAACAAAAATACCAGCTAAAGCTCGTCTTTAGCGGTGTAGCTTTCCACAGGATCCGGTGTCAGACCGTGGAACAGGTAAACAAAACATTGAAGCTCAGAGAGTGTCTGCGATCTGCTGCAGTTTCGCACTACATCTCCCATGATGCATTGGGTTAAAATGATGGCGTCTCAGCATACGAGTCTTCCCAGTTGAAACCACGATGAACACACATCAAACAGTTTTTAAATCTTCTTGATGAAATCAGAGGTCAACAGTTTAGTTCTCCTTCCAGGTTTGTGTTCATTAAAAGCCAAACATCCCAGAGGTTGGTCCAAGTCATCTTTCTAACTGAAACACTTTTCTATTAACGTCTGGATTATTTTGTATGTTAAACTTAAGAAGAAGTAATAACAACATTTAAGAAACAGGATTAAGGTGTAGTGGCCAACAGACATAATTAAGCTAAATTCAAACAATTTAATCATCTAAAAAGAAAAAAACATTTTTGCTAAAGTTTTCAAAGACTTCATCTTTGATTAAGACAAGAGAAAAACTAATAAAACATCAACATGTTAACTTTTTGTGTAGCTACAGAAAACATAAATATAATGTTAGTCTTTTTGTGTAAAATGTATAAAACATATTGTGATCATGTAATTGTTCAAAAATTACAGTTGCCTTGGCACCAACATTGAAAAAAAACATTTAAAAAATAAATCACAATTTAGAAAGAATATATATATATATATATATATATATATATATATATATATATATATATTTTGTGAGGTTACATAAAAGTGCATGTTAATAAACTAAAGGGTAGAACAACTACCAGGATTTTTGTCAAGGATAAAGTGTGCCTTGGCTCAAGAAAGGTTAAAAAACACTGCTCTACACCACAGTCTGTAAGTAATCCACCTTGATCTGTGCAGTCATTTAAAAATAAAAACATAAGAGACCATATGTGGACTGTACTGATAGATTTGGATCACGTTTAAATTTGTTTTCTAATAACAAAAATTAAAAAACACATCTACGCTTGTATTTCATGACAAAATAAGGTATTTGTTGCAAACATCAATACCTGCTGACATGAAGACTTGTTGTCATTATACTCACCCAGCAGACTTTCATTTTCAAAAGGGCAGATTTTTCGTCTCCTTGCGTCTCCATAGGTGTAATAAGCCTGCGAGTGAAGACAAATGTAAACATGTAAGACACATAGAATGCAGCAAAAAATGATTTTGAAAATTCATCTGGAGCTCACCTCCACACACAGACAGGGCAGCAGGAAAGAGATGTTGAAAACAACTGATTTAGACTGAAAAAAAGAAGAGCAAACTATTGTTTAAACAAGAAAAAAAAAAACCTGAGCTTTCACAGAAACTGGATATTTAAAAGGCTCTTCTTGTTCTTACAACTATTTGTGGGTTGAGAGGCAGCCCGGATCCGTGGACGCAGTACAGAGAATTTAGCTTGTAGCACAACCTGCTGTTGACTTTTTCTGCAGAATCCACAGCCACAGCAATCGTTCTAGACGATTCATTGACATTCACACTGAAGTTTGGTCTGGGGTCTGGGTCACACAAAAACACGAGTGATTAGTCCCCATGTCAACAAGTAAATGTTTCCAGATATACATTCAAAAACAATCTAAATATAAAAAATATAAGTTTGTTTCTAATATTGTGATCCAGAAGAAATGTTTTCTGGTGCTAAGCATGTAGATTATTTCAGTTTTACTGCACTGACTCCAATAAAGTTGCTTTCAAAACCAAAAAAAAAAGGTAGAAATGTGCTTTTGTGCAGATTTTTCAATTAATTAGATATCAGAATTGTGTCGAATCTATTCAAGTGGCTTTCAAGGTTCTTCTTGAGAGTCATAGTGGAGCTATATTATCCAAACAGAATATAGACATGCTACTTCATCCTCAATTTTTTTTATCCATTAAGTGTCCTATCTGACTTAAAACCAAACTATGATCTGTAAAATTTGGGGCTTATTTGAAAAAAATAAAATAAAAAAAGAATGGCGAAAATATGTTTAGATACTCCACCTGATACTTGGTAAGTAACACTGCAGTTTGATGAGTTTGTTATATAAGAGAGGGAAACATTAGACCCAGCTTCAGCTTTGGAACAATTATACTCCAGCTCCCACTGAAAACACACACACAGAGCATCAATGTGAGGATTTTCACCATTTCATTAATTTTCACACAAAAAAATGTCAATTGACAAAACATCATTACCAGAGAAAAATTTCCTTTTTGTAATAACTTTTTGTTACACCTGCATTTTCTGTCTGTCCTGCCATAATTTTCACATCGAAGTCTCCCACTGGGCCACTAAAAAATAAACCATAAATAAAGATTGAATTGCAATGAAACATTAGATGCTGCTTTGAGTTTCTGCAATCCAAACCTCTGAATCCCCTCTTTCTTTTTTCAGGATAGGTCTGATGAGGCGAGCACATCTTCCATGAATTTCAATCTTGGGGCATTCACATAACTCTAGAAAAAAAAGATATATTTCAAAACATTTAGACGTTCTTGGGGATAAAACCGGTAAAGAATTTGAGGCGAACATTCGTACCTTTAACTGTCATCCAAACTCGAAAGGTAATATTTTCAAAGTATCCGTCAGAGTTGTTAAACCCCTCCGAGGTCAGCCTGACTGGACACTCTCCCCGCTCGATATCTGTCCACACGGAGCGGAGCTTGAACGCAACACGCATGCGGTCTTCACGTGTAGTTGGTAACCACATATCAAGCCACTTTTAGGTTGCACAAATGACAAAAAATAAAATAAAAGATACACTTACCGTTTTGACGAACTGCCTAAAGAAAAAAAATCAACGAATACAGTGAAAAAAAATGTAAAAATACGTCACTTTTACTGTTTTAATTTGATTTAATATTATGTAATCTTGTGTTCATTGTTTTTTTTTATCCTCACCCGACATGAAACATCACACTTTGACTTTATAAACTGTGGATAAAAAACGATGAAAAGTATCCAGACGCTGAAAAAACGCCCTTTATTCATCTTAAATCCGAAGCAGTAACAAAGTGTCACTTAAACGCAGTTCCATCACGAGTCCTCTCATTCTTTCCGCTCGTCACTGACTATGCATGTTGGTTCTCGTAAGAGCCGCACTCAGCTGTCTTTGGGGTGATCTGCCGCCCCCGAGTTTGGCTCGTTTTCCCAGGCCCGCATGCCGCGCGGTGACTCAGGCACCTGAAGGCGTTTGCAAGAAAAGAAAAAAAATGGAGCTTTGTTCGGAATAAGTCATCGCAGCTCCGCCTGTCAGTCAGACAGGGAAGGGTTAGAGACTGGAAATAATACACCCCACGTTTGCACTTCCTTGTCGGAATATAATGCTATGCATGAAAAAGTATTGAAGCTGTTCTGTTTTGTTTCTGAATGAAAAGTGCTAAACTGTTTTGTCTCAGTAACTAATTAACCAACTCAGTCAAAAGGGAGTTTAAAGTCATAAATTGCTCCAAAGAAAAGAAAAGAAAAAACTTTTAATTAAGGTTAAAAGAAAACATGCAGGCTGCAGGTTGAGCTCAATAACTGGGCTGAAAATCTGTGCAACCAGTCCATGATGTGAAAGTGAAAGTTGAATCTGTGGGCAACACCACGGATAAACTTCAAGTTTCAAGTTGTGTTTTTAAGGCTACGGTAAATTGAAGATTAAAGGGGCAAATGAGGCTAGCTGGGGTTTTGGATGATCCTTAAACTCTGAGGCTCATCTAAAAAAATCTGGCTCTGTGGTAAAGCACAGTGGAGGTACACTGATAATGTGGGCTTGCTGAAAATGTTTCTTGAAACATAGAAAATAAAATTACATGTAAGGGAAAAAAGTAGTTTAGTATTCAAAGAATGGTCTGGAAATAAATATTTATAGTTTTGAAGCGAATATTTCAATTAATTCTTTGGTCTGTGGGTTGTCAATGGTCAATGACCTTTCAGAAAACAGATTTGCTCTTGTAAAATGGACATTTTTTACTTAATCCCTTTTGATAAAGTCACATTTGCCTTTTAAGAACAAATTTGAAGCATTCAATACTGAACCTAAATTAACATTTTCTATTCTACATATTCTACATTCTTTGAATGGAAAAAAAGCCAGTTATTGAAATATGTCCATATTTTCCAACTTGTTTGGAGATGCTCTTCCTTGCTGCTCTCACTCTAGATCACAATCTCATCTGCAAACATCACGGTCCACAGAGGGTTTTTTTTAACCTCATCTGTCAGTCCATCCATCCATCCATCCATCCATCCATCCATCCATCCATCCATCCATCCATCCATCCATCCATCCATCCATCCATCAGCACAGCAAACAAGAAGGAGCTCAAAGCTGATCCTTGGTGAACCCCATCCTATATCAAAGACCTCATAGTGCCTTACCGCCCAAACAGAACACTTCGCTCACAAAATGAGGGACTGCTTGTGTTTCCTAGAATTTCTAAAAGTACAGTTGGAGGTAGAGCCTTTAGCCACCAAGCCCCTGTCTTATGAAATAAGCTCCCGGCTCATGTAAGAGAGACCGACACAGTTTCTACACTAAAAGTTTGGCTTAAAACATTCCTCTTTGGACAGGCTTATTGTCAGACTTGCTGGTAATTAGAGAATATTTAACTTACTGTTAACATGTTTGAATTAAACTTAACAATAACAATTAGTTATTGTTAACTAAACTAATTGTTAACTCAAGATGCAGGATGCTCCAGATCCTGCCTGCATCTTTACCCATCTACGATTTGACCCGACCCGACTCTTGCACCACACACTCTTCAAGGGATGATCTGATCCCACTGCAACCACACAAATATTTTTCAAGGGACCCCCAGATCCCGCCTGCACTACAATCTATCCACGACCGTACCCACAGACCACCTTTTTTATATATTTTTTTATTAAACTTAGCCCTGACCTGATGGTGCACTGGGGTTCTTTCCTCAACTCTGATCTACTTCTCCTCTCCTCTATTCTTGATTTATTTTTCCATGCCTCTGTTTGGTGCAGTGCGATTCATGTATTCTTCTCCCTCCTATGTATTCATGTATTCCATGGGAGTGATTCCAGAGTCCATGCTCCTGTACTTGGCTGTGGACCCTACCTCTGGCTCGTCTCGCGTCCCCAGCCGTCCCCTCACTCATCTGGATGAAACCCATCTGCTGGACTATTTAAACATGTAGTTGTGGAGTTAGATAAGCTAATTCTTCTCCAATAGTACTGGTACATCGGCTGTGTGTCCTGTGGAGGAACCCCCCCTTCATGTGGACATCCCTGAGGTTTCTTTTTTTTCTCTGGAATCCGTTTTTTGTTTTTTAGGAGTTTATCCTTACTGCGAAGGAGGATCTAAGGGCAGGGATGCCCAGTTTAGTTTAGTCTGTTCAGTTTAGTTTAGCATTCAGCTGTTGAATTCTATGACTTTATGTTCTTTATTATTCATGTTTATTACACAATCATCGACAGGAAGCCCATTGAGATGACTATTGTTGTAAATATTGGGCTATATAAATGAAATTGAATTGAATTGAACTCCAGTCACACCTACAGCACATCTCACCATTGTCTCTAAAGCATGTCCTGCACAACTCCAACACAATTCTCTGCCACTCCAGACTTCCTCATGCAAACTACAGCTCTTCTCTCTGAATCCTGTCAGACTTTCTTTAGATCTACACAGATACATTGCAGCGCCATCTAACCTTTTCTGTTTTACTCTCTAGAATGATCCTCAAAGCAAATGTTTGAATCTGTGCTGCTCTTCCTTGGCAGGAACCCATACTGTTGTTCACAAATCCTACTGAACTACTCTTTCCCAAGTCATCAGCTTTATTCTTCTGTAGGTTCCACAACTCTCCACATTAACATTTTTGAACAAATATTTTAGAAAAATCACAATAAATGAAAGTCAAAACACAACACAAAGGCATACACAGTGCATCGAAAAGTCTGTGGGCTACAGGATTGCCCCCTCCCCATTTAATAATGAGGTTTGCATCTCCACAATGAAATTAGACATCAATTTATGCATAAGGGACAATGTTATACTGAGTCAGAAAAGGCCTCCCAACATTCCCTTATAATCTGAAGGGTTGCACTATACGACTGTTTGGAACAGTTTGTGTATTTCAAGTCAAGCAAATAATAGAGAACGGGTATTAATATATAAATCTCCAAAGGTGGAGGTGGCAACGACCTTCTTCATACAGACATCAAAACATCACATCTAACAGGCTTTAAAGAGAGGCTAGGACATTTGGCAGTATAGGAAGTTTGTCCTATAGGCTGTTTCTTTCTTTCTTTGTTTTTTTAAGGTAATAGCCTAATAATAAAGCCTTATAATGGGAAGGCAGGGTCCATCTTCTTTTGAATGTTTGTGAAGATGTAGTAAAGAAATTCTTTTTTGTTTCCCCACAAAAGGGCAAGACAGTAGAATTTAGAAAAAAAAAAACTAATGATGGAAAATATACAAGCACATTCTGCAAGGAAAAAAATAAAAATAAAAAAGCAAAACTCAGCATCCTGATTGAGTTAATATGGCCATTTATGGTAAATGTGATTATCAAGAACCTTTAAGTTTATTTAAAAAAGAAATTTATGGTTTCTAGTTAAATTGCAAAAAGTTGAACATTTGTGATGCAGCCATTTGCCACCTGAAATGAAACATTTCTGATAAAACTTTGTTAATCCATCTCCCAAAATGAAAATCCATGAACCGTGAGGCCTTAATCTGACATAAATGCAGAACCGCATGCGTTTTCATTTGTTCGATTGCGGACCAACGAGGCAATTTCCACACGCATTTAACAAAAAAAATAAGGCAGCAAAGAGATTCCTGTAGTCCTGTTACTGTATAAACTGTTGTCCATACCTTTTGGTTACCTGTTATACAAGGTTAACTTCAGGAATGCTTCTCTGCAGATAAGACCAAAACATAAAATAAAAGTCATGTATATGGTCTGCTCTTCTTTACTTTTCAGGTTTTACAGCCTATATGTAACAAATCAGCTTGAGTGCACGTAAAGACGAGCTCTGCAAATCATAATAAAATCGTAGTTTGAGGCTACTGCCTACCGCTGATAGTCCACACTAAGCAGATTTGGCAGGTTTTGCAGTTCTTTGTTTAAAAAGGAAACAGTGTGTTGGGTTAAAGCTGATTTCTACCAGAGGAGGTTCAAAGGAAGTCTCAATACCATACACTCTCCTTCCTCGCATGAGCACACTGTTGAAACCTCAAACTGACAGTTATCAGCCGTTTCTACCAAAGCTTTGTTTGTTGCTGCAGGAAATAAGCTGTCATTACTGAAAATGTAGAGTTAGTGTGTGTGGGCGTTGTTGTTTGGGAGCCCTGTATTTGGCGTGGACAGCAACTTGAGCTCGTTTTATTGAGAGTATATTTACTATTTTCCCTTTGACCCCATCTAACGTGGCGACAGATAACATATAATTTTAAGGAAAACGTGATCCTAATGCTTTTATTCTTGTGTGGAGTTGACCCTTTAAGGTGTAATTTTGCTCCACCGTTAAGCAGGGAAGATGCAGTCACAGTACTGTAAGTCTGGCAGTGAAATTTGTAGACTGCACAATGAAAGCTATTGTATGCACAGTGACATGGTATGTGCTCGCTTTGTGTTTTTAAAGGCAGTTTGACCAGTCGAACAGGACTTAAAGCCTATATCTGCAGGATAGGACACTTGGAGAGTAAGAGAGGGAAGTCACTGCTTAACCCTTGTGCTATCTCAGATGACCCCACCCTTACATTGACGTGTTCTCCCTACCATGACAAAGGTGGAGAAAGGTGGAAAGATTTCATGTAATCCATGGACACCAGTGAAGATCACAAATCATTGAAGAAAAAAGGTTCAGAGCACTGTCTAGTGGGTCTAGATGACCCAACTCCCAATGTTAACGTGCCTACGATAGCTCAAGGGTTAATGTACATGAGTCACTGCTCTCCACCTACAGGTCAAAATTAAAATGACCAATATTATTACATATCTGTAGCGTGTACGATCATACATAAATCCCTGCAAAGCTTCCTGGACCAACGCCGTTGTCAACAGGCAATAACTTGACTGGTCATGTTATGGTGTGTTGGCAGCACATAATTATGACTGAACTTTTCCATTGAGATGGATCACTGGCAGGATCATCACCTTCGGCTGAATATGAGCCAAATTCCCCAGAGAATCATCTGAAAAGCACAGTTAGGGTAAACAAAATAATCACAGCACAAGTTAAAAAAAAACAAGAATCCTTTTTTTTTATTATTATTAAACTCATATTTTTATGCAATGTGTATATATAAAAGATCTAAAGCCAACAGCCTGAGACTCAGACAGACAGTGAGGCATTTGTGTTTTTCTTTTTAGTCTTTGTTTGTTAACCGAGTCCAAAGCAAGTGACAGGTACACATGTTAAAAAAAAGAGACAACATGAGCGACAAAGACGGCTGTGCAGTCGGAGTGATCATTGCTATTAGTCCATGATTGGGGAAAAAAATGGACCTTATTAAAAACAATAAATTACAGTAACATTGATTCGACAACGAGGGTTGGCAGCAATGTCTCTGTGCTCCTCTGACAAACGACAACATTAGCACCAGGCTTGTTTCTCTTTATAAAAAAAAGGTGGAGAAAGGATGTGGAGATGTGTTGAGAGGGGCAGCGTTTCCAACCTGTACCTCAGGATCTGTGCGTTGAAACATGCATTTCGCCGTTCATATATAACATTACAGGTGGGATTGTGTGATGTGGGGAGGCATAGTGTGATAAAAAGCTCCGTATTTTTCAGTCTGTAAACCATGATCGCGTTTGCTTTTAAACATATCGACCACAACATATCTGGAATACTTTGATTTATGATTCTCATCGTATATTTTCAAAATAATTTTTTTCAATATCACCGTTTCAGTTCTCTTAGTTACAATATTTTACATGTTGGTAAAATTCTGTGTAGTGTGCATGACTGTTTGTGTAGCTGGGGGAGGGGCCAAAGAAGTGGGCTTTTTCTTTTCTTTTCCACTCTTTGCTACTGGCACTGTTCAGGCTCACGGACCGGATGGATTTAGTCACCAACACTTGGAAGAAGCGGCATGTAGCGTCTGTTTGGCTTCAGTCACTATCACTGGTCTCACTGCTGGGGTCCCCCTGTACTTTGCTGCGGTGCTGCATGGCGCGGTGATAGGCCACTTGCACCGATTTCCGAATGTTGGATTTCCGGCCCTCTAGCATCTTCTCCTTGTCGAGCTCCTGGTCCACTCCAAGTGGCACCAGCTTAGAGCGAGGCAGCCACTGCCTGCATGGACAAAAACACAGGTTCTCTTAGTTATTCCTGTAGACTACATTTGATTTACTTAAATGTTTGCTTCAAAAGAAAATGAAAAAACTATTTAAATGAGTAAGCTGAGAGAATCCCCATGATTACAAAAGTACAAAACTCTCTGGGGTCCATTGTTTCCTGTGGAGTTCCTGATTCTTTACAGGGTGTGACTTGCGTGACGACAAGATAAGCTTCTGCTTGAGGCACGAACAGCTTTACAGCCTTCATCAGTTTTCTCCACCTTTGATTGTTCTTTTTCTGCAAACGGAGCAAATGCTAGAGCAGAGGCTTTGCACACAGTGACCTAAAACGCTGCGTGGTCTTTCCCTCTCATACTCAGAAACAAAGTTTGTCCTATTTCTGCTAAATGAGCTGATGTCTCTCACCTTGTACAACAGCTGCAGTTGCTTTGAAGTGTTGCCGCAAACTCATTTGCCTTCTCAGCACCCAATAACATCAAAAGCTTGGTTTTTGCAAGATAGTTTGACTTTTTAGCACACTGCCTCCTCCTTTTACCAGAAAAGTTTCTACACTAAACGTGAGGTTGATAAAAGAAGCTAATTAAAACAAAGTAAAAGTTTACATTTGAGAGGTAAAACTACCGACAACTCCACTGTCAGTTGGGTAGGATTAAAACAATGAAATAAACCAAAATACATTTACCAAGTCCTTTTGTTGTCAAAGAAAAGAACAAGGAAGAGGTGCTCCCTCGCCTCCTGGGTCATCTGCTCCCCAAGTTTCAGCACATCCACAGGAGGCACAGGGATTGGGACACCCCGGTGAAATACCCCCTCCCTGGGCATTTTGGGGTCAATTATCTGCAGGGGAACAGTGGCACAAAGAGGATAAGACACACAAACCAACAACTCAGATCCAGATTACACTACAAATCCTGTGAGTCTCACCAGGGCAGGGTAAGAGGGATAGCCTCTGCACTTGGCCCACACCAGGTCCAGAGCCTCCAGAGACGAATAATCATCAGAGGTCATCCAACATCCTGACCTGTCCCGGCCACGAACCACTGAGGGCAAAGATGGTTGTTCTTTTATCCAGCTGTCTTTTTTTTTGTTATCTTTTTGGTGGTAAATCTTAAACATGGGAGCATTTAAAGCATTCGAGCAGTCTTTACGGTAACTCTTCTACTTTTAACATACTTAATGTAATTCTAGCAGATTCTGAAGAGGAGAAAGAAGCCTGATGCTTCACACTTAACAGCAGTGACGTGCAATCAACGTAAACCAGCTGATTCTGTCACAGAGGAAAGTGGCTTTGCGCCGTAATGCAACATTTTACATTAGCAATGTGTTGAATATGGGTGCAAAGACGATATGAAAAGCTGCTATTCAAAATAAACTGATTCATGTTGATCGCGTGATTTGTCAAGGAGTTACGGTATGTCAAAGAGTGTGTGCTATTTAGGAGTAACCTGCAACATCTCCAGTGTTAAAGCCTTCATTTAGTGGTAGTGGGAATGCTCTGTTGTTGATCTTCTGACTAACATACTGCTAGCTCATTTGGCTACTCTGCTGCACAACCTGCTGTTTGGTTGCACATGCGAGTCATTACTTTGATGTGTAGCTTTAAATTTTGCAATAAAAAGCGTTGCATGGAACTATTTTCATTAACACTGAATGATTCTAAAATAAATACGTGTTTTGTTTTAGCACATTAAAAAGATTAAATGATGTCTCAGACATTTATCCGTTACAATCACAAAAATCTCTATTTAAAAGCAGAATGCAGGAAAACCCATAAATGAATTGAACACATACATCATGGCTAAAACAGGAAATAAACCATGACTACGTTTTCATGTTAAAGCATTTCTGCCAAATCTAAGTTTAATGAGAAACAGAAGCTGGACGGTCTGCTAAAACCCAATCAAAACGCCAGGTGGTAAGCAGGTCATCAGGTGTTTGAGTGGCTTCATAATCTACTCAGGTGAGGAAAGGACCATCTGGTCCTCAAGAACTTCCTCCCTGCCTGTTTTCCAGTTCTCCCTGCATCACTTGGTGCTAAATCAGTCCAGGTTTAGATGGACTGAATGCTCCTGACCCAACAACAGTAAAGGCAAAGACAGCTAGAAGAATAGTTGCCACTCTGGAGAACCAACGTTTGGCATCTCCACTCGCCAGTGGGAATTTTATTAAATGTAAAAAGATTTGGATTCTCACTTAACCTTGAGGAGAGGCAGATTTTGATGTTTATTTTTCTATACAAGCATCGAATTCTGAAGTTAGAGACAAGTGGTGTCAGACATGAAGTCACATACAAAGGCAGTACTAGAAAGAATGGTTAAATGAGATAAGATCAGGACTCAAAATAAACGCCCACACTCGCACTGTGCGGCTTTGTCTGTGGGGAACTAAGCTTACAATGTGAGACGCTCCGCGATCCTCCAACAGAGTATGAATCATTTTCAGTGCCGGAAGTTTCCTCACTGCTGTCCTCATGGAAGGCGGAGCGTGGAAATGATGCCTTTCCTCTGCCCTGCTTAGACGGGGTTGTGCTGAGACAAAAACACACAAGAATATCATTACCAGTTCAACACAAACGAACAAATAAAAAGCCTACTTGTTTGCTCTGAAACTACGTCTAATTGGGGGTCTCTTTGACTGCAACAAAGGGTTTAAAGCAAAGTACCTGGTCCTGTCAGATGCTGCACTGCTGCTGCTGCTGGTTGTGGACTCAGAATCTGAGCTTGAACGAGGGAGACGAGACTCACTTCTGTACACACGGAAACTTTCCGTCACAGGCTGGTTTCCTGTATCAAAGCCGTTACTTGGTAAACCTGAGAGTAAGAGACACAGACAAGAAAGTCAGTGTGGGACTTACAAATGAAACACTACAAGCATGAATTTTCTTTTTTTGGAAAACGGCCTAGATTCTACCTGGGAGCAAGTCGTCATTGTCACTGTCGCTGTCAGAGCTGGAGCTGGTGTGGGGGCTTCGGGGCCTCTTCCTCGGCTTGCCCGTTGGCAGTAAAGCCAGCTGTGGGGGGCCGATGGGGCTTTGGCTCACCCCAGCACCAGGATAGCCAGCATCCCGGTTCTTTGGGGGACGCCCTGGCCTTTTGGGGGGTCCAGCCATTTTCTGGTTCTTCTTAGAGAAAAGGACGGACGTCCTACGTCCAACCTCTGGTGCTAGAGAAGAAGAAGATACAGTTAGGTCCTATTGCACAGACACAAACGAATGTTCATTTTTCTGATAGTCAAAATATTGTGATAGTGTCTGAGCATTTTCAAAACATGCTCAGAGACTGACCTTTTCCTCCAATTTCTTGACTGCTGCTCTCTCCACCCTCATCATGGTGTCCTGCAGAAGATGAGTGATGAGGGAGAGACAAGCCCCGGTCACCCACAGACTCTCTGACCCCCATACCGGAGCCTCCCTCCCGCTGATGCGCAAGCTTCCTCTTGATCACGCTGATCTCCTTTCTTAGAGCTTTGGCTCTGCGAGACTGACCGATGCTGTGCTTTCCTGAGTTGACCTCGTCGAGGCGCGCCTGCAGGTAATGCAGCTGCTCTTCCAGAGGCAGCCGCCGCCTGTTCTCTGGCAGAAGCAGTTCTGTGGGAGGCAGGGATTGTCATAGCTTTTGAAAATCTGGCTTCACATCAAAACTGTTGAATGTGTGGAAAACAGAGAGAAAATGGCTGTTTTAGTGTAAACAACTATTTAGGTTTCTCAAAAAGAAAGAAAAAACAAATTGTAAAAATTATATTTTGTGTTTTTTAGGAATATACAGTAAAGTGAATGCAGTTAAAAAAACTGTGGCTGCATTTTAGGCCCAATTCAAGTGCATGAATGACATACGCCATCTATTGGCCATATGCATTCACTGCAACCAAGATTTGAACACTTTCTTTGCATCAAAGTCTGCACAAAACTGTTGTTATATCAACATTTTAACAAACAATATGTTGCAAATTGGGATACAGTGTTTTGTAATTTAATTTAATTCAGTTCATTTATAAAGTGCCAGATCACAACCAAGGTTTTCTTGAGAGACTAAAAGGGAGAAAAAATGAGCTTGTCAGCACTGTTGCCTCAAAGCCAGAATGTCCCTGGTTCAAATCCCAACTGAATCCTTTCTGTGTGGATTCTTTTCAGATAGGTTGGTCCCACAGTCCAGAACCATATTTCATTGAATATTTGGGGACTCCAAGTTGCCCCTCAATAGTACATGTGTGATATTCTCTCATGTCAGGGTCAGACCTGCCTTCATCCCATCATAGCTGGGTTAGGCTTAAGCAACAACCATAACCCCGCTTTAGGATGAAGCAGGTATAAATAGATGAATGGATTATGTAAATCAGTGGTCCCCAACCTTTTTCAGGCCTCAGAGGGGTTTAATGTCAGACTACATTTTCACGGTCTGGCCTGCAAGTGGCTGAAGTGGGAGTCCTTTTTATTTTCTTAAGCCCCCACTTTCCCTTAACTTGTGAGAGTAAAGTTTATCTTCATCTCCTATAAAATATCCGCATCTGCTTTAAACTTTACTTGTAAGCTACATATTATGTAGAAGCCATTACAATGTGATATAGATTTTTCCTTAACCCAGAAATTACAACGTGGAAGCTAAAAATCAGCTCACTTCAGTCTTATCAGACTCTTACGGTGTGATGGATAAATAAAACAAGTAAAAAAAAGTCGCTAAAACTGGTATTTTCTAAAAATAAAAATAAATCCACCACTTGATCAACTTTACAGTCAGCATCCCTGTAACATTAGACATATGGTTGCCGAATATGATGCATTTTTATGGTGTGTGAGAACAACTGTTGCAATAAATCCATATTTAGAGTAAAGACTCCTGTTTTTTTTCTGATTTCTTTAAAGTCAAAGGCGGATTTTCTGTTTCCTCATTGGCACTTTTCTGTGTTTCGAAATTCTCCAAATATGTTTATTTTTTGCTATCTTTTTATTTAGTGGTCGTTGCAGCTGCTTTCAGAAAATAGTGAATAGATTTTTTAACACGTGATCAAGCAGCTTGACATGTCTGATGACTGATTTAGATGTGGTGGGGAGAATCCAGTAGCTTTCTAAAAGAAAACTTCCTTCAAAATAAGATTATTTAAAAAACTGAGAAAATGTAGGTCATTTTTTTCCCCCACGGCTGCCTGGTACCATCTGTCCCACGGACAGCCACTGGTCCTCGGGACAGGGGTTGGGGACCACTTGTGTAAATTATCTTATCCAAATTCCTCAAAAATGAATGACCCAGATGTTTTCTACAAATTAGGACATTTATTTTTTTCCTCTTCTTCAAATGTTTTGACCAAAAAATCTTTAGGAAAAGTGAAAAAGAAGCACCTACCATCTTCATTGGAAGACAGCGTCCGCTCTCTTTCTCTGTCCCTCTCTCGTTCTCGTTCCCGCTCTCGGTCTCTCTCCTGTTCCCGACGGGTGTCTGGGCTAGTCTCCCGGTGAAGGTGCATCCCGCTCTCATAGTCGAAACCTATCCGATCAGCTTGCCGCTTCGCGGCCCTTATGACTGCCCCGCCCATCTCTCTGAGCCGCAGGGCAGCGCGGTAAAACACCGTGTCCTTAGCATTGTATTTGAGACAGTTGTTAACGATGAGGCCAAAGTCCCCCTCGAAGGCCTCAAAAGTGAGGTAGCGATGGGACTCCAGCAGGTTCCACATGGTCTGAAAGTCCATCGGAGTGTCAATATGCTCCAGGTAATCTGGAACCTGCAAAGTAAATGGAAATGATCAGTAAGAAGATGCAATCCAATGAAAATTGTGTTTTTGGGGTTTTGTAGCATTTGTCTCATGATGAAGGACATACTTTTAGGAAATTAACCATAAAAACTGCATTTCAGAGTATTTCTTTATTTCAAATTGTTGCAAATCAGGGGCTGATGCAAAAAAACAAACAAAAAAGCACTTTGAAAAAGTGTACCGGTATATTTGCACAGTACAAAATTCCGCCCTATTCTGATAAATCCATTTGTAGATGACTAGATCCATGTACGTCTTCGTTTTCCTCGTCAGCTAACATCTGGCTCAAAACTGTACAGCTGGAAAGCTCCAACATCGCTCGCCATTTTTGTTGCACTGTTAACTTTAGGTTGGGGTTGTGAGGGGCTGTATGCTAGCAGGAAAGAGTTTAAACAAAAGGATGATGGGAAGTGGGGGTGGGCAGACCTACTCCAGCCCAACAGTTCTGCCCACAACTCAGAGTTTCTGATGAATTACTGCAGCTCTGCAGAAACTATGTCCTAGAAAACAACACAAGTTTTTTTTTTATTTTACCTTAAGACAACATAATCATGATTAAAAGACCACTGGGAACGCATTTAAAACAGACCAAAAGATGAGGGGGACTTTAAAGTTAAAATTCGATTGCATAGAAAAAAGCTTTTACTGGTATTACGCAAACAAATCAATGCTGAATTTTTGGAAGTGCAGTGCAGAAAGTAAACCTAAATATTTGCAAATTTAACAAATGAACAAGAGTAATCAGACTTTACAAATGTAAAGATATTTTGAGAACAAAAAAGCTTTCGTCTGGTAATTCACCTCTTCAAGTGGCACAGGCTCAGTAAAAAAGTTGTTAGTGTCTCTTTCCTGTAGCTGTTCCAATGTACTTCTCAGAAGAACTAGGAAAGGAGTCAGCTGCATTTCCAGCACCATCTGCTGCACTTTAATCTGAAAGCAAGCACATTTTTAGAAGTGTTCACATGTCAACGTACAAAAACACACAGAAAAACAAGTCTGTTACAGTGAAACACTAAAACCCTGTGAAAGTCTCGACGCCGTATCTCACCGTCTCCCTCTTGAGTTTCTCCCTCTTCCGGATGAGCTCCACCAGCAGCCTGGCTCTTTCCAGGTCATGCCTCAGCCTCTGCCAAGCTTTCAGCTGCTCCTTCAAGGCAGTCTGTTTTTCTTCACTGTCTCTCTGAAACACCAAATGAAACAAAAAGCCGTTAACACGTTTGAGCAGACGACGCTGAATTTTCTTAGTAGTTAATACTTACAGATGCAACTTGTGCTGAAGGCTGTGGTGGATGTGGTTCAACATGCCGGTGGGAGGGCAGGTGCGTCTGAAGCCGTCGCAGAAGAGGCACACCATTGCGACTTTGCCTCTTGAGGGTCCAGTAGCTGTGAAGTCGCTGCATGAACTGACTCTTCCTGGGTACCGTCAAGTTGCTTGTGATTTTACTGAGCCTACAGAGAAGCAGACAGCGATTATGTTCCAGGAGCCCTACACTTAATAGGCAAAAGCCCTGTAATGCACACGCCTACCTGTGTGGAGGTATGCAGGGCACAGACACTACTGGTGCAGCAGCTCTTCTCTCTGCCAAGATCTTCCTTGCCTTTTTCATCTTCAGCCTGGATTTGGCTTTCGCCCTCTTTGCTCTTTCCGAGCTCCAGCCCTTGGAGTCATCGTCGTTGCACAGACTGGGCTCATCGTCATCCTCAAGCTCTCCTTCACTGTGGGATGACCCCATGCTGGCCCCTCCCACCCCTCCTAAAGGTCGGGCTGAGCCCGGGGGCGTGTGGATGTCACAGTATGCCGTCTTGCGAACGCTAAAAGAGGTGCCGTTGGCCCCAGTCTCTCTGACAGGCTCCATTTTCATATAGAGGCCAGCCTGCTGTGCACAGGTGACGTGGAAGGCTGTGTAACAGTTGGCTTTGTGACACTGGATGCAGGCACCTGAGCCTCGCTGCTTGCAGATGTAGCAGGTGAGCTTCCAGCGCGCAGGAGGGATGTGCTCGATGCTATCAATTGGCTCGAGGAAGACTGTGTTAGCAAAGCACACCTAAAAAAAAAAAAAAAGCACAACAGGAATTTAAAAAATTAGCTTTACTAAGACAATAGATGGAGTTCATCACTAAACCAGCATTTATGTAGTAAGGTGGTGCAGATTTTACCTCTGGGATCCAGAGAGCACACACTACATGAGCCCAGCGCGAGTCATCCGTCTGTTTGAAAGCGCCTCCCTTGTTGGGACAAAGAGCACAGTCCACAGCTCTGCTCGGTGACTGCAAGCAGCGACGGCACAACCACTGACCCTCGGGGATATAGGGCACACCATAGCACTCCTGGTGAACGGCCAAGTTGCACATGTCGCAAAACAAGATGACGTTGCTGTTCTGACACTCTCCATCGTTACAGATGCAGCAGACGGCATCCTCGTCAATTAAGGTACTGGGATCGGTCTGAGAAATCCAACAAGAGACGCCAAAACTTTAAAGCAATCCATGGAAGTTTCAGTGCTGAAACCGTGTTCTTGTATGAACTTAAACTACCTTGTTGTGGCTTTCAAAGTAGGACTCCTTCTCCAATCGGTCCATGAGGTACTCAAAGACCTCCTGAGGGATGGGGGGCACGCCATCACGCCGCCGCTTATCGTTCATGATACCAAGCCAGATATAATCCTCCTCATCAATATCATACTCGACCTCCTCATCCAGCTCCTCTGCTGACTTATCAATATACCTGAGGAATAGAATCGGTAGGGAGGGTTAATGTGGTTAAGATGAGCCAAAATGAACCGGATAACAGTTCTAGCACATGGAGAATGGAAAATAAATGTCTAACAGCATCAAACAGGTATGCTTTGCAAATAGTTATGAATCCCATTGGGGTCCTGAACACTTACCTGTAGTAAGATGATGGTCGAGGGGGGGCATCGGGTCTATCTTGGTCCAGTTCTCTAAACACAGCTTCTGGGAGTTTGACGGCAGGACCAGACTGAGAGTTGTGGTGATGAGATGAGCCATCCTTCTTCTTTGCTTTGCTCTTATGCTTCCCAGTCTTTGGTGTTGCTTTGGCCCCGTTGGAGGATGTGATATCAGAACGGTCTTTGCAGCTCCCTCCCACTTCACTGCCTCCACCTCCACCGTCGCCGCCGTTACACACACCTCCCGTGCTATTGCCAGTTCCAGATGGCAGCGCATCATCAGCATCGCTGTCCTCCTCTGACACCACATCAATGTTTTCGAAGATGCTAATGCGATGAACACGGCCTTGGATCTCCAGTTCGACCATGCTCTGTGCCTGGGCATAGGTCATGGTCTCCCTCCCCGGAGAGTGGGAGTGCTCTGATCGGCTGGGGCTCCCCGGCGTGTTTCCTTCATGACCCTGTCCTCCATTGCCTCCGCCATCATCCGTATCCGCTGAACCAGTCAGAGAGGCTCGAGGGGGCCGTCCTTTCCTCTTCTTCTGTGGCATAGTCTGTGCAGGAGTTGGATTGTCATGGTCATAATGGTACAGGTGATACTCAATGCCACTGTAGCTCTTGTAGACCTTACGACAAGTCTCCACAGGACACTCATAAGGGGGCTTGGTGGCCCTAAGATTGTGACAGAATGTCTTTACATCAAAATCCAGCCCCATTGTGCCAACAGACACTGCTGGGACATATGATGCTCAAGTTTACATCTGTAACAGGAAAACACAAATGGGAGCCAAGATGTAACACTGACCAGATGTCTTTAGGTGATAGTACAACATATCAGAAGAGTAACTAACTTTTTTCTTTTAAATTTGAGAAACCTATATTGATATGGTGTAAATATTTGTGTATTTCCTTTGATGATTAATACAAATTATTAGATTTGTCAGTTGTCTGCGAAATCAGCTATGTGAAGTGGTAACTTTTAACGTTTAACTCAAACTTTGATCAAAGGATTTGTTGGTTAAACCAAGGGGTGCAATGATTAATCGATGAATGGATTTTGTATTCCTACAATCCAACCGAATTGACCTTTACCATTATAAAACAATTTCAAAATGAAATAAATTGATTATATCGATATTGGAAAATACTATTTGGACTGAGGCACGGTGGGTTTATTTTCCTATAACGTAAAAACAACCAAGTGCATCAGAGAATGTCAACTTGCGTTATGTCAGCAAAAATGGATTATGGCATCATTATAGTGTAGAAATACTATGACTTTGCAAAGATGTGACCATGCAGTGTGGTCGAATGGTCTAATAATGTTCTGTTTGTAATATTTTACGTGAAAAAAACAACAGTGGGCTGAACTTTATGAAACTAAAATGTGAACGGATTTGCCATTGATTCTTGTTAACGTGTTTGTTTCATTTACACTTAATTATCTTGCAAGAAATCTGGAAAACTTCACCTGTTCAGTACCCAGGTATTTATGTCTGAGTCACACTGCTTGAATTTCTGGCTAAAGTTGTCCTGGATCAACTTTAGGTCAGTGAACGGGATTGTTCAAAATGAACCTATATTGACTATAAATCGTATCTTCAACCACAAATCTTTAAATGGATCGAATCATTGTTAAAAAGGAATCGTTACACCCCTAGTTAAACTACGTCTTAGAGTTATTGTAACAATAAATCAAAAGTTTATGTGAAAACTTGCAAATTAACTTAAATTGGTGGGATTTTTAGCAGGAAATGATTTTTGTTGATTGCTTTAATACATCCTCGTGAGCTGGGTACGGTGAAGTCATGTAACCAAGAGGCTTCCCGTAGTTGTAGTGACAAATAAATAGTTGCAAATGTCTCCCAGTAACAGGTGCATTTCAGTGCCATTACTACGACCCTTACATCTTCAGTGAAGCTGAGGTGACCATTACAATAAAACTACAGCAATACACCACTGTTCACAGGCTAAAGGAAACACAAGGAAAATAAATTAAAATCCAGTAACAAAATAAAAAAAACAATTAAAATAACAGAGTTTATATTTCTAAGAGAAACTCAAACACGTAGCTTTAATCTTGTTAACTAGCGTTTTCAGTCGCCTCCACAAACAATGACAACAGAAAGCGCTATTAGCCATCATGCTAACAACAGCTAGCAAACAACATTAGGTCACGAAGCGAATAGCGCCAATAACTGTAACGTAGCCTCCATAAACACAAACGCAATTAAACATTGAGCAGAGCCATCTTTACTTTAGTCCTTACTGTTGTGTTGCTTTTCAGTTGCATACTTCACGGTGACGTTTAATTCGCTTTGCTAAAACTGTAGCTGAGTTCCCGTGGTAAACGTTAGCGAAACAAAGAAAGACATGTCAACGTAAACACCACAGAGCATCTCGGTAGAACTACAAATACACAATTCTGGAAAGTATTTGGAGTTACGTACACTGCAGGCTGGCTGGAGTCATTCAACCCCGGTGTTTCCCTCCATAACGACCTCACCCTGGTGATTCCGGAGACTGGGCAGCGATTTGACAGTTTAACATCGGGTTTTGTGAGACTAACAAACAATAGTGGGGAATTCAAACGCTTGACCAAACTAATGCTAGTAAAAATGTTATTTTCTGTGATACTGTGTCTTTTGAGTGTTTTACTAGTAACCAAGGAAGCCCGTGCGTACTTCTTTTTGACGAAGGGTCTGACGAACGTCAGTTTGTTTTCAGGACATGATAGACTGAGATGGATTGCGATAATTGCTAAGTTGTCGCCTACTGGCTCCCACTCAGAACTTTAAATGTGAACAGATTCCCCACATAACAGTATTACGTTAACATTGTAGTTCATGACTGGCGTTATTAACACTTACAACTCCACGTTCCTCAAGAAAGACTGCGTGCTTCGGAAACCTCACAGCAGCTCAGGATAGCAGTTCGAGTTTAATTGATTTAAAAAAAATCCCAGATGAGATCACAGAGATCGTAATTGCAGTGGGATGTTTTTATGAAACAATAAAATATCCAGGTACTTTCATTGTGTATTAAACAATTCAGGAATACGGATGAACAAAAGGGGCAACCATTGCAGTAACGCTGCGCAGCGGAGGCAGTTCGACACATTCGACACGGAAAGCAGGATCTAATTCGACCGTTTTCTTTGATTGGATCAGACAAAGGGATACTGGGGGCGGGAGCTCCATTCTGATTGGTGGTTGTGTTGAGTATGAGTAGCTGATTGGTTGTTACAGTTAGATTGGGCGGGCTCATCTCAGAGAAGATCCAATCGAGAGCAAGCCATTTTACGACTTTGCGTCTTGTGTAGTGCCTGTGTTTGAATTTCAACTGTGAGCCTGTTAGTTATTACGAACAGCACATCATATTATTTGGAGTAGTTTCTGGTGATAATCTATTTGATTTGGCATTCAATACTTTATAAATATCTGGGAAATTTTTCATTCATAAGAGCAGATTTTCAAAAACCAAACCATTATTCAATACATTTAATAAAGAGATCAGTTTATATTTTAAATCTCTGAAATTAATAAAAAAAAACAAAAATGCTATAAAATTGTCTATTTTCATTGAAGATCGCATGTTGTATGACAATCCCTGGTATTGTGATCTACAATGTTAATGTTATTTTTCATTTTTTTTGTTTGTATTTTATTCTTTGTATGTCTTTCTGTTGCAGCTATGGGTATATGTTTGTTTGAAGTTCAATTAAAAAAAAGTTATTACGAACTCCATCCTTTCATGCTCAATGCCTACTAGTTATTCTGTATTTTGCTATCAGACCTAGTTAAATTTGCCAATCTGTGGCTTGCGTTAGATATTATTGTACAGTGCAATGTCTAGTAAAAATGAAGATGAATATTATTTCTCTATTTCTAAATGTTGTGAATTTTACAGTTGTCCTAGTGTAGGCAAAACAAAATCCCATGTAAATCTGCTGTAGAAATATGCAAAGCTACATATTTTTTTTAAAATAGATGGTTAAATAATTTACAAAGTAAAGCATTACAATTTTTAATTTGACTGTCAATTGTAAACTCTTCATCATCAAATAAATACAGTTAGGCATGCATGTCCAAAGTCTGGCCACATGTGGCCCGCATGCACATTTCTACCAGTCCGCAGGATCCTGTCATCCAATCAATAATATGGGACCCCCGGCGCCTTTCTAAGGACTACTTGTCGTTGTAAACCTTTGGTAACAAACACTTGACCTTCTGAGCCTCCAAGGCCAAATGAGAAGGGAAGACTTTTTTTTTAATGAAAAATAAAATAAAATGAATAAAAATAAAAAAGATAAAAAGAAAAAAAGTGTTTTGTACTTCTGAATATGATAATTTTGTGTTACTGTTTTGGTCTCGTGATTTAAATTTAGAAGTTTACAGTGAGCATTAAATTGTAAATAAAATGTAAAGTTTCAAATGAACCCAGATTTAATATTCACAAAAGGTTTTTTTTTTCTTTTCAGAGAGACATTTTCTTTGTTATAGTTCTGGTCTTCAAATATGAAATTCACAGTAAGTTAAAAAAAATGTATTTAAATGTATTTTTGTTCTGTGTGAAGAAATGAAAAGTATTCCATTATAAATAAATCATTGAATAGTTAGTTTCCAATTGACCTCTTAAATCACATTTTGGGTTGTGTTACCACAGTAGTTTATTCTGCTTACTGGGGCCCTGTGACTATGAAATAAAATGATGCATTTTAAACCAGAGCAAAGTCTTAAGAGGTTAACGGTTTACTAGAAGGGTTTTAAGAAGGATCTCCAAATGGTTGGCCCTCACATTTTCACCTCACTTAAAACTGGTCCTCTTCGCAAAAAGTCCAGTCACCCCTGGGTCAAGATTTCTGAAGATTTTAGGTTCTTTATTGTCCTAACTTTTTAGAAAATGTGTTGCAACGTGAACAAACGCCACACTTAAAGGCCAAATGGCTCCATTTATTCCAGATTCTACAAACTTAAAGGAAGTATAAAACAGTCCAAGTTTATAAGAAAAACCAAAACACAATCCTTTTCAAGCACAAAATATTTATTTCTCTCTTAACATATAGTTTGTGATTAGAGTGCAGCAGAACAGGGTGGGACTATGCAGTGGGACACACAGCAGGCAAAACCCTCTCTGCCTGATCACTGCTTTTAAAATGAATAAGCCAGCGCTGCTTACTCCTTCCTCCGCTCTCCATTCAGACAAAGGAGGTGGGAATAAACACATCAGAATACAAGTGAAAGAGAACAGAAATCTCTTACTGTTGGAAATATTTCACCAAAGCAGAAGACTCTGCATAAAATCCTATAAAAGTCCAATTCAAACCGAATTGATGGAATAATATACATCAAATCAACCCCTCCTCTCGGTTAGTCTTTACAGCCTAAATAATATTGTACAAGTACAAGCTACAAGAAAACTATACAGTTCACAGCTTTGGCAGGATTAGGGTGCTGAAAACGTCTGCATGAAATGTGAGTTTGTGACCATAGATCTGCTCGCTTTTGGCATGGTGGAATATGTAACGTTAGCCATGCTTGTTGGTGGGAAAAGAAACATGTTTGGCTGATCCCCACCATCTACACTGTGGGGGGTTTCTAACATGGAACAAAGGGAGAGTATATGTTGTGCAATTCTCCCACGTGTCATTTATTTTTTTTTGGCAATATACTGTTAAAAATATATGGAAAAAACAAAAGAGGCCAACACCAAAAGTGACCTGTGAAATAAATCTTTTAACAAGGAAGGCAATAACACTGATTTTTCAGAATGTTCTGTTACTTTAAGCAGTCGTATGCTTATTTATATAATGTAGAAAAGAATAGTGAACAGTGGAATCACTTTTTTTAGCAGCATCCCAAAAAAAGAAATATAAATGCTTTAAAGAAACTTCAAAAAACACCTCAGTTGAGTGGTGGATTGCACATAACATTTTACACAGTGTATGCAGATTATCAGCAAAGTTGAAAAATTTAGCATTGATAAAATCCAGTGTTTGATGTGTAGTTTTTTGTGCGTTTATGTTGTCTGGTTAGATCTGACCGTATATTGACGAGGAGCTGCAAATTTGCTTAATATTTCAGCTTGCTTATGTCGCACACACCAAAGATAAGGCTTGTGGCAAGGCCACGGTCAAAGTTTCTGTGGAGGGATTAAATTGCACTTCTGAGCCTCAAGCCATGACACATTAATTGCTACATTCTCATCAGAACACCACCGCAGGCGTATGCTTTAGAAATAAGTTTTGTACAGTGTGAATGGCTCTGGACACCACCTTTACTCTGCACAGCTGCCAGCTATCGGGCTGTCCAATCAAAAGTAGTGTCCAGTTGAACCATTTAACCTGAAAGAGTTAAATTTGACTGCTGGATTTGTTGTGTTTTTACCAATCATTCATAAAGTTTGATCTCACTACTATGGCACTCCATCCAACAAGGGTGAAATGTAAACGATTTAAAACACTTTATTATTATTTAAGCAGGAGAAAGGAAAAAGGTTTCACTCAAGCAACCTTCAAATAAAATCAGCAGAAATGTATTATTTTAAAGACGTTCAAGGCACTACATTCCTGCAAATACTTGAATCTGAAATACTATCCTGTTACTGAACCCCATGCCTCTGGTATTTGGATTGCAGTGTAGTCTTTAGAGGGCGCATAAAACTAAACGTTTGAGCAATGTGGAAACCGGAGTAACAAAGAACATAAAAATAGGTTCATCACCACAGCAGAAACGTTTTTTTTTTAGTATGGCTCAGTTTCATTAAGACCAAAGCCAAAAAGCATAGGTACATATGATACACACACATACAGACTCGCACAGTCAACTACAGATTAACGTGTTGTTTTCAGAAAGCCAACATATCTCTGTGGACCTGTGTCTCTGGTGGATGGAGCAGAGAGGAGTTGGACTGTCCTGTAGACAACACATTTGTAGCTAGGAGATCAGGTAGTCCTTGTGGTTTTTGAAGAAGTGCTATTTTCAGGTTTGTGTGCAACCGAAGAGAAGGTTTGGATCCCTGGGTTTGCCATTGTGGTGTAGGACATCACTCTTGAAGCACCTAGCAAGCCCACAGGAACCACAGAGCCTCCAGGACTGGGCATCCCGGGCCACTGCTGTGGATAGAGAGGACCAGGAAACATCCCACCAAAGGAGCCGTTGTAGTTGGGAGGAGTCATTGCATGGAAATGTGCTGTGCCTGTGGGCAGGCCTGAGCCTAAAGCAGCAGTCATTGGGCATGAGAGAGGAAGTTGGAACTTACTGGCAACAACTTGGGATTTTGTCTGAAATAGAAAAGAGTTGTAAATGATAAAGAACTGTATTTATATATAAATGATACAAAGATCAAATGTTATTTCTTGATTGTGGATTTTTTTTCATAGTTTAACCCTCTAGTGTTCCTGTCTGGCAGTTCCAACATTGGGATGCTAAGGAACATGGTCACTTTGCCTGTTTTCTACATGGACACAGAATCTACATCTGGTTTCACAGAAAAAAAACATCTAACATGAGCAGTCCCTCTGATGTAGTCATCCTATCCGTCCAAGTCACTTGCAAAGAGAATCTCCAGCTTTGATAGTTTCGTTTTCCTCAGAGCCACCGTCTCTAAACCAACAACATCTGGTCTTATTCCATCTTTCTTTTCATTCTTGTGGACACTTCTCACAGGTCATTTCCTCACATGGTCCTGTATCCTTTCTGACCTTCTATTCACTTCTTTTCCAGACTTGATTCCTCTTCAGCGTTTGCTTTAATCTTTGCTTCATTTAATCAAACAGTTTCACTTAAGGGACTTCATTTACACACAGATACTGACCTTTGAGGGACTAAACATTCCTCTCCTTTCCAGAACAAACTATCTCTCTATATGTTCCTCCATTTGTTCCTGCTCTCACTCCAAATCACAATTTCATCTGCAAACATCACGGTCCACAGAGATTTATTTTCGAACCTGTCAGTCTGTCCATCACCATAGCAACCAAGAAGGGGCTCAAGGCTGATCCTTGGTATAGTCCCATTTTCACCTTGATCTAGACTCTTAAATCTACAGCACATCTCACCACTGTCTCAAATTCATGTCCTGCACAACTCAAACACAGTTCTAGGCCACTCCAGAATTTTTTTATACAAATCTCTCTGTATCCTGTGATACTCTCTAGATCTACAGAAACCCAATGAAGCTCCTTCTGACATCTGTTCTTCTCCAGTTGCATTCTCAACACAAATAGTGTACAGTCAGGACCATAAATATTTGGACACAGACACATTTTTTTCTAATTTAGTTTCTGTACTTTACCACAGTGAATTTTAAATAAAACAGCTCAGATGCCATTGAAGTGCAGACTTTCAGCTTTTATTCCATGGGTTGAACAAAAAGATTGCATAAAAATGTGAAAAACTAAAGCATTTTTTAAACACAATCCCTTCATTTCATGGGCTCGTAAGTAATTGGACAAATGGAATAACTGAAAACAAAATGGTCATTACTAATATTTGGTTGAAAACCCTTTGTTGGCAATGACAGCCTGAAGTCTTGAACTCATGGACATCACCAGATGCTGGGTTTTCTCCTTCTGAATGCTCTGCCAGGCCTTTACTGTAGCAGCTTTCAGTTGCTGTTTGTTTGTGGGCCTTTCTGTCTGAAGTTTAGTCTTCAACAAGTGAAATGCATGCTCAATTTGGTTAAGATCAGGTGACTGACTTGGCCAGAGGTTGATTTTGGTTTCATCTGTCCAAGGAATGTTTTTCCAGAACTGTGCTGGCTTTTTTAGATGCTTTTTAGCAAAGTCCAATCTACCTTCCTATTCTTGAGGCTTATGAGTGGCTTGCATCTTGCAGTGTACCCTCTATATCTACTTTCATGCAATCTTCTTATGGTGGACTTGGATATTGATACGCCTACCTCCTGGAGAGTGTTGTTCACTTTGTTGGCTGTTGTGAACGGGTTCCTCTTCATCATGGAAATGATTCTGTGATCATCCACCACTGTTGTCTTCTGTGGACGTCCAGGTCTTTTTGCGTTGCTGAGTTCACCAGTGCTTTCTTTCTTCCTCAGGATGGACCCCACTGTTGATTTTGCCACTCCTAATACTGTAGCAATTTCTGGCATGTTTTTTTTCTGTTTTCTCAGCGTAACCCTTGTGCTATCCTAGGCACTCTAACATTGGGAGTTGGGTCATCTAGACCCACTAGATAGTGCGCTAAACCATATTTCTTCAATGATTTGTGAACCTCACTTGTGTCCATGGATTACATGAAATCCTCTCCACCTTTATCATGGTAAGGAGAACATTTCAAAATAAGGGTGGGGTGCTAAGATAGCACAAGGGTTAATGGTGGCTCCTTTCACCTGCATGGAGAGCTCCTTCGACTGCATGTTGTCTGTTCACAGAAAAATCTTCAAAATGCAAGCACGAGTCCTCTAATCAACTCCAGGCCTTTTATCAGCTTCACTCATAATGACATAACAAGGGAATTGTTATTCCCATGCAATAGCATGGGAGTCCATTGTCTAATTACTTACGAGCCCATAAAATGAAGGGATTGTGTTTAAAAAATGCTTTAGTTTGGAATAAAAGCTAAAAGTCTGCACTTCAATGGCATCTGAGTTCTTATATTTAAAATTCACTGTGATAATGTACAGAAACAAAATGAAAAATAATGCGTCTCTGTCCAAATATTTATGGTCCTGACTGTATATGTGGTTCTCCGCCTTTTTAGTGTAGGTGGCGTTTTCAGTCCAATTTTTATACCTAATGCACTTGAATCACTAGTGAGTACTAATACTAGTGATAATGGCCTCTTGTACATAAATAATTTACCCAGACTAAAGAAGTTTGTTAGGAGCCCCAAATTACCTGCAGAAAGTGAGGCTAAATAACACCAAGTCTCTCATTCATGTGGAAAATCCTGAGATAAAAAACAAAAACGGCCTTCCTGACATTCTACCTCTTTTTCCAGCCCTGCTGAAAGGATAACCATAGCAAGACTGCTATGGTCTATAGACATAGACCATCTAACCTGCTGCATATCATTGCCATCTCTCAGCCCTGCAAAAAAAACATGAACACATGTCCTTACAATGCAACACAGTGCCCCTTGTTTTCCCCTTTCAAGTTTTTCTATCTGGATACAATCCTGAACTGCTTTGTTTCATCACCAAGTTTCCTTATTTACATTCTATTCCCCCCCCTGGATGATACAAGTTCCCTCCTGTCTCCCTTATCTCATTGTCCACACATGTCAGTCATCTGGAGGAAACTGCCAACCTCTACCCCAGTCACTACTTTCCATTGAAGCTCCACAACAACAATAAAACACAAACATTTAAAATAGAATTAAAATAAATCTGAACGCTTCCGATACCTCAGGTGGGATCCCTCCCATGGCTGCCAGCTTGCTCTCGGGACCTTGCTGGAGCCTTTGTTTCATCTGGTTCAGAGAGGGTCGAGGTTGACTGGCTGCTGCTACAGTTTCCTTTGTCCAGTCATCCACCAGTTTGTGAAGATCATCCGTAAATGTGCCTCGGTTGTTGTTGCTGTTGTTGGACTGGACCTGAGCGAGTCGTGTGAATTGCTGAGGCGATGGCGAGGCGGATGTGACGGCGGCCTGTGGGTGACTAGAAGCGGTCTGTGCTGTGTTGGTGTTGAGAGAAGACCCTGAGGAAACAATCGCAGATTACAGGCCGCAATGTTTGGAAAAACTCAAAAACAACAAACTACTGTGACATCAATTGGCTGCTATATGGCAGAACTTAATTCATAGGGGGAAAAAACCAAAATAAACAAAAACGGCACTGTAAGAAAAGTCTCCTTTTAGCAAGTCTAAGAGAACTGGGAACGCATCAACTAAATAAATTTTTGCCAATCAAGCAGCCAAAGGATTAAAAAACAACAATGATTTCCATGTGAAACCAAAAAAAAACAAACAAACATTTTAATTAGCAAGCAGTGAAACAACAATGAAAAAAAAAAGGCACATTGCCATGCAAAATTAAAAAAAAGGCAGCACTAGAATCTCAATATCCACACCTTCAACAAATATTTTTAAATAATGAGTAATAAAGTACATAAGTGTACAAAAACAAGGACTAACTTAGTAAGGACATAGTCAGAAATACAGAGAAAGAGTAAATAAGATAGTTACTACTACTGCGTTCTTTGCCTAGACAAAGGCGTTTCAGAGTGGACCCTACGAGAAGGTAAAACAGCACAAGACACAAACAGTTAGGCCAGGACACAATAGAGACCACAAGTATGTGGACAAGTTGCTTCAAAGCACATTCAGATTTCAAAACAATTGAGGGGAGAAAGGAGAAGAAGGGACTGAAAAGTCTGTGAGTGAGAGTGGAAGAAAGAATCTAGGTGTTCATTTTAAATTGGGCCATCATTAGCAAAAGCAACTAAAAAGTGTGTAACCAGTGTTAGAAACAAATGTCCAACTACTCCTTTTGTTGTGTTAATGCAATGATATCCAGTCTAACAACAAGTCTGAAAGATGTCTGAAGGTATTTTCTATCCTTAATGAGACAAAGAAGAAAACTGCCTCCAAAAACCAAAAGGACACCAAAGCATTTGTTAAATATTAATAAGCAAATATTTCTCAATTTATTGAGACTGTGAAAGAGAGACTTTTCTATTAAAAGGAAGACTGGATTTAAAAAAAAAAATGGTAAAAGCATCCCCTTCTTCAAGTAAAAAAAATACTGATGTTAAAGTTCATCTGGCGGTGAACTTCTCAAAGAGTTTTACTTTCTGGCTGCAAAAGTGGATCGTCTCAATCAAAAGATGAGATGGAGAGGAAAGAACTGACCACCAGTGCTATTTTGAGAGATTTTTAATATTAACTTACAATATTTTTAAGGAACCAAAAACTGGTTTTGTTTTTGTCTGTTTGTAAATACACAAACTCGTGAAATAACCACCAGATGTGTTGGATCCAACCTAAATCTCGTGTTTAGAAGCCAAACTGGTGGCAGTTTCTTTTTCTAAGCAAAAAGCGTTTGGATTTGAGGGGTGCGGATTATTGGGCAGAAGTTGCAGAGACCTCTTTATGTTTTAAACAGATAAAACATCCAAGTGTAACAGGTCTTTATAGAAAGGCAAAAGAAACTTAATTGATTTCTTTTCCATAACATTTTCTTTTTGGGCTTCATTTTTGTTAAGTACTGGTAATGGTCTTTCAATAAATAAATAACCTATATGAGGTTGTATTTGTTCACGTTGAGACCCACTACAGTTAGACGGTTGTTAACAAGCTTAGCAGATGTAGAATTTGAAAAATGTACATATGTATTAAGCAAAAAAATAAATAAACCGTGTTCATCTATTTAAATTGTTGCAATTGTATATCTTTTTTTCCTGGTATATGCATGTCATATATGAATGTAAATGATACCATTAGGCTGTTAGAAAACAACATGTTTATATAAACCTTACATATAAACATTAAATTTTGAGTGTGAGGAAAAGTGAGGGTGGCAGATACAAAATTAAAAATAGTGGGTGAAGAAGTCAGGTGAGGCCTCTCAGGATTGTAAAATACATCACAAAAACTGAGGATTAAAGAGAGTATGATTATGGGTGAGAGGAAATAGAAAAGAACAAATACAAACAGATGGACAGAGACACAGGTCCACTGAGGAATCTAGTGCGAGGTTTGCTACTAGATTTATAGGTGACTCTCTCTGATGTTTGGTGGAAAACCGTCCAGCCTGTGAAAATGAATATAAGAGGGAAGAAGAGAAAAAAAACAAGAAAGACCAATTGTAAAAAAGCACAGAGACTGAAATGAGAAACCCCACCATTCAATGCAACATAAAAAGGTTCACTGTACGTCTGTTTAGAATTTTACCCAACAATTACAAATGACCAGAGAGCTTCTGTTGAAAACAACTATGCCTCACTCCAGAGTGCTGCTGCTGGTTACTTGTATACATTTATCATCTACTGTTGTTTGGGATGATCGCCGAACAGATCAACACAAAAGGAGTACGGTAATTAAAAATGCACAGCTTGGCTGCATCAAGACAGCACATAGCTGATGAAGGACGTTTGTGCTCACTGGCTGCTTCCTCAACAGAATTTGGTTTGTTGCACAACATTAAGACAAAGAACAATTGCTTCTCATAAATAGTATTTGGCTCAGGTCTTCAAACTGTTACCAAAAGAAGTTGGAAGTTTGCCACCCCCCACCACTTTTGTTGGCAATTAGAGAGGAAAAAGGAGATGAAGGAAGGAAACGGCACAAACCAACACCTTTTCAGTTAGAACCCACTCTCTGCTTAGCAAAACTAACAACTGTAAAATAAAATGTGCTTGGCTGTTTGCTGAAGCTTATGCAGACATCTTAATTATTTAAAAGGATGTTTTATTGATGCATGACAAGAAAATAAAGCTTACGTTAGTACAGACAGAATTCTAACATGACTATATAAAAAAACATGTTTTGATCTTAGTTTAGGATTCTTCTTTCAGGGGGTAAGATGGCTTCACAATAATGTTCGAGCAATGAACACAAAATGAGTCATTTAAAAAAAAACGAAAATATGAGATCTGACTCAAATGAGTCACAAATCCAGACAAATAAAAAAGTAAACATCCAGACCTTAAAACAGTTTGGAGGGCGATAAGCTCACAAAACCTACAAACCTTCTGGTGCTGGAAGTGTTTTTTTATGAACAATGAAATGACAAACTAAAATCCCACACATGCATATATATTTATCACTGGTCAAAAATGCTGTTTCTTTTAATTAACTGTAATTAAAGTGCATCAAACTCTGCTTTGGAGAAATCATTTGTGTGGAACTTAATTCCCAGATCACAACTTTGTGGAAATAAAAATAAAACTCAAATTGACTTGAATTTTTAGATTTACATTTTTCCAAAGATTCTTAAAAAAGGTTGAAAAAAACTTTTGTAACTTGTATTTGTTTAACAAAATCTCCTGATATGTCTTTATTACTGCTGTTATATACTTAATTTTGTTTCGTACAAATGTAAATTGTGTCCATCAGTCATGATATTAATATTCTAAAATGCGTTCACAGGACACAAAGTTTTAAATTTGAAGTTAACAGTATTATTTTTTAACCTTTTATTTGTGAAATGTGGTCCAGGTAAATATTAATCGTGTCTTTAAGGGGAATTTTTGTAGCCCTCGTGATCCATCATTTCATGCATGAACCTTTAATGTGAAGAGTACCTTGACCAGGGTTAGCCGTTCTATCTCCATGATGCCCAGCATAGATGTTGTCAGAGGAAAATGAGCCCTTCAGGGAACAGGGCTGCTGGGTGTGGACCTGTTCCTGAACAGCATTAGGCTGATTGCTGGAGCTGCTGCTGCCACTGGAATGAGCAGAACGATCTGATAGAAGTGAACTTCTAGCTGGGGAGCTGGATGAACCAGCAGCACTCTCACCTTGATGAAAAAAATAAAAGTGTGTGAATCACTGATTTATAACCTCAGTGTCGTTTGGGGCTAAACAAGAATTTCTGGGACAAAAACCCTTTTCTATTAGAACTTTTTACCAAAATATCTCCGCATCTTCAACCCACACACACACACACACACACACACACCTTTCTTTTCAGCACTGGCAGCGTTGAGATTATTTCTCAGGTGCTGCACCATGGGATTCAGCAGTTTTCCAGCTTTCAGCCTGTGCTTGCTTGTTCTCCGTCGTCGACCAGATGGTGGAACAGCATGTAGCAGGCTGAGATTAGGAGGCAGAGTTTTTCCAAGCTCCTTGTACAGACGCTCAATCTCACTCCTTTGAAACGCCTGAAGCTCAGAGATCTCCTTCATGTGTCTAATGAGAAAATGCGAGAGGAAAATAAATGTACAAGCTCTGACGAGTCAGTTATGTGTACTAAAGGCTACTAAGACTCAATTCAGTGTATATATTCGTAAACTCGTTTCGGCAAGACTGAAAGATAACCACTTAATCTAAGTAATGTGTAAAAGCATTAAATACCTCTGAAATTGTGTATTCTCTACCTGTTATTATACTGATTAATTATACAAAACCAAAAGGAAGCAAATGTTTTAAATAAAACAATTTAGTAATTCTTTAGGCTTTGCTTCCATATTACTACAGGATTTCACAAAAACAATGGACAAAGGTAACAGAGAGAAGGGTACTTTACTTTTCTCGAAGTTTCTGTAGTTCTTTCTTCATATCTGCATCTTCAAACTCAGAGTCATTGTCACTGCTCATGTAAGATGAGTGGGTGTGTCCTGCCTGAGGTGAAGATGCATGGCCGTTTATTGCCACAGACTTTCTGCTCGTGGACTCTGAGCTCTGATCTGGTTTGTGACGGCCGGAGCGTCTTAAGAAGGCAACTGCCCTCTTCATTAGGTCGCTTCCACTGTGCTCAGAAAGAGCATGAGCTGCATGGGTGGAGTGAAAAGGAGGAAGCGCCAGGCTGCTGCTCTCCTCATCGGCAGAGTCAGAGTCCACGTGAGACAACTGGTGTTGCTGATAGCTGTCAACGGACTGGGCTCTGGGTGGGAGGCGTGCGGTGGCGTCGGAACTGGAAGCAGCTTGGTAGAAGTTTGGTGGAGCAGAGTAACGGTTTCTGCAGTGGGGTTTGGATGTTCCTACATCATCATGGTCAGTTTTGGCCCTGGTCTGGGTATGGGAGCCAGCAGAACGACTAGAGGGTGCAGGGGAGTTGCAGCTGGTACTTTTTTCTGAAGGGAATATGACATCTTGTGGAGTGGGGATGATCTGAAAGGCAGATGATACATCACATACTGAAATTTCTTAAACTTTTTTTTGGTCAGAGGTCTTTTCTTTTGGACAAATTTATTTCTGAACAGACAGAATAAATTCTTACTTGAAAACGGCTCTTGGAGCTGAATAAACTGGAACTGTCAGACACATCTCTTCTGTTGAAATCACTTTTGGGAGCTTAGGAAGCAGTGAAGAAACAAACTGAAATGTGCTCAAACTGTTCAATTGGATTAGTTGGTAATATGGACAGCACATAAATAAAGCTTCCTACCTGCCAAAGCAGAGTCATTTGATGCACCCACACCATCTGTGCGCTCAGGAATCTGTGGCTAACAGAAAAAGAGCAGAGTGTGGTCATATAAAAATACTATTTTTACACATTGCAAACACTATAATTTAGTGTTTTACACCTAGTTATCCTCGAGTGTATCAGCCATAACTCAAGATGATTTAGTATTATTTAAACACACCAAAAAAGCAGACAAGATAGAGATTTACTGAGGGTGGTAACAGAAGTCATTTTGACAAACTTCCTTACATGAAAGTTATTTGCAGACATCACCAGAAATGTGCAGACATTTGTTTATTTGATAAATACAAAATCTCATCTCACCAGTGACTCCATCTTTTTCTTTTCAAAAGGTCCCTCTGTGTTCTGGCCATCTGAAACTTGAGGTGAGCTCAGGGCTTCTGTGCTGGAGGCCTGGGGCTCAGAGGGATTGTTGGAGGACTGAGAGGGAGTGTGCTCCTGATATAACAGGTTTCTGAGCTTTTCATCCAGAGTCTTGATGGTACGGTCCACAAATTCCACTCTGCGTGGCCCCTCGCTGTCCGACTCGCCTTGGCCCCCACTCTGCTGTTGGCTGGAAGACTGTGAGCTCTGATGTGCAGGGCTCTGAGGCTGGGACGTCACTGTGCCAGCCTGCATGGAAGTGGGATAAGGCTGTTGCAGGACCACCGACTGCTGGAGCTGGGGAGGCATTTCTGCAGAGGGGCTAGTCTTGTGATTTGGTGGATTTGTTTGAGCGGCCACCGCTTTGTCGACAGCCTGAACATCCAGCGAGAGGGGTGGCACAATAGTACAGCACGGCATCTCTGGCAAAATAGACGTGATTGGTTCTTCAGCGGGAAGGGAATTGTCGAAGGCGACGCTCCCAGAAGCAGAGGCACGATGCGTTAGACATGGCTGGGTTTGCTGGACCTGGGATTGGCTAATACTTTGGTTGGATGGTTGAAGTGAGGTGGAAACAGAGGAGGGAGGTGAAGTTTGGGAAGTGTTGACAGACTCAGCTACTGCAGTTGTATAGTCAGTTGACCTGGTTGATGATGAATGTTCATATTCTGGAAAAACAGCAAAATCAGAGAACTTTAAAACAACTGCTACGTTTAGACAAAAAAACCCTACATTAGTTATTTAGAGTAAAAATCCAACATCTTATTTCGGCTTTTAAGCAAAGCAAAACTGCCCTTGTGTAACTGATATCTTCACATGAATCTTTCAGATGATCTCTTGAGCATCATTTAAAAGCAACATAGGCTTTTAATGAGCAAACAATTTAGCTAATCTTACATAAGATATACTTTGAATCTTATGCAAAACTAACTCTAGCCAACAGACTCAGTTACTGGGGCAGAATCCGTGTGGAGCATACCCTGGGCAGTAGAGGTGTGCGATGATGTTCCTTCTTTGTTTTGTATGGGCGTTTCAGCCACAGGGCAGATGATAAACCAGCGTTTGCCAGTGTGGAGGACTGTTAAGGACAGAGACAGAAAAGCTAATATTGATGGACTAAAAATAAAAAGATGAGTAACAAAAGTAAACACAGACTCTTTCACATTTTTTACCATATTCTTTCTGCAGCTGTGGAAATAACTTACCATTTTGCTGGTACACCAACTGTGGAGTGCTGGGTTCTGAAAGCTTTAAAGAAAAGTGTAGATTATTACATTGAGTGCATGCGTGTGCATCCATTCTATGGACTTTTAAAAAAAGGTTTCCTCAACCAGCCAAGAAGTTAAAAGGTATAAATTCATTTAGAGTAAAATGTCACATCAGCAAGTCCGGCACTTTTGGCAGCGTTGCAAAACAAAGTCATCTCACGAGTGGCAGGGTGATGTGTGTCGAGGCAGACCGATTGCACCACTGCAGCCATCAACTGTCGACCGGTTCCTCCTCACCTCTGCTGACAGAACTCCAGCTCCTTCACTCTGTTTAGGGCTGCATCCATAGTCAGAGTTCCTCTCCCCCTCTGTGTCCTCACTGAGCATGTCCTCAGCCTTCTCCACTATTTCCTTGAGCTGTTCAATGAAGACCTCTTTTTCAAGGGGCAAAATGAAATCATTCTCCACCTGAGGACAGTAGACAAAAGGTCAAAGTTAAAGTGTTTTAACCATTTAGCAGAGTTTTAATTTTCAGCTTGAAACAATAGCATAAGAAAATGTAGGTCTCTATCTATTGCAGGTTTTTGGGTGGTTGCTTCTGCAAAGAAAACAAAATTGCCCATTTGTGGTCATGCAAAATGCAGACAATATTTAAATTTATCATATTGCTTACAACTTTATTTCTCGAAGGTCATGCCTATTGAATTACCAGAGAGAAAGAGAACTACTTCTGTTGCTGCAATGCAGCTGAAACCTGCAGGGAGTTATAAGCAGTCAGACAGAATCTCAGACAGAAAACTTCAAACATGTGCAGCTGATGAAGGGGTAGCAACATTCCATTCCCTCATACCATGTAGGTTGCAATCTCTTCAGGTGCATCTCCATCCAGATCAAATTTGAAGGTGACCATTTTGTGGTTGTGAGTCTCCAGCTGACACTCCACCATCTTATCTCCAGTGTTGCACACCTGCAGCAAGTGCACAAACAAATGCATTCAATACATTTGAGTTTTCGACTAAAAAGAAAAAGAGAATCTACATTGCGTTTTTCTTTTACGCATGTTTTCATCACTCACGTTGAGCATGCTGAGCTTTGGTCTGGGAATTTTTTCCTGTCGCAACCGCGTTCGCATGGACCGGCGGTGATGTTTTCGGACTTTTCCGTCGACTTTGCCTCCATGCGTCCCTTCATAGCCATCACTCATCTCTTTGCCTGATGTGGCGTCAGAGTTTACACTGATTTTGAGAAAGAGGAGCAGGAGCAACAATCAGTTGATGCCATTCAGTTACTGAGAAACATTTCGTTTGCCAATTATGGTTTAAAGACTACAAACTAACCAGAGACTCACAGATCAACTATTGCTTAACAACAAGCCACAAATGAGCCCAGCCACATTTGGAACATGCCCCAAGTTCTCTTGATGCGGGAAATTGCCAGAGTGAGATATTCCAGGTAAGAAATTACAGAAATAAAGGAAAATGAACTGAACTTTAAAACACAGAGTGCCTACTGTCAAATGTTTTGTGAGGACAAAGATCTGTTCTGACAAAGAAAATGGCTAAGTGTTTTTGTCTAACCATTATTAAAAAAGTTATTTATTTATTTATTTATTTATTTATTTATGCATTTACTAGATTGGACTAGTGGGAGAGTACACTATCACAATTATAACATAAGAACCGTATCCTAAAAATATGTAAAAGGAGACTGTGAAATAATGAGGTTGTTTTAAAAATGAATTTTTGAAGAAGAGAATTGGAGCATGTTTAAGAACAGACTAATACACACTCAAAACCCCTGCAGAAGAACTCAAAACTGTAAAAGATCATATCCTTTCAACTATCCTCAATGTTTAAATCTGGCTTCATTTTCATCTTTAAGGATTTAGCTGATGGAAGGTACCGGTAAGCATGTACCTGTCATAGCTCTGTCCTCCAGTGTGTTTTTCTGCAGCTTGATCCTGAAGGTATCACACAGAAAAAACATGTACTCAAAGGGCTAGATTGTGCAAACTTGTCTTTTTCATTTTAGATTATATTCAGACACACTCAAAGAAGAGTATCAGTGCCAGAATTAAGTTCGCTTGAAAATGATACCAGTTGATTGCAGTTTTTGTATCGGTGTGAAAGAAGTTTTTTTTTTACCTCTTTGATGTTTTCTGTTGGTCCTTGACTAGCCGCTCCTGCGACACTGCTGAGCATCTTCTGTTGAGGAGCAGTGGAGCTGGCAGACATGGGTGATGCTCTCTGAGAGTCAGAGCACTGCAGCAGAGGAATCTGGCTCTGTGAGGGAAGCTGGCATGAGTTCATGTTGTCCAGCTGAGCAGCCACAGTGTCTTTGTGCAGGTCCATGCTGTTCTGCGTAACTAAGGTCAAGACTGCAGCCTGTGGAAGTAAAGCGTTGGAGGTAAGCACAGGATATCTGGGCCTTTCAAGGAACCTGCTTTCTTTTTGGAGGGTAGCATCCAATTCCTTAAATAAAATAAATTTTCCTATATTTATTGGATTTCAAATAATGATGCTTCAAAAACATTAAAACCACTTCATAGCTTGAATAAAACCCAAAAGAACATTAATTTTTATTTGGAATACCCAAATATGCAACTCAAGTATGAGTCTGATACCCATCAAACTAAAGTCAGATTTTTTTTTGAAGAGCCGTACAGCCAAGTCCTTTAGTTAAATAAAACCTAATCCATAATTAAAACATAAGATGAAAAACTGAGCTAAATTTTTTTATTTGAATATCTTAGTTATTCCACAAATTCCCTCTATGACATATTTTTTGTTTAAATTCTTATCCTAGACTTGCTTTGCTTAAGTGAAACAGTTTTTCCCCCTCGATAATCTGGAACAAATTTTCAATCTGACTACAGCCAAGCTGACCCTGGTCCATCTCTAATTTTAAATTGATTCTGAATACAATTCAGCAGTTACTGAGCAAAATAAAGTTAATACAAATTTGCTGATATCCTCTTGCATGACCCAGTTTGGACCAAGCTGTGGCTGTTAGACAGTTAAACCTATATGTGCCTTTTGAACACTGCAGTTCATAGTCAACTCAGTTGCTGCAAGGTGACCAGGCACTGCTTTGTTGCTGCAAAACAAGCCTGAAGCAGCATCATTCCACCACAGCTATTAAAAGACTGCCTAAGGTTTTTCTGCTAAATGCTGCATCACCTCACTTGGTGCAGAGCATTACAGCCTAGAAAAAAGAAGCAACCAAGCCTCTTAAAACCGGAGGAAGCAGAGTAGGGGAAGCTTAAGAAAGCCAAACAATATATTGATATTGTAACCAGTGATGCGGTATCAGCACTTGCTGTGGCAACACAAAACCTTAGAGCTTTTGTAACATTTGCGCAGCAGACCACTTTAAAAACAAAGTGACAGCAATGAAGCATTACAAATCCCAATGTATTTCTGTTTATATTTACACTATAATTGAAGCACACGACACGGCTTTCAACTTATCCATTAAAGATGGAATAGTTTTTCTCTTTTGAGCAGCTTTAGTAAATTGCATTATCAATTTGTTGTTGGTTTTTTTGTTTCAAACTATAATAGTCATATTGTAGTTCGAATAGTTGATGAAAACCGACTAATTTAATGTGTTTTCACACAAAAGTTCAGAGGATTAGATGTAAAGTGTTTTTGCACATGACTGAATGTGTTTGATTGCTGCCGTCCTGTTTACCTGTGTCTGAGGGTGGCTGCTGCCACTTGTGGGAGGGTGCATGTTCTTGCAGGGAGGTATGCGTGTGTCTGAGGGGTGGGTGGTTGGTGCTGATAGGAATGTGGATTGAGCATGGAAAGCCTCCAATCTAGTCTGCTGCATAGAGGCGGTGAGTTTGTGTGGTGAGGATGTGGGTTCCATTCCACCCAGCACAGGTGTGGGGGATGGTAGGAGAGATGCAGGGTTGGGTGAAACAAATATATTTTCGTGGTGCACAGGGGAAATGGGGGAGACAGAGGGGGTTACAGAATGTGTAAGTCCAGGAGAAAGGAAAACAGGATTATAAGAAGGAGAAACTGAAGGGTGAGGAGCATTGAAGGTGTGAAGATAGGAGGATTCACAGTCTGCCACAGCCGTCATCACCTGGACTGTGGGATACTGAGAAGGAAATCAAAGAGGAAGAAAGAGGAAAATCACAATCTAGAAAGAAGACCTAAAATAGTATGAAGCAAAGCATTAAAGATTTTTTAGGGTGTATTGAGACTGCAAAAGTTTGTTGGTCTGGACCCAGTGCTGAACCTTGTGTTCGGTCTGTTTTCAGACTGCCGTCTACTGGACATTTCTGATTTGAACCAAAGCTTATAAACAAAAACATGTGACTACAGATCTCCTAAGTCATTGGACAGGAATTACTAAGGCAGGGTAAAGCAACAAGAGAAAGAATAAGTGAAGTCCTAGGCTTTGCAATCCTTGTCAGGATAAACTTTATACATCTTGCTGACAAATTTTGAACGTCTGCATCAATGTCAGATACAACACTTTCTACTTGCTGCTTTGGTACGGCGGTTACTGAGGAGACAGCGTCTAGGAAGTTCCGCTGACACATAAATAGTTAGGAAAACAGTGTGAAAAGAACATGTATCATGTTAAAATTTGGCTTCATGACCTTGCTATGGTGGCCGTTTTGGTTGAGTTCAGAGCACGGAGCCAATTCAGACTAAGGAAACTCAGAGTGAACCGAAGCTCAGTCCAATTAGAAATGAACCAAAACCACTTCGAAAGACGGGTCAGAGAGCGGTTCCTGGTCACGGACTAGGGTCATCACACTGAAAATTTGTCCCAGATTATCCGGGGAAACAAACTCTGGTTCACTTTAAGCAAGCCAAATGTGTCCAGTCTGAGTACACCCTTAAAAAATAGTGAAAGGCAGGAGAGGAGGGGAAGGTATAAAATACAACTGACGCTAAAAGGGGAATGACCAACAGATATTACCTGATGTGATGGGAGCTGCAGAGGTTGAACTTGTTGGTGAACAGCAGTCTGTGGAGGAAGCACCTGGATTGTTGCACTTGAAACAGACGTGCTGAGATTTTGTCCAAAGCTTTGTTGGTCTTGAGCAAACTGTAATAAAAAAGAAAATGTAAAAATGTAATGTAATGTAAATGTAAAAAATGTAATGTAAATGTAAAAAAATTGAAACAGTCAAAATTGATATTAGTGGGCCTGTTCCCAGTATACGCCATCTGCATGCATGAGAACATACAGCACTACAAATCCTGGTCTGTATCAAAAGTAAATTAAACTACAAGGTAAATAATATGCAATATCAAAATCTTCCCAAATTTGTATAAAAGGGCTTTTGTTTTATCTGACTTAGGAAGACTGGGGTGCAAAGCATTTATTTCACAGGAATGTGCCTTGTAAAGAACATACAGAACACTCACATTCTGAGGGGTTTGCTGGGAAGAAGCTGGAAAGTGGTTAAGAGTTGTCATCTGGCTTGCTCCATCATAACTCTGTGGAAAATCATCTTGTGCAGAAATGAACTTATTCTGACATTGGCCAGTCTGCTGAACAACAGCATGTGTGTCGATCTGAGATTCAGAGTCAGGTAGACTTTTCATAAGGTAACCTGGGTGTTCTGCAGCAATTTGGACCACTTGAGTTGCCATAGATTTAGGCTGAGAGTGAGATGGCAGCTGTAGTGGGGTTGCAGGTTGTGGGACCTGTTGATAGTGTTGCTGAGGTATAGATGCGTGCAGTTGTTGCTGTATATGACACTGAGTATTTTGAGACGAGTGAATGGCTGGTTGTTCCATTTGATGCTGCATGGAATGCAGAGTTTCTAGGTTCTGTGAAGGATAGGGCTGTATAGCATTTAGTGCTTGGTGAATCCCTAATTTTGTGTTTGGTATAGGTTGTTGGTGCTCCTGCTGGATGGGCATTTGCTGAGCATAAAGTCCTGTTGTAGTACAGCTCTGACCAGACTGCTGACCGAGCAGCTGAAATGAGGTTTGGGCCTGCTGTGATGAGCAAGGAGGGTGTACAGGTTGACAAGGGACTTGGTTTGCTAAAGATTGAGCAGGTGTTGCGAGAGAGGAGCTTTGTGCTGGCTGCTGTGCTGACAGGGTGCTTGCTACGATCTGAGGCTGCACTGATGTAGAATATCCTGATGGAGACTGAGACTGCTGCTGGCTCGAAACCACAGAGTTCTGAAAAGTTTGCTGAATTTGCAAAGGGAAAGTCAAGGAGCCCACAGCCACTGCATCCTGCAGTTGGTGTCCTTGGTAGTTCTGTGCTGCATTCTGAGAAACAATAGATGTTGCAATAGCTGCTGCAGGCTGCATTTGTTGCTTGTTGTTCATGGAGCACAGACTGGCTGGAGCTGCCAGAGCATTGGCTTGGTGAGGATGTAAAGCAGCTGGGTAGCAATGACCTGGCTGAAGATTCTGCTGCTGTGTGTCCATAAGTGTGTTGGAAGTGGGAGGGCCCTGGACAGATGATGGCTGATTCTGGTGACACACTGTATTGGTCTGAAAAAGGGGGCAAAGAAAATGTGTTTTAAAATTAAACATTTCACAGAGCGGAGAAAAAAGAAAAACTGCATGTGACAATTTGCATCCAATATGACATGACATGCCACATAAAAGCAAGTAATGAGAGCAAAGTTTAGAAGAAATGAGGAAATGAAACATTGGCTTCAAAATAAGAGCTCAGGGGGAGAAAAAAAAAGGATGGAAATTGGATTGTTGCCCTTTCCCTTTTTAGCTACAGGCCTATTGGTTGCAAAGTAAGGAAGCTACAGCTGTTGCATTAGCCTAACAAGCAAAGGCAAAGGTTAAAGTCAGGGTCAGTTGTCGAAAGGTTTGGTTGGGGTTAGTCAAAGGAGAAAGACTTAGTATTTTTAATCATTCACCTCTTGAAGTATTAGGTTTAAGATTTGAAAGATGGGCAGTGCTGGAAGCCTATGAAGGCACTGAGACTAAGACATAGGGCAGGAGATTTTCCAAGCTTCATGCAGAATAAAGCTGCATTTGCTACAGGTCAGGAGAAGTCTAAAAAGAGATACTGGCTTCATTAGAAGAGCCCAAAGCAGCTTGTTTGTATCGATGACCTACCACACCCACAGCAGTGGTAGCTTGCTGCTTTCTGGAATAGCATTTGTCCTCAGAGTCCTGGAAAGTTTCTTGATTCTTAAACAGACTTCCACACTGGGTTGGACTCTTTAGGCTACCGTCTCTGTCACCAAGTTGCTTTGGGGCTATTGAGGAGCCCAGGGGTGAAGCTTGGAGGGGTGTAGTGTTACAAGGAGCTGCTTTATAGCCGATGATGTTGAAGAGAGACTGCTGCAGCATGGAGAAATCTGAATATTCATTCAAACATTTTGGCTGTCCATTACTTGTACTAAATTTTCCACCGGAAGAAGGGTGGCGCCTGAGGTCACATGGACAGTGATGTGCCGACAGGACAGCAGGAAAGGGCCAAGGGTTTCCCTCTTGAGAACGTAACTGAAGCAAAGACATGCAGGCCTGGCACATGGGGGTTTTATGAATTACACAGTGGTGTTTGCTATTGGAAGTCAGACTCAGGAGACTACCAATGTCAGAATGTCTACGTCCATGTGAGACAGGAGGAGTCAATTCCTCACAGGCCTCTGATTGTGCTCCAACACAGACATCACTGAAGCGGCGGAACTCAGAGGGGGAATATACTGGGGAAACCAAGATCCGTGGGGGAGAAGTTGGGGATAGAAATCCAACTTCAGTCTCTGACTCCGGCTCAAACTTGTTCTCCATTACCATGGGAGTGGGACTGATTGCATTCCGGGGTGCTAAGAGAGCGTGAAAGTGATCCGTGTGGTTCTGTGTGTCAATAACAGGAGCACTTCCTCTGCGTTCTCCACTTCCCAATCGAGTCCTGAGATTTGGACTCAGTGTTGCTCCTAGGAATCTGCCATTGTCACATGAGCGAGGTCGGTCTGTTGGAAAAGGGTTGCCACTCTGGCACTGATCATGGAACAACCCAAAAAAAAGCATTACTTGATATGAACAAAACAAAAATATGAAGAGATGAGCATAAACAAACTTGTCTCACTGTTTGTATTTGCAAAAAGTGTGCTGCTGAAGCCGATCAGCATATTCTAAAGTGTGTTCAACTGGTTTCAAGTGTGGGGAAAACTATGTTTTCATCAGTTACAGGGGTGAAGTGTTTTAACATCTGGTTTTAAATTTGGATGCGCAACTTAATAACTGTAGGTAACATGGAACAGCAGGATGGGTGAGCTCCAGAAACAGACCTGCTGTGTTGCCATGGCAATAGGCTCCAGAAGTGATGGGTAGGGGACACCGCTGTAGGAGTCTGAGAACACCACAGAACCCATGCCGCTGTCAAGTGTGCCACCTGCTGCAGAGAAACACTATATTATGCACTCCAAAAAAGAAAAGATCATGGTCCTTATTTTGGGTGGGTATGATCAGACTGTCTTACATGTCACTGAGGCGGTACTGCCCGTTAGGTTATGCAACCTACTATGCTGGTCTGCCTCTGGCTCCTCTGGTTCCAGCAATAGAGGTTGTCCAATATGGGGCTGCCCAGAAGAGATGTTCTCAGAAGGTGCCTTTATGATTTTGGGTCCTTCTTCACCCTGCTCCACTGTCACTGTAGCAGACACTGTTCTCCCTCTTCTCCATTTTATCAGTGCCACACGGTCCCGGATCGACTTTCCCACGGTCTTAACATCACTCTCTTGAAAAAAGCCAGACTCCACCTGAAAGGTTAAAAGTAAAGATGAAAACTTTTATAATATTCTTTGCTCTGAACCCAGGAGAGTTGAGAGGGTGCTTTGAAACTAAATGTGAGATTCAGAAGAAAGGTTGAGGGAGGAAAAATAGTTTAAAATGTGCTTGAGCTGTGAGGAATGACTATCGGCAGCCCAGATCATTGAAAATTGCACAACTGGCTTTTTTTTCTTTCCACACAAATGGATAAAAAAATAAATTAAACCACACATTAATCTACTCATAATCATGTCACAGAAAAAGACAAGCACATAGGAAATACCAACAACCCCTGTTATTCTACTCCTTTATCAGTCTATCAAGTTCTATGATGGGCACTGATGGAAAAATACACTTTCCCATCAATTCGGTTGAAATCTCGATTTTTTTTTTTGTTGACCGCTTTGTTTCAGTTTATATATAAGACTTGTGTATTACAAATAAAAAAAAAACCTAACATTCAGAAAGATTATCTTTTGGATTTGCTAATGAGCAAGTAACAGTGAAGAAAAACCTTTCAGTTGACTGTCAGTAAGTACAATAAAGCAATATTAAAAACATTGAATTTAAGCACGTTTGGCACTTTCTGCATAAATATATGCAAATGCATGCAGTAGGGATGCATTTGATTTCCCATGATTCGGTTTAATGGCATCACATACAGTTTAGATTTGAACTGAAAATCATGGCATCCCCAATGGTGTGTCTGAAGCATTTCAATCTACTTTTTGTTGATATGCTGTAGATTTAGATTTGGTTGCTTACTCGTGTACTGTAATTTTATCTTAAGGTTTAATTAAAGCATTTTAGAAGAGTAAAAATCTGCACCATAACCTCGTCCTCCAACAGCTCAATTCTTTTCTTTCCTATATTGTGCTTAAACAGCATGAAAGAGGCTTAAAATACATTGGCATGACAGGAAGTATGGGATGTTTTATTTGCCTGCATACATTATGTTACGTTTTTGTATTTAGGCCAAACAGTTGCACCATACTAAATGTTCTGTTTGCATGTAATAAGGAAAAAAAGGGCACAGATTTAAACAACTGGAGAAAAAAAAACACAGAAAAATGGAAAACTACACTGGTTAAAAGAACAAAGTACAAGGTTGGCTAGGTTGTCATCATTGATATTTTTCCACAAAATAGTTTTAGTGATGGGTAGAAAAAAGCCCCATCATGTAAAAATGTTTGGGTTTTTGACAAACATAGTTATCGTCAGTACCACAAGACTATTAGAATGTTTTTGTTGCATTTTAGAATGATGGTTGAGAGATAAAAGCTGGAGGTAGAGCAAGTCATAACCATTGACTTTAGAAATCTCAGTAGAAAACCAAAAGCTTTTTGCATCAGCTCATATGTGGCCACTTACAGGTGCTGGGGGCAATGCACAAGTCAGTTTTAAATATACATCACTCACTCACTCACCATTTCTTGTGCCACAACTTCAGGGACCTCCTTTTCCAAGTCAAATGTGAACTCGATGGCTCCACTTTCCTTGTACTTCCCTTTTAATTTCTTATGGTCCTCAACCCACAGTTTCAGAGCTATAGAGATCTTTTTCCCATCGTCCTCCTCTGCTAGCTCCACCCTCACACCTGTGTCTTCAGCAAAGAATGCATGGTTTAACAGGTCCTTGATGGTGTATCTAGGTGGGAAAAAAAGCACAGCTCAGTCATTGTAAAAGCAGCTAGGTACTGTTTGGTTCTGATCCTGAAAGGATATTTTAGTATCACATTGAAAACATCAACGTGATGCATTGTTTGTGCTACAAATCTATTCAAAAAGCAAGCTTTCATTAAAATATAAAACCCTTCTTTAAAAAAAAGACATTGCAGCAAATCAAGGTTTTATTTTACCCTTGTGTAAGTCATTACATAACAGAATGGAAAGAAAGCCCTGCAGACAGGCCAACTGAAGTGCTACTGAGAATTCAACTCTCCATGGCTCAGCGATGAAGCAGGGGATGAGAGACCAGGCATGAAAGACTAAAGGACACCTTGTGGCCTGCTTCAGCTGGACAATAAAGGGAACAAGCCTCACCGTTCTTCCTTCTTTTGGCAAATGCACTCTCCAATGATCTCCTTGATTTCAGGATCCATTATCTTGTTGTAGCTAGCTGGCTTCACTCCCTGCAAAAGGGAAATGCATTTTTAAAAAGAATGATCACAAATGCCTTCATACTGTGTTAAAGACAACTATTGGGACAAAGAAAATGCATGTGGGTGTTATTTTATATTTGATTCATTTGTAAACCAGTTTGTATAGATTCCTTTCAAGTCCCCATTTTAAACATTAGGTCATGTCAAATTTGCGGTCAAAGTCCATCTCAGATGTCAAAGAGTTTATAATTTCTTTAGAAACCTCTCAAACATAACCACAGCTTTGTCATGAGCATTTATCCATTTATCCATGTCCACCTTTATGAATAGCTTACTTAGGTTAAGTAAGCTTGCAGACTTTTTCTTTTAAACACCACTGCCTTTTTCCGTTTCTTGTGCTCCACAATTTCTGTAAGGATCTCTCCTAAATGTGTAAACTTGATAAATATCTTCTAAAAAAACTTTTGACAATTATACAGCTAAAATGTTGTCCAAACATACAGTATATATTAAAAATATGCCAGATTTTTTATTTTTTACAAATATATGAAATAGATTTCTACAGTAAAATAAACAAACTGAATCTAGAGCTTCTGGTTTTAAGCAAATCATAAAAAAGCCAACTCCAAAAAATTAAATAGCGGCAAGTCATTTTGTCACATTACTTGTGTTTAGTAATGTTTATATGACATGAGAAACATTTTTTTTTTTATTGTTTGTTTGAAGTTACGCTTGTAGCAAACAGGCTGCACTGTGGTGCAGTGGTCTTGCCTCACAGCAAAAAGCCTGGTTCAAGTCCCGGCTGGGGGACCTGAAACAATCACCAACGAGGATCTTTCTGTGTGGAGCTTGCATGTTCTCTCCGTGCATGCGTGGGTTTTCACCGGGGACTCCATTTTCCTCTCACTGTCCAAAAAACATGCTTCATAGGTTATTGGTTACTCTAAATTATCCCTAGGTGTGTGGCCCTGCGACAGACTGGGACAAAAACGGATTTAGAAAATAAATGAATATATGTTTGAAGTTCTGCTTTTACTTTGAAAGGAATCAGCAGTTTGCTACTAGCATAAGATTGAAGGTATTAGATGTGACTACTTGTGTGTTGGAAATTTACAGCAAACCATTCTATGAGCTACAAGATGAACATTAAATGTAAAGGTAGCTTCAAAAAGACCCATGTAGACTCCAGCTGGGTAAAGAAGACAGTCTAGAGAAGGAGATAAAAGGTTGTTTAAAAATGATGACTTATGGTTGCTAAAAAAAAAAAAGTGCCACTTAAGAATATAAAAAGTACTGTCAAAGTGCATTAGGTGTTTATGGAGATTGAGTAAAATGCAGTCCCAGTCAATAAAACTACATATAAATGTGTTAAATATTTGCTTTTTAAACATCAAGGAAGTGGCTGTTTAAAATACTTGTTGACATTTCAGGAAACCAAACACTGATTATATTATTATTTTTTAGGTCATCACTTTAGAGGCATCATCAAAACAAGCAGCAGGTGACTCACGCTGGTAACTTTGCGGTAAATCTGAGCTGCGTTTTGACACTCAGAGTACGGGTATTCTGAAGTAGCCATCTCTAGCATACACATCCCAAAAGCGTACACATCCACTGCCTCGTCATAGTGCTCTTCATACATTTCTGGGGCCATGAACTCTGGGGTACCTGGAGGAGGAGAGGAAAAAATGTGACATCCATGATTCACTGCTCTCCTGTGTTAAACAGGATTAGTCACGTGGCAATGCCTCATACCGATGACGCTCTTTGCAAAGGAAGCTGCTTTAAGAGTTGCTAGTCCTAGATCGCCAATCTTAACTGATCCTGTAGGTCCAGTGATAAAAATGTTGTCGCATTTGAGGTCTCTGTGAATAATGGGAGGGGTCCTGGTGTGCAAGAAGTGAAGGCCTTTGAGGATTTGCCTGCACCAGCTCCTCAGAACCTTCGGCTTCATTACCTTGAAACGCTTAAGGTACCTGTATGAAGAAAAAGGGATCTTGACAATGAGGCTCACAAAAAAGAAAAACTTTGACATTAACTTGAAGATCTTTGACAAGATTTGATGTGAGAAATATCTACAAACGTACGTTTTGAGCGTTCCAGATGTCATGAGCTCTGTTACCAAAACAATGCATTTCTTTCCTTTAAGTGGGGATTCCCAGAAGTCATAGAAACGAACAATATTGGGGTGTTGAAGGCCTTTCAACATCTCTGCCTCTTCTTTAAAGCGCTGTCGTTCCACTTTAGACAGCTTTCGGTCCTAGAACATAAAAGAAAAGGGGGAAAAAAGGGGAAAAAAAAAAAACAATACCTGTGAATTTTTTATAAACCTGTTTAGCTACACAAACACTACAACATAAAAGCCTAACACTTTCTGCACATTTATAATATGTGCTTTTAGGGAGAGGTGCTCCTTAAACAAGCTACAAGGGTGGTCAATTGCAGTGCATGACACAGGATTATTCATTTAATGCTTAAATGTATTTGACACATTTCAGACTCCATGATTACAGCAGCTCCTAGGAAAACCAAAGCACCAGCATGGTGGCACCCACATCATGATGCAGCTTTATGTCATTCATCTCTTTCATGTTGCTCAATCTCATTTATGTGCGTACCATCTCAGCCCCTTCTTTTCCTATTTTCACCCCTCCCCCTTCATCTGCAACCCATCCCCTTTTCCTGCACCGCTCACATCAACCGCATCTTTGGAATAATATCAGAGGGACCTTGGCGGAGCGCTGGAATAAAAACAGCATATTTCATTTAGTTCTAAACTGACGTTTTTTATCCAGGGTTTTTAAAAAAAAAAAAAAACACAACTCCAAGTAACTTGCATAAGGGCCAAACAACATTGAGCTTTACCAAGACCCCACCTATCACACAAACTAATGACAAAAACTAAAAATATACGGAACACAACACTGCATGAGATTAATTTGAAGAAGAAAAAAATCTACAGTTCAACCTTATGCAGGTGAATGGCTTGATCAGACATCAGGATAAATGGTCTAAAAACAGGAATCAAAATGTGTTGCGGTACACAGAGTCTCGAGGACTGAAGTGACACCATGATAAAGCCTGCTGTGTGAGAGAGAATGTGGCATATCGGGTTTTGTCTGCAAGTGTGCAGGGGTGGGTGGGGGTTTTTCACTGCACTCTGAAGTAACATGAATTATTCATTTCTGCAGAGAACTCTTTTTACAGAGCAGATCAGAGAAACGGAAGGCTGGGTCCTAAGTTGGGATGAGCTGACCCAACACACTTCCTCACAGAGACGGCACAGGGTTCATCTCACCTGAGGCGCATATTGTAAAAGCAACAGCATAGAACTAACCAGAATATTTCAGGGCTTTTAAATACAATGGCGTTGCAGCTTCCAGACCTTTAGACAATACAACATTTGCTGTCTGGGTCACTAAACGTCATTGGTGCTCCAAAATTAAAGAGAACAATACTTATGACAGGCCTTCAGTTTGGCACATTACTCAAGTCCTAGTCACATTGACACCCCCTCTACCCCATCTTTTCCCTCTTTGCTAAAAATGGGGCTTTTGCATTATTAAGAGGCGATGAGTACAGTAGGCTCAGACTCAAATGTGCTTCTAAAGGCATGAAGAGTCACATGAAGAAAACAGTCTTTTCTATAGGACAAAAAACAAAACAGTGCATGTACATTTCTAGAAACGTCACATTTTCAAGGTCACAACGAGGCATTGCAGAAACCCCTATAAAATGTAATTTACCCCCAAAGCTGCAAAGATATTTCTATCATGTCCAAGAATTCTCTACAAGCATGGATTTAAAAAAAAAACATGCATGAGTTTGCACTTCTGGTTGTTCTCTTATAAATGTGAATTTCTCGTAACAGGTAAGCTGAAGAAATAAAATACACCACAGTGGGTTGCGGGGGACAGAAAAATTGATTTTGACATTAGCAGTAAGAAAACCTAAAGACTATGCCTCACATTGCAGTAATTCACCTCTTCCTTTTGCTCAACTCTATTAAATCCTTTCTAAACACGGGGAAAGTAACAACAGCATCAATTAGCTAAAGCACTGAGATACTGATCGCCCAACACCCTTGGAAATGGCATGGACTAATTCATATCTGTAAGAACAAGCAAAGCAACTCAATTTCTGTAATTTGTACATAATGTCTCATTTAGACAAAACAAGTTTGTTTTCTAATGCTGTAGTTGTTGAAATGTGTGTTTGCCGTATACTTGTAACAGAGACAGTTGGTTATAACAATTGTTAGTACGTCATTGCTATTCAAACAAAAAACTGTCTTTTCTTTAAAAAAAAAAATCGTCTTTCCAGGTGAAGCTGGACCGCATGTAAAAATGTATTGAATGTTGGTGTTTTCAGTATGTATTTTTTCATATAAAATGTATTTAAAGCACATAATGTCTTGTGTTTTCTCAGTAGTGAAGAAAATTTAAGATAAAGAAAATTGCACACAGTACTTGGAAACTAAAGGGGAAAAGAGTGGTTTACACCCACAAAAGGACATAAATGTAGAGGAAGTGCCAGCTTCCTCAAAGATTGACTATTGCGGTGCTTGTGCCGCTTTAACAAAAGCTGATGCAGCGCAGACATGAGCCAGCAGACTGTCTGCAAGTGAATTGCGACCCATCAGTCATGACTGCGGAGAGCCGCCTTCAGACCCGATTCTCTGCAATATAGCAGCTAAACTCAGATCATGCCAAATGAAACAAGAAGTAAACTTTTTAAAAAGAGAAGTTGAGCTGTCTGAAAATCTAAAAACAAAAAGAAGTCATATATACAATGAGGAACATGCAAGGGGGCAAATGATTGTGATCATCATATGTCCCATTACCCAATTTTCTGTTAAAAGGCAATCAAATAAATGTTTAATAAATCTAAATAATCTGTTGAATATATCTTTATGTTCAGTTTTTAGAAACTGAAACTATTGAGTTACAATGTGTATGATTATATACTCTGCATTAAAATAAAGATATGCACACTTTTAAAAGAAAAAAATATTTGTTGCTGTTTTTTTCTTTTTTCTTTAAATTCTATTGTTTTCTTAAAGAGCATATAGCCCAGTGCTCCCCCAGTAGAAAATGGGGTACAACCTGTGGTGGTAAAATACTCACTTTCACAGTCAAACATCCATTCATAATGGCAACAATCATTCAGACCTATTCTAAAAATAATTGGGGAACTAATGCAATTGGCTGCAAATACCTGTGCTGCTACGATACTAAAGGGAGCAGTTTCTGTGAATCTTCTAAAGGCCCACTCCAATGAAAATTGTGTTTTTAATTTTGTTATAGGATTTGATATGGAGCAGATGAAAAAAGGCAGTTTTGAGCTGTCTTTTGGGACGCTGCAAGTGAAAGTCTCATTGCTCCGCTCCATTTGGATGCACCCACTTGCAGAAAAATACATTAGCGTCTTCATTTTCCTCGTCTGAGCCGGCATCTGGCTCAAAAAGTACGGCTGGATTGCTCAAATATTGCTCGCCGTTTTTATTAATCGACCGATTTCTCAAGCTCATTCTCTCTTGAGTGCTTGTGTGCGCTTAAGTATTGAAAATACTTTTTACCAAATAATTAGTAAATTGAACAAGCAATCCTAAAGACTATGATGACTAAGAAAACTAGCAAGCAAATCTTTAACCAACCAGGCTAATTTAGAAGTTCTTGTCAATAAAGACCTAGTTTTAGTCTTTGAGGGACAACATTTTTTCTGAGCTTTCTAAACTCAAAGGTGTTTGTCATGTCAAGTTGTAAACAGTGAACAGCTGCTGTGTGCTTCTATATGTTTCGGTGAATTTGTCCTAATTTGGCCTCCTTCACTCCATCAGTGCATCAAATAGTTCAAGGTAAAACTTCTAACAATAACAAAACTTTATGTTCTGACACCAGAACCTAAATATCTAACAGAACAAAAATATCCAAGTCTTTTATTTTCCAGTCACCTTGACATGGACAGCTTAATGGCGCATAAATCCTGTCTGTTATGGCTATATCTTGGTTTTTACCTTACAAACTCCAAGCAAGAGGCCAGAACAGGATACAGAGGTGATTCAAGTTTGTTCGTACCAAGGAAAACTAAATTCCTAGAGGGATTACTTCCTAATGGGCTGTGTGACCTTTTCTGTTGCAGAGACAAAACCGGAAGGTTAAAAGCCATTCACGCCGAAGATAAAATGCTCATCGTTTTCTGTACCCGGGTATGATCAACAAAGACTACAATCATGCGTTTTAGCACAGCAAGTGTATTACACTGTGGCTGTTGGGGTGAAAGTTAGTTTAAATAAGTCTGACCATTACCATAAGAAGGGGCAAAACTCAACCACGGCACAAGATTTTAATCACCTAACACAGATATCGTGTCACAAAAGCCTGTTCTGACAAGTAATTACCGAAGAAGAATTTTCATAAATAAATAATTTCGCAAATATAAATAAGTGAATGTATCCAACGTTTAAGAAAACTATGCTTTAAAATCATATTTGAATCCTAAACAATGACATGGCTTAATCTGGAGAAACAGAAGTAATTGATCGAGTTAATCTTGAGGTCAACTTCACGATTTGGACAGTTTAAAAAAACAAAAAACTCCAGGCAGACACGACAAGACAAGCAGTATGAAAACACTGCAATGGTATTTTTGTTCTTAGTTATGCATTCACGAGGCATGGACTAAATATAATCTACAAAACAAACTGGCTGCCAAATACCACAGAAAACTGCAAGGAGTCAGTGCTCAGATAAACATTTAGGTGGGGGGGGGGGAGAACTGTAGTTACCTGCCAGACAGACAGGAGGTTTTTCATTTTGGAAATACATTGTAAAAGACATATAGTTGTGCAACATAATTAGAGAATTCTTGATATAAAAAAAGAAAAGAAAAAATACTGGCATCCTTGTCTTAGATTACAATCTCTGCCTGAGCCAGGGCCATCTGTGTTATGCCAGAAGCTTGGCATTGAGACAGAATTGTGAGGAAGATGGATTTAGAGAAGAAGGGGTGGGGTTTGAAAGAAAAGAGGAAGAAAGCAAACAAAAAATAGAAAACAAGTCTACCTTAAAAATTCTAAAGAAGCGACGGGTATAAAAAGATGGCCAAAAAGAAACCAGGTATAAATCACTTCACTCCATTTTTTTGAAAAGCTGATTCCTCATAAGTCATAAAAACATGCTGGCATCCATGCACAAATGTAATTACAGTTTAAAAACTGCATCCTGTTTCGATTGCAATCTTAACGCTTGTTGATACGTGTGCTGCAAAATGTTGAATACTATCAAGATTCCAATTGACTTGAGGCAGTCTAAGCGTTACTTAAAAATGATTGATGGCACGCAACTCAATAACAGTGTCAAACAGGATTTCTGCCACAATTCTATTACATTTCCACTGAAACCAAAAAGGATAAGGTACATATGGTCATATATGTCAGCTATGGCAGGTGAGACTTCATCCTCAGCCAGAAAAGAAAAGATAACATTTAAATGTCAATGTTAAATATCAAAATAACAGTACAAAAGGTAAACATAGAAACAGATACTTCCGGTGACAGACTAACCTTCATGTTTCCGGTAACTGGGGAGCATAAATGAATATTTAGCCAACAAAAGGTAAAGATTTAAATGAAAACAATTTTACATCTAACAAGCAACATCTGCCTGTGCTCAATTGTAGTTAAATGCAGACAGTTTGCGGCAGTTTAGCTGGGGCGGTAGAGCAGGTTGTCCAACTACCGAAGGGTTGGCGGATCGATCCCCGCTCTCCCCAGCCAGCTGTCGCCCCCCCCCCAGTGCCGCTAGTCTGCAGCTCACCGCTCCCCCCAGGGGATGGGTCAAAATGCAGAGAAGAATTTCCCCATTGTGGGATACATAAAGCATCAATTATTATTATTCTGTAGTCATTTATTTTATTTGTTGCCTGAAAGTCTTTAGAGATTTTGGGAATTCAGTTTGCAGTTTTTAAAGTCCAGGTAGACTTTAAAAAACAAGACACCCATATCACAAAATGGCATGTTAGTAAAAACATATTTTCAGAAGCAGATTATTAAGCAGATTAAAATTCAGAGTTGCACTGAGAATTTGTTTCTTTAAAAGCTGAAAAGGATCAATTTCCTACAAACACTTGCTGGAGTAAAAATCAAAGCATGTGGAAAACATTGTAGAAGTGTTGCTACATGACAGTTTTCTGGGCTCAATTGAATGGTCTAGCGAAAAGAAATGAGTGATATTGATCTGTTTATTGTGCATAGCCGTTATTGGATAAAATGCCAAAAGAAAAGCTAGTACAACAAACCGGTTTGATATGTAGAACAAAGTGTCTACAACTGGAAATTGGCCTGGTTTAAAAAAGATTACACAGAAAACAGTTTCTTGCTCCACATTCTATGATGCACTAAACCAAACTAATAGTAAAAGATTTTTAAGTTAAACTTTAAGGCCTTAAAACAGTGACAAAACTACACACAGAAACACAAAGAAGCCTTTGTGATAGTCACAGCTGTTTTGCAATGTGGTACTTGCATACAGCACCTTGGAATACGTCAAGCAGATTGTGCTTCCTCTCACAGGTCACTGACAAGGCATGTATTAACTTACTCAGGAAAATATTTTAAGGCCACTGACTTCCACATAGTTCCCAGCAGGCAGCAGCGAACATCAGCTGCTTCCTGATTCTCTACCTCCTGTTGCACAGAGGGAGGGAGCAGGCCCACTCACAAATTTGCAGATGCACTGATAAAAAGGAGAATGCAAGCTCCGATCCCCTGATAACCACAGTCATCACACTTTCAGCAAGCCACATTATTTCAACAAAACACAAAAGTGAAGGACACTACTGGAAATTGAGTTTAGCTGAATAGCACAAAAAAAAAATTGCAGTACATTTTCTTTGTGGGGTCAGTCACGCTTAGTTCCCATTAAGCCTCCTGGGAGACAGAGGGTGAGAGCGTAATAATCCCTGCTGCAGTCTCCACTGGATGGAAATAATTAGTTAATGCCTTCACAAAGTTCTAAGCTTGTGGTTTTCCTGTCTCTACTAGGCAAGAAAACAATCTCCACACTGATGGTGAAAACTAGAAACCACCACAAAGAAGTTGCTTGCAAGGAAATTCACTTTAAAAATAGAAAAATGAAGCGTGACAAGTTTGGTTTAAAAAAATTAAACAATTGGAAAGCTTAAAAAAAAAAGCTTTTGTTTACTAAATGTTTAACACATGGTTTACTATACATCACACGAAGCAAGGGGATCAGAACCTTCACCACACTTAAACATAAGATGTACACAAGACCCTGCTGAAATAGACAATGCGCAATAGGATTAGGGTAGAGCAGTTCTGTTTTAAATTTGCTTTACATTATTTCAATTAATTTCACTGCATTTTCTTGGTATTTAAAGTGTAGATTACAACATTGTGTTTACTTTTCTGAATATGCAATTACACTTTGTTATGCCATTATATTATTTGAATTTACCTGCAGTTCGCACCAAGCCACCTCCACCCACGTCTCAGTATCCAAGCCTTTGTAGACCGTTTTGAACGATCCTCGTCCGAGTTCAATATCAAATTTCAAGAACCGTCCTCCAGGAGATGTGGAAACGGCCTTCATCTCTGCCTCCTCCTCAGTCTCCTCACTGGCTGCTTTGCAACCATCGCTGCTAGTAAGTTTTAAAGCACTTCCACCTCTCTCCTTGTCTTCATCAGCACTGGCGCTCTCTGTTGCACTGTCTTTTTGGCCGCCATGACTTTCAGTGCTGGAACTCTCTTGTGTGCTGCAACTGGTCACTAGTGTTCTGTCCACTATTGTCCTCAGGTTGATGTTAAAGATTTTACTCCCACTGTTGTCCGGGGCGTCGAAGACCTGCTCATCTGTCTCTGAAAACCATAGACTTCTCCTTATAAATCTGTGGTGCACACTCCTGTGGTAGCTGCAGGAAGGGTATGCGCTGGGATCACTCCCTCCTCTCACCACAGACTCCACAAGTTTGACGTTTCCTTCCCCCATGGTGTCACACCTATTTACGGCAGGATCGCACTGAAAATGGGGTCCAGACGCATGCTTGGACTCTCGGGTCGCCTCTGACTCCATGGTGATTTAACAAAAAAAAAAATCACTTTGGTTTCCAGGTCATTCGTGCCATGGCTTCATGTTCCGCAGACGAATGGACAGATGAATACCTGCAGCGCCCGCCCGGTGACGCAGTTTGTCAGTGGAGGCCCCCAAAGCGCTAGGCTGGATGATACAGGGGAGGTTTCATCAGACAAGTGCTGCAAAACAAATTATTGCTCGTTAGCCCCGCAAAAACACACGTTATTTCACGTCTGCCACAACATGAAACGGTTCTAGCTGCACGCTATTCTCCGAAACAAAGCAAGAGCAGAGGGTGTGAGATGGGGTCAAAAAATATTGTGTCACAAGTTAAACAAAAATATACATTCTCCTTTGCAGAGGCCATCGCTGTGTTAAACGATAAATAGTAGTGCGGTTGTAGCGACACAACTTAGCTAGTACAAGCTAGCTTAGAGACAAACTGGAAACCGTTTTTTAATAGAATAAAGTTACAAACATGAACCGAACATGACCTACCTGGTTTAAAAAGCCAACCGAATCATCTAGTGTAGCTGTACACGACAGAGGCGAACCTGTCAGGTCCAGTAACAGAAAAACCTTCGCTAACGTTAGCCGGCTGTCCACGACAAAAAAAGGTGGACTTTAAAAAACGCCCTATCTGCATTTTATCCCCGTTCTGCGCTACAACACTGACTGAGTCTATGCAACCTTGGGAAAAAAAACAGCTTCAGGTTTGCTTACTGAACACACACCTCACATTCACGACGAGCATGATGATTAGAAAAATGTTTCTTTTTTTAAAATTATTATTATCTCAAACCAAATCTTCGCATCTCTTCTGTTCACGGTTCCTTCGTTCGTCCTCGCGCCAGCTCTAGTACGACGTGCAGCGTGTTTTTACATACCGCAAAGGCTGAATTCGGAATGCTGTCTTCCTTTGCATTTCCAATTAAGTCACGCCAACAGCTGCTTTCGGTAGTTATAGTCCGTCTCCCATTAGCTCCTTTCGCCGGTGAGCCACTCAAATGTGTTCTCATTCACTTCGCTTGGCTCCACGCCCCTGGTAACGGCTAGGGGGGGGGATTGAATCCTCCAATCAGAAGGCACGCTGGGACATCAGAGAGAGCCGACTCATCACATTGTTTAGCCGCCCCGACATCGAGATTGACACATTTCCATCACCAAAGGACAAGACCACAGGACTACAGAGTTAGTGACACGGCAGTAGATGAGCATTTATTACCAAAATATCCATGCATCTCTTAAAAACAAAAATCCCTGACCCACAATGCAATGCTTTCACCCTTTGGAGAAATAAGACGCCGAAGTGTATTCATAAATATAAATAAACTGTTGTTTTTTTTGTCATAAACAAAACATTCAAAGAGGAAATGGGAGCTTTAAAAAATATAAAATAACTTTTGAGAAAGGTTTGCATGACTTCCTTTCAAAATAAGACATGTTGGATGATGCATAGGATCATCTCAATGCAGAAAATGTAGAAGTGTGATAACAGCAATGATAAAAAACAAACAAACAACAGCTATAAACTATACGCAGTTTAAATTACCATTTATGGTACATCTCAGCCACATATGCATAAATCTCAAAAACAAAAATTAAATCAGACCTAAATGACCCTTACCATATTTTTTGGACAATATGGGAAACCTATTCAAAATGAGAAAATCCCCCTCATAACCTGGTGAACCTGAAGTAGGAATTCTGGTTATGTTTTCTGAACCATTGAATTTCTGTGATACACGTGGCTCAAAACTCAGTGTTTTAGTATGACTTTGGAAACTGCTTGATGGATTATTGGAGCATTATGTGTACTGTAGTCGGGAGCCTGTGCAGTGATGAGTCCTGTGCTTCAATTGTTTGTGAATGAGTTGAATAAAGTTTGACATGAAACCCCAAAACATGTTACTTTTTAAAATGAAAAGCACTTTTTATTTTTCTTTACCCGAGAGCCAAGGGTAAAAGAGCCACATGTGGCTCCATAGTCTCAGGTTGCAGACTCATGGTATAAGGAATTGTTTTTACAAAACACAGACATTTTGAATGAATAAATCAATAGATACACCTTAAATTACTGCACAAGAATAAGACTTGCAACTAAATTCATTGTGTTTGTCCTTACTCCCCATTTGACAGGACAATGTGCAGCTCAGTTACTCAGAAGTGCATTGGCCTGCGGGTGCAGCTTACTCTCTGGAAAACAATGTACAGCAGCAATTGGATAGGCGCTAAGAAAGATAAGATACCTAGAAAACAAACCAATCTGGTGTCTATAAATATGTCTACTTTCCCTTTAGCTTAGTTTTCCCCCCTTTTTTTCATCATATCCACACAGTTTTGGTAAATTTGTCAAGTCACAATGTTTTGGATAATGTTTGCCATCTGTCAAATAGGAAGTGGTTAGCTAAAGATGAAAATTAAAGTTAAAAACAAACAGACATGCAGCCAGTGTTGTTGAATTGGAAATGTCAAAGTTTTTGCTTACTGTTTTCGATTCTCAAATAGCCACTTCTTCGGGGTTTGGTATCATAAAGAGGAACAACATGGCAGAAGTCATATTTAATGAGTTTGTGACTATTTGAAGACTTGTCAATCCATGGAAAGGTTTTTAGCAGCTGTCTAAGTGTTTTTTTTTTTTTGCAGAGATACAGGTCATACTGATTCATCTGAGAACCAAATGATCTTTTGGCAACTTGGTGATCTTTTTTAAATGCTGATTCCGCACTGCCCTTACTGCTAGAATCAATATAACATCCAGGGCCATGGTTTATGTGGCGGATAAAGTTTTCATTTAACAATAAACAGTAAATAAAAAATGTGACAGAGTGTGTGCAGCATCTCTTTTACACAGCAACAAAATGGACTTCCCGTGTCATCTTCACAGTTGCAGTCCTAATAGCACCATTTGTTTGAACATGCATGTGTGTGTTTTTGATTGCAGAACATGGAGGGAGGAAGGGAGGCCCTGGTTGCTAGAGGCATTTTCCTCTGATTGTCAAAGCCCTGCCAGCAAATGCTAAATGTAATACCCTTACGCTCAATAAAACCGGCAATTGATCTCATTTATAATGTGCCTTCCACCAGCATGAATCTATAAGAAAGTAATCAATTGTTGCCTTGTCAAGATCTCATGTTCAGACTTTTCGCAAGCTTTTAATTTTAGAATGTTTTTTATGCTGGAATTTAAAAGCAATCTGATTTTGAATCAGATTTCCTTACAGAACTGGAATGGTTTTCTACTTTTGAGCTTTTGTAAAATGATCAGATCTGTTTTACTGTATTTTGTACTAAAAAAATGTTTCATTGTTTGAACAGCAGAAGGGGAGGGACCACACTCTGAAGCACTGTTTGCTTTGCTCTACATGATGCTGTAAAAGTAAAAGCTCTACGGAGAATCATGGAAATTAGATTTACAGTTGAGTCAATTCCGATCTGGATGAGGGCCAGAGAGTTTGAGGTGAGTGAGAAAAGGGGGCTGCTGATGCAACATGATGGATGGAAAGCAAAGAAGTGCTTATGTGTTACTGGGAAAAAAGCAAGGAAATGCATGCAGTTATCTATAATTAGATTTTTTCAACAGCTAGTTCAATTAACTCGATAATAAATGACTACACTGTCTTGCATGGTTGCTTTGAAGAGCCGGTTCTCCCTGCCAGAGGCTGAATTCATAGGAACACAACCACTGCTGCCTCGTATTGACCTGCATGCTATCTTGTGGTGCAGCAATCAGCATGACAACGTGGGAAAAGGATATTTAAGTTAAAAAATTTAAAATTGTTTGTACTTCTTAGTTATCATCTATTGTTTTTAAAGTCATATATTAAACACCCCAAACCTTTCCTCCTTCACATGGCCCCAGGAAGATTGCTGATATATGATAAGATACTACAGAAAGCTGCTCCTGTTGAATATTATTGAATGAATCCATCTGTGTTATTCCACTGTCAGGCACAGCAGAGAGTTCATACTTGTTCAAACAACAGTTTTATCTTGACCTAGCCTGCCCGCCTCTTCTCATCTAACTCCTGATCTCTCTTCCATGTTAGTTTTCTCATGAGTCCGACTGATAAAAACCTCAATTCATCACAAAATGAAGCTCAGAAAACTCAGAAACACATCAGACACACTTAGCAAAAGCATGTCATTTGTGTTTATGCATGAATTTCAAATACCAGCAAAGGTCATATATATTCTCTGTAAAAGTCTGAATACATGCACACCTGTTGGATGTTCATTTACATTAAAAAAAAATCTGTCAGCTAAATTTTGACTAGTTATTTATTAAAATGTGGGGCTTTGGTTGATTACGTTATATTGCTTTAAATTAAAACATTCTTTCAGTATATTTGGTCATCGCAACCTAATACGTGTTTACAGAGTATGACAGGTCTGGTTTCCATGTGTGCTGTGGGCGTCCATGTGTTTTCAAAGTACATGACAGTAAGTTACTTGTTAAACAATATTTGTTGATAATTTTTGGGGGAGTAAAGTCAGCTGCCAGGGTTCTAGACACAGTGACTCCATGTTTTCAACCTGTCATCTGACTATGCACATTATCTGACTGTGGTCTGTTGACTTGGGGATAAAGGGCTCTCTTTGAAAGGCCTGTGTGAGGGAACAGAATAGCTGACCCAGACATGTCATGACAGTGTGCCATTTGTGGCATTTGGTCCAAATCACAGTCACAAGGACTCTCCAGTGCTTTTCAGGGCAACAGAATATTTAGAGAAACTTAGTGAGGTTTTGTTGTATGCCTCTTGTAGGACTGTCTTTCTGACAGATGCAGGTCTTGGTATTACACAAGCCATTCATTAAGATGCAGTGTCTTGTGGCTGGCGCTGGTACATTTAAAAACTGATGGCTTCATCACAGTTTTTGTCTGGCTGCAATAAACCCTCATTTTGCTTGGTTCTTACTTCCCCTTAAGCATCAATTTTACCACTAGTGGATTGTTAACATCATAAAGACATTTAAACTCAAATGTAGTTTGTTTTGTGGCAAATTATATGGTGCATCTGTTTTTTCTTTTCTTTTGTCTCTGCAGAAGAGGAAGGACAGTTCTTAGTAACTCAAGGGTCTGGTTAGCCTCTGACAAGCTATGTTCTCTGCAGCTGCAGGGTTGAGAAAAGAAAGGGGGCGGGGTGTCAGCTTCTAAGGAAGCTGCTGATTATTGAATCCTCAGAATTTGCTGGTGCTCTGGCCTTGACTGCTCTGCTGCTATCAAGCAGTTTCCTAGAGAGCCACAGTGTGTGTTCATTTAGCAACAATGCTTACATTGAAACTTTGTTGTTTTTATGTTTTCAAAAGGGCAAATTGTTTTTGTCAGTCAAAGCATCCTCTGAGCCTGCCTGGGATTTATTTGTAATGGACCAGAGTCCACTGCCCTGGCATGAACACACAAACACAGGCTAAGCATTTCTTACATAATCCTCACCCTCACAAGAATCAATTTGGTCAAAAAAGAAGAGTTCCATCTTTGATGACCTTTCTTATGCAATAATATACAAAATGAGTAATCAGAACTTTTTACCATCTACTTCATACGTAGAACAAAACTGATTGCAATATATTTCTTTCAGAATTTCCTTTTTCTATTCTTGCAAGGTTGCAATCATAAAGTTTGACGTTACTGAGACTTGACTGAAATGTCAGTTGTCTAGTGTGCAGACGCAGCATGATTACTGGCAAAAACAGCCTGTCACCACTGCGTTGATTTGTAACGTCAACAAATTGTGTAACAGAGAATCCAGAGCAGCCTTGAAGAAGTGACCCACACAATCATCAAAGGATAGATTAAAAACGAACAAAATCATTTTTATTTGCAGCTATTTGTTTTTATTCCTTACTGCATCCATTTTTTTTACAAGCAAATGATTGTCTTTGCTGCACCAACGTTTATCTTTTCAAGAGTCACTCCTTAATAATGACTGCGTATTGTGCTGGCAACAAGATCCTGAACATCAGTGAACAGGAAGCACAAAATGAGTTCTGGCCTCATCAACAGGCTGCCTTGTCCTTTTGGGAGAAAGCACAGAGTACACATTTCTATTTGATTTTTGTAATTCTCTTCTCAGACATTATCTCCCAAACTGTAAACATTTTCTTTTTCTGTGCCAGTTACATTCTTTCATCCGCAGGAAATCCATCCAGATGCTTAACCCAGAAGCTCAGCCACTCTGAACATGAACGTCTGAGCCAGTGAAGAGTGCAGCTAAGCAGGCGCTGGATGTGGCTTTGCTGCTGGCCCATGCATGCAACCTAAAACTAGTGAACCAGAAGCCAAACCTTTTATTTAACAACCGTCAGCTGCACACTAATCACCATCTCATGTCTGTAGGTCACAGCTGGGATCCTCCTCGTGAAAAATGAAAACAGATCTAGCTCTAAGAATCATCTTCAGTTTTCGTGCCCTTCATCCTTCCCTTCAGCAAAATATGTCCCTCTGACTAACATTACGTCCATTGACGGTCACAAACAGCCTGTTACCAGCTGGACTCCTGCTGCAACCACGGCAACCAGGTCAGAGTTCACCGGGTTTTAGTTAGTCAGCACAGACAAGAATAAAAGGAGTGAAGTGTGTGTTTAAAAAAAGAAAATATGTCCATAACATTTGAGAAATTATGGAAATAAATGAAAGAGTCACATTCAAAGTCATTCAGGTGAGAACGTAAGGGAGTGATACGGAGATGAGATCAGATGTTGTGATGCAAATTCAACTCTGATCTTTGACAGGCCAAAATGCATGCTTATGAACTTTAGCATGGTCAAACTAAATCACCTAATTTCTGCCAGATTGAGTAGAAAAAGGGATTTTCCCCCCTGTCTCTGGAAAAGAAGGATCAACACATAAACCATAAATAAAAATTTGAGTGTAAAATTCAAATATCTACCAATTGTATTTCTATGAGATCCGGCGTTAGATGGTAAACCTCCACGTGAGAGTCATTGCATTTTCATTGGCCCTTTGACCCCCATGCTTCCACTTCCAGAGCCCTCTCATTCTCATCACATTTTCCTTTCCTTCTTGTTGCTTTCTTCTAGATTCAGCTGCCCTCCTGTCTTGACAACTACCCCCACCACAACCAACACACACACTGAATATCATGTCTAATATAGTTGGTGGTGCATGATGAGAATGACCTACATACCTAACTCCAAACCTCTCCCTTGCCCCCAATCGGAGATTTAACACACAGACACACACTGTCAGGTCCTTACTGTTTGACCTTCAGTAACTGTCTAAAACACAGATACGTGAACAAACTAAACCTTTATCCTAACAAGTTCTCATTCCAATAAACGCTATTTAGTTTATCCACTGTTTTCAGGCCGTCACTGTGATTCTGAGGATAAGACATTGTTAGGTCATAGTAACAATGAGGAGAAGTCATTTTTGTGTCATTTGTTCCAGGCAGGGTCTTATTAAAACACAGATAAATTTAGTTTATATCATGCATTAAGAACTTTATTTTGCATGCTCTGGCTTTGTTTTTTTCTCTCTACTTGTGCGCCACTTTGAAAGACATATGAACCTAAAATAAACAAAATGATCAATGTGCAAAATAATGACAGCAACATTTAATGAAGATATTAAATGGTTAAAGTTATAAATTAACAACTGAAACTATATACAATACAGCATATTTGATTTTTGGCCAATAGATTAAACATAATCTACTTACATTTCACTCTTCAGCTGAATCATTCACTTTATTTGATTAATTTCCCTTTTTTTTTCTTTTCACTTACTAACATTTAACCTCCCAGAATCCAGACTGAAGTATAAATACATTTGTGGTTGACAGTGCATCGGCAGCCCATAATGAGTTGGCTTCAGTCCATAAATTGCAGATTGCTACCGTCTGATTAGGCTTTTTGTGAGGGTGTGTTTACGTGCAGGGACATTGTGTTTCCTGGCTTTGTCTGCAGCGCGATGGAATCTAAATGATGAGCAAAAACCCTGGCGGTTGAACTTTCCGGAAAACTGCAGCTTTTTTGGGTGTTATTAACACAGCCCTTACACTTTGGTTGAATTGTGGTTACAGGGATACACACTGGTCATAAATTAATCATAACACATGACATTATTTACGGTTGAGGCCCATGTACTGGAAAATTGGGAAGTGAAAAAAGGGATAAAGTTCAGATGAACTTTAACTTGTTTTGCTTTCATTATTTTTCACCTTTGACCAAAAAAAAGAAATGTTGTATTATTCCTTATCTGAAGTTATAGGTTGTTCTTTATGTTATGTTGTGGTTTTTGTCAGAAATGGTGGCTGTGGAGGACCCAAGTACAGGAGAAAGACTTGTGGCAGAAACTCAAAGACAAAAATGATCCAAGTTCAACATGGCAAAACAAACAGTAAAAAAACCTGACACAAGGAATGACAGAAGGATGACAAAACGGAGAACCTGGTCATGAACAACTACCAAAAAAAAAGGACTATCCCTGGCAAAGAAAATAATCTTTTTGAGGACCCAAAGGGGTCAAATACTTCAGTCATAAATGATGGTTGTGGAGGAACTGCAGAAAAAATAGACTTGCAACTTCCTTCTTTTAAAAAAACAACAGTTTTGCTGAGGTTTGATCCTAAAGGCATCTATATTTTCAGCATGTCTTCTACTCTCTGTTACAGACACCACCTTCACAGTTGATCTGGGAGTACAGTGGCTTCTCTGGACTCTTACAGGCGTTTCCATCAGAAAAAAAGCCTAAACAAACCTCAGCCACTATTTACTAGAAAATCATTGTTCTGCTCTTGTACTGGCAAAGCCAAAGAAACAGTGAAACAGAGAGAAACAGCTCACCAACAACACATTTGCTGCTAGTGGAGGGGAAGCAGGAGAGTGAAAGAGACTGCACTATAGTACCTGTGACCTCATTCTGTCTGTCTCTTCATCTGTCCTAGGGTGACCCTGCAAAGACCAGAGACAACTCCACTGCTGCACACAAAACAGAACCCTCTTTTTGTTGAAATGCAGCACGATATGTTATTATTCAGAGAGCCCAGACCAGGAGAAGTGTCAGGTCTGCTGTGTTTATAAATGCAGATAAAGGTGTGGCTCGTTTGATACAAAGCTCCACGCTTTACAGACACATCTGTCCCACAGACACCACATTCAAACAGTATTTACAATAGTGGCTTACTTTGCCACGATTCGCTGTTCTTTTTGTGAAGCTGGCCTGAGTGTATTGTTGTGTAGCAACAGCAGCTGATTTGTCACAGTGAACACAGGACAGAGCCCAGCAGAGATGCTTGTTCCAAAGAAAACAATGTTTGAGCTGTTTACTGAAACCCCAATTAGGGCTTAGGCAAGCACTAATGAATTTTACACAGATAAGAGGCTTAAACATAAAAGTTTAAACACAGTTTGACCCATTTTTTATGTAAACATTTGCCCAATACCTAAATTACATTGTAAAAAGGGATTTTCACATGACCAAATATCAACATTTTATCTGGACTGGAACTGTTGAAACTGCTGAAGTGGATTGATGAAGCAAGACGCTTCAACGAGAAATAGACTTGTATTCATTCACAAATAAGAATAAACCTCATTTTTTCAATTCCAGTCATTCACTCACATACCAGAACACTCAGAAAAAACAATGTGAAATTTGATGTTGTCAGTCAGAACAAGATAAAACTTTTCAGATAAAGTAAAAGGCAAAGTTTACACATCAGCTTTCAAAACCCATCCAATCCCTGTTGGGGTCACTGGGTTGTTGGAGCCTATCCCAGCTACTATTGGGCGAAGGGACCCTGGACAGGTTGCCAACCTGTTGCAGGACCTCACAACTACACATTCACATTTAGGAACACTTCTGAGTGGCAAAGGTCATTAAAAAGCCCTTTACACTTTGTGTCATTTCATGGTTCCTCCACTCCCTTCCTGTTCTCTATTTACACTAAAAGCATTAGGAATAAATAGTGCAACAATTTTCAAGAGGTTTTTTCCAAATTTTTCCTTCAAAAGTTTCAATTTAAACAAAAATAAATAAATACATAGGATCAACTCTAGTTTGTAAATGTGTGTTTCCTGTTCAGGTCTCTCTTAAATGCCAAGTGAGCACCCTTTAATGCAGCACTCTATTTTCCGACTTTACTCATTCAATCAATCTTTCATTATTATGTAACGATAGTTGTCTGCTATTCATTGATACAACACACAGGAGTATTTTCCATTATCGATGCATCATGCAGTGCTATACAGACTGAGAAAGCAGTGCCCTCTAGTGTATTTTGCTCAATCAATTGCATAAATGCTTTAACATTATCAGAGTGTCATTTTAAGGATGCAGACAAAGTAATTGCTTTGGTAGTAGACTAAATAATGGCAGGCACAGACTAAAACTGTACTGGTATATGATACAATGATCTTTTTTATTAACTTCACATTCAGTATAAATTGTTCTATTTAATCATAACTAAATGCATAATGATTTTTATGAACATCTCTCAGGTTTAGAAACGAAAATGGAGGAAATACAACTTCAGCTGATGTTATTTTGGTCTTTTTAAGGAATACATTTCAATCTTGCAATACAGGTAATCAACAATATTTGCAAGAAGGTACAGGAAGGCACTGGAAAATAAGTAACGAAGCTGGTGTGGATTTACTGTTTGTCTTATGATTGTATTATATGGACAGTGCTGTAAGATTAAAGTTACTTTAAAAAAGCACAATTATGGTCCACTCTGTTACTGTCACTAAAATATCCCTATGGATAAAAAAAGCATAAAATCTTGCATATTGACAAAGAATTGCACAGATATAAGCAGATGTCTACACAATCCTTTTTTTTTTAAGCAAATGGAAATCACACAAAGGAAATTGCAAACAATGTCATTTAAATTATTAACATATTAAAGTAAAAATGTCCTAAAAGAATAAATTACTTTTATTTCACTTATCAGGGAAAGGTAATAAGTGAGATGCTACGTTTATTTTAAACTTTCATAATTCCTTGTAAGGAAAAAAATCAATTTGTTAGACGTACAAGAAGAGAATATCTTTGAATTTTGGCTCAGTTTGCTTACATTAAATATGTCATATTTTTTAATGAAGAGCATGGCATGCCATTAATTGATGAAGGTGTGTATTTCTTTAAAAAACTACAAAAAGTATCTATTTATTAGACAATTTTACTAATTAACTCAACACTGGGGTAGCTTTAAATTGGTTTGGCAAAGCAAAGAAGTAAATTTCATAATTTGTTTTACAAAGCACTTAAACATCCAAGGAGCTTCATCATTTCTGGTGTCTATCGTCTGCATAAAAAATGAAAACATCCTTTGCGTTTTTACTAATTCCGACTGCAGAACATTGGAGAAATGCTCCAGAAAATCTCAATGTCTTGACCTCTGTGTGTAGAAGAAAGACACACATTAAGAGAAACCAAAACAGTTTTAAAAAAAAGTATTTGCACCAACAGCTCTATGACTTACCTCCATAATAATAAAGAATAGCAAGGCCAGCCACAAAACTAAAACAGCTCAAGAAGAAACCTGGTCCTGCAAAAGAAAAAAATAATAATAAAGTCATGTTTCACATTCAGCTACAAGGATTTCACAATTCCACAAAAAAGCTTTGTTGTCTTCCTTATAATCTACCTCTAATTCAGATTATGGTGAATGATGATGTTTCCTCATGCTTTTGATCTTCTTCCTTTCCTTTCGGTTTTTCCCTTCAGGGGTCGCCACCGAAAAAATCTGTTTCCTCCATCTAACGCTGTCTTCTGCATCCATGAATCTCTTCTTTGGTCTTCCTCTAGCCCTGTTGCCTCTAGACTCAGCATGATTCTACATGCTTTTGATGACCCTTCCCCATTGCTGTAATGACTTTGACCTGGAGAACTCACCCTTGACCCTTCAAAAGAAATGCAGAGCAGAGGAAGTCTCTTTAAACTTCACTCATTCACAAACCCTGGGTGTCTGGATGTAATAAGGTCAAGAGTGGATGAGCGACAACAAAGCAGGGGAGGGGGACACACTCTAGTGCCAGAGCGGTTAAAAGGTTCAGGAAAAACAACTGCTGCTTAAATGGTACTTTCCCTGTTTTCCACTGAAGAGCATTGATGCCATGGGGTTAAAAGGCTAATCTGTGGATCAATAAAGTAATACAGAAGCACTCTGATGCATGGTGAGGCTATAATGTTACTAAAAGTACCATTTTCAGAGGTGTAGTGATTTTCAACAGACTAAAGTTTTCAACATTTAATTAATTAAAACGTGTATTTCACTGCATCTTTATGACAAGCAAAATAAGATGAATAAATAATAACATATTTATAACGTCTAATGTTCTTTTGTCTTCCCAGAAAGAACTTAAGAGGCAGCATTGTGATTCCTGGTTGCAAAAGCTTTTTAACACCAATTTAAAGCATCCAATCTTACAAGCTTGAACGTTATATGAAAGTCAGTAAACTGTACTACAGTTTTTCGGAGAATTATAACACTTCACTTTGAAAAACAATAAAAAATATCTGCAATTACAAAGTATTATGATACAATTACACTTTTTTTTTTTTTTGTAGTCATTCGCTCTGTGGAAATCACAAAGATGTTGATAAGGATGGGCAGTGTCATGCTAAATTTACTCAGGTTTATTCACCAAAGTAATACATACTTAGTTGCTTTAATACTGTTACTTTTTTTTATACTTGAACAAAATTTGTGAAAAAGTTTCTCCGGGAGTTTTTACACACAATATTCTTAACTTTTTCTTTAGTAGATTAATGATAAAAACTGAAATCTGACTTTGTTACTGTGGTCTGTTGCACCGATTATAGGGATACAAGATAATATTGATGGATCTCAGCAGACAGTTGTACAAGAAATGAAGCATTCAGTTTGAACTTTTCTGCATATAAGTTTAGCCATAACCCCAGTTTTCACTCTATAACCATAATGAATACATCAGCAAGAATACTTTAAAATCTCAAAAGCAAACAATAATTTGCTTTTTTTAATGTTTGTTAAACAGCAATGATTGGTCATTGTTTTCAGCAAAAACACCAAATAAAACTATTATTTTATCGAGTATGAGCAAGAATCCAATATTATTCATCCCTAATTCATTTGACACATCGATGAAAGTCCTGTTGCCAAGAAGACTAAATAAATGGACACTACTTCTGATTCATTTGGTTAAAACTTTCAGGAAGTTCCAGATTTTTCACATCGTTTTTCTTGATGTTTGCCTGATTTCAGTCATTTTTAATTACAAATCAGACCAAACTGTTGTAGATTTTTTTAAACCAGTAACTATTTAATAGAGTAAAAATTTGCATAAGTACTTTTCACTTCTGATTCACTGTTATCACTCATATCATTTTTGCTTCTCTAACAGCCTTTGGACATTGATAAGATTTACCTTTGTCATTCAGCACATAACTCTTTTGGGGAGCTGCCAGACTGTTGGTCCAGTTTGAGTCTGCCATCTCTACAACCAAGAGAGCAGATGAATGAGAACACATTCACATACAGCTCAACCTCAAACTGCAATAGACTGCATCTCTTCTGCATCCTGTACAGCAAATTTACAAAGAAAGCAACAGCTGCAACTTTAGAAAACCCAGAGACACTAGTAGCTGAACTGTGGATGGACACATCATAATATGATTTTTTTTTAAGAAAAACTGTGTTTTACAGGGTCGTTTAAAGACAAAATGGGGTTTTCACAGTTTAACGTTTGCAGTTAAACCCAGTTGATGAAATGAAGAATCTGTTCCAATGTGGCTCAATTCTTGCATGTGTCTGCAAAAGTGTTTTTGTGAAAAAACAAGCTTTTCCAACATTTACCCATTACACATAAGTGTGTAGAACAAAGCCCACTCAAACATTTTTTGCAGTCAACAAACAAAAGGTCGTGCTTAATGTTTTACCTCTTTGTCGGATTCTGGTTGGCAGGTCACGGTAGATGTCCTCAGCATGGATGTGAAGCGCTCCGTAGAACTCAAGACAAGACTCTTCACCTTTTTCACACAGGTGCTTCAGCAGCTGATGTAATTGCACTTTAGTGGGCACGCTCAGACTCCTAAACTGCAGGGAGACAAAGGGAGTGTTGAATCACTGCACATGCAGGTAAAATAAAAGTTTGTGACGCCAATTATCATTTTCTCATGCTTGTCTCATGAAAAAAAAAAGTTTCAGTAAAAGTTTCAGTTTAAAGCAGAAGTTTCAGTTAAACAGTGTAGTTTCATGAAAGAAAGCTACTTTGTCTCAATTATAATCTTTTTTTTTTAATTTATTTATTTTGTTTATGTTAATGTCACACCTTAACAACCCGTAACATTTGAAATTTTCTGCTCAAGGTTTGACCTAAAGAGAGAACATTGGGATGATTTATATTCCTCATCAGTTGTGGGAAGATATAGGCTTTTTACATAGTTTACTAACACTTTATTATAAAGCTTAAACAGTCAAACGTCACCAGTTTAATGTTCTGTTATTTTAATGACTGCATTAAAAAGTTATTGAAAAACTCAGTTGATTATTATTTATGTAACTTTATTGAGGATCTAATGTTTTAGTGCATTTATGCATTCCTATTTAATCTTATAATAGGTACAAAAACACATTTTATATGAAATTTTAAAGTTGTCTTTGTATTTTTTAAAGCTTTTTTTAATCACTAAAAAAGATGGTATATGAATACATTTTTATCTGTATTATATGTATTTATCTCTGCATTTGTCATGTATGCTGGCAAGCGGGAGACTTGTCTGCTTCAGTCTGGGATTATTATAGCAAATCATAGAGCAGACATCAGTTAGTTTGTCTTCATTGTTAATTTTTCTAGGTGGATTCTTGTGCATGAGTTATTTCACAAATCTTTCAGGAAATTCCACCCACTCTTTTCCAAATGCAAACAGAAACTCGTATAATAAGCTTATTTTCCTGCTTCTTTACTCCAAGACCTAGACATGGATTTACTGTACCTCCAAACTTTGAAGCACTAAGAGTTTTTAACAGTATCCCTCCACGCCTGAAGATTGTGTCAGGCATGTTGTATTTAGTCTGGTGCTCAGATTATGCAATGTCTCCACATCTCTGAAGCTCTTCACTGCTGAGGACATAAGCTGGCAAAGGCTGTACTGGCAAACAGCCAACAACATATTTTCTGGTCACTGTTAGTCCTGCACAGTTGTTTAATCCACCACTAATGCAGTTTCTCATAATCATTTCATCTCTATTTTGCCTGCTTGAAGCTTCCGTTTTCAATGTCAAACATTTGTATGTGGATATTAATTTCCCCTTCACAAAATAACAGAACACAGTTCTTTTAAAATTCATCAGACTTCATGTAATTTTGCTTCCTTTTTTCCTAAACATTAACCGGTAACTAATCGTAAACGTGATGCCTTTTCTTCAAGCTGTTTGCAATGTATTTGTATGCCCGTTTTGACATGGAAAAATAAAAGGGAAAACAATATTGAGTTTTGCAACAGTTACAATGGTTATTTTAAAAATGTTAACTAACATGCAAAAGAGAAATTAGGAATTATTCATTGAATATTAATATATACAGTGGTACAGCTAATCTCTTGGTAACACTTTATATTAAGATTCCTTAACAAGCTCTGTTAACACATTAACAAGCATTATAAATGAATTTATAGGGTGTTAGTAAGACATTTATTAGTACAATAAGTCTAATAAGGTTTATTAAATTACTTGGTTAACACATTTACAAGCATTATTATTAGGATGTTTTCAAGATGCTAATGATGCATTTACTGATATTATAGGTGCCTAACAAATGTGTCAGTGTTAATAAGCTTAATAAGATTTATTAACAACCTTCGTTAATACATTAAGAAGTATTATTATTGTTTGGGGTTCTAGTAAGATATTTATTAGCATTATAGACGCCTGACACAAGCCGAAGTGTTCATAAAGCTTAATAAGTTTTATTAACTAACTTAACAAATTACTAGGCTTTATTAATGTGTCAGATGCAGGTAAGATATTTATTAGCATTATAGATGTCTTGCAAATACCTGAAAGTGTTAATAAGATTTATTAACATCTAAAGTCAGACCATTGTCTTCTAAATCCATATTACTAAACTGCTTATAAGCTTTACAAATGTATTAATTAACTTTGTTAATAGTTTATTAATTGTTTTGCAGCACCTCATCTAAAGTGTGGACGTTTTTTAGCACAAACAACCATAAAGCATAAAGATTGTAAAAAGAACTTTATGACATTAAAACAGACTAAACATACACAAATGCTAGAGTCATCCAACACCAGTATATATGTTTTTTTTTTAAATTTATTTGTCTGAATTAAATTATTATATATCTTTTACAGAACGATTTGTGTATGTTTAGTCTGTTTTAATGCAGGATGCAGGACCATCCCTAATTTCCTAAAAAGAGAAACTTAATTGACTTCACTATGAAAACATACTTTTTAATCTGTTGATAAAACAAACAGGTTTTATCATATAAAAACTTGCTTGAAAAAAAATGCTTCATCCTAAATTTGGCTTTGTTTTTACACACAGTGTCGTTCTTCTCATCTCCTTTATTAAATTTAACCTTCCTCTTTAGCTTTCTGTTACCATGCCTTATGTTAATGGGTCAATTTCAACACTCATCTTAAATTAGCTATAAAACATATCTAAACTATTATCATCTAAAATTTTTGTCCATCTCTTGGTAATCTTGTGGCCTTCCTTATCCATGAAATTATTAGTTTCAATGCTTTTGGTCTTAACCTTTTTGGACTATTTTATTAGCACACCCCTCAATTTTGATTTTAGAAAAATTGTAAAATGTTCCTCATAGAAAGAATAACACTTTTTAATGACAATGGCATAAATAGTTTAAAACATAGACATTCACAATTGTTTGTTTAGATTCTTTTGGGGAAGGTAAACACAGCATAATATTATTGATGTGACGGGGTCGAGATCCAACCCTTACAACAAAAACTCCACAATTTCTGTAGAAGCATTTTATAATTTGGTAAAAAAAAAATAAGATCCATTTTTTGGGGGATTAAGGTTATTGACAAAGTCAAAAAAAGAGTACTTCTAAGCTTTCAAAGCTGAAAATGGGTCATTACTGACCCTAACACAAGAGGAAGGTTAAACATTTTCATCTGAAAACCTTCAGAAGACAATTATGCGGATTTGTGGACATTTTCCAGCCAGAAATGTAGCAAATTTGTTAGGTCAGATACAAAAAATATTTACGCAGTTACCTTTGAGGATTCATTTCATGCTGAAATCAATTAAAAATAACTTGGGTTTAAAACTTTTCTGTAAACTTGCAGTAAAGCTTAAATATTTTTTTTGTCTTTTCCCACATTGTCAGTACTGAAGTGACCTTGCCGGCTTCCTTGTCACTGAGTATTTGAGGGTAGACTCTGTTGAGCTGCAGCACCAGCCTGTCGACCAGCGCGGCGTCCATCCTCTGATCAGAGCAGAGAAACGGTGCATCATTCTGGAGCTGCTCATCACAGCTTTCAGTATCTGATCAAGAACAATCAGAACATGTAGTTTGACAAAAGGAAAATTCAACATAAACACTAACTGGTCTGAAAATCAGACAGGACGCATGTCAGGTGGTAGCGTGCAACAAAAGCTCTGATTAAGTCATGCAGCATTTATGCCTTAAGCAGTTTCTCTGTAAGCTGACCCTGGCATTAGAGCTGTTCTGAAAATACATTACTAAGAGGTTTATTCTGCTGTTCAGGGAGGTAAATACAGTTGTAGAGGATTTGGCTGACTACAATTTCTTTCAACAATAAAAGCTGCCTAAATTAGGTACTTCCAGATTATTAGTAATTAGGCAATATCCCTAAAAAATATATTGTTTAAATGTCAAAATCCGTAAAATAAATAAATAATGGGTATAACCCCTTGTTAGATCCAGATGTTGATATACAGAAACATCATTTTTGGTAAATACTGGACAGTTTTAGTTTCTCGTAGCATTCAAGATCAATATTTTGCCCCCCCACATTTTTAGTAACATTTTCTGTCTCGATATAAAAAAAAAGATTAAAAGCAGAACTATAAATATTTAAGTTATAAGAAATAAGGAGTCAAAACGTTTGTTAATGAACAAATAATGAATAATGATAATGAATTACTTTTCTGTAAAAGGACTTTTGTTTAAACCTTTTTTAAGTCAACCCTCAGAAATATTTAAAAAGGAAACAGCTTCAAAGAGGAGTAACATGAAAACAAGGAACATAACCGCACACTGTTTCATCAAAAGCACCTCTTTTTAATAAAGTTTGCAAAATGTGTCAAAGTCTCCGAGACACATCGTCATAGCAACCACTGAGGTTTCCTCTGAGCGAGGTTTATGGTTGCAGCGACACAGTAAAACCGGAAACGAGAGAATAAAATGACGCAAGCAAATAAGAAAAACAGACAAAAAACAAGAACAGCGTCTTACCCATGATTCTCATATGCACCATAACAAATAGAAAGGAGACTGTCCGAAAACTCCTTGCAGCCACGGCTCCGTTTCATGAGCGCGTGCGCGCGCGCACCGTCGCCGCACGACGTCACTTACCTCCTTCCCACATTATGAAGGCAGAGGCAGAGCAGGAACCACAGATCCCCCACAAGCAGCGCATCTCTCAGCAACACTTTAAAGTGTTTATTTTAAAGTATCTTAATTTATCATACCACATATTTTACAGATTGTTGAGATTTTCAGCAAGCTGAGCTACAAGGTCCTATGAACTATTATCTACTTATAAAATAAGGGGTGGACACTAGCAGTAAACATTTAATGTCAATGCAATTTCAATTAAAGCAGACACCTTTAATATAATATTTCAACAGCCATTTATAACTTCGATTGGTGCTCCATAAAAGCCATGCCTCCTCTTTGCCGCCAGAGGGCAGCCGCGCGTTGTAACAGATCACAGAAGGCACATTCAGCAGGCCTGTCATTCACGTCAGTGCCTGTACAGCTGTTGTATTGAACTGCACTACTGACATGAACATTTTGACGAATCACCTGATGTAGTTGAAATCCACATAAGCCTTGGATATAGGTTCCATAGCTTTTGGATATTTGTCTTTTAGGGGAACATTGATGGTTTTCAGTTAAACTGATATAATCCTGATGGAAAGCTGGTTTGGTTTCACATTTGAGTTTGTGTTCCTCAAGTCAGAGCCGCTTGTGCTCGGTGGAATCAGTTCAGAAAAACTGCGGTGGTGTTCTCCATACTGCCATTCCATTGCAGACCCATATGCTGGGACCTGGGACAAGCTTGAGCTTGTGGGCATGCCACATGCCAAAGAAGGTCCTGAGTATGAAGGTGGGCACAATTCTTGGTTTTCAGATGACAGAAGCTGGGTATAGACATGTCCAGGAAGCTGAGCAAATGGAGGTGAGGGTCCACAGGTGCAAGCCTCAGGACCATAAACGTACTGATTGTGATATCTATGGAGGGACAGATAAGAGGGCAGATCGTCATTATGTGTTTGTTAATAAATTTTACAATTTTAGATTTGGGTAATTAGTTCATACCTGCAGGGTTGCATGTTGATGCCTAAAGATGGGTTAATGGCATCCCGCACTGAAAGCATCTTCTCTTGTGCATTGTTGTTGCTGTTGTTGTTTCGGCCTTTGTGACAGTCCTGGATTCTGTTGTTCTCCTGATGTTGGAGTTCCTCCTCTTGTGGCCACGCATCCAATTCCCTGGAATAAAAACAAAAATCTGAAGACCAACACTTCAACATCTATTATGTGACAATCTTAATTTGCACCGCAGACGTATTATTGGTTCTACTTTGTTTCATACTGTTCCTTTTTACAGGTAACATAGCTGGTTAGCTCACTGTATTGAGGCAGGGTTAAAAATGAATGCATCTGGACTTTAGAACTTCACAGCCCAAAAGCAAGTTTATTAGCAAAACATAGTTTACATCTGAAGTTTTTCCAATCCTGTCGTTGTTATGATTCAGTTTATTGTAAATATTAGGCCTGCACAATAAATCGCAAATTTATGGTTATCACGATATCAAGCTGTGCAATATGCATATCGCAAAAGTTGGCGAAAATTTCAATAAATGGTTACCTTAAATTTACTAAAACAATCTTATGGAAGCTTGAAGTATTTAACAAATTAAAAAATCCCTTTATGCATTTGATTAATCGGAGAGATTCCGTTACATCATTGACAAATCAGAAGGAACCCCCTCTCGTTGCTGACCAATCAGATGAAGCCCTTTTATGTTAGATGCTTGCCTCTTATGTAGATGGTGGCCATTTGGAGTATAATTTAAGGTATGCTGACAAGTTTTCCTCATATCGTGCAGCCCTAGTAAATACTGTAGATTTTGTTCTGCTCTTGTGCTCCATTTGACTTTTTTGTGCTGCTATATTTTAAAACCAAAAATCCAGCGACCGATGAGAAAACAGTCAGGCAAAAAGTCGCAAAAAAACCCTGACTTTAGATTATCCCAGTAAGAAAAAACAATGTGCAAAGCCACCACAAACTTTATATATCATTTTATACTGATAGTATAATATTACTTTTAAGTTAAAGAAAAAAAATAATCTAGTCTTCAAGGACAGTACTGGGTAACCAGGGCCCTTTGTCATTCTTCTGCTCTTAAATAGAGTTACCATTTAAAGAGTCTATCATTGGGCAAATTTACCTCAGTGGGTTAGAAAAATGTTTTAGTCTGGTTGTGCTAATCTTTTTTTTTTTTAAGTGGTACTCACCTTTTCTGCTGTTTCTTCTTATCCTCTTTCATGCAGTCAAGCAAGCAGCAGGTGAGGAAGGCCAAGGACATGAGCAAGATGATGCCTGAGCTTACAATGGACACCAGGACTGCAATACGGAAGCCATGTTCCTCAAAGGGAGTCAGAGCTACAATGAGCCAGAGGACCAACATTTTCTCATTAGTTTTTGTCAAAATATCATCTTTTTACTAATAATCATGACCTATTTTGGGATTAACTGTGAACAATTTTATACAAATGCATCATGCCTTCTATTGTTATCATCTAGAATAAAACAGACATGGATTAAAACAATGATAAAGGAAAGTGTTTGAAGAAAGGACAATAAACTTTAAAACCCGCTCTGATGAAAATGGTGTTTTTAAAACCTTCTTGTGGCATTTTTCTCACGATGGAGGACATTTGTAAAGAAAATTGAGCTAAAAACGGCATTTGTGAGTATTTCTTTATGCAAAATGTTCGGAATCAGGAGCAGATGAATAAAGGGTGTTTAAAAAGATTGTTACATAGAAAATATACTGTGGGCAGGCCACTATCTCCCTAATCCGCTCCATTCTGATGCATCCACTAGTGGATGACTACATCCATACACGTCTTCATTCTCCTCGTCTGAGCTGGCAGGCAAGGGGGCGGGGTTAATCTGTGCCTGCCCACATCTAAGAGGCAAATTTCTAATGTACTACTGCCATTCTGCAGAAACTATGTCCTAAAAAACAACTTTTTTTGTTGCCTTTGCCTAAAAACTGAATAACCATAACTACCACTGGGAACACAATAAATCAAAAGATGATCAAAGTGGGATTTTAAAGTATTTTTGTGGACAAACGGTACATCTTTCTACCTACGTTTACAGAAGGGCTCCAATCCAACCCAGTGGGTTCCATTTCTGTCCATGACACAAGTTAGCTCTTTGCCCATCAGTTTGTGTTTGGCTGGACACTGAAGGGAAATGACAGTACCCACATTGGTCCCATTGCCCTGAATGATCCTTTGGGTGCCCAGAGCTGTTAAGTGCATGGGTTTGCACTGCGCCTGTGGGTGACCTGAAGCAGATGGTTTGGTATCAGTCTTTGAAAATCTAAATATTAATTCAATCATCAAATGTGTTTGCTTTCTGATCAAATGTGCGAAATTTTAGACTGGGCATCGAAACCCCAGGGAAAAAGCAGTTAAGCAAAATGCCAGTGAGGTTAGTGGAAACGTCACGCTAACACACATAATGGCACAGTGCTTGGTACATTACTCGAGCATGGACTCAGTGTGTCAGCTCAGCATGCCAGCCGTCTGGCGGGATTAGCCTACAATGTCAAAGTGTGACTTCATGTAATGAGCTGCCAGCTTAATAAATGATGTGGGTTTTTATGAAATCCAAAGGAAACACCATTATTAAACCACAAGAAACGACCCCATCTTCTACTTTCTTCCTTAAAGCACCAATTATGACAAAAGACTCTTGACTGAGGACTAACTTTATTGCGTTTAAAAAAATAGAATGTGCATTGTGCGTTATCACCACAAGAGGCGCCAAACTACATTAAAGAAGTTCTGCTTTCTTTGGCAAAAGATAAATAAACTTTTTAAAAATGCATTTAAAATATTGACAAAGTTTATTCATTTAAAAGAAGCATCATATTTGACACAACTGAAAAGCATTTATCGGTAAGATTTCCTAAAAAGTCAGGTTTCCTAATTCTCTCTTGTTTATTCTGTGAAAAAAAAAATCAAATATGCCCATTTTTTCCTCTATTCCTCAGTCGAACTGTTTTTTCCCGTGTGCAACTACTAATCAGTTGTCATGAAGCTGCCTCTTCTGCCCCCCCCCCCCAAAAAAAAAATAATATTAATCATCATAATAATAATTGAAGTTCTAAAATGATCGTTTTCCTCTTTGTCATGGTTCTTACCTGAGCTGTTCCACACCCCTATGCCATCTTTACTGGTAAAATCCGTCCTGTGCCCATCTGCCACAGAAGCCGCCATGGTGTCAAACGCGCTCCTCCTGCGCGCTCTAGAGACGAGGGCGCATTGGTACTTGTCTGTGCCCGGTGCCGACGAGAGTCAGACAGGGGGATTCCGTCATTGGGGGAGAAAATTTGCACCTTGCCCCTGCAGGTTTCCTTCCTGGTTTGTGCCTCTGAGAAGTCGCTCCGCAGAGTCAGCTCAACGTAAGCTTAATATAAACTAGTCCGGTTTGAGCAGCGCGCCCCGGCTGCTGCTGTGGCGCTCCGGCGCACTGGGGGAGGGAACGGAAGACGAGTCCAGGCCCTGTCAGGCAAAGAAAAAATGACTGTGGATTAAATGAGTTCAGGTCAGGGTGATCATCGAGGCTGCGCTTCTAGAGGATGAGTGTGGATTTACAGCAGCAAACTGCATCCACAGTTCCTGTGATGTCACAGAACCTGTTCACGCCCCCCTTAAATAAATAATAAAAATAAAATAAAATATTTGTTTCATCTGTCAGTAATAAAGATAAAAATAACTAGAAAATGACTTAGTGAACCTGGAAAGCTGGTCTATTTTCCTGTCACTGTTGTCACAGCTGTACTGCCATGTACGACTCAAAACTCCTGTTTCCTCTGAAATGACACCACCCTAGACCAAAAGACATCCCCTTCTCAATTCCGATTCAGTGCATGACTGGTAATCTGACATAACTGTGGACAAGAGGCTTCACCCACCTGCAAACATGAATCTGCTTCAGCATGGCAGGATCAAAGTTTCCAGAAGAAAACACCTGAATTTAATCAGATAGAATTCAAGCAATTATACTTAGAGCTCAGTTAATAGAGAAAATAAAAGGAAGGACAAGATAACCACAACTATTCTGCACAATAACACATTACAACGGCAATAAAACCCAACCAACCCAAAATGTGAATACAGCAAAAGTGTTACTTGAGCTGCAGGTTGGACTTAGGTCACTTGAAGTTTGACCTTTTTTGAAAAGGTGTGGTCTCCAAAAGATCCTCCTTTAGAGCTCACCACTTCTAACTTTGAAACCTTTTGGGAGTCTGCCCAAATAACAGGTTAGTTTTATTAAAGTTAGCTTTTCCCTGACCAAAGTGTTCCTGAAAGGGCAGAGAATAAATAGATTATGGTTTTGGTTAGACTTTTAAGTTAATTCTATCAAAACTTTATTTTTAATTTAAAGAAAAAATCCCAAAACAGTTTCTAAAAATTAGAACATTTTACAAGACCAAAGCAAAATAATCTTTTTTATTAGGCCAGTAAAAGTGATCCTAAACTGTTGTAGTTTGTTGGTTCTTTGGTCATTAGGTATAAAATCTGACTGGTTTTACTCCTAAAGGATCAGTCAGGTTCTGAATTGTCTTTTTGGAAAGAGGGAAAAGTTAATACTTCAGTTTTTTGTAAAGCAAATTATGCTCAAATCTGACACAGACTTAAAAACATCAACAGCAAAAAGACAAAAACTAAAAAGAAATCTAGAAAGTTGAGACGAGGAAGGTTAGATGGGTCAGTTCAGGATGTCCGCCCTGACCCTGACTCCGCTGCGACTCTACTGGGGGGAAGCACTCCATCACACAAGTAATTATGAAGAACAGGAGAGGCAGTGACTTACTGTGCCAACAGTCCCACAAACTCAAACTGGGTCGCATATGGCTGAAGGTCTCTGTGGAAGATGATAAAGGTGACCTTTCCAACTGCATGGAGAATCCACATCCAATTTTCAGACGTCTCTCTTTAACACAATAATCCTAATTAAAAGACCACAAGGAACACGTTTAATATATATGCAAGATGATCGGAGTGGGACTTTAAGGCTTTTCAAGCCATCATAAAAAACTGCCTTAAAAGTTCATTGTTGAACGTCAGAGAAAAAATCTTAGAGCTTCATTAACGCTGAGTGTTTGTTGTGTCTGCACTGCCTTTGATTGACCATCTTTGTTCAGCTAAGCAGGGACAACTCAAAGATATACGCCCTAAGTGTTTCTCATTGCTCATGCACAGCTCTGTCCACATTTTCATTGATGGTTTTCTCCTTCCCGTCTGTAATCTTTGAACAAATGATTTTCTCTGGCTGGACCGCTGCCATCAGGGACCATAAATCTACCGGTACTGCTCTCAACACTCACCAGGAGAGGGTCGGTGAAACAACAGGGATGGCGAGATGGGAGGAAAAGGAGATGTTGGGAGGTTGATCAAGCGTTTAATCATTGCAAATGTTTACACCTTAAAATGTATGATGTACAAATGCTTGTTCTACAGAATGATTGGGTCAGTGTGAAGGAAGATAGTCAAGAAATATGAACTAACCTTAAATATGGAATTTTGGAACATTGAATTTGCATTTCAAGTGAAAGAATGTAATGGATGTACCAGAATGGCAAATACATTTTTTGAACTTTTTTTTCTTTAGTGACCATACAGAGTGATATAACGTATTATCCATTGTTTCCCTCTAAAGAGCAGCACCTGACCTAAATAATTAAAGCATAAAGTTATATAGTCAGAGTGGCTGCAGTCTTTATCTTCCAACAAAACTCAACAGAAAACTGCTTTATTCAAAACGTTGTCTTCCTCGGATGATACAGTTGAAGATGAACAGAGTTTCAGTGTCACAACTGCTTAAGTTCTGAAAGATTTCAAAAAGTCATGGTTCTTATCTTACATTTTTGTTCTCCAAATTCTCCACCTTCTCAATCTTTAAAAAAAATCTCCAACAATCAGTGAGCACATCTCCTCAAGACCTACAGTCTGTATTGCAGAGAACACTTAGTTCAACTTAGTTCAACTAATTTAATACTAAAACAGCTTTCTAATTCATTTATCAATTTAAATAATTAAAGACAGTTAAGTAACTTTGATTATTCCTAATAAAAAATAAAAAAAGCCTCATCACTTGATGCTGAATCCTATCTTTGGTGTTTTGTCCTATTTTTTTTCTAAGAATATTGTCTAATAGGATTTTAAAATTAATAATAATCAAAATTGTAAAATGATATATATCCTTTTCCACTTTAGAAAAAAAATTCTGTCATTTTTCCATAAATCATGCTAAAACATTCACTACGTTTGCTAAGACAAACTAATGCCTAGTTATGGAAAATATTGTATGTATGTCAGCCACAAGCACTAAATGTATATCATAACTTGCCAGTCAAGATGTTGCAATTTGTAACACCTGCAATAAACATGTCTGTAGAACCCACAAAAGAAAACAGCACTGTTAAATAAATGTCCAAAAGACATTTAAATATTGCTTTCTTAAAAATGTTACATTTGTGGAAGTGATGAATAAAATGAAATTAAGTTGTATTGGAAAATATAGGTTAAATATCTGAGTCTTTTATAACATTGCCCACAGAAAATCTGCAGAGGGTGCAGACTTTTGCACAAATCTGAATTCATTTTAGTCTAAGCTAGAATACAGCTGCTGGATTGCTGTGGCCTTGGTTTTCCTCATTAATCTCCTTTCCTCCCTTGGTGATCTGCTTGCACGCACTCTTCCTGTGCGTTTGAGGTTTCATGTTTTTGTTCTTGGTTGACTGCACTCTCGAGGTTCTGCAGTTTACTCAATTTGTAACAAGTGTGATCACCTCTGGGTCCCATACTTTATTTTTTTTTTTGCCAAATTTTTTTCTCCATGTCAGTGTAATTCAGATAAGTAAGCTGAAAGTTCAAGCAACACAGACTAAATAAGAGCATTTTGTCAGAGCACATGAGGGTAAAGGAGTTAACATCTGTTCATAGAAGAGAAATGGCATCATTAAAAACATGACAAATGTCTTTTATGAATATGATTTTCAATCAATAAATAGGACAGGCCTGAACTAAACTGAGGACTCACTAGATCTAATGCTTTGCTGCACATTTTGAGCCAATCACTGCAATGAAACAATTCATGCTTCAGTGAAGCTTCTGCTTCCAGTAATCACAGGGGCGTCAAGCTGCCTGGGGATGGTCCGATAACCTTTGCCTTTAAGATGCCTGTCTATGTGTGTTTTTTTTTCTTCTTCTCTGAGACAGCTCTCTTCCTCTTCTTTTGTGGTTTATGTTCAGAGCGGTGCACATCAGGTAACCATCCAGCGCAGTGACTAGTTTCTTCAATAAAAAGGATGACTACAGACCAGAGACACCTGTGATTCTAATCAAACACTTAAGTTTAGCATTTCCTCATAGTCAAATTATTTTACATTTTTTATTTTCTTTAAATAATTCTGTCAATTGACAACTCAAAAGCGTTTAACTATTGATTTTGGATAAATGTAATAATTTTAACTTTTTGTCAGTTTTAATCTGTTTCTGTGATCTTTTTTTTATTTTTTATTTTTAATAAATAGAGGGGTAACCCTCTTGTCCACATGTGTGTAATCTACTTAGCTCATGATTGCAAGTTAAAGTGTTGTGTTCTCACATCTTAACAAAACCATGAAGCAAATTTAATCTAAATTAAATCAGATTTGCAGAAAAAGTTTAAAAAAAACCTAAACTGTACAATTCAACATCTGCATCTTAAGCTCCGAACAACAAGGAAATGATAAAAAAAAACAACAGACAAGTGATGAAACTGGTGACTGTTATCGTGGCCTTCAAGAGTAGCGTGTCAAAAACGGTTGCAACCACTTCCTGTTCTGGAATGGAGAAGTTGTTGCCTCACCAGACAGTGTAGAGAAAAGGTATTTGCATTGTCTCATGGGTTTTGCAACACTCACTGACTTTACCGTCTTCATCAGCTTTTGTTCTTAGTCACATTTCATCCATAGAAACATGTAAAAATAGGGGAAAGTTAAAAAATAATTGAGAACATTTTAGGTAAATGTTTCTGTTTTCCCTGATGGATGTGAGCTAAATTCATTCTATTTTAGTGTCAAAAATTTCAAACAAGATATGAATATAAGTGGGGACTTTTGTCACCCCTTCACAAGCTGTAATCCATTAATGTGGAGTTCCTAACCACAGAGAAATGTCAACAAAAGGCAAACATTTGTTCACTGCACAGATTCACCAAGATGACCATCCTATGACTATATCTGATAAGAGGTTTATGCTTCAACAGACCATCCAGATACACTTTTCTCAGTTGTTTCCTTTTGGATTGCTGTACAGAGTTGTGCTTGCAGCCTTATTCAGGACTTTGTTTTGCCGTGTCCTGTTACATCTCCCTTTCCTCCTTGTAAAGCTAGCAGATCAACAAACTCTTTGTTTTGCAATACTAGTTTTTTTTCCTCTGCTGGTTTTAAGCTTTGAGAGATGCCCTACAAGCGTGACACCAGTTGGTTTGATGTGTTTTGTTTTTAACTGCAACGTTACTTTGGTCAGAAATTAGTAATCAAGAAGAAAAACAAAAAACAGAGTTCTGTAAAATTGGTTGGCATTTTCTTCTGCAAATGCTCCACAACCAAAAGTGACAAACATGTCAAATGTTTCATCTGAGAATGTTACAACCCAGATTAAATGGAAGGAGCTGCCTTTTTTTGTGAGAGATGATGAGAGCTTTTCTCTACATCAACAGTGACATGGTCCTTACAGATGCTGGGCTATCCCTTAATCACTTGGAGTTGATTGGTCAGTTAAAGAATTAATAAACATCATTATCTTTTCCCTTTTTATTCAATGATACATTTGCTAGAACATTCAAACAGAGCAGAACAGATCAGAACAAAGCAGGGAGGAGACTGAAGCTGAATTGAAACAAGATGTAGAAATGGAGCTCCACACACCCAGTCTTTTTTCAGAGAGATGTAATCATAGTAATTTACATTTTTCAGCAACAACTGTTTTGTCTTCATTTTTTCCTGTTTTGGTTAAAAATTGAAGTTGTCACTGTTCACATTATTCACATTCTTCATATAACAGATCCATTGCTCAGTTTTTGCATCTTATTTACAATGAAAGCCTCCATATGTTGAACGAGAGACTCGACTTACTGGAATCAATATCTGTTCACAGCAGATGAGAACAGCAGGCTGCACACAGCTCACTTCGACTTGTTTGGCAGGTTGATAAGATTGTCACATGTGGCTTAGGCACAGTGAGTTTCAGCAAAGTCATCATGGTGACAGCAGGCCATACTGCTGTGCACAGCAGGCAGCTTTTGCAAGAGACAGCAAACCTGTCTTCTTTAGCCCATTTATTTACTAGGTTTTCTTTATGGTTGCTGGATTTTAATGATGCTGTCTTTTCAAAGCATCATCATGTACAGATTTTTTAATTTTATTGAACAAATTCTCAAACTCAATTACATTTGCACATCAAAAATTGGGAAAAGAAAGCATATCTTTTATCCCTCACTTTTATCCTGCTGGTCTCCTTCTTCACAAAGAAGATGAAGAAGAAGCCCCATAATCATGTTAAAAGTGACTGCAAAAGTCATGACTAAAAAAAATAAACCAGTAATCACAGGGTGTTTTTCTATTTTACTGTTTTAATTAGTTAAAATATATTTAGCCTCATTATTTAGTTGCTTTTCCTTGGTTTGGCTTTAATGAATGCAAGCATGTAAAGCAAAAATCCTTTATTCAAACAAAGGCAAAAATCGTTTGTTTGATCTGCAATCCACATGCTCTTATCTTTCATCACAGATAAATGATGGTGTGTTCTGGAGAATAAAATACACAACAGTGGAGGATCTTCTTAGATGGGCTCCAAACGGGCCACCTTTTGTTTTATTGATGTTATTGACAGTTTTCCCCACTGTGCACAATGCATGTGTAAAAACACTCAGTGGTGACGCTGCCCACTTACAGTACAACAAGTATAACTTCTTCAGGATAAAAATGACAGGGGGGGAAATTTTCATACAGTAGTGGGGTATATAAATATGAAGAAGTTTACATGCACAATATGACAAACTTTATTTGCTACTTCTGCTTAAAGGCTGATGCTGATAGAAGAAGAAAAGAGGAAACAAGGCAGAAGGACGTTTACAGTACTTAGTTTCTGTCACATCACCAAAGGGAAAGAAGAGTGATGGTTCATTTACTTTGTGTACACCTATAGATATTGAGAATAACCGGTGGCAATAGAAATATGGTGAATCAGACTTAAATTAAACATCTCAGACTCCAACATCAGTGTTGGGAAGGCGGTTTGTGTCAATACATGGATGAGAAAGAGAACACAGTGGGTAAAAAGGATGATATATTAGCAAGCATCAGGTGGCCAGCCACAAATGTACACATTTCTTTGTCTTTTTTTCTTTTTTAAGTTAAATGTCTTTTTTTCTATTTCCATACATCACACTATAGTATACATACTGTACAACACCGTCTGAACCACCACTGTGTCCCCAGCAGGAGTGAAAACACCACAGAGGTGCCTCTTCTTTTACTAACATTCATTACTTTAAAAAAGTTGGAGGGTACTCACACTCAAACACATACATCCTCACGTTTTTGCACTAATGAAAAGATCGGACATTAAAGAGTTAATGCTTCACAATACTATAGAATAATGTACAAGGACTTCATCTTTAAAAAAACATCTTATTGGAACTTTCTTCACTTTTATTACAAATAAAGTTTTTCAAAACACTGAGAAGAGAAAATGTTCAGACAAGCGGCAGCATGGTGGGGGTTTTGGACGTTAGACAAACGGGCTACAAAAAGCTGTGCCGCTATGATGGCGAGACTGAAGTGGCATTGTAAGGATGGAGTAGTCCTGTTTTCATAGTAGGAGGGGGAAAGTGCCAAGGTAAAAGGAATTCAAGTAACGTGGGATCTATACACAGGTGACAGGGAAGCGGGCGGGACCTCTGGCGGCCATTACTGGCTCTTCCTGTGTTCAGTCAGGCTGCTCTGTGCCTCTGTGGGGGTTTCTCCACGGGCAGCTTTGGAGAGGATGTCCGCCCACTTGGTCTGAAGTTCTGCATCTTGGGCACTTAGAAGGAAGGTTTGCTGTGCGTGACTGAGCCGGAACATGTGCTTGATATCTGACTTGTCATTTGTTCCTGATGGCACCAGGCTCACCTCTAACCCTTGGAGAGGCACTCCCCGTGACCCCTTGGGGTCCTAGAGAAAAGAAAAAAGAAAATCAGGTAAAATGTCTCACAATTAAGCATTTTTTTAGCATTAAATAAAACAATATTATTATTACTTTGATAGGGTCCCACAAAGCATTGGAAAAAATATACTGCACAAGCATGGTAAAGTAATCTCTGCGTGGTTCCCTCCCCCCCGTCTTTTTCTGTATAATCAGAAAATACTCATCCAACTCCCATTAATCCTAATCTTTGGAATGGTAGCTTTCTGCAGTGGGATTGGGATATCATTCTTAGAAAATAATCCTAGCAGGCTTTAACAGGCCTTCACATTCTCCATGCTGGAATTCCAGCGTGGAAAACACGATCATCAGACGTCCCTAGTCTATGACCTTGAACAACAACTGTGGAATGTTGTCACATGAGATGCGGTAAGGTACTGTGTGACAGTAAAACCAGTTTGTTTGAGGAAAATGAACATCCCAGAAACTCACATGGGACTGTTCTGCTATTAAACCATCATTTGATCCATACCTCAGCTTTGCACCAGCTTTGCTGTTTGGTTCAGTGCTGCATCTCTTTTTTTCATATACAAATATTTATAAAAAGTGTACCATTTACATTTTTGTCATTTTTTTCCAACAATACTTAAAAAAAATCCATCACATTTATTGGACACATGGGTAAAAACAGAACATAACTTGAATTCCACAAAAAATATGAAATATGTATATTTTATGAGGGTTTCCAGCCTTTTTTTATATAAAAACTAAAAGCTTAGCACAGGACAAATACTAAGCGCAGCTTAGCTTATGGCAATGATAATACCTCCCGACAATAATAAAAATCGGAATTCTGTTCTTACATGACCAGTTATGTTCATCCTGTATCAAGGGAGAACTGAAACAGCAACAAAAACCCTTTTATATTCATTCTAATGTGCTGGCTGATCCTCTGAAAAGCTGTGTGTCACTAATATATTGTGTGCATTCAACATAACTGGAACAAGAAATACTTGCGCCTATTTTTGTTTGCATTGAATAAAATCAAATAGGAATATCCAAATAGGCATGCTTATTTGCTCATATAGAAATGCTTATTTAAATAGTCAGTTTTCATGACATGTTTTTCATTTTATTCCAGTTTTCAATACCATCCTGAATGTGTCATTTTATTTTTTGTTACTTTGCTTAAAAACTGACCCTGCCTAAAAACAGCAATTAAAATGCAGGAGAATTTAGGCAGGGATAGTGGGTCCTGGGGTGTGGAGTGAAAACAAAGCTTCTCTACATCATCCAAAAGAGCTTTATATATAACAAAAGTCCATCCTGATCCAGTTGTATCTATGGAACAAATAATTTAATCTATTTAGTGCAAACAAAACACATTAACACAAAAGAGAAGCAGTTAGTTACATCTGAGGTCAGATTCAGGTTAACCAAATCCCCCTGGCCCATATCTACAGTGAGTACAACGTGACACAGGGTGGATCGGACAGATATGACTCACACACTGTCTGTGATTTGTCTACGAGTAACACTATACAGTGCTAAGTGACAACCAGCAGACAGAATGTATATCTAAAGTGTGGAAACAACGAATAGAAAAAAAAACCACACTTCTTGTTTGATCAAATTTGTGTAAATATGTCATGTTTTATGGAGCTCAAATCAAGAACCTCACCAGTCACCAGTCTGAGGATTTTCCCAGCATGCACTGTTAGCATGATCACAGTGTTGTGCAGACAGAGCACTATTACCTGTGCACTGCTTTGCAGGTACAGCACCAGTGGTTCTGTTTTAGTCACAGCCACCCACATCTTGGTCCAGCTCTTCCCCTTCTCTTGCACTTGCAGGTAGCCACTCAGCAAGCAGTTTTCTGCTGTTAGCGATGGCTGTCTCTAAACACAAAAGAGTGAGACTGCTGATTAGTGGGATCCTGCAAGATTGAGAACTTCAGTGTTGAGGTGAGCAACTTAAAGGCGATTTATTTCACGGATTTAAATCTGATAACTAAATGCATGTGTTACATCCTTCACCCCATTACATAACAGCACTGTAGGACACAAGGACATTAGTACATGCACAGGTGTTTAAGCTCCTTTGCCTGTTGGCCTAAATCTGATAGGAGCTACAGCTCCCCCATGTGGCGAAACTCGCACATGAGCCTAAGAGATATAGTGAGAGAAACAAAATAAAACAGAACTTTATGTGTGCTACTGTCTACCAAAAATTGCTTTGTAGTTTTTTAAATATTTGTGCAAGTAGAGCAGACTGCACATCAGTCAGACAGACAAAGACACTTGAAGCCGCCAGACGGTTATGTCAGCAGATTGATTCTCCTCTTTAGCCTTAGATCTTAATACCATATCAGTCATTGAAGACGGTGATACGTCTGTCTAGATATCTATTTAACCCTTTATAAATCCCATCAAAAATGCATAGCAAGTTTTTAATTATTTTAATTATAACTGAATTAAAAAAAAAAAAGGATTGTGGAATTCGCATGAATGCTGGTGTTCAGAGACAGTCCTGGTATTCGGCTGGTGTTGACTAATAAAGAACAGAAAAGCACAACTTGTTATAAAAAGTATGTCTTTTTGTTGTACCTCTGGTGCAGCTTTTCTTCTCTGGTCAGTGTGATTCTCCACTGTTAGACTGGCTTCGAAACACTCAGGACAAACTCTGCTTGTTTTGTTGTCTGAAGTCTTTGAACACTTTGCACAGATGGCCTGTGGATCGACACAGAAGTGAGGAAAAGAAAAAAAAAAAAACTATTATAATCATTTTTCCTTCAAAAGTCTATATAACCGTTTAATTTTTTCCATTTGTGCTTACCGCTCCACACGTTTTGCAGTGGTGCTTTCGCTTGGTGAAATTAAAGCTCTCATTGCAGCCTTTGCACGTTTGTTTTTCTTTCTCTTTTTTCTTTGAGGTTTTCTGTAAATAAAAAAAAACAGTAGGTTTGTCAGTTTTTTTTAGGTTAAGTCACATGTGAAGCAGAAGAAGTGGGTGTCAAATAAATCAGAGTATTTGCATTCTTTTTATAATTTCTGTTAATGACCACGAAAGCAAAAATACACAAAAATAAATAATATCTTCTTTTAAGCTTTTGACACTGAAGCACAAGTGAATTAAAAATAAATAATCCAATATTGGAGCGCTCAAAATGACATGTTTCCACCAACAAGATAACTTAAAGCAGATGTGGAGAAAGAGATCAAATAGCTGGCATGATTTAAAGGAAAATACAATTGTCTTATGTGGTAAGCACCATAATCACTCTATTTCTCAAATATTTTAAATGTAACTATCTTTGTGAGGTTATAAATTCTTTTCATAGTTTTTAGGAAGCCCGCCTTTATTGAGTGTTATTTTACTTTGAAAAGATCACAGTGTTCCTTCGTGTGACGCTTTAAAAAATGTGTCTCTTTCACCACAGACAGGAATCAGGCCAGCAACAGTTTCTGACTAATTTGTGAGGCAGTGAAAGAAGAATCACTTCTCAACATTTGTAATTCTCACTATTTTTTTTCTTGATCTAGTGAATGTTTTTTTTGCCGTGCAGCTTTAATAACTGTCAGAAACTTACTTCCCATGTAATGTTCTATGCTCTTTTAGGCCTGCTTCCCTTTGCTAAAGTTGTCACTTTGAACACATTTGTGGCAAAAAGAAAGAACTGTAAAAATAATCATCTTTTTTAATGCATTTCTTCCACAAATTTGCATTTGCATCCAAAAAGTAAAGCTTTTGGAAAGTAAATCTTTAAATGCCAGTCCAATCGTTCAACATTTTTCTAAATGATTACAAAAGGCATATAAAATGAATGTATTTCTATGAGGATGGAGGTTAAAATGTCTCGCTCAAGCATTGATTAGTAACAAAATTGAATTTTTGGCTTTACATTCTTGAATGTGGTGCTAAATGCTCCCATTGAAAATCATTGTCTCAAAAACAAAAACAAAAAAACATAGATTTATTCTGATTTCAGCATAAAACCATGTATTCTGTAATGTTAGTTTTAGGAAATCTGAGCTGAGCAGTCAGAACTTTAGCAAAAAATAGTACACTTGAAGTCTATTTTATCAAGCATACTTGAGAATAAGTATAGCAAGTATACTATAAACCATGTAAATTTACTTTAGGAAGTATACTAACTGAAAATGTCCTCAGTAATTTGAAAAATTTTAATTTGACAATATTTAGATGGCATATAAAAAGTAAACTTCAAGTATATTGCCTCACCTTTATATCAAGCATACTTGTAGTATACTTAAATAGACTACTTTTTGATAAAGGTGTATATTTGATTGCAACTAGTAATTAAAAATCTATAAAACACAAAATACCTTCACGAATAGTTAGAAATGTTTCACATAAAACAAGCAACAAAATGAAAAAAAAAATAAATAAATACAGACAGGATAAATAAAGATGATCCACTTTGTGTAACAGTCAAAAAAGTTTCTTTAAAACCTGCCATCAAATTCAGTAGGTAACAAATAAAATTATTCAGAAAATGCTGAAAAGAAAATTTTAATAATAACATCATAAGACTGTAATTTTTAGGCCCTCAGGTACTAATGCTTGTTGAAGTTAATGAATTCCAGGAGCTGAAAACAATTCTGAAAATTTCATTTCAAAAGAAAATGCAGACTCTTTGCATAATGCACAAATCAAGTTACTATTTGATTTGTGCATATACATAAAACAGTATCCCAAAAAGCTAAACTTGGGTTGGAGCTTATTTAGGAAATTAGAGAAATCAACAAAAAAAAAGTAAAATGTCAATAATGCAAAATTTTTATAAAAATCATTCCCTTCATCATATCCTGAGCTAAAGAGAGGAGGGAGCATTCAGCTTGTGATAAACCAATTGCTGTGTGTCTGTTAATAAAAAACATGATTCAATAAAACTCAGAAATATGATAACTTATTTCAACTGAATATGAAATACAAAAAATATTTTTGTTGTGACACCAGTTATTGCACAACTTTACAAAAATCTTATATTTTTTTAACGATGAGACCAAACTTTAGCTTATCGTTAGTATTAATTGTAATTTCTGTGTGACTGCATCTTACCCTTTCATGCAGTCTTTCTCCATCTGAGTCGATGGATGAGTTGAACCATACGCCCTAAGAAGAACAAACAAGTCATTTAGCTACATCTTGCAGTTGTGTACCTTCACCACTAGGTGTCAATCTGGACTCTGCAAAGCTGATCCTGACTTCTTTCAATGTTTGGCTGGGGTTCCAGCTCAGGCAAGCCCAAAGTGGGTCAGAGCAGATCCATGACAGTTTTGTGTAAACCTCGACTTTCCCTATAAGGTTATAGGAGAGCTCAAGGAGAAGACACTCATGGAAAAAAGAAGAGCTTCTTTCTGTAACTATTTTGTCTATATCAAGCCATACATCCATAGATGGAAAGCTAGTCAGAAAGACTTTGACAGTGTTGTTTGGTCTAAGTGTGTTCTCCCATAATTCCCTGCACTGCATTGGTGTCTGGTCAGTGGAGCGAGAGTGGGGACTGACCGGTGAGTCTGGCACATGGTCGTCATCGCGGGAGAAAGAGCTGATGAAAGCTTTATTGAAGGTTTCGCTGTTCTGTTTGTGCCGTTCGATTGTGGCTATGATCACCTGAAAGCCAGAGGAAACGGAGAAAAGACAGTCAAAAGTCAAAGCAGCATCTGGGCACAGAGAAACGTAAGTGTTTCATGTGTCGAATGGTCTTTAGCTGCACTTATTTCAGTGGTCTGTCCAAGAAACAAAGTATTATTGTGTCATAAAAGCATGTTTGCCTTTCCCAAGTTTCAGGAAGATCCCTCTGTTGATTCCTGTGCAAATCCACCCGAGTTCACTTTGTTTAATTGTCAAGTCTGCAAAGTGTTTTACACAGCTTTGATTGATAATAAAAAAAATAATTAAGCATTGGTGAGTGACTTTATATTTAAAATAAATAAAAGTGCAGATAAGTGCAAACTACCTTCTTTGTTACTTTCTTCACTGCCTGGTAGAGTTGTAGAATTTATAAAGTTATTTTTAGAATAGTTTTCAAAATGTTATCTGAAAATAATTAGTAACATATTATATTTTCTATTATGTAGTTCTGAATATAGACTTTAGTCATATTGTTCATTTGGAAATACTCTTTAAAATTTATCCTTTTAATGTAATTCATTATCTTTATTCTCTTACTTTGAAACATTTAAATAACATAAATAAATCAAATGTATATTTAAAGTGTATATAATTGAGCCCAAAGCAAAGTTCACAGAGCAGTTTAGATCCGGGTTGTGCGCTCAGCCATGTTTGTGTGTATGCTACTGGGAAATCTTGCCTGTATCCAATCTTCTTTCTCCTCCGCTGTCCTGGAGAGTAAATAAAACATGAAAACATTTACTCGCAAAAATACAAACCAGCAGTCTGATGTGGCCAACATGAAATCGGCAGCATTGTTATTTTCTATTCATTTCATTTTCAGAGGTCAGATGCATGCAGTAGTTGGCTATAAATAAAAAAGCTGGCTCACAATACTGAAGGGAAAGGGATGCTAGGAAACATTTAAGTTAAATAAGGAGAAATACAACATATTCCACTTGTTTATTTGCTAGCAACTACATATTGAGTAAAGCTAGACTGCCTCAAAGTTAGCAGTTTGAGCTAAAAGAAAACCATGATTTGCGCAACTGTAAAGTCCTGTAAAACACAAAACCCCCCAAAACATTTTATATTGTGTTTGACATAATTTTCTCACTTAGAAACCAAGCCACAATATTATCTTAATTTCTATTACTTGTGTTACTCAAATATCATTTTAAGTCTCATTATGTTGGTTATGTGGGGTTCGGAGGGGTCTGAGGCATTGTGTTTTATTCTTTTTTTTAATGCAAACGTCTGTTTTTCTTTAGCTTTTTAAGTTTGAAAGATGTTTTTATTCTGTAAAGCACTTACTTTAGAATGAACAGTGCTTTATAAATAAAGTTTGTTTTGATTATAAAATTATGAAACAGATGTGTCAAACAACTATCGGTTGAATTGTGTCTCTTTATTTTGGTATTATTTGACAGCTTTTATTTGATAAACACACTTTATTTCTATAAAAAGGTAAATGATGGAAGTATTTATGCTTTGTTTTAGAGCAGGTGAACTTGAGTTTTTACGTTTTGCCCTGGTGTTACCTGGCCTGAAGCTCCAGTGAACGCTGTTTACCAATGATGGCAAATGTGTGGGGAAGGTTTTGCTTCACATTCTCTTGAACCTGAGACCAAGAAGAAACAAATGGAAGCTTTTACTCATTAGAAATAATAAAAAAGGTTAAAAAAAAATAGAAACAACAGATAAGTTATAAGAGGTTGGGAAGCAGAGTCGTACCTCCATGCCAGCAATGTCAATCCTCTCTCTGACACTAAACTTCTGCCCCATCAGTCTGAGCTTAGGGACGCAGTATAGCACCATATTGTTGAACTAAAACAAAAGAATAGAAACACGTAAAGTGAAAGTGCATACATTTCCCTCAATTTTTGACACATTTAGCTAATTTCACAGTGCTCTCACCAGGTAGAGATATCGATCCTGTGCCGTCCCGTTTTTTGCCGACATCTTCTTGATGTGCCCTTCTTTGATGAGCTCATTGGCTGGATTGACTATATCTTCCTCTCCTCCAAGCCTTTCATAAACCTCCAACAGCTTGTGCATTTTCTCCTGGAAAACAACAACGAAGAATGACGAATAAAGGTATTAAAAGAAAATGTTCAAGTTAAAGTTGGATGTCTTCTATAAAAGTCTCAAAGTAGATTACATTTTTCTTAGATTTCCTTGTTAATTACGTATTAGCACCACTTCGTGATGAATAAAGACAAGCTAGCATAATCTGACAGATGAAGGTGATGAGGAGGATGGGTGTTAAAGAGACTGAGCCATGGCACTAGAAGCAGGAAACAGTAACTTCCTGCCTCTTTTGACGTAACGTTGCTGACTAAAAGACAGCTGACTTCAGAATGTCTTTGAGTAACATTGATTTTGTGAAGCTCAAAACGAACGATCCTAAGGAGTTAAAAAGCTACAAACAAGTTAAACACATTAAATAAATCTCTGGTAGTTTATGCTGAGCCCACCATTTTCCTGATGGCTGCGTTGGAATGGTTGGCTGCAGTTGAGATCAGCTCCAGTGCCTCTGTAATATAAACAGGTAAATGAGATGGGCAAGCAGACCAGAGTTAATGAGAACACAAACTGATTAGATTATCAGAAAGTTACACGGCACATTTATGTAAATCCCTTTTATTTACAAGAAAACACAGGAAAATAATATTATTTGATGTTTATAGATAATACATTTATGGTCAAGAGTGTTTTATAGCACAGAATTACCAAAGGTCAATGCTTTAACATAGAAATTGTAAATATGAACTGCCCCATCTGCACAGAAATGACATTGGGGAGTGTAACACAGATGCCTGTGAGCTCTGAGCAAGCTGTATTAATCATAAACCTTAAAGTGTGGATGCCATGCTTTGAACAACTTTGTCAAATAAAAAAGCCCTTTAAACGCTGATTCTATTGATACCAATAGTTCGCGTCGAAAAAAATCCGAAGCATATGAATAATAGACATCTTTCGAAGGAATCAGAGATTTGGATCTGCCGCTAGAGCGCAGGCTGGAAGTGAACCCGATATGACCTGTGACGTCATGAAAGGCGTTGATTTTCGCAGTTCCGCTTCGGACAGCATGTAAACAAAACCGGTAGTCTTCGTTTCTCTCGTGTTTAAATCTGTTAATCATCAACATGCCAAGTCGTTGTGTGGCAGCTGGATGTAGCAATACATCTACTGAAAGTGTATCTGTGTATAAAATTCCCAAACAAGAAACGCTGCTGAAAAGGGGAAAGTTCAAGAAGGTGGACGGCGAAGGATTTTTCCCTCCAGATCTGCAGGAGAGAAGTCTGCGTTTTCGAAGGGACAAAAACCGGGACACAAACGAAGAATTTTGAACGGAGAGTTGGGAGGAGGATCTTGGCTTCTGAGTCGAGGAAAGGCGGGTGAGCTGGAAGCGAGCGAGCCGTTTTCTGGGTCGGAGAGGACGGCGCTGGAGTCGGGAGCGGAGGCTGCTAAGCTAGTGTGCATCACGATGGATCACATTGAGGCGAAGTAGTCGTGTTTTCTGTTGTCCTTGGATCCAACTGGAGTATTTCAACGCACTCAATGTTTTGCAAGAGAAGCAACAGGCCTGCAACGTTTTTTTTCTTTTGCTTTTGAGGTGCCGGTACCGTGAGTAAACTGAACTGTGTGTGTGTGAGCGCGCGCGCGCGCACGAGAAAAGGTTTCAAACGGGTTCAAACGGGTAAAACTGTTAATGTTCCACAGTTGTTAATGGTATACAGTGACTTTGTTAACTAAAGAGTAGTACCATCTGGGAAACTTTTATTTTGTGACATTTATTTTGTAAATTGGGTTGAAAACCAGTGTTTACCTTTGTTTAGATTAGGCCAAAAGGGGACATTTTGAGTATATTTTAGGGTAAGTGGAGTAATTTAATTTTATACATTTTTTAGACTTACTGGAGTCTAGCCGAATCTTCATGCTGGCTATCGTCATGATCGGCATGATCACTAGACCTACTACTTTCTGCTATATCCTCCTCACTTTCGCAAAAGGGTTCGAATCGATACGGTTGCAAAAGTGACTCATCATCATGATAATCTCCGCAACTTTCCTCTTCATCTTTCTGTTCATCTGATGATAAATCGCTAATAGAGACGGTAGCATCACTCTGTGCTTCGCTATCGGTGCTAGCCATGTTGTCTGCCTTGTCTTCCTTTCGTTACGTCACAAACAGGGCGGCGCGAATTCGGCGGAATGCGTGAAGCCGGCGGCCGTCCTCGTTGTTTATATTGCGTTTTTCGCTATTTATTCTTTTTCGAAAAATATTAAAAACAATCGCAACATGAAATAGAAACTATTTACTATATTTTGGCTTATTAAAATAGGCCATGTCACCCACACTTTAAACAGAATAGACATCCAGGCAGTGGAAAGCAACACTGCTTTTGAGCAGGAATGTGTGAGCAGAAGTGTTGTGAAAAAAAAAAATTTAGGTAGGCCCCAAGAGGAATTTGAGATCATATGAACCTAATGATTTCTTTTTAAAATGCTGCAAAACATTCAGTTTAGTCCTTTTTATCTAAAAAACAATAGAAGAAAAACAATGTTTACTTGTGCTTTGGTGTATGACTTTGTCATGTCAGAGCAGTGGGTGTAAAGTCACTTACTTGCTGCATCCTTTTGGTCAGGAGCATCACTCGGCAGCTTTTTCAGGTAGTCTTTGAGCAGCAGCTCGTAACGAGGAATGCGCTGGACTGGCTCCAGCATGTGGTGCTGCAATGTCAGGTTCCCACAAACATCTTGTTTCTGTTGGTCCAAACGCAAACATGCTTTTATTAAAAGACACACTTCAAAACCTTCACAAATCACAGCACATCTTTTTACTATGATTACAATTCCCAACAATGTAAAATGCACTGCGTAATGTTATTCTGTTGAATTCTGAAAAAAGATATAAAAAAAAAACAGAAATAAATTGAATAAAGTCAAACAGCAGTACAATGCTAAACGTTTTGATATTTTAGGACTTAAATGAATTCATATTCATATCACTAACTAACCATTTATGATTATTAGATAGCAAAGTTTCTCAGAAAACAAAATGCAAATATGAGCTGAGCACTAAGCTGGGGCTGGGATGGGCAACAAGATGCTTATTTAACAAACCTTTCAGTACACGAATACACTGACTCCTTATTGTATTTTATCACCTTTGCTTTTTTTTGTAACTTCTTTTAAAAATACATGATCAATAATCGTTTCTAGCAAAGTGCTTTCGCTCCTTCGTTTTGCATAAATGCGAAATACTGTGCTTTTTTCCACTAGTGACAGACATTAGGAATAAAAAATCCATTCTTTGTGCCTAAAGTTATGAAATAATGTCCCCGATTTCAAGTTTGAAAAAACACAAGCACCACCACAAACCTGGATGTTCTGAACGACGCTCTTGAACTGTGAAGATCTCTGCGTCCAGGTGTTCACCAGGTCCATGGCTCGGTCAAAGTTTTTCACATATTCACCGTACATCTTCATGAACGGCGCCAGTTTCTGGAGGATGTCTCCAATGCGAGGGTTTGAGTCCCTACGGCAAAAACACCAGCACAGACAAGATGCTTATCACATTACTGCTCCTTACTTGAAAACAATCCTACACACACACACACACAAACACACAGACATTTCCACACTTGTATGTCGTTAATGCACTTTTTCTTTGCTTTTGTTTTCACACACATTATTTTTTAAGCTCAAAAAGGGGGTTGAGTGAAGAAAAACTTTTTTTTATTTCCACTCCACCAATATCAATATCTTTAATAAATAAGCTGCATATATATATATATATATATATATATATATATATATATATATATATAATCTTTAAAAAAAAAGTGGATGATCACACACAGTAGAAAAATGTCTTACCGACAGACGAAAAATGTGCAACCCTGTAAAAACCTTCTTAACTAGATAAACTGAAAATGTCTTCAACATGGCAACTAACCTAGAAGACCCAGCTAAAATTTCTGACACAAATCTTTGGTTTAAAAGGTTCCATTTGTGCGTTTATGTGTTTTTGGTTCAGCATCATTTTGGATGGTGTCCTAATTGCGTTTAAAATCCAGGGCTCTAGATAGTTTTTTTAGTAGTTAAGGATTATGGTGGGAATTGGGATACAGCTAGGGACAACGTAAAATTCAATAGATTTGATGATTTAAAGTGATATAATGAGTTTAGTTGACTTGTTAACATGTTCTTTATGCTATGGTTACATGAACAATTGTTCATATGTTGCACTATACTAGATTCCTCCTATGTTTCATGAAGCTGCATGAATCTGCCCTTCAAGATGAAATATTCATTCTTGGTTCCGTATTTCGTTAAACACATTTCTCACAAAAGTGCGACTTATGGTCCAAAAAATACGGTAGACTGCAAACATATCTAAATATAGAAGGGAATATTGTTAAAAGTTCATTTAAACCCAAATCAAAGTTTTCAAGAAACTATAGCCTGTAAGGGTAAACAGTGCACGCCCGTTTTAAGAACCTACTGAAGTTTTTTCTTCTCACCATTCTCCAGTTATCCGAGTCTTGAGCTCCGGGAGCAGGAACTTATCGTGGAAACAGTAGATAGAAGAGATGTTGGAGAAGATCCCTGTAATGACTTCCTGAGGGATTCCAGCCTCTGTGAGCTTAGTGCAAAATACCTGCAGAGGAAATGCATACAGAATGATGCAAAAGAATTAAACCTATGTGTCATTGTGTAGCAAAGCAATAACGCTGGTTATTGTTCTTCTGACTCAAAAATGACACATTTAAATTACTTAATAAAGAAATATGCTTGGAAAAGACATGACTTTATGGTTTAAATTTACTGACTGTTTTCTTTCTTCTATACATACATCCAAAAAAGTCACATTATTTGAGTAAATGCTCAAAAGACTAAGGATAACTTGACGGACAGCATTTCCTCATGATCCTTAGCAGGAACTAAAGCTTTTGCTTCATTTCTGTTTTATTCAGCTTGGTCATCTAATCCGCTAAGACTGAATCATTACTCCATTTGAGTGTACCTTTTGGTTAAGTAAACCAATCTTTCATTGGTTAACTTTATTGAAATACATAAAAATGATACAAGCAAAATAAATTAAGTCAGGTTAACATGGCAATTTTCTTCAAGTTTCCATATTTGAGTTTACTGGTCCCCTGTTTTGTTCATTTTTTGTATGATGTATTTAAAACGTATATATATAATGACCCAAATTAATCATGCCACATGTTTTCATTTAATTCAATTCAATTGGTTGTGTGAAAAAACTCACCAAACCAATGTTAGGACATTGAAATTAATTTGTTTTCTTTGAATCAAAATAACTTATTCCAATGAGTGGTTGAACGAAATTTGCAGCTCTATTTTCTCTGTTTTTAATTCCCGTCACAAGGAGGAAGAACCTTCAACCTGGGTGCATGTTCTTTAAATATTGAAAGACAGTTTGGTAAAAAAAATATACATAGCGTCTTGATGTCCTAAATATACTGTGATCTTGTCCTAAAAAGGGACATTGACTCAGGGGTAAAGGATGATGTTCAAACAAGCAAAAGACATTTTTTTGAGTAAAAATAAACCTATTCCAATGTATTTTCTTAGGATCTTCTGATATAATGTTAAGAAAGAAAATAAACATTTGCCCTTTTGGGAAAACTGGAAAAAAATGTATGTATTATTTACTCTGCTGTATTTAGTGAAGTTAAGTAGATTGGAGAAAAAAAGAAAATTCTATTTGGAATTTGGTTCAAAGTAATTAGGCCATAAACAAAATTAAATCAATCAGCAAATTATATATTCACTTGGAACAGCATAACATAAAGCAGTGTTTTTCAACCAGTGTGCCGCGGCACACTAATGTGCCTTGAGAGATGGTCAAGTGTGCCGTGGGAAATTGCCCTCATTAACTGCTCTAACAACATTTTCCATTTCCAGGAAATCAGCTCTTTGTTCACCCAAACAGGCCCTGATAAAACACTGAGTAGTTAGGAATATAATGTGTTTATTTAATTCTATTAAAGACATTTTGATAAGAATGATGGTACCGCGATTTAGCTGCAACCAAAGCTGTTTGCAGAAAAGTCCCGCCCCTTTAACTGTCTCCGCCAATCATTCTTGAAGGCTTAATCACACGTCATCAGTCTGACCAATCAGAAGTGGTTCAAGTCTTCACTTCCTTGTTCCAATTTAGCTCAAAAAGTCGCTCAGTTCTAACAAAAATACCAGCTAAAGCTCGTCTTTAGCGGTGTAGCTTTCCACAGAATCCGGTATCAGACCGTGGAACAAGTGAACAAAACCATGAAGCTCAGAGACTCTAGTCTTTCTGCCTTTTTGCTGCAGTTTTCACACTACATCTCCCATAATGCATTGGGTTAAAGGGACAGCGCCTCAGCGCACAATAAGTCGTCCTTGATAAACATCTTAAAACCACAACGGTCACACATCAAACAGTTTTTAAATGTTCTAACTTAACTTTTATTTCATCTTTTAGAAAAAACAGCTGCAACTTCCTGCTTTTTCTGCTACAATTATCACAAAATCACAAAATGCACGTGAGATTGCGGGGGGGGGGGGGGGGGGGGGCGTCGATCAATACAGACTATGAGTTTCTGCTTCTTTTTTTTTGGATGCTGGTGTGCCGCCGGACTTTTGTCAAGGTTAAAGTGTGCCTTGGCTCAAAAAAGGTTGAAAAACACTGACATAAAGGTTATGGACATGTTTTTGGTTTAGCTGTCAGTCACTTTAGAAATAATAATAATAATAATAATAAAAATAAAAAAACATTGATATAATCCTAATTATTCCCTCAAGAAGAGGAAAAGTCATCGTAACATGATGAGAAATTTATGTCTGTGAGTCTAAGTTTTTTTTTCTGTGAATCAAGAAACTTTGACTTGAAGAACTACATGATCATTATTACAGGCTGTGTCTCATTTCCGAGATAGGTACTTTATAATAACTCGGAGCGGTCGTGGAAGAAATTCCTGACAGCAGGAGCCTCTTTATAATTACAAATGAGACATTCCTGTTTTCATCCAGCCATCACCTCCTTCCACTTTCCCTTTCTCATTGGTAACAATTAAATATGGGCTCTCTTGTAATCACGGAAACAACTGTGATGGTAGCAAGACAAAAACAGGAAGTCACTTCTTGGGGTTCTTTGCCCTCAGTGACAAACAAACCAGAGCTGCTCTGTGATAGGGCAGCTGTTTTTGTTCTGAACCACAAAAACCAGGCCAAGAGAAAGAAAGCACAACCACGGGCAATGAGTCCACATTACAAACAAAAGGGGGCACAAAGATGCTGCAGGGGAACATTAATAAAACTATATGCTGTTTACAGGGCTTATAAAAACCAGTAAAGTACTTTGAAGGAGTAAGTCTATAAGTAATGCTAAAAAAAATCTACAAATTATCCAAATCTGCATTGTGTTATTCATAAGGGCAACTTTTGGTAAAATTTCCCAAAAAAACTCGGTAAAATTCAGCAAAAATATAAAGTCAAAAACAAAACAGCACTAAACTGTTGCACAAGAACAATGTTCTAAGTTTAATTCCACCTCAGAGACCACAAGTACATCTTTGGGTGCAAAATCTAGAATCCACTGAGATGCAGAAGTCATGACACTTACGCACAAAAACACTGCAGCTTCGTCAGTTTTCAATTGACTGTGCCTTTTGTTGCTTTAAGCAACACAGGAACTGATGACTGTTTTAGGGTGGATGGCAGTTAAAAGTTTGAATGAGTCAGATTTGAGATACATATTTATCTGAACACAGCAAAGCCACTCCTCTGGGTCACAAACAAATGCACACTATAGTATAGGCGTTACCTGATCAAGGAGGTTGAGTCTTTTCACATACGCCTCCTCAGTGTGGAGGAGCTCTTTGGCGATGTTCAGCAGCTTCTGAGCCTCTGAGCACTGAGAGGAAACAGAGAAGTGTAATGTTATTTATGGCAGACCCCTAAAAAAAAGTTTAGTTTAGTTATGTCACATGCATTTGTAAAGAGTAAAATACATTTTCAGTCTGCAAAACTGTAGAAAAATGCCAACTGACAATTCAAAGTTTGGATTAGAAAAAAAACAAACAGAATTTGTTTAAAAGAAAAAAGAGTCATGTCTCATTCCAAGGCTGCGCAGTGGTTAAGTGGTTAGCACTCATGTCACACAGCGAGAAGGCCCTGGTTCAAATTCCAGCTGGAACCTTTCTGTATGAAGTTTGCATGTTCTCCCTGTGTATGCCAGGGTTTTCTCCAGGCACTCCGGCTTCACCCCGAAGTCTGAAAACATGCTTCATAAGTTAATTGAGGTTTCTAAATTGCCTCTAGGTGAGAATGTGAGTGTGTGAAAGTGCATGTGGTTGTGTGGCTCTGGAACAGGCTAGTGACTTGTTCAGAGTACCCCGCCTTTGCCCAACAGTCGTTGGTAAAACCTCCAACAAGCCCGTGACCCTGAAATCGATTCAGCAGGTTGAGAAAATGGATGGATGGATGGATGGATGGATGGATGTTCCATTCCTGCAGGTGTCAATACTGTAGGTGCTTCACTTGTCATCACACAGTATTTGGTGCACATAAACCCTTGTGCAATCAAACAGTAAAGGTTGCACGTGGACACATTTTGCATTGTGTAAAAAAAATGAATTTTATGAATAAAACATCATTCTATTGCTCACATAAAATATTGAGCAAAAGTAAAGCAAAACAACCAAATATCCTATGAAATAATAATGATAATATACAGTATAATAATACTGTATTTTTATCTCAACATCCCACACAAGACATTAACAAGCAGCATATTGTTTTTCTAAAATGTGATGTGTAAACTTGAAATTGAATAAAATGCACCAGAGGAGCAGTTTTTCAAAAAGCTGTCAAACAGTTCAGCTGCTTAAGGACCCATAAACAACAAGAGGCCTGAATACAAAAATGATTTATTTTGAGATAATGTGGCAATTATAACCAAAAGAGTTTTAAAACTGCCAATTTTGTATTCAAAGCAAAGAGGAAAAACAATAAAACAAGACTGGAAAGGGTCCAACTTGAATAAACCCTGTCAATTGGTTTATATTTAAGCATGAGCTGCATGTACAGCTGATACCATGAGGGTGATTCTTCAACCAAAACTTGTATGAGATGCCATTGAATAGTAAAGAAAGAGATGTTTTTCATCTTTTGTTTACTTTAACTGAGGACAAGGTTGCATAAAAAATATTTTGAATTACAAACCAGAACCATGGCACCGATAAGATCTCAATATTCATTGGCATGAGGGAATGATTTTCTATTGCAAACAATGCAGGTTTAAACAAGCTGTTTGAATAAACACTCAACCATATGTTAGGCTTACCTTAACTTTTGCTCAAGCCTGAGCATAAATCAAAAACATTTTTTTTTTGGAGTGAACCGTATCAGCTTTTTGTTTCAAAATT